>NC_090659.1:67466499-72466499 GCF_013368605.1 Nyctibius grandis | reverse complement strand
CCTACAGGGACACAAGTCCTGCCGGCAAAACTGCTCCAGCACAGGCTTCCCACTGGGTCACCGTCTCCTTTCAGCACATCCACCTGCTCTATCTTGGAGTCCTCCATGGGCTGCAGGTGGATGTCTGCTCCACCATGGACCCCTGTGGAATGCAGGTGGATGTCTGCTCCACCATGGACCCCTGTGGGTTGCAGGGGAACAGCCTGCCTCACCATGGTATGCACCACAGGCTGCAGGGGTAACTCTGCTCCAGCTCCTGGAGCACCACCTTCCTCTCCTTCACTGACTAGATGATCTCCAGAGGTCCCTTCCAACCCTTACCATTCTGTGATTCTGTGATTGCTGATTGGCTCAGCCTTGGCCAGGAGCAAGTCGTCTTGGAGCCATCTGGCATTGGCTGTATCGGACATAGGGGAAGTGTCTAGTAGCTTCTCACAGAAGTCACCCCTGTAGTTCTTCCGCTACCAAAACCTTGCCATGTAAACTCAATCACAGAATCACAGAATGTTAGGGATTGGAAGGGACCTCGAAAGATCATCTAGTCCAATCCCCCTGCCGGGGCAGGATTCCCTAGACCATATCACACAGGAACGCGTCCACGCAGGTTTTGAATGTCTCCAGAGAAGGAGACTCCACAACCTCTCTGGGTAGCCTGTTCCAGTGTTCAGTCACCCTCACCGTAAAGAAGTTTTTCCTCAAATTTAAGTGGAACCTCCTGTGCTCCAGCTTGCACCCATTGCCCCTTGTCCTGTCAAGGGATGTCACTGAGAAGAGCCTGGCTCCATCCTCTTGACACTTGCCCTTTCCATATTTATAAACATTAATGAGGTCACCCCTCAGTCTCCTCTTCTCCAAGCTAAAGAGACCCAGCTCCCTCAGCCTCTCCTCATAAGGGAGATGTTCCACTCCCTTAATCATCTTCGTGGCTCTGCGCTGGACTCTCTCTAGCAGTTCCCTGTCCTTCTTGAACTGAGGGGCCCAGAACTGGACACAATATTCCAGATGCAGCCTCACCAGGGCAGAGTAGAGGGGGAGGAGAACCTCTCTCGACCTGCTGACCACACCCCTTCTAATACACCCCAGGATGCCATTGGCCTTCTTGGCCACAAGGGCACACTGCTGCCTCATGGTCATCCTGTTGTCCACTAGGACCCCCAGGTCCCTTTCCCCTACGCTGGTCTCCAACAGGTCTGTCCCCAACTTGTACTGGTACATGGGGTTGTTCTTGCCCAGATGCAGGACTCTACACTTGCCCTTGTTATATTTCATTCAATTTCTCCCCGCCCAACTCTCCAGCCTGTCCAGGTCTCTCTGAATGGCTGCACAGCCTTCCGGCGTGTCAGCCACTCCTCCCAGTTTTGTGTCATCAGCGAACTTGCTGACAGCGCACTCTAATCCCTCATCCAAGTCATTAATGAATATATAGAATAGAACTGGTCCCAGAACCGACCCTTGCGGAACTCCGCTAGACACAGACCTCCAACTGGACTCTGTCCCATTGACCACTACTCTCTGGCTTCTTTCCTTCAGCCAGTTCACAATCCACCTCACTACCCGATCATCCAGACCACACTTCCCCAGTTTAGCTGCGAGGATGCTGTGGGAGACCGTGTCAAACGCTTTACTGAAATCGAGATAGACCACATCCACAGCTTTACCATCATCTATCCACCGGGTAACATCCTCATAAAAGGCTATCAAGTTGGTTGAGCATGACTTCCCGTTGGTGAAGCCATGCTGAGTGCCCCTAATGATCCCCCTGTCCTTGATGTGCCTAGAGACAGCACCAAGAACAAGTTGCTCCATCACCTTTCCGGGGATGGAGGTGAGGCTGACCGGTCTATAGTTACCCGGGTCCTCCTTCCTGCCCTTTTTGAAGACTGGAGTGACGTTCGCTTTCCTCCAGTCCTCAGGCATCTCTCCCGTTGCCCACGACTTAGCAAAGATGATGGAGAGTGGCCTAGCAATGACTTCTGCCAGCTCCCTCAGCACCCGCGGGTGCATCCCATCAGGGCCCATGGATTTATGGACGTCCAGATTGCTTAATTGTTCCCTGACCCAGCCCTCATCAACCAAGACAGATTCCTCCTCTATTCTGACTTCTTCTGGGGCCGCAGGGGTCCGGGGCTCCTCAGGACAACCTCCAGCAGTATAGACAGAGGCAAAGAAGGCATTCAGTAACTCTGCCTTCTTTTTATCCTCTGTCTCCAGGACCCCCACCTCATTCATCAGTGGGCCTACATTGCCTCTAGTGTTGGTTTTACCTGCAATGTATTTGAAGAAGCCCTTTCTGTTGTCCTTGACCTCTCTTGCAAGGTTTAATTCCAAGGAGGCCTTAGCTTTCCTAGTTGCCTCCCTACATCCTCTGACAACAGACTTATATTCCTCCCAAGTGGCCAGCCCCTCCTTCCACGATCTGTACACCCTCTTCTTCCACTTGAGGTTGCCCAGCAGTTCCCTGTTCAGCCATGCAGGTTTCCTGGTACCCTTCCTTGACTTCCTACCTGTTGGGATGCTCTGATCTTGAGCTCAGAAGAAGCAGTCCTTGAATGCTAACCAACTATCTTGGGCCCCCTTACCTTCTAGTACCCTGTCCCATGGGATTTCCCCTAGCAATTGCTTGAAAAGGCCAAAGTTGGCCCTCCTGAAGTTCAGGGTTGCGATTCTGCTAGCTATTCTGGTCCTGCCACATGAGATCCTGAACTCTACCATCTCATGGTCGCTAAAACCAAGGCTGCCCTCAACCTTCACCTCTTCAACCAGACCCTCCTTGTTAGTGAGGATCAGATCCAGCAGCGCTCCTCTCCTAGTTGGCTCATCCACCATTTGCATCAGAAAGTTATCATCAACGTACTGGAGGAACCTCCTGGACTGAGGATGGCTGGCTGAGTAGGCCTCCCAGCAAATATCAGGGTAGTTGAAATCCCCCACAACAACCAGACCCTGTAACTGCGAGACTGCTCTCAGCTGCCTGTAGAAGGCCTCATCACCCTCCTCATCCTGATCCGGTGGCCTGTAATAGACACCCACAACAGTATCACCCCTGACAGCCTGCCCCTTAATTCGCACCCACAAACTCTCAACTCGCTCCTGATCCGCCCCTGGACAGAACTCAATACATTCTAGCTGCTCACTCACATAAAGAGCAACTCCACCACCTCTCCTTAGCGGCCTGTCTTTCCTGAACAGGACATAGCCATCCATGACCACATTCCAGTCACGCGAGGCGTCCCACCAAGTCTCTGTAATTGCCACTAGATCATAGCCCCCCGACCGAACACGGATTTCTAACTCCTCCTGCTTATTCCCCATGCTGCGTGCATTGGTGTACAGGCATTTCAGGGAGCGAGCTGGGCACACCGATTTCATCCCAGATTCACCCCCTGATTTCACCCCAGGGGGATGGGAGGCCTCCTGGTCTACCTCAACACTAGAGCGTTGCCCCAGTGGTGCAAGCCCAGCTACCACCCCATCCCCCTTCGAATCTAGTTTAAAGCTCTCCGAATGAGCCCTGCTAATTCCTGTCCCAGAACCCTTTTGCCCCTACGACATAAACCTTATAATACACCATCCCTTACCTTTCCTAGCCTCACTTTACCTTAGAATCATGGAATCAGAATAATTTTTGGTTGGAAAAGACCTTTAAGATCATCAAGTCCAAGCATTAACCTAGCACTGCCCAGTCCACCCCTAAACCATGTCCCTAATCACCATATCTACACATCTTTTAAAGACCTCCAGGGATGGTGACTCTACAACTTCCCTGGGCAACCTGTTCCAATGCTTGACATCCCTTTCAGTGAAGAAATTTTTCCTGATACCCAATCTAAACCTCCCCTGGTGCAATTTGAGGCTGTTTCCTCTCACCCTATCACTTGTTACCTGGGAGAAGAGACTGACACCCACCGCGCTACAGCCTCCTATGAGATAGTTGTAGACAGCAATAAGGTCTCCCCTCAGCCTCCTTTTCTCCAGACTAAACAATCCCAGTTCCCTCAACCATTTCTCACAGGACTTGTGCTCTAGACCCTTCACCAGCTTTGTTGACCTTCTTTGGACATGCTCCAGCACCTCAATGTCTGTCTTGTAGTGAGGGGCCCAAAACTGAACATAGTATTTGAGGTGGGGCCTCACCAGTGCTGAGTACAGGTGGACAAACACTTCCCTAGTCCTGCTGGCCACACTATTTCTGATACAAGCCAGGATGTTGTTAGCCTTCTTGGCTATCTGGGCACGCTGCTGGCTCATATTCAGATAGCCATCAATCAACACTCCCAGGTCCTTTTCTGCCAGGCAGTTTTCCAGCCACTCTTCCTCAAGCCTGTAGCATTGCATGGGGTTGTTGTGACCCAAGTGCAGGACCTGACACTTGGCCTTGTTGAACCTCATGCAGTTGGCCTCGGCCCATTGATCCAACCTGTCCAGATCCCTTTGCAGAGTCTTCCTACCCTCAAGCACGTTAACACTCCTGCCTAACTTGGTGTCATCTGAGAACTTATTGAGGGGGCGCTCAATCCCCTCATCCAGATCACTTATAAAGATATTAAAGAGAACAGGCCCCAATACTGAGCCCTGGGGAACCAGTTGTGACTGGCCATCAACTGCATTTAACTCCATTCACCACAACTCTTTGGGCTTGGCCATCCAGCCATTTTTTTACCCAGCAAAGAATACGCCCATCCAAGCCATGAGCAGTCAGTTTCTCCAGGAGAATGCCGTGAGAAATGGTGTCAAAGGCTTTACTAAAGTCCAGGTAGGCAACATCCACAGCCTTTCCCTCATCCAGTAAGCGGGTCATCTTGTCATAGAAGGACAACAGGTTAGTCAAGCAGGACCTGCCTTTTATAAACCCATGCTGACTGGGTCTGATCACCTGGTTGTCCTGTACATGCCACGTGATGGCACACAAGATGATCTGCTCCATAACCTTCCCTTGCACTGAGGTCATACTGACAGGCCTATAGTTCCCTGGATCCTCTTTCCAGGCCTTCTTATTGATGGGTGTCACATTTGCTAACTTCCACTCAACTGAGACCTCTCTGTCTAGCCAGGACTGCTGATAAATAATGGAAAGTGGCTTGTTGAGCACTTCTGCCAACTCCCTCAGTACCCTTGGTTGGATCCCATCTGGCCCCATAGACTTGTGTGAGTCTAAGTAGCAGGTAGCAGGTAGCCTTGCCTTGCCTTTCTTGCCTTGCCTTCCCTTGCCTCACCTTCTCTCTCTGACCCCCAGGATCACTGACGTTTCCCATCAGAAGTCAGTAAAGACTGTCAATCAATTTTTCTCTGTAAAGTAGTACACCATAGTGTTGTAAGTGGAGTTTTATGGATTTGGAGTAGAATGGGTGTTGTGGTTCTCTTTCTCTGCAAAAAGGTTGTCCGTGATTTAACTGACTAGATGTTAAAGAAGCAAAAAGGAATAGAATGAATGATTAATCATACTAATTACACTTACTCCAATTTGTTAAGAATGGAATGAAAACATTTTGCAAAGAATATTAACCAGTATTTTGTGTTCATGTAGAGAGATTAAGGATCTTCATACCTTGGCTGTAGATCTGGAGAGTAATTTTTTTTTTTCCTAGTATCACTGAATAATGAATTTCTACATTTTAAAATAGGTGAAGGGAATGAAAGTTTTAGAAACTTGATGTTGGTTAGTGTTTATTAACCAGTAAGTCATTATAAGCTACCTGACTTTGTCTATACCACTAAATAATACAGGGACAGATTCTTCAGCCAGGTGGCTTGCATCGATAATACAGAGGGCTAGCTCCCCCTGGCACAAACTGACTGTCCACATCACATGGTTCTTGGGCTTATTTCTCATCTGGTGGAGGAATCAAGCCTTAACTAACATTTTTCATGTGAATGTTTATTTTTAAAAATATTTTTTCCTAAGTTAAATGTATCTGAAATAACATGAGGGCTTTGTGATAGCTTTCAGAGTAGTGTTCTACTATGTGGAATGGAGGACACGTCATATGTTTTGAAGTGTGGTATGAGTCTCTGTGAGAATGCTGCCATTTCTATGTGCAATGATAAGACGCAATATAACTGGACTGGCAGAGAAAGGAAAGTCTAGTGGTTGTGTTGGGAGCAATTCATTAAATGAACTATTCCTAGAACCATGCCACATCATTATATTAGACAAAAGTAGTTGGTGTCACTCAAAAGATATTCAGGGAACAGTGGAGAGAAGTTTCAGACAAATCTTAGGGTGAGATCCAGCTTCAGATGAAAGACTCATCAGTTTATCTGCATACCTACCTAGATGTGCAAGCTACCATTAAAGGTGATGGATATCAGATGTTCCATGAAGTTGCCAAATAACAGATGTCTTGCAGAATGTGAAAGATCCTAGAGACTCTGACATGTCTGTAGGGGGCAAGCAAATAAGATAAAACATTTATGGGACATAAATGCTCTTCTAGATGAGCATTGGGACTGGGAGGGATGTCATAAAACATTTCAAATGCAATAGACACCTGTTTTTAGGAAAACAAATTACAGCCCTGCCTGACGTTTTCTGTGATAGAAGCTTAGACACTTAGGTCACACGTAAAAAGCTATATTCAGGAACCCAGAAAGTGTCAATAGACAATGAAAATAATGTCAAAGGATTCTTCTGAGCTCCTTCACTGAAAATTTAAATATTGTAAAGAATCGTCAACAAGATGTAATTGGAGCTGAGTTTCTGCAATACACTTCTCCACTGTATAAGTTCCCTAGGTGACTCCATAGTCACTAATATCAGGGGATCTGACACTCTGTGGGCTCCTCTCTTTGTTTCTCTGCTTTCTTTATAAGTGAGTAATTAGCTTTGTACTGAAGAACTTCACCATTTATTTTGCTAGAGTCAAAGAGCTATGTTGTCCAGCATTGATTTTCTTTGTAGTAATCTTTTAATTATTTCATTGTTCTGGAATAATATACTATCCTCCTCTATATATTTATAAGAGAGTCAAGGACATTTTTTTCTCAGAACCTCTTTGCTCCTGTCTAAAATGTCTAAATACACAAGGTACTTTATTGAGAATTTTTTTCCATACAGATTGTGTCTATTTATAAACATTTCTTTGTGTTTTATGATGTCTCCACTAAGCATTCTTCCATACATTTTTCATCTCTCTCATTACTAACATTGGAAGTTTCATGATGAGACTGAGATTCATTAGATGGATTTTTCTTTGATGAGACAAGGGATAAAAAATATGGAGATGATCTGAAGGATGCTGGTGCTGAAAGAGACCTTGTTTTTCAGAGTTCATAGAAACTGACTGTCCAGGAAGCTGACAGAGATGAACAGTCACTGATTTCAGGTGTGGGGTATGTCAAGGGGTTGGGGAGTCGTAGGCCTGTGTAATGTGTTTTAGTCAAAGAGAAAGGATGAAGTAGATGCTCGTCATCCATATAGTCGAGCACGATGACTTCAGAGACCTCTTAGGGATACAAACAAGCAGCTCACTTAGGGATTTCATTAAGTTGACAGGACCTTGAAATAGCAAAGCCTGTGGATGTCTCTTGGAGGATAACTTTTGCCTACAGTATATGCATGAGGCATGGCTACATCTGAGCAAATCATACTTAGGATTCTTTTTGATTTAAAGGGGAGAAATAGGGATTTTTAGAACATGGATTTTCCTCATATATTTTAGATATCCAAAAGAGGAATACTTTTGCAGAATTTCTTGTTTTTCTTCACTGACTAAATAGCAAGCTCAAACATAGATGTCTGCAATATAAAAATCCACACTAGCTGAGTCTCACCTTAGAAATGGACAGCAGTCAGTCTGTTCAGACTGGATACTATTGCCATAAGAAAAATGCTGCTGTTTCTGTGAAAATTATAGTGTAGAAGTGCGGAAGCTTTCTGACCCATCTTTTGTGGCTTAAGCAGCCCATATCTGGAGTTGGAGAGGAAATAATATTTCCTCAATATTATGATCGTATGTAAGGGTCTGCAATAATGTGTTTTAGTCAAAAAAAAATTAGGTTTTTAATTAATTTTTAGCCAGTCAAAACTGTCTAGATGGCCGAGCCCAGAGAGTGGTGGTGAATGGGGCAAAGTCCAACTGGCAGCTGGTCACTAGCGGTGTTCCCCAGGGCTCAGTTCTGGGGCCGGTGCTGTTCAATATCTTTACAGATGATCTAGACGTAGGGATTGAGTGCACCCTCAGTAAATTTGCAGATGACACCAAGCTGGGTGGGAGGGTCGATCTGCTGGAGGGTAGGAAGGCCCTACAGAGGGATCTGGACAGGTTAGATAGATGGGCCGAGACCAACGGCATGAGGTTCAACAAGAACAAGTGCCGGGTCTTACACTTCAGCCACAACAACCCCATGCAGCTCTACAGGCTGGGGGAAGAGTGGTTAGAAAGCGGTCCGGCGGAAAGAGACCTGGGGGTGATGATTGGCAGACGGCTAAACATGAACCAGCAGTGTGCCCAGCTGGCCAAAAAGGCCAATGGCATCCTGGCCTCTATTAGGAATAGCGTAGCCAGCCGGTCTAGGGAAGTGATCGTCCTTCTGTACTCGGCATGGTGAGGCCGCACCTTGAATACTGTGTCCAGTTCTGGGCCCCGCACTTCAAGAAAGATGTTGAGGTGTTGGAGCGAGTCCAGAGGAGGGCGACCAAGCTGGTGAAGGGTCTGGAGGGTATGACCTATGAGGAACAGCTGAGGGAGCTGGGGTTGTTTAGCCTGGAGAAGAGGAGGCTCCGAGGTGACCTTATTGCAGTCTACAACTACCTGAAGGGAGATTATAGTGAAGTGGGAGTTGGCCTCTTCTCCCAGGCAACTAGTGATAGGACAAGAGGACACAGCCTCAAGCTTTGCCAGGGAAGGTTCAGGTTGGACATTAGGAAGCATTTCTTCTCAGAAAGTGTCATTAGACATTGGAATGGGCTGCCCTGGGAGGTGGTGGAATCACCATCTCTGGATGTGTTTAAGAAAAGACTGGACATGGCACTTAGTTCCCCAGTCTAGTTGACATGGTGGTGTCAGGGCAATGGTTGGACTCTATGATCCCAGAGGTCTTTTCCAACCTGGTTGATTCTGTGATTCTGTGTAATAAGCCATGAAACAATTTGATACTCTCCAGGAAAACCAAATTTTATCTACTTGGTTTTGTGATTCAAGGAATGGACCAAAAAGGAGCTAAATTTGAGGGAACTATGCTTTCCTTTGCATTGTCGAAGTAGGAGTCACTGTTTTACTGTTTCCTCTTAACCTCTGTTTCCAACGTCTCTTTTGATCTTTTTCTTTCCTTCCAGTCTTTGTAAGTTTTATCTTTATTCTAACATGTGTTTTAAGGGTCTCACCAGGCTTCAGTGTAAACCAGCTGTACCACCACTGCTTTGTCTCATAATGTGTCTATGAAAATCATAATCTAATACAACTGTTTTAAGATATATCTATACTGCAAAATAAGAAAGCATCATGGTCAATCCCCTCTCCCATGACTAACTGGCACAGACTGATTCATGGTCACAGTGTTTTGGGATGGACACTTGTAATGCAGATTTCTCTTGGAGAGAGCTACTTGGAATAGTCCAAAATAGACCCAAGGAGTGACCTAACAGCTAAACAACTTTGATGAGCTTAGGGGAGTAATACTTAAGATCATTCCCTAATTCCCATTAGTCAGCAGTACAACATACTCAAATAATACTTTGGAAAGGGGTAATACCTAAAATGCTCTACTAGTCACCTTGAGAAGTTTGATGTTTGAATTCTTTTAAAGCATATAAAATCTTTGTTGATTTTTTTTTTATCATTCTAACTCCTAGACCATAGTCATCTTACCCATAAAAATCTACTTGGAGTAGTATGGAAAAAATGACAACTATTTGTTACTGACTCTCAGTGGGAAATTACAACTTCACAGCTAAGACATTGCAAGGGAGTTTGTCTATGTTCCTAGTCAGTTTCCAATCTAAGTAAAACAAGTTAACTTCAGAAGTCATGTCACTTTCAGGGTTGATATTAAGCAAATGGAAGATTGTATTGAGCAATTGGTTTATAATTTTTTTTAGATATTAAAACTTAGGTTACATATAATCTTCAATTTAAACAAATGTCACTTGTCATCTGTGCTGTCACAATGTGTTTCATATACACAGATTTAGTTACGTTAACCTATTTACTATTTTACAATTGAAGAGTCTAAGAAGTTGAGATCTGAATGAAATTAAATAAGCTGCTAATAGTAGTTTGCTGAAATATAACTTTTTCCGTAAAACTATTTTTTTTGTGAAGAAATGGATACCAAAATTTTAGAATTGTCAAATATGTTAAGAATATGACTCCTGCTCAAAAAAGTCTAGTTCTATTATTAATTATTTTCTTGATCTAAAAATGGGATTTCTGTAAACCACATACTCAATAGCTTTTTAATTTTACGACATTGTCAATAGTAAAAATGAAAAAGTATATAACAGTGCAACTCCACTTTTAAAATGTTTATTTTACCAAATTAGTTGAGAAGCTTTTACTACTGAATGGACATAAGACACAATTATTATATGAACATGTCAAGAAACAGGACATTTTTTAGGTACCTGAATGCATTTCATACTGACTACAATCAGTGTCTATGTGTTTCAGAATATAAATAGATTATTTTGCTGGAAGCTACTTTTCCCTGTGAGTTTAATAGATAATAAAACTTTGAATGAACAGAACTGTTAGATGCAGTATGCTGTATTAAAGATATTTCAAAACATTTTCAGGAAAAAAAAGAAAAAAAATGGAAAAAAAATATTCTAAAAGAAGTTATCCTCTGCTAAGGATTCCTTAAGCTTATGTTTTCTCTCACAAAAAAGAAAATAGTTGCTCACATGCACTGTGAAAAATGTATGTGCATGTTGGCATTTTTCATCAAACAAACACACTTTGTACACAAGTAATATATAAATAATACTGTGTTATGAATACATACTGAATACAGTTACCTATTTTGTAAAGGATGGGATGGCATTCAACAGTGACTGAGAATCACCTAACTGTTTCTTACTGAATTAATATTTTTATTAACTACCCAGTTTGATATATAAATTTTTAGTCTTGCATGGCCAGTTGCCATATTGTAGATTTGTCCTGGTTACACTGGGATTTTGTTTCAGTTTGTGGCCAGCCATGGTGATCAAGGCCCTTAGCAGTTAAATCCAGAGCAGGTGACCTGCATTGTTCTCAATGATTGCTGTTCCTGGAACAACTTGCTGCAACTTTGTAGCTAAGTATAATTTTGTGTTATCATTTATATTGGTTTCTTTATTTTATTAAATCTGCTTAATTTTAACCCATGAGTCTTCCTCCTTTACCCATTTTCCTTCCTCATTTGGGGAAGGGACATCGGGTGAGAGAAAAACTGTTATTGTTTAGCCCTGGGTGGGGGCTAAATGTAGACAAGATTATATCATGGTGTATTTTCATTGAAATTACCAATTTTTACTCTTTTGGTAAGTGTCATGTTATGGCTATGAGTCTGATGTATGGCTGTGGAGAAGGTCCCTCTGGCTGAGTCATGAGGTTCAGAAAGGACCCCCTTGCTTTTTAAACTCCTTCTCAGGGAGGAGTCTAAGCATGGTTGGATTCAACCCTAGTCCTGGACTTGGTCAGTGGTTTATGTCTAAAGGGTTGTGAGTGTAGCCACTAATCAGAATCAATGTTTGCCTATCAGAGGCCTCTCAAGGACTTTCACTGAAACAGTTTTGCAACATGGAAACAGACGGTTTATTAAAGTGACAGATACAACAAGTTTGGGATTGCTGTTGATAAATGCACTTACAGCAAAATTAAGCTTGATCTAACAATTCAGTACTTTTGTTAATAATGTGTTCCCAGGTAACATCTGATGTAATTGGAGGTGCAAATTACAAAAGAGGTGTCCCTGCTTGGGGAGGAGAGAGAGAGAGAGACCCAGGCCTGTTGATTCATCCTGTAGTCAGAGTTCTTGTTCTCAAAATGAAGAATTCCAAATGCCAGATTTATACTCTTGGTGAGGTGGGACTAAGTAAAATATCATGTGGTGATTGGCTCTTAGCCAGTAGTTTTGACATGGGGCAGGGAGCGCAGGACAGATGTACGAGGGGTCTTTGTGGTTTTGCTGAAGCAACATTGGGCTGTGAGGCCTCCGCCTCACCCCAGGGTGTCACTCAGCCAGTTTGAGCATTAGACCACCACATGTCCGTTTGTTTTGTGAGATAAGCATGCTGCTTAAGTCACTTGCAAAATAAACCCGTTGCTCAAGTCAAGCTCCTTTCCTCCCTACTGACTCACAGTGACGTATGCATTCAGCACCAAGAAGCCCGGTATCCCACAATAAGCAATCTACAAATTTCTGTGAATTATGCATGCATTTCAAGAATCAGTACAATAGAATTTTCCCTTTTTTTTTTTTTTTTTATTTAATGCTACTTATATTTTCATTACAGAACACTCTTGTGACGTGTTTATATATATTTTTTTCTCTGATACAAAAATGTTAATTACTGATCCCTGCTTACGAGCAGTTCTAGATAGTTTTGGAAGTTTTAGAAACATCTGCTTACTGGCCAATAAATGTTATAAAATTTGGATGTATAAAACATCTGGCTCTCCACTCTCTTATTAACATAGAAAAATGCATAAATACAAATGGGAATAGAATTTAAGTCTAATGGCTGAATGGTACAAAATTTATAATGAAAAAAGGCTTCCTTGTATACATGACTCTGGTTGCCCAAGGAACCATCAGTGACACAGAAGAAACATGGATGTCTGGATCTGGTATCAGTGCCACTCCCTATCTCTGTTCAGTGAGTAAAACAAACAAAAAAGCATGTGAAGGTTTTTGCCTATATCTCACCATATTTTCCTTACTGTCCTTCAGGTTCACAAGGATCCAGTCTGCTGACTGAGTCTCAGGTATAATGAAGTGTCAAGAAAAGCTTTTTGCTATGTTGGAAATTCCCTCCAAAAACTTCACTTTGTCCTTTCTTTTCACTTACATTGGTAGGTGATCCTTGTGTTCACTATCTCTGCGAGAGTGATCATCTTTCTCTGTTTCGTGCTAGGGTAACTCTATCAATTCTAACTATCTGACTTCTAATTTAAACCTGAGTGAAACAAATGTCCCATCTGACATAACTGCTGTCAACAAAGTAGCCACTGAATGCAAAAAGATTTCATTGAAATCTTTATGTACAACAGTCTATGTAGTGCATTACCATCTTTCCAAGGACAACAGTACATAAAGATTCAATGTAAAAATTGCCAAAATTTCCGAATGCTGAAAGATTTCAATGCATAAAGGCTCTTCACTATATTTTCTATATTAAATTATCTTAAGAGGCAAACTTTTGTTGCTATATAATCTACTATGGCTGTGGTACTAATTATCCCCTGTCCAAACATCTTTCCTTTAATAACAACTAAAGGCAATGGGAAATTAGAAAGCTGAAGAGTCAAAAACCCACCTAAAACCCAAATGACAAGAAAAACACAGGGAATCTCAAATGCTGGGATCTGTATAGAGTGGATTAAAGTGAAATTCTTTCAAGAACAGACAGTTCATGTAAGAGGTAATTAACACAGTGCACTATAAAAAGCTACTGATTGAGCCATTTAGCTGTGAAGACCAGACCTAGCTACTTCTCGGATTTAAGCCCATCCAAATTCCAATCTGACAGATAGCAAGGGCTCGAGTTCTTATCATTCCTTTCTCTTTCCAAAGCAGTGTCATCTTAGGAAGTAGTAGTTGGCATACTCTTCTTTTTTTCTTTAGCAGAAGGAGTGGAAGAGAATATACAGGGGAAAGTATTGTGTACTCAAATATATCTCAGTTCAAAATTACAATTACAGTTGCCAAACACTTAAAAGTTGGGAATGAAATAAACATTCCCAATTCAAGACCATCAAGACTGTATTACAAAAATATAATTACTAATTCAGTTTTTCTTTTAAGTTTTCAAAGTAACATACTGTGCATCTTACTGCAGGTATCCTGAAAGTGCATCTGTGCGTTAAGAGCACTAATTTCAATGATTTTTGAATATTTTGTCCTTTTTGAAAGGGAATTAAACATTAGTAATACAATTATACCTAATGCTTGGAATAATTTTATTTAAATTGCATTTTTTCATCTTTCTCTACCCTTCACGTTTATCTGTAACACTTCATATAGTGTTTACTGATCTTTTATTTAAAATTTTCAATAGAAATTTGAATCTTACTTGTGTTGTTGATCACTCACTTATGCAATAGTCCCTTTGAAAGAAACATGAGCCTGTTTCACATGAACATGAGGAAGTAGATGATACTGCCTGGACCTTCAGCTTTGCTCTGCATGTAAACAATAAATACATTTGGAATTATTACATGAGTCTTCCCTCCTTCATTAGTCATCATGTGTTTTCTTTTGGGGGAAGATATGAGAAAAGAGAAGTTAGCTTTTTCTAATCATCTTCTCAAATACATACACACTGTAGTCGGCCTGTAGCAAAAAATTGCACACTTCAGTGAAAACCTGAGTTACATAAAATCTCCATTCAATACGGGAAAAAAAAGGTGTAATGAAGTAGAGTTATGAAGTAGAATAATGAAGTCTAAACTATACCAAATTGCATGGAAATCATCAGTGAATGGGAAATAAAGAGCAGAAGATGGAAAGGTCATGGGGATATCACAGTTCTCAGACAGTAAAATTACTGTGTTTGAATTGATGAAAAATTGTGGTTAGAATACAGTGCTGCAAATTATGGTACAAGTAACCTCTGCTGTAGGCAACAGATGACTTTGGGAACGTGTGATTCATATATAAAGGAAAGAAATCATGCTGTGCTAGTGCACAGTTGAGAAAATTAGCATACATGTTAAAGATGATAGGAAAATAAAACTGCACTTAATATTTGCCAATGTGTACATTATATGAAGGAAGTGCACTCTTTAAGACTTGCAGATCTCTCTAGCCTGGATTTTACTGTTTTTTATTTTTGTTGCTGCTTCTTCCTCCCTGCATTAAGGTATGAGGGAGAAATCCCACACAGTACAGAAAGTACAGAAAATACCTGAGGGGAAAAATGCTACTGTGCTTATGTATTCTTTTAGAATTATTTTTGTAGAAGGTATTAATTTTTAATTGTAGGAAACTGCTGAGTTGTTTGGCTTTCATAAGTATTCAAGAGAAATAAAGGACTGAAGGCCAGGGCCTGAGCTTGAAAGCAACTTCTGAGCACAGAGTGGAAGGCCCAAATAAAGCTTCTCTAATTTCCTTGTCACCCCTGTAGACTGATTCCATGTCACCCAGCTGCCCCATATCAGAGCCAGTCTTGGGCACCAACAGCTAAACCCTTGAGGGCTGTGGAAGCACTAGAGCCTTAGCTGGGGCCTAATGGAATACATCGTAACAGGCAACGGATTGCAAAGCTGGCTGAAATACAGCTGGCCAAGCTGCAAAATGTAGTGGCATTTATTAAATTGTCATCTGTACTTCTGCTTTCTCTCCACCTGCAATGAAAGGAGCTTGGAAGATAATGTCTAGAAGAGCCACGGGGCCGTTGGCTACCCCAGCTCTGAAGTGGCCTCTCTGGTGTTTCTTGTAGTCCTCCAGGGCACAGCATACGCTGTGAAAAAGAGCTAGCATTGCAGTAAAGATTCTGGCTGCTGCCACTTGGATATGTGGAAAAACTATGTGAAATCCTGCAAGGGAACAAAACCAATCTTGTAGGTGACTTAGGAGTAGCAGAATAGCAGGTAATGAAATTATTGGCGATGTTTTTATGAAGAATCCATTTACTGGTAATTCTGTTTGAACCAACCTTGTGAATGAGAAATACATTCATTTTTGTTTCAAGAATGAGTGGATAGCTGGAAAAGAGACATTCTTTGCAATATGTATTTTTAAGTGTTCATTCAGTTGACTGCACTGACAAGTTACGACAAGGTTTCCATTTATTCAGACTTGTGATATATATGCAAGATAAAAAGTGATATAGAAAAAATATAAATAGGGTAAATATTGTAAAAATGTCATAAGGACACTAAGCAAACATATTTGCTAAGAACATTATGTATTGCATTATACATAAGAATATAAAAACAGATCTAGGTCAGTTCAGAAGTCTGGCCAGTCAACCAACTCCCTGTCTGATAGTTGCAAAACAGGTTGGCTAAGGGATTATTCTAAGAAATAAACTAAAAATATATAGTACACAAAAAAAATTACTCTAGTGCATTCTCAGATTTTCTAGCAATTTTCAGGTTAGGGACTTCTGGAACTGGAGGTTTCACTCATCCTATTGTACTTATTAACAATTGATGAAGCTACTCTTCATTAATGTATATGTTATTTTAATTTTATATTATTTTTTTAACATATTCTTTTGGACTCTGGTAGAAAGAAGTTCCACAATTTAAATATAGTGTGTATATTTATTTCAAGCAAGATATCTGGTAATTGCATCAGAATTTTTTATACTAGGAGAAATAGTAAATAATTATTCTCTATTCATTTTCTCTGTATTTATAATTTTATGGACCTATGCCATAACTCAACTTATTTAGCTCTTTTTCAAGCTGAGAGTCTTAGTTTCTTCAGTATTTCTTACTCCTCAATATGGAAACCAAGTGATAGCAGCTAAATTTGAAATGTTTATTGTAAGTAAGAGTTATATTTTTCACTATTCATTAATTTTTGTTTATTGAATTTCACATTTCATTTTGTTGCATGGGCATTCAAAATTATTACATCCTTCTGTATTTCATGGTGTTGTGTTTTATTTTTGACTACCTTGAATAATTTTATATCAACTGTTAATTTTGTCCTTTTTATGTTTGAATTCTCTAAGTGGTCTAGAAATTAATGTATGTCTTTGTAGGATTCTATGAATTCCTGTTTCCATTGAGAAATCTGCTCCTTTATTTGTGTAATTTGTTTCCTAGAACCTTTCATTTTCTTTTATGAGAACTTCTTTGGAAACTTTGATACTGCCTTGACTGGATCACCACAATTAGCATAGTTATTAACTCCTTTAAAAGACTCAAGTACTTCTTATTCCAATTTTCCTCTAAAAATGAAAGCTAGCACAGCAGGTCATCCTCACCACAGCATATCTATCATTGGGTCTACTAATTTTATGTTAGTATAATTTGAACAAGTTTTTTCAGTCAAACAGATCAGTTAATCGTCTTGTGGTTTTCTGATCGCACTAAATACAAAAATAAAAACCAGTGCTGTCTCCCACCCTTTTGAGAATGAGGCTAATTCAAATAATAAATCAAATGTGACAACTCAACAATTTCTTATTTTAGTTTCTTTGTGGATTGTGCAAATACCATCTCATTATGATGATTTTGACAGTTCTTTTTAACATAAACAAAAAACTTGAAAAATGTAATTAAAAAGGGAGAGTTATAAAACATGTACCTCTTTATCTTTCTGTAAACACACATACTAGTAGTCCTCATGCATCTATATTGAGAGCTCTTACTGTTAGATGGGAAATTAAAGGAATGATAGGTGTGACTTTTAATACCAAAAAAGAGAAGAAAAATCAAATGTGATGAAAGCAGTGATACACCTCCATTTGAATCAGGAATGGTTTTTGTTGTTTTTTCCTCTCAACAAATTGACATTTCAGAAATATGGGCATATGTAGTCAAAAGGTCTCTAAAGTGCTGGACAGAAGGAATAATATTTCTTTGGTGTGGGACAATTGTTACATTTCCCTCTTTGTTCACCACAGGAAAACAAATGTTTTAATGTTTCCAGTTATTTATTGCTGAATTCTGTTAAAATTATTATCATTCATGTAAAAGGAACATTATAGTTCTGACAAGGGGTGTATTGAATAGAGTTGGCTGTACAGAATTCTTACCTGAGAGACCTAACAAAGCATTTAACTACTGTCAACTTTAATAGTTTCAGATAGCTTCTGTTTATCTCTTTCTTGGACAGAGAAAATATGTATACTAACTATCCAGGGAGAGATGTTAAAGTTCTGTACCTTAAGAATCAGCAGCAATGGAAAGTACACAGCTTAATAAATAAACAAAAGGGCTAAAATTGATTCAGAATGTCAGTATTGATTCTTCAAATGAAGAGTCCTTTGTCTCACCTTTGTGCCTGGCAAGATCATGGAGCAGATCCTCCTGGAAACTATACTAAGGCATATGGAAATCAAGGAGGTGATTAGTGACAACCAACATAGCTTCATTAAGGACAAATGGTACCTGACAAATTTGGTGACCTTCTATGACAAGGTCACAGCACTGGTGGATAGGGAAGAAGTGACTGATATCATCTGCCTGGACTTGTACAAAACATTTGACACTGTACCGCACAACATCCTTGTCTCTAAATTGGAGAGACATGGACTTGACAGATGGACCACTCGGTGGATAAGGAATTGGCTGGATGGTCGCACTCAAAGAGTTGCGGTCAACAGCTCGATGTCCAAGTGAATATAAGTGATGAGTGACGTTCCTCAGGGGTAGGTATTATGAGCTGTTCTGTTTAACATCTTTGTCGGTGACATGGACAGTGGGATTGAGTGCACCCTCAGCAAATTTGCCAATGACACCAAGCTATATGGTGCGGTCGACATACTGGAGCGAAGAGATGCCATCCAGAGGGACCTTGACAGGCTTGAGAGTAGGGCCTGTGTGAACGGCACGAAGTTCAACAAGGCCAAGTGCAAGGTCCTGCATGTGGGTCGGGGCAATCTCAAGCACAAATACAGGCTGGGCAGAGAATGGATTGAGAGCAGCCCTGAGGAGAAGGACTTGGAGGTGATGGCTGATGAGAAGCTCAACATGACCCAGCAATGTGTGCTTGCAGCCCAGAAGGCCAACCATATCCTGGGCTGCATCAAAAGCAGTGTGGCCAGCAGGTCAAGGGAGGTGATTCTCCCCCTCTACTCTGCTCTTGTGAGAACCCACCTAGAGTACTGTGTTCAGCTCTGGGGCACCCAACATAAGAAGGACATGGAGCTGTTGGAGTGAGTCCAGAGGAGGGCCATGAAGATGATGAGAGGGCTGGAGCACCTCTCCCAAGAAGAGAGGCTGAGAGAGTTGGGGCTGTTCAGCCTGGAGAAGAGAAGGCTCTGGAGAGGCCTTATAGCAACCTTCAAGTACCTAAAGGGGCCTACAAGAAAGTTGCAGCAGGACTTTTTCCAAGGGCATGTAGTGATAGGAGAAGGGGTAATGGTTTTAAACTGAAAGAGGGTAGATTTAGATTAGGTATCAGGAAGAAATTCTATACTGTGAGGGTGGTGAGACACTTGAACAGGTTGCCGAGAAAAGCCGTGAATGCCCCCTCCCTGGCAGTGTTGAAGGCCAGGTTGGCTGGGTCTTTGAGCAGCCTGGTCTAGAGGAAAGGTGTCCCTGCCTGTGGCAGGGGGGTTAGAACTAGATGATCTTTAAGGTCTCTTCCAACCCAAACCATTCTATGATCCTATGATTTTTTATTACAAGAAATTGATTTGCTTATGTAGAAGGTACAGGCTGAATCACTGTCCTCATAGATTTTTTTTTTTTAAATAATTTTGTAGTATGTCTGATAAAATTCATTCTTTTGACAGAAGAATTTGTAATATAAATAACTAGTAAATGCACATGTAATGCTGGAGATGACATAGGAGGAACAACACAATCTGGATAACTGTCATATCCATCACTGTTTTCCTCCTTCATCCTGTACTTTCATTTGCTCTTCCCTGTGAATTTGCTAGGTAAGCTTTAGAATTCATATAGCTTTTATTCCCCCCTCAAGGGGAAGGTGACCTGTTCATAAATATAAATGCATATATTTATCCCAGTATGAGCAGAATGATTTGGGGATTCAGTTAGCAGATACATCAAACAAAAGCAAACACTGATCTTCTGAATTTCTTACATGCTAGTCATCTTTAGCAGTATCCATTTTTCATGTGATAAGCTATCACAGAGTAAGAGTCCAAAATGCATATACCTAGAATAATATTTTTTGTCATCTCTTGATAAAAGCAACATCAGTTTTCTCAGAGCAGTTTACAATACCCTTCTTGTTACAGTTTTTTTTACTCTCTAATTTATTTACCTTCTCCTACTGAAGATGGAAGTTTCATTATCCCAGGAAGTGGTTCAGAATGAAATCGTTAGAAATCACAAAGAAATTCAGCAACAAAATTAGTTTTTGTGTCAGCTCTTTCAACATGTAGGATGGTGACATAATTCCTGAGCTATGTTTTTACAGTATGTATATTAATATTATAAAGAAAAAATCACCTGGAAACTTGGTTTAATTTAATTATCATTGTAAAAGAATACCCTTCTCTTTTCAAGGGTACTAATAAAGTAAAAAAGAGAAAGTTAATGTCAAAATCACATCCTGTAAAACATATTGTCCTGGTTTGGAATCGGACAGACTTTTCAGTTAAGTTTCTTTTAAGTGACTTTTCTTTCTGAAGTCGACTACAAGTGCTTGTTGCCGTGGAAACCAGGGTCCCTGCTGGGCTTTTTGTTCCACAGAGGAAAAGACTGTAAAATTGTCCCACCTGCGGGGAGGAGAAAACAGGACAGGTGAACCAAAACTGACCAACAGGGTATTCTATCCCACTCACATGATACTCAGTTTAAAGCTGAGGGATCATGAGGTTCATGCTCTCTTCCCATATGGCCGGCATCTGGGGATGACTCTGCCCACACTTCTGCCTTTGCTCCTGAATCCGTTTCCCTCCTGCTGCCATGTCTGGTTCAGGACTCCTCAGCGCCTGCCCTGCAGGGTCAGTGGTGACGTTATTGTCATCAGTGGGGGGCTCAATAGTGGTTTTGTATACAGTTCATTATTTATTATACTCTTTGTTTTCATTGTCAGTGTTTATTAAAATCATTTTAACTTTCCAACCCATAAGTCTCTCTCCTTTTTGTCTTTTCATTTTCCCCTCTGTGGAAGGAAAGGGTGAAGAGAGAGTGTCTGTCGTCTGCTTAACCACTCACCCAGCCTTAAATGGCCACATATGTGAAAAACAGACTTCAGAAATATGCTGTGATATATTATCTCACTCTATCATATTATTAACCTAACTCTGACTTTCAGAAGTGTTCATTCAGACTAGGAAATTGCAAAAGTCTATCTCTTCTTCAAATCCTGAAGTTGATCTGATTGTAAGTATCTTCCCCTCTTGAATTTGGCAGTGGTTTTAACAAATATATTTTCCACTACACTTACATTTTTTGGATATATATGTAATATCAGATAACATGATTGACTTAGCTCATTTGAAATGTATTAAAATTATTTTTTATAAAGCCATAAGATTTAACTTGTACATGCCACAGAAAATTGGCTTTACATCTCCCCAGCTCATAGAATCATTCATTTTGTTGAAGTGCTTATATATGTGAAGCTTACATTATTTTAACTGATGGAAAACATTCTGTGGATTGAAGAGTAAACATCAGAGCAGGAGATGTATTCTCTAGGCTTTTTATGCAGGCAGACAGTATGTCAGTTATGAATAATATACTTGAATATTAGGCAGGATGTACAGCTCTGTTAATGGCCTAAGAAATTTTATTACTGTGATTGAACAAAACATCAGCCCAAACTGCTAGGGTCTCTGTCTTAGTTAAACTTCTAAACTAATTCTCTATTGATCAGGAGCTATAAATATAGCTGCAAGAAGAGAGCTCTTAAAATTTTTGAGGCAGAAAATCACGAACCTGCATGGATGAGCAAAGAGCTTCTGGTAAAACTCAAATGGAAGAAGAAGTTTACGGAATGTGGGAAAAGTGACAGACCACTTGGGAGGAATATAGGAAGGCTGTAAAGAGTATGCGGGGATGTGGCAAGGAAGGCTAAGGCCCACTTGGAACTAAATCTCACAAGAGATGTCAAGGACAACAAGAAGGCCTTCTTCAAGTACATTAGCAGCAAAAGGAAGACGAAAATGTGGGCTCGCTGCTGAATGAGGAGCGTGCCCTGGTGACGGAGGATACAGAGAAGGCAGAGTTACTGAATGCCTTCTTTGCTTCAGTCTTTACTGCTAAGGCCAGCCTTCAGGAATCCCAGACCCTGGAGGTAAGAGCGAAAATCTAGAGGAAGGAAGACTTTCCCTTGGTTGAGTAGATCAAGTCAGAGAACATTTAGGCAAACTGGATACCCACAAATCTATGAGCCCCAATGGGATGCAGCCACAAGTGCTGAGGGAGCTGGCAGATGTTATTGCCAAGCCACTCACCATCATCTTTGAAAGGTCATGGGGAACAGGAGAGGTGCCTGAGGACTGGAGGAAAGCCAAGGTCACTCCAGTCTTCCAAAAGGGCAAGAAGGAGGACCCAGGCAACTACAGGCCGGTCAGCTTCACCTCCATCCCTGGAAAGGTGATGGAATAGTTCATTCTGGATGCCATCTCTAAGCATGTGGAGGAAAAGGAGGTTATCTATCTGGAGTAGTCAACATGGATTCACCAAGGGGAAATCATGCTTGACCAATCTGATGGTCTTCTTTGAGGACATGACCAGCTGGGTAGATGAGGGGAGAGCAGTGGATGTTGTCTACCTTGACTTCAGCAAGCCTTTTGACAATGCCTCCCATAACAACCTCAAAGGAAAGCTCAGGAACTGTGGGTTAGATGAGTGGATAGTGAGTAGTGAGGTGAATTGAGAACCGTCTGAATGGCAGAGTTCAGAAGGTTGTGGTCAGCGGTGCTGAGTCTAGTTGGAGACCTGTAGCTAGTGGTGTTCCCCAGGGGTCAGTACTGGGTCCAGTCCTGTTTAATTTATTCATCAATGACCTGGATGAAGACAGAGAGTGTACCCTCAGCAAGTTTGCTGATGACACAAAACTGGGAGGAGTGGCCAATACACCAAAAGGCTGTGCTGTCATTCAGTGAGATCTGGCCAGGCTAGACAGTTGAGTGAAGAGGAACCTAATGAAGTTCAACAAAGGCGAGATATTCAAAGGAGATATTCAAAACCCACCTGGACGTGAGGTGAACCTGCTTTGGCAGGGAGTTGGACTAGACGATCTCCAGAGGTCTCTTCCAATCCTAACCATTCTGTGATTCTATGTTTAACACACTTGGAGGAATAACAAAGAGGAGTTCTAAGACACTGCCTAGAAATTACCATCCTCATAGGCCTTCAGCAGTTCCATTGACTACGCTCTTTATAGACCCTTGGCAGTTCCATCTACTATATCCAACAAGTAAATCCTGAGAGCAAGTACTCAGTACTTGGGTTTGGGACATTAAAGATAGAAAAGTACACTTTACGGGCTCTGGCAGGAAGTTAATTTGCTGAAATTTTAATTATTACGAAGAAAAGACTCTAAAGAAGGTTCTCTAGAATGCATACGCAAACAGAAGCAAACCAGAATTGAAGCTGTGACTACTGTAACATTTATTCTTAATTTTGGTAACACGTGTGATGTTCTAAAATAGAGAACATAGTTTGTTTTTGTTTTTTTTTCACAGAATCACAGAATCACAGAATGTTAGGGATTGGAAGGGACCTCGAAAGATCATCTAGTCCAATCCCCCTGCCGCAGCAGGATTGCCTAGACCATATCACACAGGAACGCGTCCAGGCGGGTTTTGAATGTCTCCAGAGAAGGAGACTCCACAACCTCTCTGGGCAGCCTGTTCCAGTGTTCAGTCACCCTCACCGTAAAGAAGTTTTTCCTCAAATTTAAGTGGAACCTCCTGTGTTCCAGCTTGCACCCATTGCCCCTTGTCCTGTCAAGGGATGTCACTGAGAAGAGCCTGGCTCCATCCTCTTGACACTTGCCCTTTCCATATTTATAAACATTAATGAGGTCACCCCTCAGTCTCCTCTTCTCCAAGCTAAAGAGACCCAGCTCCCTCAGCCTCTCCTCAGAAGGGAGACGTTCCACTCCCTTAATCATCTTCGTGGCTCTGCGCTGGACTCTCTCTAGCAGTTCCCTGTCCTTCTTGAACTGAGGGGCCCAGAACTGGACACAATATTCCAGATGCGGCCTCACCAGGGCAGAGTAGAGGGGGAGGAGAACCTCTCTCGACCTGCTAACCACACCCCTTCTAATACACCCCAGGATGCTATTGGCCTTCTTGGCCACAAGGGCACACTGCTGCCTCATGGTCATCCTGCTGTCCACTAGGACCCCCAAGTCCCTTTCCCCTACGCTGGTCTCCAACAGGTCTGTCCCCAACTTGTACTGGTACATGGGGTTGTTCTTGCCCAGATGCAGGACTCTACACTTGCCCTTGTTATATTTCATTCAATTTCTCCCCACCCAACTCTCCAGCCTGTCCAGGTCCCTCTGAATGGCTGCACAGCCTTCCGGCGCGTCAGCCACTCCTCCCAGTTTTGTGTCATCAGCGAACTTGCTGACAGTGCACTCTAATCCCTCATCCAAGTCATTAATGAATATATAGAATAGAACTGGTCCCAGAACCGACCCTTGAGGGACTCCGCTAGACACAGGCCTCCAACTGGACTCTGTCCCATTGACCACCACTCTCTGGCTTCTTTCCTTCAGCCACTTCACAATCCACCTCACTACCCGATTATCCAGACCACACTTCCTCAGTTTAGCTGCGAGGATGCTGTGGGAGACCGTGTCAAACGCTTTACTGAAATCGAGATAGACCACATCCACAGCTTTACCATCATCTATCCACCTGTTATGTCCTCATAAAAGGCTATCAAGTTGGTTGAGCATGACTTTCCCTTGGTGAAGCCATGCTGAGTGCCCCTAATGATCCCCCTATCCTTGATGTGCCTAGAGACAGCACCAAGGACAAGTTGTTCCATCACCTTTCCGGGGATGGAGGTGAGGCTGACCGGTCTATAGTTACCCGGGTCCTCCTTCTTGCCCTTTTTGAAGACTGGAGTGACATTCGCTTTCCTCCAGTCCTCAGGCACCTCTCCCATTGCCCACAACTTAGCAAAGATGATGGAGAGTGGCCTAGCAATGACTTCTGCCAGCTCCCTCAGCAACCGCAGGTGCATCCCATCAGGGCCCATGGATTTATGGATGTCCAGATTGCTTAATTGGTCCCTGACCCAGCCCTCATCTACCAAGACAGATTCCTCCTCTATCTTGACTTCTTCTGGGGCCGCAGGGGTCCGGGGCTCCTCAGGACAGCCTCCAGCAGTATAGACAGAGGCAAAGAAGGCATTCAGTAACTTCGCCTTCTTTTTATCCTCTGTCTCCAGGACCCCCACCTCATTCATCAGTGGGCCTACATTGCCTCTAGTGTTGGTTTTACCTGCAATGTATTTGAAGAAGCCCTTTCTGTTGTCCTTGACCTCTCTTGCAAGGTTTAATTCCAAGGAGGCCTTAGCTTTCCTAGTTGCCTCCCTACATCCTCTGACAACAGACTTATATTCCTCCCAAGTGGCCAGCCCCTCCTTCCACGATCTGTACACCCTCTTCTTCCACTTGAGGTTGCCCAGCAGTTCTTTGTTTAACCATGCAGGTCTCCTGGTACCCTTCCTTGACTTCCTACCTGCTGGGATGCTCTGATCTTGAGCTCGGAAGAAGCAGTCCTTGAACGCTAACCAACTATCTCGGGCCCCTTTACCTTCTAGTACCCTGTCCCATGGGATTTCCCCTAGCAATTGCTTGAAAAGGCCAAAGTTGGCCCTCCTGAAGTTCAGGGTTGTGATTCTGCTAGCTATTATGGTCCTGCCACATGAGATCCTGAACTCTACCATCTCATGGTCACTACAACCAAGGCTGCCCTCAACCTTCACCGCTTCAACCAGACCCTCCTTGTTAGCGAGGATAAGATCCAGCAGCGCTCCTCTCCTAGTTGGCTCATCCACCATTTGCATCAGAAAGTTATCATCAACGTACTGGAGGAACCTCCTGGACTGAGGATGGCTGGCTGAGTAGGCCTCCCAGCAAATATCAGGGTAGTTGAAATCCCCCACGACAACCAGACCCTGTAACTGCGAGACTGCTCTCAGCTGCCTGTAGAAGGCCTCATCACCCTCCTCATCCTGATCCGGTGGCCTGTAATAGACACCCACAACAGTATCACCCCTGACAGCCTGCCCCTTAATTCGCACCCACAAACTCTCAACTCGCTCCTGATCCGCCCCTGGACAGAACTCAATACATTCTAGCTGATCACTCACATAAAGAGCAACTCCACCACCTCTCCTTAGCGGCCTGTCTTTCCTGAACAAGACATAGCCATCCATGACCACATTCCAGTCATGTGAGGCTTCCCACCAAGTCTCTGTAATTACCACTAGATCATAGCCCCCTGACCGAATACGGATTTCTAACTCCTCCTGTTTATTCCCCATGCTGCGTGCATTGGTGTACAGGCATTTCAGGGAGCGAGCTGAGCACACCGATTTCACCCCAGGGGGATGGGAGGCCTCCTGGTCTACCTCAACACTAGAGCGTTGCCCCAGTGGTGCAAGCCCAGCTACTACCCCATCCCCCTTCGAATCCAGTTTAAAGCTCTCCGAATGAGCCCTGCTAATTCCTGTCCCAGAACCCTTTTGCCCCTACGACATAAGCCTTTCCCATGTATTACAGTCACGCCTGTTGTCTTATAAAACCAGCCATTATCAAAGAACCCAAAGCCCTGCCTGTAGCACCAGTCTCGTAGCCAGGCATTAATAGAGAGAATCCTACTATTCCATCCCACGTCATCACCTGAAAATGGAAGGAGGGAGGAGAAAACAACTTGTGCCCCAGACTCTTTCACCAACCGTCCTAGGGCCTTGTAGTCTTTCTTCATCCCCCTCAGACTACGGGATGCAGCTTCTTCCCCACCTGTCTGGAAGATCAGCAGGGGGTAGTAGTCTGTGGCCTTCACCAGGTTGGGGAGTTTCCTGGTGATATCCCTGATTCGGGCTCCAGGCAGACTGCAGACCTCCCTGTGATGGGGGTCAGCTCTGCATATTGGGCCCTCAGATCCCTTTAGGAAGGAGTCTCCAACCATTAAAACTCTTCTCTTCTTCCTTGTGGAGGAGGTAGCTATACGCCTGTCAGGTTTTTCTGACTGTGGTGGGACCTCTGATATAGGTTGCCTCTCCACCACACCCCCATTGGACCGGCTATATTCCACTAGGGCTTCATATCTATTGCTCAGAGGCACCTGTGGAGGCAAGGTAGGCAAGGAGGGCACTCGCCTTTTGCCACGGCCATAGACTTGCCTCCACTCACTCCTTTCCTCTAGGTTATTGTTTTCCACCTGAGAGGGGCAGAGTACAGGGGTCCCTCGATCCTGGGAGCTCTCCGGCAGGTACCCCCATTTTTGTTGCAGGGAGGGCAGAGCCTGGCTCCACCAGTCTATCTCCATTTCAGCCTCCCGAATGCTCCTAAGCCTTTCTACTTCGGCTTGAAGCCTTTCAACCTGGCTTTGTAGTTGTGCTGCTCGGCTGAGCAGATCATCTACCTGCTCACAGCGCACACAGCCCCCTGACACCACAGAGACGCTGTAGCATTCCCTGCAGCCTGCGACCTGCACCATCGCCTCCTTCCATGGGAGCTCTGTCTGGGTTCCCACATCCATTTTGGTCTTCTTCCACCGGGTAGATACCATTGTTCTTTCACTGAACTGGGAAATACCTGTTGGTGCCACCCCTGGTTCACAGCTCCTTGGCACCTTCCTCGCCTTGTGCACTGGGAGGGAGTCAGCGCCCTCCCCAACGAGCTGCAAACTGCTGCGGCCTCTCCCGCCCTGGGACACACCCAGTCACAGCTAAGTCTCCCTCTCCCTTCTGGCCAGGGACTAGTCCCTGCCCTCCAGGAGACTTTTTATCACCCGATCACAGGGGATGGTGCGTTTAAATCGCTTAAATCGCCCGCGGTGCCTCTGGCTACGCCCCCTCCTCTCCTGATTCGTTGCCGGGAACCTCCGTGAACCTCCGTGTCCGGGTCCGGGGTGGGGGGGAAGCAGCTCGGGGCTGATGTTCGTGGGGGGCTCGGGGGGCGGCCCAGAGTACGAAAACCGCCTGGTTAAGCCCGATGTCGCCCTCGCCCCCGCACTAACCTCAAGTCGCTGCCGCCGCTTTCGCTGCTGCCGCCGCTGTCAGCTGTTTGTTCTGGTTTCACCATGTTTAAATCGCCCGCGGTGCCTCCGCGGTGCCTCTGGCTACGCCCCCTCCTCTACTGATTCGTTGCCGGGAACCTCTGGGAACCTCCGGGTCCGGGTCCGGGGTGGGGGGGAAGCAGCTCGGGGCTGATGCTCGTGGGGGGCTCGGGGGGCGGCCCAGAGTATGAAAACCGCCCGGTTAAGCCCGATGTCGCCCTCGCCCCTGCACTAACCTCAAGTCTCTGCCGCCGCTTTCGCTGCTGCCGCCGCTGTTTTTTTTAATAATTCTAAAAAACAAGAGGAATTGATAATGTGAGTGGTAGAGCAAATGTGCCAGAATTTCCTTTAGTCACCTCTAAATTTTAATACTGATTCTCTTCTAAACCTTCTATGCTTTATTCCCCTATTCTAGCCTTTCATCTAAAATTTTTTCTTTTGACATTCAGAAAAATTCAAAATTAACTCTGCAATGTCAGTAGGATCCATTGATATTTCCAGTAGTACTGAATTCTCAGTGAGAAAATCAAAATTTCATCAGCTATTTTTCCTTTCTTTGTAGCATCTGCACCTTGGGATCAGATTAAGTTTTACTAAGCCAGCATCTTCCTAATAATGGAGTACAAGCAATTGTTGTTGCTCCTGTTTTCTCCTGTTCTTGTGAAGCTTCTATGAGATGTAAAACTCTGTGGATTTTCCCTCCACAGTTACAATACACACACACATATGTGTATATATACATATGTTTATAAATTATGTTCTTTTAGAAGAACTTGAGTAGATATTAGGGAGAAAACCTGTTTACTTGATTTGAGCAACTGCATATCAGGTGAAGAGGAGACCTCTGAAAGGAAGGAGAAAGACTGAACCTGTAAGAGCAGTGAAGAATGCTCATAAGAAAAACTTTCCAGAAAGCAGAACATCTTGGAAAGTTCCTTTAGTAGCTTTTGGGTGCTCACATTAAGAAAAAGATGGAGGCAATCCACCTCAAAGCTCTGGAAAACTTGAAGTAAAGTAAGGCACATTATGTAGCTTTTAGTTTCTATGACACCTTCTGTTTGCTATTGGTGTGTTACCTGTGATGGGGAGCATCACACTAAAATTAATTTGCAAATAATTTTAAATGATGTTTTTAGAGAATGTTTTCTTCAGCAGCAGACAACTGAACTTAAAGCTCGTGGTCCTTTTCCACTCTGTGTTCTCATGCTATGAAACTCCCCGGAACAGTTTGGTCCTTAATGTCTGTTACTTCCCAGACTTTTTACTGAGTGTTAGTTTTCCCTATTTTCAAGCATTTCTAACCACAGTTAAGTTTAACTGTTGCACTGCTGCCCACCAAATTCAAAATGATGATATGAATGCCCAGATCTCAAGCTCCATGTATTGCCATGACAATAGATACATTGTCTACTGCCATGATACTTAGACACTTGGAAAGGATTTACCTTTTATATTTTAGCTATTTGAAAGCCAGTTCTCTAGTAAGTTTATCATATAGACTCTCTCTCTACTCAGTGGAAATAGACAGGACATTCAGAAGATTGATTCATCCCATTCTGAAGCCAGTTTGCAAAATATGTGGGATAATTGTCTTTGGAGCAATCCATTGCAAAGCATGTAGTGTACATGATCAGCTCAGACTAGACAGCAAGCTCTTAGATAGCTAGAGAAATTAGATGGATCTCATATTGACTGCTGAGTTATGCAGATTATCTCATAGTAAACCTGTCTCTTCCTAGTCTTTTTGATTAAACGTTGCCTGAGATGTGGACGGATTTTTTTGTTGTTGTTTTTGACTGAGATCTGTGTATGAAAAATGGTAAGATATGTAAACCATTCATCCTTTTTAATGAACAATATAGTATACTTTCATTTTCATGATGGTATTTATAGTCCTTCATTAGCCATTTGAATGCAAGTCTCATAAGTCTGTAAAGTTAATGTCAGGGCATTAATAAAAAGAGCAAAAGTATTTGACTATGTATGATTTAGTCATAAATTCTCTGCTATATTTTGCTAAACTGACTGATCTGTACATGCAACCATGTACAGAATTATTTTTGCAGACTAAATTACATTAAAGCTGCTCTAATTCAAGTAATGCTTCCAAATACATGTGGGTATTGTTATCTTGTCCCACCAGCACTATGAATTGCTTTCCTTACATGGTAATTGCCTTGGCAATTTGCAAGCTCTTTAACAAAAAGCCTAATTCCATGGAAAGCTTCATATATATTTGAAAAAAAAGAATGTTCTGAGTTTTAGAAACAGAAATAAGCCTTTATTTTAACCCCATTTTCATATTATAACCACCTCAGAATAAATTATTTGGAAGTCCTTCTGCAAGCTTTTCTAAATAAATGGTTTACTGCTGTACTGCCTGTGAGGTCTCCTACCAATTTCAATGTCTTTGTCTTCTGCAAAATTTTGTGATGATTTTAAAATGAAGACAGGCTTTTCTTGGATAAAAATATAATTGGTGCAAGGGGAATTCATTAGAATAAGGTGTTTATCCTTTGTATCACTCAGGAAGTAATTCAGCTCTGCAGAGTTTAGGAAAGTTGTTTGGGGTTTTTGTTGGATTTTTTTGTTTTGCTTTGGTTTGTTTTTTCTTCTTTAGTTTATATTACAATAAAGATGGTCATGGTGCCATATGAAGACACAGCTCTTCCTCTCAAAATTTGTTAAACAATTTATCATCCTAAGAAGCCTTTCCTTACATTTAGCTGCCAAGGGAAAAGTGTGTTTTAGGCAAGCCATTTTGTGACACATGGTGCCTGGTTAATTACTATCTAAAAGCTCATTACTTCACAGCTTTCTTGTTTTTAACTTCTACATCCTACATTTCTGCACCTTTTTGGGCAGTACTTAATATATTTGTAATGCTCTGCCTGTACCAAACAATGGCTGTATTGTTAATAAAATGGAGCACACTGTACTTGGGCAAAATTAATGAAAGAAAAAGAGTAATTTGTACTTTATTATGCTGTCAACTCTTATTAGCTATGTCAACTCTATTACATTCTGCATTGAAAACATTTCCAACGTAAAACGTTCGGACAAGCACATTAATTTAAGAAACACAAATGTTTGGCTTCACATAAAATGTTATTAAGCAGTAACTATAATGGAGTAACAAAGTGGGGATGCTTAATTCTGTGTACTGATTTGGCTGTGTGGGTCTAAATGCCTAGTCCAATCACCACTGATGTTACTGGCAAATGAAAATCCCCCTCCCCACGAAGGGAAGAAGACATAGATGTCATAGCATGGACAAGTTTTAACTCAAATTTCCAGTGTGCTTTATGATCTTCTTAGGATGGACATTCTTTTAGTTTTGTTTGGTTTGCCTTTTTTCTTTTTTTTTCCTTTTTTCCCCTTGGGAAGAGTAAAATAGTGGTAAGGGTTTCTGAAGACATTTTAAAGATTAAATTTAAAAAGACTTTACATGTACACATTCAAGCCAGGTTGTATCTTGTTTTATAGAAGTGTTAAGTGTCATTTCATATATTTTTACAGGTAAGCCACAAATGTCTATCAGATATGGATATTTTTTATCAGAACTGCATTCAATATACACATCATAACCTCAAGACCTTTAGTGTAAGCTTGCTCTGTACACACACAGTGAGATGAAATACAGGTTTAAGTTAAACTCTAGTGAGGTTGAATAAGTAACTTTTATTTTATCCTCATTGTAACTTTTTTATTATGATACTTCTATAGCTGCTATAATATAAAATATAAGCAACCATAATCATAAAAGAGAATAAAATTAAAGACAGCTAGCTTCAGCTATGTCAAAATGTATTCCAAACAGTTGAAATGAGATAGTCTCTTCATCTTCCTTCTGTTTCCCCAATTTCTGCTGTTCATTTTCACTGTCTTGTGCTAGCTCTAGTATTTGTCAGACTTCAGTGTAGAAATCACTAATGCAGCAGAACACAAGCTAAAGGGCAAAAGCAAGCAAACAAAAAATAAACAAAGGAATAGGTTTGCACAATTATGACTTGGATCAACTTAGTGTCTGATGAGAGCTCCCTTTCCCTAAGAAAAGAAATAGGGCTGTGTCACTGGAAATAACAGACAGGGAAGGAAGGAATAAGAGGAGAGGAAGTTTAGAGGCATGGGGAAAGAAAGGAGGTTGTAAAACCACCTCCTTACCTCCTATACAGCTCCTAGATCAGATCACTTACCTTAAAGATACAGGTTTTGGTATGATATATCATCATTCAAAGTACTTATCCATCACTTTGACTATGAAGGATGTTTAGATGAATTGTTAAAACTAGAGAAATAACTTTATTATTACAAAATAATTATCTTAGCTAAAGTGGATCCCACCTGGAGGCCCCTGTCATCCATCTGATCTGCTTCTCAGTATGCTCTTTGGGTTTTACCTTCTTGTCGTATGCTTGAATTCTTATGTGCTGAAATTTCAGTAATAAATATTTTGGAATAGTAATTTCCAAAAGCTTGATTATCCAGTCATCACTTCGTGCATATCTTTGACAAACAGAAACATTTCAATAGAGAAACTGTTCTAGGTTGTTAGTTCTGAAAACTGGAATCAAAGTTGTTCTGTTATATTTAAAGTTATCAATTCTTAGAATAACTATACACTTCATGAGGTAAAAAATCCTTCCTTTCACAGGCAGCTGCAACTATCACAAAATCATAAGGGCCAATATAAGTGAAACGAAGGAGTAAGATATACTGAAGTCGTGAATTCATCAGAAGTGTAAGAAGCAACTGGTAAAGACAATGTGGTTTTGTAATCTCAGGCTTCTAATGACTGCTTGAAATGAGTGTATTTTACACATTATGAAGAAAATAAAAGTTAAAAAGAAAACAAACATCTAGAATTTGCAGGTTGGTAGTTACATTTATTATATTACACAGAATTTTCTGTAGAATAAAAATTCTATTTTTGGTCATTAGTAGTATTTTAATAGTGCCTGGAGAACATGTATGTTTCATTAATTTTAATGAGAGAAATGTGGCAAGATTCCAGGCACAGATTTAAAATGCAGATAGCCACATCCATAAAGTTGCAGTCAGTGGCTCAATATCCAAGTGGAAATGAGTAACATGTGATTGAGGGATCCATATTAGGCCCAGTACTGTTCAATATCTTTATTAATGACATAGATAGTGGGATTGAGTGCACCCTCAGCAAATTTGCAGGTGACTCTAAGCTGACTGGTGAAGTTGATTCGCTTAAAGGAAGGCATGACATCCACAGGGACCTCGACAAGCTTAAGGAGTAGGCCTGCACGAACCTCATGAAGTTCAACAAGGCCACGTGCAAGGTCCTGCACCTGGGTTGGAGCAATCCTCAGTATCAAAACAGACTGGGGGATGGACAGATTGAGAGCAGCCACACAGAGAAGGGCTTGGGGATACTGGTGGACAAAAAGTTTGACATGAGCTGGCAATGTGCGTTTGCAGCCCAGAAAGCCAACCGTGTCCTGGGATATATCAAAAGAAGAGTGTCCAGAAGGTCAAAGGAGGTGATTCTGCCCATCTACTCTGCTCTCGTGAGACCCCACCTGGAGTACTACATCCAACTCTGGGACCCCCAACATAAGAAGGACATGGAGCTGTTAAAGCAGGTCCAGAGGAGGACCATGAAAATGATCAGAGAGGTGGAACCCCTCTCCTATGAAGAAAGGCTGAGAGAGTTGGGGCTGTCTAGCCTGGAGAAGAAAAGGCTTTGGGAAGACCTTCTTGTAGTCTTTTAATACTTAAAGGGGTCTTATAAGAAAGATGGAGAAAGACTTTTTACCAGGGTCTGTAGTGATAGAACAAGGGGAAATGGTTTTAAAGTGAAACAGGGTAGATTTAGCTAGCAAACAAGGAAGACACTTTTTATGATCAGGATGGTGAGACTCTGGAACAGGTCACCCAGGTAAGGCTGGATGGGTCTTTGACCATCCTGATCTAGTGAAAGATGACCCTGTCCATGGCAGGACATTGGAACTGGATGATCTTTAAAGGTCCCTTCCAATCCAAACCATTGTATGGTTCTATGATTCTATGACGTAGACTGCAACTTAACTGCCTCTTGAACACTCACTTAGGTTTTTCTGAGATTTCTGAACCCTTATATATACACCCTAGAAGGTTTTCTGCTCCTGCTTCTTTTATCTTATCATTCTACAGTGATTTGTCTTGTCCCTGGTGCAGTTTTCTAGACAGCCTCTAGAGACCTGCAGTTGTACCCACTCTGCATCATTTTTAGGACATTGCCTGGCATGAAGGGCAGCTTGGGAGCCTTAGAACACATCCTGCATCCCCATAATAAGGTAGCACAGGTATGACCATTGTGATGAAGCAGGATAGTGATGCCTACCTGTGGATGGATTCACTACACAGGAAAAAGCCTGTGAAAAAAAGTATGATAATACTGCAAAACTGCACATTTCCTTTAGAACATGTTATATTTCAGTCTCAGAACACTTATAATACTAAAAAAAAAATTCCTCAGTACATTACAAAAATGTTTTAAGAAATAAGAAATATCTTCAGTAAAACTTTCTAAATGTAAAACCTGGGATTCACTTCCCAAATAATTATTAACTTAATCATTTGATCACAATAACAGTAAAAAAATATTTAATACTGTCATTCCCTGTCAGTTTAGGTTACTTTATAAGCATATTCAAAGTTCAAAATGTATACATTTCTGAAATCATTAGAAACAAATCACATAATAAAATAAATACAAAATAACTAAGGAAGACGTAAGATCTCCAAGCAGTCAGCTCATTTTTCTGAATAGAGACATTTTGGCTTCTCATAAGTACTGAGCTTAAAAACTCAACTGCAGCAGGAGAAAAGAGAAGAAATACTGAGAAGAATATAAGAATATAGAATAAACAGTTATTCTATAACTGATCTAAAAAAACTTTCATTTGCATTATAAACTCAATTGCATTATAAACAATATTTTGAGTCACCAGAAACATGGTTTATGGTAGCAAATGACCACTCAAACCACTACAGTATGAAGCGGGTGCAGGTTCTTCACAATATTTGTTAAGGACAAATACAATGTATATCACTTTACTGCTTCACAATATTGATTTATCTAACCCTAGTTACAGAGAAGCAGTTAACATGATACACGCTCTTGTCAACTTTCATTTAATCACTCTGTCCAATCAATATCTCCCATTTTTTAATTGAATTTTAACATTTAATCTTGCAAGAAGCATGATTATACAGGGTTTCAAAAATCAGTTTTTATTTACTGAACAAATGGCACACAGCAATGTTTAACTAAAGTATGTATACTTTATTGTATTGACATTGTTCTAATGTTTTAAAAATCCCATTCCAGCAAAGTCCTGTATTTCTCCTTCTGAGTCAATGATAGTTAGCTTTGTTGGTTTTCACAGTATTTGTTTGTGATAGATTTCTAGAAGAAATTTAGGTAGGTACAATAGACCTGACAAGTTAGTTGCGTGTAGCACCAAGCCACTACTTGATTTTATTCCCAGTTTGCCAACTGATTAAAGGTGACACAGTTCATCTGATTAAATGTGACGTATTTGATCCGATACAAGGTAAACTGCTAGGTCCATATTGAATGAAAGGCTCTCATATTTCTTTCACAGTGAAGAAATTTATCGCACATTATTTTCATTCTCATACTATCTACTCAATAGATAATGTGTAGTATAAACTGCAATTTACACTAGTTTGTGGTGTCATTGTGTTTTCATACACAGTCCATTGTTGTTATCAATCTGGAAACCAAGGCCCAATGTATCATTATAAAGATGGGGTGGGATGGGATGGAATGGGATGGGATGAGATTCAGTCAGTCGGCGGGGCGACGACGATGACAGAGAGAGCACGAGTGACCAGGAGCACAGCGACCAGGGTGGTGCAAACAGGACAGGTGCGGCAGATTGCGCATGCAGGGCAAGCAGGCAGGGTGCAGCCACCCTCCCAGCTCCTGGGGTGAGCACACTTGGTGACTTCACCTGTCCAATTTGGAACAGACCCAGTGATGGTCTCCACAAGGTTGAAAGGCATGGTTAGCAGGAGTGTGGCGACCCAGATGGAGCCCCCTAAACAGCATACAGCTGTCCAGGTCTCCGTCTGCAGGGAGAACCTGGCATTAGTATCAAGAGACAACAGAGATGACACCTGTGTGCAGTGTGAACAGGTAGATAATCTGCTCAGCCTCATGACAGAGCTTAAAGAAGAAATAGAGAGGGAGTATCGGGGAGTACAAAAGAGAGATTGACTGGTGGAGTCGCACCCTTCCATCCCTGAGAGAAATACAGCAGATGGAAACTCAGAAAGGGTCAGAGGAGCCCTGATCCTCTTGGCATAAGGAAGGAGGGGACCCAAAGGATGAGGGGGAGTGGAAACAGGTCCCTGCTCAGGTGGAGAGGAAAATCCTCCCCCAGGCCCCTCACCTTCCCAAGTGCCCTTACAGAACAGGTATGAGGCTCTGGAACTTGAGGGTCAGGCAGATGACAGTGGAGAAGAAGGTCCATCTGGGGGCTTGCCTAGAATAAGTCAGTCAACCAGACTGATCAGAACTACAGGTGTTAGAAAAGAAAGAAGGGTGATTGTAATGGGGGACTCCATTCTGAAGGGAACTGAGGGCCATGTATGCGGACCAGACCCATGTCACTGCGAGGTCTGCTGCCTTCCTGGGGTGTGGGTAAGGGATATTACCAGGAAGATCCCTAAACTAATTCAACCCTCTGATTATTATCCATTGCTAGTTGTCCAGGTTGGCAGTGATGAGGTTGATGAGAGAAGCCCTAGGGCAATCAAAAAGGATTTCAAAGCACTGGGGTGACTGGTTGAAGGGACAGGAGCACAGGTAGTGTTTTCCTTGATTCCTCTCATAGCAGGCAAGAATGCCAAAAGGAGCATTATTTTAATGGAACAATGAAGAGCAGAGAAATAAGGTATGTTATAGTGTTTAGTCAAGATGTGAGTAGTAACATGTAATGTGTCCCAAAAGTAAATTAAATTGCCATTGTAAACCTATTGTTTCCTGTCTTGGAGTCAGAATTTGTTTGTACTTTGAGTTATGTTTAGGGCTTTCTAAAGAATAATGTGTCAGTCATTTTGATTTAATCTTTGTCCAGATCTAAGCTACATATTCGTCTTGCCTGAAGAAGTTGTTGGGAGATATGATTTATGAGAAGACCTAGCAACAAACACTGCAACAAACCACTCTTATACAGTATATATTGCCCTCTTTTTGCTAAAAACCAAAATGCTTTTATAAAAACAGAATAAGTTGTTAGTTTCAAAAATCAGGGTTTGTTAAAATTAAAGACATATTAGAGCATCTGTTCTGATTTTTATACATACATTTTACAGTGTTTTATCTTCTATAAATTATTAGCTAGTCAAAGAAGAAAGAGATTTTTATTTTCAATATCATGGTAAAGACATTTTAATATTTTTTTTACTAACTGATTCTGTTAAGTTATCGAACACAGATCTCATTTAACAGTACATTTCATCACTGATCACTGTTCTGATGACCAGAAAAGGTTACTAGAATACAACTCATATAGGAATATTTGATTTAAAATAGAAGAAAGAAAAACGTGATTTTCATTAATTCCAACATGTTTAGAAGTGAATACTTTTTTCTTTCAGAAACTTCAAGCTGACTTGGTTTTAGTTTACTTGTTATATAGGGTGCTGTCCTGGTTTGGCCTAAACCAGGCCAATTTTCCTTTCAGTGATTTTTACTTTCAGCTAAGTCTCTTCTAAGTAACTGCACTTTCTGAAAGTAACTGCATGTTTTGCAGACAGTGTCTGCTTCTAGGACTGATAACACTTGAAGTTTGTAGTTATCACTGAGGCACCAGTAGGGATGTTATGCAGAAAGGCTCTTTCTGTACTTATTCTTGAGAGAAACCAAGGTCACTGCTAAATTCCTCACTGCTTACGAGTGAAGAGCCGAAGGGGGGTCACACCTGCAGGGAGGAGCGGACAGGGCAGGTGACACAAAATTGACCATCGAGGGTATTCCATCCCATACACGTAATTCTCAGTATAAAACGGGGGGATCACGAGGGTCTCGCTCTTCTTCTGCGCCTTCCCTTGCTTCTTCTGCTGTGTTTGGGTGTTTCTGCTGCTTCGGGCTGCTTCTGCGGCTTGAGCCTTTGGCCAGTGTCCAAGGAGGACTCTGTTTTCCAAGGAGGACTCTGTTTTCCTGCTGCCCCCAATCCCGATCTGTGCATCCCTGAATCCAGCTCTCAACCGTCGCTGGGCCCAGCCTGGGCCTTCCTGGAGCCTGCCCTGCAGTGCCGGTGGTGACGTGGCCGGCATCAGGGGAGCTCGATCTTGGTTTTGTATATATTTGTATATATTTGATTATTCCAATATTATTATTACACTCTTTTTCATTATTATAGTTTATTAAAACTGTTTTAACTTTCCAACCCGTAAGTCTCTCTCCCTTTTCCCTTTCCCTTTCCCTTCGGGTGGGGGGGGAGGGTTAACAGAGATCGTCTGCTGCAGGTTTAATAGCCAGCCCAGCTTTAAACCATGACAGGTGCTATACACACTAACTATAAATGTATTTTGAACAAACTGATTAGAAGGAAACGTTCCACTGTAATTTTAAAAGATAATTTATTTTTGGTTTTATATAAATTTGGAATAAAAAAAATGCATTAAAACTTTATGATACATGAGATAAATATTGTAATAGAAACTAAGGCCATGTTTGTTGTTTTATTAAAAAAAAAAGGACATTTTTCTGTGTAGGCCTCTCCTGATTCTCAAAGCCAAAATGAAAGTTTATTTAAGCTAATAGACTCCATTTGCAATATTCACTGAATCTTGGATAACATCAATATAAAACAGAGGAGATGGAACAGAGTAGAAATATAATTTTGTAGTGTGCATGAAAGCTTAACACGTAAGATTTTAATTAAAGCTTATTTTTTTCTCAGATTAATACTGCCATAGTTCCTCCCTCAAAATACAGAATAGTCAAAATAACACTCTGTCCCTAGACATACAAAAAGAACCTGTTATTGTTGTAGTTTACTGAGCAAGTAGTCTGCTTCTGATGGAGCTAAACCCAATAGGATTTATGCTACAGGCTTGAAACCAGCAAATACCAGCAAAAAAACATAGCCCTGAAGAAAAAGATGAGACCAGTGCAGGTGAATTTGGAACACTCTTGTAGAGATCAGCTCCCACAGGGCATTCTAGCAGTGGATTACTGAAGACACGCTTCAATCAAAAACAGTCCTTGAAAGTATCACTGATTTGCATCTTAAACATTATTAATTTATTATTAAGGTTATGAAATGGGGTAGGACTGCTGTAAATTATTGAGGATAGCTACAAGATCTGGCATATTTTTATTTCAAAGAGAATGAGCAGCTTTCTTCATCTGGATAGTTTCCCCTTAGGAAATTGGTATCACATTTCAACAATTCTTTTTCTGGAGAAACAGGTAGATGTATTGCTGTAAAATATGGTGCCATTATTTTCTGGAACATGTGTGCTGTAATGGAGGGGGTGTGTAGGTGCTCTTTCTGAGCTCCTAGATGGCAAGCTCAGAGCCAGGTTTTTATTAGCAGCTTTATTGCCAAAACAGATATACCTACACTGTCAAATTATTCAGTTCTCCTGTTCACTCCTAGGTCTTGATTCCTAAACATCTTCACTGCATAAATGTGCAAAGTCGAAGCTGAATCCAGTGGACTTCTAGGGCCCAGAGGTTTCTCCTTCCTACCCTGCTTGAGCATTAGCAGGGTCTCTGAGCTCATCTAATATCCAAGGCCAGACCCTAGGCCATTTTCTTGGTCAATGTTTCAGATCTTGGGTATTTGCAGGTGCAAGTCTCCTTCTATTAACTGGTATCCCAGCTTGAGATGTACTAGCAAATTACACATACACAGAAAATACAGAATAAGGTCATAAAGAAAATAGAGAGTAAGGTCACACAGAAAATATTTGGAAATACAGTTTCATAAGAAGATAGGATAGACTGTGGTGATCAGACCCAAAGCTCAGTCAGACAAGCATGCTGACAAGCAGCTTGTTTATAGGTGACCATCTCCTTTTATTACCACCTTGTCTCCATTTTCTCATGTTTGTTCTTCCCCTACCTACACTGGCTTTTCCTCCTCCTTGGCTTGTCCCTTTCCATTTCCCATGTCACATCCAGCAGTTTCTCATAGTTTCTTCTGTTAACTAAACCTCAGGCCAGTGTCCCAGCATCTACCTGCGTACCCTAGCAAAATTTGAGTTCACTTGGTAGCTCTGTTTTGAAACTAACTAATTACTTTCCCCAAAACAAAATCCAGATGTTGTTCTGAGGCTGCTTGCTCCTGGATCCCTCCCAATATGTAGTATAAACAAGACTGTAGCAAGCTTTCTTCCTTTTGTCCTATATAGTTCTTCAATTCTATTTTATTAGGTTTTGTATTTTCAAGTATTTCCAGGTGTTCCGATCCAATAACCCAGTGTGAACTACACACTCTCCATTTCTTGCTATAAAAATATCATTGATGGACTGCAAAATTGGTCTTGCATTATTTCAGTCATTTTGAACTGAAGAAAAAACAAACATGAAATAAGAATTTCTTAGTGCTACGGGGACAGTAGGTGAGATCCAGAAGTAAGTGCTATGTGCCATGTAATATGAGTACAGCCTACTCTTCTAGAAATAGTAGTATTGAGCACTGTGGACATAAGACATTTTCCATTAGTTGGTCTGGGGGTGGTAGATCAGTTCCTGGAGCATAAATGTAGTCACTGGTGAGACACTGATCAGGCAAGGAAGTCCCACTGAGAATTCGCATTGAGGTTGACTGTAGATGAAGTTATAGATTTCCGCATTATTAGTCTGAGACACTTTCTCAAATCAGAGGCTTCACATAAATTTAATAGCAACAAAACAACAGGAGGCAATGACTTGTCAAATATATAACCACTTAACTACTAAGTTTTTTTGTGTTATATGCTGCTTGGATCAGTTCCTTTACTGCAAGAAAATATAGTAACTACCAAACATCAGACTTCAAACAAGGCTGTAATGAATATCTCAGGAGAAGCTAACTGGTAAGCCTAACACCATATCAAAAAAATTGGTAAAAATTATAATAGAGAATACCATTATTCAATGATTATGGCTAAACACAGCATGGTAAAACTGCTTAAAAAAAAAAAAAAAGCCCAAAAAGACTTTTGAAAGTTTTGTCAAAACTAGAGAAGATACAGTTGTTTAAAAAACAGCCATGCTTCACAAATGTCAACTAAATTTCATACATCTTGTGAGTGTCTTTCCAGAAGTGCTTAAATAAACAAAGCCATCATTTAATAAGAGGGAAGGCCTAAGTAAATTATCCAACAGCACCGATATAGCCATAGGATCACAGAATCATACAATGGTTTTTGGGTTGGAAGGGACCTTTAAAGATCATCCGATTCCAACCCCCTTGCCACAGGCAGGGATATCCTTCTCTAGATCAGGTTGCTCAAAGCCCCATCCAACCTGACCACAACTTCTGTGGGCAGCCTGTTCCAGAGTCTCACCATCCACATAAAAAAAATTATTCCTTATATCTAATCTAAATCTACCCTGTTTCAGTTAAAATAATTTCCCTTGTCCTATCACTACAGACCCTGGTAAAAAGTCTTTCTCCATCTTTCTTATAAGACCCCTTTAAGTATTAAAAGACTACAAGAAGGTCTTCCCAAAGCCTTTTCTTCTCCAGGCTAGACAGCCCCAACTCTCTTAGCCTTTCTTCATAGGAGAGGGGTTCCACCTCTCTGATCATTTTCATGGTCCTCCTCTGGACCTGCTTTAACAGCTCCATGTCCTTCTTATGTTGGGGGTCCCAGAGTTGGATGTAGTACTCCAGGTGGGGTCTCACGAGAGCAGAATAGATGGGCAGAATCACCTCCCTTGACCTTCTGGCCATGCTGCTTTTGATATATCCCAGGACATGGTTGGCTTTCTGGGCTGCAAGCGCACATTGCCAGCTCGTGTCAAACTTTTTGTCCACCAGTATCCCCAAGTCCTTCTCTGTGTGGTTGCTCTCAATCTGTCCATCCCGCAGTCTGTTTTGATACTGAGGATTGCTCCAACCCAGGTGCAGGACCTTGCACGTGGCCTTGTTGAACTTCATGAGGTTCACATAGACCTACTCCTCAAGGCTGTCCAGGTCCCTGTGGATGTCATCCCTTCATTGTTCAAAGGATTAATTATTAATTAATTAATTCAAAGTAAAAATTAAAGCTATGGCAAGGAGGCACAAAATTCACACATTCTGAATGAACAAGTGATGAAATAAAAGGAAAATTTACTGTTCATAAGTCCAAAAAATTCACATCAAAATCCCACCTAACTATATACATAATTATAGCCTTTAATGGAAATATCCATAAATCATATAACAGATCTTGTAGTTGTAGACAGTGCTTGGAAAACAGTAGCTCAACATTTTTTTACAGTCAACATGTAAAGAGTATGTTGCAATATGCATCACGCCTGAATGTGTGAAGTTCAATACTTCATTTTCAAAGGATGTTAGAAAAGATCAGAAAAGGTTCTAGGATGATCAAAGAAACTAAATGATCAGAAATTAAGTTAAAGACAATGACCAGAAGTTTATTCTCTTCTCATTTCTATCTTTTGCAAGAATGGTCCCCAAGAGCTGCAGCCTGGTGTTCTATCTGGGGGCGCTGTATACTTTTGCTCCTCCTCCTCCCTCCAAGGCTTCTTCTCTTTTTCCTCTTAGTCCTCTCATTCCACTGGCAGTAGTTTTATCCTCTTCCACCCCTGGGCTTCAATATATTCCTTCTCCTTTACAGCTCCTCTGCCAGTCCCTTGAAAATATTGTTATGACACAGATCTTGCAAGCTTATTCCTCTTTTTTTCCTTTTCTGCTTTCAGTCATTTTTCAAATAATTTACCAGTATATAATGGCAGAATAAGGGGCATATATGCTCTGTCATATTACAGGAAAACAACAACAACAAAGCCACACACAAAATCCCCTTATGTGAAATAACTAGCAGTTGTCAGCAGAAGGAATATAAAAAAGCAAATAAGCAATCAATTAACTCTCTCCCTTCTCAACCACAGAATTTACCAAGAAGCAGACTTCAAGATTGTTTGGAATTTGGGGGCTGATTTTTCATCTCTTTAGTAGTTTGTCCTTAGTCATATACAGAATTACTTTCCTCTTGGATAATTCTTATTACAACATTAATGAATTAATGAACATTAATGAATATTTCTGTTAATGAACAATCAGACTATGATGTTTTTCGAGTCATTTCTCCATCTGCATTTTCCATCCACATGGATCAGTGAGCACAAGTTTGCTGGTAGATATATAGCAGGTATAGACTTGGTTCAGACTAATTTCCTCCCTGAAGAGAGAGGGTACGGATGGAAAGGGTAGGAACTGGGATCTGAGTCAAAAGAATTTTTGATGATTGGCTACAGGGTGTTGTGCAAATATGCTGTTCTTTGTACAACTAAGCCCAGTTTAGGCAGTAGACGAGTCCAGTCATTTTTATGTCTTGGGCAATTTTCAGATTTATGGTTCTAGATAGAAAACTTACACAAACACCTTAAGTGGCAAATTGGGATTGAATTCCCTTCAGAATATCAGTATACTGATAAAATATATTTGTCTGTAAGCAAGTTCAAAATTAACCAGGAATTTTAACATTGTAGTTCACCATTACATAAGCACATGAAATATTCTTATTTAACAAGAGATTGAGTAGTATTTCCCCTAGACATCTTATAACTGAGGAAAACAAAAAACTTTGCATTTTGTACATTTCAGTGAATTTGAAAGAAACGAGATCCCATTTATCAAATAGAGTTACATTAAGCTCCTTACATCTGTTTCTCATCAATCACATCTCTGTCATAGGTAGTGCTGCAAAATTCAGTAACTTTCTTTGTCATTGAAGGCTGCTTGAAGCAATAAAGAGAGATTGCCAAATCCACCACTATGCGTTCTACATATCACAACAGGACAAAATATACAATCCAAGGGATATTCCTTTTCTGTAAAACGTCTCAGCTGGAATTTGTTTCATCAGCTGAACTTTGTAACAGGAAGAAAATGAAGGCAAAAGAAAACCAAAAACCAACCCTCATACTCTCTGCGAGAAAACTGAGACACAGATTATGAGAAATACAAGGTTTTTCTGTTTGTTTGTTATGTTTTTTTGAAAAATAAGAATTTTTTAACTGTAGCCAAAGCAGAAGCCTGTAACACTTACAAGTGCATTAACTGGCATGCCTGGAACTTAAATATAAGTAAATATACCAAAATGGTGTAACTGACAAGAGTACACAAATATTTTGTAACACTGTGAGGACATCATAGATACACACAACGTATAAACATTTTAGGTAAGTATGTGAGCAATGTAACCACCACAGAGCAGACCTGTATAGTTGTACTTCGGTAGCATGGAAAAGTAAGAGAGGAGTAACAGAGGTTGCAAGATGAAGAACAAAGAATGAGGTAAGACCAAGGGACTCTAAATAGTCAGAGTATCCTGCAAAACACGTCAGAGTCGGTAGCTGGCAAAATCAGTAACAAACAGTATTGGATGCAGATGAGCCCCTCCACCCTTTTGATAATGAGTTAGAAGCATAAAAATCATCAGGCGTGATAAGGAAAGATGGAGAAGAAAACAATCCCATTTCTCTCATTGACAAGCTTTCAAAAGCTGATTATTAGTCCAAATCTAATTATTACAGAAAAAGAAATAAAGCATAGTAAAGAATATTGAAACAGAAAAAAAGTCTCAGCAGTAACAATACAGTTAAACTTGGTATAAACATACTTCCTAATATCTACGCCATTTCTGCTGTTATGTCCATGCTTCCATTGCACCTTGGAATCCTAATATGTATTCAATATTAGGATGGTGAGGTATGGGGAGTCATCAGCATCCTGAGTCCTTTGTCATGGCAGAATATCAGGTTGATGGTGATGATTTCTTCCTCCTCACTGTAACTTGACATTTTTGTGTGTTTGCGAACATGGTTTACACTTTGCTTTTTCCTCATTGGTGTGAAACTTCACATTATCACAGAATCAGAGAATGTTAGGGATTGGAAGGGACCTCGAAAGATCATCTAGTCCAATCCCCCTGCCAGAGCAGGATGACCTAGATCATATCACACAGGAACGCATCCAGGCAGGTTTTGAATGTCTCCAGAGAAGGAGACTCCACAACCTTTCTGGGCAGCCTGTTCCAGTGTTCGGTTACCCTCACAGTAAAAAATGTCTGAATTTATTGTATTTGGCTAGTTTACATATGTTAAATACCCATGCTTTGTTTTCTCTGTTAATCCAAAACCTAATTTTGTTCAGTTCCCAGTTCTGCAGTTGACTGACCATTAGTGAGGTGTTCTTGTAGCTTTGGGAGTCTCAGTGCCAGTCTCTCTCTTCTCTTGTTATCCCATGCATGCTCTACACATGCGCACTGCATCTTGCGTCCCCACTTTTCAAGGTTTTTGTTATTGTACCAGGTCTATATGCCTGTATATTACTACATCAGTATGTTAGAGTTACAAATATTTAGTTCTACACAGAGTAGCTATGCCTTTCTACTGTGAAAATTATGGTGATACCATGCAAATATAAACAAAATTAATTAAATATAGACATATGGTCATCAGAAAAAATGCTGTTACTGATAAATCAAGTTAAAACAAACTCCCCTGCAGGTCAAGTTCACAGAAAGCCTGACAAGCCTGAGTTCTGATACCCTGTAAACTCAGCACAAAGCCCATGGCCTGTGACCAGCAGCAGTATTACTGTATTTGCAGGACTAGCAAGGAAAATGTGAAGAAGAAATGGCTCCTACTGTGGATATATTGTGATTCACCCACACCAGAGCTGTAGAACCCTCAGTGAAATTCTCCAGAGCCTTATTTCCCTCTGGCACCAAGCAATGAGGATACCCATTCGAGCCTCACAAGGCACAGGAGCAAGAAGTGTGCAGCAGAGCAGGGAGCATACAGTGGGTGTACTATAGCCCTCAGCGGGAATTCCCTTGTTTCTCTCAAAAGTCACAGAGGTGGACATGTGGTAATTTTGACTTATCAGGAAAGGCAGCACGCAGAAGAAAACCAGAAGGTCCCAACACCTCGTCTAAACACTGATTTAGTTGTGGAGTGATAAGAAATTATTGTATAACTGCATTTCAACCCTTCTTTTCTCATAGAGGTGGAATGAAGCAGATTCTTCGTGTTGAAAAATTAGTACAACAAAGGTTTTAATAGTTTATTGTGCATTTGTGCATGTGCTGGCTATTTACTAGCTGACAGACAGGTAAATGTCAACCAACTTAAGAATGAAATGTGCTAAGTAGGAGGAAGTGGCAACACCCTTTAGAGGATAGTAGATAATTTCTCTCCTCTCCTTTTCCAACATATAGCTAAATATTCTTGTCTTGTCAGTTTTACATTAATAATAAATAATCTATATTATTCTTGTTTAGTACTGTGCTCTTCTCTTACCATGTTATAGTGCACTTACATGCATATGGGCACATGTGCAGATCATTATAAACACAACCAATGTACAGTTTGTTTAAACAAGGAAGCCACTAAGACTGGCAAGAAGGAAGACCATCTGGAAAGGGAACAGGAGATTTGTTTCCAAAAATCATTGTTTTAATGTTTCTCATTTAGAAAATTATGATGTTGGGGTTTTTTGTTTAGTTTTGTTTTGTTTTTTTCCCCAAAGTCTTTCTCTTGTACTTTGTGTCATTACCTTCATTATTAAAGGCTTTGGATATCCAAATAGCTTTCATATTGTCATGGTTTAACCCTAGCCAGCAGCTAAGAACCACACAGCCACTTGCTCACTCCCTCACCCATGGGATGGGGGAGAGAATCAGAAAAGGAAAAGTGAGAAAATTTGTGGGTTGGGAGAAAGACAGTTTAATAGGTAAAGCAGAAGCTGTATGCACAAGCAAAGCAAAACAAAGGATTCATTCACTACTTCCCATCGGCAGGCAGGTGTTCAGCCATCTCCAGGAAAGCAGGGCTCCATCACACCTAATGGTTACTTGGGAAGACAAACACCATCACTCCAAACATCCCCCCCCCTTCCTCCTTCTTTCCCCAGCTTTTTATGCTGAGCATGATGTCATAAGGTATGGAATATACCTTTAGTCAGTTGGGGTCAGCTGTCCCAGCTGTGTCCCCTCCCAGCTTCCTGTGCATGCCCGGCCTACTCACCAGTGGGGTGATGTGGGAAGCAGAAAAGGCCTTGACTCTGTGCAAGCACTGCTCAGCAATAATGAAAACATTCCTGTATTATCAACACTGTTTCCAACACAAATGCAAAACATAGCCCCATACAAGCTACTATGAACTATCCCCGCCAAAACCAGCATGCATATATTTTGGGGGTTTTATTTTAAACAAAAGACAGTAAAATCCAACTCAAAGCTCTGTAAGATGTAGTCATCATGTGACACATGCCTTTTGCTACTGTTCTTTTTCTTTAGTTATGTCCAAAATATTTGGGTGCCACAGAGAGCGTAAGTAAAAGTGTAAAAAAGAATAGTCTTGTCTGCAGTCTCTCTGCCTGTCATATGAGTTACTTTCCATATGACCACAAATATTAGAGCCTTACATCAGGAATGCACACATCTCAAGGCTTTCTAAGTGATTAGTTTCCAGAGCCATCTGTTCTATAAATGCGAAGGCCGAGAAAAGCCCTCAGAAATGTCTTAGCTCAACCTGATAGAATAAATTGGAACACTGTATCACATTAAAATTTAATTTTTATGTCCCTCATATCAAAACAATAATCCTTTGCTAGAGAATTATGATAATGTTTCTACAGAACATCAGGCAGAAAGTTAATTAGTTCTAATGCTAACAGTTTGCTGACGAGCAAGACCTTTAGGTCTGCCACTCTGTTCTGACCACCTAACTGCATTTGGAGCAGGTTATATTCCTAAGAGATCAAAGAAGATAATTTCAGTTTCTGGATGGAGTTTTCTCAGCAGTTTTGTAGCACATCATAAGTGATAAATGTGCTTTGCAGGATCAGTGGGAGGCATTATTATTCAAATGGCACTTAGAGACCTCAACAGCATCCTGTTTGTGAACCTCCTGGTTCTGAATCAACAAATAAGGAACGGAGAGAAAGCTTGTAGTAAAAAAGGTGTTACTTGCTTTGATCCCAATTTGATCATAAACACAAAAATCTTGACACAGAAAAAACTTTAATAAAACCCCACTTCATATCACATGTAATGTGCAAAAGTTATAACTGCTTAGACTTTAAATATGTTTTTAAATTTAATTGTGCTCCTGTTCTACCGAAAATATTTTAGAATTTTATACATAAGATATATTTACATTTTTGTTTGGTGATGTGCTCAAAGAAGTGAAAGCAGCATTCATCTTCTACATCAGAATTTTTGGGTTGGTTAAATCATACAGTGATTGAAAAAATAGAGAGGAAATAATTTTGTTGGAGCATGACCAATAAGCATAATACAATTCCTAATATTTCAAATACTCCTTAAAGATTAACAGAAGGCTGTCATCTCTAGTATTTGAGCTTGGTGATTAATTTCATAGGGATTAATTAACACAATTCATAAGTGATGCCATGAGCCGCCAAATTGACTAGTATGTGGAAGAATCTGCAGCCTGCAATTTGAGAAGAGATGACCTATGCATTCAAAGTCAGTGATCATAACCAGACAGAATCTGAAAACTGGAAGGAAGAAAATACTTTCCGTCTCCATTCTTCCCTTAGACAAAGAAGATTTAAGTGGTTGATTATTTCCTACATAAGAACAACATCATCTTGCTGGAAACACTCAGATATTTTTAAGCACGCTTGAATCAAATTGTACAAATGAACTCTTTTTCATGTCTGAGTGGAAACCATCAATCTTTTCTGCCATCACCACAGCAGAAGATTGTCTGTCACCTTTAGAAATAAATACAGAAGTTACAACATCAGTTTATGTAATGCTTCCATATTATTCTGATAATTTATTAGATTTCCACAAAACAACTTTGGGCAGCTATATCCCCTTTCATGCTGTATATGTTGCTAAATGTACACTGCAAATATGATTAATTTTCTACTTCATGGGTGACCCTAATATGCACACAAAGTAGTGAGATCTAACAGAAACATCTACTCAGTGACCTTCAGGCAACCTACAGCTTTTCTTTGCCATTTGGGGAATGTTCTCTCATTGTTCTGGAGTGTATCAGGTAGAGTTATGGAATGTATTGCAAAATGATGCTAACCTGAAAGATCAGTCATACTTCAGGAACACTGGGAACACTGTCACCACTATTACTTCAGGGAAAGCCACAGGATCAAAGCAAAAACTTAAATTGTATAAATAAATAGGAAAATTGATCTATTTTTATTTGACAAAGAAAAAAAGAAGCTGTAACTATTACAGAAATCAAACTATGCCTAAAAATAATAAGAAGTTCAGATATAAAATATGGTTATTTGAGAACATCATTATAAGTGTTGCGGTTTAACCCAGATGGCAACTAAGCCCCACACAGCTGCTCAGTCACTTCCTCGCAGTGGTATTGGGGGGGAGAATTGGAAGAGTAAAAGTGAGAAAACTTGTGGGTTGAAATAAGGACGGTTTAATAATTAAAAGAAAAAAAAATAAAAATTGTAAAGAAAAAAACAAAACAACAAATAAACTCCAAGCAAAACAAATTATGCAAAAAAAGTAATTGCTCACCACCAACCAACAGATGACCAGCCATTCCCCAAGCAATGGCAGCCCCCGTCAACTTTCACCCCCACCTAGTTTTATTGATGAGCATGACATCATATGGTATGGGATACCCCTTTCTCCAGTTGGGGTCACCTGTCCCAGCTGTGTCCCCCTCCCAAGATCTTGTACACCTCCAACCTACTCACTGGCAGGGCAGTGTGAGGAGCAGAAAAGGCCTTGACACTGTGTAAGCATTGCTCAGCAATAACCAAAAAATAAGTGTGTTATCAAAACTATTTTCAGCACAAATCTAAAACATATCCCCGTATAAGCTACTATGAAGAACATTAACTATATCTCAGTCAAAACCAGCACAATATGAAACAGAGAAGAAGATGGAACAGGACATGCAGGTCTTTCTTCTCAGACATCTAAAAAAGCAACATCAGCACAAGTAAGTCATGAAGACTACTTGGTAGAGTTAAAATCCAAGGTAGAGGGATAAGATCTAGTCTTCCATGTGCTACTAGTGATAGGCGAAACTGTTTCTGAAAGAAATGTCTGAATATCTCATACAGTCAGAATGGCCTCAAATGGACTAAAATTAATGGACAGGATTTCCCTCTGGAGTCTGCTTCAACGACATAAAATTGCTTTATTTTCATATTCATTAAGCACTTGAACATTTCAATGCAAGTTGAGTATCTATTTTAAGGAAACAATTTGTAATAGGAAGCATTTCCATAATAAAAAGAACTCTGTCATTAGTTTATTCACCACAGAATCTCATACTATTTTTACAGACCTAGATACAGAACCCGGTTCTGAAAAACACAGAGACAATTTTACCTTCTTTTAAAATACGACAAATGCATTACGTCCTTTTTACAAAGCAGAGGTAGAAGTCTGTACATTATTGTGTGAGTACAATTCCTCTGTCTCCCTAGTACCAAAATTCTGCGTTCTGTGACAGAGGGTCTCCAGACACCTCTCACGTGTAGTGCATCTCTACAGATATCTATTCTTGTTAGTCAGTCTCTGACAGACATGTTTTTGTCTCTTTTGATTAACAAACATCTCAGACGAAATTAGCCATCCAAAAATTAGTTGCCTACTCCCAAGTTAATAACTGTGTTTTCACTATACTAAATGGAGAGAGATTGGTACCTCCACATCGCAAGTCATTCCCTCTCTCTTAGAAAACTCTTTTAAAGTGGGATGAATTGTTTTCAGGAAGTGTCTGTCTCTTTCTATTGATATAAAAGCAACCAAACTTGTAGCACAGATTCTGAGAGTGATTCAGCTACCTAAATATGTGTGTCTAGTACCATTTCAGAAAAACCTTGAGTAACTTTCCTAGCTACTAGCTGCTGCCCCAGAAAAACACAGATGTCTCCTGTGCTTCTGTCTCTTTAAATTGTAAACAGCTAGAAAGACAGGTAAATTAATGTTTAACATTGTACTGGAAATGGCTTGGACTAAAATTTCAGAACTAAATTCTCTGCATCTAGATAGAAACATTGGCTTCAGCACTTCTTGGTACTGTGAAATAAAGCTGTGTCTGAACTAAGGTGTAGAAAAGCAGGCTCTAATCTTTCAATACCCAGGGTATACTCACACTGCTCAAGTAATTAATTATGGAATGAAAGTTCAAGTTGTAATAAAATTTGAAGTGGCATGAATTAGTTCAACAAAATTGAAAGTGGAGGACCCTGCTGATATTAGTGAAGTGCATACAGTTGGTTTTAATATTTGTGTCATTCAGCAGAGAGATTTTCATTACCTGCAATTCCACAGTATTAATCCGTTTGAAAGAGGCAGACTATTGGAAATTCATGACAGAAAATTCATGTAGGAGAATTAAAAAAAGATATAACTTCAGTCATACCTCTCCAGTGTCACTGAACATAGTAATGCTTATTGACTGCAATGAGGACAAAACCAGTTTGCACACAAATGCAAAATGCATAGAATAGAAGAAATATAATTATGAAGTGTGGGATTGATCTGACTACTAGAGGTAGGTTATGTTTGACCAAATGCAGAAGTCTACAACGCCAATACCATGACCTGAGCTAATTCTCAGAAGTACCTTTACAGGGAGAAATTCATCTTACAAGAGCACAGCAGGACATAAGGTGAATCTGGTTCAAAAAGTGTCTGCTTCTTTTCACCGACTAGAAAAAAAACAACAGTACCAAAATAAGATGTAAACAATCAAATTAAGCTTTTAAAATTAGGGGAGCTGAAACTTATTACAGCAATTTAATATCATATATTACTTCCTATTATTATAAGCATACATATACTACTATCATACAATCATGTACTATATCATAAATCCATGGCATATTACATATAGATAGCAATGCATATTTTTTAATATTTCAGTTATGTAATGTATAACACATGATGTATTGTACCTAATATTCTTTTTAGTGATTACTATTTTGGGAAGTGTTCTTTTTTTCAAGAAAATGCTGATTTTTTTCCTTTTACTCATTTTCTTCTTTTGCAGTGGCTTGAAGTTGTTTACATAAGGACATGAGCACAAGTGTCTACTAAAGAAAACAAAAAACCTTGGTGTATTACATTTCTAAAATGATGAAATGACCTAAAAAAATGATATTTGGGAAGTGATTTGGGAACCTAAACATAGATGTTTTGTGCCATATTAGATGCTTTACTTCATCATAGAATAATTGAATAATATAATGGTTTGGGTTGGAAGGGACCCTAAAGATCATCTAGTTCCAAGCCCCCTGCCACAGACAACGGACATCTTCCACTAGACCAGGTTGCTCAAAGACCCATCCAACCTGGCCTTCAACACTGCCAGGGAGGGGGCAGACACAACTTCTCTGGGCAACCTGTGCCAGTGTTTCACCACCCTCAGAGTCAAGAATTTCTTCCTGATATCTAATCTAAATCTACTCTCTTTCAGTTTAAAACCATTCCCCCTCATCCTATCACTACATCCACTTGCAAAATGTCCCTCTCCAGGTTTTCCATAGGCCCCCTTCAGGTACCGAAATGCTGCTATAAACCTTCTCTTCTCCAGGCTAAACAGCCCCAATTCTCTCAGCCTGTCTTCAGAGGAGAGGTGCTCCAGCCCTCTCATCATCTTCATGGCCCTCCTCTGGACTCAATCCAACAGCTCCATGTCCTTCTTATGTTGGGGGCCTCAGAGCTGGATGCAGTACTCCAGGTGGGGTCTCACGAGAGCAGAGTAGAGGGACAGAATCACCTCCCTTGACTGCTGGCCACGCTTCTTTTGATGCAGCCCAAGATACAATTGGCCTTCTGGGCTGCAAGCGTACGTTGCCGGCTCATGTTGAGCTTCTCATCAACCATCACCCACAAGTCCTTCTCAGGGCTGCTCTCAATCCATTCTCTGCTCAGCCTGTATCTGTGCTTAGGATTGCCCTGACTCACATGAAGGACCTTGCACCTGGCCTTGTTGAACTTCATGCAGTTTGTACAGGCCTATCTCTCAGGCTTGTCAAGGTCCCTCTGGATGGCATCCCTTCCCTCCAGTGTGTCGACCACACCACACAGCTTGGTGTCATCTGCAAACTTTCTGAGAGTGCACTCCATCCCACTGTCCATGTCACTGACAAAGATGTTAAACAGGACTGGTCCCAATACCGACCCCTGAGGAATGCCACTTGTCACTGGTGTCCACTTGGACATCGATCCACTGACCACAACTCTTTGAGTTGGCTCCAGTCGGCTGGGCTGCAGCAGTAGCAGCGACAATGACTACTGAGGTGAGTCCAGGGGTGAATGATAGATTAGGTTGCACAGGGGATTCCCAAGCTCAGGGACACCAGAGCAGCAACCATGAGCTCTGTCAGCACCTGGAAGCCCTCGCCAGCCAATCAGGCAAGGAGGGGGCATTGCCAGGAGCAACTGTGGGAGACTTAAATGCGGAAAGATCAAAAGAAACAGTCAGAGGGGCGACGAAGACAATGACAGAGGGAGCGCGAGCGACCCAGAGCACGATGACCAGGACAGGCAAACAGGACAGGCGCGGCAGATTGCATGGGCAGAGCAGGCAGGCAGGGTGCTTCGCCTGTCCAATTTGGAACAGACCCGGTGATGGTCTCCACAAGGTTGAAAGCCATGTCTAGCAGGAGTGTGGTGACGCAGATGGAGCTCCTTAAGAAGCATACAGCTGTCCAGGTCTCCGGCTGCAGGGAGTGCTCAAACCTGGCATCAGTATCTGCATTTGAAAAGGAGCTTACTTTTAGGTCTCAAAAGTCCTTTCACAAGGCTCCTCCAGAACTTCAGAACTTCTTTAATGGGAACGAACCTTCTGATAATCTCTAACTACTTTTTTTTTTTTTTCTCCACACAATGTATTCTATTTGTACCAAACCTGTCCTTCAGTTCAAACAGTATTTTTATATAGTTAGACAGCAATCACATTCTCTTTTATAATTTTTTTCTATACTAAACAAGCCAAATAATTTTATTTTCTGTTTGTAAAATTCCATTTCATGTCAGCATTGCTTAGTACTGTTCCTCTCTACCGCAGAGTTATCTTAGAGAAAGGGAGATGCAGTGGTCCAAAACAGAAGCAAGAATTGCACTAATATTTAAGTAATGGAAAAATAGGTCCTAGTGTTTGAGATTTCTTCCTGGACTTCCTTTATTTAGCATTATAAAGTGCAATAAATAGAAAGGGGAAAAGAAAGGGGCTTTTATACAACTTTCCTACTTTCCACTGTTTCCTTTCAGGCAGGTCCTTGCTTTCAGGCTTGATTTCAGTCAACTCAGTGACCGGCAGCAAATTTTGCATAGCCTCCTTTTGTTCCTAGGAGGTTACTTCTTGACTCTCTGAAACCTGTCTGTGCTTCTGTTCCCTGTCTTCTGAATTAGAAGTCCTTAATCTCCACTTCTGCCTGACAAAAACAACCACAATATTTTGAAATTTCCTTCCCCCTTCCATACCAAACATGCTACTTGCGCTTCCAGAAAAGGCATAACCTTCTCTTTCGAGAGAGAGAGAAGAGTATTAACATGTTTACAAATGTGTCATCTGTCACACTCCTTGATGATAATTTCAGGTGCTGGAAAATGCCATGGGGATTTATACCAAACCAATGGAGTGAATGCAGTTAATATCAAATATATTCACACCAATTAATTCCCATATGAAATATCACCTCTTGCACAGACATTTACCAGTGTTGGATAAAAATCAATAATTTACTGGGATCTTTACATAAGTAAGACTTGCTTAGGGAATCAAATCGCTCAAGCATTGATTGTCTGTTTTCTCATCTAGGAAGATAACTAGATAGCTAGGAAGTTCTCAACCAGCCTGAGATTTAACGAAAAAGTACTTGACTGTGCCTACAGACATAGTCCTGGTATGTAGACTGTAATAATTATACCACAAACTTTAATTTCAACCTTATATTTATTCCATAAATGCAATGGCTCTTGCCATATAGAAAATGACAATTTCATCAGTACTTGTCAGTTATTTTCCTGACTTTTACATGAATGCACTATTTCAGTCAAGTTGAGTATCGGTCAAGACTGCATTGATGCTAAGGAAATATGTTATACATAACTGCATAATATCCTAAGATCCGTCAAAAAACTGAAATGTTATTTAAAACAAGTGTCTGCATTATCTTCTGTAGTTAATATCCCATGAAACATTAGCAAAGTATGAATCAATTAAAAATTTTATTACTTTGGGAAAGTATATGAATATTCAAAATTATTGAATTCTGTACTAAAACTTGTCAAATTCAAAACAAAAATATGCTAGAAGAAACTACTTGTTTCATTTACTTAAAGCCTGGCGTAACATGGTGGGCTCAAAATGCCCATTGCATGTAAAAATATTTTTCTATATATTGTAAGAACTTGTGCAGATTTAATTGTGAATTGTCATAGACTTCACAGCTGAGAAAGTAGCATCAGTTACAGTTGACAAAGAAAGGTGGTTTTATAGATCATTGGATGTTTTTTCACTGTGAGAAGTGAAGGAAGCAGGTGCAGGTAACATCCTTGCAATGAATTTAAAGAAGTAAAAGGTACTTTAAGAGTGCTCAACATTAGAGAATACATTTATGAGAGAAACATGACTGTTTTGACCAAGCATCATTTAGGATGACAGTCTTCTGAAGAACCCAGAGTTTCAGCTGCCTGTCTGTGTCAGGATACATCTGGACAATTTCCTATGGGAGTATGAACTGAACTATGAACCTGGTAAGGTTTTTGCCCGGCCTGTCAAGTACATGGGTAAACCCATGCATGGGTTTCAGCTACAAATGAGGGGTGTATAGCACCAAAGGGAACCACCATGGGCAGGAAGGGGAGTGATGGTAACTCCTACAGCCTAGGAGGAAGAGATGAGGTAGAGGGGCTGTACACTTGCAATTTCACTTCTGTAACTGCAGCTGCATGCACATGGTTAAAACATCTTGGGATTACAGAAGGATCATCAGAAAATTTTAGTTGTGTATTAATGTTTTGCAAGTGTCTAGCACTGTGGTTTATTTGTCCTATTGCTGCTGCTGTTCTCGAATGAATAGTTTCATTATTGTGGCTTAATTACATGTTATTAACAAGTCAATAACCTTCTTTGATTCTGATTAGTTTTACATTAGGTCAACTGAGAAGTGTTTCCCTGTGACTCTTGGTCTTGTTTCCAGTCCTGCTTGCTGCATTTTACTTTTTCCCAGTTCTGCCTTCTTATCTGAGACCTCAGTTTACAATACAGACTCCCTACATCTTCAGGATGATCTCAGATTAATATTTTTCATTCGATTTTACCAGCAATCTTTGATTATCGATGATTTTGACTAATAGAACTTAAGAACATTTGAATGGCTGATTTGTGGTGAAAATATTAATAAACAAAGAAACACTCTTTTTTTTTCCAGTGTTGGCTCTGTCTCTGACAATTTACCACAAGCCATATGGATCTTCTAATAGAAAGCACAATTCAAACTGAATTATGTAACTCTAAGAAGACATCATACAAAAATTATAATTCAGTTAACAAGGCAATCAAAAGGTATAAATACATAGAAAGACAAGCTTCATTTGTGTGAATGAAGATACTATAATGAAAAAAGCTTTTGCTAAAAGGACCAGAGCTCTATTTAAGGTAAAATTAGATTTAAAAAAAATAGCTTATAAAGGCAGAAAACCCATTATGATTATCAGGTCTCTGGTTCTGCATAAATTGTCCATAGAACTACCCCCTCTTAATTTTTATTATATGCAGACTATGTCTTTAGGAAAATGTGGTCAGAACTTAAAATTGTCATTTTGGAAGAACCTAAAATGAGCCTTGCTGGTTTTGTTATTACTGGCAAATTATCTTTTTGCTTAAAATAAAAGCAAAAGCTCTCTGCTACATTTAGAGTTGTGTAACTTACTTTATTTAACAGACAGTTAAGGCAAGAACAAATTGTAGAAACGTAGCTATATAAATCCATCCTTCAGCCATCAGGTCTAATCATTACTTTGTCAATTACTTCTTTGTCCACTTTATTTTCAAAATTATGTTCCTTGTGAAGGTAATAGACAGTGATCAAGTCAGTGCTTTAATTGTATATTTGGTAATTCAACAGAGCTCTTTTTTACTGTAAAGTACACATTTCAGTCCTTCAGTTATTGCCACAGTTCTTTCCAGTTATTCAGATACCTCCTGAATTGTGGATATTAGGCATGTAATCCTAGATATCTCACCCATTGTAAATACAAATAAATGTAATCTCTTCTGCTCTGTTTTTTCCTGTTCATACATGTGTGACTCCTAGCCTTTTTCTCAGTCTGACACTGCATCATACTTCACTATGCTTAAGACCATCTGCAGGACCCCATGTTCTTCGAGTCACTGCTCCATGGATTAGAGTCCATAAGTATGATGCACAATTACATTTGTTCATATAAGAATACATATGCTTGTGATGTTTTAAACTGAGCTTTAGAATAATGTTTATCTATAATGTCAATATAATCTCAATTATTTATCAATCTTCTATTTCTGGCTCCTGCAAAATTTATTAGCAAATCATTATAATTCATGGGACTGCAGAAAGGAAGAGGGATAGTGTTATTGTGAAAGCAGACAAGGCCAATGTTTCTTTGAACAACTGAATAAATTAAAACTTTTATCTTAAAACAAAAAAAAATGGCAAACTATAATAAACCACGTTTTTCTCTCAAGGAAAAAGTTCTTCAGAAAAAGTTTCAGAAAACAAATGATCTGCCTGTCTTTCTCCCCTTCTGTTTTGCACCAAGAGGTGCTGGTTCATTTGGGTGCCACAAAAAAGGGACAAAGTCTCTCAAGAAATTTAAGTATTTTATTTACTTTCCAGAAAAGGTAATAGCCAGTTGTAAAATCTTACATGCCTTCTGAAGCTGGGAACCCTGAGTTGATACTGCATTAGATGGATCTCTACTGCCGCCACAGCATGCTACACAGGTCCTGTCCAAGGTAATATTTGTGGGTATTGTGGTCTTCAGAGGTTTTATAACATTTTCTGAAAAGAACTGGGGTAGAAAAATTTGTTTATATGACATGTGGCTTCACTTCAAGGTAAAGACAAAGATAGGCCAGTGGCAATATTGCTGTTGCTAAGTGGGTGCAGCCTCCTGGCTCTTCCATTACCATCAGCCAGCTGGATTCATCTTCTGTGAAGGAATATGCCGCACCTCAAACATTGTGTTTAGTTTTGGGCCCCTCTCAAGAAAGACATTGAGGTGCTGGAGTGAATCCAAAGAAGGGCAACAAAACTACTGAAGGGTATGGAGCACAAGACTTATGAGAAGTGGCTGAGGGAACTGGGGTTGTTTAACCTGGGGAAAAGGAAGCTCTCTACAACTACCTGAAAGGACATTGTAGTGAGGTGGGGGTTGGTCTCTTCTCCCAAGTAACAAGTGATGGGACAAGAGGAAATGGTCTCAAGTTGTGCCAGGGGAGGATTAGATTGGATATTTTGAAAAATTTCTTCACCAAAAGTGTTATCAAAGATTGGAACAGGCTGCCCAGGGAAGTGGTTCACTCATTTAGGTTGGAAAAGTCCCTTAAGATCGTGAAGTCCAACCGTAAACCTAATACTGCCAAGTCTACCACTAAACCATATCCTCAAGCACCACATCTACACCTCTTCTAAATACCTCCATGGATGGTGACTCAACTTGATTGCGCAACTTAAGACAATTTCCTGAGCTCTGGGGAACACCACTTGTGACCGGCCGCCAGCTGCATTTAACCCCATTCACCACAACTCTTTGGGCCTGGCCATCCAGCCAGTTTTTTACCCAGCAAAGCATATGCCTGTCCAAGCCATGAGCGGTCAGTTTCTCCAGGAGAATGCTGTGGGAAATGGTGTCAAAGGCTTTACAAATGGTGTCAAAGTCTAGGTAGACAACATCCACAGCCTTTCCCTCATCCAATAAGTGGGTCATCCTGTCATAGAAGGTTAGTCTAGCATGACCTGCCTTTCACAAACCCATGCTGACTGGGACTGATTGCCCGGTTGACCTGTACGTCCCATGTGATGGCACTCAAGATCATCTGCTCTGTATTTATAGAAACATTATTGTCTTTTACCACAGTAGCCAGATTCTAAGTTCTAGTTGGGCTTTGGCCCTTCTAATTTTCTCCCTGCATAGCCTCACAACATCCTTGTAGTCCTTCTGAGTCACCTGCCTCTTTTTCCAAAGGTTATAAACTCTCCTTTTTTTCCTGAGTTCCAGCCAAAGCTCTCTGTTCAGCCAGGCCGGTCTTCTCCCCCATGCTGGCTTGTCTTTCAGCACATGGGGACTGCTTGTTCCTGTGCCTTTAAGATTTCCTTCTTGAAGAAAGTCCAGCCTTCCTGGACTCCTTTGCCCTTCAGGACCACCTCCCAAGGGATTCTGTCAACCAGGCCCTTAAACAGGCCAAAGTCTGTCCTGCAGAAGTCCAAGGTGGCAGTTCTGCTGACCCCCCTCCTTACTTCTCTGATAATCGAAAACTCTATCATTTCATGATAGCTATGCCCAAGACAGCCTCCAACCATCACATCACCAATAAGTCCTTCTCTGTTTGCAAAAAGAGGTTCAGAGGAGCACCTTCACTAGTTGGCTGCCTCACCAGCTGTGTCAGAAACTTATCTTCCACACACTCCAGGAACCTCCAAGACTTCTTCTTCTCTGCTGTATTGTATTTCCAGGAGTCATCCTGTAAGTTGAAGTCCCACGAGAACAAGAGCTAATAATCATGACACTTTTTCCAGCTGCTTATAAAATATTTCATCTGCCTCTTCATCCTGGTTAGGTAGTCTATAGCAGACTTCTACCATGATATCTGCCTTATTGGCCTTGCACCTGATTCTTACCCATAAACACGCAACCCTTTCATCACCATCCTCAAGATCTAGACAGTCAAAACACGCCCTAACATACAGGGCTACCCCACCATCTATCTTACCTAGCCTGTCCCTTCTGAAGAGTTTATAACCACCCATTGCAGTACTGCAGTTGTGCAAGTCATCCCACCACGTTCCTGTGATAGCAACTATGTCATAGTTTTCCTGCTGCACAATGGCTTCCAACTCCTCTTGTTTGTTGCTCAAGCGGTGTGCATTGCTTTAGATGCACTTCACTCGGACTATTGATCCCGCCACATTTGTGGGGGGAGAAGCCCTAATCCTATACGTCATTTCTCAGGCTCTTCTGTGGTTTCTAAGCTATAAGTAACCCTTGTGTCTCTGCTGCTGTATGGCTCTCCATCCCCTGCCTCCACTGAGATGCCAGACCAAAGGACCTCACTAGCACACCATACCACAAACATTGGTGTGCTGCCCTCAGGCTTATGTCTAGTGAGCCTGGTTTTATCCCTTTCCCCTTCAAATCTAGTTTAAAGCTCTTTCAATGAGTCCTGCGCAAAGATCCTTTTCCCTCTTTGAGACAAGTGTACCCTGTGTGTTGCTGTCAGGCCAGGTGTCGTGTAGACCGACCTATGATCAAAACCCCCAAAATTCTGCTGGTGACACCAGTCTCGGAGCCAGGTATTGATGTGCTGGCTCTTCCTGTTTCTTCCCTCATCATTCCCTGCAAATGGAGGGATAGAGGAGAACACTACTTGTGCTGTCTAACCAGTTGTCCCAATGTCCTGACATCTCCCTTGATTGCCCTCAGACTTCTTGTTGCAACTTTGTCTCTGCCTACCTGAAAAATCAATAATGGATAACAATCTGAGAGTTGTACCAGGGGCGGAAGCTTTCTCTTCACATCTTTAAACCTGGCCCCAGAGAGGCAGAAGACTTGTCTATGAAGTAGGTCCCGTCTGCATGTTGTGTCTTCTGTTCCCTTCTGGAGAGAGTCTGCTATGACAATTACCTGTCTTTTTTTTCTTTATGAAAGCGGTTTTCACACATATGTAATAGTCATACTCAAAACCAGATCAAAACCAGAATTCTTGATATATATTCTGAAATCAGAGTTTTGAATGTATTTAGTAGATACATATAATAAGTTAATATATTTGTGTATATATATATAAAGATTTTGCTCCTTCTTCTGTCTCTGTCTTCCTGAGCTACAGTAAGGTTTTGTGAGCATGTACATGCTGTGAATGTGTATTTTTGTATAAATGGATGCAAGAGATAAAACACTGCATTTAAGTTCTTAAGAAACTAGGAATTGTCCTGTTTTGGACTAAAACAACTGATTTTCTTTTGAGTGATTTTTCCTTTCAGCTAAGTTTCTTCTAAATAACTGCACTTTCTGATAGGAAAAATCACTGAAAATAAAATCGGTTCTGTTTTAGTACAGACTAGGACAGGCATCTTGAACCCTGCCAATAGACCACAAAACAATTTGAAGATACTTTTATTCTTGCTGTAAACTAGTTACTTGTGAGAAAATAATTCTGGAGAAATTCTTCCATCATCGAAAAAATATAACTGCTGTAACTAGTATACACTAAGATATTGGATATTAATATAATGGCTACAACTGCACTTCCCAACCATCACATAAAAAGCCGGCTAAGGGGAAAAAGTTTCCAAGGTGTTATATGACATTCTGTTGTGTGATAGAGGTATTAGTAATGACGGTGAATGTATGTTAACATACACAAGAAAACACTAGGTTTTGCCTCTTTAAAGAATGTATGCTTACTTAAAGTGTTTCCAGATGTAATTGTCAAGTATCACAGAATACCTTTCACTTGAGCTGTTTCTGTTTATCTTGGACAAAAATTCCTTCTTTATGCTTAAATTCTGCAACTTGTTCAGCTTTTAGACAAATACAGTGGAATATATGTCAATAGCAGTAGATACTGTGGAGTGTACTCTTCTGTAGTTAAAGTTAACCCTTTTTTATCTTCCACTTAAGCAGAAAATATTGAACTCCAACCTTTATGCACTTTTATGATATTGCAAAACTATACCTACCATAAACCAGCCAGGAACATAGTGCATAGTACCCACAAGCTAGGTCTCATTCTTCCCCTTCTTTATTTTCCACTATCATCATCTAGACCTTTCTGCATGGCAAGGGCCTGACATCCAATTAGCTAAGAATATTTGACAGTATTTTACTATCTATTATCTAGTACCCGATCTTGAGTGATCAGATGCTGAATATATTGAACTGCTAGGGGAACGAATACCTTTACTGCCTGTTTCTACACATCTTAGAATGGGAGCACTGTGAAGGTCTACATAATTTTACAAAGGAGATAGGAAATTGTGGTTTTTGAGTGTGGTGATTTCTAATGTGGAATATACTATTATAATTAATTTTTAGAATTTGATTACTGTCCTGTCGTTGACAGGTCAAGCGCATTTGATTTCAGATACAGCAAGGTGCTGTAAATTTCTTGAACCGTAAATATTCTTGATAAAGTTTGAAAAGGATGGTTTGGATTTAATGCTATGGTTTGTATTTGGTACTACCTGTGGAAGATAAATGGTGATAGGAGGGGTCTGATTTGAGGAAAAAGTTGCAATATACAGCATTGAAAAATTAAGGCTATCTAATACAATTTTATCAGGACTGATGGATAAGTAAGTTAATATCTTTCTGTTAATACGATACACTGCACCCTAAACACACATCCTGACAGTAAAATGTTTAGATTCCGATTCTTTTTTTTTCTTCTGTATTTTCTTTGAAAACCCTTTGGTTCCATCTTTGTTAATACTGTGATCCTGTATAAAGAAGCTTTACTGTACATGACAATGTGTCCCAAAGTATTGTTACTCCTAAAAAGCTATATTTATTTACATGTATAAATATTTTGATTATTTTTCACTAAAACTTGTAGGTATTTGCCATGATACAATAGAGTTATTCACAGATTCTTTATTGCAATATATTTCAGTACTTCTTTGACCTTATGATCTGTGGCAATATGAATTATTGGTATTTAATATGTTATAACTTTGAAGAAAAGGTGACACTAGATTCATTTATAGCTTAGGCCCTAGTTTATGGGGAAAAAAAGAGAAGAAAAAAACCTAATTTTTCTCTTGACTAGCTAACTTCACTTTAAACTCTGTCCGTTACCCCTTCATGGTAGTGATTAGTTGATATGGAATTTGACTACTGCTTACAATAAGAATATTATCCCAGAACTGCTGTGAGAAATGTACCTCTCATATATGCTCAGGCTCTCTTTTTCTTTACTAGGCAAGATAAAGAGTTAAGGCATATTTGAAAGTCAGACTTGATTTAAAATATGTATTGACTTGGTATTACTGAGAAGGTTTATGTATTCTATAATGGAACATGTTTCACTGACCAGGAGGTCAGTTTTGATGTGTCAACGCAGCATTGTTAGTTTGGACAGATTTTTCTGCAGTTTTATAATATATTTGTGATGCTGAGTCAAAAGATGTTATTTAGTGCTACAGCAATAAAACCTTTTGAAATTACTGAATGAAAACAATCTCATAATCAAATCAGAAATGCCCTTAGTTGTTATATTCTCATTAACACCCCCTTAGTGTGGGATACTACTGTCTTCCTAACAGGGGAGGCAAAATGTCCTTTCCTCCTCAGATTATTAGATTCTAAGAATAGCCAGGTAATATATCTAAATTTACTAATTTTGTTAAGGAATTATAAGTTTCTAAACATTGTTAATTGCATACATGGAATTCATTAGATCAATAATGTTGTTCATTACAAACCATCAAAACTGAAATCAGAGAACTTGAACTTTGAATTTTATCTGAATTGTTCACTTTGTGTTATGGTGGAGAATTCTATTAACAGAAAGAGGTATGAACAAAAATTTAGCTAACAACTTAAAATTCTAAAAATGAACCATTAACAAAGCTTATAAATAAAATTTTGCATTGCTTTCCTATTCCTGGCAAAAGGGATATGTTGAAATACAAGAGAGTTTCCTTTTTTTTTAAAAAAAAAGATGGAATTTGAATGCTAATTTTATTTTTTTCTGCTGCTGGGAAGAGGAAAATCTTGCAAACAGTAGATTCAAACAAGTTTGCAGATGTCTTTAAGATTAGAATTTAAATAGTTCAACTACTTGAAAACACAACTTTTTAGATTTTTTAATTTCAAAATGTTGGCCTCTTCAGACCTACTATTGCTGTAGTCATATGGACATTCAAAATTTGATAGTTAAAGGGGGAAAACGTTGGCTCCCAATATAATTATTATATCCTTGTGTTCTCTTGCTATTGCACAGTTGCATCACTTCTTTACTTTCATCATTTTGCTTTCAGTTTCATATCAAGAGAAGACTCAGATCCTATATGTCACCTTTCATATGGAAACAGACTTGTTCGCTTATCCATCTAAGATACAGTTCTTAAGCACATTATTGTTCATGACGGACAAGGCAAGAATTATAGGTCTGCAAATGTCTTTGCAAAGTTTAACATAAAAGCTTGCATATAAAAATGCACATTCATATTTGTGTCTCCATAGCAAATACAAATATAAACCAATTTTATCCTTATTTATATTTCTTACTTGCCTTTTTTCTTGAACATATTATTTAGACTCCATGAATAACTGCATGTTTAATAGTATAGAATTTTATTTCATCAATAAATCTTCAGGTGCTATTAGATTAACAGAGTATAAAAATCAAGGCTATTTTCCATAGTTAAGGTACTCAAATTTGTACTGGCCTTTCATTTTTCGTAGTACTTGGAGTTCTAAGCCAGCAATTTATCTCCAAAAGACAGACTATTACAAACTGGGATTAGATGCATGGGTTACATATATGCTTTGATGTAGGAGCACCAGTACAGATTTTACCTGGATGTTACTAAAAACCAGTGTGTTTTTCAGTGACTTTAAGAGTATATGATTTGCAGTCTAGACTGATTATTAAAATTCTTAGACTATTTTTAGCTACAACTATTCTTTGTAACTTCATTTACCATCTTTCTCCTTGGTGGCTTTCTCTCAACCATGTTTTTCGTCTTTTTGTTGCCAATGTTCTTTCCTCCTGATTTTAACCAAAATATGCTGTTACTGTTCTTGTTAATCTCTTTAGGACTTTCAAAGACCTTTTTTCTTAAAAACTGTCCTAAAGCATTGTATTATTCTATCTCATAACATCTGTTTGAATGCCTCATTGATATTAACATTTTAACTTATTGCTGACATAAAGCATTAACTAGACAGACACTTCAAATTTCAAGGAACTCTAGTAGCACTTCACTGTCCTTTGATTTATCTATCACTTGGTCTATCTATGTATTTTAAATCTATAGGCAATAATATTTGCTTTATAATTAGAGAGTCCATGTAAAGACATTAACTTGAAAGTATCCACAAGACTTAAAAACTAAAGCTAGGATAATGAATGTGAAATTAGGTTGCCATGTAACATACACAAGTTTGCATAAAGAATTAACATATAATTATATTCCTCTTGATATGCTAACATGTTAGAGAGTCTTCAGATGCTTAATTGAAAATTATCAAAGCAGCTGCAAATCAAGTCATTTTAACTGCATATTTACGACTGTAATATCTTTTATTCATTCATCTGGTAATTTTAGATTACCCATTTTCAGTAATATATGCTGTTTTAAAGATTGTTTTGTCTCTTCTTGGGTCTTTGCAGTGCTGTTTATTCAGGCCAAATAACACTGAATGCAGGAGACATTTTGGTAGATTAGACTATGAGACAGAGCTGTTTGTTGGCAACTTTTTTCTCTAGTATATGCCTTTTGATACTAACTTGTGATTTTAGTATTTTGAAGACAATTCAAGGAGTCATGAGGAGGAAGAATCAGAGTTCCAAATGATAAGTCTATAATAAATGTTGTATTTACTGTGTTGTGTAGCCTGGCTATCTGAGAAACAATTAAAGGGTTCCTAGTCCTTATTTTCCTTTGAAAAAGAAAGTTTGTAATAAGAGTTCTTTAAAAGTGAGAGCAAGTAGGAGTAGGAAAAAAAATAGAAATAAATTAGTTGATTTGAATTTGTTATTATGCCATGTAAATGGCATACAATCTCTCCTTCCTCTGAGCCATGAACTAAAATGAATGTACCTATGCAAGATTTATTAAAGTTTTCCAACTTTGGAAAAATTGCAAAATCTTTAAAGCGCGTCATCTTTAGCACATGAGAAATGGAAGATCATGTTTGTGTTTGAACCCTTAGTAATGCTGTCAGACAATTTTTCTTGTTTCATTTTGCCTGTTTCATTTTGCCTGTTTCATTTGATGGACACCAATCAGCAGATACCAGGGGGATTTATCTGAACATTAAAGACACATTTAGGTCACTTGAACTTTTAGACATCTATATAGGAATTAAATTCACTACATGTCATACATTTATTTGGTTCCTTGTACTGTAAAGGAAGCTCAGATACAGTTATCCACACTGTAGACAAAAAAGCTCCAAAAAGTGAAGCCTACCTCTTAGTCATAACAATTTAGAATGAGACAACATGCTGGTAGCCTAAATTTCAACTAATGAACCAGGAAATTGTTTATTCATTTGACTGTTTCTTTGTTTTAAGCATAGAACACATCTGGTTAATAATTTCACATACTTTATCTCAGAAAGTGGTAATCTAGTAACAGACATTTCACATCTGGAAAAAACAAGAACTAACCCTGTTTTTGATTGTAGTCACTTAAAGGCAGCAAATTTTTTTCTGTACTGACATATATCTACAGTGAGTTTGAATGTAATTTTGCTGTGATTTTTTCTCATTAAAATGCTCTTTGGGAATGACATTATAGACCTTTTAAGATCTTTGAGGCTTGTTCTGACTCTTGTTTGCATTTTTACTTGGTCTCAGTGAATTTTATTACCACAATTCTGTAAGACAAAGGCCAGTTTGTGTTCCAGCAGATGTATCTCCAAAATTATTTACTGGAAGTAGAGGTATAAAAATCCAGCTTATTCTCTTGGAGATCAAAAATGCATAAATTGACCCTATAAATTAATGAGAATACATCTATATGTCCCAGATCACAAAGTTTATTTCTGGCCACAGAAGATCACAGAATCACAGAATCAGAGAATGTTAGGGATTGGAAGGGACCTCGAAAGATCATCTAGTCCAATCCCCCTGCCGCAGCAGGATTGCCTAGACCATATCACACAGGAACGCGTCCAGGCGGGTTTTGAATGTCTCCAGAGAAGGAGACTCCACAACCTCTCTGGGCAGCCTGTTCCAGTGTTCAGTCACCCTCACCGTAAAGAAGTTTTTCCTCATATTTATGTGGAACCTCCTGTGTTCCAGCTTGCACCCATTGCCCCTTGTCCTGTCAAGGGATGTCACTGAGAAGAGCCTGGCTCCATCCTCTTGACACTTGCCCTTTCCATATTTATAAACATTAATGAGGTCACCCCTCAGTCTCCTCTTCTCCAAGCTAAAGAGACCCAGCTCCCTCAGCCTCTCCTCATAAAGGAGATGTTCCACTCCCTTAATCATCTTCGTGGCTCTGCGCTGGACTCTCTCTAGCAGTTCCCTGTCCTTCTTGAACTGAGGGGCCCAGAACTGGACACAATATTCCAGATGCGGCCTCACCAGGGCAGAGTAGAGGGGGAGGAGAACCTCTCTCGACCTGCTGACCACACCCCTTCTAATACACCCCAGGATGCCATTGGCCTTCTTGGCCACAAGGGCACACTGCTGCCTCATGGTCATCCTGTTGTCCACTAGGACCCCCAGGTCCCTTTCCCCTATGCTGCTCTCCAACAGGTCTGTCCCCAACTTGTACTGGTACCTGGGGTTGTTCTTGCCCAGATGCAGGACTCTACACTTGCCCTTGTTATATTTCATTCAATTTCTCCCCGCCCAACTCTCCAGCCTGTCCAGGTCCCTCTGAATGGCTGCGCAGCCTTCCGTTGTGTCAGCCACACCCCCCAGTTTTGTGTCATCAGCGAACTTGCTGACAGCGCACTCTAATCCCTCATCCAAGTCATTAATGAATATATTAAATAGAACTGGTCCCAGAACCGACCCTTGAGGGACTCCGCTAGACACAGGCCTCCAACTGGACTCTGTCCCATTGACCACCACTCTCTGGCTTCTTTCCTTCAGCCACTTCACAATCCACCTCACTACCCGATCATCCAGACCACACTTCCTCAGTTTAGCTGCGAGGATGCTGTGGGAGACTGTGTCAAATGCTTTACTGAAATCGAGATAGACCACATCCACAGCTTTACCATCGTCTATCCACCGGGTAACATCCTCATAAAAGGCTATCAAGTTGGTTAAGCATGACTTCCCGTTGGTGAAGCCATGTTGAGTGCCCCTAATGATCCCCCTATCCTTGATGTGCCTAGAGACAGCACCAAGGACAAGTTGTTCCATCACCTTTCCGGGGATGGAGGTGAGGCTGACTGGTCTATAGTTACCCGGGTCCTCCTTCTTGCCCTTTTTGAAGACTGGAGTGACATTCGCTTTCCTCCAGTCCTCAGGCACCTCTCCTGTTGCCCACGACTTAGCAAAGATGATGGAGAGTGGCCTAGCAATGACTTCTGCCAGCTCCCTCAGCAACCGCTGGTGCATCCCATCAGGGCCCATGGATTTATGGACGTCCAGGTTGCTTAATTGGTCCCTGACCCAGCCTTCATCAACCAAGACAGATTCCTCCTCTATCCTGACTTCTTCTGGGGCCGCAGGGGTCCGGGGCTCCTCAGGACAGCCTCCAGCAGTATAGACAGAGGCAAAGAAGGCATTCAGTAACTCCGCCTTCTTTTTATCCTCTGTCTCCAGGACCCCCACCTCATTCATCAGTGGGCCTACATTGCCTCTAGTGTTGGCTTTACCTGCAATGTATTTGAAGAAGCCCTTTCTGTTGTCCTTGACCTCTCTTGCAAGGTTTAATTCCAAGGAGGCCTTAGCTTTCCTAGTTGCCTCCCTACATCCTCTGACAACAGACTTATATTCCTCCCAAGTGGCCAGCCCCTCCTTCCACGATCTGTACACCCTCTTCTTCCACTTGAGTTTGCCCAGCAGTTCCCTGTTCAACCATGCAGGTCTCCTGGTACCCTTCCTTGACTTCCTACCTGTTGGGATGCTCTGATCTTGAGCTCAGAAGAAGCAGTCCTTGAATGCTAACCAACTGTCTTGGGCCCCCTTACCTTCTAGTACCTGTGGGGATCTGTCCCGTTCCTTTTGAGCATTGTCTCAGAAATCGTAAACCACGTGCTCGGGTGACATCTTATGGTGGCTGCCTGGAATGCCTGAGCCTGGCAACGCAAGATGACGCAATAAGTTAGGCGCCCGCCCTCCACCCGCCTCCGGATGTGTGTCTCCGGTGACAGCCTGGCAAGGGGCCAATCCTACGGCTCAGGAAACGGACATGTCCCGCCTTCGGACCTGTGATTGGTGCGAACTGTTGACTGACGGCTCCAAGTCACATGACTCTGCCGAAAAACTCTATAAAAGAGGCTGGATCGCTCGACCACGCGGGACCCCACCGCCATCTTCCAAGTAGGAAGGAAGAATTTCCCGCGGGACGCCGCTGGATCTCAGAGTGGTGAATATTTTTTCTCTTTCAACTGTTTTCTCTGTTTCTTTCTTTCTTTTACCTCTCTCTCTCTCTCTTTTCCTTGAATATTGAGTTGCCTCATTGTTGGACCTAATAAAGTCATAACCAAGTTTGTTAATACTGTGCCTCAGTTGTGCTTTGTCCGAACTCAAGGATCACGAATCTTTAATATTTCGGGTCAGGATTTTTTGGGGGTGCTTTACCTACAGGCAAGTTAAGCATACCGGGTGTTTGCATTGAACCAGGCACGCCGCACGTGGGCTGCACTGGAATTATTTATATTTTTTGCGGGCCCTGCGCGCGGGCTGTCTGCATTGAACCAGGCACGCCGCACGTGGGCTGCACTGGAATTACTAATTAGGCGGACCTCTGTCTTGGAAGAGAGATTGTCTGCATTTTATTTCTAGATTGGCTCTTTTTTTACTAATTAGGCGGGTCTCTCTCTCTCTCCCTCTCTCTCTCGGGGAGCAGGGGGGGGCGGACAGGGACTGTCTGCATTTTATTTCTAGATTTGCTTTGGAGGCAGACCTTAAATCCGGAACCCGACAGTACCCTGTCCCATGGGATTTCCCCTAGCAATTGCTTGAAAAGGCCAAAGTTGGCCCTCCTGAAGTCCAGGGTTGTGATTCTGCTAGCTATTCTGGTCCTGCCACATGAGATCCTGAACTCTACCATCTCACGGTCACTACAACCAAGGCTGCCCTCAACCTTCACCTCTTCAACCAGACCCTCCTTGTTAGTGAGGATCAGATCCAGCAGCGCTCCTCTCCTAGTTGGCTCATCCACCATTTGCATCAGAAAGTTATCATCAACGTACTGGAGGAACCTCCTGGACTGGGGATGGCTGGCTGAGTAGGCCTCCCAGCAAATATCAGGGTAGTTGAAATCCCCCACGACAACCAGGCCCTGTAATTACGAGACTGCTCTCAGCTGCCTGTAGAAGACCTCATCACCCTCCTCATCCTGATCCGGTGGCCTGTAATAGACACCCACAACAGTATCACCCCTGACAGCCTGCCCCTTAATTCGCACCCACAAACTCTCAACTCGCTCCTGATCCGCCCCTGGACAGAACTCAATACATTCTAGCTGATCACTCACATAAAGAGCAACTCCACCACCTCTCCTTAGCGGCCTGTCTTTCCTGAACAAGACATAGCCATCCATGACCACATTCCAGTCATGCGAGGCATCCCACCAAGTCTCTGTAATTGCCACTAGATCATAGCCCCCCGACCGAACACGGATTTCCAATTCCTCCTGTTTATTCCCCATGCTGCGTGCATTGGTGTACAGGCATTTCAGGGAGCGAGCTGGGCACACCGATTTCACCCCAGGGGGATGGGAGGCCTCCTGGTCTACCTCAACACTAGAGCGTTGCCCCAGTGGTGCAAGCCCAGCTACTACCCCATCCCCCTTCAAATCTAGTTTAAAGCTCTCCGAATGAGCCCTGCTAATTCCTGTCCCAGAACCCTTTTGCCCCTACGACATAAACCTTTCCCATGTATTACAGTCACGCCTGTTGTCTTATAAAACCAGCCATTATCAAAGAACCCAAAGCCCTGCCTGTAGCACCAGTCTCGTAGCCAGGCGTTAATAGAGAGAATCCTACTATTCCATCCCACGTCATCACCTGAAAATGGAAGGAGGGAGGAGAAAACAACTTGTGCCCCAGACTCTTTCACCAACCGTCCTAGGGCCTTGTAGTCTTTCTTCATCCCCTTCAGACTACGGGATGCAGCTTCTTCCCCACCTGTCTGGAAGATCAGCAGGGGGTAGTAGTCTGTGGCCTTCACCAGGTTGGGGAGTTTCCTGGTGATATCCCTGATTCGGGCTCCAGGCAGACTGCAGACCTCCCTGTGATGGGGGTCAGCTCTGCATAATGGGCCCTCAGATCCCTTTAGGAAGGAGTCTCCAACCACTAAAACTCTTCTCTTCTTCCTTGTGGAGGAGGTAGCTATACACCTGTCAGGTTTTTCTGACTGTGGTGGGACCTCTGACATAGGTTGCCTCTCCACCACATCCCCATTGGACCGGCTGTATTCCATTAGGGTTTCATATCTATTGCTCAGAGGCACCTGTGGAGGCAAGGTAGGCAAGGAGGGCACTCGCCTTTTGCCACGGCCATAGACTTGCCTCCACTCACTCCTCTCCTCTAGGTTATCATTTTCCACCTGAGAGGGGCAGAGTACAGGGGTCCCTCGATCCTGGGAGCTCTCCGGCAGGTGCTCCCATTTTTGTTGCAGGGAGGGCAGAGCCTGGCTCCACCAGTCTATCTGCATTTCAGCCTCCCGAATGCTCCTAAGCCTTTCTACTTCGGCTTGAAGCCTTTCAACCTGGCTTTGCAGCTGTGCCGCTCGGCCGAGCGGATCATCTACTTGCTCACAGCGCACACAGCCCCCTGACACCACAGAGACGCTGTAGCATTCCCTGCAGCCTGCGACCTGCACCATCACCTCCTTCCGTGGGAGCTCTGTCTGGGTTCCCACATCCATTTTGGTCTTCTTCCACTGGGTAGATACCATTGTTCTTTCACTGAACTGGGAAATACCTGTTGGTGCCACCCCTGGTTCACAGCTCCTTGGCACCTTCCTCACCTTGTGCACTGGGAGGGAGTCAGCGCCCTCCCCAACGAGCTGCAAACGACTGCAGCCTCTCCTGCCCTGGAGGAGCCTCTCCTGCCCTGGGACACACCCAGTCACTGCTGACTCACACAGGCACTGCTGAGTCTCCCACTCCCTTCTGGCCAGGGACTAGTCCCTGCCCTCCAGGAGGCTTTTTATCACCGATAACAGGGGGTGGAGTGTTTAAATTGCTTAAATCGCCCGCGGTGCCTCCGGCTACGCCCCCTCCTCTCCTGATTCATTGCCGGGAACCTCCGGGTCCGTGTCTGGGGTCGGGGGAAGCAGCTCGGGGCTGATGCTCGCGCGGGGCTCAGGGGGGGCCCAGAGTATGAAAAACCGCCTGGTTAAGCCCGATGTCGCCCTCGCCCCTGCACTAACCTCAAGTCGCTACCGCCGCTTTCGCTGCTGCCGCCACTTTCGCTGCTGCCGCCGCTGTCAGCTGTTTGTTCTGGTTTCACCGTGTTTAAATCACCCGCGGTGCCTCCGCGGTGCCTCCGGCTACACCCCCTCCTCTCCTGATTCGTTGCCGGGAACCTCCGGGTCTGAGTCCAGGGTCAGGGGGAAGCAGCTCGGGGCTGATGCTCGCGGGGGGCTCAGGGGGGGCCCAGAGTACGAAAAACCGCCCGGTTAAGCCCGATGTCGCCCTTGCCCCCGCACTAACCTCAAGTCGCTACCGCTGCTTTTGCTGCTATTTTTCTTAACACTTAATCTGCATGCTGATTTAACCTTTGGAAAATAATTTGCTAATGTATTTGGTTTGCGTGGCAAGGTTTTGGTTGCAGGGAGGCTTCAGGGGTTGGCTTCTGTGAGAAGGTGCCAGAAGCTGCCCCCATGTCAGACAGAACCAGTGCCAGCTGGCTCCTAGATGGACCAGCTGCTGGCCAAAGCTGAGCTAATGGTGGTAGTGCCCCTGTGATAACATATTTAAGAAGGGGAATAAACTGCTGCACAACAGCAGCCTGAGAGAGGAGAGAGAATATGAGAGAGAAACAACTGTGCAGATACCAAGGTCAGTAAAGAAGGAGGGGAAGGCAGTGCTCCAGAAGCCAGAGCAGATACTCCCCTGCAGCCCATGGTGAAGACCATGGTGAGGCAGGTTGTCCCTTTGCAGCCATGGAGGTCCACGATGGAGCAGATATCCACCTGCAGCCTGTGGAGGACCCCATGTCGGAGCAGGTGGATGCACCCAAAGGAAGTTGTGACCCCGTGGAGACCCTGCGCTGGAGCAGGTTTTCTGGCAGAACTTGTGACCCCGTGGGGGACCCACGCTCGAGCAGTCTGTTCCTGATGGACTGCACTCCATGGAAAGGGTCCATGCTGGAGCAGTTCATGAAGAATTGCAGTCCACGGGAAAGTCCCATGTTGGAGAAGTTCATGGAGGACCATCTCCCATGGGTGGGACCACACGCTGGAGGAGGAGAAGAGTGTGAGGAGGAAGGAGTGACAGAGACAATGTCTGATGAACTGATCGCAACTCCAGTTCCCTGACCCCCTGCGCCGCTGGTGGGGAGGAGGCAGAGAATTTGGGACTGAAGTTGAGCCTGGAAAGAAAGGATGGGTGAAGAGAAGGTGTTTGAAAGTCTGATTTTCTTTCTTGCCTTACTCTGATTTTATTGGCAATAAATTGAATTAGTTTCCCCAAGTTGATTCTGTTTTGCCTGTGGTGGTAAAATTGCTGAGTGATCTCCCTGTCCTTATCTCAACAGGCGAGCCTTTTGTTGTGTTTTTCTCTCCCTTTCTCACTGAGGAGGGGGAGTGATAGAGCGGCTTGGTGGGCACCTGGTGTCCAGTCAAGGTCAACCCACCACAGCTAATTATTTGCAATCTGTATGAGACAATAAAGCATTGCTGATATTAAACAGTGGTTTCACAATTATTGCAAGGTATGATTCTGACTGAGTGAAGCCTGAGAAAATGCAGACATCAGACATGAGGTATTTTTAATTCAACTGCCTGCTTAAAAGGGTGTGTTAATATTCTAATCAATAAGTGCTCCGTTATGTTTTTAGTCTTGCATGAGCTGTAACAAGAAGTATAGATCTGTCAGAGTTAGCGATATGTATTGAACATATACATATATGTGTGTGTGCATATATAAATTAAAAATTAGTTATAACACAACATACTCGAACTTGACATGTTTATAATAAAAGCAAGGTTCACTGAATGCTCCTACCAACTCTAAAATGTGTCCTGAGAATATGAATTAAACACTGAAGGCAAAATTAAAGTCACTTACAGCAGTTATGAGCAAAGGTCCTTGAGAAGAAAATTATATGGTTTAGGAGTAATTAGCTAAATAAATTATTTCTGGTGTTTCTTGAGTTTTGGGGTTTTATTAATTAAAAAACCTAATTTAACAAGTGCATACAATTTAGACTAAAATTTAGAGATTCACTGTTCCTAACTGATTCTTCAACATACTTCTGTGGTTCACAGTCCCTCTGCATTCACAAAGATGAGACGGATAGTTAAAAATTGGACTGTGAACCTGGAAATATCACAGAAAAAACAGTGGAAAGAGGACAAAATGGAACAGATAATTTATAAAAAAAAGAGACTTACTGTTAGTCTATTACTAATTTTCTTTCTAGGCCTTCCTTCTTCTTCATGAACTTGCATACTACTTACCCAGAGAATATTCAAATAAGTACAAGTAAATTTACTTTTCAGTATGCATGTTTTCTTTTTAATTTAAAGTTTGCATTTACCTTACGACATTCTATGTTTCACTTTAGAACATGACCCATATTGTAAACACTGTAAAAAAATATACAACATTATCTTCATTGAAACTCAAGTTGGTCTAAAGTTTAGGAGAATAAGGAGGCTGACCGTACTCTAGCTCACCAGTGTTGCCTACTACTGATTTTTAATATCTTCAATTATTTAGATAATGCTGTTTCCCTCCTTGCAGAGCGAGCTACTTGTCCTAATTACCTCTCAGACTACAAAGGCATTTCCCTGAGAAAACTATGGTATGTGTCAGTGCTGCTTCTTTGTCAAAATACTTTTGTACTCCTGTTTGTTAATGCTCTATTAGTGTTGAGGAAGGTGTCCTTTTCAAAGCATAAAAGCTATTTACCCCAAAGCAAAAAACATTCCTTTGTTATAATGAAACACATTATCAGAACAGAATATCAAGTGGAAGTCTATATACTAGATATTTGTTCTTTCTGTCTCTAAAACACTGCACTGAGTGCAACAGAAGCAATTAAATGCAAGCAAACACAATCAGTGCCTTTGATTTTAAAAATAACCTAATGAATGGAATAGCCAGAAATATCACAGGGCATAATAATATTTGTAATAATTTTGTCAGTAAAAAAGAAGTTCACTTAAGTGGCTTTAATTCATAGAATCATAGAATCATTTTGGTTGGAAAGGATCTTCAAGATCATTGAGTCTAACCATTAACATAGCACTGCCAAGTCCACCACTAAATCATATTCCTAAGTACCACATCTACAAGTTTTTTAAATACCTTCAGGGATGGTCACTCCACCACTTCCCTGGGCAGCTTGTTCCAATGCTTGACAACCCTTTTGGTGAAGACATTTTTCCTAATATCCGATCTAAACCTACCCTGGCACAACTTGAGGCCGTTTCCTCTTGTCCTATCACTTGTTACCCGGGAGAAGAGACCGACACCCGCCTCGCTACAAACTCTTTTCATGTAGTTGTAGAGAGCAATAAGGTCTTCCCTCAGCCTCGTTTTCTCCAGGCTAAACAACCCCAGTTCCCCCAGCCGCTCCTCATAAGACTTGTGCTCTAGACCTTTCACCACCTTTGTGGCCCTTCTTTGAACTTGCTTTTCATTAAAATAGAACATTTTTCTATCAAAAATCTTCTATTGTCTAGTAATGCTGTTCAAAACTGTAATTCTATAATGATTAAAAAAAAGAGGCATCTGTATTTTTATCTCAACCAACAATGTGGTTGAGATACTAGAAGTAAGTGAAATCTAGATTTGTTTTATTTCACCTTCTAGACCCATATATTTGGGGAGCTATACACTCACAGAGACCTGGAACCAGTATCTCAAATTCATTCAATGCATTTGCATTATGAAATTGAAATAGTTTCTTAATTCAGATAGCTGAATTAGGAGAAAAGATATACAGATCCCTGTGCAGATAAACAGCTGCCAAATGGTTTTGCTTTTGAAGAAAATCAATCTATATTATGCATTGCATGAAAACATTAAAATAATTTTCCTCTGTCTTTATATCACAGAAGAATCACAAAGGACGTCTTTATCGCTGCTTTTTCCTCCAGTGAACAGTTATTATTTTTTGGCTTGTAGAGCTGGAGAAGAAAGACTGAACGATAGATCCCAATACTTATGTTTATATTAAAGGAAGGTGTTCACGACCAAGCCACCTAGAGCCCAGACCACACAGAGTCCACAGAGCCCACACCATTATAGAGTAGGTACTATATAGAAAGTACTTCGACTCCCTCCATGACTGCATGCTTAGATTTCATTCCAGAGCAACCAGTGGAGGCAAGTGATGGCAAGCCTGAAGGTCCCTTCCTGACATGTCTCAGTGCAGCCATGATAGGTTCTCTCAGAACTGGGATTAAAAAGACCACCATTCAGCCTACTGCTCCATAGTATAATGCAGTCATTATTGATATTTTCCCCCATTACAAATAGGGTGGAAATAATATTTTTCTCTAGCTAAGCATCTCATCAGAGATACTATTTTATTTCATTGTTAATGAAACAATTAAACATTTGAGACCTTGTTCGCCACTGCAATAACTTAGAATTAAGCCTACATAATACTATTGATACCAGCTAAGGTACTCCACCATGTGGCATGTCATAACAGCAAAAATGTCCCTGAAGCATGAGACAGAGATTGATTATTGGAAGTTTTAAAAACAGAAACTGATTGTTTAAATGTTTCAGCAAGCAACTATTGACTTTTTTATCAAATCTGTAATCGTAATTAATTATATCTTGGAAGCTGTAGGATCTGGTTTATCAGTAGTCGCATGGATTAAACACAAAATTGTTTTCACTTAGTTGTTCTACACTTTACTACTCTGCTCAAAGGCTGTTATTTTTTCTTTTATTTTTTTTTTTTTGGTCAGCTGAGCACTGATATTCTGGGAAGCACACATAAACCTGTTTGGTTACATGTGAAATTTAATAAGAACATTAGAGTCTTATGGAGATTTTGGGGTGGGGCTTGAATTTAAAAACTGCAAGTAAAATATGACTCTAAGTCATGACTCAAATCTGTATGCAGTTCCATGCAGTATACACCAATAATCTCTTGTTATCACCTTGTAACAATATTTTTATCCCGTACGAAAAGTACAAACACAATTTGGAGTTATCTCAAGACTACACTTAAGAAGGCATAACACAAATGCACTAGTTGAATGTAAGGACTTCCATCTGAAAACAGTTCAAGCAGAGGAAAATGTATCTTACTTTAGTCTACCTACAAGTATAATTTTATTTCTTGATAACAGTGAAGATAAAATGCCAGATGTGTTGCTGCGGTATAAAAAATGCTGAATATATTTTCCATTGCACAGAAATAATATACCGTGTCTTTTAGCAAAGGGCTATAAATACTATACGATGGGGGATGTTGAAGAAGGCTGACTAAGCTAATTGCAATGAAAAGAAAACCAGTAAGCTAAGATTTAATCAGGCAATGTTATGTAAATGCCCATCTTAAGAACACAGGAAATGTACAGGTTAGCTGATAATTATAAAATTTATAAATTAAACTGTTAACAATTGGAGATTTGTTCAGAAACTCAAAAACTATTTAGGTATGTGTTCAACTATAATATCAATTAGGAGATTCATCACCCAGCACTTTAGTTGATGAGCTTCACATAAGATTGAATAACAGATACTGCAGTTGCAAGTAGAGGGGCTTTGTGCAATGATTCACTTTTAAAATGACATCAAATTTTCATTAACGACAGTACGGTACATGTACCTTGATTAGAAGAAAAGTACACTTCCAGTACATAAAATCTAGCCTTTTCTAATATTTTGAATATTGTGAAAGCATGTTCAGGACATAAAATATAACTCCTAATATGTTCTGAATGCTGTAAAATCATACCTGTTGTAAGTCTGTATTTCTTACAAAATAAAAATGAGTTGGAAAAAGAGGGCAATATTTCTTCCCTTTTGCCCTGTAGATGTAACTTACAGACACACACAATTTGAGTGCAATTAAACATTTTGTTTAGTTATATACCATAATTATAATGGTAGTCAAAACATTCATTTGTGTAACATTTAATAACTTCATCCTTTTACCTGGAATGTTTTTATACTCATTTTTTAACAAATTTCATAGAATCAATGTAATGAATTCTTAGGTTAAAAAGGACTTACTTTTTTCAAACTACAGACAAATTCATGGCTGATACAAACTGATGTCATTACTTGAATTTAGTGGTTACATCCGTGTGAATAATTTTACACAAGCAAAAAATATGACCTAAATGTGTATCTTATGACTCAAGAAAAAGAAATCAGTAAAGTGGAAATAATAAATGAGATATTGTGAAAGTTTTTTCGTAACGACATTGGATGCCATGATTTCATTTATAACTGATATCACATTCCAACTCCCTGAAAGTCATTCTCTTAAACAATCTAGGTTTTATTTCTTTTCCTTGGTTTCAGAGTAATTTGCGTGGGTAAGTAATTTAAGTCACTGAAGACTTTCTGAAGAGCAAGATCCATAGAAATACCTTTTTTTTCATTTTATATCTTCAATTTAGATACCTCCGAAAAGTAGTGACCATGAATAAAGAATATTAGCTAAGTTATTAGGATTTATCCTTTCCTAACTTACATCTAAATATGGAGTATCTATGAATTAAATTGTCTATGTTTCCTACAGTGAAGATGAAGAGATATAGCTGTTTTTACAGGTATTCACAAAGATTCTGTTCACACTACATCTCTATGGAGTTTTCATATCTAACAATCTGAAGAGATGAGCCTGAATGGAATAACAGGCACCTTCCATAAGAAAAACAGACCTTTACTTGAGAATGGTTTATTCACTACAGTTGTGTCTACATTAGCACTAGTGTAAACTGATAAAATGGATTGGTAGAACAGAAGAGCTTCTGGTGAGGATGTGGCATACACATTACCAGTGTTTCAGAATGTGAGGGGTATTAGTTTGAACTAGTTCCAGCGAGGTCCAAAGGACTGACTGACTATTAGCAGCTGAGACACAACAGATACCTTCCTGGTTTGCAATTTCCAGTGTAGTTTCACCCAAAAGGAATCCAGTTAGTGAATCCTGCATACTACAGTGAATTCACCATTACTGTTTCTGTGCAAATCATCAGTGCATTTCTGAAGCAAATCAATTAATTACCCCCACTTCCTGAGCTTTGATTTGCATCACAGAAAGTTTTATCCATATCAGCATCCAACAGGCATTGAGATCATGGATCCAGCCTAGAGAGAGTATGAAGAAAAAAACACTCTTAATTGTACATGATATGGATATTGGGTCCTCAGCAACAGCTACTTTACTCTACAAATCTGTATCTATTGACTTACACTAGTTGCTATGTAAACATAGCCAAAGCGAACCAAAGCAGGATAAGTCAAGACAATGGAGACATTAACTTTAAAAGTATAACCTTGATAAGGACTAAATGCTCATGTAGTCTCACCCTGTGCTCCTGGATGAAAATTATGAGCCCGATTAGATAGTTTCACCCTAAATTCCTTGTAAAAATCTTGAATCTTTGAATTCTAAAAGTTCCAAAAGGACTTCTGTTCACAGGATATTAAGTACAATAACACTATTCACATTCACTAGAAGTAATTAACTTTCAGAAGTCTTAATGTGTTTATTGTTGCCTCCATCAGTCCAGTAGTATGACTGGAGATTTTGCTTAGAAATTTAACATATTGCTGTGATTTTGGGCATCACATCTTAATATCAGTATGTAGGTTTTGCAAAAACTGGGATTAAACACTGCCATCAGTTTTAATATTAAATTGTTTGGGGGTTGATACAACTGGGAGGTCAAATTACTGAGGTCAGTCAAATTCATGTCACTTTCATTTATTAAAGTTACAAGGATAGTAACAAACTACATTCTTTCGTATTATTTGCTCATTAAATTTTCAAATGATCTTTTTTTAAAATAACTATTTCTTTGTCACCTATATAAGTTAATCAATTTGGTACCTATGACGATTGTCATCCATTAACTCTGTCAAAACTGTAACATTTTTCCACCATCCTGCAATATTTTCAAACATTCTTGCCTTAATTTTCAGGGCATTGCTTTTGTTGTAAAGTAATCTCGTATTTAAAGGATATGCAAGCGTAGGTATACTCTTGCATATGATACACCAGAAGGCCGTGCTGCCATTCAGCAAGACCTGGACAGGCTAGAGAGTTGGGCAGAGAGGAACATAATGAAATTGAACAAAGGCAGGTGTAGGGTCCTGCACCTAGGGAAGAATAACCCCATACACCAGTACAGGTTGGGGGTTGACCTGCTGGAAAGCATCTCTGCGGAGAAGGACCTGGGAGTCCTGGTGGACAAGTTCACCAAGAGCCAACAATGTGCCTTTGTGGCCAAGAAGGCCAATGGTATCCTGGGGTGCATTAGGAAGAGTGTCATGGGAGGTTATTCTCCCCCTTTACACTGCCCTAGTGAGGCAACATCTGGAGTACTCTGTGCAGTTCTGGGCTCCCTAGTTCAAAAAAGATAAGGAACTACTGGACAGAGTCCAGCAGAGGGCTACAAAGATGATCAGAGGACTGGAGCATCTCTCTTACAAGGAGAGGCTGAGGGAGCTGGGCCTGTTTAGCCCGGAGAAGACAAGACTGAGGGGGGATCTTACCAATACTTACAATTACCTTAAGGGTGGGTGTCAAGAGGATGAGGCCAGACTCTTCTCAGTGGTGCCCAGTGACAGGACAAGGGGCAATGGGCACAAACTGAAACACAGGAAGTTCCATCTGAGAAAAAACTTCTTTACTTTGAGGGTGACAGAGCACTGGACCAGGCTGCCCAGGGAGGTTGTGGAGTCTCCTTCTCTGGAGATATTCAAAACCCACCTGGATGTGACCCTGTGCAATGTGCTCTAGGTGAACCTGCTTTGGCAGTGGGTTGGACTAGATGATCTCCAGGGGTCCTTTCCAACCCTAACCATTCTGTGATTCCGTATAAGCTTGAGTTCAGTTTAGGCTACAAGATAATTATATTACTGCCAAGGGTATTGTATGTGGCCCACCTGAAAGATCATTACTGTGAAGTTAGGAATAGCTACTAGCTTCTGTCATTGTAATTTTCCAATACTTCACTAGAAGTTAATCCTTAAAAGGACTTTCCCAGACAAAGTATTTGATACATACTGTCCAGTATTTTCCTCTGACAATATTCTGTATCAATTTTTTGAAAGGTGTCTAATTTCATTTCAGTAAAGTATAAAAATCCTGATTCAGAATCTAAATTAGGCATTTGTATTTCACTCAGAACAGAGTTAGAATACTGATTTAAAGATCTTACCTAGTCATTTAACTGACTTAGATGTCAAAGAGTTTGTTTCACTTTCTTCCCCCAGGAAATGTACATAGAGAACAAAAAAATTGTATTCACAGAATCACAGAATCATTGAGGCTGTAAGTGACCTCTTGAGACTATCTAGTCCAACTGCCCCTGCTCAAGCAGGGGCAGCTAAAGCAGGTCGCCCAAGACCATATACAGTTGAGTTTTAAGTTTCTCCAAGGATAGAGACTCCATAGGCTCTCTGGATAACCTGTTCCAGTGTTCAGTCGCTCTCACAGTGGGGAAAAAAAAAAAAAAAAAAAAAGTAGTTTTCTTTGATTTGGATCAAATTTCATGTTTTTTTTTCTAATATATACTGAATACCTCTTTTCCTGTCAGTGGGCACTACTGAGAAGAGTCTGGCTCACTCTTCTCTGTTCCCTCCCATCAGGTATTGAAACTTATTGATAAGCTCTTCACTAAGCCTTATTTTTCACAAGCTTAACAATACCAGCTCCCTCAACCACTTATAATATGAAAGATGCTCCAGCCCCTTAACCATCTTTGTGGCCCCACAGCCCCATGATGGACTTGCTCCAGTAATTCCATATCTTTCTTGTACTGGGGAGCCCACACTTAGACACAGCACTTCAGGTCTAGATCACCAGTGCCGATTAGAGTGGAACAATCACCTCCCTCAACTCACTGGTAATGTTCTTCCTAATGCAGCTCTGGAAGCCATTGGCTTTTTTCTGCAGGGGCACACTCCTGGCTCATGTTCAACTTCTTGTCCACCAGGACTACCAGGTCCTTTTATGTCAAGGTGTTTTCCATCCAGTCTGCCCCAGCCTGTTTTGGGGTATAGAGTTATTCCTCCCCAGGGACAAGACTTTGCATTTCCCCTTCAGGAACTTCATGTTGTTCCTGTTGGCCCCTTTCTCCAGCCTGTCAAGGTTCCTCAGAAGAATCTTGTCTGTCAGCCAATCCTCCCAGTTTTGTATCATCTGAATACTTGCTGTGGGTGCACTCTGTCCTATCATCCAGGTTGTTAACGAAGATGTTGAATAGTATTGACCCCATTATTGGCTCCTGGGATACACCACTAGTGACTTGACTCCAACTAGGCTTTGTGTCACTGATCAAAACCCTCTGGGCCCAGCCATTAAGCCACTGTTCAAGACAACTTACTGTTCACTTATCTAACCTGTACTTTTTAATCTTGTCCATGATGATATGGGAGACAGTGTCAAAAGCTTTTCTAACATCAAGGTAAACAATAACCATTGCTATACCTTCATCCACCAAGCTAGTCACTTTATAGTAGAAGGCTAACAGTCTGGCCAAGCATGACTTCTCCTTCATAAATCCATGCTGACTACTCCCAGTCAGCTTCCTGTTAGTCATTGGTTTGGGAATGATTTCCAGGATTTTCACCTTTTCAGGAACTGGCTAACTGACCTGTAGTTCCCTGGATATTCCTTCTTACCTCTCTCAATGACGGGAGTGATATCTACTCTCTTTCGGTCTTCAGGAACCTCTCCATGCCATGCCATGACCTTTCAAAGACAAATGAGAGTGGTCTCGCTAAGACATCAGCCAGATCCCTCAACACTCATGGGTGCAACTCATCAGGCCCCATGGACAATTAGTTTATTCAAGTGCTCCATAACCTAATCCTCCTCCTCTGAAGGCAAGTCTTCCTTGTCCAGACTTCCCCTCCTAGCTTCAGGGATAGGGAATTCCTGAATATCAATCTTTCAAGTAAAGACCGAGGCAAAGAAGGCATTGAGTACCTCGGCCTTTTCTGTGTCATTTGTCACCAGGTCCCATGCCCCATTTCCCCTAGTCTTCCTTTTCCTGTTTATCTACTTGTAGAATCCTTTCTTGTTGCCCTTCTGATTCCTTGCCAGCTCCAGGGAACTACACGTCCAGAATCTTCCAGAGGAGCAGACCATGAGCACCAGCGACAGCTAGTTGTCAGGCACTGAGTGTCTCAGAACAAGACACTCAAGAAACAGGGATCCTCTACCCAGTTGTGTAACTGATGGTTCCCAGGGTCAGCCAGGGAGAGGACTCCAGGGAGCCCAGGTCCAGGCCCAAGATGACACACAGCATGGATGGAGCCTCTACCATTACCCGTCCAACTTCTGGACCACACTGTTGAGCAAGGAAGTAAAGTAATTTATAAAATCACTGAAATTTGTTACTAAAATGTTTTAGTATCCAAGTCCATTTAGTGTCTGCACTGTAATTTGGTCTTAATTATGACACCGTGCCACTGCCAAATTCATGTTTTGTTAACTCTCCTTGTTATCTAACTTCCTTCATTAACACTGTTGTTTTCTGCGGGGTTGTGATTTTTGGTTAGTTGATTGGTTTTGGTTTTGGTTTTTATTTAAATCTGACCTCATTTAATTCCCTATCTGGATGAAGCATAGTTATTCTAGCAACTGTACTGTGAAAGTAAGTAAGACTTTCCATTCAAACTTCAACTATGTAGTGCTCCTTTTTTCTAATTCTTTTCTTATTAGAAAATAAAGTGTTGAAATTACTTTGAATAATAGCAAATGAAAATACTGAAATTACAGTCTTCTTTAACCTCTCCTTTACTTAATCTCTTCAATTTTTCCAGCATGCCATCTCACTTCCACAGTATGATATTGTAAGTTTAATTTAAAATACTCTAGTGTTTCTCTGTGATCAGTTAGAGGAGATAGCTGTATCTAGCTTTATTCAGTACTTAGTTTCTTTGATTATCAATTAAAATAAATATTACAATGCATTCAGTCCACCCCAGTGGTTCCTTCCCATGGACACCAGGGCTCAGAGACAGCATCTGCATGCATGCAAACATTGCTAAGGGTCATACTAGTGCGGGATAACTCAGATCCCCTCCCAAATGTCTGCTAAATACGAAAGTAGAGGTCAGTCATTCTGTGCAAAGACAGGGGGATTAAACTTCCTCCCGTGGCTGCCTATCTCACCAAGTGACAACAGCAATCTAGATCTCTAGTTATGTTCACGTAATACATTTTAGTTAAAATTTACTGAATTGGATCTGATTCTTACTATCTACTTTTTGAAGGATTCTGTACAGAGATTAAAACACTCTTTAAGTGCTTTCCACTAGTAAAAATTCCCAGTCGTATTAACCTCAATTTTTCTGCTTATTCTTGTTATTTTGCCCTGTACACTTCTCTCAGGGGGGAAATGGTTTTGCTGAAGATCCTCATGATTCTCCTTTTTTTAGTCTTGACCAGTCTGGCAGAGTTCTCATTTTCTGATGAGTTAGCACAAATCACTAGACAAAATAGCCCTGTTGAAATCCAGAGTCTAAGTCATACAAACTTGCAGCAGCTGAAACAATGAGATAGAGTCATCTGCTCCTAGTTCAAAGTTTGAAAGAACTCAGGGAATCTATCTTGCTACACTAACAAGGATTCCCAGTACTCAGTCAATCTACTCACAATGCTTAAAAAAAGAAAAAAAAATTACTTTAGCACCAAAAACATGCAAACTGCTGCCAGTATTATTATTTTCAATTTTTCAACTTAACAATCGTGATGGAAGTGATTATTCCCCTAACATGTAATGCAGTTACTATTGAAAATTTTATAACCTAGACATCAAGTGAGGGAACAGTCTATTTCCCTCCAAATTAATATAGTTTAGACATTGGCAAACATTCAGACTGGCACTCTCCCAATAAAGCACTCAGTTTTCATTGTTCAGGGACTGATGTATTTTCAGAAATCATGGACAGTTTGTCATGAAGAACAGACAGAGCTTGACTCTGCTAATTTTATCTCAGGTGAGATATAAATATGATGCAATTAAATAGAAGTATTTTGGGAAATTTATTAATGTTGGTTAAAATATGTTAAAAAAAAATCTAATGTAGTAGTGAGCAGGGATAAGGAAAATAAGCTTCTGTATTCTAATTATGTAACCTAATGTGGTGGGTTAGCCTTGGACAACTGCCAGATCCCCACCCAGCCATTTAATTACTCCCCCTGCTCAATAAATCAGGGGGAGAAAACAAGAAAAAAAAGCTCGTGGGCTGAGATAAAGACAGGGAGATTGCTTACCAATTATTGTCACAGGCAAAACAGACTTATTGGGGAAAATGAATTTAAATTATTACCAATTAAAATAAATCAAAACCAAAAATTCAAACAACACTTTCTCCCACCTATACCCCCAGCCTCAACTAGGCTCTTCCTTTTTCCAGTGCTTAATTATCTTCATACAGATTTTGTCTTCATTATATCCAGTCACAATGTCCTGTTTCAATTTATGGCCACTGTCTCTTGTTCTCCCACTATGCATTTCGGTAAAGAGCCTGGCATTGTCAATAACCTTCTTTTACGCACTGTGAAACTGCTCTTAGGTTCTCTCAAAGCCTTCTCCAGTTTAAACAAGCCTTGTCCCTTAGCACGTCCTCACAGTGCAAGTGCTCCAGCCCCTAACCATGTGGGTGGCTCTCCAATGAACTCACTCCATGTGATCAACATCCTTCTTGTATTGGTAAGTTCAAAGCTGGGTGCTGTATTCTTGATGCAGCTATTGAGTGCCAAATAAGGGGAAATATTCACTTCCCTTATTCTACTGATACAGCCTGGTATGCTGCTCCTTATGACCACCAGGCACACCATTGACTTCTGTTTAACCTACTGTCCACCAGGATCTCAAGATCCTTCTCAGCAGAGCTGTAACTTAGCCGGTTAGTCTGTATCTCCACAGTACCCTGTCAAAAGCCATATTATGCTGAACTTGTACAAGATCCAAAACAAAAGCTAAAGTGCAAAATAGTGTAGAAATTGCCCTTTGATAGCTTACTGGATTCCTTATTGATGTTTTGTGTAAGATTGTAGGATGAATATTCATCGCATCTCAGTATGGAAATCCAGAAGAGTAAAGGTAGGCTCCAATTGCCTATGCAGAGCTGCCTAGTGTAATTTGGGATGTTCAAGTTCCCAGACTCCAGGAACTCCATAAGTTTCAGGGGCTGTGGTTCTTCTTCAGAGTCTGTCAAATCTTCCAACCCCATGCAGTTGTCTCAGATGCTGTATAGCATCTGAAACAGCACTAGACGTCTATATTTCAGCAGCTGAGTTGTGTTTGGCTCCCTTTCTAGTCAGCGAAGAGAAAGGGACACTTCTGGGAAAAAATTCTTCCAATCAAATTTGAACATTTATTTCAGGGTGATATACATTATGTTATCTTTCAAAACACAGTTCATCACATCTTAAATTAAATATCTGTGTTTAGTTAATAAAGTCTTGCACCTCAGACGGATAATTCCCCAGATTTGCAGAGAATACAGATTAGAAAATTCTGTGGCATTAATTTATCCTTTGGACGCATGCCAAGGTTTTAAAGCTCAACACTTAAAGAAAGGGTGATTTAGGGATTGGAATATCACATTGAACCTAATCTGCCAAACCTAATAGGAACCTGAAAGGATACCTAATATAGATTATGAATGCACTAATTCCTCAGAGGCTCTTTCTGTATTGAGGAGTTTCTTTCACAAAGATTTTCTTTTATTTGATTGTTGACTGGCTGGTTTAATTTTGTTTAGTTAAACCCCAGAACTATTATAGATGAAGGTTAAACCTTAGAAAAATAGTATTACGTTACGTTACTAAAGGCAAAAAATACAAAGATCCAGTAAAGGTCAGATAAACAATGACAGGTGTAGAAACCTTAGTAACCTAATCAAGGCAAATAGACAACATAGAATCAGCTGGTCCAAGACTAACAAAGGAGAACAACAGGATTATTGTCCCTGATGTGAGACCCACAGGATTAGTCAACCAAAAAGATTATTTTTCCAGAACTCCTTACAGACTAGAGGAATTATTGTCTTGTAAGAGCTTCAGACTTATGGTGTACAGGAGGAAGAACTTTTGAGAATTGTGTAAAATTTAATGGGAATGTTTTAAGGACATTGTGGGAATGTGGAAGACTTGTGGGATATTTAGGGCAAAGAGTAAAGACAAGGAAAGAGAGACATTGAGGTGGATCAGGGATGAACAAGCTTGAGAAAATGGAGGGAGAAGGGTATAAAAGGGGCTGGCTGAGTGTACATGTTGCTGGTTAGCATGCTTGTTTCAATGAGCTCTATGCAATCTATATTTTTATTACATTCCATTACTACCTTCTGTGTGGATATGTACTCTATTCTGAATGGAAACATGTTAATGCTAGTGAACTTCAAGCTGGAACAGATGCGAATAGTCTAAGTGGTCTAAGCAGTAGCAAGTGGAGTGGAACTGTAAACCTCTGGGGTTCATATGTCCAGGAGCCAGGAATGTGGGAGACTAGGGCATCTTGGGACCAGCTACTGGGTAGATCCATGGATATGCTCCATATTGTGTGGATATATTCCTCCAGCAGACTCCAACCTTGATCAGCTGGAAAGCAGGAACAAGATGAGGACAGCCATGCTGTTCATGCTTGTTGAGTGCTATGTATTTACAGAGGCATTGTTTAAGACACTGTTCTCTGCCTGTATTAATCTGTGTGCCCAGTCATGTGAGCATGTTTTTTGTGAGCCCATACATATTTATTGGGAATATGTGGTCAACCTTGCACTTGATGAACCTGAGGACATGGGTACAGCAACTTTACATCTACAAGGCTACCAGATTCAGAAATCTAACTTGGAGTTTCAAAGGGACTATCCTGCCAGTTGTATAAGGGCAAAAGGTCTTGCAGACAGAGAGTTTATATGCAGATAAGCATCCTTTCAGCAAGCTTAAATGTTAGCCTTTTGTTTCTACTACTTTAGAAGTATGGTAAGATTCAAAAGGTATTTCTTCAGTTAATCTTAACTAGAGAACAGTAGCACTTCAGTAATGATCTTTCCTGTTCCTTTGTACTGAACTTATGAATAAATGACAGGGACACTGTAGACAGCTGAAGAGATTTTCCTAGCTCCTGGCTCTTTTGACTCATCAAAATCATAATAGAGACTGGGTTGCTGATGAACAAACCACTCTCTGTAAGAGGGAATTGATTTAATCAGTCACACTTAAAATGTACAATCTCAGAATATATTTTTACTGATTTTAATCAGTGAACTGCACTATCCCCTTTGTAAGCATATCTCAGTGGCAACACATACTTTAAGATACATTTAGGATATAAATAACTGGACATTTATTCCATTGTCTCTTTTTCTCCCTCCTTCCAGACGTTCCTCTTTTCCTGTATGCACAAGTCTAAGAATTCAGGTGTTGCCAGATAAAATGTCTTCAATGTATGAAAAGGCTCAAAGAAACTGTTTGTCTATGTGTAATGAAGCTTGGCAGTATAGTATAAAACAATGATGTGTTTAACTTAGTGTATTAAATAAACTTTTATTTTGAGTGAGTACCTGATAATAAATGTATTTCTCCTACAGAACGGCATATTGCTTACAATGCATTCAGGTTCTTTTAACTTATATTTACTGAACAGGTTTTGTTGCAGAAAGGATAGCATATCTGAATCTGTCATATTTGACCTGGGTCTGAGACAAAACATTTAAAATAAGCAACACCTAGTTGAAAGACCAGGGATATTTCAGATAAATTCTTTTTAAAACCTGTCACTACAGGCTTTGATAAAAAGTCTCTCTCTATCTTTCTTATAAACCCCCTTTAACTATTGAAAGGCTGCAATCAGATCTCCCTGGAGCCTTCTCTTCTCCAGGTTAGACAACTCCAACTCTCTCAACCTTTCTTCATAGGAGAGGTGTTCCAGCCCTCTGACTATTTCCGTGGCCCTCCTCTAGACCCTTGACACACTTGGCCAGAAGCTAGTTATGAACTAGTAACATTTATGTTACTTAGTGTTTACATAGAAAACATATAGTTTGCTATAAAATATAGTTCAGTGCAAGGTACATGTCATACTGAAACACAGCAAGCAGTCACAAAAGGGAAAAAAATTGTTTTACACCTCATTGAAATGCAGGGTTACTTATTAGCCATTTAAGTGCAGGTGACTGCACTTCCTGTTCTAACAAAAAGACATCTTTCCTAAAGATGTAAACAAAGTTCTACTTTAGCTAAGAAAGTGACACAACTATCTCCAAGATAAGGAGAGAATAAAGGAAATTTTAGATGAAAGACTACATTTTTGTGACCAACTAGAAGAATTCAAAGGGGTATAGGCTGTAAGGACTTAACACTCTTCCAAAAATAAATGGGAGAAAGCATATGATTTAACATTCAATTCTACTTGAATGTGCACTCTAACAAGTGATCTTGAATGTGCTCTATGATGGCACCTCTTCAAGAAAGACACTCTTCTATGAATGATTTTATTAATAAATATTAACAAATAGTTCAAACTGGGACATGTAGATGGAAATCCCGATTGCTACCTCCTTTGGAGGAACAAGGGAAGTCATTAAAACAAGGAAGACCGTGAGATATTTGATAAGTACTTACTTCCTGTAAATATATTAAGCAGATTTTCTTTCATTTCTGCATTGCTTGTCTCTTACAAGTATTTATATTGGTGTTGACTATGATGAATGTTACCAATAAAGCATTGTATTTACAAATGATCTTCATCTAGTTGAATTTTTTTGTGGTTCAGCAACTTTGATGGTAACATGACTTTCTACTCATCATGAGTATGCTGAAACTGTAAATCAGTCCTTGGGTCACCTTAAGCAGTCAGTACCTTAACTCTCCAGCACACTCTCAATGTTCTAACACTAAAACAGTACATTCCCTTGGAGAGTTTGTATTACACAAGTCAGGCTGAAAGAAAAGTCTTCCAGTAACTGCTGGTGACATGGAAGGCTTTCTGGCACACAGAAAGATCTTAACATGCACACATAAATCCATGCATATAGAATCATAGAATCGTTTCAGTTGGAAGGGACCTTAAAGATCATCTAGTTCCAAGCCCCCTGCCTTGGGCAGGAACACCTTTCCACTAGACCAGGTTGCTCAAAGACCCATCCAGCCTGGCCTTCAACACTGCCAGATAGAGGGCAGCCACAACTTCTCTGGCAACCTGTGCCAGTGCCTCACCACCCTCACAGTCAAGAATTTCTTCCTAAGATCTAATCTAAATCTACCCTCTTTCAGTTTAAAACCATTACCCCTCGTCCTATCACTACATGCCCTTGTAAAAAGTCCCTCTCCCACTTTCCTGTATGCCCCCTTCAGGTACTGGAAGGCTGCTAGAAGGTCTCCCCGCAGCCTTCTCTTCTCCAGGCTGAACAGCTTCAACTCTCTCAGCCTGTCTTCAGAGGAGAGGTGCTCCAGCCCTCTGATCATCTTCATGGCCCTCCTCTGGACTCATTCCAACAGCTCCAAGTCCTTCTTATGTTGGGGGCCCCAGAGCTAGACGCAGTACTCCAGGTGGGTGTCAGTGTACGCGAGAGGGCACGGAGACACTGCATGCAGACCAATATGATCGTTAAGCAGATCTCGTTTATTCGCATATCTGAGGGTACATTTATACTATTCTATTTTTGTACACGCTCTGTGTACATGTCATTTCTATTATGATTGGTTAGTATGCTTTATTCACACGCCTCTATGTTAGTTCTGATTGTCTTGTGCTAAAAAGTTATATCTTGCAGGTGCAGCATTCTTTCTTATTTTTCAACTTCCCTATATCTTATTTTTCTCATAGCCAAGGTCCTCAACTTCTCCCATATCTTGTTGGTCTCATAGCCAAGGCCCTTGTTCTGTATTATAATTGGCTAGTTCATCACCACCCCATTACCACCCCCTGGACATGCCTGGACATAGCTCGTTCAGTAGCTCGTTCCCACCATTGTCCCGTGGGAACCCCACAGGTGGGGTCTCATGAGAGCAAAGCAGAGGGGCAGAATCACCTCCCTCAACCTGCTGGCCATGCTGCTTTTGATGCAGCCCAGGATACGGTTGGCCTTCTGGGCTGCAAGCGCACATTGCTGGCTCATGTTGAGCTTCTCATCAACCATCACCCACAAGTCCTTCTCCTCAGGGCTGCTCTCAATCCGTTCTCTGCTCAGCCTGTATTTGTGCTTGGGATTGCCCCGACCCACGTGCAGGACCTTGCACTTGGCCTTGTTGAACTTCGTGCGGTTCACACAGGCTCAGCTCTCAAGCCTGTCAAGGTCCCTCTGGATGGCATCCCTTCCCTCCAGCATGTCGACCATACCACAAAGCTTGGTGTCGTTGGCAAACTTGCTGAGGGCTCACTCAGTCCCACCGTCCATATCGCCGACAAAGATGTTAAACAGGACCGGTCCCAATACCGACCCCTGAGGAACACCACTCGTCACTGGTCTCCACTTGGACATCGAGCCATTGACCACTACTCTTTGAGTGTGACCATCCAGCCAATTCCTTATCCACTGAGTGGTCCACCCGTCAAGTCCATGTCTCTCCAATTTAGAGAGAAGGATGTCATGCTGGACAGTGTCAAATGCTTTGCGCAAGTCCAGGTAGATGACATCAATCGCTCTTCCCCTATCCACCAACGTTGTAACCTTGTCATAGAAGGCCACCAAATTTGTCAGGTATGATTTGCCCTTAATGAATCCATTTAGGAGGTCACCAATCACCTCCTTGATTTCTGTGTGCCTCAGTATATTTTCCAGGAGGATCTGCTCCATGATCTTGCCAGGCACAGAGGTGAGACTGACTGCCCTGTAGTTCCCTGGATCTTCCTTTTTTCCCTTCTTGAAAATGGGCATTATGTTTCTCCTTTTCCAATCAGTATCTCTCAAAAAATTTCTAACTCTTCAAAATAACTTGTGCCTTCTCACTACAGCTTATAGCAGACCATGTATGTCATCTGGTTCCTATTTTACATAATTTTTTAATTGAAGCTGTTTCTGAGTTCTTTTTTATTCCTATATAACTTATTTTATCTTCTTCATTCCTAGAAAGAGATAGATTCAAAACAGGAATCAATGTCCATTCGCTGTCCATTCTCCACCGGTCGTTTCATGTGCCACAACTAACTTAATACCCAGAAGAGCTATATCAAGTTAGTTACATGCATAGTCATAGTTTCTGACTTGACCTTGAAAAGTTTTCTGGAGCATGCTACAGGTATCAGTGAACAAGATAAAATGTATTTTCAGAATACAATTTATAGTAGATGAGTAAATACAGTAATATTCTCCTAGTAAAGTTCCCTGGAAGAACAAAAAACATCTGAATAAGCTTCTCTTTTTTTTTTTCTTCCTCTCAGATGAAAATATTAATAGCACACCATCTTTGAGTATCTTACAACACAAATGATGCAACTAAACAAGGTATCTGGAAATACAGGATATCCTGATATTGCAGCACACTCCCCAAAAACTTCTTCATTATGGAATCTTTATTGGAAATTAAGATTTATTTTTTCTTTTTTTTTTCTTTTTTTTTTTTAAGACTTCTAAAAATGACTGTCTTGCTCTACTGTAGCATTCACAATGAGAGACCAAAGAAATATAACATACACTGGGGACAAATTATTTGTTGATATAACTCCGTTGTTATCAGTCCCACTCCTGCCTCTCTGAGTACTATATGCTGGAAGTATGAGAGCCATATTACCACTGTAAAGAACGTATATTAATTTGTTTTGATTTTGTCTCAGTGTGATGCAGTGAGTAACATAGTTTACTTGAACTGTCCTCTGCAGGAATCTCTCTCTGTTCACACTACAGAGGGTGGTGGTAAATAGCTCCTTTTCAAACTGGCGACCTGTCACAAGTGGGATCTCTCAGGGATTGATATTGGGCCCAACGTTGTTTAATATCTTCATAAGTGATCTGGATGATGGGATCAAGTGTACCCTGATGAAGTTTGCTGATGATACCAAAATGAGTGGCGAAGTAGACACTTCAGAAGGGAGAGCCACCCTGCAGGAAGACTTGGATAGGCTGGAAGAGAGGGCTAACAAGAACCTTATGAATTTCAATAAAGACAAATGTAAGGTCTTGCACCTGGGAAAACATAATCCAGCAGTGCAGCACAATCTGGGATCGACCTGGCTGGAGAGTAGCTCTCTGGAAAGGGACCTGAGGGTCCTGGTGGACAACTACCTCAATATGAGTGAACAGTGTGCTGCAGTGTCAAAGAAAGCCAATAGGATGCAGGGTTGCATCAATGAGGGCATCACCAGCAGAGATAAAAAGTCATTATCCCACTCTATTCAGACCTTGTCAGGCCACACCTGGAATGCAGTGTTCAGTTGTGGTCCCCACTATACAAAAAACATGTGGACAGGCTGGAGAGGGTCCAGTGAAGGGACACAAAAATGATCAAAGGACTGGGAAGCCTGCCATGTAAGGAAAGGCTAAGAGAACTGGGTTTGTTCAGCCTTGAAAAAGAAGGCTTAGTGGAGACCTCATCACCATGTTCCAGTACTTAAAGGGTGGCTACAAAAAAGATGGAGACTCCCTTTTTACATGGAGTCATATGGAAAAGACAAGGTGTAATGGGTATAAGTTACTCCTGGGGAGATTCTCATTGGACACAGAAGCAAAATTTTTCACAATGATAACAATCAGCCACTGGAATAATCTCCCCAGGGAAGTGATGTATTCTCCAACACTGGGAACTTTTAAGATTCAGCTAAACAGGGTGCTGGGCCATCTTGTCTGGACCATGCTTTTGCCAAGAAAGGTTGGACCAGATGATCTTTGAGGTCCCTTCCAACTTGATATTCTATGTTTCTATGATTTTATGATACAGAAGACTAGGACTTGTGACTCAGACACAGATTTTCTGCTTTAACCCATCTAAAGTGAAGAGAATCCACTGCTTAAATAATTTGTTCTCAAGGGGATGACAAACTTGTGTCAAAACCATTGCAGACCTTGTTAATCACTTACAACTAAGTAATAAATGCCATTGATTTCCACAAAGGAACTGATATTGCCCAGCCCTTTTTTTTTTTTTGGTCTTTTTTTTTCTGTCTTTTTTTTCTGCTCTTCAGTCTAGTAATGCAAATAGAATTCCAGCAGCAGTGCTCCTGAGATTTGTAGTGGGTAGGAAAATATAAGACAGAAAGTCAATCAGCAAGCCTTACCCTAGATAACAAAAAACTTCGACAATGTGGATGCAAACTGGTTTAAATAAGATCATCTAAAAGATGAAGTGAGAATGGCATAATACAAACACGCTGTTGAAAACACTTTCCAAACACAGAGGTAGTGGATAATGGGAAGACATTGTGTAAAGAGATTAAAGAATACCTGTCAGGGGAGATTTTAAAGAGCAGGTCAAACATAAAGAATAGTATAAGTATAGAATATTTGCCTTTGGGGAAGTCAATGCCTCAATGACCTTTTAAGAACACTTAATGTCTTATTTTATGTGGTGCTATGATTCTACAGCAGGTAAGACTCCATGCTAAATGCTCATTTAAACACACACACTGATTTTGTCTTGATTCAGGGAGAAGAAATTTGAAAAGTCAGAATTTGTAATGAAATAAAGTGTTAAAAAGAGGTCAAAATACATTTTGTGTTCAATAAAAGTCTTTCACATAAAACATTGTTATCAATATATCATAACCATTACAGTGATGAAAACAAGATCAAATGTTTCAAACTCATCAAAATTGAACATAGCAATGAAAATGTAATTTGACATGACTTTGTTCTTATGAAGAATTTTGTTTAATCAAAGAGGAATTTTTATTTTATTTTATTTTATTTTATTTTATTTTATTTTATTTTATTTTATTTTACTAAAATGTTGTAAACCAGTCTTCATAATTAACACAGCCAAGATAATCAAGACATCAGACAAGATCAAGAACTTAGAAAAGATTGACCAATGGATAATTCTTGGGAGATTAAATAATTTCTCTTAATGGTAAATAGTAAACTATTTTTTCACTGAAGGATTTAGGGGTAAAAAAAAAAACAGAAAAAGAGTAGTGCTTTTTTATCTACATTGTCATGGGACCTGTAAGTGAATGTGTGATACCTTGCAGGCAGTAGCTAACTACATAATAGGTCAGCATTCTCTTCTGTCCTGACTCCTTCCTACAGCATTCCAAGAACATCACTGTTCCAAATATATGAAATTTCTGCATCTGTATGATAGGAGTGAAGATGACACAAAAAGCTTGAAGGCAGAAGGCATCCAAAACCTTGCATCCTAAAGGAAGAAATATTATCATTTCAGTTATAAATGAAATTATTTGCTTTTACTGAGTGAAATATACATTTTACTTTCATTCAGCTCTTCAAGAATAATACATATATATACAATGATCAAAGAAGCAGGGCACCATGCTACACAGTAGTTCTGCCAGAGAAGGAAAGACAATACTGTTTAGATATATACCAATGGCTTGTAGGTAAAATAATTTTATCATTTCAAAACAGTCAACAATTTTTCAACAGATCAGGCGAAAACACTGTTTTTTTATAAATATATACAACACATTACACCGTTGCTCAATATTATGTCATACTATGTGTTGTTTAGGTCTGTAACATCTATAGTACAGAAAGACAGAGTGAATGAAATGGAGAAGAAAACATTAGTTTCAGTTCTATTTTAAGTAAGAACACAAGTTGAAACAACACTGAGAAAGAACTGGTGATCACAAGTCCATTTAATTTCAGTGTGTTATTAGCATATATTTTCTACCATCCTATGACGAAAATTTTAATATTAATATGGGGGAAAAATAGAAGAAAAGTTTTGAGGAGAAAGAAATTGATGAGGAACCAATTTCATAAGTGGGAAGATTATATATCTGAGATCTGAGGCTATCTCATTTAATATAGGAATTTGGAGACCCAGGAAAAAAAAATGTAAAAGTTCTACAGCTTTCACATACATGTGCTAAGATCTACAAGAATGTCTCCTAATTTAAAGAATGGATATTTTGTCTAGTATGTGGTGTGAAAGAAGGAGAAAAGCTTATATTAATTCTCAGCAAAAGGTTTATTTGCATTAATTCCAGGTAAGATTCTCTGCATCTTGTAATATGAAACTATTTATATGGATATTGCCAAATCATGCACCTTTCCAAGGATGTTGTCTGCCTGCAACTGTTTGTTACCTCATTTCTTTAACTTTGAGACAATTCCAAATATTGTTCATTCGCTATTTAAAAGACATCACAGAAACTGCTGAAGTAATAGAGATACTATCTTAAAAAGGTAGAAGTAGATATAGTCATACAGTATGTGTTACTCAGGTAAATCGAATGTAATTAAATTTTTGTGTGTGTGTGCGAAGAGTCTTAATTTTATCAGTTCAGTCACACAATTCCGTCTTCACTGAAATGCACTTCAACTAGAAGCAAAATATCAGCAGTAGCTTAAGTTTCCTTTTGTGTAAGGTTAAGCAATGAAATATACTTAATTTTAATTTTCTTTCTCCTATGCAAATAGATAGCAAACTGTCTTCCAGAATTACATTTTGTCTTGAATTTCTATGTACTGGTATATCAAAGACAAACCTACTTGACTTGTGTTCTTGGAGCTACGGGATTTTTAATCTGACCTTTTCTGTTAAAATGTCAATTTACCTCTATGGAGCTTACAGAATACAAGACCTCTCATATGTGAATTTTCTTAACCAAAGTCAGATGTATCTGTTCATAAAACTTGCATAGCATTACCTGAGATTTTAATTTTGTTTTGTTTGCTTTTCAGACAAAAATATAGCTTAATTTGCTCCCTTTCTCTCGAAAGTATTCCAGAATTTTACCTACAAGCTTTTCTAAACTATCTCCTATTGCACCCCTTTATCTTAGAACATTTAAAGACAACTTACCAGTATTTGCTCTCTAAATATGTTTCAAACAGACCTGTGTTTTTTTGTTTGTTTTTTTGTTTGTTTGTGTTTGTTTTTGTTTTTTTTTAATTCTTATCAAGAGAAAGTTTCCCCAGCCACATTCTTTGTTCAGAAAAAGTAAATTTGATATTCAGGTTCGCTGGAGGAATGAGGAATGCCATAACAAGTACTGGAAAGCTGTACACTGAACAAAACTAATGTGCAGGTGCAGTAATAATAACAGTAAGGATTGTTTAAGTAGGTCTGTGAGATTCGAAGTCCTCATCTGTTGAGCCTCATCCAAAGGCCAATGAAAGTCAGCAACTGCCCATTTCTGTTGTCTACACAGATTTTGAAATATGCCTTCCAAGAACATCTGGAGATGTGTCACAACACCAGTGTCATCAGAATCTGTTACTGGGTTTTTTTTTTGTGATATATTGCATGCTCAATTATGTTAACAGAGAGATTTATTCATGACTGAGGTCATAACAAATCATGCCTAATGGTTCAGTCACTGTTCTCTGTATAAACAATTTTGTAATTCAAATGTAACTATATAAATATAAAGAGTTAAGGTCTACTATGAATAAATCCAGGGTCAAAAAATTATTGATCTTATCACATCTCTCACATTGTTTCCTGGAACAAAGCAACTGTAAGTCATCATCATCTGGATCAATATCATAAGTAAATAGCTCAGCATTTAAAGTTGTTCATGTGAAAAGGTACTTTTTGTTAATGGCTATGAGTATTACATTTCTTTTAGGTATCTGATTTTAATATTGGCATTATATATTATACTTCCTTTGTAACAATCTCATGTGTGGTATCAAAATCAGATACTAAGTATATTAGTGCAGGTTTATTTGAATTATTTTGATATCCTATGGGGTTCATTTTTCACTTGCAGATACATTTTAATTAAGTGGTACAGGAAAACAGAATCCCTGTATTACCTAAATGACAGCCCATCCTTTTAAGGGTTTTAAATAAATATACAAAATTAAAAATAGAACTAAAATATTTAAGATTAGAGTTTATTGGTATTTATAATATTATTCATAATATTAATATTTTCCCAGATCTTTTATTTTGGTGTTTTGTGTTTTTTTTTTTTCTGAAAGTTTACTTTGTGAAACAGTCATGTTTTTATTTGTCACTCTTTGTTGTAGGGTTTGATTTTCTAACACACTACTTCCTGCCCTTCGGGCCGGGAGATGAATGCTGAAAACTTTTTTGTGCTTTTAGACAAACTGAATCCTTCTGCTCCATCTCTACAAAGCCTTATGTATCTCAAGACCTAGCATTTTGTGCCCCCGACTTGTATATATATAACATATACCATGTCCAGACCAATGTGCTAACCATCCTTCAATCTGTGAACAGGTTTCCAAGCAAACTACCTAGTCTGAAGTAACCGACTGGAAGTTCCAGTTAATCTGTACACAGTGGGATGTGTAAGTAACATTCCAGTATAAAACATGTTAGAATGTCACACAGTATGAACATACCTCTATCAATCTTTTGAAATACACAAACACAAACTTCATGTTTTACTGGTACTTCCCCCTACAACCTTTAAACAGTATGCTTAATGAGGTATGATTATAAACAGAATCTGATTTGAAACAGACAGCGTGAAATATCCCCCAAAAGGGAACTAAGCCTTGTTGTGTTGTCATTTAGATATCCTTCCTTAAAAACATAAGTGTCTTTAGAAACCTATAAATAGTCATACTGCCCCTTCTTCTGAAGCATTCTCCTCGATGGAGCCTGTCTTTCATTTCAGTCAGAACTTCTTCCTGTCCTACCCCTTCCAGGAATCATATTTAATTCTTACAGGTATTCTCTCTGATTTTGAAAATTAATACCTTTTTGGCTAATAATTAAAGATGAAAATTTCAGAAATAGATTTCATTATGGTTTAGGATGAAAAATTGACTGGTGTTACAACATATAAACTTTCATTACAACTTAACAAAGTTTCATAACTTCCATAAACTTAACAAAAAGATTGTATTTTATATATAAATCACCCAAGTAGGAGTTCAATTTTCCACAAAGAAATGGTTATTTAGTTGAATTCTGGAGTGTAGTTCACAGGAAAAGACTAACCAGATTTCAAGGAAAACTATTAAGAACATCTACAGTGAACTATGCAGTAATGCACAGAAAAATCAAAGTTCATACTAAATTTGCTGGCTCTGTACTGTTTCTCTTCTTAAAAATCTTGTGACCCCAAGCTCAACTTCATGAGCTATTATGAACCAGTTAATTTAAATTAGTGTCATCTCAAATACTGACTCTGATAACAAAGAACACTGAACATGTCTATAGATCAGCAAACCATAAAACAATGAAAAATTTAAAAACAATATGAGTAAACATATACTGATATACACAGTTAAGTTTACTGTCAATTAGAATGTGGAAGGAGAAAAAAATAATAAAACCTTAGGACTCTTGGCTCCACATGAAAAGATTCACAAAAGGCTTGCATTCCATTTTACCAAGTGATCAACAACTTCTACATTTATGAGAAATACTGAGGTAAGGCTTTTAGGTGAAATTAAGAAGAAATTTTGTTTTTTGTACATAACATGCTTACTGTGTGATTTTTCAATAATAATATGCCTTTTCTCCCCTCAGTGTAAGGAATCAATTCATTCTAACCTCTACTCATATGGTGTTTGTTATAATTTCAACCATGGTAATAGTTGTAGATGTTAAAGGATATGAGAGTCCTTCATATGAAGTCCAGATGAAATAACTACATTTAATATTCTGATGTCTTTCAAAGGTCACATAATTTCTCCAGATGATACCTGATAATTTGTGGATGATCAGCTAAAATCTCTAAAGAAATTTGTAATTCACTGCCTTCCTTGAAAAAAATTTTTTAAGATTTACCTAATTGCACAGTTAAATAACTACATCTTTCCTGCAGTTTGAATATGTTTAAATGGCAGCCACAGAATCTTCCTATCTCTTAAAAGGGTAGGATTTTCTTTGTATTATATTATGAATTATCAATAAATCTCATCAATATTTTTTCTTCAATAAACGAATTATATTAACTTCATTCTGAAGCTTCTTTTCCAGATAACCAATGGACCTGTAGCTCCTTCTGATAAATTAAGGTATAGGTATACACATTTAAAGATAATATTTCATAATATGTTGCAAAATTCATATATAAAGAGATGATGCAAATTCAACTACATTAAAACTGATAAGCAGTCTTTCTCCATTTAATAACATTTAAGCATTTGGATCCAAGACAACAACAACAAAAAAAGTCTCCATTTACACAGCTAGCTATGGTGGTATTCTTCTGCAGTCACAGGATATTTAATAAAGCAGCCAGCTGCCCATTAAGAGCATATAGAAGAGCTTTCACACCATTTGAGTTTCTTCCCTAGGAATTATATGTTATCCGGAAAGCACAAAGAGAAACCTGTTAGCTGACTGTTACTTTGAAAGACAGAATATTGCATTACCTGCTGCATTTAATCATAAAATAAAAGAAATAAAAACATATTCATATAAAAAGCAAGTACCATTGAAACAAAGGTGCATTAGATCAATACATGAATACACTAGAGTATTAAAAGAAAATATTTAAAGAATGCAATAGAGAAATTATATCCATCACAACTAGCAATTACCTGCCAGATTAATTTAAAAAGTACTAAAACTTATATCCTTCAAGATTCATACTTTCATACACTTCATACACCCAGACTTCCTCTTAATTCTATTTGCAGTCCATAAAGTAAATATGTGCATACATTTTTTGAATTTCAGAATTTCAACAGTTTCCTCCATTTACCTTTCCCACGCTTGAAACAGTGTCTGTATTTATTTGGTTTGGATTTTTTCCTTTTTTTTTTTTTTTTGACAGAGAGAAATTAATGGCAAGTACTAAGAATTCACAGAAAATAATGCATGTAATACAATTTAGAAAAGAAAATAAATCCTCAAAAATTCAAACTGACAGATTTTAATTAACAATGCAAGTCCTAATTCCTAATTCTTCCAGTCCATTGACTAACTTGTTATACTACTTTGGATTTATTTGGTGGTGTTGAAGAAGCACTCCATGAATAGGTTTAAATGGTGTATTTTGTACCAGTAAGTTCTCATGCAGGTACTTACAAAAGATTTCAAAATGTTTCTCGAAAGGCAGTCATACCATAAATTCAGTCGCTCTCTTTGAGTAGGTGTTTAATCAGAAACACGACATCCTGTCTGTATGAGAATCTTGCAATTCTGTAGCATGAACTAAGAATGATCGCAATGTTCCACACTTAATTAAGCAAGCTGCAGGATCTTTTACTGCTGTATGAATGTTTCACATGATTTCGGTACAAATGGTACTTTTATTAACAATGACTATACCACTTTCGTCAGCAGCGTGTTTTAAAGTATGACCAGCTTATTCCAATAATTCTCTGAAGCACTATTTCTCATGATAAAATGGATACTTAATTTGAAGTGGATATTCTTGGGAATAAATACTGCCATTTTCTGAATGTTGTAACCAAAAGGAATATCAGGAACTGTGGAAACAATATGGAAAGTCTAGCTATTTCACTTTTAAGGGAACAATTTAGTTATTCATTGACTGAATAACCTTTCCTGATTTCTTAAATATACGGGTTCAAAGGACCACCATTTCACATTTATAAGGAAGCATTTCCACTAGTACTTGATCTGCTTTCTTTTCATTGCTCGGGACTTCACAACAGCAGCAAGGAAAAAAATATTTGCGCCTTTACTGTCAATAGTGTACTCAGTCTGGTGCTTTGATTTTGAGGTCTGCTAAATATTTTATACAGACTTATTTAACTGTAATTTTTAAAAATACCATATTACTTATATATTCCACACGTATATTCTAGTTGTAGGGTCTAAGAGTAAGGGAACTAGCTAACTGTGTTTTAGTGTTTATGATGGTAGTATTTCCATTTAGGGATATGAACATAACCTTTTAATTAGAATCATCCGAAGCCATGGTTCTTGAAAAGCAGAACTGAGAATTTGAATTATATTTGGAATAGAATGTCTATAGATAATGCAGAGAACTACTACTAAATGGACAGTGTTGCTAAAGAAAAGTGTTGTAATGAATTACCGTCAAAGATAATAAGGCCATGCAGATTACATAGAAATATATTTCAACAGACCTCAATAAACTACACTGATCATTGTTGTTTGACTCCTACGGATCAGGGAAAAGTCTGACCCTGAAAAGTGCAACCATAACTTGATTAGCTGACAGAAGGTAAAAACCACAGACATTAACAGTAGTACTCCAGACTTAACACCAATTTAAGAGGCAGCAGGATTTATGATTCAAAAATTAAGCGTATGTGTATCTTCTTAAATACAAATTTGTGTAGGAAATTAAGTGATTTTTTTGATCAGTGTCTTTGAAACATAAACATGACTCTTTCCCTACGATGGAAAAATCTAATGAAATTCGGAAAAATAAATATTATATCAACTGATGACAGCTTTAAAGAAGAGAAAACAGAATTCTATGAATTAGAAACCTCAGGCTAATAAAATATGACATGCCATAACATTCCAACCAGAGTTCCTGCAGCACATCAAAAAGAGAAAAAAATCAAGCAAGGCATTCTAATAAATATAATACGTTTCCCCTTTTTCTCTTTCTTCTCTGTGCACAGGTTTTATCTCTCTGTTGTGAATATTTAAAGATGAAAGCAGTAAAAATATCCCAGTTGCCCTTGTTCATAGTTATGTATTCTGAACACTGTTATTCAAAACATAGTACTCTTGAAGTCATAATATGAAACACTTCTGCTTATACAATTTTACGATGACAAAATAAAATAAAGGGAGTTAACAACAAGGAATCAGTCAATAACTTTATCATAGTTGGACTGCTGGGTAGAAAGTAAGTATTTTTTTCTTTAAATAATAAATATGTGAGTATAACTGGATTATACTTACTTGCAAATCTTATTTAGAATTCCTACCAAAATTTATTGCAACTTTTAGTAAAAATTATTTGAAAGTACTTACCTGTCCGTCTTTATATATTCTGTCTCTTTTGCTCTTACTGTTTGATAAATTATCTCTTTGTTTTTCTTGGTTTTGCTTTCAACTTATTCCCGAGTAGAATTATTTTTCTAAGTTTAGCCACTTTGCTTTCAAATGCTTTTGTCCAAAATATATGTTGATCTACAAATAAAAAAACACATCTTGATATGTTACTTTTTAACCACCTGAGTTTTAAAATTTAAGAAAACTAAAAAAAAAAGATTCTGAAAACTATGTAGGTTAATATATTAATGGATTATTCAGTACTTTGTTGAATACTAGCTTAGAAACCTGTGACTTATTTTTATACAGTTTATCATACTATATTTTGATCTAGAATGTCTGATAAAATTACTTATTTCTTAACAGGAAAGGACAAAACAAAAAGAATCATGGAGCACATAGCATCAAGATGCCCCTTCATGTTTCATGTATCCTGTTGATTTTGTGCCTTTAACACTGAGACTTCTACAGCAATAGTTCTTTCTTAAGGTCTTATCCTATGATCCTAGTCATCCAATATTCTGAAAACTTCTTGTGTGCATATATAACAGAAAGACAGAGCAAGCCTTTATTGAAAAAGAACTGCACTGAGGTCATTCTTTCATGCACTGAAGTGTTAGAAAATGCCAGAATTTAGAACACACACGAGATGTAATTGCTCTCCCTGACATATATGCAGTATAGTTCATTCTTTATCCACATAACCACTATTCTTACACCCCTCCCCAACAGAAGATAAGCTTGGGAGACCTCACTGCGGTCTACAACTTCCTCACAAGGGGAAGTGGAGGAGTAGGCGTTAACCTCTTCACCCTGGTGACCAGTGACAGAACTCGAGGGAATGGCAGGAAGATATGCCAGGGGAGTTTTGGGTTGGATATTTATTAGGAAAAGGTTCTTCACCCAGAGGGTGGTGGAGCACTGGAACTGTCTCCCCAGGGAAGCAGTCATGGTGCCAATCCTGACAACATTCAAGAAGCATTTGGACAATGCTCTCAGACTTATGGTGTGAATTCTGGGGTTGTCCTACACTGGGACAGGAGTTGGCCTCGATGATCCTTGTGGGTCCCTTCCAACTCAGGACATTCTATGATTCTATGATTCAATTCATATGCAGGCCAGATTATGATCGTTTAATGAGAAGCTACCATATTTTCTTTCACTACTCTATAGCTGGCCCCAGGCATTATTACTTACTCTATTCACTTAGTTCAACCACCCTGATATCTGTTGGAAGGACAACACAAGAGGGCACAAGCAATCCAGGAGGTTCCTGGAATGCATGAATGTCAACTTCCTTCTCCAAGTGATAGAGGAGCTGACAAGGAGAGGTGATATGCTGGACCTTGTTCTCACCAACAAGGAGGGGCTGGTGGGGGACGTGAAGCTCAAAGGCAGCCTTGGCTGCAGCGACCATGAAATGGTGGAGTTCAAGATCCATAGGGCAGCAAGGAGGGCGCGCAGCCAGCTCACCACCCTGGAATTCAGGAGAGCAGGCTTTGGCCTCTTCAGGGACCTGCTTGGGAGAGTCCCTTGGGATAAAGCCCTAGAGGGAAGAGGGGCCCAAGAAAGCTGGTTAGTATTCAAGGACCACCTCCTCCGAGGTCAGGAGCAATGCATCCTGACAAAGAGAAAGGCAGGCAAAAATTCCAGGAGGCCTGCATGGATGAACAAGGAGCTCATGGATAAACTCAGGCACAAGAAGGAAGCCTACAGAGGGTGGAAGCAAGGGCAGGTAGCCTCGGAAGGATACAGGGATATTTTCCAAGCAGCCAGGGACCAGGTTAGTAAAGCCAAAGCCCTGATAGAATTAAATCTGACCAGGGATGTCAAGGACAACAAGAAATGCTTCTATAGGTATGTTAGTGATAAAAGGAAGACTAGGGAAAATGTAGGCACTCTCTGGAAGGAGGCCTTGTTGGCCTTCCCCCTGATCCTTACCCATAAACACTAAACCCTTTCATCACCATCCTCAAGTTCTAGACAGTCAAAACACTCTCTAATATACAGGGTCACCTCACCACCTCTCCTACCTTGCCTATCCCTTCTGAAGAGTTTATAACCATTCATCATAACACTCCAGTTGTGCGAGTCATCCGACCCCACCCCTATGACACCAACTATGTCATAGTTTTCCTGCCACACAATGGCTTCCAGCTCCTCCTGTTTGTTGCCCATGCAGCGTGCATCGGTGTAGATGCACTTCAACTGGGCTATTGATCCTGCTACCTTTGTGGGGGGAGAAGCCCTAATTCCTGCATGACCATTCTCAGTCTCTTCCATGGTTTCTAAGCTATCAGTAACCCTTGCATCTCTGCTGCTGCATGGCTCTCCATCCCCTGCCTCCACTGAGATGGCAGACCGAAGGACCTCGTTAGCACACCGTTCCACAAACACTGGCGCGCCTCCCTCAGGCTTGTCTCTAGCAAGCCTGGTTTTATCCCTTTCCCCCTTCAATAATAGTTTAAAACTCTTTCAAGAAGAACTTGATACCCTTTTCTTGACATTAGCAAGGCTTTTGACACTATCTTCTGTAACTTCCTCATTGACAAACTGAAAAAACATAGACTAAATAAGTGGACAGTTAGATAAACTGAAAACGGGTTGAACTGCTAGGTTCAAAGGACTGTTGTGAGCAGCACGAAGTTCAGCTGTATGCCAGTCACTAAAGTTATGGCTAGAGTCACACCAGATGTTGATAGTGTTTCGTAATGACCTCAGTGATGGGACAGGATGCACCTTCAGCAAATTTGTGTATCATACAGGAATGGGAGTGTCACCGAAATCGGGAATAAAACCTCTTAACACCAATGTAGCATTAAGAAGCAGGCACACCTTTATTGCAGCTGGGCGGCATGAGGAGGTAGTCCCTCCAAGAACCGTGCGCGCCTCCCTTGAGAAATCATTCTGTATTTATGTAGTAAAATGTTACATATTCCATGAATTCTTATACATATGCATAACTTTTCCGCGAAAAGGTGGTCTTTATTATAATGAGTTCCAAGAAATCATTTCCATAGTCTCCGCCTTTAACTCCTCCTGGTTGCACATGCGTATTTTCTTCTGGTGGTCGTGGGCCGGGGTCTCCGCGATGAAGGCCGTATGTCTTCCTCGCTGTGCACTTTTCACCTCTCCTTCTTGCGCAGGCGTATTAACACCTTGGCTCTTGGTCAATCCTCAAGACCAGTTCTAGCTGGTTCCAAAGCAGGAAGTCCAGGCAACCTTATTGTATTCAACTACTGTCCATGACGGTCTCTTAGGTCCAGTAAGTCACCTAATGGGATTTCCACGGTAACCTGTTAAAATTTAACATCCTATGGCTAACTCTGCAGACTCTATAGCAAACACAGTACCCCTTTTTCCCAGTATACCTATCTTATTAAACTTATCATTTTATGATTGAATTTTATTCGATTTTTTTTTTTTAAGTATTAGTAACATTTCCCCCCTTTGAAAGTTTTGAAAATCACTTCAAGACTTTCACCTTTATTTCTGAAATTTATCTAGTAATACAACTTATTTCAAAATCACTTCAAGACTTTCACTTCTATTTCTGAAATTTATCTAGTAATACAACTTATTTCATGTTGTTGGTGGGAGCCTTTAGAACATACTTTCATAATCTTCATCTTGTGGATTTTGTGGTCTGGTTACTGCCTGAATGATCATCTGGTTGAAAGCAGTTCTGCTGTTTATTTGTCTCTTCAGACAATAATAGACCAGAAAAATAGTCATAAAGACTATTAGTAAAACTAATGCGGTGTTTATCAGCGATTTGACCCATGAACTCAAGTTCCATCCTAATCCACTAAAAATTTTGTCCAACCAACTTTCTTTCATGTCTTCTTGAAGTTCATGAGTGTCAGTTTTTATTTTTTCCAGTAAATCTAAATCATGTTCCACATCCTGAGTTACGTTAGGAATATGTATGCAGCAATGATCCACTCTGTCTCTCAGGAATCCACAGACCCCATGCTCTTTAAGTAAAATCATATCTAATGCCAGCCTATTCTGCAAAGTCATTCTAGATGTTGCCTGTAGTTGAAGATTCATGTCTCTGAACCCTTTCCTGGTCACATTTGCCAACCTCTCAACTTGCCCTGTTAATCGATATATCCAATCTCTATTCCTGTAGGATGATAGAGGTGTTAACAAGGATTCTAAGAACCAGCTCACTCTTACTCCGGCTGAGGGTTCATTCCATTCATTATCACCTTCTGATCTTTTTACACGTTTTAGCTTCAGAGTTTCAAATTCGCCTTTGAAAGGAGATTTTTTCCAAATTGGGCATAATGTTGGCATACCTAATGTTATCTGTTTCACTTTTCCATCCATAGGTAAGTGAGTGGTCCAAGTTCCATCACTCATTGCCCAGACTAAATGTCCTGGACTTTGAATTGTCTCTTTTCCACAATTGAATTGTTTGCCCCTAGGTATAGTATATTTGTCAGTTAGTGGAAGGTCATTCTTAAGGCCTCGACACAGACATCCATATTTTAAGGCTGCTGCCAACGGGGGAACTTTCTGGATTGCCCAATCTATCGTGTTACAATTGTAAATTTTTTTGCAGTTCCACCAGGGTACAGAATTTTCCTTTTCCCGAATTGAGCTTCCCTTATTATCTACTGAGGGCCATGCTGTGAAGATTGTTCTGTCCCAGACAAAACACCAGGAGGTGTTTGCCATATATTGAAATTGGGATAGTATGGTCATGGACCAGACAGAATCCCAAATCATTCCTTTCTCTTGTTGTGTTTGTGTTTGGTCAATCTTTTCACATTTTGTTTTTGTTATCCATGTGGTGGTGTTTTTCTGTTCCATTTTAGGGTAATAACACCATCCCCTATGTCCTGGACCTTCATATAATCCAGGTTGGGCCACGAATCGTCCCTTACATTCCCAACTGGTTGTAGATACTGGCATTCCTTCCCCAGTTTTAACATACTCCAGTTCCCATGTTTCTTTAAGTTCCTGTTTAAACCTCATTGTTCTATTATTGAATTCCAAGTTAGTCAAATTCAAAGTTAAGATTCCCCATGGAATTGGCTCACCCACTGCCCTTGGTATTGGTAAACAAGCTGTAATCTGTGACACATTTTGCAAATTGGCAAATTCCTTGATCAATCCTATCATTAAATTTTCTTCTGGAGTTTTTCTTGGAAGATAAATCACCTGATCTGTTCCTGTTTGAGGGTCTGTGTTTCCATATCCTTTTGTCACACCATTTCCAATTTTTGTCTCTAACCTGGCTCCCACTAACAAAAATTTCTGAATCAATATTATTGCAAGCTGATACTGGAAATTAGACATGTTTCAGAATCAATTTCGATGTTTTATCGTCCCTGTTAACTATTTTCCAAACTGGTGGGGCTTTCTTCACTCTGGTGTAATGTATCCACGCGTCTGTTTCTGCAATCTTTATAGCAGTAAATGTGGTTAGCAACACCTGGAAAGGTCCTTTCCAACGTTCCTTCAGAGGTTCAGAGGTCCATGTCTTTACGTATACGTAATCTCCTGGTTGGAAATCATGAACAGGATTTTCCAAAGACAATGGTCTGTTCCACACTATCACTCTCCGAAGTACGGTTAGAGTTTTTCCTAGAGAAAGCAAATAATTACATACATCCTGTTTTCCTTTTAAATGCATGTTTGCGTTTGGTTCAGGAGATTCATAAGGTTTCCCATACAACAGTTCGTATGGACTGATTAATGTTTCACCTTTTGGTTGAACCCGTATTCGCAACGAGGCTAGCGGGAGGGCCTGAGGCCATTTCAGATTGGTTTCCTGACATATTTTGCTGATTTGTCTTTTGATTGTTTGATTCATTCTTTCTACTTTTCCACTAGATTGTGGTCTCCAGGGTGTATGTAAATCCCAAGTGATTCCCAACACCTTACTGACATTTTGCACTACCTCTGCAATAAAATGTGGACCCCTGTCTGAAGAAATTCCAATTGGTACCCCAAATCTTGGAATAATTTCCTGTAACAACCATTTGATTACCTCTTTAGCTTGATTAGTCCGACAGGGAAAGGCTTCTGGCCATCCTGAAAAAGTATCAACCCCTACCAGAATGTACCGAAACCCATTTTGTCTAGGTAATTCTGAAAAATCAATTTGCCAATAGTCTCCTGGTTCCATTCCTGATTTTAATATCCCCATCGGAAGTTTCTTTTTTATCAATGGATTGTTTTTCAGACAGATTTCTCATTTAGCGATCACCATTTTTGCCATTTCTAGCATTTTTACTGATACTAGGTGTTTCTTTAAGTAAGTTACTAAGGCTTCTGCTCCCCAATGAGATTCCTTGTGTTTCGTCTGTATTATTTCCCTCATTAAAAGTGGGGGAATCACTATTTGACCCGTCGTGGTTACCCACCATTCAGCTAAATTTTTCTTTGCCTTCAGTAAATTTGCTAACTTGTCATCCTCCTGCGAATACCTAGGTTTTTCTCTGGGTAGGGTAATAGTTTTAGTAGGAACTATTGCCATCAGAAAGGCATCTTTCTTTGCTACTCTTTTAGCCGTTCTGTCAGCCAATCTATTTCCTGTTATTTCTTTTGAATTTCCAATTTGGTGGGCTTTACAGTGCATGATTGCAACCTTAGTTGGTTTCTGGACTGCTTGTATTAGTTTCAGAATTTCTTCTTTGTATTTTATGTTTGTTCCTTGGGAGGATAGTAATCCTCTTTCTTTCCACAGAATTCCATGAACGTGTACTACACCAAAAGCATACTTTGAATCAGTCCAGATATTTACTTTCTTTTCTTTGCTCAATTCCAATGCTCTTGTTAGAGCTATTAATTCTGCCTTTTGAGCAGAGCTTGTGCAAGGTAAGGAATCTGCTTCTACAACAGTGTTTTCAGTTGTCACCGCATATCCTGCGTATCGAATTCCACTCTCCACAAAGCTGCTGCCATCTGTATACAACTCCCAGTCAGGATCCTCCAATGGTGTATCCTGTAAATCTTCCCGACTGGAGTATACATACTCGATGGTGGTCAGACAGTCATGTTCCAGTTGTCCTTCTTCCTGTACAGAGCTCAAAAAGACTGCAGGATTGGTAAGGTTAGTAGTTTTTAGAATTACATCATCCTGTTCGGTTAAGGTCACTTGATATTTCATCATTCTGCTAGGGGATAACCAATGACCCCCCTTTTGTTCCAAAACGGTAATTACCATGTGTGGTACATATACCTTTATCATTCTCCCCAAAGTCAATTTTCGGGCTTCTTGTATGAGCAGTACCGTGGCTGCAACTGCTCGAAGGCAACTTGGCCATCCTTTACTTACAGTGTCCAGTTGTTTGTAGAAGTATCCTACCAGTCTCTTCCAGCTTCCCATTCTCTGAGTTAACACTCCTAGTGCAAGATGTTGTCTCTCATGCACAAACAGTTGGAAGTCCTTAGTCAAATCTGGAAGTCCTAGTGCTGGTGCAGTCATCAGGGCTCGTTTTAAATCCTGAAAGGCTTTCTGTTGTTCTGGGCCCCAGACAAACGGTGTGACTTTCTGGGCTTCATACAGCGGCTTTGCTATCAGTCCATAGTTCAGTATCCAGAGGCGGCACCACCCGGTCATTCCTAGAAAAGGTCTCAGTTCATGCACATTCTTAGGTTCAGGTATACCACAGATTGCCTCTTTACGCCCTGTTCCTAATTGTCTCTGTCCTTGGGTAATCTCGAATCCCAAATAGATTACAGTCTGTTTCGCTATTTGAGCTTTATTTCTAGATACTTTGTACCCACTTAGTCCCAGAAAATTTAAAAGGTCAATGGTTACCTTTACACAGGCAGGTCTTGTCTCTGTAGCAATCAGAATGTCATCCACATACTGTAAAAGTAAATGTCCAGGCTTTAATTCTGGATCACTTTGTTTCCATTGTTCAAGTTCTTTTGCCAGCTGATTACCGAAGATTGTTGGACTGTTTTTAAATCCTTGTGGTAACCTTGTTCATGTCAGCTGCATCTTTCGTCCTGTCTACGGATTTTCCCATTCAAAAGCAAATAGCTTTCGACTCCCCTTCTCCAGGGGTATGCAAAAGAAAGCATCTTTCAAATCAAGCACTGTAAACCACCGGTAATTTTCTCTTAATGCGGTTAAGAGTGTGTATGGATTTGCCACCACAGGATGTATATCCTTAGTCAATTGGTTTATTGCCCTTAAATCCTGAACTAATCTATATTCACCTGAAGGTTTCCTTACTGGTAGAATTGGGGTGTTATATTCTGACTCACATTCTTCTAAAATTCCATATTTCAAGAATTTGTCTATTGTTTCTTTAATTCCCTGTCTTACCTCTGGTTTAATTGGATATTGTTTAATCCTTACCGGTTTCACCTGATCCTTTAATTCAATTCTTACAGGTTGTGCTAATTTAGATTTCCCAGGTATGTCTGTATTCCAGACTATTGGTACAACAGCATCATCTACTTCTTTGGGTATTTCTGATTCTTTTATTCTTTCTTGTATCATCAGTATTTCCCCTGTCTTTGACTCCGGAATTTTCAGAAAAACTTCACCTTTCTCAAAAGCAATTTGTACATTTAATTTAGATAGCAAATCCCTTCCTAACAACGGTATCGGACAGTCTGGTATATACAAAAATTCGTGTGTGATTACCTTGTTACCAAATTTTAAGTCTAAGGGTTGTAAGAATGGCCTGTTTTCCTCTTTCCCTGTGGCACCAATTATTTTTGCAGATTTATTTCCCAGTTTTCCTTTACAGACATTTAGAACAGAATATGTTGCTCCAGTATCCACCAAGAATTTAACTCCTTCATTTCCCAGCTTAATCATAACCAGAGGTTCAGCTGGGTTCCCCTCTGGTCCTCCTCAGTCATCTAAAGTCATCATTCTTCTTGCCTCTTTTTGATCTGCCTCCTGTCTTTTATTGGGACACTCTCTTTTCCAGTGTCCCTCCTCCTTACAATACGCACATTGATTGATCCCCAGAGTATTTGTTCCTCGTTCTCCAAAATTTCTAAAGCCTCCTCTTCCCTTCGCCCAGCCTCTGCCTCTAGCAACATTTCCTGTCAAGGCAGCTATAAGTCTGCTTTCCTTAATTCTCTCTCTCTTTTCTCTTCTCAGTTCCTCGTCCTTTTCTCGGTTGTTATATACCTTCCAGGCAGTTTCAAGCATTTTATTTAAATTCCTGGAATCCTCCCCCTCCAATTTTTGCAGTTTTCTTTTTATATCTGGGGCTGATTGCCCCATAAATATTAAAGCCAATTGTTGTTGTTCTGCTTCTGTTTCCAATTTCAAATCCGTATACTTTCTAGCTGATTCTTTTAGTCTCTCTAGGAACACTGAAGGTGATTCATTTTTGTCTTGTTTTACCTCATATAATTTAGACCAATTTAATGCTCTCGGCATTGCATGTTTCACTCCGTACAGCACCCATTTCTGGTACTGGGTTAATTTTCTTCTATGCTCTCTTATATTTGGGTCCCATTGAGGGTCCCCTGCAGGAAAATTTTGTCCCAGTGTTCCAGTAAGCATATCGTTTATGAGTGCAGCTTCTGCTTGTGCTTTTCCAGTTTTTAACACCATCTGCTTTTCCCTACTATCCAGTAAATTATCCAATATCACTTGCATATCATTCCAATCAGGATCCTGTGTCCTAACAATTGTTTCAACTACCCTTCCTACCTTCTCCGGATCCTCCCTATATGTTCCTGCTGCCTGTTTCCATGCCATCAAATCCATTACAGAAAATGGCACTTTTACATATACTGGCCCTTGCGGTCCCACTCCTTGTCTCAAAGGAGCTACTATCTGGGTTGGTTTCACTGTCCTATCTTTAGGATTTTTCATTGCTAAGGGAGCCATTAATCTAGATTGTTTAGTTCTCTGGGCAACTGGTGAATAAACTCCCGACAAACCTTCTCCAGGATCTTCCTCCTCTCTCTCTGTACTATCAGGTTCGACTACCCTTGGTATAAACCCATCTACTCTCCTCTCCGGGGGTGCTATTTCCAAATCTAATTCCACTTCATCTTCCCTAGGTGCAACACATCTAATACATCTCCTACCAATGTCACAAGCGGAACAACAACTCTTTTTCTTATTTTCTTCTGAGGCAAGCGTCATTACCAAATTGTCCCGACTAATCAATTTACATTCATCTTGCCAATCAGTTCGTTGTCTCAGATAAAAGAACAAATCCACATATGGTACTTCATTCCACTTTCCTTCCCTTCGGCAAAACAGCATTAATTGTAGTATAGTATTATATTTCAGCGTTCCATTTCTTGGCCACCTTTCCTGATCTTCTAAAACATACAATGGCCACCAATTATTACAATACTCTATCATTTGATTTTTACGCAAATCCTCATGTATTTCCCCCCAATGTGACAACAAACATCCTAACGGCGAAGTTTTTGGTACCTTTTCCTCTCCTGTTAAACTCCCCACACTTTTGCTCTTAAACAGCTTTAACTTTGCAAGTCCTGATGCCATTTCACTGATTTTTTTATTTATTTAAAACTCAAATCAAACGCTTCGTCCGTCTCCGACCAAGCCCCTCGCGGGACGTTGGAACTGCGGATCGGGACTCTGCACTCGCTTCGTGCTCAAGTGCACGTCTCAGACACACACCAATCACACACTTATACACCTGATAGAAACCAACAGATTTCAAATGTTTAAGCAATCAGATACCAAAGATCTAATTCAACAACAATTAAACAAAACATGTAACCCGAACCAGAACCAGATGTCCAACCCTGCAATAACTTTCGTTTATGACTGACGGGCAGAGTACCAGATGTCTAATTCAGCGGCAGCTGAATAGACCCAGGACGGGCGCCCTATACCCCAACCCTGCGAAGCTTTCGCCGCGTCTTATGGGCAGGTTATCCAGAACCAGACTAGGATTTTGAAGGATGTGCCTTACCTCTCCAGGGGACGTTGCGAGGAGCTGTTGTGAGTCGAGGGTGATGCTTCCCCTCCGAGAATCCCTCGGCGCCAGCTGGAGTCGGATCAACACTCGATCTCCTTCAGTCTCGCTCGCAAGGTCCCATCTGGGTCGCCAAAACTGTCACCGAAATCGGGAATAAAACCTCTTAACACCAATGTAGCATTAAGAAGCAGGCACACCTTTATTGCAGCTGAGCGGCACGAGGAGGTAGTCCCTCCAAAAACCGTGCGCGCCTCCCTTGAGAAATCATTCTGTATTTATGTAGTAAAATGTTACATATTCCATGAATTCTTATACATATGCATAACTTTTCCGTGAAAAGGTGGTCTTTATTATAATGAGTTCCAAGAAATCATTTCCATAGTCTCCGCCTTTAACTCCTCCTGGTTGCGCATGCGTATTTTCTTCTGGTGGTCGTGGGCCGGGGTCTCCGCGATGAAGGCCGTATATCTTCCTCGCTGTGCACTTTTCACCTCTCCTTCTTGCGCAGGCGTATTAACACCTTGGCTCTTGGTCAATCCTCAAGACCAGTTCTAGCTGGTTCCAAAGCAGGAAGTCCAGGCAACCTTATTGTATTCAACTACTGTCCATGACGGTCTCTTAGGTCCAGTAAGTCACCTAATGGGATTTCCACGGTAACCTGTTAAAATTTAACATCCTATGGCTAACTCTGCAGACTCTATAGCAAACACAGTACCCCTTTTTCCCAGTATACCTATCTTATTAAACTTATCATTTTATGATTGAATTTTATTCGATTTTTTTTTTTAAGTATTAGTAACAGGAGGATTGGTTCATACACCAGATGATTGTGGTGCCTTTTTGGCAGGACAAATGGGACAACAGGAATACCAGAAAATTAAAAAAAAAGACAGATTCCTTCCCTGCATCCAAGGGGGGAATAACCAAGACAGGCTGCAGGCTGACTGGCTGTAAAGCAACTTAGCAGAAAAGGTCCTTGTTGAACAACAAGTTGAAGACGAGCAACAATCCTACCTTGCAGCAAAGGCAGCTGCCAGCATCCTGGGCTGCTTAAGAACAGTGTCACCAGCACATCAAGGGAGGTGATCCTTCTCCTCTACTCAGCACTGGAGAGACCACATCTGGAGTGCTATGCCCTGTTCTGATACCCCCAGTAGAAAAGAGACATGAATATACCAGAATTTTTTCAGCAAAAGGCCATAGTGATGATTAAGCGACAGGAGCATCTCTCCTATGAGGAAAAGCTGAGAGAGCTGGGACTGATCAGCCTGGAGAAGAGAAGGCTCAGGGGGAATCTTATCAACATCTGATGGAGGGGGAATTAAAGAAGATGGAGCCAGATTCTTCTCAGTGCCAGCCTGTGCCGGATAAAAAGCACAAGGTACAAATCGAAACACAGGAAATTCCATTTCAACCTATTTTTATTTTATTTTTTACTGTGAGGATCATCAAACACCGGAAGAGGTTGGCCAGAAGGGCTGTGGATTCTCCATTGTTGGAGATATTAAAAACGTGACTGGACACAGCCCTGAGGAACCTGCTTGAGTTAACCCTGCTTTCTCCTGGGGGTTGAACTAGGTGATCTCCAGAAGTTCCTTCCAATGTCAATGATTGTGTAATTCTGTGATAAGCATAAATATTTATTATTCTTTCTGTAGATTGAGAAAAATCATATAAATTTGGTACTGCTTAATCACTTAAGTCATCTTCTATTGCTTTCACTATACAGTTTATTACCTTATACAATGTCAATATTTCTACCTACAAAATAACCTATTTTTTATTTCCTCAATAACTATTCAAGCACTGAAACAAATTGCTTTGTACAAGTTTATATGCTTATGCAACTTGAGTATGTGCATTTTTACAAAAAGTAAACATGAAAGTATCACGAACAATGTCAACTCTACATTTACCTTTGAATTTTAATGCATGTTTGTAGTAATTTTCTGTTCTAACTCTGATCCACTATTCTGATCTTACACAAACGCATTGTCTCTTCTAACTGCATAGAAAACCCTTTTTTTCTAGACTAGTGAGTACTCAAGGTAATGTATTTTAAATGGTCCGTAAATGACAACATAAATAATTTCATCCAAAACCAAACACAGCATAAATAGAAAGTGCTCTATGTGTACATCTTTTTGTGTAGGTATCTGCTACAGAAGCATGCTGAACAGGCACACCTAACAGGGAATCAGCAGTTAATGTGACAGTTGTTTAATATTTAAAAACAAACAGAACTGTACTTCTGTTTCTGTTGATTTTTTCCTGATTAAAGTCTACCTATTCTTTCTGACTTCACCTGATCCCTGATTCAGGTGGATCAGACATCCTATTCAACCCCTTATTCAACTGCTGCTGGGGAGCATCTAAGTAAGTATTGGTCACAATGCTCAGGAGACCTGGAAACAGGATTAACTAATAGGGATTTTAGCACTTTTCATGGAGGATAGCTTGGGACATGCTGCAGTGTTAATCTGTCCAGTAACAGCAGTGACACAACACAGGATGTCTTCCGTGGCACTGACTTGAGTAATAGCCCCTGGCACATTGAAGGCCTTCTGGAGCCAACAGAGGGAGGATGTAGAAATGGAAATCTCAGGCTGTAGGGGGCGCATGTCTAAGGGGTGCATGTAGGGAATGAAGGTGATGGCAACTTCATCAGTGGAAGATGTTGTCACTGAGCTGCCAGGTGAAACAGCTGTGGTAGTAGGCAAGCTGACCACAGGGCATCAGGGAGGAGGAGCAAGACACTTGCAGAGACAAGAAGCTGAATCCTGAATTGCATGGAAGGAGGGACCACTGCAAGCTATGCTTGAAGGAGCAATGGATAGAGACTCCCAAGAAGGAAAAGGCTGAAAACCTGTGACTTCTAGCCATAAAAGGTAGGCTACTTCTCCACCTTCAGACATACACCTATAGAAGTGCAGTGGCCTGGTACCAGCTTAAGAGAAATAACAATTATTAGGGGAGGCATTGGCAACAGCTGAGGCAGTGAGGCAGCACCCACAGAACAGCATGACTGGGGACTCTCATTGATTTCCAATGAAAAAACAGCACAGCTGGATGCTTGTTTTGGCCATTTCGTTGGGATGAAGGACTGAGCATGTCAGGCCCAGTGCGGAGGGGGGTGGCCTCAAACCAGACAAAACCAAGATCGAGCTCTCCCAATGATGGTCACGTCATCATCGGCACTGCAGGGTAGGTTCCAGGAAGGCCCAGACTGGGCTCAGCAACAGACAGGAACTGGATTCAGGAATGCACGGATCAGGATCAAGGGCAGGAGCAAAACAGAGAGAGCCCTCTTCGGATGCCAGCCATAGAAGAGAGAGCAACCCTCACGATCCTTCAGCTTTAAATGGAGAACAACGTGTATGGGGTGGAATACATCAATGGTCAGTTTTGGGTCACCTCTCCCTGTCCACTCATCCCCAGAGGTGTGACTCTTCTATGGCCCTTCACTTGTAATTAATGAGGAATTCAGCAGTGACCTTGGTTTCTCTAGGAATAAGTACAAGCAAGAGTCTTTCTGCATAACATCCCTACTGTTACCTCAGTGATAACTACAAACTTCGAGCGTTATCAGTCCTGGAAGTAGACACTGTCTGCAAAAACATGCAGCTAGTTTCAGAAAGTGCAGTTACTTAGAGGAGACTTAGCTGAAAGTAAAAATCACTGAAAGGAAAATTGATTCTGTTTTAGTCCAAACCAGGACACTTGTACATGATTATATAAAGCTGTCCTGGTTTGGCCTAAACCAGGCCGATTTTCCTTTCCTTCCAACCAGGTTGGAAGAGACCTCAGGGATCATCAAGTCCAACCGTTGCCCTGACACCACCCTGTCAACTAGACCATGGCACTAAGTGCCACGTCCAGTCTTTTCTTAAACACATCCAGAGATGGTGACTCCACCACCTCCCTGGGGAGCCCATTCCAATGTCTAATAACCCTTTCTGAAAATAAATTCTTCCTAATGTCTAACCTGAACCTCCCCTGGCAAAGCTTGTGTCTGTGTCCTCTTGTCCTATCGCTAGTTGCCCGGGAGAAGAGGCCAACTCCCACTTCACTATAACCTCCCTTCAGGTAGTTGTAGACTGCAATAAGGTCACCTCTGAGCCTCCTCTTCTCCAGGCTAAACAATCCCAGCTCCCTCAGCCGTTCCTCGTAGGTCAGACCCTCCAGACCCTTCACCAGCTTGGTCGCCCTCTTCTGGACTCGCTCCAACACCTCAACATCTTTCCTGAAGTGCAGGGCCCAGAACGGGACACAGTATTCAAGGTGCGACCTCACCAGTGCCAAGTACGGAGGGATGATCACTTCCCTAGACCGGCTGGCTACACTAATAGATAAACTACTGTTAGGTGAAATAAGACACCCATACCTCATGTAAGTTCATTCTCAGACTTAGGAAGTTCAGCATCTTCTTTTTTGCAAGTCTCTACAAATTGCATGAGGAGACTTGATATGCAACAGCGTATGCGTATTATATTACTAGAGCAACAGCAAAAGCTAGTCTTCAGAATTCACCATGACACCGTCTCAGGTCTTCGGACACTATCAACCTTAATATTTCTGCAGCTAATTGTTAGAGCTAAGAATTTTAAAAGCATGTTCAAAGTCATTAACTAAAGGACCAAAGCAGTAAGAAAATCATTTTAGCTAATTGATAAGTTTTAATAGAAGCCTTAATACCTGTAAGTACTAGTAAATTAAATATTCTTAAATACATCACTTAGTAGAAAAATATAATTTTTTACTACGCTCACTGGAATGTTGAGATATGCAGCACAAAATACAGTATTACAGCACCCTCAATAGAATCAACAAACAAGGGACATTACAGTGTTTAATCAAGAAAACTGACATTACCATATATAAATACACTTTGCATTAAACATTGAACTCGTGTTTTAAAGAAGTTCCCAAGTTCAAAACACAGCTTTACATAACTTCAGAACAATAATACATCTCTAAATGATATTTGGTTCTGTGCTGACATGGTGCAAGCTCAACGAGTGCGGCCAGAGGAAGTAAATGGGGGCTGTTTATTTCAGAAACGTTCTTGCTGTGGTCATCTACTTTTAGAAGAGAAGCATGCGTATCAAGAACATTGAGAGTACATTATACAATTCCAGCTAAATGCATGGCCTGCAAAATTCCTAAGTTCTGCTCACAATCGAGATTTATTGTCAGATCTTTACCAAATTTATTGACAATTCTCATTCAAGTGTTTTCTCCTGCACACTTGTTGCTTCTTTTTACAGGATTTTATTCTTACTCTTTAAAACTAAACAAAATAGAAAAATCACCTTGATTTTGAGGCTAGTTTGATAAACATTTTTTCACAACTTAAGACAATATTTTATTAAATTACTTACCCTTCGTGTATTTATTCTGTTCTAGCCTAGCTGAAATAACACCACGAAATCTACAATTGTATCCAAACAAAGGGTTTTTTTGTTTTTTTGTTTGTTTACTTGTTTGTTTTCTTCAACCTCAACTGACAATGTTAGACTGGAGACTATTAAAACCAAATGAGGCTTGTCTTCACATAACAGAAGTGACTCAATACTAACCGGGATCTCATCATGGTCAGAAGTATCCTCTTTGACAGATTATGGATATTGATATTTTTACATTTCATATCCTGATGTGTTTGAGAAGTGGCAAAGGAAAAGGTAAAAGAATATTTCCTCTATCTAAAATCTAAAGCTGAATTTCATTATACAGTATTTCCTGCCATTGATTACTGTATCAGCATTTTGGTATGCCATTAAATAATACGTAATCTGCATGTGAGGAGGAGCGGTTTTGTTGTGGTCTTTGAAATAATCACCAATCACTCTGCATAAACAAGTTCAAGCTTATAAATCTTGAGTCCTTCAAAATGAAGGACTGGAGTCCTGAAGCCCTGGAGTCCTTCAAAATGAAATATTTTTAGTCTAATATTACAAGTAACACTTCACAAACTGTGAGATCTTTAAAAGTCGTAATTACACACACTCTTTTCTTTTTTTTAATCAGAAGTACTAGAGACAGACTGTGGAAACCTGTGCATTTAATAGATTCTCACAATAACTTGGTAGAACTACGGTGTTTATAGTGTAGAAGCACATGTTATATAAAACTTATTGAACTCATACACTGAATAAGAACTGATTCTGGATGACTCACAGACATTGAGATAATGGTCACAGAAATACAGCAAAAATATGGAAATCGAAGAGGTAAGTCCAAATAGCTTTGGAAATACCTTACTATGGCAGATAAGAAGTTATGAATGTTATTTCACAGCTAATTTTAAAACATGTCATATGTTTTAATATTTTTTCGTTAATCACAACAATCATAGGTAAAATAAGTGAAACTTTACACTTTCACTGGTAACATTATCTCCCCAAAGAAAATATGTGAATGAAATTAAAAGATGCAACTTCAAATTGTATGTGGAAGGGGAAACATTCCCATAATTGGCATAAACTACATTCAGCCAACATACGTTGAGCCCAGCCTATTAAGTAGTAGGTAATGCTTAGAACTGAAGTAGAGCTTGAGAGCTTGAGAACTTCCAAGGAGATAAAAGAAGCTTTGATGAGTAAAGAGGAGATCTAAAGAAGCTCAGACAGGCAGACATTTGTAGAGCTGTGAAGGCCCTGTTCACCCTAGGATGCTACAAGTGAGGTTTCATAATCATCTTTATTCAGTCCATCTGCAAGCAACTGTTGATTTTTTCTTCAATAGCACACTCAAGTGTATGATCACACAGCAAGTTAGAGCAGACTGCTGATTCAGTTAGGGACACTCCTCCCACAACAAACATTTGGAAAAGATCTCTTGAGTTATCAAGTCCAGATCCCTTGCTTGTTATTAGAGCAGAGTATATTTCACATAACTTCAGGTAGCTAAACAGAATTAGCCAATCAATATGAGTATGTAAGATTTCACTCTAAGAAAAGAATATGGTTAAGGTAACTCACTATTAACCACGGATATAGGTTAAACAATAAGTGCAGAGAATAGATACCTAACTTTTACAAAACTAGAGCTATGTAAGAGAAATTATTCCATAATCCATGAATCCATAAAACAGGCTCCTTTGCTATTTCCTGCAACCTAGACATTAAGTCAACCTACCTATTACCTATAGCTATTTTCCTCTATTTCATATTCCAGCATATACAGTAAATTTATTCAATGTCATCTACTGAAGATTCCATGCATTGAAGATGGTGACGTTTCACTCTTTCCAGAAAGATTTCACATATTGTATTTCCCTAGTTTAACTTTCTGACAGCCACATACCTGGAGAACTTTGAAGTCTGATTAAATTGTGAATACATCAAAGAATGCCACCAACTGAGCCACCCAAGTGCTGCAAGAGAACAAATCCTACGGTAATTAGCAGTACAAAACATGCACCATAGTGTGCAGTTATTCTTGTGTCAGCAGAATAAATCCTGTTCAGGTGCATGGAAGCCTACTTATCCTATTTGTTAGCATAAACCCATGAAATTTTGCTGTAGGAGACAAACTAATCAACCTTTTGTTTAAGTAGAAGTAGACGAAATATGATCAACTACCTGTCCCAAACAACAGAACTAATGTTGAATAGTTTTTGTATGCTCAGGGAAATAGCCAAACTATGCAAACAGCCTGTTGATCATCAAGAAGTGCAAACTTTTTCAGAAGTGTCCTGAAGAAGCGGGTATTGACCACCAACAAAGAAGACAGTAAATCAGACAACATTAGTGCAATTTGAATGGACCAGTCTCCAAGGAAGTATTGTCTTCCCAATACTATAACTAGGAAACTAAGGAGACACTCATCAGAGAAACCAAAAAAGGAGAACCTGAGACACTAATTTCAGAGTTTGAAGTACAAGTTTTGTTCTAAGCATGTGAATATCTTTTAATCAGTATAACTACCTCTCGTGAATAAAACACCACCTGTAGTTCTACATGTTATCAGCTTTCTCCTCTGTTGCCAACAAAGAATAAATCATTTCCTGCCATAAAGAAACTTGCTGGACAAGATGTTAGAGTATTTAATGAAAGTGAACAGTATTAAGTCTTGATCCCTAAGGTGAAATACATCCCACCTACTTTCCTTAGTCATTCTAAGGATCATCATGATCAGGTATTGACTATTTCACCACAGAACAGAATGAACTTCATACCATATAATTATTTTCTTGGACCTGCAATTGGTTTAAGAGCTGAGGATACAAACATTGCGATTTAAGCTGTCAGATAAAGCAGTTGCCACAGGACTTTCGCTATTTTAATTAAAGCCAACAATGTTATTCCAGATTTATTAATTTAAAAACAAACATTACAACATCATTTCAAACATTTTAAACATCCCATTTTTAGTATGAAATGCCAAATGCAGCAGAAAAGTGTAAAGGCAATATTTAAAGAAAATCCAAAACACCTTCCTGAAATCTTGTTACCCAGGTAAACTGCTCATACTTCGACAGGAATTGTGCTACTGCAACTGACATTGTGGAAGAGGGTTGCTTACTTGAGAGGCAGCTCCTCCTATTTAAATACAAGCCCTTTGACTTAACTGTGACTGGGGTCAAGTCCTTGATGATGATCAGTCTAGATGCTTAGCAATCTCACCTTTATATAGATAATTTACTAGTGCAAAGATACAGTTTTTACATTTTGCAATGTTATTACTTTGTTGCCTGTTTTTTAATCAAGGAGAGTGGCCCGTGATCAATATAACGATGGTTTTGTGTTAATCATCTGTCATTTATTCATAAACCTGCAGATTTCAGTCTTCTAGAAGCACTATTTGCAATTTTGTCAATGTATGATAAAATGGGGTGAAGTAATTTCATCTTTCCTTGCAACTTGTAAAACTGCTACACATATTACATGAATATTACAAGGACACGTTCTTGCCGATGTTTTGTTTGAAAGTCTTACAGTTTAGTTAGTGGCAGTTGTTGGATTAGGTCATTTTCTTACAACATTGCTCTGTCACTAGTAATCTAATCTCAGATTCTGACCACGTGTGCCCTAATATATCCCACAGTTGCCTATTACCAAATGGTACCATGTGATATGAAAAACAGTCAAGCTATTTTTTGGTTTGCATACAAAAACATTTGTGAAACCATCAAGACTAAAAGAAAAGAATCCAGAGAAATCAATGGCTTAAACTCACATTGTCAGTAGAGGCTCAAACCTATTTGCATCAGCTTTTGCAATACACTTAATGTGTATTTAATTTAGATAAAACTCACCTGCTCAGTAGCCAGGTCCGACGTCTCCCATGTCTCATCAGGCACAGTGGGACAAGCAGACCCTCTTGGGGCAAGAAACAGCCTATCAGGAAATGTCTGGCAGGTGCTATTATTGGCAGGAGCTCCTGCAAGCTTCCAGAAGCAGCTGGCATCAGGGGTCCAGATTTAACAAAAACAAACCCAAAACAAATAAGCAAAAGAATAAACCCACAAAAAAACTGCTTGGGTGAGAAGCGCTATTAAAAACTGCTGAAAGCAAATACAGGACAAACAGACAGTGATAAAACATGTAGAAATGCCCAAAATGCAGACTACTAGAAAACAAGGGTAGGGACATAAATATATGCTCACCCCAGCAACAACAGGAACTGCTGTTGGGTACTCACATTTAGAAGTTCAGTGTATAGATAATTGTTTAGGATATAAAAGTCATCCTTCCTAATCCCAGCTGTGCTAATGACCTTCAGAAGGTCACTTCACCTTCTGTAATTTTTGTATATAAATTTTTCACATAGTCACACAATCACACAGTGGTTGAGGTTGGAAGGGACCTCCAGAGGTCATCTGGTCCAATCCCCCTGCTCAAGGAAGGCCACCTAGAGCCAGTTGCCCAGGATCATGGCTAGATGGATTTTTAATATCTCCAAGGATGGAGACTCCACAACCTCCCTGGGAAACCTATTTCAGTGCTCCATCATCATCACAGCTAAAAAGTGTTTCCTTATGTTCAGAGGGAACCTCCTGTGTTTCAACTTGTGCCCATTGCCTCTGGTCCTGTTACTGGGCACTACTGAAAAGAGCTTAGTTCTGTCCTCTTTCCACCCTCCCTTCGGATATTAATATACGTTGATGAGATTCCTCCAGAGTCTTGTCTTCTCTAAGCTAAACAGTCCCAGATCTCTCAGCCTTTCCTCATAAGACAGATGCTCCAGACCCTTAGCCGTCTTAGTGGTCCTTTGCTGGACTCTCTCCAATATTTCTATGTCTCTCTTGTACCGGGGAGCCCAGAACTGGACCCAGAACTACAGATGTGGCCTCACCAGTGCTGAGTAGAGGGGAAATATCACCTCCCTTGACCTACTGGCAACACTTCTGCTAATGTAGCCCAAGATACCATTAACCTGAGACAAAAGTACATTGCTGGGTGATGTTCAACTTGGTGTCCACCAAGACACCCAGGTCCTTTCCTGCAAAACTACTTCTCAGCTGGGTGACCCCCAGCATATATTGGTGCATGGGATTGTTCCTCCCCAGGTGCAGGACTTTGCACTTCTCATTGAACTTCTTGAGATTCCTGTCAGCCCATTTCTCCAGCTTGTCAAGGTCCCTCTGGAGGGCATCATAACACTCTGGAGTGTCAGTCACTCCTCCCAGTTTTATGTCATCTGCAAAGTTGCTCAGGATACACTCTGTCACATCATCCAGATCATTAATGAAGATGGGACAAATAAACAGGACTGGACACAGTATTGATCCCTGGGGTACACTGCTAGTTACTGGCCTCCAACTAGACTTTGCATCGCTCATCACCACCTTTTGGGCCTGGCCATTCTGCCAGTTTTTTACCCACCTCATTGTCAACTTATCCAGCCCATACATCAACAGCTTCTCTATGACGATCTTTTGGGAGACAACATCAAAGGCCTTCCTGAAGTCCAGGTACAAAATATCCAATGCTCTCCCCTCATCTATGAAGCCAGTCACTTCATCATAGAAGTTTATCAAGTTGGTCAAGCATAATTCCTTTTGGTAAAGCCAAACTGACTTCTCATGATGATTTTCTTGTCCTTAATGTGATTAGAAATGGTTTCTAGGATTAGCTGTTCCATCACTTGAGCTGAGGCTGAAGAACCTGTAGTTCCTTGGGTTCTTCTTCTTGCATTTCTTGAAGACAGGAGTGACATTTGCTTTCCTCCAGGCTTTGGGTACTTCTCCCTGTCACCATGATTGATGAAAGATTATCAAGAATCGCCTTGCAATGACATCTTCCAGCTCACTGAACACTTGTGGGTGCATCCCATCAGGGCCCATGGACTTATAAACGTCCAGTTTGTGTAATCTAGAATCATTATTTTTAAAAATTAAACACTTATATTCCTTTAAAATCAAGGGTAATCATTTAAAAGTGATGAAAAAGCAATAAAAGACAAACGGAATACTAATTAATAACATATTAAAGTAAAATGAATAGAAATTTAAAATAAGCAGTAAGTTTAGGAGCTTTGCTTAGTAAAGAGTAGACGTTTTATTGAAATAATTAACAATGGGAGAAACATCGTCAGCCCTTTACAGTAATGTGCACCTTCTTTAAAAAAACATAGCTAATCTTGTTTTCCAGGTAATACACAATGTATCTGTTATTTATTTTGTTAATGGTACAGGATGCATTTTACCATTTGAATCAGTTTTTATTTATTTTTATTTGATACTGTTTATTCCTGGTAGTAAAGGAGCAAGTATATGACGCATGTGATAAAAGAGATCATGTACCATAAAGAGGAAGTGTCATGCCTTAAAAAATTACAGATTATATCAGAATTATGGCACAAAACCTCTCAACACCTGCATAACCATTATAATATTGGAGATCTGCTGATTCTGGAAACGTTGGTGGTGACAGCAGAGAGAAATAGCTGGTCTCATTGCTGACTCTGACCTTTCTCGTATACTAAATTACATTAAAGCTGCAAGTATGCAATATACTTTTGTGAAAGATATTTTGGATGAAGATGGTACGAATATAGAAGGTAGCCATTTACAGAAAATAGTGAAAACAGATTTACTACAGAGTTTAGTGTGTCTTTTAACACTATGACAAAGGTAGATAACTGACGATGAAATAAGTACTGTGGAAATAATGGCAGCTTACTCAAGGAAGTGGTAAAACCTTCGGTTGTTCCTATCCTATTATAACCTAAATGTTATTTTCAGATTTTGATGCAACCAAGCTATGTCTATTAAAAACTTTGCAAGAGTTTAGATTTTGTTTAAATCTAGAGAATAAGGGAGAGGAAGCCATAAACTGAATGAACTTGTTTACTGCACCTTTATCTCTCAGATAAAATTTTTGAAAGCTCTTAGATGAAATAGAAACCAAAGTTAAATAAGGTCATAATAATTTCTTCTACTCTAATGTCAAAGACAATTAAAGGCCAAAATTAATATCTTGGTTTTACCAGTGTTCAGGACTGCTATGAGATATTCATATTTTAGGCAGCAGAGTTCCCCTGTGTACACGCACATACATAACAATTTATACCTCCAAAGGTCAAAATACAAGTGGTTAGATACCTAAAATTTACCTAAAATCCTAAACCACTCAGCGTGCCTGATCTACTTTCCTGCATCTAACGTAACACTAAGTTGAGCTTAATAGGTGATATATACCTTTCACAGTAAGAAGGTGATCAGATCACTTGATTAGGATATAGGACATCCAGATTAAAAAAATCCCCAAACTTATTTAGATTGATAAATACCCTGTCTTTATTGCAGGAGAAGAGACCAAACACAGAACTAGAAAAGTATGACTCACGGTCCCTCTCTATGCTTCCTTGAAAGGTAGAAGGTAACAGACAGTAAAAGAATGCAATATTTACAGGACCAAAAAACAGCATTAGCAAGAGGGAACTTTACTGTTGAATTTACTGTTGCATCACTTTACTGAAAAATAAAATTCTCGGATGTTAACCCTGTTCCAGAGCTAAGACACAGTGTTGCTACTGCTTAAAATCAGCTTTTGCAATCTAAGCTTATGTTTAATGACAAAAATTCATCTAGAACTACCACTCTGAACAGTGCTTAGCTGCTAAGTATTTTGTTTTGAGCAGAGTTCTGTAAAAGTAGTAGGGAACAATAAAATAAGGAAAAGTATGTCTTAGGATTATGTTTGTAGAGCTAATAAAGATCTTCTTAGAAGAAAATGAGATTTCATAAGGTGCTTTGGGGGAATGACCAGTTGCATTCTGAGGAACACAAATTTAGTATGCATGACCTCCTGTGATTGAAAGGTATTTGTGTAACATCTTCACGAATCACATGCAGTTTACATATATAATATATACACATATAAGTTGTAGCTATGCATATGAATCCAAAAGATTCACTGTAAATATTAACATATTTTTCCATCCCCTTGAGGAAAGCACTGTCATGTGTTGAAATTTTCACTCTTATTTTAAATTCTCAATATTCTCAAGACTAAAATACTAAGAAAAATTCTAAAAAAAAAAAAAATTTCTTGTTCAGAAATATTCTAAGATATTCTTCATCTGTCATAGCTAAATATCTTAGAACTTATATTCCTATATGAAAATTTGCAAAAGTCGTGAAACATAAATCAGTACTTTTTATTTCAACAAAGAGTTATTGCAATGTTGAACAGAAGGTTTTTCAATATTATTTTTATCTATAAATTCTTTCTATTTTTGGTTCTTTTTTTTTAATTAGGAAGAATCAAAAAAGATTTTCTTGTCTCAATGAACATTTAATTATACTATAAATGTAGAAAAGTCTCAACAGAAGAAATGAAGGAACGACTTCCTTTTTACCTTGTAGTTGAGTCTTATTTTTAAACAGGACCTGAGTTTGAATCTTCCCTGGGAGATCCCAGATAAAAGCTAAGTTGTGAGCAGTTTAGAAGAGCAGTACTGCAAAAAGAACTTGTGAATTTTGGTAACACTAGGTAAAACTTAGTAGGGATGAAACAGAGCTCGATGCTTCAGCTCTGACACCTAAGTCCTGTGTTAAATAGCTTTCTCTTTTTATTAATCTGCCAGTTAGTAATGCAAAATTCTATAAAATAAATCAAAAAAGTAACTGCACAATTTATATCTGCATAACCAATATGGGGTGGTTTTACCATGTAACTGTGAAGTGTGAAATGGTTAGTTGAGAGATCTCCTAGACAAAGAGCAGGGGACATCACTGTAAGTGAGTTTCCTAAATATCTACTTTGCTCTTAGTTTGGTATGAGTAAGAGGTATCACTCTGTTCTCTGGTGAAATGCTGTCTTGTTAAAACTGCATATGAGTGTTCCCCCAAAAAAAGGAAAAACTCCGACTTCTCGTTTAGTAAGTTTAGTGAATTGTGTGCTACCTGGTATTCAAAAGAAAAATTGCTCTGTATCCCCTATTGTCTAACAAACACAGAATCACAAACGGATTAATCTGTTTACCTTTTCCACTGGTTTGTCTAGCTTATTTGTTTGTCTATTCTACTGAAAAGAAATTGATCTGATGAGTGAATATCTGATGACTTACATCGCTAGAGGACAGGACAGACAGATCAGGACAGGACAGGACAGAACTCATTCGACTAAATTTAGACTTCTATAATATACATCCCCATATTCAGGCTAGTTCCCCTAGGCTTCCATTGTCCTGACTGAAAAGAAATAGACTCTTTTAAAATAAAATTCACCTCATCCTAAAAATAGGTCAGATATATTGCTCTTTAGAAGTGCCCATTTCCCTTCATTAATTATAAAGGAAGCCTGGGTGATTAATTCAGATTAAGACATTTAGGCCATAGATATCATATGTCTGGTTCAGTTACCTAAACATAGGTGTCTGGAAACATTTAAGATGCCCTAGGTTACTCAAGGGCACATGCACAAGACTGGAAAGTATAACGCAAGGTTCATGAGAGAAGCCAACCCTTCTAAAGTGGGATCTGAAGCCACGCAGAGTTCATTAAGAAATCTCAGATGAGAAGCTTAAGAAAATTCATCAAGTCCTATGGGTGTTTTCAGTTCCAGATTAGACGCCTGAATTAGAGTACCTATAGTATATGGGGAGTAACCATTCTCCTAAAACTAATTTAGTTGAGTATACTTTATCAACTGTATAGTTTTTCAGACTCCACAGACTGTATTAACTATACATACAATAACAGAAGTTAAAAATTCCAATTTCTCACTTTTAAACACCTAAATTTACGTGTTGACAATCTGGAAGTAAATCTAACCCCAAAAGTGTGATAAAAAGAAACTTACTTCAAGTGTGTTGATTGCAAATAGATAAAGCCTATTTAAATCCATATGTCCGCCTTGTACACATTTCAAATTAAGCTAAATAAATATTTCTCAAAATGTCCCTGGAAAATCCCAGTGAGTTTTAAGTAGGTAGTTCATTTTTCACACATTAACTTGCTAGAACAGTAGACATAAGCTCTTAGATTTCACTTCTCAATTAGAATCTCTTTAAGAAAGGTCATCAAGATATGGCCCAGTTGAGACATAAACTCTGAAAATCACCTTTATTAATTATCCTTCCTACAACCTTCTGCCTTCTCTTTAGTCTTTGTTCCAGTTCTTTTTTTTGCTTCTGTACATTTATTCTTTCTCTTTTCTCACTGTTCTCCTTACTTTACAACCATTTTCTTGTCCCTTACCTTGCTGCTGGGAACTCCCATATACCTCTACATTTGAGCTTTCTCCTTGTTTATTTTTGCACTATCTTGCATTTCACTCTTATTTTCAAGTATTTTAAATCTCTTTTTACTCTAGCTTCACAATAAGGTCTTCTGTTGCTCTTTCTCCCTTGCTTGCAACTCTGACAAATCCTCTTCTTCATTTCTTTCAAATGCTTTTCCTTTTATTCCTGCTATCTTTCTAGGTTCATTTCAGTCATTGGCTACTAACACTTGATCTTCATAATCTGATTTTAACAGATAATACTGTTTGATGTGACTAAGCATATCCTTCCGAGAAAAGCAAAGTGCCTGAGAATCTGGATCCACACTATATCTGTATTATCAAAATACAGTTCTCTCTTTCTTATACAGTTTTTGTCAAACTTTCTGTATATATTGGTAAATGATAATACAGCTATGTATACCTTTCTGGTTTTTGAGGCTAAGAATAAAAAATAGATGTCTTGATCTGATAACTTATAGTTTCCTTACTTGTTTTTAATAAAACAATATTTAATTTTTCTCACTTTCTTTTACACACATATATACATTTGAGTGAGGGAATATATCCATTTCACTGAAACCATCTGTCAGTAGCAGAACAAAAATCTAAAACTGATGAAGTAGCACATGCTTTAAATACGAGCAGCATCTTCCCTGATGACAATGCCATTCTTTAACGTGTCTGTAATATTTTTATGTGTACTAAACCAATAGTCTCAGAAGAATACTAGATGCTGGGAAAATGGTACAATACTAAATAAATATACTTTTAACAGATGAGAATGCAGGGAAAGTAACAGAAAAAGAAAGCTTCTTAAATTACAATGAAATCCATAGTCTTAAATGAATAGCTAGACAACTGGATTACCTTTTGTGGGCCAAATTGTGTTCAGAGCTACTCTAACATCGATTTGAGTTAATCCCCAATGAATTCAATAGAGTTTCTGTACTAAAAAATTGAACAAACTAAAATAAAAACATTATACTTCTTTGGATTATTAGTGCATTTCTTTTTACTAGAACACGTTGTAATGAGTTTCTCCCCGATACTCTCACACATAATTTCATTACTTTTTTCTGAAATACTAAGAAAGACTGGATTCTCTGTCCTGACTTGAATTTGAAAGAAGTCTCAGGAGTTCAAATATTGTCTCCATTGCAGACTTTATGTTCAGTTTCAGCTTCCGCAAAAAAACAAGTACAGGTTGTGTACATATAGAACTGCAGTTATCAAGTTTTCAAAAATGCCTTAAAAATACTCAAGTCTTTTATTTCTCATGAAAAAATAATTCTAAATCAGTGCTGCTTTGTTCTTATATTTTTCAGACACTGTGTTCTCATGGTAAGTATTTGACTGGGAAATCATCGGATCATAGAATTGTTTTTGTTGGAAAGAACCTTTAAGATCATCAAGTCCAACAGTTAACCTAGAACTAAGAAGTCCACCACTAAACCATGTCCCTAAGCACGACATATACTCATCTTTTAAACACCTCTAGGGATGGTGACTCAACCACTTCCCTGGGCAGCCTGTTCCAATGTTTGATAATCCTTCTGGTGAAGAAAGTTTTCCTGATATCCAATCTAAACCTCCCCTGGCACAATTTGAAGCCATTTCCTCTTGTCCTATCATTTGTTACCCCGGAGAAGAGACTAGCACCCTCCTCGCTACAACCTCCTTTCAGGTACTTGTATACAGCAATAAGGTCTCCCATCAGCCTCTTTTTTTCCAGGCTAAACAACCCCAGTTCCCTCAGCCGCTTCTCATAGGACTTGTGCTCTAGACCCTTCACCAGCTTCGTGGCCCTTCTTTGGACTTGCTCCAACATCTCAATGTCTTTCTTGTAGTGAGGGGCCTTAAACTGACCACAGTACTGAAGGTGCGGCCTCACCAGTGCCGAGTACAGAGGGACGATCACTTCCATAGTGCTGCTTGCCACACTATTTCTGATAGAAGCCAGGATGCTCTTGGCCTTCTTGGCCAGCTGGGCACACTGCTGGCTCATATTCATCTGGTTATCGGTTAATACAGAATCACAGAATCACAGAATGTTAGGGATTGGAAGGGACCTCGAAAGATCATCTAGTCCAATCCCCCTGCCGGAGCAGGATTACCCAGACCATATCACACAGGAACGCGTCCAGGTGGGTTTTGAATGTCTCCAGAGAAGGAGACTCCACAACCTCTCTGGGCAGCCTGTTCCAGTGTTCGGTCAACCTCACCGTAAAGAAGACTTCCTCATATTTATGTGGAACCTCCTGTGTTCCAGCTTGCACCCGTTGCCCCTTGTCCTGTCAAGGGATGTCACTGAGAAGAGCCTGGCTCCATCCTCATGACACTTGCCCTTTACATATTTATAAACATTAATGAGGTCACCCCTCAGTCTCCTCTTCTCCAAGCTAAAGAGACCCAGCTCCCTCAGCCTCTCCTCATAAGGGAGATGTTCCACTCCCTTAATCATCTTCGTGGCTCTGCACTGGACTCTCTCTAGCAATTTCCTGTCCTTCTTGAACTGAGGGGCCCAGAACTGGACACAATATTCCAGATGCGGCCTCACCAGGGCAGAGTAGAAGGGGAGGAGAACCTCTCTCGACCTGCTGACCACACCCCTTCTAATACACCCCAGGATGCCATTGGCCTTCTTGGCCACAAGGGCACACTGCTGCCTCATGGTCATCCTGCTGTCCACTAGGACCCCCAGGTCCCTTTCCCCTACGCTGCTCTCCAACAGGTCTGTCCCCAACTTGTACTGGTACATGGGGTTGTTCTTGCCCAGATGCAGGACTCTACACTTGCCCTTGTTATATTTCATTCAATTTCTCCCTGCCCAACTCTCCAGCCTGTCTAGGTCCCTCTGAATGGCTGTGCAGCCTTCCGTTGTGTCAGCCACTCCTCCCAGTTTTGTGTCATCAGCGAACTTGCTGACAGTGCACTCTATTCCCTCATCCAAGTCATTAATGAATATATTGAATAGAACTGGTCCCAGTACCGACCCTTGAGGGACTCCGCTAGACACAGGCCTCCAACTGGACTCTGTCCCATTGACCACCACTCTCTGGCTTCTTTCCTTCAGCCACTTCACAATCCACCTCACTACCCGATCATCCAGACCACACTTCCTCAGTTTAGTTGCGAGGATGCTGTGCAAGACCGTGTCAAATGCTTTACAGAAATCGAGATAGACCACATCCACAGCTTTACCATCATCTATCCACCGGGTAACATCCTCATAAAAGGCTATCAAGTTGGTTAAGCATGACTTTCCCTTGGTGAAGCCATGCTGAGTGCCCCTAATGATCCCCCTATCCTTGATGTGCCTAGAGACAGCACCAAGAACAAGTTGTTCCATCACCTTTCCAGGGATGGAGGTGAGGCTGACCAGTCTATAGTTACCCAGGTCCTCCTTCCTGCCCTTTTTGAAGACTGGAGTGACATTCGCTTTCCTCCAGTCCTCAGGCACCTCTCCCGTTGCCCACGACTTAACAAAGATGATGGAGAGTGGCCTAGCAATGACTTCCGCCAGCTCCCTCAGGACCCGCGGGTGCATCCCATCAGGGCCCATGGATTTATGGACGTCCAGATTGCTTAATTGGTCCCTGACCCAGCCCTCATCTACCAAGACAGATTCTTCCTCTATCCTGACTTCTTCTGGGGCCTCAGGGGTCCAGGGCTCCTCAGGACAGTCTCCAGCTGTATAGACAGAGGCAAAGAAGGCATTCAGTAACTCCACCTTCTTTTTATCCTCTGTCTCCAGGGCCCCCACCTCATTCATCAGTGGGCCTACATTGCCTCTAGTGTTGGCTTTACCTGCAATGTATTTGAAGAAGCCCTTTCTGTTGTCCTTGACCTCTCTTGCAAGGTTTAATTCCAAGCTTTCCTAGTTGCCTCCCTACATCCTCTGACAACAGACTTATATTCCTCCCAAGTGGCCAGCCCCTTCTTCCACTTGAGTTTGCCCAGCAGTTCCCTGTTTAACCATGCAGGTCTCCTGCTACCCTTCCTTGACTTCCTACCTGCTGGAATGCTCTGATCTTGAGCTCGGAAGAAGCAGTCCTTGAATGCTAACCAACTATCTTGGGCCCCCTTATCTTCTAGTACCCTGTCCCATGGGATTTCCCCTAGCAATTGCTTGAAAAGGCCAAAGTTGGCCCTCCTGAAGTCCAGGGTTGTGATTCTGCTAGCTATTCTGGTCCTGCCACATGAGATCCTGAACTCTACCATCTCATGGTCGCTACAACCAAGGCTGCCCTCAACCTTCACCTCTTCAACCAGACCCTCCTTGTTAGTAAGGATGAGATCCATCAGCGCTCCTCTCCTAGTTGGCTCATCCACCATTTGCATCAGAAAGTTATCATCAATGCACTGGAGGAACCTCTTGGACTGAGGATGGCTGGCTGAGTAGACCTCCCAGCAAATATCAGGGTAGTTGAAATCCCCCACAACAACCAGACCCTGTAATTGTGAGACTGCTCTCAGCTGCCTGTAGAAGGCCTCATCACCCTCCTCATCCTGATCCGGTGGCCTGTAATAGACACCAACAACAGTATTACCCCTGCCAGCCTGCCCCTTAATTCGCACCCACAGACTCTCAACTCGCTCCTGATCCGCCCCTGGACAGAACTCAATACATTCTAGCTGATCACTCACATAAAGAGCAACTCCACCACCTCTCCTTAGTGGCCTGTCTTTCCTGAACAGAACATAGCCATCCATGACCACATTCCAGTCATGTGAGGTGTCCCACCAAGTCTCTGTAATTGCCACTAAATCATAGCCCCCTGACCGAACACGGATTTCCAACTCCTCCTGTTTATTCCCCATGCTGCGTGCATTGGTGTACAGGCATTTCAGGGAGCGAGCTGAGCACACCGATTTCACCCCAGGGGGATGGGGGGCCTCCTGGTCTACCTCAACACTAGAGCGTTGCCCCAGTGGTGCAAGCCCAGCTACTACCCCATCCCCCTTCGAATCTAGATCTTTTATACCCCAGATCTTTTTCCACCAGGCAGCTTTCCAGCCACTCTTCCACAAGTCTGTAGCTTTGCATGGGGTTGTTGTGCCCCAAGTGCAGGACCCGACACTTAGCCTTGTTGAAGAAATATTAATTATCGAAATTTTCATAGAGGATGCATACTCTACCAAGGGTAGAAATGAAACAGAGGAGCACCGATCTATTATCCAGTCTCAAACACAGATCAGTTGCACATGCTTATGTGTCTTAAGTCTTAGAAAAATGTGTCACAATACTTCCCAGGAATAACTTTCCACTTTTTAGTGGTATCTCAAGGACTTCCCTTAGTAGAAGTGATATATGCAAATATAACTGTCTCACCTAATTTTAGTTGTCTACAGTATTAATATCTAAATCTAAGCTAGTCACCCTAAGATTCCTTTTAAATCAAGAGAGACAAGTAAGCACTTTTTAGAGTGTGGGGTGTCTTTAGATTACTACCTTAGGAAGGAGTGAATTGCACTCTAAAGCTAGACATACTCAGTTGGCCAGATGAATCCCACATAACAATATTTCTTGAATTTCTTTTCAGTTAATATGTTTAAACTTTTTTTTTATTATTTCTGGATTGTAGTATTTGTGTTTCTGTTATCTGAAAGTCTAGTAAATAGCATTGCTTGGCTTTTTTCTTTCTTTTTTCATTTAGCAGCTATGTTTTGAGGATGAAAGATTCAAAACTACTGGGTTGACTTCTGAAAAATATTTATACAAAAAATAATGAACCTTAGAAAGATTTCTAAATATAAGTGAAGCCCCAGGACTGAACACAGAGATGTAGCAATATCAGTATAGGAATTCCAGTGTATATCTATTTGTCTTGTATATTGAAAAATGTTGTACAAATGCTTGCTTGGCATATTGTCGAATAACAGACTATTTTAATTACTCTATGTCATAGACTAAACTCATTAGTTAAAAAAAAAATAAAGCGTGAATTCGGAATAGTGAACGTATTTATTTAAATAATAAACTTTCCCACAAACCAACCCACTAATTAACAGAAATTGCAGACAATTCACCTGCTGTAAGTCTTATATAGAAATATGTGTCTTTGAGCTTCTTATTCGCAGTCTTTGTTGTATCAAAACAAAACGTCAGTTATACCTTTATTTTTTATTCTTTTGTCAATTTCTGCAACGCATAGTTCAGTTTTTCAAATCTTTCTAAGATAAGTTTTTGAATAATTAGCTTTGGAGGAGCCCAGACTGACCACAAATATGAATGGCATGTAACAGGAAAATATATTTCCACTTACACTTGTTGTGTTTGACCCCAACCACCATTGTGCTTGATATACTTGTGTTAGGTAGAAAATTGTTTGTTTCTATAGCTACTATGATTTCTGAGTGATACTCTGTAAGAAATACTGTGTTATCATTTTATACTAAAGGGATTGTTTTAATGAAGGTGTAGTCATTTAGGATAGAGTATTAGCATGAAACTCATTATGTAGGATCAATTTTACAAAAAACAAAGTAATCCAAAACCAAAAATCAAAAACCAACCGATAAACTTAGCCCAAGATGCTTATATTTAATTTTGTGATAAACTTGAATATCCAGGAGACTAAACATCAATATATGAAACTGATTGATAGACAAAATAAGCCAGTACCTTGAAAAGAAAAATTATTAATTCCTGTATGCCTATAGTGAAAGGGCATTTTCATTGTCTGCATACCAAGTGATTCAGGTATTCATTCATCATTTGTTTGAAGCATTTCTGACAATATTTAAAATCAGCCTTGGTTCCCCCTGAAAATCATCCAAAATCCCAAACAAGGATAAATCTTGGTACTGCATCTTATTTACATTGTAAATTATTTTCATTTTACCTGTAAAAGCTGGAATATGCATTCTATCTGTCTACCTCTCTGTCTATCTATCCACATATGTATGTATGTACATAAACTCCAAACTCCCAGGGAATGGTATCTCAAATATTTTGTATGTTAGTAAATGCCAGTCTATCTGAGGTTTCTATGAATAAGCAATATTATTGAAAACATAAATACTCCTATCTAAACTGTATGATGACATTTATAGTAAAAGAAGCCTTTTCAGTGTTTAAAATATTGCTGTACAAGTACAGCTTTAGTTAATGTGTCAAGTCATTGCTTTTTAACCACAAGCTTAGTTTTTGTAGCTCTGCAGGAGAGCTAGTATAAAGAACCATTCACTCTGACTTAACCTTGGGACACAACTGCAATATAAATATTAAGGATGAGAGGTCTTAATTTCTCTAACGTAGACATCAAGGAGAACAGCAAAAAACCCAAAGATTCATACCTTCTTCAGAGGTCCAGAGATTATGTACTTCTAAATTCACAGTGCACAAGAGAGTAGAAAAATCTGATGAGAAGATATTCTACCGTGAAGAAGGGGGAGGAAGTGGATTTGTGTTCCTTGCAAAAGAAGAAACATTTTCTCTTTCCTGGGCTTGCAGAGAGCAGGAAAATTTTGAAAGAACATGCAGCTGCTGTTACAGATAATTCACAGATTATTCCTTTCTGCATGTGAGAAGCACACTGAAAGCAATTCTGCTTCAGAAGTCTGACAGTACCTACTGTAACTCAGTATTCTGAAGACAAATATCTCCATGATTGTGGTTGATCATAAGAGCACAACTTAGATCTACACAGAAAGCATAATATATAATCATCAGTCTCATATATTATTTTTCTCTCCCTTTCCTCTTTCAGATCATATTTTATTTTGTTATAACCAAAAAGCATTGAGAGATCAAAAAATTTTGCCTGTTTTCACATTCCCAAGCCTATTTAATTTTCACTCTATTTTTCTGCAAAAGCCCAATGACATAAAATAAAAACCTTCACCGTTCCATTGCGTGGTAAGCAAAGTAATACAGGTAACGAGTCTATTTTTCCTTTGAGAGTAGAGAACATATGTCATAGTGTTATCTGAGAATGCTACTGTTATAATCATGCTCCAGTGATTTTCTCATATTTGAGTAATTGTTTCCACAGATGAAAAGAACAAGCAAGAAAAAACATATTTCTTTAAAAAGTTTTCAAGCAATGTCTAGTGACATACAAAAAAGTTTTTCTATTGACTTCTCGTAGGTATATTTTTATATTACGTTTTGTAAAGTTTTGCTGAGATTCAGAGATTTTTTTTCTTGTAGTGATTTTTTAGAGGAGAGTCATTATTCCTTGGAGTTGCTGTCAGGATATTATGTCATTTTTATTAATAAAAAGGAATTCCTCACCTCCAGGAATATTTTTCTGTGATGTTTAACCTCAATGTAGCTCTAATGATTAAATAACTATTCTCATAGAGGTTATGCAGATATGAATTTTATAAATCAGATGCAGAATCCCCACATGGAAGTGGATAGTGTGCCCTGTATCAAAGTCTGTATTAATTTTAAGGATAATCCTAGAATTAACTCAATTTTACCATCATAAACAGTTAGTAAAGGTTGCTGGGTTGGGTGGGGGGTAATTTTTTCATATTTGATAGCATGAGATATTGATTAGCAGAATGTGTTAACTCAATCTGTACCTTTTGGTTGCTGCTTAGCAGCCGAAAACATTGATACATGCAAATGAATGCTGAAAGCATGACCTTTTTTCATCACCTTTCACTACGAAATAGCCAAGCTTCTTTGTAAGTCTCCTGCCTATTGATAGGATTAGTTTAACAAAAAAGAAAAACATGGAAAAGGTCAGTTGAATTTAAAATGCTCCCATTAACATTTTTTTTCCCTGATCATACAAGCTGTAACAAAGAACTTTAATAAACAGTTTGAATTCTTTATGTCTGCAATTTGTATTACTGCTGTTCATGTACTTGGATACACAGCAGCTTTTCCTTTTCTGATTCAGAAAGGAGTTGTCATTATCTTGTCCAAGTGCTGAAAAAAACTTCTTTCAGAAAACTGCTTCTGAAGTACATGCATTTGTAGTACAAATAATGCTGTCTTAATTTGGAGCTGCTGTTACCATAGTAACCCTTTACTACTTTCTGTACACGCACACACATGCATATATACTCTCTCTCTCTCTCTCTGCATACTTAAAGATGCATAGAATTTACAGGTACATCACCAAACAGGAGACTTTACCCCTGCTCCCACATTGGAATTTGCCTTCTTGACTCATGAAAATTAGTTCTGGAGTATTTTATAGTATGTATAGCCCTACAATAGTCCATTCTCCCTGTTATGGAAAAGCCTCTGCACCTTGCCCTGTCAAGTACAAAACTTTCTTTTTGAGAGGGTTTAAGGACAGTAAAGGTAGTTTAGATGTCAATGAAGTAAAAATACTAGATTTACCCTCACTTTTTGATTTCTTTACCTTTTCAAAACAGTGGAAAGAGATGTTATTGCAAACGGGAATCAAACACAAACCCATTAAGCAATATAAGCTGAAAATATTCATTTGTCCATTAAATGTGTTAGTCTTATTTTGTAATTGACTAACATTAAATTAATAATTCTTCTGTAGTTGGAAGTCAATTAAATGGAATTAAGGATCCACATAATTTAAAAACGAAAGAAAAACCCCAAACACAAAAAAAAACCCTAATTTTTAAACTAATTACAGATCATAGCACAAAAGTTGTCATATCCTATTTTATACTATGTGAAGAAGCATGGTGCAAAAACACTTGAATGAATGCCAATATCTATAGCTTCACCCCATGAAGTACTAACCTGGGGTATACTCACTGCCTGTGTTCTCTCAGGCAGCCAAGTGCATACTGAAATTCATCCTACAGTCTGGGTACTCCAATCATCTAGAACAGGAAACTTAACAGAAATTTAACAGGTGCTCTGCATCTCCCTTTTCTACATTTATACCAATCCTATGAAAAGACAGTGTACCTTCTGTAAACACAGCCTGGTACGTACATATTTTCTCAATAAGGTCAGTGGAAAGTTAAGAAAGATGCCATGCCATTGTTGTTGAAACTTAATGTACAATATACTGCATAAAAATAAAGTAGTTCTTTTTTTAAGATATTGTATATGCCATACAGTGAACAAAACGCAAACCAGTGTTCCTGTGATAAGGGAGACTAATCACTAGCAAAGACACTTCACTATATATATATATATATATATATATATATATATATATATATAAATTCCTGTGAGAAAACAGTTGTGCATTTTGTATTTTTAATACAAATGTTTTAATTTTTAAACAACTTTGACAAATAGTTTACTTAATCTTTGCAGTGATTTTTGGAAATAGAAATTCAGTACAAGAGTTGAATTGATCTGGTTTATTCAGTTCAGAAACCTCTGATAAATTATGTCTTTGTAAATTAAGAGAGAACTTGAAAGGTTTGGAATAATATTAAACTCATTTAAAATATATAAACTTGATATAACTGTGATGGTTACTTGCTTCTTTGCTTTTCATTTAGGGATATTACTTGCTACTTGGTTATTTTAATTATTTGCATAATACCACCCTGAATTGAAGTAGAACATTTTTCAAGTTTGTTTTTCATTTGAAAAATACTCAAAGATTAAAAACTAGGTCTCAAGTGGCCTACAGAAATTAAGAATTCAGAAAGAAAACAAAGCACACGATGTATCTATATCTATGTATCTATATATCTCAACACTATCTAGTGATGTCTCATCTGATATCTTTTTTTGTTGTAGTGACATGGCTGAACAAATGGCACAGAAAAATGTCCAAATGGGTAACTCCTCTAAACCTGAAGGTAATAAAAAGCGTTATTGTTTTTATGCAAGGACATTGTTTCTTTACATAGACTCTGATGAGCTGAACCGTTAATGCATTTTGGACTTGGTTGGCTGCCAAGGTCAAAGTGTCATTATCATCAACCTGGTTTAGTTCAGCAGCTGTAACGTGTTAGGGAGGTTCTGCGGAAGTGTCAGTCTGACTTTGAAGGAACAGTTCCTTAAAAAGTACCTCAATTGGTAAGATATTCACAAAGTAGCACTTACTTACATAGTACACTGTCCCTTTTAAAGACAAAAATAATTAAAAAATAATGGGTGTGAGAACCATCCCTTCAACTCAATTTTCAGGCACCTAGGAGAGTGAAAGTACAGTCAACATTGCTAACAGGACTGAACAACTTTTCAAGAATAGATGATCATATAAAAAATCCTACATATAGGGACAGCCACACATATTCCCTTTTGAACTTTACAACTTTTTGACCTCGGTCTAACTGCACAATTACCTAGGTGACGTTGTTTTTCCCTGAAAATGGGTAATATTTTTGTTAATGCATTCAAGTTCTTGTGTCTCTAGGCCTTTGCAGAAGTGGCAACTAGGGTCCAAGTGACAGCTTACATACCTAGCTCCTGTATAAACTTGAACCTATAAATGCTAAATTTATTTGTCTTGAAATCAGTCTGAATCTCACAGAATCACAGAATCACAGAATGTTAGGGATTGGAAGGGACCTCGAAAGATCATCTAGTCCAATCCCCCTGCAGGAGCAGGATTACCTAGATCATATCACACAGGAACGCATCCAGGCGGGTTTTGAATGTCTCCAGAGAAGGAGACTCCACAACCTTTCTGGGCAACCTGTTCCAGTGTTCGGTTACCCTCACCGTAAAGAAGTTTTTCCTCATATTTATGTGGAACCTCCTGTGTTCCAGCTTGCACCCATTGCCCCTTGTCCTGTCAAGGGATGTCACTGAGAAGAGCCTGGCTGCATACTCATGACACTTGCCCTTTACATATTTATAAACATTAATGAGGTCACCCCTCAGTCTCCTTTTCTCCAAGCTAAAGAGACCCAGCTCCCTCAGCCTCTCCTCATAAGGGAGATGTTCTACTCCCTTAATCATTTTCGTGGCTCTGCGTTGGACTCTCTCTAGCAGTTCCCTGTCCTTCTTGAACTGAGGGGCCCAGAACTGGACACAATATTCCAGATGTGGCCTTACCAGGGCAGAGTAGAGCGGGAGGAGAACCTCTCTCGACCTGCTGACCACACCCCTTCTAATACACCCCAGGATGCCATTGGCCTTCTTGGCCACAAGGGCACACTGCTGCCTCATGGTCATCCTGCTGTCCACTAGGACCCCCAGGTCCCTTTCCCCTGTGCTGGTCTCCAACAGCTCTGTCCCCAACTTGTACTGGTACATGGGGTTGTTCTTGCCCAGATGCAGGACTCTACACTTGCCCTTGTTATATTTCATTCAATTTCTCCCCTCCAACTCTCCTGCTGCCTAGAGACAGCACCAAGGACAAGTTGCTCCATTACCTTTCCAGGGATGGAGGTGAGGCTGACCGGTCTATAGTTACCCAGGTCCTCCTTCTTGCCCTTTTTGAAGACTGGAGTGACATTCGCTTTCCTCCAGTCCTCAGGCACCTCTCCCGTTGCCCACGACTTAACAAAGATGATGGAGAGTGGCCTAGCGATGACTTCCGCCAGCTCCCTCAGCACCCGCGGGTGCATCCCATCAGGACCCATGGATTTATGGACGTCCAGATCGCTTAATTGGTCCCTGACCCAGCCCTCATCTACCAAGACAGATTCTTCCTCTATCCTGACTTCTTCTGGGGCCTCAGGGGTCCAGGGCTCCTCAGGACAGTCTCCAGCTGTATAGACAGAGGCAAAGAAGGCATTCAGTAACTCCGCCTTCTTTTTATCCTCTGTCTCCAGGGCCCCCACCTCATTCATCAGTGGGCCTACATTGCCTCTAGTGTTGGTTTTACCTGCAATGTATTTGAAGAAGCCCTTTCTGTTGTCCTTGACCTCTCTTGCAAGGTTTAATTCCAAGGAGGCCTTAGCTTTCCTAGTTGCCTCCCTACATCCTCTGACAACAGACTTCTATTCCTCCCAAGTGGCCAGCCCCTCCTTCCATGATCTGTACACTCTCTTCTTCCACTTGAGTTTGCCCAGCAGTTCCCTGTTTAACCATGCATTCACCCATATATATTGCCATTACAAAGGCAATGCTAACCTCAGGAAAATGAATCACCTAAACTCGGCACTTCAGTTGTGTCTGTCAGTGTAGGTCCATTTGACAACAAGAAACAGAGGGAGGTTTATGGGCAAAAGACAAAAAAATTCTGTTTCCTCCTTGCTCTTATGTTAGGAAGTCCTTCCTGGGTGTTTCCTCACTGGCATTAGGGAGAGCACATGAGGTCTATCATGAATACTAAGTCAGACATTCATATCTCAGGTCAATGTATGCTCCATACTGAGGTGGTCTGGCTCAGGCTGCATTGCTGGTATCCCACACACAGCTCAATAACAAGATTCACTTCCTCTTATATTCTCTTTTTGCCTCTTTCTCCCCACCTGAGCTCTTTCCTTTTACCATGGTGCCCCTCTTCCAAATAAGCAACACACTTCTGCTTACCCTTACCCCATTGGCTGTGGTCTTGCTGACTTTGTAAGCATATTATTTACAAAACCCTTATCCTGGTAAGTTCTACCTTGGTGAGCAATTACGTTATGCTATTAATTTCCTTTTGTTGTCTGTAATGTTTCTTCTTTCTGATTCCTTGTGTAGTTCTCTTGTCAGGGTAGCTACAGGTCAGGACTGACTGGCTGTGCACATACCTTAACACTTTAGGAATGGCCAAGGTAAGTGGAGAACAGTAAAGAATGAACTTTAACAATCATTTTCTGTAGAGGCTTGGTTAAGTGAGAAGGGGCACGATCTTGTGCCACTGAGCAGTCTGAGCAACCCAGGCTTTGAGCTACGCAAGAGTTAAGTCCAGAGCTCTGAGTATGTAAATCTGTGGACCGATCGCAGGTGCAATCGGGATGTGTGATTAGCAGCCCTGCCTATATATCCGCTGCGTGCTTTGCGGAGAGGGGGAGAACCTCCATACTCACATTGAGATTGTGTCGTTACTCCGGACCGCCGCCCGACACCCGGTGAGCCGCCGCCCCGCTTCAGTTTTCCTTTTTACCTTTCATTGGTGTGTCACTCATTCCTGCTTTAAATCCTAGCATCTTCAGTAAAGTTTTTACTTCACTGTAGTAATATCAGCAATGTGGTATCCCAGCATCCATGCTGACATGTGTAATACTTCAGCAACAACTTCTTGTGCTCCCAGTGGATCCTCTCTATGAATCTTTTATCTTCTTTTATTATGTGATAGATACAGAAGTGTCTGATTTTTAGTGGAATGTATGGTTGTTTTTGTATTGCTACTGATTTTCACATTGTGCTATACTGAAGTAGGAACTCAGCCTGAAGCAATTTGTTTCCTGTAAGTCAGATCTCACAAATGCATTAAAAAATCTCTGTTGCCCATGCAGAGGTGAACTCCATTGTGCATAATGAATGTTAAAGTTACCATGAAGAATTAGATTCAGATTCAGAGATCCTATTGTAGACCTCTATATGCAAGTGTGTACATCTGGTTTAAGTGTCATTTTCATCAAAGAAAACCCAGGATTTGATTCAGTTGCCTGATTAAATGACTAGTACTATTCCTGACAGCAAAGTCTGTCCAAGACATTTACATGGGTTTGGCAGATACGACAGGGGAACGACAAGAGGCCTTCACCCTTCTGGAATGCTTCAGTTTGAAGCTAGTAGAGTATTCTGTTCAGCTCATCTTAAAATAGATACATTTGGTCTGCAGAATCATTTTTCAGTCTCCACTGACTGAACATGTTAGGAGCTCATTTCAGTTGTTAAACATACATGCCTAATACTATTTAAGATTCTTCAGGATATCAAGCCCCAAGCTGCTACTCAGGTACAGCAAAACTCTATTCTATATCGTGCAGCTCTATAAAGATATTTCAAATATCCTAGGAAGTTGCCTGTGTTTGGACAACAGATTTCCTCTGACTCTAATGGTAGCTTAGCCGTATAGTTCAGCTATGCACACTTACCTAAATGTAAGTATACACCCATATGTGGACCCCAATTCAGTTCTAAATGTTAATATTTATAGTCCTTACCTACAGTGACTCTAATATTGCAGACACTCTCAGAACAGCAAAATAGCTACAGATTGTCTGCCAAATTTACCTATGCTGACACCATGTAAAGCCAAGCTGATAGCTGCCACTTTTACTCACCAGGGGAATGGCATAGTATGTAAAGAAGCACCTGGTCCTGGTGTTACTGATCAGCACTGCTTCTTTTTTCGCTCCATACTTTATCCCCCTTCACCTTCCAACCTACTTCACCTAGAGCAGTAGGCTCAGCTCCCTAACACTCAGTATGCTTGTTCAGCTCCTTCACCCTGTCCCTCCTCTGACAACAGGAAGACTGCGTGCCCCTTAGTTTCTCATACTTTCAGGAGTTTCACATTCAGTTTTGTCTGCACAGCTGAGAAGCCTGAGACAGCTCTTGCAACCGAATCCTTACTGTAATAGAATCAATGGTGAATAAGAATGGCAGACAAACTGAGCATTTTATAATGATTTTTGAAAGGGAAAGTTGAGCGTTCACTACTTTCTTCCATAGCCTATAGGTTTGAAAATTTATACCCTCATAAAATGTATCAAATGCCGTTTCAAAAAATCCCTTGAAATTCAAAAGTTTAATTGGTTAACTGGTGATGTGGTTGACTTCTCAAAAGAACAATCAATTCCTTTTGTTCCTTCTGAAAAGTATGATGAGATATACTTGCAGTAATCACCTGAAAAGCCATGTTGGTTTATTACATTTTATAAGATATCCCAAATTACAGTAATTTTTTAAACAAAAAGAGAAATAAAAGTCCAGAATTCAAAGCTACAGTGTAGCTCTCTGCAGTCAAATATTTTCTAAGAAAACTAATGAGGGTTTTGTTTCTTTTTTGTGTTTATGTCTTTGCGTAAAAATTACTCAGTTTTCTGATCAGAGGAATAAATTCCTTTCATTATATTCACAGTAAATAGAATGCTATTCTTTTGCTGAGTCCCACAGAATGAAATACTCGTTCAATGTGTAAGTACTGCTCAGTGTAAATAAGACCTTGGCCTTTAGTGAACACTTCTGATATGTGTAACAACAGGTTTTGGTGGAAAAATGTCTTCATAAAAAAGAATAGAATAAAATACCACAGTTATGCCATTTTTCTTTTATTTCCTCATAGTTACTGTGTAAAAATATCTGCTTTATGGCAGAGCCAAGAAACATGCATTCTTCTACGTGATTTAGATTTTTTGCTAACAGTTTTGTGTTAAAAGTTGATATTGTTGAACTAGATGTTTTCAGCAGTGATATTTCAAATGCTTAAATATTCAAATTGCATGATGGTAATAATATTGAGAACATTAAAAAAGAAGAATAACCAAAGCTCATATCTTGGTAGGTGTTTTGTTATTTTTAAGGGAGAAAATGCAGTATTCAGTTCGTTGAAAATTAAAATTATTAGTTACTTCTTTGAATCTTATTTTATAAAAAATGAGAAAGTGTCAAAAGCAAATATGAAGACTCTCAAAGTGTTTGTGTTTGAACGTCATCATCCTTCTAGAGTTTAAGATAATATTTTTGCAGTGCTGTGGATTGAAAACAAAGAATTTGTATGAAAACATATCTGATGTCAACTCAAGTCACATGAAAAGACTATTTTATACTTTAGAGTTAATGATGGATAACCACTGTGAATGAAAGGCAATTTTAGAAATACATGTACACTCGTGCTTTGAAAAAATTCTCCATTTTGATTCTGATAAACAAGTGGATTAACTAAGTGTAGAAGCGTATAGCAAGCTAAACAGACTAATATTAACCGTAATGAATTAATTAACCTGTCTTTCATTGCAGCATATTCCTTCATACTCTGTTGCAGAAAGGAAAACTTCACAATATTTGCCTCTGGATCAGGGATATTGTTTTCTGTTTTGGTTCATCTTGATTATTTCTCTGAAGAATTTCACTGCAGTTACTGAAAATTAGGTTCTCTGCAAGTCTTTCTGAGTTGTGTTCTCCAAAAAGAAAGCTGCAATGTATAAGTATTCTGATAAAATTTAATTATTTGCAGTGTTGAAGTAATAGCTGATATGTAGCTTTCATATTATATTATTTGCACTTCTAAATAGGTAATGATATTTAATTTGCAAACATAACCTCCTTATCTATTAAATTACACCTGGAGGTAAGGCAGAGCATATTGTGAAGAACGTATTGCAGTCTAAAGGCTTCAGATGTTAGTATTCATTGAACAGATGTACACTAAGTCCTTGACTGTGAAATATTTCGAAAGCTTTATTAACACCCACAACTGAATATAGTAACTATCACCATGTCAACATTATGAATCAATCTCTTAGGATGTTGATAGCTCTTTTGTTTATCCTCTGACCATCTGGAACATTTAGCAGATTCAGATACTCAAAATGAGAAAGCAGCATGCTCAGGTGCTACCACCCCTTTCAGCTGGGCAGCTTTTATAACAGTTATTAGCCTGAATATTCTCCATCTGTAGTGTCACAGTCCATGTAGAACATATAAATTATTTACAAACTTCATCCTTTCTCATTAGTTTTAGAGTAAAAAGCAGTTCATTTAGAAAACTAAATTGCACATATCATTAAAGTTGTTAAGTATGTTGGAGATGACTGCAATGAATTTATCAGTCTATTTTACCTGGCAGACAGAAACGTAACACTAATGACACATGTCATTCTGTAGATATTTTAGCAAATTGTAAGGTGGAAATGAGGCAGCAAAAACAAATGTTCAGGAAGATAGAAGAAACATTTATGCAAGTCTTTGAGAATGTCTTGGAGGTAATTTGTTAATCATATTTTGTTTGATTTGTGAAATCACATATTACCTTCTTTGGAGCTGCTGTGAAAATTAAAGGAGTTGCATTGTTTAATCCTAGATCACAATACAAATGGAAATACAACTCTCTTATAACTGCCAAAAAAAGTTTATAAGAAATATTCAGTGAAGAACTCTAAATGCAAAGATCATATATGACCAGTTGTGAATTATAGCAAGCACTGAATTCTTTTAACTTCCATAACATAATCTGGATGAGAACAAGTCTGGAAAGCACAGTTATTTATTAACTAACACCATCGGAAAAATATTTCTATTGAACATGTAAATATTTCTGTGTATTTAATATCCCCAAGTTAAAATCGGTTAATGAAAATGTTCATATTATGGCACAAATGGAATTAATTATATCACTTGAATATTACAATGTTAAGAAAACAGAAGGGAAAATAGCAAAGATGAATTAAACTGGTTAACATGAACATTACTCCTCTCTGACTTGTTCAAAACAAGACAAAAATTGTAATTATATTCCATCTGCATATCTGCTGGGTAAATATGGGACCTCATTATTGTCTCCAGCTCCTCTTCACTTCTTATATTCTACAAATTTCATGTCAAATTAGTCTCTTTAAGGCTAAAATTGTTCTTCAGCTCTTCTGCAAGGTGCTAGGACATTTCAGTGTGGTGGGGGAAAGAAAGAAGCAGATTTTAAAAAACAGTTTTTGTGCTGGGTTTGGATGGGATAGAGTTAATTTTCTTCATAGTAGCTAGTATGGGGCTATGTTTTGGATTTGTGCTGGAAATAGTGCTGATAATGCAGGGACATTTTAGTTATTGCTGAACAGTGCTTACCCAGAGTGAAGGTCTTTTCTGCTCCTCATATCACCCCGCCAGTGAGCAGGCTGGGGGTGCACAAGAAGTTGGGAGCGGACACAGCTGGGACAGCTGACCTCAACTGACCAAAGGGACATTTCATACCATATGACATCATGCTCAGCAATGGGGGTGGACGGTTGTCGAGGGGGGCGCTGCCTGGGAACTGGCTCCCACTTCCTCTTTTAGTTATTGTTCATAGAGGAATGGTGTATGAGCCTTCAAAAGAGTTTGTGAAGAAGTCACCTTTTCCATCTAGTTCAAAAGGACAGCAATGGCAGAACTGTGCTGCAATCTATTTTGTCCAGTTCTGGGCCCCACACTTCAAGAAAGATGTTGAGGCGTTGGAGCGAGTCCAGAGGAGGGCGACCAAGCTGGTGAAGGGTCTGGAGGGTCTGACCTATGAGGAACGGCTGAGGGAGCTGGGGTTGTTTAGCCTAGAGAAGAGGAGGCTTCAGAGGTGACCTTATTGCAGTCTACAACTACCTGAAGGGAGGCTGTAGAAGAGTGGGAGTCAGCCTCTTCTCCCAGGCAACTAATGATAGGACAAGAGGACACAGCCTCAAGCATCGCGAAGGGAGGTTCAGGTTAGACATTAGGAAGCATTTCTTCTCAGAAAGGGTCGTTAGACATTGGAATGGGCTGCCCAGGGAGGTGGTGGAGTCACCATCTCTGGATGTGTTTAAGAAAAGACTGGACATGGCACTTAGTGCCCTGGTCTAGTTGACATGGTGGTGTCAGGGCAATGGTTGGACTCGATGATCCCAGAGGTCTCTTCCAACCTGATTGATTCTGTGATTCTGTGATTCTGTGTCATTTCTTTGTGCAGATTACAGCTAATCATTTAGTCATCCTTGTAATGCTACATTTTCTGTTTTTTTAACTATATTTTGTGCTTGCATGTTTTTTCTGTTTTTGAAAGTACACAGTAAACTGAAAGTACTATTTTAGGTACAGAGGAAACTAATTTTGTACAGAACTCTACAAAATTTATCATCATATTTGATTTAATTCAGAATATATTTTATTAAAACTCTAAACCACAATCAGCATATTTTCTTTACTTGTGAAGTTATTTATTCAGTGGTGACATATTTTATCAGTTTCATAATTAAGAAACAATTCTTTCAAGACTTTGCAACACTTTGCATAAGTGTGATCAACACAACGTTGAAGACAGTAATATGTCATTTGACATAAATGTATAGCACAATTTAGACAACATAGAATCATAGAATGGTTTGGGAAGGGACCTTAAAGATCATCTAGTTCCAAACCCCCTGCAATGGACAGGGACACCTTTCCACTAGAACAGGTTGCTCAAAGACCCATCCAACCTGGCCTTCAACACTGCCAGATAGAGGGCAGCCACAACTTCTCTGGCAACCTGTGCCAGTGTCTCACTACCCTCACAGTAAAGAATTTCTTCCTAATATCTAAGCTAAATCTACTCTCTTTCAGTTCAAAACCATTACCCCTCATCCTGTCACTACATGTCCTTGTAAAAAGTCCCTTTCCCGCTTTCTTGTAGGCCCTCTTCAGGTAGTAAAAGGCTGCTAGAAGGTCTCCCCGCAGCCTTCTCTTCTCCAGGCTGAAGAGCCCCAACTCTCTCAGCCTGTCTTCACAGGAGAGGTCCTTCATCTCTCATTATCTTCGTGGCTCTCCTCTGGACTCGCTCCAACAGCTCCATGTCCTTCCTATGTTGGGGTCCCCAGAGCTGAATGCAGTACTCCAGGTGGGGTCTCACGGGAGCAGAGTAGAGGGGCAGAATCACCTCCCTCAACCTGCTGGCCACGCTGCTTTTGATGCAGCCCAGGATACAGTTGGCCTTCTGGGCTGCAAGCACACATTGCCAGCTCATATTGAGCTTCTCATCAACCATCATCCCCAAGTCCTTCTCCTCAGGAATGCTCTCAATCCATTCGCTGCCCAGCCTGTATTTATGCTTGGGATTGCCCCAACCCACGTGCAGGACCTTGCACTTGGCCTTGTTGAACTTCATGTGGTTTGCATGGTCTAGCTCTCAAGCCTGTCAAGGTCCCTCTGGATGGCATCCCTTCCCGCCAGAGTGTTGACCACACCACACATCTTGGTGTCGTTGGCAAACTTGCTGAGAGCACACTCAATCCCAGTGTCCATGTTGCCGATAAAGATGTTAAACATCACCGGTCCCAATACCGACCCCTGAGGAATGCCACTCATCACTGGTCTTCACTTAGGCATCAAGCCATTGACTGTAACTCTTTGAGTGTGACCATCCAGCCAATTCCTTATCCACCGAGTGGTCCATCCATCATGTCCATATGACTCCAGTTTAGAGATAAGGATGCTGTGCAGGACAGCGTTAAATGTTTTGCGCAATTCCAGGTAGATGACATCAGTCACTCTTCCCCTATCCACCAGCACTGTAACCCCGTCGTAGAAGGCCACCAAATTTGTCAGGCATGATTTGCGCTTCATGAAGCCATGTTGGCTGTCACTAATCACCTCCTTGATTTCCATGTGCCTCAGTATAGTTTTCAGGAGGATCTACTCCATGATCTTGCCAGGCACAGAGACTGGGACTCACTGGCCTGTAGTTCCCTGGGTCTTCCTTTTTTCCCTTTTTGAAAATAGGGGCTATATTTCCCATTTTCTGGTCAGTCACATAAATACCTCATGCTAGAGTAAATATTTATATTTCATGTTATAACATTACATGTTTCTTATTTAAACTATAGTCTACAATCTTTCAAAAAGAAAACTAAAATCTTCATTATTTTTGTTTAGTCTTTGTCAAATAAATCAGTAAGTTAACTAAATATTTGCCCCAAAAGTCATCTCTTAACGAATAACATTATCTGATTTTCACAGATGCCTCTGGATGATCCATTCTAAAAGTTCTGTTACTGTACAGTAAGCTCCAGGACAACTTGTGTCCTCAGATATTCACCATACAGAGTCCACATAAAATTAGGGTAAATGCAGAGGCTATCAATCAGAGGCATTGGTGATAAAACACTTTCTTCCATCTCAGAAGAGGGATATACAAGAAGGAGGAAGTTGATGGATCAGAGATGAGTAGGCCGTTTTTTCTTTTTCCATGTGGTACAGATGTCACTGGTTGTTTCTTTTTGCATTTTCTGTTTCTTAAAAGACAAGTTCCTTAAGTTTACATTGACATCTGAAAACTTTCATTTATGCAGGTAGCTCTGTTTCTTTATTCTGCTTTTTTTTCCCCCTCTATTTTATGTATGAATGGAGGGAGTAACTTTGGTCTTTTAGCAAATACTGTATACTTTTCAGTAATAATATGTAATAGAGCTTTGCAGGTACTTTTCTTCGAATTTTCATCATCTTTAAATAGATGCTTTAGGGTATATTTTCTGATATGTCATTTTCTTAGATCTTTCAGCTGCTTTACCTGAAGTAACCAATTGACATCTGTCTTATAATTACTTTTTATGTATTATTCCAAATGAAACAAGAAAAACTATTCTGTCAGACTGACTCCTAGGGGAGTATGGAAATGCTCAGTAATACAATTCCCTCCATAAACATCAAAGTAGAACTTCTTTTGTTTTGCAAAAGATTGAAATGTAGCTGAGAAATGAACAATATTTTTATTCCAATAATCTTCTGGCACAATCTTCTGCTCAAAATCTACCATCCTGAGGAATAAGATAAAACATATATACAATGAGCAAAACATGAAGATGTACTAAATATATATCTTAGCATTCTATTTATGCTGCCAAATCAGTATTCAAAACTCATTGTTTTTGCTGTGTGGCTTGTATTCTACCAGCAGAAGGTTTAAAAAATGTAGGCTTCACACTGGATTAACATTCCTTATTTTAGAACCAAAGTTTCCAGACTTGAAGAGGAATTCATCTGATACTATAGATATTTACATATGAGCTAATTCCCAGGGTCTCTTCTATAATTCCTGGAGAGGGCAAAAAAGTCATATTCTCTTGATAAAAGGTAGATGTATACCGTACTAATGAATCCTCTCCAGAAATTCCTATATTTCTCCACTGATAAGGGTGTTTAGATGTCAAATTTATGTTCATATACATATTAAAGTATCTCACGTTAAATGAACTGAGTAACAGCTTTTCTTCCTGTATTACTGAAACAAGTTTTTTAATGTTTTAAATCTATACATAGTTTGCATATCCTTACACAAACAGGAAACCAACTAAACAGAGCAGAGAAGTCTTATATTAACTAAGAACTATACAGACGCGGATCCTTTGCATATATTGTTGGAACACTGAGGTGTGCCTCTGCAAGAAGTATAACATTTTTCTCAGCATGATGTAGGGCATGACAAGGTACTTTAGCATTCAACCAGAAGTACTAATAAGAGACAAATGAACGTATGAGATACTTCTCTGACATAATCTGAAACTTACTGAATTTGAAACGATTCAAGACACAAAAGAAGAGAAGTTGTCATGAGGGAACAGTGTGGGAGAGGAGTATGCAAATATCTGTGCATGTATGTATGGAGCACATTGTGTAGAAAACTAGACTGTGTTTATATAACAATTTCTTACACATTTTTCTCATTTTTTCTTTTTTTTTTTCCCTATGTGGTTATGCTATTCTTTATCTACTCCCACTATTTTGTCTTTCTTTTCATTGTTTGAAACTGTCCCTCCTCTATTTTAAATTAGCCATGTTGCTGGTTTATTGCACTTGTATACTTTCGATCCATTTGGATAATTTGGTCTTGTGCTTTCTCTTCAAATATTGTTTATGTAGGACAGATTTCCTTAAACTTTTTTTTATCTTACACTTAACTCCCATATGATTTCTGTTGCTATTTCCTGAATTTACTTATGACTACTGCCTTGAAGACCAGTGATTTATGTATGTTTACTTATATTCCTTCTCCTCATTTTAAGGTTTGTAAACTCCATAGTTGCTCTGACTAAAGTTACCTTCTGTCTTCAAATTCTCTAACAATTTTTTTTAAAAAAGAGGGTAGTTTATTTCTGCTGTGTTTCTTATCGAGCAAATGTTTTTCTAAATTTTGTAATCCGTAACAAGTGTTCCTTAATATACCCTTGATACATCTTTGAAATATCAACTTACCTATTTTTTCCTGGTGTTGAAAGTAATAGAACTTGATTGTTCCTTGACTCCATCGTTTTAATCATCCTGAGTATAAAACATTGTGAGAACTAAATTGTTATTACCATCAGTACCATCCAGCACCATCAGCTATCTTAGACTTGTGTATATATGTCTTCCTTGCTGTCCCCGGGGAAAGCCTTAACTGTGCCACTTTTTTGTCCAGCTGATATGCTTAGGTAACACCAGGGAACTTAATGAGAAACTTGAAAGGTGAAAACTCTGGAGATTACTATCTGCAAAAGAATGAATCTTCTCTGAAAGAGGTGTAAAAATTCTGTGAAACCTAGACAATTCAGACAAGCTTGTGTATTCTTCAGATTTGGGACTATGAAACTCAAGGGCTTATAGAAATGAAACTTCTACAAAGAAGTAAATACCAGCCACATATAACAATGATGTAAACACTACATATTTTCAAGATATACTTTCATCTACACTTGAATAATCTATGAAGTCTGAACAGCAATGTCATCTTTTGCAGTGATTTGACAATCACAATTGTTGCAATGCAAGTATCAGTTTTTAAAATTGGTTCCAGACTGAAGAAAGTATTAAATGTTCAAGTTGTCTGTGTAGACTGAAAGTTCTTTCAAGTTGGCACTTGAAATGTTACATTTGTTGTAAACATAAACTAGGGATAGTGCTTCTATCTCATGTAATGCAAGTAAATGTGCTACTTCAGTCAGTTCCTTACCGTTCAATCTTGTGTTATAATGAAAGAAGAAAGAAAATCCTTGCAAATTATAAATGTTGAGATTTATTTGGTGGAATTATTTCTTATGGATCACAATTGATACTATTCTAACTGAGGCAGCATGTTAGGGGATTAATATAAAAACTAAGTAATAATTGGAGTCATATAAAAATTATTTCTATTAAAGAATTTACTTTTGAGGAACTTCAAGTTCAAAATAAGGAATCTTTCTGCCAAGAACTGCTCCACAATGACATGGGGAGGTACTGAAGAGAAGACTTAATGGTAATAGGGAGGGAATAGTAGAGAAACTAGAGAATGTGACCATCTGTTGATAGGAAGATTTGTGGTAGGATTTTCAAAGGAGCACTAAAGATCGTGAATAATCTTCAGAAGCAGACACTGTGCCGATGTCATGCAGATTTTAGTCTGAAACTCATATTAGGTTCTGCAGGGAAAATGGATCTGAAGTAAGGTACACAGAATTCAGGTATTCTTTGTTCATAATATACTAGATCAGTACTGAAAGTACAGGAAGGGTATGATACATTTCATCCTGAAGTAGGAATCTAAAATAGTTCAAATGAATTGTACTCTATTTCTCTCTGTTAAATGTCAAGGGATCTTAGAACATGTAACTCACATGTAGAAATTTGTAATTGTAGCTGATTAAAGTTGTGTAGATAGCTCCCATTGTCATTGACTGCTGCTCAACTTTTATGCTTTTGGGATCTCTTGGAAAACAATTATATACTTACTTTTTCCTTCTACTTAATAGAAATTGGTTTAGATTTTGTTTATTTGCTAATGATTGCCATTTGCTTGTTATTTGCCTTTGATTCGCTCAGAATTAACTTTAAGTTTTTACCATTCCGGGATGAATTTAATCTGTTCCTGGATGATTACAAGTATTGGTATTCATTTACATAGCTCAATATTCATTTGTTTTGCTTTGCAGGCTTCCTTTCACTTGCAGCTTTGTGACCTTTCATTTACCTTCTCGCTGCAGTGGCAGCGCTGCTACGCCTAACTTCCCAAATGCTCTTGTCCTCACTGCCTTGCACCTATAAACTCCATCTCTGCTATGGATCACTACAGTGTTTGTTTTTTTGGGTTTGCTAGGGAAACAATCACCATTGATGTGTGAATCATCCTTCCTTCCCTTCCTCTTTCACACCTTGCTTTGCAGCTTTTAATTTGATAATTTGTGCTAGAGAAAAATAGAGCTTAGTGGAAAACATTAGTAGACAAGGAAATCATAAAATCCTTTTGTTTGGAAAGGATGTTTAAGATCATCAAGTCCAACTGTTAACCTAGCACTGCCAAATCCATCACTAAACCATGTTCCTAAGCAACACACCTACATGTCTTTTCAATACCTCCACAGACGGTGACTCAACCACCTCCCTGGGCAGCCTGTTCCAATGCTTCACAACCCTTTCAGTGAAAAAATTATTCTGATATCCAATCTAAACCTCCCCTGGCACAACCTGAGGCCATTTCCTCTCATCCTATCATTTGTTACTTGGGGAAGAGACCAACACCTGCTTTGCTACAACCTCCTTTCAGGTAGTTGTAGAGAGTGATAAGGTGTCCTCCGAGACTCCTTTTCTTCAGACTAAACAACTCCAGTTCCCTCAGCCACTCCTCGTAAGACTTGTGCTCTAGACCTTTCACCAGCTTTGTTGCCCTCCTCTGGACTCCTTCCAACAGGTACAAGTCCTTCTTATATTGGGGACCTCAGAGCCGAATGCAGTACTCCAGGTGGGGTCTCATGGGAGCAGAGTAGAGGGGCAGAATCACCTCCCTTGACATCCTAGCCACACTGCTTTTGATGCAGCCCAGGATACAGTTGGCCTTCTGGGCTGCAAGCACACATTGCCAGGTCATGTTGAGCTTCTCGTCAACCATCACCTCCAAGTCCTCCCCCTCAGGGCTGTTCTCAAAGCAGTGTCAAAGACTTTACTAATTTCTAGGTAGACAACATCCACAGTCTTTCCCTCATCCAGTAAGCGAATAACCTTCTTACAGAAGGAGATCAGATTAGTCAAACAGGACTGACCTTTCATAAACCCATGCTGACTGGGCCTGATCACCTGGTTGTCCTGTACGTGTCCCATGATGGCACTCAAGATGATCTGCTCTATAACCTTCCCCAGCACTGAGGTCAGACTGAAAGGCCTGTAGTTCCCTGGATCCTCCTTCCAACTCTTCTTGTAGATGGGTGTCACATTTGCTAATTTCCAGTCTCCTGGGACCTCCCCGGTTAGCCAGGACTGCTGATAAATGATGGAAACTGGCTTGGTGAGCACTTCCACCAGCTCCCTCAGTACCCTTGGGTGAATCCCATCCTGCCCATAGACTTGTGTGTGTCTAAGTAGTGTAGCACATCGCTAACCTTTTCCCCTTGGGTTATGGGGGCTTCATTCTACTTCCCGTCCCTGTCTTCCAGCTGGGTGCCTGGAGAACAGCTGGTCTTACTACTAAAGACTGAGGCAAAGAAGGCATTAAGTACCTCCACCTTTTCCTCATCCTTTTCCACTATGTTTCCCCCCACATCCAATAAAGGCTGGAGATTCTCCTCAGCTCTTTCAATGAGTCCTGCTAACTCCTGAGCAAAGATCTTATTCCCTCTTCGAAACAGGTGCATCCCGTCTGCAGCCAGCATGCCTGGTGTTGACCAGAAACCCCAAAATTCTGCTGGTAACACCAGGTGGAGCCAGGTATTGATGTGCTGGCTCTTCCTCTTTCTTTCCTCACCATTCCCTGCAACTACAAGGATAGAAGAGAACACTACTTGTGCTCCTGATTCCTTAACCAGTCATTCCAAGGCCCTGAAATCTCTCTTGATTGTCCTTGGACTTCTTGTTGCAACTTCATCACTGTCTATGTGAAAAATCAATAATGGATAATAAACTGAGGGCCATACCAGACGAAGCTTTCTCTTCACATCTTTAACCTTGGCTCCAGGGAGGCAGCAGACTTTCCTAAGAAGTAGGTCCAGTCTGCATATTGGGCCTTGTGTTCCCCTCAGGAGAGGGTCTCCTATGACAATGACCTGTCCTTTTTTCTTTATGGAAGCGATTTTGATGTAGGGCTTAGGCCGACTTAACCTCGGTGACACTTCCAAGCTAGATAAACGATCATCCTCATTATTATTCTCTTCCACTTGCAGAGCCTCATACCTATTATGCAAGGGCATCTGGGAAGGTGGAGTAGTCACAGAGGAGACACACCTGCTGTGCCAGGCAGGAACTTGTTGCCATTGGCCCCTATCTCTTAAGTCACTGTGTTCAGCCAGCTAGAGAGAGCACAGTGAATTCTCTATGATGTCATGCATCCTGTCTGCCTGTCAGGCCTGACTCAGGGAAGGTAGGGTGCAATTACTGTAGTCTCTCTCTCTCTCGTACTCCCTGATATTCCTCAACCTACTCACCTCCTCCTGGACCTCTGCCACTAAGCGGAGGAGTTCCTCTACCTGTGCGCACCTCCCACAGGTATGTTCACTATTGCCGTCCGATACTGGCGTAAGAGTAAGGTACACGCTGCAGAGGAGTTAGCCAGTACAGCTGTAATAAACATTGGTAATACATTTTGCACATCAATTTCAGTCTGTCTGAAAGAGGGAGTTCATATTCTTAGGGGAATAAAAAGCCTGAAATATTCTATCCCAGTAAAATCGAAAGCAAGACAGAAAATGTAGAGTATCGTGAAACACTAATGGAATATGTGTACATTCAGTAAAGACATACATTTTAATATTCATATCACAGCATTAGCGAATTGTGATATGCAGAACTTTCTGGTATCTTTTTATGCATAACTCATTTACAGTAAGGTTGAAGTGGTTTTTTAGCTTTATTTTAGTTTATCGTTTTACTCAAAAAACTTGCATATGCATAATGTGATACAATTGCACTATATGATGAAGAAATACTTCTTCTCTAAGGGCACAAAACAAAAATGCTATGTGTATAAATGGTATTATTAATGAATGTATATTATCCAGGAAATATCTGACTGTATCAAGTTAGAGGGGATTAAATTAATGAGATGCAACAGATCAGATTCTGAAGATCTGTCAGCATACTGAAAATCTCTTTTTTTTTTGTATATTTCAAGACTAGTATTCTGCTCATCATTTAAGCAGAATGAAGGCTATTTCCAACATGCAGGAATCTTATTTGGAAAAATGCCAGAATTACTATGATACCAACTGTTCTGCATACTTTTAATTTGAAGTTGTACACAGTTTCATTTCAAAAACAAAAAAAGAAAAAAAAAATAGACAGGGGAAATACTTTCTAAGAGTTCTGAAAAAAAAACCCTTTGAATTTATAAAGTCTAAGGTTTTTGTTTTATTCCTTTTACTTTTTTTCTTTGCATAAACAAAATGGCTTGTCAGCACTGCCGTTCATGGTCCTTAGGTAAACAGCAGCAAGACAGCTTCATGTGTCATAATATAACTGTTATCTTAATGACTTCTACAAAGCCCAGCTGCAAAACATCTGGAGACACAAAAATTTGATTAAATGCTGAGATTTTAGTCTGGGTTTCAGTGTTTGAATGAATTTTGGCAACTTTAATAAAAATTAAATAAAGTTTTTTCTTTGAATAGGTATCCATCTGGAGCTAATTATGCTAATTGCTATCAGTTGTCTGACAAATGTACAACCTTTACTTTCTTTTTTTTTTTTTTTTTTACTGTCAGAGAGGTAGAACACAAGTGAGAAATATCTATTGATATAAAGAGTTGTTATTCTGTAGAGCCTTTACTAAGTTGTTTCATGTTTTGTAATTATGATTTGACTTTAGTGACTAAGTTTATTTCATTATTTTAGTACTAATTTAGCTTAAACATTTTATATACAGACATACATAGTTGTAGAAGACAAATCAAAACTTCTTGTTTTCTTCTTTTTTCTTCCCTGCCCCTCGCCCTTTTCTTTCTGGGACTGCTTTACCGCTCTTATAATTCAAGCTTAGTGTGCGTGACATTTTCAGTATCTAGACTGGAACAGTTATTTTTCTTCTGCACAAGCTTGTAAAAGTTGAAGACAGCAGGGCTATTAAGATTGGAATATTTAATATTATGAGTGAAAGGTCGTTACTCAGATATTTGAAATTTAGGTATATGGTTGCATGGACTCCTGAGTAAAAATGGCAAAAGTTGGTCCCATACAGACGACACTTTTCCTCCACTGTTAAGTTAGTTGTTTGTAAGAAATGGTTTGTCTTTCTCTCTGGAGCAATCTTTCTTTGACCTTTGACCAGGTAAGGAGGTGAGGCTCCTACGTTAGATTACATGCCTACTTTTTTATAGTGCTAAATCTGGGTTTGAGAAATCCTACCCCTATGTAAAGTAGTTGATTTAATTCTATCAAACAAACTCCTGAATGAAAATAAATACTGTAATGCCAGGTAGACATTAGTCATATACTCAGACTTCTTCATACACTATGCTAAGTGGTCTGTTTAAAGAAAAGCATGGTTTTCAAGGCTTATAATTTTACCATAGTAAAATTATACTTAGTATAATTCTTCACATAGAACTTTCATTGACGTAGTACAGAATATTTTTTATGAACAAGAGGAAGCTATGATGTTTGGCACTTACTTTAATTGCACATACTGTTTTCTAATCAATACCTGCTAGTAAAGGTATGATGTATTACAACATTTTTGCAATGAATCATATTCTTTGTTTGATAGTTCTGTTTCTTCTGTTTGATAGTCAACATATTATCAACATTACAGGAAAGGACAATTGTTCTGTAATATAAAATATCAGGCTATAACTAATGATAAATATGCCATTCCAGAGGTAAAGTACTGACTACAGTAGATTCTATTATTTTAAGTGTCTTTTTCATGGCACATTCAGAGAATTAGGAAGGTGTAATGACAGTTTTGCAGCTTTGAAACTTTTTTTACTCCTTTTTATTCCATTTATGAAACATTGTTGGTTTATTACTGTTTTCTCTTGAAGCACACAATATATTAAGAAGCTGACAAGGCGTTGTATATTTAGCTTCTGTGTTCCAACTGCTGTTTCCAAAATTACTCTGGTAAGCTGCAGAATTCTGAAAACATTGTTATATTCAACAGACCAGTGTGTCTTCCTGGGGACCTTCAGTCTCCAGGAACTACAGAGTCTCGGAGAATACCTGGCTACATTAGTGTGAGCGCTGCTTTACTTTTCTAAGCCTCTCTTCTTGGAAACCTCTGAGGGTTTTTGATCTTCATTACTGTCTTCATTATTTTTTTCTGAAAGGGCCAGCATGATTGTGACATCTGACTTTTTCAGAGGAGCTGTAGCTGAGAATCTTGAGTAAAAAATGATATTTAGCTCTAGCGGAGAATGAAGCACGTAATTAACTTCACTGTGTGCAATCTTAAGCATCTTCTTTCACCTTTCGTGGTTTCTGAGATGACTGGTTTTTAGGAAGGGAACTCTAGGATATCACATACTGCCAGCAGAGCATCAAAGACTTTTTCAGGGTCCATAAAACTACCTAAAAAAGGAATGTTAAGAGGTACTTTGGCTGTAAGACCATCCTGAGTCCTGTATTGTTTTAGCTGCATTGCTGTCAGTATCTGTGTTAAATTTATGTCTACATTAGCTGCAATTATTACAGTGGAGGTATAATCTTAAACTACTGTTTAACTACATCTTGAGCTATTGAAATTTTCACAAATACTTTCATCACTGTCTTCCCAATTTAGGGATAGCCCTACAGTAAGCCTTATATTTTAGTTCATGGTACTTGATTGTGGCTTGGCCAAGTATACCTCTCATACCATCTTAAGAGTTGTGCTCTCCACTTTTGAACACATTGCCATGAATGTTTACCTCTGTCCACGTTCTCTATGGAAAACTGATGGGCTGGACTCAGAGCTGAGCGTTCTGCCAATAGACAGATGGTAAGATTCATGTAATCTTACTGTAGATGTCTCAAATAGGTCAGGTGAATCATAGAATCATTTAGGTTGGAAAAGACCTTTAAGATCATTGAGTCCAACCATAATGATGCTGTAACCTTCTTATTTTTCTCTGGACCTAATCCAGTTAGCCACACTTAGGTATTTAATGTCATCTGAAATGCCCTATGGTATCACTCTAGGTCTCCATCTGTCATTTTGTAGGGTTTGGATCTCCCTTAAGTCCTGTGTGATATCTGCTTGGCTCATATAAATATCTCAGACACCATAGTCTAAAATTATACTAAGCACTTATGTTTATGGAATGCGTTGACTATAAAATGTACTTCGAGAGACTAGTTTTACTATAGTTTCTGTTTACACTGGAAATATCTGGAATTAAGTAAGATAACCTGCATCAAGAACATCTAAATATTAAGTATTAAATTTCTAAGTTTTTTTACAGAGTCTTCCCCAACATAAATATTAAAATTTCCCACACTTAAATATCACTGACAATGGTAGCAGCACCAACAGCAAGTGCTCCAGTAATTATCCTAGGGACTACATATAAAAAATAGGGGCACCTAGGGTCTCAGCAAGATTCACTTTGCTGTGACAGTCCTACAGCAGTTTGGGAACCCTATCTTAAGAAATATGCCTAAGGTTATAATGCGAACTATGAAAAACTAGAGACTCCACACATCATTATTTTTTTTCTGACTGTCAGACGAGTGAATTGATTGAAACAGTATTCTTCTCTAAAGGGTTATTTAAGTATTTATACATATACAAAGTACATGAAAAAGTTAAACTACTTCTTACATAACTAAAAATAAAAGTCCTATCTCAGCATCTTATTAAATTACTTATGTGTGTCAAAGATTATAAAAGAGACCCTAAATGAGAGTTTATCATGTTGAACTGATGAGACTTATTCATACATTGTAAATTGTGCTATTGGCTGGTACACAAAAATGATGAGATGCTACTAGTCTTGAATCAGTAAAGACTCAAATAACTCTGAACAAATATCAAACAGAAATAATCTGAAGAGTATTGATTATTGATTAAAAATACATTTATTCAGCTTTTATCTGTGCAAATGTGAAACAAAACTACTTGTCTGTCCTCTTAATGTAAATCATGGCAATTTTATATGAAGTGATAAGGAGCTGGTAAGGTCTTTAATTCTAAAAAGTGTTAAATACTTGGGACATTCACTTGTCTTCTGGTATGCATGACAATCTAATTAACCTCTCAAAGAACATTTATGCTATTAATTGGCCATTAGCCACATTAGTACTGCCAGATCTTATTTGTAAGAATAAAACTCTACAGCATTGCTCTGTGTCTCATTTACTGGAAGTTCAGAAAGTCTATAAAATGATTTACAGATTCCCTGCTCAAATCTACCTTATTCACCAATTTGTGTAACTGCTGAAAAAAAAAAAATAGAAAAAGGAATTAACTTCATATAATAATAATTCTTTTTTTAGTGTTGCCATTAAAAAGTTACATACAAAATAATTGCTTTTATATATATATCTCCCAAATATTCATTTTATATAACTTATTGAAAGCAATAAAATGGATGCTTACTCTACCTTACAGCATGTTGCAATAAAATAAGGAACCTGCTTGTAGACTGTCAGATGGAAAATTTAAGATATTGCCAGAGAGATGGAATTAAGAAAGGAAATATAGAACAAGTGAGATGGTAGTTTTAAGTTTCTATGGATATGTCTTTACACTTTCAGAAGAATTTATTTAGGTTTTATTTATTTAACACACAGGGTAAGTTTACATATACTGTAGTTTTGGTTGACATAATGAGACGGTGAACACCTAAATGTCGGCACCTAAATGTAGACCTCTACATGTGAACTAGAGCCAGGACTCGATTGTCTAAAAACAGTCATCTACTGACTCTGTACAAGAGACATTAAGGTCCCCCACCTGACCTCCACTTGCCAGATCTCATGTCTGCCAGCTTTATGCAGCTGTCTCTGATACTCTAACATCTAAAAAAGCAGTAAATTTCTATACATAGGAAATGAACCCTGCCCCTGTTTAGTGGAGCCTAGAGTTACTCAACCAATCAGATGCATCTTCTAGTTGAGCTGAATATTCAGCTTCCAACGCTTTCACTAACTCTAGGAGTAAGATCTTAATTGATTGTTCTTTGAGCTTAATAACCTAGCTCACATTTAGACATCTGCATTGTAAGCACTGAAAAGCGAATGTCTGAATCTGGATCTGAAACCAACACTTATTTTTCTCACAATTCTCCAAATTTTCCCTCCTTTTTTATCTTTTAAATGACTTATTAGTCCCATTATACATACGATTCCTCTTACGTAATTTAGGGCTTTGATTCAGTTGCCTAAACATAGGCCCTCAATAATATCTGAGATACCCTGGAATATCCATGACATTTCTGTGGGACCATTGGACTTATAGTGGACCAAAGTCCTGGTCTGACAGCTGGGTGCCAGGACAGGCACTGCTGGACTTCTGCCCTAGCACCAGGCTTTTATGTTTATACAGCTGCACTGAACTCTGTCTCTGAGTTAGGGCTGTTTATATTCAGGAGTCGTTAGTTTTGAACGTAACAAGACTGAATCTTACTCCCCAGAACTTGCCTAACAAGCAAAACTTAATGATTGTTTACAAAATCGAACTTGTCTAATCAATATCAATTGGTGGTATTACATACTTGAATTATGTTGCAAGCTTCACTGAAAGTTGTGCTATAGTGCTTAGTTAAGAGTTTTTATTAAGACCTGTCAAAGGCTGTGAAGTACTACAATGTCTTGTCATATTATTTTGTTAGACAGGAGTTTATCAGTGGGGTCTTTGAATCATAAATGACTACACATGCGCAAGAATATCCTGTAGGATACTTACTATCCCCTTACCAGTTACTATCTCCTGAGCCATTTATCCATGGCTGCATAAGTGGATGCTTTACATTATTATGCTTTTGGCAGTTTTCAGATCACTTTGTGAAAATTAACAAAGGAGAAACAAAACAACAGAGAGCAAGATACTATTCAGTTATGTGACGCAATAAATGTCAATTTTGTAGGATTTTGGAGTAAGTAATATCATAATATTTATTTCTGAAATATTCTATGCAGCCACTCACAAAATATCTACATGAAACAATACTTAAATAATCAATTGATACAATTTGTGGTATTCAATTCTTAATTTCAATCATAGGCTTAGATATTTGATTACATTGATTAGCAAAAATAATATGATCATTTCAAAGAGAGTAAATACTTCACCATCTATAATAGTTTGTTTATTATGGATAACAGTAGCATTTCTCCTCTTCCCATTAACCTTCAAAAAGGAAGATAAATATAAACACATTTTCATTCTGAAAACTTCCTAAAAAACAGTTACATTAAATTAGGCTCAAGTTTCATTTTGAATTCTTATGAAAGCACAGCAAAATGTAACTAAAAAAAACAGGTTTAATTATTGTGAGACAAATGCAACTTAATTTAATATAATTCAATAAACTAATTTCCAGTATTGAACATAACAAGTTAGATCAGTATCAGGTTTCTTCTTTTTATTGCTGAAAAAAGAGTTAAGCCTTTTTAGAAGTCTTTTTTTTTAAAGAAAAAAAGATTTTTGCTGCCTTCATATTTTTCTCATGCAAACACTAAATTAGTATAATTCCTATGATTAAGCTGTAACATTATAAAAATTCTGCATTTTCAAGGTGATTAGTAATACGTTTATAGAGGTGAAAGATAAACGAATAAATTAAAAGATGAACAGGAAGGACAGACAGACCAGAATTTTGCTGTTATTCTTCTTTAAATATAATTAATTTTTCAGCTTCCATTTTATTTTTAGTGACTAAATATCTGGGTAGTTTGAAATCCGGTATGTGGATTGAAGGAATTAACAGATAATTTTAAAGAGTTTGCGTGAATTAATTGAATGACTAAAAGAACTACCCATAGACCCTGACCATGTTATTTATATGGGGAGATAAACCCTGTTTGGAGACCCACTGGTAAGTATTTATCACCGGTACTACTGTCTGGTGTGCATAATGTGATCAGATACGATAATATATTTTAGTAACTTATTAGGCTATCCTATTCTCATTCACTGAGTTGTTCAAAGAATTCTTCTCTCTGTGTGAGCATAATCTCTGCTAATACATACTGTTTAAACTCTTTTGTCTCTACCTTCACCTTGTCTGCTGTCACGGTTTAAAGCTGGGCCAGCTATTAACCATGTGGCAGATGCTCTCTGTTAACCCTTTCCCCCCACCTAAGGGAAAGGGAAAGGGAAAAGGGAGAGAGACTTATGGGTTGGAAAGTTAAAACAGTTTTAATATACTATAATAATGAAAAAGAATATAATAACAATAATAATAGAAATAACCAAATATATACAAATATGTACAAAACCAAGATCAAGAGCTTGGAAATCCTCCTCAGGCAGAGTTGCTCCCCCCAGTACAGGCAGAGGGGAAAAAGCAGTACCTCCCCCCAGCACAGGCAGAGGGGAAAATGCAGTAGCTCTCCCCAGCACAGGCAAGAGGGGAAAATGCAGTAGCTCCACTGCCATCACACCTGCAGGCTTTTAACTGGAGATTTGGCAAAGCTGGTACCAATCAGTGGGAGACAGGAGGGCCCCTCCCTCCTGGGCCCCACCTCCAGGAGGCAGTGGGTTAGTGATAAGCAGGAAAGTGAGAATGACATGTATGGGATGGAATACCTTGCCGGTCAATCCTGGGTCACCTGCCCCGTCCACTCCTCCCTGCAGGTACAACCCCCTTCGTCTCTTCACTCATAAGCAGTGAGGAATTTAGCAGTGACCTTGGTTTCTCTAAGACTAATTGGCCTGGTTTGAGCCAAACCAGGACATTCCACCCCTTATTCCATACCATTCATGTCATACTCAGATCACCACTACCTTTTCATTTTCAAATATAGATATACATATCACTAGTTTATGATTCATCTTTATGCAAAAAGTCCATCAAGTTCATTTGGTTCAGGATTGTGGGTTTCCATCTGGTTAGCAGTCTCTCAGCAGTCTCTCTGGCTAGCAGTCTCTCTTTTGTCATGGTTCGTGCCCACGGGTTGCAGGTTAAAGATGTCAGACTCGAGGAGGTTACTGGACGCCACTTGATGAAGCTAGCTCCGGTCTCATCACCACTGTCTTAACCTGAAAGACACTTATGCAGTAACAACATACAATTCAGAATTAAGTAGTCTCACCCAGAATCAGATCACCTTCAGGGACACATCGGACTTCACCATCTTGCAACATCACCCACCAAGTACATCCAGGTCCCTGACCAAAAGCAATCCCACGAATGGGTTTACCTTTGCCCGTTACAGGAAGAATCCAGACAGTTTTTCCCAACAGATTCCTTTCATGCACCACAGGGACTTTATCTCCTTCTACTGTATGTAGAAGGTCTGACTGAGCAGGGCCAGCTTGATTGATAGATCCCCTGGTGTTAACTTACCAGGTAGCTTGTGCCAGATGTTTATCCCAGTTTTTAAAGGTTCCACCCCCCATTGCTTTCAGGGTAGTTTTTAACAGCCCATTATACCGTTCAATTTTCCCAGAGGCTGGTGCATGATAGGGGATGTGATATACCCATTCAATGCCATGCTCTTTGGCCCAGTTGTCTATGAGACTGTTTTTGAAATGAGTCCCGTTGTCCGACTCAATTCTGTCTGGCGTGCCGTGTCGCCACAAGATTTGCTTTTCGAGGCCCAGAATAGTGTTCCGGGCAGTGGCATGGGGCACAGAGTATGTTTCCAACCATCCGGTGGTCGCCTCCACCATGGTAAGCACATAGCATTTACCCTGGCGGGTTTGAGGGAGTGTGATATAGTCAATTTGCCAGGCCTCCCCATATTTATATTTCAACCACCGCCCCCCATACCACAAAGGTTTTAACCGTTTAGCTTGCTTAATTGCAGCGCATGTTTCACAATCATGGATAACCTGTGCAATAGAGTCCATAGTTAAGTCCACCCCTCAGTCACGAGCCCATCTGTATGTTGCATCTCTCCCTTGATGACCTGAAGTGTCATGAGCCCACCGAACTAAAAATAGTTCACCTTGTCCTTCTGTGGCTTCTGCGACTCGTCGTATGGGACTCCATACAGCAGCTTTCCACTTCCGATGCTTTCCTACAAGACGGCAGGATCCATCGGTGACCAGGGCATACTGCTTCTTATCCTCTGGTAATTCATTATGTGGTGGGGCTCCTTCAGCACTTGTCACCTCAATTAAGAAATGGATTCGTGCTGCTCACAGGGACTGGACCTTCATTTCTCCTATTCACACTTGGGAAAAAGTGATTTGAGGCTCATCTACCCTGGCTGGGGTCCTGCTCACTGGTAACTGGAGCAGCCATCCTCCTAGAAAAATTCTCTCTGGTATTTCTGTTAGCTTGCAACTCACGTACTCGTGCCTGTAGGGTACTGGTAGGTTGTCCATGCCATCTGTTCATGTCCTCCCCATAACCACGCAGGGCAAACCACAGGATACCTCGTGATGTGTTCCTTTTCCTTTGAGCTGGTCCTGTAGGAGAACGTTTTCTCTTAACAGCTGCAACGTGCGCCTGTGTAGGTAGAGAGTCAAGTTTATTCTCTATCCTGGACAGTTTGTCTGACAGTTGTTTAAATGAGTCCTTGTTCTCCTTAGTCAGTTTTTCCACAGCCGAGATGCGTGCCTGCAGTGGGGAAGAAATACTATCTTCATACTGTCGCATACAGTTAGCCATTTCGCCCACACTAGAATGTGCCATAGCATCTTCTCCCCATACTAATATTGACAATGTATGGGTATATGTCGGTGGAGCATTCTTCACAACCTTCCGGAACATGGATCGGTTGCATTCCACTTCATCAGGATCTACAGGATCTACAATGTCCCGTGGGTGTCTATAAATGATCTCTTGCACAGCTAGTTCTCTAAGGTAGTTAATACCTTTTTCTATAGTGGTCCATTTGCTTAGGTGGCTCATAACATCATCTTTATAGGGATACCTGCTCTTTACAGCTGATAAGAGTCGCCTCCAGAGACTGATAGTGTTTGACTTTCTTGGAAGCATCTTATCAATACCACCATCTCTGGACAGGGATCCCAACTGTCTGGCTTCTCTGCCATCCAATTGCATGCTGTCTGCCCCATTATCCCAGCATCGGAGCAGCCAGATAATAATTGGCTCACCATCATAACGGCTGAAGTCTTTCCTTATATTTCTCAGGTCCTTCAGGGATAAAGAGTGGTAGGTTATCTCTACGTCCGAGTCCTCCTCTTGTGATTGTTCTGCTTTAGAAGGACCTTTCTTCTGTGATGGGTCTGCTTTAAAACGACGATTGAGGAAATCCCCATCTGTGTCAGGCCCTAACTCTGCCTGAGAAGGGCCCTCACCTGGGTCATATGATGGCTCTGCCTTAGAAGGCTCTGAGTCATCATCCTTCACTTTACTAGCTGATTTCTTTTGGTATTTCTTCCTGGTTACAGGAGCAATTGGTACAGATTCGATAGATGCTGGAGTCTGAGTAGATGCAGTGGCTGTCGTGGGAGTGCTGAGAGCCTGAGTAGCTGCAGTGGCCATCTTGGGGGGTGTAGCAGCTGTGGCACAGGCTGCCGAGGTGTTAGTGGGTTTAGTGGCTGTAGTGGCAGTACACACCGTAGGGTCTGAGGTGGCTGCATGACACCTACAACTGTCCCTGCACCGATATTTAATCTTATCCCACATCAGAAACACATTCAGGACAACCAAAAATAAAAACATGCCACCTAGACAGCACCATCCTAATTTCGCAAAATCTAGTGGAATCAGCTTGGCAGAAAAGGAGAAGGTGCTATTTCCCAAAGTAAAACTGGAAGTGTAATCATTAACAGAATCAGCTAAAGGATGCCTGGAGCGTGCAGATGAAGTCGCTGCTACTGATTCGCGATTAAAGCTGCCCATCATTGTGTCATAGAGATAAGAGATCGGAATATTAACTGCCCAGTTTATCACAGCATAAATCAGTATCAAACCCCATACCAAAACAATACATTTCGACCAGCGCCCACTGCTAAACTGCATGTAAACATTCGTAAGAAGCAAGCAATAACACAGTGCCCACGGCAGGTAAGGCATCATTGCAATACTCAATTGTGAAAGAAACTCCATAAAAAGATGAGATAACACAGCATTCAAAAATGACATCACCATCTTCACTATCTGTTTTAACTTTCCAACCCCTCCTAAATCTCAAAGGAAGAAATCTGATACTCTCTCAGCTGAGCTCTCCAGGTCTCCTCCCACCAGAGCCAGGATTCAACTTATCAGAGTAACCTGTTGGAGCTTCTCTCGAGCCCCACGTTGGGCGCCAAATAAATCTGTCACGGTTTAAAGCTGGGCCAGCTATTAACCATGTGGCAGATGCTCTCTGTTAACCCTTTCCCCCCACCTAAGGGAAAGGGAAAAGGGAGAGAGACTTATGGGTTAGAAAGTTAAAACAGTTTTAATAAACTATAATAATGAAAAAGAATATAATAACAATAATAATAGAAATAACCAAATATATACAAATATGTACAAAACCAAGATCAAGAGCTTGGAAATCCTCCTCAGGCAGAGTTGCTCCCCCCAGTACAGGCAGAGGGGAAAAAGCAGTACCTCCCCCCAGCACAGGCAGAGGGGAAAATGCAGTAGCTCTCCCCAGCACGGGCAGAAGGGAAAATGCAGTAGCTCCCCTGCCATCACACCTGCAGGCTTTTAACTGGAGATTTGGCAAAGCTGGTACCAATCAGTGGGAGACAGGAGGGCCCCTCCCTCCTGGGCCCCACCTCCAGGAGGCAGTGGGTTAGTGATAAGCAGGAAAGTGAGAATGACATGTATGGGATGGAATACCTTGCCGGTCAATCCTGGGTCACCTGCCCCGTCCACTCCTCCCTGCAGGTACAACCCCCTTCGTCTCTTCACTCATAAGCAGTGAGGAATTTAGCAGTGACCTTGGTTTCTCTAAGACTAATTGGCCTGGTTTGAGCCAAACCAGGACATCTGCTCAGAAAAGGAACTTCTAGAAGCACATGGCATTATATCTGTTTATATTTAAATTAAGCAATTAGATTTACATAATGAGAACGAGGCCTAGTTCTCTAAAATACTTTTGCTAAATACTTTTCATAAAAGAATGAGAGAGGATTCATTGACGACAAATGATGACAAAAATTGGAAGAAATGGAAAGCATTTTCCAGGGATAAGATCATAATTCAAGAAAGTGACAAAAAAGGAATCAATGAAGACAAAAAAAATGTATTATATCTGATAATATCTTGTCAGTCTCTTCTCCCAAGTAACAAGTGACATAAGACGAGGAAATGGCCTCAAGTTGTGCCAGGGGAGGTTTAGACTGGATATTAGGAAAAATTTCTTCACTGAAAGGGTAATTAAGGATTGGAACAGGCTGCCCAGGGAAGTGATGGAGTCACCATCGCTGGAGGTATTTAAAAGATGTGTAGATGTGGTGCTGAGGGACATGGTTTAGTGGTGGACTTGGCAGTGCTAGGTTCGTGGTTGGACTTGATGGTCTTAAAGGTCTTTTCCAACCAAAACAATTCTATGATTCTATAAGAAAATGCATAAATAATAGAAAACATGGTGGCCAAAATACTTTACATTTCTGGATGTTAGTAGACCTCAGGTTGAAAAAGTCAAGAAAGTGACATCATTGCAAAACAGAAGAAACAATCTTATTTTAACATTGTCATGCCAAATATAAGGTTTAATAGTGAAATATTTACATGATATTGATATATACTTGGCTGCAATATTATATGTAATTTCAACTCTATATGTAACGAAATTTTAGTAAATTTTTGAGTCCTGAGGAGAAACAAAAGAATAATCAGAAATTTAGAAAACCACATTCATGATGAATCATTGATGAAATTTATCTTGTTGGGCAGGAGATATAAAAGGAGGAAAGTAGCAAAAAAAGCAGAAAATAATGGGGTGAAAAGTTGGTAAGTTTTTAAAAATAAACCACTAAAAGGGAAAAGTTATAAAATGTTTTTCTGCACTAAAATGAGACAAGAAGATATTTTACTTTTACACAGATTAAGGTCAGATATAAAGACAAAGCAAATCAAAGATTTTCTGAATGAAAACTTAAGCATGACAATAGAGTAGGGAGCTTGTAAAATCTCACTCTTCAAAGATTGTCAAGAATAAGCTAGGCAAACAGATACAAGGATCATCTACAAATATAACTTTATATCTTCTCACAAGGACTATACTATTCAATTTCCTTGTGTACCTTCTAGGACTGTATTTTTTATATTATGAAAAAAGGTATTTGATAACAACTATACTCCAGTCCTAGGCTATAAATAATTTGAAAGCACAGGAAAGAGGGAAATCTGTTCTCTCCTTTTCCCTTGAAAATCTTCCGTTTGTAAAAAATAAGTAACGTCAAAAGATTCATTTGAAGAAGACTTCTTACTGCTATGAGAATGTTATAACCATCTGGCTACAGTCAACCTTTTGCTTTCCTTATTTTAGGTCAAAAAACCTTGAAATATTGTTTTGTTACTGAAACATAACTTATGCAGAAGGAAAGTGACCTCAACATTGGGTTTGTAGCTCAAACATTCTGATTAAGAAGGCTTTGTAGATTTGTATTCCCTCAACATGGAAAGGTCATGGTATCCCATCAGGAATGCCCTCAGATTCTCAAACCCTGAGCAAGTAATCGACAGAATGGGGCTAACATATATGAGATTCTCCTGGCTACATTTAGAAGACAATTACTGTCAGTTCATATTTGTGGAGTCTAGTCCATAAAGTATGCTCTAAAAATGTCCACTGGGACAAGTTTCTGATGATTAATGTGTAGAGGAACAACATATCTGAACACCATAGTTCAGATTTGATCTAGTCACCAGCATGCACAGACATGTTGACACAGGGAGTGTCTCAGAAGCCAAACACCAGGGCTATGGAACTTACATGGTAAATTCTAGGAAACCTTAAAAATTGCAGAAGCTGAACAGTTTCCTTTGATCACTATTCTGGATTCATCAGTTAGACTTCTCTGAGATATATAGCTTAACCTTCCTTTGTAGGGAAACAGAAACAAAAATACACTGACATAGCTGGAATAACAATTTTCTCTTCCTACTGCAGGTATATCAAATAGATAAGATGTATTGCACTCTGTAAAAACCTCCTTTAAAAAAATATGTATCTATCTAATTGAATTGATTTACTCCAAGCTGAAGTAAGGGGAAAAACGGGGGGGCGCGCTCGCAGGTGCTGGAGACGGTCCAGAGTAAACTAAATGCTCTCAATGTGAGTATGGAAGCTTCTCGTTTATTAACAAAGAAAGCAGCGGTTATATAGACTATGTATATGTTAATCACGCGCCCCGATCGCACTTGTGATTGGTCCATAGGTTTACATACTCAGAGCCGTGACCGCCCCCCCCCGGAAGCAGTTCTGCTTCCCGCCGAAGCAGGCACCACAGGGTTCTTTGTTTTGCACCTTTCAAGGGGAGTCCAAGGTCACTAGCTCTGGGCTTAACTCTTGCTCAAAGATTGGGTTGCTCAGACTGCTCAGTGGCACAAGATCGTGTCCCACTTAACCAAATCTCTACAATTCCTCCTTCTTGTTTGTGAGCAAGCCAGGCCTGATTTACAAGTTTCATTAATGCTTTCTGCAAACAAGAAAATAAACATGGTAACATTAACAAGATAACTGCAATCACAAAAACTCCTGTAAGAACCATTTTTTCCAGTTCCACTTTTCTTAGGGATAACAAAAATGGGTGTATTCCAAGGACTAACTGAGGGTTTGATATGTCCTGCTTTTAACTGTTCCTTTACCAGTCCCTTAGTAATCTGCAGTCACTCTTCAGTCATAGGCCACCTCAAAGCAGTTGTAACATTAGGTTGGTCAATTTAAATACTGTGGCTCCCTGTTGGATATACACACAATCTTTACACCCAAATATTAATGCATACAAAGCAACAAGGCATTGTTAAATAAATCAGCAAAAAATTAATTACTGCAACTTAGGCCCTGTAAGCAATTGCACATGATTGAAATTACTTCCCACATTCACATCCACAGTACTCCTCCACCATTTAACATCTCAACCAAAACCTTACACATGTAAAACAATCACTAACAGGCAAAAGTACTAAACCTGTATATTTGGTATTGCAAATACACTTATGTAGCATCTGATTTCACTCCATACTGTGTAACTGCAGCTTTTGTTTGTTGAAGAATTTTCCAATCACGTGGTTCCCACACCGGGAATCGAACCCGGGCGTCCGGGGTGAAAACCGGGAATGCTAGCCGTTAGACCACTTTTGGAACGGCGTTCGTCGATCGCTTAGGTGCTGCACCTTTAAATCCTGTAATTCCCACAAAACCTGCTGTAAAATGCCGGTCGTGTCCGTCTCCGGGTTCCCACGGTCAGGTGGTGTAGATCTTGATTGACAGGGCAAGGGCGGAAGGGGTGGGTACTCCGGCGGTGCGGAGAGGAGGGGCCGGCCCCCCTCTCCGGACGCCAGCTGAGCAGGGTGAGGGGCTGACCACCCCTCCCCCTCCTGTTTCCGCTCCCTTTGCCGTGCAGTCCTAGGAGCGCCACGTGTCTCTTTGTTTGCAACCTCCTCCTCTAAATTCTTACTGCGCCATCTCTCCCAGGAGTTCGCCGCTTCTACCGCTGTACGGACCTCAGTGATAGATGGTTTTACCATCGCTGACATGCCCTTAACTGCCGGTAACCCGAAGAAACGAGCCAGAACCCGAGTTTTTTCCGTTTTAGCGGGGGGGGTGGGCTCCGGCGGCACCGGCCGCATCTCAGCAGCCGCGTGGGCGATCTCTCTTTCTGCCCTCATAGTTTTTAAAGTCTCTATCACTTCTTGCCAGAGTCCACGCACCTCCCTAATTTCTTTTTCCTCGGGGTCCCTCTCAACAGTCTTTTCCCACATAATGTCTCCCACTTCTCTCCATTCCTCCACAGAAAATACAAGCGCTGTGTCTTTAAAATGTCCCCAGAGCTGGCCCAACTTTATCAGCTTAATTAGCTGTTTCTCCGCTGTTTCGCTCCCTCTCTTAGAGAGGATACCTGCGAGTAACGCGGCTGCAGCCTCTGTCTCCATGGCTGCCCTTTTTCCAGTGTCTGCTCTGTCCTTTCTTGGACCCGAACAGCACCTGAACTCTCGGAGCTGAGTGGCCAACTCTTCCAGTGTCTGCTCTGTCCTTTTTTGAACCCAAACAGCACCTCTCCCAGCCGTCTTTTTCCCAACCCCTCCTTTTCGCTGCTTACCGCAGTCTCGGAGAGAGCACGCCGAAGGGAACCATCCTCTGCTACCAGTTGAAGTAAGGGGAAAAACGGGGGGGCGCGCTCGCAGGTGCTGGAGACGGTCCAGAGTAAACTAAATGCTCTCAATGTGAGTATGGAAGCTTCTCGTTTATTAACAAAGAAAGCAGTGGTTATATAGACTATGTATATGTTAATCACGCGCCCCGATCGCACTTGTGATTGGTCCATAGGTTTACATACTCAGAGCCGTGACCGCCCCCCCCCAGACGCAGCTCTGCTTCCCGCCGAAGCAGGCACCACGGGGTTCTTTGTTTTGCACCGTTCAAGGGGAGTCCAAGGTCGCTAGCTCTGGGCTTAACTCTTGCTCAAAGCCTGGGTTGCTCAGACTGCTCAGTGGCACAAGATCGTGCCCCTTCTCACTTAACCAAACCTCTACACAAAGCTACACCTCAGAAATATAGGGAGGAATGTTGTTGGCCAAATACCGGCATCCATCCAGTTTGATGCACCCTAGTGCTTTTCAGAATGTGGAGCTGGCAAACATGACCTGGGAACTATCCTTCTGGGAACTTGCAGGTGAAGATCTGTGGGATACCTTAGGTTATCTCAAATAGTATAAAAACCTATCGTGAAGTATCTGAATCCTACCTTTGTTATATTCTTTATGTTGCATTGTATAGGACACTATCAGAAGTATTGACTGGTTCTTTTGTATCAGACACCTGGGACTCAGTCTAAATCTGGGTAAGTAATGCTACTGAAACTTGCCAGAGTGTTTAAACATTGCATGAGTCTGAAAGTCATGGCACAATACCTGTGAGACACTAGGGTCTTCCTGAGGTAGCAGGCTGAAGCCAGCTGGATTTATACTAGGAAATCTCAAGTTCATTGAGACATTGAGTGGTGGTCAATGGGACAGAGTCCAGTTGGAGGCCTGTGTCTAGCGGAGTCCCTCAAGGGTCGGTACTGGGACCAGTTCTATTCAATATATTCATTAATGACTTGGATGAGGGAATAGAGTGCACTGTCAGCAAGTTTGCTGATGACACCAAACTGGGAGGAGTAGCTGACACAACGGAAGGCTGCGCAGCCATTCAGAGAGACCTAGACAGGCTGGAGAGTTGGGCGGGGAGAAATTGAATGAAATATAACAAGGGCAAGTGTAGAGTCCTGCATCTGGGCAAGAACAACCCCATGTACCAGTACAAGTTGGGGACAGACCTGTTGGAGACCAGCGTAGGGGAAAGGGACCTGGGGGTCCTAGTGGACAGCAGGATGACCATGAGGCAGCAGTGTGCCCTTGTGGCCAAGAAGGCCAATGGCATCCTGGGGTGTATTAGAAGGGGTGTGGTTAGCAGGTCAAGAGAGGTTCTCCTCCCCCTCTACTCTGCCCTGGTGAGGCCGCATCTGGAATATTGTGTCCAGTTCTGGGCCCCTCAGTTCAAGAAGGACAGGGAACTGCTAGAGAGAGTCCAGCGCAGAGCCACGAAAATGATTAAGGGAGTGGAACATCTCCCTTATGAGGAGAGGCTGAGGGAGCTGGGTCTCTTTAGCTTAGAGAAGAGGAGACTGAGGGGTAACCTCATTAATGTTTATAAATATGTAAAGGGCAAGTGTCATGAGGATGGAGCCAGGCTCTTCTCAGTGACATCCCTTGACAGGACAAGGGGCAATGGGTGCAAGCTGGAACACAGGAGGTTCCACTTAAATATGAGGAAAAACTTCTTTACAGTGAGGGTGACTGAACACTGGAACGGGCTGCCCAGAGAGGTTGTGGAGTCTCCTTCTCTGGAGACATTCAAAACCCGCCTGGACACGTTCCTGTGTGATATGATCTAGGTAATCCTGCTCCGGCAGGGGGATTGGACTAGATGATCTTTCAAGGTCCCTTCCAATCCCTAACATTCTGTGATTCTGTGATTCTGTGATCTAAGTTTAGACAACTGAATTGAGTCATACATGTTTTAAACCCACCTCTCTTTTTTTTCACCTAATACTTTGTGATTTAGAATGCTTTTATTGCACAAAGGGCAGTTTGTCCTTTCTCCTCAGCAGTTCCAAACCTTCAACTAAAATAAAGAATGGATTCAATGCACATAATATTTTATTTTAATGAATGATCTACTGATTAGATATAAATACAAATATTATCTGAAAGCTGATTACTACTATGTGGTGATGAATACATGAAATATAGTCATTTCTTCCTAAAACAAAGAGAAATAATATGACGTTACTAGTTCTGCAATATTTTCCACCTCTGCCTATACAAATCCACTTATAAAACAAACCAAAACAGCAATAACAAAAACTTCCTGGAAAGGAATACCCAGTTTTCAGATGTATTGCTGTTTAGCTTATTATGAGAGTTGTTACTTTCTATTAACACCATTAATACACAATACTTACATTGTTAATATTTTCTTGGCATGATAATTGTCCTTTATTTTTTATCACTATCACCATAACAATAGTATCTGAGAGTAACAGGAGCCCAAGATACCACAACTGTCTAACAAATAAGTCTATCCTTAAAAGCACATATTTAAATTTTGACTAATTGTGCTGAGTTTGGGTACTATACAAATAATGGAAAATTTATTTAATTGATTTAAAAATGGTAAGAAGTGTCCTTTCCTGTGGTGCGCAGTCAGCACAACAGCTTTGTTATCTGCTTTGACGTAGTGTCGTACCCTTTACAACAAATTAGCTGTGGTGATTGAATTGCCTTTTTTTATATGTATAACAACTACTGTTAAGGTTAAACTGGATTTATCCTAAGAATTTTGATAGGATAATTCTGAGGTTATTTTGACTTCAATGATGTTCAGAGTCTCCATGTGATTTAATCTCATCTGACAAGTAATAGGACCAAACCAAGTTGCTAGTTTTCCTTTTACATTTGAAAAGAAATTCAACAGCAGATTAAGAAGTTTGGACAGGGATGTAGAAGATTTAGACATACCAAAAGACTGTTTTAAGTTCTGACATATATTTTAAGTTGAGATTAGTGAAAAATTACAAATGAAACAATCACCCTTACTCCTTCATTAAAAAAAATAGCAAATGTGCAATGTTTACATTAAAGTTTCAAGATCAAAAATAAAAGGAATGGGCTCATGTGCATTTTTGTATGTAATCTTCAATGTATGTCAAAGATGTGTTATATTTATCTCACCTAACCTCAGGCACAGGCACAGCTGAGGCTTTTGAGTTAAGATTTCTGTTATGATTCCTGTTAGAGCTTGAATTACTTTTCACTTCTCTGCATGATAACTAAAATACAAATAATATGGCAAATTTGAAGGGAATTCAAAGAAAAGATGATTGTTTAACAACATACTGTGCTGGATGATATTAACATGATTTGCTTCTTTGTTTCTGGACAAATAATTTACCAGTTTCTCAGGTCCATTACTTGCATTTAAATTGTAAAGTAATTCATCACTCCTCTGACTTCCCTTCATCTTTTAGAATCTTTCTGACTTGCAGAGACAGACCACTTAGTCATACTCAGTCAACGGAAGCAATGAAAGAACCATTTACATCTCTAATTCCGATGAGAGTTTCACAGTATTTATATCTTTAGTCCTGCAGATGTTTGTGATTATGTTTCCCTGCAGACCATCTTAGCTTCAGTCTAACACTCACTAATGTGGCTTTCTGGCTTCTGTGCTATTGCTGGGCTGTAACAGCCAGTCTGAACCACAGACATCAGTGTTTCTTTCCTCACAATCTCTTCGGTATTTTTAATGAATTTTTTTTTACTTTTGTTTTGGTAGAGGAGCCAGAGAGGGGGAAAGAGAAAAAGGCTTATGCCAAATTGCTTTTTCTGCATTCCACAGACTAGTCAAAAAGTCACGTGTTCTTTTGGGAAGCTGGTAAGAACACAGGATATTTGGTACCCAGTTAATAATTATTTTATGCAAAAGAAAACACTTCTAACAGAAGTGAATTAATGGATATTTAATATGAGATTCAAAATTCCTTTTGACAGAGTGGTGCCTTGATGCCTGTCTGGGGCACCAAGTTTGGTCAAATTTTACCATGTTTAAGTAGATTAAACACAAGAATAGAAGGCAGTATCTACTGGATACACCTACGCAATAGACAGCTAAGACTAATGAGCTGTGAAGCTGGGCTTTAATATTGTCATAACCTCGAATAAGACACCTTATGAAGTGACCAGACATTTGTGAGCAAGGTGAGAAAGGGTTGCACTATTGATGTTTGAAATGGCTTGATGCTAAAATGTTGCCGTGCTGATAATTCCCTCATTTGTTCCTTTTTTTTTTTAAGATGGTTTTATACCTTTTCATGTCAGTATTTTTGCTCTTGAATCTTTTACTTACCAGCTATGCACAACTCAACAATCTTACTTGTGCCTGCAATTTTGGTTTTGCAATCCTATCTTGCATAGCTCTATTTGATGTATATTCTCATACAATTTTCTCAGAATTTAGCATTCTTGAAGTCTGAGCCTAGGGTGGACAGGTATGCAATACTAAAAATAGACCTAGAATAGCAAAATGAAAAAAGCATTGACACAGTTATCATAATGGGGGTAAAAGTACATCACTATCCATGTCTTTATTTCTTTTATTATTTTCTTCTGAAATAATTCAGAAAACCAATGTTTTAGTATTTCTCTGTGTGTGTGTATGTGGTGGGCACAAACACCTCTGGCCCTTTCCTCAAAACTTTTTCCAGGTGCTTCTGGACACTCCATCCTGACACGATAACTTCTGTGATATCCTTTTGAATTCACCTTTTCCTCCATTACTTGCATAGTAATCTTACAGTTGGAACACGTTTGTGGATTCATATGCTTTAACGGTAGGGTTTGCTTTGTCTGCATCTAGCACTGTAAAAATTAGGCATCTAGTGTTGGTTTTATATTTTGCCTCTTAAAAGTGTTATTTATCCTCTATGTCTTATATATACAAGGAACGGGTGAGCTGTGACCTGTAGGTACAACTGTCTCTTCATTGACTTGTAACAGACACTGGGTGAGTATTTTTAACCAGACAATTAACTTAAACAATTAAAGCTCAATGGGATTGCTTTAAACTGTATAAATCAACCTCATGTCATTCCTGAGGTTTCTTCTGAAAGCTTAGACATGTGTTTGAATTCTGCCATGAGAAACAGTGATTTCCTGACCAGAGATTTCTTTGGTGTTTAGACAAGACAAGATTAATGAAAAGTCTTGTCAGAGGACTTTTAAGCTTCACCTTCATGTTTTCAGTCATTTTCCTATGACACTTGTTTGCTTAGTTTACAAATGAAAGTACTGTCTTCCCATGGTTTATAATTCAAATAGTAAGTGCATTTTTCAGAGAGTTGTGTCTAAGGTTTCTGACATCTTACTAAGTACAATGGTTGTCAGGCAGATAAACTTGATCTGAAGATTGCCATCAAAGGTGCTCAATACTTTTTAAAAGAAGCATACAATGACTTGCAGTACTTTATGTCATGACACTGGCATTACATTCTTTGTTTTCTTGACTTCAGACCTTTTGCATTTTATCAAAATATTTGTGACATCTCAGTCTTTAGGACTTCTGTCTTTGCATAAGAACATTTAAAATTGTGTTCTAAAGCCTGGTAAATATGCTGGATTGAAAGCAAAGTTTGTGAGGTTTAAAAAATAGTAAGAAAAGATATCCTTGCAGGGAGAGCATGCTCAGAAGGGCTGTAATTTTCCTTAAGCCGTTTCATTTCGTTACAAAGAGGAAAGTAAATACTGTGTGGCTTCACCCGTCTTGTGTAGGTTTATTCAGACAGACAAGTTCTAAAGAGTACACTGTGATATTTCATTTTGAAGAATGTAATTGGCTAATTTTATAATCATAAGTAAAATATTTTTTAAATAATCATGAAAATGAAAAAAAGTGTAGCGGACTGTTGATGTTTATATTATGTGATTTTATATGCTTTTCCAAACTTGCTGTTTCAGTACATTGTAGCAAATATCTCAAAGGGCTCTGAGTGCTATCGCACCCATAACTGTATCTTCAGTAGGGCCAAATTTGGCCTTTTCAAGCAATTGCTAGGGGAAATCCCATGGGACAGGGTACTAGAAGGTAAGGGGGCTCAAAATAGTTGGTTAGCATTCAAGGACTGCTTCTTCCAAGCTCAAGACCAGAGCATACCAGCAGGTAGGAAGTCAAGAAAGGGCACCAGGAAACCTGCATGGTTAAACAGGGAACTTCTGGGCAAACTCAAGTGGAAGAAGAGAGTGTACAGATCATGGAAGGAGGGGCTGGCTGCTTGGGAGGAATATAAGTCTGTTGTCAGATGGTGTAGGGAGGCAACTAAGAAAGCTAAGGCCTCCTTGGAATTAAACCTTGCAAGAGAGGTCAAGGACAACAGAAAGGGCTTCTTCAAATACATTGTAGGTAAAACCAACACTAGAGGCAATGTAGGCCCACTGATGAATGAGGTGGGGGCCCTGGAGACAGAGGATAAAAAGAAGGCGAAGTTACTGAATGCCTTCTTTGCCTCTGTCTATACTGTTGGAGGCTGTCCTGAGGAGCCCCGGACCCCTGCGGCCCCAGAAGAAGTCAGGATAGAGGAGGAATCTGTCTTGGTAGATGAGGGCTGGGTCAGGGACCAATTAAGCGATCTGGACGTCCATAAATCCATGGGCCCTGATGGGATGCACCCGCGGTTGCTGAGGGAGCTGGCGGAAGTCATTGCTAAGCCACTCTCCATCATCTTTGCTAAGTCGTGGGCAACGGGAGAGGTGCCTGAGGACTGGAGGAAAGCGAATGTCACTCCAGTCTTCAAAAGGGGCAAGAAGGAGGACCTGGGTAACTATAGACCGGTCAGCCTCACCTCCATCCCTGGAAAGGTAATGGAGCAACTTGTCCTTGGTGCTGTCTCTAGGCACATCAAGGATAGGGGGATCATTAGGGGCACTCAGCATGGCTTCACCAAGGGGAAGTCATGCTTAACCAACTTGATAGCCTTTTATGAGGACATAACCCGGTGGATAGATGATGGTAAAGCTGTGGATGTGGTCTATCTTGATTTCAGTAAAGCTTTTGACACAGTCTCCCACAGCATCCTCGCAGCTAAACTGAGGACGTGTGGTCTGGATGATCGGGTAGTGAGGTGGATTGTGAACTGGCTGAAGGAAAGAAGCCAGAGAGTGGTGGTCAATGGGACAGAGTCCAGTTGGAGGTCTGTGTCTAGCGGAGTCCCTCAAGGGTCGGTACTGGGACCAGTTCTATTCAATATATTCATTAATGACTTGGATGAGGGAATAGAGTGCACTGTCAGCAAGTTCGCTGATGACACCAAACTGGGAGGAGTAGCTGACACAACGGAAGGCTGCGCAGCCATTCAGAGAGACCTAGACAGGCTGGAGAGTTGGGCGGGGAGAAATTGAATGAAATATAACAAGGGCAAGTGTAGAGTCCTGCATCTGGGCAAGAACAACCCCATGTACCAGTACAAGTTGGGGACAGACCTGTTGGAGACCAGCGTAGGGGAAAGGGACCTGGGGGTCCTAGTGGACAGCAGGATGACCATGAGGCAGCAGTGTGCCCTTGTGGCCAAGAAGGCCAATGGCATCCTGGGGTGTATTAGAAGGGGTGTGGTCAGCAGGTCGAGAGAGGTTCTCCTCCCCCTCTACTCTGCCCTGGTGAGGCCGCATCTGGAATATTGTGTCCAGTTCTGGGCCCCTCAGTTCAAGAAGGACAGGGAACTGCTAGAGAGAGTCCAGCGCAGAGCCACGAAGATGATTAAGGGAGTGGAACATCTCCCTTCTGAGGAGAGGCTGAGGGAGCTGGGTCTCTTTAGCTTGGAGAAGAGGAGACTGAGGGGTGACCTTATTAATGTTTATAAATATGTAAAGGGCAAGTGTCATGAGGATGGAGCCAGGCTCTTCTCAGTGACATCCCTTGACAGGACAAGGGGCAACGGGTGCAAGCTGGAACACAGGAGGTTCCACATAAATATGAGGAAGTCTTCTTTACGGTGAGAGTAACCGAACACTGGAACAGGCTGCCCAGAGAGGCTGTGCAGTCTCCTTCTCTGGAGACATTCAAAACCCGCCTGGACACGTTCCTGTGTGATATGGTCTAGGGAATCCTGCTCTGGCAGGGGGATTGGACTAGATGATCTTTCGAGGTCCCTTCCAATCCCTAACATTCTGTGATTCTGTGATTCTGTAAATGATCTTTAAAGGTTCCTTCCAACCCAAACCATTCTGTGATTCTTTCTACTTTAAAAATATCTTCAAATCAGCTCTGCTGCTAAATAAAACAAACACCCTTGTTTAAGCAAAGGCTTCAGTATGAGGTTTCCCTTTTCTTGAGAAGTCAGATTGATATGGAATATTTTATATTCCATGCTGAACAGAAGAAATAGGAACTGAAATTTTTCTATTTATAACCGAAAGTGCACTATCATCTAGGACCAATTTAAGGGAGTAAGCTCAATTGGAACTCAGAAATGTGCACTATCTAGGACACCGGCTGCCATAACAGGGAATGCAAGAATAATGTTTCTCCTCTCACATTGTAGCAAAAAGCTAGGGTATCAGCAAAATAGCTGATAATTAGCACAGTAAACACTTAAAAATACGGGGGATCTTAAATAGATATAAATATTAAGACAAAGTAATAGAGCTATGCAACTCAATTATTTTGGCCAAATGTCAAGTAAAAAAAAGGCAATTAATTTATCTTTTAACTGTCCTTTTTTGTAAGGAAAAGAGACTTGCTTTGAGATGTTATGATCTCCTGTATTAGATGGTCACAAATGATCAAAGCTAGTATTTCACATACACCTTTAAAATTGACTGGATGCTTGGACTATAACACAGTCTTTATTTATCTCATATGTCTATTTTATGGATACATAGATTATTAATCTTCTGCAGAGATAAGAAATACTGGAATACAGTGCACAGTACTTCCAACAGAGAAAAAATATAATTGAAGCAGAAAAACTAAAAAAAAGGATGACAAGGATGAATAAGAGCAGTCTTCTGTACAAGGAGAAACTAAATGGAATAGCACACTTTATCCTGGAAAAGAAACAACTGGCAGGGGATAACAAAAAACATGAGCAATAGGAAACATTTTTTTCACTTTTTCAACAGAAGACCTGATTCAATGAACTCATAGAACAAATTCAAGATGAAAAAGAAAGCAGATTCTTTACACAATATGTAATTAAGATACGGAAGTCCTTGTAGAAATAAAGTTACACCAGTTCAAAAAACACCAGAAACAACTCATGGAAATAAAAAACACCTAAGGTTATGACCTACAGAGCACACAATCCTTTGCTGAAAAGGTTTCTGAACTACTGTTAGCTAGAATCTAGGAAGATATTCTGTTGAAGTATCTTTACATATATTTATTTTCTTTTCATAATTTTCTCATTCATTTGCATTGGCATCTCTACTGGGTCTGTCCGTGATGGAGTTAGCTTTCTTCGTAGGAACACTCATCGTTCTTCTTTTTGGTTTTGTGCTTAAAACAGTTCTGTTTCTTAAATTGAAATGGCCACATCAGATGTTAAAAAACTTAAACAGCAAAAATTTCTTCTTTTTTTTTGTTAAAAATATCATGTCAGTTTGGTTAGAGTTATTTCCTGGAGACATAAGTTTATTAGCGATTTATTGTATTTACTTGTTGAGTTCCGAGTTAGTCATTACCTTATTTTGCTGGAAATAAATGTCAGGCTGACAGTCCTAAAACTACCCGGGCATCTTTTTTGCAAGTTTTTAATATTAAAAAACAATACTCATTTGTTTCCTCAGGCCCTCAGTGTTCTCCCAGTCTTATTGAAAATATATACTGATACTTTAAAGAGTTTCTTGACTGAACTGTTTACAAATGTAGGTATGTACAGGAAGGTGTACCTGCTGATTTAAAAAAAAAAAGAACAAACTTCACTTTTTACTCCTTAAAACATTCTACTGCTTGAATAGATTTATTTTCATTATGCAGGTTGACACAGTAGAGAAAAACATAATAGGTGAAATTATAATTATTAATGAAGACATAAGAAAAGAGACTGTAAAAATAATCATCTAGCCCACAAATACAAAGAAATGAATTGTCAGTAAAAGAAAAATAATTTGGAAAAGTAGTGACAGCACTTGTTAATAGCATCCTGTAGAGGACATGGGACAGTAATGAAAGAGATCCCACACCTCAAAGGGTGAAGAAGTTGATGGTAGAATCAAGGATTAGGTAAACAAAGGCTCTGATATAAGAATAAAATAAAAGTTCTGCTTTCATCCATCTGGATGAGTACCACTCATTAAAGTTGAGCTCCTTGTAAAGCACTGAAAAATGAGAGATACGTCTAAAGAAAATAACAATTGGAGTCCTCAATGACTGAGTGATAGCTCAACTCATTGGAGTAGAGAAGGCACCATGAGTAAAGAGAAGAAACTGCTAAATATACAATGTAGATAACACACACTCCTTCCACTACAGGAGTACTTTGATTTAAGAATATTGAGAGGCACCCAAGTAAACTTTCTGCTTAATATTATATATTTGTTAACTTCTAAGTGCTCTAAAATGTAACACTTTAAAAGACTTGGAAGGATTTCTGTTTTTTTCTTTCTTCTCTGAAGATCAAAAATGCTTCCTATCCATTTCACTGTCACACGCAGAGATAATTCTGGCAGTGACAGGAAACTATGTGAGTCACATGACCAAGCGTGCTTTGAGTCCTCAGGAAGCCTTCAAAAAATCACTTTAACAATCTGTTGCTCAAATACCAGTTCAGCTGAGTGACACATACTTCTTGGGTGCTTTGTAATAAGAAAGATCAGTGTTCCCAAGTTGCAAAATATTTAATCCCAAAAAATTATATGTGCTCATGTATTTCCAGCCTACATGCACTCAGGTGATCGCTTTGTAATGTCAAACTGCCCCAAGCAATACTAGTCTGCTGGGTTTCATAGGGGATTTCTTTGGTAACTTTTGACTAACACAAAGCCCCTATTTATTTAGTAAAGAATCAGAAAGCCCCTCACCATTAAACTGTGTTTTACTTCTAGATAATTTATAGTGAATTGTGACTATTGTAATTTGTTGTACTTTACTCTGTTATTCATAAAATATCTTATAGCTGTATAATAAAATCAGTATGTGTCATAACCAAAACAAGTAAGTCTTCACTGTATCAATTTGAATTAAGTAATTTCTGTCCAAAATAGTCAACAAACAAACAGGAGAGAGAGATTTCTTTTTTCAGTTCTTAATTTCACATAATTGAAGTTTACAACATACGCGTAAACTTTATACCTTTTTATCTGCTCTTAGTTTGTTCCATATTTGTATTCTAATGTTAATATTCTCCAGATGCAATGACTTTACTTAGCAGCACTGACTGCATTAACTGATATAGCAAAAATGTATATATTACTCATTTAACTGCCTCAAGACTAAACTCAGAAATGTCTTTGGGAGCAACAGAACATTTTGGGGAAAAAAAAAAAAAAAGCAAGCTTGCATTTGTTTTAATAGTTGAATACGACAGAACTGGAGAAAGTGGCATAGCACTATTCGTACCCATTTTACTAAACATTTTGAGTACAGAATCTATTACTTTGCAAAAATTGTTAATTTGTAAAATTGAGCACTATAAGCATATGAAAAGTGCCTCAGAATGTAGAGGTACCACTGCCCACCATACCTAATCCTCAATTTAGCTGTGTATGGGCTCTTAATAGGAGCCATGGTTACAAAAGACAGCCAAAACTTTCAGAATATCATGGCCAAAGCAATCTCAACTAAAAATATAAGTAAATGTACTTTACCACTGAATCATTGTCTTTATGCTACGTTTAGTATACCATCTATATAGAAGGAAGAGCACATTCTGTAATGTATTACAGCCAAATTATGGCTGACATTTCTATTTTTTCTGTCCTCTATACATTGTGATCTTAGCTGTACGGAGTTAATGTTAAGGAACAGCAGTTGAATCACAGAATCATAGAACAACTGGAGTTAGAAGGGTCCTCTGGAGATCGTCTAGTCCAACCCCCTGGCAAAGCAGGTTCTGATCGTCTTTGTAGCCCTCCGCTGGACTCTCTCCAGTAGTTCCTTGTCTTTCTTGAACTGGGGAGGCCAGAACTGGACACAGTACTCCAGGTGTGGCCTCACCAGGGCTGGGTATCGGGGGAGGGTAACCTCCCTCGACCTGCTGGCCACACTCTTCCTAATGCACCCCAGGATACGATGGGCCTTCTTGGCCACAAAGGCACATTGCTGGCTCATGGTAAACTTCTTGTCCACCAGGACTTCCAGGTCCTTCTCCAGTCATTTTGTAAGCTTTGATTACTAAGTTGTCAAGGACAAGAACAATACTCTTAATTGTGATTTTCCGTTATTATCTTAGATGCATCAACATTTTTGCTGAGCTTCTTGGATTTGAAAGCTATAACCGTATCATCCTTACATTATTCTGCAGTTGATCTTTGGAGCTTACTGCATTGTCTGCAAAAGAGAAAAGAAGAAATGAACAATAAATTCCAATTGTAATGTAACACAGTAGAAGAGATAGATTATTTTGGCATGTCATAGAAGCTAAATGAGTTTGGGAAGATAAACATGTGCTGGAATTTATAGGGTATAAACTTCATTTGGTACAGCTGTTATAAATCACTGGACAAGAAACGGTAACATACTTAGGATCATACTTTGTTCTACTCTACCACTGAGCATTTATATCCATCAAAGAAATTGCAGCTCAGATAGGATTTAAGGTGTCATTTATTTACAGGTGATGATAATGACAAACAAATCCTTACGCGCCGTGCTGCGCAAGTTCGGCTGCAAAACTGAAAGACACAGTAAAACATGATATCAGCTCAATAAATGTCACTATTTTGTGGTGCTTTCTCATAAAGTGAGTTCAATAGGATGTAGCAAAACCCTTGGTCCTCATTCATTATCAATAATTTATTTTTGAACTTACAGGAGTGAAATATATCATACGAGATGGTTGATTCTGTGGTGAAGAGTTAAAAGATGACATATGCATCCTGAGTAAGTGACTACAATACCTACAGTCTGTTGTGTGTTGGCGGACTCAGCTTGATTACAGAACATCAGCTGTTTCTAATGAAAAACTATTCTAGACTTGCATATTTTGATATATTTGTATTATTTGTTCCAAATTGTCTGTTTAGGCAAGGTGTGGAATGTATTATATAAATGACTGAACACATACTTAAGCTAGATTCTTTTTCCTTGCTAACTTAGACTAGTGTCTATTCTGCAAATAGTCCCAGAGCTATCTGTGGAAGTTCTCAAAGAGGATAACTTTCAAAATCTGACCACTACTAAAACCTATTCCAACTATTCAGGGTTGTCAGAATTTCATTCTTTACACAAGAAGAGGGCAAACTGGCATTCTGTAAGCAGAATAAACTTCTTTAAAAAAAAATTGCTTTGATATATGCATTTTCAGAATGTAGTACAGACTGTTAGAAAAAGTGTCTTCAAGGAAGCTGTATCATGAATAGAACTGGTGAATTTAGAGATATAGTGTTTTTTAAAAATATTATTATTCTATAAAGGAAAGAAGGAGAGAAAGTATTGACTCCGTCTTTGTTATCGTATGATGTCTCAGGCTGTGTCTGTACTGGCAAACTAAATGATCAGGGCCCTTTCCCGGGTACTGGAATATGGCTGGCTTTACTGTTAAGGATGGTTCTTCTTGCAATTGCTTCACCCTGGTGCAATTCCAGGGTGATTCCAGGGACTGGAGCACTCCTGGGACCACACATCATAGGCAGTTCATGACCAATCTTGCCTTGGAGACTAAGACAGTTCATAAGAACAGATATGGGCCATCCAGTGACAGGTAGCCTCAGTAACTTCATATAATCATAGTTAGTCCCAGATAAGTATTTAGGAAATCAGACCTGGAAGCTATGTGTATGATGCTAAAATACGAAGCCACCCCTCAGCTGTGAGTGTCCAAGCTGTAAATTGTTAACATGGTCCGTAACACAGATATGGTCTCCCCAGGGAACACTTATTCCCTTGTAATTCCTGGTCATTGTTTTACACACATCAAGAATTAGAGGTCACTCACAATAGATGGCATAGACAAGACTTCTTTCTGAGGAGAAGAAAGTTTAGTAAAATGGATATGAATAGTGATATACCACTTTCCTCAGGTCTGGAGAATGGGCCTCAGCCCTATTTAATTTGCTAGTACAGATATGATATCCACATATCCAAACTAATTTTATATTACTGTGTATATCTAATTAAGGTATGGTATATACCTTGTTCATAAAGTTAATTTTCAGTTTAGATCAAGCTAACCTCAATTAAGTTATTTACCCTCTGGGCTCCTTTACTGTTCAATCAAGTCAAAGAAAAAAAAAAGAAAGAATAATTTAGCCCATGTAAGAATTTGATTGCTCTCTTAAGATAATTCACTGCCCTCATTGACTAGAGAAGCAGCCTAGGGACTTTTTCATACTTCACTAATTGTCAATTTAAGCATCTCAATTAATTGTCTTCTGTCACGTAGGATGAATCAAGTCCCTGATAAGCACTTCTGTCATTTAGTGGGAAACCAAATGCATTGGTCAATCGCTACTGCTCTCCAGTACTAAAAATTGTTGCACTTCACCTTTTTTAATAAAGTCTTACAAACAGTTTACCTTATGTAATTGTTCTTATTTTTTTTTCTTTTCCTTTTTAAATTACTTTATATGCTTGTTACCCTGGTGATTGCAATTACCAGCAGCTGTCTTTCTTGCTCCGATGATTGTATAGTTTCAAGGCAAGTGCATAAGGCATTTACACATTCTGTTTCATTGTTATATGATGACTTCATCATAAAATGTCTATTTATGAGTAACTTCATTACACTGAACTAATGCAAGGGAAAAACAGGTACTCCAATTTTAATTGTCAGACCCTACCGAATATCACATTATATATGTAATAATTGATCAATATATTAAATTCATTCCTTTATGGACAAAGCTTCAAAAATTTAGTTGCATTTTTTCTAAAGTAAAGAGGATGTTCATGCAAATTTCCTTAATGAAAGTCTGTGATTTCCCAACTTGAAATCTTTTTTCAAAATTTTTCTTTGTAAAATCAAGTTCAGTTCCTCCACCAAAATATAAAAGTATTTGACATGGGGTGGACGGTGGGGCCCTGAGACAGAGATATACAAACTGAAGCCAATGTCTTTTTATTTCCCCTCTATCCACCATCCCGGCATGAACATTTAGAAATGCCTTTCTAGGAGAATGCATTAACAGCTCTCATTTTGATGCATATTAATTAGGGCGTTCCCCTTGTAGGTTTCTGTTATTATAATGTAACAATTTAATAGGCAGGAGAGATTTGAATAGACAAACAATTATACAATGATAATTTCAGTTACGTTTGCAGGGATATCTTTAATACCCTTGAGGATTTAGTTTTACAACTACAAGCAAGACCTAATTACAGGTTTTGTAAGTGAGAATCTTTGTAGTTGTTTCTTTCAGGACTGCAATTTTGGTGAAAAATTGTTGTCCTTTCAGCTATAACTCACTATGTGTTGGAGTGGCTTCCTACATGTTCATGAATTTAAATATCCCGATTTTCATCATTTATCATTATTTTCATTAAACTATTATAAGAAAATAAAATAGTAGTGTATCTTTACTATTATAACTCAAAAATATCTAAGAAAAAATTATGAGTTGAACAAGAACATAAAGTTTTGGAATAATTTACATATATTTCAGTGCAGTGGTACTAGTAACTAGTATCTACTCTTAATGAGTACTAGTCCATTCTGACAGTGTATTTCCCTTAGCTTCCTTTCTCTTAATAAGTAACATACCAGTTTTGTTTTTTTTACACCTGTGTGCCTTTAAGAGTATAGAATTGCAGATCTAACACACACTAAAAAAAAAAACTCCAGTTCTTTATTCTTTGTATCATTAATCCCTGTAGTTTATCCAACATAAGTGATTGCAAAATGTAAAATACAGATGAAAAGCCTCAGACCTGTATTTAAAGCTCTTTGCCATCTATAATTCTGTTCTTCCTTCTTCCTCTTTGTACCTCTACCTCCTCCTGGCTTTTGTCCCGTGTCCCTAAACATACTTTTTTCTACCAATTAACCTACCCCTGTTTTCCTGACTTTTGCATAACACACACGCCACTGGCCTTCAGACTATTGTGAGGACAGATTTAAAAGTTCCTAAATTTCTCATGAAAAAGTTTCTCATAAGATTTGCACTAAGTTATGTTTCTAGTCAAAAGGAAAATGTCAAAAATACAAAAATGTAGACTGGAATTTGGTTTGTTAAGGAATGAAGTTCAGGATCTAACTCTCTGATATCAGTGCATTGGAATTAGGTATTTAGGAGCTTTGAGTCCTTGGTCTGATACCCTGTAATCCCACGTTTTTACTACCCATTACAACTATCCTAGTTAATGAACAACAAATTTACACTGTAAATTTTGATGTTATAAGAGAAGTTTTCTTTATCACGGTGTATAAACATTGCCTCCCTTGAGATTTCTGGCAATCAATTTAACTTGTCTTTACAACACAATTTTAGGGAACATTTTATTTCCTCATTTTATAGACAGTGAACATTTAGAGGAGGAAAGAAGGAAGGAAAGGGCAAACTATTCTTTTTGTGCAATAAAATTAATTGCTGTTAGTTGATGAATCATTATGAAGTTAAAAAAATATTTATTGCATTGTCTTTTGTGTGCAATGTTTCCTCTTATCTTGGCCATTAATTCAGTAGATTAGTTTATTTCAAAACAGGCATTACAGGATGAAGACAAGAGATAATTTGTTGAAAGACCACCCAAAAGTCCATTACAGCTGAAATGTTTCCTAGCATTATGCAATTTATGTGGTCAGAAAAGTGTACAGAAACTTACCTCTGTGGAGTAATTTATTTATTTAAAATAATCTTAATATTTTTGGTAGGTGTGTGAGTGTTTGTGTGTCTGTGTACATGATTACTTTGATAACTGATTGTTAAAATTAATTTACAATATTTCATTACCTGTTTCATTGAGAAGAAAGACTCCTCCTTTTCTAGAATTAATAATAAAAAAAACCCTAAGAAACATTACATTTCCTGAAGAGAAACACCTGTGAAAAAAATTGAACAATCATTTAAATTTAAACTTGAAGAATGCTTCTTAAGATGTGAAAGACAATATAGGTATTATAAGATTCAAAATAATAAAAAACTCCAAAAATAAAGAACTCAGAAATGTTAGCATAGGCTTGGTAACAGTCATGGAGGACAAAACCATTTATGTGAAGATGATGTATGAATTAACAAAGATAACCTTTCTAGCATGTACTATAAAAACAGAATTTATCTACCAAACATCTATAGTAACTACAGCTACATCTCAGGTGCTGTAGAATCCCTTTACACTCAGTGGACAGATGCAGTTACTTTAGGGCTGCGTGTATTAGCAAACTGTACTGGAATGTGAAAAGTCTTTGGCAGGCTTTGGTTCCGTACATTGAGCACTCAGACAATTCTCATGTAAGTTCAGAACATCCTCAGGACATCCTCTAAAAGCAGTTTAAAGAAGGCCATGCAGCTTTGGAGGGAAAGAGATTTTAAGGGATGTTATAAGTGACCACCGTCTCCAGCAGTTCCAGGGCCTGGGAATTCCCCCTGCCCTGCCACTGGAGCCCACACCCCCAGTCTAACTCCAGTAGCTGGCATCATTCCCACTGGTCCACCCACTAGCTGGCAATTAGTCCCTGCAGCATGAACACATAAGGGATAGAGAATGAGATTACACAGAGAGATAGTAGAGAAAAGCTTTAATAAGAAGTAACAAGAAGATAGGACAGACTGCAATGATCAGGTGCAGGGCTTCCTCAGACAAGTATACCAAGTAACTATGGTTTACATGTAACCAGCTCTTTTATAGCCTTTTCTGTCTGATCCCCGCTCTGCTCCTCCCCATCCACTTGCCCTAGACATTCCTTTGTAAATTTTGCATAGCCCCACAGACCTCCCTTGAATATCTCAAATCCTCATGTTCCTCTTGTTTTCCCCTTCTTACTAGTTGCAAAGTCCAGATGGCCCTCTCCAAAGCAGTGCCTGGAGTTTCTTTATGGCCCATCAATTAGTAAATGGAGTCGTTTGATCTTCCCAGTGTCTCTGTTGAGTCCTGTTTACCAAGTTTTTGCCTCTGTGTGTTCTTATTCATTGCTCCATCCCTTTACTTATCCCTTTTTCGTTGAAAAGGACTTTTATCAGATAATCTGAAGGAATCAGAAGCTCTCATCTTCCACACATCCTTGAAAGAGAGTTTACTAGAATGTATGCCAGTTGACCTCCATGCCTGCAGATGTTTCTGGACACATGTAATTTGCTATTAATTTACTAGCCTATGAGTGCTATTCATGAGAGAATGAAGGTATTAAAACAATAGCTATGTCTAATAGATACCTAATAATATCCAATAAGTTATATAAGATATATATTTATATACCTCATACAAATAATAATTGAGACTACTTTTACACTAAAGAGAATTATTTCCCTCTACTGATTATAAAAGGAGCTTACAGGACATCCAATTCAGACAGTATAGACATCTAAATTTCACCAAGAGTTATCATGCCCTGAAGTTACTGAGGCTACCTGTCACTGGATGGCCCATATCTGTTCTTATGAACTGTCTTAGTCTCCAAGGCAAGATTGGTCATGAACTGCCTATGATGTGTGGTCCCAGGAGTGCTCCAGTCCCTGGAATCACCCTGGAATTGCACCAGGGTGAAGCAATTGCAAGAAGAACCATCCTTAACAGTAAAGCCAGCCATATTCCAGTACCCGGGAAAGGGCCCTGATCATTTAGTTTGCCAGTACAGACACAGCCTGAGACATCATACGATAACAAAGACGGAGTCAATACTTTCTCTCCTTCTTTCCTTTATAGAATAATAATATTTTTAAAAAACACTATATCTCTAAATTCACCAGTTCTATTCATGATACAGCTTCCTTGAAGACACTTTTTCTAACAGTCTGTACTACATTCTGAAGATGCATATATCAAAGGCTAATTGTTAGAACATACCTTATTAGTTTTATAATGTCAGCATTCTGCAAACTTTGCACAGAATTAAAATATGATAACACAGAGAGAGAAACTGGGAATGCAATACTTACATTAACACCTCTCTATACTAACGTGTTTTTTTTAGGGGAACTTCCTTCAAGGTGTCACGGTATTACTGTCCAAGTTTTTTTCTGTGTAGCTGCCAGGGAAAGCCTTAGTGTATTACCAATTTGAAGCATTGTATTCCAGTGTGTAACCTGTTGCCTATGTTTATATTCTGAAAATGCTCCTGTATAGTCTAAAATAGGATCTTAAAAGCATTTTTTTTAAAGAAGTTTATTCTGCTTACAGAATGCCAGTTTGCCCTCTTCTTGTGTAAAGAATGAAATTCTGACAACCCTGAATAGTTGGAATAGGTTTTAGTAGTGGTCAGATTTTGAAAGTTATCCTCTTTGAGAACTTCCACAGATAGCTCTGGGACTATTTGCAGAATAGACACTAGTCTAAGTTAGCAAGGAAAAAGAATCTAGCTTAAGTATGTGTTCAGTCATTTATATAATACATTCCACACCTTGCCTAAACAGACAATTTGGAACAAATAATACAAATATATCAAAATATGCAAGTCTAGAATAGTTTTTCATTAGAAACAGCTGATGTTCTGTAATCAAGCTGAGTCCGCCAACACACAACAGACTGTAGGTATTGTAGTCACTTACTCAGGATGCATATGTCATCTTTTAACTCTTCACCACAGAATCAACCATCTCGTATGATATATTTCACTCCTGTAAGTTCAAAAATAAATTATTGATAATGAATGAGGACCAAGGGTTTTGCTACATCCTATTGAACTCACTTTATGAGAAAGCACCACAAAATAGTGACATTTATTGAGCTGATATCATGTTTTACTGTGTCTTTCAGTTTTGCAGCCGAACTTGCGCAGCACGGCGCGTAAGGATTTGTTTGTCATTATCATCACCTGTAAATAAATGACACCTTAAATCCTATCTGAGCTGCAATTTCTTTGATGGATATAAATGCTCAGTGGTAGAGTAGAACAAAGTATGATCCTAAGTATGTTACCGTTTCTTGTCCAGTGATTTATAACAGCTGTACCAAATGAAGTTTATACCCTATAAATTCCAGCACATGTTTATCTTCCCAAACTCATTTAGCTTCTATGACATGCCAAAATAATCTATCTCTTCTACTGTGTTACATTACAATTGGAATTTATTGTTCATTTCTTCTTTTCTCTTTTGCAGACAATGCAGTAAGCTCCAAAGATCAACTGCAGAATAATGTAAGGATGATACGGTTATAGCTTTCAAATCCAAGAAGCTCAGCAAAAATGTTGATGCATCTAAGATAATAACGGAAAATCACAATTAAGAGTATTGTTCTTGTCCTTGACAACTTAGTAATCAAAGCTTACAAAATGACTGGAGAAGGACCTGGAAGTCCTGGTGGACAAGAAGTTTACCATGAGCCAGCAATGTGCCTTTGTGGCCAAGAAGGCCCATCGTATCCTGGGGTGCATTAGGAAGAGTGTGGCCAGCAGGTCGAGGGAGGTTACCCTCCCCCGATACCCAGCCCTGGTGAGGCCACACCTGGAGTACTGTGTCCAGTTCTGGCCTCCCCAGTTCAAGAAAGACAAGGAACTACTGGAGAGAGTCCAGCGGAGGGCTACAAAGACGATCAGAACCTGCTTTGCCAGGGGGTTGGACTAGACGATCTCCAGAGGACCCTTCTAACTCCAGTTGTTCTATGATTCTGTGATTCAACTGCTGTTCCTTAACATTAACTCCGTACAGCTAAGATCACAATGTATAGAGGACAGAAAAAATAGAAATGTCAGCCATAATTTGGCTGTAATACATTACAGAATGTGCTCTTCCTTCTATATAGATGGTATACTAAACGTAGCATAAAGACAATGATTCAGTGGTAAAGTACATTTACTTATATTTTTAGTTGAGATTGCTTTGGCCATGATATTCTGAAAGTTTTGGCTGTCTTTTGTAACCATGGCTCCTATTAAGAGCCCATACACAGCTAAATTGAGGATTAGGTATGGTGGGCAGTGGTACCTCTACATTCTGAGGCACTTTTCATATGCTTATAGTGCTCAATTTTACAAATTAACAATTTTTGCAAAGTAATAGATTCTGTACTCAAAATGTTTAGTAAAATGGGTACGAATAGTGCTATGCCACTTTCTCCAGTTCTGTCGTATTCAACTATTAAAACAAATGCAAGCTTGCTTTTTTTTTTTTTTTCCCCAAAATGTTCTGTTGCTCCCAAAGACATTTCTGAGTTTAGTCTTGAGGCAGTTAAATGAGTAATATATACATTTTTGCTATATCAGTTAATGCAGTCAGTGCTGCTAAGTAAAGTCATTGCATCTGGAGAATATTAACATTAGAATACAAATATGGAACAAACTAAGAGCAGATAAAAAGGTATAAAGTTTACGCGTATGTTGTAAACTTCAATTATGTGAAATTAAGAACTGAAAAAAGAAATCTCTCTCTCCTGTTTGTTTGTTGACTATTTTGGACAGAAATTACTTAATTCAAATTGATACAGTGAAGACTTACTTGTTTTGGTTATGACACATACTGATTTTATTATACAGCTATAAGATATTTTATGAATAACAGAGTAAAGTACAACAAATTACAATAGTCACAATTCACTATAAATTATCTAGAAGTAAAACACAGTTTAATGGTGAGGGGCTTTCTGATTCTTTACTAAATAAATAGGGGCTTTGTGTTAGTCAAAAGTTACCAAAGAAATCCCCTATGAAACCCAGCAGACTAGTATTGCTTGGGGCAGTTTGACATTACAAAGCGATCACCTGAGTGCATGTAGGCTGGAAATACATGAGCACATATAATTTTTTGGGATTAAATATTTTGCAACTTGGGAACACTGATCTTTCTTATTACAAAGCACCCAAGAAGTATGTGTCACTCAGCTGAACTGGTATTTGAGCAACAGATTGTTAAAGTGATTTTTTGAAGGCTTCCTGAGGACTCAAAGCACGCTTGGTCATGTGACTCACATAGTTTCCTGTCACTGCCAGAATTATCTCTGCGTGTGACAGTGAAATGGATAGGAAGCATTTTTGATCTTCAGAGAAGAAAGAAAAAAACAGAAATCCTTCCAAGTCTTTTAAAGTGTTACATTTTAGAGCACTTAGAAGTTAACAAATATATAATATTAAGCAGAAAGTTTACTTGGGTGCCTCTCAATATTCTTAAATCAAAGTACTCCTGTAGTGGAAGGAGTGTGTGTTATCTACATTGTATATTTAGCAGTTTCTTCTCTTTACTCATGGTGCCTTCTCTACTCCAATGAGTTGAGCTATCACTCAGTCATTGAGGACTCCAATTGTTATTTTCTTTAGACGTATCTCTCATTTTTCAGTGCTTTACAAGGAGCTCAACTTTAATGAGTGGTACTCATCCAGATGGATGAAAGCAGAACTTTTATTTTATTCTTATATCAGAGCCTTTGTTTACCTAATCCTTGATTCTACCATCAACTTCTTCACCCTTTGAGGTGTGGGATCTCTTTCATTACTGTCCCATGTCCTCTACAGGATGCTATTAACAAGTGCTGTCACTACTTTTCCAAATTATTTTTCTTTTACTGACAATTCATTTCTTTGTATTTGTGGGCTAGATGATTATTTTTACAGTCTCTTTTCTTATGTCTTCATTAATAATTATAATTTCACCTATTGTGTTTTTCTCTACTGTGTCAACCTGCATAATGAAAATAAATCTATTCAAGCAGTAGAATGTTTTAAGGAGTAAAAAGTGAAGTTTGTTCTTTTTTTTTTTAAATCAGCAGGTACACCTTCCTGTACATACCTACATTTGTAAACAGTTCAGTCAAGAAACTCTTTAAAGTATCAGTATATATTTTCAATAAGACTGGGAGAACACTGAGGGCCTGAGGAAACAAATGAGTATTGTTTTTTAATATTAAAAACTTGCAAAAAAGATGCCCGGGTAGTTTTAGGACTGTCAGCCTGACATTTATTTCCAGCAAAATAAGGTAATGACTAACTCGGAACTCAACAAGTAAATACAATAAATCGCTAATAAACTTATGTCTCCAGGAAATAACTCTAACCAAACTGACATGATATTTTTAACAAAAAAAAAGAAGAAATTTTTGCTGTTTAAGTTTTTTAACATCTGATGTGGCCATTTCAATTTAAGAAACAGAACTATTCATATGCGACAATGGATCAAAATTATACATTTTCTGGATGAACATAAATTTCTTCTTTGGGGCCTATGTATGGTCACACAAGTTCTGATAGGAATGATTAATGTGGCCCCTAATTATTGCAGTTCTCAAATCTAGAAATCTTAAGTGATTATTAATTTTACAATATGCTTATCAACCTAGGTTACACACTGAAAGCTGGTATCCCTGTTCTTTATATGCGGTATATCTCTGAGGAGAGCACTTACATGGAATATAAAAAAAGTCCTTTTTTCACGGGCCGGGTTTGCTGACTAGATCAGACATTTCACTGCAGATCTTCTAAATCCCAGATTATAGTGTATTCCTGAAGAGTCTTTCCTCAATATTTTGTTTTTTTTTTGTTTGGATAAAACTCTTCTACTATATGTTTTCTAGCCAGGAAATAGTTTTATTGTTTATGCAAAATGAAAAAATTTCAATTAAAAAGTCCCTAGACCACTGAGAGGGCACAAATGCTTTGATTATTTTGATTTCTCCAAACATTCTCCTAACCAGGAGAGGAGTCTTCTCACTCTTCTCACAGGAGGCTTCGCACTCTCCTCACCTTATATCAGGGGCCATATGGAGACATGTTAATATACTCTTTCTGATCCTGTTTTATCTTGTCATTACTGTACCTGTGACCCACTTGAAATGCCCTCCCACTGATTTCCAGCATCTGCCAACACTTGTAATCAGTCACTGTAACAAGCCTCCCTATGGCTTTCCTTTAGCACCTTCCTAGGAATGAGCACCAGTAAGCTCTTCTAGGCTCACTCCATCTGTCCAGAATAATATTTTTTCTTCTTGCTTCCTGAAAAGGTTATTAATTTATTCATGACTATTCATGGCTTATCAAAGTTTACAATATTTAGGTATGAAAATCAGGATTACAGCAGATCAGCAGTAATTTGAAATTAACATATCTTTATGAATGGTGACAGGGAAATTTGATAAAAACTACATCTTCAGTTACAAGATCTAATGACTGAAAATTAAAAGTAGACTGATTCAGACTCAAAGTGTACATTCTTACCAGTGAAATTAATTAACCGAAATTAATTAACCTATTACGAAGAATCCCTCTTCAAATGAGATTTTGGAATTGACTGTTTTTTTCCCCTAAAGTACGCTAATGAAGTTTCATAATTTGTTGTATATAGTAAAAGATGCTTGCAGTCATCCTGTGAAAGAGTAGTCCAAAATCAGATGGATGCTGCACAGTCTTGAAAAATACATTCTTAAATAAGTTTCTTTGTGTTCCATGTGTAGACTTCAGCAGAGTATCTTCAAGATAAACTTTCTGAACTAAAAAAAAACCACAACAAAAAATGCCCAAGCCACCATATTTCTCAGACGGTATCATTTGTAGTTTAACTGCTGTGTTTTAAACAGACTGTAGGAACCAAAAGCAGACTGAAACGTAAGTTAAGAAATGAACTAATTAAGTTATGGAATTCTATATTAGCCAAGTAACCCTGAAGAAGAAAATGATACACTGATTATCAATGGCATATGATGTTCTAGTACCAGTCGCAGGAAATGTGAGATAGATGCAGAAGTTTCTATTTAATTACAAATTTCCTTAGCCAGAGACTACTGTTTTTTTCAGGAGCAGAGAACGTAATTTAACTAAAGCACAATTACTTTAAACACATGGCAAATTTATTATATGATTTATTACCTAAGATTTGTTCTGGAAAATTCCTGAAGGAATGTTTTCTGTTAAATTCTGTCTCACTATCAATGATAAGGGCAGGGTACACAAAAGGACATGAGCCTGAGGACACTCCATGGCATCATACTTGTTTCAGTGGCCTGAATATGGGGATTGAAATCACATCTCTAATTCACTCCGTAGTGTCTAGTAATCATGAGTTCAAATGGAATTGGATTCACAGCTATCAGCACGCTAAACAGAATATGCCTAAAGTAGGTGATAGCAAGCACTTCAAGAAATCGTCTCTGAAGTCCCAACCCTCCAGGGGTTTTTTGATTACTAATTGACTGCTTTCATTTAGACACCCTTAATGCTGATGTCTCTATCTGTCATACATATCATAAACTGAAAATACCTTTATTTCTCTCTATTGATAATATAAGGTACGCATTCATAATTACGCATTCATAATATAAGTTGGACAGCAGGATGACCATGAGGCAGCAGTGTGCCCTTGTGGCCAAGAAGGCCAATAGCATTCTGGGGTGTAGTAGGAGGGGTGTGGTTAGCAGGTCAAGAGAGGTTCTCCTCCCCCTCTACTCTGCCCTGGTGAGGCCGCATCTGGAATATTGTGTCCAGTTCTGGGCCCCTCAGTTCAAGAAGGACAGGGAACTGCTAGAGAGAGTCCAGCACAGAGCCACGAAGATGATTAAGGGAGTAGAACATCTCCCTTATGAGGAGAGGCTGAGGGAGCTGGGTCTCTTTATCTTGGAGAAGAAGAGACTGAGGGGTGACCTCATTAATGTTTATAAATATGGAAAGGGCAAGTGTCATGAGGATGGAGCCAGGCTCTTCTCAGTGACATCCCTTGACAGGACAAGGGGCAACGGGTGCAAGCTGGAACACAGGAGGTTCCACATAAATATGAGGAAAAATTTCTTTACAGTGAGGGTAACCGAACACTGGAACAGGCTGCCCAGAGAGGTTGTGGAGTCTTCTTCTCTGGAGACATTCAAAACCCGCCTGGACGTGCTCCTGTGTGGTATGATCTAAGTAATCCTGCTCCGGCAGGGGGATTGGACTAGATGATCTTTCGAGGTCCCTTCCAATCCCTAACATTCTGTGATTCTGTGATTCTGTGATTCTGTGATTCTGTGATTCAGATGTAAACATCCACATGGGTAAAGGTCTAAAGTTAGATCATGCGAAATCCATCTCTAATTTCTGAATTACATGAGTTAGGCAGCTCGAATCCAATCTCAAGTATGTGAATCCCAGCTGGGTTTAGGTGTCTTTAATTCTGCCAAACTGCTGGCAACTGTTGATATATTGAATAGCAGGAAACTAGGTTTATAGACTAATAAAAGGATCAACACTTTATGCTTAAAATATTCTGTGTCAAAACTATAGTAAGTCCTTTTTTAGGCCTCTGAGTCCTTTTAGACTTTCCTATTAACAATTTAGTGATCTGGAAGGCGAAAGCCGGTCTTATATTTGCAGCCATTGGACCCACACTCTACGCTACTCATGCTCTTAAGGCTATTCCTTTCTTGGTTTCTCTTCTCAGCTACGTCTGAAGTTGCCCAACAGCTTGCTTTCTAGAGTACCCATTTGAAATGTGGACGCACTCATCTCCTTCCAGCAGAAAGCAGATCTTCTCTGTGGTTCTCCAATGCAGACAAACCTGTGGATTTCTGGATGATACATGGAAACTCCATCTAAAATCACAATCCTCAAAATGAAGGCTAGATTACCAGCTAACTTCAAAGTATGTAAGAAAGACGATTCCAGTTCAGAGCCCTGGTTCTGCCAAATAGCCAGACGCTCAGTTCATGGCTATATCTTGACAGAGCAAGACCTAAGACGGACTTTTTTAGGAGCTATAATCTCTCAGGGAGATGAACATTCAAAAAATACATGACAAATTAAGCTGCAAAAGCCATATTGATCTAGATCCTAGGAGTGATAGACTTAATCTGTGTGTTCAGATCCATTCTATGTCATAGCTTTAGAGGCAGAGACTAGAGGAGGAAGGAGAAATCTTTTTTTTTTATCCAGAAGACTATTAATTAGAAAATCTTACTGTATTTTTTTTGTTTGAAAAAATGCACATTCACATCTCTTCCCAGAGGAGTAACATAAACTAGGCTACACGGCTGTTCTCTTGGTAAAAAATACACAGGAGAAAGAATCTTTATTTGCAAAAAAGGTAGGTTAAGTCTCTAATTCAATGTGTAGCGTATGAAGTGTATAGGAATTTTGGATTCCAGTCCCTGTTTTTTTGACATTTTATATGTTTTTTATTTTGTAAACACTAATTGAAGAATAAAGAAATGGTGGGATTCAGATTCCTAAATGTAGTTGTGAACATAATTTTCTATAGCCTTACAGATGTCATTCAGAAGGTCATAATTCTTCCAGAGGTCCTGTCATATTTATTAAACCCATGGGGTATCTCAGACAGCAAAAGACATCTTCTGTGGTACTAGACTGAGGAACTTATTTTCAGGCACCTGAATTCTTTCCAAAGGGTCATTGGAAAAGTATTGTTGGAAAAGTTTCTGGAAGCCAGGTCTCACTATTTATGGGTAAATACCTTAAGCACATGTCCTAATACTTGGGGTCGCAAATTTTCATGCTGTAGGCTAGAGAATTAGTAAGTATCTGACAAAGCAGAAGAATTTTACTTATCTACTAAATATACCAAATCCCCTCCCACAAAGCATACACCAAAACAGACACCTGCAACTGGCCCTGATAATTTGAAATCTTTTAAATTCCCTCAGGCACAACACAATACCAGGCCTAAGTACACCATCAACTTATTTGCATTCAGTGACACTAAGGCGACATTTCTCTATGGATTTTAATGAGTGAGAAGAGCCTTAATGAGGCTTTTTTTCTGAAAAAAATGTAGCTTTATTTGTTAACAATGCTACTACTTAACTATATTCCTAAAGATATTAAACAGATATCTGTTGTTTATTATTCATATATTTATTATTCGACAACATGTATACTGAATTCAATTAACAAATCTAATCTTTAAAAAATTATGCATGTTCACATTACTTAATAAATAAGTATTCCCTTGCTCTTTTTTGATAGTTCTAAGACAGTCTTATTATCCCTTTCAAATAATCTCACCATGATCCTACCACTACAATTGGAATAAAACAATACAAATTGAGTTCCCATGTAAAAGTGTAAGAGATTCTGTAATACTTTTATAGTTCCTTTTATAAAACTTAAAATACTTTACATTAAGGATGAGAAATTAAACTGTTCCATTTAAGGAATTCTTAGGTTAAATATTTTAATTCTACCCTTGCTTTTATGTACTTAAGCCTTTATTAATATCTAGTCTTTAGAAGAAAAAAAAATTATTAAGTCAAACTGGCATAATCTCTCATTGCTGGATTCTGTACCAGAATGTGATGCCGACTGAGAAGGAAAGAAAACAAGGGGATTTCTTGTGGTTAATGATCTTCTTTAACATGAATAAGCAAAGGCTGATTTAACTGTTATTTCAAAGTGTTTTACCTTAGTGGAAGTTGTCTGTCTGAAGTGGATTATTAATTTGAGCAGTCCTCATCAGTACATTTCAAGATGACAATTATGTCAATCTTTTTACTTTGTACTAGATATATATTTATAGCCACTAACTGTAACTTGGCTTTACACAAGACAAACCTGGGACTTTAAACCATGAGTCATCTGCTTTTTCTGGGCAGAGACAGTGTTCTTGCCATAGACTTGCATCATTTCACTGCGCTGAATCTGTAAATTGTGGATGCAAGCTTTATAGAGGGGAAAATAATTTTATTCTCTGGGCATTCTTATAGATCTTAACAGTTTCTTTTCCAATAGAAATAACAATAAAATGGTAGTACTTTTTGTTCTTCACTGTTTTAAACTATAGCTTTGTCTCATTCTCTCCTTCCTGAATTAGACTAGTTTGGAAGATCTGAATAGAAACAATGCAGCCTTATCCATAATGAATCCTAACAGTCATGGTGATAAAATAATATTATTGTTCTTTTTTTTTATTCTTCTTGAGAAAATTCTGACAGCTTGTGTCATAAATGTATTAAAAATAGGCTTAAAATTCAGTTTAAAAAAGGGGATGATACAAGATTCTCACCACCATTTTTGCCCTCTGTAAGAACAGGATGTCAAAATATTTGAGAAATCCGAAACTGTTTACCTTGTCTAGGGGAGACTTGTTTTGCTATAGGACAGCCTGAGTCATCTCCTGTATAGAGTTTTGCGTACTCTATGATACAGGAATACATGGACAGAAACACCACTCTTTATTGGGTTTACATGGCAAGGTTTTGGTAGCGTCAGTGGGCGGGGCTGCAAGGGTGGCTTCTTTGAGAAGACTGTGCTAGACAGAGCTGGTTTCAGCCATCTCCAAGATGGACCCGCCACTGGTCAAAGCTGGGTCCATCAGTGATGCTTCTGGTGGCTTTGTGATAACATATTTAAGAAAGGGTAAAAAACACTGTGCAGCAGCTGTGTGAGCCAGAAGTGAGAAAATATGAGACAAACAGCCTTGCAGACATCAAGGTCAGTAAAGAAGGAGGGGGAGGATGTGCTTCCAAGCACCAGAGCAGTGATTACCCTGCAACCCATGGAGAAGATGGTGTTACAGGTTGTCCCCCTGCAGCCCGTGGAGGACCACAGTAGAGCAGATATCCACACTGCTGCCCATGGAGGACTCCATGCCGCAGCAGGTGGATATGCCCTAAAGGAAGCTGCAGCCCTTGGGAGGGAGCCCATGCTGGAGGAGGGGAAGACCATGAGGAGTAAGGAGTGGCAGAGACAAAGTGTTATGACCTGACCACAACCCCCATTCCCCATCCTTCTGCACTGCTCAGGGAAGGGGGAGGAGATAGAAGAGTCAGGACTAAAATTGAGCCCAGGAAGAAAGGGATTTGGGGGAAGATGTTTGTAGTTTTGGTTTTATTTCTCACTATCTTACTTTGTTATCAACTGTCAATAAATGAAATTAACTTCCCCAGGTCAAGTCTGATTGTCTTGTGATGGTAACAGGTGAGTGATCTCTCTGTCCTGGACTGGACTCGACCCTGGTAATTGGGTCGAGTGATCTTGACCCACAAGCTTTCTCATTGTATTTTCTCCCCCTGTCCTGTTGAGGAGCAGGAGTCAGAGAGAAGCTGGGTGGGGGTCTGATATAGTCATCCAAGGTCAACCCACCACACAGTCACTAATATTGAGGACTAGGCAGAACTTGAAACAAAGAAAGACAGCCATTGAGAACTTTCTTTAGATCTAAAACTACTCTAAGCAAGCTTAAGACCACAATTTATTTCCCACTTTTATTTCCCACTAGTCAGAGTGTTGCCCTGTATCTCAAGTAAAGAATGCTGAGCTAAGCTTCTGGTTTGGGAAGTATGACTCAGAGTTTTGAATGTTTGGAGTTGATAATATTGACTATATCAAATGGATGTGTCACAAGTAAAATGGAAGCACAGGTAATATTTTTGGAGTTTTGACATCCATTTGAAACTGAAATTTCATTGCAAAGCCCACAGTCAGTCAGATGTTTAATTTTAAGCATAGCTATTCTGATACATTTTACTTTTCCTCTGTAAGTGCTTAATTAAATTCAGCATGGTGTTTTTGAAAAAGGATATTTAGAATGTCAGAGAATATGTAATTTTATCATCACCTGCAATAATTACGAAGCCAACTACATCTATTGTATCCCTCTGTTTGTCATTTGTGTATAACTATCCAAAGGGAATAACGACCATTATTTGACTTAGAGCAGACATTTTGAACTAAAAAAACCCAATATTTTTTTACAGAAGGTTTGAAGATGCAGGGGATGAGGTGGTAAGGTTTCCTCTATTTTTTTTTATGCTTCATAGTTTAATGTTCTTTATGTAAGCACAGATGTAAGTTCTTAGCTTAAAAAGGTTTCACATTTCTTAATGTAAACTGCTCAGTGTCTGAAAATAGGTTTTCATTTCTAAAGTTGTATTTCTGCCCACTGACATATACGTTTTAGCAGAGACAAAAATCTTCATTTTCTCATCTATTGCTCCCTATTTTCGTGTTAACTTAGCATCTACAAAATAAAATAGTTTTCTGGAAATAGTTGAGTTGTGACAAACAATGCTGTTTTCTGCATCAAGATATACCACTACAGTCCTACCAATTGTTTATATTCACCTACCTTGATTCAGATGAAAGCATGAGAGGAATAAATTAAGTAGCGGTGATGGATGATTAAAGGCAGGAAATGTGTAACCTTCTCTCCTTGCATGTCAGCACCATGTGACATTGTTGATCATGAGACATCATTATCCTGACATGCAAGGCACAGAGATACCGGAAGAATATATCAGTCTTAATTTTCCTGGATTGTTCATGGCTGAAGACATAGGAGACATTTCTACTACAGGGCTTTCCTTGTGAGACTTCTTAAAAATCTGTTCTTTCTCTAGACAAAGTCAAATTTTATGTGTCTTTAGGATGTAAAGTGTCTAAGAAGTCACATTATTATGAAATTTGAAAAATTAAAAAAAAATAAGCAGTTTAGGTTTCCATACTTAATTCAAGTGCAAATGAATTGCACTAGGGAACAGTGAAAATAACTTACAGCTCTGGTAGAGTTTACTTTAGCAGAAAGCCTCACACAATAGATTTTATCTGCAACTTGAGTGTCTTTCTGAATTCCATACTAGTACATAAAATGAAGTAACATAGCAACAGCCTGATGAATATTTTATGTAATCTGATTGGCTAAACAGATTCATATGCAACCCAATGCATGAGGACTAGCATTAGTCATAGTTACCTCTTTATGGTCTTAGCCTTCTGGAAAATTTAATTCATTTGTTATGCTACTGTGCATAACCTGACAACTATGAATATAATAGGCACTTGTTCTTTGCCTGCAACAGTCAGGTCGTGTTCAAGTGTTCACAATGAACATTCAGTTGTATGAGCAGCGAGTACTGAGGTCACATTGATGTCAAGATAGGAGGTTGAGGTAACTGGCATCAGTGCCTGATGGACATCCATTTCCACAGAAGCTAAAGATCAGCACAGACTACAACACTTCTGAACCTGAGTATGTGCACAGTTTGACTTTGCTTTTTTTAACACTGTAAAACACAGCAGGTATATTACAAAAACTAAAACCAAACATACAAATAGGTCAAGCCAAGTCCTCATTTAGTTTACAAACATACCCATAGCGAAAGAGTACGAAAAAAAGAAAAATCCAACAATTCACTGACTGCACTTTCAGATCATCAGGGTTTTAGATATTTTACCAATGTGAACACTACACAGATATTCTTAAATTTTGGAAAGAGCAAACAGCAAACAGTAAGAACGAAACTGTATTCAGTATAAGAAAGTATGTATAAGAAAAAACAAAATAAAAGACAGAATGAAGGAAGCAAATGGGAGAAAGCACCTGTCCTAGGCATACGGAGAATATTCACCAAGTTCTAGGACTTGAATAAGGTCCTACATCCTCAAGGAGCTTCAGCTATTTTAAAATATTATTGGGTCCCTTCTCCAACGAAAAAATTAGAAGAGAGCAGGGGTGCAGCCATGAACATTGTTCTTTCTTTTAAGTACTCAAACACAGTTTAGACTAAAGAACACCCAAATTGTGTAAGTATAATCCTATTGTAAGAATTGTCCCATTTTTTGTAGTCAGAACAAATTCTCAATGCAGACAGCATTTAGTCACAAACAACTTGTGACCCTGCCTTAATGTGGATCAATGACATATCATTTGTACATGTGAATTGTAGCTTTTTCTATAAATGTACTCATGTAACTCCAAATGTCCTTTGACAGTTGGAATACAAGTGAAGGAAGAATCTCTTTCCTCTCTGAAAGTGACAGGACTAATTTTTTTGTGTTTTCGAATTAGAACGTATGCTGCCCAGTCCTCTTGTCATAGGAAATTTCTACTTAGGTGTTGTTTAATGGACAACAGGTTAAAATTCCATTGTGATGCTGTGCAAAAGTTTTAGCAGTGGCGGGGGGGAGGGCCTGCAGAGGTGGCCTCTGTGAGGAGAGGCCAGGGTTGCCCCATGTAGGACACAGCCGGTTCTACTTGGCTCCAACAGATCACTGCAGGGCACAGCTGAGCCCCTCAGAGGAGGGGCACCTCCACCTTGGCACCTCTGGGAAAGTGTATTTAAGAAAGGATAAAAATTCCACGAAAAGGGGGAAGGAGGGTTTCTGTTCTTTTTACCTTTTATGAGAGATAGTAAGATTTCTAGGCACAGAAACACAGATGCAATACAAACATAGGTTGGATGTAATGGTAAAATTACTGCAGTTAGGAGCCTGGATTTATGCTTCTGCTTTGAGAATGAAGAAATAGTTACACAAACAGTCACTCAGATGGAATAAGAAGACTGAGCCTTAAATCCCTGTTGTGCTTCAGCTGGTTTACCAATTGAATTGATCCCTTATTTCTACTTTATATGATACCAGGTGGTTTAGTAAAAGTAGACCTCAAAGTAGGCCCTAAAAGGCCTACTCCGTGTAACCTTCAGACAGAAACAACTTTCTTTTCAGCAATTTTCCTTTCAGCTAAAATAACTGTATGTTCTGAAGCTAACTGGATGTTTTGCACACAGGGTCTGCTTCTGAGACTGGTAACACTTAGAGTTATAGTCCGCAATGATTCTTGCTTGCACTTAGTCTTAGAGAATCCAAGGTCTCTGTTAAATTCCACACAAAGAAAGGCCAAAGATAAACAAGACTGTGAATAACATCTTTGTAGTGTCTAAATTGACTTGATTCACAGCTCTGGCACCAGGAGTAGAGATAAATACTGTAAGAACCAGAACAGTATCTTCTCCTTGGAGCCACCTCCATGTGTCAACAGAAAGACCTCAACCATGCTTGCGCAGAAGCTAGGTCATACAGCAGACAGCATAACTATAGGGGGGTTACGACCACTAGAGACCACTAGGGACCACCCAAGACCCCTTCCCTAATTTAGTACGCATGCGCATAGACAATTACATAATATATTAGCATATGCATAAGTTTTCTCAGAATAGGTGGGCTTTTCGTGGGAATTGTATGAATATTCATTTTTTCTATAATGTATATAATGAGTGTGCTTTTGTCCCTAGGTGTGCACGTTAGGAGGAGAGATCCCCATGCACCCAGCTGCAATAAACCAATGTCGGCTTTCTAAACTATCATTTGGTTTAGAGAGTTTTCTTGGTTACTATTTTCCAGTAACACATATAGTGGGTGAACGGATACCTAACTCACATGTAGATGTCCGCATCTCCTACACTTAATGTAAGGTGTGTAAATCTGGAATTGAATACAAGTGGCACTTACCAAATATAGGCTTACTCCAAGGTTTTAAAATAGACTTATTTACAGGACACAATGGATTTCTGTACAGAAAAAGAAAAATAGTAACTGCAGAAGCTGATGCATAGCCTACTGAATTTATGCATAAAAAAGTCATACATAGAATGACACAAAAATATCTTTGCAAACACATATTTCCAGGCAAAGCCAAAAAAGCATGTCAGGTGACCTTAAAGGGAAGAAAAAAAAATTATAGCTGAGTAATCTTTATCAATTGTTTTCTCTTTCCTTTCAATATTCAGTAAAATCACACATTTTAACAATGTTTTTAAAACCAGTGACTTGGTTTTATCCTTTTTTTAAATAAAGCTGATAACAGAGTAGATTTCAAAGTCTGAGTACTCCCTCAAAATGGGAGAAGACAATACCTCCATCGGTATCAGAAGAATATCTTCCTGTTTATTTTGAATCTAAAGTTGAAACTTTTCAGCACATTAGGTCCCAAGACTGATCTTTTATAATCACAATAGACTGCAGCTTGTAATGAATTCTAAGAGCAAGAGAACAACCAGTTTTATTAACCTAGTACTCTGTAACTTGACTACAAATAAAGGAGGGAATTATGGAAGATTCTACAATATTTTAATGACTCATAAAATTGTGGTTATAGACTGACATATCTAGAATTAAGAAAACTAACTCTTCAATTCAAGGCAGATATTACAGGAAAATTCCATTAGCAGACTACAAAAGAATGTAATATTTATATGCTCACATATAAGGAAAGAAAACAATTTGACAAATTGCATTTGCATTTTGGCTTGTGTTCTGTTCTCAGAATGAAAATCCCAAATCAAGTCCTGTCTTGAATCAGTTTCTGTTTTGTCTGTCTGTTCTTTGTTCAGTTAAGTCACAAATAATTATTTTGAAATTATCACTTTCCTCTTCAGTGTCTAGGTCAGAACTGCCCACTTTAGCTTCTGTATCTTCTTCTAGTCAGGCTGAAAACTTGCCTTTTCCAAACTATTTGCCTCTGAAGCCCACAACCTCTCCCTTTCCTGAAAACTGTTCATCCTCTCTTCTGCCCCTTCCCCCTTCCATCAAGATGAGGGAGTTGGGGTGGGAAAGCATTAAAGAATCATAATCCTTTTCAGTATGCAAAGCTCATCTTACCTAATTCTAGTCATCTCAGACTTAAGTTTGAGCTTGTAATTTTATTTTCCTCATATAATCAATAGGGAGAAATAGGTACCTAAAAGGTTGATTGATGTGTCCACTGTTAAAAACATCTCTTGTAAAGTCAAATGAACCAGTTTTGGAGGTACCAGTTTTTCTGCATTGACCTTAAAAGGAGTTTAAAATGTAGTAGCTTTAGATATCCAATTTAATATGTAAGAGTTCCATGAAGTGATTTAGATGTGTTAAGTCAAACTCTTGGCTTCAGCTGTTAGACAGTAGAAAGTCAGTAGGATGTTATTGGGGAAGTAGAGCAAGAAGGAGCCATGGGATTAAAAAAAAATAATTGCTCATTGGCACATCAAGAGAAGCAGTTTAGACCATGGTCTAATTTTATTTTGTATTGTATTTGAATTCGTGAGAAAGTTAAAAAGTGGTAAAGTCATTAACTCTGAAAAAAGTCTGAGTCTGCAGTTTGTTGTGGGCATTTTGTTTCTTTTTTTTTTGTAAGAAAGGACACTCAGATAATATTAATAAGTGGTAAAACAAAAGAAGAAATCGTGATAATGTGCATTTGCTCCTATAGGACAATGATAAAGGCCATGCGTAGAATCAATGCTTGGTTCATCTAGGAGTTGTTTGCAGTAAGGACAATGGTGGCTCATAGAGGACTTCAGCTTTGGCTTATCTCAGTAGTTTTTTAAAGAAACATTTTGCCATGAGACTTGTCATGAACAAAAAGACAAAGGAATAAAGCAGATTCAGTTCAGGCATATTTTGCCATGGAATGGATATGGGAGTAGGATTCATCTTACTAAATGTACATGTCTTTGTTGCAGACATCTGAGCTTGTTGCTCTAGAATAGATTTATAGTAAAGGCAGAAAGTCACTTGTCAAAGTGTGACTCACCTCCTCCAGATGAAGATGACCACTTTGTAGGTTTCTTTCTTCAAGCAAATGAACATCCTAGGCAGGTATTCCCATGAGCTCTCTGATGACTCTATCTTACTGTTAGACTCAATGAAATTGTTTTGAGTTATTCCACAGGAAGTTGCTGACTTTTGTCAACATTGTATTAACTAGTGATCAAAATCTCTAATGTGTGCATGTTTACCAAGAGTGACTGAATATTTATGGAAGAAGAAAATATAAATTAATGTTAATTTAGAGATGATTTCTTGAATCTAAGAAAATGCAAGTTTATGCTTTTCATGCATCTATGGGAAGTGTCGTGGAGGTACACCAAAAAAACTCTATGCAGATAATAAACTCAAAATTTATTTCGTAACTGAAACAAAACAGCTGAAACTGATGTGACAACAGGGGTAACCAAAACAACAGTCCGATAACATTTAACAAATTATAGGTCCGGTGTAGCAGTTGGGGATGTAATTACTACATGACAACACACGAGAATGATGATCCAAAGTGTACACTCACTCACAAAAGGGAAACCTCTCACTCAAGGATACCCAGAAAACAGAATCGCTCACCCAGAGCTCAATACAGAAAAAAAACAATATAGAAAAAAATCGCCTATGAGGGCTCACTCAGGGATATATCCAGAAGAAATAATACTCACCAAACAGAAGATGAGGGCACTCAACACCAGTAAATTCCCTTGGGTTGTGTCCCAATCCCAAGGGAGGGTTTCCAATCATAGACCCACTGCTCTGAGGAGAACCTGTCAAAGGAGGTCTCCGGCAGGGGCCCCGTTTTATAGCCTGATCGGATCTGAACTGTGGTTATCTACTGGTTGTGGTCCAGAAGCTCCTCCGGGCCGAAGCGCTCTGTTGGCTGGGGACCCTGTCTGTTGACCGAGGGGCCCACGTTTCTTATTCCCGCCGCTGGGGGCCGTACGTGCTGCGCACCATCCGGCGAGCATGCGTAGGTGACAGTGGCCACGGTGTGACACCACAGGTGCGAAAATGAGGGTGCAGGAAAAAAAGCCGTGGTCTGCCGTGTTAAAAGCCCTGGTCTTTTTCAGGGGGAGGGAGGTGGTGCTCTGCCGCAGGAAATGCTGCATTGTAAACTGGAACTTCAGAAACCATATCCTTCTCCTTTCCAAGACTGCTGTCAACTGCATTATGATGATACATTTAGCAAATATAAGAAACTGTAAGTGTATAATGTCCTCATTTTAGAATTCCTATTACAAACCCATAGAAGGTCAAATTCTTATTGGGCACATGCACTGTTCTCCATTTGGAGGCCTTTTTTTTTCTGTTTAGGAATGCATTTTGTGAAGTTTAATGTTCAGAAAAAGCTTTTCAGGCTTAAGAAGTTGGATACATATTCTAATTAAGTACATCCTGGAGTTTTTTAAAATCACCTTTCTATTTTTCTGAATATTGACATTTAAAAAACCTCTAATAAACATCCTTAACCACATGTGACATTTTAAGATAAAATAATCTCTCCGGACATAGTCAAGGCTATTTGCCATGTTCTCATTTGGATATAATGGTTTCCCTGACTTAGTGTCATCAGTCTTTTGCATGAATTCTTTTACCGTAAGACATTAAACATTTTACTTTATATTTTCATTTCATGGGTCTTGGTTACATAGGCATGAGACTGCCTTTTCTCAGTCTTTGTAATAATTATCCAATGGATCCATGGTGTTTACCAACAATAGGAAAAATCTGATTTGAAAACAATAAATCCAATGCCAAAATACAACCCCTCCAAATAATAAGCTATATTACCTTGATATTAAGATGAACTGTTCTTCATAGATCATTTAGATGATCAGCAAATATTCCTTAAAGCAGATTTTTTTCTCACAATTTTTTGATAGCTTGTAGAATTTTAAAGTTTTCTATATTAAAAATAAAATCTGATTATGTTCATATATTGCTTTTCCATTTAAGCCATTTCTCATCTTATCACTATACTTCCTGATAAAGAGTCCCTCCCCGTGTTTCTTATAGGTCTCCTTTAAGTACTGGAAGGCTGCTATAAGGTCTCCTTCTCTTCTCCAGGCTGAACAGCCTGTCACGGTTTAAAGCTGGGCTGGCGATTAAACCTGCGGCAGATGCCCTCTGTTATCCCCCCCCACCTCCCCCCAGAGGGAAAGGGAAAGGGAAAAGGGAGAGAGACTTCTGGGTTGGAAAATTAAAACAGTTTTAATAAACTATAATAATGAAAAAAAAAGTATAATAATAATAATAGAAATAATCAAATATATACAAATATATATACAAAACCAAGATTGAGCTCCCCTGAAGTCAGCCATGTCACCACCGGCACTGCAGGGCAGGCTCCGGGAAGGCCCAGCCTGGGCCTAGCGATGGTCGAGAGCTGGATTCAGGAACGCACGGATCGGGATCGGGGGCAGCAGGAAAACAGACGGAGTCCTCCCTGGACACCGGCCATAGCAGAAAGAGCGAGACCCTCGTGATCCCCCCACTTTATACTGAGAATGACGTGTATGGGATGGAATACCCTCGTTGGTCAATTTTGGGTCACCTGCCCTGTCCGCTCCCCTCTGCAGGTGCGACCCCCCTTCGGCTCTTCACTCGTAAGCAATGAGGAATTCAGCAGTGACCTTGGTTTCTCTCAAGAATAAGTACAGCAAGAGCCTTTCTGCACAACATCCCTACCGGTGCCTCAGTGATAACTACAAACTTCGAGCGTTATCAGTCCTGGAAGCAGACACTGTCTGCAAAAACATGCAGTTACTTTCAGAAAATGCAGTTCCTTAGAGGAGACTTAGCTGAAAGTAAAAATCACTGAAAGGAAAATCGGCCTGGTTTAGGCCAAACCAGGACACAGCCCCAACTCTCTCAGCCTCTATACAAGAGGTGCTCCAGCCCTCTCATCATCTTTGTGGCCCTCCTCTGGACTTAGTCCAACAGCTCCATGCCCTTCTTATGCTGGGGGCCCCAGAGCTGGATGCAGTATTCCGGGTGGGGTCTCACAAGAGCAGAGAAGAGGGGCAGAATCACTTCCCTCGACCTGCTGGCCATACTGCTTTTGGTGCAGCCCAAGATATGGTTGGCTTTCTGGGCTGCTAGCACACATTGCTGTCTCATATTCAGTTTTTCATCAACCAATACCCCCAAGTCCTTCTCCTCAGGGCTGCTCTCAATCCACTCATTGCCCAGCCTGTATCCATGGTTGGGATTGCCCCAATCCAGGTGAAACACCTTGCATTTAGCCTTGTTGAACTTCATGTGATTTGCATGGACCCACTCCTCAAGCCTGTCAAGGTCCCTCTGAATGGCATCTGTTCCCTCTAGAGTATGAACCACATCACTCAGCTTGGTGTCATCCACAAACTTGACATCTAAAAATTCTTTAGTAGAGAAAAGGGCCAGTAAAATCCCCAAAAAAGGACAAAGGTGCTGTTACTTTCTCTCATGTGGAGGAAGGAAGAAAGTTCAGGAGCTAGTTTGTCTCCTGGATCAATCAAAAAAAATCCCTTCAGAGTGTAGTTCTTCAGATTGCCAACAGTTATATGGTTTATAATATAAGCAGAGATTACCTAAACATTACAGAGTTGCGTCTTCACTGCTGTTTTGCTAGTAGTAGATATGTCAAGATACAAGTATGAGTCAGAGCTTTGCTCCCCTAAAAAATGGTTAATGGAACAAGTTATTCCATTTTTTAATAAAATCTGAAATTTAAATATAAATTATATTTGTGTGTGTGTGTGTGAAATAAAGTGTTCTAAGTAAGCTGCTAACTTCTGTAGGTATTACTCAGAAGTTAAGGCTTTATATTCTATGAAATCTTAATGTTGAAATGTTATTCTAACTTAGATTAAAATGCTCTTCATCATGGCTATATTTTTACTACCCAAACAGTATCTATTTTTAGATTGACCCATGCAGAATTAAGCAAATTTGTAGCCTCTATTAGCCAGTGATTTGTAAAACTACTTGGAGACTGAGGATTAAACCTTCATTAGAACTCCATGTGACACCTACATTCCAGTGAACAGCTGGATTTTATTACATGTGGGTTTTCATTTCTGTGCTTCCAATATAAGGAATGTTGCTTTTTCATACTTTAATGATTTTCAGGACGTAGCTCTGAAATGTAAGATGTCTTTTTATTTTCCAATACTTTTTTATAGTTTAAAAATTTGCATTTAAAGAGAAAAAAAGCGGTCAAGCAGTTTTAGCATACAAGATTTTAAAGAAAGTTAAATCAAATCAGTACAGATAAAATGTCTCTGTTAACTGGTTATAATTCAACCTTTTTTTTTTTACAGAATAGCTTCACAGAAGCCATGTAGTATGTTTGTCATCACTTTATTCACAGGTTTAATCTATTTCCCTGATTGTTTATTTTCTTACTTTCTGTGAAATAGATCTCCATTATGGCTATTGCAGCAAGTTGTGATCATGGCTATTTGTACATGATTTATATATATAAAGGAAGGAAGGAAGGAACAAAAGTAAAAACTGTTTTGGATTGAAATGCTACAGACAAAGAGAAGTATGCATGTATCCTTTCCATTTTGAAGTCAAATTAAACAACTTTTCAACCACATCTTACAGAAAATAAATTATATTTAATTTTCAATTTGCTTCAACCTTTTGTCTCATAATATTGAATTTTATATTAATTAGCTATTTTCTTAAGAAAACTGCACTAAGAATCACGCACTGTCATTCTGAGAAGAATATGAATAACTCAACATCCAGGACTACCTACTATAATTTTAAATATATATATTTACCCCAGCTCTGTTTAGTCTATATGACCTGCAGGTCCTCAGGCAAACCTCTGTGAATTGAAGGAAAATATTTCAATGTGTTTTAAAACTAGCTTCTGGTCCGCCAGCTGCTTAGGATTCAGACTCTTTCATTTGTAATTAAAAGACTACAGCGGAAATTTTGAATTAATTCTGATACAGCTGTACTGAGTAATAGAGCTGACTGATTTTAGCAAAAGCCGTGTTGCTATCAGTCATTGGAATGCACGTTCTTTTTTTGTCACATTCACTCCTTTACATATTATTCAGTAACAGGCATGTAAAAAAAACCTGAAACAAACACAAAAAACCCTAGGAAAAAAAAAAAAAACAAAAAAACCCTAACAAAACCTGATAAAACCAAACCCAAAACTTTTAGTTCAGCATGTCACAGTTAATGACAAAATTGACAATGTAGAGACTAAATGGACCTAGTTATAGAAACACTTAAATTAGATAGCTTTTAATAGTGGTTTCTAAAGTATTTTTTATTGTTGTTCTGGTTTGGTGTTTTTTTGTTTTTTGTTTGTTTGTTTGTTTGTTTGTTTTTTGTTTGTTTTTTGTTTTTGTTTTTTTTTTACTATAGTTAGCTTTTGATCTCCAATAGCTGTGGCTCCAAAATCCCAGTGGCTGGACTTGGATTTCTTCAGGGTTATTTTGCCATGCACTCTAGGAGATTCTATCTTCTGAGGAGGTATAGAGGACATTTTTTACCCATCACCAGTTTAGACAGGGGCCAAGAATGTTGCCTGCACTACTTTTGGCCTCATTTGTTGGAAGGCTTCTTATTGTTTGGATATGCTCTTAAACTGGTTTCACTTATGGATCACAGTATACAGTGGTTTGACAAGTTGAATGCATCCAGTCATGTGCATCCTCCAAATATGAAGTACTGGATGGAGCCTGGATGGATTTTCCCACAACGTGCTGCACAGATCCTGTCTGTGGAAAGAATCTCATCCTTTTGGTCATTCTAGCTATTATATAATTTTATTGCAAGAAAACAACTATCCCTAATGGATTTTCACATGAGAACTTCTTGCCACTGTTTTAGATAAAGGGTTAATGTAACAGCATGTAGGGAGTGTAATCACTGCTACCAACTGGGAGTTGCCTGCAGGTTTCTCTGTTACAATGAGCTGGCTCAGGTTACCGTGCAGCCAAATGATTTGTGCAGGACAGCACAGCCTGAAAGACACACTGGATGTGGGCCTACTCAGGTTGTCTGTTGTGTAGATCATTAACTCCTCAAGATGCAACAGTCTCCTGGTCAAAATCAATACACGCCCCCCCCCCCCTCCTCCTCTTGGACAGCAGTGATGCACACGCATTGATAATGTTTCCTTCAAGGAAAGGTTTGCCTGCAGCTGCCTTCGGCAGATGTGTCTGCTTTCCCTTGGTCTGTTCACCTAACTCCTTAGATCAGGCCTCTAGCTCATAGGTGTTCACACCACTTTTCCATATTTTCTCTTTGATCTTTGAGCCTCCTCCAAAATTTCTCTCTGACAGGGTCAATTTTTCATCCACCTTTTGTTCTGTTTCCATCCTTTGTTGAGAAGTTTCTCCACAGTTCACAACTCTCACAGTGATTAACAATCTATTTTCAAGCTACTAGTCTACAATTATTTATAAGTTACTTCTTTATCTTACAGGGTTAATTGAAGTTTGTATGATAACACTATTGTCAGCCAGGCCCAACCCAACTCAACTGCTACATGGGAAGCTCCTAAATCAGAGACTTGAAAATAGGAAATATTTTCAGGGAAAACAAGCTTACATTTATGTCTTGTTCTTATAACTTTCCTTAAACACTCACTTTCATCCACTGATGGGAAAAAAAATGCAAGACTTTGTGGATCTTGGGACAGATCTGCTACAGCTGTTCCTATGCTAGATAACATATATTGTTATCTCTGAAGTCAGGAAGATTTTTTTTTTTTAACATATAGCTTCTTTGGACTAGCCAAAGTCCAAATCTGATAATTGCAGCACAAATAATTCATGACTGCATTCTTCATTACTTTAGTGTTTGTAATCAGCTGATTCTTCAAAAAATTGTACTAAGAGAAATGAAATAATATCATGCAAATTAGGTACATACACACTTGTCACGAATTAAAAAAGGCACAAGAAAATTGTTAACAGCTCATGATAAAATGAGTTGACCCTTAATATTGAATAAATTAGAGCATTTATAATAGAGCTGCTCAGAGAATGGGATCTTCTGTCTATGGCATATTAACCATCTAAATCCCATTTTTTGTGTAAACAAAATGAAAACAAAACCAGAATTTTCTTACAGAACTATTTTTTTAAAACACAAATTTTCAGTGATAATACCTGTTTAACACTATATTTTATTGCAATATTTAAACTAGTATAGATGTAAAAACAAAGAGAACATGAGTATATCTTTTTTGTATATTTTTGTATATTTTTGTATATTTTACAAAATTTATTAAATGCTAACTTACTTTAGTCTGAAGATTTTTAAAGGAAACTAAATAAAGTGATAACTACAAACTTCGAGCGTTATCAGTCCTGGAAGCAGACACTGTCTGCAAAAACATGCAGTTAGTTTCAGAAAGTGCAGTTACTTAGAGGAGACTTAGCTGAAAGCAAAAGTCACCGAAAGGAAAATCGGCCTGGTTTAGGCCAAACCAGGACACAAACCTCCATGCAAAAATAGGGCAGGGATTCCCCTGGGCTGTGAGATGAGGAACTGAGAAGATAAAAAGTTTCAGGCTTTGTTTCCTGACAGAAAAAAAATGAGTGGCATTTTTTCATATTTAACATGTACTATGCAAATATTTATGCCTGAACTCACCATTTTAGTAGAGTTTATGAACAATGCGGCAAAAAACTCTCAACTCTGGTGCATCATTCATGTAATATTAGAGAGCATTAAGATTTACTAAAAGACAAGCCCAGGACTTCCTCATCTTTTTGAGATTAATCCATTCCCCAATACTAGGTTCTGTAGGAAGCAATCCTGAATTTGAAAAACATGGGGGAAATTAAGGCCAACTCATTTTCTGTAGAGACTTATGGAAGGAATGGCAAATGTACGTTTGATAGAATGTTCTTTTTTTGAGAACCATGTATCTCTTGACAAAATTGATCTCAATTTACTTTGGAGAACCTGATTCACGTCATCCTGCTTTTCAAAGAAACCTGAAATTCAGCTTTCTCAGATGCCAAGCACATTCGGCCTGCAAAGAAATACAAGTACCAGCTATACAACTGTATAGTTTGGGGAAAGTGGCAGCATATTATAATAAAAATTTAGAGAGGCATGTTTTTACCTGAAAGATGTTCACAACTGAAACTAAGAATAGCTCTGAGGAACAACCATTTTATTCAATGTCTATGATTATTACCACATCTGCTGCGGCATATAAATGTATTATATTTGTAATTGTTCTGCAGTGAACTGAGGCTCTAAATCAATGATTGTGTTTTCTATTTGAGAAGACAAGAAAGTCATCACTATGCTGGTATTTTCTATTAGGATAATGTTACAAAACATTATTTGTCTTGACATTAAGCATTTCTTGGTTTTGAAATTTTCAATTATATGTTGTTTGACGTTTCCTTCTAATTGTAATTTTTGTTGTAGGATAAAATATTATTAATGTCCCAGTGTGACTAAAATATATTATGGATTTCAGATTTTGGCAGAGTAAAATCTAGGTGGTTACATCTTATTTAGTGCAATGGTTACATTTTAATATTCTTGAAAAAAAAATCTACATGCTGTGATACAGGCAGAATATAGTTTTCTTATTAAAAACACTGGGAATAATTCAATCAAACCTTCTCTCTCCTATTATATTGATTTAAATTTTGTCTCAAAAGCATAGAAGATTGATGTAAGAAGGACTATTATCTGAGTACTTTTCATTATATTTTCATTTACAACTTACTATTGTCAGATGCCCACAGTCATAGATGCCCCCAAATTAAAGTTTATTACTATATTATGCTATGACATTTGTCAGTTTGCATTTAAGATGGTAACATGTCCAATTTGAGATTTAAAAACAAATAAGCTCTGGATTGCAGCCAAAGTGAATGAGAAATTATTTTACATGGAGCAACAACATTTGCAGTTTTTTGTATCTCTTAGAATTTCAAACGTTCATGAAGAAATATTTTTCCCTCAAGTTTTTATGGATGACACTTCATGAGAGTTCCAAAAAGGTATAAATTTTCTCCCTCTCACAGTGCTACTGCCCACATTGGTCCCCTCCTCGTCCTGTAACCCACCATATGTTTCATTTCTGAACCCTTTCCCATCTCTGCTGTATTATTCTTCTTCACCCTTGCCGTGACCCACCCTACATGACCTCTATACTCCTGTATTAAAGCCTCTCTTTATCTCCATTTTAAAGTGATACTATTTCTTCTTCTGTTCTGCAACCAGAGTTTCCATGACAAAGTAATTGATAATAAAGTTTACAGTGATGGTGTCTGCACCTGAAGAAACACCACAGAAAGAATCTGGCCATTAAATAAGCTCTAAAAAGAGTAAGAGCTTCTGGCAAAGAGACCAACAAACAGAAAATTATTATGAAGCACAAATAAAGTAGCTGAGCAAAACTTATAGAGCAAAGGATCTAAAAAAAAGAGATATAAAGTTGAGAATCTCAGTGCATCTCCTTAAAAGCAAGAACAGATAAAATTTTCCTTGGAAAGCTGATATTCATAGAGAAATACATGACTCACCTACTTGCCTGCAGAGATCGTCTTAGAATCCTCCCTTCTAAAACTGCATTTTAAAAACTTACTTCCCATGCACTATGAAAGGAAAGATGTTTTTTTCCACAGCCCACTGTTCTGGTTTGTTTGTTTTGTTTTTTTTTTTTAATGTGTCTTTTGATGGGCATGATAGATTTTTATCTACAACTAATCACTTTTGCCCTCACCAAGCTATCATGGCCGTTCTGCATTCTCCACACTATAAAGAACTTCCTTTGCATCACCTAAAGATATCCAATTTACAAGCCTAGCGAGACATTCAGGTTGCACAGACTTTGTGGAACACCTGATAAATGTACAGTGGAGCAAATTACAGAGTTAAGAGAATTACATATCGCATAACATTTGAAAGTCTCTCTCTTATAAAGCTTGGAAAGTGCTATATTGCTAATTTCTATTTTTATTGTGTAAGGATTTCTATGTTTCCCGGTAAGTTTGTTTACTCCAGGATATTAATGCTAACGGGTTAGGTTTCCTTCTCTAAAAAGAAAATATGAATATCCATTAGGCTGTGTCTGCAATAGTAAATAAAAAGGACAGACATCTGCTCCAAGGTCATGTGGCACTGATTGTCTTGTGTCTATGCTAATTTGAGCTAGTCCCATCTGTAACAGACACTTTTTGGAGAAAGGTAGCTGCAGTAGTTCAGAACAAAGCTAGCGAGTGAGCTCGCATCGACGCAGAATGAACTGTCAGGGGTCCTCTGTTTGAGTGCCCTCCTAGATCTTTTTCTTTTATTCATACTGAAAAATATGAGAGCAAGGTATGAGACATTTTATAGGGTTTTTTTCTTTTTTTTTCTTTTTTAGAGAAAAAGATAGCAACCTCCCTAAATAAAAATGAGAATGTGAAAACATCCATCAGGAAGAACATAGAATCAGACATCTTGTCACGGTTTAAAGCTGGGCTGGCTATTAAACCGATGGCAGATGCTCTCTATTAACACTTTCCTCCCTCCAGAAGGGGAAGGAAAAGAGAAAAGGGAGAGATACTTACCAGTTGAAAAGCTAAAACAATTTAAATAAACAATAACAATGAAAGAAAGTATAATAATAATCGTGGAAATAATTAAATATATACAAATATATGCAAATCCAAGATCAGGCTCCCTCAATGACAATCACATCACCACCGGCGCTGCAGGGCAGGCTTCAGGAAGGCCCAGACTGGACTCAGCAGCAGACAGGAACTGGATTCAGGAATGCACGTATTGGGATTGAAGGCAGGAGATAAACGGACAGAGCCCTCTTCAGACACCAGACATAGAAGAAGAGAGGGTAACCCTCGTGATCCTTCAGCTTGAATCTGAAAATGACATGTATGAGATGGAATACTACTTTGGTCAATTTTGGTTCACCTGTCCCGTCTACTCCTCCCTGGATGTGCGACCCTTTTACGGCCCTTCACTTGTGGATAATAAGGAATTTAGCAGTCACCTTGGTTTCTATAAGAATAAGTATAAGCAAAAGCCTTTCTGCATACCATTTCTACTGTTACTTTATTAGTAGCTATAAACTTCAAATGTTATCAATCGTAGAAGTGAACACTGTCTGAAAAACATGTAGTTTGCTTCAGGAAGTGCAGTTACTTAGAAGAAACTTAGCTGAAAGGTAAAATCTCTGAAAGGAAAATTGGTTCTGCTCTAGTCCAAACCAGAACACATCTCTACATTTAACAAGAATAAGTGGAAAAATTATATTTGCAATAACAGTCCACAATTAACCCTCAACCCCCTCCCCCAACCCAATAAAAAAACCCGTTTGTTGCATCTCTGAAATTGCAGTATTAGTAGAAATGAATGAACACAGCAAATGTTAAGTAGAAAACTATGATTATTTTCCCCTGATATTACATGTGCATACCTACTCTGTTGGCATTTCATAGTTTCATCATATGTTGTTATTTTCTGAAACAAAGCTTTAGGAAAATTCTGTTAGCCAAGGACAATTTATCCACTGACGCACATATTGTATTTCTGCCATTCCTGTGTTAGCCTTGCAGTAAGGACAGAGGTATTTATGCCACAGTTTGTAAGTTCTTCTGGCAACTTTTCAAAGCTGCTTTATTGTTACTGAACATTGTGAAGCTCTTTTGCATTGTGTTCCTGTGTTCTAGCTTTCCATTTCACTCAGATTTTATTTGCTGATATGCTTGCACAATCAAGTTATACTCTTGCGACACATTCACCTCTGGTACTTTTGAACAATGGTATGTATAGCACTAGGAGATCAAAGAATTAATATGGAATAAACATACCCATCTCCTCCATAGTTCTCAGTTTATTAATTTAATCATTGCCCAGAAAACACTGTCTCACATTACTAGAAAGGAATAAGCACAAAGTCTTATTGCAATTCCAGAAATTATTAAGAAATATTCAAATTTCTACTTGTAACAAATTTTGTTATTCAAATATCAGAAATTACATTGGTTTATAAGATAAAAATCTAATGATAGACAGCAAAAGTTTAAGGCCATAGAAATCACATCAATATAATGGCACAACATAAAATAACTAATTTACATAGAAGCATTATGAAGTCCTACTGATGTTTCAAAATTGTATTCAGTTTCTCCTGATCTTATAGACCACTTGTTGCTAACATTTAGCCCTTCAAGTAAGTTTTCCAATTGTGGTGAAGAAAGAGAGTGAGGAATCAGTTCATTGTAAAGTGGCAACTAGAGGATTTCCTCTGGGGTCTAAGAGTTTGTAAGGTGCAACTTCCTCAGAAATTCGTCCTCTATTTAGCTATTGGTTTAGCCTAATTAACAGCAGTTATTACTTCAGTCTGAGATTCCTGCATGTCCATAGGGAAAAGTAACAACAAGTATTGCCTTAATGAGATGATGTGTGTAGTAGAAGATATGGTCATTAAAAAGTTAAGAGATGGTTATTGGCTGTGAAACAGTAGATAGATAGATAAATTATCTATACAAACAGGCAAAATGAGGATTCGCAGGGACAGCAAAGGAAAGGAAGAAGGACTGAGGTAATTCCACAGTACCTATGCTTTCCTGTTTTCACTGGTGGTCCAGCTGGGGAATGGGTACAACAGAGATGTGAATCTGGCCAGCTTGCTCGGCAGTAGCCCTTCTATTCCAGTAATTTTAGTCTATTGCTTTCTTGCAATAACCACATATCAAGCCAAAATACTTGAGCTGTTATAATATTTCATTGACTAGTTCACCTGAAATATACCAACAGCACCATGGTAATTTCCAGGCTCTACTCTGTCACACAGAAGAAACCTATTTATGATTTGTTTTCAGAATTTTTGTCTCCCTAAGACTGAGGCTGTGTTTTACACTATGACAAATTTTCAAAATGTCTCTCGCGACACCTTTTTTTTTTTTTTAAGCTCCAGAGCTTAAATGTGTAACAGAGTGAAAAAAATTAAGAAATAAAAATTAGATCCCTATCTGTTTAGGCAGTAAAATCAAGACAATCAAGAAAGTAATTTTAAGTATTTTAAGCAATAAAATAATTATGCTGTTTATGAATGTAAGAACTTGCCGGTTTTCTTCCCTCCCTGACAGTCAAAACCATTAGATTTTATCACACAATGGTGGAGGATTAAATTTCTGAATTTGAAAGGTTCTTTTCAAAGTTTTCTGAAATGGAACATTACTTTTAAAACAACCCTTAAAAACCTTTATGTAAAAATATTCACCATAACTTTCTACAACTTTGGAAATCTAGCACAAATAAAAAACTGTCCGGTGTTTTCAGAGACTTGTGCTAGTCTTCAGTAACCACCAGCACTGTAAAGGGTTCAGTCATATATATGGATGTCTAAGAAAATGCTGTCTAAGCTGCACGTTATTGAAAATGTTGTGTCCAAAATTTTAACTCACTCCGAGCAATTCAGCAAGTCACACCAGTCTTGAGGGAGAGTCACAGTGCAACTGCTTGTCAAATATCAGATTTACTTTAAAATTGCTCTAATGGCTTCTAAGACAGTATACAGTTCTGGATTTACAAGGGGGCACGGGGATGGTAGTGGGGATGGGCGAGAGTAAAACAGATGCTGTAACAGAAATAGACCAGTCTAATAAAGAAGCTTGAGTCCTACAGGATCTGTATGACAAAATTAAAACCAAGAACAAACCAGTTTTTTTAAAAGAGATACTCATAGCCTTGATCTTCTTTTTACATAGCTGAACTCTGAAAAGAGTAATGTTCAAGAAAACCTTGCTAGGGTTTCTGACTACCTTCCTAAAAATAAGAGGAGCCTTTATTCCTATATCCCAGAATACATAATTTCTTTACTAGGAAACACTTCAAGGAACATCCATGTTTCCTGAAGAAACAGACAAATATAAAATATATGAATATAGATAAATGGATTGAACTATCTTATTAACAGCATATACATAGCATGTATATATATATGTGTATGTACATATATGTAAAAACTCTACATACATATATATAATAGCATGTATATTAAACACATTTTATAGATGTTGCTGTTTCTTCTATTTCTTCATGTTTTTGTAGTGACAGTTCTTTCTTATAGTTCTTACTTGTTTGTCCTTTTTTACTGTTCCTCTTTCCAATAACTACAGTATTATCACCTATATTTTGTACATTGTTATCCTTGTTTTTTTGGATATGCAGACATTGGTCATCTTTCAAATGAAGGTAATATTATCTTACTTTCTCAAATAACTTGTATTTAAACATATTCATTCCTGAGACTCATAACACTATCTCAGATTATTTTAATTTAGTCATAGCATTGAAATACGTAATTTTGCCTTTATAGTGTAAGAAAGAGGGGTGTTCTGAGATAATTTTCTATCTTAGAAACCTGATCCATTATTTTTTTGGTCTTAATAATGGTATGAACACACTGTCTGAATCAAGATTGAAAAGTCACTCAACAGAGATGGTATAATGCATTACATGTAATATATTTTTGCATAAATTTAACTAAAGCTCAGCCATAAACTGTTATGAAATTGTGGTTGTTTAAGTATATGTCATCAGCCTGTTTGTAGACTTTTACCCTTGACCTTAAGTCATTGATGAGTTTGTTAGTTTGCTGCCAGGTGTTCTAGCAATGGCATATAAATGACCACAGAGTAAATGGCATACTGTACACTCCTTCTGTAATCTCTCAGTAACTTGTTTTGTTGAACACTCCCTTCACTTTTGACCCCATTTTGCTATGCAGTGAATGTTAATATGCAGTTGAATGGAAGAGTCAGAAAGCAGTCAGACATACAGAAGTTAAAAAGATAGTGGCAGAACGACAAGAAAGGGTAACTGCAGCAGAACTGTGGTCAGTTCCATGGAATGAAGATTATAAAGGAAGAAGGAGATCAAACAAGTTCATATTAAGTATAGTATTTTCTTTTTTTTTTGTATTTACATTGTTGAAAATGCTATGTCCAGAATTTTGACTCACTCCAAGCAGCTGAGTGTGTCACTCCGTTCTTGACTTCATATGGCTTCAGAGATTCAACAGCATTAACATCAAGATGTTGTCTACATTAAGGAATAAAACCTTCTGCCATGTCTATTGTAATTTCTGTTGTTGGATCACAGTGCAATTCGGAGTGAGGAACGTTGGTTTAACTAAGTATCAGAAATGACCTGTGCAGTAATTCAGCTTCTGTTTTCACTTATATTTATATAATCAGGTGATACATAAAGTGGTTTTGTTTGTGTTATATAAAATAAACATTATAAACCTGAACTGAACAAATCAAAGCAAATTAAAAATACTGCAGAAGTTATAGACCTGGTAAATACGAAAAGCTGGACAATGACATTTGAGAAACTCTGAGAACTTCAGGTCCGTCTTCATTTGCTTTGCATTCTTCTTTTCTATACAAACGACCTGTCTTATATGTCCTACAAAGTAGGAATGATTTCACTGGGGGGAAAAAAAATAATAGGTTTAGATGAGGTCTTTAAAAATACTATTGTCATGCACCAACACTAACTAATATTGAAGTTTGAACCATACAGACACCATGAAATGAGGGTTTTTTTTCCCAGTCCTGACATGTGAGGAACTGAAATAATTTTCTTTAAATCTATTTTAAAATTTCAAAATTAAAAATAGTTTTATTTGTTTAAAAATGTCATTGAATAACTGTATTGCACTTTCTTAATGTAATAAAGATTAAATTATACTGGGAAAGCTAGCAGGTTCTCTGACAGCTGTCGCATTTCCTTCTGTCTGGGGCAGTAATCCTTTGACTTCTTTACTTTGTGAAGGAAAAGAAAACTTTTTTTTTTTAGACTCCGCAACATAGAAAACCTGCCTTTATCATTCTCTTTTGCTTTTCTTTCTTAGATACCTTTCTCTACATTTAGCTGGTTTCCACAGCTTCCCTTGAGCTTGTTCACAAATAACATATGGGCCCATTTTGTCTTAATTTACATATTTTTGTTTTTAATCAGCTGCTTTATCACTGTTGAGGGATGCATTTATACCATCCATTACCACATTCCAAACTGTCCCAGTGTGAAGTATATATATTCTATTACTGTCTCAATTGAACATTAATTTAAAAATTAACACAATTTATATCAGTTCTAATGAGATTATACAACGATTTAAATATAGTGTTCTACTAGCTGAAAGCTAAGTATCATTCTAACACTGTCTCCAGTGATGTATAGGTTGTCTCTGTTAAGGACAGGAAAACCTAGATAAGCAAAATTACTTCATTAGAGCCATAGTCTAAGTCAAAGTTAGAATGAGCATTAAAGTTTCCATGCATTTTTTAGGTTGTGTTAATCATAAGGACTTGTGCTTAGGTTGTTTTTGTATGGCACTGTCTTAATCTGTGGTATTTTATTTTAAGTTTCCATTAGTAAACGTGTCTTCAAGTGAGTTCATATTAGTGCATAATATGACACAGCTTTTCTTGAAAGCACTGAACAGTTTTCTAACAAGTAAAGTAAACTTTTTGTGGTATTAATGAGGAAACATCGTAGTGGCATGGCAGATAATGTGGTTTAAAGTCTCATCTATTAATGATTTGGTGTAGATTCTTCATTTGTGGTGTCTTTTCTAACTGGTATTTGGTGAAAATTACTGAGTCATACACAAATATGGTAGTAGCTATTCCTTTTGCTTATAGTTTAATTTTAGCTGATACAGTCTTCTTTTTTCTTTATTCAGGAAATATTTAAGGTTCTTTAATATTTATAACTGGCTGAAAATAATATTTTGATGATGGAGATCTGAAACACTGGGTTTGTATATCAGTAGCAAGTACATGTCATGTTTTAACCAGATTCTCAAGTGTTTCAAAATCTAATCATATTACTCAGACTCAAGATAAAATTCCAGTTCCAAGCTCAAAAGTCAAACCAAGTTAACCATCAGCAGTAACTGAAATAAGTTAGGTATAGCTTATTCTGCCTTAGGGAGACAGAAGCCTTTCAGTGTGCCATCAAGCCCTATATTGTTTATTCTCTGAAAACTAATTTTATTGCATTTCCTTGTCCTGGTTTGGCCTAAACCAGGCCAATTTTCCTTTCAGTGATTTTTACTTTCAGCTGAGTCTCTTCTAAGTAACTGCACTTTCTGAAAGTAACTGCATGTTTTGCAGACACTGTCTGCTTCCAGGACTGATGACGCTCGAAGTTTGTAGTTATCACTGAGGCACCGGTAGGCATGTTGTGCGGAAAGGCTCTTGCTGTACTTATTCTTGAGAGAAACCAAGGTCACTGCTAAATTCCTCACTGCTTACGAGTGAAGAGCCGAAGGGGGGTCGCACCTGCAGGGAGAAGCGGACAGGGCAGGTGACCCAAAATTGACCAAAGAAGGTATTCCATCCCATACACGTCATTCTCAGTATAAAGAGGGGGGATCACGAGGGTCTCGCCCTTTCTCTTGCCCCTTCCTCCTTTCCCTTGCTGCTTCTGCTGTGTTTGGGTGTTTCTGCTGCTTCGGGCTGCTTCTGCGGCTTGAGCCTTTGGCCAGTGTCCAAGGAGGACTCTGTCTGTTTTCCTGCTGCCCCCGATCCTGATCCGTGCATCCCTGAATCCAGCTCTCGACCATCGCTGGGCCCAGCCTGGGCCTTCCCGGAGCCTGCCCTGCAGTGCCGGTGGTGACGTGGCCGGCATCGGGGGAGCTCGATCTTGGTTTTGTATATATTTGTATATATTTGATTATTCCAATATTATTATTACACTCTTTTTCATTATTATAGTTTATTAAAACTGTTTTAACTTTCCAACTCATAAGTCTCTCTCCCTTTTCCTTTTCCCTTTCCCTTCGGGTGGGGGGGAGGGTTAACAGAGAGCGTCTGCCACAGGTTTAATAGCTGGCCCAGCTTTAAACCGTGACATTCCTGTATTGTGCCACTTTCAAAATAAATAACTATACATAAGAATTTGACATATTATCAATATTTGATATTTCAAACATTTATATTTTCTGTATCTCAGAATGCAAGTGACAGTCACTTGATAAAAGGCAATCAATGGTTTCTGTGTTATTGTTTTTTTTCCCCTCCATAAGTGCTACCAAGAGATTATAAAAGCAATAAGATAATGAAACTGTTCCACTGATGTAACTGCTCTGATCCTAAATAATATAAAAAGTAGTCCAGCTTACTATACAGCCTTCAGTGAGTATTTCGACACCCCTGATTTTTTTCTTGACACAGTTTCTGTATGCTTTCTTCTGGTCCTCTGTCCTTCACTTATATAAGCTTTATGTAAACGAAGTTTTCTGCATCCAAAGTAATGTTGATTCTAGAAAATTTACTACAACTGTAAATAATCTGTGCAGGGTATCCCTTTGTTGCTCATTATGGGTGTGTTCACTGTCAAAACAGAACCAAGTCAATAACTACTACCACTCTTTTCTTAGATACTATGTAAAACCATGAACAGATACATATATTGTAGAAGAACTCTAACTTTTGAATAGTGCTGACAAAGAAAGATATTGATTTTAAAAAAGCATTAGTTAAAAGTAGTTCAAGAGCATACACGATGTTAAGAAAATCATTCCATACTTAAAATACTTTCTGATTTGCATGAAATAAATTATAAAATTGTGATAGTGAACTATGTTTTGTGTAAACATTTAATGAAATTGTGTAAAACAGAAAGCCATGAATAATGTTCCTGGAGAATTGTTGTCACTTGGACTAATTTTACCCTAAATCATTTGCAATTCAAAAGGAGAGAAGTGGCTAGATCTGGGGTTCCACTTATTCTATAAAATACTACCTACTCTTGGAGAAGAAGGAAGCAGGAAAAAGAGAAATTTCCCCAATTTTATTTACTACAACATGAAATTACAAATAGATACATGGGATAGCTGTAAAGAAATTACATGCGTATTCAAATCTGGTAGAATTATAAGGCTCTGTGCGCTATCAGGATGCCACAAGAATTTTGGATTTTGTACATAACGTCATTATCTACAGAATCTTCTATTATTCTGTGTGGGACAAGAAACAAGTGATAAAATCATTTAAAAAATCCTTTGACATGGTTTTAAAAAATGTTTACAGAAAAAGATTTGGGAAGGTGTAGGAGAAATACATAAACAGACAAAACATATCTAATATGATATAAAATTCCATTAAAAATTACTACATCTGAACAAAATTAGCCTTCTGATGTGAAGTCCATTCTAATCTAATCCTTTTGCCAAAAGAAAAGTGGCAGTTTCAAACTGTTACCTTAATACACTAAAGCCCATTAACCTCTGATACTAATAATGATCATGGGTTTAATTTCACATCTAAACGTTAGATTCTGGAATGCTACCAGCATTTGGAGGATCAAAAACAAGCTTACCCTCTCTGAGCTTTCAGATTACCACACAAACTTCCAAAGGACTGCCCTGTATGAAAAATATGTCTCTAGGTAATAAAAATTCATTATATGCTGTTTATTGTCATTCCTTCTCACCTGTCATGTAGAACTATTTTCCCTGGATATGCTAGGATGTGTTTGCATTAAAGTTGAACACATTTAAGAAACTACGACTTTATTCACTCACACAGAATCACAGAATCACAGAATGTTAGGGATTGGAAGGGACCTCGAAAGATCATCTAGTCCAATCCCCCTGCCGGGGCAGGATTCCCTAGACCATATCACACAGGAACGCGTCCAGGCGGGTTTTGAATGTCTCCAGAGAAGGAGACTCCACAACCTCTCTGGGCAGCCTGTTCCAGTGTTCAGTCACCCTTACAGTAAAGAAGTTTTTCCTCAAATTTAAGTGGAACCTCCTGTGCTCCAGCTTGCACCCATTGCCCCTTGTCCTGTCAATGGATGTCACTGAGAAGAGCCTGGCTCCATCCTCTTGACACTTGCCCTTTACATATTTATAAACATTAATGAGGTCACCCCTCAGTCTCCTCTTCTCTAAGCTAAAGAGACCCAGCTCCCTCAGCCTCTCCTCAGAAGGGAGATGTTCCACTCCCTTAATCATCTTCGTGGCTCTGCGCTGGACTCTCTCTAGCAGTTCCCTGTCCTTCTTGAACTGAGGGGCCCAGAACTGGACACAATACTCCAGATGCGGCCTCACCAGGGCAGAGTAGAGGGGGAGGAGAACCTCTCTCGATCTGCTGACCACACCCCTTCTAATACACCCCAGGATGCCATTGGCCTTCTTGGCCACAAGGGCACACTGCTGCCTCATGGTCATCCTGTTGTCCACTAGGACCCCCAGGTCCCTTTCTCCTACGCTGGTCTCCAACAGCTCTGTCCCCAACTTGTACTGGTACATGGGGTTGTTCTTGCCCAGATGCAGGACTCTACACTTGCCCTTGTTATATTTCATTAAATTTCTCCCCGCCCAACTCTCCAGCCTGTCCAGGTCTCTCTGAATGGCTGCGCAGCCTTCCGGCATCTCAGCCACTCCTCCCAGTTTTGTGTCATCAGCGAACTAGCTGACAGCACACTCTAATCCCTCATCCAAGTCATTAATGAATATATTGAATAGAACTGGTCCCAGAACCGACCCTTGCGGAACTCCGCTAGACACAGACCTCCAACTGGACTCTGTCCCGCTGACCACCACTCTCTGGCTTCTTTCCTTCAGCCAGTTTACAATCCACCTCACTACCCGATCATCCAGACCACACTTCCCCAGTTTAGCTGCGAGGATGCTGTGGGAGACCGTGTCAAACGCTTTACTGAAATCGAGATAGACCACATCCACAGCTTTACCAAAGAACCAAACCAAAGGTGTGTTGAGTGGTATCACCCAACCAGTGGTGTTTGTCTTGCAGAAAATATAGTAGAAACAGCTTCATTACATAATTATTTTTGAATTTATCTTCTTGAAATTTAAATGCATGTATAATCACTCAGGTGTTCAGGAAGTTGTCTCAACACTTTCAGCAAGCTATGTCACGTAGACAGCAAGTGTGGAAGAGAATGAGAAGACCTACCATGGAAATTAGCATCGTACAGCTGAGAAATTTGATAGTACATACTTATTTTTGTTGAAGTCTGATGTAATTTTTAGCTGCAGATTCACCTGTATTTTTAATCTTCCAAACATGCACAGTCTTTTAGTTTCTTCTAGTATATAGAAACACAGAATAAATAAGGTTGAAAAAGACCTTTAAAATCATCAAGTCCAACCATTAACCTAGCACTGCCAAGTCCACCACTAAACCATATCCCTAAGCACCACATCTAACACAACTTTTAAAGACCTCCACGGATGGTGACTCAACCACTTCCATGGGCACCCTGTTCCAGTGTTTGACAACACTTTCAGTGAAGAAAAATTTCCTTATATCCATTCTAAACCTTCACTGGCACAACCTGAGGCTATTTCCTTTAGTCTCTTGCTTGTTACTTGGGAAAAGAGACCAACACCTACCTTGCTACAACCTCCTTTCAGATAGTTGTAGAGAGCGAAAAGGTCTCCCCTCAGCCTCCTTTTCTCCAGGATAAACAACCCCAGTTCCCTCAGCTGCTCCTCATAAGACTTGTGCTCTAGATCCTTCACCAGCTTTGTTGCTCTTCTTTAGACACACTGCAGCACCTCAATGTCTTTCTTGTAGTGAGGGGCCCAAAACTGAACACAGTATTCGAGGTGCGGCTTCACCAGTGCTGAATACAGGGGGACAATCACTTCCATAGTCCTGCTGGCCACGGTATTTCTGATGCAAGCCAGGATGCTATTGGCCTTCTTGGCCACCTGGGCACACTACTGGTTCATATTCAGCCAGGCACTTTTCCAGCCACTCTTCCCCAAGCCTGTAGTGTTGCATGTGGTTGTTGTGACTGAAGTGCAGGCCCCAGCACTTAACCTTGTTTAATCTCATGCAACTGGCCTCAGACCATCAATCCAGACTGTGCAGATCCCTCTGCAGAGCCTTCCTACACTGAAGCAGATCAACACTCCCACCTGACTTGGTGTCGTCTGCAGACTTACTGAGGGTGCACTCGATCCCCTCATCCAGATCATTGATAAAGTTATTAAAGAGAACTGACCCTAATACCGAGCCCTGTGGAACACCACTTGTGACTGGCCACCAACTGGAGTTAATTCCATTCACCACAACTCTTTGGGCTCAGCCATCCAGCTAGGCTTTTACCCAGCAAAGGGTATGCCCATCCAAGCCATGAACAACTAGTTTCTCCAGCAGAATGCTGTGGGAGACTGTGTCAAAATCTTTACCAAAGTCTAGGTAGACAATACCCACAGCCTTTCCTCCCTCATCCAGTAAGCGGGTGACCTTGTCATAGGAGGAGATCAAGTTAATCAAGCAGGACTGGCCTTTCATAAACCCATGCTAATTGGGCCTGATTGCCCGGTTGTATTGTACGTGCCACATGATGGCACTCAACAAGGTCTGCTCCATAACCTTTCCCGGCACCAAGGTCAGACTGACAGGCCTGTAGTTCCCTGGATCCTCCTTCCAGCCCTTCTTGTAGATGGGCATCACATTTGCTAATTTCCAGTCAACTGGAAGCAGGACTGCTGAAAAATGATGGAAAATGGCTTGGTGAGCACTTCCACCAGCTCCCTCAGTACCCTCGGGTGGATCCCATCTGGCCCCATAGACTTCTGTGTATCTAAGTGGTGTGGCAGGTTGCTAACCTTTTCCCCTTGGATTATGGGGGCTTCATTATGCTCCGTGTACCTGTCTTCCAAGTCAGGGGGCTGGGTACCCGAAGAACAGCTGGTCTTACTACTAAAGATTGAGATAAAGAAGGCATTAAGCATCTCAGCCTCTTCCTCATCCTTTGTCACTATGTTCCCCACTGCATCCAGTAAAGGACGGAGATTCTCCTTGGCCCGTTTCTTGTTGCTAATGCATTTGTGGAAACATTTTTTGTTGTTTTTTACGACAGTAGCCAGATTAAGTTCTAGTTGGGCTGTGGCCCTCCTAATTTTCTCTCTGCATAGCCTCATGACATCTTTGTAGTCCTCCTGAGTTGCCTGCCCCTTCTTCCACATGTCATAAACTCTTTTTTTCCCTGAGTTCCAACCAAAGCTCTCTGTTCAGCCAGGCCAGTCTTATTCCCTGCTGGCTTGTCTTTCGGCACATGGGGACGGCCTGCTCCTGTGCCTTTAAGAGTTCCTTCTTGAAGAGTGCCCAGCCTTCCTGGATTCCTTTGCCCTTCAGGACTGCCTCCCAAGGGACTCTGTCAACCAGGCCCCTAGACAGGCCAAAGTCTGCCCTCTGGAAGTCCAAGGTAGCAGTTCTGCTGACCCCCTTCCTTACTTCTCCAAGGATCGAAAACTATCATTTCATGATTGCTATGCCCAAGACGGCCTCCAACCATCACATCACATACAAGTCCTTCTCTGTTCTCAAGCAGGTCCAGCAAGGCACCTTCCCTAGTTCGCTGACTCACCAATTGTGTCAGGAAGTTATCTTCCACACACTCTAGGAACCTCCTAGACTGTTTACTCTCTGCTATATTGTATTTCCATCAGACATCTGGTAAGTTGAAATCCCCCATGAGAACAAGGGCTAGCAATCGTGAGACTTCATCCAGCTGCTTATAGAATATTTCATCTGCCTCTTCATCCTGGATGGGTGGTCCATAGCAGACTCCTACCATGATATCTGCCTTGCTGGTCTTCCCCCTGTTTCTTACTGATAAACACTCAACCCTATCATCACCATCCTCAAGCTCTAGACAATAAAAACCCTCCCTAACATACAGAGCTACCCCACTGCCTTTCCTTCCTTGCCTATCCCTTCTGAAGAGTTTACAGCCACCCATTGCAGCACTCCAGTTGTGCGAGACATCCCATCATGTTTCCGTGATGACAACTATATCATAATTTCCTGCTGCACAGTGGCTTCCAGCTCCTCCTGTTTGCTGTGTGCATTGGTGTAGATGCACTTCAGCTGGGCTATTGATCCTGCCACCTTTCTCAGGGGAGAAGCCCTAATTCCTGCATGGCCATTTTCAGGCTTTTCTGTGGTTTCTAACCCATCAATAAACCTTGTGTCTTTGCTGTCGCATGGCTCTCTATCCCCTGCCTCCACTGAGATGGCAGACCAAAGCACATCGCTAGCACACTCTCCCACAAACATTGGTGTGCTGTCCTCAGGCTTGTCTCTCGCAATCTTGGTTTTATCCCGTTCCCCCTTCAAATCTAGTTTAAAGGTCTTTCAAGGAGCCCTGCTAACTCCTCCACAAAGATCCTTTTCCCCCTTTGAGACAGGTGTACCCCATCTGTTCTTAGCAGGCCTGGTGTCATGTAGACTGACCCATGGTCAAAAATCCCAAAATGCTGCCAGTGACACCAGTCTTGGAGCCAGGTATTGATCTCCTGCCTTTTTCTGCTTCTTCCTTCATCATTCCCTGCAACTGGACGGACAGAGGAGAACACTAATTGTGCTTCTGATCCCTTAACCAGTCATCCCAAGGCCTTGAAATCTCTCTTAATTGCCCTTGGACTTGTTGCAACTTCATCATTGTCTACCTGAAAAATCAATAATGGATAATAGACTGAGGGCCATACCAGGGTACGAAGCTTTCTCTTCACATCTTTAACCTGAGCCCCAGGGAGGCAGCAGACTTTCCTAAGAAGTAGGTCCAGTCTGCATATTGGGCCTTGTGTTGCCCTCAGGAGAGAGTCTCTTATGACTTCCTTCTTTTTTTCCTTCTATGAGTCTTCCTTTCTTTATGGAAACAGTTTTGATGCAGGTTGTAGGCCAACTGAACCTCAGCGACACCTCCAAGCTAGGCAAACTGTTGTCCTCATTATTGTTCACTTGCACTTGCAGAGCCTCATACCTATTATGCAAGGGCATCTGGAAAGGTGGGGTAGTCACAGAGGAGACGCACCTGCTGTGCCAGGCAGGAACTTGTTGCCATTGCCCCCTATCTCTAGTTCAGCCAGCTAGAGAGAGCACAGGGAATCATCTATGTCATGTGTCCTGTCTGCCTGTTGGGCCTGACCCAGGGAAGGTAGGGTGCAATTCTAGTAGTCTGTCACTCTCTTGTACTCCCTGATACTCCTCAACCTACTCACCTTCTCCTAGAGCTCTGTCACTAAGCAGAGGAGTTCCTCTACCTGTGCGCACCTCCCACAGATGAACTCACTGCTGCTGTCCAATACTGGTGTAAGAGTAGGACACACCCTGCAACCTGCCACCTCTGTGGCAGTGTGTTCCCATTGGAGCTCTGTCTGAGAAGCTGCATCAGTCATGGTGGGTCCAGAATTTAGAGCAGACGTGGCTTACTGCTGGGTGGATACCATTGCTCCCAGCCCTGCCCAGGAATTGAAATTTAATGTGAAAATTTCTAAGTCCCCAAATCCAAACAACTGGTTTATTATTGATCTTAATAGTTTTTCCAAAAGTCCACAGTGAGAGTGCTGGGTATTCGGATTCTAGGCTCTGTTATTCCAGTATCCCTTCATGTCAGTTGAATCAAGAAATAGGAAGCTTTAGATGAAGACTTAGAATCTTAAGATTATAGAATAATTCAGGTAGGAAAGTATCTCAGAAGGTCTCTAGCTCATCCTCCTGCTCTAAAGAAGGTCTCTACTGGTCCCTCAGCCTCTGCATACAGAGTAACTGCTCCAACCTTGACCATCTTGGTGGCCCTCCACTGAACTTGCCCCAGGTTATAAGTCTTTCCTGTTTTGGAAGTCCCAAAACTGCACACAGTAACCTAGATGTGGTCTAATGAGTGCAGAATGAGAGAAGCAATCATTTTCCTCAGCCAGCTGCCTATGCTTTGATTCATACAGCCCCAGATGTTCTTGGCCTGCCTGCTGCCAGCGCCACCAGAGGCTTTTCCCCTGAGCTGTTCCCTAGCCTGTCAGTCCCCAGCCTGTAATGCTGCTAGGGCTTTTCCATCCCAGGAGAAGATCTTTGTATTTGTCCTTGTTGGATTTCATGAGTTTCCTGTCAGCCAGTTTCTTCAGCCCATCCAGCTCCCTTTAGAGGAGAGACCACTGCCCTCAACTGGTCCTTCAATTTGGTTTCATCTGCAAAATTGATGAGCGTGCATTGTAATACCTCCTCCAGGTCATTGATAAAGATGTTAAACAGGATAGGTCCCAGTACAGACCTCTGTGGTACGCTGCTTGTTACTGGCCTTCACTACCACTACACTCTGAGCTGAACCATCTAATCAGTTTTTTACACATTTACTTATCTGCCCATCCAGATCATAAAATCCCAACACAGATATAAGAATATTGTGGTAGACAGTGCTGAAAATCTTGCTAAAGCTAGGGTAAATAGCATCCACTACTCTCCACTTGCCCTTAAATCCAGTAATTTTATCACAGAAATCATCAGATTAATCAGGCATGAATACCTTTGGTAAATCCATGTTGGCTAATCATTCTTTTCTCCTTCATATGCCCGAAAATGTGTTTCAAGAGGAGTTGTTCCATGATTTTCCTCACAGACCAAAGTGAAGTTGATTGGCCTATAGTTTTCTGGATTGTTCTTTCAGCCTTTTTTGAAGATGGTACAACAGTTGCCTTCCTACAGTAATTAGGGACCTCCTCGTTCTCCATTACCTGTCAAAGATGATAGACAACAGCTTCACAAGGATGTATTCCACCTCATTCAGCACTGGATGTAGCCTGTTGAGTGCTATGGGTTTTTGCGAGTAAGGTCGCTCAAGTAATCCCTGACTTGATCCTCATCCAATGCTGATGCTTTTCCTCCACATTAAACCCTTTCATTAATCACAAAAGCCTGGGAGACCTTATTGGTGAACACTGAGGAGAAAATGGCATATCTACTGAGACTTGCAAGTTCTTTTACTCTTCCATTTCCTACATTTAAGCAAGCAAATTCATTAACTGAATTGTTTCACTTCATTTTTCATTATCAATTTTTGAGTTAATCGTTTTTAGAATTTAAGTTTTACTTGGAAAACCTTTTTTTCTTCCTCTTTGATTTTGATTTCAGTACACATCTCTTATAAGTTCACTTACAGAGGGCTTAAATGCTTAGAAGCAAGACAAATTCGCCTTGTCCTCTGACAATGAAAAAGAGACTGTAAAATATTACCTATATTTTTTCTTTGGTTTTGGACTGTGTATCTGTTTTCTTCATTATCATAATTCACTTTTGTGTACTATACCTGAAAATATTTAGAAATACTTAACTAGTAGCAGTTTTCTTCTCTATTATATTGGCTACATATATAATATATTATTTATATTCTCTAGTTCTTTATATGTTCTGATTATGCTAGTATTACACTACCCTATAACATAAAACTTTCCTGGGAAGGAGAATAGTCTTAAGTCTGTATAACAAAAAAAAGTGTGTAAGGCATTCTTTTTGTTGGTTTAGATTTTTGAAAGATGTAACCAGGGACACTATTTGCGAAAACCTATGGATGTGCGCCATGAAAAACTAAAACATCTTAGGGATGTGGTTATTTTATTACAAAATTATATTTGATCATGTAAGAACCTTAGGGCTAGCAATCTGGAGAAATGGAGGAACACTCTCATCACATGATCATTTCCAAATGTGACATGACAGTATTTAAATTTCTGTGACTGAAATGAGTATAAAATTAATATATAAATACACCATGTGGTATTGTATGTTAACAGATGCTATAAATGTCCTAAAGGAAACACTTTATTCTCAGGGAGGTACTGAAGACATAATACAAAACTTTCCATTACTATACTCTCTCAATCCTGAAGGAAACCTGGATGACCATCTTCCTTTTATAAAATTGTATTATGCCTAGCAAAAATAATATCTTATAAATTATTCTGTTTTATGTATATTAAGAAAGAATACGAATGTAGGTTTTTTTCACTTAACACTTTTCTTTATACAAAACAATGTAGATGATGCCACTTGATAAAACTAGTACTGATCATGGTACCATTGATCTGCTTTGTTGTGGTAGTTTCATGCATATCATATTATCCCATGGCTGGCATGCAGGAATGAATTTTGACTACAGTTAAAAGCTTAGTTAAATAAATCTGATTTTTGTGATGTTATGCTTCAATACTATTCAGTGTTGGTACTAAAACTATGCCAACACTGATATACTCCTTGAAATGATTGAATTTGAGCTTTGTGTTGATATCAAGTTAAGTGCCATTAATCAACATCCAGACCTTGCATTTTATGCCATGTTGAATCCCTTTCAGATGTTAACAAGTCACTTTCACTACTTTTTCTGCATCCAGAACGGTGCAACAACACTGAAGACTTTTTTTCCGGAGGTGTGTAATTTGTACTTTGTACGTATCTGAGAACTCATCGTTTTAGAAGGTCATGAGGGAGCCTTGCCATCAACTTGCTGCAAAACAAGATATGAATTTGAATAAGTACATTCTCAACCTCATTTTATAAGGGTTTATCCATGTAGCTGTACCCAGTATTATCAATTTCCAGACGACTTAAAAACTGAATTTTGCATGTAAGCATAATTTTTTGAAGATATTTTCTGGAGTTATCCCTAGATATAAATACTAATTATTATTAGGAGAAGATGTTTGTTGTAACAAATTTAGGAAAGACTACAGGAGTGCAAATATAAACATAAGGATAAGCCTTTTCAATAAAGCTATAAATCATTGAAACCGTAATTAGCATAGAGGACTTAACATGTGGATTTCCAGTCTTAAGGTAGAAATCTTTCACATAACAACTAAGAGTTTATTTTAGGACAAGGTTATTGACTCCAGCATTTAGAATATTTAACTTTTTAGCTGAGTTTCAGGAAGAAAAAAACCACTCCATTACAATCCCCCACTTAGTTATTGTCCTTTAGCTATGCGCAAAGACACACAGCAAGCAGGATAAATGCATCTTAAAAGTACAAAACCAATTCTTTTTAAGCTAACACACAGAAAAGATAGGTAGGATTAATGCAAGAAAAATAAGGGAAATGAAAAAAAACTAGACAAAACAAGAGAAAGAAGGTTATATCTCTAGGCATATTCATGGGGACTTACCTTTTCTCCATAGAAAAGCAGTATCTATACTAAATTCTATCTATATGAAATATCTATGCTTCCCCAGAGATTCATGACCATCTGCATTGAGTCTTCCACCATCTAGTCTGCCATCAACACTTTCTACACAAAAATAACACTGTTAAGGCAACAACGGGTTTTATTGCCTGTTAGTAAAGTCCTGAAACTGATCTTAACCCAGTTATTCCAATGGAAATTAAGGTAAGTGGGAAATTTGGAAGAAAAAAAATGTCCTATGGGATAATAGGAAATGTTCAAAGCAATAGATAAATTTTTGAAAGAAGAAAGAGTAGTAATTAATGTCATCAATGAAAGAAGGTTGGTTACAGGTGGAGTTCCACAAGAATCTATTTGGGGTCCTGTCCTTAACCATAGATTACTGAATATTGGAATAGTGTTCTGGAATTAACTCATTATGTACTTACAGTTTTCTCTAGGTATCCATTGTTGGCCTGTGTGGAAAAACAAGATCAATCTTGGTATTATTTGATATAGCTTGTTCTATGTATATTACATTTAGTATAAGATGGCACAACATTTTTCTATTAGCAGCCAAAAAGGTTAGTCTATTTTTTCAGCAAGTTAGTACTATAAATGTCAGTGTTTCTCTTAAAGTGACAGATATTGAAACACTTAAAAATCCCCATAAGTTCAGTTTCACATGAAATTATTTTATTGGACATGCAGAGTATTTATCTCTTTACGAATGCAACACAAATGTATAGTCTTATACTACAGGCAAATGCTAGTTATTTTATTCCTATGTTCAGAAATTAAAGTGTAACATTAAGCTGAAATCTGTCTAAAATAAACTGGGTTTGGATGTGCAAACCCTGACAACAAGAAGATGTTTTTTTATGAATGTTTTACCTGCAGATTATTAATAACTACAGAATGATAGTATCTCTCTGCTTATCTGTAGTTTAGGCAAATGATTTATTCTGCCTGTAACTGTACAAATACTTAGGCATGCAACATTATGCGTTCTGAAGAGTTGGAATAAATCAAGACATGATGGCCAGCTATTTAATTAATAGCTAGTGCTTTACTGAACAGCTGAATACCCTATTGTTACTTGGCAGTCACTATTCACTCACTTCATTCTGTTCTCGCTTATTGCCTCAGTCCTTCACAGTGAAGAAGTGTTGTCTGGGTCATACCAGAAATAGAACTGGCACAGTGAGCTAGTCCTTTCTTCATAGAGAATATTAGTATGGGGAGATGTAGGCAAGAAATGTTAATGTATTCATAATTATAAATTCTATCACATAGCACACTATGGACAAAATCCGTTCCAAGTTTTCAACTTACGCTGTTATATTAAAATGTTCTGTCGTTGTATAAAAATAAATATTATGCATCAGAGTATAATGGAAAACTTTCAAATATCGGTGTCAATTTAGCTGTTTTAAATGTCCTAATAATGCTAGTAACTAAGAACTGTAATTACAATTACTGCTATCATTACTAGCCAAAACAATGATATAGATAATTTATCCCAGGTCTGTAGCTTGTCACACAACTAGATTCATTACACTCTGTTATCATCTAGGAGTCTCAGTGATGGCCCTAGCATTAATAGCATAATGTATATACATATATAAAGATCTGTTAAAAAAGATAAATGCAAATACACTATAATGCAGTAGTGATTAATTATAAGGATTTATCTTAATAATTTTCCTTAGTCGCTTCAGCCATACAACCTCGGACTGAGATGACACTGTTTCCAGTTCCCTATAGCCTTATTGGCTATTGGTTCTAGTAAACATACAAGTCCAGCACTCATCTAGTCTCTTGATTATGGGTATAAATAATCACAACAACCACAATGTAGACGCATTGTGAGCTTTTATATTCTGGCAAGGCCTCATTTTTACTTATGATCAGCACAGCATGCTGCTCTAAAGTTAATAGCAATATTTCTAAGATTTTTTTTGCTCTTTTTAAAATTTAGTTATTTTAAAACAAAAATTATTTGGTCAGTTTATGATTAACAATCAGAAGTAAAAACAGATATTCACTACCAAAATATTTTTAACTTCTATTATAAAGCATGTATATTTTTAAAAAAATTATAAATACGAACATTTCTATCTGAAGAAAAAGAGAATCATGCATGTGTAATACTGGAAACAGTTCAATACAAAAGATATGGAAGAGAAAGGAAATAATCTAATATACAAAACCCCACAGTATAAGAAAGATAATCTCTGAAAATCAGTTTTGGTTTTTTGTTTGTGTTTTTTTTTTCTTTTATGAAACATGCAAACTTCCACTAACTTCAAGTAAGTGGGTTTTGTTTGCTTTTTTGTTTTTAAATCAATGTTGAACCTCTGTGACCCCAAAACACCTGGATTGTTGGTCATAGCTTCTGTTTACATTTGACCATTTGGCTTTCTTTATCATTAATGAAAGCTGAACAGAAAAGAACCAAAAGTTATTCTTACCTCTTAAATCTCCTGTTGCCACAAATTCCTGAAATTTCATTCAAACTGGAACTGTAAGGAAATAAAAATTACACTGGAAAAAGTGGAAAATAAATGACAAAAGTATGTAACGTGAAGGTAATAGGAAAACACAAACAGCCTGAAGAAAAGTAGATTGAAATCTCACTAAGGACTAAATGTTTAACGCAAATATCTATTTACTTTTTTATATGTTGGCATAATTCTTTTTTTTTTATTTAACGACATATGCAGATTTATTGGGAAATCTGTCCTTACACAAAGGGGTTATTATTAACTTCATTTCAACAATATTGCAAACGCTTTTTTGCATCATAATGGTGATTTACATTAATATTGTCCCGTGGAGGATTTTGAAGATTGAAGTTGATATTCTCTTCTTCTATAATTATTAAATCACAAAACCAAACTTGATTTCAGGTAAATAACTCTTCCCTTATAGTCTTCCACATTAAAATGCTGAGCTGCACTTGTCATTGCAAATGAACTTCTTTAAATCTGCTTTTTTTTAAAATGAAAACAAATATCCGTGAGATTAAATATGACTGTTAATTGGTTCATTATCTAGGACGATGTTTAATAGAACAAAGTATTTAAAAATGTATATTCTCTACTGAAAAGATTAAAAACTTTACACATTTAACATTAACCAAGTTTTATTGTGTAATTCATGACCTTTTTTTTTTTCATGAATATTCAGTCATTAAAAATCATTACGATTAAAGAGGGAATATTTTTTAGTATGCAATATTTCAGAAAGCATATTCAAACCTATATGTCTCTGGTTTTTTAGAAGTATTTGGAAGTATGGATCGGAAAGAGTTCCTCATCTTCCTAAGTGACATACACCATGTCCAGAGTTCTAAGGTGCACAACAGAGGAAAAAGAGCTATTTATGATAGAAATGATCATCAAGTGAAGTTTGAAGGCAAAACTATACTTTGTCTTACCCTGTATTCTTATCTTTGTTAACAAAGCCACTTGTAGAAAATGATCTATAGTGCAAGTTTGTTAATACTGAAACAGTATTGTGTAGTGCCTTGTTGAATTTTGTGGAAAGAGCATGGCAATAACTCAAGTAACTATTGCAATAATTTTGGGGTAAACCTAACTTGTCAAATGTATGTATGTTACTTGTCAAAGGAAGATTTCACTGTCCCACCAGTTATTTCTGAGAACAGCTGTTCCAGAATATACTTGATTCTATTGCACTATGCAGTCACAGTAACTTGAAGATGTTAGTAACAGAGTTTCTCAACGTATTTTTTTTTAACATAAGTTGCTTTTGTTCAACAAGAAAATGTAAAGTCATAGGTGATATTGGAAATGATTTCTTGAGTCATCTAGTCTTTACCTTTGCTCAAACAAGAGTTAACTTCAAAGTCGTACCATGCTGTTCAGGGCCTTGTCCAATAGAAGTCTGAATATCTCCAAGAAGGCAGAATACCTAACCTCTCTGGGCAGCCTGTTCCACTCTCTTTGTGACCACTACCTGCCCTTTGTTGTTATGTGTCTCTGAGAAGGTCTGGTCTGGTGTCACGGTTTAAAGTTGGGCCGGCTATTAAACCTGTGGTAGATGCTCTCTGTTAACCCTCCCCTCCCCCCAAGAAGGGAAAGGGAAAGGGAAAAGGGAGAGAGACTTTGGGTCAACTGCCCTGTAACACCCCTTCTTCTCCCCAGATAGGTAGCTGAAAATGAAAATTAGATCCCCCTTAGTTTTCTCTCTCCAGGCAAAACAATCTTACTTCCCTCTGCCTCTCCTTATACAACTTGTGTAAGCCCCCAAATGCCTCAGTGTAGGTATCTCCTTCAGGGCAAGATGAGTATCTCTTAAGACTTCCTTTCCAATGGCTACAAGTGAGGGTTTATATATTCTCATCCCTGAATGACTTCAACTCCGTAGACATTTTAATTTAGGAGTCTGGAACCTAGCCTAGGTCATGAGAGCTGGAGGAACAAAAGACAAAAACAAACAAACAAACAAAAAAAAACCAAAAAAAAGCAAACTATGAATACTAGCAACATTATACCTTTATGTACTGCTACATGTGGAAAATCCCCTGGTTAACTACGTTGGCCTTGATGAACATTCAGTCTCAGGTAGAGAGTTATTGAAAACTTACATGACCTGTTCCAGGCTGGCTCAAGGTTCATTCTTTCCTCAATCAACAAAGGCACTCTGCAAATTAAAAGATAATTTTTGTTTTCCCCTAACTTTTAGATGGCTTATATTCTATCAGAAATTTATTTCTTGTACTTGATTTACACAGTCTTGTCAATTTTGTACATACTTGGACTTAAAGAGGTATTTCCAACTGCACAATGTATTTTCATACATCAATTATTACATTAATCCATAATTATTACAATTAATCCATAATTATTACAATTAATCCATAATTATTACATTAATTATTTTCATACATCAATTATTACACCTATTGTGTACCTTGAAAAAAATGAGCACAAGTCTGTGATGACTGAAGGAATAACCAGGGGAAAAGATACCATAGTTACTACCATTACAGTTCAAAAAACAGTTTCCTTTTTGGTTAAGGTCCCTAACATGAAGGACCTATTATATGGCACAACAGTGTAACCATGATCAGCATTGATCGTTGATGTTCTTTTTCCAGGCAGAAGATTTACTAGTGACAGAAGCTACAAAATGGTGCATAACTGGACAACAGCTGTACCAACATAAAAACTGAGGATGACTACATGAGGACATAACTGACAGTCTTGCTTTCAGATTCAACCTCTCCTTCTTGCTAGAAACCCCCTCCAAACACACATGTTGTTTAAATCACAATTTAGAATATTTTTACAAGCACCTCCTTCCCTCAGTTTTCTAACAAAAACAATTGGTTTTTTGTGTCTTATAAAGTAATGAGACTATGAACTATCTATCGTATAATTTATTTCCTTATTTCACCCTATTAAACTAGTGTAAAGCATTTTCTTTTAAATAGAATAATTTTACAGACAGAAACCTAATAGGTATGACTAATAAAATTCAGGTGCTGATAAAGTTTGAAATTTGCCAGTTGACTGAACCCTAAATATAAAGGGTCAACATAGAATATTATTGATTCACTAGAGAACAACTTGACCAGCCTGCTTAGTCCGAAGAAGCTGCATTTAATTCCTCAGAGTATAAAGATCCTTCTAGATAATCTTTAGAAGGTAGGAAACAGAAGTCAACAAAAGGCAGTTTGAGGAAGTTGGCTGTTATTTCATGCATCAGTTCAGAATCTGCTGTGCTTTCAGCAGGTGGCAGAGGTTTTGTATATGGAGAATGAAAACGGCCAAATAGTAGAATCCAACAGGAAGAAAAGTTTTGCAAACAGATCAAGGGCTGTAGCTTCTACTTGTAAACACATATCTTATCTGTTGAATAAGAAAAACTCTTATGGTGTGTTTTTGGAGGCCTGCTGATAATTTGCATAGGACTGTTTCAGTTCTGAGTTCAACAGTACTCAGCAATGTAAGACTTATGAGAAAAAACATCACACAAGATTATATTGATTGAAACTCTGCAGGAAAATTCTGTATGTTCAAGAAACTGTGACATTTCCCATCTTCTCTTTTCAATTTTTCATGCATATTTTCAATACCAGATTCTTGTGACAGATTTAAGTGCTAAAGTCCTGCATGAAATAATATTCTGATGCTAAACTGGAAATATAGAGAAAAAATTGTTCACACAAGATTTGTTTTTAAACCCAGGAGACATAATATGAAGTTCAAATAAGCATTTAGGCCACAGAGTTTACTCATCATTAGTGGGCAAGAAAAGAAAATGACTGATTATGTAATAGCAGTGATGGATAAATGAAAGTACTGGGTTTGACAAGGTCAGAGGGGTTCAGATTAAATTAGAATAGGATCTCTTGAAAGGTATTGTGTTATTACTTTTTCCACCTTAGTTCGCTACATATTTCTGAGGAGAACTTAAATTCATGCACAGTTTGGTTTCATTCTTTCTATATGTGGGAGTTAATTAGTGTTGATTGTTGCTTTTATTTTTTCAATTGAATGGAAATGTGATTTAGAATATATGTGATGCACTAATTTCTGTACACATGTTGAGCAGCTCTGCCACTTCTACTGAAAACACTGCTTCCTTGGAAAGAATATCTTTCACTTTACTTCTTCTGATAGTCTTTATTCTAGTCTGTTGTTAACAGCTTTTAACCTACTTTGACATTTTATTTGTTAATCAGGCTTTTAATTTTTAAGATGAAACTTTTTTGCCAGATATTCCTTTGTCCTCACAATACTCAAGAGTTTCTCAGATGTGACAAGGTGACCCACTTTCCCTGGATGAGGGAAAGGCTGTGGATGTTGTCTACCTAGACTTTAGTAAGGCCTTTAACAATGTCTCCCACAGAATTCTCCTGGAGAAACTGACTGCACATGGCTTGGACACATGTATTCTTTGCTGGGTAAAAAGCTGGCTAGATGGCCAAGCCCAAAGAGTTGTGGTGAATGGAATTAACTCCAGTTGGCGGCCGGTCACAAGTGGTGTTCCCCAGGGCTCAGTACTGTGGCCAGTTCTCTTTAGTATCTTTATCAATGATCTGGATGGGGGGATCGAGTGCACCCTCAGTAAGTTCTCAGACGACACCAAGTTGGGTGTGAGTGTTGGTCTGCCTGAGGGTAGGCAGGCTCTGCAGAGGGATATGGACAGGCTGCATCAATGGGCTGAGGCCAACTGTATGAGGTTCAACAAGGCTAAATGTTGGGTCCTGCACTAGGGTCAAAACAACCACATGCAACACTACAGGCTTGGGGAAGAGTGGTTGGAAAGAGGCTTGGCAGAAAAGGACCTGGGGGTGTTGATTAATGGCTGGCTGAATATGAGCCAGCAGTGTGCCCAGGTGGCCAAAAAGGCCAACAGCATAGTGGATTGTATCAGGAAGAGTGTTGCCTGGACTACGGAACTGATTGTTCCCCTGTACTCAACACTAGTGGGGCCACACCTCGAATAATGTGTTCAGTTTTGAGCCCCTCACTACAAGAAAGGCATTGACGTGCTACAGTGTGTCTACAGAAGAGCAACAAAGCTGGTGAAGGGTCTAGAGCACAAGTCTTATGAGGAGCAGCTGAGGGAACTGGGGTTGTTTAATCTGGAGAAAAGGAGGCTGACAGGATACCTTATCGCTTTCTACAACTATCTGAAAGGAGGTTGTAGCAGGGTGGGTGTTGGTCTCTTCTCCCAGGTACCAAGTGATATAAGAAGAGGAAATGGCATCAAGTTGTGCCAGGGCAGGTTTAGATTGGATATTAGGAAAAATTTCTTCACTGAAAGGGTTATCAAGAATTGGAAAAGGCTGCCCATGGAAGTTGTAGAGTCACCATCCCTGGAGGTATTTAAAAGATGTGTAGATATGGTGCTTAGGGACATGGTTTCATGGTGGACTTAGCAGTGCTAAGTTAATGGTTGGACTTGGTGATCTTAAAGGCCCTTTCCAACCAAAACTGTTCTATGATTCTATTAGTTATCTTTTTTTTTAGCAGTGCCGTAATAGTTCCCATGCCAGCTGTGCCAGTTGTCTTTCTGTTCCGATATTGACAATTAGTATTAAATTGCAAAAATATATTTGAATTGAAAGTTGTATATAGAAGTCAGGGCCATGTGCTTCTACGATGAAAAAAAGATCTTTTAAAAAGTTTCCCTCATGCAATATCCCTCTTGGTCTACTTGGCCATTATGTCTATTGCTCTCCCTCCTATTAGTTAAAAAACATATTCTCCTCTTAGCTAAAAAAGGACTCCTATGTTTTTCTATTTTAAAAGTTGTATTTCTAGGCAAAATAAGTAATGTTAGATGTCATGCAATTGCCAAATATTTAATCTTAAACCCTTCTGATACTTGTGGACTAATGTAGAGAATCATGACTTCACAGAAACAAAAGATATTTTGCATCTTTTGTGGATAATTCCTTCAGCAGACAGCATCTTCCTGATTGTGTGCATAAGGAAATTATAAAGCTTATTTACAACTTTTGAGTTCCGTAAAATTTCTGTGATCATTCCTGAAAGTTTGTAGCCACTCACTACACTGTAGGACCTTTTGAGATTAAATTTTCATTCTCAATTAATTTATCTTTCTGAAAGCTGAATTGTTTTTATGGAATAAAAAGAGATACAGTATGATACTCATTTCATCTAGTAGATGAGATATTTCAGCTCTTTATCTTGTGACCCAACTTGTTTTAAATCTAATCCAAATATAATTTCTGAGATAAACACTCAAGAAATAAAATAGACACAAGTTCAGACAGTTGTGTTTATTTGTACATTTGGCCAGCATATTATCATATTTCTCAAAGGCAAAGCTAATAAAGGGAAGGGCAGGTGGCTCTTCAGATGTGCTATTGTTTTAGAGTAACTGAGTGCCACTTCTCTAGTAGTCAAAGGTAATAAATAGTGTGCAAGCATCAATTCAATAAATATTTTTTAAAAGTACTATCAAGTTACATAAGCATAAAGAAAAAGCTTAGTAGTTAACATTGCTTAGAACAGAGAAGAAAAAAGTGTGAGACATCACAACGAATTAACAAATTAAAAGACTTAGGAGACTAGTCATTAAGTATCTCTATTCTCTACACAGATGAGACATGCACCAGCAATATTTGCATTTTCGAACTGAGGGAAGTCAGTCAGTGGAGAGAGGAAAGGCTGCATCATTTTTACTAGTAGGATTAATGTCACTTAATTTTTTGATTACAAAAAAAATAATGCTAAGTCTAACAGTTATCCTAGGCTCTCTCTGTATTTAAGTTTGCCGACGACACCAAGCTGTGTGGTGCAGCTGACAAACTGGAGGGAAGGGGTACCATTCAGAGGGACCTTGACAGGCTTGAGAATTAGGCCCATGCGAACCGCATGAAGTTCAACAAGGACAAGTGCAAGGTCCTGCATGTGGGACAGGGCAATCCCAAGCACAAATACAGGTTGTGCGAAGAATGGATTGAGGGCAGCCCTGAGGAAAAGAACTTGGGGATGATGGTTAATGAGAAGAAGATCGACATGAGCCGGCAATGTGCACTTGCAGCCTAGAAAGTCAACCATATCCTGGGTTGCATCAAAAGCAGCGTGACCAGGAGGTCGAGGGAGGTGATTCTCCCCCTCTACTCTGCTCTCGTGAGAACCCACCTAGAGTACTGTGTCCAGCTCTGGGGCCCCCAACATAAGAAGGACATGGAGCTGTTGGTGTGAGTCCAGAGGAGGGCCATGAAGATGATGAGAGGGCTGGAGCACCTCTCCTATGAAGACAGGATGAGAGAGTTGGAGCTGTTTAGCCTGGAGAAGAAAAGGCTCCAGGGAGACCTTCTAGGAGCCTTCCAGTACCTGATGGGGCCTACAGGAAAGTGGGAGAGGGAGTTTTTACAAGGGTATGAAGTGATAGGATGAGGGGTAATGGTTTTAAACTGAAAGAGGGTAGATTTAGATTAGATATTAGGAAGAAATTCTTTACTGTGAGGGTAGTGAGACACTGGCCCAGGTTGCCAGAGAAGTTGTGGATGCCCCCTCCCTGGCAGTGTTGAAGGCCAGGTTGGATGGGTCTTTGAGCAACCTGTTCTAGTGGAAAGGTGTCCCTGCCCATGGCAGAAGGGTCGGAACTAGATGATCTTTAAGGTTTCTCCCAACCCAAACCATTCTGTGGTTCTATGATTCTATATATTAGCAACTCTATGTTTTCAATTCTGCCTGGGTCGGGGCAGGCAGCTAAAGCTGGGCTATACAAGGTCATTTTTTTATAGCACTTCAGTTACTAGATTTTGTTAAAGACTCTTGATGCTAAGGAGAATAAATCTCATATGCACAAACACTGTTTCTAAAATATCCTGAAATTGTGTGTCATACTTCATATGTGATATATGAGGTGAGAGATATTTTATATGCTTAATATGAGATGAACTGCATAAGGAATCTATGGCTTTGTTAAGAGTGAGCTATGTGACCATGTTTGACTTGCACAAATAAATCTTTATATAACACTACATCAAAATGTACCTAATTTGTATTACAAGCCTACTAGAAACTCTATTGTTATTGTTGTTATTATAAATCTCCTACCAACTGCTAACTGTTATGAAACCTTAACATTAATGCAGAAGCTCTTTAGGCTTGTGTACTGTCACATGTCTACCTATCAGAAAACCTTGTTTTCTTTTTGAGAAATACTTTACCAAGAATGCCAACATGAACAGCTTTTCAGCCCCTTGAGCAGCACTCCTGCCAATGAAGACTATCAACTGGTACGTAGCCTACTATTTTCCTTCATGTTCCTCCTCAGAGACTCCTCTGTTGTTGCAATTTCTTCAAAACAGTTTCTAACAGTTAGACAATTTGTGTCCTATGATTGCTGTCTAGGGTGTGGATTAATAACTGTTTCAGGGTTTGCTTGCGTTCTTCTGGGTTTTTTAATCCACTCAGTTTTTGTCTTTTATATGTTAGTTACAGATTGTCTTCAGGTCTTTTTGTTCTCTGTCTACATGACACCAAATACTGTGGAGATCCAGAGAGAGAATTTTTCTTTGGCTTGGCTTTTGAAGAGGTTGCACATGAGAGAAAAAAATTAATAACTCAACAAGCAGGTTTGTGGACAGATGGACTAGATTTACCATACAGAAGACTGATGACTTCATTATAACCTGGTTTGAGTTCTAATAGCACTGTCAGCTTAGTGAAGATTAAAAGTTTTATTTTGAGAATTCAATAATGAAAAATCATGTAATTTTATTATCTACTTTTTTCTTTAAAATGATGATTTATCTTAGAAATATCTTCTATTCATCAGCCTCTGAGTCTCTGTCTTCAATTCTTTCATTAGAACTTTCAGTATTTCTTTCCTGTGTTTAAAACTGTGATGCAGGGTTTTCTGTCTGCTATGTATTAATCACAGCCACAGTGTGCATATCTCATTACTGTTCTTTCCAATGGAAAATATAAATGGCATGAAGTTCTTTTACTGGATCTGAAATGCTTCCATGGCATTTAAAAGTTGTATGTTTGATAAACGCATGAAAGTTTTTATTACATAGTAAGGGAAGAGAAAAGGAGCCACAAACCAGATGATGCGTGATGTGTGAATTGAGAGTTCTTGTAAGATGACCATCCTACAGAGTAATTAGAAAAAAATAAATAATGTGAATGATGAATGATATCAGAAAGATCCACTCAGTCATGAGGAAAGAATACTTCTTATCTGTCTTTATTCACTGATGCTGAAGAGTTGCCACATTAAAATTTATCATTGCATTCTTTTCATTTGAAGGAAGTCTATGCTGCCGTTAAATGCAGAGGTCCTTCTTTGTGGCCTCCTCTCTTCTCTCCTGCTCTGTGGGGTTGGAGAGGATAGTCTTTACCAGATAAATTTCCAGTTTCCATTCACCGCATCACAGAATGTTATCACAGAATCACAGAATGTTAGGGATTGCAAGGGACCTCAAAAGATCATCTAGTCCAATCCCCCTGCCAGAGCAGGATTACCTAGATCATGTCACACAGGAACGTGTCCAGGTGGGTTTTGAATGTCTCCAGAGAAGGAGACTCCACAGCCTCTCTGGGCAGCCTGTTCCAGTGTTCAGTTACGCTCACTGTAAAGAAGTTTTTCCTCATATTTATGTGGAACCTCCTGTGTTCCAGCTTGCACCCATTGCCCCTTGCCCTGTCAATGGATGTCACTGAGAAGAGCCTGGCTCCATCCTCTTGACACTTGCCCTTTCCATATTTATAAACATTAATGAGGTCACCCCTCAGTCTCCTCTTCTCCAAGCTAAAGAGACCCAGCTCCCTCAGCCTCTCCTCATAAGGGAGATGTTCCACTCCCTTAATCATCTTCGTGGCTCTGCGCTGGACTCTCTCTAGAAGTTCCCTGTCCTTCTTGAACTGAGGGGCCCAGAAATTGACACAATATTCCAGATGCGGCCTCACCAGGGCAGAGTAGAGGGGGAGGAGAACCTCTCTCGACCTGCTAACCACACCCCTTCTAATACACCCCAGGATGCCATTGGCCTTCTTGGCCACAAGGGCACATTGCTGGCTCATGGTCATCCTGCTGTCCACTAGGACCCCCAAGTCCCTTTCCCCTACGCTGGTCTCCAACAGGTCTGCCCCCAACTTGTACTGGTACATGGGGTTGTTCTTGCCCAGATGCAGGACTCTACACTTGCCCTTATTATATTTCATTAAATTTCTCCCCGCCCAACTCTCCAGCCTGTCCAGCTCTCTCTGAATGGCAGCACAGCTTTCCGGTGTGTCAGCCACTCTTCCCAGTTTTGTGTCATCAGCGAACTTGCTGATAGTGCACTCGATTCCCTCATCCAAGTCATTAATGAATATATTGAATAGTACTGGTCCCAGTACCGACCCTTGAGGGACTCCACTAGATACAGGCCTCCAACTGGACTCTGTCCCATTGACCACCAATCTCTGGCTTCTTTCCTTCAGCCAGTTCACAATCCACCTCACTACCTGATCATCCAGACCACACTTCCTCAGTTTAGCTGCGAGGATGCTGTGGGAGACTGTGTCATATGCTTTACTGAAATCAAGATAGACCACATCCACAGCTTTACCATCATCTATCCACCAGTGCACGAGACACTGGGAGAGGACACAGCTGTAACAGCTGACCCCTACTGACGAAAGGGATATCCCATACCATATGACATTGTGCTCAGTGATAAAAGCTGGGGGAGGAAGGAGGAAGTGTGTGTGTTGGGGGGACATTCAAAGTTACGGTGTTTGTCTTCCCAAGTAACCGTTACTCATGATGGAGCCTTACTTTTCTGGAAACGGCTAAACATCTGCCTGCTGATGAGAAGTAGCAAATGAATTCCTTATTTGCTTTGCTTGCATGTGCAGCTTTTGCTTTACCTATCAAAATATCTTTATCTCAACATACTTGTTTTCTCACCTTTGCCCTTGTGATTTTCTCCCCCACCCCACCAGTGGGGAGTGAGTGAGCTTAGTTGCCTACCAGGTTTGAATCACAACACCACATTATGGCAGAGGAATCCCAGTTTCAATCATTTTAACAAAAATGTAGTCTGCATTGAAACTGAATTCCTCACAGACTCCAAACCAAGAGAAATTTGCATTAGTGTTACTTCAAAAGAAGCTTAAGGAGCTCCATAAAATAAAATCATGCCTGCCTCTAGGACAAAATCTGAGTTGAAATATTCTGGCTTGTCCCAGCACCAGCTTGCAATTCAATGTGCCGACTCCTGTTTATGAATCCTCAGCTCCACCCTCTAGCTGCTTGCTCAGTGGGCAAGTCAAAGTAATACCATATATTTGGATGCATGTTCTCACTCATGAGCAGAAGAACAAAAAGGGATTTGTATCTGTCTTTATTGCCAGCTTATGTACAGTCCAACCAGCAATTCAGTTCTCCATATTTACTAAAATATATTCATACCAATTTACAAAAAATGAAAAATAGATTTCATACAGCTTTACCAGGAAATAAATAAATAAATAAATATAAACATGCTGACAGGCAAAACCTGGAAGCTTTTTTTTGATATCCCAAAGGGAAGTTGACGAAAAAATACATTTCAAGTCTATGTTAGAAGTAATTCTTATAGTAGAATTAAAAAACAAAACCTTTGTCCTATAATAGAAGTTCCATTGCAGTCTTAAGTGTATCTCTGGTTACCTCAAAGTCACAATGCACATATTCAGGACTAATAGAGCTTATGGCATAATACGATATGTATTCCAATATAATAGGTGCTGTCTTGTACCCTTTTTCATTACTCAGGGGCTCTCAGGATGCTGCTGCTGCTGTTTGTATTCACCAGTGCTAACAAAATTCCCTATGGTGAAATTTTTGTTTTAAAGCATGGTAATTTTCTAAGTGAAAAATAGGGTATTATTAAGCAATATATCACTGTTAGTAACGTTGTGACTTCTGCTGTGGGGGTCTGAATGTCTCTAGTAGCTATTTGATGAATCTGTGCCCAAAGGAAAGTGTGAAGTATCGCTGAATTATTGCTGTCAAAAATAACAGAGGCTTTATATTACAGTGACAGTCTGTGCTACAAAAAAAAAAAGAAATTGCATCAGGCAAACAAAAGAAAAAAAAAAAACCAAACAAAAAACCCCAAACAAAACCATAGTTCCTACACAAGTATTTTTCTCTGCTTTTCTGTAAATCTTCCCTTTTTTTCATTGTCGTGATCTAACCCCATCTGGCAACTAAGCACCACACAGCCACTCGCTCTCTCTTCCCCGGTGAGATGGGGGGGAGAATCAGGGGTAAAAGTGAGAAAAATCGTGGGTTGAGATTAAGATAGTTTAATAGTAAAGCAAAACCTGCTCACACAAGCAAAGCAAAACAAGGGATTCATTCACTGCTTCCCATCTGCAGTCACGTGTTCAGCCATCTCCAGGAAAGCAGGGCTCCATCGCGCATAACAGTTACTTGGGAAGACAAAACACCATCACTCCGAACTTCCCCCCCTTCCTTCTTCCCCAGCTTTTTATGCTGAGCATGACGTCATATGGTGTGGAATATCCCTTCGGTCAGTTGGGGTCAGCTGTCCTGTCTATGTCCCCTCCTAGCTTCCTGTGCACCCCCAGCCTACACGCTGTTGGGGTGGTGTGAAAAGCAGAAAAGGCCTTGAGTAACATCCCTGTATTACCAACATTGTTTTCAGAACAAAACCAAAACATAGCCTCATACAAGATACTATGAAGAAAATGAACTACCCTAGCCAAAACCAGCAGAGTCAGTTGAATCTAAAACATACTGGATTTTATTAAACTTTTTTTTCTATTTTCAGATTATTTCTTCTTTCCTTAGTAACCTTTGCAGAGACCACTTACTTCACTCTAACAATTGTTTTTAAAAGGCTATAAAACTTTATAGGTGCTGTTTTCACAGCCGCAACCAGTCTTGTTATAATCGTACTTACACTGAAGCTAATGGGATACATGTTGACCAGTACTGGCAGCTGTTGAAAAGCCTCATCTGTATTATGATAAATTAATAATAATTCACAACTGAAAATTTAGTTTAAAGATACAAGATGGGTCACAGAAAGGAGTGTGAAACTACTAAAAAATTGAGTTAACTTCTGTCACAAAATCATGAAATAGAAAAAAGAATATAAATTATGAAGAACGTCTGAAAAAGAGATATTTACATGGCAGATTTTATTCTCTTTTTCCTGTTTTAAAGCATAAACCAATGAAACCACTACCAATAGGAATGCTCAAATGAAAAAGAATATGTAGGGTTGAATACTTCAATATTGTGTCCAAATATATGAAGAAAAAATGCATTTAGGAGTCTGTGGAAACACGTATAGATTTCTCTTGTAAAACTTCATATTTAAAAAAGAAATTTTCAGTTTCGGAGCTTTGCTAAGAGGAATTCAGGGTATGCGGTTGGGGTTTTGGTGGGTTTTTTTAGACAACGGTCTGAAAGGAAATGAAAGTTTCAACAGCTCTGCCTATAAGGTATGTATTTTGTATGAATATTGTAACTTTCAACTGAATTAGGCTATGGAGAATCTAATACAATAACCTGGCAACACTAAACATTGTAGATTTTTTTTTGTCTATATATGTATGTGTTGGCTTCTGTTTTGTTTTTTTCCTGTTCAAGCACTGCCATGTGCCCTAAGGCTATCCCCAACACATGCAAGACATATACTTGCTTTCATTCTATAAAATTACTGTCCTGCTGAATTGTAAAACAATCCTCACATTATGTTAGACGTGCTGCACAGAGAAAAACCAGAAACTGACACATATAAGAAGTATTTATATTTTTGACACAAAGGTACATAACTACAACCCAGTGCTAGATGTGTGTGCCCTTACATATAAGTGGAAAGGTGCTTGTTTATCTCTGGCTTGTAAGAAGATCTTTGGATGAATAGCTCAGTCTCAGAAAATTAGCTTCTTAAAGCCTAGGTTAGAGAAGATAAATTGCACTTAGAGGATCTTAGATATTCGGAGAGAATTCATCAGGGTAAGCAGACTAAGGATTGGTCACTAAGGTGGGCAGAAGAGAAACAAAAGGCTACCTTCAGAGAAAAGTTCACTGTAGGTAGGAAAACATCAAATGAAGAAGCAAAAAAATAAAACAGAAGACAGTAATTTGTTACAAAAGCCATGCACGGGTGATGAGATCTTAAATTTTGTAAGACTTCAGTGGACACATAAGAACAATCACAAGTATAGCACTGCAACACTGCAATGTAGTGTTTTCACAGTTGTTAGCCCACCACAGTTCTTTTGCTAACTTAGCAATAAAAGGGCTAATAGCTTTTCAGGCCTTTATGGACCTGTCTGCTCTTGACTTTGTTTCAGCTTAGCTTCAACTGCAACCCAACAATCTGATGATTGTCTTCTAACTTGCTTGCAGCTTCCACTTAGCTTTATGCAACTGCACTAAGGAATTGTAGCACATATGGTAGAAGTTTAATAAAACTTAATAGTCATTGAAACCAAATTTGTGCAAAAAGAAGTGTTAGCAACAGATCATTTGGAGATATGAAAAAGAACACCACATGCAAGACTGAATAGGAAAGAAAGTGAACTACCACCACTAGTGACACCATAGTCCTCTTGACAAGGACTCTGGATACTGGCAACCCACCACAGTATCCCATGGTGGCAAAAATGGCCCTTGACCTTTGACTGCAGGTGCTTAGAAAGGTAAGTATAGCAATGGAGAACAGGGGAACATACTAGAAAGTCTCTGTGCACAATACTTAAAGGTATTGAATTATTAATGAGAGTTTGGAATAGTTTAACAATTTGAATGAAAAGTGTTAATATCATTGTAATTAGATTAATGATGGCTGCTTGTTGTATTTTGATTAGTCTGTTAAAACATTACTTAGACTATCAATGAATCCTTCTGTCTGCATAAAAGATGTGTTCCCTTTTTGCCCATAAGATAATTCTGAGTGCGATAAAAGTTGATTCAGGTACACATGTACAGCCTCTCATTATTTTGTACTTGCCTGTCTGTGTCTTGTACAAACTGAAAGTGACTGTAATTGGTCTTTAAACTCTTTCAGAATCACAACACAAACAGACAAAATATTTGTGTCTCTGAGTGCCTGGAAGGACATACTAGATAATAGTATATTTATGCCACCTAGTTTAGGAATCTGTCTTAGTTTTTTTTAAAGACACTTCCGATGTATGGAATATGGGATTTATTCCCATGTTGCACATCCAGATATGCACCCCAGTTGTGTGTACACTGGCATCTGAATGCAGAACTCCTCCTTCTCACGTTCACTTTTCTTTGGAACAAAAGGCCAGGTACATGATATGGAGGCAACTGTTATGTTCTCCAGCAGTCCCCTACACTGGGTGATCAGATCAGAATCTGTTCTATAGCTTTGATGCTGAGTCGTGCTCAAGTAGCAGCTATTTTTTCTGCAGCAATTAAATAGAGAGCATATGCTTCTAACTTAGAAGTGAAACAACATGCCTAGAGATACTTATGCTAAAAATTCTTCTGTTTTTCTATTCTGCTGATAGTAATGTTAAGATGGCAGTTAAGCTAACAAAACAGAAAGGCATATCTATGGAAAAATGTCTAAATCTATTTAAGGGAAAAGTTACTTACAGCAAAGGAATAAAATAACTTAGAAGCAAAATATGCTAGCATTTCTGAATTGCTTGAAAGAATAAGAATTTTTAGAGGCATTCCGGGACAAAGCTTAAGAAAAGAGCATGGAGAAACAAAATGGTGAGAACTTTTAAAAGTTCAATTCAATTTAATGAAGCACACCAATCCAATAATTCAACATAACAATGTGTGCTGACATAGCCCGGTGTGATGTATCATACACAGAAATCTTCATAAAGAGACATCATTTTCCACAGATATTTAAAACTGTATGTGATACTAATTCATGATTAAGATTCAATCATTTAGTGTGCTAAAGGACAGTGGAGAAGCAAACTCATACATCCCATCAGGTAATGGGCAGATTGTACACACATCATTCTGTATAATTTAAAAATGAAAATATGAAAACAAAACACACCAGGAAGACGCAGAATATGAGACGTTGTAACATTGTCAGTTTGTGTTTCGATGCCAGCAGTCATGTCTTCAGTGCTAAGAAAAATAAACAATAATTTTAAAACTGCATCAAATTGAGCTTCATATTTTTAGATCTTCTCAGAACAAGGATCCATGACACAGAATTGTAATTTATCCAGCTTCAGTCATTCAGGTGTCTGTGAATATGCACTTCTGAATCTCATGCCCACTGCCATTAATGTCACAAGATCCCAAATACAGTATGTAACTATTGGTGTTGCTTAGTGAGCACAATGCCACATTATAATGGGGGCTGTTTGTTTTTTTTTTCCTTTGGATATTTTTGTTTTCAGTTATTCACTGAGCTTGGGACTCATCTCTCCTAACTTCAGACCAGTGATACTTTACAGCAGAACTAGTCATCTCAAAATCCTTTACAGTCAATGGAAACAAGCAGAGCAGCACATGTCCTTTGTAATTTCCAATTTAGAATGGTTTAGTAATTACTATGTGATGTTTATATCATAACATCAAAGGTCAGATAGACATAATACACAATTAAATGTGTGAAAGACAGGCATTTTGAATGACAGACTATTCCTCTTGGCTGATCCCATAACTTGTTTATTTTTCCTGTGCTGTCTGGTGTTTGTTTGTAGGACTGTTTAGAAGTCTTTTGAGACTATCTATCTAATCTGTATTCCCTAAAGCCTTTTAAATAGAAATGCTGTTTCTTCTCTTTTGATCATTTAAAGAATTTTTAAAGCAAGAAACGCAATATCAAATTTGTTGTTAAGCATGAATTTGTTTGCAGATAAAAATGTGTCTCTCATAGGTATAGTTGTTTCCTTCTGGAGGCTTGAAATAATAAAAAGCACATGTTTAAGCAAAAAAATGTGTTTTCCCACATGTCTCCCTATATGGTGCAGTTTTCCATCATATGTTTATCCACTCATTATTGATTACTAAGACTGTATAAGAGTTCTCAATGAGACATCAAATGCCCTTTTTTGTACTTCAGATACTTTAGTTGATCAGAACTGATCTCAGGAGACACAGAAAAAAGACAATGATTGGATTCCGTCTAAAAGCACCCTTCATTCACACAGGAAGATCTCGATAATTTCAATGTGAGACTTCTGTCTTATTCCAGGGAGCACTGAATGTCTATAGAGAGGACTGTAGGATAATGAAGAAGTGAAATCAACAGAAAAGCTTATGCAGCTTTCAGCGGGGTAGATTTTGGCCACAGAGGAGTAAAAAAGGAAGCCTTTTTCTTTTTTTCTTTTTTTCTTTTTCCTTTCAGCAGATATGGGAATCACAGAATCACAGAATCAACCAGATTGGAAGAGACCTCAGGGATCATTCAGTCCAACCATTGCCCTGACACCACCATGTCAACTAGACCATGACACTAAGTGCCATGTCCAGTCTTTTCTTAAACACATCCAAAGATGGTGACTCCACCACCTCCCTGGGCAGCCCATTCCAATGTCTAATGACCCTTTCGGAGAAGAAACTCTCCCTAACGTCCAACCTGAACCTCCCCTGACAAAGCTTGAGGCTCTGTCCTCTTGTCCTATTGCTAGTTGCCTGGGAGAAGAGGCTGACTCCCACTCCACTACAACCTCCCTTCAGGTAGTTGTAGACTGCAATAAGGTCACCTCTGAGCCTCCTCTTCTCCAGGCTAAACAACCCCAGCTCCCTCAGCCATTCCTCATAGGTCAGACCCTCCAGACCCTTCACCAGCTTGGTCGCCCTCCTCTGGACTCGCTCTAACACCTCAACATCTTTCTTGAAGTGCAGGGCCCACTGTACTCAAGGTGCGGCCTCACCAGTGCCGAGTAGAGAGGGATGATCACTTCCCTAGACCGGCTGGCTACATTATTCTTAATAGAGGGCAGGATGCCATTGGCCTTCTTGGCCACCTGGGCACACTGCTGGCTCATGTTTAGCCGGCTGTCGATCAGCACCCCCAAGTCTCTTTCTGCCGGGCCGCTTTCTAACCACTCTTCCCCCAGCCTGTAGCGCTGCATGGGGTTGTTGTGGCCCAAGTGTAAGACCCGGCACTTGTTCTTGTTGAACCTCATGCCGTTGGTCTCGGCCCATCTATCTAACCTGTCCAGATCTCTCTGTAGGACCTTCCTACCCTCCAGCAGATCGACACTCCCACCCAGCTTGGTGTCATCTGCAAATTTGCTGAGGGTGCACTCAATCCCTACGTCTAGATCATCTATAAAGATATTGAACAGCACCGGTCCCAGAACTGAGCCCTGGGGAACACTGCTAGTGACCGGCCGCCAGTTGGACTTTGCCCCATTCACCACCACTCTCTGGGCTCGGCCATCCAGACAGTTTTTAACCCATCAAAGAGTCCACCCATCCAAGCCCAGGGCAGCCAGTTTGTCTGGGACGATGTTGTGGGAGATAGTGTCGAATGCCTTACTGAAGTCTAGATAGACTACATCCACAGCCCTGCCCTCATCTACTAATTGTGTTCCCTCTTGTTTCTACCTTCAGACGGTAAAAGCTATATATATATATATACACCTTTTCTCTTGATTTCTTAAATTCAGGCAAATTTAAAGCAGTAAGAGATATGTGGGATCATTAAGATGTGCATCACCAGAACCGAATAGGAAATGAGATTTCAAGAGATTGAAGATGGCTTTGGTTTTAAATGAAAACAGTCATTAATATCTCTTTACATTCTAGAAATAAATGGAGGGGAAAATGTCTTTTTTTTAAATTGATAGGCAGAAATATACAAAATGGATTTAAGCTACAGAGTGGGAGAAAATGGAGGAGGGATAAAGACTTTCTGATGTAATTCCTTATTTAACTTAAGAAGAATTGTGCTGTGATTGGAAATTCACTGAGTAAATGTATCTAAATGTCTGTTAAAGATTTCAAAGGTTTCATCTTCTGACTGTGCTAGTAACCAATCATCTGGAAAATTTGTTCTTCCTTCTTTCCTTGTTATTAATTAGAGGAAGATATTGATGTATTTTTGAGGTGCTGCTAGGGAAGCACTGGAACTCTCTGCACACTAGCACAATTTATGAGAAATACAAATGCATAATTAAGTGTACCTAAGTATAATCTTTTAGAGGCGAGAGTTTACAAAAATTATACTTCTATTTATGCAATGTGTACTCAAGAATGTATTTATTCAAATGTATTTTGCAGCATTCAGACATTTCTAAGTGATTTGCCTCTGAAAATTACAAACTATACTATGAATGTCATCTTAACTTAGAGATTTAACTGCTAAATCAGCTCATCTATATTTTCTGTAGTTAGCCTCACTTCAAAAATATGAGAGCAGATGTTGAACTTAAAGTACACATTTTGCTTTACTAGGTTAATGAGTAATAGGGTAATTTAGCACATACTGCATTCTCTATAAATAACAGTGCTGAATCTTACAATGTTCTGTTTCTTCTTTCTTTGTTTTGTTTTTACTTGATCTAAAATATTCCCAATGAAATTAAGAATTGTGTTTAAACAATTACATATATTTGAAGATATATTTAATATATATCTTCAATGAAGTTGGTGAAGTTTTCACCAACTTCAAAATTAAGTACATATTTTGTTACATCTTGAACAAGACCATTAGTCAGGGTCTGAGCTACAAATTTTGGAAAAAGAATTAGTAATATTCTACATAGTCTAAAATCTAACCTCAATTAAAAAGGCGGGGGGAGGGTAATATTGTTGCAAGTTTCATAAACCAGTAATTATGTATTATCAATAATAAACTTTGATTGAAAATTAGGTTCCATGGCTCCATGAAAGAGCAATCTTTCAGTTAGCCAATAGGTATCTAGGGTAAAATAGGTATTTGAGCATTACCACTGTGTGGTAATCCATTTTTTTGCTGTGACAACTGTTATAGACTAACATTTTATTAGAGTAAAAAGGTAAGGGTCTAGGAACTCTATGAAGAAAGCCTGCTTCAATTGTAGTGCATAATAATGTGAATGTCTTTTTCCTAAATCAACTTTTACTGAAAAAAATATCCACCCCAACCTTTTTCCCTTTCATATGAAATGAAGAAATGCAAAACCTGAAGCTCTGGAAGAAAATGTTTGATACTGGTTTTAGATGAAAAAGACAGCTGTGACGAGAGCTTGCTTGCAATTTAAGTATGTGAAGTATCTGTGCATTTGAAAAGTTAATGTTGCAGCTTTCTGTGAAAAGGAAAAAACATAGCACAACTCACAGATTATAGCAACATAGTGCAAAGTATAGGAATTAACAGCACTGAATGAACAAACTACAAAATAACCTGCTGTTGTCATAGATAAGGTGATTTTTAGACAGTGAAGAGTTGCACAACTTTTGACAGTTTTTAAGCAAAGAGGTAAGTGATACAAAAGGTTATTAGAGACAACAGCTATCTTTCTCCATTCAGCAGAGAAAAGCACCTAGCTGTTTCTGGGAAACCTTTTATTGTGGCTAAGAAAGTCATATATATGGTGGCTGTAGACCTACAGAAACATTTTATTCGTTGATGAGCTTCATTTTTATCTTAATTCTTCTGTGAAGATGCTATAATAACCGACAAACAGTCACGCTGATATTCTTAATTTCAGTTTTTACATTGCAACTTGTCCCAAATTGCTAATGGACAGTCCCTTGCATGACATTTTTATGGTCATTAAAAAAAAATTCCTTGGTCAGTATTCCTTTTGCAATGGATCGCCAGAAGCCAACTAGTCCTTCCTCCTCAATGAAGGTCTAATTAGATCAGGTTGTTCAGAAACTTGTTTAGTTGAGTCCTGAACACCTCTGAAGATGGAGATCTCACAGCCTCCTTGGGTAACCTGTTCAAGTGTTTGGCTTCCTCATGGTAACTTTTTTTTCCTGATCTAAATAGTCCATATAGTTTAGAATTCCACGGATGCATCTAGCATGAGACGAGGCTGATGATAAGGAAAGTTCCCGTGAGGTATGAGCATCTTCCATTTCTTGGGATTTATTTCTTTGTTTGATTCAGATCATAAATATTTTCTTAAACCAACCAGAAAATTTCACACAGCATAAACCCTGATTTTCAGACAACTCTACAAAGAAGTGTATTGTAGGAAGCACACTTTATATTGTTCAGTAAAGTACAATACATTTTTATATGATAAGGGTTGTTATGAACATTTTCCAATTATTTTTTTCTATTAAGGTAAATCACATTTAAGAAAATATTTATCATTCTTACTCATAAATATGCTAATTCATATACTGAACATGAAAGGTAATATCTTTTACTTAATATTCTGGGTATTTACGACTTCACAAAGGAAGGAACTAAAAGTAATAATTTGGAATTGCAGCATTACCTGTTTTTTAATCTGATTTACCTTTTTGTCTGTGTTTCAGTGTTTACCGTGTGGAGTAACATGGCAGTTATATTATGTGGAGTAACATGGCAGTCCTGAAGCCAGACTGCACTTTGGCGAGTATTAGACCTTAGAGTCTTAATCTACATTTGAAATTGCATTGGGTGTAGGTGTCCAGGTGTTGCCAGCAGGGGACTGCAGGAGTGGCCTCTGTGAGAAGAGACCAGGGCTGCCCCATTTTGGACACCAGCACCAATGGGGGCACTCAGACATCTGGGCTGACCTACACCACCCCAACTATACATGAGGACTTAGGTGACCTGGCTACCCTGTCATCGGAGACCCACAGCACTCCCACCACCTATAGGGATCCAGGCATCCAGGTGTTCCAGGTCAAGTCTGTTTTTCCTGTGATGGTAATCAACAAGTGATCTCTCTGTCTTTATCTCAGTCTATGAGATTTTCCACCTTATTTCCCCACCCTGTCCTGTTGGGGAGGGAGAGTGAGAGAGTGGTTAGGTGGGCATCTGCCTAAAGTCCGAAGTCAACCCACCACAGCCCTTTGTGACTGGCTTTTTTTTGCCCCAGCTAACACAATTGAAAGGCAGATGCAGGACATTACTGATGTTTACCTTCTTAATGTATTTATGGATATCAGTCTTACTAAAATATTCATGTAAGCAAACAGAAATCAGCTGTTTGCAACACTGAAAAAAGCCTTTAAAATGGACAGGTAGTATAAGTGCACATCAACTTGTCTGTTTATTTACATTCAGTTGAATGTGGGCGTTTGACTGCTACAAATAAATTTTATTTAAGTCAAGGTTCTTTTATTCTCAAGATAAGTAAATTATACACAGTAGAACCATGAATTAAGTTTTTAGGACTGAGGGTTTTAAAATGTTTTGAATATAGTTTACATTTTACTTCTTTCCTGGTTTTGTGTAAGGTTAGTGTTGTCTTCTGACTTTTCTGAAAGTATCTTTGTATATTTATACGATTTTTTATAAAAACAAAATGTTAGAAGAAAATAAGATTTTTAAACAAGCTTCCACAGAAAATAAGTCAAGATCAAAATTTGTCAGGACCTTGAGTCCACTCCGATCTTCTGTTAGTTTGTTGGCTGAGTCCAAACTCAGATCTTTTCATGAGAAAAGCTTTTAAGAAGAAACTTAGAAGATGCCTGAGCAACAGCTGCTCCTTCTTTGGGGAACTGCTCTTCAGCCAGAGATCTCGCCTTAGGTGCCCACCTGAGCTGCAGTGTCACAGCAATGTTTGTACCTGGCCACGGACCTTGGCAGCAACCTGCGGGCCAACACCTCATCCCATCCTTGGCCTGTCCCCTGGGAGGGCTGGAGCAGTGGGACAGGCCTTGGCCACACAGCCCTGCCATTATGGCCCCATGGGGAGCCCTCTCTGCTTCTGGCTTCTAGCACCAGGGAGCTGCTGATGCATGCAGAGCCCTGACCAAAATTTATTCTTCGTTCCATCAGAAAACTAAACTGATATTCTGTAGAAAAGTGTATCATCAAAGAAATAATAACAGATGAGCTCACTATATAGTCACAAGGTAGAAGGAGTATGAATTGTGATACTTCCTAAGATTTTATTATTTGATTTCATGTTAATGTTCTGTTGACCTTTGGGTTTTTACCATCATTTCCACCTTCTTTAATTTGTAAATCATCCCTTAATTCTCCCTCTCTCCAGAAATAGACTCAATGTTTGTTTGATGTTCTTTTTTGAGTTGTGTGGTTTTTGTGTTGTGTGGGGTTTTTTTTTAATTTTAACTTTTGTATTTCCTTGGTTGGTTTGTTGATCGGTTGTTTTAAAAACCAGATCCGGATATTGTGTCAAATACAACGGAAAAGGCAATGCTTCACTTGTTACAGCTATTCATTCAACAGCATTCTACTGTGAGTCAGAAACAGTAATAATTCTGTTAATAGTATGTCCAGAGTCAAGTAAAACTCAAATGTGACAGTGAGATACCCACAGGAAAAGTAATCTTGTAGTCCTTAGCTTCTCACCTAAGCCCCTCTCCTTCCTCCTGTAAAACCACTCTGACATGAACCCCAGCATTAATGTCTAGCTATAAGTACATGATGTCTTGAAGAAGTGAGCAAAGAGAAAGGCAAGGAGTGATTTAGTAGTTCGTCTTCATACCGATACCATGACCTCTGTCATGAAGCTGGTTTAAAGCAAAAATCACAGCTTGACTTTCCTCTTGCTCACTTCTCCATGGGAACATGTAGTCATAGGCAACACTCATTCTTGAAGTATTCATCCTAGTGCTCTCTTAATAGCTAATACAACAATAAATTAAATCAAGAAGCCTGGTATAACAGAGTACATTTACCAGGTTTTAATATTGGAGGGTTAAAATGAAAGCTAACAACTAATTTAATAGCTAAGGAGTTATAGAGATTTTCAGTTCAGAAATGAATCTGGTGTCTTTAACTAACTAAACCTTTTTTAGAAAAAAACCAAACAAACAACGAAAGTAGAAGAGCCTAGGCCTGCTTAAAATAAATGCAGTAGCAGAACCACCTTCACATGTACTGGGACAAAGATTGTCTAAAGTATTTATACCTTACAAATTTGACTAATACAATATATGCTATAAATTCAAATGTATTATCTATAAATGTATAAACATAATTTGCTAAAGATTTAATATGCATATTGCAAATGCCCGTAACAAAAAAGCTAAAGAGTCATACTACAGCATCCAAAATATTTAACAGAGGAAGTGAACAAGAAAAGTCATATGTGTCAGGAGAATGTACTCAGTAACATTTTCAGAAACAGGTTCAATATACAGTTAAAAATTGCTGCATTTAACATAATAGTATAAGTTACTATGAAAATGTAGTAGATATTCATTATATATATCATAATAATGAATATGTTGCTCTATAGAGTAAATCCATAGAGTAAGTAACTTTGACAATTACCCTGTAATAGGGATGTATTACTATATGCTTAAATATTTTGTGGAATAAGCATGTCTTTAAGCTTTTGTGTGAAGGCGACTTTGCTGAATTGGGATCTATTAAATAATTTTTCATGCTGGTTTGTTTTTAATACAAAAAATAAGAGAGCCAAATGCAGCATGTTAAATTAAATCTACTTAATGTTGAAGAAAATCCAGAATCTTTATTGTCTATTTCTGACTGCTCAATTTTGTTATGTTAATATTGAACTCCTGCATCTATGTTAATATAAGTAATGTAAACCTGTATGTCCTTGTGTGTGTTTATATCCACTACATGTCATACTACTAATATGCTAGCTGAAGTGTTTCACAAAAAGAGCTTCTAATATTTTTGTAAATATTGATATTGACTACTCAGGACAGAAGTTTTCTAGGATCATCAGGGAAAAAACTCCTAATACAGAATTTTAATTTATGGCTTACCAGGATTTGAAAACTGGCCTGGAAATACAAAAAGTGGCAAGCACACCTTCCTTCTCTGGCCAGTTTAGTTTTTAAATGTCTTAAACATAGGTTCTTTGACTGAGTAACTTGAATCAGAAAGTTCAAGTTTGGGTGTCTGGGTAGTACCAATTGGTGGTGGTAGGTACCTGAAAAGAGTACTTCCGGCTATCCAGAAGTCCTAGGCACCCAGTAGTGCAATTCAATGTTCCTGCAGGAGTAATGTAGAGCCATCCAGAGCAGGAGACAGAAAATCACAAGCGCATGCAGTGGGAGGATGAATCTGGAGAGCAGGTGCCTCTGTCTCCATGAATTCAGAACAATGGGCAGTCTCCTGAGGGCAGTGACAACTGCTATTCTTTAAATAGTATTTCTTATTAATTGTACTCCTTCAGGCAGCAGAGACTTGCTTCTAAGCCCTCTTCAGCTTGGAGGGTGGTGGCATGTGAACTCACTTTCCAGAAAAGGACCTTAATCAGAAAGCTCTAGGCAATGCCGAGGTAGAGCTAGATTCCCTCTATAGCAGCTTTTCAGAGCAAGTACAAAGGAGTTTGACTTAATAGGAGATTTATTTAAGTGAAAAACATTTTCATTTGATGTTATAGCATTGAGATCTGAAATTTTTATTGCATAGAATAGGCACATATTCATAATTAGGTTTTATGCTAATGTTCTCTGTACATAAGTTGGACAGAATATAAATAAATAATAGTTTTGAGTTATGGTATCATATTTACACATACAAAAAGATGCGGGTCACTGTAACAAAGACTACATGAACTAACAAAACAACAGAGCATGCCAGCTATGCTTATGAATGAGAGCTGCGTGATCCCATCTTCATTCCTTGAGATTTTACTGTTTCTTTAAGCTATATTCATACAACATTAAAAGGAAAATCATTCTCCACTGATGTCATTATTAAAAGTTTGAATTAACTCTGTTGCCCCCAGATTTACCCCTCATGTATTATTCTAGTAGAGAAAGTATCTACCATTACTGTGGCTGGTTATTAACCTGTGTTACTAAGATTAATAGGGCCTGAAAACATACTTTTACCTAGCTAAGATAGCTTCAAATGCTTACCTGATTTACAATAGTCCTTTTTAAACTTCAAAGAGCTGTTTTGGTTTTATATAGCATATTTAAAGTTAAATAATATATATAGTTTTTAAAAATATTTATATTTCAGAATAATATTTACAACTATGGTATGGTTCTAAATTCAAGACGAATCCTTTGTAATCTTTTGTATTTTAATACAGCTGATATTGCTTAATAACTACAGTTGCAAATTGTGTTGATATATTGTCCTGGTTTGGCCTAAACCAGGCCAATTTTCCTTTCAGTGATTTTTACTTTCAGCTAAGTCTCCTCTAAGTAACTGCACTTTCTGAAACTAACTGCATGTTTTTGCAGACAGTGTCTGCTTCCAGGACTGATAACGCTCGAAGTTTGTAGTTATCAGTGAGGCACCGGTAGGGATGTTGTGCAGAAAGGCTCTTGCTGTACTTATTCTTGAGAGAAACCAAGGTCACTGCTGAATTCCTCACTGCTTACGAGTGAAGAGCCGAAGGGGGGGTCACAGCTGCAGGGGGGAGGGGACAGGGCAGGTGACCCAAAATTGACCAAAGAAGGTATTCCATCCCATACACGTCATTCTCAGTATAAAGCGGGGGGATCACGAGGGTCTCGCTCTCTTTCTGCTATGGCCGGTGTCCAAGGAGTACTCCGTCTGTTTTCCTGCTGCCCCCGATCCTGATCCGTGCATCCCTGAATCCAGCTCTCGACCGTCGCTAGGCCCAACCTGGGCCTTCCCGAAGCCTGCCCTGCAGTGCCGGTGGTGACATGGCTGACTTCAGGGGAGCTCAGTCTTGGTTTTGTATATATATTTGTATATATTTGATTATTTCTATTATTGTTATTATACTCTTTTTCATTATTATAGTTTATTAAAACTGTTTTAACTTTCCAACCCAGAAGTCTCTCTCCCTTTTCCCTTTCCCTTTCCCTCTGGGGGGAGAAGGGGGGATAACAGAGAGCATCTGCCGCAGGTTTAATAGCCGGCCCAGCTTTAAACCGTGACAGATTTATTGGCGCCCAACGTGGGGCTCGAGAGAAGCTCCGACAGGTTGCTCTGATAAGTCGAATCCCAGCTCCAGTGGGAGGAGATCCGGAGAGCTCAGCCAAGAGAGTATCAGATTTCTTCCTTTGAGATTTACGAGGGGTTGGAAATTAAAACAGATAGCTAAGATGGTAATGTTATTTGTGAGCCTTGTGTTACCTCTTCTCTTTATAAAGCTTGTTTTACAGTTAAGTGTAATAATACCTTACTTGCCATATGCGCTGTGTGTTAGTGTTTTCATGTGGTTTAACAGGGCGTGCTGGTCAAAATGTGTCGTTTCGGTATGGGTTGTGATACTGATTTATGTCGTGATAAACTGGGCAGTTATTATTCCGATCTCTTATCTCTATGATACAATGATGGGCAGCTTTAATCGCGAATCAGTAGCTGCGCACACCGGGCGTCTTTTAACTGATTTTGATAGTATCTGCTCCTTTTTTGCCAAGCTGATTCCTGCAAAATTCGAACAGGGCATGTCGTTATTTTCGTGTGTCCTGAATGTGTTACTGGTGTGCTATGTGATTAGATGTCAGTGCAGCAACAGCGGGAGGTATCATGCTGCCCCTGTAACCAGGAAAAAACATAGAAAGATATCAGCTAGTAAAGTGAAGGATGATGACTCAGAGCCTTCTAAGGCAGAGCCAGCACAGGACCCAGGTGAGGGCCCTTCTCAGTCAGAGTCAGGGCCTGACACAGAGGGGGGTTTCCTTGATCGTCTTTTTAAAGAAGGCCCATTACACAAGAAGGACAAGAAAGGTCCTTCTAAAGCAGAACAATCACAGGAGGACTCGGACTCGGAAGTAGAGATAACCTACCACTCCTTATCCCTGAAAGAACGGCGAAATATAAGAAAAGATTTTAGTCATTATGACGGTGAGCCAATTATTACCTGGTTGCTCCGATGTTGGGATAATGGGGCAGATAGCATAGAATTGGATGGTAGAGAAGCCAGACAGTTGGGATCCCTGTCCAGAGATGGTGGTATTGATAAGATGCTTCCAAGAAGGTCGAACAGTATCAGTCTCCGGAGGCGACTCTTGTCAGCTGTAAAGAGCAGGTATCCCTATAAAGATGATGTTATGAGCCACCTAAGCAAATGGACCACTATAGAAAAAGGTATTAACTACCTTAGAGAACTAGCTGTGCAAGAGATCATTTATAAACACCCTCAGGACATTGTAGATCCTGTAAATCCTGATGAAGTGGAATGCAACCGATCCATGTTCCGGAAGGTAGTGAAGAGTGCTCCACCAACACATACCTACACATTGTCAATATTAGTCTGGGGAGAAGATGCTATGGCACGACCTAGTGTGGGCGAAATGGCTAACTATATGCGGCAGTATGAAGATAGTATTTCTTCCCCACTGCAGGCCCGTGTCTTGGCTGTGGGAAAAGTGACTTCTAAGGAAGACAAGGACTCATTTAAACAACTGTCAGAAAAACTGTCCAGGATCGAGAATAAACTTGAATCTCTACCTACACAGGCTCGCGTTTCAGCCTTTAGGAGGAAACGCCCTCCTACAGGACCGGCTCAAAGGAAACGGAACACGTCACGAGGTATCCTGTGGTTTACCCTGCGTGATTATGGGGAGGACATGAACAGATGGCATGGACACCTACCAGTACCCTACAGGCACGAGTACGTGAGTTGCAAGCTAACAGAAATACCAGTGAGAATTTTCCTAGGAGGATAGCTGCTCCAGTTACCAATGAGCAGGACCCCAGTCAGGGTAGATGGGCCTCAAATCCCTTTTTTCCAAGAGTGAATAGGGGAAATGAAGGTCCAATCCCCGTGAGCTGCACGAATCCAGTCTTTAATTAGAGGGGCCCTGCCTCCAGCCAGGAGGAGGAGAGGGATAACCGGATTTATTGGACTGTGTGGATTCGATGGCCTGGCATATCAAAACCACAAAAGTATCGAGCCCTGGTAGACACTGGTGCACAGTGCACCCTCATGCTATCGAATCATAAAGGGACAGAATCTGTATCTCGGGAATAACAGGGGGATCTCAAGAGTTATCTGTATTGGAGGCCGAAGTGAGCCAAACTGAAAACGAATGGCAAAAGCACCCCATTGTGACTGGTCCAGATGCTCCGTGCATCCTTGGCATAGACTACCTTAAGAAAGGGTATTTTAAGGACCCAAAAGGATATAGATGGGCCTTTGGTGTAGCAGCTGTAGAGACTGAGGACATTAAACAGCTGTCTACCTTGCCTGGCCTCTCAGAGGATTCTTCTGTTGTGGGGTTGCTGAAAGTTGAAGAACAACAGGTGCCAATTGCTACTGCCACGGTGCACCGACGACAATATCGCACCAATCGAGACTCCCTGATCCCCATTCATAAACTTATTAGACAATTAGAAAATCAAGGAGTGATTAGCAAGACTCGCTCACCCTTTAATAGTCCTATACGGCCAGTGCAAAAGTCTAATGGAGAATGGAGATTAACTGTGGACTATCGTGGCCTAAATGAAGTTACACCACCTCTGAGTGCTGCTGTGCCAGACATGCTAGAACTTCAATACGAACTGGAGTCAAAGGCAGCCAAGTGGTATGCCACTACAGACATTGCTAATGCATTTTTTTCTCTATTCCCTTGGCACCAAAGTGCAGGCCACAGTTTGCTTTTACCTGGAGAGGTATCCAGTACACCTGAAATCGACTGCCCCAGGGGTGGAAACACAGTCCTACTATTTGCCACGGACTGATCCAGACTGCACTAGAAGAGGGTGGAGCTCGAGAACATTTGCAATATATTGATGACATCATTGTATGGGGTGATATAGCAGCAGAAGTTTTTGACAAAGGGGAGAAAATAATTCAAATTCTTCTGCAAGCTGGTTTTGCCATAAAAAGAGGCAAGGTCAAGGGGCCTGCCCGGGAGATCCAGTTTTTAGGGATTAAATGGCAAGATGGGCGTCGCCAGATCCCGATAGAGGTGATCAACAAGATAACAGCTATGTCCCCACCAACTAATAAAAAGGAAACACAAGCCTTCCTAGGCGTTGTGGGTTTCTGGAGAATGCATATTCCAGATTACAGCCAGATAGTACGCCCTCTTTATCAGGTGACCAGAAAGAAAAATGATTTTCAGTGGGGCCCTGAACAACAACAGGCTTTTGAACAGATTAAACAAGAGATTGTGCATGCAGTAGCCCTTGGACCAGTCCGTACGGGACAAGATGTTAAAAATGTGCTCTACACCGCAGCTGGGGACAATGGTCCTACCTGGAGCCTCTGGCAGAAAGTACCAGGGGAGACTCGAGGTCGACCCCTAGGATTTCGGAGTCGAGGATACAAGGGCTCTGAGGCCAATTACACCCCAACTGAAAAAGAGATACTGGCAGCATATGAAGGAGTTAGAGCTGCCTCAGAGGTAATCGGTACTGAAGCACAGCTTCTCCTGGCACCCCGATTACCAGTACTAGGCTGGATGTTCAAGGGTAAGGTTCCTACTACTCATCATGCAACTGATGGTACATGGAGTAAATGGATTGCATTAATTGCACAGAGAGCTCGAATAGGAAATCCTAATCGCCCAGGAATCTTAGAAGTGATCATGGACTGGCCAGAAGGCAAAGACTTCGGAATGCCACCAGAAAAGGAGGTGACACGTGCTGAAGAAGCCCCACCGTATAATGAACTACCAGAGGATGAGAAGCAGTATGCCCTGTTCACCGATGGATCCTGCCGTCTTGTAGGAAAGCATCGGAAGTGGAAAGGTGCTGTATGGAGTCCTATACGACGAGTCACAGAAGCCACAGAAGGACAAGGTGAATCAAGTCAATTTGCAGAGGTAAAAGCCATCCAGCTGGCTTTAGACATTGCTGAATGAGAAAAGTGGCCAAAGCTGTATCTTTATACTGACTCATGGATGGTGGCAAATGCCTTGTGGGGGTGGTTAAAGCAGTGGAAGCGAAGCAACTGGCAGCGTAAAGGTAAACCTATTTGGGCTGCTGAACTGTCACAAGATATTGATGCTCGGCTAGAGAAACTAGTCGTGAAGGTATGTCATGTAGATGCTCACATACCTAAAAGTCGGGCAACTGAGGAACATCAAAACAACCAACAAGCAGATCAGGCTGCTAAAGTGTTCCAAATAGATTTGGACTGGGAACATAAAGGTGAACTATTTTTAGCTCGGTGGGCTCATGACACTTCAGGTCATCAAGGGAGAGATGCAACATACAGATGGGCTCGTGACCGAGGGGTGGACTTAACCATGGACTCTATTGCACAGGTTATCCATGATTGTGAAACATGCGCCGCAATTAAGCAAGCCAAACGGTTAAAACCTTTGTGGTATGGGGGGCGGTGGTTGAAATATAAATATGGGGAGGCCTGGCAAATTGACTACATCACACTCCCTCAAACCCGCCAGGGTAATTGTTATGTGCTTACCATGGTGGAGGCGACCACCGGATGGCTGGAAACATACCCTGTGCTCCATGCCACTGCCCGGAACACTGTCCTGGGCCTCGAAAAGCAAATCTTGTGGCAACATGGCACACCAGAGAGAATTGAGTCTGATAACGGTACTCATTTCAAAAACAGTCTCATAGATAACTGGGCCAAAGAGCATGGCATCGAATGGGTATATCACATCCCCTATCATGCACCAGCCTCTGGGAAAGTTGAACGGTATAATGGGCTGTTAAAAACTACCCTAAAAGCAATGGGGGGTGGAACCTTTAAAAACTGGGATAAGCATTTGGCACAAGCTACCTGGCTAGATAATACCAGAGGATCTATCAACCGAGCTGGCCCTGTTCAGTCAGACCTTTTACATACAGTAGAAGGGGATAAAGTCCCTGTGGTGCATGAAAGGAATCTGTTGGGAAAAACTGTCTGGGTTCTTCCTGCTACAGGCAAAGGTAAACCCATTCACGGGATTGCTTTTGCTCAAGGACCTGGATGTACTTGGTGGGTGATGCTGCAGGATGGTGGAGTCCGATGTGTCCCTGAAGGTGATCTAATCTTGGGTGAGAATACTTAATTCTGAACTGCATGATGTTAATTGCTGCATAATACTAACAGTGTTCATAAGTGTCTTTCAGGTTGAAGCAGTGGTGATGAGATTGGAGCTAGCTGCAAGTGGCGTCCAGTAACCTCCTCGAGACTGACACCTTTAACCTGCAACCCGTGGGCACGAACTGTGACAAAGCTCATACCATCTCTCCTACCCTGGAAGACTCCTAGCCAGATGGAAACCCACAATCCTGAACTAAATGAACTTGATGAACTTTCTTTTTTTGTATAGAGATGAATCATAAACTAATGTTATCTGTATATATTTTAAAATGAAAAGTTAGTGGTGATCTGAGCATGACGTGAATGGTATGGAATAAAGGGTGGAATGTCCTGGTTTGGCCTAAACCGGGCCGATTTTCCTTTCAGTGATTTTTCCTTTCAGCTAAGTCTCCTCTAAGTAACTGCACTTTCTGAAAGTAACTGCATGTTTTGCAGACAGTGTCTGCTTCCAGGACTGATAACGCTCGAAGTTTGTAGTTATCTCTGAGGCACCGGTAGGGATGTTGTGCAGAAAGGCTCTTGCTGTACTTATTCTTGAGAGAAACCAAGGTCACTGCTAAATTCCTCACTGCTTACGAGTGAAGAGCCAAAGGGGGGTCGCAGCTGCAGGGGGGAGCGGACAGGGCAGGTGACCCAAAATTGACCAAAGAAGGTATTCCATCCCATACACGTCATTCTCAGTATAAAGCGGGGGGATCACGAGGGTCTCGCTCTCTTTCTGCTATGGCCGGTGTCCAGGGAGGACTCCGTCTGTTTTCCTGCTGCCCCCGATCCCAATCCGTGCATCCCTGAATCCAGCTCTCGACCGTCGCTAGGCCCAGCCTTGGCCTTCCCGGAGCCTGCCCTGCAATGACGGTGGTGACGTGGCTGACTTCAGGGGAGCTCAATCTTGGTTTTGTATATATATTTGTATATATTTGATTATTTCTATTATTGTTATTATACTCTTTTTCATTATTATAGTTTATTAAAACTGTTTTAATTTTCCAACCCAGAAGTCTCTCTCCCTTTTCCCTTTCCCTTTCCCTCTGGGGGGAGGAGGGGGGATAACAGAGAGCATCTGCCGCAGGTTTAATAGCCGGCCCAGCTTTAAACCGTGACATATGTAAATAAAATTTGATCAGTCTCTGGAACTACTGGACTATTTTTCTGCATAAAAGGAAGTGGTTTATTATGGAAAAACTATTGAATCCTTTAAAGATCTCTCTTCCCCTGAGAATAATGCTTCATTTTTGTAGTGTGTATGTGTATGCACATCAACTTTTCCCACTGAGACATTGAAATTAGTTACAGGAAGCTTTGCAAATTGCCAGTAAACCATTTTGAAAGGTTTTTCTTTTCTGCAATTATACAGCACTTTTACTTTAAACCCTGCCCAAAAGAGGAACATAGAGAAAATGCTCCTGATTGTTGTTTTTTCAAAGCTTTGCTACATGCAGCATACAGAAAGTGAGGAAAATATTTTCTTAAGGAATGCAGTTGTACGTTTTTTTTCTCTCTGATCATCCTGAAATGGCATGTAATATCAAATTTTAATCAGTCCCTAATGAAATGCATCTTCTTCAGCAAAACAGCATCATTAGAGATAATTTGTCTGTTGAGTCTCAGTTCAGCAAATACATATATTCTTTCTTCATTTTAGTTATTCAAAATACTAAAATTTAGAAGTACGCTTGGGAAAAAGGAGTACTGGTTGAATTAGATCTCACTGAAATCTCTCACTATGTCTTAGCCATAGCTCAGAAAATGATACCATTTTCATTCTCTGTGATCTTGTAGTCACCTGTGGGACAGTCAATGACATTATCCCTCTTGATTGTGCTTTCTTAGTTTCATCATTCTTCAAAATTCTTATTCCTTCCTCTGTGTTGTTAAGAAGGTTCTGCAGGTTTCTTCTGTATGTTCTGTGTTTCTCTTTATCAGTCAATTGTCTCACTTCTCAGACTTCACTTGCAAGTGATCTGGAAGAAGAACAGTTTGTGTTTTCAGTGTCAAGCTAACAACAATTGAATCCTAAACATTGTGGACAACTTCAGATATAACCACGTTATCATTTTAAAGCATTTCAGAAATATCCTTTCTGCAAATTACTTTAGAAACAGTCATCAACATTTCCTAAATGATTATGTTTTAAAGACTCAAAATAAAAGCTTCTCTTAACAAATTGACATTTGGGGATTTTTTGTTCCTTTCCCATCATTTTGTATAATAGATGACAAGCAAGAAGTATTAAAAATTCCACACTGAGGCTGAATATCCTCCTTGGTTGCATTTGCACTGTGTACTTTATATAGATACTACCGGCATATTTGGAAGACATGTCTATTTGTATAGACACGTGTCTATGTGTATAGACACATGTCTATGTGTACAGACACGTTTGGAAGGTGGTCAACAGAACTCTCAAAGAAAATGAGTTAAATGATATTCTGGTAACATCTGTAGGTTTGCTTCTGCTTTCACTGGCTAGGTTTTGCCCTGCCTTCACATGAGTTAATAAAATAGAGTTCATCTGTAAACTACTACTGTGCTTACAGTAAGGGCACTCATAATTATCATGGTCTGTATGTATGCATTTTTCTAGTAAATCCTTTATTTAAGAATAACATATTTGCAACACAACGCACCTTAAAACTAGCAGGCCATATCCATAATGACATCATAGTTGTTATGGAACTCACCCAGTTACACTAACACCTGTGTGTGTATATGTCACACATACATACATACAGATGTACCTCTATGTTTTTCTTTGCACATAAGAAAATGTCATTGAGCCAATTCCAGAGTAGGTTTGCATAGGTACTCGTCTCTGAAATTTGTGAACCTAACAAATATACTCGTATTCAGGAAGGTCGCACTTGAACATCAAAAACATGCTAGCAAAGATATCTAGGACATCTAGAACAGTCTTCTTGCCCCAAGTTTAGACCAGGCATGTGCACACCATTCTAGAAAGACATTTACCCAGTATTTTCTTGAAAATTCCCTGTTCTGGGTACTACAACTTTCTTGTTGTTTTTGGTGAACCACTAGTTTCAAAGGAAGGAAAACTGTGGCTTGTTCTTTTCCCTACTGGTTAACCAAAATGTAGTGTTACCACTTAAGGTAATTGATTCCTGTCCCTTCTGGATAGTAATCCACCATTGATGTTTGTGTGACTTACGCAGCTGGTTTTATTTCTACTGTCAGCTCTCTGTTTTATAGTTTAAACAAATAAAGCTATTTCAACATATTTTTCATTCATTTTCATTGTACTTCTCTAGAATATAACAGTCTCCTTGACAGGTAGCACCAGTCTGAGTACCACTCTCATTGCAACCTTTCTAATACAATGTAGAGAGAAAGCACTGCTGTGTGTGCCTTCATGTTGTACATTTTGGTCTAATGTTAAAGATTCTATATGCCACTTGGTAAGAGTTTTCAAAACAGAAAAGGGAAGTTTCTTAAGATGTCCTGATATACAGCTCTGTGCTGTGATTGAAACTGGCTTGAATATCTAGAGGTGGAGACCAGAAAAAAACAAAATGCTTGTAATTCAACTGATCTAGATAAACTTGAAGATTTCCAAACTGTGATGAAAGTAGTTTTGTGGTACAGGTATCAGAAGTAAGATTAAGTTTTTTAAACATGAGAATAAGATGCAGCTAATTCTGAAATATATAATAAAATTAAAAAAAGAATCACTATTGTGTAAAAGGGAAGTCAGAACTCATAGCCTAAAGACAGCAGTTGATCTCTGCTGGTTGTTTGCCAAGAAATAGGCAACAACTATGATGCTTGCCAAACTGCATGAGCTAAAGAAAACCTGTTTAAAAGCTTTGGTAACAAACTGAATTTTGGATCTCTGGTTGATGCTCCCATCAATCACAGAAACTTTGCAGAAAGAGCCAATATAACTATCAGTCGATTACTAGTGACCTTTTGCAAGAGTATATTACTGTGTTACTCGTGTATGTGTGCTAACAGTAACTTGGAGATCCTTTTCTACAAAGCAGGTGGCTATTGTGTTGCTCCTCCTTCTTTATCTGCATATTTCATTATTCCTAAATGTAGTGCTTGATATACCATATGGTACATTTTTTTACTGTCAATTGACTTCTGTCCATTTTATTTTCCACAATTTAAAAAATTTATAGGTAAAAAGAAAGGCCTGTTGCACCCATAAAATAGAAACATGCCAATGAGACTTGACATTTTCTTGTTTTGAATCCAAAAAACTACACAAGCATTTTTGGATTCAGTAGCACAGTAAGACAGTATTACCATTCATAGTAAAAGGCCACAGCCCTTTTGCTAACTGTACCTTACATGTCACTCCCATCAAAGTGATCTCTAACTTCCTAACTGGTGCGTGTATATTCCACTCAAAAATCAAAATGAATGAAATGTAAAGGCCAGAAAATTTGCAGGGTCTAGGTTGAAGAAGTGTTCACGATTACTTCATTAAAGGGAAAGCAACTATGGGTGTAGGATTCAAGGAACCAAATAACTCTACACACACAACTTCTACATAATGTTCAGAGTCCTATTCTCTCCCTCCAAATCACTTCCTTTAGTCAACTAGTCTTTTACACAGGAAAACAGATTATATTCTATTTCATAACTTGTCAGGCTAAATGAAACAGGGAGAGAAACTGGTGAGTCTATGATGGTCAAATATTCCTCACTGTGCTGGTTTTGTCTGGGATAGAGTTAATTTTCTTCATAGTAGTTAGCATGAGGCTGTCTTTTGGATTTGTGCTGGAAACAGTGTTGATAATACAGGGATGTTTTCATTATTGCTGAGCAGTGCTTACACAGCGGCTGTGGATAAGCCGGTGCCAGCACAGGTACATCTTGAAGTGCCTGTGGCCATGCCTATCTTTATGCCACAACAGGTACATTTCTGAAGGGATTTTTGCCTAAGGATAAGTCCATGCTGGAGAAGGTGCACCTTGAAGCAACAGTAGCTGTGCCTAAGGTTATGTTGAGACCCTCAAAGCATGTGGCCATGGATAAGCCCACGACAGATCAGGTACACCCTTGGAGGGACTGCAGCTGTGAGTAAGGCCACACTGGAGCAGGTGCATCTCTGAAAAGGCATTGTGGACCATGGATAAGGCCACTCTGGAACAGGTGCATCTCAAAGCAACTGTGACTGTGGATAAGTCTACAGCCCAACAGGTATACCCCTGAGGAGATTGTGGCTCATAGATAAGGCTCCACTTGGATCAGGTATTCCCCTAAGGGACTGCAGTTATGGATAAATCCAAGCTGGAGCAGGGGCAAGGAGAGGAGTTCCTTGCAATATTAAACGCTATGGTCTGGTTGAAAGGGACAAGGGGTGGAGATTATAATGGATGTGCCTTTAAATTGTTATAACCCGTGATCTGAGTTGCATGTTATAGGAATTACTATAAAAAGAACTACCTGAACCAGTGGAGGACACGCCTTATAAGAAAGAGTGCAAGTGTAGCAGTGACCTGACCTTAGCTGGCTTTGGTGCCCAGTAACTCTGCGCAACAATCATGTCCTGAGTGTCCACCATAAGAGACAGATCCCAAAGACATGGACGAAATTATCTCAATGGACATTTTGTGGACACTTGTGGACATTTTCTGAACATTTTATGCGGTTGATCCATAGACTAAGAGAATGATACCTGTGTAATATATCAAGGGATGAGAAGGGTGGTGGTGGTTAATGAAGATGTATTGTATAGTGTGGGACCTGAGCATGACATAAATGGTATGGAATAAGGAGTGGAAAATGTGCTGGTTTTGTCTGGGATAGAGTTAATTCTCTTCACAGTAGCTAGTATGGTGCTATGTTCTGGATTTGTGTTGAAAACAGTGTTGATAACACAGGGATGTTTTCATTATTGCTAAGTAGTGCTTACACAGAGCCAAGACCTTTTCTGCTTCTCACACAGCCCCACTAACAAGTAGGCTGGGGGTGCACAAGAAGTTGGGAGGGGACACAGCTAGGACAAGTGAGAAGGAAGTGGGGCACGTACGGAGTTACAGCGTTTGTCTTCCCAAGTAACCATGATGGAGCCTTGCTTTCCTGGAGATGACTGAACATCTGTCTGCTGATCGGAAGTAGTGAATGAATTCCTTGTTTTCTTTGCTTGTGTGAGAAGCTTTTGCTTTACTTATTAAACTGTCTTAATGTCAACCTAAGAGTTTTCTCACTTTCACTCACCTGATTCTCTCCCCTATCCCAGAGGTGGCGGAGTGAGCGAGCAGCTGTGTGGTGCTTAGTTGCTGTCTGGAGTTAAACCATGACACCTACTGACAATGATATTGTCCTTCATAGTCGCACCCATCCCCCATAGCCCAATAATTCTTAAATTGTAAAGCTACCAGGAAAACAGCAAAAGACAGGATTAGTGAAATTTACATATGAGGAGCTCTACTGTATATGCTGTTCACAAAATAAGGAAATAAGCAAAGTGGAAAGAGCTGCAAGAAAGGCTAAAGGGAAATTTGAATCTTGTTCCACCATCTGGGGAAATTGTCTTAAATTCAGTGGAATTGTCTAAAAGCATAGTCTATATTAAAGGTCAAAACTTTACATTTGTGTTTCATGAGGTGACTTTCTATTTCACAATGGCTAAATAGCTGCAATGTCTGAGTGCTTTTGAATGTATAAAGAACTTACATTTGTTTGTGTTTGTCATTTTTTTTGTTTCTTAAATTTTGGTTAACTAGACTTTTTTAGTGCAATTCTACTGTACCTTCAGGAAGCTGTCTTTTAGCAACAGATCATTATAAATTGCTACAGTATAAAACCTAAATGAAATCAAAGTCTTAAATCAAAATTAAGTAGCCATTATTTTTACCAAAAGAATTAGATTTTGCTCTCCATCCTATCAATTTTTTTATAAACATTTAGTTTTAATGTAAAAGAATAGGGACAAGGGAAGGACAAAGTGTCCAGAAAATTATTCAAATAAAAGCAAAGATTTGTATTATCTTTATATGATGAAACATACAAACAAATAGTAGGCATTGTGTTACATTCATATCTAAAATACAGGTATGCCTATGTGGATGTATGTACATCTATGCAACACAGTTAAGAAGATAAAAATGAAAACTACAAAACCAAAATGGCAATATTCTTTTTGGTGGTGTGAGAGGGATCTTCCATGCTACAGAAATGCAGGCTTCATATTGCTTGAGGCAATAAGCCAGCCCTTGAGTAGCTGAGGAGCTATATATCATGCTCCCAACAAACATCCCATATCTCAGACAACTAGCTCCCTCTAAAAGTATTTATAATTTATTTAAATGAACCAGATGATAATCTGCAGTAGAAGCTGGAGTAATCAGAGACAGGAGAACTGCTGGGGTAAAGGGGAATTACTATGGGAGATCAGTACTGAAGGAACTACTGTGAAGAATACAATTCTCCTGTTATTTCCCACATCCCGTTACAAACTTCTTTTCTACTTAGTCTCTATTCTTCTACTTGTTCACAGATAGTCGACAGACAGGAATGAAGATTAAATATTTTGGGAGCTCCATATCAGAAGGATTCATATTTTGGTTATTTAGAAATTTAAATCCTTTTTCAAGAAAATTCAATTATACTTTTAAATAATAACTAAAAGAGGATTTGAAGTGAAAAAAGAAATACAGCAATCAAACTGAACAACTCCATATTGAGCAAAAAAACTCCAAACCCAAACACAAACCAAAACATAAAAAAACTCAAATGAAAACCTTTGCTAAGATTCACCCACACCACTGGCAACCATGAAGAAAATTATTATGGGAACTACACAAATAATTCCATTTCCTTGTACCATGTTGTCCTGGTTAGACATTGCTAATGCATTTTTCTCTATTCCCTTGGCACCAAAGTGCAGGCCACAGTTTGCTTTTACCTGGAGAGGTATCCAGTACACCTGGAATCGACTGCCCCAGGGGTGGAAACACAGTCCTACTATTTGCCACGGACTGATCCAGACTGCACTAGAAAAGGGTGGAGCTCCAGAACATTTGCAATATATTGATGACATCATTGTATGGGGTGATATAGCAGCAGAAGTTTTTGACAAAGGGGAGAAAATAATTCAAATTCTTCTGCAAGCTGGTTTTGCCATAAAAAGAGGCAAGGTCAAGGGACCTTCCTGGGAGATCCAGTTTTTAGGGATTAAATGGCAAGATGGGCGTCGCCAGATCCCGATAGAGGTGATCAACAAGATAACAGCTATGTCCCCACCAACTAATAAAAAGGAAACACAAGCCTTCCTAGGCGTTGTGGGTTTCTGGAGAATGCATATTCCAGATTACAGCCAGATAGTACGCCCTCTTTATCAGGTGACCAGAAAGAAAAATGATTTTCAGTGGGGCCCTGAACAACAACAGGCTTTTGAACAGATTAAACAAGAAATTGTGCATACAGTAGCCCTTGGACCAGTCCGTACGGGACAAGATGTTAAAAATGTGCTCTACACCGCAGCTGGGGACAATGGTCCTACCTGGAGCCTCTGGCAGAAAGTACCAGGGGAGACTCGAGGTCGACCCCTAGGATTTCGGAGTCGAGGATACAAGGGCTCTGAGGCCAATTACACCCCAACTGAAAAAGAGATACTGGCAGCATATGAAGGAGTTAGAGCTGCCTCAGAGGTAATCGGTACTGAAGCACAGCTTCTCCTGGCACCCCGATTACCAGTACTAGGCTGGATGTTCAAGGGTAAGGTTCCTACTACTCATCATGCAACTGATGCTACATGGAGTAAATGGATTGCATTAATTGCACAGAGAGCTCGAATAGGAAATCCTAATCGCCCAGGAATCTTAGAAGTGATCATGGACTGGCCAGAAGGCAAAGACTTCGGAATGCCACCAGAAAAGGAGGTGACACGTGCTGAAGAAGCCCCACCGTATAATGAACTACCAGAGGATGAGAAGCAGTATGCCCTGTTCACCGATGGATCCTGCCGTCTTGTAGGAAAACATCGGAAGTGGAAAGGTGCTGTATGGAGTCCTATACGACGAGTCACAGAAGCCACAGAAGGACAAGGTGAATCAAGTCAATTTGCAGAGGTAAAAGCCATCCAGCTGGCTTTAGACATTGCTGAATGAGAAAAGTGGCCAAAGCTGTATCTTTATACTGACTCATGGATGGTGGCAAATGCCTTGTGGGGGTGGTTAAAGCAGTGGAAGCGAAGCAACTGGCAGCATAAAGGTAAACTTATTTGGGCTGCTGAACTGTGGCAAGATATTACTGCTCGGCTAGAGAAACTAGTCGTGAAGGTACGTCATGTAGATGCTCACATACCTAAAAGTCGGGCAACTGAGGAACATCAAAACAACCAACAAGCAGATCAGGCTGCTAAAGTGTTCCAAATAGATTTGGACTGGGAACATAAAGGTGAACTATTTTTAGCTCGGTGGGCTCATGACACTTCAGGTCATCAAGGGAGAGATGCAACATACAGATGGGCTCGTGACCGAGGGGTGGACTTAACCATGGACTCTATTGCACAGGTTATCCATGATTGTGAAACATGCGCCGCAATTAAGCAAGCCAAACGGTTAAAACCTTTGTGGTATGGGGGGCGGTGGTTGAAACATAAATATGGGGAGGCCTGGCAAATTGACTACATCACACTCCCTCAAACCCGCCAGGGTAAACGTTATGTGCTTACCATGGTGGAGGTGACCACCGGATGGCTGGAAACATACTCTGTGCCCCATGCCACTGCCCGGAACACTATCCTGGGCCTTGAAAAGCAAATCTTGTGGCAACATGGCACACCAGAGAGAATTGAGTCGGACAATGGGACTCATTTCAAAAACAGTCTCATAGATAACTGGGCCAAAGAGCATGGCATCGAATGGGTATATCACATCCCCTATCATGCACCAGCCTCTGGGAAAGTTGAACGGTATAATGGGCTGTTAAAAACTACCCTAAAAGCAATGGGGGGTGGAACCTTTAAAAACTGGGATAAGCATTTGGCACAAGCTACCTGGCTAGTTAATACCAGAGGATCTATCAACCGAGCTGGCCCTGCTCAGTCAGACCTTTTACATACAGTAGAAGGGGATAAAGTCCCTGTGGTGCATGAAAGGAATCTGTTGGGAAAAACTGTCTGGGTTCTTCCTGCTACAGGCAAAGGTAAACCCATTTGTGGGATTGCTTTTGCTCGAGGACCTGGATGTACTAGGTGGGTGATGCTGCAGGATGGTGGAGTTCGATGTGTCCCTGAAGGTGATCTGATCCTGGGTGAGAATACTTAATTCTGAACTGCATGATGTTAATTGATGCATAATACTAACAGTGTTGATAAGTGTCTTTCAGGTTGAAGCAGTGGTGATGAGATTGGAGCTAGCTGCAAGTGGCGTCCAGTAACCTCCTCGAGACTGACATCTTTAACCTGCAACCCGTGGGCACGAACTGTGACAAAGCTCATACCATCTCTCCTACCCTGGAAGACTCCTAGCCAGGTGGAAACCCACAATCCTGAACTAAATGAACTTGATGAACTTTTTTTTTTTTTGTATAGAGATGAGTCATAAGATAATGTTATCTGTATATATTTTAAAATGAAAAGTTAGTGGTGATCTGAGCATGACGTGAATGGTATGGAATAAGGGGTGGAATGTCCTGGTTTGGCCTAAACCAGGCCGATTTTCCTTTCACTGATTTTTCCTTTCAGCTAAGTCTCCTCTAAGTAACTGCACTTTCTGAAAGTAACTGCATGTTTTGCAGACAGTGTCTGCTTCCAGGACTGATAACGCTCGAAGTTTGTAGTTATCTCTGAGGCACCAGTAGGGATGTTGTGCAGAAAGGCTCTTGCTGTACTTATTCTTGAGAGAAACCAAGGTCACTGCTAAATTCCTCACTGCTTACGAGTGAAGAGCCGAAGGGGGGTCGCAGCTGCAGGGGGGAGCGGACAGGGCAGGTGACCCAAAATTGACCAAAGAAGGTATTCCATCCCATACACGTCATTCTCAGTATAAAGCGGGGGGATCACGAGGGTCTCGCTCTCTTTCTGCTATGGCCGGTGTCCAGGGAGAACTCCGTCTGTTTTCCTGCTGCCCCCGATCCCGATCCGTGCGTTCCTGAATCCAGCTCTCGACCGTCGCTAGGCCCAGGCTGGGCCTTCCCGGAGCCTGCCCTGCAGTGCCGGTGGTGACGGGGCTGACTTCAGGGGAGGTCAGTCTTGGTTTTGTATATATATTTGTATATATTTGATTATTTCTATTATTGTTATTATACTCTTTTTCATTATTATAGTTTATTAAAACTGTTTTAACTTTCCAACCCGGAAGCCTCTCTCCCTTTTCCCTTTCCCTTTCCCTCTGGGGGGAGGAGGGGGGATAACAGAGAGCATCTGCCATAGGTTTAATAGCCGGCCCAGCTTTAAACCGTGACACATGTGTAGCAAAAGACACAGATAAATAACAGCAGAGAGTAAGAAACTCACAACATATGCTTGACAGATTTGTGTGTCTTGAGAAACAGTTGTCTGGTTGTTATGACTTCTTCACATGCTCAAAGTTAATCTGTCAAATTTGAGGTCAAGAAAGAATTTTGACCTCTGGGCAGATTGACAGGGACTGTTAGGTTTTAGGTATTTTTTTTATAATTCACGCCTATAATCCATGTCCAAGAAAATATTGACATTTCTGTGCAATTTCAGGGACCAGTAATACTACCAGTCTTTGATCTTTCATACTTCATTTCTGGAAGACATTACTAGTTTTTTTTGTTGGGCTGTTTTTTGATTGGGTTTTTGGGGGACTGAAGACTTACATTCTTTTATTGTAAGTCTTCAGTTTATTAGAAGTAATTTAGGAAAAGATTTCATGGCCCAAGAAATATAATGACATTTAGATGTTCTACAGACTTTTTTGACAGAGATCTTTAGTATATTAACTTACTGCAAGGGAGTTCAGTGTGTCTTCTGTCTTGGCAGAGTTAGAAAATAGTCCAAAAGTCATTTGTCCGGAACAGTACACTGTGAAGAAAGGTAGAAAAAGTAAACTCTAACCTCTTGAAAGATATATAGAAGAAGAAACCAAAACAGTAAAATATATTGGGCAACTATGGAATCTTCTCTAAAAGTAACATTTATTTTCAAAAAGAAAATTAAATGCATGATTTAATTGTTTAATTTACTGTTATTGTCAAATATTTGATATGTTACTAGAACTACTGTCTGATTTTTATCAGAAACCTGCAACACCATGAATAATAGTTGTTTTGTCCTAGAAAGACTTTGCTCCCACAATTATTTTTATTTCTTTGCATGTTTTCTTTCAACAGTTTTTTATACAGAACATTTCTGTAGGTGAAATCAGTCTCCTGTCACTTATCACCTACAATTAAATATGTTGGCCATGTGGGAGACTGCTGCGGCATCTGATACTGGATCACTAACTGGACCTTTAGTTGCTGTTACTACAGAGTTTGAAAAAAAACCCAGACCTCCAGCAGTTCTAGAGCTCTGTTACTGACACTTTCACACTGTCACACTAAATTTAATTGGAATAGGGGAATACACAAAGAGTTCTGATCTAAATCTTTTATACCTATTTCTTCTGTAAGCAGAACACCAAGATCTTGTCATCAGGCAGAATAAGCTCCCTACTGAGTCTAAATCAGAACAGTAATTTTATTTTTCTTTAGAAAAAAATAAACTTTATTTTTTCTCTTCAGGATGGGTGTAAAGTTAACCTTCCCTACAGGCTGCCAGAACAATAGATGAGTCTATACACGTCTTACCTGACAGTTCCATTATTTACTAAGTAATCCTTTGTTAATGTCCTTATACATTTACCTCAAAAATAATTATAAATTTAGGTAAACTAAAGATCAAATATAAAGAAAATATCACATTACAAAATTATTTTAACCAGGTCGCACTAAAAATACGATCTTAATTCTGAGATCTTGCTAAGATTATTGAGGTAAAATTGAAAGGAGAAAAAAAGAAAAAAAAACGTGTTATTTATAATGTTAAGGGGTCTGGTCCATTCTCCCCAGACATTTCCCACTGATACTAGGGAAGCACCTCAGGTGTCTGTCAGTAGGACATCCAGTCTGTCCCCTCACATTGTTCCTTCCTGAGCATGATGTAGGGCACCCCAGCTCCTCTGACTGCAAAAGTCAGGCTCATTCATGGTCAGAAAAAACAAGTTTATGGTCCTATTGTGCTGTGTTGATCAGGCTGCTCAACAGGTAACCTCCAGATCACATGATTTGCTAGCACTTGTATACTTTTTCCTGCTAATTCTGCTAACTCAGACTTAACTCCTTTGAATGTCAGTCCAAGTCTGTTTTCTAAGCATGTGAATTTTGTAATGGAATTAAAAAAATAATATTTTCTTGTTTATGACTCATTGAATTGTAAAATGATTTCATATTGGTTTTAAGACAGTGTTTAATGAGAGCTTGCATTTCCTACTTATACTGATATTGAGCCATATTTGTGGAACCAGAAAAGATTTGACCATCATGTAAAGTTTGTTGCTACGAGCTCAGTTGTGTGTACATTTTCACAAGTTAAGGAAATGCACAATACTTATGTTCTGCTGGTTTATAATATCTTTAACTTACTGACTGATTAACGGTTGAGTGTTTTAATACAGGAAACAGATGCATGTTAGATATATGTTAAAAATACTTTGACTTCTTAAAATATGTGTTTGAAGTTTCATCCTCTGGGTCCGCAGAACATTTATGCAGTTCAGATAGAAAGTGTGCTGTGCTGGCTAGGTGACAGACTGGCATTTCAAATATATTTGGGCAGGTGTGACATTCCTGACAGAACAGGAAGGTGACATTATTAGAAGTCTATATAATGGAAGTAACTTTCAAGTGTGATGCAGAAACATTTGTTTCCTTAAGCTTTCCAGCTTTGTCAAACGTTTATGAAGAGAATTCTCTGCTTCTAGCTAGTTAGATTAATAAATTCAGACTGGAACCATTTTTGAAGAAAGTTTCTCTGAAGACATACACATTTTATTTGCAATTTATCTGGTTTCTTCTTTCTGTAAACAAGCTTGTTATTAAACTAAATGTTTAAACTTTTCATTTTTGTTATAGTAGTCAGCAGTTGAAATTTGCCATCAGCAGAAGAGAAGTTCTTAAGAAAAAAAAGGGATACAATAGTTGAATTCTAAGACAAAGTCTGTTTGGAATGTAAAATGTATAGCGAGTGGGTTAAAAGTGATAGTCTTTTTACTCTGAGGATAATCTGAGGGTAAAAATTTCAATTTTAGTCTGAATAAGCTGTGTGTTTCTGAAGAAAAATTCCTATTCTTCCCCACCAGGTATGCCTTAGTTCAGACCATGATTGTGATCCTGAAGTACATTAATTAGATTCCTTTCAGATGAAACCAAAGCAGAAGACATGCTAGAAGGGGGTCTTCAGGGCAGTCCATCTGCTCACAAAATCTGAAGCCAGCCTCCCTGAAATGTGCATAGTGACATCATTTCCTCTGCGCTTAGTGCTTTACGCTCCACATCTGCTCCTCCTGCACTGAGATATTTGTTGATGTAGACAGCATGGGTGAATAACATTTTAGCACAGCTACAGGTCTATGCTCTTGTGCATGTTATACTTGAAATATGTCATGATTAATTTTATTTCATTGTAACTTTATATTTTGTATTAGGAGTTGCCACATTAGTAAGTGTCAGATTCAACAATATAATATATGCTGATGTTTTAATACTGTTCAATCAATAGTTTTAAAGCTATCTGAAGAATTGATGCAAGGAGTATATAAGCAAAAGTTCATGCAAAACCTTATCTCAAAACTATTGGATTATCTTGGAGTGAGAGAAGTCTGAGTGCTCTTTTGTGTTTATTTATGTTTTCTCTTGTATATGAGTACCTTTAATTTTAGAGTCTGTAGCAATGAGCAATAATAATCAGAAGGCATAGTATTATAAGAGTTACAGCTTGATTTTCAAACTGAAAAGATCTAAAAAGTTCAAATAAATCTTTTTCCTAAGGATCTCAAAAGTTTAGGGTCAAATAGTCTTCGACCTCTAAGTTGTTCTTTATGTATTTGGTTTTGATTGCTTGCTTTTAATTAGGAGTGAATGATATTCACAACTCTGCAAGAAGGTAAGTAAGATTTATAATGATTTTTCTGAAGGAGAAACGTGAGTATAGAAGAATAAACCAAGTTTACAAGGTCATTCAGTAGATTTATGTAATTACTGTATTCTTACATAACCACAGTCTCCTGACACTCAGATCTAAAAGCTTTGTTCCTTTTTCCTTTGTTTTGCATTCATTTTCTCTCAAGGTTTCAGTTTAATATTATACTTCCTGGAGATGAAGAAACAAAAGCTATGTCTGGTTATGCAGTTTAGCCTATTCTCAAAAGCCAAACAAGTAAAGTCTGAGTGGTTTGAAAGCACACATAAGGGTCACTAATTCACTAAAAATTTAAATTGAATGTTTGAACTCCAGCTTTCTGGAAATACAGGAGTAGAGTCAAGACCAAAGTCCTAGGTCTCCAGATGTCATTGTAATGAGTAAATTGTGTTTGAGATTTGACTAGGAGCATGCCAGCCTAGTTTGCAACAATTCAGAACAAAAGTATTTCACATAATACAGTTCCATATCAGTGGAATATCTGCTCTGCAGTTATGTTGCAAATATTTTTTAGTTCTGTTTGCTGAGATTTTCTGTTTAAAATACGTAACACGTATTTGATCTGCTTTACTCTTAGAAGATAATTAGGAATGCAGCAGCAATTTTCTATGGTGATAATGTGGATGGTGCATACTAAAATATTTTACACTATCTGGGCAAGTTCGATAGACTGGGTTTGGACACAAATATGTGATGGTCATCCTAGGACTTGGAAATGTAAGCAGATCCATTTAAAGTCATATTAGTGTAGACATGGTCAATATTTCTAGAACTAGTTTCACTGCAAAATATATTCCAGCGATGCCTTGTCTTGTAGGTATATCCCACCTAAATTTATTTCCGTGAAGGTAGCATTTGAATGAGTCATTTAGCCACCAATACTTTGAGGATGACTTCTAAGGGAATTTTTCAGCTCTTAGGTAACTGACACAATTGTAGGGGAGCCACTGACTGCAGAATGAGCATAGGATGGTTAGACCCTACCTTATAAACACTTCTGTTAAGGTTTTTAAATTTAGGTGGAAAAGTTGCAAGTGGATTTCTATGGCCAATTAATTTTCAATTTCCCTTCCAGACCAGTTCTGATGGAAATATACTTAAACAATAAAAGTTTTAGCTTACTTTTAAGCAGTTCAAAAGTTTAGTTGAACAATAAACACAGCACAACAACTGGAATATAAAAGCCAAACTAGAAACCATAACAAGGCCAGCTGTCAGGGGCAGCCAGCAATGACAAGACATGGTTTATTTTGCAGTTATCATCCATTTCTTTAACTGAAGTAGTCAGGGGGCTCTCAAAGGCATAATACCTTGGAGAAGGGCTTTAGATGGGTCAGATGTAATTGAGTAAAGAGCAATGTTAGAGATTTAGGGTTAATTTTTGTAGTACTGCTGTTACATACAAATGTACAGTCATAGTCTATTTCTCAATCATGAACTCTCTGAACAGTGCTGAAATTGGCTGCCCATGTGCACTTAGATTTCTTTACTGCAGTGAGAATAAAGTAAATGTAGTATATAGGTGAGTTTGGTATTTTCTAGTAGAAGCTTAATTAGAAAAGTCAGCAAACTCTCCCTTACATAAAATTTATGGCATATCTAAAACACTGCTTCAGGTACAAAACTGTCTGATAGGTACTTTTCCAACAAGGAAGACAATTTAATAACTATTTCAAATAGTTTATTAAAATTTTATTTTCTTGAAAAAGAAAGTTGTAAATTAAGTATGTGTGCTGATGCCCAGATTCAAGTAATAAAATTTGATAGGTAAGAGAGTTTAAAAAGTTAAATCTCCTTTAGACAACAGAGGAGAGCAGATCAAAGCTTTGGTGGATTGAATCATCACTCAGAATTTTTCCTCGCTCCCCATTAATGGTGTGGGATGCCTATAGAAATATTGTTCTTCCTTTCACAGAAAATTAAGGATATGAAAATTGTAGAGGGACTAGATCCCCACTTTTTTTCAAGTGACTTCCACAATAAAAAGTGTACACACTGAAAAAAAGTAAATCCATGTTTTTATATAAATTCTAAACTTCATAAAATTCATTGAATTTTTCTAGGATGATCATATGACAATTTAAGCAATTTGTTTTCCAGCCTTTCCCAATTTAAAAATGCTGATATCTCATAATGTTTGTTACATTTTTAAATTAGCATCATAACCCATTTCGGAACTGATGTTATGCATGAAAAGTAATTTACTAAGTCAGAGCTTTCCAGAAACATCATATAAACCTTCAAGACACAGACACTCTCTTGACATTTCTTAACAGGTTATGAATTATATTTGAAATACAAACCAAATAGAAATTTCCTACTTGCTTTTAAAAAAAAGTACCTTTTCAGAGCACTTACTTAAACGATGACTTTTTAAAGACATGATGGAAAATTAACATGTGCTATTGTTTTCTTATACATGAAAAATAGTGACGGGCTTCAGTATTTCTATTTTTTTTTTTTTATGTAAGCAAAGTATCTAGAAATTTTTTTGAAAGTTTTGTATAAATAACTTTGAAAACCTATGCTGAGACAATTTATGGAAGTTACTCTATGGATAGATGTACTGTTATAAACTCCACATCTATATTCCATTTCTGAGCAGATATATAACTAATGTTCTCAGGATTAATTTTCAATATGCTTTAATGTATAATTAAAAAGAAAGACACTAAGGGAAAAAGAAGTTTAGTGATAAGTAACATTCTTAATGCATTGCATATTATTCTGAATTACAAATGAGTTTAGATTTAAATAATTCATTAAACAGCTGGAATTAAGATTTACCCATGCAAGATATTAGTGACAGCACCATTTACAAGTGATAATACAGACTTTTCAATGTCTATAACATAACCTCTATTATTTAGTATTATACAGCAGAATTTATCCTTGAAAAACAAAGCTTTTATTCATAAAAAATAAGAATGGCTTAATAGGAATATGTTTTCAATTCATGATTAAACAAAGAAGAGCTGGTAGGTGAAACAATACAATTCACAGTTACAAGCGTTATTTTGTCTTGTTAAATTGGTTTGCTACATATTAGTACTACCTAAAAATTAGTGCTGTGCAATGCCACATTTTATTCTTAATTCAATAGACAAATGCTTTTTTTTAAAACTTCTTGTAAACTTTTTTAATTGATTTAGTGCATTTCTTTCTTACTATATGTTTCAGCATTTTCCTGTTGGCATTTTTTTTGTATAAACGTATTTATTTTAATCATTAAAAAATAAATACATAAGACACGATGGCATAACAGAATTCAGTGAGAAGAATATGGCAAAAACACAAAACAAAAGGCAGAAGAATCTAAATTGAAAACAAGGAGATAAGGTAGACAAATTTTTGTTTTGAAGTGAGAAAACATTAATGGCTAGTTATGAAAGATTGTATAAACATTAAGAAATAAAGACAAGCTCTGACAATCCTTGTGACTCTGTTGAATAAAAAGTGTAAAAGTAGGATTCAGCTCCAGATTCAGACTCAAAACGTAGGTGTCAGTAACAGAACTAGATGTCTAGACTGCCTTTAAAGCCAACTGAAATCTTGTAAATGCAGTCACTGAGGTCTGGACAGCGGTTAAGTGCATCCTAAAATAAATACTTAATTTAGACAGCTGCATCACTCTTTAAGCTTCAATGACTGTTATTTGCTAGAGTGTAACTCAGTTGCCCTTTCATAAATGTCTAATGCTATTTGAGGAGCCATAATACATGAGGAGACATCTGCCTGAGGTTTGCAGGTGTGAGACCAAACCTGTGAGAAACCTGATCCTTCTCGGAGGGAGATTCTGGAGGCCATGGAGGAAATGCTAGAACACCTCAGGCAACACCCAGTACTTAATTCTGCACAACCTAACCAAACCCTATCTCTCTCTTCACTCAGAGGGGAACTTAAACATCTAAGCAGTTAAATGCATCTCTGAAATACACCTAGACATCTTTCTCTCGATTAAAAGTAAATGTGGGAAAGTCTTCCACTGTTTGAATCAAATTTTTCCTTAGCAAAATAGCCCTCAAATGGGGAATGATAGTCTTGAAACCACTGTTACTGATCTTTTATTACTTACATTCTAAGTCAGTTCAAACTGTTACTGGAGGGATACAGTTTGTAATGCATTGCTTTTATGGCTCTAAACTGTTATGTAGTCAGCTGCTTCAGTAACATTTCTTGATCATCATCCATATGAAGCTAATCAGTATGGCCTGAAATCTTAGAATATCCATACTTGTCATGGCCATGTCTGCACAACATACACTGCTGTGCCACTGGACCTTCAGGAATTAAAAATAGAAGCCTGAACCTATTCCCTTGTCAGAATTACATATAGAGAGCATGGAGGAGACAGAGATGAAAGGTAAATTGTAGAATTTGCTGCAAAAAAATTCTAAGAATTGTAACCAGAGTAACTAAATTACTATTCTTTCTTCATCTGTACTTATTTAGGTTTCACATTAGGGATTGGATTTATCTGACTAAATGTATATGCTTAGTTCAGTTACCTGCTCCTAAGGATCTAGTATCATTGCAATACTGTAAGATATCCCACCTGACTTCTAGCTGCCACTTTGGAAGGTCTTGTGTGTCTTTTAAATCCTGCATCCTATACATTATCCCCAGCTAGACCTCTTAGGTGCTTTACGACATCTAAGATGAAACTTATGTGGGAAAATTAAGCAAATCTTATACATTCACATCCAAGCCCAGGAAGGCTAAGCTTCTCTCTAGTCAGAAAGAGACCTATTTGGGGTACAATTTATGTCATCATAGAGTAAATGTCTTAAGTTGATCAGATCAGTTGTGTACTAAAGATGCTTGTCTTCTCTTTATTGTCTATAAAGGAAACCTGAGATAAGTAGCTCAGATACAGACGTCAACACTGCAAACATTTAAACTGAGATTCATTAATCCAGATGTAGAACTAAAAATATCTGTGTGGAATGTGAGAACAATGGAGCCTGACTGTCCTTATTGTAATTTTTATCATTTTCTGTCAAGTGAAGAGCATAGGATTTTTTTAAAAAAAGAGAGGAAATTACTATGTTTAGCTCCCTTGAAACTTGACGTATGGGAATTTTTCTAAAACATTCATAGGTGGCATACATGAAAATGCTGGGTGTTTTCTCAGGCAATAGAATATCTGTAATTTGCTGTTAAACAGAAAAATACTGTATATGAATCATTTTGCTTTGTCTAGCAGGAAAAGGCTTGACATTGAGAGGATTAAAGTTTGAAATTCTCTGTCGTATCACACCCACACATAAAGCTTGAAATGCTGTAAGTTTTTTCCCTTGAGCAGAAAGGGGTGTAACCTTGGGAAAAATAATAAACTTCAACCAACCAAGCAACACAAAGAAAGACAAATGCATTAATAGATTGATTCAGGTGAAAACTTACAACTTTCTAACAAACTTCAATTAACATCTCAAAAATACTTTGTGTCTTGAATTATTGCGTAAAACCAATAAAGCTGAGAAATTTTAGAATTCTTTTTCTCCTCTAGATAATAATATCAATAGAAATGGTCATGTTGAAAAGAAAGGGCAAATAGCAGAGAGGAAATATGAAGCAGAGACATTTGTAAATGTTAGAGGCACTATTATGTAAGTAAATACAAAGTGTTTAAGAAGCACAGTAAATCTTTTGAATGTCTTGATGATATGAGGGGAGAAAATAAGCACAAATTAATCTGACAACAAATCATTGTGTGAAAATGAAGTTTGATAGTACTAAACGAAAAAGTTTCAAAGAAAGTATGTAATTGGAAGAATTGCAACGACCTGTTATTAAATTAAGAACAAATGAGCTGGTGAGTTTAATTTTCCTTTGCACACAGCCTCCTAAGGGCTGATAGAGACAGGCAGCTGCAATATCAGGACTCTTTCTTCTCTTATCTCTCAGTGAGTACTAAGGACTGATGTTGTAATTATTGCTGCTATCAAAGGAATTAACAGGTGTGAAAAATTAATACGAGTACTCCTTCTTTGGAAGAATGCTGAAAAACAAGTTGTTCCATCTCTTTATGAGAAATGGTATATTAATATAATTCACCATGGCTAGGTGTCATTTAGCATCATAACAAGTTAGTATCTTATACCAGATAGTGTTTATGCTACTAAGATCCTTAAAGGCCCTTAAGCTTCTTTTGGTGAATTTAATGAATTTTAGAATGTAAAAACACTATTTGTTTGTATCTGTTGGAAAATACAGGATGATGAGGTTTGGAAAATTAGTATCTTCTTGTAGGTAATGCGTGTTGCTGCACAGAAGATCTTGAGACAGTTTCACATGCATGAAGTTTTATTAGTGGGGTGCATATCTGATGGCATAGAGATGATACTGGTAATTAAACGATTAAAGTTTCTCTTGGGAAAAAATGAAAACAAAAAAAAGAAGGAGAGAGACGAGACAGATGGAGAGAGGAAGGAGGGAGGGAGGAAGGAAAACAAGGGAAATGGAAAGGGAAAGGGAATAGGAAAGGGAAAGGGAATACTCTTTCCAGTGACCAGCCAGGAAGAGCAGAGATGGGTCCCAGATGAGCACCCTCCTCCTGAGGCTCTCTCCAGTGCAGCAGTGGTGAGGAAGAAGATGAGGAGTTTGCTGCTTTTTTTTGCCACGTTTCTCTCTTAATATTGCACAGTTTTCATTGAAGCATGTTCAAATTCTTTTGGCTGATCTTAAGTGTGATGCTATTAGTTCTGATTGGAGCACACCAATCAGATGCAAGTGTTGCACATTCATTGGTCTTTAAGTGTCTATGCATATACCATATTGGATAATATTTAACAAATACTTAAATTACTATTACCATCTTTGTTGCATATTACATTTGGTTTCCTTTAACATAAAATAAAATCTACAAAATAAAAGGTAAAGAGGGGGAGGAGGGGGAGAGAAAGGTCTCACACCAGGGGTAGATGTTTGCCATGGGAAACTGCCATAACAACACTATCAGGGCTTGCAGGTGTGAGGTTATGAGAACAACCATATGAGAATAACAAAGAAAATGTCCCAATGTCTTCAGGGAAAGGTTATAGAGCTGCAGATAGTAGGCCCTCAACGTTATTAAGGCTAAAGCACTATGATATCTAAAGCACAGTACAATACTTTTTGTGAAATACTGTGTAAGAAAGTTAAGTCATGGGAATCTGGAATCCTTTACCCCTTCTGATTGATGTAACTTGTTATACAGTGCGTTTGAGGTCTTTTTCATCAAACATTTTGGAAGTCATAGCTTACTAATGACTGTGTTGCTCTTTTAAAATGCATCAAGAAGTGATTTCAAACATCACCGAGGGAAAATAGACAATGTCTCTTCAGAGATAAGAGTTCTCTATCTCTGTTTAAGTGTTCAGAGACAACCTCTCTTAAAGAACCCATAGTAGGAAAGGAAGATTTGTAATTCTAAGGTTTTGATTTTATCACTATAACCCTGAAACTGATATTAACTGCTGAGCAATATAAAGTCAAATCTGTTTGAAAAGGAACTGTTTGCATTAAACAAAAAAACCCAAAACACAATTATAAATAAAACCAGCAAAATCCAAAGTATATTAACTGGCTAATTTAAAAGCAGTTTCTACTAAAAGATAAATGTAAGGTACTCTTTTTCTCAGTCTCTGTGCCTTGGAATTGTACATGATCCAACAGTCTCAGATGTGAGTCTTGCAGCAAACTGCTAGCTCTGTTATGCCTTTAATGGGTACCCCATCAGTGAGCCCCTGAACAAGAGTATTAGATCCTCTAAAATTATAGTAATTTTGTGTCCAGTTAGTGTTCTGTTCCCACATGTTCAGCTGCACTGGAATTTGAACTGATGCAAAGTGATTTATAGGTTAGTTCTTCAAAACTGATGATTTCAACTAGTCAATTCCTCCCTCTATTACTTAATCAACTTCATAGACTTCCAACATTTCTGACAAACATTTACTAAAGATTAGTTTCACTATGAACTGATGACAATAAGTTCTAATTACCATTTAGAAGACTATGATTTTAAAGAGAAAATATCTCTATGTATAATTAAATTATACAGTATTTTAAGATTTTACTGTTATGTCCATAATAATGAAACTGTTTATGAACCTACCTCTATCTCCATTTCAAGTCTTCTAATGAAATTGCAGAAACATTTTGCACCTCTAACTGCTTTTCTGTCTGGGTGACAAAAATGGGAAAGAACTGACATCTACCTTATAAATATTAAACCTCTTAAATGATATGTCTATGTTGAATAGAATAGAATAGAATAGAATAGAATAGAATAGAATAGAATAGAATAGAATAGAATAGTTCAGTTGGAAGGGACCTACAGTGATCATCTAGTCCAACTGCCTGACCCATTCAGGGATGACCAATTCAGGACTGACCAAAAGTTAAATAGCAGTAATGCAGTGAAGTACTTACTGAAGTCAATAGAAAGAACAAAGCTCAATTCCATAGATTTTGCAACCCTGCAGGTCAGAGACTTTCTTCTTTGTAAACACTTTAACAGAAGATGTCATTATATTATCAGAGTGTCTTAAAGACTTTAGTAAATTTAACTGTCCTATAATTTGACGAAGACATACGATCACTCTCACCTTATGGTAAGAGAACTTAAAGACTGCATGGAAGGATCTTGCAATGTTGTAAGGGAATTTTTAACCAAGCATCCTTTATTAAAAAATAAAATCGTAAGAAATGGAATGTATATGTGTTGCTTGACCCGAAAAAATATGCCTTGGTCAATGTCTTTTTAACATTTTGATTCCTCTCACCCAGATCATTTTTCTAGGCTTATTTTTCTTTTGCTCTTAGCATGGAAATTTAATCTGTAGTCCTAAATTCCAAATCAGGTTTTTTATCAATTTATACTGACAAAAAAGTCAGAAAACTCTTAGACCAAAAACATGTTTCTTAGTGTTCCCTGTAGTTTTAAATCTATTTCCACTTTAAATGAATATAGACTTTGCCTGTTCAAAACTGCTATAGTGATTATCATGCAGTTTTTAAATGAACTGCTATGTATATTTTATCCAAAAGATAACATTTACAAAATGGTGAAGAATTAGTAAGCTCATGGTTATTTTCTTTTACATTTTCTATCAAAGTCAAAACAGGAAATGCAGAACTTTTATGCACAAAAAAAGCATACAGATATTTTTAGAAAATCTAAAAAAATGTAAGACATTCGTTATACTCAAAGGCCAAGCTAGTGTTTCATAATTTGTACAGATACAACTTCTGTGGGGGAACTGACAATGCTTTGATGTTGACATCTGTTTATCAAAACACACATTCATGTTGTCACATCACCTAGTACTTTTATTTAGCTATTATCTAATATTTCTGCCTTCTTGTTTTGATATCTGTGACATCTGATTCATCTAACAGGGTAAATCTGAAAATAATTCTTCTGCCAGAGACATGCAGAGACACTCAATCTGGACTGGTAATAAAAACTCAAGTAACATAAAACACCAGGTAGACTCTTTAGCTATAAAAAACTGTTCAAGGCCAGGTTGAATGGGGCTTTGAGCAACCTGGTTTAGTGGAAGGTATTCCTGCCAATGGCAGGGGGCTTGGAACTAGATGATCTTTAAGGCCCCTTCCAACCCAAACCATTCTGTGATTCTATGATGATTCTATGAAACCTGTGCTAGGTAAGTACCATTACAGTATGTCCAAACCAAACCTGGGTATCTCCTTGTTCTAGTTTACCAACAAATTGTAAAAAAAAAAGAAAAACCTATTTATTTTGTTGCTTTCTATATGTGTCTTAAAAAAATTAAATGTCTTCTGACTCTGAGCTAGTCACAGAAGCCTCTCTGTAGACAATTAAAAATATGCAATGACACAGGCACATTTTGTTGTTTAATGTTAACTACAAGAAGAAGTTAGTACAGCTAGACTGTAGATGCATGTTGAACTTTTGGATTCCTACAGTTATAACTGGTTGCTGTTCTATCTATCATCTAGTGCAATTTATAAGCATACTACCAGGGACTGAACACACTGTTGGAAACAGACTCATTCATTCACGCTTAGGAGGTTGGAAACGACAAAAGTTACTCCTGTAATTCTAGGAAAAAGTTGCGTCATAGATTACATTAACAGTTGTTAAAGTAAGGAACAGTTAGGTGCATGGTGCATCTATACCTGACGAAAGTGATTAATTTCAGTTTTTTATATAACCACATACAGTAAAAACAGGAAAGGCCCCACATTTAGGATTGCTGTACTTTAAGTTCATATTATGAACTATATATAGATATATACACATACACACACATCTTTATATATGTGTATGTGTAAATATGTATATATGTATAAATTTAACAATTTGAACCAGATAAATTACTATCCTCCATTTACATTTAGAATGTCCTGATTTATGCACAAATAGTGTGTACAAGACTCTACTGGTGCATACATAACACTACTGAATTTATCTTTGCCACCTATCTTTACTATAAACAGAAACATGTTCTGAATAACCTAGCTAGAATTTATCATTGCTCATTGTTTCAAAGCTTTTTAGTACTTTCATTTAGTTAAACCCAAACCCGCTTCCACTCAGATATTTATCAGTTATTTCCATTTGTGAAGCTAATTTTACAAGTTGGGAGATGCTGACGTGAAAAGAATTATCTATTAACAAAATCAATTTAAAACCAAGATGAGATGTGAAGCATGTTTCATTTCTAAATTAACAAGAAATATGAATAAGCAATTAAAAAAATATCCTTTTATAATCATTCTTCGTGGCACTTATATGACATCTGTATAACTTCTGCCAATATATATATGTTATACCTCAGAGTGTAAATGCATTGATTTAAGTAAATAAACAACAACAACAAAAAGGATATAATTGTCAGATTTTTCTATATTTTAAGTATGTACATAGATAATTTACAGTCCAGTATTGGGGTTTTTTTGTGAAGTAATTGAAAGAGAATATATAGTTTTTTAAGGGGAGGTATAATGTCTACACTTCTTTGTGAAAGCCTTCTTAGTACATGATTAGAAGTTAAAAAAATTGTTTGCAGTTGTCTCTTTCTAATAGAAACCCTAGTTCAGTTGGCTATAATCAGGAAATTATATTATTATTGCTAGAAAGAGCTTCAGTCATAACAAAGAAGGCGTTCAGCAAAATATTTGCTGATTCCAAGTGTTTCAAAATTTTCTACCCGAATAGATTTCTAAATGTTTCCAACCAAAGTGCAACAGAGACTATTCTTTTGTAAACAGAAAATAAATCTACCTAACAGAAATGAGCACCAGTTTAGGACAATATTGACACCATTATTGACAATATTATTTGAAATCAATAGGATGTAAGCACATGATTATAACTCCTGCTGTATTTGTTGTAAGCCCTGCCTAGAAGAAGAGTGGATTTAAGTCTGTATTAGAATATATTTTGAAAGGAGGCCCTTAAATGAGTAGTCGCAATAAGACAAAAATCTTTCAGCATAGACATGACTAGAGTATGCTGTTGTGTTAAACACAGAGAACTCTGAGTGAATGTTAGGTTGTGGCAACAAGTCTATATAACACAGCATAGCAAAAGACATTTGCATGGCAGCTGTTTGGATTTATTAGCTTGAGCACAATGCCACACTTACTTACATAAGTAAATAGTGTCTGTCCCCAAGGCTGCCCCAACAACAAGCTATCCTCAGCATCTTTGCTCAGCCACCTCTAGTATTTAGAGAACAGCATGCACAGAGCTCTTTCACATTTCCCATACAATAAAATATTCTACAGGTGTTGTAGGTGGTTTGTGTGTAAAACGGAGCATTACCTAACCTCAGTGTAAGTAACTTTTTTACAAACATTCTCTTTATTGTTGTCAGATTCTTCTAAAAAATAATCAGTACCTGTTACACTGAATGTTACATCTGTTAAACTTAATGCTGAGTTCTTCATCTAAGAATCCACCAAGAGCATATTAATCCTGGGGATACTCTCTCAAGCAAATTCTGCTCAGGAGGACTGATTTTAATGGAATGGGTCTGCATATACACAGGCATAACTGACATCCAGATTTTCTCATTATAATCAAATTTTGTGATATTTTACATGTCAGAACAGAAATTAACTCTGTTTAAAAAGTTTAACCTTATTGTAAAACCAGCTAGCTCTTGCGAATCCTTATGCAAATGATTTATAATTGTATTATGGATATTTCTCCATTAACCAGAATTTCAAAAGGCACAGACATGTCAACTGAATTACAAAAAAAATTGATTTTATTCTCTAGGTTTATTGTTAACTTGCAGCCAGTTATTTTAAGCTATGATGCTTATTTAATCTTTCTAATGTTAAGAAGTAGCTTGTCTTTATTTTTGCTGTTGTGTCTAATGGACCCTTAAGGTTTAATAAACTTTTCCACGAAAAGATTAATTTTTATTTATAAAATGAACAATATGGGCAATATGAACAGTATATTCACATTTCTTGTTTGCTCACATTAATATCTCTTATTCTTCTTTTTCTTTTTCTTTCCTTTTTTTTTTTATTAAAATGCTTGCTCTTCTAGAAATTCCCATACCTCCTTCTTGTTTCTCCCCGACCTCCCCTTCCCACACTGCCTAGTTATCCTCTTTTTCTATGTGGTTCTAAAATTGACTTATTTTGTTTGACCTCGTCTATGCCAGACTTCAGGATTATAATATCTGAATTCCTTAAGTTTTAATGAAATATAATCAATTCAGTTCTAGAGAGAGAGAACAGAGTAACATGCAGCACCACAACAGTGAAGAAAAATGCTTTCTATACATGGGTATAACTGTATATTTAAATATAAGTATTCTAAAAAGAGAAAAGCAATAAAGCCAGTGAGATCTGTAAATCTGGTATGAAAGTCTGTGTAAAGATTTAAGGCCAAGACAACAGTTCCTAATCATTATACAAATGATCTTTTGATCTCTGCCATCTCACATACTTGAAGATAAAGAAGAGGTAATGGTCACGTAGGTAACTATTCTGAAGATGAATTTTTGCATATGTAGTGACAATATTTGATCCCAGGAAAAGAAAAGGGATTGGAATGAGTCACAGGTTTTGGTGACAAATAAAATTTGATGTTGCATAGATAGAATATTTAGGTGTTCCATAAAGTCAAGTAAAGGAACACATTATTTTCCTGTGAAGCTTTCATTTCTAGTCACATAAGCTGTCATTAAAAATGTCATCTATTTTCCACTCAGTAAGGTTGTTACTAGAAATGACAGGCTTGTAACTCCCTCTCTTTTGTCTGTCTCCCCTACCACTATATTAGTGTGGGTGGGTGGGTGGGTGGGTGAACTGTAAACTGACTGCAAAACCTTAAACAGATCTTTCTTTTCTTGCAAATTTGTGTTTTATTAATTGCCACACTTCAGAGCCTTATCCTCATTACATTACTGGTCTAGTTTCAGCAAAGACAGGCTTACTGTGTATTTAACACATAGAGGATCAAAACAAAGTAATGCATTACAAAATATTTCAAACTATTTCAAAATCTGGTGCTGTGCGCCAGGCTGGTAAATATTGTGTATCACCAAAGACACTTAATCAAGGCAACTAAAAATAAAGGAGAGAGTGTGTAAGGACAACAGGCTGAAAACCTGAAGTAGGAACAGTATTGTGTAGCTTCCAGCAGCGATAAAGGAAGGAAGAAAAGGATGTTCATAACAGAGATCAAAATGGGGTTTTTTGAACACAGGAAGGGAGTGGTTATGGTACATGTATCATATGAGAAAAGCTAGCCAGGCTGAAATTTCCTGATATTTTGACAATTTATAATAAGAGGCAGCAAGATAATGCATATTCATATAAGTTAATTCACTTATATCACTGTACCTGTGAATAAGTATTATAAAAAATTGTCATTAGAAGTACTCTGTTTTACTACAAATACTGTAAAATCAGAAGATATTTAGACCAGCATTTTTATTTAGTGAACTAAAATATTTTAAAATTTGTTATATTTCCTTGTCTTTACAGAAGTAATAGTGAGGACATATAGACAATGTGAACTTCCTGGAAAATTTAAATTAAAAATAAAAGATGGTTATTTTGGTTATGAAAGTGGAAAACTTCCTGCTTGGAAACTCTGGAATTACTCTGGATTTACAGCTTTATTTTCTAACTCTGAACAAAATGCTGATCTGAGATTTTGCTTTGTTTTACTCAGCATATGTTCTGTTCCCTTTAATATTTTTCACAGGAACATGGAATCACAGAACAGCTGAAGTTGCAAGGGACCTGTTTAGCTCATCTAGTACAACCTCTTGCTCAAGCAGGGTCAGCTAAAGCAGGTTGCCCAGAGCCATATCCAGTTGGGTTTTGAATGTCTCCATCCAGAATATCTCTAGGCAACCTATTCCAATGATTGGTCACTCTCCAAGTAAAAAGTTATTAATTTTATTTTAACATGATTTCCAATGTGTCAGTTTAAGCCTCTGGTTTTATCACTAGATACCACTGGGTAAAGTCTGGCTACATATTTTTTGCTCCCTGCAACCAGGTCTTTATGCATATTTCTGAGATCCCCCCCTAAACCTTCTCTTCTCTCAGTTAAACAGTCCCAGATCTCTCAGTCTTTTCTTATATAAGATGCTCTAGTCCCTTCATCACCTTCATGGCACTTTGCTAGACTCAATCCAGTAAGTCCATAAATGTTTTGTTGTAGAGTTACATTATATACTCCAATGATACTACATAATTTATAGCTGTGACACATTACATTTTGGCTATATGATATACCTGAAATGATCAGATCAAAGAGCAAACTGAAATCTAGTATAAGGGTCCAGCTTCAGGTATCCATGTTGTCTTTGTATTCAGGCTGCCTACAAATGTCATTTGTCTCTGCCCTGTGAAGCACCACAGCTGCTCTAGAAAGAGCACTTTGTGGAGGGGGACTTCAGTTACGTCCATCTACACTGAAGGTGATTTAACCTCTCACTTTTTATCCTTGTATGAATTGGATAGCTGCAATAGGGATCCCTTTTGTTATCCTTCAGGTATCTGGGTGGAAACACTGAAAAATTAAGGCACTTTTCAAGTTGCCCAAGAATCCCATAGGTAAAGGATTCCTGGTTGTTATCAGTTGTGTTATCAGTTATCAGGTGAAGATAAAATGCAAATAATGACAGAAGTTCATAATCCTCAATATATACATATACTAAGATATGTCAGAAGGTATCCTTCTCCATCCTCCAGTTGGCTTTCTGCCTTTTATTTGATAAACAGGATTTTAGGCTTTGACCATGACTGTTCAATGGACTGCAGTTTCTGAGACCTTGTTTTTAGGGACTTGACTTACTTGCAGGATTTTTCCTTCAGCGGCTTCCATCAGTGAAAACCTTCAGAGGGATACCATAGTGCACAACTCCAGAGAAACTACCATTTTAGAACACTCTGGCAAAATATACTAATCATACAGTAATATTGTTTCTTTCTGTGGCTTTTATTGCTTTTGATTGATTTAGTTAGGTTTTCGTGTTACTAAACCCCATTAATTTATAACACAGTTTAAGAAAGAGTATCCAAAAAGTAGGACTTTTTTTTCCTAAACACTAATTTACAAAATATTTACAAATTTACAACAATCTACAAGGTCTTCCTTTTACCTTTTTGATCAAGACTGCTAAAATAATTCCTTGAATAAGACCCTACTACCACAAGGGGTACCACAATGTTAGTGAAATGCCTTTTTTGTTTGTTTTTTTTTTTTTTTTAAGAAGAGTATTACATTTCCGTAAAATTCTCAAAACTCAGACAGTTTGTTTGCTTTTGGGAGAAGATTTGATTTTCTAAAAAAAAGTTATGTCACTTGACTTTATTCTATAGTTTAATAAACTATAGTGGTGATGTAGAACTATTCTGGCTACAGAGACTGTTGTTTCACTTTTTCATTCATACACATATGAAAAGAACTAGATTGTCAAAATATTAGATTTCTACTTGACCCTAAGCTAGATACCTCCAGATATCCTAGCAGATAGCAAAAATAGTCACAACAGGGGAACTTAGCTCTCAAGCACTTGTAGCTGAAGGGCTTCACTTCCTATTATAAAACAGAGGCATTGAGGGTTTATTAGATAAAAGTAGCAAGATCATGCTGCTAACAGTATGAGTAAGCAGTTGACAAGTGAATGAATTACAGGCCCTCCTGCATTTAGATATTTTCTTTTTCTTTATTTTTCTTTTTTTTAAAATCTCTCTTTTCTCTTGCTGTTTCTGAATAAACACTCACGGTAAGAACATCTCAAGATGTTAAAATATTTCTTTCTGTTGTAAAATATATGCTTCTCTCTTTAGAATAAGTAAGATGAAGATCTCTTGGTTCCAGAAACTTGGGAGTTGTGCTTTCCAATTAGAAGACTGCTTCCATTATTGGTTTAGACATCTGAATTCAATATTATTTCCATAACTGAAGACTGTTTCTCAATACATGGGCAACTGCTAACTGCATGTATAGCATTTCCATGCAGGAAGAGCTATGTCAAGGAAATCACGACATAGTTGGTTGACAGTCAAAAAAATAGACTGTTTTGAAGGTTTTAGTTTTTTGAAGAAAGATATCAGCTGATTAGTTAGTATTTTGGGATGCTAGTTTATATTTTAGGTATCTAAAAGAAAAAGAAAATAATGGAGGTAGAAATGGTTGTCACAAGAAAATATTCTTATGCCAAATATTTGAAATCCTCTCATATTTAATAAATAAAATTACAAGTAACATGCAGTATAGATTAGTAACTGTAATTGATGTCTATCACAGCAGCGCTGCTGAAATTTGTTGTTAATGTAAGATACTCAACTCTTCTAAAATGTAGGTACTCTTAGCACACTGAATTTTGCATACCATTGAAATGTCATAGCTTTCCTTTTAATGAAGTGACAGACTAATGAATTAAATGAAGATACTAATTGAGTAATTGACTGAGGAAATTAACTTAGGTTATTGTTGCAAATAAGCTAATGCTAAGTTTGTCAATGTTGAGAAAAACACCTGATGGCAAGAAAATGTGAACGCGCATCAACATGGTTAAACAACAGCCATCAAATAAGGGGGTGTTTCATTGTCTATAATGCAAAAATTACAAAAAAAATTTTCAGTGCCGTGTTGTATGCTTCAGTATAGCCTCTCTTGCAACTACGCCTTCTGTTAATTAAAATTGCATTTAGGTTTCTCTATGGCATATTTTTTATATAGCTAAAACTAATCAGGAAAGATCAGTTCCTTAATAGCTTCTAAAAATGAGGCTGAAAGAACACTAACTATATTACATAAACTTGATCTACAAGAACTCTACTTTAGCAAAGATCTTCCTGAGCTAATTTGTGAGGAGTTGTTCTCTTTGGTAATTATCTTAACATCTACATACCTTTAGACCTCTTTAAATGAATGCTCCTTAACACTTATGCAAATATGTATCTCTTGACTTTCCTTTGATTTAGTGAATCTTAGACTAATAAAACTGTTGCTCTTCCTTTCTCTTCAATATCAACCATAAGATTTAGTTAGTTCTCCATAAATGTTTCTTGTAGTTGGTTTTACTTTCATTTTTCTTCTGACAGCACCATCTCTACTGCTCTTTCCTTATGACAGAGAACATTTCTATGATTACTGCTCTATGCTAACTGATTTCTTTTACTTGACTTGGTTATACCAACAGATACAACATTATTGCCTTCATTGTTCTGTCCTTCTGGTTTACATCTAATGTCTTTCATCCTGCTTCTATTTATTCAGGTGTTAAAGGTGGCCAGACATATTCATTAACTGCTATCAAAGACACGTTTTTTTCAGTTATTTTGTTCATTTTTCCTTGTATGCTGATGTCCATTATATATTCATTAATCCAAATATCAGTCTACTACTATTCACTATCCAGGTTCCAAATTGAGAATCACCAGATGATCCAAGAGGAAATGAAAAAAATCAAAACCAAAACTGGAGGGATTTTTTTCTTCTTCTTTTGCAATGTGAGATCAGGACAGGGGCACTGTAAGAGCTACTGAACAAGTCAAAATACAAACATCAAGGTACAGCAGAAGGTACTACTTATATGGCTAAACAGCCAAGAAATTATTCAGTCCGTTTCACAAGAAATAAATACTTGAAAAGTAAACTCATTATTTTATTTTAGTTAAGTATTAGCATTCATAGTTGTTGCTACAGAAGATATTTCTGTACTTAGGAATGCATTTTTAAGACAAAGGCAGCAAAGAGCAGGTAAGCGACACATTTTAGAGTTTTGTAAGACCGAAGATGTGAGTCGAAAACCAATGGTGAAAGTCACAGTGACTGGTGTATCATTTACTGGCGAGAAAGGGCAAAAATTAATGCCTGAAATTGAAATCTTTAATTGTTTGTCAGCTTTTTTGTTTTATTATTTTTCTATTTGGTTATTACATGTTAAGACATGTTGAAATTGGGAACTCCACCATAACATTATACAAATTTATTTTCAATCTTGTTAGCTTAGTGGTCCATATGTAGCCCTGAAGGAGTGTTATGGGAGGAAGCAGGTAGACTTCTTATTTATACGTGTATGAATAGCAAAGGTTGATAATCTCTATCTACAGTGCAGGTAAGCCTGCAAAAAGAGAAATAGAAACCATAAAATGATCTATCTATCTCTGTGTGACATGTGTCTCTATGTATGATGTTTTTTGCAAGAGTTGGCTACGATCTATAGTCTTGTTGTACAAAAGGATCTGGGGGATCATAGGTCACCAAAATATTTCTGTCTTCACAAAGTGCTATCTTTTAGTAGAATTATTTAAGAGAATACAATATCTTTTATAAGCACTCATATATTAAAAATATTTTCCTTTTTTTTTCCCTTCTTTTACTCCCCCTGCCCCCCCAGTAATTATTATGGTAAGTTATTCAAATTAAATCAAGGTCACCCTTTTTTCCAGTGTCATCTAATGATTTGTAATCGTAAGATGACTGAACCTTTGCTCATACTGTTCCACTACTGATCCATCCATTAATGGCTTTCCTGGAAAAGACAAGTAACTACAGTTTTCTAGGAATGACTTGTCAGGCACCTATTGATAGAAACATGTCCAGCTCTTAATATCTAATGTCAGCTCCCTGCCTTCAGTTAATTGACAAAGGAGATTTGGGAAGATTACGGTTGATGTTGTTGTGTACATCCTCTCTACAATTTCCCTTGACTTTGTTTGGTTATTACAGGATTAATATTGCAAAGGGAATTGAAAGATAAATGCAGGTCCTTGCTAGCAAACATTTTGGCAAAGGAAAAAATGAGAGTGAAATTTTTAATTTAAATAAAACAAATGTTGAGTAATGTTGCCAGTAACAATATTAAGGTAGTTTACTAAAAGAACAAATGATGAAGGTTGGAAAATAAAATACATGTGTAAATATATACAGAAAGATATAAAACACTTTAATTACTCTCTAAAAAAATCGTATTTATAGTAAATTAAAACATATGTTGAAAGATAAAATTATTGACATGAAAAAAGCTTCACAATTATTATTATCATTATTAATATTACAATCACTACTTTTAGTCTTCTGATTAGAAAAGTTACTAGTACAAGGAATAAAGTTGTCATGACAGAAACAACCAACGTGCAGGTAGAAGGAACAGGCTTATATTCCTTCCCTAATCAAAAGCCATACCTGCAGGAGAAACATAAGTAATATTGAAAAGTGGATCAAGATGGCCTAGTGGGATAGCTCACATGACGGCAGTGTTGTGATGGATGGATACAGGCTCCTTAGGAAGAACTGGCAGGACAGCAAAGAAGGGGAGTTGTGCTTTATGCAAGACACAATGGAGCTCAGCCTGAGGACAGACAAGGAGCCAACTGAGAGCTTACGGGTCAGAATTAGCAGGAAGACCAACACGGGTGACATTGTACTGGGGGTCTGCTTAGGCTGCAAGAGGAAGTAGATGAAACCCTCATTGGATAACTAGAAGAAGCCCCACATTCACAGGTCCTCATCCTCACGGGGGATTTGAATCACCCCAATATCTCCTGGAAGGGTAACAAAGCAGGGTACAAAGAACCCATGAGATTTGTGGAGTGCATCCTCAGCAAGTTTACAGACAATATAAAACAGCTGATACACCAAATAGGTGTGCTGCTGTACAGAGGCACTGAGACAGACTTCAGATATTCATAAACAGGAATCTCATGAATTTCGGCAAGGGGAAATGCAAAATCCTACCCTTGGAGAAGAATAATCCCATGCACGAGGATAGGCTGGGGACCAACCAGGTGGAGAACAGCCGGTCGGGAAAAGACCTGGAGGTCTTGGTGGACAGCACATTTAAAATGAGCCCACAATGCAGGAAAGAAGGCGAGCAGCACCCTGGGCTGAAGTGATCCTTCCTCTCTACTCAGCACTGGTGAGATGACATCTTGAGTACTGGGCCCAGTTCTGGGCTCCCCAATACGAGAAAGAAATACTGTCTCCAATACTGGAGACAACACTACAAAGATGATTAAGGGATTAAGAAAGGCTGAGAGGCCTGGGACTGTTCAGCCTAGAGACAAAAAGGCTTGGGGGGCCAGGGGGGATCTTATCAATCTATATAAATATCTGAAGGGAGGGTACAAAAAAGACAGGGTCAGACTCTTTACAGTGATGTTCAGTGACAGGAACAGAGGCAATGGGCACAAACTGAAACACAGGAAGTTCCCTCTGAACATAAGGAAACACTTTTTCACAGTAAGAGTGACCGAGCACTGGCACAGGTTGCCCAGGGAGGTTGTGGAGTTTTCATCCTTGAAGATATTCAGAAGCCATCTGGACATAGTCCTGGTGGACACCAAGTTGAACATTAGCCAGCTATGTGCCCTTGTGGCAAAGGCAGCTAATGATATCCTGGGCTGTAGTAGCAGGAGTGTTGCCAGTAGGTTGAAGGAGGTGCTGCTTCCCCTCAGCAATGTTGAGGCCACACCCGGAGTACTGTGTCCAGGTCTGGGCTCCTCAGTACAAAACAGACATGGACATAATGGAAGGAGTCCAACAAAGGGCCACAAAGATGATGAAGGGACTGGAGCATCTCTCCTATGAGGAAAGGCTGAGAGAGCTGGACTTGTTCAGCCTGGAGAAAAGAAGGCTCAGGGGGATCATATCAATATGTATATTGACATGGGATGGCAGGAGGGAAGGGAAGAAGGTAGAGCCAGATTCTTCTCGGTGGTGCCCAATGAGAATCCAAGAGTCAATGGCACAAATTAAAATACAGGAAATAGCATTTAAATATAGGAATTTTTTTAATTATTCTTTTCTTTTTATGTGAGAGTGTTTGATTACCGGAATAAGTTGACAAGTGTGGTTGTGAAGAATCCATCCTTGGAAATATTAAAAACCTGACTGGACATGGTCCTGGGAAACCTGCTTTAGCTGACCATCCTCTGAGCAGAGGGATTGGACCAGATGATCTCCAAAGTTGTCTTCCAAACTCAACTGTTCTCTGATTCTGTTATTCAATGAATTAAAATTTTGCAATGTTGAAGTTAACCAAGTGAGATGACACGAAGGAAATACACAATATGAATCTTGTGTAAAATCAATTAAAAAAAAAATATAGAATTGTCTGTTAAAAGGCCTAAAAACATAACCTTAATTTCAATAATAGTTATTGGTGATAAACATGTTTTTATCTTTTTCAGCCCATACCACTGTCAGTGAACTGATGGTCGTTCGACACAACTCTTTTATGCTGGAACAATCACATATACTGTCTGTATTTTACATACTGTACAATGATCAAAGATAGCATTGAATTAAAAATATATAAAATATTAATTTTCCTATGTTTTTCTTATAGTTCAAAGTATCAAAATGCTTTATAAATTATCTTTAGACACTTATATTCAGGCAGCTAAATTAAGCCCCAAGGACAGATTTCAGCTCCAGACTTAGAAACCCAAATTTAGATGCTCAAATCTGTGTATAATAAGTGAATAGACATAATCAAGGGAAAGCTAGTCTTTGACACAAGTATCCACACACAGATGTGTGAAACATCTGAGATATCTCTAAAGAGAGAACAGGTGTGACACAGGACATAAACCAGCTCCATTCTCTGAGTTGGTAACCAGAGATTATGTGGAATAACTTATGTCACCTCAATATTTATGCTGACACAACTTATCTGAGCTCCTATTCAGTACAGCAAAGAGAGTCTACAGAGCTATTCCCCGAGCTTTGTGTGAATAGCTCAGATTTAGACATCTAACTTTTGACTCTTTAGATGTACTGTGTTGGGTCTGGCTAGGGTGAAGTTAACTTTCCCCATAGCAGCCCTAATAGTACTGTGCTTTGTATTTGTAACTGGAATGGTGTTGACAACACACCAGTGTTGTGGTTATGGTGAACAGTGCTCACAACATCAAGGTTGTCTCTCCAATTCCTTCCCCGTAAACGGCCAGTAGGCTGGAGGTGGGCAAGAGTTTGGGAGGGGACACAGCCAGGACAGCTGACCCAAAATGACCAAAGGGATATTTCATACCATAGAACCATAGAATCATAGAATGGTTTGGGTTGGAACGGACCTTAAAGATCATCTAGTTCCAACCCCTCACCACAGGCAGCAACACCTTTTTACTAGACCAGGTTGCTCAAAGCCCCATATCAATATGATGTCATGCTCAGCAATAAAAGTTAAAAGAAAGGAGGAGGGAGGGTTCGTTCATTATTAAGGCATTTTCTTAAGAAGCAACCACTGTGTGCACTGAGGCCCTACTTCTCAGGGAGTGGCTGCACATCACCTGCTGATGGGAAGTAGGGAATAAATCTTTGTGTGTTTTCCTTTTCTTTTGTGTGTGGCCTTTTCCTTTCTTTATTTAACTGCCTTTATCTCAACCTATGAGTTTTTCATCCTATTTTCTCCCCCTGGCCTGCTGAAGTGGGGAGTGATAGAGCTGCATAGCAGGCACTTGGCAGTCAGTCAAGGTTAACCCATCACATGTAGCCAGCTTCTATTTAATGCAGAGAGTGCCTTTGACCTCTGCCTGAGACCTCCATTGGCCTACCCAACCGACTGTGCTATGTGGGAAGACTGGGGCATGGACAAAGCATTGTCTTTGCTTTGCCCCCAGAGTGCATTCCACCATCCCAACTCTTAACCATGTTCTCAGTCTTAATGTTACCCATAACTTCCCCAGCTTTTTTCATTTGTAAAAGAACTTTTATCCTGGTTTGAAAATGTCAGTTAAAATTTTCCACCACAATCTGAGCTTTAGGCAGCCATCAGACACTGAAAATTGCAGCTTGTGTAAATAAACTGTTTATGTTAAACAGCTGAAAACAAGATGTTGTAATAACAAGTGGCTTAAAAAAATTGAAATGGTGATCTTTTGCTGTAGTATATACATGGGACTTCATATTTTTATATTTTTCCTCTTTCATTTCAAGTACGTTAATGCAAATCTCCTCACTTTTTAGCAGTAATATGACACAAATCATTGACAATTCTCTTTCAATTGATTTATTTGAAAATAAACAAGTGTTTTTCAAAAGCTGCTCATTTTCCAATAGAATGAACGCTTCTTGACCTTAGTTCAGTCTTATCATGCTGGTAGAAAAAAAAATCATTCAATGATAAAAAAGATTAAACATTACTAGGTCAGGTATTCAATGTCATCAAAACTGTGCTGTATTGATACTCACAAGCTTTAACAATTCTAGCCTCAACGGTAATTGCATGCATTTTTTTTGTGGTGTTTCTCTTAGCTAGGTTTCATACCATTTAAACTTTGGTTTAGGGCGGATGAAAATCACTTAAAAGTGCATTGACATGCAAGTTGCAGGGACTTCATAAGGATAGCCACAAATGTGGTTGAATTTCTTTGTTGTTGTAGTGGGGTAAAGAAGTTGTAAGAGACAGATACTCCTTTCTCAGGGAGTGAGATCAGTTTCACTTCCTGGCAGTTTCTAAATTGTATTTGCCAATTGTGACTGAAATTATGGAGACAGATGATCACTGGTCTCAACCTTTCATTATTTCAAGGCCACTGAGTGAAGAAGTGGTGCATTGCTTTTAAGCTTTCCTGCTTTGGTTCATTTTACAGGATTTCAAGTTTCATTTCTCAAAGACTGGAATGGAGATAAGTGTTTCTGAAATCTGTTGGATAGGCAGGGTTAACACATTAGAGATCTTGGTTTTCTCCTGTATCTTCCCTTTTCTTCTATTGCTTTTGCAAGTATGATAATAAATCTTTTAGGGAAGACATGGTCAGAAGGAACATCCACCCTTTTCGTAGACCTAAATTTGACACTTCATTGTCTTTACTTAAACGATTAACGTAAATTAGGTATGATATTAGTTGTAACAGGCTGGACCTAAGTTGCATTATTCCTATTTGTACTTCTTTCTTAGTAAACTCAGTTTAAATTTTAAAAGTTTCCAACAAATGAAATTTTCTCTAATTCAGTGTTGCATCTTTAATGTAGAATTTAGTCCAGAAGCTATCTTTTAAAGAAAAACTCATTCTAAAAATCTCTGGTTACTATATAATTCTTTATAAGGGACACTTACATAGTGCTGGACAGGCAACTAAAAAAAAGACAAAAAAAAATATTAAGGCCCTCATCAAATTTAAAAACCGATTGCTTATTCTCCTTTGCAAAGGAATTGTAGAAAAGTTGTAATATTTTTTTTTAAAAAAAGCAACCAAACAAACCCAACACCGTCAACACAAGCCAGTTGCTACCATTTCAGGAAAAAAAAAAAAGGGAAAAAGAAAAAAAAAGACAGAGAATAAAAAGCAACTTTTTTATCAATAGAAATATGGAGAAAGTTCATTATTCTTAGGCAACTAGAAATTTTCACTAGTGCAACCCTTTGTAAGTAATACACACGTCAGTTTTAATTTACACCAGAAAAGCTTAATGAGCCTTCCAGCTATAAAAAGATTCTCACTCTTCTACTTTTGAAATGATAATTAGCCTTAATTCATAATCAAATAGGGAGTATTAAAGGAGCTGCTCAAGCTATACAGAAAGTCCATGATGATGAATCCCAGTCATTTCATTCAAATATTTAGCCTCAGTCAGAAAGACAATAGAATGAGTCTACTATAGGTATTACTGTAAAACTTTAAAATTAGTTCAATGTATGCACATAAGTATTCAAGTACTGGATTTTTTCCAAATACTGTCTTTAAATAACGAACAAAATGAAATTTTATTTGGAAATTTGTAAATTTTTATTATTTAACTGCCACTGTTTAACTGCCACAGCAAACCTCAGAACTTTAAAAGAAAGGATAAGCTTTTATATTGCTGGAGAAATATTTCATTATTTTAAGAAAACTACCATAGGAATACATGCAAATATTCTATAAGCCTAGTTTGTTTACAAACTATTGTTATAGTCGTTCAAATTCAGATTTTCACTTTCATAAATCAAACCCATGAAAAAACTTCAAAATATTAAACTCTAGTGTACTGATTTAAGCCCTGGCTCATCAAAAACAGAAGGCAAATGAGCTGCTCTAGCCATAGGCAAAATAGTTGCCTAAGGAAGCCATCAGATAGTGACCAATGGCCAAATCCACTCCGACTACAGCAGAGCTTTGAAAAGCTTGGTTTGCTCCTACCAACAGGAACAATAGTGAGAGTACCAGGGACAGTAGGTAATGCTGGGAAAGAAGAGCATGGAGAAAGACAGCAAGAGCTGACAAATTTCTAGTATGTATCCCACCCTTTTCTTCATTTCCTAAATTTTAGATTTCTCATTCCTGCAACAAGCCTGATCCTAGTCTTCATTCCTTGGGGCACCCACTGATATATGTGAGTTTTTTTGTTTGTTTGGGGTGGATTGTGTTGGTTTTTTTTCCTTCTCTTTTTTTTTTTCTTCTTTTGTTCTTTATTTTTCTTTCCTCTTACACTGCTGAGAAGCCTTGTGCTTGCTCTGTTGCAGAGAATTTGTCTCCTGCAAAGATGGAACATTTCATCTTATGGCTAACAGTCCCAAAAGGACATGGTGGTTGTAGAAAATAATGAGCATGAAGGAAGAATAATATAAACAATCCCACTGCCTGCAAATGTGCCCTAAGTCATCGCTTCCTGGGACAGTCAGTGAACAAAACAGAACACCAAAGAGGCATAAGGAAGTCATGGAGATTTGTTTTTCTCAGATCTGTTCCTCAGGAGTTATTATTCTCAGTTCTAAATGAGCAGTAGATTTTGCTCGTCTGAGCAGAAATACTACAGTAAATGAATGTAGCAAAAAAGTGTGACAAGAGATATGTTAGGGGTCTTGGAAATAAAAGTCAACTGGATGTAATTTTCTTGTTGGTCATTGCTGGGAAGAGAAGAAAAATTCCTCCCCTAGAGGTTCCCAAGATTAACCTGTGTTCACAGCTGTGTTCAGGATTTTAATGACCATGACTGTTCTAATAATACAAATATTGATTATCTCCTAATTAAAAAAATTAAAAAAATTCAAGTCATTCCTTATGTAATAAATAAGTATCTCTCACACAGATAAGTTGAAAAGAAACATTCATTCATTCAGCATTTCCCAGGTTGTGTGTACTCATTTATATATGCTAGTTCTTACTTCTAAACACTAAAATTCTACTAAAATAAAAAGAAATAAAAAGGGGTTAATTCCCATTTACACTAATTACCTATTAAACTGCTTTGGTAATACTGAGGGGGCAGGAAGTGGGTGCAGATATCAATTCTATTACTGTTATATTTATGTAAATATGAGTGTTTGTTGTTTTTTATTTTTCAAAGATTATACAAATTCACAAAATTTTCCATTTTCTACAAGGTTTTTCCTTTTTTTCCAAATTAGGCTGGTCCAAATTTTTTTATTCTCAGAAACTCTACAAATTCCTGTTCTGGCTAAATATACCACGAATGTTGCAGATGTGGGACTGGAACAAGTGATGGAGCTTTTACATAAAAAAAGGAAATAAAGGGCAGTTTGAAATTGTGAATTAAATGTATTTGATTGATGGCCTGGGAATAAGAACGTTAATAGTTCATATTTTCAGTGAGTTTTTCAGCCAGAATTATGAGATTGTGCCTTTCCATCCTCCAGATGATAAAGGAAACCAGTTTTAGTATCACTTCATGAAGAAACATGTTTAGATACCTTAAATTATCATAACACAATTGACAGTGCTTGTTGATGATCTCCTACACATTGTCACTGTTGCAGGAAAAATGGCATATACCACCATCCATACAGTGGCCAACTTTGCATGTGGGATGTATTTTAAAAAAATACCCCTCAGTACTTAGAAATCTTTTGCTCATGCCACACAGCACACGAATAGTTTATCAATTACACCATATAAAGAAGGTAGCACAAATCATCCTTCTGTAAATACAAAATGCATATTTTGTATGTATTTTATATTTATATGCATACACATACATTTATGCATCATATCAATACAATATCGGATTATGCTTTGAATTGAAAAAAACCAGAAATTTAACACAACTGAATTTAAGTTCTTTGGCATTTTTAGTATTGCCTTTTAATTTTTAGTTTTGTATTTCCTTTTTTTTTTTCTTCTTTTTTTTCCTCAACTGGCAGTGTAATCACAATGACTGACTTCTTTTCTGATTAATATAAGTCAATGCTCCAGTGAACAGAAAACTAAACTGAGTTTTAGGATGCCTGAATTGTGCTTCCAGGGTTCCTGACCTCCACCCTGGGGAGACTGGCTGCGCCCACAGAGCTTGGCAGAAATGTTCTGCGCAGCTCTACTCTCTGGTCAAACAACACTGGGAACTATGCTGGAGCAAACCATGGTCTCTTCTCCCCATGTGTCTAGGAGTCTTGAAGGAAACCAGAACATGTGTGGGGATGTTGAATACTCAGATACTGACATCCTGACAGTCACTATTTTGAGAATATATGCCTCCAGATATGTACAGCCAAGTGTTCTTTTCTCAAATTGTTGAAAAGTGCATTGAGGACAATCTTTACTGCTGTTTCTGATTTGTCTGTGGAAGCTATGCCACTCAAAGACTTGTTTCAGGATAGAAAAAAAATGGTGATGTTAGAAGGGCAAACTTTAGGAAAGTACTAGTTAGGAAAAATTATTTGACTGAGATGCTCTAAAACAGGAATTATTTTACATCAAATATGAAAAAAGAGCTACCTAGAGAAAGAAGTAAGGAATAGCTACAGGGTTAGGGGGAAGACTACTCTACAGATGGAAGTATAGGCATCATACGTAGGAGTGGAAATATGCATTTGAACAAGGAAAGAATGTACATCTAGGGCAGGGGGGGAGAGAGAAACAGATTCTTTAGCAAGGAGGTTGTATTATGAAAATTTAAAAGTTCAGGAAGCAAGTGAAACTGTAGAATCATAGAATGATAGAATGGTTTGGGTTGGAAGAAACTTTGAAGTTCGTTTAGTTCCAACCCCCCTGCAATGGGCAGGGACAACTTCCACTAGAACAGGTTGCTCAAAGACCCATCCAATCTGGACTTAAACACTCCCAGGGAGGGGGCAGCCACAACTTCTCTGGGCAACCTATGCCAGTCTCTCCCCACCCTCACAGTCAAGAATTTCTTCCTAATATCTAATCTAAATCTACCCTCTTTCAGTTTAAAACCATTACCCCTTCTCCTATCACTACATGTCCTTGTAAAAACTCCCTCTCCCACTTTCCTGTAGGCCCCCTTCAGGTACTAGAAGGCTGCTAGAAGGTCTCCCCAGAGCCTTCTCTTCTCCAGGCTGAAGAGCCCCAACTCTCTCAGCATGTCTTCACAGGAGAGGTGCTCCAGCCCTCTCATCATCTTCATGGCCCTCCTCTGGACTCACACCAACAGCTCCATGTCCTTCTTACGCTGGGGGCCCCAGAGCTCTAGGTGGGTTCTCACGAGAGCAGAGCAGAAGGGGAGAATCACCTCCCTCGACCTCCTAGTCGTGCTGCTTTTGATGCAGCACAGGACACAGTTGACTTTCTGGTCTGCAAGCACGCATTGCTGGCTCATGTTGAGCTTCTCATCAACCATCACCCTCAAGTCCTTCTTCTCAGGGCTGCTCTCAATCCATTCTCCATCCAGCCTGTATTTGTTCTTGCGATTGCCCCGACCCACATGCAGGACCTTGCACTTGGCCTTGTTGAACTTCATGCTGTTTGCACAGGCCCAGCTCTCAAGCCTGTCAAGGTCCCTCTGGATGGTATCACTTCCCTCCAGCATGTTGACTGCACCACACAGCTTGGTGTCATCAGCAAACTTGCTGAGGGTGCACTCAATCCCACTGTCCATGTCACCGACAAAGATGTTAAAAAGTGCCGGTCCCAATACTAGACCTGAGTTACACCACTCATCACTGGTGTCCACTTGGACATCAAGTCGTTGACCGTAGCTCTTTGAGTGTGACCATCCAGACAATTCCTTATCCACTGAGTGGTCCATCTGTCAAGTCCATGTCTCTCCAATTTAAAGACAAGGATGTCGTGTGGGACAGTATAAAATGCTTTGCATAAGTCCAGGTAGATGACATCAGTCACTCTTCCCTTATCCACTGATGCTGTAACCCTGTCGTAGAAGGCCACCAAATTTGTGAGGCATGATTTTCCCTTAGTGAAGCACATGTTGGCTGTCACCAATCACCTTCTTCTTTTCCATGTGCCTTAGCATAGATTCCAGGAGGATCTGCTCCATGATCTTGCTGGGCACAGAGGTGAGACTGACTGGCCTGTGGTTCCCCAGGTCTTCCTTTTTTACCTTTTTGAAAATGGGGGTTATGCGGGCCGAGAGTCTAGTGGAAATTGGTTGTGCAAAGAATACTTAAATAATAACTCTTCTTAAAGACTTTGTGAAGAAAATAAGGACAGAAGAGGTGAGTTATTCTATATGAATAATGATATAAATTAAGGGTAATGTTAGTATTGCACCCAAAATTGATGGGTGTTGTGGTTTAACCTCAGCTGGTAACTAAGCACCACACAGCCTCTCAGTCACTCCCCTCTGTGAGATGAGGGAGAGAATCAGAAGAGTGAAAGTGAGAAAAACTCATGGTTTGAGGTAAGGACAGTTTCATAAATAAAGCAAAAGCTGTGCATGCAAGCAAAGCAAACAAGAAATTCATTCAGTACTTCCCATCAGTGGGCAGGTGTTCAGCCATCTCCAGGAAAGCATGGCTCCATCATGCATAACGGTTACTTAGGAAGAAAAACACCTTCACTCCCAATCTCCCCCCTTCCTTCTCCTTCCCCCAGCATTATATTGCATGGCATCATATGGTATGGAATATGTCTTTGGTCAGTTGGGGTCAGCTGTCCCATCTGTGTCCCCACCCAGCTTCTTGTGCATCCCCATCCTACTCACTGATGGGGTGGTGTGAGAAGCAGAAAAGGCCTTGACTCTGTGTAAGCACTGATCAGAAATAATGAAAACACCTTTGTATTATCAACACTGTTTCCAGCACAAATCCAAAACATAGTCCCATACCAGCTACTATGAAGAAAATTAACACTATCCCAGCCAAAACCAGCACATTCTCCACCCCTTATTCCATACCATTTATGTCATGCCTAGGTTCCACACTATACAATACATCCTCATTAACCATCACCCCCCTTCCCGTCTTTTGATATAATACACAGATATCATTCTCTTAGTCTATGGATCACCCCCATAAAATGTGCAGAAAACATCCACAAATGTCCACAAAATGTCCATTGAGTTGGAAAAGGGAAAAAGAGCTGGCCAAACAGCTCAGCAGTTTAAGTCAATACTCTATAGTGTATTAACAGATCTAGAAGAGAAGACTAGCCAACAGTAGGGTGGCGACATGAGATAATGAGAGTATAATGTTTTTTATTGAAAGAGGCGTTATCAGGATTAAGAAACTATTATAATCCTGTTAGGTATTTTAATTTAGTGGGCTTGCAGCATAAGGAAATGTGTCTTTATGGAATTTGCAGATGACATACAGTTTGGAGAACTGCCATTGTTGAGCAGACAGATTACCATAGACACAGAATTAAATGACACACTGAGAAGAGTTTTTCTATTTCTGGTCTACATTAAAAACATAAAATAAAATAAGAATTAAAAAGAAAAAAAAGAGAAATTTAAAGTCAGACAAAGCCAAGAGTGGCTATCTATAAAGCTAGAGGAACAGATAGTGTATTTTGTTGAGGGTAGATTAAAGAGCTTTGCTGACTTATTTTTGCAAAACAAAGATTGGGAGAGGGAATCCTCTAATTCGCTCCCAGGATCGAGGGCCCCCTGTACTCTGCCCCTCTCAGGTGGAAAACAATAACCTAGAGGAAAGGAGTGAATGGAGGCAAGTTTATCGCCGTGGCAAAAGGCGAGTGCCCTCCTTGCCTACCTTGCCTCCACAGGTGCCTCTGAGAAATAGATATGAAGCCCTAATGGAATACAGCCGGTCCAATGGGGATGTGGTGGAGAGACAACCTATATCAGAGGTCCCACCACAGTCAGAAAAACCTGACAGGCATATAGCTACCTCCTCCACAAGGAAGAAGAGAAGAGTTTTAGTGGTTGGAGACTCCTTCCTAAAGGGATCTGAGGACCCAATATGCAGAGCTGACCCCCATCACAGGGAGGTCTGCAGTCTGCCTGGAGCCCGAATCAGGGATATCACCAGGAAACTCCCCAACCTGGTGAAGGCCACAGACTACTACCCCCTGCTGATCTTCCAGACGGGTGGGGAAGAAGCTGCATCCCGTAGTCTGAGGGGGATGAAGAAAGACTACAAGGCCCTAGGACGGTTGGTGAAAGAGTCTGGGGCACAAGTTGTTTTCTCCTCCCTCCTTCCATTTTTAGGTGATGACGTTGTTTGGAATAGTAGGATTCTCTCTATAAATGCCTGGCTACGAGACTGGTGCTACAGGCAGGGCTTTGGGTTCTTTGATAATGGCTGGTTTTATAAGACACCAGGCGTGACAGTAATACATGGGAAAGGTTTATGTCGTAGGGGCAAAAGGGTTCTGGGACAGGAATTAGCAGGGCTCATTCGGAGAGCTTTAAACTAGATTTGAAGGGGGATGGGGTAGTAGCTGGGCTTGCACAACTGGGGCAACGCTCTAGTGTTGAGGTAGACCAGGAGGCCTCCCATCCCCCTGGGGTGAAATCGGTGTGCTCAGCTCGCTCCCTGAAATGCCTGTACACCAATGCACGCAGCATGGGGAATAAATAGGAGGAGCTGGAAATCCATGTTCGGTCGGGGGGCTATGATCTAGTGGCAATTACAGAGACTTGGTGGGACACCTCGCATGACTGGAATGTGGTCATGGATGGCTATGTCCTGTTCAGGAAAGACAGGCCACTAAGGAGAGGTGGTGGAGTTGCTCTTTATGTGAGTGATCAGCTAGAATGTATTGAGTTCTGTCCAGGGGCGGATCAGGAGCGAGTTAAGAGTTTGTGGGTGCGAATTAAGGGGCAAGCTGGCAGGGGTGATACTGTTGTTGGTGTCTATTACAGGCCACCGGATCAGGATGAGGAGGGTGATGAGGCCTTCTACAGGCAGCTGAGAGCAGTCTCTCAATTACAGGGCCTGGTTGTCATGGGGGATTTCAACTACCCTGATATTTGTTGGGAGGCCTACTCAGCCAGCCATCCTCAGTCCAGGAGGTTCCTCCAGTGCATTGATGATAACTTTCTGATGCAAATGGTGGATGAGCCAAGTAGGAGAGGAGCGCTGCTGGATCTTATCCTCACTAACAAGGAGGGTCTGGTTGAAGCGGTGAAGGTTGAGAGCAGCCTTGGTTGTAGTGACCATGAGATGGTAGAGTTCAGGATCTCATGTGGCAGGACCAGAATAGCTAGCAGAATCACAACCCTGGACTTCAGGAAGGCCAACTTTGGCCTTTTCAAGCAATTGCTAGGGGAAATCCCATGGGACAGGGTACTAGAAGGTAAGGGGGCCCAAGATAGTTGGTTAGCGTTCAAGGACTGCTTCTTCCGAGCTCAAGATCAGAGCATCCCAACAGGTAGGAAGTCAAGGAAGGGTAGCAGGAGACCTGCATGGTTAAACAGGGAACTGCTGGGCAAACTCAAGTGGAAGAAGAGGGTGTACAGATCATGGAAGGAGGGGCTGGCCACTTGGGAGGAATATAAGTCTGTTGTCAGAGGATGTAGGGAGGCAACTAGGAAAGCTAAGGCCTCCTTGGAATTAAACCTTGCAAGAGAGGTCAAGGACAACAGAAAGGGCTTCTTCAAATACATTGCAGGTAAAGCCAACACTAGAGGCAATGTAGGCCCACTGATGAATGAGGTGGGGGCCCTGGAGACAGAGGATAAAAAGAAGGCAGAGTTACTGAATGCCTTCTTTGCCTCTGTCTATACTGCTGGAGGCTGTCCTGAGGAGCCCCGGACCCCTGCGGCCCCAGAAGAAGTCAGGATAGAGGAGGAATCTGTCTTGGTAGATGAGGGCTGGGTCAGGGACCAGTTAAGCAATCTGGACGTCCATAAATCCATGGGCCCTGATGGGATGCACCCGCGGGTGCTGAGGGAGCTGGCGGAAGTCATTGCTAAGCCACTCTCCATCATCTTTGCTAAGTTGTGGGCAACGGGAAAGGTGCCTGAGGACTGGAGGAAAGTGAATGTCACTCCAGTCTTCAAAAAGGGCAAGAAGGAGGACCCGGGTAACTATAGACCGGTCAGCCTCACCTCCATCCCTGGAAAGGTGATGGAACAACTTGTCCTTGGTGCTGTCTCTAGGCACATCAAGGATAGGGGGATCATTAGGGGCACTCAACATGGCTTCACCAAGGGGAAGTCATGCTTAACCAACTTGATAACCTTTTATGAGGACATAACCCGGTGGACAGATGATGGTAAAGCTGTGGATGTGGTCTATCTCGATTTCAGTAAAGCGTTTGACACGGTCTCCCACAGCATCCTCGCAGCTAAACTGAGGAAGTGTGGTCTGGATGATTGGGTAGTGAGGTGGATTGTGAACTGGCTGAAGGAAAGAAGCCAGAGAGTGGTGGTCAATGGGACAGAGTCCAGTTGGAGGCCTGTGTCTAGCGGAGTGCCACAAGGGTCGGTACTGGGACCTGTTCTATTCAATATATTCATTAATGACTTGGATGAGGGAATCGAGTGCACTGTCAGCAAGTTCGCTGATGACACAAAACTGGGAGGAGTGGCTGACACACCGGAAGGCTGCGCAGCCATTCAGAGAGACCTAGACAGGCTGGGGAGTTGGGCAGGGAGAAATTGAATGAAATATAACAAGGGCAAGTGTAGAGTCCTGCATCTGGGCAAGAACAACCCCATGTATGAGTACAAGTTGGGGACAGACCTGTTGGAGAGCAGCGTAGGGGAAAGGGACCTGGGGGTCCTAGTGGACAGCAGGATGACCATGAGGCAGCAGTGTGCCCTTGTGGCCAAGAAGGCCAATGGCATCCTGGGGTGTATTAGAAGGGGTGTGGTTAGCAGGTCAAGAGAGGTTCTCCTCCCCCTCTACTCTGCCCTGGTGAGGCCGCATCTGGAATATTGTGTCTAGTTCTGGGGCCCTCAGTTCAAGAAGGACTGCTTGTGTCTAGAGAGAGTCCAGCACAGAGCCACGAAAATGATTAAGGAGTGGAACATCTCCCTTCTGAGGAGAGGCTGATGGAGCTGAATCTCTTTAGCTTAGAGAAGAGGAGACTGAGGGGTGACCTCATTAATGTTTATAAATATGTAAAGGGCAAGTGTCAAGAGGATGGAGCCAGGCTCTTCTCAGTGACATCCATTGACAGGGCAAGGGGCAATGGGTGCAAGCTGGAACACAGGAGGTTCCACATAAATATGAGGAAAAACTTCTTTATGGTGAGGGTGACCGAACACTGGAACAGGCTGCCCAGAGAAGTTGTGGAGTCTCCTTCTCTGGGGACATTCAAAACCCGCCTGGACGCGTTCCTGTGTGGTATGATCTAGGTAATCCTTCTCCGGCCGGGGGATTGGACTAGATGATCTTTCGAGGTCCCTTCCAATCCCTAACATTCTGTGATTCTGTGATTCTGTGAATACTATTATGCTCTATAAACATACCTGGAGGCAATGTGAACATATTAGGAAGAGAAGAGAAGAGAAGAGAAGAGAAGAGAAGAGAAGAGAAGAGAAGAGAAGAGAAGAGAAGAGAAGAGAAGAGAAGAGAAAGAGAACGAAAGGGAAAGGGAAAGGGAAATGGGAAGAGGAAGAAAGGAGAGGAGAGGAGAGGAGAGGAGAGGAGAGGAGAGGAGAGGAGAGGAGAGGAGAGGAGAGGAGAGGAGAGGAGAGAGAAGAGGAGAGGAGAGGAGAGGAGAGGAGAGAAGAGAAGAGAAGAGAAGAGAAGAGAAGAGAAGAGAAGAGAAGAGAAGAGAAGAGAAGAGAAGAGAAGAGAAGAGAAGAGAAGAGAAGAGAAGAAGACTCTAAACTGAGAGCTAATATTTATACAAGATCAATTGGAATGCACTGGTCACAGTCAAACTTTGATTATTTTCCTCACCTAATTATTCAGTCCAGCCAGTCATGCTCCTGTTGTAGTCTTCAACAATTGCTTTCTTCAGGAGCTGTCTTGCTCCTGATACCTTACATTTGCTTCACCTCAATAACCGTCTTTCTTCTAGTTTTCTCGCTTTTTATAATTTTGTGCAAATTGTATTAGGATGAAGTTACAGTTAACTTTAAGAATTGTTTCACCTGAGTTGTTTTCAGTCATTGTTTTTAAAGGTCTGTTATTAAATGCATGAAATATGCAGAAATGAATCCTAGAAAAGACGAAATGGAAACTTCTGTGACCTGTAGCTATGAGTGCTTCCCTGCATAGGCTCATACAGAATTAGGACTTTCCTTTGCTATTCTTTATTTGCAACTATTGCCAGTTATACTTCTCAGTGTGTTTGGCAGGATTTCCTGCCTATTTGTGGTCACTTTTACTTATATTATACTTTGTTCTTTGTCTTTTGTCTTGCAATTTCTGTTACCTGGGTCAATGTTTACATCTTTTCTGATGACTCCTAAATGCAACCACATTCTTCACACCTTTGGAGGTCACACTACTGACACACTTACGGATAATGCTCATTCATTGTGTTTGGCTATTCAATCACAGTGTGGTAAGATACTTACATATTGTTGTTGGTGACATTATGTTAGCTCACCTATGTTTGGTTTTAAGGCAAGTTCATATTGATTACCTTCTGTTTATTGCACTTATAATTCATAGGCACGACAAGTCTCTAATTATACTGTGAAGACTCTTGCGCTGGTAATAATGGAGTATTGTAATCTTGACTCTAAGACTAATTTCACTTTGAGAAGGTTATGTGTTCAGTTTCCTGTTGTACTGTAGGTTTATAAAGTGATATGGAGCAAATCTTATCACCACTATTTGAACCACTGTTTTTCTTCTGTAAAATAGGTTATCTTCTTATTTCTGCAGTAGGAGCTCTGAAGTTGAATGTTGTAAACTCTGTGAAGGTCAGAGATCATAAATTGATTTATGATTGAAAGGACCCATAGAGCTCTTCTAATTCAACCCCTTGCCCAAAGCAGGGATAATTTCCAAGTTAAAGCACGTTGCTCAGTTTTGTCTAGTCAAGTTTTGAATGTCTCCAAGAATGCAAGTTTGAAAGTCTCTCTGGGCATTCTGTTCCAGTAGAAAGCCACTCTTAAAAAATGGAGGTTTTTTTTACTTACACTTAGTCAAAACTTCCCTTGCAGCACCTCCAGTCAGATGTTTTTTGTCCTTTTATTATGAATCTCTGAGAAGATGATGCTCATTTTCTGTATAACGATCCCATTTGATAGTTGAAGACAGCACTTAGATCACCTCTTAGTGTTCTCTCTACAGGCCAGACGAATTCAGCTTACATGGCTTTTCCTCACTGGCACATGTTCGAGACCACTAACCATCTGAGAGGTGTTCTGTTAACTAGTCACTAGATAAAAGAGCCCCTAAGCATCTACATTCTTTTTTTCCAACCCATATGTCAAATAGTTTGAGCTAGACATGAACAAGTATTCATGGGATCATCAATTGCCATGTCTTCAGCTCTGGCTTTGTTGGTTGCAGCTTAGTTTTGGCCTGTTCAGTAGTTCCCTTAGAAATGTACGTTACAGTCAGCTAAACCAAAAACAAGTCAATCAATCAATCAAACAAACCAATAGCCACAACTTCCGTCACTCGGTTACTTAACTTTAACAACAGTGCCTGTTATCCCCAGAAGACATCCACCTATGCGAAAGTGCTCCCCCAGCTTCACAAAAGAGGATAGATTTTTTTTTTTCATATGGAGGTGACTAAGAAACTTTCTGTGATGAAAATTTTTGTTTCATTAAAATGAAAACTAATATGGCCTCATGAAATGTTTCTATTGGAAAATATTAATTACATCCAGGATAGGGCTAGAGAAAAAGGAAGTTGAAAAAATAACTGAGAAAGTTTCCATTTCTTCACGAATTCAAACCTGGAAATTGTCAAGTAAGAGTTTGAATAAGAATTACCAAATGTGTTTAATTTGCAGAGAATTATAAATTGATGTTGAAAACATTTAAAATCATACTGAATTGGTAGAGGTTTTCTGGGTTTTCTTTAATGTTCATAGAGAAAATAATTGTGCACCAGTAGCAGTCTAATATCAGTACAAAAGTAGAACTTCTCTTTCATTTTTAACACATTATACCTATGTCTGATTTGATTTCTGAATTTGTAGTATTGCGTATGAATAAAAAAAGATTGAGAACTAATCACTATCATGAAGTGTTCTGTTAATTTACTAAAATGTCACTTCAAATTTAACACTGGACTGATTTATCAGTCTTCTAAACACTCCTATCTCAGTAATCTCTAATTTCCTAAGTGACACTGAATATATACACAAACATTCAGTTCTAACACTAGTGAAAATCACTTACAATACTGAACAGCAAAATATATGATTAACAAATCTATGAACTATGTTATATATTCATACATGCCAACTATTGACTTTTTTCTTTCAATCTTCTACATTTAACAGCTTAATCCTCACAAGGATTTACCTGTTGGAGTTACTAATTTTCAGCGCAACACCATAGTCTAGAGTTAAATAATTTAATTTTGAATGAGCAGAGAAGTGCGAATCAAAATAAGATTCACAGTATGCAATGTGTTAGAGAGGAGCCACCAAAACTACCCGATATAAATACTGTTAAGCTGGGATGTAAGCCCAATACCTTTCATTATTTATGTGCCTGAATCTGACCTCTAGAAAGAAGCCATCCTCTCTCCCTTTACTTGAATTTTAGTTAAACTTGATCTTTTTATGAACTATTGGCAAAATTAGCCTGGAAAACCAACACTGCATAACAGCTTCATGGCTAGAGCACTCCCTCAGGCAATGAAAAACCCAGCTACAGGTGCTGCTTCTGACTATGGAAATCTAAACCCCTTATTTCCACCAAAAAGACTGACTCAAATCCTTCCATTCAAAACCTCCTACTATCAAAAGGATACTCTAATGAGAGACTCTGAAGTTCACTCTCCAAAGCAAAAAAATAATTATTAATTCAGAAAGAGGGTGTGAAATGTCATAAGTACAAATATATTGACAAACGGAAAGGAAATTCTTTCAAAAAGGTGAGATACACCTTCTAGTGCTGGGATTTCACTCTTACAACCAAAGATCTAAACTGTTTCATAACCATTTCAACAATATATCTTAGGTTCAACTCAGTAGCTTTGTACAGAACAATCGTTTCATTGGGATCATTCCCAATCTGATCATGCCCCTATTTGACATACCAGGGATGGGGAACATTCACCCATGTAAGAAATGTAAGATGCAGCATCAGATCCACTTGGGCTGATTTTCTGTGTTTCATTTCTATTTTACAAGTATTAATTTATCAGACATAATGCTGCTTAGACCTTTCACTAGTGGAGATAGATAGAAAGTTATTGTTCTGGACTTGTAGTAATTGTGTAGAATTTTGGACATGAGAGAGACACCCTTCTTGGACCCTGGCAGTCTTCAGTATGAACATGAACAAATATGTAGGCTTTGAGAAATTTTACTGGAAAGAAGCTAAACATTTTATCTACCTCCAGGGTTAGGCAGCAGGTAAACACAGTTTTCTACAGTTACATTGTGGGTTAAGTTCTTAGTGGCAGGTACATAACAATACATGGTTACTTAACCTCTAAATGGTTATATAAGGCATGAAGTCAGTGATCTGCTGCTGTAGATCTAGTCTTAAGACCTCAGAACAAGAACAAATATCAATGGTGTTACCAGAAAATAGTAACCAAGAAAACTCTCTAAACCAAATAATAGTTTAGAAAGCTGACATTGGTTTATTGTAGTGCTGGGTGCATGGGGGATTTCTCCTCCTAGCATGCACACCTAGGGACAAAAGCACACTCATTAAATACATTATAGAAAAATGAATATTCATACAATGCCCAAGAAAAGCCCACCTATTCTGAGAAACCTTATGCATATGCTAATATATTATGTAATTTTCTTTGCGCATGCATACTGAATTGGGGGAAGGGGTTTTGAGTGGTCTCTGGTGGTCGTAACTCCCCCATAGTTATGCTGTCTGCTGTATGGCCCTGCTCCTACCAAGCGTGGTTGAGGCCTTTCTGTTGACACATGCAGGTGGCTCCAAGGAAAAGACACTTTTCTGGTTCTTACAGGATTTATCTCTTCTCCTGGTGCCAGAGTTGTAAATCAAGTCGTTTAAGACACTACAAAGATGTTGTTCACAGTCTTGTTTATCTTTGGCCCTTCTTTGTAATTAGTGAGGAATTTAACAGAGACCTTGGATTCTCTAAGAATATGCACTATCAAGAGTCAGCGATGACTATAACTTTAAGCGCTATCAGTCCTAGAAGCAGACACTGTCTGCAAAACATGCAGTTAGCTTCAGAAAGTGCAGTTATTTAGCTGAAAGTAAAAATCACTGAAAGAAAAATTGATTCTTTTTAAAAGTTAGACAAAGTAGGCCTTTTAGGGCCTACTTTGAAGCCTACTTTTACTAAACTGTCTGGTGGGATATAATATCTTTCTTCAGACACTTTTCCTTTAGGTGCTACTTTTATTAATACACTAAGTAAATGTAATTTTGCATTAATTTGCCTTCTGCTTCTTTCATGCATTTTTTAAAATTATAAAAATAAGGAATTAAATGTTTATGACAGCTATGATACATTTAGTCTTTATTTTTACTTGCTTTTTTAAACTACTGACAAAATGAATGTTCCAGTCTTCATATTTGGTAACCTGATATATGCACATAACTCTGTACTTCGAAACTCTGAGACACTTTTGTTCTGATAAATTTGTATGTGAACAATAAAACCAGTCATGGTGAGTGATATTTATAGACAATGGAAAGGGATAAAACTTTTTTAGGGCATAGTTCATTTTATGTCATATTCAACTGCCTGGATGTGGTCATTTTAGGAACTGTGAGATATCCCATATAGTCTCCAGCTGCACTCCAGACTGTGAGTCTCAGAGGTCCCTTTTAATATCTACCACTCCTATCCAGATATTTTGGGTGCCCAAAGCTATCTGAAATGACACTAGAGTCTGTTTAGGTGACAGAATCCTCAAAGAAGTTACTACTCTCCATTGGCTTTTCAAGAAGATGGGGGAACGAAGTATGATGTACATAAAGACACGCTAAATGCTTAAATTAGGTGAAATTAATTTTACTGTGTAAAGAACATCAAATATGTGATGCTTACAGACTGCAAGAAAAAACAACATACATATTTTATCCTGGAAGTGCTTAAAACACTCTCATTCTACACAAGATATTGTCATCTAACTCAGAACTAGATATGTGTATTTTGCAATTATTCTAATTCATAACTAGATAGAATCTTGGGGCACCTCACTGGGGTGGTAAGTGTATTGGTGCTCAGCCTGATGGCTTGCTAAATCCTTCATATCTTTTGTCTGCAATAACCAATGAATAATTGCTTTGTACTTGCAAGTTGTGCATATCCTACTTGCTTATATGTCTTAGTGTTTGACTAAAGATGCCTCAACAAGCTAACCCAAAAACGGACTGTAACAAAGAATATGATGCCTTCCCAGAAACCACAGGATATTCATTTTGGCTTTAATCTATGTCTCTAAATGAGTCCAGATATCTCATGGGTCCTGCATCTTACCTGTCAGTGTTCTGTGTCACAGATGCATAAAGACCAATAAAAATCACAAGACACCTACATTTTGGGAATCGAATCCCATCCTAAATTCTAGATCTGATCTATTAAGTCTGAGATCCTTTTGTTTCCAAATGCAAGAGGCATCAGGTGCATAATTCACCTTCTGTTAAGAGACTTATATAAAACACAGAAGCAGAACTGGCCTGCCAAAGTACGTATATCTATGAAGTCATCCTAAGAAGGCTAGCTCAGGCTTAGACATTTAGGATGTAATTATATGGTAATACTTTGCAAATCCACTGTTTTTTCATAACTATAATTGTGTTATTTTGGTTATAAATATAAATATTATAATAAAAGTAATAAACATGAAAACGCTGAATACAACTTGTGTGTCTTTTCTCTCTTAAAAAAGCACAAAATTTCACAATTATTTCTCTATGAGCTGACACGCAAATCACCAGTGAATGCTATTGAGTGATTCATTGTAAGTTTAGCTCATGAGTATTGTTGGGTTTTTGTTCTGTGTTGTTTTTTTTCCTTGGGAGTCTAAATGTCCATGTTTTCTTTTTAAGCAAGTGAATTCTTCCAGCTGTGAATTTGCTACAGAGACTATTTATGAGTTTCGGATGTCATTAGAGATCACTAGGCTCTTGAGAGATGCTGACGTCTCACAAACATTGTAAACAATGCTTTTTCAACCTTGATTGCAGTTTTTGTATTCCCTGATGTTTTTTCACTGAAATAGATTAAGAATATAAAAGGGAGAAAAACATTTGAAAGCATGGTCTTGATCAACAAATTATTTCTAAATGTCTTGTGAATACGGTAACAAGGAGTAAAACTTATTTCCTTCTTTCTTTTCAGTTAAAATTAAGTAAATCTCTGAACAACCTCACTGGCAGATAAGACAACAAGAAATGAAGATTATCTTTTAAAGAATAATGTTTTGTAATAAAATTTGTACGCAGGATTGCAATATGCTAGCATAGAACTTCAGCTCCAAAAATGGTATATGTTTTGAACTAGCAGGGAATCCTGAACATTTCTCTGGTGTTCATAATTTTTATCTTTGCACATTGAAGGAGATCAGCTTGGATCAAATTTTCAGCCTCTTTACCAGAACAAAACACCATCATCCTTTCAACATGACAGAAGAACTGGAGATTACATAAACAAGATAAATTCTGCAATGGTCCTACTATGTTATAGCTTTAGTGAACGTTTCAACACGGTGCTGGATGGTAGATGGCCTCTGGAGACAAGAGCCTCAGCTTAAAAGATAATCACATTTATAAAGCCACCAAGCCAGAGCACAATACTCATTGTAACAGTAGGACATGCTTTTTCCAAAGCACTACAAAAAGATGCTGATGGCTTCATCGAATGTTGAAAAATGTCTGTTGTGTTTGTGCTACTGTGCCCTCAGGTAATGTGAAAGGAGATAGATACAAACCCAGCTGCACAGCCTGAAGCTGGCCTTCAGCACAAGCTGTTAGACCTGCGACCTCTGTATGGCAGGCAATCCCATAGGCAAAAAGGGGGAACGAAAGCAAGAGAAGGGGGAGCAGGTAGAGTAAAGTTAATATTATAGATTATATTTTAAAATCCTGTTTAAGTATGTAAACAGACCATATTATGGAAAAGGCATGAACTAGCTAAGACCTCGGTGAACAAAATGGAACGAAAATGACTGCCAAGGGAAAGTATCAGTAATTAATACTCATGAGGAAAGACAGAACAGAAAGGAAAAGATGAGTTCACAGAATCACAGAATCACAGAATGTTAGGGATTGGAAGGGACCTCGAAAGATCACCTAGTCCAATCCCCCTGCCGGGGCAGGATTGCCTAGACCATATCACACAGGAACGCGTCCAGGCGGGTTTTGAATGTCTCCAGAGAAGGAGACTCCACAACCTCTCTGGGCAGCCTGTTCCAATGTTCAGTCACCCTCACCATAAAGAAGTTTTTCCTCATATTTAAGTGGAACCTCCTGTGTTCCAGCTTGCACCCATTGCCCCTTGTCCTGTCAAGGGATGTCACTGAGAAGAGCCTGGCTCCATCCTCTTGACACTTGCCCTTTCCATATTTATAAACATTAATGAGGTCACCCCTCAGTCTCCTCTTCTCCAAGCTAAAGAGACCCAGCTCCCTCAGCCTCTCCTCAGAAGGGAGATGTTCCACTCCCTTAATCATCTTCGTGGCTCTGCGCTGGACTCTCTCTAGCAGTTCCCTGTCCTTCTGGAACTGAGGGGCCCAGAACTGAACACAATACTCCAGATGCGGCCTCACCAGGGCAGAGTAGAGGGGCAGGAGAACCTCTCTCGACATGCTAACCACACCCCTTCTAATACACCCCAGGATGCCATTGGCCTTCTTGGCCACAAGGGCACACTGCTGGCTCATGGTCATCCTGTTGTCCACTAGGACCCCCAGGTCCCTTTCCCCTACGCTGGTCTCCAACAGCTCTGTCCCCAACTTGTACTCATACATGGGGTTGTTCTTGCCCAGATGCAGGACTCTACACTTGCCCTTGTTATATTTCACTAATTACTCCCCGCGCAACTCTCCAGCCTGTCTAGGTCTCTCTGAATGGCTGCGCAGCCTTCCGGCGTGTCAGCCACTCCTCCCAGTTTTGTGTCATCAGCGAACTTGCTGACAGTGCACTCTAATCCCTCATCCAAGTCATTAATGAATATATTGAACAGAACCGGTCCCAATACCGACCCTTGTGGGACTCCGCTAGACACAGGCCTCCAACTGGACTCTGTCCCATTGACCACCACTCTCTGGCTTCTGTCTTTCAGCCAGTTCACAATCCACCTCACTACCCAATCATCCAGACCACACTTCCTCAGTATAGCTGCGAGGATGCTGTTGGAGACTGTGTCAAACGCTTTACTGAAATCGAGATAGACCACATCCACAGCTTTACCATCATCTGTCCACCGGGTTACATCCTCATAAAAGGCTATCAAGTTGGTTGAGCATGACTTCCTCTTGGTGAAGCCATGCTGAGTGCCCCTAATGATCCCCCTATCCTTGATGTGCCTAGAGACAGCACCAAGAACAAGTTGTTCCATCACCTTTCTGGGGATGGAGGTGAGGCTGACCGGTCTATAGTTACCCGGGTCCTCCTTCTTGCCCTTTTTGAAGACTGGAGTGACATTCGCTTTCCTCCAGTCCTCAGGCACCTTTCCCGTTGCCCACGACTTAGCAAAGATGATGGAGAGTGGCCTAGCAATGACTTCCGCCAGCTCCCTCAGCAACCGCGGGTGCATCCCATCAGGGCCCATGGATTTATGGACGTCCAGATTGCTTAATTGGTCCCTGACCCAGCCCTCATCAACCAAGACAGATTCCTCCTCTATCCTGACTTCTTCTGGGGTCTCAGGGGTCCGGGGCTCCTCAGGACAGCCTCCAGCAGTATAGACAGAGGCAAAGAAGGCATTCAGTAACTCTGCCTTCTTTTTATCCTCTGTCTCCAGGGCCCCCACCTCATTCATCAGTGGGCCTACATTGCCTCTAGTGTTGGCTTTACCTGCAATGTATTTGAAGAAGCCCTTTCTGTTGTCCTTGACCTCTCTTGCAAGGTTTAATTCCAAGGAGGCCTTAGCTTTCCTAGTTGCCTCCCTACATCCTCTGACAACAGACTTATATTCCTCCCAAGTGGCCAGCCCCTCCTTCCATGATCTGTACACCCTCTTCTTCCACTTGAGTTTGCCCAGCAGTTCCCTGTTTAACCATGCAGGTCTCCTGCTACCCTTCCTTGACTTCCTACCTGTTGGGATGCTCTGATCTTGAGCTCGGAAGAAGCAGTCCTTGAACGCTAACCAACTATCTTGGGCCCCCTTACCTTCTAGTACCCTGTCCCATGGGATTTCCCCTAGCAATTGCTTGAAAAGGCCAAAGTTGGCCCTCCTGAAGTTCAGGGTTGAGATTCTGCTAGCTATTCTGGTCCTGCCACATGAGATCCTGAACTCTACCATCTCATGGTCACTACAACCAAGGCTGCCCTCAACCTTCACCGCTTCAACCAGACCCTCCTTGTTAGTGAGGATAAGATCCAGCAGCGCTCCTCTCCTACTTGGCTCATCCACCATTTGCATCAGAAAGTTATCATCAATGCACTGGAGGAACCTCCTGGACTGGGGATGGCTGGCTGAGTAGGCCTCCCAGCAAATATCAGGGTAGTTGAAATCCCCCATGACAACCAGGCCCTGTAATTGCGAGACTGCTCTCAGCTGCCTGTAGAAGGCCTCATCACCCTCCTCATCCTGATCCGGTGGCCTGTAATAGACACCCACAACAGTATCACCCCTGCCAGCCTGCCCCTTAATTCGCACCCACAAACTCTCAACTCGCTCCTGATCCGCCCCTGGACAGAACTCAATACATTCTAGCTGATCACTCACATAAAGAGCAACTCCACCACCTCTCCTTAGTGGCCTGTCTTTCCTGAACAGGACATAGCCATCCATGACCACATTCCAGTCATGCGAGGTGTCCCACCAAGTCTCTGTAATTGCCACTAGATCATAGCCCCCCGACCGAACATGGATTTCCAGCTCCTCCTATTTATTCCCCATGCTGCGTGCATTGGTGTACAGGCATTTCAGGGAGCGAGCTGAGCACACCGATTTCACCCCAGGGGGATGGGAGGCCTCCTGGTCTACCTCAACACTAGAGCGTTGCCCCAGTGGTGCAAGCCCAGCTACTACCCCATCCCCCTTCAAATCTAGTTTAAAGCTCTCCGAATGAGCCCTGCTAATTCCTGTCCCAGAACCCTTTTGCCCCTACGACATAAACCTTTCCCATGTATTACAGTCACGCCTGGTGTCTTATAAAACCAGGCATTATCAAAGAACCCAAAGCCCTGCCTGTAGCACCAGTCTCGTAGCCAGGCATTTATAGAGAGAATCCTACTATTCCAAACAACGTCATCACCTAAAAATGGAAGGAGGGAGAAGAAAACAACTTGTGCCCCAGACTCTTTCACCAACCGTCCTAGGGCCTTGTAGTCTTTCTTCATCCCCCTCAGACTACGGGATGCAGCTTCTTCCCCACCCGTCTGGAAGATCAGCAGGGGGTAGTAGTCTGTGGCCTTCACCAGGTTGGGGAGTTTCCTGGTGATATCCCTGATTCGGGCTCCAGGCAGACTGCAGACCTCCCTGTGATGGGGGTCAGCTCTGCATATTGGGTCCTCAGATCCCTTTAGGAAGGAGTCTCCAACCACTAAAACTCTTCTCTTCTTCCTTGTGGAGGAGGTAGCTATATGCCTGTCAGGTTTTTCTGACTGTGGTGGGACCTCTGATATAGGTTGCCTCTCCACCACATCCCCATTGGACGGGCTGTATTCCATTAGGGCTTCATATCTATTGCTCAGAGGCACCTGTGGAGGCAAGGTAGGCAAGGAGGGCACTTGCCTTTTGCCACAGCCATAGACTTGCCTCCACTCACTCCTCTCCTCTAGGTTATCATTTTCCACCTGAGAGGGGCAGAGTACAGGGGTCCCTCGATCCTGGGAGCTCTCCGGCAGGTACCCCCATTTTTGTTGCAGGGAGGGCAGAGCCTGGCTCCACCAGTCTATCTCCATTTCAGCCTCCCGAATGCTCCTAAGCCTTTCTACTTCGGCTTGAAGCCTTTCAACCTGGCTTTGCAGCTGTGCCGCTCGGCCAAGCAGATCATCTACTTGCTCACAGCGCACACAGCCCCCTGACACCACAGAGACGCTGTAGCATTCCGTGCAGCCTGCGACCCGCACCATCGCCTCCTTCCGTGGGAGCTCTGTCTGGGTTCCCACATCCATTTTGGACTGCTTCCACCGGGTAGATACCATTGTTCTTTCACTGAACTGGGAAATACCTGTTGGTGCCACCCCTGGTTCACAGCTCCTTGGCGCCTTCCTCGCCTTGTGCACTGGGAGGGAGTCAGCGCCCCCCGCAACGAGCTGCAAATGGCTGCGGCCTCTCCCGCCCTGGGACACACCCAGTCACAGCTAAGTCTCCCACTCCCTTCTGGCCAGGGACTAGTCCCTGCCCTCCAGGAGACTTTTTATCACCCGATCACAGGGGGTGGTGCGTTTAAATCGCCCGCGGTGCCTCCGGCTACGCCCCCTCCTCTCCTGATTCGTTGCCTGGAACCTCCGGGTCCTTGTCCGGGGTCGGGGGGAAGCAGCTCGGGGCTGATGTTCGCGGGGCTGATGCTCGCAGCTCGGGGCTGATGCTCGCAGCTCGGGGCTGATGCTCGCGGGGGGCTCAGGGGGGGCCCAGAGTACGAAAAACTGCCCGGTTAAGCCCGATGTCGCCCTCGCCCCCGCACTAACCTCAAGTCGCTGCCGCCGCTTTCGCTGCTGCCGCCGCTCTCGCTGCTGCCGGCGCTGTCCAGTTGTAGTTGTCAAAGATACAAATCCAGGTTTCACCACAATACAGCAGAGGGTGAGTGGGCTAGAAACAAAGAGGGAGAGGAATTCTAAGTTGTAATAAAAAATTCCTAACAACTTTCTTCTCATCCTGAGACAAAATGTTTTGGACATAAGAAGACTCCAAGGTAAAAAAGTATTCGAGCAGATAAAAATATTTCTTGAATTCTGTAAAGTAGAGTCTCCTGTGACACAACATGAAACAGAAAAAAAAAGATCTGTGCTTTTTTAATTACCTATAAATATAGTTCTTTGTGTTAGAAATTATCTGATATCTCATCCCTAATACTTCTTCCAGTCCATCAAACATTTGTCTCATCTGGTGCTGAACTTTCAGCTGTTCCTTTTCATCCAGATGACTATTCCGTGTGGACAGGATAGGAGTTGCATTTGCTAGGTAAGCAGAAAGAGCTGAAGATTTATATTAAGCTTATGTCAGCAATCATATTTATACATTGAATATCATACAATGTCAACGAGAGGACTGATTCTGTAGTACTCCAAATTGATGCTGTGAGGATATTATCTACTCACAATCTTCCTTTGTGATCTCACCAAAAGAAAGAGTAAAGCAATTGAGTAGCGTATCTTTGCTCTCTCCCCATGCAAAATACCATGAGACGGATGGTAGATGGTGACAACAGCTTTCAAAAGGTCTCACAAAACTAATACAGTTATTTCAAGGCAGAATGTTGCCTAGGATACATTACCATTCCTCCACTGCAGCCTGTTGACCTCTGACATTTACACAATTTGAGGTTTTGCCCATTCAATCTTAAGCTTAATGTATGCTTCTGTTTATGATATCTTTAACGATAAACTGCCCTTAACTACATCGTACATTTTCTCTGAAATTTAAATTACAATTAAAATGTTTAAGACTTATTACTATCAATTTAACTACCTTATTCTTTATTGACTATAAATATTAAAACCATTTAATATACATACTATCTTTTTTTTCCTTTCTCATTTTTTTCCTTCTCTTTTAGTTTTATGGTTTTGTGGGAGTTTTTCTTCAGAAATTCAGCACAGTGTGGTGCCATATCCAATTAATTTGAAAAATCAAATCTGTGTAAAATCCTCCAATTTAGAAAAAAACAATAAAAATTTAGAGTTATGAATTAAATATCACATTCTCACTATGTATTTTAAAGTAACAGAAATGTTCTCATATTGTGTTTCTTTGCAGTTATAAAATGAATAAATGAGATTTGAATACTCACCCTTTCATGAGGTTTACCATAAAGAATATAACATGATAATACCACTCAAAAAATTACTAGAGAAGTAATTGTATATCTGAAAATCACAGTTCATTTTCCTTTATTCTAATCTTTCCTAAAAATAGGAAAAAAATCTTTTACTGTTTCCTTTAGGGATATTTACCCAATTTTTTACATGTTTCAGAAAACCACCATGCCATGGTATGTTTATGTTTCATAAGCTTAGATTTGATCAGTTAATTTAGGAGTCTAAATTAGTCTAAATTGGCTAATTTAGGAGCTAATCTATCTTAAACATACTACAGCATTAATGGGAAGACAAACACCTCTAGACAGTGATTCAGAAGTGTTAATCATTACTTCAGCTCTAAATTACCAATCTCTTATCAATGATTGCATTCATAGTTTAGCTACCATTTTCTACTTCCTGTTCCCTGGTTTAGACATTTCAGGTAATGTTTAGTCAGAGACATTGGTGCTATAATTTATAGCTATTGTGCCCTTCAGTGCATCTGGGTTTATTTCCTATGGAATGATGCTATAGAAATTAAAATATGGGAGACAACTGGGGCGGTGAGGTCTCACTTAATATGGAGGTAAGAGCTACTCCATCACTGAAACTGGAGTGTTTCTAAACAATGTTTAAATATGATTCATATTAGTACCTCAGTTTCTGGGGTTTTGAATGCTCCTAAATGTGCTCATGAATATTCATAAATAATTGAAAATATGACTATCATATATGTCATCATCATATATACGTTATAGTTAGCTATAAACTTTTAAACTAGAAATATATCTTGGTCTACTCAAATAGTAAATATTTTTAAGATTGTGGTAAATGACCAGTACTGTTTTGTAACATTTACAGAAACATTGAAGTACAAGTAATATTGTAGGAGAAGAATCAGACTGTATATGAAAACCTCTAAGGACAAAATGATTGCTCCCCAAAGGAAAGCACAGTCTGCTAGGAGGCTCTTTGGGGATCTCTTTGTCCTTTTCTGTTTGAATACTATAAAACTGAAAAGGACTATTGATCTTTAGTTTGAACCGGAAAGACCTTTGGATTTTTAAGCAAGCACTGCAGAGGGAAGAAGAGCCACAGATTATTAAAAAGAAAAAAAGAGGGTGCATACACTCAGGACAATGAAAACAGGATTCTAAATGCATGGTTATGACTTAATGAGTCAGTTCCATTTAAACAGGCTTAGTACTTTAATATATATAATGCCATTCTCTAATTTAGGGCCATTTAATCCAGATTTTCTTTTAACTAAGTCAGACTCTTAAAATTTTTGAACGGATTATATTTTGCAGTTACATTTAATTGGAAACTAAGAAAAAAATATTGCTGCCTTGAATAGCAACTGAAATGTTCATATATCTTCTTTCATGTCATCACATTACAGAATAACAATAGCCAGAAGATTTCCAATTGTCAAACTATTTTATTATATTTTGGCAATAGAAGTATGAAAGAGCCTTTTCTTGTCAAATATGGTCTGAAATTAAATAGTTTCATTTTCTGGCTGCAAAATAATTCCAGCAAAGGAAATCAGTGGGTTAGCAATGTGCTTTAGTCAATATTCTACAGAATGCAATTATTTATGACTAACTTTTAGCCAACAAGACTAATGTCTTCATTTAATCTTTCAGTGTATCTCTGTGCTTCACAATGCTATTATAACTTTGGAAGTTTCCAGATGGATTTAAGCAAATTTGTCTATGAGGAAGAGGTCTTAAGGTGTCGTCATATTTGTCACGGAGGTCAAATAAAAACAGGAGACAGAATGATAGTTTCAAGCAGGCAGCAAAACAAGAGCAAGAGCAAAAGAACGCCTGCGTATATTTTACTCCGTTTTTTATATCTTCCCTTCTCTAGCTGGCTAGCTTTAGGATTGGTTGCACTCGCTGTTCATGCTCCTGACCACAACCGCTGATTGGCCATCACACGCTGGCCATGAGTCCATAGTTGGCAACTGGAATATCACTCCGTATCTTGTTTTTCTCACATCCTGTTTTCTTGCTAAATTCCTTCAAGGTCGGGGCCGCCAGCAGCCCAGTCCAATCCCACATTAAGGCAGAAAATCTGTGATAAACTGCAGGAGTATAATTTCATCTTGATTTAATTTACTGTTGTCATATTGGAATGTTCCTGGACTCTGCCCACCGGGCCATATTGCAACGAAACCCTGAATACCAGTGCATAGGCAGCCACACCCTTACAGGCAATGGGGGATATCTTGCAACTTACATATGGCCTACCAAGTTCACTAGCTGTCCTGCTTTGGACTAGGACAGAAACAATTTTCCTTTCAGTGAAGTTTCTTCTAAGTAGCTGCACTTTCTGAAACAAGTTTTTCAGACAGTGTCCACTTCTAGGATTGATAACACGTGAAGTTTATAGCTATTACTAAGGATTTGGGAGTCCTGGTGGACACCGCTTTCACCATGAGTCAGCAATGTGCCCTTGTGGCCAAGAAGGCCAATGGGATCGTGGGGTGCATTAGGAAGAGTGTGGCCAGTAGGTCAAGGCAGGTTATCCTCCCCCTCTACACTGCCCTAATGAGGCCACACCTGGAGTACCATGTCCAGTTCTGGGCCCCCCAGTTCAAGAAAGACAAGGAACTACTGGAGAGAGTCCAGCGGAGGGCTACAAAGATGATTAGAGGACTGGAGCATCTCTCTTTCAAGAAGAGGCTGAGGGAGCTGGGTCTGTTTAGCCTGGAGAAGAGAAGACTGAGAGGGGATCTTATCAATGCTTACAAATACCTTAAGGGTGGGTGTCGAGAAGATGACACCAGACCCTTCTCAGTGGTGCCCAGCAACAGGACAAGGGGCAATGGGCACAAATTGAAACATGGGAAGTTCCATCTAAATATGATGAATTTTTTTTTTACTTTGAGGGTGATAGAGCCCTGGAAAAGGCTGCCCAGAGAGGTTGTAGAGTCTCCTTCTCTGGAGATATTCAAAACCCGCCTAGACGTGACCTGTGCAATGTGCTCTAGGTGAGCCTTCTTTAGCAGGAGGTTGGACTAGATGATCTCCAGAAGTCCCTTCCAAACCTAACCATTTTGTGATTCTGTAATTCTGTAATGGTAGGAATGGTATGCAGAAAGGCTCTTGCTTATACTTATTCCTACAGAAACCAAGATCACTGCTAAGTTTCTTATGGTCATACAATCATCATAGAATCATAAAATGGTTTGGATTGGAAGGGACCTTAAAGATCATCAAGTTCCAACCCCTCTGCCATGGGCAGGGACACCTTCCACTAGACCAGGTTCCTCAAAGACCCATCCAATCTGGTCTTAAACACTGCCAGAGAGGGGGCAGCCACAACTCCTCTGGGCAACCTGTTCCAGTGTTTCACCACCCTCACAGGAAAGAATTTCTTCCTAATGTCTAACCTAAATCTACCCTCTTTCAGTTTAAAACCATTACCCCTCATCCTATCACAACATGCCCTTGCAAAAACTCCCTCTCCAGCTTTCCTGTAGGCCCCCTTCAGGTACTAGAAGGCTGCTAGAAGGTCTCCCTGAAGCCTCCTCTTCTCCAGGCTGAAGAGCCCCAACCCTCTCAGCCTGTCTTCATAGGAGAGGTGCTCCAGCCCTCTCATCATCTTCGTGGCCCTCCTCTGGACTCGCTCCAACAACTCCATGTCCTTCCTATGTTGGGGGCCCCAGAGCTGGACGCAGTACTCCAGGTGGGGTCTCATGAGAGTAGAGCAGAGGGGCAGAATCACCTCCCTCAACCTGCTGGCCATGCTGCTTTTGATGCAACCCAGGATATGGTTGGCCTTCTAGGCTGCAAGCACTAATCTATGCTAAATTGAAAGTTCAGGACAAAGGCTCAATCTTATCCACATTTGAAAGTCAAAATTATGTTATGAACCATTTATTAACTGTCTGATTTCATTAACTTCATTGCTTTACCCCTTAGAGAAAAGTAGTTGGGAATAGTATGAAACCTAGAATTAGCAGTGAAAAGTTTTGACTCAGAGTAGATTTCAATTTTTTTAGTTTGGAGGTGTGGGAATTGATTGTCTGCCAGAAAGTTCAATTTGATGCTTCAGGACTCTACCATGTATCTGTAACACATAGTTCTATGTATTGTTTCATAATTTTTGCATTGTCAGTAAAATTGAAAGGTAAAAATTAAAACTGAGATGACACAGCAAAAAATAAAAAGTAAGGAAAATATTTTATTAATACTAACTAGAGAAGCACTGTCACCTACTTTTACATGCTATAGTTCCTTATCCAGTCTTTCTGACCAGTTTCACAAGCAAGAAAGCAAGGGGAACAGACATATGACTTAACCTTTCTGTTGCATTTTCTATACCAAGGAGACTCATTCTGTTTGCCCTTTCTCAAAACAAATATAAGGTTATAAAACCAAAGTCTTTTTCTTAATGGGAATTATTCTCAAGAAAAACTACTCTTTTTTTTTTTTTTTTCTTTAATTAATCATAAGCATATCTAACATAGGACTTGAAACTTGACTGGTTTTGATTAACCCAATTTTACCTCTGAATACTCTACAAATATTCAGCGATACATCTTTAGGGGAGTATTGACTAATGAAGAACAAATGTCTTCAATAAAGCAAATTATTTTATTCTATTTGCTTTTTAATTGTCTTTTACTGAAGTGGAATCTGAAAAAAATTACCTATAACGTTGGTGGTGTCTGAGAATTATCTTAATAAGCATAAATAGTTTTACAATCCCATAATCTATATGCTATTTATAAGTATTGAACACCATCTGCTCTTTATATTCTGAATCAGGACACCAAAAACATGTATTGACATAGGAAATTGTCATGTCTATAGAAATAATAAGAAAGAAGTGTGGAATTTTTTTTTTAATTTACATTGTTTTTTTAATCTGTACAGTACACTCAACTCATTTTCCCTGCTATTACGAGAATACGACATTTAGATCTATGTAATGAAAGATGCAATTCATACTGGTTCATGTTCATAAATTTAGTCTATCAGAGTTGTCGACACTGTAATGTGGATGATTCTTTGCAAATGTTACTAAAGTTAAAAAAGAGACAGGGAAATGGTCCAAATGCAAAGTTCTTCCTTAAAAACAACCAAGGCTAGTATATTGTCCTTAATGTGAGGTGAAGCAGGACAATATCAGTTTCAGGTAATACAGCACCTCTGGTAACAAAGGAGAAAATTCCTTTGTGAAGTCAACTTCATATGTTTTAAAAAGTTATGGTAATAAAATATTTGAAACAGTATTACTTTTGACAAGGACTGAAAAGCAAGATGGATTTTGGAGTGAAATTCAGGGAAGGTAATAGACAATCATAAAAGAACAAAGATACAGAGCAGACAAGACGTAAGGTTAGCAAACAAGTCATAGGAGTATGTTATGGTAAGAAGAGAAATACATTTTTGATACACTACTGCCTCCTACAAGAAAATATATGCAGAAAGATTGCACAAATTACCAGAAAAAAAATTGTGCAATTCAAGACATTTACCCATGTTACAAAGCTGTCAGTATCCTTGTATTTCAGCAATAAATGGCACCAAACTCATCCTGCTTTTCTCTGACCACCAGACACTAACCAAGGATGGAAGTGCTCTACTACATTTTCCTGTCATAACACAGCCCTCAGCAGAGTGCCTATGATTGTGGGCTAGAAAATATTGGAGAAAGTAACTATTTAGTTGTTGTGGTGGGGTTTTTGTGGGTTTTTTTTGTTGTTGTTGTTGTTTGTTTTGTTTTGTTTTGTTTCGTGGATATCAAATATCTCTTTACTACTTTTTTAACTTACTCTAGTGCGCTCACCAGGAGAAGACGTTTGAAATACTGGTGAGGTTTTATGCTAAAGAAACAGTTCAAACCTATGAATTTTTGTATGCCCAAAATTAAAGTGACTCATATGCATTCTGATTTATAAACTTTGTACAATTTTCATCCAATACCACTTGGTAATTCCTAAATTAGAATGAGAAGTAATCTCTTCTTGCATGGCACTGCTATGATTACATGTATCTGTTTTGGTACGCACAGTCCTAGTCTCAGCAAAAAAGCAATGTGAAAAATGTATTTCAAAGTGTGAAGTAGCAGTGGATCCATGGATTAGCAAAAGAACAGGACCTTGCTTTATTTTAATGCTTGTAATTTGAGCCAGTTTTTATTATGTCATTGATGTGTCTGAAACCTCTGATAAATCAGTGTGATAAATCTGAGATGTTGTCACAGTTTAAAGCTGGGCCGGCTATTAAACCGGTGGCAGACGCTCTCTATTAACCCTTCCACCCCCAGACGGGAAAGGGAAAGGGAAAAGGAAAAGAGACTTATGGGTTGGAAAGTTAAAGCCGTTTTAATAAACTATAATAATGAAAAAGAGTATAATAATAATATTGGAATAATCAAATATATAAAAATATATACAAAACCAAGATCGAGCTCCCCCAGTGTCGGTCACGTCACCACCAGCACTGCAGGGCAGGCTCTGGGAAGGCCCAGGCTGGGCCCAGCGATGGATGGGAACTGGATTCAGGGATGCACGAATCAGGATCAGGGGGCAGCAGGAAAACAGACAGAGTCCTCTTCAGACACTGGCCATAGCAGAAAGGGGCGAGAAGGGAGAAGAGGCCTGAGACCCTTGTAATACCCCCACTTTATGCTGAGAATGACGTGTATGGGATGGAATACCTTCGTTGGTCAATTTTGGGTCACCTCCCCTGTCCGCTCCTCCCTGCATGTGCGACCCCCCTTCAGCTCTTCACTCGTAAGCAGTGAGGAATTTAGCAGTGACCTTCGTTTCTCTAAGAATAAGTACAGCAAGAGCCTTTCTGCATAATATCCCTACTTGTGCATAGTGATAACTATAAACTTTGAGCGTTATCAGTCCTAGAAGCAGACACTGTCTGCAAAACATGCAGTTACTTTCAGAAAGTGCAGTTACTTAGAAGAGACTTAGCTGAAAGTAAAAATCACTGAAAGGAAAATTAGTCTGGTTTAGGCCAAACCAGGACAGATGTGTTTGTAAGGCATGGATCAACAAGATGCTTCATCCCCCTGGGACCTTGAAAATGCTAGATTACATTTAAAAAAGCTCACTACAACCTTTATTCCTTCAATTATTTTTTACTCTCACTGTAAGACTGCGATTTTTTAAATCATTTAAATTTTTCCCACTTCAGTTTCTAGCCATTGAATCTTGTTATATCTTCCTGTTAGAATGTAGAATCTCCTAAAATTTTGGTTCTTTTATTTATCCTGTATTTATACATGATCACCAAATTCTGTAAATATTCTGAAAACTACAGAAACTGAACTTCTTAAGTCTTTGGAATACGTTTCCAAATGTTTTCATGATACCAACAGCTGTTCCATAAATACTTTTCCGGTTCTTCAGTATCCTAAAGTGCAGATGAGAGTTAGTTACATAGTCACAGTTTCTTCATTAAAGACCATCTCATTATGACATAAATATTGAAATACATTAAATTAGCATACTGAACAAGGTTATTATATGTGGGACAATCTCTCTTTTAAGAAGAGGGAGAATGATGAAGGCTTGTATTGCCTGAGGCAGGAATCTGTAGGAGCAGACAGCAATGTCTCCTGAGTTACCCTATTTAAAGCTGCCTTGAAGAATGCTATTTCTACTTTTGCTTCCTCCCTGCTGCAAGAAAAATATCACACATTAAAAAAAAAAAAAAAAAGAAAAAAGTATATACCACATTTTCTGGAGAACCAGCTTGAAATTGGTTTTGTGTTCTGATTTGCAGAAATGCTGGATTCTTGTACAGTCAGTTGATGCTGTTTAAGTTCTCTCCTCTCTTCCCTAGATCCTGCCTAAATGCATGCTGCTGTCCTTGTCTTTGCTTTTATCATTTTTCCTCCTTCCAAGATATTTTGGACTTTGTTTTACCTATGCCCTGCTTTCAGTCCTGATTCTGAGACCATTTCTATGCTTCCATTCACAGTTTTCCCCACCCACACTTTCTCAATGCTGGTTCTTGGCCTCCATATATTTTTTTTCTTTACTCTTTGTCATAACTTTCCACAGATTTTCTCTCTCCACTTTTCCCCTTTGACTATGAAACAGAAGCCTTTTACTCTCCATTTGTCTGTGAAATGGCAAGAGAACAGTGATAATCATTATACTGTTTTACTCAGTGGAGCAGTTATTTCAAAGTAAACATTATGGACCATCTTCAGAACTGAAATTAAACATATTCTAATAATTTAAATATTGATTTTTGTGGGAGTTACCACTGAGGACTTGAAAATCTTTAGAGATCATCTAATTCACATTCTCAGCAATACAAATCATACTGGTAGCAATCTGACAGGCATGAGAAAAAATTGTTTGAGAATCCAGATTGCCATGGTGTACGAGATAATCAATGATCCGAAATTTTCTACAAATACTAGTTATCAAGTCTTTCCTGTCTGTCTATTGCCCTCACAGTGCTTGAGTAAAATGAAACTACATCTACTCTTGTCACTATGAAAGTCACTGCAATACACTGTACTCTATTGTCTAAAGAATGAACCAGAAATTTTTTGTAATACTGGAAGCTCAGATATGATGTTATGGTAAGTTTAAAGAAATATCAAGTCTACTTCTATATTTTTTCAGTATTTCTGAAAAGAAAAAAAGCATTTATTCTGTGTTTTAGGGATGGTCTTGACATTTTCCCACAAATAATGTAAATATGTTTTCAAGGAGTATTTCACCATAAAATGAAATTTCCAAAGAAAAAAACCCTGAGTGTTTGATCACTCTCCTATGAGGTTATTTTAGTACCCACTTATTTTTCAACAAAAGGGAAAAAAAAAAAAAACAAAAGCAAAGGCTGAGAACATTCTCTTTTATTGAATACATTTATTGTCAAAGAATGTCTAACATTCACCTCCAATTTTATTTGAATAGACTAATGTTTACCTTCTGCTTTTTAACAGCATCCAGAGGAACTGTAGACACATAAGCATAAACAGGTACACAAAGAAAGCCTCTCACTCTACATCCCAGAAATTGCTTTAAATAGAAATTTTGAATAAGATTCAATTAATATATGTTAAATTTAAATGCCATGTTTACAACATTTCTAAAAGAGAAAAAAAATAGATTGTTTTACAATCAATGTGCAAAGATACCCACTGATGTCCAGTAAATTCTTTCCTTTCCTCTTTCTCTAGTTGTCATTTTGCCCTTATTTCCTTTCCAGTCCTTTCAATATTTTTTGACCTGCCATAGATCTTATTGCTAACAATATGAAATACCCAAAAGTTCACTTAGATACCCTATTCATCACACATTTTCAGCCCAGAGAGTGATGGTTAATGGATTCTTTATTACAGGCACTCAAGTACCTTTTTATTGTCTCCATCCATTCATGAAAGAGAAAATTCTCTTCTCAGTTCTTCATTAGCAATGATTTGCAACAGACAAGCAGAATTATTAGGAAAAATAAACACCCTCACACATATAGAGATTGTTCAGAATCCAATTTCATATGTCAAGATTATAGAGCTCATCATAGAGAATCCAAAGCTCCCCTTCCCCTCCCTTTTCCCCCAAACCACGATATTGTAAACAAAGAAGCAGACCCATTACTTTCACTTTTTTATTTCTTTTCTGGTTATGTTGTCTGAAGGGTTTCACATTTCACATGGCAATTTAAGACTTACCTGCTTGCATGTGAGATAATCGTCCTAAGATTCTCAAGGAAACTCCAGAAGCTGGTGATTTAAGAGAAAGACAAAATATCATAAACACAGCTCCAATAATCTCTTAATGTATTATATTTTCAAACTCTTTATGTCACACTAAACTTGGTCACCTATGAAATGCAGATAATTTTAACAATTTGGCTGTGTTAACTCATTATTGAATAATCACCTTTCCTTTCCCTTCCCTTCCCTTCCCTTCCCTTCCCTTCCCTTCCCTTCCCTTCCCTTCCCTTCCCTTCCCTTCCCTTCCCTTCCCTTCCCTTCCCTTCCCTTCCCTTCCCTTCCCTTCCCTTCCCTTCCCTTCCCTTCCCTTCCCTTCCCTTCCCTTCCCTTCTTTAAAATTTCGCCTGTGCACTTCCATGCCATTCCCAAATCTGCCTACCCAAATGAGCACCAGAATCCACATGCGTGTGCATTTTTCCCTAAAACCAGACCTAAATGACTCTAAAAGGCCAGAAAAAATCAAAATCATAGATATTAGGGCACCCCTGTGGGATTCTGATTTCAGTTACTTCTCAGACATAAGCGTTAGGATGCAAGCTGGGTTACTGATGCACGGCACCTCTCCATTAGTAAATTACTGTACTTGAAATGCTATATTTATTTAGTCAGTTATAAGAAAATAAATTTAAAAAAAAATTGAAGCCCTAGTTAAGTATCCTGTATTAACCAAAAACTAACATGTGTGTTATTTGACTTCTGTGTTTGTTAATCATGCTGAATTCCAATAACTGGTGTATTAATAGTAAAGTGAAGTGTTGAATTTATAATCTCTTTCTATTCCAAGACTTTATTACTACTTATATTTTAGCATCTATATTCACTGTGTCATTCTGAAAAGGTCAAAGAAACAATCAATTTTCATATTATAGTTTTTTTCATAAATCTGACAAATATAAATGAATTCTTTAATGTTCTCAGATTGTAATCATATGGAGTTCTTTGTAAACTATTATTACACAGAATGCGTATAATTTCATCTAACAGAAAGTTCACCATTCAAGTCTTATTTTATGATTACATTCAGAATGAAAAATCTGTTCAGTCCATCCCTAGCATAGAATTCAGTGGTGAAAACCTTTAACAGTTTAATTCCTGATTTTCTTTAATATTTCTCTTTTGCACATGGCGTTAAAATTCTAACAGTCTTTCAGGAATAAAGACTGGGCTTGAATCTGCATAATGATATGTTTTACCTTGAATATGACACATTTTAGAAGAAATCAAAATTTTTTTCTTCATTTCAACACCCTCTTCTCCATTTCAGCAATAATTTCAGTATTTGTCTCAAGTATATATATTTCTATTTAGTATTTAAAGTGCAAAAGAGAAATTCAGACCCATAATAAAGTCAATAGAGATTCAAAAGACTTCAAGATTTCATCTAAGATCTTTAAGGATGTCTGTTTCCAACCTTTGTTCTGAAGATGGCATCCAAAGGAAAAAAACATTTAAGTGCTAAGAAATAAAGCATATTAGTGTAGATAACACACTAATGGAGTTATGTAAGTTTCTGGCGGATTTGGAACAAAGATAAAGGGATTCTGCATCTGCTCTGAGCACGTCAGAATGCAACATGTTAATAAATGCTTAGAAATAGAAGTTGCAAGAAAAAAATCCTCTAAGATCCAAGGCAAAAATATTTTAATAAGCTGTAAAGTCATTCTTGAAGATACTCTTTAAATGTCTTTATTTTCTTCTTTTATTTATTTTTCTTTCTTTGTGTGTGTGGCAGGATGTACACGTATGCAAGCTTAAATATGTGTGTAACACAAAAGGATGAAGGTGAGAGGTGGGATTCAGTGAGTGAGACTTCTAAATCAGAATTAGCCTGGACTTCTTTGCAGTCGATAAAGAGAAATGGACATCTCCAGAGGGCAATTTATCAAGACTCTTAGATATCTATTTAAGAATTTCTTCAGTAATTCAAAATTTATCAAATGTTTTCACAACATATGAAGATAAATCATAATTAAATAAAAGTCTTTTTCTCTATATCATAATAATATTTTGTAAACCTGTATACACTGTAAATGATCAAAAACATATATGTGCTTATATACTATTTCTGATTTGGTGTTTGTAGACCAGGCATCTTGCTTTACCTTTGCAGAAGTAATTATATCACTGTAAAATAACCAGCATGATTGGAGCTTTGAATTTTGGGGTTTACAGAGCTAAGGGAAGTTAAAGCAGGTGTCTGTATTCCAGTACAGTATAGATTCAGTAGACATTAAAAAAAAAAGACACTATTCCAGTTTGAAATTAAATTAATTAAAATAAATTAAAATAAGATAATCTCTCTGCTAGTACACTGTAACCTGAGAGACATAGCTGGTGAACTGCTGATAGCATCAGAAATTTTGAGCAATTCAGAATTGCAGCTGAGCAGTTCATGAAGGAGCTGAAGTTAAATGTGGAAATGTGTTTGATTCTGGAAAAACATGGTACAGCTGTCATTCTTCACGGGGAAGTAGTTTACCCTATCTGGGCAAGAACATTCTAGGTTTGCTCCTGTACTTTTAGGTGACCATCATCGGCACTGTTGATCTCAGTGAAGAGTGCATCCCTACACCTTCAAAAAAGCAGGAAAGAAATCTGTGAAGAGAAGGAAGAAGAATAAGCAAAAAGTGATTGAATAGAAAGCAGAAATAGACTTGAATGCAGGCCATTTAGTGATCTTGGACTATGAAATGCATGACTAATCCTGGCCTAAGAACTTCATCTGTAACATATTTCAACATCTTTATCAATAATAGCATTAATTAAAAAACCTGAAAAACCCTGAAAAACCCTTTGTGCATCCTGTCTTCTGCTCCCCTCGAATGATTTGGGAACTTCAGAGCCATTTATTGAAGAGATTTTCCAGAAACCCTTCAAAATCATCCTCAGGAATGGCCTTTTTAACACAGGACATGCCCAGATGAGGAGAGGACTCAGTAGCATGTTCACAAACTCTGGTGTAACCTCAGGATTGGAGACTTAGTTGTCCTTACTCCTACTCTGCAAGGCAAAGGATTTATTCAGGGTAAAGGAATCAGCTGTGGCTTTCTCTTTTTTTGTGGTGGCAAGCTGAAAGTTTAATGGTATTGTGAAAATAATTTGGTTTTTGGACTTTGGAGAGACAGAAAAGTCCCATTACTATTCTTTGATGGGCAAGACTGCCCTGTTAGTGTGTTCTTTGTCCACTGCTTCCACGTACAGTAATAATCACCTTTCCTGTCTGTAGGCTTACAGGACGGACAAGAGAGAGATATGATTATTTTCTGTCTCCTGATTACTTACAGCTTGGTGGCAGGTGAGGGACTCTAGCAAGATTTCAGTGGCAGGCTCAGCAAATGCTTAGTAAAGAGAAGCAAGTGTCTTAGAACAACAACAAAAGAAAAAAATGTTTTAAAAGTCGATCACCTTCTTGTTCTTTGCTCAGCAAGGGCCTTTTAGATTCCATTTTCTGTTTCATCTTATTTATGACAGCATGCATCATCAAGCAAATAACAGTTACATGAACTGGGGATGAAACCCCAGCATGCCTCACTCTCCTCAGTTATGCTTGTCCAAGGAAAAAAAGTCCAAGAAATTTTTAAAAAATACCAAAAATTGAATTTTTGTAATAAATAAATAAAGTTGAACTCAAATTATTTCTCTAAGTTTCTGATAAAACATATATCATTCTGGGAATATGACACATTGGCCATCCTAACATATGAGATTTAAAAAGATGTAAAAGGAAGAAAACCTACCACACCAGAAAATAACACATAATCAATTTTAGGTTAGAAAAGATGAGAGAAATAATTCAGCACCTTTCAAAGTTTTGGAAAGGTGAGATGTGATCTGAAATGGTTAATTAGTATCCAAGTTGTTCCCATAAAATAGACTTGTTTCATTTTTGTTGTAACTCAGTGAGTTGTTTCAGAACCAAACAAATATAAATGTATTATTAAATACTGTATAATCAGCATAAGACAAAGCCCTGATTTTGCCTGGGGTGATATACAGGTAGAATACTAGTTTCATACATTACTGTCAGAGTAGATCTCACAGATATTCAAAAAAAAAAGACCTTAAAAATTCAGTCAGGCCTGGTGCCAAATTTTTCACTGGATAACATAGAATAAAGCAGAGTTTGATTCTCTGCGATAAATGCCTTTCATCTTGAATCTTTCTATTCCAGATTTTCTGAGGTCTACTATACATTTTACTACTTTATATAATCTTTTTTTGTTGTTAATTTTATTTATGTATTTTACATCATATTAGCTGCAAGAACAGGTTATTGTAATTGTCTCTGTTAGAGTCTGCTGAGTACAGTTATCTCCAGATTACAGCATGTCCAAACTCCTCAGCTCATCTTTTAGTCTTCAGTGTTAAGAGACAGCGCATTAGTACTATCTTCAAAGATTTATAGTGGCTTTCTGTTTCAATTAGAATTATCTGCAAGATGTTAATTCTGTTTGTTGAGTCATTAAATGAACTTGAATCCTCATCTCTGAGCTTCTGGCAAACACATATCATGCTAGGATCTTCACCACTCCGATCAATGTCCTGTGAACTACATATCTTTCAAATGGAAAGCCTATGACTCAAATATGCTCTTGTCACTCTTCTTCCTTTTTCTCTGTTATATTAGGGTTTTTCTACATTTGTCTGTCTTCTATCTATAATTCAAATGTACTGGAAAAACTTAAGACAGCTTCATATTTTTGCTTTTATTTACATTTCCTCTGGGTTTTTAATTAAAAAGTAAAATAATTGGACAGAAAACATGAAGCCAATAGCCACATTGCTTATAGGATTTCCATTAAAATACTATGTCAGATGAAAAACTCCCACTGTTTTCAGAAATGACTTAATTCTTGTTTGTATTTACCAGTTTTCAAAGTCTGCAAGTTTTTAATGTACATGCCTGAAGGGAACACCAGACTCTCCCCGTTTCATATTATCCACCAAACAGCTGTCCAATGGCATTTTTTTCCTCTTTGAAAATGCTAGATTCCTCTGTAAATCTGATGTTAAAATAGCTCTCTTCTGAAGGGAATGGAGCTTGATGCTTAAAAATGTATGCCACAATGTAATATATGAATTTATTTAAATATTTGAAACTATTTTATTTTACACAATACTGTAAATATCAAAGAAGAATTTGATTGAATTATTTTTTTGTTAATTTAATTAAGAAATAGAGTTCAAAGAAGCATATGCTCAAAACAGCTCTGAAGATTATAAATAGTCAGTTTACTAAATGTATAAATGGGGAATGGAAAAAAAATTACTTTCCCAACATCATTAAAGAAGCTTGTTTTTGCTAAGAAGGAAAAAAATAAACCAGAGTTTCAGAGTTCTTTGCATATTGTTTATTGAGTTAATTATTTTAAGTCTATTTAAATCAATTAGGAGGGAGGACAGTACTTTAAAGAAATTTGTCTAATATATGTGCATAGGAATATACAAAAATACTTTTGGGATATTATTTCATTGGCTGTGATTAGCTAAATCACGATTTCTTTACACTCACATCACTTCTATACTTGTAACATTATCAGGGTCACAAAGACCTTAAATATACTCCATCAACTTTCTTTATTGTTACAGTAATTTTCTTAATTTCTTAGCTTATCTTTGGTATTAAAATAGTCTACTCTCAATTTTTTTTTGTCATGTAATGGTATAACCTATTCATTTATCACAAGACTTTTATTACCTTCTATGTCAAAACCAAATCACTTCCACTTCTGCTTTGTCAGTCTACATAATTTCCAATCAGCTAGGCCTGTCAAAAGTCTTATTCCTTCAAACTTTCACCACTATGAGCACTAAAAAACTTTTTTATGATCAAGTGTGGAATATGTGGATTGACATTTAACTATGCAATACACACTTTATCATTAGGTTTCAACTTCGTTTTTCATATTAATTTAATTCATCAAAGCCCAGTATACTAGATTTTGAACATTTTATATTACTTTCATCTTTGTTTTTTTTTTCAGATTATCCCAGCCGCTTTCTCTGTCTTAATGCTATATAAATCAAACCTGACTGTAGAAGAGTTTAAGCTTTCTGTAAATATTTTATTATATTGTACTTTACCATAGCTGCTTCTTTAGTCTTTTCAGATATGCTTGCTTTATATATATTTGATGATTTCCTCTGAACTGGAAGTACTATTGGATTCATTATGATTTCAGGCTTGATAATACACCTGCCATTGACTTTCCATCTATTGACTTCACCAATAGTTCCACTGGTTGAGAATGATTAAATCCTTGTTTTCATTTTACACTTGATTTATCTGGCATTAAACCTTAATGGCTAAATGTATATCTATTGCTTACAGCAGAAAGTTTCCACAGGAAAACAATCACAGTATGGACCTTCTGCTTAGGTTATTACCATGCCCTGGAAGATAGAAACTATTCACAGCCTCCATAAATGTGGCAAAACCAAACCCAGGCATGCAGGAGCTTTCTACATAGCTCTGTTCCCAAGAGATTTTTGCAACTACTATAGTTCCTTCAAGCCCTCTTTATCATGTTTAATGAGAGCTCACAGCAAAGCTTGTATAAACGGTCTCTAATAGTATTTGTCTGTGGAGAGCTGGAGTCATTCAGGGGAGGCTACCACTGAAAAATCACACTATATAATTTACAGAGCTTTAAACTTTAAGGAGAGGAAGGAAGGACAATGGAGAATTTTTATTATTGTAACCAGTACTAATTTCAAGGAACATTTGATATAATTTTAATCCTGTCTCCTTCAAAACATTCCACGTGATGGCAAGATAATGAAAATAATGGGCATCAGAACTTTAATAATGTTATAACAATTTTTCAATGGTAGAAGGAACTGTGCAGCTGAGGACAGACAAATCAGTTGTCTAAAGCTAGATAAGAAAATATGTTGAATCACAAACTTCACAGATAGTTTAAACTGTGATTGCAAAGGTTGCAGATGGAATTGGGTTTAGCTCTTGTCATATTCACAACTTTTTATTTGGATTTATAATCATTTAATTAGTAAGAAAATATCAATTAACATGGAATCCTGGCCCCTTACTTGGACAGCTTACCTGGTTTTTCGCTGCAGAATAAGAAAGATTGAATTTGACTAATGAAAGCATGTCAGTTTTCTGTAGAATCAGCAGAGTGGAAAGGAATTCTGCAAAGAGAGAGCCATTCTACCCAGGTCAGGCCTACCCCCTATCCAATGACTGTAGAAGAAGCCCAGGCTGCTTTCCCTCTTCAAGCTTCCACATCTGCATTTCTTCCTGCTGGAAGTCAAACCTCGGGAGAAAATGGGAAAAGGGAAGAGAAGGGGAAGGGGAGCCAAGCAAGAGAGGCTGGTGAACATTTAGTTCTCAGCCAGGAGCTCCCAACGCATGTTACCAGACCTAGGAAATGCTATTGAGTTCTGATGTGTCAACAAAACTGTACGCAATCTGCAAGGAGTTCTCTAGTCCACTTCGTATCTCTTCTGTGGAGAGTATAGAACATGTTGGCCATCCTCATCTTCTCAAGATATAGTCAGATTTGCCATCAGTAATGTCTCAGCTTCACCAGAAGAGATTGTTAAGATATAAATTTGCTGATTTGCCAGGATGTTCACCAAAGACAGACATAAGTTCAGCTTTCAAAAGACAGAGCAGAATCTAAAGTGTAGACTTCTGTGTCTTGGTTTAATTTCCATTTTCGATTGAGAACAGAGAGGTTACAGCACTGCCATAGTGATAACTCAGGATTAATATCATTAACAAATCCAAATTTTCCGACTTCTTGGGTGACTTATGTGCATTCACCTGAATCTCCAGAGAACTTCATGCAATCATCAGTTTTCCAGAACATTTCTTCTATCCAAAGGAAGGTGAGTGGCAAGGAAATTCAGAGTCTACAATGAATACTTCCCACAGTTAGACAATTCTGCACAGCAACTAACCCAGCAGGTGGATTTTAAGGCAAATGTTCTCCCTCAGTGAGATTTAGGTTGACTGTGACTAGCCTCAAAATATTAAAGTAGAAAACATTGTAAATCGAGTAAATTACTAAAGGTACTAGAAAGGCTCAAAAAAAGTAAAAGAAAAGAGGACAATCCTGATTTTTTATTTCTTCATATCAAGTCCAGTTTAATGTCACTCTACGTGGTCAACACATTTATGCAAATTTATAAAGTGATCTGTTTAAGTGAGATTATAGAAGCTAAAAATCACATCCAGTCGCTGCTGATTGGAAGAAGTTAATTTCCATTTGTCCTATGGCAGAGAATTTTAAACTCAGAATTAAATGCATCTTTTGATAGAAAAAGGCTTATGTATATTCAGACTGAGACTAATATAACACATATTGCACCATTGGAAAGGAATTAACATCCACTTCTATTTAATATTCAAATTAAAAAATTATTAATTCTGTATAATGTTATATTGATTGTACAATTATTAGATAATGGGAGTCATCACTATACAATAACAGATTGGTAGTATTGATATTTATTAAAATATAACAAAATCAAGAAGCTAATTATTTAATAAAATAATATAAACATATTAAGAAATAAAACTTTGTCAGTACTTGGTACAGCACAGTAGGTCAATCACTAGTAAGATGATCTGTAAAAGTAAAATTCTGTTTCAGGAAGCATCTGCAAATTTTGTAATTTGTTACCGCACACATGAGAATGAAAGTGGACTCAAAATGTAGCAAAGAATATCAGCAGAGTCAGGTTCATTTTAAAAAAATACCCTGTCTAGTGGTCTGTTAAGCCATAGTTTACTAATCTCATTTAATTTATGTAATATTTTATTGTCTTCATGTAAATCATGACAGGTTCCCTTATAGGAATTAGAAAAGAATAAGTACCTCTCAGTAGCCTATTATGATTTTTTGACTAAATAGGAGCCTAGAGTGAAAAGATAGATATACACGCATAAATTTGAAGCAGTGAAACAAGGGTAATGAATTCCACTCATCAACTTGAACTTTTAATTAATTAAATACATGAGAGAAGAATACAGACTTTATGTCCAAATTGCTAGAGCAGAGCTCTGAGCTCTATTTGCAACATCAGAAATGCTGATTTGAATCCTTGCTCCAAATAGGAGGTCACAGAGACCTGATAAACACACCTTTATCAACTGAAATGAGATGTCATTGACTGTTCCAGCAACTCCTTTTCCCTTCCATCTCTTCAAATAAATAGATAAATTCTGTATGTAAACAAAAGGTATTTCAAAAATAAATCCTCCCCAAACTAAAACAGACAGAGGTCTTAGTGTCCCCTATCCTCTCAGAGGGACCTTGACAGGCTGGATAAATGAGCAGAGAAGAAACTCATGATTTTCAACAAGGAGAAATGCAAAGTCCAGCATCTGGGGAGGAATAACCTCAGGCACCAGTACACGCTGGGGGCTGATTGGCTGGAAAGTAGCTTTCCCAAGAAGGACCTTGGGGTTCTGATAGATACCGAGAGGAACATGAGCCAGCAACGTGCCCTTGCAGCAAAAAAGGCCAACAGCCTCCTAGGCTGCATTAGGAAGACTGTTGCCAGGAGGTCAAAGGAGGTGGTCCTTCTTCTCTACTCAGCACTGGTGAGACCACAACTGGAATACTGTGTCCAGTTTTGGGCTATCCAGAACAACAAAGATATGAACTTACTGCGACAAGTCTAACACTGGGCCATAAAGATGATTAAGGAACTGGAGTATCTTTCATGTGAGGATAGCCTGAGAGAGCTGTGACTGTTCAGACTGGAGAAGAGAAGACTCAGGAAGACCCATGGAAGAGAATGAAGACAAGGTAATCAGGCACTTCTTGGTAGTGCCCAGTGAAAGGACAGCATGCAACTGGCACAAATTAAAACACATTAAGCTCCATCTGAACACAAGAAGGCACTTTTTTAATCTGAGGATCACCAAACACTGAAATAGGTTTCCCAGAGAGGCTATGAAGTCTCCAGCTGTGGAGATGAACAAAAGTTGTCAGAACATGGTCTGGGGAACCTAATCTAGGTGACCCTACCTGAACAAGGGGGTTGGACCAGATGATCTCCAGGGGTCCCTTCCAAACTCAGTCATTCTGTGATTCTGTGAATAATGACCCTTAACATTCCTGTTTTAACAGTATAATGCAAGAAAGTATTTCAGATACTTGAACATGAAAAGCATGATAAAAATATCCATTATATCAAAAGGAATTCTCTAACTTTTACTTCACACGACTGCAAAGCATTTCCCCTTGGTTTACTGCTATTCACTGGAATATTGGTGAGTCTAAATGCTCTACTCGAGGGATATTATCCTCTTTGCACTGGCTCGGACACAGTTCTGTGTACTGAAGACTATAGCTCAATGGATGGCATCACTCAACCAGGATTTCACCTCCAACAGCTGCCCTCCAAACTCTCAGGAGCAAGCCCAGTTCCAAAATATCTGCTGGAGTTTCTGAGCTGGTTACCTACCCTCAAGAAAGGATATTAATAGACAAGTGTCTTAATTTATCAAGTAATCTTGCAATTTCAACCACACAACAAAAGAGCATCAAAGATATCTGAAGGAGAAGACTATATGAAGCCAGAGAAGAAATGGAATATAGGCAGAAGCAACAAAATATTTTAATTGTGATATCCACATATTCAGACCTCATTCTCAATGCAGACACAAAGTGAGAGTTGGAGCTATCATTGAACTTTCTACTGACTTTGACCAGGGACACCATAGAGAAAGCTTTTGCTCCTAAAATGGGTTGAAGATTACATAGGCTTCAACATTATGTTTTTGTTCAATTTATTAAGCACAACTCCAAAAAAAGCACTGCTCATCTACAAGCCTCCATGGAACTAGCACTCACTTCTACAAACACACGTGTTGTGCTTTAGCCCTATCCAACAACTAAACACCACACAGCTGCTCACTCACTCCCCCACAGAGGGATGGGGGAGAGAATCAGAAGAGTAAAAGTGAGAATATGGTTTGAGATAAAGACAGTTTAATAGGTAAAGCAAAAGCTGCGTGTGTAAGAAAAGCAAAAAAAAGAAATTCAATCACTACTTTGCGTTAGCAGGCAGCTGTTCAGCCATTTCCAGGAAAGCAGGGCTCCATCACACATAACAGTTACTTGTGAAGACAAACACCATCTCTCCGAATGTCCCCCTTCCTTCTTCTTTCTTCAGCATTATATTGCTGAGCATAATGTCATATGGTATGGAATATCACTTTGGTCAGTTGGGGTCAGCAGTCCTAGCTGTGTCCCCTCCCAGTTTCCTGTGCACCCCCAACCTACTCGCTGATGGGTGGTGTGGGAAGCAGAAAAGGCCTTGATTCTGTGTAAGAACTGCTCAGCAATAATGAAAACATCTCTGTATTATCAACACTGTTTTCAGCACAAAACCAAAGCATAGCCCCATACCAGCTACTATGGAAAAAATTAACTCTATCCCAGCCAAAACTAGCACATTCTCCACCCGTTATTAACATACCATTTATGCCATGCCTAGGTTCCACAGTATACAATGCATCCTCATTAACCACCACCTCCCTTCCCATCCTTTGATATAATACACTGATATAATTCTCTTAGTCTATGGACCACTGCTGTGAAATGTGCAGAAAATGTCCACAAATGTCCACAAAATATCCAGAGTTCATTTAGTCCACGACTTTGGCTCCATCTCTTATGGTGGTCACTCAGGACAGGAGAGGTGGCATGTTGCGTCGAGTTATTCGGCACCAAAGCCAGCTCAGGTCAGGTCACTGCTGCACTTGCACTGCTTCTTGTAAGGCTTGTCCTCCACTGATTCAGGTTGTTCCTGCTATAGTTAACTTCTATAACATGCAACTCAAATCATGGGTTACAACAATTTAAAGGTATATCCATTACAGTCTCCACATCTGGTCCCTTTCCACCAGACCATAGGGTTTAACGTTGCAAGGAACTCCTCCCCTTGCCTCTGCCTCAGCTTGGACTTATCCATAACTGCAGCCCCTTAGGGAAATACCTGCTCCAAGTAGAGACTTATCTACATTTATCTTAGCCACAGTCTCTCCAGGGGTGTACCTGCTGTGGCATAGAATTATCCATAGCCACAGTTGCTTTGAGGTGCACCTGTTCCAGGGTGGCTTTCTCCATGGGCCACAATGCTTTCAGAGATATATCTGTTCCAGCATGGCCTTACCCACAGACACAGTTCTTTCAGAAGTAAACCTGCTCCAACATGGCATTACCCATGGCTGCAGTCCATCCAGGGGAGTATCTGCTCTGTCGTGGGCTTATCCACGGCCACATGCTTTGAAGCACTCCAGCATGACCTCAGGCACAGCCACTGATGCTTCGAGGTGTACTTGTTGCAGCATGGTCTTATCCACAGCCACAGATGCTTCAAGGTGTACCTTCTCCAGCGTGGACTTATCCTTGAGTGACAATCTCTTCAGAGGTATACCTGCTGTGGCACAGACATAACCATGGCCACAGACTCTTCAAGGTGTATCTACTCCGGCATGTGTTTATCCACGGCCACAGACACTTCAGTGTGTCCTGCTCCTGTGTGGACTCATCCACAGGTCACAGTCCCTTTGACTTGAGTTCACACTGGAGTTCCAACCTGTCCAGTAGAGCAGCACAGAAACAGCAGTGATGCCCTGGCCATCTGCCAGCCCAGGTGCATGGCCATTGCTGTTATCAAAATGTTCCCAGGCACAACATAGTAAGATGATAAGCAGTACAGCAGTACAGCAAGCAGTGAAAGCAAAAAGCACCCACTAATGAGCACTGGACTCTAATTTACAGTAACGCAAGCAAACCTCATGGCAAGCACAGATGCCTGCCAATTAATAACAAAACAGCAATAACAGCTATAAAGTTGATCTAGAACATTCCAAACAATTTTTTTTTATTATCTCAAACCCTTCGAGTTCCACGTTAGAGGCCAAAAAGGACTGTTGTGGTTTAACCCCAGCCACCAACTAAGCACCACACAGCCACTTGCTCACTCCCCCACTGTGGGATGGGGGAGAGAATCAGAAGAGTAAAAGTGAGAAAACTCATGGGCTGAGATAAAGACAATTTAATAGGTAAAGCAAAAGCTGCACATGCAAGAAAAGAAAAACAAAGAATTCATTCACTACTTTGCATCAGCAGGCAGGTGTTCAGCCATCTCCAGGAAAGCAGGGCTCCATCGTGCATAACGGTTACTTGGGAGACCAATGCCATCACTCTGAACAACCCCCCCTTTTCTAGTTCTTCCCCAGCATTATATTGCTGAGCATAATGTCATATGGTGTGGAATATCCCTTTGGTCTGTTGGGGTCAGCTGTCTTGTCTGTGTCCCCTCCCATCTTCTTGTTCACCCCCCGCCTACTCGCTGGTGGAGTGGTGTGAGAAGCAGGAAAGGCCTTGACTCTGTGTAAGCACTGCTCAGCAATAACGAAAACATCCCTGTATTATCAACACTGTTTTCAGCTCAAATCCAAAACATAGCCTCATACAAAATACTATGAAGAAAAGTAGCTCTATCCCAGTCAAAAACAGCACACCATGTCACAGAAACATAAATAACTTTGATACCTGCCTAGCATGCCTCTATTCTCTTAGAGGAAAAAACTATCGTCACATTTAGTTTATACAGCTTTTCCAGACAGTACATTTGATATGTGGCAGAAATCATCAGCTAAAGAAGGCCAAGATAAATGCTTTCGAATGAACAGTGCTAGACGTACATCTTAGTGACAGGACATTGAACACCAAAAAATAAAGGCCAAAGTGATTGCAAAATTTTCTAAGCTAAACATTTTTTTTATATTTTGAAACTTTTTCTCTCAAATTGCCTGCAATCAGATAATATAGGTCTTAAACCCATGTTAAAACCCAAAACCAAATCTTAGTCCAAAATATTATTTTTTCTATTTTTACAGAAAAATAATTATCAAATCAACTTCCTTTTTCATTTGTTTGCTCCTTCTTTTCTTTCCCCCTGCTGTTCCCTGTTGTGGAAGCAATTTGTAATAATTAATAATCTGTACAACTTTACATATCAGCTTATTAGTGATTTATACATACTGATATGGTTAATGAAAAAGTAAATTAATTAAATTAATCTAATTTTATAAATTCCTAAAAGACAGGTTCTCAAAATTATTTCACTAGCACTGAAACCTAAACTATACAAAGCTCTTCATAAGGGCAGTGGACAGTTAAGGAATAGAATCTGGACAGAAATTGAAACTCCTTTAATTAAGGTTTGTTCAAATGTAAATGTAACCTTTACTCAGTAGTAAAAGTAAAATAAAAAGTAAAATAGTAGAAGTTACCAGTCCAATAACAGAAATTAAATATAAATGTCTTGGTTTGGACTAAACCAGGCCAATTTTCCTTTCAGTGATTTTTACTTTCAGCTAAGTTTCTTCTACATAACTGCACTTTCTGAAACTAACTGCATGTTTTGCAGACAGTGTCTGCTTCCAGGGCAGATAACGCTCCAAGTTTGTAGTTATCGCTGAGGCACCGGTGGGGATGTTATGCAGAAAGGCTCTTGCTGTACTTAGTCTTAGAGAAACCAAGGTCACTGCTAAATTCCTCATTAATTACGAGTGAGGGGGGTCGCACCTGCAGGGAGGAGCGGACAGGGCAGGTGACCCAAAATTGACCAACGAAGGTATTCCATCCCATACACATCATTCTCAGTATAAAGCTGGGGGATTCCGAGGGTCTCGCTTTTCTCTGCTTGGGTCGGCGTCCCAAGAGGGCTCTGTCCGTTTTTCTCCTGCCCTCGATCCCGATCCGTGCATCCCTGAATCCAGTTCCTGTCTGCCGCTGGGCCCAGTCTGGGCCTTCCCAGAGCCTGCCCTGCAGTGCCGGTGGTGACATGAGCATCATTATTATTATTATTATTATACTCTTTTCATTATTATAGTTTATTGAAACTCTTTTAATTTTCCAACCCATAAGTCTCTCTCCCTTTTCTCTTTTCCTTCCCCTTCTGGGGACAAGGAAGAGGGTTAATAGAGAGCATTTGCTACTGGTTTAATAGTGAACCCAGCCTTAAACCATGATGATAAATTAAAGTTTTGATTGTCTTTTTTTCACCTGTTCTCACTTCTATTACTGAGTGATTTGCTAACTGTGTGTTCTTCAAAGCATGATACTTACATGACTTCAGGGAGTACATGACTTCATGCAATACTCCCTGAACTCTCAGAAGGATCTTTCAGTTACCATCCTTACTCCAGTGAAGATATAATGTGTAACAAAAGATCCCTAGAGGAAGTGGTTGCTTGTGTTTAATTATAACTGCTTATGACTGAAATTTTCTAGCACTCGTTCATCTCCTGTGGTGACAAAAAGATTCATTTGTTTTTTGCAAGTATAAGATACTTCATAAATTTTAATGAGTATTATGAGATACTAGTTACCATTAATGGCAGGAAATATTCTTGTGAAATACATTATTTGTACTTCCATAGATTCAGAAGAAAAAAAAATAAAAACTTGGCACGTTGCGTAAAATGCTGCCTTTATTCATCTATAGATAAAGTATGATTGACAGTCAGCAAAAAGGAGTTCACAGAATATTGTAATACGAAAAGAGCAAATCAACTTGGACACTCAAGTGATAAGTAATAAGTTCCATCAAGACTGGAAATTCATGCAAGTTGATTGACAGGAATGCACAAAAGAGACAGATTGCCTCTCATTGAATAACAGAAATGGAACCCTGACTACTGGTATCATGGTATTGCAGCAGTCAGATGCATGAATGTCACTTTCTCTCTCACACACAAGCACATTAACAGGGCTTAGCAAAATGAAGTTTTTATTGCACAGCTTAATTTAAATCCGATGCTTAGCCATAAAGCTCTGAGAATGATCTTCCTCATACGCAGTTGTGGTTAGTTCCTTTTAGCTCAAAGTTGGTTTTGTTAAGTGCTAGGTCTTTCACTAGAAAGTAAATTCCTGAAGTTTTTTCTGGAATAGTGAGAGGTTTTCACCTAGCTTTCTTTATAATACCTCTGCAATTCAGAGATCTTCACAAAAATTGAAGTACCCATTAATTGTTTTCATTTTCAATATGTGTTTTTTTCTATTTAGTGAACCAGAATATATAGAAAAATAAAAAATAACTCAGACATCCTACCTGTCTTTTACCTGATAAAAATGGAGTACCTGGACTATTTTTTCAGACAAAATTTCCAATTGAATTCACTTGGAAAAACTGTTGGGTAAATTAACCATTTTTTGAAAGGTTTCTCTTGAATTATGTGAATGAATTTTAGGAAGATAAAAAACCTGAGAAGACCTTGAAACATGGTACTTCATTTTGGTGCTGAAGAGCAAGGATTTATAGCAAAAAACGTTAATAACTCCAGGATATGTTCAAGTAGGCCTTGGACCTCAAGATCATATAACACTTAAAAGATTTTTCTATGCATTTTTTCATATTTCACTTCTGTCTTTTAAAGAAAAGAAGGAAGAGTTAGGATATTTTAGAGAGGAAAAGTCTAAAATAATTAAAAGGCCCATAATTTGAATATTATGAATTATGAATATGATGCATTATGATATTGCTGACATTGTAAAGGAATCTTGGATCCTAAGGTTTTTTGAGCTCTTTGAGAATACAATACTATACAATTCAAATCCAAGATATTTTACCTGTAGGTTCGGTTAAGACCAAATGGTGCAGAAAATCAGGTTTTTCTTTATCAATGTCAGTCATAACATTACAAAACAGACATAACAAGAAATGGTAAATTTTAGAAATTTAGTTAACATTGACTGAAAACAAACAAACAGACAAAACCACTCAAAAATATATTTGTACTCCATTGCTCTACAACAATAACCTGAAAACATCTTACTTCTTATCTGGTAATTAAACATTAGAAAATGAAGCGTCACTTGCCTGGAAAATACTATGGACTATTTATATGGCTTTTTTCCTGAACTATTTAAATCTCTCCTGACTTTCTTGTTTTGTAAATATCAATTTTATCTCAAGAAAAGTCTCAAAATATGCTGCTGTTAATGTTTCAAATCCCCAGTGCTTCATCAAAGAGCTGGTGCATTTTTCAGCCCTCATTTTTATGCCATCCAAAAGTCTTTCTAACAAAATATGGAAGATGACTAGCAAACGGCAGTGGAAAATAAAGTGGATTAGATTCTATAAGAAAGGAAAACATTGATACCAAAATGGGAAAACTCCTCTGAGGCCTTGAAAAATACACATAATTTTTAAATTTCTGATTTTAATAACATCTAAAGGTCCAAGTATAAAGTGATCAGAAAAGTAAAGATTTTTATACACAAGGAAGTTAGTCTGCAGGAAACTAAGTTTACAATTCACAATGTATTAGCTCTTATCCCATGACAGCTGAATTTACACTAATTACTTTAGGAAGTTATTATAGAAGCCTAAGGTGTTAGTTTACTCATTACAGGCTGTATTTATGTCCGTCAAAGACAGAAAACTCTGAAGTACTTGTCAGACCACCTAAATCTTACCTTTCTTAACCATACAGAGAGAGATACAAAAAATTACTTCATTCACTTAAGAGGGAATCTAGGGCAAAAGGGCTCCAAATTCAACAATCAGAGTTAAGGTCTGCAGAGGACGGACTAAGAAGGTATTAACAGTATGTCCCAACCAGCCATCTTCCTGTGGGCAGGGAAGTCAGACAGACCCTGTGGAGGTGGGGCTTCACCCTTTGGGTGGGGACCATGGATCGGGATGGTCTATTGTCTGCACTGGGACTGCTTGTCATCTGTGCATGCGCTAGTCAAGGTGAACCTCCTCCCCCGGGGTGGAGACAAAATTTATACAAAGCAGACCACCCAGGGAGCCCAGACCCATTTCAGGAACTCGGTAGAAGTTACAATTGCACATGCATAAACTCAGATGGGACTCCTCCCGAGAGGAGGGGCAAGGGATTATAAAAAAGGGTGGAATCTGAAGCTGCTGTTTTTTCGTTGCGCACCTCCTCCACCCTTGGATACCTCTGGATACTTTTGGACTATACCTCCTAGACAAATGTTAAATTTGTCGCTGGACCAAAGGGGTGGTGATATCTTTCCTATCTCTGCTCTCCTTCTCAATCCTTTCTCTCTTTCTCCCTCTATATTCCTTTTCCCCTGCTTTCCTAATTCCTAAGGGTGATAACTGCCAGCAGCACTCAGGGGTTATGAGAACTTTTGATTGTTGACGTTTTACTGTTCATGAGGTTACTGTTCCGGTTGTGGTTCTGTTATGATTCTCTTTATCATGTTTTGTAGTAGAGGTATGTTTTGCTGATATCTTTTGCCAAATCCCTGTTCGTTGTGATTTTGATACATTCTCCAATAAATTGATCTTTGGTTAAGCCTCTAGAGTGGCTGAGTCACTCTGGATTGCCGCACAAGGGATCTGTAAGTGCACACCCCCTCAAGCCCACTGAGTGGCACAGGACCTGACAAGGTCCAAGGATGGATGTGATGTAGCCATAACCATATTGTTGTAAAAAAAAAGTAAAGTCAACATTACTAACATTGTTGTAAATATACCTATATATTCTATTTATACCATTACTCACTTTTTTCCCCCATATAAACATATACATACAGATTTTTCCATGGAGTGTACAGGAGTGTACAAGAATTAATATCTTACAGATTAATAATTGTTCTCTAAATTACATATTTCAGGCAGAAATTAAATCAAATGTCTGGGAACTGTTTCCAAGTGGACAAATTCAGTTAAGTTCTTTTTTTTTCCATTGCCTTAGCAGTTGTCAAATACTGCACAACACATTTTCATTTTAATACCAGTAAGTTATGAACAAAAGCAGAAATTCCCTATGTCTAGTCTTTATTTTTAATGTTATCTATGAGATGGTGAATGCGAAACACCCAATGACTACTGTGAACACCACAATATTATGAGGATTAGCATAGTTAAAATCATGATTTACTGGCTGTTTCACTTGCCATGACCCCTTAGCTAATATATCTTGGTTGGAGATATTTGCAAGCATCTTGCCACACTAATTTAAAGATTAATATGAAGTGACTAAGCAGGGCTGTATAAAAAACTGCTGCCTTTGTCTTTTAAAATGGCCTAACTATCAATCAAAAAGCTTATAGGGCCTATTCCCCTTCAAAATGAAGTCAATGAGAGCAGACTTTAGGCTTCAGAAAGTTGCCAAATTGAATTGTTTTTTCATGTAAAATATAACAAAACTATATCACATGCTTAATTACATTTTCATAAAGATGAGGGTCTTTTTTTCCCCATTTTTAGCAGTTAACCCAATAAAAATATTTTTCTCCCTTTACACATATATAAAGAAAGCTAACCTTTTACATTTGCTAATTTAGGAAGTAAATTTATTTTTATTAGAAATTATACAAGTAAGTAAAGTAGAAAATATTATATAAGAAAAAAAATATTACATAATAGAAAATAATACGTGAAATGTTCCACCTTTTACAGATATTGGTATTGATTGAAACTTAAATTTAATACTAGTTTTTTTAATTTGATCATAATTATAATAAATGACAACGTTAAACATGGTACACTACAAAAGTCTAAAGCAAGAATAAGAATGCTTTTATACAGGTTTTCATTATAAACAAGAGTTTTAAGTCTTGCCCAAGAGTAGAATGGTAAAAGTCTTCACAAAAGGAAAGGTAAAATGTAATGATTCTAAAACTTTAAGCCAGGTAGAGAGAGGAGAGGTAAAAGGGGAAAGAACATTTATGTGAGTTATTGTGTAGTGCTAAAATCCTAGTAACGTTTCCTGCACTCTGAGGCAAATACTTTCAGTCATTTGAGATTTCCTAGGCTAACAATATAAAAACATCTCTTCTCCACCTTTTTGGGAATGAACATATTTTCTCCTCCATTACCCCCCATTAACTAGGTACCATTAGCAGCATTATATACTATTTCTGTCATTCAGTCAGGCTGATATGAGTATAAGCCAGTGTATTTTGTTGGTAATAGGAGACATAATAAGGGCAAAAATGGATCACTTTACCTTTAACTCGACAGGAATCTTTGCCTGAGGTGAGAACAAAATCTTGAGGCATTTTCCCAGGCCCTATCTCCCTTATGTATGGTACAAAATTGTCAACCTTTGGTGTTGAAACAAAATTTGAAAACACTGTTTATCTGTTCAAGTATTTTCCTTTCAACATCCTTGAAAAGAGGGGTCAGGAAGAAATCAGAAAAAGAGCACTATATATACTTTTTTCAGAGATTATGAAGTGCTTTCAAGTTATTTCACTTCATTAAACACTGAATTCATGGAAAGAATACTAAGGTATTAAAATTCTGTTCAAAATGTGGACATCATAATTTGAAAATTGCATAGCATTTTCAGACTGCTTTCAGTTCCACTTTTTCTTCAGACTTGTGTTCAGAAAACACCTAGCAAACAATTTGTACCACGTAATGAACAAAAAAAATAATGAATGACAAATAATTTTCAATATGCCGAAAATCTCCCTAGTTCACCCAACACTATTAACTGATCTCTAATTACAACCTAGTGTAAAACCTGTATTTAAGAACAAGTATGGGATAGTCCGTAGCAAAATGTAAAAGGAAGGACATCAGAGTATGGAATATGCAATAATGTTATTTCCAAAGCACGCCAATGACTGGTGAATTTAGTTTGATTTAAGAAGACTCATACAGAATTTTGAGATAATTTCACTCAACATTCTCATAACCATTAAGAAATAAGAAGTTAGGAAGTTACTGTGGAGGTACAAAATCAAACAAAAGGAACAGAAATACTCAAAGAGTAGTTACTGAATTATTTGTTGTCAATTCGGGAAGACGGAAGCCCGGTAAGAGTAGAGCAAGGATTTCTCTTGCATTGAGTACTGTTCAATTGCTTTATTAATTTTCTGTAAAATGAAATAGAGAATATATTTGTCATATATGCAGATTACACTGGGTTAGGCTAGTTGGAAACATTTTGGGATAGTAGAGTCTTATTTTGACTCCTCGTCTGTTTTAATATTCTTAATCTATGTGTTACATAATGAATACCACCGGGGGACAGATTTAGACTTCAAAATAATTAAATACAAAGGGAAGTATCTGAGATCAACAAATTTCAATATAAAGACAGCTCTGATCCAAGGGGACAAACTTAATGCCAATATATAAAATAGTAGCTGGATAGACATCATAATGTAGGATGCTATAGCAGACCACATGTTAGATACGAATCAGTTATTGATCTGTGTCACAGAAATAGAAAAGATGTGATTTATCTGAATGTTTGTAACTACATTATGGATGCCTACATCTGAAATTCACCCTAAGTTTTCCTGATAGTGTGACCAGCTCAAATGTAGATGAGGATGACTAAAAATAGGAAAGATAAACCTTGTCACAAGTGCTATGACTGTTGTTCATAAGCTATGTTAAATAAATTATTAGAAAATTTAGAGATTAACTGATAACAGTTTTGAATATATAAAAGCTAGAAAGCATGTGAAGATCCTTTGTATTTGGCACATTTTGTAGCAAAAAAATATAGAATAGCTAAATATTGGGAAAATAATCTAGAGTGTCTTTATGTTCATCATCAGACAAAAAATTATGGTGTCAGCATATATGATACAACCTGAGAGAATATGAATTGAAATACAAGGTCTCGTGCAATCACATTCCAGACCTACATTGACATGTTCCAGGAAGATATACCCTCTAAGTTCCTTACGGCAGCTAAGTAATAATATTCTCAAGACTGAGAATACAAAGATTGTTTTATGAACTGATATTCAGAAATGAGGACTGACTGAAGATGTCTTTCCTTCTGATGTTACCTGAAACATTTTTGAAGATTGGTCTATGTTAAGGGATATTATAAGCAGATGTTCTCAGCTTCCAAATACCCTTACAGTTTATTATTCTTCGGGTTGGAGAGGGGAAGATGGTCAGGACCAGAATAAAGTGACTTTTTCTGGACTGGATGGTCATTCTTGAGTCTTTGGATGCATACATACTGGTATAACAAACACTTCCAGTCATGTGTCTAGGCACTTGACCCTCATCATTTGTACTCTTTTTTTTTTGTCAGATTTGGTCTCCTACATGTTTTTGCTTGAGCTGTCTATCAGTCTTCCAAAACTGCTCTTTGTGACAGTCTCTGACCAGGTCAAATGCTGTCTCAGAAGACCTCACTTTTGTACAAATGCCACAACTTAATGATATGTGGAATGTAAGAACACCTGATTTATTAAGATATTTCCTTAAGGATAAGAAAAACAATAAACTAAACACACAACCCTCATAAAGTGGAAAAAAACAGAGACAATAACAAGGACCACATCTCTCAAGTTGCTGACTGAAGTGCCACTAAAGGAATCACTCAAGTGTAACCTTGGAGTTGTTCAGCCAGAACTTTGCAACAGGTAAGATTGCCATGGGTCTCATAGAAAGAAAAAAACTCTTTGTGAGACATTTGAGGGGACTTGAGAGACTGCATAAAATTTCTTGAGATGTTTTCAGATGATTGCAGAAAGATACAAATATTATTATGGGACGTTTAGAGAAATAGTCAAAAGAGGAATCAAAGTAGATCACATAGGAATTGCAACTGGTAAACTGGAGTGAAAAGAGGATAAATGGGCCAGTAGCATTTAAGCAAGGAGCTGGCAAGTACATGTCTGGCTGAGCCCCGCATCTGTTCACCACAGTCTGTTCTATATTCTCCTTAAACTGCCTTCCTATTTTTGTGTGTGTGTGCTCTCTGTGTGAGATGGTAGTGAACTTTAAGCTGAACTTACCAGCAAATAGCATAAAGAGAGGGTCAGCTACTGAGGAGACTGTAAGACTGAATCAGTTATGAGAGACATTCGTATGCGTGTGTGTGTGCACATGTGTGTGAGTGTATACATCTGAGTTTGATCTGCTAGCAAGTTTTGAGACTGAACAGGTGGTTAGAATAGGATCAGGCCATTTGTATTTCTCACGCATGTGAGCACTCTTTGTGTGTATACGGTGCCTATAAAGGCTCAGGTCTCACGTCTGTCTTTCTTACTCTGCTGGTGGTTGGACATGTTTGTAAAGAGAGCATGTAGTTGTTGCAGATTTGTGATCAGCCTCACTGCAGGCTGGACCTGGGGAAGAGGAATAAAAGTCACCTCACATCCAGCAGAACAAGGAGGAACCAGTCCTGCCTCTCCTACTTGAGCTCCTGCACTTCCCTCCTAGTACCACACCAGCACAACCAAAAGCCTCTTCCTGGTAATGGCCAGAGACTCTTTGGAGCTCGGAAATCAGTCATTTCACAGAATCACAGAATCACAGAATGTTAGGGATTGGAAGGGACCTTGAAAGATCATCTAGTCCAATCCCCCTGCCGGGGCAGGATTGCCTAGATCATATCACACAGGAACGCGTCCAGGCGGGTTTTGAATGTCTCCAGAGAAGGAGACTCCACAACCTCTCTGGGCAGCCTGTTCCAGTGTTCAGTCACCCTTACAGTAAAGAAGTTTTTCCTCAAATTTAAGTGGAACCTCCTGTGCTCCAGCTTGCACCCATTGCCCCTTGTCCTGTCAAGGGATGTCACTGAGAAGAGCCTGGCTCCATCCTCTTGATACTTGCCCTTTACATATTTATAAACATTAATGAGGTCGCCCCTCAGTCTCCTCTTCTCCAAGCTAAAGAGACCCAGCTCCCTCAGCCTCTCCTCAGAAGGGAGATGTTCCACTCCCTTAATCATCTTCGTGGCTCTGCGCTGGACTCTCTCTAGCAGTTCCCTGTCCTTCTTGAACTGAGGGGCCCAGAACTGGACACAATACTCCAGATGCGGCCTCACCAGGGCAGAGTAGAGGGGGAGGAGAACCTCTCTCGACCTGCTGACCACACCCCTTCTAATACACCCCAGGATGCCATTGGCCTTCTTGGCCACAAGGGCACACTGCTGGCTCATGGTCATCCTGTTGTCCACTAGGACCCCCAGGTCCCTTTCCCCTACGCTGGTCTCCAACAGGTCTGTCCCCAACTTGTACAGGTACATGGGGTTGTTCTTGCCCAGATGCAGGACTCTACACTTGCCCTTGTTATATTTCATTCAATTTCTCCCCGCCCAACTCTCCAGCCTGTCCAGCTCTCTCTGAATGGCTGCGCAGCCTTCCGGTGTGTCAGCCACTCCTCCCAGTTTTGTGTCATCAGCGAACTTGCTGACAGTGCACTCTATTCCCTCATCCAAGTCATTAATGAATATATTGAATAGAACTGGTCCCAGAACCGACCCTTGCGGAACTCCGCTAGACACAGACCTCCAACTGGACTCTGTCCCGCTGACCACTACTCTCTGGCTTCTTTCCTTCAGCCAGTTCACAATCCACCTCACTACCCGATCATCCAGACCACACTTCCCCAGTTTAGCTGCGAGGATGCTGTGGGAGACCGTGTCAAACGCTTTACTGAAATCGAGATAGACCACATCCACAGCTTTACCATCATCTATCCACCGGGTAACATCCTCATAAAAGGCTATCAAGTTGGTTGAGCAAGACTTCCCCTTGGTGAAGCCATGCTGAGTGCCCCTAATGATCCCCCTATCTTTGATGTGCCTAGAGACAGCACCAAGAACAAGTTGCTCCATTACCTTTCCAGGGATGGAGGTGAGGCTGACCGGTCTATAGTTACCCGGGTCCTCCTTCCTGCCCTTTTTGAAGACTGGAGTGACATTCGCTTTCCTCCAGTCCTCAGGCACCTCTCCCATTGCCCACAACTTAGCAAAGATGATGGAGAGTGGCTTAGCAATGACTTCCGCCAGCTCCCTCAGCAACCGCGGGTGCATCCCATCAGGGCCCGTGGATTTATGGACGTCCAGATTGCTTAATTGGTCCCTGACCCAGCCCTCATCAACCAAGACAGATTCCTCCTCTATCCTGACTTCTTCTGAGGCCGCAGGGGTCCAGGGCTCCTCAGGACAGCCTCCAACAGTATAGACAGAGGCAAAGAAGGCATTCAGTAACTCCGCCTTCTTTTTATCCTCTGTCTCCAGGACCCCCACTTCATTCATCAGTGGGCCTACATTGCCTCTAGTGTTGGCTTTACCTGCAATGTATTTGAAGAAGCCCTTTCTGTTGTCCTTGACCTCTCTTGCAAGGTTTAATTCCAAGGAGGCCTTAGCTTTCCTAGTTGCCTCCCTACATCCTCTGACAACAGACTTATATTCCTCCCAAGTGGCCAGCCCCTCCTTCCACGATCTGTACACCTTCTTCTTCCACTTGAGTTTGCCCAGCAGTTCCCTGTTCAACCATGCAGGTCTCCTGGTACCCTTCCTTGACTTCCTACCTGTTGGGATGCTCTGATCTTGAGCTCGGATGAAGCAGTCCTTGAACGCTAACCAACTATCTTGGGCCCCCTTACCTTCTAGTACCCTGTCCCATGGGATTTCCCCTAGCAATTGCTTGAAAAGGCCAAAGTTGGCCCTCCTGAAGTTCAGGGTTGTGATTCTGCTAGCTATTCTGGTCCTGCCACATGAGATCCTGAACTCTACCATCTCATGGTCGCTACAACCAAGGCTGCCCTCAACCTTCACCTCTTCAACCAGACCCTCCTTGTTAGTGAGGATCAGATCCAGCAGCGCTCCTCTCCTACTTGGCTCATCCACCATTTGCATCAGAAAGTTATCATCAATGCACTGGAGGAACCTCCTGGACTGGGGATGGCTGGCTGAGTAGGCCTCCCAGCAAATATCAGGGTGGTTGAAATCCCCCACAACAACCAGGCCCTGTAATTGCGAGACTGCTCTCAGCTGCCTGTAGAAGGCCTCATCACCCTCCTCATCCTGATCCGGTGGCCTGTAATAGACACCCACAACAGTATCACCCCTGCCAGCCTGCCCCTTAATTCGTTAAGTCCTTCAATACTTTCCAGGCCAACTGAATGATTGATAGATTTATTGATTGATTTAATAGTTTTTTATTTGTTTGTGAGGGTTTTTTTTAGCTGATCTGCCTTGTCAGTTTTCTTCAACATACAGTTTATTTTATAATAAAACTGAAGAGGTATACTTGTGTAAATACCAAGGCTGTTGCATAGAGAATGGAGCACATTTAAGTGCCTAACTAGTAATGGAAAGGATACAGAAGACAAGGTTGTGCTGGCACCACAGGAGACAGAAATAATCAAAAGTTGTAGTGGTAACAGCAGGCATGGGTGTGAGATATCAGTGGGAAGGTGGTGATGTAAACCATGTTCTGAGCTTCATTTGGTGTATGATGTATAGAGCGTGTCTTTGTGCCTGTGGACCAGCCATCAGTGAGGCAGGTGAAGCAAGAACATGGCAAGTGTGATGTGCTCGAGACACATTGCAGGATGTGGTAGGGTGAATGTCAAATTACATTCATTTGGGACAAAGCTACTGTTTTGGACATGCTGTATTACATTATTACAATAGACACATGTCAAGCTGAGACACTTGACTTCAGAGTCAAAGAGCATGTCCTGGTCTATTTTACTTATTAACACACTATTCTTTACAGTCAATACATATATTCTCGAGTAAGTTAGTCTCTTTAAATATCCTCATTTATAGACAAGACAAAGAGAGTGAATAGAAAAATTCTAGAATACAATAGCAACACATATAGCAAGAGTAATTGTGTCCTCTCTGGAAAATAAAAAAAATCCTTCTTGACAAATTCGGAGTAACTGAAACAGTTTATTGTTGTCTGAAACACATGAAAGAACCTTTAAATTTTTTAAATAAACACTGTTTCCAAATAAATGTTTTTCAAGCATTGACTTGCAAGAAAATATCTGGTTGACATACTGTTCTTTAAAATTAAAGCAGTATTATTTTTTTTCCGACCATCTATACTAACCAATGCAATTGCAATGGAATAAAAAGATTTTTGAGCACCACTCAGCAGCATATACTACACAGCTGAAAAATAAAAAGTTTTGAAGCAGGTAATAAGAGCACTCAGAAGAATGCTTAAAGACTGGATTGTTAGAAGAGACATTACAACACTCATTTTTATGTGCTTGTTTTTTTAAGAAGGTTAGATACATAATAGTCTATCCATACAATACAAAAGAGTGTCAAGTAAAGCTCTGTAAGGTTCTAGTTACCAAAGAAAAAGGAAAATCAAAACAGAGTCTATGTCCTATCACTGGTCTGAGAAGAAACCCTGGCAAAACCTTAAAAAATAGTTTTATCAGCCATACTGCTCTTTTGAATGTTATGCATCCTTGACAGCGTAATGCACAAATGGAAAAATTCAGTCTTTTAAATCTGTTTTGCCTTTAAACATCAGCATTTAATAAGTTTTCTGTGCAGAGTATTTGCATCCCTGTAACTTCCCAGGTATCTCTTTACATTTTCATTTTCGAAATGATTACAAAACTCTGCCTCTGGAAACAGCCTGCTTCAGTTCAGTCTTTAGAATGCACTTTCTGGAAGAAGACTCTACAGAGTGTCCTCAGTACAACAGTGCATGAAATTCCCCTTTTGCTTCTGGGTAGGATGTTGTGTGTAATCTATCTGAGATTTCCTTCCATGTCCTGTGTTTGACCGAGCCCGAAGAGTTGTGGTGAATAGAGTTAATGCAGTTGGTGGCTGTTCACAAGTGGTGTTCCCCAGGGCTCAGTATTGGGGCCAGTTTTCTTTAAGATCTTTACCAATGATCTGGACAAGGTGATCAAGTGCACCTTCAGTAAGTTCACAGACAACACCAAGTTGGGCGGGAGTGTTGGTCTGCTTGAGGGTAGCAAAGCTCTGCAGAGGGATCTGGACAGGCTGGATCGATGGGCCGAGGCCAATGGTATGAGGTTCAACAAGGCTAAATGTTGGGTCCTGTGCTGGGGTGACAACAACCCCATGCAATGCTACAGGCCTACAATAAAGGTATCTTTAAAAAGTTAGATGTCTCATTTCCCGTTCTTATCAATGTATACAGACATCTGAACTCAGACATCTGAATCTATAATTAAGTCTTCCTCTAAAGTCAGTGGTTTGATTCAGATGCCTAAACATCAGTATTTCATTTGAGATGTCCTTGGGTATCTGTGCTATCCATGTGTGTCAGATGATACAATACCTATAAGAGATCCATTTCCTTCTCAACTACGAAAGGGACATGCAAGATCATCTGAAATGATATTAGATGTCTGCCTGCGATGAACTGAACTAAGCCTAAGGTACCTTAATCCAGAGAGAAAGTCCACCTCAAAACACACTAAGCTTATCCCTGCAGAACTGCATTAACTGCATTGCTGGATGAGTTATGAAACATTTGTAGTACGTCAATATAAAGTCTTACAAACTTCTTGTCTTTCAAGAGTCACATATAAGCACCCAGAATTAACTCCTGATTGTATTTAAATCAGTGACAAGTAGCAGGACTGTAAGACATTCTCCACACTCCACTTATTCCACATGACATGGAGTAGAGAGGGTGATCTGCCCCACAAGAGAACGAGAGCTGGTAGCCAGGAGTGACAGCAAGGGTCCAGTCTAGTGGTATCTGAACAAGAAGAGCTGTGTAGGACTGCTAGGGGTAACAAATGCCAGGCACAGACCTGTGATCCTCAGGTAGGTCCACAGTGATGCAACAGGACCAAGGTCAGGCCAGGTTGCCAGCCTGTGGGTTGGGTTTTGGATCAAACAGGATGCATAGCCGGGCACAGACATGGCTGTGATGCAGCTGCAATGTAGCTCAGGCCTGGGAAAAAGGACAAGAGCCTTAGCTTAAAAATGGCTCCAGAGTAAAAGTGGGGGATGAGAGGGGAACACCACATTGAGTCTCCTTAGCAGAGCTTTCTCAAAGAGCTTTTGTCAAGGCTGGACACCTGCACTGTTGCCTAAGTTGTCCCTGAGCACAGCCAAACCAGGGCTCTTACAACTTTACATGTATTTAGCAAAATTAACTTTGCTATACCACCTATTAGGGAAACATAGCTTGAAAATCTTTTATGCACATGTAATATGTAAGACAGTCAAACTGGTTACCTAACAAGAAATAGCAGTGCAGTCTTGTATTGGCTTTGCATGGCAAGGCTTTGGTCTTGGAGGGGGCTACAGAGGTGGCTCCTGTGAGAAAATGCCAGAAAATTCCTCCATTTCCAACGAAGCCAGTGCAGCCAGCTGCAGGATGAATCTACCACTGGCCAAAGTGGAGCCAATCAGAGATGCTGGTAGCATCTCTGTGGTAACATATTTAAGAAGGGGAAAAAACTGCTGCACAACAGCAGCTGGGAGAAAGGAGTGAGAAACAGCCCTGTGGACACCAAGATCAGTGAAGAAGGAGGAGGAGGACGTGAAGGTGCTCCAGGTGCCAGAGCAGAGATTCTCCTGCAACCTGCAGTGAATGCTGCGGTTGGAGTGAGAGATGCACTTCACTCGTAAGAGAGAAGCAACAATATGTTTATCTATAGAAAACAGCGAGTTAACGAAGTTCAATAGTAAATGTGACAGCAGTTTAAGATTCAATGGCAAGGTACACTTGATTACTTAGTGCATAGAGGACAGGGTTAGACGAAACCATCTGGGAGACCCTCCCATTGAGTCATGAGGTTCAGAAAGGACCCCCTTGCTTCCTAAACTCCTTCTCAGAGAGGAGTCTAGGTGCAGCTGGATCCAATCCTAGTCCCAGACTTGGGCAATGGTTTACGTCTAAAGAATTATATATGCACAATCAATCTTTTATATCACTTATCTAAGATTTCAAATTTTCTGCGCATATTCCCAATTCACTTACTGAGTATCTGACGCGATAAGGATTTTCTCAACCTTGAGGAGTAACCTTGAGAGACATCCGTAATCAAGGGGAGATCCTGTCATGTAGCCTGCTGTTGTTTCAGGAGAGCTCAATGGGCCTGTGCAGGTTTTGGCTGGGATAGGGTTAATTTTCTTCATAGTAGCTTTGTCTGGGGCTGTTTTGGATTTCTGCTGGGAACGGCGTTGATAATACAGGGATGTTTTCGTTATTGTTGAACAATGCTTACACAGAGTCAAGGCCTTTCTGGCTTCTCACACCACCCCACCAATGACCAGTCTGGGGGTGCACAAGCAGTTGGGAGGGGAAAGTATCCTCTGTATGCATTGCTTACTGGATTCTTGGCAGGATTTGGCTACATATCTTCAGCAGATTTTGGTTGTTTACTCATTTGGCTGATGAAAGAATAACCATATTCAGTCAGGAGTCCAGATCACAAGAGACGTATGAAGTGATGTGGCAGATCTGAGGTCAAGCTGGGAAAACAAGTTGGCATATAAGGATAAGGATCAGTAAGGTACATGGCCAGGCACAGAAGTACTTGCAGTGTAGCTCAAGCAGGGGCCAAGACTAAGATCTAGAGCTTAGGAGCAGCTCCTGAGTGCATGGGAATAGGCCTTTGGTGAGGCTTCTTTCAGACCAACCTTTCCCAGCACTCAGAGAGCTGCCCTGCATCAGTGGGTGCAGGCAGACGAACCCCTCTCGGGATTTGCCCTGGGGGGGGGGGGCGTTGCGTTCACAGACTCTTGTTACCAAACAGTTGGACAGAGGCTCTTAATGCCATGCACCAGGTATGCAATTGTGCTAGTTTTGGCAGGGATAAAGTTAATTTTCTTCATAGTAGCTGGTATGGGGCTATGTTTTGCTTTTGTGCTGAAAACAATCTTGGTAATAGAGGGATGTTTTCACTGTTGCTGAGCAGTGCTTACACAGAGTCAAGGCCTTTCCTGCTTCCCACACCACTCCACCAGTGAGTAGGCGGGGGGTGAACAAGAAGATGGGAGAGGACAGCCAGGACAGCTGACCCCAACAGACCAAAGGGATATTCCATACCATATGACATCATGCTCAGCAATAAAACCTAGGGGAAGAAGAAGGAAGTGAGGCATGTTTGGAGTGATGGTGTTTGTCTTCCTGAGTAACCATTATGTGTAATGGAGCCCTACTTTCCTGAAGATGGCTGAACACCTGCCTGCTGATTGGAAATAGTTAATGAATTCCTTGTTTTGCTTTGCTTGTGCATGCAGCTTTTGTTTTACCTATTGGACTATCTTTATCTCAGCCCAAGAGTTTTCTCACTTTTACTCTTCTGATTCTCTCCCCCATCCCACAGTGGGGGAGTGAGCAAGTGGCTGTGTGGTGCTTAGTTGGTGGCTGGGGTTAAACCACAACAGTCCTTTTTGGCCTCTAACGTGGAACTCGAAGGGTTTGAGATAATAAAAAAAAATTGTTTGGAATGTTCTAGATCAACTTTATAGCTGTTATTGCTGTTTTGTTATTAATTGGCAGGCATCTGTGCTTGCCATGAGGTTTGCTTGCGTTACTGTAAATTAGAGTCCAGTGCTCATTAGTGGGTGCTTTTTGCTTTCACTGCTTGCTGTACTGCTGTACTGCTTATCATCTTACTATATTGTGCCTGGGAACATTTTGATAACAGCAATGGCCATGCACCTGGGCTGGCAGATGGCCAGGGCATCACTGCTGTTTCTGTGCTGCTCTACTGGACAGGTTGGAACTCCAGTGTGAACTCAAGTCAAAGGGACTGTGACCTGTGGATGAGTCCACACAGGAGCAGGACACACTGAAGTGTCTGTGGCCGTGGATAAACACATGCCGGAGTAGATACACCTTGAAGAGTCTGTGGCCATGGTTATGTCTGTGCCACAGCAGGTATACCTCTGAAGAGATTGTCACTCAAGGATAAGTCCACGCTGGAGAAGGTACACCTTGAAGCATCTGTGGCTGTGGATAAGACCATGCTGCAACAAGTACACCTCGAAGCATCAGTGGCTGTGCCTGAGGTCATGCTGGAGTGCTTCAAAGCATGTGGCCGTGGATAAGCCCACGACAGAGCAGATACTCCCCTGGATGGACTGCAGCCATGGGTAATGCCATGTTGGAGCAGGTTTACTTCTGAAAGAACTGTGTCTGTGGGTAAGGCCATGCTGGAACAGATATATCTCTGAAGGCATTGCGGCCCATGGAGAAAGCCACCCTGGAACAGGTGCCAATCACTGCTACAAGAATGTGACAGTGGCAATATTGCACCAACCGAGACTCCCTGATTCCTATCCCTAAGCTGTTTTGTCAACTGGAGAGCCAATGAGTGATCAGCAAGACTTGCTCACTCTTCAACATCCTCATATGGCCAGTGAGAAAGTCTAATGGAGAATGGAGATTAACAGTAGACTATCATGGCCTTAATGAAGCCATGCCACCACTGAGTGCTGCCATGCTGAACATGCTAGAAATTCAATATGAACCGGAGTCAAAAGCAGCCAAGTGGTATGCCACAGCTGATATTTTTCTCAATCCCTTTGGCAGCAGAATGTAGACCACAGTTTGCTTTCACTTGGAGGGTCATCCAGTACACCCGAAACTGACTGCCCCAGGGGTGGAAACACAGCCCTACCATTTGCCATGGAAATGATCCAGAATGCACTGGAACAGAGTGAAGCTCCAGAACACCTGCAGTACATTGATGACATCATCGTATGGGGCGATATAGTAGAAGTTGTTTTTGAGAAAGAGAAGAAAATAGTCCAAATCCTTCTGAGAGCCAGTTTTGTCATAATACAAAGTAAGGTCAAGGGACCTGCATAGGAGATTCAGTTTTTAAGGAATAAAATGGCAAGATGGACATCGTCACCTCCCAATGGATATGATTAATAAAATAATAGTTATGTCCTCACCAACCAGCAAAAAGGAAGCATGAGTTTTCTTAGGTGTTTCTGGTTTCTGGAGAATGCATATTCCAAATTTCAGTCAGATTTTAAGCCCTCTTTACGAAGCGGCCCGGAAGAACAATTTTACATGGGGCCTTGAGCAAAGACAAGCCTTTGGACAGATTAAACAAGAGATTGTGAATGCAGTAGCTCTTGGGCCAGTCTGGGCAGGACAAGATGTTAAAAATGTGCTCTACTTTGAAGCTGGGGAGAACGGCCTTACCTGGAGTCTCTGATAAAAAGTGCCAGGGGAGACTCGAGGTTGACCCCTAGAGTTTTGGAATCAGGGATACAGAAGATCTGAGGCTCACTCTACTCCAAGAGATATTGGCAGCATATGAGGGAATTCAAGCTGCTTCAGAAGTGATTAGTACTGAAGCACAGCTCCTCCTGGCACCCCGACTGACAGTTTTGAACTGGATGTTTAAAGGGAAGACCCTCTCTGCACATCATTTAACTGATGTTACGTAGAGTAAGTGGCTTGCATTGATTGCTCAGCGGGCTCAAATAAGGAACCTCAATTACCCAGGAATTTTGGAAGTCATCACAAACTGGCCAGAAGGCAAAGATTTCGGAATGTCACCAGAGGAGAAAGTGATGCATGCTGAAATGACCCAAGCATATAATGAGTTAACAGATAATGAGAAGCGATATGCCCTGTTCGCTGATGGGTCTTGTCATATTGTAGGAAAACACTGAAGGTGAAAAGCTGCTGTGTGGAGTCCCACATGACAAATCACAGAATACGCTGAAGGAAAATGTGAACCGAGTCAGTTTGCAGAGGTGAAAGCCATCCAACTGTCTTTAGATATTGCTGCATGAGAAAGGTGGCCAGTGCTCTGTCTCTGTATCAACTCATGGATGGTGGTAAATGTCCTGTGAGGTGGTTACAGCAATGGAAGCAGAGCAACTGGCAGTGCAGAGGTAAACACATCTGGGCTGATGAATTATGGCAAGATATTATTGCTCAGGTAACCTGGTTGTGAAAGTACGTCACATAGATGCTCACGTACCCAAGAGCTGGGCCACTGAAGAATATCAAAACAATCAACAGGTGGATGAGGCTGCTAAGATTAATGTGGCTCAGGTGATTCTGAACTGGCAACATAAGGGTGAAAAATTTATGGCTCCCTGGGCCCATGACACCTCAGGATATCAAGGAAGGAATGCAATATACAGATGGGCTCGTGATCAAGGGTTGGACTTAACCATGGACACTATTGCACAGGTTATCCATGAATGTGAAACATGCTCTGCGATCAAGCAAACCAAATGGTTAAAACCTCTTTGGTATAGAGGCAAATGGTTAAAACATAAATATGGTGAGGCCTGGCAGATTGATTATATCATGCTCCCACAAACCTGCCACGGCAAGTGCTATGTACTCACAATGGCGGAAGCAACCACCAGATGGTTGGAAACATACGCCGTGCCCCAATGCCAGCACCCAGAACACTATTCTGGGCCTTGAAAAGCAAATCTTGTGGCGGCATGGTAGCCCAGAAAGAACTGAGTCAGACAACGGGACTCATTTCCAAAACAATCTCATAGACACTTGTGCCAAAGATCATAGCATTGAGTGGATATATCACATCCTCTGTCATGCACCAGCCTCCGGGAAAATTGAACCATGCCATAGACTGCTACAAAGTACTCTAAGAGCAACGGGTGGTGGAACTTTCAAACATTAGGTACAGATTTAGCAAAAGTCACCTGGTTAGTCAACACTAGACGATCTGCCAATTGAGCTGGCCCTGCTCAATCAAAACTTTTACGCACTGTAGAATAGGATAAAGCCCCTGTAGAGCATATTAAAAACAAGCTGGGAAAGAGAGTCTGGGTGATTCCTGCCTTGGATAAAGGTAAACCTGTTAGTGGGATTGCTTTTGCTCAAGGACCTGGGTGCACTTAGTGGGTGATGCAGAAGGATGGGAAAGTCCTATGTGTACCTCAAGGGGATTTGATTTTGGGTGAAAATAGACATTTAATTGAAAAGTATCATGTTAATTGCCAAATAACCTGCTACTGCACATCTTCATTGCTATGTGTCGTGGTTTAACCCCAGTCACCAACTAGGCACCACACAGCTACTCGCTCACTGTCCCCCAGAGGGATGGGGGAGACAATTCGAAGAGTGAAAGTGAGAAAACTCTTGGGTCGAGATACAGTTTAATAGGTAAAGCAAAAGCTGCATGCGCAAGCAAAGCAAACGAGGAATTCATACCCTACTTTGCATCAGCAGGCAGATGTTCAGCCACCTCCAGGAAAGCAGGGCTCAATCATGCGTAACAGTTGCTTGGGAAGACAAACACTGTCACTCTAAAAGTCCCTCCCCTTCCTTCTTCTTCCCCCAGCTTTATATGCTGAGCATGATGTCAGTTGAGTTCAGCTGTCCCGGCTGTGTCCCCACCCAGCTTCCTGTGCACCCCCAGCCTACTCGCTGGTGGAGTGGTGTGAGAAGCAGAAAAGGCCTTCGCTCTGTGTAAGAACTGTTCAGCAATAATGAACACATCCCTGTATTATCAACAGTTTTCAGTACAAATCCAAAACATAGCCCCATACTAGCTACTGTGAAGAAAATTAACTCTATCCCAGCCAAAACCAGCACACTATGATTGTTATATATCATACTAACAATGTCATTATATTGATAATCACCTAGGTTAATGTAGAATAAACTTTGATGGAGCTAGAACTGTTTTCAAAAACTTACACCTAGCGACTTCCTTGGGATCAACTTCTTCAGCCCACAGACCGCGGGCATGGACCGTTTCAAATACACCAGCTATGAGCACCAGGTGCAGCATGCAACAGAGACTACATATCATCCTCCTGTTCCATCCTGAGTGAACTCCACATCATCTCTTCTGCCTCGAAAAAAACCTGTCATGACAGATGGAACCCAAAATTATGGACTAAATGAACTCAATAAAAACTTTCAACAGATGGCCCATAGACTAAGGGAATGGTATCTGTGTGTATCACAAAACAGGAAAAGTGGTGGTGATTAATTGGAATGTATTGGAAAGTGTAGGACCTGAGCAAGGTGTAAATGGTATGGAATAAGGGGTGGATACTGTCCTGGTTTCAGCTGGGATAGAGCTAATTTTCTTCTTAATACCTAGAATAGTGCTATGTTTTGTCTGTAGTGTGGGATTTGGTATGAGAAGAATGTGGATAAACACTGATAATTTTAGCTGTTGCTAAGAAATCAAGGACTTTTCAACTCCCCATGTTTTGCTAGAGTGTAGGTGCACATTAAGCTGGGAGGAAACATAGCCAGAGCAATGGATCTTCTTAGGTCAGAGATGTATATGGACGGAAAGTAATTATCTGCTAACTGTTTGGTTGGCCACAATAACCTAGATGTTTGTTGTCCTCAGTTGTGTATCTGCTGGATTGTTTGGGGTACTTTACAAATACCTAACTACACCTAAGTTGATACTTGTCTAGTGTGAAGTGCTGGGATCTCTGGCAAAAAATATTTTAGCAGGTAGAATGAACTAACTGCTGCTGATCCATTATTTGCAGGAATTTTTAAAGTTGTTTTGTAGTTGTTTAGCAGAACTACACCACTGTATTTTATTTTTAAATAAAAAGTTGATAAATTTGCAGAGTGCTCTGTGAGAAGTTTTATCTATCATTCTGGAAATTCAAAAAATTTAAAGCGGCTGTTCTTAGCACTCACGATGTTTAGATGACCTGCTGCAGATGACCCGCTGCAGATGACCCCTGCCAGCATTAGGGAGAGCACCCAGCCCAGCACTTCCCTGACTGTGCAGGGCAACAGGTATAAGTTTGGGTGGAGAAAAAAACTCAAAATAGGTTTGTTCTCTAGCTCTAGTCTGACACGGTCAGTCACAGAGCTGCTCCACAGGTATCCTGAACAGCCCCAGTCATCGTTTTACTTCACCTTCTATTTTGCTTTTCCCTTCTCAAGTTATTCTCCTTTACCACCCCCATTCCCTTTCAAATAAACAGCTCACTGCTGTTTACCTTTTCCCTACTGGCTGTGGCTTAGCAGACTTTATAACCTTATGTGATGTTTATTATTTGATTGCCCTGGTAATTTCTACCTTGTTCAGCAGTTCTGTTAAGCTACTACTTTCTTTTGTTATTTACAGTTTCCTGCTGTGTCTTACATTGTTGTCTTGTTAATTGTGCTCTGGGTCAGAGCTAGCCCTCTGTGTATACATCACTCCTACCTCATTATCTGTAGCAGCCTGTTATTCATCGTATTGCTATTTTTAAGAGGTGCCATATGTCACCATAATTCAACATAACATCCTATCTCATAGTTTGAATGTCTATATACTTCTGTGACATTCGTTCCTTTCACTATCTGTTTATACAGATGTGCAATGGTGGGAAAATAGTGTAAAAAAAAAATTTTTTTTTTCCATCAATTTTCACAGAAAAATTTTAGAAGTAGCAATCAACAAAGGTGTTGAGTAACAGCATTGTAAGCGTTGTCTGACACATGATGTGGCATCCTGTCCACTTAAATGAAGTATTTTCTTTGTGAAGCTCTTTCACCAGGAGAATAAAAACTGAGTGCATCTTAGGTAATGAAATTGGACAGTCTGGATCCCATCTACAGAGCTTTAAAAGGAATAATGAAACACAGTGATAAAGTTTTGGAGCTAATGATTCAAATGGTTAAGTTTTTTTTTATTTCTAGTTATCTCTTCATGTCAAGAGAGCCATTTCTTTCCATTTTGTCAATGATAATTTTGTGCTGATGTATAACAACTGATTAAGTATGAATAATTGAACTACAAGTCTTTCAATAGAAAAAGAGTTGTACATTTAATTATTTAATTAATTTGAAGTTCATTTTGTAAAATAAGAACAATGACTCATAAAGGAAGAATTTATGGCCAGCTAAAATATATGGATCGGCTAGAGGGCAAAACTGTAATGAACACAAAAAGTGAAAAATGCCCAGTTAACAGACTGCTGATAAATTAGAGATGTCTCATTTTTTTCTTAACATTTAGGGCATTTGTGTAGTGAGCTTTGAAAAGTAAAAGTGTTCTATCTAGGAGTTAATTCAGTACTTGAGATGTAGCACATTACAGAACTGAAATTCTGAAAGTATGGCTGAAACCCTTCTATTACCTTCCATTGGTGATAAATCCTGTTTTATAAGAGCAAGTAGAAAAGGACTGATGATTGAGTAATCCTTGAACAGTTTGTGCTCATCCATTGTGTCCTGCAAGGAAAGCTCTTCAACAGCAATCAAAAGATCACTGTCAACTAATGTTTCTTCTAAAGGGAAATGAAAGAAATTATACAATTGTTTCAGGTAGTTACCTTCAAGGAAGTCATACTTGCGTATATTTTTCCAGTGCTTCGCCACAGTTACAGGAAACAGGATGAAATCTTTCTTCAATTGTTACAGTGACTAGACCAAATCTAAAGTTGATAAAGGGCTTGATCCTACAGGCCTTTCTTCCTTGAATTGCAAAGATGATTTCTCAACTAAACCTTGTCCCATCAGTTCTTACTGATTTCTTCTCAGGAAAAAACCCTTTTGGCTTCATTTGGTTTCACTGACATTTAATGAAGGGTAAATAACAGTTCTGGGCATTGGGCTCTTGTTTTCCAGAATTTCTGAGCACTGAAACATTTTGGAGTACAGCACTGTTCAGGCTGAAGGATAATAGTGGTCTATGATTCTAATAAAAAGTGCAATGGTAAGCAGTCATTCATATGTCCTACATAACAAAGTCTGCATAGCAAAATAAGAGAGTCCAGGAGTGAGATGAAGCACTAGATCCTTGAATGTTCACACTGCTTACTGGTTAATTCCCTTCATGTTTTTATTTGAGTCTGCCTCAGCTAGTTCTCTTGTGTGACCTCAGCTAAGTAAGTACAAACGATATCAACTTACCATTATAAAACTGTCTGCACAGATCAGTCAAACTGCGTAGAAAGGAACTTAAGGCTGAATCACTAGTCTTACTAAAACATTCTTGTTCCATGCTTAAGAGCATTAACAGTGAACTCATTTTCATCTTGTTCAATGGGAATATGCTACATAAACCTTGAAATTGCACTTCACATCTTCGCTGTTATTTTTTGTTCTACTCTCTTGTTAAAACTCACCCTTAAATTCCAGCAGGACTAGAACTGACTAGCTATAGCTAAAAACACGGCTTCCCATATGTGTTCTAATTAGCACCTTTTTCAGTTGCATTTTTCACATGTAGGAGAAAGCTAATTTGAAAAAGAATTTGTGAGAAAGGATTATATATTTGGTCTCTCAGATTGTATTTCCCCTAACTCCAGCTTTGTATGTGTTTGTTTGCCAAAAATGTCAAGTACTTTTCTATGTCGATTTTGTTTGTGCTGTGCTTTCAGCTCTCGTTTGTTTTTTTTTTGTTGTTGTTGGATTTGAGTTGGGTGGTGTTTTTTTTTTTTTTTAATGAAAGGGATTCTATTGCTTATTTTCCTCTACTAAACAGAGTAAGGAGTTTAAAGACCTTTGTTTCTAATGGTTGTGTATACTTATCTGTCTAACATTATCCTCATTTTCAGGTAGATTAAGTTGCTATTTTTTAATTTGTCTCAAATACCTATGGAAGTAAAAATCCGATTTAAGTCAGATGTTCCAGCACCCAAAATTAAAAGCCTATTTTTAGCAAAGCAATTGTCTGTCAACTGCCTCTATCCAGTGACTGTGAATGCTAATTCTTTTTAAAAAATAATAATTTGAGTTAGAAGCACTTACCTTCTATAGAATAGTTTGCAGAATGCTGGAAACAAACTTCTAATAATCTGTACTTGCTCAGGATGCTGAAGGCCTTAGACATGTTAATGATAAAATTTAATAAATGGGAAAATTCAAACCAAATCTCTTTTCCTACTGACATTCCAGTGCACCTTGTTTCAGCTGCATACTTGTGTTTGCAACACCCTCCCTCAGAATTTATGTTATTCTTCCTCTAGACTTCCAAACACAGATAGATAGTTTTTCATTGCTGATGTGTATCCTTCCACAATGGCTCTTATTTATAGCTAATTTATTTATTGCTACATTGGCAGCAATAGGAAGGTTAAGGACAGTGTGGGCTCATTGCTTTATGAGGCAGGGGGATAATGACAAGGAACATGGTTGAGGTAATCAATGTCTTTTTTTGCCTTAGTTTTCCCTGGCAAGACTTGCAATCGAGCCAGCCAGGTCTGCTTATCAGAGTTGATGGGAGTGAGTAATACACACAGTAGAGGAAGAAAAGAGTTAGGGATTACTTAGCCCACTTGAAGACGCAGAAGTCCATGGGACCTGATGGAATGCACAGGTACGGGGAAGGAGCTGTCCAATGTCAAGGCTACTGTCTATCATCTTTGTCAGGTGATGGCAATCAAGGCAGGTTCCTATTGTCTGGGAAAAAAAAGAGTTAGACATCACACTCATCTACAAGAAGGGGAAGAAGGATCCAAGTAACTACAGCCACTCAGCTCAGTCCCCGGGAAGGTTATGGAGCAAATCTTCCTGGAAGATATTTCAAAGCACATGAAGGACAAGAAGGTGATTTGGAGCAGCAAAGGCTAAATCATGCCTGACTGACTTAATTGATTTCTAGGATGAAGTTACTAGTGCTGTGCAAGGGGAGGACAGTGAATGTTGTTTACTTTGGATTTACCAAGCCTTTTACAAAGTTTCCATTTTTCCAGATTCAAGTTACTGGATTGATGATATAGGCAGTAGATAACTGGGTGATAACGTGTATGGAAAATTGGCTGGACTGCTGGGCTTAAAGAGTTGTGATCAGTGGTACAAATTTTAGCTGAAGACCAGTTAGTTACCAGTGAGGTCCCTCAGGGATCGATATCAGGACCAGTACTGTTTAATGTCTTCATTAACGACCTAAATAACAGGTCAGAGTGAGCTCTCAGTGAGCCTGTGGACAACACCAAATTGGGAGAACCATTCAATACACTGGAGGGCCGGGCTGCAATTGAGAGGGACATCAACAAGCCAGAGAAATGGGCTTACAGGAGACTCATGAAGCTCAGCAAAGGGAAATGCAAAATCTTGCACAGGGAGAGGAACAACACCATGTCACTTTATAGGCTGAAGATGACTGGGAAGCAGTTTTGCAGGAAAGAACTTATCAGTCCTGAAGGACAACAAAAGGAACACGAGCCAGCAGTGTGCTCTAGTTGCAAAGATGGCGAGCAGTATCCTGAGCTGTATCAGTAGGATTTTGGTCAAAAGGTCCAGCAAAGTGGTTCTTCCTCTTTACCTGGCACTTGTAAGACCAAATATGGAGTACTGTGTCCAGTTTCGGGCTCCTCAGTACAAGAGACATTGACATAGTAGAGTGAGTCCAGGGGAGGCCAACAAGACGGTTTGGGGCTGGTACATAAGACATATGAGGCAAGTCTGAAAGAGCTCAGTTTGTTCAGCCTGGAGAGGACACAGCTCGAGGAAGATTTTGCTCTCTACAGCTACCTGATTGGAATATACAGAAAAGATGGAAGCAGTTTTCTTCGAGATGCACAGTGATAGGATGAGTGGCAACAGACACAAGATGGAACACTGAAAATTCCCACCAGATAATAGTAAAAAAAATTACCATAAGGGTGGTCTGACACTGGAAAAGGTTGTCTTGTAGAGCTGAAGAATCTCCACCCTTGAGTGTTCAAGACTCAACTTTTGAGCAGAGGTTTGGACTAGATGATCTTAGAGGACCCTTCAACCTAAATTATTCTATGATTCTAAATATCTATGAAAAACAAATACAAATTGAGAAAATACATGTATTTGTAATTGTATTCTTCCCAGTACCAGTTATTGCATATTTAGGACATTGTGTATATAGGTTTGTAGTTTTTATTTTTTGGGGATTTTTGTTTTATTCTCTACTTTCTCACATCTTACATACAATACAGGGTCCTCAGACTAAAATTAAGAAACATTGGACTACAGTGCAGCAACTCTGAGAGGCAAAATTTAAGTGATTTAGAGAAAAAGGCAAGTTGCCTGCTCTCTCTGTTATACTTACACTTTTAATAAGCAATTTGAAAAAGCTGAGACTTAAAAGTACTTTTAAGGATATGTTAATTTATTTACGCCTCAATCAACTAACCACAAAATGATCAGTTTAAACATCTATGTTGATTTTTCTTCTCTGACACCCAGTTCTCTTCCTTCTCATTGTCTTCCCTACCAAGGGAGAAGAATTCAGTTAAAATTTTCTTGAAAAACAAACACACATATAAATACAAAAAAAAGCAAAAACCAAAAGGCCCTCCTGACCTGCAGGTAAACTGTTGCATTCTGCAGCTGTGTTATTTTATCTCAAGGAAATCCAACTGTAATTATAATCAGAGAATCAGAGAATCACAGAATCACAGAATGTTAGGGATTGGAAGGGACCTCGAAAAATCATCTAGTCCAATCCCCCTGCCGGAGCAGGATTGCCTAGACCATATCACACAGGAACGTGTCCAGGCGGGTTTTGAATGTCTCCAGAGAAGGAGACTTCACAACTTCTCTGGGCAGCTTGTTCCAGTGTTCGGTCACCCTCACTGTAAAGAAGTTTTTCCTCATATTGATGTGGAACCTCCTGTGTTCCAGCTTGCACCCATTGCCCCTTGTCCTGTCAAGGGATGTCACTGAGAAGAGCCTGGCTCCATCCTCATGACACTTGCCCTTTACATATTTATAAACATTAATGAGGTCACCCCTCAGTCTCCTCTTCTCCAAGCTAAAGAGACCCAGCTCCCTCAGCCTCTCCTCAGAAGGGAGATGTTCCACTCCCTTAATCATCTTCGTGGCTCTGCACTGGATTCTCTCTAGCAGTTCCCTGTCCTTCTTGAACTGAGGGGCCCAGAACTGGACACAATACTCCAGATGCGGCCTCACCAGGGCAGAGTAGAGGGGGAGGAGAACCTCTCTCGACCTGCTAACCACACCCCTTCTAATACACCCCAGGATGCCATTGGCCTTCTTGGCTACAAGGGCACACTGCTGCCTCATGGTCATCCTGCTGTCCACTAGGACCCCCAGGTCCCTTTCCCCTGTGCTGGTCTCCAACAGGTCTGCCCCCAACTTGTACTGGTACATGGGGTTGTTCTTGCCCAGATGCAGGACTCTACACTTGTCCTTGTTATATTTCATTCAATTTCTCCCTGCCCAACTCTCCAGCCTGTCTAGGTCCCTCTGAATGGCTGTGCAGCCTTCCGTTGTGTCAGCCGCTCCTCCCAGCCACTCATCAGCGAACTTGCTGACAGTGCACTCTAATCCCTCATCCAAGTCATTAATGAATATATTGAATAGAACAGGTCCCAGTACCGACCCTTGAGGGACTCCGCTAGACACAGGCCTCCAACTGGACTCAGTCCCATTGACCATCACTCTCTGGCTTCTTTCCTTCAGCCAGTTCACAATCCACCTCACTACCCGATCATCCAGACCACACTTCCTCAGTTTAGCTGCGAGGATGCTGTGGGAGACCGTGTCAAACGCCTTACCGAAATCAAGATAGACCACATCCACAGCTTTACCATCATCTATCCACCGGGTTACATCCTCATAAAAGGCTATCAAGTTGGTTAAGCATGACTTCCCCTTGGTGAAGCCATGTTGAGTGCCCCTAATGATCCCCCTATCCTTGATGTGTCTAGAGACAGCACCAAGGACAAGTTGTTCCATCACCTTTCCGGGGATGGAGGTGAGGCTGACCGGTCTATAGTTACCCAGATCCTCCTTCTTGCCCTTTTTGAAGACTGGAGTGACATTCACTTTCCTCCAGTCCTCAGGCACCTCTCCTGTTGCCCACGACTTAGCAAAGATGATGGAGAGTGGCCTAGCAATGACTTCTGCCAGCTCCCTCAGCACCCGCGGGTGCATCCCATCAGGGTCCATGGATTTATAGACGTGATTTATGGATTAATGATACAAGCATATATTGCTCAGTAGCCCAGGAAGCAAAAAGGAAGTCATCCTCTTTTCAGTTGTCAAAATATGCCATCTCCCTTCCCCATCAGAACATTAGAGGAAGGATAGCAATATTTACAACTGAAACATCCAACTGTTTCACATTTTTTTTCCTGGCTGCTGTCATCTATTAACAGATTCCCTTGCTCAACCTCAGGTGCCAGGAAAAGCATCTTGCTGAGATGCCTCAACTCATGCAAATACAAAGCTGATTACAACTGTCATAGTTATTGACTCCTTCAGTGATCAGATACTATATGCATGGAAGAACATCTAGAAGAAATCTAGGTTGCAAATGAGAATTTGTGCAGGGTCAAACACTCCTTTGACTCAATAATGAGAGACTTGGCACCGTGGAGAATGCCCTCATGACACACACCCAGAGGCTGAAGCTTTCAACTTTCAAACAAGCAATTCCTATACCAAATAAATTTTTTCTTCCTGACTGAAGGGTATTTTCCTATAGATTTCCAATGCCTGCGATTCCTAAGATCAGTTTGGCAGACTGTGCTAGGGCCCAACCCATAACATGCTCAAGTAAAGCTTATCACTGTTCCTGTAATGAAGATAACACAACCCTTAACAATACAGTAAAGACCATCAGGAAAGATTCCAGAGGAAAGGTTTGACAGTTCATGACAGAGGAGTCCTGAGATATTTATCTTGATGTGTAGTGCTCCAAAAGTGTATGCTTGTGCACTCACTCTACTCTCAAGGGAAGAGCAGCCAGTCTTTCCACCCAGGAAATGAGAGAGGCAGTACTAAATAAAGGCTACTTTTCCGTTCGTTACTTGTTTTCAGTCTGCTTCTCATTCAGCCTACCATAAACCTCCATGACATCACAACCTTTTTGTACCCTTCCTTATTAAAACTTTCGTAAAGGAATGTTGTTCACTTAAATAATTAACATCTTTTGTGACTGAATTCGGAAAAGTTTCCAAGTAGTTACAGTGTGCATGCCAAAAATGTTACTAAAAATATATGTTCCATATACAATCAGAATCTGTAACATTCTTGTTCATCTTTATTTAAGCTTCTGTTAGTATTAAACTTATGAATCTATTAAAGTGATTATTAAGGGAAAGTTTTTGAAGATATGCTATTTACAGAGTATTACCACTAGATCTTTAGAAACTCATAATAAAAGAAGCAAAGCAGTAAAGCTAATTAAGAAATGTTAAGGTTAAAGAAAATAACTTGGAAAATTGTTGATTATGTGATATCTCTGTAAATACAGTACAAGGGTTTTTTAAAGGGGCTTAGACAGAAAGCAAGGGAGTTCAGAAGCTGTCTTCAGAGCTCTTAACTTCGTTCCTTCCAAGGGAGAAGGACAGGCAACCACAAACATTTTTAAATGGTAAAATAGAAGTTGGTGAAGTTCTGAAAACACTCTACAGCATGCCAGTGGAGACGCATAAGAAAGCTAACCTAAGCAGATAGAGAAGATATTGATTAATCAGTCTAATATATAATAATTTTTCCCTTTAAGTACTTACATTTCTGTGACATTTAAAATATTTCAAGTCATTTTAGACATCCAGTACATTTATTATAAAAAAAAAAAAAAAAATTAAATGTTATCTAGTACTAAAGCTGACTGAAAAATTTAATAAACACTAAATGTTCTATTCCCACAATGTGGCAAATGTGATTAGGGTAGTCTCATAATTCTTGCAAATGACAGATGCCTTTCACAGATTTGTATGGCCAAAAATGAACAGGGAACTTTTCTAATAAACTATAAAGCTGTGACATTTTGACAGACTTTTGGGGAAGCTTTCTTAGAAAATATTACTCTCAAAAACTTTGGCTTACAACAGATAATACTTTACAATTGAGGGGTTACCATTCTTGCCATAATCATAGTGCTGATTTTTGGGTTTGTCTCAAGGATTCCCTCCCTATGATGGGTAATTAAAAACAAACAAACTAACCAATGAAGAAATACAGAAAACCACTCTCATTCTTTTCTACTTGAAATAGTGTGCTCTTGTGTAATACAAACCTGAGCTGACCCCAACCTTCTGGTGGAATCTGATTAAAAAAAAGTAATTACAAATGAGAATGGTAGAAGAGATTCAAGTGCTCTCAGTCCCTAAATTAAAGACTTGTTAACTAGAATAATAAGCCTAAAGAAGACAAATCAAACAGGAAAAGAAAATCCCTCAAATCCCAGGTCTATTCAATGAGATGTATTAATAAAAAGGTTGTCTGAAAAGAAATTTCCTCATTGTTCATTATGTTCTTACTGGGTGGAATCTTCTTATGCTGACACTAAATACATATTTTTCATATTTTGGGCTATAATATACAGCACTAGAGGCTACCTCCTTCTACCACTCATTTTAAGTAACTATATGTACTTCTGGGTTTGATTCTGTGACCCATTGACAAGATACTTTACCAGAATGAGAAGACGCAGTAGAGGAGACCTTGGTCTTTTGTGCCTGGCACTATCCTACTTCAAGAAGCTCAAAACCACAACAGCTTATCCTTAGTGGCCCTCCAGGAAATGAGCAAACTGCTCAACAGTGTACTTGTATGGAAAAGAAGAACCCTATATTTCAGTCCTTCTACAGATCTAATTTCTCAGTTTAATCAACAACAATTTACACTAGATGAATGGATTCTCATCACAGTATTCTAGCCACTAGGAAGTAGGATTAAGTTTTTTCTTGTTTGCTTGTTTTCTCTGATTACAATGGTGCGAACACCAATACGAGATGAGAGTGGAGAGTATTTCCTTCTTGAGCTTGGTACCTAGGATATATGCAGACCATTCAGGTTTGATTCCCTTAGGCTGAGCAGCCTCCATTTAGATCCTCCGCTTCCTCAATGACAGCTCTAACCACATAGTCTTTCCATTTAAGGTACATGCTTTAAACATAAAAGCAGGTCACATCTTGATAAATTCATGAAACAATTCTCGACATTTTCCTTGAGGAGTGGATTCTGAGCAGAAAGAAGCACCTGCTTGTAGCAGCAAATTCCGCACCAATAGCTGGGGAAGAGTGGAGATGAAGACAAACTCCTGTTAAGAGCTCTGGGCTAGCTGCCTGTTGGTTGCTGCTAGGCGCACTAAGCTTACCTTCTCACCCACTATGTGTTTTGACATCTGTTTCTGAGGTGCCTAACTGCCCCATGATCTTTATAACAACCTAGTTTCACAATGCAGTTCTTCATTCCAACCCTAGCAAGGAGGAAAAGAGGATGTAACTTAATTTAATGAATAATCCCTAATTATTCATTTTGGGGACTGCAGATATTTTTGTCCTTTGAATTGCTTTCCACTAATATGGAAGTAGGATGCAAAAGGGAAACTGAGAGCAAGAGGAAAAAATAAACAAACCCCAGTTTCTATGGATTGTGGAATACTAACTGAATGAGTAAAATATCTGCTCTTGTGACAAAACAAATTTAGACTACAGTACCAAAGTTCTTGCAGAGTAATCATCAACAAGGCAGCAGGTTCAACAGAAGCTAGAAACAGTAATCTCAAAACTAATCTCACAGAAACCTTTGTGGTTGTATCACAAATTGCATGTAGGGAATGTATTATATTGTTTTTAAATCAATTTTTCTGTCCATTAGGTGTAAAATATAAAGTTCCAACTTTGTAACATATAATTTGAAATAGGAAAGGTGTAAAATTCTTAGTACAAAAAAGTGAATGATAAAGTTTATTTGCCATTAACACCAAACACTGCAGAAACATTTAGAATTGCTAGACAAATCCATTCAGGTGCTGAAAGTTCACTCAGCATCCCCACATGCATAAAAACACATTGAAAGTTATTACAAGCTAAAGATAACACAGTTTTGTGAATTGCATTTAACTGCTTGCATATATCTTGACTAATCTTCTCCCAGAATTTTTAATACAAATAATTTTTTTGTAACATGCTAGTCATGATATTGGCACACATATTATGCTGGGTACCCATCTTTTGGTAAGCCACTGGAAAATGAAATCCACACCAATCACAGGAGAGTGTACTAACCAACACATTATTATGTGTACAGGGATAATATGTCAGTTGGTGGCACCCTTTGTAAATTTTGACGAAATTTTATCAATATAAATACAAGAATACAAACTTCCTAGAGCACAAAGCAGTATCTTCAGTTGTCTATTTTTTATATCTGCATAGGACATTCCCTGAAATTAGGTTGCCTAGTACCAGAAGAGTATATGCATCTTTCACTAAACACTCACTTGATAAAAAAATAAACACACAAACACTTGAAAAAAATACGCTTGGCCTGAACAGAATACCATCCTTTCAGGTAAGGGTGAAATTGAACTTGCAGCTGTCATTCTCCGAATGAGATCAGTAATTTCTGGTAACCATTATCTCTTCCTTTACTTTCTTTTAAAAGTGTTATAAAAAGAGATCACATACCAACTTTTGCATTAGAGGGGAGAACTATGCTGAGGAGGATATCAGGAAATCATGAAAGGAGGAAGCAAAAATATTCCGCAAAATACTGTGCCTAACATGTCACTAGCTACCTGTGAGATGCAGTTTTAGGTCTGTTTTTACTTTTTGGAATCTCTTAACATTATCTACAGATTGTTTCAGAAGATAAGATAGGAACTTATGTCAGTCACTTTGAATGATGGGCTGGGCTCAAGTGCTTAATTCTTAAATAATTACTTTAAGGGTACCTCATTTTGGGGTGAGTGCTGCAGTCTTGCTATGCTTTCTTTTCTGTTCAGCAAAGCAGTCTGTGTGCAGCTGAGGCAGGTAACATATGCAGCAGTATGTGCATATGCCAGCAGCTCTGTGCTGACCAGCATACATATCTCCACCTGTGGTAGAGACATGCCACAAGTGACAGGGCACGGTTCCCAGCTGCTGTTAGACCTACTGTCCCTGTGACATCTGAGGCTTGACCCAGACAAATCTCCAGAAGGAGGATTCAGATCTACAAATCTAAAGCTGCAGGGAGTGCCTGGGACATCTCACTAAGGTTAGGCCAGATGGTCTTACAGCTTGTAGCAGCTGTGCAGTTGTCAAGAAGCTGTGCCACTAAATGAAAGAGCTGCAGGAAGAGGTCAACAGACTGAGCAGCATCAGAGAGGAAAAGAAAGCAATTGAGTGGCTCTTCTCTGAGACACTGCAGCTTCAAGAGCTCAAACCTTCAACTGTAGCAGAGGGGCAGGCAGAACCTGTGCCTCTCAGGGTGGCAAGCAGAAACTCCCATGATGCTAAAGTCTGGAAGCTGGCACCAGGAAGAGAGCTTCTGCTACTTCTGAAGACTTGCACCTACGGAATAGGTTCACTGCCCTCATAGTTGATGAGGAACTGGAAGCACTGTGAAAAGAAACATCTGAGCCAGTTGAGCCTGAGCCACACAGGAGCACCAGGAGGAAGCAGAGAGTGTTAGTAGTGGGAGACACCCTGCTGTAGGCAAGGGGTTTTCCCATCTGCCAACTTGACCTGTCATCTAGGGAGGCTTTATGGTTGCTTGAGGTTCATGCTTGAGTTGTTGTGGAGAGGCTGACAAGGCTCATCCAGTCTTCAAACTATTACCTGCTACTGCTTTTCCATGTGGACATCAAGTATACTTCCAGGGATGACCTGGAAAATATCAAGTATGTCTCTGGGAGTCATGATCAAGGGTGTGGGTGCTCAGGTGGTTTTCTCCTCCGTCCTGCCAGTGCAGGGTGAAGGGCTTGAGAAGAAGTCGTTGGATCCTGCAGGACAAGAATTTGTTGTGGAGCTGGTGCCAGAAGCAGGGGGTTTTGTTTCTATGACAACATGGAAGAATGTCATCCAACTGACTAAGCAAAGCAAAAGTATCTTTGCCAACAGGCTGTCTAGAAGACTTTTAAACTAGGAACAAGAGGGAAGGGAGAGAATGATCAACAATCATGTGAGAAAGTGGTGGATAGAGTTGGCCAACAGAGGATGCGGGTGATATGAAAAAGAGGAACCTCACAATCAACAGAACAAGGCTGGAGTGGGGTCACTTGAAGTGTACGCAAATAAGTAAGGAACCACTTATGGGACAACATTATGGGGAATGCTCCCATGCTGTTTCTGGGAAATCAGCATGTTTAGGTGCCTCTATAAATTACCTGTATACTGATACATGTTGCATGGGGAACAAACAGGGGGAATTAAAGTCCTTGTTCAGTTGAAGGGCTATGGTCTCATTCAGATCACAGACATGGTGGGTTCACAGGACTGGACTGTTGCAATGGATGGATACAGACTCTTTAGTGAGGAAAGACTGTGACAGCGAAAGCAGGGAATCACCCTTTATGTGAGAGAGCACCAGGAATGCATGGAGCTCTGTCTGGGTGTGGGTGAGAAACCATCTGAGAACTTACGGGTTAGGATTAGCAAGCAGATCAGCATGACTGATGTTGTGGTGGGTGTCTAGACCATTTGATCAGAAAGAAGAAGTAGCTGAGGCCTTCTTTAGACAACTGGAAGAAGCTTTACACTCACAGGCCCTGGTCTCATGGGGAACTTCATCCACTCCAATATCTGTTGGAGGGACAATACAGCAGGGCACAAGAAACTCCGGAGGTTTCTGCAGTGCGCTGATGAAAAATTCCTAACATAGGTGATCAGCGAGTCAATGGGGAGATCTGCTCTGCTGGACTTCATACTTACAAACAAGGAAGGACTGTTTGGGAATGTGAGGGTCATGGACAGCCTAGGCTGCAGTGACCATGAGATGGTGGAGTTCAGGACCCTAAAAGGACAGAACAGGGCAAAAAGCAAGACCATAACAATGGGCCTGCATGGATGAACATGGAGACCCTGATTAAAGAAAAGCATTAAAAGGAAGCATAAAGGAGGTCAAAGCAGGGACAGGTGATCCAGGAAGGATGTGAAGGGCAACAAGAAGGGCTGCTACAAGTACACGTGCAGCAAAAAGAGGGCCGGGAAAAATGTGGACCCATTGCTGAATGGAACAGGGACCCTGGTGGTGAAGGACATGGAAAAAGGCAAAGTACTCAATGCCTTCTTCATCTTGGTCTTTACTGATAAGTCTAGCCTTCAGGAGTCCCAGGCCCCTGAGAGCAGAGGGAAAGTCTGGAGCAAGGAAGACTTGCCTTCATTGGAGAAGGCTCAGGTTAGGGAATATTTAAACAAACTGGACATAAACAAGTCCATGGGGCCAGATAGGATGCATCCATGAGTGCTGAGGAGCTGGCTGATGTCATTTGCAAGCCCACTCTCAACTATCGTTGAATAGATGAATCGTTGAATAGATGGTCGTGGTGACTGGGGGAGGTTCCTCAGGTCTTGAAGAAAATCCTATCTTTAAGAAAAACAAGAAGGAACATCCAGGGAATTACAGGCTGGTCATCATCACCTTGATTCCTGCAAAGGTGATGATTCGACTATGTCCTGGTTTGGCCTAAATCAGGCCAATATTCCTTTCAGTGATTTTTCCTTTCAGCTAAGTCTCCTCTAAGTAACTGCACTTTCTGAAAGTAACTGCATGTTTTGCAGACAGTGTCTGCTTCCAGGGCTGATAACGCCCGGAGTTTGTAGTTATCGCTGAGGCACCGGTAGGGATGTTGTGCAGAAAGGCTCTTGCTGTACTTGTTCTTAGAGAAACCAAGGTCACTGCTGAATTCCTCACTGCTTACGAGTGAAGAGCCGAAGGGGGGTCGCAGCTGCAGGGGGGAGGGGACAGGGCAGGTGACCCAAAATTGACCAACGAAGGTATTCCATCCCATACACGTCATTCTCAGCATAAAGCGGGGGGGATCACGAGGGTCTCGCTCTCTTTCTGCTATGGCCAGTGTCCAAGGAGGACTCCGTCTGTTTTCCTGCTGCCCCCGATCCCAATCCGTGCATTCCTGAATCCAGCTCTCGACCGTCGCTAGGCCCAGCCTGGGCCTTTCCGGAGCCTGCCCTGCAGTGCCGGTGGTGACGGGGCTGACTTCAGGGGAGCTCAGTCTTGGTTTTGTATATATATTTGTATATATTTGATTATTTCTATTATTGTTATTATACTTTTTTTCATTATTATAGTTTATTAAAACTGTTTTAATTTTCCAACCCGGAAGTCTCTCTCCCTTTTCCCTTTCCCTTTCCCTTTGGGGGGAGGGGGATTGGATAACAGAGAGCATCTGTCACAGGTTTAATAGCCGGCCCAGCTTTAAACCGTGACAGATTTATTGGCGCCCAACGTGGGGCTCGAGAGAAGCTCCGACAGGTTGCTCTGATAAGTCGAATCCCAGCTCCAGTGGGAGGAGATCCGGAGAGCACTTTTAAAGGATTATTGTCTCCTGGCATCTGTAGGTCACTACTGCATCTTGCTGTTTTGACCTTTGTGTGTAGATAGATCAGCAATAGCAGATATTTCAAAATGGCAGTATACCCTCTCAGAATAAAAGCAATGATGTGAGATGTTACTGCAAACACAGCTGCTGGTTTTGAACTAAAATACACAGCATTTTTGTCATAGTGATAATGTTCTCTAGAACATTTCCTCTCATCCCTCCAACTCTTCAGAACATTACCAAACCAGCCTCCAAAAAATGCCATCCATATCTTTTTCCACACATTTGCAGCATATTTTCGTCACAGGCAGTCACTTACAATACGGGATGCAGAGTGTGCAATTAGCAGCTCATTGCTTGGAACAGAAGTAAGAGAGAGAAATTCAGTTGCTGGCTGTTCTACTGTGCATAACAGGCACCTGGCACTAGGAAGTGCCATAAGAGTTCATCTGGCATCATTGGGTTGTCTCTTGGACAACCGAAACATTTCTCTTATTACTTCAGGATTGTTCACTGTCTGTATGACATAGACATCTATTCCACGTACTATTCAGTCTGATCTCTGGACCCTGCATTTTTTTCCAGGTTTCTGAACAATTAAGTATTTATTTCATCTGTTCTGAACTCTGTGCTAAATGCTACTCCTGGTCTGTTTATTATGAAACAAACAGGTCAGAATTCAGAAATCAAATACAAAATTGCAAAGTTTGATCCTGGTGCACAAAGTGTCAATAGAAAGAATCTGACTAACAGGACATTGCTGAGCATGTGTCCAGACTGGTTTCATTTTTTTTTTTCATTATAGTTCATATGAAACTGAATCCTCAGTTTGATTAATTCTCAAACTGTCTCAAATGCATATAACAAGAAATAATTTATTTTTGGTGAAAAGGGAAAAGTCCTAGACAAAACCTTTGCTCAGCTGGACCACAGAGAAGAACATCTCTAGGGAATTGAGAGCACAGGCAGAATTGGAGCTATCTGGGAATGAAAAATGACACCTTTTCATTCAGTTCATGAGAGGGAGAACTGGTTGTATAACTGTATGCTGACCTGAAAATGCCTTTCAGATTCTTCAATTAAAGCACAGGAAGGTAAGACTGTGTCTCTGTGTAGCACCTATTGGCTACCTATAGATGGTTTCTCACTCAGTCATTGTTCCAGTTTGAATTCAGAGACATATAACTGACCGTGAATTGTAAAAAGGGTTTATGCATCTCATATAAGCTTCCAGATGGCACTGTAGGAGGTCAATTACACTTAAAAGTCAAAACCTAAAAAAGTTAACATTTTCAGGCACAGTTGTTCATTAAATCTTATCATTATCTATACAGCTTAGGGAACGGCAAGCTTGCTCATTGGCCCAACTCATTACTGTTTGCAAACCTCTCATCAAAGCCCAAAATAGCTATAGAAGTTATAAAAAAGTCTTTAAAGTGATAGATTTTGCATGTGATTTTATAATACATGTAATGATTAATTACCTTAGGAAACACATTTCAACATATGAACTCCCTTATTTTATACATCTTTATTAAATTTTTTTTCAGAAATCAGCACTGTTAGAAAGATTATTAGGATATAGAGTTATATTTCAATCTCAGCAGGACAAACTAATGATTAGAAAATGAATCTGCTAACTAGAGCAAATGATAGGAAGAGAATTGTGAGAAGCCAGCAGAAATGGTTGATACAGAAAAAGATGATTAAAGAATTCTTGAAAGTGAACTTTTTAATGTTCTTTTCATTTTCATTTAAAAAGAACTTCTGAAACTGTCCATTTCCATTGTTAGTTCTCTAAAATATTACTCTGAAATATTACACAACTTTATACCAGGAGAAGAAATCACAATGTGTAATGGAAGCGCATACAGCTGTAAACCAGTTGCAGGAGCAATATAACACATTTTAAAATGTTTACCCAAAAGCATCTTTTCAAGGGAAAAGAGCATGTGAGATAAACAGTAAGATCTAGGCACCATGTCTCCCATGCCCAGTGGAAACCCCATCCCCCGTGGGCCTGGAAGTCCCCCCCCTTTTGCCAGCGTATGACAGGCTTACCTGCCTCCCTTTGTCCCATGTGATCCTTGAAGGACCAATGATTGGGTGGTGGTAGAAGCAGCACCTTTTGACCACAGCTGTGAGTGAACTTACTGCTTGTAATGCTATTATGGGGTACAGACTTTTGCTGTATCCAAGACTTCTCAAATATCCAACTTTACTCTCACCATCAAATGCTGCAGGGGAGGTGGGAGTAGAGGCAATGCAATACATAACTTAGAGAATGTGCAGCAGTGGGACTGGCCAAACTAGAGGTTCAAGGCTAGGCAATATGTAGAAGAATGCAGATTTGTTAATTTGGACTGGGTATTTCTACATGAAGCTTCTGAAATGTTTGTACATAGGCCAGATCAGTTCTGGTTTTAAGATTTATACCAGCTGTTTGAACCTGGTGATTATGTTGAGCTCTGCCTTGAAACCATCAGCATGAATGACTCTATATTATCTCTGTATGAATTTACGCAGTATAAACACAGAGAAATTTTTAGACTAGATCAGTAATCTACAAAATAAAAGGGAGATCTGTTTCAATCAATTTTTCCACGTGGCTGCCTGTAAAAGCAGTTGGAGGTTGGATATACAGAACCCTAGATCTATTCCCCGTTCTAAAATTTCAGAACTGGGGATATTTAACTGTTCTAAATAACTGAGTCAATAAACTCTGCTTTGCTGGAAGTCTTACAGTGCTGAGGAATCTGACATGCAGAACTATTAAACAGTGTAAAATTGCTGCATGACAAACTAGGGAGGTCAGTGCACAATAAGATTCCATTGTTTGAAGTTTGCTTTATATTAATATATGTGCTGTCATCCTGACTGAGGTTAAAAAAAGACTGGGCAATGTTTTAGCCAAATGACAGTGTTTTCCATGTTGAACTTTATTATATTGTTAAGGCTATTTGGGGAAAAAAAATGTTAGCTTTGCCAGACATTGTACAACTACTTTTGCTTATGTAAATACTATTGCTGTGCCTGCCTGTTGCCAGACTCTGCAGACTATGGACTGCCATGCAGGTCTGGGGAATGTTTACAGTAGGAGAAGGTCCTGGCAATTAAAAAAAAAAAATAGATTGTCTAAGATTTTATGTGAGACTTGCAAAGCCTACATGGAAAACTTCATGAATATAAAGGCTGGAAAAGTGGTATGTGCTGTGAACAGATCTTAAATATAAACCAGCCCAAGTCGTTCATGCCCATCATCCAGAAACAGAGAAAGGCCATATTTTCTGTGACTTGGAATATATGCACAAACTGGGGCATATGTTCTGAATTACATTTTTGCTCTAAACTTAGCACCAGAGCCATAATGGGATGAAAAAGAAGGGATGAAAAGGAAAGGAGAATGAGACTTTAAAGGGGACACATGTCTTGTGGACTTTATTTTGCTGTTTATGCATTCAAAGTTTTGAGGTTATAGTTTCATAAGCATGTAACACCAAAGGCTATGCAGATTTTTTTTTTTCTTAGCCAGCTTTTGAAAGAAAAAAATGGATATGCAATGAAGGATGCAAGATGATGAATTCATGTGTATGGAAGTCCCCACCCCTGAATATATGTTTCGTAGGCTTTAAATTTTTAACCTGTGAAATTAAGCACCTTTTCTTTTTTTTGCAAGGCGGGGGGAGGTGGCGGGCGGGGAGGATTTGAGTGCTGAAAAGGTTATTTCCCCAATTTCTTCCATACTGCTGAAAATCAAAACTATGTAGGCCCTCATCCACAACCAGAATATTATGAAGTGGATAACATTATGCTTGGGGAGGGAAAGCAACATTTTGCACGGCCAATAGCTAATAAAGAGAACGTTTTTTGACCTGGATAGAGAACAAAGTTAATACTATCAACAGGAAGTGAAAACTTTGAGGGAGACCTGTAGTTTATACAGGAATGAGGTTATGGTGCTGATTTGCAATATATTCTATGAGAAAGAAGGTGATGAAAACTTGCAGTTAATCAGTCTATAGATCCCTTTTAGTATTCTGTGCTGGTCTCTGCTTGTGTGGTTATGTACCATTTTATGTTCTCTAAACACTATAGCATTCCTGCCCCTCCAGATGTTTATCACTAGGGAGGATAAAGAGATATTTGATCTTTTCTGCTCAGTCATTGTACTGGTGTCGTGGATGGAGTGATGCACTTCACTCCAAAGAGGGAAGTAGCAAATGTTAATTGATATAAAACAGTGTTTTAACAAAGTTTGATAGTAAATGCAACAGTGGTTTAACAAGATTCAATGGCAATGTACACTTCATTATTTACTGTATAGAGGACAGGGTCAGACAAAACTGTCAGGGAGACCATCCCATTGAGTCATGAGGTTCAGAAAGGACCCCGTTACTTTCTAAACTCCTTCTAAGAGAGAAGTCTAGGTGCAGATGGATCTAATCCTAGTCCCAGACTTGGTCAAGGGTTTATGTCTAAAGGATTATATATGCACAATCAGTCCTTCATATCGCTTAGATAAGATTTCAAATTTTAACATGTTATTAATCACTTACCAAGAATCTGTTGTGGCAAGGAATCTCTCAGCCTTGAGGAGTAACCTTGAGAGGTGTCCCTACTCAAGGGGAGATCCTGTCATGCAGCCCGCTCAAAGGAAAAGCTCAAAGGAAAACTCAAAGGGCTCTTGGGCTGCTCACTATTTATGGGAGTAAGATGGTTGACTCATACTCATATTTACATACCGACCACAGATGACAGTTTCTTCCAAATTTGGCTTGAGTCGAACATTGATCAGCACTGTGGTTAGGTGGGCATATTGCTCAAATTAGCACTTGGCTATTGTGTTGTTATCTGTCTCCCCTGAAGCCACTTTGAGCCAGATGCAGCCATCATGACCAGATGCATCCATCATGCCATTACATGGCACATGCAGGACAATCGGGGCATCGGGGCCAGCCGACATGGATTCATGAAAGGAAGGTCCTGCTTGACCAACCCGATCTCCTTCTATGACAAAGTGACCCGCTTAGTAGATGAGGGCAGGGCTGTGGATGTAGTCTGTCTAGACTTCAGTAAGGCATTCGACACTGTCTCCCACAGCATCCTCCTAGACAAACTGGCTGCCTGGGGCTTGGATGGGTGGATTCTTCAACGGGTTAAAAACTGTCTGGATGGCCGAGCCCAGAGAGTGGTGGTGAATGGGGCAAAGTCCAACTGGCGGCCGGTCACTAGCGAAGTTCCCCAGGGCTCAGTTCTGGGGCTGGTGCTGTTCAATACCTTTATAGATGATCTAGATGTAGGGATTGAGTGCACCCTCAGCAAATTTGCAGATGACACCAAGCTGGGTGGGAGTGTCGATCTGCTGGAGGGTAGGAAGGCCCTACAGAGGGATCTGGACAGGTTAGATAGATGGGCCGAGATCAATGGCATGAGGTTCAACAAGAACAAGTGCAAGGTCTTACACTTTGGCCACAACAACCCCATGCAGCCCTACAGGCTGGGGGAAGAGTGGTTAGAAAGCGGCCCGGCGGAAAGAGACCTGGGGGTGCTGATCGACAGCTGGCTAAACATGAGCCAGCAGTGTGCTCACATGGCCAAGAAGGCCAATGGCATCCTGGCCTCTATTAAGAATAGTGTAGCCAGCTGGTCTAGGGAAGTGATCGTCCCTCTGTACTCGGCACTGGTGAGGCCGCACCTTGAGTACTGTGTTCAGTTCTGGGCCCCGCACTTCAAGAAAGATGTTGAGGTGTTGGAGCGAGTCCAGAGGAGGGTGACCAAGCTGGTGAAGGGTCTGGAGGGTCTGTCCTATGAGGAACAGCTGAGGGAGCTGGGGTTGTTTAGCCTGAAGAAGAGGAGGCTTCAGAGGTGACCTAAAACTACCTGAAGGGAGGTTGTAGCGGAGCGGGAATCGGCCTCTTCTCCCAGGCAACTAGCGATAGGACAAGAGGACATAACCTCAAGCTTTGCCAGGGGAGGTTCAGATTGGACATTAGGAAGAATTTGTTCTCAGAAAGGGTCATTAGACATTGGAACGGGCTACCCAGGGAGGTAGTGGAGTCACCATCTCTGGATGTGTTTAAGAAAAGACTGGACATGACACTTAGTACCCTGGTCTTGTTGACATGGTGGTGTCAGGGCAATGGTTGGACTCTATGATCCCAGAGGTCTCTTCCAACCTGATTGATTCTGTATTCTGTATGACCAGATGCATCCATTATGACCACCACTGGTGGTTATCGCTTGAGCAGGGTTATGGGAGATAAAGGTCAGGTTGGGGTGGCGGGGAGCACACCGTCACAACTGGGTGGAGGTGCCCAGGTTTTGGTAGAGGGAGGGCTGCAGGGATAGTCTCTATCAGGAGAGGCCAGGGCTGCCCTGTGCAAGCTGGTTCCAGCCATCTCCAATGGACCCACTGAAGGGCACAATGGAACCTCAGCCAAGATGGTGGCACCTTGGGGAAATAGAATTTAAGAAAAAGCAAAAAATGTCACACAGGCAGAGGGAGAGGGGAAAAAAAGAGTGATAAACACTAGGGAAAAGATATTTAAGAAAAGTTAAATTGTGTCTGAGAGAGAGAAGGGAGGGAAAAAACCTGAGAAACAGCCCTGCAGTGAAGAAGGAGGTGAAGGAGGTGCTTTAGGCTCATGAGCAGATATTCCCCTGCAGCCCTTCATGAAGACCATGGTGGAGCAGATCTTGAAGGACTGTTTCCCACGGGAGAAGCCCCATGCTGGAGCAGAGGAAAAGTATGAGGAGGAAGGAGAAGCAGAAACAAACCATTATAAACTGACCTCAACTCCACGTTCTCCATCCCCCTGCGCCACTCAGCAAGGAAGATGTAGATAGGCACCAACAGTTTTCAATAGCTTGAAAGGTGTTTTTGTCACAGCTGTACCAAATGTTACCCTGGACCACATTAGAGTATGTAAAAAGTGTGAGATTTAACATTACATCTATGCAGGAGCGTGAATGGACCATTATAACAAAATCAGATGGGGAGCTTGAAGAGTTTTTAGAAACAAAATGCCTACATTGCTGAATCCCAGTGATGCTCTTTTTAGTGGCAAAACAGAAGTAGTCTGCTTATATTAAAAAACACCCCCTGATGAAAAAATCATTCCTAGAATTTTACTAGTGTCTAGTCCTTCAGCAGTAAAATAAAACAATACCTTCCTGGGCACCCTGAAGTTATGCTTGACAATTTTGACAACTCAACAGCCTATTTTGGTACATTCAAAGTAAAAGTGTATACACTTTACGGGCCTTTCCGCATGGTTTCTGTCAGGGTAAATGGTAAGATATTCTTCTTGTACTGCACCTGTGCTAAAAGCCCTCAGAGATACTGTATCTACAGACAAAATACATGGATACATATAATACTGTTGAACTAAATAAGGCTCTGGAGGAGGCATACAAGGTTTGTGAAATCTATGAAATTTTGTAGTTTGAATAGAGTCAAAACAGTTTGGTTTTGGGGTTTTTGGTTTTGGTTTTGGTTTTTTTTTAGATTATATAAACCTGTATCTCCATCAGAAGCAGAAATCTTCAAGTTACCCAGCCTGGTACACAGATGATGACAAAAAAAGCCCAATACATCAATGATCACAGGCAGAAATAAGGCTTTGCTTTGCAGCCTGAGTATATAAAGAAAAACCCCAAAAAAACAAAATTGCCTAAGTGTTTTAAAATTCTGTGTGGGATTTTTTCAGGCATTCAATCTTCCTAACAGCATATCATAATAAAAACAGATAATCTGTATGGTTAGCTCTTTTATTTGATTTATGGTGCAGTCCCCTGTGATTTTGGTGATGACAATGTGGCCACTGTCTTGTGGAAGCATGGCAAAGGACGTATGACCCTAGTATGCAAAACTAACATTTTTATAGCATGCCTTACCATTGCATGAGCACACATAGAGCTTTATGATTTCATAGATTATTCAAGATTGTTACCTTTATCATGACATGTGATATTCGTGAGTTGTCAAGATGACTGTTGTTTAAAAGTTAAATGCATGTCTGTGAACAAAAAAAAAAAAAAACAGACCAAAGAGGGGCTTTATGTTGCATGGAAATGTTAATAGCCTCCCCTACATCTTCTGATAGTGGGCATGCAATGCCTATGGTTGGAGATAGATAGATACGACTGGAGAACACTAATCTCCTACTTTTTTGTTTTGCTTGACAAGGCTATGTGGTGTTAGAGTGTTGCTGGTAACTGCTGTATCACCTCTATAAATATCCTTTTATCAAATCTGGGGAGGAATTGCCTAAGAATTTTAGTGGTAACCAGCTTATTTACCCTTAATAAAATAAACATGGGTGTGATCAATGATTTGATGTACTGTGCGTATAAGAGCGGTGAAACTGAAAAAGCTTTTGCTAAGCACGTGCATCACTGGAAGCTTAGCATCCTGTACATTTTTTTAAGGTTTAAAGAGTCATGACTTCAATCAAATGCAGAACGCATGGAATTATTCAAGAACCAGATTGTGTCCCTATCAGGGCACATCATGAAATCTTGGCAAGACTTGGTTCTTTTAAGAAGTATTTGAGGATGCTACTAAGCCTCCATGGGTATCTGTTTGTCCATGTAAATTCTTCTAGACATGTAAAGGCTTCTAGGCAAAGAACTGGCCTTTTTTTTCTGACATAAAAGCCAACTATATACATATGGGGAGGGGAAGGTCACTTAGAAATACAAGAGATGAGCTGGCCATACCTGATTGTGTGAAAAGTAGTGATTAAAGCCCCTGAAAAATTTATTTCTACTCTCAGGTTCCCTGTTTTAGTCAGGAAATAATGATTAACACATTCTTGGTCTAAAGATTAGTCAAAGGCAGAGTACAGCCCATAGGCAAATACTTTGCAGAAAAGCATCAGGAAATGATCTTTCATATGGCTGTAAGAGCTTCATGTATTCACTCATACAGCAGCTGTTCTCAAAACCAGGTGCTACTTGCACTTTTTTCACAAACACCAAGGGAAACGTGTTAACCAGTTTATACACCCTTGCTGATGGGGAGCTCATCGAATAAAAACTGTCTTTGCTGAGCAGCAGCTTAAATTGTACATCCATGCTAATCAAGAAAACATTTTCTTGGAAAATGTCACAGTTTAAAGCTGGGCTGGCTATTAAACCGATGGCGGATGCTCTCTGTTAACCCTCCTCCCTGCCCCAGAAGGGAAAGGAAAAGAGAAAAGGGATGGAGACTTATGGGTTGGAAAGTTAAAGCCGTTTTAATAAACTATAATAATGAAAAGAGTATAGTAATAATAATGGAAATAACGAAATATATACAAATATATGCAAAACCAAGATCGAGCTCCCCCAATGTCAGTCACGTCACCACCGGCAATGCAGGGCAGGCTCTGGGAAGGCCCAGGCTGGGCGCAGCAATGGACAGCAACTGGATTCAGGGAATGCATGGATCGGGATCGGGGGCAGCAGAAAAACAGACAGAGTCCTCTTGGGATGCCAGCCATAGCAGAAAGGAGTGAGACCCTCGTGATCCCCCAGCTTTATGCTGAGAATGACGTGTATGGGATGGAATATCACATTGGTCAATTTTGGGTCACATGCACTGTCCACTCCTCCATGGAGGTGTGACCCTTCTACAGCTCTTCATTTGTAATTAATGAGGAATTTAACAGTGACCTTGGTTTCTCTAAGACTAAGTACAGCAAGAGCCTTTCTGCATAACATCCCTACCAGTACCTCAGTGATAACTATAAACTTTGAACGTTATGAGTCCTAGAAGAAGACACTGTCTGCAAAACATGTAGTTAGTTTCAGAAAGTGCAGTTACTTAGAAGAAGCTTAACTGAAAGTAAAAATCACTGAAAGGAAAATTGGTCTGGTTTAGTCCAAACCAGGACAGAAAAACAGAATGACTTTCAAGTGTAGTAAGGGGAAAACCGGGGGAGGTGCGCTCGCGGGTGCTGGGGAACGGACCGGAGTAAACTTTGCGATCTCAATGTGAGTATGGAAGCTTCTCGTTTATTAACAAAGAAAGCAGTGGTTATATAGACTATGCATGTGTTAATCACGCGTCTCGATCGCACTTGTGATTGGTCCATAGGTTTACATATTCAGAGCCGTAACCGCCCCCCCTCCCAGACATAGTTTTGCTTCCCGCGAAGCAGGCACCACGGGGTTCTTTGTTCTGCACCGTGCAAGGGGAGTCCAAGGTCGCTAGCTCTGGGCTTAACCTTTGCTCAAAGCCTGGGTTGCTCAGACTGCTCAGTGACTGACACAGGATCGTGCCCCTTCTCACTCAACAAAACCTCTACAATTCCCCCTTCTTGTTTGTGAGCAAGCCAGGCCTGATTCACAAGTTTCATTAACGCTTTCTGCAAACAAGAAAATAAACATGGTAACATTAACAATATAACTGCAATCACAAGAACTCCTGTAAGAACCATTTTTACCAGTTCCATCACCCATCCGATTTCTCGGGGAGGTGTGGTTTTACTGATCGGCTCGGCACCCAAAGTGGTCCCTGGTCCGTGGCCACGCACATATATCCCCGGCCACTAAGGATCACTGGCACCAGTCCTTTCCACTCCCCTGTAGCAGGTTCCCGATAAATCACCTGTAACTGAGGTATAATGGTGTTGTTATTAAATTTCAACTGCTGGTGATGTACAACAGCCGGTGGTTCTTCTCGGTCCCCTGTCAAACACAGAAAATTCAAAGTAAACAACACTTTATGCAACCGCGATGTTGGATCAGTATCTACCTCCTTCTGTCTCCTTAAATATTCCTTTATGGTTCTATGGGTGCGTTCGATGATCCCTTGACCTGTTGGGGAGTGTGGTATACCAGTAACATGTTTCACTCCCCAGCGTGTTAAAAATACACAAAACTTTTGGCTGGTATATGCTGGCCCATTATCTGTTTTGATCTGTTCTGGCACCCCCATAATGGCAAAACACGCCAACAAATGTTTACAAACCTGTTGTGCCTTTTCTCCGGACATTGCAGATGCCCAGATTAACCTCGAGAAGGTATCTACTGTGACATGTACATATTTTTGTCTCCCAAACTCTGGAATATGTGTTACATCCATCTGCTATAGCTCAAGTGCTGCCAAGCCCTTCGGGTTTACACCAATACCGATGCCTGGTTCCTGAGCCCCACACCTCGGACATGCCTGAACAATAGATTTTGCTTCATTTTCTGTTATTCCAAATTGTCTCTGTATTCCTTTTGCATTTTGATGGAAATGCTCATGACTTTGTCTAGCTTGTTGAAATTTGTCTAAAGGAGGAATATGGCAAGCAGGGCTAACCAGAGAGTCTGCCACCTGATTGCCCTTCCCCAGACCAAGATCCCATTGATGACTCCGCACATGTATTATGCAACAAGGCACACTGCGTTGTCGCATAATAGACCATAACTGCAAGAATAACTGCCCAAGGCGGGGATTTTGTGTGTTTCGGAGCAATGCCTCCTCCAAGAGTGGGATGACACCTGCTACGTACATAGAATCTGTGACTATATTTATAGCCCCATCCAGACAATTTGTCAAGGCCCAGCCTACGGCAGATAGTTCCAGAGTCTGTAAGGTATCATCGGTCTGACCATACAGCATGTGGTGTACCCACTTCCCTTTTTCCTGCCACACACACACCGCTTTGCTCTGTTTCTTTCCCGCATCTGTATAGACCGTTAACCCTTCCACTACTGGTGTTTTCTGTACTTTAGATTTTTCTATCCATTGATTTTTCTGTAATATCTGCCATAATTTACCTTTCGGTTGCTGTGAATGGACTCTTCCTTCGTACCCCAAAAACGCCTCCTGTATGGGTCGAGAATTGTGGAACCACCATTCTAGGTCTACAGCATTAACAGGAATACTAATATCTGCTGGATCCAGTCCTGTTAATTCTACAATCCTAGATCTACCCTTTCTCACTAGTTCCCCTATGGTTTCTGGTCTAGTCTGTATGCTTGTCTTTGGTTGTACACTAAGAAATACCCATTCCAACACCCAAAAAGCTTCATCTTTATCGTGGCATTTGTAGTGGCATTGGTTGTAGCCCTGGGGGAGTTCCCCCTTTTTGTTTTGCCACTGACAAATGACACCACAAACCATATTTTCACTGTTAATTACAAGCAGAGACACAGGTAGTTCACAAATGCGTCGCGATGACCATGCAGTTTGTAATTTGGCGATGATTGACCGCAACGCGCTTTGTTGAGTCTCAGACAGCTGTATGGTGTCAGCAGGGTGTGATCGTCGCAGCAGTTCGGTGAGGGGGGCAATCTCGGTGTTCGAGATTCCGACACAGTTACGGACCCACTGAATATCTCCGAGAAGTGTTTGTACATCCTTCAGGTTCTTCAAATCTGTATGTAGCTCCACCTTTTGAGGCCGGATTTGAGCATCCGAAATTGTCCATCCTAAGTATTTCCAGGGATCGGTTCGTTGAATCTTTTCTGGTGCAATCACGAGACCTTTCTCCGCCAACGTTGTTGTTAGTTTGTGGAGACTTTCTTCTGAAAAAGGATCGATCTGACATAACAAAATATCATCCATATAATGATAGATGATAGTCTGTGGCCATAGCTGGCGCAATGGTTTCAGTGCCCATGCCACATAAAGCTGACATAACGTAGGTGAATTTTTCATGCCCTGCGGTAGATCTACCCATTCATACCTTTGAGCTGGTTCCGCTTTGTTGATAACAGGAACAGAAAAGGCAAACCTCATGGTGTCCTGAGGATGTAAAGATATGGTGAAAAAACAGTCCTTCAAGTCTACAATATATGCCATCCTGCTGGTAACATGTTAGGTGACGGAATACCTGGTTGCAATGCTCCCATTGCTTGCATTTGCTCATTAATTTTCCGTAAATCATGTAATAATCTCCACTTTCCACTTTTCTTAGGGATGACAAAAATGGGTGTATTCCAAGGACTAACTGAGGGTTTGATATGTCCTGCTTTTAACTGTTCCTCTACCAGTCCCTTAGTAATCTGCAGTTGCTCTTCAGTCATAGGCCACCTCAAAGCAGTTGTAACATTAGGTTGGTCAATTTAAATACTGTGTCTCCCTGTTGGATATACACACAATCTTCACACACAAACATTAATGCATACAAAGCAACAAGGCATTATTAAATAAATCATCAACAAGTTAATTACTGCAACTTAGGCCCTATAACCAATTACACATGACTAAAATTACTTCCCACATTCACATCCACGGTACTCCTCCACCATTTAACATCTCAACCAAAACCTTACACATGTAAAACATTCACTAACAGGCAAAAAAAAAGTACTAAACCTGTATATTTGGTATTGCTACAGCATCTGATTTGACTCCATACTGTGTAACTGCAGCTTTTGTTTGTTAAAGAATTTTCCAATCACGTGATTCCCATGCCGGGAATCGAACCCGGGCCGCTGGGGTGAAAACCGAGAATGCTAGCGCATAGACCACTTTCGCAACGGCGCCCGGCGATCATGATTGACAGGGCCAAGGCGGGACGGGCGGGTACTCCGGCGGCGCGGAGTGAGGGGGCCGGCCCCGCCTCTCCGGAGGCGGCTGAGCAGGGTGAGGGGCTGACCACCCCTCCCCCTCCTGTTTCCGCTCCCTTTGCCATGCGGTCCTAGGAGCGCCACGTGGTTCTTTATTCGCAAACTCCTCCTCTAAATTCTTGCTGCGCCATTTCTCCCGGGAGTTCGCCGCTTCTACCGCCGTACGGATCTCAGTGATAGGTAGTTTTTTTGTCGCTGACATGCCCTTAACTGCCGGTAACCCGAAGAAATGAGCCAGAACGCCAGGTTTTTCTGTTTTAGTGGGGGGGTTGGGCTCCGGCGGTGCCGGCCGCATCTCAGCAGCCGCGCAGGCGACCTCTCTTTCTGCCCTCATAGTTTTTAAAGTCTCTATCACGTTTTGCCAGAGTTCACGCACCTCCTTAATTTCTTTTTCCTCGGGGTCCCTCTCAACAGTCTTTTCCCACATAATGTCTCCCACTTCTCTCCACTCCTCCACAGAAAATACAAGCACTCTGTCTTTAAAATGTCCCCAGTGCCGGCCCAACTTTATCAGCTTAATTAGCTGTTTCTCCGCTGTCTTGCTCCCTCTCTTAAAGAAGATATATGCAAACAGCACGACTGCAGCCTCTATCTCCATGGCTGCCCTTTTTCCAGTGTCTGCTCTGTCCTTAATTGAACCCGAACATCACCTGAACTCTGGGAGCTGAGTGGCCAACTCTTCCAGTGTCTGCTCTGTCCTTAACTGAACCCGAACATCACCGCTCCCAGCTGTCTTTTTCCCAACACCTCCTTTTCACTGCTTACCGCAGTCTCGGAGAGAGCACGCCGAAGGGAACCATCCTCTGCTACCAATTGTAGTAAGGGGAAAACCGGGGGAGGCCCGCTCGCGGGTGCTGGGGAACGGACCGGGGTAAACTTTGCGATCTCAATGTGAGTATGGAAGCTTCTCGTTTATTAACAAAGAAAGCAGTGGTTATATAGACTATGCATATGTTAATCACGCGTCTCGATCGCACTTGTGATTGGTCCATAGGTTTACATATTCAGAGCTGTGACCGCCCCCCCTCCCGGACGTAGTTTTGCTTCCCGCGAAGCAGGCACCATGGGGTTCTTTGTTCTGCACCGTGCAAGGGGAGTCCAAGGTCGCTAGCTCTGGGCTTAACCCTTGCTCAAAGCCTGGGTTGCTCAGACTGCTCAGTGACTGACACAGGATCGTGCCCCTTCTCACTTAACCAAACCTCTACATTCAAGTTTGCTACTCTGGTCATTCAGAACTGAGTGTTGCCTAAATCTAGTTAACAATGTCATCCAGCATGATCAATTCCTGCTGCCTGGCTGTGTCTTTATAAAACAAGCCTATTCAAAAATGTGTGGACGTTGTGTCTTGGCTGCAACTGAGAAGCAACTTGGTTAATGCATAGCATGAGTAAGAATTGTTTCTTTGGCTTGTAAGTCAGTTCTCCAGTGTGGCATCAAACTGGATGAAAATAATTGCCAACAGATAGTTGACGAGACCCATGAACACCTATCTCTGTCATTCAAGTTGGACCCATCAGCTTTACCAGTCTTGTAGCAAACGTACAGCAAAGCGTTGTGCCTGTATAATTCTCTTCATTCCCAACTGAGAATCTGCCCAGGGGTGCAGACATTGTGACAGCTGAAAGTAGGATCACTTCAGTTTACAGGCTTTCATTGATGCTGGTCTGCATCAGGTTCATTTCAAACAAATCGAGCTTGAATTTAGCATATTCTTACAAGCAATTTGGAATGAAATCCATCCCTGTTAAAATATACTCTAGCAGCAGAAGAGGGCCTCTTTCTCTGCATTTCCCATTTATTTTGCACCATCCAACAAAGTTTGTTGTTCCTTTTCTTCTTGTCCTCATGAGACTGATGCTTGATGCCACTTGAACTTTCTCTTCCAACAGATTCAGGCTGGCTTCTCCTCTAGGAGTATGACATGTTTCTCTCACAATTTCACTGTTTCTCACTGTTTCTTTCTCTTTTTCAAGAAGCCTGTTGGGACATTTCCTCATTGTCCCTATATACACATGTTCCTGTGACATTGCTTTTTTGTTGTGGCTTTCTATTATAGTAGACAACAATTTTATAACTTTATTAATTTCATTATTTATTTTTAAACTATTTTATACATAATATACATATTAATAAATATATATGTACTTCAACTATATATGTATAGCTTGGAGAAGAGAAGACTGAGGGGTGACCTCATTAATGTTTATAAATATGGAAAGGGCAAGTGTCATGAGGATGGAGCCAGGCTCTTCTCAGTGACATCCATTGACAGGACAAGGGGCAACAGGTGCAAGCTGGAACACAGGAGGTTCCACATAAATATGAGGAAAAACTTCTTTACAGTGAGGGTAACTGAACACTGGAACAGGCTGCCCAGAGAGGTTGTGGAGTCTCCTTCTCTGGAGACATTCAAAACCCACCTGGACGCGTTCCTGTGTGATATCATCTAGGTAATCCTGCTCCAGCAGGGGGATTGGACTAGATGATCTTTCGAGGTCCCTTCCAATCCCTAACATTATGTGATTCTGTGATTCTGTGATGTATAAATACAGTTATGCATAATTGCACAGCCATTTTTATATATAGAAATGTTTACATGTGGCTATATATAAACATAGAGATGGATGAATGGATGGGTGGATGGATGGGTGAAGGCTTCCTGTGCCTATAGAAGTGGCCAAGGAATCACTGGGCAGTCTTACATCACATGGAGTATAGATGTGACAAAATGGCAGCTGTGACAAAATGGTTCACCCTGTTGAGCTATAGGAGGGTCTTACTTCTGTGGTAAAATAGAAGGTGTAGCTTCAGCTGCCATCCAATCACTGAGCATTCTGGGATCACATGGTATATGTCACTGTCAAAAATGGCAGCCCCAGGGAGCAAAGGAAGACAGGGTAAGCCTGTGACGTAACTGGAATAGGTGAGTGACTTCTAGGCCCAATGGGTTATGTGACCATAAACGTGAGGGTCATGGTATCATTGCTTTCTTATCCTGCATGAAAGCTGTCCTTTAACTGCTCACTGGATACATTGGCTATCCTCCTTCTCTAGTGTGCACAAACACTATCCTCAATCTTTGCCTGTGTTACTTCTGACTGACAGACAAAATGCTTTTCATTCTGAAGAAAATTAAAATACAGCATATAAAGGTACATATATAAATAAATAACCCCCCAAAACCAAACCTCTGCAATTTTATGTAATTTTTAGTAGTGCAAGAAATATATTAATTTCATGGGGAAAAAATAACAATCTTAGATAAAGAAAATAAAATGTATTATCAATGTCATGCTGATTTTATTTTTTTTTCTTTACCAAACAGTTCACAGTATTTTGTCCTGTAACACTGTAAAACAGTTTTTATATGAAGAAAATGGGGAGGGCTGATTTCTTTTTTCCTTCCCGCTAAATCAAGTTCCCCCAAATTATACTGAATGTAACTAGGGACTACAGTGCCCAACTTTCAGATGTGTCAGTGCTGAGAGATACGCAGCCTCAGTGCATTTGTGGAACTCTATCCTGCTGGTCGACTCTTGCTTAGACTTACTCCTATAGAAACCAAGGTTACTGCTAAATTTCTTATTTCTTATGTATTTCTTATGGTCCACAAGTGAAAGGACATAAAAGGGTCGCACTTGTGGGGAGGAGCAGACAGGCCAGGTAACTCAAAATTGACCAACAAAGTATTATATCCCATACACATCATACTCAGTTTAAAGCTGAGGGATCATGAGGGTTGTGCTCTCTTCTTCTATGGCCAGCATCTGAAGAATACTCTGTCTGTTTGCTCCTTTAATCCCAATCTGTGTATTCCTGTAATACCCTGGGCCTTTAATCCCAATCCGTGTATTCCTGAATCCAGTTCCCATCTGCTGCTGAGTCTAGCTTGGGACTTCTTGGTGCCTGCCCTGCAGCACCAGAGGTGATGTGATCATCATCAGGAGAGCTCGATATTGCTTTTGTATATATTTGTATATATTTCATTATTTCCATTAATATTATTATACTCTTTTCATTATTATTGTTTCTTAAAACTGTTTTAGCTTTCCAACCTGTAAGTCTCTCTCCTATTTCCCTTTTCCTTTTCCCTTCTGGGGAGGGAAATAGTTAATAGACAGTGTCTGTCGTCCACTTAACAGCCAGTTCAGCCTTAAATGGTGACACCCTAGAATGGCAAAACTCTCCATCAGGTACCATATATCTGTCATATATACCAGTTCTATACAGATGTCTAATATAACCTGCGTCATCTAAGGTGAACCCTGTGGGCTATGTTTAAGTAATTGAACTGAGCCTCCAATGTATCACAAAACATACGTGTTCAAATACCAGCTTTTGTTGTCTGGGATCATACTATAATATAATTTATATATTTTTCATGAAGTGTCACTTCTTGATAATTCCTTTTGAAGGTAAAGCAGGATGACACATACATTCTTCTAACTTTTCTTACCACTATTAAAAAAATCAAAACACTTGCAAGTCATTAGAGAATATCTATAGAACTTGAAGGGTTCTTTCTCCCAGATTATAGAAATTGCTTGCTATAAAGTGGGGTGTAGTTTTTTTTTTATTTGACATCAGGGAGAAAGCCTAATAGGAGTTGACTTCACCACACACATGGAAGTAAAACTAAGCTGTTAAAAAGTACTCTCAGATTTTGAAAGGGAGAATTGCTTTATAATGTTATTGAAAACTGTGAAAAACTTCATGATTTTCATCTCTGTTTATGTTTGGGATTTGTAAAACATAAAGCAGGAAAACATAGGAGAATGAAGCTAAAACCAAATGGTATGCATATAAACTGAATTTCATGAAGCTCTAGTTGTAATATTCAACCGAACGCAAGGCCTGAAGATTTAAAACAGAACAATATGAAAGCAGCAAACTGTAACACAGCCACAAACTCTAAAGAGATGACAGAAATTAGCTGAGGATGAAAGATAGAATTAAATATTTGAAATGGAACAAGGACAAGACTTAAGTGAGGAAAAGTGTTTTAGAGAAACTAGCAGAAAGACAATTCGTGAAAAGGAAATAAAAGGACCTAAAGGTAAATTACTTGGATATAGTGAGCTATATGAGACCATATGAGAAAAGAGAACAGAAAACAGTTAAATAAATATATTTATTTATATATATATAACAACATGAAATATTTAAAGAGCAGGAGCAAGTATTGCTAAAAGTGAGAAAATAACTGCTAAAGGGAAACACAAATGGTTTTCCTCACAAGATTTTAAAAGTATATTCTACAGTCTAAGACAGACTGTATTTTAGTTTAGTTTGGTTTGGTTTTATACATTATACGATATATTCAATGGAATCTGTCTGAAGGAAGTACTCATGAGACACACAACTCAATTGCCTTGACAAAAAGTATTTAATTAAAGGTCAAACACTTTTCTAGAAACCTGCACAAGAGGGAGCTTTAGAGTGATTAGGATGTAATCTATAGAAACATGATGGGTCAAACATGACACAAAACAGGTTTAGTTATTTGGATCTGGTCTGCACTTGAAAATGTCTGCACAAGAAAACGTAAAGAATTGGAGAAGTATAGAATAGCAGTTTTACACTAATATTTTAGGTACAAATAGACCATGAAATCAATCCATTAAACATTTGCTCTGTGTGTTCTACATGTTTCATCACATCTTTTTTTTTCCAGGTATGTTCCTCTTTCCTTTACATTAATTTTGTTTCCTAACCTACTGATTCTGTCTTCTCTCAATTTTTTACCGTTTGTTCCCTTTTTATCCATTCTTGATATATTCCTTCAGTTCTCATGAGCTTACTGTCTCTCATTTTTGTTTCTGCAGTTCAGTTCACATGTCTCCTATAATGCTTTCTGTATGGTCTGAGATATAAGCACATTTAGGACAAATGTCCTCTTCCTTTTTGTTTAGAACTATTGACATGGACTCCCTCTCAGTTCCTTTTTGTCCTTCTCTGGGAAAGTTGAGAGAAAGAAACAACTCTCAAACTTGTCAATGCAGAAATAATTCTACACTTAGTGACTACTATAAACTTCTAGCAGCTTTCTAAACACGGACATACAGTAGGATGTATATTATCTAAATTTAGCCTTAAAAAATGTTGATGTCTAATTTAGGTTAGCCAATACAGGCTGGTAGGACTCCCTAGTGGCAATTTGATTCAGTCCTGAGATAACTGCATAGATAATTTTCGTTTGAAATATATCTGCCTCTTTCCATTAGCTGTAGAGACCTAGGTAACTAGCTTTGGCAAAACTGCAAGCATTGAATTAACCTCAGCCAACTTTAGACATTTGTATAGACCTTTACATCAGAAATGGTCTTTTAAAATCTGCATTTAATGACGAGAATCACAGAATCACACAACCACAGAATCACAGAATGACAGAATGGCGAGGGTTGGAAGGGACCTCTGGAGATCATCTAGTCCAACCCCCTGCCAAAGCAGGTTCACCTAAAGCACGTTGCACAAGGTCACGTCCAGGTGGGTTTTGAATATCTCCAGAGAAGGAGACTCCACAACCTCCCTGGGCAGCCTGGTCCAGTGCTCTGTCACCCTCAAAGTAAAGAAGTTTTTTCTCATACTTAGATGGAACTTCCCATGTTTCAGTTTGTGCCCATTGTCCCTTGTCCTGTCGCTGGGCACCACTGAGAAGAGTCTGGCCCCATCCCCTTGACACCCACCCCTAAGGTATTTGTAAGTATTGATAAGATCCCCTCTCAGTCTTCTCTTCTTCAGGCTAAACAGACACAGCTCTCTCATCCTTTCCTCATAAGAGAGATGCTCCAGTCTTATGATTATCTTTGCAGCCCTCTGCTGGACTCTCTCCAGTAGTTCCTTGTCTTTCTTGAACTGGGAGGCCCAGAACAGCACACAGTACTCCAGGTGTGGCCTCACTAGGGCAGTGTAGAGGGGGAAGATAACCTGCCTTGACCTGCTGGCCACACTCTTCCTAATGCACCTCAGGACACCATTGGCCTTCTTGAACACAAGGGCACATTGCTTGCTCATGGTGAACTTGTTGTCCACCAGAACTCCCAGGTCCTTCTCTGCAAGGCTGCTTTCCAGCAGGTCAAACCCCAACCTGTACTGGTGCATAGAGTTATTCCTCCCAGGGTGCAGGACCCTACACTTGTCTTTGTTGAACTGCATTAGGTTCCTCTCCATCCAAATCTCTAGCCTGTCCAGGTCTTGCTGAATGGCAGCACAGCCTTCTGGTGTATCGGCCACTCCTCCCAGTTTTGTGTCATGAGCAAACTTGCTGAGGGTACACTCTGTCCCTTCGTCCAGGTCATTGATGAATAAGTTAAACAGGACTGGATCCAGTACTGACCCCTGGGAAACACCACTAGCTACAGGTCTCCAACTAGACTCAGCACTGCTGGTCACAACCCTCTAGCTCTGCCATTCAGCCAGTTCTCAATCCACCTCACTGCCCACTCATCTAACCCGCACTCCCTGAGCTTTCCTATGAGGATGTTATGGGAGACAGTGTCAAAAGCCTTGCTGAAGTCAAGGTAGACAACATCCACTGCTCTCCCCTCATCTACCCAGCTGGTCATGTCATCATAGAAGGCCATCAGATTAGTCAAGCATGATTACCCCTTGGTGAATACATGTTGACTACTCCAGATAGATAACCTCCTTTTCCTCCACATGCTTAGAGATGGCATCCAGAATGAGCTGATCCACTGCCTTTCCAGGGATGGAAGTGAGGCTGACCGACCTGTAGTTTCCTGGGTCCTCCTTCTTGCCTTTTTTGAAGACTGGAGTGACCGGCCTTCCTCCAGTCCTCAGGCACCTCTCCTGTTCTCCATGACCATTCAAAGATGATGGAGAGTGACTTGGCAATAACAGCGGCCAACTCCATTAGCACCCGTAGGTGCATACCATCAGGGCGCATAGATTTCTGGGTGTCTAGTTTGTCTAAATGATCTCTAACTTGATCCTTCTCAACCAAGGGAAAGTCTTCCTTTCTCCAGACTTTCTCTCTTAACCTTCAGTGTCCAGGACTTGTGAGGGCTGGCCTTAGTAGTAACGACTGAAACAAAGGCAGCATTCAGTAACTCCACCTTCTCTGTATCCTCCGTCACCAGTGCACTCACCGCATTCAGCAGTGGGCCCACATTTTCCCTAGTCTTCCTTTTGCTGCTGATGTACTTGAAGAAGCCCTTCTTGTTGTCCTTGATGTCCCTTGAGAGATTTAATTCCAAGTGGGTCTTAGCCTTCCTCGCCGCATCCCTGCATACTCTTGACAACCTTCCTATATTCCTCCCAAGTAGCCTGTCCCTTTTTCCACATTCTGTAAGCTTCCTTCTTCCATTTGAGGTTTGCCCGAAGCTCCTTGCTCACCCACACAGGCCTCCTGCCCCCTTTGTTTGATTTCTTACTCATAGGGATGCACCGATATTGAGCTTGGAAAGAAAGCAACAAGGACTTTGGGACAGGGACTAATATCCAAAATTAGGCAACATGAGTTTTTCTGTGGAGCTATAGGGTCTTTCTGTGGTTACATGACTCTGTAGGGTTAACAGGGACCCACAGGAGCAGAGGAGAATACAGAAGAGAGAAATGATTGAAGTCTGTGTCTGCATGTCTGGTGCAGGAGGAAACGTGATGCTGTGAGGACGTACTGCTAAGCAGAAGTGGCACAGCAGCTGCCTCAGACTCTTGCTGTGGGTGAAAGGGAACAGTCCATGCAGACACATATGGAGCTATGGTTTTGCTGTTAGCCCAGTTAATGTTTTAACCATCTAAAAGCCTAAACTGTCAATATAGAAATATCTCACTAATAATGCAGATAAAATACACAAATGGGTCTCAAAAATGGCTCACAAAATACTTCTTCTGGGCCTGAAGGTCACTAATATCATTGTCCTCAAGGACACTGGGCTTGGGGGTGTGACCATAACTCCCTCACCAGTGCCTCATATATCCCATGGAGAGGAGTGGTGTGCCCACATCAGGTGCAGCCCCCTTGACCAGGAGCCCCACTTGGGACTTTGGGGGTGCATTTTTCCCCCATTATCTCCTTCTGGGGGGCCCATGGGGGAGGCAGCAGGTTGGCCCCAGGCCCCATTACAAAAAGGGCTGTTGTTTCCCCCAGCCCAGGTCTGTCAGGCCATTGCCCACTGCCAGCCAGCAGTGCTCCCTGAGCCAGCGGCAGCTTCTGCTAGGTGGCGACAGTCACATGGGTGTGGGGTGAGGGAACCAGCTCCAACCTACTCTAACCAGTTCCAACCGGCTCCAACCAGCCAAGGCCACCTTAGCCTTGAGAGACACCTGCCCTGCCTCGGCTGAGGCCCTGCCACCATGGGGAGGGGGCCGAATAGAGCTTTATTTCTTCTCAGCATTGTCTCTTGTGCTGGACTTCACACTTAGACTTTAAACAAATACTTGGGCAATGAATGTAAAGAGAAAATGTAATCTTTATTTTGTATTTGTTTTTTTTTCTGCAGGCTATGTATAAATACATGGAGATATATATTTATATATTTATTTTTGTATTAGGTCATTAATATAATGATATAGATATTTGAATCTGAAGCAATTTGAACAGTGTCTTTTTTGGGAGGGGAGCACAGGAACCAGATCTGGCATTAGAGAGCCATTTCTTTACATGCCTTCAGTGATGCACTGTAATTTAATATAACTGCTCCAGATTTGTATGGCACATGTCAAATAATAAATGTTTCTGTGACTACTAAAATGACAGAAATGTTAATCTATGGATAATGAGGTCTTGAACTTATTACTCCTTCCTAGCTAAAGCTCCCATTGCATTCAACAGAAAATTTACCAAAGTAAATGTAAGATCATGCCTTCAAGTTTTACTTTTTTTTTTAACCTATTAATGAAATAGCTGCCAAAAAAAGAAAAGAAAAAAAAAAGAGATACCAAGGTTTTGGAAGGATCCAAATTTGAGAAAGCCAAGATAATTCTTTTTTCTTATGAGCTGCATATTAATTAGTCTATTAATAATTCTTGTATTACTACACAATCTTTATTCATTTTAAGTAATCCTGTCATTAAGCAGCAGGGGAAAAATAAAATTTGACTTTTCATTATGTTTCCCAGTTGTAAAATAAAATGTATTATGCAGCTATGGTCACTAAGCTGTGTTGCATGTCATAAAAGTAGCCATCTATTCTAAAGTTACAGTAATGTTTTAAATATGTTACAGGGGACCATGTGCCCCAGTTTTACTAAAACAGGTCTTTGTATTTTATGTCGTAATGGCCCCAGAACTTTTCTTGAATTACTATAAAGTTCCGTTTTTCATCCATCAAAATATATAGGTGTGGGTTTTTTCTCATTCCCTAAAGGGTTTTTCTTCAGTATTATCATGTAGCAAGTGTGAATTTCTCATAGCTGGAGTATGCCATAATGTGGCAGGTGACAACCCCGTGATTTAAACATAATGCTTTTCTAAATTCTAGCCACTGAAAAATCCTTATTCTAAACCCTTCATTCCAGGTTATGGAGAAATAAAAGATTGTGGGATGGGTATTCTCTGACCTTCTTTTTTCTCTGCCTTTCAGTCCCTTGTGCAATAATGAGAAACATCGGATGAAGGATACCTAAAAGTGATCTATGCTGGATGCTTTTCTTAGTTTCACTTCAGAACAAGGTTGGTGTTTTTTTCTTTTTTCTTTTTTTTTTTTTTCCCCTTCATTTGGACAAAATGGATCAAAGCAAATCCCCACCCTCCAAACATTCTCAGAGTATATTATCATTTGTTATTTTGAAGCGATGAGCACTTAAGAGCAAGCTTAATTTCTATATGACAGTGTAAGGTGCATATCTTGAAAGTTGTGAGACTGAAGACGAGCTACCATTTGTTAGCAGGCCAGAGAAAACTCATTCTCAGAGCTCTTTTTTTTATTTAAGCTGCTCAATGCCAGTAGTGTTGAGATCTGCTAATTTGGAGAAAGTCAGGCTGAAAAGATAAAGTTAATAACAAATCAAAGCATATGTGCTTGAGGTACTGCCATTACTACATAAATAAAAGTAATGAAACTTTGGGATGATAAGAAGAAGACAGATGAAAAACGAAAGTGGCAGCTGAAATCTTGGTACAAAGTGAACATTGGCACAAAGAGAAGAGCCATGGTTGCAAGTTTACAGTAAACTGTATAATAAGAAATATTATTGAAATTAGATTCACCTCAATATGTTTAAAGTGTGATGCTTACTTTAAGCTAAAAAACCATAATATAGTAGAGATTTGCATTTGTAATTTTGGTGGGAAGTAATGGGATCTAGTCCAAGAATGACTGCCTGCCTTTCCAATGTTATGTTGCACAAAAGATCTATTGGTGTGTTTACTAAGGCCTCCTATACTCTAACTGGTCTTGTGTTGTTTGTTGGAGATGAAACACATGAACATTTTTCTAGAAGTCTAGCTGAATGGAAGTTTCAAGGAGAATCATAGATTTTTATTGTATATATAGAAATTAAAAAGAAACATAGTTCTAAAGTTTCTTTTGTTTATTTATTTTACTTACAAGTTTCACAGAAACAGCTCACCTAAATTTAGATATCTCTGATGAAAATATCTCTGTGACTTGGCTAGGTCTTTATCAACAGTGGATGGACACTTTATGATAGTTCATAATGTTTTCAGATGCCTACGTCAGATTAGATTAACTATGTCTTAAAATTGCATTATTTCTATCCATCTCGCTGTAAAGGATACTTAGGGTGATTATCTCAGAACAAGGTAACTACTGCGCAGAAACTTACTTTCATATCACCCACCTTCCCCAGAGTCATTGTAAGTACATGCAAACTCAGAAACTGCTCAACAGCAAAAAAGAAACGATTTGTTTTTAATAGTGGGAAAGCACCCTTAGAAGATTACAATACTGTTTTCTCAACAGTAAAAATCACACACTGTTGAGAGAAGTCTTAGAAAAGAAGGATCTTTGCTGAAGCTGTAAAAGACAACAGCATAACTGAGACATTTCTAAAGAGGCCTCACCTCAACCATTGAACAATGCTGAAATAAAGTTATGATGGCAAAAAGATAGAGCTTCAGAGGAGCACTAGCTTGCATAAGTACACTCGAAGAATCTGGGCTACACTTCTTACATCACACTATGCAATGCCTTTAAAAGATATGGACAAAAAAACCCTGAGGCTACTAGAAGCAGCTTACTAGTTGCATGACCACTTGAAGGGATGACTCTTTAATGGATTATTGCTAAATTTATTGTAATCATGGATGAGATTAACCTTCCCTAATGCAAGCGCCTAAGGTATGACATGTAAGTCTAAAATAAGCATGTGCTGTCAACTTGGATGATAGGCATGGTAATTTAACTTCCTTATATGTTTCCACACATAGGGTGTTTGGCTTTTTTCCCCCCTGACCTTTTCAGAGTAAGACTGAATATCAAACATATCTACCTCATTGATCTAAATTTGATGATTTCCTTTCCACACAATGGAAAACACATCACTTCTAAGACAGGTTTCCCTTTATCTCAGCTTAAGCACTGTGAAAAGATCAGGTGACCCATACTTTAAGAGCTTATTCTCCTTCCCCCACTTCCCCAAATATATTCCTTCACTGACTATAAAGGAAGACTAGTGTGACGAGCTACACTGAACATGTCTATGTTTGGTTATTTGAATATCATCCTCAGTATTGGCAAAGCATTAGACTCCTACAATTAAGTGAAATGAATGCCAGTCGTTGTTTTGAAAAAAAAGATTTGTTTTGATCAGCTGGCACTACTGTTGTAGTTTCTAGGACTACTTAAAAAACCTGACCTGTTTTCTTAGCATTTTTTTCAAATATTTATAGCACTGCTTAAAAAAACCCAAAATTTAACTAAAATTTTTGAAGGAAATTACTATATTTGCACGTGTGCATCTGTGCACATAATAAAGTTATGCAATATTGATGTGTTTATAGGGATATATTCAATACAGATTTAGTTTATTAAAATTGAACTGTCATTTCTGAGAGATAAGTATTCATTTTATTTATGTCTTTCTGCTTGTCTTAAGAAACAAAACTATTTTTAGAAATCTTGGAAATTCAGCTAGTTTAAAATGATTGTTAATAGAACAGAATTATTGTTTTTGATGCAGGTATAAAGCCTGAGCTAGTGGGTTTTGTTTTACACTTGCAGCAGTATGGATCCTTTGTTTCCTCCTATAATCCTACATAATTTTTTTATACAACCATTAAAGTTTTTATGTGTATATTAAAGTGCATGCCTGTCTAGTATACTATGAAGGGAAAATCCTGCTTAGCTTCCAGCTATCAGAACTCTTACAGTATTTTTAACAGTTGCATATTCTGGAGGTCAGTTGTCGCTCTTTGCTCTCATGCCAAAGTAATTTGAGTCTAGCAGCAGATTGCTAATTGGCTTGAACCTGAAATTTATGGTTCCCTCAGGAGCACTGACACTGGAATCAAAAGGACCTTTGCAGTTCCTTAACAGGGAATATGTTTGTTTTACAAGAAGACACTATTAACCAAGTTAGTCAAATAGGCTCAGCTCCACTAGGCGACCTGATGCCGCAACAGCTACCAATACCTAAAATTTACTCTAGTGGCTTAAGATGATTCACAATGCTGATGTAAGCATTGAATATTAAGAAGAGCTAATGCTTGGGGCACTGTGGTGTTTAACTCAGACAACAGGAAATACCATAAACAGCTGTTTTCTTGCATTGCTCTCTAGACTTTTATCTGTTGTTGCAACTAAATGATGCTTTATGATCCTAAATGCTTTGTTAGACCCAGACCACAATACAAAAAAGTAAAAAATATGCCTTAGGTTAAAATGAGTAAGTCATTTTAATTTAAAAGCGTGTAAAAACAGGATGCATTTATTAAACAAGGAAGGTTCATTGCCTGTAACTCAAGAACAAAGTTTGTACAGAAATATCAAATAGAAAACTCTTTCTTATTTGTTATATTTCTGTTTTTCCTATTTTCCAAGATTACAATTTGTTTGTATACAGAGTTATACAACAGGTTAAATCAGTAAGTAACAAACAAATTGTTTTTAGTATATCATTATTATTCAGAATCAATTGCAAAACTATCTTTCTTAAAAGCAAAAAACCTAGATTTTGTTAAAAATATTTTTTTCTAGTAAAGTTGTTTTTACAGATCCACACCAAAAGAAGAACCAGGCTCAGGAAAAAGAAGGAGAACCAGACTGTGAACAGGCAGTTTCAATTGTACTGGATAACAAACTCTGTCATACATTAAATCTGTATTTATGTATTAATTTCAAATAGTTTCTAGATTTAGGACCTTGCACAATAGGCTGAATGGTAAAAGATAAAACAAAATAATTAAAATAAAAAGAAATAGTCCTGATCAGGTAAACGCTTTAGAACATACATTAATTCCTCCAGAAATCACTGTAATTATTCTACTAATGTAAGACAAGCTAATGCTCAAATTTGATCAGAATTCTAACTTTTTTCTTGAAATCTTTGTGCGAGTTTCTGTGTAGTATGCCTACATTCCTAAAGATACAGAGACAGCAATTTTTCAGAAGTCAGCTAATGCTTTCTTCTGACTGCAGAAAATTCTGATGGAAATACGTACTCAAAGTCTATCTTCTTAACATGGAAAAAATATCCTGGAAAAAGGCCTCTTTCCTTCCAATTGTTTGAAATTGCCTTTACTGATATATGTTTCAGAACCAGTCAGTTAAGTCACAGCACTTTTAAACAATGTGATCCAGAGTAGTAAAGGAAAAAAAAATCAGAGAAAAAAGGAAGTGAATATGAGTAGAAAATTGTAAGAAGTTCCATCTCGTCTTCTGTGAAAGTTCTATATTTAAGGTACTCAGCAAATGAAAAGTGGAAGTATAATTTGGCTGTTCAGTAATCTCATCCATGCAATTCTTTATTTTAACTTCGCATATCCTTTAACGCTATTTAAGTTAGAAAATACACTCTCTTCATTCAAATGCTTTTATCAATAGTTACACCCCTATTATACCATGAAGTTTGTTCTTTCCTATAACGTACAATATGCATTTCTAGGACTTAGTAGGTCACTCTAAGCGAAAAGCAGGTGTTGTATATTACAGGCAAAAGACTGTTCGTAAGCTTAAATTTGTTATTTGTTTTCATTATGTTGCTCTTATTTTCTCTGCATTACCTATCAAAGCTAAGTATCTGTGTAAGGCTCTTGAGTTCTTCTGAATCAATAAACTCCATATTCTACATGCAAATTTGAAAGCACAGCAGATGTTGAAGAGTGATGTAGGTAATCTACAACGTAAAGTATAAATTGGAATTTCTTCTGGTAGTAAATTGTCCCTTGCGGCTTTTACTGGGTTTCTGTATATCCTTGACCAATGACCTTAACACCAGTTTACTAGAGGACATTATCACATATAATTTAGGTCCCAGCTCTCCTCAGTGCTAAATTACACAAAGACAAAACTTACTTCCAATCATAATATAACAAAAGAATAAATTCGACCACATTCTGGAAAAAAGTCTGTCAGAGAAATCACGGAATCAAAATTACTTGGGAGATACCTGAATGCAGGTACAGTGAGGGAAGGATGGACAATTGCTCCAGCTTTGGACTTCTGATATGCTCAGTGCTGCTTGTTTTACACTCTTCTGTTCCTACCCTTCCACCTCTGTTGACCTTACTTCTTTCTTAAAAACAGCAAAAGGGCAACTCTACTTCTGAACTTTCACCTGCCAGATGTGACAAACTACATAGATACAATAAAGAATTTAGTCCTCTGAGTTACCAATCCTCTAGTTTAAATGTAACAAATTATAACAAATTACCCTTCTCTCAAAATGTGTCCTTAATAACATTTTCAAGATGGAAAATGTTTTAAAGCCTTGAAAATGACATCTTCTAATGTCAAATTTAATAAAGCTGGTATGATTACCTTATAATCTCAGAAGATAATTAAGTTAATCGTAGTACCTGAACTAATTAGTTCCAAGTTCCCTCTCTTATTACATATAAAACTTTCAGGACATGCTTTTAAATGAAAGAAATTAGACAGGGCTCAGCCTAATTTCCTATATTATATACTGTGTTTTGCTGTTGCTTTTATCATAATTATATATATAACCATTTAATTACATAATGCATTTTCCTTCCAAGGTTAGATGTGTGAACTCAATAGTCTCTAAGTCTTCTTCCTGCTCTGTGTCCTGTATTTGTAAAATACCTCTGCATAAATAAACAAAAGTCTGCTTAAAAAACCAACACCATTAAAGGTCTGAATGTTTCTGAATACATTCCATGTAAAAATAACTTTCTTCTAACATAAGCATGAGAAGAATTTTCATGCAATATAATTTTGGCCAAATGTGAGGGTTTTTTTGCATTTGTTTCTCTACACCGTTATATGTTTAGTGTGCTAGCCATATAATAAGTGGATGCCAGCAGCATCGAGAGAGTTCTGAAAGAAATCTCAGTCTCAAGCCTTTATATTATTATAAAACTTACTGTTTTTCTGTCTGTCTTCTGTGAATTTACAAAGATACAGTGTTATGTGTAAGGCAGTAGACAACTATGTAAAGGTACCATACTCCAAATGGAAATTAGGGATTCTGTGATCAAGAAGCCTCTTAAAGGATGAGAACAATCAATTAATCAACCAAAGAGCAGTGTGTTTAAATACTGGAACAGAGAACAATGATTAAAAATAAATCAATATTAGTAGATGAACTCTTGAATACTTATTAAAACTTTTTTGGTTAGCCTGATAGTGTGACAGAAAATTCTAGATTAACCTAAAGTATAAGAATACTGTGGCATTTCTGTAAACATCTGCACCTCAAATATCACTTCTTAATCATATGCTTGTGGACATTGTCACTGCAAAAATAAGTTAGAAATTTTTTTCCTATGCACGATGTATACACAGGATTGATAAATATCTTATTTCTCTAATGAAAGAGCTTTAATATTACATTTCAATCAACTGTTCTCTATGTCTGTTTACAGTTGCTAAAAAATTAGTGTTTCAAAAATTAAATATATCAATTCTCTGAATACAGTTTAAGCATCAAATTATTTTGATAAAAAGTAAGTTGTATCCCAGGTTTCACTCCTATTACAGAATCACAGAATCATCTTGGTTGGAAAGGACCTTTAAGATCATTGAGTCCAACCATTAACCTATCATTACCAAGTCAACCACTAAACAATATCCCTAACAATATCCCTAAGCACTACATCTACTTGTCTTCTAAATACCATCAGGGATGGTAACTACACCACTTCCATGGGCAGCCTGTTCCACTGCTTGATAACCCTTTCCATGAAGAAATTTTTCCTAATATCCAATCTAAACCTTCTCTGGTGCAACTTGAGGCCATTTCCTCTCATCCTATCTCTTGTTACCTGGGAGAAGAGACTAACACCCTCCTTGCTACAACCTCCTTTCAGGTACTTGTATACAGCAGTAAGGTCTTCCCCAAGCCTCCTTTTCTCCAGGCTAAACAACCCACGTTCCCTCAGCTGATCCTCATAAGACTTGTTCTCTAGAATCTTCACCAGCTTCGTTGCCCTTTGGACTTGCTCCAGCACCTCAATGTCTTTCTTGTAGTGAGGGTCCCAAAACTGAACACAGTATTCGAGGTGCGGCCTCACCAGTGCCGAGTACAGAGGGACGATTACTTCCCTAGTCCTGCTGGCCACACTATTTCTGATAGAAGCCAGGATGCTGTTGGCCTTTTTGGCCACCAAGGCACACTACTGGCTCATATTCAGTATTCAGCCGGCCATCGATCAACACCCCCAGGTCCTTTTCTGCCAGGCAGCTTTCCAGCTATTCTTCCCCAAGCCTGTAGCAGTGCATGGGATTGTTGTGATCCAAGTGTAGGACCTGACACTTAGCCTTGTTGAACCTCATACAGTTGTCCTCGGCCCATCAATCCAGCCTCTTGAGATCCCTCTGCAGAGTCTTCCTACACTCAAGCAGATCAACACTCCCGCCCAACTTGCTGTCGTCTGCAAATTTACTGAGGGTGCACTCGATCCCCTCATCCAGGTTATTGATAAAGATATTAAAGCGAACTGGCCCCAACACTGAGCCCTGGGGAACATCACTTGTTACTGGCCGCCAACTGAATTTAACTCCATTCACCCCAACTCTTTGGGCCCAGCCATCCAGCCAGTTTTTTACCTAGCAAAGCGTATGCCCATCCAAGCCATGAGCAGCCAGTTTCTCCAGAAGAATGCTGTGGGGCACTGTGTCAAAGGCTTTACTAAAGTCCATGGAGACAACATCCACAGCCTTTCCCTCATCGAGTGAGCTGGTCATCTTGTCATAGAAGGAGATCAGGTTAGTCAAGCAGGACCTGCCTTTCATAAACCCATGTTGACTGGGCCTGATCGCCTGGTTGTCCTGTATGTGACCCATGACAGCACTCAAGGTGACCTGCTCCATAATTTTCCCTGGCACCGAGGTCAGACTGACAGGCCTATAGTTCCCCGGATCCTCCTTCCAGCCTTTCCTGCAGATGGGCGTCTCATCTGCTAACCTCCAGTTAACTGGGACCTCCCTGGTTAGCCAGGACTGCTGATAAATGGTGGAAAGTGGCTTGGTGAGCACTTCCGCCCGCTCTCTCAGCTGTTCCTCATAAAAGAGATGCTCCAGTCCTTTCCTTGGTCGAGGAAGATCAAGTTAGAGATCATTTAGACAAACTGGACAACAACAAGTCTATGAGCCCTGATAGGCTGTACCCACGAGTGCTGAGGGAGCTGGCAGATGTTGTTGCCAGGCTACTCTCCATCATCTTTGAAAGGTCATGAAGAACAGGAGAGGTGCCTGAGAGATACTCTAGTCCTTTAATCATTTTTGTAGCCCTCTGCTGGACTGTCTCTAGTAGTTCCTTGTCTTTCTTGAACTGGGGGGCCCAGAACTAGACACAGTACTGCAGATGTGGCCTCATTAGGGCAGTGCAGAGGGGAGTACGACCTCCCTTGACCTGCTAGCCACACTCTTCTTACTGCACCCCAGGATACCATTGGCCTTCTTGGCCACAAGGGCACATTGCTGGCTCATGGTGAACTTGTTGTCTACCCACTCATGGGTGCAGCCCTTCGGGGCCCATAGATTTTTGAGTGTCTAATTTACCTAAATGATCTCTAACTTGATCCTCCTCAACCAAGGGAAGGTCTTCCTTTCTCCAGACTTTCTCTCTTAACCTTCAGTGTCCACGACTCGTGAGGCCTTAGCAATAAATACTGAAACAAAGGCGGCATTCAGTAACTCCACCTTCTCTGTATCCTTCGTCACCAGTGCACTCACCGCATTCAGCAGTGGGCCCACATTTTCCCTAGTCTTCCTTTTGCTGCTGATGTACTTGAAGAAGCCCTTCTTGTTGTCCTTGATGTCCCTTGAGAGATTTAATTCCAAGTGGGTCTTAGCCTTCCTCGCCGCATCCCTGCATACTCTTGACAACCTTCCTATATTCCTCCCAAGTGGCCTGTCGCTTTTTCCACATTCCATAAACTTCCTTCTTCCATTTGAAGTTTGCCTGAAGCTCGTTGCTCATCCATGCAGGTCTCCTGCCCCCTTTGTTTGATTTCTTACTCATAGGGATGCACCGATCTTGAGCGTGGAGGAAGTGATGCTTGAATATTAACCAGCTCTCTTGAACCCCCCTACCTTCTAGACTCTTAAAGCATGGGATGCCCCCAAGTAGGTTCTTGAAGAGGCAAAATTTAGCTCTCCTTAACTCTAGGGTTGTAATCCTACTTATTACCCTTCTTCCTCCATACAGTATCCTGAACTTCACCATCTCCTGGTCATTGCAGCTAAGACTGCCCCCAAGCTTCACATCCCCAGCCAGTCCTTCTTTGTTTGTTAGTACATTGTTATTACATTATTAATAAAACATTATCAGTAAACTACCAAAAAGGACAATTTTGGAAAAAGAAGAAATTTTTCAAAATCACCTGCATTCTTGAGGAGTGTTATTGCATGAAAAGCATTTTATCAAAATTTATTTTCCCATTTTATACTGCAAAAATGTAGTTCTTCCTCTCAAAATGCTGTAGTTTGTTAGAGAAGCAGCTTGTAGCCTATTAAAAAAGAGTATAAAAACAAAGAGAGAAAGAAAGAAAGAAAGAAAGAAAGAGAAAGAAAGAAGGAAAGAAGGAAAGAAGGAAAGAAGGAAAGAAGGAAGGAAAGAAGGAAGGAAAGAAAGAAAGAAAGAAGAAAAAGAAAGAAAGAAAGAAAGAAAGAAAGAAAGAAAGAAAGAAAGAAAGAAAGAAAGAAAGAAGAAAGAAAGAGAAATAAAGAAAGAACAGAGTATTACACAAATTAACACAGAGCAACATACAAATCTAGGAAACAAGAAGGTATGTGTAACTCTACCTACATTTCTTCCCCTTTCCCACTTTCCTTCCATATAGTGGTTGAACTGCAAATTTTGGACTGTAAAAGTCAGAAAGAATGCCTATGCTACACACAGCAGTACAAAGTGACTGAGATTCCCTTGGTCATACTGCCTTAATACACCTGCAAGGTTCAGAGGAGGGCCTTGGACAAACAGTAAGTCAGGTTCTGGCACAGAACTGCAGGCCGAGTTCTGGTTTTTGGCTTAGATAACTGGCTCAGACCAAATAGCATATACTCTGCCAGTATGATGTAAGGTTATCACAGTTTTTGCTTATTTTGGTTCTATAGTTAAATTATTTCAGAAACGACTGAGTCTCTGTGTAGCACTGTACTAGCTTTGTGTAGCACTATACTGGCATAGGCATATAGTAAGCTATAAGGCAAAATTACAGCTACCCCTGGGAGTACAACAGATGTGATTCATATGCTACACCTATGAGATGGAGAAAGTAAAAGAAAACTCCACACATTGGATTGTGTGGAGTCCAGTTTCTTCTCTTCAGAAAACCTAGGTAGATTCTAATAAATTGAAGACTGACAGGCAGTTTCCAGGCATTGAAAGGTTTCTATTTATCTGCTTATACTGCTGGAAAAGATCCCTAGAATATATTTAGCTTATGCCAATGAGCATTCTCCCAAACATCCATCTGGGAACAGTTCAGGATTTAACACAGTGTGGGGACTACTGTTAAAAGGGTTACTGTCATGTGGCTATCTTGTTTTGCAAAGTAAGACAGTTTAATAACAGGCTGTTCAGGTAGTTTGACCTCAGAGCTAGGAAGTGGCAGGAATTTATTCTTATAGATGAAAACAGAGTGATTTCTTTGCAAGAAATCCTACTAGAGATTGTAATTTTCCCCAAGTTTAGGACTGTGTCTTGTAGGGATGGTTCAGGTAAGCAGTTACCTCTAAGAAGTTTTGCTCATGCTGCTTTTGCTGCCTCTACCCCATTTAGCTCTGCTTCTCCCTTTCCCTCCCATTTGCCTTCTGTCTCTGAAGTGTTGTGACTTTCTCATTGTTCTTCTGATAAGGTGCTCTCTTTTAATAGTTGAAAGGAAAACAAATGGGAACACATAGGTGACACAGGGAAGCACTAGTGCACTCCATGCTAGCTCAAAACCTTATAGGGACAATGTGGTGCAAAAAAAAAAAAAAAAGTGCAAGTTTCCCACTTTATTTCAGTCTGAATCTTTCTTATAGGATGTGAAAGGGCCGTATGGTTCCTTTCATCTACTTTCAGTAGAAAGGATATGATACAGGAATTCATAAAGCCTGTGTAATCAACAGTAAAAGTCACATCAAATATGTACACTTAAAATGTCAGAGTGGCCCTGGCCAAGTGTATTATCTGGATTTCAGTACATGATTGCTCTCCCACTTAAAATACTGAATCTCCAAGGTGACAGTGTATGTGCGTATGCTTGTGGGTGTATTACATTTTCCTTGCATCTAGTATGACGAAAAGCAAACAATCTGTAAAGACAAATGCTTCCTTATTTTTTCATATGTGGGAAGCGAACAAACTTGAACATCATGTTCTCTTGCTCAAATCTATGTAAATGGAAGTTAAATGCCTTTGGAACAGCTAAGAAAATATTTTTTTTTTAAAAAAAAAAGAAGAAGGAGCAAGAAGCAGCAACCACTTCTTTGGCTCTGTTTTGAATCAGGCTTGGCATTCAGAAAAGATACTGGGGCAGCTGCTGCAGGAAACCAGGCAGGAACAGTTAAACTATTGTATAAAAAGAAGAAAATGACTGCTAGTTAAAAAATGCAAAGCCATAGCCATTGGTAATATACATGGAAATGTGCTTGGCAATAACTGCAGAACCAGGGACAGAATGCAGATGGCTAAATGGCAGTGTTAGCGGCATCTTCTCCCACTATGCTCTCTAGGGAAAAACACATTTTTGAGATTCATGCCTTATACACATATTGTCGAGAGAGTTTACGTTCTGTAGCTTGAATTGGATGGTAATGCTAACATTTATAATAATATGTACAAAAAATATGTAAATAACACACAACTATAATGTCTAATGATGAAATGGATAATAAATATGTACTATTTTGATAGTTCATAACTATATATAATAAAAAGGGTATGAGTTCTTTCCATTAACTCTTCAGGAGAGCTGAAGGTGACAAATTCACAGACATCTGCAATTTATGTAAATAACGCTCAAGAAAAATGTTGTGAAGTCATTAACTAAATAAACCTTACTGCAACCCCTTTTCAGGTGTAGCCACAGTAGAGGATATGTTGCAAATAGTAAGAACTTACGGTAAAGGTGACAATTTCTTAAACAGTTCTGGAAAAGATTAGAATCATACAACTTGGTGCTTTGACACAAGGTTTAAAATTGAAGTCCTAAATAACTCCACAGGTATGTGAAATTCAAAGAAAAAGAAAATTAGTTGTCAAACAGATCCCAATTGATATAAATTAATGTATCAATTGAAACCAACTTATTATAAAAGGCAGGAAGGAAGCATCTTCACCACAATCTTACAGTAAGAAAACAGGCACAAAGCAAACTGCTGTACCATGCTGTGTAACTGAACAGTGTAACATTCAGCAAAATGCAAGACTGAAGAATCCACATTTCTTACATCACAGAAAAGGAGTAACACAAGATCCAAAAAGAAGTATTGGGTACACTGTCAGACTTAGGCTAAATCAGGCATCTAAAATTCCTCAAAATCTTCCTTCAACTTTCATGTGTCTTGAGAGTGTATCACAGTAGATGCTTCTGAAGGCGTATCACTGTCGTACCTCATAACATTTGACTTTAACTGTCTGAAAATCAAACATCTAGATTAAGTAAAAGTGTTTCCTTACATAACGAAAAAAGGCACATATGTACCTTCAGAGCATGATTCATTCCATCCTAAAATGGGATTCAGTGTTAGACAGCAAGTACCACATGTGGCTTCACATGGAATTCTCTTTTTATCGTGTCTGTGGTAGACCAAAACACTGTTGTCCATCTGGTTATGCAAAGCTTGCTTGTGTGTATCATCTCCTTCATGTGATCAAGTTATTTGTTGCAAAAATCAAAATATCACGTTGTCTTGTAGTGTGACATAAACCAGCAACAAAATTTTCAGAAGACTTTCTGTTCAGTTTATCAATATAAACACAGACAGGCAAAACCACACATAGCCATTCACATACAAGTTATTAATTCCTAGTTACAGAAGTTGTAGCAGTAATTGGGAGTCCAGTCCCAATTATATGATCAGAAGTAGAAGTTGTATGGGGCCATCAGTTGCTTCTGAGTTTTGGAAGAGCTCTCTCATAAGGTTTTGTTTCTGTTCATCTGGCACATGAATCTGAAACCTTTGCTCAAACGAGCAGCTTCCTCCCACCTCCCTGCCCTTTAGATACAATCTGAGTTACAGGATTCCTGATATACTACACCTTTTTGCTTCTCCTTTTACCTTGATTTGCAGATTCAGCACTCCATCAGCTTGCCAGTTACTGATATCCTTGAGAAGTACCAGCCCTTTGGCTCTTCACCTTATTATTCAGTGAGTCCTTGGAAAGATTTCACATAAAATTTGTATAATTCAGTGTTGTGTTTCATAACACATTTAGCAATTTTCTGTTCTTCAGACTTTTATTCTGGCAATGATTTCTCATACCAAAAGGATACATTCATTCCCCTAAGTTTTTCTTTGTTTTTATGACATACCACTTTACATGATCACAGTAAACTTATTTTCTATCACATCCCCAAAAGAATGGGACAACCTAGCACATGATTGTGTCTACTCTCATCATCTGACTACATATAAACATATCCTCTAGGTGTGTCACTCACTGCAAATTCAACCACTTATATTTCAGCCAGGGTGTCAACATTTTGACTGAGAAGAGAAGGAGGCAGTGAGGTACTCAGGAAAAAAAAATACTACTTTTAATAATTTCTATATGTGATGTGTATCTACTTCATACAGAAAGGATAATATTCCCAAAAATTATCTGATTGTTCTATTCCATATACCATATCCAAATATGCCAAATATGCCATAGTGAAAAGGCATATTTGTGTGATTTTGGGGTTTGTTTTTTTCATAAATATATAAGGTATTGAACCTTGGTCTTCCATTTCTTCTGTTAAGAAAAAAATCAAATGATAGATGATAAACAAATGAGAGAACATTCTGGTGATCTTTTGGTTAAGACACCATCTTTAGGAGAAAATCCATGTTTTATTTTCTTTTTTTCCAGAGGGGAGAGCACAACGGTTGGCATAGCATAGCCGGAGAACAGAAGTTTATCACAACACAGGTACAGAGGAACTATTCATAGAATCAGAGAATCGTCTTGGTTGGAAAGGAACTTTAAGATCACCGAGTTCAACCGTTAACCTAACACTACCAAGTCAACCACTAAACAATAGCCCTAAGCACCACATCTACACATCTTTTAAATACCTCCAGGGAAGTCTCCACGACTTCCCTGGGCAGCCTATTCCAATGCTTGACAACCCTTTCAGTGAAGAAATTTCTCCTGATATCCAATTTAAACCTCCCCTGGTGCAACTTGAGGCCGTTTCCTCCCATCCTATCAGTTGTTACTTGGGAGAAGAGACTAACACCTGCCCCGCTACAACCCCCTTTCAGGTACTTGTAGAGAGTGACAAGGACTCCCCTCAGCCTCATTTTCTCAAGACTAAACAACCCCAGTTCTCTCAGTTGTTCCTCATAAGACATGTTCTCTAGACCATTCACTGCCCTTCTTTGGACTCACTCCAGCACCTCAATGTCTTTCTTGTGGTGAGGGGCCCAAAACTGAACACAGTATTCGAGGTGTAGCCTCACCAGTGCTCAGTACAGTGGGACAATTACTTCCGTAGTCCTGCTGGCCACTAATTCTGATACAAGCCAGGATGCTGTTGGCCTTCTTGGCCACCTGGGCACACTGCCAGCTCATATTCAGATGGCTGTCTACCAACACCCCCAGGTCCTTTTCCACCAGGCAGCTTTCCAGCCACTCTTCCCCAAGCCTGTAGCATTGCATGGGGTTGTTGTGACCCAAGTGCAGGACCCAAAACTTGACCTTGTTGAACCTCATACAGTCAACCTCAGCCTATTGACCCAGCCCATCGAGATCCCTCTGCAGAGCCTTCCTACCCTCAAGCAAATCAACACTCACACCCCATTTGGTGTCATCTGCAAACTTCCTGAAGGTGCACTCCATCCCCTCATCCAGGTCATTGATAAAGATATTAAAGAGAACTGGCCCCAACACTGAGCCCTGGGGAACACCACTTGTGAGGATTTAACTCCATTCACCACATCTCTTTGGGCGCAGTCATGCAGCCAGTTTTTTACCCACCAAAGCATACGCCCATCTGTCACGGTTTAAAGCTGGGCTAGCTATTAACCAGGTGGCAGATGCTCTCTGTTAACCCTCTCCCCCCCCCTAAGGGAAAGGGAAAGGGAAAAGGGAGAGAGACTTATGGGTTGGAAAGTTAAAACCATTTTAATAAACTATAGTAATGAAAAAGAATATAATAACAATAATAATAGAAATAATCAAATATATACAAATATATACAAAGCCAAGATTGAGAGCTTGGAAATCCTCCTCAGGCAGAGTTGCTCCCCCAGCATGGGCAGAGGGGAAAATGCAGTAGCTCCACCCAGCACGGGCAGAGGGCAAAATGCAAAAGCTTCCCCCCAGCACGGGCAGAGGGGAAAATGCAATAGCTTCCCTGCCATCACACCTGCAGGCTTTTAACTGGAGAATTGGCAAAGCTGGTACCAATCAGTGGGAGACAGGAGGGCCCCTCCCTCCTGGGCCCCACCTCCAGGAGGCAGTGGGTTAGTGATAAGCAGGAAAGTGAGAATGACATGTATGGGATGGAATACCTTGCCGGTCAATCCTGGGTCACCTGCCCCGTCCACTCCTCCCTGCAGGTACAACCTCCTTCGGCTCTTCACTCATAAGCAGTGAGGAATTTAGCAGTGACCTTGGTTTCTCTAAGACTAATTGGCCTGGTTTGGGCCAAACCAGGACATTCCACCCCTTATTCCATACCATTCATGTCATACTCAGATCACCACTACCTTTTCATTTTCAAATATAGATATACATATCACTAGTTTATGATTCATCTTTATGCAAAAAGTCCATCAAGTTCATTTGGTTCAGGATTGTGGGTTTCCATCTGGTTAGCAGTCTCTCAGCAGTCTTTCTGGCTAGCAGTCTCTCTTTTGTCATGGTTCGTGCCCACGGGTTGCAGGTTAAAGATGTCAGACTCGAGGAGGTTACTGGACGCCACTTGATGAAGCTAGCTCCGGTCTCATCACCACTGTCTTAACCTGAAAGACACTTATGCAGTAACAACATACAGTTCAGAATTAAGTAGTCTCACCCAGAATCAGATCACCTTCAGGGACGCATCGGACTTCACCATTTTGCAACATCACCCACCAAGTACATCCAGGTCCCTGACCAAAAGCAATCCCACGAATAGGTTTACTTTTGCCCGTTACAGGAAGAATCCAGACAGTTTTTCCCAATAGATTCCTTTCATGCACCACCGGGACTTTATCTCCTTCTACTGTATGTAGAAGGTCTGACTGAGCAGGGCCAGCTCGATTGATAGATCCCCTGGTGTTAACTAACCAGGTAGCTTGTGCCAGATGTTCATCCCAGTTTTTAAAGGTTCCACCTCCCATTGCTTTTAGGGTAGTTTTTAACAGCCCATTATACCGTTCAATTTTCCCAGAGGCTGGTGCATGATAGGGGATGTGATATAACCCATTCGATGCCATGCTCTTTGGCCCAGTTATCTATGAGACTGTTTTTGAAATGAGTCCCATTGTCCGACTCAATTCTCTCTGGCGTGCCGTGTCGCCACAAGATTTGCTTTTCGAGGCCCAGAATAGTGTTCCGGGCAGTGGCATGGGGCACAGAGTATGTTTCCAACAATCCGGTGGTCGCCTCCACCATGGTAAGCACATAGCGTTTACCCTGGCGGGTTTGAGGGAGTGTGATATAGTCAATTTGCCAGGCCTCCCCATATTTATATTTCAACCACCGCCCCCCATACCACAAAGGTTTCAACCGTTTGGCTTGCTTAATTGCGGCGCATGTTTCACAATCATGGATAACCTGTGCAATAGAGTCCATAGTTAAGTCCACCCCTCGGTCACGAGCCCATCTGTATGCTGCATCTCTCCCTTGATGACCTGAAGTGTCATGAGCCCACCGAGCTAAAAATAGTTCACCTTTGTGTTCCCAGTCCAAATCTATTTGGAACACTTTAGCAGCTTGATCCGCTTGTTGGTTGTTTCGATGTTCCTCAGTTGCCCGACTTTTAGGTACGTGAGCATCTACATGACGTGCCTTCACGACTAGTTTCTCTAGCCGAGCAGCAATATCTTGCCACAATTTAGCAGCCCAAATAGGTTTCCCTTTACGCTGCCAGTTGCTTTGCTTCCACTGCTTTAACCACCCCCACAAGGCATTTGCCACCATCCATGAGTCAGTATAAAGATACAGCCTTGGCCACTTTTCTCGTTTGGCAATGTCTAAAGCCAGCTGGATGGCTTTTACTTCTGCAAATTGACTTGATTCACCTTGTCCTTCTGTGGCTTCTGTGACTCGTCGTATAGGACTCCATACAGCAGCTTTCCACTTCCGATGCTTTCCTACAAGACGGCAGGATCCATCGGTGAACAGGGCATACTGCTTCTCATCCTCTGGTAGTTCATTATATGGTGGGGCTTCTTCAGCACGTGTCACCTCCTTTTCTGGTGGCATTCCGAAGTCTTTGCCTTCTGGCCAGTCCATGATCACTTCTAAGATTCCTGGGCGATTAGGGTTTCCTATTCGAGCCCTCTGCGTAATTAATGCAATCCATTTACTCCACGTCGCATCAGTTGCATGATGGGTAGTAGGAACCTTACCCTTGAACATCCAGCCTAGTACTGGTAATCGAGGTGCCAGGAGAAGTTGTGCTTCAGTACCAATTACCTCTGAAGCAGCTCTAACTCCTTCATATGCTGCCAGTATCTCTTTTTCAGTTGGGGTGTAATTGGCCTCGGAACCCTTGTATCCTCGACTCCAAAATCCTAGGGGTCGACCTCGAGTCTCCCCTGGCACTTTCTGCCAGAAGCTCCAGGTAGGACCATTGTCCCCAGCTGAGGTGTAGAGCACATTTTTAACATCTTGTCCCATACGGACTGGTCCAAGGGCTACTGCATGCACAATCTCTTGTTTAATCTGTTCAAAAGCCTGTCGTTGTTCAGGGCCCCACTGAAAATCATTTTTCTTTCTGGTCACTTGATAAAGAGGGCGTACAATCTGGCTGTAATCTGGAATATGCATTCTCCAGAAATCCACAACGCCTAAGAAGGCTTGTGTTTCCTTTTTGTTAGTTGGTGGGGACATAGCTGTTATTTTGTTGATCACCTCTATCGGGATCTGGCGACGCCCATCTTGCCATTTAATCCCTAAAAACTGGATCTCCCGGGCAGGTCCCTTGACCTTACTTCTTTTTATGGCAAAACCAGCTTGCAGAAGAATTTGGATTATTTTCTCTCCTTTGTCAAAAACTTCTGCTGCTGTATCACCCCACACAATGATGTCATCAATGTATGGCAAATGTTCTGGAGCTCCACCCTTTTCTAGTGCAGTCTGGATCAGTCCATGGCAAATAGTAGGACTGTGTTTCCACCCCTGGGGCAGTCGATTCCAGGTATACTGGATACCTCTCCAGGTAAAAGCAAACTGTGGCCTGCACTTTGGTGCCAAGGGAATAGAGAAAAATGCATTAGCAATGTCTATGGTGGCGTACCACTTGGCTGCCTTTGACTCCAGTTCGTATTGAAGTTCTAGCATGTCTGGCACGGCAGCACTCAGCGGTGGCGTAACTTCATTTAGGCCACGATAGTCCACAGTTAATCTCCATTCTCCATCAGACTTTCGCACTGGCCATATAGGACTATTAAAGGGTGAGCGAGTCTTGGTAATCACTCCTTGATTTTCTAATTGTCTAATCAGTTTATGAATGGGGACCAGGGAGTCTCGATTGGCGCGATATTGTCGTCGGTGCACTGTGGTAGTAGCAATTGGCACCTGTTGTTCTTCAACCTTCAGCAACCCCACAACAGAAGGATCTTCTGAGAGGCCAGGCAAGGTAGATAGCTGTTTAATGTCCTCAGTCTCTACAGCTGCTATACCAAAGGCCCATCTATACCCTTTTGGGTCCTTAAAATACCCTCTCTTGAGGTAGTCTATGCCAAGGATGCACGGAGCATCTGGACCAGTCACAATGGGGTGCTTTTTCCATTCATTTTTAGTTAGACTCACTTCAGCCTCCAATACAGATAACACTTGAGATCCTCCTGTTACTCCTGAAATACTGATAGATTCTGCCCCTTTATGATCTGATGGCATGAGGGTGCACTGTGCACCAGTGTCTACCAAGGCGCGATACCTTTGTGGTTTTGATGTGCCACGCCATCGAATCCACACAGTCCAATAAACTCGGTTGTCCCTCTCTTCCACCTGGCTGGAGGCAGGGCCCCCCTAATTAAGAAATGGATTCGTGCTGCTCACAGGGACTGAACCTTCATTTCTCCTGTTCACACTTGGGAAAAAGTGATTTGAGGCCCATCTGTACCCTTTTGGGTCCTTGAAATACCCTCTCTTGAGGTAGTCTACGCCAAGGATGCACGGAGCATCTGGGCCAGTCACAATGGGGTGCTTTTTCCATTCATTTTTAGTTAGGCTCACTTCAGCCTCCAATACAGATAACACTTGAGATCCTCCTGTTATGATAGTTCTGCTTTAGAAGGACCTTTCTTCTGTGATGGGTCTGCTTTAAAAGGACGATCGAGGAAACCCCCATCTGTGTCGGGCCCTATCTCTGCCTGAGAAGGGCCCTCACCTGGGTCATATGATGGCTCTGCCTTAGAAGGCTCTGAGTCATCATCCTTCACTTCACGAGCTGATTTCTTTTGGTATTTCTTCCTGGTTACAGGAGCAATTGGTACAGATTCAATAGATGCTGGAGTCTGAGTAGATGCAGTGGCTGTCTTGGGAGTGCTGAGAGTCTGAGTAGCTACAGTGGCCATCTTGGGGGGTGTAGCAGCTGTGGTAGAGGCTGCCGAGGCTTCAGTGGGTTTAGTAGCTGTAGCAGCAGTACACACTGTAGGATCTGAGGTGGCTGCATAACACCTACAACTGTCCCTGCACCGATATTTAATCTTATCCCACATCAGAAACACATTCAGGACAACCAAAAATGAAAACATGCCACCTAGACAGCACCATCCTAATTTCGCAAAATCTAGTGGAATCAGCTTGGCAGAAAAGGAGAAGGTGCTATTTCCCAAAGTAAAACTGGAAGTGTAATCATTAACAGAATCAGCTAAAGGACGCCTGGAGCGTGCAGATGAAGTCGCTGCTACTGATTCGCGATTAAAGCTGCCCATCATTGTGTCATAGAGATAAGAGATTGGAATAGTAACTGCCCAGTTTATCACGGCATAAATCAGTATCAAACCCCATACCAAAACAATACATTTCGACCAGCGCCCACTGCTAAACTGCATGTAAACATTCATAAGAAGCAAGCAATAACACAGTGCCCACGGCAGGTAAGGCATCATTGCAATACTCAATTGTGAAAGAAACTCCATAAAAAGATGAGATAACACAGCATTCAAAAATGACATCACCATCTTCACTATCTGTTTTAACTTTCCAACCCCTTGTAAATCTCAAAGGAAGAAATCTGATATTCTCTCAGCTGAGCTCTCCGGGTCTCCTCCCACCAGAGCCAGGATTCAACTTATCAGAGCAACCTGTTGGAGCTTCTCTCGAGCCCCACGTTGGGCTCCAATAAATCTGTCACGGTTTAAAGCTGGGCTAGCTATTAACCAGGTGGCAGATGCTCTCTGTTAACCCTCTCCCCCCCCCCTAAGGGAAAGGGAAAGGGAAAAGGGAGAGAGACTTATGGGTTGGAAAGTTAAAACAGTTTTAATAAACTATAATAATGAAAAAGAGTATAATAACAATAATAATAGAAATAATCAAATATATACAAATATATACAAAGCCAAGATTGAGAGCTTGGAAATCCTCCTCAGGCAGAGTTGCTCCCCCAGCATGGGCAGAGGGGAAAATGCAGTAGCTCCACCCAGCACGGGCAGAGGGCAAAATGCAATAGCTCCCACTGCCACCACACCTGCAGGCTTTTAACTGGAGAATTGGCAAAGCTGGTACCAATCAGTGGGAGACAGGAGGGCCCCTCCCTCCTGGGCCCCACCTCCAGGAGGCAGTGGGTTAGTGATAAGCAGGAAAGTGAGAATGACATGTATGGGATGGAATACCTTGCCGGTCAATCCTGGGTCACCTGCCCCGTCCACTCCTCCCTGCAGGTACAACCCCCTTCGGCTCTTCACTCATAAGCAGTGAGGAATTTAGCAGTGACCTTGGTTTCTCTAAGACTAATTGGCCTGGTTTGGGCCAAACCAGGACACCATCCCAGCCATGAGCAGTCAGTTTCTCCAGGAAAATGCTGTGGGAGATGGTGTCAAAGGCTTTACTAAAGTCCACGGAGGCAACATCTACAGCCTTTCCCTCATCCACGAAGTAGGTCATCTTGTCATAGAAGAAGGAGGTCATCTTGTCAGTCAGCGGGGCGGCAGCGGCAGCGGCAGCAGCAGCAGCAACGATGACGATGATAGAGGTGAGTCTGGGGATGAGCGTTAGATCAGGCTGTACAGGGGATTCCCAAGCTCAGGGACACCTGAGCAGCAGCCCCGAGCCCCGTCAGCACCCGGAAGCCCTCACCAGCCAATCAAGTGAGGAGGGGGTGTTGCCAGGAGCAACCGCAGGAGATTTAAACATGGAAAGATCAAAACAAACAGTCGGCAGGGCGGTGACGACGACAGAGGGAGTGAGAGCAACCAGGAGCGTGGCAACCAGGATGGGCAAACAGGACAGGTGCAGCATTTAGCACTGGGTGGGCAAGCAGGCAAGGCGCAGCCACCCTCCTGACTCCTGAGGTGAACATACTTGGTGGCCTCACCTGTCCAATTTGGAACAGACCCAGTGATGGTCTCCACAAGGCTGAAAGCTGTGGCTAGCAGGAGTGTGGAGACCCAGATGGAGCCCCATAAACAACATACAGCTGTCCAGGTTTCCAGCTGCAAGGAGTGCTTGAACCTGGCATTAGTATCAAGAGACAGCAGAGACAACACCTCTGTGCGGTGTGAACAGGTAGATGATCTGCTCAGCCTGGTGGCAGAGCTTAAAGAAGTAGAGAGGCTGAAGAGTATCAGGGAGTAAGAAAGAGAAATTGACTGGTGGAGTCACATCCTTCCATCCCTGAGAGAAATGCAGCAGCTGGAAACTCGGCAAGTGTCAGAGGAGCCCCGATCCTGTTGACATCAGGAAGGAGGGGACCCAAAGAATGAAGGGAAGTGGAAACAGGTCCGTTCTCAGGGGAATAGGAAAGTCCCCTGCTGGGCCCCTTCACCTTCTCAAGTGCCCTTACAGAATAGGTATGAGGCTCTGGAACTTGAGGGTCAGGCAGATGATAGTGGAGAAGAAGGTCCATCTGGGGGCTTGCCTAGAATAAGTCAGTCAACAAGAACTACAGGTGTTAAAAAAGAAAGAAGGGTGATTGTAGTGGGGGACTGCATTCTGATGGGAACTGAGGGCCCTGTGTGATGACCAGACCCACCTTACAGGGAGGTCTGCTGCCTCCCTGGGGCCCAGGTAAGGGATATTACCAGGAGGCTCCCTAGACTACTTCAACCCTCTGATTATTACCCATTGCTGGTTGTCCAGGTTGGCAGTGATGAGGTTGATGAGGGAAGCCCTAGGGCAATCAAAAAGGATTTCAAAGCACTGGGGCAACTGGTTGAAGGGACAGGAGCACAGGTAGTGTTTTCCTCAATTCCTCTCGTAGCAGGCAAGAATGCCGAAAGGAACAGGAGAGCCCACCTGATCAACACATGGCTTAAAGACTGGTGCCATCGGTGGAATTTTGGTTTTGATCATGGGTTGGTTTATATGGCACCAGGCCTGCTTGAGACATATGGGGTTCACCTGTCTAATAGGGGCAAAAGGATTCTAGCTTGTAAGTTGGCAGGGCTGATTGAGAAGGTTTTAAATTAGGCTTGAAGGGGGAGGGGGATAAAACCTGGCTTGCTGGAAATGAGCCTATAGGCTACAAGCTTTTCAGAAGGGACAGTAGAAGAAAGAGAGGTGGTGGGGTGGCTCTTTACATTAGGGAGTGTTTTGATTGTATAGAGCTTAAGGATAGTGATGATAAGGTTGAGTGCCTACGGGTAAGAATCAGGGGGAAGGCCATCAAGGCAGATATCCTGGTGGGAGTCTGTTATAGATGACCCAACCACGATGAAGAGGCAGAGGAACTATTCTACAAGCAGCTGGCTGATGTTTCACGATCTCTAGCCCTTGTTCTCATAGGAGACTTTCATTTGCTGGATGTCTGCTGAAAACTCAACTCAGCGGAAAGGAGGCAGTCTAGAAGGTTCCTGGAGTGTGTGGAAGATAACTTCCTAACACAACTGGTTAGTGACCCCATCAGGGGAAGTGCCCTGCTAGACCTGCTGTTTACAAACAGAGAAGGTCTGGTGGAAGGTGGTGGTTGGAGGCCATCTTGGGCACAGCGACCACGAAATGATAGTGTTTTCGATTCTTCAGGAAAGAGGAAGGGGGTCAACAAAACCTCTACCTTGGCCTTCCGGAGGGCAGACTTTGGCCTATTTAGGACACAGGTTCAGAGAGTCCCATGGGAAATAGTTCTAGATAACAAAGGGATCCAGGAAAGCTGGACATACTTCAAGAAAATAATCTTAAAGGTGCAGGAGCGGGCAAACCCCATGAACCAAAAGATGAGCTGTAGGGGAAGAATTCCAGCTTGGTTGAACAGGGAGCTGTCACAGGAATTTAGGGAAAAAAAAGAAGGTTTATGACCTTTGGAAAAAAGGGGCAGGCAACTCAGGAAGAGTACAAGGATGTCACTAGGTCATGTAGAAGGAAAATTAGAAAGGCGAAAGCTCAACTAGAACTCAATCTGGCCACTGCAGTAAAAGATAATAAAAAGTGTTTTTATAAATACATAAACAACAAAAGGAGATCAAGGGAATATCTCCATTCTTTATTGGATGTAGAGGGGGGAACATTGTGACCAGGAAAAGGCTGAGGTGCTCAATACCCTTTTTACCTCAGTTTTTCAGAGTAAGACTGGTTATCCTCAGAGCAACTGCCCCCCTGGGCCTGTAGACAGGGACGGGGAACAGAATAGACCCCCTATAATTCAAGAGGAAGTAGTTAGCAACTTGCTGTGCCACTTGGACGCTCATGAGTCTATGGGACTGTACAGCATCCACCCAAGGGTACTGAGGGAGCTGGCGGAAGAGCTTGCTAAGCTGCTCTCCATTATTTATTATCAGTCCTGGCTAACCGGGGAGGTCCCAGATGACTGTAGGCTGGCCTATGTAACACCAATCCACAAGAAGGGCCAGAAGGAGGATCCCGGGAACTACAGGCCTGTCAGCCTGACCTCGGTACCTGGCAAGGTCCTGGAACAGATCATCTTGAGTGCGATTACACAGCACATAGAGGACAACCAGGGGATCAGACCTAGTCAGCATGGGTTTAGGAAAGGCAGGTCCTGCCTGACCAACCTGATCTCTTTTTATGACCAGGTGACCCGCCGAGTGGATGAGGGAAAGGTTGTGGATGTAGTATACTTGGACTTCAGCAAAGCCTTCAATACTGTCTCCCACGGCATTCTCCTGGATAAGCTGTCAGCCCACAGCTTGGACAGGTGCACTCTTCGCTGAGCTAAGAACTGGCTGGATGGCCAGGCCCAGAGAGTGGTGGTGAACGGTACCGCATCCAGTTGGCGTCCAGTCACTAGTGGGGTCCCCCAGGGCTCAGTACTGGGCCCATTCTTGTTTAATGCCTTTATTGATAATCTGGATGAGGATATCAAGTGCACCCTCAGTAAATTTGTGGACGATGTTAAGTTGGGTGGGAGTGTTGATCTGCCTGAGGATAGAAAGGCTTTGCAGAGGGATCTGGACAGGTTAGATAGATGGGTCGAGACCAATGGCATGAAGTTCAACAAGGCCAAGTGCCGGGTCCTACACTTTGGCCACAATAACCCCATACAGTGCTACAGGCTGGGGGAAGAATGGTTGGAAAGCGGCCCGGTGGAAAAGGACCTGGGGGTATTGGTGGACAGCTGGCTGAACATGAGCTGCCTTGGCCAATAGCATCCTGGATTGTAACAGAACTAGTGTGGCCAGCAGGACTAGGGAATTAATTGTCCCCCTGTACTCAGCACTGGTGAGGTCACACTTTGAATACTGTGTCCAGTTCTGGGCCCCTCACTTCAAGAAAGACATTGAGGTGCTGGAGCGAGTCCAGAGGAGGGCAACAAAGCTGGTGAAGGGTCTAGAGGGTATGTCCTATGAGGAGTGGCTGGGGGAACTTGGATTGTTTAGCCTGGAGAAAAGGAGGCTGTACAACTACCTGAAGGGAGGTTGTAGCGGGGTGGGGGTCAGCCTCTTCTCCCAGGCAACTAGCAACAGCACTAGAGGATATAGCCTCAAGCTGTGCCAGGGGAGGTTCAGGTTAGACATTAGGAAAAATTTCTTCACAGAAAGGGTTATTAGGCATTGGAATGGGCTACCCAGGGAGGTGGTGGAGTCACCATCTCTGGATTTGTTTAAGAAAAGACTGGATGTGGCACTTAGTGCCATGGTCTAGTTGACACAGTGGTGTCAGGTCAAAGGTTGTACTCAATGATCCTAGTGGTCTCTTCCAACCCAGTTGATTCTGTGATTCTGTGATTCTGTGATTCTGAGATCAGGTTAGTCAAGCACAACCTGCTTAATGAGAAGGAAGGAACAAAAATTACTTGACCTTAGATCATAGAACCATTTTCTCCCTTTTTCTATCATCCTTTCTAATGATTTTCCTACATTTTTACATTATTTTCTTCCATCTCAATAATTGTAAGAAAATATTCTGATGCACTGAGAGCTGTACATGTATGCTTTTACTCCTTTCTATTACCCATTTTTAGTTTTACATCTTTGTTTTTGTACTACTGTATATCTATCCATATAAACTTGTAAGACTATCATACTGAAAAAGTACCTTACGTTCCTAGCAATCTAAGTGAAAGATATGTTCAAATAGACTTCTTCATTTATTTTTCCTTATCTATTCTAACTTAGCAAGGAGTATGAAGCAGACATAGTATCTGTCTAGGCCCAGAGGGTGAAGATCAGTAGCACAAAGTCCATTTGAAGGCTAGTAACTAGTGGTGTACTCCAGGGGTCAATACTATGTCCAATCCTGTTCAACATCTTCCTTAATGACCTGGATGATGGGGCAGAATGTACCCTCAGCAAGTTTGCTGATAACACAAAACTGTGAGGAGTGGCTGATACACCAGAGGTTTGTGTTGTCATTTAGAGGGACCTCGACAGGCTAGAGGAATGGGCTCATAGGAATCTCAAGAAGATCAGCAAAGGAAATTGTGAAGTCCTGCACCTGGGGGAGAATAACTTCATACACCAGTACATGCTGGGGCCCACCCAGCTGAAAAGTAGCTTTATAGTAAAGGACTGGGGACTTGGTGGACACCAAGTTGAGAGCAAGCCAAGTTCTTTTCAGTGGTGACCAATGACAGCACCAGAGTCAATGGGCACAGGCTGAAACAAAGGAGGCTCCCTCTGATCATCAGGAAACACTTTTTTTACTGTGAGGGTGACTGAGCACTGGCATAGGTAGCCCAGGGATGTTGTGGAGTCTTCCTCCTTGGAGATATTCAAAAGCCATCTGGACATGGTCCTAGGATACCTGCTCTCGGTGACCCTGCTTGAGCAGGGGGGTGGACCAGATGACCTCCAGAGGTCCCTTGCAACCTCAACCATTCTGTGATTTTGAAATTTTGTGGTTCTGTGTATGCACGTATACACAAGTGCATGACCAAACATATAGTATGGATGTATACAAATGTGCAGCGAGTACTAGGCCTAAAGGATATGTGAATATCCAGTCATGTGTACACACACATATGAATAAAGACAAACACAGACGGCTGCTTGTATTACTGAGCTGTTCTTATTTGCATTTCATGCAGGCATGCAGCTGAGCCAGTGCCTCTATTAGACATGTAAAAGACTACCTCTAGTAAACTACACTCATGTTCCACAATGAAAACTACAAGTGAGTTAGGAACCTAAAAATGAACCTGAGGTCTAAATATCTTTTGCAATTTTGATAAGTATGATGCAAATGATCCATTTGTTTTAATATATTGCTGAATCTAAGCCTTAGTTAGGCTATATAGGCAATATGATGAGAAAATTTTTAAAAACTGTATAATAAGATCGTTTAGTCACTTTTGTTTTGTTTTTGCTTGTTTACCTGCTTGTTTTTATTTTAATTATTTGATTGCTTTTTTTTTATTGGGGTGCTATGGAGAAGTACTGTGAAAGTACTTTGCTGTAGCTAATCTCTAATAAATAGACATTGTTCCTTCAGGATTTAGATTAGGTAATATGAAAAAATGCTTGTTAACGTAGATTTAAGAAATATGGAATTGTAATTCAGGTATTTCATCTACCTATTAGAGCCATTAGGCTTTACAAAATAAATAGAGTTCATAATGCATACTTCAATATTCCTTATTCCTTGGACCATATTATGTTAAAATATCATGCATGAAAAATCTCACATAAATATTGATTGAGCTGTATCTTGTAAGCCAGTAGTGTGCCTCAATTGGCTGTCAGATTGTGTCCCAAAATTTTACATCATTGCATTGTGGCTGCAAAAGGAGTTTCAGACCATGCTCATCAAAACCAACAACTAACAAAAGTTTCCATCAGTACAGTTTCAGCAAAGTAATCATGTTGTATAAAATGGAATTATAAAGAAGTCTAAATGTTGTAAATAAATAAAGCAGTAGCTGCAATATTAAATTTCTTACTTTTAGTGGTAATGTAAGTTAGGTGATAAAGTCTCTAACAGCTTAAAGTGCTAAGGAGAAATATGTGATTTTGCCTTTGGTCCTTAACTGTATATACAGATGGCCAGTGTCAGTACTAGTCAAGAGATGCTGCTGGAGAAGTAAGAGGCAGAGAAGGGATTAAGTTAGATAAAAGATGCCCTTCAAACTGAAGAAGAAAATGAGTTCTGGTAGAACATCAGTTCAGGGAACAGGAAAGCCCTGCAGGGACATCCTCCAGCTGGGAATCCAGGACAGTTAGAAGGAAAGCTAATTAACATAAATAGGAGTTGATTATTTGAACTACGATTAATAGAAGAACAACAGACTCTTTAAACCAGTCAGTAATTAAAATTACACAAAAATATAACTTGAAACATTTCCTACTTTTTACATTTTTAGCATGATTTTATTGAGAAATTATCTGGCACTGGTGCTGTCTCTCTGCTTCCTCCCTTTCAAGCTTATTGTCCAATGAGGAAAATTTGGAAGAAAAAAAAAGAAAATAAAAAGATAATATGACTGTATCTTTCACACTGAGTTATAAAAAAAAATAACTTTGGGACAGAGTATTTTGAGCATCAGCAAGACAATTGACCTCATGAAGATTTTTTTTTAATGTAAAGATCTTTGTAGCTCACGAAAATCTATGTTGAAAAATGACAAAAAATTTACATAGGAATTAATTTTATAGACACATGCACACACACACACATATACACCTTTACATATACATGCACATATACATACATATATATATAAACACAAAGGATATGGAACTCAGAAAAAATGTCAAATGCAAGCTGTACCTGTGGCCAGCAGCTGAATACACACCGTATTATTCACAAAACTTTAACATTGCAAAAAAATATACTGTTTGATTACTTCTGATTTGAGCAAATTATCCATTTCTTTAGAAATGCAGAAGTGTGTGGTGTATTAGGTGCTAAATATATGACATATATAAATGGTGAGACTCGACCTAAGAAGAAAGGTCGGCCTGCACAAATGTTCAGTGTTCTTTGAAATACTCTAAGCTACTAGAGACATTAAAGGAAGGCTGGTGAACATGAAACTCTTTAGGATAGGCAGTTGGAGAGCTGGCTATAGGACATCTCAAATAGCACCAGAAACTTATGCTTAATCAATTGAATCAAGCCATGGCAATTTTCTTGACTACCTTTTCATTGACTCTAACGTTAATAAATAACGTTAGGCATTTGACATTAGGTATTTGGCTCACATGGGAATACCTTCATTTATGCATGTTTGGCTGTAGAAGACTTTGCCAAAGCGTCTGTGAGTAAACAGCAATCAGAAGTCTGATCAGCTTCTTCAATAACCACCTTGTGAATCACAAGTTAAAACTATTTTGGAAGAAGAAGCAGTACTCATGGACACAGTGGAAAAGGGAAAATATTTTTTTCTTATGTATGGCTGTGAAGAGTTATTTTAGATTTTGTAGTCAGTGAAACAACTTTTGGAACTTTCGGATAGTTTTACCCTCTCAGATTGATATGCATTCAACCTTTGCTCCTGGTATGTTCTTTACTTCCCTTAAAGTTCAACAGTAGTCATTAAAAGTCTTCATATAGATATCTGCTCATTTAGACATCACTATACAATGCCTGCTTTCCATGCAGTAGGTCCCAGGGTATACTTCTCAATTCAGCGTTAGGAAGGGAGAGATTAAGATGAATCATATGAGACCACTATTACCATGGATACCTGCAACATCACTTTTGAGTTAGTCTTAAAGCAGAGTGAAGTATCTTGGAAAATAATGCCCTCAGCTCAGTGACTTGGTTGAGTTTTAATTGCCAGGGCATGTTTTAGAAAGATATTCCATCTTATCATCTGCAGCTGGCTCATATACATAGCACTCAGCCCCTGAGCAACATATGTATGCATACTAGCCCCACTTATGACATCTGTCATACGTGGCAGGGCATTCATCGTGGGGTTGCCAGTGTGTACCAGATGTATGCAAGGATTACTGTGTGCGAATTCACCACAAGGAATATGGCTTATGTCAGGCTGTTTGGAAATTTTGTTGTATATTTGTGATGTTGGTTTCTGTCTCTTTAACAGAATGTACTAGGCTGTTAATTGAAGTTGCATATGGGATTAACAAAAACCTGTAATGTCTCCTGTTGCTTCTTGAAGCTCTTAACTTGTCAGGTCTCTGTAATTGCTTTCTCAAGCAAGTGACATGAGTGTCAAGGTACAGACTTTCTGACATGCAATGATCTGTGATGCCATAAACTATATGACCCTACATCATCTTGTCCTGAAGTCTCGAAATGAAGGTGCCAAGCTTTGCTAGAATTTAAAGCATGTGACTGTCCTGGATTGGCCTAAACCAGGCAGATTTTCCTTTCAGTGATTTTTACTTTCAGCTAAGTCTCCTCTAAGTAACTGCATTTTCTGAAACTAACTGCATGTTTTTGCAGACAGTGTCTGCTTCCAGGACTGATAACGCTCGAAGTTTGTAGTTATCACTGAGGCACCGGTAGGGATGTTGTGCAGAAAGGCTCTTGCTGTACTTATTCTTGAGAGAAACCAAGGTCACTGCTGAATTCCTCATTGCTTACGAGTGAAGAGCCAAAGGGGGGTCGCAGCTGCAGAGGGGAGTGGACAGGGCAGGTGACCCAAAATTGACCAACGAGGGTATTCCATCCCATACACGTCATTCTCAGTATAAAGCGGGGGGGATCACAAGGGTCTCGCTCTCTTTCTGCTATGGCCGGTGTCCAGGGAGGACTCCGTCTGTTTTCCTGCTGCCCCCGATCCCAATCCGTGCGTTCCTGAATCCAGCTCTCGACCATCGCTAGGCCCAGGCTGGGCCTTCCCAGAGCCTGCCCTGCAGTGCCGGTGGTGACGTGGCTGACTTCAGGGGAGCTCAGTCTTGGTTTTGTACATATATTTGTATATATTTGATTATTTCTATTATTATTATTATACTTTTTTTTTCATTATTATAGTTTATTAAAACTGTTTTAATTTTCCAACCCAGAAGTCTCTCTCCCTTTTCCCTTTCCCTTTCCCTCTGGGGGGAGGTGGGGGGGGATAACAGAGGGCATCTGCCGCAGGTTTAATCGCCAGCCCAGCTTTAAACCGTGACAGATTTATTGGCGCCCAACGTGGGGCACGAGAGAAGCTCCGACAGGTTGCTCTGATAAGTCGAATCCCAGCTCCAGTGGGAGGAGACCCGGAGAGCTCAGCCAAGAGAGTATCAGATTTCTTCCTTTTAGATTTACGAGGGGTTGGAAACTAAAACAGATAGCTAAGATGATAATGTCATTTGTGAGCCTTGTGTTACCTCTTCTCTTTATAAAGCTTGTTTTACAGTTATGTGTAATGATACCTTACTTGCCGTATGCGCTGTGTGTTAGTGCTTACATGTGGTTTAACAGGGCGTGCTGGTCAAAATGTGTCGTTTCGGTATGGGTTGTGATACTGATTTATGTCGTGATAAACTGGGCAGTCATTATTCCGATCTCTTATCTCTATGATACAATGACGGGCAGCTTTAATCGCGAATCCGTAGCTGCGCACACCGGGCGTCTTTTAACTGATTTTGATAGTATCTGCTCCTTTTTTGCCAAGCTGATTCCTGCAAAATTCGAACAGGGCATGTTGTTATTTTTGGGTGTCCTGTATGTGTTACTGGTGTGCTATGTGATTAGATGTCGGTGCAGCAACAGCGGGAGGTATCATGCTGCCCCTGTAACCAGGAGAAAACACCGAAAGAAATCAGCTAGTAAAGTGAAGGATGATGACTCAGAGGCTTCTAAGGCAGAGCCAGCACAGGACCCAGGTGAGGGCCCTTCTCAGTCAGAGTCAGGGCCTGACACAGAGGGGGGTTTCCTTGATCGTCTTTTTAAAGAAGGCCCATTACACAAGAAGGACAAGAAAGGTCCTTCTAAAGCAGAACAATCACAGGAGGACTCGGACTCGGACTCGGAAGTAGAGATAACCTACCACTCCTTATCCCTGAAAGAACTGCGAAATATAAGAAAAGATTTTAGTCGTTATGACAGTGAGCCAATAATTACCTGGTTGCTCCGATGCTGGGATAATGGGGCAGATAGCATAGAACTGGATGGTAGAGAAGCCAGACAGTTGGGATCCCTGTCCAGAGATGGTGGTATTGATAAGATGCTTCCAAGAAGGTCGAACAGTATCAGTCTCTGGAGGCGACTCTTGTCAGCTGTAAAGAGCAGGTATCCCTATAAAGATGATGTTATGAGCCACCTAAGCAAATGGACCACTATAGAAAAAGGTATTAACTACCTTAGAGAACTAGCTGTACAAGAGATCATTTATAAACACCCTCAGGACATTGTAGATCCTGTAAATCCTGATGAAGTGGAATGCAACCGATCCATGTTCCGGAAGGTTGTGAAGAGTGCTCCACCAACACATGCCCATACATTGTCAATATTAGTCTGGGGAGAAGATGCTATGGCACGACCTAGTGTGGGCGAAATGGCTAACTATATGCGACAGTATGAAGATAGTATTTCTTCCCCACTGCAGGCCCGTGTCTCGGCTGTGGAAAAACTGACTAAGGAGAACAAGGACTCATTGAAACAACTGTCAGACAAACTGTCCAGGATCGAGAATAAACTTGACTCTCTACCTACACAGGCCCGCGTTGCAGCCTTTAGGAGGCAACGCCCTCCTACAGGACCGGCTCAAAGGAAACGGAACACGTCATGAGGTATCCTGTGGTTTACCCTGCGTGATTATGGGGAGGACACGAACAGATGGCATGGACAACCTACCAGTACCCTACAGGCACGAGTACGTGAGTTGCAAGCTAACAGAAATACCAGAGAGAATTTTTCTAGGAGGATGGCTGCTCCAGTTACCAATGAGCAGGACCCCAGTCAGGGTAGATGGGCCTCAAATCCTTTTTTTCCAAGAGTGAATAGGGGAAATGAAGGTCCAATCCCCGTGAGCAGCACGAATCCAGTCTTTAATTAGAGGGGCCCTGCCTCTAGCCAGGAGGAGGAGAGGGATAACCGGATTTATTGGACTGTGTGGATTCGATGGCCTGGCACATTAGAACCACAAAAGTATCGAGCCCTGGTAGACACTGGTGCACAGTGCACCCTCATGCCATCGAATCATAAAGGGACAGAATCTGTCAGTATCTCGGGAATAACAGGAGGATCTCAAGAGTTATCTGTATTGGAGGCCGAAGTGAGCCTAACTGAAAATGAATGGCAAAAGCACCCCATTGTGACTGGTCCAGATGCTCCGTGCATCCTTGGCATAGACTACCTTAAGAAAGGGTATTTTAAGGACCCAAAAGGATATAGATGGGCCTTTGGTGTAGCAGCTGTAGAGACTGAGAACATTAAACAGCTGTCTACCTTGCCTGGTCTCTCAGAGGATCCTTCTGTTGTGGGGTTGCTGAAAGTTGAAGAACAACAGGTGCCAATTGCTACTGCCACGGTGCACCGACGACAATATCGCACCAATCGAGACTCCCTGATCCCCATTCATAAACTGATTAGACAATTAGAAAATCAAGGAGTGATTACCAAGACTCGCTCACCCTTTAATAGTCCTATATGGCCAGTGCAAAAGTCTAATGGAGAATGGAGATTAACTGTGGACTATCGTGGCCTAAATGAAGTTACGCCACCGCTGAGTGCTGCCGTGCCAGACATGCTAGAACTTCAATACGAACTGGAGTCAAAGGCAGCCAAGTGGTATGCCACTACAGACATTGCTAATGCATTTTTCTCTATTCCCTTGGCACCAAAGTGCAGGCCACAGTTTGCTTTTACCTGGAGAGGTATCCAGTACACCTGGAATCGACTGCCCCAGGGGTGGAAACACAGTCCTACTATTTGCCACGGACTGATCCAGACTGCACTAGAAGAGGGTGGAGCTCTAGAACATTTGCAATATATTGATAACATCATTGTGTGGGGTGATACAGCAGCAGAAGATTTTGACAAAGGGGAGAAAATAATTCAAATTCTTCTGCAAGCTGGTTTTGCCATAAAAAGAGGCAAGGTCAAGGGGCCTGCCCGGGAGATCCAGTTTTTAGGGATTAAATGGCAAGATGGGCGTCGCCAGATCCCGATAGAGGTGATCAACAAAATAACAGCTATGTCCCCACCAACTAACAAAAAGGAAACACAAGCCTTCTTAGGCGTTGTGGGTTTCTGGAGAATGCATATTCCAGATTACAGCCAGATTGTACGCCCTCTTTATCAAGTGACCAGAAAGAAGAATGATTTTCAGTGGGGTCCTGAACAACGACAGGCTTTTGAACAGATTAAACAAGAGATTGTGCATGCAGTAGCCCTTGGACCAGTCCGTATGGGACAAGATGTTAAAAATGTGCTCTACACCTCAGCTGGGGACAATGGTCCTACCTGGAGCTTCTGGCAGAAAGTGCCAGGGGAGACTCGAGGTCGACCCCTAGGATTTTGGAGTCGAGGATACAAGGGTTCCGAGGCCAATTACACCCCAACTGAAAAAGAGATACTGGCAGCATATGAAGGAGTTAGAGCTGCTTCAGAGGTAATTGGTACTGAAGCACAACTTCTCCTGGCACCTCGATTACCAGTACTAGGCTGGATGTTCAAGGGTAAGGTTCCTACTACTCATCATGCAACTGATGCTACATGGAGTAAATGGATTGCATTAATTACACAGAGGGCTCGAATAGGAAACCCTAATCGCCCAGGAATCTTAGAAGTGATCATGGACTGGCCAGAAGGCAAAGACTTCGGAATGCCACCAGAAAAGGAGGTGACACGTGCTGAAGAAGCCCCACCGTATAATGAACTACCAGAGGATGAGAAGCAGTATGCCCTGTTCACCGATGGATCCTGCCGTCTTGTAGGAAAGCATCGGAAGTGGAAAGCTGCTGTATGGAGTCCTATACGACGAGTCACAGAAGCCACAGAAGGACAAGGTGAATCAAGTCAATTTGCAGAGGTAAAAGCCATCCAGCTGGCTTTAGACATTGCTGAACGAGAAAAGTGGCCAAGGCTGTATGTTTATACTGACTCATGGATGGTGGCAAGTGCCTTGTGGGGGTGGTTAAAGCAGTGGAAGCGAAGCAACTGGCAGTGTAAAGGTAAACTTATTTGGGCTGCTGAACTGTGGCAAGATATTGCTGCTCGGCTAGAGAAACTAGTCGTGAAGGTACGTCATGTAGATGCTCACGTACCTAAAAGTCGGGCAACTGAGGAACATCGAAACAACCAACAAGTGGATCAAGCTGCTAAAGTGTTCCAAATAGATTTGGACTGGGAACATAAAGGTGAACTATTTTTAGCTCGGTGGGCTCATGACACTTCAGGTCATCAAGGGAGAGATGCAACATACCGATGGGCTCGTGACCGAGGGGTGGACTTAACCATGGACTCTATTGCACAGGTTATCCATGATTGTGAAACATGCGCCGCAATTAAGCAAGCCAAACGGTTAAAACCTTTGTGGTATGGGGGGCGGTGGTTGAAATATAAATATGGGGAGGCCTGGCAAATTGACTACATCACACTCCCTCAGACCCGCCAGGGTAAACGTTATGTACTTACCATGGTGGAGGCGACCACCGGATTGTTGGAAACATACTCTGTGCCCCATGCCACTGCCCGGAACACTATCCTGGGCCTCGAAAAGCAAATCTTGTGGCAACATGGCACACCAGAGAGAATTGAGTCGGATAACGGTACTCATTTCAAAAACAGTCTCATAGATAACTGGGCCAAAGAGCATGGCATCGAATGGGTATATCACATCCCCTATCATGCACCAGCCTCTGGGAAAGTTGAACGGTATAATGGGCTGTTAAAAACTACCCTAAAAGCAATGGGGGGTGGAACCTTTAAAAACTGGGATAAGCATTTGGCACAAGCTACCTGGCTAGTTAACACCAGAGGATCTATCAACCGAGCTGGCCCTGCTCAGTCAGACCTTTTACATACAATAGAAGGGGATAAAGTCCCTGTGGTGCATGAAAGGAATCTGTTGGGAAAAACTGTCTGGGTTCTTCCTGCTACGGGCAAAGGTAAACCCATTCATGGGATTGCTTTTGCTCAAGGACCTGGATGTACTTGGTGGGTGATGCTGCAGGATGGTGGAGTCCGATGTGTCCCTGAAGGTAATCTGATCTTGGGTGAGAATACTTAATTCTGAACTGCATGATGTTAATTGCTGCATAATACTAACAGTGTTGATAAGTGTCTTTCAGGTTGAAGCAGTGGTGATGAGACCGGAGCTAGCTGCAAGTGGTGTCCAGTAACCTCCTCGAGACTGACATCTTTAACCTGCAACCCGTGGGCACGAACTGTGACAAAGCTCATATCATCTCTCCTACCCTGGGAGACTCCTAGCCAGATGGAAACCCACAATCCTGAACTAAATGAACTTGATGAACTTTTTTTTTTTGTATAGAGATGAATCATAAACTAATGTTATCTGTATATATTTTAAAATGAAAAATTAGTGGTGATCTGAGCATGACGTGAATGGTATGGAATAAGGGGTGGAATGTCCTGGTTTGGCCTAAACCAGGCAGATTTTCCTTTCAGTGATTTTTGCTTTCAGCTAAGTCTCCTCTAAGTAACTGCATTTTCTGAAACTAACTGCATGTTTTTGCAGACAATGTCTGCTTCCAGGACTGATAACGCTCGAAGTTTGTAGTTATCACTGAGGCACCGGTAGGGATGTTGTGCAGAAAGGCTCTTGCTGTACTTATTCTTGAGAGAAACCAAGGTCACTGCTGAATTCCTCATTGCTTACGAGTGAAGAGCCGAAGGGGGGTCGCAGCTGCAGAGGGGAGTGGACAGGGCAGGTGACCCAAAATTGACCAACGAGGGTATTCCATCCCATACACGTCATTCTCAGTATAAAGCGGGGGGGATCACAAGGGTCTCGCTCTCTTTCTGCTATGGCCGGTGTCCAGGGAGGACTCCGTCTGTTTTCCTGCTGCCCCCGATCCCGATCCGTGCGTTCCTGAATCCAGCTCTCGACCATCGCTAGGCCCAGGCTGGGCCTTCCCGGAGCCTGCCCTGCAGTGCCGGTGGTGACGTGGCTGACTTCAGGGGAGCTCAGTCTTGGTTTTGTATATATATTTGTATATATTTGATTATTTCTATTATTATTATTATACTTTTTTTTTCATTATTATAGTTTATTAAAACTGTTTTAATTTTCCAACCCAGAAGTCTCTCTCCCTTTTCCCTTTCCCTTTCCCTCTGGGGGGAGGGGGGAGGATAACAGAGGGCATCTGCCGCAGGTTTAATCGCCAGCCCAGCTTTAAACCGTGACAGTGACAAAATATTCCACTTATTCCCACTCTATATAAATCAGTCATATGTGCAAAGAAACCAAAGAAAGAAGTAAAAGGATTAAGAAATATTAGAAGGGAATAAAATAACAAAAACAAACTCACCAAAGACAGCAGTATATGATTTTTTTTTTATCCATGACATCTGAATGATAAATAACTTGATGTTTTCAGTCTGTGGCTCCACCTGATACATACAGACAGGAGTTAATTTGCTATTCTTCTGGTTTGCTTCTGGCTTTCCTAAAGTAGTCAATTCTCAGGCCTGTCATTATCAACCTCATAAGTAAATTGCCTTGGAATGAATATCTTTGTTAAATTGTTTGTGGCCATTGCTTTCCACAGAGCTTTCTTCACAAATCATATTAAACGCTTACAGAGTGTTTTCAGGGTTTCTGTGATGCCACTTTGCCACAAAATTTAGAATGATTGCATTATTTAAACAAATGCTGAGTGTACAGGTCTGATCTGCAGTGTACTTTTTATTAATTCTCAGCAAACCAGCCATATTAAGATGAATGTTTCCTGAAAAAGTAAAGGAAAATATTACAACTTAACAACCCATATATTTACACTCTAATAACATTCTGCATAAATTGTATTACTTCACAAGCCCCAACTATTACAGCTTTGTGAAACTTGATTTCCTTTCTCACTGCTGATGAGTGCAGAATTACTGAGTAAGGAAGTCAATCAAAAGCTGATTTTCTAATAATTATTTTAATATGCAATAAAAACCAATAAATTGTAAAAAACTGTAAATAAAGAATGTACATTCAGTTCATGGTAATAGGGATCTCACAATATGTAGCCTTCCAAGCAATGTATTTATCTCACTACTGAGTGGAAGAGATCTTTTCCCCCTACTCCTTTCTCAAGAGGCAGCTGTTCATCCAGAAGCAGAGTAGAGAAGGTAAGTGATCCTCTCATCTTCATAATCAGCTAGGAAGAAACGTGGAAGTGTAACACTTTTTCTCTCCATAAACTCTCCTGTAAGCTCCCCTGCACGATCGTTTAACTCCCTGTGGATTTTAGCTTGTTTAATTAACACATTTCAGTAGATATAATGAAACATGCTTAGACTGGTTTCCAGAGATTCCTAAAACAAAGATTTTGTCAAAGTTTCTCATCTCTTTGATATTATTGGTGACAACTGTGAAAGACTTTGGGAAAGATGGAAATGGTGAATGAATGGTTGTGCTGTTTCTTCCCAACAGATAAATGAGAAAGACATTTGCAATTAATGTGTCCTAGATAAAGCCTACTAAAGTCCATCTGAATTTGAGTCTTTTGACTCAGAATCAACTTGGAATTAATGTGACAAAGAAGTGAACTCAACAGAGTCTCAGTTGTTTAAAAGTCCTTAGTCAGTTAACACCTAAAAATCAGCAATCTCCTCCTGCAAACTGGAAGTAGAGATTACCCTTATGGGCATAAACATGGAAGAAATGAAACAACAGAGGATACACATGAATAAAATTTGTGCATACAAGTTGGATTTCATTTTGCCTATAAGTAGAGGCTCTGTTCTTATCAAATACAGTTGTCTGGTGTCATTTGAGATATGCTGGGGTAACCTGCCTGGTCTCCTGAATTGAGTCCAGACAGATGTAGGTTTCCCATATTTCCTTGTTCTACATCTGCTAGGTCTTTCATGGATGTATCGTGTACCTAATAACATCTGAAATAATAAAAATATCTATGTTTAACACCTTCTTTGTTGTCTAAGTTCATATTATATTCAATGCATTCAATTCAATCTAATTGGTAATGTGAGATTCGGATGCTTAAACATAGGTATCCATTGACATTTCAGACAACTTAAATTTTCTAAAAAAAGGCTTGGAGCCTTTTATTATTTAGTATAGACATGTGATGCAGTGCTGAGCTTTGCAAGAAGTGAAGCAAGAAAGGTGAAGAAATGGAATCTATATGTTCTGTATGTACAAGCCATCAAATGTGAAAACATGCCCTCCACCTCTGTTTTCAATCCAGAATGAAAATAATTACTGTAAATATTTTATGTGAATAAACTTATTTACATCAATCTTAAGATTTTTGCCAGACTTCTAGAATACCTACTTTTAAAAGGACTATATTATTTCAAATTAATTCTAAAACTACATGTTGTTTCACTGCTTAAAGCCATGTAGACCATTAAACTAGAATGACAGAAGTGAATGAATTTAGGCAATTGTGAAAGCAACTGTTTAAGGGAATTTTGTGAGAAAGCATACTCTTAAGTTGGAGTTATATATGTGTTTGTGGGATTTACTATGTTTCAAAACATTAAGTAAAATCAGATTACTAGGGCAGAATATAAAAAATCAGTTCAGCAACATGTGAGTATAATATAGGAATAAGTGTTTTTTGTGGCTGTGGACAAGGCATGGTTTGCAGAAGATGTGTTACTGTATGATCTAAAATTATTCCTATTGACATAGAGTTGCAGGTGCAAGTGTAACTTGTGAAACTAGTTGTAACTGTCACTATGAAAAAGAAGGAGTCCAGTGACTCCTTCTTAGTTATCTCACATTCATTTCTTAAAAACTGTAGAAAAAGTAACAGGAGTTAAATGTAAAATAAAAAAAAATAAAGTAATAAGAACTCATACAGTTCCAGCATAACACGGAATATATATTTCTTTTTTTTTACATTTCATATTCGACTTCGGATTTTTTAATATACTAAATACATATATCTGTCATTTGCTTTTTGTAGCTATCAATGGCCAATTTCTAATATTAGCTGTGAATTGACAAAAACATTTGGAATTAAATAGACTTGTGAATATTGATATGTTTCAAATAAATAGGCTTTTATCGTGCACTCACAAGTCACTGAATGGCAAATTTTGTAAAAGTAAAAGCTTTCAAAATCATATATACATGAATTATTGTATTTTAAATACAGGGAAATAAAAGCACATTCTTGAAATTCCAGGAGAATTTTCAAATAGAAAATTGAGATAAGTCCATTTTTGTTGAACAAATAGTTATGTCTGTCACAGAATAAGTCATAATATATGAAAATAAGTCACTAAATGACTTAGTGACTTTGTGACAGGCAATGGAATGAAGTCACTTTGTGACAGGCAATGGAATGAATGGTTGAATGGAAGCGTGTGAATGAATGAAGGAATGAATGAATGAAAGTGTGTAAGTTTGTACTTTCATATAATTACACATACACAAGTATTTGCATTGGAACTGAACAAAAATCAGAACAAATCTTACTGGGTTTTAGCTTATATGCTAACTTTTTCTTTTTTTCCCCCCCTGAAATACCTGTTTCAACACTGGTAAATTAAAATGTACTATTGCTCTGATTTTGAAATGAGAAAATGTCTTTTAATTAACCCTTGTTATTATAACTAGACCAATATTAAAGTGGAAGTTTTTTCTAATATAAATTCCACAGCAGGATATAATAATAACAAAGTGAGAATATCATGCACTTGATATTCTTCAGGGAGTCTACATCCTTCAGGAAGAAAACCCATGGGTCTGTGGCAATCATGACTGAGAGAAGCTGCAGTTAAACACCCAGATGAGAATGATATGCATAGAAGACAAGCTTATTGCCAAAAAAGTCTTGCTACCATTTCTGTTTAAGCACACATAAGTCTTACTGCCTCTCAGAGTAAAGCATCTTCAGTGCCCACAACTATGGGTATCTGACTGAAACCAGAAATCTCAATTGCCTACATGTAGCTTTTTAGCACCACTCCAGGTTCCATGAGAACATAGGCCCCATCCTTCTTGGAAGAAGTCATCCAACAAACAAAATAATTGTACTTTTCCAGTTCATACTGAAGCTGTGCTTTTGCCACATCTTTCTTATATCTTGCTTTCATTTTCTTCACTTGTGAAGAGATGGTCCATAAACTGTATCCATTGGGAACTACTGCATACAATAAAACTCCACTGAATAATTCAATAAGAGCTTGATGATTACCGTTAGGAAATTATTATGCTTTTTTTTCTCATATACATAAAAAAAATAAGGAAAAAAAGACAGGAATTAGGAATTAAAATTTTACAGGTTCATTTCCTGGTCTCTACTGTAAAAGTTCATTTTTTTCTTTGTGGTCTGCAATTAGACAGCGGAGGATTGACTGGATCATGTAACACATGAAATATCTCTAATAGAAATTCAGCTCAGTCAGGATGACCTGACTTATGATTGAAATCTTGTCCTTCAACTTGCTGATGCCTACAACTTCCAACTATCTTTTTTTTCCTGTATGTGGTTTGCTTAGTAATAGCACACAATATAATTTTTGCTGTTGTTGACTGAACGAGTACAAAACATGTGCCTTCTGCACATGAAAAAAAATTCCTTCTTTCTGCCTCAGGAAACACTACATGGCCTTGAAATTAGGTGCTTCAAAGCATTCTAGATCATTACAGTAACTGTTGCTCCCACACTGGTTACTTCCTGGACTTAGTTATAGCTGAGATCTCCATCAAAATATTGGCCAGACAAAACTTAGATCAGATGCTCTTTCAATAATAACAGTAACAATAACAGTAACAATAACAATATGTGCTAGAAGGGAAATAACTTTTGTTTCTAAATGTGGCACGTTGACCTTGGCTAGCTGCCAGGTGCCCACCAAAGCCGCTCTATCATCAGTCCCCCTCCTCAACAGAACAGGGGGAGAAAATACGATTAAAAGCTCATGAATCAAGACAAGGATAGGGAGATCACTCACCAGTTACCTTCATGGGCAAAACAGAGTCTAATTGGGGAAGCTAATTTAATTTATTGCCAGTTAACACTAGAGCAGGATAATGAGAAATAAAACCAAATCTTAAAACACCTTCCCCTCACCCCTCCCTTCCTCCCGGGCTCAGCTTCACTTCCACTTTCTCTACCTCATCTCACTGAGCAGCGCAGGGGAACGGGGAATCGGGGTTGCGCTCAGTTCTTCACACATTTTCTCTGCCGCTTCTTCCTCCCCACACTGTTCCCCTGCTCCAATGTGGAGTCCCACCCACGAGAGACAGTCCTCCATGAATTTCTCCAACATGGGTCCTTCCCCTGGGCTACGGTTCTTCACGAACTGCTCCAGTGTGGGTCCATTCCACAGGGTGCAGTCCTTCAGGAACAGACTGCTCCAGCATGGGTCCCCCATGGGGTCACAAGTTCTGCCAGCAAACCTGCTCCAGCGTGGGCTCCTCTCTCCACATGATCACAGGTCCTGCCAGAAGCATCCAGAAGCCTGCTCCAACCTGGGCTCTCTAGGGAGTCACAGCCACCTTCGGGTGCATGCACCTGCTTTGGTATGGAATCCTCCATGGGCTTAAGGTGTATATCTGTTCCACTGTTGACCTTCATAGGCTGCAAAGGGACAGCCTGCTTCACCATGCTCTTCACCACAGACTGCAGGGGAATGTCTGCTCCGATATCTGAAGCACCTCCTCCTCCTTCTTCACTTACCTTGGTGTCTGCGTCGTTTTCTCTCTCTCATATTCTCACTCCTGTCTCCCAGCTACTGTTGCACAGCAGTTTTTACCCCTTCTTAAATATGTTATCACAGAGGCACTACCGCTGTTGCTGATTGGCTCAGCTTTGGCCAGCAGTGGGTCTGTCTTGGAGCTGTCTGGAACTGGCACTGCTGGACATGGAGGCAGCTTCTGATGTCTTCTCACAGCAGCCACCCATGCAGCTTCCCCTCCCTGCCCCGCTACCAATTTCTTGCCCCATAAACCCAATATAGTAAAATACAGAGTGCTTTAGGCCCTGAAATCAGAAATAGAGAAAATATTTTTTATCTATGTTTAGGCACTTTAGCAAGATATTGTTGTAAAACATATTTATGTATTTTTTACTGACAAAGAATCAGGGAACTAATACAAATTTGAAATGTGTTCCAGTGTTTTTCACTGGAAACTTGAAATTGCTGTTATATTTTATGAGAATATATTTTACTTTAAATTAAACCTTTACAACTTTCTGAAACTAGTGTAAAACAACACAAAAGCTATAACACATTCAATGAATCACAGTGAAGCGGGATCTCTGGGCATAGTTTGGCTTATAGTTGGTAAATAATAGACTCTGAGATAACATTGTTCGTATCAGAAAAAAATAGGGATTAATTCATTAAAAATAACAGCATTGCATTGATTTAAATTTGCAAGCTGAAACCTATTCACCTGAATTGAATAAGATGTGCATTAGAAGTTGGTGACAATATTATTGGTCTTTTAGCCTGGGATTTTCCCAGTTCTGTTTGCAAATGGTTTATGTTTTGAATGACATGTTCTGCTGATTATTTCAATATGGTTTTCTTGAGCTGATGGGACTTTGCTAATTCCTTATATTTTTTACTTATAATAATCAACGAAATACCGACTGATAGAAATTTTGCAGTTGGCATATTCTTGCATTATCAAGGCTAACTAGCTGCCATAGTAGGCTAAAAATGGTAGACAGCAGCAACTGCAGATCACTATAACACATTTACAACAGCTGCTGAGAGAATAAAATTGCTATGCATGTTTTCATATTACTTTTTTTCTGAAAACACTACTTCTCAAATATCTAAAATGCTAGCACTTCTGAAAAAATTATTCCTTTTCAGATGTAAATAAATAAATATTTTCTATTTTCTTAATTTTTAGGAGCTTGGGTACTACTGCAAAGCATTTGACACTGTCCCACACGACAGCTTTGTCTCTAAATTGGAGAGACATGGACGACGGATGAACCACTCGGTGGATAAAGAATTGGCTGGATGATCACACTCAAAGAGCTACAGTCAACAGTTTGATGTCCAAGTGGACACCAGTGACGAGTGGCGTTCCTCAGGGGTCGGTATTGGAACTGGTCCTGTTTAACATCATCGTTGGCAACATGGACAGTGGGATTGAGTGTGCCCTCAGCAAGTTTGCTGACGACTCCAAGCTTTGTGATGTGGTCGACATGCTGGAGGGAAGGGGTGCCATCCAGAGGGACCTTGACAGGCTTGAGAGCTGGGCCTGTGTGAACCGCACGAAGTTCAACAAGGCCAAGTGCAAGGTCCTGCACGTGGGTCAGGGCAATCCCAAGCACAAATACAGGCCGGGATAGGAATGGATTGAGGGCAGCCCTGAGGAGAAGGACTTGAGGGTGATGGTTGATGAGAAGCCTAACATGAGCTGGCAATGTGTGCTTGCAGTCCAGAAGGCCAATCGTATCCTGGGCTGCATCAAAAGCAGCATGGCCAGCAGGTCGAGGGACGTGATTCTGCCCCTCTACTCCACTCTCGTGAGACCCTACCTGGAGTACTGTGTCCAGCTCTGGGGCCCCCAACATAAGAAGGACATGGAGCTGTTGGAGTGAGCCCAGAGGAGGGCCACGAAGATGATCAGAGGGCTGGAGCACCTCTCCTATGAAGACAGGCTGAGACAGTTGAGCCCTTCAGCCTGGAGAAGAGAAGGCTCCGGGGAGACCTTCTAGCAGCCTTTTACCACCTGAAGGGGGTCTATAGGAAAGCAGGAGAGGAACTTTTTTCAAGGGCATATAGTGATAGGACAAGGGGGAAGGCTTTTAAACTGAAAGAGGGTAGATTTAGATTAGATATCAGGAAGAAATTCTTTCCTGTGAGGGTGGTGAGACACTGGAACTGGTTGCCCAGAGAAGTTGTGGCTGCCCTCTCCCTGGCTGTGTTTAAGGCCAGATTGGATGAGGCTTTGAGCAACCTGGTCTAGTGGAAAGGTGTCCCTGCCTGTGGCAGAGGGGTTTGAACTAGATGATCTTTAATGTCCCTTCCGAATGAAACCATTTTATGATTCTAAATCACTCTTACATACTATGATTCTACTATGAAGACAATTTGCAGAAACAGGACCATAGTTCAGAAAGAAGAAAATGAAGTCATATTCCAAGACAGCTGCACGTCTGATGACTCCTGGAAGAATATGTATAATAAGTTCTCAAAAAATTAAGAACCTGAGTCATCAGCAAATGTCAACTGATTTCTATTCAGGAAAGGTTGTTCAGAAACTATTGCCTAGGCAATATTTTGTTTCTGAAAATATGACAATGATGTTAGCAGTTTCTCAATTACTGTTTCTGAATAATTCCTATTTCTTATTATTTTTCTAGCCAATAACATTTTGATCAATTCTTATAACAAAGGAGTTTTCTCGATCAAGAGAAGACTTATCAATGTTTATAATACAAATCCAGAGACTATAATTGTAATTTGTCATAACAGAGTATTTTTTTGAGACTACAAGGTCATAGAAGATCATAAATTCCAGTGGCTGACTAAACTACAGAGAAATATGCAACAGGCTTATCTCACTGCAATAGGTATTTTGGATAAAATTCTATCTGGCATACGGTTCCAGCAATTCCCAGCTGGTGCATGGTCCATTGCACAGTCTACTGCAGCCTCTGGTGGGTTAACACTGGGCAGCAAATCAAAAAGCTGCTTCTGTTTTTTTAACAGATACTCAACTGCTGAAATTCAGTGCTTCAAAAGCTATATGAGTAAGACCCAAAAAGTTAGGTGGTAATGAGGAAGGAAAAATAGTTGCATCAAAGGCACAAAAATATTCATGCTCTCTAGCTGGGAAATTATTCTATCCTTTACAATCAGAAACTAAATCTATTCTTGAGTAAACATTACGAGTAGCAATGAGGAGTTGTACAGTGACTCAGTGACACAAACACGAACCTCCTGTTTTGCCAGTTTTCTGCTTAACACCTTAGCAAATTGAATGAATGAGGGCGGGCAAGGAAGCAGAGAGGCTGGGAACAAAGCTTAACTGTGTTGATTTGATAAAGATTGTTCCCACGTCCATATTGGTTTCTGTATTCTTCATGCACTTAATGGGTAGCAACACTGAGGAATTTTTTACTGTTATAAATTTTTTACATGATAGAGACTTAAGAACCTCCTTCAAAATTTTGTGAACAGTCTTTTGTAGAGAAAATGGAAGAAGTAAAATCCTAAATTTGAAGATGTAAATGGGTATGTTAATGTAGTTCATACCTCTTTCAATTTGAAGGAAAGTATATCTCTTTGTGAATATAGACATCTGCAGTGGGATTTTTAGTTGATTCTTATATCCTTTTGTGTGACGACAACGCATCTTTCAAACTTCAGTTTCATCAGAAAAATAAAATAGAGGCCTTTTGTGTGACAGAATTCCCTCTTTATATGTTTCTAAAAATGTAATAGTCAAGAGGAGAAAAAGAACTTAGTTTTGTCTGCCTCACTTAAAAACTGTGTCACTGAAGTATAAGCATGCATACCTGGCCCACTGAAATTATTGCTGGTTTTCCTCATCATAATACTAACTAACTTTGGAATAGAAGATGTCTATTCATCAATGGATTTTTTTCCTATGAAAAATACTGAGACATTGTCAAAGCCTAAGAAAACTATACTTCCTGGAAAGTAAATGTAGAAGATAACTATTTGACAATCTTTAGGGTTGATAAACTTTATAATGAGACAAACTTTTAAATTGTACTCATTGATCATTAATATATATTACATCTAGTATTATATGTATTATTACTATCTGATAGCATCAACTTAAGGAATTGTCTGAATGCGTAAGACAAATTTGAATTTTACGTTACAAGAAGGAATATTTATGGTCAGATTTATGGCTGTAGAACACTGCAAATAACTGGGTATACATGATGTTCTACACTAAGAATATTTCACACAAATGCAAAATAAGAATGAAATAAAAATTCTCCACAAAATATCAACAACACTAGTTAAGAGATCCAGCTTCTCTTTGGTAATGTATGTTTTTATTAGGCACTTCAGAATTTAGTGTAGGAAAGGGAATCAATTTTTTCTTTTTTTTGGAATGGTTGGAGTAGCAATGGCAAAAATTAAAGATGCTCTGTTTGAAAGGTTCTCCAACAGAAAGTGGATTGCTGATTGTTGTTGATATTTTAGTTAATTTTGAAGCCACATGGGCAATAGCCCTCTTAATATTTTGTGATTGATTAGGTGTTTTATTTTCTGTTCAGTTGTACATAGCTGTAAAAACTGTTATAAAGATATAATGAATGAATTTGATTTCAGTTACTGCTAAATAGTCATATTAATTCCCAGTCCAAATTCAGTATCTGCAGTTCTGTCCTTTGCCTCCAGGAAGTACATGACTCATCCCCCTCACCTTGCCATACTGTCTCCCCACTTTATTCATCCATCTACAAGCAAGCAATATTTTTTTCATCTATTCAAAAATGCAAGCTAAATGCTGCCTTAGCACAAAAAAAAAAAAAAAATACAGCTATGCAAGCATTCTCCAAAGTGTGTCACTTATTATTTTGAACCCAGCATGTGGCTGATTAGCTCACCACCTTTAAACCTAAGAAAGCAAACTAGGAAAAAAAAGGATTATCCCTGCTCTGGCTTCACAAACAGATGAGTAAGAGCTGCACCAGGAACACAGATGTACTCACATCCTAATGAGTGGGTGTTTATACCAAATATTTCAAGAATTCTTTTTTTTCCCCCTTTCTCTCCAAGCAAATGTATACATAATCTGACTTATTTAAAAAGGTTTCCAAAAGTTGCTTAGTTGTGGTGGGGGGTTGTTGTTAATTTTTGAAGTAAACCCAGATTTAACTTAATTACACACAAAATATCTACAATGTTCATTTCACTATTGGATATTATTGATAGTATCATGGTAATGTTGTTGTAGAAGAGTAAACTTGTGAAATTTGAAGCCACATGAAGTCTCCACAAGCAATCTGGCACTAACTCTCTGTCTCTGCAGGAAAAAAAGTACTCTCCTTTTGTTATCACACATTTCTAACTCCTTGTTCTGCCAGAGAACAGCTTGTTTTCTTCTAAACTATGACCTTGTTTTTGCTCCTGGTGTGAGAGTGAACCCACATGCAGTGCACAAGGTGTCTCAGGCTGGGTGCGTTGAACTAGGTGAGAATAAGCAGTGCATCTCATGTGCACATGGTGGGACAGGAGGTTGCTTGACATGTGAGCTGGAGGGTGCTAGCAGCTGTGGCAAGGCATGGCATGCATCACTTGTGCCAGGGCTGCTCTGCACACACCTCTGCACTGAGGCCGGGGAAGCAAGGTTTCTCTCATATGGCCACAGAATTATTCACACTCTTTTCACTCCTGGAAAACCAGAACTTTATTGAATAAAATCTAGAATGCTCTGAAGTCATTAGGGTCATATACCTGATTTCAGTGTAGCTATGATTACGAGATGAAAGCCCAATATATCTATGATTTACTTAGCATTAGAATATATAGTACTTTCTTGCTTAAGTGCTCAGATGCTACTGAACTGATGCATCTTGCTGACCAGGAAATGCACCATAACAAAGAACAAAATTAGAACTGTGATAAGAGACCCAATTCTCTATCCCAAGTAATTAGCTGAGACAATATGGAAAAACATATCTCTATTAGACAAGTGAAACAGCCTTTTATTCTTCCAAAAAATGAACATAACATGAGAAATTGTGTAACTTAGCAACTAATACTACCCTTGATATTTGGCTGGTATTCATTTCATATAGCAAGAGCATGGTCAATTAATTGTTTATTCCGACCTAATTCTTGACCAAAGTGAGGTCATTATATCTAAGTATTGTCCCTTTTTATTTAAGAAATTCCATCAAATAATAATAAATTCTCCTCCTGATTAGTTCCAATGTGCTTATTAGTGTAAAAAAATTCTGTCAGCAGGAGTTACTGAAGTATTATGAAAGTCAACTAATTTTGCAACATCGATATTTTACTCCTTATTTGAAATATTCTAGTTACCACATACAACGTTAATACTGAATGAGAAATAAACAATGGCTACTTGGATAGACAATTATTGTCAAATTTATTTTTCCTGAGTTTCTTTTGGTAGTGACTTGTGCAGCTGCAGAAAGGAATTTAATTTCTTCTTAGCCATCCAACATGCAATTTTAAGGGTTTCTGTTTATGTCAGCAGATCTTGAAAACCAATTGCTTTGTCTTTGACTTTTTTGCATTGCCTTTAGAGCCTGCACATACTCCCTGAAAGTAGCTTCGCTATGGGTATATGTGACAGACTGCATTTCTAACCAATTACATTCCCACTGGACAAAATGATACTTTTCTATATCTGAGGACTAGTTTGTAACTTTTTAGAGCATTCTTAGACTTTTGATTGTGTAGTTTGTTTTCTGGTAGGTCAGCTATGTCTGACTATCTTTTCCAAAATGTTCACAGAATCCCTTTTCTCTGACTCTAATACTTATATACAGAGTGAAATTTCTTTTATATCCCACTGCTAGTTTTGGACAGTTTCAAATTGCTTGTCCAGAGAAACCACTCTTATTCCTAGGTTATATCACTGTCAAGTTGTATTTTATAAGGTGATCCTGTCTCTCCATGATCATCTTCAAAATACTATGATTATTTGATGAAAAAGTACTCACATCTGTACTCCAGAGGTAATAATTTGTTTTCAACAAAAGTCTTGGTCATTGAAACCCTTATGCAAGTATTGAAGAATTCCAGTTGCTTAAAACCAAACACAACCATCAGAAATATTACTTACCATGTGCCACAAATTTAGCAATTATGTCTTGTAGTTCTGTTTCCATCCTTTTTAAAAATACCTGACACTACTACTCTCCAATTGTTAACTAATGTAGTTCACAAATTCGTATCATTTACATGCAAAGAGAATTAGTGCAACTTAATTATCCATTTCAGTGAACAAATCTAGACAGATATTTTCCAGTTTATATATTGTCATTCTGGATTATAGGTACTTTATTGGAATATAAAAAAGTGATCTAAGTGCTTGCTATAATAGTCAAGGGTGATTTATTAATCACAGCACTTTTATCCTTTAGTTTCTTTTTACATTCAGAAACCAAGCTTCAAGACCTAAGTAAGTAAATTTTAGTCAAAGTGAAACAAAAAGCTGTAATATAAAATGTTTCCTGCCTGTTTATATAAACAGTAGTTTTCAATAGTTCTTCAAATAAAGGCAAAGCTAAGGTCATTAGCTCTTTACAACTAGTCCAAGCTAATATACTGAAAGGTAGGTATTTTCTTGTATTTTTCTCATTCTATCCATAGCAACAAATGTAGATGGATGGAAAACTATTAACTTCCCTCAAAAAGGATGACCACTCTAAACCAAATAGGGCAGATATAACTAAATTAAAATACTCATGTCAGATCAATTATCTCATTATTTTAGTTTTAATTTCTGTTCATGAATCAGCTACTTTTTGGCCATATGTTCACTATATGCTATTTATAGTGAACACAATTGATCGCTATAAGTGGGGACTTAATGAATGAAAAACACTGAACCACAAATAAATAAGATGGATGTTTTTTTTCTCCAAAATATGCCCTTTCCATACCAAATATTTATCTATATAAAGAATAATCAATTTCTGGTTTTAAATAAACAAAGAATTGTATTTCTAGTTATGAAATTGTAGGTTTATAGCCAAATGAGGCACCCAGTGCAGAAGATGAGTATTTGAAAATACATGAATGGTATTGTTTCATTATCTAAAGTATTGGGCAGATTACTGAGTGTTGTTTTCATGCTTATCAACTATTTTGTTGTACAAGATATTATATTGTTATCAGTTATGGTAATAATTAGTAGAAGACACTTTTTACTAGATGAAAAGCGATGGTTTCTGATGAAGGTGTCTTCCAGGTACCTGGAAGTTGTTTCATTGTATGAAAGTTCCTCTTCTGTCATTGTAAATTTTAATGATGTTATTTATATTCAAGATGATTCAGTATATGTGTATAGAGTCTATATATTTCAACTACTTTGTATCTCTCTCAAAGTCTAAATCTACTATAACAAGAGTTAAGGTATCCATAGAAAACTGAATCACTGTGTCTTCTGTATTCTGGCAAATCGATATTTTATATCCAATGCCAAGATCTGACAAACCTGGAGGTACAAAAATATAGCAGCTGCTTCTGCTGCCATTCAGAGGGCCCTCAAGAGGCTAGAGAGAGAGGCCGACAGGAACCCCATGAAGTTCAAAATAGGGAACTGCAAATTCCTGCCTCTAGGCAAGAATAAACTTATGTGCCAATACACACTGGTGGCTAGCCAGCTGTAAAGCATCTTAGCAGAAAAATATCTGGGGATCCTGGTGGTCAGCAAGTTGAACGTGACCCAGTAATGCACACTTGCAGCAAAGAAGGCCAACAGCATCCTAGCTACATTAGGATGAATGTCAAGGGAGGTGATCTTTAACCTCTGCACAGAACTGGTGAGACATACCTGGAGTGCTGCATCCAGCTTTTGGCTGCCCAGTACAAGAGAGACATGGACATACAGGAACAAATGAGTCCAGCAAATGTCCACAAAGGTAATTAAAGGCTTGGAGCATCTGTCTTATGAGGAGAGGCTGAGAGAGCTAGAAGAGTCTAAAGAAGAGAAGGCTCAGGGGAATCTTATCAATATGTATGAATATCTGATGAGGGGAGTAAAGAAAATGGATGCTCTTCTCAGAGGTAACCAGTGAAGGGACAAGAGGTAAAGGACTCCAACTGAAACACAGGAAATTAATTTAAACATTTAAAAAAATCTTTTTTTTATGGTTTGAGAATAGTCTAACACTGAAACATGTTGCCCAGGGTGGTTGTGGCATCTCCATTCCTGGATGTATTTGAGACCCTAGTCACAGCCCTGAGCGACTTGAGCTAGCTGACCTTTCTCTGAGCAGGATGATTACGTTAAGGGATCTTCAGAGCTCAGTTCCAGCTTCAACTGTCCTGTAATTCTGTGATTTTATGATTTATTTTTTTTTAAGTAATAAGTAGTGATTTCTTGATTTCCCTTACTTATTTCCTTGTCCTTGAGCATTTTTTCACGTGATGTTTTTTTCTGGTATTTATCAGTTTCATTAACAATTTCATCTCTACAAAATGATTTTTTTTTTAGAAATCTGATTCCATAAATCATTTTCATAGAGAATTTTTGTTTAAACTAAGCAATGTCTCTGGAAGATCAGCAATTGGTCAGTCGAGTAATTGATCCAAGTAAGCATCTCTTCTCTCATTTCACTGAGGATTTTTTCTGAATTCAATACTCTTTAGCTGAATTAACAAACTCTTAAGTGGTGTCATTAAACTTTCCTGAATCTACTTATATGATATGTAGAAAGGATCAGTATAATAATATTGGAACCTTCAGATATTTGAGTTTCATTCTTCCCATTTTTTAAATTATAAGTTTATCAGTAAATTAGGAGTGGGGAATTTCACCTAAGTATTCACTAAGTGATATCAAACTGCCAAAATTTCATCTTTCATATTCTAGCATTTTTTTCCCTTATTTGGCATTATCATAGTACTGAAAGAAGTGCTTGAGAAGTTTCCACTGCAGTTTTGTGTAGCTATTGTTTTCTTGATGCACTAAAAGCCAAATTCACAGTAATATGTAAGTACATGACACCCAGTGTCTTGTATAATTTCAAAAATTTGTGCAAGCTGTTCATTTGCAGAGAACTGGAGCAAGAGTCTATCTAGATTTAAAATAAAAAGTGTTTCTTCCTCAGTTATTTTTGAGCTAGATCAATTCCCCAATCCATTTCACCACATAGCCACTCAAATATGTGTCCCAGTTTAAGCTGTACTGATGCCTAACACCTTACAAAGTTTTTATTTGATGCTTTAACAGTGATATTTCTCTCAGATCTCTAAACCAATGGTGCATTAGCTACTGAGATAGATGCAAATAGATTCTCCAGAAGGTGTGGTTTGAATGCATGTAAAAAATACATGCAATACTAGGTAGCATGGCTGTCACGGTTTAAAGCTGGGCTGGCTATTAAACCTGCGGCAGATGCCCTCTGTTATCCCCCCCCCTCCCCCCAGAGGGAAAGGGAAAGGGAAAAGGGAGAGAGACTTCTGGGTTGGAAAATTAAAACAGTTTTAATAAACTATAATAATGAAAAAAAAAAGTATAATAATAATAATAGAAATAATCAAATATATACAAATATATATACAAAACCAAGATTGACCTCCCCTGAAGTCAGCCACGTCACCACCGGCACTGCAGGGCAGGCTCCGGGAAGGCCCAGCCTGGGCCTAGCGATGGTCGAGAGCTGGATTCAGGAACGCACGGATCGGGATCGGGGGCAGCAGGAAAACAGACGGAGTCCTCCCTGGACACCGGCCATAGCAGAAAGAGAGCGAGACCCTCGTGATCCCCCCGCTTTATACTGAGAATGACGTGTATGGGATGGAATACCTTCTTTGGTTAATTTTGGGTCACCTGCCCTGTCCGCTCCCCCCTGCAGCTGCGACCCCCCTTCGGCTCTTCACTCGTAAGCAGTGAGGAATTCAGCAGTGACCTTGGTTTCTCTCGAGAACAAGTACAGCAAGAGCCTTTCTGCACAACATCCCTACCGGTGACTCAGTGATAACTACAAACTTCGAGCGTTATCAGTCCTGGAAGCAGACACTGTCTGCAAAAACATGCAGTTAGTTTCAGAAAGTGCAGTTACTTAGAGGAGACTTAGCTGAAAGGAAAAATCACTGAAAGGAAAATCTGCCTGGTTTAGGCCAAACCTGGACAATGGCAAAAAATACAACCTGGAATCTCAGTTTAGCATCCAACTGAGTGGACTTGTTAACCCCCATCTAAGCATGCCTCATTCTGTAAAATACAAAAGTTGAGAAAGAACTTCAGGAAATAATTTTACTAGTATTTCTAAAGCAGACAGACACAGTAGAGAAGAGCATCATACAAAACTCATAGGGAAATTAATGATTCTATTTTATAGCATGTCCTGAAGCAGTATGCAAGATACAGGTCATTGAGCTGTACAATGAACAGTAAGAAGATAGTCTTGCACAGATGATCTTTCTGAATGAAAGAGTTGTCCTAGATGAGGAAAAACTGCCTGAGTTTGTATCATAATGCATAACTGTAGGAGGGACAAATTAAGGTTATTCAAGCACTTTTACTGCTGCTTCTCTAACAATTTTTTTGTGTACAATAATTTTTTTGAAGTGTAATACTAAGCAGTCATGTTCTGCCCATATGTATTTTGATACCTTTCATTGTAATAACTACAGGACACCTTCAGCACATTTCTGCACTCTTCAGACCACAGGTTTGCTAAGAGTGCGAAACAAAACAACATCAAAACTCTGTGGTAAATTAATGCTCTGTGAAACCCATAAGGCTTTAACTAATGATTCTGAAAGGATTATTATAATTTAAATCATATTAGCGATTAGTAATATCTACAGTTAAAAATTAATGCTATGGCTTTAGGGTTGTAACACAGTTGAACAGCTGTTGATATATTATTAAAATGACTTAATTTAGTCATTTTGGCAGTGTGGGTTTTTTTTAGTATGAAGATGACAGGCAATAGAAATGCACAACTAAGGCATATGGAGGAGGTTGAAACTATTATTGCTGTCTTTTTTTTTTAATAAATATTTTCATTTCTAACTGTTGTGGAACATAGTCTATTAAAAAAAAAAATGTTTCTAGTATGTCTTTCCTTTCCACGAGTATCTGAGTGAACTCAGTGTAGTTCAAGTATTCATCTGAATGACATTTGAACATTTCTGTACATATCCCAACAATCACTGAGTTAGGAAACCAAGGAAAATAGATGTGGTTGGTTATTGCTGCTTCCAGGCTTTTGAAAATTCAGCAAAGGGTTAGGGAGAGTCACTGTGTCATTTTTCTGTAAATATCCAGTTACTTGTATATTGACCAGGCCAAGGTTGATAAAAATTTTGAAAAGAATCCTAGATTAGTAAGAAAATACTTTTGATTTTCATGCCCTATTCTGCTTTCAGATAAAATTCACATTTAAATGAACATTGCTTAAGAGAGTTTTCACTGTAAATACATTGACTAAAGCTACAAGGCCTAACAGAAGGTTTAAAAACATTCGTACTTGTTCTTTTAAAAGTTTTTACCCTCAACACTGAATGCTCTTACACTTTTATTGCGTAATTATCCCTTTATTTATAAATTAATTATTATTACCTTATTTATATATTATTTAATCATGTGGTTATTGTAAACATATAATCAGTATAAGATAGTCACACAATAGAGTTGATATTCTTTTTCAAGTAAAAAACTTTTGATAGTTACAGAAAGTAAACTTTGCAGAAATTAATTATTGTTGTTCAGAAGATAAAGATCCCTTCTTCCTCATCTTCATTTTGCCCGCAGCTGGGGGGGAGGGGAGGGGAGGGGAGGGGAGGGGAGGGGAGGGGAGGGGAGGGGAGGGGAGGGGAGGGGAGGGGAGGGGAGGGGAGGGAAAGATATGCTAGAAAAGAAGAGATCAAAACCAGCCCCACCTCTCCTTCCCAAGCCCTCCCTTTTATAGTGAACTTGATTGTTAATGGTATAGAATACACCTGTGGGCCAGCCTGGGTCAGCTGCCCTGCAATTAACTGCTAAGGGCCTTGGTGAGGGCACTGGTGAGGCCGCACCTTGAATACTGTGTCCAGTTCTGGGCCCCGCACTTCAAGAAAGATGTTGAGGTGTTGGAGCGAGTCCAGAGGAGGGCGACCAAGCTGGTGAAGGGTCTGGAGGGTCTGACCTATGAGGAATGGCTGAGGGAGCTGGGGTTGTTTAGCCTGGAGAAGAGGAGGCTCAGAGGTGACCTTATTGCAGCCTACAACTACCTGAAGGGAGGTTGTAGTGAAGTGGGAGTCGGCCTCTTCTCCCAGGCAACTATCGATAGGACAAGAGGACATAGCCTCAAGCTTCGCCAGGGGAGGTTCAGGTTGGACATTAGGAAGAATTTTTTTTCAGAAAGGGTTATTAGACTTTGGAATGGGCTGCTCAGGGAGGTGGTGGAGTCACCATCTCTGGATGTGTTTAAGAAAAGATTAGACATGACACTTAGTGCCATGGTCTAGTTGACATTGTGGTGTCAGGGCAATGGTTGGGCTCGATGATCCCAGAGGTCTCTTCCAACCTGGTTGATTCTGTGATTCTGTGATCACCATGGCTGGCCACAAACTGAAACAAAATCCCAATGAAACCAGGACACTCACAAAACACAGAGCATTTTTTGTTTTGGAGTAGAGACTAAGAGGAAATGGATTTGAGAATTTCTATGGTGAGAACTTACAAAAGAAATAGGTCTATACAGCTATATAATTTTTTATAATTAAGCAGGGATTTGTTTGGTTGTTTTGTTTGTTTACTTTTAGACTCCTCCTTCAGTTTTAAATTCCAGTTTATTAAATATTTCTTGCCATGAGACAGTATATTTTTGCTTAGTTAATAAACTTCCTTTTGATAAAACCAACTTTAATTGGGATCTAATTGTTAAGTAGTAGTTTACTGTTGCAACAGTATAAATGTATAGTGTCAGCATGGCAAATACATGTTAATTAAATGCTATCATTAGTATAATGAACATCTTAGGAATTAACATTTAGGAGACTGGTTTACTATATTTTGAAATAAATTTAATAGAATAGCTAAGATTTTTTTGCTCCTTTTGTTCTGTCTTCTATTTTGTGCATTACTGTTCAGAAAGAACAGTGATCTGAAACATTTTAAATATCCTAGCATTATCTGTAAGAAATTGCATTGATTGACCTTTTTCTCAGTAGTTTGTGACTTATGATCATGAATCCTGTAGAGGCTTTTAAAATTATATTTTTGAGGAAAATAAGCAAAGAGCTATCTATAAGGTAGGCTCTAAAGCTTAATCTGTTGGCACTTTGCTATATGTTTTTTAAAATTCAAATATATTTGATGAAAAATCTCGACTATAGTGAATGTATTTGTAAAATTTTCTGAATAACAGACATGTCAAGAACAGGGTTTTGATTTAGTGGCTCAGAAATAGACTTCTAGTGCTATCTTAGACACTGTGGGAGATCCCTTTTGGTCCATCTTTCCTGACAGCCATGTGTGGACAAGTAAAGGAACCTAAAAAGGTGCTAAATTATTATGTTTCCACAGTGCACTCCCAGAGCCCCAGACTGCAGAATGGTTGAGGATAGAAGTTGTCTAGTCCAAGCCTATGCTTAAAGCACAGCCAGGTAGAGCAAGTTGCTCAGTGTTGCCGCTTGTCTGCGGCAAGCTCCGTTCGGTTGCTGGCTGACTTGAGGCTATCCGCACCCCAGGGCCATTGAGCACTGACACCAATGTGAGGATGCAACAAATGGCGTTTATTTAACTGCGCAACAGCCTTATATAGTCGTCTTGTCCCGTACAAACTCGCACGATACTTGCACATCCTGCTCCTTTCGCCACGCCTACCTTCCGTTACAGCCCGAGATTTTCCGGTCGCCATACCCTAATCTACCTAATTTCCCCCTCCCCATTCTTCAAGTCATGCGAAGTAAAGCATATCGCTGATTCTGGAGCCTTGCGTCAAAGCGTAAGCGTAGCTGGCGAATACAACATCCCGAGCCCAGGTTCTCCAGTAAGATTCCCCGGCAACTCCTGAGACGCAAAGCAAAAGCAAGCTAATCATGAGCGCATTGTTCAAAGCTTTTGTTTCTCTCAGCAACGGTCGCCATTCCTCATCTTTCTTGGTGCCCCGCCGCTTTACCAGACTCTCTGTACTGTCATGACTCCTCACGTCTGAAGGTCGAGGCTGGTGCTGTTTCGGCTTCCCCCACAGGTACTCCTGCAAAACATAAAGCTCGGACAGCGTACATATTACTTCGGGTTAGGATTTTGTTTTAAATCAGGGCGCAAACAGCATCTAGGGACCCACTGTATAATATCATCCCGTTTGATGGCGGCACACCCCCTCCCGTGATGTAGCAGCTCCCAACCTATTTCCCACTCCGCTGTCCCAGGGAACCGAACCTTGACTGGGGGGCCCACTTCTGGCATCCCTGGACCCCAATGTCGCTCAATTGGGGCACGCTCTTGGTCTCCCCTGGCAAAATGATTTAAAGAATAAAGAGCGCGATGTAAAATGTGAGATTGGTAGTTGACAGGAATTACGTCTGGGAATCCTTCCCCCTCCCCAAGAATCTTAATTCTGTGTTTTAGCGTCCGATTAGCGCACTCTACAATGGCCTGCCCAGTAGAATTATATGGAATGCCGTGTTTGAGCGTGATACCCCACCGCTAACACCACTGACGTGTGGTATGAGCAATAAAACAGGGGCCATTATCAGTTTTGATCTCGACAGGTAGGCCTAGCCAAGCGATTGCAAGATTCGAGTGTAGCTGAATGGAGCGTGCTGTTTGTTTCCGATGCGGGGTGGCCACAATCATCATACTGTAAGTGTCCACGCGCCTCTATATTAGTTCTGATTGGCTTATGCTAAAAAGCTATATCTTGCAGGTGCAGCATTCTTTCTTATTTTTCAACTTCCCCCATATCTTGTTGGTCTCATAGCCAAGGCCCTTGTTCTGTATTATGATTGGCTAGTTCATCACCACCCCATTACCACCCCCTGGACATGCCTGGACATAGCTCATTCAGTAGCTCGTTCCCACCATTGTCCTGTGGGAACCCCACAATTCCCCCTTTTTGTTTTTGAACGAGCTATGTCCTATCTCGTCCTTTTTGTTTTTGTTTCTTACTCAAACCCGGTTCCCTGTGTCTCGCAGAGCCCAGTCAGAGAATCCCAGCCTTGGTTACCTATAAATCCTGCTCTCTGTTGTTGTGCCAAAAAGGCTGTATTGACCATTCGTTGCACAGTTTTCTGCAAACATGCAAACAAACAGGGTAACACAAGTAGGATAATGCCTATTATAAACATTCCCATAAACAGACTCTATCTACAAAACATGCAGTTTACTTCAGAACATACTGTTATTCTCTATTATTCTAGCTGAAAGGAAAATTACTGACAGGAAAGCTGATTCTGTTTAAAGGTAACACAGAGCAGGCCTTTTAGAGCCTACTCTGAGGCCTACTCTTGCTAAAGTTAAATGGTTAAGTACATAAACAGCTTTTGCAAGTCTCTCAGAAGGTTCAGTCACCTCTCCCCCTTTTTGTTTTTGCAGAAGCTGTTTCAATGTATTATGAGCATGTTCCACAATCGACTGACCCGTAGGCAAATGAGGAATCCCAGTGACATGTGTAATACCCCATAGTTGACAAAATTGACGAAAAATCTGTGAAGAGTATGGTGGTCCATTATCAGTCTTAAGTTGTTGTGGAACCCCAAGACTTGCAAAGCAAGCAAGTAAATGTCGTTTGACATGATGACCTGTTTCCCCAGTTTGTGCTGTTGCCCATATTACATGTGAAAACGTATCAACAGATACATGAACATATTTGAGCCTTCCAAATTCTGCAATGTGAGTAACGTCCATTTGCCACAGTTGCAACGCACTCAGTCCTCGAGGATTTACCCCTATTCCAATTCCCATGCCAATTTTCTGACAACTAGGACAAGCACTAACTAATTCACGTGCTTGTGCCATGGTGAGGTGAAATTGTTGCGCTAACATTTTCGCTGATTGATGAAACAATTGATGGGATAGGCGCACTTGTTCAAATAAATTTGGTGATATTTGCGTATAGGACACAAGTGTGTCTGCTTTATTATTTCCAATGCTCAAACCTTGATCAAATTGATGACTACGAATGTGAGTGACAAAATAAAGTACCTCTCTGAGGTTTATTGCCTGATGCAATTGTAGCAAAATGGTGTAAAGTCGCATATTTTTCACTGGTCGCATAAAAGCTCTTTCAATTCGATTTACAATGCCTGCTGCATAAAGACAGTCTGTTACAATATTGACAGGTAAATCCTTCCATTTTACAAAAACCTGATATATCGCAAAAAATTCAAGTGTCTGCAATGAGTCCTCAGTTTGTCCTGAGAATTTACAATGTTTCCATTGTCCATCCTCTTGCCAGGTAATAACTGCTGAATGTGATCGCTTTCCTGCATCAGTAAAAACAGTTAGTCCAGTCACAGGTATCTCTGATCTGATAGTTTTTTCTCCCCAATCCTGTTTGCAAATAAACTGTAGCTTTTTATCTTTTGGCAAATGTGTTAACAATTGTCCAGTAAAGTCCTGTAAGGCCATTTGAAAAAGAGTTGACTGATTTGTTAACCACTGTAGATATTCCTTCTTGATAGGTAAATAGATATAATCTGGGTCTAGTCCAGTAATGTCTAGTCCGGTAATGTCTAGTCTGGTCGAGCATTGCCTTCTGCAATAAACCCAGGCAAATTAGTATGATTTCTTACATGTAAAACATAAAACAATGCAGTTCGGATTTGAATTTCTTGCCACAGAGCTCGCAGCAATTCAAAAACACACTGATTACATATATGCTCTATAACAGATTTATCCAATTGCTTTATAATGCCAGCTACATATGCTGAATCAGTAATCAAATTAAAGGGAATGGGAAAATTCTGAAATATTTTTAATACAGCTCATAATTCTACCACCTGAGGTGAACCCTTTTGTTGTACTACCATAGATTCCCACTTGCCATCAGAATACCAGACAAGGCCCGCCTTGCCTGTGTTCCCAGATCCATCCGTAAAAATGGTAATTCCATCCACAGCAGTGTCTGCGCACCACACTCCTGTGGCAATTGGAAGTTCCGCACTCAATTTTATAACAGGATGGGAGGGCAAGTGGTAAACAACCTGTCCCGAGAAATTCTCCATAGCTGTTTGCAAAGCAAAGCTATTAGCCATACACCACTCAAAATATTGAGCTGCAATAGGAACGGTTAGTGATGCAGGATCTCTGGCCACAAGCTCCCGACATCGCATCCGTCCTTTGATGAATAATCTGTGCCAATAGCTCTGTAACAAATCTGATCATTCTGAATTCCATTGACCAATTATTGCATACGGAATTTGCCTATCAAACAAAGTGATAATTTGTATTTCCTGATTCATATCAATACGATGTATAAATTTGGAATGTAGCCTGCTTTCTATTTCTGTAATCAGTTGCTGTACCTCTGAAGTAGTGTGTCGTGATGCTGTTAAAGTTGTGTCCCCTGCTAACAATTGGAATATAGGCTGCAATTGTGATGACATAAGCCCCAAGTACGGCTGCAGCCATAACTTGAGCCTTATGTTCCACAGTACCCACTTTTGCACATGCCTTTATCATAGCATTCAAATCTGTTTTTCCAGGCAAAGCTTCAATGATCTTTTGACAATCAGCATTAGCATTATCCCTGTTTGCCACAGGTCCAAGACTTGGCAGCCGCGCAGGTTAACCCTGCGTGGAAACACCAGTCCTGCGCTCCCTGCGGTTCGGGCTGCGAGTTAACTGCTTAGGCCTGGAACTGGTTGGGAAGATTCATTTGTGTCAGCACACGGTTCCCCCACCACGTTCTTTCTCCAGTTTCCCTGTACTCTGCAGCTGGTTGTTATCAGCTGACCTTGAGCATTATACTGAGACCTGCACAGCTTCACAAAATGCCCTAGCTTCCCACAGCAATGACACATCAAAACAGAGTTATCTCTCCCACTCAGCTTCAACTTCTTAAGGCAGTTTTTCTTAAAGTGACCTTCCTGTTCGCATGTATAACAACGATGAACTACCTTAACTGCCGCCGCAAAAGTTTTTGCTAAATGCTCCATCTGAAATGTGGTGGTTCCTACTTTCTCACAAGCATCCATTAGCTCAGTTAAGGTGGGGTTACGATTTGCCATCCCTGCAACAACTTTCCTGCAGTCCTCACCTGTGTTGTCCTTCGCTAACTGTAGTGGCAATGCTTCTTTTACAATTTTCCAATCTAACAGTTGCCAAATATTTCTTCCCTCAGGACCCGCACCCACAATCACCGGATATGCTTGTGGAATTATAACTCCTTCTAATAACGCATCTCGAATGACCCCTTTCCATTTCACTCCTCCCTCACCTCCCCCCCCTTCCCCTGTATCCGCGGGCGGACGCTGACCCTCTCCCTCACCTCCCACATTACCAGATGGACACAAACCTCCCCCCCGGCCCTGATCTAAAGGTGGAGTAGGGAGTTGTAAAGGAGGTTGAGGTGGCCCTAATACTTGTCCCGAACACAGAGGGGGGTTTTGGGGGAGACATAGTCACATGTCCCGAGGCGTTGGCTGAACGATGCTGCTGCAATTCCGTCTTTAATTCTTCCAGTCATCTACCAAGCTCTGTCATGTCAAGTTCGTGTCCATTTCATGATGGTAACAGTCCTTTAAGTCCTTGTGACTCTGGTACTGCTGACTCTGTAAATGGCGAATCCGGTAAAGGTGGATACAAAGCAGGTTTACCCTCCTTCTTGTCCTCCTGCTCAGCCTCATCCGTAGAGAGATCAATGAGAGGGAGGGGGTTTCAGAGGGGGTTTGTGCCAAGTCTCCTGTTCAGCGTCTGAATCAATTAGTCCAAATCGAGTTTGTGTTTTAGGGCGCACTACCGGTTCTAATGGATCTGTATCTATTTTTCTCGCTCCCCGCTCCTCAGCTTTTTTCGGAGCCGTCCGTACCTACGGTGATAAAGGAGCTGCCACCGGTACAGCCACTGGGGCCATGGGAGGTGTTGGTCCCGCAAACAGTGAGGGGGTAGTAGGCGCCTGTGGTCCTAAAGCCATAAAAGCTGTATGTGTGACTTCTCTCTCTGCTTTTATTCCTTTTAACGCTTTGCTAACCAGCCTCCATGTAGCAGACAATTTAAAGGCTTCCTTATCACCACTTGACACCGCATTCCAGAGAGAGTCACCAATCTTCTCCCATAAAGGCACTTCAAAGACATCATTAAAGGTTGTAAAACGTCCTTTATCTTTTGCCCAAAACAGTAACTGCTTTAACACAGCTTCGTCATGTTTTATTCCTCTCTCAGAGAGTATATGTTGGAGGAGTTTCACCACTGCCACTTCTGTCTTGGTCAGGGTAGACCCCATGTAAACACGCCCGAGCTGCATCCCATGTCGCCCAGTCCTCCCGCGCAGCCCGTAGCAGCCACAAGATAACTCCCCATGTTTTTAATTCTTTGGCAGAACCCGCTGCCATAGCTCGCTCAGCGAGCTTCATCGAGCACCACTCCCAGGTATTCGGCTGTAAACAATCAGCCGGTCCTGCCACCGCCCACCCCTTTAACAAGACAGTCCACACACTGGGCTACATCTTTCGATTTCACAGAAATCTTAAATTCCCCGCCCAGTAACGAAATCACCTTTATCAAGGTTTCCATGGTTCGCGAACCCACTCCGACCGCCTGCGGTCCACCAGCACAGCAATCACGTCGGTGTCACCATTTGTTGCCGCTTGTCTGCGGCAAGCTCTGTTCGGTTGCTGGCTGGCCTGAGGCTATCCGCACCCCAGGGCCATTGAGTACTGACACCAATGTGAGGATGCAACAAATGGTGTTTATTTAACTGCGCAACAGCCTTATATAGTCGTCTTGTCCCGTACTAACTCGCACGATACTTGCACATCCTGCTCCTTTCGCCACGCCTACCTTCCGTTACAGCCCGAGATTTTCTGGTCCCTGTACCCTAACCTACCTAAAGCTCAGAACTGGATTCAGTCAGGTTTTTAATACCTCCAGGGATGGAGACACCACAACCTGCCTAGGCAACCTGTTCCAGCGTTCAACAACTCTCAGAGTAAAAGTTTTTCTTATGTTCAGATGAAATTTCTTGTATGTCAGCTTGTGCCCATTGCTTTTTGTCCTGTCACTGGGCACTATGGAGAACAGTCTGGCTCCATCTTCTCATTCCCTCCCATCAGGTATTTACACATTCTGATAAGATCCCCCTGACCTTTCTCTTCTCCAGGATGAACAGTCTCAGCTCTCTCATCTTCTCCCCACCTGTCAGATGTTCCAAGCCCTTAATAATCTACATGGTCCTTTGCTGGTCTTGCTCCAGCATGTCCATGTCTTTCTTATATGGGGGAGCCCAGACCTGCACAATATACTCCAGATGTGGCCTCACCAGTGCTGAGTAGAGGGGAAGGATCACCTCCCTCAGCCTGCTGGCAATGCTCCTTCCAGTGCAGCCCAGAATGATTTTGCACTTCTTTGCCACAATTGAGCACTGCTGGCTCATCTTCATTTTATTGTCCACTAGGTCCTTCTCTTCAAAGTTACTTTCCAGCTAGTTGTCCCCCAGCATGTACTGGTGCCAGTGGTTATTATTCCCCAGAGGCAGGGCTCTGTGGTTGCCTTTTTTGAAAATCAAGGTATTCTTGTCTGAGTGTAGCTCCTTCTGGTGTATCAGCCACTCCTCCCAGTTTTATGTTGTCTGAAAACTTGCTGAGGATGCATTCTGTCATATCATCCAGGTCATCAATGAAGACGTTATGCAGTATTGGCTCTAGTTTTGACCCTCGGGAAACCCCAATAGTTACTGGCCTCCAGCTGGACTTTGAAATGCTGATCACAATGCTCTGAGGCCAGAGCATCCAGTTTTCAGCCCACTTCACTTATCTAACCCGTACTTTTCCAGCTTGTGTATGATATTATGGGAAACAGTGTCAAAAGCCTTACTAAAATCGAGACAGACAACAACCACTGCTCTACCCTTGTCCACCAAGCCAGTCATCTCATTATAGAAGGCTATTGGGTTGGTTAGGCATTCGTCCTTCATAAATCTATGCTAACTACTTTGCACCACCCTCCCATCTTTCACCCTCTTGGCCTGCAGTTTCCTGTATTCACGTTCTTGTACCTCCTGAAGAAAGAAATGACATTTTATTTGTTTCAGTTCTCAGGAACCTCCCCGAGTCACTATGAACTTTCAAAGATAATCAAGAGACGATTCACAGACATCAACCTGTTCCTTCAGCACCCATGGGTGCCTCACATCAGGTCCCATACACTTGCATATTTGTTGAAATATTCCCAAACCTGCTCCTCCACTGACAGTGAGTCTCCCTTTCTCCAGACTTTCCCTTTGGTCCTAGAGAACTGGAATTCCTGAAGGCCAGTCCTACCAGTAAAGGCTGAGATGAAGAAGATGGACGGAGAAGGGAAGAAAAATGGAAGGGTGAAGAGTTCACATCACATTATCTTAAAATGCAATAGTAGGCAAGCTCCTTTTGGATTTCAAAGAACTAGGTAGTTCGTCTCAGATGAATTGATTTTATAACAGAAGGTGTTTTCTTCTGGGAGATGAAAACCATACTTAACTCATAAAGTAGGGCAATGTTTATCAGAGACAACTTAAGACTGGAGTGAAGCTTTCAAGTTATGTTCATAACTTAAATGCAGACCAGAGTGCTACACACAGAAATGTACCTCATAAATATGATGGACCTGAGATGCTGGGTCTTATGTTCTTAATTAAAATTAGGAAGACCCTAATGACCATAATAGGAAGAGGCTATGAAAATGGTAATTAATAGTCCCTTGTTGGAAACAAATCACAAGACTTCTAACACAGTGCAAAAGGTTGTACTTGAGGTGGAACTACTAAGTGTGGAAACCAGACCACCAGCCAAGACTCAGATATGGTGACAGTTGGAATGAGTTTCCTATTTCCTCTGAGTCCATGGTGCTGGCCACGCCTGGATCAAATTGTCAGGCACCTTTCCTGGTGTGAGTGAACATTCTTTACAGAAGGTATCTATGTGCCATAAAATAGAAATCTTAGAATGTAAATTGGAGGGAGAGTTTACCCTAGGGTCTGTTTTGAAGCAAACAAAAGGAACAAGACTGTACTGAATTTAGCTGACTTCACAATGAACAGTTTTGGAAATTTTGTAACAGGTGTTGCTCCCCCTCAGCATCCTTCACCTCCTGATGCCACAGATGCATATTGGCATGTGACACATACCATAGGCTTTATGCCCTACTTTATGCCCAACTGTAGTAGTCAACAGGAAAAAAAACAAAACAAACAAAAAACAAAACAAAACAAAAACAAACAAACAAACAAAAAAAAAACCAAGAAAAAAGATCAGATAGTTTGAAATAAGAAAGAAGAAATAAAGAAGGAAAAAAATAGTAACTCTCAGTTATTTATTACCAAGTGGAGGCATCCTAACAAGTGACACAGTGGCTATGAACAACTTTGTGAAAGTACCAAAAACCCCCACAACTGTGCTTTCTTAGAATGAAGGAGACTTGAAGATAGGAATTATGTCTAAGGGCTATAGGAGCAGTCATGGAGTCAAGAAATGATCAAGGGACAAGAATTACATCGTATGAACACTAACAGTCTGCCCTAGAGAGTTTTGTCCCTGTTGAGGTAAGGTAAATGGAGATTACAGACAAGCTAGTTCATGTCACTTGCCCTCAGAGTCTAAGATCTTCCTTACCCACCCTTCACATAACACCACAGACACTTTCAGCGTTCTTCCTCCCAGTGAGTTATGTCATTGTCTTGTATCTACACCATTTGATACTTGGAAGAAATACTTGGCATTCATAGGCAGCTGGAGTTTCTGTGTTTGGAAGAATAGCACAGACTGGTGGGATGAAAGTTTTCCAAGTCTGACATAATCAACAATGCTATCTTTATCATGTAGTACTTTTTCTTGACTTCTGCTTCTACAGAGACTTCATGCTTTGCAGTTCAGAGAGTAAAGGATGAAAGAAACCTTGTCAACATAGATGACAAGATAATTATTTCTCTGTAGAAGATGATGTTATGTGGTGATTTTTTAAATTTCATGGAAAATTATCTCATACCAGAAATTCTTTGGAGTAACTATTCTCATTAGGCTTGGAAGAGCTGTTACTTAGATTCTTCTACCAAGGATGTCTTCCAGATAAACATACAGACAACAATTTATGTCATGAATTGAACAGGCTTTCAAGCAATTGTAACACCATATGAAGCCTCATAGAAGGAATGGAACATTTCTTATGAATTATTCAGACATTATTGAATCACAGGACAAAACTTATGTACATGTCATCAAGGAATATCTATGCCAGTCCACTGGTATATTTCAGAAATTGCAAGCAAAATATTCTCAAACCTAACATCAGCACAGGAACTCTTAAATGCTTCTGAGGAATACTACCTACCTTTCTGCTGCATGATCAGTCAGCTGCTTTAGTGTTTTAGTGTGATGCTAAAAATGTCACTCTGAGTGCTTCTATATTCTGCTACAGGTGCAATATGCCATACTTCCCCAGGGTACACAGGTACACAGGGTATATTTATTCCAGAGCACTTTTATCCTGCTTGACTTCAGCAGCTCCACGCTGATATTCCCCTGAAGCATTTCTTTTATCTGGTTGCTTCTGAGCCTTGCTGATACTGTGACAGGCACATCTCATAAGGACAATACACTTGAGGGATAATGATATAAAAAAATCACAATAGGGTAAAGACAGATTTGCAGAGAGGAAAAAAATACGAATACTTCTCAAGTTATCTTTCCAGTTGTGGTCAAACAAAAAACATCCAGCTTGATGGAAAACTTTCTGATAGACACCTCTAGCCCTTCTGCCAATAGGAGATTTTTGGGCTAATATGTATCTCTTCCTGCTATTTGATAATAGCATCATCTGCCAATAAGCGCTATGACAGCTCAATGGATATAAAAAGTCAACCAAGTTCAAAGGCGTTGTTGCATTTACTAATGTTTCTTTGTTATAGTTGAGTGAAGAAAGAGAAAGTCAATACTTCAAAAGGCCAGGGATTTTCCTGAGATACTTGTTGCTATAGACAGCAAAAGCATCTGTACTAGTACTTGCAGAATGGCAGGGAGACTGTCCTACCAAAGAGAAAAAAAGCTAAGATATTCCTGTAACATCAAGAATCTCCCATATGAGGTGTTTGGGCAGGTTTCTCAAAATAGTGCACAAGATTTTCATGTGTGTTAACAATGTATTGCGTATTATTTTCAATACTTTGTCAGATCACTAAGGACTGGTTTACCCTACAGGATGAAAGCTTCAGATAACCTTCTGCACATTTGTTGGTGCAAATATCCTTGGTTATTCATTACCAAATGGAGGCATTCTAACAAGTGATACTGTGTCTGTGAACAATTTTGTGAAAGTACCAAAAGAAAACAAAACCTTTTTGTAATGAAGGAGACTTTTTCTGGAAGCTTATGTTTAATTATTTATTTTTGAAGCAGAACTCTCAATAGTATAATGAGTTGTCTAAGGATTTACAGAAAACAGCACCAAATGTGCATAATATTTTTGTACAACTTTTCATATTTATTCTATTGCTAATTCAACCTTTACTTATAATTCATTCCACAGTATTCATCAGAATTAATTATTGATATGCAAGAAAAATATTCACTAAATTGCTTAGAAATGAAATGTGAATTATTCTGAAGGTTTCATGTCTGCAGATGAAATGGATATCTGCAGTAGCTGCTGTAAATTTATGCTGAAATGTCATTTTCTTAATTGAATACTTTCTATTCCATCATTCAATACTTATTTTCCACCTAAAACTAATAAATACCAAAAATTAATAAAATATTTACGTCACATATTTATTTATAATTTCTAAATGCTGTTTTGAAGTAGTCATGACTGTAGAAATTTAATTAAAAAAACTTAATAAAAAAAAATTGAGATGTTTTAGAGTCTGATTAGTATCATTCACATATTTTTCAGTCTTGTTTTACCATTTTATACACCTTTGTTTTAAATGAAGTATCTTCCATAAGTAGTGTCCCCTAGCTAATAGATGATCAAGAAATATGACTGAAAAGAACTTGAAACTCCACAAAGATTTTTGGCAAGAATACAAGCATTTATTGTGAAGAAGAAAGCAGTATACAGAATGATACTGTCAATTTTATTCTACAGTATTTCCAAGCACACCACAAATAATGGGATTTGAAATAAAAAATGAAATCCTCTGAACAGAAATACTAAAACACAGCATGTTCCCACACACTAGGTGAAGCAACAAAATGAACTTTGTGTATCTGCAGTTGATTGTATATCTGTTTTCTAAGTGTGCAATCAGCTCCTTATTTGGAGAGAGCTAATGGTCACTTCTCTTTCCTTTATCAATATATTTGAAAAACATAAATAATTCAATCACCTCTAGAATCATTCCCTGCATTCTATATTTAGCTTCTGGGGGATAGACCAACTCTAGAAACATATATAATCAGAATAACATCAGTTATATAATATATGTATGGTGAGGCATTTAATGTTTTCTGCCACGGACAGCTGTTTGGAGAGAGACAATGACAACTGCAGCAACAAGAAAGTATGAAGAATGCAGTCCTTCTTGCTATTGTCTTTCTTTTAACAGTTATGTTCTTGAAAATGAAAAGAGTTTATAGCCATCAGAATGAGGTGGAAAACTTTCTTCAAAAGGACGTTAAACAGACCAGTTAGTGTGAAGATTGAGTTTGATAAGATGGTGCGTTGCAGTTCAGTTTCCTCATTCACCTGCAACAAGGTCTACATTGAGTGTAAACTCAATGACCCGAGGTATCCCACATTACTAAAATTACTGTCTTATCTCTAAGTTAATAAAGGACAAACAAAAACCCTCTATTTCTTAATATTTAAAAAAACTATATATAATTATTTATTCATTTTTGCATTCATTTTGCTTAGTATTATACAATCATATTAGCTATCTGCTAATTTCATAGTAGTATGTGGAAACTGCTAAGAGTGAAACACCAGGGAAAATGAAGAAAACAGTGAGATGGAGCTCATAAAGTTCTAAGGACTGTAGTAAATTTCTCCCATATAATAGAGATCTAGAATCATTTGAGTTGCCCTATGAATCCACATTGGACATCTATGGGTGGGCAACTGAAATGATCCCAGAATAAATTTCTCAAATTTAAGGACTGGATTCAGTAATATATAAGTACATATTCAATGCCATTTAAAACACTTTTGAATATCCTGCTTAGCCTTCATTTGCCAATCCTGCTTCACAGTGCCTTGGCTATCCTTTCTGTCCTGTGTCATCTCTGTTAGACCTGTGTATATGTCTTGGATATTCTAAGACATCTCATATGGCATTAGAATATTAAAAAATTACTTGCATGTAAACATATAAGTTTTGGCCAGTTTAGTTCTGAACAGGATCCCACCCCTAAAATTTGGGGGTATAATGTATACAGGGAAAAAAAAAACATCATAAGGGCTTATAATAGTTCCTGGTTAGGGTGGGCAAGGGAGGCATACTTAAAGACAATCACAGCTCCAGCTTTCCTCTGGAGCTGCCCCTAACAAGTCAAGGCCCAAGGCAGGTCTTTATTGGTTCACACCTGTGTGTCAGTGAAAGGATCAAGTTGAACTTTTAAGATTTTAGCAATTGAAAAAAAAAAAATCTTTCATCAAATAAAAAAAAATAATCTCACTATCCAATTGCTCAAAAAGAACTCAAAATTCAGTCTTTTGTAGCTCTGGAAGGTATTATTCCTAGAAATTATGTTCCCCAGAAGTTTTGGAAGCACTGGGATTTAAGAAAATTCTTCATAAAATTGGTAAATATGGACCGACAGAGACAGAAAATTTCAGACAAATTTTTATTTATTAAGCATGTAGAGAAGATTTGGAAACTTTACTATAACGGATTGTGGGATCTTTTAGTGGCAAACACAAATGGTTCAAAACCTGTTTTATTTCCCAAGATGAATATCACTAATGGTTTCTACACATAAAATTATCTTGCTCCTCATTTAAATGAAAAAAAAACACTCACAGAATTTCCATATTAATTGTAATGAGTTAGTGTGGAATTTTTGTCTATACACTTCCCTGACAATTTCCACTTTCAGTGAATATTCATGAAAAGAAGATGTAATTTGGTGCTCATTTTCTGCAACCATGTTGAATGCTTTCTAAGTGTTAAAATGTGATATACTTCTGCTGCTGTAGTAGTAAGGTAAAGCCTTTAGGACAGTATTAAACTAATCTAACTTTCAACACCTACAGTGAAATGAAAAAAATGTGTAAGTGGCTATTTCTCTCTTTTGGTGATAACTGGAACGTAAGGGTGGGATTCATATGTCTAAACATAGGTATCTCATCTCCTTTTACGTGCTGTAGTTTAAGGACCTCCTACATAATCTCTGGCAAATACAAACACTCAGGTGCATATAACAGTACATCATGGCAGTGTCATAGTGAAGGCTGGTTAACTAAACTCTGCAGGTGTGAAAATGATAGCAGTCAGCACACAGGAAATAATTTTGTCAAGTAATTTACAATGGAATACAGCATATATTCTTGTCTTCTGTTCTTCATTCTTTGCCTTAAGTACCTCATAGTGATATATGAAATATTTTAGTACATTTAATATAACTACAGGAGGCTGAATATTATGACACAGAAGACATACAAACTTCCAGATTGACAGCTGGATGTCCATAAGAATAACCACTGAAATATCACGCACCACCAGATATCCAACTTTAGGTAACCGAATCAAGATCTAATTCTTGAACAAAGTAAATTTTGGATTCTGACTCCAAAAGAGAAAATTTAATTCAAATTCCTTAATTCATGATTAGCTCCAATACAGGTAATATTTACAAACATACTCTTCAGTTAGTAGAACTAATAGTGGGATGCAGTTGCCTAACATATTAATATAGGGGTCAATGAGGAGTTAGGTGTGATAATCTATAGCATATGATCTATCATAAGTCATCTGTGCTTAAAAAACTGAATTTCAAACATTTTGCATTTTTCAAAGTCTGACTGTTTAGTTAATGGTTTAGTAATTAAGAAGCTAAAAGTTCAATTCACTTGCCTCAAAATAGGCACCTGAGATGCTCTAGTGCTATCATTCTGTCTAGCCTTCACTTGATGCTCTGTTAAGGTATGAATACTATATAGTGAAAAGGAGTGATGCTTCAACTTCCTTGCGGTTTCTCAGCTGAGTAACAAAGTGTGCAAAATTAATTGATCCAGAGGCATCAGACAAAAGAAAATGTGACTTTATAGCCTAATGATTCTAGCATTCTCATGAAAATAGGAGAAGTCCTTGATCTTGTTCTTTCTTTCTATAACTTTTTCATTTTTTTTTAAAGTATAGGGAAAAAACCCACATAAGCAGTCTTTAGACCAGAGACTAGAACACCCATCTTCATAGCCAAGTGAATTATATTGCCTTCTACTTCATGAAGTTCACATTTTTCACAGAATCACAGAATCACAGAATGTTAGGGATTGGAAGGGACCTCGAAAGATCATCTAGTCCAATCCCCCTGCCGGAGCAGGATTGCCTAGATCATATCACACAGGAACGCATCCAGGCGGGTTTTGAATGTCTCCAGAGAAGGAGACTCCACAACCTCTCTGGGCAGCCTGTTCCAGTGTTCGGTCACCTTCACTGTAAAGAAGTTTTTCCTCATATTTATGTGGAACCTCCTGCGTTCCAGCTTGCACCCATTGCCCCTTGTCCTGTCAAGGGATGTCACTGAGAAGAGCCTGGCTCCATCCTCATGACACTTGCCCTTTACATATTTATAAACATTAATGAGGTCACCCCTCACCTCTCCTCTTCTCTAAGCTAAAGAGACCCAGCTCCCTCAGCCTCTCCTCAGAAGGGAGATGTTCCACTCCCTTATCATCTTCGTGGCTCTGCGCTGGACTCTCTCTAGCAGTTCCCTGTCTTTCTTGAACTGAGGGGCCCAGAACTGGACACAATATTCCAGATGCGGTCTCGCCTGGGCAGAGTAGAGGGGGAGGAGAACCTCTCTTGACCTACTAACCACACCCCTTCTAATACACCCCAGGATGCCATTGGCCTTCTTGGCCACAAGGGCACACTGCTGCCTCATGGTCATCCTGTTGTCCACTAGGACCCCCAAGTCCCTTTCCCCTACGCTGCTCTCCAACAGGTCTGTCCCCAACTTGTACTGGTACATGGGGTTGTTCTTGCCCAGACGCAGGACTCTACACTTGCCCTTGTTATATTTCATTAAATCTCTCCCCACCCAACTCTCCAGCCTGTTTTTGGGTGATTAGTAGCCTAATTTGAATACAGAAGACTAAAAGTATCACTATCCTAATTATTTTATTTTCTTCCTGGTACTATTTTTGCACCTATATTAAGCAGTCAGTAGGAAACATTCTTTGTAGGACTATTTATGCACAGATGCTAAGCAGTGGATATGTAACAATCTAGAAAGCAGTTTCCTATTTCATTAGTCTGGAATCACACTCATACTTGCTTACTGTTAATCTAGCCCTGCAACCATTGCACACACAGCTGCATGCAGCTTAGCACTAAAAAAAGTAAATTAGAAATTATTTTTATAAGTCAATCAATAGAAAGATGGCAAGAATGACTGATGAAAGAAATACTTTACTTGGAGTCAAATTTCTTCAGAATTAGGAGAATATAGATTTCAAACTTTGCTGATTCTGGCTTGAATGGAGTTAACTTTCTTCATAGCAACCCTTATGACATTATGTTTTGGATATATAGCTAAAATTTTGTTGATAACACACTAATGTTTTGTTATTCTTAATTATAATTAAATTAATATTATTAGTATTTTAAACACTGCTTTCATAGCATCAAGGCTTTCTCTGTTTCTCACTCTGCCCACTTCCAGAGAGTAGTCTGGGGAAGGGCAAGAAGTTGGGAAGGGACACAACCAGGACAGCTGACATGAATTGGTCAAAGGGGTATTCCATGCCATATAACATCATACTCAGCAACAAAAAAAATAAGAGGATGAAGAGTGTTTGCCTTCCAAGATAGCTGTTGCTCAGAGACTTCCTGGGTATCAGTCTGCTTGTGGGAGGCGGTGAGTAATCCTTTGCATCACTTCTTTTTTTTTTCTTCTTTTATTCTTTTTCCTTCACTTCTTGAATTGTCTTTATGTCAACCCATGATTTTTCTCATTTTGCTCTTCCTATCTGTCCCTCATCCCGTTGCGGGTAGGGAAATGAGCAAGTGTCAGTGTGGATACTTAGCTTCTGGCCAGTGTCAACCCACAACATAAACCTTCTCCTTTGCTTGCTCCACAGACCAAAAGCACCAGGTACGACCCAAGAGAATGTACCTAGAAGTGTGCATTAGGGAAAGAAAGGAGGGAGGGAAGGTCAGCAGCAGCCCTGTTACGTACTAGTTTTGTTGCTCCTACTCATGTTCCTACTGAAGAATTCTACCACACATGAGAGAAGAATTCGATTTCAGAAACAGACCTCGTGAGCAGGCTTTGCTTAGTATCACAGCTTGTAGAATGCGACGCCTAAAGACCTTAGATACACCGGGATATTTAATTCAGACTTCTGAATGTCCCATCCAGGAACTGGGAGCTTAATTGCATTATTTTAATTTTCTCTGTTATATTTATTTATTTACTTGTTTATTTAATTTACCATCGTTTTCTTCATTCCTACTGAGGCTGCTAACATGTAACAGCTGTTGACATTTGTGTCTGAGTCCATAACCTTGTATTTTTATCAGCTAGAGTAACAGACCTAATGATTCATTACTCAGTCATATGCATCTAGTACAAGAAGTCCAGGATCCAAAGCCTAGCCGGAACCATCACACTGTCTCCATCTGTGAACTGTTCATCTTCTAGGAAGTGGAAAGCAAAGAAATTCATGTTATATTAAGACACTCTGTTCACTGAAATATCTTGTGATCTTATTTCAGAAGTCCTCATTATTTTTCATCAGACTAAAAGGAAGGGGTCTTGACATGAATGTGTAATTAAATAAAACATTAAAATTCTCTAATTCCTATGTTCTTTGTTTCTCCATTGCTCTTAATCAAACTAGACTCAAGGAAGAAGGATTACTTCACAGACATTTTGCTTTTCACTTTGTGTTTTCACTGTGTGTAAATCAGCTCTTAATGAATAGAACATAATTCCTAAGCTGAAATAAAATGCTTTTAATATTGGTTTGGTGCAAAACTATTTTTTAAATTGCAAAATTATAGCAAACAAGAGGTTCAGTAGATTTTTTCTTCCACATTATTTTGTTATAGCGAATTTGTATACCACTGAATTATCAATAAATTTGTATAACAAGAAATTTTTGCATTGTATACTTAGAACTCTGACAATTAATAATAAATAGACACTAAAATTAAATTTTGTTGTCTGAACGCTCCATACACAGTATCTGAGCACATGACATAACATCATTTCAACCATGTGCATAAGAATAATTTTAACATTCTTCTTCCAATACAAAATAAAAATGTGGAGGCAAGCTGAATCATTTCTGTAAGGAAATGTAGATTAAGAAAGAGCCAAAAAAAATCTGAAATTACTACTGAATTTAAGAAAAGGTATACATTGATTTTCTGAATGAGTCCACATTTTTTAAAAGGAAATATTAAAAAAAAAATTCATCGTGATTAAGTAACTAATATTAAACTTCAAGTTACAGTGAGGGTCACTTCATTAACACAGCTGTATTCTTGTCATAACCTAAAGCTCTCAGCTACATGTAACTAGGTCTGCAGAGCACTTAGAACCGATCGATAAAGTAAGGAGGGAGAAGGATGTCTAGGAAGTAAGATGCGTGACTTGCATTTCTACTGTGTTTCTAGAGCGTTCTAAAACCACATTTTGATCAGCCTACTGAAATGGGTATTTATGTAGTAGGACTAAAATACCCAACATGCATCTGGTGAAATTTCAGATATTATAAGATATCAAAGATATCTGTGAAGCATTAGCTGAGAGCCTCAGAGGAGACATTGAGCATTCTAAATAGCATATGGAAGGTCACTCATGATGAGCTCAGATATTTTAAATGTCACTACATGCTTTTGTTTGTACAGCTGAGTCTCAACATTCATGTCTATTTTAGAACGAGCTGATGTACTAGGTATGACTGAGATAGTAACTTTTCTTCCTTGCAGTCCATATGGTGCTGTGTTTTGAATATGTTACTAAAACAGTGCTGATAACAGAACAGTGTTTTTGTTACTGTTGAATGATGTTTTCATAGGGTCGAAGCCTTGTATTTTTCCCACTCTGCCCCCTCCAGCAAGTAAGCTGGGGGTGCACAAGAAGTTGGGAGGAGAGACAGCTCAGATAGCTGACCCCAACTGACCAAAGGAACATCCTGTACGATATGATGTCATCCTCAGCAATAAAAGCTGGGGGAAGTAAGGGGGAAGGGGGTACGTTTGGCATTATGGCATTTGTTTTTCCTCATAACTGTTAAATGTGATGAGGCTGTGCTTTCCATGAAGCTGCTCATAGCCTCAGAACAAAACATTTCATCACAAACAATTATGTTTCACAAATGGATTAAAATAAATGTTCACATTAAAACTGTATTTTTGAAAAAGATCAGGCTGAGGTTAGTGTATTGGATTTTTGAAAAAACTGTTAAGGTACCATCATTAAAAAAAAAACAATTTGTCATATCATTATTAATTTATTCCTTGAATCTCATCCTTTATCCTTTATCCTTTATAAAGGTGAATAAACCACTACTACCAGTTCCTGAAAGTAAAGCAAACGTTACACTCTAGAACAATATACACTGACACAGACAAATGAGTTCTCTCACTGTAGGGAGAGCCATCCATTTACGGTATCAAATTAGGCATCACTCAGAGGCTAAGCTCAGCTGCCCCCAGCCCCTCTACTATATGAGAACAAGCTGGAACACAAGGAGGTTTGGCTTCTGCTAAATTAGCCCTCTTAAACGCAACACATAGTCATAGCCAGATGCTCCTAGAGAATGATTAATCTGCGGTATTTTAGAAGCCAACTTCTGGATGAGATTAATTATGACCTATAATTGCATATTTCTTCAGCAAAATAGAAATAACACATATCTACATTTTGTTAGATAAATTCCTTCCTAGGTTAAGAAGTCTTGAAACAACCACGAAAGGAGCCTCAGGAAATTCAGTACTTCCAGAATTAAATCAAAAGATAAATTATTTATTAAAGTCAAACCCAAGTATTGCAATTCTACTTGAAGTTAAATGTTCAACAAACTTTTAACTGTGGAATCACCTCTATACGATCAAAGGTTGGCAAATTATCCATGGTCTTAGTTTTCTTAACAAGGTTCGTTCTTTCTTTATGAAATACAAAGGAAGTCGCAATTCCATAGCCATACTTAAGATCATGGTTATTCAAGTAGTCAGTCTACACAACTAATGAATCCTTGCAAGTAGCTAATTCTGATGCAGGTAGGAGGATAATAACTTTAGAGACTTGCCAAGAAAATCATCAGATATATAATAGTCACCAGTTCATTGTTCAGCTGCACAAAATTAAAACCTTCTGGATCTTTCTTTAGCGGAGACAAATGCCTCTTCAGAAACTTCTGGATATATTTCATTCTATCAGTTACTACATAAAAGGTTTGACTTTAATTTAAATCAAAGATTAATTTCTTATGTCCTATTCTGTAGCTTCATGATGTAAATTTCAGTGCATGTTAATGCTAGCAAAGATTACAGTGACACCAAAATCTTGTCATTAGCAAATAACAGTAACAGGCAAATAATTTTGCATTTATTTAGAATATACATTAAATAATTTTTAGGACTTTTTATTTTTTGAGTGGGGTTGGCAGGGGGAGGGTGGTCACAAAAACTGTGACAAAACCAGAACAATTTCAAAAGCTTAAGAGCCTTTTCTACATGTTACTCTTTTTCTTTTCTTTTTTTTTTTTTTTTCCCAAAAAGGAAACAGTATTTAATGAAGTTTAGTGCCACCTGTATGTGAAAGATATTTTGTTAAAAAGCTGAAGAGATAATACGGTAAGAAACTTGAAAAGAAGTGTAGGAGAAAAATCCTCTAAAATTTTTAAATATATATAAAGACAAGCAAACATATATTAAACTAATGACTTTGCCTTGGAAGACAGTTTCACTCCATTTCCAAGAAAGTTTGACTCCAGTAGGAAAGCATACTTCTACTTAAAGACACAGAAATGTGACAACAGGATGGTTACCCTTCTATCAATAATTATTATCCTTGCATTTATCGAAATAGGAACATAGGTGTTTCAACATTTGGACACATGGCCAATCACAGAAGCTGACAAAAGGGCACTTCATGCCTGAGTATCAGTGCCTGAAAAGAATTAAAGATAATACTAATGAAAAATAAGACCTGTAAAGTCATAATTTAAAACACTGCTGCCTATCTGTAATAATACCAAGTAAATTTTCTGTAGCACTTTGATTATTTAATAGTGAAATATTTAACAGAAATATAAAATTAGTGAAATCAGAAAAATAATCAAAACAGTAAGCTAAGCAAGCACTGTACTATGTAATACATGTATTCAGATTTCAAAAATCTGTCTTGTTTTTTCATGAATAAAAAATTACAAGGCACGCAACGCCCTATCCAATCATCATTGCAAGTAAAGATCCTTTTGTATAGCTGGCTGGAGGGAAAAATTTTTAAACAGCAGTAACAAAACTCAATTGCAAAGATCTTTATCCTTACAGAATTTGAAGGCAGTTTAATGACTTCTTTAAGTAGGCAAACAATCTTTTACCTTTTACATTTGCTTTTCAACCCATGAGAAGAAAACACATGAGAAGAAAATCTCATCAATTTGTGATACGTCCTGAAATGAAGAAAATACATCCTACTTTGCAAATACTATTTAATGTTGTTTCCATTTCTCATAAAAACCACTTATTTCTCCTATTCTTTTAAAGAAATTAATTTTTTTGGTTGTCTGGCAGCAGTTTTTGGCAGTTTTTCAATTCCTAACTTAAACTCCTCCAGACTCTGATGAAGGCTTGTGGTTGGTTGTTTCAGGTATTATTGCTAATAAAATGAAATGTTATCTACTTCCAGATGCTGTCTCCAAAGGAGAAAAAGAGCAACAGCCTTTCCAAGGAAAAGGTGAAACATTTCTGAAACTAGGTATCTTATAGAAGGCGAGTATTAAATTGCAAGTAGACGAAAGAGGCTTTAGGGAAGGGAAGAATTAGCATACACTGGATGAAGCTATGAACTGAAATCCTCGAAGTGATAACAAATTAAAATAAAGAATGCAGCTGATCAGTACAGACATAAAACTCTGCTAAACTGGTATGGCCAGACAACGGGACTGTCTTAAAGCTACTGTGAAAATGGGTATGAAGCAGGCTGGTACCTGTAAAAAGCTTGATAGCAGATCATGAGAGAGTTGAGGTTCCTATAGGTTCCTATCCAGTCTTCCATCAACAGTACATGTAAAAATCTCTTTCAAAACTATCAATCAAGATAATGCTTAGCAGCCCAGTACATTAATACAGAGATATAAGGAAAGTCAATGTCTTTGAATAACATTTGTTCTAATGATTCAATCTGAGTCATATCCACAATTTAAAAAATAATAATAATTTTAAAATCTCTTTATTAAAGATCCATGATTAAAACCTTCCATTTCTGATGGGCAAGACTGTTTACTCCTCAAGACAATCCTATTAGTTGTTTTCTACCATGAAAACTTGCAAACACAAACACATTGCTGCTTTCTTCTACTGCAGTGTGTGATGGTTTCAGCTTCTTACTTTTGGTTTCTGGCTGTGGAATATCCATAATAGATCTGAGAAGTGTGCATAAAAAAATATATGATTGAATATGCCATATAGTACTGTATATATGTGCAATGGGGCTTTTACATGCATCTTGGGAGAAAAAAAATAATACAGTTCCCCCAGTAAAGGATTAAAAAACACTGCTGGAAGAAATTGAATGCGAGTGAGTGGTAGCTCTGTGATGAGTTTTCAGAGGAAAAAGAGCTCTTAACACTAGTTTGGATTCCTTTGGCAAACACTGTCTTTGAAATTTGGCCTGTCTTTAAGAGAGGTCTCCAGATCATGAATAAGCATTATCGTTATGACTTCTTTAATCAACTAAGTTCAGATTTAAATCATTCTGTATTGTCTAATGATATAAAGTGTATATTCATTTTAGGTGCTACAGTTTTTAATTTATTTCAAGTTTCTGGATTGTATTGAAGTAGTCAAACACCTGAAAGTAGTCAAACACCACATACTGGTGTGATGCTCACATCATACTTGGATCTAGCTTCTTATATTTATATGCTAAAGGATTCTTTCATTTTTCACTAACAGATGTCCTAAAAGTTTGCAATATTATTTGAATCCTGTCTTGTGAATGTTGCAACACTGGTGTAACTACTCAGAAAATAAAGTTTTCTGAATATGAAAGAATAAGAAAAAATAGTCAACTCAATTTTCAAAATAGATGAAATTAAATTGCATTGAGTTTATTCTGGAACTAAATGAGAATACCCACATAAAGACCTTACATAGTTTAATTACCCTATATCATTACCATAGTTTCTTTGTAGACAACGTCTTATTTTCAAGGTCACTTTTTGGCTGTTAGTGGTGGTATTGGTTTGATTTTTTTACTTTTTAAGTAAGACAAGTTGACACATATTCATCTGTAAAAGTGATGAAGATCATTGAAATTTTAAAGATAAAAAGCTATCAAGAAACTATAATCATGTAAAATTTGTCTTTGATGTCATTGTCCACTGCTCATTATGAATATATCCAGTAGTGTTGAGCTGCAGAAAGGGAGCTCCTAAATTATAGAAATGTAATCTCATTCAGAGTTTAGGATATCATTAGTGGAGTCTGAGAACAATTTTAATGTGAAAATTACATACAAAACTACAGTAATCTTCAGTGAATCATGAGGATGATACTTTCTTTAAGCTTTTTTGACAGTTGCAAAATGGCTGTTAAAGAGGGTCTTCCTTTCCAAAGGGAAGGCTTTCTATTAGTCCTTCTTGAAATTCAAGAAGTTCCTGTCAGCTCATTCCTCCAGCCTGCCAAGGTCCCTCTGAATGGCAAGTGTATCGACTGGTCCCCCCCAACAGTAACGATCACAAATCTAGTTCAACTTCTTGTGTTTTTCTTACAAAAAGCCTCTTTAATAATTTGCAGTGTGTTATGATAACAAATTTTCATATGTTTTGTTCTGGAATTTTAGGGCTATGCTTACTTAGTCAGAGGAGAACTTTCTGGTCTGAGTATTGACTTACTCTACATTTACATGCATTTATAAATGTAAATCAAAGTATGTAGATTTACACTTGCATGGAAGGTATACAAGTCTGCAAAATCAATGTGGAAGTGTTACATGTTCCCGTTATGTGGTCATTCTTTATAAATAACAGTAAAACCAGAACTTTCACATACAGAAAAATTTCTGCTGGCCATTGTAAAACCTTCTGGATGAATGCCCGTTAATTTCTTTCTCTGTAATTTATTGAATGCTCTTTACTGGTGGATTTCCCATATAACATTGAATCAAGCTATATATCTGAGGATTTATTAAGTATTTTTCAAAATGAAATGATGTAATGTTGTAAAATTTATGCAGTATATTATGTGACAATATTAAAAGCGCAAGATGAAAATAATAATATAGCTTCTCATTTACTGCAGAACAAAGACTTGAAGCCAGAAACTTTCAGTATCATATTTACAAACTTGAACTGAACACAGAAATATAGAAATGTGTCAATTATGCAAGGGAAGTGTATTTTCCTTATATTTTATGTCACATGATGAACTGACAGGACTGAAATGCCATCTGAATACTAATCTTAAAGTATGGTTAGCTTATTTCCACAAATTTCAGAAGAATCCTGAGGCTATTCCCACTGAAAGCAGCAGAGCACTCGCTAAAATAAAGATGTGTTTCAGAATGATGCTGAACCAAGCGTGACATCAGGACAGCAGCGACCATTGTATGTAGGAGATTTGCAGTGAGGCTTGTAGAAAAGTCAGCCCATGGAATTCATAGAGTCACTCAGGCTGGAAGACACCTTAGGAGTTCAGCTGGTATGAAAACATCCTGGGATGAACTAAGGATAGTAAATTATACAGTTAAAGTAACAGTCATCAAGCATCATTAATATACAAATATTAAGACTTATAGAACTTTAGTCTCTAAGGCATGGAAGGTTCTAAAAATTATTCTTGACTATATTCAATTACAAAATGTAGTTTGAAAGAATTACAGGGAGATCATTCTTCACAGAGTATAGTAGCTATGTGCCTATATAACATCTTAAAGAAAGAAAATCAAGGAAAAGGGAGGTGGGGGACAGGAAGAAAAAAAATTACCAGTGTCCTGAAGTTCAGTTTATGTATATGGATTATATTAATCTTCACAATTTAAAGCATCATACATATGATATACTGAATTAATTTCATAGAAGTTCTGATGTTGTAGTTTGTTTGTCATTATGCATTACATACTAGATACCATCCAGATGTGACATTTAAAATTATTTCTGTGATGTGGCTTTTGTTTTTTTTTGAAAAATTGTTATTATTTTGAGGGGCCGGTAGTAGAAACAAATGAGTAAAAGTCAAATTAGTGTATGGCACAAAGAGATAAACATTTTGAAATATGTGTGAATATCTTACCTATTTTACTATGACAAGTTATTGAATGTTTCTTCCAATATCCAGCAAAGGTTATTTCTTCTATTCTTTTACAGTTTGGAAGCTGACTACATATTGACATGTTTTCATCTAATGGTATATTTCACTGTTCCTTTATGAATTCATGAGTTTATTTGTGCTAAGTTTTAACCATCTCTCTAGCTCTAACAGGTTGTGCATAAGTTACAACAGAAGTATAAATTACAATTTTGTATGTGTGGAAACACCTCTCACGGCACCTCCTGAATATACAGTGACAAACTACATTGTTGCCAGTAGAAGAATTGTTCCTGTATTTATCAATGGCATAGGTTGCAAGTCCCAGACATTTTACTAGTAGCTAGATATCTAACTACCTTTTAAAATCTGGATCTCTGGCTGACTGTTGAAATAAGCATTGCCATTGGTAGCATACATTTGCAAGATTGCAATCTCATTCTTAAAGAACTTTTCAAATGTGTTTATACTTAGCTAGGAGTAGGAAGTCCTTAGAGGAAATTCTTGCCTTGTTGAAGTCAGAATTGTGCCACTGACTTCAAAAGGATTTGGAATTTTCTCTTCTGTTTAGAAATTATTTAATTAGGTTTCACATTAAAAAAATAACTTTTAATTTCCTTTCTGAAGAACTCTTAATTTACTTCAAGAATTATAAATCTAATAGAGCATCATCATCAACATTAAAGGTTACAAGACTAGGTAGTAAATCTCAACAATTAAAAAATTAGGAAATGATACATGAAAGCAGCCACTGTAAGATCGTCTTCAATAATGTGATCATATGCCTCCCTCCTTCAATGCAAGTAAAAATATTTTATATTGATTTCTATTCTCCATACTTATCATAGTATCATAGAATTGTTTCAGTTGGAAGGGACCTTAAAGATAACAGAATCACAGAATCACGGAATGGTTAAGGATTGGAAGGGATCTCTGGAGATCATCCAGTCCAACCCCCTGCCAGAGCAGGTTCACCTAGAGCATGTTGCACAGGGTCGCGTCCAGGCGGATTTTGAATATCTCCAGAGAAGGAGACTACAGCACCTCCCTGGGCAGCCTGTTCCGGTGCTCTGTCACCCTCAAAGTAAAGAAGTTCCTCCTCATATTCAGATGGAACTTCCCATGTTTCAGTTTGTGCCCATTGCCCCTTGTCCTGTCACTGGGCACCACTGAGAAGAGTCTTGCCCCCTCCTCTTGATCATCTAGTTCTACCCCTCCTGCCATGGGCAGTGACACCTTTCCACTAGACCAGGTTGCTCAAAGTCCCATCCAATCTGCCTTAAACACTGTCAGGGAGGGGGCAGCCACAACTTCTCTGGGAAACCTGTTCCAGTGTCTCACCACCCTCACAATCAAGAATTTCTTCCTAATATTTAATCTAAATCTACCCCCTTTCAGTTTAAAACCGTTCCCCCTCATCAGCTGGCAGCAGCGGCAGCGGCGGCAGCGGCGACAGCGGCGACAGCGACTGAGGTCAGTGCAGGGTGAGGGTGAGATCAGGCTGTACCAGGCGGGTTCCGTACCCAGGGCCCCCCGAGCAGCAGCCCCGAGTCCCGTCTGGACCTGGAAGTTCCCGGCAATGAATCAGGCGGGGAGGGGGCGTAGCCGGAGGCAGCGCGGGAGATTTGAAGTGCCCCTGGGGAGCGTGAGCGACCCGGAGCACGGCAGTTTGTGCAGCAGTTCGCGCAGCAGTTCGAGCAGAGTAGGCAGGCAGGAAGGTATAGTTTCCACTCGGCAGGGCCCTAAGTCCTCTGCGGGTGCCAGAAAGGACATGGCAACCCAAACGGACCTGCCGCAGAAGCATGCGGAGGTGCAGGTATCAGGATGCAGGGAGTGCCAGAGCCTGGCCCTGGCACTCGAGGGTAACGGAGACCTCACCTGTGTGAGGTGCGAACAGGTCAACAACCTGATCTCCTTGGTGGCCCAGCTCAAGGAGGAGGTGGAAAGGTTAAGGAGCACAAGAGCATCCCAGGAAGAGGATGGCAGGCAGTGCTGTTCCCTGCCTGCCCTGGGGGAAACGGATGGGCCTAATGCTCCTCGGGTAGTGGAGGATCCTCTTCCTCCTCCACAAGGAGCAGGAGAAGACCTAGGGGATGGGGAGGAATGGAGGCAGGTCCCTTCTCGGGGTGGTAGGAGAATCCCATCCCGACCTTCCTCCCCTCCCTACATCCCCCTGAAGAATAGGTATGAGGTGTTGGAACCTGAGCGTCTTCCTGAGCGTCAGGAAGACACGAATCTAGGTGAAGGACCTTCTAAGGGGCTACGTAAACGGAAGCGACCAACTAGGAGGGTTGCAACCAGCTCCAAAAAGGAGAAAAGAAAAGTAATTGTTATAGGTGACTCCCTGCTAAGGAAAACAGAGGGCCCCATATGCAGGCCAGACCCGACTCACAGGGCAGTCTGCTGCCTCCCTGGGGCTCGGGTAAGGGATGTTGCCAGGAGGATTCCTCAACTGGTGAGGGCCTCTGACTACTACCCAGTATTAATATTCCAGGTGGGTAGGGAGGAGATTGAAGAGAGAAGTCCCAGGGCAATCAAAAGGGACTTCAGGGCCCTGGGGCATTTGGTGAAGGGGGTAGGTGCACAGGTTATATTCTCTTCATTACCTTCTGTGTTAGGTGAAAATAGGGAAAGGACTATGAAAATACAACAGATTAATTTCACTTCAGTGAAATTTAAGGTATACAGTGGTCACACTATAAAAATAATGCTTTCCAAAGGAAGTGAAAGCTGGTGCTAAACTAATAAATCATAGAATCATAGAATGGTTTTGGTTGGAAGGAACCTTAAAGTTCATCTAGTTCCAACCCTCCTGCCATGGGCAGGAACACCTTTCCACTAGACCAGGTTGCTCAAAGCCTCACCCAATCTGGCCTATAAACACTCCCAGGGAGGGGCATCACAGCTTCTCTGGGCAGCCTGTTTTTTTTCCTGTCTCACCATCCTCACAGGAAAGATTTTCTTCCTGATATCTCATCTAAATCTACCCTCTTGCAGTTTAAACCTGTTACCCCTCATCCTATCACAACATGCCCTTGTAAAAAGTCCTTCTCCAGCCTTCCTGTAGGCCCCCCCTTCAGGTACTGGAAGGCTGCTAGAAGCCTTCTTTTCTCCAGGCTGAAGAGACCCAGCTCTTTCAGCCTGTCTTCATAGGAGAGGTGCTCCAGCCCTCTGATCATTTTCTTGGCCCTCCTCTGGACTCGTTCCAACACCTCCATATCCTTCTTATGCTGGGGGCCCCAGAGCTGAATGCAGTACTCCAGGTGGGGTCAAACAAGAGCAGAGTAGATGGGCAGAATCGCCTGTTAATTGGCTCAGGTTTGACCACTGACAGGTCTGTCTTAAAGCCAGCTGAAACTGGCTCTGGCTGACTTGGTGTCTTCTCACAGAATGCACCCCTGCAGCCCCCTTTCCCCCCACCGCTACTAAAACCTTAGCACATAAACCCAATACACTTTCTGAGTTAACATTTTTATAACTCTTCTTCACTTCCTTTTCCTTAGTCTCCAATCCCTTTGCTAACAGCTCTAGCCCTGGTTATCTACATGAAATCTTAATATTTTTCTTTAAATCAGGGGACACTTTCATTTCCATTAATTCTTGTACAAGCCAGACACATTGTAACCAGAAGGATTTTTTTAAATTCTTTTTTTTTCAGGTAAAAAGCACCAGTCTTTTTTTTTTTTAAGGAAATATGAGCTAATAATTTCTTGGTATATGATTTGGAGTTTCTGAATACTGAATGAATGCTACGCAAAAAAAAAAAAGATGTTTTTAAGCATTTCCCAAGTGGGCACTTTCCTAAAGCATAATTTTAGTGTCCAAATCTCAGGCGGGATAATCTAGTCTTCCTCAAGAAAAGCCTAGATTTTTCTATAGAGGTTATCTCCATTGAGATTCACTCCAAGTCTTGTGAAAACGATGGACTGAAAAATCCTCCATACAAAACTTAGCCTTACTTAGCTCCATAAGGAAAATACAGAAAATATGAAACCAGGAATATAATGTTGGTCTTATCTCCTAATCTTTTTCACAGAGTAAGTGCCTAATGGTATAGAAGAAAGGAAAAGCGAGTACTGACAGTCCTCTGATACATTTTCTTCTTTCCCTGCCCTCCCTTTACATAATGAGCTGCTAGCTTGACCAATTGCTCAACGGGCATAAACTTTGGAGTTTAGTTGTCTTTGGCCTAAAATATACTTTGTCTTCCTGTTACTGGCTATGATGTAACCAGAAGTGCAAGTCATACATACCAGAGTAAAAGGAACCTGTCTTATTTTGCAGAAGGAAGAAGTAGGATCTCATATCACTGAAAGATATAAGCGTATTAAGTTTACCTTTCACAGTCTACAGAACGGAAACTTGCAGATAAGATTAAGATCCTAAGCCCGTTCTTCCCTGTCCTCCACCTTGATAAGAATGGCTTTATCATGACTGAAGCCACAGTCCCATTTGCCTGTTCACTGTCACCCTTGCATACCTACAAGTGTAAAGAAGAGGGGAAGGGCTGTGGGACAAGCTATTGCAATGTAACACCCTGAAAACTGAAAAAATCCTGTGCTGTCCCTCAAAATAAAGAGGGCTTGTATTTCACATGGAATAATCACTCACATTGGTTATCTGTTATGAAAAATTTTGGCACCAAATCTGTGTTTTCAGCCTTCTTTAGACACTAAGCACTTTTTAGGAGTTATTCACTGCAGCCTGCACTGCAGAAAAGTTAACTGATTGGCAGTTCTGTAACAAAAACAAATAACTCCAAGCACAAATGCATGCCTGCTGTTATGTTCCTAGGAGATTTTCATGCTAAATGGAGAAGAACTTAAATAGTCTTGTCCCCCACAGGTTAGTCAGCATTAGAAAATAAGCAGATTGGAATACTTGTGGGGAATCAGGACAATTTGGCGCTTAAGTCCTTGCATTGGCAGGATTTTCATGGATTAGATTCTTTTCCCCTTTCATGTGAAAACCTTTCTACCTTGTAGGTATATTCCTATACAACACCTGTGCTTCCAGCCAAAATCTCTAAAATTTGGTAATGACCAATAGCCTGTTCTTTTTTAGGCCTACAGAATTAACAAGTTGACACAGTTCATTCTTTTATAAGGCTGACTTATAAGAATTATTTTGAAGCAAAATCAAATATGGGAAGATTAAAACTGCAACAAACTTCCATTGTTTTGACTTTTGAGAACTTAAAGCTGTTAAAAGTATATATATGAATAAAAACAGTAGGTTAAAGATGAAGTATCACGTAAACTATAATTTAAATATATTGAATATCACAGAAGTGTTAGCATCTATTTTATAAAGAGAAACAAATTGCATGCTGTCTATTTTGTAGTAGGTATTGATTTCAGTTTCAGTGAGTCAGAACAGAATCAATGAAAAAATATAATAATATTTTTATTTATATAGAAATTTTTGATCAAGGAAGGATGAAGTAGAATATTAAAACAAATGAGAACAGAATTTTCAAAACACACTCTTAATAAAGAAAGAAACATATCTTGGCAATAATGATTCAGTCTTATGGAATTTCTCTTTTATTGCAATCATAGCTGATGTTACTGAGAAAAACTATTTCATATGTTTGATTGCAGCCATCAGAGTGGCCATATTGAATGGAAGTAATCTAACTAAATGTAGGCCAAATATACCAATAAATCAAATAACTTAAAATGTAGATCTCTACATCTTAGTCATCTTAGATTCTCTTTATAGCAAATGGAAACAAAGATAAACTTACAGATTGCCAGTTATCTCATGCTACTATAGATTATTTAAGTCAAATATATTGTGCCTCATTTCTCTTCATTAGCTACAAAGAGCCTACGATGACTAACTCAAATATAGATATCTTTATGTTGACACTTAAGGGTTGATTCAGTTGCTAAAGACAGACATCTAATGTCATTTAAGATGCTGTATGATGCTGAAGATACCCTCACAAAGCTGGCAGATATGACAAAAGACTTGTGGGAGACCTGTTGTCTTCTAGTTTAGTAGCTGGAGATAAAGAGAGATAAACTAGTGCATCTTAAATGGTAATAAACGTAAATGTTTATGCAATTGAATACAGTTCCTAAAATTAGGCAAGCTGAATCCCAACCCCTCTGTCATTTAAAAAAAAAAAAAAAAAAAAAAAGAGATGGTAAGACTGTAGATAGTTTTATAAATCTAATATCCAGATAAAAGGACTTTGATTGCAACTCATTTTGCCTGTCTAAAAGCTGAGAGTGGGCTTTTGTTAAAGACTGAGTTATCTAAAAGTACCTCAAGGTGTGCACATACCATCTACGTTCTAAATATATACTGTAGTCAATGGAGATGCACTTTAGTAGAGCCTAGTGAGTTATTCCGCTCATCCTGAAGTAGGCCCTTAGGATTTCATTCAGTTGCCCCACACAGATATCTGGTATGTTCCAAGACAACTGGCTTACTCAAAATAATTCATACACAGCCAGCAGCTTTACACCCAGGCATCCAGGAAGCATGTGTGCTCTTCTGGACAGACAACTGAAAGCCTGGCAATATGTCCTGGAACAAGTCAAATGACAATAGACACCTGTGTATGGCTAAATGAAGCTGTTAATGAGAAGTTAGTGGGCCCTCCTCATTTGTGAAAAGGAAGAAGAGTGAAAGAGGAAGAGGGAATAAGAGAAGGAAAAGGGAAAGGAACAGGAGGAAAAAAAAGTGGTACAGTACAACATAGTAGTTGGATTAAATGACTACATGTTTCAAGACCTAATTTGTAGTGTTTCTTTGCACATTTTCTGCTTTCAACTCAATCGCTCTTCTCCTGAAACGACACTTCGGGGGCGGGGGATAGGGGAAACTAAACACAAAAAAAAACAGAAAACAAACCAACAAAATCTTGTTTCTATTTATTTTTCTAAGAAGGATTTGTTCTGCAAGATAGTTGTCGTTTTCTATGTCTTTTTTTTTTTTTTAATAGTCTTTGTTCCAAAAATGTTTGCATGCTTTCTAGAATGATGGATTTCTCCTGTTAACATGGGGTTTTAATTATTTTATGAGGATGGGCTTTGTCTGTTTTATTTATATTATATTAGAAAGCTGAATGCACTTCACACTTCATGGTATATGTTTGCAGTCACCAAAGTTTCTTCATGGAAGGATTTGTGATTCAAAACATACTCAAAATTCATAGAGAAGTTGAAAAGAATTTAGAAAGGGACTGATTCACTGAAGAAGCACAAGTAAGAAATATAAATAGTAAAGATGCACCTCTATTTCTCCAACTGCATTCTGCTACATCCATAGTAAGAACAGAAGGATTTCTATCTTGTATCTGCTCCATAGAACTTGTTCTGTCTCGATCAAAGTCACAGAAAAAAAACCTTTTAGTATACATATATAGCTCTTGTTCATAGTTAAGACATAATCTCAACTTTTTCATTATATCTTAGTAGCTCTGAAAGCTGATTAGTGGGATGGGGGGTAGTATTTTTGTCCCTTTCAAAATAATAAGGATAACAGGTTTTATTATTATTTTAGCCTTAGTAAAGGATACAAAGGGTGCACATTGAATCTACAAAATATATTTATTTCATCTTTTAATCACAAAGTAGAAGAGTGATATAATAAGGCGAGAACATCAAAGAGTAAGTTTCTAAACTCACTGAAAATTCCACAATTCATAATATTTCAATAAAAATCCATGACTGAGAAATACTTAGGCACTCTGCTTTTTGCCCCTTTCAGGATTTCATTTAAAAAAAATTATAATGGTGCATTATTATTTGTGCGTCTATTATAAGCACAAATATTACGAATATATATTTTCAGAATGTGCTGGAACAAGAAAAGATGAAGTAAAACTCCTACTGACTCAAATTACTACCAATAGTTTCTTGCAGATCTCCTTTGTTTGAGGTCTTTGGTGACTTCATAAATAATCCCCACAACATGAGTCCCTTCATGTAAGATTTATTCAGTCTCAGGTGTACAGACTCTATTACATTTCTACAAGGAGATCACCCGCAGGGAGTAGGATTAATGTAAGCTAGTGAAAAGAAAACAATGTGATAAAGAATAAAATACCAGGAAATATATATGCCTTATTCCTCAGAGTAAGTTACTTATTTCTATTAAGGGAATTTCCCAACATTTCTGAAGAACTGAAGGAAATTTTTTGCTAACAATTTAAATGCAGAATAGACTTATGCAAAGAGCTAAAATTGCTTTCCTCTGAGACACTAAGTTTTACAATTATTAATGCCCTTAACACTTGAAACTTTACTAATATTCTTTGATTAGGATTTCTGTTTCAAATGTATAAGCACCGTAATAATAGTTTCACAGGAAAAAGACCATCATCACCGAGATGACTTGATTTTGTTTGTCATTGTCAGACAACAAGTTTCAAAATACTGGACTGCAGTTCTATATTTGTTTTTATAGCTAATATACATTTTGGCTGTAATGAAAATGTCAATGGAAATTAATATAAGCATTTGTTTTCTGACAGGATTGAAATAATGATTTTCTTTTCTGAAACATTATTATTATAAAAATCATAATGTTTAACAATTTTTACACCAGTTTTAAAGGTCGTATGGATCAAATAATGCTCCTTTTTCAATTTCTTTTTGATATTCCTATTACTATGAAATAGTTTAACAAAGTGCTATTGTCACATATTGAGTGTCTAATCTGTTTCTTTTCTAAAAGGACCATAAATTGCTGCAGCTAAACATATTATGATGAGGCAAGTACAAAATAAGGTGACATCTGAATGAGACTGTGTGTCAAGATGATCATTATCTAGCAGGTGAATAGGGAGAGAGCAGATATTTGGGCTGTGCTAGCTGTTAACATATTGTTAAATGAAGTTTATTTTGAGAATTGCAAGTTATTGTCCTTAAAAAGCAAATATTTTTTACTTCTGAGGCTTCACATGAGGGTTTCAGTTAGCTTTTTATTACAATGCCTGCAAACATAGATATCTACAAGCATTCTTGCATCAGTGCCTGGAATATTGTTAACATCCAAGAGAAAGTGTTTTGGTTTTGCAACTCATTTAACAACTAACAGAGGTTTATATTAATAAGTATATTTTACCTAAACAGTTATTTCATAGTTAAGACAAAAGATTCGGTTGTTTGCAATTTTTTTTGGCTCAGCTAAAAAAGTGATCTATCTAGGAATCTGTTGTTTTAATGAACTTTACAGTGATTTAGGTTCTTATGGTCCTCAAAACTCCACCACCGAGAATTACTGATTTGTAGTTTCTGATGTGAATTCTTACCCTGGTCAGGAAGTACTACATGGAATACTTATTACTTCAGTGCTTTCTCTATATTCAAAATATTTTCATAAACATCAATAACTGATGTAAATGAAAATGTTCTTTTCCCTGTCATAGATTCAACAGGTTGGCCTTAATTTGAAAATGTTGGGAATATATATCTGCTCCATCTCATTTATAATACTTTTTTAAGTAATGGCAATCAAAACGTCCTTTGGGGGCGGAGGTCTGGTGGGATGAGAGCAAGAAAGAAGAGTAGAAAAGAGAGGAGGGTTTGGGGAGAAACCGCACCTCTTCCACCAACTTTAGAAAGCGTAGCAAAAAGGTGGTTAATTAACGAAAAATGAAAGAATGTTTAAGCGTAATTTTTCCTAGCACTCTTAAAAATGAATAAATCAACAAGGTTTAAAATAAAGCTCTCTACAGATGTGTAGAAAAGAAGAGGAATATATTAGCATTACTGAATGCCTCTGATGGCTGTGAACTTTTAAAAATATTTCACTGACTGTTTAAAAAAAGATTCTATTTAGCATATTGATATAAAAATATAAGGTCTTCTGAAGGGAAACCTAGACACTTTATAAAAGACTTATTTTACAAAAAGTATGTAATTTGGCAGATTTTTTTTTAATTGCTAAATACTGAGTTAAATAGTTAAATTACTAAGGGAGAAATAAATTATTCAATATTCTATAAAATTTGGTAAACTTTGTCTTATTTCCCAAACAAAATGCATACAGTCATGCAAGATTAATGCATCTATAAATTCCCTGTACAAAAACACCAGTGTAAACCTTGAAAACAAGGACTTCACAAGTGATATTCAATACTTTAATCATTTAAGAATCTTCAATTTCAGTTCTTGTAAGAGAAAAGTTCAGTGGAAATCCACACTTGAAATATGAAATGAAACATTTGTAAAACCTTGTGTTAACACATATTCTTCTAATTAGCCATTATGAGGTAAAGCACTGAAATCCCATGGGTTTATGCAGTGTGAACAAAGCAAAAAGAGAAGGAAGTCTCTGAAATCTTGAGTTAACTCATGCTTCCTCCATACAAAATGAAGTGCCAAATCAAAGTATGGCAAAGTATTAGTGAATAAAATACTAAGAAATCATCATCAGAAAAGAAACTTTAGTCCTGTGTCACAATATGTGAGGAATGAGGAAGAGTCTTCAGACAGAAGTTTAACACTTTTTATGCCTATATGTTTTTTTGTCCCAGGCCAAAGGTATTTTTTTCAAACATTTATGGGATCTACTATTAATAATGTGTGTGATTTGTAGACATACAGATCATGAATTTCAGTATATGGATGATCAGGAAAACTAAGGCATTCTTTGTCTAAAAAATACAAATCTGGCTTGCTTGTAATAGGAAAGAAGAGGTTACAAATGAGAATTGATGAGATCAGAAACAAAACTGAGGATCCTGTGGTGCCACTCAGGCAGAGTCCTAAATATCAGCACTGATATTTAGGAAAGCAAATTGGAAGATACAATGCCAAACATTAACCTGCTGGGTTATGTAGGATGCCAGTCATGCTGATGTTTTCTACTGAAAACATCCTCAGAGGCTTATTCTTAGAATCACTGTGCCGTGGACGAAGTGATCACCTAAGTTTCCAAGCTCACTTGAAATCCTCCAAGGAGGCATCCTCCCAACTAAATCTCATGGAAGTCCTGACTTGCTCTGGGCAATTGTAACACAATGCATATCAGTGGTTAAATGTCTCTGCTTCTCTAATAAGTTTGTGGTTGGATAGCTCATTAGAAAGTGGTGGCAGGGCTGGATGGGTTGGATACATTGGCCTGGTGCAGCAGCTGTTGTTGTGGGTCAGGATTCCTGTTACTTCCCAGTTGTAGCTGAGTAACTATGCTCATGTCATGCAGAACGTGCCAAGATGGAAAGGAAGAGGAGGCAGGCTCAGATAATATGTCTTTATTGTCCTAAACAGAATTGAAATATTCAAAATAATACAGATGGCTCCATTTACACATCCTAAAATATTTAAACTGCTATTTTGGATTCAACAAGCAGATCTGGATAATCCTTATTCAACCTGAGCAGCCAGAGGTGTCCCAGAGCTTTCTGAAAGGAACTGTATCAGGAATCTCAAAAAATTCATGTTTCCAACAAAATATTTTATTTTTTATTGTGTATGACAACTATTTAGATGGAGGAAACTGATCTTGAAAGTTTATTTGGGAGTTAATTATGTAACTAGTTTATGTCTAAATTTAAGGGGCCCAATCTGCCAGTTTCACTGAAGAAATTGCTTAAGTTCATAAGCTAACTTTTATAGGACATAAGGCAATCTTTTCAGGATTTTCTTAAAAATAGTTTCCTAAAGTATAAAATCAAATAGGCCTCCAGGTTAGGCAGACTTTTCCCTCAATTTAAAATGAAATGACTGAAGCTAAGATCATGGTGAGAAAGATGCCATGTAGTTGTATGGTTTTGAAAATATTTGTGCCTTCAAATATCCTGCCGTTATTGCAGATTTCTGAACCGACAGTTGATGGTGTTAAGCAAACTGAAGTAAAAGAAATGAGATATAGGAAATGAAGAAAAAGAAAAAAAAAAAGAAAAAAAAAAAACAAACCTGTTCATTTACATGTTTACATGGGTTTCAGTTTTGACAGCTAGCCATGATATTACAATACACTGTTCAGTAAATTTTTTTAAAGAGAAGAAAAATATCCCCTGTTCACGATGGAAATTTTCACCAAAAATTACAATAGAAAATGGATTTTCTTTTATTTCACGTAAGTTTCAGTCTTCATTGAAGTGAATTTATTTATTCTTGAGGACTTCTGCACCAGGACCAACATATCTCATTTAATTTTGCATAATGGTTTTATCTGCATCAGATGTGATGGAAGATGGTTTCCTCAGAGTGCATTGTTCTGATGCCAGCAGATGGAAAACATTATATTTTAGTTAACTTCTAAGCTTTAAAACTGCATATTAATTTCCATAGTAATTATATCACTCCTCCTAATGTTACTGTTCAGGCAGTTTGATTGCAGGAGAGAATGTTATCTTGTCCCCTACCAGAGCTTATCAGAAAGTTAAGTAAAGATAGGAAAAGCATAAAACAGTTAAATTTTTAAGGTGTAACATCACATTTGTTTACCTATAAATCGTTCCAGAAAACAAAAGAAATAAACAAAACCATCAGCGTTTTCTTAAATGGGACGATTCCCCACTTAAATTCTAATTTTTCTACAGTTTTTTATATCTGTATGACTTCTGGTAAAACACTTACATATCTCAGTAAAAATTCAACATAAAATACCACCTGTTCTCTTTAAATGCAGCCACATATGGTAAATTAGATTAGCATGGAAAGTAAGAAATTCTGTGATAAAATATAAGATCAAAATGTGGAGCTTCAGAATGGATTAATAATGTACTTATTTTTGTTTATTTCTGCATGAGCGAAGGGAGGACTGGACATAAAAATTGTTTTTGTTAGAAGCACTTTAATGTTCTGTTTTGGGCACATTTATATAAGCAACAAGGTTGAACACTCTTTTCATATCAAAGGCCATAGTATTAAAAGATTTTTTAAAAAAACTAAAAAAAATTGCCAAAACTTCACCTTTCTGAAAATTAATTGCTTCAAAGAGGGTGAAGAAAAAGTAAAAAAAGAAAACCAACAAAAAAAACACAAAAAAACAACAACTAAAGAAATAAAAACAGTGCTTAAGGTCATATAAAGGAAAAAGAACTGATGGTCCTATTCATCTCAGGAGGTAGTTTGCGGGCTGCAGAAACTTTCTCTGTTTAAAATATTCAGAGTCATTTTTTCTGTGCAGAAATAGTTTTTTGTTGTTGTTGCTTGTTTTTCAAGCTGTGGCTCTTTGTGTGCAAACACTAGTGGAAGACCAGTCAATTTCTTTAAGAAAGAAGATCTGCTCCTTCTTACCTGTTGCCTGGCAACCAGAAACTAAATCCCAACTTCTCCATCCCCAGCAAACCCTCGTGCCTGCCCTGAAGGGAAATGGCTTTTTTATAAGGGCAACTTTACCATTTTTCATCCGCAGCTTCAAGAGCTGTCAAGTGTACAGGATCCAACTAAGATGTTCTTCCAGGAAACTGAGAAGCTACAGGTCTTCTTACTAAAAATGCTACTTCTTCCCCTCTGTGAAGCAAAATGACTGAAAAGGAAAGTGAAATAATCCAGCTTTCAGTGCCTTGATTTTTAATCTTGCCGGTTACACAGACATACTGTTCAGGTTAGTTATTTCAGATTCTTTCATATCCAACATAGAACTGAGTATAATGTCAGCAATTTATAAACTTTAATGGGCACATTCCCAGAAACGTGTAATTGTTACTGGCTTTTCCGATCACAGAGCTCGTCTGCATGTTTGTTAGGATTTTCTTCCTTCAGGCATTCATAACTCTATACTGCTATTAAGATAAGTAGTAAGACTTCTATGTCAAGACGCCCTTTCCATCTATAAACATTCTGAGTTTGTGAAAAAAAATGAACAGTCTGTACCATCAAAAAAAAGGGTGTTGGCAGTACATTTATGAAGACCCTTAGCATAAGTTAACAGTGCAGCTGGTGACTCCTGCACATTGTACTTCTGTCTGAAACAGTCCTGGGCCTATGTCCTAGAGCCAGGGTTGCTTCTTAATAATAATCACCTCTCTTGAACACAGATACTTTGAGAAAGATGGAAAGGAAAAGAAAGGGCAGGGAAAGGAAAGGAGAGGAGAGGAGAGGAGAGGAAAGGAAAGGAAAGGAAAGGAAAGGAAAGGAAAGGAAAGGAAAGGAAAGGAAAGGAAAGGAAAGGAAAGGAAAGGAAAGGAAAGGAAAGGAAAGGAAAGGAAAGGAAAGGAAAGGAAAGGAAAGGAAAGGAAAGGAAAGGAAAGGAAAGGAAAGGAAAGGAAAGGAAAGGAAAGGAAAGGAAAGGAAAGGAAAGGAAAGGAAAGGAAAGGAAAGGAAAGGAAAGGAAAGGAAAGGAAAGGAAAGAAAGGAAAGGAAAGGAAAGGAAAGGAAAGGAAAGGAAAGGAAAGGAAAGGAAAGGAAAGGAAAGGAAAGGAAAGGAAAGGAAAGGAAAGGAAAGGAAAGGAAAGGAAAGGAAAGGAAAGGAAAGGAAAGGAAAGGAAAGGAAAGGAAAGGAAAGGAAAGGAAAGGAAAGGAAAGGAAAGGAAAGGAAAGGAAAGGAAAGGAAAGGAAAGGAAAGGAAAGGAAAGGAAAGGAAAGGAAAGGAAAGGAAAGGAAAGGAAAGGAAAGGAAAGGAAAGGAAAGGAAAGGAAAGGAAAGGAAAGGAAAGGAAAGGAAAGGAAAGGAAAGGAAAGGAAAGGAAAGGAAAGGAAAGGAAAGGAAAGGAAAGGAAAGGAAAGGAAAGGAAAGGAAAGGAAAGGAAAGGAAAGGAAAGGAAAGGAAAGGAAAGGAAAGGAAAGGAAAGGAAAGGAAAGGAAAGGAAGGAAGGGGAGGGGAGGGGAGGGGAGGGGAGGGGAGGGGAGGAGAGGAGAGGAGAGGAAAGGAAAGGAAAGGAAAGGAAAGGAAAGGAAAGGAAAGGAAAGGAAAGGAAAGGAAAGGAAAGGAAAGGAAAGGAAAGGAAAGGAAAGGAAAGGAAAGGAAAGGAAAGGAAAGGAAAGGAAAGGAAAGGAAAGGAAAGGAAAGGAAAGGAAAGGAAAGGAAAGGAAAGGAAAGGAGAGGGGAGGGGAGGGGAGGGGAGGGGAGGGGAGGGGAGGGGAGGGGAGGAGAGGAAAGGAAAGGACAGGAAAGGAAAGGAAAGGAAAGGAAAGGAAAGGAAAGGAAAGGAAAGGAAAGGAAAGGAAAGGAAAGGAAAGGAAAGGAAAGGAAAGGAAAGGAAAGGAAAGGAAAGGAAAGGAAAGGAAAGGAAAGGAAAGGAAAGGAAAGGAAAGGAGAGGAGAGGGGAGGGGAGGGGAGGGGAGGGGAGGGGAGGAGAGGAAAGGAAAGGAAAGGAAAGGAAAGGAAAGGAAAGGAAAGGAAAGGAAAGGAAAGGAAAGGAAAGGAAAGGAAAGGAAAGGAAAGGAAAGGAAAGGAAAGGAAAGGAAAGGAAAGGAAAGGAAAGGAAAGGAAAGGAAAGGAAAGGAAAGGAAAGGAAAGGAAAGGGGAGGGGAGGGGAAGGGGAGGGGAAGGGAAGGGAAGGGAAGGGAAGGGAAGGGAAGGGAAGGGAAGGGAAGGGAAGGGAAGGGAAGGGAAGGGAAGGGAAGGGAAGGGAAGGGAAGGGAAGGGAAGGGAAGGGGAGGGGAGGGGAGGGGAGGGGAGGGGAGGGGAGGGGAGGGAAGGGAAGGGAAGGGAAGGGAAGGGAAGGGAAGGGAAGGGAAGGGAAGGGAAGGGAAGGGAAGGGAAGGGAAGGGAAGGGAAGGGAAGGGAAGGGAAGGGAAGGGAAGGGAAGGGAAGGGAAGGGAAGGGAAGGGAAGGGAAGGGGAAACGAGAGGAGAAACGTGAGGGAAAAGGAGAGGGAAAAGAAGAGGGAAAAGAAAGGAAGGAAAAAGGAAAGCAAAGGCTGCAAATCCTTTTTTGAACTTTCATCCATTAAATTTAGAACTTTATGTCACTGTGTTTCTTGCTTCTTGTATTGTACCATTTCATGTTTAAATGTTTCTATTCCTTTACAACAGCACTGAAGTCCATGGCCATTGCCTATATCATGTGCATCCAAAGGTGCAAATAACAATGAAGCTAAATCACAAGCTAACATTGGCATTTCTAACCTTAATTATAATATTTACGGATTTATTAAAACAATTCCTTGAAGCACATTGTCAACTAGAAGTTGGAGTTTAATCATATTTGTGATTTATTTTTTTTTTAACAGAAGGCCCTTTAACATGGATTTTGTAGGTAATATGGATCAAATAATCAGTGCTCCTTTTTCAACCTTTTTTTTATGTTTCTATTACCATCAAATAATTTGACAAATAAATCTTTTGTAGAAAATCACATCATGCGTATCAATTGTATGGGATCCTGTAATCTTTGTTTAGTCATTCTGTATTGGACTAAAAAAGTATGTGTTTATTTATAGACATAGTAAGTACAGTAAAATGTTGTGGTTTTTTTTTAAACTGTGCAGGTTTTAATTCTTTCTAATGACATTAATAGGTGTTTAGTCTACTTATAGTTTTAGTAATAAATGGAAAAATTGCAGCATATAAGACACATATTTAAAGTTGCTAAGAAAAATGACAATATTCTTGAAGGAACAACACAAAAATTACTAATATTGATTCTAGCACATAACAAATATAATCCTGAGAAATACGTACATTTACTCCACAATACGTGAAAGTTTCAGCTTTGTTCTCCTCCTTTTCTTATAAACCGGTATGAAGATTCAATATGACATGCCATCTTTTTATATGGTACTATGTTCCAATTCAAAACCTTAAAATCTAACCTCCTGGCTGATAAACTAGAAAAAAGACACATCTGTTTTCAGTAGGAACACATCAAATAAGTAATTCAGTAAGCCTAAAGGCTCTTGCCTCTTGCTGTAATAGTTTGTTTGGTTGTGCATTCGTAACAGTTTTCTCACATTGAAAATCATATTTCATGCTACATTTCAGACCAAGCAAGCTTGTAGAATGGTTGCTGAAAACCTACTTTAATATGAGTGTAACTATTTTGTTCTTCTTACAGCTATATAAATCTACCTTCTGCTTAGCTATCTGTAGAAAATTGCACCTAGAGTTATGCAGAATGTTTGCATTGAACCTTGAAGACATGTAGTGTGAGACCCAGCTTGAAATTCAAAGTGTTTCTAGTCTTTGAGAAAGTTTGTAAATAGTCAACACGGGAAGACTTCAAGATGTTTGGTCAAACAACAACAGCAAAAAAAAAAACAGGGGTGCACCTCCAAGGGCAAGAAACAGGGAGCATATCCGGTCTTTGTGACAATTAGATTGCTCTTGCAAAAGCTATTACCTCTTATGCACAATGAAAGGCTTTTTTTTTTTCTTTTTTCTTTTTCTTTTTTTCCTTTATTGGACTTCACCCTATGGATCAGTAACTGAATGTGTTCATAGAGACTTGAAGTCACCAACAACAGACCAGTACCTGCTCTAATAACAGAAATAAAGTCAAAACAGAAAGTCAGAGAAAGTGGCCAAGAGTGATGGATATGTGTCAGCTTTGCCATCACATGCTCTTTCTTGGTTAGACATAGCTTTCCACTTGCTAGAGTGGGTTTCCAAGGCATGAAGGAGTGACAGTCTCATTGAACTTTCATTTTCATTTTCGCTTTCATTTTTCACATTTTTAGCTTAGGCACGGTTGCCTATGATGTCTAAATAGCATGATTTGAAAGAAGAGGGACAGTCAAGACATTGTCACAGCAATAGCATGACCTAGGAAAAGAAGCTGCTTGCCTGTGCTCTCTCAAAGTATTGGATAAGTGACAGCTGAGTGGATTTCTCATATAAAATTTTGAACGATGTCTCTCTGAGGAGACACAGTGGCTGCGTGGCTTTTCTATTCCTTCAATACATGGTAAGAGGACATCAAATTTCATTGGATTAAAAATTATTAGTTCTGTGTCCAGTACGTCACCTGTAGGTTTAAGTTTGGGATAGGTGTATTATACCTTTTTATCCTTTGCAGGTCATATTACTGAGTTATACTTAGTTGCTTGAATAATATTGCACATTTCACCCAGAGATAAGTAAAGTTACCTCTGAAAGACCACTGCTAGGTCTTGACTCCTGAGGCTTCTCTGTTTTGTCTTGCACTTCCATACCCTGTAGACAACAAAGAGTGTGAAAGGCAATGCTTAGGTCTGTAAACATTGACCCTACAGGAAGACAGCCTTTTCACCTGCATGTTCAGGGCTGATTTGTAAGGCAAATTCAGACTCTCATGGCAAGCAGGTGATATTTTGCATTCAGCTATCATCCTGAAATTGATGAACTGAAATTACTATCATGCCATTGTCATGCCTTCACAGAAAATAATTTCAGGCTTGTAAAGGGAAAGCTGACTGAATAAACATGGTATGATGAGATTTAGGACATTTGCTGAATCTTGTCTCAAGGTGATTATAAAATAAACTGAAATGCTACAGCAGCAGCTATGTTGGGGACTTCAAGGAGCTTCTCACCACATTTTGAAAAGATGAGATGATGTATGAATGAAGAGGAATCAACACTGTTTTTTTAGAAAATGTGTTGTTTACAATTACCGATAGAAACAACCCCAATTCAAGTTAAATAGGGTGTACTGTTCTGTCTCTTGACAGCAAGTACATTTTTGTACTTGAGGAAACTACTGATCAGAGTAGTTTGGTCCTTTCTAACTGAACTTGCTTGCTCATTTTTTCACCAGTTGATATATTTTCTCTTAAGTATTTTGTTAGTAAATGAAATGCAATTTGGCAGAATGGGGCTTTTTTTTTTTCTCTCTCTGTTTTCTTAGCTCTAAAAAAGAAACCTTTTGTTCCTGCCACGGTACTGTATCTTTTGTATATTTTATTTCCTTCCATGATAACCAAATGAACATCTGGGACAGCCCTCTTGTTTGTGTTGACTACATAAATGATTGCATCATTCAGACAAATAGGGCACAAAGTACCCTTTTTAGGTAAGGATCAGATGGTAAAATTAGCATGCAGAATACAAATATCATCGAAAAGCTAACACCTTAAATAAGTTATTGAGCTTCACTTAATAAGTATTGGTTAAACTAGACCAAGAGCACCCTGGTCTGCATTAGGCAGGGTGTTTCCAGCAGGCCAAAGGAGGTGATCCTTTCCCTCTACTCAGCACTGGCGATGCCACAGCCAGAGTGCTGAGTCCAGATCTTGGCTCCCCGGTACAAGCAAACAAGTAGGCAAGCAAAGGAAGGAAGTAAGCAAGCAAGAAAGGATAAAAATTATCCCAAAAAGTAGAGACTATGAACTGCTTTGAAAGTCATAAATTGAGGGCAATAAACTATTGTGACTGTGGTACAAGGTTACTAACAGCAGATACATTGATAGGTGTCATTCAAAAGATCATTGGAAAAACAACCCTATAATAGGAAAGGCATCCTGTAGACTTTCATTTACTAATTTCTTATAACAAAAAAAAAAACAAAACAAAACAGAAAAAGACCTAAATTACTACTACCCAAAACCACGTGATTATTTCCTTTATAGTCACAAAAGCCTACATACTTTTGTCTAGCAATTCAAAATAATGAAAATCTATGTAATAAATGCAAAATCACAATACAGTATAATAAAAATGAAATACCCAACAGTTATTCAAATATTTTAACTATTTAAAAATTGAAGCATATTATTTTGACTGAAAGTGTTGGCCTTGCAATATTTATTTATTCAAATAGCTTCACTGAATTTTGCAGGACTAATATCCCCACCCCCCCAAAATAAAAAACAAATTCAAAACATTCCTAATTTTAAAGTAGTGCACATCAGTTTAAAATGACATTTCAGTGCTTTGTTATTTTTAGACAGAACAGTAAGACAGATTGGAAGATTACAATTCAGCTATTTTTCATTGACTGGAAAAGTGTAGAATCATAACACAAATATAATTTTATTTGACATGACTCCATTTGAATCTTTCCTGAAAATTGTCACAGATTAATTTAGGGTAGAATAGATGCAAGAACATAACTACCCCACCCAGTGATATATCAGGTCCTTCTTTACTAAGGAGGTTCATTGTCTATTCCTATCGAGACCTGTTTACACCCCCACTGCAGGCTCAAGAGAACAGAGCACTTGCTCTGTCCAAGATGTGTCCAAGTACGAGAGGCTTCATATGGAATTCTGTATTTTATTCCTATCAAAGTCAGGGGTTTAATGCTGGTTTTAGAAAAGGTAGAATTAGTTCATGGATAAACACTTTGAAAATTCTTAATAGTGGTACAAAAAACCTTCAGATATGTACGTACTATACATTTTTAAAATCCTCAATATTCTGTGTATCTGAAGTCTGTACAACTGTAATTACTTTTCACTTAGATCTCTGTATTGCAAGGTTTTGTGAGTATACCCACATACCTTGTTCTATTAGAATTTGTAACTTCATTTGCTTTTTACTAATACCATTACACATAGAAAGAATATTACATTACCAAATGTCAATGTCAGAGAGAAATGCTATATTCTGTGCTGTCTTCATGCTCTGTAATGTTTTGGGTGGAAATATAGCATTCTGTATAGTGAACATAATTTAGGCATAGTACCATTTACCTAATACTCCTTGTAGTTCTTTGCAAATACAAAATTAAATGTTGTAGGTGGAAACAGCTAGCACTCATCTTGGAAAACAAAAAACAGATTTTCTGCATACATACATCTCCAAAATATAAATTACATCCAAGACGTAAGAGCTGCTACAATACTGTCTAAGCTACATTAAAGGCCTTAATGTTGACATTTCATTCTGTTAAATATCCAGACTTCACATTCTGTGCTCTTAATGATACAGCTGTCTCTTGGTAAATGAGGCAAAGAAGCTGCTTCGTATTCTCCCATGTCAAAAGTGAAGAAATGCAACCTTTTCTGCAACTTGGAGAATAGCTAGTCCTAAATGATATTGACTGTTAAGAAAGCGGTTTGGGATTTTAACTGTAATACTTGGGTTGAATCAGTTGGCACTCATAAAGCAAAGTGCTAAGGCATTTTAAAAAAACAAAATAAACAAACAACCCAAAACCATTTCCTTTTTACTGTAGCATAATTGAAAAGAGAAAACTTTAAAAAAATACAGTAAAATCCACCATATTATTATGTTCTTCTGAAAGAGAATACACAAAAACTTAGATGCTTGTAGAAAAACAAAACAAACCAGAAAAAAGTCCCCTTTTGATGACCTGTAAATGTAATTTCAGTCAACCTCCCTGCTCAAGCAAGGCCACTCAGAGCCAACTGCCCAGGACCATGTTTAGATGGCTTCCTCCTGAAGGAGGAAGACCCCATAGCCTCTCTGGGCAACCTGTGTCAGTATACTTGGTCACCCTCACAGTGAAAAAGTGCTTCCTGATATTCAGAGGGAGCTTCCTGTGTTTCAGTTTGGACCCATTGCCTCTGGTCCTGTCACTGGGCACCACTGAAAAGAGCCTGGCTCCGTCCTCTTTGCACCCTCCCTTCAGGTATTTATGTACGTTGATAAGATCGTCCCTTAACCTTCTCTTCTTCAGGATAAACATTCCAGATGTCTCAGCTTCTCCTCATAGAAGAGAAGCTCTAGACCCTTAGTCGCTTTAGAGGCAATTATTTTTTTCACTCTCTCTAGTATGTTCATGTCTCTTTTGTACTGGGGGACCCAGAACAGGACAGAGTACTCCAGGTGTACCTCACCTGTGCTGAGTAGAGGGGAAGGATCACTTCCCTTGACCTGCTGGCAACACTCCTCCTAATGCAGCCCACAAAACCCTTAGCCCTCTTTGCCACAAGGACACATTTCTGGTTCACGATCAACTTGATGACCACCAGGACCTCCGGGTCATTTTCTGAAAAGCTGTTTTCCAACCAGTCAGCCAACAACATATATTGGTGTGTGGTGTTTTTCCTCCCTGGGGGCAGGACATTACTCTTCCCTTTGTTGAACTGCATGGAGCTTCCTGCCATGAAGTTCCTCTCTCTCACTCCTGGCTCTCTTCGTAACAGTTCTCTGTGAAGGAGCTCACAGTGGGCTCAGACAGATAAACTCCTCAACAGAGGACGCACTCAGGGTCCTTTCAGAAACCCTGCACAAGTTCCAGTTCGGATGGCTAATTATCTTCTGTGGTATTTGCACACTTACTTAGATTAAGCAATTGTGATAAATTTAGGCTTTTCGGTATGTTTTCCACCTTCAGTTTTGCTTTTTTTTAAAAAATACAACAACAAAAAAATCCAGACACATTCACCACTGAAGAAATCCATATGTTCTTCAAGGAAATACGTGAGGGCATTTTAAAAATAAATTAAGTAATTGTGAATTGGTGCTATAATATTATCATGATTATACTAGAATTAGATACGTAAATGTTTCATGAACTCCTCTCCAGTACTAGAAATATTAGGCAATATATTAAAATTGACTGCATTTACAAATAATGAACAATTTCACAAATACATTTTTTCTAATGCTATTTAAATAGTTCAGTCATTTGATTTCTACTTCAATAAAGTTTCTCTGCCTAAAATGTACTTCTAAGTTGTTTATATGAATATCTTTTCTAGATTAAAAGTTTTCTTAAGCATGAGGAGAAGAGAAGAGAAGAGAAGAGAAGAGAAGAGAAGAGAAGAGAAGAGAAGAGAAGAGAAGAGAAGAGAAGAGAAGAGAGTTGAGTTTCAGTTGGAAGAGACCTACAATGATTATCTAGTCCAACTGCCTCACCAATTCAGGGCTGACCAAAAGTTAAAGCATGTTATTAAGGGCATTGTCCAAATGCCTCTCAAACACTGACAGGCTTGGGGCATTGATCACCTCTCCAGGAAACCTGTTCCAGTGTTTGACCACCCTCTCAGTCAAGAAATGCTTCCTAAAGTCCAGTATAATCTTCCCCCAGAGCAGCTTTAAACCATTCCCATGTGTCCTGTCACTGGATACCAGGGAGAAGAGATCAACACTTCCCTCTGCTTCCCCTCATCAGGAAGCTGTAGAGAGCAATGAGATCGCCCCTCAGCCTTCTTTTCTCCAAACTAGACAAACAAAATTATTAAAGTGTAGTTGGAAAATGGAATGCTGTAATATCAAATTGTTATTAACTAGATTTGGTCATTGCCATTTGAAAACTAGTAAAAACACTGTATCAAGCATTACCTTTTAAAAAACCTGTATTTCAAATATGAAAGTCCTGATCCTGCTGCTATTAATCAACTGTTGGGCTGCTAATAAACTATTAGGCAGAAGTTCTTTCGACCCGTATAAGGGACCTTTACATTTTCACAGTCTGAACTGCAAATTAGGTAGGGCTATGTGGTGAAGGAGAATGTGTATTACATCCTGTTCTCTGCAGAAGCTAGAAAGAGTGAATAGACATGAGTAGCTGTGTGATGGATGCTACGGACTAGGGATCCCCAGGCTCTTCTGTCTTTGCCACCTGGTAGGTCACACACTATGGCGAAGCTATACTCGACTTGATAGGAAGCCAGGAGCTGCCACTGCCACCGTTGGTTTAAAGCACTGCACTAAGGCCTAGCAAATTTGTCATCCTTCTTGACTGTAGTGAATGCTTCTTGTGTTCATACACCCACAAAAGTGTTTCAGATACCTTTAATAATTTTAGGACTGATCAGTCTGACATGCACTGGACACATTTGTCCTAAGCAGATAGTGTTCAGAGTACAAAAAAGAAAAAATAAACAAGAGGTAACAACTGGCTAACTAGTTCTATCTGATGAATGTATAGCAAATATGGACAAAAAGTGTATGCAATAAGATGTTATGCTTTGTGTTCAGTTAAAATATTTTTTAGTTTGTCTCTTTTAAGAAAGCTGTGTGTTTTGCATACACTTGTTTGTCTTTGAAGAGAAAGCCCACTGGGAAAACTAGTCACATTATGGTATTTCCAAAATCAGCAAAGGATCTTTCCTCTTACATCATAGGCAACTGAGGCAGTTGTTAGATAGCAAAGTGCTTCTAACTTAATAGCAGTGACATTAAAGCAATGCAAACCATAAATATCTGTAATTTAACACTTTAAAAAATCTAGAAAATTATATCAAATGAGTACCTTCTTGCTTCAGTGATAATCTAAGAATACTACAAATAGGAAAAATATTAATATTAAATCTGTGTTTACTGGAAAAAGCAAAAAACCAAACAAAATTCTGTTTCTAACTTGGATTTGCTAAAAAAATACATAATGCAGATGAAAGTAGAAGTGAACAGAGATATAATTTGATTTTTAATGCAAGTCAGAAGTTCAAAGCAATCAGAATTAGAACAAAGTTTCCTTTCCTTTAAAAAATATGCTGTTTTTATTAAAATTCTCTAAATATACTAGCTTTCCCTAAAGCTAAATAAATGGAAACTTTAAAATAGCTGCGTTTTCTGGGATAAATGTTTCTATAATTCTTTGGGATTTTGAAATAAATGTTTTTGTCTCTGAAAAAGGGATTAAAATGCCCATTATTGACATCTAGATTGATTATTAGATAAAGACAGTCTTTGGAAAGATGGTCTTTTTTCACAGATTGTTCCTGACACAACAGATGTTACTCCATATAGTCCACTTCTTAGAAACACTGAATGGCTGAGCTGGGAACACGCCTCTGGAGTTTGTCTAGTCCAACTTTCCTGCTAAAAGCAGGGTCAGTTAGAGCAGGTTGCACAGGGCCACTTCATTAGATTTTGAATATCTCCAGGGATGGAGACTCCACAGTCCCTCTGGGCAACCTGTGTCAGTGCTCGACCATCTTCATAGTGAAAGACTTTTTCCTCAATATAAGGAAGTTCAAATTTTCCATGTTCCAACTTATGTCCATCACCTCCTGTTCTCCCGCTGTACATCTCTAAAAAGTGTCAGGCTCTATATTCCCTGTAACTGTCATTCCTATTCAGTAGACATAGACAGCAATAAAATCTCCCTTGCTCTATCTCTTCTTACGGCTCAAAAAGCCACATGCTCTCTCAGGCTTTCCTCAAATTTCCTGGGCTCCAGCACCCTGACCATCTTTGTGACCCATTTAGTAATAGATTGCTCCAGAATGCTCATATCTTTCTTGTACAGGGGAGCACAGCACTGGACCCAGCACTCCAGACTGATCCCACCAGGGCTGAGTAGAGTGGAAGGATCACCTGTCTTGGCATGCTGGTAATACTCTTCCTAATGCAGACCAGGAAGCTGTCTGCCTTCTTTACCTCAAGGGCTTGTTGATGGCTCATGGGCAACTTGTTGTTCATAAGTCCCCTCAGGGTCTTCACCAAGATCCTTTCCAGCTGACTGGCACCCAAACAGTCCTGGCATATGGGGTTATTCCTCCTTGGGTGCTAGGACTCTGCATTTCCTTTTGATGATCTTCATGAGGTTCCTGTTTCCCATTTCTCCACAAGAAAAAGGAAAAGGTTCGGAAATAAACATTTCTTCACTATAGTAGCTTCCTATGTGAAAGTAACATATCAGAGCTCTTTCCAAGTAGTCCAGTTCGGAACAGTGTTCCAAAAAAAAAGCAACATACTGTTTATCACCGTGTTAAGCAGGCATGACATCTGTTCACTCAGATGTATAAAACTAATTCCTCTTCAGTGTCTGCACAAAGCCTAGGCTTTAACATGACCACTTATCAGCTTGGAGATGCAGTACTGCATTTTGAACCTACAAATATCATCCTTTACTCTTACGTCAGTTTTATGCTGTCATGCAGCACAAATGTAAATGGATTTTATAAGTGAAAATCTGAGAAGAAAGATTGTGAGAACCAAGTCCTGTGCTTTCAAATTCAGCTCAAATTCTTTTTTTTTATTTCTCATATAGCTGGCAAACTAAACACACACAACTGCAGGATCAAACATAAATGTCTCTCAAATAATGGAAACACTGGGATAATTTGTTTACTTCTGCTGATCTGTTAGCATGAAACACAAAAAGCTGCTAAAATCTTGCTGAAGTCAAATGCAGAGCTTAAATGAGTTTTGTAATTTATTTGAATCAAATGTGCAGATGATATGCTTGAGATTTAAATTGCAAGCAAGAGGATAGAGCAAGCTTGTACTGAAAGTTCCCAGAACCAAAAGAGTAAATAATTACTTTATAATTATATTATGACTAAGTAAGAGTTTTACAATAGTTGGGGAAATCTGCATACTCTGAAATTGGAGTATATGGAGTATTGGAAGTTCAGGTAAAAACTGAAAATCCCTAAAATTATTAAGTCAAGCTGACTTGTACCTCACAAGGCAAGTTACAATAAATGAAAATAGTTCTTTAGTTATAAATATACAAAGATAAAAACAAAAAACCAAAAAGAACCCACAGGGGCATTTATGTATTGTGGATGAAAGAGAAAGAGAGTATGGGTAACTTAGACCTAAGAAGTAAACACATATTGATATGAATAAATATGATGTCAAATTTAAAGAAAACTCAGCTTGGACACATAGATAATTTTGGTTTCAGAAGTCTGAAAAAAGAACTGACATGCTTTATTGCAGATCACCATGTCTGTTGGTTCTCATATGACTATTGTACTTCCAGTGTAACAGGTTTTACTAGAAATGGAGGAAAAGTTACCTATGCAAATGCAAGCCTATTAGTCCAGTCTCACTATTAAGCAAAGTTTTAGATTAAAATTAAGAGGGAGAAAAACAGAATATTCAAACTGAGGATGAATGAAGAACAAAATAAATTCTGCCATGAGTATACCAAAGGCAGGCTGTGCCAGGCAAGTCAAATCCAAATATTGCTCTTTGATAAGATTTTTAATTTCTTTTAGCATAAGAAATGTGGTAAATCCTGAGAATATGAACTTCAGTAGATATTGTCTGACTTGTAGAAGTTTTATCTAAAATACTGAAAGTGCTGATCAGTGTAAGAAGTGAATGAAGAAATTAATTGAGGGGAATAAATGGAGGAAGCTACCTGAAGTTTTTCTTAAGGATCAGTTTTGGGATTGATTGCGTTTTTCTTTGATGGTCTTGGTAGAAGAATTGGAAGTGCTGATGAAATTTGCTGAAGATGGGTTTACTGAAGAGGTTTGATCAATATATAAGAGGATTGAATGTCGTAGGAAGAACTGGATGTTCTTGAGGGTGGGAGGAATATAAATCAATGGAAATTCAACTATACAGAAAGGAAGGTCATGCATTCGGGAACAAATAAGTACTTCTGTTACAAGCTCAGAATCACAAAGAAACAGGTGTATTAGCTGATCCTCCCTAAGATGTGGGAATACTTCCCAGTTTCTGAAACCTTCTGTATGCCATAGAATACATTGCAACTGCAAGTCAAGACATTGTTTACATGATGCAGCTAAAAAAAATAAAAGTACACATCTAAGGCCATGCCAAACAAGGTTATTTCCTGTAATGCTAAATGACTAATAATAACATCGTGTAAGGTACAAATGCAGTCTCCACGATAATATGTATAATTCTGATTGCATTTGTTATAAAAGTGAATTTGAACCTTTGTAGGTCCAGAGAAGGAATACTCTTGCGATAAGAAGAATGGAAAATGTTCGAGAGGAGATCAAAACATCTTAATGTGCTTAATTTAGGAATTTAAAATTTGAAAGGGGATATAATGGGTGTCTTTAAATACGCATGGGATAAGCTCCAGTGACAAAGAATGTCTACTTAGGGTAATAAATGCTGTTGATATAAGGATGTATCAGTATATACTGGCTGGAATATATTTATACTGGAAATGAAAGTTTCTAAACTATGGAGGTGAAAATAGCCCACTACTAGATGTAGAAAGGACAAACCAGCTTATATTAAAATGCAGATTGCTTTTTTGCCAGCAGTGATTTCTTCCCTTAACTGGCATATGACTGGACTTAAGGACATAAGAGATTCCTTCTGGTCCCTGCCTAAAAAGGAAAAAATATGACTGCCATGGAAGGGGAGAAGTAAGATGAAGAAAACCAGTTCTACATGATTTGGAGATGGGTTTACTAAAACCATTCTCTCTCTGCTGTCTCCTCTTTTACTACAGCTATATACAGCAAATATTCAAAGTTAGTAAGAGTCTGCAATAGTCTCTTGTACTCAATTGCAGGGCAGAATGGAAAAAACAGTATATTTAATTATGTACTTTTATTTCTCAGAAGTTATAGACAAAAGGAGGTGAATTTAGTTTGCACTGAAAAGTTAATTCAAAAAATTCCCAAGCTTGTAAGGCTTAACTCTGCAAGCCTAATAATGGTTTTGTTTTGTTTTAAAACATTTTGTTTATATCTAATATGCATATGTTCATATATTGAATATGTGTGTTTGTATCATGCACATTTTGGTAGTTGAGTAGAATTTATTATTAAAAATATTATAACAGTATCAGACAGATACACATAGGAAATAAGACAGCTGGGCAACTGGAGTTGAAGTACATCTAAGGCAGGATAGATAACACTCCCTCATTTTCTATATCAATTAAACCTTGGAAAAGGGAACAAAACAGCACAGCATGTATCATGGTTTTGTAATGTCATGGTTGCAAGTATAACAAACCCTAAAATATCCCTGTAGTCTTGCTGGTTTTATGTTTTGCAAGCTGTGCTTTATCCAAAGGAATATATTCATTTTTAAGATTGCTTTCTCCATAAAATAATGTACTGTATCGTAAGTTAGGATCTGATTGGGGAAAATTAGCATAGAAGGCAGAACTAATTATGAAGAAAAAAAATAAATTACTTTTTTTAAATATAATGAATCGCCAGCAAAGAGAGAACTTTACAATATTCAGGCAACTAACAGTCATTATGTTCAATAAATGATGAAACAACTAAGGCTAAGAAACATTTGCTGATTGATTATACTCCTTTTTTACACACAATAGAGTTGGAAATAATCAGTTTAAAAACCATCTAATAACTCAGTACTGCATGAAACGTGGCTTCCCGATACTATTTGCTGTCTTCATAAAGTGCAGCTCTTCAAAACTGAAATCCTCGAACCTACTTAAGGTCTTTAAGTGTACATTTGCACTGTTTGGAATATTGTGCTTTAAGGGACAAAACAGTTTTGATAATTGCAGTTCTATATAGAGATTTCTCCTTTATATATCAGTGTTACAGATCAGTGACTAAAGTAAAAAGTTAAGATGAATAATATTTCAATGATTTTTTTATGCTTAATTATGAAAAATATTGAAAAATGAAATTAAATAAAAAATATTCCATAAAAAGATGGAATTCATCTCCTCATTTCTACCAAGTATATTAACTAATTTAACCAGACTATGTGGTTAAGCAAGCATGAACCAAAAAATGAGCAAGCAAATTTATTTAAAGTACCCTTTCTTAAAAAAATAAAATTATAAATTTTACATAAAGAAGATGTTATTCCAATTCCTATGTCCAGCAACATTTCATCCCTAAACACAATGTGTCACAAATTAAAAATTAAATCTACTGTCAATGTTTCAAAGTTAAATCAAACTTCACACCTTTCCATAGAAAGATTCACAATTTTCATTAAAGCACACACAATATGCTCTTAGCAGTATTTAAATTATAAAGATCCCCCTTCCTAAAATACTTGTGCCCTAAAAATATGCACAAGTCGACAAAACAGAAGGTGCTCCGCAGTTAAGGTCTATTCTCTGATTCAGATATTTGCTTTATACTAATATACATAATCTTTATCTACAGAATGCTCCTCATTCTGTGCCCATTAAAGACCTTGGCCGGAAATATAAATCAGATTGGACACTTACTTGATCATCTTGTTATGCTGAGCATTGGCGTTCCCAGTTAAAGACTTCCTGCTAGACGGGAGGTGATTGGAAGAAACATGGGAGTTGGGGAGAGAAAGACAGAAAGCAACCAAGGAAGAGAAGTGCAGAACTAGAAGTCTGAATGGTATAAATGGTGACAGCAAAAGTTGCTCAGGAATACTCCCCTGTATCCTACCTGGCTAAGGAGTTAGAAAATGGAGCAGGTGATAAGGGAATCTGAGGAAGACAAAAGGACTTGTGGATGACCTGGAATCTTTCACAGAGAACATGATTGTATGTCTCTATCTGTTCTTCAGTTGTCTTACATTGACAAATCATTAAATCACATATATTCATTAGTCTTATGTTCGTTGTTTGCTGTGTGCTCAACAAGAAACATTGTAAGACTAAATATGCAGGAGTCTTTAGCAGTTTAAATATACCCTTTGAGATATCAGTCACTGTAAAAATGTGTAGTACTTTAAAAACGTAGGTCCTCTGTATCCCCTAAACTTAGAGGTCAATTTTTTGCTTTCCTTTCTTTTTAGTGTGACTCAGCAACTGAAAATAGGAAAATGCAGAATATTGTTTAGTATTAAAGGAGTACTTCGAGCATGTAATGTTCTTTGTAAAGCTGTCAAATACAGTAGCAAGACTACTGCAGTAATAACATTGCAGAAATGAATATTTACTTTGAGAAATTATGAGTTTGAACAGATTGCACTGTATTTTTGCAGTTTGCCAACATCATAAGTCGCTGAGGGGAGCTGCTCTGGAGGCTGCCCGTCCTGCAACGGAGCGTCAGATCTCAGCGCACAGCGGCTTTTCCTGAGGTAAGGACTTGTGCAAAGCATTTGACACTGTCCAGCATGATATCCTTGTCTCTAAATTGGAGAGACATGGACTTGATGGATGGACCACTCGGTGGATAAGGAATTGACTGGATGGTCATGCTCAAAGAGTTATGGTCAACGGCTCGGTATCCAAGACCAGCGATGAGTGGCGTTCCTCAGGGGTCGGTATTGGAACCGGTCCTGTTTAACATCTTGGTCGGCAACATGGACAGTGGGATTGAGTGTGCCCTCAGCAAGCTTGCTGATGACTTCAAGCTGTGTGGTGCAGTCGACACGCTGGAGGGAAGGGATGCCATCCAGAGGGACTTTGACAGGCTTGAGAGCTGGGCCTGTGTGAACCGCATGAAGTTCAACAAGGCCAAGTGCAAGGTCCTGCATGTGGGTCGAGGTCATCCCAAACACAAATACAGCCAGGATGAGAAAGGATTGAGGGCAGCCCTGAGGAGAAGGACTTGTGGGTGATAGTTGATGAGAAGCTCAACATGAGCTGGCAATGTGCACTTGTAGCCCAGAAGGCCAATCGTATCCTGGGCTGCATCAAAAGCAGCATGGCCAGCAGGTCGAGGGAGGTGATTCTGCCCCTCTACTCCACTCTCGTGTATCCAGCTCTGGGGTCTCCAGCATAAGAAGGACATGCACATGTTGGAACGAGTCCAGAGGAGGGCCACGAAGATGCTCAGAGGGCTGGAGCACCTCTCCTATGAAGACAGGCTGAGACAGTAGAGGTTGTTCAGCCTGGAGAAGAGAAGGCTCTGGGGAGACCTTCTAGCAGCCTTCCAGTACCTGAAGAGGGCCTACAGGAAGGCTGGAGAGGGAGTTTTTACAAGGGCATGTTGTGATAGGACAAGGTGGAACTGTTATAAACTGCAAGAGGGTAGATTTAGATTAAATATTAGGAAGAAATTCTTGACTGTGAGGGTGGTGAGATACTGGCACAGGTTGCCCAGAGAAGTTGTGGCTGCCCCCTCCCTGGCAGTGTTTAAGTCCAGATTGGATGGGGCTTTGAGCAACCTGGTCTAGTGGAAAGGTGTCCCTGCACGTGCCAGGGAGGGGATGATCTTTAAGGTCCCTTCCAACCCAAACCATTCTATGATTCTGTGATTCTATGATATACATGAAAATAAAAATGTTCATAAGCTGGATTTTGAAATTTTTAAATAAATATTTCATAGCAGTTTTTCGAGAAGTAAAAACAATAAATTTTACAAAATAACAGACAAACTGTAATGGGAAAAAAAAAACCAAGATCAATGGAACACATCCTCAGCACTACAATAGATCATATTTTATTCTTTGATGTTTGGTATATTTTGTGGGGTAAGAAATTACTTGTGTGTATGGATGTCATAATATGTTTCAAAGTTTTATACATTCAAATAAAACCAAAATTCTTCTTTGTGAATGAACATTGTCCAATTCATCACTTCATTGTCTTACAAATTTTTTAAAAAGTGATATGATGTTCATAATAACCTAAATGCCTGCAGCCGTTCTTGCAATCATAATAATTGGAGAAATCTAATACTGTAGAAATATTTGTCTGTTTTGGAGTTTACCAGTCTAACTAATCTGTCCCTTTATTTGTTTTGTGCTTTTATGTTCCCTCAAAAGTGAAGGGAAAACCCTCCTCTGCTCTCTTTCTGCGTAAAATCTTTTTCTTTCTTCTGTACCTTCAGGGCTTCAGCAGCAACTTCAAGGTACAAAAGTACTTTTCAAGTTTTGACTCAAAACTGATATCCAAACTTTGTGATCAGTGGCCTATAACTTAAATCCAGTGGATAACATCTTCAAATCAATTTTTGACATTGCAGGTAGCCAATCAAATCTTCAGAATGATGTCTGTCAAAAGCTGAAAGCAAATTATGACCATGTTTTATGAGACAAACTGAACGACTATCTTACTCTCATCGATCATATTTGTTCTTGGTTATCTGACATAGCTGGGTTTCCAACTAAACATTTTTCAGATCCTTGTAAAAAAATCTCAGACGTCTACTTCCATGTATTGTTGTTGCTGTTCAAACAGCTGATTCTTGTGAATATCCCCAAAGAAAATATACTCTGCAATATTTCCAATATGGCTGGTTTGTTAAGCTTATTGATGGAGCATGAAAATCTCCTTTTTCATTTACTGCAAAAAGTGTATTCCCATGTCTGTGAAAGTAATACATATTTTCACTGTATGTAAAACTGTTTTCTGAAGCTGAAAATCGTAATTATGTACGCACTGCATGTCATACCAGTTTCAGTAAAACATTTTTTGTTGGCTTTGTGTTAGAATTTTGCTAATTTTCACTGAGAAAGATGAATTAGAGATAGAAGGATCTTCTATATGCATTAAGTAACTTCTACTTTAAATGATTTTTTTGATACAAACTGCAACATTCTGTTCAATATATACTCTGTGAACCATGAATTATAAGCAAACCCTTTAGAAAAATACATAATTTAAAGAAAACTGTCCCTTTTTCCCCTGGGACATGTATCAAGAACATGTCTTTCTATGTATCAAGAACATTTTCCCTGGGATGTTATTCTCTATCACGAACTGTGACAATAACGTCTGTAATATACTATGATAGATAGATTACTAGACCATACATTTCCATGGCAAACTGAGGACATTAACTTAACAGCACTTTTCACAGCAGTTAGTGCAGCCAGGGGGCAGACGGGGCCAGAATCCCTCCTCAGGACTCTACAATGATTGTGGTGAATGCTGGGCTGTGTGGATGAAGGGTAATCACCCAACACACAGAACCCAGGGGGAAGAGGGGAACGCTAGTCACCTCAACATTGAAAAGGGAGCTCCCTGACCTGGTTGCTCCCAGGGCCAGTGAGGAAAATGCTGAGATGATTGTAATCAGTGTGAGACTCCCTGGGAAGGATCAACCAAACAAGCTCTCCTCAAGTTGCTTTGCAGACCAAAGGGGTTATTTCCTGCTGGGCTATAGGACTCCATTAAGGGATGCAAGTGAGGGAGCACTTTTGAACTGTGTATAACTTCTTATGGGATTTTTTTAAGCAAATTGCAGGAATGTGAGTGACTTCTTATGGGACATGTTTATAGGAAGGAGCAAAGGCAGGAGAAGGGAGGGATTAAGGTGAATCAGAGAGGAAAAAGTGTTGGAAAATAGGGCAAATAAATAGGATAAAATGGGCCTGTAGAGTGCTAATGGCTTGTTGGTCCGCACATTTATTTGACTGAGCCTTATTCTCTTTAGATCCTGTTTCTACTTATCATCTGTGTGAATGTACTCTATTCTGTGTGTGTGAACATGAGTGAACTTCAAGCTGGAACAGCCAGCAAATAGGCTGAGGTCTAAGCAAATGGAGTAGGGATGTGTACCTCCAGGCTTGTAGGTCCAACTACCAGCACCTGGGCAGACCATGAGGAACTGAGGCCAGCTGGTGGATAGGTTCATTGTTTAAGTCCATCTATTGTGAGATGTGAGTGTGTGTGCGCATACACACAAATCTATATATATTCCACTAAGAGTTCAGTTTGAATCACATCATCATCTGGACAGAAAAAAATACTCAGGTAGTCCATGCTGTTCATGTCTGTGTGAGTGCTGTGTAAAGTGCAAGGTTGGTAAAGGCAATGCTCTCTGTGTGTATTACTCTGTGTGGCATGCTTTATGTTCATATTTTATACATATGTGTGCATGCTTCTATCAGAAATTTAAACTTAGTCTTGCAACTGGCTGAAGCTGCAGACATGGGGCCACCATAGCCTTGCTTCAATGGGGCTACTAGCTTCAGCAATCTTTAGCAGTGATATGCCATAGCTTAGGAAACATCAGCTGCAGTAACTGTCCCCATTATATCAGAATCGAACACTACCCCTGTGGGAGGGTGCTGTCATCCGAGTCTCTGGCAGTGCTCTGGAAGTGCCCTAGCAGTGCCTGGTGCCTCTCTTCAGGGCCTAATCAGTGGCCTCCCCTGTTGGAGATATGCTGTAGTTGAGATGCTGAGTCACCAGCTGAAAGGGTTGTGGGAAGAGTTGAACAAGCTGTGCACCATCAGGGAGGATGAACAGGAGATTCACAGGGTCTTCAAAGACCATACAGAGCCAACAACCCCAGCCCTTGCTCCAAGAACAGAGAGTCAGCTAGAGACTACCCTAACAGGAAGCAGTGGATGGAGGCACCGACAATGGAAGAGGCTAGAAACTTGTGACTTCTGGCAACACAGCAAAAGCTCCTTCTCTTTCTGCAGTTCTGCAGTTACTGAACAGATATAGTGCCCTGGGAACAGGTGAGGAAGACGACCGCTAGCTAGGCAAACATCAGAGATACCTGAACCTGAACCAAAGAAGAAAAGGAGGGTGACAGTCACTGGAGACACCTTCTTATGGGGGACAGAGGCACTCACTTGCTGACCAAAGCCTATGTATTAGAAGGTTTGCTACTTGCCACATGATTGGCGCTTGGATCTCGGAGAGACTGATAAGGCTTGTCCAGCCCTTTGACTATTCCCCTTGCTGCTCATCCATGTAGACATCCATGATACTGGCAGGGGCAACCCTACACATGTCAGGAGTCATTACAGAGCTCTGGGAGCAGAAGGCAAGCAAAGGATAGTTTAAATAAAACGTAAAGTTTTTTTAAAAATAAATTAAAGTAGGCTAGCTTACTATAATAGAAATTTTCACAGCTGATTAGCACTGGGACTAAAAATAATCCAGGAGATAAAAGTTATGATGTAGTAGCAATCACTGGATTTTATTCTACTAGAAGGCAGTTTAATAATAAGAAGAATAAACAGTAGTTAGGAAACCTCTTGTCAATTTACTCTTCCTCATGAACATACTAAATTGTCACGTGATAGCCTGCACATATCTGTGATGGACATATCTGACATAACCCTACATCTTTGGGAACAAAAAAAAAGAAACACAAGGGAAAATCAAAAGAAACAAAGAAAGAATCAACAGCAAATAAACAATGTTTGGAATGAGACAAAAAGATATCAGTTGTTTCTGATCTCCTCTGTCTAAATAATTTGCTTTCATTATATGAATGTTGTATATGCAGTTATTGTTTTATTTCCTTTCTTTATTTGCATCTCACTTTTTTTCCTGAAAAGAAACTCCAGCTATTTCTTGTTCAATACAAATGCTCCATGCTATTTAAAAGATAGGCAGTGTGCTCTCCGCAGGAGACTTGATTTCCTTTCCCTTTTTTTTTTTTATTTTTCTTTTACCAAAAAAAAAAAAAAGAAAAATAATTCAGAATTAAAGTTTCTGGGTTTGCTTTGTGTCCAAAACCAGTACACCATTCAGACAGGATCATTAATGCAGTTCTCATGATTTTTGCATCTCTCTCATAGACTAGACTGGTGAACTACTCTGTGACCGTAAGGAATCTGTTTCCGTGGTCTTGAATGGTTCACATTGTTGTATAATAGGATGTACAGTGAACGCTGTAGTCTTCAATGAAATAATTCTCACAATTATTATGGTCCACCAGATCACATATTCTCTGTAGAGAACGTAGACTCAAAGACTGCACGATTGTATAATATAACTACAGTATGGTTTAGGTTGGAAGGGACGTCTGGAGATCAGCTAGTCCAAACTCCTGCTCAGAGCAAAGTCAATTAGAGCAGGTTTCTCAGGAGCATGTCCAGTCAAATTTTGAATATCCCCAAGGGTGGAGACTCTACAACTTCTCCGGGCAACCTGTGCCAGTGCTCAGTCACCCTTATGATTAAAAAAAAAAGGGTTTTTTTTATGTTGAAGTGGAATTTCTTGTATTTCAGTTCATGCATACTGACTATCAACTTGTCAACTGGGCACCACTAAGAGTCTGTATCCCTGTTCTTTACACAACCCCATCAGACATTTATACACATTGATAAGATCCCCTTCAGCCTTTCTGTTGGCCCATTTCTCCAGCTTGTCAAGGTCCCTCTGAATAGCAGCACACCCCATCATGTGTATCCATCACTCCATCCAGTCTTGTATCAGCTGCAAAGGTGTTGGGAGTGCAGGCTGTCACATTACCCAGGTCATTGGTGAAACAATTCAAGAGTATTGGTTCCAGTGTCGAAACCTGACGTACACCAACAGTGACTGGCCATTTATCTTGTCCATAGTTCTTTATTTTGTCTAGAAGGGTATTACTGAAGGCAGTGTTGAAAACCTTACTAAAGTCAAGGTAAAAACATCCACTGCTCTTTCCTCACCCATGGAGCCAGTTATTTCTTTGTAGAAGGCCTTCAGGTTAGTCAGGCATGATTTGACCTTCAAAAATCTGTGGCAGCTATTCCCAATCACCTTCTTGTCTCTCACTGTATTATTCTTCAGATTTTTGAAAATGGTTTTCATGAGTGTTTGCTTCATCACTTTCCCAGGATCAAGACCAAGTTCATTGGCTTGTAGTTCCCTCGATTTTCCTCCTTGCCCCTCTTGAAGAAAGAAGTGACATTTCCTTTCTCCCAGTCCTCAGGAACTTCCCCCAGTAACCATGAAGTTTTAAAGATCATGGAAAGAGATGGTAAAGATACTAAGAGCGTTGCCACCTCCTCCAGCAGCTCTAGGGATCAGGACCTCTCTGGCCCAACTGTTGGCCCCAGCCCAGTTCTTGGAGACCCAGAGTCTGCCCAGGCTGAGTGATGTGCCTGCTGCTTTCCCCTTCACAGCTTCAACCAGTAGTGAAGCTAAGCACCTATCCCAGAGACACACAAACACGCACATGGACACACACACACATACAAAGGACACTGACATGGCCAGTCACACAGACTGCCACAAACAAGGTGCTTCCTTCAACAGCACCCACATACAGGACTCACATCAGACACAAGCCCAGGCAGCCACATCCCCTCCTCCTCTTGGGCTGGCAGAGGCAGAAGGTCCCGAGTGCAGCACACATATAACACTCTCCAGGTTCACAAGCACACGCACATTTGAGGATCCCCCGAGCACTGTCATGGCCCCTCTGCCTGCCCAGCACCCCTGCCCAGATCCAAGCCCCTTTTACCCACCCTGATGACCCCCCAATTCCCTGGCTGGTCCAGCTCAGTGCTTGCTGCAAACATGCAGCACTCACACACTCATCCCATAGGTATCTGACACTCACATATCCCCCTAAATATGAGCATGGATCCTCCACCCACCTGATAAACCAGCCCGGATCTAAAGCCCCTCTACTCACTGGCTGGTCCACTTTGCTAGTGAACACACACCCCACACACACCCAATATGGGGAAGATACAGACACTTGCCCCCAGCAGTTGGCACCAGGCACACAGGCTGTGACCCATGATACAAAAATTCGGTAGTCTCCAAACCCCCTTGCTTTCTAACTTTCCTCACCGAAGTGGGAAGCTGGGTGAGGCTGGGTAAGGAGACCGAAAGAAAACTCAGTAACACCAGAGTGTTATTAAGCAGGCATTCTTTATTGCAGCGCTGGGCAGCACTGGGGATTAGTCCACCATGAGTGCTCCGCCTATGTGGTAAACTTTCAGAGACTATATAATACCATAAAGTTATACATAGTCATAGGATTTCAGAGAACTCATTTACATAACCCTGAGATATGCAAATGTCCGCCCCACATGCGCAGTTTTCTTCCCTGGTGGTTGTCGGAGGTCTTCTGATGAAGGCTTGTAGTCTTCCTCACTGTGTCTGCTGACTGGCCTTTACTTCTGCGCAAACTCACTCCTGGGATCAGTACGCCACGTCCTTCAAGGCTGTTGTTGCTATTCCCTTATCTCTATATTGCCATGCATCCGCCCCTTCCAAGGCCATGCCATCTGAAGTGAGAAAGTCCTGGAGCCTCCCTATCCCACAGCCATTACAGCTATCTGAATTGCAAAGGCTTCTCCTTTGTTAAGTTGAGTGCCCAGGACAGTTGAGTAAATAAGGTCTTTACAATGTCCTCCTTGTTCTTGGGGCCCCCAACCCTTTCACCCACAGTCCTGCTCTAGCCACCTGCATGCTCAGACACTGTGTCCATAGTCTCCCTGGGTCACCTGCCTTCACCCCTTGCATGTATCCTTTTAATGGCTGAATTTTGTGAGGAGCTGCTTGTTCATCCATGCAAGTTTCCTGCCACATGTGCTTGATATCCTGCTCATAGGGATAGACCATTCTTGAGCTTGGAGATGGCAGTCTCTGAAAATCAACCAGCTTTCCTAAACCACTCTTCTCTCCAGGATTCTTTCCCTTGGGATTCTTCCAAGCAGATCTCTGAAGAAGCCAAAGTTCACTCTCCTGAAGGCCAGGGTTGTGATCCTACTAGTCGCCTTGCTTCCTCCTCTCAGCATCCTGAACTCCACCGTCTCACAGTTAGTGCAGCCAAGGCTGATCCTAACCAGTTCTTCCTTTTTAGTAAGTATCAGATTTAGAAGACCATCACCTATCATTGGTTCCTCAATCACCTGTGTCAGGAAGTTGGCAACAATGCACTCCAGAAATCTCCTGGGTTGCTTGTGCCCTGGTATATTGCCCTTTTAGCAGATATGGAGGTGGTTCAAGTCTCTTTTGAGCACCAGGGTCTGCAAACTTGAGGCTTTTTCCAGTTGTCTGGTTTCAGCTACTTCTTCCTTATCATGTTATCTGTAGCAGGCTCTCACCACATTATCACCCACGCTGATTGTGGCAGATACATTTGCCCTGACAAAGACCTGATAAAGACCTTAGCTTTCCAACTGTTGAAGCTTGATTACTTTGTTTTACATGTGTTTACCTTGCTTACCCGTGCTTATAGTGGTGACTGTTGCCAGGCACCCAGTCACTGGAAGAGTCACTGGAAGAGTGATGAAGCCAATCAGAATTAACCACAGATCAGACTCGACTTGGGTATAAATGCAGTCCTGCCAGAGGGCAGAGCTGATTCGGTCCTCCTCAGAGCAGCGGGTCTGCAGTCGGGGACTCTCCCCTTGGATTAGGACAACGCCTAAGGTAACTTCCCTAGGACTGAGAGCCCTCATCTTATGGGTGAGTGATTGCGCATTTTGGGTCATCATTCTAAACTATTATTCACGGAAACAGGAATTCTTAAGTCGGCTGTGCAGTATTATTCCCACCTGGCATCCAAACTTGTGGTTTACTATTGTTCATTGGAGTGCTAAGTAGTTTTGATTAGAACAAATCTCATTTTGAGTGCCTGCTTTGTCTGTTTTGTGGGTGCGTCTGTGACACTGATCTTTCCTGTAATCCTCACCCATAAACTCTCAGCTGGGTCTTCATGTGACCCCAGACAGAGCTCCATGCATTCCTGCTGCTCTCTCACAGAAATGGCAACTCCCTGCTTCACCATCCTGGGCTGTCCTTCCAAAAGAGCTTATCCACTGCAGCACTCCAGTTGTGTGAGCTATCCCACCACGTTTCCATCAGTCAGGTGAGATCGTAGTCCTGCAACTGCAGGCAGACCTCTAGTTCCTCCTGTTTGCTCCCTGTGTACATGCGTTAATATACAGGCACTCCAGTTGTGCTCCTTTCCCAGAGAAGGTATGAGAGCTTCCTCTGTTATGCTGTCATATATATATTTTTTCTTATTTGTGTGCATACATTTGAGGCGGACCCCGTTCAGCCTTGTTTTGTTCATTACAAGGTCTCTCCTTTTTATATCATGCTGCGAAATTTGCTTGGCATTAAAATATGCAGCAAAGTGCAGAAGACATGTCAAAGTAATTCTGTGGGTAGTGAAGACTTTAGTTAGCTATAACATTAGCATTGTGGAAAGAAAAATGAAGAGAAGATAGTGGGGAAGGCATGATCAATGAAAACCAGGTACAAATGTTTGTAAAGGATCAAGGGCAAAGGAAAAGAACACATCCAAATATTTAGCCACTCATTAAAAACCAGAGGAGGTCCCTAGTGTTGCTCAAATTGTTCTGGTCACCAAGAGCCTTGCCCTGGGCTATCTCACCACAGTGCTCCTCACTCCAACAGGACATAGTGAAGGACAGAGTAAACAGTCAAAACATTAGTTTCCACAAAGTGAACATGTAGGTCTAGAGTAGGAGTTTATACTTTCGAGCCATATTTTATTCCTTTTTTTTCATTAAGAGTTCATGCTTCAGTAGATGCTACATCATATTTTTATTTAATATTTTTTCATTGCCTCTAATCTCTGTATCATTTTTACACAGATCACTGTGTTCATGTCATGAACTACTAGCTTCTCTGTTTCATCTTCCTGTTCTGTTCTGGCCTTAGCCCTTCGATATAGCCCATGATGCATGGTAATATGTTAGTATGTGAGAAGCCAGAAATAAACTAGGACTATGACAAATGCTGTGTAGTGGAGTATTACCTTATTACTAGGAGGCCTATGTCAAAAACAAGAATGAAAAACTTCTCTCTTTAACAAACTGTCAACACTGATGGCTTCTTCATGGTTTTACTATGAACTCTGAGAATGTGAAACTTGACTTATTATTCTGGACGTTAGAAAAAATACCTGCAGCTGCAGTATCATAGGTTAAAATTAAAGGCACCATTTTAAATCGTTCAGCTCTGACTCAGCCTGTAAAACAGTGTGCTGGATGCGTTGCACAATTACTCTACAGCTATGCTACCTGGATCTTTTCACTACTGGGCTTTCTGACCTAAGCATGTAGATGAGGAGAAGGATTTGGGGGTGATGGTTGATGAGAAGCTCAACACGAGCTGGCAATGTGCGCTTGCAGCTCAGAACGCCAACTGTATCCTGGGCTGCATCAGAAGCAGCATGGCCAGCAGGTCAAGGGAGGTGATGCTGCCCCTCTACACCACTCTTGTGAGATCCCACGTGGAGTACTGCATCCAGCTCTGGGGACCCCAACAAAAGAAGGACATGGAATTGTTGGAGCGAGTCCTGAGGAGGACCATGAAGATGATCAGAGGGCTGGAGCACCTCTCCTATGAAGGCAGGCTGAGAGAGTAGAGGTTGTTCAGCCTGGAGAAGAGAAGGCTCTGAGGAGACCTTCTAGCAGCCTTTCAGTACCTGAAGGGGGGCCTACAGGAAAGCTGGAGAGGGTCTTTTTACAAGGGCATGTAGTGATAGGACGAGGGATAATGGTTTTAAACAAAGAGGGCAGATTTAAATTAAATATTAGGAAGTAATTCTTGACTCTGAGGGTGGTAAGAGACTTGCACAGATTGCCCAGAGAAATTGTGGATGCTCCCTCCCTGGAAGTGTTCAAGGCCAGGTTGGATGGGGCTTTGAGCAACCTGGTCTAGTGGAAAGGTGTCCCTGCACGTGGCAGGGGGGCTGGAACGAGATGATCTTTAAGGTCCCTTCCAACTGAAACTATTCTATAATTCTGTTATTCTGACACTGGAACATGTTGCCCAGGCAAGGTGTGGATGTCCCATCATTGGAAATGTTCAAGGTCAGGTTGGATGGGGCTTTGAAGAGCCTGATGGAGTGAAAGATGACGCTGTCCACAGCAGGGGGATTGGACTAGATGAACGTTAAAGGTCTCTTCCAACCCAAACCATGTTATGATTTAATAATTCTGTGATTGAATGCATGCAATTTGCTGAAAACATCTTATTTTGCATCGTATTTGTATTGGGTTTGTGTGGCAAGGCTTTTGTAAGCGGGGGGCTGCAAGGGTGGTGTCTGTGGGAGGATTCCAGAAGCTTCCCTTATGTCCAATGGAGGCAGTTCCAGCCAACTCCAAAATGGGCCTGCCACTGGCCAAAGCTGAGCCAATCCGCAACGTTGGTAGTGCCTCTTTGATAACACGTTTAAGAAGGGGAAAAAACTCCTGTGCAACAGCAGCCAGAAGAAAGGAGTGAGAATATGTCAGAGAAACAGCCCTGCAGACACCAAGGTCAGTGAAGAAGTAAGGGGAGGAGGTGCTCCAGGTGCCGGAGCAGAGATTCCCCTGCAACCTGTGGTGAAGACAATGGTGAAGCAGGTTGTTGCCTTGCAACCCATGGAGGTCCACAGTGGAGCAGATATCTGCCTGCAGCCCATGTAGGACCCCAGACTGGAGCAGGTGGATGCACCTGAAGGAGGCTGTGACATTGTGGGAAGTCCATGCTGGACCAGTCTCCTGGCAGGACATGTGGCCTTGTGGGGGACCCATGCTGGAGAAGTCTGTTCCTGAAGGACTGCACTCTGTGGAAAGGACCCATAGTGGAACAGTTTGTGAAGAACTGAAGCCTGTGGGAAGCACACACATTGGAGAAGTTCATGGAGGACTGTCTCCTGTGGGTGGGACCCTGATACCAGACTGTTCAATTTAGCAACAGTTTAGCAAGAGTAGGCCTCAGAGTTAGCAACGGTTTAGCAAGAGTAGGCCTCAGAGTAGGCTCTAAAGGCTTGCTTTGTGTTACCTTTATACAGAACAAACTTTCCTGTCAATAATTTTCCTTTTAGCTAGAATAATACTTTCTGAAGTAAACTACATGTTTTGTAGATAGAGTTTATGGGATTGATAACAAGGTTCTAGTAAACAAAGATTCATGCTGTTTACACTTAGTCCTAGAAAAACAAAGGTCTCTGCTAATTATATAAGGCCAAAAGACAAAACAAAACTGTAAAGAACAACTTTGTGATGTCTAAATTAACTTGATTCATAAACTCTTGTGTCAGAGGAGAGATAAGTCCAAAACGATATCTTCTTCTTGGGAACACATGTACTTGTAAACAAGAAGGCCTCAACCATGCTTGCACACAAGTATGATTTAAGGGGGATTGGGACCATCAGCAACCCCCAGAGACCACCAAAGACCCCTTCCCCAATTTAGTACGCATGCGTAAAGACATTACGTAATGCATTACCTAATGTGTTATACATAAGTGTTTTTTTAATTGGGTGGGTTTTTTTCTTGGAATTGTGTATATAAGGAGAAAGCTTTTGTTCTTAGGTGTGCAAGATAGGAGGAGATATCCCCCATGCACCCAGCTGTAATAAACCAATGTCGGCTTTCTAAACTATCATTTGGTTTGGAGAGTTTTCTTGGTTACTCGTTTTCGGTAACAACCCCACACTGGAGCAGGGGAAGAGTGTGAGTAGGAAGCAGTGACGGAGACAATGTGTGATGAACTGGCCACAACCCCCATTCCCTGTCTACCTGTGTTGCTCAGGGGAGGGAGGAGGTAGAGAAATTGGGAGTGAAGTTGAGCCCAGGAAGAAGGGAGGGGTGGGAAGGAAGGAGTTTTAAGATTCATTCTTATTTCTCATTATCTTACTGTGGTGTTAACTGGCAATAAATTAAATTAATTTCCCCAAATTCGGTCTGTTTTGCCCATGACCGTAACTGGTGTGTGATCTCCCTGTCCTCATCTCAATCCATGAGTTTTTCTTCATATTTTCTTTCCCCTGTCCAGTTGAGGAGGGGGAGTGATGGAACAGCTTGGTGGGCACCTGGCAGACAGCCAAAGTTAACTCACCACAGTATTTTACTTGAGGAAGTTTATATTGAAACAAACTAAAATAAATAATTATTTGCAATAGAAGAATGGTTAGTAAATTACATACCTGATTTGTGGAAATTAAGCAATCTAGAATGGTCTAGGAAAAAAAAAGTAAAAGTCATTCTTCTCTTGTGGTTTTGTAGCCTACTTAGTAAATGCTTTAGGGAAGCCTCTTAAAAAATGGCATGTAACTGTAGGAAAATTAACATTACATTTGGAGGGACATCTAAAAGGCATCTAAATGCCTTTTCTTCTGTTGTGTGTGCACAGCAGAGAAAGGTCAGGAGTACTAAGGGAGACTTGTAACTGAAATTCATGGGTATCTTGATTATTATTGCATCTCGATGAATGAACAGAAAAATTATGTGGAATTAACGAGAAGAAAGAATAGACAGAACACAGACACAAAAAACAGTGAGTAACTTTTGTGTATACTTTGTTTTGTCCAGCATTTTTGTTATCTGCCAGAATTTCTAGCAACATGATGGAGGAATGAACCTCTCCTTTAAAACAGGTCAAAGTCTCCAGCAAACATAATTTTCCATTAAAAAGACCAGGTGCATAACAATTAAGGCTTTTGTCTAAGAATGTAACAATCTTTATAATTTCTATATATTAGCTTTCACCTCCAGAATTATATCTAAAAAAACACTGTCCTAAAACAACAATGTGGAAGAGTAGTGAGATGTATATAACTGAACCAAGCCACACAGAATAAGGATTGAAACATTCTGCTTGAATGTCTGTCCCGCCAAATCACTGCTAATTCAAAACTAGCTAAACTGTTCAAAACTATTGAAAAAGTAAGGTGACATGGAGAATGCTTGGTAGGGATATATACAGTGTTCACTGAAACTTCTGAGAAGGAGAGAATACGCTAGCTCACACCACGAGGATGTCATAAGTTATCACATTTACAAAATCAAAGTGATAGCAGTCTTTTGCATATTCTTTTATGGTGTAAGAGAAGCAATAAATGAGAGATCTTGCTATAGCCTGCAATCCTGTGTAAGTAATTCTTTTAGGAGTTTAGGAACCACTGAAAAGAAGCAGAAAAAGAAACCGAATAGCAATAACTTTTATAAATATCTGAAAGAAGTATTCAGAGGACAGAATATAGTACAATAAAAAACTTAATAACTTAAGGACTAGCTATTTGTTTGCATGTTGCTCATAAGGTTTAATATGCATGAGAACTGTTGTCTGGCATACCGAGAGAATCACATGTAAAAGAGTTTATATAAAAATGAAATAAACTTCCTCTTGGTAGTCCAAACTGGCAGGTACAATCTTGCAGCACTACATGGTGGAGGAGATAGGAGACGTTCATCGTTTACTGCTCAGTAATAAACATGGAAAGATGAAGGCCCCCCTGAAGAAAGCTCTTATAGTTTGAATTGCTGTACTTCTTACAAGAAAGGATGATGTGTAGCATTTCTCTTCAGACAAGTACGAGTGATACCATGTTGGTTAGTGGTCATTTTTTATGTTTATCTGTATGAAATAGCATTCACGTACTCGTTCAGAGACATAGTGGTCACTATTGCGTGTAAGAAAATATTCAACAGTATTCATACATGGTTTTAGCTTAAGCCTAAGAACTAGGTCAGAGCAAATCTTGATGGAGGCCTTATAGTGTCATTAGAGAGGAGTAAATAAAGACAATCTCATTTTTTTTAAGTGGTTCAGGGACATCCTGAATCATATGATTTGTTAGAAACCCTGTTACCATCTATATGATGACAGAAAACTCCTGACTGACTTATCTTTCATGTATTTTTCCTACCCTTTTCAAAAATTTACACTGTTCATATCTATGACACCTCTGGCAAAATGAACCAGAAGCAAATTATGCAGGTGCTACACATAAAAGATTACTCCCTTTTGTTTTAAGTTTCAATCATGCAATATCCTCAAATTCTTGCACTATGTGGCATAACATACACCAATTTCTGGTTCCTGATTTTATAAGCATGTATGCCTCAAACATCTCTTATTTAAACTGAAGAATCCTCCTCAGCTGAGGAATGATCATCAAAATGTTGTTTGTTGCTACACTTTTCTTCATTTTTTTTGTATCATTTTCTCCTTTTATTTTTGAAGTGGCCAACATCACACATAGTAAAGACAGAGATGATAAATGGATTTATTCAGTTGTATAATAATGTTTGTTTTGTTCACTGTGCATTCCATAATAATTTCTAATATTCTGTTTCTCTCTTTGCTTACCATTTCATAGTTAACTGATGTTGTAGAAGAACTGTGTACTCAACATCTTTTCTAAGTTGCCAACAGTTTAAAACGGCAGTCGTAAGTATACATCAGAAACAAGAGGATAAAGAGTTGTATTGTTTCCTGAGAATTAATCTGTAGCTTTCATAGGATTGCTTTTTTGAACAACCTTAGCCAGATCCAGAGCTTACAAATAGTAGTAATATCCTGTAGAAGTATTTTTCTTTTTTTTTCTTTTTTTAATAACCACTAAACTGAAAAAATAAAATAAGGCTTCAAATTTTAATATGCAGTGCAGATTTTTCTTTCTGCTAAATAATGAGTGAAATAACTTCTTATCTACAAAAAGTCATATCTGCTGTTCATAGCTGTGATAATACTAGTTTCCCAAGGATCTGGTTGGGTAGTATGAAAAATATTTAAATAAGTTGCCATGTATAATGCAATGTAAAAAGAATAAAAAAATAAGTTCCTGAAATAGAAAAGACAAGCAAGATCCAGTCTAATTCAAACACGTAACCTACATGAAAACTGTAGCTATCTTGATATTATCATGCTTTTAAAAGTTTCCTTGATCTTCACTGTTTAATCAATGGAGACATTTAAAAAAATATCACAGGGAGCATCTTATTCACCTGACATTCTTACCTAAATTAATCAGGGGCTTTTTTCTTTTGGAGGCTTAGAAAGGTATCTACCCCTTTCTGTTAACTATATAGGCAATTTAGAGCAGAACTGATTTCTTAGCTTTAAGTGTTCGCTAACAATGTAAGTCATTGATCAACTCTTATATTTTTAGGCCCATTTAGCACAGTCGAAACAGATATAGAGCCACAGAAAGTAAGCTTACAATGACAATGGCCTTTATCCTACTGTCTTCATTTAGCCTGCACCCAGGGCTAAACAATAACAGTTTTTCTCTCACCCCATGTCCCTTCCCCAACTGAGGAATGAAATTGGGAAAAAGAGGGAGACTCATGGGTTAAAATTGAACAGATTTAAGAAAATCAAGAGACCAATTTCAACAATAACATAAAACACACAAAATTATACTTAGCTACAGAGTTGCAGCAGGTTGTTCCAGGAATACCAATCATTGGCAATGAGAAAAAAAAGAGAAGCTAGAAGAGAGGAAAGCAAAACCAGCCCCACATCTCCCCCCACCCCCCCAAGCCCTCCCTTTTATAGTGAGCTTGATGCTAATGATCTAGAATACACCTGTAGGCCAGCCTGGGTCATCTGCCCTGGATTTAGCTGCTAAGGGTCTTGATCACCATGCCTGGCCACAAACTGAAACAAAATCCCAATGGAACCAGGACACCTACTTAAATATAAATATCCATGTTAAAATGTTTATAGTTCATCCTACTTATCTTAGATAAAATAGTATTTTTTGTTATAGGAAAAGAACAATAGGTGAATTTTCTTTGCCCAAAATGCCTTTATCAAATACAGAGATCCAAGTAAAGTACAGCTACTGATTCATTTTTGGGCACTTATCTTGTGATAAAAGAGATCCTACTACTTAAGCATATGTGAAAATGAGTTCCTCTTCCCAAAGCTTAACCATTTGAAGATGGTTAGTCTTAACTAATTGCTTAGCTTTAGATTTTATTTTTATCTGTGATAGGAAAAGAAATGAACCTCTTTACACCAATTGGTGCCACTTAATGTAATTTGACTTCCTATACAAGATAGTTGTGATAAGCACAGAGAAATTAAAACTGTGTGAAGAGTTCACTGTTACTTAGAATATCTGGTACAGCAGGCAAACAAAATTCAGGGACAACCTAGGCAGATCAGAATGTTTATTTCTACTTTTAAAAAAGCTTCTTACAAAATTACGCATGTAGTTATATTGCATGCAGCAAAAATTATGCATTTAAGCATCATCTACCTAGCACTGAAGGTCTTTTTTCTAGATAACACTATGTTTCTCAAAGACTAGAATTTGCTTAGGAATTTTCATTAAGCATGACAAAATTAATAACCAGAAAAGTGTCTTAGTGTTTGCATTGTGTACCTGTCTGTTAGGACAACTAACAAGCTTTAGATCCATAATTCTGATTCAATAAAAGGTTACCTTGCTCAAACAGCACATAGCTTTCACATATGAAAGTGCTAATTTTTCAGTCACATGTTGCCACAGATTTTACAAGTGTGTTTGTTTGAGCAGTTATACAAAAGAATGACTACTGCCACCGTGCTTTAGTGCACAGATCCACCCCTTTGCCATCTGATTTGTACTTCATGATTTAGCACGTGTGATACTGACCTTTTCAGAAAATAGTGGAATATTCGTTGCAAGGCTATTACATTCACAGATATATTTTGACTATTGTTCCTGCATGCAACAAAATTCTAAATGAATTACAACCGCTCTTTACTTGTTTCTCTTTAACATTACAAGTAAATATAGAGTAAGATTGCATTTCTTCAAAAAAAAAACTTAGTACCTTTCACTAAGTATCGATATTTTGGTGTTTGCTTGTTTTATAGAAATAAGCATATAATGTCACTGGTATAAACACTGATTTCTGCTCCCCCATCCTTGAATACTATATTGCCCTTTATTGTATTTTACAGTATTTACAGTAAATACAGCCTTCTTTTTAACAGAAGTTTAACAGGAAATTTACACATAAATAAAAATGTGTGTCACTGCTTAAGGCTGGGCGGGCAGTTAAACGGATGGCAGATGCTCTCTGATAACCTTCTCCTTCCCCAGAGGGGAAAGGAAAACAGAAAAGGGAGAGAGACTTATGGGTTGGAAAGTTAAAACAGTTTTAATAAACAATAACAAGGAAAAGAAACAGTCTAATAAATATGAACTATATACAAACCCGCTACTGAGCTCCCCCTGATGACAACCACATCCCAGCTGACACTGCAGGACAGGCGCTGGGCAGTCCCGGAGCACAAGTGGCAGCGGTTGGGAACTGGGTTCGGGAGCGACGGCAGAATCACGGGCAGGGTCCTCCCAGGAAATCGGCCATAGGGGAAGAGAGCAGGACCCCCGTGCTCCCTCGGCTCTATTCTGAGTAAGATGTGGGTGGGATGGAATACCCTGTTGGTCAGTTCGGGTCACCTGTCCTGACCGCCCCTCCCACAGGTGCGGCACTCTACAGCCCCTTCCTCTGTGGGACAAAGAGACCCAACAGGGACCCTAGTTCCCACGGCAACAGGCCGTGTAGTCAGCTTCAGAAAAGTAGTCACTTAAAAGAAACTTGACTGAAAAGTCTGTCCTAGTCCAAACCAGGACAATGTGTTGTTTATAATGTTTAGAGACACTATTTTTAAGTAGTTCCAAATTTACTAGCCTAGCAATCAGCTTTCCCTTCCAGCTGACATTTTTAGATGAGGGCTAGATATTTGTAACTTTCCCAGGAGCAGCACAGCTTACAGTAGAAGACAGTCATGGAAATACAGAGTATAAATAAGAAAGGGATGCATTCCGTAAGTCCTAATGGGATTTTGGGAAAGTACAAAGGATATGATTAGCAGTGCACCCATTTGGGGGGGTGGGGAGGCAGGGGGGAGAAGAGGACTAAAAGAAGATGATAAAAACAGAAAAGAAAAAAAAAAAAGATGAAAAACAAAGACCTGAACTCTATGAAGTCCTGAATGCAAAAGAAAATATGATTTTAGCTAAATTTTGCATGTATCAGTGTGAATAATATAGCGGCTAGGAGGGCCAAAATTAGAAAAAAAAAAAAGGCTGAAGAAAATTATAATCACAGGTTTGACTGGTCTTCTGTCAATGGTGCTATATAGAAAAAATAGTTTTGAGAAAAGCATGCACTGCCAAATTAAACAGCATTCTTATTACACAGAAATGAGAAGACTTTTAGATTGAATATTCTGAGAGTGAAAAGAGGCTGTTGGTGGAATATCCAAGGCAAAAATAATTGAGAAAAAAAAAGCCTTGAGGAACCTAAAGCCCCTGTGAAAGCTGCATGGATCTTCCTGCTGATGTTATCCCAATACCTGACACTGAACATTCTTCAGTGCAAGCTGCAGTGTGAAGGAAGACCTTTCAGGCAAGCTTAGCCTTTGTTTCTTTTTAACAAAACTCTGAGAAAGTGAAATTCAGCCCTTGCTATATTTGACCCTTCATCATCAACGGCTACTATGGATGGAAACATTGTCCTTAATGTGTCTTTAAACAGGCACAGTGAAAGAACATAAACATTATTTTTATTCACTTATACCCAGATGAAATTAGATATGATAGAATATAATATCAAAGCCTAAACCAAAATTATAAGCATGTGCATCTTTATTATAATACAAACTTTCTTCAAATGTTTTTGAAGTCAATGGAAGTCTTATCATTGATCTTAACAGTTTTGTAAACTGCTCCCAGACTATTATTTTCGTATTGTTATTTAATGGGGTATTCAAATGACATATGAAAGCTCTCAGTGGTTTACCCACACATATTAGAATGATTTTATACAGGAAATTAAATTGAATTAATTCAAGCTGTCATATTATCGTCAAAGATTTGTGTTCTCTGCATCAGCCACAATAATCTGATGGAGCTTGTCATAAATAGGCAGCTGATGTTGGGACTGTTGCTGGCAATTGTCAACAAAGCAAAAATAAAACCTGCAAATATTGCTGTCAGTTAGATCCATTACATCTTGCATATGTTAGCATAAATGGCATGATATCCCAAGATTTTTTTATCCATGTTTTCAGCAGTTGGCATAGTAAAGACAGAGAAAGGATGTCAATTCACTGGTTAGGAAGCTTACTTACTCTGAAAAGGCGTTATGACACAACAAACCCAGAAAATATAGATTCTCATTGGTATTGCTATTTATTGATTCCAAATAGTAAGTAATTAAACACTTACATGATTGAACAGCAAGGCAAATTCCTGCAAGTCTGCTTTGTTGATTAAACAGTAACTTCCCAGACTGTTGGCCCCATTGCAGAAGAAACAGGAAACCTTGTAATCAGAAAGGAGGATTTACGATATTATTCTTTAAGGAGACGTCTGCAAAGAAGTTGTTCCCACATTGCCTATCCACTGCCAGCCCTCTGTCGGTGCTTCCCACTATTGCTATGGGGCATGGGAGGGCACTCACAAGGCTGCACAACTCCTCTGCAGGCCAGCAGCCCTCCCTTCAGGCTTAGAGTAACAGGGCAGTTACTGCCTAATTGAGAAACACTTGTTACTATGACACTGTATTTGCATACTCAAACTTCTGCGTGACAATATCAAACTGTTTCTAGCTGAGATGGGTTTTTGAGGGGTTTTTGTTTCCTTAGCCAAGTCACAGGTCAGCAGATACCCTGCCCCCCCTCCCAAGCCTATTGCTGTGTCACTGTTCTTTGTGACACCACAGAAAGAAAAAGGAAGTTCCTCTGGGGGACCTCTTGTGTAACTGAATATAGCAGGTCAATGGGAAATGGCAATAGTTCAATATAGTTGCTACCAAAAAAGTCAGAAAATAAACTCTCTAAGACTTATTTTTAAGTTTTAGAAAGCAGGCATTCTTTATCGCAGCGCCGGGAGAAGGGGGGATATTTCTACCAATCATGCTCAACCTCAGTTCCAGCAAGCACTCGTTATGTTGTCATATAATCATGCATACACATCAGATTTCCTGGAAATCTCATACATATGTAAATTATTTCTTGGAACTATTTATATAAGTTAACACCCACTGGCGCTTGCGTTGTCTTGTACCCTGATGGTCTTTGAGGTTTGTTGTCTTGTACCCTGGTGGTCTTCGAGGGTCATCAGGACCCTCTGGTGGTCATCACTCCTGTGTCCTTTTGGTGAACTTTAGTGATGCGCATGCGCTGTTCAGAGTATCATGCTCGGTTGCTTCACTTGTCAGTTCATTTTTTTTCTTAACCTGTTTAAGCTGGTATGGTTCCTTAACCATGGTATAGTTTTCCTCCCTATCCATTGTCTAACATCCTGTTTGTGTAATTTGGTCTTGTTTCAGCAATTACAGAAGCTTCTGTTCTATAAATGATTTTCTAGTGTCCCACTGTTTAAGGTATCATAGTTTTTTTATGCTAGTGATACACTTGAACAGAAGACATCCAGCTCTTTTTTCGGAGATTAAATATACTCCAAAGCTATTAATACTGTCCTCTTACAGAGCACTGAAAACATAAGTGATTGAATTTATTTATTGGTGTTCATGCTTAAAAGAACGCATTTTGCATAACTTATCCTTTATGGGAAAAAAAAGAAAAATCAAGATAATGATGTAAACAAGCCCACATTCTTAGCACCTTTTTCAGTTAATAAAACTTTTTATTTTCCATGAACAGAGAATTTTACCTTTACTTTTTGAATCATACATTGCAAAATACAAAAGAAATAAATGGAAAATCAGGAGATATTATTTAATTGCTCTCCAGAGAAATGCAATAATAAACAAAAATTCAAATTTTATAACAAGCTTTAATTTGTATTTGCATTTATATCCCTCTCCTGTCTGCACATTATTTCTGTACTAGAAGATTTTTTACATGATTTGCCTTTTTTTTTCCTTTTCCATTATTTAGCATTGTCCTTTTTTTCTTTTTCCTTTTTTTTTTAAAAAAAAATAATCTGTATAACTTATCTTCAGTGATCCAAAATATTCTGTACACTGAAGATTCAAATGGGAGGAAAGGAAGGATGGAAGGAATATGCCTATTTCTTTACATCACTGTTTTTTATGCTCTAGAAAAATAGTCTAAGTGTACTATATTCTTATTAAAATATTTTGGCTTCATAGAGGTAAAAGCACTCAGTATTTGCAAAAAAAATACTGCTTACAAATCATTTAATTCCTGTGAGTAACTAATTAGAAATTAACTGGAGTCTTCATTTATGCTAAAGTGTTCTTATGTAAGTTGTCTCTAAAAAGTCTGCAAAAGGAAAGTTATCCAAATAAAAATCTAAAGAAAAACAAGTCTCCTAAACCAAGCAAAAATAAAAATGGTAGAAAATTGTTGTCCATCTGGTCAAGCTTTTAAAAATGAGAGACCACAAATTTGTGGTAAGTTTTTTTGTTCCTTATGTATTTTTTTATAAATGCATTTTGTGTGCCAGTGCAATACAGAACTGTACATCAGTATTAAAATTATTTTGATCAGATATTACTAGGATGCAAATCATTCCTGGAATCTAGGAATCTAGTGTTTATGGAAAAGAAAATAATTAAAAATTCTCATTAATGAATTTTTAATGTATGCACAAACTTTTCTCCTTGCAATACTCTCTTTTGACCGTATCAAGTTCTCCTTTCTCTGTTATCCTTGAGTTTGAAGGCTGCAAGGATTACAAAGATTTATATTACCTGTAACACGGCTTAGTCTCAGCCTATCTTTCCTCACAAACACACGTTCAAATTCATGCCTTTCAAGCTTTCAGAAAAGAAAGGGCTGTACAGAGTTAACCTGCTAAGAGTGTCACAAAACTTTCCATTTGAGGCGTGTGCCATTTTGCCTATACACCCTACTGGCACTTCGAATGAATTTCAGACAAACATCATTTGGAGAGTAGAAATGGGACACAATAGGATGGAGAGAACTGATTTCACAAGTTCCACCTCAGGTTTTGTTGTTGTTGTTGTTGTTGTTGTTGTTTTTAAATGTTCAGATTTACTATTCTGAATATTCATTCCAGGGTTTGAATATCTGTATCTGATAATGTTGCATAGAGCATAGTGAAATAATAGAAGTACAGGTGTGTCATGAGGGCTCCTTAGGGACTGAGTAGACTATCAAAACAATGCTATGCTCCAGCTTTCTCAGATTCCCATCATTAATAGACTAATACAGTTGAGACACTCTGTTCTAGCTCCACAATTACCTTCTCCTTAGCATTTAAAAAAATATCATGTGCTTTCTGGATTCAGAATACCATATAGCCTGAGACCCATCTCCCGTACAGGTATGAGGTATATTCATCATGATTCAGGTGAACTGCCTGATTCACCTAAATCTTCCATTTCTCATGTTTATGGCTGTTATCACTGAGCTCTAATTTATCAGTAGTCATATAGTAGATATGTGAAATATGCTAAATTCCTTGATCTTCCTAGAAAATAATTTTGGCACTGTGTGGAATGAAAGGCAACCCTTTCTTACATATATCTTTGGAGCCTTCTAATCAAAGTTTTTCTTCCCATCTGTTTGTCTCTGGGAACAGAGTAATTCTGAGGAAAACCTGTATTTCTTCTCTGTGTAACCACATTCATTAGAAGGTTAGTAATAAAATAAAAGCTGCAAGTGAATCCACGAACAGGCAAAGTTTAGTGAAAAGTTCTCTCTAATATATTTTCTTTGTTTTCTTCAGGAACAAGATGAATAGCAGATGTCAGAAAACTAGCCTTGGACAAAATAATTAAGAATGGATATTTTTCCTCACATTCTGTCTAGTTTATATATTGTATCTTAGTGAACAGACTCACATATCTTATAATGCATCTCAACACCTTTTCATTGGCTTAACATTGCATTTTCATCACCTCTTCTCTAATAGCATCAGAAAGGCTACAATGTTGCCAGAACTCAACTTTGCAAATATCTTACAGTGTTTGGAATTAACACATCCTGACCTCATAAATGTTGTAACAGAATGCTTCATGATTAAACATCCACTTTATACATGTTTTAATCTAACAGGTTAATGCATTACAAGGTATATTGTTTTATTATACCACTAGCAAAAACAAAAACAAAACCAAAAAAAACAGCATCGTGTATACCATCCTACACTGTTTTTTCATCTTTTGCAAATAACAACACTCTTAATTAGCTAGGCTTCTCTGGAGCCTAATTGCTTTCTGCTTATATAAGTACCAGACCTTAATATGGACAAGATTTTTGATCCTGTAATTCTTAGGTTTCTGGTAGGCTACTGTAGCGCAGTGTACAAAATAATCTCTTCCCTCCCAGATGTCAATCTGAAGCTTGCTAATTTTTCTTTTTTGCTATCTAGATCACTGGAGAGTCCCCAGGTCTCCATATGTTACTTGATAACTGCCAACATAATGTCAAAGATCATAACAAATTACCTAAACCAACTCTACAAAGAGCTTTACTGAGCATCTAAAGTCAGTGAATGACAAAAATGTCTGTATGCATTGCCTTTGGAGCTTGGAGCTGTTACTTGAACATCTAGCTGTATAACTGCAGCTGGATTCTCTTATGCCATCTCAAAATTTAAAAATTTTATTCCAATACCAAGGATGAGGTAACACTCACTCTAAATAACTAGCTCCATGAGCAGTAAAACAAGTGAAGCCTTCTCTCCCAGAGCATTTTATTTGGTAGTTGGATTCATGGCTGTTCAATGAGATATAAAGCTATTATGTGTTCTTCTGGGATTTTTGGTGTCAGATATGTGGGGCTCCTTATGTAGTCTCTGTTCAGTTAGGTGGTCTTTACTCCAGCAGGCCTACAATTTTCATGAAAGAAGAAGAAAATCACTGATCTTAACATCTCTGCTTCTTTGCCAAATTATGTAAAATTGATTGATAGGTATTTCCATTTCTCTAGGAAATCCACTTTAAAACTGTGGAAAGTACAAGATTTCTTAAAAAAAAAAAAAAAAGTAAGGCATAATATACACATGGCATTAACATATACTGCGTTATACTTATACCTCCAGAGCTTCTTGGTAACGAAGAAGTTAACATACAATATATTTTTATCAGAGCAGAGTGAAAGCAATAATAGACAGTCTTAAGAGTGAAGGTCCATAATTCATATCTTTTTTTTTTGACTGAGACTGTAGAGATATATTGAAGGAATATGAAATGATTCTATGTCAATATTAGCTTTGCTTATTCAGATCTGGTACAAAATAGCAGTTGGCTCCAGCTCTCATAATTGAAATACCCACAGACAGGAGGATAAACTAATCTGGTTTTTTTTTTTTCTTTTTCTTTCTTTAACCCTGGTGAAGGTCAAGGGATATTTCTACTCCACTGCAAACTCTTTAAAACTTTAAATTATTTTCTTTTTAAGATTTTTGTATTTTATGTCTTTACATTGTTCAAATGAACAAACAAACAAACAAACACCTAAAACATCCTGCTAAAAGGCTGTGAGCACACAGAATAGTAATAAGAGCATGTCAGTCCACAGAATTAATCTAAAATATTTTTCTGAAGTTCTTCTAGAGACAATGTCAACTTCCTATCTATAACCATTGCATGTGCAGTTACAAGGAGCTGTTTTTCCACTCCTGGCTTTGCCTTTTTCTTTGAGTCTTGGTTTTGCTTTTTTTAGTGTTCTTGGTTTAACGGTTAAAAATTTTAATGACTCCTGTATATGCTCAGACACTAAAGTAATAATACACTAACAGTTTACAATTAAACATTTAAAAAAAAAAAAATCATTTCAATTCCTTTGTGCATAAATATATGAGGGGGTTTTATTATTAATTTGTGGGAGAAGCGAAGAAGAGAGGAAGTGGCAAAAAGTGGGGAGGTTGATGTCCTCTGTCTTGTTTAAAAATAAAAGAAGTTTAATTCAAATTAAATACTGTCAAATTAACAAAATAAGGATATCACAAATCTGAACATTAAAACATTAGCTACATTGATCTGTGAGCTGTCAGTTGCAGTTATCTGGGAGACTTTTGTAAAACATACAAAGAAAATCTGGTGTCATGTTTAAGTTTTCATGAGATGGTAATAGAGAGCTTATGTTTTCCGATACATATTACATAAATATAATGTGTTGTTTATGTGAGTCCTTTCTTGTCAGTGTCTAATGGAAAAAAAAAACAGTTGCTAGAAGGTTGAAACCTCTCAAGCCTTATAAGATTTAATGAATTCTGATGGAGCAAAAAAAATGCAAACTCTTTTCCCTGAAAAGACACAGAGAGTACGCTGAACCTCAGCAAATGTGGAGCATCACTTCAGAGAGCATGGCAGGAAGCACAAATCTGAGGACAGGAAAAAAATATGGGCATGAAGGAGCAAACAGGAAATTATAGATAAGATTCAGTCTTAATGAAGAGCAATTGATTTCAAAAATGTAAGTTATGTAATTTTATCTCATATAATGTTGACTGGTTATAGAACCATAGAATGGTTTCAGTTGGAAGGGACCTTAAAGATCATCTAGTTCCAATCCCTCTGCCATGGGCAGGGACACCTTTCCACTAGACCAGGTTGCTCAAAGCCCCATCCAGTCTGTCCTTAAACACTGCCAGGGAGGGGGCATCCACAACTTCTCTGGGCAACCTCTTCCAGTGTCTCACTCCCCTCACAGGAAAGAATTTCTTCCTAATATCTAATCTAAAACTCTTTCAGTTTAAAACCATTCCCCCTCATCCTGTCACTACAATATACCTTGTTATCGATATACCTTGTATATTCACCCTGACATTTAGGTGGTGCTGTTTTGAAAAATTAAGAAAATAAAATGAGTGAGAGACTCAGAGCATTTTCAAATTACTGGGGCTGATTTCCCCATATGGTCTCTTTACTTGTTCTACACGCAGATATTAATTTTTTTTTTTTTTTTCTTTTTTCTTGACTTGGACGAAGAAATTAAAGATAGCTTTTCCTTCTATTTTCCCCCTTGCACTACACTATTATCAAGGAAGAATTGTGTTTTAAATACTTTGTTCTGCAGCAAAAATTCTAGCAGAAAAAAGTGTAAAAATTCATCCTTCATATTATCTGAATAGTGAAGAATGTTGATTTTGTTCTAATGTTTAACTCAAACATTAATAATTTTATGTTTCTTTGTTTAGGCTGATCATACCATCTGAAAACATTAGTTCTTATGCCTTACCATCTACTTTTACCATTATTAAGCTTTTAAGAAGGCTGATGGGGCAATCATTCTTCCATCAGGAAGTGGAAGAATAGACAAATTGGGTCAAAGTAAAGCCTGTTCACACTTGTACCTGTCTCCTGACAGCACATGTTACAGTATTTTTAGGAGGGAGAAAGACAGAAATTTGCCATAACAGATTGTGGAAGCAATTTGTTGTCACAGAAGTTTTTTGTTTTCTTACCTTTAATGTTTCAGGTTGTTTTATGCTTTGTGCATGGTTGATTGAATGTAATATTTTCATTCATTTCTTCTGTTTGTGAAAGTTTACTGTTTTACTTTTTAAAAATTATTATTATTTAAATGGGATTGTCATCTCTGGAGTAAAAAAAGAGTGATCAGCCATCCCTTGAATTTTGTCTTCCTGAACATAGCTTTATTCTCATCTATACTAATTTTCCCAGCTTCTCAAACAACAACCACCACAAAAAAAAAAAAGAAAGGTAAAGGAACAATTACTTCTTATACTTCAAGATATAATTCACATATGCTTCTAAAGCACAGTATCTGTTCGAAAAAAAATACCACAGCCCACATGATATAACTCTAAATAAATACAATTTCTTTTTTCCTAGTAAAGTCAAAAAGTATTTTCTCATGTAAGAACTGTTAATCATTAAATAACGTACTTAATCATGACAAGCTGGTACAAAATGCTTGTGGTGGTGTGCATTAATTTTTGACAGCTCTGCAGTCCTCAATCTTTTTTTGCAGGGATGGGGGAAGAGAAACTGCATAAATAAAAAAAGAGAATAGGACACAATTGCCCAGGAATGATAGAAAACAACCAAGAGGCTTTTACATCACCAATATTTGCTTCCAGTCCCTGTAGGAGCAAAACATGAAAAAGTGAAAACACGTTTGTAGTTTATACTAAGAGTCAACTGCATTAGGAGCCTTGTGCTATTTTAACAAAATTTAGGAAGAGTGGCTTGCACAGAGAAGCAGCACGATCTAGCCATTGCAAAGCTGAGCTTTAAGCTACCTTACTCTATGTAGCCAAACCTCTTTTCTATGCTGCTTACCTCCATTGCAAGTATTAGACCAAGTTTGAAATTGTTCTTTTCTTACTACTCTCTAAATTCCTTTCACAAAGCAGAAGGTGATAAAATTTGCGATGCGGTTATTGTTTTTACTACTTCAACTGACATTAAAAAATATATGGTGCATATGCCAAATAAATAAAAATAATTGTCTTAGGAAACCACTTATAATACATCATTTGACCTCAGTTTTTGTTTCATATATAGAAATAAAGTCATACTGTAAAAAAAAAATAATGTTTAACAAAACCGCACACTCGACTCTGACATGGCCAGTCACACAGACTGCCACAGACAAGGCACTGCTTTCAACAACACCCACAGACAAGACTCACATCAGACACAAGCCCAGACAACCATGTTGCTTCCTCTTGGGCTGGCAGAGGCATAAGGTCCCTAGCACAGCACACACATGACACTCTTCAGGTTCACGAGCACATGGGCATTTGTGGATCCACCAAGCACCATCACAGCCCCTCTGCCCCCTGCCCAGATCCTGGCCCTTTTTACCCACCCTGATGCCCCCACAACTCACCAGCTGGTCCAACTTGAAGTTTGCCAGTGAATACACACACCCCCTCACACACACCTGGCTTGGGGAAGATACACTCCCTCAGCAGCCAGCACCAGGCACAGCTGTGACCCACTGGCTCCAGTAGCTGACACCATAGGTCAGATGCACCCACACCTACTGACGCCAGTAGTTGGCACTAAATTTCACTCACAGATATACAGATCTCACCAGCAGCTGGCACTGGGTCTTTGCAGCACACACATACATGGGACAGAGAGATAATAAAGAGAAGATTTAATAAGCAGATATAAGAAGACATGACAGACTGCAGTGATCAGACAAGCATACTGACTGGCCCCATTTTACACACAACTGGCCACTTCTATACATCTTTCTCTCTCCCCCCCCCCTCCCTGCTCCTCCCTTCCCCTGCACATTGTCTCATCAGTTTGCACACTGCAATCAAATCAACATCCTGGACCCCCAGGCTGGTATACTTATTGGATTAAAATTCATGCTCACCCTCTCTGAAGTGATTCCCGCAATTTGTTGATAACTCATCAATTCATGTAACTGACAGGGTTTCATTGTCTCCATTGCTGGTTGTCAGGTTTGTGTCTCTGTATGTTTTGTTTCTTGCCTCCCACTTCTCCATATCATGCTATTTTTACATGGTCCTCAGTCAAATGATCTTGCTGACATCATGCTCACACTCAGAATCACAGAGTCATAGAATGGTTAGAGTTGGAAGGGACCTTTGGAGATCATCTAGTCCAACCCCCTGCTAAAGCAGGGTCACCTAGAGCACGTTGCTCTCCAAAGATTCCACAACCTCCTTGGGCAGCCTGTTCCAGTGCTCCGTCACCCTCAAAGTAAAGAAGTTTTTCTCATTTTCCACACACCCTCATCAATTGATGTATCTGACCACGTTTGTTTCTTGGTATTGTCTCCATCATCAGGTTTTTGCCTCTGTATGTTTTGCTTCCCTCTTTTCCTTATTAACCCATTTTGAAAGGTCCTTGATCAGATAACCTTAAGGGAGCAGATGCTCTTTCCTTAAACATACTTTTACAAAAAACATATTTAAAATTATTTTTATATTACTTTACACATATGCCCTGTCTCACTTTTTATGTAGTATGGCTTCACTGAGAGTAATGGATTTGTCTGGTAAAAAAATCATTTCACTGACTGCTTCAAAAATACATGTCCTATATAACCACAAGCAAAACTTTTTGTTAGTCAACATCAAGTCGATGTCACTGGTACAGCTGCCAGTGGACTTCATGCACTGGGAACACTGTCTACAATTTGGTTTTTACATATCATCATTCCCATGTGTTACGAACTGGTTGCAACTAGTTCATAAATCCCTTGGAGTAAATTAAGGTGAAACAACAACAAATAACTGGTATGAAATTAAGGACAATTTATTAATACAGGGAAAGTGACATGTTTGTAAGTGTCTTGGGTTTCTAAAGATGCTGCCAAAAGAGAGAGAAGGAAAAGGGAAAAGAGAAAGAGGATAGAGATTATGAGAGAGAGGGAAAGAGATATCACCACCCTGGGATCCAGTGATGTAAGTTGTTTGTAGTGTTGGTAAATTGCTTGCAGAGTTGCTCCTTCAGTAAATTGCTTGCAGGATCGGTCCTCAGGTGGCGGGCGGGAGCGCGCACCAGCATCCCAAGTGAGAAGGTCTAAATACTTTAGGTCATTTGCATGCGAGATAGGAGAGGGTGGTCTTGTCTCCTCCCCTCTGCTTGCCTCTCATGCCAATTGGGACGTCCGCACTTTGTAGTCTTAGATTGTTCTCAAAATGAGTCGGTGGTCACCTAAGAGGCGTCTGGTGGTCGTGATCCCCCCTAGTTGTGGTGTCCGCTGTATGACCCTGCTTCTGCACAAGCATGGTTGATGCCTTGCAAAGTTGTTGCACATGTAAGCTGGTCCCAAGGAAAAGATACCATCCTGCCTCCGCAGGACTTGTCTCTTCCTCCAGCCAGACTTGTAAATCACAACAATTAAGGCACAGCAGGGGTGTTGTTCTGTTCCCAAGGCCCTTATCTCTTGCCAGACTTTCAGGCCTCTGTAGTACACATGCCCTCCTCCAGCCAGAGTTGCCAAACAAGTTGTTTAAGGCATACAAACTCTGTCTGTCACACCATGATATTTCATGTGCAGACGAAAATGTAATTTCCAAGGCTTCATCATTATTTTTCTTATAGTTATTTCAGATGACCAGAATAATGAATAAATGTTACTGAACCTGACATGCAAGCTTAGAAGGTAAATGGTTAAGCACATCCACAACACCAAGGCAATGTTTACTGAAGTTTGATTTGGGCTAAAATCCCCAGCAGCTCAGGAATTAGAATTGGCTGCTCTTCTGTATGAGTATCAGAGTCCTCACCTAACATTTATACAATCCCAATGCATTTATGAAGAGAAAATCCATGACTCTAAGCATTATCTGTTTTATTTTAAACAACAATGCACATCAATACTATGAATTATTCAGGATATAGTGAATTTAAAGTATGTGACTTAGGTCAGACTCCAAGATCATCATGTTTAAAATTCAGACAGAAGCAGTGCTTGAGGGGATTGTAAGAGAAAAGAATAACCTCTGAAATAATGAGTGCATTACTAAGGATTTTATCATCATCCTTTTTTGCATGTTCTGATCACAGGAATATGATAAATACTGAAGTTAAACAGGCTCAGGTCCAAACCTTCTCATACCTTAAGGAAAATTCAGAGGTTACATCTTCTGTTATCCATCTGTATGCTGTTCAGAAAGATGATCAGTCCTCTTGCCTTCCTTTGAATTTAACATAATTAACAGTGACATGTAGATCAATATGGTTTAAGTGCCCTCCTTCTCCCACAGCTTTTAGTTGGAAGGACATTTAGTGATGTATAATTAGGAAGCAAAATGGCTCAAGAACTGTATTTGTTAAAGTTATATATTTTAAACAGCCACCATCAAACTCAATAGTCTTAATATCATTTAAAAACCCTAGTAAATCTGCCAATTAGTTAAAATTATTTATAGTAACTTAGTCTGTACTTGATACTTTTTCTCTCTTTTTTTCTTAAACTCTTTTTATTTAAAAAAAAGTGTTAATTGTCCTGGATTTTCAAAATATAAGAAGACATATTTGTATCACAAGCTTATTAAAATGTTCTCGAATAGTATTTGTCTTTACACTAACATTAAAAATCTTAACTGTCATTCAAACATAAGCTTTCTTTCCATCACAAACTTGGAAAGCAAATGAAAGAGAAATGATATTGTGCATTCAGTAGTGATTTATATTTAGATAGCTGTCTAATAAATCATCATGGTCTCCTCTGCAACATTGTTTTTTAAGTTCTGGCATTGTTTTTTTGACAAGATTGCTATGTCTATGTTATTGTGGAAATATTTTTTAGATCCCAATGGATTTTCTAGTCACAGTCTGACCAAAATCTGATGGATAGTTGCACTCCTTAAGGAACTTAAACTCTGAGACTAGTCTCCATATCAAAGGAGAGAGAAAACTATGTTTAAACTAACACACCAAGACCTGCTTCTGTATCATACTGTGAACCACTAAGGGTGCACAACAATGATTTCTTTCCTTCATGTAAAGACAGGACATGAAAACATGATTCACTCCTATCCCCACAGGCTTTGAAGAGAAAAGAAAAACAAACCTAAATCCCCACTGTGAAGAATCATGGACCCAACACTTCAGTAAGCATACTTGATATTGTCAAGATTATATTAAGAGACTTCAGAAGGGAGCTTTACAGAACAAGATCCTATGAAGCAAGTTGGGGTGGTGAGTTATCCAGATTATATGTTATTAACAAGGTACACATCTTTTAAGTATGGATTTTAGAGCACTCACTCAAGATGGTGAGATGTTCTGTGAGGACCAAAAGACCAGAACCTTACTTTCTATTAATCTATACAAAGAATATTGTCAGAAAAGGTATTCCCCTTCAGAAGTAGATCAATATGTTTAATTTTCTGCAAGATAGAATATTGTTTCATGCCAGGAAAATATTCACTCCAAACACCTTAATATTTTTTTCATGAAGCAGAATTCTTGCTTTCTGGCCATTCAATAAGTTTCCTTTGAATTGTGTTTCAATGCACAACAAAACTTTATCACTTTTAGTATTTCTGCTTGACAATAATAATCTCACTATGAACATTCTGTTATATTCCTGAATAAGAAACTTCTCTCTTTTTTCTCATAGTCCTAATAGAGATATCCTGTAATACTTTCAGTGTATTTCACCTTCTTAGTAACTGAATGTCGTAGAACCTCACAAAACGAAGCCAAAACGACTAACAAACTAGAAATGAGATTTATTTTTACAAAATGGTAGCAAATGCAAACTAAGTTTTGCTCTAACCAAAACCACTTTGGGACTCTGACAAACATTAACGATCCACAGGTTAAGAATGTTGTTCGGGAGTTAATACTACACAACTGACAAGAATCTTAAGGTTTCTGCCTGATAATCCCAAAATGTGCACTCGCCTAATAAAGGGAGGGTTCTCAACCTCAAGGAGTTTCCTTGGGCGGTGTCCCGACCCAAGGGGAGAATCACCAACTACAGACCCGCTGCTCCAAGGAGGACTGACTCAAAATGGCTCTCTGGCCAAGTTCCGTTTATACCCTAGTCGAATCTGATCTGTGGTCATATATGGTCATGTAGCCCCACCATTGGCTGAGGACCCCAGCTTCCTCACCGTTTGACCAAAATATGTACATGCTGAGCACCAGTGTGTGGGTGTAACAAGAGCTGTGGTGGGAAGTTTTCGTGGGCTTTTGCTGAGTCTTTGTCAGGTCTTTGTCAGAGTGGATGCATCTGCCACACTGAAATCTGTTGTTAAATGTTTTATTACATTCTTCCTTTTTTTTGTTTGACTCTTTTTCTAAAGGATATACATAGGGATGACAGCATTAAGCTATATTCTATTACTATGTAAATATATTACATTAAAAATTTGTCTTTTTGCTACACAAAGTGATCTTTTGATAAAACGCACAAATGAGTCAAATGTGAATATATATTATGATATATTGTGCATATTTTTACAACTGACATAATTAAAATGATTCTTATGTCTGAGAATATCATCTGTATGATGCTGATGAATAATAGGCTCAGCAATACATAAAATATACCTCAAATTAACAAGACGTTGAATTCCCTCCTACATTTCTGTAAATTCATCTAAAGCTTTTTGTATCATTCCCTAATTGCTAACAAAACACTGTTCATTAAGAGCAGTTCAATTTGTTTGTATGAGAATTTGTTAACAGTGTTACCGGAAAATAGCAACCAAGAAAACTCTCCAAACCAAAAGATAGTTTAGAAAGCCGACATTGGTTTATTGCAGCGCTGGGTGCATGGGGGATCTCTCCCCTTAGCATGCACACCTAAGAACAAAAGCTTGCTCCTTATATACATAATCCCGAGAAAAGCCCACGCATTCCAAAAAAAAAAACTTATGCATAATATGTTATGTAATGCATTACGTAATGTCTTTACGCATGCGTACTAAATTGGGGAAGGGGTCTTTGGTGGTCTCTGGGGGTTGCTGGTGGTCGCAATCCCCCTTCAATCGTGCTTCTGCGCAAGCGTGGTCGAGGCCTTCTTGTTTACAAGTACATGTGTTCCCAAGAAGAAGATATCGTTTTGGACTTATCTCTCCTCTGACACAAGAGTTTATGAATCAAGTTAATTTAGACATCACAAAGTTGTTCTTTACAGTTTTGTTTTGTCTTTTGGCCTTATATAATTAGCAGAGACCTTTGTTTTTCTAGGACTAAGCGTAAACAGCATGAATCTTTGTTTACTAGAACCTTGTTATCAATCCCATAAACAAACTCTATCTACAAAACATGTAGTTTGCTTCAGAACCTATTGTTATTCGCTATTACTCTAGCTAAAAGGAAAATTATTGACAGAAAAGCTTGTTCTGTGTAAAGATAACACAGAGCAGGCCTTTTAGAGCCTACTCTGAGGCCTACTCTTGCTAAACCGTTGCTAAACCTGAACCGTCTGGTATCAACAGGACTTGATTTTTATGTAGAAATCTTGCATACATGTAGATCTAGCAAATGGCATTTGAAACAGTAAGAGTTCAAACACAGAATTCAAGAAAGAGTTCATGGGTTTTTTTGCTTTAGTCAGACTCTTGGTTGCTGTTGCTTGTTATAAGACTCTTAGTACTTGCAAACTGTGAACTTTACCTCCTCACCTTCTACTGACAAAATCCTTCTTATCTTGTAAATATTAACCATATGTTAATTTTTATTAAAATGCAGATTTTTACAAAAGTGTAATACTTAGATTTAGAAGCAATGAAAAAAGCAAAAACAAATAAACATATATATAATTTTTTTAAACTCTTATTTAGGCAGATAAGTAGAACCTGTGACTAGTGAGCACATGAAGCTCCTGCTGTCCCAAGGCAAGAACAATGGAAAATGCTGACAGAAAAGAGAAAAAAAAAAGAAAAATATTGGTCAGTACAATATTCCTTGTCTTCCCTGTTAATTTATAAGTTTATTCACATTAAACAAAAGGTAGTTACCTAGAAAGCACAGATGAAGAAAAACAGTTATTTGTTAGTTATAGTTCTGACCAGGAATGATGTCAGAAAAAAGGCTGAACCAGCCTTTTAAGGAAGAAATGTGGCTGTAGGAAACTGAGAGGTTCTTTTAATTGGGCTTGTAAATCTGAGTCATTACATAAAATATTATGTAATGATTATGTAATGACAGGGGAGGGGCTTGATGTCTGAGGAGGACTCTCCTAAGACTTTGACCTTTGATTCAGGCAATGCATGCTTTTCTTAAAAATGAACCTTTATGCCAGACACTAAATAATACCTCTTATCTCTATTTATCCAAAGGTAAGGAGAGACATAAAAACCAGTTAAATGGTAGACAGGAGAAAAAAAACAAACCCAACAAAAAATTCCCACCGACCTTCAAAGCTCTAGGATTTCATTATCATACTGTTAATACTTTCTAATATAGAAGTAATTTGGTAAGGATTATATAAGTATTTGGCTGGATAAATGCCATATAACATTGATACAATAGGTAGTCCAGTTTATGGCTATCGGATAGTGACAGAAACCTCAAGGCACTGACTTAGTAACAAGTTAAAATAATAACACACTCAGTTAAGTTACAGATGGTAGGAGCAGAGGTGCCCTTTCAGCCAGAGTAATTCATTGTAGCAATTAAAACATTAGTAGCAACATTTTTAGGTGGATTACATTAAAGTATATGTAAAACTAGCAAAGTTCGCATTAAACATGCCTGATGATACCTTGTACTTTCTGACAGCAGATTGGATTTCCCAGCAGCTTTATATCCTCCTGTGCTAACTATCCATGCAGAAAGTACAGCTGTTGGTGGTCAGCTTAGAAATTCAAATGTTACACTTGAAAAATCAGGTCATCGTGACCACTTCATCAGGGAATCTTACAATGGCTATATACTGGAAGTAACAGTGCCCCAGTACAAGAAGGCGTAATTCACATATTTTATGCTGTTGGCAGTGAAGTGCTCTCTTGAATAAGCATAAGCATAAAAACAAGCTTAAGTTTTTCCACGAATGGGACACCCTCTAAACTGAATTTATTTTAGTTGTAAGCAAGTTCTTTTGAAATTAATCAGCTGAGTCGCGTGTTACCTTAACTTTTGATATTTAAAGTTACCAGCAGCTGCTATTAGGACACTGACCAAAAGAAATCAACATGGAATAAGAACAGGACTGTTACCAAGACAGTCCAATAGCTTTATCAGAAATTGCGCATACACAGTTGGAGAGCTACTGTGAACTCAGTGGCAATAAATTCTCTCATAATCATCAAAGATCTTTAACAGATCAAAAGCCCTCATCTTAAAAATGTTCACAATAAACATCTGATTACTTCTTGGAAAAAAATAAGCCCAAAGCAGACTTCATCTGTAACACTCTGTAACACTGAGGGAACTCAGTAGTTTAAATATTTCTCAAGTACTATTCTCCCAAACTGTTTAAAAAAGAAAAAAAAAAGTCAAAACAAAAGTCAAAACAAAAGAGAAATAATCTATGCTTCTGAGTGTATACCATGTTTTGTTTAACATCTTTCAGTGAGTGAACCATGCCCAAAAGAACAAATAAGAACTTAATTACAATGACACCTATAAGATGTTAGTCAAAAAAAAAAGGCTTACAAATTTCTCTTCTACAGGTTATGCTAACAACAAAAGATGAAGTACAGACAAATGACTGTAAACAGCCCACAGCAAAGCTCTTCCCCATTCTTATGCTTGTAAGAATCCCATCATACTACAAAATATTGATACAATAGAGACAGCATAGGACATCGGATGAAGGGTGTGGTTCTTGATTAAAAATCCAAAATTTGCCCTGAGGTCCTGCATGATGAATCGTAACAATAACTTTGTATTATGTATTTTGTACTATATACATGAAACATATTGCAATGCACTTGGTAAAACATTCAAAAAGTAACCATTAAAGTTACTTTGATGACTTTAAATTAAAGAAAATATTTTACTGAAATGTTCCTCTGTACTAATTCCATAAGAACTTTATAGCAGAATGAGAACATTTGTCAGTCATAAACTAATTACAAAATGCTTCATTTAAAGATAAAAAGTAGAAACATAAAAAATGAAAGCATAAAAAGCATTATGTATCCACTTTTCATGTGTGCTTAGTCAAAAAATACAATGAATAACATAATAATAAGTCAAAATGGCTGCGGAACAAAATTAGTTTGTCTTTACCGTATGTCAAATCTGTCAACAAATCATATTAGTATTTGGCTCCAAAGTTCTTTTATTGAAAGAAAACATGGAATCAAAAAATGGTTTTGTTTTCTGGTGAAACTTACATTGCAAGATCCAATACTTAGCCTTGGGAAATGTGCAACTGGGATGAGAAGAAGGAAGGGAAAATTGTTAACAAGCGATTTAATAATCTCCGCAATACATCTGTTTACTTTTTCTTTTTTTTCAGTAGATTGATTTACATCTTTGACCTCTATTTTTCTCCTTAAATATATGAGACTTGACTTTGAATATAAGAAGTGAAATTTATTCTCCACTACCATTCTAAAAGTACAAAGATAATTTCCAGCATGAAAACTCCAAAACATATCTTTAAAGAAAAGGATAATAAGCAAACTTGTAAGTGTTATGAAGACTTCTGTCCATAACTGCTCCTGTTAGGAACTTTCTCAGACAGCAAATTGCACACTTAGTACTATGCTCACACCCTTTATATTGAACAATAGAAAGTAAAAAGTTTCTGCTAATCAGCCATCAATTGTTAGCCCCCTTCAAGCAAATAGGGGGATATCTTCTCCATGTGTATAAATACCTGATGGAAGGGAAGAAGATGGAGCCAGACTGGTGCCTAGTGATATGATAAGAGGCAATGGCCACACACTGAAATACAGGAAATTCCATTTCAATGTAAGAAAACTTTTTTTTTTTTTTTTTTTTAAATTACTGTGAGAGTGGCCAAACACTGGCACAGATTGCTCATAGAGGTTCTGGAGTCTCTATCCCTGGAGATACACAAAAGTTGACTGGACATGGACCTGGGCAACCTGGTGTAGTTGGCCCTGTTTTGAACAGTGGAGTTGGAGTAGATGATCTCCAAAGGTGTTTTTCCACCTCAGCTATACTGTTGCTGGTTTTATATAAAACTTATTGTATCACAGAAAATATATTTTCCTTAATGTAAAGAAAAACACTTACAGTTTTTAGTGTTTTGACATGACTAACAACAACTATGATAAAGAATAATAATAAAAAAAATAGCAATGGAAAGAATTTACAAATTCAAATATCTATTACATTACTGTTAAGTTAGCGAGTACCATTTTCTGCAAGGCAATGCTACAGTCATCATGCAGACTGGGTGGTGCTCAGTGAAAGAGGTAGATGTTCATTAGTACTATTATTGTTTTTATTGCTATTATTACATCATAATTTGCCAGTCAATGCACATACAAACTGTAAGGCATAATTCTCACTAGAACTTTGACTATGATTGTAATTACCTAGAGTAACAGCATAAAAATTAATATTTCTAGAAATAGTATCAAAATTCTAAAATGTCAAAAAAACTTTGAGAATTCTGATTTGAAGACAGCTTCTTAATTTTAGGTTTTTTACTGTATTATGTATTTCTAGATAGCTTCTAGGATAACATTCTTAAGACAGAAAAAAATATTGGAAAGGATCTGCTTATTCAAAGACATGTTTTATTGTATTGTCTTTCTTGTCATTAGAATATTTTACTAGGTCAAATTCAATTTTTTTTTAGTGCATAGTAGCATCCAGGTCAGTATGTGTATTATTTGGGAGAAAAATATTACACTATCTTGTGACTAGCCAAGACAGAGACTTTTTTGAAACCACAGGTTTTGCAGGTGCAAATAAATGCAGGCAGTTTTATGCCAAGTATTATTTATAAGCATAGTTCATGTAATTTAGTCATTTATACAACTGAATGCACCTGTGAGCCAGGTACTTAGATATCAAAGTTAGATTAACTGCATCTATAAATAATTTCACACACAATTATGATCAACTGTGGAACCAGAAATAAAAAAGGAAAAGGCCCATGTTATGTTATCTAGCTTCTAGATACACACATGGAAAGAGAAGAACAGATATAAATAAGGATGTCATTGTCCTAACCTAGCCTATGCCAATATCTGAACATGAAGCATGTGTGTGATATATAACAAAGTTTAAAACTTTCCTCATTGAAAAAGATATACAAGATATTTGCTTATGAAATATAAAATACTTTGTATAGAAAAAATATACAGTGGAACTGCTGAATTGTATTATTTTTAGAAAACTGAAATATTAAATATATTATGTAATTATTTTATTACATTTTGCTAGATATGATAGTGTAATAATAACTTAGTTTAGAATTCATATTGGATTCCTTAGGTATAAGGTCCTGGACCTCAGTTTGTGTCTGAACTTTTTCCTTGGGTAGCCCAGATTTCACACATCTAACTTTCTGAAACTTGTGCAGGCAGGTCTTTGAAACCTCAGTGACTAGGAAAGAATTTGCTATGCCCAGCTTTATCCATCTAAAAGAACTTCATTTAAGAAAGATGGCAATGGACAGGGATATGTATTTTTAGAGGACTATTCATCTTATCCTAAAATTGGTAAGGTTGAAATGGACTCTCGAGATTTCTGTGGTTTTACTTGAATTTAGTAGGAACTTAAGGCAACTGATGGAATATTCACAAAAGGCTAATGTTGTTCTTAAGAATTTAGGCATCACTCAAAATAATCCCTTTAGTCAATGAAGAGACATGGATTTATCCTGAAGATAATTCACGACAGGAACCTAATTTTGTGCCCTCCATGTATTAGTCTGGAGCAGCTTATTTCTCTCTAGTAACTATGTGAACTAAAGTGAACTCTAGATGAACTATTATCTCCAGGTTAATCTTAGAGTGTACTTTCATGACCTCCTTCCTTAGGTCATGAATGTGTTCCTGGAACACAATTTGAGGTGTTTTGGTTAGATGTCTGAAGTCTAGTGAGCTGCACCTGGGACCTTTTTCAGATATACAGTTGCAGATTTGTAATATCTGCCAGTCTGACATCCTAATTCTGAAAGTAAAGTGATAATGCATCTTGTGATTTATTTTTGCAGACCCCTTGCTCACTCTTTAACTATGACATACGTGGTAGACTTAGCCTGAACATTTATGTACACTACAGCTATTCAACCATTTATATGATTCTATGTATCAGTGCACGGATGGTACCAACAATACTTTGCTTACATAAGAAAAAGACGTAAAAAATCTGACACACATTGTAAACTAATAATCAGACTGAATCAAATAACCATGGAAATGAGACAAAATATTTATAGAATATCTGTTAATTAATATTCAGTACTGCTTCACAAGTAATTATGTATTTGTAATTAAAGTCTATCTAAGTTCTGTATGTCCAAATTAAAAATATTAGTTCCACTTTAAGAGAACCTAATCTTTATAGATCCACTGTTTACAACAGTTTAAGAAAACAAATAGATTTAGGAAACAAATAACAGTATCCTTTATTTGTTGAGGCTGCTATGCAATTTTACACTAGCTAATATCTGTCTCATAAATTTTGAAATACTTATAATTCTTGTAGTTAAAGGAATATCACATAGCACGGAACAGGAGTGATGCAATGTATTTTGAACTAATCCACAACCTAACACTGATGATTTGTTTAATTTCAGGGGCAATTAACAGATTCAGCCTTGATCTGCCAACAGAATTCAGTGAGTGATGCTGAAGCTTAGTCACAATACAGTATAAATTCCTCAATTAATAACTGAATTACCAGTGCTACTTTTCTCTTCCTCCACCATGTACTATCCCAACAGGGAAAAGAAAAAAACTACTAACTCCAAATGTTATTAATATGCACAACATACATTAAAACCTATTTGATTGTAGTAAATCTAAAATAATAGCTATATTACAGATCTCATGTATTTATGAGATAAAATACCCCTAACATTTGTTAATGCCATTTTGTCTGAGATAGGCCAAAGTCGGCATTATCAGTCCGGCTGCACTGAACAGCTAATATGTCGAACTAAAGCAGGTCCGGATTCACTAAAAGTGCAGTCCCCAGTCACAGTCGATGAACTAAAACAATTCCAGATTATGCCGTAAATCTGGGCGTGTCCACCGAAATAAAATCCTCGAGACTAGTTCCACAGTTAAGGTAATTTACTTAAGCAACAGATACAGATTCTTTTAGATTGCCAATGATGAGCACACTGTCTGCAAAGCACACTTAGGTATCAATAAACATATATATGTTGCAAAATAACTATATAGCACTACCAATATGATTACAAACACAAGCTTGACTTCTAAGTTCCTGGGGAAGCACCTGGTATAACCAGGTGTACAAATCTTAGACAAAGGCGTCCCTATGGGTGTGGAAGAGAGGTTCAGCCTGTCAACTGATCCCAGAAGTCTGTAGCGATGTCTTCCTGACTTCTCAGCGATGGTATCTTCCCTGGGAAATTTTCTTGGGGCGAATGGGGGTGATTTTCTCTTTCTAAATGATCAAGTCTCTGTTGTCTATTTCAGATGTTCTAGTTACTTCCACTTCCACTTTATCTTGATCTCATTTGTTTGAAGACTTAAAAGATAATTTCATACTTTGGTGTTATACGTAGCTGAAAACTAGCAGAAAAAAACCAGGAAGACTCTTCCACATACAGGTAAACTTTAATAAGTAGGCTGAAAAGCTAATATTCTCCCAGGAGTTTTTCACAATTACCATTTTAAATAATAAAAAAAAAAACCTTGAACCATAAAATAACAGAAATTTGTATTAGAGAGAAGCTGAAATGTAGTCTTTTGGAAAAAAAGGGATATGCTGGGAGAAACTCTGTTTCTTTAAAAAGCCTTTTTAAATAAAAGATTACTTCTCATTTCCATATTGTTGTCCTTTATTTCTGTCTAAAAATTGTCATTATACACCTAGGAAATAGATCCCTTATACCTCTTATTACATATGGCTACAGAGCTCACTTGAATTAGGGTTTTCTTAATCGGGATAGAATATCATACTGCTATAACTGTGTGTCACTGTTTAAGGCTGGGCTGGCTGTTAAACGAACAACAGATGCTCTCTGTTAAACTTTCCTTCCCCAGAAGGGAAAAGGAAAAGGAAAAAGGGAGAGAAATTTATAAGTTGGAATATAAAACAGTTTTAATAAAATAATTAAAATGAAAAAAGTATAATAATATTAATGGAAATAATGAAATATATACAAAACCAATATTGAACTCCCCCGATGATGATCACGGAGTGGTTCAGTGCACCACTGACCTGCAGGGCAGACACTACGAAGTCCCAAACTGGAGCCAGCAGCACAGAATCACAGAATCACAGAATCACAGAATGTTAAGGATTGGAAGGGACCTCGAAAAATCATCTAGTCCAATCCCCCTGCCGGAGCAGGATTACCTAGATTGTATCACACAGGAATGCGTCCAGGCGGGTTTTGAATGTCTCCAGAGAAGGAGACTCCACAACCTCTCTGGGCAGCCTGTTCCAGTGTTCAGTCACCTTCACCGTAAAGAAGTTTTTCCTCATATTTATGTGGAACCTCCTGCGTTCCAGCTTGCACCCATTGCCCCTTGTCCTGTCAAGGGATGTCACTGAGAAGAGCCTGGCTCCATCCTCATGACACTTGCCCTTTACATATTTATAAACATTAATGAGGTCACCCCTCAGTCTTCTCTTCTCTAAGCTAAAGAGACCCAGTTCCCTCAGCCTCTCCTCAGAAGGGAGATGTTCCACTCCCTTAATCATCTTCCTGGCTCTGTGCTGGACTCTCTCTAGCAGTTCCCTGTCCTTCTTGAACTGAGGTGCCCAGAAATGGACACAATATTGCAGATGCGGCCTCACCAGGGCAGAGTAGAGGGGGAGGAAAGCCTCTCTTGACCTACTAACCACACCCCTTCTAATACACCCCAGGATGCCATTGGCCTTCTTGGCCACAAGGGCACATTGCTGCCTCATGGTCATCCTGCTGTCCACTAGGACCCCCAGGTCCCTTTCCCCTACGCTGCTCTCCAACAGCTCTGTCCCCAACTTGTACTGGTACATGGGGTTGTTCTTGCCCAGATGCAGGACTCTACACTTGCCCTTATTATATTTCATTCAATTTCTCCCCGCCCAACTCTCCAGCCTGTCTAGGTCTCTCTGAATGGCTGCGCAGCCTTCCGGTGTGTCAGCCACTCCTCCCAGTTTTTTGTCATCAGCAAACTTGCTGACGACCGTGCACTCTATTCCCTCATCCAAGTCATAAATGAATATATTGAATAGTACTGGTCCCAGTACCGACCCTTGAGGGACTCCACTAGACACAGGCCTCCAACTGGATTCTGTCCCATTGACCACCACTCTCTGGCTTCTTTCCTTCAGCCACTTCACAATCCACCTCACTACCCGATCATCCAGACCACACTTCCTCAGTTTAGCTGCGAGGATGCTGTGGGAGACTGTGTCAAACACTTTACTGAAATCGAGATAGACCACATCCACAGCTTTACCATCATCTATCCACCGGGTTATGTCCTCATAAAAGGCTATCAAGTTGATTAAGGATGACTTCCGCTTGATGAAGGAACTGGATTCAGGAACATACCAGCTGAGATTGGAGGCAAGGGAACAGGCAGAGTCCTCCTCAGATGCCGGCCATGGTGAGGATGAGAGAGCAACCCTCATGATCCCTCGGCTTTAAACTGAGTATGATGTGTATGGGATGGAATACTGTGTTGGTCAGTTTTGCATCACTTGTCCTGTCTGCTCCTCACTGCAGGTGTGAACCTTTTACACCCTTTCACTTGTAGAACATAAGAGTTTTAGCAGTGACTTTGGTTTCTATAGAAATAAATACAACCTTGACTCTTTCTACATACCCTTCTTACCATTACCTTAGTAATGACTGTAAACATCAAGCATTATTAATTCTAGAAGCAGACACTGTCTGAAAATCCCATAATCAACTTCAGAAGGTGCAGTTATATGAAGAAACTTAACTGAAAGGAAAAATCACTGAAAGGAGAATTGATTCTGTCATAGTCCAAACCAGGACACTGTGCTACTTTCTTTACCCAAATTACCTCATTCAAAGCTAACTCAGGTGCCTTTGAAATGGACTACAATGAGCTATTATTCTGTTCCAATATAAGCTCTTGGCATCTAAGAACTGCAGACGGAGAGGCTCTCTCTTGAGTATTTAAAGTCTGTCTACTTCTTCCCAATCCTAAAATTGGTAACAGATACTTTAAATTGCCTTTCATTACAAAAGTTTAACAATTAAAAGCACACATTTATTTTAACAATAGTTGAAGCTAGTCCCAGTACTTTTTCTATGGAAGGTCTCATTTCTAGTTTACAATAGTTAAAATAGCCCTTTTAACGTGCGTTAGTGCTAAGGACAATGTATTGGAAAATGAGGTCCAAGCTTTACTGCCATAGCATAGTGTACAACCATTCATTCAGCAGGAACACTGTTTCTGCCTTATATATAACTTCTAACATAGTTCTGCAGAAGTTTGAAAAATTCTGATGCAGTTTGTGATCTTCAGCTAAACTGCTTTATTCAGCAAAACTACCTTTGCTCAATTTTCGTATTATTTCCAGAGTAATATCACAGATACAACAGTTGTCCAGGAAGTTAGTTTATTATATGTAATTGCACATAGAAATGGAATTTAATTTACCTTTCTATTTCTAGCCGTTCACCCTATCTTCACATAAGTTTTCTGGGACATGGACTTTTTTCTACAGCCTAGTCCAGGTTGGAGATAGATAATATAAATATAGCAAGTATATGAGCTGCATACAGTCATATTAATAAATAGTTACAAATTTACTTGGGGAATACTATAGTCACAGGATTTTAATTTCATTGTGCTTTAGCTATTTTATCATATGTTTCTGGTGTTGAAGTTTCTAAGGTTCTTTTTTTTAGAAAAATAAACATGAAGTGCCACTTGAATAATACAGTATACATATTCTTAGATACTCACTGAACTTGAGGAACCGGAGTAGAAAAAACCCTCAAAATTAAAATTCACTGTAAAATCCAAAGAAATGAAAATAAACAAATGTAATATTATTTGAGCCATCCTACCAAGGATACGTGTTACTGCTGTCTGTCTTTAAAATGGCAAATAGTTCTCTTTCCAAAATATTTTTTAACATCTCAGCCAGAGAAGCAGATCGATTTGAGTCCAATTGTTCTGTGAATATGGTAATGTAAGGTGTTTAATACAGACCTACATTGCCCGCTCTATGAAAGTTGTCCCTTTCCATCATCTACTTTAGGTGCAAATTATGAGATTCAGCTCCAGATTAATGTTGAGAAGATTTCTATCTAAAGAAAGTACCTAAAAAGGTGCAGAATAATTGCCTCTCAGGTACCAGGGCGCAGGGCAGGCTGATGGCTCCCTTGGGTTGGGAGCAAGGGCTGGCCATGTCCTCCCTGACCGTTGCCATCCCACAAGATTGTACTCATGGAAGTACTCTTACATGGAAAATTAAAGTTGTTTTGATAAGTAAACATTTTATGAATAGGTATAACTGGTACTAACCCATGAACTTATATTGCCCTAACATATTTTGGAGAACAGAGGCATTATAAAACATTTTTGTGATATTGTCTGAGAATGCTTGACAACCTGTTGGGGTCTTTTTGTAGCAAAACTTTTAAATTCAGCAAAGGCAAAACTTGCATAAAGTACCCCTCCTTTGTTGCAAGAGATTATGCTTAGATTTTGATGAGGCATAAACTGTTGAAAATTGGCATCACCCTGCTGTTTTTTGAATCATGGAGGAGAGTTTTCACAGCATGCTCTAATAATAATAGTTTACAGTCTTTCTAAGACTAAGAATATGCTGAGGCAAGTAATATGCAATCTTTCAAAGACTAGGCCTATGTCTAGCTGACCCAGCAGTTAACACATACAGACTGTGAAGCAAAGGAGCAGACAGAGTGACCTGTGACCGAACGAGATATCTGGGGAAGAAAGGACAATGCAGACAGCCGACTCCTTCCACTTATATGCAGAAGAAATCCCAGTGACAATGACACTTTCTAGGATATCTCTATTCCTACTCATTGCTGATATAAGTAGTTCACTAGGCACCAATTTGTTAGAGTAAAAATGCTGAATATTAAGAAGAGAAGGAAGGGATTACTGAAGTTGTGGATTCTTAAAATTGTTTAAAAGTACTTTACAAACAAAATAAATTAACCCAAAACAATATCTTGAAATGTTACATGACGAAATCATATAGTAAAGTTTATTTCACTTCAAAGACAGACATTGAAAAAGCAAAAAATATCAAATTTATGTTTGTTCATACAATGTTAGTTTGTTCCCTGTGTGCATGAGTGTTTATGCTGGTATTCAGAAAACATAAATAAAAGAACATATACAAAACAAAAGCTTAAAAATTTTATCCTATCTGTTCAGCTCATAATGAGTATCGTGGTTCCATCTAACATTTCCTACCTCTAAACTCAAAGCAAGCAATTTCTATTCTACCATTTCTAAATATATATTCTTAACAGGTCAACATGAAGAAAAATGTTGAATGCTGTTACTGTATACCAACTTTATCCTGTGATATGTCCCAGACAATTACCTTGTGATAAGAAGTTCATTCCTAATTATTTTTTTTTTTATCTTTAATAATAGAAGTGATACAGCTGGGGTAAACAACAACAACAAAAACCCCAACCAACCAAAAAAAAACCGACACTAGAGAACCAAACTTTTTCCACTAAGCAATTAGAAGTTAAGACAGGGAAGACAATCCCTTTCTCATCGGTGGTACCAAAATCCTCCCACACAAGGTATGAGATGTTTAGTTTTTAATTTTTCTTGGAGGACATCCAATTTCCAGGTACAATCTAAGACCCATAATTTTTTGCATTGCTGCACTAAATTTGCAAGTACAGCTAGTTCATTCTGGATCAAATGCTGTTTCAAAATAAAAGATGCCAGCATTTGATGTCAGTGTTTCTAAGTGCCTGATTACACTAACACCATCACGTGTTGCCAGATCATTTGTCTAAGCTGCCTGTAATAGAACAGCTAGAAGAAATTTAGTATTCAGAACAGTGCTGAATGCAACACAGGCATTTTAAATAACGTTAACGTTGCAGTCATCTTTGTTTCATTTTGTTTTGGTTTTCAATAGTTAGGTGATATATATGAATAAATGAACACTGTATGAAATAAAAAATTAGAAAATTTGATGACCAATTATAATCTCCATGTGAACTACCTATGTAGTAACAAACCTGTCTTAAAGAGGTAATTTTATTAGTGAGTGAAGCCAGACAACTTACAGTGAAGAAAGGTGAAGTTCACAAAGGATGCATGAAATGTATTAATATTCCTGTTCCACGCATTAACCCACATTAAAAAATTACTATATCTTATCTACTATATCTTTCAAAAAAGATTTTCCTATTCCTAGAAATAATTGTGAATTCTTCAGTTAAGTGATCCTACATTGGAAACTGGGTATTGTTTGAAATACTAGCCTCGCAGAAAATTGTACATGAACTTTTAAAGAGATGGAATTTTTTGGCAAAGACAGAATTTCTAACCTACACTCAGGGCATCCAATGACACTGAAGATGGGACACTCAATTTTCAAATTAAGAAGTCACCGTTCAGATTTGTCTGAGTGACTTAAGCAAAGGATTTAAACCTATTCACTATGCCATCTGTCCTGCCATGTAGAGTATTGGATTCTGAGGCCCCATTCTGTCCTCTTGGAACTGTTCTCAGTGACATATCTCTGTGATGAACTACAAATTGCTGAGAAGAAATTTTCTTTTAATATTCTTACTTAGAAGGAAGCTTATCAGACATTTTTTATTCTTATTCTGAAGTCTTGTTTGTTTACACTAGCCTTTAAATTAGAACAATTTTTAGGAAGAATGTTTAAAAGTGTCATAAATGTTAGTCTGCTTCTGATAAAAGTAGATTTCAAGAGAATTTCTGAATGATACATTATGTATTAAACACATATGTAGGATTAAAGCCAGTGTGTGATTGGCTCAGAAAATTGGAAAAATTTCACCACTTGATGTTCCAGCCAAACTGACATTTGCAGATCTGGCTTACTGACAGACCCCTTGCAGACTGTGTACAGTTACTTTCATTTCTGCGTTATGGCAGCTGGTACTCATGTCTGAGATAAGAGCACTTCAGTTTGCCTTTTCTGCTGCTGTTGTCAGTATCAGCATTTGATGTTCTGTGCTGGATGCAAAGGTTCTTTCACTTTCATGACTGTTTGCTATATAACAGTAATTATGTTAAGCAAATTTTACTGCTTCAAAACAATATTTTGATGGATTCATAATATCTCCAAATGTTATTTTCAGGTAATCACTATCCTTATTTTGAAACATTTCAACTGGCAAAATTGTTTGTGATCTTTTAAAACTTACTTACATATATATTTTTCTATTGCTACATCATTAATAAAATGCAAATAAATATTTGTAAATCTTTAGGATTGTAATTATTTTTCATGATGCCAATATGTATTTCATATATGTATATGCAGTGAATTCCACTTAGCTGGACATAGCTAAATTAAAAGGTACAGCCTTTAGGTAATGAACACCGTATTTTTTTTGGTTTTTTTTGCTGACATGTATTTAACACCTTTACAATACAGAAACAAAGTCTAAATCGTATCCGTCTTTTAGGTATATGTAAGTACACATTCACATGGTTACAATACTGCTATCTTTATATTTGTTGAAATTTAGACTGTTAACTTACCTTTTATGCTCAGTTTAGCAGTATAACTTGCAATGCTTTGCAACACGGTTTGTTGCAGTAATGTAGTTTCTCCTTGAAATCTCAGTTGGCTCCTTAGGCAATTTTTACTTTTTTGTGACTTTTGTGATCCTTCACACTCACTTCACTGACCATGAAAAAGAAAGGGGCTTGTAGTCAAAGTACAAGCATTAGACCATATGAGAGTTGAGGTCTGTCACCATTTCTGTCACAGACTTTGGTGATTTGGGGCTGATCCATTACTCTGGTGCAGTGGATTTTCATTTCTGAAGTAGTTTAAGTGACATGAACTGTTTCTTCCTCCTGATGTTTTTTCAGACTTAGAAATGTATAATTTCCTGGCAAATGAAGTTATAAATGGCATTAGTAATTTCTTCCATTTTTCAGCAGACCTTTCTGTACAGCATAATTTCTTTCCTCTCCTGAAAAAATAGAGGACAGCTGCCTAAGCAGCAAGTGCCAAAGAGTTCCTACAACATCCGGGAGGTGGTTGTTGCTGCCAGTGAAAACTGATGGAAAACTGGGAAGAAGCACCTGCTGCCACCACTCTGCTTCTTTCTGTTTTCCCTCTTCCTTTCATCCTCCAGTTCATCTGCTAGTGATAGCAGCAGTAGTAGCAGCCTCTCATAAGGTATAATAGCACAGGAGTATGTGCTCAGCAACTGCTACAGCATCAAGCTGGAGATGCAAAATCTCTCTACAGATCCAAAATTAGTGAGTTTGTAACTCTCAAAAGTATTTGTTCTCCAAAACCTCTGAATATCTGTGTGATCTATGTTACAGGTTATTATCACAAGGCAAAGATAGAAAGTAGATACTTGAAAAAGTAGACTCCAAATAACCTGGAGATATATCCACTACTGACAACAGATTCGATTTTTCAGACATAAAGGAACAATGATCCTTTGATAGTGTTTGATGGAAGAGAGACATGAGAGATTATCCAGTTGTCCAAAAAAGGGCAGGGATGAAAGAATTTCATCACAGATATTGGTCAACATGTCTTCTAACATGGCAGAAGGAAATAATCAATGAAGAAGCGAGTAAGTACCATTAGGAAATCATCAGGTTTGATGGGTTGCCAGGTCCTTTTTTGATCTTATTGTATTTTTCTGGAGTGAAAATTCAAGGAAAACCTAAAAACTGAGGACAGCCAGAGTTCCGTTCAGGAGCTTTTTGTCATTAATATCTTGTGCTAATATTCTGTAGGTGGATTAATGCATTTAGAACTTAAGAAAGTGTGTGCTCTTACTAAAGCAAATTAAGATTTCAGCTTTAATGTGACTACCAAGCTAACTTCTAAAGATAGATATGTCTCCTTCTAACAGTACAATGTTCTTTTTTCTTCACTTGTATGCCCTTGAACTTTGTTTCAGAATTCATTCCACTTCAATGTCTGAATTACTACAGTGGGTCCAGTTCTTGATTGATTCAAGTACTTTGATACAATAAATTAAATGCATATATGATTTTTACTCTTCACTTAGTCTTAATTTTGCAGGGAACAACATAAGCATGTGAAATATAAAATTAGACAAGCTTTAGTAAAAAAAAAGAGTTTTATTTTTCCCAAATCTAAGATATTATTCCAAAATACAAATTTGTTCACATATGATAATAAGTATGTTTCCTTTGACACTCTTGTGTACATTCACAACACAATCCTTTCAAAAGAGAATGGAAAATCACAAATACAATAGAGGAGAGTATGTACGAGGCTAAAGGTACTTTAAAAAACTGGTAGTTTAACAGAAATCTAACATTTTTAAAAGTTGGAAGCAGAGAGTCAAATGCAACCAGAGAAATTCAAGAAGTAGAAAACTTTTCAAATTTATTCTCTAAGAAGCATGTAATTAACATCAATAAATTTATCAAATGTTTAACTTGAAAAGTCTGTATTCATCCTCATTTCAAAGGCACTTTCTTTAATCCCCCATTAAAGAATCTCAAACTGGGTTTGTGATAGAAATGTTGCTTTATAGATTAAAGTAAATTAATCATATCTAGAATAACTTTTACCTTTGAAACAATTTCCTTTGAAAACTTGTTTAATTCTAAATTACTTCATATATTTCCCTATGAAAACACGTTTCTGAAAAAATTCTCACCTGCCTTTTCAGAAACCTTTAAGGAAAAAAGACTCACTAAAGTGTATAAAGTGTTTGAAGAAAGAAATATAAAGGAAAGGGACAGACAGATGACGGAAGTTGTGGAAGACCCTCAGCCTGAAAAGAGCTGTGCTTTACTTGGGGAGCATAAGATTTGCTTGGGAAAACTGCACTGAGAATAGTTTTTGCTTGCTTCTGAGATAAAGGAGCCGAGACCAGTTCACAGGGCTCTTTGAGGCATGTAACAAGTAAACATGTGTTGAAGGTCAGTTCTGAACACAGAGCTGAAAACAGGAATGATTGTTGATGTTTTGAGCCCAGGACACTGTGGGCTCTTCCCAGGATGGGTGATGAGTGCTTAGCGTGTGAATGTTGATGTTATCTTGAACTGCCTAGTCTGGCTCCTGCATTGTAGCAGTTAAATAGGGTAGTAGCATAACAATAAAAAGCTTTAGGCCTTTTGGCTTCAGGCCCTTGCATCCTCGATCTCAGAGTCTGTGCCTTCCTTGCCGTCCGCCGCAGGAAGTATTTTTGTATGTATTTGTGGAACTTTGTGAACTGTCATATCTGAAAAAAGTGAAATTTCTGCAGCCTGGCTATATAAATTCTGAAAAAAAAGGAGTTTATTTAGCTTGTATAAATATATACATAGAATTATAACCTTAAATGTTGGTAAACCATGGTCCAATGGTCCAATGACCATTCTCAGGCGCTTCTATGGTTTCTAACACATCAATAACCCTTGTATCTTTGCTGTCACATGGATCTCCATCCCCTGCCTCTACTGAGATGGCAGACCAAAGGACCTCACTAGTACACCATTCCACAAACATCGGTGTGTCGCCCCCAGGCTTGTCTCTAGCAAGCCTGGTTTTATCCCCTTCCCCCTTCAATACTAGTTTAAAGCTCTTTAAGTGAGTCCTGCTAACTCCTCCACAAAGATCCTTTTCCCTTTTCAAGACAGGTGTACCCCATCTGTTGTTAGCAGGCCTGGTGTCGTGTAGATTGACCCATGATACTGAAAAACCCAAAATTCTGCCAGTGACATCGGTCTCGGAGACAGCTATTGATCTCCTGGCTTGTCCTGTTTCTTCCTTCACCATTCCCTGCAACTAGAGGGATAGAGGAGAACAGTAATTGTGCTCCTGATCCCTTAACCAGTTGACCCAAGGCCCTGAAGTCTCCCTTAATTACCCTCTGACTTCTCATAGCTACTTTGTCGCTGCCAACCTGAAAAAATTAATAATGGGTAATAATCTGAAGAACTTACCAGGGTAGGAAACTTTCTCTTCACATCTTTAACCAGGGTCCCAGGGAGGCAGCAGACTTCCTTGTGAAGTGGGTCTGGGCTGCATATTGGGCCTTCTGTTCCCTTCAGAAGGGAGTCTCCCATGGTAATGACCCATCTTTTTTTCTTTATGGATGCTGTTTTGATGCAGGGCTTAGGTCAACTGAACTTTGGTGACATCTCCGAGCTAGCCAAACCATCATCCTTGTTACTGTCCTTGTCCCCTTTCAGAGCCTCATACCTATTATGCAAGGGCACCTGGGAAGGCAAGGGAGTCATGGAGGAGAAGCGCCTGCTGTGCCTGCTGTGCTGGGCAGGAACTTGTTGCCATTGCCTCTTATCCCTTAAGCCACTGTGTTCAGTCAGACAGAGAGAAGACAGGGAAACCCCTTTGTCATGTGCCCTGTCTGCCTGCCGGGCCTGTCCCAGGGAAAGTAGGGTATGATTCCTGTAGTCTCTCTCTTGCACTCCCTGATATTCCTCAACCTGCTCACCTCCTCCTGGAGCTCTGTCACTAAGCGGAATGTTTGTAACATTCCTTGGATTTTACAGTCATAATGAACCAAGGATTTTAGAGGAATCAGAGGCAAATTATTAATGTCAATGCATATCTCATAAATTATTTGCTTGCAGATTAGAGGATAGTGTTTTCAGAGAGAAAGAATAAAACGAAAAAAAAAAAGAGATTGATCAAAATTAACAAGGAAAGTCACTGAAACACCTAATAGTTTACAGATTAATTCCATACGAGCTAGTGAAAGGATTAACTATCCCAGCTTTCTCAATACAGCACTCAGGCAGAGACTACTACTTCTGGCATTTCTGTGAGACTCTACTGTCTCCTCCCCCAATCTTGTTTAGAAAATCATCTACTTCACAGAATCACAGAATCACAGAATCACAGAATGTTAGGGATTGGAAGGGACCTCGAAAAATCATCTAGTCCAATCCCCCTGCTGGAGCAGGAGTACCTAGATCATTACACACAGGAACACGTCCAGGCGGATTTTGAATGTCTCCAGAGAAGGAGACTCCACAACCTCTCTGGGCAGCCTGTTCCAGTGTTCGGTTACCCTCACCGTAAAGAAGTTTTTCCTCATATTTATGTGGAACCTCCTGTGTTCCAGCTTGCACCCATTGCCCCTTGTCCTGTCAAGGGATGTCACTGAGAAGAGCCTGGCTCCATCCTCATGACACTTGCCCTTTACATATTTATAAACGTTAATGAGGTCAAATGTTCACTTGTTGTGAACATTTTATGTAGTTCACCTGAGTTAACAGAATTATTTCTACCCGAAGTGAATAAGGCAATGCTCAAAACCACAAACAAACTGGGAAGAAGATCCTTTACAACACATGAGTTTGAGTGTCTGTCAGTAGCTTCAATAAACTGACATGAAAGTGAGGATATGAATGATCATCCTTGAGCATCGACGTTTGTGGTAGATCTTTGATATGAGATAAGCATTATGGATTTTTTTTTCAAGGAAATTATGTGTTTTCCGTACATATAATGCTCTTATTCGCTTTTACTAGTAAACTAACCAATTGACCCTGGAAACCTAACATCCTGATTACGTTTCATATTGAGTCTCAAATGCATGGAATATACATTTTCTAAAGAATGAGTTTTTCTTTCATTACATTCATGCATACAATCTCCTGAAAAAATCTTCAATTTAAAAAATTTAAAATAAAATTTACATTTTAAATCTCCAATTTAACAAATAAAATTGCCATGCTCTGAACAGAAATTTCTCATTAGAATTTCTTCTGGAGAGAGAGTGAATGAAGTCGAAGCATAAGAAGCCATTGCACAAGAAAATAAAACAGGGATTAAAGAAAAATTCATTACATTATGAGAAATTCAGATAATATTAATATTATCTGAGTTTTAAAATTATCACTGAGTTCTCTGTTTCTGCTTCTATCTCTCTTCTCTAGCAATTCACAGTACCTTAGAAGAGAGAAGAGGATCAAATATAATATGGATTTATTTTTGTAAGTAGTTCTCAATGAGAAAGCAGAAAAAGGACCACAAACATGGAATTAGCCATAGAAATACTATCATGTGACTCTTGCTGACATCAGGGAAACTGGATAAAGATGAAAGAAAACAATATTTCTAGGCTTGGTCATGATTCTTGTTGTTATTTTTTTTGTTAGAATGTTAATATTCTTTTCTAGATTAATTATATTTTTTTAAGAAGATAAGTTCTATGGAGATATTTTTCTGATCCATGGACCTGACAGGCTTAGAGAACTGGCTGATGTCTTTGCAAGGTCACCCTCTATCCTATTTGAAATGCGGTGGAGACTGAGAGAGGTCCCTAACAACAGAAAAAAAGGAAAATGTTTCTTCTTGCTATCATCAGTTACTCCAGTCTTCCACCTACGGTAATCCTCTGGATGAATAAGCTCTCCCACCGAAAGTGAAACTCTTCAAATGTGCAATGATGAACAAGAGATATATGGCATTAGCTGATTTGTTCAAGCCTCCTTTCAAAGGTTTAATATAGATTTGCCCACATTACTGGTGCATCAACAAGAACAGCTTTTGCTCCTCAGCTCGGTTTGTTTTGTGCAGGGATGGAAGAGATGGGAAAGAGGAAATAGACCTTATGAATCTAATTTTTCTCTCATGAACTCTCAATTATAGTTATAGTTTTTAACCCACACATACTCTGTTGCAACTGGCTGAAAATAAACATTGCATGTTTTATAACTCTACTAGAAAGAAAGTAGAGCAGATGTAAATATTGAAAGGATTTTGGTGTCCTTCTTTAATTCCTCAACGAAAAATTGTATTTCATGACCACTTGGCTTCCTCTTCTTTCCTGAATGTCCTATTTTCAACCATCAGTCTGAGAACAGCTGGTATGCATACACTATGATCTTCATAACAAAACTAGAATCTAGTAAATCTGTAAGTACTTTCACCTGCTTAACTGTATTTCCTTGAAGAGTGGAAAGGTTCTGTTCCCTTATATGTCTCTAGATATTCCACGTGCTTTCTGAGTTTTCACAGTATATGATAATATTCGATAAAGAGATGTAGTTTGACTTAAAAGAGAATGGTGAATGTAATACACGTGAATTAAGTCCTAATGAAGATACTAACAATGATTCACTGCATAATGGAAAAAGAAACAAAACAAAAATAAAAATACCCCACATATTTTAATGAATTGTATTGTATTTTAATTTGACAGATATCACATTTTTGCTTCTTTTGAAAAATGTATTTCAATAGAAATTTCCAGAAAATCCCTATGAGTTGAAATTTCCTTACAAATCACTGCAGATGGCATTGAGGATTGTGATAATAATATTAATAATAACATGGCAATTCAGTTTCAATTCTGTGAAGCTTACTGATGTGAAAACCTGTATAAATAAAACTGGAGTACAAAAATCAGACAGACTTTTCAGGCATATGTCACTATTGTTTTTTCCACCTAAAACCAGACTATACAGTGTTTGATTTTGGATCTACTTATCACACATAGTATTCCTGAAAAAATGGCGGGTTGCCACATAGTTTGATTATCTTATTACCATCACTCTTGTTTCCCTAAAGTTCATAAATATTTAAAATATTTTTGGGAAGTCATTTGTAACAGTTAGAGCAATTAGCTTTTTTGTATTCTCAGATATTTAGAAGGGGACTTTGTCTTAATACTTTGCTTCTACAACTTATGCAATTCATACATATGCAGAAATTATGCAAATCTTTTTAATGTCATGATAAATGCTCAAAACATAAGAATGAAAATAAAGCAATGAACAGGAATTACATAATCACATAGAGTACACAGGTTGTCTGAGTACCCTCTGTTTTTTTCATGCTCTTCATAACCCATAAAACAATGACAAACACGAGTTATCTGGGAAACAGGTAACCTGAGAGTGTACTTGGGACTGAATTTAGAAATTTTTGCATTCTGCTAAGTACCATGACATTTCTTTTTGAGCAAACCAATGCATCATCTCTTTTGAATCTTTGGTAGAGGAATGAAAGAGGAAAAAAAAAAAAGGAGGAGGGAAAAAAAAGGCAAAAAGTATTCCAGAATAGGTTACAAATCACTATTGCATCACAATGCTTCAAAAATGACAGAGGTGTTCCCTGAAAGAGTCCTGTGAAATCTTGATTTGTATGTAATATTGTTGCAGGCAAAAAGTTTGTGACTTGGAGAAATATTACTTAATTTATTGCTGATTCACATGAGCTTCTGATCACTGATTTAGTTACTAAGAAAATAGAATCATAGAATGGTTTGGTTTGGAAGAGACCTTAAAGATCATCTAGTTCCAACCTCCAAGCCACGGGCAGGGACACCTTTTCCCTAGACCAGGTTGCTCAGAGACCCATCCAACCTGGCCTTGAACACTGCCATGGAGGGGGCAACCACAACTTCTCTGGGCAACCTATTCCAGTGTCTCACCACCCTCACAACAAAGTCACCAGTGAAGCAATGTTGGCTGTCACCAATCACCTCCTTGATTTCCATGTGCCTCAGTATAATTTCCAGGAGGATCTGCTCCATGATCTTGCCAGGCACAGAGGTGAGGCTGACCAGCCTGTAGTTCCCCAGGTCTTCCTTTTTTCCCCTTCTTGAAAATGAGGGTTATGTTTCTCCTTTTCCGGTCAGTGGGACTTTACCAGACTGCCACGACTTCTCAAAAATGATGGATAGCAGCTTAGCAACTTCATCCGTCAGTTCCCTCAGGACCCGTGGATGCACCTCATCAGGTCCCATGGACTTGTGCACTTTCAGGTGCCTTAGATGGTCTCGAACCCGATCTTCCCATACAGCGGGCGGTTCTTCATCCTCCCAGTCCCTGCCTTTGCCTTCTGCGACTTGGGCAGTGTGGCTAGAGTACTTGCTGGTGAAGACTGAGGCAAAAAAGTCTTTGAGCACTTCAGCCTTCTCCATATCTCGTGTAACCAGGTTTCCCATTTCCTTCCAGAGAAGGCCCACATTTTCCCTAGTCTTCCTTTTATCTCTGACATGCCTATAGAAGCTTTTCTTGTTGCCCTTGATGTCCCTGGACAAATTTAATTCTATGAGGGCTTTCACTTTCCTAACCTGATCCCTGGCTGTTCGGACAATTTCCCTGTATGCCTCCTAGGCTACCTGCCCTCGCTTCCACCCTCTGTAGGCTTCGTTTTTTGCCTGAGTTTGTCCAGGAGTTCCTTGTTCATCCATGCAGGCCTCCTGGAGTTTTTGCTTGACTTTCTCTTTGTTGGGATGCATCGCTCCTGAGCTTGGAGGAGGTGGTCCTTGAATACTAACTAGCTTTCTTGGGCTCCTCTTCACTCCAGGGCTTTATTCCAGGGGACTCTACCAAGCAGGTCCCTAAAGAGGCCAAAATCTGCTCTCCTGAAGTCCAGGGTAGCAAGCTTGCTGTGCGCCCTCCTTGCTGCCCCATGGATCTTGAACTCCACCATTTCATGGTCGCTGCAGCCAAGGCTGCCCTTGAGCTTCACATTCCCCACCAGCCCCTCCTTGTGAGAACAAGGTCCAGCATGGCACCTCTCCTCGTCGGCTCCTCTATCACTTGGAGAAGGAAGTTATCATCCACGCAGTCCAGGAACCTCCTGGATTGCTTGGGCCCAGCTGTGTTTTATCTCCAACAGATACTGGGGTGGTTGAAGTCCCCCATGTGGACCAAGTCCTGTGGACATGAGGCTACACCTATCTGTCTATAGAGGGCCTCATCCGCTCGGTCTTCCTGGTCAGGTGGTCTGTAGCAGACACCCACTATAATGTCTCCAGTCCCTGCCTTTTCTTTAATCCTGACCCATAAGCTCTCCTTCGGCTCCTCCTCCATCCCCAGGTAGAGCTCCATGAACTCCAGCTGGTCACTGACATAGAGGGCAACACCCCCTCCTCATCTCCCCTGTCTGTCCTTCCTAAAAAGCCTGTATCCTTCTATTCCAATGATCCAGTCATAGGAGCCATCCCACCACATCTCCATGAAGCCAATAAGGTCATAGCCTTGCAGGTATGTGCATGTCTTTAGTTCCTTTTGTTTGTCCCCCATGCTCAGTGCATTTGCATAGAGGCATTTCAGTTGGGTCCTCGACAAAGCTGAACATAAACAATTAAACAATTCTTTAAAACCCTTTTCTCTCTCCTTCTTCAGCCTCAGATTAAGCCAAACACCTATCCTCTCCCTTCCTAGCCTCAGCTTCTCTTGTTTTCGCCCTGAGTTACACTCACTAGGTCACAATTCCTTCAGTGAGGTGTTGACTGGCACTGAAGGCTGGGGTTGTGTGTATAATGACTTCTGCTGGTTGCTTCTTTCTGCTGAGCTTTACATATGCAAGTTTTCCTCTGCTGTGATCCCTCAGCGGTGTCCCTGCTCTGATATGGATTGCCCATGACCATAGTACCTCAGGGGTGTCCTTGCCCCAGGATGGACATCCACAGACTTAGTCCTTTTAGGGATGTATGTTACCCTTTTTGCTTCAGATGTCTCTTCCTTGAGCATCTCCCCAGCAGCATCTCCCTAAGTGTGCAGTGTGTCTTTACGCCCTAGTAGTCTCCAATTTATTTCTCAAATATGTCTGAGTAGGGGTATTGTGTTTCTCTCTGATGGTCTGAAGTTTTAGTGCATGATGGGCTGCTCACAACAGTTACAGAGGTGTCTGGAACTGGATGTGACTGTCATTTGGCAGTTCACAGTCTCCTCCCACACAGGTTACCCCTGTAGCCTTCTGCTTCTTAAACCTTGCAATTTATGCTAAGTACAAAGATAGAGTTGATTGAAAATTATGTCACTGATGATTGCAAATTAATTTAATAACATATCTGATTAATACTACATATTAAGCCATAAAACTGCAATCAGGAAGTTCTAAGGTTCAACACTGAAATGTCTAAATATCCTGCTATTTAGCGGTTATTTAGCTTGTGTTAGGTTTCTTTATTATTATCTACATGCTGAGAAATATGTACATCTATGAATGAGATGCTCAAGGGCAAAACGAGGGGAGTCTAAACTGGCCAAAGGGAAATTAGTGGACAAAGAGCTGTAAGACATAGGCTGCAACTACATGTGATATACTGTTTCCTATATCTGAACATGTGAGAGATTTTTAAGTTAGACCAATAATCATTTATGAAAAAAGAAAAACTATCTCTTTTCCAACTCTAAAATACAATAAGCATCAACTGCAGATTTGCATCTACAGATGCGGGCCAGTGCCCTGATTGCACATGAGGGGCTGGGAGCTGTGTCTGACAAAGCATTTGAGCCAGCTGAGCTTGAGTGATACAGGAGCACTAGAAGGAAGTGGTCAGTGACAGTAGTGGAAGATTCCCTGCTGCAGGAGATGGAAGCCCATATCTGCCGACCTGACCTGCTGTCGAGGAAGTTTGCTGCTTGCCAGAGGCTTAAACCCAGGACGTATGTGGAGGCTGTTGAAACTTGTCTGGCCCTTGGACTGTTACACTCTGCTACTCTTCCATGTGGGCACCAACAATAATACCAAGGGACATCTGGAGCATATCAAGATATATGGCTCCAGGGGCCAGGATCAAGGACAATTTTCCCCTTGAGCTTGATGCTGCAGGTGAAGGACTTGAGGAGGAGTAGACATATCCTGAGGTCAACACCTGTTTGCACAGCTGGTGTCAACAAGAGAGATTTGATTTTTACAATCATGGGAAAGCCTTTGAGGACCGAGAACGGTTTGGAAAAGACAGGATCCACCTCTTCAATAGGGGAAAAGCACTACCTGCAGGCTGGTAAGGAGAAAATTTTAAACTAAGAACCAAGCAGGAGGAGGAGGAGGATGCAAAATCAACTGAGGAAGTAGTGGACCAAGTTGGCAAGCAAGGGGTACAGGGTGACATGGACAAGAGAGATCTCCTATTCAACAAAAGACATCTGAAGGGGACTTACCACAAGTGCATGTGCCCAAATAAGGAAGTATCTATAAGACAGTGTAACAAAGGAAACTCTCATACCTTCTCTAGGAAATACACTAACACATGCAGATTAGGGTGGGGCAGGCAGAAGAATTAGAGGTCTGCATGCAGTTGCAGTGTTGTGGTCTCACTTGGATCACAGAGACATGACAGGATCACTCACATTATCAGAATGCTGCAGTGGACAGATACAGACTCTTTCAAAGTACAGCCTGGGACAGTGAAGTGAGGGAGCCGTCTTTTACACGGGAGAACAGTAGGAATGCATGGAGTTCTGTCTAGAGACAAATGAGGAGCCAGCTCAGAGGTTATGAATCAGGATTCGTGGGAAGATCAGTATGAGTGATGTTGTGGTGGGTTTCTGCTACAGACTGCATGATCAGGAAGAAGAAATAGCTGAGGCCTGCTTCAGGCAACGGGAATAAGCATTAGGTTCACAGATCCTTTAGGGCCTGTAGTGATAAGACAAGAGGTAACAGTTTTAAACTAAAAGAGGGTACATTCAGAATAGATATAAGGAAGACATTTTTCACAATGGGGTGGTGAAACACTGGAACAGATTTCCCAGAGAAGTGATAGATGCTTCATCCCTGGAAACATTCAAGGTCATGTTGGACAGGGCTCTGAGCAGCCTGATCTAGTTGAAGATGTCCCTGCTCACTGAAGGGGGGTTGGACTAGATAATCTTTAAAAGTCTGTAACAACCCAAACTATTCTATGATGATTCTATAATTCTACTCCTCATGAAGGACTTGAACCACTGCCATATGTTCTGGAAGGGGAACACAGACAGGGCACAAATAACCCAGTAGGTTTCTGGAGTGCATTGATGACAACTTCCTAACACAGGTGATTCAGGAGCTGATGAGAATCAGTTATTGAAATTTTATGATTCTATGATAATAATTTCAAGACCAGTAAAAATCTAACTAGAGTAAGAGTACGCAAACCCTGAAGGCTCTAATCAGGAGATGACATGACATTTTAGGACATAAAACATGTATCTTGTTGAAGATGCTTCACTTTTTATAAAATAATTGAGTTCTGGAAGTATTTTTTTCAGGGAAATATTGAATCTCAAATCTCTAAGTAGCTAAATATGCTAGATGGATATGGAGTCATTGTCACACTGGAATATGAATATTTAATTATGCCATGAATTTCATACAATTTTAAAGGACTTGTTGAGGATTTCACACTCTAGAATATCCATTAGGCTGATGACTAACTTATGTGTACATAACCCACCACAGAAAGTCTGGATATAAACTTTGGTCCATCAGTCTGGGTAAAATTAAGAAGGGCTCATCTTGACTGCTTTTTCACAGCTGACTAGACACAGTCTGAGGATGTCCACTCTTTGGGGACAAGCTTATGCAATGGCAGAAAAATATCTTTATTCAGGAAGCCAGTCAGACAGATGTGAGACAGACATGAGACAGACTCAGGGCTGCAAAAATTTAAGTGATTTTTCCATACACAAACGAATTTGGGACAACAGAACACTGGGCTAGTCCCTCCAACAGAAAGACAGAATCAGCTATTCTTAAATCATTAATCTAAATGGGGACACACATGCACCTTCTAAGGAAAGTTTAAATCTTTATCTATAACTGACATCTAAAATACCTCAAAATAATTACACCCTAAAAGTTACTATTTTTCTGAATTAAGTATTCAGGGATACTAGATGCAGATGACTACATTGTAAATATTTGCATTTGGTCCTATGAATCTCACTTCATATTAATTAGAGACAATGCTCCTATTTATAAACACTGATGAATTTACCTTCTCAAACAGTGCAGTCTTAGTGCACTTATAGACTTTGCTTTCAGTTTTAATACTGAAATCTTTTTCTACAAAAGTGCCCTATAACCTTTGGCTTCACTCCTTTGTTTAGACAGTTTATTCTTCGTCTGCAAGTGTAAGGAATTGCATTATTTCTTCTTCAGTTGCCCTTGTTTTTTAGACAACTGCTGGCCATAGGGGAAGAGAGCACAACCCTCATAGTCCCTCATCTTTAAACTGAGTATGACATGGGTGGGATGAAATACCCCATTGGTCAGGTTTGGGTCACTTCTCCTGTCCACTCCTCCCCACAGGTACGATACTTTTATGATCCTTTCCTTTGTGGAACAAAGAGACCCAACAGGGACTGTAGTTTCCACAGCAACAAGCACATGTAGTCAACTTCAGAAAGTACAGTCACTTAAAAGAAACTTAATCAAAAAGTCTGTCCTAGTCCAAACCAGGACAGCTTCTTTTAATCAATGTCTCTTCTGACAATAGATTGTAAGACACTGTAAAACTTTTCTAAAATCAAGTTATGGGACATAGCTGCTTTTCCCCTTAGGAAGTTTCAGAAATAGAGGTTTTGAGAAACTTAATTTTTTATAGGGTTACTAAAATGATAGGACATGATTAATTTCCATTTGTGAGTATTAGCACTATGTTTGTACACACAGCATAGATTATTTACTTAGGCTGGACTTTACTCCTTCCATAAGAAATATATGTGCAGAATCTTCTAAAGAGGTTTTTTGTTTGTTTGTTTGTTTGTTTTTTGTGGTGTTTTTTTTTTTTTATGTTTTGAGGACTGCTTTATTCTTCCTGTCATAAAGTACTGGGTATGAATTTGTGGAAAAGAAATGTTATCAAGAGAACTAAGAAGAACAATGACTCATTAAGCTATAGGGTATGTTACATCTATGAACTAAAGAAGACTTGTGACCGCCTTCAGAAACTTGGGGAGGTCATATCCCCTAGCAGAACATAGCAAAAAGTAACAGAATTTCATGTCTATTCCTATGTTCATTGCTTTCTACAGATGTCCAGTTGTTCAGGATTTTATTCTGAGCTTCATATTGAGTCCATGCTAGAGGGCAGGTGTCTTGTAAATTTAGGTGCCTAACTCCCTTATTGTCTAAAGTAATCTTCATTGTCTGAGAAGTTTCTAGTACAACAGTGTGCCTCTGAGATCCCAGACAATGACATCAGGCAGATATCTAACCAGTATAGGTATAACAAGAAACTAATGAAAAGGGAAATATAACTTTTTAAAAGAATAAAATAATCTTTGGGGCTAATTGCTCTATTCACAACTCTGAAGATAAAAATTAAAAGGCCAAAAGACTGACATGCATTAAACTAACTAAATTAGGTTTTAATTTATGCTTTTACAATGGACCTGACTTTTTACTACCTCCTACTTACTTTGTTGTTTTTATTGTTTAGGATTTTAAAAAATATTTTTTTTTAATCTCCATAATCCTAAAGTCAAAAGAAATGTATAAATGAAGCAAAAAGAAAAAACTGTTAAAATTGAACTGTGGTGGCAACTCTTTAAATCTGATTTCTAATCCCATAAATGCCTTGACAGTAAATATAAGAGTGATTTTCATTGTTATGCATATCTTTTTGTTTGTTTGTTTATACATTGTAATTGCTGGTACAGAAAAGAGTAATTTAATGAGAGATGTAAAAAAAAATTTCTTGATTCAATTTAAACCACAAAGAACTTACTTACTTAGAACAAAGATAACTAGAGTGTTTGATACCAGTTTTAAAAGTATCCGCTAGGTAAATTTAAGAACTCTAAAACATTGAAAGAATAAATCGAAATAGAGTATTACAAAAACAAACAAACAAATAAAACTACTCAAAACCTTCTTAATTTTGAACACACTTCATATTTTTGACTGCTTTAAAACTATTATTTTTTTCCCACGGTTCTATAAGTGAAAATAGCTTTTCATATTTAGATATTAATAAAACTTTGATTTGATCATATTATTTAATTAGGGTTGAATTATAGTGAGCTGTATATATCCTGGAATCAAATCTTTTACTTATGTACATTGATTGATCCTTCACCAAAACCTGCCAGGGTGGGATTCATCTGAACCAACATTATCTGTCTAAACCCTAAGCACTTCATAGCCACAGACATTCCTCTAACAGTTGTCATGTGGTAGAGTGTACCTCATGAAAATTAATTCAAGAAATAATGCAACCCACATGTTGGATGTGTAACTACCTTGATACGTCATCTTAGTCTTTAGCCACACAAAAGGTTTAAGCTAGTTTAGACTAAACATTACAAAATTAAAAATTTAAATATTATCAAAATATATCTATAGAACTTGTAGCAAAATCTAAAAAATAGATAGGTAAGTGTGGGAGAGGATTACTCTTCTTCACTTCTGCTAAACTAATAACAATGAGCTGTGGACTGAGTTGCAATTTTCTAAGTACTGCAATATCAAGGTCTGTGATTAAAAGTGCAAGAATTTACCTAGAAAAAAGGACTTTTATGGACTGACTCTAACTGCAAACATCCTTGGCAAAAAGTCTCATTTTTGTTAGTAAGTCTCTAGAGGAAGAATTAAACTAGTTTATTCAAAGCAAAAGTACTTCCTATAGATGGCAGACTATTTTCGACTATAATTGCCTTGAGAAGATAAGATAATGTCTTTGGAGATGATCATCTAATTTTGTAAATGTTTCTGTAATGGTATTTTAGGAAGTTAGCTTGTTCTGAATAGTTTTTTGTTTTGGTTTTGTTTTGGTTTTCTTTTTGTGTTGTTTGTCTGTTTTTCTTTTCAGTGATATTCTGATATCTCTTTGTCCATTCAATAAATTTAAAATAGTCATAGGAAGTTCAACTTCAAAAAATGAACTCTATAGAAAAATAAATTAATCTTTTTCTGGATTTTTATAATGTTAAAATATGCCTGAACAAAGTGTGCTCTGTGTCAGCACAGCTGAACTACCTAAATAGAAATGGACTCATTTAATACGTGGAATTCAAATATACACTGTATAGCCGAAGTTTAATATTAACTTTTAGGCAAAAAAAAAAAAAAAATTAGAAATCAAGCCTCTCTTTTTCATTATACAATACAGTTATACAAAGGAATAAAATAAGCAGTTGTCATTACAAATGAAGGCTGATATAATTTCATCTAACATAACTCAGGAATAACTAAACTCAAACCAGAAAAACTATCAATGTAGAAGCACTTCTTCTAAATTTAAGGTCTAATTGGTACTTCAATTTCTGTGTTATCTCTCTCAGTATTGTCATGAATTGGCTTTTTCTTTCCTCATCTTAACAACAAAAATAGAAGTTTAAAAACTTATAATAATTGATGTCTACATTTAAATTGGATATTTAAATGCAAAATACTTCTTGAGGGTCATAGAGACTGATGGGTGGGAAATACTGACTAATCTCAAATCTGGCAACTGAAGCACATGTATTAAAAATACAAAGGTCAGATAATCTCTTGGTTCAAAGAATGTATTACATATTTAATACACTAATTTCTTCCAATATGCTAACTAAAATTACAGAATCACAGAATCAACTAGGTTGGAAGAAACCTCTGGGATCATCGAGTCCAACCTTTGACCTGACACCACTGTGTCAACTAGACTATGGCACTAAGTGCCACATCCAGTCTTTACTTAAACACCTCCAGGGATGGTGATTCCACCACCTCCCTGGGTAGCCCATTCCAATGCCTAATAACCCTTTCTGTGAAGAAATTTTTCCTAATGTCTAACCTGCACCTCCCCTGGCACAGCTTGAGGCTATGTCTTCTAGTCCTGTTGCTAGTTGCCCGGGAGAAGAGGCTGACCCCCACCCTGCTACAACCTCCTTTCGGGTAGTTGTAGAGAGCAATAAGGTCTCCCTTCAGCCTCGTTTTCTCCAGGCTAAACATTCCCAGTTACCCCGGCCACTCCTCATAGGACATACCCTCTAGACCCTTCACCAGATTTGTTGCCCTCCTCTGGATTCGCTCCAGCACCTCAATGTCTTCCTTGAAGAGAGAGGCCCAGAAATGGACACAGTACTTGAGATGTGGCCTCACCAGTGATGAGTACGGGGAGTCAATTACTTCCTTAGTCCCCTAGTCCTGCTGGCCACACTATTCCTGATTATTATTACCTCACTCACTTTAGTGCCTTTTTTGGTTTTGTGCATAAAGGATTAGCTGACAGACACATTCCAAAATGGCTAGTGTACATAAACAAAGGGCTTGTTGAAAGCCTTTTAGGTAACACTGCATCATGTCAACAAAATACAGAGTAATTTCTGAGTTAGAAAGACTGGCAAAGTAACACACCTTTAGGCTGATTTGACATCATAGCTGGATGGTGAAAGAGGAGCCGCAAAAATAGCAATCTGAAAATCATATTTCTCTAGTATGTATTATTTAATGTCATTTTCTAGGTAGCATATAAGCTTTTAAAATACCGTCTCTAATACTCACAAAAAAAAAAGATAGAGGGTGAGGGAGAAGGGGAGACAAATTAACCTGCACATACAGAGGTGATACCCAGAAGCAAATTGAACTGAGATAATTACTTAAATACTGCCTCTCTATAGTTATAGCACATCAGGATCCAAATATTAATTAAAAAGTAATTTCTAGTTAAATGAGAAAAAATCATCGTGTTCTTTAGTAAACCCACACTATGTTTCATTTATGTGTAGAGATGCAGAAGTTTCTGCAGACATTCAATACGAACATGTGAAAAATATCTGGATATTAAAACAGGCATTTTGGTTTGTTCTGTTTTCTGAAAAAGCAAGTTGTAGGAGACAAGCGATGCTGAAAATCATTGAAATAAAGCTCAAATACAACCAAGACAAAGCATGAAAAACATTGTTGCTGAATGCTAACAATAGGCACGATAGTAGGAATAGCAGATATACATTGGAAAATACATATGCCAGAACACCGCAAATTATGTCTTTTCATGGGAAAAAAAGGGGGAAGATGTTGTACTTTTACTGTTAAGTAAAAGAGCATAAGCTCAGTTGCTGCATCACTGACCGTGAACACTGTTTAGTATTTTTTTTGTTCCTTGGCTCTGTTTAAGACAATTCCAATGTAATACAAGGGATGCTATCCATAAACACAATAGCTCCAAGGCAATCAGTGTTAATTAATGGGTTTTGGACCTCTTTTGTAATCAGTTTAGACCCAGACACTGAAAGAAACCAAAAGATATGGCAGGTCTACTAAGAGACAATGGAGTTGAATAAACAAACAAACAAATAAATAAATAGCTGAAAAAATCATGATTTCTGAGGGTTGCAAGCCAAAATGGCATGGTGGCACACAAAGCAAAAAAATTGAAGGGTAGAAAACATAAACTTTTTTCTTTCTCTCTCCTTGCTCTTCCCCTCTTATTTCCATGTCACTGAGGAAGGAAATCAATAAGATCCTACCTGTTATACTTTGTATCAGAACAAAAATAACATGAGAGGAAAAATTAATCTGATACAATGAAAAATAACTCCCTTTTCCTGGAAAATGATCACTTCTGCTCCTTGACAATTGTAGGTGGAAAGACTGTCAGCTACTGCTATTTTCTTGTAATAAAGATTAAATAAGGGATCAGACATAATACTGAAATTCCTTTACGCTGTGACAAGCAAGGGCTGTATTTCACAAGAGACGTTTAGGTAACATCTAATTTAAACTACAATAATAGTCAATGAGCAATGTCTTTAAGTTGAAATATTTATGTAAGATATATGTTAATTATTTACAGTGGTTATGGGTTTCTAACCAGTTAACCAAGGTTTAAATTTGAATAGCAAAAAAAAAAAGATAAAAAAGAACTTTTAAAAGTAAAAATACATCAGAATATAATTCTACTCCAATGGAAGAAGTAAAATAGAAGGAAGATGGCGTTAAATTATTTTAGTAATGATGATATGGGAGCAAAATTCACAGTGGACAGAATGAATAAAGGAAAGGCAAAGCTGAACTGCTCTTGAATATTTGACTGAGTTTGGAAATAGCATCAGGGAGAAATGACGATTTCTAAAAGTGTAGATTGACAAAACATGATAAAATTGCACCAAACAAAAATCTATATTTGAAGTATTTGTTTGAACTTAAATTTACAGTCAATAGAGAAAAATTTACACTTCTAAAGTGAAATTTACTTTTAGAAAAATACCAACATAAACCACAGAATCATGCTACTGAAATTTCTAACCCTCTCCATCAGTTTAAAAAGGATCTTGAAAGTTTATACTGTCATTTATACTGTAGATTATCCATAAAGTGAGCCCATTATTTGAGATTTTTCTCATAATGAAAAACGTCTTGCTACTTGATCACAGTATTGATTCACATATTTTGATTTGTTAACTTGTTTTAGAAAACCGTATATACCGGTAGTTGTATCTTTTTACCCACAATCACAAAAAGGTAGGAAAAATTGGTAGTCCAGCGAGACAGAATATTATTCTATAATCTAAAATGGAATCTTGCTTTTTCTAAACTTTCTCCTTGCTATTTAGTTTTGTCAGACTTCACAATATATGTTCTCAAACTTGCACTAGCACGTTTTGGTAGGTTGCTGTGTAGCTGGATGTTCTAGTTTGTGATGAAGCTTGTCTAAAAACACCTGTTCGTGTACTGTCTTTAATTCAAATTCTGTCGTTGTTGGTATTCAGAAGCATTAAAAAACTTAAGTAAGATGAATGAGTCTTTCATACAGATTCTGAGTTTAAATAGCTCATTTGATAGAAGAATGATACAGTTGATTATAAATTACCCTTGTGATTATTCTACTGAAAGATTTGAAAAGTATAAATTGGAGTTCATGAATCACAAACAAAATGCATATTAATTTTTGGATGAAAAAAAATAATTTTTTTCTTCATTCCAATCCTAATGAGGTTTTTTTTCTGTTTTTACATTTTACATCTTTTAGTTTGTTTAATTTTTGTACATGTAACTAAGCTTACATGTAGCAAAATTCTACTATTTAAATTTAGCATTAGGAAAAAATAGTGTTCTGCTGTATAAATGTAAGAATATTATTTTGCGGTGTCAGATAAGGTTAGAAATACCTATATGTTTAAATGTCACTGCTGCACACAGATTATGTCATTCAGTCTCTGAGTAAGCCTTATAAAACGGAAAAACACTGACCAACAAAACTCAAAATAAAAAAAAAAGAAAAAAAGAGGTTGAGCAGTCCTAACTATCCTCCAAACCAACATCAGATGATATTCAGGCAGTGAACCTTCAACTGGCTCATCTGGAGCATCTTTCAAATGAGGAAAGGCTGAGACAGCTATGAGTCTTCAGCCTAGAGAAGAGAAGGTTCAGAGGGATCTTGTCAATGTATATAAGTACTTGATGGGAGGGAATGAAAACAAGGGTGTCAGACTCTTCTCTGTAGTGCCCAGTGACAGGACAAGAGTCAATGGATACAAATTAAAACACGTGAAATTCCATCTAAGGACAAGAAAACACTTTCTTACTGTGAGGATGGTCAAACACTGGAACAGGTCACCCAGAGAGGTTGTGGAGTCTCCACCCTTGGAAATAATCAGTACCCAACTGGACAAGGTCCTGGGCAACCTGCTTTAGCTGACTGTGCTTGAGTGACAGGGGGAAAAAGAGGGGGGCAGGGGGGCAGGGGTGGGCAAGATGACCTGCAGAAGTCCTTTCCGATCTCAACCATTCTGTGATTCTGTGAAGTGCAGGCTTAAGCACAGACACAGCACATCTTTCAACTGTATTATCTCTCACAGAGCACAGTTTGTGCATTGCAACACACTCAGGGGATTACCCTGATGCCAGAAAAAGGCTGTAGGAGTGACAGTTATGTGGTCAAATGGTAGGCAGGAAAACAACAACATTACGCTTGTGTCCAGTCCAGAGACTGTCCTTGCAGAAAAATAAACAATGTTATTTTTCAAAGTTTACATTGAAGCCAGTAATAGAATCGGGGTGGGGATGAAACAGAACCCCTAGTCTCTTTACTGTGTGAAAGACGAAATTCTCTTTTCCCTTGTTCTAGCAGCCTTTCATTCCCTCTCCTGAGCCAGTCTGACTTGCTTTTTCTGGTTTTGTTGTTTTTCTGTTTCTATTAGTTTCCCCTTTTATTTAGTACCTTTCTTCTATAAATACCATTTTCTCACAATGTTTTAATTTTCCTTTCTTCCATTCAATTTTTTCTTCTCATAATGTCTTTGTAAACCCTGTAGTATCTTGGCTTCTCCATGTCACTATGCCTCTGGTATATACTGCTCTTAAGAACTAGGACAGAGTCTAAGTCACTTATGACCTACACTGAGGTACTGTGCAGGTGAGAGTTCCAGCAGCACAGACAATAAGAAAAGAGGGAAATCTTCGTTGAATTAAAAGGTAACTGTCACTACTGTATGATTTTAACTTCAGATGACTGACAGCAGGTATGAACCAACTCTTTTTTTTTCTTTTTATTACTTCTTCCACCTACCTTGTGGTTACTTTTAATTCTGTCTACTCCATTGTTTCACATTCTTACCACATAATTTACCATATATTTATGCAGCCCTGGCTTCAATTTCTTTAATAAAAACAGTTTGGGATTTCAGCACTGCTTGTATGATCTTGGATTTATTTAGATTTTCTTGAAATTTCCATTAGCTGGTGGTAAGAAAAATCTCAGAAATAATAACAGGTTACTATTGGTATTTCTTGCAGTTAAATTTTCTGAGATGTTTAAGGAACCGTATAAACGTTTTGATAAATACTGTGTAAGGGGAGAAAAATTTCAGACCATGTGAGAAATCCTAACCCAGATTATATTACCAAGAGAGTTACACCAACTGATGAAGGCTGGCAGAATGAACGTGGATAATGACAAAATGAAAAAAAGCCACCAAAACATGAAAATTCTAAAAATTGGTTTGGAATAGTTCATAGATCATGATTTGGTGCATGTTACAGAATAGATCTTTTTAGTAAGCCATTTATACCAATGAAAAGTAAAATTTACATGAAGCTAGAATATAGTAAGTTTCAGTGTTTAGGTTTGTTTTCAAGACATATCATGACATGGAAGAATTCTTACATACAGCAGTAACCAAATTAAAGTTTTTTATTATAAAGATAGCACTAAAATAGTTCAGAAGCTAAAGTATTTCCTCTTTAAAATTATCAGCTGAATTTCAAACTTGCATGCAGATATTAAGCATCAGAATCTATTTGATAAACCTGGCCAACTTTTTATTTCTAATGATAAAATATTGAATATTTGTGCCAGAAACATGATACAAAGGAACTTAAAGGAAGTAAATAACACTTACCAATTTGTTTGTTTGTTTGTTTGTTTACCTTTTGATGTTGTTAAAGGGAAGGAATTTGGAATGGAAGAAGTGCAAAATCAGTTTGATCCAATAGGCTTAAGGACTACTATTAACTCTAAGAATTCCCATAGACTATATTTCCGGTCATAACTCCGTCTGGATATTCTAAGTAAAATGAGCTATTTTTGAAAAATTCTTAAAACCAGTTTTTTTGGGGGTAGAAATTGTCTGAGCTGACAAGTGTAAGGAACTTCTCTAAGTAACAGTATTTGTTCATAAGCTTAAGAAACACTATAGTAGTCTAATTTCAGGTTCCACTTCTTTGAAATCTATGGCCTGAAATAGCCAAAAGGAAAGTCTATTGAACTCAATGCTACAGTTCTCATCTGTTCACTTTTGATGGGTTTGTTTAGGTTTATGTTGTTTTTACTATGCATTTATAAATTTTCCTGCAGAATACCATTAGAAAATCCCAAAATAGTACTGATTTTTTTTTCAGGGTTTTTTTCCCAACATATCAATTTCATTCCACTTGAGGATGCCCCTCTCAGGTGGAAAACGATAACCTAGAGGAGAGGAGTGAGTGGAGGCAAGTCTATGGCCGTGGCAAAAGGCGAGTGCCCTCCTTGCCTATCTTGCCTCCACAGGTGCCTCTGAGCAATAGATATGAAGCCCTAGTGGAATACAGCCGGTCCAATGGGGATGTGGTGGAGAGGCAACCTATATCAGAGGTCCCACCACAGTCAGAAAAACCTGACAGGCGTATAGCTACCTCCTCCACAAGGAAGAAGAGAAGAGTTTTAGTGGTTGGAGACTCCTTCCTAAAGGGATCTGAGGGACCAATATGCAGAGCTGACCCCCATCACAGGGAGGTCTGCAGCCTGCCTGGAGCCCGAATCAGGGATATCACCAGGAAACTCCCCAACCTGGTGAAGGCCACAGACTACTACCCCCTGCTGATCTTCCAGACAGGTGGGGAAGAAGCTGCATCCCGTAGTCTGAAGGGGATGAAGAAAGACTACAAGGCCCTAGGACGGTTGGTGAAAGAGTCTGGGGCACAAGTTGTTTTCTCCTCCCTCCTTCCATTTTCAGGTGATGACGTGGGATGGAATAGTAGGATTCTCTCTATTAATGCCTGGCTACGAGACTGGTGCTACAGGCAGGGCTTTGGGTTCTTTGATAATGGCTGGTTTTATAAGACAACAGGTGTGACAGTGATACATGGGAAAGGTTTATGTCGTAGGGGCAAAAAGGTTCTGGGACAGGAATTAGCAGGGCTCATTCGGAGAGCTTTAAACTAGATTTGAAGGGGGATGGGGTAGTAGCTGGGCTTGCACCACTGGGGCAACGCTCTAGTGTTGAGGTAGACCAGGAGGCCTCCCATCCCCCTGGGGTGAAATCGGTGTGCTCAGCTTGCTCCCTGAAATGCCTGTACACCAATGCACGCAGCATGGGGAATAAATAGGAGGAGTTGGAAATCCATGTTCGGTCGGGGGGCTATGATCTAGTGGCAATTACAGAGACTTGGTGGGATGCCTTGCATGACTGGAATGTGGTCATGGATGGCTATGTCTTGTTCAGGAAAGACAGGCCACTAAGGAGAGGTGGTGGAGTTGCTCTTTATGTGAGTGAGCAGCTAGAATGTATTGAGTTCTGTCCAGGGGCGGATCAGGAGCGAGTTGAGAGTTTGTGGGTGCGAATTAAGGGGCAGGCTGGCAGGGGTGATACTGTTGTGGGTGTCTATTACAGGCCACCGGATCAGGATGAGGAGGGTGATGAGGCCTTCTACAGGCAGCTGAGAGCAGTCTCGCAATTACAGGGCCTGGTTGTTGTGGGGGATTTCAACTACCCTGATATTTGCTGGGAGGCCTACTCAGCCAGCCATCCCCAGTCCAGGAGGTTCCTCCAGTGCGTTGATGATAACTTTCTGATGCAAATGGTGGATGAGCCAAGTAGGAGAGGAGCGCTGCTGGATCTTATCCTCACTAACAAGGAGGGGCTAGTTGAAGAGGTGAAGGTTGAGGGCAGCCTTGGTTGTAGTGACCATGAGATGGTAGAGTTCAGGATCTCATGTGGCAGGAACAGAATAGCTAGCAGAATTGCAACCCTGGACTTCAGGAGGGTCAACTTTGGCCTTTTCAAGCAATTGCTAGGGGAAATCCCATGGGACAGGGTACTAGAAGGTAAGGGGGCCCAAGATAGTTGGCTAGCATTCAAGGACTGCTTCTTCCGAGCTCAAGATCAGAGCATCCCAACAGGTAGGAAGTCAAGGAAGGGTAGCAGGAGACCTGCATGGTTAAACAGGGAACTGCTGGGCAAACTCAAGTGGAAGAAGAGGGTGTACAGATCGTGGAAGGAGGGGCTGGCCACTTGGGAGGAATAGAAGTCTGTTGTCAGAGGATGTAGGGAGGCAACTAGGAAAGCTAAGGCCTCCTTGGAATTAAACCTTGCAAGAGAGGTCAAGGACAACAGAAAGGGCTTCTTCAAATACATTGCAGGTAAAGCCAACACTAGAGGCAATGTAGGCCCACTGATGAATGAAGTGGGGGTCCTGGAGACAGAGGATAAAAAGAAGGCGGAGTTACTGAATGCCTTCTTTGCCTCTGTCTATACTGTTGGAGGCTGTCCTGAGGAGCCCCGGACCCCTGCGGCCTCAGAAGAAGTCAGGATAGAGGAGGAATCTGTCTTGGTTGATGAGGGCTGGGTCAGGGACCAATTAAGCAACCTGGACGTCCATAAATCCATGGGCCCTGATGGGATGCACCCGCGGGTGCTGAGGGAGCTGGCGGAAGTCATTGCTAGGCCACTCTCCATCATCTTTGCTAAGTCGTGGGCAACGGGAGAGGTGCCTGAGGACTGGAGAAAAGCAGATGTCACTCCAGTCTTCAAAAAGGGCAAGAAGGAGGACCCAGGTAACTGTAGACCGGTCAGACTCACCTCCATCCCCAGAAAGGTGATGGAACAACTTGTTCTTGATGCTGTCTCTAGGCACATCAAGGATAGGGGGATCATTAGGGGCACTCAGCATGGCTTCACCAAGGGGAAGTCATGCTCAACCAACTTGATAGCCTTTTATGAGGACATAACCTGGTGGATAGATGATGGTAAAGCTGTGGATGTGGTCTATCTCGATTTCAGTAAAGCGTTTGACACCGTCTCCCACAGCATCCTCGCAGCTAAACTGAGGAAGTGTGGTCTGGATGATCGGGTAGTGAGGTGGATTGTGAACTGGCTGAAGGAAAGAAGCCAGAGAGTGGTGGTCAATGGGACAGAGTCCAGTTGGAGGCCTGTGTCTAGCGGAGTCCCTCAAGGGTCGGTACTGGGACCAGTTCTATTCAATATATTCATTAATGACTTGGATGAGGGATTAGAGTGCGCAGTCAGCAAGTTCGCTGATGACACAAAACTGGGAGGAGTGGCTGATGCACCGGAAGGCTGCGCAGCCATTCAGAGGGACCTGGACAGGCTGGAGAGTTGGGCGGGGAGAAATTGAATGAAATATAACAAGGGCAAGTGTAGAGTCCTGCATCTGGGCAAGAACAACCCCATGTACCAGTACAAGTTGGGGGCAGAGCTGTTGGAGAGCAGCGTAGGGGAAAGGGACCTGGGGGTCCTAGTGGAAAACAGGATGACCATGAGGCAACAGTGTGCCCTTGTGGCCAAGAAGGCCAATGGCATCCTGGGGTGTATTAGAAGGGGTGTGGTTAGCAGGTCAAGAGAGGTTCTCCTCCCCCTCTACTCTGCCCTGGTGAGGCCGCATCTGGAGTATTGTGTCCAGTTCTGGGCCCCTCAGTTCAAGAAGGACAGGGAACTGCTAGAGAGAATCCAGCGCAGAGCCACGAAGATGATTAAGGGAGTGGAACATCTCCCTTATGAGGAGAGGCTGAGGGAGCTGGGTCTCTTTAGCTTGGAGAAGAGGAGACTGAGGGGTGACCTCATTAATGTTTATAAATATGGAAAGGGCAAGTGTCAAGAGGATGGAGCCAGGCTCTTCTCAGTGACATCCCTTGACAGGACAAGGGGCAATGGGTGCAAGCTGGAACACAGGAGGTTCCACTTAAATATGAGGAAAAACTTCTTTACTGTGAGGGTGACTGAACACTGGAACAGGCTGCCCAGAGAGGTTGTGGAGTCTCCTTCTCTGGAGACATTCAAAACCCGCCTGGACGCGTTCCTGTGTGATATGGTCTAGGCAATCCTGCCCCGGCAGGGGGATTGGACTAGATGATCTTTCGAGGTCCCTTCTAATCCCTAACATTCTGTGATTCTGTGATTCTGTGATGCTGGGATTTTCAGAACTAGGTGTACTATCTTAATTAGCCATTATTAAGAGTATTTTAATTCTTTTGCCAATATCATAATTTAGGCAGAAATCTATGTGTTGTATCTAATGAAAAAGAGAGTAACTGTTTTTACAATTCTATATTATCTAAGAGGAAAGAAGAATTTTAGAGGAAGTTGTAACAGTATAAGATGTTCTAATTCAGAGCTCTATGTTATAAACTAAATTAAATTTACAGGCAAAATCTATGTCAAGTTAGGTGGAAAATTTGGATAAAGATCAGTCATCCCTAGAGATCTTTTTTTCCCCCATTACAAGAGCTCCTGTCAAACATTTTCCTGTCTTTGTTGTCATTACATCTGATGTGCTCTTTCTCTCTTGTCATTGATGATTTGCTTGCACATTTTCTGATATTTGATGCAAGCCTGTCTGTAAGATCCACTCACCACTGAGTAGAAGTTCCTCCTGTACTATTCATTCCGACCCCTTGAGTTATTTCAAGTCTTTGAGAAATTTCTCTTCAGAAGAGTATACTTTTCTTTTGAAGAGTCACTGAATCTTTTGAGATGTTGTTTATTTAATATAGCTATTTCAAGACATACTGAAAGCGATTCCCCATGAAATAAGAAATGTTGCAGAAAGAATGAAATGATCATAACAACTACTGAGAAAACAAAATAAAACAAAACCTAGTTTTTTATAATATCCACTGGATTAGAGAAAACTTGTCAGCTAATGAAGCCCTAAATTCCTTATGAATTGATTTCCATCTTTATAAGAGGAAAATGGAATTATAGATACTTATGAGACAATCACTGCTCATACGTTATGATTTCTTCTGGTTGTAACGAAAATATATTAGTTGCATTTAAATATCAGTCTAACAAAAATTACCTAACTCTTACTTTGTGCTTTTATTTGTAGATATTAATGTTATTAAAATAGAGTTTATTTCGTCACCCTGATTGCCTAATTACCCAAACAAGCAACTGATAGAACAGTGATTGAAACCCATGACTTCTGAAACCCAATGAAATATTTTATTACTGGAAAATACAACCTTAAAAAAGACTTCTAAATATTGGTTCTAAATTCCAAACACACTTGCACTGTTATTATTTTAACTTCTGAAGTGTTCTTCTTCCAACAATAGACAATCACAGCTTTTGCTTTCTCAGTCAACATAAGCAATTCCCATTTTACTTCAAAACTCAATTCACTATTTTCCACATTGGGTAGAATGATGACAAAGCAAATAGATTTAGAAAAAGGTTACACTTTTGTGAGAATGTAGTGTAATGGGATGAAAAATTGAACAGGCTGGTAATGCTTAGAAGTACCATGGATTTATAATGATGACACAGAAGTAGTGTGTGATTCTGAGTTCAACTACTGCCCATCAGGAGCAGCATTCAGTTTTCTGTCCTTTGAAGAAAACTCTGCGAAGGCTGCAGAACAGAGACAGAAGCATAAAAGGAAGCAGCATGAATTTTTTGAAACACTTAGGATGTGAAGGAAACATAGTCTCACCAACAGTTAAATCTGTGGAGGATAGAATGAATTCTTAATAAACTACAGGTTTGCTCTCCTTTTAACACTTAGAAATCATTTCTCTATTCTGACAAGTATATTGAAAGCATGTATTATTTTAAGACTATTACTATTATAATAATACCTTCATTTTCTTTAGCACTCAAGTTATTACAAGAGACAAGGCTTCCAGAATATAATTTTTAAGGGAATTCTGGCAGCTTCTGAAGTGGCTCTTAGTCTCTGGACCAAATCCCCAGGATACTGATGGTGATAAGTTATCTTGTTCTCTATTTTTGCAAGATAAAAATTTAGATATATTTTCATTTTCCCACACTTATGGATATTAATTCTTTAGAGCAATGACATCTATGATACTGAATTTTCATGTGGTTTTCTTTTTTTTTTCCCCCTTACTAATAGGGTCCTCAATTTCCTCTATCTATTTATGCTGTTAAAAAGTGAAATATCAAAAGATTTGTATTTTATCATTTGCTTTTACTGAAATAGGTTTGAGATCTCATCACTTCTAACCCATAAGTTTTTATAGAAAAAAAGTTTACGGACACTCAGGGAAGGTATTCAGTAAAAACAAATGATGCGCACATATAGGAGAAGCAGCAGGTGAATGAACTACTAAAGGAGACACTGCTGATAAATATGATGAGTTGGCTGAAATAACATCTATAAAATATAAAAGCATGTCGGTAGTGAGACATGTAGCTGTAAAGGCCTTTGATGTGCTGGAACAGAGTGTTCTGGGGAAAGGGGCTGGAAAAGAAAAAAGAGCACGGCACTGTGTTTTTTACTGCAGGCTGGACAGACAGAAAATTTCAGTAAAAGTCAAGAAGTTTTGGCAGTTGCAAATAAGTTGAGTACTGATAGACAGCTTAATCCATTTAAGAGCTTTAACACTTTCTATCCCAGTATTGAGTTTGGACCTTAGATAAAAAGACTGCAGTTCTTCAGGCTAAGCTAAAATTCAGTGGAGAAATACATCTCCACAAAACCAAGGTAGTGGCAGATTCCAGAGCAAATTATGTCTGAACAGCTTGTATTTCATTCTTGCCACAACTTCTTCTTTTACTACTTTTTTCCATGATCTCACTCTCCACCAACTTGTATTAAGTGGGGAGGTGTGGAGAGCTGGCATTTAAATGTCAGTTTCAAACAGTAGAGATTTCTTCTGGACCACACAGAGTTTTGTAGTGGTGTTTTCTAGCTTGATCTGATAAAAAGCTATCACATCACAGACAAGCATAAACATTCTTTTGCCACTTACCTATTTTCAAGTTGTGTGCCTGTTTAGTGAAGCAAATATTTTTTTCAGTTAATTTCAATGAACATCTTGCTCGCATAGGAAAACACGATATAAAGCTTCGCCACCTTCTTTATTTCTGACCTATACACTTATCCATTTTCATTCCCTGCCTTGTCCTTTTCAGACTTCATTACTGCTTTATTAGAACTTTGTCATTAACTATTCCTGTAGAAAAAATATCTTTCCTGCTCCACAATCTATTTTCAAAAATCATCTGAGATCATATGCACTTGTCTTTAAGTGATAACTGGCAAGAAATACAATGCCAAAGTCTTTACTGAGCGCCTCATTATTTGTACTTGTTTTCTATATCTACTGTTTATTCTTTGCCCCTTTCAGTGCAAACAAGGTTCAAGGGTGTGTGTAAAATCTAATATCATCAAGCAAGACTTAAATCTGAAAAATATTTTTACTCATTACTATTTTTTTCCCGGACTCAGTTCCTTTCTTTTGTTTTGTGTTTTGGCTTCTGTTTTCAAAATTTCTGAGGTAAAGAAAAAAAAATAGACTAATAGTGAATGTATTTATAATATTGTAAAAAAAAAATCTAATTAGATCCTTTGAATAACTTCCACAGTCTTTAAGATTATGAGCTAAAATTCAATGACAAGTTTCCTGAAGCAGTCACAGGGTGAGTCTACTAGATTGTGCTAATTGAATCACATTAGGCATACTGTTACTGCGATTAATAATTGTGTTGAGCAATTTCTTTTGATGGATTGCGTCCAAGGCAAAGAAATGCCACTGGAAGCTAAAAGAGATCAAGAAGAGAAAATGTTTTTCCGTTAGAACATCACTGAAATGTTTTGCATCTCTGAGTCCCAGAATGAAACAACTGTGATACAACACTGAGAATGTGTACACTGTGAATATAAATCGTAATTTTTAATGTATACATAGTATCATTAAATTATCCTATGTCATATAAATGTATTTTAAAATTATAATCATAATTTGGAGTCTAGGAGCTAGTTCATTACAAAGGTTTAGGTCCGTAATACTTATATTATTCTCCTTCTGGAAAACTATCTCCAAAAGCGTAGGGAAATCCTTAATAGGAAAAAAAAAAAAAGAAATAACAGGAATAAAAGGAATTAAACTTTAAGGATGGGATTAAATCTGAGATTCAGACACATAAATTTAAGTGTCAACAATCTTTGTATGTGCAAATAAGCTATCTCTAAACTCCTCTTGCATCAGATGACGACACAGAGATTCAGTTAATGGAAAGGAAATGTCTCCTGCCATCCCTTAATGATTTAAATCATCTGCATGGGGCTATAAGCTATTACACTGGACTTCATAGAGATCTTCATCTTCTGTACTGACAACTGGATACCAGGTAAGATACCCCAGGATATTTCAAAAAATATGAGAAGCCTGTGTTTGAGGAACTTAATTTTATCTTTAATTAAAACAGTCAGAGTAAGTCATGTTATCAACCAAGAGGTTTAATTTAGTTGTCTGCAAGACAGGTATCAAGGGCCATTAGAGACACTCTGAGTGTCATAAGAATTTAGGAAGAAGTAGCCACAAGAGCAGCACTCAGTGACATACCGTGGAAGATTTATTTGCTAAGTGGAATTTGTACAGAGGGTGAAAAGCAATTTCAAATCTATGACACAAACACAGACACAGACATACACACACACTCTGTACAGAACTTGTGCTCGCCACCCAATACCAAGTCCAGATAAGTCATGGGCTCAGGCTCGAGGAACAGGACTCTCACTCCAGCTGATCAAGATGTGAGTCCTGGCTCGTACCCTGGCTTTACAAGTCACAATTCCAGCTTGGGCTTATCCTTCAGCACAGTGTTGCTCAGCCCTAGAGGTATTCCCTCCACTCCACAGGACTATTGTGTGAGGGAATTTTTATGGTACCCCTTGAGGTGAATTAAACACACATTTGTGCTTAAATATAAAAGAAAAAGTTAATAAACAATGCATTGGGCAGAGTGCTACCACAATGAGTGGTTCTACATGGAGTATGCGAAGATTCACCACAGGTAAATTCCTTATATACTCTTGCACCAGTACAAATCCTGAAAGCAGCTGCATGGGGCACCTCAGCCTGGCCTTGTGTCCATCCCCCAGACCATCTCTGCTGCCCAAAGGCAGCCTCTGAGTGCTCCCACTCCAGGATGGATACAAGAGAATGCTGAGTCTTTCCTATCTCATCACCAAAGGAAACTTGAAAGGAGTCATTCTGTCTCTGACATTCATGCTTCCAGCCAGTTTAGCCTCTTCTTGTAGCTGGGCCTTCTTGCCGCCCATGCCAGATCATTCCTTGGTCACAAATTACCACTACTAAGCTGTTACAATTAGAATTTCCCCTTCAATTACTTTCGCTATTCATTGCTTTCTAACTTAGATGATCAGCATAAACTGCCAATGGACTCATTGATTATGTCACTCCAGGCTAGTCTTTCCACATCTGAAGCAAATCAGCAGTTGTTACCTGGGTCGTTGATGTGTCACATGGATGCAAAGTTATTAACAGTTCATCTATGCATGTTCATTTCTTTCCTGGGAATACTTAAATCATTAAAGCAGAGCAGATGAAGTCCAGAGTTTTTGGGAAAGCCTACCTCATACCAATTACCTGAGTTTTTCTTATTTTCCCAGTGCTTATCATGATCATCTGATTTAGAACTGGGTAGATACCATCAAGTTCTCACCAAGACTGAACTGTGGTTTTGGGTAGGCTTCACCTTGTAATATCTGGGATACCTCACTTGGCCTTTTCCTGCTTTTCCAGAAGGATATGAATCTACTGTACATGCAATGTCAGATTTATTAGCCACACGTCTCAAATAGCATTTCATAACTATCTGTGGGCAACTGAATCCAGCCCTACATTTCTTTCTACTTCAAAGTGATCTGGATTCCCTTCTAGACCTCATTGACTGCAGTGAGTAAGTTTATTTTGATCTTAATGGGAACTTAGATACTGACATTTAGACTACTTCAAGTTGCACAAATGCAGTGCAATTCAAACATATTAACTTTTAAACAATACAATTATTTTATAGTCAGTGAGAACATCAAGAGATTAAAATTACTTACTTGTAAAACAGCTTTCTAGAACAGGTCAGATGAGTCAACAAGAAGAATTGTCTACAGCGGCTGTTAAATTACCCCAGGGTAAATAATGCAGTCCAAGATAGCTGAATTCTGGGCATGTAATTTTAGGTTAGATGAAATTCTTCTAAAGTTACTTTACAGGTCAGTGTAAAGAGAATAATCTGGGAGCAGACCTGGTTCAAATTCCAAGTATTTTATTTGTAACATATGGAAAACTCAGGGACTGTGAAAAACATATTCATATTCCCTTGGATATAATAGATATTGGAATCTATTATAGAATCAGAGAATCATAGAATTGTTTTGGTTGGAAAGCACCTTTAAGGTCATCGAGTCCAACCATTAACCTAACACTACCAAGTCCACCACCGAACAGTATCCCTAAGCACCACATCTACTCATCTCTTAAATACCTTCAGGGATGGTGAATCAACCACTTCCCTGGGCAGCCTGTGCCAATGCTTGATAACTCTTTCAGTGAAGAAATTTTTCCTAACATCCAATCTAAACCTCCCCTGGTGCAACTTGAGGCCGTTTCCTCTTGTCCTATTGCTTGTTTCTTGGGAAAAGAGACTAACACCCTCCTCGTTACAACCTCTTTTCAGGTACTTGTAGACAGCAATAAGGTCTCCCCTGAGCCTCCTTTTCTCTAGACTAAACAACCCCAGTTCCCTCAGACGCTCCTCTTAAGACTTGTGCTCTACACCCTTCACCAGCTTCGTTGCCCTTCTTTGGACTCTATCACCTCAATGTCTTTCTTGTAGTGAGGGGCCACAGTATTCAAGGTGCGCCTTACCAGTGATGAGTACAGAGGGACGATCACTTCCCTTGTCCTGCTGTCCACACTATTTCTGATGCAGGCTAGGATGCTGTTGGCCTTCTTGGCCACCTGGGTACACTGCTGGCTCATATTCAGATGGCCATCGATTAAGACCCCCAGGTCCTTTTCCACCAGGCAGCTTTCCAGACACTCTTCCTCAAGCCTGTAGTAGTGCATGGGGTTGTTTTGCCCCAAGTGCAGGACCCATCACTTGGCCTTGTTGAACCTCATACAGTTGGCCTTGGCCCATAGATCCAACCTGTCGAGATCCCTCTGCAGAACCTTCCTACCCTCAAGCAGATCAACACTCCTGCCCAACTTGGTGTCGTCTGCAAACTTGCTGAGAGTGCACTCAATCCCCTTGTCTAGATCATCGATAAAGATATTAAACAGAACTGGCCCCAACACTGAGTCCTGGGGAACACCTCTTGTGACCGGACGCCATCTGGGTTTACCTCCATTTACCACAACTCTTTGGGCCCTGCCACTCAGCCAGTTTTTTACCCTGCGAAGCGTACGCCCATCCAAGCAATGAGCAGTCAGTTTCTCCAAGAGAATGCTGTGGGAAATGGTGTCAAAGGCTTTACTAAAGTCCATGGAGACAACATCCACAGCCTTTGCCTCTTCCACTAAGCAGGTCATCTTGTCATAGAAGGAGATCAAGTTAGTCAAGCAGAACCTGCCTTTCATAAACCCATGCTGACTGGGCCTGATCACCTGGTTGTCCTGTAAGTGCCCCATGATAGCACTCAAGATGATCTGCTTCATAATCTTCCCTGGCACTGAGGTCAGACTTACAGGCCTGTAGTTCCCTGGATCCTGCTTCTGGCCCTTCTTGTAGATGGGCGTCACGTTTGTTATATCTCCCATTTGCTTGGCTTCAGCAGAAAAAAAAATTCCACACCAAAAAAACCCTGTTACAATAGACTTAAATCTTAATTAACACAGATGAAACTTGCTGTATTGAAAATATCATATAGTGACCTGTGTAGTTTTTAATAAAACACTTAGGCTTAAATTATCTAGTTTGATATAGTAGATACAGCTGAAGTACGCTTTGAGGCATAAATAGAATATTAACATGATTTTTTTTTCTAACATCCCAATTTTGCAATATTTGTTTATTATGTTTATCATACACTGTATAGAAAGGTGAAGATTTTCAGTGTTGCTTTCTGAGCTTTCCAACCTCACAGATAAAAATAAAATTAAAGAATGTGGGAATATCCGGTGTGATATTGTTCAGAATTGAATCTCATTCACCCACACTTCCCCCTTCCCATCTGTTAATCTCTGAGAAATACAGTGTGCTTCTTATGTATCATACATTTTGTGGAACAGCTGGTACAGAAGGCAAAGAAGCCAGATCTATTAGCATGTTACTACCTATATGTTTAAAATGCTCAATATGCTACATAAGGGGATTCACATCACCTAGACATAGGGTTGAGGTTAATTTCCAAACTATGCACACTATCTACCTGATTCTTCCTACGTTTAAACAAATTGTCGAAACATAAGTCCCTTGAGAGGCACCGGTCTACTGAGATTTCTATCTGAGGTTGCAAGTATGACACAAGACATATGGGATACTTGTGCCTTTGTAGAGTGGAAATTGCATGTCAGGTGGGTCATTAAAATGGGATCTGAACTGTACTACGCTCTAAGGCGTCAAAGTCACCGTTACGGCTGGTAGAGATCTAGTGCAACTCAGTTCCCTAGGTATAGATGTACACTGCCGTTTGAGATTTCCTGCACCTACCCACCTACTTCAGCTGCTGATTCAGATGGGCGTGGGTCTCATTAACTCCTCTGTCATAACTGCAAGCCTCATGTAGAGTTCTCAGATGACCTAGGGAGTTTCAAATTACACCAGACACCTATGTTTGACAAATTAATTGATCTCATAGTCAGTACAGTCAATGGAGAGCTACTCATTTGTTTTAAAATAACTGTACCTTTTAGAGTGAGATGAGTCAATTGAGTGTATGGATTAGCCCATCTCCGTAGGGGTTTATACAGCTAACTCACTTGTAGCCACTTACACTCTCTACACCGAGTCTATACAGTTGTGTATACGTAGATTCTCGATGTGTTGTTGGATATGCTTTTTATGTTCAGCTGTTTCTCCAGGAAGGTAAAAGTCCATCATAGATCTTGGGTCATATCTTTAATTCCTATATTGGTGCTTTAGATGTCTGAGGTTATTTGAGATATCATTAGATGCTTATGTGTGGATGACTGAAACAAGTTCTTTAAGCCCGTGAAAGCTAACTCTCAGGCAGTCTGTCTGCTACTTGTGGGTCTCAAGATCTTCTATAAAGAGTTCATTTTTGCCTTTAATAAGTTGTTCATTCTTGCTTTTTGCATCTTTTAAAATCTTTTCAATTAATTGTTCTCTTTTTTGAGGATCTGCTTAACTGAGAGGGATCAGCAATATCAGGACTGCTCCATGAGATGAGCCAGAGTGAAGACTGTCCACAGCACAGGAAGGACCAATGATCTTACTAACAGAAGTGCAAGCCCTGAGCTTAAAAGAAGCTCCTAGGCCCATGGGCAAAAGATATTGTCAGGTGTTGCTGGTCAGGGCAATTAAGGCCTATATGGGTGGACTCAGGACTCAGAACTTCCTCACAGTAACAATGAATAAGTAATGCTAATGTCCGGAGTATACAAAGTTTATAAAAAGAGATGATTCAAAGATTAAAATTGAAAAGAATAATGTAAATGAAACGAATGGTTGTTTCACATATTTAGATTTAATCAGGTTATCTGCGTATTATCTTTAGAAAAATCAGATTTGTTACTCAAGAGTTTGAAATTATGACCCTTAGTCTACTTTATCATCTCCTCATAACATTGTTGTGACTTGCTAGTAATTACACAGTCACTGTGGTCTTTGCCTACAGAATACAAATGCAAGTTGCCCTTCTGAACTGACAAAGAGACCAGACAGAATATCCCATAGTACCAAAAATAACACTACATATATACATCTAGGCAACAACCTCATTAATTGGATACAGATCCATCAAGTACAATAGGACTTTACAAAAGTCTCATGCTGACATACATTTTTTTCAGACATCTACATTATAAATAGTGTTAATACGGACCTAATGTCAATACCCAAAATCTTATTAATCCTCATTGATAGCACCTACATTCAGTTTCAGCTCCTGTAATCTCATTGCATGTTCTGCAAAGGTCTCTTATTTTCTTATGAATTGTGTTGATGACACTTAGAAGAAGAAGGAAGATCATGGCATAGTAACAGTAATACCCCATGAGAAACTACTTTAATTGCTGAAAAATTTGGTATCTACAGATTTAATGGTCATTTTATGTATTTTTCTGAGATAAAAAGAGAGATAAAACCATATAAGGGGAAAGATTATGAGACAGTTGAACAAAAACGTTTTCACTATGAGAACAATCAAGCAGTGGAATTGGTTGTCCAGAGAGTCCTTGCAGTCTTCATTTTGAAAGCTGTCAAGACCCAGCTGCATAAAACTCTGAGAAACCTGGTCTGACCTCATAGCTGACTACTCAAGCTTTGTTTTTTTGTCATTTTGTTTTTCATAAAAATATATTTTATAGCAGACAGCATATATTTAATTTGTAGAAGTTTTATATTTTCTACATGCAATTTTTCTTTCATTCATACACGAAAAGCAATATTAAGTCTCTATTAGTTTCACTTTACATAGTACAGAAAAGCTAAAAATTATCGATTCCTCTCTCACTTCAGCTATTTTGCGCGTTTCATACACAATAACAAAGGCTTTCCACAGTAATGACCTTTAGTTCATAGTCTTCCAAGTATAAAATCAAAATATTTTAAATAATATTTAGTATGAAACACTGTTGGATTCAATTAAGTTTTTTGAGAGTGATATAAATACACCCTGCCACATATTTAACTCAAAGTACAGAAGTGATCTTACCTGGGGGTCTGAAGTTATTTTCTGGACTACGTATTTTATTACTTCTAAGAACACAGTTAACAAAAGTTATCTCGAGTTTAATTATAAAGATATGTTGTAGATTAATTCACATAATTCAAAGGAATAAATGAATGAGGATGTGACCATGCTGCTGATAAACTAACAGTTAACTAAGACATGAAACTTGGATTAAAAATATAGGCTGCGTGCTCTTTATGATAAAATATCATTAATAAAAACCCCCTTCTTATCAGAGATATAGAGGGAAAAGGAACAAGATTACTGAAAGTGTAAAACCTGAATGAGCACTTTCACTACAATAATATTCTTTAGCCCATTTGCTTTTTGCTTTCAATGAGAAGTAGTTATAAGTGTGCTGAGTCTTGCTGGGATGGAATTAACTTTCTTCATGGCAGCTTGTATGGTACCATGTTTTCGGATTTGTGGCTAAAATAGTGTTGATAACTGTCCTGGTTTGAACTAGGACAGACTTTTCAGTTAAGTTTCTTTTGAGTGACTGTACTTTCTGAAGTTGACTACACGCGCTTGTTGCCATGGAAACCAGGGTCCCTCTTGGGTCTCTTTGTTCCACAAAGGAAAGGATCATAAAAGTGTCACACCTGTGGGGAGGAGCGGACAGGACAGGTGACCCAAACCTGACCAATGGGGTATTTCATCCCACCCACATGATACTCAGTTTAAAGCTGAGGGACCATGAAGGTCGTGCTCTCTTCCCCTATGGCCAGCATCTGGGGAGGGCTCTGCCCACGCTTCTGCCTTCACTCCTGAATCCAGATCCCGCCTGTTGATGGGTCTGTTTTGGAACTCCCCAGCGCCTGCCCTGCAGCGTCAGTGGTGACGTGATCATCATCAGAGAGAGCTCAATAGTGGTTTTGTATGTAGTTCATAATTTATTAAACTCTTTTTCATTGCTATTGTTTATTAAAACTGTTTTAACTTTTCCAACCCATAAGTCTCTCTCCCTTTTCTCTTTTCCTTTTCCTGGGGAAGGAAAGCGTTAATAGAGAGCATCTGTCGTCCGCTTAACATCCCACCCAACCTTAAATGGTGACAATAACACAACAATGTTTTGGCTATTACTGAAGAGATCTTGCTTAGTGTCAAGGTTTTCTCTTTTTCTCAGGGAGCAGGCTGGGGGTGGGCAAGAAGCTGTGGGGGGACAAAGCTGCAACAGCTGACCTGAATTGTCCAAAGGGATAATCTGTGACATATGATGTCATGCTCAGCAATAAAACCTAAAACAGAGGAAGAAGTGGAGGAAGGGAGTGGGGGCAGTAGGGAGTTGTCTCCCAAGGTGGCCATTGCTCAGAGACCGGCTGGGCATCAATCTCCTTGGGGGAGTCGGTGAGTGATTGCCTGTCTGTCACCATCTTTTTTTTCTCTTTTCTTCATCCATTAACTGTCTTTGCCTCGATCCATGAGTTTTCTCACTTGTGGTCTTCCTATCCTCTTCCCTGTCCTGCTGGGCAGGGGTTAAAGAGCAAGCGTCTGTGTAGGTGCTGGGCTGTTGGCTTTTGTCAACCCACCCCAATAAAGATAAAATTTAATTTGACAATCAATAATTATTAAAGGTTTCATTAACTATTCCCAATTCTGTAAAAAAAAATAAATATCTAGCAACATGCTTATATGTTGCTATATACATACATACAATGTTGTTCCTCTTACTGTTTCCTAGAAATTTTTTCCTCTTATTATTTCCCAGAAAACTCAGAAAGGAAAATGCTGTTTCAAATTTTGACACAAACCGCTATTTGCTAATGGAAAAAGCTTAGTACAGAATATAGACTGATGAGTCTTACTCTAAATCACACTTTTGAGACACTGATAAATTGTACAAAAGTCAGACTGTGCATAATATTGCTGTGAGGTGCCTCCCCCATGATGTGTTCACACCAATACTGTAAAAGAGAAAATCTTGGCTTGTTAAGACAGACTTAATGACTAGAAAATAAGAGATAAAAGAAAAGAAGAGAATAAAGATGAGGAAGAAAAAGGCACATGTAAGAGAAAAATTAGCAATATGTTTGGGACTTCAGATGTATTTAGCGAATGGCAAGTTGTTCCCATCCTCATCTTACAGAAAGATGATGAATAAAAGCATCTCTGATTTCAGTGAGATTGGGATTTTAACCCTGTTTTTTCAGCTAGTGCTTTACATTCAATAGAAACATTAGAAATCTTTTTGTGTTTACTTAATAATTCACTGATAAAACCTTTATAGTCAAATTGTAAGACTTCACATATTTTGTTAAATGTGAGTTGACTCACTGACATTTGAAGGACTGCCTGCATGTTTATATGCTATTTTAAATGAAATAAAATTCTTCAGGCCCTGCTTTACACATGCTGTGCTTCTACCTATTAATTTTGAGACTTTCTGAAATCAGACCACCTGTGTTTTCTGCCTATACATTTTCTGCTTCAAACTGTCTTGTTGCCATGGAGTCTCTGTTCTGCATCAGAAAAATAAATTATTATTTAAAAGGAAAGATGCTTGTCAAAGTACACAGCATAACTAACCATATATCTAATATTAAAATGCAGAAAACTGTAAAGCAAAAAAAATGAGGTTTTTTTAATTGTTTATAATGTTTATCTAAGAGGTGGACTTCGTCATTAATCAAATAATTTCACGCACATGGTTCTGTCCATACTGAATGCCAGGGCAGCCCCTGGAGTAATACAATCATTTCCAGGCTTTGATGTAAATGACCAGTGGAATTAGATTCAGCAATGCAACGTTTACGATCTACACCAATGATATAGGTGTATCAACCATGAATCAGAGAGAGTAAAATACTTGTTGTTCAGAGAAAAGCTTAGTAGAGCAACATGCATGACCAAGATAAGAATAAACAGAGGAATTATTTCTCTAACTGGCTGAGATGGTTGAAAAAGGTGCTTTAGAAAGCCTGGGTTGACTTCAGATTTCTGGAGAACTGTAGAGGACAACTGAGGATGGTAGTTCTGGGTTCTGTAAGCTGTATTTCAAATCCCTAAGCAGTTCATCTTATAGGCCTTCTCACTCCAGAGTGGCAAACAGTCAAAATCAATTTAAGTGACATGTATGCAGATAGTCTCACATGGACTAAAATACAACTAAAAGACTGTAGCAAAGGGATAGCAATATTTCAACTTATGGAATGAACAGTGGTTCCCAGGAATACCTTCAAGGGTACAATTCTAAGGGCTAGATTTACACTTGAATGATAAGAAAAAATGAATTGGTGACAAGCTAATAGAAATCATAGCATATCCTTAGCTCAGACAAGCTGAGGACATTAGTGAGAACAAAATACTAACTCAGATCCAAAAGAGATTTATAATATTGACCAACAAATTCTAACAAAGTTACAAAGTAAATAGAATTTCAAGGCACTAGCTGTTTGTTTGGTTGTTTTTTTTTTTTTAATTAAAGGCTATGAAAATTGCTAATGACAGCAACAGATATCACAACAAATATAAACTCAAAATGGTTTTGGTCACAATTAAAAATCAGCACAATTTTAAGCTGCTTCTATAAAGCAAAGACCACCTCTCCAGGGGAAGATATTTGATCTACTGTAACTTTTCCTTATTATGCTAAATTACCTGGTTTATTTTGGTGCTTTCAGCAATTTCTTGTTGTTATATACCTATACTTCAACAATTCTTCTCTATACAGCTCAAATACAACTAGAACTGAAGATTCCTGAAAGCTTATACAGCATATCATAAACAAGATATATTTTAAAGAATCAGAAGAATGCGCTGCTATTTAGATGTTATTGGTATCCCCAAGATACTTCTGTCAGATAATATTTTAACGGAAGAAAACTAAAAACCATCTGAACCCTTAACAAAAAATGCATTACTTGTCTTGAACTAATTTACTGTTACACAAATTAAAATCAAAGGAATGCAAAGTAAGGATTGACTGTCTCTACTGGATATGATGAAGTCCCTGGCAAGATATAAGAAAATATGTTTTTGCATGGCATTTAGGTGCTTATAGAGTAACAGATAAGTTAGAAGAACAGAAAGAAAAAAAATTGAAAAGGAGATGAAGATCTAAATCTCCAAGGAACAGAACCAGGATGTTGTATAGATTAATCTTAATATACAGAAAAATTATCTAAATGCATAGTACCATATGCTTGTTTATTTTTACTTTGTATTAAATATAACACTTGTTGAAAACTGTTACTTACCCTATACTGATCTAGCAGTAAATGAACTTCAGTAAGTAGCATATATTCTTTGTAAAATATATATAGCATTTTGTTATCTTTGGAAGGAAACACATTATGTAGTTGTTGATTAATATCCATGCTAAAATTTACATAGAGTCACAAAAAGAATGAAGAGCAGGAGAGAGATAAAGAAAGTCTATGGCTGAGTAAATCAGCATTTTAATATTCTTTTCCAGTGAGTAAGTATATACTATTAAATTTAGGACTATAATGCCAGAACAAAAGGGTGAGTGACCGAAAAGTCAAGCTGTAATTGGGTTTTAAGGGGTTTTCCAACATGTAGAATTCAAAGCAGAGTATCACATACTATATGACACTTTAGAAAAGTTGAAATTTTGTCATCTATCAGATAAGCTTCATAATTAAGATTCAATTTGAGTCCTATATTAGGGAATCTCATGAAATTTATTGACTAAAATGAAATTGCTTCAAGGCAGAACAAAATTAGAATGTCTCAAATCACTTGTAAAGGTCAGGAGAGTAAATTGTGAAATATCATTACAATTAAAAGGTGCTGGCTACATGGTTCCTCATGCATCCACTGATTCCATTTCCTCATGACTGACTTAGAATATTCATTTAATGTCAGATCCTGATATTTTATTGGACTTCCTCCAGGCACTTCGAAGAGGTGGAGCATTAGTGACACATTAGCAGGTTTTGAAGAAACCTTTATTTCTCTTCTTTGGACTAAGTTTTTGTCGGAAGACGTCTTTTCCAAAATCTACAAAGATATGGATTGTAGCTTGGTTTTTTACCAGTTCACTTAGAAGAGTGACTATTTCTCACTGCTGGATCTGATCCTCACTAACAAGGAGGGTCTGGTTGAAGAGGTGAAGGTTGAGGGCAGCCTTGGTTGTAGTGACCATGAGATGGTAGAGTTCAGGATCTCATGTGGCAGGAACAGAATAGCTAGCAGAATTGCAACCCTGGACTTCAGGAGGGTCAACTTTGGCCTTTTCAAGCAATTGCTAGGGGAAATCCCATGGGACAGGGTACTAGAAGATAAGGGGGCCCAAGATAGTTGGTTAGCATTCAAGGACTGCTTCTTCCGAGCTCAAGATCAGAGCATCCCAACAGGTAGGAAGTCAAGGAAGGGTAGCAGGAGACCTGCATGGTTAAACAGGGAACTGCTGGGCAAACTCAAGTGGAAGAAGAGGGTGTACAGATCATGGAAGGAGGGGCTGGCCACTTGGGAGGAATATAAGTCTGTTGTCAGAGGATGTAGGGAGGCAACTAGGAAAGCTAAGGCCTCCTTGGAATTAAACCTTGCAAGAGAGGTCAAGGACAACAGAAAGGGCTTCTTCAAATACATTGCAGGTAAAGCCAACACTAGAGGCAATGTAGGCCCACTGATGAATGAGGTGGGGATCCTGGAGACAGAGGATAAAAAGAAGGCGGAGTTACTGAATGCCTTCTTTGCCTCTGTCTATACTGTTGGAGGCTGTCCTGAGGAGCCCCGGACCCCTGAGGCCCCAGTAGAAGTCAGGACAGAGGAGGAATCTGTCTTGGTTGATGAGGGCTGGGTCAGGGACCAGTTAAGCAACCTGGACGTCCATAAATCCACGGGCCCTGATGGGATGCACCCGCGGGTGCTGAGGGAGCTGGCGGAAGTCATTGCTAGGCCACTCTCCATCATCTTTGCTAAGTCGTGGGCAACGGGAGAGGTGCCTGAGGACTGGAGAAAAGCAGATGTCACTCCAGTCTTCAAAAAGGGCAAGAAGGAGGACCCGGGTAACTATAGACCGGTCAGACTCACCTCCATCCCTGGAAAGGTGATGGAACAACTTGTTCTTGGTGCTGTCTCTAGGCACATCAAGGATAGGGGGATCATTAGGGGCACTCAACATGGCTTCACCAAGGGGAAGTCATGCTTAACCAACTTGATAGCCTTTTATGAGGACGTAACCCGGTGGATAGATGGTGGTAAAGCTGTGGATGTGGTCTATCTTGATTTCAGTAAAGCATTTGACACCGTCTCCCACAGCATCCTCGCAGCTAAACTGAGGAAGTGTGGTCTGGATGATCAGGTAGTGAGGTGGATTGTGAAGTGGCTGAAGGAAAGAAGCCAGAGAGTGGTGGTCAATGGGACAGAGTCCAGTTGGAGGCCTGTGTCTAGCGGAGTCCCTCAAGAGTCGGTACTGGGACCAGTTCTATTCAATATATTCATTAATGACTTGGATGAGGGAATAGAGTGCACTGTCAGCAAGTTCGCTGATGACACCAAACTGGGAGGAGTAGCTGACACAACGGAAGGCTGCGCAGCCATTCAGAGGGACCTAGACAGGCTGGAGAGTTGGGCGGGGAGAAATTTAATGAAATATAACAAGGGCAAGTGTAGAGTCCTGCATCTGGGCAAGAACAACCCCATGTACCAGTACAAGTTGGGGACAGACCTGTTGGAGACCAGCGTAGGGGAAAGGGACCTGGGGGTCCTAGTGGACAGCAGGATGACCATGAGGCAGCAATGTGCCCTTGTGGCCAAGAAGGCCAATGGCATCCTGGGGTGTATTAGAAGGGGTGTGGTTAGCAGGTCAAGAGAGGTTCTCCTGCCCCTCTACTCTGCCCTGGTGAGGCCGCATCTGGAATATTGTGTCCAGTTCTGGGCCTCTCAGTTCAAGAAGGACAGGGAACTGCTAGAGAGAGTCCAGCGCAGAGCCACAAAGATGATTAAGGGAGTGGAACATCTCCCTTCTGAGGAGAGGCTGAGGGAGCTGGGTCTCTTTAGCTTGGAGAAGAGAAGACTGAGGGGTGACCTCATTAATGTTTATAAATATGTAAAGGGCAAGTGTCATGAGGATGGAGCCAGGCTCTTCTCAGTGACATCCCTTGACAGGACAAGGGGCAATGGGTGCAAGCTGGAACACAGGAGGTTCCGCATAAATATGAGGAAAAACTTCTTTACGGTGAGGGTGACCGAACACTGGAACAGACTGCCCAGAGAGGTTGTGGAGTCTTCCAATCCCTAACATTCTGTGATTCTGTGATTCTTTTATGGAACACTTAAGGCAGTAGAAGAACACATGAAGAATGAAGAGTTGCTTTACATGTCAAATCAAGTATTCCAAATATTATTATTTATATTTAAGCAGTGCCTTTTAGTTTGTTTATAATCAATATCCATTGGATTAGTTATAGAAAAAAATATCCCCTATGGATGAAATAATAGAAAAATTCTTGTTTAAACTCAATCTGGTAGTTAATATCCACAAGCTACTGAGATAATGAAAGAAGTATAATGCAGGCTTCAGAGGAAGGTAATCTACTTCCTTGTAGGACGTACAGACTATTACAAGTGTCAAAAAGACCTTTTCTTCTTTGTTATAACTATTTCACTGTAAAACATTCAAGACTTTACAGGATGGCATAAAACCCAAACTGCTGCCCTTGTGTTGCAGAAAGCACTATTAAAAAAGATGAAATTTTAGAATCACCCAGTTATGACTTCCTTATTCCATCTTGAAAATAGAAGTTATACATTGTCCTTCACAAGATGCAGATCACTCAAAAAAACCTAAACCACTGAAAACCTCAAGAAGTATTGTAGGTGTTTCTGTCCAGCTGATAACCTATACAATTCAAATATGTATGTTGATTATATATGTTATCCAGTCCTCCAATTTTAATACAATATACTGAATAACTTTAAAAATCAAAATAAAAGTAGGCATTATAATTTGTTAGGAAATGACAAATAAAAACCCCATAAATCAACATCAGACATAATTTTTTTCTTAAATTTAGTTTTGAAATCTTTGTCATTTTTGAACTCTGAATTTTTGCATTTCCAGATGCTTAGCAATTTCAGTTCCTAGAATTTTGTCATACTCTGCAATGGAACTGCACTTGCTATCCACAAAATGTCGGAATTAAACTCAAGTAACTTAATTTGGTGCCCTCTTACATGTACATTATCGTTCAGTTTTTAAATACATGACTCCACACTGGTTTTTACCCACACCCGAGTTATATTCAGTGAATGAAAAGTTCTTTGTATTTCCGTTTACTCTTCTCAGACGTCCTCGAGGATTATTATTTATATGTGATACAAAATTTTCATTAAATGTGAAATTATTAATCTCCAAATAATTAATTAAACTCCTAATAATTAACCTCCTAGACAATGTTACTAAAGTGTTCTGACAATAGCATCTGAATGCTGAATTGATCTCAACAACATCTTTGTGAAACTAAATAGTACTACAGTCTTCATCTGTATGGATAAGAGGCTCAGAGAATGTGAATCACTATCAGATGTCCACTAATCTCAGAGCCAAATTTGAAGTAGACAAGCTCTGATTTTTTCTGACGATGTAGAATTTTCACATAGCAATTCACATGTTCAAAGTTTATCACTAATTAAATTTAGTGACAATTGTGAGCCATCACCATGTCTGTAAATTTGACCCTCGGTGTCTTCTATTGGATATTCACAATATAAGGAATATGTAATTAATGAGTATTTATGAAAATGTTGATTCACCAGCCTTGAAAAAGAACTCTGTTTAATAAAATGTGATTATATTAATTTCTTCAGAGTCCAACTCAGTCTTCTTGAAAAGAAGGACATTCATTCTTTTCCTACAATTTTTTTTTTGCTTCATTTTTACCACAAAAATCTGTGAGAAAAGAAACAGACATATTACAGAAAAGGGAGTAAAGTAATTCAGTATGCAACTGTGATGATACATTCCAGGAACACTATTCATCCTATACATTAGTGACATGGGAATCATGTGAAAATGTCATACAGTCATAGTTTTAAATATTGAGGTTGAGAATATGTATTATGTTTTATGGCCTAGTATTTCAAGGAGGATGGGGTTGAACCTAGAACTATTATTTCTGTCAATTTATTATTACTGTCACCAATATAATTTATATTATATTCCTTCAATATCTTTCACAGAATCACAGAACACTTAAGATTGAAAGAGACCTCTGGAGGTCATCTGGTCCAACTCCCCCTGCTTAAGCAGGGCCACCTAGAGCAGGCTGCCCAAGACCATGTCCAGATGGCTTTTGAATATCGCTAAGTGGGCAACTCTACAACTTCTCTGGGCAACCTGTTTCCATGCTCAGTTATGCTTACAGTAAAAAGTGTTTCCTGATGTTCAGAGGGAGCCTCCTGTGTTTCAGTTTGTGCTCATTGCGTCCTGTCGTGTCCCTAGGTACACTAAAAGCATGGCTTCATTGCCTTTGCACCCTCCCTTCAGGTAACTATACACATTGATGAGATTCCTTGTGAGCCTTCTCTTCTCCAGGCTAGACACTCAGACCTCTCAGCCTTTCCTCATATGGGAGATGATGCTCTTGGCCCTTAATCATCTTTGTGGCTCTTCTCTGGAGTCTCTCCAATACATCAATGTCTCTCTTGTACTGAGAAGCCCAGACCTGCGCACAGTCCTCCAGGTGTGGCCTCACCAGTGCTGAATAGAGGGGAAGGATCACCACCCTTGACCTACTGGCAATGCTTTGCCTAATGCAGAATGCTTCATTATAACACTGTGTAATGCATAAGCCAAAATTATAAAAACTATTGTGATAACTTCAACTGGGGCTTGTTTAATTTTAATGGATGTGTTTATTATCCTTAATTGGTGACAAAAGGAAGAACAAGTCTTATAACAAAAATTTCCTTCAGTGACATTTATATAGTAAAGATAATTTGCAGAAGGCTAATTCAGGATTACTTCTATTTCTCCTCTACCTCAGCAGAGCCAAGGATATAATGACAAAAACATATCAAGGTCAAAATCCAAATTACTATTATATTCCTACTAGAAATGATAGCACTGAACATTTTTAAATTCATCAATACCTCAGGATCACCAATGTTTCAAAACCATCCAATTTATGAATTATCAGAATTGTAGTTCTATACAGTAAATTTCTCTGGTAAGATGATTCATGAAGCAGGAGCTGGAACAGTTGGACCATTTCCCACAGAAGTTTAAATTTCTTTATATTTTTCAAAATGCGTCATAATACTGCTGTGTCTGAATGACCTTGGCCAGCAGCCAAGCACTGACATAGTCACTTGCTCACTTCTCTCTTCTCCAGCAGGGTCTGGGAGAGAAAAAGAGCAAAAGCAATAAAACTCATGGGTTGAGGCAAAGACAGTTTAATATGTGAAGGAAAGAGAAAACAAACAAACAAACAAAACAAACCAAAACCAAAAGTGATACAAAGGCAATCAGTCACCGTCTCCCACAAGGACACCAACACTCAGGCAGTCTCTGAGCAATGGCCACCTTGAAAAACAAAAAACACCTCTCTTTTTTTTTTGTTTCTGATCATCATGTCATGTGGTATGGAATATCCTTTTGGTCAGTTGGAGTCAACTGTCCCAGCTCTGTCCCCTCCCAACTTCTTGGCTACCCCCAGCCTACTCTCTGAGGGAGCTGAGTGGGAAAAAGAGAAAAACTTGACACGGTGCAAGCACTGTTCAGCAATAACCAGATCACCAGTGCATTATCAACACTGTTTTAGCCACAAATCCAAAACAGAGTGCCATACAAGCTGCTATGAAGGAAGTTAACTCCATCCCAGCCAGACTCAGTACAATCTTCAGCCTTCATTCCATACCAATTTTGTCATGCTCAGGTTCTACACTATCTAATAGATCCTCGTTAATGCCCTCTGATGAACTTATGCCAGTAACAGAATCTAGAGTTGACTAATAATCATTCAAAGTTACATCAGGGCAAGGACTGACCACAGGATCAAGTTGTGATATTTACAATTATTTTGATATTTTTAATAAGATGCAATACTCACTCAGTTCATTAAGGTAACATGATTTTTTACAAGATGTGAAGCAAAGACAGCAGGTCAACAGAATAGAAACAAGATGATGTGTGTTGACTATAGTATGAAGACTTAAGATTTTTTTTATCAGGAAAGTCACAAATTGCATTCTTTTGGTAAAGATATATCAGGGACAAAAAAATGCTTTTAGCAAAGTTTAATCACATTGGTGTCCTACAGGGAAATGCACAGAAAAGTAAAAACTCAGACTCATCGGACTTTTTTTCAGTTTAAGTATGTTAAGCCCTGTGACAGCTGGCGTAAGTTGAGGCTTCTTAAACTTTTGTTAAAAAGGAATAGACAAGAATAGGAGAGTCACTTAAGGATAAATGACCTGTCCAGAGAACCTTTGAGAGGGGAAGGCTGTGAGTCACTGCAACAATGGCAGCCAGTTGTTCAGCACCAAGGGAATCTTGATGAGTTGATCTCTACCCAATTCTATAACTGACAGTGTCTCAAGTAGCTTGAGACCCAAAGAGAGACCCTAGACAAGCTCCCATACAGAAGCAATCCCAGAGAGACTTCAGGAGTGATTAAGATGTAAGAGAGGGGACTCCATGGCCCAGACACAGGACCATGCACCACACATCTGGAACTCCTGTGAGGACCAGCCTGATGTTTTCTCCAAGGCCACATTGCCCCACCTGTAGGAGGGAGGGCATGTCACTCCTTAAAATTGAATACAAAAGTGTTTCGGTAGTGAACCCATTTAGTCTCCCCACTGTCAATTAGGTCTTACACAGTGACAAGACCACAATCATGTCACCAGAATCCTGGAAAATTTTAATAGAGGGGAAAACTGTATTTCCATAAAAAAGTTCTTCATATTTTTTTTGAAAAATACCATGTTCTTTCTGTCACAATTTGGAACTGGATATATAAAAATTACTTCAAAACCTGATTAAATATTTTATTTATTGCAGTAAAAGAATATCTCATTTATCAGAATACATCATTGAATTTAGACTTAACAACCAAAAGAGGAAGTCTGTTTCTCTCTGTTGGCATACATTAGTACAAAATGCAGTTAATTGAATGAATATTGATTAACCAGGTTTTAGACCTGAAGTTACAGGAATATCCAGATACTTTACGATGCATGAGATCTTAGGGAACCTTTTTTTTTAACTTATTTGTGTGTGCATGTGCATAAGTCGTGAGTGCTTCTCACTATCATAACAAATGTATTTGCCCAAACTCTTTCACTGGGACAAATTTTACTAAGGTTATCCTGCCAGTTACAATTAAAGGTGTTCCAATCATGTTTAAAGTAACAAATTGCCCATACCTAGTCTTCTGTGACATAATGGAAACCAGGAAATTGTTCTGTCAATTACAATTAGAGGGGTGAATACCATGGTGAAAGTTCACTCAGCCTTCAGCTGATGGAATGAGCTCCAGGAATATGTTTTAAAAACTATGTAATATTAATGTAACAAAACAATAGGCTTTCTGGTGTCACTCTATTGATCTGAATGAAGTCATGTTAGAGGCAATACAAATCAAACATTTAAGATGAGACAGCTGCTTAACTGGGATGAAGTGACATTCTTTAAATTTTCTTTAATAAGTATTTTTTTTAAATTGGAAAATATATCAATGCGAAAAGGAATGTCACAGAGCTGGCTGAAAAAGTACTTAGAGAAACTATTAATATTGATTCAAAAAATTTTCAGATCAGCAATACAGACAGTGAAAGGACTGTGCTTAACACAGAGAACTAGGTGTGGTCAGTAAGATACAGCTGAAATACTTAGATGCTAATGCAAATAAGAAAAAGAATCATTTAAGCTACTTAAGCATAGCGTGAAAGATGACAAAACAGAAAAAAACGGGCAACAGCATAAAGCATGAAAGTGTACATTTCCATTTTCAGGCAGAAAGAATAGTAAACATGACTGGAATAGAATTGTGATGGACTGCATGATTTGGTTTGAGGTTTTTTCTTTCTTTTTTCTTTTCTCTCATTTTCTATGCTGTTTTCCTTTAAAAAGACAGGCAGTATAAGGAATGAGCACCTGGAATAACGAGAGATTGCTCATTTCCTGGAGAATTCTTGGTCATGCTTAAGCGGAGCTCTTTCCAGTAACTGCAAGATGTGGCAGGATAAAGGATCACAGACAGGAGCAGGCAGCTGAAACAGAAGGAGATGTTACTAGGAGAATTTGGAAACATGCACAACCCAGATTCAAAGATGACTAAAAAGATTGATTCCTAGGGATAAAATTAGACTACAGTAATGACACAATCATTGAATTGAATAAAACCAAAACTGAAAGAAATTTCTAACTTAGTGCTGAAAGAAAGTTCTAACTTAGTAGGACATCTTGGATAAATGGAGGGTAATTTATAAAGCATTATTATTTCCATACTGTCTTACCTAGTCCCTTGAGATTTTTATATTTAAAAGTAAAATATTTCTGTTTATATTTTACTCAAATCTGTGTTTTGACTCTGTACCTTTTTTTGATGCTGTCTGATAAATTTGTTATAAATGTGTACAAAGAAATAAAAAAATGTACATCAAATAACCTCAAAGCTCTGTCCAACTGGGGTCTTGTCAGAAGTGTAAACGGTATAGAGATAGTGGTGTCGGGTAGCATTAATAAAACAGACGACAGGACAGTATGGATAAAGCACCTTCTCTATAGCTCAGAAGATGTATTAGTAAAGACTCTGTATTGAGAAATTACCCTGCTCTTGAGATTTGACATTGCTTGCATCATCTCTTCTACCCATTTGTTTGGACAATGGGTTTAGCAAATAAGAAAACCCCTGTTACAACTGAATATATATATATATATGTATAAATCAGCTAGAGAACTAGAGACAACTCTGATGAAAATGTTTAAAGGACTTCAAATGAGATCTGCTTCAACCTTCAAAACAACACTGACTGGACTGATTTTCATTAACAATATACTTTGGCAATGGTTAAATCTTACTGAGTATCAATTATTACTACTACCTGTACAAAACAATGAATCTTAAACAAATTCATCCCAAATTAGTTCTGAACACATTCAGACCTGCAATACAGTCTCTAATTTCTTGACAAATATTATAAAATCCAGATGAAAGGTGATATCCTCTCTCACATGTCATCTTCTAGAATAAAAGGGCAATTCATGCTCCTATACTCAAATTTGTGACTCAGGTTTCTTACTCAGAGAGGATTTAACGCATGAAGTCTCATGAAATTTCTTATTTTAAAACTCCACACAACAAGTTTCTCTACATGGAGGGTGAGATACTCCTATTATTAGTCCCTCTTATTTTCTGTCTTTGGCTTAGTGCTTTGTTTCTTTCCCCTTAGTGCTTTGAATTCTATTTTACATTCCCACCTTCTTCAGATACAATTGTAGGTAACATAAGCATTAAACTGGAAGTTTTCAGTTCAATTCTCAGAAGCCAGTGCCAAATTTTAAGATGGCAGCCACAACATTCATTAAAATGTTCATAATAAAATACTATTACTCAGATTAAAACCAATTAAAACCCTCTCCCATAAGGATTTCAACTATACATTTTGCTGAATCTTGATTGCTAATGCATTTTAAGGAAAAGGAAAATAAATCTTCTTCCTAATTTTTATTGAAAATAATCATGGATTTGATAAATTATCACAATTAGAACAAGCCCCATATGAAATATCTTCACGATCAGAATTTAGGTGAGACATTCACACATGTTAAATAAATTACTTCTGTGATCTAAGGAAAGGAAACTATTTTCCTTCCAAAATAGCATAAACATGTTTTATATATGCACTGGAACATTTAGGATTCAGGCAGGCATTAGAGAATGGCAAAGACAGTGACAAATGCATTAAAAGGAAAAGAAAACCCACAATATTTCATTCACTGCATCACAGCCTTGCAAAACTAAACTGTTTTTTTAGACCTTTAATCCATTTATGCTGCTTTCATTGCAGGCAGACCAATACAAAAATAAACAAGTGTTTCCCAAAATGTTCAGGTTTGTTTAGCCTGGAGAAAAGGAGACTGAGGGGAGACCTTATTGCTCTCTACAACTACCAGAAAGTAGGTTGTAATGAGGTGGGTGTTGGTCTCTTTTCCCAAGTAACAAGTGATAGGATGAGAGGAAATGGCCTCAGGTTGCACCAGGGGAGGTTTATATTCGTTAGTAGGAAAAAATTCTTCACCGAAACAGTTATTAAGCATTGGAACAAGCTGCCCAGGGAAGTGATTAAGTCACCATCCCTGGAGGTATTTAAAAGACATGTAGATGTGATACTTAGGGACATGGTTTGGTGGTGGACTTGGCAGTGTTAGGTTTACAGTTGGACTCGATGATCTTAATGGTCTTTTCCAAATGATTCTATGTTTATACGAGACTTTTTGTTTCACCTTTAGATTGTCAATTGGTATAATAAGGCACCTTTTGAATTGCTTTTAGAATGTTTTTCCCCAGAGCATTCCTTTTACATTTAGTACATTTCTTTCTTCTTATCAATACAACAGATGATTCCTAAAGTCTTCAAAATTACCTCTTTTGCAATATTCAAATCCAGCCTCAGTGTCTTCATGAATTACGCTTTTCCATGGCTTCTTATTACTGCAGATCTGGCTCCAGAAGTGGAAAACTTTATGTGTCTAAATTTCTTTTTTCTTGAAAGAAAAGAGGCTGTTAATATACCAGGACAAGAGGCATCACAAGAGATGGCAGAAGCCAATAGATACTTAAAGGGGGAGTTCTGTGCAAAATCAATAACCTAACTTAACAGAAAGCATGATAACAAGCTGGATGCTTTCTTGCCTTTGATCTGCTTTGTTGGGTCCTGTGATTGTGTTAGAAGGCAGTCTCAATGACCTCAAACTGAAGAGAACACTGAACAATGCCATTAGCTCTGGAATGAGTGTTCTTACTGTTCCATCCAAATAATAGTCAAGTCTTTGGAGTGGGTTACAAGACTAAACCTAGGTATCTATTTGGTAGTATTAGGTATGAGAATGACTGCATTCAGTGTACCCAATTATGAAGCCAGGTGCCTGTGCATCTAGTTGATTCACTGCAGTCTTTTATACAATTTAAGGACATTTCTGCCTATACATTCAGTTATGGACAACTGCAATAGGTTTGGTACACAATTCCATACATGTTCAAGTTGTGCCCTAGAACTAGTCCTACCCAGTTCTCACGTCCATATTTCTTTGGATTTCTTTGGATTTCTTTGGATTTCTTTGGATTTCCTTAGAGATTAGTAGTTGGTCATTTGTGTTATATATCTGTAGAGTTTCTGGTATCATTCTGTGACTGCAATTTTAAGGCTTTTGCTTTAATAATGTGCTCAGACTCTTGCCAGTCTGGCTTCAGTTCCATATGTTTCTTCATTAACCTTCAAGATATAGCTTCCTGATAACATAACTAGTTTTACATTAGCTCAAACTAGTCATGCATATATCACAGAATCACAGAATGTTAGGGATTGGAAGGGACCTCGAAAGATCATCTAGTCCAATCCCCCTGCCAGGGCAGGATTGCCTAGACCATATCACACAGGAACGCGTCCAGGCGGGTTTTGAATATCTCCAGAGAAGGAGACTCCACAACCTCTCTGGGCAGCCTGTTCCAGTGTTCGGTCACCCTCACCGTAAAGAAGTTTTTCCTCATATTTATGTGGAACCTCCTGTGTTCCAGCTTGCACCCATTGCCCCTTGTCCTGTCAAGGGATGTCACTGAGAAGAGCCTGGCTCCATCCTCATGACACTTGCCCTTTACATATTTATAAACATTAATGAGGTCACCCCTCAGTCTCCTCTTCTCTAAGCTAAAGAGACCCAGCTCCCTCAGCCTCTCCTCATAAGGGAGATGTTCCACTCCCTTAATCATCTTCGTGATTCTGTGATTCTATGATATATTCTTGGACTAGGGTCACCGAATAGTTTACAAACACAATGGTCTATTGGAAGATATCTATGCAATGTTTTTATAACTAACTAACCATTATTAAAGTCCATTAGTTTTAACATCATTATCACTGGGACTTTGCCAGATTTACAACATAGTTCTGAGAAAACAGTATAAAATAGGAAATACACAATAATTCACTCAGCAGTCAAATTTTAATTACATTTCACTGGCTTTTTGGACCTTGTACTGAATTCAGTGCTGTTTGTATGTGCTAAATAGGCAGAGACGTACTTTTTGATCAGACTCTCCAGGATACACTTTTTGTGACCTTCAGGTGATCTTAGTTAGGCAACAGATATCTGAATTTCCCAGCTTAGAAAAGAGAGTGTATGGACAAGAACGATAGGAGAATTTAAGCACCTTAGCAAAAATTGGATTCTGTGTAAAGTAGAACTTAAAATTCTTGAGTAAATGTGAAGCCATTGAAAATGGTTGAAGTTGAAAGAAACCTCTGGAGATCATCTGGTCCAACCCCCTCCCTGCTCAAGCAAGGCCACCTAGAGCCCGTTGCCCAGAACCATGTCTAGACAGCTTTAAATATCTCCAAAGATGGGTACTCCACAACGTTTCTGGGCATCCTGTGACCGTGCTTGGTCACCCTCACAGTAAAAAAGTGTTTTCTGATTTATATAATTTTCTGACTTCTTTTTCTGGGGGTGGGGAAATAGTCCTGAATTGTATCATTCAGTTCAGAACTTCCCATATTTTTTACTAATGCCACTGAAGTATCTCAAGATAAAACATGACAGGTAGAGTGAAATATGCAATCGGATCAAGTCAGCTGGCCTTTCTTCACTGATTTCAAAAAATCATAGAATCATAGAATTGTTTTGGTTGGAAAGGACCTTTAAGATCATCAAGTCCAACCATTAACCTAGCAGTGACAAAACTGCACCAAACCATGTCCCTAAGCATCACATATACACCTCTTTTCAATACCTCCAGAGATGGTGACACAACCACTTCCATGGGCAGCTTGTTCTAATGTTTGATAACCTTTTCAGTGAAGAAATTTTTCCTGATATCTAATATAAACCTCCCCTGGCACAACTTAAGACCATTTCCTCTCATCCTATCACTTGTTACTTGGGAAAAGAGACCAACACCCACCTCGTTACAACCTACTTTCTGGTAGTTGTAGAGAGCAATAAGGTCTCCCCTCAGTCTCCTTTTCTCCAGGCTAAACAACCCCAGTTCCCTCAGCCACTCCTCATAAGACTTGTGCTCTAGACCCTTCACCTGCTTTGTTGCCCTTCTTTGGACTCACTCCAGCACCTTAATGTCTTTCTTGTAGTGAGGGGCTCAAAACTGAACACAGTATTCGAGGTGCAGCCTCACCAGTGCCGAGTACAGGGGGATGATCAGTTCCCTTGTCCTGCTGGTAACACTATTTCTGATACAAGCCAGAATGCCGTTGGCCTTTTGGCCACCTGGGCACACCACTGGCTCAGCTGGTGAGGTGAAAAAAGGTGAAAATTTTACTGATAGTCTCTGATTTCTCAGAAAATCTTGCAGTATTGTACCAACAGACAATAACTGGTAACATTATTAGCAAGTAGACACAGGTGCCTCTTTATTTACATTAAGTGATATAGGTATTGCTCAGCTGTGCGAAGTAATGCAAAAGCATCTGGCTTCTATATATGTAACTGAGGAACTTTTAGAACCAAGAAACTATAGAAATGCCAACTTTCATGAAATAAAAAATGTATTTAATTTTAAAATCTATGCTAACATTAATGCATCAGGTAAATAATATCAATGTTTTTTGTCTAAGAGTCAAGTTGCACTAGAAAAACATCTGAGGTATCTTACAGATCATAGAATCATAGAATGGTTTGGGTTGGAAGGGACCTTGAAGATCACCTAGTTCCAACCCCCCCTGCCATTGATGAGGACACCTTCCACTAGACCAGGTTTCTCAAAGACTCATCCAACCTGGCCTTGAACACTTCCAGGGAGGTGGCATCCACAACTTCTCTGGGTAACCTGTTCCAGTGTCTCACCACCCTCACAGTAAAGAATTTCTTCCTAATAAAGATCTGTATTTTTAGAACACTAATACTTTTAATTACCCATTATTATGAAAAAAATCATGTATCTCTGGAAGAAACTATCTCAGTAACACCAATATTTTCTTGTTGATAATAATTCCTAGCACCACTTTCTTACATGTACTTTATGATTTACTTGATGGACCTACTGTATCTAATAGAGACACTTTAAGCATCAAGAATAAATGGTTGCCTTATTCACTGTTTCAAACTTATTCGCACTTGTGTCACAAAATATGATTTCTTTTCACTATTTGTTTACATAGTAAATCTAAATGTCACTATACAGCTGGTTTTCTTCTGGTTATATTCTATCTGAAACCTGCTGGATTCTTGTCCAACAAAGTAGCTTCAAATTATTTCTTCAGTTTCGTAACACATTTGTTAAAAAAACCCCATGGAATAACACCTTATCCATCAGCAATATTTGAATGTCTAATGGTATAATGGATAGGCTGAGTAACCTATGGCTTTTCCAACTTTATTCTTTCACATTCTGTACATAAGTCCTTATTAGTTAAACTTTTTGTATGATGGCTATTATTTCAGCCATGTTCGTATTTTCAACACTTCTTAGAGTAGTATCAAGTCTAGAAAAATATTATTTTTTGGCAGAGATCTTTGGTGGGTCAGATGTTAATTAGAGAAGTAAAGACATTCATACTGACGTACACTGTGCCACTTTGACCCACCTTCATTGTACTGCAATGAAGTACAATGCAGTACAACCTCTCAAGACACTGAGGTTGTCTTTTGAGACATGTTCAGTACTATAATTGCCACACAATCAGTTGAAGATAAAGTCTACTGAGATATAAATACCTGTGGTTTTTTTCTTCTTTTTTTTTTTTTTTTTAATGAAGCAACCTATTAAAAGCCTTATAGCACAAAGACACTTACCTATATCTTTTTTACAGTTGGGGAAAGGACAGAAATCTACACAGAGAAGGAACACAGGAAAGAAGGTCCTTAAAGAGAAAGATAAGTGTATAGTATTCTCCACGTCCTGTTATGCTTGTTCCTTTGCTTTTATCCATGATTCTCTCTTTCTTTCTCAGTATATGAAATAAGTTTCACTAGAAGACAAAAACTAATTCTGGATATGAAATAGAGACAATGGATTGTACTCAAATCCATTCAAGTGTCTCCTGCTATAAGAGAAAGGACAATGTGATTAAGATATCCAGCTGCTGGGATGAAATTCAGACTGTTTAGCTCAACACAAAAGTCTCTCTTCTAGGAACAGCGTAGTAAATTTCAGATGTTTTTTGGGCTTTGTAAAATGTGGGTAGAAATGTACTACAGTAAGTAGTACTTAGAAGAAAATTTCTATCATTAGACTATTATGCAAAATATGGACCTTAAGATTATCTTCTCCAGCTGTGTTCTCAGATAAAAGCATCATCTAATGCATGCTGATGAAGAAAAAACCACAAACAAACAAAAAACCAAAGCATACAGTCTTTCAATTTCTTTCTTTTTAAAAGCTATGGATGAATGATTTTTAGTATTTTTTTTTTCCTCCAGAATTTATAACTATCTGTCAAACTATGCATTAAATTTCCTCATCTCTGGAATGGTAAACCCAGAAATATATATACACACATGTAATTTCTAAATTATTCTTCTAAAGAAGGATTTTTAAAAAGGTATTTTTAATAAGGCAGATGAAATAATTTCAATGAAGAGTGTAAATAAATCAAACTACTACCGATGTTCAGTTCACATTTGAAATGAGAAAGCAAATTAAATGATACTAAGATCATCTAACAAAAACTACCCTGGCAATTAAGGTAGAAATATTTTATTTTTAGAGTTACAGAAGTTATTGAAACAACAATGTTGCTGTCAATATATTGATAACTCTTTAGAGTTGTAGAGACATGTATGTTAGGTAAGGAGTAACAAAAACTAGTTGAAGGTAAAACCTTAAGTTTGAGTGTTAAGATATGCAAATAAGAAACTTGTTCACCTAAAACATTACTTAGGTGGATTTATGGATTGTTTCTCCAAATAGTGAATCTTCCTCTATTAACTTTTGCTTACATCTCTCTAAATACCAGTTTCAGAAAACAAAACACACACAAAAACCACTCTGTGTCAGGTTAACCTTTAAATTGCCTATCTTTACCTGTTTCTTTCCCATTGGATTATAACATTCATCTGGATGTGGAAAAAACTCCTCAAGTCTGAGCAGGTCCTATGTAACTCCAAAGGCACACATAAATTCCACACATATTCAAAAATTAGGTGCTGTTCCTGCTAAACTTTCTGGGGACTTCTGTAAGTTAGGCATCTACACATTTTTTGAGCACCTTTGAAACAGTCTGTAAAACATTAATCATGTTGAAGCCATCTATGCCCTATAAATTCAAGAACTGGGGGATATCAAAAGAACTTCAAAGAGCAGCACAGCTCCAAAGCTGGTGGTTAATTATTTATTTATTAACCCAGATAGATGAGTGAATAAAAAGTGAACAAGATCTGAACTACCATTCACTGTAGCTCCCATTATGAATTGGAGCCCCCTCCCAACACTTATGTGACTGTTGCTGCCTAACAGAATCTGCTGCTCGTTTGGGGAGTGCTGCCAGCTGGCCAGGGGCAACCAGACCCAGGGTGGGTGGAACAACAGCCCTTTGTTGTCATGGGAGTGGGGGGGAACCTGCTGCCTCCCCTGCAGGGCCCCCAGAAGGAATCTCCAGGGCAGGAGACAAACATACCCACTAAGTCCCAAGTGGAGCTCCAGCCAAGAGGGCAAGAAACATCACCATGGTCATCTTCTGTCTTGCAGTGCGGGCCACAGGATGCTCTCAGCTTACTGTAACTGCCACAGACCCCTTCTTCCTGAGCAATACAGCACTGTCAACCTTGGAACCCAAAGGAACATTGGAAGGTGAATATAATAAAGAGGGAAAAAGGGTAGATACTAGACAGTTTTTTATAATAGATCAAACATTCAGTGAGGTTTTTCTGAATTAGATCATTTGAACTCTTTACCTGTTAAAACATTAAACCAGTAACAATCAAATTTTGGCTCCATATGTGCATTGTTTACCTTTTGTCCACAACATACTATGGAAGTAGTGTTTCAACTCCTACAACAGCTCAGATGCATAGCTGTGTACAGCCTGGCCATCAACATCTCGCTGTGAATAAGTGCCAGACATTTCCCTGCTCAGCCTACTATACATCCTGTGATGAGAAGTCTAGCCATTTAAACATGCTGTATAAGAAGTTTCAGACAATGAATGGTTCTCTCTTTCCAGACGTATGTCACCTAGCTTATATTTCTTTATCCTTCTGCTCACTTTATTTCTAAGTTCCTTTTACAGATACTTTTCATAGACAATGAGATCACAGCAACAAAGGAAGATGAAATGCAGTAAGAGAAAACTTAGAATTATGAAAAATTCAAGTACAGTGAATCACTGGGACCAGAGAGTACCCATCTGAGAGTTCTGAAAGAACTAAAATTCAAAATACCAGCATCATGGGTGAACCATGCCTTTTAAAAATGCAGCTCCTTCTACATACTGTGAAGTCACTAATGGATTGCTGTCTATAAAAGAGAAGCCAGAGAAGGAAATCCAAATTAGAGGCTGGACAGTTTCTCCACCATTCCCTGGAAGCCTAGTCCTTGATTTAAAGAAAAACAAAGGTTGCTCCAGTTTTCTTTGTGTTCAGATTTTTTTCTTTTATTCAAGCAACAGACTTGAGAACAGAAAGCGTGGCATAACTACAAAATGTGTATCAGTACGTACATGTGATTTTGTGAAATTAGTTTGCATATGCAACTTACCTAAGTTATTTTTGCTGTTGTCAGGTTTATAATGACCTTTTTACATCTACTCTTGACTGCTGCTTCTATGTCTGAAGCAATTTCCATGGTACAAATTTTCATTTGTACCTATATCTAAAATCAAATGAAGAAGGGAATACTGAGCTATAAGACTGGTACATTTGGAGGACTATCCCAAGAAACAACCTCCTGTCCCTGAACATTGAGCAGTGGAAAAAAAACACGTATAATGATGAATTATATGAACACAGTTTTAAAAGTCAGTAGACAGGTGCAAAAAGTGTCGTGAATACCTGATGACTTTAGAATTAGTTTAAGTATTCCGTTACCTGGAGGTCACAGAAGCTTTAAATAGGGTTGTACAACTTTTTAATAAATCTAGACACCTAACGTTCCTATGATTCTAGCCCGTGTGAATATACTCTCCAGGTTCTCCATATAATGCTTGAGCAGAATTAAGCATCTAATAAAAGTATCTGGCCACAGCCAGAAAAAAATGAAATGTAAATTTCTTAAATCAGGACAATGGGAAACATGGGGGCAAACATGAAAAATTCAGGGCTAGGTATAATTTCCTTACATGAGCATGACTTTCAGAATGACATAAATACTTGGCAGCTCCTATGAATACACAGTAGTTTCAATTTTTTTTTTAAATGCTGTAAATGCAAATGCAGTTTTATGAAGTCAGTTTTCTGAAATCTGAACTTTATAATCTAAATTTGTGCATCTATATTTGTTGGTAATTGCTTTCTTTTTATTTATCTATTAGAGGTTAAAAATAATGACAAATCCACATTAATTAGACAAGCATAGTTTCTGAAACAAATTATTGCCTTTCTATCATGTCTGATTTCCTTGAAGATGTTTGGATGCAAGTCACCTGGTGGACATAATTTATTTGAATTTTTGTAGTGATTTAGAAAAAAAAACGCTCATAAGACTATTAAAGGCACAGAAGATAGGAACTCAGAAATGACACTAAGCCTTCTAGTGCCACAATATTGGAAAATTAATTTTGGTTTCATGGAATCACACAGAAGGATTTATCTTTTTTTGTTCTTTTTTTTTTTTTTTTAGGCAAGCAATCAAGAGACAAAATAATTTAAAAATATACTAACAAACAGAAAAAGTTACATATTCTGAAAATCATGAGTTTAAACAAACATTCATTTTTAACAACTTTTCTTTCCTTTGCCTGAACCAGTGGTTTTCACAATCCCATGACAAGCACATTTTCTTTTATGGCACTAGAAGAACCAGGAAAGTGAAAGGGGGAGAATCATCGAATCATAGAATACCAGGTTGGAAGGGATCTCAAGGATCATCTAGTCCAAACTTTCTTGGCAAAAGCACAGTCTAGACAAGATGGCCCAGCACCCTGTCCAGCTGAATCTTGAAAGTGTCCAATGTTGAAACTTAAGCAGATGATAATAGTTCAGGATCCTGTGTGGAGGAAACAGTCATTTATTCTGAAAGATAATCACTAAATCTAACATTTCAGAAAAGAAGCTAGTACCTTGAAATACTTTAGATGAATTATGCTTAGTTTACAGCCTAGATACAAATCAGTATATTCCTTTATATTTCCCCAGACACGCATTTAGTCATTCTTATTTCTGTTTAAAACATTCCATCCAGAGACCAGATTTTTGATACCAACTAAATTCTACAAAGAAAGTTACTGTAAAATGAGTTATATTGGCTGCTTCTTTTAAGTTTGTAAATAGAAGTTTGACTTCCTGAAAATCTAGCTTTTACTTTAACATATTCAGAAAAAGCAAGAAAGAATAGTGTTCTATATCACTGGTTTAAAAAAGGCTATATTTATGTCTGTCTTTGAAAAGCCTCCTACTGTGGTGTTAGAAAAAGTACTGTGGACCTCTTGAAAACCAGCACACATCTGAAATTACTGTAGGTCAATAGCACCATTTGGATCCCATCAAGATTAAGCCACAGATGTTTTAAATACTGGCACTTTTTCATCAATTATATTTTAATGGTCGCACACTGCTGATGCATTTTGATTCTAGAGGGTGAAAAAGTCTATTTTGAAATACTAGCCATGTCATGTTGAAAAGCCTCCCCCAGGACCTTATGCATGTTCAGACAGTAGGAGACTTTATAAGACATGTGTTGAATGAAGCCTGGTTAACTCAGATGAAAGAACTGCTCTCTTGAACAGGATGAACACAATTTGTGCTACCAGATTTCCCTCATACACCCCAGCACTCCACTGATTTAAAGAGGATGTTAAATAAAGCCATGTCACAGCATCAGGGAGAGGATTCCAGCAGAGACAGCATTAAAATTAACTTTTTCTTATAGAAAAAGCTGTTGCATAAGAAACTGAGAAGGCAGGGGGGGCTGGGGGTGAGGCTGTGTTTAGTTCCATGACATAAGCAATATCTCTGAAACTTATGCAGATGATAACAGTGTTGCAGTAAAGAGTTATCATCAGGTAGTCCAAGTTAAAATGAAACAATTTTACTTCTCTTACAATCAATGACATAATTTTTTGCTGCTTGAAGTGGAATGTATAAGATAGTATGTCATACTTCCCCTTTAAAATTTTGAAAAGAAGCCCCCCTCTTTTCTTGGGGAAAAAAATGAATTTGAAATACTTACAATACCATTGCTCTTGATGAATTTCTGCAAGGACTATGAGCGAAAGAGATTCAGGATCTATTGTCTTTCTGACAGGTTTTGGCAACTCAGGATAGTTCCTCTGAAATTTAAAATGTTTGAGGAAAAAGAAATATGAGCATTTGACTCTGATCTCAATAGGACCTGACAGTTCCTTGGAATAGTTTGTTGTCATGAGAGGCAGTTCCTTCTAATTCCATGGACTTTTCCTGAACTATAAGACATGTTGACTCCACAGGGAGGCCTACATGCAAGTCTCCCAGTTAGGCTGGCATCTAAGAAATCTTCTGGAGTATATAGTGATCCTCTCCTTGTCCATATTTGAGTGTTTCTTTTGGGTGCAAAGTAGGCTGATGGGGAATGATGTGCACCCATATCTTGTTCTGGGATGAAATTATCATATAGCCGCATCTGCATGCTCAGTTCCAGGAAATAATAAAAGGACAAATATTTTATGTCTAGACTAAACAGTCTAGACATATATGTTAAGTTTCAAATTGACTATCTGCAGAAATATCTTCCCTTTATGGAAAGAACCCACCTTCGTTCATAGCATTGAAGAATATCAGAATCACAGAATCACAGAGTGGTTGAAGTTGGAAGGGACCTCTGGAGGTCATCTGATCACAGAATCACAGAATGTTAGGGATTGGAAGGGACCTTGAAAGATCATCTAGTCCAATCCCCCTGCCGGGGCAGGATTGCCTAGACCATATCACACAGGAACGCGTCCAGGCGGGTTTTGAATGTCTCCAGAGAAGGAGACTCCACAACCTCTCTGGGCAGCCTGTTCCAGTGTTCAGTCACCCTCACCGTAAAGAAGTTTTTCCTCAAATTTAAGTGGAACCTCCTGTGTTCCAGCTTGCACCCATTGCCCCTTGTCCTGTCAAGGGATGTCACTGAGAAGAGCCTGGCTCCATCCTCTTGACACTTGCCCTTTCCATATTTATAAACATTAATGAGGTCACCCCTCAGTCTCCTCTTCTCTAAGCTAAAGAGACCCAGCTCCCTCAGCCTCTCCTCAGAAGGGAGATGTTCCACTCCCTTAATCATCTTTGTGGCTCTGCGCTGGACTCTCTCTAGCAGTTCCCTGTCCTTCTTGAACTGAGGAGCCCAGAACTGGACACAATATTCCAGATGCGGCCTCACCAGGGCAGAGTAGAGGGGCAGGAGAACCTCTCTCGACCTGCTGACCACACCCCTTCTAATACACCCCAGGATGCCATTGGCCTTCTTGGCCACAAGGGCACACTTCTGGCTCATGGTCATCCTGTTGTCCACTAGGACCCCCAGGTCCCTTTCCCCTACGCTGCTCTCCAACAGCTCTGTCCCCAACTTGTACTGGTACATGGGGTTGTTCTTGCCCAGATGCAGGACTCTACACTTGCCCTTGTTATATTTCATTAAATTTCTCCCCGCCCAACTCTCCAGCCTGTCCAGGTCTCTCTGAATGGCTGCGCAGCCTTCCGTTGTGTCAGCCACTCCTCCCAGTTTTGTGTCATCAGCGAACTTGCTGACAGCACACTCTAATCCCTCATCCAAGTCATTAATGAATATATTGAATAGAACTGGTCCCAGAGCCGACCCTTGAGGGACTCCGCTAGACACAGACCTCCAACTGGACTCTGTCCCGCTGACCACTACTCTCTGGCTTCTTTCCTTCAGCCAGTTTACAATCCACCTCACTACCCGATCATCCAGACCACACTTCCCCAGTTTAGCTGCGAGGATGCTGTGGGAGACCGTGTCAAACGCTTTACTGAAATCGAGATAGACCACATCCACAGCTTTACCATCATCTATCCACCGGGTAACATCCTCATAAAAGGCTATCAAGTTGGTTGAGCAAGACTTCCCGTTGGTGAAGCCATGCTGAATGCCCCTAATGATCCCCCTATCCTTGATGTGCCTAGAGACAGCACCAAGAACAAGTTGTTCCATCACCTTTCCAGGGATGGAGGTGAGTCTGACCGGTCTATAGTTACCCGGGTCCTCCTTCCTGCCCTTTTTGAAGACTGGAGTGACATTCGCTTTCCTCCAGTCCTCAGGCACCTCTCCCGTTGCCCACGACTTAGCAAAGATGATGGAGAGTGGCCTAGCAATGACTTCCGCCAGCTCCCTCAGCACCCGTGGGTGCATCCCATCAGGGCCCATGGATTTATGGACGTCCAGGTTGCTTAATTGGTCCCTGACCCAGCCCTCATCAACCAAGACAGATTCCTCCTCTATCCTGACTTCTTCTGAGGCCGCAGGGGCCCGGGGCTCCTCAGGACAGCCTCCAACAGTATAGACAGAGGCAAAGAAGGCATTCAGTAACTCCGCCTTCTTTTTATCCTCTGTCTCCAGGACCCCCACTTCATTCATCAGTGGGCCTACATTGCCTCTAGTGTTGGCTTTACCTGCAATGTATTTGAAGAAGCCCTTTCTGTTGTCCTTGACCTCTCTTGCAAGGTTTAATTCCAAGGAGGCCTTAGCTTTCCTAGTTGCCTCCCTACATCCTCTGACAACAGACTTATATTCCTCCCAAGTGGCCAGCCCCTCCTTCCACGATCTGTACACCTTCTTCTTCCACTTGAGTTTGCCCAGCAGTTCCCTGTTCAACCATGCAGGTCTCCTGGTACCCTTCCTTGATTTCCTACCTGTTGGGATGCTCTGATCTTGAGCTCGGAAGAAGCAGTCCTTGAACGCTAACCAACTATCTTGGGCCCCCTTATCTTCTAGTACCCTGTCCCATGGGATTTCCCCTAGCAATTGCTTGAAAAGGCCAAAGTTGGCCCTCCTGAAGTTCAGGGTTGTGATTCTGCTAGCTATTCTGTTCCTGCCACATGAGATCCTGAACTCTACCATCTCATGGTCGCTACAACCAAGGCTGCCCTCAACCTTCACCTCTTCAACCAGACCCTCCTTGTTAGTGAGGATCAGATCCAGCAGCGCTCCTCTCCTAGTTGGCTCATCCACCATTTGCATCAGAAAGTTATCATCAATGCACTGGAGGAACCTCCTGGACTGAGGATGGCTGGCTGAGTAGGCCTCCCAGCAAATATCAGGGTAGTTGAAATCCCCCACAACAACCAGACCCTGTAATTGCGAGACTGCTCTCAGCTGCCTGTAGAAGGCCTCATCACCATCCTCATCCTGATCCAGTGGCCTGTAATAGACACCCACTCCCTCTCCTACAGAGAGGGAGAGTTGGATCTCCCTCTCTGATCCAACTCCCTCTGCTAACAGGCACATACAGCTGGATGCCCTGGAACATGTCCAGGTGGCTTTTGAATATCTTCAAGGAGGGAGACTCCACAACCTCTCTGGGCAGCCTGTGCAAGGGCTCAGTCACCTGCACAGTGAAAAAATGTTTCCTGATGTTCAGAGGGAACCTCCTGTGTTTCAGTTTGTGCCCATTGCCTTGCCTCTTGTCCTGTCTCTGGACATCACTGAAAAGTGCCTGGCTGTGTCCTCTTTGCACCCTCCCTTCAGGTATTTCTATACATTAAAAAGATCCCCCTGAGCTTTCTCTTCTCTAAGCTAAACAGTCCCAGTCTCTCAGCCTTTCATCATGTGAGGTGCTCCAGACCCCTAGTCATATTTGTGGCCCTTCACTGGAGTCTCTCCATTATGTCCATGTCTCTCTCATACTGGGGAGACCAGAACTGGACACAGTACTCCCAAGTGTGGCCTCAGCAGTCCTGAATAGAGGGGAGGGATCACCTCCCTCAGTCTGCTGGCGACACTCCTCCTAGTGCAGCCCAGGATAGAATTAGCCTTCTTTGTGGCAAGAGCACATTGCTGGCTCATGTTCAACTTGGTATCCAACAGGACCCACCAAGATGTGAAAAGTTCTCTTAATTTGCCTAAACTCAGAAATATATGTGTGAATATAACAGAAGGTTGGCAAGGAGGATTGTGAACACGCTCAAGTGACTTGCACCTGGGGTGTCAAAAAACATATATATTATACTACAAGCTGTTTTTTAGTCTTGTGTGCTTGACAAGTAGAACATCTGCATATAGATAACATAGGCTTGTGATAGACTCAGAGGCACCTTATAGAATGTGCTTGAGATTCCCTCCCTGCTATGAGAAAGATCAAAGCACAGTGGAAAACTACCACCTGCAAAATAACCCTGACATACAGGCAAAAGCGGCAGGTTTGAAATCTCTCACTCTCTTTCTAGCAAGGACCAAGCTCCATGCTTGTGTGCCTTTTCCCTGGACGCTGCTTCGGAGTTCCCCCTGTTTGCGAGGTAACAGGAATAAATTTGCTCTTTGCATTTTATCTGTGGTTCTGTGGTTGTTCCAGTGTCCTGCCTGTGTCAGATCACATAATATATATCAATTTTTGCTTTATTTTTAGTATTTGCAAAGGAGCATCAATTTTGAGTACAGATACAAGTTTGAAGAAAACTATTTCTTGTTTCTATGTAGATCTGAATTTATGGCTAACTTAAAAATTTTTATTACTGGGAATTAAGCAACAAATGGAGCTCCTGGAAGAAGTCAACAGTGTTAAAATGAATGAGAAAAATCAGATTTTTCTGACAAGATAAGCTTTCATTAAACGATTGATACATGCTGCCAGTTCGAGAATTAGAAGACATTAAATTTACCAAACAAGTAGTCATTGGAATACATTACTATAAAAGCTGATTTTCCAAAAAGCACTGAATTTTAATAGACTTACTTTATTTGAAAATTCTTTGTTGAAACTTAGCTGTGAATCTCTGGCTTACCAATAAAACCTGGTTAAAATGCTACTGTTGTGATTGCTCTTTAACAAAAATCTCTTTCCTAGAAACTACTCTTTCAACTGACCAAGATTTTTCTTCCACTAGCACACATTATCTAATCAACTTTCTCTACCATTTTTTCATTAGGTTTTGCTTAAATTTTGGTAGCAAGATTTCTTGTCCAAACAACAGAACAACGGAATCACAGAATGGTCAGGGTTGGAAGGGACCTCTGGAGATCATCTAGTCCAACCCCCTGCCAAAGCTGGTCCACCTTGAGCAGGTTGCACAACATCACGTCCACGTGGGTTTTTAGTATCTCCAGAATAGGACACTCCACAACCTCCCTGGTCAGCCTGCTCCACTGCTCTGTCATCCTCAAAGTAAAGTTTTTTCTCATATTCAGATGGAACTTCCTATCTTTCAGTTTGTGCCCGTTACCCCTTGTCCTGTTGCTGGGCACTACTGAGAGTCTGGCCCCATCCTCTTGACACCCACCCCTAAGGTATTTGTAAGCATTGATAAGATCCCTCCTCAGTCTTCTCTTCTCCAGGCTAAACAGACCCAGCTCCCTCAGTCTCTCCTTGTAAGAGAGATGCTCCAGTCCTCTAATCACCTTTGTAGCCCTCCGCTGGACTCTCTCCGGTAGTTCCTTGTCTTTCTTGAGCTGGGGAGGCCAGAACTGGACACAGTACTCCAGGTGTGGCCTCACTAGGGCAGAGTAGAGGGGGAGGATAACCTGCCTTGACCTGCTGGCCACACTCTTCCTAATGTTTTGTAAAAAGCAAGAGAAGGGAGGCATATTTACGTGTGTGCCTTTTAATAGAAGTAACAACTTTTAGGACAAAATATTTGCAAACTCTCTGAAAATTTTTTTTAATTAAATATTACCTAATTTTGTGAGAGCAATGATAGCTTCCTTCTGTGTCAATAAAAAGTGAACAACTTCTTTCCTATCTGATCCTCACTGAATACATGTCTTTAAATGTGCAATCTCTAAATAATCTATTTTCCAGGACTAGGAAGAGTGAAAAGGGTTGACAGAATTCTACTTGGCCTACCAACTTTTGAAATCTCATTAAATCTAAGTGGATTAAGAAAGGGAAAGACAGGGAGACACAACTTCCCATTGTGAAAGAAAGAAAAAGACACTTCTGAATCAAATATTTACTCAGTATTCATAATTCCATGAAATTAGGAAATAAGGAGGTTTTAATCTACATAAATGCAATTTATAAAAAGGAAGGTTCTATCAGGTGCTGGAAATAATATCTTTAAACTTTTTAAAAAGAATTTAGTGTATATCGTCTGCATTTAGCGTTTTCATTAATACACACATTCGTGTGGCAAAGGTATTAAAGCTATAAATCTTCCACATGTTAAAGATAATTTTAATAGATTACAGGTATGTTAACATCTGATACTACTTATACAACCAGAAAAATATATCACTTTCAGTAAATGCTAATGCATAGCAATTGAAATTTTGAAATATATGATGCTTGCAGATCTGAATGGAAAATGTTATTTTAAAGAATCCATTTTTCCAGTCTCATAAGAACAACAATATTCAAAATAATAATAATAACTTAAAAATAAATTAAATACATAGAAATTCTAGAATCCAAATATTACTGGCCTCTTTTGGGATGAAATAATTTCATATGAATTAATTACCAAGGAACAGTTTCCAAACAAGATTTAGATAGCTAAACTGAAATCTGAGATTTTTATACGTGTCAATTCAAAATTTTAATTTCTAATGTTTCTATTCAGAATTGTCTTTACACCAGGAGCACATAAATTCTTCAAGTGCCAGTAAATTTTATCTGGTCTGGTTTATTTGTAAATATAGATGTAACTATGAGGACAGACTATCTTAAAGATTGAGCATGTACTTAAATATTTTAATATATTGCATTATATAGAGAGATGTGTACCATTACTTCAGAATATTAAAAGTGGGGGTTTTTAAAGAGAAAACAAGAAGTGAGAATGTCTTGAGAAAAAATAATGGAAATTGACAACATTTTAACCTACGTGCAGCTGCTGGCATCACTGGGAATCTTCCATATTTCACTGAATATATTCATTTTCTGGAGGAAAAAGTGTTTGACATGAAAAAAAAAGGATCACATGTAAACCTTACAATGGTTTAAGATCTTACTGTTGTATCCACACAGAACTGGCACAGTGTGCAGAGGACTTCGGTTGCTGCCATAGTAACTATGGATTGGAAAAAATCAGAAAAAGAGAGGAAGAAATCTTAAAAATCTGAACTCTTCTCTTAGAGCTCAGACTAGTGATTAATTTCTGTGTGAACTGAATAAAAATACATGAACAAATCTCCTCTTTAAATTCTCAACCCATTTATTTGTTACAATAATATACTTTCACACAAAAAGACCATGCCACAAGGTAGCTGACAATTTACAAATTTTACAACCTGCATATTTGCATTACACTTGAATAATCTATGCATATAAACTTCCTAATTCAAGGGTCTGTGCATCAACATCACCATGATTTTCTGCTAATAGATAAAATGAAAGACTTTTAATACATAATTTTAAAGCAGCTTTAATAACAAAATTCGGAAATTTACAAAAAAAGTCATCTGTCTCAAAGTAACACAAATTAAAAAAAGACCTTAATGGGACTGACAATGATTAACATTTCAGGCAATTGATGAAATTCTTCAGAAGTAATATGTATGTGAATTATGATAATTAGTGAAAAATGTTAAAAAATTAAATCTACTGAGATAGGCTGATAATAGAAAATAAACTGAAAGCTTTTGGATTTTTCTCATTTCTTTTTAAATTTATTTTTTGAGTCTTCCTGAAATTTGTACATAGGTTTTAGAATTAAAACAGTATTTCTCAATTTTAAATGAACTCCTCTTCCTAAACAAATTACAATTTCTGCAATATAAACCTATTTTAAACCTTAGAGTTATAAAGTGTTATAAAGGAATCTATAACAGTCTGCTTAAAGGCTTGGTGAAAGAATGATCCACACAATGAATTCTTCCTTTTCTTTCAATGTTGCTGATAAATTCAGAAGGGCACCACTATTTTTTATATTAAGATATTAGTGCATTTCACCAAATATAGTGCTAGAAGTAGCTTAAGCTATTATTATCAAAGCCAGTCTCTGTTTACTGTGTAACACACTATTACTGCTTTAGTTTCATATGATGCTTAGCATCTGAAACCTTTCTATACAAATAATATATTCATTCAGTCTTTACCAAATATGCATGCATTAGGAAGAAACATTTCATATTCCCTTTCTCAACAGGATGGAGTTTTTTCACTAAGAAATGTCTTTGATTTGTTGTTGAAGTTCTCAAATTAAAATGTGTAAGAATCACTCAAAACTCAAAATCACTCTCTCCAGATTAGAACTATAATTTGGGTTATGCATGACTTCATTTTGATATTTTCAAGACACTGTAAGAATGTTGCTATTTCTTTCTTTCATTTGGGAAATAGAGAAAGGCTTTATGTTAACAAACAGACGTTAAAACTTCAGGGAATTTTTATAGCAATATCTCTGACATAGACGTGAGTGGTAATATACTCCAGTGTTAACACTTCCGTCTGTATGTGAAGATAAAGAATTTCTCACAGTTTAATGTTGTATAATAAAAAATCCTTACTATTTAATACTTTACGGTAGTTATAAATATGTTAAGTCCTTCAGTGGAAACACAGGAATACTTTAGAAATGGACTTGATGAGCTACAGGAGATGCGAAAGAAGGAAAAGATAAGAAGGATACAGACTGTATAAATAAGATTAACTATTGTTTAGCTTGAATATTATGCACAACAGTGTGGAGTATTAAAAAGCCCATGCAGAGTAGAAATTCCACTCAGCACCTGTGCTGAAAATGTAGATAAAGTTTAAACAATGACGAATTAGGATGAGGTTAGCCTCTTGCTCTGGAGGATGTATCACTCACTCAGTTATTCCCTAGGCCTACATACAATAGTCCTGCAACCATGACAGCTACCATCAAAACTGTTAAACAGCTGAGGTTTCGTATCATCATTTCCTTAAGGGGAAACATTAAAAAAAAGTATGGTGACCAATGCAAAATCAAAAGTGACACACACAAAAAAATCAGACAGCTAAAATGACTAGATGAAGAAAAAAGAAATCAAAAGGGTAACAGGAATAAGACAGGGGTGAAATTCACTGAGGGAGAGATAGTACAAGGTGATGGTGGTGGTGATTGTCATCTGTCCTTACCTAAGGTGCCTAAAATGTGTGAATGGTGAATGCGTCTTATGCAAGTCAGTATATACAAGTCTTGTGCTGGCAGAGGCAGTACAGGTCTCTCTCAGGGGGCTGGAGTAGCCTTCACGGGCTGGAATCAGTTGGAGGCAGTTGCAGATGGTTGCAGCTGGTTCCCCTTCCCATGCTCACATGGCTGTCATTCCCACAAGGTGGGACCGGCAACAGGCTTTTGTGTCACAGTGTGGCAGGGCACGTGCTGCCTCCTCTGTGGGGCCCCCAGAAGGAGCTGGTTGGTGAGACAGGGGAGAAAACATAAAAACAAACCTGAGTGGACCCAAAGACCAAGGAGGAAGAAACTCCCATCATGAACATCGTGTTCCTCCCAGTGAAAAACTTGGACAGTGGTGACTCTGATACAAATCCCCTTCTCCCTGGGGAAGGCATATGTAGAGCCTGAACAAGCATAGGAATGGTGAGAGTAACTCCAGAGTAAAAGGATGAACACCAGGAAATCTTTCTATAACAATAACGGTATTATTAGTGCGACTGTATTTTAATAACTCTATAGTTTGGACTATGAAAGTTTAGTACTGTTATAACTGGACTAATAGTGACTGTATAGTGTATTTGGATTAGATTGTTAAGATTTTTATTAAACTAACAGTAATTCTTAGCTCTGTGCATGCGATGTCTCCTTTTTGCCCATGAGACAATTTTGAGTGAGACAGTGACTCTCAAATACACATTAGTGAACAAATACAACAAATGAGAAGAAAGTTAAAATACCTCTGGGTGTTACATCTGACAGTGCTCCTTACAAATGATAATGACTCAGTTTCCATTGTTAACTTGAGGCTTCACCAGCCAGAGGTAGCCTTCAAACTTTTGTCTTGGGGTGAAAATATGTATTTGTATATCTGTACGCATACGTGTGGCTGAATGCGCTAGAATAATTTATAAGTGATTTGCTTTATTTATCCATGTCTATGTTTTTCCTTAAATGCTTCTGCAACAGTTAAAGGAATTCAAACATGGTAGAAAATAGATATGTCTCTGAAAATGAAGGAAGCACATTTGAAAGACAAGATGCTCCAAACAAGTCTGGAAGTATCTTCCTAGTCAACAGTCAAACATACATGCTAGAGATAAGGAATCTCTTCTATTCCATGGACCAGGCAGGTTAGGCAAAAAATAAAGAAGAGAACGCTAGAGTAAGTATTTTATTTTTTTATTTTTTAATGGACTTATTAAAAAAAATAAAAACCAAGACAGTAGCTAAACAGAGCAATTTACTGTTTTCCCTTTGCAGCAAGGAGATAATCTTTTGTTAACCGTTTATAAAAATTTGATGCAAAGTTATCTAACAGTGGGGGAAGGATTCAGCTTGCTCAAAATTCAAGAATAGGATTTAGTACAAGATTAAGGCCCTAAAATGTGGATGTCTGTCCGACTGACAGATCCCAAGGACATTTCTGTTAATGTTTCAAATAGTTTTTTACATGACAATTTTTAGTAAGCTTTTACCATCTTCCCCTTTCCCCCCACCAAGGATGTTATACTTATATTCACTTTAAACATTAGGTTCACAGAACCACATCATGGTTAATGTTGGAAGAGACCTCTTGAGGTCATCTAGTCCAACCCCTCTGCTCAAGCAGGTTCACCTACAGAAGGTTGCTCAGGAGTGTGTCCAGCTGGGTATTGAGTACCTCCAAGGACTGAGACTTGACTGCCTCTCTGGGTAACCTGTTCTTATATTTAACCACCCTCACAGTAAGAAAGTTTTTCTTGTGTTCAGACGGAATTTCATGTGTTTTAATTTGTGTGCATTGCCTCTTGTCACAGCTCACTACTGAGAAGAGTCTGGCTTTCTCGTCTTTTGTCCTTCCCATCTGGCATTTGTACAAGTTGCTAAGATCACCCTGAGCCTTCTCTTCTCCGGGCTGAAGAGAGAGTCTTCACAGGTGAAGCCAAAAAGATTCACAGATGAACAGTCCAGCAGGAAGCCAGTAAAGAAAGAGAGGTGCTGTCTTCTTTTGAACTGGTAATGAATTAATGCTTTGGTACATATGAATGAAAGATTTCAGCTCTGCAGAGAGCTTCTGCTCACTAAAAATATGAATCTCATTATCTGTTTTACTGATAAGGGTTTGGAGAGTTTTTCTTAAGGAAAGACAGGTGCACTCTCATGGCTATAGAAAAAGATCAAGTGTGTATTTGTAAATGGCCTTAAATTAACATGCACAAACATTTCTCTTTTCCAAAATATCTGAATTGTAAAATGGATTTTTTTATTAAAGAACTTTTGTGCATTTAATTTATTAATCCTTGGAATGTGGTTTTATCTGAATATGAGAGGTACAGATTTTATCCATTTCCTTACAAGCAGAGGCTTACTGAGGTCAGTTAAGACTACTAATTAATGAAGTACTTCTCATTGTGAATAAAGACAGTAATGTCCTTAATGATTTGAAAAAACTTGAAGATTCATAATTAATTATAAAGGTCAGTACTATTTTCATACCAGGTTCATTTACTACAGTATTTATGGACTCCTAACTGATTGATGGGCTATATCAGACAATTATATACCACTCTTTCATAAACTGATCAAAATCAGAGCTTAAAAAAAGTTGAACACTTTTGCCCCATATCCTTACAGAAAAGGCTGTTACAGAGTTTCACTGATCTGACGGATAGAGAACTTATTCTAAATTTATTAATTTACTAGCTTATAGATGGTACTTCTTGTGCCAGTCCTCTTCTTTGTTCCTTGTCTTACTCTGCTATTCAGACTGCCTGTGGAGAACTTCTCAATGCATAATTTCTTACAGAGCATTTTCCTTGCATAAGAAATATTCTTTCAGTCTGCACAAATTCAATTTAAATTAACTTTTTCTTGAACACCAGATTCAAGAACTGAACATGATATTCCATTTGAAATCCCATCAGTGGCATTAACACTTCCCTAAACCTATTGTAGTGTTTCTTCTGACGTATTTCAGCACCGCTTTTGCTTTTCATACCAGGAACTGTATCATACTCTTGATTCTGTGCCTAAGGCCAGCTACACGGCATTATTCTTCTCAAATTATAGCCATTTTGCAGAAATCATCATTATTTGATCTTAAATGCCATGACATCTTACTTCATTTTACTAAGTTTCTATCAATTCAAAATACGAGATTTTCCATGGGTAACAGCCCACTCTTTTTCTGTTGTAACTACTTCCAGAGTTTATCTTACTGGCAGACTGCATCATTCACTCTTCTGTTCATTGGTCTTTACAAATATTTTATGAACTCCACATTTTTTGTATATAGTAAGGATCTATGTTAGCAGACTTAAATCTTTTACATCATAGGTTCCTTGCAGACAGGCTGCTGTAAATGCAGATATCTTTAACAGAGCTAATTAGCATGAAACTGAAAGCTCAGTCTATTCCCCTCTGAGGACAAAAGAGTCCTAGTGAATTCATTAAGTCTGAGAACAAGCTCTTGTTTAGTTTGGTCCTTAAGGTTTCTTCAACTTTTTAGGTTTAGTGTTTGTTTCTTCACTATCTTGCTAGTATCTTTCTGGAAGCATAATTTATAAATCAGAATGCATTATTCCAATGCAGTTCCAGTTCAACAACTGATCTGCAGAAAAATATACACTTGATGTTTCTGAGCCTATTACATATGTAGTCCACATCATATCAGAATAATTTTATTGTTCTTTCAAATTAATTTTATATTTTTTTTCTTGTTCCACAAGTATTTCATATCTAATACAATATCCTGTTTTTGTTGTACTTGTGGATGAAAACTATTCAGATAATTTTTTAATATGTTGATCCAAGATCCAGCACAATACACTATCCCTTGATGAACTTCAGAAAGTAGTGTCTGTGGTATTAATTTAAAGAGGATCAGTATCCCAAAATGAAGTCTACCCAAAAGCACTGTTCAGATAAGTGATGTGTGGATGACATCTGTCCCTCTCTAACTGACAAAAATAATTTGATGTATGCTATGGAACAAAGGAGGAATAGATTAATTCTGTTGTTAATCTGTTGTCAACTTCACAATTTTGTAAATGAGGCCTGAACTGTATCTACCTAGCTCTGACTGACTAGATCATTCAGGTATGCAAGCGAAAGAAAAAAAAACAAACTGATACAAAAATCGGAGCTCTCCAAACCCCCTTGCTTTCTAACTTTCCTCACCGAAGTGGGAAGCTAGGTGTGGCTGAGTAAGGAGTCCGAAAGAAAACTCAATAACACCAGAATGTGTTATTAAGCAGGCATTCTTTATTGCAGCGCTGGGCAGCACTGGGGATTACCCACCATGAGTGCTCCGCCGGTTTGGCAAATTTTCAGAGAATATATACCATAACGTTATACATAGTCATAGGATTTCCGAGAAGTCATTTACACAGCCATGAGATATGCAAATGTCCGTTTGCATGCGCAGTTGTTTTCCCTGGTGGTCGTCGGGGGTCTTCAGATGAAGGCCGGTAGTCTTCCTCACTGTGTTCGCTGATTGACCACTGCTTCTGCGCAAACTCAGTCTGAGGATCACGTAGGCCACGTCCTTCGAGGTTGCAAATTCCCTTATCTCTGTCTTCCTGTGCATCCGCTCATCCCAAGGCCCAGCCATCTGAAGTGAGACTATCCTGGAGCCTCCTTTTCTTACAGCCATTACCACTCTTCAAATTGTAAAAGCTTCCCTTTGTTTTGTATATCTATGTTAATCGAGTGTCTAAGGTATTTTCAACATCCCTTGCTCTCGGGACCCCAACTGTTTCAGAACACAGATTTGTTGTTAAATTTTTATCCTTGTAACACATTTGAGGTGGAAGTTAGAAGGTGATAGTAACTCAGGTAACAAATCTTATTTATAGTTAGTTATGGGGAAAGGCAAAAAGATTGGCCTAGGTAAATAGCAAGGCTTTTGGTAGCTTATACTAACATTCTAAAAGTTACAAAGCAATAATGAAACACTTATCCCTTGAGAGAGAACTCTCTGCAGGGATCTATGACTCCCTGTAGATATTTGAAGCCAAGATGGAACAGCTGTGGGTAGGGACCAGGCTGCCAGCCAGTACATATCAACCAGAGTGGGTGCTGTCCTGCCTTGTTAAGATCCTTCTGAAGAGCAGCCCTATCCTCAAATGTATCAACCACTCACCCCAATTTGGTGTCATTCATGAACTTGCTGAGGGTGCCTTCTGTCCCATTTTCCAGGTTGATAATAAAGACTTAAACAGTACTGGTTGCAGTAATGATCCCGGAGGGATTGTAATCAGCTACTAGTAACCAGGCACCAGTCAGACTTTGTACCATTGGTCACAACACTTTCACCTGGATGGGTCCAGTCAGTTTTCCTCCCATCTTACTGAACACTTACCCTTACTGAACACTCTGTCTCTCTTTATTTGGCCATAAAGATATTATGGGATACTCTGTCAAGTCCTTGCTTGCAGTCATCCACTGCTCTTCTCTCATCCACAAGGTGAGTCATCTCATCATAGAAGTCAATCAAGTTGTTCAATTAAAATTTGTGCTTGGTAAATTTCTCCTGGGTATTCCCAATCACTTCATTGTTCCTTGTATGCTTTGAAATGGCTTCCAGGAGGTTTTGCTCGGTAATTCAGACTGTATTGGTAAATATCCCAAGACAATTCCTGTGCTGGTAATAGATGTATCTAAATATACAAATCAGAAAAAAAGAAGCCACAGCTACTCAAAGCTAAAGATTTAGCCCTCTATTTTTTTGAAAGAGATTGAAGAGAGAGAAAGAATAGCACAGCTAGTCTGAAGTGATGCTAGTGAGCTCAGGTATGTCTTTCTTCTCTACACAAATGAGTGCAAGTGTTATGTGTTATTTTACTATTATTATTATTATTATTATTAACAGAAGTAATAAGAGATAAGACAGCTACTGAACTTGGTACTGTTTAAGGGACAGCTGAACAAACCATCTGGTGAAACTTAAACATTACCCCCAACAAATCTCAACTGTAGGCATTTCATAATTAAAGGGAAACAATGGCGTAATCAAAAGCTTATATAAAATGACACTAACTCCTGAAATTCAATAACAGTTTTCAAACAGAAGGAAGAATGGATTTCAAAGTTAAGGATTTCTCATTAGGAATATTTTGCTGATAAACAGAAACAACTCCAATTTCTGATGGCTGAAATTATGATCAGTATGAAATAGAAAACGTTGTGTAACTCTCCTCTGGTTAGAAGAAAAAGCTCTTCTTCAGGTATATTTTCCTACATTCATTAAGACTTTTGATTCAGTCTTTATAATGCAGTCACCATGCATCTCTACAATGACATTGATTAGAAGTTCAAAGTAGTACAGATTAAAGTTGGCTGTATTTTGAGTAGAGTATTATACTGGGTAGAGGAGGTTTTGCTCTTTTCTTTGGATTTCATGCTGAGATCAGAAAATATGTTATCATACTGTATTTTCTTCAGTATACAATATGAATTTTGATTTTTGTTTCCCACACTTTATTCATTTGAATCTTGATTTACTAAACTTCAAGATTTCTCACAATGCTAGCCTTTCCTTGAAGTCAGTCAGTGGAAGAGGAGACTGAGTTATGCCAGGACTATTTCATGTTATCAAACTTTTTATTTAAGTCTCTTAACTACAGGTTTTCAGATGTCTTTCAGTAGATCATTAAGTGATATCTTACACGAGTTACATGACTTTTATTCTGTATTACCTAGAAGACAAAGGAGCATGCCTCAGTTATGAGGTTCTTATTATCATGTGTTTTCACAAACAAATTAGATAAATCTAATGGCACTTGGAGTGGAACAGGTAAGTGCTTAGTTGCTATGGAAGTTCACTCCATAGTTCTCAACCATTCCTTCACCAATAAATATCAATGTGTCTGGGATCTGAATCTTTGTTTAACAAACAGAAGATAGAATCCATCCATTACCTTACATACCTAGCTTTCTTAATTTAAAAGGTTTGAAATAACTGAGTAATGTTTTATTTATTATTTTTTATAAAAGATTCATAACACTTCCATGATTCAGCGATATCACTGAAATATCACTTTGTTAAATTTTAAAATTTAAACTATGTTTTGACACTTAGAAAATGCTTAGGGCTGTGAATAACTTGCTGCCCTAAACAGAAAATATGCTGTGCTAAGCTTTGCTATGCGTGTATAAAACAGCTGTTTCGCTTGGTTTCTTTTGTGCTAAGTGCAATTCTGAAGCTTTATTTCCTTTATTGTACGCCTGGAACGGTTACAAGAGTTACAACCCACTGATCGCGACTTAGACTAAGATTAATTTACCTATAAATATATCAGTTACTATAATTAATCTTTCATTTGAGAGTGTTGAAATTTCTGGCATTTTAGGGGCCTATTGATTACACTGGTTTTTATCACCCGAATGAAGATCAAAGTTCTCCAGTACTTTTTGTGCAGTTGTGATACAGATCTCAGTCAACCATTTGAACATGCAGTTAGTCAGTCTTTATAGCTTATGTATAATCAGGAGCTACATATATGGAATTTGACAAGAAGGTAGCATTATTACAGGAGAAATTAAAGTTTTTGTTTTTTATTCTTTTATTGAGGAAAAAAAAATCTTTAAGAAAGAACTGCCCTGTTCTACAGACATTGTTGTCAGCAGGATGGCTAAAGACCAAAAATCACACTTCAATTTATTTCAAAAACAAAATTAGCCATCTTTGCAAACTGCATTCAAGCTTTTGATCCTATGAAGAGCACCCTGTAATAACACAAAATTACTTTTCTGATTATTGCTCAGTAGTTATACGAAAAGTTGTCCAGTGGTGAACAATTATAAGGCAAAGCAAGGCAAAGTATAAGTTTGGGGGTTTTTTTAAGTTAATCTGTATGTGAAATGTCAAAACCACAGTACGACATGCACTTCAGACTGAAGGATTGACTGAAGGCCTCTCTTCTTTATGAACTTAGGGAAGCAATCAGTGAACCATTTAGACTTCTCCACCTGAAGGTATTTAAGACTCTAAATCCCATTAAACATTACTGAACAAATACAGAAATTTTCCATGGCTGAGAACTGCATTCTCAGCCATGTCACCTAAGCAGAAGAGTAATTTTAGGTTATGAATCCCATTTCCTCAGATATGTTTTACTACATTCTTGAGATATGCTTCTGAACTTACACAGCAGATGATGTTTCAGGCTCTAGTGCAGTCCGTTGGCTGATTTAGGCAATATCCTGTCTCTTGTGTGATCCAGTCCAGGAGCATTGCTATCCATTTTCTGTTCTCCAGGGAAGTTAGGCTCCTGATTTGATTTTGTCGCTGGCCTGGGTACCAAAGTGTACTGGTTAACTTCTGCAACTAGGAACGTACTTAAAACTACATTTCCATATTTTCCTTCTTGCCTACTCTTTTTCCAAACCTGTGAACCTTGCCTCTTGCCTTCACAAAGGTTCTGTATTAAGTGGACACACAGGCAAAATGCCTCTGTAAGGTGCTGTGTAGCTTGTTGGTTTGTGAATTAGGAAGCTGTTAGTTAAACCTGAGGATGAGAGGTTTAACTCAGAACCTACAGTTCCCTCTCTTTTTATATAAAGTTTATACAGTGCTAGGAATCCTTCATGCTTTTTACTGAGGTCAATGAAGCACAAACAACATATGGCTGCGAAGACTAGCCAATGTTTATGAGTTTTCATGGGACATAAGTTCTAGAACATCTGTTTCCTGAAGCCTCAATGATTATGTCTATATTCAATTCCTAAATTCTGATGAACACTAAATGGCCTGGCTGAGTACCAGTTTCAAACAGGATAGGGAACAGAGTGCACACCAATGTATGTGTGGAGAACCGAACACCTGCCAGTCTAGATTACAAGAAATCACAACCCATTCAGAAAGTAAGTGCATTTACATCAAAACAGAGTTAGACATGAGATATACAGGCAGCTCAGTAAATCCAGGGCATCTGGAAATTATATTCAGTAACACAACTGAAGATGCTTAGGCATGTTTTTGCCTGAAATCTTTAGTAACTTGATCAATTCAGTTCTTAATTAGGACAGTCAAGTAAGGGTTTTCTCCATTTATTAACCTCTAACTTTTGCTTAAATATCAGTTTAGTTCTCACAGGATCCCAGGCTTTTGCAGATCTCCTCCCCTCCTCCGTTAATGTTATAATGGATTTTTTCATGCTACATGATAGGCATCAACAAGACACAACCCAAAAGCCACAAAAGTCTTCTGGATTTAACTATTTAACATTATATGTGCCTTACTTTCATATGAAAACCACGCTTTTTTTTCCAACTAAATTTATAAATAAGAAAAAGGAATTATTTCCTTTCATTACCAAATAAAAGAGTTTAGGCAAACTCTTTTATTACCTCTACCAAAATGCTGAGGTTTTGCAGAATTTTACTACCCATTCAAATATTAAAGTCCCTACAATAAAAAGAAAAAGAAACTAGCAGAATGAGATAAAGTATATGTCTATATAATTTTTATTTGATATAACAACTGAAACTAACAATCTTGAACCATCCCATCTCATTAAACAAACCAGTTCATTAAACATACCTGTGCTAGAATAGAATTTTACAAATTATGTTTCTTAATGCTTTTGCGAGAGTTATATAGATGTAAAGGAGAGAGTTTGAAGATACTGTAGACACACTTGGGGAATGTTTTCAGGCAAAGCTATCCTAAAAAGAAAGGCTGTTTTACACTTCAGTTTAGTCTATCCTCCATTATACAAGAACGTTTCCTATTTTCTGGGGTCCTGTATTGAGAATACTCTGGTGAAACTAGAAAAACAAGTCCTGGGTTTGTGTATGGCTGACGCAGAAAATACCATACACATTGCTGTAGCATCTATTTTTATTCTTTAATCATTCCACAAACATAGTTCATAAGATATCTTGCTTGATAAAACTGGAAAAAACTCTGTTAAAATCAGAAGAGAGCTATGTCTAAAACAAGTCCAGTTGTTCGTTGAGAACTGTACAACTATTACCTGGGGATTTTTGAGATATAGATATCTATATGTGTATATACATCTATGAGTGTGTGTACATGTATATCATACATATATATAATAGAAGTATATAGATGTTTTTATATAAAACATAGATAATATGTACATATACATATGCATATATTATACATATACATACACATGTATAATATGTGTGTATATATATGTATAATATACACATATATATGTATAATATATATAAAAAATTACAAAAGGATCCACTTAAGTCCCCCCAAATGCAAAGAAAGGTGAGATAATTGCGTTATTATCTAAACTTTCATCTTCATACATGGAATGGCACTGTTTCAATTCTGTGAATTTTAGCCCCTGCAGGAGCATAGTCATCTTACCTAATTTTAGCTGCCTTAAAATGCAAGTATCTAGTGTCAGCTGCTTGCTTAGGCTCCCTCTATAAGAGGTGAAGAAATATTTACATAGCTTATTTCATTCTGTTTATCCTGACTATCTACCTTAGAATGGGATGACACGTCTTCCCTAAAAGGAACCTAAAAGCCTAGATTAGAAAATATATAACTCTAAAGAGAAAAAAAACCAAAACCATATTGAAATAAATCTCAGCCGTCTATTTAGTTCACTTTACTCATATTCTGATACATTCGTCAACAGCATACCACCACGGCATTGCTCAAAATTATAATAAACATGATAACATCTTTGGTTATAAAACACAAGTGATCTTATTTTACAAGTTAAAATAATTTTTAGGAAGGAGACTGCTTCAATTACAAGTAGATTCTGTTTTGCATAATGAAGAGAAGTAGTTACTTCAAGGGTACAATTAATCTGATCTATTTCAAATAGCAAGTTCAACAGATTTTCATGCTAAAAGTACTTACTTTTTCTATTTACTAAGTACAAAGGGCAACTGTCTTATACTAGGTGTATGTATAAAAGTACAGGTAGCCAGATGAATTCTGTTACTCTAGTGTGTGTCATTTGTAAGTCATGTACTATAATTTGATGAAATAAATGAAAAAAATGTTAAACTTGTCTTGGCTTTGCTTCATAATTCAGTATGTCACTAGATTATGAATAAAAATTCGGACGGCTAAAAGGAATGTGTAAAAACCAACATAGTCATTATGAGTAACACCTTTCTTTCCCAACACATATATATGAGTTATTCAACAATTCTGAGAAGACCAGATCAAAGCTCACTTAATTTTACTGGGAATTACAAAGGCAGAAACAATATTTGTTATATAACTACAGAGGCAGTTCTTAATACCCATGTGTTATTAAAGGTAACTATTACTTAGCTTTTGTGAGCTGCTGCTAATGGTATTATTTTTAAACCACAATTAACATTAAATACTTAAGATCTCAGCTCACAAATACTATTTTTGCTTTTATTCCATAGTTTTCAGGTAAACAATCATTATTGACTGATGACAGTGCTCTGACACTACGAAAATAACTGTTAAGGAATCCATTTACTACTCAATAAATTTAGCAGGATTAGATTTCCCATTTAGATTGATAATAGCTGTTGCTACTAAAAATAACAGATTTCAATGCACTGCTCACACAAACTAGAAGACTCAGGATATTTAGCTTTAGACATTATCTTTGTTCCTCTATCCTGAAATTACTTCACAATATAAGGTCTTGGTGTTATGAAGAGCTGGGAAGTGTTTTTAGTTTCCAGCCTTTTGCAGTAACAGGACATGTGATTTCATTTTCAAGTTGAGATCTTATCTCCATAGAATTTATATTTGCATGCCAAGTAGTACCTTATGCTTTTGGTAAAGCACAATGGTCCACTTGTGGGATGTCTGATTGTTGAAATCAAACACACGGGATGAAGTTCAGCAGTTTCTAAGAATGTGCATAACTGATGTGCAAGAATAATAATGTATTATTCATTAAAAACTCAAATTCACTGAAAATCCTTGCCATTTTTGCTGTAATGTACCTGCTTTGTACTTATCTTCAATCTTAGCATTTTCAGAAGGCTCAGTCTCTCACATCTGGTGTTGACCTCTCAGATTCATTCAAGGCCTAGTTAGATACCAAATTGGACTAGACTGTAGGAGAAGCACTGTAGCTCAACGCACAGTAAGGTTTTGCAAAATGTCTGCCCACTGGTTTCACTCCATAACCCATCATCACTGCTCCAGCTTCTAGCATTTTTAAATCAAGCCTAAGTACAGGGTCAAACATTCATAGAGCAACTAAGACTTTTACTTAAGCATTATTTAGGTAATGCTGAAGGAAAAATTATGAACTGCACAATGAGAGGAATAGCATAAAAAATAATTAAAGGGGAAAAGTGATGTTTAGAGAGTCATATATATAAAGTGTTTGTGACATTGTAGTGGACTCAAAAGTCAGTGTTAATGAAAGGTGACACTTGTGCATGTTATTCTGTAGCTGTAAGGTTTGTTGGCACCTGCTTAACAATTATGATGAATTTATCAGTTTTCCACTGCAGCAAAAATTAAGAAGTAGAGAATGGATTATTCATCCCAAAATATTTGTAGGGTATAAAGACACAGTAAACTTGCTTCCCTTCAGAGAAAATACACTTTAAAAAACTAAGGAAAAGGGAAGAAAAAAATGTCTAACTATTAAACTGCTAACCTTTGTGTGAGTTCCCATGTGCTTGCTTTAATTAATCCATTTCTACAGGCAGCTTGCCTGTGCCTCCTCTGCTAAGTTTATTGATTTACAGTGTTAAAATGGTAGAAGCAACAGATCATGACAACCCAAAGTGTTGCAAAACCTGGATTCTCAACTTCAAAGTCACAGAGAGGTGTGAGGTTTTTTGGGTTTTGGTTATTCTTTTTTTACAAGCTGCTAATGGAGAAGGCTGCCCAGATGGATTCTGTTGGGATGGGAAGATTAGCATTATGATAAAGACTTAAAACATACAAGGTTTTCTGTTTTGTTTTGCCTTTAAGGTTGGAGCAACCTGAAAAACTCAAACTGAGTGCATATAGATGTAAATCCCTATAGCATAATCTCTATAGCATAATATTATGTTTTTATAGTAACAGATAACTTTAATTTTACTAAGCCTAGGTAAAGTGAACTCAAAAGATTGTTCTTTTTAATAAAAAAAGAGAATATATCTTTCAAAATTCACCTTCACTTTTCACAGCAAATATGAAATACTTTTAGAAGTATTCAGCTGTTAAGTAATCTCTAGCTAAATGTCTTGTCTTATCTATTTATAAACAGTGGAATCACATTTTTTTCCTTATTATTCTTAGCTATTCCTCACAGAAAAATGAAATTACAGAAAGTACAGTCAGTTTACAGGGCTATATACAAAATGACTGTTTCTTTTAACAGTGTTGTAACAGTAAAATATAAGACTATCTACAGTAATCATGTCTTTTACTTGATTATAGCAGACAGAACAGGATAAAGTAAGTGTAACAAACCAATCTTTTGCCTTTTTTACATAAATTATAGTATCTTGGAGGGGGGGAGGGGGTAAAAAAAATAATAACAATAATAAAAAAAAAACACACAACCTAAACCTGAGTGTATAATTCATAGGGAAAGACTCACTCAGTAAAGAGATATTCAGTTTGTTTGGGTTTTTTTCACACAGTCTGTAGTTCACAACAGGACATTTGTTTCAAAGGCCTTCTCAAAGGTCGGCAGCCAAACACCGTGCAGCTGCTAACCCACCACCCCCTCACCCTGGGGTTGGGGTAGAGAATTGGAGGGGTAAAGGTAGGAAGACTCATAGGCTGAGATTAAAAACAAATTAATAAATGACATAAAATAAAATTAAAATAGTAATGATAATAATAATTATAATAATAATCATAGTAGAATATGCAAACAAGTGATGCATAATACAATTGCTCACCACTTGCTAACCAAGGCCCAGTCCATCCCTGGCTAACAATCCTGGAGGAGAGAAATCCCAAAACTGCAATCCTGGAAAAGAGAGAGCACTTCCCAGCCAACCCTCATCTATATACTGAGCATGACATTGTATGATATGGAATATTCCATTGGCCAATTTGGATCCATTGCTCTGGCTATGTTCCCCCCCAGCTTCTTGTGTACCTGCACAATAGCAAAGCATGTGAAGTTGAAAAGTCCTTGATTTCTTAGCAACAATTAAAAACATCAGTGTATTGTCGACGTTCTTCTCATACCAAATTGGATACTACAGCCAAAACATAGTGCTGTCTTAGCTACCAAGAAGAAAATTAGCTCTATCCCATCCCAAGATGCCCTCTTATGACCTCTCTTAAAATCCATTGTAATATCACCATAAAGCTCTACTGTGTGGCCTTGATGAACCCTTTGACTATGTCTGTACTACAGGGAGGAAAAAAAACAACAAAAAAAACAGATGAAAAACAAGCCAACAATAGCTTGGTGGTCTTCAGGCCCACAGTTTATCGCTATAGAGCTAAAACTCCCATGCCTTCCTTTCATGTAGGAAGTCACGTTCTCCTTTAAGGGAAAGCCTTTGTCCTAATGAGATTGTGCTCTAAAATCTTTATTTATTTGGGTAAAAGTCGCAAAGAAACACATGTTGTTCAGTTTACCAAATTAACTGGGAAAGTCAAGGTAAGTTAGAAACCGAGAATGTTACCTAATTATGTTGTAGACTGACCTCCCACACTGGGTTGCAATTCAAACTACTAACATATTATTACCACATTCACTGCCTTTTCAGTCCTGGACGGTTAAAACTGACATATCACAGTTAAAAATCCACTCAATGGAAAATACAGTCTGAGAGAGAAAGAACAACTATCTTTGTGATATATACAGGAAATGTGTCCTGGTAAAATTACTTCTTATTGAGCCAATAACTTCTCCTTAGTCTCAGTGCACAATTTTTACCTGATTTCTTACTCCTATGACTTCCAGAATAATCCAAAAAACTTTTACTTAAATCAGATTTTAGCATTGACTATAATAACATAAGAAAACCATACCTTTTTTCTTTTTAACCGTTTTCTCATATGGACAAAAGTGCCATTATTTTCTTTTATGTGAAAATTCATATCCTATAGACATTTGTCTTTCCTATGGATTATTTTCTATGAATTCTTCCTATAGTTTAGAAGAAAAGTCCACTATATCATATTTTCAACTCTGTATGTAATCGGAATACATAATTGATCAAGTGTAACCAAGATAAATCTTGTCAGAACGAGAAAGGACCAAAAATATTACTTAGGATCAGCAGCAGGGACCATCTTTGGCAGTTATTATCTTGTATTGCTGCTCACATAAGAGTAATCACATAAGAGTAATCACACTAAGAGTAATCCTAGTAGCCTGGGGGGAGGGAAGTACCAGATATGATCAAATGGGAAAGTGTACAGGAGCCAGAATAGCAGCATCCCTTGATGTAACTCAAGAGCAAGGCAGAGAATAAACACTCAGCACTGACTGCCACTTTACACTGTAAATGGCAAGTACACTCTTCAGTTTCTGTCATTGTCAAATTATACTCTTCTACTTACCTGAAAGCTGTTTATATTTCTGGAAAGTTAAATTAGCAGCAACTAAACTAGATTTCTTTTTCACAACTAAACCCAAAACATATCAATATAGGGCAGTGAATGAGTCAAATGTAATTATCTGTAAAAGTTTTCAGAAATAAGTCTCAGTGTGAAAACTCTTTCTGATGGACATGGATTTTTTTTTGTGTATTGATACATGAGCACTCTTAAAAATCACAGTTTAATATTATATTAATTTTTGATTTAATGATTTCACGTATTCCAACTGTTTATTTTTATTCAGAGTATCACGAGTCTGCTAGGAAGGTGATATAATTAATATTATTGCAAGATTTACTTTATATTCTCATGTCCAGGAAAGGGTAAATACCTCAATGAAGGGCTATATTTTGTGACCTCTGTTTAAGGGCGCATCATAAACTTCCAAGAGCAATTGACAGACTTTATTTATACACCTCTGTTTCTCTGATAAGAAAGTCTCTTGCCAAAAGCTAAAAACTTTGACTACTTAACTGGAAGTCCACCCATTCCATCTGGAAAAATTGGCTCTGTCTGTTTGGACAGTTGTTCAATATCTATAAAAGTATCCATTATGCATGTACAGATCAGCCCTATTGAACATGCTGTAGATATCCATAATGTCTGACATGCTTACAGTATGCCATAATTTGTTCATATTCATTTGCCATCTGTGTTGCCCATGTAGATACTCTGTGTGCCCAAACGGAATTGGACTCAGTGAATGTGTCTACATTAGCAAGTAATGCGGATAAATAGGACTGGACTTGCACAGTGAAACAGCTGGTACTGAAGATGTGATGCCCACACAATAAGCATTTCAAAGCAGCTTTACTTTGAACTGAACATCCATTAGCTGTTCAGGAATGAAGCAAACACCTGGAGTATGTCTTCTTGGTAAGTTTCATCCAAGTGAGTCCTGAGGACAAGATACACATCTGCTCTAAAGCTCACTTCTAAACCAAACTGAAATGACTGTATAGATGCCCCTATTTCCCTTGGTCTGAAATAGACCATTGGAATACAAGAAGTAATACTTGAAGATTAAGGAGAAAAGAATGTATATTTGTTTTGTTGTTTTCTCCTAATTTTGCCTTTCATAGAAATGTATCAGTCAACTAAATCTTCTATTGGCAGTAAATCTGAGTTATAGATTAACTGTAATAAAGGCAGGCACTGGAGCTGAGTTTCTATGGTGCCACCCTCTAAGGGGAAAGAACAACTGCATAAATGTAGCTGTACTGCTTTACAAACTGGATCGGGAAACAACTTTTAAAAGATCTACTGCAACTAGGATTATTTGAAACAACATGTTTCACATCCAGATAATAAGGATGAATAGTACATTCTGTGTGTTATGGGAGAATCCCCTGCCTGAGCATTCACACACCACTCAAGGAGTCATACACACACAACCTGAGACTTTAACTCCTAGAACTGGAGTCCTTTCACTCACACACACTCACTCTTGGGCATGCTTCCTCCTCCTTCAGGCTCCACCGGAGGTTTCCCATAGCATACTCTCAGGCACCGGAATTTATAAAAATAAATAATTTAATGGGGTGGTACAGTGGCAGGGTGGGCTGGAGCTGGGTGCCTCCAGAGAGGGACCCTGAACAAAGAACTCCCTGAGCAATTATACCCTTACGATTTATGCACCCACCCCTCACACGCTCTTCACGCGTTCTTCACGCGCCTTTTTAGTCCAATGGTGATTTTTGGTCTGAGGTCTTCTAACACGTTATTGGATTCGTTCTCTGTCTCCAGGCAGGCAGGCCATTAACTGCTCTTATCTTCTGCTGAGAGTTGTAGCCTCCTTATCCTCCGGTTTGCGTTTCTTGTGCACCTGCTTGCTGTCAGAGCATGGCAAACTAAAAAGTCCTACACTTAGGATAAACATTACGTAGCAACAACCAAAATATTAGTGTGTTATCAACACTCTTCTCATACTAAAGACAAAACACAACACTGTACCAGCTACTAGGAAAATTACTAAGGAAATTAACTCTATTCCAGATAAAAAGATATCTAGGTGAAAGTCCACAGCCTGAGGCCTAACGCTTCAGCAAATCTAGCTACTCATGCTAAGTGAGTAACGCTAAGCAAACAGCATACTAAGTCACACAACATTATAAGTCTAAGTGATTCATTCTATTTAAAACTTATTTAAGCTAAACAGCTAATATCTCTCAACACTGTGAATCATCTTTTTTTGTAAGTAAACTTTAAAATGCCAACAAAAACTTTCTCTCATTACAAACACAAACTTGATAATATAGAAAAATGTGTTTTAGTGGTCTATTCCAGCGTCTTCCCAGGCAGAATAAACAGCTTAATTAATGAAATGAAGCTGAATATGAAGTATGCTATAAAAATTGTATTTGCTTTTCAAAAGGAGCTCTCACTTCTGGCATCTATGAAAGGTAGACTAACACTGTGAACTTTATTTTCCATAACTTAAAAAATCCACATTTATTTCTAGAAAACTGGAAATCTTTAATGTTTACAATCAAAGAAATAATCTTCAGCCTACGGAAGTGAGAGTAAACAAACTTCTCGTAACGTGTTGCCATGCATCCCATAGGTCACAGACATGATAATACATTAGACTGACTTGCAATAGAAAGAAGACTAAAAATGTTATGTATGGCTATGCTATGCTTGTACGTAAGTTCAATACGCTCACTGATAATTTTTCTTTATTTACTAATCAATATTGTTCTCCAGCTTCACAGTCCTTGCCTGCCTCCCCTTAAATTTTATTTGTTCCCTTAAACTCTTGTATCTCTAAGAAACTGGAGATATTTTTGGTTTGTGCTTCTATAGCATTTAAACGTCTATAACTAGAATATCTGTATCTTCATACTAAAAGAACTATATTTCTTATAACATTAAAATGATGCTAAATTAATAAAACTGTTATTATTGTAACAATCACTTTGCTTACAGGCTTGTTCTCCTAATTTTGAATATTTTAAGTATTTTCTAAATAAGGAATTGCTAATTTTCTGCATTTCAAGACCAAGCATGAAAGTCTTGTGTCATGAAGGTAGTCCTCTCTATACAAACTTCAAATTCTAGCTTGAATGCCAGCTGTTTCTAATATTACCTCAAAATAAACAGGAAAATACTATTTTGCTGAGTTATTAAAAGTCGTCTGCTCAGCTAGTGAGTCTGAATTCACAGAATCACTGAACGGTTGAGATTGGAAGGGACCTCTGGAGATCATTTAGTCCAACCTCTGTGATCAATCAGGTCCACCTACTCCTGGTTGCCCAGGACCATGTCCAGACAGCTTTTGTATGTGTCCAAGGAGGGAGACTCCACAACCTCTCTGGGCATACTGTGTCAGTACTCGGTCACCCTCACAGTAAAAAAGTATTTCCAAATCTATATAATTTTCTGATTTTTTCCTGAAAAATAGAAGTAATCCTGAATTGTATCATTCAATTTAAAAGTTCCCCTATGTTTTACTAACATTGCCACTGAAGTATCTCAAGATAAAACATGACAGGTAGAGAAACTTGTAATCTGATTAAGTCAACTGGAGTTTCTCTTTCAGTTTAAACAAAGGTAAGAGATTGTATTGATGGTCTCTGATTTCTCATAAAAGCTTGCAGTAAAAATCTGTTTCCTGATGTTCAGAGGGAACCTTCTGTATTTCAGTTTGTGCCCAGTGCCTCTGGTCCTGTCATTGGGCACCACTGAAAAGAGCCTGGCTCCCTCTTCTTTACACTCTCCCTTCAGGTATTTATATAAATTGATAAGATCCCCCCTGAGCCTTCTCTAGGCTAAACAGTCCCAGCTCTCTCAGTCTTTCCTCACAGGAGAGATGCTCCAGACCCTCAGTCACCTTAGTGAATCTTTTTGGACTGTCTCTACTATGTCCATGTCTCCCTTGTACTAAGGAGCCCAGAACTGCACACAGTACTCAAGGTGTGGCCTTGGCAGTGCTGAGTAGAGAAGAAGGATCACCTCCCTCGACCTGCTGGCAACACTCTTCCTTATGCAGCCCTGGATACCATTAGCCTTCTTTGCTGCAAGGTCACATTCTTTGCTCTTGTTCAACTTGGTGTTCACCAGGACTCCCGGGTCCTTTTCTGCTAAGCTGTTTTCCAGCCAGTAGACCCCCAGCATGTATTGATGTGTGGGGTTGTTTCTCCCCAGGTTTAGCAAGCAAAGCAGCACATGATATTGGAAAGAAGAAAATAATGTTGGCAATATTCAAATAAATTCATATTGAAAAAAAAAAAGAGGAAAAAAGAAAGACCTTGCTGTGTCTGGATGTGTGTGCAGACGTAAGCATTGTCTTGTAAAGTAATAAAATAAGATCAAATACTTGATCAGATATGCTGTCCAGGTTTTCCATCTCCAAGTGCTGTGTTCAACTTGTCAGTTTTTAACAATTTCCCTGGAGATCATAACATTCTACATGGAGAGTAGATTGCAAGTTGTACATGAAAGAATAGCAATGTCAATAGGTCCTTGTAACTTCTGCCATTAACACACTGACCTATCTGAATTTCAAGAGTTGTAATACCACTAAAGAATTATGGAGACTGGGCAATTCATGTATATAAATAGATGATATTTTTAACAATATTGATAAATTGACTTTGATAGAAAATAAAATTAGAAGGTAAAAGAAGAAAAATCACAAGAATCAAAGCTCTGATTTTTATTACCCTTATTTAAAAAGTCTTTAAATAATCAAAAGAAATAAGGAAAATAAGGGAAACTCCTTTAATCACAGAAATTGTTAACCAAGTGATGTACTCAGGCACTTGAAGATGGAAAACCTGAACAGCATATTTGATTAAGAATTGCTCATATTTTATTAGTTTAGAAAACAATTCTTACATTCTATGCAAGGGAATGTGGAAAGTGATGGCATGTGCTTAAGTTACTTGATTGAGAACATAGTGTTGTTATACTTGGTATAAGAGCATAAGTAACATAGAAAGTGATAATTAAACACACAGATACACGAACCTAACAAGGAGGGATACCAGTAACAACGATGAAGACCAGAACTCTTCAGCCACTGATGGATGGGCCATAAAGGAACAACTCAGGCATAGCCTTGAAGATGGTAACCTTGAACATTGTAACTGGCATGGGGAAACACGAATAGCAAGAGTATTAGAGGTTACTTGAGTGGGGTTTGTGGGAATGTATGAAACTTACCATCGGATGCCTAAGGTAAGGGCCAAAGATGGGGAAAAGAGGGTGTCAGGTGAGATCAGGGAGGAACAAGTGTGGGAAGACAGGAAAGGGGATAAAAGAGGTCAGTTGCATATAAGCAGTGCTAGTCAGTACACTTGCCTCACTCAGCCCAGTACCTGATCAGCACTGTCTATACTATCTCTTTATTATATAAATACTTTTTTCTTTTTCTTAACTGTTTTTTTTTCCTGTGTACTTTCACTCTCTGTCCCCCTGCGAATGGGAAAGCAGCAGCCTCATCTCTCAGCCTGGGTAGAGACCCAGGTCCCTGGGTACCAGTCTGGGCTCCAGTGGCCAGGCAGGAGAGAGTCTTGGGCTAGAGCTGCTGGAAGAGGCAGCCACGCCTAATATGCCTTAACAGTCTGAATCCCCAAATTCTCTAATATGGAAGGTTTTTTATTTTGAAGCCTGAATACTGTTCTGGCAGAGTTGCATATTAAATGCAGTATGTTATTTTTAGAGATTTCAAGTAGGAACATTTCAGTTTTCCTTCTCAAACCTTTATAAATATAGGGGGAATATCACTCTATACCAATGATTTATAAAGAAGAAAACAAAAAGTCAGGAAAGTGTAAGTGACTACTTCTATATCTATTTTATTTATAAAGGATGAGAAAAACATGAAAGTTTGCCTCAAAATTCAAAGTTAATGAAAGTTTATTACACTGGATTAGAATGAGGTGCATTACACTGCATATATCTATTTCAGAGCAGGAGAAAAATATCATATCATCACCTACTAAATCCAGAGAAAATCTTAACATGTTTACATAAAAGATGCAACTTCAAGTATCATAGCATCATGTACACCCACAAAAACATTAAGATGATAACAAAATAAAACACGTCTGTTCCAAACCGAATAGCAAACATGCTTTCAGCCCATAAAATTCTAGCTCTTAGAACTAATACCATGTTCTTCTAATTTTGGATATTTTTCATTAATTTTTTCCAGCCCCAACCCCTTCCCCTAAAAGCCTTGTTTTCCCTGGCAAAACATGAATTTCATGAGTTTTGCCAGCAGCAAGGATTATTTTCCCACAACTCTCACGGTAAATTAGAAATGGGTGAACCTCTACAGGCTTGGAAGTACAGCTGAGATGATAAGCAATTTATCTGAAAATTTTCATAGTGGCCTAGAGCCTTCAGTGGGAGTTAATCATTCAGGATTTCCCCATATGTTTGGAGACTTAATACTACATTTTTCAATTTAGGAAGAATCAAAAGAAAGCTAGTTCCAGAAGTGTCATTTTCTCAGGGAAGCCTGGAAGCACTGGCAGTTTGAATTGTGTTAACACAGGAGAGAAAATTGTTGCACAACTTTTTGTTTAAATAAATCCACTCCCCACTTGGGGATCATCCAGCTTTATTACCTACCAAATGGGAGGGGGTTGCATCTACCCATGTCTTTCTCTACTTCAAATGCTTTAGCAAAGCACTTGAAGACACCAGGAGCAGGTTCTAGTCCCTATTGTGTTGACAATGCAACTTTATTCTATGCATTATTTCCTTTTGTATCTGTGTAGAATAAAGACTCATTACTACCCTAATTTTATTCCAGTTGTGTAACACTAAATTGTTTTAGAAAAGGGTAAGTTGTCCATCTGATGTTCCAGCTTGGGCAGCTGGTGAATAATCTCAGCTCTAACACTCCTTGATCCTGGATCCTTAAATCTTTTATTTCTCCTCCCTCCATTCTGTTCCCATTCTCTTTCGCTGCTAACTACAGATAGAGACTCATTCAATAGTTATGTGGCCACAGTTCAATACCAGACAAATTGTAGTAAAAGCTATTACCTTTACTACAGTCCCTGTCCCAGTTAGCTTTTTTTATACCGTTATAGCTACTGCAAAATACCACTCATTCAATATCTAACATTCTTAATCCCAGACTTGCAAAGTCTTGTCTTTTATCTCCGTTTGTTCCTTTTTATTTAATTTCTCTCAGTCTTTTAACAGTGCTCCCTGAAATAATAATATATCTTAATTTGGATTTCAGATGTGGTTATTGTTTTGCTAATGTATTTCAGAATTCTTTTTTTTTTTAATCAGAAACAGGATTGACTCAAGAAGAAAATATTTTTGAGGGAATTGGGACAATGGAAATAGTCTTCAGGTGTCACATTAATAACAACAGCGCAATTGACTGCAAAGAGTACTCCAGGATTGGTAGATTTTCTGAAAATAAGCATAGATCATACTTATAGAATCTCCATTAGTGGTTGTCCCAGTTTAGATATTAGCCCACTAATTCTGGGATAGATATTGAATAGCAATCATAATTATCTGTTCTAGAAATAGATTCAGAGACTGTAGATATATTAATTTACATTGTTTCCTCAGTGCCACTTTGGAATTACTGAACATCATGCTGTGATTTTTTTCGCTCTACATATATGGACAATTCATCTTATTATGGTAGTGGCATGCCAAATTGACAGTGTCTATATAAATTTCCAGGGCTTTCATAGTCCAGAGAGCAAAATGAGATCTTGCATTTTAACTGATTAAATTGTACTTCATATTCCAAGAAGTGAATATAAGCAGAATTTGTATTTCTATTATTCTGTCTACTGAGGCAGCTCTACCAAAGCCATCAATTACTAACAGCTGAATCAGACTAATGATTCTCAGAAATATACATTCATCACTGGTCTTGGGATCAATGTCAATCTTATATGGATTTGCTTTTCAGGAAACAACTGACTGTGACTGTTGGAAGCAGTCCCTCTTTCCTGCAGGGAAACATAAATACTGCAGGTGAAGGGGAGATATAACATCATTAGTAACAACTGAAAATCTCGCTCAATACATTTAAGAAAGAAATTTTTCAAGACTTGATCATCAGACGTAGAATAAACTTATTCATGGATGCCCCCTCCCTGGAAGTATTCAAGGACAGGTTGGATGGGGCTTTGAGCAACCTGGTCTAGTGGAAGGTGCCTCTGCCCATGGTAGCGGGGTTGGAACTAGATGATCTTTAAGGTCCCTTCCAACTCAAACCATTCTTTGATTGTATGATTCTATGAACAAGAATATTCAATAGACAAAAAATACAAAGAGACATTAGACTAACAAGGGAAATCACTGTTGAGTGCATAATTCTGAACAGGATTTGAGCCTGAAAATCATGTAATTTTAGTTATCTTCTTTTCTCTTTTTTTTTTTCTACTGCATGAAAACTATTTAGGGCAGAGACTGTGTTCTTATTTGGACAATTCTCAACACAAGAGGGTTAATAAAGGTGCTGCTGGAATAATAGAATCTTCCAGAAGTAACTTTTAAAATTAATTGTTAAGAATAATTTGAAAAGAGGAAACAGTTATGTGTTCAGCTGATTACCTGAAAAGGTTTTCTTTGTAACTTAGATAAATGTTTTCCTGGCAATGAAACTGAATATAAAATATTAATTATTCACAATGTAATCATTAAGAAATTGGGTAAACGTAATCACATTGCACAGCCAAATGAAATTAACAGATAATAATAACATATTATTAAATAGGGGAAAAAAACCCAGAAAAAAATATGCATAGAGATCTAGTAATACCACTATTTTTAAGATGAATGCTATCTTAAAGAGGACTGAAGGGAATAGAATTTTATTCTTCTGTGTGCCTGTGCATGTATTATACTACTAAATTTTCTGAAGAGGAAGTAGAAGAGATTTTAAAAATATGCCCATTTTCTATACCCTACTACATTATTCCTTTCACGAATAAGAGGATGTATGTGAAGAAAATGATCTGAATAATTTGGTAGATAGTTCAACTTCACAAAAGAGATCTTCCACCAAACACCCTCAGGCATCGTTGGAAAATGATATTGCATCTAGAAACAGGGCTCTCTGTTTTAGAACTTGCCTTCCTTGAAAGACACAGATTTAGGGGGTTTGTTTCCCCTGAGCACCAAGCCACAGTTTCCTAGACCCACATCAAAAATATGAAGTGCTAAAGGTGCTTATTAATGGGTATGGAGTGTGGATTATTAGGGAAGTATGACCAGTTTAATAGTGCAGCCTCAATAATTCAGTTATGCTTTTAATATGAATCATCCTTTGGAAACGTCCGCATCTATCTTCACTAATTACAGAGGAAGACTAAGATCCTAATCTGTGCACTAAAGTTAGTTGCCTAAAATTAAGCACTATAAATATCCACCCAGATGAAAACAGCTGCTTAGAACCTGAGATATATGAGGTACCATTACAAGCCTTTTTTTTCCTTTTAAATGTTCATATTCATGCAAACAAGAATATTATAGGTAAAGGCAAAACAAAAATGTTTTTCAAAATTAGCCAGGTAAACACAAACATATACAAAATTTAAACTGTACAGATATTCTTTTGCAGAATTATGTGTGTGCTTTGACTTGAAAAGCATAGGACTGTTCTAAAGTTCTTCAATATTAATTCTAACTTAGCGTACAATTTCACAATTCTTTATACAGCTTTTGCTTACTGAAGAAAAATGGAAATCTGAAGAAGAGTTCGAGGAGCTCTCTGCAGTCTCTCCTTTTACCTTCCTGCCTGCAAAGCAAGCAAAGAATAATCATGTCTTATGCCAGGTCCAGAATTAAAAACCAGCCGCATTGTTTCACTAAATTCCATTTAAATAGAGATAAAATCAAGGAAGAATATATGATATACTAAGTAAATATTAGGAAATAACTGATTTTAAAAATAATTTTCAATTGTGAGAATAAATACAAAAGTGCTAACTGAAACAAAAGTCAGCATCATTTTCAGTGAATTTAAAAATCAAATGCTTTCACAGCAGAATGAACTGTTTTATTCTGAGAAAATTGTTTGTTTTATTTTGAACATGTAAAATCTTTTCAACTTTTAAGAAATCAAAAATTTCAAAATGAAAAGTGAATTTAAACAAAAAATAACACAAATATCAGAACTTGCCATCATTGAAATGAAAGAAAAAATTACAATTTAATCATAGAAAGTCACTTGTAGAAAAAAAATTATCTGTTAAGTATTTTGGTGGTTTTCCAAATTTGATTATTTAATGGAAAAAAAATATTGTGCACATGGTATCTGTGTCATTCTTTTTTAAGAGGAAGGTAAATTCTCCCTTAATGTGAAAAGTCTTCATGTTCTCTAATTTGTTTAGTTACCTAGTCAACGATATCAGACAGAAGGATATTTTATGTAACAATTGTTATTCAATATGCTCATTATTCCCTTCCTTCACATATTTATGAAGTCCTATTGCTAACCAACAAGAAATGAGATGAAATTTTTGCACTGTTTTTGTAGCTGCAAAGGTAAAAGCTGCTGAAGTGTTTTGCTGGAAATACATCTATATTTATTGAAATAAATATGTATGCATGTGTATACATACATTTTTATATATGTACTGTATGTAGCATATATATTATTGAATATATCTTATATAATGATAGTGAATAAAAGGTAATCTTGGAACAGCTTTGCTAGGAATTTAAGTCATTTTGCATCATCTTTTATGAGTCACTATTATGAAAATAGATTATACTTAACCTCCATATTATAGAAGTAGGTGCGTGGTGAGATTCTATGCTTACGTTTCACAGGAAGTCAAACTAGATCCTACAGATATTCTTTTGCCATAAGAGCTCCGACTCAGTGGGCTGCTTATGATCAAGGAACAAGTGAAGATGAGGTTGATGAGGACTGTACGAAACATAGTTCTGAAAAATTCCAGGCACTGTGCAGAAATTGAAGAACTCTTACATTCTGGGTAATTAGACATGTCAGTATTTCTTAAAAATTATGTGAAATTTGAATCAATTGGCCTATTTTACACAGTGACCTTAAACTGGATAACATTTTCTTTAGAATTACCACTTCTCTCTGTTGATTATAGAAGGAGCAAACTCGTTTCAGAAGTTAAGATTTTCCATGCAGAGGAATCAAAAATCTTTAAATGCACCTAACCTCAAAAGTGACAATTTTGTATTAAAAATCCATCGTGAAAATGCTCTTTCTACTTGCAGTTTAGACATGCGATAACTGCTTTACTCAAACAAGACCTGCAAAAGTAAATTTGCAGTTCTGGGTTCAGATGAGACTTTTAAACACAAGCTTTAAATTTAGCCTCGAGTAAATATTTTATTTATGTCAACATAGTGGCTTAACTTTAATTTCTTGAACTGTATGCTATCACTATTTTTGCTACAATTTCTTACATTTCCTTCAATACAATCAATGCTGGCTTTAATAAAATTATTACTTTTTAAATGTGGTAATTTCATAATACTAGGTATATTTCACAAATATAAACTGCTGGGTGTCAGACTCCAGTATTCTCTGGTTCTTTTAGATTTTCCACATAAGCAAGATTTAATGTTTTAATACTAAATTTACTTATTTGAAGCTAATTGACATTACGTGGGATTTTGATTTAGAAAAGTGATACAGCAGTATACTGAACTTAAAACATAAGCACAATATAGCAATTGAAATACACAGTTGGATCACAATACAAACTTGATTCCCATTAACAGTCTTTACGTGCTCACTATCCCAACACTGGGCATCCTCAGTCACTGGGAAGGAACACGTGGGTTGAAGCCAGCTCAAGGCCTTTGCTGTCTTCACATTTCATTCTGTTGGTTGCTTGATTCTTATACTCTATGTTGGGCTGAGCCACATAAACACTTTCCTCGTGTTGATCTGGAAGGATAATACTTTCTATTGACTATTTTAGGAGGACCATTTGCATAACTAGTTGACCCATTCAACTGATACAGCAGTTTGTCTACAACGAAGTCCACCTTCTGGTCCCCTTGATGCTGAGAGAAGTTTAGCTTCCTTTATGATAGCAGCGGTCACTTCTTACATTCTTTTATGAGCTTCATGAACACATCATCCTTGCCTATATTCTTTGTGTCTTCTTCCATTGTTGAGGTTTGTCAATCGCTCACAAAACACTGCATCTCATGGCGCTTGTGTTAGTATTCTTTCTACTTAATTCTTACAAGCTCTGAAAATCCATGACTTGCAATTTCAAATAAAACATGTCAGAATGATCTTTCTCTTGGATGCAAACCTTTTTTTGATAAGAAAAAGAAAATAAGCTAAAATTTATCATATTAAATGTCTGACATACATAAATGAGTAGCATTATATCACTTTTACAATAAAATTAATTATAATCTATTCCTTCTTTTGTGTCATATTACTTACAAACACAAGATATCCTTGTTGAACTGATCCATATGATCTTTTCTTCTTTCAAATCCAGTCAGGACATAGTCCTTCCATAACATTGCATGCAAGATTAAACTGAGATGGCATGAGTATATTTTCTGTGCACTGTTTAATTTTCATTTCGTCTTAATTGCACCCTACATATGTTGACTGTTGTGGGAACAGAGAAAAGACAGATTAATTAACATATGTTCCTAGCACTTTTCTGACAATTTGGAGTCCTGATTCCCCTGCCACATACCTTTCTTATCCTGTTCAGTTTTTGATAGCTGAGTTACTAATCCAAACAGGAAAAAGAGGCATAAGTTTTCAAAAGCATTGTGGGCACAAAAACATAGAAATACACTATGGAGAACAGTATGCCTACTCAGTAGGATGATTACTAAAGTTTTAACAGTCCCCTCTTGTGCAGCTGGTATGCGTATATTCAGCTATTTAATTTCATCAGTTACTTAAATAGTTTCTAAGTTATGTAGGTATTCAGTGTATGTATTGATTCACTTGACTAGATTGATTCCAAAGAAGCCATTACTGTCAATCAAATAAATTATAGGCATTTTCAAAATATTTATGTTCAGCCAATTATATAGTTAATGGGGAAAATAATACTATATTTAAAATTATGTATCTTTTTGAAAGACTATCTATCACTGCCTTACCACGCATGGCCACATAGATACATTTTGACGTTATCAGTATTTGTTTGTTTTAACTAAGTCTAACATTATGATACGTCTAGAATAATCTGGAGAATTTGCTTGATTTATACAGGAATTGTGCTGCTGTAGCTGAGGATGAAAATTCACATTCTAACTCTGGCTGGATAAAGGTTTAAGGAATAGACAGCGTATAAACTGTAGAGAGCCTTCAAAGTTCATTTGCCTCGACATGGCATTACTGACCATGTAAGGGGAGCTATATAATCTTTGTAAGGTCCAGGAGGCACACAACTGCTCAGAAAGGGAGTTTATTTATCATCTTGAGCTGGAGGGCACTCAAATGCTTGAATTGCCAAGAAATAATTATCAGCTGTTCTGAACTTCAGATGCTTTCCACTCTCCACTGCCAGTGCAGAGAAAAGGATTCAGTAATAACTACAGGGAGGCAATCAGAAAGTGACTCTGGAGCCTACTATGTAGAATACTCACATGAGTGGTGAAATAGGATTCTGATCTTTGTTGCTAGGGCTGCTTCTTTAATCTGCTTAGTTATGTAAAATACATGAACACTAGTGGGGGCAGGGAGCATAACCCATGCAAGCATACTAATCAGTAATTTGTGCAAGTATATACTCTTCAGAGTGCTGCTGAGCTACAGAAGCATTCTTCATTTTCACTTCTCTAAACCAGCAAGCCTTGAGGTCTTCTGTTCTCCACAGAGAAGATTTATCACCAGGGGAGGAGAAAGCTGCCTGATAAACAAGACAGCTTTAAGGAGCTCTTACTTCAGGGCCTAACTGAAGTAAGGGCATCTGGTACATCTCAGCAAGCCCAGGCGGCTGGAGACCTTTCTCTTCCCACAACTTCCCACACTCAGGTGACTGTTGCCACATGGTGTGAGCTGCCACTGGCATTTTTATACAGGATCAGCTACTATAGCCAAACAAACAAACACGTTCCATTGGAAATACATGACTGAGTAAATTCTCAATTTTCTGAGTTTGTGTATGTAATAAAGAGGATTTTAAAATATTTTTCACCAATTTGACTATTCCTCTAAAATATTTTGAGGTGAAAGTATCACTAGATTTTACTGATTGATATGTCATTCAATATGGGTATATTTTTTTTTGTTTAAAATCTATGTAATTAAATTCGACCATTTTAAAAAAGAAATGAAAGGATGTGAGGTTTTTTCCTAAACTTGTTTTATCATGGATTTTTTTCAAAACCCATAATTTTCCAGAATGCAATTGCCAATTCCTAAAATACTATTCAAAAAAAATAACTGCTAAAAATATCTTTGACATAACTGTAACTTATACACATGCAAAACTGCTTCTATCTACCTGGTCAGCAGGATGCCAACAAATCACAAACTATAACTTTAAGAGGGATAAAATAAACAACAGAGTTACAGTTCTGTTAATTCACAACTGCAGTAAAAAATACACAGTACTATGATTTAACACTCCTTGCAAGTTAGTATTTTAGGGAAAATACCAGTTATAGTTATGGTTTTTTACTGCCTTTGCTATTTTCTTCTGTTGTGTTAACACACAGATATTCAGCCTCTGAAAGCCACTATAACCTAGGAGTAGCTGTAACTCTTTCACTTATCTCTCTTTCTCTTACAGAATATAGCAGAAATTCCAAGTGAGTTTTGAAAGCATGCATACATATGTAAACTGTAAATAATTTTTATTTTATCCCTTCTAAATTATGCTTGGACCATAGTTTGATTTTCCTTGATCAAATCGCTCCTCATTCTAAAAAAAAAGATTGTCATTATAAAAATAAGTGCTAAACCAACTTTGGGTTTACAACTTGTAACACCTCATGCTGTGATTGTGATTTAGAGCGATATGTTGTCACTTCAAATAACTTTCACTGACAGCTGTAGTTTTTTTAGAATTACAAGTTAATTTGGCCAACATCCAGAATAAATAAAGTGATGCAAAAATAACTCTGCATTTATTGTACTTGAATGATGGAGTTTTTTTAGTTTTAATGCTTCCAAGTAATTTTATGTAACAGCAGGAGGTATGTAGACTTCAAACTAAACTGCTCCATTGATGTAACGTTTAAGAAACCTACATAAAAGAGATGATAGTTTGTTTTAATTACTGAAGAGAATGAATGAGTTCATGGGATCAGTGCAAACCCTATAAACAGACTTGCTTAAAGCTAGAGGCTAGACAATTACTAATAGAATATCTATTTAAGGTTTTGTCTTGTCTTTAGAACTATAAGATTCATATCACATCTGGAGCCTCAGATGTTCTTTCTCCTACCCCTTCCATTCCAATATGTGTATCTTACATTAAAGACTGAACTGGATAATTTGTCTATCTATCTGTTTTGAAAAAAAAAAAATCAGTATTTCTCTTTCTGTAGAGACTTTAAATCTTCTCATCTTTGGATTCCCCATAATTTGTAAAATTCTTTAGGTTCTTAGATAGAGAATATTGAAAAAAACATACATTTCTTTCAGTACCAGTTTCGTTCATAAACAGTCAAATACCTGTCAGTACTACATAGTAATTGAAATAACAAAGACATTTATTTGGAAAATGTACACTTCTTTCTAGAACTTTATAAAGGAAACAGAACAGAAAGAAATTTAGCATCTGTATTTTCTATTTCTCTCTGTTTTCAGAACGTTTACTCTGTGAAGTAATAATTGTAAAGGTGATCCAGAAAGTACTGGATTAACTTAAAAAAAATTACCTCATCATAGCATCACTTAATTTACCTATGTCTGGGCTTCTGAACTGACTGAATGAACACAGAAGTATGTTCATAGGTTCATTTTTCAATGCTTAAGAAGCTTTAAGCACTTCAGAAATGGTGCTATAAAATCCATTATACTAACTAATAAACAGTTATGAAAAGCAGGAGCAAAAAAAGTGTTCCAAACTTCACATTCTCTGATTGAATTGCACATGGTTGGATGACAGACATTGTTATCCAATTGCACAACCGCTGTGCTTTAGAGAAGTGGTCTGCTTACGTGGCAAAGTGTAGGACTTTTCAAGAACCCTATGGCGGACTTAATCTGCTATGTGAATTACATCAGTTTAAGAGTAGATGGATGTGATTGGAGATTATACAGGATGTCTGTATGGGTTTGGAAATTTCTGTCAACTCTAGTCCATTTTGCAAGTGAATACATACACAAGCCTATGCTGAAGAAAAGCGGAGTTTTTGCCATCTCCCAAGAGCTATGTATTTCTTCATCTAAGCAAAGACTTGTATTCATTTTTCTCCCTTTCTAATATTCTTGACAATATTGGTAATAACAAGAAAAACAATTATGTTATATTTCTTTTCATAAGCTTGTTTGTCGAGTTTTCAGAGTACCTATTCACATATAGGTCTACATTCTGATGTTATTTAACAACTGTTTTCTCCCTTACATCATCCTTACCTTAAATACAGCAAGATAGCTACAGTATTCCATGCAAGTTCGGGAATTGAGGAGCAAGTAAGAAAGTAGATGAAGGGGAATGTTTGCAAGGAATTTATAAATGGTTCAGTCAGAAGAAGTACCAGTGAAATTTCCACTTTTTTACTGCATGTTACATATGTGATGCTTGACTTTTTCAAAGTGCTTTGCAAGTGTTAACTAATGACCCAATACCAAAGTTGAAAGTTTGTTAATTTATGTCATCTATCATCTTGATCACAAAATAAGTATTATTAAGGTTGAAGAATTCATGGTTAATCAGAAATAGTACTGAGGAAACCTCTGTGTTTAACATTTTGATATAATAAATGGATTTTGTCAGTAGTTTAAATCAAACATCAGTGCTTTATCTTTACATGTTGGATGTACATGTTGGATGTACATTGACACTTGCAAAAATTAGTAATAGGAAAAACTCTATGGCACTTCTCATCAAAGTGTCCTGAAGGATCTGAGGGAAAACTTATCTTTACAGATAGCAAGACTTCTTTGAAAATGACAAGAATCAGAAATGTTTTCTGTTTATTATGAATACCTGTATAAGCCAATTAGCATAAATGATAATTTCACTATTATACTTCAGCACACTTCTCTGAGACTTGGTTAGATTATGCTCTAACTGGAACATTCTACATATGTAAATGGAGACATATCTTCTTCCCAGTATTTACACTTGAAAATCCTACTAGACCTAATGGAAATTACTCTGATATTCTGTTAAAACTACTTTGGTCTAAAAATAGAAGACAGACAAAGCTGTGGCTAAAGACAGTATCTTTTTACTGGACCAACAATTACAACTGGGAAGAATTTGCCAAGATTTGGGTATGCAATTCTTTATTTTAGTCTTAATGTAAATTGAGAATAACTTACAAGTTTAGTGTAATATGCAAAATTGGGCCTTCTTTGAAAGCAGTGATAGTTGGCATCTGTGGGAAAGAAGGTATTTTAACTGAAAGTCATGGGGATAGACAGAAAATTAGGCGATGGGGAGAAAGAGAGAGAAGAGAGGGGGAGGAGATATACACTCTAAGAAAAAAAGAAAGAATTATGTCTTGAAGCTTTTGGAACACAGGAGATAACCAGGGGGAAGAAGACAAATAACAAAATACTATATATAGCAAGGGCTCTGTGAGTTTGGGGTTTCAGTATTCAACGATGCTTTGAATTTTAGTTTCCAGCCTCATCTTTGAAAATTGAGCTGTCAGTCAGTGAAAAGAGCCTGTTCCTAGCAAAGTGCTTTGTTTTCACTACATTTTATCACACATTAACCCGGCTGATCAGAAAACACTTCTTTTTCATCAGGGAAAGAGGTTGTGGTCACCATTTATTTTATAACCACAGAAGTATACATCACACAATGGAGTGATGTATTTTGCTCTTGGCAGTACAACTTCATCTCAACCTAATGTGAATGGTTTTGCCCTGGATAGTGACTACAGTTACTATAGTAGTTATCAATGAAAACTCTGTATATGGAATCATAATATTTTCATGCTCTGGAAGGCAACTGTTTTAATATTTATTAGTTTCACTGAGCATAAATAATAAAAAGTATTTGAAAATATTCATTACATAAGTTTATAGGTATGTCTCTAGATATTTATTGTGAAGAACTATGTAAAAAGAAAAAAAATATTACTGACACGTTATTTAGAGGAGATTTTAATTTAAAAGCATGTGTACCAGCCACCACAGGTACCTGAAATCTATATTGATGTGTTCTGGTCTGCTATTTTTGCCATTTCAGCATTCTATTAACTCTGAGTTCTAGAGTATGTGTGTATTCATATAAAGCATATATACAGAAATGTTTTCTTATTATTATTTGACTTCTGTGTCCTATCATTCCTTAGAAAATAATGAAACTGGAGATGGATTACAGATTCTTATCTAAATGCTATCATTTCTGTCATATATCTTGTGTTATTTACCTGTCTGAAGGGAGTTAGTTTTCTTCTCATGTCTTCTGTCTCTAGGTGGGGATAATCAGAGAGAAACAGTAGAGATCAGTATTTGAAACCTATCAATCAATCACACAAATGACTGGAACAAAAAAACCATAAATATTTTCTGAAGGCTAGTTATCCATGGGGTAATGAAGACTGTATTAAACTCCTCAGTCTCTTAATATCCTGATGTTCCCTGACAAGCCTAAGCTACAGGTCAAATTTATCTCATTCATCACACAGTGTAAATCTGATGGCTTAGTAACTCATTTCAAGGTTGTGTTTAGCCTATTGTTAGCCTAAAACAACAACTTTCCCTTTCTGAAACCCAACTCTGCATTTAGATTACAATTTCCTTTTTTTCTAACCTTTCAGCTGTCAGTGTGTAACATTGGTTTACAAAAGCATATGACAGAAAACCAACTTTGTAGCCTTTATTTCCTCTTTTTGTAACAGGAAACTTAGATTAGATTGTAAGAGTAACTTAAATTCTTCCTCCATGATTCCACTGGAAAGACTACATAGTAATTCATTCCACCAACAAACAATTCAGATAAAACAGATTCAAATCCACAAGGTGTCCCTACAGACTTTTTAAGGAAAGAAGAAAGCAAATATGCAAATTAATATTCAGAGAATACTTTCCTCAAGACAAACACATTGATCTTCTCTTTCATCAGACAAGTTTTTAGCTTACAAGTTAATGAAAGAACTACCTTTAATTTGGCATGACTTTCCTTGATTGAAATGATATTTGTGCCATGACACTCAGGTCAGTGTCCTTCAGACTAGTAATGTAAGTGTTCATACACCTCAGAGAATGACACTTGGCCAGTCTTCATGCATTTTACCAGCTCAAATGAAGTCGGATGTGAACTACTTTTCTATAAATATGCACAAAGAACTTTACATACCTAAATACATATCTGAGCCCTTCCATTTTGTTCCAAACGTTGACTTTGCAGTATTGCGCTGAAAAAAACATGAGGTAGAAGTTCATTCTGAGTCCTGACATGGAAAGCAGAACAGCAAATTGCATTTGCTATTAGAATACTTACAGAAACAGTATTTATTTTGGAAGCAGTTATGCCAAGCAATAAACAATGCTAACTGCATGGTAATTTAATAGGGAAACAAATACCAAAAGAAACAAAAATAAAACCCCACCTCTGGATGTTAATTTTGCAATTTTCTTAGTTTTTAGCTTATCATGGCAACTGGAGAAGTGTAGTGCAATCCACCAACCATCAAAATAGGTAGACACCTTTTTATTGAATGTAGAAAACATTTTGTAAGAAATTGAAGAAACAGAATAATCGTGGTGATAATACCAAGGAAAGCAAAGTGATTTACTTCTCCTTATGTTGCTTGTTACTATAACCTTACCTGTGGTTTAGAGAAGATTTTAGGGTGATATGACTGATACTGAGGACTAGATGATGTGCAAATCCATCAACCTATATGTTTAAGATATTTTAGAAGTATTTTTACTGTATTAAAATTTCTCTTTGAGTTACTATTTATACTGCATAGTCACTCTTCATTGTCAGTAGCCTGAAACATCATAGTCTTATACCAGCTTCTACCTCTTTCTGAACTATTCTACATCTTCAATCTACCCACTTTCCTGTAAACAGAAAGCTAGTAAGTTCTGATGCAGCTTCAGGGATTATACTAGACATCAAAGGTAAAAAGAAAGGGAAGAAGATATTAAAGAGAGTTTTGCCAAAAAGGGCAGATGTAGGAAAAGGCTCAGATTGTTCTTAAGTCTCAAAAGCCAAAAGGAACTTAGTGTTCAAGTGACATAACCTTGAAAATTTATATATATTAGATCTTTGGTTACATAGCTGAAGGAAGCCCAGCTCATCTCAGTCTGATTTAGATTTTGCCACGTAAAACCCTTTTAAGTCCAAGTAATTTTTACACAGTCTAGCCCTCTGGGAACTCAATTTCCATATACAGCTTTGTATTTAGCAGAAATTTTCTGTATGTGACAAACTTTACTTTTAAACACATATCCATAAGCCCTTAGCAGATGGATATTTATCACTTATTTAGAGTTTATTTACCAGCACAAGGTACTGGTGTCCACCTTTTATATAACAGTTCACTGGTTAAACAATCAGTTAATTAGTATTTCCTATATGTTCAAAGGAAGATGGCAAAGCTCAATTTAAGTAGGTAGGTTGACTTTATATAGGTACCTAAAATTCTTCAGGAAGTCAAAGGTCTGAGGAAGAGGGGGACCCAAATTTAACCTTGTTAATTCCATTCTCCCACATACTTTCCTTGCCTACCCAGAACCAATTTTCTGATTTCAGTGAGGCAATATTCTGTTGGGTGCCTGTTTAACTATTTAATAATATACTCATCATATGAAGTAGAATCTATGTATGCCATCATAGTCCAAGCACTTTACCATAAATGTTGCTAATTTTCTTCAGAATAAGCTCATATATCATCATGACACAATTTTGAGTTGTTATATCTTTAGATGAGTATGGATATGGTGATGGAGACCAGATTTATTGCTATGTGCCTCTTTAATCTGTAAAATAGTACCTGTGTACAAGAAGACATTTTTAAAATTTTTTCTTCAACGCCAAATTGAGATGTTCTGAAAGGTATTTGTTCTGCAAAGAAGGCCATTCCTTTTATTTTAATACATTTGGTTGATTCCTACTCAACTATTCAGGGTGCTGTGACTCATTTATTATATAGAGTCACATGCAAGGAACTCTTTCTGATAGGTTTCTGTTTGTATTTTTTGTTTGTTTGTATGTTTGTTTGTTTGTTTCCTCATCTATTACATGCTTTGCTTAATGATTCAGTCATGAATGGCCACCACCGAGAAGAAAGAACCTTCCTTGCACTGTTTGCTTCTCATTATACTATGTATTACTCCCAAGCTCATAATATGGAAGTTTATCTGTCAGGACCATTCCTGATATGAGTGCAAGCTGGAACACAGGAGGTTCCACATAAATATGAGGAAAAACTTCTTTACGGTGAGGACAACTGAACACTGGAACAGGCTGCCCAGAGAGGTTGTGGAGTCTCCTTCTCTGGAGATATTCAAAACCCGCCTGGGCACATTCCTGTGTGACATGATCTAGGTAATCCTGCTCCGGCAGGGGGATTGGACTAGATGATCTTTCGAGGTCCCTTCCAATCCCCAACATTCTGTGATTCTGTGATACCATTCCTATTTATAAGAGGCTTCTAGAACAAATGGTGCTTGCCTCCATCCTGTTTCATAAATACATTTTGCATGTCTATTTTTTCTTACTGTTCTTTGACTTATAATTCCATATAAAGTAGAAAAACACTTAATGATTTTGCTTATATAATGCAGAATAATTGTATTTACCCCTTAATTGCATCATATCTGTAAAAATTGACTTTGAATACTAAAAAAATGTTTGGTTTAATTCATAACAAGATATAGAAGCACTAAAAATTATTATGCTATGAAAATTTTCAAACAATTGTTACCCTAAAGTTTGAACAAAGATGAAGAAACACATATCAAAGGACAAAGAGAAGGAATCTTTCTGGTAGTCCCACAGCTGGTTAGAAATCAGCTAACTATTGAAATCACATAGCTTAGAAGTTGACATGAGAAGTGTCCTGGTTTGGACTAAAACAGAACCAATTTTCCTTTCAGCGATTTTTACTTTCAGCTAAGCTGCTTCTAAGTAACTGCACTTTCTGAAACTAACTGCATGTTTTGCAGACAATGTCTGCTTCTAGGACCGATAACGCTCAACGTTTATAGTTATTACTGAGGTATCGGTAGAAATATCATGCTGAAAGGCTCTTGCTTGTACTTATTCCTAGATGAACTAAGGTCACTGCTAAATTCCTCACCGATTACGAGTGAAGATCTGTAGAAGGGTCTCACCCTCAGGGAGGAGTGGACAGGACAGGTGACCCAAAACTGACCAACGAGGTATTTCATCCCATACACGTCATTCTCAGTATAAAGCGGTGGGATCACAAGGGTCTTGCTCTTCTGCTATGGCCGACGTCCTAAGAGGACTCTGTCTGTTTTTCTCCTGCCCCCGATCCCAGTCCATGAATTCCTGAATCCAGTTCCTGTCCAACATTGACCCCCAGTCTGAGCCTTCCTGGAACCTGCCTTGCAGTGCCAGTGGTGACGTGACCATCATCGGGGGAGCTCGATTTTAGTTTTGTGTATATTTGTATATATTTAATTATTTCCATTTGTTTTATTATACTCTTTTATATTGTTTTAGTTTATTAAAACTCTTTTAAATTTCCAACCCATAAGTCTCTCTCCCTTTTTTCTTTTCCTTCCCCTTCCGGGGCGAGTTGGGGAGAGGGTTAATAGAGAGCATCTGCCACGTGTTTAATAGTCAGACAGCTTTAAACTGTGACAAGAAGTTATTGAGAAACCCACTTGCTTGTTTCCTCAGTTCTGAAGCAGAATATAAGGAAATAAATAATCCTTGATTCTGTGAATTTCATAAAATATAGTCCTTGTATTGGGTTTCCGTCACAAGGTTTTACTGATTTACTCTCAGAGTGTCTTTGTCTACATCTTGTGTTTCATGTGCTTTTATAAGCAGTCTTTGTACACATCATACATGACTTATAGTACTTTTATAGTTACACATTTGTCATTCTGCTGATATCTCTAATAGTTCATATTGACATAAAACTATAAAAAAGGCAATTTGCATGTTCCCTTAAGATGCAAAGCATCATCACAATAGGAAAGATAATGACATGTTCTAGCTAACAGTGATAATCGCAGAAAATCTGCTTAGACTCATGGGGTACAAATAATATGTAGCTGTCATGTTCCAAATGCTCATTTCCTGCAAACCTTTCTTATTTTTGAAACACCAAGCAAGTATCCCCTTTACTTTCACACATATTTAATTTAGAAAAAGTTAGGAATGCCAGAGTACCTGCTGCATAGAAGTTTGCACATCAGCTGTGTTTCATTAATGTGACAGCATATCCTGAGATCATAAAGAAAAGTACTCTGGCAAGAGATGGAAAAGAGGGATGTTGCCAACTGTCCTGCCTGAGTAGTAAGATCCTGTGGTTTCTACCTGGGAAGATTTATACCTCTCTGCTCAATTTTTTTCCCTGTTTATTTGTCTTTCTGTTCAGTACTTCTAGAAAGATCTCTTCTCCTAGGGACACATGATTAAATGGAGCTATCATGTCTGAAAGTAGTAGAGACAGGAACCAATTTGAATTTTGACTTTTAGGGACTGATGGAAGAGAAAATAACACAGGTATAAAATTTTGATAATGATGAAATAGTACGACTGGGGCCAATTACTCAGAAGAGAACCTTTGTACTAGTGATGGAAAGAGCTTTACTTGAAGCCACAGAAAATAGATGCTAACATCATCTCCTGTAGACAAAGTACTTCCAATTATAGAATGTTTTAGCTACAAGGCAACAACTACATGAACAAAGCTATTATTAAAAGGAACTGAGATGACAGGGGGTGGAAGATGAAGCAGGATGGAATCACTTTGCTGCTAAAAATAGAGTTTTGGGAAGAAGTACTCTGGTTTAGAGTAGGCAATATTTCTAATGCAACATTTTTAATTTTCATAAAGCACCATTATAATGCTGAGTTTAGTTCTGGCTCTTGCAAAGAACAATGTTCTTTTGTTGAAAGCTTTTATTGGTTGTCTGAATTTCTCCTGAGTGACCTATTTAGAAGCAGCTCCATTAACTTGAATTAGGTGCTTACTAAGGCAGAGTTTGATAATTGGCCTCTTCTTTTTAAGACAACAAATGGTTTGTCATTTTAAAAAGCTCAAAAAAAACCCCAAAAAACAGCTATTAGAAAGAAAAGTAAGTTAATGAACTTTTTTTTTTTCTGTTAGATGAACAATATTTTCATTTTGATGAGAGACTGAGTTGAAAACAAAGAATACTTGTCTGAAGCTTCATCCTGTAAAATCAACATTGACAAGGGAATAGTATGGTGAGAGAGGAAATCCTTCAGCGAGAGTAGATGAGCACTGGAAAAGATTGCCAATGGAAGCTATGCAATCAGCCTTAGTGAAAGATTCAAAGCCAGTTTACATCACCGTGTGAGCCCTGGTTTAGAAATAATAAAATATTTCCTCTTCTAATGCAGAGGCATTGGCTAAACGACCCAACAGAAACCTATCACATACAAAATACTGTTTTAAGAAAAGGTCATCATACTCAGAACTGTAATACACTTTTTTCTACTACCCAAGGAAAACACAAATCTGGATTTCCAGTGCGTATTTTGGACATGAGCCAGTAACGTGCCCTTGCAGCCCAGAAAATCAATTGTATCCTGTGCTGTGTAAAAAGAAGCGTGGCCAGCAGGTTGAGGGAGGTGATTCTCCCCCTCTGCTCTGTTCTTGTGATACCTCACCTGGAGTACTGCTTCTAGCTCTGGGGCTCCCAGCAAAAGAAAGACCTGAACCTGTTAGAGAAGGTCCAGAGGAAAGTAACAAAAATGATAAGAGGGCTGGAATGCTTCTATGAGGGAAGGCTGTGATAATTGGGGTTGTTTAGCCTGGAGAAGAGAAGGGTCCAGGGAGACCTTATTGTTGCCTTTCTATACTTAAAGGCAGCTTATAAGAAAGGCTGGAAGGACTTTTTACCAAGTTTGTAGTGACAAGACAAGGGATAACAGTTTTAGACCAAAAGAGAGTAGATTTAGATTGGGCATGAGGAAGAAATTTTTTATGATGAGGGTGGTGAGACACTGGAACAGGTTTCCCAGAGAAGTTGTCTATGCCTCATCATTAGAAGTGGTCAATGTCAGGTTGGATGGGGCTTTGAGCAACCTGATCTAGTGACAGATGTCCTTACCCATGGCAATGTGGCTGGACTTGATGAACTTTAAAGGTCCCTTCCAATCCAAACCATTCTATGATTCTATGAGCTAATAACCTGACCTGTACAAAAGAAGAGGTCCCATTTGGAATTTGTTATGATTATTAGCTGCTTAAAGGAAGATGACTAAAAGCACAAAACCACGTTACTAATATTTTGTGAAAGAATTAATTTCTACCATGCATTTCCAAAAGCATAAAGACCTGATGACAAAAAAAATAGTTTAATCTGACCTGTAGAATTTCATTCAGTTACTTCATACTAACATATGTAATTTAGTTTAGTTAATCTCTGTCTGCAGGTCAGAAGTAATAAGACAGAGACTTTCATGATCATATCATTTGAATGCAAATGTACAGGTGAATTACAGAAGGTCTGGAGCATTGCACGTCACAGTTTCCATGTTAGTATGTGCAGTTTTGATGTAGTTGAGCAGCTGTATTAGCCCTTTTCCAACTGTTTTGCATAGCAGCATCACTGGCTGAAGTCTTTCTTTGCACCAACTGTTAATCACCCTGCTCTAGTTGCACCTTATTTTCTATTTGCATTTGTCTGTCTTGGCTCTTGTTATGCCTTTTTTGCTGTACTGAAATTATAAACAGTTACATTTACAAAACATAATTAAGTCACTTCTTTGTCTCCTTTAATAATCATCTTAAACTCCTGTAGGCTTTTTCTGTGGATTTTGTGTTTTTCCCCCAAGTCTATCCTTTCAGCATGGGCCTGTAAGATCTCTAGAATATTTGTCAATCAATGTCACATGCAGAAGTAACATTACCCTCACTGTTCCACTTCCTTGAACTCCATGCTTCCAGCATCTAGGATGCCAACTTTCTTTTTAATGTCACCATTTAGCCAGAGGTACTGGGATCAAAAAGGATTCCTGTGATGAGCCACCCTGAAGAAATTCCAGCCATTGAAAGAAAAAGGTTTCCCTGAGTTTTAACACCTCCTTTCTTGTTTAAACCAGCCCTTATCACTGGTGAAAGATATAGGATAAATTGGATATTCTAGTCCCAGTTCTCTCACTGACTGTTGGTAATCTGCTTTACATCTCTTACAGCCTTGAAAATATGGATCTTAGAAGTTATGCCGAGCTAACTGAGAGACTGAGAAGGTTTTAGTCTCTCTTCATATATCACTTCATGCACTGCCCTGGCATCGGTACCAGACTGTCAGTGTCCAATACTCTCTGGCCAGGTTCATTTAGGTATTCCACATGGGGAAGGTTTAATGTTTGAATATAAAATTTACTTATTTGAAGATATTTATCATTACAAAGGATTTTGATTTAGCAGAATGCTCACTGCCATGACATTGGGCATCCCTAATTGCTGGGAAGGATTACGTGGGTTAAAGTCAGCTCAAGCCCACTGCTCTCCTCAAGTTCATTTTGGTGGTTGCTCAGTTTCTATGAGCTGCACATACACTTCCCCCATGCTGGTCTGGCCAAATCAGGAAGACATTCACACTTTTTAATTAACTCAGGGAAGGCCATTTACTCAACCACCTGATTCACTCAACATAACCATGTATCTAACACAAAGGCCACCCTCTGGTCTCCTTTTTTTTCAGGTAAGTTCAGCTTGCTTTACAACATCTGAGGTCACTTCCTGTATCCTTCCCTGAGCTTCATGAGCATATCACCTGTGCCCATCTCCTCTCTGCCTTCTTCCATTATAGGAGCTTATTGATCAGTCACACAGATGCATCCCATTTTCAACAATCAGAGTTTTCACTGGTCCATAGAGAAATTGCACTATAACATTAAGCATGCTAATGCTAATGCTGTATCAAAGGGAGTAGGGAACACTGATAAATCAGAGATAAAATCTTGCTAACTGGAGCCATTTACCATTAGCTTACTTTTATTGTATGACTTGACACAGGACAGATTCGTTGGCCCACACATTCATCTCGAGTGACCAATGCATATGACTCAGGAGACAGAGTACAGCAAACTTACACTTTGGGATTTTAAAAGGATGTTAAAATACATGCAATTTTTTTACAGTTCTGTCCAGGTAATATGGCCTCCAGCATAAATTTGAGCAAACTGTGGAGTTGCTCTAGCTTATGTCTACTTAACACGGTTGCCTCTGAAGGTCTCCGATACCTGGAGTTGAAAACTTTGTTACTCCTTCTACCCTCAGCCATAGCAAAGAGCTATGGAATGATGAAGTGCACCATAGTTGTGTGCACATTAGATGCTGCTTTGCTTACCACACCTAACCAGAAACATCAGTAGCTGATAGAGTATATTGAGGGGGTGTTTTATGCTTGTTTACTTGTTTATATAGGTCAAATCACAATCTTGTCCTTTATAATATATTGGGGTTTTCTTTAATAATTGCTCTTGAAATTACACTGTGTTCAAAATAGTTTAAGCTGAGTCTAAAAACTGAGTCCCATTCACTGGGGCAGTGAGGGTCGGTAATTTTTGTAAAGAAAATTAATATGACCTTGAAGGAGGTAATGCCCTGGATATAAGATCTGGAATATTTGGGGAAAATTACTTCCTTCCCAAAATAGTGCCTCAAAAGATTACTGAGAACCCCTGGGAAAAGCTGAAAAGTATTAAGACATCCACTCTTTCAGCAAAAGAAAATCTGCATTGGGTTAGACTGGCCAAACTTTTAGCTGTCTGTGGGGAATAAGTCATGATACACTGTAACTTCCCTTGACATGTCTATATTCAGAAACCATGTAGAACAAGACTTTCTAAAGAGAATGTGCCAGAGGTCATTAACAAATCACTTGTAAAGTTATTGATATTTTTCAACGAAGCGAAGAACATGTTGTACCTATTTCTTAATCATTCATCTCTGATAAAACTGAGAGAGAAATGAATGAAAAATGGAAACACAGGAAACCCAACAAGAGTAGGAAAACCATACTTCTTTATTTGATTCTAATATTTTAATTTTTTCTTCTATATTTTCAGAAAGAGTGTGGGTTTTTCACATCCAAATAAAAAAAGCTGAAATTATTTTTCTTCGGATTTGGAAATAACTTTCTCTACAGCAATAGAAATACCAGTAACAAAAAGTAAAGCAAAATACCCCTTAGCATTGGCATTCTGATATGTGTCATTGGGCAAATACCAGAGATATTAATCTTCACGGAGAGTTTGGGCTTTTTAAAAGAAAATAATTTATTATTGAAGTTTCTTTCAAAGTACAGAAAGTCTCAAATTCATGTATCCTGTTCTTAAAAAGTGTCCTAGCCAGCATGCTGTGATACCAGATAGTGTTTACCAATTCTTCAGTCATATTCTTAAGTGAGAGTGGCTCAAATTCTGTGGGTTGAGGGGGTTTGGTGGGGTTTTTTTTCCACAATAGCTATACTCGGAAGATACCTTCTTGATGTAGCTGACCTTGAAAAGTCTGTTGGAGAAATTTGAAGGCAAAGGATTCCTACCAGATTAAGACAAGCAAATAATTTCTTTAAAAGTTAGAAGGAACCAAGAAGAAATCTTTGACTGAGAAACTTTAAGGGTAAAAATATCATTAGCTCCTCTGACAGAGGATTATGTAGGGGTTCTGAGTGGACATCTCTGTGTCCTACAGTATATTTTTATATATCTATGAATACTTAATTTCAAAGATTAAATCCACTTTAAAAAGACATGGGAGCACTTCAGAAGCCTATGATGACTACCCAGAGAAAAACTAAGGCTAAAACTTTTCCAAAATTGCTATCATACAACAAAGATGCTGGAGTTAATAAGAGTGATAAAAAATTCCACAAGTCTGTCTGAGCGTCTTAGTCAAAACAGATAGGTGAGATTTTGGAAAAAAAGATAGTCACTGTGACAATATAATTGACAGTTCAAGATAAAAGTTTTGCCTACAACTGGTAGATAATAAAAGTATAGAATAACAATATAGAATAACAGTATATTGGTACCTAATCTCTGCTTATCCCAAGAGGACTGAACTACATATTGCAGAAATTTTATAACTGCCAAGGGTCTTCTAATAGGGTCACGTTAATATTCTTGCGACCTAGATGCCTAAATAATGTTTTTAATTCTCTTTAAACATAACCGAAATTTACCTGTGAGATAAAGCATCAAACACAGGTGAAAGGAAGAATTCTGCATATACCCATGCCTTCATTATTTTGTTTTGTTCAGTGTAGGTGTCCTGTCAGATGTTGAAAAATTCCATATGTTTACTTATCCCTCCTTCAACCAATGGCAATTTATCTGCCCAACTGTGCATTGTGACATTCACTCATAAAGTGAGGTGTGTAACTCATAGGTTTGTAGTTCTAACCGTCGCAATGCTTATGTCTCTTATTCAGTTTTGGGTGGTAGACACCTTGCTGACTCAGGGACTGAACAATTTCAAGCCAGGAATTCAGGAGTTTTATGCAGTACAAGAGAGGATTTCTCAACTATAAATAGTTTCCACAAAGCAACCAAAAAACAACAGCAAAAAAACCCACAACCAAACTCAAACCCAAGAAAAAAAAACACAATATATTAAATGAGAGGAGAACCCTAAGTTACTGCATAAAAATACCTGGGAAATGCTGTGGCTTCAGGAAACCATCACTATAATTTTTCATGTACTTGGGATTGTATTTAGGATTCCCAGCCAAGTGCTCCATTCTGCTGCATATCATAGGATTATAGAATCATAGAATCAATAAGAATGGTTTAGGTTGGAAGGAACCTTACCGATCTTCTAGTTCCAACCCCCCTGCTATGGGCAGGGGCACCTTCCACTAGACCAGGTTGCTCAAAATCACAGCCAGCCTGGCCTTGAACACTTCCAGGGTGGGGGTACCACAACTTCTCTGTGACGTGCGGAAAACAGACTCCACAACCGGCAGGGTTGTAAAGTAGGTATGTTTATTCAGCACTGGGCAGCACGGGGGTAGTCCCACCAAAGTCGTGCGCACCTTCGCAGTAATTCAGCTTGTATTTATGTAGTGAAGTGTTACATATTCATCATTTCAAGGACACCTATACATATTCATGACCTTCCCCAAGAAGGCGGTCTTTATTATAATAAAGACTTATTATAATAAGTTCCAGGAGATCATTTCCATAGTCTCCGCCTTTAACTCCTCCTGGTTGCACACGCTCATTTCCTTCTGGTGGTCGTGGGACAGGGTCTCAGGGATGAAGGCCGTATGTCTTCCTCGCTGTGCACTTCTCACCCTTCCTTCCTGCGCAGGCGTGGGAGCATCTTGGCTCTCAGTCAAACCTCAAGACCAGTTCTAGCTGGGTTTTGCACAACCTTAGTGTTCTGCAACTTGTTCTATTGAGATATGCTTAGGCAGTTAATTTACGCATCAGGCTGATAAGATAAAGAATTTAAAGAATTTCTCGACCCCTAGGACAGCTATCAGGCAAAGAATTTCTCTACCCTTAGGGCAGCTCACAGGCAAAGAATTTATCAACCCCTAGGATAGCTCACACCCATATCAAATAGCAAGTAAAAAAAGAGAAAGGAGTTATGTTCCTTATCATCTGGGCAACCTGCTCCAATGTCTCACCATCTTCACAGTAAAGATTTTCTTCCTGATATCTCATCTAAATCTACCCTCTTGCAGTTTAAAACTGTTACCCCTCATCCTGTCACAACATGCCCTTGTAAAAAGTCCCTCTCCAGCTTTCCTGTAGGCCCCCTTCAGGTACTGGAAGACTGTTAGAAGGTCTCCTTGGAGCCTTCTCTTCTCCAGGCTGAACAGCACCAACTCTTTCAGCCTGTCTTCATAGGAGAGGTGCTCCAGCCCTCTGTGCATCTTTGTGGCCTTCCTCTGGACTCATTCCAACAGCTCCATGTCCTTCTTATATTGGGGGCCCCAGAGATGAACGCAGTACTCCAGGTGGGGTCTCATGAGAGCGCAGTAAAGGGGTAGAATCACCTCCCTCAACCTGCTGGTCTTGCTGCCTTTAATGCAGCCCAGGATACAGTTGACTTTCTGGACTGCAAGTGCACATTGCCGGGTCATGTTGAGCTTCTCATCAACCATCACCCCAAATCCTTCTCCTCAGGGTTGCTCTCAATCCATTCTCTGCCCAGCCTGTATTTGTGCTTGAGATTTCCCCAGCCCACATGTGGGACCTTGCACTTGGTCCTGTTGAACTATATGTGGTTCTCATGGGCCCACCTCTCAAGCCTGTCAAGGTCCCTCTGGATGGCACCCCTTCCCTCCAGCGTGTTGATCACACCACACAGCTTCATGTGGTCAGCAAACTTGCTGAGGGTGCACTCAATCCCACTGTCCATGTTGCCAACAAAGATGTTAAACAGGACTGGTCCCAATACCGACTCCTGAGGAACGCCACTTGTCAATGGTCTACACTTGGACCAGCCATTGACCGCAACACTTTGAGTGTGACCATCCAGCCAATTCCTTTTCTACTTAGTGGTCCATCCATCAGGTCCATGTCTCTCCAATTTAGAGACAAGGATGTCATGCGGGACAGTGTCAAATACTTTGTGCAAGTCCAGGTAGAAGACATCAGTTACTCCTCCCTTATCCACCAACACTGTAACCCCGTCACAGAAGGACACCAAATTTGTCAGGCATGTTTTGCCCTTAGTGAAGCAATGTTGGCTGTCACCAATCACCTCCTTGATTTCCATGTGCCTTAGCATAGTTCCCAGGAGGATTTGCTCCATGATCTTGCCAGGCACAGAGGTTAGACTGACTGGCCTGTAGTTCCCCAGGTCTTCCTTTTTTCAATTCTTGAGATGGAGATTTCCCCTTTTCCAGTCAGTGGGAATTTCAGCAGACTGCCATGACTTCTCAAAAATTATGGATAGTGGCTTAGCAACTTCATCCGCCAGTTCCCTCAGGACCCTTGGATGCACCTCATTGGGTCCCATGGACTTGTGCATTTTTGGGTGCCTTAGATGGTCTCAAACCTGATCTTCTACAGTGGGTGGTTCTTCATCCTTCCAGTCCCTGCCTCTGCCTTCGGCGACTTGGATGGTGAGGCTAGAGCACTTGCTGGTGAAGACTGAGGCAAAAATGTCATTGAGTACCTCAGCCTTTTCCCTATCCCTGGTAACCAGGTTTCCCATTTCCTTCCAGAGAGGTCCCACATTTTCCCCAGTCTTCCTTTTATCACTGACATACCTATAGAAGCATTTCTTGTTGTCCTTGACATCCCTGGTCAGATTTAATTCCATCAGGGCTTTCCTTTCCTAACCTGATCCCTGGCTGCTCAGACAATTTCTCTATATGCCTCGCAGGCTATCTGCCCTTGCCTCCACCCTCTATAGACTTCCTTTTTGTGTCCAAGTTTGTCCAGGAGCTCCTTGTTCATCCACACAGGCCTCCTGGTGTTTTCGCCTGACTTTCTCTTTGTCAGGATGCATCACTCCTGACCTCGGAGGAGGTGGTCCTTGAATACTAACCAGCTTTCTTGAGCCCCTCTTCCCTCCAGGGCTTTATCCCAAGGGACTCTCCCAAGCAGGTCCCTGAAGAGGCCAAAGTCTGCTCTCCTGAAGACCAGAGTGGTGAGCTTGCTGTGCGCCCTCCTCGCTTCCCTAAGGATCTTGAACTCCGCATGTAAACCAACTCTGTATTGCAAAAGAAAAAAACAGGTGAGTGTCATTTTCTACCCAGTATGCCACTAGCAGAACAAATGCCCAAGTTTTGTTTGTGCAAGGAGCTGCCGGAACAGACTTAAACAATTTGTGTGCTTCATGAAGTATATAGATGTTTCACTAGTTGAGTAAGTGCTTGTATCAACATGGAAGGTTGGAGATATTATGTTTTCGTTTATTTATTTATTAAAAGCTCTTCATCTTTGCATTAATTAAATCTTAACTGGGCAAAAGGGAATGCCAGAAGAATTCTGGATTAGATTGGTGGCATTTACCCAGCAAGAAACTCATCTTCTGCTTCTTGTTTTATTGAATATTTAATGGTTTAAAACACAACAGAAGAGCTTCAGTGACTGTGAACAGGATGGGGTCTTCAAACCTGTCCTCCCTCTCTTTCAACTGATTTAATATTTATGATGTAGAGGAGCATTCTGGGAATGTCTGAAGAGTGATTTTACTAGAATTCTAAATATTTTTAAAAGTTTGGGTTTTTTTTTAATACAATTCCGTAGTTCTCCAGTTGTTAAAGTGCAGTCTTCAGGTTGCCTGTGGCCTTCAAAACTCTTTTATTCATGCACAAAGGAATTGTTAAATTGTATACAACCACTAGCAGAACTATAATAATTTACTTAAAGATTATCAAAAGTGCATGCCTCTACATCAAAGTCTTTGCAGGCATGAGCATCCATCAATCTGGTCTAAAGTGGCAGTGAATAAATGACCGTGTACTCCGACTTTGCATTGAAATTAAAAGTATTTAACTCTGATTACTTCAAATAATTAGCAAAAAAAATAGCTGAATAAGCCCTTCCCTGCAATTATTATATAATAATGACACTGAATCCCTCCTTTTATAACTTTGTCTCTATGAAACACATCATGTCACATCTGTCAGATCTCAGGTTCGAGTCTGGGCCCTGAGAAGGTTCGTTGTGATCCCAAGAGGTGAGATTAAGTCACAAATGACACCAAATACTGTCAAAAAAGCTGCTTTATTGAGCAAAGGCGGAGGAAACTGAGCGATAGGAAAGGTAAGAAATATAGGGGGAAAAATAAGTGAGCGTTCCGAGAGAGAGAGATATGCTCAAGAATAGTCACCACTGTGGGTCCAGCGATGTCTTCCATCTTCCAGCAGTGAGTGACACAGCAGGGTGAAGGCAGCAGCACACACGGACAAAGTAGAAGCAGTAGAAAAGGGGAGCCCACAGGCCTGTCTGTGCAGTTCTTCTTACAGGGGGTGAGGGTGGGCGTGCGCACCTGTCCCCATCCAATGGGTGTGTGCCCGCACTTGCTCCATCCAATGGATGTGTCCACGTTCCTTTGGGCCTGAGTTTTGACAGGCAGGTGACAGGGACGAGTGCTTGCTCTGGTGTAAACAGGTTTGAGTGACAGGAAGAAGTTTCTGTCTAGACATCTCTGGACAAGTTCTTCTGCACACAAGTGTCCAGGTACACACACATAAGAAAACTTTGAGACATCTATTCACCATTTTGGTCCCTCACAACATCTCTTGAATATAACAGCACAGCATTTGGATTAACACTTTGTGTGTCCTGTTACTTGATATCCATTAAGTAGCTATCGAGAGCGAAACCCTTGTCATAGAATATATCAGTTATTTTGAGGAAGCTTAAAGAAGATAGCTACAGTTAAAATTCAGAAGTGCCTATGAGTTAAGAAATAATTTCCTTTTAGAAGACGTACTTTTTATATAAAAAAGCATAACTTGAAATAAAACTTGTACAAAGATATAGGTACTACTTCCTAATAAATAGCAGAATAATGGGCAACAAGACAAAGATCAAAGAGGGTTTAAGTTTTAGCAGAGAACTGATCAGAAAGAAGGCATTCTAACTGTTCCCTGTTATATAAGTGTGACTTTTATTCTGTTTCACAGAAAAAAAATCTTCAGGTTCTATTCCCTGCTATAATAACATAAGATATATTAACTGAGGAAGACTTCTGCTCTGTAATTGTGTCAGACAGTTTCCTGGGAATTACTTTGGAGGTAGTCAGATTCTTAAGAAGTAGATGAAAAGGGTATAAGGATTTTGCCCATTCTGTCACATTTCAAAAGAAAAAAAGTGTGAAAGAAAGAGAGTAAAGAAAAAAGATGAGTTTCAGTTCACTCCAGTAGTGAGATTGAACTAAAGCAAATGGTAAAGAGTAGAATATAAATACATTTAGTGCTGGGGCTATGCAACAAGATTCTTTCAAAGGATCGTAGAATCACAGAACTATGTAGGTTGGAAGATGACTCTACAGGCCACCTAGTACAACCTTCAGTTCAAAGCAAATCCAGTTCGAGCATGTTGCCTTGTCCAGTTAAGTTTCGAATGTCTCCAAGGGTAGAGATTCGGCAAACTCTCTCAGCAACCTCTTTGTGTTTAATCCCCCTCACAGTGAAAAAGACTTTTCTTATATTGAGACATTGCAACTTGTGTCTGTTTTCTCATGTCCTTTCATAATGCAACTCTCAGAAAAGTCTGGCCCCATCCTCTTTATACTCATCCTTTATGTATTTGTGGACAGCAAGGCAGTTTCCCCTGAAACTTCTGATCAAACCCAGCTCTCTCACCTTCTTCTTATATGACATGTGCTCTGACTGCCTAACTATCTTATTGACTCTCTGCTGGACTCAGTCTACTGCATCCATTTCACACTTGTCCAGTACTGGACACAGCACTCCAACTACAGTCTCACCAGTGTTCGACAGAGGGAAAAGATCATCCTCCCTTGACCTGCTGAAACAGTCTTTCTAATGTAGCTGAGGATGCTATGCTGCTGGCCTTTGCCACAAGGGCACATAGCTAGCTGATGTTCAGCTTGTCCAGCAGTACTCCTGGGTACTTTTCTGCAAAGCTGCTTTCTAGCCAGTTGGCCTCCAGCCTGCACTGTGGCAGGAGGTTGTTCTGCCTCGGGTGCTGGACTTGACATTTGCATTTGCTGAACTTCTTGAGATTCCTACTGGCCAATTTCTCCAGCCTACTCAGGCTCTTCTGAATTGCAACTTTACTCTGCAGCATGTCGACTGCTCCACTCAGTTTAATATTGTATGCAGACTTTCTGTGCATACAGTTTATTATATCAACCTGATAGTGTCCTGGTTTGGCCTAAACCAGGCCGATTTTCCTTTCAGTGATTTTTACTTTCAGCTAAGTCTCCTCTAAGTAACTGCACTTTCTGAAACTAACTACATGTTTTGCAGACAGTGTCTGCTTCCAGGACTGATAACGCTCGAAGTTTGTAGTTATCGCTGAGGCACCGGTAGGGATGTTGTGCAGTAAGGCTCTTGCTGTACTTAGTCTTAGAGAAACCAAGGTCACTGCTGAATTCCTCACTGCTTATGAGTGAAGAGCCGAAGGGGGGTTGCAGCTGCAGGGGGGAGCAGACAGGGCAGGTGACCCAAAATTGACCAACGAGGGTATTCCATCCCATACACGTCATTCTCGGTATAAAGCGGGGGGGATCACGAGGGTCTGGTTCCTCTTGCTCTTTTCTGCTATGGCCGGTGTCCAAGGAGGACTCCGACTGTTTTTCCTGCTGCCCCCGATCCCGATCCATGCATCCCTGAATCCAGCTCTCGACCGTCGCTAGGCCCAGCCTGGGCCTTCACGGAGCCTGCCCTGCAGTGCCGGTGGTGACGTTGCCGACATCGGGGGAGCTCGATCTTGGTTTTGTATATATATTTGTATATATTTGATTATTCCAATATTATTATTATACTCTTTTTCATTATTATAGGTTTATTAAAACTGTTTTAACTTTCCAACCCGTAAGTCTCTCTCCCTTTTCCCGTTCCCTTTCCCTTCGGATGGGGGGGGAGGGTTAACAGAGAGCGTCTGCTGCAGGTTTAATAGCCAGCCCAGCTTTAAACCGTGACAGATTTATTGGCGCCCAACATGGGGCTCGAGAGAAGCTCCAACAGGTTGCTCTGATAAGTTGAATCCCGGCTCCGGCGGGAGGAGACCCAGAGAGCTCAGCTGAGAGAGTATCAGATTTCTTCCTTTGAGATTTACGAGGGGTTGGAAATTAAAACAGGTAGTGAAGATGCTGATGTCATTTTTGAATACTGTGTTATCTCGCCTTTTTATAGAGTTTCTTTCACAGTTGAGTATTGCAATGATGCCTTACCTGCCGTGGGCACTGTGTTATTGTTTGCTTCTTATGAATGTTTACATGCAGTTTAGCAGTGGGCGCTGGTCGAAATGTATTGTTTTGGTATGGGGTTTGATACTGATTTATGCTGTGATAAACTGGGCAGTTACTATTCCAATCTCTTATCTCTATAACACAATGATGGGCAGTTTTAATAGCGAATAAGTAGCAGCGACTTCATCTGCACGCTCCAGGCATCCTTTAGCTGATTCTGTTAATGATTACACTTCCAGTTTTACTTCGGGAAATAGTACCTTCTCCTTTTCTGCCAAGCTGATTCCTCTAGATTTTGTGAAATTAGGATGGTGCTGTCTAGGTGGCATGTTTTCATTTTCGGTTGTCCTGAATGTGTTTCTGATGTGGGATAAGATTAAATATCGGTGCAGTGACAGTTGTAGGTGTTGTGCAGCTACCTCAGATCCTACAGCGTGTGCTGCCGCTACAGCCACTAAATCCACTGAAACCTCGGCAGCCTGCACCACAGCTGCTACACCCCCCAAGATGGCCACTGCAGCTACTCAGACTCTAACGAGTCTCAGCACTCCCACGACAGCCACTGCATCTACTCAGACCCCAGCATCTAACGAATCTGTACCAATTGCTCCTGTAACCAGGAAGAAATACCGAAAGAAATCAGTTCGTGAAGAGGAGGATGATGACTCAGAGCCTTCTAAGGCAGAGCCATCACATGACCCAGGTGAGGGCCCTTCTCAGGCAGAGTCAGGGCCTGACACAGATGGGGGTTCCCTTGATCGTCATTTTAAAGCAGACCCATCACAGAAGAAAGGTCGTTCTAAAGCAGAACTATCACAGGAGGAGGACTCGGATGTAGAGATAACCTACCACTCCTTATCCCTGAAGGACCTAAGAAATATAAGGAAAGATTTCAGCCGTTATGATGGTGAGCCAATTATTACCTGGCTGCTCCGATGCTGGGATAATGGGGCGGATAGCATGCAATTAGACGGTAGAGAAGCCAGACAGTTGGGATCCCTGTCCAGAGATGGTGGTATTGATAAGGCGCTTGCAAGAAAGTCAAACACTATCAGTCTCTGGAGGCGACTCTTGTCAGCTGTAAAGAGCAGGTATCCCTATAAAGATGATGTTCTGAGCCACCTAAGCAAATGGACCACTATAGAAAAAGGTATTAACTACCTTAGAGAACTAGCTGTGCAAGAGATCATTTATAAACACCCACGGGAAATTGTAGATCCTGTAGATCCTGATGAAGTGGAATGCAACCGATCCATGTTCTGGAAGGTTGTGAAGAATGCTCCACCGACATACACCCATACATTGTCAATATTAGTCTGGGGAGAAGATGCTATGGCACGACCTAGTGTGGGTGAAATGGCTAACTGTATGCGACAGTATGAAGATAGTATTTCTTCCCCACTGCAGGCACGCATCTCGGCTGTGGAAAAACTGACTAAGGAAAACAAGGACTCATTTAAACAACTGTCAGACAAACTGTCCAGGATAGAGAATAAACTTGACTCTCTACCTACACAGGCCCGTGTTGCAGCTGTTAGGAGAAAACGGCCTCCTACAGGACCAGCTCAAAGGAAACGGAACACATCACGAGGTATCCTGTGGTTTGCCCTGCGTGGTTATGGGGAAGACATGAACAGATGGCATGGACAACCTACCAGTACCCTACAGGCACAAATACGTGAGTTGCAAGCTAACAGAAATACCAGAGAGAATTTTTCTAGGAGGATGGCTGCTCCAGTTACCAGTGAGCAGGACCCCAGTCAGGGTAGATGGGCCTCAAATTCCTTTTTCCAAAGTGTGAATAGGAGAAATGAAGGTCCAGTCCCTGTGAGCAGCACGAATCCATTTCTTAATTAGGGGGGCCCTGCCTCCAGCCAGGTGGAGGAAAGGGACAACAGAGTTTATTGGACTGTGTGGATTCGATGGCCTGGCACATCAAAACCACAAAGGTATCGAGCCTTGGTAGACACTGGTGCACAGTGCACCCTAATGCCATCGGATCATAAAGGGGCAGAACCTATCAGTATTTCAGGAGTAACAGGAGGATCTCAAGTGTTATCTGTATTGGAAGCCGAAGTGAGCCTAACTAAAAATGAATGGAAAAAGCACCCCATTGTGACTGGTCCAGATGCTCCATGCATCCTTGGCATAGACTGCCTCAAGAGAGGGTATTTTAAGGACCCAAAAGGATATAGATGGGCCTTTGGTATAGCAGCTGTAGAGACTGAGAACATTAAACAGCTGTCTACCTTGCCTGGCCTCTCAGAGGATCCTTCTGTTGTGGGGTTGCTGAAGGTTGAAGAACAACAGGTGCCAATTGCTACTACCACGGTGCACCGACGACAATATCGCACCAATCGAGACTCCCTGATCCCCATTCATAAACTGATTAGACAATTAGAAAATCAAGGAGTGATTAGTAAGACTCGCTCACCCTTTAATAGTCCTATATGGTCAGTGCGAAAGTCTGATGGAGAATGGAGATTAACTGTGGACTATCGTGGCCTAAATGAAGTTACGCCACCGCTGAGTGCTGCTGTGCCAGACATGCTAGAACTTCAATATGAACTGGAGTCAAAGGCAGCCAAGTGGTACGCCACCACAGACATTGCTAATGCATTTTTCTCTATTCCTTTGGCACCAAAGTGCAGGCCACAGTTTGCTTTTACCTGGAGAGGTATCCAGTACACCTGGAATCGACTGCCCCAGGGGTGGAAACACAGTCCTACTATTTGCCATGGACTGATCCAGACTGCACTAGAAAAGGGTGGAGCTCCAGAACATTTGCAATACATTGATGACATCATTGTGTGGGGTGATACAGCAGCAGAAGTTTTTGACAAAGGGGAGAAAATCATCCAAATTCTTCTGAAAGCTGGTTTTGCCATAAAAAGAGGCAAGGTCAAGGGACCTGCACGGGAGATCCAGTTTTTAGGGATTAAATGGCAAGATGGGCGTCGCCAGATCCCGATAGAGGTGATCAACAAAATAACAGCTATGTCCCCACCAACTAACAAAAAGGAAACACAAGCCTTCTTAGGTGTTGTGGGTTTCTGGAGAATGCATATTCCAGATTACAGCCAGATTGTACGCCCTCTTTATCAAGTGACCAGAAAGAAAAATGATTTTCAGTGGGGCCCTGAACAACGACAGGCTTTTGAACAGATTAAACAAGAGATTGTGCATGCAGTAGCCCTTGGACCAGTCCGTATGGGACAAGATGTTAAAAATGTGCTCTACACTGCAGCTGGGGACAATGGTCCTACCTGGAGCCTCTGGCAGAAAGTGCCAGGGGAGACTCGAGGTCGACCCCTAGGATTTTGGAGTCGAGGATACAAGGGTTCCGAGGCCAATTACACCCCAACTGAAAAAGAGATACTGGCAGCATATGAAGGAGTTAGAGCTGCCTCAGAGGTAATTGGTACTGAAGCACAACTTCTCCTGGCACCTCGATTACCAGTACTAGGCTGGATGTTCAAGGGTAAGGTTCCTACTACTCATCATGCAACTGATGCTACATGGAGTAAATGGATTGCATTAATTACACAGAGGGCTCGAATAGGAAACCCTAATCGCCCAGGAATCTTAGAAGTGATCATGGACTGGCCAGAAGGCAAAGACTTCGTAATGCCACCAGAAAAGGAGGTGGTACGTGCTGAAGAAGCCCCACCATATAATGAACTACCAGAGGATGAGAAGCAGTATGCCCTGTTCACCGATGGATCCTGCCGTCTTGTAGGAAAGCATCGGAAGTGGAAAGCTGCTGTATGGAGTCCTATACAACGAGTCACAGAAGCCACAGAAGGACAAGGTGAATCAAGTCAATTTGCAGAGGTAAAAGCCATCCAGCTGGCTCTAGATATTGCTGAACGAGAAAAGTGGCCAAGGCTGTATCTTTATACTGACTCATGAATGGTGGCAAATGCCTTGTGGGGGTGGTTAAAGCAGTGGAAGCGAAGCAACTGGCAGCGTAAAGGTAAACCTATTCTGGGCCTTGAAAAGCAAATCTTGTGGCGACATGGCACACCAGAGAGAATTGAGTCGGACAATGGGACTCATTTCAAAAACAGTCTCATAGATAACTGGGCCAAAGAGCATGGCATCGAATGGGTATATCACATCCCCTATCATGCACCAGCATCTGGGAAAGTTGAACGGTATAATGGGCTGTTAAAAACTACCCTAAAAGCAATGGGGGTTGGAACCTTTAAAAACTGGGATAAGCATTTGGCACAAGCTACCTGGCTAGTTAACACCAGAGGATCTATCAACCGAGCTGGCCCTGCTCAGTCAGACCTTTTACATACAGTAGAAGGGGATAAAGTCCCTGTGGTGTATGAAAGGAATCTGTTGGGAAAAACTGTCTGGGTTCTTCCTGCTACAGGCAAAGGTAAACCCATTCACGGGATTGCTTTTGCTCAAGGACCTGGATGTACTTGGTGGGTGATGCTGCAGGATGGTGGAGTCCGATGTGTCCCTGAAGGTGATCTAATCTTGGGTGAGAATACTTAATTCTGAACTGCATGATGTTAATTGCTGCATAATACTAACAGTGTTCATAAGTGTCTTTCAGGTTGAAGCAGTGGTGATGGGAATGGAGCTAGCTGCAAGTGGCGTCCAGTAACCTCCTCGAGACTGACATCTTTAACCTGCAACCCGTGGGCACGAACTGTGACAAAGCTCATATCATCTCTCCTACCCTGGGAGACTCCTAGCCAGATGGAAACCCACAATCCTGAACTAAATGAACTTGATGAACTTTTTTTTTTTGTATAGAGAAGAGTCATAAACTAATGTTATCTGTATATATTTTAAAATGAAAAGTTAGTGGTGATCTGAATATGACGTGAATGGTATGGAATAAGGGGTGGAATGTCCTGGTTTGGCCTAAACCAGGCCGATTTTCCTTTCAGTGATTTTTACTTTCAGCTAAGTCTCCTCTAAGTAACTGCACTTTCTGAAACTAACTACATGTTTTGCAGACAGTGTCTGCTTCCAGGACTGATAACGCTCGAAGTTTGTAGTTATCGCTGAGGCACCAGTAGGGATGTTGTGCAGTAAGGCTCTTGCTGTACTTAGTCTTAGAGAAACCAAGGTCACTGCTGAATTCCTCACTGCTTATGAGTGAAGAGCCGAAGAGGGGTTGCAGCTGCAGGGGGGAGCAGACAGGGCAGGTGACCCAAAATTGACCAACGAGGGTATTCCATCCCATACACGTCATTCTCGGTATAAAGCGGGGGGGATCACGAGGGTCTGGTTCCTCTTGCTCTTTTCTGCTATGGCCGGTGTCCAAGGAGGACTCCGACTGTTTTTCCTGCTGCCCCCGATCCCGATCCATGCATCCCTGAATCCAGCTCTCGACCGTCGCTAGGCCCAGCCTGGGCCTTCACGGAGCCTGCCCTGCAGTGCCGGTGGTGACGTTGCCGACATCGGGGGAGCTCGATCTTGGTTTTGTATATATATTTGTATATATTTGATTATTCCAATATTATTATTATACTCTTTTTCATTATTATAGGTTTATTAAAACTGTTTTAACTTTCCAACCCGTAAGTCTCTCTCCCTTTTCCCGTTCCCTTTCCCTTCGGATGGGGGGGAGGGTTAACAGAGAGCGTCTGCTGCAGGTTTAATAGCCAGCCCAGCTTTAAACCGTGACAGATAGGTAATAAAGGCTTTAAACAATGCTGACCCCAGAACTGATGCCTAAATGGTACCACTAGTAATTGGTCACCAGTTGGACTCGGTACTGCTTACCATAACTTTCTGAGTCTATGACTCCAGTCAATTTCCTACCCATCTTATAGTCAGCAATTGCACGTATCACTGCTTGCACCCATTCTCATTTCCCTGCTGGCAGATGTGGGCATTGTGAAGTCCACCAAGAGAACAATGGCCTTTGATTTTAAGGCTTCTTCCAGCTGTCTAAGGAAGACCTCATGTACTGGCTAGCTGTAGCAGAAGCCTACTTCAACATCACCCGTGCCCGCGTTAGTCTCTCCTCTTATCTTTACCTACAAACTCTCAAGCAGCTCATTCCCAGTTCCAAGGCAAAGCTGCGCTCACTCCAGTCACTCCTTTGCATTGAGTGCAACACTTCCTTCTCACTTCATCTGTCTTTCCTGAAAGTCTGGACCCAGCCATTAAGACTCCACGCAATGCAGCCTATTCCACCACCTCTCTGTAATCCCAGTGAGGTCATAGCTCTGCAACTGTGAACAGCTCTTTAGCTTCTCCTGTTTGTGTCCCATGCTGCATGTGTTTGTATGCTGGCATTTGAGATGGACCTCAGCCATGCTGCTTTCACAGGGAAAGTGCAAGAACCTCCCCCATCATGCAGTGCCCCAGTAGATGCTGTGTAAGCACTGTTCAGCAATAACTAAAACATCAGTGTGTTATCAACACTATTTTCAGCACAAATCCAAAACATAGTCCCATACAAGCTACTACGAAGAAATTTAACTCTATCCCAGACAAAGCCAGTACTGTGAGACAGTTCCTCACTACCCCTCTTTTTGCATCTTTTTGGATTATGACAACCCTTCCCTGATGTACCTATTTTAGCCTTTCATCTCGTTTGTCAGATAGATCCTGTCCCTTGTAGGCAGTGCTTTTTCCTCAAAGAGGGTCCTACGGTCATAGTAGCCAAAGTCCTCTCTGAGTCACCAGCCACTCGACCAGGTGTTGATATGCTGGTGCATCCACTTCTGCCTCAGCCTTTCCCCTTTACTGAAGGGACTGAGATCTTCATCTGGGCCTCCAACTGGAGTAATTGTCCCTACTACTCATTGTCTTTTGCTTGCCTCTTACTCCTAGAGCTCTGTAATGGCTCCTGACATGCGCAGAGTTGCCCCTGCCAGTGTCATGGATGCCTACATGGATGAGCAGCAAGGGGAATAGTCAAAGGGCTGGACAAGCCTTGTCAGTCTCTCTGAGATCCAAGCGCCAATCATGTGGCAAGTAGCAAACCTTTTAATACATCGGCTTTGGTCATCAAGTGGGTGCCTCTGTCCCCCATAAGAAGGTGTCTCCAGCGACTGTCACCCTCCTTTTCTTCTTTGGTTCAGGTTCAGGTGTCTCTGATGCTTGCCTAGCTGGAAGCCATCTTCCTCAGCTGTTCCCGGGGCACTATATCCCTTCAGTAACTGCAGAACTGCAGAAAGAGAAGGAGCTTTTGCTGTGTTGCCAGAAGTCACAACCTTCTAACCTCTTCCATCGTGGGCACCTCCATCCACTGCTTCTTTTTAGGGTAGTCTCCAGCTGCGTTTGTATTCTTGGAGAAAAGGCTGGGGTTGTTGGCTCTGTATGGTCTTTGAAGACCCTGTGAATCTCCTGTTCATCCTCCCTGATGGTATACAGCTTGTTCAACTCCTCCCACAGCCCTTTCAGCTGGTGACTCAGCATCTCAGCTACAGCATATCTCCCACAGAGGAGGCCACTGCTTAGGTCCTGAAGAAAGGCACTGCTAGGGCACTCCCAGATCACTGCCAGAGACTAGGATGGCAGCACCCTCCCACAGGAGATGTGTCTGGATGGAGGTCTCTGCTGTGATAGGAATAGCTACTCCAGTTGATATTGGAGATGGTGAATAGCTCCATCAGTGCATAGTTTTGAGTGGAGATTCTGAGTCCCTTTGTACCCTTACTGCACTAACTACAATGACAACTGCCTTAGCTCTGTTAACTGCCTTTTTTTGCTCCATGTAATAACGTATTTTTAGGAGCTCATGTTATTCTGCCTTTATGTTGTTTCAGATTTAGTTGGTTAATAGCTGTATTTTACAAGTGTCTCCTCTTAAACAGCACTAATAAAAATTCTGGAATTTGATTAAAATACTGTAAAATACTTCAATAAAAATGAATATTTTTGTGTTCTTTTTAATTTTGGTAAGCTGAGCTACAATAGAGTACTGGATATACCTGAGCTATTAAAGTGTACTGGATATATCGTACAAGAGTCACAGAATCACAGAATCACAGAATGTTAGGGATTGGAAGGGACCTCGAAAGATCATCTAGTCTAATCCCCCTGCCGGAGAAGGATTGCCTAGACCATATCACACAGGAATGCGTCCAGGCGGGTTTTGAATGTCTCCAGAGAAGGAGACTCCACAACCTCTCTGGGCAGCCTGTTCCAGTGTTCAGTCACCCTCACCGTAAAGAAGTTTTTCCTCATATTTATGTGGAACATCCTGTGTTCCAGCTTGCACCCATTGCCCCTTGTCCTGTCAAGGGATGTCACTGAGAAGAGCCTGGCTCCATCCTCATGACACTTGCCCTTTACATATTTATAAACATTAATGAGGTCACCCCTCGGTCTCCTCTTCTCTAAGCTAAAGAGACCCAGCTCCCTCAGCCTCTCCTCAGAAGGGAGATGTTCCACTCCCTTAATCATCTTCGCGGCTCTGCGCTGGATTCTCTCTAGCAGTTCCCTGTCCTTCTTGAACTGAGGGGCCCAGAACTGGACACAATACTCCAGATGCGGCCTCACCAGGGCAGAGTAGAGGGGGAGGAGAACCTCTCTCGACCTGCTGACCACACCCCTTCTAATACACCCCAGGATGCCATTGGCCTTCTTGGCCACAAGGGCACACTGCTGCCTCATGGTCATCCTGTTGTCCACTAGGACCCCCAGGTCCCTTTCCCCTACGCTGCTCTCCAACAGCTCTGTCCCCAACTTGTACTGGTACATGGGGTTGTTCTTGCCCAGATGCAGGACTCTACACTTGCCCTTGTTATATTTCATTAAATTTCTCCCCGCCCAACTCTCCAGCCTGTCCAGGTCTCTCTGAATGGCTGCACAGCCTTCCGTTGTGTCAGCCACTCCTCCCAGTTTTGTGTCATCAGCGAACTTGCTGACAGTGCACTCTATTTCCTCATCCAAGTCATTAATGAATATATTGAATAGTACTGGTCCCAGTACTGACCCTTGAGGGACTCTGCTAGACTCAGGCCTCCAACTGGACTCTGTCACATTGACCACCACTCTCTGGCTTCTTTCCTTCAGCCAGTTCACAATCCACCTCACTACCCGATCATCCAGACCACACTTCCTCAGTTTAGCTGCGAGGATGCTATCATGGTATCACTTCTGGTACTCTAGTTGTGCATTGTCTGTGTAAGAATATTCACATTAACTTGGAAGAAGAATTAAAGTTAGAACAGCTGCTGGATTTATTTTTGCATGAATTATGCAACTTTTAGAAAAGTATAGAACTTATTTTTTTGCTTAGTTTAACTTGTCGACAAAATCATTGATAGCAATAGCTATCAATAGTAAATAAAACTGTTTGCTTCATTTACTGTATTATTACAATGAGATCCCTCACAGTGGTAAGCAATATATAGACTTCTCAGAAGTTCCTCATGAGTAATATATGCAGGACTGAACATTGCCTCTTAATGTAGTTTCTTCTGCTTCTTTTTATACTAATTATTGTATTAGAATATTAAATAAATACGTATATTCTCATATGCAACAATCAGGTGTAATCTGGAAATGCTTAAAGTACAGTCAATATAATTTATATTTTAATGATTACAGAATTTTTATAATACTACTTGTGTAATCTCTTTGCAAAGGTGAAAAATACTAGCTTAATTTCTGTCTTCTCTTAAGTAAGAAACACTCCTCCTGCCTTTCTAATTTATTCAGTGACATTACTGTGTTTATATTTTGTTCTCCATTCTTTTCCTAATAATTCTTTGTATTCTGTGTTTTGATCACAGCAGAGTACTATGCTTACAGTTCCAGATGATTACCCCAAAAAGAGTCTTATGTTATCTCTCATGAAAAGAACAGTTAATTTTAAAGCCTATTATTATTGTAAATGTATAATTAGGATATTGGAGAGGGTTTTCCATTCAGTTTTGCCATGCATACTTTTGTATTTATCAATACTGGAATCTTAGGAGTTGTGAATCTGACTTCAAAGGTGGCCCTGCTTTGAGCAGAGGGTTCGACTAGATGACCTCCAGAGGTCCATTCCAACCCAAAATGTTCTGAGTCTATGATTTTATTGCCCAATGAATCATGTTAGAATTCAACTTGTCTAACTTCAGATATATATGAGATGAACACATATGTCTGATATCTGTATCTAGGTTCCTAGTCAATGGGAACATTCAAGATGGTTCAGTTTTCTCAGCATAAGTATCTGAGACATCTGAGACACCCTAGGTTATCTGAAGCATCCACACTGTGGTGGCAGATAGGACACAGGACCTGAGGAAGATGCATTGGAGTTGGAAACCGTACCCAATACCTCTGGTCATCTCACAGGGAGGCAGTATACATCTATGTTAAGGGAAATTAATATCAGGTATAAGCACCAACTTATTTTAAATATCTGCATTAAGGTGAAATGAGTTAATCCTAGAGGTATACTTTTTTTTCCAGGAAGTATAAAAGGAGTGTTGACGACTAGCTTAGATCATAATTGACTCTATTGCAGAACTGCTTCAGTTTTGGTGAGACAATCAATTTAGGTTTTCATTAGAATATTCTAAATCTCTTCACAGTCAGCTTCAGATTTACTCTTCTAAATTATTTTGCATCTCCAGACAACTTTCAGTACACCAAAAAGCACAACTCCCTGTCACCGTTTAAGGCTAGGCGGGAAGTTAAACGGACGGCAGACACTCTCTGATAACCTTATCCTTGCCCAGAGGGGGAAAGGAAACAAGAAAAGGGAGAGAGACTTATGGGTTGGAAAGTTAAAATAGTTTCAATAAACAATAACAAGAAAAAGAAATAGTATAATAAATAACGAACTGTGTATAAAACCGCTACTGAGCTCCCCGCGATGACGACCACGTCACCGCTGACACTGCAGGGCAGGTGCTGGGCAGTCCCGGAGCACACGTGGCAGCGGGCAGAACTGGGTTCAGGAGCGATGGCAGGAGCACGGGCAGGGTCCTCTCAGGATGTCAGCCATAGGGGAAGAGAGCACAACCCCTGTGGTCCCTCAGCTTTATACTGAGTATGACGTGGGTGGGGTGGAATACCCCATCGGTCAGTTCGGGTCACCTGTCCTGTCCGCCCCTCCCCACTGGTGCGGCACTCTACAGCCCCTTCCTGTGTGGGACAAAGAGACCCAACAGGGACCCTAGTTCCCACGGCAACAGGCCGTATCGTCAGCTTCAGAAAAGTAGTCACTTAAAAGAAACTTGACTGGAAAGTCTGTCCTAGTCCAAACTAGGACACTCCCAAAACAAACTATATCAGAGCTTTTCTGTTACTTTCTTTTGCTGGGAAAACTAACCAGTTGTTTCTGTTCTTTAATATTTTAACATAACCTCACTCTATGAAAAGTAGCTCTTATCTGATAGTGATTACATTCTTTAAACACTTCTGATGAACAAATTTTTGGAGGACATAAAAAAATGCAAGTATTTAACAAGTTTAGTTCATTCTGGCCCGTCTGCTCCTTGACTTTTCCAAAAATCTTTCATAGTTTCCATAGAGAGTTGTTCCTTAAGGATCTATATCAATCTTATCCAATATAACAACTTTGTCTATGTCTCTATTTACTTTATTATGTACTATAGTTTCTACAGATTCACACAATTCAAAGTTCAGACTTACTGGTCTGTAGTGCCCCAGGTTATCTTTATAATCCGTTAAAAAATGCTGTCACTTCACTATCTTTGATTCCTGTGTTGTTTTAACAATACATTGTTCCATTAATACTAGCTCTGACATACTCTCCCACCAAATGTTACCATTTTATCTGTTCAGCTGATCCTATCTTAGTATCTTCTTAATTTCTTTTTCCTTTTAATCTAAATAACATTTAGCTTTAGATGCTTTTAATTTTTGTCTTTTTAAAATTTTTTTTACCTTACAAAAATACGTTTAATCTGGTAACACAATGACATTGTGTAAAAAATGGCACTATATTATTTACATCCTGAACCTTGTTTTGTACATTCAAGAGCTGCTTCTGGTCTGACTTTGTTCCAGAAATCAATCATTCTGTAGGGAATAAGTGCGAAGAGACTTTGCGTAATATCCCTCCTGATATTTGCTCAGACTAGTGGAGGGAACTAGAAAAATTCCATTAGCATGAAGGCTCTATAGTCTAAGTGCAGACTGATGAGGAGGTGCGTTTAGTCTTTGTCACTCAGTCACCAAGAGTAGAGACCTGGTTCATAAACACCAGAGTTCCTTACGAAGTGTGCATGTCATCTTTGCTATGGGAGTTAAGGCGCAAACAGAGAATTCTTTCAGAATGTGTCTTATGCTGAAATGCACCTGGATCTCACTCTAAAATAAAGTCAGGACAAAAATGAAACGTGCATCCGGGTTGTATGAAAGGAGACAGCATCTGTTCCCTTAATCTGGTCAAGGACCAGAAGGGGATAATAAGAAAATGAGGATGCCATAAGCAAGAACACAGAGGAATGCAAACATAAACTGCAAACAGTAAGGGAAGAAGTAACAGGAGAACCAAACCTTGTCAGTAACACTAATTGGTAAGGGTAGGTGGAATGTGGGAATGTTTATTTTAGTAAGATTACCTAATGGAGGACCATGTCTAGTGGTATACTAAGGAAAAAAAAAGGAAGCTGTAGACAAAACACAGAGACACAAATGTGACAGCTAAACATGATGGAGACAAAGACAAGAGACAAACCTCAACAATCACACTAATTGATATGCTATCAAGAAACTGCAGGTAAACTGGGACTTTGTAACTGATAAGGATGAAAACCAGAGGGTCCAGGATGTTGGAGAGGGTTGGTGGGACTGTGCCAACTGATGAGGCAATGTGCAGGAGAAGAGGTGCATGGAGGAACAGAGAGGTGAGTAGACAGAAAGGGGTATAAAAGGGGCTGGTCACATGTAAAAAGGACCAGATCAGTACATTTGTCTGGCTGAGCCCTGTGCTTTCTTTGCTGCATGGCTGGCTGATGTTCAGCTTGCTTTCCACCAGGACCCCTAAGTCCTCCTCTGCCAGGCTATTTTCCAGCTGGTAGGCCCTCTACTTGTCATGGTGCACAAGGTTATGCCTCCCCAGAGGCAGGACGTTGCATTTACACTTGTTGAATTTCATGAAATTCCTCTTGGTTGATTTCTCCAACCTGTCAAGGTTCCTTTAAATGGCAGCACACATATCTCATGTATCAACCTCTCCTCCCAGTTCTGTGTTGTCTGCTAACCTGCTGAAGGCACGCTCTGTCCCGTCATCCAGCTCATTAATTAAGATGTTGAACACCATTGGCTGCAGTACCAACACCTGGGGTATACCGCTCAGTGACTGGCCTCAGCTGGATTTGGTGCTGCTGCTCACCACCCATTGGGCCTGCAGTTCAGCCAGTTTTCAGACTGCTTCATTGCTCATTTATCTGTCACAGAATCACAGAATCACAGAATGACAGAATCAATCAGGTTGAAAGAGACTTCTGGGATCATCGAGTCCAACCATTGCCCTGACACCACCATGTCAACTAGACCATGGCACTAAGTGCCATGTCCAGTCTTTTCTTAAACACATCCAGAGATGGTGACTCCACCACCTCCCTGGGCAGCCCCTTCCAATGTCTAATAACCCTTTCTGTAAAGAAATTCTTCCTGATGTCCAACCTGAACCTCCCCTGGCAAAGCTTGAGGCTGTGTCCTCTTGTGCTATCGCTAGTTGCCTGGGAGAAGAGGCCGACTCCCACTTCACTACAACCTCCCTTCAGGTAGTTGTAGACTGCAATAAGGTCACCTCTGAGCCTCCTCTTCTCCAGGCTAAACAACCCCAGCTCCCTCAGCCGTTCCTCATAGGTCAGACCCTCCAGACCCTTCACCAGCTTGGTCGCCCTCCTCTGGACTCTCTCCAACACCTCAACATCTTTCTTGAAGTGCGGGGCCCAGAACTGGACACAGTATTCAAGGTGTGGCCTCATCAGTGCCAAGTACAGAGGGACGATTACTTCCCTAGACCAGCTGGTTACACTATTCCTAATAGAGGTCAGGATGCCACTGGCCTTCTTGGCCAAATGGGCACACTGCTGGCTCACAGAATCACAGAATCACAGAATCACAGAATGTTAGGGATTGGAAGGGACCTCGAAAGATCATCTAGTCCAATCCCCCTGTCGGAGCAGGATTGCCTAGATCATATCACACAGGAATGCGTCCAGGCGGGTTTTGAATGTCTCCAGAGAAGGAGACTCCACAACCTCTCTGGGCAGCCTGTTCCAGTGTTCAGTCACCCTCACTGTAAAGAAGTTTTTCCTCATATTTATGTGGAACCTCCTGTGTTCCAGCTTGCACCCATTGCCCCTTGTCCTGTCAAGGAATGTCACTGAGAAGAGCCTGGCTCCATCCTCATGACACTTGCCCTTTACATATTTATAAACATTAACGAGGTCACCCCTCAGTCTTCTCTTCTCTAAGCTAAAGAGACCCAGCTCCCTCAGCCTCTCCTCAGAAGGGAGATGTTCCACTCCCTTAATCATCTTCGTGGCTCTGCGCTGGATTCTCTCTAGCAGTTCCCTGTCCTTCTTGAACTGAGGGGCCCAGAAATGGACACAATATTCCAGATGCGGCCTCACCAGGGCAGAGTAGAGGGGGAGGAGAACCTCTCTCGACCTGCTAACCACACCCCTTCTAATACACCCCAGGATGCCATTGGCCTTCTTGGCCACAAGGGCACACTGCTGCCTCATGGTCATCCTGCTGTCCACTAGGACCCCCAGGTCCCTTTCCCCTACGCTGCTCTCCAACAGCTCTGTCCCCAACTTGTACTGGTACATGGGGTTGTTCTTGCCCAGATGCAGGACTCTACACTTGCCCTTATTATATTTCATTCAATTTCTCCCCGCCCAACTCTCCAGCCTGTCTAGGTCTCTCTGAAAGGCTGCGCAGCCTTCCGGTGTGTCAGCCACTCCTCCCAGTTTTGTGTCATCAGCGAACTTGCTGACAGTGCACTCAATTCCCTCATCCAAGTCATTAATGAATATATTGAATAGTACTGGTCCCAGTACTGACCCTTGAGGGACTCCGCTAGACACAGGCCTCCAACTGGATTCTGTCCCATTGACCACCACTCTCTGGCTTCTTTCCTTCAGCCAGTTCACAATCCACCTCACTACCCGATCATCCAGACCACACTTCCTCAGTATAGCTGCAAGGATGCTGTGGGAGACGGTGTCAAACGCTTTACTGAAATCAAGATAGACCACGTCCACAGCTTTACCATCATCTATCCACCGGGTTACGTCCTCATAAAAGGCTATCAAGTTGGTTGAGCATGACTTCCCCTTGGTGAAGCCATGCTGAGTGCCCCTAATGATCCCCCTATCCTTGATGTGCCTAGAGACAGCACCAAGGACAAGTTGTTCCCTCACCTTTCCGGGGATGGAGGTGAGGCTGAGTGGTCTATAGTTACCCGGGTCCTCCTTCTTGCCCTTTTTGAAGACTGGAGTGACATTCGCTTTCCTCCAGTCCTCAGGCACCTCTCCCGTTGCCCACGACTTAGCAAAGATGATGGAGAGTGGCCTATCAATGACTTCTGCCAGCTCCCTCAGCACCCGCGGGTGCATCCCATCAGGGCCCGTGGATTTATGGACGTCCAGATTGCTTAATTGGTCCCTGACCCAGCCCTCAACTACCAAGACAGATTCCTCCTCTATCTTGACTTCTTCTGAGGCCGCAGGGGTCCGGGGTTCCTCAGGACAGCCTCCAGCAGTATAGACAGAGGCAAAGAAGGCATTCAGTAACTCCGCCTTCTTTTTATCCTCTGTCTCCAGGGCCCCCACCTCATTCATCAGTGAGCCTACAGTGCCTCTAATGTTGGCTTTACCTGCAATGTATTTGAAGAAGCCCTTTCTCTTGTCCTTGACCTCTCTTGCAAGGTTTAATTCCAAGAAGGCCTTAGCTTTCCTAGTTGCCTCCCTACATCCTCTGACAACAGACTTCTATTCCTCCCAAGTGGCCAGCCCCTCCTTCCATGATCTGTACACCCTCTTCTTCCACTTGAGTTTGCCCAGCAGTTCCCTGTTTAACCATGCAGGTCTCCTGGTACCCTTCCTCGACTTCCTACCTGCTGGGATGCTCTGATCTTGAGCTCGGAAGAAGCAGTCCTTGAATGCTAACCAACTATCTTGGTCCCCCTTATCTTCTAGTACCCTGTCCCATGGGATTTCCCCTAGCAATTGCTTGAAAAGGCCAAAGTTGGCCCTCCTGAAGTCCAGGGTTGCAATTCTGTTAGCTATTCTGTTCCTGCCACATGAGATCCTGAACTCTACCATTTCATGGTCACTACAACCAAGGCTGCCCTCAACCTTCACCTCTTCAACCAGACCCTCCTTGTTAGTAAGGATAAGATCCAGCAGCGCTCCTCTCCTACTTGGCTCATCCACCATTTGCATCAGAAAGTTATCATCAATGCACTGGAGTAACCTCCTGGACTGAGGATGGCTGGCTGAGTAGGCCTCCCAGCAAATATCAGGGTAGTTGAAATCCCCCACAACAACCAGACCCTGTAATTGCGAGACTGCTCTCAGCTGCCTGTAGAAGGCCTCATCACCCTCCTCATCCTGATCCGGTGGCCTGTAATAGACACCCACAACAGTATCACCCCTGACAGCCTGCCCCTTAATTCGCACCCACAAACTCTCAACTCGCTCCTGATCCGCCCCTGGACAGAACTCAATACATTCTAGCTGCTCACTCACATAAAGAGCAACTCCACCACCTTTCCTTAGCGGTCTGTCTTTCCTGAACAAGACATAGCCATCCATGACCACATTCCAGTCATGCGAGGCGTCCCACCAAGTCTCTGTAATTGCCACTAAATCATAGCCCCCCGACCGAACTCGGATTTCCAACTCCTCCTGTTTATTCCCCATGCTGCGCGCATTGGTGTACAGGCATTTCAGGGAGCGAGCTGAGCACACCGATTTCACCCCAGGGGGATGGGGGGCCTCCTGGTCTGCCTCAACACTAGAGCATTGCCCCAGCGGTGCAAGCCCAGCTACTACCCCATCCCCCTTCGAATCTAGTTTAAAGCTCTCCGAATGAGCCCTGCTAATTCCTGTCCCAGAACCCTTTTGCCCCTACGACATAAACCTTTCCCATGTATTACCGTCACGCCTGGTGTCTTATAAAACCAGCCATTATCAAAGAACCCAAAGCCCTGCCTGTAGCACCAGTCTCGTAGCCAGGCATTAATAGAGAGAATCCTACTATTCCATCCCACGTCATCACCTGAAAATGGAAGGAGGGAGGAGAAAACAACTTGTGCCCCAGACTCTTTCACCAACCGTCCTAGGGCCTTGTAGTCTTTCTTCATCCCCCTCAGACTACGGGATGCAGCTTCTTCCCCACCTGTCTGGAAGATCAGCAGGGGGTAGTAGTCTGTGGCCTTCACCAGGTTGGGGAGTTTCCTGGTGATATCCCTGATTCGGGCTCCAGGCAGGCTGCAGACCTCCCTGTGATGGGGGTCAGCTCTGCATATTGGGCCCTCAGATCCCTTTAGGAAGGAGTCTCCAACCACTAAAACTCTTCTCTTCTTCCTTGTGGAGGAGGTAGCTATACACCTGTCAGGTTTTTCTGACTGTGGTGGGACCTCTGATATAGGTTGCCTCTCCACCACATCCCCATTGGACCAGATGTATTCCACTAGGGCTCATGTTTAGCCGGCTGTCGATCAGCACCCCCAGGTCTCTTTCTACCGGGCCGCTTTCTAACCACTCTTCCCCCAGCCTGTAGAGCTGCATGGGGTCATTGTGGGCGAAGTGTAAGACCCGGCACTTGTTCTTGTTGAACCTCATGCCGTTGGTCTTGGTCCATCTATCTAACCTGTCCAAATCCCTCTGAAGGGCCTTCCTACCATCCAGCAGATCGACACTGCCACCCAGCTTGGTGTCATCTGCAAATTTACTGAGGGTGCACTCAATCCCTACATCTAGATCATCTGTAAAGATATTGAACAGCACCAGCCCCAGAACTGAGCCCTGGGGAACACCGCTAGTGACTGGCCACCAGTTGGACTTTGCCCCATTCACCACCACTCTCTGGGCTAGGCCATCCAGCCAGTTTTTAACCCATCAAAGAGTACACCCATCCAAGCCCCGGGCAGCTAGTTTGTCTAGGAGGATGCTGTGGGACACAGTGTCGAATACCTTACTGAAGTCTAGATAGACTACATCCACAGCCCTGCCCTCATCTACTAAGCAGGTCACTTGGTCATAGAAGGAGACCAGGTTGATCAAGCAGGACCTGCCTTTCATGAATCCATGTTGGCTGGCCCCGATGCCCTGATTGTCCTGCATGTGTTGTGTAATGGCACTCAGGATGATCTGTTCCATCACCTTGCCTGGCACCGAGGTCAGGCTGACAGGCCTAGAGTTCCCTGGATCGTCCTTCCGACCCTTCTTGTAGATGGGCGTTACATTTGCTAATTTCCAGTCAGCTGGAACTTCTCCAGTTAACCAGGACTGCCAGTAGATAATCGAGAGTGGTTTGGGAAGTCCCTTTGTCAGTTCCTTCATCACTCTGGGGTGAATCCCATCCGGGCCCATAGCCTTGTGGGTGTCCAACTGGCACAGCAAGTCACTAACCGTCTCCTCCTGGATTACGGGGGGTTCACGCAGCTCCCCGCACCTGACTTCAGGCTCTGGGCTGAGTCTCCTGAGGACAACCAGTCTTGACATTAAAGACCGAGGCAAAGAAGGCATTGAGCACCTCTGCCTTTTCCTCATCCCCTGACACTACACTACCCTCCTTATTCAGCAAGTGGTGGAGGCTCTCCTTGACCCTCCTTTTGCTGTTAATGTATTTGTAGAAGCTTTTTTTGTTATCTTTGACTGTAGCAGCCAAATCAAGCTCTAATTGAGCTTTGACCCTTCTAATCTTCTCCCTACACGACCTGGCCACGTCCCTATAGATCTCCCAAGTTACCTGACCCTTCTTCCAGAGCAAATAGGCTCTCTTTTTTTTCCATAAGTTCTAGCCTAAGTTCCCTGTTTAACCAGACCGGTCTTTTTCCCCAACAGCTTGTCTTCCTACACACCGGGACAGCCTGCTCCTGAATATTTAGCAATTCCTTTTTAAAGCATGTCCAGCCTTCCTGGACTCCTTTGCCCTTCAGGACTGACTCCCAAGGGACTCTGTCCACCAACCTCTTAAACAGGCTAAAGTCTGACCACCGGAAATCTAAGGCAGAAGTTCTGCTCTTGCCCCTCCTTACTTCCCCCACTATCGAAAACTCTAACATTTCGTCGTCACTATTCCCAAGACGGCCACCGACCCTCACATCTCCCACTAGTCCTTCTCTGTTCACAAACAACAGTTCAAGCAGGACCCCTCCTCTAGTGGACTCATTTACCACTTGCATGAGGAAGTTGTCCTCCACACATTCGAGGAACCTCCTAGATTGCTTCCTCTCTGCCATGTTGTATTTCCAGCAGACATCCGGCAAGTTGAAGTCTCCTACGAGTACAAGGGCCGGCAACTGGGCGGCTTCTGACAGCCGCTTGTAAAACGCCTCGTCCGCCTGCTCATCCTGGTTGGGTGGTCTATAACAGACTCCCACCGTAATGTCTGCCCTGCCAACCTTCCCCCTGACCTTTACCCATAGACATTCAACCTGTCATCCTCATCATCTTCCTCAATTTCAACACAGTCCAAGCACTCCCTAACATACAATGCTAGCCCACTGCCTCTCCTGCTTCGCCTGTCCCTCTTAAAAAGCTTATAGCCATCCATAGCAGCACTCCAGTCATGAGAGTCATCCCACCACATTTCTGTGATGGCAACCACATCATAACCTTCCTGCTGTACAGTGGCTTCTAGTTCTTCCTGTTTGTTGCCCATACTGCGTGCATTGGTGTAAATGCACCTCAGCTGGGCTAGCGGTCTTGCCCCCAACGCAGGCCTGTCACCCCTAGGTTCATTTGCGGTTGCCACCTCCCTGGGTAGCCCATTCCAATGCCTAATAACCCTTTCTGTAAAGAAATTTTTCCTAATGTCTAACCTGCACCTCCCCTGGAGCAGCTTGAGGCTATGTCCTCTAGTCCTGTTGCTAGTTGCCTGGGAGAAGAGGCTGGCCCCCAACCCTCTACAACCTCCTTTTAGGTAGTTGTACAGAGCAATAAGGTCTCCCCTCAGCCTCCTTTTCTCCAGACTAAACAATCCCAGTTCCCTCAGCCACTCCTCATAAGACTTTTGCTCTAGACCCTTCACCAGATTTGTTGCCCTCCTCTGGACTCGCTCCAGCACCTCAATGTCTTTCTTGAAGTGAGGGGCCCAGAAATGGACACAGTATTCGAGGTGTGGTCTCACCAGTGCCGAGTACAGGGGAACAATCACTTCCCTAATCCTGCTGGCCAAACTATTCCTGATACAAGCCAGGATGCTGTTGGCCTTCTTGGCCACCTGGGCACACTGCTGGCTTATGTTCAGCTGGCTGTCCACCAATACCTCCAGGTCCTTTTCCGATGGGCAGCTTTTCAACCACTCTTCCCCCAGCCTGTAGAACTGTATGGGGTTATTATGGCCAAAGTGTAGGACCCGGCACTTGGCCTTGTTGAACTTCTTACCATTGGTCTTGGCCCATCTATTTAACCTTCTGCAGAGCCTTCCTACCCTCAGGCAGATCAACACTCTCACCCGACTTAGTGTCGTCCGTGAATTTACTGAGGGTGCACTCGATACCCTCATCCAGATCATCAATAAAGATAACAAACAACACTGGGTCCAGTACTGAGCCCTGGGGGACCCCACTAGTGACTGGATGCTAACAGGATGTGATACCATTCACCACCACTCTCTGGGCCCAGCCATCCAGCCAGTTCTTAACCCAGCAGAGAGTGCACCTGTCCAAGCCATGGGCTGCCAGCTTATTCAGGAGACATGCTGTGGGAGACAGGATCAAAGGCTTTGCTGAAGTCCAAGTATACTACATCCACAACCTTTCCCTCATCCACTAGGTGTGTCACCTGGTCATAAAAAGAGATCAGGTTAGTCAGGCAGGACCTGCCTTTCCTAAACCCATGCTGACTAGGCCTGATCTCCTGGTTGTCCTCTATGTGCTGTGTAATCGCACTCAAGATGATCTCTTCCAGGACCTTGCCAGGCACCGAGGTCAGACTGACAGGCCTGTAGTTCTCAGGATCCTCCTTCCAGCCCTTCTTATGGATGGGCGTTACATTGGCCAGCCTCCAGTCATCTGGGACCTCCCCAGTTAGCCAGGACTGATAATAAATAATGGAGAGTGGCTTAACAAGCTCTTCTGTCAGCTCCCTCAGTACCCTTGGGTGGATACCGTCCGGTCCCATAGACTTGTGACTGTCCAAGTGGCACAGCAGGTCGCTAACTACTTCCTCATGAATTATAGGGGGTCTGTTCTGCTCCCTTTCCCTGTCTACTGGCTCAGGGGGGCAGTTGCCCTCAGGATAACCAGTCTTACTGTGAAAGAGTGAGGCAAAATAGGTATTGAGCACCTCAGCCTTTTCCTCATCCCTGGTCACAATGTTCCCCCCTGCATCCAATAAAGAATGGAGATATTCCCTTGATCTCCTTTTGTTGTTTGTGTATTTATAAAAACACTTTATTATCTTTTACTGCAGTGTCTAGATTGAGTTCTAGTTGAGCTTTCGCCTTTTTAATTTTCTTTCTACATGACCTAATGACATCCTTGCACTCTTCCTTAGTTGCCTGCCCATTTTTCCAAAGATCATGAACCTCCTTTTCTTCCTTAAGTTCCTGTGAAAGCTCCCTGTTCAACCAGGCCAGAATTCTTCACCCACGGCTCATCTTTTGGCTCATGAGGATGGCCTGCTCCTGCGCCTTTAAGATTACTTTCTTAAAGTATGTCCAGCTTTCCTGGACCCCTTTGTTATCTAGAACTATTTCCCATGGGACTTTCTGAACCAGTGTCCTAAACAGGCCAAAGTCTGCCCTCCGGAAGGCCAAGGTAGAGGTTTTGTTGACCCCCTTCCTTCTTTCCCCAAGAATCGAAAACTATCATTTCATGGTCGCTGTGCCCAAGATGGCCTCCAACCACCACATCTCGCACCAGACCTCCTCTGTTTGTAAACAACAGGTCTAGCGGGGCACCTCCCCTGGTGGGATCACTAACCAGTTGTGTTAGGAAGTTATCTTCCACGCACTCTAGGAACCTCCTAGACTGCTTCCTTTCCGCTCAGTTGAGTTTCCAGCAGACATCCGGCAAATTAAAGTCTCCTATGAGAACAAGGGCTAGCAATCGTGAAACATCAGCCAGCTGCTTGCAGAATAGTTCATCTGCCTCTTCACCCTTGTTGGGTGGTCTATAACAGACTCCCACCAGGATATCTGCCTTGCTGGCCTTCCCCCTCATTCTTACCCATAGGCACTCAACCTTATCATCACTATCCTTAAGCTCTATACAATCAAAACACTCCCTAATGTAAAGAGCCACCCCACCGCCTCTCTTTCCTCTCTTGTCCCTTCTGAAAAGCTTGTAGCCATTCTTTACAGCACTCCAGTCATGTGAGTCATCCCACCACGTTTCCATGATGGTGACTACATCACATCTTTCCTGCTGCACAATGACCTCCAGCTCCTTCTGCTTGTTACCCATGCTGCATGCGTTGGTGCAGATGCACGTCAGCTGGGCTATCAGTTTCTCCCCCAACTCTGGCATTCCACCCTTAGGCTCATTTCCATCAAGCCAGGTTTTATTCCCCTCCCCCTTCAAGCCTAGTTTAAAGCCTTCTCAATCAGCCCTGCCAACTTACAAGCTAGCATGCTTTTGCCCTATTAAACAGGTGAACCCCATCCATCTCAAGCAGGCCTGGTGCTGTATAAACAGCCCCATGATCAAAAAAGCCAAAATTCCACTGACGGCACCAGTCTTTAAGCCACGTGTTGATCAGGTGGGCTCTCCTGCTCCTTTCGGCATTCTTGCCTGCTACGAGAGGAATCGAGGAAACCTGTGCTCCTGTCCCTTCAACCAGTCACCCCAGTGCTTTGAAATCCTTTTTGATTGCCCTAGGGCTTCTCTCATCAACCTCATCACTGCCAACCTGGACAACCAGCAATGGGTAATAATCAGAGGGATGAATTAGTCTAGGGAGCCTCCTGGTAATATCCCTTACCCAAGCCCCAGGGAGGCAGCAGACCTCCCTGTGAGATGGGTCTGTTCGGCATACAGGGCCCTCACTTCCCCTCAGAATGGAGTCCCCCACTACAATCACCCTTCTTTCTTTTTTAACACCTGTAGTTCTGATCCATCTGGTTGACTGACTTATTCTAGGCAAGCCCCCAGATGGACCTTCTTCTCCACTATCATCTGCCTGACCCTCAAGTTCCAGAGCCTTATACCTATTCGTAAGGGCACTTGGGAAGGTGAGGGGGTCTGGGGGGGGGTGGGATTTTCCTATCCCCCTGAGCAGGGACTTGTTTCCACTCCCTCTCATCCTTTGGGTCCCCTCCTTCCTGATGGTGAGAGGATCAGGGCTCCTCCGACCCTTGCTGAGTTTCCATCTGCTGCATTTCTCTCAGAGATGGAAGCGTGTGACTCCACCAGTCAATTTCTCTTTCTTACTCCCTGATACTCCTCAGACTCTCTACTTCTTCTTTAAGCTCTGCCATCAGGCTGAGCAGATCATCTACCTGTTCACACCACACACAGGTGTCATCTCTGCTGTCTCTTGATATTAAAGCCAGGTTTGAGCACTCCCTGCAGCCAGAGACCTGGACAGCTGTATGCTTCTTAGGGAGCTCCCTCTGGGTCTCCACACTCTTGCTAGCCACGGCTTTCTACCTTGTGGAGACCACCACTGGGTCTGTTCCAAATGGGACAGGCGAAGCCACCAAGTGTGCTCACCCCAGGAGTTGGGAGGGTGGCTGTGCCCTGCCTGCTTGCCCTGCCCGCACTAACTGCCACGCCTGTCCTGTTTGCCTGTCCTGGTTGCCACGCTCCTGGTCTCTCACGCTTCCTCAGTCGTCGTTGCTGCCTTGACGACTGTTTGTTTTGAACTTTCCATGTTTAAATCTCCATCGGTTGCTCCTGGCAATGCCCCCTCCTCGCCTGATTGGCTGTCGAGGGCTTCTGGGTGCTGATGGGGTGTTGCTGAGCTCGGGAATGCCCTGTACAGCCCGATTTAACCCTCAGCCCTGGACTCACCTCAGTCGTTGTCATCATCGTTGCTGCCGCCGCTGCAGCTGCTACCACCTCCGCTGCTGCCCTGCCGACTGCAAGTGCCATGACCTTTCAAAGATAATCAAGAGTGCTCTCATAGTGACATTGAGCAGCTTGCTCAGCACTTGTGGGTGCATCCCATCAGGTTCCATGGACCTGTGTGTAACCAATTTGTTTAAATGTTTGCTAACCTAATAATAATTCTCTACTGAGTGTGAGTATTCCTTGCTTCTGATTTTCCTCAGGTCTCAGGGGCCTGGGACTCATGAAGTCTAGTCTGACCAATAAGGACCAAGTTCATCTTTTCTTCATGAAAGCTTTCTATAATTTAGTATTTTCCATGTCCTTTGTCACGAGATCCCCTGCTCTATTCATCAGAGGGACCATATTTTTGCTAGGCTCTATTTTTCTTGCCTTGCATGTACAACTTAATAATATGCTGGCTTTTTTGGTGCAATTGATGGAAACTGTTCCCTGTTAAAGTACCAAGAAATATTTTCAGAGCTGGGAGGCAAATGAAACACTATTGTTTTTTTTCTTCTTCATTACATTTCATTCAGAATCTTACATTAGAACTGTTTGTTTTTATGAAATGTGATTTTGCTCACAAATATTTGATGTGCATTTAAGATTATAAAAGCATACATACCCAGTGATAAAGACAATTAAGGAGATTTCTTTAAATAGGGAGAAGACATTAACAGGATACGCTCAGGGCATCTGTGTCTATGCATTTACATTCAGATTAACAACATTGTCACATCATGCAGGCAGTTGCAGAATATGTCAGTGTAATGCACTCCTTCTTAGGAAATAAAATAAATTGAATAGAAAAGAAGAAAGAAAAAAGAGGATTGAATAAGAACTGAGGGTAGATTTGTTTGTTTGTTTGTTTTAGCCTATTTCTAGCCTACTCTGTTTTTTAGATGATTTCCTGAAAACATTTTTTGAAATTCATTTTACTACTTACAGCCTAAATATAGAATATTACCTTTGTCTCATTTATTGTGAACTATAAATTAAATTAGCTTTTTCATGTAAACAATTATAATTTATGAAGGAACTTTCTAAAACAACTTTGAATTGAGTTTCCTTTTTATAAGAAAAAAAAGGTATTGTGGTAGCATAGCTTAATTTCAATCCTGTTCCCAAAGGAAAACTACAAAGTCCTTGACTTTAATAAAGGAGATTAGGACTTCAGATGCATTGCATTTATTTGCTTTGTTTTCCCTTTAGAAGATTTTTTAGCAATGCTGAAGGACTAAGGCGACTAAGGACGCAGTTCAACCTGTCACCGAAATCGGGAATAAAACCTCTTAACACCAATGTAGCATTAAGAAGCAGGCACACCTTTATTGCAGCTGGGCGGCACGAGGAGGTAGTCCCTCCAAAAACCGTGCGCGCCTCCCTTGAGAAATCATTCTGTATTTATGTAGTAAAATGTTACATATTCCATGAATTCTTATACATATGCATAACTTTTCCGCGAAAAGGTGGTCTTTATTATAATGAGTTCCAAGAAATCATTTCCATAGTCTCCGCCTTTAACTCCTCCTGGTTGCGCATGCGTATTTTCTTCTGGTGGTCGTGGGCCGGGGTCTCCGCGATGAAGGCCGTATGTCTTCCTCGCTGTGCACTTTTCACCTCTCCTTCTTGCGCAGGCGTATTAACACCTTGGCTCTTGGTCAATCCTCAAGACCAGTTCTAGCTAGTTCCAAAGCAGGAAGTCCAGGCAACCTTATTGTATTCAACTACTGTCCATGACGGTCTCTTAGGTCCAGTAAGTCACCTAATGGGATTTCCACAGTAACCTGTTAAAATTTAACATCCTATGGCTAACTCTGCAGACTCTATAGCAAACACAGTACTCCTTTTTCCCAGTATACCTATCTTATTAAACTTATCATTTTATGATTGAATTTTATTCGATTTTTTTTTAAGTATTAGTAACAAACCGACATAACTTCAGACTTTAATGGAGCTGTCTGGAATTCAAAAATACTGTCATAGTATATGCGGAGGTACAAGCCATCTTAAGAAACAATTTGGATGTCCGTATGTATAAATAATTTAGAATGAGATGAGTCATGCCCTAGAAGACCTCATCTCCTTTTATTCACTCTAAAAGTATTCTGGGATACCTTATTTAGAATCAGAGAATTATAGAATATCTTGAGTTGGAAGGCACCTACAAGGATCACTGTGTCCAACCCCTAACTCCACACAGGACAACATAAAAGCTAAATCATATAGCTAAGAGAGTTGCCCAAATTCTTCTCAAACAGTGACAGGTTTGGAGCAATGACTGCTTTCCCAGGGAGCTTGTTCCAGTGCTTGACTAGCACTCTCACAATTACAGTCCAGCAGTCTCACAATTACAGGGTCTGGTTGTCGTGGGGGATTTCAACTACCCTGATATTTGCTGGAAGGCCTACTCAGCCAGCTATCCTCAGCCCGGGAGGTTCCTCCAGAGCACTTATGATAACTTTCTGATGCAAATGGTGGATGAGCCAACTAGGAGAGGAGCGCTGCTGGATCTTATCCTTACTAACAAGGAGGGTCTGGTTGAAGCAGTGAAGGTTGATGGCAGCCTTGGTTGTAGTGACCATGAGATGGTGGAGTTCAGGATCTCATGTGGCAGGAACAGAATAGCTAGCAGAATCACAACCCTGAACTTCAGGAGGACAACTTTGGCCTTTTCAAGCAATTGCTAGGGGAAATTCCATGGGACAGGGTACTAGAAGATAAAGGGGCCCAAGATAGTTGGTTAGCATTCAAGGACTGCTTCTTCCATGATCAAAAAGAGAGCATCCAAACAGGTAGGAAGTCAAGGAAGGGTACCAGGAGACCTGCATGGTTAAACAGGGAACTGCTGGGCAAACTCAAGTGGAAGAAGAGGGTGTACAGATCATGGAAGGAGGGGCTGGCCACTTGTTGTCAGAGGATGTAGGGAGGCAACTAGGAAAGCTAAGGCCTCCTTGGAATTAAACCTTGCAAGAGAGGTCAAGGACAACAGAAAGGGCTTCTTCAAATACATTGCAGGTAAAGCCAACACTAGAGGCAATGTAGGCTCACTGATGAATGAGGTGGGGGCCCTGGAGAGGATAAAAAGAGACAGAGGATAAAAAGAAGGCAGAGTTACTGAATGCCTTCTTTGTCTCTTTTTATACTGCTGTAGGCTGTCCTGAGGAGCCCCGGACCCCTGCGGCCTCAGAAGAAGTCAGGATAGAGGAGGAATCTGTCTTGGTTGATGAGGGCTGGGTCAGGGGCCATTTAAGCAATCTGGACGTCCATAAATCCACGGGCCCTGATGGGATGCACCCGCGGGTGCTGAGGGAGCTGGCGGAAGTCATTGCTAGGCCACTCTCCATCATCTTTGCTAAGTCGTGGGCAACGGGAGAGGTGCCTGAGGACTGGAGGAAAGCGAATGTCACTCCAGTCTTCAAAAAGGGCAAGAAGGAGGACCCGGGTAACTATAGACTGGACAACCCCACCTCCATCCCTGGAAAGGTGATGGAACAACTTGTCCTTGGTGCTGTCTCTAGGCACATCAAGGATAGGGGGATCATTAGGGGCACTCAGCATGGCTTCACCAAGGGGAAGTCATGCTCAACCAACTTGATAGCCTTTTATGAGGACGTAACCCGGTGGATAGATGATGGTAAAGCTGTGGATGTGGTCTATCTCAATTTCAGTAAAGCATTTGACACCGTCTCCCACAGCATCCTCGCAGCTAAACTGAGGAAGTGTGGTCCGGATGATCGGGTAGTGAGGTGGATTGTGAACTGGCTGAAGGAAAGAAGCCAGAGAGTGGTGGTCAATGGGACAGAGTCCAGTTGGAGGCCTGTGTCTAGCGGAGTCCCTCAAGGGTCAGTACTGGGACCAGTACTATTCAATATATTCATTAATGACTTGGATGAGGGAATAGAGTGCACTGTCAGCAAGTTCGCTGATGACACAAAACTGGGAGGAGTGGCTGAGATGCCGGAAGGCTGCGCAGCCATTCAGAGAGACCTAGACAGGCTGGAGAGTTGGGTGGGGAGAAATTGAATGAAATATAATAAGGGCAAGTGTAGAGTCCTGCATCTGGGCAAGAACAACCCCATGTATGAGTACAAGTTGGGGACAGACCTGTTGGAGAGCAGCGTAGGGGAAAGGGACCTGGGGGTCCTAGTGGACAGCAGGATGACCATGAGGCAGCAGTGTGCCCTTGTGGCCAAGAAGGCCAATGGCATCCTGGGGTGTATTAGAAGGGGTGTGGTTAGCAGGTCAAGAGAGGCTCTCCTCCCCCTCTACTCTGCCCTGGTGAGGCCACATCTGGAATATTGTGTCCATTTCTGGGCCCCTCAGTTCAAGAAGGACAGGGAACTGCTAGAGAGAATCCAGCGCAGAGCCACAAAGATGATTAAGGGAGTGGAACATCTTCCTTCTGAGGAGAGGCTGAGGGAGCTGGGTCTCTTTAGCTTAGAGAAGAGGAGACCGAGGGGTGACCTCATTAATGTTTATAAATATGTAAAGGGCAAGTGTCATGAGGATGGAGCCAGGCTCTTCTCAGTGACATCCATTGACAGGACAAGGGGCAATGGGTGCAAGCTGGAACACAGCAGGTTCCACATAAATATGAGGAAAAACTTCTTTACGGTGAGGGTGACCGAACACTGGAACAGGCTGCCCAGAGAGGTTGTGGAGTCTCCTTCTCTAGATATTCAAAACCCACCTGGATGCGTTCCTGTGTGATATGATCTAGGTAATCCTTCTTCGGCAGGGGGATTGGACTAGATGATATTTCGAGGTCCCTTCCAATCCCTAACATTCTGTGATTCTGTGATTCTGTGACCACCCTCTCAATGAAGAACTTTTTCCTAACATCTAACCTGAACTTCCAGTGATGCAGCTGTAAGCCATTCCCTTGCATCCTATCATCAGACACGAGAGAGAAGAGATCAGCACCTTCTTCTCTGCTCCCCTTCATGAGGAAGTTGTAGATAGCAATGAGATCACCCCTCAGTCTCTTCTTCTCTAAGGTGAACAAGCCCAGTATCCTCAGCTGCTCTACATAATTCATGCCCTCTACTGTTTTCACCATGTGTGTTGTCCTTCTTTGGACACATTCTAATATTTTTATATCCTTCTAACATTCAGGAGCCCAAAATTGCACACAGTACTAGAGATGAGGCTGCACCAATGTTGAGTACAGTTGGACAATTCTTTTGACTGGATAGCTACACTGTGCCTAATACCTCCTAGGATACAGTTGGTCCTTTTGGCCTCCAGGGCATATTGTTGACTCATATTGAGCTTACCATCAACCAAACCCCCCAATCACTTTCTGCAGGTCTACACTCCAGCCTCTCGTCCCCCAGTCTATAAGTCCATCCAGGATTACACTGTCTCAGCTGCAGAAACCAGCATTTGTTCTTCCTAAATTTCATACGATTGGTGATTGCCCAGCACTCTAATCTATCAAGGGCTCTCTGTAAGGCCTCTCTACCCTTGAGTCAACATCTCCTCCTGTTTTAGTATTGTCAGCAAATTTACTTTGTGTGCACTCAACTCCTGTGTCCAGGTCATTGATAAAAACATTGAAGAGAACTGGCCCTAAAACTGAGCCCTGGGGAACATCACTAGTGACTGGCCGTCAACCAGGTGTTACCCTTTTCCTAGCCTGCTCTGTTAGTACCTGTATCAAAAAGTTATCTTCAATGTGCTTCAGGAATTTCCTGGACCTATTTGTGTCTGCTGTATGATAATCCCAGTTAACATCTAGGAAGTTGAAGGACAAAGGCAACTGATCTAAAGATATCCCTTAATTCCTCATATAATAATACAATCATGTCATCATCCTGGATGGGTGATCTACAGTAGATTCCTCCAACAACATCTGTTTTATTAGCTTTTCCTTTTCCCTTAATCCTTACCCAAAGGCTCTCAACCACGTCATTCCTAACTGCAAGTGCTGTACAGTCCAACCTCTCCTTCACATGTAGCGCTACCCCTCCACCTTGCCTGTCCTGGCTATCTCTCATGAAGAGCCTATAACCATTGATTCAGTGGAAGAACTCGTGGTACACTAAGTAAAGATGTCCAGTGATTTCACATAAATCTTAACTTGGATAACTTGTGTACGTATTAATTTTCACTGGAACTTGCAATGCTGAAACCTGTAGGTGTTTTTCAGAAATTCAGTCTTACAACTAACGTATCCTAGGTCAATATTAATCTATAGCAAAATTTGGTCTCCATAATAGAATTTTTTATTTCTTTACTTGTAAATAAACGACAAATAAAAGTTCCCTAAATGGCAGTGAAAACACCCACCTGAAATCAGATGAGATTTACTTGTATCTTTTCTATCCTTACAAGTTACAATATGGCAGTTACACATTAAACAGATAACTTAATATAATTCAGATGTATTTGTATAAGCATAACATACAAAATGTGCAAATTTACAGATTATATGATCCATCGTAATTACAGAATCATAAATATATGGGTCTTGAAGGTAGTTTCAAAAAACATCTAGTCCATCGTTTGTTGAGGAAGGGTAAGTATACTTGGTTATTTTTTGTTTAACCCACTCTTAAAAATCTCCAGAGAGGGAGATCTCAAAAACTTTTAGTACTTCATGATCCTTGTATTTGGAAAATATTTTACTTTGTTTCCCCCCACTGCATAATATCTTAATAATGCAAATTACTAAAGAGAACAATTGTGTCACCAGTCCCTGTAATATTTTCCACATTGTTTGAGTCTTTCTAGATCTTCTCTTAATCTTATAAGTATGCTTTCTTCAGCCTCTACTCAACTGATTTTGTTGCTTTTCTCCAGACCTCTAATATCTTCCTTAAAAGTTGGTTCTTGAAAGTCAACATAATAGGGTATCTTCCTTCCTGAACATCTTCATAATTACGGAAATTGGGGAGGAAAGGAGAGGAAAGGACTGTTTTATTAATTTAAGAATCTATTTTTACCTTCTTATAAAACACACTTTATTACAGTTGCTGTCTCACCAACATCAGATAGTAGAAAACTATTTTTCTTTTACTATTGCTATTTACTATTAGTGTTTTTGCCTGACATGCAACAATCATATCAGTCTGTCTCAGAATTAGATTTACCTTTTCTGTTCAAAACTAGTTTTCAGTTCTTTATAACCTCCATATTTTTCTCTGCAACACTGACGCTTAGCCACTTTTTCCTCATTTTCTAGCTATATGTATTGGATTTTTCCTCTCAAGTACTTCATTGAACGTAATCCTATTTATTTGGGGCTAGTTGTCCAAAACTTTGATAAAATTCTGACATCATCTTTTTAACTGTTTTTAACCTCCTCAGTTTTGGGGTCGTACAGTTTTCCTAAGTGCAATTTCTAACAATCAGCTAAGTAAATAATTAAAAAGTTGAATAGCACTAATCTCATGACAGATATCTACAGGACCTCAATTGAAATGCATTAACAATTAGCTAGCAAACCATTTTTAATCACTTACTTACATTGATAATAATTTCCTGTAATAATTACACAGAGGTAAGATGTTTTCTGTGAAGATAATACCTTCATCAGTAGGTAAGCTGGGTAGAAAAGGAGGACAAAGGAAAGCTTTGTTATTAGTTTTGTGACCTAATTTTCTGTCCACATAAAATCGTGGCCTACTGGATCCCAAATTTAGAGAAAGCTATCAAGTGGCTGGGAGGAAGAGAAGAAATGGGTATTTCCTAGTTTATTTAAATTTAATATGGGCTGTAAAAGACTGAAATAAGTTAGAAAGTCCTATTCAAAGTTGTTTTCATAGTTAGGCACAAGCAAAACCAACTTTTATATTTGAATGTAACATTCATAATTCCTACTTACACAAGTTTTGCACGTAGGCGTTGGGTTTTGACTAGGAGTCACTATTATAATAGCTATATTTTGCTGAATTCTCCAATATTGTTATTTCTGCCTGAAATAAGTGTTTTAAATTTAATCTGAGAAAGCATAATATAGTCATGCTCATAGTAGTTACTATAATAGATATGATAATTTATACCTTTCCTATCTATCAAGTTAATTAATTATCTGTATCAGTGATCTGACTATTGATGATCTATCGTGTGTTGAAGTAAATATCGAATTTTATATTTAGGAAAGAATTTTCTTTCTGCAAAAAAGGGACAAAAGTTTGGATTTACATTGTTTTATTTTTGCTATTGAAGAGCTGGTATCCACCATTTTAATTAAACATATTTATCTACTATTATGCACATATATTTCCAAACATGTGTATACTCTTACCAGTCACAAGTTCAGAGACGACAAAACACAAAGCCTTGTGTGACAAGGATAAAAGTTAGGATGCAGATGCAAAACACTAAGTGGGCTAAATAAATGGTCAGCTCATTTTCTGAGAGGAAGGAAAGTTGTCCTTTAACATTAGACAAAATATTAAGCTTCAATAACTACACTTTCCAAATAAAAGGGGAGAAGTTTTATAATAGTGGATGATTAGATCAGTTGCAGACTGAAAAGTGACTAAAATAATTTTAAGCTAAATGATACTGCCAAATCACAATCTAACTCACTGCCATCACTGCCATCAAGGAGAAGCTTGTTGTACATATATATATATATACACACATACGTTTGTTTTCTGAAACAACTGTAACACCTTACAAGGACAATGGGACAGATTTTTAAGGCATTTAGATAGGTATTGCCTTCCTTTCATTTAATGCAATGACTAAAAATCTTTAACAAAACTCTGTTATGCAGTATGCTAAGAATCCTGTAAAATACAAAGTATATTCTTCAGTGAAGATATTTTAAGATTCATTAAATAATGCTTACCTTAATAACCTATCAAGGAAAAGTGGCAACTTATATAAATCCTGAAAATGTGAGAGGATTTTAAAAGAAAGAAAATGAGCCCTAGTTCATCTCTGGGCTTATCAGTCAACTCATTTGTGCATCTCCTGGATCGTGCTGAAATTTGTTAATGTACTTTTAGTTTAAACAGCGTCTACTCATCAGAATAATCTATTAGGAAGCATGAAATTACTCTTTTCTGTACTTTGTTCTTCAGTGCCATCTGCAAGCTCAGTTCATAACAGAAGCAGAGTAAATACAGAAATCAAGAGAGTACTGCTAAAGCCAAAATGTTACATCGTCAGAGACTTTTCTTTCTAATGTTGTTTACAGTTTACTGAGAACAGCTTTGCATTTTTGTGCATGTGCTTGATAAATTAGTGTCTTTAATAACATTCCACTCTTAACTGTACATGGGGAATATCCTAGCTGAGAGAGGTTCCTGGCTGTCTTTAGCAAGGGTTAAAACACTTATTAGAAGTTTCATTGACAAAAGAGCTATACAGCAAGAAAAGGTAGGACATCTTACGTAACAACGGATTTTTGCCTTGGCACCAGTACACTCCTGCAGGATTCTTCTCCACTCCACCATCAGTTAAGAACAAGGTCTAGCAACAGAAAGAAAATTTCAACCTGCAGGAAGAACAGTAAAGATGGCCTCCTCCTGCTCTGTCTGTACTTTAAGTTACTTTTTTGTTGTTGTTGTCCGGTCAAGATAGGACAAAATGTTATCAAGTGCAGCTCAAGTGCAGCTCAAAAGAAAGTAAAGTCAGAAGTTGTTCACATAAAAGCAATACAAGAACCCCCGCCATGTTTATATTATCAAAATATGTCTAATATTCTTCATTCTGAACTCACACTGAAGGCTCTATTATTTACTTCAGATAAAACTCACTTTAAAACCAGTATGCTTCTTTTGATATTTTGTACATGAAGGCAAGCTGCACAGTGCTAAAAATGTGTAATTATATGTTCCAGAGGATAGGAAAATATATAGGCACTCAAGGAGTCAAAAGGAAATTTCACTACAGAATGATCAAGATAACTGGAAATAATATCTATCTGAAAGGTGTGAGGTCATTATTTAGCTGGTCAAATGCTTTGATTGCTCAAGTTGATCACAAAATTTATTCTCCTGAGATAAATAATTGTAAAAATAAACCCTCCAAACAAACGAACATACAAAAACCCAAAACCCTCATGTTTTATTTTCCTTGAAAAAAAATCTTTAAAAGTGAAGTATTAAGATGCTCTTCTGGTGTTCTAAAATACCAAGTATTATCACTAGACTTGACTGATGTCAATTTCATCTGAGTACAGTCATGTAAATGTTTATATACAAGCATAAGAGCCAAACTTTGTAAATTTATCATATTATACTTCCATGTATTCAAATCAGTTTGTCTGAGTCTTAAAATATTGAATTGAAATGTATTTATCTGTGTATTCAAATTATAAATATAAATTTGCATTAAAATATATAAAATAATAGTTTAATATATGTAAATATACAAATATGTAAATAAATATATATTGTATTTTAATTATATTTGTTATATATGAATTTATTCTAAATATATAAAATTTCTATGATCTGTAAATATCACAGACTATATAAATAAATTATATAAAATTTATTACAGAGTTCAGTCTCGTTATGTGTTAATGATCTATTCATTGGTTCTGGTTTATGTAATGAGAATGTACATGGACTGACAATTTATGAGGGGCTCTGCTTGTAAAGCATCATACTAAATTTTAAAATATTTTTAGTGACTTCTATTACAGCAAAGTTTAAAATACTGTTGTTCTTTTTGTGAAACAGTTTTGTTAGAAAGTTTAATCAAATACTGTTCCCTGTTCAGGACCAGTGGTTAAGTAACCAAGTGTGTAAGCATGTGTTTGAGTTCTACGTTGAAGGTTTCTTACCTGGTTAACACTAGTTTACTAAAAGGCATGTATTAAAAAGATTACCTTAAACAAAGAAATAAAGGGGTATATTTATTCTGTATATTTCTGTACTTGTATGTCTGAATAAACTTTCAAGATATTTCTGTATTTAATTTAAGCTAATAAAGTGAATATAGCCATAGGCTGTAGATTGAGGTGTACATGAGTGTCATAGTATGCAATTCCCACACAAAAGTGATGATGTATTTTCTATGTATTGCCATCATAGGCAAAAAAATCCTAGAATAGGGGAATTTTACATAATTCATTGCCATCCAACACAAACTTCTGATCACTGATTAAGGTATTAAAAAAAAAAAGAGAACACCAATATACAATTCACAGACATATATATAAATGTCTGTTTTCTCCTCTCCCTTGTCTCAGTTTTACTTATTTTCACCGTAGGCTATACTCAGTCCACCCAGTTCATCCAGCCAGATGATGTGTGGCATAGGAGGTTGAGGTGGTATGTGTCAGCCTTTAATGATTGCTGCGGCTCCATTCCTAAGTGCCTCTGCCTGGCTTGAATCACTCATGGGCTGCAGTCTCACAGGGGTGTCCCTGCCCTGGTGTGGGTCACCCATGGTGTCCCGACCCCAGCATGAATTGTCCATGGACTGCAGTCCCTCTGGGGTGTCCCTTTCTGGGCGTGGGTCACCCACAGATCCTGGTACCTTTAGAGACTTCATGGAGTGCCTCCCCAGAGCATTTCTCTTCAGCCCCTACCAAGTGCCAGTGTCTTTGTTAGATATGTTTGATCAGGGGCCCTGGTTGTTTCTCTGACTGGATCAAGCTGGGTATAGTGTAGTTAAGTTTTGGTGAACAATTAATATTTTCCACTGTTTTTTCCTTTGTCTCAAGGCAGGCTGGACCACAGTTCAACAGGCACACTGCAGCTCATGATCTTTCCCCCACAGGTCGCCATTACAGCCTACTGCTACTTACACACATGCCACCGCAGACTTCACCCTTTGCCCCTGTCAAACACATATTTAAGACTAAATTATGAAGGTTAACGAAGTAACTGAACATCTATGCATTTCAACAGTGAACAAACAAGTGTTGAGAATCATTTGGAAGTGTTACTCGTAACATGATTATATTAATATGAATTCTGTTTTCTCTTGAAAAATTATTTCTCTTTGCATTTTCACCTATGCCATTACTTCAGTTATTTTTGACTCATTTTTAGGAATGATTTTATGTTACAGTGTTTATCAAAGAGAAGGACTTCGTATTTTTTTTTCTCTTGTCTATATTTTTTTCTCAATGTTTTGTACTAAACAAATGAAACATACAAATTAACAAAAAACAAACAAGAAATGAGACACAAAATACATAAGTCATTTATTTTTTTTAATTTACTTCTATGGTTTTGGAAACTTTCTGTTTATGGGCTATTGGTTTATAACCACAGATTCTCTAATAATTTTTTAACCAAGCTCCATAATTTAGATTCTTGACATTGAATTCTGAAGTGAGCTTTGTGTTATTTCTGGATTCATTCCTGAGGCTAATCTTTGCAGGGTTATATATGTTTTGTTTGCTTTCACGTCAAGATTTTAGCTAATTACTTTCCTTTGAAGTTAGTTTAACCTTGAACATTCAGAACTCGATCATTGCACTAGTTCTGTTTTCTTGTTTAGCTGCTCTTAATTCTATGGAGAGGTACAGATTTGTGGGTAAAATAGCAACCAAGAATATAAAGTGAGAAAATATCTTTCATTTCAACTATCCCTAGAAAAACAAAAATTAGAGATGAAACAAGTGCAAAGAAAAAAACAAGGGTTTCAGACCTGTCATGTATATTTGTGCTAACTCTCTCACAAGTAATCACTCATTTTAGCTAGTGAAAAAAGATATCAGGGAACTGGTGGAGAGAGTACCGAGCAGAGCCACAAAGATGATTAAGAGAGTGGAACACCTCCCTTATGAGGAGAGGCTGAGGGAACTGGGTCTCTTTAGCTTAGAGAAGAGGAGACAGAGGGGTGACCTAATTAATGTTTATAAATATGGAAAGGGCAAGTGTCATGAGGATGGAGCCAGGCTCTTCTCAGTGACATCCCTTGACAGGACAAGGGGCAATGGGTGCAAGCTGAAACACAGGAAGTTCCACATAAATATGAGGAAAAACTTCTTTACTGGAACAGGCTGCCTAGAGAGGTTGTGGAGTCTCCTTCTCTGGAGATATTCAAAACCCACCTGGAGGCATTCCTGTGTGACATGATCTAGGTAATCCTACTCCAGCAGGGGGATTGGGATAGGTGTTCTTTCGAGGTCCCTTCCAATCCCTAACATTCTGTGATTCTGTGATTCTGTGATATATAGATAGATCAGAAACTCTCCAAAATGGTATTTTTTTTTTATTCAAGATCATCATTGGCTGCTGTCAGGTAAGCAAATTATAACATCAGATTGGGATTGACTAGTCTAGACTGAATGGTGCTGGTCACCCAGGTAGTTACCATAGCATTATTGTAGCCATGTCCATTACTAGATGTAAGAAAGCTCTAATGAGTTTCAAATTTCTGCTACTTCTTTTCTTAGAACTGTGTGCTTTATACGTTCAATATCACAGAATCATAGAATCATAGGGTGGTTTGGGTTGGAAGGGACCTTAAAGATCATTTAGTTCCAACCCCCCTGTCACAGGCAGGGACAGATTTCCTCTAGACCAGGTTGCTCAAAGCCCCATACAACCTGGCCTTAAACACTGCCAGGGAGGGGGCAGCCACAGCTTCTATGGGCAACCTGTTCCAGCATTGCACCACCCTCACAGTAAAGAATTCCTTCCTAATATCTCATCTAAATCTACCTTCTTTCAGTTTAAAACCATTACCCCTCTTCCTGTCACTACTTGCCCTTGTAAAAAGCCCCTCTCCCGCTTTCCTGTAGGCCCCCTTCAGCTACTGGAAGGTTGCTAGAAGGTCTCCCCAGAGCCTCCTCTTCTCCAGGCTGAACAGCCCCAACTCGCTCAGCCTGTCTTCACAGGCGAGGTTCTCCAGCCCTCTCATCATCTTCATGGCCCTCCTCTGGACTTGCTCCAACAGCTCCATGTCCTTCTTACGTTGGGGGCCCCAGAGCTGAACGCAGTACTCCAGGTGGGGTCTCACGAGAACGGAGTAGAGGGGCAGAATCACCTCCCTCAACCTGCTGGCCACACTTCTTTTGATGCAGCCCAGGATACAGTTGGCCTTCTGGGCTGCAAGCACGCACTGCCAGCTCATGTTGAGCTTCTCATCAACTATCGTGCCCAAGTCCTTCTCCTCAGGGATGCTCTCAATACATTGTCTGCCCAGCCTCTATTTGTGCTTGGGATTGCCCTGACGTACTTGCAGGACCTTGCACTTGGCCTTGTTGAACTTCATGCAGTTCACACAGGCCCAGCTCTCAAGCCTGTGAAGATCCCTCTGGATGGCATCCCTTCCCTTCAGCGTGTCGACCACATTGCACAGCTTGGTGTCATCGTCAAACTTGCTGAGGGCACACTCAATCCCACTGTCCATGTTGCCAACAAAGATGTTAAACAGGACCGGTCCCAATACCGACCCCTGAGGAACGCCACTTGTCACTGGTGTCCACTTGGACATCGAGTCATTGACCGTATCTTTCACAATTAAACCTGTTGACTTCTGAACACCTAAGTAAACTATGGAACATTAGCATAGTCTTCTCAGCTCTGCAAAAAAATAAACTTGGGTAGCCATGTCCATAAATTGAATCCCTAAAATCTGAGTAAAGCGTTGACATATCCTGTACTTTAAAGGCAGCTAGGTTGGGGGTCACAAAGTCAGTGTATTCAGTACACTTGAAATACTGTATTTGGCATGGCTTTGAGTCCTAATCTGGCAACTAAAGCTAAACAACTTTGTGAAACTGGGATTCATAGTGTAAATTCTCTCACCTCCATTCAGCAATTTTTGATATTTAAACACAGAAAAGGCAACTTATCTACATGAAATTTACAACAGTCTCCCAAAAACAGATGGCAAAATCTGAGCTTTATGTCTGTCTCACTGAGGAGATTTGCATCTCTATCTCTTACCCACCAGGAAAATAAGCCAAATGTAATCTTGTGATATCCTGGATGGGCCTGTCATTTTCCTACAGCAGCTTGACCAAAGCTGTGGAAGAAGAAGGAAGTAGGGGACGTTCGGAGTTACAGCATTCGTCTTCCCAAGTCACCACTACGCATGACGAAGCTTTGCTTTCCTGGGGATGGCCGAACACCTGCCTGCTGATGGAAAGCAATAAATGAATTCCTTGTTTGTTTAGCTTGACTGAATGGCTTTTGCTTTACTTATTAAACTGTCTTTATGTCAACCCATGAGTTTTCTCACTTTTACTCTTCCAATTCTCTCCCCCATCCCACCGGGAGAGGAGTGAGTGAGCGGCTGTGTGGGGCTTAGTTGTCAGCTGGGGTTAAACCATGACACAGGGCTGGGCATCACTGGCAGCCCCATGGTACAGCAGCAGTGAGCAGGGGCAGGGGTACAGCACACATGGGAAAGCTGAGCCTACTGATTAGGATTTTGTAAGCATCAGGGGATCTGCTATTCAGTTTTTTTCTTCCAGGACTTTCTTTGTATTTCATATCAAGCTGGACAAATCCAGAAACAGAAAGTAGAACCTGGGCAAACTAGAATATAGTAATGGATCACGACATTTAAGGGAATCCCTTTCCAACTAGGTTGCAATCAGACTTTTTCTTGCCTGGGAATATGTTTTATATTGACCCAATTTAAAATAAAGAAATTACAGAAATTTAAAATAAAGAATTAACAGATGTTTCCTGGCATTTAAAACACTTTATGGGGAAAGGCAGTTTCATGTTTTCATAGACACAAGTGATCTTGAAAAACAGTTTTTCACAACAAGCTTTTAAAGTATTGGCCCACCCTTTCTGTTTCCAGGTGATGTAACTTCTATTAAATAGCCTAGACAAGTTTAGTGTCTGGATCCCAAGCAGCCTTAAGCAGGATGTATATTTTGATATTCAGTTCTTTATAGACAATGCTTCTCAGAATTCATATTCTAGAACATGAGACATAATGGCTTTTTCATCAGATATCTGAGTTTCCTGGACCCTTAATTGGATTTTATTTGGCTTTGGTGTATCATGCTTCTGAATGTAGGCTCTAAATCACACTTTAGGTATCTAAATGATTTTTTTTTTTGAGTTGTCATTTGCGATTGTTATTTTTTAACCATTCATACATGTGCATGGTTGTTTGGCAGTCATCTTTAAAGAAATTGCTGTGGGTTTTACTGTAACTTTTAGAATTGGTTTTTTACAGTTGATTTTCATGTAATTCATTATTCTACTGTTTTAATTAGAGTTCGTATGATTAATAAATATTTTAAAGAAAAAAAGAGGCTATTGAAATATCCTATCTAGCAAAACAAAATTCACTGCAAGCTAACAAGCTACTTAATTTCATGGTTGATCTTGAAATTGCACAAGCTCATGAATTATAAAACAAAATCTAACTAATCTCACCAGTCTTTATTTTCCTCATGATTTGGGGAAGTGATAAATCTGTTCAATTACCTCATTCCACATAAATACATAATCATGAAAATATAATACAGATCATTTGCGCCTTGGTGGGTCACAGTCGGAAGTCTTGTACACTGATTTTTCACAGAGGACTTTTAACTGTCGTACGCTGTAAAACCAATACAATGTATCTTCTCCAAAATTTTAACTTGAGAAATAGTTTCCTCCCTATTTTAATTATTTATGCTGTTTTCAAAGAATATAAATTCTAACACTGTTTTTATTGTCTTATGCTGCCTCAAATTGAAAAATGAGCCCAACCTTGTTTTTTTTCCTTTAGTTCAAAATATAGAACATGTGCATATGTATTTAGATATCTACCTCCTACTCTGTTTATCCTGGTTTTATGTGTAGGCATTTATAAGTCTGACTGTTCTAGATCTGACCACAATGGCCAATTACTATCACCACAGTTTTTATAGAAAGGTTTCCTGCATTTCATTGCAGCAGTCATTGGTCCCAGCCAGCACGGGTTCATGAGGGGAAAGTCCTGTTTGACAAACTTGATTTCTTTCTATGACAAGGTTACCCACCTTGTTGACCAAGGGAAGCCAGTCGATGTAATCTTTTTGGATTTCAGTAAAGCTGATACTGTCTCTCCCAGTATCCTCCTGGGCAAAATGTCCAGCATACAGCTGGATAAACACATAATGCAATGGGTGAACAATTGGCTGATGGCTAGGGCTCAAAGAGTTATAGTAAATGGAGTTACATTGGACTGGCGACCGGTCACTAGTGGGGTTCCTCAGGGATCCATCTTGGGGCCAGTGCTCTTCAATATCTTCATTAATGATTTGGATGAAGGACTTGAAGGACTACTATCCAAGTTTGCAGATAGAGAGACCTAGATAAATTAGAAAGGTGGGCAATCACCAACCGCATGAAATTTAACAAGGGAAAGTGCCGGATTTTACACCTGGGAGATGGCAACCCTAGATGTACATACAGACTGGGGAGCGAGAGGCTGGAGAGCAGCTCCGTGGAAAGGGATCTGGGGGTTCTGGTCAACGGCAAGTTGAACATGAGCCAACAGTGTGCCCTGGCAGCCAAGAGGGCCAACCATGTCCTGGGGTGCATCAAGCATAGTATTGCTAGCCGGTTGAGGGAGGTGATTGTCCTGCTCTACTCTGCACTGGTGTGGCCTCACCTTGAGTACTGTGCGCAGTTTTGGGCACTACAGTATAAAAAGGATATGAAGATACTAGAGAGTGTCCAGAGGAGAGCCACGAAGATGGTGAAGGGTTTAGAGGAGAAGCCATACGAGGAGTGGCTGAAGTCACTAGGTCTGTTCAGCCTGGAGAAGACTGAGGGGAGACCTCATTGCAGTCTACAACTTCCTCACAAGGGGAAGTGGAGGAGTAGGCGTTGACCTCTTCACCCTGGTGACCAGTGACAGAACTCGAGAGAATGGCAGGAAGATAAGCCAGGGGAGGTTTAGGCTGGATATTAGGAAAAGGTTCTTCACCCAGAGGGTGGTGGAGCACTGGAACAGGCTTCCCCAGGGAAGCAGTCATGGCGCCAAGTCTGACAGCATTCAGGAAGCATTTGGACAATGCCCTCAGAAACATGGTGTGAATTCTGGGGTTGTCCTATGCTGGGATAGGAATTGAACTCGATGATCCTTGTGGGTCCCTTCCAACTCAGGACATTCTATGATTCTATGATTCTATGATATGTGTAATACCAGTGGTACTAGGACAAATTCAGAGTAATGTTTAGCAGAGTCAAGAGGTGACTTAGCTGTCACCTCAGGGAAGGCAGTGGAAGAAGAGAGCTCCTGTGATTCAAAATGTGAAGTCAGAATCATATACTGGCTTCAGGTTTTCATCAGTTCCTGCCTGTGGGCAAAGATGGGGGCTAGCTTTTGGATCCTTCAGCACTTTTCTTGCCTGCAAGGTGATCCAGTAACTGACTTCAGCCCTTGTACCTGCCATGTCTGTGCATAGGCACAATCACAGAATCACAGAATCACAGAATGTTAGGGATTGGAAGGGACCTCGAAAGATCATCTAGTCCAATCCCCCTGCCGGGGCAGGATTGCCTAGACCATATCACACAGGAACGCGTCCAGGCGGGTTTTGAATGTCTCCAGAGAAGGAGACTCCACAACCTCTCTGGGCAGCCTGTTCCAGTGTTCAGTCACCCTTACAGTAAAGAAGTTTTTCCTCAAATTTAAGTGGAACCTCCTGTGCTCCAGCTTGCACCCATTGCCCCTTGTCCTGTCAAGGGATGTCACTGAGAAGAGCCTGGCTCCATCCTCATGACACTTGCCCTTTACATGTTTATAAACATTAATGAGGTCACCCCTCAGTCTCCTCTTCTCTAAGCTAAAGAGACCCAGCTCCCTCAGCCTCTCCTCATAAGGGAGATGTTCCACCCCCTTCATCATCTTTGTGGCTCTGCGCTGGACTCTCTCTAGCAGTTCCCTGTCCTTCTTGAACTGAGGGGCCCAGAACTGGACACAATATTCCAGATGCGGCCTCACCAGGGCAGAGTAGAGGGGGAGGAGAACCTCTCTCGACCTGCTGACCACACCCCTTCTAATACACCCCAGGATGCCATTGGCCTTCTTGGCCACAAGGGCACACTGCTGGCTCATGGTCATCCTGTTGTCCACTAGGACCCCAAGGTCCCTTTCCCCTACGCTGCTCTCCAACAGCTCTGTCCCCAACTTGTACTGGTACATGGGGTTGTTCTTGCCCATATGCAGGACTCTACACTTGCCCTTGTTATATTTCATTAAATTTCTCCCCGCCCAACTCTCCAGCCTGTCCAGGTCTCTCTGAATGGCTGCGCAGCCTTCCGGCATCTCAGCCACTCCTCCCAGTTTTGTGTCATCAGCGAACTTGCTGACAGCGCACTCTAATCCCTCATCCAAGTCATTAATGAATATATTGAATAGAACTGGTCCCAGAACCGACCCTTGCGGAACTCCGCTAGACACAGACCTCCAACTGGACTCTGTCCCGCTGACCACTACTCTCTGGCTTCTTTCCTTCAGCCAGTTCACAATCCACCTCATTACCCGATCATCCAGACCACACTTCCTCAGTTTAGCTGCGAGGATGCTGTGGGAGACCGTGTCAAACGCTTTACTGAAATCAAGATAGACCACATCCACAGCTTTACCATCATCTATCCACCGGGTAACATCCTCATAAAAGGCTATCAAGTTGGTTGAGCAAGACTTCCCGTTGGTGAAGCCATGTTGACTGCCCCTAATGATCCCCCTATCCTTGATGTGCCTAGAGACAGCACCAAGAACAAGTTGCTCCATCACCTTTCCGGGGATGGAGGTGAGGCTGAGTGGTCTATAGTTACCCGGGTCCTCCTTCCTGCCCTTTTTGAAGACTGGAGTGACATTCGCTTTCCTCCAGTCCTCAGGCACCTCTCCTGTTGCCCACGACTTAGCAAAGATGATGGAGAGTGGCCTAGCAATGACTTCCGCCAGCTCCCTCAGCACCCGCGGATGCATCCCATCAGGGCCCATGGATTTATGGACATCCAGGTTGCTTAATTGGTCCCTGACCCAGCCCTCATCAACCAAGACAGATTCCTCCTCTATCCTGACTTCTTCTGAGGCCGCAGGGGTCCAGGGCTCCTCAGGACAGCTTCCAACAGTATAGACAGAGGCAAAGAAGGCATTCAGTAACTCCGCCTTCTTTTTATCCTCTGTCTCCAGGGCCCCCACCTCATTCATCAGTGGGCCTACATTGCCTCTAGTGTTGGCTTTACCTGCAATGTATTTGAAGAAGCCCTTTCTGTTGTCCTTGACCTCTCTTGCAAGGTTTAATTCCAAGGAGGCCTTAGCTTTCCTAGTTGCCTCCCTACATCCTCTGACAACAGACTTCTATTCCTCCCAAGTGGCCAGCCCCTCCTTCCACGATCTGTACACCTTCTTCTTCCACTTGAGTTTGCCCAGCAGTTCCCTGTTCAACCATGCAGGTCTCCTGGTACCCTTCCTTGACTTCCTACCTGTTGGGATGCTCTGATCTCGAGCTCGGAAGAAGCAGTCCTTGAACGCTAACCAACTATCTTGGGCCCCCTTACCTTCTAGTACCCTGTCCCATGGGATTTCCCCTAGCAATTGCCTGAAAAGGCCAAAGTTGGCCCTCCTGAAGTTCAGGGTTGCGATTCTGCTAGCTATTCTGTTCCTGCCACATGAGATCCTGAACTCTACCATCTCATGGTCGCTACAACCAAGGCTGCCCTCAACCTTCACCTCTTCAACCAGACCCTCCTTGTTAGTGAGGATCAGATCCAGCAGCGCTCCTCTCCTACTTGGCTCATCCACCATTTGCATCAGAAAGTTATCATCAATGCACTGGAGGAACCTCCTGGACTGGGGATGGCTGGCTGAGTAGGCCTCCCAGCAAATATCAGGGTAGTTGAAATCCCCCACAACAACCAGGCCCTGTAATTGAGAGACTGCTCTCAGCTGCCTGTAGAAGGCCTCATCACCCTCCTCATCCTGATCTGGTGGCCTGTAATAGACACCCACAACAGTATCACCCCTGACAGCCTGCCCCTTAATTCGCACCCACAAACTCTCAACTCGCTCCTGATCCGCCCCTGGACAGAACTCAATACATTCTAGCTGCTCACTCACATAAAGAGCAACTCCACCACCTCTCCTTAGCGGCCTGTCTTTCCTGAACAGGACATAGCCATCCATGACCACATTCCAGTCATGCGAGGCGTCCCACCAAGTCTCTGTAATTGCCACTAGATCATAGCCCCCCGTCCGAACACGGATTTCTAACTCCTCCTGCTTATTCCCCATGCTGCGTGCATTGGTGTACAGGCATTTCAGGGAGCGAGCTGGGCACACCGATTTCATCCCAGATTCACCCCCTGATTTCACCCCAGGGGGATGGGGGGCCTCCTGGTCTACCTCAACACTAGAGCATTGCCCCAGTGGTGCAAGCCCAGCTACCACCCCATCCCCCTTCGAATCTAGTTTAAAGCTCTCCGAATGAGCCCTGCTAATTCCTGTCCCAGAACCCTTTTGCCCCTACGACATAAACCTTTCCCATGTATTACAGTCACACCTGGTGTCTTATAAAACCAGCCATTATCAAAGAACCCAAAGCCCTGCCTGTAGCACCAGTCTCGTAGCCAGGCATTAATAGAGAGAATCCTACTATTCCATCCCACGTCATCACCTGAAAATGGAAGGAGGGAGGAGAAAACAACTTGTGCCCCAGACTCTTTCACCAACCGTCCTAGGGCCTTGTAGTCTTTCTTCATCCCCCTCAGACTACGGGATGCAGCTTCTTCCCCACCTGTCTGGAAGATCAGCAGGGGGTAGTAGTCTGTGGCCTTCACCAGGCTGGGGAGTTGCCTGGTGATATCCCTGATTCGGGCTCCAGGCAGGCTGCAGACCTCCCTGTGATGGGGGTCAGCTCTGCATATTGGGCCCTCAGATCCCTTTAGGAAGGAGTCTCCAACCACTAAAACTCTTCTCTTCTTCCTTGTGGAGGAGGTAGCTATACGCCTGTCAGGTTTTTCTGACTGTGGTGGGACCTCTGATATAGGTTGCCTCTCCACCACATCCCCGTTGGACCGGCTGTATTCCACTAGGGCTTCATATCTATTGCTCAGAGGCACCTGTGGAGGCAAGTTAGGCAAGGAGGGCACTCGCCTTTTGCCACGGCCATAGACTTGTCTCCACTCACTCCTCCCCTCTAGGTTACTGTTTTCCACCTGAGAGGGGCAGAGTACAGTGGTCCCTCGATCCTGGGAGCTCTCCGGCAGGTGCTCCCATTTTTGTTGCAGGGAGGGCAGAGCCTGGCTCCACCAGTCTATCTCCATTTCAGCCTCCCGAATGCTCCTAAGCCTTTCTACTTCGGCTTGAAGCCTTTCAACCTGGTTTTGCAGCTGTGCCGCTCGGCCAAGCAGATCATCTACTTGCTCACAGCGCACACAGCCCCCTGACACCACAGAGACGGTGTAGCATTCCCTGCAGCCCGCAACCTGCACCATCGCCTCCTTCCGTGGGAGCTCTGTCTGGGTTCCCACATCCATTTTGGTCTTCTTCCACCGGGTAGATACCATTGTTCTTTCACTGAACTGGGAAATACCTGTTGGTGGCACCCCTGGTTCACAGCTCCTTGGCACCTTCCTCGCCTTGTGCACTGGGAGGGAGTCAGTGCCCTCCCCAACGAGTTGCAAACAACTGCAGCCTCTCCTGCCCTGGGACACACCCAGTCACTGCTGACTCACCCAGGCACTGCTGAGTCTCCCTCACCCTCTCCCGTCTGCACAGGGACTAGTCCCTGCCCTCCAGGAGGCTCTTATCAACGGTAACAGGGGGTGGTGCCTCCGGCTACGCCCCCTCCTCTCCTGATTCGTTGCCGGGAACTTCCGGGTCCGGGGTCAGAGGGAAGCAGCTCGGGGCTGATGCTCGCGGGGGGCTCAGGGGGGGCCCGGAGTACGAAAAACCGCCCGGTTAAGCCCGATGTCGCCCTCGCCCCCGCACTAACCTCAAGTCGCTGCCGCCGCTTTTCGCTGCTGCCGCCGCTGCTTTTCGCTGCTGCCGCCGCTGTCAGCTAGTGTCAATATAACACTGACTTCCATCTATTTCGAAACAGGAAGAAAAAAGCTTATGTAATGCTACCACTGCAGATATTTCTTTGAAGCCTGGACTGTGGAATCAGTATGGGAGAATTATACAGAAGAGTGGAACAGGTGACCAAGTGTTAGGGAGGTGGGACTGGGTAAGAACAGAGATCCTACAATAAAGACAGAAGGATGGTGGATGGAGGAAAGTAACTGTAACTTGAGATGTTTTGAAGGAATTAAATATTATGTTACAAGAACAAAGAAAAAAGATACAGATCCTGTTTCCTGTAGCCACATGTACTGCCCAATGTAGAGTTATGTGCTCTTGCCATTGTTTCATGGTTGGTAGTCATTTGTGCAGCCAGAACTGGAATTTGTCACTAATAATGCCCAAACGAACTATTCTTGGGACCTTTATTTAATGGTAACTTGCTTTAACAATACATTATTTTTGTGGCTTTTAAAAATGTACTCTAATTTCAAAAGACAAAAGTGGAGCAATGTATAGATGCCAGGGAATTGTGGATATGTTCTAAACTGGGAATTTTGAAGAAAAATATTTTCTTTTACTCAGAAGAAGAGACTTGGAGAAAAGGAGATCTATGCTCTCTCTTTCAGCAGCCTTTAAGGGTCTTTCAGAAAGTAATCCTAAGAAAAAGGTATTTCTATGGGAAATTACTGGAAAGCGAAGATGTTAGAAGGTATGGTTGTTGAGAGTAAGAAGCAGGAAAAAATCCAAGTAAAACAAAGGAACAAGTAGTTTGGAATAAGAAGTTTAGTATTTAAATGTTTTTTTAAGGAATCTTGGAAAGGTTATAAGTGCTATGCTCAAAATATACTTTATGGACAAACAGGAAGAAAATCTTACACATATGTATATATATAGAGACAAGAATTCATTTTTACTATAATACAAATCTTGATAGTCTAATTCAAGAATCACTATAAATCTAGATCTAATTTTTACAGAAAAGGAAGCATAATAATGCATTTAAAATTGTTATACGCACACTTTTTTCCTAGCCTTTTCCTTGTGTTATGGTCACTCTTCCACTGCTCCCCAGAGTCCCTCTGGGCTGGTGGTTTTATTTTGCTGGTGTGGTAGGTATTACATCAAGTCATCAGCATCGGGCGTCCTCAGGAGTGTGTTGTTCATGCTGATGGTTTCTTTTTCAACATTCTAGGATCAACAAGGGTAATTTTCACATGTTTGTTAACACAGTTTTACACATTTCTCTTCCTTCATTGGTTTGAGCTCCATGTTATAGTCAAGTTTACCGTACATGGTGCCTTATGCATATGTCAGACAATATTTATTTGTTCTCTTTTTTACCCCTAAAACCAGTCTTGTCCAGGTCCCAGTCTGCTTATATCTGTGGCATCTCCAGGGCCAAGCCCATCCCTCATCTCTTATCATCTTGTGCCTGTGACTCTCTATGTCACATCCTGTGTCTCCACTGCTCAAGGCCTCTATGATCATACCCAGCCTGTCTTTCTCTACGCTACATCATTGTGCCAGAGTTGTAAATATCTCAGTCTGCATAGGACAACTGCTTGTTACTGCTATCCGTATAAAACTATAGTTGCACCACACACAGAGAAACAACAGTAAAACAAATTATCTTTAGACACCTGGTCAGTTAAGGAAATTGCTGTCACAGCTAAACCAAGTAAAACAAGTTGCAGGCATGTCAAGAAAAGCTAAGACTGAGCAAGCCTAACAAGCCTCAGTCCTGAGGCCTTGCAAATTCACTAAAAAGCTTATGGCCTGTTACTACCAACAACAATACTGTATTAATGGTCTGTGTGATTATAGATCAATCATACCAGGATTTAAGCATAAAGATATTAAGCAAACCTTGTCTTATGCTTTTCTTGATCAAGGAAATAATTTCTACTAAAAAGCATGGAGGGCAGAAGCAAAATGACTTTTATAGACCATCAGTGACTGGAATGCAGGCTGAGAGATAAACTGTATTAAGATTTTAGAGGGGTGGAGGTAAAAGGGCTCTTGCTATTGAAAGAAGGAGTGTCACTTTTGTGGTAAAGACTGCTGAACAAAACAAAACAAAGCATGAAAAAAAACAAAATAAAAGCCTTCGAATTCTGAAACGAAAAGAGGACCGAAGATGCTACAAGCTGTCAGCCATGACTATATAGGATTTTTGTTTCTTTTAATGAAAACAGTGAGAATATCCTGAAATACATTGCATATTTGGGAAAGCACAGCTTGTTTTCTGTTTCAGAGGCATGTTTAAGTCTGGTTTGCCTTTGTCTAATTTGGATTACAAATTTGAAAGTCTTTCATAGTACAGTGTCTCTCCTCTGTTCAATGAAATAATACATTAATTTGTTGAAGCTCTGTTCATTCAAGATTAGAGCACGATAATGTTCCCAGATAGTGCATTTCTGATAGCTCTACTACTAAGTACTGAAAAGTCTTGAAAATAACATAACTACACCTCACACTATCTGTTCTGAATTTAAGAACATATTTGAGTCAGATGGCTTTAGATTAAATTCACTTTTATGCAGAGGACTAGCACTCCTACAGCCCTCTCTTAGGTTGCCATTATTCAAGTGAGGGGAGGAACTGTATAACTTCACGTATTGCACGTTTTTAATAATGCAACGATAATGTCTAGGAACTGAAAACACTCACTTAAGAGGTATACCCGTTAATTTCAGTTTCCTTCTCATGAGTTAAAAACAATAGCTCCCAATTTCCCTGAGAATTTCCTAATTCATCAGGGTATAGCCAGATAAAAGACGGGGAATCTTTTGCAGATGTTTTTTTGCACTCAGTGATACACTTCAAAAATACAAAAGTTACAGGATGAAATGAAAGATGCACACGTGCACATATGAGGTAATATTTGATAGAGTCACTCATCTGGGAACAAGGAGTCCTGGCTTCTTCCTGCTAGTATTCTTGTGCAACACCAAAACTGCTCAATGCAATTACAAAACTAAGTTCATCAGTCTTGCTTCTTGACATCTAGTACAAACTGCAGGACACTGTAATGGTTCCTATGGCATATGAGAAGTAGGATATACAATAGAGAAAGGTATTGTTTCTGTGTGAGAGGCAGAACTCCATGCTATAGTCATTTTCAAAGGGGAAAGCAGTATCTTTCAACAGCCCCAGCTTTCTCTGGGAGAGGAATTAAGAGTCAGAGGAGAACCAAGGGAGGATACAATAATGAAATACACCACAGGGAAAAATCTGGGAGCATAAAGAATACAATCAAAAGTAGTGGAACAAAAGACATAAAAGATACCAAGAGAGGCCATTCCTTTAGTATGACTAAATTTTAGTAAAAGAGAACTTGTACTGGAAAGTTCCAAGGAGACATGTCACAAACAAATTAATAGCAACTGTAAGTTACAATCCTTTCACCAAGTTTAGAGGTAAAAAGTTGTACTAGGTTTGGCTGGGATGGGATTAATTTTCTTAATAGCAGCCCATATTGTGCTGTGCTTTACATTTGTGACTAAAAATGTTGATAACACACTAATGTTTTAATTATTGCTGAGTAGTGCTTGCACAGTATCAAGGCCCTCTCTGTCTCTCACTCTGCCCCCCAGGTGAGAAGGCTGGGGGTGGGCAAGAGCTTGGGAGCAGAAAGAGTCAGGACAGCTAACCCCAGCTGACCAAAAGGATATCCCATACCAGGTGACATGCTCGACAATAAAACCAGAGAGTAGTCTTTCCAAGATACCCATTGCTCAGACACTGTCTGGGCATTGGTCTGCTGGTGGGTGTGGTAAGTGATTGCCTCTGCATCAGTTGAGTTTTTTTCACCCTCTTTCCTTCATTTGTTAAACTCTCTTTATCTCAACCCACAAGTTTTTCTTGCTTTTACTCTTACAATTCTTTCCCCTCATTGCTCTGGGAGCGGGACTGAGTGAGCAGCTTGGGTGCTTAGTTGTAGGTTGAGGTCAACTCACCACAAAAATGAAAGCGAGATGGCATGAAAAGATGCCATTCAAGAGGGATTCTGTTAGAAAGGATGTTAGTCTTTTGTGCTTCTACTGAGATGAGAAAGAATTTGAATAAAACTACTAATTTGAAAGAAGCTGATGAAGCAATGAAAAATGTATCATACAGCACTGTAAAATGATAAAAAATAAGTTACTTGAAGCAAAAAGTGATGAAAGAAGAAAAAAAGTCAGAGGTAGTAGTAACAGCAGGTGTGGAACTGAAAGAATAAAAGGGGAGATGAATTCATACAGAATCTTGTTTTATTACAACCTTCCATTATAAAGAGATGGTTCTAATTTCATGCTGATGTAAAATTCATGTAAATTCACTGAATTAGAATATATTCACTGAAGTAATGCAAAATCAGTTCAATGCTTTTAAAGAACAGACAATTTAACATAGTAAGGACAAAAACATTTTTATTACTATTATAGTATATATGCACATTATGTATCATATATATAATACAAATACATACTGCATGTATATATTATGTAGTAGATATACTATATGCACATTATATATACATATGAACTGTGTATATATATGTATTTAAATGTAGTGTGTGTGTATATACACATTGTATAAATAATGTACATAGAAAGAGAGCACATGTAGACAATAGCCAACTCCACCTTTGTTTTGTTCTCTTCCAAGACTCTATTCAACTCGAGTAAATACATGGCAAATATTGTTCATTCACAGATTATGGAATAGTTAAGAGAGTATATCTATCTGGAGAAGGAGGATAAACTCATTAAAACAAAGGGGAAAGGAAAGGGGAAAGGAAAGGGGAAAAGAATGGGAAGGGAAGGGAAGGGAAGGGAAGGGAAGGGAAGGGAAGGGAAGGGAAGGGAAGGGAAGGGAAGGGAAGGGAAGGGAAGGGAAGGGAAGGGAAGGGAAGGGAAGGGAAGGGAAGGGAAGGGAAGGGAAGGGAAGGGAAGGAAAAAAGGAACATAATTTTAGTAATTACTTATTTACATACGGAGAAACTTCTTACCAAATTATTTGTATGTGCTCCATTTTAAAAGAAAAAGATGTGTATCATTTTCTTCGTTCCCTGTGGTGTTAGATACTTCATACCATTAAAAGACATTACTCTTTCATTAGGAGTTAATGATGATTTCACCAATAATTATCAGTGTCCCATACAGTATACTAGTAATAGAAATAAAATAGGTCAAAACAACGACAATAACAACAAAACCAAAACAGGTAATTGAGCAGAAATAAAATAGTAGATATATAAACCATTGATACTGGTTTTAGAACATTTTACATTTTGTTTATCTCATTTTCTGTATATCACTGCTACTTTCAAATGCATCTACACAGAATGAAGTGGGTTGGAGAGTGATCTCCAGGCTAAAACACTTGCTGCAGTTAGTTGTTGCTGGAATGCTAGCTCTAGGGAGCTCTTCCACTGCCTTTTTGCTGAGCTCCAGTGCATTTGCTACACCAGATCTTTCATGACTTATAGAAAGAGCGGATAACCAAAATAAATCTGAGAGATGACTTCCAGTGATCTCTGCAAAGGCACTTAGAAGTGTCTGATTCTTCATCTTAAGAGAGCCTTGCAACCCATAGCACTCAAGCTGTATTAATGTCACCAATCTTTCTAAGAGCAAGACTCTGCTGTAGATATTCCAGGCAGTTTTTAGCCTCTGCCATTTTCAAATATAGTAAATAAGTAATTCAATAATTTTCCACCATAACTACCACAGTTAATATTAATAACTTCTAATTATTAGATCTATCTATTCCATCTTATTATTTCTAATCACTACAGCTATTTTTGTCAGAGTAACTTTTCTGGTGTGGAGAATACAGTAGAGAAGTAAAGAACACTTGTCTATTTTTGTTATTTTAAAATACTTTTCAAATTAACAACTTAGCTCTTCTCCCACTAGTCCCAACATGAAAACAATTTTCTTAAAATTGGTATCAAAATATCTGAATGTGTGTTTATGTTTTTCAACAATGTTCTTTATATTTTGTTTTAGATAGATACAACTATTTTTTCATCCAATTTGGTAGCTGCAGCCTGAGAGGCTGCAGTTGGGCTCTGAGTATATATTTCAAAACTGTAAAGTTGAATATCCACAGTTCAGACTGACTTGTCATTGAAAAATATCTGTATTAAACACGGGCCTTTACCTTGTGAAGGAATATTAGAATGAATTTTTTTCTGGTACAATTTATTTAATTATTAATCAAATCAAATTGCATCAACTAGTTTGGAAACATCCTCGTCTTAGTCCTTTTCATGTTCTCAGACTAAAGAAGGTAAACACTACAGTGTTTCTCTCACATAAACTCCTTCTGAGATTTTGTTAAGGTATTTTTTATCTGTTTTTGTTTTGGTTTGTTTGTTTGGGATTTTTATTTTTTACTGGAAGACTGTCTCAAAATATCTGCTCTCTATTTTCTGGTCTTAAGCATCTAACTGACCAATCAACATAAAAATTTTTATCCACTCATAATAAGCCACTCCTTCAAAACTAGGAACTTTGCCAGTATATTTTAAGGATTATAAGGATCACTGGCATTTTGTCACTTCGAGAATTAGAGAGCTATAACATCCCCTGCATCAAAGCAGCTGCTGGCATTTTACCAGAGTATGTGGTACTTTAACTAGAGAAAATCAATTTGCTTTGGATTTGTTTTCTTTCCATCCTTGTCTCCATTTCAGCATAATTCCTTTTGCAAAACAGCAATGATCTGTTTCTCAATAGAATTTAACACAATTTTTTATTTCTTTATATTTTATTGGTGGTTTAGTAACTGTGTTTCATCAACATAGTACTTGAAAGTTCTGGATAAAGTGTCGGTGAACATTTCAAATAATTTAAAAGACTTTCTTCTCTCTTCTGTCTACTTTTGATGCTTTATTATAATTTATTTCCATTTATTATTCCCACTTATATTTGGGAAATTAAGGATTATGCTGTCAGACACAAACACAGAGATTTTTGGCATTATGCAACCAAATTCTGCCTTAAATATTTCATTATACGTTCTTACTGGTTCTAGTTCTGCACCAGTATGCTGATACTTTGATTTAGCACTACATCTTTGAAAATCAGCAATTTGAACACATAAACAAATGGAGAATTGCTTAAGAATACTACTAAATGGGTAGTCTTATTTCAAAAATAGACAAATAGTTTGCAGACGACACCAAGCTTTGGGGTGCCGTCAACACGCTGAAGGGAAGGGATGCCATCCAGGGGGACCTTGACAGGCTTGAGAGCTGGGCCTGTGCAAACCGCATGAAGTTCAACAAGGCCAAGTGCAAGGTCCTGCATGTGGGTTGGGACAATCCCAAGCACAAATAGAGGCTGGGCAGACAATGTATTAAGAGCAGCCCTGAGGAGAAGGACTTGGTTGATGGGAAGCTGGTCATGAGCCAGCAGTGTGTGCTTGCAACCCAGAAAGCCAACTGTATCCTGGGCTGCATCAAATGCAGTGTGACCAGCAGGTCGATGGAGGCGATTCTGCCCCTTTACTCCGCTCTCATGAGTCACTCATCTGGAGTACTGCGTTCAGCTCTGGGGCCCCCAGCATAAGAAGGATATGGAGCTGTTGGAGCTAGTCGAGTGAAGGGCCACAAAGGTGATGAGAGGGCTGGAGAACCTCTCCTATGAAGACAGCATGAGAGAGTTGGGGCTGTTCAGCCTGGAGAAGAGAAGGCTCTGGGGAGACCTTCTAGCAGCCTTCTAGTACCTGGAGGTACTGGAAAGCTGGAGAAGGGCTTTTTACAAGGGCATGTAGTGATGGGACGAGGGGTAATGGTTTTAAACTGCAAAAGGGTAGATTTAGATTAGACATTAGGAAGAGATTCTTTACTGTGAGGGTGGTGAGACACTGGAACAGGTTGCCCAGAGAAGCTGTGGCTGCCCCCTCCCTGGCAGTGTTTAAGGTCAGATTGGATGAGGCTTTGAGCAACCTGGTCTAGTGGAAAGGTGTCCCTGCCCATGGCAGGGGGGTTGGAACTAGATGATCTTCAAGGTCCCTTCTAACCCAAACAATTCTGTGATTCTATGATTAATAAAATTCTGCATAAGAGAACCAGAAAACAAAAGTAACTTCAGCTATTATTCCACAAATGGGTAGATTACTTCCTGCTTTGTCCAGGTTAAATTTGAAGGGAGATATATTCGACTCTCACCTGCTGTCATGTAGAGTATACAGTTGTTACCTAGAGCTGTCATCCTGTTCAATGGGGTTGGTGGATGTATGATGAGGTAACAGCATGTAACATTGATGAAGAATGTGTTTGACTTCTGCATTGCCTATAGGTCACACCGGTGCATACTGAAAAAGTATGAGATGGCAACTGCAAAAAACTGTGCCACTTAGCTCTGAAGAAACACCCAACCCACACTGCAGAGCAACTGGAACAGCAAGTACCAGCTATTCAACTTTGATCCCCTTTTCCATCTCTTTTCTTTCCAAAAGAAGCAGCCCAATCACAGCCACCTAGCCCCTGAGGGCAGAAAAATTCGAATTTCTCTGCAATGCTGCAAAGACTTGAGCTGACACTAACAATCTGCACTGGATAATATCTACCACAAAGAACATTTCCAATTGCATTTGGGTGTTCAGGTTCCATATAACTTTTTCTCATAAAATATCTCCTCTCAGTTTCTCATATGTTTAAATCATGAAGATGGTCTCTCTCTTTCTTTCACACATATGCATTGTACTAAACACAGTGGACCAATCTCATGCTGAACTATCTAGGCATTATTTCAATATTACTATTATCAGTACAATCTGGAAGAAATCATCCTATTTAATAAATTATATAATTAAACCAGTCATTTATACTTCCAGTGATAATTGGCTGGAGTACAGATTATGACTCATTCTCTTAAACAGATGATTGACAACCACTGAAATTTCTCCTCAATATAAACTAGAAAACTGAAGGAATATGTTCTTTCTGAAATTTGATAATATCACAGATAAAGTTTTGTACTGTTTCTATAGTGGCAGAAACTGTGTCTAGCTTCAGAAGTTCTTTAGATCTGTTTTTCACAGCTGCTGCTGTCTTGCATATTGGAAAATGAACAGAATATTGAAATCAACAGTCAGGTCTAATTACGTTAACTCAAACATGAATGCCATTCAATTTTTAATATAGATCTGATAGTGACTCTATTGCAGCTCTCAGCTGCCCTACTTTACTTCCATCATATAAGAAAAATAGTGCTATATTGATGTTTTCTTTCACTGTCTCATTGTAGGTTTTCTAACAAATCATTAAGTAACTAACCTTTTCAAAACCCTCAGTCATCTCTGTTACACTGACTTTTGTGAGTTAGGCCATCAAAGAGTTTTTAAAAATCCTACCAAACTGGAATTTGCCTCCAAGTAATTAATTCTACACAAAAAACAAACAAAAAAACACAACTGAATTTCCATCTCAAGGTACAAGCTTTGTCCAAGCACAGCTGCAAAGTTATTCAAACTCCAAGTGCTTTTAAAGTAGTTTCGGTACTTACTTTTCTTTTTCAATTAACAAACATTTGAAAAAGTACACTACCTTTTCATACCTCATGTTAAATCTCTTTGAAGACTAGAAGTGTTACTGCTGTGTAGAATTTTTTATACACATTCTGCTTTTTTCAGTTTTCACTTCAATGCTTACTCTTTAGAAAACTTCATTCCATGTGTAAACTGTTCTATAAATCTACCTGTCATCTTAACCACTGTCATCATATTATTGCATTAATTTTAACACGTTGTCATTTTAAAACTATTATTATTTTCATTTCATTATAATGAACTGTAGACAAAATTTGTTTTACCATCTGTTTAAATCATCTTTGGAGACATTTTTTCAGACTAAATTAGAAATATATTGCACTACTAGATTAAGTAGTTTCCTTCTGGTCATGTAGATCTACAAACCCACTTAGAACTGTGTGAGGAGTGATATACAGCTGCCATTAGAAAAATCACTAAGATTTTGTACGCACCTCTGACACTAGCACTAACCTGTGAGCTTTCTTAATAAGCTCCCAAATTATGTTTCTTTGTATTTTATACCATCATAGAGCATTCACAATTGAAGCTGAAAAAACAATTCACTCTAGATAGCATTTTGTAACTTTTTCACCAGTGACACAATGCTTAATAAAAATTAAATTTTAGTTAAAGATTTGGTTTTATTCTAATACTATATTTTACTTAGTTGTCTTTAGAGGTTACAATATCTGTTAGTTTACCTGATGTTCACTTTCTTTCCATTAACTTTCACTAACAGTAGTTTTTAATCATTCAGGTTTTCACAAATTTATATATATGTGTGTATATATATATCTTATAAGGACTGTCTGAGGGAACTGGGGCTCTTCAATCTGGAGAAAAGGAGGCTCTGGGGAGACCTTATTGCTCTCTACAACTGTCTGAAAGGACGTTGTAGTGAAGAGGGTGTCAGTCTCTTCTCCCAAGTAACAAGCGATAGGACAAGAGGAAACAGCCTCAAGTTGTGCCAGGGGAGGTTTAGATTGGATATCAGGAAAAATTTCTTCACTGAAAGGGTTATCAAGCATTGGAACAGGATGTCCAGGGAAGTGGTTGAGTCACTATTCCTGGAGGTATTTAAAAGACGTCTAGATGTGGCACTTAGGGACATGGTTTAGAGGTGGACTTGGCAGTGTTGGGTTTGCGGTTGGACTTGATGATGTTAACGGTCCTTTCCAGCCTAAATGATAGATAAAACACAAAATGAAATGCCGGGCAAGAGCGAAACAGAACATTTGGAAAACTTGAGTTTATAGGTCAGTTGACTTGTACACTTTGCTCTTCACTGTTTAAGCTTATTTAAAAGTTATACTTTTAAAACTTTATGTTAAAAACATATTATAAGAAAGATAAAAGTGTGAATATTGTTCTATATAGTAATCATTTTATAAGCATATATGTGTGAATACATTCAAAGGCAGAAGAGGGCAGGGTTTAGGCTGCTAAGATTACTTAGCCATTTTAATTTCATTCTTTGCTGTGCAACAGTATCATTTTCTCACAGAATTACAGAACAGCTGAGGTGGGAAGACAACTCTGGAGATAATCTCAGTCAAATTCCCTGCTTAAAGCAGGGTCGACTAGAGCAAGTTACTCTGGGTTGTGTCCGTTCAGGTTTTGAATATCTCCAAGGGCGGAGACTCCACAACCTCTGGGAAATGTGTGCCAGTGTTTGGTCACTCTCACAGTAAAAAAGTGTTTCCTGATGTTCAGATGGTACCTTCTGTGTTTCAGTTTGTGCCCATTGCTGCTAGTTTTGTCACTGGGCACCACTGAAAAGAGTCTGTCTTTGTCTTCTTTGCACTCTGCCTTCAAATATTTAAATACATTGATGAGATCCAGTCCAGAGCCTTCTCTTCACCAGGCTGAACAGTCACAGCTCCCTCAGTCTCTCCTCATAGGAGAAATGCTCACATAAGCATCTTCATGAACCTTTGCTGGACTCACTGGATGTGCGTGTCTCTCCAGGGAGCCCAGAACTGCGAACAGTACTCTAGATGTGGCCTTACCAGAGCTAAGTAGAGCTGGTTGACTTTTTTAAAGGAGTTTTGACTTGAATTTGGAACTTACATCTTTGTTGGATACTTACTTTACCTTCAGCAACACAATCTTCACAGAGCAGTGGACTGTGTGAATCCTATGAACCAGAGACAATGGATAGTGGGTATATGGGAGCCTGTGTGAAAAATGAAACCATAAGAAAACACCTCAATGAAAAGGCAATTTTATCTGGAATGATAAGACTACATGACAGATGACTTGTAAAATAACTTTTTTTTTCCTGAATTTTGTGATGCTCTGGAAAAGAAAATAGCAGAAACAATAAAAATTACCACGGGATTTATATATTTTTCAAAATAAAGTATTACTGAAGAGTGACAAACACTTAAATGATCTTCTTTTCTGTTTCACAATACATAATGATTTTTAAAACAGCTGGTTTACACCTATATTGTATCTTATATCATTTTAATATATTTAAACACACTAGTATAGGTTTAGTGAAATATTTAGGCAGCTGAAAAGCTAACTTTTAAGTGCCAGACTTCTGAAATTTTATTCATTTGCCCAAAGGAATGCAATGCTATCTCAAATGCCTTAAGGCATTCAGGACATCCACATGAACCTCGCAAATGGGACACTGGATCAATAAGAAAGCCATGTCCTTCTGCAGAATAGCCAGAGGCCAGATGGCATACCTTAGGGCATCTCAGCAAGTACTAGGTGCTCATGTTTAGTCAACTGAATCCTGTTCTGGAATGTGATGTATTTCATTCTGTATAATGTTGGATGCTGACCTCTGTGCAGTTTTAGGACCTGGGAAATATGAACTTTACATACACATAAAGAGTTAATGCAACTCTGGGGTAAACAACAGATAAACAGGAGTTGTATCACTTCATGACTTTAGATTCAGACACCTTGTTTCAACCAAAAGCTCACTTTGCACTTTAAAGATTATTTATTTGTTTGTTTGCTTATGGGTTCCAGTCACTATTCTTCCACTAGTTTAGGCACTGAAGGTTTAGATGCAGTTGAGTTTTGTCAATTAAAAAAAAAAAAATCAACAACAAAAACTACACATCATGTTTTTTTCAGAGACTTTCAATATGTTTGCGTATCTTCATGAGTCGTCAGGTTTGCCCAGGTAGTAATATGGTTATTTAGTAACACTTCTGTGGTTTTTAATATCAGTGGTATTCATGAGAAACTATAAACCATTAGACTGCATATATATGTTTTTCTTACAAGACTACATAGCAAATGCTTGTATTGTCTTTATGTGGCAAGGTTTTGGTACTGGCTCCCCAGTATCAAAGGAGGCTGCAGAGGTGGCTTCTGTGAGGAGCTATCCCCATGTCAAACAAAGCCAGATCCAGCTGTCGCCTAGATGGACATGCCTCTGGTCAAAGCTGAGCCACCCAGTGATGCTGCTGGTATCTCTGTGATAACATGTTTAAGAAAGGGTAAAAATTGCTAAGCAGCAGCTGAGAGAGAAGAGTGAGAAAATGTCAGAGAAACAGCCTGGCCACCAAGGTCGGTGAAGAAGGAGGGGGAGGAGGTGTTCCAGGTGCTGGAGCAGAGATTTCCCTGTAGCCCAAGGTGAAGACCATGGTGATGCAGGTTACCGCCCCATGCATCCCATGGGGGACCACAATGGAGCAGATAACCATACTGCAGCTGTGGAGGACCTCACACTGCAGCAGGGGGATGTGTCCTGAAGGAAGCTGCAGCCTGTGGAGAGCTCATACTGGAGCAGTGTCCTGGAAGGAGCTGTGGCCTGTGGAGAAGAGCCCACACTGGAGCAGATTTTCTGGCAGTAAATGTGGCTTGCAGGGGACACATGCTGGAGAAGTCCATTTCTGAAGGACAGCAGATTGCTTTAACAAGATTTAAATTTACTTACTTAGCAAATAAAATAATCTTATATAAGAAAGCTAGTAAAATATTTTAAAGTTTCACACTTCCACCCTTATTGCATAATCTCTCTTTACTCAGTGTGTCACAGGTTGAAGGCTACCCGAAAGCACTGCTCAGATAAGTGAAACCTTGACTGCATCTCCAGAGATTAACTCAGTAGATGACTCCAGTAGGTGCTGAGAAAACTAAGAAGGACAGATAATTGTTATGGGAAAAGCTTAACAAAAGCTCTGGACTATATCTGACCTCTTTTAACAATTTAGGTATGTGTGGGAAAGAAAAGAAGCACAAATGAACTGTTGAAAACTTTACATCTGTGTAACACATTTGGATTGGGAAATTAGAAAGTGATAGCAGCCCAGATAGCAACAGCTAAGTGGCTTCAGATGTGAAGCAAGTCACACAGGTTGGCCCTGAGGGGGCGCCATGGCCAATAAGACCAACTAAGTTAGAAAATAAGTAGTGAAGACCATAGTTCCTTGATGGGAAAACACCCATGGGCGTTTGTGGCAGATGCACCTGCCCTGACAAAGACCTGACAAAGGCCTGATAAAGACTTAACAAAGACCTAACAAAGACTTGGCAAAAGCCCATGAAAACTTCTCACAACTCTTGTCACACCCACACGGTGATGGTCAGCACCTATGCATTTTGGTCAAAAGGCTAGGAAGTTGGGGTCCTCAGCCAATGTGGGGGCTACATGACCATATTTGACCACAGACCAGATTCGCCTAGGATATAAACGGGGTCCTGTCTGAGAGCTATTTTGAGTCTGTCCTCCTGGGAGCAGCAGGTCTGCAGTTGGGGATTCTCCCCTTGAGTCAGGACGCCGCCTAAGGAAACTGCTCAAGGTTGAGACCTTTCCCTTTATTAGGTGAGTGATTACGCATTTTGGGTCATCAGCCATAAACCTTAAGAATTCTTAAGTTGGTGTCCTGGTTTGGCCTAAACCAGGCCGATTTTCCTTTCAGTGATTTTTGCTTTCAGCTAAGTCTCCTCTAAGTAACTGCACTTTCTGAAACTAACTGCATGTTTGCAGACAGTGTCTGCCTCCAGGACTGATAACGCTCGAAGTTTGTAGTTATCGCTGAGGCACCGGTAGGGATGTTGTGCAGTAAGGCTCTTGCTGTACTTAGTCTTAGAGAAACCAAGGTCACTGCTGAATTCCTCACTGCTTACAAGTGAAGAGCCGAAGGGGGGTTGCAGCTGCAGGGGGGAGCAGACAGGGCAGGTGACCCAAAATTGACCAACGAGGGTATTCCATCCCACACACGTCATTCTCGGTATAAAGGGGGGGGATCACGAGGGTCTCGCGCTTTTTCTGCTATGGCCGGTGTCCAAGGAGGACTCCGTCTGTTTTCCTGCTGCCCCCGATCCCGATCCGTGCATCCCTGAATCCAGCTCTCGACCGTCGCTAGGCCCAGCCTGGGCCTTTCCGGAGCCTGCCCTGCAGTGCCGGTGGTGACGTGGCTGACTTCAGGGGAGCTCAATCTTGGTTTTGTATATATATTTGTATATATTTGATTATTTCTATTATTGTTATTATACTCTTTTTCATTATTATAGTTTATTAAAACTGTTTTAACTTTCCAACCCGTAAGTCTCTCTCCCTTTTCCCTTTCCCTTTCCCTCTGGGGGGAGGGGGGGGGGATAACAGAGGGCATCTGCCGCAGGTTTAATAGCTGGCCCAGCTTTAAACCGTGACAGTTGGTTGTGTAGTATTAACTCCCGAATGACATTCTGAACCTGTGGATTGTTAATGTTTGTCAGAGTCTCAAAGCGGTTTTGGTTAGAGTAAAACTTAGTTTGATTTTGTTACCATTTTGTAAAATAAATCCTGTTTCTAGTTTGTTAGTTGGTCTGGCTCAGTTTTGTGAAGTTCCATGACAACGTCCCAGCACTGTGAAGAAAGCTGAACTCAAGGAGGAACTGCTACGCGTGGAAGCTAGGCTTCCAGCCAGGATTTGGATACAGTGACTGGTCAGAAGTCAGTGTCCAGATTGCCTGGGTCTACAGGTTGGTTTAAATCGAACCAGAGGTCCTAGGGCCCAAATTGTTGTGAGTGTTCAGAGTGTGTGTGTGTCATAGAAAGGGAGCCTTAGGATAGAAATAATTGTCCACACACTATACTTAGTCCCACTTAAGAAACAAATTCTAGATTTTATCTCACTAAATGGTGTGTTTCTGTTCAGAGTACTCCACATCCTGAATTCATCCATGACACAGTTCTCTCTGGTTTTCTTTGTATTTAGGGTAGTCTACACATGCCTTCAGATTCTCAAAGTGTTTCTCAATGGTTCTTCCTTCCTTTTACACACTATCTTTGTCAGAACCGTTCAGTAAGGCTGACCTGACTGCGTTTGGACACCTAGGAGCAATGGAGTTACTCCCCTGTGCTCCTATTTTAATAAGCGTAATCACCAGGTCATAGTGATCTCATTCTGAAGTATACATAGGCCAGAAAAAAAACACTATTCTTTTTGTATGACAGTTACCGACATATTGGAGGAGTGGGGCTTGTTGGTTTTTCGTTCATTTTTAACTGCATTATGTGGAAAATCTGAATGAAGCAAAATGTGAGAAAATGCAAACAAAAATTGTGATTTTGGGGCTTTCTGTGTGACTAAGTTCTATTTTTAAATTTTAATTTTAAAAATGGGCATGTGATTCCTTTTTCTATTGCACTCCCTAAACACCATAAAAATATGTTTTTTACCACCTGACATTATTTCTGTATTTCTATAGCTATAAATCAGATCACAAAACAGCAACATCAAAATCTTAAATCTTGTGCTGCACTTTAGCAGAAAACCTTTTTTCCAGGCAACTTTAGGTTGCTCATGCCTTTGTAACCATGTCAGGGGGAGCAAAAGAGACCTAACCTATTTTGGGAATGACAAATTGCAACATTACACGGCACATGCAGGACAATGGAAGCATCGGGGCCAGCCAACACAGTTTCATGAAAGGCAGGTCCTGCTTGACCAACCTGATCTCCTTCCATGACCAAGTGACCCGCTTGGTAGATGAGGGCAGGGCTGTGGATGTAGTCTATCTAGACTTCAGTAAGGCATTTGACACTGTCTCCCACAGCATCCTCTGAGACAAACTGGCTGCCCGGGGCTTGGATGGGTGGACTCTTTGATGGGTTAAAAACTGGCTGGATGGCTGAGCCCAGAGAGTGGTGGTGAAGGGGGCAAAGTCCAACTGGCGGCCAGTCACTAGCCGTGTTCCCCAGGGCTCAGTTCTGGGGCTGATGTTGTTCGATATCTTTATAGATGATCTAGACGTAGGGATAGAGTGCACCCTCAGTAAATTTGCAGATGACACCAAGCTGGGTGGGAGTGTCCATCTGCTGGAGGGTAGGAAGGCCCTACAGAGGGATCTGGACAGGTTAGATAGATGGGCCAAGACCAACGGCATGAGGTTCAACAAGAACAAGTGCCGGGTCTTACACCTTGGCCACAACAACCCCATGCAGCTCTACAGGCTGGGGGAAGAGTGGTTAGAAAGCGGCCCGGTGGAAAGAGACCTAGGGGTGCTGATAGACAGCCAGCTAAACATGAGCCAGCAGTGTGCCCAGGTGGCCAAGAAGGCCAATGGCATCCTGGCCTCTATTAGGAATAGTGTAGCCAGCCGGTCTAAGGAAGTGATTGTCCCTCTGTACTCGGCACTGGTGAGGCTGCACCTTGAATACTGTGTCCAGTTCCGGGCCCCGCACTTCAAGAAAGATGTTGAGGTGTTGGAGCGAGTCCAGAGGAGGGCGACCAAGCTGGTGAAGGGTCTGGAGGGTCTGTCCTATGAGGAACGGCTGAGGGAGCTGGGGTTGTTTAGCCTGGAGAAGAGGAGGCTCCGAGGTGACCTTATTGCAGTCTACAACTACCTGAAGGGAGGTTGTAGTGAAGTGGGAGTCGGCCTCTTCTCCCAGGCAACTAGCGATAGCACAAGAGGACACAGCCTCAAGCTTCGCCAGGGGAGGTTCAGATTGGACATTAGGAAGAATTTCTTTTCAGAAAGGGTTATTAGACATTGGAATGGGCTGCCCTGGGAGGTGGTGGAGTCACCATCTCTGGATGTGTTTAAGAAAAGACTGGACATGGCACTTAGTGCCATGGTCTAGTTGACATGGTGATGTCAGGGCAATGGTTGGACTCGATGATCCCAGAAGTCTCTTCCAACCTGACTGATTCAAAAAACAAATTTAACAGTAAAACATTCCCATAGTGTGGTTTGTTTTCAAGTTGATAACCTGAATCCAACATTGCTTGAGATCTTCATATCAAAGTCCAATATAGGGTCACTTAATGTATATTGTAACTCTGAGAAGTACATTGAAACACCCCATCTCATTACCACATAATGCATTGAATCTAAAAAATCATAAATTTTAGGTGCAGATTTCTTTGGACAGCGAAATTTTTCACTGAAGACATGCTTCAAAACACACCAAAGGAAATGAGAAGTGTGGTCATTTGTTTAAAAAGGTTTTAGATCATTCCCTCGGTCTGAAGAATAAAAAAACAAGCCCCCAAAAAAAGCAGTATTTCTGAAGCAGGATGATATTTTTTATTTTGTAATACCAACTGACTGCTGCCATCTACTCAGAGATTATAAACTATTTTATTTATCTATCTAGTGAAACTAACTCTTCAACTTTTTTAAGACTGCCATAGGAAAGAGGAAATTTGTTCAGATAGATCCTTCTCAGCTGTTATTCAGAAAGTCATTTGATGATATTCCTTCTTGTTCCCCTTTTCAAAATTGTTATTGGAATTCTAGTAACTGAGAGACAAATGTTGATGCTCAGTTTTATAGTACTAGAGATATCTATAGTGTTATCTGTAGTGTGGGGACACTGGATCATTAGTAGCAAGTTCCTGGAAAGAATTCAAAAATTTCTGCACAGATTTTCTGACTGCTGAACAGATGTCATAGTTCAAGGCAATGAAAGAACTATGATTGTGAGCAGGAGGATCATTAGACAGAGTTCAAGTTTCTGTTTTCCCTGACATTGTCTTGCTACTTTAAGGATGCTTCCTAAAGTATGACTACCTTAAGTTCTGGAAGACCAGAAGCACTGAACATAAACTTGCATAGGATATAGTCGATATAAAATGAGAGTAGAATCTGTTTGTAATTAATTATCTGTACAGTTACTGTTTGTATGAACTACTGCAAAATAACTATGCAGGCAATTCATGGTATTAATCCCCCTAGGTCCTCCTTAATCAACACAGAATGTCCTTCTGTTAAAAAGATATCTGTCTTGGTGAAACCAAAAATAAAAAGGAAGAAATATGGCCCTGTATTTCCTTGTATGCCAACAGATCATTAAATGGGCATAAACATTTGAACTGAATCACCTATTTAAAGACATTAAGTCTTTTAACTTTTGCAAAACAAACTCAAAAGGTTCCACAAGTATCTAAAACCTTCCCATTGAGGGTCTGTGGACTGACCTATTAAAGCATCATCAGTAAAGAAAACCACAGTGAGACCTACTGTCCTAAATTGCTTACAATTTTTCAAAGGCTTTACTGAGAGTCTGTGTTTTAAAGAGGAAGTTTAGATCCGATTCACACTTAGCAGACGTGCATCATCTCATACCTCATGTTTTAGAGTTCCATCAAGATTTCTATTTCAACGCACATTAGGTTGTCAGTGGTGTGTCAATAAGATATATTTATGTAGACAAATTGAGTGAAGTAGTATCAATTCTGTTTATACAGTGTGATAGCAGGAAAGGACAAGAGGGGTTTTACTGTTCTTCAGCTCATCAGTTATGTTTTATCTTGTTCACATTCCTGAATTCTGTTTTTTTTTCTATTTTTTAAAAAAGTGGTATCAACTAATAAACTAGATCTGATGGTACCTTGAATAACAGTGAATATTCATACATATATATGACTGCTACATATAAATATATGTGTGTGAAGAAAGGTAAAAAAGAAAAAAAATAGATTTAGGTATCACTATTCAAAGGATAGGAAATGTTGGTCTTAAAATTCCTGAAAAACTTTTGAGCTGATAGTGTCTATGCATTTTGATGCAAATTTTAAATATATTGCAGATTATTTTCACAAACTGTTTCCCTGTCTACTGACCCTTTCGTCCTCTTCAACCACTATCTCCACAAATCTTTTTTTCTCCATCCATGTACTTAATCATAGACCTCTTAAAACTTCCAGTCCATTGTTCTCTGTCAGGCTTTACTAGTTTCACTTGCCTTTCTGATTTTTGTCCAAGTCTTCCCTCAGTCTCCTGATTTATAGAGTTGATATATCTATATTAATGTATTTTCTTTCAGAATAGACTATCAAAGCTTTTTTTTTAACACTTCCTTTAATTTCTCACTGAATTTTACCAGACTGTAGACAGAAAAACATATATTTTGAATTCCATTTCATCTCAGTGTGCAGTTTCTCCAGTTTTGCATTCCCATCTTTGATTCTGCATGGTTAGTATTATTCTTTTGTTCCAACTCATGTTCTATACACAAATCTGTATCTGTCCACATACAACTGATACTAAATCCTTATAACAATTCTCACAGCCACCATTATGTATTTTTTTCCCTTATGATTAAATATCTGCTGTGTAGGTATCCTATCCATTCTCCAACAGTTCTTCACAACTGTATCCCCTTCCCTCACCTTATATGAATGTGAGAGACTGAAATGTAAAGTGATTGACTGTCTCAAAGTTTTGCTTGTGACGCTGGTTTGACTGGTGAGACAGCGGGGGCTGTGGAGTTCACAAGCTTGTTGATGCTGCATACCCCTCTTCTGCTTATCAATCACCGACCGTTTGTCCGGGCTGAGCAAGCAGCCCACCAAGAACATTTACTCTGAGTGATAAACGAGGCCTAAGGTATGTTAACAAAGCATGAGAAGTATGCGCATATGCAAAACTAGAGCCACACCGTTGTCAAGACACCGTTGTCAAGATGACGAAACCCACTCCCTTGCCTGCAAGGTATAAAGGAAGACCACCCCTGACACATGTGGCCGGACCACCACCAGAAGACTGAACACCGAAGACAAACAGAGGACCTGCGGGACGCCACTGGATCCTGGGTGATGACTATCCTATCCTTGCTATACTGTCCGTAATCTCAGCCTATATTTTCCTTGTGTCTCTTGGTTTCCTTTCCATGTCTTTCCTCCCCTTTCCCAAAATATCGTTATCCACTTATCATTCTCCAAGTAAACTTAGCCCCTTGTGAATCAATACCGTGCCTCGTTTGTGCTTCGTCTTCGTCTCAAGGATCAACTAAGAACACTTTCAGAGGGGAGGGGAATCCTTTGCTTCTCTGAGTGCACCCGGAGGGAAAGGGGGGCGAAATTGCTTTTAAGGGGGCTCTTACCCATACGGGTGGGACTGACCGTGGAGTTTTTAAGGGGGCTCTGTCCCGTGCTGGCTGGGCAGGGCTGACTGAGGAGGGCTGCGATCTGATCAACCGTAGCTGGTGAACCCCCACTCTGGTGGAACCTTATCAGTTCTTGACAATGAAAAATCCCGGACATAGGGGAGACCCTTGGAGACTGAAGAAAAGACATATAAAGCATAACTTTCAGAAAGGCAAGAAGGAGGACCCAGGATGCTATAAGCTGTGCAAGCTACCCTTAGTCCCTGGAAAGAATATGGAGCATGTCCACTTGGAATGTGCTTTCAAATATGAAAAGAAGTAGGTGGTCGTCAGGAGCAATCAGCAGGAATTTACCAAGGTAAAATCATGCTTGACCAAGCTCAATGCCTTTGATGGCGAACTGTCTCTGTGGATGAGCTGAAAGCAGTAGATGCAATAGTTAAATCCAGTTGCTGGTCACAAGTGGTGTTCCCCAGTGCTGAGCCCTGGGGACAGTTCTGTTCAATATCTTTATCAATGATCTGGATGAGGGGTTACAGTGCACCCTCACTAAGTTTACAGACGGCACCAAATTAGGTGGGAGCACTGATCTACTTGAGGGTAGGAAGGCTCTGCAGAGGGATCTGGACAGGCTGGATTGATGGCCTGAGGCCAACTGTATGAGGTTCAACAAGGTTAAGTGTTAGGTCCTGCACTTGGGGCACAACATCCCCATACAATGCTAGAGGCTGGGGAAGAGTGGCTGGAAAGCTGCCTGTCAGAACAGGACCTGGGGATGTTGGTCAACAGTTGGCTGAACATGAGCCAGCAGTGTGCCCAGGTAGCCAAGCAAGACAAGAGCATCCTGGCTTGAATCAGAAATAGTCTGGCCAGCAAGACTAGGTGCCCCTGTACTCATCACTGGTGAGGCCACACCTCAAATACTGTGTTCAGTTTTGGGCCTCTCACTACAAGAAAGACATTGAGGTGCTGTAGTGTGTCCAAAGAGGAGCAACAAAGCTGCTGAAGGGTCTAGAGCACAAGTCCTATGACGAGTGGCTGAGGGAACTGGGTTTGTTTAGTCTGGAGAAAAGGAGACTGAAGGGAGACCTTATCACTCTCTACAACTACCTGAAAGGAGGTTGTAGCAAGGTGGGTGTTGGTCTCTTCTCCCATATAACAAGTGATAGGACGAGAGGAATCGGCCTCAAGTTGTGCCAGGGGAGGTTTAGATTGGATATTAGGAAAAATTTCTTCACAGAAGGGGTTATCAAACATTGGAACAGGCTGCCTAGGGAAGTGGTTGAGTCACTATCCCTGGAGGTATTTAAAAGATGTGCAGATGTGGTTCTTAGGGCCATGGTTTATTGTTGAACCTGGCAGTATTTGGTTTGTTGTTGGACCTGGTGGTGTTAAAGATATTTTCCAATCTAAATGATTCTGTTATTCTAATATACACCTTGACTTTAACAAAGCTTTTAAGATGGACTACCAGTGTAGTAGTCTGGCATCGTGAAGCTGAGGAAGTATGACCTGGAAGAGCAAACTGTGAAGGCAGCTGAATTGGCTGAATTAAAGGGCAGCAGTACCTGGCAAATCTCCAGGGTTGAAGGTTGCTTTGTCAAAAAAAAAAAAAAAATTTTGGTTAATTCATTTTGCATGTTTTAGTGAAGTAATACAACTAAACCAGCATACAAACTCCTTCAGACAGCAAATGCTATGTCTCTACTGAGGGGTTCATATTCATAATGCCAGAGGTTCTTTAGTGTAGACAAGACGTAAATAATATCAGCAGTCAGTCCTGTGATTCTCCACTTATACTTCAGGAGCAGAAAGTAATGTTTCTGAACAGGTGCAAGCTTTGAATATTTTGTTTTAGCTTTACAAATAACTGCTCCATAAATTCACTAGGGTGCTAAAGCTAATGATGATTTGACACTTGAGAGTTTTGAAAGTAGCACTTCAGTGTGTACCATGTGTAGTTGGGTTGTGTGTGTTAAAAAATTCCTCAGGTCTTTTTAACCTCTGGATAAAAGATAACCAGGCAAGATGATTCATCTCTTCAACAACCGTATCTAAAGCATACCACCATCTGTGACAGAAATTCCGTTGAGTTCGCTCCTTTGGAAATAAAAATTCTTTGACATAACCTGGAGTTATTTCCAAAATTTCCCAGTATGGCAAGGTACAGAAAGTCCTCAAAAAGGAATTTTTTCTTTTTTTTTTTCTTTCTTCATGCTGTACTAAAGCCTAAATGGGGCGTTACATTTATATGGGAAATGGAAGGATAAAATTTACCTCTGTCATTTGCATCATCTAATTTCCTATTTAGTTTCTTAATGGTGATGGGGAAGAAGAATTCCATGCTAGAAAAAGAATACTTTTGCAAATGATAGAAGCTGGTGACCCAGCTTTAATCTTAACAGAATCTGACTGTAAATAACCCAGGTCACAGAGAAATTAAAACTGGTAGATGAAAGTTTGGGTTTGCATTATTTTTTCTCCCAATACAAGCTATTTGAAATACATAAGATTTTATACAGTAAAAAGAGTGTAAAACCTGACTGTCAACCTTCAGAGCTTTTTCTTGACTGAAGGCATAATAAAGCAAGAAACTGTCAAGGTTTTTTGTGAATAAGTTACTTGACAAAGTAAGCCATTTTTATAACAGATTATGTGTGAACCAGTACAGGTTTCTACAAATGTATTATTTAGCTGTGAATGGTTCCCACGTCAAAATGAAATAAAATGCAGTCTGCAAGCGTTCTTAGACTTCTGTGGCTATTCCCTATTGCCATTTTTCATTTCAGTGCAGGACTGCTCACCTAGGTGACACATAATCTTTTTTGTGATTGCATAACTGAAATTCTTAAAATGGGAAAATAAATGAGTGATGAATAACAAATGAACAAAAAATGAAGATGTCCACATGAAAAATGAATATTTTTAATGAGAATATTAATTCCCTAAATATATGTGAGAACAGCATGTTTATATAGAATTATTCAGAAAATGAACAATAAAATATACAAAAATATCTAAGTGGAATTTAAATGCATCTGTCTAAAGGTGACTTCTGTGTTATTCAGACAGTTCTAATGTTTAGAATACATCAAACACGTTATTTTTTTGCATTTAATCTTGAACAGCAGGTAGGAGAGGAGACATCCCCTCTTTCTGAACTAGAATACAGTGAGAATACTCATTGCACAGTGACAAATAAGGCAGTTGCAACGTAAATAGCTGTTAGCTGTTTTTTGGAAAGCACTGTTTTGTTAGATAACTATGGCAGAACCACTACAAAAAAAACGTTATGTTTTTACAAAGTTGCCAGCTACACTTTTTATCAGCCCAGATTGCTCTTTACAAGTATAATAAGAGCAGACTAACATTCATGTGTGTCTTTCTTTGTGTTCAGTGCAGACAGTGTAATACCGCAAACATAATGAGGTCTGCAGGAGTGTCGCCGCTTGTCTGCAGCAAGCTCCGTTCGGTTGCTGGCTGGCCTGAGGCTATCCACACCCCAGGGCCATTGAGCACTGACACCAATGTGAGGATGCAACAAATGGCGTTTATTTAACTGCGCAACAGCCTTATATAGTCGTCTTGTCCCGTACGAACTCGCACGATAATGACACATCCTGCTCCTTTCGCCACGCCTACCTTCCGTTACAGCCCGAGATTTTCCGGTCGCCGTACCCTAATCTACCTACATTTTCCCCTCCCCATGCTTCAAGTCATGCAAAGTAAAGCGTATCGCTGATTCTGGAGCCTTGCATCAAAGCGTAAGCGTAGCTGACGGATACAACATCCCGAGCCCAGGTTCTCCAGTAAGATTCCCCTGCAACTCCTGAGATGTAAAGCAAAAGCAAGCTAATCATAAGCGCATTGTTTAAAGCTTTTGTTTCACTCAGCAACGGCTGCCGTTCCTCATCTTTCTTGGCACCCCGCCACTTTACCAGACTCTCTGTACTGTCATGACTCCTCACGTCTGAAGGTCGAGGCTGGTGCTGTTTCGGCTTCCCCCACAGGTACTCCTGCAAAACATAAAGCTCGGACAGCGTACATATTACTTCGGGTTAGGATTTTGTTTTAAATCAGGGCGCAAACAGCGTGTAGGGACCCACTGTATAACATCATCCCGTTTGATGGCGGCATACCCCCTCCCGTGATGTAGCAGCTCCCAACCTGTTTCCCACTCCGCTGTCCCAGGGAACCGAACCTTGACTGGGGGGCCCACTTCTGGCACCCCTGGACCCCAATGTTGCTTAATTGGGGCACGCTCTTGGTCTCCCCGGGCAAAATGATTTAAAGAATAAAGAGGGCGATGTAAAATGTGAGATTGGTAGTTGACAGGAATTACGTCTGGGAATCCTTCCCCCTCCCCAAGAATCTTAATTCTGTGTTTTTGTTTCTTACTTAAACCTGGTTCCCTGTGTCTCGCAGACCCCAGTCAGAGAATCCCAGCCTTGGTTACCCATAAATCCTGCTCTCTGTTGTTGAGCCACAAAGGTTGTATTGACCATTCGTTGCACAGTTTTCTGCAAAACAAACAGGGTAACACAAGTAGGATAATGCCTATTATAAACATTCCCATAAGCAGACTCTATCTACAAAACATGCAGTTTACTTCAGAACATACTGTTATTCTCTGTTATTCTAGCTGAAAGGAAAACTACTGACAGGAAAGCTGATTCTGTTTAAAGGTAACACAGATCAGGCCTTTTAGAGCCTACTCTGAGGCCTACTCTTGCTAAACTGTTGCTAAACCATCCGGTATCAATTTCCCCCTTTGGAAGTAGTTAGATTTATTATCTCACTACTTCCATATACTATTCTCAATGATTGCCTCAACACAACCCACGCAGATCCCTATGATAATTATAATCACAACTATATAAACTATTCCCTCTAATAATGTGGCTAACCATCCTTTTAGAAACAATCCACCGTACTCCTGCGCCTGTAGAGACAGAAACATAACCTCGACCCATTAGTAATAGTTCCCCTCGTCCCAACCACTCATTAGTACCTGGTTCCCTATACCACACTTTGCCTTTGTTTTGCACATAGCTTGCTCCCTGTCGAACTGCCTCCCAATGTATTACAACTGGGGGTCGCTCCTTATCTCCTGCTAAAGTTAAATGGTTAAGTACATAAACAGCTTTTGCAAGTCTCTCTGAAGGTTCAGTTTCCTCTCCCCCTTTTTGTTTTTGCAGAAGCTGTTTCAATGTACTGTGAGCACGTTCCACAATCGCCTGACCCGTAGGCGAATGAGGAATCCCGGTGACATGTGTAATACCCCATAGTTGACAAAATTGACGAAAAATCTATGAACAGTATGCTGGTCCATTATCAGTCTTAAGTTGTTGTGGAACCCCAAGACTTGTAAAGCAAGCAAGTAAATGTCATTTGACATGACGACCTGTTTCCCCAGTTTGTGCTGTTGCCCATATTATATGTGAAAACGTATCAACAGATACATGAACATATTTGAGCCTTCCAAATTCTGCAATGTGAGTAACGTCCATTTGCCACAGTTGCAACGCACTCAGTCCTCGAGGATTTACCCCTATTCCAATTCCCATGCCAATTTTCTGACAACTAGGACAAGCACTAACTAATTCACGTGCTTGTGCCATGGTGAGGTGAAATTGTTTCGCTAACATTTTCGCTGATTGATGAAAGAATTGATGGGATAGGTGTATTTGTTCAAATAAATTTGGTGATATTTGCGTATAGGATACAAGTGTGTCTGCTTTATTATTTCCAATGCTCAAATTTTGATCAAATTGATGACTACGAATGTGGGTGACAAAATAAGGTATCTCTCTGAGGTTTATTGCTTGATGCAACTGTAGCAAAATAGTGTAAAGTCGCATATTTCTTATTGGTCCATTTTACAAAAACCTGATATATCGCAAAAAATTCAAGTGTCTGCAATGAGTCCTCAGTTTGTCCTGAGAATTTACAATGTTTCTATTGTCCATCCTCTTGCCAGGTAATAACTGCTGAATGTGATCGCTTTCCTGCATCAGTAAAAACAGTTAGTCCAGTCATAGGTATCTCTGATCTGATAGGTTTTTCTTCCCAATCCTGTTTGCAAATAAACTGTAGCTTTTTATCTTTTGGCAAATGTGTTAACAATTGTCCAGTAAAGTCCTGTAAGGCCATTTGAAAAAGAGTTGACTGATTTGTTAACCACTGTAGATATTCCTTTCTGATAGGTAAATAGATAGCATCTGAGTCTAGTCCGGTAATGTCTGTAATCCTTTTATGCACTTTGACAAGCAATTGTGCTATTGCTTCCACTCTGGTACAAATTGTTGTTTTAGGATGAAAAACCAAAGAGTCCACTCGAGCATTGCCTTCTGCAATAAACCCAGGCAAATTAGTATGATTTCTTACATGTAAAACATAAAACAATGCAGTTCGGATTTGAATTTCTTGCCACAGAGCTCGCAGCAATTCAAAAACACACTGATTACATATATGCTCTATAACAGATCTATCCAATTGCTTTATAATGCCAGCTACATATGCTGAATCAGCAATCAAATTAAAGGGAATGGGAAAATTCTGAAATATTTTTAATACAGCTCATAATTCTACCACCTGAGGTGAACCCTTTTGTTGTATTACCATAGATTCCCACTTGCCATCAGAATACCAGACAAGGCCCGCCTTGCCTCTGTTCCCAGATCCATCCATAAAAATGGTAGTTCCATCCACAGGAGTGTCTGCGCACCACACTCCTGTGGCAATTGGAAGTTCCACACTCAATTTTATAACAGGATGGGAGGGCAAGTGGTAAACAACCTGTCCCGAGAAATTCTCCATAGCTGTTTGCAAAGCAAAGCTAGTAGCCATACACCACTCAAAATATTGAGCTGCAAAATAGGAATGGGTTAGTGATGCAGGGATCTCTGGCCACAAGCTCCCGACATCGCATCCGTCCTTTGATGAATAATCTGTGCCAATAGCTCTGTAATGAATCTGATCATTCTGAATTCCATTGACCAATTATTGCATACGGAATTTGCCTATCAAACAAAGTGATAATTTGTATTTCCTGATTCAAATCAATACGATGTACAAATTTGGAATGTAGCCTGCTTTCTATTTCTGTAATCATTTGCTGTATCTCTGAAATAGTGTGTCGTGGCGCTGTTAAAGTTGTGTCCCCTGCTAACAATTGGAATATAGGCTGCAATTGTGACGACGTAAGCCCCAAGTACGGCCGCAGCCATAACTTGAGCCTTATGTTCCACAGTACCTACTTTTGCACATGCCTTTATCATAGCATTCAAATGTGTTTTTCCAGGTAAAGCTTCAATGATCTTTTGACAATCAGCATTAGCATTATCCCTGTTTGCCACAGGTCCAAGGCTTGGCAGCTGCACAGGTTAACCCCGTGTAGAAACACCAGTCCTGCGCTCCCTGCGGTTTGGGCTGCGAGTTAACTGCATAGGCCTGGAACTGGTTGGGAAGATTCATTTGTGTCAGCATACGGTTCCCCCACCGCGTTCTTTCTCCAGTTTCCCTGTACTCTGCAGCTGGTTGTTATCAGCTGACCTTGAGCATTATACTGAGACCTGCACAGCTTCACAAAATGCCCTAGCTTCCCACAGCAATGACACATCAAAACAGAGTTATCTCTCCCACTCAGCTTCAACTTCTTAAGGCAGTTTTTCTTAAAGTGACCTTCCTGTTCGCATGTATAACAACGATGAACTACCTTAATTGCCGCCGCAAAAGTTTTTGCTAAATGCTCAATCTGAAATGTGGTGGTTCCTACTTTCTCACAAGCATCCATTAGCTCAGTTAAGGTGGCATTACTATTTGCCATCCCTGCAACAACTTTTCTGCAGTCCTCACCTGTGTTGTCTTTCGCTAACTATAGTGGTAATGCTTCTTTTACAATTTTCCAATCTAACAGTTGCCAAATATTTCTTCCCTCAGGACCCGCACCCACAATCACCGGATATGCTTGTGGAATTATAACTCCTTCTAATAACGCATCTCGAATGACCCCTTTCCATTTCACTCCTCCCTCACCTCCCCCCCCTTCCCCTGTATACGCAGGCGGACGCTGACCCTCTCCCTCACCTCCCACATTACCAGATGGACGCAAACCTCCCCCCCCGCCCTGATCTAAAGGTGGAGTAGGGAGTTGTAAAGGAGGTTGAGGTGGCCCTAATACTTGTCCCGAACACAGAGGGGGGTTTTTGGGGGAGACATAGTCACGTGTCCCGAGGCGTTGGCTGAACGATGCTGCTGCAATTCCGTCTTTAATTCTTCCAGTCGTCTACCAAGCTCTGTCATGTCAAGTTCGTGTCCATTTCGTGATGGTAACAGTCCTTTAAGTCCTTGTGACTCTGGTACTGCTGACTCTGTAAATGGCGAATCCGGTAAAGGTGGGTACAAAGCATGTTTACCCACCTTCTTGTCCTCCTGCTCAGCCTCATCCGTAGAGAGATCAATGAGAGGGAGGGGGTTTCGGAGGGCGTTTCTGCCAAGTCTCCTGTTCAGCGTCTGAATCAATTAGTTCAAATCGAGTTCGTGTTTTAGGGTGCACTACCGGTTCTGATGGATCTGTATCTATTTTTCTCACTCCCTGCTCCTCAGCTTTTTTAGGAGCCGTCCGTACCCATGGTGATAAAGGAGCTGCCACCGGTACAGCCACTGGGGCCATGGGAGGTGTTGGTCCCGCAAACAGTGAGGGGGTAGTAGGCGCCTGTGGTCCTAAAGCCATAAAAGCTGTATGTGTGACTTCTCTCTCTGCTTTTATTCCTTTTAACGCTTCACTAACCAGCCTCCATGTAGCAGACAATTTAAAGGCTTCCTTATCACCACTTGACACCGCATTCCAGAGAGAGTCACCAATCTTCTCCCATAAAGGCACTTCAAAGACATCATTAAAGGTTGTAAAATGTCCTTTATCTTTTGCCCAAAACAGTAACTGCTTTAACACAGCTTCGTCATATTTAATTCCTCTCTCAGAGAGTATATGTTGGAGGAGTTTCACCACTGTCACTTCTGTCTTGGTCAGGGTAGACCCCACGTAAACACGTCCAAGCCGCATCCCATGTCGCCCAGTCCTCCCGCGCAGTCCGTAGCAGCCACAAGATAACTCCCCATGTTTTTAATTCTTTGGCAGAACCCGCTGCCATAGCTCGCTCAGCGAGCTGCATCGAGCACCGCTCCCAGGTATTCGGCTGTAAACAATCAGCCGGTCCTGCCACCGCCCCCCCCTTTAAGGAGACGGTCCACACACTGGGCTACGTCTTTCGATTTCACAGAAATCTTAAATTCCCCGCCCAGTAACGAAATCACCTTTATCAAGGTTTCCATGGTTCGCGAACCCACTCCGACCACCTGCGGTCCGCCAGCCCAGCAATCACGTCGGGGTCACCACTTGTTGCCGCTTGTCTGCAGCAAGCTCCTTTCGGTTGCTGGCTGGCCTGAGGCTATCCACACCCCAGGGCCATTGAGCACTGACACCAATGTGAGGATGCAACAAATGGCGTTTATTTAACTGCGCAACAGCCTTATATAGTTGTCTTGTCCCGTACGAACTCGCACGATAATGACACATCCTGCTCCTTTTGCCACGCCTACCTTAGGTTACAGCCCGAGATTTTCCGGTCGCCGTACCCTAATCTACCTACACAGGAGTTCCCTTTGTACAGCTGAATGACTGTGTTCTTTTTACTCTTTTTCTCATTATAACTTTAAATAAATAAAAACCACACAGAAATAGTAAATACACAAATGATTGACATTTTATTAATTTTAAGCAAGGAAACACCAATAACCTCATAAATTACTGAGTAACTGAGGGGTTTTGTTGATGTTTTAAGTTCACCCCTTGAAATGTATTGCATATTGCTATCATACGAAATATTTCTCAGGAAAAGTTGTCAGTGAACCAATTTCTTTTTATGAAGACTTTTTTTCTCCCCCATTATCTCAGTCAAGGAAAGGAAAACCAAGCTTGTACATGTTGAATTGTTTTACTTATAAATGTTTTACTTCATATTTGGTCCTGGAGCAAGATGCTTCAGAGCTTTAAATTAAAGCACTAGCATATGAGGCCTCACAAGCTAATTGCCAAGTAAATCCAGAGTGGTTCACTTTTTGTGTCTTTGAACCCCAAATTCTCCCTTAGGCATCCGACAAGAGGGAAGACATACTGCAATATTAATATCAGGCTAAATAAATTCATACTGCTTCTAATTACAGGAGTTATTTACAATATAAAATAATATTCACAAGGTCATAATTGTGAAAACTTGTTTTCCACTTATACCATTTTTCCAGTCATGTGAGGTGAATCTAATTACTGACTGCAAAAGCCCCTTTAAGGAAAATGAGTCCACTTGAGAGTAAATACCTTGCGGAGATATCTCACATCTGTATTCTGGATCTCTCACTGACTGTAGAAGGAATATAAGGCAGTAAGGCTCCTAGCTTTAGGTGACTCTCTTAGGTGACCTGAATTAAATGAGATGAATGCCCCACTAATGGTTCACAAACTACCAAGTCTTCATGATTCTGAATTATTTTGTATTATAAATACAAATGTAGAAAACAAATTTTATTTGCAGCAGATTTATATCACTGATGTAGATTAAAAATTATATCTGTGTAATTTTATTTTTAATTATAAAATGCTCTTACCTTGCACTAAGTCTGATAGATACCCAGTTATACAAAGCACTTCAGAGATGTTGCAAAGCTTGACCTCTCTTTAAACTTCTCTGTAGAATATCCAAACTTCTTAATACTTAGTGGCATGCAGTAAGAATTACAGTTGTTATTCTACTAAGTACATGTTGCAGAAGAATATGTTATGAGCAACTTATTGAAAAGGAGGTGTGGATGTGAGATAGCAACCAGTGCAATATATCACTTTGATTATTGCAATAGTCAAGGCAAACGTATAAGAAACAAAACTGGCCATTTTGGCAGAAGCAAAAGCCACTGAAAAAGGTGTTAATTGAATTTCATGAGATTAGTATAGCTGGATCAATAGAGTCTGACAGTGCTGTCTCTGGACTTGGAGAGTAACTAAAATTTTCACTTTTATGTATACCACCTCATTAATTTTTCTTACCTATGAATAAAAAAAGGCAAACAGATAATTCTTCACACTTCATATTTTGTAAAATTTTTGTTGCTCTCTCCCAGATTGTCCTTAAGCTGCTTTGTGCGTAATCCTGGACGTAGTATATATCCAGAAACGCACACACTAGCCAACTCTGTGAGCAGCTCATTTATTCTTATGTGTGCATAATAATCTTTATGACTGTAAAGAAGAATATACTGTTACAATTTATGAAAAATGTATGCTAAAAAATAATAATTTAGTTTAAAATGTAATGTGTTGTGATTATTTGAATAATTGGTAACATTATTAGAAGAGTTTTATGAAACATGCTTTATATATTGGAAGTGAAAATTTTGCATAAGAAAATTTGAGCATATTAAACTATTTTTGAAAGGTATTTAACCTGTTTCATGCTATGCAAACCATTAATTACTATGAATTGTTTATAGTTTAATAGCATTAGTGACTAAATATTTTGGTAGCTTGAATACTACATAGAACAAAGATGTGAAACATTTGTTTTGAGATAGTAGCACAGATCTTAGCTTGAAACTCCTCTAAAATAAAGAGCATTTCAATATATATGTGAAATAATTGTATTTTCTTATATACAAAATTGATACTAGTTTATCTGAATATACAGTTATCTGTTATATTTCTGGAAAATGAAGTCTTCATAAAAATGCTGTCTTTAAAATTATTATTTTTCTTCTCAACTTGCTAATTTATTAGAATAATACTCTTCTACCAATTAAGTTTATTTTTTGATATGATAGTGAACTTAATACTGGTATTTGAATGTCTGTGTTGTTGAGAAATAAAAGGAAAAAATAACCTGCTTAAGGCCATAGATCTCCCAAAGGATGCTCTTATTAGGTGAGATACAAGTGTCTGGACCATGTTCAAAAAAGCCAAACCAAACCAACTCAACAAAAAAACAACCCCAAAACACTGATCAAAAAATTTAAAAGTTCTTGTATTAAAAAAATAAAAAAAAAAAAAGTGGAAAATAATTTCTAAATTGGTTGTTAAAATGTATCTCAGTAATTGTTATAAAATGTGTACTCGTTAAGGCTGCTGTTTCATTATTCAGTTCTCAGAGACACGATTTGCTACCTTAACTCTCCATTAAGTCACTGTGTAGCCTTCTCACACTCTCACAACCACCTATAGCCACAGTCACACCCACACCCACTTCACTATTGAGAGAAACCTTTATAAAAAAAACTTTTTTTGCACACATTACTTCTGAATATTTTTCCTCATTTTCCACATTAGAAGAGTATACCACAGACTTCTTCAACAGTGGTTTTTAATATACTATATTTATACTAATTCATTTTATGCGATCTCTCTGTTGCTTACTGGATGCACATTCTTTTGAAGATACAACTCTAAGATAATATATTTTACCAACGTATTTTCAGTTGTTTCTAGTTATGTATGTTCATAAGTATATTGGAAATATTTCCACTAACTTTTAAAGTAATAATTTTAGCTGGTTTAATAATGTCCTTCACTGTAACCGGCTGCTTCATTTATCGTTGCCCTGACAGTCTCTACATTCAAATTACTAAAGAAGCCTTGTAAGCCTGCTGGTGGCAAAGACACCTGATGACATGAAAAGCATTTATTAGAGCCTTTCGTATTGCATCTGTGCTAATACTAAATTGGTTTAGAGTGATTTATAACAGAAGCGGCCTGTTGGCTTACCAGCAGAGAGGAACAACAGGAAGATATTGAGTCTGCAGCTGTCAAAAACCAAGCTGTCTTTTCAACCTATATGTAGTACTAATACTAATTAAAAAACAATATTTTTTTCATTGCTAGAAAATTCCTGAACCAGAGTCTTGTTTCTTTTGTTATATGATGTGTTTTGAAATAATACATTAATTCATTGAAATAATACATTAAATCAACTACTTTAATTTGGTTTTGTTTCACATTTTTCTTTTGAAATATATATAACTCTTATTAGTGAAATTTGTACCCTATAAGGTTATTTATTTATTCTATATTCTACATATTTTTCAATTTTCCAGCCATGCTATGAAACAAAACACCTAAACTAGTTTGGTAATCTCACAATTGAAAAAGGAACTTGCCCATTTGCAAATTTTTCTCCAAAGCGTTATCATCCTTGTGCCTTTGAAGCAATGTCAGGGCAGCTGCTTCCCTCCTATTTTGTTATAGTTGGTACAGTTACATCATCTTTCAAAATTTAAAATAAGTAACTTTAAGGCCAATAGGAAAACAGAAAGGTAACTGTTGGCTTTTCCATGTATACTGACGATGACCTTTAGGAAATCTAGTTTTCCTAGAGCATTCACTGATACAGTTAAAATCAGAAGAAATACCAATGTTAATAATAGCACTGATTTTTATCAGTTTCATACAGAACAGCAAAACAACTTAGACGCAAAGACATAAAGAACCTTTAAGATTATGTTCATTCAAAGGAGCTTAGAAATTCAGCACATTTATTTAAGAGACTCAAGGCTCAGTTCAGTTGCTTAAACATGGCCATCGGGCACCATTTGAGATGCTACGAAATATTCAAGAAACTGCAGGGCATAGGCAAGTAAGAAAGATAATGTACGGGAAACCTACCCTTCTGAAGAGGCCAGGCAGGATGACCTAAGGAGGCCCAAATGATGCTAAAACCCACCTACATCTTGGCAAATATACTGTGTCCCCTACTGGCTACAATGGAAGCTTGGATATCTTGCTAATTTGTAGACTCCTACAATAGAAGCCTAATTTGAGTTGTCTTAATCTTCAGGTGAATCCCTCCTGAAGCCCAGTTTCATAGTACTATTTGACTCTTCAGCTTTGTCATGGCAGAACTGTTTGCTAAGTCTTCTCTCCTGCAGTGATAGCTACGTGTTATCTTGTTAGCCATATTCTTAAATCTTGGAGGAAGATCAAAATATGCTGCAATACTCCTGAGGAATAAAAAAAGATTATTCTAGAGAGTATCTAGTGGAGATGTCATATCTAACCAAAAGAAATTACTTAAAACTGGCTATATCCTGTGGAGCACCTGCACCTTGCATTAAAAAAGTTAGAATAGATATTCTTGTGTTGTCCTTTCCAGGACACCTGAGTGCAACATATTTAATCAGCAGGTCGGGGGACAGGGTTAGAGGTAAACCTAGCCAATTAAAAAGTACATCCAGTCTGCACACAGGATTCTTTTTCCAGGATCAGATTCAGTTCACTGAATGTAGACATATGTGTCAGATTCAAACACCCTTTTTAGTCAATGGAGGAAACAGACAGACTTAAGAGAGAGAATAATCACACTCATATATATTAATATAATATAATATTATAATATAATAGAATATGTGAACAATCTCTCTAAAGTATTATTTTCTCTCCATTGTCAATTAAGGAGGCTCAAGTAATTACCTCAGATGTGGAAATCTGAGGATACAGAAAGATAAAACAGATAAATGCTATCTTAAATGTCATTGTGGCTACCTAGATATTTCTGTATCAAGACAGAAGTGGAAATATGGTCATATTTATTTATGTGTATATATATGCTTGTACATGGGCACACGCATGCACACTCACATTTACGCATGCATAGAAGCAGACTTCTCATAGATGAGAAGCAGTGAGAGAGAAAAAAACTGGGGCTGGGGGTAGACTGGCCAAATCATGCCAAATCATGTAAATGAACATGGCCAACTGAAGCTAAGACCTGTGTGTCTCATTCTTCCAAATGGTGTGGAAAAGAATCAACAGTGAGGCATAAGGGGGTAGGAGGGGCAGAGGAAGAGGGGTAACAGAGAAAAAAACATATATTTAGAAGTACTTTTGGGTGCATTGAATGAGTATTTTAATTTGTGATTTAATTATCTCTGGGCAAGTATGAGGTGAAACCAGGACATAGACCAAATAATAAGCTTGGTTATGAGAATGTCTGCTTTATTGGAAACAGAAACTAATAGTTCTGGAGTTCAATGAGAAAATATTGAAAAACTGTCCCAGTTACATCTTAATATACATAATTCCAACAATCCAAACCAAAATGGGTAATTTCCAAATTATATTAATAAATATGTAAATAAAGCTTTATCAGTTGGAGGGACAGAAGGACACTGTTGATGACTTTTTAAAGAATTAGCAAGAGTTTATTGCTTCTCTGAAGCAACAGTTCCTGATTTTAGCACAGGGACATTAGGATGTTAATCCTTAAACCCTGACTGCACTGTACTTAGGAAGAACAATGGGACACACAATGGCCTTCTACAACTAATCATGCTTCCTGCTTAAATAAAGACATTTGGCCATCCCCATGATGTCTCATAATCCATCATGTAATCCATTTCATAATCCAGTATGTAGATATTGTAATTGCACATGTTGCTCTGTATTATTTATTTTCTTACCGTTGTTATCATATTAATCTGGAAACAATATTTAATAACATAATTAGGACTAATATGTTCTTGTCACATTTCCTTAACTAATTACATATTTTGCTTTTGATCCTGTATTGAATTAATTTTCAACGCCTGAAGATCCTCATTGATGATTCAATGCTTATTTTGGACTCTATTGGTTTTGTTAACTAGTAGAGGTTAGGATTTAAATACAAAGCTAATGACACAAAAATAGAAAATGTAACGGTGGGAAACATTTATATTTTAAAATGGATAGAAGAGACCAAACAACATGAAAACACGTTAAATCATATGAAAAAGAAATTACAGACAGAAAGAATGAATATCAGTTAAGGAATTGTAATGAGTAAACTGAGATTATAAAGAAGAAAACAGCCAACTTTCAGTAAAACAAAAAGTTGTGAAAAGTGAATCTAAGTACTTCTTAAAACCACGTATAATCACTTTACATATTCCTTAATTTCAATCCTGAAATATATACCCTAAAGCACTTACATTTTATATTGGATATGTTAAAGTCTGTTTTCAAGAATTATTAGAAAGCTTCCTCAGCAACGCTTGCACTGAATTGTACATCAGACAAAAATATATAGAACTAGGTATTTCATCTATCCTATTCTATAGTATCAGATCTTTTTTGTTGCATTATTATAATATGCTTACTTAAATGAATTTAACTATAGCACATTTTTAAAAAAATGTCTTCCTGTCCTACTGTGGTGAGTTGACCCTGGCCAGAAACTAAGACTCCACCCAGTTGTTCACTCACTTGGCCATCAGTGGGATGAGGTAGAGAATTGGAATAGCAAAAGCTGAAAACTCATGGATAGAGATAAAAACAGCTTAACAAGTGAAACAAAGTTGCACACATAAGAAAATCAAAGAAGGAATTCATTCACTACTTCCTATCAGCAGGCAGATGTCCAGCCACTTCCTGGAAATCAGGGCTTCAGCATGAATAACAGTTGACATGGGAACACAAATGTCATAATCACAAAAATGCCTCCTTCCTCCTGCGCTTTGCTGCTGAGCATGACACTATATGGCATTGGACATCCCTTTAGTCATTTGGGGTCATCTGTCCTGGCTCTGTTCCCACCCAGCCTCTTGTGCACCCCCAGCCTACTCACTGGTGGTTCCAAGTGAGAAGCAACAAGTCCCTGATGCTGTGTAAGCACTCTTCAGCAATAGCTAAAACACTGGTGTATTGTCAACACTATTTTTGTTACAAATCCAAAACACAACAGCACACTGGCTGCTATGAAGAAAATGGACCTCATGCCAGACTAACTCAGTACACGTACTGTGAGTTTAAGGAGAAAGTTTTAATCAAGAAATAATTAAAGATCTGTTTTGGTTTGTGCTCATTAATACCTTCCTGGCCAGTGTCCAGAATATACGTCAAATACTTGATATAATTTCTATTATTTAAGCATGTAAAAATTTAGAGCAGATTAATCTATCTCTCCAAAGAGTTTATTGTAGTTTTCACTATGTACTGCAGTCCAAATTTCCAAACAACCCTCTGTTCCTTGCCTCTGTTTTTCAGATAAATTGGCCTATTTTTCAACAGTTTCTAAAAAGATGTTTCGAAATGCCGTGAAGAAAATAAATCTTAAATTCAAAGGAGACATTACTGTGTGGAATGTATGAGAAATGTTAACATCTATCTGCTCTACAACTACTCTCATCTCTGGTAGCTTCATGGTTTTAAATGGATAGATGAGCAGGGAACTATAAGAGGAGGATTTTCATTTTACAGGTATGCCTGGGGAAACTAAATAGCATTTATTGCATTGGTTTTTATTGTCATGGATATAAGAAGCAGTAGCTACTCTCTTCATAGCCTACAACTGGACAAAAATCAAAAAGGCCAATGAAATAGCATAAACATTGTGGCAATGATGAAAGATAATGATAATGAGGAACGTAAGATCAGACTGAATCTTAAAATCAGTGACCCATCCTGCAGACACGCATGATCCAGAGCCTTATCTTCCGATTACCTCACAGACTTCTGGTTAACAAGAGTTTGTAGGTCATACTTCCTTTTAGTTCTGCAGTCCTTCCTCAGTACTTCTGGTAGGTTGCCTTCAGTCTGCTTTCATGTCTCTATAAACACCCTTCCTGATGACTATATAAAATAAGAGCAGGTATTGGCTGTAGGATAAAGACATTTATTACCCATTGTGTTAAAAATATCAAGAAATTTACTTTGGATCAAGAATTTATGTTTTCTATATACAGTGATCTAAGCCCTAAATCCACCATTACATTAGGAATTTTAGGTGAAGACCTTGAGTTTGGAGCATCGAATATTAATAATCAATGGCTTACCTACTCAAAGGCAGGCAGTAGATAGCAGACTACCTCATCTTCATCAACATGAGGAGACAGAATGCACCCTCAGCAAATGTGAGAACAGTAAGAAATGTGAGGGAAGCAAAAGGCCTGATGTTCCATATAGCAGACCTTCATCCCAGAGAGGCTGTGATAAATTTGAACATTGGGCCAAGAGAAACCTCATGAAGCTCAATGAGCAGAAATGCAAAGATATGCACCCAAGAAGAAAAAGGGTAACATACCAACAGAGGAATCTGGGAAGTACCTGGCTGAACAGCAGTCCTGTTGGAAAGGACAAGGGAGACACAGAGGACACTAGGCTGAACATGAGCTGACAGTGTGCTCTGATCTCAAATAAAGCAAATCTTGCCTTCTGTGCTACATTAGGGGAAATATGATCAGCAGAATGAACAAAGCTGTTATTCCTCTCTACTTAGCCCTGGTGAGGCTGCGCCTGGAATACTGTGTCCAGTTTTGGGTCCCCCCCGATCAAATGGAACGTGGAGAAACTGGAGAAGGTTACCAAGTTGGCCTGGAGCCTAGAGGACATAAATACAAACAGAGGTTGAGAGACCTGGTCTTCTTCAATCTTCCATAGAGGAGGTGAAGACATGATCTAACAATGGCCCACAACTACCTGAAGGGCAGTTACAAAGACATAGATTTGGTTTTAATTATATTAGAATATAAATTACTGAAATTATATATTAGAATATAAATTACTGAAAAATTTCTTCACTGAAAAGGTTATCAAGCAGTGGAACAGGCTGCCCAGGGAAGTGATGGAGTCACCATCCCTGGAGATATTGAAAAGACTAGTAGATGTGGTGCTCAGGGATATGTTTTAGTGGTGGAATTGGTAGTGTTAGGTTAGCGGTTGGACTCGATGATCTTAAACATCCTTTCCAACCAAAACGATTCTATGATTCTATGAATGATAATTAGTGTGCTAACTGGCATAGCAACATTATTTTAATTCATGATAATTGTAGTATGCAGTAATAGTTTTTCAATGTTTCAGGTTTTTTGCATTACAGTCAAAGATAGTTACATTATTTATAAAAATCTCAAGAAGAATTGTTAAGAGCAATTATTCTTTCAGAAAGCCAACTCATGCCTTACTCCTACTTATTCTTATTTCTCAAACCTTGAGAACAAAATTATATGACAAAAAATAGTAAAAAAAAGTACTCTGGAAGACACGCTAAAAAATTCCTGTGTTTCCTTCCATCTGATAGAACTTACTTTGTTTTATTTGCAAGTAAGATGATGCACAGGTAAGGTTAATAGTTTCCCTGGGCATTGTCTCTCATTCTTATCTTTTTGGGATATTAACCACCATTATTTTGGGGGTTTATGATAAAAATCACAACCTCTATTATGAAAAAAAACCTTATACTTATTTTACAATTATTGTGAATGACGGAGCTTCCAGTGCAGCACAGGCTGGGACCTACCTGGCTGGAGAGCAGCTCTGTGGAAAGAGACCTGGAGGTCCTGGTGGACAACAAACTCAATGTGAGTGAACAGTGTGCTGGGTTCCATCAACAAAGACATCACTAGTAGAGATAAAGAAGTCATTATCCCACTCCACTTAGCTCTTGTCAGGCCACACCTGGAGTACTGTGTTCAGTTTTGGTCCCCACTATACAAAAAAGATGTGGAAAAGCTCGAGAGGGTCCAAAGAACAGCCACAAAGTTGATCAAAGGACTAGGAAGCCTGTCATATTAAGAGAGGCTGAGACAATTGGATTTGTTCAGCCTTGAGAAAAGAAGGCTTAGTGGAGACCTCATCATCATAGAATCAATCATAGAATGGTTTGGGTTGGAAGCGATCTTGAAGATCATCTAGTTCCAATCCCCCTGCCATGGGCAGGGACATCTTTCCACTAGACCAGGTTGCTCAAAGCCTCATTCAATCTGGCCTTAAACACTGACAGGGAGGGGGCATCCACAACTTCTATGGGCAACCTGCTCCAGCATTGCACCACCCTCACAGTCAAGAATTTCTTCCTAAGATCTAATCTAAATCTAACCTCTTTCAGTTTAAAACCATTGCCCCTCGTCCTATCACTACATGCCCTTGCAAAAAGTCCCTCTACAGCTTTTCTGTAGGCACCCTTCAACTACTGGAAGGCTACCAGAAGGTCCTCCCAGAGCCTTCTCTTCTCCAGGCTGAACAGCCCCAACTCTCTCAGCCTGTCTTCAGAGGAGAGGTGCTCCAGCCCTCTCATCATCTTCATGGCCCTCCTCTGGACTCACTTCAACAGCTCCATATCCTTCTTATGTTGGGGGCCTCAGAGCTGAATGCAGTACTCCAGGTGGGGTCTCATGAGAGCGCAGTAAAGGGGCAGAATCACCTCCCTCGACCTGCTGGCCACGCTGCTTTTGATGCAGCCCAGGATACGGTTGGCCTTCTGGGCTGCAAGCACACATTGCCGGCTCATGATGAGCTTCTCATCAACCATCACCCTCAAGTCCTTCTCCTCAAGGCTGCTCTCAATCCATTGTCTGCCCAGCCTCTATTTGTGCTTGGGATTGCCCTGACCCTCATGCAGGACCTTGCACTTGGCCTTGTTGAACTTCATGCAGTTTGCACAGGCCCAGCTCTCAAGCCTGTGAAGGTTGCTCTGGATGGCATCCCTTCCCTTCAGCGTGCCGACCAGACCGCACAGCTTGGTGTCATCGGCAAAGTTGCTGAGGGCGCTCTAAATCCCGCTGTCCATGTCACTAATAAATATGTTAAACAGGACCGGTCCCAATACTGACCCCCGAGGAACGCCACTCGTCACTGGTGTCCACTTGACCGTAACTCTTTGAGTGCAACCATCCAGCCAGTTCTTTATCCACTGAGTGGTCCATCCGTCAAGTCCATGTCTCTCCAATTTAGAGACAAGAATGTCATGTGGGACAGCGTCAAATGCTTCGCACCAGTCCAGGTAGATGACATCAGCTGCTCTTCCCTTATCCACCAGCGCTGTAACCCCGTCATAGAAGACCACCAAATTTGTCAGGCATGATTTGCCCTTACTGAAGCCATGTTGGCTGTCACCAGTCACCTTCTTGTTTTCCATGTGCCTTAGCATAGTTCCCAGGAGGATCTGCTCCATGATCTTGCCAGGCACAGAGGTTAGACTGACTGGCCTGTAGTTCCCCAGGTCTTCCTTTTTTCCCTTCTTGAAGATGGGTGTGATGTTTCCCCTTTTCCAGTCAGTGGGGACTTCACCAGACTGCCACAACTTCTGAAAAATGATGGATAGTGGTTTAGCAACTTCATCCGCCAGTTGCCTCAGGACCCGTTGATGCACCTCATCAGGTCCCATGGACTTGTGCATTTTCAGGTTCCATAGATGGTCTTAAACCTGATCTTCTCCTACAGTGGGCGGTTCTTCATCCTCCCAGTCCCTGCCTTTGCTTTCTGCGACTCAGGCGGTGTGGCTAGAGCACTTGACCTTGAAGACTGAGGCAAAAAAGTTGTTGAGTACCTCAGCCTTCTCCCTATCCCAGGTAACCAGGTTTCCTCTTTCCTTTTGGAGAGGTCCCACTTTTTCCCTAGTCTTCCTTTTATCACTGACATACCTGTAGAAGCATTTTTTTGTTGTCCTTGACATCCCTGGTCAGATTTAATTCTATCAGGGCTTTAGTTTTCCTAACCTGGTCCTTGGCTGCTTGGACAATATCCCTGTATTCCTCCCAGGCTACCTGCCCTTGCTTCCACCCTCTCTAGGCTTCCTTCTTGTCCCTGAGTTTATCCAGGAGCTCCTTGTTCATCCACACAGACCTCCTGGCTTTTTTGCCTGCCTTCCTCTTTGTCAGGATGCATTGCTCCTGAGCCTGGAGGAGGTGGTCCTTGAATACTAACCAGCTTTCTTGAGCCCCTCTTCCCTCCAGGGCTTTATCCCAAGGGACTCTCCCAAGCAGGTCCCTGAAGAGGGACAAGTCTGTTCTCCTGAATTCCATGGTGGTGAACTGGCTGCGTGCCCTCCTTGCTGCTCTATAGATCTTGAACGCCATCATTTCATGGTCGCTGCAGCCAAGGCTGCACTTGAACTTCCTGTCTCCCACCAGCGTCAACTTGTTGGTGAGAACAAGGTCCAGCACTGCATGTACATAAGTACATAAAAGTTTCTATTGAATAAACAAACTTACATAACTTCAAATGCAGAAAAGTCTGATTTCACTCCGTTAGATGCCACCCAAAGCCTGATCAGGGCTCAAGAAGGAACTAAGGGAGTATCTTTATCTATTTGGCTCTGACTGCATGTTCCCAGACAAGGCCGGACACCTGGTTTCACAGCCTTGACAGCCAGCCTCTAAACAAGGAAAAAGAGATACATTCTCATAACATGGATACATTCTCATGACTTTTCATTTCCACTAATGATTATATTTTACCTAAGCTACACCTTTCGTTAATAGTCATGCACATTTCACTAATAATCACATACTAATATTATATAATGTGTAGTTGGAGGTTCATCTAGAGGCCAGCTCTGGTTCAGGGCCTATTGCTCAGGCCTCAGCACTTCACAGTGATTGGTTGTTACTGAAGGCACCCAGTTGAAGCACAAAGGACACCTGTAACCTGTTTAACTTTCTTCTTCATAAAAATGGAATGATTAATGAAAAATACTTCTTCAGTCCCTGGGCTTTTGGAAGAATGACATTATGTTTCAGTTTGACTAGCTCTCTGTAGCAGGATTAGGTTGTCCTGATGTAGAAGGTGAAATACGGACGTTGAAGAAGATAGAAGAGAGATTACGTTATTGGCTAGCTCACTAGTGCAGCTACAGAAAGAAAGTCCTCCTGTTTAACCCAAAGCAGAAATGTTAAGTGAGGATGGCAGATATGTTTATTGTGGCAAAAAAAAAATGTTGGTGAATGACCCAAACTGACTTTACTGTGTCAGTAGTGTCTTTTAGTAATTTCCCCAAGCATGTTGCACTGGGATTATTACAATGATCAAAATCACAAAGCCATCATCTACATATGCACTTACAGCAGTAAATACTTAATGGAGTAATTGATTTCATTTACTAATATTAGTAAAACTTTTCATGCTCAGAATTTTCCAATAATGAGTTAAAAAATTACAGTACACTTTGTGGTATGCTAACATAAATAATACTGTATCAGGTTCACAAATAAAACTAGATTCTTCTGATAAAGCAATAACAGTGAGGGAGTTTTCCTGCACCAGACTGTGGAATCTGCTGTATGACTTCAGCTGCACAAAAGCAGCAGAAAAGCCAATAGATATTCTCTACAGAAATTTCTGCTCAGAAATTCTGAGTTCATGAAAGGTCAAAACAATTTTTTCAAAACTAATCTTGGAACATACCTACAGGACAATTCAATTGCCCTTAGATATCTATCCTGAATTGTCTGTGCCTGATAATCTTCAAAAACACAGTAACCTTTTCTAGTAACTAAAAGCTCATCTCTTATTTCAAACTGTATTTGTTGGTTCAATAAAATATTTTACATCTATAAATAGTGCATAATTTAGGCAACATATCATATTTATAAGCATCTGGGCTGATCAATCCCAATAGAATTCAAAGCATATACACATTTTTGTAGGCTTTCAATCTCTAGTTGTCCAAACAGCCCCTTCACATTAGGCATCACAGGTATAATTTGGTCCTAACAGTATTTTATAAAATTTATAGCTATTCTTTAGCTAACGCAAAAAGATTTTAGCCTTTCATTAGCTCTTCATTTGTTCTCAAAACTACCAAGAAAAATATATAATTTAGCACTAAAATATCCTGTTTTGAATAACTCTTCATTTGAAAATGCAGTGAACAAACACAGGCACTGAAATACCAGAATCTTTTACTTCCACTAAAATGCAACTTTAATGTAATAGAACATTTTAGTACTTTTTATGAAAAACTGTGCATTTCAATCTATTCGCTACAGTCAGGAATGCTAATGTTCCTGTAGGTATAAGTAATGAGCAACATACATGAACTCAGTCAAGACATGTTTTGACTGTTGTAAGTTGATATTTGGTACAATTTTGAACTTAGGCTCACAGAATTTCCACTTAGTAGACACAACTCCTCATGTAGTTTTCAAGCAGTTAAAAGATGTCTTAACTTTCTTAATGGTCTATATTTGTCTGGGCCTATAAAACCAAATATAAATATTTGAAATGCCTAAGCAGGGACACCTACAGAATTAACCATTCATATTATCATACAAGATACTGCATTCTCAGAAATAAAATACTACACAAAAAAAACCCTTTGTTTAGCCTGCACCCAGGGCTAAACAATATACAATTTTTCTCTCACCCAATGTACCTTTCCCCACTGAGGAAGGGAATTTGGAAAAGGAGGGAGACTTGTGGGTTAAAGTAAAACAGATTTAATGAAATAAAGAAACCAATATCAACAATAACATAAAACACACAAAATTATACTTAGCTACAGAGTTGTAGCAGGTTGGTCCAGGAGTACCAATCACTAATAACAAAAAAGAGGGAGAAGAACAAAAAAAAGCCCCACCTCTCCCCCCTTCACAAGCTTTCCCTTTTATAGTGAACTTGACGTTAATGTTATAGAATACACCTGTGGGCCAGCCCGGGTCAGCTGCTCTGGATTTAACTGCTAATGGCCCTGATCACTATGGCTGGCCACAAACTGAAACAAAAATCTAACAGAAACTTGATTCTATAAATTTTATCCCATGAAACCAGAACAACCCCAAAACCCAAAAATCACAACAAAACAAAACAAAAAGGAGCAGAAAACCCCACCCTGAAGTCATTACATTTTAAAAAATCTTTATGATAGTGATAATTAATTCTTTATGTTATTACTACTGTTCCTAAGCCTTTACCTTCAACTTACCCTCTGTATTAGGTTTACATGGCAAGGTTTTGATAGCAGGGAGGGCTGCAGGAGTGGCTTCTGTGAGAAGACCCCAGGAGCTGCGCCCATGACGGACAGAGCCAGTTCCAGCAGCTCTAAGATGGACATGCTGCTGGCCAAACTGTAGCCCATCAGTGATGCTGGTAGCACCTCGGTGATAACATATTTCAGAAAGGGTGAAAAAACACTGCACAGCAGCTGTGAAAGAGGAGTGAGAAAATGTGAGAGAACACATACGCAGACACCAGAGTCAGTGAAGAAGGAGGGGGAGGAGGTGTTCCAGGTGCCAGAGCAGAGATTCCCCTGCAACTTGTGGTGAACACCATGGTGAAGAAGGTTTCCCTCCTGCAGCCCACGGAGGACCACGCTGGTAAAGATATCCACACTGCAGCCTGTGAAGGACCCCACATTGGAGCAGGTGGAGATGCCCTGAAGGAAGCTGCAGCCCAGGAAAAGTCGACACAGGAGCAGGGTCCTGGCAGGAGCTGTGGCCTGTGGAGAGGAGCCCAAGCAAGAGCCGGTTATCTGGCAAGAATTGTGACCCATGGGGGACCCAAGCCAGAGCAGTCTGTTCCTGAAGGACTGTACCTGTGGAGGCAACTCATGCTGGAGCAGTTCTTGAAGAACCTCAGCCTATGGGAAGGAACCACATTGGAGCTGTTGGTGAAGGACTGTATCCCACAGGAGCAACTACATGCTGGAGAAGGGGAAGAGCATGAGGAGGAAGGAGGAGCAGAGACAAAGTGTTGTGAACTGATTTTGTCTCCCATTCCCCATCCCCCTGCACTGCATAGGGGGGAGAAGGTGATTCAGGAGTTGAGCCTGGGAAGAAGGGAAGGGTGGGGGTAAGATGGTTTTAGTTTTCTTTTTATTTCTCCCTAGCCTACTCTGTTATTAACTGGAAATAAATTAAACTAATTTCTCCAAGTCAAGTCTGTTTTGCCTGTAATGATAATTGGTGAGTGATCTTCCTGTCCTTATCTTGAACCATGAGGTTTTTAATCATATTTTCTCCCCCTGTCCTGTTGAGGAGGGAGAGTGATAGAGTGGCTTGATGGGCACCTGGCAGCCAGCCAAGGTCAACCCATCATACTCTCTTATTTAATTTCCTTCACCTGCTACTATCCAGCAAGATTTATCATCACTGTCCAGAGGACTACTCTCTTTATGTCTTATTTAAATGAATTGATAACCCAGAGACAACTATAACAGTGCAGTAAAATGTGTAACTTCCTTGATTCTATGAGAGGGAATTACTTTTCCATTTAATATCTTATCAGGAGTACAATGGAAAAACTCTTTGACTTATAGCACTAAATGGGATAACTTTTATGGAGACAAATGTAGAAAACTGAAGAAAATTTTGACTACAAGAAACAATTTGCTTTTCTGTTAAGAAGCTAATTATAACATGTTTCAAATGACATAAAATTTAGTAAGGTGTTTATGGTGCGTAACATAAGGTACCTAAATCAGGAGTTCATGTTAAGAATCCAATTAAATTTTAGGCATCTTTTTTGTCACTTAGTACAGTCCAGAAAGAGGGAAGGAAAGGCTCATGCAAAGGGTGATGAAAAGCAAAATACCTTACAATCCTATGAATTTATACAGGTCATAGACTTTAACATCTGACATAATTAAAACAGTATAGTTCCTATTTTAGATTCACTGGTCTGCCAGATATATGAATGAGAAATTTCCTATAGCCAGTTAAAAGAAATTCAACATTTTTTCCTCATCTGAATAACAGCGATGACCAATTCATTATGTTAGTCTTGCACTATAATATCATACTTTTCAATAGCACCAATTAATTCTGTAAGTCTCTGATATTCATATTCTCAAAATGCTGTCAAAATCATGTTTACTTTATGTGTATATGTAAAAATTGTATGAATGGGAAACTCTGAAGTATGAATACTGAGATAAAAGTTCCTCATATGCACATCAAGCCTAAGTATCATGGCTGCAAAACAGCAGTATCAACATTGTTCCCAAGAAAGTAATAAAGCTATTCACACACACAGATATATACATATGTGACTGATCAAAAAACCCCTACAGTGGAAGAAGGCTCTGAGGAGATGAGCACAGGTGACGTGCTTATGAAGCTCAGGGTAGAATATGGGGAGTGATCACAGCTGCGTAAAGAAAGATGAACTTATCTCAATACAAAGGGGACCAATGGGAGGCCATAAGACCATTGCTTTAGACCATCTGATCAGCTGTCTGTCAGTTGGGTGGATCAGCTGGTTGTGTAAACATTCTTCCCTGAGTTAATCCCTCACCCTCCAATGAGGAAAGCTCTTGGGTTCTCCTCCTGACAGAACCTCAGAGCACATACTTTTCTGCATTCTGAAGATCCCACTTCTAGGAGCACCACTAGTGCAAGGCTTTCTCATCCTGAAGCGGTTCACAAGTATGAATTAAATCCTGAATGTTTTGAATGAGAACCTAATGAAGAACAGAAATTCAGTTAAAGGGTCCCTGTGACTAGGTCTGTATTCTTAAATAAAATGGGCTGATCCTTTGGCACCTCAGACAGCTGATATGTCACAGGTCTTGTCTGTAAAACTTAATTCTTCTTCCTTGCCCTTCCCTAATATGTTGATCTTGGCTGTGTTAAACAACTTACTGATGTCAAAAACATTCTGAAAAATTAAAGCTGCCTGTAAATTCTCTTATATATTTACGTATGATGTACAAGAAAATTAAGACAATATTTATGGAACATAATGTTTTATCCCATAAAGCATGTATGTCATTTTACTATATTTGAATCTTCAGATTCCAGTGGTGCTCTCAGAGTCATGATGCGCTTCTCAGCACATTCCCTTCTTGTGCTCAGTCTCCTTCAAACTGTTCTGTCAGTATTCATGCTAATTTTACCTCCTGAATTAGGATTTAATTTCAGCTAAGAAATGAATCTTAAAAGAAGTATGTTTACCTCAAGCTTCACTTACCGCATCCTGCCACTTCCCTGATAGCCAGTGGAAATAAATAAGTATTTTTAATAATAATTCATTTTGCTGATAACAACTAATCCAGATTGCAAAAACTGGATGGAAGATACTCAGAGATAACTACAACAGTGCAGTAAAGTGTGTAACTTCCTCAACTCTGAACTTAAGAGTTTTATTGGGCAAATTTTTGTTTTTTTTCAATTTTGGACCCAGGTTCAAATGGAGATAGGTTCTCTTTTTTCTATTTTCTCTCCTTTTCTTTCTTTTTTCTTCTTTTTCTCTCTTTTTCTTCTTTTTCCCTGTTTTCTCTCTCCCCTCCCCACCGCCCCCAGTCACCATTTTCCATATTATTCTTGTTATACTTCAGTTATCTAATTCAGAGAACTTCCTTGTAAAGAAATTCTCTGAATCTTGGAGGTCTTTGTTGTAGACACTTCCATTTTAATCAATGATAACATGTTGCATTTATTCAGTAGAAGCAGACATCTAGCACTATTTTTTCTTTTCATTTTTATTTTGTATTTTATAGATACTTTATTTTGCGCACTGGAGTGCATATTGACATAGCCCTGAGAACTGATTACTAGAGAGTGAATTTCAAAGCTATCACCTATGTTATCCACTCACAGTCATGGACTCTATACAGTCTGAAATGCAAGTTATTAATCTAGTGATTTCTGTGTACAAATCATGATATATGATTACTGAAGTCTATCAATGTTATGAGAAAACAATTAGCAGTAACAGCCTACCAGGAAAAAACATGCAAATTAAGGGATAAAGTGGTCATGTAAGTTCAAAAACAATAGCAAAGACAAAAAAGCTGCACCTCATTCTCCTGCCTCATCATGAATGTCCTTCTGGCTCAGTTCTGGAGAGCAAGAAAGCATGCACTTGTGAAGAATCAATAAACAGAAATAGATCAAACCAAACAAGTCAAGAAACAAACTGGTTGTAAGCCCAGGGAAAAACAAAGCTAAAGAAAAGCTTTACCCAGGAGAAGCTGCTCTGGGTATACCTGCTTGTTCTATTAGAAAAAAAAACAGAAGGGTTACAAGTTCAGGGACTAGCCCAGTGGTAAGATCAATATCAATTACAGGGGGAGACGGCTTGGCTAAGAGGCTCACATCCCCTGCTAAGATACCAAGCCAGCAAAAAAAAAGGATCTGTTAAATACAAATCAATAACTGCATTTCCACGTCTCACTTTTCTTAGTGGCTTTTAACAGCTGAAAATGCCCATGGGCCCAGGACCCTGTTTCAGTCCAGCCCAGGGCTGCTAGTTCCCATACCAGCAACACTGCAGCAGTGTTGATCTCCAGTTCCACCAAAGCCTTGCCCTGCCCAGCCATCTTCTCCCGGGCAACTAGTGATAGGACAAGAGGGCACAGCCTCAAGCTTCGCCAGGGGAGGTTCAGGTTGGACATCAGGAAGAATTTCTTTACAGAAAGGGTTATTAGACATTGGAATGGGCTGTCCAGGGAGGTGGTGGAGTCACCATCTCTGGATGTGTTTAAGAAAAGACTGGACATGGCACTTAGTGCCATGGTCTAGTTGACAGGGTGGTGTAAGGGCAACGGTTGGACTCAATGATCCCTGAGGTCTCTTCCAACCTGGTTGATTCTGTGTGATTCTGTGTGACCAGAGCAAGATCTGATCCACAGGCTGACATCACAGCCCAGCCCAATCCCATCCCCATCTCCATGGCCCTGCTGCCCTGGGGCTGTCTCATAGTGTAAAAATTACACACAAAACAAAACAAAGAACTAGAAATTTGTAAAATATGAGAAACAATATTTCTCATATATGCGACCCTGTGCAACATGCTCTAGGTGAACTTGCTTTGGTGGGGGTTGGACTAGATGATCTCCAGAAGTCCCTTCCAACCCCAACCATTCTGTGATTCTGTGATTCTGTAATTTACAACACCACAGGACCCCCACACCCACTTTGTAATATTACACTGAACTAACAGTGTAGTATTTCAATTTGCAAAGTGAAAGACAGCAAAGCCAGGAGAACTTCATATGATCAATTTCAAATGGGTATTTGTTGAAGTTTCTTACTGTACTGATATGCAAAGATTAATCTTCAGACTTTGCATTGTATCTTAAACTCAAAGCAAAACATTTTCTTATATAAATGATGTTCTAATAATAACAATAATTAAAACTTATAGTTATTTTCCTCTTCAGTAGTTTAGCAAAAAATACAAGAGAGGTCATTAATATATTCTATTAGTGCAATAAATGCTTACATAATTTGAATTAAGCATTTAATAATTACAGTATAAATTTATATGAAAAACATATTATGGTTGCAAAATCAAAAGGTAGAAAATGCCTAGATTTGATCTTCTCAGTACTATTACTTCAACTCCTTTGTATAAATGCTATTATGATACAGCCTTTAGTTATGTTATTTTTACCATAGCATCTTTATCCCATACCAGTAATTCAATGAGTAAATGTGTGTAATCAGGTTTCTAGAAAAGATCAACTATGTTTTAAATCAGTTATTGCCAGTAGAATAGTTGTAGATATCAGAAGCTGAATAAAAGGAGAAGGAGCAAAACAATTTGGTCTTGTGACTGTGGAAGCTGCTTGTTACTGTAGAGGATAAAAGTCTGATCTCTCCTCTGATCTCTTATAGAGAAATATGGAGCAATTCAGTCTTTTGTGTGTGTGTTGGCTTTTTGTGTTTGGTGTTTTTTCCTTCTTTTGCTTCTTTCTTATACCTAGGAATATTATACAAGAAATAATTGCTGCATATCTTAGACCATTAACTTTTCAGCTTTGTTGAAAGTATTGTGCTGCTTTTGCATTAAAGATCTTTCAGGTTTCTTTGGTTAAAAAAGTAATTATCATTGCTGCTCTTCATTGAAGGTAACTGGGAAAAAAATCAATTTGAAACTTAATTTCACATTTATCCCACCTAATTCCAGGCACTAAACTAAGTTGGCTAAGTTCTGAATTTTGTTAACCAAAGTTACCTCTATGATCAATCGAGAGAGATGGGCACCCTCAGCAAGGAATCCTTATATTGACCAAATCACTGTCTACAGGTACTTCGATGTCACCATTGGATGAACTCATTAATACACAGGCTTTGATAAAACACTTAAAAAGAATATACATTTTTGGTGAGTATTTTTTTTTTAGCTACAGTGTGTGTGGGATAGAATAATTTTAGGTGGAGGATCCTGAAGAATCCTGAGATCATGAGAGAACCAGCAGTCTGAACCAGCAGTGAAACCTGGTAGAAAAAAGTTTAACACTTTATTTTTCAGATCCTGCCTCTGTCCAGGCAGGATTTTCTAAATGGAACAAGCTACTGTTCTCCAAATTGGATTAGAATGTGAACAAGAATGGGAATCATATGTTAGAAGAAAACTGTTGAGCTTTATGAGGAATTTGATTGTCAGGAATGTCTCCTTTGAAGTTTTTGATGTTATGCTAGTTAATTTTGTCACAGTGAATGCAAAGGAATACAAAATTACTGACTACTTTATTAAATATCCTAGTATAAACTAGTAAGCAAATAGTCTGAAGTAAAATAAGGTGAACGGGATAAATGTGGACTTATTAGAATAAAGGAAAGTAAAATAAACTCAAATGGCTTCCATAGTCTTATTAACTGTGTGATAATGTGCATGTTCAATTGACAAGAAGCGTTGATATATGTATTATCATAGTGTTAATTCAAAAGAGCCAAGCAGTTACAGAGATTTGTTTTAATGGACTTAAAAGCCATTAATGGTACTGATTATCTCTAAGTAGCATCCCATTACCAATACCAGCATTTTACAGTTTAACCCTGAGATAGTGTTTCTTCTGTTTTCTTGAAGATTTGGAGTCACCAAAACATAAAAGAAAGAAAATAACAATTTCTCTTCCCTGTTCTACAAAGTGAGCTAAAAAGGTAAGCACCAACTTAGGTAGTGTAAATGACCTAGTGTAATTGCAACATTAGCATTACATACTAGTAATAGATTGATTTTAGAATTAGTAGTAGGAATTTTATTTTGCAACTGTTAATCTCTAAGTTATGTAACATTTTGAACTTTTTTTTTTTTTTTCAAAAAGACTAAATAGATTCTATGTACCATTTATACTCATTCTGACTTGATGCACTGTTTTGACCCTGTCTTGTTCTGTCCATGGATATTTGTTTATATTTGCAAGAGTTTGAGTCAGCTTTAAGGCTCTAATAGCCTTTTAAAAATATATTTAAAAAACCCCCAGACAAATAACCCTCCTTGTCTTTTTCTTTTCCAGCTTTGTGTTAAATGCTCTGCTGCTATTTGCCTACAAATCTCTTTTGATTATGATGATAAACAACTTGATTAAGCTGTTAATTATAGTCTCAGCTTTTTCAGTCATGACCTCAAAGTTGAGAAAGATGTCTGCCAGATAAAAACAAACACACAGACAAAACCAACCAGACTTAGGGCATGGTATTTCTAATACAAAGAAAACTAGATCAAACTTCCTTATCTTCTTAGAACTGATAGATAAATATATTTCACATCACAATATTCTTCATGTTCACTGTTGCAAAAATAGTGAATTAGTGACTTTGTGCTTCCAGGTGGAGGAATTCCAGGACCAAGAGTGAAAGGACACAGCCAAGAAGAGGAGGCAAGAACAGAAGGAGGGTAGGAAGCCTGGGTGCATTCTGAGATCAGAAAAAATGCTGTTTTCTCTGAGTCTTTGCAAAAAACACGAATGAGCAAATAGAGAATATTCTTCTCTCTTTTGGGAGTGAAACATATGATAGAAAACATGAAGACAGCAGCTCTTAGATACCAAGGAATAAATTCTTTACTTGTTACGCTAATTTATTTGACTATTTCGAAAACAAAATTAAACCAATTAAGGACAACATTCAAAACAGAAGTCCCCACTGTTATTTTTTGTTCCAAAATTTCAGTAATTCCTCACTTTTCCCTATAAAATACAAAATTAGTTAGTTCCATTGAACAAATTATATTCATAATTATTGTTTTTTAACATTTGATTATATCCTGGGCACAGACTATTGTGTTTCATCTTCTATGAAAACAAGCTGTGTAGTGGCAGAAAACACAACAGTAAGATAATGTGGTTATATTAAATAAATAATTCCATTACTGAATATTTTCATAGTCTTGTTAAGTTTTATTCAGTGCTTGGTCCCAGCCAGCCATAGAACTCTTGGTACAGCAATACTTATAAACTAACAGCAATAATATCTTAAAAGAAGAAAAAGCAATGTCATGATTGCCCTTCTTGTAAAAATTCCTTATATCTGTATTATACACAACATAGGACAGCTGTAGTGTAGCTATGTATAATTGAGTTTTCCCAGACTTCTTCAAAACTTTTTCAAAAAAAGAACAATCTCTTTTGATTTCCCAGGTCTTTAAACATTTACATTTAATCATCTGTCTCATACTTATTCTTCTCTAGTAAGTTTCATTTGACAGTATTCAGCTCGAAGTTTTAAGAATTGTTTTTCTTTTCCTATGGTAAAACATTTTTGCAACTATTTTGTGGACCAATATTTAGATTATAGACTTGAAATACTGATAAAAAGGACATCTTTCCAGGTAAGTGCAGGAACTGAGAGTAAGAGGGTGAGGTTAGCTCTTCTCAGTGGTCTCACCACTCACATGCAAGAAACAGGAAAGGGAAAGCAGATTGATTTGCCTATAGTTAAGAGCACTAACAAGGAAAAGCAGGTTGGCACAGACATGAAGTTCTGGAAGGGTGTTTTTCAACAATCAGGGTTTTCCTGAATTGCAGAATCACTACAACAGAAGAAATCAAGGCAAAACCAGGGGAAGGAGAGGGAAGAAAAGTTAGAATATCACCAAGGAACACCCCTGTCTCTGGACTCACCACTGGAAGAGCCTGGCTCCATCATCTTTGCACCCTCCCTTCAAGTATATATGTACATTGATGAGATCTCCTTGAGTCTTCACTTCTCTAGGCCAAACAGTCCCAGATCTCTCAGCCTTTCCTCATAGGAGAGATGCTTCAAACCTTTAGTCACCTTAGTGACGCTCTTTTGAATTCTCTCTAGTAAGTCTATGTCTCTCTTGTACTGGGGAGCCCAGAACTGGACACAGTACCCCAGGTGTGGCCTCACCAGTGCTGAGTAGAGGGGAAGGATCTTCTCTCTCAACCTGCTGGCAACAGTCCTCTCCATGCAGCCCAGGATGCTACTAACCTTCTTCTGTGTGCGTTAAGGGCACACAGTTGTCTCATGTTCAACTTGGTATCCATCAGGACCTTCAGGTCCCTTTCTGACAAGCTGCTTTCCAGCTGGTTTGGAAAAATTATGGCCCCCAGAATGTACTGGTGCATGGGGTTGTTCCTCCCCAGGTGCAGAACTTGGTCCTTCCCTTTGTTCAACTTCATGAGGTTCCTGTCAGCCCATTTATCCAGCAATTACACAATCACATATTGTCTTCCACATAAACTCCAGATTTTTTTCACAGTGGAAAGGTCCAAGGCTTAACATGTTTTACATCTACGTAAGAAATCAGGCTTCAAATTGCATAATACTTATTCTAGAAACTGGAAAGTTTGTACTTAATGTGGCATGAAGGAAGAGGCAGGATTCTCTTAGTCAATACACATAGAGGTTTTCTGTTGCAATACTGCTGAATGCTTAAAAGAGCATCTGAAGATTATTTTAGGTGTTTTTCAAATACAAAATATGATCAAAGAATGCTAAAGGCCTGTGGTGGGTTGACCTTGGCTGGCTGCCAGACCCCCACCCAGCTGCTTTCTTATTCCCTCTTCTCAAAAGGACAGGGAAGAAAATAAGTGGAAAAAAATCTTGTGGCTTGAGATAAAGATGGGAAGATCACTTACCAGTTACCACCATGAGAAAAATAAACTTGACTTGGGGAAAAATAATTTATTGCTAATTAAAGATAGAGTAGGATGGGGATAAAGAAAGAGAAAAAACAAAAACACCTTTCCCCCACCTCCTTTTTCCCATGTTCAACTTCACTCCTTCATTCCCATCTCCAATCTCCTTGCCCACCCACCCCAAGTGGCACAGGGGAGTAGGAAGTGGGGATTACCATCAGTCCATAACAGTTCCTCTCTGCTTCTCCTTCCTTATTACACTTTTCCCCTTGACATCCTGCCCCTTGGACAGTGTTGCAATGTAGGCAGGATGCCTCCCACATCATCTGAGATGGTGTGTAGGACACTTAACTGCCATGTAAAGTATGATTCTCTCAAATCACACTACCATTGGTGAAGAGAAGGGGTGATGCGACTCTTCGCTGCATTTCAGAAGTCATTTACACATTTGGCTCTTCTAGTCAGACCACACAGACATCAAGTGTCCCTGATAGTCTGCCGGAACCATGACATCGCTTATAATATTGTGTTTGCTATTGGTGATTCAGTGAGTTGTTGTGTGGGTGCATTGTTGCTCAATCTTCTTATTGCCTCAATAAAGTTTGGTTTACAATGTGATGTGAGACTCCATTAGTGTTCAGACCACACCCCTGTTCTGATGAGGGGCCTTCCTATGGGCTGCAGTCCTTTGGGAAAAACCTGCTCCAGCACAGGCTCTCCACAGGCTGCAGTGTGGATATCTGCTCAGATGTGTCTTCTCCATGGGCTTCAGGGAAATACCTGCTCCACCCTGGTCTCTTCTAAAACTTCCACAGGCTGCAAGGGAATGTCTGCTTGAGCACTGTCTCACTCTCCCTCTTCTCTGACCTTGGTGCTCACAAGACTGTTTCTCATACTTTGGTTTTTTTTTCCTCACTCCTCACACACTGCTGTGTGGCATTTTGCCCTTTCTTAAATATATTTACACAGAAATATCATCAGCTTTGCTGATGGGCTCAGCTGTGTCCTGTGGCAGGTCCATTCCAGAGCTCTTGTGTCTGGCACAGGGCAACCCCTGGCCTTTTCTCACAGAAGCCACCCCTGCAGCATCCCAGCTACTAAAACCTTGTCACCTACATTCAATACAGGGCCCTAAGAATTACAGTCTACATGTATTTTAAAAATTCATTGGTCCTAGAGGGAGCTACAACAAAGCAAGAAAGTCACAGGGGAAAAACAAAGTAAAAAAGAAAACTGAAGGTTAGCCAACCCAGACCGAAAGGCTTATAACAAAATGTTGTACATTAGATTATTCCATGCTGCTTTTATGTACTACCAAGTATAACTGATTAGGTACTTGGCAAAGTGATATGTTCTCTATAGTGTACTTGAATTTCCAAGAGACTTTTAACAATGTCACTTATCAAAGACTTTAGAGGAAAGTAAGCATCTTTGGTACGAGAAAGAAAGCTCTTGCACAGCGAATGAAAAGACAGGAAGTAGATTATAGAAATAAACAAAAATTTCTTATTGTGTGGGGAAATGACCAGTGGAGTTCTATGAGGATCTGTGATCAGATCTGTGGTTGTCAACATATTCATAAACAACTTGGAAAAATGAGAAATTAATTAAATCTGGCCGGGAAAATGAAGGGCAAAAAGAAAAGCTTCTATAAGTATGTCAGAGATAAAAGGAAGACTAGGGAAAACGTGGGACCTCTCCAGAAGGAAAGAGGAAACCTGGTTACCTGGGATAGGAAGAAGGCTGAGGTACTCAACAACTTTTTTGCCTCAGTCTTCATGGTCAAGTGCTCTAGCCTCACTGCCTGAGTCGCAGAAAGCAAAGGCAGGGACTGGGAGGATGAAGAACCGCTCAGGTTTAAGACCATCTATGGAACCTGAAAATGCACAAGTCCATGGGACCTGATGAGGTGTATCAACGGGTCCTGAGGCAACTGGCGGATGAAGTTGCTAAACCACTATCCATCATTTTTTAGAAGTTGTGGCAGTCTGGTGAAGTCCCCACTGACTGGAAAAGGGGAAACATCACACCCATCTTCAAGAAGGGAAAAAGGAAGACCTGGGGAACTACAGGCCAGTCAGTCTAACCTCTGTGCCTGGCAAGATCATGGGGCAGATCCTCCTGGGAACTATGCTAAGGCACATGGAAAACAAGAAGGTGACTGGTGACAGCCAGCTAAGGGCAAATCATGCCTGACAAATTTGGTGGTCTTCTATGACGGGGTTACAGCGTTGGTGGATAAGGGTAGAGCGACTGATGTCATCTACCTGGACTTGTGCAAAGCATTTGTCATTGTCCCGCAGGATATTCTTGTCTCTAAATTGAAAAGACATGGACTTGATGGATGGACCACTCAGTGGATAAGGAATTGGCTGGATGGTCAGACTCAAAGAGCTGCTGTCAACGCCTCGAAGTCCAAGGGGAGACTAGCGACGAGTGGTGTTCCTCAGGGGTTGGTATTGGGACCGGTCCTGTTTAACATCTTTGTAGGCAACATGGACAGTGGGATTGAGTTCATCCTCAGCAGGTTTTCTGACCACACCAAGCTGTGTGGTGTGGTCGACATCATGGAAGGGATGCCATCCAGAGGGACCTTGACAGCTTGAGAGCTGGGCCTGTGTGAACTGCGTGAAGTTCAACAAGGCCAAGTGGAAGGTCCTGCAAGTGGGTTGGGGCAATCCCAAGCACAAATACAGTCTGGGCAGACAATGGATTGAGAGCAGCCCTGAGGAGAAGGACTTGGGTGTGATGGTTGACGAGAAGCTCAACATGAGCTGGCAGTGCATGCTTGCAGCCCAGAAGGCCAACCGTATCCTAGGCTGCATCAAAAGAAGTGTGGACAGCAGGTCAAGGGAGGTGATTCTGCCCCTCTACTCTGCTCTCGTGAGACCCCACCTGGAGTACTGCGCTCAGCTCTGGGGCCCCCAACGTAAGAAGGACATGGAGCTGTTGGAGCAAGTCCAGAGGAGGGCCACAAAGATGATGAGAAGGCTGGAGCACCTCTCCTATGAAGGCAGGCTGAGAGAGATGGGGCTGTTCAGCCTGGAGAAGAGAAGGCTCCGGGGAGACCTTCTAGCAACCTTCCAGTAGCTGAAGGGGGCCTACAGAAAAGCTGTAGAGGGACTTTTTGCAAGGGCATGTAGTGATAGGACGAGGGGCAATGGTTTTAAACTGAAAGAGCTTAGATTTAGATGAGATCTTAGAAAGAAATTCTTGACTGTGAGGGTGGTGAGACACTGGCACAGGTTGCCCAGAGAAGTTGTGGATGCCCCCTTCCTGGAAGTGTTCAAGTTCAGGTTGTATGGGGCTTTGAGCAACCTGGTCTAGTGGAAAGGTGTCCCTGCCCAAGGCAAGGGTGTTGGAACTAGATGATCTTTAAGGTCCCTTCTGATACAAACCATTCTATTATTCTATGATTCTATGATTTTCATTCTGAAAAAGTTATAGTTTCGTTCTGAAAATGGGATAGTTATGACAGAAGGTTCTAAGGAAATATCAGCTCAGTGTTCAGTAGAGTTTTAAAATAGAAAAATTACTAGGAATTTTTATGAAACGAATATGCGGCCATTCAGCATGATTTGGACAGACTGAAGAGCTGGGCAAAGAGGAACCTAATGAGGTTCAACAAGAATAAGTGCAGAGTGCTGCACCTGGGAAGGAGTAATAAAATGCACCAGTACAGGTTGGGAGACAATCTGCTAGAGAGCAGCTCCGTGGAGAAGGACCTTGGAGTTCTGGTGGACAACAAGTTATCCATGGGACAGCAATGTGCCCTTGTGGCCAAGAAGGCCAATGGTATCCTGGGGTCCATTAAGAAGAGTGTGTCCAGCAGGTCGAGGGAGGTCCTCCTCCCCCTTTACTCTACCTTGGTGAGACCTCACCTGGAGTATTGCATTCAGTTCTGGGCTCCCCAGTTCAAGAGGGACAGAGATCTACTGGAGAGAGTCCAACAGAGGGCTACGAGGATGATTAAGGGACTGGAACACCTGCCTTGTGAGGAAAGGTGGAGAGACCTGGGGCTTTTTAGTCTGGAGAAGAGAAGACTGAGAGGGGATCTGATTAATGAGTATGAATATATGAGGGCTGGATATCAAGAGGAAAGGTGCAACCTCTTTTCACTTGTGCCCTGCGATAGGACAAGGATCAATGGATGCAAACTAGAGCACAGGAAGTTCAACCTCAACATGAGGAAGAACTTCTTTACTGTAAGGGTTACAGAGCACTGGAACAAGCTCCCCGGAGAGGTTGTGGAGTCTCCTTCTCTGGAGACTTTCAAGACCCATCTGGATGCATTCCTGTGTAACCTGCCCTAGATTGGTCCTGCTTTGACAGGGGGGTTGGACTCGATGGTCTCCAGAGGTCCCTTGTAACCCCTATCATTCTATGATTCTATGATTCTATGAAGTATGAAGTATCTGTCTTGTGAGGTATGACTAAGTTGTAATTCTGAAATCTAGGAAATATAAATAAGATTGAGATCAGAATAATAATTAGTGCTTTGAAAGGATGAATAGGGATTGGTGAATACTGTTCCTTCTTATACAAGAATTTGGGTAATATCAAATAAATCTGATAAATTTAGGTTTTCATATTGAAGAAAAGGAGGTGCTCTTCACTAAATAAGCAATGCATTTATGAAAAAAAGCTGAATATATCTGATGTGAAATATTTAAATTTAGCTACCACTGAATAAAAGTGTCTGATTTTCTCTGTGTCTGAAGACGCATCCCCGCTGAAATCTGGTTTTGTTAGAAATTGTCCCACGGTGACCGGTATCGACTCCATCAAGCTTTCTCCTCCTGGTGGTGTAGATAGCCAACTTGCTTGGGGTCCAGAGAAGCTGTCTGCTCTCAGATGGAGGAAGTGTGAATACAAAGATGGCAGAGGGCTAGGTCTTGCAAAGCAGAAATGGATTGGAGGAAGGGGGAGATCAGATGCCCTGGTATCACTGGAATGTGAAAGAATGAGACAAAGGCTAACAGTAGGAGGTCACCTAGCTATGGACCCCACCCAAGTCAGTGTCAGTGTGTAGGTTGTGGAGGGTGGTGAAGGGATGGTGAGGAGGCACTGATTGCCAGGCATCCTAGTCTGCAGGTAGTCTCTTTTGTGGGGCAGGTGATGAGGCGTAATGGAGAGTCTAGACCTCACAGAGGCCACCTCATTTGCAATCTCAAGTAGTGTTAGGTGTAGTCCTTGGCTTCTATGGTATGAAAAAGTGAAGAGGTACAGTACAGAGAGCTCCAGTGGTAGTTTTGGTGAAAATGTCAGCAGTGATGATGCAGGTTTCAGCAGACTGAGGAAGCTGACACAGCCCAGTATTGCTGGTCCTGCCCCTTTCACACACACTCACCAGGAGAAAACAGAGGTAGATCTGTAAGGAACGAGAGACCCTGCTTTTGTGACAGTGAGAGGTTTCTGCTGGCAAAGAAACCTCTCGCATGACCTCTGCGTGGCAGTGGTCACCCTCTCACTGCTGCCCTTATTAGAGTCAGGTACAGCAGAGACAGACCCTTATATGAACCTGTGTGGACAGTCTTTATTATTTTTACACTACTTTATGATGAAATTAAGAGCCACTCAAAGTATATATGCTCCCACATAATATCTGCTAGAATAAGTACTGTACATAATGACTTTAAGAAGTCATTAGGCAAGTGTATCTAGAATATTCTGAGCTACAAAACCAACATGATTATGTATTTTAGGCATACAAAATACTGGTAATGCTTTATGTAATAAAAAATAAAATATAAACAATATTCCTGTAAAAAAACTTCATAATGGCTTTAGAATGGCTGAGGAACAAAAATATGAACCATTAAACAATGAATTGCCCTTGGCTAAAGACAATAAGGAGCTTTTATATTTTTATATTTTGAGACAATGAAGAAAGTTGCTTTTTAAATGCTAAGGCCTTGAAATTTTTTCTTCAATACAATACTGGGTTATTTCTGAAAGAAAGGAAAAAGAAACCAAAAACCAAAAAAACAAACAAACAACACAACAGCAAAATGTCAATAACTAGTCCTGGCTAAAACTAGTTTTGCCTTTTATATCTAGTGAATAAGTCTAATTAAGATTCAGAGGAGTTGAGAAACAGTTTTTAAACACATCAAATTATTTTATTCATTAAGGAAAAAAGTGCTTAAATATCACAAGTGCACATCCCAAGTGAAAGATGATTTGCATTTGAAAAAAGATGTTTACAGAAGATGTTACAAATTCCAGACCACCCTGATTTTTCTCCTTCTTTGCTAGTTTTCTTCATTCCAAAATTTAAATACTTATTTCAATACTAGTCAGACTAGTAATTGAATGATTTTTGAAATGGAGATTATATCCCCTTGGAAAACTCTGCCAGGAGAGTGGTTTGAATTACTAGATTTAAAAAAAAAAAAAAAAGAAAAAAAAGAAAAAAAAAACTTGTTGAATATCTGTAAGGACTAACCAGTTTGTCTTCATTTTCTGTCTGTGTAGAGAAGATACTGTTAAGCAGGCACAAAATCCTGACCATAGAGATTCCTATAGAAATGACACAGCTCAAGTGTGTGATCATGAACCTGAGAGTGAAAACAAGGTCTTCAGTTTAAGTCTGAAAGTGGAGTCAAACTACTGTTGCACTTCTGCTCATTTATTTGCTTGTTTTCTACTGCGGTAATCATATAACCTATATATCATCTTGTCAAAGCATTGTGGAAGCTGCATGTGAGTAGAGCATGGCATAGATTCAGGTAAGCAGAGTTTACATTAATGCTAATCACAGAATCATAGTGTAATACAGGTTGGAAGAGGCCTCTTTAAGTCCTTAGGTCAACGTCCTGCTCAAAGCAGTGTCAGCCACTGAGGTTGCTAGGGCCCTGGACAGTTGAGTTTTGAATATCTACAGGGATGGATCCTCTACAGCATCTCTGGGAAACCTGCACCAGCATTTGACCACCCACATGCAGAAAAACTGTTTCCTTAGAGAGTCAAAATCTCCCATGTTCCAACTTGGGTCATTTGCCTCTTGTCCTTCCACTGTGCATCTCTGGAAGAGTTTGGATCTCTTTTTCTCTATACCTTCCCTAAACTCTAATTAGTTGCAGACAGCAAAAAGGCCTCCCTGGAACCTTATTTTCTGCAAGCTGAACAAACTCATTTCTCTCAGCCTCTCCTTATATTTCATGTGCTCCAGCTCTTGGATTGTCTCAGTGGCCTTCCACTGGACTCACTCCAGTATGTCTTTGTCTTCCTGTATTGAGAAGACCAAAACTGGACACAGCACTATAGATGCATTTGCTCTAAATGCTGGGAACGGTCACCTCCCTTGACCTGCTAACCTCTTTCTCTTACAACACAGAATGCCATTGGTCTTCTTTGTTATAAGGGCACATTTCTGGCTCATGTTCAACTTTCTGTCAACCAAGACCCCAGGTTCTGTTCATCAAAGCTGGTTTCTAGGCACTTAGCTCCCAGCCAGCACTGTTGCAGGGGTTTACTCTGACCTTGGTTTAGGTGTTTGCCTTTGTCCTTATAGAACTTCACAAGGTTCCTGTCAGGCCATTTCTACAACTTGTCCAGCTCCCTCTAAATAGCAGTCCTATCCCTCCAGCCTACTGAGTGCTCTCTCTAGCTCAGTATTGTCTGAAAACTGGCTGAGGGTCCATTTGGTCCCACCATCCAGGTCTCTAATAAAGCTATTAAACAGCCCCAGCCCCAGTATTGATCCCTGAAGGATGTTACTAGTAATCAGCCCATGACTCAGTAGTTCAAGGGAAGCTGTGCAAATGAATGACTGTGTATATATCCCTACCATCTGACAAAGTTTTGCATATGATGAAGTCTGGTTGTATGGAACATATAATAATTCTCTGACTCAGTACCAAGCTGGATTTAGTTTGAGTTTATCTATGTAATATGTGGTCTTGGTTGCTCTGGTCTTTAGCATTTCAAACCACTTTATTGATGACATTCATACAGGTAATAAAAACATGCAACCAAACAAAAAGCCCCAAGTTAAAAAAACAAAATAGGGCCAGAGTAACTAAATGACAGCAGTAGATAAATGTCTTACCATTCTGGATCAGAAGCAATATAAAAATATGAACCAGACCAGGTTATTAAATGAGTCAGGGGTTTGAGGACGGTCATTATCACTTCACATGTGGCACAAATTAGGTATTGTGGAAATGAACAAACTGATATATCTTTGATGGTGTAAAAGTCATCCCCAGCTCTCTGATGTGCATTTTCCACATAGCCTCCACATGGGGAAATAGTAGATATTTGTCATTATTATTGTTAATGTCATGAATGATATCCTTAGAAAAATAGCAAGAAGCTGAGGGTCCAGTTGGCTTAGAAATCTTTCCCCTAATTGTCTGACTGGATCTTTTAAAGTGACATATAACATAAAAGTACAATGTGACTTATTTTGTTATTGTCCTACCACCTCAGACACAGATTGCCAAGTCTCAGGATTTGAAGATACATGCAACCGTGCAAAGTGTCTAAGAAGAATGTAGGTTACTATAAACGCTAGGAAGAGGGACAATGTCATGCACTTGAAAACAAATTCTAATGACAACTTTTTTTGATGACCTATTGTTTAAATATGTGAATTATTTGTAATGAAAGCATTAAATAAAAGTACTTAAGGTGGATTTAAACCATGAAAGCAAAAAATGAATTGAATTATCCATTTGTCCAGTGTATAGATCACACATTAATAAAGTTATATTACTCAAAACCTTAGCCCGGGTTCCATCTCACTTTAGCTACTTAAGAGAGGCAACCAAGGCAGGAGTTTGTTAGTCAAAGGTCTATTTCAATCAAAATAAAATGACTGGGACCTCTAGAGGGTAATTCAAAAAATGAATGAGGTAACCTATCCCTTAAAGATGAAAGGTTTGTCAAACATCAAACTGGTTCATTTGGAGACAGTGCATAGTGTTTCCACTGTTTTTAAAGATACTTGATATTAATTCCATCTACAAACAATAGTAGTATGGGGTGTTCATTTCTGGGTCAGAAAAAAGAAATAAGAATGGATTCTGAGAGGTATATCTGGGGCCTCAATGTAAGGATATTTTTGTGTCTTGATATGAGACCTTGCTATTTTTTTTCCCCATGTAATTGAAAGTGTTATATAGCAGGTGAATACAGTGGAAATATTGCATTAGGATAGTAAGTGTGATATGCCTAAAAGTCACTGCACCAGATACAAACATATGTACCATAATTTAAGTACCAATTTGCATTACACAAAGACCATGTCATGCTGTAAATCACTTATTTTACTGTCATTTGTCCAATCACACTGTAAAAAAAACCACATATACTAGAATACGGGCAATCACAATATAAAGATTGTGTATAGGGAAAAGTGTACTTTTTCTCCCTATGTCACAAATGTCCATGTTTCCTTCATACTTCTCTTCATACTGACCTCTTCAGAAGCATCTGTCATTTCCTGGTTGCTATCTAATCCTATTGATGGTCTTCTTCCTCTCTAACATGATCGTTTCAGGCACAAACCCTCTCAGACAGTTTTGTGTGTCCCATATGTGCACACTCTCCTGCTTACACTCGCACACTTGACAGCTGCTGCTATGTGGACCATTTGACAATGGTGTGATATGTGGATGTCTCCACAACAGCCCTTTTCCTCCTCACATCAGAGGAGGTTTGATGGGGGCCAGCAGGACTTAGGTAACAGTTACACTTAGCTTGAAAATGCTTGCACACAAAGTAAAAATAAAACAATGTTTTACAAGAAAAGGAACTGACAAGAATTATCCATCTCCTAAACAGGTAGCAAGTAGGTTTTCTTTCATGTATATTCATGTACTGGTTTTCCTTCATCCCTGTTCCCTTGTTTGCTCATCTGTGTAAGTGAAAATTGCCCTGAGGGGTCTATTCTCTAGTTTCCTTTGGTTGTTGCCATGACATCTGTGCAATGTAATTTTTTCTTGTAAGTATGTCTTTGCTTTCTGGTATGTTCAGTCACCAGATATAGCAAAAGGAGAGATACAAAAGCTACTACTGCAGTCATGTATTCTTTACAATGGACTTTGTTCATTACAAGAGATTAATGAAATGACTGACAACAGATTTTACGCGTGTTTATACTGTCAGTCTGGTCACTTTCTGTTTCGCCCTAGAGCTCTGGTTCGTAGGCCCTTTGCACTGGGCTCGTGCTAGTTTGTTCCTGTACATATGTTTTTAGTAAAACAGAAAGTTTTCTTCAGGAGATAATCAAAAAGCAATTATGAAAATTGTTTGCTCCGTACGAACAATATGGACAGTGAAAGCTAGTTTCACACTTCCCACCCAATCTTCCAAACTATTTCACTTTCAACAGTATAAAGTATCACAGGACACTTCCCTTCTTTCTTACAACACCCCCATGAACATACGTCACACATTGTATCTGTGAATGTGTCTTTATGCATTCTGTAAAAATGCTGTTCCTGCAGGCTACAGATCATCCTGGTTATTATTCATCTAGCTGGTTAATTTCTTGGCCTGTTGTTATAATCTATAAAAATGTGATAATGACTAAAAGGTCCAGAGACATGACTAGGACTCTGAGAAAAGAAGGCGGTTCACTTTTATGTTCTTGGCTCACAGCCAGAAGCCAGTGGAAAAAAAATGCTTATTTAACTTAAAAAAATCCCTAAGTAGGGCATATGAAGGCTCAGAATGAAATGTGGTGTTCTGATGCATCTCAACATACATTCACACGCTTCTCTGAACTGTGCTGGCTTCTAGAAGTTTGGGCACCTGACTCAACTCAATGTGGACCCTTACTTTGGCAAATATCCTAAACTTGCCTAAATTTGGCTGTTAGAATCTATGGATAAATCCCACTCACTTTGTCTCAATGTGTTTTTATCCTTTACACTAAGTCTTTTAGGGAGAGGGAAGCAATACCAGCCTGTATTTTGTGTGTGTGTTGTATAAAGTAATATTTGTATTTTAAGTAGTATACTTCCTTTTCTCTGTAGGTATTCATGGGACACTTTGTATACTTTTCTGTCCTCTGGGGAGGAGTGTGGGTCATCTTCTCAGGACAGATGGTTGAAGACTGAAAGCTGCCTGGAGGGCTCAAGTCTGAAGAAACAGAAGTCTGAAGAAGCTGAAGAAAGACAGCAGATGAAAAAGAATTAGAATTTATTTCAAGGAAAGTTGGTTCTTAGGCTTAAGAGTACTTTCCACTGTACATACCTGACTCTGTAGTAAACTAATTAGAGTCATAAAATTACTGAGGTCAGAAGGGACCTCTGGAGATCATCTAGTCCAACTGCCCTGGTCAGAGAAGGGTTAGCTAGGGCATGTTGCTCAGGTTGCTGGACACCATCCATATCCAGACAGGTTTTGACTGGCTCCAGGGATGGAGATTCCACCACCTCTCTGAGCAACCTGTCCCAGGGTTTGGCTAACCACATTGTGATTTTTTTTTTTCTTTTACATTTAAACAGAATTTCCTGTAGACAAATTTGTGCCTATTGCCTCTTGTCATGTCACTGGATACCTCTGAGAAGAATCTGACTGTCTTCTTCACTCCATCATGCATCTATACACATTGATTCAGTCCCCCCTGATTCTTCTCTCCTCCAGGCTGAACAGTCCTAGTTCTCTCAGCCTCTCCACATATGACAGATGCTCCAATCTTTTTATCATCTTTGTTGTCCTTTGCTAGACTTCCTCCAGCATGTCCATGTCTGTCATGTACTGGAGAGTCCAGAATTGGACACAGTACTCCAAATGTGTCTCATCAGCGCTGAGTAGAGAGGAAGAAATACCTTCCTCAACCTGCTGGCACTCCTTCTAGTACAGCCAAGGAAGATGGCCTATTGCTCTTCTTTGCTGCAAAGGCCCATTGCTGGCTTATGTTCAACTTGCTGTCTGCTATAACCCCAGATCCTTTTCTCAAAGCTGCTTTGCAGCCAGTCAGCCCTCAACTTGTACTGGTGCATGGGTTTATTCTTTCCCAGAGGTAGGACTTCACACTTACAATTGTTGAATTTCCTGAGGTTCCTCTTGGCCCATTTCTCAGGCCTATTGAGGTCCTTCTGAAGGGCAGCACAGTCATTTGGTATATCATCAGACACTCCTCCTAGTTTTGTATCATCTGCAGACCTGCTGAGGGTGCACTCTGTCCCTTCATCCAGATCAGTAATGAAGATGTTGAACAGGTGCTTTCCTGCTCATTGGGATGGGCTGTTCTTGAGCTTGGAAAAGATGACCCTTGAAAGTCAGCCAGCTCTCCCGGACCCCTCTTCTCTCCAGTACCCTCTCCGCTGGGATTCTTCCATGTATGTCCCTAAGCAGACAAAAGTCTGCTGTCCTGAAGACCAGGGTTGTGATTCTTCTATTTGTCCTGTTTCCTCTTCTCAGGATACTGAACTCCACAATTCCACGGTCACTTTAGCCAAACCTGCCTCCAATCTTCACTTTCCTGACCAATTCTTTGTAAGAATCAGTTCCAGCAAAGTGTCTTCCTTTGTCAGCTCCTTAATCCCTTGTGTCAAGAAGTTGTCAACGATGTGCTCCATAAACACTCTGCTTTGCTTACAGCCTGCTGTGTTGACCTTCTAGCAGATACTGGGATAGTCAGCCATGAAGACCAGAACCTGCGGACATGAAGCATCTGCCAGTTGTACGAAGAAGGCCACATCTACCTTTTCTTCTTTGAGCTGGGTCTGTCTGGGATGGAGCTAATTTTCTTCATAACAGCCTGTTACAGTGCAATATTTTGGATACGTGATCAAAGCAGTGTTGATAACACACCCATGTTTTATCTATTGCTGAGCAGTGCTTGCACAGAGTCAAGGCCTTCTCTGCTTCTTGTGCTGCCCCACCAGCGAGTAGGCTGGGGGTGCACAAGAATTGGGGAGGGAACATAACCAGAACAACTGACCCAAAATGACCAAAGGGATATTCTGTGTCACATGCCACATAGAATAATCTTCAGCTATAAAAACCAGAAGGGACCAGGGTTTTGGGTAGGTAACCATTGCTCTGGGACGGGCTGGATATAGGTCTACTGTGGGAAGTGTTGAGTGATTGCCGTTGCATCACTTGGGTTTTTTTTAGTTTTCTCCTTTCTTTCATCTTCCTCTTTCTTCCACTTAGAGTATTTTTATCTTGACTCACAAGTTTTGTGACCTTTTTCTCTTCCTATTCTCTTCCCCCATCCTGCTGGGAGCAAGGGGAGCTAGAGAGTGGCTGTGTAGGGCTTAGCTGCCAGCCAGGGTCAAACCACTACATTCTTGAATTAAATGGTGAAGGAAAATACACTCAGAGGTTAATGGAACTTCAGAAACAAAGCCAAATGTCTAATCTATATGTATGTGGAGAGGGGATTGAGTGTATTTGCTTTACTGTGTGTATGGAAGTGATTCATTTCTGTTAGTAGAACTTAAAAAGGGCTTAGTTAGTATTTCTGCTTCATTTATCTGGGGAAAAGTGTAAAAAGAGGGGTTTTGAGCGTCTAGATATGGTTCTTGTCAATCAGAGACCTCATTCTCTGGCCATGAGGACCCAGATGTTGCGTGTCATGCTCTGTTATTGCTCACCTTGAACCAAATGACTGCTAACACTTATGCACTTAGCTCCTTCTCTGGAGCTGTTAATCCCAATGGTGGCAGGCTAGGACCTGATGTTTAGCACCTGAATAATTCTGCCTTGCTGAAATTGATTCAGATAGAATAGTAAGTTAGCCTCATCAAAAAACCTGTTCCTGTTAGCAGTGAAACATGGCAACTGTTGCCATCATCTTAATTTTAGAATTCACCCTGTTCAACAGGCTAGCTGAAATTAACACTTAACTTTAACCTTGCTAAAGTTTAGGGTCTATTTGAAAAAAAAAATGCAACACTCATCCACTTAAGCGTGTATGTAAGAGAAACAGGATAGTTCAGGCTACATGCAGACAATCTCATCCTGGAGATTCTGGATACTGATGTCTTGAAGATTCTGACAGAAGACGACTGTCCCATTTTGTTCCCAGTGTCAGCCTACTCCAATGGGAGAGAGCAAACTGAAATTTCAGTCATAATAACCTCAGTTGCTTCTATCCCAATAATTTTTCATACTCTTACATTATAAAAGATTTAATCCCTTCCAAGCAACAAAACCATAAATCCATGGAAGATGCTACATTCAGTGCCAACCAAATAAATGTACTCCCAGAACTGAGGAATTACCCTCCAGATCCAGTATGCCTCTAGTGGTCTTTCCCACACCAAATGATTTCCTACTGCCTAGTAGGAGTTCAAAATTGTCACAAGACTGCCACAGATACTCTTGTTAAAAGAATGGATTCCTAAGACATGGTAAGCTTACTGAGTTTCCAATAGAGGTCTTCAAATATGAGCCATCATATGCTAAAATCTCTGGAGGAATAGATGGGACAAAAGACTTTTAGGAGTTAAGACTCCTTGGCCTGGAATCTCTTTTCTGTGAAAGGCATGTGATTCAGGGCCCTGAACGAGGTGGCTGCAACACTAAGTACTTGTTTATAAAGCATTCTATGAAACAAAATTTACATTCCATGAGTAGCTACCACTAGTTGCAAGAGCCAGACTCACTGTGACCTCCTAACACTGGATTGGTCAAAACCTACAACAAACATCTGACACCATGGACACAAATCTGTTGCTTAAACACAGTTGACTAGGGCACTTAAAACACTTTAAGGCATCCTAGTCATCCACAAATCACTGCCAGATGTGACACATGATTTATGAGACACCTCTATTTTTCTGGAGTAGCAGACAGAGACCAGGCATGCATCTAAATTTACACATCTTCAAATGACACTAGATAGCTGTATTTTGTCAACTACATTGAGCTCCACAATTTCACTCTCAGCCAAGGAGTTTCATCCACCTGTGATTCATAGACTCATCTCATGCAGCACAGCTGTGTGACCATGGCTAACTTTAATAAGAAAATGAGTTGTTAATATGTGAGAGCATAAGTGAACTAAAGCCTTTCAGGATAAGTAAAAAGACGGACAGAAGTATAACTGTTCAGATAGTAATAGCAGCTCCAGTATTCAAGATCAAAATCACTGCCATGGAAAGGCATGAAACCCTAAGGAGAAAAAATTACACTGGAACAGAAAATCAGAAGGTAGCAACTAAGAAGCAATGAGGATCAGACCAATTTAAACAGTAATGGAGGCTGATGCTCACCCCGCTGATTGAAAACTTTGGTCAGTAAAGATGTATTAGAAGTGTCACCTATACGGTGAGAATAGTAATGCTTTGCATAGCAGCTGGGTAGTCCTAGGTGGTCTGATTCCCAGTTCTTTGTGCTCTCAAATTGTGTATATCCTGCTTTCAGGGTACTTTAACACTGTTCAAGTTTTGTAAAGGGAAGGACCCGAAGGGAGGATTACAGTGAGTGCAATAGCTTTGATCAACAGCTTGTGTAACTTAAGCATAGCCATGGCAGATAAAACTACTCTTTAGCAATATTTAACTATAAGATAACTATAAACTAAACCGTAGTAATAGACTACTACAATAATGAGATAACTCTGAGATAAGTATGGTAATCACAGTGGACAGTTCTAACAAATACAATATCATGTTGTCACAGAAATACTAGCAGTCTAGTGCTATGGCTATGATAGGCAATCCCCAAACCCCTGAGCCCTCACAACCCTCTAAGACCTACAAGACTCCTCTGTTGGTCCTGACAATCCACACTCATGGCACAGAGCATCTGGGGTATCCCATCTGGTGTGTCAAGGTGCCATGGAAAGAATGCTTGCAGCAGTTGGTTCTTACCCACGGGGGCCTTCAGCACTTGATTCATAGCCACTGGGATCTTCAGTGCTCCACCATGACTGAAGTGTCAGATTAAAATTTGATAGTCCAGACACAGGTGCAGGAGGCACAGCTCTCTTTGTAAGAGAACAAGATATATAAAATTGCTAGTACTTCAGCATGTCCTGCCTGTAATAGCTTCAATTCTGATTTGCTCAGTTTCTAAATCAATGTGGTAAATGTGCCTGTGAGAACATGATCCATAGGTCTTAGGCCTTTTTCACTTTCCTGTAGTTTTGTAAAAAATTTCCAGATAATATTTTCAAAGGGGGACTTCTTTCCCCAGATGTCACACATCATACGAACAGTCCAGCTTTGTCTTTTCAGCTTAGCGTAGTTGCATTCCAGAGACTCTTGGTAATGCATCCTGAATTTATCCAGGGAGTAACAGTGTCAGATAGTCCGGTACACCCAAATGGAGTTTTACCTTCCCTTTTCAGGAGTAAATCTTCAGTGGGATGACTTGGCCATGGTTAACGTGATTTGTCAGTGAACAAATCCATTCATGCAATTAAATCTTTCATTTTAAGTTGTTTGGTTTCACTTAAGTACTTCTGAGCTGTTACACAATTTTAACTCTGTAAGTACGTAACCACCTGTAATGCATTATGTAAAAAGCACATATTGTACAAAAAGAAAAGCGATACATTAATACTACTGTCAGAGTTCAATTATAACAGAAGCCATTGTAGGTAACTGAGAATGCTAAAGCGTGTAGGTTAGGTACCACCTTAATTCTGCTTGCTGGATTTCAGAACTTTATTAACAGTGTTCAAAACACGTGTATTTTTCATCTTCTCGGAACATTTTCAGTTACCCACTTCAGTTTTGTTTTGATTTGTGGGGGGTGGGTTTTGTTTGTTTTATTGGTTGTTTTTGTTTTAATTCTTGCAATGTTTAAAAATAGCTGATTTTGCTAATTGGGTAGAAAAAATTATGGTTTTATTCAGGCATTTGCTGAGAAGAAAATTTTCAAATTTCAGTGCCCAAAGCTAGCTTAAATGTCTAGTAACTGTAATTGTAAAAGAATGTCTCAACATTTGTTTCATGCTAATCGTGTATTCAGTGAAAGATAACAGGTGTTCATAGTAGTACCAGATCCTTGGTTTAAATATTTTAAAATAGGAATTAAAGTTGGAAATTTTTTGTCAATAAATTAAAGTTTGAAATAGACTATCAAGTAGGATGTTTTTCTATGTCTGTTTCCAAAATGAAATTTCCATGTATTTGATTAAGTGCTCAAATACGTTGTTATTCTCTGAAATGACTTGTAAGATATTATGTAGCATTTTTTCCTATATTACACGTAATTATATTTATTATTATCTGTCAAAGTTTTGCAATATATACTTCTTTCAAATAATTAATTATGATTTTGCAGGCAGATAGGGGATTTCAGATGTTCCTTGATGTTAATAAAGCACAAGATCTTTTTCTTTTAGCATTGGATTCTTTTTTTTTTCCCATTAAAAATTTATTTGTAGCCTCCAAACGTCATGTTTTCTAGTCTATTTTAAGTCAAGTATGTTGGAAAGCATATATGAGCCTTCACAAGGCCACACATTTTTATAAACTACTCTAAATATGGCACTTTCCAAAGCACAATCAATATGAAATGGAACTTGTTGATCTCATGCTGAACACCACCGAGCTTGCTCCAGCAAACCAGATGGAGTTTTGACCTTGTACATCGTGTTCTCTCTGATTCACCATGTACTTTTACAACTGGAAACAATTGTTCTGGTTTTTTTCTAATAAGGAACAATTCCCATTATCAAAAAAGACACAATACTTCAAGTTCTAAAGGTCACTGCCTCTTAAAAATACTTTGAAGGTACACAAGAACTGTGGGCAGAGTTTCAGCACTTTGTACTATCCATCCACTTGGTGAGTAAGAGAAGGCGTTGCCACATACAATCTAGACACTCTTGGAAAAACATGTATTTTCTAGAACAGCAGGAGTAAATCTTGTATACCATCTGCCTTCTAAGAGGTGTGAAGGGAATTTCACATGACAGAACATGAGTGGCTTCCTCTGCAAAGTGAGGGAACAGATTGCCATAATTTTTTTCACTCAATATATTATTGTTTAGTCACAGGGCTCACAACCCCCATGGTAACTTCTCTGACATATAAGATTTATTTATTTATTTACTTATTCATTTTGGCAAAAAAAATATTCTATCCTTGTTGTCCAGAATGCTTTTTAAAAAATCAAAACCCAAGCAAAATAAGACACAGATTTATGAAACACTGAAAATACTTTAAACATGAGGGCAATAAAAAATCTTGCTTAACTCAGCTGTGATACTTAATTGCCATATTGACTTTCTGCTGACTTTCTGAAGAACTGTAAATGACTACAGGAAATAATATGAATCCTGCACTTCCAATTGTCAGGACAAGTAAATTCAATATAAGATAACTTTTTGTGTAACACATTAAATAGTAACAAAAATAATTAATGTGATTTCACAAATTTTCCCATCAACTTGGAAAACGTATAATTAAGACTTCTCCACATATTTTCATTAAAATCTTGGAATGTCAAAAAGCTAGAGAAGAGAGAAAAAAATAGACAATTTTTTTTTTATTAGTTTTGGCAGTTACTTTGAGCATAAGTATTCCCATTATGGGATGATGGCAAAAAATAACTTTATCATTTGATCTTTTCTTTTTCGTGGTGTTTTGCTGTTCTAATTGCTGGTAATAACTCAAGTTTGAAAAATTCTTCGTGAAAGCAAAAGAGCTTAATTTAAACTTGTATAATGATTCACAGAAGAGCTCCATTTATGGACACTTTAACACTGTGAATCATTAATCACTTTTCGACAAATTACAACACAACTCTATTAGATTTCCTGTTATGGACTTTAGCAGATGTCTAATTAGAAACTGAAAGTGAATTCAGATTAGACCAGTACTTGGCATATACATAGTATCAAACCATTATTTATTGAGATAAATACTTTCTCAAGGGCAAGACAAAATATTACCAATTTTCTCCATTTTCAAGTAAACAAAAAACATTTAAATATTACATCCTCACATCCTTAGTTACTATGGAATATTTTAGATATGTAAATGAAATAATCTGTAGCATTCTAGTCAAAAATCTGCTGCAGCAACAATTAAAATTCTTCTATTTCATAATCTTTAAAGTTTTAAATGTACTTATTAACAGTAAAAAATAAGAAAACTGATGAAACAAAACCTCACATCTTTCGTTATGTAGGTATTGATCAATTTTATATTAATGTATGATGTCTTACACCATTGTAGGTCACTGAACATACAAACAATTTGTCCAGCATTTGATTTAATATCTTCTTTTTGTCAACAATTGGTATATTTTGTTAATAAAGCAAAATATTATTCTCGTAATTGTATGCTACTATAACTCAGCAAAGTTTCTAAATACTGCAATTGACTTAATTAAACATTTCTGGAAGTAGAAAACTTTAAAAAGCAGCAATTAGTACTCAGATACTCTTTTTTCATTATCAGACATAGCAAATTTTTGAGCTTGATCTCATCACATTAAAGCCAGGAGCAAGTTTATCAGTGAATGCAGAAATCATGCTTTAAATTTGGCACTTTTGCTACTTGAATCTTTAATTGCTTAAATAGATTAATAAAATAAGTTTTTTAAAAAGCCTGTTCTTAGGGACAGAGTCAGAAAAGTAATTGTGAATTCAAGACCCATAGCATCATTAGTTCATAACAGCTTTGAACTGAAGTTCAGAAAATAATTTCTCAAAAACACTTGCCTTTGTTGCACAAAGGTTTAGTCCAAGCTAAGTTGCCTTAGGCCACATCTACATTAAATTGTACTTTGGAACAGAAATATGTTTTTGAATAAATTCTTCTGATCATCCCATGCTACTTGTTGGTTGGGTTTTTGAAGCAGTTTTAATGAGCTTTCATGAATGTGAACTATTATTTTTATTATTTTTTTTCCCAGAAAAAAAAAAATTCTATAGAGAAAACTTGATTGGAAATTCTGTTTCAGGTGCTCATCAAGTACCCAACAATACCTAATGCAGAAGTGCTTGATCTTCCATATACCTTTGAACAATACGCATGTTAGTAATGTTCAGTCCAAGAGATCAACCAAATCTATTCCAAAGAAAAAACAAGAAAACAACCAAACAACACATTGTAGATGCAGAGGCCTCATAAAAATGGTTTTGATTTACTCATCAGTTCCTAACGAAGAGTTAGAATTTCTATGAAAAATATCTTGCTGCTATAGATATAACCTTAATCTTGACAGCAAAAAGACGTTTTCAGGATTTTCCTAATCTCAGCGTTTCCTTTTGTTCAATTTGAGCAATTCAGTATGCTGATCCTCATACAACTCACTTTTAAACATATTACTCATCCACTATATCACTCAAGTAGAGATACTACTTAGATGTATAGATGTATTTGTTCTAAATATTTCAACATTCGGTTCGAAAGTAACTACTTTTTAAGCACCTGACTCCCATTGCAGAATCCAAAAACATTGCAGTCACATTCTGTGTATAACGTGTGGCAATGTGGGCTTGCAGCCCAGAAACCCCATTGTATCCTGGGCTGCATCAAAAGAAGCATAGCCAACAGGTCATGGGAGGTGGTTCTCCCGCTCTACTCTGCTCTCATGAGACCCCGCCACGAGTATCGCGCCCAGCTCTGGACTCCCCAGTATGGTCACAAAAATTATCAGAGGGCTGGAACACCTCTCCTATGAGTAAAGACTGAGAGAGTAAGGGTTGTTCAGCCTGGAGAAGAGAAGGCTCTGGTAAGACTTTATTGAAAGAAGAAACCCACAAGCTAAAATAAAGCATAGGTACTCAGAATGTAATATTTATTTTTACTCAAAATCTATTTAAGATGTTGGAGATTCCTCTTTTTCTGTGAGGGAAGAATTCAAAGCCATGCTCTGTCACATTTTTGTCAGGTTATTCCTTTTTGTGGACGTGTTCTTATGCAGCTGTTCGTCACTTGCATAACAGAATGAAGGATTGTGTAAGAAAGCAAGCATGAGTAAGATTAGCTATGATATTTTGATCTAATGGCTAAGACAATTCTTGGGTAGAATGAGAAGACGTTTTCATCTCTGCCTCAGTATTGGTTTTGTATTTTGTCTAATGATTATTTAATGCAAATCCATAGGAGCTAGATCTGTATACCCATTGACATCTTTTCTGCCAATCTCACCCACAGGGGTGAGGATTACTCTAGAAACTGAGACTGCTAAATGCACTTTTAGAAGTGTGTTGGGTAATGATGCCATAAAACCTCCAGTGAATCTATATCTTAAGTCTCTAGTCAGGTGAAAAAATTACTGCTAAACAGTTCAAGAGTTTAGCATTTACCTAATCTCTAACGGGCCTTAATTACCCTGAAGTTCATATGCATATATAATATCATCGCTTTGGTTAGGTCAAAACTCTTCTCCTGAGAATAATGATGTCACTGTGTATAAATTCAGAGGATCCTGCTTACCTGGCAGTCTTGCAGAAAAAAAACCCTTACTTTAATTTGAAAACACTGTCAGAAGTATAAATTTAATTCCCAGTAAGTTATTAATATTATTTTTTATCTTATTTATACCAATATATCAACAAATATGGATGTTATTTATGATATTTTTATTTAATGTCAGTTTAATGATCCTGATTTAAATAGAATTACCTTTTTTTTTGTCTCCATTTTGTTTCTTGTTCTTCATGAGAGGATATTAACATTGACAAGCCTCTGTCACAATCTGTGATTATATCAGAATGTCATACAAATCAACTTCTTCAAAGCCCAAAGATGTTCTGTATTGTACCACGATTTTGGTACTCCTCTTGTAGTATAATCTGTCTAATTATATACATAAATGACTATATTTGTGTTATCCCTTTTAACTAATTTGAAAGCATTTGCTCTCTGTCATTGATTTATCTCCTTTCTCTGCTGCTTTCATATCGTTCAGAATAGGAATTTTTATGTCATGCTGCCTTGGTTGGAAGTGACAATTGTTTAAAACAGACATTTAAATTAAATCATAAATTAACATTTTAGTTTCTGTGTTTGTCGAAGACCACAATACTGATAAGGTGGGGAAACAGATCACCACATTATCTGTAGTTATATCCTCATTCTCATAAGCTATTCCGTTTTATCATAGCATGATCTAGATTCCAATAACCAAGCTTGAATATTAACCGTCATGCCAGTGGCCTGTATTTTCCTTTGGGCATATAATTACACTGACTGCTAGGAAGACATCATAGTTCCTGAGGGAGCTAGAGGTAACATTTTCAAAAGTGTTCAAGCTCAGCCTAATGTTTCTTACACGGGGACAGGCTCACACAGACTAACTGCTTTTGAAAAGTTTTCCTTGTATGCTTACCTTTGATCAACTTTCATCTCTTCTTTTTATTAAGGAACCTTCCAGAAGCCAAAACAGATTTAAAAGTGAAGAGGAAGTGATTGCAACTAAGGCTGTCAAAGGGTACACTGATTCAACATACTCCCTAAGCAGCTTATTAGTGTCAGAGCTCTTAGGAAGTCTTGTATAATGTTAAATGTTATTTTAAATTAGAAACCTTCCTAAGGTGCTGGTTCATGGAGAAACTTCTACCTCCTTTTTCTAGGGGTAAATCTTTCCTGGACATGGATGGTCACAGCAGGGAAGAAAGATGTAGTTTATATTTGTTTGCATTATCCCAGGCTAATCTAGGTAACAGAGAGCTCATGTTTGTTCTCAGTCATATATATATTTTTTTATAGATTTGCACATTAGTAAGATTATTGTAACACCCATGACCCCTTTCCTATTGCTGTCAACTGTTTGCCATTATTAATGACACAATGTTGATTGCCTGTCTGAAAACATGCAACAATGCTGACAACTTTATCTGGGAATTGGTAGAATGTCAAAATCTTTCATGTGTGATTCCCATCAAAAGCGTTTTCTAAATCTTGTGGACTTTGCAGCAGTATAAAACTGAAATTCCTGAATTATTGAGCCTTCACTGATGAAGGCTTCCATCAAAGGATATAGAAAAGGATCAGAAAAAGCAGTGAAGTAAAGCATTTTCTTACTGCACAGAAATCAGCTCTCACAGAAAAACTGATATGGCCCAAACTTAACCTTTTACTTTTTTTTTTAGCCTTGACCGATCTTCCATATCTACAGTGATACCTATTTAAGTATGAAAATCAGACAGTTCGAACAAGGAGTAGGGTCACCCTAAGCTCCCTGTAAAGTTAGTAAGGAGAAAATACATTCAGTATCTCACTTTTCTTGTGGAGATTCTCTCTTCACTAACAATATAGAAAGCTATGTTCCTACAAAGTTCCCAGAGGTATGTTCCTTACTTGCTTAAGTTAAGGTGGGATATATGCTACTGTTCGTATGGGTTCACGTATGAGTGATTAGATAGAGACATACATATGTGTGCCTATTTAAATTATGCAGACAGAAACATACAATATGCAGCAAATAAACATGTATGTATATGCCAATATTAACATAATTTGTTTATTTATCTCTATAATATTAAACTTAACTATCTGAAAGTACAATACAGGAAGTATCTTGCAGGAAATATCACATAACAGACCATTTTCTGCCACCTTATTCATCCTGTTCTACTCTTTCGAAAGCAATTCTGTCAAAGCTAATGCTGTAATATTAAAATATATACAAAATCAGTGCTTCATTTTTTGAGGTAATGAAATAAGAGAATAATTGCCACATGACATTTCTTCTGAAAACCTTAAAGAGGTAGAACATATCACTCTACAAGGCTTAGAAGTATCTGAAATGTTTCAATAATTTTTATATTGATCAATAGAAAAAAATAGAAATACCTAAATAAACATTATTGAAGTTACCTCTCTGTAAGCTATATTATATATTGCAGAAATTGCCTTTCATCCAAGGTCAAAGCATAAGGTAGGGTAAAGTAGAAAGATTTTAGTTGGGATTGTCTGTCTCCATAGATAGGCAGAGTGCCATCTTATTAAGGTGGAAGGTCTCAGAAGGAAAAAGAAACAGAATATAACAAGTAGTGAATATTCTCAGTAGCTTCTTGTGAAGATTTATAAGGAGATTTCATTAAGAATAGTTACGTGTCCAATGAAAACAAAGCTGTCAGAGAATAGAATGGTAACCAGATCAGACAGTTGTGTAGCCTTAGCACAAAAGGCAGACCAAAAGTACTTCTTGTCAAACTGGAGCACAGTATTTACTCTTTTGGATACAAACAACAGGTTTAATTTTTACTATGAACAAATAAACATTCAGCTGTATTTTAGCTATTGATAAATGGCTGATTGATTATTTGATGTTTTTCCTCCTCCACAAGGAGCAGGAGGAGACTTAGGGGATGGGGGGGAATGGAGGCAGGACCCTGCTCGGGGTGGTAGGCAAATCCCATCCCGACCTTCCTCCCCTCCCCACGTCCCCCTGAAGAATAGGTACGAGGTGCTGGAGCCTGAGCGTCTTCCTGAGCATGAGGAAGACAGGAATCTAGGTGAAGGACCTTCTAAGGGGCTATGTAAACAGAAGCAACCAAGTAGGAGGGTTGCAACCAGCTTCAAAAAGGAGAAAAGAAAAGTAATTGTTATAGGTGACTCCCTGCTAAGGGGAATGGAGGGCCCCATATGCAGGCCAGACCCGACTCACAGGGAAGTCTGCTGCCTCTCTGGGTCTCGGGTAAGGGATGTTGCCAGGAGGCTACCTGACCTGGTGAGGCCCTCTGACTACTACCCACTATTAGTATTCCAGGTGGGTAGGGATGAGATTGAAGGGAGAAGTCCCAGGGCAATCAAAAGGGACTTCAGGGCCCTGGGGCGTTTGGTGAAGGGGGTAGGTGCATAGGTTATATTCTCTTCAATTCCTTCGGTGTTAGGTGAAAATAGGGAAAGGACTATGAAAATACAACAGATTAATACGTGGGTAAGAGACTGGTGCTGTAGGTGGGATTTTGGGTTCTTTGACCATGGGGCGGCTTTCATGGCACCGGGCCTGCTTACGCCGGATGGGGAACACCTAAGTCAGAAGGGGAAAAGGGTTATGGCCCAGAAGTTGGCAGAGCTGAACAAGAGGTCTATAAACTAGGTTCGATGAGGGAGGGGGATAAGACCAGGGCAACAGGTGTGACAGGCCTACGCTGGGGGCAAGACCGCTAGCCCAGCTGAAGTGCATTTACACCAATGCACGCAGTATGGGCAACAAACAGGAAGAGCTAGAAGCCACTGTACAGCAGGAAGGTTATGATGTGGTTGCCATCACAGAAACGTGGTGGGATGACTCTCATGACTGGAGTGCTGCTATGGATGGCTATAAGCTTTTTAAGAGGGACAGGCGAAGCAGGAGAGGTGGTGGGGTAGCACTGTATGTTAAGGAGTACTTGGACTGTGTCGAAATTGAGGAAGATGAGGATGAGAAGGTTGAATGTCTATGGATAAAGATCAGGGGGAAGGTTGGCAGGGCGGACATTACGGTGGGAGTCTGTTATAGACCACCCAACCAGGATGAGCAGGCGGACGAGGCGTTTTACAAGCGGCTGTCAGAAGCCGCCCAGTCGCCGGCCCTTGTACTCGTAGGCGACTTCAACTTGCCGGACGTCTGCTGGAAATACAACATGGCAGAGAGGAAGCAATCTAGGAGGTTCCTCGAATGTGTGGAGGACAACTTCCTCATGCAAGTGGTAAATGAGCCCACTAGAGGAGGGGCCCTGCTTGAACTGTTGTTTGTGAACAGAGAAGGACTAGTGGGAGATGTGAGGGTCGGTGGCTGTCTTGGGAATAGTGACCATGAAATGTTAGAGTTTTCGATAGTGGGGGAAGTAAGGAGGGGCAAGAGCAGAACTTCTGCCTTAGATTTCCGGTGGTCAGACTTTAGCCTGTTTAAGAGGTTGGTGGACAGAGTCCCTTGGGAGTCGGTACTGAAGGACAAAGGAGTCCAGGAAGGCTGGACGTGTTTTAAAAGGGAATTGCTAAATATTCAGGAGCAGGCTGTCCCGGTGTGTAGGAAGACAAGCTGTTGGGGAAAAAGACTGGCCTGGTTAAACAGAGAACTTAAGCTAGAACTTAAGGAAAAAAAGAGAGCCTATTTGCTCTGGAAGAAGGGTCAGGTAACTTGGGAGGTCTATAGGGATGTTGTCAGGTCATGTAGGGAGAAGATTAGAAGGGTCAAAGCTCAATTAGAGCTTGATTTGGCTGCTACAGTCAAAGATAACAAAAAAATCTTCTACAAATACATTAACAGCAAAAGGAGGGTCAAGGAGAGCCTCCACCACTTGCTGAATGAGGAGGGTAGTGTAGTGTCAGGGGATGAGGAAAAGGCAGAGGTGCTCAATGCCTTCTTTGCCTCGGTCTTTAATGTCAAGACCGGTTGTCCTCAGGAGACTCGGCCCCCAGAGCCTGAAGTCAGGTGCGGGGAGCTGCGTGAACCCCCCGTAATCCAGGAGGAGACGGTTAGTGACCTGCTGTGCCAGTTGGACACCCACAAGGCTATGGGCCTGGATGGAATTCACCCCAGAGTAATGAAGGAACTGACAAAGGGACTTCCCAAACCACTCTCGATTATCTACCGGCAGTCCTGATTAACTGGAGAAGTTCCAGCTGACTGGAAATTAGCAAATGTAACGCCCATCTACAAGAAGGGTCGGAAGGATGATCCAGGGAACTCTAGGCCTGTCAGCCTGACCTCGGTGCCAGGCAAGGTGATGGAACAGATCATCCTGAGTGCCATTACATGGCACAAGCAGGACAATCAGGGCATTGGGGCCAGCTAACATGGATTCATGAAAGGCAGGTCCTGCTTGACCAACCTGATCTCCTTCTATGACCAAGTGACCCGCTTAGTAGATGAGGGCAGGGCTGTGGATGTAGTCTATCTAGACTTCAGTAAGGTATTCGACACTGTGTCCCACAGCATCCTCCTAGACAAACTAGCTGCCCGGGGCTTGGATGGGTGGACTCTTCGATGGGTTAAAAACTGGCTGGATGGCCTAGCCCAGAGAGTGGTGGTGAACGGGGCAACATCCAACTGGCGGCCAGTCACTAGCGGTGTTCCCCAGGGCTCAGTTCTGGGGCCGGTGCTGTTCAATATCTTTATAGATGATCTAGATGTTGGGATTGAGTGCACCTTCAGTAAATTTGCAGATGACACCAAGCTGGGTTGGAGTGTCAATCTGCTGGAGGGTAGGAAGGCCCTACAGAGGGATCTGGACAGGTTAGATAGATGGGCCGAGACCAACGGCATGAGGTTCAACAAGAACAAGTGCCGGGTCTTACACTTCGGCCACAACAACCCCATGCAGCTCTACAGGCTGGGGGAAGAGTGGTTAGAAAGCGGCCTGGCAGAAAGAGACTTGGGGGTGCTCATTGACAGCCGGCTAAACATGAGCCAGCAGTGTGCCCAGGTGGCCAAGAAGGCCAATGGCATCCTGGCCTCTATTAGGAATAGTGTAGCCAGCCGGTCTAAGGAAGTGATTGTCCCTCTCTACTCGGCACTGGTGAGGCCGCACCTTGAATACTGTGTCCAGTTCTGGGCCCTGCACTTCAAGAAAGATGTTGAGGTGTTGGAGCGAGTCCAGAGGAGGGCGACCAAGCTGGTGAAGGGTCTGGAGGGTCTGACCTACGAGGAACGGCTGAGGGAGCTGGGGCTGTTTAGCCTGGAGAAGAGGAGGCTAAGAGGTGACCTTATTGCAGTCAAGGGAGGTTGTAGTGAAGTGGGAGTTGGCCTCTTCTCCCGGGCAACTAGTGACAGGACAAGAGGACATAGGCTCAGGCTTCTCCAGGGGAGGTTCAGGTTGGACATTAGGAAGAATTTCTTCTCAGAAATGGTCATTAGACATTGGAAGGGGCTGCCCAGGGAGGTGGTGGAGTCACCATCTCTGGATGTGTTTAAGAAAAGACTGGACATGGCACTTAGTGCCATGGTCTAGTTGACATGGTGGTGTCAGGGCAATGGTTGGACTCGATGATCCCTGAGGTCTCTTCCAACCTGGTTAATTCTGTGATTCTGTGTGATTCATAGTAAAAATCAATAGCCAAAATACATTTTTTTTTGCACTTCGAATTTTCGAAGTTTTTGTACTATTTTTTCCTGACATAATTGTGAAGTAATTGGAAAGGACAAAGATGTTATTTCAAAAACTATGAAGACTCCAAGCACTACACAGCATAAGTGATACATATGTTATAAATCCTGAAAATTTATCTTTGAAAAAAAAACACAGAAGAACATGTATATACCAATATTTGCTAAAGCATATGCAAGTACATATGTTTGTGCTTTTTATATAATTGTGTGGAATAGCACGAGAAGAGCAAAATCTGTATAAGAAACATTATTAGATCTGTAGCCTAATGATCTATCTTTGAAAGATACTCATAGTATTTCAAGCATCTTTTACAGTGTTTTATGAGTGCAATATTTACATTGTTGATAAACTATATAACCAAATACTTTTATCTAAAAAGCTTATCATGATTGTCAGAGTTTTATTTTAGCAGCAGTGGAACACCATTTAACCTATGCATTTAGAGGTTTCTATGTTGGCTATCACTATTGCTTTAGGAAATTTTTAAGAAACTGAAAGCATTTTTTCTTTCATGAAGCATTTATTAGGTCACTACTTTAAACACTATGCCTCTGAATTTTGGTAATCATTTTCTAAATAATATTCACCTTTGCACACTAGTATCCCATATTATCTTTGTTCTCTTACATTAACAAAAAATATAGCATTCTTGCAAGTAGGAGATTAAAAAAATATTTGATTTCTTACTGTATTTTTTTAAATATTTAACTATGTAACTGTACTAAAAAAGAAAGTCTGTCGTAGTTTATCAGATTTTCCCTGTCCTAAATGTCCAGGTGCACTATAAATACAATCAATATTTATATTCATTTATATTGAATATAAATAATATTTATATTCAGTTGGGATACTGTTTATTCAACTTGTCTTCAGGCAATCGCTTTTGCAAAATATATTAGCAACATTCAGAAGCACTCTCAAGGTAAAGGAAACCCAGACTTTCTATTGGCTGTGGCTGCAGCTACTCCATGCCCATTTGAAATCACCTTACAGATTATCTTTTTTTTATTTTAAAAAGCCTTGCTTCAGACCATAATAGTTACACTGTATTTGTTGGTATTTTGCAGTTTCTATTTTTAAAAAAGAAAGGTTAAACCTAACAAGCTTCTCTCCTGTAGTACCTGCAAAAGACAGCCAGTCACACTTTTAATAAATGTGATGGCACCCAAAAATGACCAGATGTTCAAAGAAGAAAAATAAGTACAGTCTCATAGTTAATATTGTGCCACCTGACTCTCACAGGCTGATACATTATCCTGCTAGTAGTCCAACTGATTTTATTTGTTGTGATAGTACTCCAGAAAGAATTCTAATCTATTAAGGCGAGTAAGACTGCTTGGTGCAATCATCTTTGCTAGAATGCGATCAGAGCCAAGGCAGTTATAAAAAGCCATTTGAAGGAATCAAAGCTGCCATAATCAGCCTTTAATCAGTAGGTCCTGTATCCTACTTGCATGCTCAATTTGTTTGTGATTTTAATATTAAAAATTTATAGAAGCTGATTTTTGTACTAAAGGCCACTCAAGTGTATGTCAGCAAAAGTAATTAGTTCTCTTAAAATACAGTATGATTTACTTATTGTGTTGGAATATAAACAGACAAATTATATGAAATAGAAAGGTTATTTTCTTACTTTGGTATAAATCAGGAATAACTTCCTTACCATTAGTCAAACCAAGCTGATAGAAGCAAGAGAAGAACTGAGTCTGGATCATTTTGTAGTAATTCAGCTATAACTACTGAAAATTGATTTGCAAGTTTGGCATATTTTCCAAGAAAATATTTTCTAGAATGGTAATTTTTCTGACACTTCTCAAAAGTACTCAGCATTTTTATTTATAAAACTGTTCTGACACTCATGAAGAAATGCCAATTGTTATAAAAACAGTTGTAAGAATTATATTACTAGTGGCTGCATGAAATGTTATTTACAGCTGCTTTGAAAGAAGAATCTTATTTCCTCTCAGTCTTCAGGAAAACAGCTGCTGTCCTTTAGTATAAGGATAAAAGTCAGGTTTCCAAGAGGAGGAAAGGGGAAGGTTTTAACTGAATAAATTTAGTGTTGAATCAAGCACTTGAGCTTGAGCTTGAGACAGCAGGTTTCAGAGATATTTGTCATTAAAGGATTTTGCTCTATATGAGAAGAAACTGTTTCTGACAGCTATGTTAGAAGCCAAGAGGATCATCCTTTCCTTGTGGATAAGTACATCTGTCCCATATATAATTCCTTAGAGTAATGTTCTCCTACAGATACCTAAGTGCAAAAGTGTCTGTTACACATTTAAAAAAATCCTTATTTATGAACAAGAATAGGAAACATTTGTGAGCTGCATAGTCATTAATAAAGGAAGGTGTTAGCAATACTATTCTAGGTTAGTACTAACAGATGTTTTTAAAAGCAAAATAATACACTTTCAGTAGTTATTCCCTTGCATTTAGTTTTCTTCAACTTTGATAATAAATGCTTTGGTGGCATCTCTGTGGTATTTTCTTAATACTGTCTGGCATATGATGCTGGGTTTGTATGTTCGCACTAGGTTTTGTTTCTTGCATACCCTGAATTGTCTTCTAAGATCACTTAACTGACCAGCTAAAAGGGAAACAGTTTGTTTTTTTTTTAATAGAGACTGTGGTGCACATGGCCATAAATCCATGGTCCTGGCTTTCTAAGGAGCTGTGTGCTTCTCCAGGAGCCTCAGAAGGTGAAAAAACTGCATCAGAAAGGTTAAGAAAATGTTACCTCATGTGTGTGGTAAACAGCTGTTCTTCAGGAAAGTCCATCAGTTCAGCAGTTTGTTTATTCTACTAGCAGAAAAAGGTTGAGTATTAGTCTTTATTTTGTTACATTAACTGCTGAAGTCATTGGACAGCTTTTCTTGAACTTCAGTGAACTTTAGTATTGCTTAAAGATAGCAGACTCCCATAAATATCTATATATATCTATATATATCTATATCTAGACATATATATGTATATTCATATACGTAAATATATACATATGCATGCATAAAAATGTGGTTATTTAATGCTCAGGAACTGGATGGATGTTTGAAAAGACTAAAATGCTGCTTTTCTAATATATCACTTTTAATTTTAGAATAGTGTTTCATGTAACATTATTCTGGTCTCAGGTAAGTATCTTGATGCAATTAATAAATTAAATAAATATCTATAGCTTATGTCATATTTGTGTTTTTATATAGCATTATAAGGGTATTAGAATTAAAATCAATTATATATTTAAATTTCTCTTAGCAATATAGTTTTAGGTATTTGAAAACTTGGAATAATTGGAAGTGTCAGAATGGCATTAAAAAAAGAAAGGAGAGCAATACAAAGATAAATGATACAATGGATATATATTTAATTTCAAACAAAATGGAGCCTAAAACTACTTCATAAAGGAACAATCTGTTCAATTAATAGCAATCAAAGGAAAAATGAAATATGATTATTAAATACGTTGAATGAATAAACATACTAAAGGAATACATTTACTGCTCCTTGTTGATACTGAGGCCCTATTTAGAGTGGTCTCCATAAATTAATGTATGAAAGGGAAACAAATCTGACAGAGGAATGGATTTACTCTGTACTCCAACTATGCATTAAAGAGATTGCAGATACACTTGAAAGAAAATGAAAGTATATGTTACTTGATCTCTCTTCCTTTTTACCAAGTATTTTCTTGTCTTGATTTCTTGCTTGTCTTCTTCTTTTCCACTAGGAGATTAAAATATAATGATCATTGGATATTATTTAAATGACTAATGTATTCATGGCGCTTTTGAGTATAGACATTCCCATAGATAGACCTTTACTATTCCACACAGACTCTCTACCTGTCATTGCAAAGGTCTGTTCGCTGTTCGCTCATATGTTCATCATCAAGTAGCATAGCAACAGTATACGACCCATATATTGAATGGTGATCCTGGTTTGGTTTTTGTGTTTTTTTTCCATTTTTTTTTTTTTTTAAAGATAAAAGCTCATTCCCTCCACAAAAGAATGGTGAGGGAAATACTGCATTATACGTGCTTTAAAATCTCTCCTTGCAGTCAATGCCATGCACCCTATAGGTTTCATGCATCCAAGTCATCATTTCGAAAGATACTCAGAGGCTTGCGTTGAGTATGTTGCATACTTTTGCAACTGTCTATTGCACTGCCCTATGATTGTAAAACACATCCAGAAATCTTGTGCACAATTTAGAATCTTTTTCACATGTGTGTACACAATACACAGGATTTTTAGATGGCTGATATAGTTCAGTGCATTTAGATCACAATTTAGTGGACAAACTTTTAGATTTTAAATTTGAAATGCAAAGTGAGTGAAATTATGCAATGTATTTGGTAAGCAGGAGCTTCAAAGCACAGTCAGTCGTTCAATTATTTAGTCTGTGCATGTATCTTCAAGTATTCCTACGTATTTGACTATTTTTTTTCAGAATTGTAAATAATAATTACAACATGTAAAATTAAAAACATTTTTTAACATTGAGTTTTCATTGAAAGAAATTGTATCAAAACTACTTTTGAAGACTGATTGTTCATCATCTCGACACATGAAGATGACCACTTGAGGTACTCCTGAGCAGTTCTAGAATCTTTCTAGCTGCACTGAATCACTATTAAGTAGAAGAATAAGTTGTTCCCTCATAGCTGTACCACTTCAATTATTACATGCGTTGTTCCACACAAATTTTTTTGTAGCTAAATGTGCCATAAAAGGTATACCTTATAAACCTACAAATGCTCTATAATATTCACCCTCAAACACTAACCATACATTTTAAGTTAGACAGTTCTTTGTTGAACAAAACTGATTTTAAACATGTGCGTAAATACTTTTTAAAATTCAGCTTAAGTATTTTTAACATAATTTCCAACATGACATATATTTAAGTTGGATTCGTAACCCTAAAATGACCTGCATGAGTTATAGCTTCGTTTTGTGCTGATAAATGAGAAACACAATTTCAGTATATGCACTTATATGAATCAAAACCACCCAGCTTTTTATTATTATTATTGAGAATAGTCAGATTGTCTTGTGCCATACATAAATGGGAGATTTTATGCATTACTAAATTTATACAAAAAAATGCTTGCTTGATAATGTTCACAATCAAAAGTGAAGCGTCCCTAACAGGGAATGATGACAGAAGCCATTTTACATAAAGCTGAAGATATGCCAACAACCATTTTGATATCTTTTTGTATTACATTTTGATATTACACTGAGGAGCAATTTACTCTACAAATAATTTTCAGGTAATGAGACATAAAGGTATTACAAGCCATCAACAAAGTTCTCAACCATGTCCTTGTATACATTAACTAACTTTTTGTTTTTCATTACAACAGATACAAGTATGAAAAAGTATTGTCTTTAAAAAAAACCTAACTCTAGGGAGTTGCCATTAGACCGCAAATAAAATGTTGGCTTAATTGTGATTTTCTTGTTTATTCTTGTGTTCCCAATAAAATATAATTAATATAAAACTAAAGTAAGTGACTAATACCTATTTAATTATATTCCTATGTGAATTTTAAATGAAATGCAGCATAAACATAGCACAAAGACAATATGACTTATAACTTCCTGCATTACAGTTTATTCAGATTGTAATTTCATTTTAATTTTAATTCCAATTTAATTCAATAATGTAGTTGCACTGAAAAATGAATATAGTAATTGAACTGATGTATTCAGTCTTTATTTGTCTAGTTCAAATGGTATGAAATTCTGGAGTGAAAAAAAAAATTTCTTTTTAATCATATTTCACACTCAAGATTATAAGCGAATTTATGAAATGTTTTCCTTAATTCCTGTATGAGATATATCGGTTCCATAATTATATTCATTTGCAGTAACTATATTATAATCGTATATCTGATTTTATATCCATCATCTGATTTGAGTTCCCTTGAGTCCGTAGAAATCTGTGTGTATGTGAAGTTAATGTCTATTCCTAAACCTAAAAAAAAAAAAAAAGATAAACAATGATTAGTCCCTGAGGCCTAGAGGCACTGTCAGACTTGTTTCCATACTGCTAAGAGACAGCCCTTTCTACGTCAAACTACTCAAGGAATGAGTTATTTGGGAGCAATCTAAAACTAAGCCAGGAAGCAGTCTAACAAGTAATCAAGGTTGATTATCAGGGATGCAGTACAAGAGCTTGTTCACTCAACATCCTTCATTTAGCAACATAGACGTATGCAGAGATCACTGTAAATTAGGCACCTAGATTCATTTCAGATTAGAGTATTAAGTATTTCTAAGGATGCCCCTTGATGAGGTGGGCTGAGTCTTTTAAAAGTCAGCAGAAGGTAACAGTAAATTGGTTGTCTGTGTCTTCTTTTGTTCCTTACTGTGGACAGCTGTGGGAATACATAGCTGTTATGCTCTATTTGGAGTGAAGGTTATGCATAATTGAAGTTACAGTTAGAGGTGGGAGGTATCAAGACTGAAATGGACAAAGCTCTGAACCACTTGCTCTGAATTCAGTGCTGTGCAGGAGGTTGGACTAGGTGATTACCTGAAGTCCTTTCCAACCTGAATGATTCCATGGTTCTATTATATAACCATCTAAAAGAAAGTATATATATTTATGTATTACTGTTTTTTGCGATTTATTTTTAAAACGAGATGGAAAACTTATTTTAAAACAAGTGGAAAAATATTATAATGAAACGTTCACATATCATTTGCAGATGTAACTGAATTTGACATTTGTCATTATTTGTAATCAACAAAGTAATTCATAGTTCAATGATGATGGTTTTTGGAAAGGAGCTTTAATTTGTTATCCTCCAAAATAAATTAAAAGAAAGGAAGAAGAAGTACTGCAAAAATTGATCATATTTGATCATTATATGTAACATGATGTACTGTATATTTCTATATTTATTGCAAATTTCTATTGCAATAGAATTGCAAAAAATCAATTGCAAATTTATTGCAAATATCTATATTTACATGTCTATGTAAATAATATCATCTGTAATATTCCTTACTTTAAATTATTTTGATTAATAAGCAAATTCAAAATTAAATGTATATTTAAACCTATAAACTCCTATTACAAAAAGGCGTAATAGACGATACAGAGGGCTACGAGGATGATCAAGGGACTGGAACACCTGCCTTATGAGGAAAGGTGGAGAGACCTGGGGCTTTTTAGTCTGGAGAAGAGAAGACTGAGAGGGGATCTGATTAATGTGTATGAATATATGAGGGCCGGGTGTCAAGAGGAAAAGTGCAACCTCTTTTCACTTGTGCCCTGCGATAGGACAAGGGGCAATGGATGCAAACTAGAGCACAGGAAGTTTAACCTCAACATGAGGAAGAACTTCTTTACTGTAGGGGTTACAGAGCACTGGAACAAGCTCCCCAGAGATGTTGTGGAGTCTCCTTCTCTGGAGACTTTCAAGACCCGTCTGGATGCGTTCCTGTGTAACCTGCCCTAAATTCGTCCTGCTCTGGCAGGGGGGTTGGACTCGATGATCTCCAGAGGTCCCTTCCAACCCCTAACATTCTATGATTCTATGATGCTTCATAATCATAAAAATCAAACAAACTTTTGTAATTGGAAAATCAATAAATATCTTGACTATGACTACAACCAGGCTTGATTCATCATTTCTGTATTGATGTGATACAAGAGTTCGTGGATCTCTTGAATCAGCACTAGCTGCCATACAGCCGTGAATCCAACTTTCAGTTTCACTTTGTTGATATATATCGCTTTTTACTTCCTGAATTTTTGGTGTGCTTTGTTTTACTTTATTTAGACAAGAGTGAGTGAAATAGTTTCTTCAATTAATATTTTGAGTGAAAAATCAAATATAACTGTGAGAAAGTCTGTTTTAAAAGGTCAGACCAAACATACCAGCTTATGTATTTGTACTTTTACAGTTACAACAGCAGCCAATGGGAAAATAAGTAATAATCAAGTGGTAGGCAAATCTGATCTAGAAATGACAGCAGCTTCTACCTTTATAAAAGTTGTCTGTGAATCGCCAACTTGGAAGCCACCGTAGAATATCTGACTTTTTTTTCTTTTGTTTTTCATTTGCTTACTTCATTGTTCATCTTGTTTTATTTATTTTGAATTTCCTTTCTGGTCAAAAGACCAGAAAATACAATAGAGTGAAGATAAGGACACAAGAAAAAGGACAGGACACAGGACGAGTGAAGAATCCTGGGATGGAGAATATTGAAGGAAGGTGGGATGAAGGAGCCTACACTGTTTAGGCCAGGCAACAGAGACATGACTCTGAAAGGGGAATAAATGGGAAGCAGAAAGGAAACAAAGATTTAGTCAATAGATATGGGAAAAGAGATTCTGGCTCACTGCCTGTTTTGTAAGACTTCAGATTGCTGACTGGGACTAGCAAATGTGTAGAATACTAAGGGGTATTTAGAGTTGGACCACAAGGCAGCTGACAGAAGGAAGATGGAAGAGATGTGGCAAAAGGTATATGTAAGGGTATGTGGAAGGAGAGAACCTCTGCTCCTTTAAGGTTGTCTGGTTAAGGATGTTTTCAGTGCAAAAAGGGATAATGAGAAAGGAGGAAAGCCATACACAAGAACATCCAGAGACAGAAACCTAACCGGCAAAAGATAAGGAAGGGAGTGATGAGAATCAAATCTAGCCAAACTAATTGATAACGGTATGTTGAGTGTGGGAATGTTTATTTCAGTAAGATTGCCTGATTGATGACCTTGTCAAATAGGACACTAAGGAAAAGGAGAAAACCATAAACAATACATTTGAAGGCATAGACAGAATCACACAGAATCACAGAATCAACCAGGTTGGAAGAGACCTCAGGGATCATCGAGTCCAACCGTTGCCCTGACACCACCCTGTCAACTAGACCATGGCACTAAGTGCCATGTCCAGTCTTTTCTTAAACACATCCAGAGATGGTGACTCCACCACCTCCCTGGGCAGCCCCTTCCAATGTCTAATAACCCTTTCTGTAAAGAAATTCTTCCTGATGTCCAACCTGAACCTCCCCTGCCAAAGCTTGAGGCTGTGTCCTCTTGTCCTATCGCTAGTTGCCCGGGAGAAGAGGCCAACTCCCACTTCACTACAACCTCCCTTCAGGTAGTTGTAGACTGCAATAAGGTCACCTCGGAGCCTCCTCTTCTCCAGGCTAAACAACCCCAGCTCCCTCAGCCGTTCCTCGTAGGTCAGACCCTCCTGACCCTTCACCAGCTTGGTCGCCCTCCTCTGGACTCTCTCCAACACCTCAACATCTTTCTTGAAGTGCGGGGCCCAGAACTGAACACAGTATTCAAGGTGTGGCCTGACCAGAGCCGAGTACAGAGGGACGATCACTTCCTTAGACCGGCTGGCTACACTATTCCTAATAGAGGCCAGGATGCCATTGGCCTTCTTGGCCACCTGGGCACACTGCTGGCTCATGTTTAGCCGGCTGTCGATCAGCACCCCCAAGTCTCTTTCCACCGGGCGGCTTTCTAACCACTCTTCCCCCAGCCTGCAGAGACTTGACAAACATAACAGAAGCAAAGACAAGAAGCAAACATTTGTCATTCACACTAATTGAAGTGTGGAAAATGATCCTGTAAATCACAAAACTGCAGGCAAACTGTGACTTTGTAACTGGTAAGGATACAAACCTGAGGGTCCAGGATGTTGGAAGGGGGTTAGTGGGACTGGGAAGAGATAGCAGGGAGGAACAAAGGAGGAACGGACAGAAAGGGATATAAAAGAGTCTGGTTGTGTGTAAATTGTGGCTGGGCAGTACACTTGTCTGACCAAGCCCTGAGCGTGATCACTGCAGTCTGTTCTATCTTCTTATTCTGTCCTTTCCTTTCATTTATTTCATAGCAGGGGAAAAATACACTTCTGTGTTTTGGAGAACAGACGATGTAGGAAAAGGAAGGATGCTGGATAGCCCAAAACACTTGCCAAAGAATGCTTCACCAAGAAACCCACGTGTTGCGAGGCTTACAAAATCAAATTAAGTAGCTGATAAACTCAAAATAGACTTTATTCTAACCAAATAATGTTACACAGAGAACCAACTAGAAATGAGGTTTATGAAAATTGTTCAACACTCCAACAACATTGGTAAACCACAGATTCAGGATGTACGAGGAATTAATAATGCACAACCGACTTAAGAATTCTTAAGCTTTAGGAATAATGACCAAAATGTGCGATCACTCACCTATAAGATGAGGGTTGTCAACCTCGAGCAGTTTCCTTGGGCGGCGTCCCAACAAGGGGAAAGTCCCCAACTACAGACTCGCTGCTCCGAGGAGGACTGACTCAATTTTGCCCTCTGGTGGGACTCCATTTATACCCTAGTCGAATCTGATCTGTGGTCATATATGGTCATGTCAGCTCTTATTGCCTGAGGGCCCCATCTCCCAGTGACTGTATGCCTGGCAACAGTCACTGTAAAAGCACAAAAAGTAAAGGCATGAAAAGCAAGGGCACAAAAAGTATCAGCGGACACTATGGTCCTAAAGCCCCGGTCTTTGTCAGGGCAGGTGCACCTGCCACACCAGGTTAATGTATTTATGGTTCCAAACTGATACACTTAAAACTGAAGAGCAACATTAAGAATTTTAATTGACGCATGCCTAAAATAGTGTTATTATTTTGAAGGACTGACCTAACTGATTTGAATAATATTACATACACTTCTTTTCCCTATTCCAGACACAAACTCAGAAGTATTAAACTGTAACAGCCAATGTTGCCTTGGTGTTTTTATTTGAGTTTATTGAAAATATGAGATTTACAGGATGGTTTTCAAGATCAGTGAGATCTATATTCTTTTTTCCAAAAAGCTGTTCTGTGAAAACCTCAGGGGGCAGACATCACATGGAAACATTTATGAAATTGCCTATTGATTTCTTTCTCAGAGGTAAAAAGTTCCGCACTCACTTCGCTGCACTCTTGTTCAATTCAAAGCTTTATGCAGAAGAAACCTTAAGAATAAAAGGCTATTTTTTTCCCTCCTCTCCCACCACCTGGGCATCACAGGGCAAGGTCTTTCAGAGAGCACAGCCAAACCTTTCTCCTTTTGCTTACTCTGAGTGACCACATCCTGCTGCCTGTCCTGAAAGCTCATCTGTCATACATTTAACATTCTGATAGAGACTGGCTAGCTGCCAAAATTGGTCAGTTTTCCTTATTCTCCAAAATTTATACAAAAGCCTCTGCTTGCTGCCCTCTGGGAAAATGTAAGGGACTATGATTTCTCTGAACTCAGATTTCATCACCAGCCTAATCAGCAATCTCTTGTGCATTGAAAGAACACAGGGTAGGAAGGAATTTGGATGACTGTAACTACTGATTCCAATAGTTATCTTGCTATTACCAACCCACTTTAATTCTTCCTTCTTATTACAAAAGGATTAATGTTGTTCCCCAAGACATTTCCAACAGGCTTTTAATTCCTTTGGGTCTGTTACCTGTGTTCTCCCATTGTGCCTGCTTTCACTTCTCTTTATACTGGAACATGTTACAAGTCAATTTTTTTCATCATGTGAAAGTACTATCATCCACTTTCCTACATGCAGACTCTTACACAATGCTAAAAGATTTGGTTAGTTCCTCAGAATTGACTACAACTCCACTTAAATGAAACTCACTCTGCTTTAATGTCTTCTAGACCCAACCAAACTTCCCATTGTCCTCTTGCACTTTGTCATAACCAGAGACAGAGAAAACTTTGCTTTACCCTTGAAACCTGAGCACCTAGAATATTAACTTTCTTTTTAATAATCCTTTGCATTGTTTTGTTGACCTCCCAGGAGATTTGGAATAAGCTCCAGAGCAACTGTCCCATGAACAAGCAGTTCAGGATCCTTGAAGTTTAAGATCCTTTAAGTAACATAATCTAACCTTTCTATAGGGTGAAAATTTCCATAGTGTCATGAATTAATGGATGCTTCTTCCTCACCTTCATTCTGACTTCTTCAAATACATACACATACCTCTCTCATTTTCTGATGTATACCATTTCTCCTGTGATGATCATTAACTATTTTCTTTAGAATTTTAAAATTCTCTTTATGACTTTCCTTCGAATGACTGCAGCTTTGAGATAATGCTCAGCCTCACTGCAGCTGCCCTTCACTTTTTCTCACCCTGAGGAAAGAAGGCACACCAGATACATGTCATCGGATATCATGCTGATTTGGGTATTTATCTTGCTACGATGACCTCACAATGCACAGCTGGACATTTTCCTTATTGTTTCTCTGCTTTTCTGTGAGTTAAGCAATGCCATTATCCTGTTTTATGTAGTCTTCTAAAAACAAAGAGCACAAGGCATTCATTTACACAAATCTAATTGTCTGTAAAAGAAAAAAATAAGAAACAATTTCTGTTTCTGTCTCCTGTTCCTTCAGTTGCACTGTATTTCATCGTTTCCAAAATGTTTAAGACTCCCATTTTCTTCAAGATAAGAATTGTTAATTCTGTATTTTATGTGATTCTTTACTTTCTGCATCACATTCTTGAGGAAAGTTGTTTACAGGATGTTTCTATTTAGGGACTTAAAGCATGTCAATTTCTGCTGTATCATCATTAACCTCTTTTTGTCCCTTTAGACTTATAATTAACATTTTAATTATATTTTTCTTATAATCAATACTACATCAATGGCTGCTGACTGAAGAGCACCGCTTGATTGTCTGCTCTGAGTTCTTGGATATAACAGACATTTTTGACTCAGTCAGATACTGAGTTCAGTTAAGTTAGACTAAAACTCTTCAATTTTCAGGTGCAGAAGTCAGGAAACCTAAATATACCTATCTAGAAGCTGAATGTCTGTGCTCTCTTATTTATCCAGACTATTTACACATAAAAAGCCTATACTAGCATTTGTCCTAGAAACAGTCTGAAGATAATAGATTCACTAGCTTATAATTGACAGTTAAAGTCATGCAATATGAATCCTACTCCTCTGATGGAATCTAACCTGTTAGATCACAAAAGGAGAGTAGAACATGAAATCAAATCCTTAGTGAACAACTAAAGCAAAGAAATAAAATATGCTGCTATCATAACTGTGGAAGTACATCAGTAGTTCCTTAGTCCTTTGGAACTATTTTTGAAGATTGTTAAAAATATTATCCCTATTGGTATTATCAACTTCTCCATGTAAGATATGTATAAGATATACTGAATTGTTATTCCAGAAGTGTTTCATTTTAGCAGATACTGCCTCACTTCATCTTTTGCTGCAGATACCAACTTTGCTGATCTACTTACAAGACAATATGCAGTAGATACATTATCTCAGCATCAGTTATGTCCCCACATCTTCAGTATATAACAGGACTATAATGGAAACATTTTCTACTGAAGATATTTCTCCAGGTTCTCTCTTCTGTCCCTGATACACATATAACTGTGTCTTTTTCTAAGAATCCCTGGTCAAATATTCAGCAAAAGAAAGGGCATTGCTATGCTTCATAGTTATTCTGTTGAATTGTTCTTCCTTTCTTCCTATAATGATTCTTTGATTACTTTGAATTGCATTATTTCTGTTTTATCTCCTTCTGCCATTTTTCTTTATATGTTTAAGTGTCCATGATGCTGAAAATAGTTTTGCTGTTTCTAACATGAATATTGAAGAGTCTCCCATAAAAGCTAGTAGATCATATCTTTACTGAGGCACAGAGCTGATCTGGAATTTTACGCTGACATTTTTTAGCATGACAAGACAAGAGTTTATGTTGCTTTCCAACAGTGGAACACCTGAGGGCTTAGGATGTGTTTCGATCATGTCTCTTCTGTCTTCTCTGGAAAGTACTTACTATAGATATGAAGGTCTGCTGAAATGAAAGGAAATATTATATACTGGCTGAAGTCAATTTCATCTTCTTTCTATGAATTCATGCAGCAGAATATAGATATGCTGAAAAAGTAAAAATGTGCTGTATTAGGAGCCTTCTTTATCATCTCTGAAATGTAGAGCAGAGTTCAGAGTAGCTAGACCTTATCCTCATTAAGACTTATGATAATTAATTAAAGAAGTAATTCAGTTTTCCCTACTGAAGTGTGACAGTATTTTCCTTTTGGATTATTGTGGTGTTGACCTAATTTACTTGGCACTACTAGTCTAAAATTTGTGGTGTGTATCCAGTCCAGCAGCCAGCAATAAATTATCTATCAATTTCTGCAGGTCCCCAGTAGTGAAATAAATCTTCAGTGGATATAATGAATGAAAAACATCCGTAATAAAATATAATAAAATAACTTAAAAGCTCTCTTCCATCTGAATGTTCTCTCTCAGTTTTTTAAGTTCTGTCCCTAAGTGTAATCAAGGAAAACTTGTCTCTGATTTACTGAAACCTGATGAACAGAGGCTGTTATTCAGGGATAAAATATGTGCTACTACTGTTTTTCTTATGCAATTCAGTAGAAATTCGTACAAATTTATGTTAAAAATTGTGAAGAACCATTTAAAGTTGTGTCAGATTCAGGACATAATTTCAAGGGTTCACAGTTAATTCACTATACCTTTCTGATATGGATACATGAGGTAAAATTCTGTTCGAATCAGGTGATAACATGAACACATTATGGTATAACTGATACAATCACCTTGCATGTTCCTGGAATAAAATATACTTTATAAAGAAGGAAACGAGTGTGTTGTAATAAGCTGTAGGAAAAGTAACAATTGTCGGAAAGACAAATAATTATATCATCTTCTTGCTTGTGGCAAAATGCTTCAGCATTAGTTGTTATAACGATGATGACATGAATGTGTGGTATATAGGTATTGTTATTGTATATGCAGTGCTAGTATAAAATTATGTTTAGGCTACGACCTTGGACTCCTCTTGACATTATTTACAGAGTAAACTATGTGAAAGTAAGTTTAAAGCACAGCATGCTTATAATCTTCAGTGTTAATGGTCAATTATGCAACTTGCAATGTGCAGTGGTCTCTGCAGTGTGAAATGAGTAAAAACAGATTTTCAGTAATAGCATGCATATTTAAAAAACATAGTCTGAGACTAGGCAGAGATTACTATGTTAATACAGTGAAACTCATTAATATATGCATTACTGAAATTGTTTCACATTTTACAGGTTCCTTAAAACTATTTTATCTCTTTTATAACTTGTTTACAGAGATTACATCAAAATAACATTCTACTAATATATTTTTCTAACACATAATCTCAAGTACTTCTAAGAACAAAGCCAGATGAAAATTTGAGAAAAATTATTTAATTTCATCCTTTCAACTTACCTCAGATAATATTTGAGGGCATTATAACAAATAAGTAGTAAGATACAAGACACATGTAGGGAGTACGGATGCACTTAAAAAATGTGTGCGCTGAATATAGATATTCATGTATGTCTATATGTGTTCCGCAGTGTATGTTATGCCAGGACTGTAGGCATGACTGGTTTACTCTTAAACATTTTCTCCTCTCTGAAACACACACAGTTTGACACCCCCAAATAAAGCAAGAGTAATCTTTGAAAAAGAACTAGAGTTAAGATAAGAACAAATTATACTTCTGGAAAGTGTTTTACTATTTTTCTCTCAATGTGCTGCTGCCCTTCGGTTGCAGCTACAGAAATCCATCAGGCAAGGAGAATATCAGAGCTTTATAGACAGGAAGTTCACTTAAGCCAATACGTGCTTTGCACATTTGAACTGACCACGGTTGCCTCTATGTCATCAAGTAAAAAGAAGCAACAATGAGAGTGCTGCCACATGAAAGTTAAGGAACCCATTGCTTTCCTTCATGTCCACAAGGCAGCCTGCCCAGTGTCCAGACACAATAGTATTTCTAATCAAACTCTTAAGTAGATTATGTAGCTCACTGAACCTGACTGAGCTGCAGTATCCTTCTCTACTTTCTCTGATTCTCTAAATCCCTCCTGCTTTCTTAACAGCCACATGGCACACACTACAGCTATGTCTGAAACTTATCCATTTTATTTGACTCAAAGACCTACTTTCTTTCCCTCTTTCTCTCATTTGCGCACTCTTTTTCTTCCTCCTTTTATTTTTTTTCAGTCAAAATTTTCCCTACATGAAGAAATTTCCTAAATAAATCAGAAAAATTAAAGCTTTAGCTTAATTTGATCCTTTAGATGTAGGAGGGGAAAAAACTATATCGGAAAAAAAATAAGGACTTTATATTAATCTAGGAGAAAAAAAGATTGCCTGGAAAGCCATTTTTATTTCAATATATAAAATTACTGGGTACGTATATGTTTGCAGTTATCTTTCATTGTTAGAATGTCAATTTCTAGATACAACAATTCTAGCAAAGTTATACATGAAACACTGGGATAAATATATTAGCTGTTAAAAACACATATTCTTTTAACATGACAATACAGCAACCTTATTTACCTCTGGCTGGATTATCCTTCACATTTATTTATATCTATAATATATTTATATCTATTTGTATTCCTGTATAGGAATCTGGACAGGTCAGATAGATGGGCCGAGACCAACGGCATGAGGTTCAACAAGAACAAGTGCCGGGTCTTACACTTCGGCCACAACAACCCCATTCAGTGCTACAGGCTGGGGGAAGAGTGATTAGAAAGCGGCCTGGCAGAAAGAGACTTGGGGGTGCTGATCGACAGCCGGCTAAACATGAGCCAGCAGTGTGCCCAGGTGGCCAAGAAGGCCAATGGCATCCTGGCCTCTATTAGGAATAGTGTAGCCAGCCGGTCTAAGGAAGTGATCGTCCCTCTGTACTCGGCTCTGGTCAGGCCACACCTTGAATACTGTGTTCAGTTCTGGGCCCCGCACTTCAAGAAAGATGTTGAGGTGTTGGAGCGAGTCCAGAGGAGGGTGACCAAGCTGGTGAAGGGTCTGGAGGGTCTGTCCTATGAGGAACGGCTGAGGGAGCTGGGGTTGTTTAGCCTGGAGAAGAGGAGGCTCAGAGGTGACCTTATTGCAGTCAAGGGAGGTTGTAGTGGAGTGGGAGTCAGCCTCTTCTCCCAGGCAACTAGTGATAGGACAAGAGGACATAGCCTCAAGCTTTGGCAGGGGAGGTTCAGGTTGGACATTAGGAAGAATTTCTTCTCAGAAATGGTCATTAGACATTGGAAGGGGTTGCCCAGGGAGGTGGTGGAGTCACCATCTCTGGATGTGTTTAAGAAAAGACTGGACATGGCACTTAGTGCCATGGTCTAGTTGACAGGGTGGTGTCAGGGCAATGGTTGGACTTGATGATCCCAGAGGTCTCTTACAACCTGATTGATTCTGTGATTCTGTGATTCTGTGATTCTGTATTTTATTTATAACAGCATAGTGTCCTACTGAGAAATACTTAAAAGTTAGATGTAAAACTATGTCATAGAAACAGCAAACATATTCCAACTCTGACTTGTGATATACTTAAAACTTTCAGACCTGAGACTTCCACGTCTGTTGATGTAATTGGAAAGAGTCATACTAATTTTAATGTAAACAGTACTTTGCCTTTGAAACTAAAGGTTTGTGAGCCTAAGCAAAGGAGAAAACCTGATGCAAAGCCATGGTCCCTGCCTCTAATTTATCAATTGCCATTACTTATTTTGTTCTGGCCATTTTGTGCATTATAACAGTTATTGCTTTGATGTTTCATATCAGCATTATACTTATGAACTTTACCATTCACAATATAATATTATGGTTTCTAAATTAAACTGCATTGCATTTGCAAAAGATTGGTGTCTGTAGTGTCAAAAATATATCTTTTTCAGGAATCACCCTTCTTACTTCTTTAATGAAAAAAATGGAAATATCTGGTTACTTTCCAAGGGTATTACAACGAATGGTCTAGTTATGAAGCAGTATAAGAATTTTTGTTTGTTTCCTTTGCAATAAAGTCAAAATCCTCCCCTCTTTGGCCTCTCCTTTATCACCTTCATTTAATATTTTCTTCTTCTGGCTTTAGACACTAGGATTCTATCTTCTTTTCTTTCTTGAGCTGACTTCCTCGTGACTGTTTTATAAAACAATATATTTTGCTCAAGGGCCCATCCACTAAAAATATTTTTTCCTTATAAATTTGATTCAGAATTCATCTTATCATCTATGACATTCTGGTAGCAGTCTGGTTACACTAGGTGGTGCTGTCACATGCAATCTATTTCACAAAGTACGATGTTTTATTCTTAAACAGTAAGAGATTTTTTCTTTTTAATGGAATTTCTCTTTTTTTTTTTGGTGGGGGGAGATGTGGCAAGCATCAAGGATTTTCATGATTGTGCTTCTTTCTTTGAAACAGATTTTATTGCACTGTTTGATCCCAGAAATTATAAACTGGCTAGGAACTTGGGTTCCAATTAGAACCAGTAGCAAACCAAGTGTGTTGTAAGCAACATGACATCAGGAAAAGAAATGGTATGCTTCATGTCAGTACACCTGTCAATCAATGTCAAAAATGAACAGTAAATTAATTTCCATAGGTCTTCAGGTCTAATTTATGCTAATTTCTATATTGCATCTGTCATGTGGGACTATGTCAAACATTCAACTTTAATTCTTCTGCAACTGCCCGATGGCAGATGTTTTATTAAATGGTATAGGAAATCAGACAGATACTGTATAAATCCTCCCTGGGATATCATTCCAAAACCAGGCTATGACTAAATTTTGCCAAGCTAAATGTGTATCCAAGCCATCATGTATACTATATTCCTATTTCACATAATCATAGCTAATTATATGCAAAACTACTTTGAAGTTCTTCCTTAAACCAGTTAAACAGTTGCTTGATAATTTCATTAGGGATTACCTATTATTAGGATAATGAGAAATAGCACTATTATCACAATTCACCTCCTCCATTCACTCATGGTTTTAATTGTCTCTACCAAAGTCTCCCTAACCTAGCTTATGTTCATAAGCTGAAGTGCTTAGTACAGCTAAGATCCCCATGCTTAGTACAGCTAAGATCCCCATGCCCCAAAGTAGGAAGTACTTTTGGATATAGAAATCTCTTCTGCTTCTGTTGAAGTCTTCTTCTAAAAAAGATACAGGTCAAAAGAATTGCACATAGCATAGGAAGTGCTTGGAAACCATACATTAAACAAGAATGAATAATCTTTCTAGTTTGTTTTCTCTTTTTTTTTTTTTTTTTTTTGAAGTTAATATATCATTTGCCTCTCTGATGCTGAACACTGAGTTAAAATTTTCAGAGAACTGTCAAGAGTAGCTTCAGGATCACTTTCATGAGAAGTCAGAGATAATGTTCAGTCATTTTTTCCTCAGGCATATTACCTTGAACTTACCAACACTGAATTTCATCTTCGGTTCCATCAGCTACTCATGTCGCATTTTCAAATTCTTCTGCAAGTCTGTACCATCAGTTTCAGATTTGTGCATTTGCAAAAATTACAAGATTTGTTCCCTTCTCCAAGTCATTTAAGAATTATAAAAAAAGAACAACTAACATAGATTCTTGGGTTAGGCTGTCATATATCTTTTTCCCCCTTTTGTTCTTGGATCTCTTTTTCTGTGTTATTGGTTGTATCCAAGTGGATTTTGGCAAGTGTCTTGTTATGCTAAATCCCTCCCACAGCAGCACCAAGTCTATATTCTTGGCCAAGTAGAGAGTAAGGAAGATGAGGATGAAGAGCAAGTTTCTGTGATCAGTGGGAGAGCACCAACAGCAGTCACAAGACGCTGGAGCCTTTTTAAATTATGCAAAAAGCAGGGGAGTTGACTGTATTATTTATAAGACTTGGAGGTCAATAAAGATGAGGTTCATGAATACAGAAACTTTAAGGCTGGGAATATAGATGGGGTGACAAACTGGTATTGTGTAGTCAGGAGTGGAGGAGAAACATGACAAAATCCAGAGCGTTAGGAAGTTAAGAGGTAGCCTAGTGCAGTGGCAAGACTAAGAGACTACTTGGAGCAGAAAAAAGCAGATCTGCTTGAAAGGTTATGAATGAAGTACTTGGGAAGTTTGGGATTTCAAGAACAAGGAGGGAAGATCAGCCGTTCAGGACCTTTCCTTTGGGAAGCGCTATAGAGCATGGGACTGTGAAATCTCAGCTCAGGGGCGGTAGGAATTAAAAACTGGAGCCCTGAGATGAGCCAGAGCAGCCTCAGAATTAATAACTTGTTGTGGGGTGTCAAAGGGATCCATCTCTCCATACTCAGTTTTTTTGTCAGAAATGTCGTAGATAACATTGCTGGAAACCACCCTGAATCATGAAAATTAACCATAACCTTTCTTTATTTTCTACCTTTCAATTGGTCATTAATTTATAAAAGGAGTTGTGTCTTATTTATACATAATTCATCATCATACAGTCTTTTTAAACATACATACAGATCTTTTATGAAAATGCCCTTAAACAGGGAAACTTTGGGTTTATTTCTTCATTTTACAAATTAGTAAATGAGGACAATTAAATGACTTGCTTGTGGTCACAAAGAAAGTGTTCCAGTCTGGGACTTACCAAGATATTTAATTTCTCAGTTTCACGCATCAAATGATGTAATTAAAGCAAATGTATAGGTTAGCAAAACAAAATAAGACGACACTGAAAATAATTGAGTGGAAAAACTAGTAAACCAACTCAGGAATGTTAATAGGAAACAAATTCATTCTCACTCTCAAAAAACATACATGAAAACTAGAGGTAGACTTATGTCACAGAATCTCAATAGAGGGTAAGATTACTTACTGAACTAGGAAGGCTTACTGTCCTGTGCTTTTTTTTTAAGTAACTTCATTCTTCTTTGAAAAATGTAAATCTTACACCAAACCAACAGAAAAAGTAAATCTAGCTTTTTTGCTTTTGATCAATTATTTTTGGTTTGAGGACCTTTAGAATTTCCACAAATATTTTACAGAAGTAGTCCTAGGGTTTACTTAAAAATAAAAGTAATATAAACCTACTCTTTTTTTTTTACAGTACTTCAGTGTTTAATTTTTTTGTTTGTGTTATTAGCATCATCATTTAGAAAAAAAATAGAAACTATTTTATGAACTTTATCTTGTTTTTCCTTTTCTAATGGGGGTAGACTATAAGAGAATTACTGTTTTACCTTACTTTTTCTTTCTCAGAAAACTACAGGAGCTAGGAGGTTTGGATATAGATTATATAGCACCAAGCTCTAAATAGCTGAAATACAAGAAATGGTCATAGAAGCTAAGACTCTGAAAACTTCAGAAGTTTCACAAGAGTCTGTTCTGTCAAAAAGGCAGATAGATCAGTGGCACTTGGGGATGAAGATGAACAGTTGTGTTTAATAAAAGAGAGAAACAGAGAGCCTGAGCAAGAAAGATAACTTTTTTGACAAATTATAATCTTCTGAGTTTTCATGAACTAGCCAGATGGGGTTTTCATATATCTTTACTGTAGTTTGGTCTTGGAGATTAGAGAACTGGGGGCTGACTGACCCTGAGAATAGTTTTGGCTGGCATTATTAATGAAGTGCCACAATCCTGCTGGGGAACAACATGCACTGTATCATTGTCTCTGCTTGTATGTCATTGTGGCTAAAAGTGTCAAGGACTCCAAAGCAAAGGAAAAAAGGTAAGACAGGGCTCCTTATTTGTATAGGGTGATAATACATTCTGGCCAATTTCTCTGATGCTCTTAACTGGCATAACCCTGTCAAACTGGTTTACATCTGAGAATTCTGAATATCCAGTTTTAAAAACTGAGCTGGAAGGGGTTCTCATTTTAAAACATTAATGTGGAAAACTTTGTAATTAATATTTAAAGCAATCACAAGCCTTAGTTCCACAAGCAAATCACTTGAGTTACATTTTCCTGTTTGAGAATATTTGTTTTAAAAATATTTGCTTTGGATTTTACTGGCTTCAGATATTGTGGTGTGCTTTGGGTGGCGGGGGGAAGAAACAGGGTGGATTTAATTTGTTTTCTCCAGCACTAGTCAGTATACTGTGGAATATGGAGCACCCACTGAGTGGAAAATTTTGCCAGAAAGTATCTGAGATTGTATAGTCAGAGTAATTTGACATCTGTGGTTTAGCATTTTTGTGAGTCATTTATTAAATGCATTTAAAAATATGTTTTCCTTCTAATCTACCTTACTTGTGTCATTATCTGTTCTCTGTAATGCACTCATTAGAAATGGATATAAACAACAACAACAAAAAAAACAAACCCAAAGGGTTCAGCATCTCTGTGTTGATCAAAAAGAAAGAGCTATGCACACTCTGAAACACAGCTATCTGATTAGGACGATTGCCTTAGTGATTTACTTGTAACTTTATTTGTGAAAGACACCATAATAAAAACCTCTGAAATCCATGGGAAGTGAGATCCCAATGAGGGACTTCTGCTTGAACATCATCATCAGTATTATGGACAGCAAAACAATTTTCTTAGAAATTAATTATGATGAGAGGCAGAACTGTCACAGGAGAGTAAAACAAAGATTTTGCAGAATATGAATTATGTAAACAATATTTAAGCATAACAAAATTACATAAATAAAAATATTAAATACTTCCTAGGGCCATCAATAGTTTTATATTTAGTATACTAACTACATATGTGAATTCATCTGCTAGATAAGCTATCAAATATATTTAAATTGAACCAAACATTTATTTTGAAAATATTTTCAATTTTTTTATTTCTTCCTTTTTTGTTACAGGTAGACAGTACGGACACATTACTTCAGATTACTAAAATAGGAAAAATTGGCATTTTTTCATTGCAACTTTCTTTCTAAAGCTAATTTACCTGGGTCAGAGTGGGTTGTACATCACCAAGTGCCTCTGTCTTCACCTCAGTCTTTTATGCCTGCATTTACCTGCCCTTGGCTCCGTTAGGGTGAGCATCACCTCAGCCTGGTGTGGGTGCTCACAGTCAATGACTGAAGTTGGTGTCCACCTGCTCTGATCCCCGCAGCGCTGTGGCCCTGGCAGGCGCAGAGAAGGTCTCTCAGGGTGCTGGGGTGGTCTTGGCCAGTTGAAGCCGGTTGGAGCTGGCTCCCCATCCGCTCACATGTCTGTCACAGACCATTGGGAGCTGCTGCTGGCTCAGGAGCGCAACTGACCAGACTGGGATTTTGGACTGATAGATTCCATGCTGGTGTCCTGGTACTTGCCAGATGCCCAGGGTCAGTGCTGCCCCAGAGTCCCCCCCAGCTGCTCTCTTCCCTGCGTGGGTGGTGGGACAGGCCCTGGCTGCCAGGCCCTTGCCCTGCCTCACTCCCCTGGGGAGCCCACACAACTTCTGTTCTTTGGGGAGCTGCCAGCCCATGTTGTTCCCTGATAACCCGCCCCACCATGACCATCATATTTTTGCTGGCAAGGACCACACAGTGCTAATGGCTCCCGGCAACCCCCTCACTCACCCCCACTATGCCTAAGGAAAATGAGAGTGTGCACTTTGGGACCCATGGGGACATTGGAAAGGCAAGCACATCACCAGAGGAAAGGGTCTGATAATGGGAAGATATTTATTGTATAACAGTTTGAAATGTATCATTAATAAGACTTTTCTGTAGTAATTGGGACTAGTAGACTGCTAAAATATTAATTGCACTAACAGTGAATTCTTGGGTAAGAAGATTTTGATGTAACAATGGTAACATAAAAAGACCTATAAAGATCGTGAGAAATATTTTGGCAAAGTGCCTTACTTAAGATTTTTCACTATCCTTCCTTTGAACAAAGCCCTCTTTCCCATATTTCATTCAGCTGCTTTGTAGAAATGGAGAATTGTGTTTGTTTTCCTGGGTAACTAAAGGCAGATGAGGAAAATCTTCAAAGAAGAAACTTTTTTCAGAAGCTCATTTTGAGCTGAATGTTGATAGAAAGATCAATACTTTATTACTGAAGTGAAATCTGATCCTTCAGATGCATGAGCAGTCATACTGAAATCACTCATAAGAGATCTGAGGTGCAGGGAGGAAATCAGTGAATCCTCTATATACAACGTAGCGTTACCAAGTTCGAGAATAGTGTGCAGAAGTAACAGTCTAGGAGAAAGGGTAAGATTGGGCTGCGTTTTGCAGGAATTTTATTTTAAAAAAGAAGCTGTCTCCAGCACAGTTTAGTAAACTTAAAAGCCATTAGTATACCTCTAAAATGTTTACGATTCTCAAGGAATTGTATGTGGTGATGTATGGTGAAGAATAAATTTGTGACAGCCTTCCATTTAGTTGAGTAGCAGAATTTTATCCTGAAGTTCCCAGGAAACCAAAAGAGACTTTTTTTTTTCCTAGACTGTTCTGGTTTCTAACTAAAATTGTCTATTGCACTTCTACTGTGGAAAAATATACAAGAAAATCACATTTATAACAGTAATTTTCTTCAGAAGCTTGCTTACCTGTTTTTCTCTTTTACCTCGCAAGACCCTTTCTCACTGAATAGAACATTAGCAGTTCCATTTATTTAAAAGAATGGGATATTACGTACATGGATAAAGGTTTTATAAATGGGTCCACATTAATGTGTCATTCTCTTATCATTACCACAAATGACTCAGAATCCATGATTCACTGGAGTAGGAAGTACAAAATCCATGAGCTAAAGTTGTTTTACTTTGTCTTCTCAAACTTTAGTGCTCTGGATGAATGAGAATAGACAAGGGAATGAACATTTTTAGTTAACATATGCATGGCATCAAAATATGTCCAGAAGGACATTACTGCTACCTAAACTTTTTCCTTAGCACCCTCTGAAGTGCTAGACCTCATAGAAAGGTTATATATTAATTGAATTTTACTGCCAAGTATAAGCTTTAACATATTGTCCCCACATTTTGTGGTATAAGTTGATATAGATATATTGGTGCTCACAAAGTAGCAGTTACATTTCATACATTTTTCTGCTAAAAAAGAAAACAGTATTCAACCTGCCAAGATTTCTCATTAAAAGTTTAAAAAATTAGAAATACTTGTTACTAATTAGATAATTAGGAAGCAGATTAGAAACCTCTAAATAGAAATGCACTTAAGCCTACAAGTATGTTACAATGTAATTCTTTGAATTCATTTCTGTGGTATAATTAGCATTATGTATTACCTTCACAGTTTTGATTAAAATGTGTTATCTGAGGTACCATTAGATCTGACACTTTGCACCTCACTGGGTTCTTTATATAACTAATTAGCACAAAGGTCGTAATTCTCATTTTTCCAATATCAACATATCATTAAAGCAGCACATCGCTGATTATGTTGATAGATACGGTAGGACACCATAGAGATGAAATTTTCAATTTCCTAAAGGGTGAATATGATTACAAATCTAGCAAAAGAAAAATCTGTGATTTAGTACATTATCTTTGTACAATTGTGCCAATACGAAGAATTTTGATAGTTACACAAAGAAAACACCCTGCTCTAATGAAAGAATGATTATCAAAGTCTTTACATGTTATTTACGAAGAATTTAAGAAGTTCAGTAATCAGATACGGAGTCTACATAGCTGAAATATTACTTATTAACATTTTCAGTAAGTAACAGTAAAGTACACAGATACTGCTAAGGACAATGCAAATGAGAAAATAGTTTCAAGGTTTTAAACAGCTGAAAATACCCAAATTTGATGACAGGAAACCTGAAAATGAGTATGAATAAAAACCTGGATCCAGTCTTATACTTTTTCCTCCTCCCCATCTTCCATAATTCCTGTGTATCTCACATTTCTCTTAATCTCAGCCTTTTCTACAATTCTCAGCCTTCTGGACATTATGATCGCCTATCAGTTATCTCCACTATTCTGCCTTCTCCCATCTTGTGTTTCATTAGATTTTCTGTCTACCTACTTAAGTGAACAGATTCATATCCTCATGGAAACAATAAAAAGAAGTTACCTCCATTATGCATCCATTATGGATACATGATGGTAAGTTAAAAAATAACATTTTTTCATTCCTAACCCCTATTAAAGTGTACTTACATTATGAAGTTGGTTCGTCTAGCAGTCTTTTACACAGTAACCAGGTTCTTTTCTGGAGGAAATAAATTGTTTCCTTAGAGTAGACCTGAGAAGTCAATTACACTTTAGGAGTTAAGCACCTAAATGTCTTCTGGATTTTTTTAGCTCCAAATGTGGAAGATACTTTTTTCTTAAACTGTTCCTGATTTCAGCAGGAGTTAAGTCTCCTAAATACAAGCTAGGCACCCAGTAATGATCATAGAAATGGCCACAAGGGCCATTTCCTAATAATTGTTACTGCCTGTTATTTGAATAATGGAAATAATGTTTAAATTTTTATGCTCCTAATTAGGAAAGCTTAAAAAATTAACTAATTCCCCTTTCCCAACAAAAGGAGACATAATAAATTTATAGAAAACTGGAAGCTAGAAACATCTTGGGATGGGATTAATTTATCTGGGAGGGCCAGTTTGAGAACAGCATTCGGAACTTATCTCCAGAGGGAGGGAAGATATACTAATGAGCACTGAGTATTTGTAAATTTGTGAATATGCCCACTGGAGTCAATGACTGTCCATGTATTTTACTTTTAACTAAGTTCTCGTGTAAGCAGATGCTAGGGAAATATCCCAGATTTAGAGCTCCTCTGCTACATGGGATGTAAAGAAAACAAACTGAACCTTATTAATGAAAACAAGCTGTTCCAGCTTGTATATTTTAGGAATTCCCATTGTGTAACAGTAGGTCCTATTTCCAGAGTGAAGACATCAAACAATGGAGAGACTGGACGCTTGTTTCCTGTATCTTTTTCGTAGGCATTGTTTGCTTCCGTGGCCTTAGGTACCCATCTATCTCTACTATTTGCCTGGACTTAGAATTCTCCCTTTTCTACAGGGAGGTAGCAAAGGATGAGTCAAAGTAACATTTTGAAGGGAATTCCTGTTGGATTACTTCAACTTTTATTTCACTTATGTTTTATTAGGGCAGTCGCACGTCCTGAAAGGCTGAGATATTTGGGACACTTCTGTTTCTTCTTAAAGAAACACTGATACTGAGTGCCCTTTAGTAGACATTCTTACTAGTGATCTAATGATTGCATACTAAAGATTATGTATAGAAATTTAAATTATAAATGCATTCTGCACGCAGTTCTTTTTGACATTGACTGAATCTGTTTCAGTTCTTCTTGGCAACTGCCTGGATGATGTTTAAATGTGGTTTTCTTCCTATCCCTGTATCCAAACCTTGATCATCCTGGCCCTCATTTGTGCTTCTTTGTGCCACAGCACCTCTTTTATCTTTTTGCTTACAAAAAAAAGATTAAACTATTCCAGGAAGTGGGAGAGTAAATGCAATTGAATGGATATTTAGGAGGCCTGGACGTGCATGAATTGGTCTTCAGTACATAGTTTGGCCCTATGCCTTTAGTCTTTAAAGCAAATTAAATCCTGAATGGCATTTCTCCAGGAAGCATGCATGATGGAATCCGAATCCCAAATATTAAACATAGGCTGAGTCTCTGAAGCAATTTTTCCCTTCATAAATGACTTTAGGAGGTATAACCATTCTTTTCAATAAACACCTAAGGTTACAGTGCTTTCCTAGCCCAGAGTTTTAAAATGTTGCACTGAAGCTAAACTAAAAATTGATTATACTGAACTGTAAGGAATTAGTTACTATGTTCATCACTGGCTGGTGATTGTGTTAGGCTTCTGTAATTAAAACATAACCAAGAAGAATTGACAAAAAATATGAAACAAAATATCTTTTTATAATTAAGTTCGAAGCTTTAAGCCGTCTCAAGGTACTTACCATGGTATTTCTAAGCAGTATATATGGGTTTAAAGGTTCTAAACAATTTCTTAGAGAAGCAAGAGTCAAGAGCTTTTATGAAAGTTACTATACCAGACATGCCCTAAGGTCATTTTGTCTTGGAGCTGAAATTATTGGCTCAAGGCCTCAAAACATTTTATGTCTTTTATGAACAAACCCTGATTTTATTTGAGTTTTCTCTATTGAATGTGTGACCTTTTAAATATGAGGGAGCTGGTTGGCCTACACTTTAGCTGGAGCTGTTTTCAGGAAACTCCTGTGATATTTTGACTGTATAATAATTTTGAGTGTTTATGTAGGTATAACTCATAGGCAGAAGCTCAGGACCAGAAAAAAAATCATGAGTGACTTAGGACATATCAAATATCAGAAAACAATAATTTGATAGCTAATTTCATTTAGCAAGTACATTTGAAAACAGTACACTAAATGTTAAATTACCATATAATTTCTTAGGGAAGCAAAGAAATATTTTCTAATATCACTGACTACTTTATAAATGTAGCTTATTTTTATCTGAGAATAAAAGACTCAGATTCAGAGACAGAAATCAAAAAACTAATATATATTTTAATGGTTATAAGTCCAGCATCTCAAAAGAAGTAATGAAAATAAGTTTTGTTTTCTCTGCACCCCTCCTAAAAATTATCACCCATAAAAGTAATTAAACAGAACAAGCAAAGGCTTCTGTTAACTCTCAAAATAGTACAGTCTTCTACCAACTGTACAGGCAAAATGCTGATTTGTCTTTTCTGCCATATAAAACTGAGATGACAGCTTTGGTAAGGCTTGGGATACTCATTAGAAATCTGTTCCTTATCCCACTGCTGTTGGTGGAATTGAGGTGTAGCTGAATAATGGAAATAGTTCACAACCTCTGAATTGATATAATAGTAGGGTGTTGCCAAAGATGACAGGATCAAAAACTTGGAGATGGGGGAAAGGGAGAATGTAAAACACCCTTTTTGTGGGCAGTCCGCTGTTACACACAGTAGTAGTGGTCGTGAGAAGAGCAAACCTAGTCAGTGGCATGAATTGGTAAGGATATGTGGGTTTGAAAATGTTTATTTTTTCAGCTGGGAGGATAAGGAAAGGGAGGGAGACAAACACACAGAGACATAAAAACCTGGCCACTTAGCGTTAACATACGATAACCAGAAACAAACCTGGTCAGTCACATTAATTGATGGGCTATCAAGAACTGTAGGCAAACCCAGACTTTGCAACTGATGAGGATGAAAACCTTGGGGACCTGCATGTTGGAGGGGGTTGGTGAGAATGTGCCAACTGATGAGGAAATGTGCAGGGGAAGGAGCAGCAGGGAGGGGAGGGGTAGGCAGAAAGGGGTATAAAAGGAACTGGTCACATGTAAAACAGGACTGGTCAGTATGCTTGTCTGGCTGAGCCCTGCACCTGATCACCACAGTGTGTCCTGTCTTCTTATACCTTCTTATTAAATGTTTTCTTAACTTTCTCTCTGTATAATCTCATTCTCTATCCCACGTGTCTGTCTGTGCTGCAAGGACTCAGTGCCAGCTGCTGGTGAGACTTCTGTGTGTGTGCGTAAATTTGGTGTCAGCTACTGGAGTCAGACTGGGGGTGTGTGGAGCGACTACTGGGGTAACTTATTGAAACCAGTTATTGGAGGCACGCTTATTGAGAGTAAGTAAGTAAAGTTATATCCACACCCTATAGAACTAAGAAAGCATCTAGGATGGAACATGGTTGGCATGTAAGGAATCTGGTCTGTGATGGTTCCCCAGGCAACCTGGCCTGCATTCTTAGATGTTCAGCACCACGGGAGATTGGTATGCTAACTCTGAGATAACGGAGGGTGGTACAGTGTGGAGAGAACCGTGGTCAGGCTCTGTGCTAATGAGGCAGGTACGGGAACTCGATAGTACCTCATAGCAGATAAATTACATAGCTACTGTCAAATAATAGATAATACCCCATTCCACCCAGAATGTTGGTCACTGAGCCAGCGATTGTGGTGAAATCGTGTCCTGTGGTTGTAGTCTATCTAGACTTCAGTAAGGCATTCGACACTGTCTCCCACAGCATCCTCCTGGACAAACTGGCTGCCCAGGGCTTGGATGGGTGGACTCTTAAATGGGTTAAAAACTGGCTGGATGGCCTAGCCCAGAGAGTGGTGGTGAATGGGGCAAAGTCCAGCTGGCGGCCGGTCACTAGCGGTGTTCCACAGGGCTCAGTTCTGGGGCCGGTGCTGTTCAGTATCTTTATAGATGATCTAGACGTAGGGATTGAGTGCACCCTCAGTAAATTTGCAGATGACACCAAGCTGGGTGGCAGTGTCCATCTGCTGGAGGGTAGGAAGGCCCTACAGAGGGATCTGGACAGGTTAGATAGATGGGCCGAGACCAACGGCATGAGGTTCAACAAGAACAAGTGCCGGGTCTTACACTTCGGCCACAACAACCCCATGCAACTCTACAGGCTGGGGGAAGAGTGGTTAGAAAGCGGCCCGGCGGAAAGAGACTTGGGGGTGCTCACTGACAGCCGGCTAAACATGAGCCAGCAGTGTGCCCAGGTGGCCAAGAAGGCCAATGGCATCCTGGCCTCTATTAGGAATAGTGTAGCCAGCCGGTCTAAGGAAGTGATCGTCCCTCTCTACTCGGCACTGGTGAGGCCGCATCTTGAGTACTGTGTTCAGTTCTGGGCCCCGCACTTCAAGAAAGATGTTGAGGTGTTGGAGCGAGTCCAGAGGAGGGTGACCAAGCTGGTGAAGGGTCTGGAGGGTCTGTCCTATGAGGAACGGCTGAGGGAGCTGGGGTTGTTTAGCCTGGAGAAGAGGAGGCTCCGAGGTGACCTTATTGCAGTCTACAACTACCTGAAGGGAGGTTGTAGTGAAGTGGGAGTTGACCTCTTCTCCCGGGCAACTAGCGATAGGACAAGAGGACACAGCCTCAAGCTTTGGCAGGGGAGGTTCAGGTTGGACATCAGGAAGAATTTCTTTACAGAAAGGGTTATTAGACATTGGAAGGGGCTGCCCAGGGAGGTGGTGGAGTCACCATCTCTGGATGTGTTTAAGAAAAGACTGGACATGGCACTTAGTGCCATGGTCTAGTTGACAGGGTGGTGTCAGGGCAACGGTTGGACTCGATGATCCCTGAGGTCTCTTCCAACCTGGTTGATTCTGTGATTCTGTGATTCTGTGATTCTGTGAACTTTGCTCATTATAATCTCACTATAATACCAAAACACACGTCCGTCCCAAAAGCTACCCGCCTCCCTCTCCCCCTGAGCACACTTTCTGAATTTTTCTTAGCCTATACCTTTAAAATCAAAGCGAGAGAATTTTGCACCAATCAATAATAAAGGTATGTATTACTAGAGTCACTCAAGCTCCCCCTAAACATAGGAAAATAGTATTAAAAGCCTTTAAGAATGAGGCAAGGTGGGGGAAGATACCACCTCTGAGAAGTCAGGGAGACATCATTACAGACTTCTGGGATCAGTCGATGGGCTGAACCTCTCTTCCCCACCCATAGGGACGCCTTTGGGTAAGAATTGTACACTTGGTTATACCAGGTGGTTCCCCAGGAAACTTAGAAAACAAGCTTGTATTTGTAATTGTATTGGTAGTGCTATATAGTCATCCTGCAACATATATATGTTCATAGGTACCTAAGCGTGCTTTGTAGACAGTGTATTCATCACTGGTAATCTAAAAGAATCTGTATCTGTTGCTTGAATAAATTACCTTAACTGTGGATCTGGTCGTAAGGATTTTATTTCGGTGGATATGACCAGACTTATGGCATAATCTGGAAACATATTAGTTCATCAACCACAACTGGGCCCTGCACTATTAGCACATCCGGACCTGTGTTAGTTCAACATACTAGCTGTTGAGCTCAGCCAGACTGATAGTGCCAATTTTGGCCTATTTCAGCCAAAATTTAAGGTGTCAAATCAGGCATCGCTCAGAGGCTAAGCTCAGCCATCCCAGCCCCTCTAATATCTGAGGACAAGCTGGAACACGAGGGGGTTTAGCTTCTGCCAAATTAGTCCTCCTAAATGTAACAGACCTTAAATGCAACAGAGTGTGGGTTCCCCTGTCCTATGGTGTCAGTTACTGGAGTCAATGGGGTCTCAGCATTGGCAGCTGGAGTGAGTGGGTGTCTTTATCCCCCAGCCACTGGGGCGGGAATGGTGTGTGTCCCCAAAATCAGCTACTGGGGGAACCAGGGTGAGTGAGGTGATTGAGTGCTCAGTGCCTGTGGCTGATACTCTGTATCATAGACTGTCCTGGTTTGGCTCAAACCAGGCCAATTAGTCTTAGAGAAACCAAGGTCACTGCTAAATTCCTCACTGCTTATGAGTGAAGAGCCGAAGGGGGTTGTACCTGCAGGGAGGAGTGGACGGGGCAGGTGACCCAGGATTGACCGGCAAGGTATTCCATCCCATACATGTCATTCTCACTTTCCTGCTTATCACTAACCCACTGCCTCCTGGAGGTGGGGCCCAGGAGGGAGGGGCCCTCCTGTCTCCCACTGATTGGTACCAGCTTTGCCAAATCTCCAGTTAAAAGCCTGCAGGTGTGATGGCAGTGGAGCTATTGCATTTTGCCCTCTGCCCGTGCTGGGTGGAGCTGCTGCATTTTCCCCTCTGCCCATGCATGGGGAGCAACTCTGCCTGAGGAGGATTTCCAAGCTCTCAGTCTTGGCTTAGTATATATTTGTATATATTTCTATTATTATTGTTATTATACTCTTTTTCATTATTATAGTTTATTAAAACTGTTTTAACTTTCCAACCCATAAGTCTCTCTCCCTTTTCCCTTTCCCTTGGGTGGGGGGAGAGGGTTAACAGAGAGCATCTGGCACCTGGTTAATAGCCAGCCCAGCTTTAAACCGTGACAGATTTATTGGTGCCCAACGTGGGGCTCGAGAGAAGCTCCAACAGGTTGCTCTGATAAGTTGAATCCTGGCTCTGGTGGGAGGAGACCTGGAGAGCTCAGCTGAGAGAATATCAGATTTCTTCCTTTGAGATTTACGAGGGGTTGGAAAGTTAAAACAGATAGTGAAGATGGTGATGTCATTTTTGAATGCTGTGTTATCTCATCTTTTTATGGAGTTTCTTTTACAGTTGAGTATTGCAATGATGCCTTACCTGCCATGGGCACTGTGTTATTGCTTGCTTCTTATGAATGTTTACATGCAGTTTAGCAGTGGGCGCTGGTCGAAATGTATTATTTTGGTATGGGGTTTGATACTGATTTATGCTGTGATAAACTGGGCAGTTAATATTCTGATCTCTTATCTCTATGACACAATGATGGGCAGTTTTAATCGCGAATCAGTAGCAGCGACTTCATCTGCACGCTCCAGGCGTCCTTTAGCTGATTCTGTTAATGATCACACTTCCAGTTTTACTTTGGGAAATAGTACCTTCTCCTTTTCTGCCAAGCTGATTCCACTAGATTTTGCGAAATTAGGATGGTGCTGTCTAGGTGGCATGTTTTTATTTTTGTTTTTCCTGAATGTGTTTCTGATGTGGGATAAGATTAAATATCGGTGCAGGGACAGTTGTAAGTGTTATGCAGCCACCTCAGATCCTACAGTGTGTATGGCCGCTACAGCCTCAGATCCTACAGCGTGTGCTGCCGCTACAGCCACTAAACCCACTGAAACCTTGGCAGCCTGTACCACAACTGCTACACCCCCCAAGATGGCCACTGCAGCTACTCAGACTCTCAGCACTCCCACGACAGCCACTGCATCTACTCAGACCCCAGCATCTATTGAATCTGTACCAATTGCTCCTGTAACCAGGAAGAAATACCAAAAGAAATCAGCTCGTGAAGAGAAGGATGATGACTCGGAGCCTTCTAAGGCAGAGCCATCATATGACCCAGGTGAGGGCCCTTCTCAGGCAGAGTTAGGGCCTGACACAGATGGGGGTTTCCTCAATCGTCCTTTTAAAGCAGACCCATCACAGAAGAAAGGTCCTTCTAAAGCAGAACTATCACAAGAGGAGGACTCGGACATAGAGATAACCTACCACTCTTTATCCCTGAAGGACCTGAGAAATATAAGGAAAGACTTCAGCCGTTATGACGGTGAACCTATTATTACCTGGTTGCTCCAATGCTGGGATAATGGGGCAGACAGCATGCAATTGGATGGCAGAGAAGCCAGACAGTTGGGATCCCTGTCCAGAGATGGTGGTATTGATAAGGCGCTCGCAAGAAAGTCAAACACTATCAGTCTCTGGAGGCGACTCTTGTCAGCTGTAAAGAGCAGGTATCCCTATAAAGATGATGTTATGAGCCACCTGAGCAAATGGACCACTATAGAAAAAGGTATTAACTACCTTAGACAACTAGCTGTGCAAGAGATCATTTATAGACACCCACGGGAAATTGTAGATCCTGTAGATCCTGATGAAGTGGAATGCAACCGATCCATGTTCCGGAAGGTTGTGAAGAATGCTCCACCGACATATACCCATACATTGTCAATATTAGTCTGGGGAGAAGATGCTATGGCACGATCTAGTGTGGGTGAAATGGCTAACTGTATGCGACAGTATGAAGATAGTATTTCTTCCCCACTGCAGGCACGCATCTCGGCTGTGGAAAAACTGACTAAGGAGAACAAGGACTCATTTAAACAACTGTCAGACAAACTGTCCATGATCGAGAATAAACTTGACTCTCTACCTACACAGGTGCGCGTTGCAGCCGTTAAGAGAAAACGTTCTCCTACAGGACCAGCTCAAAGGAAACAGAACACATCACGAGGTATCCTGTGGTTTGCCCTGTGTGGTTATGGGGAGGACATGAACAGATGGCATGGACAACCTACCAGTACCCTACAGGCATGAGTACGTGAGTTGCAAGCTAACAGAAATACCAGAGAGAATTTTTCTAGGAGGATGGCTGCTCCAGTTACCAGTGAGCAGGACCCCAGCCAGGGTAGATGGGCCTCAAATCACTTTTTCCCAAGTGTGAATAGGAGAAATGAAGGTCCAGTCCCTGTGAGCAGCACGAATCCATTTCTTAATTGAGGTGACAAGTGCTGAAGGAGCCCCACCACATAATGAATTACCAGAGGATAAGAAGCAGTATGCCCTGGTCACCGATGGATCCTGCCGTCTTGTAGGAAAGCATCGGAAGTGGAAAGCTGCTGTATGGAGTCCCATACGATGAGTCGCAGAAGCCACAGAAGGACAAGGTGAACTATTTTTAGTTCGGTGGGCTCATGACACTTCAGGTCATCAAGGGAGAGATGCAACATACAGATGGGCTCGTGACTGAGGGGTGGACTTAACTATGGACTCTATTGCACAGGTTATCCATGATTGTGAAACATGCGCCGCAATTAAGCAAGCTAAACGGTTAAAACCTTTGTGGTATGGGGGGGCGGTGGTTGAAATATAAATATGGGGAGGCCTGGCAAATTGACTATATCACACTCCCTCAAACCCGCCAGGGTAAATGCTATGTGCTTACCATGGTGGAGGCGACCACCGGATGGTTGGAAACATACTCTGTGCCCCATGCCACTGCCCGGAACACTATTCTGGGCCTCGAAAAGCAAATCTTGTGGCGACACGGCACGCCAGACAGAATTGAGTCGGACAACGGGACTCATTTCAAAAACAGTCTCATAGACAACTGGGCCAAAGAGCATGGCATTGAATGGGTATATCACATCCCCTATCATGCACCAGCCTCTGGGAAAATTGAACGGTATAATGGGCTGTTAAAAACTACCCTGAAAGCAATGGGGGGTGGAACCTTTAAAAACTGGGATAAACATCTGGCACAAGCTACCTGGTAAGTTAACACCAGGGGATCTATCAATCGAGCTGGCCCTGCTCAGTCAGACCTTCTACATACAGTAGAAGGAGATAAAGTCCCTGTGGTGCATGAAAGGAATCTGTTGGGAAAAACTGTCTGGATTCTTCCTGTAACGGGCAAAGGTAAACCCATTCGTGGGATTGCTTTTGCTCAGGGACCTGGATGTACTTGGTGGGTGATGTTGCAAGATGGTGAAGTCCGATGTGTCCCTGAAGGTGATCTGATTCTGGGTGAGACTACTTAATTCTGAACTGCATGTTGTTACTGCATAAGTGTCTTTTAGGTTAAGACAGTGGTGATGAGACCGGAGCTAGCTTCATCAAGTGGCGTCCAGTAACCTCCTCGAGTCTGACGTCTTTAACCTGCAACCCGTGGGCACGAACCATGACAAAAGAGAGACTGCTAGCCAGAGAGACTGCTGAGAGACTGCTAACCAGATGGAAACCCACAATCCTGAACCAAATGAACTTGATGGACTTTTTGCATAAAGATGAATCATAAACTAGTGATATGTATATCTATATTTGAAAATGAAAAGGTAGTGGTGATCTGAGTATGACATGAATGGTATGGAATAAGGGGTGGAATGTCCTGGTTTGGCTCAAACCAGGCCAATTAGTCTTAGAGAAACCAAGGTCACTGCTAAATTCCTCACTGCTTATGAGTGAAGAGCCGAAGGGGGTTGTACCTGCAGGGAGGAGTGGACGGGGCAGGTGACCCAGGATTGACCGGCAAGGTATTCCATCCCATACATGTCATTCTCACTTTCCTGCTTATCACTAACCCACTGCCTCCTGGAGGTGGGGCCCAGAAGGGAGGGGCCCTCCTGTCTCCCACTGATTGGTACCAGCTTTGCCAAATCTCCAGTTAAAAGCCTGCAGGTGTGATGGCAGTGGAGCTATTGCATTTTGCCCTCTGCCCGTGCTGGGTGGAGCTATTGCATTTTGCCCTCTGCCCGTGCTGGGTGGAGCTGCTGCATTTTCCCCTCTGCCCATGCATGGGGAGCAACTCTGCCTGAGGAGGATTTCCAAGCTCTCAGTCTTGGCTTAGTATATATTTGTATATATTTCTATTATTATTGTTATTATACTCTTTTTCATTATTATAGTTTATTAAAACTGTTTTAACTTTCCAACCCATAAGTCTCTCTCCCTTTTCCCTTTCCCTTGGGTGGGGGGAGAGGGTTAACAGAGAGCATCTGGCACCTGGTTAATAGCCAGCCCAGCTTTAAACCGTGACATAGACCTAGGGTGTGGTCAGAGAAATCCCATTCTGAGAGTTTTCCTTTTTAATTTAGTGTCTCATATATATATACACATATATATACATATATATGACAAAATCTCTTTTATATATGTGTGCATGTGTGTGTGTGTGTATTTACACATATACGTGTATGTAAATATTTATTAAATTTAGCAAGGGTGGACCTCTGAAACAGATTTGAAGATTTTGTAGGCAAAAGTCTTGCAAGTTAAAGTGTAAGACCAACAGAGTGCAAAATGTTCTGATAGGGTATTTAGGAGACCCTCATTGATAAGAAGACTGTGTTTCAGTAGCTCCCTGACTAGCATAATCCTGCACTTTATGTCCATACTGTTAAACAAAAAAGTCAGAGAATCAGCTCATATACTCAATTTCTGCTCAGTCACACCATTTGTTAGCTCCCTCTCTGGATGTGTTTTGAATGCCTCTATTTATCTGTTTCTGCAGCAAAGCTTGTACGGTTCTGGGAATAAACATCAAGGAGGCAGTACTTCCAGATAGTTGTTTCCTTCCAGTGTTCTAGATCTTTTTATGCACTCAGACTTGCCTCATGCTGTCTTATCACACACTCAAGTATGTTATAAAAACATCAGTCTCCTGCAGTGAAAGCATAGTCTCCGCATTATTTGAGGCACACCAAATCAGAAAAACATTAGAAGATAGTAGTTGTGTGCGTGGAGCAACACAAGGCCCATAGGAGATTCAGGCCCAAGTGTGGAGTATGGAGATTACCAGTCCTCCTCTGGAGAGGACCACCACTGAGTACTGTGTACGGGTAGATCCACTTGGCCTCAAGGTCATACAATTCTCTCTGCTTTTTTTTTTTTTTTTATTTAGTGCTATAGGTACAGGACAATTTGTGATGACCAGTTTTAACCGGGATAAGAACAATTTGACTAGCCAATGCAAAACCATGCTTTTTTCTTTTTGTTTTTCAGAGTTCTGTGTCAGAGATATAACATGTAGGTTCCCATTTTTCTGGCCCTCCTAGTTCAAAACGATAGGATGTCTGGCAAGTCGTGTTCATGTATCTAAGCTGGAATACATTAAGAAAGAAAGAACTATGAAATGCTTAAAAAGACTGAAGGCAGTACATGATTGACTTCAAATGCCATTAGTCCACATATAGGTGGGAATTAAAGAGCAAAGAGCAGCTATTCTGGCAAAATAAGCGTTTTGATGGAACTCACTCTCTTTATCTAAAGCCACAGTACTTTGGTAAATACTAACAAAGGCCTTTGAAGACTAGAGGGAATACACTTCAATTTCCATAGCTCAATTTCTCCCTTCCAACTACTCCAGTTACTGAGCAATAATACTGGCTTATCTTGATATTGATGTTAGGCTTTTCTGTCTGTATGTTCATAAAACAAATACCTTAAAATTGTTTACATCTCTGCTGACCTATCTAGGAATTGATGACTGAAACAGGCAACATGCCTTTGGGTTTTGTTTTTTTTTTCTGTCACCATTGTTACAGAAAACCAGTGTGAATCTACCCATTGTGCAGATTCTTAGGTTAGTATTCTGCTTTTTACTTAAATTCTTAAAAGAAACAACTGTTTCCAAAGTTGTGAGCCACAGGATATCTGGGGAATTACAGACCTTGGTGCTTCTTCTCAGTGCTACACTGTCTTCGTTTAGCCCACACCCAGGGCTAAACAATAAGCAGTTGCTCTATCACCCAATGTCCCTTCCCTGACTGAGAAAAGTGAACATGACGTTCATGTCATAGAATACACCTGTGGGCCAGACTGGGCCAGCTGCCCTGGCTTTCACTTTTAATGGCCTTGATCACCATACCACAGCTGGCCACAGGCTGAAACCAAATGTAACAGAAAATTGATTCTATAAATTTTATCCCTGCAAAACCAGGACATATACAAAATTGATTTAGAGTGTCATTAAAGCAAGCTTAGTAAAATATCTGACTCAGTATGACATGTTATAGGCACAAATTCATATAAGTTAAAATTATGCTTTTTTAACCTGTTAGAGATTATTGAAAAATTAATAAAGAATAGATGAATGTCACCCTAATTGATGTAATTTATGCCTTAAATTTTTTTCTGATAACGTGGTACATAAAAGCTCATTAGAATTAAGGGATAACTAGAAGATAAAACGCTAAGTCTTGTCACAGATTTTTAAACTGGTTAATCAGTACGAAAGGATTCACAGTGAATCACTGTTTCTTGGGGCTATAAGGTGGAATAGTGGCCTTCATAAAATATTGGGAATTGATAAATAAAGGTCACGCAATGCTTTTAAATGACTGAAGAGAAATTGGTACTGAAATATGCTCATTTCCTTACCATATAATATTAATTTATAAACTAAAAAAAAATAAAAATCCTAAATAATTCCTGGGTTACTGACATGTACTAAAACACTGGATAGTATGATCACAGAATATGAGTTAGTTTTAATTTGGATAAATGCAAAACTAACCATCATTTTTAAAAATAAGTAAGCAAGAAAAAGAAAGATATCCTTCCTAATAAACAAAACATGCCTGAAATTTAGTAGTTCCTGTTCAGGGTGAAAGCGGTAATAGAAAATAAACATAGGAAGGTTTTGTTCAAAATACACTAGTTTATTTATTTCTAAATATGTCCTCTGTGGATGCAACATCTGATCAGGCAAGAAGTTCTGCTGATTTATATTTAATGTATTCTTTGAAACTAGTAAGTATTTTTATTCTTATTTTACAAACAAGAAACTAAAATAACTCTTAATATCTATGATAGGTGTGACTAATCACACTCTGTAACGTTATCTCTTTCTGACAACAGAGGTCAAGCTGAGACAGTGAAAATTTGTGGAAATTGGCCCATCATAAGTCTTTCGATAATGAGGAGGGAAATACGCATCTTTCCTCTCAGGATACTATGAATCTCAATAAATGCAAGAAATTGTTTTGGTTTGGTTTAACCAGGACATAGGAAAAAATCTTAAATATTTCAGAAAAAAATCTGAAAATTCCATCACATTTGAACAATTGTTTGATGATAATATCTGTATAATTTTATTTTAAAATGTGGTCTGCCCTGAAAAATAAAACAGAAATATTTTTCATGGATATAAGTCAATTACAAAATGCACGGCTGAATCAGTTTCAAAGCTCAGGAACTTTAGACAGAACTAAAACACTACACACCATGAACCATATAATTTGAGCCACACCTGCCAACTTATATATTTGCTGTGTCTAATATACCTTCGGAGTTAAACCTATGGGATTCATTTTGTGTATATTTTAATCTCTCTGTTTCTTGGTAAATCCACATTATATTTCTGCCATCTAATTTTTATTTAGCAAATAATTACAATCTGTATTAGTGCAAAGCAATAGCCTCCAAGCTTACAGCTGGCCATAACAGACCATGCTGGAGCCTTTGCTGATTTGAAATGGTCCTGGAAAGCACTTTGCAGATGAAGAGAAAAGGCTCATCTGCTAGAACACTAGTTATACAACCTCCATCAGATCTGAGTAACCCTGAGTTTGCATGGGTGAAAAGTTTGCAAAATAGACAGTAAACTATTTTATGATGGACTTTTCTATTACACAGAAGAGCTGCTAGCATTTTCTGTAGTAGTGTATCTAGTGTCAGCTCATGATCTGCCACAATATCATTTAACAGACTCTATAGGAAGTAATAGGTGGCTTCCAAAATGTTTGCCAGTCCACAGTATTTATCCAACTGTTATTGCCAGGTTTCTTTAACAGTTTATTGCCAAATATTCACTTCTAAATAACAAAGACTTTGACTAGTGCTTACAAACCTAAATCTTTCCATTCTTCATGATTCAGAGAAAGAAAAGATGTCATCATGCTTTTCTGAAACCAATGTTCTTCTGTGCTGTGATTCTTCTGATTGTGATTTTTATTTGCAGCAGGTTGTGTCCTCAAAAAAAGGCTAGCACAGATAACAAATGCCTTCTTATTCTCTTGTGCTGGATTATTTGAATTGTATGGATAAAATAGGTCCTACTACTTTGGTATTTGAAAACAGTCCACAAAAATGTATACTGTCTGCTAAAAAAAGGCTATGATTATCTTGAACATTCACAGCTTGATTTTATAGCCAGGGAATCTGTGGAGGGTACTACTCATTAAGACACTTGTTACTGAGCATAAAGCAAATAAGAATTATTCACAGTAAATCAGAGAGGTTATACTGGAAAATTCCCATTGTATAAGTTTATTGCATCTATATCTCTACAGTCAGGATATTCGATGAAAGACAAGAAGGTCAGCTATTAAGTTGTTACTGCTTTTCATATCTGTTAAGTGATAAAAGTAAATAAATTCCTTATATGTTCAAAACCCCTAAAACTTCAAAGATAAATCATGCATATTAATTTTTATTATGGTACGTATGTGCCTTTTTTTGTTAATGTCTTCCATAGATTTAAACATATTTCCATTATAGGTTAGGAATATACAATGAAATTACTAAAATTTTGCATTTTGTGGAACTAGGGAAACAGATAGGGAGTGAATCAGAACAGTTAAGCTACTTGCCTACACTGAATCATACTATTAAGGAAGTTTAATTGAATCTATGGACACACTACCCTCACGGATTTCTCACTCACCAGAGCAACAACATTAAAAAAAAATACATTTAATAAAAGCAATTTCACTTGAATTATCTGTTAAAATATAACATACCTAAAGGCAGAGAAATAAAGATATGTCAATACGTGTGTTTTCATGCACTGTTTACAATCAATATATAATTCATTACCTCAGTACGGGTTATTTACAACTTCATGATAGAACTGATCAACTATGATTTCGTTGACTGGGATGTTCTGACTTTTTTAATTTTTCTGAAAATAAAAACTGAAAATAAGATTTTTACATCTAAATAAATCACTATATGAATATGTTGGAAAAATATCAAAACATTTACTTTCCACATGTTTTAATAGTTATGTAGCTGATATCAGAAAATTTCACTATAGAGCATTAACGGTGTACTTCCTCTCTGTTCATGGGCTAGCTTTTGTTAGAAGACTTTGGCTAGTTCCAAACCATGCAGCACTTGGTCCTGGGTCTCCTCATGGTGCCAAGTGGTACCCCTGTCCTAGTTTGGCCTAAACCAGGCCGATTTTCCTTTCAGTGATTTTTACTTTCAGCTAAGTTTCTTCTAAGTAACTGCACTTTCTGAAACTAACTGCATGTTTTGCAGACAGTGTCTGTTTCCAGGGCTGATAACACTCGAAGTTTGTAGTTATCGCTGAGGCACCGGTAGGGATGTTGTGCAGAAAGGCTCTTGCTGTACTTGTTCTTGAGAGAAACCAAGGTCACTGCTGAATTCCTCACTGCTTATGAGTGAAGAGCCGAAGGGGGGTCACAGCTGCAGGGGGGAGTGGACAGGGCAGGTGACCCAAAATTGACCAACGAGGGTATTCCATCCCACACACGTCATTCTCAGTATAAAGCGGGGGGATCACGAGGGTCTCGCTCTCTTTCTGCTATGGCCGGTGTCCGAAGAGGACTCTGTCCGTTTTCCTGCTGCTTCTGATCCCGATCTGTGCATTCCTGAATCCAGCTCTCGACTGTCGCTAGGCCCAGTCTAGGCCTTCCCAGAGCCTGCCCTGCAGTGCCGGTGGTGACGTGACTGACATCGGGGGAGCTCAATCTTGGTTTTGTATATATATTTGTATATATTTGATTATTTCTATTATTATTATTATACTTTTTTTTGTAGAGGTTTGGTTGAGTGAGAAGGGGCACGATCCTGTGTCAGTCACTGAGCAGTCTGAGCAACCCAGGCTTTGAGCAAGGGTTAAGCCCAGAGCTAGCGACCTTGGACTCCCCTTGCACGGTGCAGAACAAAGAACCCCGTGGTGCCTGCTTCGCGGGAAGCAAAACTACGTCCGGGAGGGGGGGCGGTCACGGCTCTGAATATGTAAACCTATGGACCAATCACAAGTGCGATCGGGACGCGTGATTAACATATACATAGTCTATATAACCACTGCTTTCTTTGTTAATAAACGAGAAGCTTCCATACTCACATTGAGATCGCAAAGTTTACCCCGGTCCATTCCCCAGCACCCGCGAGCGTGCCTCCCCCGGTTTTCCCCTTACTACAATTGGTAGCAGAGGATGGTTCCCTTCGGCGTGCTCTCTCCAAGACTGCGGTAAGCAGCGAAAAGGAGGTGTTGGGAAAAAGACGGCTGGGAGCGGTGCTGTTCGGGTTCAAAAAAGGGCAGAACAGACACTGGAAGAGTTGGCCACTCAGCTCCCAGAGTTCAGGTGATGTTCAGGTTCAATTAAGGACAGAGCAGACACTGGAAAAAGGGCAGCCATGGAGATAGAGGCTGCAGTCGTGCTGCTTGCATGTATCTTCTCTAAGAGAGGGAGCAAGACAGCGGAGAAACAGCTAATTAAGCTGATAAAGTTGGGCCAGCGCTGGGGACATTTTAAAGACACAGCACTTGTATTTTCTGTGGAGGAATGGAAAGAAGTGGGAGACATTGTGTGGGAAAAGACTGTTGAGAGGGACCCCGAGGAAAAAGAGATTAAGGAGGTGTGTGGACTCTGGGAAGAAGTGATAGAGACTTTAAAAACTATGAGGGCAGAAAGAGAGGTCGCCTGCGCGGCTGCTGAGAGGCGGCTGGCGCCGCCGGAGCCCAACCCTCTCACTAAAACAGAAAAACCTGGCGTTCTGGCTCGTTTCTTCGGGTTACCAGCAGTTAAGGGCATGTCAGCAACGAAAAAACTACCTATCACTGAGATCCGTACGGCGGTAGAAGCGGCGAACTCCCGGGAGAAATGGCGCAGCAAGAATTTAGAGGAGGAGGCTGCGAACAAAGAACCACGTGGCGCTTCTAGGACCGCATGGCAAAGGGAGCGGAAACAGGAGGGGGAGGGGTGGTCAGCCCCTCACCCTGCTCAGCTGCCTCCAGAGAGGGGGGGCCGGCCCCTCCCCTCCACGCCGCCGGAGTACCCGCCCGTCCCGCCTTGGCCCTGTCAATCAAGATTGCCGAGCGCCATTGCGAAAGTGGTCTAACCGCTAGGTTTCTCGGTTTTCACCCCGGCGGCCCGGGTTCGATTCCCGGTGTGGGAATCACGTGATTGGAAAATTCTTTAACAAACAAAAGCTGCGGTTACCCAGTATGGAGTAAAATCAGACGCTGTAGCAATACCAAATATACAGGTTTAGTACTTTTTTTTGCCTGTTAGTTAATGTTTTACATGTGTAAGGTTTTGGTTGAGATGTTAAATGGTGGAGGAGTACTGTGGATGTGAATGTGGGAAGTAATTTTAGTCATGTGTAATTGGTTATAGGGCCTAAGTTGCAGTAATTAACTTGTTGCTGATTTATTCAACAATGCCTTGTTGCTTTGTATGCATTAATGTTTGGGTGTAAAGATTGTGTGTATATCCAACAGGGAGACACAGTATTTAAATTGACCAACCTAATGTTACAACTGCTTTGAGGTGGCCTATGACTGAAAAGCGAATGCAGATTACTAAGGGACTGGTAGAGGAACAGTTAAAAGCAGGACATATCAAACCCTCAGTTAGTCCTTGGAATACACCCATTTTTGTCATCCCTAAGAAAAGTGGAAAGTGGAGATTATTACATGATTTACGGAAAATTAATGAGCAAATGCAAGCAATGGGAGCATTGCAACCAGGTATTCCGTCACCTAACATGTTACCAGCAGGATGGCATATATTGATTGTAGACTTGAAGGACTGTTTTTTCACCATACCTTTACATCCTCAGGACACCATGAGGTTTGCCTTTTCTGTTCCTGTTATCAACAAAGCGGAACCAGCTCAAAGGTATGAATGGGTAGTTCTACCGCAGGGCATGAAAAATTCACCTACGTTATGTCAGCTTTATGTGGCATGGGCACTGAAACCATTGCGCCAGCTATGGCCACAGACTATCATCTATCATTATATGGATGATATTTTGTTATGTCAGACCGATCCTTTTTCAGAAGAAAGTCTCCACAAACTAACAACAACATTGGCGGAGAAAGGTCTCGTGATTGCACCAGAAAAGATTCAACGAACCGATCCCTGGAAATACTTAGGATGGACAATTTCGGATGCTCAAATCCGGCCTCAAAAGGTGGAGCTACATACAGATTTGAAGAACCTGAAGGATGTACAAACACTTCTCGGAGATATTCAGTGGGTCCGTAACAGTGTTGGCATCTCGAACACCGAGATTGCCCCCCTCACCGAACTGCTGCGACGATCACACCCTGCTGACACCATACAGCTGTCTGAGACTCAACAAAGCGCGTTGCGGTCAATCATCGCCAAATTACAAACTGCATGGTCATCGCGACGCATTCGTGAACTACCTGTGTCTCTGCTTGTAATTAACAGTGAAAATATGGTTTGTGGTGTCATTTGTCAGTGGCAAAACAAAAAGGGGGAACTCCCCCAGGGCTACAACCAATGCCACTACAAATGCCACAATAAAGATGAAGCTTTTTGGGTGTTGGAATAACAGAAAATGAGGTAAAATCTACTGTTCAAGCATGTCCGAGGTGTGGGGCTCAGGGACCAGGCATTGGTATTGGTGTAAACCCGAAGGATTTGGCAGCACTTGAGCTATGGCAGATGGATGTAACACATATTCCAGAGTTTGGGAGACAAAAATATGTACATGTCACAGTAGATACTTTCTCGAGGTTAATCTGGGCATCTGCAATGTCCGGAGAAAAGGCGCAACAGGTTTGTAAACATTTGTTGGCGTGTTTTGCCATTATGGGGGTGCCAGAACAGATCAAAACAGATAATGGGCCAGCATACACCAGCCAAAAGTTTCGTGTATTTTTAACACGCTGGGGAGTGAAACATGTTACTGGTATACCACACTCCCCGACAGGTCAAGGGATCATCGAACGCACCCATAGAACCATAAAGGAATATTTAAGGAGACAGAAGGAGGTAGATACTGATCCAACATCGCGGTTGCATAAAGTGTTGTTTACTTTGAATTTTCTGTGTTTAACAGGGGACCGAGAAGAACCACCGGCTGTTGTACATCACCAGCAGTTGAAATTTAATAACAACACCATTATACCTCAGTTACAGGTGATTTATCGGGAACCTGCTACAGGGGAGTGGAAAGGACTGGTGCCAGTGATCCTTAGTGGCCGGGGATATATGTGCGTGGCCACGGACCAGGGACCACTTTGGGTGCCGAGCTGATCAGTAAAACCACACCTCCCCGAGAAATCGGATGGGTGATGGAACTGGTAAAAATGGTTCTTACAGGAGTTCTTGTGATTGCAGTTATATTGTTAATGTTACCATGTTTATTTTCTTGTTTGCAGAAAGCGTTAATGAAACTTGTGAATCAGGCCTGGCTTGCTCACAAACAAGAAGGGGGAATTGTAGAGGTTTGGTTGAGTGAGAAGGGGCACGATCCTGTGTCAGTCACTGAGCAGTCTGAGCAACCCAGGCTTTGAGCAAGGGTTAAGCCCAGAGCTAGCGACCTTGGACTCCCCTTGCACGGAGCAGAACAAAGAACCCCGTGGTGCCTGCTTCACGGGAAGCAAAACTATGTCCGGGAGGGGGGGCGGTTACGGCTCTGAATATGTAAACCTATGGACCAATCACAAGTGCGATCGAGACGCGTGATTAACATATGCATAGTCTATATAACCACTGCTTTCTTTGTTAGTAAACGAGAAGCTTCCATACTCACATTGAGATCACGTAGCTTACCCGGACCATTCCCCAGCACCCGCGAGCGCACCTCCCCCGGTTTTCCCCTTACTACATTTTTTCATTATTATAGTTTATTAAAACTGTTTTAACGTTCCAACCCGTAAGTCTCTCTCCCCTTTCCCTTTCCCTTCGGGGAGGGGGGAGGATTAACAGAGAGCGTCTGCCACAGGTTTAATAGCCGGCCCAGCTTTAAACCGTGACAACCCCACTAGCAGAATACCAGCGCAGAGCCACGAAAAAGATTAAGGGAGTGAAACATCTCCCTTATGAGGAGAGGCTGAGGGAGCTGGGTCTCTTTAGCTTGGAGAAGACTGAGGGGTGACCTCATTAATGTTTATAAATATATAAAGGACAAGTGTTATGAGGATGAAGCCAGGCTCTTCTCAGTGACATCCATTGAGAGGACAAGGGGCAACAGGTGCAAGCTGGAACACAGGAGGTTCCACATAAATATGAGGAAAAACTTCTTTACAGTGAGGGCAAGTGAACACTGGAACAGGCTGCCCAGGGAGGTTGTGGACTCTCCTTCTCTGGAGACATTCAAAACCCGCCTGGACGCGTTCCTGTGTGACATGATCTAGGTAATCCTGCTCCAGCGGGGGGATTGGACTAGATGATCTTTCGAGGTCCCTTCCAATCCCTAACATTCTGTGATTCTATGTGATTCTGTAATACGTTGCCATTTTGTTTGAGTGTAATTTTCACCTCAAATTATGCAAAAGAAAATGTGAAGGTTTTGTGAAAGCCTGCCATAGTCATCACTTTTTTAGTTCAAAATTCAGTGTGCATATTGCTCTGTGCCATGGGGTGTGATGTAATCATGAGGAAGAATTTAAAGAGCTAATTAGTCAAAGACTAAGTAGCGTTGAAGGACAGAGGAGGATGAAGGTGGTTGATTTTCCTCCCGTTTTGAGGGCAGCCCTTGGACCCCCCACAAATATATTCAGATTTTGTCTTAAAAGAGTTATTTTGGGAAGGGGTGGCTAGACAAGATATCAGGAAGCAAATTAATGTTCAGTCAATGTGGATCATTAGGGGACGAATGCTCAAGCTTGTTTAACTGTGTAGACATATCCATGGGTCTACATATAAGTTCATATATCTTCACCTTGAAAAGAAGAGCTCTGAAGTTTTGAAAGTGTCTGAGAGATACAGTAAACACTTTGTTCCTCTCTCCACATTTTAACACCTTTCTTAGACAACCGGTGCCAGACATTTTACGTATTTAGTGTATCAAATGTGACAGTATTATTAAAATTACCCATACATTCTTATCCAGAGGTCCATAAATACTTTCAGTTATTGATTTTAATGGTGCACTTGCTCCAAGTTATTGCAATGCCATTAATGACTCATTAATGTGCTTAGAGCTCCTGCTGATACTAGCTGAATGAAGAATATTTCCTGTAACATTACAAAATAATCAAGAAGATAGAAAAAAAATTATATACATTTCTTTCTATTTTAACGAATGTAGTGCTTGTTGTATTAGCAGAACTAGAAAAGACTCTATCAAATGTGTGCCATACGTGCGTCATCTTTTATTATTTTATTAATTTTAATAGTAGTAAGACAATCTACTTAAAAGGAATAACATAATAACATTGGATAGCACTCTGGAAGAAGGGCCATTTTGTTAAAACTGCTTGATTAGGGATATTTGGAAGAGCAGAGAAGCTTAGTGATAAAAAAAAATGAGGAAGACTTTCCTGAGATGTGTATCTTGAATGATTTGAAAGACAAGAATTTCTTAGCAGTTAAAGACAATAAGACTGCAGGAAATGCTAGAAAAACTAACCTAAGGAAACACTAAGAAATAGACTACATTTGCAGTGTGCCATGGCAAATCCTTGTATCCTAGTTCTCCAGTCACCTAGATTGAAGGGACTCCTGTAATTAATCATGTTTACCATCTCCACTGCATGTTTTGTAGATACATAATACGCACTCTCATCTGATAATAGGAAAGAACATCCAGATCTAGTACCCTCAGGTAAAGAGTACAATAAGCAGGACGAGGTACTAGGAAAAAAACACTTTCCATCCCCCCTGCCGCTGCTTATAAAAAAAAAAAATTGAAGTTAAAATTACACTAGGACACGGAGGTAAAAACAAGATCATCAACCAGTCACATGCTTGGAAGCCAGTGAGAACTTGAAGATTTGAAAATCAAGAGAGGGGAACAAAAGTATTTAGGAATTGAATTGACAGAATCATTTAAATTGGGAAGACTTAAAAACAAATTTTTGAAGTATAGGAGGAATAGCTGTCTTCCATCATAGACTGTTCAGCATTAAATCAAACTACTCACAAATCCCTAAAAACACTTGTTGTTTTTGTGGTGTGGCCAGTTAGTTATCATGACAAAGAATATCAATCTATGCAGGAAAAGCAATTTCTTCATTGAAGGAATCAATGGTCAAAACTTTTTGGCCTATGTGATATAGGATCTTAGGTTGATTAATAAAATGTTTTGACAGGTAAGGCTATCAAACCGTCTTCAAGAAAATTATTACAAGAGTTGCTTTTCCTCTCTGTTGAACCAAATAGTATGTACTAACTGGATGCTTTTCTGTACTTTAGTACAAATGTGATTGTTCTTTTCCTGAAGTAGATTTAAAATACAATTTCTTTGTTAAATTATAACTCTTTTACAAAATAATGGTAAATTTTAAATCTGAAATGCTTTCTTTACAATGAATTCCACTGTCTTTTTTTTTTGTAGAATTATTCATCATATTCACCATGTAGAACACAACAGTCAGCAATCTCTCCCCTAACACTTCAGCACACTTACCAAAAAGTCATGCCCAAAATAGTGGAACTATTTTTAGCACACAGGAAATTCATTTAGATATTCTATCTTAAATCTAACAGTGCAAGAAGCACACTGTATTATACTACCAATGGAGACCTTACTGATTTACTGATTTTTAAATACATTTTTTTAAGATTTAAATTCTGACAGTTATTTCTCTCATATCTTTCTCATAAAGTAATGTGTTTGCCAGGAAGACTCTGCAATGAGGAACTGTCTTACAAAGATACTTTTCCACTAAACTGGTCATGCACACAAGTAACAATTCTTATGCAGCAATCTCATAGAATTTATTTTCCTAATATAGTTTGTTCTTTAACACTTCTAGTAGTTTTTATTGCAATGCAGTACAGGTACCTGCATCGGAGGGCATTGAAATTATGAACATGAAGGTATTTCACTCAAAGAAAGGAGAACATGAGGAAGCTGCCTTTGACCATCATTAGTGTCACGGTTTAAAACTGGGCCGGCTATTAAACCTGCGGCAGACGCTCTCTGTTAACCCTCCCCCCCCCACCCGAAGGGAAAGGGAAAGGGAAAAGGGAGAGAGACTTACGGGTTGGAAAGTTAAAACAGTTTTAATAAACCTATAATAATGAAAAAGAGTATAATAATAATTTTGGAATAATCAAATATATACAAATATATATACAAAACCAAGATCGAGCTCCCCCGATGTCGGCAACGTCACCACCGGCACTGCAGGGCAGGCTCCGGGAAGGCCCAGGCTGGGCCTAGCGACAGTCGAGAGTTGGATTCAGGGATGCACGGATCGGAATCGGGGGCAGCAGGAAAACAGTCGGAGTCTTCCTTGGACACCGGCCATAGCAGAAAGAGAGCGAGACCCTCATGATCCCCCCGCTTTATACCGAGAATGACGTGTATGGGATGGAATACCCTCATTGGTCAATTTTGGGTCACCTGCCCTGTCTGCTCCCCCCTGCAGCTGCGACCCCCCTTCGGCTCTTCACTCATAAGCAGTGAGGAATTCAGCAGTGACCTTGGTTTCTCTAAGACTAAGTACAGTAAGAGCCTTACTGCACAACATCCCTACCGGTGCCTCAGCGATAACTACAAACTTCGAGTGTTATCAGTCCTGGAAGCAGACACTGTCTGCAAAACATGTAGTTAGTTTCAGAAAGTGCAGTTACTTAGAGGAGACTTAGCTGAAAGTAAAAATCACTGAAAGGAAAATCGGCTTGGTTTAGGCCAAACCAGGACAATTAGATTAAATTAAGTTTCCATTTAGTGTCAAGAAAGAAAATGTCCTTAATGGACTAATTCAGTGTGAACATTTTTATTAACTAATTCTCTCAAACTGTAGTAAATATCATGCTATACTACTTCATAACATAATATATTCCAATCTCAGGAAAATACTTCTGATTTGGAAAAGCTTTATCCTTTATATCTACCATTCACTAGTCTCTTGTAATGCTTTTAGAGATACTAGTTTTTTGGGGTTGGGTTTTTTGTTGGTTCGTTGGTTGGTTGGTCGGGGTATTTTCATGGGTTTGGTGGTGGGTTTTTTGCCTTCCCTTCCTCTGTGCTTCTGGTGACTTGGTACCATTTTGCTTCTTTCATCTGAATTCTTTGTCATTCTTTTTCTTGTGACTTGGATTCTGGCAAATTCTGAGTCTTAAAAAATCTGAACTTGTTTATATATACTCAAATTGTTTGGAAGTCAGTGCCCTTTTGATGTTTTGCACAATTATGTAAATGGCACTATCTAATACATTATTTTTCACAATACATATGTTGTAATTATTCACAATTTTTTTTCTTAGGGTCAGTAAGGGTAATATTCTCAAAAAAAGATTAGATAATATGTGATATGGGTGACAATATTTACATAAACCGATTCAGTTTTAGATATATATCCAGAACTGAATGTTTCATAAGCTACCTTTCACTTGGTAAGATTGACTGAAATCCTGTAAAAGTAACTCCTCTTTTTCAGGAGATTAATGTAATTCAGAAATTAACCAGATATTTAATGAAAAAAAATGTAGTATTTTTGTGCCTGTCCTGGTTTGGCCCAAACCAGGCCAATTAGTCTTAGAGAAACCAAGGTCACTGCTAAATTCCTCACTGCTTATGAGTGAAGAGCCGAACGGGGCTCACACCTGCAGGGAGGAGCAGAGAGGGCAGGTGACCCAAGATTGACCAACGAGGTATTCCATCCCATACATGTCATTCTCACTTTCCTATTTATCACTAACCCACTGCCTCCTGGAGGTGGGGCCCAGGAGGGAGGGGCCCTCCTGTCTCCCACTGATTGGTACCAGCTTTGCCAGTTCTCCAGTTAAAAGCCTGCAGGTGTGATGGCAGGGGAGCTATTGCATTTTGCCCTCTGCCCATGCTGGGTGGAGCTATTGCATTTTCCTCTCTGCCCGTGCTGGGGGGAGCAACTCTGCCTGAGGAGGATTTCCAAGCTCTCAGTCTTGGCTTTGTATATATTTGTATATATTTTATTATTTCTATTATTATTGTTATTATACTCTTTTTCATTATTATAGTTTATTAAAACTGTTTTAACTTTCCAACCCATAAGTCTCTCTCCCTTTTCCCTTTCCCTTTCCCTTAGGGAGGGGGAGAGGGTTAACAGAGAGCATCTGCCACTGGGTTAATAGCTAGCCCAGCTTTAAACCGTGACAATTTTTTTTCTTAGGGTCAGTAAGGGTAATATTCTCAAAAAAAAGATTAGATAATATGTGATATGGGTGACAATATTTACATAAACCGATTCAGTTTTAGATATATATCCAGAACTGAATGTTTCATAAGCTACCTTTCACTTGGTAAGATTGACTGAAATCCTGTAAAAGTAACTCCTCTTTTTCAGGAGATTAATGTAATTCAGAAATTAACCAGATATTTAATGAAAAAAAAATGTAGTATTTTTGGGCCTTCCAATGTTTGTTTATATGATCAATGCATTACATAAGAAAACTTACCCTAAAATGATTACTGGGATAGGATTCATCAGTTCAAATATAGATGACGATAGGAAAATATAAAGTAGACCTCTCCATCTGAATTTTCAGCATAGACTCGCTTATAGTCAATGGAGAGCAATGGAGAGCAGTAGACATAAAACAAGTCTAAAATACGTAGTGTGAATTATTCCCTAAAAGAGATTATTTATCTCCCTTGAGTACAAAAAGAAGACTGGAGTGGTTAGCTGACAAATATCTAAAGCTAAATGAGTTGAATCCCATTGCAGATGTTTAAAGACAGAGACTTCAATATATCTGTACTAATAAATTCTACACTTATAAATGTGGACACTTATTTATAACAATATTATTATTGAAAGCAAGGACATTAATCATCCAACCAACACTGCAACAAAAGTGGCCTTTAAGAGTGGGCTTAATTGTCTTAACAGAACTACCTGATAATCAGTAATAATTTGATATGCTTGCTCACACCAAGTTGAATCTTGACATCTCACTGAAGTAAGTGGGATTACTAAAGAGAGTAGCACTGGTCTTAAGTAAGAAATTTTAGACTCTCTAGAAATTCTTGAACTTCAATGAGGTTTATATATCCTTTAGGATTTTCATCCTCTAGAATCTATAAATTTCTATCCCTATACCTGAAGTTGAGTTACTTCACACTCAGTTCTTTACTTTGCTGAACCTAAAATGTTATCATTCCTATTTTATTGATCTTTAGCATTATTATATATTTCAATGTTTTGGGTTTTTTTTCTTATGTAGTAAGTAGTGATCTATTTTCTTTGACAGAAACGTATCTCTCTGATCTTTTACAATAGACTGATTATAGATGAGTTAACTTGTAAGAAAAAAAAAGTTCAAAGTAGAATTGATGGCTGCCAGTAAATCTTTTCTTTTCTGCATTAGCGTGAAAAACTGAAACAAGGTATTTGGAACTATTTTTTTTTAACATTTTCACAAGACACATGATGAGTTTGTCTTTGTGGAGGATTAACCTTGGCTAAGGGCCAAACTCCTACCCAGACACTTTTTCACTCCCTCTCAGCAGTACTGAGGGAGAAAATAGGATGAAAAAGCTTGTGAGTTGAGTTAAAGACATGAAGATTGCTTACAAGTTACCATGATGGGCAAAACAGAGTCAACTTGGAGAAAATTATTTTAATTTATTGCCAGTTAAAATAGATTTGTGTTGTGAGAAACAAAGACAAAAAAAATAAAACACCTTCCCCTTCACCCTACTCACCTTTCCAAGCTCAACTTCCCTCCTTCATTCCCAGATCTTCAGCCTCCTCCCCACCATGCTGAGCAGTGCAGGGAGATGGGGAATAGCAGGTTGTCATTAGCCCATAACAGTTCCTCCCTGCTGCCCCTTGCTCCTCATGCTTATCCCATGCTGCAGTGTGTGTCCTCCATGAGCTGCAGTCCTTCAGGATATATCCATCTGTTACAGCATGACATCCTTCATGGGCTGCAGTCTGGATATCTGCTGCAGTCTGGTCCTCTTCAGGAGTTGCAGGGAAATACCTGCTCCACGGTGGGAGCTGCAATGTGGACATCTACTCTGGGACCTGGGGCACCTCATCCCCTCCCTTCTTCTCTTGCCTTGGTGTCTGCAGGGCTGTTTCTCTCACATTGTTCTTACTCCTCTCTCGCATATCTGCTGCACAGTGTTTTTTATCCTTTCTTAAATATCTTATCACAGGGGCAATCTTTCTGCTGTTTCTCACTTTTTTTTTCTCCTTTTTTTTTTTAACCTCCTCTGCCCTTTCTTAATAACGGTTTCCCAGAGGCACCACCATCTTGGCTGAGGGGCTCAGCTGTGCCCTGGGGACAGTCCATTGGAGCTGGCTGGAACTGGCTGTGTCCAGCACTGGCAGCCCCGGCTTTCCCTCACAGAGGTCACTCCTGCAGCCCCCTCCACTTCTAACACCTTGACATGTACACCCAGTACATAAACATGGATATAAACATGCATGAACATGGACAATAACTTGTAATTTAATATAACATGTTTGGTAAAGAAAGATGATTGCTCGGAATATGAATTAGTTGACTGATTGGAGTGGCAAAAGTAGATTTTACTTTTGTTATTTCATCATATTAGCAGTTTTACTAAAAATATATGTTTGAAAATTTAATTCTGATTAGCGAGGTATGATTTTTAGATTAATATTTTTTAGAAGGTGGAGTGTTAAGAAACATCTTCTAAATATTTCAGGTTCCTGCACAATAAGAAGGATAACAGAGTCCCAAATCCTTCCCAATAAAATGTATTAATCAGAGAATTATGTCTAAATGATTTTCCACTCTTAAGAATTGACATTTTTAATGGTGCTGTCAAGGTAGTATCCCTGTCTACAAAATGTGTAAATCTGGAGTCGGGGAGGAAAGATAGCTACAGGGAAGTACCAAGAAGCATTTGGGTTTGTTTTTTTCACTAGGGGTATTGGACAATGAAACAGCTATCATCTATATTAACAAACTAAATTCTACCAAGGAACACTTCCAGTAGAAGATGTCATTATACAGATAATATTGCTAACTTGTTCAAATGTTCCAGTGATGTTTTTGACCAAGGACAATTAGAATTTTTCACCACAATTCTTGGTCATGATTTCAAAGTTATCATAACCTAAGGATTGTTCTAAATCTCCATGCTCACACTTTGTTCTGGAGACAATTTAGTAGTTTCTGTGCAGACCAATACATGATCTCAAAGCCAAAGATCTGTCCTGGACAAATTTGTTTTATTGTCAGAGAGTCAGCCTTGGGGTACAGTTTAGCTTATTTTGTGTGTTACATTGATCCCGGTGGAGGCAATTCTATCCATACACTAAACACATAGCTGTAATAGTGATAATCTTCTCAGCTGACTGTAACCAACCAAAAGTCAGTTGTATAGAATGGGATTAATTTGCCTAAAGATAGATGTCTAGCGCAACTTAAGATGCCATATCATATCCTGTGTGGCCTCCTGCTGCTACTTCTGAAGCATGTAGGTCTCTTATCTGTCCTATGTCTCTTCAGTCCCATGAGAATGTTTCAGATACCATAGAACTTCTTAGAAGGGAGAGATTTAGGCAAATAAATTACAGATTTACAGTATCTGAACAGTTTTGTAGACTCCAAAGACTCAACTGGACTCAATTTATTGTCCACAGGTAGGAACCTTGTTGCTTGTGAAACGTCCTGGCTAATCAAAACTTTTGCAAAGGACTGAAATAAATGCCACAGCACATCTGAGAGACCTCTTTACACAGTAGGTGTGTAAAGTTGGGCAACTGAATGAAGCCCTGATGATTGGAAATCCAGGGACTAAATGAGTACTAAAATGCCTAATGTTCATGGAGACACCTAAAATTAGGAGCGAGTTGAATCATACACATATTCTAAGCCAGCTGTTTGGGTTACTGGTATAATCAGTGGAGAGATTCTGGCATCTCTAGAGAGCAACTCATTGCATCTCTCTTAGGGATGCACCTCCCAGTGATTGCCTGGAAGTTCTTCTGTCTGCTGAATAGAATGGGAAAGAAGATGTCTAGCTTAGATTAGTTAGCTATCATAAACTCAGAGGTTAAATCCTATTCCAAGTGTCTAAGGAAGTGTGGCCTTTTCAAAATCTAGGGTTTGACGTATTTGCCTAAACACAGGTGCCCAGTTTTATTTGCCATGCCCTAGGGTATACGACAAATATTGCACAAGACCTACGGTAGACCTGAACTTTTCTGAACAGGCAGGGAGTAACCAAGATAGATAGCGTAGGTTATCCTAAATTGTATTAGATGCAACATTTAGGCAATTCAATTGATTCCTTATAGTCTACTTAATTTTTTTTAAATACTCAAGGCTATTTTTAGGACTGACACTAGTTCATTTTTATGATTAGAGTCCAGTCTCTATTCTAGTGTTTTAATCTACTTGAGTACAACTAATGATTTTTAGGAACTGCCAATGTAGAGAATAAGCAAGTCTTCATAGGAGAAAAAATATGTGTGGTAGTGCTTAATACTTACCCTAAATTACATTGCTGTCATTCTTTCAAAATCAAAACACCTTAAAAAGGTATAAAAACCAAATTCTCTAAACTTGAGATTTTTAAGGATGCTACTTCTCTGTCAGAAAACCAGATGAGATTATTTGAAAGGTCACAACAGTATTTGGGTCAAGTACTTTTTTTTGTATTTTTATAGTCATTTGCGAGTTGAAGCCTTTGACACCATTTCCCACAGCATTCTTCTGGAGAAACTGGCTGCTCATGGCTTGGACAGGTCTGCTTTTTGCTGGGTAAAAAAACTGACCCAAAGATTTTTGGTGAATGGAGTTAAATCCAGTTGGCGGGTGGTCACAAGTGGTGTTCCCCAGGGCTCAGCATTGAGGCCAGTTCTCTTTAATATCTTTATCAATGATTTGGACGAGGGGATCAAGTACACCCTCAGTAAGTTTGCAGACGACATCAAGTTGGGCAGGAGCGTTGATCTGCTTGAGGGTAGGAAGACTCTTCAGAGGGATATGGACAGGCTGGATTGATGGCCTGAGGCCAACTGTATGAGGTTCAACAAGGCTAAGTGATGGGTCCTGCGCCTGGGTCACAACAACCCCATGCAATGCTACAGGCTTGGGGAATAGTGGCTGGAAAGCTGCCCGTCAGAAAAGGACCTGGGGATGTTGGTCAACAGTCAGCTGAATATGAGCCAGCAGTGTGCCCAGGTGGCCAAGCAGGACAACAGCATCCTGACTTGTGCCACAAACAGTGTGGCCAGCAGCAGGACTAGGGAAGTGATTGTCCCCCTGTACTCGGCAACAGTGAAGCCGTGCCTCAAATACTGTGTTAATTTGTGGGCCCCTCACTACAAGAAAGACATTGAGGTCCTGGAGCAAGCCCAAAAAAGGGCAACAAAGCTGGTGAAGGGTCTAGAGCACAAGTCTTATGAGGAGCGGCTGAGGGAACTGGGGTTGTTCAGTCTGGAGAAAGGGAGGCTGAGGGGAGACCTTATGGCTCTCTACAACTACCTGAAAGGAGGATGTAGCGACATGGGTGTCGGTCTCTTTTCCCAAGTTGTGCCAGGGGAGGTTTCAATTGGATATCAGGAAAAATCTCTTCACTGAAAGGGTTATCAAGCACTGGAACAGGTTTCTCAGGGAAGTGGTTGAGTCAGCATCCCTGAAGGTGTAGATGTAAAAGACATGTAGATGTGGCGTTTAGGGACATGGTTTAGTGGTGGGCTTGGTTGTGTTAGGTTAATGGTTGGACTCGATGATTTTGAGGGTCTTTTCCAACCTAAATGATTCCATGATTCTATGATTTTGTCTTGATGTAATAGTCTAATATTTTACTGGCATCAGTACTAGTCACTGTAACCTGACTTGCAAGAAAAAATTCAGAAGATTCATCACTAGTGGTTCACCAAGATTGCTATGACTTCTTTAGATGCAATAAGGTGCTGAATATTTGGACCGTTATTGAGTAACACAGGTAAGTCATACAAATCTTAATTTTATTTTTTAATAAATGTTCAGAACCTGAGAAAGGAAGCTGCACAACCATGTTGCTCATCTTTCAGTTAAGTGAAGTGTAGTTTTCTTGGTGAAATCCCAATAAAGACACTTACATAGGGATATGATGATTAAGTTGTGGAGGTGGCATTCATATTTTCAAGGAATACATAGATCTTTGAAAAAACTCTATACTGAAATTCTCTATTACCCGTGGACCAGATTTTGACACTTTTGCAGGCAATAGTAAATAGCTATCCAGATAGTCCTCATGAAACTGGTAAGATGTGATGTAGATATACCCATAGAGTCCTGACCTCTTTTAATAAATTTTAGTTCATGACAGTTAACATAAAAAAATATTTTTCCTTTCGTATCTAATGACTTATTCTGACTGATATTCTTAGAGACTATTTGATCATCTTTGAACCTTCAGTTTATCAGCATTTATTTTTATGATGTACTGGAATGTTTAACGTCTCTTAAAGAAAACAGTCATTTTTGTTAGCACAGTGAGGAAGGAATTATGTACAAAAAGGTGACTAGTAGCCTTGGTAATCAAATTTTCTCTTCTTTCCATAAAACAAAATTATTTTAATTTCAATTTGATTTAATTTCATTTATTAACTAGTAATGAAAAATAGTTATGGTTAGTTATAACTTATTTCTCACTCCTTGTCCCTCCCTCACACTACCCCTTTCCTTCCTTTCTTTCCTCCCTTTCTTTCCTCCCTTCCTACCTTCCTTAAAGATCCTTCCTTAAAGGTTCTAGTGACATGAAGTAAGAACAGAGCTGTGGCTCCTTTACCAGTTTTCCTTTTTATTGGAGATAAAAGAAAATGGGCTCTTCTCTTTTATTTCTTTCATTTCTTTTTTTTTTTTTTAGTTAAGGAAAATAATGATCCCAGAATGCCCCTTCTTCTATCATGGTGTCATATATAAGACCGCAAGCAGCTAATACAGGATGTCAAGGCAACAAGGATAAAAGCGCTAGAAAATTCAATTGAGATTGCTTCTGCTTCTTGACACAAAACCCACAGGACAGAACACTCACTCTGCAAATAGCTTGGTGAAGTTAGCTTTCAGTTTTACTTAAAAAGCCTTAACAACTCTTTCCATAAAATCTTTAATGCTATTCCTTTTATGGCAGTAAAATAGGTATTGTTATCTGCACTACACATGCATTTCACTATATAAATTCAAATCTGTGTTTTTTCCACATATATACACACACAAATGAACAGTGAACATGTAAATGCTCCCATTGTGACTATTTTGTATACTGTCATCTGTAAACAGTTCAAATGTAGCAACTTAATGTTTCAACTCTCCTTCTGTTCATTATTCCCATAATGCTCCTTTCTAAAGACAATTTTAGAATGTTTCGAAGTGTATAGTACCTCACTACATCTATCTATCCATATAGAGAGAAATATATGCAAGATAAGTGAGAGTAAAAAGAACTTATTAATATGGTTAGAGAAGCACTATCAAATAATATGAAATATTAATATGAAGTACAACAGATGGCAAAACAATTTAATATATTTTATGGGTATTTAATGCATATATTTGTGTTACTACACTCAGTCTTATAGGGGCTGCTTACCAAATAATCTTCTTGAATATTCATGCCTGAAAAATATATCCAAACTTTCATAATTAGAACACTTTTGCTTTTAAAGCTCTGTGCCTACGAAGCCTATTGGTTGAGTTCAGATTCTGTTTTGTATATGTAAATACATATAAGTATTTAAACTTCTGAAAATGTAAAGCTGGAGTACAGATACAGTGCTGTATTGCATAATGTTTGAGCATCAGAACAGAAAAAAAAATTGTTTTGTTACCAATGTTGAAACCGTAGAATCCAGAGTCTTGAAATAAGTCTATCATCATTTAAATTGTTACTGCTTTAGCTGTCTTTGTATATAACACTCTTATTTACCAGCATATAATTCCTTATAGATCTGTAATTAATCATGAACTGCTGATGTCAGTGGAAATGCCACAGAAACAGTTGACACAAAGATTAAACATGGAGTTGACATTGTTGTATTGCTGCAATCTGGTTTGATTCCCAGGTCATCTACTGTATTGGGTTTGCATGGCAATGTTTTGTAGCAGGGGATGCTCCAGGGGCGCCTTTCGTGAGAAGCTGCTAGAAGCTTCCCCTATGTCCAATAGAGCCAATGTCAACTAGCTTCAAGACGGATCCACCACTGGCCAAGGCTGAGTCAATCAGCAACAGTGGTAGCTCCTCTGTGATAGTATATGTAAGAAGGGGAAAAAAATTGCTGCGCAACAGCAGCCAGAGGAGAGGAGTGAGAATATGTGAGAAAAGCAACGCTGCAGACACCAAGATCAGTGAAGAAGGAGGGAGAGGAGGTGCTCCAGGTGCCTGAGCAGTGATTCCCCCGAAGCCCATAGTGAAGACCATGGTGAAACAGGTTGTCCCTCTGCAGCCCATGGAGGACCCCATGTCGGAGCAAATGGATGTGCCCCAAAGGAGGCTGTGACCGAGAGTCCACTCTGGAGTAGGCTCCTGGCAGGACCTGTGGCCCCGTGGAGAGGAGTCCACGCTGGAGCAGGTCTTCTGGTAGGACCCATGACCCTGTGGGGGACCCATGGTAGAGTAGTTCATTCTTGAAGGACTGCACCCTGTGGAAAGGACCCGTGCTGGAGCAGTTTGTGAAGAACTGCAGCTTGTGGAAAGGACCTATGTTGAAGAAGTTCATGGAGGACTATCTCCCATGAGTGGGACCCCACACTGGAGCAAGGGGAGAGTGTGAGGAGGAAGCAGTGGCAGAGACAACATGCGATGAACTGACGATAACCCCCATTCCCCATCCCCCTGCACTGCTTGGGGGGAAAAGGTAGAGAAATTGGGAGTGAAGCTGAGTCCAGGAAGAAAAGAGGGGTGGGGGAAAGGTGTTTTAAGATCTGTTATTATTTCTCATTATCCTACTCTGATCTGATTGGTACTAAATTAAATTAATTTCCCTAAGTCAAGTTTGTTTTGTCTGTGATGGTAAAATTGGTAAGTGATCTCTCCCTGTCCTTAGCTTGACCCATGAGTCTTTTGTTTTATTTTCTCTCCCCTGTCCAGTTGAGGAGGGGGAGTGATAGAGCGGTTTGGTGGACACCTGGCATCCAGCCAAGGCCAACCCACCATATCGACATTCTATTAAAAGGTCTGAGTAGGAAATCTGCTCAATCCCTTTGATTTATTTGTTGCTCATCCTCTGTAAAGTGTATCATAAGCTTTTGTTATTTCCAAAGTGCCTTTTCACTTACCTTGGACTGCATAGCTGGGAAGGTGTCAGAACCCGGGTGTCTAGACCCTGAGAAGGTTCGTTGCGATCCCAAGAGGCGAGATTAATGCACAAACGGGGCCAAATGCTGCCAAACAAGCTGCTTTATTGAGCAAAGGCAGAGGAAAATGAGCGATAGGAGAGGTAAGAAATAAAGGGAGGAAAAATAACCGAGCGTTCTGAGAGAGAAAGAGAGATGCACAAGGATAGTCATCACCATGGGTCCAGAGATATCTTCTGTCTTCCAGCGGTGAGTGACACAGCAGGGTGAAGGCAGCAGCGCAAACAGATGAGGTAGAAGCAGTGTAAAAAGAGAGTCCACAGGCTTGTCTGAGTAGTTCTTCTTATAGGGGGTGAGGGTGGGTGTGCACATCTGTCCCGTCCAATGGGTGTGTGCCCATGTTTGCTCCATCCATGTGCCTTGGGCCTGAGTTTTGACAGGCAGCTGATAGGGACGAGTGCTTGCTCTGGTGTAAACAGGTTTGAGTGACAGGAAGAAGTTTCTGTCTAGACACATCTGGATAAGTTCTCCTGCACACAAGTGTCCAGGTACTCATGCATAAGCAAACTTTGAGACATCTATTTGCCATTTTGGTCCCTCAAACAAGGGTATGTGATTTCACCTACAAAATACTTTCTAGAATTGATCTGAAAATGAGGCTGTTCATGAAAAATTCATAAGAAGAGTGGAAACCATTTGAAACTATTAATGTGGATTATTACTATTACATAATAATATATAATAGTATATATTTTATATAATAATTACATAATTGCTGTAAATATCTATTATAATAAATATAATTATTATATATTATTGTTAAGACCAACAACATTACATATGACTGTACTATATTTATCATTGGCTCAATGATACTTGCACTGTAGAGAATGAGGACTCAAGCTCACATGGACTACACCATAGTCCTTTGCAATCAAAGAGCTTTCCAAACAAAGAGCCAGTCGGCAACATTAGCAGCAGAGGCAGCGGCGGCAGCAGTGGCAGCGACTGAGGTCAGTGCGGGGCAAGGCGAGATCAGGCTGTACCGGGCGGTTTTCATACTTTGGGCCCCCCGAGCAGCAGCCCCAAGCTGCTTCCCCCTGGACCCGGAAGTTCCTGGCAACGAATCAGGAGAGGGGGGGGCGTAACACCACCCCCTGTCGATCGGGTGATAAAAAGCGTCTGGGAGGACAGGGACTAGTCCCTGCCCAGAGGGGAGAGGGGGAGTCAGCAGTGACTGGGTGTGTGTCCCAGGGCGGGGGAGGCCACAGCCGTTTGCAGCTCGTTGGGGAGGGCGCTGACTCCCTCCCAGTGCACAAGGCGAGGAAAGTGCCAAGGAGCTGTGAACCAGCCAAGCTGTGAAGGCGCCAAGGAGCTGTGAACCAGGGGTGTCACCAACAGGTATTTCCCAGCTCAGCGAAAGAACAATGGTCTCCACCCAGCAGAAGAAGATCAAAATGGATGTGGGAACCCAGACAGAGCTCCCACGGAAGGAGGCGATGGTGCAGGTTGCAGGCTGCAGGGAATGCTACACCGTCTCTGTGGTGACAGGGGGCTGTGTGCGCTGTGAGCAGGTAGATGATCTGCTCGGCCGAGCGGCACAGCTGCAAAGCCAGGTTGAAAGGCTTCAAGCTGAAGTAGAAAGGCTTAGGAGCATTCGGGAGGCTGAAATGGAGATAGACTGGTGGAGCCAGGCTCTGCCTTCCCTGCAACAAAAATGGGAGCACCTGCCGGAGAGCTCCCAGGATCGAGGGACCCCTGTACTCTGCCCCTCTCAGGTGGAAAACAATAACCTAGAGGAAAGGAGTGAGTGGAGGCAAGTTTATGGCCGTGGCAAAAGGTGAGTGCCCTCCTTGCCTACCTTGCCTCCACAGGTGCCTCTGAGAAATAGATACGAAGCCCTCGTGGAATACAGCCAGTCCAATGGGGATGTGGTGGAGAGGCAACCTATATCAGAGGTCCCACCACAGTCAGAAAAACCTGACAGGTGTATAGCTACCTCCTCCACAAGGAAGAAGAGAAGAGTTTTAGTGGTTGGAGACTCCTTCCCAAAGGGAACTGAGGGCCCAATATGCAGAGCTGACCCCCATCACAGGGAGGTCTGCAGCCTGCCTGGAGCCCGAATCAGGGATATCACCAGGAAACTCCCCAACCTGGTGAAGGCCACAGACTACTACCCCCTGCTGATCTTCCAGACAGGTGGGGAAGAAGCTGCATCCCGTAGTCTGAGGGGGATGAAGAAAGACTACAAGGCCCTAGGACGGTTGGTGAAAGAGTCTGGGGCACAAGTTGTTTTCTCCTCCCTCCTTCCATTTTCAGGTGATGACGTGGGATGGAATAGTAGGATTCTCTCTATTAATGCCTGGCTACGAGACTGGTGCTACAGGCAGGGCTTTGGGTTCTTTGATAATGGCTGGTTTTATAAGACACCAGGCATGACGGTAATACATGGGAAAGGTTTATGTCGTAAGGGCAAAAGGGTTCTGGGACAGGAATTAGCAGGGCTCATTCGGAGAGCTTTAAACTAGATTCGAAGGGGGATGGGGTAGTAGCTGGGCTTGCACCACTGGGGCAACGCTCTAGTGTTGAGGTAGACCAAGAGGCCTCCCATCCCCCTAGGGTGAAATCGGTGTGCTCAGCTCGCTCCCTGAAATGCCTGTACACCAATGCACGCAGCATGGGGAATAAACAGGAGGAGTTAGAAATCCGTGTTCGGTCGGGGGGCTATGATCTAGTGGCAATTACAGAGACTTGGTGGGACACCTCGCATGACTGGAATGTGGTCATGGATGGCTATGTCTTGTTCAGGAAAGACAGGCCACTAAGGAGAGGTGGTGGAGTTGCTCTTTATGTGAGTGAGCAGCTAGAATGTATTGAGTTCTGTCCAGGGGCGGATCAGGAGCGAGTTGAGAGTTTGTGGGTGCGAATTAAGGGGCAGGCTGGCAGGGGTGATACTGTTGTGGGTGTCTATTACAGGCCACCAGATCAGGATGAGGAGGGTGATGAGGCCTTCTACAGGCAGCTGAGAGCAGTCTCGCAATTACAGGGTCTGGTTGTTGTGGGGGATTTCAACTACCCTGATATTTGCTGGGAGGCCTACTCAGCCAGCCATCCTCAGTCCAGGAGGTTCCTCCAGTGCATTGATGATAACTTTCTGATGCAAATGGTGGATGAGCCAACTAGGAGAGGAGCGCTGCTGGATCTTATCCTCGCTAACAAGGAGGGTCTGGTTGAAGCGGTGAAGGTTGAGGGCAGCCTTGGTTGTAGTGACCATGAGATGGTAGAGTTCAGGATCTCATGTGGCAGGACCAGAATAGCTAGCAGAATCACAACCCTGGACTTCAGGAGGGCCAACTTTGGCCTTTTCAAGCAATTGCTAGGGGAAATCCCATGGGACAGGGTACTAGAAGATAAGGGGGCCCAAGATAGTTGGTTAGCATTCAAGGACTGCTTCTTCCGAGCTCAAGATCAGAGCATCCCAGCAGGTAGGAAGTCAAGGAAGGGTACCAGGAGACCTGCATGGTTAAACAGGGAACTGCTGGGCAAACTCAAGTGGAAGAAGAGGGTGTACAGATCATGGAAGGAGGGGCTGGCCACTTGGGAGGAATAGAAGTCTGTTGTCAGAGGATGTAGGGAGGCAACTAGGAAAGCTAAGGCCTCCTTGGAATTAAACCTTGCAAGAGAGGTCAAGGACAACAGAAAGGGCTTCTTCAAATACATTGCAGGTAAAGCCATCACTAGAGGCAATGTAGGCCCACTGATGAATGAGGTGGGGGCCCTGGAGACAGAGGATAAAAAGAAGGCGGAGTTACTGAATGCCTTCTTTGCCTCTGTCTATACTGCTGGAGGCTGTCCTGAGGAGCCCCGGACCCCTGCGGCCGCAGAAGAAGTCAGGATAGAGGAGGAATCTGTCTTGGTTGATGAGGGCTGGGTCAGGGACCAGTTAAGCAATCTGGACGTCCATAAATCCATGGGCCCTGATGGGATGCACCCGCGGGTGCTGAGGGAGCTGGCAGAAGTCATTGCTAGGCCACTCTCCATCATCTTTGCTAAGTCGTGGGCAACAGGAGAGGTGCCTGAGGACTGGAGGAAAGCAAATGTCACTCCAGTCTTCAAAAAGGGCAAGAAGGAGGACCCGGGTAACTATAGACCGGTCAGCCTCACCTCCATCCCCGGAAAGGTGATGGAGCAACTTGTCCTTGGTGCTGTCTCTAGGCACATCAAGGATAGGGGCATTATTAGGGGCACTCAACATGGCTTCACCAAGGGGAAGTCATGCTTAACCAACTTGATAGCCTTTTATGAGGACATAACCCGGTGGATAGATGATGGTAAAGCTGTAGATGTTGTGTTTGTGTCAAGATACATATATATGTAAATACATGTACACTACGTAACTATTTACAAATGGAATGTTACTGTCAATATTTTAACATGTCAATATTTATAAATTTTATTCATGTGTATCTATCTCGATTTCAGTAAAATGTTTGACACGGTCTCCCACAGCATCCTCGCAGCTAAACTGAGGAAGTGTGGTCTGGATGATCGGGTAGTGAGGTGGATTGTGAAGTGGCTGAAGGAAAGAAGCCAGAGAGTGGTGGTCAATGGGACAGAGTCCAGTTGGAGGCCTGTGTCTAGCGGAGTCCCTCAAGGGTCGGTACTGGGACCAGTTCTATTCAATATATTCATTAATGACTTGGATGAGGGAATAGAGTGCACTGTCAGCAAGTTCGCTGATGACACAAAACTGGGAGGAGTGGCTGACGCACCGGAAGGCTGCGCAGCCATTCAGAGAGACCTGGACAGGCTGGAGAGTTGGGCGGGGAGAAATTGAATGAAATATAACAAGGGCAAGTGTAGAGTCCTGCATCTGGGCAAGAACAACCCCATGTACCAGTACAAGTTGGGGACAGACCTGTTGGAGAGCAGCGTAGGGGAAAGGGACCTGGGGGTCCTAGTGGACAGCAGGATGACCACGAGCCAGCAATGTGCCCTTGTGGCCAAGAAGGCCAATGGCATCCTGGGGTGTATTAGAAGGGGTGTGGTCAGCAGGTCGAGAGAGGTTCTCCTCCCCCTCTACTCTGCCCTGGTGAGGCCGCATCTGGAATATTGTGTCCAGTTCTGGGCCCCTCAGTTCAAGAAGGACAGGGAACTGCTAGAGAGAGTCCAGCGCAGAGCCACGAAGATGATTAAGGGAGTGGAACATCTCCCTTCTGAGGAGAGGCTGAGGGAGCTGGGTCTCTTTAGCTTGGAGAAGAGGAGACTGAGGGGTGACCTCATTAATGTTTATAAATATGTAAAGGGCAAGTGTCATGAGGATGGAGCCAGGCTCTTCTCAGTGACATCCCTTGACAGGACAAGGGGCAATGGGTGCAAGCTGGAACACAGGAGGTTCCACTTAAATATGAGGAAAAACTTCTTTACGGTGAGGGTGACCGAACACTGGAACAGGCTGCCCAGAGAGGTTGTGGAGTCTCCTTCTCTGGAGACATTCAAAACCCGCCTGGACGCGTTCCTGTGTGATATGGTCTAGGTAATCCTGCTCCGACAGGGGGATTGGACTAGATGATCTTTTGAGGTCCCTTCCAATCCCTAACATTCTGTGATTCTGTGATTCTGTGATTCTGTGATTCTGTGAAAGAACTCTGTAAGTCTTTATTCATATTTATTTTCTGTCTGTCTTATTGATAATACTGTTTACAGTGAAATCTATCAGGCAATATGATTGTGTCATTATTAGTAGATGGTTCCTTTTTATATGTTTACCTGGCATTGCAGGTGTGTTGGGTTTACATGTCAAGGTTTTGGCAGCAGGGGATGCTGCAGAGGTGTCCTCGGTGGGAAGACATCAGAAGCTGCCTCTCATGGTAGAGTGAGCCAGTCCCAGCCAGCTCCATGGTGAACCCACCGCTGGCAAAAGCTGAGCCCATCAGCGATGCTGGTGGTGCTTCTGTGATAATGTATTTAAAAAAGGGTAAAAAACACTGTGCAGCAGCTATGAGAGAGAAGAGAAAAAAATGTGAGTGAAACAGTCCTGCAGACATCAAGGTCAGTTAAAAAGGAGGGGGCAGAGGTGCTACAGGCTCCAGAGCATGTTGTACCCCTGCAGCCCATGGAGGACCCCACACCAGTGCAAGTGGATATGCCCTGAAGGAAGCTGCAGCCTGTGGAGAGCCCATGCCAGAGCAGGCTCCTGGCAGGAGCTGTGGCTCATGGGAGACCCACACTGGAGCAGTCTGTTCCCGAAAGCCCCGTTTAACATGCAGCCAACCCCTTTATACCCTTTTCTGTCTACCTCTCTTTTTTCCTCCCTACTCCCTCTTCCCCTGCACATTCCCCACGGGTTTGTACAGCTCTGTCGATTCCCTGCACCCCTCCCAGTATGGGATATCCCCTGGTTTACAGTCTTCTCAGTTGTAAAGTCAACTTGATCTTTCTGGAAGTGGTGCCTCTGGTTTCTTCATAGCCCATCAATTACTGTGAGTGGTGAGATTTGTTTATTGTCATTGTCTTCATGTTTGCATTGCCAGGTCTGTGTCTTGGAATATTTTGACTTCCAGTTTCCACCTTTTCTCTTGGTTTCTCATCTGACAAAGTTCCAATCAGATAACCTTGCTGGAATAAACTTTCTCTCACTCTCCCATGCCCTCATCAGTTAGTGTGACTGACCAGGTTTGGTTCTCATCACTGTGTCCCTTATCATTTTTCAGTCAGGTTTCTGTCCCTGTATCTTCTTGTTTATGGCTTCCTTCTTTTCTTATTATCCCTTGTTGCATTGAAAAAGGTCCTTGACCAGAAACCCTTAAACACTCCTTCCACACGCTTTTACCTGGATAATCAAAGCTATGTTCAGGAAGACACTCCATTTTTACTTTCTATAACTATACCTGCATTAATCACCTTGCTATGTTGGCCAAATTTCAGACAATTTCTTATCTGTGGCTAGAATTGATCAACTGTGTGTTCAGCAAGCTTTTCAGCTTTTCACAGGCTTTTCTGCTCTTAAGTTTTTATCTTGGGAAGCAGGGTTCCTGACAGTGCGCTTGCTATGTTGAGGTTCTTCAGAAATATAGGAAGTTAGGAATTAATATTTCATGAAGGAAATGGGTCATTGAAATGTTTTCACAAGAAATCTAGTACAAGAGATTTATGGTTGATTTTGATGGCTTTACTCAACCCTGAAATAAAATTCGAAAGGATTTGTAGAGGGTTAGTAGTTTCTGTTTTGGACAGTGTTTGTTGCATATGTGGTCTGCAACAGACTTCACCATTTTCCTGTTTCTGAAACAAAGCAGCTTATAAGCTCAGCTTTAAAACAGACAAATTGGCAGTGAAATTGAACATTTTCTTGATCTTTTTAAATATCTTAGGTACACCAGTCCCAATATCTGCTTCCACACTCTGATATAATTCCTCATACAGAATTCAGAAGATATCAGGTATCCTGTATATGAATCTCCCTAATCAAATAAGCAGGTAAATAAGACTTCAGTTCACTGAGGTTGGTAATGTCGACTGAAAATAGTCATACTTTTGTTTTTATCAAGTCAAATAATTACAGGCCCCTGCCCCAGTGCCTCCCAGGGCTGCCCCAGGAGACCAACAGCCCTATGAGCCTGAGATGACACCTATTACCATGAATCAGCAGGAGCAGCTCTCTGGATCACCTTGCAGACTGAGAGGGGTTACTGCCCAGCAGGTATGGGAATTATTATGAGATGCAGAGAAATAATTTTGGGACTGCATAAAGGTTACTAAGGAATATTTAGGAGAGAAACAAAAAGCAGGAAAATGAGGTGTCAAGGTGGTTTGGTGAGGAAAAATCATAGGAAAATATAGTCTAAGCAGATAAAAGAGGATGGTCATGTGTAAAAAGGCTGGTGGTCAGTACTTTTGTCTGACCGTGACTTTTGCTTGATCAGTGCAGTCTGTCCTGTCTTCTTATTAAATTCCACTTCTATCAATTTTCCTAAGTGAGGGGCTTTCTATTCTGTGTGCATGTACGTGTATGGAGGTCTAAAGGCCGGGAACTGTAATGGGGGCCATAAGTCAAAGGGGCTATAAGTCTGGGGTGTGAGCAACAGGAGAGACTGGAGTACGTTCATGTCTTTTGTGAATATGCTTGTCACAAGCGAATAACAAGCCAGACTAGCTAGAAGTAGGATAAAAGGCTTGGGAGCCAGGTATTGAAGTATTAGGATTATGTAGCAACTCCTAAAATTTCTTAAGGCTTCAGGCTTGTCCAGTTGTGTTCTTTAGTTTCATTTTTGCTCTCCCCTCAAGGCATCAAAACAATGTAGCTTTTAGTTTCTCTGATATACAGTAGTCGTTTACTAGAACTGATACTACCTCATATAATTTTTTAGCTAATTTTTCTGGTGAAAATACTATAGTAGAAAGACTATGGTAAAAATTTCCACAGATTTTCTCTTCTTCCAGAACAGGAAAAGAATATTTCTTATATGTGACATTTCAGAAGGGATAGCATATTTGTAAAATTTACTAATAATGACATTTATTACTACAATTTAGCTTTTTCAGTCTTCAGGCAGAAAAATAGAATTGTGCAGCACGGTCAGATATAGAACAGTGTAAATGAACTCTTTTGTGGCTGTTTTTCAAATTCACAATTGCCTAAAATCTGGAAACTTTCTATATTTGACTTACTCATCATGTAAGAGTGAATTGTCATGAAGTTGTACCTAATGGACAAGAATACCGCAGTCAGTTTGTTTCTACAAGCCTTACAGAATTCACTCTGTTTCAGTTTCAGCAATGTCTAAATGAGCCATATAGAGAAAATGTAATATTTTAGAATTTATATCAAGACAACTTCAAAGCTCTTCTTTGTGCATTTCATCCTCTACATTAGGTTACAAAAAGATGCACACTTCCTGGAAAAGCCCAGATGAAAAGCCCCAATCCCATGGTGACCACAGGTTTATGTTCCAGCACCCTCTGGAAAAATGAACATAAAATTTATTACTATACGCAGCTTTAACAGAGAGGTTATTTAGGAAGAGATAAAAGGAGTATGAAAGGACCAAAGAATGGGAGAAGATAAACAAGGCAGGTGATATAAAGATGAAGTTAAATTATTCCACCAAAAATGGCTAAGACTTACAATCCACAGATAATCTGTACAAGGAATGGAGAAGTTCAGTCAACAAAATAAAAAAAAAAAATCAATTGTCCAGGGAAATTTTTTTCATGTCTGCTTTTTCCTGACAGATAAGCTGTCTGACTACTCTTTGTATTCTTGCGTTAAGTCCATACAGGGAACTATTTGGATTTCGGCACTTCACTATGTACAGGACTACAATGCTTTTTTTTTCTTGGTTTTAATGTAGGCAGCTTGGAAAAATGTTAAGCCATTTTTTGGCCATGTGTAATCCCTGCCTGGGTTGCCAGTGTTCCTCTTGTCTGAGCTCTTTGGAGAATCCTCCCATTTATATCCATCTTCTCCAGAAATTAAGTACAAGCACATTCATGTATTGTTATTGTTGAAATATTACATACAGAGAGTTTAACTACCCAATGATCACATGAAAAAAGGTTCATCGTTCATTTTTGGCCATGAATATTCTTTATAAGTGTATTATTACATTTATTTATATGTTATGAAATCAATGAATTTATTCAGTAGCTAATATTCTCTTCTTTATTATATTTTATTTTTAAAGGCTTATATGTAGTCTTTTTTTTTCTGTTATTAAATATACTCACACAAGAGCAGAGAAGTTGCTGAAATCAATAAGAGTAAAATAGAGTACATCACTATTGTGATATCATTGATGCTAACTGCATGGAAGGAAGTATTTGTGTCAAAGAGTTGGTCCAATTCACAGTTTTATGCATTCTCCAGGAATCTTGACCTAACTGGATCCTGCTAACCTATAAGAGTTCATTTTTCAGACACTACAAACTCAGACTTCTTTCTGAATTACACAGAAAATAACATGCAGGTACCATGTACATGACAATCCAAAAAAGCAGGTTAAATATGTATTATTTTCATAGATTATATCTATTCTGTGTACTCTTTCTAGTTCTTAAAATCTGTAACATAGTACACAGTAATCATCTATTATGAACTGAAAATATTTTTGCTTCTTAATCCCTCTGCATAATGAGCTAAAAAAATTATAAAGATAGATATTTTCAAGTGTAATGTAGCTCTAACTGTACAAATTCTGAGGCTTGTAATATATTTTTTTTTTCTTTTGAGTTTCAGATGCTTATTTATAAGTTGAGTTTCATACATTCATGGAACTATAGAATGGTTTGGGTTGGAAGAGACCTTAAAGATCATCTAGTTCCAACCCCCTTGCCATGGGCAGGGACAACTTCCACTAGAACAGGTTGCTCAAAGCCCCATCCAATCTGGCCTTGAAATCTTCCAGGGAGGGGTGTCCACAACTTCTCTCTGGACAACCTTGTCCAGTGTCTCACCATCCTCACAGTCAAGAATTTCTTCCTAAAATCTAATCCAAATCTAGCCTCTTGTAGTTTAAAACTGTTACCCCTTGTCCTGTCACTACATGCCCTTAAAAAAAGTCCCTCTACAGCTTTCCTGTAGGCCCCCTTCAGGCACTGAAAGGCTGCTAGAAGATCTCCATGGAGCCTTCTCTTCTCCAGGCTGAACAACCCCAACTCTCTCAGCCTGTCTTCATAGGAGAGGTGCTCCAGCCTTCTCATCATCTTCATGGCCCTTCTCTGGACTTGCTCCAACATGTCAATGTCCTTCTTATGTTGGGAGCCCTGAAGCTGAACGCAGTACTCCAGGTGGGGTCTCACGAGAGCAGACTAGAGGGGCAGAATCACCTCCCTTGACCTGCTGGCCATGCTACTTTTGATGCAGCCCAGGATACGGTTGGCTTTCTGGACTGCAAGTGCACATTGCCGGCTCATGTTGAGCATCTCATCAGCCATCAGCCCGAAGTCCTTCTCCTCAGGGCTGCTCTCAATCCATTCTCCACCCAGCCTGTATTTGTGCTTGGGATTGTGCCGACCCACATGCAGGACCTTGCACTTCGCCTTGTTGAACTTCATGTGGGTTGCATGGGCCCAGCTCTCAAGCCTGTGAAGGTCCCTCTGGATGGCATCCCTTCCCTCCAGCGTGTCAACCTCAACACACAGCTTGGTGTTGTCTGCAAACTTGCTGAGGGTGCACTCAATCCTACTGTCTGTGTTGCTGACAAAGATGTTAAACAGTACTGTTCCCAATACCGACCCCTGAGGAATGTCACTCGTCACTGGTCTACGCTTGGACATCGAGCTGTTGACCGCAACTCTTCGAATGCAACCATCCAGCCAATTCCTTATCCACCAAGTGGTCCATCCATCAAGTCCATGTCTCTCCAATTTAGAGACAAGGATGTCCTGTGGGATAGTGTCAAATGCTTTGCACAAGTCCAGGTAGATGATGTCAGTCATTCTACCCTTATCCACCAACACTGTAACCCCATCATAGAAGACCACCAAATTTGTCAGGCATGATTTGCCCTTAGTGAAGCCATGGCCTCCTTGATTTCCATATGCCTCAGTATAGTTTCCAGGAGGACCTGCTCCATGATCTTGCCAGGCACAGAGGTGAGGCTGACTGGCCTGTAGTTCCGCGGATCTTCCTTTTTTCTCTTTTTAAAAATGGGGGTTATGTTTCCCCTTTTCCAGTCAGTGGGGACTTCACCAGACTGCCACAACTTCTCAAAAATGATGGATAGTGGCTTAGCAACTTCATCTGCCAGTTCCCTCAGGACCCATGGATGCACCTCATCAGGTCCCATGAACTTGTGCATCTTCAGGTTCCTTAGATGGTCTTGAACCTGATCTTCTCCTACAGTGGGTGGTTCTTCATTCTCCCAGTCCCTGCCTTTGCCTTCTGTGACTTGGCTGGTGTGGCTTTGTGAGGGACAGAGTACGTATGCCTTAAACGACTTGTTTTACAGCTCTGGCTGTAGGAGAGCATGGGTGCTGCACAGAGGCAGGGCGGTACCTTTGTTATGTCTTGAAGTCTTGCAACTCTGGCCAGAGGAAGAGATAATACCTTTGCTGTGCCTTAAACGACTTGTTTTACAGCTCTGGTTGGAGGAATAGGTAAGTCCTGCGGAAGCAGAATGGTATCTTTTCCTTGGGGCCAACCTACACGTGCAACATCTTTGCAAAATCTTTGTATCAACCACACTTGCACAGAAGTGGGGTCATACAGTGGTCACAACAACTATGGGGGATCAGGACCACCAGAGACCCCTAGGGGACCACTGACTCATTTCAAGAACAATCTAAGACTACAAATGCTCAGGCATCCCAATTAGTGTGAGAAGTGAGCAGAGCAGGGAGACAAGAGGAATATCTTGTCTTCTATCTCTCTTGCAAATGAACTAAAGTATATAGAACTTCCCACTTGGGATGTCAGTGAAGGGTGCGGGTGCATGTGTGCCCACCACCTGAGGACGTACCGACTCTACAAACAACTTACATTGCAGGTTTCGAGGGTGGTGATCTCTCTCTCTCTCATAGCTTTTACAATCTTTCTCTTTTTCTCTCTTTGTTGCTTAAGCCGCTTTCTATCCTCTTTCTATTTTTCCCTTTCTCTCTTTTCTCTCTTTTCTCTGTTGCTTAAGAAACGTAAGACACTTATGGCCATGCCACTTTCCCTGTACTAATAAATTGTTGTCCTGGTTTGGCCTAAACCAGACCAATTTTCCTTTAAGTGATGTTTCCTTTCAGCGATGTGTCCTTTCAGCTAAGTTTCTTCTAAGTAACTGCATTTTCTGAAACTAACTGCACATTTTGCAGACAGTGTCTGCTTTCAGGACTGATAACGCTCAAAGTCTATAGTTATCACTGAGGCACCGGTAGGGATGTTATGCAAAAAGGCTCTTGCTGTACTTATCCTTAGATAAACCAAGATCACTGCTAAATTCCTCACTAATTATGAGTGAAGAGCTGCAGAAGAGTCGCACCTGCAGGGAGGAGCAGACAGGGCAGGTGACCCAAAAATGACCAGCGAAGGTATTCCATCCAATACACGTCATTCTCAGTATAAAGTGGGGGGATCACAAGGGTTTCACCCTTTTTCTGCTATGGCCGGTGTCTGAAGAGGACTCCGTCCATTTTCCTGCTGCCCCTGATCCCGATCCTTGCATCGCTGAATCAAGTTCTTGCCTGCTGCTGGGCCTTCCCAGAGCCTGCCCTGCAGTGCCGGATGTGACCGACATTGGGGGAGCTCAATCTTGGTTTTGTATATATTTGTATATATTTAATTATTTCTATTATTATTATTATACTCTTTTTCATTATTATAGTTCATTAAAACTGTTTTAACTTTCTAACCTGTAAGTCTCTCTACCTTTTCTCTTTCCCTTCCCCTTCGGGTAGCAGGGGGGTTTAACAGAGAGCATCTGCCACCGGTTTAATAGCCAACCCAGCCTTAAACCATGACAATTGTTCTTAATTGCATACCAGTTATTTGGTGTCGTTTCACCTTAATTTACCCCAAGGGATCCACAAACCAGTTGGAACCAGGTCATAACAGGCTTGAGCACTTGCTGGTGAAGACTGGGTCAAAAAAAGTCATTGATTACTTCACCCTTCTCCACATCCCGGGTAACCAAGTCTCCCATTTCCTTCCAGAGAGGGCACACGTTTTCCCCAGTCTTCCTTTTATCACTGATGTACCTATAGAAGCTTTTCTTGTTGCCTTTGACATCCCTGGCCAGGTTTAATTCTATTAGGGCTTTAGCTTTCCTAACCTGATCCTGACTGCTTGGACAATTTCTCTGTATTCCTCCCAGGCTACCTGCCCTTGCTTCCACCCTCTGTAGGCTTCCTTCTTGTGCCTGAGTTTATCCAGGAGCTCCTTGTTCTTCCATGCAGGCCTCCTGGCGTTTTTGCCTGACTTTCTCTTTGCTGGGATGCATTGCTCCTGAGCTTGGAGGAGGTGGTCCTTGAATACTAACCAGCTTTCTTGGGCCCAGGGTATCTTTTCTAGGGTTTTATTTTGGGGGTACACATTCTAGCTCCTTGTCTGCAGAGTCACACAAAACATGACTATGCCTACTATGTACATCTTTCTTGACTTCAGCTATAGAATGGAGATATAACCGACAGGCTTACTCATTCCTAGATGCAAACACACTGCTGTGAGCTCTGAGCTGTTCTGCATTTCCAGAAAACATGTATACATTGGGACAGAACAGTGATGGGGAAATACAGGAAGCTATGTAGGCTTGTGAGCTTTTTCTGGGAGGCCCAGGCTATAACTGACCTGATGCAGAGATGAAGTCAAATGGATGATTTCACGCCTGCAGTAGAGACATCTTCTAAATGCTGAACGCTTTCTACTGACTGAAAGGAGTCAAAGGCTCTGTAAGTATATCATTCCTTTGTATGATATTAGTATACAGTGGATGGACCCACCACTTTTTCTCAGAAGGCTATTTTAGTAATCCCTTTTTTTTTAAGAAGCTAGCTTATTATTTGTGGACATCATATTCTACACATAAACCACATCTAAAATTTTTTAAAGCCATACACATATTCACAGTGAATGCACTTATAAATACCAGGTCGTTCATCAGTTAAATGATGAAAAAAATCCTAAATGCCATTCACAGTAGTATCAAGCAATAATTGTCTGTTAAAGAAACAGGATTCTAAATTTTCCATGTCTGCCTGTATTTTTTTATATAATGTGATTTCTGTCTTAAAAAATAGCCTTAGTAAAAATACCATAAAAACAAAACAACATACAATTTGAGTACAATTTATTTAAAATTTACATTTTGATGAAAATGATTAAAACTACAGGGCTTCTAATTTAAAAATCCTTAGAAAGTTCACTTTTCTCTCATAATGAAGCCCCTACTTCCAACTAGTGGAAAATTCACAGAAGAACATATTTTTCCTCCTAATTTTGTCACACGTTTTTGTACACTCCTCTACTTTCAAAACAAACACATTTAGTACACTACTTACTTACTTATCTGGAAGTGTGATTCTCCACTGACTTTGAAGAGCTCAAAGTTTCAGATTTTCTTTAGTGTCTTCCTGACCCATGTAGTTTCGTGATGCTTTCTAGAAAAATTACATGTCATATGGTCTTTCGTTGGGGAGAGGCAGTAGATTTACAGGTAATACATTTTTAGTCATTTCTCAAAATCTGTACAGTTTGTATGTGAACAGCCTGTTATTAAACGACTCAGGTTATGTCTTAAAACAGTTTATGACAATTTGTCATGGGAAGACTGGGTAAGGTAGCTGCTAGAGTAAAACCACACCATTCAGGGATGTACAATCTAGTTCATTTGGTTGGTGGGATGGGTATAGAAGGTGTATAGCAATTGTTGTGTTTGTAGGACAGTGATTGCTATCCACCTGTTATACCCATCCTACAAATCACATCTCCAGTCCCATCTGTCCAGATGAAACCAGTTCAAAGCCAATGACCTAGTGGAACAGGACATTCATTCCAACCGATCCATGGTCAAAGATTAGCCGCTATACAGTACAAGTCCCTCTTCTTGCGTTTCAATTTCTGCACTTCTGCCCTAAATATTGTGCATTGTGTCACCTTCTCCCCCATAGGGGCTATTGTTTTAAATATTTCTCACTTTCTATCAGCATAAACCATCAATGGGTCTGCTATTCTCATAACACTGGGCCAATCTCTTTGACTTTCTCCATCCCAGGGGCCAACTAGTGGTTACGTCTCCAGTTTCTGTCACTTTCTAGGTTGCTGCCCAAGTGTGTCATAGAAAAAATGTTGTCTTTGTTATCCAGGTCATACTGAGTCAGCCTAGTCAGTTCAAGCTGGGCAGATGTAATCAGGTCTCATTTGTCTGGGTGGTACTGCTGGGTGGGCTACATTCAGTTACAACAGCTGATATGTCAAAAGAAAGTAACATAAATGTTCCAAAAAATGTTCAAAAAGTTCAGAGTGCTGTATGGCAACTGCAGAAAACATTCAGCACTCGACAGGTTTTTTTTCCAGAAACACAACAAAAATTTGGGGGAAAATCCCGTGTCTGGTGAAATGAGAGAGAGGTTTTCTACTGACCTGGAAAAGTCTAGAATTTCATCTTAGTCATTTGCACTGAACATCTACATTACCCTTAAGATTTTGGGATTTCATAATTCCCTTTTGATTTTTTTCTGTGTTTGTACACAGAACAATTTATCCATGATATTCAGATCTTGATTCACTAGAGACTTTGTCTTCGCTGGTTTCTGTTTTTGTAGACAGCAACAGAATAAGAAAGTACGTGTTTCAATACACAAGTGATGAGCCTGAGTTTTCACCATTGTTTTATAAGTGGATAAGAAGTTATGAAATATAAATTAACAAATTCAGAGGATCACAGCCAAACAACTTTCTCCCTCAGAGGTTCATTGCATACAAGTTACTCACACAAACAAATCCTCACTTTGTGAAGAAAGCAAGTTTTGTAAGGTACTTACTGTCAAGATAGGTCAATCAAGCCACAATTAGCTCTAATTAGCAATCCCAAATGCTATTAAATTGTTTACCTTCTGTTGAGACATCCACAAAAAGGCACATAATTTTTTCCTACTTGTGAAAACATCAAAGTATTTCCTATCTGAACCTTAAAACCAATTATAAATGAGGACAAGCACAGCAGTGATATCAACAGAATTTAGGAAACCATTTGTATTGCTAATTGCAGCATTATGTACCTGAAGGGGGCCCACAGGAAAGCGGGAGAGGGGCTTTTACAAGGGCATGTAGTGACAGGATGAGGGGGAACTGTTTTAAACTGAAAGAGGTTAGATTTAGATGAGATATTAGGAAGAAATTCTTTACTGTGAGGGTAGTGAGACACTGGAACAGGTTGTCCAGAGAAGTTGTGGCTGCCCCCTCCCTGGCAGTGTTTAAGGCCATATTGGATGAGGCTTTGAGCAACCTGGTCTAGTGGAAAGGTGTCCCTGACTGTGGCAGGGGGGTTGGATCTAGACGATCTTTAAGGTCCCTTCGAACCCAAACCATTCTATGATTCTATGATTATAGCTAGCTGAGGGAGTATACAACGCTATTCCTGTTAGGCTGTAAATAAAAGGTCTCAAATAAATGTTGGCTTTTTTAATATAAAATTTCACAAGGACAGAGAAATGGACTGACATTTCTCTGCAGCTCTTACTAGTTCTATAGCTATATCAATTCTCATCTTGATATCAGAGTAAAGAGGTAGAATGTTAATAAGTTTTTGTTCTTATTTAAGTACATAAATTAGTGGCCTAGTCTGCAAAAAAGAAGAGAGTCTAGCATAGATCAACTACTTATCTTGTTCATTTTTTGACAGGCTACCATATAACTCAAATAGGAAATGAAGGGCCTAGGGAAATCCATAGTTTTCTCATCCCAGTTTTTGAAATTGCTTATAATTTTATTGTCTATAGAGGGGAAAGCAATGAGCACAGGTTTTAGAACTTAAAAGACTACAAGCCACTTTGCATTAGAACTGAGGTTTTAAAAAGTTAAAAAAGAGCATTAAAATCTTACTGGATCAGGAATAAATTATTGCACTAACATTTGTTTTAAGTGAACATAATTTCTTGTTCTGATTGAACCTGTCTTGCTAAGGACAAAAAAGGATCCAACAAGGATGTAGTCCAGAACAAGGTTTTTGCCCTTAAATGAGGCAACATGCCACAAACATTTGTTTCAGTTTATCTGACCTGCTAAATGTGCTTAAATGCTAGTGGCAAGAAAGAAGCTTTTAAGTAATGACTTTAAACATATCCATCAAACCACTTACATAGTACTTAAATAGTAAACCACTTAAATAGCATTCCTCTGGTTATGTTTAAGGTACTTGAATATGTCCAGAGGAGTGCAACAAAGCTGGTGAAAGGGCTGGAAGGAATGTCCTATGAGGAGCAGCTAAGGACTGTGGGTTTGTCTAGTTTGGAGGAAAGAAGGCTGAGGGGTGACCTCATTGCTCTCTACAGCTTCCTGAGGAGAGGAAGTGGAAAGGGAGGTGCTGATCTCTTCTCCCTGGTTTCCAGTGACAGGACACATAGGAATGATTCAAAGCTGCATCAGGGGAGGTTCAGGCTTGACATTAATAATTTCTTTACTGAAGACTGGGACTAGTTGATTGTTGTAGGTCCCTTCCAACAGAAATATCTTATGCTATGCTATCCTATCCTATCCTATCCTATCCTATCCTAACATTTTTTTCAGGTAAGTTTAGAGTCATTCATTCCATATTCATGATAACAGATTAGATTCACCAGAAACTTTGTTATTTTTTATAATTATTTTAATCCAAATAAATGCAATAAAAACTGCTAGCAATTCATTATAGCTGAGATGGGAAACTGTAATTTTAATGAAGTTTGTTATTTGTCTTCAATATTCAAATAATGTTAAGGCAAATGGTTGTGTTTTCATTACATATTGTTCTTGAAGAATGAAAAATATAAACTGCATCTCTAGTTACCATACAAAAGTTACTTATTTGAAGTTTTTAATTATTATTATTTGAGAAACAAATATGCATTAACAAATTCACCAATATTTAGATCATCCCAATATGCACACAGAATAAAATATTGAAGTCACTAAATTTCTCTTCACCCTTTCCATAACAATATATTGGCTGGTTTGGCACTTCCTAATAGTTTTGTTAGACTTCATCTAACATGATGTATGACTGATTATTTCTTTTTAATTAAAATAATACAATGCAAGAAATTCTATATCCTTTATACCCGACGTAAATGAGATTACCTGTACTCATTTCCCACATAGTGGATTAACCATCCTCTCTAAATGTATGCTCACTAGAAAACAGCAATCATGTTAATGCGTTTCATCCAGCCTCTCTAAAGCCGCATAGAAGAAAAGGTGGGTGTTATAATGAGACCATGAGATTAACAGATATGAGCTGTAGCAGAACAAGGAGGGGGGTGGGGGGGAAAATCCCAAATCAAGTAGTCCTAAATCAAACAGCCTGACAGATGATTACATGGAGGAAACTTTACGTCAGGAATTTCTGGTTATCACAGCTCAGGCAATAAGGTACAAGAAAAGAAACAGCGCAGCCAGAACAGTTCAGGCTTTTGAAGGTGAATCCTTAATGCATTAATTCTACACAGAAGCTCATAGGAAGTTAATGAGACTCAAAGGCATCTGCTGCTGGCATAAAAGTTCAAATCCCACTGTTCAGACTGCTGACTGAAGCGGAATGCAACTTTATTATTGTGGTCTATATGTATTTCACTGTAGGTTTTGTGTTGGTGAAAAATAAAGAATTCAAAGTAAATCTGACATGAAAGGATTGTATTTTCCAAGTTATCATCAAAATCACTATGTTTTGCTCACTGTCCTCTCAAGCCAGATTTTTGGGGTATGGACAATAAAAACATTAAAGAAATTTCTCCTTCTCTCAAGAAAAATTAGGTATTTAGGTCTGAAAAGGCTTTGCACTGCATTCATTTAATAACTCTGGAATTATTTGTGTTAAATGTTGTGTGTTTCAAGAAACTGAATTGAATTGCACAGACTCTTTTCCTCACTCATATCAAGGCACTATTTTTAAAGATACTGTAAAAAGCACTTGTTGGACACTGATCAAAGCTTCTGTAATCCAGGCAGGGAAGTTACCATAACTCTCCCTCTGTGATTCTGAGGGAAATAAAGACAACATGATTATTCAAAGCTATGACTATTGTCACGGCCAAATGATGTTCCAACTTCACAAATGTTGAATCCCTCCTTAATTCTGAGATCTGAAACTTAAAACGGATCTAAATAAATTCCATGTCATTACTACAAATAGGGGAAGAGGGGAAAATGATTTTTTTTGAAGCAGAATGAAAGACTTAAGCTTGTTTGCAGAAATAAGGAAAAGACATATGAAAAGGCCTGGAGTTCTCACCCTATTTTTTCAAAACTAATTTGCTTCCATTTACCCCCCTCTCCTTACTTCAATAAAGACTGTCATGCTGAGATTAATTCTGATCTTAATATATATACTTTGCAATATAGTCTCTTAGTAAGGCCAGTTATGAATTTAAATCTTGAATTAGAAGATGTTAATATATGTAATGCAATTAGAACTACTGCCTATGTTCTGTAGTCTAATTCTGAATTTTAAATATGTGATTTATTTGCTTACCATAATATGACCTGTTGAGGTAACTTTGCATTATATCTTTCCAAAAAAACCCTTTCAAAATATAATTTTAAAATATTATAAAAAGCAATTCCAGCTGAATTTAACACATTCAGAAGCTTCAGCTGAACTGTTTTACAACTCAGTTGAGAAGCTAGTTAATCTAACAAGAAATCCTTGCTGATTGCAAGAGTAAGGAAAAGAGGGCTGCCAGGTGGAAAAGATAATTACTTGGGCAATTACAACATTTCTGTCAAAACTCAATCTTGAGTATAAAGGTCAGGGAGGAGTTATGGGAGTCATCAAAATAATGAAAAACAAACACTGTCTTAGAAGTATTATTTATTTTGTTATATTGGTCTAGAAATTTTTTAAATGCTTAAAAATTTTAAGCATTATCCTTTTCACTAAATGGAACACAGTTAAATAGATTTGAATACCATCTTAAGATATAGTTATACATATATTATATGCATCATATTTCAGCCCTGTATGATGGCTGAAGGGTTAAATCCTGAAAAAGAGCTTAAAACTGAAACACTGAAAGACTGGGAACTCCAGCAGTGCTACTGAGAATAGTTACTGCATAATAATTTGTAAATGAGATACTACAGCTAGCATCACTATGCTGCTTTTTACTGTCAGTTTAGCATGATTTATCTCAAATGGTAATTGCATGTATTGTATTATAATTCCACTACAGAGCTTACATTACACTGCAATTTCAGTATACAAAAATAGCCAGTAAAATTAATTCGTTATCTTTACAGTGAATAAATTATTACTGCTCAAAATTTCCAGTTATTTAATACACTTTATGAATATTTGGATTTATTTTCTTCTTTATTTGTTACCATGATATAGCTTTTTTCTATTACAATGTGCATTGTAATAGTATGCATTAATTCTTCTAAAGAGAATATATTTCTCTTATGGAATACTGTCATGATTTACTTTCCCTGAGTAAAAAAAGTAGGCTTCCTTCCACCCATGAGATTCTTTCATTCTTCAGCTGAAGAATGCTGATGTATTTATAATCCTTAATTACAGTGTTACAATACGTAAATCCATGTATTGTAGCCACAGATAAGAAAATGTGTTTCTCTTGGTAAAACAGCTTGATCTGGCCACTTAATATAATGGAGTTTTGAATCCCTAGAGCAGAAAAATTCTGTTGATGCTACCAAGAAAAAGTAAAAATTATTAAATTTTTTAAACAACTCACTTGAATCAGCTAACGCTAGTAGAAGGCAAGCCTAAGAATGCCATATTTGCTCTTGATGCTACAAACACTGTTGTGACCTAAGTTCTTTGGCCAGCTTTAACAAAATATTTTGGTGGAAATTAGGAAGAAGAAGATTATATTCAAATAACAGTTATTCAGGATCTGTTCTAGTGGCCTAAAATTAAGCTGAAGCCAAGGAACATAAATCATAGATTTTGTACTGCAGTCCGTATTCTATCAAGGATGGATTCACTACCTGTGTTGTAGAAGGAAAGAAGATGATCATCACTTCAACATGTTCCTATGTGTTGTTTGAACATTTGGATTTTTTCAGCATTAAGCGACTGATCGCCCTTGGTGATTAACAACTGAGCAGCTCCAAATCTTGCTATCCAAGTCTACCGTATATGTATATTGGGTGTGGGGCAGGTGGTGTTCAAGTTTTGAATACTATTACTCTTTCTAGTTTTGTTGTCACAAGGAATATTTAAATCCTTCTGCCCCTAAGAGTTTGTCTCATGGTATTTATTGTATATTGAAGCAGTAGTTTATGTTGAAGTATATTGAAGTAGTAGTAGTCCTATCAAGTTTTCTACTATTAATGTGTTTAACCAAAACAAGTAAAATTTCTTTAACTATCTATCTTCTTAATGCTATGCATAGTAAATATTGCTACAACATGTGTTGAATGTTTGATGAAATAAATCACTTATTTGAACATCGCCTATGTACTTAAAAGTAGTTCCAGTAATCTCCTTAGACAAATGTTTGTTAAAAGTAGGAAATTATTCCATTTTACAAGATTGATGGAAAGTTTAACTATAGAAGCTCTTCTCTCTTTCTACTGTAATAAATCATTATTCCTGCATTTAAGCTAATCTTTAATTACCGAGTAGTCTTTAGAAACAAAGAGCTCTTAATCATTTTAATGGCAATTATATTAAAATGAATTTGCAAAAAAATATTTTAAGTGTTCCATTTAAGTCTGAATAATCTTTCCTTAAGAAGATGTTCATCTCAAAAATGGATGGGTTGTACTGTCACTAGCTGCAATATGCAATAAACAAAAGTTAGTTTTAAAATATTACTATCTTACTTCCACCGGTACATTGATATTCAATATATATTGAAACATACCTTAATTAGCTTTTTTACATCTTAAGAATCAGTTTCTTTATGAGCAATATTTTTTAGGCTGTTTCTCCCCCTTCCCCATAATGTCAGTTTTTGCAGGTGAATGAACTTCTGAGTTTTGACTTTTGCACAGAATGACAAATCTTCAGAGTCCTTTGAGTGTAATTACTGGATGGGTTGGTAGCATAAGATAATACTTCCCTTTACTAACATGAGTTCTAGATGATAACAAAATTCCTCCTTAGAGAATTCTTTCAAAATTACTTTCAGTTCATTCATTACACAGGATCTTTCTTCAGGAGATGGATATGACAGCTGATCAAAAAAATCTCCCAATTCCTTCTTATTTTATTTCAATAATATTAAATTCAGAAAGAAGCAATAACTATTTCATCTGACTTTGATTAGATTTCAATTCTTAATTATAGCCTATGGTACATGTCACTGTCTCTCAGACAAAGAAGGCATCTGCATACTGCTGTTTTGAAAAGCCATTACCAATCTAGTTTTTCCTATTTACTGATATAATGGTTACTGTGACTACCTTTCTGAATTTTTAAGTTATAATTTATCTGGTGTTTATAATGTAAAGCATGCATGCCATCTGGTTGTTTTCATGTCATCCTTGAAGCTGAATCAATGTCATTTGCTCAGAACAGTTGCCTCAGCATACTGACAATGCTTCACAGATCACTTGAAATGTGAATGGCAGAAGTGTAGGAAATGACAGCTTTGCATCATGTTGCTCAGCTGCTCTAGACTTTCAAGCACATCCTGTCTGATTTGTGGTTCAGATTTTATGTAGAAGTAAAACAATGTAAAACATTTTTCTAAATTTAATGGGAATACTTATTGCACAAGTACTGTTTGGAAAGAAAAGAGAAACGAGGTCACATGCTATTATAATTTGGGGGGCAGGGGTTAGGTGAAACTCCTGCTGATTGTAATGGAAGTTTGTCTAAGTGAGAACTTCCAAATTTAACTTTAATAATTTACTTGTTTTCCCACTACAGTTCTTTGCAATACACAATACTGAGCATAACATGTAAAAATATATATTAGAAGTGAATAGCTGACACTTGTCAAAATATCTTTAGCAGTACTCACAGACAATGAAAAAATAAATAGTGATATGCAAAATCCTTATTTGATGAAGATCTACATGTGTGTGATGAGTTAATGTTTTATAATGGAGAAGAGAAAGAAAGGGAATAAATAATTTGCGTATTTTCTCTCTTTCCTCTTGGATTCTCAGATAGAATCCACAAATCATCAGTGCAGTATTCAAGAACTCAAGGCATTTTACTAGACCGACCACTTAGTACCATGTGCAATACTTTGAAAGTAATCATTTAATCTCACTTCTAATTAATAGGCCAATAAGCTAATCAGCTGGTCTGCATCTGTGAATGTCATATTACTCGATTGTCTTTGTGAAGAGTAGAGGGTATTTGAAAAATTAATCACTTAGAGTACTGTATTTGTCCATTAATGACAGTATCACATTTTGATGAGGTTACAGAATTTTTTGTACTAACTGAAATTGCTGATAAGTGAGGCCATTCAAAGGAGAGAATTCTTGAGTTTCATTTAGGGAAGTCATACTAACCTTTAACAGCTGAGGAGCATTGGGCTGCTTAGGTAGATTTCTCTGTGGATTTTTTCACACTCTTAGGTTCCTATGTCCACCTTATTCCTTTGTGCTTTTCTCTCCTCTCCACCTACCAATTCATAATATTTTTCTCAGCAAATACCACTCTTTCAGATGTTTAACACACTGCAAGGGATTTTTCCAGAGGTCTTATATGCCACTAGTAGAGCTGTACTAATACAAGCCTTCTTATCATTTTCCTTTTTTTTTTTCTTTTTTTCATCCTTATCCAGCCCCTAAAACTTTGTTATAAACATAAAACTGTTTTCTGAGAGAAGCTATCTTGAGCCTATTAAGCAGCTACCTATTGGTGAGGCCACACCTGGAGTACTGTGTCCAGATCTGGGCTCCTCAGAACAAGAGAGACATGGATGTACTGGAGACAGTTCAGCAAAGGGCCACAAAGACAATTAAGGGACTGGAGCATCTCTCCTATGAGGAAAGGCTGAGAGAGCTGGAACTGTTCAGCCTGCAGAAGAGAAGGCTTAGGGGGTTCTCATCAATGGATATAAATACTTGAAAGGAGACTGCAAAGATGATGGAGCCAGTCTCCTTTCATTGGTGCCCAGTGACAGGACAAGAGGCAATGAGCACAAACTGAAACACAGGAGGGTCCCTCTTAACATCAAGAAACACTTTTTCACTGTGAGGGTGATTAAGCACTGGTGCAGGTTGCCCACAGAGGTTGTAGAGTCTCCTCCTTGGAGACATCCAAAAGCCATCTGGACGTGGTCCTGGGCAAAAGGTTGTAGATGGTCTTGCTTGGGGACCTGGACCAGATGACTTCCAGAGGCCCCTTCCAACCTCAACTGTTCTGTGATTCTGTGATTCATGGTAGTCCACTATTCCCTCTCAATTGCTGTTAATTTTAATTGTTCATGTATACATGCCTACTAGCTTCTGGTCCTTTCTCAAACACTTCTGCCCATTTTCAGACCTAGCAAAAATTCACTGTTCCAACATAAGTATTATCTGTCACAACTATAGCTGTCTTCAGATCAGCAGAGCACAAGTTCTGCCTTTAGGTGATGCCCAGCTTTGATTCAGTCTGTTTTAAGGATAGTACCGTTTCTGCACTTCTTCCATCCCCTATGGTATGGAAAAGGTATGGTATTATATCACATCTGAACTGGTTCTTGAATTCTCCTAAAGGAAAGTTTTCCTCAGGTAGCTTCCCGATGCAGACCTCACAAACAGTTGTGCAACAATGGGATATGTTACATCAAAAGACTTCTCAACAGAAGTCAGAATCCTGCTGGGTAGGCAAGCCTGTTCTGTAAGCACAAGTTTGCACACAAAAACAGTTATATAGCATGACCTGTGTTTGAGGTAATAGTCTAGAGAGGTGTTTTTGTGTGACATCTGGATCACAAAACTTCACGTAGGAAGGCTGACCAAGGGGAAGAATTTAAATAAGGTCTTGGTATATCTATTCTCTTGCCAAATTTCTTCTGTTCCTTTCCACAGGTCATCAGGTACTCAGGAGGATCCTATAGAAACTGACGTGTGACTCTGTCACATAAATTCCCTCCATGGCAAGCATTTAAACACACTCTGTTCAAAAGAGTTTATAACAAGACCTCTGCACAGTTACAAAAGTTGCTAGAGCTGGCATAGAAAGATGACTTTGCCTCCTGACTGCATCCAGTTTGGTTTTTTTTTTCATTTCCTGTTAAACAACAGGAATGGGCAGGACATCAAGAAGACAACAGATGCAGCCAGAACAAACTCTAGTTATTATCAGCCAGCTCTGTCTGGAAATTGCAAGGTAATGTAATTGCAATGTGCTGTCAGAGATATTCCCAGCCCTGTTTTTAAGTGTGAATGTGAGGATGTGGGAAGGAACTGCTGTCAAATGTGTTAAGGTTTCTACTCCACTGTTGCCAGTTATATTCTGTCTATCCAGAGAGTATACATAAACAGTGTCCACACACATGATACTATACTATACAAATATACTACATACATTCACCTATTATATACACAGGAGATAAAACCAGCTTGTAGGCTTTAAGTTTAAAATAAGTTTAAAAGGTGTGCAGGTTAAAACGGAAAGGTGCCTGTATCTCTAACATTTTGGAATCCAGTGACTACTACTCTAATCTTACCTTTATTACTTTATTTACTGCTTGAAGAGAAGAGTTTAAAACAATGATGTATTCTGCTCCCCTTTCTGCTTTATTACCAAAAAAGTAACTAAAGTTTTTTGAGATAACACCAAGAAAACAGTCAGCTGTTTACTAGTTTCATAATTTGACAGAGCGTGTAAAAATTTGAAAACAATTATTTTAATCTCCTTTTGCATAACAGCCAAGCAAATTTATTGGTTCTTGATCTCCTCTGGGGCCCTTCTGGTGACCCTCAGACCGCAAATACAATTATTTATTGCTCTCTCTTTTTATGTGGTTCAAAGTGCCTGAAATAGTATGCAGTGGTGTAACAGCCTGGCAGAATGATTCTTAGAGGACAAAACTGAGTATCTACTTTGTACGCCCTGAGATGTAGCGCAAGAGCATGTGAGAATGTTTGAGGATGCCTGACAGAAGAGTGGAGAGAACTATGGAGGGTAGAGGAAACTAAAGTTGGTGTAATCATATGAATAACTACCTTTTTGATGCAGCCCTTGAAATAAACTATTCTTGTAACCATATTAAAACAAACTTGGAATTTCAAACAGATACTTGGAAAAGTCTCAAAGAGAGAGAGGGAATGAGAAAAAAAATATTACAGATGACTAAAGGTCTAGCATTTAAAATTTTTTGACTCTCTAAAAGATAGTAGTGTAAATATGCCACAAATGTTTTTCTTTATAATGTTTTTCAAAGATTTTAAGATGAAGAGAAGATAAGATTTTTTTTCCCTTTGAAACGGAAATCTTGTTCCAAACAGAATTAACCACAGATGGTGGATTCATTCACTTTTACTTTAATTTTTCTACTTTCTGAAAATACAGCACCCACACATATATGTTTCTCTATAATCAATGGAAAGGAAAATTCTTGGCACTTAACTTTCTGCGTAATATTACAAACTTGTCAGTGGAAAAGCATATCTTTTTCTACTGCATAAAAATGAAGCATAGACTTCTGAATTCCTTCTAAAACCCAAAGTAAGACGTAAACAATCTCATTCTTACAGGGTAGTACGACTGACCAAGAATGTAGAACAGCTTAGTGCCTTTTCAGTAGTAAAGGCATACCTACCTGAGCTCCCACTAGGTGCTCTACGTAGGTAGGTGTCAGTCATAACAGCCACCTCCTTTATTTAAAGCTGTTACTAACATGGCATGTATTAATTGATGCCAAATGAATTCAAGAAATTCAAATAACATAGCACAGAACAGAAGTTTCTGGCTGCCAATGCACTTGTGGATAAAATTCCTCTAATAAAGAAAATTATTAAATTCAAAGAAAATTATGCATATTCTTTCCAAAATATGATGTTATTCAATTCATATTACAAGCTTCATCAAAACCAAGTCTTGATTATAAAGCTTAATTAAACGTTCATTAGATACATTGAGAGGTTATCTTTGACTTCAAAACTACACAATATATCATAACAATTGCTTATAAAGCTGTCTAGTGTGCTTGAATAATCATGTATACCTATTGCCATCTCTTGCATGGCTTTAACATTTAAATGTCTGAATACAGTTATTTTTAAATGTTATATTTTGAAAATAAAAAACCCTTAATTCAGTGATCAAATTACTGCAAAATACAGTTATTTTACCTTTTTAAAATATTTATTAGAACATCTGGGCTTCCTCATATAATTTTTTTAGTGTTCTAAGGTGTATGAATAAAAGGGTAAACAAATTTCATAAGACAAAATGCAGTATTTCTCACAATTAAACACCTTATTGGAGTTCAAGCCTACCCTCATTTGCAGAGATAACATTCCCACATAATTGTATTTTATGCACTCTTTTACACATAAATGCACAGAAGAGGAGGTATTTAAAAAAATCAGCAGATGCCAATCTCTCAGTGACATTAAGAGAGAGTAGGTTAGATAGTTACCTTTAAAAATATGGTTCATAGTTCTGTACGTTCAGGTCGCCTTCTTACAAACATCAGACTTTGTTAAAAGGTATATACCTAAGCTTTTTAAAACTAATTGGCATCAGAAATTTCAACTTATGATGACTTTAAGTTAGAAAAAGGTATGGCTGGCAAACTGATTCACTTACTATTAAGTCATTAATAAATCTCTATTCAAATTCATCAGCGTATAGGCAGTGCTTACAGTGAGTAGTGCAGATGCAAAGTGGAACTATGCTAGCTTAGGCCTATTAAAACATTGGCTCATGATGCCATCTGTACTTCTGTGGCTCTCCTGTTTGAAAAGAGTATGATAAGCCCTCACTGTGTTCTTGATCACTGAGCTATGGTGTGTCAAACAACTTTGAGAGACTTCTGTTTCAAGATGTAGCACCACCTTAAACTGACATTACTGAAGGCTTAGCTGTTATGAAAGTGAAATTGTAAATTGTCGCTATTCAAGCTGTTGTTTCCTGCCCAGCATGGATTTCAATAAAATGTAGCACATGGTCTTAACCACTTTACAGCCCTGAGGAATCAGTGACATTTGTACAGGCACAGGAGTCAGAGAGAGAGACTATAAATACCATCCAATAGCAAAGGTGAGTTTGACTCAACTTTGTAACTTAAATATTATTTCCTTTGTTAAGTTCAGTAGGTGAAGGGAAGAAAGAACACTAATATTTTTATTGAATTTTACCTACCCTGTCCCTTGCACTGAGTGATGCCATTGAACTAATCTTTCTTAAAGGAAGCTTTATAATAGCAGATTATATCATTTTTTGGAAACAACATGAATCCCTTTCAAACTTTAGATCATTGTTTTTCCTTACAATAATTCTCTTTCTTGTTTGTTTTGTTTGTTTGCATTGCTCAGAACATCAGTTCATTTTAAATCCATTTTTTTTCTTATAACTTTGCTAAATTTTTATATGACTGGGTATTTTGTGGATCTGGATTGTATCATAACAAATAGACAAAAGCACTGTGAGAGAAGCATTTTAAACACTACAGTGAATTCATATATAGCTGTGTTAAAATGCCTTTTTTTTTTGGCAACTTCTGAAGATCAAAGAGGTCCAACAGATACACTGTTTTTCCAAACTCTGCTTTTTCACAGTTGAATATGTGAGATTCATTAATCAACAGAAGGTTCTTCTTTCCTGTTTCTTTCAATTCCTGACATTATAATCCAGTATCATTGCACATTTTGTGATGGATAAATTACTAAATATTTCTAAATTGCTAAATTATATTTACAATCAACTAAATACTATTACGAAATTATATATACAATCATGAAATTATGTTTAGAAACTCACTAAGTCACTAAATTATAATTACAGTATGTACCAAAATTAATATCCATAGCCAGCCTCACACATAGATAATATTATTCCAGGATATGCACTAATATTTTCTTATTCTCTTTCTTTTATTCTGGCAATTGCTTGAGGCAGAAGCTTTATATTGTTGATTTTAGATTGTGTATCAAGTTATGATATTTAACAACATAAGTCCTATAGTATATCTACTGATTTGTTCCCTATGCTACAATCTGTTTTTCTTGGGCTCCAGTCTTTGTGCTATTCATTGCACCATTATCTATAGACACCATGGTGATACAACATTTATTTAGGTTTTTTTATAGACTGGTCCCGTTGGAATTCTACAGAAAATATAATAGAAAATTCTCTGGTAAAGTCTGGTTAGGCAGCTGCTGACAGCACAGCTGCAATGTAGCCAAAGGATTGAGTTCAAAGCCAACTTGCAAGCTAAGTCTTCATGCAGACTAATTGTTGTAAAAATCCTCTGAGATTTGCATAATGGGAAAAGAGGGCCTCTGAGGTCTTCCACGAGGACAGCCCAATAGCTTGGCTAATAAGGGATTTGTAAAGGAATCTTACAGGGAAATTTTCTTTCCTCAAACCACTATTACAGCATTCTTCAGTGGGAAGAAGAGGTATAAGGTATAGATCAATGAGCAATGTCTTGTTACTCTGGTAGGTACTCTGACTACTCAATGCTGCAAATCTAATTTTACATGACTAATTTCCTAATTCCACCAAAACAGCAAAATGGTTTCATGGCAACAAAACCATGTTCAGGCACTTTCAGTAGCTGGTACAATAAAACAGAACATCAATTTGTTTGGAGAGATATATTTAATTCTCTGTTTAATTACTAAAACAAGGCTGTTTATACTTCAACTAACGAGTCAAGGAAAATGCATCTATGATGTGAACAGGGAGTGGGAGGACAGCTGAGACTCCCTTGCTTCATATCACATCATTTGTCAGGCTGTCTCCCCTTTCTGAAAAAACTTTGAAATAGCAGCAGGGCAACAATCCAAGATATTTTTACTAGGGAGAAGAATTTCATCTCCATTTCTTTCTTGTTCCTGCCTTTCAGACATATGAAACATCTTTCACATGAACTGTGTTTCAGTTGCCTTACAACAGACATCTGAGCTTGAGGGATAGTCCTTCCTGTCCAAAAAGGCAAGGGTCTCCTACACATCAGGTCTCATATGTGCAGGTTCCATGTAGTTGTCTCAGACACCCTAGGACCTTTCAAATATTTAAGTAATTGAGCTGTACCCATAAAATCAAGGCATGAGTTAGCAGCTGAGTTTCTACTCTGAGAGCATGAGTAACATCAGTGCTACAGCAAGAAAGCTGGATGTGAGGACTAATGTGAAGGCTAAAATTCCTCTTCCTTCTCCCCGTCTTCCTTGTCAGTCTCACACATAGTTCTTCATTCTAGAATTTCTAAATAAATACAGTGTTACTAACAGATATATTTAATCTTAATGTTAAACATGTCAAAATACCACAAAATACTATGAAAACAATAAGCTTAAAGATGTCAACATCTTGGTTTCACAGAAGGCATTGAAATATGGACACTTTTCTAAAATCTGAGAGGAAGTAAAAGGTAGACACAGGTGACTATGAAGCAATCAGTGTTTGGCATGTGCTAATTGTGAAAAGAGAGCATAAAGAGCTCAGATTAGGCACTAGGCCAAAATGTAGGATGCAATTAAAAAATAGAGACATTAGCTGGCATCCTGTCTGGCATGTGAAAATATATTATAGGCTCCATTGAAACAAAATTTGTGAGAATACTTATTTATAAGATTATATTTTATTTCAGAGAAGGCCTCTTATGTTGCCTAAAGACTGCTGAATGGTTTTATATTTATTATATGTGACCATATAAAATAAAATATCTCCAGTAAGAACTGCAATTGGAACTGGTGAAATTGGGTGTTTACAAAATAAATTAATTCATTCTAACCATGTTTGCAACATTTGTTTCACTTGCTTTGAATATTCCAGCAAAGTAACTTCACAAGCAATACACCCCGCAAAAATAGTCTGTAAATGTTGATCTTGGGTAAATAAAGACTGACTGGAAGAGTTTGTAGAACTGCATACAAACCCAGTAAATAGGATTTTTAGACCACAATTCAGCTGTTGTGGAGTGAATAGCTGAGTTAGGAAATCAAGGAACACAGGCTGCACTACTCAGTTTATAGATGTTGCAAATTCTAAATATCCTCAGTGAATTGTTCAGGAGTACTTTCAGGCTATTCTGTTAATTTTATCTGTTTCCTCAGATTAAATATGTACGTGTTAAGTTCTTTAACTTTTGTGAAAGACTTGATTAACGAAGTATTAGGATTTCCATGTCTTTTAGCATAATTTTCTAGATTATAGAACTGCTGATGGTATTGACCAACTGCATGTTAACTCTGACTTGAATTCTTTGTGTACTATAAAGTGGGTCGGGGCAATCCCAAGCACAAACACAGGCTGGGCACAGAATGGATTGAGAGCAGCCCTGACAAGAAGCTCAACATGAGCCAGCAGTGTGCGTTTTCAGCCCAGAAGGCCAACAGTATCCTGGGCTGCATCAAAAGCAGCATGGCCAGCAGGTTAAGGAAGGTGATTCTCCCCCTCTACTCCACTCTCCTGAGACCCCACCTGGAGTACTGCATTCAGCTCTGTGGCCCCCAACATAAGAAGGACATGGAGCTGTTGGAGTGATTCCAGAGGAGGGCCACGAAGATGATCAGAGGGCAGGAGCACCTCTTCTATGAAAAGAGGCTGAGAGAGCTGGGGCTCTTCAGCCTGGAGAAGAGGAGGCTCCGGGGTGACTTTCTAGCAGCCTTCCAGTACCTGAAGGGGGCCTACAGAAAAGCTGGAGAGGGGCTTTTTACAAGGGCAAGTAGTGATAGGATGAGGGTGAACAGTTTTAAACTGAAAGAGGGTAGATTTAGATTAGATATTAGGAAGAAATTCTTTACTGTGAGGGTAGTGAGACACTGGAACAGGTTGCCCACAGAAGTTGTGGATGTCCCCTCCCTGGCAATGTTAAAGGCCAGATTGGATGGGGCTTTGAGCAAGCTGGTCTAGTGGAATGGTGTCCCTGCCCATGGCAGGGGGGTTTGAACTAGATGATCTTTAAGGTCCTTTCCAACTCAAACCATTCTATGATTCTATGATAAAGTTCATTGAAAATTAAGGGGAGATATGGGTGGTCATATTTAGGAGGTGTTCTAGTCTTTTACTACATCATTTTAATGATTTATTTCATTAGGACCTATAAATCCTGTGTGTTACTTTTTTAAACTGGGAAAAAAAGAGGGGGGAAAAAAAAAATCACAAGTTCTTGTCATAAATAATAATTTACTTTATCTTACATCTTGACAATTTCACCACAGGATGGACTATCCAAGAAGACAAATGGAGAGGGTAATAGCAGCCTTTTTCCCAGGACCCTTCAGTGGAAATCCAAAGCCTTTACACTTTTTTGATACCAAAGACTTTACAAGGCTCTTCATTGCAGAAGGGTAGGTTTGTCTAAGTAAAACTGCACACTGACAAAAAACTCATCCTGCTACTTTCTTTGGGATGGTGTTATTTAATTCACATAACCTTCAGCATCACCACATGAATAATTAGATTTTATAACTTTAGACTGCTGTATTGTATAGCAGTAAAAAGTTACTGATTCTGGAAATTTGTATAATAAAACAGTTTGCATCTTCACACTGAGGAGTCCCACATGTCAATAAAATTAATGTGAATCATGCAAACCCCTAAACACATTAATATTTCATTCATTTGCATGGCTTCCAGGTATTAAATGTATAATTTAAAACCTCTGCTATTTGAGTGAGTTACAGTGTAGAAAATGAATGTCCACATTAAGAAAAGCTGCCTATTTGGCAGCTTTTGATGACAGTATTGATGACTTTTGCCAATTTTGGCCTTAGTCATGATCAACAAATTAATGTTACAATTGTCATATTGATTTATTATTCAAATATTATTTCTAAAGAAAATAAATGAGAAGAAAAGGGATACAGCCATGCATAACCTTGATCTTAAATGCTTTACATTTTAACTATTGAAATTATGATAAATTCTTTTAAGGTACTGTATCATTTTAGTCTTACCATTCAGAAAAAAAAAATATACAGTGAAATTAGACTTTATTGTGAAGTCTGAGCTTAACGCAAAGAAAATTAAATTTCTTTAGACAACATAGATGGAAATATGAATCACAAGCTAATACATTCCTTGAAAATATTGAAATTTATAAAGAATGTAACAAACATTACTATATATATGAAAAGTATACTGAGTATAAAAGTTAGATAGTTTAAAACACAGTTGTTTCAGTGTTTTAAAGAAGTCTTACATCTATGAGATTTCAATCTACAAGAAGTGCTAGTGACACTGGATCAAAGTTTTAGAACTCTATCACTATGAAAGCAGGATGCATGATTGACATATAACATCAAGCACATTTACTGGAGCAGTTAGCACTGATTTTCCCTGATATAAACAATTACCTAAAGTACAAAACCATAAAGAAATCTCCTAGTTATTCTTAAACTAATCTAGAAAAGATATAATAACTTTTCAACTATATTTTACTTCAGACTCAACTTACATTTAATTCATAATCAAAACTTCTGTTTACCAAGCAGTACTATTTAGAATCAGAAAAAAAAAGTCTATTTCCACTGGAGTGCTTTATATAAAAACTGAACAATGTTAGCAGAATTTTGTCTAGTCTGTATTATTTTGTATATAGGTATACCTGTTTATTTAAATTGGTTTTCATAGTAGGATAAAAAAAGTTCTTAGAACATTTCGGTTAAAATCATACTATTTAACATTTTGCCGTAGTCCTATAAAAGACACAGCACAGAGTTCTGGTCACTGCATAAAATATCCTTTATGCAGTTTTCCTGCAACATAAATGAAAGACACAAACAGCGTGTACAGACAAGTGCTTGTCTCAATATAGCACTAAACTGCAGACAAATCTGACTTGCTTTTTCTCAGCTAAACCACTTCCTAGCTAAACTGTTGTTCAGTTTGATGGCTGGGGATAAGAAATCATTCCCTCCTGGTTTTAGCCTTTATCAGTCATATCTCTTTCAGTGGCACTATCTCAATGTACCAGGCAGTAGTCTCAGGCAAAGAAAAGCCTCAGATGCCGGTCCTGAAAGGAGTACTCTGCCTAGCTGATGGTAATACAGAAGGATATAATGATGACATCACTGTTTGCCATGGCAACAAGGGGCTGTTATCTTACTTAGTAAAGATCTTTTTTTTCTCCTAAAAAATAGGAATGTGATCCTAAAATTTCTTAAGTCTACCATCAGTCAAGAATCTTGACACTACTGATCTACATAGATTAATCAGAATTCTAAAATATTTCAATTTCTATCTCAAGGATTTGATTTTTCCTTCCAGAAATTATCTCATTTTACAACAGCAATCTTTTTAGTAGTCTCCTCGTGCACTTTTCTTAATTTTTCAGTTATTCCTCAAAATAAGGTTATATAAAAACATATGTTATATTTGTCACTACATGAATTTATTGATGTATCCTTTTTTACTACAAAATCCTATCATGACAATTTTTTTATTCACAGAGATGTTGAGTTTTGGGCCACAATTGCTCTATCAACTTGGTTGGGGTGGTTTTGTGTTGTGGTTTCCCCCCCCCCTCCCCAGAATACAGCTGGGTTTCACTTATGCTACTTGATATATTTTTCCCATCTATAATCATCATTACTATTATTTAAAACACATTATATTGTCAACTATTTTCTTCTCCATGTCAACAATATCTAGTGATGAAGGAATTTTGCTCACACTATAGACTTCTGGCTCTGTCCTTCCTGTTAAAAAAAAAAAACAGTCCATGTTATGTTATTAATGTAGCTGAAAAATCAATGTGTCAGAATTTTTCATCTCACAATGTCTAAATAAAGAACAAATGTAACTGGACTATTGTGCAAAAAAATTTCATTTCCTGGCCATGACATATAATCCTTTGTACCAGGTCTGTCTGGGATGCAGTTAATTTTCTTTATAGCAGCCCATATGGTGCTGTGTTTTGGATTTGTGACCAAAATAGTGTTATTAACATAGGGGTGTCTTAGCTAGGGGTGCTGAAGAGTGCTTGCATATCATTGAGGCTTTCTCTGTTTCTCACTCTGACTCTGCAGTGAGTAGGCTGAGGGTGGACAAGAGGCTATTACGGGCCACAGCCAGGTCAGTTGACTCATATTGACCAAAGGGACATTCCATACCATCTGACATCATGCTGTACAACAAAAAAACTTGGGGGAGGGGGGGGCGGGGCGTTTTCTGGGGGTTGATGATGCTTAGGGACTGCCTGAGCATCAGTTGGCTGATGGTGAGTGATTGCTTTTGCATCACTTGTTTTTTTCTTTTGGGTTTCTTTGCAGGGGAGGGGTATGGACATTTTTTGTTGTTGTTTTGATGTTCCCTTTTGCTTTAAAAATTAAACTGTCTTTATCTAAACCCACAAGTTTTCTCACTTTTACTCTTCCAGTTCTCTCCCCATCCCCCTGTGGGGCGGTGGGTGAGCAGCCTTAGCTGTCTACTAGGGTTAACCCACAACATTCGTTCAATGCTCAAGCACAAATAGAGGCTGGGTGGTGAATGGATTGAGAGCAGTCCTGAGAAGGACTTGGAGGTGATGGCTAATGAGAAGCTCAACATGAGCTGGCAATATGCGCTTGCAGCTCAGAAAGCCAACCGTATCCTGGGTTGCATCAAAAGAAGCATGGCCAGCAGGTTGAAGGAGGTGATGCTGCCCCTTTACCCTGCTCTTGTGAGACCCCACCCAGAGTACTGTGTTCAGCTCTGGGGACATAAGAAGGACATGGAACTGTTGGAGCAAGTCCAGAGGAGGGCTACAAAGATGACCAGAGGGCTGGAGCACCTCTCCTATGAGGATAGGCTGAGAGAGTTGGGGTTGTTCAGCCTGGAGAAGAGAAGGCTCTGAGGAGACCTTCTATCAGCCTTCCAGTACCTAAAGGGGGACTAGAAGAAAGCTGGAGGGGGACCTCTTACAAGGGCATGTAGCGACAAGACAAGGGGTAATGGTTTTAAACTGAAAGAGGGTAGATTTAGATGAGATACTATGAAGAAATTCTTGACTGTGAGGATGGTGAGACACTGGAACAGGTTGTCTAGAAAGAAGTTGTGGACACCCCCTCCCTGGAAGTGTTCAAGGTCAGGTTGGATGGGGCTTTGAGCAAGCTGGTCTAGTGGAAAGGTGTCCCTGCCAGTGGTTGCTATCAACTCAAAGGTAATTACATTAGCATGTTCCAGGTGTTGAAGCTAGATTATTTTTAAGGTCCCTTCCAACCCATACCATTCTATGATTTATGATCTTTCAGCAACTTTCTCTTCTGTCTCTAAAGATTTGGCCTCAGATATTCCACTAAAAGTTTGTGAATTAACTACATGGTTGAACTAATTGTTTATATGACCTACTTGATGATGGACATAGCAATTTCTTTCAAAGTACTTCTGCTAGTATTAATTATGGCAATTCTCTGATTGAAATTATATATGAATAAAAATGAGTATATTCCTACAACAGTTTCCACACAGATATGCCTTTTAAGAGTGTCAGCTTTTTATGTTTTTGTTTTGGGTTTTTTTTGTGGTTTTTGGTATGGGTTTTTTTGTTGTTTTTTTTTTAAAAAAAAAAACAAACAGTCCTTCAAAAGTGGAAAAGCTCTGGCATCGACACTTGCATGAGTTTCATGCAGTAGATGTTAAAACTGCTAAATTCGTTACAGGAGATTTCTTAATGAGACAGCTTAAGAATAATAAAATCACTATCTCTGTGCCAAATATGTGGGAAAGTAGATCAGAATGACCTTGCGCAAGGATTTCAGAATACAATGAAAGGACAGCCCATATACTTCATGGTATTCCTGAAATAAACAAGCTGTGCAATATCACAACAAGGTAAGAAGCACCAATGCAAATAATATTGGCAAACAATACACAAAACATTCTATATATATGTTAAAATAAACTGAGCACATAATTTAAACATAGGGTCAAATGCTGATAAATAGAGTAGGTATTTTACCTTCCTACACAAAACACATTCAAAGCAATAGAAACAAGTAAAGTATTACTAAAGCTATAAAATTGAATAAGAACTGTTCTGTGTTTGACTTCTGTTATTTAGTTATGTATAAAGTAGCTTCTATTAATTTCTACTATGTTATTTTATAAAAGTTGCTAACCATACTGTTGGTTTATATTCTCTTAGTCTGAATAGGCTATTCAATGTACTGGTTCATTTTACAAACTATCCCTGAAAAAAATGGGATTCCATTCATTAAGACTGAAATCATGTTTTTCTCTCACAAATTAAACTGATTTTATAAGTCAGTAGGCCAAAAGACATAATCTTAAGAAGTCATTTTAGAAAGGTCTTGGCTTTGGTTGAAAGTCGTTCTTTTTCAAGTAATAGACACTTGAAAAGATAGATTTGTGGAGAACTAGGGACATAAACGTTTAGTGGGCTGTTTGTGTTTTTTTTTTTCTTTCTCTTAAAGAGAGAACTTTTATCTCAAAATAAAAAGACATCATCAAATCAGATACATATTCTTTACAAAAAGTAAATAATTAAAGTAGCTAAACAAAGATTAGAACCATAAATATTAGAGATTTCCTTAAGGTTCTCATGTTCACCAATATTCATACCTTTAGGACAGAGAAAAAGGTTTTAAATTTTAAACAAATTACATCAGGTTGAACTTCATTGTAAGTATTACACAGAACAAGAAGAAAACACACATGCAGATTTTTCTCCCTTTTTGGGAACTCATTGGAGAACAGAGAATCTGGGGTAACTTCATATCATCCTTCAACTGATTTTATATGGAGTGAAAGTATATGGCTAAAGCATGATGAATTTAAGTTATTACCAACAAAAATGCAAAAAGATTGAGGGAGAAGGGTAGACACCAGTGCTAAAATATGGAAAAATCAAAGAACATGGAAGTGATATGAAGCAGCAGTGTCCTCAATCACAATCCTAACAATCTTCAACAAAAAATAAGAGCATAAAAATGGGGAATTTATTCTTTGGATAGGAATTATCTCACTAAAATTCAGGTGTGTTCAGCAAATGTGTAGGCTTTGTGATATGGTCCACCTAGGTTCCTTTTGTAGTTAATATAAAGACGAATGCTTTCTCTCCATTGGGAAATGGGTGTGATCACCTTACCTATATATTTTAGGATGAGATGAACTACACTTAAGAAGTGTCTATTCTTCTCTATCAACAGTAAGTGAGTTCACATACCTAGCTCAGGTAGGAAGTTTGGAGAATTATTGCAGGAACTTCATGAGACAGGAAAGGCAATTTCCTGTTGCCTAAACAACTCCTAAGATAAAAGACATTTTTGTCAAAGTGCAGAAAGAGGACTGGGGTAAATAAAAGCCTATTTCATCAGGCTTTATTAGATTTCTTGCACAGGTATTTCCACAGCAGGTAGAACTGGGTCTTGTAGAAGTGGTGTGTTACAGGCTAAAAAATATACTTGTCCCCTAGCCCCTTAGCATTTCATAGATAGCTTTTTTACATATATACAATAATCAGTCACTCAGAACTAGCACAAGCTGATTTTCAAAGGAACTCAAAAGGCATTTGTTATCAATGATTCTGGGCTAATTGAAAGTCAAGTCAACAAAAATTGTTTCATAGATATAAATAAACTTTCAGTTACTCCCCTGATGATTGTGTCAAGAGCATCATTTACAAAAAGGCTGATAAGACCTGATATTTAGAAGCTGGCCTTGCTTTGAGTGAGGAGTTGGAAGAGATGTTCTCCAAGGGTCCCTTCTGACTTAACCTACTTTATGAACTTACAATTCTATGGTTTGAAAAACATCACTAACTCAAATCTTTCCAAATGCCATATGAAAACTAAAATTAAAACCAGGAAATAATCCCTAATAAAATATTTCTTAAGAGAAAAGAACTTTGATAAAAACAAAATTAACCTCTGCCTTCATTTAGCCCACACCCAGGGCTAAACAATAACAGTTTTTCTCTCACCCAGTGTCCCTTCCCCAACCAAGGAAGGAAATTAGGAAAAAGAGGGAGACTCGTAGGTTAAAATTTAACAGATTTAGTAAAAATCAAGAAACCAATATCAACAATAACACAAAACACACAAAAGTATACTTAGCTACAGAGTTGCAGCAGGTTGTCCACAAATACCAATGGGGAGGGGAGGATGCCAGAAGAGAAGAGAGCAAAACCACCTCCACCCCTCACCCTCAAGCCCTTCTTTTTATAGTGAACTTGATGTTAATGATACAGAATACACCTGTGGGCCAGCCTGGGTCAGCTGCCCTGCATTTAACTGCTAAGGGTCTTGATCACCATGGCTGGCCAGAAACTGAAACAAAATCCCAGTGAAACCAGGACAACCTCTTAAATCAGCATAAATTTCACAAAGGAAAAATCCCATTTATTGCTAGATTTTAGTTTAGTCATGTCACAATGGGTGACCTGAAAATTAGATGGATCGGTGGATAAGTGAATGCCCTCATATATGTTTTTTCAAGATCATAACATGGTCCCGTAGCACAATAACAAAGAAGCTTATAAAAATTTATGAATAGCATTTTAAATTAAACAGTAAATTGTAGTCCTTGTATTCTTACAAAGGAGAAGGTGTAAATCAGTCTTAATATTTATCTTCAGAAAGAGAAAGGGGTATAGAAGTGGCCTTGTGACTGGTTAAGAAAAAGATTAATCAAAATAACACACAATATTTGATGCAGCCCTAAAACGACAAGACTTTGTCAATACATAAAGACACTGAAACAAGACAAAATATGTATGTATGTTACCGGAAAATAGTAACCAAGAAAACTCTCCAAACCAAATGATAGTTTAGAAAGCCGACATTGGTTTATTGCAGCGCTGGGTGCATGGGGGATCTCTCCTCCTAGCATGCACACCTAAGAACAAAAGCTTGCTCCTTATATACAAATCCAAGGGAAAAACCCCACCCAATTAAAAAAAACAACTTATACATAACACATTATGTAATGCATTACGTAATGTCTTTACACATGCGTACTAAATTGGGGAAGGGGTCTTGGGTGGTCTCTGGGGGTCGCTGGTGGTCCCAATCCCCCTTCAATCGTGCTTGTGCGCAAGCGTGGTTGAGGCCTTCTTGTTTACAAGTACTTGTGTTCCCGAGAAGAAGATATCGTTTTGGACTTATCTCTCCTCTGACACAAGAGTTTATGCATCAAATTAATTTAGACATCACAAAGTTGTTCTTTACAGTTTTGTTTTGTCTTTTGGCCTTATATAATTAGCAGAGACCTTTGTTTATCTAAGAGTAAGCGTAAACAGCATGAATCTTTGTTTACTAGAACCTTGTTATCAATCCCATAAACAAACTTTATCTACAAAACATGTAGATACTTCAGAACCTATTATTATTATTCTATATTATTCTTAGCTGAAAGGAAAGTTTCTTCTGTACAAAGGTAACACAGAGCAAGCCTTTAGAGCCTACTCTGAGGCCTACTCTTGCTAAACTGTTGCTAACTCTGAGGCCTACTCTTGCTAAACTGTTGCTAACTTGAACGGTCTGGTATCAATTCCCCCCTTTGGAAGTAGTTAGATTTATTATCTCACTACTTCCATGTATTTTTCTCAATGATTCTCTTAACACAACCTATGCAGATCCCTGTGATAACTATAATAACAACTACATAAACTATTCCCTCTAATAATGCGGCTAACCATCCTTTTAGAGACAATCCACCTAATTCTTGCAGGATTTTGTTGAGCCAACTATTTTCTGCTGCATCCCTGATTGCCCTGCTGTCTTCTGCTACTCTCTTCATTTTATCCAATTGCTCTTGCAGGTTATCAGTGATGTTTGGGATGTGGATGCAGCAGTGCTCTTTGTCTAACTTAAGGTATCCACACACTCCTTGTTCTTTGACTAATAGCAAGTCTAAGGCCAGTCTATTTTGCAGAGTCATTTTAGTATTGGCTTGGTTTGTTAACAATTTGGAATCCCTTTTGAGTGGCTCTTGATAAAGATTCTACTTGTCACGTTAGATTTTCTATTAGCATCCGATTTTCTAAAGCCATCAGTCCTGGTAAAAGGAAACTTTGAAATCCCCATTGAAGTTGTGACCCCAGGGGATAGACTGACTGGCTGAATGAGGAATTGGGATACATGCTGTTACACTAGTAAGATTGTTCATTCTATCAAACCCTTGTATCAGAGTTAGAATTAAGTTCTCATCTATGTCTGTATTGGCCTCTCCATCTGTATCAATTTCTGCATTTCCAAACATCACTGCAAGGGAGAGAACCCAGAACCTTGTGATCCCCGAGTTAATCTTAAACATAAAGGTCCTTGTTTTACAGTCCATTCTGATTCTGGTGATGAAGCTGGTTTGATCCTGCTGTGATGTATCCACAGAGTGACTCCTTCGAGCTTGATAGCTGTGTAGGTGGTGAGCAAAATCTGGAAAGGTTCTTTCCACTTCTCTTTTAGCAGTTCATCTGACCATGTCCTCAGGTACACCCAGTCTCCAGGTTGGTATTGATGCACAGGTACGTCCAGGGATAATGGTGTGCTCACAGTGATGTACCTGTGGAGGGAGGACAAAACCTTTCCTAGAGAGATAACATATTCTTTCAGATAATGTTTCCCCATGATCTCAGGATCAACTCCTGTTTCTGTCACCTCATAGGGTTTACCATAAATGATTTCAAAAGGAGGATTCATAGCAAAGTGAAGGAGTTAGAGCTGCCTCAGAGGTAATCGGTACTGAAGCACGGTTTAAAGCTGGGCCAGCTACTAAACCTATGGCAGATGCTCTCTGTTAACCCTCCCCCCCGCCCCGCAAAGGGAAAGGGAAAGGGAAAAGGGAGAGAGGCTTCCGGGCTGGAAAGTTAAAACAGTTTTAATAAACTATAATAATGAAAAAGAGTATAATAACAATAATAGAAATAATCAAATATATACAAATATATATACAAAACCAAGATTGAGCTCCCCTGAAGTCAGCCACGTCACCACCGGCACTGCAGGGCAGGCTCCGGGAAGGCCCAGGCTGGGCCTAGCGACGGTCGAGAGTTGGATTCAGGAATGCACGGATCGGGATCAGGGGCAGCAGGAAAACAGACGGAGTCCTCCTTGGACACCGGCCATAGCAGAAAGAGAGCGAGACCCTTGTGATCCCCCCGCTTTATACTGAGAATGACGTGTATGGGATGGAATACCCTCGTTGGTCAATTTTGGGTCACCTGCCCTGTCCGCTCCCCCCTGCAGCTGTGACCCCCCTTCGGCTCTTCACTCGTAAGCAGTGAGGAATTCAGCAGTGACCTTGGTTTCTCTCAAGAACAAGTACAGCAAGAGCCTTTCTGCACAACATCCCTACCGGTGCCTCAGCGATAACTACAAACTTCGAGCGTTATCAGTCCTGGAAGCAGACAGTGTCTGCAAAACATGCAGTTAGTTTCAGAAAGTGCAGTTACTTAGAGGAGACTTAGCTGAAAGTAAAAATCACTGAAAGGAAAATCGGCCTGGTTTAGGCCAAACCAGGACACAAAGCTAAGGGTAAAGCACCTGGCAATTTTATTTGAGCCTCTTGGCAAATTTTTATTCATCTGTTTATTTAAGCTTTGATTCTTTTTTTTTACTTTTGCACTTGATTGAGGTCTCCATGGGGTATGGAGGTCCCATTTTACCCCTAACACTTCAGCTAAATTTTGAACACTCTCTGCTATAAAGTATGGGCCCCTGTCTGAAGATAGTCCCATAGGTACCCCAAATCTCGGTATTATTTCTTTAAGCAATATTTTTGCTACTTCTCTTGCCTTGTTGGTGCGACAGGGGAAAGCTTCCAACCAGCCTGAAAAAGTATCTATCATTACTAAAAGATACCAATACCCATTCTGCCACAGTAATTCAGAAAAGTCTATTTGCCAATAGACTTCTGGATTGTTTCTTCTCTTTGTTGCTCCTGATAAAGGTCTCTGCTGGAGTATGTTCCATTGCCTGCAAACAGTCATGTGTTAATTTTTCCTACCAGGATCTGTAGTCAGAAAGGTTGCTGGATTCAGGATGCTCGTTACTTTCAGTTCCACATCATCTTGTTCCAGAAGGATGGCTTGATATTTCAGCATCTGTCCCGGTGACAGCCAGTGTCCTCCTTCTTGTTCTAGAACAGTTGTAACTCAGTCACCGCTGCCGCTGCTACCAGCTGCAGCAGTCTTTCATGCACAAATAGTTCAAATGGTTTTTCTAAGTTCGGGAGGCCCAGAGCTGGAGCACTCATTAAAGTCTGTTTTAGTTTTGCAAATGCACCTCTGCATTGCTGAGTCCAAACAAGGAGGTTTCCCTCCCCTTGTACAGCTTCATATAAGGGTTTGGCAATGAATCCAAAATTCATTATCCACAGGCAATACCATCTGGCCATCCTGAGAAATGCTGTAAGCTCTTGTTTCATTTGCTTTCATCTTACTGGTCCAGCATCTGATTTTGACTGGATGGTTACCGGTCCTGCCGCTCGGGATCGTCTTGGTGTTCCTGAAGCCCATACGAGAGGTGTCACAGCATCTTCTGGTATCTCCTGTAGTTCGGCTGCCTACTGTAATATAAAAACTTGGGCATCCAAAGCTTTATTTTCAGGGATATGGTTTTGGATTTTTTTCTTTTGTAAAAGTAATTTGTGCATTCAATTTACTTAGCATATCTCGTCCTCACAGCGGCATGGGGTAATCTGGTATGTAGAGAAACTGATGGGTTAACACCCTTTTCCCAATTCCAAATTTTAAAGGCTGGAAAAACAGCCGATCTTCTTTCTGCCCTGTGGCACCAATAATTGGCATGCTTTGATCACTCAAATTACCCTTGCATGTATTTAATACCGAATAGATAGTTCCCATGTCTACTAAAAATTTTACGTTCTCATTTTCCAACCTTACTATAACCAGGGGTTCTGTTGGGAGGGTTTCGGTTCTTCCCCCAGTCCTTCTCAGTCTGAATCTAAAGCCATCGTGTTAGCAGCTTTCCTTGGCATTTCCCCAAGCCTCCCCGACCTGATTGCAGGCACTCCCTTTTCCAGTGCCCTTTCTGCTTGCAGAAAGCACACTGATTTTTTTTCTAATTGCTTTGCAGCACCTGGTACTTCATGGGAAGATTTTTCTTCCCTTTGGCCTCCCCCGATAATTCCGTTCCCTAGCCCTATTATTTTCCTGGGCTATAGCTGCTGCCAGTTGCTGGTTGTTTTTAAACACCTCTTTTTTTTCTTCTTCTTCTTTTTTCTTTTCTTTTCTTTCTCTACCTTTTCTCTCTTGTTATACACTTTCCAGGCATTCTCTAACATTTTGTCTAGCTAGTGGGCATCTGCCCCCTCTATTTTCTGCAGTTTCTGTTTTATGTGTGCACTAGGCTGTCCCATAAAAATGTGTATTAACGAGACAGCATCTACATCATTTTCTGGATTCAAATCAGTGTATTTTCTTGCAGCCTCTGTTAGTCTTTCAAGGAAAGAGGAGGGATCCCCATTCTTTCCTTGAATGACCTGATACAATTTAGACCAATTCTTTGACTTTGGAATAGCATTCCGAACACCATGCAAAATCAATCGTTAGTATTCGGTCGATAACAACCTCTGAGCAGGAACGTTAGGGTCCCAATCAGGATTATTGGGAGGAAAATGTTCATCTAACCGTCCTGCTTGTGCAGCTTGAACATGCACTCGTTCAGCCTGCTCTCTGGCCTTGGCCAGAATGAGTCGTTTTTCCTCAAAAATCACTAAGTTATTCAAAATAATTTGCAAATCTTTCCATTCGGTATCATGATTTTCAATTATAGTTTGCTACCCATTCAGGGTCCTCCCTATATACTCCTGCCATCTCCCTCCAGGATTTTAAATCCGATACAGGAAACGGCACTTTTACTCAAACTGGCCCCTCAGGTCCTGCTGCTTGTCTGAGAGGGGCTTGTATGTTAGCATTTCTCTGCCTAGTCCTACCTGCTACCAGACTGAAACCTGCTTCACCATCGGTACTATCCGAATCACCCTGTTCATTTTTCCTTCTAGGTCCAACTAACATTTGAACATCCTCCTCGCTTTCCTCCTTATACTTGTTGCACTGCCTGCTGGTGCTGCATGCTGAACAGCAATGCTCAGGCACTTTCTTTTTCCCTGCCTCTAACACCAATACTTCACCTTTGCTTACAATCAAACCACATTCCTTACACACATCACAATCATCCCGTAATGCAAAGAACAAATTCACATACGGCATCTCATCCCACTTTCCCTCTCGTCTACAGAACAGCATTAATTGCAGTATTGTGTTGTAACTTATACTCCTGTTCTTTGGATATTTCTCCTTATCATCTAGGATATACAAAGGCCACCACTGATTACAATATTCTACAAACTGCCTCTGGGTGAAAGAGTCTCCCCCCCACACCTTTTTCCAATGTTTCAATATACATCCTAGAGGAGATTTTTCAGAATCCCCCTTCCACCAAGGGGTTGTTACCCATTGCAAAATAATATCAGAACACAAAAGCAATGTTAAAACACAGAGATACAAAAGCAACGACTTAACACAGGCACAAAAGCAACGACTTAACACAGACACAAAACCAACGACTTAACACAGACACAGACACAAAACCAGCGACTTAACACAAAATAACAAGATGCTGGGGACTCAAACCCCTTATACCATTTTCAGTGGGACTCTAACCCAACCCTTCAGTAGACTGTTTGTTTCCCATTTTGCAAAGTTTTAAAATTAACACGAATACCCGAACAAAGTTATACGAGTACCACAATTACCACAATTACAAATAAATCTATCACAGTTCAAAGCCGGACTGGCTGTTAAACTGATAGCAAACAGTAAACGGCAAAACGCCGTTCACCCCCCTTTTCTCCTTTCCCTCCCCCGAAAGGGAGGAACGGAGAACACAGAGAGAAACTTGCAAGCCGAAAGTCAAAAGCAGTTTCCCTAAGCAGCAATGAATATACAAATATATACAAATATATATACAAAACCAATATTCAACCCAAAATCCGGACTCCGGGCGTCCCCGTAGTAGCATACGGATTATCACAATTGTGCACACCAAAACCAATAGCTTAACAACGCGCACTTAATTCAAGTACGGCATATTTGTAAGCAACCCAAAACGCTTAACAACGCGCACTTAATTCAAGTACGACTTATTTGTAAGCAACCCAAAACCAATAGCTTGAGCAACCAAACAACCAAGCAAACAAATTAAAATACCGGTACCAATACTCACAACCAATGTCGTTAATCTCCCAGATAGCTGTTAGCTGTCTCGGAAACTCACCCGACCAGGGAATCGGAGGCTTCCCCGAAAATACTCCGGTGCGCGCTGGAGTCCTCACGATTCCTCTGGTCTGTGGAGATTCCGGAGAGCTGGTCCCATCTGGGTCGCCAAATTCTGTTACCGGAAAATAGTAACCAAGAAAACTCTCCAAACCAAATGATAGTTTAGAAAGCCGACATTGGTTTATTGCAGCGCTGGGTGCACGGGGGATCTCTCCTCCTAGCATGCACACCTAAGAACAAAAGCTTGCTCCTTATATACAATTCCAAGGGAAAAACCCACCCAATTAAAAAAACAACTTATACATAACACATTATGTAATGCATTACGTAATGTCTTTACACATGCGTACTAAATTGGGGAAGGGGTCTTGGGTGGTCTCTGGGGGTCGCTGGTGGTCCCAATCCCCCTTCAATCGTGCTTGTGTGCAAGCGTGGTTGAGGCCTTCTTGTTTACAAGTACATGTGTTCCCGAGAAGAAGATATCGTTTTTGGACTTATCTCTCCTCTGACACAAGAGTTTATGAATCAAGTTAATTTAGACATCACAAAGTTGTTCTTTACAGTTTTGTTTTGTCTTTTGGCCTTATATAATTAGCAGAGACCTTTGTTTATCTAAGAGTAAGCGTAAACAGCATGAATCTTTGTTTACTAGAACCTTGTTATCAATCCCATAAACAAACTTTATCTACAAAACATGTAGATACTTCAGAACCTATTATTATTATTATTCTATATTATTCTTAGCTGAAAGGAAAGTTTCTTCTGTACAAAGGTAACACAGAGCAAGCCTTTAGAGCCTACTCTGAGGCCTACTCTTGCTAAACTGTTGCTAACTCTGAGGCCTACTCTTGCTAAACTGTTGCTAACTTGAACGGTCTGGTATCATGTATATTAACCATATCCAGTGGAGATGATCAAGTATTGAACCTTTTAAAACAAATTATAATCTTTTCTTTGGCTGTATGCCAGAGTTCTCAGTTTTTACTTGATTCAACTTTGTAAAAAAATTATAGACACTTAGTATAGACACACGTAAGTTGACCAGAGAGCTTGTGAAATCTCCATCCTTGGAGATATTCAAAAGCTGTCTGGACATGATCCTGAGCTGCCTGCTCTAGGTGGCCCTGCTTGAGCTGAGGACGTGGACAAGATAACCTCCAGAGGTTCTTTCCAACCTCAGCCATGCTGTGATTCTGTGATATACTGGTGGTCATATGTGTGTGGGCATATATAGATATTAATATATCCATACATATTTATTCATCTGTTTAGGGAACAATTGCTAAAACATAGTGTATCAATTACTGGAAGTCACCAAGATAACACCTTCCAGTTTCCAAAGGAACATATTGCAATAAAGATAAAACTTTCTGAGTATATATTTTGATGCATATTTTCTAATTTCAGTCCTTATTAATTGTGTTTCTCTGACCATACTTATTACACCTGCACTTGGGTAAACAGTATGCAGATTTTGGTGATAACTCTTTATGACTCTTTATGAGGATAATTCTAAAACTGTTTGACAACATATTTTGAACAATGTAGCTGATTTTTCAGCCTTTACAAGGGTGGTGAAACACTGGAACAGGTTGCCCAGAGAGGTGGTAGTTGCCCCATCCCTGGAAACATTCAAGGACAGGTTGAATGGGGCTCTGAGCAACCTGATCTAGTTGAAGATGTCCCTGCTTATTGTGGGGGGGCGGGACTAGATGACCTTTAAGGTCCCTTCCAAACCAAACTATTCTATGATTCTATGATTGTAAACCAGGTTGGGTTTCACAATGAAACAGCAATAACATTCCAAATGGTATTTTTTTTCACCTTTTATTCCATAAACGCTGGCCAGAGTGGAATACAGAATGCAAACAATGACTAATATCTGCTCTTTCATATGCCCCTTGGAAGCCTGATCTTTTAATAACTTGTAAGTCCTGAGATGATGAAAGATGACTTCACTTGAGCACTTTTCTGCCCAAAATGGGCATGTCAAATTCCATGAGATAAAGAGCTCCGCATGGTTTAGAAAATGAATGCCTCAAGGCTGCTTAGAAACCTGTGGTAACATGATGGCAATACAATAATAATGTGCTTTTTGGTATAAATATTTTCTTGCGCTCCACAGATTACAGCAATGAACACATTTGTAAACATGACTTTTCTCTCCTTCTTTCAGGAATGGGAATAAAATATACTTACTAAGGTATCTTTTGAAATAAAATATCATATTTCTTTTTTGAGTCTCTTTTTGGCTACTGAATTTCACAGCTTTTTTCAACAATGTTTTCTGAATATTTCGTCAAACATCATGAAAGTTATCTCACCCATTTATACATATGTTACAATGCTTAGAATTATTTGGTAATGGTGAATGATTAAAATACCATAATTTGGATCTGCCTCAAAAAAGAAGAAAGAGGAAAAGCCACAGTAAAAGCATAAAAATGAACCAAACAAAAATACTTATTATGTAAAACTAACAAGTAATGGCAACACAGAGGGAAAGTAATTTTCACTGAGTGGCATCCTGATGCACATTTTAATACAGCAACGCTGCACTACTCAGAATACGGCAACATATTCAAATCCAAGAGATTGTCTTCCTGAGGAAATCCTGTGCATGATAAGGCAGAGATTCATTCGTACAAATACTTCTGTATCTGTGATACTGATACCACAGATACATCCAAAATCACTGGCCTATGGCATCCACTTATTACTGCAGAAGAAAAAAGAAACTTGAAAAAATATTTTCTTCAAGAACATCAAAAGTATTGAGAACACACATTTACAAGTCTTTTCCTTTTACATGAATACTGCCCATTATTTTTTTTTCTGGAAATTCATACAGAAATTGGGGAGATTTTAAAGGTAAAATCAATGTACTCAGAGAAACTGGACATCTAGAAAGACTCCCACTGAGCAGCAGTCAGTTACTGTGCTACACACAGGAGAGCAGCTTGACAGCCTGATACACCCAGCCCTGATTGCAGAGGGATTTTTGCTGTAACTCTTCAGGGGTCTTTCATATTTCAACACTACATGGTCAGCCTCAAGAAGGTAATAAAGTTAGAAGTGAGAAGGAACACACAGGTAAGGTGGATCAGGGTCAGGAATAACAAAACACAGAGAAGTCATGATCCTTAAAATGTCATCCCCCTCTTTCCTCCCCTCCTTCTTCTTAACAGTGATTCCTTGTATGAACTGGAACACTTTCAGCTATTTCCAAGTAACACAAAGAAAAAACAGAGTTGGGCCAAGGTTCCTTGGCTAAGCTTGTAAGCCCCCTCTGCATTAACACCTAAAATTTTCACATATAAATTCATTTGGCCTGAAAACTACCAGATTGACTCATAAAGGGAAAAAAGGGGGGAAAACAAACAAAAAAACCCTTAGTTAAAAGAAAATTTTGAAACTGTTTTAGACTTAAAATACAGGTCATAAAAAATATCCTGATTTTAATTATTGACTGGTGTCAAATCTATGATTGGATCCCTCTGGCTTCATTGTAGGTTTTTCCTATCCCTTCATATTTGACATATTCTTTAAGATGACTTTCTGGGATATAGTTGAAAAAATGCTAGTGTTTACTGTATACAACTTTATATTATTCTGATATGTACTGTGTACTTCTCAGAAGAAATAAGAAAGCATGTTTTTTGTTCCCAATTGTTTTTCATCTCCTTGCTATAATTATGTGAACTTTTCAAGGAAAAAATGAGAAGGGGATTAGAAAAAGAATTCAGATAATATGGCATAACACAAACAGTCTAGCTTAGGTTATTGCTGCATTTCTGAGAAATGCAGAGATATTCCACAAATGAAAATGAAATCTTTATACTGTATTACATCACAATATGTTTGTTTCTCTGTATATTCAATACAAGCAAAAAATGAGGAACATGAAGAGTGTCTGCAGGAGAAATGGAGTTGTAAATAGCATCCTTACTGAAGTAAAAAAAAAGAGGATATGACTATACTTCTGATTGTAGCAAAATTGGGTCCCATCACTCTTCTTTAGTTTAAATATTGCTGCTGTTTCTTCTCCATAAATGCTACAAACTCAATTTTATATGTCTCAGAGAAACTAAAAAACAGATTTTACTGCTTTCCATTCATTCCGGAAGCTTAAAAAAAACCCTGAAGATAATAAGTATTTTATTTCAAAACCTGATATCTTATAATTTCCTAACTTCAGAAAAAAAAAGCAGCATGTCATTGGAATACAAAACAATTAAAAAGTAATAAAAACATAGAGATGGAAATTACAGGCTTAGGGCCCTGAGACTTTTTTTCTGATAAAACTTCAGAAATCCCAGTACTAGTGAACAGACTCCGGTTGCCACAGAACTTGTCAGTATTCTGGAAAAACTGCAGCTGTACTTTGAGTCCCACAGACAGCTAACTTCTGACATCTGTGAACGGTTCTTTGTAAATGTAGACTTCTCTCTTTGACTCAAAGCTGAGCTTCTGGAAAACCTCCAAAACAGCCACTCTTGCGTGGCTGAAAAATGCTCTAAATGCGTGCTAGGAGATGGCATGGCAGACTACGCATATCTAAACGTGCGTAAAATCTGACGATGCTCTTTCTTTCCACATATAGGGATTGCAAGTTGTCTGCTTTACACTTCCTGTTGACCTACAACTGAGGAATGTCAGCAGGTATAAGGAATATCATAGAAATGCAGGATCAGAAACATGTTACAACAGAGTGCTGTTGACTTAAAGGAAAACGTAACTTAGGTTTCAAGTATTCAAGTACCCTGTCAGAAAAATAGCCTCAAAATGTTTAAAGATGTTAGAAACAAAAATTACTTTTTTAACATCATGATCAATTCAGCTGAAATAGAATTTGTTTCAATAGTATCTTTTTCTATCATTATTTACTCAATCTCAATTAAAATTGGTGAGATTTCAACTGTTTTCTTGGTAAGGAATGCATTGCAAAAACTATCTATCCTGAGTTTTCCCTTTTTAACCTCACAACCTTTCATCTTAGGAAGCCTATTGATCATATGTTCTGATTTATTTTTCCCTATCTTGGGAACGACATACTTACAGCATTCTTAGCAATTACTATGATGCTGCCACCTCAGACATCATTTAGGCAATCTGAATACACAGATTCTCCAAGGTATTTAGACACTGAACTCCTGCTGATTTCAAGTGTGTTTTCAAAAAGCTGTTACGGGGTCAAATCAGTAGTGGAGAGTGTAGAAAATTAACACCTATATTCACATACTCTGCATGTAGGCAAAGAGCAAATGCAGCCACTGTGTCTTGGGGAACTGTTCACTTTTCCTCTGTAGTTGTGTGGTATCTTAAAGAAGGCAGATGAGTGAGGAATGATGCATCACTACTGGGTGGCAAGGCACAACTCCCAAAAAAGACAGAGTTATACTTGTAGATATAATATAGGAGAGTTATATATAAGAGATATATTTATATATTTATATGCTTTCCTACACATACATGCAGACACATACACACATATATACATGCATATAGGAGAGTTACACCACTAGGACTGTCATATGCACTCTGCCATATGCAGACCCACTCCTTTCACATTTCTCTTGAGCTGATGCTGCAAGTTTTTCCTCCGTTATCATGCAGCTATATCAGTTTTCAGTGGTGAAGAACCTTATACAGGGGTCAGACTGACCTTAAAAATCTTTGAGAGAAGCAGATTCAGTACTGCCTTTGAAATATGATGTGACCATAGGCTATATGAAACAAAGGCAAGAGTACATATTTGCCCTTGTATTGTTACTTTCTAATATCTGCAATATAGAAAATATTGAAAGATAATAGGAGTGTATACCCTAGAAGTAAACTGCATTTAAGAACTAAAATCATCCTTCTTTAGTTATACAATTCACTAATAAAAGACTCATTTTCACTATTTTTCAACATGTAGTAGGTATTCCAGAATGTATTCAGAATTTTTCAGTATGTATTAACCGGCTGATTTCAAAGAACTAAATTATCCTCATCACAAAGATAATTCACAAGGAGCAGCACATTCCATGCTGTGAAACTGAATTCTGACGTCTTATTCAGTTAGAAGTTCTGGCAATTATAGTCTAGCACATTTACATATTGTGCATTTTAACGGAGAGAATCTTGCAAAGCAAGTGATCACCTGGAAACATATAATGCCACACAGTAGACTTCATCCGAATCTCAAAGTTCATCTCACATTAATCTTTAAAGCCTCTGGAATTGGTTTCTATTTACATGAGAATATTCAAGAGTCTGGTAATTATGATATTTATTCTCCACTGAAAAAGTAAGATATGCATGTGGGGTGGAAGGAAAGAAAATAATATCTGCACGCTCTATTCTGATAGAACTGAAGAGGATTTTTCCCTTGATTGCAAAGTTATCTTTTCCAGTTCTTTGTAAACTGTGGTTTTTACTAATATATTTTTAAATGTGAAAATGTAACTGCATGCATTGATCTTCAGTTATTGAGTCATTTCACTTCTTTGGTGAAAAAGTCACCAAAGGAAACTGTAACTTCTTAAAACACTGTTGTCAGTGTGTGGAGGATCTAGCCAACAATGATAACCAATATACTAAGCATCACAGCTTCATACAGCTCTTTTTATATTGGTTAATTTAAATCACTGAAAAAGTAACCCTGCTCTTGTTCGTTTAAAGTTTGAGAAGGTCATGCTGAACTACTATATGAACAAATGGAACACTACAGGCAGTGACTAAAAAGGCATTCCTGGACTGGAGTGCCAGGTTAAGGTTGCTCAGATCATTTGAAAGATTATTAACTGACTACTGTAAATGAAAAAAAGGATGTGTAGGCAAGTTAGATGAAATAAAGTAAAAATATTAAAGGTTTAGATCCATAAATGGCTTAATAAAATATAAAAGTCTACACTGCTATGCTCAGAGCCTCCTCTGACTGGGAAGACATGACTTTGAAACCTGTCAATTTGAAGGGACCATTAAACTCATGTTAAACTCAAGTTCCTTGGTCAAAATTTCTTATCACTGAACTTATATATGAAAGGGGTAGTCTCATCACATCTTACAACAAAATAGCATGCTGAGGGATGTATTCTTCCTGGAATGTCCCTTGAACAACATATTTGGGACAGCTGTTTTTAATGATCTGTGAAACAAATAATTCAGTATCAAATTACACTGGAGTTCAGAAACACAGAGCTGGAAAGAAAAAAGAAAGAAAAAACCTAGGGTATTAAGTTAAGCATAGAAAATACAATTTATATAATAAAATAAATATAGAATTTGTGGCAGACTCAAGTCATATCAGATGTTTTATAAAGAAAGAAGAACAATGCCACAATCAACAGATTAGCAACAATAGAATAATGAGAAGAAACAAAGTAAAATCCCTGTTAATGGTTTTAAGAATATTATAAGGTACCATAAAAACCCCTAGAATTCTCCAGGCAAAGCTCCTTAATAGTAGCTTATAGCATTTTGACTGAAAATGCTGTGAGCCGGCGCTAAAGCCAGTGCCTTCGTACGGCAGTTGTTTTTAACTGCTTTTCAAAAATAGTTTTATACCTGATAAAAATCTAGAGCTAACCTAACATTAAGTATTTCCAACATCCTCATTATCCCTGCCCTAACACATCCTTCTCCCTACTCACCTACTCACATGCATACAGATATACAGAAACACAAGAAGTTTTACCTGGCCGCTGTTTTTGGATGCTAATGAGTACTAGCCCAGGCATGAAGGCTCTCTCAATGGAAATGGAGACCAAGCTCCAAGTCATGTGCCAGGGAAGAAAAGTAATGAGCTTTCTTATGTTCCATGGGCTCAGAGTGTAAATAAGGGGAATGACTGTGCTAAGTGCAGGCACTCATAAAGACTGAATCTATGGGACAACTGACTTTTCATGCCGCACTAGATCTCTAGTGCAGGACAAGCTTCAGCAGAAATGCAAAGCCTAAGAAACCTAAAGGCAGATGGGTTCAGGTATGGACTTACTTCAGACTCCCACTTCTAAGTGCTGGTCAACTTGTGGTGCCACCAGCACATGCTGACACCTGACAAAGAGAATGCTAGCACAGGAAAGGCTTGGAGTTGTGTCAAAAAGTGTCATTATCTGGTTAAGTTGTTGATGGTTGAGTTCAGGACAAGACAGCTGTGATGAGTCATCATGTTAGGGGTGAAGAGAGGAGACATTCCCTACTCTCTGAATTGGTATAAGCATTCTAATGGCTATTACTTTCTGGTTGGTGCATATATGTTGAAGGACATGACAAGGAAAGACCTGTTGCAAGACTTTTCTGTGGTAGATATTAGGAAGTAGACGATACATGCAAGTATGCCATGTCACTAATGCTCAACAGCTTTGTTAAGTATTTGACAAGAGACGGTTTCTGATTCTTCATGCTCCAAAACCAAAAGGACTGCAGAAAAGTTAGTAGGTCAGAAAACAGCAGTGGAAAAATCTCATCAGAGCAATGAAGAGATTTGAAGTCATGAATTGCCTAAGACCTCCAACGTCTCAGCAACTGACTGTGAATTTGTCATGTGCACTGTTTTTCTTTTGAGAGATGTGAAAGGGGAATGTAAGGCTAATCAACCCTTGAACAGGCTTCTACTGAAGTATAACACATGGAACATTTTCATATAGGTTAATAATAAAAACTTCTGTCAGCAGTCTGACTCAGTCAAACAATTTTTTTCTGCTTCAGAATCTTTTGTCCCTCAAATTTGTTAATTTATCTGTTTTATGATTAAAGACTTCCCACAGTCACAACCTCAAACTCAGTTTTCTCTTGACTAACCTTTAAAGAACATAACATAATAGTGTAGGCCTTTCATGTAAACTGCTTCTCTTAATTTCCAGAATTGAGCTTAACAGCATGGATGCTTACTCATTTTTAGTGAGTTCTGGCATAGACAAAAAAAAGGTTCTTGAACTTGAGTTTCTCCCATCTAACTTTCAGCACTTAAATGAGCCTTTAAATTATCCCTACTTTCCCTGAGGGACAAAGGGACATAGTAAACTGAAAGAAATATCTATCTTGAGAGGGTGATTCTGTTCTTAAGGAGGCATTTAACACCTGTTTATCATTAAGTACAGAGGCAGCCTAGAGCAAATAAGCCTCCATTAAAACAGGCTTGAGTACCTATTTGCTGTGCTTGAATTTTTCCAGTAAGAACAGCTAGCCTCCCACAGAAGCGATTTCTTGTCTTGTCTCTTCAAAGTTAAGTGTCACAAAAGGGCTCTTCTGAGCTGAACGGTTTTGAATTATATTCTGATTTACCTGAAGTCCATCTCAGCCCCCTTTCAGTATGCAAGTCCCTGAACATATCCACAGGTTTAACTCAAGTTATTATTTAATGTATTTCTTAGTTCATTGAAGTTTTAACTTTGTAATTGGTTGTTATCAACAAACTTTTACTAAAATTTATGTAAAAAAAAGAGAGTAAACAACAATTAAAATAATAAACACACATGATGCACACATGATGCATTTTCTCAGGTGCTGATTTACCTAATGTACATGACACATCTCAGTAAACAGTCTTTAAAGCATTGGCACTCTGTAAATTAACTGCTTTAATTAACAGTTTCGTTCACAAAAACTATTGAAAGGATTCTATCCATAGTGGAAGAGTATCCAAAGCAATAAACAACTTTTGCAGGTGTGCAAATGATGAAGCAAAACTGTATGACATCTCCAGAGCTATGTCTTATGAGGGTATTTCAGGCATGCAAATTTTATTCTTACTGGCAAAAAAAAATAAAAAAGATAATAATGATAAAACAATTTCAAAAAAAAAAAAAAAAGATTTTCCTTATCTTGGAACAGTTTAAAAGTTCTGTATTACTGGTTTCACTGTCCACTGACATCACGTTCTGCAAATTAAAATGCTGAAAGAGAAACAGACTTCTGAGTGAGGAACTTACAGGCAGTTTAGGTTTAAATTTTGCCCAGCATATATGCAGGGCATATTATCATGGGAGGATTTGGAAACAGGGTGAATGTCAACTATTACAACTACTTTGAAAGAGTGAAAATATGAGCTTTTGATGAAGAAGTACCAAAAAGAAAAGTGAAGTCTCTCTGCTCACAGATTTTGTTACTGGGGCTTCCATTTTTCTGGACTAATAGTATCAGTGGAGTGAAACGCTACCCATAATGTCAGCATTTGGTCCAGAATAAAAAAGATTTATGTAAGTTAGGAAATTCTGCAAGAAAACACAAAGATGTTTGGATTAGAAAAAGAAACAAAAAATAAATTGTAGTAATATGGTTATGCCTCAAAATCTGAAAGTATTAATAAAATTTTAAAAATCATAACTGCAGTTCAATAAAGATTAGAAAAAGAAACCAAAACCAAATGCAGGCACACCAAAATAGTATGTGCTAAATAAACATAAGAGATTATTAATTTACTGTTCAAAAACTATATGATAATGCAACATGAATCCATGATATGATGTTTTTTTCACAAGGTGAAAATATTTATTACTTCTTACTCAACGTAAGTAATAGATATGATATTTAAAAATACACTCTTTATTTGAAAGAGCATGCTGTAAGCAGCAGCATATGATGAATGACTAGGGATTACATACTGGTGGTATCTCAAGGGTCAGAAGGTTTTTCACAATAGTACTAGATTTCTCCAGCTAAGAGTTTGGAGCAAAGATACATATGGGACATGCAAGTCAAACAAATCAGCTTTTCTCAAAAGCAGAAATAGAAAATAAACTATGTATGTGAAACGGCTGGGGCCCCAAGAACATGGAGGTATTGTAAATACCTTAATTACTCAACTATCCAGGGTGCTTAACTAAACAAAGGAAAGCCTTTGCAATTTGGAGAGCGGTAATGGCTGTAAGATAAGGAGGCTCGGGATGTTCTCACTTCAGATGGCTGGGCCTTGGGATGGGCGGATGCACGGGAACATAGAGATAGGGGAGTTGCAACAGCTGCCTCGAAGAACATGGCCTACGTGATTCCAGGACTGAGTTTATGTAAAATACAGTGAGGAAGACTACAAACCGTCATCTGAGGACCCCCCCGCCCCGACACCCACCAGGGAAGATGAATGTGCATGCGGATATTTGCATATGTCATGGTTATGTAAATGTGTTCTCGGCAATCCTATGACTATGTATGACTTTATGGTATATAGTCTCTGAAAATCTGCCAAATTGGCGGAGCAGTCATGGTGGATAATCCTCAGTGCTGCAATAAAGAATGCCTGCTAAATAACACACTCTGGTGTTACTGAGTTTTCTTTCGGACTCCTTACCCAGTCGCACCTAGCTTCCCACTTCGGTGAGGAAAGTTAGAAGGCAAGGGGGTTTGGAGATATCCGATTTTTGTATCAGTTCTGGTGAGCCAGGCAGGAGACTCTGTCCGGCTGCAGGACCCCTGGGTCGGACACTCCCTTGGCCGGCCCCGGAGGCTTCTCTGGAGGGACTCTCCGATTCGGCGGATCCATGCGGGGACAAATGACGTGAGGAAAACAGACCCCACAACCAGCAGGGTTGTAAAGTAGGTATGTTTATTCAGTGCTGGGCAGCACGGGGGGTAGTCCCACCAAAATCGTGCGCACCTTCGCGGTACTTCAGCTTGTATTTATGTACCAAAGTATTACATATTCATCATTTCAAGGATGCCTATACACATTCATGACTTTCCCCGAGAAGGCAGTCTTTATTATAATGAGTTCCTCCTGGTGGTTGTGGGCTGGGGTCTCAGGGATGAAGGCCGTATGTCTTCCTCGCTGTGTACTTCTCACCTTTTCTTCTTGCACGGGCGTGGTAACATCTTGGCTCAAACCGCAAGACCAGTTCTCGATGGGTTTCGTATGACCTTAATGTTCTGCTACTTGTTCTATTGAGATATGCTTAGGCAGTTAATTTACACATCAGGCTGATAAAGAATTAAAGAATTTCTCAACCCCCAGGACAGCTCACAGGCAAAGAATTTCTCAACCCCCAGGACAGCTCACACCCAGATCAAATAGCAAGTAAAAAAAGGAAAAGGAGTTATGTCCCTTATCACAGACAAGGACCACTGGTAAGAAAAGGCATTCTTACTGTGTTCGTTTTGTTTTGTTTTTGTAGAAACAATTTTCTTGTAAAAACAATTTTTGTAGAAACAAGTTTTTTGGGACCGGTCATTTGGAGCTACTCATAAGTCGCGGTTCGCATGAACCCCGCCGGGTGGCATACATTTGCATGTACGATTTGTATCAATCACAGAATCACAGAATCACAGAATGTTAGGGATTGGAAGGGACCTCGAAAGATCATCTAGTCCAATCCCCCTGCCGGAGCAGGATTGCCTAGACCATATCACACAGGAACGCGTCCAGGCGGGTTTTGAATGTCTCCAGAGAAGGAGACTCCACAACCTCTCTGGGCAGCCTGTTCCAGTGTTCAGTCACCCTTACAGTAAAGAAGTTTTTCCTCAAATTTAAGTGGAACCTCCTGTGCTCCAGCTTGCACCCATTGCCCCTTGTCCTGTCAAGGGATGTCACTGAGAAGAGCCTGGCTCCATCCTCATGACACTTGCCCTTTACATATTTATAAACATTAATGAGGTCACCCCTCAGTCTCCTCTTCTCTAAGCTAAAGAGACCCAGCTCCCTCAGCCTCTCCTCATAAGGGAGATGTTCCACTCCCTTAATCATCTTCGTGGCTCTGCGCTGGACTCTCTCTAGCAGTTCCCTGTCCTTCTTGAACTGAGGGGCCCAGAACTGGACACAATATTCCAGATGCGGCCTCACCAGGGCAGAGTAGAGGGGGAGGAGAACCTCTCTCGACCTGCTGACCACACCCCTTCTAATACACCCCAGGATGCCATTGGCCTTCTTGGCCACAAGGGCACACTGCTGCCTCATGGTCATCCTGTTGTCCACTAGGACCCCCAGGTCCCTTTCCCCAACGCTGCTCTCCAACAGCTCTGTCCCCAACTTGTACTGGTACATGGGGTTGTTCTTGCCCAGATGCAGGACTCTACACTTGCCCTTGTTATATTTCATTAAATTTCTCCCCGCCCAACTCTCCAGCCTGTCCAGGTCTCTCTGAATGGCTGCGCAGCCTTCCGGCATCTCAGCCACTCCTCCCAGTTTTGTGTCATCAGCGAACTTGCTGACAGCGCACTCTAATCCCTCATCCAAGTCATTAATGAATATATTGAATAGAACTGGTCCCAGAACCGACCCTTGCGGAACTCCGCTAGACACAGACCTCCAACTGGACTCTGTCCCGCTGACCACTACTCTCTGGCTTCTTTCCTTCAGCCAGTTCACAATCCACCTCACTACCCGATCATCCAGACCACACTTCCTCAGTTTAGCTGCGAGGATGCTGTGGGAGACCGTGTCAAACGCTTTACTGAAATCGAGATAGACCACATCCACAGCTTTACCATCATCTATCCACCGGGTAACATCCTCATAAAAGGCTATCAAGTTGGTTGAGCAAGACTTCCCGTTGGTGAAGCCATGTTGACTGCCCCTAATGATCCCCCTATCCTTGATGTGCCTAGAGACAGCACCAAGAACAAGTTGTTCCATCACCTTTCCGGGGATGGAGGTGAGGCTGACCGGTCTATAGTTACCCGGGTCCTCCTTCTTGCCCTTTTTGAAGACTGGAGTGACATTCGCTTTCCTCCAGTCCTCAGGCACCTCTCCTGTTGCCCATGACTTAGCAAAGATGACTTAGCAATCATCCGGTTAGTGCAATCGTTTGTTTGTGCATTTGTATTTGATTTTGACATTTGCATGTACGATTCGTATTAATCTTCTGGTTAGTGCGATCGTTTGTTTGTGCATTTGTTTGGTTTACATATGTGTAGTAATACGTATATATTTGGTATACGCGTATTTGAAAATCTTTGAATAACCTATGTTGACATTTGTCATCTGGGGAGTAACAGCTGCTGTTAGCTTTGTAATCTGTGCACCTTTGTTCATCTCCCCGAGTTTTTTTGGGGGGCGAATGGATGTTTAGAGGAACATTTGGATTTAACCTGACTTTGTATCTGAACTTGTATGATTGTGTGAGTGAGACGTACAAATACGTACGAAGCGAGTGTGGAGTCCGGATCTGCGGTTCTGTTATCCCGTGAGGGAAATAGGCAGAGAAGAACGAAGTGATTGATAAATGTGGGAACCTGCAATACTGTGTCTATAGTAATTGCCTTTATACAAGTTAGATGATGGAGAAAAATGGCCTTTTAACTGAACTTAGAATTATAATACTTTGTCACAACTTATGTTATTTTTAAAGGGAAGGAAAATGGGATGAAGTGGTTTATGCAGATATTTTCTTTACTCTGCGGAATCACCCAGAGTGGCAAAAGGAATATGGAATTAATTTAGCACCCCAGGACCCTATGGTCCTGGTGATAGTGATACCAGACGGTTCAATTTAGCAACAGTTTAGCAAGAGTAGGCCTCAGAGTAGGCTCTAAAGGCTTGCTCTGTGTTACCTTTATACAGAACAAACTTTCCTGTCAATAATCTTCCTTTTAGCTAAGAATAATATAGAATAATAATAATAGGTTCTGACGTATCTACATGTTTTGTAGATAGAGTTTGTTTATGGGATTGATAACAAGGTTCTAGTAAACAAAGATTCATGCTGTTTACGCTTAGTCCTAGAAAAACTAAGGTCTCTGCTAATTATATAAGGCCAAAAGACAAAACAAAACTGTAAAGAACAACTTTGTGATGTCTAAATTAACTTGATTCATAAACTCTTGTGTCAGAGGAGAGATAAGTCCAAAACGATATCTTCTTCTTGGGAACACATGTACTTGTAAACAAGAAGGCCTCAACCACGCTTGCGCACAAGCACGATTGAAGGGGGATTGGGACCACCAGCGACCCCCAGAGACCACCCAAGACCCCTTCCCCAATTTAGTACGCATGTGTAAAGACATTACGTAATGCATTACATAATGTGTTATGTATAAGTTGTTTTTTAATTGGGTGGGGTTTTTTTCTTGGAATTGTATATAAGGAGCAAGCTTTTGTTCTTAGGTGTGCATGCTAGGAGGAGAGATCCCCCATGCACCCAGCGCTGCAATAAACCAATGTCGGCTTTCTAAACTATCATTTGGTTTGGAGAGTTTTCTTGGTTACTATTTTCGGTAACAATAGAAAAAGAAGAAAAATAAGCAAAATGGGAAGTTAAAAGGATGTTGCTCGGCTTGTAGCATTGGACAAAAGTGTTTAAAGGTTGGTGCACAGAATGAGAGATTAGAGGAGGTGATAGAGAAGGAGATTCTGTGGGGAATTATCGGGATGATCCTGAAAAGGTTGCTAAAGGATTTGAACTAATTGTGAAAACCCAGGATCCTGACTGGGAGGATGTGGATGCAATGCTGGATGCCGTGTTTAGCAAATCAGAAAAGCAGATGATATTAGGAGAAAGCTACAGAAAGTGCAAGGAATGGATGCGAGAGATTTAGAGAGGTTGCTGAAGACTGCGTGGCAGGTGTATCGGAATGGGGAGACTTGGAGGGGGAGAGCGATGGGCAGAGCGGCTGCCGGTGCCGCAGCGGCTGCTCTGCGCACCGCAGGGGGCCAGAGACCCTCTCGGAATTTACCGGGAAATAACACTAACACTGTGAGAAGAGGTGCAAATGCCCCACCGAGGGGAAATCAACCCCTCCCAAAAGATCAGTGCGTGTACTGTAAGCAGATGGGGCATTGGAAAAAGGATTGTCCGAAACTGAAATCGGGAATGGTTACTGATATAGGAGCTGACCAGGGGAATCTTCCCTAGCAGAACCCTTGGTAAAAATGCAGCTAGGGAAAGGAGAGAAAACTGTAGAATTCCTAGTAGATACAGGTGCCACATTTTCAGTATTGAATCAGACCTTATTGCCAATAAGCAAACAAAATGTTAACATTGTGGGAGCAACTGGGCAAGCTGAGAAAACTTCCTTTTGAAACCATTAGAATTCAAAATTGGAAAAGTGTAGGAACTCATAATTTTCTCTCCCTGCCTGATCCTCCTAGGCCATTTTTGGGAAGAGACTTATTAGAAAATTGAATGCTGAGATAAAATTTAAAAATGGAGAAATTGAGTTTAAAATACCAGAAAAGAATTACATTGAAATTTTAAGTTTGGCTCTCACTGAACCCCAAATTAGGGAAGAAGAAATTATACATGAAATAAAGGACCAGGTATATGCAGGAGTGTGGGCCTCAGGAATGCCTGGAAAAGGCAAAAATGCAGAATGGGTTGTTGTTAAACTTAAAGAGGGAGCACGGCCTGTTAGGATAAAACAATATCCCCTGAAACTGGAAGATAGGTGAGGAGTGAAAAGTATTATAGAGGACTTCATGACTCATGGTGGATAATCTCCAGTGCTGCCCAGCGCTGCAATAAAGAATGCCTGCTTAATAACACACTCTGGTGTTATTGAGTTTTCTTTCGAACTCCTCACCCAGCCACACCTAGTTTCCCACTTCGGTGAGGAAAGTTAGAAAGCAAGGGGGTTTGGAGATTTCCGATTTTTGTATCATGTGTTTTATAGTGGCATTTTGGCTGGTTTTTGTGTTATTTTATGCTTTCTTTCAGCATAACAAAGACACTCTATTTTATCTTAGATGTGAAGGTTAACCACTGAGCTCTATTAACTGTATACAAACAAAAAAAGTGGGTTTAGAATATTATTAATAACAATGGAATATGTAATGAAAGAAAAGAAAATATGAATTAACAGAAAACTCTTTTCATTAAACATAATTTGTTGACCAAGTAGTAATTGCTATGATAAGAAAACACAAGCACAAAACAAGGAAATTGATTTCTTATTATAGTATCCACATGACATTTTAATCCATGTATGACAGCAAAAAAGGAAACAAACAAAAATCCTTGCTTCTGGCTACACAGGTCTGCTATCACATCATTAACGCTAACAGCAATGTTCCACAATCCGTATGATCATCCACATCAATTTAACAGAATAAAAAATTAAAAATACATATTATTATAGACAGAACTACATAAAATAAACTTAGTCATACAGAAATTTTCATGTGCACTTGCTAGCAACCATTTGAAAGACAACTTAAGGTGTTTCCTGTAATATTAAGTTTTTAAAAGTATGTTTGCTAATGCAAGTCTGAATTTTGATACAGTATCTGCCTCATGATGAGTAGCACTATATTTCCTAAAAAGTCCCACTTAGGTCAATAAGACTACAGATGACATAAAGTATAAATATATATTAATCTTGTTACTGTTATACTTAGGTATCCCTGGTTTTAATACATTGACTGACCATTCACCAAATATGTAGTAAGCCCACTTAATTTTAGATATCAGTTCAGGCATTATGCTAAATTCATGGTGTCCCAGTAGAGAGGGATTTAGAGCAGACTTCAGGTCACTTAAGTAGAATTATCCTTTGGAGATGCCCATTTTACATTGTTATCTATAGGACAGTAAGATGAATTGACCCTGATTTAGACACCATGCATGGTTGCCTAGTAAGACTATTTTAAAACATGGTACCTGTCTGCCTTTAAAAAGTATGTTTTATTTTATAAAGCTAAGTAAAATATTTCTTGCCTTTCCTACAATAGTTGGGAAATTGTTCAAGTGGAAGGAACTAATTTCATTTAGCACTGCATAGATGCATTTCAGAGGTAAGTAACATTTTGCAAAGGAGGGCAGTGTCCTAACAAGCTTGAAACCTGCAGAACCTACATAGGCTTCAAAACACTAAAGTTTATCCTAGGCAAGACAGACTTCATGATTTAGGTACTGATACTGTTATTTATTAACATTCTCCATTGCCATCCATGTCAGCAATATGTTTGCATCAAAAAAATGGATTGAAGCAAGACATAAAAGGACATTAAACATTTCAAATATTTTACTATATTAAGAGTTAGATTCATTTTGTGGATGAGATATCAGAAAGGGAGTTCTGAGAAATTAATTCATTCAATAAATCTTTCCATATTACATATGCAACATTTCAGTTAACTGATCTTATTTTCAGTTGCTGAAACAAAGACTGGGGATAATACTTCCTTTCACCTCTCAATCTGCTTTTTCTACTTTGGCTGAAAATTTCCAGGTAGCCAAGTACCATTAAGTAGCTTCACACTATTTAGTTCCCACTGGATTTCAACAGGACTGACACTCTCACTCCCACTGATTTTTCTCTCAGTCATAGGTTGTAATATGGCAATATGTATTGATATTATCTGATTAGATAGCTCTAATGAAGAATCCAGATGCCATTTGCAACTTCCAGGTATCACAATAGTAGTAATAAACATATAGTAAAATCCCATGTGTCTTTCTACTTAAGCTTTGTAGGATGCTCATGTTCTGTAGGGATGTGTATAGAAATCTAGATGTGAAACTACATTAAATCATAAATGTCATACCACTTCTACACAGAAATAAACTGCTCATCAGCATTTTTTTCCTCTGAAGACTGTAACTCTCTCTTTAACAGAGGTTGGGAAAGGGTGCTTGGCATTTTATAACTAGTGATAGAATAAGACTTAAATACTGTTTGCAGAGCATTTTGATATTCTTAACTAAGTTGAATCATATAGTTATTATGACTTTTTTCCCTTTTTATTCAGTGTATTATATTTTTAATATCTTGCAAGTTATCTGTGTACTTTATACAGATAATATATGCAATATAGAAGGTTTTATTATATATATCACTATCATTTTTCACTTAAACTAATACATTCACTGGTAAACTAATAAAACACTGGTATTATCCAGTTATTTTACTGATAATAAAACACAAGCCATTTCTTACCTGTGTTTTCCACTGGTCTATAATTCTTAAAATCCCTTGCTCACAAATCACATTCTATTCCTTCCTTTTGAACAGTAAAGCAGCAGTCCTCTTCCATCCATTGCCTAGTGTAAAGAAATTTTAAACCCATTATCGGTTACAGTAAACAGTAAATTAACAGAATAAAGAAAGAAAAGATCAGTCCTTACATACTACTCTTTTAAGTATTACCATAAAAAATGTAATCAATAAAGATGTTCAAGGTAGCCTGCTCCAAGCCTATGGTTCAAAGAACATGGGACAACATCACAGCACCTTTAAAAAAAGGATTTTCAGTTTTGTAAAAAATTTGTCTCATATCTTTCTTGATTTGCCAGCTCTCAGTCTTGTCAACTGACCAGATATATTTAGATTTAATTAAATTTAAAATAGACAAGTGAAAATTCAAACCCAATACCAGATTATCATATATGTCTTGATACAAGTTGCTGTCACTTTGACTTTCAGTCATTTTACTTCCAAAGAAGAACCAGTAACATGAAGTAGAAAAGGCTGACTGAGAGTAACAAGCTATGGTTCATGACTGCATTCATCAGTTCATGAATTGTCAGTGCAGTGAACTTGTAATTACCTCGCCTTTGGGTTAAAAGACTGTGGATTCAAATTTTACACCAAGACCATGACTCTCTTAAAACCAGTGGAGACATTCAAAAAAATTATATTACATTAGTAAATACCTTTAAAATAAAACCTCTTTCCCTAATCACAAATTCTTAGACTATGTGTGATACTAATGTCCAGCAGTAAAATGTTTAACAGTGCTGACATCTCCAAAAGAGAACTGTTGCTCTCCACAAGTTCAAAACAAGTAAACTCAGAATTAGTTTCAAGATCACTGACTGCAGGTTCAGAAAAGCAGTTTTCTATAGTCATGTTTTCATTAGTATTTAGAAGGATGAAAATTTGTTTATTTGTTTGTTTTTTAAGGTCTATATTTTGAAAAGAGAAGGCACTGTTCAAGAATTCTTGGTTTCCAGACAATATCAGTGTAATGCAGCTCTCAGTGTTCTACATGCTGCATTTTGATGTTACAGGAAATAACGTTTTAGTCCTCTGTTCAAGTATCTTGCTTACTATAACTGAAGGAATATATCTTCACACCTCTTTGAATTTTTCCTCTTCTTTAGAAAAATAATAATGATAATAAAATTTTGAAACTCTCATGTCTTTGATTAAACAACTGCCTCACTAGAATCACAGAATCACAGAATCACAGAATGTTAGGGATTGGAAGGGACCTCGAAAGATCATCTAGTCCGATCCCCCTGCCGGAGCAGGATTGCCTAGACCATATCACACAGGAATGCGTCCAGGCGGGTTTTGAATGTCTCCAGAGAAGGAGACTCCACAACCTCTCTGGGCAGCCTGTTCCAGTGTTCGGTCACCCTCACCGTAAAGAAGTTTTTCCTCATATTTAAGTGGAACCTCCTGTGTTCCAGCTTGCACCCATTGCCCCTTGTCCTGTCAAGGGATGTCACTGAGAAGAGCCTGGCTCCATCCTCTTGACACTTGCCCTTTCCATATTTATAAACATTAATGAGGTCACCCCTCAGTCTCCTCTTCTCTAAGCTAAAGAGACCCAGCTCCCTCAGCCTCTCCTCATAAGGGAGATGTTCCACTCCCTTAATCATCTTCGTGGCTCTGCGCTGGACTCTCTCTAGCAGTTCCCTGTCCTTCTTGAACTGAGGGGCCCAGAACTGGACACAATATTCCAGATGCGGCCTCACCAGGGCAGAGTAGAGGGGGAGGAGAACCTCTCTTGACCTGCTAACCACACCCCTTCTAATACACCCCAGGATGCCATTAGCCTTCTTGGCCACAAGGGCACACTGCTGCCTCATGGTCATCCTGTTGTACACTAGGATCCCCAAGTCCCTTTCCCCTATGCTGGTCTCCAATAGGTCTGCCCCCAACTTGTACTGGTACATGGGGTTGTTCTTGCCCAGATGCAGGACTCTACACTTGCCCTTGTTATATTTCATTCAATTTCTCCCCGCCCAACTCTCCAGCCTGTCCAGGTCTCTCTGAATGGCTGCGCAGCCTTCCATTGTGTCAGCCACTCCTCCCAGTTTTGTGTCATCAGCGAACTTGCTGACAGTGCACTCTATTCCCTCATCCAAGTCATTAATGAATATATTGAATAGTACTGGTCCCAGTACCGACCCTTGAGGGACTCCGCTAGACACAGGCCTCCAACTGGACTCAGTCCCATTGACCACCACTCTCTGGCTTCTTTCCTTCAGCCACTTCACAATCCACCTCACTACCCGATCATCCAGACCACACTTCCTCAGTTTAGCTGCGAGGATGCTGTGGGAGACCGTGTCAAACGCTTTACTGAAATCAAGATAGACCACATCCACAGCTTTACCATCATCTATCCACCGGGTTACGTCCTCATAAAAGGCTATCAAGTTGGTTAAGCATGACTTCCCCTTGGTGAAGCCATGCTGAATGCCCCTAATGATCCCCCTATCCTTGATGTGCCTAGAGACAGCATCAAGAACAAGTTGTTCCATCAACTTTCCGGGGATGGAGGTGAGGCTGACCGGTCTATAGTTATCCGGGTTCTCCTTCTTGCCCTTTTTGAAGACTGGAGTGACATTTGCTTTTCTCCAGTCCTCAGGCACCTCTCCCGTTGCCCACGACTTAGCAAAGATGATGGAGAGTGGCCTAGCAATGACTTCCACCAGCTCCCTCAGCACCCGCGGGTGCATCCCATCAGGGCCCATGGATTTATGGACGTCCAGATTGCTTAACTGGTCCCTGACCCAGCCCTCATCTACCAAGACAGATTCCTCCTCTATCCTGACTTCTTCTGCGGCCGCAGGGGTCCGGGGCTCCTCAGGACAGCCTCCAGCAGTATAGACAGAGGCAAAGAAGGCATTCAGTAACTCCGCCTTCTTTTTATCCTCTGTCTCCAGGGCCCCCACCTCATTCATCAGTGGGCCTACATTGCCTCTAGTGATGGCTTTACCTGCAATGTATTTGAAGAAGCCCTTTCTGTTGTCCTTGACCTCTCTTGCAAGGTTTAATTCCAAGGAGGCCTTAGCTTTCCTAGTTGCCTCCCTACATCCTCTGACAACAGACTTCTATTCCTCCCAAGTGGCCAGCCCCTCCTTCCATGATCTGTACACCCTCTTCTTCCACTTGAGTTTGCCCAGCAGTTCCCTGTTTAACCATGCAGGTCTCCTGGTACCCTTCCTCGACTTCCTACCTGCTGGGATGCTCTGATCTTGAGCTCGGAAGAAGCAGTCCTTGAATGCTAACCAACTATCTTGGGCCCCCTTATCTTCTAGTACCCTGTCCCATGGGATTTCCCCTAGCAATTGCTTGAAAAGGCCAAAGTTGGCCCTCCTGAAGTCCAGGGTTGTGATTCTGCTAGCTATTCTGGTCCTGCCACATGAGATCCTGAACTCTACCATCTCATGGTCACTACAACCAAGGCTGCCCTCAACCTTCACCTCTTCAACCAGACCCTCCTTGTTAGCGAGGATAAGATCCAGCAGCACTCCTCTCCTACTTGGCTCATCCACCATTTGCATCAGAAAGTTATCATCAATGCACTGGAGGAACCTCCTGGACTGAGGATGGCTGGCTGAGTAGGCCTCCCAGCAAATATCAGGGTAGTTGAAATCCCCCACAACAACCAGACCCTGTAATTGCGAGACTGCTCTCAGCTGCCTGTAGAAGGCCTCATCACCCTCCTCATCCTGATCTGGTGGCCTGTAATAGACACCCACAACAGTATCACCCCTGCCAGCCTGCCCCTTAATTCGCACCCACAAACTCTCAACTCGCTCCTGATCCGCCCCTGGACAGAACTCAATACATTCTAGCTGCTCACTCACATAAAGAGCAACTCCACCACCTCTCCTTAGTGGCCTGTCTTTCCTGAACAGGACATAGCCATCCATGACCACATTCCAGTCATGCGAGGCGTCCCACCAAGTCTCTGTAATTGCCACTAAATCATAGCCCCCCGACCGAACACGGATTTCCAGCTCCTCCTGTTTATTCCCCATGCTGCGTGCATTGGTGTACAGGCATTTCAGGGAGTGAGCTGAGCACACCGATTTCACCCCAGGGGGATGGGAGGCCTCTTGGTCTACCTCAACACTAGAGCATTGCCCCAGTGGTGCAAGCCCAGCTACTACCCCATCCCCCTTCGAATCTAGTTTAAAGCTCTCCGAATGAGCCCTGCTAATTCCTGTCCCAGAACCCTTTTGCCCCTACGACATAAACCTTCCCCATGTATTACCGTCACGCCTGGTGTCTTATAAAACCAGCCATTATCAAAGAACCCAAAGCCCTGCCTGTAGCATCAGTCTCGTAGCCAGGCATTTATAGAGAGAATCCTACTATTCCATCCCACGTCATCACCTGAAAATGGAAGGAGGGAGGAGAAAACAACTTGTGCCCCAGACTCTTTCACCAACTGTCCTAGGGCCTTGTAGTCTTTCTTCATCCCCCTCAGACTACGGGATGCAGCTTCTTCCCCACCTGTCTGGAAGATCAGCAGGGGGTAGTAGTCTGTGGCCTTCACCAGGTTGGGGAGTTTCCTGGTGATATCCCTGATTCGGGCTCCAGGCAGGCTGCAGACCTCCCTGTGATGGGGGTCAGCTCTGCATATTGGGCCCTCAGATCCCTTTAGGAAGGAGTCTCCAACCACTAAAACTCTTCTCTTCTTCCTTGTGGAGGAGGTAGCTATACGCCTGTCAGGTTTTTCTGACTGTGGTGGGACCTCTGATATAGGTTGCCTCTCCACCACATCCCCATTGGACCGGCTGTATTCCACTAGGGCTTCATATCTATTTCTCAGAGGCACCTGTGGAGGCAAAGTAGGCAAGGAGGGCACTCGTCTTTTGCCACGGCCATAGACTTGCCTCCACTCACTCCTCTCCTCTAAGTTATTGTTTTCCACCTGAGAGGGGCAGAGTACAGATCGATCCTGGGAGCTCTCCGGCAGGTGCTCCCATTTTAGTTTAGAATGTTTAATAACAACTTGATCATGAAAAGAATTATGGTATAAACCAATTTTTTTTTATATTACTAGTCATCTATTTAAATATTAATCGTAAGGGTTAAATGGTTATACAATCCATCAGAGGCCTTTAATTCTTGAAACATCCCATTTTTAAGGATGTTCCAGGGAAGCTAATCACAATACGCATGTTTCTTCATCAGTCTTAGACATATATAATTAATTAAAAGAGTTTACAATCTGAAAATCCACTTATATACCAAACTGTATAAATAATTTTTAAATTATGATAAATTTACCAAATAGAAAACTTAAACTGATATGTTTTTCAGAAGTTTTTTTCCCCATTTTATATATATGAGTACGTAATAACAAAAAAAACACCCTAAGACTTCATTAATATCCATTTTTTTACAAAGTTTATTTTGAAATCTAACTGCACAATCATGCATCTATTAATATGTCCTCATCAGTAACATGCAAGATAGTTGTCAAACAGAACTCTAAAAATCACAAATAAAGTTCACTATCATGTTTTCTACTCCTTCCGCTCAATTTCTCCTCCTTCAGTTAACGTTTTCATGAAGCAGATTCCTGCACATGGGTGCATATAGGGACACCTAGTGGCACTAACTGATGGAAACTCCGCGGCCAGAAGATCTGGAGGAGTCACCAGTGGTGTGAAATCCAGATCTCGCTGAATAGCCAGAACATGAAACTTCAGGTCATTGCAAGGCTTCGCCGCTTTTATTGTATTGAGTCCACTTACTTAAAAAACAAAACAAATGAAAACAAAACATTCCTCACTTCCTTTTAATGTAATGTAGCATAATTTTAGTGTCTATTAGGCAGAATGGTTAAATAATAGATTAATTTTTAATCACTGTGTAAATAAAGCTTCAGATTTATTTTAAATAAAGATCAAACTGTCTCATTAAGAGTCAGCCTATTTTATGTTATTAAGTGAATGTATGTATGTAAATATGTGAAACTAACATGTATTGTGTTTACATTTTGTAAATATATGTTTAAACATACAATGAAGAAATCCATGTGACGATTTGGTTTTTAGATATCAGTTTTATAATTTTGTTTTATTTTTTTAAAATTTTTATAAATTATTGTGTGTGCAGAGAGGTTGTCTTAAATAACACTTCCAAAAAGGTAGAACAACTTATTATTCTCAGACAAAATTATTCTAATGACAAAATATAAAGCTAAGCACTGGTATTCACTTACAGTCACGCAGGGCTGAGTTTACAAAAATATATATATGCTCCTATGTATCAATTACAGCGTTTAGATCTAGATCCCATATTCAGAAACCATTGAGACTGCCAAAGTTCTTGCTGAGTACCTTCATGTTCCTCAGGGATCTACATTTCTTGCTGTATATTTTATTGCCAATAACATTTAACTAGACAGCAATATTTTCCTAGACATTAGAAATCACATTAGTGCTGTTACTACTGAGTCACTTGGAAGTCTGATTTATATATAATCAATGATTTTCAATGTCTGACTTCCTCTGCTTGTTTTGCTTGTGAGGAACAGTTCAATAGAAATCCTCATGGGATGCCTAACCCCCGCAAAGTGAACAGGAACAAGGTAGGTCCGTCTCTATGTTTGGAGGATAGTATACTTATCATATTCAAATTTCTATTAAATAATCTGGAGTAAGAATTTTAACCCAGCTCCTTTATTGAATGTTTTAAACATTAAGACAGAAAACACACAGTAATTTTCTGAGTTTCTCCTGTTAAATCTGTCTTACTTACAAGAAGTAAGAAAATTAAAGCAGAAAGAAAAAAAGAACAATCTAATGGATTTGTACCTTAGGGTTACCCCTGTGTGTAAGAAAATGAATAAATCTCTGTATAATTCCTATCCTACAATTTCCACCAGAAAAACTAAGAAGCTACTCCAGAGGAAGTGCTCAGATCCACATGAAATCAGAATCCTTTTATTTCAGTTATTATGGATAGATTTAGATACCTAATATTAGACATATATAATGTAATATAATTTTAATTATTTGATAATCCTAAGTATAGCAAGGAGATAAGAGAGGTGAAGAGTCAGATCTAATGTATAAAGACAGAACAGTTTTGGAAATTTTAGAGAGATTTTTTCCTATATGTCATTTAATCCATGCCATGACCTATCGAAAATGTTGAAAGTTTAGCTAGTATTTTTGGGAGAATAGAACTGAGTTGAATATGATTTTCATAAGTAATAGTAAGCATAGGAACATAGAGCTGGAAGGGACTACCTGAATTTCTACATCCTCACAGTTGTGGGTTACCGTACATTAGATATGTAGTTTAAAAAAAAAAAAAAGTCTACAGCACTTTTACTCCAGATGGTGCTACACACTTTCCAGTACTGAAACAAAACTAATTTTGCAGTAAAGACCAAAAGCCAGACTTCTAATGTTCCTTGGGGAAAAAGAAAAAAGGCAGGAAGAAGAGTAACAAGGGCACTACCAATGGTCTACTGAGGCCCCTGCAACAGGAGGAAATATGTCAGAAATTGATGCAGAATGTTCTAGGAATTAAAACATGTCCCACTTTACAAAGGAGAACAAAAGAAAGAAAGAAGTTAACAGAACTCAGAGTCTAAATTATACAATAAGGGGAGAAAACAACCTTCCTGACCTGAGAACCAGCAGTAAGCCCTGAGGCAGAGAACAGATACAGTATACATGTAGAACAACCATATTCCAACTTCTTCAAAAAGCCCTTTTCTTCCTAATTCAGCACAAATGTCACTTTTCTAACAGGAACTATCCCATTCAATTGCACAATGCTTTCTGTAAGCTCTTCAAATTCTATCTTAAAACAACTTTGGTTTATTGGCCCAATTACCTATTTAGAAGACTTTTCCAGTATCTCATTTCTCAGACGGTCAGTAAATTTCTTCACCTTTCTAGGCTATGTTAAAATATAATCAATACATAAGTATTTCATGGCACGCCAACACCACTCTTTAGTTCAAACACTTTGTCTTTTTTTAGTATTTAACTGATAATGCATGTGTAAGGAATCACATGCCCTTTCAACATCTCTTTGGCTGTGTATGCCTGCCTTTTTTTTAAATCTCTCATCTGTAGACACATTTTCCATGCCCTAATTACCCTAGTTTCTTTCTGATCTTTAAATTTCATTTTAAGATCTTTTTTGAATATATGACTAGGATCACACATAATACAATAGGAACTCATGAAAAAGCACATCCTTTAGAGTAGTGTTAATGCCTTCCCGCCTATTAGGACAATCCTGCCTAACACATTATAGAATCACATTTCTCTTTTCCTTTTATATCAGTATTTCTTTCATAATGGCAACATATAGTCACTTTCAGATTGACCACTACCGTCAGCTTTTTAGAATTTTGTATAAAATTGGATCTTCCCAATTTATAGCAAGTTTTCATTCATGACTGTAGATTGCATTATTCAATTTCACACCATTCCTATCAGTCGAGTTCAAAAGAAAATAATATATAGATACAGAATCACAGAATCACAGAATCACAGAATGTTAGGGATTGGAAGGGACCTCGAAAGATCATCTAGTCCGATCCCCCTGCCGGAGCAGGATTGCCTAGACCATATCACACAGGAACGCGTCCAGGCGGGTTTTGAATGTCTCCAGAGAAGGAGACTCCACAACCTCTCTGGGCAGCCTGTTCCAGTGTTCGGTCACCCTCACCGTAAAGAAGTTTTTCCTCATATTTAAGTGGAACCTCCTGTGTTCCAGCTTGCACCCATTGCCCCTTGTCCTGTCAAGGGATGTCACTGAGAAGAGCCTGGCTCCATCCTCATGACACTTGCCCTTTACATATTTATAAACATTAATGAGGTCACCCCTCAGTCTCCTCTTCTCTAAGTTAGAGAGACCCAGCTCCCTCAGCCTCTCCTCAGAAGGGAGATGTTCCACTCCCTTAATCATCTTCGTGGCTCTGCGCTGGACTCTCTCTAGCAGTTCCCTGTCCTTCTTGAACTGAGGGGCCCAGAACTGGACACAATATTCCAGATGCGGCCTCACCAGGGCAGAGTAGAGGGGGAGGAGAACCTCTCTTGACCTGCTAACCACACCCCTTCTAATACACCCCAGGATGCCATTGGCCTTCTGGGCCACAAGGGCACACTGCTGGCTCATGGTCATCCTGTTGTCCACTAGGATCCCCAGGTCCCTTTCCCCTATGCTGGTCTCCAATAGGTCTGCCCCCAACTTGTACTGGTACATGGGGTTGTTCTTGCCCAGATGCAGGACTCTACACTTGCCCTTGTTATATTTCATTCAATTTCTCCCCGCCCAACTCTCCAGCCTGTCCAGGTCCCTCTGAATGGCTGCGCAGCCTTCCATTGTGTCAGCCACTCCTCCCAGTTTTGTGTCATCAGCGAACTTGCTGACAGTGCACTCTATTCCCTCATCCAAGTCATTAATGAATATATTGAATAGTACTGGTCCCAGTACCGACCCTTGAGGGACTCTGCTAGACACAGACCTCCAACTGGACTCTGTCCCACTGACCACCACTCTCTGGCTTCTTTCCTTCAGCCAGTTCACAATCCACCTCACTACCCGATCATCCAGACCACACTTCCTCAGTTTAGCTGCGAGGATGCTGTGGGAGACCGTGTCAAACGCTTTACTGAAATCGAGATAGATACACATGAATAAAATTTATAACTATTGACATGTTAAAATATTGACAGTAACATTCCATTTGTAAATAGTTACGTAGTGTACATGTATTTACATATATATGTATCTTGACACAAACACACACGTATATAGAGATATATATGTATATATATAAATGTGTGTATATATATCTCTATATAATGTATATATATACATATATATATACATGTGTATATATGTATATATACATATATATACATACATGTGTGTATATACAAGTTTTCTTTCTGATTATCTAGTTCTCAGCAAGACCTCTAGTTTTGTATGGTCTACAAACTTTGTCCAGACCCACTTGCCTTATATCCTGAAATCATTGCTAACGGTATTACAAAGGACTGGGCTCAAAGTAGGCTTGGGGTATGGACTTTTCCGTAACTATTTAGTCCAGGCCTACTTCATTCTTCATGTCCGCCTCGTCCTTTCACATCCATCTAGCTTCTTAAGTTCTCATTTTACTTGCATGGCTTAAGAAGTTTTTACTGTATTTCAGTTTTCTGTGCAAGTTTTGATTTAACAAGGTTTCTGACATTCTCCATTTGGTTTTAAACCTTCTAATTCTTGATGCAGATTACTCCTTACTAATCAATATCTCTTTTACATTCTTTATAGGTTTTGTGCTTACCCTTAATAAGTCGCTTAAGGTTTTTACCTTCTGGGAATTCTTTTTCAACCCTGTTGTTTGGGGGCTTTTTGTTTCTCCCTCTCTCCCCCAATGTAAACATTCAATAGTGTTTGCATTTTTCTGCATAAAGTAATATCATGCCTTATCTGAATTCTAATTCTGGTGCTCCTCACTCAAAAGTATCTCACTAAACTTTTTTGTTTCTCAGTTTGCCTTTCTGAAACACTAAAGTTACAGATTCTCCATATTTTTCTGTTTTGCAACTTCACATGAAATGGAAAAGCTCAAAACCACCAGATTTAAGATTACTTTCTATCATCTGTTTTTCCTGCAGATTGTATCATTCACTAAAACTAAGCCTAAGCTATCCTTGCCTCTTGCTTGCTCAGTGTCTGTTCCACAGAAGAAGCTATCCTCTATCATGTTCAGATTATATCATCCCTAACATCATTAGTTGAATTTTTTTTATATTTGCCTGTGAGATATCATACAAATTTGCATAATCACTCAATATCAATTTTTACTTTTTTTCCTGTATTTGTAGGCATTATTACCCAGATCAAAGCTCTACCAGCAGATTCATAACAGATTGCATCTCCAAAAGCTTTTTTCCTATCCTTTGCTCAATAATTTTCATTCAAGCAGACACTATCTCATCTTCACCCTCAAATTTAACTTCTTTATTGCACTATTGCTTAACAGTCTTTACTCCTTAACAGTGTTTAGTGCATTAACATGAAATTATTCCATCACCTTCTTTGTCTTTCCTAAACAGTGTGTATCCATCAGTTCCAACGTATTTCACTTAAGACTTTGGTACCTCCATGTTCCTGTTTTCCCATAATGTCTGGTTCCGCATGCTACATCAACTGTTCCTGCTACTCTTATTGACTGAGGTATTATAGGAAGGGGGTAGACTTGTTACAGTTACAAGTTGCTGTAGATATAATCCATGTATTCCTCACATCCTTTTGTTTATCTGTCTTTTCTGTTGTTTCATCCTCATTCACGTCCCTCTATTTGTATTCCATATGAGGATTATACGAGTTACTTCAAATTTGCCTCCTGAGTTTTTCAGTTTAAAGGTTTTTAGGACCTCCTGGTTTAATGAAAGATAAATTAGCAAAAGGCGACACACTATAGTAATAAAGACCTCTCTATGTCTCATGAATTTAGCAGTATTTATTGTTTGATGTTAGTGTGCTCAGGTTTATAACGACAGTTCTAGTTCAAATATTCAGATATAACTTTCCACTGTAAGGAACACTTTCAGACTATGTAGACTCCATTCAAATGGAGTCTAATTCCTTACTGATTTCAGCAAGGAATACAGAGATGTGCCCTCTCATGCTAGTCATGCATATTGAAATAACTCTAACAAACTCTACAGAACTTTAAGGCATTTTACTAAAAATATAATGTTAAACAGAGTAAGAATGAATGGAACAGCAGCATGATAGCTCTACACTAGTAACTATTCAAACCTCGTGTGTGCTACTAAAATAATCTAGCAGTCTAACAACTTGGAATTAAGATTTTATTAAATCAGATTTTTTATTCATTATACTTTTAAATATCTCATTAGCACAGGACCAGAATAATTAAACTGAAACATATGTACAATACTGACTTTTACATAATAGTTTTTAACACAATTTCAGGTTTATGAAATGTCAACTTTTCCAAAATTATTTTGTTGAGTTAAGCTCCGCCTAGCTGCCAAGGTTATCTAAAATATCTTTCTCTCTTATGAATAAAAAAGTATTTATGTGTGTCTAATTTTGTGTGTCAGAGAGAAAAATAGCATAGAAACACAGACAGATGCTATAAATATGACAGGCCTTATATATGCATAAACCCCCATATATTCAAAATACAAAATTACTAATTCAAAACAAAAATGTTTTTCAAAAATAGTGACGTCATAAGAAACTCCCGTAAAACGTCTCTATTTATTATCTGTGAATTCTTTTTATTCCACTATCATCATATATTTCATGTGGAATATTAGAAAAGCTTTAAAGAGTGTGTGTGCAGAAAAAAAAGTGCCTAGTGTCATTTGGTATCCTCTTCCTGACTGAAACTAGTCTCTTGGAATTAAGTTTAAAGCCATTCAAAACCTTCCACTGAATCAACTGGGTTTGCATCAAAACAGGAATGTCAGAGATTCTTTAATAATAGAAATAAGTACTTTGTCCCACTGAGCAGCTTTGAAAAAGCTTCTACGAGGTCAGTAATATTACCCGGTTTATAGAAGAAAGTTGTCTTCCATCCAAACACTACATCTTGCTTATTTCAGGCCTAGTGAAAGAGGATTTGAGCCACACTCCTTGTTACATTAACAAAGAGAAGAATACACCTTTTGGGGAGGGCTGAGCATTAAGAAAAAGGTGGCTCTTCACAATCATCCCTGGGTTTAGCTTGTTGGAATGTTAACATACAAGTTGACAGAGGTCTGCTGAAGATATAGATGTGATGAAGTCACATATCATATGCAGAGTATTCTTCTCTCAGTGTTTAGACTCCTGCAACAAAACCCATGAAGGCACAACTACGTCTCAACTACATCTAGCGTTACATTTGAGTTAAAGCTGGATTCCAGCTTTGGTGCTGTGCACATGGGATGCACTTTATGTGTTTCTGTATGCATAACACCTATTCGATTTACATACTAAAATGTACACAGCACATAACAGTAATCAATACACAAATGCAAACGTGCACATCCTTGCATATATGCGATTAAATTACCTTTTTCTTGAAGATCAGCCATATATGTAATTTTGTGGAAAATGAAAACCTAAAGCTAAACGTAAAAAACATCACCACTGCTACTGCCAGCTTTGCACAGAAATAATCCTCCGTGGTCCGTACGCACGCGGAATAACGGCAGTTCTCCCCACCGCAACAAAGAGAACGCAGCCAGCACAGCGTCGCCTGCTTCGTCTCTCCCCGTCGCGGCCACAGACGCCCCCAGGCAGCCCGGTCCCCCCGCGGCCCATCCGCCGCCCTGCGCTGCCACCTGGCGGCGGCAGGAGGCACCGCACCGCGCCGCGCAGCGGCGCCAGGCAGCCCCGCGGCGGCGGTCGCCCGGAGCGCCCGAGAGCGCCGCCGGCAGCCCCGCGGCCTCCCCCGCTGCCTCGGGGAGCGGGCCGGGAGGGGATGGGGGGCGTCCGCAGAGTCACGTAGCTGTTGCTGCTGTAGCCCCCCCCCCCCCGGGCCCCCTTCGCACCCGGTGGCTGGGGTGGGCATAGGGGAAAAGATAAAATAAACGACCCCGACACACACGCCGCGTCCCCGGTTTCGGAGGATTCGTGTAGCGAAACCCGCCGTTTCCTTTCGCTGCGACCACCCGGTTCCCCACGGTCTCCGCGGATCCAGCGGGGGCTCCCACACAGTGAGCAGCCGCAGCGGCAGCCGCCGGGGCACCGGTTCCCGCCGCCCCCGCCGCTCCGCGCCGCCTGGCCACGGCCAGCAGGCGCTGCGGGGAGCGGGCGAGGGCTGCTTCGCCGCTGCCTACCGCGGGCCGCCGGGCCTCGGGACTACGGCCGGAGGGTGTGGGGACAGCGGAGGCGGCGTCCGGGGCGGCGTCGGAGCGCGGGGAAAGTTGGCCCGTGCCGGGGAAAGTGTGAGTACAGCCGCGGGGTGCGTGGGGTCGGGGTGTGACGGGGGCGGGGGCGCGGCGCCCGTATTGGCATGTGTGTGCCCGCGCGTGTGCGTGTGCGGAATGTGACCGTGCGCGCGGGGTGCGCGGCGCCGAGCAGGGCCGGTTGCCCACCGCGCCGTCAGCCGGGGACACCCGCCCCGCCCCCCGGACCGCGGCCCTCCCCCCGCTCCCGCCCGCCTCCCTCACCACCCCCCGCCGCCTCTCTGCTTCCCGCACCTCCCGCCTCCTCAGCCCCCGCCCCCGCCACCGCCCCGCCCTCGCTCCCCTCCCACCGCCCCCCCCAGCCCTCTCCCCCCCCCGCTGCGCTCAGCGGCGGCGGGGAGTGCGCGGCGTTCCGCCGGCCGCCCCCGCCGTGCGGGCACGCGCCGGAGTGCGCGTGCGGGGCGCACGCCTCCGCGGCTGCCCGGGCACGCGGGCGCGCGCTCCCGCGGGTGTGTGAGTGTGAGTGTGCGGGTGTGTGTGCGGGCTCGTGTGCGGGTGTGTGTGCGCGCGCGCGCATGTGTGTGTGCGCCCCTGTGCGAGCGCTGGTGTCGCGGCGCCGCCTGCGTGCGGGGGGCGGTTGTGTGGGCACCGCTCCGAGCCCCCCTGGCTGCTGTCATACTCGCCGCCGCCCCGGCGGCTCCGCGCAGCGCCCGCGCAGCGGGTAGGCATCTTCATGGGCTGCCACCATGCTTGGGCCCTGGAGATTTCGGGCGAAGTAAGTACCGGGGTTGACTTTTCTCGCGCTCTCTTTTCTTCCTCCCCTCCCCCCCCCCCCCGCCCTTTCACCGCCGGGTCTTCCCTTGCTGTTGCTTTCCACCCCCAACCCCTCCCCCGCCCCCGCCCCCCGAAAGCCATTTCTCCCAACTCTGGGTGTTGCTCAGTTGGGTGGCCGTGTCCGGCTGGGGCTGCTTGCCTGCTGCTGCTGTCGGCGGTACTGAAAGGTGTTTCGAGCCGTATATGCAGTGCAGTAATCTAAGGGTTGAACTCGTCGGGGAAAAAAACACACACACGAAAAATCCCGATGCAACCCCTTTCCCCCTCCCCCCCCCCCCCTTCCCCCCCCCCCCCCCCCCCCCCCATATGAACCTCTGTAGGGAGCTGGCGAACAGCAGCACGCAGTCATCACAGAGGGGTTTCCAGAGCAGGATTGCAACCTTGCATACAGCCAGCTACAACTTTATTTTCTTTACCTCCCATCCCCCCACTTTTTTTTTTTCAGGGAAAGGGAGAAAAGAGGAGGGAGGGAATACTGTATTTGCCTCGTTTACTAACCGTAATTGAATTAAAGTTGTAAAATGCCTGCGAGTTTAACACTGACCGGGCAGGTTTTCAACGGCTTTTTTTTTTTTTTTTCCTCCGAAGAGCTGTCGCTTAATGGATGAATGGATCTGATCAAGCTGAGAAGGAATATGCTAGATACATGCCTTTGAGTAAGATTTCTGCTGCCTTTATGCAGTGAAGCCTTTTGCTTTGAGTAATCCCGATCCAGTTGACATCTGGTCAGAATTAGAGATTCGCCAAGACTTCCGATTTCTTGCTGCATGACTGCCTTTGCTGCAAGTGCTAGATTTGCAGCCTTGAACCTAATGCCACTGGAGATGTCTTGCAGTACTGAGACTTGCCGTTTTTTAGGATGCGTTCCTCCAAACCAGAGTTGTGGTATGAGGGCTGGAGCTCTGAGGTGGACGATAGAAAATGCAAGCCTGCTCCAAGATCCCAGCATTTAAGCCTGGATGATTTATGAGTCTTCCCCTACCGACACACACAATGCATTTATTTTCCCTATTAATATTGCTTTTAGACTTGTAGAAGAAAGCCACAAGGAATCAGAAAGACTGCAAGAAGGAATGGAAATGGGATTTGTTCCCAGCTAGGTGGAATTTGGGTATTAAATTACTGACGTAGGTCAATGGTAGGGTTTCCCTTTCATCCCCCTTGGCGTTTAATCAGCCTGGGTGTCTTCTCCCCTAAAGGATGAAGAGTACTGACAGCCATCGCTGCTTATAATCAGTAACTCTCATGCTTGGAGTGATGAGGTATGTTCATGACACCTATTTAGATCTCTCCACTTCTACCAGGCTAGTTTTGGAGAATGTTGGGAATAAGCGATATGTCAGATATGGCTGAGACTCCGAAGATGATCTGCATGTTTTACATTTTTCACAGATTTTGGGTGAGTGGTTAAAACATTTCCTTTAAGAGAGAGAGAGAGAGAGAGAGAGAGAGAGAATGTGCGCGTGTGTGTGTGTGTGTGTGTAAAAGAACTGAAGACCTCTGCTTTATAGTCAGATCTGTTACATTGTATATAACTCATGGAGGGGGGGAACCAGCAAATCAATTAAAATTATTTCCTTGTGTAAAGATCGAAAATTTCTCTCACTGAAGAGAGCTGTTAAGTGCACTGAAGTAGAAGGTTAACTTATTTAATTTCATTACTGAAGAATTCTGCCACAAAAGTCATCTAGGGGGTGCATGTGTGATGTCTGTGTGGGTGGGTGTGTGCTTTGTAAATGTATGCATAGGAAAAAAAAAACATAAAACAGTTTTAAGAAATGGATGATGTGGAGAATGTGTCAGTATCCTCCCTGTTGCATTAAGCTGCCGTTTTCAGCACTGAGCATTTTTCTTTGGATTCCTACCATGGCATTTCCACTACAGGTTAAAAATCAAGGTAGAAGGAGGGGAAGACCTTGGTGTGCTGTTCACCGGGGAGGTTCTGAAGGGAAGGGGGAGCTGGGTAATAGGGGAGGTGGGAAACCTCGTAAAATGGTGCTGCTTTTCTCTTAAATTAGAACTGTGAAACTGAACTGACAGCCATTTTATGTATATTTATGGGGCTGGTCATGAAAAAGAAATCCAAGGAGGCATTGAAATGCACCCCACAGGAACAGAACCAGAACAATTTCTACAGTGAGCTCACTTTAAACACCACAGGCATTTGACTCACTGGGAATTGCCCATCAACCTTTTAATCAATGCATGTCATCCAATTTTCAAATATGTGGGAATTAGAAGTGACAGGGTTTTTTTTTTTTTGTTGGATTAACAATCCATTGTTTACCCCACTGAAGATATATATAAACTTTGTGTCCGTTTTAAATTTCATGGGGGTATGCTATTATGCCTCTTTCTTTTTTTCTCCTTACCCTTACAGGATATAAAATGTATGCTTGCTGCTCTACAGTAACTTTGGAACAGGACCTCAACAAAAAAATGCATATCTGGATGCTGCAGACGATCGCATTTGCTTTAACATCACTAGTCCTTTCGTGGGCAGAAAGCATCGAGTATTATGGGGAAATCTGTGATAATGCATGTCCTTGTGAGGAGAAGGACAGCATCTTAACAGTGAGTTGTGAAAACAGAGGGATCATCAGCCTTTTTGAGATCAGTCCACCAAGGTTCCCTGTCTACCACCTCTTGTTGTCTGGGAACCTTTTGAACAGGCTGTACCCAAATCAGTTTGTCAATTACACAGGGGCATCAATTTTGCATCTGGGGAGCAATGACATACAAGACATCGAAACAGGGGCCTTTCATGGTCTGAGAGGTTTAAGGAGGCTGCACCTGAATAATAACAAGCTGGAACTTTTACGAGATGACACTTTCCTTGGGCTAGAGAGTTTGGAATACCTACAGGTCGATTATAATTATATTAGCATCATTGAACCCAATGCCTTCAGCAAACTGCATTTGCTGCAGGTGCTGATTCTCAATGATAACCTCCTCTCCAATTTGCCCAACAACATTTTCCGCTTTGTGCCCTTAACTCACCTGGACCTGAGGGGTAACCGGCTGAAGCTGTTGCCCTATGTGGGCCTTTTGCAGCACATGGATAAAGTGGTGGAGCTGCAGCTGGAGGAAAACCCCTGGAATTGCTCCTGTGAATTGATTGCTCTAAAGGATTGGCTGGACAGTATCTCCTACTCTGCTCTGGTGGGAGATGTGGTTTGTGAAACCCCTTTCCGCTTACATGGTCGAGACTTGGATGAAGTCTCCAAGCAGGAGCTTTGCCCCAGGAGGCTCATCTCGGATTATGAAATGAGACCGCAGACACCATTAAGCACCACAGGGTATTTCCACACTACCCCGGCTTCGGTCAACTCCGTGGCCACTTCTTCTTCAGCTGTTTACAAATCCCCCTTGAAGCCCCCCAAAGGTACCCGCCAACCCAACAAGACGAGGGTGCGCCCCACCTCCCGTCTGCCCTCAAAAGACCTGGGATACAGCAACTACGGCCCCAGCATTGCCTACCAGACCAAATCCCCGGTGCCTTTGGAATGCCCCACTGCCTGCACTTGCAACTTGCAGATTTCTGACCTGGGCCTCAATGTCAATTGTCAGGAGAGGAAGATTGAGAGCATTTCTGAACTGCAGCCTAAACCCTATAATCCTAAAAAGATGTATCTGACAGAAAACTACATTGCTCTGGTACGCAGGGCAGATTTTGTGGATTCCACAGGGCTGGATTTGCTGCACCTGGGCAATAATCGGATCTCGGTCATTCAGGACCGGGCTTTTGGGGATTTAACTAATTTGCGAAGGCTGTACCTGAATGGGAACCGGATCGAGCGCCTGAGCCCGGAGCTGTTCTATGGGCTGCAAAGCCTGCAGTACCTCTTCCTGCAGTACAACGTTATCCGGGAGATAGAGGCAGGCACCTTTGAACCTGTCCCCAACCTTCAGCTCTTGTTTTTGAACAATAATCTGCTGAGGTCTTTGCCGGGGAACATTTTTTCTGGTCTATCTCTCTACAGGCTGAGCCTGCGGAGTAACCACTTCTCCTACCTGCCAGTGAGCGGGGTGCTGGACCAGCTGAAATCCCTGCTGCAGATCGACCTGCATGAGAACCCCTGGGACTGCACCTGCGACGTGGTGGGCATGAAGCTGTGGCTGGAGCAGCTCAACACTGGTGTCCTGGTGGACCAAGTTATCTGTGAGTCCCCTAAGAAGTTTGCCCAGAGCGACATGCGGGCGGTCCGGGCGGAGCTGCTGTGCCCCGACTACTCGGACATCGTCGTCTCCACGCCCACGCCGTCCCCGGGCCAGCTGCCGGCCAGGACCACCCCCTTCTCCTCCACCGTGCGCCTCAACGGCACGGCGGCGGCGGGCGGCTCTGCGCGCGCGGGCGGCGCCGGCGGCGGCAGCTCCTCGGTGCCGCTCTCGGTTCTGATCCTCAGCCTGCTGCTGGTCTTCATCATGTCCGTCTTCGTGGCGGCGGGGCTTTTCGTCCTGGTGATGAAGCGGCGCAAGAAGGGCCAGGGTGACCACGCCAGCGCCAACAACTCCGACGTGAGCTCCTTCAACATGCAGTACAGCGTCTACAGCGGCGGCCACCACCACCCCCACCTCCAGCAGCACCCGCCCCACCGCGGCGGGGGCGGGGGGGGCGGCGGCGGGGGGGGCGCAGCGCTGCCCAAAGTGAAGACCCCCGCCGGCCACGTCTACGAGTACATCCCGCATCCCCTGGGCCACATGTGCAAAAACCCCATCTACCGCTCCCGGGAGGGCAACGCGGGCGAGGATTACAAAGACCTCCACGAGCTCAAGGTCACCTACAGCAGCCACCCCCTGCAACCCGGGGGGGGCGCGCCGCCGCCCCCACCGCCGCCGACGGCGCCCGGCGGGGAGGATGCGCCCGTGCGCAGCCCCGCGTACAGCGTGAGCACCATCGAGCCGCGGGAGGAGCTGCTCTCCCCGGTGCAGGACGCCGATCGCTTTTACAGGGGCATTTTGGAGCCCGAAAAACACTCCTCCTCCTCCACGCTGGGCACACCCGGCTCCACCCTCCCCGACTACCCCAAGCTCCCCGCCGCCTACACTTACTCCCCCAACTATGACCTTAGGCGTGCCCACCAGTACTTGCACCCGGGGCCGGGGGACGGCAGGCTCCGGGAGACAGTGCTCTACAGCCCCCCGAGTACTGTCTATGTAGAGCCCAACAGGAACGAGTACCTGGAGCTAAAAGCAAAACTAAACGCAGAGCCGGACTACCTCGAAGTGCTGGAAAAACAGACCACATTCAGCCAGTTCTGAGAAACAGCCCCTACCTGCCCCCCCCCACCCCCCGCCAACCACAGCAGCTCCTTCTCTAGAGTATTTGTATTTAACAACCACATGCAAAACAAAGAAACGTAAATGCTGACCTGCCGCCCCCCCCCCCTTCCTTTTTTCCCCCTTTAATTCATTTTATTGTAGGGTGAAGTGCCTTGGCACAGGATTTTTTCAGCGTCGGGGAATGATTCTGAAAGGGTGTGCTGTTTATTTCATTTTATTTTCAGGGGTTTTTTTCTTTCTTTTTTTTTTTCTTTTACTGTGTTTGGAAGTAGGAAACCACCTATTGTGTAAATTGGGCAACAACACTGGCATTGTGTGTGTCTCCATGTGTGTTGGGGAAGGTGGCAGGAGGGTCTTGTCAGGTCATGTTCATGTTACAAGTACAAAAGTCATGGTCACTTTTTTTTTTTTTTTTTTTTGTACAGACATTGTTTAATTTTGTTTTCTTTCTGGTTGATGAGTACAGCGCACATTTTCCCCTTTTAGCCATAGGTGAGTCTAAATGGCTTTTATGGAGAGATTAGCACACCCCGACTTTAATACAAGGTTTCCTTTTTTTAAGGATGTGTTTGTATGCTTTCTGGACTTTTGAATTAAAAAATATATTATGATCTTTAAAAGGATCATTGTAGATGTGGACAAATCATTAAAGAGTACAGAGATATATGATCCATAACTGGTTAGTGAAAATAACTTATTGATGAAATATAAAAAAATATTTTATTGTAGCACCTATTTTTATATGCACATTAGCATTTCTCTTTCCTTCACTATTTTAGGGCCTAATCCTGCAAATTCTTACTAACTTGAGTATCTCTACTTGTGTCCCCGCTTAGGCCTTCATCTTGCAGGCACTTAAACACATGAACAACTTGACCAATGTGTGTAGTCCCGTAGACTCACTCATTGAGCAAAGTTAGTCAAATGCCCAAAACATTAGGACAGAGGATGCTTCAGAACTATTCTTACAAGTAAAGTTACTGGGTTGTTTAAGTGTTTTTCCTTTTTTCAGGATGGGGTCCAAAGTCTGCGGATTGCTTTAAAGTGTTGCACTACATTGAGAGCTTTTTTTCCCAAAGCTGATGTAGTATCAGGAGCATCTTTTAAATCATTACAGATAATGCCAATTATGACCAAATATTAACAGACAATCTGAGACATATAATCTGATCACAGTAGGAAAAAAACATGTTTCTGTATTTAAAAATGTACCTTTTAACAACCTCCTGCTCAGGCATCTGGTTGGGCGAACTAGTGAGGGACATGTAGAAGGCATTCATTTTAGCAGGAAAAAAAATGTTTAATTTTTTTGATCTGCCAGTTTTCTTTTTTTCCTTTTTTTTAATTAGTTAACCAAAATATAATGATTATATAGTTGTTGTAGCCAGTTTCTGATTGTTTAGTCAAGTACAATTGCACTTGTACAGATCCATGTGTTTACTGGTGTCCTGAAAGACCAAATGATGGACTGTACACATCTATATACAATGTCTTTACCCCTTTGGGCAGCAGGCAATGAAAAGGATATTCATAAACACAGCATCACTGTAAGATGGGACAACTGATGTCTCATATGTATCCCAGCACATGTGATTTTTTTAATAGTTTCTGAATAAACACTTGATAAATATTTCAAATGTAAAAACATGAAGTAATGAGTATCTGAAGTTTAAAGTTTCATGCCAAAATTATCTGGTTTTATGTTGGATTCTCTTTACTAGCAATTATGGCTCATCAGAAAGATCTAACGTTTACAGGCAAAACATAAAGTGTTCTCTATTTTCAAAACACGACATACGGTAATTACCAGCATATATAACATGGGTGAGAGTGTGACACACAGATACGTGTTTCACCAACATATTGAATAGGATAGTTTTACATTTTGTTTTCTTGCTGAAGTGTTCTTTAATATATGGAACAGGGTAAGTGATATTTCACATGTAGTTTTGTCTTTCTTCATTAGGTTGTCATGTTTGGTATTGTTTGCAGAATTGTTCGCTAGTACCTCTTTTATTGCAAAAGGGCTCTGTTCTGTTCTGCTTTTCCTATCCATGTACAATCTGTCACTTTCTACAAAAACAAAGCTATCTAACTGGTCTGTTGGAATTCAGGATAAATGTTTTGTTGGCATGTGTTCTTCCCTCTATGCCACCCACACTGAGCAAAAGCCAAAGAAAAAAAAACCATGACTGTATTTAGCTTGTACAGTTTAGTAAGTGAAGTGTTATTTCAGTTTGAAATGCAGATATGAGGAGTGTTCTTTTGTTACAAGAGGCACAACACATGGCTATTCTGTGCACTGCTCTTGGTCTCCTGCAGGCTTCCCTTTGACACTAGTGAGAGATGTGAGTATTGCCGCCTGAGGTGCAGTTCGGGAGCCCTAATTTTGAATAACCTCCTTTATAACTACTGCTGAAACCAGTGGCCTGGTTCTCCTTCCATTTAAACTCAGTAGAGGCACACTTGTTAAATGAGTATAAGTAAGAAAATTTTCAGCCTCACTGGCTTCGTCATTCACTAAGAGAAAGGCTAACTCAGTAAAGGTTGAATGAGAAGGTCCTGCGAACAGTACGTGTCCATGTGTATATATTTTTTTTTCTCTGTAATTCGAAACTCATGAACAGGAGTTTGCATAGCTGTCAATACAAATGTAGGATGAGGTCCTTAGTGTGAAAGGTACTTTTTACATGGCATTCTGCCACAAAGAGGCAGCATCCACAAATGAGTAAATGAGCAGGAATGGCTTGGATTTGTAAAAAATAGCTAATAGAAATGCCTTGGCAATCTGTTTATGATTACATTCTGATGCTGCCATTTCTGAGGCCGGTAGTACTGCTGCTTCCATGTTTTCTACATGCACTTAATAACTGGTAACGAATAAGTTTTTTAAGGGTCTACACTAAAATCAGAACAATTAATTTAAATCTCTTCGACTTCTCATCTTCAATAGAAAAAAAATACTATCAGTTCCATTATTGGAGAAAAAAAAAATGGCATCAATTACCTTCAGAAAGTGCATTCTTGAAGATAAATCCTTAAAACAGGATACAGAGTGCAAAATAATATTCTTTAGTCCATAATTATCCTGAAACACACCTGAAAGTGCTATTTGTGAATGAGGACTTTAATGGAAGTAGGATGTCCCACTCAGTGGCTACAATGATATATCGTCTGCAGAAAATTATAGTAAGAAAAAGTAGATGGGAATATGACTTGACAAAGGCAGATGTGCTTCTGATTCAAAACCAGGATAATTTATTTAAAGAAAAAATGTTTGTATAAGAGTATGACCTTTGTTTTGTTAGCAAGATCAGTGGAACTTTCTGCATGATGATCTGCTGAGTTAGTGCTGACCAAAGGGGTAAAAATGTAACAAGAAATAAACCCCTCCTATTCCAAGAATTCTGAGTATTATTTTAGCTTGGTTTAGGTTGGTTATCAGACTGGTTTAAGTTGGTTATTAGTGTGATTTTTTTCCCTGTTTTTTTTTTTTTAGTCTTTTGACAAGTAATATTGAGCTTACTGAATCACTCATATGACTCACAATTTATTTCAAAAGTGCATGAAATTCTGCAGTAAAAGGGGGAAAATGGTGGAAGAGAATTCTAATTTCTCAATGCAACTACTAGAATCAAAACATAGATTGCGATAATATAGTACATTTATTCTTATGAAGTAAAAGAAATATTTTTTGTACTTTCTTTTGTTTTTTTCATATTGTGCCAATTTAATGTCCTAAATACTAATGAATTTCAACTGCTTAATTCCAGAATATATACATCTTGTAATTTCTAGACATTCTTACACACTACTTGAAACACCAGATGCTATGTCAGTCCCATCATCAATTAGAAGTCTTTGACAGAAATGCAGCTTCTACTTTTTTACTTCTAGGGCCCAAATTCTCACACTTTTTTTTAGATTTACCTCCTATTATTTTAATGGTCACTTAAGGCTGTAAAAACATGTTTAGTTGATTCCGTATACAGCAGTATTTCATGTCTGAATGTTTTCCTATGTTTTCATTTTTTACAAAGCATCTATCTAATGCTTAGGAGTGTTCATTTTAGGAAAACATATTAGATGTGGTGGTACCTTTTCTCATATCACATAATTTAAAATATAATAAAAAATGAGCCCCTGACCCATGGAAGACACGAATTAGAAAATATGTCTGAAAAGGCAGGAATAGCTAATCATAGTTGGTAAAATATGAAGGCAACATCCTGGTTCTGTAGGTTGTTCAGATTTTTATTTAGCTGGAGCTAAAATGTCTGACCAGTATGTTGTGTGTTTCTTACAGAAACTTAAGAATCTGCTTAATGCATGTGGTTCCCTTTCAGGGGGCAGAGTCCATTAAGGCACTGCATCCTGGAGGACAGGGTAAACAAGAAGCTCCTTCATTTTTAGAGGGCAGGTTCTTTGTATTGCTCAGTGTCTCTGGGGAGCCTGAATAGCCTTTCATTTGGTTAAAGACTAGCATACTGAAATGCAGCATCTCCAAACTAGCTTCTAGAGAAGGGGGCCAAAATCGTTCGTTCTCTTATGCAGAACAAAGAGCGCTATTGGTGCTACTGGCATTAAACAAGAAAAACAGGGAAAGAAGAGAGAATGAATGGCAGACACAATACCATAGCTGTCAACCTTCAAACGGTCTTCACATTTCTATTGATTGTTTGATTGTAGGGAACTTATACCTCCTTTCTGCAGCATCCATTTACTCTGGAAAATGTAAAACCTCAAGCTAAGGAGTGACAAGAGGATGGAGGAGTAGACGAGTAAGGCGGTTCTGTGAGAGGAGTGGGCAGGATAGAAGAACTCTGAACGAGGCAGCTGTACTACTTGTTCATTTACATCATTTCCCGACCCTTCTAAGAAGCTTTGCAATGTGCTCTTGTGAAATGAGAGCACATAGATCTTGCAGTCCAGCAATACTGTCTTACAGATTTGTGTTTATCTGTCTGTGTATAAATACTATCCTAATATAAATATCACAAGTCTTTAAAATTTATATTGCTTTTTTCTGTTCATTATTCAGCTACATTTCAGAGTACCTAGCAGTATGATAATACTCCAGAATTACTAAGCACAATTATGCTTTAGAATAATTGTTTATTCTTAAAACACTGAACAGAACAGAGTTAGGAAACACAAAGAGGCACATTTAGGTTCTAGGAACCAGAGGCATTTAGTTAATTGAATATACAAAGAAATAAAGTGTAATGAAGTTTGTAATTAAATGGTTATCAAATTAACTATTTAACTTACAGCTAATGGGCCACATTTTGCTTTTGATTGTGTAAGTACAAAACTGGATTCCATTGACTTAGGGAAGTTACAAAACATTTGCCTTGATCTTATGAGTTTGGCTTTTTGTCATTGAAATAAGCCATTCTCCTAACATTATTGTTTTGTAAAGGGAAAAATTTGAATACAGCAATGATAAACATTTGTAGTTCTGCTGTGTACCTCCAAAATGAATTACATTTATTTCCATTCTGCTGACAAATTAACTGAACATTAATGTAGTATAGCACTGTAAAATTTATCTCAGAACCATATTGTCCTGATTATATGGGAAGTTCAGTTTACATCCACATATACAGATGTGGTTCTTGAGAATGATGGCCCATATGAACTGACAACATACCTTTATTTAATTCCATAGGCTTGGTACTGAAACCTTGAATTAGGTGAAATTACTATTGATAAAAATTGTTCCCTTTGTGGTGTTTTTGCCATGGAAGATGCAACCGCTTTTACTGCAATTTTGCAGCCTTATATTTACAGTATTTTTAAATTTTGCAGAAAACTATAGACCGTGTCAAACGTAAATTAATTTTTTTTCTTTTTGGACACGTGATTACTATTGTATATCATGATATGGTTCTAGGTGACCTTCCAAAATAAGTCTAGAATGGGGTAAGTTAAAAAGTTGAATTAATAATTGTCTAGATCAATATTTCATGTAATAAACCACTTTCTTCTCATGATTTCAACAATATATCTGATTTTGTGAACATTAGATTATCAACACCTTCTGGTAATTTTGTACCAATACCGTGGCAAAATGTTTATATTCCTATTTGGGAAAGGGGACAAAGTGTGAGACTGCTGTTGTCAGAGACATCATCTCAACTTTATTCAAAAATAATTTTAAATAAAAGTAGTAAGACTCTTAAAATAAAACTTGAAAGATGACGATGTAATACAGTTTTCTAATTCCTGAAAACAGAGTTTAATTACTAAGTAGATTATTATTTTATCTGTCTGTATTTTTTTACCATCTGTTTTTTAAAAAAGGAATATATATATGTGTGTGTATATATATGGAAGTGTATGTATACATATATATGTATCAGTATGTATGCATACACTTTTATTTATCTATATTTCTTTAATTAACATTGTCTTTGCTGTGATGTAAGAATATTTCCATGTCTGTTTTGAAATCTTTTAGGCCTGGAATGAAGCAAAAGTGCTTTGTATAGCATATGAAGCATATAAACGCTATATCCACAGTCACCAAAAAGTCGCTCCAGTTCTACAAGACTTCAGCTTCTCTGATATAGTAATATAAATGTTGGTTTGGGGTTGCTAGGAACAAAAGTTCAGCCCAAATCCAGTTTGCAAGTGGCTGAATATAGATTGAGGGGCATTAATATTGCTGCACCTTAAAACTCTACCTTTTACATTTGAAGTAGTATCACATAATAGGAGTGGCCTGAATTTAACTTTGCTGTAACTTCATTACAATAGCAGTTAGTTTCTCCAGTCAAATGGATGAATAAACACATACCAAATGCATTTTTGAAAATGAAAGCAGTTCTTACAAAGCTCTCACTATCAGATATCTGAATTTAGTTTTAAAATAATAAATTCATAACTGTATTTAATTATGCAGTAATTACTCCATGGCAAAGATTTGTTCTCTTTCTAAATGCTGAACTTAGGTGAACTATTCAGTTTTTCAGTCACAACTGTAATAAAGCTGGTAGTCCCAATGGCAGTTGCTTTCTGCTAAAATTAAAGCAGCGTTGTTCACAGTATTGATACTCCTCAGCTATGATACAGTTTTATAATTGTAAATTCTGTTTTAAAATTTATATAATTAAACATTTAAAATACATTTTCTGGTTGGCAATTTATTAAGTTGAGTCAAATATGTCATTACATTTATCTAAAATTTATTAGCCATCCAATTTTAAATAATTTTCTATAGTTTTTTTAATTCATTCATAGAGCAATTTATAAGTGATATAATGATGTGGTTACATGAGTTTATGCATAGTTACATACGGTCCTACACATTCAGTTAGACTTTATCTGATGATAATTTATAGCAAACCCAAATATATTGGTTACAGTATGTTTCATATTAAGCTCAAAATTCAAGAATATGTGGATTTTTCTGTTTTCAAATTTATAAGAAATGCCTACATTAAGATCAAAGAACTTGAACCATATACTTTCAAAGAATGACTATTCTGCTGAATCATTTCTTCTCAAGTATAAATATCTTCCTTTAGTGATGATGAAAAGTGCATCAAAGGAAAAAATGGCTAATCTGTATGTTTGATGTTTTTGAAGTGAATGAAAATTCTCCCATTAATTTAATTTTTTGAAAGTATGGGATATCTTTACAGTTTGTCTTATGTTTTAGTCTTTTCCTGTTAGAGACAGTTTTTTAGCTTATTGTGCATAGGGAAAATACCTGCTGCAAAGGTGTTTAAAATCTTAATCGATTATAACATCTCTATCAGTTATAATTTTGGCTGTTTCTAAAGGTTGTTTTCTTTTGTCAGTGGTTAAATTATGCTTGGTCTTTTAAGGGTGGATATTTTTAGTTCATTTCCATCCAAAGATAACATGCAATGTAGTCAATACTGGTTGTGGAAATTATTTAAAAATACTATATATTGATGAGTTCATAAAGTTTATAACATTAATGTTTAAAAATATTCTAACTCTTTAAAAAGGAATTAAGTTATACATTTTCCATTTTAATTTTCTGTTTCCTTGTCTTATTCTTTTTTCCTACAAGTTACTGAACCAAACTGCTTTCCTTTGTTTTGAAGTCTGCTTTTTATTTTATTTTGAGTACAAAGCACAATTGTCTCTAGAGGAATCTAAGCTATTGTTCTTAAGTGTGTGTATTTTCTGTTAAACAAAATTATTGTACTCTTTTAGACAGCTATTGATTTTCTAAGCAGAATCACATGGTCTACATTTCTCTCCTCCTCTCTCCATTCTTACACTGTGAGGCAGTGAAGAGGCATAAGTGTTTGCTTTCATAGCTCTGATACCTGGAATAAGACCTTAGGCAAAATCCTCATCAATGTCAAAGGAAATTATGTTTTAGGTAGGGATTTTTTAAAAAATTCTATCTATAGCATCATTAGTGTAATAAATCTGTAACATGAATACATACATGCATAAACATATATTTATATGTATGTATGTCTGGGGGACCAGTCAATGCAGAATGAACCTTTTTTTTATTGTTGCAGTTGATTTTTTTTAGTGCACCTTGTCTCAAAAAGAGGAACTGTCTTATAAGTAGGCAATGCTTATATAATGAAGCTTTTCAGCAGAGTAATTTAAGTGGTGAAATGAACTCCTTATTCACAATTTCTGATTGGGTCTGAAATGTTTCTTTTTACCTTTTTGGCACGGCAGGTAATAGCTACCAACAAGTAAGTGGCAACGTACCAGAATATCATCATGAACAGTATAATCTATTAAGTTTATTGTGCAATATATTACTTAAAAAGTTTTAAATGGTAGAAGTCTGCTAATGCATATTGTATTAACTTGTACATCAACTCTTCCTTAACAATTTTTTTTTCCTAAAGAATAAGTTGCTACTCTTTTGAGAAAAGTTGTTTCTATAAATATGAAAAGTAGTTAAAATAATGATTCTAAATTCACCAGTTTTTAGAAACATCACTGAATGTATTTATAATGGTTAATTTTTCATCCATACTTAATTTTATATACTGAATGTGATATATAATTTTCAGTGTATTTTATATACTGAATGTTATCTGTAATTAAATATTTCTTAAGAATTATTGGATTGCTAAGAAGTTTTGATTAGATTTGGTTAGGATCAGAGGTTTAATTATAGAGAAAAAAAGCATCCTCTCATCGTTTTGTCTTCATAATTTTTATCTTAGGAACAATTGTCCAAATGAATTGGATTCATTCTTTAAAATGTTAAAATATGTATTAATTTTACCTCATTTGCTATTTGAATGTTTGAGAATTATTTACTGCTCTATGTAATAATCCGTAGTAAAATATCAAAAATTCCCAATTTTGACGTGATCAATACTATGTAATTTCAACTTACAGTCACATAGTGAAACTATTTTTCTTTTATGTTTGTCTTATACTTAGTTATTGTTGCCTCCTGCTCTCTGTGTTGATGTAAGGCCTCACAAATAGTCATTTAATCATTAAAGCTCTTTATTACTTCACAACCCTGACGGAAAGATAATTTAACACAGCAATGAAGACAAGCGTTCAAAAATATATTTTTATTGTCTGACTACTTCCACATGTGAATAAGCTGATTGATGTGAGTAGTCTCATCAGGTTCAGTCAGAAGTTTTGTGTAACACACTGTAATGTTTGGAGAAAAGGAATTCAAATATATGTCTGACATATACAGGCTTAAGTTAGTCCTTAGTCTGAGTTCTGGTTTGCTTGACAAAGAAGTGTTTCTGAACATATTGGGATAATGATTACTGTTACCAAAGTATTTTCTTCCACTAAAAAGGGAACTTTCTGTTTTTACTCGTGTAGACAATATGTGATTACGTGTGTGTATCAGAGAGCATTTTGATATGCTGAGACAGGCCTGAGGACCTTGAAATCTAATGCTAGTTCAATTTCTGAAATATTTACTTTTTGTTTTCCTGTATTTCGTTTTTAACTGAATGTTACTGACTTGAAAAGGTTACTCATGATGATGTTTAAGCCTAATGGCAGAAAGGTATTGGGAGGGTTAATGAATATTTTTATTTATTCAGAGATTTGAACTGGAAAGCCATATATGGAAGATAAGTAGTTACAGGTTCTGAATGTCTTCATTTTGTCTTGTCTTCTAAAAAAGTTAGATTTTTTTATTCGAACAGGGAATACAGGATTTGAATCAAATATAAAGATGTTAAATAGCTGTCATCCAAAGGCTTCAATAAGAATTGTTATTATTATTTTTGTTGTTGTCATTGAACTCTGAAAAATCAGGTCATGTTTATTTTTGTGACTGACTGGGTTTTTAGGAGATGAGTGAAAAATGGCTAAGAGGCCTTGCGTCTCTGTGTTACAACTAACTAAATTGCTACAGTGATGAAATAGGAGCCGTTTTTAGTGAATTCATGTTTTGAGAATATAGTCAATTTATATTTATCTATGCATTTAAAATATCTAAAAGATAAATGTTGTCAAAGCTATTCCTTAATGCTGAGAAGAAAGTAGGTATTTGCAGGGCAGAGTATCTGAAAGCAAGGGTGGTTGTTACCAGAAGTAAAACCAATTTATTTTCATTGTCCAAATGTAGGGATGCAAAAGTAAAAATATACAGAACATAGAGTATTGAATACTTACAATATTACAAAATCTTAAACTTGTAAGTATCCTTTTTAAATATACACAACCTTTTAATCCTTGATATGAGAGTCTTATATATGAAGGAGATTTTAGCTATAATCAGGGCAGCAGTCAGGAGAGAGGCAGGTATTTTGATCTATCTTATTTTATATAACCTTAGAAAAATCCTTTTGGTTGGCTTAGGTGGATTTTTTTTTTTCATTACACAGGAATCAAAATTCTTCATGTCAAAGTTGGAAATTATGGTGTCACAAAGTGTCTCAGTGCCTGGACAAATAATGATTCAGCAGCAGCATTAAAATTGCTGCAGCAAACTGAAATATGAAATTAAGATATGATGTTCTGTGACTATGGGAGATATTTGTGAGAGTGCTTTGTTGACAACTAATTGATAATTATGGCTTGTATTCTTCTAACACCTTTCTTCCCAAAGGATCCTAAAGTGCCTTACAAAATTAGGGCCTGTTCCTGCCCTGATTGAAGTCACTGGGAGCACTGCCAATGGGAACAGCACTGGGCACTTAAGAAGCTAATAAAAGCTGCATTCAGACATCACTTCTACCACTGAAATGTGTAACTGTTCAACTTACACAGCAATACTTCCAAGTGGTTTAAGACAGGAAGTGAATATTATCATATGCAGATTGCAAATTTTAAAAAGAAAATATAATTTTAAAAGGATACATGGTCGAAATATTAGTGTTAATATCCCAGTTTTTGGTTAAGATTTCTGTTTGAGACTTCATCCAAACACATTTTTTTTATTTTTTTCGTAAGATTTGAACATTAGTTCCAGTAGTTCTAATGGCTGATATCACTTTCATTATTCATATGTTGTATACATATATTTTGGAGCTCAGATTTGCATTTTTTGTGCAATAGTATAGAATAATTTGGAAAAATTTAACATGGAAATAGAAGAAACTTCTTTATTTATTGTAACTTTTTGCTGATTATTTTTTAATTGCTACCTAAGGAAAGCTTGGTATTACAATCAGTATTTGGCATATATTTCCGTACCATCATTTTACATAGAAGATTGCTGCGATATGTAAAGAACAGGATATGATGTTTGTATACCTGAGATACCAGTTGGAAGCAAGTCTTATGCCATATATTCTGATATTTGTGTTTATTTTTAGTATAGGGCCTTTCATATAAATTTTGTCAGCTACAAAAACACTAAGTGGCATGCACTGATGCAAAAAAAAGTGGGAACTAATGCAGATATTTGTAATACTATGAAAAGGCTAGATTTTTTTTTCACTCAGCATTTTTTTCTCAACCATTCATATATTGGTGAATGATTAAATAATTAAATTATTTAACAGTTTTTAAATTATTAAAATTTAACAAACAAAAGAAGAAAACTTTCAAGACACCATAAAACGTTCCTTAGCTGTTGGACTTTTTTGTTTGACTCTAGTTAGATGCTTTACGATGGGACTGAAAAATAAGCAGCTCCAAGAGTAATTAACCGTCAGAACAACTTATCTAATAGACTGTCTATCAACTGAAGTCTTTGAATCGGATGGTGTATACATGCTGTATATTCAAAAAGAAGCTTGAGATTACAGGGCTAGATAAATTCAACACTAGTCTTATTGAATCCTTCTAGTCTTATTGAATAAATATTTCTTAAATACTCTGGCAAAATCACAGAAAATGCAGCTTTGCATTTTTGACATGTCCAAGATGAAAACACTCTATATAGTTCATTGAAATACTATATTTACCTTATCGAAAAAAAAAAAAAACACCAAAAAAAAATATCACCTCAATTTTAAAGAATGTTCTCTTTTTCATGCTGTACCTGGATAAAATATTTACAGTGTAACTGAATTCCCTTGATCATCCCAGAACAGAAGATTAAGAAGGTAGTTCATAAAAGGGTGTTTCAGAGAAATCACAGCGTATTATGTGCATCTGTTGTGTAGATGTGACTTTCAAGTAGTGTTGAATGTGTTAGAGGAAGGCACTCTGTTAGAACTCAATTCAGAATTAGTTCATTGTTAGAACTTAAGTTAGAACTTAAATGTCTCCCTCTACTAGAAACAGTATTTTACAGCCTTTTAGAACAAAAAGAACCTGGAAATATACAAATTACTAAGTCTATGCTGGGTGAACCAATGCCGTGTTTTCTTACCTACATTTCTGGGCAGAAAACTCACGTCTTCCCCAATAAGAATTTGACATAAGTAAAAATAATTTGACATAACTCTTCCAGAAAGCTACAGACAGATATGGAAAAAAGCCGTTGAAGCTAACAGCTAATTATTTTCATTTTCTTTCATATGTGTTTTCAATAAAAGTATTATATTCTTAATACTTTTAATTAAGTCATTATGTCATAAACACATTTTATAGGTTATAGTTTAAAGAAAGACATATTAAGGTTGATATTGAACTGTCTCTTTTACACACACAGAAAAAAGTAAGAAAGAAGTAACTATGCATGTGGTGATGCCAGGTCAGGAGGAATTTAGCACTTAAATCAAAAATAGGATTAGATTTTATCCCTGGGATAGGATTAGTGTGTGATCTCGCGGTCACTTAATATGTTTCCTGTTAGATCTTCCCTGAGGCCTGTTTTTGCAGTCCTTAATCAGCCAAAACACCCAAAGAAATCAGTGCACGTTTGCTTAGCAAAGAAGTTTTCTCTCTTCTTTAGACTTCAAATTATTTAGTTAATACAAATTATATAATAAATAAAGGGCTAACTGACAGTTATTAAAAAAAATTTAAGATGAAGTCTTATGCTTTTGAGGATCTGGGCCTAAATGACTAGTGCAATACTAAGATCATGTATCCATCTTGTGTTAGAAATAAATTAGCTGTTGTCAAATTCTGAACTTTGCTAATTTCCATCTTGCTCAGCAAAACATTGTAGGATCCGACCTTTAAAATCTTTTGTATTGTATTTCTTCATCAATAAATATTTTGTAAGACTGTACTGGGTACTACAATACTTTTTTCATTAATTTCCATTAAACATGTTTTCTTTGGCATATCTGTAACCACTACAGGAAACATAAACTTTGTATTAGAAAATGTGAAAATAGCACTTTTTTTTTTTTTTTGGACATGCTCAATATAAAAAAAAAGCAACATACCTTTTTCCTGAGAAAGTACTATTTTTCAAATGTATTTTAGAATTTGTTAAATAAAAATCTTCCTGACAAACAAAACATGACTTTTCCTAAAATGAAAAAAACCCCAAACATTCAACATATCTAGTTTTACATTGAATTATAAACTTTGTCAAAAGTGAATATTGCTCAGTATTTTAGATGTATATCACCAATCTTGCCCCAAGAAAACCTCATCAAAACCTGTCAGTAAAAAAATGGTTTGTCTAAACTGCTAGGAACAGTTACATTCAGCTGTCTTACAGAATGTATCACTTTGTACTCTTAAGTTTAATTAATATACCATAGTAACTAAGAGCATAAAATACACATTTTCATACACAGTTGTCTCCTAATTGCAAACTTTAACAACAGATTTTACCAATGCATTATGTTGTTTAGGTTTCAAAATACTTTAATTAATTTATAATTAAATAATTCTTTTAAATTTGTTTTCATAGATCTTTAAAAAGCAGTACTCAAAAAAACATGAGGTCAAGCAACGTTATTTCACAAAATGGTTTTAAATGTTATTGTCAAATAGAATGTATATTTAAAGTGCAGTTGTATAGCAAAAAATAATGCTTTTAATAGTTAATATATTGCTGATATTTAGACTTGCATGTTCTCAACCGTATGAGTAATTTTACTTTGAGAAGTTTAATAATATCACCAAGAGCTACTTATGGGAGTAAAATTGTTCATATATCTAAGCATTTGCAGGACTTATTGTTTGACTTTTGATTGCTTCATCAATTGGAAAAAAATCTACTGAGTATTCTCTGGAGCTTTTGACCTCATAAAACTGGTTCATGCATTTTTGTCTGACAGCTTCCTATAGCAACGAAAAAAACCCCTTCACTTTGTACTTTATCCTTCAATGAACAGTAAAGAAAGCAAATATCAAATAATATTAATACCTCAGAAATGCAGTGAGATACTTAACAGAATAATCCAAAGATTGTCTATAGATTGATGATATTTATATTTGCAGTGTTAAACATTAAGCATTAGAAACATTGGAGAACAACGTATATTATATACATAAATTTATAGACACATTTGGTATGTATACTTTTCATTTTCTTTTATACAGCACATAGGTGTACATGATATCTTTGTATGCTTATACATATATATAAAAGTTTCATGTACTTTAAAGCACATTAGACCTAAATTATGCAGCCACCATAAGGTATCTGACAGTTTCACTGAATTCTGTTACAATGTTAGTTTATTAAACAGTGTCAGATATTTCTCATTGTTACTGGTATATTTCTGGGGAAAAAAAGAGCTGGGATATGTAATGAAGACTCTTTTCACTCTGACAGAGAAGTACTATCCCTGTGGTGCTTAGGCACTTCACAAGAGAAGAGTTTTTTTGCAATATGATGCCTCCTGTGGTGCAGTGAGGCATGAAGCAATACGAGAGGTAGACGGAACTGAAGAATGTCATAAGAAGGAACGCTACATCATAGGAAACATTCACAAGGGGAAGACAGCTGTTGTTATGAACTATTAAAGCAAGCAGCAGGGTGTTCCTTTCTTTCAAGGTTTTAGAAGCCCGAGATGGCATTTCCTTCTATCTTCTTCCCTCTGCTGTCTGTCCTCCTCCCTCTCAAAAGAGGTCTCCTATGTCAGCTGGCTTTCATTGTGGCATGCACTGAATCATGAAGGTTCTGCCTTTCATTGCCCTCTCTTTTGCCCTTCAGTTAAAGATTATCTGGAACTGGGACCCAGAGTGCCAAAGAACAACTCTCATGCTTAAAAAAACACTATGGGCAGGACTAAAGAGAAATGACAAGCAGACAATCTGAAAATCTACTGAAATGGCTGAAAATTAATATTATTTGGAGGGAGATACATTTATAAATGTATGCCTATGTCTATGGAAATGACGCTAGAGATATCTGTAACTTAGTACAATTGTAAATTATATGATTATTAAGTTTAGACACAGTGGCCATTGATTTTCAAAGATGGAGTAGGGGATGGGGATGACAAAGAGGAAAACTGAGGTAGCAATAATATTGACTATTCTTATTAGACCAAAAGTTAGTCCTTAGTTACATACACATAGCTCCTTTAACTTTAGTAGGCTTGTTTTGCTTAAATCAAACCATATGTGTGATTAGCTGGAATTATGCTTTTATTTGTGTGTATATATACATACACAAAAAAAATACATGTATAGATTTCCACACTATGTTTTTTTACAGGATTGTATCAAAATAGCAGCCTAAAATTTTCATGCTAAAAAAAATTGATAGCTGTAACATCCGGGTTGTATAATCTACAGATGATTTGTATAATGGTTTCCTGTGAAGATGATTAGTATACAAGTTGTGGCCTTGATTTTTCCACGTCTTATACTGATGAACTCTGTTGTATGGCAGTTTCTCCTGATTTAGATCAAACTAAGTGAAAGGATGTGCAAAGGATGTGTCCAGAGTACATTAGTCTGCTTCTTGAGGTGAAGCACTTCAGAATAATGAAGAATACCTTTAAATTAGATTTATATTCTAGATCTGGTAAATATAATTTGGACTATGGTCACTTGTTTAGCGTACAACATGGTTCAAAAGCAATTGACACAAATATGTCACATATAGCAGACATAAAAATTCATAGCATAATGGAGTTCAGATTCCAATGGGCTTTTTCAGTGCAGCTACATATAATTGAGAATGACAAACAAAACCCAAAAAATCCAAACTGACAGCCATGTAATAATAATACTATCAAGACTAATATTTTCTCATGAATTTACTTCATAGAAGCAGTTGTCAATATTTAAACACCAGAGATGATGCTTCATCATAATGTTTTAATTTTTTCAAATTCTTTAGAACACAATATCTGCATTAATCTAGACATCATCTCGAGGGAATACAAGTATTCCTAGTTGTATTCATTTTTTTCAAATACTGTTTCTATCCCAAATTTGAAGGTGCAGAGCTATATCATACTGAAAAATGAACGTTAAGGGTTTTTTGAGCTTTTCGTTATATAAGGTTCAGAACTGTCTTTTATGAAGAGCATTTTTTTTTTTTAATTTAGATTAATTCTATTAAGATATGGTAATATTGAATGTCAAAATAATTCTGTGATTACCTGTATTTAAAGATATAATATATGATCTCCAGCAAAGCAATATCCTGATTGTTTCTAATTAAGGATCTCTTATTCTCTAGAAGAATGCTCTAGATAACTGTTTCAATAGCTTTGTTCTCTTGTCATTATTACACAGTGTTTCTATTGCTTTCACACATTCATTGGCATTTGCCAAACTGAACCAAGTTTAGCCTGACGCCTGGAGGAAGACAGAAGGAAAATATATTAGGTATATGGATGATAATTTGGAGGAAAAAAAAAAGGTGTTGAAAATTTTATGCTCATATTTTTGGTTGCACAACCTATGTGCGAAATTTTGCATGTACCAGTTACAAATGCAGATTTCAAAGTTTACATCAACAAGCAAAAGTTGTATATGCAAAACTACACCCAGATTTTTGTATACACCTTTTAATATTATACATGCAGCAGGTTGTGTAGGAAAATTGACCCAACTAACAGGAGAAGTTCAGGGCACTTGGAAAATCTGGTATTACAATTCTGGTTATTATTAGAAAGTGTTAACTGTATGCTGAAAAACAATTCTCCACTTTTTCTGACATTAATAGAACATCAAGTCTTCACTGCATGTTACATCTTGCTGTGACACTTTTGATAATCATAAAGCTTTCCATTTGTAGCAAGAATTGTATATACATTACAAATTATTTCTAACTGTATGACCTCTCCAAACTTTTAATTATCACTAAATAGGAAATGTCTTATTTTTCTGTTATTATTTCCTTTATAAAATTGCTAATATTTATAGACTTTACTACCTAATTAGTTCTAATGAAGAAAGTAATTTTGGAAGTATGAATGCTCTATTGTTTTGAATAGTGCTTCTAAAAGTGTACCAGCAAAGATGTACTTTCTCTCTTAGATATATATAGCTGTTTACTTTTTGCCTAGCTGTCCTAAAACATTGTTACTCACAGTCCCTTTACAAGTTAATCATTGCAAAATGAAAATAACATCTGATCTCATTAAAATTATCAGAACTATGTTAAGTCAGGTTTTCCCAAACTGTTCTAAGTAGTGGTACTGTAGGCAATATATAGATACAAATCATATTGGTCTGAAGCAAAGTGGTGGGTGAATTCTTATTATATTCTAAAATATTTATAGTTATTTACTGTAAGCTGTATGCATTTTCATGATTACAAATTATCATTTGTTATAATAATTCATTGTGAGAAGTGCACTTTATGTTTGTATTAATTTCAGAGTAAATTCTTTGTTCTCATCAGTGTGAGCTGATCAAGAGTCATAGATCCAAACTGACTTTATCTGGAGCCTTTATGGGGTTATTCACTACTCAGTGTGGAGATGGTCTAACTTTAATGCATGAGTTCACTTCTCATTTTAAAACTGCATTTGTTCAGTACATAAAGTCATATTAAGCAGAATAGGATGTGCTCAGTAGCTCCATTCTGCAAATAAAATTATTTTCTTAATGAAACTTGAATCTTTAGCCTTAAACTAAAGGCATTAAGAGGTCTTAAATTTCTTTTAGGAGAAGAATGATTGGCTTCCTTTTTTAATTGTTACTGCTTACACATAGATGCTGAATATTAATAAAGAGGACATTCTTGGAGACGTTAAGAGTGTAACAGCTTTTAGTTACTCTAAGTAATACACACAAAAAGTTTAAGGTAGTTTTTATTCAGTAACAAAGCAGCTTCAGCCAATAAATAGAAGACAATTTTCTTTTTCAAGTTTTCATTTTTAAGCCAAGAAAACACTTGTGGAAGTCACAATCTGTCTTTCACTTGGTGGCCAGTATGTTGGGGATTATTTTTGCTGTCTAAGACTCATGTGTACTAAAATCTAGGCAACAGACCTATTCTTGTCCTGGATTCCGTACATTAAAAGTGTTCTATTCTCAACAAAATAGTACCTCAGGGAATCATCAACACTACCGTATACATGGTAAAATGCCTTCCGTGGTGTGTGAGATGTATTAAAGTTGTGAAGACCAGTGCTCCCTTGCATCTGTTGAAATAACTAGCTGTCAGTCACTATGGAGATTGGAGAAGAAAAAGCTCCCTGGTGATATAACTCCTCCCATCTTTCTCCCACACATGCACAGAAATGCACATGCATACATGTACCCATATTTACAAAAACAAAAAATAAACGGTGTGCTATTTCTGCTATTTCATACAATCTAATACTGCTTTAAAAAACATGCAAAAAACTCCCAAAAACCCACAAACCAGATTTTCGTTTATTTATTTCTATAACTCTGGACACTGCCACGTGGAAAGATTGCTAAAATTCTGGAATTATTAGAGGAAAAATATATTCTGAATATTTTTAACTATATTAGAATTATATCTTTCATGAATGGTGGCATATGTAAAGCTATCTCAAATATATGGACGTATTTTAAAATGTTTAAAATTTTATAATGATCAGAAAGCTTTTAAATGAACTTTTGATTTTCCTTTTGATAATTCTGTTGATATATGCTCTATGCCAATGTGTCTAGATGCCATCAACTGACAGACATTTACGCTTCTTCATCCAAAATGATAGAAAATATTTATGGTCGTGTTTGAGACACTTCTGTGGACAATAAGGGAACATAGTGAAACATTTTAAGTTTGATGTAGCATGACTTTTATGATAGGTTCTTAGATCAAATTTCAGAACATTGACATTAAACATGTTTCCCTACGTAATCTGCTAAGCCATTTCACTGCTGTTGATGGTTTTATCTAAAAAAACCCACTTCAATCAGTGGCATCAATTTACTTTCCATAGCACTTAATTACCTGATGTTCAAAGCACACATAAATTGAATAATAATTTAAGAACTACATTATCCTAAAACTATTCATATAATGAATAACAAAAATGAGTAGCTGACTTGGTAGACTTGATTTACAATAACAAAAAGGTAAATATAGTAGATACAGAGAAGTGGAAGTAGCAAGACAATGTGCCAGGAAGTCTTGAAAAGTTAAACTTATTGTAGGAGTAGAAGAATCTCTTAAGTTACAGTATCAATTTTTAGTAGAAAAGTTTGTGATGGAAAGAGGAAACAGAACCTTATAATTAAGAAAAATATTCTGATTAGAAAGATTCTGAAACACTAAAATAATCTACAGTAGTAGGGTGCATTTACATTAGTCTCTGTGTGGCACATTGACTGAAGTACTTTCATCTAACAACCTGATGTGGATATATCTTATATTCTAGTAGTTTTGTACTTGACAGTAGAAGTGTGATGATCAGAACCAGAGAAACCTCATTATTTTCTAAACAGAATAGGTGATATATTGGAAAGATTATTCTAGAGAAAAGAAATAAAGAATTATCTTGCAGTGACTGGGAAAGATCAATTTAGTTACAACTTATTGGCCTCTGATTCTTATGATTTTATGATCAGTTCTTATGTAATCCTTTTCAGTGCAATGGAGACTTGCCTGTTGAAAACTGTAGGGTTCAGCATCTAAGACTCAGTTGGATAATTTCTATATAATATTTCCTGGTTTTACAGCATTACATTTTAGGCCAAATTCTGTCTCTTCCAGTTATCTCAGAACCCTCCCATCCCATCCACATAATTCTTAGTCATTGTTTCCATCTGAAAACTAGTTAAAATTTGTGGATTTTCTTCTTTTTTTTTGTTTGTTTGTTTGGTTGGTTGGTTGGTTGGTTTGGGTTTGGTTTGGGTTTTTTTTTTTACATTTTCATTGCTCACACATAGTTTAGTCACACAGGCTAACTTCAAGCAACTTGCGTAAGTGTGAATTGTAAGGCTCATTTCTTTGTATCACCTGGAAGCTAGAATCTGGAAGCTAGAAAGTAGAAAGTTGCTAGATTCTGTAATCTTCCAGGGAATTTATCTCAATCATTCTCCAATCTTCCTCTCTGAGGATGAATGCACAGCAAAGATGCAAGGTGAATCAAGTAATGTTTGCCTCAGTAATGAATTAAATTTTTAAAATACAGAATTATCTAACTAAAAGTGGAAGCTGAATGCAATTTCTGTTAGGTTATCTTCTGGTACTAACATTTCACTGAAGTTTTTAGCCTTCTTTCTTTTTACAAGTGTAGTTACCAGGAAACAAGTCTTTTTAGGCAATAAATACTTATTTCAAAAAAAGAACAATTTCCCAGAAAAGCACGCCTATTGGAAAAGGGTCATTTTGAAAGTACAATTTTCAGGAAAAGGGCTTTCTCACACATAAAGTACAGATGCTAAAAACATGCATAAATATTCTTCCAATTTTATTAAAATATTTGAAGCTTCACTTATGTCAAATGAAGGTTGATATCAAATGTCATCAGCTTCCATTGTGACTTTGATGCTCTTCCTTGATAAAAGACTAGAAAATGCTTGACAATCCTTCCCATGGGAATTAGAATTTAAGGCATTGTGAAAGATATCACCTCTGCACCTTAATATTATTTCCAAATAAATATAATTGAGTGCTTACCAAAAAAAAAGAAAAATAAAATTTTGTTGACAGCACTTGGGATCCGTCACAAATTTTTAAATCTGGTCAAGGAAGAGAATGAGAAATCTTTTTCTTTCCTTCAATGGCTAACATCATGACCATGAACAAGAGGAATATATCCATATCTATCATGCTACTTTTGTCTGGGGTGTGTGTGATACCAATCACCAGATACAATAGTCCTGCTACCACAAGGCTGCTAAAGCAGAAAAAAGGTTCTGAATGGATAAGATCTTTTTCTGACATAATATTTATTGTACCTACTTAGTTTTGTATGGGGCACTATCTTTTTGTAAGAATAGGAGTGTGTTTTCAAAAGTGTTTAGTTTCTTTTTCAACTTATCTTTTTAAAAATATTTCATGCATGACTTTGTGGCATGACTTGATTCATCATTTATTGATATCTGTATAAATCAGGAATAGCTACTTTGAACTATTACAGTGGCACAAAGCCACAGATCTCTGGGAGAAAAGAATTAGACTGTATCCCTTGCTTCGTCATGCCATAGTGAAATAAAGAACAAAATAGTAACTCCTATTATTAGAATAACAACTATTATTCTAATAGATTTCTAATAGTTCTTGTAACTTCTATTATTATAATAGTAACTTCTAAATACCATGTTTTTCACATTCTTCCCTAAACTTCCTGTTATTTTCTGATACAATTTAGTGATTCAATAATCTCAAAAAACCCCTCAATTCAGTTCATCTTTAAACATTTTCCTGACGAAGTACCACAGTGTCTCTACCGAGGAACAAGTACCTGTACTGGTGAGATATATCTCCAGAAAGATACCGATTTAAATGATTTAAAAATAAATAGTTAATTTAGGTGTTCTGAATGGAAGGCTTGTGTTTTTAAGGACTTTTTTGCTCAGATTCAGAAACAGGTCTAATGCCACATAACTGTTAACATAATCTATCATGTGATTTTCTTTTTTTCTTAATTTCCTAAGTTTCATTAAATGACAACTTAAATTCACGAAAATCTTTCCTGTTTCATAGAGTACTGTCAGTTACATGTTTCAAGCACACATTACAGATCTTGATGTTTAAAGTTATAATATGTCTAAGTGTTCTTCATTTCCTAGCATCCTGATGGAGTTTACTCTCCCAAATCTTAAATCAACATGCTGACAAGTAGACTCTTTATTTTCCTTCTCCCGCTGTTTTTCTAAGTTTTTAAATTAACAACCTTGAAGGTCTTCAGTGTCTTACATATGTAAGTCAAATGCTATCCAGTTAGTGCTGTAACTTTATTATTATTTTATGTTTCTTTTTTAATTAAACCCAGATTTGCCTTGTTAGATAGGGTTAATAACCTTCTTTCCATCACAAGCTAGAGGTTAGATGCTTTAAACTAGAAGAAATTTGAGTCTGTGATACAGAAAACTCAGAGACTGAAAGAAAAACGTGTTTTTCTGTTTTAACAGCAATACATTTTGTATTTACAAGTGGATTTTCCATAGGCTATATGTGGAAAACTGAGTAATACTTGCAAATTCAAAATTGAACATACTTTTAAATCATGTGTGTATTTATAAATATTTCATCCAGAAATCTCCTATAGAATAAATATACAAGTAAACTAAAAATAATAGCGTGTAAATACATCTAGCATATATATTTTAGCCAAGTAGGACAAAGTCAATAGAAATACGAGTGTACAGTTTGTAGCAATATTTACTTTATAGCTCTAGAAGATAATATCTAACGCATCCGGGAAGGCATTTAAGTAATTCAGCTGGGGAAAAAAATAAAATCTGTATCATCCTTCCTTGGGGAAAAGTATAAAAGAGAGGGCTACATACGAAGAAAGAGATTTAAGGATCCATTTCATCCTCTGCTTCTGGGAGAAAGGGTCCTGCGAGCATATCACCATATCTGGCAAATTGGATCCATAAGATATGATGCCTTGCATATCCATAAGATATGTAGAGTGTCAATGTGTCTCTGTATAGTTCATTCATACCTAGAAATAGATTATCCTTACATCATATATTCAGAAACATGAGGAAAAGCATAGGAAATTCTTTCCTCGCTATCTGCCAACTGATTATCATCAGCACAACAGAACTGCATCATCACATCATCATCTCACTTGCATCTCTAGGCATGGACCACAACACCATTGTGTCACAAGCCGCATAAAGCAATTCCTGCCCCTGATAGCTTGAAGGATAAATCAAGAGATGGAGGACAGATAACGCAATAAAAAAACCTGAGATGAACAGTCATTTTTATTATACAATTTCTAAAAATTTTTATTTATATGGGTCTTTAAAACGCAATATTAGCACTGCCAACAATCATAGGTTTCAGAACCTGAAACCTAACATGTAATTTAGATATGGTGTAATTCTAATTCTAATGTTATTGTTTGGGCTTCTCTGTGGAAAACAGACAAACAAACAAAACCCCTATATCTATTATTTACCTTTTTACACTGACAAATGAAAGCGCAAAGGCAAATAAAGTATAGCTTAAAGCCAACATAAGAAAACTGTAATCTTTAGTTACTCTGATCCAAGCCTAATTTGCACAGTTGTCCAATTTAATGTCTTGTTTGAAGAATTAAGTAAGAGTTTGGGACTACATGTAGAATTAATTTCCTCCAATGAAAAGGGGCCTTTGGGAAGTACTTCTTTCCCTAATCATTGCAGACTTGTTTGTTTCTATAAGTTTTAAAAAAAAAGAAGACATTAGAGCACTGTTGGATAGGCTGGAAAAGCTACTTGCCATTTTATTTAGCCTGTATTTATGTGATAAATACACATTAATCCTTTGGTTCACAGTCATAAAGGGAAAAGTTTAGGAAAGAACAACAGTAATTTAGCATAGATAGTAAAATAAATAAATAGATAAATAGATAAATACATAAATAAATAGATTGTTCTCTTGTGAAAAGATTTCTTTCTGAGTCAGCTTGGTAAATTTAGTCTCAGTGTTTTTATTTAGTTCTGCATTTTTTGTCAGGGTAACTCTTACCAATATACTACCCTCCAAAGAAGGTGCAGATATTTTCTCTGCAAATTTTAAGGCTCATAAAAATTGTTAGTTACATAAATATCATTCCTGCAATTGGTGGAATCATATTAAAGACCCTTATACATGGCTTTGTACTGGCTTTAATAGATTAGAGTAAACATAACAAACTACAAGTTGATATGGAATGCCATATCCATTTGAAAGGTCAGGTAAAAAATTGTGCAGCTAGCCTGCACTGAGCTCCATGCTAAGTCAACAGGCAGAGATATATCCAATAGGACTTAGAGTTGCAGGATTGGCTATGTGCTAAATAAATCATTAATAAAAATAGTCCATTTCATACTGATTAATTTTGGAAACACAAAGGTGTTTTTGGTGAAGGTTAACCAGTATTATAAATGTTTAGAATTTTAGTTTTGATTTACATGCAAAAATAACTTGCATGAAACTTTGTACTTGTGAAGTATGTTTTACTGTCTGTTTAGCATTAGTTTAGTGATGCTTTTTATCTTGAAAAAATGTGTATAAAATTGATGCAGCAGATACAGCAATGTAATGCTATGCAGAGTGGAAAAATATGAAAAGTGTTGGAAATAATCCTGACATTTAAGAAAAAATATATCCATCCTACTTACCATGTGCAGGCTAGATCTGAAGCAGAAGCAGCAGCATTTTTAGACTATTAGGTAACACACTATTTAGTTTTAGGTAATGGGATTTAAACTCTGCTCTTGGGTCAAAGGGTATTTTCATGAATGAGAAATAAGAGCTTTAGCTGTAAGTGTCTACAACTTTTTCTTCTCTAGTTGGTGTTGTTTTTCTTTTTTTAAGGAGATAATTTATCTATGGGGTTGGAAACTAGAAACATTTATTGAACAACAGTTTAAAATGGTGTCTTCAATAATTTAATGATTTATGTTCCATTGCATAGTCTAAATCTGGTGAAGATGAAGGACATTAATGTATCTTGGGTAATATATTGTTTTAGAGTAATATGTTATGAAAAGTAACTCTTTTGAAAATACTTTCTTGTATTTAGATAATTTTATTAGCACCTTGTTACCTCTGCTACACCAACACAAGGTCATGATCTAACTGCACAAAATCAATTAGTAACTTCACTCATTTTTATTAAACAAGTTATAAAAAATAGCAGTTTGCATATATAAAAAGAACATATTTTCTAGAAAATATTAATGTGGGGTTTTTTTTACTTTTTTGAAGATGGTATATCTGAGGTCTAGGTGCATTTATGGATTTATCTATCTTCTTAATATAGATGTTAGACATTGAGGTACTAACCTAATTTGACTGTTATGGATTTTAAGTTTCTAATTTGGATTTTCAAAGTCTTCAGTGCTTACATTTTGAATTCTGTATGGTGCTATTAATATAGACAAGTTCCATAATATCACAGGAAAGGAAAGGAAACTTTCATACATCCAGTACGGAATTAAGACTTTTATGAGCTGCAATCCAGAGCTTAGTCACAAGACTACAATCTGCTAAAGATTGCACATATTATTTGCTGAATCAACCAATATTTGTTCATCACATAATTTATCCTAACATCAGGGTAACCACTGAAATTTCCAGATGATTCTTTCCAGTTCAAGCTTTTTTAAAAACACATGGATTCTATCGTACTGAATAGTTACTGAAAACAGACTGTATGTGTGAATGATTAAACTTGTAAAAACATCAAACTATCTGTGAAATTGTTATAGTTACAGTAATTTTTAAAAAGGTCATTTAAAAAAAATCAGCAAAGTTTTTTTAAAATTCAAATGTGAAAAACTGTGAAATACTATTTGTTATTAACTTGTATGTTTAACCATTGAGACATTGGACCTGAAGGGAACTCAAAATGTTTGCGATAAATTCTTTTACCACTGTTCATACTGACAGGTAGGTACAAAGCTCTGAAACCAGACTATGGTACAGGAAACTGATATCATGTAGTTTAAAGATCTTTGTCAGAAAAACAGATGATCAGGAAAAGTTTTTCTCCAGTTTCTAATGACACTTTTTCCCCCCTGCTTTGATTTAGATGTGAAGGACCCCAGAATTCAGTCTAGAGCACAATGTTTTACTTTCTTTAAAATGCAATCATACTGTACAGCTTTGTTTGTGTTTTTTTTGTTTTGTTTTGCTTTGTTTTTGTTGTTTGGTGTTTTTTTAAATTGTGATTATTTTATTTTTTATTATATCCAAACAGCAGTAAGAAATAGACCTTTTACAGTAGGCAGTAGTAAGGATGTTTTATTGACTAGCCTGTCTCACAGTTTTAATATGGTACTGTCTTCATATGTGCCAAAAACATGCAACCAAGTCAATCTATCGGGAGGTACAATATCGCATAAGTTACAATATTTCATGGCAGTGTTTAAAGAGTATCATTCCTTCTTCAAACTTTTGACATTCTCACTTCTATGTCATCATAGTGAGTTCCTGATCAGTTGGTTCAGCACCAGGAGAACCTCCATCAGTTTATGCAGAAGATCATGACGCATGCTTTGGAACACTTCAAACTCAGCATAAGTTTTAATAGAACCAGTAAAGCCATTGCTATAGAAAATTCCTTTTCTGGAGTGAAAATTTGGAAAGAAGGCTTGCTCCCCTTCCCATATGCAGGTGCAGAATTTATCTGTAAACCTTGGATGCTGCTGATCTGCATTTTCCTATCAGTGTCTACAGAATGCAAGCTCTTTCTCATACGGGCAATCCCTCAAGAGCATAGAACATCCATACTGGTTCAGACTGAGGGTCCATAATCTCAGTATTCTCTGCAGAACAATGGCCGTAAATGGATGATTGAGAAGAGCAGGAACAGAGCAAGTACATTTGATACACTCACCTAACACTTTTTCAGAATAATCCCTACCAAAATTATTTTTAACCTCATAAGACTTTTGAAGTCTGAGTTACTTATTTTTGAGTTACTTAATTAGTCTCACTGGATTTCGCTTCCAAGTCTAAATCTTAAAAAATATTGTTCTCCCTATGTGTTGAAATACAATACACAGTTGTGCTGCATGAATGTCAAATTCTGCTTTTCACATGTCTTGAAGAGGATGGCAGAACTCACCTTAGCTTCAGCTGCAAAAGTACGATGTTGCTAACTCTCTGCTCACATTCCTACTATTATTCCCCTCTCAAATATATCTAACACTTCCCCTCTTGCAGTGATGAAAATTTAATCCTCTGCAGCTCTGATCCATGGAATAATTCTTTAGTTTCTCTGTGTCATTCCACCTTATCTGGCTTAGAGGCCTCATCACTTTCAGTGCTTTAATATGATAATTTCAGGTTTTTTCCCGTTTTGCTGAAAGAAGAAAACAAATAATAAAAGAAGTGAATGGATGAATCTAAACAGGTGTATAATGGAATAATTTTATACAAGATTCTGTCAAAAAGAAAAGCAGACACATTAAAAAAAAAGGAATAGGCAAAAAATATTTTAGCTAATTTGTAAAAATATGGACTGTTAGTTTTATTAACATTGCTAAAGATAAAGCAGCTCCTGCATAAAACGATAGTACTATTTTGCATCATAGGATCTCTATTCTTCTAACTGCAGAATCTGAGTGCTACCACTTAAATATGATATGTCTGGCTAAGTTAGTGATGAATTTGCTAGATCAGATTTTCAGACGGTATAAATTGCTGTAGAATCAGTAGTACCACAGTAGTAACGTTGATTTATTTGTGCTGGAAACAAAATCCCATGCATTTTCCTATGTTAGAAGAGACTTGCATTGTTTTTCTGTTGGGACCACTGATAACTTTTTTTTTTTTTTGCATCTGACAATCCCTATTCTGTAACTTTCTCTCTCCTGTATTATTATGCAGGAATGGTGGAAATATATTTAATTCAATGTAATGCAATGTACCAAATGATAATTCTGTGTTTATAACATATTTCACTCTGGAGGATTCCAAAGTGACTTGCAGAACACAAAAAAGACTCTTCAGCGTGGCTATATTTTTAAATCTTTATCATGGTATGCTAGAATACATTAGGCACTAAAGTGAAAGAGCTTCCTTTTTTTTTGTTTTTATGACACTGAAAACTTAAAAAAAAAAATAAAAATTGAGACACCAAAACTCCAGGGTAAATGAGCATACAAATTATCTTGGCTGGAACCTGTAAAAGACATCAGAATTAACAATCTTGCTCTTTCTATGGGATCTTAAAATGGCTATAAGGTTTTTGTTTTCATTTGTCAAACATCACATACAACATACAATTTAGCACTCTGAGGTAATACTGATACGCTGAGATCACAGAGCAAAACGCCGCTAATAAATCACCAGAATTAAAGTTGGTAGCACCTAATAGTTCAGCAGGGACAGGCTTTTTTAGCTTGACACTAGCCATCTAAAAGCAAGGGTTTTTACCTTAGGCCAGTCTCCTTCTACAGACAGTGGAGAAAACCTCCACCAAATATCCTTTATCTACCCAGCATAGAAGGAGATAAGAGAATGATAATTACAAAATGGGTAGCTTCGGATGTTTTAAGCTAAATACGATGTATCCTAGACTCGATAACTGCTGAAAAAAAAGCACATATTTCATCTTGTATATGACTGGAACACAACCAAAAGTCAGAAGTAGAAAAGAGTTAGTAAAACTCTGCTGTTGATACATAGTGGAAGAGTTAAAAAGTAATCTTTTCCACTGTCTCATGCATTCCCAAGGGCTACAGGAACTGATTTAAAATTCTTGCTCAGCCTGTCTGTTGATTTATTTAGTTCTTTCTTCCATGCTGCTGTAAGGGAGGTATGTACATGGATGCAAAACATCAGACTTTAGTTCAGGTAAAGTAAGACACTAATGATACCCTACAGAAAAAGCAGTTTGAGGAACTGGACAGAATATTAATCTCATTTTCTGTTAATCATCTTGTAATGATTAATCATTAAAAAAAATCTAATTCAGTGGCATCTTAGACTAGTATTCGTTACTTGTAGATCAATTTTTTGGATAATCCAGTGACACTAGAGAGCTTTCCTGCAAGCTTAGCTTGACAATAGAATATCCTCAGCTTTCCTGGAGGAGAAGCCACCTACCTTTGTCACCTCTATGTTCAATGCAGAGTAAAAGCTCCTTCCTGCCAGGAGAGCGCTTAACAGAGATCCAGTAATGGCTGGAGCATTTTGGGTTTGCCAAAACACATATTATAATAATATATAATTATAATAATACTGAAATGTTGCTGTTTCTTGATCTTGCTTTGTTAATCTACCAGTCTGCTTTAAGCAAGACTACAGTTTAGTGCATCTCAACTAAACATACACCCAGCTGAAGGTGTTCATCCTTATGTATATGACCTTGACTCAGTTAAACAATCGAAAACATGCTTACAAATATGCCTATGATGTGCCTTGCTGAATCATTCCTTTTAATATGTTAGGAACGCACTGATGTACAACTTGAGGCCCCCTCAGTCATTTTTGTAATAAATGACAGTTCTTGCTGCCTCAGCTCTTCTCTATTTGCTTCCCCCTTACTTGCTCCAAGGCAGCCTATTAGTGATCACAGAATGCAATATGCAACACAGAACCAGAGAAGAAACATTTTCTCTCACTTTATGACCACTGTAAAATTAACTAATTTTTCATATGGTGTTATTCTCACACAAAACACAAAAATGCATCAACATGTTGTTGTGGCTTTGTCATTATTATATACAATAAGACCCCAAAATTGTAGTGATTGAAAAGCATCTTATACTTCCAGAAGTAACTATTATATCATATGATAATTTTAGATTGGTTTATATCTTTTTCCCCATTTTTGATTGCAGAAGTGATCCTTAAAAATATCAAAGAGAGAATCTGGAGAATCTGTTAAATCGTCAGTTCAAAAACAATAATGAAAAAGTAAAAAAAGAAACAGTTTTGAAGTCAAGAATAAAACAAAACCCCACAACAAAGTACTATGTTATTTTCCATTCCACAAAAAGGGAGAGCTACATCATCTCTAGAGTTACAGTGTTTCCCAGACAACTCAGGTAAAGTCACATTAAGTATTCCTGTCTTCCTGTCCTTGGAATAGACTACGCTTGGTTTAATTTCACTTTAAGCGTATGAACTAATAAATCTGAATAGCAAAGAAACAGAGTGACATATTTGTTACATATACAAGCTTTTATTTTGCAAACTGATTTAAAAGCATCCCTTTGAATGGTAAAGTTAATAGAATTATGATCTAATACTGCATCTCATTTGGTCAATCCTTTCCCTGTAAATAATTTATTTATTTTGTTACAAATCTTTACTTCTGATACTGATTTATTCTGAACAATATAGAGTATTTACTATTAATCTGGTGAACAAAATGATTCAAATTGTAAGCAGAAGCTTACATAAAGCTTTAGGATTTCCTATAATGAACAACTAACTACCTTACTTCCTTGCACAAAATTCTCAAATGATGTTGATAAGTGTCCTTCAGCAACAGTTTGTCAGTACTACTGTGGAACACCTTTAACATTTACACCATCTTCAAGTGTGCCTATGACAGCAGCACTTTGTGCTTTGTCTGTAGTGGCTTCTCCAAAATGTCATCATTGTTTTTTTTCTGTATGAATACCACTTTTTGTGTGGATTTTTTACTTTTTAGATTATTACAACCAAGTATTCCTATGTAAGATACCACCATTGTAATGTTGATGCAAAATTCAAATAATCCATTATAGCTGTTCTTTAACTCACCTAATTTCAGTCATTGGAACCATAGTCACCTAATTGAAGTTAGTAATTTTTGGGTTTTGGTAGTCAATAGAGAAAGACAGATACTAAACAGGTCCTTTGCAAAGAGCTCTGTGGTGGGTTCATCTTGGCTGGCTATAAGGTGCCCAGTAAGCCACTCTGTCACTCCCTCTCCTCAGTAGCACAGGGGGAGAAAATATGCTGGAAATCTCGTGAGTCAAGATAAGGACAGGGAGGTCACTCATCAATACCATCAAAGGAAAACCAGACTTGACTTAGGGCAATTAATTTAGTTTATTGCCAGTTGATAATATCGCCCTCCTGCGTGGGCTCTCCACAGGCTGCGACTTCCTTCAGGGCATATCCACCTGCTCCGGCCTGGGTTCCCCAACAAGCTGCAGTGTGGATATTTGTGTCACCACGGTCTTCTCCACAGGCTGCAGGAGAATCTCTGCTCCGGCACCTGGAGCACCTCCTCTCCCTCCTTCCTCTCTGACCTTGATGTCTGCATAGTTGTTTCTCTCCCATTTTCTCACTCCTCTTTCACAGCTACTGCTTAGCATTTTTACCCTTTTTGAAATATGTTATCACAGAGGTGCCACCAATGTCACTAATAGGTTCAGGTCTGGCCAGTGGTGGGTCCATCTTGGAGCCAGCTGGAACTGGCTCTGCCTGACATGGGGGCAGCTCCTGGTGTCGTCTCACAGAAGTCACCCCTGTGGCCTCCCTGCTACCAAAACCTTGACACATGAACCCAGTACAAGCTTGGAGGAGGAGACAGGGATCTGCTTCTCTCTGGCCTTGTCTCTGGCCTAGCCTCAGCCCAGCACTGTGGGGAAAAGGGATAACCACAAAGCAGGAGGTAAAAGAGCTATTTAAGAGCAGGTTTTGCATAAGAACAAACCAATACAGATGATAAATATATATGTATATCAGAGAACTGTGATTCCCCTATTTTTATGGAAGAATTTGACTGATTTATTGAAGAACTACATAATGAGGTAGTTTGCAATAGCTATTACTCATAAGCTTTCAGGATTTCTTTTGCTTAGCATTGGGATAATTGCCATTCCCTTTAATATATTACACAAGAACAACAAAAAGCTCTTCTACCTTCTTGCTAGATTTGTATTTTGATGCAGATGCAACCTTTTTCCTTTCACTTTTATTAAAACAAATTCCCCCTGCAAACACCAAAACATGACCCTGACCGAAATGTTATGTAGTTACATTTTAAAGAATTAAAAGGGTATAATCAGCTTTTAACCTTATTTTAAAGTTCTAGTCCAACTCACTGTTCTTCATTACTTCATAACAGCACTACAAAGCTCAGAGAAAGCTGGCTACCAGTATAATATCTTATCAACTACAGCTACATTTCATCAGCAAAGCATCTCACGGTGGTAAGAACACACTGTGCATTTAGTCTTTTTCTGTGTTTTCAACTGATTTACTGGATGAGTTACCCAAACATCAGGGAGAGAGGTTTCTTTTAATGTTTTAAATTAATATTATTCAAATATTGAAGTAAATGGATTTGTTTATCTAGCATACAAAAGCACTTAATCTTTCTGTCACTCCTGTGCCTTTCTGTACATTAAATAACACAGCACATAATTTTGCAGAGCAGTTAAATGTGATTCATTCAATCCAGTAGCTAACCATATGATTTGAAGCTATATGAGCTCAGCTACCACTCTAAAACACTTTCTACCACTTACAGAAAGAAGAGGTAATTGCTTATTTCCTCCAAGTGTTCAGTCCAGGCTGGAGAAGTGAATGATGGAGTTAGTAATTTCTGTGTTTTGAAAAGAGATCCCTTGAAAGACATTTTTGTAAAGGTTTAAACTGCTGTTTTCTCTATGTAGATTAAAAAAGAGAAAAGTATTTTTCACAGGAGAAAATTAGCCAATTAAATTCTCTGCTATAGTGCTATATAAAGACCTGTTTTACATGAGTCCTGTAAAGTACAAAAGACTGTCTTTTAAGGATTGTATTGAACACATAATCAGTAAAGCATAATTCGTGCATTATTTTCGTAATAGAGGCTTTCAGCAAAGAAGTTAGGTTGATCTAAGTCAGACAGTATTTCCGGTACGTTCTTGAAGTGACAGTAGAGAAGCCTAGTATAGTTTAACTTAGCTCATTGATTGACTCAATTGATGGAAGAAGCACTTAAAACATTATCCTTGGGTACACCGGGGATATAACATGAAAAATACTGAAACTATTTATCAGTTTGATACAAAAATGCAAATATGGATGTCAAGTAATTTTTATTTAATGTGAAAAATGCACTTAGTTTTATCTGTACAGGAACTAAATATGAAAATTGTAAAGATGAAAAATCTTTGTATTTATAAGAAGAATAATTGAAATTACGAAATTGTGTAAGTTTTTAGCAGAATTAATTACAGCAGAAAACAAGAAAACTTTCCTTTACAAATAGTTAAGCATACATATGAAAGAATCAAAATAAATTACCATGTTGAAAAGGCTAAATCTAATCCAATCTTTCTTAGCCATGAGAGAGTTTTTTGGCAGCATACTACAGGGATTCATGTTGGGACCACTGCTGTTTCTTCATATAAACTATTAAATAAGTGATATATGAAGATAAAGTATTCTCAAAATAAAATAATCTGGAATTTTAAGATAAAAAAGAAAGGTAATTCTAAAGCCTGAGATCTGTAGGCTTGCATGAAACCTTAGCAAAATACTGTGAGCAGTAACTAACTTTAATTTCTTACTCATTGTCTTAAACTTTCTCCAATTATGACACTGAAGGAATATGGTGAAAGCATGTTCTGAACACATTGTTGATGCATAGGGAAAGCAAACTATGTATCTGAGATGAGGTTTACATATCTGTTTGAGTGGTGTGTCTGATGTACACAGTTTAACATATTTATGAGAGCTCAATAACTGGTTTCTCAGATTGGGGATAAAACTGAAGGCTGAGGCAAAATAAAGCAAAGAAAAATCCAGGCTGTTTTGCCCTAATAAAGCATGTGTTTTATTTTCAGGGTTTTATTTCTATTTAACTATAGAATGAGATTATTTTCTTAGTAGAATTTTTAAATAAATTTTTGGTGGATTCCTGCCACCTAATTTTAGTCACCTTGTTGAGGAGTCTCAGTTAGAAACACTACATGGAATCCAATCTAACTTAGGCTTGCCATATGGTCTGATTTGACCATCAGTATGTGTTAGGTTACTGTACTAGAGTGCTGACAGTCCATGAAAAGTCATATATGTTCAGCTTCCAGAAGCTGCAGAACCTGTGTCTGCACAGAAAATCAGAAAAAAAAAGCAGATCAACTATAGCATTATTACTCTAAATATGTATTTAACAATTTAACCTCGGATTTTAACCTAGAATTTCAAATGGGGGTCCGTCTTGCTGTTAATGAGTTAATATTGGAAGTACTTTTGGATGATAATGCAAGTAAGCAAAAGCCTAAAACCCAGATTCAATAAAACATCTGGTGAGAAGTTCTTCTCTACAAGTTTAAGAAATCCACAATGTCAATATGTCACAGTTATTCAGGCTCTTTTATAGCCAATGGAGGGAAACAGACTTTTAAAGAGCATAATTAATTTTACTTTAGTTATCTATGTTAGGATGAAATGAATCACACTCGAAAACAGCCTCTTCTTTCCATCAACTAAACCAAAAGATGAAAGGGAACTCTAACTGATTCATTCCGGTTAAGACTTTACAGAGGAGACTTTAGTGACTGGACTTAATTGCATAAACATATGCCTTTAGCACCATTTGAGATGATCTTGGGTACCTGAAATTGGCTACTCAAGCTGGCAGATAAACCACAGTACTTCTGCCATTCTGAACAGCCCACTGGAAACCAAACATATTCTAGAGCATCTTAAATGGCACTAAAAATCTGAGTTTAAGCAAATGAATTTAGCCTCTGAAAACAGTTTCAAAGACAAAAATTAAAAGGGTCGGTTAAATAAAATGATGATATCATAGAGGAAGTGAAAAAGCCAGGAATTGCCACCCCTCTTAAATGTTTTGCATGCTACATTTTTATGTGAATGAGAGTCACAAGGCAAATACCACATTCCTTAGATCATCACGGAGGCAAAAACTTCCTGGGAGCATTTCATAAACTGGAGATAAAAACATATCCCTAGAGTTGCCACTCCTCCATTACAGAACAATGATGTAAGTGAACCTCAGAGCTATTAAAGACATTAGGCTTGAATGCACCTTTTTATAATTTATTTGTATTTTTTCATTGTTTTTTTTTGTGTGTGTGCTTTTTTTTCTTGTACTGGTGATTCTGGGCATTTAAATATTTACAAAATGGGCACCTCAATCTGAATAGTCATCTAAATTATTCTGTGCTCAGTAGATAGCTATGGGCAAATAAAAGGTGCAATTCATTTGGCAATTTAGCTTGCCTGACAGCTCTCTTTCCGTCCCTTCATTGACACTGGTCATTATAATCCCTCTGGCAGGCACATGACAGAACTTCAGCATAGGAGCTGTGTTTGACTTTCTTAGGAGCTGTAGGAATACTCTACACAAGGCATAAGCAAAGATTAAATGAGTTTCATGAGAACTCAGATTGAAAATCTGGGGGAGTACAACAAAAAAAATAATTGTGATGCAATGATTAATCTCTCAAAGATCCTTAAAAATTTCTACCTTTAAAAAATAAATTAAGTCTACCACAAAGTTAAGTAGTAAAAAAAGTTGTTAAGCATATGTTCCAGGGAACATTCTTGCTTTATGAGAAAGTCAGACCTAAAATTGTACCTCTTTTTTATGCTTTAAATTCTATTACTGTTGAGCTGAAGTTAAACATAGTAAAATACATATGAAGGGCTGGTTATAGTGCACGGATTGCTGTGATATCTGCATAGATAAGTGATTATTATTACTAGCATTGTATATGGAGAGTAGAGAAATTTGTAAGTAAAATCAAAACTGCAAAAAGAAGATTGGTTCTGGCATCTTAAAGTCATATTCCTTGCTCTGAAAAGCTGCTCTTTATAGCATTTTTATTTTCATATAATCTCTTAAAAGGATTCAGTATTATAGATATCTATGTTTTAATTTACTTTTGACATTTTAAATGTACATGTCACCACATCTTGGTATTATCATGTATTACTATGTCAGAATGATCTAAAGAAAGATAAGGATGCAGGTATATATATTTTAACAGTGAGTTTTCAAATAAATATGCCCCATTATCTTAAATCAAACATCAGAATTAACTTGAATTAAAATTTAGTAGAATTATGTTCTAGATTTTATTTAGGTCTTTGCCATTCTCTTCTAAAATATTTCCATCATTTTACAAGTATTGATTGAATCAGTTATGTCAGCAGGATTGCTCACATGTGCTTTTCCATGAAAATAAACATAAAATATTTGTTAGTGTATTACTGAAGACAGAAATCTGGGTGGATGCAGTCAGCTCAAATCTGGAAAACAAAACGAAACAGTAACAAAGAATCTCATGTTGGGTAAGAGATTGAACTGATTCATGAACTTCCTGTACTTTATATAATAGAAGTTTATATGTGAATTCTAGAAGATGAAAAGTGAGCTTCTGGCCTGAATTCATTTTGTCTGACTTAGTATCCTTAATTATATTCCTACATTTTGGGAAGATGAATCCAGGCCCAGCAGGCTTCCCTAAATAAATAGAATACTTTAAAATGTTCGAAGTATATAGAACTTCATAGAGGGTCATCTTCATCTATAGTATTTTATTCTTTCATTTAAATATGTCTGCTTTACTTTGAAACTTTGATGACACCTTTCATTTATCGCATGGTGCCAAGAACATGAGATCCTGTCTAAAAACACTCAAAAAATAAAATGACCAATATTTCCACTTCACACTAAAAGACACTTTTCTTTCCCAGTGAAAGCAATAGTTATAATTTTATATTGTTTCTGAACTTTTACACCAATGCTTAATTTTTTTCGTCATTCATTAATTAATGTTATATAAATTATTTTGACTAATAATTGATCTTTGATTAGTATCATTACAAATATATCCTTTGATGATTGCTAACCATTTCAATTAAATTTATAATCCATTTAGTGTAAACAATTTTGATTTTGTTTCAAGTTTTATTTTTAAGGAAAATATCAAGTAGTAACAAAGAAAAAATCTTTCTGCCATCTATTTTGTGTTGATATTTTTAACTTCTTCTTCAACTAACTTGTAGTCTCACCAAAAGTATAAAATATGAGTCCAACAAGTTCTATTTTTTGAAGTTTGGTATTATGTTATGTTTTAATTAGCTATCATCGTAACACATACCACCTAATATAACAACACTGAATTAACAGCATTATAATTCACAGGGTAATCTTAACTATCTTTTAAAAATATTATCTTTTAATGCAAGCTTTATTCTTCTTTTCTGGAATTTCCCCAGAATTTCGATATTGATGAAATTACAGTATTGTTTCACAAAGATTTATCCACCAGTTCTTTTAATACTTTTGGCTGTACGTTTGTTTTTGTTTGCTTGTTTGTTTAATTACAAAATTAAGTATTTTTTTGTTTAGTTTTAAACAGCTTTTTATCAGATCTGTCTCAGAACACAAACAGTATTAGGATTTGATGTGAGTATGAGGTCAATCCACCTCCCTTAACACATAACACAGTTCTTGACATTGTCTCCAAGAAGCGATATAAATCACAGTTTACAGCACTAGGATCAAGTCAATAAAACAATCAAATGTATACATTAAAATAATTTGCTCCTCTGATTTTTTACGTGCTTCTTCAAAATCTCATTAAAAATCATTTTAAAAACTTTGTTAGGTTTTTCTACCATGACCATTGGTTATATTTCTAAGCAGATTTTTGTTTAATACATATTTTTCAACTGAACTGATGAGAACATAAATGGTTTTGTGATCTTGTCTTGATTAAGATGTCGTAGATGGATTCATGTCAGACTTGTTTACCTACACAGCTTGCAAACTTACAGACATCAGGAAAAGTTGTTACGAAAAGGGTAAAACACATGGACAGCTTGTCCTGGTGCAGCTTTAATCAATGTCAGGTGATGTGATAAATCAGGTATGCTCTTGCTTTTATGAAAGTATTTTACTTTTAAATGTGCATCTTTTTAAAATAACTGGATCTGACACAAGACCTTTCTCATTGCCAGCATGTTAATAGCAGGATTTACATTATGCACTGATTAGCACAAATCCTTCTCCTATACTGATTTGAGCTGATTGTCTTCCTTACAACAGTGACTATACAACATCTGTACATAGTGATACAAAATCCAGTCAGCTAGTATCTCGAGGAAAGAACCACTGGGTCTAAATAAAACTCATTGTTACCATCATAACTGAGATGAGCTGATTTGTCTTTGTCCTGGTTTGGCCTAAACCAGGCCGATTTTCCTTTCAGTGATTTTTGCTTTCAGCTAAGTCTCCTCTAAGTAACTGCATGTTTGCAGACAGTGTCTGCCTCCAAGACTGCTAACGCCCGAAGTTTGTAGTTATCGCTGAGGCACCGGTAGGGATGTTGTGCAGTAAGGCTCTTGCTGTACTTATTCTTAGAGAAACCAAGGTCACTGCTGAATTCCTCACTGCTTACAAGTGAAGAGCCGAAGGGGGGTTGCAGCTGCAGTGGGGAGCAGACAGGGCAGGTGACCCAAAATTGACCAACGAGGGTATTCCATCCCACACACGTCATTCTCGGTATAAAGGGGGGGGATCACGAGGGTCGCGCCCTTTCTGCTATGGCCGGTGTCCAAGGAGGACTCCGTCTGTTTTCCTGCTGCCCCCGATCCCGATCCGTGCATCCCTGAATCCAGCTCTCGACCGTTGCTAGGCCCAGCCTGGGCCTTCCCGGAGCCTGCCCTGCAGTGCCGGTGGTGACGTGGCTGACTTCAGGGGAGCTCAATCTTGGTTTTGTATATATATTTGTATATATTTGATTATTTCTATTATTATTATTATATATTTTTTTTTCATTATTATAGTTTATTAAAACTGTTTTAACTTTCCAACCCGGAAGCCTCTCTCCCTTTTCCCTTTCCCTTTCCCTTTGGGGGGGTGGGGGGGGATAACAGAGGGCATCTGCCACAGGTTTAATAACTGGCCCAGCTTTAAACCGTGACAGATTTATTGGCGCCCAACGTGGGGCACGAAAGAAGCTCCGACAGGTTGCTCTGATAAGTCGAATCCCAGCTCCAGTGGGAGGAGACCCGGAGAGCTCAGCTGAGAGAGTATCGGAGTTCTTCCTTTGAGATTTACGAGGGGTTGGAAATTAAAACAGATAGCGAAGATGGTAATGTCATTTTTGATCGCTGTGCTATCTCGTCTCTTTATTAAGCCTTTTACAGAGTTAAGTGTAATAATACCTTACTTGCCGTTGTTTGTTAGTGTTTATGTGCAGTTTATCATTGCTGGGTACTGGTCAACATGCATTGTTTTGTTATGGCGTTTCGTACGGATTTATGTCGTGATAAACTGGGTTGTTACTGCTCTGACCTCGGCAGCAGAGATTTTATCTGCGCACTCTGGGAGTCCTTTAGCTGATTCTGTTAATGATTATACTTCCAATTTTACTTTGGGAAATAGTACCTTCTCCTTTTCTGCCGAGGTGATTCCACTAGATTTTGCGAAATTAGGATGGTGCTGTCTAGGTGGCATGGTTTTATTTTCGTTTGTCCTGAATGTGTTTCTGGTGTGGTATGTGATCAGATGTCAGTGCAGCAACAGCGGTAGGTATCATGCTGCCCCTGTAACCAGGAGAAAACACAGAAAGAAATCAGCTAGTAAAGTGAAGGATGATGACTCAGAGCCTACTAAGGCAGAGCCAGCACAGGACCCAGGTGAGGGCCCTTCTCAGGCAGAGTCAGGGCCTGACACAGAGGGGGGTTTCCTTGATCGTCTTTTTAAAGCAGACCCATTACACAAGAAGGACAAGAAAGGTCCTTCTAAAGCAGAACAATCACAGGAGGACTCGGACTCGGAAGTAGAAATAACCTACCACTCCTTATCCCTGAAAGAACTGCGAAATATAAGAAAAGATTTTAGTCGTTATGACGGTGAGCCAATTATTACCTGGTTGCTCCGATGCTGGGATAATGGGGCAGATAGCATAGAATTGGATGGTAGAGAAGCCAGACAGTTGGGATCCCTGTCCAGAGATGGTGGTATTGATAAGATGCTTCCAAGAAGGTCGAACACTATCAGCCTCTGGAGGCGACTCTTGTCAGCTGTAAAGAGCAGGTATCCCTATAAAGATGATGTTATGAGCCACCTAAGCAAATGGACCACTATAGAAAAAGGTATTAACTACCTTAGAGAACTGGCTGTGCAAGAGATCATTTATAAACACCCTCAGGACATTGTAGATCCTGTAAATCCTGATGAAGTGGAATGCAACCGATCCATGTTCCGGAAGGTTGTGAAGAGTGCTCCACCAACACATACCCATACATTGTCAATATTAGTCTGGGGAGAAGATCCTATGGCACGACCTAATGTGGGCGAAATGGCTAACTATATGCGACAGTATGAAGATAGTATTTCTTCCCCACTGCAGGCCCGTGTCTCGGCTGTGGAAAAACTGACTAAGGAGAACAAGGACTCATTGAAACAACTGTCAGACAAACTGTCCAGGATCGAGAATAAACTTGACTCTCTACCTACACAGGCTCGTGTTGCAGCCTTTAGGAGGAAACGCCCTCCTACTGGACCAGCTCAAAGGAAACGGGACACGTCATGAGGTATCCTGTGGTTTATCCTGCGTGATTATGGGGAGGACATGAACAGATGGCATGGACAACCTACCAGTACCCTACAGGCGCGAGTACGTGAGTTGCAAGGTAACAGAAATACCAGTGAGAATTTTCCTAGGAGGATGGCTGCTCCAGTTACCAATGAGCAGGACCCCAGTCAGGGTAGACGGGCCTCAAATCCTTTTTTTCCAAGAGTGAATAGGGGAAATGAAGGTCCAGTCCCCGTGAGCTGCACGAATCCAGTCTTTAATTAGAGGGGCCCTGCCTCCAGCCAGGAGGAGGAGAGGGACAACCGAGTTTATTGGACTGTGTGGATTCGATGGCCTGGCACATTAGAACCACAAAAGTATCGAGCCCTGGTAGACACTGGTGCACAGTGCACCCTCATGCCATCGAATCATAAAGGGACAGAATCTGTCAGTATCTCGGGAATAACAGGGGGATCTCAAGAGTTATCTGTATTGGAGGCCGAAGTGAGCCTAACTGAAAATGAATGGAAAAAGCACCCCATTGTGACTGGTCCAGATGCTCCGTGCATCCTTGGCATAGACTACCTTAAGAAAGGGTATTTTAAGGACCCAAAAGGATATAGATGGGCCTTTGGTGTAGCAGCTGTAGAGACTGAGGACATTAAACAGCTGTCTACCTTGCCTGGCCTCTCAGAGGATCCTTCTGTTGTGGGGTTGCTGAAGGTTGAAGAACAACAGGTGCCAATTGCTACTGCCACGGTGCACCGACGACAATATCGCACCAATCGAGACTCCCTGATCCCCATTCATAAACTGATTAGACAATTAGAAAATCAAGGAGTGATTAGCAAGACTCGCTCACCCTTTAATAGTCCTATATGGCCAGTGCGAAAGTCTGATGGAGAATGGAGATTAACTGTGGACTATCGTGGCCTAAATGAAGTTACGCCACCTCTGAGTGCTGCTGTGCCAGACATGCTAGAACTTCAATACGAACTGGAGTCAAAGGCAGCCAAGTGGTACGCCACCATAGACATTGCTAATGCATTTTTCTCTATTCCCTTGGCACCAAAGTGCAGGCCACAGTTTGCTTTTACCTGGAGAGGTATCCAGTACACCTGGAATCGACTGCCCCAGGGGTGGAAACACAGTCCTACTATTTGCCATGGACTGATCCAGACTGCACTAGAAAAGGGTGGAGCTCCAGAACATTTGCAATACATTGATGACATCATTGTGTGGGGTGATACAGCAGCAGAAGTTTTTGACAAAGGGGAGAAAATCATCCAAATTCTCCTGCAAGCTGGTTTTACCATAAAAAGAGGCAAGGTCAAGGGGCCTGCCCGGGAGATCCAGTTTTTAGGGATTAAATGGCAAGATGGGCGTCGCCAGATCCCGATAGAGGTGATCAACAAAATAACAGCTATGTCCCCACCAACTAACAAAAAGGAAACACAAGCCTTCTTAGGCGTTGTGGGTTTCTGGAGAATGTATATTCCAGATTACAGCCAGATTGTATGCCCTCTTTATCAGGTGACCAGAAAGAAAAATGATTTTCAGTGGGGTCCTGAACAACAACAGGCTTTTGAACAGATTAAACAAGAAATTGTGCATGCAGTAGCCCTTGGGCCAGTCCGTACGGGACAAGATGTTAAAAATGTGCTCTACACCGCAGCTGGGGACAATGGTCCTACCTGGAGCCTCTGGCAGAAAGTGCCAGGGGAGACTCGAGGTCGACCCCTAGGATTTTGGAGTCGAGGATACAAGGGCTCTGAGGCCAATTACACCCCAACTGAAAAAGAGATACTGGCAGCATATGAAGGAGTTAGAGCTGCCTCAGAGGTAATTGGTACTGAAGTACAGCTTCTCCTGGCACCCCGATTACCAGTACTAGGCTGGATGTTCAAGGGTAAGGTTCCTACTACTCATCATGCAACTGATGCTACATGGAGTAAATGGATTGCATTAATTACACAGAGGGCTCGAATAGGAAACCCTAATCGCCCAGGAATCTTAGAAGTGATTATGGACTGGCCAGAAGGCAAAGACTTCGGAATGCCACCAGAAAAGGAGGTGACACGTGCTGAAGAAGCCCCACCGTATAATGAACTACCAGAGGATGAGAAGCAGTATGTCCTGTTCACCGATGGATCCTGCCGTCTTGTAGGAAAGCATCGGAAGTGGAAAGCTGCTGTATGGAGTCCCATACGACGAGTCACAGAAGCCACAGAAGGACAAGGTGAATCAAGTCAATTCGCAGAGGTAAAAGCCATCCAGCTGGCTTTAGACATTGCTGAACGAGAAAAGTGGCCAAGGCTGTATCTTTATACTGACTCATGGATGGTGGCAAATGCCTTGTGGGGGTGGTTAAAACAGTGGAAGCAAAGCAACTGGCAGCGTAAAGGTAAACCTATTTGGGCTGTTGAACTGTGGCAAGATATTGCTACTCGGCTAGAGAAACTAGTCGTGAAGGTACGTCATGTAGATGCTCACATACCTAAAAGTCGGGCAACTGAGGAACATCAAAACAACCAACAAGCAGAGCAGGCTGCTAAAGTGTTCCAAATAGATTTGGACTGGGAACATAAAGGTGAACTATTTTTAGCTCGGTGGGCTCATGACACTTCAGGTCATCAAGGGAGAGATGCAACATACAGATGGGCTCGTGACCGAGGGGTGGACTTAACTATGGACTCTATTGCACAGGTTATCCATGACTGTGAAACATGCGCCGCAATTAAGCAAGCCAAACGGTTAAAACCTTTGTGGTATGGGGGGAGGTGGTTGAAATATAAATATGGGGAGGCCTGGCAAATTGACTACATCACACTCCCTCAAACCCGCCAGGGTAAACGCTATGTGCTTACCATGGTGGAGGTGACCACCGGATGGCTGGAAACATACTCTGTGCCCCATGCCACTGCCCGGAACACTATTCTGGGCCTTGAAAAGCAAATTTTGTGGCGACATGGCACACCAGAGAGAATTGAGTCGGACAATGGTACTCATTTCAAAAACAGTCTCATAGATAACCGGGCCAAAGAGCATGGCATCGAATGGGTATATCACATCCCCTATCATGCACCAGCATCTGGGAAAGTTGAACGGTATAATGGGCTGTTAAAAACTACCCTAAAAGCAATGGGAGGTGGAACCTTTAAAAACTGGGATAAGCATTTGGCACAAGCTACCTGGTTAGTTAACACCAGGGGATCTATCAACCGAGCTGGCCCTGCTCAGTCAGACCTTTTACATACAGTAGAAGGGGATAAAGTCCCTGTGGTGCATGAAGGGAATCTGTTGGGAAAAACTGTCTGGGTTCTTCCTGCTACGGGCAAAGGTAAACCCATTCATGGGATTGCTTTTGCTCAAGGACCTGGATGTACTTGGTGGGTGATGCTGCAGGATGGTGGAGTCCGATGTGTCCCTGAAGGTGATCTAATCTTGGGTGAGAATACTTAATTCTGAACTGCATGATGTTAATTGCTGCATAATACTAACAGTGTTCATAAGTGTCTTTCAGGTTGAAGCAGTGGTGATGAGACCGGAGCTAGCTGCAAGTGGCGTCCAGTAACCTCCTCGAGACTGACATTTTTAACCTGCAACCCGTGGGCACGAACTGTGACAAAGCTCATACCATCTCTCCTGCCCTGGGAGACTCCTAGCCAGATGGAAACCCACAATCCTGAACTAAATGAACTTGATGAACTTTTTTCTTCTGTATAGAGATGAATCATAAACTAATGTTATCTGTATATATTTTAAAATGAAAAGTTAGTGGTGATCTGAGTATGACGTGAATGGTATGGAATAAGGGGTGGAATGTCCTGGTTTGGCCTAAACCAGGCCGATTTTCCTTTCAGTGATTTTTGCTTTCAGCTAAGTCTCCTCTAAGTAACTGCATGTTTGCAGACAGTGTCTGCCTCCAAGACTGATAACGCCCGAAGTTTGTAGTTATCGCTGAGGCACCGGTAGGGATGTTGTGCAGTAAGGCTCTTGCTGTACTTATTCTTAGAGAAACCAAGGTCACTGCTGAATTCCTCACTGCTTACAAGTGAAGAGCCGAAGGGGGGTTGCAGCTGCAGTGGGGAGCAGACAGGGCAGGTGACCCAAAATTGACCAACGAGGGTATTCCATCCCACACACGTCATTCTCGGTATAAAGGGGGGGGATCACGAGGGTCGCGCCCTTTCTGCTATGGCCGGTGTCCAAGGAGGACTCCGTCTGTTTTCCTGCTGCCCCCGATCCCGATCCGTGCATCCCTGAATCCATCTCTCGACCGTTGCTAGGCCCAGCCTGGGCCTTCCCGGAGCCTGCCCTGCAGTGCCGGTGGTGACGTGGCTGACTTCAGGGGAGCTCAATCTTGGTTTTGTATATATATTTGTATATATTTGATTATTTCTATTATTATTATTATATTTTTTTTTTCATTATTATAGTTTATTAAAACTGTTTTAACTTTCCAACCCGGAAGCCTCTCTCCCTTTTCCCTTTCCCTTTCCCTTTGGGGGGGTGGGGGGGGATAACAGAGGGCATCTGCCACAGGTTTAATAACTGGCCCAGCTTTAAACCGTGACAGTCTTGTCTGGTCATTTTTTCTGAAAGTTTTAATTACAATGTAAAACAGACAATCTTCTATGGTAAAACCTAATCCTTAACATTTTCAAAACTTTTATATTAAAATATAAAAAATCATTTTTTTCTTCATCCAAACTTTGAAAATTGTCTTTCTCTGAAACTCATTTTACAGAAGTGACTTTTCTGAAATGTCTCTGATGTTTAACTCCAAGCATGTGCCAAAACAATTTCCTTGACTGGACTCTCATCATTTTATCAGCATAGTACAGCTCACATGCAGACTGAAACTGCTTTATAGTATACACTGCCTACATGCAGACATGCAAACACAAACACCAACAGCCTTATCCTGTTTCCCTTTCTGGGTCGTCAAGATGAAGGTCCATTAGTGCAAAATATATCCATATGTACAATGTGGATTTTGGGTGCCCCCAAAGCCGTCTCTTCCCTAGGCTGAACAAACCCCAGTCTCTCAACCTTCTCCTCACAGGGCAACTGCTCCAGCCCTGACCATCCTCGTGGCCTCTTCTGGAGCTGTCCTGTTTATCAATGTCTTTCATGTATTGCAGACTCCAGAACTGGATGCAGATGTGGTCTAATGAGTGCTGAGTAGAAGGAGATACTCAATGATCAACTGACTGCACAGATCTAGTCACTTCATCATAAAAGGCAATCAGGCTTATTGTGCATGATGGTAAATCCATGCTGGCTATTCCCAGTCACCTTCTTCCCATTCATGTGCTGCAAAATAGATTCCACAAAGGCTTGCTGCATGATTTTCCCAGGGACAAAAGTGAGAATGACTATCCTGTAGAACAGTAATTTATTCTGTTAAATATGAGAACTCTAAAAGTACTCTTAAAATGTTTGTGCTGCTGTGTTTTGCAAAGCAGCAGAATTTTGAACTAACTATAATACATTTACATGACTCTGAATAACATCTGGAAGACAAAATTGCAATTCTGTAATTCCATAGAGGACATAGGAAAGAACCTCTGTGTTATGCTGAGAAAACCCATTTGTGAACTGCTAAAAAAAAAAGAGACAAAAACATATTCTGCCAGATTGACTAAGCATAGTTATCAAAACAAAACCACAGTCAGACTCTAAAGCAGTGATAGTTTCTATGTAAGACAGGTTTTACCAAGTCTGAGCCTATTTTAATATCAGCAGCAGTGAGAGTAAGCTATATTTGTGCAACTTTAACATTTATATGGGAATACAAATCACTAGATTAAAGTATTGTTTTAATGCAGAGATCGTCTTTTTTGTATGTTTTTTATAATTTTATATACAAAGACTAGTAATGAAAGATTTAACTTTGTATGGTCACACCTGTAAACATTAGTAATCTGAAAAAGATAAAAAATTTCATGGGCCTAGCAGGATTTGGAAACCATGCTTCCACAGTAATGTCAGGCATACATTTAATTAGGAAAAGACATATGCTTATTTAAAACAGAGACGCCATATTCAGAAGCTGAAATTCAAAAGAGATTTAGACATATAAAAATTTAATATAGAGCAGATGAATACAGGGTTTCTTCCTGTAGATAGGTGAGATTGCTGACTATAATACATTGTGCTGGATTTATGTTTCAGGAAATAGAAATGCTAATAAAAATTTAAGAAGAAAAATGTCTGCACACAGTCTCTTTCTCTGATTTAAAAGAGATCAGACCCCTTTTAGTGAATAAAGACTGTCCTCAAAAAAGTGATGGCTGGCTAGCATAGAAAGCTGATCACTCAGGCAGAGTCTGACAAATCTTTTTTCATGTAGTGCTTGAGTACTACCTTAACAACATGAGCTGATGCATAACATAACAAATTGCTTTCAACTCGCTGATGTATAGGTACCAGATATGAGAAAAAATAAAATATTCTCATGTACTCACACCCATGCTGGCTCGGAAAAATCCCACAGATCTTCAGGGAGAAGCAGCTGAGGAAGGCATTTCTTTTGATGTAGAAGAGAGCAAACCTTTAGTACTGGGTACATGTAGCCTGAAGTCCCAGCTACTTGAGTTTCTCTACCTATTTGTTCCATTGTGTTAGATGTTCTCCCAAGTTATCTTTCTTCTCCAAAATAAATTACATCCTTGTTTACTGATCTTTGCTCTAAGAGTTTTTTTTCTTTTCTCCCCCTCATGATCAAAATATTGTCTGCTTAGACTATAGCAGCATTAATAACATAACAGTATGAACTAAACTGAATGTTGTACACTATCAACAAGGGGGAAACAACGTCTATCCAAAAGAATTGTTGAAGCTGAAGAAATGTATAGTCTGCTTTACTTCTCTGGCAAGTCTCAAGATTCTTATACATTGCAGAAACATACTTGACAAGTCATCTTCCCAAAATGGTTCCTGTAATTGGTAATGAGAAGTATTATTTTCTGTTCATCTGGACTTCATCGTAGTCTTCCAGGGCTTCTGTTCCTTTTTAACTAATAATCAATGTCAGTCTACTTTGGAGATACTTCTCTCTGATTCCCATACCAACACAGCTTTAAAGGAACTTTATTTAATGTTAATATTCTGCTATTTCTGTTTTCAACTTTCTTAAGAGCTTCTTATTTTCCTGAAAGAAATGTTTTAATTTTTCTAAACACATTTACTCCATTGCCTCTCCAGATTTATTATTTTCAAAACTGCTAACTCAGTAGTGGATACTTTTAATATTTTTCCCCTGATAGTGATGCAAATTTCCAGTTAGCTGCTAGTACGATAATACAATTTCATTTTCTTGGTAGGTAGCAGGTCAACTCCAAAATTCCTGTGTTTCATGGATTTTTCCTACTTTTCTACAAAATTCTACATTTTTATTCAGTCAATATTCACTTATTTTAGCATTGCACTGACTTGTAAAGCTGATTGCAAATTCAACACGAATTTAAATAATATTTTGTTTGTTTATTTAAAGCTACTGTTCCATTCATTTTCTGCTGCAGGGTTAACAATTATTGCTATTAAGAAATCCTTTAAATAAGCATTCCTGCTATCCTCCTCTTTGCCCATGCTACTCACACTCTGCTGGTGCTCGGAAAATATTGCTTCTCTTTCTGTCTGGACAGTTTTTCATCTGGTACTAGAGTCTAAGCAACTTGTGTTGCAATTTGGTGTTCTCTATAGGCTCAGACTTTGATGATGGGATATAGTTTCCTGAACATTATGTCCTAGTTTTATCATTTGAGTCCATCTGGAATTCCCAAAACATCAGCATAAAGTCGATAAAACGACCTGAAGTTTGCAGAAGATGATTGGTGCTCTTCTGGAGTGGCACATGGAAGTGAGCTGGGATACCTTAAAATATCTAAAACTGCATTTTGCTCCTATGTTTAGGCTGCTGAATCATACTTTGAACTCTCTATATCTTTCTTCCTCTCCTGGATTATTTTGAATTTCAAATTGATAATGACAAAGCTATGTCTGATCTCCATAAACTTCATTATGCAGTGGATTATTTCCTTGCTTGGAAAATACTGATCAGGACCACATTCTGATTTTGTATTTCAACAGCTACAGAATCATAGAATCATAGAATTGTTTTGGTTGGAAAGGACCTTTAAGATCATCAAGTCTAACCATTAACCTAGCACTGCCAAGTCCACCCCTAAACCATGTCCCTAAGCACCGCATCTACACATATTTAAATACGTCCAGGGATGGTGACTCAGCCACTTCCATGGGCAGCCTATTCTGATGTTTGATAACCCTTTCGGTGAAGATGTTTTTCCTGATATCCAATCTAAACCTCCCCTGGTGCAACTTGAGGCCAATTTCTCTCGTCCTATCACTTGGCATCTGGGAGAAGAGACCAACACCCACCTCGCTATAACCTCCTTTCAGGTAGTTGTAGAGAGCAACAAGGTCTCCGCTGAGCCTCCTTTTCTCCAGACTAAACAATGCCACTTCCCTCAGCCGCTCCTCATAAGACTTGTGCTCTAGACCCTTCACAACTTCGTTGCCCTTCTTTGGACTCGCTCCAGCACCTCAATGTCTTTCTTGTAGTGAGGGGCCCAAAACTAAACACAGTATTAGAGGTGCAGCCTCACCAGTGCTGAGTACAAGGGGACGATCACTTCCCTAGTTCTGCTGGCCACACTATTTCTGATACCATATTAGTCTATTGAATTTATAAAGTTAGTTCTTCCGGATAACTTTAAAACTTTTTTTCACATTTCTTCAAATCTCTTTAAAGCGCAAGATACTATAATGGATGTTAAGGGATGTTACAAGCAGCAGCCACCTCCAGCAGCTCAAGGGCCTGTGGATTCCTCCTGCCTGGTTGCTGAAGCCCAGCCTGTAGGCCCAGGTTGCTGGAGTAACTTCTGCTTTCCCATTTCCAGATTCAATGAGTAGAAAAACTGAACATGTATCCCAGAGACAGACAGACACACACACAGAGGACACTGACATGGCTGGTCACACAGCCTGTCACAGACAAGGTGCTGCCTTCAACAGCACCCATGTACAGGACTCACATCAGACACAAGCCCAGAAAGCCATGTCCCCTCCTCCTCTTGGGCTGGCAGAGGCAGAAGGTCAATAGTGCAGCACACAGACGACACTCTCCAGGTTCACAAGCACACATGCATTCACGGATCCCCCAAGCATTGGCACAACCCTTCTGCCCACCTTATAACCTTGTCTCATCCCAGGCATCCTACCTGCTGGCTCATCCAGCTTGAAGTTTGCCAGTAAACACGCACACGCACACACACACACCCCCCTCACGCACACTCGGTTTGGGGAAGATGCAGACACTCGCCCCCAGCACCTGGCACCAGGCACACAGGCAGTGACCTGCAGTCCTGCTCCAGATGCTGGAGCTGAGCTCCTCACTCACCTCAGTTGTCCCTGATCCCCCGAGTAGCTGGTTTTCGGTGTACACACCGTTCCCACCCCAGTGTCCGGTGCTGAGACCCCACTCACTTCAGTAGCTAGCAGTGAGGCACCCACTCACTCCAGTTGCTGGCACCACAGGCTGGAGACAGCTACATCCCTGGTGTGACTCCAGCAGCTGGCACCAAATCCACTAACTCTGGTCACGCCAGTAGCTGACATTGAGTCCTTGCAGCACTCACACACTTTGGATAGAGAGGGAGATTACACAGAGATATAGTTAAGAACAGATTTAATAAGATAAGACAGACTGTGTTTTGGTTGTTGCCTCCCCCCTTTCCTTATCATCCCAATTTGACAAGATACTTGATCAGATGGTCTGAAATAAATATTCTCACACTTTGCACACCCTTATCAATTAGTGTAACTGACCAGGTTTGGTTCTTGTGTGAGAGCATGCACTGGAGAACCCTGCAATATATCTCTCCCTCCTCTTCTCCACATAGCACATGCAGATGAAGCCCTGAAGGGAACTTGGCAGTGTAGCAGGATTGTGTGGATCAGTATAGTCAATGGATAGAAACAGATGCTTTTTAAAAAAAATCCAGCAGGACTACAGCTATTTGCTTAGACTTAGCTAAAGTGAATCTTCCCCTGAAAATTTGTAAAGACAACTACTCTCTACCCTTTGCTCATATCTGAAACTTCTTCAGTTGGGGAAAAATGGTACCTAAAATTTAAACATAAGTTCAATGCCTAAGTCCAATACATTGGATCCCATCCTCTATCCCATATGTTATACTGCAAGTAGGATTTGTTACAGATAAAAAATAAGTTTCTTTGATTTTTCCTATGGATTTCTTACAAACTTTCATAATTTTTGCATATTCTCTCCAAAGGGCAGAATTTGGTTCAATGTAGCAAGCAGCAGTTTTCAAAAAAATGATCTGCAGTTATGAAGAGTGCAACTGCTTTGCAGTTCAGTGTAGCTGAAATACACAGTTAACCTGGACATGCTATGACTGACTCCAGATATACACAGAAGAAGACAAGTTCAAGACATTCTAAAAGCCTGTTCTTGCATGAATGATATTGCATCAAGCTCATGTTTCTGTTTAGCTTAATTGTGGGGTAGAATTTATTTAAGGAAAGTATTTTGAGACTGTCAAGATGTAATAAGATAAAGAAAATGTTTTCTCATTTTTACAGAATAATAAAAATATATGGTTTATATTGTAGTAGCAACTATCAATAACAATTATGTTTCTAAATAAGTTCCATGCTAACAATTTGTAAGGAGTAATAAGACTTCTCATTCATACAGTGTCATCCTTATATTAATTTAAAAAAAAATCCTAGGAATCTCTGGAAAGTGACTGCTAACGCTCTTTATGGATGGTACACTGATACCTAGAGAAGTTAATTGGTTTGCCTCAGGATATGCAGTCAGTAGCAGAAGTAACATTGATTCAGTTTCTAGTCTACAACTATACTAAGCTGCCTTCTTTGTTTCCTGATACAAAGTCTCTCTTTGAGCAAACTTTCACCTTATCTGTATTTTGAATTTTCAGGATAGTTCCAACACTGAACAACAGGTACTCTCACTACATCCATTCTACTAAATGAAAGAATACCAAGAAGCTCTGGAGCCTGACTGCCCACTGCTTAACTGGGCCTCTCCAGCTTGGTCGTTCGAGCATAAACCTTAAGCAGCATGGATGCCAACCAGGCTTCACCACTTGACCTTGGGGCCTTTTTTTCTATTCAGCAATGTAGTCACAGCTTCTGAATTCAAATCTGATTCTAGTAAATTCAGTACTAAAAATTTTGTTGATACTATGTGAGCACAGTCAAAAGTCTGCATGATATTGCTGTTAAAACCTGTATCCAAATGGAGCAAAAATTGTTTGCAATGTGTTCCTTGTTTACATTACAGCAGTCCTTTTTTTTTATGGTGTTAGGATTTCCCTTCTATGGGTACCATATTGTGCGTTTGCATAACTAGAAGCTGGTGTGCATCTGGCTCTTGCTGTAGTATGGGCTTGAGACGTAAGCAGGATACATCCCATCATGTGGGAGCCTATAACTGGTTCTTGGTCCACCACTTCACACACATTTTAATTTTATTATTTTAGAAAAATAGTGCAATTGGCAGAATGGTCATTGATCTAAAAATGTGTCTGATGGTAGTTTCAATAAATACAGATAAATGTTTCTTGGAGTGCCTATACTGCAATTATCTCTCAGAGCAATATTAAGTTTTAAGAATTGTAATGTTATATGTAGAACTATTGTAGCCAACCTGTGAATCCGGAGCCTGGGATCTATTATAATCTCAGATTTTAAGTAAAACCATTTCTTGCTTTGGTGATGGCAGTAAAAAGCTTGAAAATGTGAGACATAAAAGAATCCTCAGTTATATTTTCAGAGATGTAGTCTTTGAAATGCTAACTACTTCCTATCTTTTAACAGGATATTATTTCTGTGACTTCCTAACCATGAGGAAGAATATAAAAATTAAACTTAGTGCATGACAGAGAGACAACATTACCTCCTAGCTGTGGGTAGAAATACTAGGCTTGGGGCTTCTACTATCATTGCTGAGCGTAAGACTCACAATTGCTTTCACATGTAGCCGTTTCTTCTGTTTCTACAACCTGAAGCAGGTTCTCAGGTAAAGATCTATGCTGTAGTGTGCCAAATCAACCTGTATTTCACTGCTTCACATCCAAAGGGTCTTCAAAGTCAGCATAGTTAATCCAGCAAACTGTGGAGAGAAAGAAATTAAATTTAACTTCTGAAGTACAAAATGTCTTTTTTTTTTTCAGAAGAAAAAAAATAAACAGTGAAACAAACCAGTAAGAATTCTCCAGACCACACACAGTTTCTTCCAATCTTATTAAAGGAAAACTAGTGAGAACCAGATAGTAAAGAGCTAGTAGACTGAATCTGAAGTAATTTCTAATGATCATTTGGTCCTGCAAAAAAATGTTTTTCAATCTTCCCATAGAATTGTTTTTGCACAAATGCTTTTTGATTGCATTATGAAATGTAAAAGGAAGACTTGTACTGGAGAAAAGACAGGGGAGTCATTAACACCCTGAAATCAGTGGCAACACTCTGTGATTTCAATGGATATTAGATTAAGCTCGTTCAAGAGGGGGAAAAATGGAAGATTTTCAAGGCAGCAGGGAGGGAATGGTATGGTTATACTAATCTGATACCTTTCTATACCTAGCTAGTAATTTGTTATTAAGCTAAACCATATCAGAAAGACATCCAATATTGTTTTAAAGATTGGAAGTCAAGGAAAAATTCCCATATCTTTAGGATATCCATTCCAGCATTAATTGCTTTCAACTATGAAAGGTTTAAATTTTATTTCTAGTACAAGCTCTGGTTACTTCAGCTGGAGGCCATTAGATTTTATAATGCTTTCCCTGCTAATTGAAAAAGATCCTTCCATCTTCAGCAGAAACCTTGTACAGAGGTCTAACCTACCTACTATAAACAGATCCTCTAACTATTCTATATATAGTGCACTTCTTTTTGGTAAGTAGATAATGCTCCTATTTTTAGGCCCTTTCAATTGTGTTTAATTTTTTACAGCCTTCTTAAAATACGGACATATAGTACTCAAATAGTGACTTAATCAATGCTGTATACCATTTCACTGCTTAGTATTTCTCCTTTTATTAGGAAAATGACATATCCGATATTTTAGCTACAGGAAAATCACTGTAGGCTCATATTAATCTGGTGATGAAGAATGATCCAACATCCTAGTCAGACTGAATTTGACCAGTTTAATTACTTTTCAGGATGCCTATGCACTCTTCATAAATGCATATAGAATTTTTCCAGACAATCTGAGACACAGATTTTTATTAATTTGTTTTTAATTTTAAACATAAATTAACTTTTTCACCTATTCACATCCCCAAATCAGTAAAAAAAGCCTTATGCAAGAGAAACCACAGATATATTTCACATATATAACTGAAATAGATAGATATAAAAAAAAATACTTGAAAGCATAGATCAGTTTCTAACTGTTGGGATTATAAAGAAATTTTCCCTATGAGTAAATTACTCTGTAATTGTCTAATCTGGGATTTGTATACAGCTAGTACCGGCTTGAGGCAGGAGACAAAATGAGAGAACAATATATCAGCTAATTAGTATTCCAGTTTTATGAAATGATATGCCAAAATTTAACTAGAAGAGGGAAGTTAATAAAAGTCCTCCTGAGACTTTATAAGCAGAGAAGCATTTTGCTGTTTAAGCCTGCTCTGCAAGTCAGAAGCAGAGCCGGTGCCCTAAAAGAACATTTCCTCTTCATGGCAGACCAGGGCTTCAGCATGTTAACAGCACTGTGACCCCTACATCATTTTTCATTTAAAAAAAAAAAAAAAAGTTTTAATATTGCCAGTACTTTCTTTCTCTTCTGGGTAAATGGAATGAGAACAAGAACTTATCCTTTTTTTCTTGCACAGCTTAAAATGTCTGTTTTCTTTGGTCACTGTGAACATGGTATCCACATTTGCGTTTTGTCTTTTGATCTAACTGGAATTATTTAGCAGCATTTTATACAGCAAGAGTCATTTGGAGAGTCTAATCACTTCATGATGTGTTACAAAACACGTATTTCTTCTCTAAAGATTTTATTTGACATCTTCAAAGTGTAACATCCATTCTCTTGGCTAGCTTTCGTTAGCTAAATTTTGACAGCTTAAAAAAATTTCCTGAAGAAAGTGTGTCTGTTTTGACTACAGACTCATATTGGAATTGGAGTTGTTCCTAATTCCATTGATACTGTTTTAACAAAATCAAATCTAACCTTCAAAACACATGTTCTTATTTATTAAAATATATATTGATGCACATTGATCTGTCTATCTTTTTGCCATATGATTACAGAAGCTACATCTGCAGAGCAGCTGAAAAACACTAGTCCTAGGACTGTTCAAAAGTTTGGTGAATGTATAGATTCTCATTATGTTCATCGATATTGCCCTTGTATACTGAATCTGATTTCAAAGAGGACCACATGCAATTATATCTCTCCATTGTCAGCTGCATGGCATAATATTCATTTGCATACAGTAGATGCCTAAATTTAAGTGTCAAAATGTACATCGCTATAGGTGAACTGCATATCAAAGTGCCTAATACAGTCAAAGGAGATTGAGGACTTCATTTGTTGCAATTGCAATCTGGGATACTCTAATATCCAAGACAGTGGGATAAAAAAATTTCCAGATTCCTATGGGTGGTGGGTTGACCTTGGCTGGCTGCCAGACCCCCACCCAGCTGCTCTCTCACTCTCTCTACTCAACAGGACAAGGGCAGAAAATGAGATGAAAAATCTCATTGTTTGAGAGAAAGACAGGGAGATCACTTACAAGTTATTGTCACAGGCAAAACAGACTCAACTTGGGGAAAATTAATTTAATTTATTGCCAATTAAAATAGATTTTGAAAACACCTTCCTTCCCAAATCACTCTTTTTTTTCCCCAGGGCTCAATTTCACTCCTTTACTCCTTACATCCTTGCCCTGAGTGGGACAGGGAGGATGGTGAACAGGTGGTTACGGTCAGCACATAACTGTTCCTCTGTGCCGCTCCTTCCTCCTCCCACTTTTCCCCGTCTCCAGTGTGGGTTCTCTACATGTCCTGCAGTCCTTCAGGATAAACTTGCTCCAGCATGGGTCCTTCATGGGCCACAGTGCAGATATCTACTGCGGTGTGATAATCTTCACAGGCTACAGTGAAATATCTGCCCATCTCCATGGGTTGAAGTTCCTGTCAGGAGAACCTGTTCCAGCATGGGCTCTCGACAGGTGGCAGTTCCTTCAGGAAATATCCACCTGCTCCGGTGTGGGGTCCTCCACAATCTGCAGTGTGGATATCTGCTCTGGTGTGGCCCTCTCCATGGGATGAAGGGGAATATCAGCTCTGGAGTCTGGAGCACCTCCTTCCCTTCCTTCTTCTCTGACCTTGGTGTCCGCAGGGTTGTTTCTCACACATTATTTTTTTTCCTCACTCCTCAATGCCTGTGCAGTGTTTTGCTTTTTCTCTAATACATTTTTCCCAAGGCATCACCAGCTTGTCTGATGGGCTCAGCTGTATCCCGTAGTGGGTCCGCTGCAGCCAGCTGGAATTGGCTGTGTTCTGGCAGCCCCAGCCTCTTCTTACAGAGACCATCCCTGCAGCCCACCCCCACCTAAACTTTGCTATCTATTCCCAATACACTATGTACGGACAACTGTATCAAGTGTCTACTCAACACAGTCAATGGAGTCTACAGAGTTTCCAGATGATAACATGTGTGTTTCATTTAGCTGAATACCTCTCTACACTTGATGACTGATTCATTCACCTAAGCACAGTTACTTAATGTCTTTCAGGAGTCCTTAGGGTATTCCTGGCTGATATTCAGATGCTGCTCTGAAAAGAAGTGGGACTCCTCTAAGTCCTATGTGAGATTTGCCGTCCTCTTGCAGATAATGGAGATATGATGTCTCAGATGACACTGAGGGCCCAGCCACTGATTGTACTGAACAGAGATTCAATTTGTTTGCCTACATGCAGACATTTAGTGCCATCTGCTATGTCTTAGGATATCCAAACATCTGGACAGGCTGGCAGATATGGTTCAGAATGACAGCAAGCTTGAGTTATTTTGGAAAGAAAGTTGGAAGCCAGGTGGAATAGCCCAGAAAAACTCTAGGCTCTGCTGTTCAGGTAAATGAATCCCATCATGTTCTTAAGAGCAGGCAGAATCAGTTTTGTAAACATAATCATTTAATTTTGCTTAAATCTTCTCATCATCATCAGCTAATTGAATCATCTAGAGCCATTTCTGACTCTTATGATATCCAAAGCATTTGTATGTGACCTGCAGATTGTTAAAGAAATGTCTTTGCCCTAGGTTTTCCAAAGCAGGGTCTCAGATGCCAATTTCCAGAAAAATAAAGAATTTAATTGAATAGTGTAGCCATAAGGACAGCTCGAGCTGGGTGCCTCCAGGGAGGGACACAGAACAAAGAAATGCCTGCGTATTTATACACGTACAACCTATGCACCCTCTTTTCACATGCTGTTCACACACCCTGCACGTGCCTCTTGGTCCAATGTTAATTAACAGTCTGGGGTCCTTTTGTTACTGGTTGGATTCTTGGTCTTCCAAGAGAGCCATAAAACATCTTATCTGCAAGAGTTACAGCTTCTGCTGAGTTACAGCTTCTTCTGATAGCTGTAGCCTCCTTATTTTCCAGTTCGCACTGGTCCCAGGGCCTTCCTTCACATATCCAAGCAACAGTTCAAGACAGGTTCAAAAGTTTGCAACAGTTGTGGCCCAGGGCCTCAGCAACTTTAACTATCAATGCGAAGAAAGACTATTCAGACAACAGAATGCAATTAAAAGGATTTAATTAACTAAAATTATTGTACAACACAGATATTTTAAAGGACCCACAGGAAACTCATCACATTCCAAGAAGCAGGAGGAAGACAGACAGGACATGCTGGGGCATGTAGACACTTGCAGGCAATGGAGTACTTCCTTATATTAAATTTAACTCATCTTTTTGCATGACAACCATATATCGTCTGCAATACCTCATTGTTATTTCACTCAAACAGAAAACAGATGGTAGACTAGCCACCCTGCACTGGTTCTCTCTTTCATGGTTTTACCTCAATCCTGCAAAACTCCCCTGTGATCCAAGATTGTTGTGCAGCCATGAAGGTCAGCACAGTTTTAGATGTTCCTCTGGTGTAACGAATAAACACAGCTGAATTAATAGATCTAAATCAATTACACTGGATTTAGATAATTGACTCCATTTGTAATTTATAAACACTGCTATGTATACAGTGCCAACACTCGGTAGCGTATTTTTATTTCATATTTCATATTTTACTGATGTGCAGCTTCATGAATATACTGATCGTCTCATGTAAGGCAATAAAAACATAAAAGCTATTTTCATCTGTATCTGTAGCAGTTCTATTTCTGCTTGTCCATTTATCTACAGAGATAACAGCAATCAGCACTTCCACAGAAAAATATTCGTGAAGTAGAAAACGTAACTGTAATCACTGTGAAAGAACCTAATGAATAAACCCTCAAATAGTACAAACACAGCCTCTCTTTTTATTCTTTTTATGTAGAATTATTTTTATCCTCATATTTATAGTCACTGGCACGATGTCATATGAATTGTACAGATACTATTATCAAAGTGCACATGCAAGACTTCTACAGTGCAGTTGGGTGCAGGCTCAACTTCTTTCCTAATGATTAATTTCTAGCTGTTCTAGAGAAGAGAAATTCTGAAAATCTTAAGATAGTAAAGAGTACTTTAGAAAACTGTCTTTTTTCTTTTTTTTAATTAGACATCTCGCATCCCTGTATGTTTCTAAAGCATGCTCTCTAATTTAGTGTACAACATTTTGGGTATATTTATGGTGGGTTTGGTTTTGAAATTAGTAATTATTGATAATTTGTAAGGATAAGATCAAAGGCAATTTTCTCTCTCTAGTTTTAGTTCTAAGAAAGAAAGAACTCTGAAGAAAAACAATACTATTAAGAACTAATTCTTTTTTAGCCTTTTCATCTCCTCAAGTCCTTAATCACATGAAACACAGCACTGATTGTTTTGCTGAAACAACTTTTTACTTAGACTTCCATCACAGAAGCTTCTTTTGTATGTGTTTGACAACAAAAAGGGAAAATTTACTGAAACCGAACTAATATAAGGTCTCACCTTGTTTCCGTCCTCTGTGCAAAATAGCTTTATTAATGCTTCAGCTGATTTCAGTCAAATCAGATGTACTGGTGCAAGTCTTGAATCCTCTTACATCTTCATGGAAATACGTGATTCAATAGAAGGCAATTCGTTTAGGTGCCACACCTACAAGATGCTGCAATGCAAGACTACCCTTAAGAGCAATGAAAAATCCATGAAGGAGAGGACATGTTGTAAAGTATCCTAACCATTGGGTAATTTTCAGTACGATGTTGCAGGTTTCTAATTCTGTTTGGGGAAGAAAACTTGGATGGAGGGAAGCATCATTTAAGACTTTGATTCTGTAAAGATAAAAGACATTTATCAGCTCTGTCATGGGTCTTACAACCATTAACCAGACAGACTTGTAGTAGGGATATTTCACTCTGCCTTATAATATGTAGTCCTTAGGTCTCAGATAATTTTGTATAACCTATTTAAAGCTTTCTCTTTTTTTGTCTCTTGTTTGGGTTTCCTCATGTTTTGTTATTTTTTTAACATTCATTACTTCCAGTGACATTTGTCACGGTTTAAAGCTGGGCTGGCGATTAAACCTGCAGCAGACGCTCTCTGTTAACCCTCCCCCCCATCCGAAGGGAAAGGGAACGGGAAAAGGGAGAGAGACTTACGGGTTGGAAAGTTAAAACAGTTTTAATAAACCTATAATAATGAAAAAGAGTATAATAATAATATTGGAATAATCAAATATATACAAATATATATACAAAACCAAGATCGAGCTCCCCCGATGTCGGCAACGTCACCACCGGCACTGCAGGGCAGGCTCCGGGAAGGCCCAGGCTGGGCCTAGCAACAGTCAAGAGCTGGATTCAGGGATGCACAGATCGGGATCGGGGGCAGCAGGAAAACAGTCGGAGTCCTCCTTGGACACCGGCCATAGCAGAAAGAGCAAGAAGAGCCAGAACGAGACCCTCGTGATCCCCCTCCTTTATACCGAGAATGACGTGTATGGGATGGAATACCCTCATTGGTCAATTTTGGGTCACCTGCCCTGTCTGCTCCCCCCTGCAGCTGCGACCCCCCTTCGGCTTTTCACTTGTAAGCAGTGAGGAATTCAGCGGTGACCTTGGTTTCTCTAAGAAAAAAGTACAGCAAGAGCCTTACTGCACAACATCCCTACCGGTGCCTCAGCGATAACTACAAACTTCGAGCGTTATCAGTCCTGGAAGCAGACACTGTCTGCAAAACATGTAGTTAGTTTCAGAAAGTGCAGTTACTTAGAGGAGACTTAGCTGAAAGTAAAAATCACTGAAAGGAAAATTGGCCTGGTTTAGGCCAAACCAAGACATTCCACCCCTTATTCCATACCATTCACGTCATACTCAGATCACCACTAACTTTTCATTTTAAAATATATACAGATAACATTAGTTTATGATTCATCTCTATACAAAAAAAAAAAGTTCATCAAGTTCATTTAGTTCGGGATTGTGGGTTTCCATCTGGCTAGGAGTCTCTCAGGGCAGGAGACATGGTATGAGTTTTGTCACGGTTCATGCCCACGGGTTGCAGGTTAAAGATGTCAGTCTCGAGGAGGTTACTGGACACCACTTGCAGCTAGCTCTATTCCCATCACCACTGCTTCAACCTGAAAGACACTTATGAACACTGTTAGTATTATGCAGCAATTAACATCATACAGTTCACAATTAAGTATTCTCACCCAGGATTAGATCACCTTCAGGGACACATCGAACTCTACCATCCTGCAGCATCACCCACCAAGTACATCCAGGTCCTTGAGCAAAAGCAATCCCACGAATGGGTTCACCTTTGCCCGTAGCAGGAAGAACCCAGACAGTTTTTCCCAACAGATTCCTTTCATGCACCACAGGGACTTTATCCCCTTCTACTGTATGTAAAAGATCTGACTGAGCAGGGCCAGCTCGGTTGATAGATCCCCTGGTGTTAAATAACCAGGTAGCTTGTGCCAAATGCTTATCCCAGTTTTTAAAGGTTCCACCCCCCATTGCTTTTAAGGTAGTTTTTAACACCCCATTATACCGTTCAACTTTCCCAGATGCTGGTGCATGATAGGGGATGTGATATACCCATTCGATGCCATGCTCTTTGGCCCAGTTGTCTATGAGACTGTTTTTGAAATGAGTACCATTGTCCGACTCAATTCTCTCTGGCGTGCCATGTCGCCACAAGATTTGCTTTTCAAGGCCCAGAATAGTGTTCCGGGCAGTGGCATGGGGCACAGAGTATGTTTCCAGCCATCCGGTGGTCGCCTCCACCATGGTAAGCACATAGCGTTTACCCTGGCGGGTTTGAGGGAGTGTGATGTAGTCAATTTGCCAGGCCTCCCCATATTTATATTTCAACCACCTCCCCCCATACCACAAAGGTTTTAACCGTTTGGCTTGCTTAATTGCGGCGCATGTTTCACAGTCATGGATAACCTGTGCAATAGAGTCCATAGTTAAGTCCACCCCTCGGTCACGAGCCCATCTGTATGTTGCATCTCTCCCTTGATGACCTGAAGTGTCATGAGCCCACCGAGCTAAAAATAGTTCACCTTTATGTTCCCAGTCCAAATCTATTTGGAACACTTTAGCAGCCTGATCTGCTTGTTGGTTGTTTCGATGTTCCTCAGTTGCCCGACTTTTAGGTACGTGAGCATCTACATGACGTACCTTCACGACTAGTTTCTCTAGCCGAGTAGCAATATCTTGCCACAGTTCAGCAGCCCAAATAGGTTTACCTTTACGCTGCCAGTTGCTTCGCTTCCACTGTTTTAACCACCCCCACAAGGCATTTGCCACCATCCATGAGTCAGTATAAAGATACAGCCTTGGCCACTTTTCTCGTTCAGCAATGTCTAGAGCCAGCTGGATGGCTTTTACCTCTGCAAATTGACTTGATTCACCTTGTCCTTCTGTGGCTTCTGTGACTCATCGTATAGGACTCCATACAGCAGCTTTCCACTTCCGATGCTTTCCTACAAGACGGCAGGATCCATCGGTGAACAGGGCATACTGCTTCTCATCCTCTGGTAGTTCATTATATGGTGGGGCTTCTTCAGCACGTGTCACCTCCTTTTCTGGTGGCATTCCGAAGTCTTTGCCTTCTGGCCAGTCCATAATCACTTCTAAGATTCCTGGGCGATTAGGGTTTCCTATTCGAGCCCTCTGTGTAATTAATGCAATCCATTTACTCCATGTAGCATCGGTTGCATGATGGGTAGTGGGAACCTTACCCTTGAACATCCAGCCTAGTACTGGTAATCGAGGTGCCAGGAGAAGTTGTGCTTCAGTACCAATTACCTCTGAGGCAGCTCTAACTCCTTCATATGCTGCCAGTATCTCTTTTTCAGTTGGAGTGTAATTGGCCTCGGAACCCTTGTATCCTCGACTCCAAAATCCTAGGGGTCGACCTCGAGTCTCCCCTGGTACTTTCTGCCAGAGGCTCCAGGTAGGACCATTGTCCCCAGCTGCGGTGTAGAGCACATTTTTAACATCTTGTCCCGTACGGACTGGCCCAAGGGCTACTGCATGCACAATCTCTTGTTTAATCTGTTCAAAGGCCTGTCGTTGTTCAGGGCCCCACTGAAAATCATTCTTCTTTCTGGTCACTTGATAAAGAGGGCGTACAATCTGGCTGTAATCTGGAATATGCATTCTCCAGAAACCCACAACACCTAAGAAGGCTTGTGTTTCCTTTTTGTTAGTTGGTGGGGACATAGCTGTTATTTTGTTGATCACCTCTATCGGGATCTGGCGACGCCCATCTTGCCATTTAATCCCTAAAAACTGGATCTCCCGTGCAGGTCCCTTGACCTTGCCTCTTTTTATGGCAAAACCAGCTTTCAGAAGAATTTGGATGATCTTCTCCCCTTTGTCAAAAACTTCTGCTGCTGTATCACCCCATACAATGATGTCATCAATGTATTGCAAATGTTCTGGAGCTCCACCCTTTTCTAGTGCAGTCTGGATCAGTCCATGGCAAATAGTAGGACTGTGTTTCCACCCCTGGGGCAGTCGATTCCAGGTATACTGGATACCTCTCCAGGTAAAAGCAAACTGTGGCCTGCACTTTGGTGCCAAAGGAATAGAGAAAAATGCATTAGCTATGTCTATGGTGGCGTACCACTTGGCTGCCTTTGACTCCAGTTCATATTGAAGTTCTAGCATGTCTGGCACAGCAGCACTCAGCGGTGGCGTAACTTCATTTAGGCCACGATAGTCCACAGTTAATCTCCATTCTCCATCAGACTTTCGCACTGGCCATATAGGACTATTAAAGGGTGAGCGAGTCTTGCTAATCACTCCTTGATTTTCTAATTGTCTAATCAGTTTATGAATGGGGATCAGGGAGTCTCGATTGGTGCGATATTGTCGTCGGTGCACCGTGGTAGTAGCAATTGGCACCTGTTGTTCTTCAACCTTCAGCAACCCCACAACAAAAGGATCCTCTGAGAGGCCAGGCAAGGTAGACAGCTGTTTAATGTCCTCAGTCTCTACAGCTGCTATACCAAAGGCCCATCTATACCCTTTTGGGTCCTTAAAATACCCTCTCTTGAGGTAGTCTATGCCAAGGATGCATGGCGCATCTGGGCCAGTCACAATGGGGTGCTTTTTCCATTCATTTTTAGTTAGGCTCACTTCGGCCTCCAATACAGATAACACTTGAGATCCTCCTGTTACTCCTGAAATACTGATAGATTCTGCCCCTTTATGATCCGATGGCATTAGGGTGCACTGTGCACCAGTGTCTACCAGGGCTCGATACCTTTGTGGTTTTGATGTGCCAGGCCATCGAATCCACACAGTCCAATAAACTCGGTTGTCCCTTTCCTCCACCTGGCTGGAGGCAGGGCCCCCCTAATCAAGAAATGGATTCGTGCTGCTCACAGGGACTGGACCTTCATTTCTCCTATTCACACTTTGGAAAAAGGAATTTGAGGCCCATCTACCCTGACTGGGGTCCTGCTCACTGGTAACTGGAGCAGCCATCCTCCTAGAAAAATTCTCTCTGGTATTTCTTTTAGCTTGCAACTCACGTACTCGTGCCTGTAGGGTACTGGTAGGTTGTCCATGCCATCTGTTCATGTCCTCCCCATAACCACGCAGGGCAAACCACAGGATACCTCGTGATGTGTTCCGTTTCCTTTGAGCTGGTCCTGTAGGAGAGCGTTTTCTCTTAACGGCTGCAACGCGCGCCTGTGTAGGTAGAGAGTCAAGTTTATTCTCGATCCTGGACAGTTTGTCTGACAGTTGTTTAAATGAGTCCTTGTTCTCCTTAGTCAGTTTTTCCACAGCCGAGATGCGTGCCTGCAGTGGGGAAGAAATACTATCTTCATACTGTTGCATACAGTTAGCCATTTCACCCACACTAGGTCGTGCCATATCATCTTCTCCCCATACTAATATTGACAATGTATGGGTGTATGTCGGTGGAGCATTCTTCACAACCTTCCGGAACATGGATCGGTTGCATTCCACTTCATCAGGATCTACAGGATCTACAATTTCCCGTGGGTGTCTATAAATGATCTCTTGCACAGCTAGTTCTCTAAGGTAGTTAATACCTTTTTCTATAGTGGTCCATTTGCTCAGGTGGCTCATAACATCATCTTTATAGGGATACCTGCTCTTTACAGCTGACAAGAGTCGCCTCCAGAGACTGATAGTGTTTGACTTTCTTGCAAGCGCCTTATCAATACCACCACCTCTGGACAGGGATCCCAACTGTCTGGCTTCTCTGCCGTCTAATTGCATGCTATCTGCCCCATTATCCCAGCATCGGAGCAGCCAGGTAATAATTGGCTCACCATCATAACGGCTGAAATCTTTCCTTATATTTCTCAGGTCCTTCAGGGATAAGGAGTGGTAGGTTATCTCTACATCCGAGTCCTCCTCTTGTGATAGTTCTGCTTTAGAACGACCTTTCTTCTGTGATGGGTCTGCTTTAAAATGACGATCAAGGGAACCCCCATCTGTGTCGGGCCCTGACTCTGCCTGAGAAGGGCCCTCACCTGGGTCATATGATGGCTCTGCCTTAGAAGGCTCTGAGTCATCATCCTCCTCTTCATGAGCTGATTTCTTTTGGTATTTCTTCCTGGTTACAGGAGCAATTGGTACAGATTCGTTAGATGCTGGGGTCTGAGTAGATGCAGTGGCTGTTGTGGGAGTGCTGAGACTCGTTAGAGTCTGAGTAGCTGCAGTGGCCATCTTGGGGGGTGTAGCAGCTGTGGTGCAGGCTGCTGAGGTTTCAGTGGATTTAGTGGCTGTAGCGGCAGCACATGCTGTAGGATCTGAGGTGGCTGCACAACACCTACAACTGTCCCTGCACCGATATTTAATCTTATCCCACATCAGAAACACATTCAGGACAACCGAAAATAAAAACATGCCACCTAGACAGCACCATCCTAATTTCACAAAATCTAGAGGAATCAGCTTGGCAGAAAAGGAGAAGGTACTATTTCCTGCAGTAAAACTGGAAGTGTAATCATTAACAGAATCAGCTAAAGGACGCCTGGAGCGTGCAGATGAAGTCGCTGCTACTGATTCGCGATTAAAACTGCCCATCATTGTGTCATAGAGATAAGAGATTGGAATAGTAACTGCCCAGTTTATCACGGCATAAATCAGTATCAAACCCTATACCAAAACAATACATTTCGACCAGCGCCCACTGCTAAACTGCATGTAAACATTCATAAGAAGCAAACAATAACACAGTGCCCACGGCAGGTAAGGCATCATTGCAATACTCAACTGTGAAAGAAACTCTATAAAAAGACGAGATAACACAGTACTCAAAAATGACATCAGCATCTTCACTATCTGTTTTAATTTCCAACCCCTCGTAAATCTTAAAGGAAGAAATCTGATACTCTCTCAGCTGAGCTCTCCGGGTCTCCTCCCGCCGGAGCTTGGATTCGACTTATCAGAGGAACCTGTTGGAGCTTCTCTCGAGCCCCACGTTGGGCGCCAATAAATCTGTCACGGTTTAAAGCTGGGCTGGCGATTAAACCTGCAGCAGACGCTCTCTGTTAACCCTCCCCCCCCCGACCCGAAGGGAAAGGGAAAAGGAAAAGGGAGAGAGACTTACGGGTTGGAAAGTTAAAACAGTTTTAATAAACCTATAATAATGAAAAAGAGTATAATAATAATATTGGAATAATCAAATATATACAAATATATATACAAAACCAAGATCGAGCTCCCCCGATGTCGGCAACGTCACCACCGGCACTGCAGGGCAGGCTCCGGGAAGGCCCAGGCTGGGCCTAGCAACGGTCGAGAGCTGGATTCAGGGATGCACAGATCGGGATCGGGGGCAGCAGGAAAACAGTCGGAGTCCTCGTTGGACACCGGCCATAGCAGAAAGAGAGCAAGAGCGAGCAAGAGCGAGACCCTCGTGATCCCCCCGCTTTATACCGAGAATGACGTGTATGGGATGGAATACCCTCGTTGGTCAATTTTGGGTCACCTGCCCTGTCTGCTCCCCCCTGCAGCTGCAACCCCCCTTCGGCTCTTCACTCGTAAGCAGTGAGGAATTCAGCAGTGACCTTGGTTTCTCTAAGACTAAGTACAGCAAGAGCCTTACTGCACAACATCCCTACCGGTGCCTCAGCGATAACTACAAACTTCGAGCGTTATCAGTCCTGGAAGCAGACACTGTCTGCAAAACATGTAGTTAGTTTCAGAAAGTGCAGTTACTTAGAGGAGACTTAGCTGAAAGTAAAAATCACTGAAAGGAAAATCGGCCTGGTTTAGGCCAAACCAGGACAATTATTTTTTTTTTATTTTTAAGGTTTACCACATTTGCATACAAATATTATACAAGATTTTCTTCATTGCCAACTGTCATGCAGTATATATAAAAAGAAAAAATCTACATTTTCATTTGAAAATCTAATATATAGGTAGTATAATCTATGTTGGTGTACACAGGGAATGGGATTCAACTTATCAGTACAGGTGTATACTTTAATGTGAGCAGATCACTCTCCAAATTCCACTGAGTCTATTGATCACAATGAGATAGCTTCCTTAGGCAGGGTAGAGTTTTGGCATCTTATGCCATTTAACACCCCTGTGACATCTCACCTGAATTTAACTGCCGCTTGAGAAAGACATATGTAGTCCTGTGTTGTATCTGCCAAGTGCATGTGGATGTCTCAGATGCCTTAGAGCACCTTGTTTAGGAAACAGACTTATTCTCCTTAACTACTTTGCTGATAACGTGAGCTTAGACACCCAGCCTGCACATGGGTACCTAAGTTTAGATGCTTAGACCTGAGCTTACCTCCTAGATGGTGGACACTGGAATCCCATCCATAACAGGAGCAAGCGTTACACTCGAAATCCTGTCGTGGTCTAAAAGGGTCACACTATGTATACAGAGTTGAGAATTCACTGCAAGTCAGAATTGTCTATTCAGGACAGAAAACCCTTTAATAATGAAAAGCCATTAATAATGAAATTTACTTGTTCTAAAAGAAAACTTTGTAGTATCTATTTACTCTCTTTGATTTTGCATTTATCCCAGTGTCACCCTGACTCCTAAGGCTGCTGGGAGAAGCGAGGTGCCCACGGTGGGTGGGCCCCCTTGGCCTGGGGCCCCAACAAAGGGCTATTGTGTACCTCCACCCCTGGGGTCTTTCAAGTCATTGCCCCCAAGCAAGCAGCAGCTCCCACCAGGAGGACACTCACTTAAGAGTAGGGTGGGGAGCAAGGGGAATCAACTCCAACCCCCAAAGGCTGCCTCTGTCCCTGAGAAAGACCTGCTCTGACCCTGCTCCTGCTTCTGCCCCTGACCCTGCCAGGCCATGTCCACTGCTGGGGGCTTCAGTCAGTTGGGGTGGATGCAGAGGAGAAGGGCACAAGAAATGCAAGAAACACCAGATATTATGTGTTTCTAGTTCCTTCCTTTTCAGTAAATAGCTGCCATTGTGTACAGAACTATTTTGTTCAACAAAGATCTTCTTGTTCTTACAGAAATGCAAGAATAAAATTATGATCTTGAGGTAGATGAAAAAAACCTCAAGTGACAATAGAGCCCAGTGACTAGGGAACTAGGAAGAGTCAGCCTGAAAACCTTGATCTGTTCTCATCAGTGCCATTTATCTCCTTTATATAGCAAAAAAGCATTCTTCATTTAAGTACTGAAGTGAGAGCATATATAATCATAAGAAACAGCCTACATAAAGACTCCTCCAGAAAATGTTTTCAAGCGACTGAACAGAGTTTAGGCTGCTGACACAGGCATGTAAAATTAGATTGCTAAAACGTATGGTGTGAATATATTTATCAACTTTCAATTTTGCTTCTTTCTCTTAATTTTTAGTGGAACCATTAATGGCCTCTATTCCCTGGAGCATATGTAACTAAACCTATGTATGTATTATTTGCCTAATATGGGACTGAAATCGAATGTGGGCATCAAAATTCCAGGCTGCGAGCCTGGGAACACCAGATTAGCAGCTGCTAATCTGATGGGCATCTCAGCCCAATGTGCAACACATTATTTTTTAGGATGGAACATTTATTACTGCACATTTCACTGTTTTGACAATGCCAAGCACATCAGTGTTAGATACACCTAAGCAAATTAAGAATACTTCTGTGTAAATCAACAAAGGGCCTGGTATTTTCAGAGGTTGTCCAATGATGCTTAAAGGCTCAGGCTTTTTGTGATATTACTACTAGACCTTTCTAGTGCCCTTGGAATAATAAGTAATTTAATTCAGCTGCATCTTTTTACAAAACTTTTTTTTTTCTTACAACTGAAAACGTTTTCAGGAAGTACTCAGTTCCCACATCAGCCTGGGAGAATTCAAACAAATATCTTGGGACACTGTCCTTTGAGTACTTGCAGGCAGCTTTAAAATCACCTCTTAGCCTTCTCTTTGACATACTAAACAAGCCCAGCTCCCTCTTACACACCTTCTAGGATATGTGTAATTTTTCAGACTCCCTCCATTTTCTCCATATCCCTCTTGAACTGTGAGAGATAAACAACAGTGATACAATGTCCCAGTTGTGGCTTCGCTAGTGCTGAGTGGAGAAAAACTATCGTTTCCCTTGATTGGCCAGGTACAATTCTCCCAGTGAATCACAGTATGCCTTATTTTAGCTGGTTTTTATCCATTCATTGTTATTCCCAAGTCCTTTTCAGCAGAGCTGACATTCAGCTAGTTGTTTAGCATGCAGTAGTGTCTGGGGCTGTTCTACCCAGGATGCAGAAAATGGCTTTTTTCCTTAAGGAACTTCAATAGTTTTCCATCGGTCCAGACCTTAAGTTTATCATGGTATTTCTAGGTCAAAGATTTGTTAGATATGCTAGATACTACCTCCAAATTAGGTTTGCCTACAGATTTTCTGACTGTACATTTTGTCTCATCGCCATGGTTGTTGATAAAGATATTGAATAACATGTGCCCAACTATCAACCTCCAAGGACTCCACTCATTCCCAGTGACAAATGGACATGGAGCTATTGATATCTATCCTTTAAGCTTGGAAGGATATTATGTCAAAAGCCTTCCAAAAGTCAAAATATATTACATCTACCACTGTTCTACCATCCATATAGTCACTTCATCACAGAAAACAATTGAAGTTATTCAAATGTGATTTGATGCTATTAAACCCTTGCTGTCTATTCTTATACATCTTCTTGCCCTTTATGTGCTCGTAAATGGATTCCAAGGCAACATCATACACTTATGCAAATATAGAACATATCAATATATAGACACAATCATATGTGGTTGCATTCTATAATGAAATACTGGCTTTATGCTTGATGGGAGAGCAATGGTTGCTGTTTACTTTGACTTTTGCAAGTCTATTGACACCTAATATACTTCTAGCAAAATTGGTGAGATATATGCTGGATAGGTAGACTATACGGTGAGAGGAAAAGTAGCAGTATCACTGAGCTCAAAGGGTTGTGGTTAGCATTACCATGTCTAGCTGGTGGATGATTACTGGTGGCATTTGTTGAGGTCAATACTGTTTTTTTATATGTCTAGATAAAGGGATAGACTGTACCCTCAGCAAATTCACAGATGATACCAAACTGAGGGGACCAGTTGGTACTCTGGAAGGCAAGGCTGCTATTCAAAGGATCCTCACCAGGCTGTAGAAAAGGGCTGACAAAAAAACTCATGCTATTCAACAAAAGCAAAGCCTGCAGCTGGACCGAAATAACCATACGCAGCAGTACAGGCTGGCAACTGACTGGGATGAAGGCAGTTTTACAGAAAATGGTAAGGAAGATCCTGGTGGTCAATTTGAATGTAAGACAGCAGTGTGCCCTTGTGGAAAAGCAGGCCAACAGCATCCTGGCTGTATTACCAAGACATCTCCCAATAGGATGAGGGAAATAATCCTTCCTCTCTCTTTGGCACTTGAGAAGCTGTGCCTATAGTACTGTGTCTAGGATGGAGTTCCCTAGCATAACAAAGACAATGCCATACTGAATTGAGTCCAGTGGAAGACTACCAACGTGGCTGGGAGGCTGAAGTACACACCACAAAAGAAAAGGCTGAAGGCTGTCTACCAAAACCAGAAAACTAAGGGTTGGGGGGTGGGATATCTTATTGTTGTCTACAACTACCTAAAGTGGAGGTATAACACAACGGAGGTAGAGACTTCTTGGGAGCACACAGTGATAGGATAAAAGCAACAGAGACAAGTTGCAGTATGATAAATTAAGGCAGTCAAACATTGGAAAAGCTTGTCCAGAGAGATTGTGGAGTGTCCATCCTTGGAGATACTCAGAACTCAACCAGACACAGTCCTGTGCAGCCTGAAATAAGTTGTCCATGAGCTGTCCAAACCAGATGACCTATCCTTCCAACCAAAATTATGCTGTGATTTTATCTGCCTATTATGTAGCTATAGCAAGTGAAATAAATTTGACGACAACTGTAGCTTGGTTTACTTAGGTATGATTCATTTAAATTAAGTTTGGATGTCTACACTTAGATGTTTACATTTGATCTAATAAACCTAAGTTCTCTTTACATTTAACAGAACAAAGGTGTTCTACCTTAAGACTCTACTTGCCTTAATGTGGTTAGCCAAAGCAAATTCTGATAACTAGATTTTTAGCTTGGAAGCTCAATTCCGTTGTCTATTGCCATTTGAAAAGCCTTTAGAAACTGGAACACCCTCATAGATGTACAGGAGGGTAAATATATTTTGGAGAACTAGGTGAAAGCCTACCGGAGTACCCTAGTGTATCTTGAATAAGGCTATTTGCCACCAAATTTTGAGATATATAAAAAAAAAATGTCCCATGAAGCAATTTATTGAACACACACCCTCTCAAATACATTTTTAAATTATTATCTGAACTTCACTTTTGAGGCACTAACATTATTTTTCATTGCAAGATTGTCAGTGCTGTTCAAAAATAAAGCAACTTTCAACATACTGTCTACTTTAACAGGATTTTATTTTACTTTTATGGGCATTTATCATTACTGATTGTCATAGAGATAGCAAACTTCAACAGGAATATTTCCTATATTTAAAGCTACTCAGTAGCAGGAAAAAATATTTAAATAGTTCAGCATATTTCTCAGCAAAAGAGCTTTTAAAATATCTTTTGAAAAATATTTGTACTTATGGCCCTTTAGTGACTAGGAATCAAGTACAGACAACTTTTCAGCTTCTAGAAAGAAAATTGCCTTAACTTCATTATATATTTATATTTGCCTGCCTGACTTGTTAGCATTTTATGAATAGGCAAAAGCAGATCCTGAAAATTTTCTTTCCACTGAACAATTTTATACGAGAACTTTTCATATATTTTTATAGCAAAAAAAAAAAATTAAAAGGCTGAAAAGTTGGAGCATACTAGGCAACTGTTGCTCATAGTGTCTGTACACTTGTAAGTTATCGCAAATGCTCTTCTTTAATCTGAATATGTATTCATCAGAATTGCAAAAAGAAAAGAAGCGTCGCTCACAGTTTTAAATTATACATCAATGAATATTTGTAATATTAATGCAAAAAGTGAAAGACCAATATATTAATTCTGCAATGAAATTATATGAACCTGAACGGAAATAATTTAATATAATTTTAGCACATATGATTCTGAAAAACAAATTTCTGGACAACATAACTGTTTATCTCACCTGCTTGTGTTTCCTTTTTCAAATGATCACATTACTCATTGTTCAGTATACATCTATTTTCAAATGGTTATTTACTGAAGTATTTTAGCTGTGGCACCAAAACTATTCAGAATACTGCAGATTTTGTTTTAAATGGTTGAGTTTTTCTTTTGCTTTAAGAAAAGAAGTAAAAAACCCACCAAAACACACACACAAGACTGACCAAAACTGAATTTTAAATTCACAGAAAATGCTGAACATAAACAAATTACTTGGCTGTAACTGCCAAAACACCTAGCCAGGCACAATGCTATTAATAACATAACTCATTGCAACTGAAGCAGTAAAATGTTGATTAACTGTAACCTTAGAAACCCACCCACATCTCCCTACATTTCCCCAGCTTGGCTACCTACAGAAACAAGCAGGTCACAAATAGACCCTCTGTGGGAATCTGGCCCTTCCTTTTTAGCATTGTCTCAGAAATCGTAAACCACGTGCTCAGGCGACATCTTATGGCGGCTGCCTGGAATGCCTGAGCCTGGCAACGTAAGATGGCGCAATAAACTAGGCGCCCGCCCTCCACCCGCCTCCGGATGCGTGTCTCCGGTGACAGCCTGGCAAGGGGCCAATCCTACGGCGCAGGAACCGGACATGTCCTGCCTTCGGACCTGTGATTGGTGCGAACTGTTGACTGACGGCTCCCAGTCACATGACTCTGCCGAAAAACTCTATAAAAGAGGCTGGATCACTTCAACACGTGGGACCCTCACCGCCATCTTCCAAGTAGGAAGGGGGTATTTCCCGCAGGACGCCGCTGGATCTCAGGGTGGTGAATATTTTCTTTTTCTTTCTCTTTCAACTGTTCTCTCTGTTTCTTTCTTTCTTTTACCTCTCTCTCTCTCTTTTCCTTGAATATTGAGTTGCCTCAGTGTTGAACCTAATAAAGTCAGAGCCAAGTTTGTTGATACCGTGCCTCGGTTGTGCTTTGTCTGAACTCAAGGATCACGAATCTTTAATATTTCGGGTCAGGATTTTTTGGGGGTGCTTTACCTACAGACAGGTTAAGCATACCGGGTGTTCGCATTGAACCAGGCATGCCGCACGTGGGCTGCACTGGAATTATTTATAATTTTCGCGGGCCCTGCACGCGGGCTGTCTGCATTGAACCAGGCACGCCGCACGTGGGCTGCACTGGAATTACTAATTAGGCGGGTCTCTCTCTCTTGGAAGAGGGATTGTCTGCATTTTATTTCTAGATTTGCTCCTTTTTGACTAATTAGGCGGGTCTCTCTCTCTCTCCCTCTCTCTCGGGGAGGCGAACGGGTAAGGGGGCGGGGGGGGGGGGCTGTCTGCATTTTATTTCTAGATTTGCTTTGGAGGCGGACCTTAAATCCGGAACCTGACATTTATAAATTGGCGTAGTCGGCAGGATCCTTGAGTTTTCGGAAGGTATCAATAACTTGGAGAGAATGGGTGCAATTCTGAGTGCATTTGATGTAACGCAAGATCAGGAGTTGGAGGACTCGGCACAGACGCCGCAGACAAAAGAGCTTTTGGTGCGGTTGTTGCAAGATCGGTTGGCAACTTTAGAGGAAAGAAACTGTGAATTGGAGGAAAGGGTTAAAACTCTGCAGGATGAAGTAGAGAATGAGCGGGAGAACGTAAGGTGTTTGCAGGAGGCTTTTGTGGAGAACTTACGTGCTTGTGACTGCAGAGGGCGACGGAGTCGTGCACAGGCAGCTGATGCAGCCCCGACCCCTGGTGATGATCACAAAGGGGATGGTTTGTACCGCAAGGGGGAACCAGAGGAAGCGAGGACACGATGTGATTTACCGCAGGGTCCTACGCAACCCCTTCGACCGCTGGTTAAGGTCGAATATGCTTATGAGGATAGTGAGGACCATAATCCTAAGATGGTTACTAAGGAGGTGCCGTACACAGCAACTGAATTGGCTAAGTTGAAAAGGGATTTTTCACGCAGTTCAAAGGAGTCTGAGAACGAGTATGTGTGGAGAGTGTCATTAACTGGTGGTGATCAGATTCTGTTGAGTGAAAGAGAAGCTGAGGGATATTGGGGACCTGGAGTGTTTTTGACTACTGGTGATAATAGAGCCCCTTGGTCTCTCACTCAGCGAGCAGCTTATTGGGCTGGAGGTTTGAATCCCTTGGAGAGGGGAGATCCTCTTGCGCTTACAGGCTCAGTGGATCAGCTTGTGGAGAATGTGCACAAGGCGGCTTGTTTGCAAATGATGTATGATCGGGAATTGAAGCTTAGGCAGGAATCCTCAATGATGATACCGGTAGATCCTGAGAGGATGACTCCCCTGATTAGAGGTTTGCCTGATTCATTGAAAACCTTAGGAATTCAATTGCAAAGCACTATCAGAAATACCCCTCAGAGTGATCGGGTGGCAGCTGCTTTAACTGGAGTTTTAACCCCGGATCGCCGTACCCCAGGACAAAAGGTGTGGACTTGGGGGGAAGTAGCTCAAGAATTGATTAACTATGGGTGGAAATATGGTCCAGTGAAATCAGGACCTAAAAATGTGAGGCGTATGGAGGCAAAGTGTCCTCTAGCGAGGCCCTCTCGCCCAAACCTGATAAATTTAAAGAGAGATAGTACATCTCGAAGGAGAGTGTTGTGGATAATAGAATTATTTGTGGTAAACTTAGCACTACTAGTGGCTGAGCACACCATTCGTCAACAACAAATCATTCTCAGAGGCCCCTTTAAGGAAATAGCAGGGACCCCTCCCCCTGACGGGGTGGCACAACGAGCTTCTGTACAGAAATGGCATGCACAAATTGAACATTATTGTAGCATCTTTATCGTATCAGAAGGCACACCTAAAAAATTAGCTATACAGGAGGAATTCTCTCCAGATCATGAGAATAACCTCCCACCTCCTGTCATACAAGTAGTGCTTCCATTTTCCAAGCAATTACCAAATACTGGGCTCACTGATGCCTCAGCCAAACGTGAGGGAAAAGTGTGGAAGTATCGAGCTGCTGCTTTGCAAGCCCAGACTGATGAGAAAATCATAACAGAAGGTGAAGGTAGTGCACAAGTGGGTGAATTAATTGCTGTTTGGAGTGTTTTCCAACATGAGGCTCAATCTTCTTCTCCTGTCTACATCTACACTGACTCTCTCACTGTCTCCAAGGAGTGCACCGAATGGCTTCCTTTCTGGGAGAAAAATGGGTGGGAAGTCAACCAGATACCGGTATGGCAAAAGGAAAAGTGGCAGGACATTTTAAGAATTGCCAAACGAGGGAATTTTGCCATAGCCTGGGTGGCCTCTCATCAGGGCGGTGATGGTCTGGCTGGTCGATGGAATGGTGGAGCAGGTGAATTGTCTCGTCCAGCTCCCTTACAAAATGAACCAGTAATAGAATATTGGGAGAGATTATTGGAGTGGCTGCATATCAGATGAGGACATATGGGAGCCAAGGATCTTTACAGTAAGGCTTGGGCTCGGGGCTGGCCTGTCACTGGGGAAAGCATAACCCAAGCCTTAAAAGAATGGTTTTGCTCACTCCCAAGACCCCAGCTTATTCCACCAGACAATGGTTAACCAAAACCTCACCCGGTCCTTTCACTAAGAGGACCGAGAAGTTTCTTTTTCTGTTCCTTTGCAGGTCGGAAGATAGAAGTTCAGAAAAGCAGAAGAAGAAAGCAACTTTTAATGGAAGTTTTGATTGAATGTATAGTTTTAAATTGTATAGCCTTAATAATTTTTGCAATGTGCCTTTATCACTATTGACAAATTGTTTTGGGCAGTTGTATGTTGTCTTGTCTATACTGTTCAAAGCCTACCCGGCAAGAACCTTGCTTCCGTGTTCTCAGGTTTAACATGGGGAAAATGAGTTCTTGTTGTTGGGAAAATTGGTTACTCAAGCTTTTAAGCTTATTAATTGCTGGGTGTGTGGCGGACCATTTGGTCTGAAAGTTGATTGTGGATCTCCATTTCTCTTGCTCATGAGTGGATTGTGAAAAGAATCACCCTCATCTTGGCCTATGCAACACCCTGCTCCTGGTCGCTATTGTGCTAGTTACACCCAAAACGGAGGGTGCTACAATCAGTCCCTGGTGGGAGAAGATTTTCTGGTCCCCCACTGATTACACTCACTTTGGGGAAATATTAGGTACAAATTGTGTTTGGAAACAATGAGCAGGAGCATGGTAATGCAAATGGGGATGGAATTAAATTAATTGCATTAACTGTGGTGTGACAGGGAACCCCTTTGGCCTGGGAACCATCTGAGTCAAAGGACTACCGCCCTGCCAGATCACGGCCAAGTCCTTTGCAAATGGGATGCGAACCCTGAAAGGTCATTATTGGTTTTGCGGGCACCATGCATTCAAAATACTACCAAAAAATTGGGCTGGGGTATGGTATATTGGGATGATATGCTTCATACTTCTAAAAATTGGCAGCTAAGAACTGGGAATCAAATTATATGATCCCCAACGAATTATTGAGTATTATGGACCCGCAACCTGAAACACCAATGAACCAATCAGCGGTGCTCGAGAGCCAATCAAGATTGGCTGGTTCTCGATTACCTGCTAACAGAAGAAGGAGGTTGTGCCAAAGTTAAATGACTGTAATTGTTTCCTGAAAATTGATGACAATGGAAATGTGTTTACACTGTATAACATTTTCTCATTTTGTTTACATGTTATAGTTGCACTATAACTTTGTCAAAAGCTATTTATCATTATTGATGATATTGTTGTTGTTAGACTCCTGTAAAGAAGAAGAGGTGACTCATTCTGTTTATTAGAATGATACCAATCACAAGTCATTGGACTTATCTTTATTTCCTTGTATGCTTTACTCTTCCCTTGTCTTTCTTCAAAACCTATTATCTTTTTCTATCCTTGCCTTTCTACATTTCCTTGTCTCTTCCCTTTTCCTTCTTTTAACCTGTTATCTTTTTCTGTCCTAACTTTTCTACACCCCCTGGAATCGAACTTTTCTACACCCTCTGGAATCGAACCTTTCTACACCCCCTGGAATCGAACTGCTGACTATATGTTGATGATTTCTGAGCCACGGGGTGGTGTGGGAATCTGGCCCTTCCTTTTTAGCATTGTCTCAGAAATCGTAAACCACGTGCTCGGGCGACATCTTATGGCAGCTGCCTGGAATGCCTGAGCCTGGCAACGTAAGATGGCGCAATAAACTAGGCGCCCGCCCTCCACCCGCCTCCGGATGCGTGTCTCCGGTGACAGCCTGGCAAGGGGCCAATCCTACGGCGCAGGAACCGGACATGTCCTGCCTTCGGACCTGTGATTGGTGCGAACTGTTGACTGACGGCTCCCAGTCACATGACTCTGCCGAAAAACTCTATAAAAGAGGCTGGATCACTTCAACACGTGGGACCCTCACTGCCATCTTCCAAGTAGGAAGGGGGTATTTCCCGCAGGACGCCGCTGGATCTCAGGGTGGTGAATATTTTCTTTTTCTTTCTCTTTCAACTGTTTTCTCTGTTTCTTTCTTTCTTTTACCTCTCTCTCTCTCTTTTCCTTGAATATTGAGTTGCCTCAGTGTTGGACCTAATAAAATCAGAGCCAAGTTTGTTGATACCGTGCCTCGGTTGTGCTTTGTCTGAACTCAAGGATCACGAATCTTTAATATTTCGGGTCAGGATTTTTTGGGGGTGCTTTACCTACAGACAGGTTAAGCATACCGGGTGTTCGCATTGAACCAGGCACGCCGCACGTGGGCTGCACTGGAATTATTTATAATTTTCGCGGGCCCTGCGCGCGGGCTGTCTGCATTGAACCAGGCACGCCGCACGTGGGCTGCACTGGAATTACTAATTAGGCGGGTCTCTCTCTCTCTTGGAAGAGGGATTGTCTGCATTTTATTTCTAGATTTGCTCCTTTTTGACTAATTAGGCGGGTCTCTCTCTCTCTCCCTCTCTCTCGGGGGGGGCGAACGGCGGGGGGGGGGCTGTCTGCATTTTATTTCTAGATTTGCTTTGGAGGCGGACCTTAAATCCGGAACCCGACACCCTCCCATTATCATCAACACATTTTCCTTTTCATTCCGTCACTCTCCCATAATCTCAAGTTTCACTTGTGTTTGTGTAACAGCAATTCCTTAAAAATTATTCATAGGCAAAGATATGCCTATGCCATAAGAACTACAGATAGATGAATGACAGATTTATCATGTGTAGTCCAATAGAATTAGATAATGTGCATAAGCCCAATATTTGATCCTATTACTAATTATTCCTAATTCTTTCATCTTCTTCTATATGCCTAATCACTTTTCTTTCTGATTTTTATCTCAGTTGTTTTAACTGACCTGTGACAAGATACGAAAGTCATAGCAACAATTACATGTCAGACTCAATTAACCTCCTTTTGAATATGTATTTCTGGTTTAATTTTCATTACGTTTTGCCCACTTCAATGTTTTTTTTTTTTCTGTAAAAATAAAATTTTCATCTTGACAGAATGATTATTCACAGATTGTGCTTGTGATTTAGTACTGTTACTAAATGATAGCAAAGACAATATCTTTATTAGGAATTGTATTTATTAGCTTTTATATATTGTTTTCTATGAAGACAAAACTTGGGAGACACAGCCCAAAGAAAAGATAATCTTCATAAATCACAACATGACTTTTGGAGAACAAAACTATTTGACCATTTACATCATCCAATGCTGTTATTAAAATTGAGTAATTTCTATATCTACTTAGCCAAGACAGATGTCCAACAAATATTGTCAGGGCTTTCTCTGACTACTTAGCTCACTCTTCACTCCACTGTGTCAGACACCACATGGAAAGATTTAAGCTAACTCTCTTAGCCTTCTTTCCACAGCTCTTCATTCGGAGTGTTGTTACACACTTGGTTTCCTCTTTTTTCGTTGCTCAAAACTATTTACAGAAGAAATAATGAAAAAGATACCAAGAGTGACTTATTCAAATACGAGTTCCAGAAGATTTTCAATTTCTCAACTCAGTTACTCTTCTGTGATCTTCAGGCTACAACTCCAAGATAATTGACTCTCAGTGAAAAGGAAAACTCACCCCTTCAAGGACCACATACACTCAAATGTTTAATTATTGATTAAATATTGATTAGATATTTAATCGAATTGCTTTTTAAAATGTTCCTAGGCTTGGTCAACACAAGTTTTGCATTACTGAATTTTATTAGTATATGTAAAGCACGTGATGAATATTACTCAATGGCACCAAAACAACCATCATATTCGTCTCTGTTATGTCAGTATAACATTCTACATATAGAACTTACTTATGCTAACAATAACAGTCACCATGAAGTGTAAAGTATTGAAACTGAATGTAACATGCATACTGTTGTTTAATTTTAATATAGAATCATAGAATTACAGAATCATAGAATCATTTTGTTTGGAAAGGACCTTTAAGATCAAGTCCAACCATTAACCTAACATGACCAAGTCCACCACTAAACCATGGCCCTAAGCACCACATCTACACATCTTTTAAGTACCTCCAGGGATGGTGACTCCACCACTTCCCTGGGCAGCCTGTTCCATTGCTCGATAACCCTTTTGGTGAAGAAATTTTTCCTGATATCCAATCTAAACCTCCCCTGGTACAACTTGAGGCTGTTTCCTCTCATTCTATTGCTTATTACCTGGGAGAAAAGACTAACTCCCACCTTGCTACAACCTCCTCGCAGGTAGTTTTAGAGAGCGATAAGGTCTCCCCTCAGCCTCCTTTTCTCTAGACTAAAAAACCTCAGTTGCCTCAGCTGCTCCTCATAAGACTTGTGCTCTAGATCTTTCACCAGCTTCGTTGCCCTTCTTTGGACGTGCTCCAGCACCTCAATGTCTTCCTTGAAGTGAGGGGCCCAAAACTGAACATAGTATTCAAGGTGCAGCCTCACCAGTGCCGAGTACAGGGGGACCATCACTTCCCTAGTGCTGCTGGCCACACTATTTCTGATACAAGCCGGGATGCTGGTGGCCTTTTTGGCCACTTAGGCACACTACTGACTAGTATTCAGATGGCCATTGATCAACACCCCCAGGTCCTTTTCTACCAGGCAGTTTTCCAACCACTCTTCCCCAAGCCTGTAGCGTTGCATGGGGTTGTTGTGCTCCAGGTGCAAGACCCGTCACTTGGCCTTGTTGAACCTCATACAATTGGCCTCAGCCCATCTATCCAGCCTGTCCATATCACAGAATCACAGAATCACAGAATGTTAGGGATTGGAAGGGACGTCAAAAGATCATCTAGTCCAATCCCCCTGCCGGAGCAGGATTGCCTAGACCATATCACACAGGAATGCGTCCAGGCGGGTTTTGAATGTCTCCAGAGAAGGAGACTCCACAACCTCTCTGGGCAGCCTGTTCCAGTGTTCGGTCACCCTCACCGTAAAGAAGTTTTTCCTCATATTTATGTGGAACCTCCTGTGTTCCAGCTTGCACCCATTGCCCCTTGTCCTGTCAAGGGATGTCACTGAGAAGAGCCTGGCTCCATCCTCATGACACTTGCCCTTTCCATATTTATAAACATTAATGAGGTCACCCCTCAGTCTCCTCTTCTCCAAGCTAAAGAGACCCAGCTCCCTCAGCCTCTCCTCATAAGGGAGATGTTCCACTCCCTTAATCATCTTCGTGGCTCTGCGCTGGATTCTCTCTAGCAGTTCCCTGTCCTTCTTGAACTGAGGGGCCCAGAACTGGACACAATATTCCAGATGCGGCCTCACCAGGGCAGAGTAGAGGGAGAGGAGAACCTCTCTCGACCTACTAACCACACCCCTTCTAATACACCCCAGGATGCCATTGGCCTTCTTGGCCACAAGGGCACACTGCTGCCTCATGGTCATCCTGTTGTCCACTAGGACCCCCAGGTCCCTTTCCCCTACGCTGCTCTCCAACAGGTCTGTCCCCAACTTGTACTGGTACATGGGGTTGTTCTTGCCTAGATGCAGGACTCTACACTTGCCCTTGTTATATTTCATTCAATTTCTCCCCGCCCAACTCTCCAGCCTGTCCAGGTCTCTCTGAATGGCTGCGCAGCCTTCCGGTGTGTCAGCCACTCCTCCCAGTTTTGTGTCATCAGCGAACTTGCTGACAGTGCACTCTATTCCCTCATCCAAGTCATTAATGAATATATTGAATAGTACTGGTCCCAGTACCGACCCTTGAGGGACTCCGCTAGACACAGGCCTCCAACTGGACTCTGTCCCATTGACCACCACTCTCTGGCTTCTTTCCTTCAGCCACTTCACAATCCACCTCACTACCCGATCATCCAGACCACACTTCCTCAGTTTAGCTGCGAGGATGCTGTGGGAGACCGTGTCAAACGCTTTACTGAAATCGAGATAGACCACATCCACAGCTTTACCATCATCTATCCACCGGGTTATGTCCTCATAAAAGGCTATCAAGTTGGTTAAGCATGACTTCCCCTTGGTGAAGCCATGCTGGGTGCCCCTAATGATCCCCCTATCCTTGATGTGCCTAGAGACAGCATCAAGAACAAGTTGTTCCATCACCTTTCCGGGGATGGAAGTGAGGCTGACCGGTCTATAGTTACCTGGGTCCTCCTTCTTGCCCTTTTTGAAGACTGGAGTGACATTCGCTTTCCTCCAGTCCTCAGGCACCTCTCCCATTGCCCACGACTTAGTAAAGATGATGGAGAGTGGCCTAGCAATGACTTCCGCCAGCTCCCTCAGCACCCGCGGGTGCATCCCATCAGGGCCCATGGATTTATGGACATCCAGATTGCTTAACTGGTCCCTGACCCAGCCCTCATCTACCAAGACAGATTCCTCCTCTATCCTGACTTCTTCTGTGGCCGCAGGGGTCCGGGGCTCCTCAGGACAGCCTCCAGCAGTATAGACAGAGGCAAAGAAGGCATTCAGTAACTCCGCCTTCTTTTTATCCTCTGTCTCCAGGGCCCCCACCTCATTCATCAGTGAGCCTACATTGCCTCTAGTGTTGGCTTTACCTGCAATGTATTTGAAGAAGCCCTTTCTGTTGTCCTTGACCTCTCTTGCAAGGTTTAATTCCAAGGAGGCCTTAGCTTTCCTAGTTGCCTCCCTACATCCTCTGACAACAGACTTCTATTCCTCCCAAGTGGCCAGCCCCTCCTTCCATGATCTGTACACCCTCTTCTTCCACTTGAGTTTGCCCAGCAGTTCCCTGTTTAACCATGCAGGTCTCCTGGTACCCTTCCTTGACTTCCTACCTGCTGGGATGCTCTGATCTTGAGCTCGGAAGAAGCAGTCCTTGAATGCTAACCAACTATCTTGGGCCCCCTTACCTTCTAGTACCCTGTCCCATGGGATTTCCCCTAGCAATTGCTTGAAAAAGCCAAAGTTGGCCCTCCTGAAGTCCAGGGTTGTGATTCTGCTAGCTATTCTGGTCCTGCCACATGAGATCCTGAACTCTACCATCTCATGGTCACTACAACCAAGGCTGCCCTCAACCTTCACCTCTTCAACCAGACCCTCCTTGTTAGTGAGGATAAGATCCAGCAGCGCTCCTCTCCTAGTTGGCTCATCCACCATTTGCATCAGAAAGTTATCATCAATGCACTGGAGGAACCTCCTGGACTGAGGATGGCTGGCTGAGTAGGCCTCCCAGCAAATATCAGGGTAGTTGAAATCCCCCATGACAACCAAGCCCTGTAATTGCGAGACTGCTCTCAGCTGCCTGTAGAAGGCCTCGTCACCCTCCTCATCCTGATCCGGTGGCCTGTAATAGACACCAACAACAGTATCACCCCTTCCAGCCTGCCCCTTAATTCGCACCCACAAACTCTCAACTCGCTCCTGATCCGCCCCTGGACAGAACTCAATACATTCTAGCTGCTCACTCACATAAAGAGCAACTCCACCACCTCTCCTTAGTGGCCTGTCTTTCCTGAACAAGACATAGCCATCCATGACCACATTCCAGTCATGCGAGGCGTCCCACCAAGTCTCTGTAATTGCCACTAAATCATAGCCCCCCGACCGAACACGGATTTCTAACTTCTCCTGTTTATTCCCCATGCTGCGTGCATTGGTGTACAGGCATTTCAGGGAGCGAGCTGAGCACACCGATTTCACCCTAGGGGGATGGGAGGCCTCCTGGTCTACCTCAACACTAGAGCGTTGCCCCAGTGGTGCAAGCCCAGCTACTATCCCATCCCCCTTCGAATCTAGTTTAAAGCTCTCCGAATGAGCCCTGCTAATTCCTGTCCCAGAACCCTTTTGCCCCTACAACATAAACCTTCCCCATGTATTACCGTCACGCCTGGTGTCTTATAAAACCAGCCATTATCAAAGAACCCGAAGCCCTCTGCAGAGCCTTCCTACCCTCAAGCAGATTAACACTCCTGCCCAACTTGGTGTCGCCTGCAAACTTACTGAGGGTGCACTCAATCCCCTCATCCAGATCACTGATAAAGATGTTAAAGAGAACTGGCCCCAATACCGAGCCCTGGGGAATACCACTTGTGACCAGCCACCAACTGCATTTAACTTCGTTCATGACAAATCTTTGGGCCTGGCCATCCAGACAGTTTTTACCCAGTGAAGCGTACGCCCGTCCAAGCCATAAGCAGCCATTTTCTCCAGGAGAATGCTGTGGGAAATGATGCCAAAGGCTTCACTACAGTCCAGGTAGACAACATCCACAGCATTTCCCTCATCCAATAAGTGGGTCATCTTGTCATAGAAGGAGATCAGGTTAGTCAATCAGGATCTGCCTTTCATAAACCCATGTTGACTGGGCCTGATCGCCTGGTTGTCCTGTACGTGTCCCATGATGGCACTCAAGATGATCTGCGCCATAATCTTCCCTGGCACCGAGGTCAGACTGACAGGCCTGTAGTTCCTCAGATCCTCCTTCTGGCCCTTCTTGTAGATGACCGTCACATTTGCTAATTTCTAGTCTCCTGGGACCTCCCCGGTTAACCAGGACTGCTGATAAATGATGGAAAGTGGCTTCGTGAGCACTTCTGCCAGCTCTCTCAGTACCCTTGGGTAGATCCCATCCGGCCCCATGGATTTGTGTGTGTCTAAGTGGCATAGCAGGTCTCTAACCATTTCCCCATGGATTATGGGGGCTTCATTCTACTCCCTGTCCCTGTCCTCCAGCTCAGTAGGCTGGGTACCTGGAGAACAACTCACATTACTACTAAAGACTGAGGCAAAGAAGGCATTAAGCACCTCAGCCTTTTCCTCATCCTTTGTCACTATGTTTCCTCCCGCATCCATTAAAGGATGGAGATTCTCCTTGGCTCTCGTCTTGTGGCTAATGTATTTGTAGAAACATATTTTATTGCCTTTCATGGCAGTCGCCAGATTATGTTCTAGCTGGGCTTTGACCCTTCTAATTTTTTCCCTGCATAGCCTCACGACATCCATGTAGTCCTTCTGAACTGCCTGCACCTTCTTCCAAAGGTTGTAAACTCTCCTTTTTTTCTTGAGTTCCAGCCAAAGCTCTCTGTTCAGCCAGGCCAGTCTTCTTCCCCGCTGGCTCATCTTTTGGCACATGAGGACAGCCTGCTCTTGTGCCTTTAAGATTTTTCTTGAAGATTGTCCAGCCTTCCTGGACCCCTTTACCATTCAGGACTGCCGCCTGAGAGAAAATAAAGCAATTTCATCTAGAAAATTATTTCACCTGTCATAGTTTATAGCTAAAGACTATTATATATTTTAAAGTACTGAACAGCTACCAGAAGTCTCTAACAGAGGCACGGAAAATCAAAATTGTTTGTTTTCTTTGTATAAAAGATGTTTAATTGTGTTAGGCAGGGAGGAGGAAAATTTAAGGGATATCATCCAGTTTAATATGTTCACACCAAAGTTTTAGTTGAGCAACATTTACCTATAAAAACCTAAACATACTAGATACTGACTTTGGGGGAGAAGTAACCATTGTTACTTGACTGTTGAGGGATTTTTTTTTTTGTTTCAGAAGGAAAACAGAGCAAAGAATAGAGTAAGAAAACATCTTATGTTTTGTTATTGAGTTCTTTTAATAAAAAACATTAAAACATTAATGTTTAATTCAATTGGACATTTAAATTTAGGGGGTTTGATTAATTTCTCATCTCTTTTAGTATTTTATTTCACAAGGGAATAAATACAGATAATTGTGAATTGGTTAACTGGCCAATAAATAACTGATTACTGCAATCATTTCTCTTCCTACACAGCAATTAAGTCTGCCGGTTATACTGATAAAACTGAATACCTACTTCGGGACAAAAGGAGAAGAGATTAGTTTATTACTCTAACTATGCCAGTAAATAAACAAATATAGCTTCCACAGAGTGATTATAAGTGCAGAAATGCGTCTGACTTTTGAATGCTGTTCTTAGCAAACTGATGGAGCTGAATTCTCATTTTGGAGAGTAAAAGAATAAGGCCTTGTTTGGTGGAAGGAGCTTATAAAAATACCACATATTGATAAACCATAATTAATAACTAAAAATATGTTTAGACCTCAGAGAAAAAGAAACTACCTCTTATACTATAGGCTAAATCTAGGTATACAGGTAGTTACAGTAGAATAACTTGTGTCCTATAAATCCATATTTTAGTTTACCTTATGGTTCTGCATATGATGAGAAGCAAAAGAATAATGAATGTCTTCCAAATTATAATGGTGAAAGTCAGCATGTAAAGAAAGTAAATAATTAAGTGTATACAAAGTAAAATCTTCTAATACTGTGGCAAAAGAGGTAATAACATGAATAAAATATGAATTAAATAGATGTCATCTCCCAGTGGCAGAGATTAACCACCACTGCACCTCTTTCCAACACACTAAAATTTAATTGGTGAGGGCAACAGTGCCTTTGAACTTTTAACAGCAGGCACTTGAACACATTAATAAGGTAACTGACACCTGAATTCAAAAGCTTTGCCTCATGTTGTAAAACAGGCTTTGATCTTTCCAATAATTTTTCAGCCAAACCTCTTTCCTATTTTCTACACAATGATGAAGAAAAGACATGAACTATGAAACTACTGGTTATATGAAGAAAAAACAAGCTTCCAAAAGAATTATCTGTTTTAAATAAATAAGTTCTTTCGCTATCCAGAACCTGAAAATGATTAAAAAAAAACCAACAACAACACCAAACAACCCAAACACTTTTTCAGTGGTGTTTATTTTATTTCTTTCCAGTTCATTTGTTCACATGAAAAGACTAAAAGTAATCTAACTGATACTTCTGCTGAATAGTCAGTGTGAACCTCTGTTACAGTGGCAGGGTAGTCATCATCGACATCCCCTCCACACTCTATCATGAATGTTTATGTTTCTCTACCTACTTTCTTCTGAACTCAGTCCTGCAGTTCCCAATGTGCTTGAATCTTTAGGTAAAAATAAATAACTGAATAAACAAACAAATAAACAAACAAATAAAAGTTTAATCAATTTCACTCTTTAAATCTGGGCCCTTTGTGAAGGTCAGGTCATTTGAATCTTTTCTGATCAAGTGTTTCTTTCACTGCCTTTCTCCATTATAAAATCAAGAGACTATATATATATATCTCTTCTTCTCGTGAACCCAAAGGTTTACCTTGGAAGTACGTCCTCTTTTGTTTCCACCTATAGTCCTTCTCAGGACATATAGGCATAATCAGAAGATACTTCAGATGAACATTCAAGTGTAAGATACTTTTAGGCTGGTATGTTTGCAGAGATTTACCTTTCATATGTTTTTCTCTTATTTTCTCTCTTCCTTCCTTTGTGAATTCTGCAGCTGTGACAAACAGTTTTAGTAGTTTCTGTATGTAGAATTATATATGCAAAAAGTCTAATAGTGCCATTATCTTTGTAAATATTGAACTCTAACTCTATTGAACAGAGTTCTTCTGTCAAAGCTAACCTTAATGATAGAGAGATCGCTCTGACACACATACATATCTGAGGGGTATTTTTAATACAGCCATGGTAATTTATCTAGCTTTCATTTAAAAACAACAGAATCACAGAAGGGCTGAGGTTAGGAGGGATCTTGAGATCATCTAGTCTAACCCCCCTGTTCAAAGCAATTAGCTGGCTGTTCAGGGCTATGCCCAGTCAGGTTTTGTATATCTCCAGGAATGGAAACACTAATATGGACAACCTGTTCCAGTGTTTGACCACCCTTACATGAAAAATATTAAATAAAATAACCTTATATTTAAGTGAAATTTACTGTGTTTCAATTTCTGCCCATTGCTTCTTGTCCTGTCACTGTGTGCCACTGAGAAGAGTCTGGCTCTCTATTTCACTCATTCCAATCAGATATCTCCTGAAAAGAAAATAATTTTATTTCAATATGAGATCCATAACAATAAAAGAGCAGATTTCTGTACTAAAATATTTGTTTATGTAACAGTTAATGGACTTTTAAAAATTATAATTATTATTTTCTACTGCTTATCTACGCTTATCACTGAAGGAACCTTTTCCGATTTCTGTTAATGCTATTCATCATTTTCCTATTGAGTCTTCAACTAGGCTTTAAATCATCCAATTAACTGCAAAACTATGCTTAATATAATACCTGAGTTTCAGTTAGCTTTCAGAGTGACACTGAGGTATGAAATTTCTGTTAATACACTCTGGGTATCATGTTGCCTTGTAGAAGAATAGAGAGCAGAGATCCTCAGGAAAACTGGCTCTAAAACAGGAAGCATTGTAACTCTGCTGAAGTGGTCTGTGGCTGATCTGTTTTGCAGTGGGCTGAAGGGACTAGACTGCAATGAGAATCTGAACTAGTCTGTTCAGCACAGCACAGATGTTTCAGCTCAACTGGGGCTAGTTCTGGGATTTCTAATGTACCACTATAATGTCTGGCACAGCTATAGAAAGATTTTGATAGCTGCACAGAGGGAGCAGTAAAAAAAAAACAAACCAAGAAGCACCCTAGATTTATTCCATCATCTTGACGCAATGTGCAGAAGTGCTCACCTTTGACCAAACTGCCCGAATTTAATTCTATGGCAACAGTAAACGCTTCTGAAAACATCACCTTCAAAAATGAAAGTAACCCCAAGTGAGGTTTTGCTGATGATGGCAACTATGTGGTATAATGAATGCTTGGTGCTTTTGATGAAGCTGTCTTTTAATGCAGTGAGTGTAATCCTTGTCCTACTGAATTTAATATCCATTTTGCTATTGATTATAGTGGCACTGGGATTTCATCCTCTGTCACAATGGAGTAATCTTTTCATATGTATCATCTCCAGTCTTTTATGGCTAAATGGCAAAAAACTACTACTACTATGCTGTTGGTTCCTTGAAAATCTCATAAGTAGATATAGTAGATAAAAACAGATGCAATAAAGAAGTGGGAGTACTGGGAAAATGAACTGGAAAAAAAAAAGAAAATAGAAAGGAAGAGTATTGCACCAAGTTTCCTAGACTTCTGTTTTCCTTTTTTGTTATGATGCTACATTTGTTTATAGAATATGAAGCAGAAAATGTGGAAGAAAGAAAGGATATTTCCCTTAATATGATGACTGTTAGCAGTGCGGGACTGTGAAAGCCAGGCTGATGTAATATTTCTGTAAGAAATTGCAATCATTTCAAGTTGTTATGGGAACCTCTGGGGGTTTTCGTTTTTTGTTTGTTTGTTTTGAAGGTGTCAGTGAAACCAGTGTGACAAAATCAACACTTTTTTGTCTGAAAAAAATTACAAATATTTTGAAAATATTTTAATGAAATCAGATTATTGCAGATAATAATGAATGTCACTGTAACACTGGCAATGAGGAGGCAATAAAAAAGAAATAGAGACCAAAAGCTGCCAAGAGAAGCTGCACTGTGATACCAAGTAATGGACTATCCAGTTCAACTGTTGGTCTGTCTTCTAAGCAATGGAGCTACATACTGCATCACACTACTGTGGAGAGGAAATACGTTTGTGTATAAGCTGTATGATGTGTTAGGAAGTGGCTGGGATGATGCTGTTGCTCAGACCTGAAACAGGTACTGACATGGTGATACCAAGATGTTTGGGCTGTCCATCCAGGTTTTCTCCTCTTGGCCAGAGAAGGGACCCATCACTAGCCCATCCTGACTGCCAAAGCAGACCATATTGTTGTGTGGTGTGGTTGGAACAATAGGCTTTCCTGATTTAGGCTGTGGTGATCAGCTGCAGAGCTGTCTAACAGGTACCCCGAAACATCATCAATCATGAAATTTGCATCTTTTGTTATCATTTTTTTCAATTTCTTCACTATCTTTTTCTTTGGCCTCATACCTCCCTTTCTCTTCAGCCTCAAAGCCATGAGATATTGACATCCAGGTAGAGCATTTTTGTTGTTTTGCTGGCTTGTACCACTAGAGTGAGCCCTTTTCTTGTCCATAGGTTGAGATCTTTGAACTGCTGCTGGATCTTGTCCCACTTTTGTACATCTTTGTTATCTACCTCAGAGGTTATTGTGCCAATGATGTGCTATTGTATGATGTCCCATAGTCCTGAGTCATGCTACAAATTCCAAGAGTGATATCAACTGTAAAAGATATATCTGATATAATGTGTCTGTGTGACCTCAGGTGTCTACCAATGGTGTCAGATGCCAGAGTTGCTGTGGAACAAGCATTTAGCTCTTTTATGTTTTTAACTAGAACCTGTCCTCTGAAATTCAAAGTTATATATTGACTAACAGTGGAGTCACAGTAAACATTTTGGATGGTCCTGCAGCTATCACCTGCACTTCGTGCTTTATAGGCGTTTCTTCTGTAGTATCATGTGATCGTGCTCTTCTGTCATCTTTTAAGGAAAATAATGTGATTGCTAGAGTCTTGATTAAGGCATAGGAACATTGGACATCCCAAAGAGCAAATCATAGTTCATGTGCTGACTCTGAAACAGAAAGAAAAAAAGAATGATGTTAGAAGGGTACTTAATCACAAGCACATACTTGCATTTACAAACACACATCAGTGATATGTGTGTGTATAAATGTATATATACACACTACATACATAGGTGAATACATTGCTTACCTATATAGGCAAAAGAAACCATGGCAGCGTGCAGAAGATACAATCAGGCTTTCTATTAAAAGATGACTTAATGGCAGATGGAAAAAGGGACTGGTGCCTAAGTGAATAGAATGGAGATCCCAGGCAAACCTTTAAAAAAACTCAGTGTTGTTGCCTTGCTGTCATCACAGAAAGCTTGTTTTGGCATCTCAAGTTCTGTACTGTATATGCCCACTGGCACTGCCATCCCACATGGTCTGAGAGACGAAGTATTATTTTCATGCTGGAATTTGTTTGAGATGGACTGGGTTTTCTTTCCCATAACTCATAACTAGAGCATGGCAGGTGGACCAGATGATGTCCAGAGGTCCCTTCCAACCTCAGCCATTCTGTGATTCTGAACTCTCTCAAAAGGTATGCCACAGAATCACAGAACAGCGATATGAGATAGTGATATAGTCTCTCCTCCTAACACAGCTGTTGCATCATTTGATCATTTTGTTAGCCCTGGGATTAAGTCTGAGGCTCTGATTTGAAGAGGAAACAGTGGATAGGGACAATAACTGAGGTCTACAAAATAATTAGGGTGGTAGAAGAAGTGAACAATAGTTGTTATTCACCAAATACATAATATTAAAGCTTGGATAACCTCAGTGAAACCAGTTTAAACCAGGTAACAGGAAGCATCTCTTTACAGAGCAGGTAGTGAACTTCTGCAACTTGCTGTTGTAGGAAGTAGTGGAGGCAGACAGTGTGAATGAATAAATAAAGAGCAAATGGCTACTGAAAGGAATGGGCAAAGAGACACACATTAGAATCCCTGATACAATAGTCATTGTCTCAGAGAAGGAATGATGGGAGTGGGTCACAGAAAGGGACTGGGCTCATGTGATCTCCCTAAATATGTCTCTGATCATACCTACTGGTTACATATTGGCGTAGACTGGTCTTCCCCGGGGAACATGACTTACATTATATTTTTATCATTGATCTCCTTTTGAGAGCGGCCCACAGTTCAGTCCCCAAAACTTTTAGGAGAGGATTAAACAGAAGATGTGATTAATAAATGTTAAAGTCAAAGAGGGGAGGAAGAATGAAGGTAATAAAAGCCACAGAAATAGATATGTAAAGTATGATTTTCTTTCCCAAGCTTTAAAAAATTATGATTTAGGCTATTAAACCCATGAAGAGATTTAAATTTTTTTTCCTATAAATGCCACATGTCATTCTTGATTTGTGCTAACTTGAGGAGGTCTGATATACACCATCTCAGCAGGACTAGAAACAGGAATTTTTTCACAGAAGAAATAAACAATTCTGGTATGCTAGCTCAAAAGATAACAGAGCAAATACACTGCAGTATCATACAAACGAAAATTATTTAGTTTACTTACAAGGTTCTTTAAAACATGATATATGGGTTTTTTGGGTTTTTTTTCTGTCATACTGTTTTCTGTAACATGAAGGGAATTTATATTATTTTGTTTCTACAATGCAGCAAATACATTTTTAAAGCATTTCTAAAAAAATAATTTTTAAATGACATACAGAGATTTCTGTAGCACTAATTTAGGATGATAGGCAAAATTTACTGATGATTTCTTTCCTTGTGGCCATTCCAGGCTTATGCCTGAAAACCATTGCATCTATACTGTCATGCATCCTTTGGAAATAGAATATGCAAATGAAAATTCTAATTGGCTAAGGACAGATGCAGGCTGGAAATTTTTGATTACTACCCTTAAGAAAAAAAGAGGAAAAAAAGGAAGTATACATAGCAAAAGGAATTCAGTCAAGTGCAAAACACGTATCACGGGATAAAATGAAAAGAAATAAGGTCAATACTATTTTAAGGCAGAAAAGTATTTTGAAGGGAAAATAGAAGCAAGTAGGACAATATTAAAATCATTGTTTGAGTCTCTATGTGTAAATGATTACAAGAAATGTCCATACTGAACCTCTATAGAACAGTTTCTTAATATAATAACTAGCTTGGTAGTAGTGAAATAGTAATTTAAAATAGAACAGAGTTTTGAATACATATATACCAAATTGAAAATAATCTTCATATTCAATGAGCTGTGATGTCAGTTGTTCTGTGCATTTCTGGCAACCAGGCATTATTGTTCCCTCAGTTTCCATCTATCATGATACATTTACATCAAGAATTTACATCAAGTATTTGTATGTGTCATCTTAGATTAAGAAAAAAACTAAATGGCCGTGGAATTCCTGTGATTTAGGTTTACTCTTCAGCTAACTATTAGATCGGTCAATCAATTTCATTGTATAAGTCACTCAAAGAGGAAATACTTAGAAAATGTACCAAATGATGGTAAAAAAATTAATTCTAGAAGTCTTTTTGGGTTAACAAGAAAAGCAATATTACCACTTCCACCATCAAACTAGGATTGGATTGAATGAAATATTATGTATATAGGGTTAGGGTTTTTTTTTTTTAGAAATCTTACTACATTAATTTTTAACCTATATCCCCCCCCCCCCCCATTTTATACTTTTTCTATCTCTACTGCTGAGAATTTCCATAAATCTGATTAGCTAGCTACCACAACCACATTTGCATTTGCTATGTGCCATCAGAGTGGTTTAACACAGCTGAAACATCCCAGTGAGTCTAACTTTATTCACAACATAGCAAGCCTCAACCAGGCTGACATCTTTGTGCAAAGAATTCTGAAAAAGTACAGGAGGTGATAATCACAGCTCGGAGAATTTTATAATGCAAAAGTCAAACCATAAAGTGAGCAGGAAAAGAAGGAAAAGAAAAAGACCTTTTTTACAACATTATTTTTTAGCTCAATAAAATTAGAGCAGATATGTATGATGAACATTATACACATTATATAACTGTAAAAAGGCACAATTAAATGAAGTATAGACCCTATTACTTCGTTTTACTTTCCTACATCTCCCATGATTTTTTTAGACATCAGCACCTAAGTACCGTGCCACATAATGTAATAATTTAATTCCTTTAACATTTTCATCTTATCTTGAAAAATGCAAGTTTCAATTTACCTAACAATTAATGTTATAAAGTTGATAGTTCCTTGGACAGTATATTTACCAAATCATTGGAAAGTAATTTTTTGGGGGTTGGTACTTGCTTTACAGCTTAATGTCAGGAATGGAAATAACAAAGAAAGACACAGAGTCCACAATGTGAGCTTTGTTGGCAATAATACATTGTTTTTCTTTTTGAATAGTGAAATTTCATCTGACAGTGTATCTAGTTCAAAATGCCACCATATGAATAGCTGAATAACTCCTACGAGTCAAGTGAAATTAGGATCTGGTTCTGTATTATTACTAGATCTGGATAGGCATTTTATCACTTTGCAGTGAAATTTAAAATAAACAAAGTTGTGTTTTTTTAAGAAAATATTTCTTTCATGTTTATTTATAAGTTCTCCATTCAACTGAATTAATAGTGAAGACTCTTTCTGCAGGTCTTTTCAGATCAAGAAAAACAGAAAAGTAAAAAAAAAAAGTAGTATTTACTCGGTTGCTCTGACAGGTATAGTATTTCCTAAGCTCACTATGTGTTGCTGTTGTACACAACAGGCCTTCTTCCTGGCCACATTTCCATCATGCTCCACATCACAACAGTATATGAATGAATGAAAGTGTGGCTACTTTGTTAACTCTTTTTTCCCATAGCACTCTCTCACACCTCACCAGTTTCCTGAAAACCAGTAAGAGATGCTGCAGGTCTTGTTGGCCCCTGTATGTGGTCTGCTCCCAGACTTACTGGGTGACATGAAAGAGGGGTGCTACTGAACCTCACAGCTAAGAGTCCCTTCTCGTGGGGCTCCACCAAAAGTGGTATTTCAGGCACACCCTTTGCAATATTACAATCTCCATGCCCTTCAGCCCCGGGGAAACTGGCCAGCAGACCACAGACGAGGCCAGCTGTTTCTGTTTGGCATATTGGATCAAAAAAATCAGATGTACATAGTGGTGCTCCAAGAAAGTAAATGAGATCTCAGCACAGCAGCACTGGTACAGGACTCTGCAATGGAAACGGCTAAGGAGACTATAAGGAGAATGAGGTCAGATGAGCTGTTCTCCTGCAGATTGCCTAAGGATTATCAGTTCTGAAATCTCCCATAGGTATATACCACACTTTTCAGTTGCAAGCATAGCAAAAATGAATCATAGTAGAAACCACCTTTGAAATTCACACTAAAGTTCCAGAAAATTGCTGCATTCATTAAAAAATAATCTTTTACTTTTAAGGGGTGTGGTTAGCAGGTCGAGAGAGGTTCTCCTCCCCCTCTACTCTGCCCTGGTGAGGCCGCATCTGGAATATTGGGTCCAGTTCTGGGCCACTCAGTTCAAGAAGGACAGGGAACTGCTAGAGAGAGTCCAGCGCAGAGCCACGAAGATGATTAAGGGAGTGGAACATCTCCCTTATGAGGAGAGGCTGAGGGAGCTGGGTCTCTTTAGCTTGGAGAAGAGGAGACTGAGGGGTGACCTCATTAATGTTTATAAATATGGAAAGGGCAAGTGTCATGAGGATGGAGCCAGGCTCTTCTCAGTGACATCCCTTGACAGGACAAGGGGCAATGGGTGCAAGCTGGAACACAGGAGGTTCCACATCAATATGAGGAAAAACTTCTTTACAGTGAGGGTAACCAAACACTGGAACAGGCTGCCCAGAGAGGTTGTGGAGTCTCCTTCTCTGGAGACATTCAAAACCCGCCTGGACGCGTTCCTGTGTGATATGATCTAGGCAATCCTGCTCCGGCAGGGGGATTGGACTAGATGATCTTTCGAGGTCCCTTCCAATCCCTAACATTCTGTGATTCTGTGATTCTGTGATTCTGTGATGAGGTTTTGAATATTGCTCTTTTGTTTGTTTCTTTGGGGGAACAGATGTGTACACACCTCTTCCTGTTGTAACTAAGTCAGTGTATTTAAGGTTACAAATTCTGAAACAGTCATTCAGATGAGGAATGGAATATTTATGTATGGAGTTCTATTTCGTAATTCCCTTTCAAAAGATGATATCAATAGCAGCTTTTGAAATTAGCACTGAGCTACAGCAGGAGATAAGCTACCTCTGCAACACTTTCCCCACCCTGCTCAATAACAATAAAAAGTAAAAAAGAACCCTCAATATTTTTCAGTCTTTTCTCATATTCCTCACTACGCTCTTCAGCCCTCTGATTAGAGAGATGTGTGTCTAATTCTGCAGGAAGACTTAGGTTCCTAGATTAGGACTAAAAGATAATTTTGGTAATTAATTTAGGCTAATCTAAAATGTAATTCTAAAAATGGCTTACCAACTCTTTATATATCAAATACTGTGCCAGTGCATTCTCTACATGCCTAAATTATCTTTCCATCATTGTCTGCATCCATGTTTTTATGGGGATCAAAAAGCTCAACACTTACCTCAGTGTTAAGTAGACTTCTAATTCTTAGACTATGCCTTCTTGCAACTCAAGAGGAAAGTGATCCAAAAACTTTCCTCAAAACACATCTAGAGCACTTAAGAATAAGTCTACCAAAAAACCCAGAAAATGCAGTAACCCTCGTCCATCATCATGTAACCAGAAAAGTACATTCTGCTTCATACTTGTACTTTCTATAGATTTTTTTTTTAAAGCTAGAACACTTATCAAACCTTTCATGTGCAATATCATTTACAGCCTAATGGAAGCTGAGGTCTCTGGAAGATGCCTTCAGGACAATGGAACAATAAAAAAGAGGACCTTGCTTCATAGATACATGGATGGATAACCATTCAGAAAAGGAATATTCTTGAATTTAGAGCATTGACTTCAGAGACAGAGAAACCTGAATTTTTATATTTTTCTAGGCACTGCATATTAATATTATTCAATATCAGTTTATATATACTGTGACCCTTGTATCTATGCTAATTGGACTTTAATGGCTACAGATTTGTGAAAGAGGTAGTCTACAAGAACCTTTAACTCTGCTGTTCTTGCGCTGCTGATCAAAGAATCAATTAAACTTGCTGATTTGGCAACTGAGTTAAGTAAAGACCATTTTTGTAGCATCCAATGAACTAAGATAATGCATGTTTAACTTTTCTGAGATTACAGCTGAAAGAATAGATAGCTTGTTTTATGAAACCTGATTTCTTCTGTGCACATGGATGCCTCTGACCTTTTTAGAAAATTAAAAGGTCATTAGAGTTCAATAAGAATGGCCATGACGTTCAGACTAGAACTCTAGGGAAATCTAGCTATACTAGACAAACTGAAAAGAGATATAATAAGGTATTTTAGCAACTTTTGACACTAAAAACACTAGATTTGAAGTGTATTCCAAAACTAGTTTCAAAATTTCAACTGTAGCAGCATAAGCTACAGTTAATGTGTTTATTGAACCTGTGCCTACTAAGAGGTGAAAGTTATGAGAAACAACGTGATGAGTGTAAGTTGCTTGAAAATACATCATTAAATTTATGAACAATTGTATCCATTATCTTAAGAGAGACATTGTTCATCTACTACTTATGAAAGTAGTTAGTATTTATATTGGAAAAGTGAAAAACTACGGCTTTACGCCTTGTAGGTAGAATTATTTCATGGCTAGAATACTGCTGAACAGCAATGAAACTGAGGCTGAACTGAAAACACAATGGTAAGCTAGAACCATACAAATATATGGAAGGAAAGTTTAATAAAATTAAATGTATGGTGGAAAATGCAGTGGCCAAAGAAGCCCCCCACCAAATCCCTTTGTAGGAGTTTTAGCTTCCCTTTAAATTAAGGAAGTTCTACATTTGAAAGAAATGTAAAGTGAGCATTTCCTAGGCTAAGAAGAAATTCAAGAAAATCGTAGCTAAGACTTGTCATATGTCTTGACGATGAAGATAAAACCAACGAGGACATCTTGCTGATTAGCCCTCTAAAAAAAAGCAAGCCAAACCCAAACCAGCAGCTTCCATCAAGTATTCAGGAAAACTGGAAATTCATCCATGCCTTGGCAGAAATATTTAAAGTGATTTTGGCTGTAAGGAGAAATGCTGTGCCAAACCCTGAGGAGAAATCTTGGATCTGAGCCCTCTGATTTACAGACCAGCACATCTGATGAGATCACAGAATCAATCACTGAATCAAAAGTTGGAAGAGACCTCAGGGATCATAGAGTCCAACTGTTGCCCTGACACCACCCTGTCGACTAGACCATGGCACTAAGTGCCATGTCCAGTCTTTTCTTAAACACATCCGGAGATGGTGACTCCACCACCTCCCTGGGCAGCCCATTCCAATGGCTAATGACCCTTTCTGTAAAGAAATTCTTCCTAATGTCCAACCTGAACCTCCCCTGGTGAAGCCTGAGGCTATGTCCTCTTGTCCTATCGCTAGTTGCCTGGGAGAAGAGGCCGACTCCCACTTCACTACAACCTCCCTTCAGGTAGTTGTAGACTGCAATATGGTCACCTCGGAGCCTCCTCTTCTCCAGGCTAAACAACCCCAGCTCCCTCAGCTGTTCCTCATAGGTCAGACCCTCCAGACCCTTCGCCAGCTTGGTCGCCCTCCTCTGGACTCGCTCCAATACCTCAACATCTTTCTTGAAGTGTGGGGCCCAGAACTGGACACAGTATTCAAGGTGCGTCCTCACCAGTGCCGAGTAGAGAGGGACGATCACTTCCCTAGACCGGCTGGCTACACTATTCTTAATAGAGGCCAGGATGCCATTGGCCTTCTTGGCCACCTGGGCACACTGCTGGCTCATGTTTAGCCGGCTGTCGATCAGCACCCCCAGGTCTCTTTCCGCCAGGCCGCTTTCTAACCACTCTTCCCCCAGCCTGTAGAGCTGCATGGGGTTGCTGTGGCCGAAGTGTAAGACCCGGCACTTGTTCTTGTTGAACCTCATGCCGTTGGACTCGGCCCATCTATCTAACCTGTCCAGATCCCTCTGTAGGGCCTTCCTACCCTCCAGCAGATGGACACTCCAACCCAGCTTGGTGTCATCTGCAAATTTACTGAGGGTGCACTCAATCCCTACATCTAGATCATCTGTAAAGATATTGAACAGCACCAGCCCCAGAACTGAGCCCTGTGGAACACCACTAGTGACCGGCCGCCAGCTCGACTTTGCCCCATTCACCACCACTCTCTGGGCTTGGCCATCCAGCCAGTTTTTAACACATTGAAGAGTCCACCCATCCAAGCCCTGGGCAGCCAGTTTGTCTAGGAGGATGCTGTGGGAGTGTCCTGGTTTGGCCCAAACCAGGCCAATTAGTCTTAAAGAAACCAAGGTCACTGCTAAATTCCTCACTGCTTATGAGTGAAGAGCCAAAGGGGGGTCGCACCTGCAGGGAGGAGCAGACAGGGCAGGTGACCCAAGATTGACCAATGAGGTGTTCCATCCCATACATGTCATTCTCACTTTCCTATTTATCACTAACCCACTGCCTCCTGGAGGTGGGGCCCAGGAGGGAGGAGCCCTCCTGTCTTCCACTGATTGGTACCAGCTTTGCCAATTCTCCAGTTAAAAGCCTGCAGGTGTGATGGCAGGGGGAGCTACTGCATTTTCCCCTCTGCCCGTGCTGGGGGGAGCTACTGCATTTTCCCCTCTGCCCGTGCTGGGGGGAGCAACTCTGCCTGAGGAGGATTTCCAAGCTCTCAGTCTTGGTTTTGTATATATTTGTATATATTTGTATATATTTGATTATTTCTATTATTATTGTTATTATACTCTTTTTCATTATTATAGTTTATTAAAACTGTTTTAACTTTCCAACCCATAAGTCTCTCTCCCTTTTCCCTTTCCCTTAGTGGGGGGAGAGGGTTAACAGAGAGCATCTGCCACCTGGTTAATATCCGGCCCAGCTTTAAACCGTGACAGGGAGACAGTGTCAAATGCCTTACTGACATCTAGATAGACTACATCCACAGCCCTGCCCTCATCTACTAAGCGGGTCACTTAATGATGATATTAAATAGGAAAATACTGTATTGGGAATTCACCTGTGTAATTGTAGACTTTTCATAGAAAAATTCATGTTAGAAGGGACCTTGGGACGTCTCTAGTCCAACCTCCTGCTCAGAGCTAGGTCAGCTCTGAGATCAGACCAGGATGCTCAGGGCTTTTTCCAGGTGGATCTTGAAAATCTCCAAGGTTGAAGGCTACACAGCCACTCTGGACAATGTAATCCACGGCCTGACAGTCCTCCAGTCTGAATCTTCTTTCAGTTTCTGTCCATTGTCTCTCATTCTCTGCATGCACTGCTGGGAAGAGTCTGGCTCCATCCTGATCATAATCTCCTTGTAATCTCCTTCTGGCAGACTGCTGTGAGGTGCTCCTGTTGATGAAGGCCTAGATGTTGTTGGCCATCTTTGCTGCTAGGACACACTACTGACATGTTCAGCTCACTGTCCCCAGGGCCTTTTCCTCAGAGCTGCTCCCTAGCTTGCAGTATTCCAGCCTGTCTCGCTGCCAGGGGGATCTTCCTTCCCAGTGGCAGGACTCTGCATTTGTCCTTGCAGAACTTCTTGTAGTTCCTATTGGCCCAGTCCTCCAGCCTGTCTAGGTCCTTCTGGATGGCAGCCCTGCCCTCCAGCATATCGACTTGTTCCTCAGTTTGGTGTTATCTGCAAACTTCACATGCACACACTCTTGTCACCTCCTCAGGTATAGATAAAATATCTTAAACAGGGCAGGTCCCTGTGGTACTCCCTGCGTTACAAGCCTCCAAGCAGACTATGGTGCATTAAATGCTATGCTCCAAGTCCAACTAGCCAACCATGTTTTTACCAATCTAGTTGTCAGAACTACACACCATACATTAAAGTAAAAGTAAAACTAACAGCAGGACACTGTGACTTCATTAGGTGAGTTGCATCAGACCTAGAGCTGGACGTCAGTTAGAGGAGACAAGATATGTGAGAAAATAGCATCTATGAAGTCCTTTCCAGTTAAGGGCATGGGAGCCAATGGCAAACTGTGCATGTAGAGCTATGAACATATTCTTACTTCTGCTTTTTCCTTCCGTAAACAGTCGTTAAAAAATACTACTATGAGTGGCTCTGAAACAGACATTACTTCAGAAAATCTGCACTAATATGTCGTAAGAGGAAAAAAAAAAACCACAAAAATAACCCATCCTAAACATGCTTTCAGTCTGCTAAAGATCTAGGCCAAGTAAACACTATGAAAATGGTGGCTTGGTCTGGATACAGGATACACTTCAACACTTGTTTTAGAGGCCTTTATAAGAGATGATTTAACTGAAAGTATGTATATGTGATAAATCTCCCTTTGAAGTTTTGCCTCTGTATCTGAGGACTTCAAAGTACTTTAAAATTACTGTTTTTATCAAAGAATAATAAAATATTTCACAACATTAAATAAAATAAAAAAATAAAAACATATGATACTTTTTGTGTACAGTTACCTAATACAATTTTATATCATAGAATCATAGAATGGTTTGAGTTGGAAGGGACCTTGAAGATCATCTAGTTCCAACCCCCCTGCCATGGGCAAGGACACATTTCCACTAAACCAGGTTGCTCAATCACAGAATCACAGAATCACAGAATGTTAGGGATTGGAAGGGACCTCGAAAGATCATCTAGTCCAATCCCCCTGCCGGAGCAGGACTGCCTAGACCATATCACACAGGAAAGCGTCCAGGCGGGTTTTGAATGTCTCCAGAGAAGGAGACTCCACAACCTCTCTGGGCAGCCTGTTCCAGTGTTTGGTTACCCTCACCGTAAAGAAGTTTTTCCTCATATTTATGTGGAACCTCCTGTGTTCCAGCTTGCACCCATTGCCCATTGTCCCGTCAATGGATGTCACTGAGAAGAGCCTGGCTTCATCCTCGTAACACTTGCCCTTTACATATTTATAAACATTAATGAGGTCACCCCTCAGTCTCCTCTTCTCCAAGCTAAAGAGACCCAGCTCCCTCAGCCTCTCCTCAGAAGCGAGATGTTCCACTCCCTTAATCATCTTCGTGGCTCTGCGCTGGACTCTCTCTAGCAGTTCCCTGTCCTTCTTGAACTGAGGGGCCCAGAACTGGACACAATATTCCAGATGCGGCCTCACCAGGGCAGAGTAGAGGGGGAGGAGAACCTCTCTCGACCTGCTAACCACACCCCTTCTAATACACCCCAGGATGCCATTGGCCTTCTTGGCCACAAGGGCACATTGCTGGCTCATGGTCATCCTGCTGTCCACTAGGACCCCCAGGTCCCTTTCCCCTACGCTGCTCTCCAACAGCTCTGTCCCCAACTTGTACTGGTACATGGGGTTGTTCTTGCCCAGATGCAGGACTCTTCACTTGCCCTTGTTATATTTCATTAAATTTCTCCCCGCCCAACTCTCCAGCCTGTCTAGGTCTCTCTGAATGGCTGCGCAGCCTTCCGGTGTGTCAGCCACTCCTCCCAGTTTTGCGTCATCAGCGAACTTGCTGACAGTGCACTCTATTCCCTCATCCAAGTCATTAATGAATATATTGAATAGTACTGGTCCCAGTACCGACCCTTGAGGGACTCCGCTAGACACAGGCCTCCAACTGGACTCTGTCCCATTGACCACCACTCTCTGGCTTCTTTCCTTCAGCCACTTCACAATCCACCTCACTACCCAATCATCCAGACCACACTTCCCCAGTTTAGCTGCAAGGATGCTGTGGGAGACCGTGTCAAACGCTTTACTGAAATCAAGATAGACCACATCCACAGCTTTACCACCATCTATCCACCGGGTTACGTCCTCATAAAAGGCTATCAAGTTAGTTAAGCATGACTTCCCCTTGGTGAAGCCATGCTGAGTGCCCCTAATGATCCCCCTATCCTTGATGTGCCTAGAGACATCACCAAGGGCAAGTTGTTCCATCACCTTTCCGGGGATGGAGGTGAGGCTGACCGGTCTATAGTTACCCGGGTCCTCCTTCTTGCCCTTTTTGAAGACCGGAGTGACATTCGCTTTCCTCCAGTCCTCAGGCACCTCTCCCGTTGCCCACGACTTAGCAAAGATGATGGAGAGTGGCCTAGCAATGACTTCTGCCAACTCCCTCAGCACCCGTGGGTGCATCCCATCAGGGCCCATGGATTTATGGACGTCCAGATTGCTTAATTGGTCCCTGACCCAGCCCTCATCTACCAAGACAGATTCCTCCTCTATCCTGACTTCTTCTGCGGCCGCAGGGGTCCGGGGCTCCTCAGGACAGCCTCCAGCAGTATAGACAGAGGCAAAGAAGGCATTCAGTAACTCCGCCTTCTTTTTATCCTCTGTCTCCAGGGCCCCCACCTCATTCATCAGTGAGCCTACATTGCCTCTAGTGTTGGCTTTACCTGCAATGTATTTGAAGAAGCCCTTTCTGTTGTCCTTGACCTCTCTTGCAAGGTTTAATTCCAAGGAGGCCTTAGCTTTCCTAGTTGCCTCCCTACATCCTCTGACAACAGACTTCTATTCCTCCCAAGTGGCCAGCCCCTCCTTCCATGATCTGTACACCCTCTTCTTCCACTTGAGTTTGCCCAGCAGTTCCCTGCTTAACCATGCAGGTCTCCTGGTACCCTTCCTTGACTTCCTACCTGCTGGGATGCTCTGATCTTGAGCTCGGAAGAAGCAGTCCTTGAATGCTAACCAACTATCTTGAGCCCCCTTAACTTCTAGTACCCTGTCCCATGGGATTTCCCCTAGCAATTGCTTGAAAAGGCCAAAGTTGGCCCTCCTGAAGTCCAGGGTTGTGATTCTGCTAGCTATTCTGTTCCTGCCACATGAGATCCTGAACTCTACCATCTCATGGTCGCTACAACCAAGGCTGCCCTCAACCTTCACCGCTTCAACCAGACCCTCCTTGTTAGTGAGGATAAGATCCAGCAGCGCTCCTCTCCTAGTTGGCTCATCCACCATTTGCATCAGAAAGTTATCATCAATGCACTGGAGGAACCTCCTGGACTGAGGATGGCTGGCTGAGTAGGCCTCCCAGCAAATATCAGGGTAGTTGAAATCCCCCACGACAACCAAGCCCTGTAATTGCGAGACTGCTTTCAGCTGCCTGTAGAAGACCTCGTCACCCTCCTCATCCTGATCCGGTGGCCTGTAATAGACACCCACAGCAGTATCACCCCTGCCAGCCTGCCCCTTAATTCACACCCACAAACTCTCAACTCGCTCCTGATCCGCCCCTGGACAGAACTCAATACATTCTAGTTGCTCACTCACATAAAGAGCAACTCCACCACCTCTCCTTAGTGGCCTGTCTTTCCTGAACAGGACATAGCCATCCATGACCATATTCCAGTCATGCGAGGCGTCCCACCAAGTCTCTGTAATTGCCACTAAATCATAGCCCCCCGACCGCACACGGATTTCTAACTCCTCCTGTTTATTCCCCATGCTGCGTGCATTGGTGTACAGGCATCTCAGGGAGCGAGCTGAGCACACCGATTTCACCCCAGGGGGATGGGAGGCCTCCTGGTCTACCTCCACACTAGAGTGTTGCCCCAGTGGTGCAAGCCCAGCTACTACTCCATCCCCCTTCGAATCTAGTTTAAAGCTCTCCGAATGAGCCCTGCTAATTCCTGTCCCAGAACCCTTTTGCCCCTACGACATAAACCTTTCCCATGTATTACCGTCACGCCTGGTGTCTTATAAAACCAGCCATTATCAAAGAACCCAAAGCCCTGCCTGTAGCACCAGTCTCATAGCCAGGCATTAATAGAGAGAATCCTACTATTCCATCCCACGTCATCACCTGAAAATGGAAGGATGGAGGAGAAAATAACTTGTGCCCCAGACTCTTTCACCAACCGTCCTAGGGCCTTGTAGTCTTTCTTCATCCCCCTCAGACTACGGGATGCAGCTTCTTCCCCACCTGTCTGGAAGATCAGCAGGGGGTAGTAGTCTGTGGTCTTCACCAGGTTGGGGAGTTTCCTGGTGATATCCCTGATTCGGGCTCCAGGCAGGCTGCAGACCTCCCTGTGATGGGGGTCAGCTCTGCATATTGGGCCCTCAGATCCCTTTAGGAAGGAGTCTCCAACCACTAAAACTCTTCTCTTCTTCCTTGTGGAGGAGGTAGCTATACGCCTGTCAGGTTTTTCTGACTGTGGTGGGACCTCTGATATAGGTTGCCTCTCCACCACATCCCCATTGGACCGGCTGTATTCCACTAGGGCTTCATATCTATTTGTCAGAGGCACCTGTGGAGGCAAGGTAGGCAAGGAGGGCACTCGCCTTTTGCCACAGCCATAAACTTGCCTCCACTCACTCCTCTCCTCTAGGTTACTGTTTTCCACCTGAGAGGGGCAGAGTACAGGGGTCCCTCGATCCTGGGAGCTCTCCGGCAGGTGCTCCCATTTTTGTTGCAGGGAAGGCAGAGCCTGGCTCCACCAGTCTATCTCCATTTCAGCCTCCCGAATTCTCCTAAGCCTTTCTACTTCAACTTGAAGCCTTTCAACCTGGCTTTGCAGCTGTGCCGCTCGGCCGAGCAGATCATCTACCTGCTCACAGCGCACACAGCCCCCTGTCACCACAGAGACGCTGTGGCATTCCCTGCAGCCTGCAACCTGCACCATCGCCTCCTTCCGTGGGAGCTCTGTCTGGGTTCCCACATCCATTTTGATCTTCTTCCGCCGGGTAGATACCATTGTTCTTTCACTGAGCTGGGAAATGCCAGCTGGTGACACCCCTGGTTCACAGCTCCTTGGCGCCTTCCTCGCCTTGTGCACTGGGAGGGAGTCAGCGCCCTCCCCAACGAACTGCAAACTGCTGTGGCCTCTCCCACCCTGGGACACACCCAGTCACTGCTGACTCACACAGCCCCATCCAACCTGGCCTTGAACACTGCCAGGGATGGGGCATCCGCAACTGCTCTGGGCAACCTGTTCCAGTGTCTCACTACCCTCACCATAAAGAATTCCTTCCTAATATCTAATCTAAATCCACCCGCTTTCAGTTTAAAACCATTATCTCTCATCCTATCACTACATGTCCTTGTAAAAAGTCCCTCTCCACTTTTCCTGTAGGCCCCCTTCAGATACTGAAAGGCTGCCAGAAGGTGTCTCTGGAGCCTTCTCTTCTCCAGGCTGAACAAGCCCAACTCTCTCATACTGTCTTCAGAGGAGAGGTGCTCCAGCCCTCTGATCGTCTTTGTGGCCCCCTCTGGACTCGCTCCAGCAGCTCCGCGTCCTGCTTATGTTGGGGTCCCCAGAGCTGATGCAGTACTCCGGGTAGGGTCTCAAGAGGGTGGAGTAGAGGGGCAACATCACCTCCCTCGACCTGCTGGTCATGCTTCTTTTAATGCAGCCCAGGATATGGTTGGCTTTCTGGACTGCAAGCACACATTGCTGGCTCATATTGAGCTTCTCATCAACCAACATATGGGTAAGCAATTAGGTATTAAATACTTCGTCACTTCTGGAGTCACACTGAGTTTGTTTTAAATGATACTAAATTTCTTTTAAATTAATGGTAACTGCAAAAACGTGACAGATGCCACCGTAAGGGAATTGCTTCAGTAAAGTGATGTAGGAGTTTGCAAGAGAGCTGAAGAAGGTAACAACAGAAGTACCTACCAAAGCCAAGATGAGAAAAGGATGATTTATATTTCTGAATTAATAGCTAGAAACTTAAGAATCAGTTGAGAATACTTATTTACAAGTTAAGTATAATTTTAAGCCAATATTAGATAACTTGCTTACAAAATCTCATTTAAAAAACTCAATGGAACTCTTTTTTTCTTTTTCCTAAATATTGAATATTTATCTCCAAGATGTAACTTTTCCTGTAAGTTTCAGTAGGAGCAGTAAACTTAAAAAAATATTACCCAGGAAAACAATAGTTACCTTTCTTGTCACTAACTTTATTTTGCAGCACAATATATTCTGCTACTTACTTTTTTATGAACAACTTGTTTTTAAAGTATCTGCACACAATTTGGCATAGTTTTATGCAGTTCAGCACAACATGATTCAATTGGCAGTCTTTGCTCTGTGGAGACGATCTTAGACTGAAACGTAATTAGCACTGATCCTTAGAGTGTGTGGTCCTTCCAGGTCAAGGATAAAACCGTTGGTATAATAAGTGAGAAACATGAATGAATTACCAGAAGTTTAATTTAAGTTCCATGTAGATAAACAGGCAATAGTATCTCAAGCTGTTGTTGCATTTTTTTCTCTGAATTGCAAATTCTAAATGTATCAGAACTTGCAATTATTTTAAAGAGTTTTTAATTTAAATAGGAATATTATGCAATTGAAATACAATTATGAAAAAAAAAAAGAAAAGCTTATCATGTATTACTAACAATGGAATAAAAATGCAAGTCCTATTAGGTCTGTAGAACTTCCAGATTAAAATGATATCCAAGGAGAAAAAAAATAGAACTGTAAACAGATTTCCAGTCACTGATAGTCTTACAGCGTACTGCAGTGGTGTCAAAAAATATGCAAAAGCCAAAGCAGTTTGTGATGATTCATTTAAACTAATGCCAGCTATATACAGTGTACATATGTATATCTAAGTTACTTAACAAGATTGTTTTGACAGTCAGTGGGTACAAACAAAGGCTCTTTGGCTGTGATTTGTATACTCTAGTTTGGATTTCTGTATTATGAGGTGTGTTTTTCTGCAGAAGGGCCACCTTATTCCCTTTGTCTATAAGGATACACTTCAGAGGCTGTATAAGATGCAGTAATCTCTTTTCATCCTTTTATTGTTGCTTCTAAAGAAGATATTTCAAATATATATATAAAACCCCACAAATTAAAGTATTAAAAATAGTAAAAATATCTGGACTTAAATTTTCAAAACACACAGACAAGATTTTAGCATCTAACACTTTAGATTGATCTGCCCTATTTGAAAATGTGTTCTCTAAATCTACCCAAAAGGCCAATGATTCAATTATGTACTGCCCAGAAAAATACTATTTTTTTTTGTTATTATTTTATGGCTCTGTGAGAACGCAATAAACTGGATGCAATCACAGTGAAAATATCATGTTAAGAACAGTATCAGATGTTTTTATTGAGTATATACTTTTTATATGTCCCTCATTTTTGAACCACAAATGGAAATGGTAATAACCTTAAGCTATAAATTGGGATTTTTGCTAAATTACATATCTGGTAGATCTCTTCAGTATAGACAAGACCCACCTCCATTACTGAGAAACAGTATAGAGCTGCTCAGTCATTTCACCAAAGATTTTTGCAAGTAGGCAATGGGCTAATTTCATCTATAACTTTCTGTGTCAGGGATTCTCTTTCTAATGGGCCTGTTCTTCCCATCACTGTCACCAACACTCAAAACTTTATGCATATTGCATTTTATTGCTCCATTGTTCCAGATACTGACTTCCAAGCACCTCTTTATATACTCTCTGGGACAGTTGAGAGTTTAATTTTCTCATCACAGCCCAGTCCATGACTATCCACATCCTTTTTTGCTAATGAAGCAAGCCAATCACCTCAGTAGATGTAATGTTACTCTCTTAATTCAAAATTCTGAAGACAAGTGGAAGAGAAGTAAGCAACTTTGACACTCAGTTCCTCCACTGATACCCTTCTAGTTTGGTCAGGCAAGCTGCAACATTTGATGTATAAGCAGTCAGAGTCCATGAGAGATCGCTGGAAAACATCATTCAGTTAAAGCCAATTTGTGTCACTTGAAATCGCAGACACACTGGACCTTAATAAATGTACATTTCAATGTGTTACTTGAAATCACAGACGCACTGGACCTTAAGAAATGCACATTTCAACATGTCAGCCCTACATGTGTATGTAAGAGGATAGGAGATTGGCAAGGATTTCAAGCATGACAGGAGTATATCTTGTAACACAGTCTGTTAAGAAGACTTTTGGGCTGTTATTGGCACATTTCAGAATGAAGCAAGGACCACTCTGAAGTGAACAGCATTCTTACTTCTATTGCACATACCAGAACATTAAACACATTGATTGCTTTCAAAGAGCAGGCTCGTTTCAGATTAACAGCTAATAAAGATGACAGTTTCAACAAGCTCTTCTGGAAACTGAAGAAAACACTGAAAGCCTAAAAACATTTAAGCACATTTCTAGGTATTGTCCCCTGAAAGAATGAGCTGAACGCTGAAGCTACAGCTTCCATTATTTTCTGAACCATGTTAATAGAGGGTAGCTCCCATTCAGTGGTCTTCAAAGTGCTGAGACATGGTAGCAAAAACGTAATGAGAGAATCTTAGTCCTAAAGAGGTTATAATTCAAACAGAGTGAGGCAAAAGGAAAACATTTAGAGAAAAGGAATCATCATCAGATCAGGAGTTTATATCTGTGAACCACAGAACCACAGCCTCCTGATTCCCAGTTTAATTGCTAGAATACAGTAATATTTCTAGCTGAAATAATCAGAACAAAAAAGTAGAAAAGGCAATATTTGGAAAGACTGATTGTCAAACAAGGCTCCTTGGACAGGAAGGAGGAATTAAAAATGGAGATATAGTAGGAGAAAAAAAAATGGTGATGGATGTAACAAAACATTAATCATCTGCCAAGTGACCACATTCCTCATCTTAGACCTCACAACTCATTAGATTTTTGAATAAACTGCCTACCCCCAATTTTTCCCTTACCTGCAATGAACTTTACTTTGCAGCTTACGTTAAGTATGAGCTAGACCTGTTTCAGTAAAAGGGTAACATGATAACATTATGCTAAGTACTTCTTCATGGAAAAGCTACTTCAGAAATTGGATTTTCTACAAATTCAGTGTTTACTAGGATTCGGTATTAGGTATTCTGAAACCTGAATGCAGAGGGAACAGCAATTATAATCTCACCAACAGAAGAATCAGAATTATTATCTGTATGTGGTTAAAAAAATTCTTTTACATACTGTGTAGACAAATTGGTATTCCTCTACTTTGTGTTAGCTGCATGTCTTAGAAAACTTGCCAAGTAATGAGGTACTGGCATTTGCAAGAGTGGTTGGATATCTGGCAAAGTGCATATGTTTGAAGAATTTGAGGCAGCTTTAACTTGCAGCTGCTGCTTATACAATCATTCTGCTGTGTTTGTAGATCTCTGATGTATGCAAAAGACTGATTATAGTTTGGCACATCTCCTGGTGGCTTAACCAGGGGAACATTTCCCTTAATCTCACCTGGCAGTGAAGTTGCAAATGAGGCACAATATTGGAGTCTTAGCAACAGTGGTCTGTAATCAGCAATTCCAATTATGGGATGAGGGAATACTAATTGACCACCAGCTGTCAGAGCAAATGGGCAAGACAAACCATTAACTTTCTGTCTTGACCCTCAAAAATGGAATAGAACAGATACAGGTAAAATTTCCTCTCCTTTGGAAAGAAGAAAACGAGATTAAAATGGCCTTTCTTGTTTGATCAAGAGAAGATTATAATTTAGTTCATCTAAAGGAACATTTGGGAGGGACTAAATATAACCTTGGTAGATTAAGAACCAATATGCAAAATCCTTTATTAACTTTTAGACGTGTAGAAGCCTTTTACTTATATTTTCAGTACAGTATCTTTACATAGAGATACTCACATTCCTGAGGGGAAAAAATACATAAAATACATAAATATGTCAATGAGTAATTAAATGAAAACAGAACATAGCACCATGAATTTTCAAAATTACTTGCTCTAGTGTGTGAATCAAAAATACTCATTTTCTTTCCACTATCCAGTTTTATGACCATCAACGAATCATCTCAGCACCTTAACTGTGTATAGCGTGAAACTTCTTTTATGTATGCCTGTTTGACTACCTAAACCATTTATGTTTTCTTTTTTTTTGCTTCTGAAACCATCTCAAATTATTTTCTAAGTGAGTCATTTTGATTGATATCAAGTTGTGTCTCCTTATGTTGTTATATTGCCTCATGAGATTTTTAGTTCCCACTCCTTCTCTTAGGATAGATCTCCTGTGCAAGGTTCCAAATGCTTTTCTCATGATAAATCAAAAATGCATGTCTTCCATCATACAATAAGCCAAACAATTGCCTACTGGATATGTAGTCCTGACAGAGGAATTCAACCCACTAGGAAAGCAGGTTTGAGCTACAGCTTCCAACAAATCCAAACCCAAAAAAATAATGCTTCTCATTGTTAAAATGACTGAAAGCATTCAGTAGTTTTAATAACTGAAATTACTTTGGTTTGATCCAAAATTAACATTAAATGGTCCCAGTGGATAATTGCATAAGGAATGATGATAAAATTTTGTAAAAGGGAAATAGAAATGGCTCAACTGAACTGTTTCAATGGAAAAATTTGTTTTAAAGAAAAAAACAAACAACCACCACCGTTAAAGTACCTCTTCTCCTTTTAAAAATTTGCAACAAGTTACAGACTATTCTACCATGTTTGATGAAAAATAAATGTTGAAAGGGAACATACAAATTGTTATTATAAACAGTAAATGATAGCCATATCTGGTCCACAAATCAAGGGGTTCAAGTGGTGATTTGTGTTTATGACAGTGAAAGAAAAAGGTAACTGCAGAAGAAAAAAGGATAAGAGGTGAATACTTGACAAATGACATTATACTGTGCAAGAGACTAAAATATCATTAAATGTTGTTACTCAGCTTCCCAGTACATGCAATGGGCATTTGCATCCTCCAATGAACAAACTTCTTTGGATACATGTACAAATGTCTTTGCATACTATGCAAAACTAAGTAGAATATACGGTCCCTGTTAAAAAAGAAGTCACCAAGCTTTTGGCCAGGAACAAGGGAACTAGGACACAGCCAACTGCAGAGGGAAATTCAGCTCTTTTTCCAAGTGTTCACAAGTTCTTTGTTCTGATCCCCCCCCTTTTTTTTCCCAGTTCTTTCTTTGAGGCAGGTAATGCCTCCTCTGACTTTAACACTTCCTTTCCTTACAGTGATTATGGTCCTTTCCTTATTTTCTTCTGTCTTATTTAGAAAGTGTTAAATTCCACAATACCAGCTACTGTTTTCACTTTTTATTGTGTTTTGAGTTCAGTCATGGGTCAATAACGGTAACTATTGCTTATACTAACTACAATTTGTGTGGCTGTGGTGGATTAATCTTGGCTGGGTGCCAGGTGCCCACCAAGCCACTCTGTCACTCCCCCTCCTCAACTGGACAGGGGGAGAGAAAATATAACAAAAGGCTCGAGATAAGGACAGGGACATCACTCAGCAATTACCATCAATTAATTTATTACCAATATCAGATCAGATTAGGATAATGAGAAATAAAAACAAATCTTAAAACACCTTCCCCCCACCCCTGCCTTCTTCCTGGGCACAACTTCACTCCTGGCTTCTCTACCTCATCCCTCCAAGTGGTGCAAGGGAACAGGGAATGGGGCTTGCGGTCAGTTCATTGTACAGTCTCTGCTACTGCTTCCTCCTCACCATCTTCCCTTGTTCCAGCATGGGATCCCTCCCATGGGAGACAGTTCTCCATGAACTTCTCCAACGTGGGTCCTTCCCACGGGCTGCAGTTCTTCACAAACTGCTCCAGTGTGTGTCCTTTCCACAGGGTCACAAGTCTGGCCAGCAAACCTGCTCCAGCATGGGCTTCTCTCTCCATGGGGCCACAGGTCCTGCCCACTCCAGCACGGAGTCTCCATGGGGTCACAGCCTCCTTTAGGCACATCCACCTGCTCTGGTGTGGGGTCCTCCAATGGGCTGCAGGTGGATATCTGCTCCACCATTAACCTCCATGGGCTGCAGCAGACAACTTGCTTCACCATGGTCTTCACCATGGGCTGCAGGGGACTCTCTGCTCTGGTGCCTGGAGCACCTTCTCTTCCTCCTTCTTCACTGACCTTGGTGTCTACAGAGTTGTTTCTCTCACATCTTCTCACTCCTCTCTCCCAGCTGCTCTTGCTCAGCAGTTTTCCCCCCTTCTCAAATATGTTATCGCAGAGGCACTATAACTGTCACTGATTGGCTCAGTTTTGGCCAGCGGCGGCTCTGTCTTAGAGTCGGCTGGTGGTGGCTCTATCAGACATAGGGGAAGCTTCTGTCATCTTCTCACAGAAGCCACTGTTGTAGCCCCTCCTGCTACCAAAACCTTGCTACGTAAACCCAATACAGTGGCCTACTGTATCAAAGAGACTACTCAGAGAAGAAACTGGATGGCTATCATCATTGCAAATCTGAACTCTGTATGCATAAGAAGAATGCATATAACTGCATTTGGAAATAAAGATCTTTCCAAAACCAAGGATCAGAAAATTTGAATACGGGACAAAATTGGATTCAAGTCAATAATTAAAGTAAGCTTGGACTTACATCTAGTTAAAAAATTATTGAAAAAATGTCTTCCTTTATCTTTCAACATTATTTATTATAACACTGAGCATTTAACTGTTAAAAAGTATATTTTTTAGACTTGATGAGCTCTCAATAGTAAATGGAGAATCAATATCAACAAAATAGCTTTTCTGTCCATTAAGACATTACTGTTGCTATTTTCTTCTTGCTAATATGGTTAATATTTTCTTAGTCGTAATTTGCAAAACAGAGTTCTAGAAACCTCAGCGTTCGTCTAACATATAGTATTATCCTTTCATTTAACATGGAGATTGCCCTACTGAGAGGTAATGCAGTAAACATTTATAAAAATATTCCTGCTCAAATTTCTGTGAAATATGGATAAGTCTAGCTCTCAGCCAGCCATGTAGAATTGTAGATAACTTCCCTAGACTTTTCAGATTTCAAGAATAACTGTTCTAGGTTTTGTTATGCACCCAGGAAATAATTACTAGATTTGGATCTTTGTTTTGATTCGTTTTCATCTCAAGTTGGTTGTCCAGTGTATAGCAGGTAAGGTGATGATGGAGAGAATGGATTAAGAAACAGGAAGTAGAGTTAGAAAAAATTGTAAAGAAGAGTTAGATAATTTCTGATTGGAATACTTAAATAAATGTGGTCAAATTATGCATATGGGAAAATGTGTCTTTATTTTCAGAGTGTGCAAGTTTCCCTGGCTTTCAATTATGTCAACAGCTTTCTTGAGTGATTCAGCATTCTGAAAGCCAAACTATATTTAGTTTCTTAAAAGCAGATTTATATACAGGCTTTTGGGCACAGCCTACAAAAACAGATCTTGTAAGAACCCAGTCATCTCTATTTCTGCTCTTTGCAATTAACATTCTTTTTAATGCCATATTTCTTACATTTCTATTTCACAGATTGTACATAACTGGTGCTAGGTTTGAGTCACCATCCTGGAGGTACTTAAAAGATGTGTAGATGTGGTGCTTAGGGACATGGTTTAGTGGTGGACTTGATGATCTTAAAGGTCATTTCCAACCAAAACAATTCTATGATTCTATAATTCTACCTAACTTTAGGAAACTGACTGAAACGCCTAAATGAGATCATAGATACTTATCAAACTGGGAAAAGGAAAATCTTCCTTTTTTCTACGGTAATAATGTAGGCCTCCAACAGAGAAAATGCAAGATGTGGAACAAAATGGCAGATGATAGTGTAACTGATTTTATTCTTGCCTTTCTTCTTTAAAATCATACCTAAACCAGATAATATATTCAGCATGTGCGGTTGTCAAAAGCTGAGAAATCTGTGGGTGCTAGTCTAAGGTGGTAAGCCTATATGATTTGAGTATCTTTCTTCTAACAGTATATAAGGCATGATTAAGACATAGGATATTTTAATAAATAAAAAAAACACAGAGGTAAAAAATTTAAACATTATTTATGTAAACATCAGAATTCTATTTTCAAATGTGACTTGATTTCTTATGGAGCTGTGACTACTCAGTGCCTGTGCAAAGTAGATTCCAAATCTTTACTCTTATTAGTGATTCAAGCAGCACATGAAACCCAGGATTCTAGTCAGAAAACAGAAGAAAAATCTTATAAACAGCACAGAAGTTCACTAGAAAACAAAAGATGCTTCTATGCCTTTCTTCAGAAAGCTCTGTACTGTGTTTTTGAACTAATTCTTCCTGTCTATCTCACAATCTAAAAGCTGAGAAATATGAACATTTTTTTTCTGCTCCCTTCTTGCCTGGACACTGAAGTTCTTTCTTCTGCCAGAGCTAGACCTTGTCCAGTCTTTCACATCTACTTAAGACACTAAACATCCTTGAAATCTATGACATCAAATGAGAACAGCAGAGACAAGTTTTATGTCTCAGAAGCACGTGGATAATAAAACTGTTTTTGATGCAAGAAGTGACAAACACACATAAGGGGAAAAAAGTGTTCTGAGTGGAACAAACCAATATGTATTTTTAAATATAGGATTGTCATTAAATCTATATAAGGATAAAATACGTGACAGAGGAATAGAAATAAACAAGTTGTTTTCTACAAACACTATTTGGTAATTACTGGATAAGTTTAATCTCTCTTTCTCCATGATAAACATTCCATGAAGAGAAGTTTTACCAATATATTTTGTATGGATTAAATTCTTAAAGAATTTTGCTTGTGTTGGAGGAAGATCATATAAAAAGCTTTCCTTTCCAATGGATGTCTGCATAAGGGACACTAAAAGAAAAATCACCATTCCTCACTACATAGTTATTAGACTTTATTATTAGACTTTTCAGTATCATATGGGAAAGTAACATTCCTTTCTGAGTAAGCTCTCCTGAGAGCTAAGGTAGCAGCAATTTGACACTTGTGCAATAGCAGCACATTTGTTATCTAGGAATACAGGTTCAAATAACTGAGCTTCCCAGTTCACTCATGGATTCTGGCCCCTTAATTACACAAATCCCATAAATGTTCATTCATTCCAAAGCTGATAATTGGAATGAATTAGCTAGTTTCCTCTGAAGGAAAACCCAGACATGGCCATAGCATAGTTCAAGCCAATCTTCCAAAAAGCCTTTGGCATCCTTCTTTCTCATAATGTCTTCCAAAACTTTGCAAAGTCAAATGTCCCACTACTTCCTCATGTCAAACTCAAGGGCATGCAGTGCAGCAATTCAGTATCATTTTACAAAACCACCACTTTTTTTTTTGCATTGTAACACGCTCCACACATTTCAAACAGTTAGAAATGAGGGGAAAAATAATCACCTAATACACACAGAATAGTAACATTTTGATGGCACAAGGCATGAACGATGGGGAAGGGAAGATAAGAAATCGAGGGTTAAGTGTACCACTACCACTATGGAGGTGGACACACCTTTAAAGGAAGTCTAGTCCTATATCTGATCATAAACTCTTCCTCAACACTTGGCCTGAAGACTGTGCTTACTTGTTATAACTGATGCATTTAAGCAAGGTATGGGTAAGAATGAGGGGGAAGGCCAGCAAGGCAGATATCCTGGTGGGATTCTGTTATAGACCACCCAACCAGGATGAAGAGGCAGATGAACTATTCTACAAGCAGCTGGCTGATGTTTCACAATCACTAGCCCTTGTTCTAGTAGGAGACTTTAATTTGCTGGATGTCTGCTGGAAACTCAATTCAGTGGAAAAGAGGCAGTCTAGGAGGTTCCTGGAGTGTGTGGAAGATAACTTCCTAACACAACTGGTTAGTGAGTCCACCAGGAGGGGTGCTCCACTAGACCTGTTGTTTACAAACAGAGAAGATCTGGTGGGAGATGTGGTGGTTGGAGGCCATCTTGGACGCAGAGACCATGAAATGATAGAGTTTTCGATTCTTGGGGAAAGAAGGAAGGGGGTCAACAAAACCTCTACCTTGGACTTCCGGAGCGCGGGCTTTGGCCTATTTAGGACACTGGTTCAGAGAGTCCCATGGAAAATAGTTCTTGATAACAAAGGGGTCCAGGAAAGCTGGACATACATTAAGAAAGTAATTTTAAAGGTGCAGGAGTGGGCCAAACCCATGAGCCGAAAGATGAGCTGTGGGGGAAGAAATCTGTCTTGGTTGAACAGGGAGCTTTCACAGGAACTTAGGGAAAAAAAGGAGGTTTTTCGTCTTTGGAAAAAGGGGCAGGCAACTCAGGAAGAGTACAAGGATGTCTTTAGGTCATGTAGAAGGAAAATTAGAAAGGTGAAAGCTCAACTAGAACTCAATCGGGCCACTGCAGTAAAAGATAATAAAGTGTTTATAAATACATAAACAACAAAAGGAGATCAAGGGAATATCTCCATTCTTTAATGGATGCAGGGGGGAACATTGTGACCAGGGATGAGGAAAAGACTGAGGTGCTTAATACCCTTTTAGCTTCAGTTTTTCACAGTAAGACCGGTTATCCTCAGAGCAACTGCCCCCCTGAGCCAGTAGAGAGGGATGGGGAGCAGAATAGACCCCCTATAGTTCAAGAGGAAATAGTTAGCAACCTGCTGTGCCACTTGGACAGTCACAAGTCTATGAGACTGGATGTTATCCACCCAAGGGTCCTGAAGGAGCTGGCGGAAGAACTTGCTAAGCCGCTCTCCATTATTTATTATCAGTCCTGGCTAACCGGGGAGGATCCAGATGACTGGAGGCTGGCCAATGCAACTCCCATCCACAAGAAGGGCTGGAAGGAGGATCCTGGGAGCTACAGGCCTGTCAGCCTGACCTCGGTGCCTGACAAGGTCATGGAACAGATCATCTTGAGTGCAGTTACACAGTACAGAGAGGACAACCAGAGGATCAGGCCTAGTCAGCATGGGTTTAGGAAAGGCAGGTCCTGCCTGACCAACCTGATCTCTTTTTATGACCAGGTGACCTGACTAATGAATGAGGGAAAGGCTATGGATGTAGTATACTTGGACTTCAGCAAAGCCTTTGGTACTGTCTCCCACGGCATTCTCCTGGATAAGCTGGCAGCCCACAGCTTGGACAGGTGCACTCTTCGCTGGGTTAAGAACTGGCTGGATGGCCGGGCCCAGAGAGTGATGGTGAATGGTACTGCACCCGTTTGGCTTCTGGTCACTCGTGGTGTACCCCAGGGCTCAGTATGGGGCCCAGTGCTGTTTAATATCTTTATTGATGATCTGGATGAGAGTATCGAGTGCACTCTCAGTAAATTTGTGGATGACACTAAGTTGGGTGGGAGTGTTGATCTGCCTGAGGGTAGGAAGGCTCTGCAGAGGGATCTAGACAGACTGGATTAATGGGCTGAGGCCAATTGTGTGAGGTTCAACGAGGCTAAGTGTTGGGTCTTGCACTTGGGGCACAAGAACCCCATGCAATGCTACAAGCTTGGGGAAGAGTGTTTAGAAACTGGTCCGGTGGAAAAGGACCACTTGGAGAATTGCATAGGGGAAAGGGACCTGGGGGTCCTAGTGGACAGCAGGATGACCATGAGCCAGCAATGTGCCCTTGTGGCCAAGAAGGCCAATGGCATCCTGGGGTGTATTAGAAGGGGTGTGGTTAGTAGGTCAAGAGAGGTTCTTCTCCCCCTCTACTCTGCCCTGGTGAGGCCGCATCTGGAATATTGTGTCCAGTTCTGGGCCCCTCAGTTCAAGAAGGACAGGGAACTGCTAGAGAGAGTCCAGCACAGAGCCACGAAGATGATTAAGGGAGTGGAACATCTCCCTTATGAGGAGAGGCTGAGGGAGCTGGGTCTCTTTAGCTTGGAGAAGAGGAGACTGAAGGGTGACCTCATAATGTTTATAAATATGTAAAGGGCAAGTGTCATGAGGATGGAGCCAGGCTCTTCTCAGTGACATCCCTTGACAGGACAAGGGGCAATGGGTGCAAGCTGGAACACAGGAGGTTCCACATAAATATGAGGAAAAACTTCTTTACGGTGAGGGTAACCGAACACTGGAACAGGCTGCCCAGAGAGGTTGTGGAGTCTCCTTCTCTGGAGACATTCAAAACCCACCTGGATGCGTTCCTGTGTGACATGATCTAGGTAATCCTGCTCCGGCAGGGGGATTGGACTAGATGATCTTTCGAGGTCCCTTCCAATCCCTAACATTCTGTGATTCTGTGACTCTGTGACCTGGGGGTATTGGTGGACAGCTGGCTGAACATGAGCCAGCAGTGTGCCCAGGTGGCCAAGAAGGCCAACAACATCCTGGCTTCTATCAGGAATAGTGTGGCCAGCAGGACAAGGGAAGGAATTGTCCCCCTCTGCTCGGCACTGGTGAGACCACACCTCGAGTACTGTGTCCAGTTCTGGGCCCCTCACTTCAAGAAAGACATTGAGATGCTGGAGCAAGTCCAGAGGAGGGCAACAAAGCTGATGAATGGTCTAGAGGGTATGTCCTATGAGGATCAGCTGAGGCAACTGGGATTGTTTATCCTGAAGAAAAGGAGGCTGAGGAGAGACCTTATCGCTGTCTACAACTACTTGAAAGGAGGTTGTAGCGGGGTGGGGGTTGGCCTCTTCTCCCAGGAAACTAGCAACAGGATTAGAGGACATAGCCTCAAGCTGCACCAGGAGAGGTTCAGGTTAGACATTAGGACAAATTTCTTCACAGAAAGGGTTATTAGGCATTGGAATGGTTTAGCCAGGGAGGTGGTGGAGTCACCATCCCTGGAGGTGTTTAAGAAAAGACTAGATGAGGCTCTTAGTGCCATGGTCTAATTGACACAGTGGTGTTAGGCCAAAGGTTGGACTTGATGATCCCAGAGGTCTCTTCCAACCTAGCTAATTCTGTGAATCTGTGATTTAACATCGGAGTTATGGTCCAACCATATATTGGTAATAGTTTGTATCTAAAGGCCCTAAAGGTGGTAGATGGTGATTCCTTAGGATGTTTGCAAATCTCATAAAATGCTTCCCAAGCCTCCATCTTATGGAGTAAGAGAAGAACAGAAGAACAGTAGTTTATGATCTTTTTTTCTTACATTATTATAGTACAGTATTATATTCTAGGAGTATCATGTTATTATAGAGACTGGACACTAGCCCTGGGAAGAACAGTTGCCAATGCATATGTAACTAGTGCTGCATAAATTGAGGACACATTTGACACGATCTGTTAGTAAAATATGAGACATGGAGATGTACTTGTTGCTGCAGAGAATTCACAATTATCTTGTGCCCTGGTACATAAAGGATCATGTCTTATTAGTCATGTAGATTTGAAGATTCGTGTTTTACCCCATGACACCAGCTTTATTTGCAGTGATACCATTTTTAGTTTATAACTTAAAACTTTTTCTAATTAGTTGATAGATTCTTAACCAGGTACAAATACACAGTAGAAAGGTAGTTGAATAGTTGCCAACAATCTGCTTGGTGCTTATCACTTTGATTTCACACTGAAGGGGAGATACTCTGAATTAGGTTGATACTGAACACTCCAGTTATTTATAATTCCACTATGTTAATTCGCTGTAGTCCTGCCTCCTCCATCACCACTGAGCGCAGAATTTTGTGCAGCAATGTCATGGTTCCACAGCAGAGGGTTAATTACCAGAGTACAAAATTATCTTGCCAGCTATGAAGTGCTGAACAGGTATGAAGCTACTCTGCTATTATGCAAAATTATTCCATGGAGTAAGTCCTCAGGAAAACATTAATTCCCATTATCTTTCATTCAGGTGATTCTCTTGGGCTTCTCTTGGCAAGCCTATAAGCCTTGCTGGCGAATTTTTCAGTTCTTCCTGATGTTGCTGTTCTCCTTTGTGAACATACATATACTCCCCCCACCACCAACCCCGCCTACATTTAAGAATGTGTTTTCCTGGCTGGACACTTGCTAGTCTCAGATCTTTCTCTGCCAAGGCTCCAACATTCTCTTTATGGTTACTTCATCCTGGTCAAGAGTGTGACACTGTGAGTGGATCATTAGCACATACAGGAAGCAAGTTGTGAGATAGAGGCCTTGAGACAGTTAAAATATGGGGCAAGGTTGTGAACTTGAGCACAGATCATCTCTAGATCATTTGCAATATTTAACTGTCCATTCACTCACTTGCTGTAGAAATAGCTAACCTTAGTGTAAATGGGTGCAATCCCATTCGTGCCATTTGGCCTGGATTGATCCCTAAGACTGATCCATGGCTCCGTGTTATTTAACCACATAGATGCAGTCAGAAGGGACAACATACTCTGTTCCCCATGTAATATGTACTTTGATCTCAAACAGACCCTAGAAGGGATGTGGGGCTGGGAAAGGAGGAGAAGCCTCTGTGCAGGGAACCATGGTCTAAAACAGAGGAATCATGTCATCTGATGGTGGTCCTTCTCTCTAAATTGCATCTTCTTCACATTTCCCTAGCCAGAGGACTTATCACGTATCAAACAGTCTTGCCTTCACACCTAAGAGTGTATAAAATAGAGCTTCTGAACAGTGCAGTGAAACATCTGTCTCTTGATACTTCTCTGCAATAGGAATGTTTTTCACTGACCCTTTACAAGTTACAATCCTGCAATTAACTTTTTTCACAGCATGAGGTGCAGTGACAGCTTTGGGACACACTGGTCAAGAGATCTGAGATCAGAAGAAAAGGTGGTTTTAATCACCTGTAATGGTAAGGATCAGTATCTCAGTATTCAGTTGAGAACTCTCTGTAGGAGCTGTTCTGAGGGGGCTAAGCTATTCCTTCTGCCCTCCAGCAAGAGCTCTGTTCTATCCTAGGAAGTTTACGTGCGTGATTTACACTACCAACAAGAAAACTTTTTTCTGAGTCTTTCAGCTAGTGATCACTGGTGAGAAAGAACAGCAAAACCAATCTCATCCAAGTAAAAAGAGCTAATAATTACATTCTTTGAATAACAGTTAAAAAGGGAACATTTTCTTTCTAGCAAACATGGAACTAATAATTTTGTGTGCATGTCCAAAAAAATGAAGCATTTGTCATAAAAACCATTACAGAATAAACAAGTGATAATGTTGGAAGAGAAAACTCAATGAGGCATATATAATCTTGGATAGAGCAAGGCAAGAAAGAGCATCCAGGATCATGAGAGGTTATGCACAGCTATTGTTGAGCTTTGGTCTTCATTATCAATAGGCTAGAGCTGTGTTGAAAGCTTATGCAGTGAGCTGGAGCAGAGAGCAGAATCCAGCATCAAGAGATTTTTTTATTTATGGGTATTATTTCAAAAGTAACAAATAGATACTTTTCTATTTGAACAGCATGAGGTGATCAGGAATTTTGTATAATTAGCTTACCATTGAATTTTTCATACTTTGGACCTCTCCCAGTTCATGCGTTTTTACAGTCAAAATCTTATTATGGGCAAAAGGGAACAAACCGAAGCTATGAAACCAGAAATTTATTTTTGCTTAATTTGATTTTTAAATTAATGCAGAAAAGTCACATTGATAATACCCTTGAAAGGGTATATATAGTCACATAAAAGTGACTAACACCAACACCTCTTCCCTAGTGTTACGTATCTCTGCCGGTGTTACGTACCTCTGCCTGTGTTCCTGTGGTCCCCAAGCTGATGGAACTAGTCCTCCTCAGCGCAGGGTGGTGGCTACCACAGTGAGGGTCAGTGCTCTGCAGCCCCTGCTGGGATGAGTGGGGTGCTTGCAGTGGGTGAAGCCCCCTTGGACCTTCTTGAGACTCTGTGGTTGGTTTTGTCTCCTGCCCTGAAGGCTCTTTCTGGGAGCCCCAAGGGGGAGGTGACAGATGCCCCCCTCACCCCATGACACAAAGGGCTGTTGTTCCCTGCACCCTGGGTCTGTCAGGTCATTGCTCCTGACTGGCTGGCAACCATTGGCAGCTCCAGCTGGTCAGCAACAGTCCCATGAGCAGTGGGGTGGAGAAACCAACTCCAACCAGCTCTAACTTGTCCAACCAGCCCCAAACAGCCCATATCCACCCCAGCGTCCCTGAGAGAGACCTGCTCAGCCCCATTTTACATTTTTTGAACTGGAAATGACAGAAATATGACTTGCTGGGTACTGGTTGAGTGAAATAGCTGCAGTGGGCAGCTGCTGCTAATAGCCATGCTTCTTTATCAGCTTCCCACTCATTCTTCTGCCATCTCTTCCCTTGTGCTCTCACAGACTCTGTGCAGGATCCTGAAAGCAAACATGATCCTCACAAGGGAATCTGGTAAATCTCAGTCTTGGAAGAGTAAGCCCTCCTGCTCCGTCTTGGGTAGGCAAATATATCTTCCCCATACACTCCCAGCTGCATAGATAGAAACCAAAGAGGCCCTGATAATAACTGGGGTTGTCAGTGACTCACAGGAATGACACACAAATCAGCACAGTGACTCACTTGGGGGTTTAGTACCAGTGGTGTACTGCCCTGCTTGTAGGCAAGACTTGCAGAAAATACAAGCATCTTGCCAGTTCCCGGGTTGTGATGGTCATAAGGACAGCAGAGTATTTAGAACAGCCTCCAACCCAGCATAAAAATACTCTCCATTGCTGGAATACTGTTTTAAAAACAGAAGAAAAAAGTAGTAACTAAACCCTTTTCAAAGGAAAAGGTCAGGGAAGGAACATGTTTTCCTTAACACCGGTAGAATAAGCTCGCTATGATCTGTCATGTCTGTATACGTACCTTCAAGTACTCCAAATGCAAGGCTTCCCAGAAGATACATATAACCTCAGTAAAGTACCCTAAGACAGTTGGCAATGGAGTAGTAGACATGGTGGTTGTCAAGATACAAAATGCTGTACTAATTGTTCTTTACTATTCAGAATTCTTCTGTTTTATGTGTTCCTTATCAAGTAAACAGTTGTTCAACATATATTTTCATAAACACGGTCCGTTATTATATGCCATAGGTCTCTGTCAATGCTGATCCTCTCCAATTTTAAGCAAAGCCTGTAACACTGATTGCACTGTACTCAAGGAACCATAGATGGATGAGAATGAGAACTTCCCCATCGTGACAAGGAATAGCAAACTATGTAATAGGACATAGTGTACCCTGCTTGAGCTTGTCCTTGATAATAGCATAGAGACAACTTTTACTCAAGGTAAGAAGTAGCAGGTACCTGACTTCCAGCTTTCAGCAGTTCTCCCCACTCCTGCAGACTGTCATAAGTACCATTAACCCTGGAAGTCATGCCCCTCTTCTGGTCATAAGGTCTGTTGTGACTGACAAGACCAGCCACCATTTCCAGTTTACCCAGATGTACATCAGACCAGGAAGTCCCTTCCCCTACAGACACAGGGGACCGCAATTTTGTTTCAGCCACCATTTTATGGCAGCAAGGATAGCCAGAGGATAGCCAAAGGATAGTAGAGCTGGAAGTCCCTCCCACTACGTGCTCAGGGTCCACCATGTTGTTTCAGACACCATTTATGACAGGAAGATTCCTTTTTTGACAATGTCATGTCTCATATGTTTTCATAATGCTCAGTTATTGCCAAGCCGGCCCTACCCCGAAGCACATAAGGAAAGGCGGTGTCCTCTCACCACATTCAGGGAGGCTGTCACTTCTGAGAGCATCATTCCCCGTGTGTTTTCATTCTGCTTTGTGATTGGCTGATGGCCATTTTTGACACTGTCATACCCACATATTCTTAGATGTTCCTCTGACTGGCTGCCCACTTCCTTTGTCACCCCCTAGGAAGCCCCACAAAGAGGCCCCTGGCACAAACAATCTTACATGCAAAGAAGAGACCGATCCTGTGAGCTGGAGTGAGATGCTCCAGCGTCTGGGCCCAGCCCAACAGGATGGCCCTGCAGTATTACTGGGGCAGACTTTGGGCTTTGCATGGTGCTGCAAGACACAGGCAACACTGTCTGCAAAAATGGAAAACCAGAACAAAATTTCAACTTCAGAAGAACGTATACATGGGGTCAATAAGCAAAAGCCCCTAAGTCTCTAAAAACACTGTGTGAACTAGGAGGACCAACCAACGGGCTCATGATCCACAATCTAGATTTTGAGGTGTCACACGGCAAGGGTGGGTGGTGTGGGAGAGCGCCCTTTGCCCATGGTTTTGGGTGTGTTAAAACTACCTGTAAGGCCATCATGGGGTGCAGGTTAGTGCTGTATGTGTTATCCTTAGGTCAATGACCTTACATAATGTTTCAAAAAGCTCCAGCTGACTGACACTGGGGAGGGAGATATCAGAAATGTGTTTGCATCTGTCCCTGCAGTAGCTGAAGAAGGGACATAGAAGTAGACAGCAGTGTTCAAGGGAAAAAAGGAGGAAGCCTGGAGATGGCTGACCAGCAGACAACTCCTCTCATACCCAGTTAAAAAAGTGTCTTTGTGTTAGAGTTAAACTGATTTTCCAGTGTTTCATTTTGTACATGTGTGTAGTAACAGCATGTCAGTAGACATGTCTACACCATCACTTTTGCTAAAAGAGATTCATTGTGCTTCTAGGGAGGTGGGAAGCTTTGAGCATAAATCTCCTTTCTGAAGCTGCTAAAAGGTGGATTGCCAATCTGAAGAGAAGCCAAGTGGCAATCTGGTTTGTAAACCAGGATGCTTACAGTTTATACAAGGCTGCAAAAGATCATTTTAAAAAAAGCAATGTGATTGTGGCAGAGGTGAATGCACAATAGCAGGCAGACTTTTTGGATTTGCAACAGTTTTCCATCACAATGATGGTGTTATGTACATCTTAACAGTGATAGACATATTATCTAAGTATGCCTGGACCATTTTTCTAAAAGGCAAAACAGGTTCTGAAATAGCTGTGGCTTTTGGAACAATTCCACTGGTATCAGGGCTATTAAAGAAGTAAGAATTTTATTTCAGCTTACAAAAAAAGGTGGAACTGAGCGGGTGCCTAAGAATTGCTAAAACTCAAGTGATATCCATAGAGATTAGATAAAATTTTCTGCACAAGGCGTAACTGCTCTCAGAAACAGAAGGGCAACTACTTTGGAAATCATTCATAGGTGTCTGTCCAATACACAACGACATGAGTGCTGCATTGCAATCTGAAGAAGAGGGAAAGACTGTACTGTGTTCTTCATCCCATCTGGATGTAACTTCTGCTCCAGGTAATCTGGTATTAGTTATTCTGATTCTTACATCAGTCCTTAAAAGCTCTGGTTGATCGAGAATGTAGGTCTAATAAGGATTTCTGATCTGGATTTAAAATATTTAATGCTAACTCTCCACTTTTTCATTAAATTGCTACACTTGCTAATCATCCAAAAACACGTAAAAACGTGTACCTTAGATTCAGTTTGATTTTGTTTCTAACCCACTTCTAGCCACTGGATTTCATTACACTTTTGTCTGCTAGATTAAGAAGGCTTTTAGTATCAAAAATCATTTCCCCTTGAAGATAGAAAAATTCTTTCAATTAAATCCCTTTCTAACATTTCCTTTAGTAAGCTAAATAGATTGAGCTCTTCAAGTCTTTCGTGCATCTGTGAGCACACAGGTTCATATGAAGAGCATGATCCAACTATGTGTTATTTTGGACTTACACCAGCTTTACTTTATCAAAGTAAATATAGATGTACAGGTATTAGAGTAATGGTGAATCAGATTTCACAATTTCTTTCCTTTAAAGCTGTGCATCCATTTCCTTTTAGAGGGTGCTCACTGATGATGTTAAACACTGCCACATTTTTTTACCTTTCTTTTGAAAGACTAGCATATTTTCTAGAAGACATTGTTGTCCTTTGAATAAGATATACTTTTCACTTTATCATCAGTTTCCTCCGTTTTTTTCTGTCATCAGTTTTTTACAAATTAGATTTTAAAAAAAAAAAATATTTTATGATTAAATTACAAATTTATGTGAAAGTTATTTTTCTGCCTACATCCATCTATGCGTTGGGAAGTACACAACATATACAGCTCTGCATCATTATATATTCTTCCTCTGTAGAAACAGCACGATAAGTGCTGAAATAACACTGATGTATTCCATGGAGAGGGCCAAGGAGACGAGGGTTAAGCAGTGGATTTCCAGTCATTTGGTTCCAGTGGTATAGTTTCTTCAATAAGGAACTACTTTTTTTCTAATGGACCAGATTAGCTAATACATTCTGCAACCAAAACATGGAATAGTCTCATATACAAATATATACAAACATACACAGATTAAATACAAACTCTCATATACGAACTGCATGTATATGAACAATTTCCCTGTTTATTTTTTTAAAAAAACTCTTGATCTAAAGGTGGTAGAATCATACAGACTATCAGTAACCAAATATGATTCAGGGTATTACAATAAACTCAGTGGTTTGTAATTAGAGATATGTTCTAATTGTCATCCTCAGATTCAAAGTAAATTACTTATAAAGCTCATTCGTATTTAGGTCTTTTTTCTTTTTTTTTTTTTTAATACATTCTAGGTCAGAGTGAAATATACAGTTGCCTTCAGATACTTTATTCACATCATAGCACTAAGTAATTGCTGACTTATAATTTCTAAAACCTGATGAGACTTTTTGCTTGCAAGCAAAACAAAGAAGCAAACAAACAAACAAAAGTTGCTTAGATCAGAAGAAAGCATGTGTTAGTTAAAAAAACAAGGTAAGTGAAAATTCTACAAAGGAAAATTTATAAGAGAAGAAATGGAGGTATTTACAAGCAGACAGAGAATTAGAGATATTAACAGATAAGAACAGGATTGTTTGAATAAACAAGACTAAATTCAAACATATAAAGATAACAGAGTAAAAGAAATATAATACTAACCATATTTTAATGTCAGCATATTAGTGAATATGTGCCTACCCTGAGTTCAGTTCTAGTCATTCTCTTTTAGAGAAGGACTACAGATGTGACATAATAGTTCCTGTGGAGATGAGCAAATGTTATTGTAAGAAAGGACTTACATGTAGAAGACAGAATACCTCTCATTTAATTTCAGCCTTCTAAATAACAGAGGGAAGCCAAGGCACAAAAAGGGCAGGATTTCAGATGCATCCATAATAGTTCTATCTAGATGGCTATCATGCCAGTATGAAGCCTTCTTGGTTTATTTTTTAACATGGATAACAAATTCTACTATCTATCTAGAAAGACTCTAATTTAGATAGTTGAGACTTTCCTGGTCAGGTGAAGCGTCTAATTTTTATGTACTGTGGTGTTTATGTTAGTATTTACCTTAAGCAGTCTAGATCTTGGAATAAATTGCTATTTCAATATTTTTCAGGTGGAGAACAGTCTTAATATTCTAAATGAAATTAATATAAATTATCTTTGTATTTTCAAGACTAAACAATATTTATTACACTAAATTAGTATTTCTTATTACACTATAGTACAAAGGTCAACGATGCAATTAATCCAAAAAAAGTTCAGATAAAATTTATTCAAAGACAGAGAATTACAGATTATGACCAGATCCTCAAAGGTATCGAATGCCTGTAACTCTTTTGTTTTTAAGATGTGAGATTCTAATTTGAAGTTATTTATCATATAATAATAATATCAGAAATAGTATTTAATTACCACTTACTGTAGAATAAAACAATTAGCACTTCTAAATTACATACTTCCTTGGAATGACACCAGCTTTTATAGCAAAAATAAATAAGGATCCTAATCCACACTTATTTTTTAATAGTAAATAGTGACTTTAAAGTGGAAAGAACTTGGTAAAAGAAGCATACATGCCTAAAATAAATCTATATTTAAAAAATAGGAATCATCTGACAGCAAACGCAATGGCTTTCACCAGTTTCCTCGTGCACAATGGCAGCAAATAGTATTGCCAGTTTTGAAAATATATAAAGGAACTTCTTTATCTGAAGAGGATTATTGTCTTCGGGAATACCATTATTACCACAGATCTTATCATAGAGTCATGGAAACAACTGTTGGAAGGAATCTCTAGAGATCACGTAGTACAGTCTCCCACTAACTGTGGGATTACAATCAGCACCTGATCAAGGCAGCTATGAATTTTTCTACATGAATCTTTAAATCCCCCACAAATGGAGATTCCACAGCCTCTCTGGACTGCCTGTATTGGTGTTGCACTGCCTAGGAAAAATGCTTTTGTTCATGTCTAATCTGAACCTTCAAAGACATAACTTCTGTCTGTTCCACCCTGTTGCATCATCTATACCAAAGAGAAGAGTGTGGCTCTGTAATTTTGGTAACTCTCTTTGATTAGCTTTACGTCGTTGCTAGACCATCCCTTAGCTTCTTTTTCACCAGCACGAACAAACCTGAGTCCCTCAACCTGTTTTTGTAGGATATGTTTCTCTAGGTTTCTGACCATCTTGGTATACTTACTGCTGAACTACTCCAGTTTCTCCCTGTCCCTTTCATCTGGGGGACAAAAACTGGGCACAGCATACCAACTTTTTTTTTTATTCTTTCTACAGAAGGAGCAAAACATACAAGCATATCTAAGGTAAGTTTTTAAAGAACTTCATTTTTTCTGCACATGCTTCAGTCCTCAAACAGTGCTGCCCTCTGTGCCACTGCATTGAAGCATTTAAACAGAATCACAGAATCACAGAATCAATCAGGTTGGAAGAGACCTCGGGGATCATCAAGTCCAACCATTGCCCTGACACCACCCTGTCAACTAGACCATGGCACTAAGTGCCATGTCCAGTCTTTTCTTAAACACATCCAGAGATGGTGACTCCACCACCTCCCTGGGCAGCCCGTTCCAATGGCTAATGACCATTTCTGAGAAGAAACGCTTCCTAATGCCTAACCTGAACCTCCCCTGGCGAAACCTGAGGCTATGTCCTCTTGTCCTATCGCTAGTTACCTGGGAGAAGAGGCCGACTCCCACTCCGCTACAACCTCCCTTCAGGTAGTTGTAGGCTGCAATAAGGTCACCTCGGAGCCTCCTCTTCTCCAGGCTAAACAACCCCAGCTCCCTCAGCCATTCCTCATAGGTCAGACCCTCCAGACCCTTCGCCAGCTTGGTCGCCCTCCTCTGGACTCGCTCCAACACCTCAACATCTTTCTTGAAGTGTGGGGCCCAGAACCAGACACAGTACTCAAGGTGTGTCCTCACCAGTGCCGAGTAGAGAGGGACGATCACTTCCCTAGACCGGCTGGCTACACTATTCCCAATAGAGGCCAGGATGCCATTGGGCCACCTTGGCCACCTGGGCACACTGCTGGCTCATGTTTAGCCGGCTGTCGATCAGCACCTCCAGGTCTCTTTCCGCCAGGCCGCTTTCTAACCACTCTTCCCCCAGCCTGTAGCGCTACATGGGGTTGTTGTGGCCGAAGTGTAAGACCCGGCACTTGTTCTTGTTGAATCTCATGCTGTTGGTCTTGGCCCATCTATCTAACCTGTCCAAATCCCTCTGAAGGGCCTTCCTACCCTCCAGCACTCTACACTCCCACCCAGCTTGGTGTCATCTACAAATTTACGGAAGGTGCACTCAATCCCTACGTCTAGATCATCTATAAAGATATTGAACAGCACCGGCCCCAGAACTGAGCCCTGGGGAACACCGCTAGTGACCAGCCGCCAGTTGGACCATTCACCACCCCTCTCTGGGCTCGGCCATCCAGCCGTTTTTTAACCCATCGAAGAGTCCACCCATCCAAGCCCCGGGCAGCCAGTTTTTCTAGGAGGATGCTGTGGGAGACAGTGTCGAATGCCTTACTGACCGTCTAGATAAACTACATCCACAGCCCTGCCCTCATCTACTAAGCGGCTCACTTGGTCATAGAAGGAGATCAGGTTGGTGAAGCAGGACCTGCCTTTCATGAATCCATGTTGGCTGGCCCCGAGGCGCCAATTGTCCTGCATGGGTCGTGTAATGGCACTCAGGATGATCTGATCTCAAACCACCTCACTCTCTGTGGGGCAGAGATGCAAGGATGCAGGCTGCAAATCACCTCATCTTCTATGGGGCAGGGACGCAGGGCTGCAGGCTGCAAACCACCTTGCCCTCTGCAGAGCAGGGATTGCAGGGATGCAGGGAAACAAGGATGGAGGGAAACAAGGATGGAGGGAAACAAGGATGCAGGGAAGCAAGGATGCAGGGAAGCAAGGATGCAGGGAAGCAAGGATGCAGGGAAGCAGGCTGCAAGCCACCTCCCCCTCGGTGGGGCAGGGACGCAGGGGTGCAGGGCTACAGGGATAGAAGGATGCAGAGCTGCAGGCTGCACACCACCTTGCCCTCCGCGGAGCAGGGCCTGAGGCGCGGCCAGGGTCCCTGTTTCGGGAGGCAATGGGGTTTGCTCAGGCCTTTGGGAAGGGGCCAGCTGCCCCCCCCCCCCCCACCCCCCCCCCCCCCCCCCCCCCCCCCCCCGCCCCGCCGCCGCTCGCAAGCGCGGAGCAGGGCGCCCTCTGCAGTGTCTCAACGTGGCACCTGGGACCCGGGCGAGTCACCTTCCCAGCAGCCCCTTTACAACAGGATGGTGGGCAAAGAAGCTGAGCACCACCCCCTCCCCCCCCCCCCCCACCTCACCACAGCAACTGCTTGGAGAGGCTGGATCCCCCTGAGCCCCGTCTTGCTCACCCCCAGTCCCCCATTCCCAACCAAGGATGCTGTGACAAGCCCCCCACCAGTGTCCTTCTCCACGTGGGGTGCAGCACCCTGCCGTGGAGCTGGACCTTTCCCCCCAGGGGAAGGAGGAGAAATGCGTTTGTGCTCCCCGGCTTTTCCTCACAGGCTCTTTTCCAGCCACAGCACGCAGTAAGGTGCTTTGCAGCATGTCTGGTCTAGGGAGTTTGGCTGCTGAGGACTCTTCCGAGTGCTTTTTGTCTCTTGTGGCTCCTTCCCTCGAGCCCCACCACCTCCCGACCCTCCACGCACACCCCATCTCGCTCGGGTCCCACCTCAGAGGGAGCCACGCATCCTCCTGAACATCCCCAAGCCGCTTTATGCACCCTGCTTGGGCAAACCAGCTGCAGCAAAGCTGGCAGCGCTGAGCTGAGACATCACAGCATCCAGCTGGCTCCTCTCCTGCGCTGCCGGAGGGCCCTGCGTGTCCCTCGGATGTCCCCGATCCCTTTTTTGAACCTGAACGTGGCAGTGGATTTGTACTGGGGCCCCGAGCTGCAAACTCGGGCTTGAAGAAACATCCCCTGCAGCTGCCTCCGCTTCCCCAGGGGAACGTCTGGCAGGGCCCAACACCAGCCACGGGCTGATTTATGCTGCTGCCTGAAATCAAGCGTTGCCTGTCCTGCTCTTCATGCTGGGTGAGCTGAGCCCATTCAAAAACCAGCTTCAGGACCAGTTCAGGTCCTCTAGCATCTGGCCACTGGCAGCACAGGGACATCGGAGCTTTTGTATCTAACATACTTCCATGGATTTTTCTTCCATGACTTTGTCCACTTCTTTATCAGCCATGTGAAAACCTCCGAGCACCCAGGGCCTCCTGCAGTGGGGAGTCCTGTGGGGAGCCCTTGTGTGACCTGTGCCACCTGTTTTTGCATCTCCACCTTCAGTCTCTATTTACTGCCCCAATCGCTCTTCTGTTGGAGGTGGCAGGAACAGTCACCCCTCCTCACCCTTTCCTTGTCACTTGGGATAGTTTAATCTTCTATCATCTGCCACAGAATCACAGAATCAATCAGGTTGGAAGAGACCTCGGGGATCATCAAGTCCAACCATTGCCCTGACATCACCCTGTCAACTAGACCATGGCACTAAGTGCCATGTCCAGTCTTTTCTTAAACACATCCAGAGATGGTGACTCCACCACCTCCCTGGGCAGCCCATTCCAATGGCTAATGACCATTTCTGAGAAGAAACGCTTCCTAATGCCTAACCTGAACCTCCCCTGGCGAAACCTGAGGCTATGTCCTCTTGTCCTATCGCTAGTTACCTGGGAGAAGAGGCCGACTCCCACTCCGCTACAACCTCCCTTCAGGTAGTTGTAGGCTGCAATAAGGTCACCTCGGAGCCTCCTCTTCTCCAGGCTAAACAACTCCAGCTCCCTCTCAGCCGTTCCTCATAGGTCATACCCTCCAGACCCTTCACCAGCTTGGTCGCCCTCCTCTGTGACTCGCTCTAACACCTCAACATCTTTCTTGAAGTGTGAGGTCCAGAACTGGACACAGTACTCAAGGTGCGTCCTCACCAGTGCCAAGTACAGAGGGACGATCACTTCCCTAGACCGGCTGGCTACACTATTCTTAATAGAGGCCAGGATGCCATTGGCCTTCTTGGCCACCTGGGCACACTGCTGGCTCATGTTTAGACGGCTGTTGAACTATAAATATAAGACCCTAGAAGTCATCACCAGAATTAGAATTGGACTGAAGACAAAAATAAAATTAAATGCAAGGAGACTAAAAATACTATTAGTATTTTAATTATCATATTCTTGATTCAGTCCCTGTGAGATGGTGAATATGATATTTTCCTCTACAACAAGTATACTACTTGGGAGTAATCTGGTTCAAAACTAATGAAGGCTTATTTGTGTAGGTGGAACAGGCTATCTCTAGAGGCAAGATACCATCTGTCTGTCTAAAAGCAAGTCCTGCTGGCTGATCCATCAAATAGAATAGCTGTTGATTCACTTGCCTTTTCTTTGGCTCTAAGTGAAGTGACTTGAAAGCAGTCAGCAACAATTTGGAAGAGAAACAAAATAATCCAGTTGACTTAATCCCATTAATATGAGAAACAAAAAATGAAATTTGAATTCTGAGTGAATGCTGCAGAGAAATTGAGTTGAAAACCTTGAAACACAGGTATCTTCCAAATTAATAAGGTAATTCAAAGCTATTTCAATACTTTGAGAGTATCTTGACTATTAAATATAAACAGTATTTTGTAATTTACAGTCAACAGAACCTTACCTCTGTATATTTTGTAATATTGTTAGATGTTACTGTCAACATTTTTAGGCACCTGAAAAAAGCTCTTAACATACATTGCTGTGTATTAAGATTATCATCAACATTTTAGCATTAGCTCTTCTCCTCACACATACCACTATTATTCTCTTACTGTTTACATGGGCTCATTTTGTTCTGTTTTTCTTTGTTTGCTTGCTTGTTCAAAAATCAAGGAAACACATAGATCTGTAAACAACCGATACTTATCTTAGGGAGAGAAATTATAATATGGTATTATAAAATTTTTCCCTTATATTAGGAAAAGACAATAATTTGATAATTAATGTCTTGCAGGCACACAGATTTTCTATGCATTTTGTTGAGTTATATAGTATAGACTAACGGGCCAAAGTTTTAAATCAAAAGGCAGAATTTACAGCTGATGCCTGTGGCTCTGATCTTTCAAATACATTGACATTTGACTACGTAAGTATTAATTCCTTTTGACAAATTATTTGAATAAAGCTACTTATGTTACAGACCTAGGCCCAAACTGCCAAGTGGCTCACAGAAGGTGCTGTTAACAGAGAAGAAAGGAAATTACCTTTTTTCCCTAATGCTCAAGCAATAAGCTACAGGTAGTTCTTCTCATTCATGACTACTAGCTGTAGCACAGTTCATTTTGAAAGAGTGGACAGTTATTCTAGCTTCATAATGAATATGAATGTCACATTGTTATACCTGTATATAGTCCTTCTTTGTTTCCAAAAGCTAACCTTCTAATCCAGAAGTTTTTAGAGTCTTCTTAAATTGAAAACCTCCATGTAGTCCCATTTTTGTTCCTAAGAAAGAAGCTTTCTTTTCATGGTCTCTGAGACTTGGCTCAGGTTTATATTTGCTCCCTGCTGCATGCAGGCACTCTGCTTTCCACAAGATACTGCAAATTTGCAGTCTTGCTGTGTCTCACATCTTCCTTCTCCCTCCATCAAGAAGCTTCCCCAGCCTGAATGCTGTCACTTCTCAAAGGGATGAAGAATCTGAAGGAGGTCCCAGGTGTCGACACGTGGAGCAGTCAGGCAGCAAAACCAAATTACTTTTATAAACACTCAACCACATCATATTTAACAGAACATGACACACCACACATGTGATAAGGTAGGAACCAGTTAATCAAATGATTCTGTGTCTGAAAAAAGATAACTTTAGTTGCACCAGTCAAAAGCTTACTGTTACAAATAAAAAAGGGCATAATAAAAATCTTTTTTTAGTTTTCCAACATAAAACTTGGAAATCTGAAAATCTGTTAATACAGAAATTTGTGAAAAGGTGTATTAGTAACAGACTGAAGGAAAGACGAAATCAATTTTTTGGTAAACAAGGTGTACAAATATAAGGTCTAACTGATTGTAGAGTACCAGTAGTTTTTATATGTTACAGTTACAGGATTAACGAAGATGTGAGAGGTAAAACGAAAACATAAAGCAATGAAGAATCCTGCTTTTCAGTCAGTGTTGCCAACTTTTGGAACTAATTTAATTAGTAGTCATATAATGACTATTCTTTTTTTCTTAACTCTTCTGTTTCTGGGAATATGCGTTTGTGTAAGAATCCCTTCCCTTCCATCTTTCCTACGTTTCTGGTTTTATAGTTGCAGAGAAAAATCTCAATATGAGATGACACTTTACCCAAAAGTTTGGAAGAAGAAAAATAAAACTAATGGCTGTATATGTTTGGGCTTTTTTTTTTTTGTTGATTTGTTGGGATTTCTTTGAAGTTCTTTTTTTCAATTTAAAGAATTTCTGATTGATTCAATACTTCTGAATCCTTGATATTGACAGTATAATTAAATATTGCTTGTTATGGACGTCTGTTGAACAGGTAGCTATGCAAACAAACCTATTAAGTAATCCACAACATGTTACATGAAATTTTATATGTCTTTTCTTGGAAGGATTAATATGTGGCTTTTTTATGATTGAATGTGAATGCTCATCAGCTTGATTTTATTATCACACAGGTTTTAACTGGGCAAAACTTATTGATGTAAGTAGTTACAAGGAAGGATTTAACAGGGTTTTTTCACAGCAAAAGGCAACTAACAACTCATAAAGACTCAACTTCCTTATTTTATTTATGTTAATTTTAATCTATTAACTTATAGAACACATCCTGTCCACTACATATAATTGTTCACATTAAAATAATTATAATATATGAGATGACTCCTAGTATATTGAATAAACTCTTCACAAACTGCATGTTTTACTTCTTTTATAAAAAATAATATGGGTGTTAATATTTATATAAAGAGTTTATTATTCATTATCATCTTGTTGAATGAATTCTGGACATCAGCATTAACAGCAGTGGTATCATGTTATTCATGTGACCAGTTACACTGGATGAATAATTAATAAGAAACAGTCATAACAAGCAATTTGGTGACAACCCTTAGGCTGAAAATAACTGATTAAAGCTATTTTGGGAATACTGAGCTGTAGAAGGATAGACAGAGAAATCAGGATGAGTTTCTGATTGATTCAGGAATGAAACATACCTACCATTCATAAAAAATCTTGGTGTTTTTTTTGAGAGCTTGACCATTAGGCTTTTAAGATGTTTCAGGCTCATTTGTGAGCAGCAGAAATTGCATTTCCCAGTGCCTGACTTGATTTCTTGATTGATTTTCATACTCTTCACCAAATCATCTGTTAAAAAAAAAAACAAACCACACAACAAAAAAACAAGGAGCATAAAACCTGGAGTTAAGCCCATCACTTGACAGTTAAAATACATATTTTATCCAGGTACTGCAGCATTATTATTTGGACAGTATTATACAAAATTATACTTGTTTATTTTTACACAAAGAGTTGTCAGTCCTACAGGGAGCGCTGCCAGGCAAGAGGGTAGACGAAAAGGAGGAGGTGGGAAGTGCTATTGGTTCCTGTGGAAACCAATACCATTAGCATGATGCTTTGAAAAAAACACTGAAGGACAGAGCTTTAAATACATTCAAACTTATCTTTAGATGTCCACTGTTGCAGTGATATGTCTATGAGAAGATCCATGTGGAATGTTGATAATACTGAAGAAATGCAAGATGTTTCCACATCATCTTCACACACTCACCCCCCCCTCCCCCAATATTTTGAAAACTGAGTTTGTTTTTTCTTGTGTCTTTGAGATCTTTGGGGTTTTAAATTTATATGGAAGTTAAAAAATGTCTTTTGAACAAGGAAGGCTGAGAAAATGAATACCAAGTGCAGGGAAAAGATCATCTGTCTGTAAGAGCTGGAAGTTTCCCATATCTGCAGTATCCAGAATCTACAGGTCTGTTTTCCTAATAAATACAGTATAGTATATATTCAATACTGCAATTTGTTACAAGTCTAGTCCAGTTTAGACTCTAAAAGGGCTTTGTATGATCTAAATAATTTGCAGGTCAAAACCTTAAGTATAACCAATCATTTTTCTGTCAGTTTCTTTAATATCCAGAATATTAAGAAGGCACTCAAATAAGGAACAACTATCATATAGAATTAAATGCATTAACATGTTGGACATATTCAGTTACAAAAAGTAGCTTGAGGTAATAAGAGATTGTCATGGAACCTCACAAAACCAAGCCAGACCAACTAATAAACTAGAAACTTTTTACAAAATGGTAACAAAATCAAACTAAGTTTTACTCTAACCAGAACTGTTTTGAGACTCCAACAAACATTAACAATCCACAGGTTCAGAAGGTCATGCGGGAGTTAATACTACACAACCGACTTAAGAATTCTTGAGGTTTATGGCCTATGACCCAAAACACATAAACCTAATAAAGGAAGAGCTCTCAAACTCGAGGAGTTTCCTTGGGTGGTGTCCCAACCCAAGAGGAGAGTCCCTGGCTGCAGGCTTGCTGCTCCGAGGAGTAGATCAAAATGGCTCTCCAGTGGGGCTACATTTATACCCTAGTCAAATCTGATCTGTGGTCAAATATGGTCATGTAGCCTCCCCATTGGCTGAGGGCCCCAACTTCCTCACCTTTTGACCAAAATGCATACATGCTGACGTCTTTCTTTAGCCCACTCCTGGGGCTAAACAATAAGCAGTTGCTCTATTAACCAATGTCCCTTCCCCAACCGAGAAAGGGAATTGGGAAAAGGAGGGAGACTTGTGGGTTAAAATTTAAACAGATTTAATAAAATAAGAAAACCATTATCTATGCTAATACAAAACACACAAAATTATACTTAGCCAACAGAGTGCTGGCAAGTCACTCCAGGGATACCAGTTGTTGAAAAGAAGGAGAAAATGGAGTGAATAGAACAAAACAAAAACAAACCCTGCCCCTCCACCCCAGCAAGGTTTAGCCTTTTATAGTGAACCACCTTAATGTTATAGAATACACCTGTGGGCCAGCCTGGGTCAGCTGCCCTGGATTTAGCTGCTAATGGCCTTGATCACCATACCACAGATGGCCACAAACTGAAACAAAATGTAACAGAAACTTGATTCTATACATTTTTTCCCACGAAACCAGGACAGCGGACAAACACCATGTGGGCACGACAAGAGCTGTGGTGGGAAGTTTTCGTAGGCTTTTGTCAGGTCTTTGTCAGGACGGGTGCATCTGCCACAGAGATTCACTTCTAATTTAATTCTGATGAAATAAAGTGTATAGTCTGGGTTATATGACATACAAGCTAATGCTGTGGTTTAACCTCAGCCAGCAACTAAGCACCACACAGCCGCTCACTCAGTATCCCCCCCTGGTGGGAAGGGGGAGAGAATCAGGAGGGTAAAAGTGAGAAAACTCATGGGTTGAGATAAAGACAGTTTAATAGGTAAAGCAAAAGCTGTGCACTCAAGCAAAGCAAAACCAGGAATTCATTCACTACTTCCTACATCGGCAGGCAGGTGTTCAGTCATCTTCAGGAATGCAGGCCTCCATCACATATAAGGGTTACTTGGGAACATAAACACCATAACTCCAAACGTCCTCCCCTTCCTTCTTCTTCCCCCAGCTTTATATGCTGAGCATGACATCATATGGTATGGGATATCCCTTTGGTCATTTGGGGTCAACTGTCCCTGCTGTGTCCCCTCCCAACATTTTACCAGCCCCCAGACTACTCACTGATGGGGCAGTGTGAGAATCACAGAATCACAGAATGTTAGGGATTGGAAGGGACCTCGAAAGAACATCTAATTCTGTGTAAGCATTGCTCAGCAATAACAAAAATATCTCTGTATTATCAACACTGTTTTTGGCACAAATCCAAAACGTAACCCAATACTAGCTACTATGAAGAAAACTAACTCCATCCCAGCCAAAACCAGTTAATAACTGATCCACAAATTTTAATTCTACCTGAGTTGTTCAACTGATTTACAGTATGAACATTTCAGTCTGCATTTGTTTCATTCTTTTTTACATGGTACACTATGAAATACATACAAGTATATTAAAAAGTTAATAAAGTTTCTTTACACAAACAACTATTTGTAAAGATGATATTGGGAGAACACTGGAATTATGTAGTCATTGTAAAGTGAAATGGATGTTCACTTAAATGTTTCCATAGATCTGAAAAAAAAAATCATATACTTTGTATTTTATAAGGTACTTTATTTTCCTCATTTTGGTGTTTGCTCTTTTTCTTCTGTATTTGAAGGTTTACAATTAAACATACATGGATTATCAGCTGAGACAGAGTTAAACACCAGTTATAGTGTGGTGCAGTTTGTTTTCCATTCTTCAAAAGACATTATGGAATTTGTATTGAAATATCAAAGGTTCTGAATGTATTTTCTTTGAGGCAGGCCTCACAACAGAGTGTGGCTTGCAGTGATAAGCTGACTCTGCTGGAGCACATCAGTCCTGTACAGTAAAACCAATGAAAGGTTTAAACATGTAAGTCAGAGAGATGAAATGCAAGCCATCTAGTACTAAGCATGTGAAATAATTTCCAAGAACACTGCCCCTTCTTTTACTTGAGTGTGTTAACACATTTTTCCTTTTTGCTAAAGCATATTGATTTAAACACTTTGACATAGCCCTTAGTGCTGTGTAGGATGGAAGATTTTGCCTTGTGGATGTAAACAGGTAAACATAATTTTATAGTCAAAATTTCAAAAAGTTATCATTTATTCAGAGTTCTAGAATATAATTTTAAAAGAATGAAATACTAAGACTGAAGTAAAAGTAAGGATAAAGTAAAAATGTTGCAATCCTCACCTTGGTGTTACATTTTTAGTTGTTCTCTTTCATGTGTACACAGATTGCTAGAGGAAGATGCTGCAGTCAAAAGTGTGCCATGAAGATTTGACAAATATTTAATAGCTGTACATTTATGAGAGATCTGTCACATTTTAAGGGAGCGAGTGTCTTAATGTACCACCTCCTCTCCTGTCTTCAGTCACTTTGATAGCCTTCTGTCCAGGACTGCAGCGAAAACTGCAATGAGGAAATCCATTATCATGTGCCAATCTGCCTCTACTAGATCTTACAGAAAGGAATCAAATAGACAAGTTTTGGTCTGTGTTCTGGCATATTTTCATGTCTCTTCTAAGTCTTGTTATAATTACAGTTTGTAACCTAATGGAAAGTGCCAAATTTTGGCATTCTTACAGTATACAATTTAGCCTTTCACTGATACATGATTTTTCAGAGGATTCTAGAAAACATTCTTGTTTCTACAAATATTCTTTGCATTTAAAAAAAAAATAAAAATGTCATATGTGTGATCATGATCTGCTGGATGATAATTATACATGAAAAATATGCTAGGAAACCTTTGCTTCTCTGTCTCATAAGAATACTTTGTCAAAAAACTTTCTAGCTCTTTTATTGTCTTCTATATTCGCAGCTCTTGCCTTTTTGCCCAATGAAAAATTTTGGGAAAACAATTACACACCATGCCATCTCCATTGCCCAGTTTTTCATTAGCTACATTCCAGGTGAAGCACATCAGTTTCTTCTACCCTTAATGTGTCACTGGTCAAAATTGAAACAGTTTAGCTAAGTAATCCTACACAGGATTTTGTAGGATTTGTAGGACTGTGTAGGATTGTGTAGGACGGTTTTGTCTTTAGCCAACATAACCGTATCTCTGTCACCCAGTAAAAAAAAACAGAGGTACACGTCCATATCCAAGATTTGATTCCTGCTGTCTGCCATTCCATTTAGAAGTTTTGGATTAGGTCTGCTTACAGGAGTAAGTGACATTAGTATTGTCATGGTTTAAAGCCAAACCAGGACAGTATTTTGGTCATCACATCAAAAATCAGTTCAACAGGCAAAGGCCCATGTTCAGTGAAGTTATTTTCGGTTATGGATTATCGACCTGCTTTTAATTGTCTCTATATAATCTTTCCATTTCAACAGGAGTTTATCGTTCAAAAGACTGAATCATTCAAATTTTAAGCCCAGTAGTGCTGTTCCCATCTGTAGTAAATGCTTCAGTGTATGTATTGATGAAGAGTTTGTGAAACCATACAGTTCCATGTGATTTTAGAACACCAATATTCCTAGTTTCCTAGAAGTTGTTTCACTTTTCTTCAGAAACCCTGTCTCTAAAGCCTTTTTTTGACATAACTACCTACAAATTTCGACTTGAACCCACTTAGGAAACATTTTTCATCTGACATCTTAAAATACTTTGCAGGTGGACATCCTCTAATTTAAATAGCAACCATTTCTTCAAATACTGCACATAGAATTAAAATAAGGTACCTGAGGTCAAGAATCAATACTTGCTTACATATTGAGTTGTATCCTGAGTTGTGTTTTATCTTTTTATCAATAGATTCTGAAGTTCCCTTCTTCAAATATTTCACTGACTTTTCACATAGAATTGTCTCCTCACTTTCTGATAGATGTAAGCCCTGTCTGTATGCATAAATCCAAATTTGGCATAACAGATTCTGTTTCAGTTAAGATATGCTCCAGATAACTGGCACAGGTTATTTGCTTTTTTATAGTGTGGGGTGTTTTTTAAACACTTCACAAGTAGTCTACTTAAATAACTGTATAGGACGCCCCCTCCCAGATTCCTCTTGGCTGTGTTTCTTTTCTGTATCTCTAAAGGGTATAGTGTACTTCATTTGTTTTGTAAGGGTTTTATAAGTGTTTTTGTAGTTGTAAGTCTTACCATCTACATGAGGACATTACTAGTAAGTCTGGCATCTTTGTCTGAAAACACTGATAGGTACTGCACAGCTCTTATCTGATTACTCATTCACAAAACAGGTGTAGTTCAGAGTGTCCGGAATGGCCATGGATTCCAGCTTCATCTACATGACTCATAACTGTTTTTTTCACATAAAAATCTTTTTGCTTTCTGGTAGCAGCTGCTGTCAGTGGAAATATTTGCTAATACTCATCAAAAGGATTACTGGAACAATGCAAGTAGTGTTTCAACAGCACACTGCTTATAAGGCTAGTGATCAGAGCCAACAACATAATGTAAAAGCAAACATACATAGAATCATAGACTGATCATAAAATCAGAGAATGGTTTGGGCTGGAAGGGACTTTAAAGATCATTTTGTTCCAAACCCCCTGCCATAGACAGGAACACCTTCCACTAGACCCTTTTGCTCAAAGCCCCATCCAGCCTGGCCTTAAACACTGCCAGGGAGGGGGCATCCACAACTTCTCGTAGGGTATGACCTACGAGGAACGGCTGAGGGAGCTGGGGTTGTTTAGCCTGGAGAAGAGGAGGCTCAGAGGTGACCTTATTGCAGTCTACAACTACCTGAAGGGAGGTTGTAGTGATGTGGGAGTCGGCCTCTTCTCCCGGGCAACTAGCGATAGGACAAGAGGACATAGCCTCAAGCTTCGCCAGGGTAGGTTCAGGTTGGATATTAGGAAGAATTTCTTTTCAGAAAGGGTTATTAGCCATTGGAATGGGCTGCCCAGGCAGGTGGTGGAGTCACCATCTCCGGATGTGTTTAAGAAAAGACTGGACATGCACTTAGTGTCATGGTTTAGTTGACATGGTGGTGTCAGGGCAGCGGTTGGACTCGATGACCCCAGAGGTCTCTTCCAACCTGGACTTGCTCCAACACATCCGTGTCCTTCTTATGTTGGGGGCCCCAGAGCTGGGGGCCTCATTAGTATAATGAATGATAATTTAGTACTAGTAATTTTTATAACATAAGCATAATATAAAGTTTCAAAATCACATAGTGGAAGTGCTGTCTGCTCTGATTGCTGTATTTAAAACAAGAATTGGTGTACAGGGGTGGATTCAGACTGATCAAAGTAACTAACTGAGGAATTGTAGTACCTGGTACTTAGACACCTGCTATATCCAGAGAAATCCAGATAGTGACACTCAGCATGGAGAAAGAAAGTAAGTCCTGGAACCCCAATATCTGCCTGGGCAGAAAATGGATTGAGAGCAGCCCTGACGAGAGGGACTTGGGGGTGATGGTTGACGAGAAGATCAACATGAGCCTGCGATGTGTGCATGCAGCCCAGAAGGCCAACTGTATCCTGGGCTGCATCAAAAGCAACGTGGCTAGCAGGTCGAGGGAGGTGATTCTGCCCCTCTACTCCGCTCGCGAGACCCCACCTGGAGTACTGCGTCCAGCTCTGGGGCCCCCAGCATAAGAAGGATATGGAGCTGTTGGAGTGAGTCCAGAGGAGGGCCATGAAGATGATCACAGGGCTGAAGCACCTTTCCTATGAAGACAGGCTGAGAAAGTTGGGGCTGTTCAGCCTGGAGAAGAGCAAGCTCCAGGGAAACCTTCTAGCAGCCTTCCAGTACTTAAAGGGGGCCTACAGGAAAGCTGGAGAGGGACTTTTTACAAGGGCATGTAGTGATACGATGAGGAGGAATGGTTTTAAACTGAAAGAGGGTAGATATAGATTACATCTTAGGAAGAAATTCTTTGCTGTGAGGGTGGTGAGACACTGGAACAGGTTTCCCAGAGAAGTTGTGATGCCCCTCCCTGGGAGTGTTTATATGCAAGACTGGGTGAGGCTTTGAGCAACCTGGTCTAGAGGAAAGATGTCCTTGCCCATGGCAGGGGTGTTGGAACTAGATGATCTTTAAGGTTCCTTCCAACCCAAACCATTCTATGATTCTATGATTTATTAGTTTAGCAGCAGCTTTCACTTCCTTTGGAAAGCATTATTTTTATAGTGTGACCACTGTATACCTTAAATTTCACTGAAGTACTTGTATTTTATTATAACGTTCTGTATCAAAGAACAAACCTGAAAGCTTTGAATTATTTTAAATAAAAAATAATGTGATAGAGAATGGGCAATGAGAATGTGACTAGTGAGAACAAGTACAAGGAAATTATGATATAATAAAAGTCAACTTACTGACAAAATTGAAATTTGATTGCTATGCACTATATTTCCCAATATGCAGGGTAATAAAATTTAGGAAATAGAATATATGTTAATCCACACTCTTCTGTACTAGGAAAAAAAAATTACTATGTTCAGTGACAGATTGATCTTGTGTTGTTAAGGTATAAATCTGATCTAAATTTCAACAAAACAACAAATTTTGATCCATTTTGTTATTTATACCCCCCCTCAATGCCCACACCGTACTTAGTATCAAGCATGTGAATTATCTTCTAACATGCATTTCCACCCTTTAATTTCAGCTCACTGAAGTGTTATTTTCTGGAAGGAAGCAACAAAATTTTTCATTTTTCTCCTGAGCTTTATAATGTGTGCCTTTTCATTGCAGCACAGTCAGCAGAGTATCCAGGTTAACCTGGAACTACTCTGTGGCTTGTACCCTGCTCAGAGAGAAGTGGCTACTCTGGACCAGCGTTTGATTTTTATTCATGAACTCTAGATTGAATGAAACCCTTTATTTTATTTTTAAAGACCTAGACACATAGTGACCTAATTTTCTTCTAGATGAATCCTTAAATAGCGCTTGAGATCTAAACACTTCCAAATCTCACGATATGGCTTAGATAATTTCTACATTGTGTTTCTAACTGTCAATATAGAAACTTTAAAAAAGAAAAAAAAAATCTATGCACACTTAGGCTTACTTTATAGATTAAAAGGAAGGACCTGGTATTTTAGGTAATTGACATCCAGTCCAAAGGAGTAAAAAGGCATAGTGTAATGTGAAATTAAATAGCCTGTTTCCTTTCCAAGTGAGATTGTTCAGAATAAATATCTAAAGAATATATATGTATCTGCTGTCCCCAGAGTTGTCTAGCAAAAGAAGACACTTTCATTTTGAGGCCAGGATCCTGTAGGAAATTGACTACCATTGACTGGTCAAATCTGTTTGAATATCCATTTAACTGAGCCATGAAAGGTAAATGTGATTATGATTGAGGTATACAGAATCACAGAATCACAGAATCACACAGAATCACAAAATCACAGAATGTTAGGGATTGGAAGGGACCTCGAAAGATCATCTAGTCCAATCCCTCTTCCGGAGAGGATTACCTAGATCATAAGGTCTTTCTTATAAGCCTTGTTAAGTATTGAAAGGTCTCTCCAATAATGTCTCCCCAGACCCTTCTCTTCTCCAGGCTGAACAACCCCAACTGTCTCAGCCCTTCTTCATAGCAGAGGTTCCAGCTCTCTGATCATTTTCATGGCCCTCCTCTGGACCCGCTCTAACAGGCCCATGTCTTTCTTTATGTATGTCTTTTTAGATATTTTTAAAGCAATTAACTGATTTTGGAAAGACTGCAATTCCATACCTTTCTTGCTGGAATTATTAGAAACAGTAACAGTAAAAGTATTAAAAGGGCTGAAAGCCCCATCTGCAACCTAGGACCCTACCGTGGTGTAGCAATATACAAATGAATACCTAAGTCTTTGCAAGTTTCCTCTACAGAAGTAAAGTCTACAGCTACTCAACTCTACTTCTCAAAGTGCATCTCACACATTGCATAATGAGCTGGCTTTTATTTTGCTTTTCCTTTTACTCTGAAAAGGTCAATAAACACTTTTTTTGAATTTTCTATCTTTAATGTGAAAGAAAAGTAGAAAAAGGCCAAGGAAATATTCATATGTACAGGGAAAACTGAGAAGGGTGGAAGTGGCAGGATTTTTTTTAATTATTCCTTGGTGCAAAAAGAAAATCAGAGTCACCTACAAAATGAAAAAAAAAAAAGGAACTAGAAGTATATCTTTTTTTTTTTCTGGTAGTTTACTGCTTAAGTCACTCATTTTACATATCACAGTACTGAGTTTGAAATCCTATTTATACCTTAGCTGCAAAAAATCCTTGAAGTAGCATAAACCATCTCCTTTATGAGTATCACACCCCAGGACTAAACATTACATAAACATTTATTGGAAAAAAAACCAAAACCGCCTGGGTGCATCTGTTCAGAAACTGAATGCTTTTTTAATCAACTGAAAGCTAATTCTTATATGTGCTCTTTTTCCCCCCTCTTCTGGTGAATTTTTGGGTTTGGGAGCTTTTTTTTTTTTTTTTTTACAAAACACTTCAGAAGAGGAGACCCAAAACGACTCCATTGCAATACTGTAATTTAAAAAATACTGAACTACAGTTTTTTTTTTAATACTGGAAATTGAGAAAGCTGGGATCAAATACCTGATTCAAATGAAGCCCACGTGATTTGAAATTGGTCAAGTACCCTAAGCGGCGACCTATGAAAAGGGTTTCTACAAACAGCATACATTTAGCACTTTATTGTAAATAGCCCAACAGCTTGGTTTTTATGCAGTGTAAATTCAGGAGGAGTAAGGAGAGATGAGAAGAAGGATAGTCCATGTAAACACTTTTTGTATTACTATTTTATCAATTTTTGTATTATTATTTTCCCAGTTGACCAGTAACTGGAAAAAAGTAATTATTCACACAAACTTATTCAGTGAGCCCAAAGCAGACAGCAGTGTCTGGGCAGGAAAGAATTCCCTTTCTAGAAAAGAAATTCCCTTTACTAGTTAAGCCTCAGAACTGTCAGAGAACAGTTCAGCTGAAGAAATTATGGATTGAGCTAAGGAATAACTCATAAAGTGAAGGGTATACAGGGTATAACACAGATTATCTGTTTGTCTGTTTTTCTGTTGTGATGCTAATATTGTGATACTATTAAAACCAGTCAACTGTATGAGGTAACAACAGTGAGAAACCTATATAAAAGGAAACTCAGGCCTGCAGAACGTGGATGATACCTATTTGTTCTCATATCCAAATATCCAGGTTAAAATAACAGATTTTTTTTTCTTTCCATCTTGATTTTGTGAAAATAAAAAGTGGTAAACAGAAAATACCAGTCTTTTCTCAGTACAGATACTGAAACATAATTTTTAATCTCTATGTGATTTAAGGAATTTTAAACAGGAATTTAGGCATCTACAGGGTTTCCACTCCAAAGCTTTCATGACAGATTGTACATTAGCAGACTAACCTGATAATCTGGACTAATGTGTGTTTGAAATTAATCATAGCTACACTTCATTCAAGCAACTACAATGTCATGAAACTATAATGTTAATGAAACATGCTTTCATATACTATGAGAGTCCAATGCTTATACTTTGTTTAAAAATATTGATATTTAGCACCAGATCTTTAATTTGTGATTGTGTTAAAAACCTATGTATTGCCTTTTAACCTGTTCTGTTAAGGTGTGCCGACAAACATTCCGTTTACTAGTAATGGTAATTTCCCAGTGTAATACAGTTGTTCAAAACCAGATTTCTTTAATAAATACATAATGTCCCAAATTACATTCCCAGCACATTTAATTAAATTGTTTTCCATTTCATTCCATCTAGAGTCTCAAAGGGTTATAGTAGCTCATGAATATTTGACAGAACTCATCCAAACAGGTACCTGATTTTGATACATTAACCTTGGCACTAAGGGTTACCTTACTCACTCTATACATTGGGATGGACGCCGTCTTCACACAATGACAGATTACTGTACTTCTAGCTTTGTCAGAGAGGCTATGAATCAGTAACTGTCATCCCAACTCAGTATACACAGAGGTAACACATATTTAGATGACTTATGAACAAAGTAGCACTAAGAGAGAGAAATGACAGAATTACAGTGTTTTGTTGTGATTAACACATTATTGGTTTAAAATTCTTCCATTATGATTATAAGGTCACAGAAGACTGAAATTTATTAAGACATAATAAGGAGAGATAGTAGCGATATTAAACTTTGAGGGCATTTTTCACACTATTTGAGTAAACTTATGGAATTTTCCATCCAGCTTGCCATATGATCCAAGTCTAAAATGAAAGCTCATACTTTTAATTCACTTATGGCAAAATCAATTAACTCTCCAATTCAAATGCGTGTTTTCTTTCCCCATACTTAGTATGTGTGGAGTCTCATAATCTCACAGTGTTTTCTAAAGAAGCTTTGAAATTACTTAGTGAGAAAAAATTCTAAGTTTCTTATTTAAATTTATTCTGTGAACTAAGGAGGAAAAATATGGAAAGCCTGAATTTTATTCTTTTCACTATAGTGAGTTTGAAGTCCTCAGTGTCACACACTATTGCACTGTATGCTACCTATAAATTTTAAAATAAGGTAATGTTGAACTTTATTAGATAAGTTATGTTTAAGTTTTGTCTGTGTCTCCTTCACAGCTAAGTATTTCTTCCTAAAACAATTCTGAGACTTCAGACCATTCAGGCAAACAAATCAAATCAAGTTTTGCACAAGGCAGGTAAACCTCACGCAGGATTAATATAGATGTCTATTTATGACATTTATTCATAACTCCTTTTTCAAGGGCCTTGCTGTGAAAGACAGGATGTCCATCAGAGAAGTACTGTATGTCAACAATTTCTGTCTCTAAAAAGCTTCTTTCTGTAGAGAGAACTGAAGAAGAATCTTATGATGGTGTATTTTACAAGTTTGCAGACTCTTTCTCCACACTTCATACAAAACAAATGACAGCAACAATAATAAAGGAAGAGGCTGCTACAGAGAGGCTAGATCCCTGGAGGTTATCTTCTAGGGCATAAAAGCATTATAAAGTTTCAGACTACTCATCAATACTGCCCTCGTGCATGGAGAGGCAGAATAGCAGCACAGCAGCCTGAGCTGAGCGTAGGACAGTGGGAGTAAGCATAGCGCTCCATGCTGCTTCTCTCCCTCCTTTTAGCTGTTCTGACAGATGGGGCATGTTGGTGTCAGACAGCTTGTTAAAGCTGTCAAATTGGACAGCCCAAAAGATGAAAAAGCTCCGTTTTTGGCTTCTAAAATAGATTTTTTCTTCCCTTCCCTTCCCTTCCCTTCCCTTCCCTTCCCTTCCCTTCCCTTCCCTTCCCTTCCCTTCCCTTCCCTTCCCTTCCCTTTTTTTTTACCACTACCTAGGAAAATCGCTTTTTACCTGGTTAAGTACTGAATAAAGAAAAATTCAATTAATGACTAAAGAACTGTGGCAAAAGATATCCTATTTTCTTCCAGCCTCACTGGTTGATTTTTACAGGTGTCTAAATATCAGAGTATCATTAAGACTTGTGTGTTACTTGCAGTAAACAATGTTTCCTAGCCTAATTTACATTTTCTAATACGCTGGGAAATTAAATAGATTTACTTAAAAGAAATTCACACTGCAGGAGTTATAACAATACAACTTCTTAATGGCATAAGACATGGTGTCACTAGGCATTAAAATGTGTTCTAATTGCTTGTATATGACTTGAACTGTGCTTTTAAAAAAAATCTATTCTGAAATGAATTTTCTTTATGCATTATGTGCTATTCCTTTTAGAGCTAGTCCAATATTTTTCACTGGAAGAGTTTGTCATGAGAAATGCTAACTGCATTGTCAAAGGTTTTTATGGCATACATGGTTTAACAGAGAATTTTAGTGCGAGATTATAAAAGCATTTTTCTTCACTAAGATCAAAATGTTTCAATGTCTTAATTGACCAGCAATACATATTTTATATGTTGTAAGATAAAAATTTTTTAAACAATACGATGCAAAAAAAGAGGTTTTGATCTTATAAAAAAGTGGCTCACTGGTATGAAAACAAAATATTCTAGTACATTTTCTCACTTTTGCTCCATCAGTGCCTAATGTTTTTGGCTTGCTTCTACTTCAGCCAATTTCCAGAGTCCCAGAATTTCCACTAGAAAACAATTCCAGTTTTCTCCTAACTATAATTCTCCTTATCTCATTAACTTGGGATGTCCATCTAGGGCAAAAATTTTGGTTGGATAGGAATATTTTGTAGGAATGCTTAGTTAAAAAAACATCTGATTAATCTGAGCTTTGTTCTAGCAAGGTTAGATTAAGTTAATCCAGGACTACACTGCACTAGAAGCAGCACTCATGATCTATTACTGTATCTGGCAGTGGTACTGCCTTCCCTGTGCTGGCACTAGCACACTGATTGACTGCATTTTGTTTGTTTGTTTGGGTTGGAGATTTATTTTCAGACATGTCAGGCTGATAACAGGAGGAAGCAGAAAAATCATGTTGGAGATGGCGTGAGAGTGATTTTGTCGGTCTGAAACTAGCTTTAATTGTGAAACTTTTTTTCAGAACCACTGTTCTGCCAAGCAGAATTGTTAATGTGGCATTTCATGCTTATTTTTTGTGTATCTATGCTTCCTCTTTACTTTATTCAAATTAAGTTTACTGATGATCATTCTGCATTGGTTTCAGTATGTCTGATAATCTCTCTGTTGGTGTGGTATTTCATGAAAAGACAAATTTCTCAGAAATGTCATTACTTTTTTTTACCCATTAAAGCAGCACATCCATAAAGATCTTTTAAGCTCCCATATGTTCCTTTTATACCTTCCTCAAAGAATTTTCTCATTTTCCCTTTCTTTTTACTAGATATTTGTTATGAACGATTTTGATGGACAATAAATGGAATTCTGTTAAAAAGATACTGAAAGAGGTATAACTGTTCCTGTGTTGTAAGGTGGATATTGATTTGCCATTGGAAGAACTGTATTTACAATTGTTTTCATTATGTAAGGTGGGAACACAGAAATTAAACTTCCAACATTTATAATGACATATATAGATGTATAGGAAATAATGACCTATACCTGCAAATGTAAGTGGTAAAAATGCCACTCAGTATTGATGTCTACAATTTGGAGCAGAATCCTGCTCAAATAATCTTACTGGTATCAGTGTGACTCTTTTTCTATTAAAGGCCTCCGTCTGCAAGGAAAACTGCTAAAACTGCGTTGTGAGGCTGTGTTTACATGCCAGTGTATAGCACAGAACACTTGGGATCCCAATCTCCTTGTTGTCCAGATAGGACATCTGACCTAGTGCACCACATCTCTCATCTGGGATATGCATCTGCAATTCTTTTCGGCAGAAAGCAGACCACACTGAAGTTTTGCTCTTGAGATAGCTTTGGTTTTCAGCAGTGGTATGTATTCAGACCTTGAGCATTTCCAGGTTTCTTAGTGGAAATGTTGCCTAAGTTGACACAATTAATAAAGAAATGTGAAAACTTTGTCCCACACTCCTAAATTAGAAACAACAAAAAAAAAACAACATACAGACAAAACCTCAAAACCATTCTAGATTTCTAGAATGAACAGTAATAAGCTCTACTGTGAGAGGTTTTTTGTTCAGGGAAAATGAGTAAATGAATAAATTCTGATTGGAATGGTGAGAAAAGCAACCTTTGGAGCGATTTTTCTAAGGTAAGTTTGTAAATAAGGAAACCACAGTTGCAGTAACTTGGAAAGAATAAGGCAAAGGGAGTCCTCCCATTTTCTTTCTGGTACTAAATTTTTTGGAGTAATTTAGAAGCAGCATGGAGAATGAAGGTGCCTACAGTGCCAAAGAAAGTTGACTATAGACATGACAGACTAGAAGTAGTTGATCAGATAGCACATCAGTCCCTATTCATCTCCATTTTCATTTTTCTAAAAGGACTGCTGTGTTCAAATGCCAATATGGAGACATTTCGTATGCCAGCTATTTGCAGATAGTCCTTCCTTACTTAAGAAAGACGGTTTCCAATGCCTGTGTTATGATAACACACTGGCTGCATGCCCATTCAAATCTTCATGCATATTTCTCATATGATGAATTTTTATTGCAGATTAGAAGTGACGAGAACAGACTCTCTGCCTTAAAAGTGCTCTATATTCATTTACATATATATGACCCAAAGCCTTTCTTTTGTGAAATGGGCCAGTAAGCTACCACTTGAGTCTCTGTGCTATATATACTTATAACTATATTAACCTTTCTATTATTATTACTGTGTCCTTAAAAAAGATCTTTTTAAAGGTCCTGGAAAACAGCCAGGGAGTAATAGTCTCTTCCTGGGCACCTGGTGCAAAGTAGTTTGCATTTACACAGCTTATTGATGCAGTCTGGCCTGATCCGTGCTGTATAGTGTATGGAGTGGTGTGGTTCAATACTACACTACAAGCTAACTTTGCTGCATGCCCACATGGCTGCAGTACCTTATTCCCACTACGCATAACTTTAAACTACTCTCTGTAATTTTGTGGATACTCGTTACACACCTTTGTAGGAAACACTGTTGCACTATATCCACAATGCAGTGAATATACATGCAAGACATTATAGGAGGGAAAAGTCATTTTACTTAAAAACTGAAACAAAACTTGCTCCACTCACTCCCACTCTCTCTTACCACACAAGCACTATAATGTATGTGATGCCCAAGAGGTTCACCCAGTGGTCAGGGATCAGGGTAGGAGTGTTCAGGCTGTCTGGACAGGGGTCAACCACCTCAGTGCTCATGTCCAGATGTTAGGATGCATTGTTTGCAATGATGTGGAAGACAGGGGAAGACAATTATCAAGTCCCAAACACAAATACAGTCTGGGCAGAGAATGGATTGAGAGCAGCCCTGACAAGAGGGAATTGGTGGTGATGGTTGACGAGAAGCTCAACATGAGCCGGCAATGTGCACTTAGAACCCAGAAGGCCAAACGTATTCTGGACTGCATCAAAAGCAACGTGGCTAGCAGGTCGAGGGAGGTGATTCTCCCCCTCTACTTTGCTCTCTTGAGACCCCACCTGGAGTACTGTGTCCAGCTCTGGGGGTCCCAACATAAGAAGGACATGGAGCTGTTGGAATGAGTCCAGAAAAGGGCCATGAAGATGATGAGAGGGCTGGAGCACCTCTTCTATGAAGACAGGCTGAGAGAGTTGTGGTTGTTCAGCCTGGAGAAGAGAAGGCTCTGGGGAGACCTTCTAGCAGCCTTCCAGTACCTGAAGGGGGCCTACAGAAACCTGGCAAGGGACTTTTTACAAGGGCATGTAGTGACAGGATGAGAGGGAATGGTTTTAAACTGAAAGAAGGTAGATTTAGATTATCTATGGGGAAGAAATTCTGTACTGTGAGGGTGGTCAGACACTGGAACAGGTTGCCTAGAGAAGTTGTGGATGCCCTGTCCCTGGAAGTGCTCAAGACCAGGGGCCTTGAGCAACTCGATCTAGTGGAAGGGTATCCTTGCCCATGGCAGAGGGTTGGAACTAGATGATCTTTAAGGTGCCTTCCAACCCAAACCGTTCTATGATTCTATGTTTCTATGACTCTAAGAAGTCCTCTTCACATCTCCTGGGTTAGTGACCATGCACAGATATAAGATAGGCCTTTTTTTATGCTTTCAGATCTGGCAGTATATCTATCCTAGTACACATCTGTGAGCCAGCACTGCTATTGTCTCCAAATCTGTGTGTTTTATGAACATACATATAGGTGTGCTGAGGTATTGATGACCTGCTAATATGGATGCCATTAACACAGGCGCTGAGAGCCCTTTCCCTGATGCGTGTTCCTGCTGGTGCCTCCACACCCAGACATTCCCATTCATTCTTTGTTCACACCAATCTTAGCCTTACTGATGCAATTCTTTACGTCTTTATAGTACCGATTGATTTTTAATTTCAAGCAGTAGTGCTGAGAGTTATTTATATCCTTCTGCATCAAACAACCTTGCCAGGTCTCTGTGTTATTGGGGAACATTCCTGCAACTGAAAGATCAATAAATACATCTGAAGGCTCTAAAAGATTTTAAATTTACTTGTCTTGTGCCAAAGATAGTAAGAGGACGGCCTCAAAAATCAACTCATTTATAGCTGTACCATTGAAGGGACCTACTTGGTTTTCCCTAGATTCTCTCCTGTAAGCAACCTAGAAAACATGCCATCTGAATAAGAAATAGAAGGGAAGTGATTCAAAATGATGATGTAGATGTACCCGTAGCTTGTATCTAGATTTACTTGCTGATGTGTTACAGGACAATTTGGATCTTTGGTCCTTCAATTCAAAAACCTCTTGGACCATGTTCTAGTCCTTCTCTGGATATTGTAGCTCTGTGGAAAAAAAAAAAAGGAAAAGTGTTTATGAAAAGAGAAGTTGTACAAAGGAGAGGGTTCAGTACTAGTCACAATGTCATCTAACCATGAAGTTATTGCCAGGACTCACATGTGCATCTGAAACAGGCAAAACAGAGATAGCGTGAAATTGCATGGTCGTACACATTAAAAAGATGGATACATAGATAGATAGACAGATAACATAAATGTTACCCCATTTACATTAACATGTACAGCTATATTCAGTAGAGAAAAGAAAAAAAAACACAAAACACCACACCCAAAACTAAATAAACGAACCAAATCAACCAACCAAACAAACCACATATTAGAGACATACGATTACCTAGAAGTTTGGATTATTCAATTTTTATTACAGAACTAGTTCATATCCTCCATAAGATTGAACCTATCTATTTCTAACACTTTAAATTACACTTCAGATACCACTAACCTTAAGGTAACAACTGTAAATATTAGCTGAACTACATACTGAAAGTAAGAGACTTGGTATAGATTCCTTACTTTTCATTTCTTGGCATACTCATTTTTCTTTAGTTCACTGCTTACTGAGAACATCTTACATAGGCTTAAAGTATGCTTGTGATTGACTTTGTATTTTGAAAATTTAATAGGGGTGAAGGAGACATTGGCTTTTCCTGACACCAAAAGACTTTGCAAGCAGAAAGCCCTGACAAAAAATTATAGAATTGAGTCGTTTCCTACCCTTCCTTTTGCACCTCGATCATTATACCAAAAAAAAAAGAATGACTCATGGGGCCAACAAGAAAGAAATCAATCAAGAAAAGCACTTACCCTGAAACTCAGACCTAAGTAACTCCTGCATGCAGGGAAAGGGAAAAGGAATCCTAGAACAGAGTTTTTTACTGGGCTACTGCTTCTACATTTTTAATTAAAAAGCCATCAAATAAAATGTGTGAACAATATGAGAAGCAGGCATAAAACAATTCAGAAGGAAGAATGAAGAACAGCTAAAATAGTTAATTTTCTGGTTTATTGCTTTAACCACTATACTATTATATAAATGTTCAAGATAGTACAGCTTTGGTTTGCATGTATAATTTAATAGATTTAATCATGGCTATTCTGCTTTACAGTAAGTTCAATTATTACTACATATATTAAGAATGCTGATAAAATGTCTTTCATCTACAACTTATTGGAAGATTCAGATGCAAAAATGTTCAGCTTGAGAATGCCACAAGGATTAAAGAAAATAAACCTTGACAAGTGTGGTCATGCTGGTGACATCTCAGAATTTTCTGGTTGTTACTTAAGGTTCTTTCACAAAAGTATAGTTACCTATGGAGTGAAAGCCACACAGACTTTTGGTGAATTTTTATATTAGAAGGATGCCCACCTTTGGAAAACTGAGTGAAATTCTGTGTAATTCTGAGGAAACTTTGGTGACAAAATAATTATATAAGTACATAGCCATACAGTTACATAAATATAAAGCCATCAAGCTGAACAATGTAACTAATGCATTCATTTATTTTTCTGTTGGCATATTCCAGGCTGTTTGAACATCATAACCAACAAATTTTCAGCTATTCATTCCTACCATAAATTGGATTTAGTGTAAACCAAAAGCAATTCAATCATTCCTCAGAATGATAGTTTTCTTACTGTTCCTTTGAGTTCATTTTGCAAAGGACTGTGGAACATGAAATCTTTTATTTATACTACAGTTTTCATTACTGAGTAACATCATGATCTGTAGCTACCATGCTGTAGAATTACACGAAACTATTTCTTTCCGATTTTTTCAAGTATGTAGGAAATGCAAGGGGGAAAACCTGAGAGAATGAACATAGCTTTTATCTTCTCTGTCACACAGTAAGCCATCCAGAACAACTGAGTCAAAATATAATTCTTGGTCTGCTTTAGGAATCTGTGTAGTTAAGACTAGTCTTCCTTGGGAACCGCTGTAAAATTACAATACAGCCTTTATTATGCAGACATTTTAACTTATTTCAGTAAGGCTCATTCCACAGCGGGATTCCATTGACATACACAATATGAGCAGAAATGGTTCTTTGAGCAGAAAGTTTATAATACTTTTCTATACAAAACTTCTAAAAAGATCTTTTAATAAAATATTATTAAATTATCTTTATGTCTTAAGAATATCAATAACACAGAATTTCAGTGCCAATTAAAAAAAAAAAAAAGAATTTGACCGCACTGTTACATTTGAGTGCATGTAGCTCATTCCAGAAATAACAGAAGGAAAATCCCAAATGATAGACAGAACAGCAATTTTACTATGAAATCGGTTAGTAGTTTCCACACTGACTTTTCCTTAAGCAATATATGAACATGCATGCATGCATACATACAGTTTGTTGCATTAGAAGAACCTATCCCATGGATAGTTCTGCTAATTAGTGTGAGTATATGGAAATAGCTGAAGAAAGAAATGGAGTAACAGAGGGCTGCCAAAATTGGTATGCATTTTTGCTTGAGTAATTTCCTTTCAAAAATTACAGATGAAGAAAATGAAAGAGAAGGAGGGGTGAATTCCTCTAACTTAGAAGCTATGGACATTAAGGAGAAAACAGTTCACTCTGAGATGCATAATCATAGATTATTCAATACAATGTAAGAGTGATATTTTACTCTACTTTTAATAAATATGTGTAATATAATATAACACAATACAATGCAATGAAATACAATATATGTAATACAAATACTAATTATATATAAAATTGCAACATATATAATTGCAATGTGTATATGTATATATAATTGAAAAAAAAAATATTTGTACTAGGAAAACAATTAGATCCTGATCCATCTAGAGTGAACAACTTCTACAGCTCCTTCAGGCCACAAGCAGAAATGACTCAAAAGCTCTTACTGAATTTTTGAAGTCTTGAGCTGGCTTGAAAGTGAATAGTTCCTGCAGAGAAGGAAAGGAGCCTAAAAATCTGTTGTTACAGAGGCACCAGCTGAGGAAAGGGTTAACAGAAACACTGTCTGCCAGCAAAGCCACCTGAACAAATTTCCATCAGGGCCCCTTCTTTCCAATAGCATACAGCAGTTTGCTTTCATTTGGTTCGATTCAAGGTTTTCTGCAACCATATTATAAATTGGATTACTAAGATAATTTGACTTGAATAGTTCTGTGGAAAATACCTGCAAATCCTATGCACTTTAATCTTAACCTGGAATTTCACAATTTGCAGATGAGGAGAACTAACACAGAAGTGTAAAAACGATGATGTACCAATGCCACCCTGTGGAGCTGATTTTGAACGAGGAGGAGAAGACACATTACAGCACTCAGAATTGGTGAGTGAAATCCTCAATTTCTCCCTGTGTGGTAGTTCCACAATCATTAATATGGACCTCTAAATTATCTAGTGTTGACCTGCTAGCATAGCAGTACTAATGCAATCCAGATTAAGCATAAAAGTGCAATCATATTTCTATCAATTCAAAATGTTTATGTCAAAACGGTGCTTGTATTATTGACTTTAAGTTAACTATGGGAAAACAGTGCAAACCCTGCTTAAAATGTACTGACTCAAGGTTCTGTCCTCATTTTTTAACAAACATAAAACTTGGTAAATTAATGTATAACAGACATACTTTGCATCATATCAAAAATAGTATTGTTGATCTTGGATTAAGGTTGATGCATCCCACCTAAATTTAGACAGCTGACGTGTAACTGTCTGTACCGGAGCTGTATGTATGTGTGAGGACAAGCCAGTTCAGCCTGAAGTAGATGTTGGCAACGGGCAGAAGAATTGCAATAGGTACACACTGATTTCTCCACATGAAATACAAAGATGAGACTTGCTCAAATGTAGTTATTTACACTGTAGTCATTATAGCTAGATTAGATTAATCCAGTCCTAGGAGTGCTCAATTTGATTTAGGCTTAAGTAAGGGTATGTGGAAGGAGAGTGTCTGCTCCTTTAAGGGTATCTGGTCAAAGGAGCAATAAAGACCTGACCAACACCTAATAAGGGAGTTTGTGATAAAAACAAACCTGGTCAGTGGCACAAATTAGGGTGTGAAAAAGTTTTATCTTTGTAGTAGGGAGGATAACGAAAGGGAGACGAACACACAGAGACCTAAAACCTGACCCATTAGCGTTAAGAAACAATAACCAGAAACAAACCTGGTCAGTCACACTAATGGGCTATCAAGAACGGCCGACAAATGGGACTTAGCAATGGATGAGGAGGCAAACCTGGGAGTCCTGCATGTTGGAAGGGGTCGGTGGGACTATAACAACTGATAAGGCAATGTGCAGGAGAAGAGGGAGCAGGAAGGAACAGAAAGGGCGGGGAGCCAGAAAGGGGTATAAAAGGGGCCGATTGTGTATAAGCATGCTGCTCTGGCTGAGCCCTGTGCCTGATCACCACCATGTCATGTCTTCTTATATCTTCTTATTAAATCTTTTCTTAACTCTCTCTCACAATAATCTCACTCTCTATCCCATGTGCGTGTGTATGCACTGCAAGGATTCAGTGCCAGCTGCTGGTGAGACCTGTATATGTGTGAGTGAAATTTGGGGCCAGCTACTGGAGTCAGACCAGGGGTTTGGGTGTCCTTGGCCCGTGGTGTCAGCTACTGGAGCCCGTGGGGGTTTTATTCTCCAGTCACTGGGAGCAGAAACAGAGTGTGTCCCCAAAAACAAGCTACTGGGGGGACCGGGGTGAGGGAGGCGAGGGGGTCAGTGTCAGCAGCTGGAGCAGGACCACAGGTCACAGCCCGTGTGCCTGGTGCCGGCTTCTGGGGTATATAAAATTAGATTCTCAGGTCAAAAAAATCTAGTCCATTGTTGTTTCAAAGAAACATTGCGTATAATTTAATCAAAAAGCAGATTTCATATAGCATGCCAGAAGCCGATGTCTTTAATATAAATGTTTTTCTAATTCCCTGCTTAAATTTATGACTAGCTTACAAACTATTTCTTATTTTACCATTATTGTCTTTTAGGTTGAATAGCTCTTTTTCTTCACCAGCTTTTGCATTCCTCTTATAGAGAAATACAATACAGAGAATGTAGAGAGGTCTCTATTTGTACTAGATAAGCATATCTATCTACAGTATTTAATTTGCTGGGTCAAGTTGTTTTAGTCTTTAAATATAAAACAGTTTAATTCCTCAACTCATCAGAAGTGGAATTTCTCTGTACTTTCCAGTTTTGAAGCTATCTTGCCTGAACAGAGGTGATCAGACCTGAAGACAATATTTCTAAGGAAACAAAAATATAGATTTTTTCTTGTGTCTGTAAGAAATTTATGAGACCAAAGACTGCATCATTATGTGATCTATTAATATCTAGATTTTCCTCCTCCTTCCTTATTTCTGTCTGAGGAGCTCCCAACTTGCTACATAATTTTTTACTGTTAGTTCCCAAGTATCTGATTTTTTACTGCATTGTATTTCTTTTAACTCAGTTGCATTATTGCTGTCCTCTAGCTGACCCTGTTCATATTTCTTTTATACTGGCACATCCCAGTTTTGTGTCATCAGCGTATTTCCGGTTCTTTCATGCACAAGCCACTAAATAAAGTATGAGCAAAATATTAAGTAAAATCAAATCCACAAACAAGTCTTGTGAAGCCCTCCTAGTAACATCCTTCCTTACCAGTTCAGACTGATTGGTCCAGATATTCTTACATTGATCTCCATCTCCTTCATCTTAATTAATAACATCTCCCCTGGCAATATATCAACTGCTCTACCGAAGTCCAGATAAAGCAGTTTAGATAAAGCATTGCCTTTGTCTGAAGAAAATATTAGAAGTTTTCTTAACAAAGAAACGTATGAGGTTAATCTGTTACTTTGATATATCCCTTCTACTTTTTTATCTGCTTTCTATTTAATTCACTATCTTCAATGTTCTTAAGTAACTTTTCTTTCCAAATTTAGCCATTGCACTCACACCTTCCTCACTTTTTAATCTTTATGTAATATAGCTACTACATTTTCTGTTTGTGTATAAAAATGAATTGTCTTTGATTTTATTGCATTACTGGACATACTGATCCCGTGAGTTCATGTAGCAATTACCTCTGAATTCTTTAATGAAGAAATATCTGGTCTCTCTGCCGTAAGCAATTGAGACCATTGAAGTTAACCTCTTCATTAGATGTTTCATTTTCCATCATCCATCACCGCATATGTATGAACTATCCTGCATATCACCAGTGTTAAAGGATTTTTTTAATTTTTTTTTTTAAAACTGAATTAAAATATTTTGTCATACTTAGAGGAGAGTACACTTGAATCCTCTCTACATAGCAATGGACTAATTATTCATGAATATTTTCCAGTTTGTACTTTTGGGTGTTTTTTTTTGTTTTCTTTGTCCCCATAGCTTTTCTGGAAATTGTCCTGGACAAGATGGATAGGAGTCTATAGTAACCATCTTGGACTCTCATTACTTTCTGGGTCAATGTGCTTGAGCAACTTTTATGTATTTGAGGGGACTCCGAAAGGCACAATTTTAAAAGAAAAAAACATTATTTCGTTAGAATCAATAAACTACTAGGTTAAATAATATTGGACTGTGTGTCCAAAGAGTCTCTGGTGGCTGGGCAGCTGTCAGCAACTGGTGGAAGGTTCAGCTTTTGTTGCTCCTGCATCAGCCTGATTCTCAGTGTTGCTCAATTGCCATCTTCAGGCTTCCTGTTTATCTCTTTATGTCCAAATTGAGGTTTTGGGTTTTTTTGAGGGGAGATTGTTTTGTTCCGATTCTTTTTTTCTGGAATCATTGAGCTGCAGACTGTCCCCATACCAGCAATCTTACTTCTGTTTGCAATTTTATATTTCTTATCTTGCATGGCTCTTCCCAGCAGACTTTTTCTATCAAAACTAGGCCTTGGATCACTGACAGCTCAACCCCTAGGAGGAGGGGAAGGTAGTTTTATAGTATAATTCATTTTATCAGGAAGCAGAAATAGTCATAAAGTGAATCAGATGAATCATATTTTCAGTGTGATTGACTACTTTCTTCCTTCAACTGTACACAATGGGTAGTGTAACTAGCTAAGAAGCAGATGTCTGCATTAGGGACATCTAAGTCAGGTAAGATGAAATCTCTTCAAGATCTTTGCCTTTAACCCTTCAAAGGAAATGGCCACTGTACAATTACAGAAGAACCTCTTAGTCTTCACATGTTCTTGCCACTTTAAAAATAGCCATTTGTGAGTGTTCTCTGTTAACTGTTTATATCATCAGGATTAAATGATAGCTGCAGCCTGTAACATAGATTTTTAGCCGATCTTCTCTGCCTAACTTTAGGCTTGAAACTAGGTAGGCAGTACCTCAAGGGATCCTCAAAGGTTCTAACCATATTCCACTAATCTCTCTAATCTCTTTCCACTAGGAAAAGTTAGAAGGGCTAGTATAGTGAGCAAAAACCTGTAGGTGCAAATTGGTGTTATACATTAGGCAGAACTGATCCAAGTCCGATCTTTGTATATGCAGAAGTCCAGCCTTGTTATATGGCATCTCTCATACTCTCCACTATCCATAGGCTTTAAATTTTAGGACAGTTTTTTCAGGTTATTTTGCCAGAAATGAAAGACAAACCAGTAATTCTGGAAGCAAGTCCATTTTTTTATTTGAAAATTAAAAAAAGACCATGATACTAACTTTCTATCTCAAAATACTATTACATTCTGCAATCTGCAGAATCAGTGAAATATTTAGAAAGTGATGTGCTAAAATCAATATAAAAATACAGTAATACAGTGATATTAATAGAAAAGAAATTTGAAAACATAATTTGAGAAAATTCAAAGATTTATCACTGCAAGTATTTTTTCTCCCCTAGTTACCAGATCTTCAATCACTATCAACTGGCTGTAATCTTCCTGAACTCCAGACAAGATTATACTTCACCTCTAGACACATACAGGTCCAGATTGTGGATGGTTTTGCGTGATCAGGTTAGAACAGGTGAAAAGAAGTTTTACAGCATTACAAAAGGTCTTTGTGTGATGGGAAAATAAAGGGAAAAGCTCAAAACTGAAAACTCCATTAAAGCACCATTAAAGTTATTGAGAGCTTCACCACTGATTTCGGTGGCTCTGAGATGTTGTGAAAATAAAATTGCAAACTAATACCACTAGGTTTATAATCTTTATCAAAATTTCAGAAGAAAAGCTGAGTTCATTAGCATGAGAAGAATTTGCAATTATTAAGCTGAAATATATCCAATGACTTCTCAGTTAAGGACAACGTGAACTGTTTTTTGTTTGTTGTTTTTTTACTTCACATGTGTGAAAATCAGTAGTAATACAGAACAATTATAAATGGCAACATTATCGTTACTTGCCTGAAAACTGTCCCAAGGATACAGATATGTGCTATTCAAAAACTTTTTTAGAAGTTTCAACAAAAAAATATTAAGTTAATATCAGTACTACTTTTTTATGGAGTTTTGGAGAGTATTTGTTTGGTTTGATTAGCTATTGAGTTTGGCCAATCTGTTATCATTATTCAAGCTGAGTGAACCATAATAATGAAACAGTGCTGCTGGTGAAAAGTGATTTACCAGGTTCTCATATGGCACAATGTCCTCAGCAGTCCGCTTTATGATGATTTCTGACTCTTTAAACTGGCACACAGATGTATATACCCATGATTATGGGCATGTGCTGACATTTAAGCCACAAGGATAACAACAGTCTGAGGATGTGTGAAGCACCCTAATATATTACATGAGCATAGCTCCTGAAGGAGCTGGTTGAAATGACTCCTCTCATATCTTATTCCCATGACTCTCAACAGGAAATACAACATTGATCTACTGAATGTCTAAACAGTCCGTAGTGTCATAATTGATGATTAGATTTATCTCATGGCATTTTTCATTTGAAAATTGTATTATCCCTCATATTATAAATGATTATCCATCATTAGTGAAGCTTGAGATACAGTTAAATAAACTCTGTCAGATTTCAATGAGCGTAATAGAAAAAAAAGAAGAGTTTGACCAACTCATCTCCCTGTAGACCTGTTGTCTATAGAGCATTTTGTAGTGACTTAAACACTTAGCTCAAAGAGACTCTCTCTTATTCTAATATAATGAATCTAAAAGTCATTATAATAGAACTCGGTCTGAAAGTATTACTTCATTATCTGCTTCATACTGTGGGCCACAAGGGAAATAATACAACATAGAGGTAAAATATAGTTATCATCTTCATTTACAATGATGGAAACAATATATATATATATAGGGCATTAGATCATTCAAAAACTTTCTGTGGAAGAAAGTTGGATGTGCTTTCCTTTGAGCAGATTTATGAAAAAATTTATTATCAATATGAAAGGATAAAAATATGTACTGTCATTGATGTTTTCAGAAAAAAATCTTAATAACAAAGTTCTACACTGAGTGGATTTTATTGGCAAGGAATATATGGATTTTGCTTAAAAAACATGTAAGTACTCAACATTCGTTTCTGCAGTAATATAAATGCTAACAATTTCTTAGAATATTTCTTCTAGTTCTTGTGTATATTTTAATAACTTGTTATGTCTCTATGGTTGTAAATACTCAAATCCCTGCTGTAAATTTCATCAGCTCAGAGTCTGGAAATTATAATTCAGACATAGTATTACTTTGAGCAAGGACTTTGCAGAACAAAGAAATTGTTTGAATTTAATTCCTCTATATTTCTGTAAAGAAACCATTCACAAGCCCACACACCTTTAACCCAGGGTCTAAGAGGTTGGTTCCATTCTCCAGTCCCTATAATAAAATTACCTGATATAAGGGATGTTAGATCATATTTTGTTTAAGGCGATCTTGATTTCCCTGCCTGTTGATGAGATACATGAAAAATAAAATCTTTTTTTTTTTTTTTTGTCAGTATCTGTTTTGTAGTGTGACAAGTGTAAAAACACAGAACATCTTTTGTTGTCTAAAATACTTTGAATAAGCACAAGGAAAAAATCTGCTAAATAAGGTGTCATTTCTACATTTTCACTTCTTGGACTGGAATCATTCTCTAAATAGAAATAAGTGTTAAAAGAAAGAGAAGGAAAATAAAACTAACAGTAGCACAGAACAACTGTTTTGGATGAGTGATATTTTCATTTTAACTGATTTTTAGTTACTATCTCTAAAAAAGAATATTATTTTTTTTTTAAAAAAAGAAGCATCTTGCAAACCACTCTGTGTTAACATTTTCCAAAATGCATTACCATTAACATGAACTTAGCTAGGTTTGGAAATTTTAGCTGCTCTGGACAAATAACATTTTTTATTTGTTAGTGAAATATCTCAAGGTCAGGGTTTTGGTTTTGGTTGTTTTTTATTTTTCCCCCTTACTTCCATTATCATAAATCATTAGAATGTAAATTCATCTTCTAATTCTGACACATTTTTCTGTCAGTTGTGGTAGTCAAGATCCACAAGTTAAATACCACTATTCTTATTTTACTTCTATTAAATGCCTATTAACTGTACCCAAAGTTCAGACAGACAGACATCCATAATCCCACAAAAAGAACAATTTACCAAAGTCTGCCTCTTAGAATTTTTCCTCTCTCCAGCTTCATAAGACCACCAGCAGTGGTTATAGGAGAAAAAGAGGCAAATAGATAGATAGACAGATTGATTGATTGATAGATCAGTAGAGAGATACATTTTACAGTATTTGCATTGATAAATGCGTAATATTATTTCTGACTATGAAAATGACATTTTCAGGTTATCCACTGATCCAAAAGGAAGCAGCTGGTTTCTGTAAATTAGATTTATTATAGAAAACAGCTGGCCTGTGTTCTACCTATTGCTCCACCAATATTGTAGATTAATTAAAATTATTTATGTGCTTATGCTACTCCCTCTATAATTTTTTACCTGGTACTTCTTTCACCTGTGAGGATTATCATATATGAAATATCTATCTACCAAAATGTCCCATTTTTAATTGATTTTCTTTAGTTGCATATTTTTACAAGACATAAGCATAGAAACAAATATTTGAATATGGTTACTCGAAGACCAGATGGCATTTCAGCTTTACGTTTACGTATAATAAATGCGAACTATAGGTAATGAAGTGGGAAGTCTTGAAAAGGCTGTAGGTCAAAATCAAATTTTATCTCCTTTAAAGACAAGTAGTATTAAAAATGATTTTCTCCTGCATGTGGAATTTGCAATTAAACAACCTTCCAACTGAATCAGTATGGCAGTCTCAGAAACATTACTGTGTTTCAGCACAAATTTACCAGACTAAATACAAAAGAATGGCCTATAACATAGTGTGAACAGACCATTTCAGTTTTTAATGCATCATATGATTTACAACTTACAGTATTCCAGGCAATATGGTCATTCACCAGGACAATTCTTAAAAAAAAACCCCAAACCTACCTTTTCAGAAACAATTAATGTAAAATTTTCATTATCCTGCTCAGAACAAATATTTTCTATTCAGATTCCATGGAAGTTTATTATCATTATTCTAGCTCTGGGTGATGGGAGTTGTCATAAAGAAAAAAAAGTTAACTTTAAAAATAAAATCCCAAAAGAAAAAAGTAGATCAATAAATGTCATGAAAACTATTGCCAGAAAAACAGTTTGCTTCATTTTGTTTTATTTAAACAGTATAACACAGAAAGCTTTGCTTTGACAATGTTACATCTGTAAACAGTGCTGCTTTTTAACTGTAGTCAGTCTTTATTTGATTATTTTTAACATTAACAATTTAGCAACATCGTTATGTTCTGTGATTATTCTTTCAGTCCAAAACATCAATTTGACTGTGGAATAGAATACAAAAGAGACAGGAAGGCTAGTATTTTTATGTGAATAATTATAACAAGCAAAAGATCTGACCACTGACAGTCATAGCAGGGCTTTATTTACGTTTATAGTTAAATTGGTGCTTATAGTCTAGAAACTATTATACAACTCATTTCGAAGAAAAAATCCTTGAGCCCAATTAATCTGCAGAAATTTTAATTGTCCTTTTTCTAATTTCCAAGTGAGTGCTCCAAAAATAGATATGAGCCCAAGCTTATGTACTGTACACTTTGATTAATACTAGCAGCCAGATAGCCAAAAATACCAAATGTACAAGGTCAGGGAAGTAGCCAACAACCTTCAGTGAAGGTAAGACTTGCAAGTCAGCTACAAGCTGTGGTATTTCATATGTCTTGAAGTAATATGCTTTTTCTTTGCTTTGCTTTTAGTACTAATATCAAATAGCACTGACATGTGCATTAATATGTGATCTAACATATTTACATAGTCTTTTCCCTGTGACCAAGGGATTGCATCACTCATTCTGATTAGCAAGCAGAATGTCTAAGCTAACTGATATCACTTCAGGAAATATATAGATACATACATAATTTACACTACTTAGGGAGCCAAAATAATATTCTAAATTAATCTAACTTCTACTGCTTAAAAGCTAGTTGTCTAGGCTAAGCTAATGGTCAAATCTCCTCATATAGTTAAGAATAAGAGTAAAAAAATCACATCTAAGAGGCAACAGAGCCTACCATTCTTGGACATTTATTTTAGCAGCAGATAAAGATATATGAGACAAGCACATGTTAGGTGCTTAATTTTCAGATGTCCATTCTCTGGTAATGAAAAGATTCCTTCTGAAAGTGCGAACTCTGCAATTTTGTTGGAGAAAAATGAATAAACTTAAGAGGTGAATATAAACTGATCTAAGGAGTGAAAGATGGAAACAGAGTGTGTTTTTGTATTTGAAATAGCATGAAAGCATGAAAGAAAGGAGAAATTAATAGTAGATACAGTAGTTTTGCTAAATGGGTAACTGCATTTAAGTGTACTGTAAACAGTGATACTGAATAAGGAAAGCACATATTATTGAGTAGTGCTGATTTTACAAAAAAATAAAATTTTCTGAAAAAAAAAAGAATTTGGCAAGAATAACCACTCTACCTTAAGATATGAAGGCATTCACCCATAACAGCCTCTATCTCTGTTTGTTGGACCTATACATCTTACTCCTACCACAGATTTATGATAAGCAAAAATTGTTTACTATCTAGTTCTAAAGAGAGATTACACTTAGAATTTTAATTACTAGGGTGGTGGATCTTCAGTGTAAACAGTATCTATTGAATCAATAACTCAGAAATAATTAATAACTTCCGCTATTAAAAGCAAGAGAAAATATGGAACACAAACAGTGAAGAAGTAATGGCATGTACACTCATACGCCTAAAAGCAAAATAGATTAACCTCAAGACAGTCGTTACTTAGATTCTGCTCAGCTGGGCAGAACATTTTGTAAGATTTTCTGTGCTCAGAAACTTACATTTTTAGAATCATAGAATCATTTTGGTTGGAAAGGACCTTTAAGACCATTGAGTCCAACCATTAACCTAACATTACCAAGTCCACCACTAAACCATATCCCTAAGCACCACATCTACACGTCTTTTAAATACCTCCAGGGATGGTGACTCCACCATCCCTGGGCAGACTTCCCTGGGCAGCCTGTTCCACTGCTTGATAACCCTTTCCATGAAGAAATTTTTCCTAATACCCAATCTAAACCTCCCCCAGCACAACTTGAGGTCGTTTCCTCTCGTCTTATCGCTTGTTACCTGGGAGAAGAGACTGACACCCACCTTGCTACAACCTTCTTTCAGATACTTGTAGACAGCAATAAGGTCTCCCCTGAGCATCCTTTTCTCCAGGCTAAACCTCAGTTGCCTCAGCCACTCCTCATAAGACTTGTTCACCAGACCCTTCACCAGCTTTGTTGTCCTTCTTTGGACTCGCTCCAGCACCTCAATGTCTTTCTTGTAGTGAGGGGCCCAAAACTGAACACAGTATTCAAGGTACAGCCTCACCAGTGCCGGGTACAGGGGGATGATGACTTCCCTTGTCCTGCTGGCCACATTATTTCTGATACAGGATAGGATGCTGTTGATCTTCTTGGCCACCTGGGCACACTGCTGGCTCATATTCAGCCAGCTAATCCATTTTAATCCATTTTTAATTAAATTATCTAGTATTATCAAGTATTAAATTATTACAGGATCATAGAATGGTTTGGGTTGAAAGGACCTTTAAAGATCATCTACTTTCCAACCCCCCTGCCATGGGCAGGAACATCATTCACTACATCAGGTTGCTCAAAGCCCCGTCTAACCTGACTTTGCACATTTCCAATGTTGGGGCGTCCACAGCTTCTCTGGGCAACCTGTTCCAGTGTCTCACCACCCTCATCATAAACAATTTCTTCCTTACATCTCATCTAAATCAACCTTGTTTTAGTTGAAAGCCGTTGCCCTGTGTCCTGTCACTACAGGCTTTGGTAAAAAGCCTTTCTTTGTCTTTCTTATAAGCCCGTATACTTATACATGGAAAGGCTGCAAGGTGTCCCTAGAGCTTTTTCTTCCCCAGGCTGAACAACCCCAACTCTCTTAGCCTTTCTTCATAGGAGAGATGCGTCAGCCCTCTGATCATTTCTGCAGCCCTCCTCTGAAGCTGCTCCAGCAGGTCTAGGTCTTTCTTGTGCTGGAGACACCAGAGCTGGATGCAGTACTCCAGGTGGGGTCTCATGTTAACAGAGTAGAGGGGCAGAATCACCTCCCTCGACCTGCTGGCCACACTTCTTTTGATGCAGACCAGGATATTGTTGGCTTTCTGGGCTGCGAGTGTACATTGCCAGCTCATGTCCAGCTTTTCATTCACTAGTACCCCCAAGTCCTTCTCCACAGGGCTTATCTCAGTCTCACACACAGAATCACACAGAATCAATCAGGTTGGAAGAGAACTCAGGGATCATCGAGTCCAGCCGTTGCCCTTACACCACCCTGTCAACTAGACCATGGCACTAAGTGCCATGTCCAGTCTTTTCTTAAACACATCCAGAGATGATGACTCCACCATCTCCCTGGGCAGCCCATTCCAATGTCTAATAACCCTTTCTGATCTCTTCATCCCCTAGCCTGTATTGACACTGGGGGTTGCCCCAACCCATGTGCAGGACCTTGCACTTGGCCTTTTTGAACTTCATGAAGTTCACATGGGCTCACTTTTCCTTAAATGTTGCCCGTGCTAATTACATTTTCATTATGTTATTTTGTCATTTCTTCTTATCACTGGACTACTTATTTTCTAAACACAAAGTGCTTCAGCATTCATCAGCATGCATATTCTGAATCTTCTTTTTGGAAGTACTAGTTTTACCTTTGCTGCAACACAACTTTTTATCATCTTTTCTACTATAATCATCTTTTCCTCTTTAGTCATTGTCACGGTTTAAAGCTGGGCCAGTTATTAAACCTGTGGCAGATGCCCTCTGTTATCCCCCCGCACCCCCCCAAAGGGAAAGGGAAAGGGAAAAGGGAGAGAGGCTTCCGGGTTGGAAAGTTAAAACAGTTTTAATAAACTATAATAATGAAAAAAAAATAAAAAATAAAAAAAAATAATAATAGAAATAATCAAATATATACAAATATATATACAAAACCAAGATTGAGCTCCCCTGAAGTCAGCCACGTCACCACCGGCACTGCAGGGCAGGCTCCGGGAAGGCCCAGGCTGGGCCTAGCAACGGTCGAGAGCTGTATTCAGGGATGCACGGATCGGGATCGGGGGCAGCAGGAAAACAGACGGAGTCCTCCCTGGACACCGGCCATAGCAGAAAGGGGCGCGACCCTCGTGATCCCCCCCCTTTATACCGAGAATGACGTGTGTGGGATGGAATACCCTCGTTGGTCAATTTTGGGTCACCTGCCCTGTCTGCTCCCCACTGCAGCTGCAACCCCCCTTCGGCTCTTCACTTGTAAGCAGTGAGGAATTCAGCAGTGACCTTGGTTTCTCTAAGAATAAGTACAGCAAGAGCCTTACTGCACAACATCCCTACCGGTGCCTCAGCGATAACTACAAACTTCGGGCGTTATCAGTCTTGGAGGCAGACACTGTCTGCAAACATGCAGTTACTTAGAGGAGACTTAGCTGAAAGCAAAAATCACTGAAAGGAAAATCGGCCTGGTTTAGGCCAAACCAGGACATTCCACCCCTTATTCCATACCATTCACGTCATACTCAGATCACCACTAACTTTTCATTTTAAAATATATACAGATAACATTAGTTTATGATTCATCTCTATACAGAAGAAAAAAGTTCATCAAGTTCATTTAGTTCAGGATTGTGGGTTTCCATCTGGCTAGGAGTCTCCCAGGGTAGGAAAGATGGTATGAGCTTTGTCACAGTTCGTGCCCACGGGTTGCAGGTTAAAGATGTCAGTCTCGAGGAGGTTACTGGACGCCACTTGCAGCTAGCTCCGGTCTCATCACCACTGCTTCAACCTGAAAGACACTTATGAACACTGTTAGTATTATGCAGCAATTAACATCATGCAGTTCAGAATTAAGTATTCTCACCCAAGATCAGATCACCTTCAGGGACACATCGGACTCCACCATCCTGCAGCATCACCCACCAAGTACATCCAGGTCCTTGAGCAAAAGCAATCCCATGAATGGGTTTACCTTTGCCCGTAGCAGGAAGAACCCAGACAGTTTTTCCCAACAGATTCCCTTCATGCACCACAGGGACTTTATCCCCTTCTACTGTATGTAAAAGGTCTGACTGAGCAGGGCCAGCTCGGTTGATAGATCCTCTGGTGTTGACTAGCCAGGTAGCTTGTGCCAAATGCTTATCCCAGTTTTTAAAGGTTCCACCCCCCATTGCTTTTAGGGTAGTTTTTAACAGCCCATTATACCGTTCAACTTTCCCAGATGCTGGTGCATGATAGGGGATGTGATATACCCATTCGATGCCATGCTCTTTGGCCCAGTTATCTATGAGACTGTTTTTGAAATGAGTCCCATTGTCCGACTCAATTCTCTCTGGTGTGCCATGTCGCCACAAAATTTGCTTTTCAAGGCCCAGAATAGTGTTCCGGGCAGTGGCATGGGGCACAGAGTATGTTTCCAGCCATCCGGTGGTCGCCTCCACCATGGTAAGCACATAACGTTTACCCTGGCGGGTTTGAGGGAGTGTGATGTAGTCAATTTGCCAGGCCTCCCCATATTTATATTTCAACCACCGTCCCCCATACCACAAAGGTTTTAACCGTTTGGCTTGCTTAATTGCGGCGCATGTTTCACAGTCATGGATAACCTGTGCAATAGAGTCCATAGTTAAGTCCACCCCTCGGTCACGAGCCCATCTGTATGTTGCATCTCTCCCTTGATGACCTGAAGTGTCATGAGCCCACCGAGCTAAAAATAGTTCACCTTTATGTTCCCAGTCCAAGTCTATTTGGAACACTTTAGCAGCCTGCTCTGCTTGTTGGTTGTTTCGATGTTCCTCAGTTGCCCGACTTTTAGGTACGTGAGCATCTACATGACGTACCTTCACGACTAGTTTCTCTAGCCGAGTAGCAATATCTTGCCACAGTTCAACAGCCCAAATAGGTTTACCTTTACGCTGCCAGTTGCTTTGCTTCCACTGTTTTAACCACCCCCACAAGGCATTTGCCACCATCCATGAGTCAGTATAAAGATACAGCCTTGGCCACTTTTCTCGTTCAGCAATGTCTAAAGCCAGCTGGATGGCTTTTAACTCTGCAAATTGACTTGATTCACCTTGTCCTTCTGTGGCTTCTGTGACTCGTCGTATGGGACTCCATACAGCAGCTTTCCACTTCCGATGCTTTCCTACAAGATGGCAGGATCCATCGGTGAACAGGACATACTGCTTCTCATCCTCTGGTAGTTCATTATACGGTGGGGCTTCTTCAGCACGTGTCACCTCCTTTTCTGGTGGCATTCCGAAGTCTTTGCCTTCTGGCCAGTCCATAATCACTTCTAAGATTCCTGGGCGATTAGGGTTTCCAATTCGAGCCCTCTGTGTAATTAATGCAATCCATTTACTCCATGTAGCATCAGTTGCATGATGAGTAGTAGGAACCTTACCCTTGAACACCCAGCCTAGTACTGGTAATCGGGGTGCCAGGAGAAGCTGTGCTTCAGTACCAATTACCTCTGAGGCAGCTCTAACTCCTTCATATGCTGCCAGTATCTCTTTTTCAGTTGGGGTGTAATTGGCCTCAGAGCCCTTGTATCCTCGACTCCAAAATCCTAGGGGTCGACCTCGAGTCTCCCCTGGTACTTTCTGCCAGAGGCTCCAGGTAGGACCATTGTCCCCAGCTGCGGTGTAGAGCACATTTTTAACATCTTGTCCCGTACGGACTGGCCCAAGGGCTACTGCATGCACAATTTCTTGTTTAATCTGTTCAAAAGCCTGTTGTTGTTCAGGACCCCACTGAAAATCATTTTTCTTTCTGGTCACCTGATAAAGAGGGCGTACAATCTGGCTGTAATCTGGAATATGCATTCTCCAGAAACCCACAACGCCTAAGAAGGCTTGTGTTTCCTTTTTGTTAGTTGGTGGGGACATAGCTGTTATTTTGTTGATCACCTCTGTCGGGATCTGGCGACACCCATCTTGCCATTTAATCCCTAAACACTGGATCTCCCGGGCAGGTCCCTTGACCTTGCCTCTTTTTATGGCAAAACCAGCTTGCAGGAGAATTTGGATGATTTTCTCCCCTTTGTCAAAAACTTCTGCTGCTGTATCACCCCACACAATGATGTCATCAATATATTGCAAATGTTCTGGAGCTCCACCCTTTTCTAGTGCAGTCTGGATCAGTCCATGGCAAATAGTAGGACTGTGTTTCCACCCCTGGGGCAGTCGATTCCAGGTGTACTGGATACCTCTCCAGGTAAAAGCAAACTGTGGCCTGCACTTTAGTGCCAAAGGAATAGAGAAAAATGCATTAGCAATGTCTATGGTGGCGTACCACTTGGCTGCCTTTGACTCCAGTTCGTATTGAAGTTCTAGCATGTCTGGCACAGCAGCACTCAGCGGTGGTGTAACTTCATTTAGGCCACGATAGTCCACAGTTAATCTCCATTCTCCATTAGACTTTTGCACTGGTCATATAGGACTATTAAAGGGTGAGCGAGTCTTGCTAATCACTCCTTGATTTTCTAATTGTCTAATCAGTTTATGAATGGGGATCAGGGAGTCTCGATTGGTGCGATATTGTCGTCGGTGCACCGTGGCAGTAGCAATTGGCACCTGTTGTTCTTCAACCTTCAGCAACCCCACAACAGAAGGATCCTCTGAGAGGCCAGGCAAGGTAGACAGCTGTTTAATGTCCTCAGTCTCTACAGCTGCTACACCAAAGGCCCATCTATACCCTTTTGGGTCCTTAAAATACCCTCTCTTGAGGCAGTCTATGCCAAGGATGCACGGAGCATCTGGGCCAGTCACAATGGGGTGCTTTTTCTATTCATTTTCAGTTAGGCTCACTTCGGCCTCCAATACAGATAACTCTTGAGATCCCCCTGTTATTCCCGAGATACTGACAGATTCTGTCCCTTTATGATTCGATGGCATGAGGGTGCACTGTGCACCAGTGTCTACCAGGGCTCGATACTTTTGTGGTTCTAATGTGCCAGGCCATCGAATCCACACAGTCCAATAAACTCGGTTGTCCCTCTCCTCCTCCTGGCTGGAGGCAGGGCCCCTCTAATTAAAGACTGGATTCGTGCAGCTCACGGGGACTGGACCTTCATTTCCCCTATTCACTCTTGGAAAAAAAGGATTTGAGGCCCATCTACCCTGACTGGGGTCCTGCTCATTGGTAACTGGAGCAGCCATCCTCCTAGGAAAATTCTCACTGGTATTTCTGTTAGCTTGCAACTCACGTACTCGCGCCTGTAGGGTACTGGTAGGTTGTCCATGCCATCTGTTCATGTCCTCCCCATAATCACGCAGGATAAACCACAGGATACCTCGTGACGTGTCCCGTTTCCTTTGAGCTGGTCCAGTAGGAGGGCGTTTCCTCCTAAAGGCTGCAACACGAGCCTGTGTAGGTAGAGAGTCAAGTTTATTCTCGATCCTGGACAGTTTGTCTGACAGTTGTTTAAATGAGTCCTTGTTCTCCTTAGTCAGTTTTTCCACAGCCGAGACACGGGCCTGCAGTGGGGAAGAAATACTATCTTCATACTGCCGCATATAGTTAGCCATTTCGCCCACATTAGGTCATGCCATAGGATCTTCTCCCCAGACTAGTATTGACAATGTATGGGTATGTGTTGGTGGAGCACTCTTCACAACCTTCCGGAACATGGATCGGTTGCATTCCACTTCATCAGGATTTACAGGATCTACAATGTCCTGAGGGTGTTTATAAATGATCTCTTGCACAGCCAGTTCTCTAAGGTAGTTAATACCTTTTTCTATAGTGGTCCATTTGCTCAGGTGGCTCATAACATCATCTTTATAGGGATACCTGCTCTTTACAGCTGACAAGAGTCGCCTCCAGAGGCTGATAGTGTTCGACCTTCTTGGAAGCATCTTATCAATACCACCATCTCTGGACAGGGATCCCAACTGTCTGGCTTCTCTACCATCCAATTCTATGCTATCTGCCCCATTATCCCAGCATCGGAGCAACCAGGTAATAATTGGCTCACCGTCATAACGACTAAAATCTTTTCTTATATTTCGCAGTTCTTTCAGGGATAAGGAGTGGTAGGTTATCTCTACTTCCGAGTCCGAGTCCTCCTGTGATTGTTCTGCTTTAGAAGGACCTTTCTTGTCCTTCTTGTGTAATGGGCCTGCTTTAAAAAGACGATCAAGGAAACCCCCCTCTGTGTCAGGCCCTGACTCTGCCTGAGAAGGGCCCTCACCTGGGTCCTGTGCTGGCTCTGCCTTAGAAGGCTCTGAGTCATCATCCTTCACTTTACTAGCTGATTTCTTTCTGTGTTTTCTCCTGCTTACAGGGGCAGCATGATACCTACCGCTGTTGCTGCACTGACATCTAATCACATACCACACCAGAAACACATTCAGGACAAACGAAAATAAAACCATGCCACCTAGACAGCACCATCCTAATTTCGCAAAATCTAGTGGAATCACCTTGGCAGAAAAGGAGAAGGTACTATTTCCCAAAGTAAAATTGGAAGTATAATCATTAACAGAATCAGCTAAAGGACTCCCAGAGTGCGCAGATAAAATCTCTGCTACCGAGGTCAGAGCAGTAACAACCCAGTTTATCACGACATAAATCCGTACGAAACGCCATAACAAAACAATGCATGTTGACCAGTACCCAGCAATGATAAACTGCACATAAACACTAACAAACAACGGCAAGTAAGGTATTATTACACTTAACTCTGTAAAAGGCTTAATAAAGAGACGAGATAGCACAGCGATCAAAAATGACATTACCATCTTCGCTATCTCTTTTAATTTCCAACCCCTCGTAAATCTCAAAGGAAGAACTCCGATACTCTCTCAGCTGAGCTCTCCGGGTCTCCTCCCACTGGAGCTGGGATTCGACTTATCAGAGCAACCTGTCGGAGCTTCTTTCGTGCCCCACGTTGGGCGCCAATAAATCTGTCACGGTTTAAAGCTGGGCCAGTTATTAAACCTGTGGCAGATGCCCTCTGTTATCCCCCCCCCCTCCCCCCAAAGGGAAAGGGAAAGGGAAAAGGGAGAGAGGCTTCCGGGTTGGAAAGTTAAAACAGTTTTAATAAACTATAATAATGAAAAAAAAAAAAAAAAAAAAAAAAAATAATAATAGAAATAATCAAATATATACAAATATATATACAAAACCAAGATTGAGCTCCCCTGAAGTCAGCCACGTCACCACCGGCACTGCAGGGCAGGCTCCGGGAAGGCCCAGGCTGGGCCTAGCAACAGTCGAGAGCTGTATTCAGGGATGCACGGATCGGGATTGGGGGCAGCAGGAAAACAGACGAAGTCCTCCTTGGACACCAGCCATAGCAGAAAGGGGCGCGACCCTCGTGATCCCCCCCCTTTATACCGAGAATGACGTGTGTGGGATGGAATACCCTCGTTGGTCAATTTTGGGTCACCTGCCCTGTCTGCTCCCCACTGCAGCTGCAACCCCCCTTCGGCTCTTCACTTGTAAGCAGTGAGGAATTCAGCAGTGACCTTGGTTTCTCTAAGAATAAGTACAGCAAGAGCCTTACTGCACAACATCCCTACCGGTGCCTCAGCGATAACTACAAACTTCGGGCGTTATCAGTCTTGGAGGCAGACACTGTCTGCAAACATGCAGTTACTTAGAGGAGACTTAGCTGAAAGCAAAAATCACTGAAAGGAAAATCGGCCTGGTTTAGGCCAAACCAGGACAATCATGAAACCATTTAGTCATTTAGTCTTTGAAAATTATGATCATCTGAAGCATGACATAAATACACTGCATTACTCATTCATACCTTTAAAATCTTTAATTATTTTCTCTGGAATACCTGATTTTGAACATAGAGTTGTTCTGCACTACTAATGTACCACACTTTTGTGATTTATAATGACTTTCAGGTGATAGGTAATAATAAATTCAGAGGAAAATAATGCTGTCCTTTTCTATACTTCTCAAACTGTGATAGAGAAAAGAGGAACCTAAGCACTGTTTGCTTTGACTACCAATATGCATATCTCTTTGTTTCCTTCCTCTCTCAGGAACTGTTGCGGTTACTTCAGTATTGTGTGAATTAAAATCCTGTTTTACTGACTGTTATCAGATAACCCCTTTTTCTAAAATTTACCATAGGGAAATTTTAAAAAAATATTTGAAATATATGTTCCTATATACAACAAAACACAAGTGACAAATATTGATTTTTAATTCATTATATCATCTGGAAGAATATATGTGAAAATCTGCACATCTGAAGAATATTTTCATATTCTTCATATTTTCATTTGGGGGGTAGAGAGTGAGAAATAACAGAAGGATCACCTTGGGGAAAAGATATTTAAGAAAGAGCAAAAAATGCTGGACAGAGAGAGGAGGAAGGAACAAAAAGAGAAGTGGCAGAGGGAACACAAAGATAAGGACGAAAAGGGGAGATGTTCCATGGTGCTGGAGCAGGTGTTTCCCTGCAGCTCATGGAGAACCCACACCAGAGCAGTCTCCCTGACAGGAACAGCTGGCTGATTTTTTTTTTCCTGAAGGACTGCAGGCTGTGGGAAACCCATACGAGAGCATGGGAGAATTGTGAGAAGGAAAGAGTGACAGAGAAAAACTATGTACTGACCATAACTCTCCATTCCTCCTGTGCTGTTCTGGGGGGAAAAGGAGTTGGGAATGAAGGAGAGAAACTGGGCATGGGAAAAGGAGAAGAAAAGGTGGTGGTTTAATATTTGTCTTTTTATTTCTCACTTCCCAAAACTACTGTATTGGCAAGAAATTAAATTAATTTTCACCAAGTTGAGTCTGTTTTGTCCATGACAGTAAATGGTAAGGAGTCTCGATGTCTTTGTCTTGACCACGAGCTTTCTCATCCTATTTTCTCCCCTAATCCTACTGAGGAGGGTAAATGAGTGAACATCTGGGTGCACATGTGGCTGTTAGCCAATGCTAACCCACCACAAACTCATGACCTGAAACTGTAAGAAACTGTTAAATAAGTCTTCAAGCTATTTTATCATATTCTAAAAAAATGTATTTTTTTTCTTGATTCACCACAATTAAAACTCTCTTTAGTGGTTTTGTACAATCTGGATGTCAGTGCTCAGTATTTTCAGAGTGAAATCACATTTTTGTTTGATTATACGGTACAAGGGTTACATTGAATTCTATACAGTCATTAACACTATATTTGTTAATATTGTGTGGATTCCTATATGATGTTCATTACCAAGCTTAAGTTAAATGGATTTTTATTTAATATTTAATTACCTTTTTCTTTTTTTAAAATTTAAATTTTACTTGCTTGATAGGCATACATGAGTCCATGGGACATATATAAGTCCATGGGACCAGATGAGATGCATTTCAGGGTCCTGAGGGAACTGCCAAGCCACCGTCTATCATATTTGAAAAGTCATGGCAGTCAGGCAAAGTCCTCAGTGACTGGAAAAAGGGAAACATCACATCCATTTTTAAAAAGGGTAAAAAGGAGGACCTGGGGAACCACCAACTAGTCAGCTTCACCTCTGTAGCTGGTCATGGAACAGATCCTCCTGGAACCTATGTCAAGGCATATGGATGACAGGGAGGTGATCAGAGCCAGACAAGGCTTGACCAAAGGCAAATCATGCCTCACTAATATAATGGTCTTCTACAATGGAGTGACTGCGTTGGTAAGTAAGGAAAGACATACTGATGACATCTATCTTGACTTCTGTAAGGCTTTTGACACGGTCCCACAAAACATCCTTGTCATTAAATTGAAAAGATATGGGTTTGATATACTATTCAATGGACAAGGAATTGGTTAGATGGCCACATTGAAAGAGCTGCAGTCAATGGCTCAATGTCCAAATAGAGATAAGTAACAAGTGGTGTCCCTCAAGAGGCAGTACTGCAACCAGTACTGTTCAATATCTTTATTAATGACATAGATGGTGGGACTGAGTGCACCCACAACAAGTTTGCAGATGACACCAAGTTGAGTGGTGCAGCTGATTTGCTAGAGGGGAGGGATGTCATCCAGAGGGACCTTGACAGGCTTGAGGAGTGGGCCCATGCAAATGAGCAAGGGGATGGAACACCTCTCCTACGAAGAAAGGTTGAGAGAGTTGGGGTTGTTCAGTCTGGAGAAGAGAAGGCTCTGAGGAGACCTTGCAGCCTTTCAATACTGTCGGGTTCCGGATTAAGGTCTGCCTCAAAAGCAAATCTAGAAATAAAATGCAGACAGCCTACGTGGGCCTGCCTAATTAGTAAAAAAGGAGTAAATCTAGAAATAAAATGCAGACAGCCTACGTGGGCCTGCCTAATTAGTAAAAAAGGAGTAAATCTAGAAATAAAATGCAGACAGCCTACGTGGGCCTGCCTAATTAGTAAAAAAGGAGTAAATCTAGAAACACAACGCAGACAGACCACGTGGGCCCGCCTAATTAGTAACTCCAGTGCAGCCCACGTGCGGCATGCCTGGTCCAATGCAGTCAGCCCCCATGCGAGGCCCGCCAAATTATAAATCACCCGGTATGCTTAACCTGCCTGCAGGTAAAGCACCCCCCAAAATCCTGACCTGAAATAAAGTAGATTCATGATCCTTGAGTTCGGACAAAGTACAACCGAGGCACGGTATCAATAAACTTAACTCTGACTTTATTAAGTCCAACAGTGAGGCAACTCAGTGAGCAAGGAAGAGAGAGAGAGAGAGAGAGGAGTAAAAGAAAGAGAGGAAAAGAGAACAGTTGAGAGGGAAAGGATAGTCACCACCCTGAGATCCAGTGGCGTCCCGCGGAATCCTTTGTTCCTTCTCGGAAGATGGCGCTGGGGTCCCGCGTGGTCGGGCGGTCCAGCCTCTTTTATAGAGTTTTTCGGCAGAGTCATGTGACTTGGAGCCGCCAGTCAACAGTTCGCACCAATCACAGGTCCGAGGGCGGGACATGTCCGGTTCCTGCGCCGTAGTATTGGCCCATTGCCAGGCTGTCACCGGATGTGTCTCCGGATGTGTCTCTCCGGAGGCGGGTGGAGGGCGTGGAGGGCGGAGGCATCCCTCAAGTTGGCGCCTACCTTATTGCATCATAAAACGTCGCCAAGGTCAGGCAGTCCGGGCCTCCACATGATGGCGTCTGAGCACGTGGCATACGGTTTCTGAGACAATGCCGAAAGGAAGAAAAAAAAAAGGGGAACACGGAACAGATCCCCACAAATACTTAAAAGGGCCTTATAAGAAAGGTGGAGAAAGGCTTTTTATTAGGGCCTGTAGTGACAGGACAAGGGGTAATGGTGTTAAACTAAAGGAGGGTAGCTTTTTATTAGATGTAAGAAAGAAATTGTTTAGGATGAGGGGTAATGGATTTAAACTAAAAGAAGGTAGATTTAGATTAGATTTAGATATTAGGAAGAAATTCTTTACTATGAGGGAGATGAGTCGCTGGAACAGGTTGCTCAGAGAGATAGTGGATGCTCCATCATTGGAAATGTTCAATATCAGGCTGGATGGGACTTCGAGCAACCTGATCCAGTGAATGATGACCCTGCTCGCAGCAAGGAGGTTGGAAATAGATGATCTTTAAAAGTACTTCCCAACCTAAATCATTCTTTTTTTCAAATAAAAATCTTAATTTGTATTGTGCCTAACCCCTTTAAAATAATTTTGCAGAGCTGGTAATGCTGACAGTTACTAGGGTTCCCATGTTTTTCTCATGTTAAAACAATTTTTACAGTCTTACAATTTTAGAACTATCCATCACATCTTAAATCCTTCAAGACAAATGTCTCTCAATAAGGGGATTTTTGATTTTTCTGTGCTTCCCTGTGTAGCATAGGGAATGAAAGGGGGAAAATTTAATAAAAAAATGGTACATCTTATTCTGAGAAAAAGCCCTGAGGAAATGTTATTGTTGTTAGCAAAAAGGAAATTAATAATAAACAAAGCAAACAGAATCGAATTGTCAACTTTGGTGGAGATCTGACATCCTTTAACTTGAAGTGTCTAAGAGAGTGGCATTTTATTCAGAGGTACGTGTTGTCTAGTTTCTGCGCAATATATCATATTTGGCTAAAATTTTAAGTCTTTAAATTTATGATTCATACGTTTTTAGAAACCAATGAATTTGAGTTTCCCAAGTAAGAACCCCCTAAGATCCATATTCATTACCGCTATGAGTATTGGGCCACCAATGACTGGCCAGTCATCAGATGATTTCTGTGGTTAGGGTCTAATTTTACATCTAGTTACGCATATGAGGCAAGGCAGAGGAAAGAGGTGCTCTGTTAAAATTCTCAGAGAACATGAATGATACTGGTAGACTGTTGTGAATAGGGACTGCTACAGCAGGCTGATTTTTTCCAGACACAGATGTTATGTCTGACCCAGGTGGAAGGGAAAACCTTTACAAAGAAGAACCACCCCATCATATATATTGTCAGTGCATTTTGATGGAGTGTCTTAATATTCCTTGAGGCTGAGAAGAGCTCGAATGTGAAACTGCCTATCCTGTGCAACAATTTTAATTACTAAATTGATGCTAGCATGGCTTATCTTTGAAGTAAGGCCTAGTGCTTTTTACACAGAAGTACTACTTCGGCACTGTTTGCCAGTTGTCTTATAGGAATACAATATAGACATTGTTTGCTACTTGTCCTTTTAGTTCAGTGGTAGTCTTTGTAGTTCAGATTCTCAAAAATTGTCATATAAATGTCACATAACATTAGAAGGGCAGTAAGAAACGGAAGAAGTCATCTAGAAACACAGGAATAAATAAGAAAGGGTAGTGAGTGAAAACGAGATAAAGCAATGCACATAGGCTTCTGGAAATGTCACTACAATTTCCATGATAAATTTTTGTCTTTCTGTAACAGCAAGCAGAAGTGTTAAAAAAGACAATGAGCAAAAGAGCACTTTCAAAAAATATCTATATTTATAGATCAGACTTGTTTAAAAACTTAAAACAAAGTGAAGAAGGACAAGCCATTTGTGAATCTGTCCTAATGAAGTTTGAAGATTATAGCAAGAATACAAAATCTGAAAAAACATCATTTTAAAATGTCAAGAATTTGAAAGAGAGAATAATTTTTAGCAGAATCTGAGGAAATTGAGTCAAACATGAAATTCTGGAGAGCGTGTGCTCACTTTGCCAAAACCAGGCTGTAGATAAGATCATTAAAATAAGAAACAAGCCTTCTAAAGGTTTTGAAATAAAAAACACAAAGCAAATTGAATTTGCCAGTCTGCAAGACAAAAGCGGATGAGACAGTGATTCAAGGTAAAATAAGTAAAGGTAAAACTAGGTGGTTTCACGGTGAACTGGGTTAGCAATCATCAGACTAATAGGAAGAAGCTGAAGAAAAAATAAACCTGAAAACTGTGGAGAGAATTTGGCAAATGCCAAATAACAGAAGCAATTCTATGTCTTACTAATATCTTACCTGTGGATATCTGTATTTTCAGGAAACAGAGATAGTTTGCAAAGACTGCCAAAAGGGAGAGGCTCTAATCAAAAAAGACTTTGTATAGTAAAAAGGATTTCAGCATTACTCTGTAGAGCAGCAGCATAAGAGAATAAATATTGTTTGGAATTACTCAAAACGCAGATGTATCAATTAGATGGAATCTTTATTCCACACAGCGGGACATGTTATTACTTCTGAGCTGCACACGAGTACATACCTTAATGTAATAGCTTGAGTTACAATAAATGGTTTGAAGGAACAAAGCTATTTTGAAAACAGACAACCAATAATCTAATTACATGATAAACTTTCCTACAGTGAGTATATGTGAAAGAGATGCAAAAATAAAATTAAATATTAAAAAGATATTTGCTATTCTTTCGAGAAATGGATTACATCATCAGTAGCTGACAATATTCCAAGTTGATCTAATTGAGAGAGGTCAGATCCTAGAAATACAAGAATCCTGTATGGTTATAATATAGTTATAATATAGATAAGAGTATGATGTTAGATGTGCAGAGAGATAAATAGGTAGACAGACAGATCATTGTGTCAGAATACCATACAAAATATTTGTACGTTTCTACGCTATCACTGTTTCATGATATGGTTATCAGTATTATAATAAAGGACAAGAAAGTCATCAGGAATAGTTAGCATGGATTCACCAAGGGGAAGCCATGCTTGAAAAATTTGATAAACTTCTATGAAGAAATGACTGGCATGGTAGGTGAGGACAGAGAACAGTGGACATTGTCTACCTAGATTTCACTAAGGCTTTTAACACTGTATCCTGCAAGATCTTCATAGAGAAGCTGATGAAGTCTGGGCTGGGCATTGAGATTGATTGAAAACTATCTGAATGGACGGGACCAGTGGTCTAGCTGGAGGCTAGCAGTATACCCCAGGGGTCAGTACTGGGTCCAGTCCTATTTAACATCTTCATTAATGATCTGGATGACGGGACAGAGTATATCCTCAGCAAGTTTCCAGATGACACCAAGCCTGGAGGAGTGACTGATAAGCCAGAAGGTGGTGCTGCCATTCAGAGGGACCTTGACAAGCTGGAGAAAAGGGCTGACAGGAGCCCCACACTATTCAACAAGGGCAAGTGCAAAGTCCTGCACCTGGAGAGGAATAATGCCAGGCACCAGGATATATTGGGGGCCAATCTGCTAGACAGCAGCTTTGCAGAAAAGGACCTGAGACTCCTGATGGACACCAAGTTGAACATGAGCCAGCAGTGTGCCCTTGCTGCAAAGAAGGCTAATTCTATCCTGGACTGCATTAGGAGGAGTGTTGCCAGCAGACTGAGGGAAATGATCCCTCCTCTCTACTCAGCACAGGTGAGGCCACACCTGGAGTACCGTGTCCAGTTCTGGGCTCCCCAGTACAAGAAAGACATGGACATAATGGAGAGAGTCCAATGAAAAGCCACAAAGATGATTAAGAGTCAGGAGCATGCGACATGAGGAAAGGCCGAGAGATCTGGGACTGTTTACCCTGGAGAAAAGAAGGCTCAGGGGGATCTCACTAATGTATGTAAGTACCTGAAGGGAGGGTGCAAACAGGACACAGTCAGGCTCTTTTCAGAGGTGCCCAGTAACAGGACCAGAGGCAAGGGGCACACACTAAAACACCGGAGGCTGCCTCTGAACATAAGGAAACACTTTTTTACTGTGAGGGTGACTGAGCATTGGCACAGGTTGCTCAGGGAGGTTGTGGAGTCTCTCTCCTTCGACATATTCAAAAGCTGCCTGGATATAGCCCTGGCAACCTGCTCTAGGTGGCCGTACTTGAACATGGTGGTTGGACCAGATGACCTCCACAGGTCCCTTCTAATGTCAACTGTTCTGTGATTCTGTTATTCTGTGATTTCCCGTCTTTATTTCTGATTATTTTTCTTTAGAAAGAAGTTTAGGTTTCTGAAACTTGAAAACACTCTGGTTCCAATTAGTGGTTCAAGTCAAATTAGTCTAGGAAACAAATAGCATAGATCTATTTCCCTCTCTCACACATTCTTTCTTAAAATTCTTATTATTTACCTATTATTATATTTATCATTATTGTCATGTCAGATGTAATTTCAGAGTCTTGCTTAATTAATATAGCAGAACAAGATACAAAAGCTCAGGAGTAAATTACTGATTCTACCTTCAGTGTTTGTGTTCTGTGCAGTCAAGGGCATACAGATTTAACAGTAAATAAAAAAAAATGCTAGTGTTAACCACCTCTTTCATATAAAATAAGGGGTGTTTCAGGAATGAGAAAAAAGGTCAGTCTGAGCTTTTAATTAGAGACTTTTTCATAACAAATATACACAAGATATTAAACACACCATCTTAACTTATATTTTAGGCTTTTTTAAAATCTTTTTGCAACAAGTTTCTATGTATAGCATAAAAGCTTATGTATAGTATGTGACAAAGAATAAGTATTAAGTAGTTGGAGTTACATTCTGACAGTAAAACATAGCTGGTTTTGCTGATATTATTGGTAATGCAGTTCAGAGTTCAAACATCTTTGTTACCCATGTCTATTTTCTGAGACATAGAAAAGCACTTTTACCAATTTTATAATTAAAATGAGGTAAGGAGAATTGCAACTACAATCTTAATTCAAATACTAGTGGCAACCATGAGTTTACAAATTTCATCCACAGAAAGAAGCATGCCCCTTTGTAAATTTAAGTCTATAACATACTATCTTTTTTTTTATTAAATTTCTTATGTTTGCATGCTGCTGTTATGGATACCCTTTAGTATTTGAGTCATAGTTATTAAACTTTTCCTTGTTTCTTTCTTTACCCAGTGTTATCAACCTCAGAACAATTTTATAAATTGCGAAAAACTAAACATCATCTAATACAGCAGTAGAATAACAATTTAATTATGCAATATCTATGCTCCATCTTAATACTTCTCACACTGCTCTTTAGAGCTAGACATTTCATGAATAGGTCCCTAAAGATTTTTAGCAGCTAAAGGCAGCACAAAGAGATAATAAATGCACTGAAAAGAATGTAAAATATATTATTACTATAGAATTGCTTAGAAAACTCATCACAGCTTTGGAGAGATTTTGACTGATCAAGTCGTCAGGTTTATCCAAGTCACTAAAGGTACCATCAGACTAATTTCATGAAAAACATCATTGTAGGCAGTTTGCAAACATGAGCAAAGTTAATTTTATTCTAATAACACTGAAAATAATTGCAGCTAAACTTCAGTAGGATGCTCTTAATGGAATGTGCATGATTTGCTGACAGAATAACTATTATTTCCCATAAGGTCTATAAAAATTGATTCAGCCATATCCATTTATTTTGTGTGTGTGCAAACACATAGAAACATTTTGGTCAAATATTTTAATATTTCAATATTATTTATAAACCAAAAGACACCGGAAATGCTCCATTTTAATCTCTTTGTTCCTTCCCCACCTGTTTCCTCCTTCTTCTGACTTCCCAGTCGTCTTCACAGAGACATACGAACATCATATACTACTATTGGACTAGGCTTAATTTTTAACAGATTAAGTGAACAGAGATGTACAGTCAGCAATAAACAAGTGAAAGTCCAGATCCTATTCCTTAGGCTGCCAAAGAAAATGAGTGAATGCACTTTTTCACTTTTTCAGGTGCTTTTTTTTTTTTTTTTACGTTTCCACGGACCGCTGATGATAGTACTGAAAGGTCTATTTGTATGCTGATACTGTTTATCAGTTCATTGCTAAACTCCATAATACCTGTTACAATGGTTTACAGAGCATACAAACTAGATATTTCTGTAAGGGGAGCAATATTATACATTTTTACCAGCATGATCTCTACTGCTTGGATAATCAGTGATTGTAGCTCTCTCTGTGCATTGAACGCCTTGGACTGTTTTCAGCCAGAGATTCACCTGCATCTCACAAGGGTGAAGTAGATTTTAAGATAACACACTACTCATTCTTACCATACCAAACTGAAAATTACAGCTACTGCTTTGCACTTATGTAGCATTTTAGACTTGTTTGTTTTTTCTTGAAACACTGTGGATGAGAGGTGGATTTGCTACATTAATCATTACTTCAGTTCTCAGCACCACTGTACACTGTCCTTTTCATTGGGATCTTCTTGTATTCAATTTCTCCCAAACGGAAAAAAAAAGTGAGACATTTGTCTTTAGCAGAATGTGAGGGCTTTGAGGGGAGAGATGGCTTGCCTATTTCTTTGTTTTTAGCATGGTATAGAAATGACACAGTCAAGATGCTGGAAGAAATCATATTTCACCCTTTGATCAAAAGCAGCATACAACATTAGCAAAATTAAAATAAAATTTAAAAAAAAAAGAACAGAAGAAGAGCAAAATGCATGTCCCTGTTATACCTTTGTTCTTACATTTAAAACATTTTTTCTCTCAGACTTATAAAAGTTCACTTAAACATTAATTTAGTAGTTCTAACAATATCACAGAAACTCTCAAATTTAGAGTGGTTGTCACTGAAATGACAGCTTTTATGTTCAGTTACAACACAATAAATATTACTATTATTTCCTGTTCTGTCATATTACTCTTAGGTATTTCTTTAACTTGATTGTATGAAAACAGTATCATTACTGTATTTCAAGGGATTTCATATTCTCAGGAGTACAATCTACCAGGAGAAAACAAGGGTTCTCAAGGGACACAAATTATGTACAACAGGAAGGAAATATTTAATTCCAGAATGAAAACCTACAAATTACTGTGCCACTTGAAACACTTCTTTATTCATACAAATGAGTCTCTTCATTTAAAGCAGTTCATTACAATGAATAAGACAGCTGTAGCACTTTAACCATGATGGCAATATTTATTTTTTTTGGAAAAGATCATTATTGCATATAAAGGAGTAGCGCAGAGATAATCACTACTTACAGATCCTTGAAAACTCTTGATATGTCTTCTTATACACAATTTTAGCATCAGACAGTACATTTGAGAAAGGCTTTATTAAGGGTAAAATTTATAGTAAGAATGCTGCAGGGAAACTGGAAATCTCCAGTACAAGTCTGCATCAGGTTTCTGTTTTCTAAAGCTGCAGCCCATGTTTACAATCATGACCTGCAGAGCTTGCTCTCCATCTTTATTCATGATTCAGACATCCAGCCTAGGACCTCTGTGCCTGGACGCAGCCACTGCTTTCCTGTTTGCTGAGCATGTGTCCCAGAGACGCACACACGGGGACACACACACACGCACTCATCTCACAGGTACCCCACACTCATGGGACCCCCCCCAGATACAAGCACGAACACTCCACTTGCCTGATACCCTATCCTAGACCTGAGGACCCCCACTTGACAGGTGATCCAGCTTGATGTTTGCTAGTGGATACACATGCACACCCCATGCACACCCAATTTGGGGAAGATACAGACACTCATGTCCAGCAACCGGCAGCAGGCACATGGACTGTGACCCGTGGTCCCTCTCCAGCTGCTCATGCTGAGCCCCTCACTCGCCTCACTCACCCTGGTCCCCCCAGTAGCTGTTTTTTGGGGACACACACTGTTCCTGCCCCAGTGGCTGAAGGATAAAACCCACATTGGCTTCAGTAGCTCACACTGAGATCCCATGGGCTCCAGCAGCTGAGACCACAGGCCAGGGGTGCCCACATCCCCAGTCTCACTCCTTGCAGCAAAAATACACAGGGTAGAGAGTGAGATTACACAGAGAGAGAGTTAAGAAAAGATTTAATACAATTATATAAGAAGACAGGACAGACTGTGGTGATCAGGTCTGGTCTCAGCCAGACAAGCATGCTGACCTGACTCCTTTTATATCCATTTCTACCTAACCCCCTCTCTGTTCCTCCCTGCTTCCCCTTCCCCTGCACATTGACTCATCTGTTGGCACAATCCCACCAACTCCCTCCAACATCCTGGACCTTCAGGTTTGCATCCTTATCAGTTGCAAAGTCCAGGTTGGTTCTCTATGGAGTGATTCCTGCAGTTTCTTGAGAGTCCATCAATTAGTGTGATTGATGAGGTTTATTTCTTCTCATTAGCTCCCTTGTTGCTTGTCTGGCAGGTCCATGTCTCTCTCTGTTTTTCTTACTGCCTTCCTCTTTCCCTCTATCATCCCGTTTTGACAAAGGTCCTCAGTCAGGTGATCTTACCAAACTAAACATTCTCACACTCCACCTTTATCAATGGGTGTAACTGACCAGGTTTTTTTCCTGTTATTGTCTCTGCTGGTCAGATTTGTGCCTGTCTGTGTTTGGCTTCCTCCTCTTCCTTATCATCCCACTTGACAAAATCCTTCATGAGATAACTGCAAGGAAGTTCCTCTCTTCTGCATACCCTTACACTAAACAGAAGTCTATGTCATAAACATTAAAGGTGGTAAAAAAAAAAAAAATCAATCAATCACCATGACCCCAAGACCAAAATCCTTCCTACTTTTTGACAGAAAGATGTTTTGCATGGATATACCTTTTTTTGTGGCTCTTCTTGTTACGAATTTCAGAAGTCGAGACACTATTAGATAAAGATGGGGTAAGACAAGGGAAACGTTGCTGTAAGCAATTCTTGACTGATAGGGGTCTTTCTGTCAAGAATTTTGGCTGTCACACAAATCTACCCTCTGGCCTACTGTAGGATTATAGTCTGTCTTCTGGTCTTCATGAAATTCCAAGAAGGTTAAAGTTTCATTCTACCACAAAGGAAAAGCAAAAAGTTTAAGTTAAATCTTTATTTTTATTTCCACCTTGAAAATAGTTGTTCTCTAGACCACCTTAACGATGATGCAAATATAGCAAATAAAGTCAAGATTTCAGATATTTCATTTTAGCAAATCATATGATCGAAAGTCTACTTTTTTTTTTTTCAAGGTAGGATTTATTATTGGCTACTTATATGATTTAAAGTTAGACTCTGCTTCTGGCCTTAACTGTGAAAGTGATACTGAAGTAAACTAAGCAATAGTGTTATTGTGAGGATTATTTAACTTAAAAAGTGCTCCAAGACTCAGAAAGTTTACATAATTTTAAGTCTTATTATTAGTCATTTTTCAATCAACTTGCTTATTTGATAAGTGCTGACTACCAAAGAAAAAATCCTGGACAATATTTTCACTGAAAGACAAATGAGTAAAATGCTTTTCTGCAGAAGACTTGTGATGTCCTATATGAAAATAATGATCAAATGTGCTGCAAAAGATGTGGTCTATGACTTCTAAACAACATAGACATATACTATGAAATCTCTTCCTCTGAAATTTTTGCTTAACTCACAAAGCCAAACAGAATCCCAGTGACTCAGAGATTCTGTGATAACTTTACTGGAGACATTTGTCAATAAGTCAACAAAGTAGTCTTACAATTTATGAAAATTAATAAGTGAATTTATGTTTTTCTTGACATCAGAAAATCAAAAAGTTATAAATTTAAAACATAATAAATTCACCCGGGTACTGTAACTAATCCGTGTTTTTTTAGTCAAAACTTGTTACACTGAAAAGTATAACTGAATATAACCCGTATAATTAATAGAATGACTACTATAGGTTGAAATAAAATTATTAGTGGATCAAGTGTAATAAATATATATGTTTTCTAATACAGCATATTATTGAAAATTATAATCTATCAGATAAAAAGTCAGCATAGAGTATAATTTGTATTCTTTGTACTCCAATGAACTTGAAACAGATCAGGAACACTTACATGGAAATAAGAAAACCTAAGTAAATATATGAATTCTAACCTTGATTCAAAACTTATTGCTACTCTGGATTTATATTAGTAATTTAGTTTGGGCTTACTGGCATAAAACTGGAATAATATAGCAGTGAACTGAAGAAATATCTAGCTAATGATAGCAAAATTACTCACTGCAAATAACTCCAACATCACACTTCTCTTTGAGACTCTGATTTCTTTATACTATTCTGTAAATATTATCACTTTAGTGGTATCATTTAGTCTTAATGAAGACACTTTAAGATGTCTTAAAATGAGTAAAATGCAAATTACTTCTGCTGTAATATGCCATTACACCACAACAGTAAATATGGTCTTCATTCTGCATAGAAAATTTGTCCAAATAGATTTTTTCCATTATATGAGAATTCATATTTCTAAACTGCTTTTCATATAATAAGATGACTCTGCTTTTTGACTATATAGGTAAGGTTTTTACCTCATGATATACTGATGCTTTTAGCTGTCTTGTTTACTTTTTTGTTAAACTCTGCTATTCTAAAACCAAACTTACAATTTTCTAATTGTGTGCTATAGAGTTCTAGCTTTGTTACAGTGAACTTTAAGCACCTTAGGAGTGTAATCTCCCTCGACATTCAGATTTAGGGACTGTCGTAATTGTTCCTACAAATCTGTCTTTCCTTATATGCTAACTGTTTAGGTAACTTAGGCTTACTGCACTCTAAAATTAAATTCTTAAGTATCTAAATTTAAAGGATAATTCACAGTTAGAAGGAAGGATTGCTTATTTATTACAGTTGGCAGGAAAAGGTTTCATACTCTGCTCTCCTAAGGAGATGGATGGCAACAAGTTGATCTTCAAGCAAGAATGGAATTAAGACTCCCTTGGATTCTCCTATTTAAACTTTGGAACTGAAGAACATACTTCTGTGCATCTGAAAGATGCAAGGAAAAAAATGGGAAAACACATCTAAAATACTAAGGAGATAAGTAGATTTCTAACTGTAGATCAAGACTTGTAGATTACTTCTGATAACAAGTCAATAAGAATTAGGTAATATACCTAATCTTATTCTTGCCTTATCCAGAAATCCTATATGGTTTAAAATCTGGGAATAATATCTGAAAATATTTGATGCATTTTATCATTACACGCTGTCACCGTTTAAGGCTGGGTGGGTGGTTAAAGGGATGGCAGACACTCTCTGTTAAGCTTCTCCTTCCCCAGAGAGGAAAGGAAAAGAGAAAAGGGAGAGAGACTTATGGGTTGGAAAGTTAAAACAGTTTTAATAAACAATAACAAGGAAAAGAAAGAATATAATAAATAATGAACTATATACAAAACTGCTACTGAGCTCCCCCTGATGATGACCATGTCACCGCTGATGCTGCAGGGCAGGCGCTGGGCACTCCCGAAGCACACGCAGCAGCAGGTGGGAACTGGGTTCAGAAGCGAAGGCAGGAGTACAGGCAGAGTACTCCCAGGATGGCGGCCATCAACAGGAAGAAGAGCGTGGACCCTCATGGTCCCCTAGTTTTAAACTGAGTATATCACATGGGTTGGATGGAATACCCCATTGGTCAGTTCAGGTCACCTATCCTGTCTGCCCCTCCCTGCAGGTGAGGCACTCTATTTACTGAGCATGATGTTATATGATACAGAATATTCCATTGACTAATTTGGAACCATTGCTCTGGCTATGCTCCCCTCCCAGCTTCTTGTGTACCTCTATAGTAGCAAAACATGGGAAGTTGAAAAGTCCTTGTTTTCTTAGCAACACCTAAAAACATCAGTGTATTGTCAACATTCTTCTCATACCAAATTGCATACTATAGCCAAAACGTAGTGCTAGTCTAACTACTAAGAAGAAAATTAGTTCTATCCTAGCTGAAACGAGGACACCTGAGTTCCAGCCAAAACTCTCTGTTCAGCCAGGCCAATCTTCTTCCCCACTGGCTCATCTTTTGGCACATGGGGACGGCCTGCTCCTGCGCATTTAAGATTTCCTCTTGAAGAGTGTCCAGCCTTCCTGGATTCCTTTGCCCTTTGGGACTGCCTCCCAAGGATTCTGTCCACGAGGCTCTTAAACAGGCCAAAGTCTGCCCTCCAGAAGGCCAAGGTAGCAGTTCTGCTGACCCCTTCCTTACTTCTCCAAGGATCGAAAACTCCATCATTTATGATCGCTATCCCCAAGACAGCTTCCAAACACCAAATCACCCACAAGCCCTTTTCTGTTCACAAAAAACAGGTCCAGCGGGACACCTTCCCTAGTTGGCTCCCTGGCTTCCTCACTAGCTGTGTCAGGAAGTTGTCTTCCACACACTCCAGGAACCTCCTAGACTGCTTCCTCTCTGCTATATTGTATTTCCAGCAGATATCTGGTAAGTTGAAGTCCCCCCACAAGATCAAGGGCTACTGATTGTGAGACTTCTCCCAGCTGCTTATAGAATATATTTTCTGTCTCTTCATCCTGGAAGGGTGGTCTATAACAGACTGCCACAATGATATCTTCCTTGTTGGCCTTCCCCCTCATTCTTACCCATAAACACTCGTCCTTATCTTCACCATCCTCAAGCTCTAGACAATCAAAACACTCCCTAACATACAGGGCTACCCCACTGCCTCTCCTTCCTTGCCTGTCCCTTCTGAAGAGTTTATAGTCATCCATTGCAGCACTTCAGTTGTGCAAGTCATCTCACCATGTTTCCGTGATGGCAACTGTATCATAGTTTTCCTTCTGCACAATGGTTTCCAGCTCCTCCGGTTTATTGCCCATGCTGTGTGGACTGTGTAGAGGCACTTCAGTTGGGCTATAGATCCTGCCCCCTTTTTAGGGGGAGAAGCTCTAATTCCTACATGACTATTCTTAGGCACTTCAGTGGTTTCTAACCCACCTTTGTGTCTTTGCTGTCGCATGGCTCTCCATCCCCTGCCTCCACTGAGACGGCAGACCGAAGAACCTCTCTAGCACACTATCCCTCAAACACTGGCATGCCGCCCTGAGGCTTATCTCTAGTGAGCCTGGTTCTATCCCTTTCCCCCTTCAAATCTAGTTTAAACCTCTTTCGATGAGCCCTGCTAACTCCTCTGCAAAGATCCTTTTACCCCTTTGAGACAAGAGTAAGATCTAAGATCTTTAAGAAAGTAAGGAAAACCAGTATCAGAATAGACCCCGACTTTCAGTAGAGCAGATTTCAGCTTCTTCAGGGACATGTTAGGCAGAATCCCGTAGAAGGCTATTTTGAAGGCCAAGGTTGCTTGGTAGAGCTGTTTGATCTTCAAGGTCAGCATCCATACTGCACAAGAGTTGTTAATGCTGATGTACAACACAACAGGCAGTGATTGCAGGTGGCGAGCTAACCAAACAAGGACCAAGCTTGAATATATAAAGGAACTGAATGGGATTTAGAAACTATCAAAGAAGAGTAAACTAGCATCTCTGGAAATGCAAAGATGGAATTAGGAAAGCAGTTGAAACTCATAAGGGATGTGATAGGCTAGAGGAATGAGTCTATGTACACTGAGAGCAAAAAGAAAGTGAAGTTGTTAACCCACTGTTGGATGGAGTGGATGACCTAAGGGAACAAAAAAAGGCTGTCTTTTGCCAAAAGAAACAGTGTCTTTGCTTGAGTCTTTACTGGCAAGGTCTATTCTGACACCTCTCTCATCTCTGGCTCCGTGGATGGGGGGAGAGCGTTGGATGTCATTTATTTTGAGTCCATTGAGACTTTAGACATGGTCTCCTGTAGAAGACTGAGGGGATATAGACTGAATGGATGGCCCACTACACTGTGGGTGAGAAGAGGGATTAGTCTAACTGGAAACTGTTTACCAGAAATTTTCTCAGAAGTTAATAATCAGGCAAAAAACATTTAATGTCCTAATCAATAAGCTCATCAATGGGATGAACTGCATCCTTAGCAAGTTTGTGGGTGATGCTACATTGAGACAGAGGGAGTGTTGCTGATATTCTGAAGGATAGGGCTGCCATTCAGAAGGATCTCAGCAAGCTGGAGTGATGGACCTACAACAACCTGCTCAAGTTCAACAAAGACAAAATATGAAGTCCTGCACATGTGCATTTAAAACCTCATGTATGAACAATCCGAGGACTGATGGGCTCGATAGTAGCTATGTAAAAACAGGACTTGGGGGTCCCAGTATACAAGCTGACCATCAGTCAGCATTCTTCCTGGAAATAAAGGTTAACTGCTTAGTGAGCTAGATGAACAGGAATGTATCCAGTGGACCCAGGGAAGCAGTAATTCTTCTCTACTCAACACTTCTGAGGCTGCGTCTGGAATATTTGACTGCACAAAGCACTGAGCAACCTAATGTAACTTTTATATTGGCCTTACTTTGAACAGGGTATTAGAACAAATGGTGTGCAAAGGTTCTTTTCAAAGTAGATAATGATACAATTTTATGAGCAAAGCATTGCAAAGACCTTAAGATTTGCAGCAATATTAGTAAACATGAACTGGGTTAATAAAGGTTAGAAAGATTTTTCCCTTGCAGATTTCACTATAGTCATCTAACTTGCTCCTGACATTTTGGAATGTATGAAATAAATCAGGATTTGGATGAGGACATGGCCTTTTTTTTGTTTGACTCTGACCCTCTTTTGGCTTGCGCAGCTCTTACATAATATTGAAGGGTTATCAGTGGTGCACAGGAGGAAGAAAAGCATAGAGTTGGAAACAACTGGAATCTGACCAAAAATGCTCCTAAAAGAAGAACAATTAATTTATGGATAGCATTAGATGAATTAGTTTAGGATTATAAAACAAAAGATGTTATTCACTGAACCTACAAGAATGAAATAAAAAGTTCAGTGCTAAGTTATGTTATGATGGTATTACTGGTATGTTATTGCAAAATGTCTTGAAAATGATTTTTAGTGAATTGTGTTGTCATAATTACAAAAGGCTGTTTAAGGTCAGTTTTTCCAAAGGAAAACAAGGAAACAAAATAAAACTGAACTGAGAGATTTGTCCTAGTTATTGTGCTTTATAGTATAATAGAATAAGAACATTTTTTATTGCATATGCTTGTGCAATATGTTGACTAAGACTTAACGAGTTTAATGGAAAAATTACTGAAGGTTTCCATTTATTGTAAACAATATTTAATTTGCTCTGAAAGATTTAACCAACTGATTAAGTGCAAATAAACTGAAACAGGAGAATTTTATGTGCCATTGAAAAATGAAATTCAGCCAGACTGCTCTCCTTCATATTCCAGTCCTGGTATTTGGAAGCAAGTAGTTTGTACTACCTTTTAACAACCTTGGTTTTATGTCCTATCACATATGAAAAGTGACATAAAACTTGATTCAGTAGTATCTAAATGAAACTTCCAGAAGAGAGTTATGGAGATACATATCTTTCAAGGAAAAAAATCATTGTAAGAATAATCTATCTGGGATATAAAACCCAGTAGTCATCCTTAATAAAGACCTTTATCCAAATACTATTTTATGCCAGAATTATTAATAAAACTGATAAAATCAATAATTTACGTTGGTACTAACTATCCATTTGAAAAGTCTTTTCATTTTGGGATTTGTCATCAAATTAATATGGATTCCAGATGAACTCATGCTTTCCGGTTGCAATTTCTTTCAATAATTGCAACCAGCGAAGAAAGATTTGAAACAGAAAGCAATTCACAAGGTCTTTCTAAACACAAATACGTAGCTTAATTGCTACCAGCTATAATGGGCCATCATCCTCTCTTCTATAGGAAAATCCTTTGAATAATGAATGTAAGTTTAGAACTGGCTTGCTACGGTTATTAAGGTCTGGATATCTCTTACAGCCTTTAATCCACATGGTTATCATCACTTTTGGGACACATGCAGAAACATCCTCAGTACAGTTAAATACTTAATACATTTAATAATTGTGGGAGTCTGAGACAACTGAATTGGTAGCTCTTTGGTTGCTTGACAGTGGGGCTAATTGGCCGAGATGTTACTTTACTCTTGTCTTTTCAGAACTCTGGCCGTTACTACTTCTGACTCTTGACACTAAAGTGTTAACCATGATAAAGAAATCACTAAGTACATCCTTTGATTCCCAGTGGTTTTCAGGCCCCATGCTTCATGACCTAGAATACTTACCGATAGCTTTGCACAACTTCTGCTTCCAGATGCCTGCTCTCTTCAGAATCACCCTTGTAAATGTGATCTGAAAGGTTTATTTTCCCCCAGAAACAAGGAACATTGAATTTGCTTTCTGTATCCTGTATTTTTACTGCAATAACTGTTGTTCATGGTTTTTATTTAAAACCCCATACATCCTGTGGTTCCAGCTAGATAACGTTCATTTTACACCCAGCATATAAAGGTTGATACTACCATTAGGTCACTAAAAAACTACCACAGATGAGTTGTTATTTTCTCTACTGCCAGACCTTTTGTTTTGCTTTGTTTGAGCCTTGAAGACAACTGGTGCCCTCAGCTTTCATTTATTATTTTTTCTTTCTTTTTCTTTTGTTTTCTACTGTTTCATTTTGTTCTTATTTTTCCTGCTCTTCATCAAGCTTGTTGGAGGCTCTGTCCCCAATATCAGGTTGCTAGACTTTTGTGCTCTTCTAACTGTAAGATTTTGTTGCTATCTATCTCTAGACTCTCATATCTCAAATAATCAGAATTTATTCCAGAATCACCTATTTCACACTTTCCTTTAGTTGTTACAAAGGGTTCTGCATTCTCATCACACAAGTATGAATACCAAATCTTTCCTACTTGGGTGATATTTAAGATTCTATCACTGATCTGTAAAGCCTACTCTGTCACAATCACTTTCTTGCTAACCTCAAAGAAGTCTGGGTTACCGTATTTTTAATCCAAACACCACTGCTCTTTTAATGGTGCATATGTGAAGGTATAGTAAGTATGTTTACATGTTCACAGATATAATCATGTTCATCTTCCCCCAGAGCATAAGATGAGGCATTCAACTCCGGTGTGTGATGCTTTTCTTTCTTTATATATAGGTAGTGAAGGGAACTGTATTCAGCTTTAATGATGTCATTTCAGCATGTCATGTGCTTGAATTTGTTTTGTTAAAATAGAAATGAAGCATGTGAACACAATCTTTTCCAGAATGTCATGATGTTTAACCCCCTTTATTAGCAGAGACATAAGTTTGCCAGTAGCAGCATATGCTGTGTATATTCAGTCTGCCCTTACATCTTTTTGCTTATGGAGACAATGGACTGCAGGGTAGATTAAAGCCAACATTTTATATACAGCTTTACTTTTTTCCTTCTCCAAAGGCTAGTTTCTGTTTGGATCTAGCAAATTACTTTTTTGGTTCATTAGTTTCGATGAGGCATTTGGAACTGTTTTATTCCACCTACTTGAATGGAAAGTTTTTCCTTTTTTTTAGCAATTTAACACATCTCACTGTACTACAAATGTAAGTAGAACCATTTTTATGAAACTTGTTTTAGTTGCATAATACCTATGGACATTAAACTAAATATTATGTACTTTGTCTATTAGTATTTCATTGAGACTATTTAATATGAATATGATATCTTGATTTTAAAGAAAAGATATTTTCTTTAAAGGAAACGGACTATTTCATCAGTTTAAAATTCCAGTTGAAACAATCACATTTCAGAGTGGAAAATGAACATTATTTTAAATTTTTCACAGTTGCTGTCATATAGCAGTGAAAAAACTCAACTCAGGTAAGCTGATCTATCTCTTTTTCCAAGTTTATAATTTTCTTAAACACATTCAAAGTTACAGGTACACTATATTGCATTAACAGCAAGTTTTCATCAAAAGAGTGGACCTGAAGTGAAGGGACAATATCACAGAATCACAGAATCACAGAATCACGGAATCACAGAATGTTTAGGGTTGGAAGGGACTTCTGGAGATCATCTAGTCCAACCCCCTGCCAAAGTAGGTTCACCTAGAGCAGGTTGCACAGGGTCGCATCCAGGCGGGTTTTGAATATCTCCAGAGAAGGAGACTCCACAACCTCCCTGGGCAGCCTGTTCCAGTGCTCTGTCACCTTCAATGTAAATACATTTTTCCTCATATTTAGATGGAACTTCCCATGTTTCAGGTTGTGCCCATTGCCCCTTGTCCTGTCTCTGGGCACCACTGAGAAGAGTCTGGCCCCATCCTCTTGACACCTGCCCTTAAGGTATTTTTAAGTATTGATAAGATCCCTTCTCATTCTTCTCTTCTCTAGGTTAAACAGATCATATTTTTCAATTTCCAAACTAAGATCAGGAAAGAATAAGAAACAATGAAGTATTTGAAAAAAAAAATCCATGATTACAGCCTATGAAATATCTACGCTTCTTCAGTTGTAGGATTTAGTGTGCTAAAGGTAAATAAAAATGAAAAAAACTCTCTATAAATTATAATATTATAATATTATCTGCTTATCCTATTAATAATCTGATAAACATCTTTAACAGCAAGTCAGCTGATTTTATGTATCAAACATCAGAGAAAAAAAAGTTTACGTTCAAGGAAAGTTTAAAAGTGAAACTATGACCTAATGGGCCTTACCCAGCCCAGCATTCCCTTAATATCTTTTTATATGTAACAGATATAAAACCATGGAAATAATATGTCTAACTTTAGCCATCTGAATCTTGACTTAGTAAGTTGTTTAGGCTCACTCTATGTATAGGGAAATGAAATATGTCACTTCATCCCATGTATTTCAGGATAGCAAAAATCAACTTTACAAAGAATGAAATGTATTGAAAAAAAAATTAAGTAACTATATCAGATCAAACATGATATTCAGTTTCAGACTGTTGACATCTAGATTCAGATGTCTAAGTATTTGCATTTACCTTTCAGGTAGGCAAGAGCAACTATTACTTGGGGGATAACAGAGTCCTTCCCTACCATGACTATAAAGCCCATGATTAATGTATGTATGCAATTTAACTGTATTTTTTTGTATGATATTGCTCTCTTAAACCTCTATTCCACATGTACATACACTCACAGACACACAGAAACCCACACAGATCTGCTTTTTCTCTATGTCGAAATACCCATCATCTAAAAAGCATTTGAGCTGCCCCTGAAACAAGATATCCCATCACAGTAAGTTGAAATGAAATCACTCCACTCAAAAGAACCTTGAAAGCCTTTCAGTTTACAGTATGTCTAAAATGACCTAAACAATCCATTGACTATATTGATCTACTCAAGTCATCCATTGGCTGGAGATGTCATTGATATCTATTTCACATGTTGACACTTTAAATATCTAAATCTCACCACATGGGATAAATATCCTGAATATAGATCTCTATTGTCTTTCTAGGTTCTGTATACCATTGGAGATGTTCATGATAGACTAGCAGATATGACACTCATAATCCTCATGATTGCACTGATTATAGAAGAATTACATCAGGTTGTGTGATAAAAGCTCATCTGCACAGTTACAAAGGAGCAAAGAGATGGTGGTGGTGGTGGTCTTGGGGAGGAGTCCAGATAATATCCTGCCCCATCTTCTCCAAACCATCACAGGGTCCATCATCTCTTCAAAGGCCCATCTCCACAAGCACAGAGGAGCACAGGAGGGTCCAATGTCAGGCAGCAACACAAATTAAGGACTCAGAGGAAAGTGCACCCTATTGAGGACCCTCCCATGCCTGTTCCAGGAGAGCCTCAGCCCCAATGCAGAAGCCTGAAACCCTATAAGATGACTCAAGGGAAGCAGCTCTCCAGGACAGCTTTTGAACTGAAGGTGGTTACTGCCAAGGAGTATGAGACACATTACAGTATGCAAGGGAAGAGCATTTCAGGATTGCACAAGACTTATTATGGGTGATTAGGGGAGGAACCAAGTCAGAGAAAGGAATGGATTTAGGTAATTTGGGGAGGAACAAGAATGGAAACTAGAGGAGTAAGAGGATAAAAAAGGTTGATCACGTGCAAATAGTTTGCTGTTTGTATGCTTGTCTGGCTATGCCCTGTGCCTGATCAGCGCAGTCTGTCCTGTCTTCTTTAACTCTCTTCTAACTCATTTCTGGGTGAGGGACCCTCTGTTTGTTGTGCATGTGTATGTATGGGGGTCTGGGTGCCAGTCACTGGAGTCAAACCAGAGGTCAGATGGCATGTGTGCCTGGGGTGCCAGGAACTGGAGAGACCAGAGTGAATGGACTTAAGTGTCAACAACTGGAGTGGGACCTGGGGTTACAGGGACTCATGTCCATGGTGCAACACCTGGAGTGAGTGAGGATCTGGGTGCCAGCTGCTGGAGGGCTGGAGGTACCGGAATGAGTGAAACCAAATGCCAGCCACTGGGTTCGGACCAGGGTCATAGGGACTTGTGTGTGCATGGTGCCAGCAACTGCCAATGGCCTAGGAGCCAGGGGTATGTGTATTTCTCTGAGAGCTAGAGCATGGGAGGAGATGGCCATTGGAGGCACCAGAGAAGTCCCAACCAGCTGCCAAAAGGAACGTGGTGACTGGGGGCATCTAGGGACAAGACCTGCTGGTGTGTGTGTCTCTAATGGTAAAAGCACAAGGGAGCTGGCCATTGGTGACCTAAGGAGTCCAAGCCAGCTCTTGGTGTATGTGTGTGTGTGTGTTTGAGCATGAGTGAGATGTAGCGTATGAGAAACTGGAGTGGGGTTGTGACCTTGGAGGCTCGTATATCCAGGTCCCAGCAACTGGGGAGATTAGGATCCAGTGGTAGCTACTGAGCAGACAGAGTGTCCAAGCCCAGCTGCTGGAGGGACCTACCTTGTACATACGTGCACACGTATCCTCACTAGCAGATCTCTGTCTTGCTCAGCCAGAGAGGGGAGCAGGGTAAGGCCGTTGGTACTGCCTGTGTTTGTGGGATTGCTCTGTGTGTTTGTCTGTGATCTGTGTGGCCAGACATGTACAGGTGTATGTATGTGTTTTATACCTGTGCTCTGCATGTGTACGCTGCTAAGAATACATGATCAGCCTAGTTACAGGTTGGACCTGGGGGCATGAAGTTGTGTCAGTCTTGCCACAATATTTTCCTCTAAACAAATATACTCCCCTATAATCTATAGATCACAGTAGAATTCAATTCACAATTTAAATAAAGATTTAACCAGTGACAAATATTTTCACTTAGTGGCAACTGATTTCATATATTGGTATACGGACATAGTATTGAAGCCTGATTAATTTATTTGATTATATAAAATAATTGAATCCTTACCAAGTAAATATCAAATCACTTTTAAGTCTTTAATGAGAGCTGTTGACATTTGAGCTCACTGATGAACTTTACTAATATGCAAAATTCTTTAATTAACATAGTCTGCTTATGAAGAAAGGATTGTTGCTTGTAATAAAGGAATCACATGTGAATGAATTATAGAAAATTTATCTTGTTCCTCCCACTTGCAAAGACTAATACTCAAAATTGATTACAAGTAGCTAAATAGTTATCAGTATCTTATTTACTTGACCACCCAATCAGCCAAATCTCATTAAGTTTCTTAGCATATAAAAATGTAAAGTTCACAATACAATACATTTTTTTTAGTTAATTTTCTGGGTAATTACTGAGGAATTCTGTCTAAACTAAAAGGTTTGGGGTTTTTTTAGATCATCTATATATTTTGTACCTAATCTTGTGCTACATGTATCAAAACTGAGTTTGCTAGAATAATGGTATTTTTTCCACACGTTTGTTCTGTAGCTGAAATATCTTATCCAAGTTGGCAGCTCTTGATTTGTTTTCATTTTTAAGGACTACTATAGCTATAATTATACTGATGTGAGTAAAGTTAATAAAAATTTTAATAGATGTATAACTTTATTAGGACTGAAATTCAGTATTAAGCATTTTGTTTGGCAGGCTACATGGTCTTTAGATAAAGTTAGCCACAGGAATATAAATATATTGTTCAGCTACTTGAGGGCTCACACATTTTTCTGTTAATGTAATAGAAACATAGGGAAAAGAATTAATAACAGAATACTAGTTCAAACTAAGTCCTAACCGAAAGTGCTCCTCTGTTTCTGTTGAGTTACCTATATAAAAGACAGAGTTCATTTCCCTTAGGCTGTTTGTCAGAGAGGAACAAGAACTAATTTCGCTACATTTGCAGACTTCATAGTTTTTTCCACAACCGTAGAGGTAAAATTTCTCTTCAGAACAAGAAGTTTTATTTCAGAGTCTGTGGAGGCTTGGTTAAGTGAGAGGGGGCATGATTTCATGCCACTGAGCAGTCTGAGCAATCCAGGCTTTGAGCAAGAGTTAGGTCCAGAGCGAGTCACCTTGGACTCTCCTTGAACACTGCAAAAATGCAGCAAAACAAGAGCTTGGCAGTTGTAACAAACACATAAGAGAAACAGGAAAAGGGGAGGGGGTGCTCATCGCTCTGTGTATCTAAATTTATAGACCAATCATATATGCTACCAGTACGCGTGGACAGCAAGGCTTTACCAATGGAAACGCAGGCTTTGGTGCGTGATCAGTGTGCTCTCTGCTTAGAGTCTATATATATCCTGTACGTGTAATCATTAAACGGAGAACTTCCATACTCATATTGGGATTGTGTCGTTACTCCGGAACCGTCGCCCAGCACCCGGGAGCCGCGCCCTCGACTTCCCCTTTTCTTCAGCTGGTAGCAGAGGACGGTTACCAAGGAGCAAAAGGACATCCTTCTCGCCGCAAGTTCAATTCCATAACTGCGGTAGGCAGAATTTTTTGGAGGGTGCTGGGAAAGGACGGCTGGGAGGGTGCTGCTTGGGTCTCTAAGGCAGAGCAGACACTGGAAGAGTTGGCCACTCCACTCCCAGGAATAGGTGCTGCTTGAAAGAAAAGGTAGAGCAGACACTGGTTGGTGCTGTGCCGGCAGACAGACACCGAAACGGGGGCAGCTATGGAGATGGAAGCTGCCTCCGCGTTGCTCATTAGTATCTTCTCTAAGAGAGGGATTGAGACAACGATAAAACAACTGATTAAATTGATAAAGCTGGAACAGCACTGGGTACGTTTTAAGGACACGATGCTTGTATTCTCTGTGGAGGCATGGAAAGAACTGGGGGATACTATGTGGAAAAATACTATTAATAAGGACCCTGACGAAAAGGAAGAATACGACGAAGCTGCGTTAAAGCAGTTACTGTTCTGGGCAAAAGATAAAGGACATTTTACAACCTTTAATGATGTCTTTGAAGTGCCTTTGTGGGAGAAGATTGGTGACTCTCTCTGGGATGCGGTATCAAGTGGTGATAAGGAAGCCTATAAATTGTCTACTACGTGGAGGCTGGTTAGTGAAGCGTTAAAAGGAATAAAAACAGAGAGAGAAGTCACACATACAGCTTTTACGGCTTTAGGACCGCAGGCGTCTACTACCCCCTCACTGTTTGCGGGATCAAAAGCTCCAACGGCTCTGGAGGCTGTACCGGTGGCAGCTCCTTTATCACTGTGGGTACAGACAGCTCCGAAAAAAGCTGAGGAAAGGGGAGCAAGTAAAATAGATACAGATCCATCAGAATCGGTAGTGCGCCCTAAAACACGAACTCGATTTGGACTAATTGATTCAGACGCTGAACAGGAGACTTGGCCGAAACCCCCTCTGAAACCCCCTCCTCCTCTCATTGATCTCTCTACGGATGAGGCTGAGCAGGAGGACAAGAAGGAGGGTAAACCTGCTTTGTATCCACCTTTACCGGATTCGCCGTTTCCTGGGTCTGTTGAACAAAGTTTACATTCCGGCACTAAACGACCACTGTTAAAGTCTCCAGTTACGGAGTCAGCAGTACCAGAGTCACAAGGACTTAAAGGACCCTTACCATCACGAAATGGACACGAAATTGACATGACAGAGCTTGGTAGAGGACTGGAAGAATTAAAGACGGAATTGCAGCAGCATCGTTCAGCCAACGCCTCGGGACACGTGACTCTGTCTCCCCCAAACCCCCCTCTGTGTTCGGGACAAGTATTAGGGCCACCTCAACCTCCTTTGCAATTCCCTACTCCACCTTTAGATCAGCGCGGGGGGGGAGGTCTGCGTCCATCTGGTAATGTGGGAGGTGAGGGAGAGGGTCAGCGTCCGCCCGCTAATACAGGGGAAGAGGGGGAAGGAGTAAAATGGAAAGGGATCATTCGAGATGCGTTATTAGAAGGAGTTATAGATGCTTGTGGGAAAGTAGGAAACACCACGTTTCAGATGGAGCATTTAGCAAAAACTTTTGCAGTGGCAGTTAAGGTAGTTCATTGTTGTTATACATGCAAGCAAGAAGGTCACTTTAAGAAAAACTGCCTTAAGAAATCGAAGCTGAGTGGGAGAGATAACTCTGTTTGGATGTGTCTTTGCTGTGAGAAGCTGAGGCATTTTGTGAAACTGTGGAGATCCAAATATAATGCTCAAGGTCAGCTGATAACAACCAGCTGCAGAATACAGGGAAACTGGAGAAAGGCCAGGCTTAAGCAGTCAGCTCGCAGCCCAAACCACAGTGAAACGCAGAGGTACAGCAACTGATTACAGAAATAGAAAGCAGGCTACATTCCAAATTCGTTCATCATATTGATTTGAATCAGGAAATACAAATTATCACTTTGTTTGATAAGCAAATTCCGTATGCAATAATTGGTCAATGGAATTCAGAATGATCAAATTCGTTACAGAGCTATTGACACAGATTATCTTCAAAGGTCGGATGCAATGTCGAAAGCTTGTGGCCACAGATCCTACATCACTAACCGTTCCTATTGCAGCTCAATACTTTGAGTGGTATATGGCCTTATAGGACTTTACTGAACAATTGTTAACACATCTGCCAAAAGATAAAAAGCTACAGTTTATTTACAAACAGGAGGGAAATCAAGTGTCCAGTGTGTATGAGTAATATTTGGGGTTTTGAATGTGATCCGTGGGTTTTGCGTAAGTGTTTTACATGTGATGAGAGGTTTTGGAAGAGAGCGTCATATGCATGTCGATGGTGTAGGAGGTGTCTAAAAGAACAGATAGAGTTGGGAAATGAAGTGCTAAAAGCAGGTACAGAACCGTTAACGGAGGAGGAATACCAGTTTTGTCAAGCAGGGTGGTTTACTAACACGTGTGTTTTTGGGGAAATAGTCTTACTGGTGGCTATTGAATGTAGTAACGGTAATTGCATACCAGTGGAGTGGGAAGTTGAAAGAAGGAAGTGGGAGAAGACGAAAAAGGAGTGTGAGAAGCGAAGGGCAAAATGGGCCAAAAGAAATTCCGACTGGTCTGGTCCCTCTTAATCCTGTTACCTCTGTTAGTGGCACATGATACTGTGTATCATCCCAAAACACCTTGGGAAGGCAGTAACAATATCTGGATTACACTAATGAGAACACTGAATCAAACACAATTTTGTGCCTCTTTAGCTCAGCCTGAACAACCCTTCCACACCTGTTTAGTGGGGATGCCCCTAAACGGATCAGAGAGTAAAGAGGTGCTAACAGGACGAAGTGAGGCTTTACAAACAAAGTATAAGACAACAGTAAAATGTGTTGACAATTGGGATGTATGGGATGACTTCTTACCAGTCAGTCCACTAGAGCCCCAAGAATTGGATATATTGGGGACTCTAGGGGCGGAGGCTTGTGTCTTTTTCAATTATTCTGAAGGTCGTAACTATACGGACTGGAACAACGGCACCGGGAAACAAAATGTGACGCCTAGTGGTGAAGTATGGAAAAATGACTCTGTCTGGTGTCGCCGGACCTACGGAAAAAAGGGGAGAGGACCCAACCCAGGCACTCAGTGGCAGATTCCAGATATTAAATTTCCCAGAAAGCTACCAAAAGGCCTATTCCTAATTTGTGGAGACAGGGCCTGGCCTGGTCTACCCAGTAAAAAGATAGGAGGTCCATGCACATTGGGTAAGTTAAGCCTACTAATGCCCTCTCAGAAACTGATATTGAACCATACTCAACTACATCGCCTTAGACAAAGGCGGAGCACGTCCTCTTTTCATGAGGATTGTCAGGAGGAAGTAGAATTATGGTCAAAAACGGAAGCAATCTTCGCGTCTTTCCTTGCACCGGGGGTTGCTTCGGCGCATGCAATAGCGCAGTTAAGAAGGTTGACTTGCTGGAGTGGAAAAAGGGTCAATGAGACTTCCAAGGTCTTAGGAGCCTTGGCAAATGATGTTGATAGTGTTAGGCATGCAACTTTGCAAAATAGAGCTGCCATAGACTTTCTTTTGCTTATGCATGGATATGGATGTCAGGATTTTGATGGGATGTGTTGCATGGATTTGAATGACTCTTCGCAGTCCATTCACAGACAGATTCAAGACTTGATGAGCTCGACGAACAAATTGAAGGAACGTCATGGGTTTCTGGATAATTGGCTTGGCAGTTTTGGAATTGGAGGGTGGTTGATGGATTTGATAAAAATGCTTATTATGGGAGCGCTTATAATCATGGTTATTCTGCTAATAGTGCCTTGCTTGTTTTCCTGCTTGCAGCAATCTGTAACGAAAAATGTTAATCAGGCCTGGCTTGCTCAAAAACAAGAAGGGGGAATTGTGGAGGCTTGGTTAAGTGAGAGGGGGCATGATTTCATGCCACTGAGCAGTCTGAGCAATCCAGGCTTTGAGCAAGAGTTAGGCCCAGAGCGAGTCACCTTGGACTCTCCTTGAACACTGCAAAAATGCAGCAAAACAAGAGCTTGGCAGTTGTAACAAACACATAAGAGAAACAGGAAAAGGGGAGGGGGTGCTCATCGCTCTGTGTATCTAAATTTATAGACCAATCATATATGCTACCAGTACGCGTGGACAGCAAGGCTTTACCAATGGAAACGTGGGCTTTGGTGCGTGATCAGCGTGCTCTCTGCTTACAGTCTATATATATCCTGTACGTGTAATCATTAAATGAAGAACTTCCATACTCATATTGGGATTGTGTCGTTACTCCGGAACCGTCGCCCAGCACCCGGGAGCCGCGCCCTCGACTTCCCCTTTTCTTCAAGAGTCAAACACCTACATCCATATGTGTATTATGATGTGATTTTGTCTTGTCTTTGCACATAATGAAGTATTGAAAATTTCCTGTGGAAGATATTCAAATTTTGACTCATAAAAGGGTTTGAAAGCATTTAATTTTATTTTAGAGTTTAAGAAATACACATTTTTAATTAATAATGATATTTCTGTAAAGTTATGTCCCTAACATGATTCTGAGTAAGACTAAGGGTGCAAATTTTCAGTCTTTTTTTAGACCAAATTACCTTTGAAATAAAATATGAGTTTTGCCTGCAAGTTGAGTTCATACTGAATACTTCAGGAAGTGATCTTCAGCTTAGAATTTTCTTGTCATTCACCTTAATGCTTAATTGGTTAATGAAGCCAAAGTGACAATCAGAAGACTGGCAAGGAATATCTATAAGTGGTGATATATTGAAGGCACCTATGTCTATGCCTCGTGTCAATGCATGTGATAGAAAACTTAACCCAGAATAAATAGTGCAGTTAGGTTTTCTGATGTCGTTTAAGGTAACTGCCTACCATTTAAAATAGATTTGCTAGATAGATAGATAGTCTTGCAATAATGTTGCTAAAGCCTTGTAGGGTTAGTTTCATATTGGCAATTTTTTTCACTTTTACCTGCCACAATAGTTCTTCAAATGCTGTTGAGTCATTATTAGCAGTGACTGGGAGTGCCTTCAACTTTTAGTCTTTTTCATGTGGATGAGGTACTATCAGTCACTCCATCAGGACTTGGGTCTTCAGTTCATTTTCCTGTTGTTTTTCTGCTACGTTACTCTACTGTGGACTGAATGAAGGACTATATTTTAAATCTATTCAGATAGATCTACATGCATTCTAAGTGAAGTCAGACATAACGTTCAGCCAACTCTTTGTTAAACTGAGCATTTCAGCACAGCTGAATTACAGAAGAATTTCTGTGTCTGCTGTGAACTGCATATATTTTATTAGTGACATCTGAGGCATCAAAGTAATTTTTATCATTCTCTTTTAACCATTGACAATGTTTCCACAAAGTTGATGAAGAGTTCAGAATTCTTCTCTGATACTCCCAAATAGTGTACAAAGTCCTGAGTACAGGAGGAATCAAACAAGAAGAAAGACCTTTGTTTCTCAGAGACTCAAGCCTTTTCACTCACTATTTCAGTCAAAAATGCTCTTGGTCTGACCACTTCATTTTGTCCAGGAAAACTATTTTTTGTTCTTCCCTGAGCTCTTTTTCTGTGATTCGCTGCTACTGATTGCCTTACATTTAAACTCACCACAGATACAATTTTGTATTCCCCTCCCTCTGTTAAAACTAACTCTTAACAATTCTTCAACTAGAAAACTAGTTTTGGGTAGTAATATGTGTTTGCATTTCGGGTAAGGGTGGTTTTATATTGCTCCCATTAAAGGTGTGACATTAGGTAGCAGAGATCTTGAATGAAGAGTCATAGACACACCTACAAATTGAAGATGTTTCTTCTAATCCAAAATAGATTAGACAATTTATATCCTGACCATTAGACAGACCAACTTCCTTTTGGTGTTTTACTTCTACAGATATGATCAATGTAATGGCATTATTTGGTCTGCAAGCAAATGATTAGGCTGCTGATGAGGCTCTGACCTGAGTTTAAGCTAACTAAACAGTATGTGGACAACTGCCAGATATGGCAAGGGAAACTGCTAGAAATGACAAATAACAGAGCAGAAAACTGAAAGAAGTTCCAAATAACCCCATAACAGATGGCTAGGTCACACAGATGGTCCAGGAGGAGCTGTGTGAGAGAGAGCTGAGCTTTAGGGAAGCACTGGGGCTTTTGGGGGAGGGGAATCTACCAAAGCCAGCAGCACCTCAGTTTTCCCACCAGCGATACCAGATAAAACTAAGATGACCATGACAATGGTATCAGAGCTTCTGGTTATGGACAAAACTGGGCCCAAAGGAGAAACAGTAATCACAGGTGGATTTTTTTATTTGGGAGAAGACTTATGTAGACAGAGAAAAAAGAAATGAGGAAAGAGAAAACAAAAGATGCAAATCACATGGTCAGTGCTGTCAGGCGTACCTGTTAGGCAACCTTGCTCTTGATGACCTCACCTTATTTCAAGGCCTCTCAGCATCAGGCAGAACAAAATTAATAGCGGTGTTCCCTGGACAATAGTTAAACTGTTAAATAGAGTGTCTAAGGATTGATCCAATAATCAAATAAATTATTTTGGTCAATTATTATTTGGTCAATAAACCAAACCTGGATTTCTGCCCACACCACGTAACCAGATGATCTACTTCAGCAGTCAGGAGACCTGAGTTGGGAGAGATGCAAAGGTACTTTCCCTGGTCAACAGGAGAACACCTTCACAGACAGACCAATCAAGCATCCTGATGCTCGGCATGTCTGATGACATTGGCATCTTCCTAACCATTTCCTAGCAGAAACAAAGTAGCATTCTTTTGGTTGATGAATAGAAAATTTACCATAGGAAATTGCCTACGGATCATAATTAGTTTTGTTATTTACTCACATTTCCTCCTTAGAAAAAATAGTTGCATAGCTGCTGAACTACAAAAAACTATTATCAGACTGAACTACAAAAAAACTATCTCTTTACTCTCATGGAGATAAGTTAATATCATTGGAAATGACAGTACATCTTTTCTACTTAAAGATTAATGTCCGTCATGAAAAAAGGGAATATATGGTACTGAGTCTGACCTTTTATAAATACATAATGAATTTCAAGAACATAGTGGTCAGTCGGACCTTTTTTTAACATTAGAGTTTCTTGGGAATTTTTGAATTAACTTTTCTTTCATAGTATTACACTGATTTACCAAAGCACAAACTATTAATGGAAATATATATTTTATATAAAACGCTTATTGAAGACTATTTTCTTCATCAAATGAATTCTCTGGTGTGAGAGGGATGGAGACAGATTGACTCAAAAAATGCCAACTGTTAATGGATGACTGCTTTCAGCAGGGATGTGGAAGATGCCTTGAAATTACCCTAACCAATTAACTAAAGAAGCAGATTCTTGTTCAATTTCAGATCCAGTTAATAATTTACTTAAGTGGAAGGGCATCAGAATCTCTATAGAGTCTCTATAAAGACCATAGTTAGAAGGCCAAGCCATTCAGTTAGGATATAACATTTCAAGGCCTCTCAGTATCAGGCAGAACAAAAGTAGTATCAGTGTGTCTCCTGGACAACAGTTAGAATGTTAAATAGAGTGTCTGAGGATTTATCCAAGCCTGAAGACCAGCTGTCACTAACTGGATGAAATGATTGCTTCGCAGAGCCTCCTAAGTACCCTGTCCCTTTATCCTGAAGAGAGCGATGCAGTGTTGTCCAAAACAGAATGAGGGAGTGAGACAACAATCAAGTAGTGTAAGCAATCAACAGTCTTGAGTCTACTTGAGTTCACTCACTGTGTTTGATAGTATAGATATGCCTTGTTAACCAGAGAAACCTAAGGCTTTTGTATTGTTGACTCTTAATTGTTGCCTGTTCTTGAGGGGGTTTCCTTATCTTTCCATATAAAAGATTTACTAGTTCTTTCCTTTTTGTGGAAAAAAGGTAAATTACAAAACCTGTTTGTTGCAAATGGAACTAATTGTCATCCCCCAACTCTCTCCTGCCTTCTCTTATACTAGTATTAGAGCAAACTTAAGTGAGTAGACGTACTTCATGTGTGCACAGATGTGTGTGTGGCACACATATTTGTATGCTTTTATGTAAGCTAAGGAATTCTTGTATGTCTAAGAAACACTGACTACAGTATGTGTTGCAGCCTTTTGTGTTTGTGATGGATTTTTGATGAAGCGAAAAATATTTTCTTATCTTAACCCTTATCATCTTTATACGTTTTTCTCCATGTTTATGTAGGAGGTTGGCTGCTAACTCATAACAGTGAGTGAAATCAGGACACTTAAGAAATAACTACTAATCCATTTAAAAAAGACAAACATCGTACTATGTCTAGCAAATAAGCACTATTTCTCATAATCTGATCTCTACTATTGTTTATTTGTTGACACATAACAAATAGATACAATCTTTATTAACTTAGCCAATCATCTTTTCTGTAAGTGTGTCAATCAGTATTTGAAACTGGATGCAAAACAATAAGAAGGAGTTGGGGAGAGGGGGGCTTCTTATTTTTCCTCTAGCCGTGCTCACAACTGCATGGACCAGTAGAGAGGGGGACAGCTGGGTTTACTTTTCATTCCACATCAACTTCAGAACTAGCTGTTCTTCCTTTAGGACAAAATCTATTTGTTGAGTTTAGCACACACTGTTATGCATTGTCACACATGTGAGATAAGACAATAGTTTAATCAGGAGATTTGGCTATAACATAGCAATATAGAAGTTCTATTTCTCAGTCAGAACAAACCATTTTGTCAAAGAAATAGCTCTGCAGTGAGATTCATCTTATTCTGAGAAACTGGGACACAGAAGTTCTGCTGTGGGGGTGCCTGTTTCTCTCCATTGAATATAAAAGAAATGTAGGATGACTAATTAAGACGTAGATGTTTAACTTTTCAGCATTTAAATTCTGTGAGATAAATCCCAACTGTAGTTTCACAAGAAATAAGAAAGCTTTTTACCAATCTAAAAAAGCCTAACTACCCTCACATTTACACCCTGCAAATATACCACACTGTTGAATGGACAAGTGATAAAAAGGCAGTCTTTCATGTTCTCTTTTGGCTGTACTTAGCCTTAGCAATGACCCAAAATTCAAAATAGATAATTTTTACTGTATTAAAAATCCTACTACTTTTTCTAGATATACATTAAATTTAGTAACACTTTTAAAATTGACTTTGTAGAGAGGGCATGCTAGAGCAAAGACAAAGTGATGAAGTCCTATAGTTCCACCAATAGGAGTATAACATATACAAGATCTTTTGGGGCTTTTTAGTAATTAGCAGTAGATTTCTAACCATCAGGAAGGAGCATGACTAAATGTAGCTGTAAAATTTTAAATGTAAAACTTTACAATTCAAATATCCATCTGGGATTTAGATCTCAATTCTGAAACTTTTTCAGTGTAGTAGACTAGAGATATTTTGTAGTCAAACCGCTGTGATCAGACCATGATCATCAGTCCAATTGAGGTTACACAGCTGACATCAAATGAGTGGTCTTGAGCATATATTAGATCACAACAGAGTCCTTTTGAAGATCTTGACTGCAAAGGCCGCTAAATATTTTTTATTACCGGTAGTACTAACATATTTACTTATATCAAACCATTTGACTTTATATGTTAAGTATATTATTTGGATTCAAATATGTGATGACAAATATCTGTGCATGGGTTACTAAGTTATTTATAGGATTATTTGTCAAACAGTATACAAGACATAATATAATTAACACGTTGTTGACAATCATGATTCAAAGAAGATATATTTAAAAAATAAAAATAAAAAGATCAGCATGCAAATTACAAAACAAACAAACAAACAACCTTGCCTTTAACAACTTTTTAAATCTCTGTTTCAGAAATTCTGCCTAATTTCTTACTTATGCTTGAAGCACAGTAACTGTTAGCCTTAATGGAATATGGAGGAGTTTTTAAGGGTTAAATTTCAGCAGATGGTTTCAGAATTATTTTACATGCTAAAAGGGAATATTAAATTTTTAAGGAAATACCCTGAAACATAAGAATGCTGGTCATACAGCAAAAACAGGGTTCTGACCCTCCCAATCTTATCAAGAAATGAAAAGCAACTGAAAACTTGTAAATCATAATAGCTAAATCAAACTAATGAAAACGTGTTCAGACTGCTCAGTTTATTTCAGTTCAAGATATTTCTCTACTATGCTTAATTATTCATGCTGTATTAAGTAGTTTGTACAATTAATAATTATGAAAGCTAAAAGTTTAATTTCAATTTTGAGGAAAAACATAAATATAAAAACTGAGAAAAAACTGTGACCATGGCTATCTAGAATAAAAAGGAGAAAATAATTCAATTTCAAAAGTATTCAGAAAAAGCTGTGTAAGTAAATGACACTTGCAAACTGTCATGTGCCAGATCCAACCCCCATTTAAGTTCATAGTAAGAAATCCACAAAATTAATTTAACTATTAGTTATATCTTACAGCACAGGGGAATCAGTGAAGATGAGCTGGAATATTTGCACTGCAACTTACAGCTATAAGCAGTTGTTCTGGTTCCTTGACCTTCACCTCTCTCTGACGTATATAACACTTTTGAACAATCTTACCCATCTCTTTCTGAAGCACATGATTTCAAAGTAAAACACAAGTTAATGTAGCATAAATATGAATCATAAATACCTGGCATGGTATGGAAAATAGAATCCCTACATTAAGGCATTTATCTAATATTACATCTTACAAACAATGACTATGTTTTTATTGTTATTGTGATCATTTAGAAAAGGTGACTCATGCTCTTTAGCCCAAGTGGTATGGGGTAGGTACCTCACAAGAACAGTTTTTATGTTTAATTTTTTCTTGTGCATGCTGATCACATTCACAGTTGGAGTGAGTTGTTACTCACCCAAAAGGTTTTTGCACATAATTCCTTCAGTATTTTCTGGGCATGCTATTCAAAATACTTGTTGAAAAGACCTTTGCAGCATGACACTAAGGATTCATGCTGTATATGTGTACAGTTGGGACAGAAGGGAATGTCAGAGAGTGCAAAACTTTACAGGACACATTTGGAAGTCTCAGCCAGAGGAACTTATTTTTATCTGTACTGCTTCTCAGAGTGGTCGCTAGATGTACCAGAAATGTGGGTATTTTGTCTGGGGAGTGACTAATTCACTTCATGTAACTCAACTGACAGTGTTCAGGATTTTTCACATTTTGCAAACTTCAGTACACCAAAAATAAGTTCTGCATATTTTTTACATGGTTCACAGGAAGAAGACAGAGCGTTTGGTGTTTTGTAGTATTGTATGAGAGAAAAATCAAGCTAGTAGATTAAATATATTGATTTGTGTCTAGGTAGGAAAACTTTGGCATTTTGTATTGCTAGTTTCAGTACTTCTCCGAGGAACTTGAAATGTTTTGAGCACACACACCAAAAAAAACAAACCAACCAAACACCAAAGTAAAAAAAGCTAAACCACTTTTCTATTTATTCTCAGATATTAAGTGCCAGACATTACTTCATGATTAGTAATATGTTCATTTGTAACAAAACGTCTTTCTGTAAGTGCAATGTAGTTATTATTACTCTCAAAACCTTTAAAGTTCATAATTCTAAATTGATATCACCAATAACCAATAATTGTACTGTAATTCAACTAACACTGTTTTTTTTCTCAGTTATCATCCTTATTGTCTTAATTTTTACATTACTGTCCTTCATTATATCCTAGAACATTAAGATGCTAATGATATAATGAGTTTTTATCTGCATTGGAAACAGACATTTATCATTCACCCCAGTGATTTCCAAAACTAGAGTGCCATTTTGATTCCAAAAGACGATGATAAAGTAAAAAGATAAAGTGATAGCTAATTTTAGAGCAATATATTTCATAAAATCCTTTTAGTAGAGGATAAAACCAAACAGAACAATCACAAGACTATTAACACTCTGCTTTACTTGCTGTTTTACAAAGTAGACCAATGCCATATAAGATGAAAAAGTCTAACTTGTAGCAGAAACTATGAAATGCTAAATTTAAAAATATTTAAAATTTCTAAAAATGTAATTGTTTTTCACTTATATTCTGAAAAATATTGCATGCTTTCTACCCATTTAAACTGTGTGTCAAAAAGCACATGATAGTGAATTTCAGACTGGTCTGTAAGGGAGAAACATCACCACTTCTGTCAGTGCTTTTACTCAAATTTAACTCGGTACATACGTATAGTTCCATTATTTAAAGCACGTACTGTAATGTTCATGGGTCCAAATACAGTTTGACTCCAGTTAACAGAAGAAACTAGCTCTTCCTGCTGTATAGGAAAAAAACTGTCTTTATTTTTACTAAAGCTGCATTATTGTGCAGCTGAAACAGAAAATTTCCTGAGGCCATGAAAAAGAAAAACATAGGAACCTGATTTTGAAAAAGAAATACTTATGAAGAACATTGAAAATTGTTTAAGAACAAAAGAAAAATATACAGTCTTTCCTGTGATGTTTGGTATGTAAAAGAACTACATAACCAACATATATTACAGAACTCTGGAAGGACTATAAATTTGACATTGAACAGCCTCTCAGTAGTGGAAATTAACTGCTGTACCATGAAATCATTAAAATGGCTCTAACACATTTTGCCTTATGTCAGCTGATACTCGTGATTCTTGAACATGAGGCAGGAGTTAGCAATGGCCAGAGACCTTTAGCAATAAATACTTCAAATTTGATCACTATATTCTGATGCTTTGAGTATTTAATAACACATATATGGGACATTCTGGGTTTGCTGGCCTTAGTGCTAACTTAAGCATACTGGCCAGAACAGTCTGAGACACCTTTAATTAGTAGCATATATGTATATAAATTGATTATGTCCATACTCTTTCCTTTGTTTCCCTTTGTTTGTGGTTTGTTGTTTTGTGGAGGTTTTTTTGTCCTAATATTTAATTTATGCAACACTAGCAATTTTGTGGAAAAAGAGGTTGCATTAGATCAATGCAATACTCTATATTTTCCCACTTTTTTTCCACAGAACTTGAAATTAATAAATTTAGCTGTTTTGTTCTTTTTTCATTTATGTGTTGTTTTCTCAATATAAAGTGGATTGCATTTAAATGAAGAATAAGATAAATTATTGCAAAGTTTAAATGAGTTTTAGGACACACATCTGACAAATAGGAAAAGAGTTAAAAGTAAGTCAGAAAAGTCAGAGGCAGATATGACACATTGTATTAGGTGGCAAGGTCTTGGTAGTGGTGGTAGGGTGATGAAGGGGTGTCCTCCGTGGGAAGAGGTCAAGGTCTGACCTGTGCTGGACACAGCTTGTTCCAGCAGGCTCCACAACCAATCCACTGCAGGGCACAGATGAGTCAATCAGTCAAGTGTGTTGCACTTCTCTGAAAACATATTTAAGGAAGGGCAGAAAATGTCAGACAGAGAGAGGAGGAGGCAACAGAAAAGAGTGAGCAACATCAGAAGGAACACAAAGGAGGAGAGGCTTCATGCACTGGAGGAGGTTTACACACTGCAGCCTGTGGAGGATCCACACCAGAACAGATGGATATTTCCTGAAACAACTGCAGCCCATAGAGAACCAAGACTAGAGTGGAGGAAAAGTGTGAGAAGGAAGGAGCAGCCGAGAGAAATCACTATGTAAAGAAAGTAATCCTCTTCAACTCCTTATACTGCTCAGGAAGGGGTAGAGGACTCCAGAGTGAAGGAGCGATGTTGAACCTGTGGAAGGGGGAAAAGTTTTATTTCATTGTTTGTCTTTGTTTCTCATTACCTGAATGTATTTTAATTGGAAATATATTAAATTAATTTTCCCTACGTCACATTTATTCTGCCCGCTTGTTAAATTGATAAGCAATCTCCCTGTCTTTGTCTTGACCCATGAACTTTTTCATCCTATTTTCCTCCTCCATCCCACTAAGAGAGAATGAGAAAGCGTCTGGGTGGCCATTTGGTTGTTAGCCAAGGCTAACCTGTCACATACATTAAAAAAAAAATTAAAGCACTAAGTGGGGAGATATATCAGTGCTGAGTGTACAGGAGGTTCCTGGAATGCATGGATGACAACTTCCTTCTCCAAGTGATAGAGGAGCCGACGAGGAGAGGTGCCATGCTGGACCTTGTTCTAACCAACAAGGAGGGGCTGGTGGGGGACGTGAAGCTCAAGGGCAACCTTGGCTGCAGCGACCATGAAATGGTGGAGTTCAAGATCTATAGGACAGCAAGGAGGGCACGCAGCAAGCTCACAACCCTGGACTTCAGGAGAGCAGACTTAGGCCTCTTCAGGGATCTGCTCAGTAGAGTCCCTTGGGATAAAGCTCTGCAGGGAAGAAGGGCTCAAAAAAGTTGGTTAGTATTCAAGGACCACCTCCTCCAGGCTCAGGAGCGATGTGTCCTGACAAAGAGAAAGGCAGGCAAAAATGCCAGGAGGCCTGCATGGATGAGCAAGGAGCTCCTGGATAAACTCAGGCACAAGAAGGAAGCCTATAGAGGGTGGAAACAAGGGCAGGTAGCCTGGGAAGAATATAGGGAAATTGTCCAAGCAGCCAGGGAGCACGTTTGGAAAGCCAAAGCCCTGATAGAATTAAATCTGGCCAGGGATGTCAAGGGCAACAAGAAAAGCTGCTAGAGATACACTGGTGATAAAAGGAAGACTAGGGAAAATGTGGGCTCTCTCCGGAAGGAAACGGGAGACCTGGTTACATGGGATATGGAGAAGCCTGAGGTACTCAACAACTTTTTTGCCTCAGTCTTCACCGCCAAGTGCTCTAGCCTCACCACCCAAGTCGCAGAAGACAGAGGCAGGGACTGGAAGGATGAAGAACCTCCCACTGTAGGAGAAGATCAGGTTTGAGACAATCTAAGGAACCTGAAGGTGCACAAGTCCATGGGACCTGATGAGGTGCTGTCCTGGTTTGGCCTAAACCAGACCAATTTTCCTTTCAGTGATTTTTACTTTCATCTAAGTCTCTTCTAAGTAACTGTACTTTCTGAAACTAACTGCATGTTTTTCAGACAGTGGCTGCTTCCACAACTGATAACGCTCAAAGTTTGTAGTTATCACTGAGGCACTGGTAGGGTTGTTATGCAGAAAGGCTCTTGCTGTACTTAGTCTTAGAGAAACCAAGGTCACTGCTAAATTCCTCACTGCTTATGAATGAAGAGCCGAAGGGGGGTCACACCTGCAGGGAGGAGCGGACAGGGCAGGTGACCCAAAATTGACCAGTGAAGGTATTCCATCCCATATACGTCATTCTCAGTATAAAGCGGGGGGATCACGAGAGTCTCGCTCTCTTTCTGCTATGGCTGGTGTCTGAAGAGGACTCTGTCCATTTTCCTGCTGCCCCCAAACCCTATCCGTGCATTCCTGAATCCAGCTCTCGACCGTCGCTAGGCCCAGCCTGGGCCTTCCCAGAGCCTGCCCTGCAGTGCCGGTGGTGACGTGACTGACATTGGGGGAGCTCAATTTTGGTTTTGTATATATATTTGTATATATTTGATTATTTCTATTATTATTATTATACTCTTTTTCATTAATATAGTTTATTAAACTGTTGTAACTTTTCCAACCCAGAAGTCTCTCTCCCTTTTCCCTTTCCCTTTGGGGGGAGGGGAGAGGGTTAACAGAGAGCATCTGCCACAGATTTAATAGCCGGCCCAGCTTTAAACCGTGACAGGTGCATCCAGGGGTCCTGAGGGAACTGGCGGATGAAGTTGCTAAGCCTCTATCCATCATTTTTGAGAAGTCGTGGCAGTCTGGTGAAGTTTCCACTGACTGGAAAACAGGAAACATAACTCCCATCTTCAAGAAGGGAATAAAGGAAGACCCGGGAAACTACAGGCCAGTCAGTCTCACCTCTGTGCCTGGCAAGATCATGGAGCAGATCCTCCAGGAAACTATACTGAGGCACACGGAAATCAAGGAGGTGATTGGTGACAGCCAACATGGCTTCACTAAGGGCAAATCATGTCTGACAAATTTGGTGGCCTTCTACAATGGGGTTACAGCACTGGTAGATAGGGGAAGAGCAACTGATGTCATCTACCTGGACTTGTGCAAAGCATTTGACACTGTCCCACACGACATCCTTGTCTCTAAATTGGAGAGACATGGACTTGACAGATGGACCACTTGGTGCATAAGGAATTGGCTGGATGGTTGCACTCAAAGAGATACGGTTGATGTCCAAGTGGAGACCATTGATGAGTGGCGTTCCTCAGGGGTCGGTATTGGGACCGGTCCTGTTTAACATCTTTGTCGGTGACATGGACAATGGGATAGAATGCACCCTTAGCAAGTTTGCCAATGACACCAAGATGTGTGATGCAGTCGACACACTGGAGGGAAGGGATGCCATCCAGAGGGACCTTGACAGGCTTGAGAGCTGGGCCTGTGTGAACCACACAAAGTTCAACAAGGCCAAGTGCAAGGTCCTGCATGTTGGTTGGGGCAATCCCAAGCACAAATACAGGCTGGGCAGAGAATGGATTGAGAGAAGCCCTGAGGAGAAGGACATGGGGGTAATGGCTGACGAGAAGCTCAACATGAGCCGGCAATGTGTGCTTGCAGCCCAGAAGGCCAACCATCAAAAGCCATCAAAAAATGGAAAGTATGTTTCTCAATTGGATTATCTGAGAAATTGTTTATTAGGATTTCCTTCTGATAACAAAGTTGTTCTGCAGAGTTGGAAACAGTAAAATCAAGAAAAAATTACTACAGAAATAAAAATAAATTGCATAGATTAAAAAGTTTAGTCAGTTTTGAATAAAAGTATTACCTAAAGTTACTCAGGACAAAAACATTCATTGGAACCAGAAGGCAAATAGATCCTTTTGAGGTTAAGTTAAGGAAACGTCAAAAGAAGATACTCAAAGTGTACATTTCAAAAGTATCACAAAGTTGTTCTGTTTAACTTTGCATGTTAATATAACTGTGCCCATAATATGTCTCCAAGTCTTCCCTTCATCATGGAACATTTCCTGACAGTTTTTTAAAAGTAGCAGTATATTCAAATCCAAATAACATCTACCTCTGGTAAACAAGCAATGATTACAATTATTATAATGATTCGTTAAAACTCCGTGAAGGAAGGAGTGGCAAGTAATGCAAATAGAAAAATCTACGTTCTGGGAAGGAGCACCTGTAGCAAAGTGAAGTATTCATTTTTATATTGGAAAACACTCCATATTCCTGTGGTAACATAAGTATAAAGAATTAAAACAGGAAAGTTTCTTTGTTCAGTCTGGTTTAATTTCTTCTGCTTTTTCTATATAATGTTCATTTATTATCTTTCCGGACAAACTCTCTCTTTTCACTCTGTCCATTCAGTAGAAATGCTCTCTATCACGTACCAAGCTCAAAATATATTCAGAACTGTAAGTTACTCTTTCACAATGTTGACTTCTAATATAAAACACATTTTTTTCATTTTAGAAACAGAAAATCCTTGTTTGAATTTTTTGAAGAACATTCAAGTCATTCATTTTCTGTTGTTGCATATTTGAGTCTCAACTTGTACTTGATTAAAGCTCCATTAATCACTATCAGAGATTTCTTCATGCAGAGAAAATAGTATTTAACTCATTTAACTTATAATTGTCCACTAACTGACCAATAACTGGTTCACAGAACTGTTAAATAAGTATATGAGTATAAAAGTTATGTACATTGGGAATAAAGTTTCTCAATTCTTATTTTATTTTTTTTAATATATATATATATCACAACATCAATGGCTGGGATAAAATTATATTGCTTATATGAAATGAGTTTTCATTAATTAAATTCAATCCCTTCTCAGTTCCTGTAATATTTTATCAGAGCAGAAGGAAAAAAAGCATTTTTTTCTTCTTGTCCATTGTCACTGCCTGGCAGTAGTGTAGGTGTATAACTCCTGCATTCGCTATCATGTTTACACAGTTTCACCTTGTTGACAAGCTAGAAGGATTTCAAACAGAATAGACGTAAAATATATGAAAATATATCTGCCACACTTGAAGCAATATTCTGTTTCCATTGAAAAAAATATGTGATAGAAGGCTGCACTGACAAAAAAAAATAAAGAGGAAAAGAGAGTAGAAACTGGCTAAGAAAAGTAAGAAGATGATGGACCACATATTACCCACAGGTCAAGAACTGTCAAATCAGTATTAGCAGCTGAAATGAAGTACAGGCGAGCATGAATCCCTGCCAGCAACCACCAGTGCCAAAAGGCATCTCAGAACGAAATCCACACTAACACTTCGACAGTTACTTTTCCCACTGACCTTGACAAAATACACTGAGCTATTTGCACTGTCTGCCACAAGAGTCATTTCAGAAAGACAGAAAGGATTATTTGTGACTCTCAGTATTACAAATCAAGCAGCAGGAATACTATGAAAAGTTTCACCATGTTAAGATATTTAGAGACTGTGGTAAACCTAATCAATAGTTTTAATATGCTATTCAGAACATTGTGCCTTTAACTCCTCTGCAATGTCTCATTCATACTGGGTGTGGGAGAAGGGGAAGTAAATTCCAAATCCACTACAGCAAAAATATTTTTTTTGGTGAAAATGTAATTAGTCCCGCACAAAATTCTGAATGTTGAAAACAAATTAAAATTGTCCCCAAAAAATTAAACCAGACTTTATACACAAGCCTCTCTGCTAGTATTTATTTTAATTTTTGTTTCAGCCCCCATTCAACAATGGTTGAATTAACATTATGGCATTGCCCTATACTCACTTTTTCTGCTAGAGAATGTTCTGCTATATTAGCTACTAGTGTATGAAATAAAGATATTTTCAGATCCCAGAGAGCAAATATTGAAGTGTAGTACATTTGCACATGTTAACAAATAAACAAATGCATCTACCCATACTACCATGTAAATTATCTATATAAACTAATCATAATGTTTTCCTATGCATCCCTTGCAAATCAAAAGCAGAAAAGCAGTTCTTTTAAAAATCCTGTCCCATAATTAATCGAGTACATGGTCTTTGAAACATCCTTGTAAAAATTATGGGGATTTGCCTACACACAGATTATTACAGGTTTGGGGATTAAATGCATATGACTCTTGAATATTTAGAAATATGATTAAATTACCAGTTGGCAAAACACTTCGGAGGTTGAAATGGACCAGTAGCAATGTTTTTATCTGACTTACAAGAAAGGAGAAAAGCAAAACCCAGTTTTAAGATTTTCCTTTCTGGCAGTAATTGGGGAATGCTAAGGGTATTATATGGCACATTAAAGAATAAAAAGTGCAACATTTTCAGTGAGAAAATCTGGATAGAACTTTTAAATTTTTTCTTCAAAAATCAAAACTCAGAAAAATTAGGTTTCTTATTGAAAGTGTTTGAAACATGATATGGTTATGAACAATCAATACTGAAAATTAATAAACAACCATTCCAAAAGCTATTTCAGGGTTTGGTATTGGGACTGATGCTGTTTAACATCTTTGTCGGTGACTTAGACAGTGGGATTGAATGCACCCTCAGCAAGTTTGCCGATGACACCAAGCTGTGTGGTGCGGTCGACACGCTGGAGGGAAGGCATGCCATCCAGAGGGACCTTGACAGGCTTGAGAGCTGGGCCTGTGTGAGCCACACAAAGTTCAACAAGGCCAAGTGCAAGGTCCTGCATGTTGGTTGGGGCAATCCCAAGCACAAATACAGGCTGGGCAGAGAATGGATTGAGAGTAGCCCTGAGGAGAAGAACTTGGGGGTGATGGTTAATGAGAAGCTCAACATGAGCCGGCAATGTGTGCTTGCAGCTCAGAAGGCCAACCGTATCCTGGGCTGCATCAAAAGCAGCGTGGCCAGCAGGTTGAGGGAGGTGATTCTGCCCCTCTACTCTGCTCTTGTGACACCCCCACTTGGAGTACTGTGTCCAGCTCTGAGGCCCCCTACATAAGAAGGACATGGACCTGTTGGAGCGAGTCCAGAGGAGGGCCACGAAGATGATCAGAGGGCTGGAGCACCTCTCCTATGAAGAGAGGCTGAGAGAGTTGGGGTTGTTCAGCCTGGAGAAGAGAAGGCTCCCAGGAGATCTCATAGCAGCCTTCCAGTTGGAGAGAGACTTTTTACAAGGGCGTATCATGATAGGGTGAGAAATAATGGTTTTAAACTGAAAGAGGGTAGATTTAGATTGGATATTAGGAAGAAATTCTTGACTGTGAGGGTGGTGAGACACTGGACCAGGTTGCCCAGAAAAGTTGTGGATGCCCCCTCCCTGTCAGTATTTAAGGCCAGGTTGGATGGGGCCTTGAGCAATGTGGTCTAGTGGAAAGGTGTCCCTGCCCGTGTCAGGGGAGTTGGAACTAGGTGATTTGTAAGGTCCCTTCCAACCCAAACCATTCTATGATTCTATGAAAAGCATCTGTTTGCAAAAGATCAAACTAAAATTACATAATATCACTGAATTAAAATAGGGAGTGAAATAAAAGTTTAGTTTTATTATTTGTAAAACCAGCATTCCGAAGACATAAAGTGATATTTAAAAATGACAGAGTTTTTAATCATATAATTTGGCATTTCATACATATTTTGAAAAATATGCGTCACCACAACCATATCTCATTTTACAGCTTTATTGTGGTGTCCCAGTTTGGATTAGGGCAAACTTTTCTGTTAAGTTTCTTTTAAGTGACTGTACTTTCTGAAGTTGAGTACCACACCTGCGGGGAGGGGTGGACAGGACAGGTGACCAAAACCTGACTAACGGGGTATTCCATCCCACCCATGTGATATACTCAGTTAAACGCTGAGGGACCACAAGGGTCATGGTCTCTTCCCCTGTCGCTGATATCCTGGGAGGACCCTGCCCACGCTTCCACCTTTGCTCCTGAATCTGGTTCCCGCCTGCTGCCGCATCTGGTTCAGGACTCCCCAACGGCTGCCCTCCAGCGTCAACAGTGATGTGGTCATCATCGGGGGGAGCTCAGTAGCCGTTTCGTATATAGTTCATTATTTATTACACTCTTTTTCATTGTTAGTGTTTATTAAAACTTTTAACTTTCCAACCCGTAAGCCTCTCTCCCTTTTCTCTTTTCCTCTTCCCCTCTGGGGAAGAAGGTGGTTAATAGAGAGAGTCTATCATCCGCTTAACCGCCCACCCAGCCTTAAACAGCGACATATGGTGAAATGATTTTGTAGCATTTATTTTACTCTTGTCAGTGAAGAGAAGAAAAAAAAATAGAAATAAACTTCTGACATTTTCCATATTTAAAAACTATTTTTAAAATCTGTGTCTGGATGAACTGGAAATGATCAAATTTTCTTGGTGTTGTCTATATTAGCATGTAGGGGCCTGGACCGTGGGAAAGTTATAGAGAGAACATACCAGTACACTGTTATGTAACAGCACGAGATAGCAAGAAAGCATAGGGATGTGGCTTGCTTAAGTTTATAGTAAGTATCCAATTAGAACAGTAGAGGTGGCACGCAGCCAGATTATGGACAATACTTGCAGCCAATAGCTTAGTGTATGACCGTTACATAAGAGAGTATGTAGGTTATAAAAGTGTGTGTTAACCAAAATAAAGAGGCTACTAGAGCACCATATTGGTGTGCTGTAGTTCCTTCCTCGCGTGGGCCCCAACATTAGCATTTACAGCAATGTTAATTACAGAGTAGCTGAGAATCAGGTGGAACATGTACTAGCCTCGAAGTTTATATGGAAGAGATTTTTGTTTTGTAAAAAGTTGATAATATGTAATGGCACTGGACAGAACACACTGTTCATTAACATTTTTTTCAAGATTGAAGCTTTGAAGGAGTTAGTAGCACATGTTGACTGGTGTTCCTAATATCTAGACCAGACAACATCTAATAGGATATGCGGAATTATTAGTATGTACTCTGAGGACTGATTCGGTCTTAACACTACTTTGTCCACGTACTAATCATACTAACATTGACGTAGTCTGAATTTCTGTTACTCCTCAGAATACTTTTAGTCAAATATGTCTTTGTGGTTTTAAAGTTTTTGTGGTCATTTTTATATGTTTTTTCTGATGCATTGACTTATCTGTTCTCTTTTGTAGAGGAAAAAAATGTTAACAGGAATTGTCTTGAAGCAGATGAAAGAACATGCCTGTGTGTGTGAAGCATTCAAGGCAAAAGATACTAAAACTTGGCATTGTAATTTATGGGAGAACCAAAGTATCTCAGCTTAGATTCCAGGCTTTGGAAAAATACTTAAAATGAAAGTAATCTGCATTTGTCAGAAAGACTTGCAATTGCATATGTTAAAAAATGAACTTATGCACAAAGAACAGATCAACAAGATTGCATATCAGTTATTAGTCATGACTCATGACATTCTTGCATACTGGAAACCAGTAAAGAAGAAATGTTGTCAGTATTTTCTTATGCATTGTCTCACGCAGCTTGAGAAGAACAGATATTGCTCAGGGAAGGCATCATTTCTTGGAGCATATTTCTCTGTTCCAGAAATATAACTGGGATATCCTGCTTATTGTAAATATGTATTTTCACCCAAGGATTTGATTCATAACTGTTACTCCCTGAAAGGAGACATCCTCTGTGAGGCACATAACTGTATATCACCTAAGCCACTGTTTTTCACTGTTTCCGCTGGGTTTTTTTGTTTCTTTGTTTTTGGCAAACCTTAAACATTAAACAAAACTAAAAGATTTTCATTTAGGAAGATTCTCCAAGCTGTTCTTAGTTCCCTCCTTAAATAACATTCCAGAGGCAATTTTTCCATTTCCACAGAACTTTACTTTACTTACTGTCAATCTTTCCTTTCACATTGGCACAACGATAAACCAAAAAAACCAAAAGACCATCTCAGTAGCATTTCACCAATTATGGGAATATGTAACTCAAATGCTTCCACAACATCCTTTCACATCCCCTCAGAATTCCTGTTTTCTTAATAATTTCCTTTTTTTTTCTAATTTATGTGTGGGAAATAAAATTTAATTTATATTGAGAGTAATAAAACTTATCAAACTGTGAAAATTGTAAGAAGTAAAAAAAAAAAAAAAGAAAAAACTCTGGTATATATTTCAAAAAGAAAAGAATGTTAGAAAACTTCTCTTCTTACTCCATATTATTCATCCAGGTATTCTTGAAGTTAATAGAAAAAGGACAAACTACACCAAACCAGTGTAAACTGTGACCTTTACCAATAACCCTCAGAAGTTCATCGCAATTTAGGTCAAGATAAATATGTTCAGTCACAAGTCAAAGCCACAATTCTTCTTTGCTGGTCTAGTCTTTCAACTATGGATGAAACATCTAAGTCCATAATATTATAAGACATTTGGCTCTAGAAGCATCAGTTCTAGTCCACTTATGTTATATTTTCAAAATAGAGAACCTTGATTGTGTCATAGTGCAGAGTTGTCACCATTATATCTGCAAGAAGCATAAATATTTTTCTATTGCTAACTCAGAAAAAAATGTTTAGGTTGGCTATTGTTTTAAAAATCTAGTTTATTGGTAATACATCACAGATAACTTGATACTTTTGCATAGAATCTTTTGAACAATTTCATAATATTTTACAATCTGGAGTTGTTTTAATTCATGCTAATTAGTTGCAGCTGCATTTCAGCCTGAAGACATTCCAAAGCCGTTTAAAAATAATTTTAGATGTTTTTGTAAATGAAAAAAAGAACTATGAATGGGACTAGTCTCTATTGATTCACTAATGCAAAGTAGAGAAGGTTCAAACAGAGGTTCTTAAAAACTCAGTTTCCTCATTTCATTCCCAAATTTATATTTTCACAGAGGACTTACTAAGTAATTATATGTTTTATTCCTGGAAAAAATCATGATGCTCCTCTGCTGTAAGATGCTGATTTAGGACTGGCCCAGGGGAAAGAAAAAGTAACCCATTTTGCAAGGAAACCACTTCAGAGTTTTAGTATTGGTTTTGCACTGAACCATAGAAAAATCTTGTGCTTCTGTGAAAAAGTCAGAATATCCCAGTTGTTAAAACCATGAGCTAAAGAGAACCAGGATTTGATATTAGTAATGATCTAATTTTATCTGAATTTTGTTAGTCTTGCTCTGAGCATGACACGGCTGCTCTGAGAACTTAGCAGGGTATCTGTCTACCTAGGTATGTCTTGCAGTTTAGGAGGGATATGTGTGTTACCACTTTCCCTCCGTCCTCCCAAACTAGATACTTCTGAACATGCTCAGCTTAGCATTAAATGTTTAAGGAACTTTAAGCCTCAGCAGATAGATATAATTTTAAATGCCTTAAGGTTAGATAGTGTTGGGAAAGAGACAGCCTGCTTAACTGTCCTAACTCAGACATCAAAATTCTGACTCAAATAAAATTTAGGCAAATTCTGACTCTTGCAATACCACTCTCTTCAGAGAATTTGCTTTAGTGATTTCAGTAGAAATATTTGTCTATGAGTACCATAATATAGTATCCAGGCAGTTTTTACACCAAAGGAATTAATTCCATAATAATTAATTTCCTTCATCATCATGTTCTTTGTCCTTCATTGTTGATCCTTGCTTCACATTGTGTTCTGCACTTCAGCTTTGGCAGACTGAGACACGTGTTCTTCATATAGTGTATAAACATTAAAATCCAGCTTAGGCTCATGCATGAATAATACCAGAAAATTATAAGAGAAGCCCCTGGAGATAGCTCAACAGATGAGGTAATAAATTGAATTCTGGTGAAAAAAAGAAATTGTACCCCAAGGGAAAGCTGTCAACTACTTTTGCTAACAAAAGAAATCAGTACAACTGAACATAGTTTTACAAATTTGTATATAAGCAAAAGCAGCTGTCTGCACAGTTTTTTCAAAGTTTGACAAAAGGGAGAAAGATTGGTGTGGGAGGGACCGTTGTCTCGTTTTGTGTCAAAGGGAACTTATTACATAATGTAACTGAATTTTACCTTATTTCATCGTTTTTTCTTTTAAATAAATGCTTTTTATCACTAATTATGTGTAGCATTTTCAGCATAGCGAGTGCTTCGCATGCTGATGGTAGGAAGGTGCAAGGGAGATGACTCAGAATATGGAAGCAATGAGCTGTCAAAAATCATGTTAAATCATGTGTTGGAACCATGGTTATCTTCTTGCTCTGTATTAAAAAGAAAGAGAACTTCTTCAGTCCTTTTACCTTTGAAATAGAAGACAGGTTGAAAAGTCACTTTCCAAAACAGCATTGTGGGACCAGCTGAGATTTTTGACTGTTTAAAAAAAATACGTATTGATACTGTTCACTACTTTTTTGGCATTTGTGAAAATTCTGTCCTGTATTTGAGAGTGTTGCTGAAAAGAAAGTAGGATTAACAAACCCACCCTTCTACTTTAGTCCACCTAATACTAAATTTTATTCCACACCAAATTTTTATTTTGTAAGTTTATTTGCTTAACTTTGCTATGACCAAAAGAAAAGGTCTTATAATGTAGAGAAAAATTAGGAGATTCTTGAGATGAAAAAGGAACATACTTGCATCAGGGAGCAGATTTATACCCAAGCCTAAGAAAGGGTAGAAAGAACAATGCTTTCCTAGCGACTTAGAAGAGACTATGCAGAGAATACAAGTTGCTGGAACAGGAAACAAAACTAGAGTTCCACCAAGAAAAAATACAGAAAGAAAACGTGAAGGAGAAATATATTTTCAAACTTTTCCAATATAATCTGTCTGACACAGAAATTCTGAGTTTTCTCTATGTAAAAGGTTATGTCTTTTAATAAATCTGTGTTCTAAAGCTGTTTACCTCTGAAGATGTCTTCAGTATTTTTCATCATCCCAATTTAGAGGGAAAAGGTAGAGTATTGGGCTCCCCAGTTCAAGAGGGACAGAGATCTACTGGAGAGAGTCCAACAGAGGGCTACGAGGATGATTAAGGGACTGGAACACCTGCCTTATGAGGAAAGGTTGAGAGACCTGGGGCTTTTTAGTCTGGAGAAGAGAAGACTGAGAGGGGATCTGATTAATGTGTATAAATATATGAGGGCTGGGTGTCAAGAGGAAAGGGGCAACCTCTTTTCACTTGTACCCTGCGACAGGACAAGGGGCAATGGATGCAAACTAGAGCACAGGAAGTTCAACCTCAACATGAGGAAGAACTTCTTTACCGTACGGGTTACAAAGCACTGGAACAAGCTCCTCAGAGAGGTTGTGGAGTCTCCTTCTCTGGAGACTTTCAAGACCCATCTGGATGCATTCCTGTGTAACATGCCCTAAGACTGGTCCTGCTCTGGCAGAGGGGTTGGACTAGATGATCTCCAGAGGTCCCTTCCAATGCCTAACATTCTATTATTCTATGATTCTATTTCCAATTCCCATCTCCAGACAAGCTGGGGTTTTCTTAAAATAATAACAATAACAATAATAAATAATAATAAATAATAATAATAAAAAAAAAACAATGACATTGCTAAAAATTTTATTTCTCTTGCTCAATATAATCCTGTAAGCAAAGGGCTATCAGTCTGAACTAAAACCTGTCAGATAAGTGTTCAGTGCTTTTTGCCACCAGTATAATGTGGTTAAATAATTTTTTCCTTGTAATATATCACTATTAATTTTTGCATCTACATAAACTACATCTCTTTTAAACAGAACAAAAATAAGTAGTCTGACTTAGAAAAGGGAACCTTTGAAGCAGCTAGAGATGTCTGCAGTGCATAGACTTATTTTTTTCTTCTGGGTATGTTTGGTAATGTGAGCAAGAAGCAAGCAACTCACTATGACTTTATGTTGTGTTAGATGCAATATAGCTTTACTATTTCAGTCTTAACATTTTTTTTTATCTTCCAAAGTTTCAAACCAGTATCATTGCTTTCTTACTAGTAACTGCTGTTTCTTTCAAGAATTTTTCTCCTTCTTTCCCAGAAAGTTAATCACTGGAAATTTATTTCTATCAGTGTTCTGTCACTCTCCTCCTCTCACCCCCCCACCCCGACCCCCTGCCCCAACCCGAACTACAACATAAAGAGAGAAACTAAGAAACTAACAATCTAGAAGCAACAGAATATATTGCAAAAATATGAAAAACCCTTAAAAGAATAATATTTTATATAAAGTTCTCATTTGAATTAAAATGTTGAACCTAATTTTTTTCTTTTTTAATCTGGTAAGGCTATGGTAAGGCTCATCACAATTTACAATAGACTTGCAGTATTTGTCTGGCTCCTACTTAAATGTACCTAATTTAGTAGATTATTTTACACAAAGTGCTAATCCACCGATAAAATCACCTAAAAAGTAATATGCTGTCTATTGTTTATATGTAAAAGCACATTGCTTGCAAGATTGAGTCTCTGCCATATTTTTCAAGAGTTCATAATGTTGCCAGTGACAGATTAAAAAAAAACCAAACTGAAAGTAAATCCAACACAACTAAAAGCAAAATATATTTCAAACTAATTCAAACAATGAGTAGGCTGATGATTCAAAACTGATCCCTGGCATGGTTTGAGGCTGAACTGAAAATGTGTCATGCCAGACTTCCCATACTACCTTTGTCACCAGAGCAGATAGCTTTAAAAGCCCTTTTTGTTAGAAAAAAAAAGTTCATTTTCCTCAAGTGTCACAGTGACATCATTATATTTATTTTAATTCTACTTATTTCCAGAAAATTTGAATTCTTGAATCTAGCTGGAGAAAACAAATATAGAAATGCAAAAGACAGAAGCCTGTGCTCTAAAGCCCCTTCATATAGATGGCCATGTTCTGTCCAAAAATTGTGTCTAGTCATTGTATAACATTCAGCCTTATATTAGTTGTTCTTTAAGCCATTTCTGAAACATAACTTCCTTTATATATGGAAATGTGATATACGTGTCTTTTATTTCTTCATGATCCACCCCACTAGATCTTATATTTAAAGTTCACCTGCAGGCCACATTCTATGTATGGATTATAGCAAAGAATCACAGAATCACAGAAACACAGAATGTTAGGGATTGGAAGGGACCTCGAAAGATCATCTAGTCCAATCCCCCTGCCAGAGCAGGATTACCTAGACCATGTCACACAGGAACACAAGGAATACTTTATTTTTTCCCTCAGACTGGAAAGCAAGATTTTCATCTTTCATTTCAAGTTTGCAGTGAAACTACCCAAACTGGCAATAGATGCTACTCTGCATGTTAGCCAGTAGGGAGATTAGTTTTTCAAGTGGGAAGTAATGCATGGTCCACTAGGCTTCCTTCATTTTGTGCAGAGTCTAAAGGGTTCCCTCAGGGGCGGTTCTGTAGTATGAACACCACTTCTGCTTCCTATCAGTATCCTGAACCATTAACGAAGCAACTTCAGTGCAGTTAATGAGACTGATTTTGAGAAAAGTGCTCATAAACATAAGGAAGAGTTTGATTATTTAGCCCTTTGTGTTTCTAACCTTTAGACATTTTAGGCACCCGATGACACCCAGACATTTATAACCCCTCATACAAACATTACAGAAGAGGATCAGCCTACAAAAGGCATCATGCTCAGTGTTTGAAAGGTGTTATAGACTGATATATATTGGTTGTGAAGCCATGTACTCACTCTGCAAGGGGTTCCAAAGAGGATAAATTCAAAGGGCTACCAAGGTATGTCTTTGAAAGTATTATTTTCTATACTTCAGCAGAAATACCTATTTTTAATGTAGTGACCACAGTTATATTTTGCCATCATAACTGGAAGACTCATGTGTGGAAAATTAATAACTTTTTATTTATAACAGACTTTGGGATAGTGTTAGTTTGCAACTAGTAGAAGCCATTGTTGGTTTTGCAGGCTTCTTCTCCAAACAGTGGTCATTACACTTTATGTTCTCTTTATAAAGTTTTGTTGGTAACACATTTATTCTAATATTTCACTTGGTCACCCCATGCTATACGTTCCTTTTTCTGGATGTAAAATGATGCATAGTAGTGTATTTGACAACTATATTGGATATACTCAGCTTCAACAAGATTATTAATCAAAGGTGTTGGGCACATAAGAAGTCATGTCAGATGATACTCATGGCATTTGTCAGTCTCACTTTGTATGTAATTTTAGGTTAACTTTAACTCAAAATTTTAAATACTATTCCTAAGGCTAAAATACAACCATGGAGTGCTTACCTGGGGGGAAAAAAAGAAAGTCCTTATTTCAGAAATAAAGCTCACTCTTATATAAATGTCATTGCTGCCACACCTAACCTACATTGCTCATCCAATATTAATATTATCTCCCAATAAAATCATAATCATAGTAGTGTTCTTGCATGTGTATTTATGACAACAAAACCTCACTGCCAAGTATTTGAAAATAAAAGCTTGTATTTTAGAGATACAAATGTTTCAGACATGAAATACAGCGGAGATCAAATCCAAATTAATATGATGTCTTTTTTTAATTCTCGCTCAACTTTATAAGTGTGGTCCCTTTAAATCCCAGCACCTTTCAGATCCTTTTTCAAAAATCCATACAGGAATTTCTGTCTATATTACCTGAAATATGTAGCAACTTGTATTTCTTTGAAACTTTGTTGTCATTAGAAAACAATTTTTTTTTATTCAGTAAAAACTGAATAATAAATAATACATGTTGCATGTACATCATATACAGGTATACCTTTACCTGACACATGGTAATCAATTTTTCACAAATCAACATTTTCTTCAGATGAATAATTTGTTTCTTTTGATATTGTCAGTGAATAAATTTATCTTAGATATTTCTTAGATTGTGTGTTATGTTCATTGGAGGACTTCCTGCATAGTTACTGAATTATGAAAACCAGTTGAAAGTTTGACAGAGGTTGATAGCTTTGATAGCAGTTTATTTTAAAGATGATTTGGGAAAAAACCCTACATTTAAAAGTTTGAAAGGAGCTTGTTTTTTTTTAAAAAAATGTATTTTCCAAAGTAAAACATTGCTATAGGTATTAAACAAGTCCAGAACACCTTCTACAACCTTAGTGTATAAGTTTACTGACTAGCAGAAATGGATATCAAGGCCAGAATCAGTCATATTTTTATTTTGTTTGAGACATTTACCTCCACACTGAGGGCTCTTCAGTAATACAGAATGAGTTTCTCTTGACTCAATCTGTTTCTCAACCTGAGGAAGCAGAAATAATATGTGTCTTTGTGACAGATGCACTCGACTCCACTTAACCAAACCAGCAGCAGTTTGGTACAGGCTCCAAAGGAGGCAAAGGCCTCAGCCATAGCTGGGTCAGTAACTCCTCTAGGAAACCCACAAAGAAGCAGAGCAACACAGTGAACACTGATAAGTTGTGGGTACAAGGAGTCTCATGCATACCTTTCACGTTGTATGCAATTTGACTATGGCCACTTTATCCCATAAATATGACAGCCTAAATGAGCTTTCTTTGAGCTTACCCCGCTAGGCAGCATGGCTGCGTGGCGGTGATCTCCCCTTGAGCTTCGGACACCTCTCAAGGCTGCTCCTCAAAGCAACAAAATCTTTTACCGATGAGAGATCACTGTATGAGCCCAATTTGAATTCTCTTTGGACAGCAACTCTCCCTTTTAGTAGGGATGTCTCTCAATGTTGAGAGATATTAGTGGTTTAGCTTAAATAAGTAAGTTTTCAATAGAATGAATCACTTAGAGTTATAACATTGTGTGATTTAGGATGCTGTTTTCTTAGCTTTACTTAGCATGAGTAGCTAGATTTGCTGAAGCCTTACACTGCAAGCTCTAAATTTCCACTTAGGTTTACCAAATGAGTACCTACTTAGTCAAAACAGGGCCTCCCGAGCCAGCATAAATCAGAAGATATGGAGGCTTCAAGGCTACAAACCATCAACAGCAGGGGCAACTAGACAAGGTAACGGCCTGTCTGAAGACAGTGATGAAATCTAATGAAGAACAAGACCTTAGACCCAAATATTACTACTGGATAGAACCATCACATGAGGGGTTGGTAAATAGTCTGTAAGGGTATAATTGCCCAGGGATTTATTTGATCTCCCTTTTGGCCCTTCTCTGGAGACATGAGCTGACCCTGCTGCTGTGCCACTCTATTAAATTATTTATTTTATAAAATCCAATGCCTGAGAGTCTGCTTCGGGAAACCTAGGGTTCGAACTTCAGAGCAAACTAACACCAGACGCCCAGATGGAAGGTAAGTGAAGTGGAAATAAGTGTGATGAAACTTTGAAATCTTAGCTAAGTGATATGATTCTAACCTGATTTTCCTTCTGTATGTTTCCTCCATGTAGTAAGCAATAGAGTGAATCTCAACATCGAACTCTCTTAAGTCGCACTTTTATCTCAACACTCCTCTGTGACAAATAGTTGGCAGGATCTCAGGGTGGTGTTCCACAAAAAAATGGCATAGTCAGCAGGATGGCAAGTAGTATCACTGACTATTTACAGAGGCATGGAGTCAGTCTGTGTCCCAGATTCTCAGAAGAATGGGCTCTGGATAATTGGCATGATTGGAAAGCTGTGGAAAAAAAGCTAAAAGTGGCCAGGGGTCATATAAAGGATGGAAAAGGAAAAGAAATTATTTGTAAGATGTTAGGCACCTGCCTAGAACACACTTATCAGGAGAGGAAAAACATGCATAGAGAAAAACACGATCTGAGACAGGAAATAGAAGGCAGAAGGCAGCTGAGTTAGTGCTGTCCTTGAAATTTGAGCAGCTGCAGAAACAGAGGAAGAAAAGGAGAAAAGACAAAAATTGGAAGATAAGGTTGAAATGACGGTTATGTGGGCTCTTCATCCCCCTGACATTGTACAGATTAGGAAACTAATTGTATACCCTGAGGAATGGGATGGAAATACATGGGGTGACCCTGAGGACAGCGAACTGAGGGAGGATGATTTTTTTTTTTCCCTCACATCCCCCTGAATGTGAAGCCAGACCCATCATTAAAACAGAACAGTCCCAAGGACCTCAGGGTGGTGCTCTGTGATATACTTTGTGAATCACTCCCTGGGATGCAGTACAATTGGCAAATTTGCAAGCAAAATACAGCAGGAAGCCAGGTGAAATTGAAACAGAGTATTCATGGTGAGTCTGCCTAAGTGGTGGTGATTGAATACTGTTGGAAGGAAATGAAGCAAATAACTTTTAGGGTCTGGGAGTTTTCTTAAGTTTAGGACCTGACCTGGCAAATGAATGCCACTCTATCACCAGCCGACTAGCTTATTGGGCTGAAGGAACAGATGCTATGGAACGAGGTGAACCCTCCCTAATTCCCATAAGATCTCTTAACGAGCTCCCTACAGATCACCACGAAAATATTTTGGGTTTTGGTGTTTTAAATGACCGAACCAGGTGCCTGCCAGGTGGCAGTGTGCGTTCCTTCAGTTCAAATGTCGACCCTAACCCTGATAAAAATTGAGAGGCTAAAGTGTGTGTACTCTGCACAGCCCCTGTGCTCCCTGATTCAAAGACTACTAATGTACAGCAATACCTGATTTCTGCTGTGGCACGAAATCGAATTTCAGAGGTAATAGCAGACTTGGAAAAATAGTACATTATTTCCAGAACACACTCCCCATACAATTCATCAGTCTGGCCAGTTTGGAAACCAGAGGGGAGGTGGTGTTTAACAACTGATTATCAGTGCCTGAATGCTAGTATAACCCCGCTAACAGCTGCTGTACCAAACATTGCAAACTTAACAGCTACTTTGCAAGCAGCTGCACAGCATTGGATGGCTGTGCTAGACGTAAAAGATATGTTCTTGGGATGGTACACAGCACATATTTAACAGACTCCCATAGGGAGCTTGAACTGTCTCTAGTAACAGCCAGAAACTTTTACAGATACCTAGGAGAAAGTAAATCCAAAGTCTTTGAAAAAGAAGTGAAAAAAAGGCCAGAAATCACCATTTCTAAGTTTACCAGTTAAGACTGTTTTTAAGAATAAGTCAGAATTTAAAAATAGGTCTTTGAACCTATTCTTTAAGAATAAGTCTTTTAGTTAATCACAGACTTGCTACAAAGCCTCTCTTGCAAAACTAGGTTTCTGACACTTCCAAGCTAATAATTTTGTTTTGAATACAGTCTGGTCAAGAGGCATGGTTTGAAGGTCAGTTGCGGGGAAGATAGATAGAGTTTCTTTAGTTTTCTGGGTTTTTTTAGGCAGTACAAATAGATAGTTAAAGTGCTGTAGTTATAGTGTATCACTCCAAGACATCTTTTTTAGCAGGTCCAGTTGAGAGGTTGATGCCATTCTGCTTTGCTTGCTTTTCCTGACTGCTTGTGCAGTGGCCTGCCATACTCCCATTCTCATCTTGAGGAGACTGAAAACCTCTGTTTGTTCCTTTCCTTCCTTGTGCATTATTCTCATACACTACTATTGGTTTTACTGGGATATTAATTGTTTTTCTTCAAAATGTCTTTCTTATAATCAGGATAATACTTAGCAAACTATAAGAAATCATACCTTTACTACAAACAGACATGTTTAAAATGAGATACCTCCTTTTTCTGATTTCATAGTTTTGTCTATAAATAAAAAGGGGAATATAAAAAGTGGTCCCACTTGAAGTGCATAGTGAAGCTGTTCAAAAAATGACAAATTTATCTTGCATGAGTATGTTTTTGACACTGAAACTTCCAACTGAAAAAGAAAGTATAATAGTATTTAATTTTGTTTAATTATTATTCCCTCCTTCATTTCCCATTCTCCTTTTTGTTTTTTTTTTTCTTTCTTATTTTCCACAGTTGAAATAAAACTATAAAAAGGATAATGAGCAGAAACTGGAGAAACAAACCCAAACTTTTAATAAAACATAATATTAGCATTTTTATAGAGTTAATTGAAAATTTGGGGAATAGCTGTTCATTTACTCTGAAAATAAATGTATGAAAGTTTTGCTCATTTTTAACGTGATTTTTAAACTAATTAACCTTCAAAGAAGATATTTCAAGTAACTATAAAATGTCAATTAATTGTGTTGATAAAAATGCTTCAGGGTAAACTGTTTGAACTACTGAGTAAGGAGGCTACAATGATTTTTAAGAATACTTGTGGCAGCAAGGAACAAATACAACCAGTGACTTCACAGCTACTGACCATACCCAAGAAAAAAAATATGCAGATAGGAGAATAAATAAGAGAAGAAAGGAACGCACAGAGCAGAATCAGAGAATGAAGATTAGATCTAGTCAGATGTACTAAACAGCTGAGTAAATATGAGGAAAGTAAATTGACGTAAAATGATAGAAAATTGCCAAGGATACTGGAAGAAAAAAGTTCCATCAATACTTTGGTGAAACAGTTTCTACAGCAGATGATCATAGAATGGGTGACTCTTTGTTGCGGTAGTTGTGTAAAAACAGCTTTTGCTATTAAAATGAAGAAAAATATATAACTCTTGGCTAATTTTAAGTGGGTTCTCAGATACAAACAACTGTTTATTACCAATAACCTCCTGAATGTACACTTGTTCTCTAAAGACTATGAGATTTTATGTATTTATGTTTTTTAACGGTTTATTATTAAAACTTAGAAAGGCTTAGGGACAAAATTGCTAAAAAATATTGCACCCTGAGAAATGAACACAAATTGATCGAACATGGTCAACTTGGTTTGTATCAGGCTTAATTTCAAGTAAACCTTACCATGCTGAGGTTAGTGCTTAAAACAACACCGATCAGTTCAAAGAACTAACGACCAATTATGTCCTGGAAGAATAGAAATGGTTTTCATTGATGTAAATGCAAAACTTTAATTGATTAAGAACTCACCTGGAATTTGTTCAGAGATACAGTCAACGGAGCACCACATTAACCCATGTGTATTTCCACAAAGTACCCTGAATTGCATGTCTACAGAACAACCAAGGTACTATAGCAGGAGATGATACTTTTCACATTCTCTTTTGAAATCCTCTAATTATAGAGTCAAGCATCTAAGATTATGAGACTACAAAGACTGTAGAAGCATGACTCTAATCTCTTCATTAGATCACTTGTACAACGGCATGGGGAAACTCTCAGTCACAAACCCAGAGGCACTCACCAAGTGTTCTTCATATTTTTAATCCAGAAAGAGGAAAAGGAATTTTTTTCAGCTTTCAATTATAATCTAATTTTAATATCATTTTAGTAAATGGGATTACTGCAGATTTGAAAGAGTGTCACAACATTTAACACATAGTTTATAAGCTTGGTGTGTTCATGAGATAAATACATACCAAGTGGCATTTATAAAGCAATTAATGAATTAGCATATAATAGAACAAATTTACATAATAGGACTTGTTATTGAAACATCAACAAACATCAGTCAAAGAGAATGACAGCAAAACAGAAGAAACAGTAACTGCTTGCCAGTATCATGTTTAATATTAAATGTTGTAATCACAACATTACTGTGTTTCTTGCTGCATTTAAATGGTATAACTGGATTTCTATGGGAGGAGGGGGTTGTCTGTTTTTTTGCCCACTGGTATCCGGTAATTTCCTTACTTAAAATTAATCTCTTTTCTCTAATTGCAAAAAAAACTTTGAAAGAAAAATCATATACATTACCTCTTTGTGGAGGCAGCATTGTACAAATAGGATTAAAATGAAGACTATTATCTTGAAATCATTAGGGAAAAACAAAACAAAACAAAACAAAAAAACTCACCCAAAAACACAGCCTAGAAACTTGAGACAATTTTATTGATGAAGTGTTCATAAATATTGACAATACTTTTTGTGTCTGTGCTTATACTTTTGACATTTTCTTGAGGGATCATATATGCCCAGAAAATGCATGTTGGAATGTTGTATCATTTATTCTATGATCTGTGGGTCTGTATCATTTTGGCTTGGAGCAGTAGTGTGGTTTTGACGTGAATCTTCCTGTCATCCTCGGTTATGGCTTATCGGTCCAACTGACAGGGCATATTTTATGTGTGTGAACTAGACTCCATTTGGAGAAAACTAAATCAGAAGCTTCACTATAGGTATTAACTGAGTTCAATCCAGTGCCCAGTAGAAAATGAACTGAACAGATCTGAATGTTCACAGAGGGGAAATTCAGGCCAGAGCACCAGACTAAAATGACTTTGAAATAAACCTCCTGAACTGCACATAGTGCAGATGTGGGGCATGGGCACCAGCTGCTGATGCCTCAGTCAAATTATACGTACCTACTGTGACAAAAAATTGCTAGCATAGACAGAGTCTGACAGTTTTTTTTCCAACAGCATAACTTATGTCTACAATGATCAGAAGGCATTTGTTTATGAATGCCTTAACAATAAGCCTGTGTGGCTGGTGTGCCTGCCTTCCACTGTCTGATTCAAAGCATTGTTGTAGATACTACAAAAATATAAATAGCAAAGGATCACATTAATACATAGAGTAAAATTCACTAGAACTGGAAACATTTCAACACTTACGTGACCTTTAATATGGGAAAAAGATGAGATATGCAATGAGAAATGCAATGAGAAAACTAGTTAAGAAACTAATTATGTGATTTATATAATCTGATGTAACTGTAACTGAACTTCCCGATTTTCCTTTACAATACTTATCTGATTCTGATTTAGAGACCGTAACATCATATTTCTTCATATACTGTTTCAAAATTTATTTTTTCTTACAACTGTAGAACTAGAAAATAACCAATGGATGTTAACACCTTGACCTGTAATAAGCTGTGCAGAAAATGTATTTCTGCTCTTGACTGACCTCAGATATGTGGTGATTCAATGAAGTCTTCAAATTCCATGTACTCCCAAGACCCTCCTATATGAGGAGCAACATCTTTGAAAACCCAGTAAAATAAGCCTCTCTTACTTTTCTTCTTTCTGGTTTCAGTTGGTTCTTTCCCATATCATTTAAACATTATTGTTTTCCTTCTAACAGTTTCTATGATATGGAAACTGAGTACTAGAAAATATCCCTGGGTGTGAAAACTTCGTAACAAGTCCATAGCTGCAAAGAGAAATGCTATCCCCAGATATAACCAGGGATACTCATCATAAAAACTTCTGACTGCTTACCTCTTTTACCTCTGTCTGGTACCTCTGAAACTTTGCACTTCATGTCAATGCCCCTAGACCAGGAACAGACACCAGTGACAGTGTAACAATATTGGGATGCTTACTCTATCTGTTAGATATTCCTTCATAAGGGAAAGCAAGCAACCTGCACCTCCATCCCGGTCTTTCTGACTACAGCGGGAGATTTGACTTTTATGGTATGGTCAGAATAACTGGTGTGATTTAAAGTTCAGCTCCAAGTATGTTGATTGAGCACAGAGCTACCCAGCAAATACCTCCACTCAGCCCTGGTTACATCATTTTAATACTTTATTATCCTTTTTCCTATTTCCTGATGATCCTTTTCGCTCTCCTCATACCACCCTTTCTTTGCCCTAATATCCTCCCCAATAAACAGAATGCCCCTAATGACTTTTCCTCATTCCTACCAGTTTTGCTATAGCCACACCCAAATTTGCCCTTTCTAATGTGGCTGCCCAGGGAATCTCAGCCTTACAGGTTTTACTGATAGTTTACCTAGGTGCTGCTCCTCCAATGCCTCCCTGTGCTCTCCTCCAATTATTTGTGAGGTTTATTTGTCTCTCACACACCTTGCCCTTAACTAATTGTGAAATTCAACAATTGTTCATGGAGCTACCTGTAAGTTTTTTCTCCTTTTTATCTGTTGTATCCAGGAATTTCTCATGCCCTGTTCAGCAATTATGCATGCCCTGTTGTGCAGTTTCCCATGTCCTGTTAATGTTTTATTTCAGGCCAGGATCTTGTCAGCAGCCAAGCACTTTGCCTTCTACCCTAGTACAAGTGTGAACTGTAAAGTGCAAAAGACTGACAGGAACTCATTACTGAAGACTTAATCACATTACAGAGCAAAAAGTTTCTAACTTCATTGAAGATGTTACTGACAGAAAGACTTCTGATCATAGTGGCAATGCTATTTATAGCAAATACACTTAGAATTTTAATGCATTGTTCTTTTCTTGGAACATGTCACCTGCCATCATGCAGTGTAATCTGATATTTGTGGAATGCCAAATAAGCTTTATCAGGTACAAGAGGAGGAATCACCGTAGATTCCTCAAATAATAAGGTAACTGTATCATAACCAACGTAAACGTTAGACAAAGACCAATACTAACTTGGCTATACTATTGTTATCCTTTACTGTTTTTTCTAGAGGTTGCTGAGCTGCTTCTCCATTGCAGTGAACTGCATCAAAATGACATACTTTCTATTGCATCAGTGACTTCACTGATTCTAATATGGTGTATAGTTATTCAAATGTCATAATGGAGATTGTGTAGATATTGGCGCTGGTTTTCTTCTTTTTCAGAACTGCCTGCTCTGGTAAGGACAGAGTCAAGAGCCTTGTGGTAGAAGAGACCTTTATACCGTGAGTTTAAAAAATATGGTCTGAATCTATAAGACATATCTAAACAGAGCTAAAACTAGTTAATTTAACTTGCCACCTCCCACATGTCCAGTTTTGTTATGTATCTGTCACTGCAAGTAAGACTTCATTTCTGAGCCATGCACTGATTTACACAGAAGCTTTATGAAGACGATGTCAATATTGTGAACATACAGGATAATGTGTTATATTAAAAGACTTATTATTTAAAACCATTTTCAATCTTTTTAATTCTTCATGAGTAATATGTGTTTAAGACCTAATTTCCAAACTCGTATTTTAAACAAATTTTTACCAGTCTGACCCATGACTTATGTTACAGCAATAGGTCATTTACTGTGTTAGAGACTAGGATTCCTCATGAGAAAAAGTTCTTTCAACTCTACAAGCAAAAGAAGAATGAATTAGAAGCCACATCTAAAGGTTCCTTGAGATTTATTTTAATAGAAACATTTTTTGAAATCCAGTTGTGTAAATAGTTTTTTAAGCAGGATGCAGGTAATCTCAAGGAAAGGCTGGGTTTCTAATTCTGACACCTCAATCATTAAGTAATGCAACATCACCATATGGCATAAACCTACATAACAGATTTTGCCACATAAGAGAAAACAATATTTAGCAACTTCCTCAGAATTACAAAGTCTTTCATTAAAGTTTCCTCAGAATAGATCACGTGTTTCTTGAACTACAAATTAGCTATGATATGTAAATCAAATCCCCAGACAGAGTTAGAGAATGGTGAATGCTTTTTCTAACATTTTCAACCGGGAGCTTGTTTAACTGTTAATAGACAACTTTCTTAAATGATAATTTATGCTGCTGCTGTCTGTTACCTCACAACAGTAACAAAGACAGGACATCTGCACACTAAATTCCTCATTATGAGGATAAAACTTATTAACACCAGAAAGATATACCTATTAATAATGCCTTATTAGAGTGTTTGACACCTCTGTCTAGCAGTGTATCTAGTGTGCATACAATAGGACAGAATCTGTAAAGAAAGCCTCTAGAAGTTTGACTATAATTTCTTATTCAACTGAAACTTGACTTTAGTTCACCTGTACCTCTCTACATGACAGAAAGACAGCTGTGTTAGAAAACATCCTTCTATGAGATGATTAATCTTTGAAATGCCAGAATGCAGCACAAGGTGCTGTAAGAAAATTGGTCTGGAAACCTAGCAAGCAGAGGTTTCTGCATGATTTTTAGGTAGTTCAGAAAAAGAGTAAGGTTTAGAACAGAACTAAGAGTGGTTTTACATTATTTTCATTTTTATGGTAATTATGTGAAAGTTACTGCTTCTAGTATACTCCAGTTCAAATTTATGTTTTTTTTTTTTTGTTTTTTTTTTTTTCCCCACCAGACTGATTCTCTGTCATTGTCTTGTTAACAAAATGAAACTGATTGATTGGTCAAATCTGATAAGACCTATTCGAACTGGATGCCTCTGCCAAACCACACAGGTCTCAGCATCCAAGTAGACAACAATAAATGTTTTCATTACAAACAGAAAGCAAAAAATCCACTTGCTTTTGCATGAGAAACTGAAAGTCATATCATATTATAAATTTTATAAGGATATGATAATCAAGTGAAAAGTGAAGAATAGCAAAGGAGATTGTCACGGTTTAAAGCTGGGCCGGCCACTAAACCTGCGGCAGACGCTCTCTGTTAACCCTCCCCCCGCCACCCGAAGGGAAAGGGAAAGGGAAAAGGGAGAGAGACTTACGGGTTGGAAAGTTAAAACAGTTTTAATAAACCTATAATAATGAAAAAGAGTATAATAATAATATTGGAATAATCAAATATATACAAATATATATACAAAACCAAGATTGAGCTCCCCCGATGTCGGCAACGTCACCACCGGCACTGCAGGGCAGGCTCCGGGAAGGCCCAGGCTGGGCCTAGCGACAGTCGAGAGCTGGATTCAGGGATGCACAGATCGGGATCGGGGGCAGCAGGAAAACAGTCGGAGTCCTCCTTGGACACCGGCCATAGCAGAAAAGAGCCCGAGCGAGACCCTCGTGATCCCCCCGCTTTATACTGAGAATGACGTGTATGGGATGGAATACCCTCGTTGGTCAATTTTGGGTCACCTGCCCTGTCTGCTCCCCACTGCAGCTGTGACCCCCCTTCGGCTCTTCACTCATAAGCAGTGAGGAATTCAGCAGTGACCTTGGTTTCTCTAAGACTAAGTACAGCAAGAGCCTTTCTGCACAACATCCCTACCGGTGCCTCAGCGATAACTACAAACTTCGAGCGTTATCAGTCCTGGAAGCAGACACTGTCTGCAAAACATGTAGTTAGTTTCAGAAAGTGCAGTTACTTAGAGGAGACTTAGCTGAAAGCAAAAATCACTGAAAGGAAAATCGGCCTGGTTTAGGCCAAACCAGGACATTCCACCCCTTATTCCATACCATTCACGTCATACTCAGATCACCACTACCTTTTCATTTTAAAATATATACAGATAACATTAGTTTATGATTCATATCTATACAAAAAAAAAAGTTCATCAAGTTCATTTAGTTCAGGATTGTGGGTGGGTTTCCATCTGGCTAGGAGTCTCCCAGAGTAGGAAAGATGGTATGAGCTTTGTCACAGTTCGTGCCCACGGGTTGCAGGTTAAAGATGTCAGTCTCGAGGAGGTTACTGGACGCCACTTGCAGCTAGCTCCGGTCTCATCACCACTGCTTCAACCTGAAAGACACTTATGAACACTGTTAGTATTATGCAGCAATTAGCATCATACAGTTCAGAATTAAGTATTCTCACCCAGGATTAGATCACCTTCAGGGACACAACGGACTCCACCATCCTGCAGCATCACCCACCAAGTACATCCAGGTCCTTGAGCAAAAGCAACCCCATGAATGGGTTTACCTTTGCCTGTAGCAGGAAGAACCCAGACAGTTTTTCCCAACAGATTCCTTTCATGCACCACAGGGACTTTATCCCCTTCTGCTGTATGTAAAAGATCTGACTGAGCAGGGCCAGCTCGGTTGATAGATCCTCTGGTGTTAACTAGCCAGGTAGCTTGTGCCAAATGCTTATCCCAGTTTTTAAAGGTTCCACCCCCCATTGTTTTCAGGGTAGTTTTTAACAGCCCATTGTATTGTTCAATTTTCCCAGAGGCTGGTGCATGATAGGGGATATGATATACCCATTCGATGCCATGCTCTTTGGCCCAGTTGTCTATGAGACTGTTTTTGAAATGAGTCCCATTGTCCGACTCAATTCTCTCTGGTGTGCCGTGTCGCCACAAGATTTGTTTTTCAAGGCCCAAGATAGTGTTCCGGGCAGTGGCATGGGGCACAGAGTATGTTTCCAGCCATCCGGTGGTCGCCTCCACCATGGTAAGCACATAGTGTTTACCCTGGCGGGTTTGAGGGAGTGTGATATAGTCAATTTGCCAGGCCTCCCCATATTTATATTTCAACCACCGTCCCCCATACCACAAAGGTTTCAACCGTTTGGCTTGCTTAATTGCGGCACATGTTTCACAGTCATGGATAACCTGTGCAATAGAGTCCATGGTCAAATCCACCCCTCGGTCACGAGCCCATCTGTATGTTGCATCTCTTCCTTGATGACCTGAAGTGTCATGAGCCCACCGAGCTAAAAATAGATCACCTTTATGTTCCCAGTCCAAGTCTATTTGGAACACTTTAGCAGCCTGATCTGCTTGTTGGTTGTTTCGATGTTCCTCAGTTGCCCGACTTTTAGGTACGTGAGCATCTACATGACGTACCTTCACGACTAGTTTCTCTAGCCGAGTAGCAATATCTTGCCACAGTTCAGCAGTCCAAATAGGTTTACCTTTACGCTGCCAGTTGCTTCGCTTCCACTGCTTTAACCACCCCCACAAGGCATTTGCCACCATCCATGAGTCAGTATAAAGATACAGCCTTGGCCACTTTTCTCGTTCAACAATGTCTAGAGCCAGCTGGATGGCTTTTACCTCTGCAAATTGACTTGATTCACCTTGTCCTTCTGTGGCTTCTGTGACTCGTTGTATAGGACTCCATACAGCAGCTTTCCACTTCCGATGCTTTCCTACAAGACGGCAGGATCCATCGGTGAACAGGGCATACTGCTTCTCATCCTCTGGTACTTCATTATATGGTGGGGTTTCTTCAGCACGTGTCACGTCCTTTTCTGGTGGCATTCCGAAGTCTTTGCCTTCTGGCCAGTCCATGATCACTTCTAAGATTCCTGGGCGATTAGGGTTTCCTATTTGAGCCCTCTGTGTAATTAATGCAATCCATTTACTCCATGTAGCATCAGTTGCATGATGAGTAGTAGGAACCTTACCCTTGAACATCCAGCCTAGTACTGGTAATCGGGGTGCCAGGAGCAGCTGTGCCTCAGTACCAATTACCTCTGAGGCAGCTCTAACTCCTTCATATGCTGCCAGTATCTCTTTTTCAGTTGGGGTGTAATTGGCCTCGGAACCCTTGCATCCTCGACTCCAAAATCCTAGGGGTCAACCCTGAGTCTCCCCTGGCACTTTCTGCCAGAGGCTCCAGGTAGGACCATTGTCCCCAGCTGCAGTGTAGAGCACATTTTTAACATCTTGTCCCGTACAGACTGGTCCAAGGGCTACTGCATGCACAATCTCTTGTTTAATCTGTTCAAAAGCCTGTCGTTGTTCAGGGCCCCACTGAAAATCATTCTTCTTTCTGGTCACTTGATAAAGAGGGCGTACAATCTGGCTGTAATCTGGAATATGCATTCTCCAGAAACCCACAACGCCTAAGAAGGCTTGTGTTTCCTTTTTGTTAGTTGGTGGGGACATAGCTGTTATTTTGTTGATCACCTCTGTCGGGATCTGGCGACGCCCATCTTGCCATTTAATCCCTAAAAACTGGATCTCCCGTGCAGGTCCCTTGACCTTGCCTCTTTTTATGACAAAACCAGCTTTCAGAAGAATTTGGATTATTTTCTCCCCTTTGTCAAAAACTTCTGCTGCTGTATCACCCCATACAATGATGTCATCAATGTATTGCAAATGTTCTGGAGCTCCACCCTTTTCTAGTGCAGTCTGGATCAGTCCATGGCAAATAGTAGGACTGTGTTTCCACCCCTGGGGCAGTCGATTCCAGGTGTACTGGATACCTCTCCAGGTAAAAGCAAACTGTGGCCTGCACTTTGGTGCCAAAGGAATAGAGAAAAATGCATTAGCAATGTCTGTGGTGGCATACCACTTGGCTGCCTTTGACTCCAGTTCGTATTGAAGTTCTAGCATGTCTGGCACAGCAGCACTCAGCGGTGGCGTAACTTCATTTAGGCCACGATAGTCCACAGTTAATCTCCATTCTCCATTAGACTTTTGCACTGGCCATATAGGACTATTAAAGGGTGAGCGAGCCTTACTAATCACTCCTTGATTTTCTAATTGTCTAATCAGTTTATGAATGGGGATCAGGGAGTCTCGATTGGTGCGATATTGTCGTCGGTGCACCGTGGTAGTAGCAATTAGCACCTGTTGTTCTTCAACCTTCAGCAACCCCACAACAGAAGGATCCTCTGAGAGGCCAGGCAAGGTAAACAGCTGTTTAATGTCCTCAGTCTCTACAGCTGCTATACCAAAGGCCCATCTATACCCTTTTGGGTCCTTAAAATACCCTCTCTTGAGGTAGTCGATGCCAAGGATGCACGGAGCATCTGGGCCAGTCACAATGGGGTGCTTTTTCCATTCATTTTTAGTTAGGCTCACTTCGGCTTCCAATACAGATAACTCTTGAGATCCTCCTGTTACTCCGGAAATACTGATAGGTTCTGCCCCTTTATGATCCGATGGCATTAGGGTGCACCGTGCACCAGTGTCTACCAAGGCTCGATACCTTTGTGGTTTTGATGTGCCAGGCCATCAAATCCACACAGTCCAATAAACTCGGTTGTCCCTTTCCTCCACCTGGCTGGAGGCACGGCCCCCCTAATTAAGAAATGGATTCGTGCTGCTCACAGGGACTGGATCTTCATTTCTCCTATTCACACTTGGGAAAAAGGAATTTGAGGCCCATCTACCCTGACTGGGGTCCTGCTCACTGGTAACTGGAGCAGCCATCCTTCTAGAAAAATTCTCTCTGGTATTTCTTTTAGCTTGCAACTCACGTACTCGTGCCTGTAGGGTACTGGTAGGTTGTCCATGCCATCTGTTCATGTCTTCCCCATAACCACGCAGGGCAAACCACAGGATACCTCGTGATGTGTTCTGTTTCCTTTGAGCTGGTCCTGTAGGAGAGCGTTTTCTCCTAACAGCTGCAACGCGCGCCTGTGTAGGTAGAGAGTCAAGTTTATTCTCTATCCTGGATAGTTTGTCTGACAGTTGTTTAAATGAATCCTTGTTTTCCTTAGTCAGTTTTTCCACAGCCGAGACACGGGCCTGCAGTGGGGAAGAAATACTATCTTCATACTGTCGCATACAGTTAGCCATTTCGCCCACAGCAGAACGTGCCATAGCATCTTCTCCCCAGACTAATATTGACAATGTATGGGTGTATGTCGGTGGAGCATTCTTCACAACCTTCCGGAACATGGATCGGTTGCATTCCACTTCATCAGGATCTACAGGATCTACAATTTCCCGTGGGTGTCTATAAATGATCTCTTGCACAGCTAGTTCTCTAAGGTAGTTAATACCTTTTTCTATAGTGGTCCATTTGCTTAGGTGGCTCAAAACATCATCTTTATAGGGATACCTGCTCTTTACAGCTGACAAGAGTAGCCTCTAGAGACTGATAGTGTTTGACTTTCTTGCAAGCGCCTTATCAATACCACCATCTCTGGACAGGGATCCCAACTGTCTGGCTTCTCTACCGTCTAATTCCATGCTGTCTGCCCCATTATCCCAGCATCGGAGCAGCCAGGTAATAATTGGCTCACCATCATAACGGCTGAAATCTTTCCTTATATTTCTCAGGTCCTTCAGGGATAAGGAGTGGTAGGTTATCTCTACATCCGAGTCCTCCTCCTGTGATAGTTCTGCTTTAGAACGACCTTTCTTCTGTGATGGGTCTGCTTTAAAATGACGATCAAGGGAACCCCCATCTGTGTCGGGCCCTGACTCTGCCTGAGAAGGGCCCTCACCTGGGTCACATGATGGCTCTGCCTTAGAAGGCTCTGAGTCATCATCCTCCTCTTCACAAGCTGATTTCTTTTGGTATTTCTTCCTGGTTACAGGAGCAATTGGTAAAGATTCGTTAGATGCTGGGGTCTGAGTAGATGCAGTGGCTGTCATGGGAGTGCTGAGACTCGTTAGAGTCTGAGTAGCTGCAGTGGCCATCCTGGGGGGTGTAGCAGCTGTGGTGCAGGCTGCCGAGGTTTCAGTGGATTTAGTGGCTGTAGCGGCAGCACACGCTGTAGGATCTGAGATGGCTGCATAACACCTACACCTGTCCCTGCACCGATACTTAATCTTATCCCACATCAGAAACACATTCAGGACAACCGAAAATAAAAACATGCCACCTAGACAGCACCATCCGAATTTCACAAAATCTAGAGGAATCAGCTTGGCAGAAAAGGAGAAGGTACTATTTCCCGAAGTAAAATTGGAAGTGTAATCATTAACAGAATCAGCTAAAGGACGCCCAGAGTCCGCAGATGAAGTCGCTGCTACTGATTCACGATTAAAGCTGCCCATCATTGTGTCATAGAGATAAGAGATCGGAATACTAACTGCCCAGTTTATCACGGCATAAATCAGTATTAAAACCCATACCAAAGCGATACATTTCGACCAGTGCCCACTGCTAAACCGCATGTAAACATTAAGAAGAAGCAAGCAATAACTCAGTGCCCACGGCAGGTAAGGCATCATTGCAATACTCAACTGTGAAAGAAACTCTATAAAAAGACGAGATAACACAGCATTCAAAAATGACATTATCATCTTCGCTATCTGTTTTAATTTCCAACCCCTCGTAAATCTCAAAGGAAGAAATCTGATACTCTCTCAGCTGAGCTCTCCGGGTCTCCTCCCGCCGGAGCTGGGATTCGACTTATCAGAGGAACCTGTTGGAGCTTCTCTCGAGCCCCACGTTGGGCACCAATAAATCTGTCACGGTTTAAAGCTGGGCCGGCCACTAAACCTGCGGCAGACGCCCTGTGTTAACCCTCCCCCCCCCACCCGAAGGGAAAGGGAAAAGGGAGAGAGACTTACGGGTTGGAAAGTTAAAACAGTTTTAATAAACCTATAATAATGAAAAAGAGTATAATAATAATATTGGAATAATCAAATATATACAAATATATATACAAAACCAAGATTGAGCTCCCCCGATGTCGGCAACGTCACCACCGGCACTGCAGGGCAGGCTCCGGGAAGGCCCAGGCTGGGCCTAGCGACGGTCGAGAGCTGGATTCAGGGATGCACAGATCGGGATCGGGGGCAGCAGGAAAACAGTCGGAGTCCTCCTTGGACACCGGCCATAGCAGAAAAGAGCCCGAGCGAGACCCTCGTGATCCCCCCGCTTTATACCGAGAATGACGTGTATGGGATGGAATACCCTCGTTGGTCAATTTTGGGTCACCTGCCCTGTCTGCTCCCCACTGCAGCTGTGACCCCCCTTCGGCTCTTCACTCATAAGCAGTGAGGAATTCAGCAGTGACCTTGGTTTCTCTAAGACTAAGTACAGCAAGAGCCTTTCTGCACAACATCCCTACCGGTGCCTCAGCGATAACTACAAACTTCGAGCGTTATCAGTCCTGGAAGCAGACACTGTCTGCAAAACATGTAGTTAGTTTCAGAAAGTGCAGTTACTTAGAGGAGACTTAGCTGAAAGTAAAAATCACTGAAAGGAAAATCGGCCTGGTTTAGGCCAAACCAGGACAGAGATCCAGCAGTCCTGAAGTTCAGACAACTGGAACACGTGAGTTAAGTCCTTCCAATATTAATGTGAACCTATTGTCAAGAAATATTTGTATGAACCTACATATTGATTTTGTATTTAATTTCTTTCTGAATGTGGTGGCATGCATTACTATGGTTGCTATTACAAAACATTTTAAGATATGTCATAATTATGATTTAATCCCTTATGTAGGTATGTCTCTTGTTCAATACAATTTTACAGTTTAAGAATTAGGTGGTAGAGTACCTCAACTTCAAATATCCAATAAATATAGCTGCATTAAAAAAATGATGCCACTATTTAAAGTTAATTTAATTTGCATTCATAATGGATCCGCTTTAAATTACCAAAGACTTAGATTTCAGCAATATTAATGGTTTTCAATCTTCCTTTGAAGACAGAAATTTAAGAATAGATAGAATTTAAGGAGTTGTTTAACTTCTCTACATATTTGATTAAGATCAGTCCAGTGTAAACATTGATCTGATGTAGATCTGTACATTGAAATTACTATGCCTTTGTTACAATGTTACTATGAAGGCACTATAATTTAACTGCAAACTGCAATATAACTGCAATCACTCAATAAAATGACAACAGCAGGCAGAACTGAAAGGATCACTTATGCTATGGTCACAACTTTATACTTTTTGCAATAATAACAGGAGATAGAGATTAGTAAAAGAAGCATAGCATGAAAGCTTTGCCACCTGATAGGGGATTCCATGTATGACCAATTGAAGTTACATCCATTAATATCATGCTGAATTTCCAGCACAATACCTGACTCTGTCCTTTTCAAAGGTCCTTATGTTCCTTTTATTTTTTTATGAACTTCAACTGCCAGTCATTTAGGATTAATATCTTCTCTAATTTTACTCTGTGATTCTGACATTTTGCATTTTCTCTATTATTATTCATATAAGTAGACTTAATATGACATAGTGTTCTGATGCAGGAAATGTAGTTTTTCTCCAAATTTCACTAGATTAATATTTCTATTGAAATCAGTGAAGTTACGAAGCATGAAAAGATTCAGATGAGAATTAGAATCTTGCCCACTGTAAAAACCTGTTTTTTTTACACATTATAATATTATATTTTGGATTTTTAAAAGGATTCAGGCCACCTGTCTTCATTTAGCCCGCACCCAGGGCTAAACAATAGCAGTTTTCCATCACCCACTATCCCTTCCCCAAATGAGGAAGGGAATTGGGAAAAAGAGAGGGAGACTTGTGAGATGAAGTTAACCAGATTTAATGAAATGAAGAAAATAAATATAAATGACAACACAAAACAGACAGAAATATACTCATCCACAAATCACTGGCAAGTTACTCCAGGAATCACAACAACAAACAAGGAGGACCAGTAAAGAGAGCAGGAAAAAAACCCCAGCTTTTCCCCTTAAACCCTCTCTTTTATAGTGAGCTTGATGTCAATGATACGGAACACACCTGTGGGCCAGCCAGGGTCAGCTGCCCCAGATTTAACTGCTGAGAGCCTTGATCACCATGGCTGGCCACAAACTGAAACCAAATCCCAGTGAAACCAGGACACCACCAAATTGCAAGTGATTCGGGATTCAAGTTCCTGACACTCACCATAGTGTTTTTACAGTCCTTAATCTAAATCATCATTCATAGTAGGAAAAAGTGTCCAAAAATAAAACTAGACAGGTATAAATTGGTAAAACACATTGTGTGGATTCTGGATGGGGAGGTAAGTGGGGAATATTCTCATGTTATTTTCTGTCAGTGTGTTTTCCAAGAAATAATTATTGAATACTCATGCAGAATATTGGGGAAAGGATTTCTACATGGCTAAGTAGGAAAACCCAGCACTTTATATCACTAAGCTGCAGCTCATTTACATGCTATTGTCAATGATAGCTTTGAAATCTAGCTCTAATGAAACTGCTTTCTTTTTTGTTGTCTTTGCCACCCCTCCTCTAGACCAAAGATTCATTCTTCTGTTTCCTGAACTGCTTTTATAATTGCATTTATGTGTTGATTATCTTCTCCGCTGTAAAATCAAGCTTGCTAAATATGTGCTCTGGAAAAGTGTTGACACTTTCATAAAAATATATGCCATGATTTCCGGTCCTGCCTCAGGGATCTGCATCGTCCTTTCCCAATTTTGTTTTTAGAACTTTTCAGCATGAGATGTCTAGGACTGTGAAGTTGTCTTTTCATATCATTGATTTGATCAGCTTTTTTCATTGTATCAATTAAAAGTTCTATCCAAATGGATTCAGGCTCAACATTTAAAACATTATTTTTTTTGTAACCAGGTCTATCACATGTGCAGGCATTTTATGTGAAATGCCTGAGACTATGTTACACAAAAAATCAAAATGTCATTTGAGAATATGTCCTATCAATTGATTTGTTTTGCACTGAAAATGAAGAAGACACACAAAGAACTTTTAAACTCTCCTTTATAAATTTTCCTTCATAACAGGTATTACATAATTAAATTGAATAATATAAAATTGAAAACTGATTATAAGTAATGATCACATTTCCAATAGGGGCCAGAGCTAGTAACTTCCATTTTTCTCAGAATGAGCTCAGAAAGCTGAGCATTTCTGAGAGTATCTGTATTTCCTTAGTATCATTTATGTTATAAAAACCCAAAGACATTTCCTGTCTCTGAGATCTGTGTACTTATCGTAACTTCATTTTGTCCCTGGAATTGAAATCCATTCCTTTACTCAGCGTTCTACCTCGTGTTGTAGAACCTTGCCCTCATTATCATCTTCAGTAGCTGCATTTTTACCAGAGGGAAATATTGTTCAAGAATTCAAGAGCCTTTGTACTGTAGAAATGCACCGATCAGCCCTACAAAATGCATATTTGTACTCCACTCTAATTCAGAAACACACCAAGCTTCATGTATGAGTCACATATTGTTCACATAATAGGTATTGTTCAGGTAGTAGGTACTTTTATATCTTAGCTGAGCAAGTGCAAATCAGCATGTTACTCCTTTTGTATTCATATATTCATCAATCTATCTCCCACACTACTTATAAGAGAGTATCTTGTCTGGATACACCTTGTCAACTTGCAGAAAAATGCAATACAGTTCCCTGCAGAGGTGGCTTTGTGAGCATTTTTGAGATTCTGTAGGAAAATAAGTGACATCGTTGTACTTCAAATACAGTTCATGCTGCATTGATTTGGCAGATTAGTACCTAAGTCTTGCCTTGCGAGGGAGTTTTCATTTTGATTGAGTATTATACGCCGAAGATTTTATTGTAAAGGTAAATCTTACCTGTGAGGATATAAATCTTTACTTCTGTCTTCTGTGTGTTCTCAGAGCATAACTGAAAAACTCATCTCATTAGTGCCTTTGAGCTCATTTTTCATTTCAAATTAAGGGGGGGAGTAGGCTTTCTATATATCCCAGTATATATTTCATATTTTCTTTTTTTTTTTCTTGTTTGCTTGTTCCACGTGGCTAGTAATAGGGTAAGACTTAAAAGCAGGAGATTGCACATCCATATGTACACACATCTACACATCTACTTCATCTACAGTCATTCTCAAACCCTTTCTAGTAAAAGGGGGAAAAAACCCACTTTTAGGATATAAGCATTCATCTGACAAGTTTTATAAGCCTGCTTTACAGTGATTGATTAATTGTAGTTCTCTACGCTTACTAAGGAAAATACTAATCTGATCTAATGAAGTAAAAATATAGTACAAAGCAAAACTTTTTCACTTTTGAGTAAGAAAAGAGGTAAAAGTACTTTTAAGACCTAGACATTTACTTTTCAAGTGAATTAATTCTCAACAGAAAATAATAGTACCCTATGCTGATTTTAGTAATAGAGGTGTAGCTGTGTGTAGAAAATGGAACAGTGATGGAACGTAGGGAAATTAAGTTAACAAATGTTACCACCTATGAAGCAGACTGTTCTTGTAAAATTTTGGGAAAAACTGTGTATTTAGATTTCTGCATAGGAAACTTTTCCACATCATGAAAGGCAATTGCATTTGTCACATTGTTCACAGTGTAATGAAACATGCATATAAACATCTGCCCTGTGATAGAGCAGCATTGAATATTAATGTGGTTAATGACTTCTTGTCTTTAACAAAAATTCTAGAAGACAAACTGTGTTAAGTGTATACAATGACAGCAAAGTCTGTTCTCATCTGTGCTTTATTTCTAGAAGAAAGCCACCATGAATTTTTTTTTTAAGTTGCCATGATTTAGGTTTTTTTACTGTTTTGTAGCAAAGAAAGTTTAAAAGACTTTAAGAGGTACCCTACTAAGTCCAAAGTGAAAATTGTGTGCCAGTTTCCTTTTATCCATATGCTTTTCTCTGTCCTTGTCCTCAGTTGAGCTATTTTTTTATTACAGAAATGCACATGCCCACAGTAACTTGTAGGTTCTGAAGTCAAAATAATGAGTCTGGATTCATTGTCATATTTAACTCTGTACATCATCATAACTGAAAGACAAAATCTGTCTGAAATTTCTCACTTTTCCTAAAAAAAAAATTAGTTTTAACATTTGTGGTTGAAAAAAGCAAGAGAGGAAGACACAAAGGATTTTAATTAATAGCTGATGTGGAAGATTTTAGTAGAAACTTTTAAAAGTAATTTAAACCAAAATTTCTAATGTAAGCCAGGTAGGCAGTTTGAACTATGAAATTTTGTCAAAAATTGTGGCGTACGAAAATCAAGATATACACACCCATAGTCAAAGTAATAGAGAATCAGGTCTGGATTCATACATGTTGAAGGCAGTTAGAGTGGAATGCCATCCCACTTTACGTATCTGCAGTGATTTTATACCTAAGCTAACCACCTTTGACTTCTTCTGTAGTCAATGCATAAATATAAATATATACTGTTTGAAATATTTCTTAGTTGTTGTTAGACAAATATTTATTTTATGCTGAGAAAATTGCAGACATGATCTTTCCATTGGCAACAAAGAGAACACAGAGTGACATACATACATATATATTAAAGATGTCTACTCTTAATCAGATTAATCCTACCTCTAGAATTTATTTGTCCAGGCTTTCTGTAATATCAGTGGATTTACAGAAAGTCAGCAAAACTATGACTTCATTATATGATTTTCATAAAATCTCTGGAAGGGATGACCATATTCAGTAACTCTAAACAAGCACCCTACTGTAGCTAGGACCCTAGATCAAGGTAGATGTGATCGCCAAGGAGAGCAGCTCTGGTGCCATCACAATCCACAATGGAGCACTCTAACACAGTGCACAGGGTGGGTTCCTGAACTGGGGGAACCTCGAGGGGAGCTGAGAGATCTGCCAGGAGTCCGCAGCTCACATAGACAGCAGCTGATGAGACCTGGGCAGGGCCAGGAACAATGGTAGTCAAGCCCCCCCAACACATATAAAAGAAGCCCCTGGGAAGTGCCAGAGACCTGGAGTGCCGTGAACAGGGTGGTCAAACAAGGCACGGCACGTCAGCAAGGGCATGGCGCTGCATTTGAGTGGCAGTTCGTACGGAAGGGCATGCAGGAAAGGCGCTGAAGCTCTCCCAGCCCAAGCAGGGAGCAATAGTATCCACCCGGCAGAGAGCCATGGCCTCTCTAAGTTCTTCACCCACCAAAACTGATGGAGCTTCCCAGACAAATGTCCAGTGGGAACATGATGCCACCGAGGTGTCAGGCTGCAGGGTGTGTCCTACTCTTACGCCAGTACTGGACAGCCGTAGTGAGCACACCTGTGGGAGGTGCGCCCAGGTAGAGGAACTCCTCCACTTAGTGACAGAGCTCTGGGAGAAGGTGAGTAGGTTGAGGAATAGCAGGGAGTCTGAGACAGAGATAGACTACGGGAATTGCGCCCTACCTTCCCTGAGACAGGCCCCACAGGCAGACAGGATGCATGACATAAAGTATTTCCTATCCTCTCTCCACCTGGCTGAACAGAGTGACTTAAAGGATAGGGCGCAATGGCAACAAGTTCCTGCCCAGCACAGCAGATGCGTCTCCTCTGTGACTACCTCACCTTCCCTGGTGCCCTTGCATAATAGGCATGAGGCTCTGCAAGTGGAACTGAATAACAATGAGGAAGATGGTTCATCTAGCTCGGAGGTGTTGCAAAGGTTAAGTCAGTCTTAGCCCTGCATCAAAACTGCATCCATAAAGAAAAAAAAGACTGGTCACTGTTATAGGAGACTCCCTTCTGAAAGGAACAGAAGGCCCAATATGCAGACCAGAACCACTTCACAGGAAAGTCTGCTGCCTCCTTGAGGCCCAGGTTAAATATGTGAAGAGAAAGCTTCCTATACTTGTACGGCCCTCAGATTATTATCCGTTACTGATTTTTCAGGTAGGCAGCGATGAAGTTGCAACAAGAAGTTTGGGGGCAATCCAGGGAGACTTCAGGGCCTTAGGATGACTAGTTAAGGGATGAGGAGCACAAGTGGTGTTCTCCTCTGTCCCGCTGGGAAAAGCCAGGAGATCAATACCTGGGTCTGAGACTGGTGTCACCAGTACAATTTTGGGTTTTCTAATCATGGGTCTGTCTACATGACACCAGGCTTGCTGGTGACAGATGGGGTACACCTGTCTCAAAGGGGGAAAAGAGTCTGTTCAGAAGAGATAGCAGGGCTCATCGAAAGAGCTTTAAACTTGTGTTGAAGAGAGAAAGGGATAAAACCAGGCTTGCTAAACATAAGCCTGAGGGCAGCACACCAATATTTGTGGGACGGTGTGCTAGCAAGGTCCTTCGGTCTGCCATCTCAGTAGAGGTAGGGGATGGAGAGCCATGGGACAGCAAAGACACAAGGGTTATTGATGGGTTAGAAACCATGGAAGTGCCTGAGAATGATCACATAGGAATTAAGGCTTCTCCCTCCAAAAAGGTGATGTGATCAATAGCCCAACTGAAGTGCATCTACACCAATGCACACAACATGGGCAACAAACAGGAGGAGCTGGAAGCCATTGTGCAGCAGGAAAACTATGATATATTTGCCATCATGGAAACATGGTGGGATGACTCTCACAGCTGGAGTGCTGCAATGGATGGCTATAAACCCTTCAGAAGGGATAGGCAAGGAAGGAGAGGCAGTGGGGTAGCCCTGTATGTTAGAGAGTGTTTTGATTATCTAGAACTTGATGATGGTGACGATAGGGTTGAGTGTTTATGAGTAAGAAATGGGGGAAGGCGAACAAGGCATATATCGTGGTGGCAGTCTGTTATAGACCACCCATCCAGGATGAAGAGGCAGATGAAATATTCTATAAGCAGCTGGGAGAAGTCTCACAATCAGTAGCCCTTGATCTTGTGGGGGGACTTCAACTTACCAGATGTCTGCTGGAAATACAATATAGCAGAGAGGAAGCAGTCTAGGAGGTTCCGTGAGTGTGTGGAAGATAACTTTCTGACAGAGCTGGTGCATGAGCCAACGAGGGAAGGCACCCTGCTAGACCTCTTGTTTGCAAACACAGAAGAACTTGTGGGTGATGTGATGGTTGGAGGTCGTCTTGGGCATAGCGATCATGAAATGATAGTTTTTGATCTTTAGAGAAGTAAGGAAGGGGGTCAATAGAACTGCTACCTTGGACTTCTGGAGGCAGATTTTGGCCAGTTTAGGAGCCTGGTTGGCCTCTTGGGAGGCAGTCCTGAAGGGCAAAGGAGTTCAGGAAGGCTGGACATTCTTCAAGAAGGAGATCTTAAATGCACAGGAGCAGGCTGTCCCTGTGTGCTGAAAGACAAGCTGAGGGGGAAGAAGACTGTCCTGGTTGAACATAGAACTTTGTCTGGAACTCAGGAAAAAAAGGAGAGTTTAGAAACTTTGGAAGAAGGGGCAGGCCACTCAGAAAGACTACAAGGGTGTTGTGAGGCTGTGCAGGGAGAAAATTAGAAGGGCCAAAGCCTAATTAGAATTTAATCTGGCTACTGCCATAAAAGATAATAAAAAAAAGTTTCTATGAATACAGTAGCAACAAAATGAGGGCTGAGGAGAATCTCCATCTTTTATTGGATGCGGGAGGAAACATAGTGACAAAGGATGAAGAAAAGGCTGAAGTGCTTAATACCTTCTTTGTCTCAACCTTTAGTAGTAAGATCAGTTATTCTCTGGGTACCCAGCTGGAAGGCAGACACAGGGAGCAGAATGAAGCATCATAATCCAAGGGGAAATGGTTAGCGACCTCCTACACCACTTAGACACACACATAAGACTATGGGGCCAGATGGGATCCACACAAGGGTACTGAGGGAGCTGGCAGAAATGCTCACCAAGCCACTTTCCATCATTTATCAGCAGTCCTGGATAACCCGTGAGGTCCCAGTTAACTGGAGGTTAGCAGATGTGACGCCCATCTAAAAGAAGGGCTGGAAGGAAGATCAGGGGAACTACAGGCCTGTCAGTCTGACCTTGGTCAGAAAGGAGGAAAATATTTGGCAAAGATTAAACTATTTGTTCATAGGTCATACTTATTTTTTTTTATCAAAAGCCAGTAGTTTAAACACTAGATAATTTTATTATTGGTCCTTGATGTTTTATACTTGGAAGTCATTCGGTAGATCATAAAAGAATATGAAAACTGTGAAACACATTGACATGAACCATTAACTGCCTTCTGAATATTGGCCCCATTTCTTCAGACTGTACCACTGTTTCCTAACTGCAGCAATTGAGGCTAACATTAGAGTTCACTTCAAAATGAGAAAAGTGAGAAATGAATCTGCAGTTAATTTGGAATTTCCTAATCTAATAAACATAAAATGCTTGTCCCGACTACAAAATCCTAGCAATAGGCACATGCTGTTTTTGGAGTACTAATGATTACATTGTGATAGCTAAGTGGTTTCAAAGAAAGTGTGCACTGAAAATGCTGTTTATATGACAACTTCCTGTCATGGACAATAAAATGGTTAGATGAATTACACATGCTTTATTCCTACAGAACCCTTTAGACTAAAACCTTCAACAAAAGATACTTCCTTTTTGTAACAGCAGACTAGAGCTCTTTTGCATTATTTATTTTCAGTCATGAACATTAGATGAATGAAGGATCAGGACCAAAACTACACTGGCTATCTAAACATCCATGTAACACTAATTTGCCATTTTCTTTACTTCAAAGCAAAGACAACATTAGTATTATTGTACTTGATTTTTTTCTTTTAGTTTTTTAATATTTTGGTAGCACACTCAATTCTTTCAATGAGTTCATGTCTGTATTGCCTACTGTCTTTGTTTTTCACATATTATTATTCCTAGCATTCCTTATATTCTGCAGAAGATCATCCTGCCTCTTCCCCCCCTCTCCCCCTTTAGATATATTTATTGAAATTGCCACAACCTTCCTTTTGATTTGTCAGGATGCAGTAAGTTTAAATGTTTGGTGTGTATAACCATGATCTACTTGGCCCTATTCCAATCAGAACACTTTTATGGAATGTATGATTATATTTTCCATTAGAATCATCTTTATCCCACGAGGAAGTGTGTGATTTTTAAAATGAATATTTAGGCCACAGTCACAATGCATAAATCTACTCAGTAGCATTGGCAGTAGCATTGGCACTAGGTACCTTGTAGAGGGTACTCCTTGCTTTCTTACCTGTTCAATGGAGCTTTTCCAGAGAGAAATTTAGAGCACCTTTATTAGCCTCTGTCTCTGAATGATTCACTGGAAAAAGCTGTCATTCTTCCTTTTTTTATTAACCTTATAAACTACCTTAATTAGAGATCTTCAAAGACATAGTCTAAGTATGGTCTGTAAAAGCAAGGAGATGCACTTCATTCCTCCTCTCTCAGAATGTCTGCACTGTTGTGGATTTATACGAATTAAAGCATCTTCTTGCAGTGGGGGACAAAAAAAAGAGACAAGTTATATTAGAGCCAGCGAAAGTTCATTATGTAGCTAGCTGTCTGGCTTCTTGCTTTATGGTTTTCTATAATTAGAATGTTACAGTTCTATTTAAACTGCAGCTTCTCTTGTTATTATTTGTCTCAAGTATCCTGGTTAAGAAGATATAGATTATTCTTTTTGACTATGACAAAGCATAAGGAATACTTTCCTAGTAGCTACTTGTTAAGAGCATCAGCCCTATACATGGGCAGAGATGATAAAACTGTTGAGTTTGATAGGATTTCTTCCATAGTCAAAAAATACCGATACTCATGCTGGCTATGTATCAAATGTTTCTGCCTTAGATTTTCCCTTTGCATCTCATAAAGTTGACTTAATTGGATCCAAGGAGATTATTTAAATGCAGGCTAGTGTCCAGGTGATACAATGTTTATATAAAATCCACGTAACCCTATGCAACCCTATCTTGACATATCCGTTTGAAACCCACCATAAGGAATATACTAGGGACACACTGTAGCAAATATTTGATTATTGTAAAGACCCAAATGGGGACTGGTATCAGCAGATGCTGTATGCCTACTGTACAGCATTGCTGTAAAACGTTTATGTATGGGCTGAAATAAACCTGACAAAGAAAAACCAGAAACATCATCTATTGACTGAAAGAAAAAAATAAATGAAGATGCAGTGCTGAATGAATCTCAAGGAATAAATCCAACTTGAAACATTATTTTGGGTTTGGCATGAATTAGAGAATTTAATGTAATCCTGTAGCTGTAATCCTGTAAAATGAAATACTCAGTTTTAGAGGATATTTGCAACAAAATGTTGACATTTTCTATTTTGACATATGCAATCTTTTCAAAAGCCATGTTTTAGCTACTAGTGTCTCCTCCTAGATACTCCTTGAGGAAATATTCCATTTCTACTTCACAATTGCCTACACACAAGAAACTCCTTAGCATTCTCTGTGAGATCAGAGACTGATAAGGTGTTTGAGTCTGTGAAACATGTTCCAGTCCAGACTTTTTGACAGGAAAAGGTGCTTTTCTACTGATTTGAGTTTGGAATCCTAAACTTCTGTAAATATCAAGAAAAGGCAGCTATATAACATAAACACAGCACAGAAAATTTTTAAGCACAGCCATTACATTATCAGTGAGATTCCTACAGTAGCAAATGTGAAATTCAATTTTGCACAAAGGCACAGTCACACAGGCAGCAATTTTATTGTATGAAAGAAGAAAGTATTTGGAGAATATATTTAGTTTGCTAAGATAAGAAGCCTCACATAAACTGCAGGAGGAACTATTCTCTTTCACAAAAATCTCAAGTGTGCTATTCTACTTAAAAAGGAAGTCATTTAAACAATTTACTCTAGCTCTGCTCACTGAGGCACTGGAAGATTCATGTAGATGTTAAACTGTACGTGAACAATTAAGGATGAAAATGTGCAGATGTGACAGGCCTTTGGATTTTTCTCTCACAGCTTTTCAAATCAGTCAGAAAATCGTGTCTCTGTTTCTGGCTGTAAGTACAGTATGTTACTCTGCAGCAGCAATTGCCTACTAAAGGTTTGGGTGGTTTCTGTTGTTTAACCAAGCTCAGAATCAGAGTCAGTTCATTACGGGATATATGTCACTCCAGTGATGTGGAAAACCATGTTACCATCACAAAAGGATCAGATACTACATAAAATCTGGAGGGATCTGGGCTGTGAAGTCTGAGTGAGAAGAGAATCTTGGTCTCTTGAGAAATGGCAAAAGAAACACTGACATTAGTGTGTTTCATCCTCTGATCTGGCCACAGCAGATGTCACTGGCAGTAGCTCTAAAGAAGTCGGCATCGAAAACAGTAATTTTAAAGGAGGAAGTTGTTTAAGAATTACTAAGGAACCACTTTATAAGTAATAAAGTACAATTTAATTGCTTGTCACTCTTACGGACAGATTCTGACTGTTTTGTACATTTCAAAAATGTTGAGACCTCCATCTAAAATTATTCATTTGCTGAAATGTTTTGTCAGTTTGCCTCTACTGAGTTTCTTCATCATTTTTGCAATCTATCACAACATACTGAAAGTAAACATTAGATCAAGCTTTTCAGTTAAATTAAAAGCAAGATTCATCTGGATGTCAGCATTGCATAAATTTCATAGCAATAGTACAGTGATTCTGATGTTCTGTCTTCACATACACATTTCTATGCTTCTACTGTTTGTTTTGTTCATAAAAGGAAGAGATAAGGAATAATAACTACAGAAGGAAATCTATGGGTAGTGAATCACAGAATCACAGAATCACAGAATGTTAGGGATGGGAAGGGACCTCGAAAGATCATCTAGTCCAATCCCCCTGTCAGAGCAGGATTACCTAGATCATGTCACACAGGAACGCTTCCAGGCGGGTTTTGAATGTCTCCAGAGAAGGAGACTCCACAACCTCTCTGGGCAGCCTGTTCCAGTGTTCGGTTACCCTCACCGTAAAGAAGTTTTTCCTCATATTTATGTGGAACCTCCTGTGTTCCAGCTTGCACCCATTGCCCCTTGTCCTGTCAATGGATGTCACTGAGAAGAGCCTGGCTCCATCCTCATGACACTTGCCCTTTCCATATTTATAAACATTAATGAGGTCACCCCTCAGTCTCCTCTTCTCCAAGCTAAAGAGACCCAGCTCCCTCAGCCTCTCCTCAGAAGGGAGATGTTCCACTCCCTTCATCATCTTCGTGGCTCTGCGCTGGACTCTCTCTAGCAGTTCCCTGTCCTTCTTGAACTGAGGGGTCCAGAACTGGACACAATATTCCAGATGCGGCCTCACCAGGGCAGAGTAGAGGGGGAGGAGAACCTCTCTTGACCTACTAACCACACCCCTTCTAATACACCCCAGGATGCCATTGGCCTTCTTGGCCACAAGGGCACATTGCTGGCTCATGGTCATCCTGCTGTCCACTAGGACCCCCAGGTCCCTTTCCCCTATGCTGCTCTCCAACAGGTCTGTTGTGAAAATGTGAAATTCAGTGTCGTAAGTCAGAACTCAGGCACAGATTTGAAAGAAGCAGCTCTGAGAATTTTCATAATTTTGTATCTACATTTACACAGGCAAATCCGCTGTTTCTCAAATAAAATCTCATCAATCCCATTTAAATATCAACACAGTGTTGTCTTTCTGGTGGTCCTCAGAATATTACACCTTGTCTTTCTTTCAGAAAAGCTGTTCAAGCAACAAAGTTACTTGGATCAGAACAGCAGGTTTCTGCTGCTGTGATATGCAGATGCAGTAGGCATCTACTGTTGGATAAATAGCCTTTTATTCTGACAGCTACTGCAGCCAGTCTGCCAAATCTTATCAGAATCAGTGATGAGTCTATACATGGTAGGCAAAGATATTTGGTTCCTGTCACTGCACAGACTGGAGAGAAAGGGCTGTCCTCAAGGGGATTAAGAGTGGGAAGAGTTGTTACTGTGAGGCACATTAAGTGAAGCTTGGGTGGTACATAACTTAGATCCCATCTTCAAGGATTCACAGATATATAGTGTTGCAAATACAACTGAGTCTTTGCATAAAATATCGAGGAGTTGGGTTAAGGAAAATCTGAATTATTAGAACATAAGCAAATAATATTCTGATATGTGCTGCTGCTGTTGCAAGGTAGCATTCAAAATTTTGGCCTGACTTCCATTTAAGCTGAGAGAAAGCAAGCTATTTCTAAAAAAAGACAAATAATTTTTAGATTTAAGTGCAGATTCTGCAGACTTTCTTTTATATGGTTAATTGATCCTTGTTAAAAACACACCCACTGCATGATTTAAAATCTTTTAACTGTTAAAATGAAGTCCACATAAAGCCTATGACTTGCTTTCTTTGACAATGCATCCCACATGATATAGACAGAATTTCTCATTCTTTCCCTAGTTTCTCCACATTCTTTTTCATATAATCTGTTGGATGTTGTAAAATTGAAATTATTTTTTCCCTTTTAAGGAAAAAAGAATCACAATTTATTTTTTATTCTTTTAATTTTTCAGTCAGCACTTGTTACAGTTGAATCATGTCAAATGCAAAACTGATGTTCCCATAGTAACATTAACATATCCACAAGCGAATATAAAACCTTTACAGTACCTCATAGTACTGTTTATTTCATTTATGGTTTTAGTTTTGTTCTTAATTTTAATCTGTTCTTAGTATTCTTATACTATTTGCCCTCTGAGTTACATTAGTTGCTATGAAACTAATGTTGTAGATAAGGACGAAACATACTTGTACCCACAACTATAGTAAAAAATCAGTTTACCTGAAATCTGAAATGTGTGCTTTGGAATGTAAACTCTCTCTGAAAAATAAAATAAAAAAATAATTATTTAACACACACACACACACACGCCCCCGCTAAAGTCAGTAGTTAACACTGTATACTCCAGACTGGAACAACTATTTTAGAGAAAAATAAAATAGAATAAGCAATGCATATTTTAGTAAAGTTCAAGTGTGATATGCTGCTCAGTGAGCGTAACAAAATATCTTTAGCTAGAAACTGGCCTACAGAGGATTCAAGCTTCTAGAGACAATAATTTGAAGATGCTGCTACAGTTTAAGTAAAGAAATTTTAAGTAAAAATAATCACACATTCAACACTAGATGCCCTAGGCTTCATCCCTACTGGTGATGCATAATGATAATCACAATGAGGAACATCGGCGATAAGAAATGTAATACATGTTTGATAAACTTCTGCAAAGAGGAAGGACTTGAGACTTTCTATAGGCTAAAAAAGAACTCTGTCTTAAAATTTAACAGTTTCAGGAGTTGATGTTTTATAGAATGAGGAGGAAAAGGAAACATCTCAGTGTTAGATTGATAGTGCATGATACAGAATGTTTGTGTGATTAGATCTCCCATGAGCTTTCTCCTTTCTATGTTGAACAAATTCAGTTCCTTCAAACTTTCTTTATATGTTAAATACTTTTCAGTAGCTCTCCTTGGAACAAGGTCAAATTTTTCAATGTCACTCATGAACCAGAGGGAACAAAACTGGATATAGTATTCAAGGTGGAACAAACCTGGACATAGTATTCAAGATGTGGCACAACAAGCACCAAGTAGAGTGGAATAGGTACATGCCTTGAAGTGCTGATACAGTCCAGGACATGAGTGGTTTCACTGCTACACTTTTCAACATTGCTACACCCAATGAGATCTACTTCAGCATGTACTGCTGCTGGGGGTTATTCTGTCCCAGATGCAGGACTCCGCATTTCCTTTTGTTGAATCTCATACAGTTTTTGTTGGCCCAGTCTTCCATTTCTTCCTTCTACCCTGCCTACCTCTCCCCTCAGGTTGTTGTTACTTGCAAATGAGATGATACTGCATTCAGTGCTGTCATGCAGATAATTTATAAAGATATTGAGTCAAAAGTCCCTCATCCTTCCCTTCATCTGCTTAGCAAGTTGTTTCATTATAAAAGCAATCAGGTTGGTCAAGCACAATTTCCCCTTGGTAAATTCTTACTGCCTTTTCTCAGACTCCTTCCTGTACCTGGTAATAACTGCTGTGAGGACCTCTTCCAGCCACTGAAGTGAGACTGACTGTTCTGTAGTTTCCTGGATTTTCCTCTTTGATCTTTCTGTACACATGCACGGTATTTTTCCCTGGTCCCAGTTGCTTCATACCTAGTGGGGGGAAAACATGCAAGGGGTGGTAGCTAATCCAGACTTATGACTTACAAGTAACTGATCCACAGATCTTACAGACTCTCCAGTATTTGGCTTGGACTTCAAGAAAAGACTGGACATGGCACTTAGTGCCATGATCTAGTTGACAGGGTGGTGTCAGGGCAACGGTTGGACTCGATGATCCCTGAGGTCTCTTCCAACCTGGTTGGTTGATTCTGTGTGACTCCCCTGGTTCATCCAGTAGTCAGTGTTCAAACAGCTCTGATCTCTCCAGTATGGCTCAACACTTGGCTCCCAGGCCACTTATCCTACTCTTCAGCTAGTCCATCTTGATGTCAACTAGTGCTTACATACTGACATATGTACGCACACAATATACAGATCTCTCCAGTTGCGGGCACCTGAGACGCACAGGCCCCTATGACCTATGATCCCCACTCAAGCTGCTGGAACTTAGATCTCCATATACACTTATGCACACAGAACAGAGGGTCCTTCTGCTCAGGAATATATTCATAAATGGAGATGGAAAGATTCTGGTGATTAGGTATAGAGCATGACCAGACAAGCATACTTATCAGCACTCTGTTTACATGTGACTGTCTCCTTAATTCCCTTATCCCTCTATTTTCCCACATTTGTTCCTCCCCAAGGTAACTTTACCTCTCCCTTTCCCCACATTTGGTTTCTCCCCAAAACACAACAAAATATACAAAGTAAGTCCTGTACATGCTCAAGATGCTCTTCCTCTGCATCCCGTGTCTGGACAATGCTCTTAGTCGTATGTTTTAGTTTTAGATAGACTTGCAAGGAGCAGGGATTTAGATTAGATGATCGTTATGGGTCCCTTTCAACTTGAGAGATTCTATGATTCTATAATCCCATAATGAGTCAGTAATACTCTTCAGTCTGAACAGTGATTTAGAGGACCTCTACCACTCACCCATGGTGAAGGGTGGCACTTCTGACCCATGGGACTGATCAGCCTGTGGCAGCCCTGGGAGGAGTCATGGCAGTTTTCTTCATTTTCTCTGATCAGGTTATTAGAGTTCCTCCATCTGTCATTCTTCCTCTATGCTCCTTTGTATTTGCCAAGATAAGTCTTTAATTCCATAACCTAACATTATGCACGTGAGAACACTACTTCTATATTCTGCTTTTGGAGTCAGTCCCTTTTACTGCCTCTCATATGCTTCTTTTCTTGTATTTGACCTCACTCTTTAACCAGGTTGGTTTCTTGTTGTTCTGGTTTCTTGCTTAGGAGGATGGACCACTTCCAATACTTCCAGCACTCCTAAGTTCCTTTGCCCTCCAAGGCAGATTCCCATGGGAGCCCTCCTAACAGTTCCCTGAGCAAGTTAAAATATTTTCTTCTGAAGATCATGGGTTTTATTTTGCTATTTGTCTTTCTCACATGCCTTGGGACATTAAATTCTGTGATCTTATGATCTATGATCACTACCTCCTAGGCTGTCATCTAGGGTCACACCTGTGAAGATTTTCTTATTTCTAAGCAGTAGATCCAGAGGAGCCGGCATGCCTAGTAACAGCATTATGAAGATTTCCCTGACACACTCCAGAAATATGCTAGATTTGCCTGTACATTGTTGTGTTGATTTCTCAGCAAGTATCAGGACAGCTGAAGTCTCCCATGAGAACCAGGGCCTGCAGACCTGAGGCTTCTTTGAGTTGTCCACCTATTTTCCCTGATCAGGGTGTCTGTAGCAGACACATATTATAAGGTCCCACAAAGTGATACCTCTAATTTAGACCCAAAAGCATTCTACCTGTCCTTTTCTCCACAACTAGCCTCCATGCACTCTTAACTACTCTTTTCTATAGAGCACAAACCTTATTCCTCTTCTACCCTTTTTGTTGCTCCTGAAGAGCTTGTAACCATCCACTACCATCCTCTAGTCATATGAGATATCCCAATTGTACTGGGGAGCTCAGAACTGGACATAGTACTACAGGTATGGCCTCACCAATGCTGAGCAGTGGGGAAGGATTACCACCCCGGACCTGCTGGCAACACTTCTTGTAATGCAGCCCAGGATACCATTACCCTTCTTTGCCACAGGGTCACGTCACTGGCTCACATTCAACTTGCTGTCCACCAGGATCCCCCGGTTCTTTTCTGCCAAGCTGCTTTCCAGCCAGGCAATCCCCAATATGTAATGGTGCATGGGATTATTCTTCCCCAGGTGCAGGACTTCACACTTCCCACTGTGGAACTACAGGGGGTTCCTTTCAGCCCATTTCTGCAACCTGTTCATTAGGCAATTTTACATTGTCACCTGGATCCTTGCTTTGGGCATTATTCCACAAGAAGCCTAGTTTAAAAGCCACTTTACTAAGTTAGGCAGCATTTCAGCAAAGATGTCTTTTGCCACTTTTTGATTAGTGGATCTCATCTCTCCCCAGTAGCCCACAGTCTTCATATGGTGTCTCATAGTCATTCCAGATGAAACTTGGCTGGTGACACCAGCCATGCAGCCAAAGGTTGAACGGCTTGGTACATCTGTTTGTCTCTACACTCTTCCATTTGACTAGCAGGACAAAGCAGAAAATAACCTAAGCACCTCATCCTTTTATTTTAGCTCCCAGGACTCTGTAGTCCTGCTTGAGTTTTCTCCAGGTGACATTTCAAAGTATCATTTGTGCCCATGTAGAAAAACAGTAAGAGGTAGAATTCTGTGAGCTTGATGAGTCTAGACAGTATCTCCATGACATCCTGGACCTCGTCTCCAGGCAATTAGCAAAGTTCCTGAGACTCAGTGTCAGGTCAATAGATGAGTGCCTCAGTTTGTTACAGAGAGGAGACCCCACTAATAACACTCACTGCTTCTTCTTCCTGCTGGTTTTGACATGCTGAACAGGAGCTGTTGTGCAGGTCCATGTCTGTTCTTCATCTGAATTTTCCAGCTGTGAGCACAGCTGTTATGTTGTTGCTATGGAGCATGAGCTTCCTGGGTGACTGGTTCTGTGAATAACTGTCCTTCCCCTGTTCAAGCCTTGCTTTTGATATTCCTGTTTTGTCTGTGCTTCAAGGCCTGAGCTCTTGCACTTTCAAAGCTGCTGGTAGTATCCTACCAATTTCATATTCACCTTCCCAGATGCAGCATAACCTGTTGACCTCTTTCTGCAGCTCTTTTACCTGATAACTCAGATGATAGCATCCCCTCACACATTTTATGTTTACAATACAACAGAACTTTCTCACACGTTTATGTCCTGCATCCTTTTCTAATATATGTATAAAATGCATTTATAAATCAAAATGGTTTTATAAAACTACAAATAATTTAAGTGTAATGGTTCCAGCATAATAATCCAAATTTACACTTTAAAAACTCTACTCAGTTGCTACATAAGGCCTTAGTCACGTAGCATATATAAGCTTCATACATAAAGTTCTGCAAACACAGAAATGTTTGTGTCTAAGCACAAGAGCTAAGAGGTCTCAGCAACTAACCACAAAATTTTTGCTGGGGCATTCTGATGTGGTGTATTTCACTTGCACTGCCCAATTTGGTAGGTACTGTATGAGTTCTGATCAGACAAGAAAGTGGAATTTGAGATTACAGATTATGTAAATCATCTTCATAGAGCTGGCAGATATCATACAGGGCTTATAGAAGTCTCTATCCTTCTGGAACAGCAACTCAAAGCCAGGCATGATATCTGGACTTCTCAAGTGTCACTTGTTTTATTCCATATAACTGAATGAAGACCACAGTGAAGGAGGATGTAGTCAATATAGTCAGTGAAGTCTATACATCTCATCGTCAAATGCTACATGTAGCAACCCAGATCCTAGAGATTTAAAGTTAAAATGAGTTCAATCCCACCTAGTCTATGTTTCTGCTCTGGGCAGGGGGCTTGGTATTTTGGACACTGGCAAAACAAGGATTTTAAAAACATGAAAGCAAAACAGTTTTTCCAAAAGCACACAAGAAATCTGTCAGAGATTTAAAATTTGTATCCAGTTCTGTTGATCAGATCCTAGTTCATCAATCCCAACCCTTTATTTCTGGTGTTACTTCCCTTTACAACATTACTTTTGGACAAGCATAATAGTACCATCATTTGCTACAATATTATAACCACATCATATTTCATATTTTATGTATTTTTAAAATTTAAATTCTACTGGCATACAGAATAAATTATATTTTTATATATATAAAACACTTGACCTTATCGGTTGAATTGTCCCTTTAATTGCAAACGACTGATCACATAATTTAGGCTGTTGTGTACTAGGAGTTGTGTTTTTTTTTCTATATTTGCAACATACTTTTTGTCAGTCTGCTGTCTATAAAGAAACAAACCAAATAATACCAACGTATTTGTGCATTTGAAGAAGCTCAGAAAATTTACTGACTAAATCGGCCTCTATCTGACTGATTGCAGTTAGCAATAAGAATCATTTGCCTTTTTTCTTTTTAGTGTGATGTTAAAGCCCTCAACAATGGAACTGTATTTTCTACTTACTGCATGATACACCATGTGCATTCTTCATTTTGCTAATATCCCCTGTGTAAAGGCATGAGGCACCTCGCTCTTGGCCAGATGGTAAAAGTGTACATTTGGCCATTTTCCTGTTTTTTGGGTTGCTTGTGTTTCTTTGTGTTTTATTTCCCTTTTACTTATTTGTTCTTGAATGTGTTCCCTTGAGCCCTTGCTTTGCCATAAAATTGTCTTTTCTCAAAGCAACAGCAAGCTGTGTGTTCATGTTGTATAGGTTTGACACTCTGTTTTCTCTCACTGGGCTTCCCAGCACCTGCTGTAATATCCATAATCTAAGCCTCCTTTTCCTCCAGTGTTGAAGTGTTTTTTATTGTTGGAATGTAAGTGTCAACAGATGTGATTTAAGATAATGAGACATGGTACCACTGTGAGATTACAGTCGAGGGCCGGGGGGGGGGAGGGATGGAATCATGCAGAATAGATGGCCCATGCAGATGTATGCTTGATTATCTACCTGTAATCAGGATGATTTTCAGTATACTGTCTGGATTAGATGAGCAGATTAACTAAGTTAATCAAATCATTAAAAGTTAACGAAAGCACTCAGATATAAGCTAATACAAACATTACATGGAGAACTTTAGAATTTACTTAAATGTCAATAAAAACATTACATGATGTTATGCTTGCCTGATGCAACACACTCTCACTAAACTAAATACAAGTAATTGTTCAGCAGTTCAAGAAGGCTTATGATGTTTTGAAAACAGAAGCTCAAATTCTCCCCACTTAGGTTTAGAAAACAAAAAGGTGTTGTAGTTTCCTTCTGTAGTTTAAGAAAATAAACACTTTCAGGGAGCTTTATATCTCCAAGATCTGAATCTGAACATGAAACTGAAATGGAAGAGGGCGACAGTTATGAAGAGATCCTCAGGGACTGCTTTGGAATGTCTCCCATCAAAAACACAGAACACAATGGAAGTCCTGGCTAAACTCAACCCCTCCATGAGATACCCCAATGAGTGAATTTGGAAGAAATTAAGCGAGAAGAATGGATTTATGTCATCAAGCTTTAAGATTAAGATTCAGGTCATCTTAAATTTAGGTGCTAAATACAGGTGTCCACAGAAACATAGTTACCTAAAGTCACATTTTAGTCAACAGAGAGGTAATCAGTGCAGCAAATGGAGTCTTTTGTGAACCAAATAACTCTCTAGATTATATTCAGCAGAGTTTTACTCAATATCTTGAGTTCTCAGACTCAGTCCACATGAATACAGCTACACTCTGGACAGCTACAGTTACAAATTCATTCCCACACTAGGAGAGAATTTTGCTTCTTACAGTTAGATTTCAACTGCCTAAACACAGGCATCCAGTGAAGAGTGTAGATATGACACCACTCAGATACGGAAGATATGGGACAGAACATGGAGAGGACCAGTGCTTCTCTGAAGCAGCAGGCAGAGGTTATGCCAAGGAATCTGAAATTGCACCAAATATCTATGTATAGACAAAGGCAACATTCACTATATGTCTACAGGTATAAACTTCCACTGAACAAGTTACTAAAGATTCTTCTTCGTATACGACTGATATATTATAGATGATCTAGACGTAGGGATTGAGTGCACCCTCAGTAAATTTGCAGATGACACCAAGCTGGGTGGCAGTGTCGATCTGCTGGAGGGTAGGAAGGTCCTACAGAGGGATCTGGACAGGTTAGATAGACGTGCCGAGACCAACAGCATGAGGTTCAACAAGAACAAGTGCCGGGTCTTACACTTCGGCCACAACAACCCCATGCAGCGCTACAGGCTGGGGGAAGAGTGGTTAGAAAGCGGCCCGGTGGAAAGAGACCTGGGGGTGCTGATCGACAGCCGGCTAAACATGAGCCAGCAGTGTGCCCAGGTGGCCAAGAAGGCCAATGGCATCCTGGCCTCTATTAGGAATAGTGTAGCCAGCCGGTCTAGGGAAGTGATCGTCCCTCTGTACTCTTGGCACTGGTAAGGCCGCATCTTGAGTACTGTGTTCAGTTCTGGGCCCCACACTTCAAGAAAGATGTTGAGGTGTCGGAGAGAGTCCAGAGGAGGGCGACCAAGCTGGTGAAGGGTCTGGAGGGTGTGACGTACGAGGAACAGCTGAGGGAGCTGGGGTTGTTTAGCCTGGAGAAGAGGAGGCTCCGAGGTGACCTTATTGCAGTCTACAACTACCTGAAGGGAGGTTGTAGTGAAGTGGGAGTCAGCCTCTTCTCCCAGGTAACTAGCGATAGGACAAGAGGACACAGCCTCAAGCTTCGCCAGGGGAGATTCCGGTTGGACATTAGGAAGAATTTCTTTTCAGAAAGGGTCATTAGCCATTGGAACGGGCTGCCCAGGGAGGTGGTGGAGTCACCATCTCTGGATGTGTTTAAAAAAAGACTGGACATGGCACTAAGTGCCATGGTCTAGTTGACATGGTGGTGTCAGGGCAACGGTTGGACTCGATGATCCCAGAGGTCTCTTCCAACCTGATTGATTCTGTGATTCTGTGATGGCAATAGATACTTTTTGGTTTGAATAATGCGGCCGGATAAAGATCTCTACTTTAGGATGAGAAGGATCACTTCCTGAAACTACACAGCTTTCTCCATTGACTTAAAAGAAACAAAATCCTAAAAAGGATTCTTAAGGAGCAAAGTTAAAGCAAAATTTTGATCAATTACATTTTGAAACAGTATATAAAACATTTTTCAAGAAGTGTCCTTAATGTTGGAATTAGCAGATGTATTTGTCAAAAGTTTCCATGGATAAGATTTCTAAATCAGAGACATTTCTCCTTTCTTGTATAATAGCTGTATTTTTAAATATAAAATAATTTTTTTCTACAGTACTTTAGGCAATTTCCCAAACGTCTACACCTACTTTTTTGAAATGGAATGCCTTAGCCAGTGATTCTGCTCATAAGGTTTCAATAGTAGGGTCTTTCCCATAATATTGTTGTGACTGATTGAGGGGGAAACACCAGATGACGTGACACTGCTAAGCTCAGTATATTAAGTGGCAGAAAGAAAGTGGAGGCTGTGTGAGGAAAAGCTCTGCACTCACACAGGCCTGCAGACACACAAGTAGTACAAGCCACAATTTCTATTCAAGAGAAAAAGTGACAGATGCCCCACCCCAGCTTCTGATAGAATTCCTGCCTGCCTGCAGCAGCCACACCTGCCTTTCAACCCAGAGGTCACTCACCTCTTCCAGTCATGCGATCCTTTGTGACTGGCTGGAAGGTCCAGTTGCCCCTTCCAGTTTACCTGAAAGTACATCAGAGTAGGAGGTCACTTCCTTACATGCACAGCAGAGCACCATTTTGTTTCAGCCACCATTTCATGACAGTGTGCTTCCCGTCATGTCATAACCCATGGGATTTTGCAGGGTTTTTGGTGTGTTTGCTCTGATCTGTCAACCATGGATCATGACACTCAGTTACTCAAATCTTGACTAAGGCAAGGTCAGGCTGCCCCTGTGAAAATTTTTCTTCATTTTTTTCTTTGTTTGTTGCAGGATTCTTTACTGTACACACTGTATTTTATGGAATTATAACTGTATCATAACATGTTTCAGTATTATTTCCCTCATAAACAAAACAGAAGGGAAATAAATGAATATAATTATTTGATAATGTTGGAGACAAGTACAATTGATTAGGGTAGTACAGGATAGTTAAATTTTTATAGCTCAGTAGTTCAAGGATAGAGGGAGTTGCCATGTTGTCATTGCTGTTGTACACAGCACACAACTATTGAGATTTCGCTTTGACAAAGATATGTCTCCTGAAGCTGAACTGTAGTTGAAAGTAGAGAGTAAAAATAGAAATAGCATGTGATCCCAGCCTTTATTTAGGTGGGTGTCCTGGTTTGGCCTAAACCAGGCCGATTTTCCTTTCGGTGATTTTTGCTTTCAGCTAAGTCTCCTCTAAGTAACTGCACTTTCTGAAACTAACTGCATGTTTTTGCAGACAGTGTCTGCTTCCAGGACTGATAACACTCGAAGTTTGTAGTTATCGCTGAGGCACCGGTAGGGATGTTGTGCAGAAAGGCTCTTGCTGTACTTGTTCTTGAGAGAAACCAAGGTCACTGCTGAATTCCTCACTGCTTACGAGTGAAGAGACGAAGGGGGGTCGCAGCTGCAGGGGGGAGCGGACAGGGCAGGTGACTCAAAATTGACCAACAAGCGTATTCCATCCCATACACGTCATTCTCAGTATAAAGCGGGGGGATCACGAGGGTCTCGCTCTTTCTGCTATGGCCGGCGTCCAGGGAGGACTCAGTCTGTTTTCCTGCTGCCTCCGATCCCGATCCGTGCGTTCCTGAATCCAGCTCTCGACCATCGCTAGGCCCAGCCTGGGCCTTCCCGGAGCCTGCCCTGCAGTGCCGGTGGTGACGTGGCTGACTTCAGGGGAGCTCAATCTTGGTTTTGTATATATATTTGTATATATTTGATTATTTCTATTATTATTATTATACTTTTTTTTCATTATTATAGTTTATTAAAACTGTTTTAATTTTCCAACCCGGAAGTCTCTCTCCCTTTTCCCTTTCCCTTTCCCTCTGGGGGGAGGCGGGGGGATAACAGAGGGCATCTGCCGCAGGTTTAATAGCCAACCCAGCTTTAAACCGTGACAGTGGGGTATTTACTCACTGATTTTCAATTCATTGTAAATGTGACCCTCAAAATCTATCCTTAGAAGTCAGAAATACGCTTTAGAGTTTTTACTTCAGTAGACAGAATAGAAAAGCTGTGATAATGCTATTTTTCACATGTTTTCTGATGTGATTTGTTCCTGTCAGATGTTAAAAAGACTTAGGTGTGCTATAAGTATTTTTACTTTTCTTGAAGGCAGTGGTTACATCTAGAGGAAATTACTTTGGAAACCATTTTCTGTGTCTGACCCATAGTCAAGAGAAATTTTCATATACTAAAAGTGCCTTTCAAGTGTCTATGTTGTATACAGGACACCACCTACACACACACACACACCGAGAAGTATTTCACACTGTGAAGTATTTCAGAAATACTCAATTTTGCAGCAGATTGCTCTACAGTCTTAGTGTCTAAGCACTGAAATGTGTACGATTCATCTGTTAAGTGGGGTGAAAACTTAAGTATTCCTTGCTCGTTTAGGACAATGAAGCAAAACATTCCACGCAACTAAATCAGAGAAAGTCCAAAATAAAGACTTTTTTTTTAAAAAAAAGAGCTTTAAAAAATATACATTTGATATTTTTACCTTCTCACATTTTATGCAAATGGTCATTATTTTCTTGGGGATTGTGGATGTTCAAAATTCATTATGTCACTTTTCTAATTTCATTAGAAACATCTTTGAATATGGTTAGTGCACTATTTTTAGGAGTATTGCAAGGCAGATGCCTCCTAGATAAATGCTAGTAGGTAAATTACTGAAAGAAGAACCTCACATTTCAGGTCACATAGAAAAGCAACCAATTGTTTCTTTTACAGCATTTATATTTGTTGTTGCATGTGACTGTTGTAATTTTGTAAAGAATTATTATTTTTCCATATAATTAATTAAATCAGAACACATTGACATGAAATTATAACTCTTCAGTCAAACCTGTGCTATCACAGCATTACTAAGCAGTAAATCACATATATGTATAAGGATAGAATCTCATACTATAAGAAACCCTATGATAAGTTTCTTGTGACGATGCTATTGTAAAATTCAGATACAAAATGTATGGGGAAACTGGATTATTCTTAATTCTCTTTGCTATACTAGGAGCAAATAAGCAGTGTCTTTAATAAGTTTGTTTGATATCTTCTGTCAGTTTTGGTTCTCTGGAAAATAAATTGCTTATTCTAAGCTTTTATTAAAATGTATGATTTAAGGTGATTATGGTAACTGTAGGTCTCCATTTGTAGTTTTCCATTTGTTCTATCTTGCTTTATTTGCTTCTGCATAAGAACCAAAACTGATTTTTTGAAAAGCAGAACTCTTCAATGTTGTCTTATCCTTTCTTAATGCTGTTTCACCCAATATCAAAATAAAAATAATCTTGATTGATTGACAGTATCCAGTTTGACTATGTTGGAAGGACTGTATCAACACTCACCCTGCTGCATGTCAGTTTTTCAAGTTTTTCCTCCTGTCCTTATTACTTTCCAGTGAAGGAGTAGAAGAGGTATGTAGAAACTGATTTTTTACCTCATACATCTTTTGGAGGGGAAAATGGGGACTATGCCTGATAAAGATCAGCTACAGTCCCAGAAAGAGTGATTAATGTTATCTTTTCTCTAGAAGGCAACCTGAAGCTGTTCCTGTCCCAGCATAAGCTCATCCAGACCATAATCCATAAATGACTTAGCCTCATGCTCCCCTTCAACCCTTTTATACTGGTAATTCTTTCTTATCAAAGTTTAAAAAAAATAAAAAAGCAAATGAAAGAAGAACACAAGAATCACAGAATCACAGAATGGTTAGGTTTGGAAGGGACCTCTGGAGATCATCTAGTCTAGTCTAGATTCTGATCTAGTGGAAGGTGTTCCTGCCTGTGGCAGGGGGTTTGGAACTAGATGATCTTTAAGGTCCCCTCCAACCCAAACCATTCTATGATTCTATGATTCTATGATTCTAGTCCAACCCCCTGCCAAAGCAGGTTCACCTAGAGCAGGTTGCAAAGGGTCGCATCCAGGCAGGTTTTGAATATCTCCAGAGAAGGAGACCCCACAACCTCCCTGGGCAGCCTATTTCAGTGCTCTGTCAGCTTCAGTAAAAAACTTCAGTAAAGAAGTTTTTCCTCATGTTCAGGTGGAACTTCTGGTGTTTTAGTTTGTGCCCATTGTCCCTTGTCCTATTGCTGGGCACCACTGAGAAGAGTCTGGTCTCACCCTTTTGACACCCGCCCCTAAGGTGTTTGTAAGTATTGATAAGATCCTCCCTCAGTCTTCTCTTCTCCAGGCTAAACAGACCCAGATCCCTCAGCCTTTCCTCATAAGACAGATGCTCCAGTCCTCTAATCATCTTTGTAGCCCTCTGCTGGACTATCCCTGGTAGTTCTTTATCTTTCTTGAACAGGGGGGCCCAGAACTGGACATAGTATTCCAGGTATGGCCTCACTAGGGCAGTGTAGAGGGGGAGGATAACTTCCTTTGACCTGCTGGCCACACTCTTCCTAATACACCTCATGATACCACTGGCCTTCTTGGCCACAAGGGACATTGTTGGCTCATGGTGAACTTGTCCACCAGAACTCCCAGGTCATTCTCTGCAGAGCAGCTTTCCAGCAGGTCAACCCCCAACCTGTACTGGTGCTTGGGGTTATTCGTCTCTAGGTACAGGACCCTAGACTTTGTTGAACTTCATTAGGTTCGTCCTCTTTGCGCAACTCTCTAGTCTGTCCAGGTCTCCCTGAACAGCAGCACAGCCTTCTGGCGTATTGGCCACTCCTCCCAGTTTTGTGTCATCAGCAAACTTGCTGAGGGTATACTCTGTCCCTTCATCCAGATCATTGATGAATAAGTTAAACAAGACTGGACCCAGTACTGACTCCTGGGGAATACCTCTAGACACAGGTCTCCAACTAGACTCAGCACTGCTGATCACAACCCTCTGAGCTCTGCTATTCAGTCAGTTCTCAATCCATCTCACTGTCCGCTTATCTAACTCACATTTCCTGAGCTTCCCTATGAGGATGTTATGGGAGACAGTGTCAAAAGCCTTGCTGAAGTCAAGGTAGACAACATCCACTGCTCCCCCCTCATCTACCCAGCCAGTCATGTCATCACAGCATGCTATCATATTAGTCAAGCATGGTTTCCCCTTGGTGAATCCATGTTGACTAATCCTCATAACCTCCTTTTCCTCCACATGCTTGGAGAGGGCATCCAGGATGAGCTGTTCCATCACCTTTCCAGGGATGGAGGAGAGGCTGACCAGCCTGTAGTTGCCTGGGTCCTCCTTCTTGCCCTTTTGGAAGACTGGAGTGACCTGGGCTTTCCTCCAGTCCTCAAGCACCTATCCTGTTCTCCATGACCTTTTAAAGATGATGGAGAGTGGCTTGGAAACAACATCTGCCAGTTCCCCTAGCACTCGTGGGTACATCCCATTTGGGCCCATAGATTTATGAGTGTCCAGTTTGCCTATCTCAAACCTGATTCTCTTTGATCAGGGGAAAGTCCTCCTGTCTCCAGATTTTCTCTCTTCCAGGGCCCGGGACTCTTGAGGGCTGGTCTTAGCAGTAAAGACTGAAGCAAAGGCGGCATTTAGTAACTCCATCTCCTCTGTATCCTCCATCACCAGGGAACCCTTCTCATCCAGCAGCAGGTCTACATTTTCCCTAGTCTTCCTTTTGCTGCTGATGTACTTGAAGAAGCCCTCCTTGTTGTTTTGATGTCCCTTGCCATATTTAAATCCAGGTGAGCCTTAGCCTTCCTCGTCACATCCCTGCATACTCTGATGACCTTGCTATATTCCTCCCAAGTGGCCTGTCCCTTTTCCCACATTTCATAAACATCCTTCTTCCATTTGAGTTTTGCCAGAAGCTTCTTGCTCATCCATGCAGGTCTGCTGCCCCCTTTGCTTGATTTCTTACTAATAGGGATGCACTGATCTTGAGCTTGGAGGAAGTGATACTTGAATATTAACCAGCAATCTTGGACCCCCCCCATCTTCTAGAGCCCTAACCTGTGGGATACCCCCAAGTAGATCCTTGAAGAGGCCAAAGTCATCTCTCCTGAAGCCCAGGGTTGTGATCCTACTTATTGCCCTGCTTCCTCCAAGCAGGATCGTGAACTCCACCATCTCATGGTCATTGCAGCCAAGGCTGCCTCCAACCTTCACATCCCCAACCAGACCCTCTTTATTTGTTAGCACAAGGTCCAGCAGCACATCTCTCCACATTGGCTTCTCCAACACCTGTGTCAAATAGTTATCAATGCTCTGCAGGAACCTCCTGGACTGTGGGTGCCTAACTGTGTTGTCTTTCCAGTAGACATGAGAGCTCTCCCACCAAAAAAGAAAGAAAAAGCTTGAAAAAAACCCCATGAAAGTGCAAGAAAAAGAGAATGGAAAAGAAGAAAAGAAGAACAAAGTTTTCACATTTGTGATTATTTTCAGAAGCTTAATTTGAAACAACAAAGGTAATTAATGTAAAAACTCTAGCTTTTCCTCTCTATTTCTATGATAGAATAATTTTCGTTTCCTGTATCAATTACACAGTATTTTTATTAGCAATGTCTTCTTCTTTTTCTAAGCCAACCTGTGAATGGGAATTAAGGAAAAAATTAAAAGACAAGGCAGTTTCCAAAGCAGAGATTCCCAAGAGGGCACAATATTAAAGTCCTGCTGGAATGCTGATTTACTCATTCACAGAGACTTGTTCAAATGTAAGACTTCAGAGAGAATGGGTCAGAGAAGGCGTGATGCATGGCCTCTGTACAGATTTTACATCAAGTACCATCTTGGTCTCTTTATCAAATGGAGGCATTTTCACACTTAAATTCAGGTAATGCTTTTAGTTTTGGCTTTATTTCACAGCATTCTTCCAAGTTTGCATTTTGGAAGTTGCTCAGTAGCTGCCTCTGTGTGTTAAAGCATCTGTGGGTGGGAAATCTGTAGCATCATTTGTCAAAAACCACACTTAGAAACAGTTTTGTTTTGGAATGCAGGAAAAGTCCAACATTTAATCTTAAGCAGCTGTAGGCTGAAGATATTTTCTTCTCCTAATCTCTAAGCATTGAGGCAGACTTAGTTCACATTCCTGAAAACACCCACTCATTCTTAATATTAGTAAGAATACTCTTAGCAGAAATTCATTATAGTACAATTAGGTATGTTCAAGACAATTCAAAGGTGGAGTGTTTTTTAAAATTATTTCATCAAGCAAATTGGGTTAATATATCAGAGAACAGATGAAGTAGATAATTGTGTCAGTTCATACAAAGCATGAGTGTCCTACAGCATCTCATTAAGTATTCTGCAGCAGAATTTCTTCCTCTTAGACATTAGAAAAGCATAGGAGAGTGCAGAAGGGTCAGTATATAAGAGGCAGCACAGAAAATATTTCTATGGCTGGAAACTCTTCTGAGCTGACAAAGTCTCATTGATAAACTGGAAAATCTTAGCAGAATAATACCTTTCAAGCAGCTATTAACAAGTCAATACCTGACCATCCAGTCACCAGAAAGCCACTGCAATTAAAATTACAATAGTCATGTGAAACATGACACAGATGATGTGTCCCATTTTAGACATGGAGTCAAGGAGATAATTCAGGTGTTTCAGAAAACATTGTCCAGAAGTACAGACATCACCAGAGAGATGGTCATAAACAAGCTGTACAAAATATGGTGTGTTGCTCTGGAAAGCGTCTTATAAGGCATTGCAATGACCTGGAGCCATGGTATTTGCAGAGCAAAATAACTTTGTGAAGGGAAGACCACCTGAGCAAATGGAAAGTCTGTCAAAGATTCATGAGCGTACAGAATGGTCTCCAAGAGACAACATACAGAAGCAAATGGGATGACAACAAAAATTTTTGCACTTCTCATTGAGTAAGCCTCATGTGGTAAAAGACAGACTCTCACCTCTTTTTCCTGTTTAGCTGCTTGAAATTGTATCAACATTTTGATAATTTCTGTGAGAAACTAAGCAATCTCACTTCTCACCGATGTCAGTGGGAGTTAATGAGGCTCCGTGCCATACAGGATTGTAGCAATAAATGACTGCAGAGAACTTTTTCTTTTTGTTTTGTTTTGTTTTTTTTTTGTGTGTGTGGGGGGGGAGGTTTTGTTGGGTTTTTTTTTTTGTTTCTTTGTTTTTTTTAATGGGGTTAGGAACATTCTGCAAGCTTGGAAGTTCATAACTAATAATTTAGCTAGACTCATTAATAATCCTAATTAACATGCTATTTTTTTCTATTAAATCCATTAGAAAATCCCACTTTTATAAATAAAACTAATTCTCTGGAGCTGTTAGTGTTACCTCCTTATTAAACACAGTACATTTTACATTCAGCTCATTACACGATTAAGCCGGAAACAATTTCACTAGTTTTGAAGTAGTACCTGGTATCAGTAGAATGTTTTGCTAACTGAATGATCCAGCATCAAGCTGTGTGACATAGTGAAATTTTGTACTCTAAAACCTTAAAATCTCTGCACAAACCATAGCAAATAAATTTTTTTTAAAAGTACATTTTATTGAGAAATTAACATGAAACTGCAATATAAACTTTTCCTATTTATTCAGAGTAAATAAGTTGCATAAATATTATCACCTAAACTATTTTAAATAAAACATAATGTAATACTTTTTTTTTTGATAAATTCTGCTATTTAACTCTACCAGTTGTCAGTTCTATTGTGCAATTCATCCAAGGATATGAGAATGCTTTATAAACTTGAATTAATTAAACCCACAGTAGTCTCATGAGGAGGGAGTGGAATAGAGGAGTCATTTTACATGCGACTTAAATGCAAACACATTGGTGGTGAAATGTGCCAGCTCTTTAAGACTTCATAGCGTCATTAGGCAGTAGATTAAGACAGGGAGTGATTAATATACAGCTAAAACTACAGAATTAATGTACTTAGGTGAAATTTGCTTACTTATATTGTGGTTTAATCAAAGCACTAAAAACAAATCCTGAAATTCTATGTAAAACATTTATTCTTTTATTTGTTCTTTCTGCCTCTGGGTAGACAACCAATCTGTGGAAGGAAATCCCCCTGAATTTCTAACTCTTATTGCTACTACTTATTAAGGTACATTATAACTAACATATAGGACTATTGTATGGTAGTTGTAGGGAAAACATTTTCTGCTTTCTAATCTCTGTACTTATTCTACAGAAAGTTAATTCCTTTATAAAAAGGCTTTCTTCAGTTCTATATTAATGCCATCTTTCTGTGGTTATTTTATCTGATTTATCATACTGCAGAATGATTTCTGTTTTAATTCATCTCTGGTACAAAGAAAAAAAGAAAAAAATCCAACATAACTGTTCACTTATACAGAAGCCAAAAGTTCCTTCGTTTTAGGCAGCAATTCGGTAACAACAGTTGTGGTAAAAGTATACATTTTCAAGACATCATAAGGGCATTCCATGTCCTAATCAGAGTGAAATAAAGAAACATATGGGACTCAACATCATGGATAATTTTTTTAAAAAAAATAATTTAAAAGTATGATAGAGAAGCAAAACATTTCTCCCTGGAAACATAGTATGTGGTGTTTTGTTTTGACAGAGGACTGCCTTTGAAAAGGACATTCTGCCATCAGGACACTTGTGGGTCAGCAGACTGAAGAGCCTTAACATAAGATTTTTTGAAAATTTGGTATGTTTATATTTAAGTATTGTAATTTCAGCCTCTTAAGAATATCTTAATGTTTAAATGACTTAGTTGCCTGAACTCATTTCCGAATACTCATAAACTCCAGGTTTTGCAAAAAGTATCTGTTCTGTTCTATTCCAGTCCCCACTTTATTGTCTTAGCTCTAACAAGTGAGCAAACACAAGCCTTCTTTGTGTTCCTTCTATTAATTCATTTTAATTAATCTCACAAGGCTGCAACTTTCACTAAGAAGCAGCACACGTTTTTCTGTGGAGTAAAGGAATAGTTATTCTTTCAGTTTTATAAACGAAGGAACTGAAAGCTTGAAACCGGCCAAAATTCTGTAAGAATTTAACATTAGTGCTAGAAGACAGAAACGAAACTCCTGATACATATTTTAGACTTGCTAGAAATCTGTTTACTCTTATGTCAGCAGAAATGAAGAGCAAGAGGCCCGAGAAAATTTACTCCATGATCTATCAAGTCAGCACAACAACTAGAGATGAGGAGGAGGGAAAAAAACCCATGCAATTTTGAATGATTAAAATGATAGTGAACTAAAATAAAGCACATAAAGGCTTTGAGTAAACTGTAAATATTTGTGCAATAATGACTTGAAAAAAGACTAAAAGAGTTAAGAAACAGAATTTTCTGGAAAAAAGCCCCAGAAAATGCCATTCTTTGAGACGGCTTAGAATCCTTTGTCCCCACCTCAAACCTCAGCACTTCTTTTTGTGTTTTCACCATAAACATTTTGCTTGTATTAAAAAAGTGAAATATATATGTTGCTTCTAATATCACAGTGTAAACTTACACACAAGGAATAACAGTAGGCCATCTGTACATTATTTCAGGCTAGCACCAGTCTTCTCAAGTATGTAAAAAGAAACTAAATTGTTCACCTCTAAGATACAGATAGAAGTATTCATTTGTGAGCATGAGCATTCAGCTTTAGATTGTTGCCTCTGTAAGTCGTGATCATGCTGATCATGCTGGGAAGATGATTTGGTTTGTGGTTTGTCAACAGCTCAAGGCTCTGTTATCCTAAACCAAACTGGACTGTCTTTTTGGAGAACATGTGTTCACAATCTGCCAGCTCAGTAAGTGATATGGAACATCCTCTCCCTGCCCATTTTCTTCTGGGACCCACTCTTCCTTACACTTTCCTCCATGAGGTGGGACTTTCTCTCCCCAAGCTCGTTCTTTCACACGCTCACCAATATCATACACACACATTTGATCCAAGTCTCTGCCTATGTCTCTGCCCTGGTTGAAAGCATCAATGACAGTGGAGAAGACAGGATGGCTGGGACAGTACGTAGGAGCTCCAGTACCTGTTGGTTAGAAAGAGAAGGATTCAAAAAGGCTACAATTCTCCACTTCTCTAAGCATCTTGAAAGGATGGGGTAGGAGGCAGATGGCAGATTTATTTATTTCTATTTTCCAACAATGGTGCATTTTGTGATTTGGGTTTTTTTTGGGGTGTGAGGGTGGGTGTCTCATTTGGGCCTGCACCTGGAACCAACAAAACAATTTTGGCTCCTCCGTATTCAAAGAATCATGAGATGAGTCCTAAATTATTCTCAGACACTTGGGAAAGGAGTAGTGGAACCTCAACTGAAATATTAGTTGTGTTAGGTTTCCTTCTAAGGGGAAAAAAGAATTGAAAGGTTTTCTGAGAGGATGACGCAGCCTATTGTCACACTCAAAATCCTATTATGACCAAAAGGGAGCACACCGTGTATATGGAACCAAAACCTCAGTCAGTTCAATTAACAATTTAGAGACAAAGGCCTTGACCCAGCCCCTGGCAGGCCATGGCTGCCATGGGGACCTCACTGCTGCAGGGGTGGAGGGGATAGAATCAGAAATCAGAATTATCTTTTCCATTTACAAGAGACAGAGAAAAGGACAATGCCACAGCTGTGTGCCCAAAGTTAGGTGGACTTAATCTAATCTAAAGTGCCTTAAAAACTTGGGGAAGGGGGGTGTTTGGGATATTTATTTATTTATTTATTACTTTTTTACTTCTGTTTAAATCATTATATTACATTTAAGATGTCCTTTCTAGTGGCTATGAAATACCATGAAGGTTAGACAAGTTATTTACATTTTTCAAAGGAAAGCTGAATTTGCTATGGCTCCACAAATTGGGCTGTATGGAAAATGGAAATTATGAGAATATTCTGTCCTTGAAACTAGGGAGATTTTACTCAATGTCTTCATTGTGAGCAAGTATTTTAAAGAAACACTACAAAACTTATAAGAAAATTTAACTGGCATAGCTGAGAGCTTAGTATACATGTTTTTCACTTTTTTTTCCTCCCCCTTACCCCACTGACAATTGAATGCTTAACCAAGCAAATTTAGTGTTTAGTTATCAGACATTTGGTATGGAGCAGCATTAAATCATAAATACATATTTACAACCTTTCCTTGTAAAGCCGGTTTTGATTTTGGTCCTCCCATAGACTGTGACAGGTGGAGAGAGATATTGAAAACAACAAGAGAGCAGCTCAGGCTCTCACCAGTTGAGTCTCCCGAGCTCCCTTTGCTTGGTTGCTAAGGAACAGGACAAGTGTACAGCTTCCTCTCTTCTCTGAAAACCACAACACCTAAAATGTGATTGAGAACTGTCTGTTTTCATGTTGAGGAATCATAAGTTTTAAAGCTTCAAGCCCAGGATTCTCTGAAGCATAATGGAGAAAGGAAAAAATTAAAGACCAGGGAAAAAAATTCTTACTAAAAATATCTCAAGCAAGCTGCTGCTCTTTTAGTTTAGAGCTATGTATAAATAAAGCTATTTATAATCTGCTGCTGCAATCATTATGTCAGTATATTCAGAGCAAAAATCTTTGCAAATAGTGCTGTGACTCAGAAGATACAGAATTTTTGTCAAGGGCAGGAACTGTGCAACTTTTATCTCCCTTATATCTTTGGGAGTTGTGTGATTCTAAGAGAGTCAGTGGACTCTAAACTTGCAATTATGAAGTACATAAGTAATACTATGGCTTATTATTATTGATACTTAGAATACATTATAAATTAAAATCTCCTCATACTGTCACAGTATTGACCCAGAGTTATCCTTCCCTCATATAGCTCATGATTATGAAAAGATGTAACAGACAGACAGGTTGATATATAGGTTTGTAGTTGGAAAGAAAGGTCACAGTAAAGCCAAGACTTTTGCCTAAGCTTATAGTCTTAAACATGGGATTATAGATAGGACTTTTCTTATAAAGACAGCAACATCTACAGCTTCAAAGTAATGACAGCGTTCCAAACATAAGAACACCAAACAACATTAAAAAAAAAGAGGTCACTGAAGATAAAGGTTCAGTCATAACTCTTATGCTGGAGTGTGACAGATGTTTTCGTGTTGCCATATGCAAAATCTGTATTATTATACACATATATATTAGCTACAAATTACGTTTCATATATATGGTCACTATTATATATGTGTTTGTGTGCATGTATAAGAAAATATATGCACATATGACTGTTATACAGACATCAATTTATAGCAAGCTAGACTTAAATTGTTCTACAAGGTAACTTTTACTTTTGACAATTACTTCCAAGAAGAAAAAAAAAAAGATAAGTAAACATAAACAGTAAAGAGAACATCTGAATATTCAAGAGCTACTGAAGTGCTTGGAATCTGTATCCAAAGACAGATCCAAGCACTCCAAATGTTGTTTGAAGAGAAAAGCAACAAGGCCATGTTTGTGAACTCCAGAACATGTGTCTTAACAAAGCATCAAAGTTCAAGTGAACTCTAAATGTAATACACGTCAGGAGCACCCAGTCTTAAAGGACTGTGGGAATGGAAGCAGCACAACCAAGTATTAAACAAAGGCTATGAGATTTGAACAGAGATTTTCATCTCTGTTATTGTTTCCTTTATGTCAAAAAGTATCTTCTTATTTATGCAATTATTCTCTACTGACAAATTTCACATCATATTGTAACTGCATTGAAGATAATAATAGGATCATAGGATCAAAGAATCATAGAATCACAGAATCACAGAATCACGTTTGGGTTGGAAGGGATTTTTAAAGGTCATGTAGTACAACCCCCAATAATATTGATGAGCAGATGCAACTCTCTACAATAGTGTTTCGGTAAGGATCAGGAGTGTGGTTTTGAAGTAGATCTCTTTATCATACCACTTACTGTACTTGGTTTGTGTCGTGGAATGAACATTGTGCTCATGAGCTGGATTTCTTCTGTATGTGACTAAACTGGAAGATATCCACGAGCATATCTTGCCACAAATGAGCATTGATTCTGTGGAATAATCCAAAGTTTCTTCTGATATAAATAAATACGTGCATAAATAAATAAAGTATGAAAGGTCACTCTATTTCTGCTCAAACAATCTGCTTTACCTGCTACTGCAGGTGTAGCCTACAAGGACCACATAAGTTCCCTGTAAAGTCCCAATAATTTTAATGGAAGGTCAGTCAAGGTGTTATATATACAAATGGATTTTACAGTCATAAAACAATTTAGTAAAGTAATATATTGCAGGCTGTAAAGTTTAATGATGTCTAACACCAACTAATGATCTGGTCCTTTATGATTTTGTATACAGCAGATGCAGCAATGAGTTTCCTCGAATCCTTCAAATAAACAAATTTTGAGGGTTGTGTTGTTTTTCTAACAGATTAAAACAGACATTTTATGAGGATGAATGAAAGATTTTTTCTGTTTTGTTTGTGCAAATTTGACTTTTTGAATGTGAATTCTAATTAGTTCTAAAACCAGCAAAAATATTTTTACAAACATGATTTTATACTCAATACATCTAAGAAATTACTGTCATTTAAAACAGTTCTGCTGAAATGATAGACCAAAAGCCTAAGTGAATAGTACCAGATGATGAAAAAAACTTTTATAATGAATTTGCTTGAAAAAAGGAGTAAATTAAAGCATTCTTGACCTGAACACTAATTTCTATTTCTTCTATACACAAAATGATGCAAACTCAAAGCATCTTACACATCAAAATGTTTTTTTAAGGAATGAACTAATGCATCTTTTTAAAAATATCATTAGTTATGGTATTATAGATGTGTTAGTATTCTCTCTGTGATTCTGTATAGAAAGGCAATGAAGTGCAGGTGACTTTTCTGCCTTAGGACCTCATCTGTATACTGTATAGCCACATGCTGCACAGTACAGCCACATGAGCATTATTTCATTTTTGGGGTCCTAGTGGACAGCAGGATGACCATGAGCCAGCAATGTGCCCTTGTGGCCAAGAAGGCCAATGGCATCCTGGGGTGTATTAGAAGGGGTGTGGTTAGTAGGTCGAGAGAGGTTCTCCTCCCCCTCTACTCTGCCCTGGTGAGGCCGCATCTGGAGTATTGTGTCCAGTTCTGGGCCCCTCAGTTCAAGAAGGACAGGGAACTGCTAGAGAGAGTCCAGCGCAGAGCCACGAAGATGATTAAGGGAGTGGAACATCTCCCTTCTGAGGAGAGGCTGAGGGAGCTGGGTCTCTTTAGCTTGGAGAAGAGGAGACTGAGGGGTGACCTCATCAATGTTTATAAATATGTAAAGGGCAAGTGTCAAGAGGATGGAGCCAGGCTCTTCTCAGTGACATCCCTTGACAGGACAAGGGGCAATGGGTGCAAGCTGGAACACAGGATGTTCCTCATAAATATGAGGAAAAACTTCTTTACGGTGAAGGTGACTGAACACTGGAACAGGCTGCCCAGAGAGGTTGTGGAGTCTCCTTCTCTGGAGGCATTCAAAACCCGCCTGGACGCGTTCCTGTGTGATATGGTCTAGGCAATCCTGCCCCGGCAGGGGAATTGGACTAGATGATCTTTCGAGGTCCCTTCCAATCCCTAACATTCTGTGATTCTGTGATTCATATGTAGCAGGACATCAGTCTTCCTCCTCTACCATTCTTGATCAGGGAGCTACCTTTTCTAGTGGACTGCTGATGGATTACACTTTGGGTTGTTACAGATGTGGAATAATGGGACATAGTGGCACATTTAAATGCAGTGTAAAATCAAGCTGCTGCTGCTTTTTTTTTTTTTTTTTTTTTCCATAATTGTATTTACTTTGGACTAATTTGCTTCTGTTAAAATCTGTTAACACATTTCTTTGTATTGGAAGCAAAACCACCTTGGATCTCAGAGTAGCAAAGAGGACAACTCAAATTGCATCTGGTCTTGTGTACAATTTATGACAAAGCAAGATTATAGTATTTTAGAAAGGCTTTATATACATACAAATTGCCTTAAATTTTTCTTGTGAATATGCTGAAGTGCCACTGATTATGGTGATCACTCTGAAAGCAAGAAGTAGGAGACAAAGACATAGCAACACCCGCTGGAGTGCAGTAGGTATAACTGACTCATTTCTGAGTACAAATCACTCTTTTAAAGTGTATAGAAATAGAAGTATTTCCTCTTCATGTTAGGAAGCTCCAACAGATGACACTTTTTTTCCTACACATTCACATAAGTCCAAAATAGTCTCTTTAAATGTAATTTCCAGGCATTTAAACACCATAGTGGAGCGATTTTTAATACCCTGACATGCTGATGGATTTGGAAATGAAAGTTAAAGACTAAACACTCATGTTTTGTGTCTGCCAGGACTACAGATAACTTCAAGTGTAATATGCTAATAACTGGATACCTGCAGCAATACTTCAGTGTAAGGAGAAAAAACGTATAGAAGAATATATCTAACATCTTTTCTCTGATATTTGTTACATGTATAGATAGATCAATCACAGATCAAAGGCTTAGTGTTAGTTTTGTGCAGGAGCCCAGAATCTCTGATACATTTAAAATTGTCTTTTAATAGGGCCTAACATCCTGTTAGTGTATGCCGTAGTACTGAAAATACAAAATTAGTGAACGTTAAGAACATTTCACATTCTACAGGATAAGGCCTCAATTACTATTACTTAATTACTTATTACTTAATTACTACTTTGACCATATATTTACCAGATACCATTTATTGACCATATATTTACTAATATCTATTTTTGTCTTCATTTTCAGTAAGTCAGAGCTCTACTTCCATGTATGACTATGGGCGAAAATCTGTTGATCTAATAATTCAAGATCAGTGTCTTTCCAAGCATTTCTTGGCAGTTTGCAGCTTACCAGCTTGTCAGTTATCAGATTTGACAATCTTACACCCATCAGTATGTAATGTCATGTAATTCTCCAGGTTTCTCTAAGTGATACCTATTGATTAAATTGACACAGTGGTTTTACTGTATTTTCAGACAGAGATGTATTGCTATGACTTGCTGATTATGTAGCTGCTGATAAAGAATTTCCACTTCAGCAGTTTCAGAATCAATAGAAAGAAATGCAACTGTATGCCATATGCTTGCTTCTTACTTTATTACTTTCCTTTTTTGTATTATTGCAGTCTGGGGGCTCCCTAGGCATCTAACATGGTAGTTTTTGATCTTTTAAAATGTCAAATGGCTGCCAGGACACTGTTTGAATGTGTTTACTATCGTCACAGAAGGGTAGCGATAGCAATAGAAAACCTGGAGAGAAAGCGTTTTCCCCTCATTGATTTTTGACCTGAACGGTCCATGCAGTGCATGTCTGTTATCCATGAAAAATATCATCCTGCATGTTCACTGATTGCTCTTACATTTAATGTATACTGGGTACCAAAGAACAAATCCATTTTCCTGACAAATGGTTTGTATTTTGCAGACGTATCTTCAGTTTCGTGTGTTGCAACACAAAAGCTTTCCCTGTGCCTAACAGTGAAAATATTTCCACAGAAGTTATAAAATCCAAAAAATTCAAAAACACCTTCACCTACTCTTGAAGATCTCTTTACATAGTTATGTAAACCAATTGCATAATCCGGCTGCTGTCAGTTTCTGTCTGGCTCTTGTCAGAAGTATTTCTCAACGTACCTACTTTGATGGAAGCTTTCTGTTCTCTTCCTTTCTTCTTAGATGACACTGTCACTTTCAGCAAGCCTTGATAACCCTTTTAACTTTAAATTAACAGAAAAGATGTAGATACCGAGGGAGAGGAAGTTACCAGGAAAGGAAAAAATAGTTAAGGTCTAATTGAAAATATTTAAACCTTAAATAATATAAATAACATATGCAGTGTTTTCAGACTACCAATTATATGTACAATCAAAAGTACTGTTAATGAGATCTGAAAAGTAAAATCCATTATGAAAGGTGTTGAGAAGGATCCTGTTCCTCATCCCTTTCTCTAGATTCTGTGAATCTCTGCATATTTATTAATGTTTTAATCATTTAGCTATTAAAAAATAATCACTTGATAGAATAACAAAAAATGTAGTACTTCTATCAATCAAGACAAAAGATTTTTATTTTAGGGGAAAAAATTAATATATAGAGATATGATTTTAAACTCAACCCTGCAGGTAATTTTGTGTGTGGTACTTTTTGCTGTGATCAGTTTCTAGGCAGGTAGTTGCATGTATATAAATAATATTTAAAATTAAGCAAAACCACTTGTTTTGACAACACTTCAGTGCTGTGAACTGAAACAGAATTAAAACTATTACTTAGTCAGAGGGAACAAAATAAAATATTCAAATAAAGTACCAGAACAGATAAGCAGAACTGTTAGTTTATCAGTCACTTAAATAACCGAATATTATCAGGTATGAAAACCTAACTGATAATCCATGCAGATGATTAGCTGTAAACAACCAATATTAAATAGTTGATCAGATAGAAGTAATTTGGAAATTCATTTTAAAACACACCTAACCCTAGCTGCATTGGACATGATTGACTCTTTGCATGTCAGATAAATCTAAGCAAAAATACTCTGATCAAGGATGTCTGAAGGACATTTCATGAACAGTATCTTCCAGCTGCACTCCTCACAAGATGAGATTGATTCATCAACGTGCCTTGTACTGAAAGACTTTGTTTGGTAATAGATTTGCAATTTCAGTGTCAGCAATCATTAAGCTAAAAGGTTCTTCCAAAAAAAGTTGGATAGATATCTGGTCCAAAATTTTGTATTACTAGATTTTGACAATGCCTTAGATTTAAAGGGCAGGAAGAATGTAGGAGTCTTTTAGGCAAAACAAGAGGAAGTATTGCCTATTCAGAGCCAGAATCAACAGTTCAACTATGCACCTTTTATCTCTTCTAAAAATGGCCATAAAGTAGTCCTTCAAGCATATGTGGAATACAAATCTAGATGATACATTAAACAAGTCATTGGATTTGATGTTGTTGTATAATGTATTACATAGACTGAAGAAGATGGTCTTCCACCTTCATATGTGATTCACTAACTTTTTAGGTATTTTAAACTGGAAATTGGTTTAAACCCTGACGACATATATTTCTACTACAGCAGTGAGCAATGTATACTAAGCATTAAATAATTGTGTTGCTTTTTTGTGCAGATCTCAGTTCAATGTTAGAATGTTCACCACATTTTCTTGGTTATTATAACCTAATATTTATAGTGATATTTTAATGAGATATCTGCCAATTATGTTATGTCTTAATGTAGAATTAATATATTCTAAGATATAAAATTGTGAAATTTACAACATTATCATAAGCAAACTTAAGCATTCCCAAATAACATAAGATTAATATAATCATGTAGTAATATACTGAATATAAAGAAAAAACCCCACATAATATAAATAAATCTGAGACTGTTGAAGAACAGAGAAGATCTCTTTCTGGAGTTTCTTGCATTGTTCTTCTTTGAATATTTGCTGCCAAAGCTGAAATCTACATCTTCAATGAAGTTTTGCAAACTGGAAAATCCAATTACGTGTGAAAAGTTCTATTTAGAATATGGAATTTTGATAAATTATTTTAGATCTTTAAAAAGGAACAGCAACCTCTCACAACCATGCCTAAGCCTTAACTTTCTTTGGAGATACTGTTCAGGTCTGGGTAAGGATTCCTGACTTTGGTCAAAGAGAAGAACTTGTACCTTTAAGTGGCATCAAATCATAGAATCATAAAATAGTTTGAGTTGGAAGGGACCTTTCAAGGTCATCTAGTCCAACCCTCCTGCAATGAGCAGGTACATCTTCGACTAGATCAGGTTGCTCAGAGCCCCATCCAACCTGACCTTGAATGTTTCCAGGGATGAGGCACCTACCACCTCTCTGGGCAACCTGTTCCAGTATTTCACCACCCTCATCATAAAAAATTTCTTCATTATATCTAGTCTGAATCTACCCTCTTTTAGTTTAAAACCATTATCCCTTGTCCTGTCACAACAGGCCCTACTAAAAAGTCTGTCCCCATCTTTCTTATAAGCCTCCTTTAAGTACTGAAAGGCTGCAATAAGGTCTTCCCAGAGAATTCTCTTCTCCAGGCTGAACAATCCCAACTCTCTCAGTCTTTCCTCATAGGATAGGTGTTCCAGCCCTCTGATCATTTTTGTGGCCCTTCTCTGGACCTGCTTCAACAGGTCCATGTCTTTCCTTTGCTGAGGACTCCAGAGCTGAACACAGTACTCCAGGTGGTCTCACCAGCATGGAGGGGCAGAATCACCTCCCTTGACCTGATGGCTATGCTTTTTTTGATGCAGCCCAGGATATGTTTGACCTTCTGGGTTACAAGAACACATTTCAGCTCATATCCAGCTTTTCATCCACCAGTGCTCCCAAGTTCTTCTCCGCAGGGCTGCTCTCAACCCTTCATCCTCCAGCCAGTATTGATACAGGGGCATGTAGTCCCTTGGTCAGACCTAAGGAGGTGGTAAACTGAGTTTTAAATGTATGATGTAGAAGGGAAATAGAACTCATTCCCTTGCTCATTGGATGTTTTTATTTCTTCTTCTTTTGAAATTAAACCAAAGACCTTTGAATTTAGCACAAAAGATCTTTAGGAGCCTCAAAGTTATTTTTCACAGTACAAAAGTGTTTCCTGTCCTTCACTAGCTTGTAGAAGCTCCTACCGATTCTTTTAACATTAGAGTTATTACCTGAAAATGTAATTAATTTAGTAGTGCTGTATTGTCCATGCTCTATTACCCACATAATTTAGTTTTTATTTATACATACTGCCAATCATTATTTAAAGTTATGTACTTTGCCTCTTTTCTGAGTTAAATCTCTCTCTTTGCTAAGCAGACACTTGGCTATTTTGGAATATCGGACTATCAATTTCTTCTGCTTGAGCTCTTCTATTTTGTATATATATTGAATTATTAATTAGCAAAGAAGTAGGTTATTCCACATCAGGCATGGGTATTGTAAACCTTGAGTAAAACTGGAGGAAGATGGGGATTAAGTGCTTTGGAGTTAGGTCTCCTTTTTTTCCCCCCCCCTTGAAAACTTTGAATGTTCCCTCATTACAGTCATATAGGTCAGTAAGAAAATCCACCAGCGATGCATTTATCCAAACTTTCTGGCTAACACTGCATGAAAGCATTTGGGAAGCTGAAAAATTTTTCAAGAGTGGGAAAATTCAGCAAGTCCAGAGGAGTGCGACCAAGCTGGTGAAGGGTCTGGAGGGTCTGACCTATGAGGAAAGGCTGAGGCAGCTGGGGTTGTTTAGCCTGGAGAAGATGAGGCTCAGAGGTGACCTTATTGCAGTCTACAACTACCTGAAGGGAGGTTGTAGTGAAGTGGGAGTTGGCCTCTTCTCCCAGGTAACTAGCGATAGGACAAGAGGACATAGCCTCAAGCTTCTCCAGGGGAGGTTCAGGTTGGACATTAGGAAGAATTTCTTTTCAGAAAGGGTTATTAGACATTGGAATGGGCTGCCCAGGGAGGTGGTGGAGTCACCATTTCTGGATGTGTTTAAAAAAAGACTGGACATGGCACTTAGTGCCATGGTCTAGTTGACATGGTGATGTCAGGGCAATGGTTGAACTCGACGATCCCAGAGGTCTCTTCCAATTCGATTGATTCTGTGATTCTGTAATTATGTCTCTCTAAATCATTACATTACATTTCTATCATCTGGCAATAAGAAGACGCAGCAAGTTTACCAGCACAAGAGGGACTTATGGCCTCTCAACAGTACTTATGTTTTATTTACAGTTCTGCAGAATTTGAGCTAGTATTTAAATAGCAGATATTATAGTAATTTCTGTAAGACTTCTGCCAGTGTATGACTGCAATCAGTAAGTTCTAGATTCAGATTTAAGACATTACCTTGATTTTCTATGTAGACATTTAGAAAAATAAAACTAAATATTCTGATGCTCAGCTAAAATAATTTGCCCCACTTAAAAAACATGAATCAATTGGTTTGGTAAAAAATATTCTTTTGAAGGGAGAAAATAATAACAACAACAACAACAATAATAATAATAGTAAACCAGCAGCAAAATTCATAAATACTATCAGTGCATAAATCTAAGAATAGAACCAAAAGTATTTCATAGTCCTTGAAACACTTGGATGAGGTTAGTCTAATTTACTGATTTCCCTCTTAAATTGGAAACTTTTCACTTTAATGTGTTTTAAAAAAAAACCCTTTCAAATGTAATCAAACAACATGCAGGAACTAACCGTTTCTAAGTTTTCCACTTTGATCTCTTCATCAATATCTTCTCCTTTTCAGCAAATGTCATTAAATTGTCTTTTGACATTCATCTTTCTTGAGTAGTGATTTCTTTCATGGGACAGAAAGGAGGGTATAGTTGTGGAAGTTTTATTTTTTCATTTGATGCCTTAACCACCAAGCTTATATTCCTATAGAAAGCAGCCCAAGAGAACACAAAATTATAGAACTGTAGGTCTAGAAAGGATGTTTTAGTTTAACCCTTGCACTGTGACAAGGCCAGGAATGCTTGGTAGACAGTACCAGATATTGTCTTATCTGTTTAAAAATAATATCAGAAAATTCCACACTGCCTATCAGCAGTCTTTTCCAGCCAACTGCTCAGCCAACATTTAGTAACCTCTGGTATAAATTGTCCTTATTTCAAATTCAGCGGACTTCTTCAAGCTGTTTTCTGAGAAGGCATGGAGAACAATTATCATCTATAACAATCTGTGATACATTGGAAGTCTGCTATCATGTTCCCTTTCCCTTCTTTTTTACTTTTGTTTTCTTTTAGTAGGCAGAGACTTTAAGATGTCTGTACAAATTTTTGTCTTCTTGTTATCATGCCATCTCCGCAGACAATCAAGATAATTTTGAATTCCAATCTTGTCTTTTAAACCTTAGTGATTCTAATAGCTTCATGTCATCTACACTTTTCACTTCAAGGGAATACTGTTTGTTGCTGATGTAAATACTGACTGAATCCAGGCAAATCTCTGAAAGGTTATACAGGTGTCTTTTCAGTTGCAGTAGATCCTTAAATTCAGTGCACTCTTCACTGGAGATGTGAGTTTTACCAAGATGAACCTCAGGGGCTGATCTCTACCATACTATAGATCCTGTCCTGTGTTTATAAGGAAACTGCACATTAACACCAGTTCATTCTCAGTCTGTATTATTCTGTCTCTTAACAAGAACTAGGCTGTTTTGTTGTTAGTAGGAGAGAAAGACTAGTTTTCACAAATAATATGTTCGTATATCTAAGGCAACAAGATTTCCTCACACTCGCTACAGTATTCTTGCAGTTATCAACTACATGTTGCAATGTTCTCTGGACCAATAGCTTATCCGACTCCTTAACAGAGCCCTCCTACCCTTTCCAAACATATCAAATCAAACCTAACAGAGCATCATTACTGTTTAGGAAAAATTAAGCTCCATATTTTGAATCGGGGCTGAATGTGTGATCTAAAATGCTCTGAAAGTATTATGTCATCCTTGGATAAAGATTGTAGTATTTCCTGTCCTTCTGGAAGCTGAACGAATTTTTTTTATTTTTGTGCTTTGCCATTCTGCTGTTCACATGTTTCCTTTTTACTTTTCTTTTTTTCACTGCTGTCTTCTGTAGTTTTTTACATATACTTGAATTGTACATTTTATCATGTTGACCTTTTTTATGATCCCCATCTACTAATCATAAAAGGCAGATATTCATACTGTTATTTCTATACCTCAGTGTTTTCAAGTGCAGAGTTTTTCACACAAATGTGTTCCGGTTCCTTCCTTCCCTCCTTCCTTCCCTCTTTCCCTGCCCCACTGCTTTCCTCTCTACCTCCTCTACCCCTGTCTTCCTCTTTCCTCCCTGACTTTTATCTGCACTAAAACCAATAACGGGGAATCATCGTGGAAAGGGGAAAACTCAGTTTTAAGAAAATGGTCTTGAATAAACAATGAAAATATTCATGAACACGAGAGTTTCATAAAAAAATGTAGCAGGCTTCTGGAGCTATGCAAACCAAAACAATTTCTTAATTAAGCAGTTTGCATGTAAACAGCTGCAGCATAACACCTAGATAGAGCACACAAATTGGCATTGTGTATAAAATAAAATATGTGATGGCAAACTTTACTCTCAGGCGGCCGAGACATCTAAACCAGGCTCATACTTTTTCATGACATTACTTCAGATACATATCTAGGTGCTTCGGTGACTGGAATTGAAAGAAGTTATGTGTCCTCCTTGATAGTTTCCTCTATTTATACCTTTATCCTTCACTTGATACTATAATCCCCTTGCCACAACTTTCTTCCAACTATCCAAAAAAGTAGATTTCTTCTTCCAACAAGTGAAGTACATGAAAGAGTGATAGGTCTTCTGCCTGGGGGTCATTTCAATGTGTAATGCTTTTGCATATAAACGTGAGTTTGCATGAATATCAGCTTTACAAAATTCTTGAGATGATAGCTATATTTTTGAAAGTAAGAAAACACATAGCACTGTAGTAACCAAATAGTTGAAAAAAAATATTATTTTTGAATGTTCAATAAGCATCACAGTGATTCAAGTTTTTCTTTTATTACTATAGTAAGATTGTGCTAAACCATATTGCTGGTATAATAGTATGACAGCATAAAACGTTAAATTAATTACAATAACTGTTCTACTGGATGAGAAAATCTGACGGGGTGATTTTCAAAATAGCAGGCAGTCAATGTAGAATATGAAAATGCATGCACAATTCAATGCTAGAGCTGAGTTCACAATTGTGACAAAAATAGATTTATGAATTATGGTTTACAGGTTTGACTCTACAGTAACAGTATTTGCTCACGAAGATTGTCTACACAAATGGACCCCTGTTTTTGCTCATGCAGTTGCAAGACTGGCCTTTGGGCATTGGTGCCTAGTCTCATTTAGAATCTAATCCCTGTGCAAATTAGACTCTCTTGTATGAATTGTAATTTTCTCATTTCTGGCTAAAACTAGTGTTATGTTATCTGAATGACTGTGTAACAGGTCTTGACTTTTCTCTTGGCACATGACTACCTCCAGACAACACTGTAGCTGTCCTATCCAGAAGTGTCTGCAGACCTCATAAACTGCAGAGCTCATCAAAGTTTAACCTCCAGTAGGGGAGTTGGGAAATACATCTCTACAGTCATAAAGACATTGGCAAATTTTTTCTGACTACTTACTTGAGGATGAATACCCTTGCATCAAAACCTACTTTAAATATACATTAAAAGTACAGAAATCCATAAAGCAGAGTGTCCCTGACTCAGCACTTCCAACGTCAATCTGTTAAAAGCTACAGCTACCTCTAACTACTCTGGCAAAACGCTTACTACAGACAATAGGACTTCTGACTCATTAAGGTCGAAAAAGCAATACTAGATTCTATTACTAAACTATTTTAAAATTAAATAAAACAGAAAAGTGTATGCACTAGGTAAGTTTCGATTCTGTGTAAGTTCTTGAATATGAAGAATTCTGTCTCATCTATATATTAGGAATAACTAGAGCAGAACTAAAAATAATTTTAAAAAAATAATCAAAATCCAATATAGAACAGTTGAAAACAAAGGGAGCTGAAACAGTGAACTGTAATTTATGCAATAATAGCTGGGGGAAAAAAAAAACCAAATCAGAAATTCAAAATCTAATAATAATGTTAGATAAATCCCAAAGCAACTTTGTTTTGCATACCCCAAATAAATTATAACATATATCTCCTTTATAGCTATAATGAAATATTGTAAAAAGAGGCAAACATTGAAAAGCAGACAAGAAAGAAGTATTTTTAGATGGATTTTAAGACAGATGGAAAATCACGTGGCTAAGACCCCATTTAAATATACGGCACTTCAAAAATTCAGGAAAAAGTTGGTGGTGTTAGACTGGAAATAGGTATCTATATATCAGGACAAATTCAAAAAATATGAGAAGTGTAACTTAGATGGTGACCTGAGAGAGAGAGAATGGTGCAGAGGGAGAGAGAGATGCTCCTTATAGCTACTTACTATTCCTTTATGTTGGTTAATCTTAGTTGCTAAAAAACCTGAAAAAAGTACAAGAAGGTATAAGTTAAAATTATCCTCTGTTCTGCATCCATTCAAAACTTCTATTTCTCCAACCTCTTAAAGTGTCATTTATGCTAATTTACTCTTCCTGAGATATTTTAAAGATCCAACTTGTTGAAAAGTATACACTAATGTTAATAACTTTTAGGGCATGAATGTCACGGTGAAAAATTTTATACATATAGTCATTGAGAATTTGATCAATCATATTTTTACTGTCATATTTGTGTACATATTTTAACTGAAACTCAGGACCTCAAATTATTTTTCTCGCACCCATAAAATTATTATCTATCTTCTAAGCACAATAAGCCTAGATCAAATGTTGTTAAACTGTTAATACACTTGTAAGGTGCTATTCCCAATACATGTTCCATTGTTATTACTCTGATTTTTCAGTATTACTTCTACTGCATAGAAGTTCTATTTGGCATTGGGGCCGTACTTTGTTGAGCTTTAGGAATATATTTGTGGTGGATTGACCTTGGTTGGCTGCCAGATGCCCACCCAGCTGCTCTCTCACTCTCCCTGCTCAACAGAATGGAAGGAGAAAGTAAGATGGAAAAGCTCATGGGTCAAAACAAAGACAGGGACTTCAGTCAATAACTACTGTCACAGCAAAACCAGACTTGACTTGGGGAAAATTAATTTAATTTATTACCAATTAAAAAAAAAGAGAAGGATGGTGAGAAACAAAGACAAGAACTAAAACATCTTCCCCCCTCCCCTGTCTTCTTCCCAGGCTCAACTTCACTCTTTCATTCACAGATCCTCTAGCTCTCCATCCACAAGCAGTGCAGGGAGGATGGGGAAAGGGGTTTGTTGTCAGTTCATAACACTTTAAATCTGCCTCTCCTTACTCTTCACACTATTCCCCTGCTCCACCACAGGGACTCTGCCACGCAATTCAGTCCTTCAGCGAAAGACTGCTCCAGTGTGGGTCCTCCATGGGCCGCGGTGCAGTGGCCTATCCACCTGCTCCAGTGTGGGATCCTCCATGAGCTGCAGTGTGGTTATCTGCCCTGACATGGTCCTCTCCATAGGTAGCAGTGACTACTTGCTTCACAGGGGTCCTTGCAGGCTACAGGGGGACAATCTGCATGTAGAAGAAGAGGTGGAAAACATACATGTTTCAAGCAATATATTGACATACACATGCATCCTTTTCAGAGACTGAAACAGACAAAATATAAATTTCTAAGCATTAATTTAGAAAGGGTAGGAGTCAATTACCTTTAAGGAAACACATTACTGCTCACTGCACAAAAACTCTTGCACAGCATCTAAACTTTCCACCAGAAATTAATGGTCAAAGATTGGTTCTTACTATGATTGTGACCAAGTTAAACAAATAAAAAGCCTTTGTATGTTTATAACTCTGAATAAAATAATGTGTAACAGTCCATGTGTCACGGTTTAAAGCTGGGCCAGATACTAACCCAGTGGCAGACACTCTCTGTTAACCCTCCCCCCCCCACCCTAAGGGAAAGGGAAAAGGGAGAGAGACTTATGGGTTGGAAAGTTAAAACAGTTTTAATAAACTATAGTAATGAAAAAGAGTATAATAAGAATAATAGAAATAATCAAATATATACAAATATATACAAAACCAAGATTGAGAGCTTGGAAATCCTCCTCAGGCAAAGATGCTCCCCCAGCACGGGCAGAGGGGAAAATGCAGTAGCTCCACTGCCATCACACCTGCAGGCTTTTAACTGGAGAATTGGCAAAGCTGGTATCAATCAGTGGAAGACAGGAGGGCCCCTCCCTCCTGGGCCCCACCTCCAGGAGGCAGGGGGATAGTGATAAATAGGAAAGTGAGAATGACATGTATGGGATGGAATACCTTGTTGGTCAATCTTGGGTCACCTGCCCTCTCTGCTCCCCCCTGCAGCTGCAACCCCCCTTTGGCTCTTCACTCGTAAGCAGTGAGGAATTTAGCAGTGACCTTGGTTTCTCTAAGACTAATTGGCCTGGTTTGGGCCAAACCAAGACATTCCACCCCTTATTCCATACCATTCACGTCATACTCAGATCACCACTACCTTTTCATTTTCAAATATATATACACATATCAATAGTTTATTCATCTCTATACAAAAAGTTCATTAAGTTCATTTGGTTCAGGATTGTGGGTTTCCATCTGGCTAGCAGTCTCTCAGCAGTCTCTCTGGCTAGCAGTCTCTCTTTTGTCATGGTTCGTGCCCACGAGTTGCAGGTTAAAGATGTCAGACTCGAGGAGGTTATTGGACGCCACTTGATGAAGCTAGCTCCGGTCTCATCACCACTGTCTTAACCTGAAAGACACTCATGCAGCAACAACATATAGTTCAGAATTAAGTATTCTCACCCAGAATCAGATCACCTTCAGGGACACATCAGACTTCACCGTCTTGCAACATCACCCACCAAGTACATCCAGGTCCCTGAGCAAAAGCAATCCCACGAATGGGTTTACCTTTGCCCGTTGCAGGAAGAACCCAGACAGTTTTTCCCAACAGATTCCTTTCATGCACCACCGGGACTTTATCTCCTTCTACTGTATGTAAAAGGTCTGACTGAGCAGGGCCAGCTCGATTGATAGATCCCCTGGTGTTAACTAACCAGGTAGCTTGTGCCAGATGCTTATCCCAGTTTTTAAAGGTTCCACCCCCCATTGCTTTTAGGGTAGTTTTTAACAGCCCATTATACTGTTCAATTTTCCCAGAAGCTGGTGCATGATAGGGGATGTGATATACCCATTCGATGCCATGCTCTTTGGCCCAGTTGTCTGTGAGACTGTTTTTGAAATGAGTCCCATTGTCCGACTCAATTCTCTCTGGTGTGCCGTGTCGCCACAAGATTTGCTTTTCAAGGCCCAGAATAGTGTTCCGGGCAGTGGCATGGGGCACAGAGTATGTTTCCAACCATCCGGTGGTCGCCTCCACCATGGTAAGCACATAGCGTTTACCCTGGCGGGTTTGAGGGAGTATGATGTAGTCAATTTGCCAGGCCTCCCCATATTTATATTTCAACCACCACCCCCCATACCACAAAGGTTTTAACCGTTTGACTTGCTTAATTGCAGTGCATGTTTCACAATCATGGATAACCTGTGCAATAGAGTCCATAGTTAAGTCCACCCCTCGGTCGCGAGCCCATCAGTATGTTGCATCTCTCCCTTGATGACCTGAAGTGTCATGAGCCCACTGAGCTAAAAATAGTTCACCTTTATGTTCCCAGTCCAAATCTATTTGGAACACTTTAGCAGCTTGATCCGCTTGTTGGTTGTTTCGATGTTCCTCAGTTGCCCGACTTTTAGGTATGTGAGCATCTACATGACGTACCTTCATGACTAGTTTCTCCAGCTGAGCAGCAATATCTTGCCACAATTCAGCAGCCCAAATAAGTTTCCCTTTGCACTGCCAGTTGCTTCGCTTCCACTGCTTTAACCACCCCCACAAGGCATTTGCTACCATCCATGAGTCAGTATAAAGATACAGCCTTGGCCACTTTTCTCATTCAGCAATGCCTAAAGCCAGCTGGATGGCTTTTACCTCTGCAAATTGACTTGATTCACCTTGTCCTTCTGTGGCTTCTGTGACTCGTCGTATGGGACTCCATACAGCAGCTTTCCACTTCCAATGCTTTCCTACAAGACAGCGGGATCCATCGGTGAACAGGGCATACTGCTTCTCATCCTCTGGTACTTCATTATATGGTGGGGTTTCTTCAGCACGTGTCACGTCCTTTTCTGGTGGCATTCCGAAGTCTTTGCCTTCTGGCCAGTCCATGATCACTTCTAAGATTCCTGGGCGATTAGGGTTTCCTATTCGAGCCCTCTGTGTAATTAATGCAATCCATTTACTCCATGTAGCATCAGTTGCATGATGAGTAGTAGGAACCTTACCCTTGAACATCCAGCCTAGTACTGGTAATCGAGGTGCCAGGAGATTCATATGCTCCTTCATATGGTGCCAGTATCTCTTTTTCAGTTGGGGTGTAATTGGCCTCGGAACCCTTGTATCCTCGACTCCAAAATCCTAAGGGTCAACCCTGAGTCTCCCCTGGTACTTTCTGCCAGAGGCTCCAGGTAGGACCATTGTCCCCAGCTGCAGTGTAGAGCACATTTTTAACATCTTGTCCCATACGGACTGGCCCAAGGGCTACTGCATGCACAATCTCTTGTTTAATCTGTTCAAAAGCCTGTCGTTGTTCAGGGCCCCACTGAAAATCATTCTTCTTTCTGGTCACTTGATAAAGAGGGCGTACAATCTGGCGGTAATCTGGAATATGCATTCTCCAGAAACCCACAACGCCTAAGAAGGCTTGTGTTTCCTTTTTGTTAGTTGGTGGGGACATAGCTGTTATTTTGTTGATCACCTCTATCGGGATCTGGCGACGCCCATCTTGCCATTTAATCCCTAAAAACTGGATCTCCCGTGCAGGTCCCTTGACCTTGCCTCTTTTTATGGCAAAACCAGCTTTCAGAAGAATTTGGATTATTTTCTCCCCTTTGTCAAAAACTTCTGCTGCTGTATCACCCCACACAATGATGTCATCAATGTATGGCAAATGTTCTGGAGCTCCACCCTTTTCTAGTGCAGTCTGGATCAGTCCGTGGCAAATAGTAGGACTGTGTTTCCACCCCTGGGGCAGTCGATTCCAGGTGTACTGGATACCTCTCCAGGTAAAAGCAAACTGTGGCCTGCACTTTGGTGCCAAAGGAATAGAGAAAAATGCATTAGCAATGTCTATGGTGGCGTACCACTTGGCTGCCTTTGACTCCAGTTCGTATTGAAGTTCTAGCATGTCTGGCACAGCAGCACTCAGAGGTGGTGTAACTTCATTTAGGCCACGATAGTCCACAGTTAATCTCCATTCTCCATCAGACTTTCGCACTGGCCATATAAGACTATTAAAGGGTGAGCGAGTCTTGCCAATCGCTCCTTGATTTTCTAATTGTCTAATCAGTTTATGAATGGGGATCAGGGAGTCTCAATTGGTGCGATATTGTCGTCGGTGCACCGTGGTAGTAGCAATTGGCACCTGTTGTTCTTCAGCCTTCAGCAACCCCACAACAGAAGGATCTTCTGAGAGGCCAGGCAAGGTAAACAGCTGCTTAATGTCCTCAGTCTCTACAGCTGCTATACCAAAGGCCCATCTATACCCTTTTGGGTCCTTAAAATACCCTCTCTTGAGGTAGTCTATGCCAAGGATGCACGGAGCATCTGGGCCAGTCACAATGGGGTGCTTTTTCCATTCATTTTTAGTTAGGCTCACTTCGGCTTCCAATACAGATAACACTTGAGATCCTCCTGTTACTCCTGAAATACTGATAGATTCTGCCCCTTTATGATCCGATGGCATTAGGGTGCACTGTGCACCAGTGTCTACCAGGGCTCGATACCTTTGTGGTTTTGATGTGCCAGGCCATCGAATCCACACAGTCCAATAAACTCGGTTGTCCCTCTCCTCCACCTGGCTGGAGGCAGGGCCCCCCTAATTAAGAAATGGATTCGTGCTGCTCACAGGGACTGGACCTTCATTTCTCCTATTCACACTTGGGAAAAAGGAATTTGAGGCCCATCTACCCGGGCTGGGGTCCTGCTCTCTGGTAACTGGAGCAGCCATCCTTCTAGAAAAATTCTCTCTGGTATTTCTTTTAGCTTGCAACTCACGTACTCGTGCCTGTAGGGTACTGGTAGGTTGTCCATGCCATCTGTTCATGTCCTCCCCATAACCACGCAGGGCAAACCACAGGATACCTCGTGACGTGTCCCGTTTCCTTTGAGCTGGTCCTGTAGGAGAGCGTTTTCTCCTAACAGCTGCAACGCGCGCCTGTGTAGGTAGAGAGTCAAGTTTATTCTCTATCCTGGACAGTTTGTCTGACAGTTGTTTAAATGAGTCCTTGTTCTCCTTAGTCAGTTTTTCCACAGCCGAGATGCATGCCTGCAGTGGGGAAGAAATACTATCTTCATACTGTCGCATACAGTTAGCCATTTCGCCCACAGTAGAACGTGCCATATCATCTTCTCCCCAGACTAATATTGACAATGTATGGGTATACGTCGGTGGAGCATTCTTCACAACCTTCCGGAACATGGATCGGTTGCATTCCACTTCATCAGGATCTACAGGATCTACAATGTCCCGTGGGTGTCTATAAATGATCTCTTGCACAGCTAGTTCTCTAAGGTAGTTAATACCTTTTTCTATAGTGGTCCATTTGCTTAAGTGGCTCATAACATCATCTTTATAGGGATACCTGCTCTTTACAGCTGACAAGAGTCGCCTCCAGAGACTGATAGTGTTTGACTTTCTTGCGAGCGCCTTATCAATACCACCATCTCTGAACAGGGATCCCAACTGTCTGGCTTCTTTGCCATCTAATTGCATGCTGTCTGCCCCCTTATCCCAGCATCGGAGCAACCAGGTAATAATTGGCTCACCATCATAACGGCTGAAGTCTTTCCTTATATTTCTCAGGTCCTTCAGGGATAAGGAGTGGTAGGTTATCTCTACATCCGAGTCCTCCTCTTGTGATAGTTCTGCTTTAGAAGGACCTTTCTTCTGTGATGGGTCTGCTTTAAAAGGACGATTGAGGAAACCCCCATCTGTGTCAGGCCCTAACTCTGCCTGAGAAGGGCCCTCACCTGGGTCATATGATGGCTCTGCCTTAGAAGGCTCTGAGTCATCATCCTTCTCTTCACGAGCTGATTTATTTTGGTATTTCTTCCTGGTTGCAGGAGCAATTGGTACAGATTCGTTAGATGCTGGGGTCTGAGTAGATGCAGTGGCTGTCGTGGGAGTGCTGAGACTCTAATTAGAGTCTGAGTAGCTGCAGTGGCCATCTTGGGGGGTGCAGCAGCTGTGGTGCAGGCTGCCGAGGTTTCAGTGGATTTTGTGGCTGTAGCAGCAGTACACACTGTAGGATCTGAGGTGGCTGCATAACACCTACAACTGTCCCTGCACTGATATTTAATCTTATCCCACATCAGAAACATATTCAGGACAACCGAAAATAAAAACATGCCACCTAGACAGCACCATCCTAATTTCGCAAAATCGAGTGGAATCAGTTTGGCAGAAAAGGAGAAGGTACTATTTCCCGAAGTAAAACTAGAAGTGTAATCATTAACAGAATCAGCTAAAGGACGCCTGGAGCGTGCAGATGAAGTTGCTGCTACTGATTCGCGATTAAAGCTGCCCATCATTGTGTCATAGAGATAAGAGATCGGAATATTAACTGCCCAGTTTATCACAGCATAAATCAGTATCAAACCCCATACCAAAACAATACATTTCGACCAGCGCCCACTGCTAAACTGCATGTAAACATTCATAAGAAACAAGCAATAACACAGTGCCCACGGCAGGTAAGGCATCATTGCAATACTCAGTTGTGAAAGAAAATCTATAAAAAGACGAGATAACACAGCATTCAAAAATGACATCACCATCTTCACTATCTGTTTTAATTTCCAACCCCTCATAAATCTCAAAGGAAGAAATCTGATACTCTCTCAGTTGAGCTCTCTGGGTCTCCTCCCACCAGAGGCAGGATTCAACTTATCAGAGCAACCTGTTGGAGCTTCTCTCAAGCCCCACGTTGGGCACCAATAAATCTGTCACGGTTTAAAGCTGGGCCAGCTATTAACCCAGTGGCAGACACTCTCTGTTAACCTTCTCTCCCCCCCACCCTAAGGGAAAGGGAAAAGGGAGAGAGACTTATGGGTTGGAAAGTTAAAACAGTTTTAATAAACTATAGTAATGAAAAAAGAGTATAATAAGAATAATAGAAATAATCAAATATATACAAAACCAAGATTGAGAGCTTGGAAATCCTCCTCAGGCAAAGATGCTCCCCCAGCACAGGCAGAGGGGAAAATGCAGTAGCTCCCCTGCCATCCCACCTGCAGGCTTTTAACTGGAGAATTGGCAAAACTGGTATCAATCAATGGGAGACAGGAGGGCCCCTCCCTCCTGGGCCCCACCTCCAGGAGGCAGTGGTTTAGTGATAAATAGGAAAGTGAGAATGACGTGTATGGGATGGAATACCTTGTTGGTCAATCTTGGGTCACCTGCCCTGTCTGCTCCCCCCCTGCAGCTGCGACACCATGTTTGAGATGTGGGAAATAAAATTTTGTATAAAACATGTCTGTCCTTCCGGAGGTTTCATTTCTGACTGGTTTTGTGTTTATGCTCCAAAATTAAACTTTACATTTCTCATTACTCTGGAAATGACTGTTTCTTACAGTAAATGATATCTTATCCAGACCAAGATGTTAAAAAAATGACTGAGCTGGATCAACATGTTGAATTTGCTACAAAGAAATTAATTTTAAAGACACTATAGTTCATTATGCATTGATAATGAAGTGGACCGAGTGCCTTGGGAATCGGTCCTGGAGGGCAAAGGAGTCCAGGAAGGCTGGACATGCTTCAAAAGGGAATTGTTAAATATTCAGGAGCAGGCTGTCCCAGTCTGTAGGAAGGCAAGCCGTCGGGGAAAAAGACCGGCCTGGTTAAACAGGGAACTTAGACTAGAACTTAAGGAAAAAAAGAGAGCCTATTTGCTCTGGAAGAAGGGTCGGGTAACTTGGGAGGTCTATAGGGACATGGCCAGGTCGTGTAGGGAGAAGATTAGAAGGGCCAAAGCTCAATTAGAGCTCGATTTGGCTGCTACAGTCAAAGACAACAAAAAAAGCTTTTACAAATACATCAACAGCAAAAGGAGGGTCAAGGAGAGCCTCCACCACTTGCTGAATGAGGAGGGTAGTATAGTGTCAGGGGATGAGGAAAAAGCAGAGGTGCTCAATGCCTTCTTTGCCTCGGTCTTTAATGTCAAGATCGGTTGTCCTCAGGAGACTCGGCCCCCAGAGCCTGAAGTTAGGGACGGGGGGCTGTGTGAACCTCCCAGGATCCAGGAGGAGACAGTTAGTGACCTGCTGTGCCAGTTGGACACCCACAAGGCTATGGGCCCGGATGGGATTCACCCCAGAGTAATGAAGGAACTGGCAAATGAACTTGCCAAACCACTCTCGATTATCTACCGGCAGTCCTGGTTAACTGGAGAAGTTCCAGCTGACTGGAAATTAGCAAACATAACGCCCATCTACAAGAAGGGTCGGAAGGACGATCCAGGGAACTCTAGGCCTGTCAGCCTGACCTCGGTGCCAGGCAAGGTGATGGAACAGATCATCCTGAGTGCCATTACACGGCACATGCAGGACAATCGGGGCATCGGGGCCAGCCAACATGGGTTCATGAAAGGCAGGTCCTGCTCGACCAACCTGGTCTCCTTCTATGACAAAGTGACCCGCTTAGTAGATGAGGGCAGGGCTGTGGATGTAGTCTATCTAGACTTCAGTAAGGCATTCGACACTGTCTCCCACAGCATCCTCCTAGACAAACTGGCTGCCCGGGGCTTGGATGGGTGGACTCTTAAATGGGTTAAAAACTGGCTGGATGGCCTAGCCCAGAGAGTGGTGGTGAATGGGGCAAAGTCCAGCTGGCGGCCGGTCACTAGCGGTGTTCCCCAGGGCTCAGTTCTGGGGCCGGTGCTGTTCAGTATCTTTATAGATGATCTAGACGTAGGGATTGAGTGCACCCTCAGTAAATTTGCAGATGACACCAAGCTGGGTGGGAGTGTCGATCTGCTGGAGGGTAGGAAGGCCCTTCAGAGGGATTTGGACAGGTTAGATAGATGGGCCGAGACCAACGGCATGAGGTTCAACAAGAACAAGTGCCGGGTCTTACACTTCAGCCAAAACAACCCCATGCAGCTCTACAGGCTGGGGGAAGAGTGGTTAGAAAGCGGCCCGGTGGAAAGAGACCTGGGGGTGCTGATCGACAGCCGGCTAAACATGAGCCAGCAGTGTGCCCAGGTGGCCAAGAAGGCCAATGGCATCCTGGCCTCTATTAGGAATAGTGTAGCCAGCCGGTCTAGGGAAGTGATCGTCCCTCTCTACTCGGCACTGGTGAGGCCGCATCTTGAGTACTGTGTTCAGTTCTGGGCCCCGCACTTCAAGAAAGATGTTGAGGTGTTGGAGAGAGTCCAGAGGAGGGCGACCAAGCTGGTGAAGGGTCTGGAGGGTGTGACGTACGAGGAACGGCTGAGGGAGCTGGGGTTGTTTAGCCTGGAGAAGAGGAGGCTCCGAGGTGACCTTATTGCAGTCTACAACTACCTGAAGGGAGGTTGTAGTGAAGTGGGAGTTGGCCTCTTCTCCTGGGCAACTAGCTATAAGACAAGAGGGAACAGCCTCAAGCTTTGCCAGGGGAGGTTCAGGTTGGACATTAGGAAGAATTTCTTTTCAGAAAGGGTTATTAGACATTGGAATGGGCTGCCCAGGGAGGTGGTGGGGTCACCATCTCTGGATGTGTTTAAGAAAAGACTGGACATGGCACTTAGTGCCATGGTCTAGTTGACAGGGTGGTGTAGGGGCAGCGGTTGGACTCGATGATCCCTGAGGTCTCTTCCAACCTGGCTGATTCTGTGATTCTGTGATTCTGTGATAATATTTAGTATCCAGCTATCTGTTGTTTATCCTGAATCCAACTTGCACATGTGCTCAACAGAGAAAGACATGAAAGGCCAGTATTCGTTTCACACTTTTCCCTCGAACTTCCTCCATACATCATTCATTTCCAGTGTTCTTCAGTTTGAGGTTATGGGCACAGAGCTAATGTGAATGTTGTGCAAAAGCCAGGTAAACCAGAAAGAACAAGGCCAGCTACATGCCAGTGTTTTCATTTTCTGATCAAATGTCTTACAGTTCCAGAAAGCCAGAGGCATTTAATAAGCTTGTATGGCAAGTAGGATCAATTTGCATGTATAGGGGATCTAGGAGAAGGAAGAAATTAATGAAGATTCATGTATCAATTAATTCATTGAAAGAAAATGGAAAGTAAATTCAAAACATTATATTAATGAAAGTTCAGGTTCCACAAATTAAAACTGTATTTTATGTTATGTATTTTAGGGCATAAAACTAATGTATGTTGCAATGTACACAGTTTTCCAGGCAAGAATGAAACAAATGATGAACCTAGGTGAAATGAGGCTAAGACCATCTACTTTTGATATTTCTAAACATTTTCTGTAATATTTTACAAGAGTAGTCTTAAACATTATACAAAATTTATTCTTAATTTCTAATTATTATTTGCATTTTACATAATAGGTGGCTAAACCAATGCATTTTCTAATAGAAACTGATACAAGGATCCATATCAATACAACTTCCAGATTCCTTCTTGAGACGTGAAGTTTACAGATTAAACACCTGAAAAGATCCGGCCTCATTATTCCAACAGAATACACCAGAGAGAATTTTTAAGGCCTTAGAAAAGCTCTCAAAATTCTAACTAAAAAGAAATAAATCCTGAATGGGAGAAAGAAACAAAGTGCAAGATCCAAGTCATGATCAAGACTTTTAAAGAAGTTTGTGCTTATGCTAGCTCTTATAAAATAACAATTTACAACTAAAAAGAGTGATTTTTTTAGTACATTAAGGAAAATTGTGGAAAAAATAAATGTATAATCAAGGGTCTGTATTGGGTTACCTAATATTTAAAGACGTGCTTAAAGAATCTTTCTTAAATTAAATGGGATTTGAGGTGTAACCCAAAAGAAATAAAGTCATGAAAACAGACTACAAAGAATTTCTAATGAAGTTTTTTTATATACATACTTTTCACTAAAAAAATCATTATGCTTTTAATTAAAAATATATTTCTTCAAATAATTACAGGGAGATTCTGAAACTTAATTTCAGAAAAAAAAAGAGTTATCTTTCATTTCGAAAAAGGTAAGGTACAAGGTCAGTTCTTTTCAACAGACAAAAAATAATTGATTCTGCTCTCCCGACTCAACTTTTAATGTTCCATGAAAAGAATAAACCCAGTCGTCACTAAATGGCTAAACATTAGCATAACAAAACATCTCGGTATTGTCAAAGACAGTTTGTGACCTGATCAAAATAAACTGTTTTGATTTTTCTGCTATATTTTTTGCACATTTAATAGATTCTCATAGGACACATCTGTTTAATCCAAACAACTTTTTTGATTGACCCCTACCCTTCCCCCATCCCAATGGGAATGGATGCAATTGTATTAGCATTTGTAAGGCTATGAGAGGTACAATACATAGGAAGGGCTCTCTCTGGAAGCTGTTCAGACTAGTTACATCAAAATATAATGCACCCTTCCATGCAAATTAGAAAATAAAACAAGTGAAACAGCATGTATGGTGGTAGCACTAATTAACTTTGAAATACAGAACATCTCATGAAGGAAAACCAATTGCACTAGCTTGTAATGTAAAAGCTTTGCATATATTTATAATATTTCGAAAGAAGTGAAATGAAATTTTGTGATCTTAGAAGGCATTAATTGAAGACTTCAAGCACATTTATTTTTAATTAAGTTAAGCCTGAACTATGTTGATAGAGCCAAAAACCCCTGAACTAATGGATTGTGTAAATGTCCTGAAACAAAGGTCCATGTCAAATATTTTCAAATTGCTGGCGGTTTAAAATCTGAAGCCAGTTTGTGCAGTTTGAGACCATTTTACCAATACAGTTTGCAAACTGATAATGATTATTCAAAGAGTTTTATATGTCTCATGGTTATATCACTTATACATGTTTTAATTGAAGTAAATAATCTCTAAATATAAATATTGTACAGTTAGAGTTGTCTCCAAATCCATTGAAAAGAATGCAGACATTTCTTAGATGTTGTAATGGAAACACCAACCAATGATTTAGTGAAACAAAACCTTAAAAAAAAAAACTGAGCGGCACTTGGCTACTTTTGTCAATGCTATGAGTTGCTTAATCATCTTTAAATAGTTATATATTGTATATGAGAAACACTGTCTCATACAAATGGCATGTTACCGATAATGCAAAAGATGGACTGAAGTGTGCAATGGTGAATGAGTTAAGCTCAAACCAAACCAGAAATTCATTAAATGTGTGTAGTTTATACTGAAAAGTTCTAGGGAAAATACTCTCAAGCAATAAATAAATACTGACAGCCCTTCATTTATGAAGCTTGTGGAGACACAGAAGTGTAGCAAGAAACACTTGAGTTTAATATAAACACCTTTAAAAGCTTTCGGAGAAAACTGATGTACGATGTTACTTGGAAGACTGGAAAACATTTTTGGAGAATCAAAAGGGACCATTTCACAAACACTACAGGCTAAAGGAAGAAAAGCGACACTACAGATACGTCTTTGTTTTGTTCTAGAAACCGTAGAAGTGTCTCTAATTTTAGAAACAGACAGAAAATTTACATGCTTCACTAACAGAGCAAACAAATTTCTGTTATGGTCAAAATTTGAGGTGATTGTTTACTGCTTAAGAACAATAATGTATTCTTATAATGAGAAACCATCATAACAGAAGGGACTAACATTTATTATTTTTAGTGCTGAAAAGAAGTTACAGTGTGGTGTCTTCTGTCTTGAACTACCTTAGTTTCATCACTGAACATTTGATATCAGTTTCCGCCAAAGTGTGTGTTGTTGATTATGATAAATGGATGGCGTGAGGTCAGTAATGCGTACAGCAGAGTACATAATGTGCCTCAGTAAAAATCAGAGGTTTTGTCTTAGTTTTAAATTCAATCAATTCAAATAGAAACTCTGACTATCTCCCAGTACAAACCAAGGTCATGATATGCACTAATGTATTTAAACCTATTTGATTAGACAGCTTGGGAAACAAAGCTATGCAAAATTAAAATGGATAGAACATAGCAAAATTTTGTTGGAATTATACTATTAGGAAAACTTGTGCAAGTGTCTTATTTTGACATTATTTTGCTTACTAGTTGACATAAGAGGTCCTTCAAGATGCTCTGCCCAGGGAACAGCTCAGATGAGCAGTTCCTAGCAAGAATGAAGCAGAAGGAATAAATAGCTCTAGAATATATTGCTGTTTTTCTGACGCCTATTGTCAGTCTTAGTGCTCCCAGGAGGCTTCTGAAGAAAATAGATTCTGACGATAATTTTCACATTTCTCCAGCTGAACTGGTGAATAGATCTCCATAGTGCAGACACAAAATTGTTGAAATGAAAAGTCCTATTAAAAAGATGTAGTTTAAAGACTGGGAAAAGGAGTCAGGTGTATGAAAAAAAACACCCAACTAAACAAAACAAACCAAAGGAAAACAAGGAGACTGAGTAGCAAAATATTAGCAGAAGTAATTTAAGTTCATATTTCAAATCAAAATGGACAGTTATAGAAGAATTGCTAATAGGGAGTGGTTTTGACTAACAGCTGGTCATTTCCTTCTTATCTACTAACCCTTTAAATGACAGTATTCTTTTCCATATACAGTCCGTGGTATTTGCTGACATGTGAACCACAGCTTGTCCTACATGACTGGCACTCTGCAGTTCCTCACAGACTACATCTATACCATGCTGTAGCATGCAGGAAGTCTTTGTGGTGCTAATTTCCCTTACTGTGTATTTGCTATGCTATGCTACGACACTCAAGTGTGTGACTGGTGCACTTAACGATCTCCTGACATGTAGTACCAGGGCTGAAGCTATGCACTGGGAGACCTTTGGAAATGTCCCCCTCTACTCTGCTCTCGTGAGACCCCACCAAGAGTACTGCATCCAGCTCTGGGGTCCCCAACATAAGAAGGACATGGAGCTTTTGGAACGAGTCCAGAGGAGGGACACAAAGATGATCAGAGGGCTGGAGTACCGCTTCTATGAAGACAGGCTGAGAGAGTTGGGGTTGTTCAGCCTGGAGAAGAGAAGGTTCCGGGGACACCTCATAGCAGCCTTCCAGTACCTGATGGGGGCCTACAGGAAAGCTGGAGAGGGACTTTTTACAAGGGCATGTAGTGACAGGACAAGGAGTAATGGTTTTAAACTGAAAGAGGGTAGATTTAGATTAGATATTAGGAAGAAATTCTTTCCTGTGAGGGTGGTGAGACACTGGAAGAGGTAGCCCAGAGAAGCTGTGGTTGCCCCCTCCCTGGCAGTGTTTAAGGCCAGGTTGGATGAGGCTTTGAGCAACCTGGTCTAGTGGAAAGCTATCCCTGCCCATGGCAGGGAGGTCAGAACTAGATGATATTTAAGGTCCCTTCAACCCAAACCATCCTATGATTCTATGATTCTATGTGCAGCCTGTGTATAGCTGTAATAATGTGCATGGTTTCAAGAAAGTTGTATAGGTATGTAAACTGAAAGTCCTTCTGATAATTAGCTACATGTGTTCCTCTGAGACCTGTAACACAATGTAGGCAACAGGAAAGACCTGGAGATCAAGCAAAATTCTGAAGACCTCCCTAGATTCTCCCTCATAGGAAGACCTCCATAGGCAGGCAGTGGTCTTCTGTGATAAAGTCACAGAAGTCACCAAAACAAAATAGCAAGGTGGATTTTTCCCTTCATTACATTTTTCTAGGTGTTCTTTCCATTGAGACGATGATAATTCTTGTGCTATTGTTTTGATGCTAATGTCAACTGGTGATAAGCTTGAATTTATTTATTTGTCACCTGGTACAGGATCTACTGACTTCTTTTGTTTCTTCTCCGTTACTTAGGAAGTTAAATTGCTAAACATGGCAGCATTCAGCTCAGGAAAGGATAAAGTGCATTAACATTAAAATGGTCACACAAGCAAGCAAGCCAGCAAATAAAAATTGTTATAAATTTGGCATTAACTTTCTGAAGAGCAACCACCTCCTCATCAAGTTACACATACTGACATATTACAGTACCTACATTACTTGCATCCTGGAAGATGTACCATTTTGAACTGATAAGAATAGGATCAAAATAGTCAAGCCACTTTCCATGCTATTTGAAAAGTCATGGCAGTCAGGTGAAGGCACTGGTGACTGGAAAAAGAGAAACATTGCACCCAATTTTAAAAAGGGTAGAAAGGAGGACCCTGGGAACTACCAGCCTGTAAGCCTCACATCTGTGCCGGGGAAGATCATGGAACAGATCCTCCTAAGAGCTATACTAATGCACATGGAGTACAGGGAGGTGGTATGACACAGATATAGCATGGCTTCACCAAAAGCAAGTCTTGCCTGACCAACCTAGTGGCCTTCTATGATGCAGTGACTACATCAGTGGACAAGGGAAGAACTACGGATGTCATCTATCTGGAATTCTGTAAGGCTTTTGACAAGGTCCCCCACAACATCCTACTCTCTAAGTTGGAGAGAGATGGATTTGATGGATAGACTGTTAGGTGGATAAGGAATTAGTTGGATGGTTGCATCCAGAGGGTAGTGGTCAACGGCTCGATGTCTGGATGGAGATCTGTGATGAGTGGTGTCCCTCAGGGGTCCATATTGGGACCAGTACTGTTTAATATATTCATCAGTGACATAGTGGGCTTGATTGCACCTTCAGCAAGTTTGCAGATGACACCAAGCTGAGTGGTGCGGTTGACACACCTGAGGGATGGGATGCCATCCAGAGGGACCTGGACAAGCTCGAGAAGTGGGCCCGTGTGAACCTCATGAGGTTCAACAAGGACAAGTGCAAGGTCCTGCATGTAAGCTGGGGCAACCCCGGTATCAATACAGGCTGTGGGATGAAGGGATTGAGAGCAGCCACAAAGAGAAGAACTTGGGGATACTGGTGGATGAAAAGCTGGACATGAGCTGACAATATACGCTTGCAGCCCAGAAAGCCAACCATATCCTGGGCTGAATCAAAAGAAGCATGGCCAGCAGGTCATGGGAGGTGATTCTGCCCCTCTACTCTGCTCTGGTGAGACCCCACCTGGAGTACTGCATCCAGCTCTGGAGTCCTCAGCAAGGGAGAGACAGGGACCTGTTGAATGAGTCCAGAGGAGGGCCACAAAAATGATCAGAGGTCTAGGGCACTTATCCTATGAAGAGAGACTGAAGGAGCTGGGGTTGTTCAGCCCGGAGAAGAGAAGACTCTGGGGAGACCTTATTGCAGCTTTTCAATACTTAAAGGGTGCTTATAAGAAATATGGGGACAGATTTTATACTGGGGCCTGTTGTGATAGGACAAGGGGTAATGGTTTTAAACTGAAAGACGGTAGATTTAGACTAGATATAATGAAGAAATTTTTTACAATGAGGGTGGTGAAACACTGGAACAGGTTGCCTAGACCGGTGGTAGGCCCCCAATCCCTGGGAACATTCCAGGTCAGGTAGGATGGGGCTCTGAGCAACCTGATCTAGTTGAAGATGTCCCTGCTCACTGCAGGGTGGTTGGACTAGATGACCTTTAAACATCCCTTCCAACCCAAACTGTTCTATGATTCTGTGATTTTATGATTCTCTTCCTGAGTATTGTTTTTAGAAGACTAGGACTTTCTATTTTTAAATTTTTTTTCTTCTTTTTTTTTCAAACTTTTCTCATTTATTAGTCAAATAGATGACAATATTTTTCCCAAGAATGCATGACTATAATGGTACTGAACATTAACTCATCTTCTAGAAATCTTAAGGAAGACAAATAGCCATTTATATTTCTAAAGAAATAATTGTTTGGTATTAAAATACAAGACACTAACTTTCTACTATTGCTACTGAATTAAAAAAAAATTCATATCACTATCCTGAACGTTTGAGTATAAGTTTCATCTTCAACCTATCAACTAGGCTGTGAAAATTACATGACTCAGACATACTAGTGGATGGAAGAGTACAAGAATTTATTTTTTATGAGAGATTTCAGTCATAGAGACGTCCTTTTTAAGCTAGCAACACATTCACTTCAGACCAAGTGGAGCTGGGATAAAAAAGAGTTAAATGCATTAGTAGGTTTAATTTAATGCATTAAAAGCATTTCCATTTTTAAGGATTTTGAAGGGCCATTGTCCATTTTCTTGAATTTTAACTATTCAGCTGGTTCTGAGCAATAAGCTTTCAAATAATGAAGCTGAAGGAATCAAGGTATGCTTATTTTTTATTTCTTTTGTTTGTTAGCAGTTCACTTGTGAGGGGAAAAATATTCTTACTTACAATAAATTCTCTTTTACTTACAAAACATGGCAACTGATTAATTTTCAGAAAAAAAATCCTCAATGATTTATAGCTAATTTCACACCACCAAAACCACCAACCCTAAATCCAAAATATAACTTATTTAGCTACAGTAGGCTCCCTGGAGTTCCCTTCTTGACAAGAAAGCAGTCAGATACCAGAAGTACCAGTTAAATAGAATTTATGCATGTTAGTTTTGCATTAAGTGACAAGAGCTAGCTAACTAAACTTTCAATATCTAATGCTGTTTTTCTGTGCACGCAGTACTCTGTAAAACGGGCTACAATAGTGCCAGTCTCTTGAAGGCTGTAAAATTTGCAGAACAATATAAAACTGTCCCAAGGAGCTCCTGATAATAGGTGTGGTAAGAACAAGCCAACCACACACACAAATGTGACAGCGGACTGTCCTAAACATAGGGAATCTTGTGGGCCTCATCCCCCTTTTTGTATGACAGATATTTAAATGTCAGATATTTAAACGTGTCTCGCAAGACATGGGATACCACAGTATTGCGATCATCCAATAGACACAGGTTTCAACATACAGGTGAAAAGATTACTTACAACTATTTAAATGGAATAAGAAATGATAATACATTATTCTTTTGTTCCCTCAAGAAGGAGAAGGTTTTTGTGTATTTATCTATTTAGACATATACTCCACTTGTCCTTTCTTTGACAATTTGAAAGACTATTTGAATATGTGAACATATTGATTCTATATTTTAATGCACTGAGTTTCTGTGTTTAAACTGCAAATGGCATCAAGTTGTGTTTTCAATTAACTTTTATGAAGAAACTCCTTGCAATTGCTGTGGCTAGGATTCCCATCACAGAGGACTAATATCAGCAATCTGTTTCTAATTTTACTATTATATCAAAAATCTTTTGGCAGTGAAGTAGTCATTTTGCATGTAAGAGACAAGACAAGATACTTAACATGATATTGGGAACGTTATACTCTTTTATCTTAAAGACATTTTACAAAATTAATGGCCATTTCTTATTTTTATTTTCACTTTTTTCTTAAAAGATCTTAAAGATCACACCAAATTCTTCTTATTTTATGGCATGCTATGAATTTCTAACCACTTTCATGTGATTACACCTACATTAATTTTTTCCTCCAGCTATTTTAAAAAAATGTCCTTCTTTTCCTTGCTGCCTCTTTATTTTCAGAGATGAGCTTATTTTATCTTCACATCTGTTTGTTCTCAAAATTGTTTCCTTGGTCTCCCCAGGAAGCGAAACTATCTTTTTGTTTCATTAGAACACCTTTGAAAAGTGACCAGTTGTCTTTTTACAAAGGCCTAAAGAAACAAGTAGTTTGAATATTTCTATTTGTTTCCCTTGAAGTTTTACATTTCCAATTCTGATTTAAATGTATGGGAAGATTAAAAAAAAAAGTGATAAAGAAAATAAATTATCTGATTTTGCAAAAGTGTTTGGGTTTTTTATGGGGAGGGGTGTGGGGTTTTTGTTGTTGGGTTTTTTTTGTTTGTTTGTTTTTTGGTTATGGGTTGTTTGTGTTTTTTTTTCCTGAGCTGAAGAAGTATGTTCCACATTTCTTTTCAGATGTGTTAAGTCCAAGGGATTCTGAGTACTCTTCATTTACCATGTACGAAGAGACTGTACATGTGGAAAAGGCCACTGACCTGCAATGTACTCGAGACCTTTGCTGCAATATAGGGATGAATGGAATGGCACATTCATACATTATGGATGTGTGGATGCATCCAAAGACATTCTTGGGATTTCCAAGAATTTTCAAGCCTGGAGAGAACCCAAGGGTTAAGCAAACAAACAAACAAAAAACAAAACAACATCCAAAAAACACCACAAAAAAAAAAAAAGAGAGAGAGAGAGAACATGTTTGTTGAAACTGAGGTGCATTCTGCAGGAAAAGTAATATTAATAAAATAAAAATATTGGTAACGAAATACTGTTTCATGATGATACAGTAGCTGATATGTGTAGGCTGTGCAGTGGTAGGTTTGAAAATCATAAGTATTGCATGGAACTGGGTACAAAATAGACTGAACTACAATAAACACATTTGCTTTCAATAAATAGTACTATACTCATATCTTGATCTCCTCTAGACATGTGTAGTATAGTCCTTATGATATCAGATATGCAACTATGTGGATCAATATTTTGTCCTCAATATCATTTACACAGTCTAATAACTTCTAAACCAGCTGGAGACTGAGGAAGTAGGACACACCTTCGAACGGCACTGAAAATTAAGAAAATCACAGAATCACTGTTCTTCGAAACATTTGCAAGTAGAAAAATGCAGTGCCTTTTCAGTAAACAAGCTGTGTCATGTAAAAAGCTCAGGAACACCATGTGGGTAACAGCTGAAAACTGAAAAGACTATGAGTATTCTTTAAACACCCACGGTCAATATGTATAACTTTCTGCAAGATGGAAATCACAGGAGGATCACACATTATTGGTGAAGTGAGTCATGGCTGATAAAGACATAAAACAAATGTATGACAAAGATGAACCAGAAATTGTTAAAGTATGTGGGTTTTCTCCTATTTTTTGTGTGGGTATTAAACTAAGGAAAAAATAACCATGTTTTTTTATAGTTATGATTTTTATATTTTCCCTCTTAACCAAAAAGAAAATAACTTGCTAGTTGCTGGGTTTCAAATGTACCCTAACATTCCTTTAGTAAGCCTATCAAATGTGTAATTAGTAACCAAATTTCTCCAATAAAAGGATTAAAAAGGATACTGTTAAGAGAGATCATAGGATAAGAAGTTATATTTGATAACAAAAACTATGGAAGGGGTTTTTTTAGACTGTAAGTACTTCCGTATTTTTCACTGGGGCTAGAATTAACATTTTTTCAATAAGAGCGTATCCAAAAGTAAACATGCCATCAAATTCCTTTCAAATATCCCATTGATATGTCTCACTCAGTGCCACTGCATTTCTCTTCCAACCTCCCAAAGGAGGAAAAAGCAAGGAAATGGTTTCTCATCACTAAAAAAGGAGAAATTATACTTTGTGAATAGGTTGCTGCTAAGGTTCTCACATGACTACCATAATAAATGCTTCAGCTTAAAGCCTCTGACCTCCCTCTCTCACCATATTTAAGATATTTTTTGTTTAAGGCATTGTTCAGAAAGGTTTCAGGTGGCAGAAATAACCTAGCATAGTTGATTCCATCTGTAGATTTTACCAGTAGTTGATTTTTTTTTTGTTTATTTCTTCTAGATAAAAATTTATCACTTGTATTCTGTTTTTATTTCTTATCAGCCATAAAAAATATCTTTCTGATTTCATACACATTTATTTACAAAGGCAGTTTTTTTAATGAATTCCATCTGGAATTTCAAAGGGACAACTGAGATGAATGAAGCCAAATTGAAATAATTGGAAGGGCAAAAATGTTATTTCACTGCATACCTTTAATCATATGTGAAAGCTTTACCTATTGGAATACAGATGCAACGGATGCGTAAGCCATGAAGTCTAAACAGTCTTCAGAGACCCTGTGTTACACACAGAGGCCTCCTGAATTTGCTTGATTATAATTAAATATTTATAAGTGATCTAAATTTTTCTCAAGAGAAGTTAATCATCTAGTTACTTCCTTCCATTTTCTTTCAAATAATTCAACAATTCTAAATGAAACTTTGTTTCTGTGTTAAAAATTAGTAAATAAGTTAATTAATAAAGTACAGATAGAAAGTACTACTTTACTCACAAATGGTTACTCTTTCCATCTTTGATCATACTGCATCACTCATCAACCCACTTAGTTTCTTCACACATGGCCATTATATTAGTGTCCTACTGTTGCTACAGAAGAGTGGGAAAAAGCATAAAGAAGTAACACCTTATAAGATTTCTGTGTATTCTAAACATCTGTTTGGGTTAAAAAAATGTTATTGGTGTTAATTCATAGAGACTTCTTAATTAGTATGAAGGCAGTCTTTATGTAAACAGAACATATATCTTATCATAAGATTATTTAGTGCGCCACAAACTGTAGTTCCTCAAGTTCAGATGTGCTTTCCAAAAATGACTGTGTCCCATAGAGGTTTTTTTTAATTTTTAAGCAGATATACTAAAGGACTTATGGGAAACTCCAGTGTCTCTACATCTCTCTTAGTTTAAGTCAGAATTTCCATCTGGGATGCAGCTCCAGCTTTTAGACGCCCCCGTTTATTTATCTAACTATAGATGTTTACATGTGAAATAGGCTATCTAAGCTCACACTGAGTTTAATGGAAATCTGACCTAAATCTACTTGTGTCCACACACAGGTATCCAGTAATATTTGATAAAACTTAGAGCTTAAAATATATCTGTGCAATAGAAGCAGATATACTAAAGGACTTATGGGAAACTCATGTGCTTCTGGAGTGACAGCTTAATGCCAGTCCTGATTTGCTGGAGTATCTCAAGCAAAGTTCTGGAGGCCTGAGTGCATACAACTACATTGAAACTTCTTTGTTAAAGAGGGTTTTTGGCTACTCTGACCATCACTAGGAAAATGTTACTAACATAAAGCAAAAGGATACCCTTTTCAAACCCAAGCTGAGATTCTTGAGGTTTGTTTATTGTTTTTCATGCTTAAGAAAATCTTTACCTATTTCTAATAATACGGTGTTGATGCAACATGATGAGGCACAAGGTGTTACTAACGTTAATTCTTGGCTTCGGATTATTTATTTCTATTACAGTCTGAAGCATGCTGCTAAAATTTTATGAAACTTGAGATTAAAACTAGGGAACCTGTAAATTTATTGCTAGATTTATAATTAGCATTATTCTTTAAGACCCTTAGAAAGACTGTGCAGTGGTCAAAAACTGCTGAAATTTAGAATAGGATATTTTTAGGGTAGGAATTCTATAACTTCCTGCTTTTACAGACTCTTGTTTTTATAGGATCTCTGGTTGAAAATAATAATCAAATAGTGTAATACTGTCTAATGTCTGCACATCCCTAATTTAGCAGTCACAATATGAGAGACTCACACAATCTACGTTATACTTCCTGTTGCAAGATCAACATCTAGAATCATAGAATCACAGAATTGTTTTGGTTGGAAAGGACCTTTAAGATCATCGAGTCCAACCAGTAACCTAACACTACCAAGTCCACCACTAAACAATACCCTTAAGCACCACATCTACTCATCTTTTAAATACCTCCAGGGATGGTGACTCCACCACTTCCCTCAGCAGCCTGTTCCAATGTTTCATAACCCTTTCAGTGAAGAAATTTTTCCTGATATCCAATCTAAACCTCCCCTGGTGCAACTTGAGGCCATTTCCTCTCGTCCTATCACTTGTTACCTGGGAGAAGAGACTAACACCTGCCTCCCTACAACCTCCTTTCAGGTAATTGTAGATAGCACTAAGGTCTCCCCTCAGCATCCTCTTCTCCAGGCTAAACAACCTCAGTTCCCTCAGCTGCTCCTTGTAAGACTTGTTCTCCAGACCCTTCACCAGCTTTGTTGCCCTTCTTTGGATGTCCTCCAGCACCTTAATGTCTTTCTTGTAGTGAGGGGCCCAAAATACTGAACACAGTATTCAAGGTGCGGTCCCACCAGTGCCAAGTACAGAGGGACCATCACTTCCCTTGTCCTCTGGCCACACTATTCCTGATACAAGCCAGGATGCTGTTGGCCTTCTTGGTCACCTGGGCATACTGCTGGCTCATATTCGGCCAGTCATCGATCAACACCCCCAGGTCCTTTTCCGCCAGGCAGCTTTCCAGCCACTCTTCCCCAAGCCTGTAGTGTTGCATGGGGTTGTTGTGCCCCAAGTGCAGGATTCGACACTTGGCCTTGTTGAACCTCATACAATTGGCCTTGGCCCAGCGATCCAGCCTGTCCCGATCCCTCTGTAGAGCCTTCCTACCCTCAAGCAGATCAACACTCCTGAGAAGCTTGGTGTCATCTGCGAGCTTACTGAGGGTGCACTCGATCCCCTCGTCCAGATCATTGATAAAGTTATTGAACAGAACTGACCTCAGTACTGAGCCCTGGGGAACACTACTTTTTACTGGCTGCCAACTGGATTTAACTCCATTCATGTCAACTCTTTAGGCCTGGTCATCCGGACAATTTTTACCCAGCAAAGCATGTGCACATCCAAGCCATGAGCAGCCATTTTGTCCAGGAGAATGCTGTGGGAGAAGGTGTCATTGAAACATTTACATTGATTCATAAACTAGAACATCAGAGAAAAAAATGAGATTGTTATTTATTAGATTTGCTGTCAGTTGAAAATTTTTCCTGCACCCTATCCAGAAAGCCATCAAAGCACATTAATGCATATTAGCATGTGATGTGGAAACACTGAAATTCATTGCTTATATTGTAGCCTGTTGTATTAGTTTCTCTACAAATATATGGGAGAAAAATCATCCTAGCAGTGAAATTTGCCATTTGAATTGTCAATGAAGAGATTGAGTCATAGACATGTAATGTCAGAAATACTTATTTTAAGTATTTGTTCTTTATGTAAATTGGTGCAAGCCACTGCTTTCCTCAGCTTCAACCCACAAACAAGTTTACTATCTGCCCAAACCTTTCTGGTCAATAGAGAGACAAATTTTGGCAATGTGAGTTAGTGGTTTTACTGTAATGCCCATTAGGTCTTGTTTGAGGACTTCAAGTTCATTTCATAGAGAACTGGAAAAGATATCAGAGAACAATAACTTTTACAAGCAACAGACATGGACTGTATTCAAATGAATCACTTAATGTCTTTTTTTTTTCTCTAACGAACTGTTTAAGTAATATTTGGTTTGACAGTGATAACTCTGAAAGAAGTTATCTGTAAGATAGAAATGTCAGAGAAAAATGCCTAAATATCTACTAAATTTTTACTTTAATTTAATACACTGTAAATAGCAATGATGAACAAAAATATTTCATCAAATACTTAATCAAAATTCTGTAATGCTATAATGTGTTGGATACTATGAACATAAAAGATTGCAGCATACTGTAATACATTCATTTTATGTGGAGCTGGCACACAGCTCAGACGATTTATCTTTTCAAATATTTACTTGGAGCATTATAGAGGTATGATATACAAACTACAGAAGCCATTAATCAGGCTATATGGTTCTGAACGCTGATATTAGCTCATTAATTTCCCTGCAATTTAAATGTTTCCATTAAGCCAATATTTTGCCATTAGCACTAAGTGTGAGTCAAAAGGTTGATATTCCAACTTCACTTACATCATGTTCTGCGAATGTTCATTCTGCAAGCTGTTAAGCTGAGATGTACCAATCAGAGTTAAAAATCATGTACACCTCAAGTCCTGGCTGGATGCATTTGATGGCAATCAAGAATCCTCTGATCATCTAACCAAGAATGCTGGAAATAAAATATACTTTGATTTTTGTTATCTCACTTAAATGGTGTATAATTCTGTCCTCCTTCATTCTGAGTGTCTTGGTTTGTAGTCTGATCGTTTTCCTATTCATGCAATGATCCCTGAACAAAAAATAAATTATGTCCATAAATACATCTGTATATCATGCATAAATGTCATAATACACACAAGTACACCATCCTATAAATACCACATCTTAACATATATAGTATTACACACAAAACAAACACATTTAGAGATTATTTTACTATGAATGGAACAAAAAATTATTTAATCTACAAATAATATACATTTTTGTTTTTTAAGACATTCTGTTGCTAACCAGAACTTACATATTCTGTGCTTTAGTCACTACTTCCTCCTTGTTTCTTAAATTACGATTTAGAAACTTTTAGTAAAAAAAAGAATACATTTCAGACATCTTTTAACCTTAGTTTATACAAGTCCTGACAATTTTTATGCCTTTTTAAGGTATGGAAATAGCAATACAAAAATATTTAAATAAAATATATTTTTAGAATACAGACATCATCTGATGTTAATTTTACTCCCTATTTTGTCTTCCTGACTTTGATGTGCAGATTTCTGTTATTTTAAACACTTGTATATAAAAAGGATATTTTTACATCACAGCTGTCCCTCTCATCTGTATTGATGCTGTCCTAATCTGAATAAGATTTCTATATGCTTATTAGGAAAATGAATTCTTATAATAAAATACTGTATTAATATCTGTCCTCCTTTAAAGAAGGGTAACAAAACTGCTGTTTCATGGATATTTTTATTCATGTGTTATCAAGCAATAATAGAAGCTACTCAGAGATGACACCACTTTTTATTCCCATAACAAATGCATTTCAGAAAGAAAAGGGAATTCATAAAAGGGAAAGTGTTTAGTCCAGGAGGAACTAAGGTCTGACTGTGAAAACTCTGCAAATATTCTCAGTAAAAACAAAGACAGCTCTTGTTTCCCAGATCAATTATTTTTATAGGTCAGTTAAGATAAAGCTTTGATTTCTTTTAGGCATCAGACATGTGGCACAGAGTGTTATTAATACAGTCTGTTGCTCAAAAAAAAAAAGCCACATAAACCCACTTTTGGATTATCAACCAGTTTACATATATGGTTTTTATTTAAGCAAACCACATTCTACTCCTCTTTACAACTAATTCTCTCAATTTCTTCCAAAAGGTGGACTTTGACTATACAAATCATATACTGTACAGTTGATCCTTCTTTTTGAGGGGAGTAAGGAAACATGGAACCGCTCTCCTACCACCAAAGCTTAAACTGCTGTTAGTTATATAGACACTTGCAGAACAAAGAATAAAAAAGTGCTTTCAGGTGGCAAGTCTTTCCCCTCTGTAGCATTCCTATCCTACTATGGATTAATCTCAGAAGTATTTACCTTTATTAACCACATCAGGGAATTAGGTGATTAGTGATGTAGTAGATGGCCAGATACATGAAGAACGGAAAGAAAACCCCTCCTAAACACAAGACAGACTTTCAGAAGCATTTGTTGTAATATGAGAAATAGATTTGAGGTTTTGTGCATTAGATTTAAAATAAACTTTTTCAGCCTTCATTTTAAACCCTAGAATTTTCAAGAAAGAAATAACTGTTACCAATAACACCTTTAAGTGATCCTTTATCTTCCAAGTCAGAACATCAACATGCTTAACCTCCACCTTCCAAAATCATTAAATGTACAAAGTCTGAGGGTTAAACATGCTTATAGAAGGAAGGAAAAGCAGGTATATGATGATAAAGGGGTAAAAAGGATCACTTTTTTCCAAGTCTCGTGTATATGCTTTCTGTTTTAAGCAAATTTATAGTCAAGAAAAATATCTTGATGTGTAAGATGTCACACAAGGCTTTGGTTCACTGTGACATATCACCTTTCCATCACATAAATGATTATATTTCAAAGTGAACAAAACAACACTTTTCAAAGAAGTGTTGTGATCACTAATTATGAATATTTTAAGAATTTAAAAATAAACTTTAATGTTTTTGCGTATACTATTTTACTAAATAAAATGCTTCTGAATGTTTCTAAATAAAAAGCTACCTAAATTTGTTTAATCTAGCTAATGTGATCAGGGATTCTTGATAGACGCTGGAGAAAATACAAGTGGTAAAGCAGTAGAGGCAGAGGGAATTAACTTATTAACTCTTCCATTAGTTTTGTTACGCAGGCTGCTATAAAGTAATCATATCCATGCCCTCCATGACTTTTATCAGCCACGCATATCACCCAGTAAAACTCCCTGAACTATATCTCTGACAAGTGGTCTAGCAAAGAAAGAAATGGATAAATGTAAAAGATGATGATGGAAAACAGACAACTTGAAAAATCATTTACTGTAACTTCACATCTTCATGGACATTTTAAGTAAACCTGTAGCTGAGTTACTGCCAAAGGAAGCAGATTTTCTTTCCTTATCCCAGGGTGTTGGGTTGTTGTTTTTTTTTTCTTTTTCTTGTAAACAAAAAAATAAAAAAAAGTTTGTGCTCTGATCAGAGGACCAGTACACATTGGAATTAACTTCTATACATGTGCGTGTTTTCTTGCATTAGTTTTGTTCCATGCAGATGCTTGCTTTTCTTCACTGTCTGCAAAGAAAATCTAGGGTGGCTAACTCAGAGGTAGAAGTCCAAATTACAGACTTCTTCATTCGGTCAGATGACTTTCATTGATAATGTCTGGAGACAGCCCTAGGACTTTTTGCACCTTAGCTCTTCATGAAAGGAAGTCACTGGGTTCTTGACAGTTGACTGATAGTCAACCATCAAGTATGTTGGCAGCAGCCCTCTATCAAGTGGAAACTATTACAGACTTCCATTATGACTTACAAATTGAAGAAAATTAGTAATTGCAATCCCCAGATGAGACATTAAAACAGTTTGTGACTAAACAAATTACATTTCTTTATTTTCTTCCCTATTTTTGAGACAGCACTGATGCAGCATAGTATTTCATCATGCCTACCTAATACTATTTCGTTGCATGTTCTTAAAAATTTACATTGTACAGTGTCCTGGTTTGGACTAGGACAGTCTTTTCAGTCAAGTTTCTTTTAAGTGACTGTTTTTTTGAAGTTGACCACACACGCCTGTTACCATGGGAACCAGGGTCCCTGTTGGGTATCTTTGTCCCACAGAGGAAGGGACCGTAGAGTGCCACAACTGTGGGGAGACGTAGACAAGACAGGTAACCCAAACCTGACCAATGGGGTATTCCTTCCCACCCACGTGATATACTCAGTTAAAAGCTGGGGGACCATGAGGGTTGTCCTCACTTCCCTTATGGCCGACATCCTGGGAGGACCCTGCCCGCACTCCTGCCCTCACTCCTGAACCCAGTTCCTGCCTGCTGCTGCGTGTGCTCTGGGACTGCCCAGTGCCTGCCCTGCAGCATCAGCAGTGACGTGGTCATCATCGGGGGGAGCTCAGTAGCGGTTTTGTATACAGTTCATTATTTATTATACTCTTTCTTTTCCTTGTTATTGTTTATTAAAACTGTTTTAATTTTTCCAACCTGTAAATCTCTCTCCTTTTTCTCTTTTCCTTTTCCCTGCTGGAGAAGGAGAAGGTTAACAGAGAGCATCTGCCATCTGTTTAACAGCCCGCCCAGCCTTAAAAGGTGACATACAGAAACCATTAAGATGACGCAGAGGAGGACTTGAGACCAAAAATTTAAAGAAAACAGAAACACTGGGTTTTTTTACTCTTCCCTCCTCCACCCCCAACAAGAAAACATGAAACACTGAATTATATGTTGAGATTTCCAGCTGACAGTAATGTAATGCAAATATGATACTGTATTTTTCCTTTAGTTCATCATTAATCTAGACTAATCAAATCATGTTTTGTTTGTTTTATTTGGGAATCAAACATTACCTAATCATAAAAATAATTCTGAAGTCTTTCACAACTTTTCTCCCCATATTGTTTTTTCTTTTTATATTTTATGTGGTAACATGGCTATTTGGAAAGTTAGTAAGCTTAAAAGATTATTTCTCATTTGACATTAGGATGCTTTTCAGCTTATTACAGATCCATACATATCTTTATCTAGAAATATTTGTCTGCTGTTGTGTTTTGGAAAAATTCTGCAAAAGAGGGTTTTGAATTTTAATAACATGAACACATGGTATTTATTAAGCAAAGGTAATAGTGAGAATAGTATGAAGAAGAGATTACTCAACAGTAGTACACAACAAAATTAACACTTTTAACTAGCTGCTGCACTGAAGTAAACCTAGCTCTTGACTGAAGACAAATTTTCATTCATTTTGCTGAAAAGGTTATTTTGCAAGGTTTCTTGCAAAAGAAAGAAACCCAAAACAAAACTGAACTTTCCATAGAGCATTTTTGATAAAGACAAGTTTGGTGTAAATCAAGAATCATCATTTTAAAAATAACACAAGTGATTCTTTCCAGTTGCGATCACATCAGAACTGATTTATCTCTAGTGTAATAGAGAGCTGAGGTGGACATGAACTGTACTGTTCAGAACTGCTTGTCCTCAATAAGGATTATTCAGCCCTCTAAGTGCTGCTGGCTGCTCATCACACAATGAAAGTTGTGCTGATGCGAAAGTAGCTCTGATGATGCCTCACATACACATTCATGCAGCTCTCCTTCATTTTGCTACTGAGTGACTGCAAACACTTACACAATTTCTCTTAAAACTGTTAAGTTGATCAAAGTCCAGCAATGTCTTTCTTTGGCCAAAGCTCAATTAGAGCTCAATTTGGCTGCTACAGTCAAAGACAACAAAAAAAGCTTTTACAAATACATCAACAGCAAAAGGAGGGTCAAGGAGAGCCTCCACCACTTGCTGAATGAGGAGGGTAGTGTAGTGTCAGGGGATGAGGAAAAGGCAGAGGTGCTCAATGCCTTCTTTGCCTCGGTCTTTAATGTCAAGATCGGTTGTCCTCAGGAGACTCGGCCCCCAGAGCCTGAAGTTAGGGACGGGGGGCTGTGTGAACCTCCCAGGATCCAGGAGGAGACAGTTAGTGACCTGCTGTGCCAGTTGGACACCCACAAGGCTATGGGCCCGGATGGGATTCACCCCAGAGTAATGAAGGAACTGGCAAATGAACTTGCCAAACCACTCTCGATTATCTACCGGCAGTCCTGGTTAACTGGAGAAGTTCCAGCTGACTGGAAATTAGCAAACATAACGCCCATCTACAAGAAGGGTCGGAAGGACGATCCAGGGAACTCTAGGCCTGTCAGCCTGACCTCGGTGCCAGGCAAGGTGGTGGAACAGATCATCCTGAGTGCCATTACACGGCACATGCAGGACAATCGGGGCATCGGGGCCAGCCAACATGGGTTCATGAAAGGCAGGTCCTGCTCGACCAACCTGGTCTCCTTCTATGACAAAGTGACCCGCTTAGTAGATGAGGGCAGGGCTGTGGATGTAGTCTATCTAGACTTCAGTAAGGCATTCGACACTGTCTCCCATAGCATCCTCCTAGACAAACTGGCTGCCCGGGGCTTGGATGGGTGGACTCTTAAATGGGTTAAAAACTGGCTGGATGGCCTAGCCCAGAGAGTGGTGGTGAATGGGGCAAAGTCCAGCTGGCGGCCGGTCACTAGCGGTGTTCCCCAGGGCTCAGTTCTGGGGCCGGTGCTGTTCAGTATCTTTATAGATGATCTAGACGTAGGGATTGAGTGCACCCTCAGTAAATTTGCAGATGACACCAAGCTGGGTGGGAGTGTCGATCTGCTGGAGGGTAGGAAGGCCCTTCAGAGGGATTTGGACAGGTTAGATAGATGGGCCGAGACCAATGGCATGAGGTTCAACAAGAACAAGTGCCGGGTCTTACACTTCAGCCAAAACAACCCCATGCAGCTCTACAGGCTGGGGGAAGAGTGGTTAGAAAGCGGCCCGGTGGAAAGAGACCTGGGGGTGCTGATCGACAGCCGGCTAAACATGAGCCAGCAGTGTGCCCAGGTGGCCAAGAAGGCCAATGGCATCCTGGCCTCTATTAGGAATAGTGTAGCCAGCCGGTCTAGGGAAGTGATCGTCCCTCTCTACTCGGCACTGGTGAGGCCGCATCTTGAGTACTGTGTTCAGTTCTGGGCCCCGCACTTCAAGAAAGATGTTGAGGTGTTGGAGAGAGTCCAGAGGAGGGCGACCAAGCTGGTGAAGGGTCTGGAGGGTGTGACGTACGAGGAACGGCTGAGGGAGCTGGGGTTGTTTAGCCTGGAGAAGAGGAGGCTCCGAGGTGACCTTATTGCAGTCTACAACTACCTGAAGGGAGGTTGTAGTGAAGTGGGAGTTGGCCTCTTCTCCCGGGTAACTAGCGATAAGACAAGAGGGCACAGCCTCAAGCTTCGCCAGGGGAGGTTCAGGTTAGACATCAGGAAGAATTTCTTTACAGAAAGGGTTATTAGACATTGGAATGGGCTGCCCAGGGAGGTGGTGGGGTCACCATCTCTGGATGTGTTTAAGAAAAGACTGGACATGGCACTTAGTGCCATGGTCTAGTTGACAGGGTGGTGTAGGGGCAGCGGTTGGACTCGATGATCCCTGAGGTCTCTTCCAACCTGGTTGATTCTGTGATCACATTTCCAGCTACTAATTCTGTTTGATGATCAAGGCGATGAATCAACTGTAACTTTTGGAACTTGTTTAAGCCCTGTGCAAAGCCTTTTCTTACATCCTCTACTATTAGTCATTCCACTGATTTCTTCTCTGTTGCATTTCAATAATGTTTTCCTTAAGAAGTTAATAGATTAGGAAAAATAGAAATCGACTTGAATATGGTTTCTGTTGTGAGGTGTTTTTTTCTCCATCCAGAATTTTCAGAAAGACATTATAAAAGTTTTTGATTATCCATTTTCTTACAAATGAAGTCATGAACACTAAAAACACCACAAGAAATTTAGTGATAAAGACTTAGTACTATCAGCACACATAATGCATTCTGGATGCAAGACCAACGTTATTTTTGGTGAAAACAATAAATAGATTAATCTGAAAGTTCTTTGACATTCTATCAATACTGTGAAAATCCCTTAATGTGTGAATATATGCTATAGAAAGAGATATCAAATTAAAAAAGACTGAGGATAAATAACAAGTAGGTTCCCACTGATTCAGTTGGGCACAAAACTGACTATAGATCGCTGGATTCAATTAAGCCTATGACATTTACTCTATTCATAGGGAAATATATAATATTAATTATAACAATGAAAGGTAGACATACATAAACAAACTTTATATCAAGTGATCTTGATTTTTCTCTTTTTATACTTTCTTGTTCTCATTTTGATGAAGGTTCCAAAGAAAGAAAAATAAAGGCTGTTTATTTTGCAGAGACACTGAAACTCACTAAAGCACAGTTTGAGGTTCTATAAAGATGGAACAATTCTGTTGCCTAAATATGGGTATCTAGAGCCATTGTATGAAACATATATATATATAACTGGCACAGGAGGACAGGACTTACAGGAGCCCCATAGAAGAAGAAAGAGTTCAAGAATGAGAGCCAGGCCATCAAAAATGGCTCTGGATTTCCATTTTTAAGCATCTTCCTCATACCCTGACGGTCAAATTTCCAGCTGCTGTGATGATGGAATGGTATAACTAACCTTATTTCTGTCTCAGAACTCATTTTAGTTAAAGATGTATAGTGATGCATTGTATAAGCAAATATGCAAATACACAGGGTTTTTTTCTACTTGTTTGAGGGTTTTGTTTCATGTGATGAGATTTTCACAGGTACATCGCTAAACATGCACTGCTTATCTGAACATCTTGGTTAGAAAAAAAATGGATACATTCACTTTAAAATATAAAGATCGCATTTTAAGGGAACATTTTAAGGAAAATGAGCAGTTTTTATCGGATTTATGATTTGTCAGACATTTGCCTAAGCCCATAATACCATGATGGAGTATTCTAGGATTTTTATACATCCAATTTATAGGTCTTGAGATTCTGAGATTCTGAGAAATATGGAGATGCACCGATATATAAATCACTTAGTTTGTTCTGGAGGTAAGAATGTATCTGTGGTTACTCTGTCTGAAAAAGTACACAGGAGAAAAAATGGAAGATTAGGAAAAAAGCATTTATTCTGTGCCCCACTGATTTCAATGAGATGTGTATATATTTGTCCAAAATCTAAAGTAGACAGGAACCACAGGAACGCAGGCTTCCTAAAATAAATTGGAAAGCAAATAAGACAAGAAAGACATTTACTCTGTTTTATTTTACTTTGGGTTTGGCTCATCTAAAATGAAGTGAGTGGAAGAAGAAGGTTTTTATCAGCCACAATAAATGAGACAGCCTAATTAATACATATGCAATATATGCATGGATTTAACTCCACGTAATGTTTGCTAAAATACATTAAACAAGAGTCAAGGCTAAAGATCACATATCTAAATAAATAGCATTGTCATATTTAAAGCAACATATCAATGACAAATATACTATATAGTGTACAGAAAGTAATTTCATGCTTCACTTTCCACTTATTTGCATTTTTAGATAAGCAATTAATGTCCTTCCAGCTGTTTCTGGATATTGTAGTTACTGGGAGTAGTACTAGGCATACCTAAACTAAATTAATTAAATGCAGTAAAATGTTATGCTTGTTGAAACAGACTTCCTAAAGCAGATGAAAACAACCAGTTGGTTAAATGCAAAGGTTCCTCTGGCTCAGTCTCTAGAGGTAGTCAATGGGGAAAAACTAGGGAGAAATATGAAAAAATTCCTATAAGAATATTTCTCTAGAAAAATCCCCCAAAACAGCATACAATACAGAATTTCCTCAGTTAAAGGATTTGTCTTTGCAGTTAGTTTCAGTATATAGTGAAGTGGAGAGAGAGACAATTTGCAAGGAGATGCTCTTCACTTTTATTAACATAGCTAAGTTTGGCTGACAGTTGAATTCTGCCATTATTAAGAGCACCAATTTACTAGGCTTTTTAAGTAGGTCCACAGATTAAGTGCCTTAACTAGGTGATATGGTCCTACTTTAAACAAATGTGAACCTTTTTAAGGAGAAAATTTAAAAAGGTTCCTATATATGATTACACAGCACGAATAAGTAATTTTAAGCAACTAAACACAGACTTGAAAATACACACCTTAGAATTTACTTATATTTTCTGGTAAGACCTTCTACTTTCTTCTTTTTTTTTTTTCTGACACTTTTGGAAAGGAAATGGTTATGCAGAATGTCAGAATTTATAATATTTTCTGTAACTATAATGCACATGCACTTCCTTTCCTTCACCTTTTCTAAACTTCCTGGCTTGGAGTACTGCAGCAATCATCTTTAAGTTTTTCAGACAGCATACACTGAGAATTTTTATTCAAAGATAGTAATGTAAATCATAATTTTAAAGTAGTCATTTTTCCCCTCCTTCATTACAGAAGTACACTTCCCACGTCTTTGTTATAGTCAGTTTTGTGCACTGCATATGGGCTTTGGCATAGTATTAGAGAATGCTATGCAGATGCAGGCTAAATATTAACACGAAGGATCAAATGTGTATAGTTTTTCACAACTATCTATAAAAGAAAAAAAATATCCTAGAATCAGAAGTTAAGGATGACTTAGAAGGAATACAATAAACTCAGGGAAAAAAAAGAAACAAGAAAAAGGGAAAAATCACATAAGGGCTGACATTAATTAGATGATTAAACAATGCAATTCCACCCAACAGTGGAAGAATGTAGACAAGTTATACAAGTATGCTGAATGCTGATTTTTTTCTTGTAACAGTCTTTGGCAGCATACATAGCTTAAGCAGGATGGTCCTATACCTAAGACACGTACATTAATTCCAGGTTCATAAGAGAACTAGTGATGCTGATCCATCCTTTTATACAGTACTGATGCAGTATTATCCACAAGCATTAATAAATGTTTATTTTTAATGTCTGCCCACCCATTCTTTGGAAACAAGCCCAAGTAACTATGGTAGAATGCAATAGTTTATTTTTTTTTTTTTTATAATTTAGGACTGAAGTGTTTGTGGGTTTGTTTTTTTTTTTCATTCAATGATATTGGGCAGCTTATCGGAATTAATTTCATTGATTCCCAAATACTCTCTGAACTTACCATCCATGAAGCTCAGACTGGTCATCTGACTTGATTTCTCCTTATTGATTTCAATTTCTCAGCCATATACAAACATGGTTAAAATTTCACTAATTCTACAGCTACATAAGCAATAAGGTGATGACAAAAGGATTGTCTTCATTATTGGCAAAGGAAGAAAGTACATAATCATGAATTATGGGAAAGAAAGTCTTTTTCAAAAAAACCCTAAAAATATTGGAATCTCTGTCATATAGAAATAGATGCATAGGTAGATGAGATACGGAGCCAGGTTTATATACTGATATGAAAAGGTGTGAAGAAACACAGAATTTTCTCTCCCTGCAAAGCCAGAAGTTAATCAACAGATTGAACCATGATTTGTGAGATGTAAAATCTGGAAAATTATATTTTATTCTTTGCATTCATGTATATTAATATTTAAAAAAATAAAGGAGACATCTTCTTTAATGTTAAAGTCTATAAGAAAAAGCTTAATAAATATATATTTATCTGCTGTAAATCAGAGTAATCAAATTGATATCCAAAGAATTATTCCAATTCATCACAGCCAAGAAACTTATCCCTAGAAAAGTCAAACCAAAAAAACCAGTGAAATGTGCTTGGCTGAAATGTGGTTAGTTTTGAAGAGTGGTTTCATGCAGTCTTGATAAATTTCTGGTTTTGAAAGCACTAGATATCTGAACTGATTGTACATGAAAATTAGAATAAATTAGGGTTGACTGCCTGTGGCTTCAAGGAGCCACAGAAAAGAAGCCTTACAGAAAAGAATTGGAAGTTCCCAGATTAGTGTCCTATGCGAAAGACAGGGAGATTTTTCTTATAAATATGAAATGGTTCATGAACAGTTCTAATCACACTCTCATAGGAAATAAGTCTGATTTAAAGTGTTATTTGCATAAGTGGTTACAGACTTAAGCCTTTACTCCACTCAGAAGAGAGACAACAGTTATTCGAAGAGAAAAGCTGCCAATTCCTATCACAGAAATATCTAAAAACCTACCCAAAGTCATTCCCTATATGATCCATAAGTCTTCTAACACTCTTTGTTCTCACTTTTCCTACAGAAGCAGCAGAATCAGAAAGAGACATCCTGATTATTACTGTGAAACAAGACAGGTGTACCTTATATGATTTAATTTGCCGTCCTGATATGGCATATATCCTGTTATGGCTGATGTCCTAGCTGCCATCTGAAATGAGATCTTTTTATTTCCCATATTTTCCTGGTCATCCTTCTGAGGAAAAGGCAGAATGATGGTTCTAATCTGGTTTATTTTTCCCTGCTTGCTGAAGTCACTAACTCACCTCTGGTTATTTTTCCCTCTACTTACCTTGCAAGTCTTAAATAGGGAAAACCTAAAATACTGCTTACCTCTGGCCTTTGTAACCTATTCCCTTTTTCCTAGATATATTTCCTTTTAACTTTCTAATTTTAACATGCATCATGTTCCTTGGATGGCCCTCCTGATTAGTCTTATAACTTTTGGTGTAGTTCCACTGCACTCTACTTTTCATTTATTTTCTTGTCCATCTTCAATTTCTCTTGCAGGAACACTAATCTACAAACACCATTTCAAGCATTTCCTTCTCTTCCCTGTTCCCCTATCACATATATGCAACACCCAAATTTTCTTCATCTGCCAATTAAAAGTGTTCTTGGGATCTGCTGTTCATTAGCCAGTCCTGTTACAGGCGATGATGCACTGAGAAAAATTACTTTTATATAATCACATGTTGAATGTAACTTCATCCTGCAGCCACTTATTTTCTTTCTCTCTCCTCCTCTCTTGCTTTGTCTTCTTTCCTCCTTCTCTGTCATTCCCCAGCAACTGAGGGTTTTTTAATACACTCCTAAGAACATTTTGAACTTCTGTAATTTCTGTGTTCCATAGTCACTAAAAATCTCTAAATCTATTGTAGCATGTGGATCAGTTAAGAAAGATAAAAAATGTCGATCTCTGAGGAAACATTTAGTACATCATCAGATGTTTCAAGCAGTGAGTTACAAAAACTCAGTGGAACACAGTTCTGGAACACAGGAGGTTCCGCATAAATATGAGGAAAAACTTCTTTACGGTGAGGGTGACCGAACACTGGAACAGGCTGCCCGGAGTGGTTGTGGAGTCTCCTTCTCTGGAGACATTCAAAACCCGTCTGGACGCGTTCCTGTGTGATATGGTCTAGGTAATCCTGCTCCTGCAGGGGGATTGGACTAGATGATCTTTCGAGGTCCCTTCCAATCCCTAACATTCTGTGATTCTGTGATTTTGTGAAAATGCAGTTTCACCCTGGCCTTAACCCAATGCAAAAAGTAAATTGTATGCAAATACTGAGCTCCAACATCTATAACATGTTATGTATATGTCACGGTTTAAAGCTGGGCTGGCGATTAAACCTGCGGCCGATGCCCTCTGTTACCCCCCCCCCCCTCCCCCCAGAGGGAAAGGGAAAGGGAAAAGGGAGAGAGACTTCTGGGTTGGAAAATTAAAACAGTTTTAATAAACTATAATAATGAAAAAAAAAGTATAATAATAATAATAGAAATAATCAAATATATACAAATATATATACAAAACCAAGATTGAGCTCCCCTGAAGTCAGCCACGTCACCACCGGCACTGCAGGGCAGGCTCCGGGAAGGCCCAGGCTGGGCCTAGCGATGGTCGAGAGCTGGATTCAGGAACGCACGGATCGGGATCGGGGGCAGCAGGAAAACAGACGGAGTCCTCCCTGGACACCGGCCGTAGCAGAAAGAGAGCGAGACCCTCGTGATCCCCCCACTTTATACCGAGAATGACGTGTATGGGATGGAATACCCTCGTTGGTCAATTTTGGGTCACCTGCCCTGTCTGCTCCCCACAGCAGCTGCGACCCCCCTTCGGCTCTTCACTCGTAAGCAATGAGGAATTCAGCAGTGACCTTGGTTTCTCTCAAGAATAAGTACAGCAAGAGCCTTTCTGCACAACATCCCTACCGGTGCCTCAGTGATAACTACAAACTTCGAGCGTTATCAGTCCTGGAAGCAGACACTGTCTGCAAAAACATGCAGTTAGTTTCAGAAAATGCAGTTACTTAAAGGAGACTTAGCTGAAAGTAAAAATCACTGAAAGGAAAATCGGCCTGGTTTAGGCCAAACCAGGACAGTATAATTGTATGCTGTTTGGAAACACTGTAAAATCCAGACTAGGTTGTCTTAAAGCAATAGATTGATGTCTGTAGTGTGAGCATTTGCGGTGGAGTTTATTAGTCAGCCATAATTTAACTGTAGCACTTTCACACACAGCCCATGCATTTCTGCTCTCAACTGATCACAGCAGAAGTATGCATTTATAGGAGAGGGAAAATATATATAATAAAGGAAATTCTTTGACAAAATGGATGAGCTAAGCCTTCTTTGGAGAATGTTTGCAAAAATGCATGTAGGTTTAGCACATTTGTCCCTTTGCCATTCGAACTTGCATCCTATATGCAGGGCAATCCTTCGTTCTTTTCAGCCTCAGCCATAACAACTGTCAGGTATACCTCCATGTATGCCAAAGTGGATTACAATGTCTATCAGGCACTTATCTTTAGATGCATACAATGGAAATTTGTCAGAAGCCTGAAACCTACTTAACACAAGGCATGTGTGATATGCTTTAAAAAAAGCTGACAAAATCAATTATCATCTAGCTGCTAAGGTTTAAATAAGAAAAATAATGGGATTGCATGTAAGAGAGACAAGAGGGGAGAAAGGGAATAAAAACTTTGTTTGTCTTACTGCAAGAGTTATTGTTATCTCCCTGTTTACACAAGGAAATGCTTGTAATCTAACACATAGAGGCTCGCTCCTGTAATGGGTCATTCAGTCTGTTGTTTTAAGTTAATTTCTGTATTTCCACAGGAAAATTCACATGGGTACCATCAACCTTTCTGCTTTAAGAAGTAAAAAACATTACAAAATCTGAGATCTGACATTTTAGGAAAGGCCAATAGGAACTTGACAAATATTTTTTTCGTATGTTAACTAAACACAGCGTCTAACAGACCTGCAGAGAGCAATAGCATCCAGACAACCAAGCACAATTGCTGTACAGTGCAAAAAGGCTGTTCTTTTTGTTCTCCATGCTTAAGTGCTTTGAGGTACATCTTACCTCTACTGTTATTCCTTTTATAATGAATATACAAAAGTTTTCAGTCTTAAAAGTGATTGCTAACGTTTTTAATCCTAGTGATAGTATTTTAGCAGATAATGCTATAGAATTCTGTGTATCTGTAGCTCAGAAAAATAATTTCATCTGCATATAGAGCCACTATATCCTAAATTTAATCACAGGCAGATATTTGAAAGCAAGTGAAAAATACAAAGATTTACAAAAAATGTCCCATATTATGCCAATAAAACTCTTTTGAAATCTTGAGACAGTATAACTTGGTTGCTCTTTCTAAAGTATGTAAAGGAGAATAAAATTATCCTTTAAAAATGTTACATATATAGTCATGCAAATATTTCCAATAGGCTAAAGATCTATTATTGCATTGATCACAGCCATGCTTTCCCATTAAATTTGTACAGAACAAAAATATAGTAGCCATGCAGAAAAAGTAAGTATACATGCACCCGTCTTGGTAATACCTTTCACTGGAGGATTAACTCAATGACCTACCGGTACATTCCTCTGAATTACTACTTTAAAAGACTGGATAAGCTCCTTGAATGATGGTATTTAACCAAATCAGCAATGAATGAATTCTTAAATTCTATTTTAAACAAACTTCTGTATGATTTTTTCTGTTCTTATTTATCATCAGTCCAGATGGTTTGTATAAATTAAACTTTAACCTAAAACACGTAACAATAACTGTTTTACACAAGTAATATCACATATTCTGAAAAGTACTGCCTAACTCTTGCTCGTATATCTGCTATCATTTCTTATTATTCTTTTCTTAATTCCTTTGTGCTCACTCGAGTGTTATCTCATAGCTGCAATCTCTGCTACTGTCCTTCTCTTCATATTTCTGTGATATCTAGAACTCCTCAGTCATCTCAGCCTGCCAATATATAAACTTCTTTCTTTTAAATGGCTTCCTAAAATGTTTAAAGGTTTACTCTATAAAATGTGCAAATGTTAACTTGGGTCAAAGAATAATTTTTTCACTGGAATAATAAATATTGTTTTGTAGACAGCCTAAGAAAATATCATTTCACATGTCTATTTGTTTCAGACTGTTTTCCTATTAAACTGTTGAGACCTTTGGGATATGATCTGTTGAATATTTGATGTCTTTCACTCTAGTAGCATACTAACTGTATTACTGAAATAATGGTAATAACAATAATAACAACAAGATGATAATAATAAAACCCAGACCAAAACAAGACAGAAAACAAGCCAAATAAATGACACTACTGTCTATGGCCAAGAAACATCAATTAGGAAGAAAAATAGATCATTGGAAGATCAGAGGTCAAAAAAAAAGAGCAAAAATGGATGTAACTAAATTTACGTGCTGATTTCTTTATACTCAATTAATATAGAAGTTCTTTAATGTGATATGCTGTAGCTATCAAAACACAGAAGTGGATCCTGAAACTACTTTTTGTATATCAGCAAAAGAGAGGAATATCTGATTAAAGCTGAACAAAGAATATGCCCCTATCACTAAATATGTGATTTAGTGACTGTAGGCACAGATAAGGCTGAGATATTCAACATCCTCTGCCTCAGTCATCAACAAGGTCTTGCAGACCTTTATGCTTAATCGAAGGGTGTTAGGAGAATGACAAGCAGTGGATGAGGATGAAGTCAGGTGTTACCTGAGCAACCTTGACCCATGCAAAGCAACAGGACTCAAAGGGCTGCATCCATGGCTGCTGAGAGAGCTGGCACTGACTTTGTGGCTTAATCTTAAAGATTGCATCAAAGAAAGGTTTTGCCTGGTTCAATTTGCATTTCATGCTCTATAGTTATTACTTATCTGGAATTTTCTTGGATATGGTAGTGGAAACAAAATTAATTCATCATGTTCAAGGGAGACTTCTATAGAGCTCCATGTTTTAATGAAGTATTAAGCATGTCTTATAAATTCCTGGCAATATTAATGTTGCCATTTTAGCACATTCTGTTGTGTAGGATTTTTTTTCTGTTTCAATAAGGTATGTTTTTTTTTTTATTAAATGGTATACCATGTCATCTGAAAAAAATGAAATTTTTAGTAACTCTGGCAAACTTCAAAAACCTTTCCAGCTAATGGCTTTGAAGCATCATTCAACCTTAATTAAATAAAATAATCTATCATATTTTTCACCACATTTTTCCTGATGAAAATCTTTTAATATACACAGCTCTGTTGTCATGATGTCTAACAATGATGCAGGGAGCAACATCTAAGCATTAAGGGATAACCTCCATCATCTAGAATACCTTTGAATTTGTGTAATGCTTGGGGATTTTTTATCTTTTTTTTTTTTTTAGTTAAACAAACTCTGACATGTCCACATTTATATTATTTCATCTCACAGAACAAATGCCATCTGCCAAGAGAGCTTATGCTGTTATTGACTATGAAGGTTAACTAGCATCAGTCAGAGAAATCCTAACTCTTTAGGCATTCATAGCAATTTTTGCTGATGACTTATCCTATGTTTCCTAAGGGAGAGGTATAAAAATGTGAATATGAAATTATGTAACTTTCTAAGGAAGGCCATAAACCTGTGAATAATTAATTACACAACTTCAAGTTTATCAGTATCCTTTAGTATAATGTAGAACAGAAAGATATAGCATGGAGGTTATGTCTGGTTTTCGAGGCTGCAGTATACTATACCTGTGTATGGTTTGTGTGCTTGTTTTTAGGAAAACAATTTAGCTTCAAAAGCCTTTCTCCTTTGCTTGTAGGCTATATTTTTGTGAGTGTTCTTTAATGAGTGTAGATTTATCAGAGAATTATATCCTAAACTATGTAAGTCACATCCCAATTTTCTTCAACTTCCACCCACTACCCCAAAACTGAGAATTCACAAATTCTAGTACAATACCATTAACCTGTTTCATCTATTCATCCTCACATACAGACTACAACTGATCAGTTATTGACTTAGTTCCTTAACAGGAAAAAAACTGTAGTTCTGTGTAGCAGCCAGGGAATATATAACATTTTTGTAAAACTTGAAGGAAAACAGATTGGGGCTATTTGCTCAACTTCCTTGTCTGTGTTTACTATTGATTGTATTCTGATTGGTGCTATTTATACTCTATTTAAAAACACATTAGAGAAAGTTTAGGCTGTGATCCTACATAAAAAAATTAAGTAATAATTGCATTCCAGAACTGCATAAATATGGAATAATTTAGATTGAGAGGGACCTCTGGAGGTACAACTCCCGGGCCAAAGGGAGTGCCAGATTATGTTAGATTGCTTAGGGCTGTGCCCATCTTTCAAGGGATGAGAAACTCCACAACCTCTCTGGGCAGCCTGTTCCACTTTCTGACAACTGTCACTGTGATTTTTTTTTATACCTATTTGGAAGTGTTCTTGTTGCAACTTGTGCCTGTTGCCTAACACCCTTTCACTGCACACTTCTGAGAAGAGTTTGACAATTTTTTTCTCTGTTGCTACTCATTAGGTAGCTAAAGACAAACAATTGCCTCTTCCATGGGGAGAGGGTGGGATTTAGGTCTCTTCTTCAGGATGAATAAATCCAGAATTCTTGATCTCCCCATACAAGCCCCCAGCCATCTTTGTGGCCATTTGCTAAATTTTTTCAGTTTGCCAATGCTTTTCTCGTGTCTGGGTGCTCCAGACTGTAACAGTACCAGGCAGTACTGCAAATGCAGTCTTAGAGTGGTGAATAGTGAAGAATAATTACTTTCTTGAACCCACTGGCTACTTCTAACTTGGAGCTGTGCTCTCACTGATGGATCCCACTGTAGATCTAGCCTTCACCACCACAAAGCTGCTCTACTGAGTCACATTCAACTTGGTCTCCATCAGGACCCCATCTCCATTTCTACAAAGCTGCTTTCTAGTATTGCTGGGTAATCCCCATTTCACTGTTATTGTGGAAGATACCAAGTCTGATGTCTCTGTTCATAAACTAAGTGGAGGTTAACTATAATTTACAGAAAGTTATAAGGGAAAGTGGTTTATCCCAGGTGAAGACAGTGATCAATATTTTTGTGAAAAGACAAAATGGCACTTCACCAGATAAAGTTGTCTAATTTGAGTAAAAAGAAAGTAGCTTGATTTGTTGTATGAACCTACTTATAGAAATTAATACATATGGAAAGAAAACATGAGACAACTGAACAGCTGAAATATTAGACAAGCAGCCAGAGAAACATTATTCTAAGCTGAAGAGAGGAATAGAAGAAAATAATAGATAAAGCATAAATTGATGAACATTTAGAAGACATTAAAGAAGAATAAAATAGAAGAGGTAAGTCTGAAAGCAGAATACAGTAAATTGACCAGAGATCCAAAACAGAAACTGAATACAGGAGCAAATGATAAGCAAAGAACGTAAAGCAGCAGAAGAATACAGGAGCAGAAATGTGACACAGGCCTTGTGTGATGAGATAAGGCAGATGACTGGAAGATCTGAGTTGAAGATGTTGGCAGTGAGATACAAGTGTTGACAAATTACTAAGGATATGAAATGAATAATTGATATAAAGATTTTGAAAAGCTGTACAGTGTGCAATCACAGTAGCTGAAATAAGCCTGGAGAACTTTCTCTCAGGAGAGATATCCCTCAAGTAAATGAGGGAAAGCATATCTCAGAATTCTTGTAAGAAAAAGTAAAAATATCAGTACAAAGCTTCATAAATACGAAACCAGGAAGGGGAAATAATGGGGACGAAAAAATATGAAACTTCTGCAATCATGCAAGAAAATATGAGAAATACAAGAATTACAACATGTGGAAGATGATCAACACCAATTCCAGAAAAGAGCAAGCATGAGCAAATGAGAAAACTGATCTAAAAGGGGGGGAAGAACAAGTGAAAGAACTATTGAAAATTAACTTATTAATTCTGCTGTCATTTACAAGGATACTAGAGAGGTGAATGAAGAAGTACCTGTCAATGACTTTTTCAGACGAGTGAAGCATAATATTGATCAGATACTTGTAATAACACAGATTCTGGAAAATATCACCAAGTTAGGGATTGCTATGTTAGATCTTCATTAGATTTTTTTGGACATGTTGACAAGAAGGACATATAAGTTCCAGTATGCCTACATGCTGGCACTAGAAGCTTTTTTCTTTTTTTTTTTTTTTCTTTCCTGCTTTTCTCCTGATATCTTACCTATATTCTTGTCTCTTTTTTTTTTTTTACTTTGAAATTGAACATCAGTAAGAACAACAAGGACAAGTAGTGACAGGATGAGGGGGAATGGTTTTAAACTGAGAGAGGGTAGATTTGGATTAGATATTAGGAAGAAATTCTTTGCTGTGAGGGTGGTGAGACACTGGAACAGGTTGCCCAGAGAAGTTGTGGATGCCCCTTCCCTGGCCGTGTTCAAGGCCAGGTTGGATGAGGCTTTGAGCAACCTGGTCTAGAGGAAAGGTGTCCCTGACCGTGGCAGGGGGGTTGGAACTAGATGAACTTTAAGGTCCCTTCCAACCCAAACCATTCTATGATTCTATGATTCTAAGTCTGAATTGACCAAGTTTCCTAAAGAGAAGGAAGAAAATTTCTTTAAACTTTCAGTATTTCTACACAAAGAAACTTTCCATTCAATCATAGCAACAGCAAAACTGCCAGAGCAAAGTTTTGTTTCACTTTTTACATTTTAAGTTGTTTTGAAATCTTCACTTCCTGTATGATTACTGCAAGCTTCGTTGAAGGTACATTCATTATATTTTCATTGACATCTGCAATTAATAAATTCAACCAAATTTGACAAAGAAAACCATGCTATGAAGATGAAGCATGAAACAACAGGTTTAAAAAGTTTAATCCTCAAGAACACTATGCAAGTTCCTCCAGAGCTAAAAGAAACAGAAATTTTACTCTTTCTATGATGACAAAGTTTTTAACAGATTAATCCTCCAGTGTAACTATCACGTATTTAATGTTCCTTTATTTATAAGTCTCCATCTCTTCTGAAGGCTACCCAAAAAAAGGACTGAAGACATAGTGGTCTTGCACAGACTTGACAAGAAAAGGATACAATATAAGTTGCTTTTATTTTGCTCCCTTCTTTCTTACTATTGTCCTTTGGACAGTTAACATCACAGCTGCAGTATTTTAGCAGAATCAGATGATTCCTATTAAGTCAGCCATCAGAATCTCAGAGCGTCTCCTCTCTATGCCGGTTGCCAGTACTGGAAAAAAAGCTGTTAATTGTGAGATACGAGGGCTATTACTCCCCTACAGTTCTGACATGGCCCCTGTCTCTAAACACTGCCTAAGGATCCCTCAGTAATCCTCTGTGTGTGTAAAAACAGACTGGCTATTTCATGTCAGAATAACACGTTTTACATCACTGAAAAAGGAATAACTCACATTTCCCTTTACTTTCCTCATCTTTTCCCTCCTCTGAAGATGTCAGCACTTTTTAAATAGGCCAAATCCTAAAAACATCCCACATCCTTGAAGATGAGTCAGGTTTTTTTTCTCTGGGCCTCTCTGGTCTATTACTGACTCTGACTGTTGTAGTATTCGTGATAATCCCATTCTTAAGAACATACTCTGCAGTTTTGATGCACACCTACATTCATCCTATTTCATCCTGCCATGATTGTAACACCATTTCCCCTTTTATATTTACTGCCAAAAGAAAATTTTTTTTTTAGAAATGACTACATTAACTATGGTGGGTTGATCACGGCTGGTCGTCAGGTGCCCACCAAGCTGCTCTGCCACTCTCCCTCCTCATCAGGACAAGGGGAGAAAATACGATGAAAAGCTTGTGCATCGAAATAATGACAGGGAGATCACTCATCAATTACCATCACAGGCAAAACAGACTTGACTTGAGGGAACTTAATTTAATTTATTGCCAGTTAATAACAGAGTAGGGTAATGAGAAATAAACCAAAACTAAACCCACCTTCCTCCTCCACATTTTTTTCCCTGGCTCAACTCCACTCATAACTTTTCTGCCTCCTACCCCCTTGAGTGGTGCAAGGGGATGGGGAATGGGGCTTGTGGTCAGTTCATAATGCTTTGTCTCTGCCACTCCTTCCTCCACACTCTGTTCTCCTGCTGCACTGTGGGGTACCTACCATAAGATACAGTCCTTCACAAACTTCTTCAATGTGGGTCCTTCCCATGGGGCTGCAATTCTTCAAGAACTGCTCCAGTGTGGTTTTCCCCACAGGCCACAGTTCTTGCCAGAAAACCTGCTTCAGCATCGGCTGTTCATGGGATACAGCTTTCTTCAGGGCATATTCACCTGCTCTGGCATAGGGCTCTCCATGGCTGCAGTGTGGATATTTGCTCCACCATGGTCCTCCATGGGCTGCAGGGGAACAGCCTGTTTCACCATGGGCTTCTCCATGTGCTTCAGAGGAATCTCTCTGGTGCCTGGAGCACCTCCTCCCCCTCATTCTTCCCTGACCTTGGTGTCTGCAAGGCTGTTTCTCTCACATTTTCTCACTCCTCTCACACAGCTGTTGCAGACAGTTTTACCCTTTCTTAAATACGTTATTACAGAGGCTCCACCAGCGTTGCTAGTTGGTTCAGCTTTGACTAGTGGAGGGTCCATCTTGGAACTGACTATGTTGGACATAGGGGCAGCTCCTGGTGCCTTCTCACACAAGCCACTCCTGAAGCCACATCCCACTACTAAAACCTTGCCATGTAAACCCTATACAGTAAGAAATTATAATTCTTTTCTTTATTTGATATTTACTGGATGCTTGCTAAAAGGATGTGGCTGGGTGGCAAAGAGAAGGTTGTCTGTCCCAAATGCAACTGGTGCACTCTAGATCAGACAGAATCTTTTGTAAACAGAAAACGTAACCAGAGTTTCTGGAGTGACATGGAGCAAAGAGAGACTAAAACTGGGGTAAGCAGAGAGTCTGCAGCATTAATGGAAACTGGAAGGAAGAGTGCATAAAAAGATATACTGTTAGTCCTCAGAGATAATAAAAAGAGGTTTTCTACTTTTGAACCTTTTGGTTCTCCACACCTGTTAAGCCCCCCACGCCCCCTTCATTTCTTCTACTGAGGCACAGCTTAATCTGTTAAAGTCTATGATTAACATACATAATAAAAAAGTAGAAGATTCTTATTGCAGTCTACAACTACCTGAAGGGAGGTTGTAGTGGAGTGGGAGTCGGCCTCTTCTCCCAGGCAACTAGCGATAGGACAAGAGGACATAGCCTCAAGCTTCGCCAGGGGAGGTTCAGGTTGGACATTAGGAAGAATTTCTTCTCAGAAAGGGTCATTAGACATTGGAACAGGCTGCCCAGGGAGGTGGTGGAGTCACCATCTCTGGATGTGTTTAAGAAAAGACTGGTCTAGTTGACATGGTGGTGTCAGGGCAATGGTTGAACTCGATGACCCCAGAGTTCTCTTCCAACCTGATTGATTCTGTGATTCTGTGATTCTGTGATTCTGTGATTCGCGACTCCTGGCCCTAGACATTGTCACTCTATTGGCAATGAAAGATAGTTGGAAAGGACACCTTGAGGTCTGCTATTCTCATACAGTGCCAGTAGTGCACCAACCCACATTTCTAACGATGCTCAGAAAACGGCCCTTACCTGGGTGGGGTGGCGGTGGAGAAGGGGATAAAGAAAAATTTGAAATGTGCTGGATCACTCCTCCCATGCCTACTATAAGAATTCACTCAAGCTCAGAGCCAAGGAATCTGAGGTGCCAATGAGGAGTGAAAGGAGAGGCTGGTATTACTTGCAATATCGTCCCCTCTGCCTTTCCTTTTTCAATAGCTGTATTCAGTTCAGACCAGGGCTTTAATCATACCAAAGTTACACAGGAAGCATCCTGCAATGAACCTGGCCAGAATTATTTACTAGTGCAACAAATCACCCTATAGGCTTAAAATGCACAAAAAGCAATTTTAGCAGCCCTCTGTGAGAGGTAGGCAATATAGATTTCAAGTTTTAACACAAGAGGAATAGCAGATACATCTGTCTATACTAAACCTGTCTAAGCAGCTATGGAATCTCTTGCTGAAGGAGGATTAACTTCTTGTCAGGTATTAAAATCTATAATCAGAAATATAATAACTGAATGACCTTGGTGGGTCTTTTGGGGCAAAACTGAAGGGATCTAGGTGGTCTGTCAAGAAGATTATAGTTTTGAAAAGGGAAACTAATTAAGTGCTATCAGGACTTAAGCAGTCAAAGGTTAAGAGACCTGTGAGTTAAACATGTGGATTTAAAAGTTTGAGGGAGCTAATAAATAATGACAAATAAAATAATATGATTTAAGTCATTGGTATTTGTCAGAAATGATGCAATTCTTTTTCTGACTAAAATTTCATGGAATTCCTAACTCATTGGCCAAATGGATTGAAAAATATTTATATACCAATGAACAACAATTGTCTTTTAACTGGGTACTTTTCGTATACGTGTCACGGTTTAAAGCTGGGCCGGCTATTAAACCTGTGGCAGACGCTCTCTGTTATCCCCCCTCCTCCCCCCAAAGGGAAAGGGAAAAGGGAGAGAGACTTCCGGGTTGGAAAGTTAAAACAGTTTTAATAAACTATAATAATGAAAAAAAGAGTATAATAACAATAATAGAAATAATCAAATATATACAAATATATATACAAAACTAACATTGAGCTCCCCTGAAGTCAGCCACGTCACCAGCGGCACTGCAGGGCAGGCTCCGGGAAGGCCCAGGCTGGGCCTAGCGACGGTCGAGAGCTGGATTCAGGAATGCACGGATCGGGATCGGGGGCAGCAGGAAAACAGACTGAGTCCTCCTTGGACACCGGCCATAGCAGAAAGAGAGCGAGACCCTCGTGATCCCCCCGCTTTATACTGAGAATGACGTGTATGGGATGGAATACCCTTGTTGGTCAATTTTGAGTCACCTGCCCTGTCCGCTCCCCCCTGCAGCTGCGACCCCCTTTCGTCTCTTCACTCGTAAGCAGTGAGGAATTCAGCAGTGACCTTGGTTTCTCTAAGAACAAGTACAGCAAGAGCCTTTCTGCATAACATCCCTACCGGTGCCTCAGTGATAACTACAAACTTCGAGCGTTATCAGTCCTGGAAGCAGACACTGTCTGCAAAACATGCAGCTAGTTTCAGAAAGTGCAGTTACTTAGAGGAGACTTAGCTGAAAGTAAAAATCACTGAAAGGAAAATTGGCCTGGTTTAGGCCAAACCAGGACATTCCACCCCTTATTCCATACCATTCACGTCATACTCAGATCACCACTACCTTTTCATTTTAAAATATATACAGATAACATTAGTTTATGATTCATCTCTGTACAAAAAAGTTCATCAAGTTCATTTAGTTCAGGATTGTGGGTTTCCATCTGGCTAGGAGTCTCCCAGGGTAGGAGAGATGGTATGAGCTTTGTCACAGTTTGTGTCCACGGGTTGCATGTTAAAGATGTCAGTCTCGAGGAGGTTACTGGACGCCACTTGCAGCTAGCTCCCGTCTCATCACCACTGTCTTAACCTGAAAGACACTTATGAACACTGTTAGTATTATGCAGCAATTAACATCATGCAGTTCAGAATTAAGTATTCTCACCCAGGATCAGATCACCTTCAGGGACACATCAGACTCCACCATCCTGCAGCATCACCCACCAAGTACATCCAGGTCCTTGAGCAAAAGCAATCCCACACTAGACACAGGTTTTACAAGAAATGCTTTTGATGAGGACATCATTGCTTATTGTATCTGGCTTAAGAATGACACTTTAGCTTTATGACAATATTCAAGGTTTTGAACTTGATTTACATTTCTTATTGGAACTTTTGTTTTTAAGACAGAATTACACTGAAACATCATGTTTTGAATATTTACAGGTAAGGTTGCTCACTCCCTTCTTTTTAGTGAAGTCCAGTCTGGGTGTCCAACCCTTGACAAACTATTTTGAGGTGGGGGGGAAGATTCTGCAATTTGGCTTAATGAAGTAAAACATTTCAAGAAAAATGTATTTTGAAAATATTCTGATCTAAAAGCTTTGGTCTAAAGTTTTGCTCATTAAAATTTTATTTATTCAGCAGAAAAAAAGCTTTTGCAGATGAAACGTCAACAGAATCCATACACTACTATTCACTTGGTGAGCAAGCACTACAAAAAATTTTACTCTGCATGAAAAATCAATTGGGAAAATATATCATTCTGTGTAACATTTATTGGGACACCAAGAATGCAACTATCCACAATTATCTGATTTTTCCCCCCACCTAAAATCAAATGGGTACAGCAAAATGAAATGGTTGCATCATTAGGGTTTATTTTTTCATTAGTTTATCTTACCTAGTAGCAGACAGAAGTAACTATGAATCAGTGAAAATGCATTTTTTCATTATTGCATTTTCATGCAAAATGCAAACTAGGAGTAGTAAATGTCTGCGGGTCCTAAGATTACATCAATAGCAGGAATAATCACAGCTGTCCTCCTACTGCTTTGCTAGCTAATGACAATATCAAATACTGAAATAGGTCTGCAAAGAGGTTTAAGACTTTAAAATGCTAAGCAAGTGCTAAACTGTAGAATGATTAATAAATTATATTAATATCTTTCTACTGAGAAAGCAAAAATAAAAATTAATGTATGTGTCTCTATTTTATGATATTACTTGGTTATATTTTGCAGAATTATAAGGTTCCCTACTAAAAAAAGTAAACATATTGTTCTCTGGGCCATAAGACTTAAAAAGCCCATTTTCTTATGGGTTTATATTCTCTGTTCCCTTTATGCTCTGCTGCAGCCAAATGCCTATGACAAGATCATATACCTAGAGTGGTATTTTCTTCTGTGTCTCTCAGTCCATGCTACAGAATACATGTAGCTTCAAGATCCGCAGCTGGTTGAGCAAGCAATTACAAATCTGTGTCTGCTTTAGAACTGTGCTTCTGCCTGCCTGGCAAATATCTGTATAAAACAAAATAAAGGAGGACTTATTTCTCTTAATTCCTTTCTCGGTGCAAGGATAATGATAGCTTTATGTTCTACTTTAGTTCTTGAGCCCTTGAAAATATTTAGAGTGGGATTTAGGTCTCTAACATCTCAAACCAGTTACCTTAAGGCAGGTTCCTACTATCTACTATATCCTAAGATATCTGAGAAATCAGCAGATTTGATGCAGAATATACAGAATATACCAACACACTTCTGAGCTGGAGGTCAAGAAGGATAATTTAAGACACTCCAGATGGCACTGCATACTTAGGGAACACCTAAAGAGAACACTGAATAAAAGATTCTGCATGATATCCAGGTGTCTCAAATCTCATTATAGTTAACAGTGATAGTCAATATAGTCAGTTACAGCTGAAGTTGGAACACTACACAGTCTACTATAAAGTAAATATTAAGAGACTGGATAACAATCTTACACGTAGATTTATAAATTTGGGAGTCTAAATTTAAATGTCTATAGTCTGGATGATGAGTCCATCCTTATCATTCTATGTAGCTGTGTGTCTACAAGTGGGGAAAAAAGCATTTTTATCAATCATCTGGTAAAGGTGGTGATGAGAGCTTTGAACAAAGCATATCAAGGGAGGGAGATGATGACTCACAGTCAAGTGAGGAAGCAGTGGATCAAGCTGGCAAGCAAAGGATGAAGGATTATGTGGACAAAAGAGATCTTGAAAATAATTGAAAAAACACAGCCAGGACTGAAGGGGGACCACCTTGAGCATATGCACACAAATAGGATGTTTTGAGAGGACAGCATTAGGAGGGAAGCTTTCACACTTATTTTCTGGGAAATCAGCATGACTGTGCCTCTCTGAAGTGCCTATACACTGAATATTAGTTATCATATTGGTTATCTCAATTTTAACAAAGCTTTCAGCAGTACATCCCATAACATCCTCATTGACAAACTGATGCAATACTAAATGAGTGGGAAGTGTATTAAAAACTGCCAGGCTCAAAGAATTGTGATCAGCAACACAAAAACCCAGCTGGATGCCAGTCACTGGAGGTATACCCCAGGCGTCAATACTGGGACCATTGATGTTTGTACTGCTATTCAGAGGGACTTTGATAGGCTGGAGAAATGAGCTGACAGGAGTCTAATGAAGTTCAATGAAGGGAAATGCAAAATGCTGCCCTTAGGGAGAAGTAACCCTACACTCCAGAACAGGCTTGGAGTTGACTGCGTAGAAAGCAACTGTGCAGTGACAACCTGCAGGTCCTGGTGGACAAAAAGTTGAACATCAGCTAGCAATGTTCTTTTGTGGCAAAGACGACCAACAGAAAACCCAGGTTACATTAGGAAGAGAATCTCCAACAGGTCGAGGGAGACAATCCCTTCTGTTTAGCACTGGTGAGACTATATTTGGAGTCTTATTTCCAGTTCTGTGCTCCTCGGTAAAAAGGAGACATAGACTGGAGTATGTTTAGAGAAGGGCCACAGAGATAATGAAGGAATTGGAGCATCTGTTATAAGAGGCTGAGGCAGTTGTGGTTCTTTAAGCCTGGAAAAAGCTCAGGGGGATCTTATCAATGTGTCTAAACACATAATAGGGGGAAAGTAACCTGATTCTTCTCAGTGGTGCCTAGTGAAAAGACAACAGACAATGTCACAAACCGAAATACAGGAATTCCATTTAAACGTGCAATAACCCACGTTTTTACTATCAGAGTGGTCAAACGTTGGAACAGGCTGCTCAGAGAGTTTATGGAGACTCCAGTCTTGGAGTTATTCAAAAGTACACTGGACATGGCCATGAGCAACATGCTCTTGTTGACTCTGTTTTTGACCCCCCTTGTTAGGATATATATAAAGATGGATACATAAATATAGATTAATATCTATCTATATTTACTTACCATAAAAAAGAATAAAATATGTTTATATAAAAATTGAGAGGATTGTTACCACTTCAAACTTCAACTATTTCATATTTGAAGTAGATCAAGTATTGGGTTTTTTGTGTGTACCGTAAATTTTAATTGCTTTTTTTTTGTTGAAAATAGTACTCATATCTTTAATGAGATTACTTACATTTGATTGACATTTCATATTGTATCATGTTTTATTTCATATGGGTATTCTAACCATTTTTTTTTATGTATTTACTTATTAAATTGTAGTGCTAGTGGCCCAAACCTTTGCCTTATTTTACTTGTAAAGGCTAGAGCAACAATGAATAGAAATGATAGGATAGTCTAGAAATGATAGGATAGTCTAGAACCTTTTCCATATTAGACAGCTATGATAATTAGGTCCAATGGCCACTTGGAGACAGCTATTTTTCCCTTTGAATATAAAAAGGTTCTGTGTAACTAATCTAAATAAAAAAGATTTTTTTTTTAGATGCGTAAACTTAAGTGAGATGAAAGTCAATGTTAATGCTTAAAACTATTATGTAACTCACTATTACTGGAAACATGTTTAGAAATCAAATTTGGCTCATTGCATGAAATTTCTTACCCAGAGAAAAAAGAAGGGGAATGTCTTTGTTCTACTAGCAAATTGATTTTTGTTTTTAACAGTATAAAATACTTGTCTGTGTGATTTCAAAAGCTATTTCTTATTTTGTCTGAAAGCAAAGTGTCTAAGTAGAATCCAGAACTAGATCACCAATGGTAGATCCTTCATCCAAATACTGCGTAGTGTAAGCAGCTATTTGAACATTTCCAGATTCGAATCTTGCCCTTTAAAAACATATTTGATACATACAGACAGCCTGTCGGCTGATTATTTTCTATCACATCTGTTTGGATGGCATCATGCCCATTCACTAGCTCATCAAACCCTTGCCCAAGGACAAAGCTGCCAACCAAGCAAGCACTAGTTAAAAAAAGGCCAATCAAGTAGATACAGTAGACTAAAATAATAGTCTGGGAGATAAGGAAAATAAGAAGCTCCATAGATACTTCAAATATAGAATAGCCTTTTGTAATGTTGAATATGAAACTTGGAAGAGTGGGAGATATTTTTTTTCCTAGATAACAGTACACCAGAGTTGCTGAAATACTATCTGAGATAAGAAGCAACATGTTTTGTTGAAGATACCATGGTAGAGGCAAATATGTGTAAAAATAAGTATAGAAATAAACATTACCTTTTTGACAAATGATTTTGAAAACACAATAGTAGTGCTACTAGTCAGATCAATAAGCAAGCAGATGGTGATGCATGTAGTTGTAGTACTTCACTCAGTCAGCATTTGAAGCACTTTAATTAGTTCAGCTGTCCAACCCTCTTTCTCCCCCATGTCATTCTTCATGTATTATGTCAATAGACAAGGAAATATTAGAATTATTATCCTTATGTTACAGATGGAAAAAGTGGGACAAAATGATACAGAAGTCATAAAACAAGACGGTAGAAATGCCTTGGATAAAATACCATTTTGTTTCCAGTCATGGAATATAATTTCAGAGAAGAAAAAAAGAAATTGACAGAGTGCTTAAAGTTACAGCATATAAAGAAATGAAGATTGATATGGTTATGTAAAAATTTAACAAAAGCAGAATATAATGGTGTTTATAATCACAATAATGAGATGTACTTACTGCTTATTTTAAGTTAGATTAATAAACAGCACAAGTATTTAACAAGATCCTCTAAGATGCTATTCTTGAAGGTATTGGGAATAATTACTAATAAAAATCACAATAACTGCTGGCTGGAGAACAGTCCTGGGTAGAAAAAAGAGTTTTTCTATTCTAGATTTCTCCATTTCTTTCACCATACAACACCTCTTTTACTAACAACAGTATCAAGCAAACAGAAAGAACGCGTGTGCAGTCCTGGTTCTCACATCAGCCTTTCAGAACTTGCTATGAATGGACTTTTTGTATTAAAAAAGTAAAGAAGGGAAGTGAAAAACCCTGTGCATACTTTCTGAACTTAACATGCATATGCTAAGTCCTAGTCTAATCAAAATTAACTATGAAATTAACAATGAGTTAATGAAGACAATATTTCACTCCTTCTTTTAAAAACTTCAGCTATTTTGATCTCTTTTAATTTGCTCTGGAATTACTTTTCTGTGTTTTAAAGTAAAATCACTTGTCTTCCTCAACATGAGGATATGCCCATGATGTTCTATACAACTGTAGTTTGCATGGAGTCTCTGCCAGTGTGTAAAATAATTTCACATCTATTCTAGTATGTGCCAGTTCAAGTGCTGGCTGGTAACCAGAGTAGCTCATTGTCATGCTCGCTTCAGTGATTTTCTTCATGAAAATATTTGCAAGTTTGTTTTGGAAGCAAATCAGCAACTCATGTTCTTTTTTTTTTTTTTAAATTAACACCCAGGACAAAACCAATTATCTACAATGAACTAAAGTAAAATTGTGTTCTATGAATATATGTTTAAACTTTATATACCACTGCTTTGTAAAGTATAATAAAATAAAATAACTTGTGTTGCAACAGAAGATTAATTCTAGCAAATAGTAAACTTCCACTAGAAACTTTCAATTCAAAGTTTTGTCTACCTAAGAAATATCAGAGCAAGTCTATTAACCCCAGTAACACATACAATACCACACTAAAATGAGAAGAAATATGTTAATTAGAAGGCAAAAATGTACATGTACTGTTACTGGCTTGATTTTAACCTATCTAAATTTAGACTAAACACTGAAAAATATAGTTAGAAATTTAGTTAGTCAGCCTCAGCAAAGCAGTGTGAGTATGGGGGCATCTCAAGAACATAATCATTATGCCTAAAACTGAAATTGCTTTGAGAGCTAACTAACTTTGTCTCTCCGTAAAGGGAGCCTGCAAACAGGACACTAAGTGAGATGTGTTGATGAAGTGCTTGTGGATAGCTCACAAAATGAATGCGAGCCTTATTCCGTGCTTCAGGGGACACAATTTTTAACATAAAAAACTACAATGAAACCCAAAACAGGCAATGTGTTGTTCCACAAAACTAACCTTAGCAACAGCATTTAGTTCCAATTCATACAACTAACTTGCACCTATATGTGAGGTAGACGGCTTCATAATCAATATAGTCAATATATCAATATTAAGATATAGCCAATACTGTCAACAAACTCAAGAGTGATCCATTTAATCATAATGTAAGCACCTATGGGTCAATTGGATAGCTCTCTAGGATCTGTTAACTAGATTCACTACATGCATATCCGTTAAGGGAATTTAACTACACCTAGCTCATATAGAGAAATCTTTATTAAAGACACCTAAAGTTAGAGTAAACTGAATTTGTTAACTTTGTGAAATGAATAGTGCGCACTAATCTTACTGTAAGGGACACTGAAAAAGCACATTTTCAATATCTAAAATACAATGGGTCAGATTTAACTAGACTGAGAAGCAATGCTAAGCATTCTCATACGGGACAAGATCTAGATCCAAATCGGGAAATAAGAGCCTGTCTCCTGTGTAAGTCCCAGACAAAAACCCAGATGACCTGTCTTTTAGCAACCCTATAAATATCTTCAGCTCAGTTAAAACTTTCCTTAGTGAACTGTTCGGAGTTTTTGTTTGTTTTGGTTGGTTGGGTTGGGAGATTTTTGTGTTTGTTTCTTTTTTCTCCTTTGTACTCCCATCTGTGTTCCTGAAATATCCAGGAGACTGGCTAGATAGAGGAATGTCAACCCAAACTTTACTATTATCCCTGTTTAGGCAAAGAGCCACTCAATAAAATTTGTCAGAAAAAGTTGTTATGGTCAAACTACAGCTAACTTCATCACACTGTCTGGAGCAACATTGTGCTGAGGTTGCATCTTTTGCAAAGCACCTGACTGGTCATAACATATATTTACAAAACAGGAAACCTAAAGAGTTCAGAACTGCAGCTTATGCCTTTCACTCGAACGTAATATTCTGGATGAGCCTCTGTCTGGTATTAAATTGAACTGATATGCAATTAAAAAATACAAGATGTATAGATCTGGAAGGCAGGCAGTCAAAAAGAATCTGATTCAGTGATCCAGACATCTCAGGCTGGGAGATCTGTAGCTCCATATTCCTTTATTTATCTACAGGAAAATATAGTACATATTATAATCTTGCTCAAGGAGTCTTCTTATGGAGTAAGCAGAACAATGAAAGCAGGGTAACCTTAGAAAGACCTGCGTCTTTTTTCAGAAATGAAGCTGGACTTAAATTTATAGGTTTCACTTTTGCAGGCAGTCATGACTTTAAGTGAGGTTATTACTATGGAAATAAGATAAGATCATAGGATGTAGCATTAAGTTCCTAGAATATGTCTGTATACTGTAGTTTCATTTGTTTTTCTGTCACCAAAGTTATTCCACACATTTGTTTCTAGTCTTTGCCTTCAGCTCATGCTAACATGCTGCCATTTCCTCTTCAAAATGACATAGTGTGTAACGTTAAGTGTTTCGAAAGAAAAAGTAACAAACTGTAATTGCAGCTGGGGAATGTTAATACTAGCAATGTATGATTCAGTATTAAAAGAAGAAAAAAGTCTTTTGTGATCACAAAAACCTTAAAGTTTTCAAGCTGCTAAAAGAAGGTGGGGATCTTGATGGCATATTTTAACTTTAAAATCCCCTGAGAGTCTCACATACTTCTGTTCACTTACATGCTGTATAACACAGCATATAATGGAAAAAAAAAAATCAAATAACATACACAGGTACATACACACTTGTGGACAATAAATTTGATCACAATAGCCTTGCTTACCTGAATACTGTTTACTTGTGTGAAGTTTTACTAATTTCAGTAATATTATTTCCACGAATAAAAGTTGTACTGGGGACATAATGCAATGTTCAACCAATATTGTCTGTAAAGATCTACAAGTTCTTTCAAGAAAATAAAAAACCTGTAAATCATCAAGAGTATTCAGGCTACTCTATTTAGCAACATAACCTCTACTGGATATTAGAATTCTTGATTCTTGCAGTTTTTAAATTTTGATACTAGATTAAGTCTTACGAAAAGGAATAAAATTAGTCTGTACCAGATTCTGATAATGTGTGCAAGAAAGGAGGAAAAATTGACTTAATCAATTACTCCAAAGGCAATAGTGAAGCAACAGCTATGAAATTTAAGTTACAGGACTGAAACCCAGATTTGTCCTATAATTATAATGGTGGTGTGGTTGGGTATCAGGACTCTGCCTGTGTACGCTTCCAGCGCTTTTAAAGCATTAATTCCCTGAGTGATCCAGGATCTCCTCAGCTAGTAAACTGCGTAGATGAGCTAATGGACTAGTTTGATACAGTGAATGAATGCGAGACTGAACTCCTGACCTCCACAAAAAAAGTTTTAACTAATTGGTGTAGGAACTCTTGTGATATGAATTTTGGGCTGCCCTGCAGTTTGCCTCAGGTAGCTCCTGCTGTGCCTAGACCAATCTGAATGTTTCAGTATGTTGAGCAACACCCTGGACAAAATCCCCAAGAGCCTTCGCTTCTCCAGGCTAAATAGTCTCAGATCTCTCAGCCTTCCCTCATATGGGAGGTTCTCCACTCCCTTCATCATTCTTGTGGATCTTAGCTGGTCTCTCTCAAGTATGTCCATGTCTTTCTTGTACTGGGGAGCACAGAACTGGACACAGTACTCCAGATTATGACCTCACCAGTGCTGAGTAGAGGGGAAGGATCACCTCCCTCAACTTGGTAGCAACATTTCTCCTGATGCAGTCCATGATACCATTAGCCTTTTTTGCAGCAAGGGCACATTGGTGGCTTAGGTTCAACTTGATGTCCACCAGGACCCCCAGGTCCTTTCCTGCAAAGTTGATTTCCAGATGGATGACCCCCGGCATGTATTGGTGCATGGAGTTGTTCTTCTCCAGACGCAGGACTTTGCAGTTCTCCTTGTTAAATTTCATGAGGTTCCTGTCAGCCCGTTTATCCAGCTTGCATTAAACATTAAGAAATTTTGATTCTTTTCCATTTAAGAGACATCTAAAAATTTTCAGATTTGGTTCAGGTAGCTAAGAATCAGTTCAAATTCTCAATACCTTCACTGAAGAATTTAACACATCCCTAATGAGAAATGTTTGCAATTTGCAAGGTAAATTTGCATAACAAACCATTTTAAGTACTTCTGTTTAGTTTGTGTTAATTATTCATTATTTTTTGCTGTCATTATTTTTAAACTCCTGTCCTCATTTTAGTTTGTGACCCTTTATATACTCAACATCTGGATACTAATTTATTTTTGCTTTGCTGAAGTGTACTTAAAAGTACATATACTACTACAAAAGGCACAATCTCTTTGTCTTCCTTGGAGTTTTGTAGAGATTTCTGTTTCAGTGCTGCTTCTACAATTATTATATAGAATTCTATTTAAAGTTGAGCTTAAGGAAAATCTATAAAAAGAAGCTCTGTGGTATTTTCAATACATAGAAAATCAGAAATCAGTTTTTGTTTTTTAAGTCATTGTAAATACAACTTTGTTTTCATTTTTTCTAATTCTTATTACACTTCTGTGAGGCACAGAATACAAAGCAGTTATGGTAAATTTAAAAATATAATCATGGCATAATTAAGCAGATATGTAGGATGAAATACAGAGTAGAGTAGTCAGGCATTACTGAATCTGGCAGCTGGGTAGAGGCAAAGCTTTTTCAGCTCCCTGTTTTCAAGTCCCACCACCAATAGAGATGTTAAGCATGTGTTCTTGATAGGCACACACAAACACGTCTATACAACACACATCTACTTGTAAGTACAGCCAGACACACAGATTAATACAGTCAGGAAACATAGCACTCATGCAAACACAAACAGCACCAACGGCCTTGTTCCATTCTCCTCTATGGCAGTTCAGGATGAAGGTCTGTTAGTGGATCCCTTTGATAACTGAACTTAGACAGTCATCCTCTTTCTCCTCATTTTCTGGCATCTTGGCATATGAGTCACTGAAGCCTGCAGACACACTCCAGTTCCTGGAAAAAAGGTCAGCTTGCATGCATACACACACACACACACACAGAGAGGATCCCTCCAGTAACTCCCCCTAGTCAAACACTCTGCCTACCCAGTAACAGACACTTGGATCTTCTTGTCTCCAGTTGCCTCATGTGTGCACACACACATGCAAATGGGTTTCTCAGCTGACCCAACAGCCTCTCCAGTAGTTGACTTGGACCTCCTGGTCCCTCCAGTTGCCAACTTGCAGACCCTCTCTTTTCTCCATTATCTGATCTGGTCTAAACTTACGGCTCCCAAGACTTGTATCCAACTTCATGGCTAATCTGGCTTGGTATTTGCTAGTGATCACACACACTGATGTATGTACTCTCCCTTGCTCCAGTTGCTGGTACCAGATACACATGGTCCCCTCTGACCCATGGTCCCAGTTCTTCTGCTGGAATGTAAACCTCCAGACACACACACACAGATACACAGAATATATAAAAGAACATCTCACCCAGGAAAACAGTTAGAAGTGGAGTTCAATATGAAAAACTGGTCATCAGGTGCAGACCATTGTCAGACAAGTGTACTGACCAGCAGCCTATTTACACACAGCCATACCCTTTCAACCCTTTATTCATTAATTTTCCCATGACTGATCCTCATGCATAGTGATATGAGAAAGAAAATGTTTATAATACTTCGATACACTTCTAGTCCTGAATTTTCTTTCTGACGCTTTTTCTCGGAATGTGGACAACTGAAGAGCAATAGTGATAAATCCCAAATCAGTTCCAAATTCTCCCAAATCCCCTCATAAAAAATAAAATCGTTCATACGTTGCAGCTACAAGTGCATTCAAACTTTACAGCCTGGGTTTCTAGTATTCCACAGTCACACATCTTCTGGGAAACTCCAGTGCTCCCCTTTTATACAAATCATATTTCTCATATTAATTTCTGGGGAAAAAGTCTGTAGTCATGGTCTGCTAGTCAGAAACTGCTTAAAGATGAGGTCTCCAGATGGTTCTTCAGAGTTAGGAAAACCTTCTGGGATGCTATGGAACAGGTGTCCATACATTCAGTTCTATGGTCAAAATAGACAAAAAGAGGGCTTTATAGCATATTATGGAAATATCTATCTTACATCTACTGATCTATTAGGATGCACGTGGGAACAAATGTAACCCTCTTCAAAAGGTTCCATAAAATGCTACCTAGCGCACTGCCTTTTCCATTTTCTCTCCCTTAAATAAGCTCAAAAGGAGATGGCTCCAGCTTTTTCTTCATAGTATCCATGAACTATAGCTAAGAAAAATATAAAGCAGAATTGCCATTATCTTTCTCTGATTACTATGAATACTCCATAAAAAAATTTATTGGAAGAGACCATTAATTTGAAACTACTCATTTAATCCATCTGTGGGCAGGCCACTGTGTGATCTGCAAAAATGAACTTAGAAAACAAAGGACTAAATTCTATCCTATAGAGCATGCAAATAATTTCCAGTTGACAAAAATAAGGGGCAGAAACATTATTTAGTTTTAATCATCTGAAACTTAGTCATACTTGGGCATCTTGACAAAGCAAGTCTTCTATACTCCTTCCTGTGAAGAAAGACAGGGCTTTCTTTCCCAAAGAGGCTCAGGATTGTTAATTCTCTTGTGCATCTCTGCACACATATAGAGAGCCTTAATGCCTAGATAACTGTGATTTGAAGAAGTGATGTTAAGTGTGGAGATTCTTATCCAGATATATATTTTGGCAGTACTCTTCAGTAACATTATTTGTTTAAGCTGAAGAATGAGTTTTTAAATGGTGATGCAGATGAAATTGATGGAAGTGTTTGGCAACATGACAACTGCCTTTCACTTATTTTTACAATATAAAAGCAAGTGTTATGAGAGTAAAAAAAGCTCTACATTGAGAAACAAATTATCACGTTTAGGAAAAAAAAGCTCCATAACTTTTTTTTCTCTGAGGTTGGACTTTTATTCTGATACTTATTATTCTGATAGATGGTTTTAGCTTTGCTTTGACTCAAATAATTTCCTGGAAGTAGTAGAGTTAGAAAGAGCAGTCTTCTAGTACCTGCTGTTAAAAGATTTTAAGCTTAAGGTTCATGATAATTAGACTAACCAGTGGATGCTAGGAAGTGCAAAGTGTGTTCTAGGAACATAAATTTTTTTGCAGTTTCTGAGATAGATTATAAGAAATCCTTCAGTTGGTGGGCATCTGGATAGCCATTTATATAAATTTATGTCAAGATAGACTACACTGCCCAATGTATGCATGTAAGTACAGCTGTTATTATTTCCTTAGGTTTTAAGCAAGAACATCACAACAATTCATTGAAGATTTGTTTCTAAAAGCAGTAAATTCTTGAGACATCTCCAAATATATGCTTCTGGGAATGAAGCTTTCTCTTCTAAAGAAGATTTCCTTGAATATATATGACTATATAAGTAGTCATAAACAAAATCAATACAATCAGGAAAAAACAGAATAAATGTTTATTTTCCTTGTATTTGTGAAAAAAAGTTTAGAAGTTTTGCAATTTTCTCGTCTCAGCCACTGAGGCTGTCTCACCTGTTAGAAGCCTAATATTGCCAAATAGACACAATATTGAATACAAAGGCAAATATAGTCATCAGTCTCATATACCTACCTAAGTATGTTTGTATTCTGTGTGACCCATTTTTATGAGCCAGATTCATCCAAAAACATTAGCACCCTCTCTGCATGTGCTGCTCTGTTGGTCTGTACAAACATAGTGTGTTTGGCATATTCAGGTCATGCTGGATTTATTCAACTTATACAGATTGTTGGCATCAGCAGCAAATCTGATTTACACCCAACATATTAGATATATTTCATGCATATTGTGCCAGCGATCTGTACACTATAACATGTTTGACATTTCTGGTTGTCCTGTGGCCTTGTCAAAACTGCAAATTATGAACAACATGTCAGAAGTCCTCAAGCTCCACTTGAACCAAATTTATTTGGAGAAAGAAAAATAAATATCTTGGCAAACATGAACATATGGTAGGCTGAGTCTTATTTCCTGCAATCTTATTTTCTCATAGAAAATTATGAAACTGCAGGACACTGAGTGTGAATCAGCTTCAGAAGTGGTACCCAGGAAACTCTTCTAGTCAGAATGCATAATTGTTCCATTTTGCTCCTTTCTATTTGGATAGTCCTACTTTACCCTTTCTCCCCACACCACAAACCCAAGACAATATCAAGGCCTAATTTTTTACAGCACACATTTAGGTAAGGCTTGAGGCTTAAAACATTTTTATTGCAAATGCAAATATAATTAGGATTTTTTTTTATTAATTGTTAAAGCATTATACTTGCATTACTTTTCATTACTATTATTATTCCAAAATAGCCTATATTCTTATTTTTTTTTAATTTCAGTACAAGATAACTCTAAATTGTAAAGGTACGTGGAAGGACAGTATCTGCTCCTTTAAGGGTAGCCAGTCAAAGGAGCCATAAACCAGAAGACACAGAGACAAACCTGACCAACAAATGATAAGGGAGGTCATTATAAGAACAGACCTGGTCAGTGGCATGAATTGGTATGAGCATGTGGGGTGTGAAAATGTTTATTTTTTCAGCTGGGAAGATAAGGACAGAGCAAGAGACAAACATAGAGAGACATAAAACGACCGATTAGGATCAACAAAGACAATAACAAGAAACAAACCTGGTCAGTCACACTAGTTGATGGGCTACAAGAAACTGCAGGCAAACCAGAACTTTGAAATGGTACAAACCTGAGGCTCCAGGATGTTGGAAGGTGCCAATTCATGAGGCAATGTGCAGGGGAAGGAGGAGCAGAGGCGAACAGAGAGTGTGGTAGGCAGAAAGGGGTATAAAAGGGGCCGGTTGTGTGTAAAACAGGACTGGTCAGTATGCTTGTCTGGCTGAGCCCTGTGCCTGGTCACCACAGTTTGTCTTGTCTTCTTATATCTTCTTATTAAAACTTTTCTTAACTAACTCTCACCATAATCTCATTCTTTATCCTCTGTGTGTGTGTGTGTGTGTGTGTACTACAAGGACTCAGTACCAGCTGCTGCTGAGACCTAAGTGTGTGTGAGTGAAACTTGGTGCCAGCTACTAGAGTCAGACTGAGGGTGGGCACCCCGGCCTGTGGCGTCAGCTATGGGAAGCAGAAGTTACATCTGTAGCTCACACCTGTGTTCCGGGGCATGGGGCTGGGCTCCAGCTACTGGGGCAGGAGGGGTCCTCAGCTGGAGCAACTGGAGAAGGTGGCAACAGTCCTGACATCCCTAATACAAATCATTCTCAACTTCACTGGCTTGTGGATGATTAACTGTGGAGGTATTTAGGGAGAAAGAACAATTGCTATGGTGAAGTATAATCTCTCAATAGGGCCTTAGTCTTCTGTTCCCAAATCATTGATGTCATGTTTGTTTCGCTGAAAATATTGCTACCGGTAAAAATGAAGCACCTTATAGGTGGAGCTCAGAATCTACTGTCAGTCCAACCCATGTTTTAACAGTATAATATTCAAAATTATTAGTACAAATACAGAAATATTCATTCCTGGTATAGAGCAGTGCAGTAAATTCCAGTAACACTGGTCCTCCTACCTGGAGGTGTGTGAGGTTTCATAGAATCATAGAATGGTTTCGGTTGGAAGGGACCTTAAAGATCACCTAGTTCCAACCCCCCTGCCACAACCAGAGGCACCTTTCCACTAGATCAGGTTGCTCAAAGCCTCATCCAATCTGGCCTTAAACAATTCCAGGGAGGGGGCATCCACAACTTCTCTGGGCAACCTGTTCCAGTATCTCACCACTCTCACAGTCAAAAATTTCTTCCTAATATCTAATCTAAATCTACCCTCTTTCATTTTAAAACCGTTACCCCTCATCCTATCACTACACGTCCTTGTAAAAAGTCCCTCTCCCGGTTTCCTGTGGGCCCCCTTCAGATACTGGAAGGCTGCTATGAGGTCTCCTGGGAGCCTTCTCTTCTCCAGGCTGAACAGCCCCAACTTTCTCAGACTGTCTTCATAGGTTTGCTATGGAGGTCTTGTCCACTTTGCGTGGAGGAGCATGATGCTGTTGTTGACATTGGTTCTTACTTTCTCCTTAGCCTGAGGGTCCCGCTTAGAGGTCTGGGTGTGCATTCCCTGGCCCCCACTGGGCTTCTTCTGGGGGTCCCCACAGGGGAGAGTAGCAGGAGGTAGGATCCAGGTCCAACCAGCCAAGGCTGCCCCGGCCCCCTGAGAGACAACTGCCCTGCCCCTGCTGGGGCTGGTGACAGGGGGTGAGGATCCCACTGTATTTTACATCTTCAGAAGCACACCAATCTGCCTTGAAATCATGCTTACCAATTCATAAGCTGCATGGGAAAAAAGGCAATGCCCAGCCTATACCATTTGTTTTCTACAGTTAACAGTAATTTTGTTCTTTTTTGGTTTTCATAGCTATAAGCAAGGAAAGGAAAAGAGAGTACTGTTTCTATGGAAATAGATAAAAATTTGTTAACAAAATTTGCGTTGTCATATATTTCTAGCACTATACCACTAATAGACTGATTGCCTAGTACTGAAAAATGCTCACAGAAATTAAGAACGCACTTTATTAATTTTGCAAAATGATGGATCTTCTCTTTGGGGAGGTGTGTGGTTTTCAGTACCCTGAGTCCTTTGGGAGCAGAGGTTTGTGCATAGCTCTCATAACACCACTGTTCTGAAAACTGACTAATTTTGCTACAAAACTCTTTGAAACACCTCTAATTCTGGAATCATTCAAGATTTATGACTCTGGTTCTCCTGTCTAGAGGTGCAAATGCCCTATAGTATGAAAAAGTGCAAAGGGAGATGAATCACACCATTTTGACAAAAAGAAAATCTGTTTGTTTCCTAGAGAATATTATTACACAGATCAATTCCTCATTCCCTGTCTTATCCTACAACTATTCCACAGGTTAAAACTTTTATGCAAAACTATTTCTGTTGTCTCAAGAAGAAGAAATGATTCCTCATAGACATTTCTGTGTGCTTTTAAGGTTTGAAAGCTGAATATACAAATAGGTTCTGTCAAATGTCAGTGGCAGTGTACTATATATGTACTATGAACCTATAATTATTATTTGCCATTTTTATTGTTGCAGCATCTGATGTCTTCGATTGGAGATCTGTACTACTTCTAGCATGACAACTTACTAGAGTTTGAAAATATGACCTTTTACCATTATTAATTTTACGCATCTTCCTAAATGTAACATATGACAAGAAAGGATTCTTTGTTGAATTGAATGTTCAGACAATACTCCCATCTATTCCAAAGGATTTTTTGCTGGCTTAGGCAGTGTAATATTTCTGCAGCATATTTTTCTAGGCATTAATTTTTCAGACTGACCTGGGGAAAAAAAAGAAAAAGAAAGATGGAAAAAGACAGTAACATGGTAAAATACCCAGTATAAACTGGGTGAAATGCATTCACTTCAGTCTTACCTCTACAATTACATTCAATGGAGTACAAAGAAGAGATAGAGGCTACAGGGGGATAGGCATTTACCTTCTTTAAACTCAGAAAGCTTCTATTTCAAAAATAGCATCCTTTATTCAAAGGTACATCTATTTAAAAATGCTTGGGTAACACAAAAATCTTTCAAAACTTACAGAATGTGTGATATTTTTATGCTTACAATAATTTTATCTTTTTTGTCTGTTTTTAATACATTTCAGATAAGACAGTACATACTTTTATTGTTGACATTTTAATGGACTTTTTAATATCAGAAGTTCTTTCATAAAAATGACAACATAAGAAATTATGTTCTTTCAACATAAAACATGTCTCAGAGACAGTATGTGTCTGGGTTTTTTATTATTACTGTAAGAAGAATGTTCATAAACAACATTTATTGACATTATTTAGATAGTAACAAATCTTCCATTTGTATTGTACCTTGAGAGAAATTAAACATAAGTTGTTTGAAATAAAGTCAGCTTAATATGTAGATGAATCAGACGATAGATACCTGTGACAAAGAATACCTTTAATATTCAATGATACTTCTAGTTTAAAGTGATTTAAAAGGAAGTGATGTCACTCAGATGTAATGCAAAATCCATCTACAGATTTGTCATTCTCATTAGTTTTCCTTGGTTTTGAAATTAATCTGACTTTTCTGTAATTCTCAGGTATGCAAAAGTAAGGAAACAATTAATTTACATATTTAATGTAAACTTCAGGTATATCTACAATGTAGTATTTCTATTCCAGTGCTAAATTTGTGCTAAAGGTTACATGATTTTGTCTCCATGGAAACTCAGAATCTAAAGGGTGGCTCATGAGAGGTGCTGAAGCATACAAAATAGTGTCAAGATTAACATAATTGTTTACCCTAAACATACAGTTCTGTTTAATATCTTTATCAGTGATCTGGCTGAGGGGATTGAGTGCACGCTCAGTAAGTTTGCAGACAACACCAAGTTGGGTGGGAGTGTTGATTTACTTCAGCGTAGGAAGGCTCTGCAGAGGGATCTCGACAGGTTGGATCGATGGGCCAAGGCCAGCTGTATTAGCTTCAACAAGGCCAAGTGTCAGGTTCTACACTTGGGGCACAAGAACCCCATGCAACGCTACAGGCCACTAAACCTTTACTGTACTGGAAGAAGACAGTTTCTAAGTTGTGCTTCTCTATCCATGTTTTTTTTGTTTTCTTTAGGAGCTGGTAAGGAGTTCCTCCTTCTCAGTACCACCCCTTATACAATCTAATTAATATCATTTTCAATAGGTAAAAGATATAAAAAAGAATCTTGAAGATTTTTTCAGCTGCATGAGAGGGAATTATTTTGCAGTCATCTATTCATAGCAATTTCAGGATCCAATATGATTCCAAGGAGTCTACGAACCAGTGACTGTATGACATTCTGTTGTACCCTGATTTAGATGGGTTTAAAACAAATGTCTAATCACACCTTTAGGATGGGAAGACTGGATAAAGGGTGTGCTGGACTGACTCCCATGACCTGTGATCTTTCAGTGATGACTGTCTGAAATTATCATCACACTCTAGTATATTGACTTCGATATGCAGGAGATGGGCATAAAGGTTTAGAATAAAGATTAGATAAAGGTTTAGAATTTCTGGTAGAATAACAGGGGGAACATTTACAGGAATATTGAATTGTGTGAATTGGGTTTTAGGTGCCTAAGTTCTATTGTTCTTCATTTGTGGAATTTTGTCATTAGAACATTTAGATGACAGAATAGATTTAATTCCTCTTCACTTCTTTGGGTTTTTGTTTAGTCCAAAGAATGTGAAGTATAAACTGCAAAAAACTGAGAGTCTACATATTCTTAGTTATGTGTTGAACCCATTGGAAAACTCAGGCTTCTTTTGGTAGTGCCTTCTTCTGAACTCAGATATGTTCTTGACTTCACAGTGACCTAGTTTCAGAAAAGTAGTGCCTGGGCTGTCTGCTGATAGATGAGATTTTGAGGATAATTTTTCCCCCCCCTAGGGAGATGCTAGGTGTCCTAACTTTCAGTGAGCTGTAGTTCTACATAAATCTATTTTTTATCTCTGCTAAGTGTCTTCCCTTCAAAAAGCAGTTTTGTGTTTTAAACTCCATGTAGAAAGAAATATATACTACAAAGCCACATGCGAAGGACCTGTTTTAGTCATCCTTTTGGTTTCTTATTTTTCTATTAGTTGTCTGTCATTCATTAAATCAAGCAGAGGCATTTAACATTATATTTAGTGGATGGAAAGGGAAAGGTTCTCTTTAACACCCTGACGAGTCCTTCAAAAGTGTTTAGTTTTCTTCACTGACAATGGAGTTTGATTAACACCTAAATTAGGAATGCAAAGAATTAGTTGCCAGTGGGAAGCTGATCTTTGATGTTACAAAGTCAAAACTAGAAATTTAATATAGAAGGTTAAAACTGGTTTAAAGGTTTCTTTTACTTTTAGCTAGTTCCTCCCTCTCCAGCACAAGGATCTGAAAGTGTATCTGTAAGTGTAATCACAGAGGCTTCTTCTGGGAAATTCAGGCAAACAACCCACTGCTATTCTGTCTCTTATTCTTTTCAACAGAAAAGAAAAAAGACAAGTTTGGTCTATTATAAGGTTTTTTCAACCACAGACAAAGTTCAAAGCAAGCCACAGCTGGAAATAAAAGTAAATTGTTTTGTTTTTTCCCCTCTCTCTTCTGGAATTATCTTGTGTCTATGAACCATAGTGTGGTTGAATAATCTGGCCATAACAGAAGCTAATTTAGCAATGTGAAGCACACTAAGAATATGCGTACTTCCCCTTTCCACCTACACTCTTTCAGGAAAGGGAATGAAGACAAGTTGTCCCATTTTCAACATCAGAAAAGATCGTGTCTCAAGAAACTTACGAAACTTTTCTTCTTTTTCAGTAGTGCTGATGCTCACAGGAAGAGATGAACTATCAAAAAAAAATACTTACAAATAAGACTTCGGAAATTTTGTGATATCATGCAAAAAAACCCCACCAAAAACAAATAAACAAAATTTTTCATTTCAGTATGATGCAAAGTGCACACACTGAAAGAAATTATGCAAGGTCCAATGAAGAGTTTAGAGCAGATATAAATAGCTTGTGATTAATTATACTGGTAACTGATAGTGAACCTGAGAAACAAAAAACCCAGAAGAGGAAGATGAAAAGTATGCTGACATTTGACTTTTCCTGTGTACAAATGGAGAAACAAACGTTCTTTTATTTTTCATATGAAAAAATTTAGATTAGGAAACAACAATAACAAGATATGAAGTGTTCAAGAACCTGTTTTGATGAAAACTGATAAAATAATTTTGATAGTGAATCAGTGGTTTTGTAGTATTTAGTAAAAAATTAGTTGCAAGTGGTTACCAGAGCATTGTCTGTCTGTCTGTGTGTGTTTAAATACATGTGTCTTCTAAGGGATCATATATTTTGTACAGTGAACTTTTCAGTGACCTTAGAGCTGTACTCATGAGTGTCTGCGTTGTGCTAATAAAAGCACAGCTTAAAGGCTAGTGAAGAAATATGGGATTGTATCAGGGACTCCTGATACAGCAAGCACAATCTGACAGCACTAGCCTTGAAAGTGCAAGCACAGGACAATAGCCAAGGTCTCAGGCTATATACATAAATCACTAATGATTAATTACTGATCACTAAAGGAGCACAACCTTGGCAGCTGAGTGAAACCTGTTTCAGGGTTAAAAAAGAAAACAGAGAAGAAATCTCAAGCATTTGTAAAACACGCCATGTAGAGTAAAACTTGGATGCAACATGGAGTTTATGGATGAGAGAGCAAAGAGGAAGTAAGTAAACTGTGTTAGCAAATATTTTTAAGAAATGACCCAAGCAAATCCAAGAGTGAGGAGGAAGAACCCCCACCATCAACACCACACCCCACTCAATAAAAAGTAGGAAGAAACACCAAGCATCATCCTCATACTCCTCGTGGTGAGGAACTGGGGTGGTGGCTACTTGAAATAACAAAGCTTTTGACAGGTGAACAGGCACCAGATAAAAGAGTAAGTACTAGAGTTTATATTTGTCAGCTTATGTTTGCCAGTTGCAATAGGATCAGTTTTTTAAATGACCTATGATACCTATATCCTTTTGATTGCATTGTAAGTGTATTGTAGACACTCAAATACACCAACGTCTATGTCATAATTGTGCTTCTGTAGCCCACATTAAATTGTTCAGAGTACGTAATCTGCTACTCCAACCTTGAGAAGTAGTTGTTAAAATTTGAATGCAACAATATATTTTCAGGCAAACTGGCTGTGTTTGTAATACAACAATATCTACCCTTCAAAAATCCCTTGACTTTAATTCCAGTTACTTAACTGAATATAACTTTTTCTAGAGCATATAATCTATAATTTGAATGTAATTCAGGTAAGAGGTTCTTGATGGAAGATCACGTCTCAGAAATATATTTCTGCATAAGGTGGCTCCAATCCACAGTTGCAATAGTTAGCCTTCCCTTCCCTTCCCTTCCCTTCCCTTCCCTTCCCTTCCCTTCCCTTCCCTTCCCTTCCCTTCCCTTCCCTTCCCTTCCCTTCCCTTCCCTTCCCTTCCCTTCCCTTCCCTTCCCTTCCCTTCCCTTCCCTTCCCTTCCCTTCCTTTTCCTCAAAAATACATATGAAAAAGGGTACCATATGTTACTCAGATTTATTCGAAAAACAGCTGATAGACAGTGACTTCCAACAGACTTCTGAAGAAACAAGAACAATACTCTCTTTAAAGGGTTATCTGAAGTTATTTGTATGCCATACCTGAAACAAGACTACATTTAGTTATTGCCCAGTCTTATCTCATCTAACAGTGTTTGAGACTGAATGCCAGGCATTGTTGTTATGGCAAAGGAATGCATCACAGCTGTTCTAGCAGTTTTCAGCTTCAAAATGTTCAAATATATTTTTAGTTAAACACTTTTAGAGAGAAAAGATGAAAGAAAAATTTACATGCATATAAAATTGTTGCTTAGATGGGATATTGAGAATGAGCATTTGGTTATTTTCTTGTTTTCTGAATATTTTTTTATATATAGTCTTTTTTTTAATTAAGAAAGACCTTTTTTGTTTTATTTTTCTTCTAGAACTTGTATCTTTCAGTTACTACTAACAGAAATACTATTAAATTTATTTATTTTAATTAATAAGTAGCAGCTGACAGCTACAATGAAATGTGAAATGTCTTTTTTCATGTTGTTTGAATGAACATCCAGCAAAATAAAGTGTTAACAAGGTACTGAACATGCAAAATCCACCCACATGTGAGTGTGAAGTTTCATAGATTTCAGAAGTAGAAGAGTTTTACCTATATTTTTCCAACAGATTAATTAATACACTTTTCCTTTTTGTATGTATGATAAAAATACCTGAAACACACAAGTTACTGTAAATATAGACTGAAATAAGATGTGAAATATCAATCCCTACAGTGAAGAAAGACCTTTACTATGCCTAACCAAAATGCCATCCCAATGTGACTGTGATCACTGATACATGTTCAGAATATTTACTTTTCACCTCAACCACTTATGTATTATCATATTGTGATTATATTTAAACCATGTTTCGTAAGTTTTGTTATGACATGACGTGTGACGGTGACAGCTATAGAAAATAAAAAACTATATCACATACATAGTTCCCCCTATACATTAGAATAGCCTGTCAAAGAATGAAGCTGGATTAATTTCAAGTTTCTTGACAAATCTATCCTTTTTTTCTGATGCTACATACTTAAAAATTGATAGTTTAATGATGTATTGCCAAGTGATTTCCCAGATAAAAATTAGGCTGACATATTGAATTCCTCTAGTCCTCCTTTTCTTTAGTCCTCTGACCATATCTATTCTTTTTCTATAAATTCTGTAAAGTAACAAGCATTACTTCAAATGTCCTTTTGACTAGTTCTGTTGCTTTAGGGTTGATTTCCTTATGCTTTGCTGTACTCAAGATAACTGAAACCTTTTGTTTCTTATTCTTTCTTTCTTATGGCCTACATTCTTATCTCCTTGTCAGAATTATTTGTATGCAGTATATGATTAAAATTAACCTTTCTTTTTTTTTTTCTCATGACTCAGGCAAAAAAATGCAACAAGATATTGAAGACATTTGCATACCTATTACCTTTTTTCCTTTCCCCTTCTCTACTGTATCTGTATTCTTCTTATCTGTTTACCTATATATAGGGCCTTTCCTTGTTAACTCTGTTTTACTAATATAATTTTGAACCTTACTCTTTCTAGATTTATCATCCCTTACTTGATCTATTTCTTCTTACCGACCCTTTGTAATGTGGCCATTTTTCCACTTTTGCAATCTCTTTTTTGATTTCCAAGGCATGGACCATCTCTCAGTGCACTCATAATGATATTACTCTATTTCATAATGACAGTTTGTAATTTTTAACTTGATATACACCATTAAATAAATTCGTGTTCCCTTCCACTGTTTTATCCCACAGATTTTTTTTTCCAATGATTCTATAAACAATATATTTCAAGTATTAACAACAAATCTGGTAGTTAATATATTGACTATGTACGCTTTGAAAGTATGTGTTCTATTTATTCCAAAAGGACTTCAAAATGAACACTCAGTTTATAGTATTCTCTTTAGTATTTTAAAGGAATTTCTTTGTGTTTAATTATACTAAGAACAGAAGCAATTGTCTACTTGAGAAACTGTAGGTTTCAGTGAAACAGTTGACAACCTCAGATGAAAGCCCATACATATGTCTTTTAAAAATGAAGGTGTCTTGAAATTGTTACAATAAAAATTCTTATCTTCTTCAGGAAAAAGGATGGCTATAATGACATTTAATGTATATGTCCACTAATAAAATTGCAGATTCACACATTATATTTACAGACTACAGTTTAATAATTAAGAACAATCATATGCTTATGTCTCGGTGTACTAATTTTTATAAGAATATATGATAATTTCTAAGAAGAGGAAATCAATTATAGCTTAGCTATTCAAAAGAACAAACCAAACATAGATCCTCCATGAAAGATGTGTGAACTTAGAAATGACAATACCTAAGAACAGTAAGTGCATCTAGTGTCCCACAGAGCCTTCTTCCACAAAGTGGCAAAGTTATGACTCATGACTTGTCATTGTCAATTCTCTGTTCAAATGACACATATGGTGGGATTCAAGTCACAGATTAAAACATATATAATCTAGAAAGAATATGGCATATTTATGTACAGAACACATAAAATGATGGTGTCTGAATTTCTCTTCTGTGACTACCCCATCTTCCCTGGTGCCCTTGCATAATAGGTATGATGCTCTGCAAGTGGAAGCAAACAATAATGAGGATGATGGTTCATATAACTTTGAGATGTCGCAGAGGTTAAATTGGCCTTAGCCCTGCATCAAAAATGCTTCCACAAAGAAAAAAAGATGGGTCATTGTCATAGGAGACTCCCTTCTGAAGGGAATAGAAGGCCCAATATGCAGACCAGACCCACTTCGCAGCAAAGTCTGCTGCCTCCCTGGGGCTCAGGTTAAAGATGTGAAGAGAAAGCTTCCTACGCTGGTACAGCCCTCAGATTATTATCCGTTATTGATTTTTCAGGTTGACAACAATGAAGTTACAACAAGAAGTCAGAGAGCAATCTATGGAGATTTCAGGGCATTGGGACAACTGGTTAAGGAATGAGGAGCACAAGTAGTGTTCTTCTCAGTCCTTCCAGTTGCAGGGAATGATGAGGGGAGAAACAGGAGGAGCCAGCAAATCAATACCAGCTCCGAGACTGGTGTCATGAGCACAGTTTTGGTTTTTTTGATCATGGGTCAGTCTACATGACACCAGGGCTGCTGTGACAGATATGGTACACCTGTCTCAAAGGGAGAAAAGGATCTTTGCAGAGGAGTTAACAGGGCTTGGCAAAAGAGCTTTAAACTAGATTTGAAGGGGGAAAGGGATAAAACCAGGCTTGCTAAACATAAGCCTGGGGGCAGCACACTAATGTTTGTGGGATAGTGTGCTAGTGAGGTCCTTCACTCTGACATCTCAGTAGAGGTAGGGGATGGAGAGCCATGTGACAGCAAAGACACAAGGGTTATTGATGGGTTAGAAACCATGGAAGTGCCTGAGAATCATCACATAGGAATTAGGGCTTCTCCCCCAAAAAAGGTGGTGGGATCAATAGCCCAACTGAAGTGCCTCTATACCAATGCACATAGCATGGGCAACAAACAGGAGGAGCTGGAAGCCATTGTGCAGCAGGAAAACTATGATGTAGTTGCCATCACAGAAACATGGTGGGATGACTCTCACAGCTGGAGTGCTGCAATGGATGGCTATAAACCTTTCAGAAGGGATAGGCAAGGAAGGAGACATGATGGACTGGCCTTGTATGTAAGGGAGAGTTTTGATCATCTAGAGCTTGAGGATGGTGACGATAGCGTTGAGAGTTTATGGGTAAGAATGAGGGGGAAGGCGAACAAGGCAGATATCACGGTGAGAGTCTGTTATAGACCACCCAAGCAGGATGAAGAGGCAGATGAAATACTCTATAAGCAGCTGGAAGAAGTCTCAGAATTGTTAGCCCTTGTTCTCGTGGGGGACTTCAACTTACCAGATGTCTGATGGAAACACAATACAGCAGAGAGGAAACAGTCTAGGAGGTTCCTCGAGTGTGTGGAAGATGATAACTTCCTGGCACAATTTGTGAGTGAGCCAATGAAGGAAGGCGCCCCGCTGGACCTGTTTTTTGCGAACAGAGGACTTGTGGGTGATGTGATGCTTGAAGGCCATCTTGAGCATAGTAATCATGAAATGGTAGAGTTTTCGATTCTTGGAGCAGTGAGGAGGAGGGTCAGCGGAACTGCTACCTTGGACTTCCAGAGGGCAGACTTTGGCCAGTTTAGGAGCCTGGTTGACAGAGTCCCTTGGGAGGGAGTCCTGAAGGGCAAAGGAGTTCAGGAAGGCTGGACATCTTGAAGGATGGAAGAAGGAAATCTTAAAGGCACAGGGGCAGGTTGTCCCTGTGTGCCGGAAGACAAGCTGATGCAGGAGAAGACCAGCCTGGCTGAACAGAGAGCTTTGGCTGGAACTCTGGAAAAAAAAGGTGAGTTTATGATCTTTGGAAGAAGGTGCAGGTCTATGATTTGTTCTGTATCACACCTGAAGCCTCATGGAAATATCTTTGCCAATGCAAAGAATTTCAGTCTGTATTGGATGCCCCCCTGTGGGTGATTGACTTCATCCATTATTCATATAGAATTTACATTTTGCAAACTTTTTTATCATGCACTGCATATCCTTTCCAAGGTTTCTCTCAAAACTTAGCCAATATGTCCTAAATTATTAACCCAGTCTGCTAATTTGTATATAATTACATAGTCTCTGCTGTGTCAGACTTAATTTTGCTTGACAGAATTCCTAAAAATTACTAGAACAGAAGTGATCACTTCTTGAACTCTTACTGACTAATCATTTTCTCTGTCAAATACCACATATGAATCCCCTAGAAGTGGTCATTAGGCTAGATCTGAGTGTCAGGTGACTGATTTGAGAGTTCATTGGGCTTGATTCTCTTTCCTGTCTAACTGAGCTCGCTTTCTCATAGATAACCAACAGAAGAGGAGTTACGAACTTGGGGGGAAAAAGGTACATAAATCTAGGCTATTGAGATAATGCAAATATTGAACTAAATATTTTTCAGGAAACATCAGGTAGAAAAAATGAAACGGATTGCAAAACTGCTTTCTTTAATTGAAGTTGTTTTCTCACACGAGAGGCACTTACGTCCTGTTGTAGTTAACTGGACATGTTAAATCAAATCCCTCATTTCCTCTTGTTTTTGAACAACTCCTAAAAGAGATACGTTACGTTATATAAATAGAACACATTGTCAAAATAAATCATTTTATGGAAAAATTTGCCTCAAAGTAAATTTTTGTGGATATGTTATAAATCTTTGCAAAGCAACATGCTTAACCTCTTTATTGATGGAGCCCCATAAACATATCCAAAATTCAAGATATAACTTGTAGCATAAACCTTTAAAAGCTTTTACAAAATCATAAAAATGAATCTATCATTCATGATAAGCAGCATCAAAATGAAAATTCTAAATTGAAAGTGGATATTAATGGCACATAACATACTTTATCTTCATTGGAATTATTTTTATTTTCCTTTTAAAAAAATAAATACTCAGTTATAAAGTTCCAAGTAACCACTTCTATGTTTAGTTTACTGAAGTAAAAATCAATATAGTTTTTAACTTGGAACAATATTGTTTTGACACACTGTATGGCATTTAAAATTAGACATTCATCTTTCAGTTCTTCCATAAATTGACAGTGGTCATATGTGTACTACTAAATACATTCTTTGCCTCCGAGTATGAATGACACAGTGCAGGTCATATAGCTATGCTTTGTTGCCCTTCAAACTGGGGAGGCTCTTATAAAACTGCTTAGCGCTAATGGTTCCTGACCATGTCAAGCCCTGAACTGTGCCTGGGTGTTTTTCAGGAAAGTGGTATTTGAACCCAGGTTAACCCATGCTGGGATTGTGCTAAAATTTAACAGTAAGGACAATAAAATGCCAATATTGTGGCATTTGCCTTCTTTACTTTAAATAGCATACATACAGCTATTATGTACCATAAGACTCTCATTCAGTAAGGTAAATCTAAAAATACTCCTATTAAATTTAAGGGGGGCTAATCAAGTTCTTAAAGTTATCTACTTAAGCTTCTTGTTGGATGAATGCCATAAATACAAAGAAACCAGTGTCATCACATTTGGAAATGTAATCTGTTTCAAGTAATCTCATAATCCTAAAAAGGGGTATAACATAGATTCTGAAGTTAACATACATCTAGAAAGAGATTACTGGATAGATCATGACTACCTGACATTTTCCAAAAAATGATAAAGATAATGGTAAAGAGGTAGACAATGCCTTTTGTTTGAATCTGAACATTTGTGCTGGGATAACATGTAACAATGTTTCTATTATTGTCTGTGGAAATACCAGCATTCAAAAAAAAAATAAAAAAAAGATGAGTCTGTATGCTGCAGTAAGAAATCAAAGGAAGAATCATCAGAAAATATTAGAATCTTCTAAGTAGGAAAGACAGAAGGCTTGAGAATCCTTAAAGGAAACAGCAATTTGAAGTAAAGTATCACTAGGCAAGTAGCAAGGCTGATTTCTGCTTGGTTTTATTTAAGAAAAAAAGACTTTTTTTTTCTCTCTTCTCTGAAATGGAAGCAATCAGACAGCAAAAATCCCATATAAAAATATCAAATTAAGAAATAAAAAAAATTCCAAGATGAAATTAAAAGCCCTGAACACCTAAGAACTGCACACTTCTTCCAGACCAGTATTCGCTTGATAGTTAGGATTCTTAAATGATATGGAAGGGAAGGGATGTTTCTTCTCTGCCCTGATCAGTTTCAGTCTCTGCATCTTTTCTTTTTGCCTTCAGTGATATTTAAGACAACTAGAGTATGTCTCTTGTAGCTAATTGCTAAAGAAATTTAGACAAAAAAGAGCTTGGACAAGGAAAAGCCCCAGTCAGAAGCAGAGGAAAAAAAAACTAAAAGGAAAGGCAGAAAAAAAAAATCTTCTACTTTTTTTTTTTTTACATCTTATTCCTTGTATCAGATCTAACATTCTGCAAGCAAGAGATCATCCTGTCAAGCAGGCTTATTTTGAGCTGAGTTATTGCTTAATATGACATATATCTCAACTGAATATTTGAGGGAGAAAGAAATTGTATAAAATGCTTAACAAAGAAATAGTATAATATACAAAGAGTTTAAGAAATGTTTTATTTTAATAGGATTTTATTCATCCAGCATTAGCAGAAAACATTTCAAAATATATTAGTAATCTTTATAAGTGGGTAATGATCAGGACCTGCATGAAATCTATAGTTTAAAAAAGGATTGTCAGTTTTTTCCCATGTACTTGATACTTATTCTGCCACTTTTGAAATGTAAAAAACCTCATTGTTTTAATATTCCTATTGTTATTTTCACAGAACATTCTTGAAAGAACAAGGACTTAGCATCTCCAATACAACAGTCAAAAAGATCTGTTTCAATATTCTTTCTAAACAAAGTGGGTGTAGAAGAAAAATGACAAAACAAAACCTGATGTTAATTACCCTGTTTTAAACTACTTTTCCAAACATGTTTTCAAAACATTATTTTCTACTTCATTACTGTTATGATCACCACATACTTTTTTCTAAATATTTCTGCAACCTCATCTGTGAATTTCCTAAGACACCAATGCCTGCTCATCTTTGCAACATTTTTGCATTAATTTTGCATCCATTGTAGAAGAGACACACATTGCTTTTCTGATTCAATTAAAGTTAAGGATACCTAATCTCTCCAGTTATAATGGTGGGTTGCAGATCAGGCCTGTGTCAAAATAGTGTGATTTTCAGGAGACTGTGGAAAAATAATTTTAGTTCAATTTACATGTTTAATGTTAATCACATGATTAAAAATTCAGCCCATCAAGACTATTGATAAAAAACTTCTGCCATGTTCATTCCTTGCAAACTGAAGACACAAGAGCAACATTTTGTGCCTGTGAAAACAGTAGTTCCTGCAACAGTACCCCAAGCCCTAAGATATTTTAATGAACAGGTGGTATGCACATTAATTAATGTTGTCCATGGAACTATCACTTCAACATTGACATGCGTACAATTTTATTACAGTAAACAAAAGAAAATGTAAAACATGCTTAAAACTATTGGACCCATTTATTTTGTTTTTAGTAAATATTTGGTTTCTTTTCTATATTTCTTCTCACAGTTATTTCTCAGTATGAGAAAAAAAGGACTCTGAAGTGATGTCAGCACATCTTATATCTGCAGACAAAACCCAGAAGCGGTCAGCCTGACATGGGCAATTGCGTCTTGTTTATTATTAAAATATCATTTTAACCTTTCTCATATCCCTACTCAGAGTAATTTTTTCCCTCCATAATTTTTAAAGAAATGTTTATCTTAAAATTAGGTAAAATTTTTCATCCCATCCTGCTCTCCCTCCACTCTTTCATATTTCTTTTACTTTTTCTTTTCTCCTTAAGGGTTTTAACTTTCTGTGTGGCCTTATAAAAGTTTATAAGTGCATACTGTATTACCCAATTATTTAATACATAGGTCCTGTTTAGAATGGCATGTTCTGCAGGCACTTCATTGACTGTTAAAGCATACACACCAGAAAACTGGAGCATCATTTCTGGTTTACACAGACACAATACCCATTAGTTACATGAAAATGAGAACAAAAGTAGTATTTCAATGTGTGCATATTATTATCTTCTCTGAAAATAATTATTTTACTATTATGATGAAAGAAAAATAATGATAAAACATTCTGATTTACACATTGACAGAACTAGGAAAAACTGGCACAATAATTTTGGCCTGATTGTGTAATTTTGCTTCTTGCCATGACTAGCCCTAGCCACTGGGGTAAAAATATCTGTCATTGTATAGGTCAAATAAGCCAAATTGAAAAACTGTTTAACTGACTGTGTCTCTAATTGATTCGAATAATAAATACATACATATTTGATTTCAGTGAAGTTAAAGCAGTTGGGTTTTTTTATATACAAACTTCAATGCACAGCTAACTTTTTTAATGGGACATAGAGCTCCCAGAAAGCTTTTAGGTACCAAGACAATTCCCATGTCAGGTTATTTTATAGACTCTCTCAAGCAGTTCCCTGAAGAGGCCAAAGTCTGCTCTCCTGAAGTCCATGCTTATAATCTTGGGTTTTGCCCTCCTCTCAGGCTCCTGAACTCCACCATCTCATGGTCACTGCAGCCAAGGCTTCCTTCGGGTTTCACATCCTCAGTGAGTCCTTCCTGGTTTGTAAATATGAGGTCCAGCAGAGTACCTCTTCTTGTTGAGAGGAGGCCCACCAACCTGGCCTTTCATGAACTTCCTCCAGTTTATCGATACCTTTTCTGTACTGGGGTCCAGTACAGTCACATTTTGTTGATCAATTTACTTGACAATTTACAAGCTAATCCTCTGCTTCAGTAAAGCTGGGAGTCCATTATAGCTGAGAAATACTTTAGGTTGAATACAAAATATATGGTCATTGAAGAACCATTTGGGAAGTCAGTACAAATTCAGAGTTATCTCTGAAAATTGTGGTCTCCCTTTTGCAGACATCTGGTAGCAGAGTCACCAGAATATTAAAACATTTTCCTAGTAGTATTTTGGAGTTTCCTGCTAAAGGTTTACATTCCAGAAGACCACATAAAACATCATGCCATCATCTATTTTGAGTAAATCCTGTATTAATGCCATTTAAGTTTACATAAAATACACAAGTTATTTAGCACTGGTGTTAGAATCAGGAACTTCCTTTTACAAGTTATATCCTAATCACAATCTTCTAGACGTGTGTGCTGTATTTGGCTAGCTAATCTCTGAAACAGATCCAAGATGTAAGATTGAGATAGGCTGTCTTTAAGGTTGCAGATAATTTTCATTTCAGTGATGAAGAACAACATTTTAAAACCTGTTCTGAAGCTGAAAAAAAAAAATTTATATACAGTTCAGTTATGTAAACAAGTATTCTAATCTGTGGGCTATTGAATAAAAAGAAAAGAAAAAAATAAAAATGAAATAAACAAAATCAACAAGGTGAAGTTATCGACTATTTGCACAAATATAAAACCCATCTCTGCAGACTAGATTACAGGACTAGATACTAAAATTACATTTAACTTTTGTTATCATCTGTTATATGTGCTGTAGGCAAAGCATTAATTTAAAGATATGTTTACAGGAATCAGTTTGCCTGTAAATGTAAATTGTTGTTGCTTTTTGTGTCTCAATTTGTACTCTTCACCCAACATAAATCAGTTCACTTATAAACAACTGAAAAATTTGAGAAATAGAATAGAGATCTATGACTGGATAAATATAGATGCATTCCCTAATATCTCACTAAAGAGACTGGTAAGTAGAACTTTTGACTCAATTCTTGGTGCAGCTGCAAAAGTAGCAGGTGAAAAGTTTTGTTGTTGTTTTTTTTTTAATCATTGAAAAAGATTTTAAGCTTTGTAATAGCTTTACAGTTTTACTTCCCTTTCGTCTTCTCACTTCCTGATGTATTCTTTCTCTTCATTATTAACATATTGTTTTTGCAATCCCGTTTCACAAACGCCTACTTATGACTCTTCCTAACTTCAGGAGATGTTCTTGATTCTTCTAAGTTAGTTTTCAGGTCAGGGAAGGTGTCAACCATAACGCCCAAGTTTAGTGATCTTTTAACAATAGTACATGTAGTAATTCCTGACAGTAGGCACTGATGTGCAGACTATAAGGGCTCTTGACAAATGTCAAAGCTTTGAAAGAATTACTTCAATTACGTTGTATTTCTCATCTTTACCAGAAGATACGATAGATTTCAATATAATGTATGTGTTCAAAAGTATTTCTTTTCCTGTAATTTTCTGTCTTGAAACGCTAAAACTGTCAGCACTGTCCCAAAAACATTTAACTTAAAATAGGATAATTTTTATTTCAAAGTATTGAATTATGGCATAAAACAACATTATTTTTTTATGGAATAGGTACATAACAAAAGCACACATACAAGCATGCCTTTATTTTGATTAATGTAAAATACCATGCAGCTTGGGAAAAACAAAAATTATATTAGATGTAATTAAAATAAGCATTATCACTATATTTTACAGCATGATTTAGAATGTTATGCATACTATGATAATGTTAATTTACTAAGTTTTCCATAGCTTTGAACAGAGACAGCATCTCCCACTAAAATAAAAATTTAACTGACAGAATCTGAATTCATTTGTATCATATATGAAATATAGTTGTTAAAATCACTTGACAAGTGTTACAACCTGTCCTTCACTCTCTCAGTGTATTAATAATTGTACTAGCATAATGATGATGCAAAATAGGTAGAAACTTCTGAAAATAATAATACTATCTTTCTTCTTTGAGTCCTTTTGATGTAATTTTCGATTAAACACTGATATTCTGCTATAGTATTTCCTTAGTTCACACGCTCTAGATTACTTTCCTGAAGCCATGTGAAGCAGAGCATTTCAGAGTTGAAAGTGACATCTTGGACATCAATCCAGAACCTGTTTTAGAGGCTCTAAAAATAAATAATAAAAAAACATAAATGTTTCCCTAGAACAATTTTAGAAAAGCACTGGACATTCTTAGCAGTTTTGCTGGTTTTCTGAGTTGTCTGCTTAAATTTCAGCCTCTTGCTTAGTACCATGTGAAATTGAGAAAACAATGCCTAAATCTCAATTCTTTGAATAATCCTATTTTTCTACATTGGCTTTATTTATACTTAGTTGGCTGTCATTGCATTGAATTCAACCAGAAAAACAGAACTACAGATTAAGATTACAGATTTTTCCCTGAAGTGAAAAAATGGATTGTAAACTCTCCTCAGTTTAAAGTGTATTGAGCCTCCTACATGCTAGGAGAGAAGAGATATTCTAATAAAAGCAAGGTTATTTTCAGTGCTCTAGTGATTTCAACAATTGTTTATTTTGTTCTTAGCTAATTAAGGCAATTCCTTCCCAGAAAGACACATTATATTCTTCAAAAGCCAGATAACTCCTGAGTACCCCAGAGTTACATAACCCTTACATTGCCTATTAACCCCACCTTCTCCTCTTTTGTCTCTCACAGCCAACTCAGGATGAAGCCAGGAATACAATAGTAACTTTGTTAAAGCAGGGAGTCTTATTCTACTGGATAGGATCCTAATCAAAAAGTATAAAATGCTGAGTTTCTGATTCTAGAACTGTTTCTATATTTCATTTTAGGCTCTGAGTGAATTTAAATAAATGGAGTTACACATTGACATACTTGCTGAGGGTTTGCCTTTTCATCTTCTGGATTCTAAAATTTTGTGTTCTTTATTGTTAGTATCTGGGTTTCAGCTGGGTGCACAGGGTCTGCCTGTTAAAAGAGTTTTACTGTATGGATTAAGACCATCTCCTGAAATGTAGGTATCATGCACCCTTCATCCCCAGTCTGAGGATCCCCATATGTCAGACACCACATTTCTGAACAAATGATCTGTATTCTAAATTAAATTCCTACAAAATGAATAAATTATTCAGATATTTAAGGCCACAACAAGAATTTAAACAATTAAAATTTACTTGGTAGATATACATTGTTGGAGTCCTTACAAAGAATGCAGAAGCTCAAATGTATCAGTCTATGGCAGCAAAACAAGTTCAAGCAATCAACTACTAGTTTTTCTTTAATCCGTTCTAAAGTCCCAGCTCTTCCCCATCTATACTGTAAGGAGTTTAGAGGACCTAAATCATGCTTGCAAATTCAGTTTTTGGAACTCAGACAGTAGCTTTCCAGTATTGAAAAATAATACTCAAAGTGCCTAGTATTCTTTTGCCTGTACTTATACCGCTAAATTATAAAGGGCCACTGAGTGAATTCAGGCTCAGAGTGATTACGCACATTTCTTCATTGTTAACATACTCGCTACTCACTGCTACCTGGCAGAACTCTGCTATAGAGGGAAGTAGCCCTGAACAGTTTGCATGAGGGACTGGTTGGTTCCATTTCAGAAGACCTCTACCTACTAACAGTCCAGACATGACTTGTATGGAATCTAGATCCTAATAGTTCTTTTTATTTTTCCTTTTCTTTTTTTGTTTCATTCTGCAGCAACGTAACACATTTATTCATCTGTTGAATTGTGATAAAGTAAAACATTGTCTTTAGTGCGTTTGAAGGAAATTACAAGCCTGGAAACTAGTTATTTTTTATCATTTTAGTGCTCTCTTACTGCATAAGGCAATAATAATAAATTCATTAGAAATATTCAGATTGTTCATAAACCGTGTAGGTACCTGATGAAAACAGTATTGACTTGCCTGGCATTAAGAAATGGAAACTGAAAATTTGTATTGTGCCATGGAAAGTATGCTGTTACTATATCAACATTTCTAAAAACAATGTACTGTGGGAAGATCATGTTCAAAAAGCTCATCCTTCCAAATATAAAATATATTAAGCTTGATTAAACTCCTTGGAGGAAGGGCACAATTTGTGTCTGTGGTTTCAACCATGACTCAAGAGATTTGCATTATTCACACTACGAGTCCTATTGACTTCAGTTATATTATTCACTTGAGCAAGATGAACAGATTTAGCTCTTTTTTTTTTTTAGCTTCGTCAAAAATTATCATTATCAGCAAATAATTGAGGATTTTGAATACTGAGGGATGTGCTGTAACTTCAGTTACATCTGTTCAGCTGAATAAAATTAATGGAAATGCACAGATAAAAGGGAAGAATTTACTCTTTATTGTAAAAGCTGGCCATTTTTTTTCTTTTTCTCTTCTGCTGACTGAATCTGCACCTCATTCAAAGAGCTGAATATGACTGTGAGGAAAAAAGAAAATACTTGAGATGATAAATTCTTTGAACATAAACTCTGATGGAACGGAAGGTTAAAAACCTGTCTAATTTTGTGTGTAAACATAATAATTTCAGGCTGACTTTACATCCTTTATTGAATATTTAGGAGTGATATTGTAACAGTTAGGGCAAGAGTAAGTAGTAGGGAAGAGGCTGAATATGAGAAAATATATTCAAAGATTAGAGATATTATCTTTTTAACACTGGCAAAAAGAGGTGGCATTAAGACCTCTAAGCAATTTTAAAAAGGATTACAGGAAGTTGTAAGGAATACTGGTATAGTATAATCAACAATCCTGCACATGCACCAGAATAGAGTGGGAACTCAAAACAGTAGGTCTTTTTCATCTCTCAAATCTCTGATTGTCTGGCATAGTTACATAATTACAATTATGTACAATTACATAATGTGTAATTAAAATTACGTATAATTGTAAGTGCATGTGTGTAATTACAATTATGCATAATTACATAATTATAATAACATTCATGTTTCTGAAGATCTAGCATCGGTTCAACTGCAATGAATTCTGTTTCTTTATTGAGTAGAAGGAAAAAAGTATAGTCAACATGCAATAGGATGTAAGTCCAAACTAGCCACATTAAAAGAAAGAAAAACTTGCACAGTTAAGAAAAATCAGAGAGTAATACAAAACAATTCTTTTAATATTGAGATAGATATATGAAAAAAGACAAATGTAATTCATTCAGCCTAAGGTAAAGAGAGACAAAATGCTTACAAACTTCCTTTCACCATTCCTCCTTTTTTTTTTTTAATCTATAGTCATACATTTTCAGTCTTCAATATATGAACATACATAGACAAAACCCGTACATAAAGATGAATTTCATTAACAATTACTCTTTCTGATCAAAAAAAAAGAAAGGAAAAAGTTAATATCAAAGATTTTTTGTTCCAGTCAAAGCTTCGTAGCCAGTACTATTTAACTGGCTGAAATGCTACTTCATTAAAGACTATTATTTTGAGGTTGAACTTAAATAAAATGATTTTAAATAATTTGATTCTGAAAAGCATACATGATCATCTAAATTTTCAAGTCAAACTGATCCTCTAATATCTATTTTTTCACTGTATTTCTAGACAAAAATTTTAAGAAGTTGAAGATTTTGGTTAAAATATATAAAATCCAAAAACTTTGGGTAAAAAAACAACAACAAAAAACAAAACAAAGATGACTGTTCCTTGATATTTTTTGATGGCATAGTTTTCTTTTCTGGAGAAAAGTCATTTTTTTTGAGTTTATCTGAAATTAATTTTTAAATTTAAACAGCTGGATATAAGCTTAATGTATAAAAATCCAATTTGTGACTGTTGCTTAATCACAGACACCTAATGTCATTTGAGGCATGCTGTTATATCCAGGATGTAACCTGGTATGGGCAGATAAGGCAAAGGACCTAGGAGACATTACTGCCCTTCTACATTGGCAGCTGGAGGTCATCTCAATGCCATCTCAAATGGCATTAGATGCCTTTATTTAGGCAGCTGAATCAATCTTCTGAAATCGTGTTTCATATATATTTTTTTTCCTATAGGTCAACACTGTTTTCTTGAACTGTATGGGACTTTCACAACAATCTGCAGGAGGTACCAAATCTCAGTATACATTCAAGTGTAATTAAACACTAATCTAAAATACAATCCCAGCAATAGTTTTGTACAATTTCTATGTCACTTACATTATTGAATTAACACAGCTGAGTTACTTACATTGGCAGTTTTTTAGGTTGTTTTTTGATTTATTTTTTTTTTAACTTTGAAAAAATCATTTAGGGCTTGCCATGGCATGCCAGGTGTTTTCTAATAACTGTTCATAGTTTTCATTGAAGAATCATACCTAACACTCCCATGCAGTCTTTTGACTTTTGCCACTCCAAGAAGGGATTCAAAAGAAGAAAAATAACAATAAAAACAAATTAAGACTACAAACAATATTTCACACTGTGCAATAACACAATCTTCAATCTAGTGCAGCTACTTCAGTGTTATAATGCCATTTTATTCTATGTTTTATTCATTTGCACTAAGTTGCTCTGAGCAGCCTTTGAAAACCAGACATGACTTCAATTGTGTTACAAATTAGTGCTACAAAATTTGTAATATTCTTTCTCTTTTTATCTATGGAATAAGAAAAAGTGATAACTCCCTTACAAAGAATTTACACACATATATTAAGATACTGAGATATCATAAAATCATAGAATGGTTTGTTTTCGAAATGACCTTAAAGAACGTCAAGTTCCAACTCCTCTGCCGTTGGCAGGGATACCTTCCACTAGACCAGGTTGTTCAAAGCCACAGCCAACCTGGCCTTGAACACTTCCAGAGAGAGGGCATCCACACCTTCTTTGTGCAACATGTGCCAGTGTCTCACCACCCTTACAGTAAAGAATTTCTTCCTATTATCTAATCTAAATCTACGCTCTTTCAGGTTAAAGCCATTACCCTTCATTCTATCACTACATGCCCTTGTAAAAAGTCCCTCTCCAGCTTTCCTGTAGGACCCCTTCAGGTACTGGAAGGCTGCTATGAGGTTTCCCCGGAGCCTTCTCTTCTCCAGGCTGAGCAGCCCCAACTCTCTCACGCTGTCTTCATAGGAAAGGTGCTCCAGCCCTCTGATCATCTTCATGGCCCTCCTCTGGACTCAGTCCAACAGTGATATGAACAAGAAGAAACATCTCTTCTTTTTATCTTAATCTAATTTCTGACTGTAAGGATGTACTGTTTTTAGGCAGAGAAGAGACAAGAAGAGGTGAAAAGAGACTAGAAATTATTACCATATTTCAAACCCTTTGTTTTAATTACCATAATTATTTATAATGGTATGTTTAGGACTCATGTTAACCCATTCTTTAACAAATAAAACAAAGCACATACATACATGTTTCCCTGTTTACACTTAAAGAGTTGAATCCCACATTCTCATACATACATACACTTACAACTAATATGTTTAATAAAGGCTTCTTTATGTATCTTTCCCTAAATGGCTCCATGACTCTATGGTGTACAATGTGGACTGCTCTTCCATTCTGCCATTTTAGTCACATTTGTTTTTCAACTTAAATCTTAGAAGAAATGATGAGACTTATCTGAACCAATGCAGGTATCTATTCGATGAACTAACTACACAGATCTGGTTATCCTAGGTTGTTAATAAAAATGAAGATATAGCATTTATAGGACAGTTTGTCTCATGCTGGAGAAGACATCCAAACTTTCTTAGAGGAAACAAGAGTCCCCGTTCCTTCTCCACTGAGTAGTAACAAAATGTATGAAAGTTGAAATGTAGCTGTCTAGATTAAGATGGGCCTCTGCCCCCATCCCTTAACAGTTATTGTAGAGATCCTGGCAGTATTTCTCTCTTTAATGTATTATGAAGTTATCTATTACCAGTAAAGTCTGCCGGTGGCAAAGAAGGATTTGTGTGAGACACCTGATATTAAAAGATCAATCCGTCTTCAGAATTTGTAAGTACAATGAGGACAAAACTAAATTATAAGAACTGGCTTACTTCTATACACTTAAGGTCTGTACTTTTAGGGATGGATAGCCAGCTCCAGACTGACTCAGACACTTAGCCAACAACTAAGCAGTGTGAACAGAGATCCACTGATTCAACTCGCTCCTTGACACCTTTATTTAGCAGGATTTTAGACACAAAATGTAAAAAAAGGAAAATAGTATACTCAGAAGATGACAGTCTTCTCTCAGAAGATAGGATGGCTCCAGAAATAAAATAAAAAAATATATAAAGCTTAGTAAGAAACAGAAAAATGACTAATAAACATGCATACAAGCCAGTCGGCAACAGCAGCGGCAGCGGCGGCAGTGGCAGCAGCGACTGAGGTTAGTGCGGGGCAAGATTGGGCTGTAGCGGGCGAGCAGTTTCCGTGCTCTGGGCCCCCCCGAGCAGCAGCCCGAGACCCGCCTGGACCCGGAAGTTCCCGGCAATGAATCAGGAGAGGAGGGGGCATAGCACCACCCCCTGTGATCTGGTGATAAAGAGCCTCTGGGAGGACAGGGACTAGTCCCTGCCCGGAGGGGAGAGGGGGAGTAAGCAGTGACTGTGTGAGTCAGCAGTGACTGGGTGTGTCCCAGGGCGGGGGAGGCCACAGCTGTTTGTAGCTCGTTGGGGAAAGCGCTGACTCTCTCCCAGTGCACAAGGAGAGGAAGGCACCAAGGAGCTGTGAATCTTCTGCTGTCAGTCGGCAGCTGCGGCGGCAGCGATAGCGACTGAGGTGAGTGTGGGTGAGGGTGAGATCGGGATGTACCGGGCAGGTTCCGTACTCAGGGCCACCCGAGCAGCAGCCCCCGAGTCCGTCCCAGGAGAGGAGGGGGCGAAGCCGTAGGCACCGTGGGAGATTTGAAGGGCCCCCTGGGGAGCGAGAGCATCCCGGAGCATGGTGAACAGGAGCACGCAAACAGGGGCGTGGCAGTTTGCGCAGCAGTTCTCGCAGGCAGGGCGGGCGAGCAGAGTAGGCGGGCAGGAAGGTATGGTTTCCACTCGACGGGGCCCTAAGTCCCTTGCAGGTGCCAGAAAAGACATGGCAACCCAAACGGACCTGCCGCGGAAGGATGTGGAGGTGCAGGTGTCAGGCTGCAGGGAGTGCCAGAGCCTGGCCCTGGCACTCGAGGGTAACGGAGACCTGACCTGTGTGAGGTGCAAACAGGTCGATGACCTGATCTCCTTGGTGGCCCTACTCAAGGAGGAGGTGGAAAGGTTAAGACGTACAAGAGTATCCCAGGAAGAGGATGGCGGGCAGTGCTGTTCCCTGCCTGTCCTGGGGAAAACGGACGGGCCTAATGCTCCCCGGGTAGTGGAGGATCCTCTTCCTCCTCCACATGGAGCAGGAAGAGTCCTAGGAGATGGGGGGGAATGGAGGCAGGTCCCTGCTCGGGGTGGCAGGCGAATCCCATCCCGACCTTCCTCCCCTCCCCACGTCCCCCTGCAAAATTTGATTGAAAAAATAATACCAATAAACTTTAAACTAAGTCTTAAGATATGAGTTCTTTCTAACCTTCATCAGTCAAAATGGGTAATACTATCTTGAGAAGTTTATATTGGAGGTCTTTTTGAACTTGCTGGCTTTAACAGGTTAAAAAGTATTTAAATGAACAACTCTATCAGCAGTAGTGGTGGTGGGTGGGAATTCTTCAGTAAATGTGGTGGGTTGACCTTGGCTGGCTGTCAAGCACCCACCAAGCCATTCTATCACTCCCCCTCCTGAGCTGGACAGAGGAGAGAAAGTATGATGAAAGGCTCGTGCATCAAGATAAGGACAGGGAGATTACTCACCAATTACTGTCACAGGCAAAACAGACTCCACTCGGGGAAATTAATTTGATTCACTGCCAATCTAAAGCCAGAGTAAGATAATGAGGAAAAAGAGAAAAACTTAAAACATCTTTCCCCCACCTCTCCCTTCTTCCCAGGCTCAACTTCACTCCCAATTTCTCTACCTTCTCCCCCTGAGTGGCACAGTGGGAATGGGGAATGGGTTTGTGGTCCGTTCATCACACATTTTCTCTGCTGCTTCTTCCTTCTCACGCTCTTCCCCTGTTCCAGCATGAGGTCCCTCCCACAGGAGACAGTCCTTCACAAACTTCTCCAATGTGGGTCTTTCTCATGGGCTGCAGTTCATCACAAACTGCTCCAGCATGGGTCATTTCCATGCGGTGCAGTCCTTCAGGAACAGACTGCTCCAGCATGGGTCCCCCCTCGGGGTCACAGGTCCTGCCAGGAGCCTGCTCCAGCATGGGCTTCCCACGGGGTTACAGCCTCCTTCAGGGAGCATCCACTACAGTGTGGGGTCCTCCACAGAGTGCAGGGTGTATATCTGCTCCACCGTGGACCTCCATGGGCTGCAGGGGAACAACCTGCTTCACCGTGGTCTTCATCATGGGCTGCAAGGGAAACTCTGCTCCAGCGCCTGGAGCTTCTCCTCCCCCTCCTTATTCACTGACCTTGGTGTCTACAGTTGTTTCTCTCACATATTCTCGTTCCTGTCTTCTGGCTGCTGTTGTGCAGCAGTTTTTACCCCTTTTTGAACACGTTATCACAGAGGTGCTACCACCATCACTGACTGGCTCACATTTGGTAGCGGCGGGTCTGTCTTGGAGCCAGCTGGCACTGACTATTGGACTATTGGACTACGGTGGCAGCTTCTGGCATCTTCTCATAGAAGCCACCCCTGTAGCTCCCCCACTGCCAAAACCTTGCCACATAAACTCAATACAGCAAAGGAAAGGAAAGAAGAGCAATTTCTCTTTCCCACTACAATCTTTCTAATGCAAGACTGATCTTCTCTTGATCATACCTGAATTGGTCATTAGTTCTTCTTTATTTAACCATTTACAGACTGTTTCATTAATTTTCCATGTTGAGCATCATGTACCTCATATACTTATAAATTGTCTAATTACATTACACATATGCTGACTACACATTCAGATGTCAATTACTAACAGTATTTTTTATTAAATCCCTGTTATATGTCTCAGATTGTCAGTTGGACATTTTCTGTTTTCTTTCTAAAATATCAGAGCTGTCCTGTGTAGGCTTTCTTTTTGATTGACTTCATGCATCCCTCTCATTTAGTCTATTATTCAGCTACTAGTTAATCATAGACACATCTATGGTTTTTACATAAGTTATTTGATTTGGGAAAATAATTGTTTTGGGGTTTTTTTAGCCTGTATTTTTGACATCAGGGTGGGATGAATGTAAGATTACCTTCCTTCTCATCTGGATTCAGAACTGAATGTGTTTCATTTGTGATGCAGCAGAGTTCCAGTCAAAAGGTTCACAAACAGTTTCAAGGGTAAAAAGTTCTCATAGCCTTGTGACTTCATCACATCAATATGAAGAGTAATGAAATATAAACAAGAGAAGCATACATGCAGTGATACAGAACCTCATATGCTTTCTCACAAGTATATGCTAAGTGCAATGAAACTGAGGAAAGTGAAGGGAAAACTAAGAGTTAATACTGTAGCAGAAAATAAAAAAGGAAAGAAAAAACTGGAAGAGTTGGAAAAAATGGAAAAAAGAATGCTTGTATCCTATGACTGAGTTTCAATGGGTAAGTGAATGCAGTGGTTTTATTTGCTTATCATTTTTATTTGCTTGTCATTTTTTTCCCCCTAGCCACTCATGCAGATCAAAACAAAAAGTATACAATAGGATTTAAATGGTATCACTTTGAAATCAGGAAAAAAAAGAAAAAAAAAAAAAAAAGACAGGCAGTGTTTTAGGTTGGGCTTTGGAATTCTTCTGAGAGGACAAGTATTTTTTTTTTCTGACTTAAGAAAACCATTGAACACAGATAAGGCTAGTATTTTTCCCTTTACCTCACAGCTTCCAGCTTGTACCCAACTACTGTGTAAAAGTATCTAGCAACATTATATCCACTTTAGCCCTATTAGGAAGGAGCTTTTCTCCTTCCACCTTCATCCTAAAATCAGAAATCAAAGTTTTAATAGGGATTTCAAAATACAAAAATGCCAAATTATAAAAGCTTCTTTTAACTCTTCCTACAATTAGTATTGCAATAGCATCAAAAGACATTAAAGAATTCTCGTTCTCATGTATATTTTCTAACTTGTTATGTTGTGGTGGGTTGACCTTGACCAGCTGCCTGGTACCCACCCAGCTACTCTCTCATTCTCCCTCCTCAACAGGACAAAGGAGAAAATAAGATGAAAATGTTTCTGGGCTGCAATAAACACAGTGAGTTCACTTACCAAACGCTGTCATTGGTAAAAGAGACTCAGCATGGGGAAAAAGAATTTAATTAATGGCCAGTTAAAATAGAGTTGGATGGTGATAAACAAAGACAAAACAAAACAACCTTCTTTCCACTCATCATCTCGCCAACTTCATTATTTCATAGAATCATAGACTCATAGAATGGTTTGGGTTGGAAGGGACCTTAAAGATCATCTAGATACAACCTCCCTTCCACAGGCAGGGACACCTTTCCACAAGACCAGGTTGCTCAAAGCCCCATCCAACCGGGCCTTAAACACTTCCAGGGAGGGGGCATCCAGAGCTGCTCTGGGTAACCTGGTCCAGTGTCTCACCACCCTCACAGTCAAAAATTTCTTCCTAATATCTCATCTAAATCTACCCTCTTTCAGTTTAAAATCATTCCGTCTCATCTTATCACTACATGCTGTTGTGAAAAGTCCCTCTCCAGCTTTCCTGTAGGCCCCTTCAGATACTGGAAGACTGCTAGAAGGTCTCTCCTGAGCCTTCCCTACTCCAGGCTGAACAACCACAACTCTCTTAGCCTGTCTTCATAGGAGAGGTGCTCCAGCCTTCTCATCATCTTTGTGGCCCTCCTCTGGACTCACTCCAGCAGGTCCATGTCCTTCTTATGTTGGGGGCCCCAGAGCTGGACGCAGTACTCCAGGTGGGGTCTCACGAGAGCGGAGTAAAGGGGCAGAATCACCTTCCTCGACCTACTGGCTATGCTTCTTTTGATGCAGCCCAGGATACGGTGGGCTTTCTGGGCTGCAAGCACACACTGACGGCTCATGTTGAGCTTCTCATCAACCATCACCCCCAAGTCTCCTTCTCCTCAGGGCTGCTCTCAATCCTTTCTCTTCCCCACCTGTATTTGTTCTTGGGAATGCCCCAACCCACATGCAGGACCTTGCACTTGGCCTTGTTAAACTTCATGTGGTTCACATAGGCCCAGCTCTCAAGCCTGTCAAGGTCCCTCTGGACGGCATCACTTCCCTCCAGCATCTCGACCACACCACACATCTTGATGTCATTGGCAAGCTTGCTGAGGATACGCTCAATCCCACTGTCCATGTTGCTGACAAAGATGTTAAACAGGACCGGTCCCAATACTGACCGCTGAGGAATGCCCCTCATCACTGGTGTCCACTTGGACACCGAGCCATTGACCACAACTCTGAGGGCAACCATCCAGCCAATTCCTTATGCACCAAGTGGTCCATCTGTCAAGTCCATGTCTCTCCAATTCAGAGACAGGCATGTCGTGTGGGACAGTATCAAATGCTTTGCCCAAGTCCAGGTAGATGACATCAGTCGTTCTTCCCTTATTCACCAGCGCTGTAACCCTGTCGTAGAAGGCCACCAAATTTGTCAGACATGATTTGCCCTTAGTGAAGCCATGTTGGCTGTCACCAATTACCTCCTTGATTTCCATGTGCCTCAGTATAGATCTATATATATATATAGATCCCAGGAGGATCTGCTCCATGATCTTGCCAGGCACAGAGGTGAGGCTGACTGGCCTGTAGTTCCCTGGGTCTTCCTTTTTTCTCTTTTTAAAAATAAGCGTTATGTTTCCACTTTTCCAGTCACTGGGAACTTCACCAGACTACCACAGCTTCTTGAAGATGATGGATAGTGGTTCAGCAACTTCATCCGCCAGTTCCCTCAGGACCTGTGGATGCACTTTATCAGGTCCCATGGACTTGTGCACCTTCAGGTTCCTTAGGTGGTCTCAAACATGATCTTCTCCTACAGTGGGCAGTTCTTCATCCTCCCACTCCCTGCCTTTGCCTTCTGCAACTTGGGTGGTGAGGGTAGAGCACTTGCTGGTGAAGACTGAGGCAAAAAAGTTGTTGAGTACCTCAGGCTTCTCCATATCCCATGTAACCAGGTCTCCCGTTTCCTTCTAGAGAGGGCCCACATTTTCTCTAGTCTTCCTTTTATCACTGACATACCTATAGAAACATTTCTTGTTGCCCTTGACATCCCTGGCCAGATTTAATTCTATCAGGGCTTTAGCTTTCCAAACATGCTCCCTGACTGCTTGGACAATTTCCCTGTATTCCTCCCAGGCTATCTCCCCTTGCTTCCAACATCTGTAGGCCTCCTTCTTGTTCCTGAGTTTATCCAGAAGCATCTTGTTCATCCATGCAGGTCTCCTGGTGTTTTTGCCTGACTTCCTCCTTGTCAGGATGCATTGCTCCTGAGCCTGGAGGAGGTGGTCCTTGAATATTAACCAGCTTTCTTGGGCCCCTCTTCCCTCCAGGGCTTTATCCCAAGGGACTCTACCAAGCAGGTCCCTGAAGAGGCCAAAGTCTGCTCCCCTGAAGTCCAGGGTAGTGAGTTTGCTGCTCACCCTCCTTGCTGCCCTATGGATCTTGAACTCCACCATTTCTTCGTCATTGCAGTCAAAGCTGCCCATGAGCTTCACATCCCCCACAAGCCCCTCCTTGTCAGTGAGAACAAGGTCCAGCATGGCACGTCTCCTCATTGGCTCCTTTATCGCTTGGAGAAGGAAGTTATCATCAATGCATTCCAGGAAACTGCTGGATTGCTTGTGCCTTCCAACAGATATCAGGGTGGTTGAAGTCCCCCATAAGGACCAGGGCTTGTGAATGTGAGGCTACACCTACCTGTCTATAGAGGGCTTCATCCACTTGGTGTTCCTGGTCAGGTGGCCTGTAGTAGATGCCCACTATAATGTCTCCCATTTCTGCCTTCTCTTTAATCCTGACCCACAAGCTCTCTATCGGCTCCTCCTCCATACCCAGGCAGAACTCCATGCACTCCAGCTGCTCATTGACATAGAGGGCAACACCCCCCCTCCTCGTCTCCCTTGCCTGTCTTTCCTAAAAAGCCTGTTCCCTCCATTCCAATGCTCAAGTCATCGGAGCTGTCCCACCACGTTTCCGTGATGCCAGTAAGGTCATAGCCTTGCAGGTATGCGCACATCTCTAGCTCCTCTTGTTTGTTCCCCATGCTCCGTGCATTTGTTTAGAGGCATTTCAGTTGGGCCCCCAATGAAGCTGACTTACTGCCTGAAATTCCTTTCCGCTGCTCTTCCAGCGTTCTCCTGCTGACCTGCCATCCTTCTCCAGTCTCTGGGCACCTATTGCTGGCCCTGGCATTGGACTGGCTGAATTAGGATGGACTGAGGTTCCTCTCCCCTGTCAAGTCTAATTTAAAGCCTTCTTTACCAGGAAATTTCATTTCTGACACTTCTACTTCCTCCCAGTCCTGGAGCACCTCCTCTTCTTCAATCTTCTCTCACCTTGGTGACTGCAGGGCTGTTTTTCACACTTTTTTTTTGTCACTCCTCACACACTGCTGGGCAGCATTTTGCCCTTTCTTAAATACGCTTTCCCTGAGGTGCCACCATCTTGGCCTAGGGTCTCAGCTGTGCCCTGCAGTGGGTCCACAGTAGCTGTCTGGAACCAGCTGTGTCTGGCATGGGGCAGTCCCGGCCCCTCCTCATAGAGGTCACCCCTGCCCCACTACCAAAACCTTGCCACATAAACCCAATACATATGTATGTCATTTCTTGATGTCCTTCATATATATCAGATGATATGACTAAAACTCTTGGAGATGAAAACAGTAGAGATTTTCTTAATTACTTACTCTTTACATGTTTGAGTTATGGTAGAGTAATGGAGACATCAGCAATTATTTTTCTGCCATTAAAACTTCTTTATTTTCTATTCAAAACAGGGAGAAAACTATTTTTTTTTTTACATACAAAGGGAAGCGAAAGAGTTTACTGAAAAAAGCACCTCAAATACCATGAATTACAGGCTAATAATCTGTATAACATAAAACAGGTATAACTTTGCTCAGTCTTACGTATTCAACTTAGCTTGGAGTAGATCTTTTAGCATGAATTGAAGGGTCTAGGTCAGTTGTTCCCAATGTTTTTGTAGCTGACTATAATTTAAAAATTAGAGAGACTTGAAGTCCTGCTCTATATCACTCCTGCTTAAATTACAGACATGGACTGAGAATTTAAGGATGATGTTAGGAAAACCAAAGCTCAGCTGAAGTTGAGACTTGTAAGGGATATCAAGGGTAACAAGAATAACTTTTACCACTATGTTAATATTTAAACACTGAACAAATAATATGTAGGATCATTACAGAATGGGGTGGGTGAATTTAGTGACTGTTGGACACAGTAAGGCTGAGGTATTCAATGCCTTCCTTGAGTCAATCTTCACCAAGAAATTTCCCAGGCCTCTCTGATTAGTTGAAGGGTTCAAGGAGAAGAACAACCAGTAGTAGATGGGGATCGAGTCAAGGGTTACCTGAGACTACTAGACCTGTACAATTCCCTGACACCCAGTGAGATGCATCAAAGAATGCTGAGAGAGCTGCCAGAAATCCTTGTGAGGCAGCTTTCTACCAAAGCAAGATATTTTGATCACATTATTAATTCTTTGTGACATCCTGAACAGCATTAAAACCAACATAACAGTGGAAATTCATAAGAGGAAAATGAGGTAGCAATGTAGACTTTGATTCTCTTTAGTAGTTCAGTTCAATTAAATTGCTTATAAAAATGGAACAGAACCTTCGACTGGTGAAGAAAGGTCCTGTGTGGTTTGAAAACATTATAAACGTTATTTCCTCCTCTCTACATTAGATTCCTCATCTATAAAGCTGGATAAATTCCATTCCTTTTTCAGAGTTATTTTAGACATATTGTAAAAAGTTCATTCGAAGATTGGATTATTTTGTATAATAATATTTTATTTCAAAATAATTTTTTTCCAGAAATATGCATAATCAAGAAAGCATTACAGCAGCTAAAGATATTAGTTAACTTACAAAGAGCATTTACCACACAGTTCAGGGGCATGAGATTATTTGGGACATTTATACACTGCAAAATGCCTTTGCAGAGGATGGAGAATCCTAGCAGAGGGAAATATTCTGCACAGAAGTAAAAGCAAAAAACTAAAAGATTTTATTTTTCTTAGAAGATAGTCAGATAAGTGTCGATTTTTCAAGTGGAACTGGGTTGAAGTTATTATTTGGATAGATTTGAGCTTCAGATATATGCAAGTCAAATGTCTAAGCTCCCACTATGATAATTGCGAAATATTAAGTTGCCCTACATTATACCCCTGAATCTAGTTAGCTGTGGCAGGAGTCTGTTCCTTAAACATAGTTTCCTAAGGCCATTTTAGATGTCCCAGTTTACTCCATCTGGCCTCTAACTGCTGCTCCAGAAGACCATAGGTAAACTGGGTCCTCTGCCATATCTGCCAGTTCCATGTGAATACATTGAATAACCTAAGGTGTCTCAAAAAATAATATTCAACGTCTGAACTTAGGCAACTGAATCACACATTTGAACACATCTACTCACTCTGCACAGAATCTACTATTTTTAATGGAAATTTAATCTAATTAATATGTTGGTGACTGAAACAAGAGATGAATCACCTATGACAGATGAGCATGAACAGGGAGTTGACACACTTGAATTCTGATCAAAGCTCCACTAAGGCTTGTTGTAAAGCCTCTATTTTTGTTTCTTTTTCTTTTTGTAGAAGGTAGTGAGACTTACCTTCCACTATAAAGCACTTTCAGATCTTCAGATGAAAAATGTTGCATAAGAACTATTAATATTATTCAGTGCTGTCCTAGGGATGCCAATTAAGTGGTTAATCCTACTATTACCGATGCTGTTGCCAGTTATAGTCACTGCTGAAGTTTTTGATATGAGGGCTTTTTTTTTTTTAATTGACATTATTCATTAAATGGTTTCTAAGCATAAATAAAAGTTTCAAAGTGATCAAGTCTCTCAGCTATGTGAATAAGACTGTTAGAAATAGTTTCTATTACAGTCTGAAAATTAATGTTTGTTTATTAAAAGCTTCAGTATCATAGCATAGCATAGTAACAATGACAAAACACAAGTGTGATCTATTCTTTTCTCTAGAAGAATGAAAATTATACAGTTACTGAAAGAACAATGTAGGCTTTCTTCATATCAACTGTTTTGAAGGAAATGTTTCAAAATTTCAGGTTACAGTGCTTATGCTCTGTTTTCTATACCTTTGGGTCTACAAGTTTACCCAAACCAGGCAACACTCGCCAAATCACTATGAGATCATCAACCCAGGGCTTCCATGGAGTTATCAGCATTCTGTTGGTTTCTTAGTTATGCAAGCCCCTATTTTATTCCTTCTATCTCACGTTGGAGATATTTATACTCAGTAGTTTGAAGTAGCATAAGAACTGAAAGAGTCACATACATTTTGGTACTTCAGAATATAAATATGCCTATGAAAGCACACACACACACATGTATACACAGATTTTTTTCTAAAAATGGTCATATCTTTTTCCTCCTAACTGAACAAACTAGGTATTTGAGATTAAGAATTGAAGAAAATAATATGCTATCAAATAAGTTTTGCTCACAGGGGAGAAATAGCATACAACTCATAAATTTATTGCATCTCTCTGGGGTAATTTTATATTTCTGTTCATAAACATGTTTCATGGAAGCAGACAAGCTTTCTTTTTACTGTCATTCAATGTCATTCAATCCAGCCTTCTATACATACCAGCTAGTGACAACTTGTGTGCTGTTCCAAAAAATCTGGTAATGTACTCTGAATGTGTTACAAAATACATCAGAAGGAAAGGCCTAGTGATTTTATATGCCCCTTCATTGCTGTGTTTATTCTGATAATGAGATATATAAGTTGTGAGAGTTGAAAGATGGCAAATCTATTCCTGTGCATGTTTTGCAAACTTAGAACAAAAAATTAAAGGGAGAATTTAGATATAAATTCAGACAGGTAGATGTGTTATGAACAAAAATGCCCTTACTCATGTAAAAATTGTCTCTTTTTTTTCTTACATTGCTTATTCATTACAAAATGAGACAAATGAGATCATGCTCTTAATATAACTCATGCAGTTCTGTTCCTTACACTTTCGGCCCTCTTTCTTTTGTCCTTATAGCTCATCTGCTCTTTATTTTATTTTAGCCTTTTACCATACATTTCAAGGTTTAGGGTTTTTTTTTTCCCTATCTTCAAATGCTTGAAGCCTTTCTAAGGTAAATCCTCTTAGTTCAGCATTGCTATGATAGTGGAAGGCATGACAAGTCTTTAATTACAGCTGTCTCTATTGTATCTTGTACATATATTTTTAATTTCTCAGTAATTTCCCTTTTAATACGATTTAGCTATTCCATTATTGCTGCTAATTTTACTCATTTGATAAGCCATTAAGAAATACTAGGTTAATTAAATAAGATGGATTTCAGTGATAAAGGAGATTTATTTTTTCATTTTGAGGGAAGAAGAAAAGAGGAAGATTAAAAAAAAATCTGTGTATTTGTAACAAATTATTGAAGGAAAAGTACTGAAATTATATTTATGAGGAAAATTGTTTCCTAGCACACAGAACAGTGGACTGGTACTCATAGACAAGGCTTTCTATTTGTTTGCTGGACTACCTTGTGCAAGCTATCTCACCTTACTATGTGTCTTTCTCCTAGTCTGTTAAATCAAGATAGTTTCAATGACACAAAAATTTTATTTGCATTTAGCTAAATGTTGTTAGTTTTTCACAATGGAATTTAATTTTTAAAGAAACTACCAATATATCTACTTAGATCACACATTCCGTGAGTGTATTTGGTTGTTAATAGGTACATAAACCTACTTCCAGGTCTGACTACTGGAGGAATTTCAGATTCAGTAAACAAAAGCAGAGATTTTTTTTCAGCGCTGAAGTTTAATAAAGCTCGTAAAGTCTGAGCTTCCCACTGCATGACAAAGCAGTCAACAAGATCATTTTTCTCGTTGCCTATTTTACACATGGTGACTAGTAACACTGCATGCAAGAAATATGTATGTTTGAAGCATTCACTACTTTTCTGGAAAGATAGAGAAATTATTAAATGGAGTGAAAAGTTAATTGAATTAGCATTTTGAACATGAAACTAAAATGGTCTAAAATTTTGTGTATTATTCCTTGACAACTTATCAAAGTAAAGTCTACAAATTTGGCACTGTACTAAATTGGTCCTCTGCAACCTGCTGCCATACACATAATTCTATGTCTAAAGTAATTCAATAGGAAAATTCTGTGCAACCATAAGGACTTAATAAGTAGCAAATCAGTTTCGAAATCTGTTCTTCCATCTCAGGAAACATGTTTTATAGAGTAAAATATTTTAGGGGAAAAAAAAAAGACAAGACAGTATTGATGTAGCTGAATGGTGTGCAAGAATAAGTACACTCTAAAGACATTTAAATAAGAAAATCTGTGTATGTTTCTAATCAGAAACGATAGTAGTTGAATAGTTCTGCCTTCAAGAGTTATATCTAGCTTTATATCATCAACTTGACAACAAGTACTCACATTAAATATATTAGCAGAGTTTTTACAAGCTTTCTCCTTCAAATTAAATGCAATTTCCCTGATATCTCCTCTTTATACAGCTGAAATCCCAGTAGAACTTCAGCAAACATTAGACAAATTTCAGATCAATGCAGAGTCAATTGCTTTGCTTGGAAAACATGAAGAGAGCAGCTTGTATGTTTATTTAATAGAAGGGCATGCAATCAAGTGAAGGGGAAACGGGTAGGTGGAAATACAAGTATGTAAAAACCTCTCCAGAATCAAAGTTCTTAATAAATTATTTACTTCTATTGGTTGTGGCATCAGTGACAATACTAGAACAAAATGGAACCACAAAACTATCTACCACTGTTGGCTATAACTCTTTATAAGCACACACACATCTGTTTTAAGAGTCACTAGTAAGATTTCAAAGTCAGACAATTAGAAGATCAGGGACAGAGATTTGCTTCAGAAATCTTAATTTGATCATCCTTTTTGTATAAATTCTGATACCATCTTTACTTGCATGAACTTTTCCCATTACACCCCTGATATAGACAATGTTCCCTTAATAAGCAATTCCTCAATTTATTTCCCCAATATTTAATGTATGGCTGTAGGCTTTATTTACCTTATGCTTATCCAGAGCTGTTCTAAATTAAAAATTTATTTCACATGGTTCCTCTTTACCTTTTATTACAATAGTATGGGAATACTCCGTTAATTAGGCAGCATATGTTGTGGTTACATTGCTGTGAAAGAGGTATTATTACCCTTATTTTAAGAAGAGTGAAAACAGACTCAACAGCATTATCTTGAACTGCCCAATTCGACAAACCTATGGCATGATTTTTCAGACTATTTAGTGTGCACTATTCTATACATTCGAAGTCTATTGACTCAGCACTTCTACCAAGAAGTCTATTGCTTTTTACCAGTACCCCATAAAATTAACATTATTACAAAGCCCCAAAAGACTGTTTGCATTATAGTGACTATATTATAACAAGGAACTAGTTTTAAAAAGCCTTAGGTAGCCATATGTAATTTAACCCATACTTTAGACACCTAAGTAAAGAACAGCAAAATTCTTTTTGCGCATTGCTAATCCATAAGGCAGCCAGAGTATTCATCTGAAACAGAATAGCCTAGATAACCTAGGTTTCCATAGATAATTTCAGTGAATGTAATTTCTCCACAACAACCCTGCAGTTTTGGGAAGTTTTAGGTTTGATACCCGTATCCAGTTTATATATCTAATGGCATAGCCTGGAGAAGTGAAGCCCTTCCCATGGTACATTATGATCAAGTTATGGAACATTTAAACTAACTGGACATACACAAGTACATGAGACCAGATGTGATGCATTCAGAGGTGCTAAAACACCTGGTTTATGTCACTGTGAGATTGCTCCCTATAATCTGTGAAAAGTCAAGGTAATTAAGGGAAAAAAAAGAAAATGTCAAATCTGACTTCAAGGAGAGACAAAGGAGGATTCAGGGAAGTGTGGGCCAGTCAGCCTGACTTCAGACACTGGGACAATTTTTGAGAAAAGTTCTCTTTAGCATTAAAACGCTATTACTTTTATTTTTCTTGTCACATAAAGTTCAGAAAAGACAAAAAATGTTAAATACTTCAATGGAAATATAAGAAGCATCAAGCAGTGGAGCAGGTTGACCAGAGGTATTGTGCAGTCTCCATCCTTGGAGGTTTTCAAGATCCAACTTGAAAAAATCTGAGCTACCTCATGTAATTCTACAGCTGATCCTGTTTTAAGCAGGAAGTCAGACTAGAGACCTAAGATCCTTGAATTACTCAATGACTGTATGATCCTATGGAATTTTTCCTGTGCAGTAAACCCTTCTCCCTCTAAATGCACCAAATTGGCACATGAGCACAATTTTGGATAGAGTCTGAAATACATTTTGAAGTGAAATATGGGAACGGAAATGTGTAAATATACTGTCCTGTGCATGGAAACTGCAGCTCTCTGAGATGAACACAGCAGTATAAGATAGAACTCAGACAATAATACGGAAAAGACAGTTTTAGGGGAAAATCTTAACCTGCTATACATTAATACAAGTCTAGTGTATTGCACCTGCTAACATCAGATTAGTTCTATTGGTTCTATTACACTGCATTTTATTTAATATTCTGTCACAAGATACGGAAAACAAAGAACAATGGGGTTCCAGTCAACTTTTGATTTCATAAAAGAGGTCTGGGATCTTTACAGCAATTACTGCTCCAGACACAATGCTATAGCAGGGCAGTGGCTTAGAAACTAATGCAGCTCAAGAACATGGAGTGACTAAACCACTCTAAATGCTTTATGTCAGTTTGGTTTTCAAGTTTATTCTGCTAGATTGTCATGAAATACCACCACAGACTAACTCTATAAAAAAGTTAAGAGCTATGGAAACTACAAAGTAATATAATGTTGCTGTGTGAAGTGGATTTGGGTCAGCTTTAGTGTGGTTTCAGTGACAGGTAGAATACTTATTCACATCATCTGAAAATAAGTCTAATGATTTTCAGTAGTAAATTTGATTGCATATTTTAGATAAGGTATTAAATTGTCAACCAGTTGTACTATGATAATTTTTTACTTATGAATCCTCCTGACTTTTAAATAGCTATCTACATACTTTCCTAGAGCACATACAGATGAATCCAAGAAGGACTACTTAAAATCTTTATATACAGCTACTCTATATGGCAATAATACAAAGAAAAAAAACTAAGGAAATTGAGTGTTCAATTTTTCAATGTGGAAAAATTGCAAATTAGTTTAACAAAACCATCCTGTAAAAATGATTCACTAGGAAATTCTCAAACTTTTGTATTTCTAATATGTCATACAACTATCATGTAATGTTGTCCTAGTTTGGACGAGGACAGACTTTTCAGTTAAGTTTCTTTTAAGTGACTGTACTTTCTGAAGTTCACTACAGGTGCTTGTTGCTGTGGAAACCAGACCCCCATTGGGTCTCTTTGTTCCACAAGTGAAAAGGGTGTAAAAGTGTCCCACACACGGGGAGGAGCAGACAGGACGGGTGACCCAAACCTGACCAATGAAGTATTCCATCCCATACACATGATACTCAGTTTAAAGTTGAGGGACCACGAAGATTACGTTCTCTTTCCGTATGGCCCGCATCTGGGGAGGACTTTGAGCATTCTTCTGCCTTTGAATGTCAATCCGGTTCCCTTCTGCTGTCACGTCTGGTTCGGGACTCCCCAGCACCTGCCCGGTAACATCAGCGGTGATGTGGGCAGAATCAGGGGGAGATCAGTAGTGGTTTTGCATATAGTTCATTATTTATTATACTCTTTTTCATTTTATATTGTTTATTAGAACTGTTTTAACTTTCCAACCTGTAAGTTTCTCTTTCTTTTCTCTTTTCCTTTTCCCCCCTGGGGAAGAAAAGGGTTAATAGAGAGCGTTTGTCACGGAATCACGGAATCACAGAATCACAGAATTGACTAGGTTGGAAGAGACCTCTGGGATCATCGAGTCCAACCTTTGACCTAACACCACTGTGTCAACTAGACCATGGCACTAAGTCTTTTCTTAAACACCTCCAGGGATGGTGACTTCACCACCTCCCTGAGTAGCCCACTCCAATGTCTAATAACCCTTACTGTGAAGAAATTTTTCCTAATGCCTAAACTGAACCTCCCCTGGCACAGCTTGAGGCTACGTCCTCTAGTCCTGTCGCTAGTTGCCTGGGAGAAGAGGCCGACCACCACCCCACTAGCCTAGCCTTAAACAATGAAAAATGTAACCCATGGTATTAAACTGAGGTGCAATACTGAGGATATACCAAAACTGTACTGGTTGTCTAGATATCGTGATGTTTTTTTTCTTCATTTAATATTTTTTCTGGATAAGATTTTTATTAACTGCTAATTATATTGTTGATAACAATATTGCAAATGGACTAGATAACAAAGAGAGTTCCAAAGGTATTATGCCATTGGTGTTGAATGTGAATTTTCGTAGCCTACTTTTCCTACATTCTCCATCAATTTATTGCATTGAAATTACAATTGAGGTTGTCTCCTCCAGGTTTTTTTGCACCACCTAAGGCTGTATTCCTTCAATAAGCATTACCTAACATTTGGTGATTTATTAATAGTCCTGATATCTCTGGTATCATGCTCTTTTCACATATAAAAGTCACTTCTCTAAACTGCATTCTTATTCTAAGGTACTATGCAGCAAAACAAAGGGCTGTGACATCTGTATGTTATAAATATATTAGGGTATAATTGGTATTAATTTGCCTTGAATCCAAATGGAAACATACATTTAGACTTGTCAGAGTTACTAACAGAGCATAAACACTCTGTAACATAGCTAAACACAACATAAGAATTTTACAAAAATATGTGAGTAATATGACCACCACAGGTCAAAGACTTGTATAATTGCTCTTAGGGGGCATGCAAAAACACGTGAACAGTGACCCATGCAACAATTTCCAAGACAAAGAACAAAGAAAATAAGCACAAGGGACTGCAAAAAGGCAGGGCATCCTGCTGAGCACACCAGAAAGAAGACTGAAAAAAAGATTAATCATCATCAGGAGAAGGTGATGAGAGGAGGGTGAGTGAAGACCACAAGAACACCAGGCATAAGTAAGGAAAACTGGGGAAGAGGTCACTTGCTTCAGTGCTCGCTTCTTTGGTGCTATTTAACATCAACTCTGCTGCAACATATACTCACAGCTAATTTAGAATATAAGTGTTAAGAACTAAGACGTTTTTTAATGCAGTGATAAATATTGATAATGATTGTATTAACCATTATCACAAAATGTGTTGCTAATGAATGAATAGTTGTTTTGCTCTTAAAGCTTTTTAAAACTGGACTAAATTTATTCTAAACACTCTCATCACAGAGTTCTCTGTTTCCGAACTGATATGTATACACACACACACACATATATTCAGTTACAATGCATACTTCACTCTACACAGGATATCTACTTGTTATTGCTATCTAGTATTTACCGAAATGTATCAAAATTACTATGAGCATAGGCTTTACACCATACAACAGTAGCAAATGAAGCTAATCTTAAAACAAACTATGTTATAAGACAGTTACTGTTACAGCTATACAAACTGAAACAAAAGTCCAGGCAGCCCAAGATAAGTTCAGATAAAAAGCCTGACAAGTCCTTGTCCTGAGGCCTTGCAGAGTGATTATAAAATTTGTGGCCTGTTACTAGCAATGGTAGCATAATATTTCTTGGGCTACTGGCCTCAGTGTACAAGAGAACATGCATCTGCCTGACTTTTCTGTGTTAATCGTATGCAAAAATTTGGCTAGGAAAAGAGTTGGAAAAGAAATTCAGACGTGTGCATCCTGAAATATACTGAGACTTCACTGTTCAAATTACATTATTCACTACAGTCACACTTGTGAAATACATTTTATTTAGTTCACATAGGTTCAGAGTGAGGGAAGCAAAGCTGAATATCCAGGAATGATATAATTTGATGTTGAAGATACACATATCTGTGTTATAGCAACTGAACAATGTGAATTTTGGAAAGTCTAGCAGTGGTCATTGTGCCTGTGACTGAAAGAGGAGTCTCTAGATCAGTTGTATGTTATATTTGCTCTACCTCCTGCCAGTTTTCTAGCCACACAGACTGAAGATTTCTGTGGGTTACTTGCAGCCAGCCCATGGTGTCTGCACCTGATGGGAAGTTTGTATATTGAACATGTTCGGGCATAAGAGGGTCCTGTGTGTTTTGAAGGATGTTCACTGACTATGCCAGAGACTGCTCTTGAAGGCTCAGTTTATAGACAGCAAAGTGTGTTTAGCATGTTCAACAATCTTAAGACTATTCTCAAAATGCAGTGTAGACAAAGTTTTTATTTATAACAGAGGCACACAGGCTAGGTACTTAGGGGATAATAATTCTCAATAAACAGATAATTAGGAGAAGTAAAACTTTTTAAAAAAAATTATCTTTGGAGAAGTAGCTAATCCTTTAACAGAAATAATTTCTAAATGTATTAATTTCTTTTTGAACAGTTGCACAGTCATTATAAGGATTATTTCTGCTTTCACTGTTGAAAAGTCTGTGATATTTCTGCAGTTACTTCATTTCCCTCTTGTGTTCTTCCAAATTTATATGTAAATACATTATGTATAGATAGCCCCAAAACACTTGAGTCAATATCTCACTGAACCGTTACAATTTTGTTAGAAACACATTTATCACATTGATTGCATAAATTCTGTGAGAATAAAGAGATATCGCACTAATACATGTGCCAGAGGAGTCCTTAGAGATTTAGAGGTTTAATGTCTCTGCAACAGAGACTTACTTGTAAAAAATAATTTCAGAGCTCTTTGTTTGAGTTCTGACTCCTGGACTGCTAAAAAAATAATCTGAAAATTTGAAGATAAACGTTATGTAAAGGACAGTGTAATCAGACACCATTTTTCAATTCAAGTGTATAGTTTTGGATTTAATTTGTTAAATAAACTCAGTAAATATGTACTACAATGAGATAATTCTTTTCAAATATGAAATTTCTGACATGTAGGTGTCATAAACTTCAGTAAAACTGGCAGGGAGAGGAGAGAAAAGAGAAAAAAGACTCTTGCAGGTACATGCAGACAAAACAGTCTGTGAGTGCATATATAATTTGTACTAAGATAATGGCATGTATGGCCTCTCTTGAGAGCTGATGATTCATCAGATACCATGAGCTACAAAGAATGAATGAATGACCAATTTCCTGTGTCATATTTAACATTCAAATACTAGTTGCTAAAACAGATTTCTGCCCAATTTAAAAGAAGTAGTTCAGATTGGGCAAGGGAAATTAACCTATAGAGGTTGCCCAGAAGCAAAGAAGAAACAGCTGTTAGAACTGAGGGGTCCTACAAAGACATTAATCATGCTTACACAGAAAAAAATACAAAGCCTACTAAAAAAAGAAGGAAAACAGTACTAAATAATTTCAGAAAAGAATTAGAACATATGCCCTTTTATACCAAAATCTCACTCCATAGTGATAAAAGTAGCAGTAAGAAGAAATGGAAATGTGCTTTTGACAGCTGGAGTTTCCAGCTATGAAACATAGATTTCCAACTCTATTAGCTCAAATTAGTAAGTTAGAATTCCTGCTAAGTTGTGGAAGACCCTCAGTCTGCAAACAGCTGTGCTTTACTTGGGGAGCATAAGATTTGCTTGGGAACACTGCACTGAGAATAGTTTTTCCTTGCTTCTAAGATAAAGGAGCCGAGACCAGTTCACAGGGCTTTTTGAGGCATGAAAGAAGTAAACATGTGTTGAAGGTCAGTTCTGAACACAGAGCTGAAGACAGGAATGATTGTTGATGTTTTGAGCCCAGGACACTGTGGGCTCTTCCCAGGATGGGTGATGAGTGTTTAGCGTGTGAATGTTGATGTTATCTTGAACTGCCTAGTCTGGCTCCTGCATTGTAGCAGTTAAATAGGGTAGTAGCATAACAATAAAAAGCCTTAGGCCTTTCAGCTTCAGGCCCTCGCATCCTCGATCTCAGAGGATGTGCCTTCCTTGCCGCCCGCCGCACTAAGTACAGACTAAAACTCTATTTTCTTTAAAAGCTTATAGCCACTAATGGCAGCAAAGGTATCTAAAGACCAATTACAAATCCTTGAAAATAATAATAAAAAAAATCCAAACAAAACCAAAATCCCCAAAACTTTGCTTTGGTTTCTATAATGCTAAGTTAGGAATGAAGGGCAAGATTAACCAAAGTAGACTAACACCACGAATCATAGAATCGGTTGGAAAGGACCTTTAAGATCATCAAGTCTAACCATCAATCTAACACTGCCAAGTCCACCACTAAACCATGTCCCTAAGTACCACATCCAAATGTCCTTTAAATACCTCCAGGGATGGTGACTCAACCACTTCCCTCAGAAGCCTGTTCCGAAGTTTGATAACCCTTTCGGTGACAAAATTTTTCCTAATATGCAATATAAACCTCCACTGGCACAACTTGAGGCCATTTCCTCTCATCCTATCCCTTGTTACCTGAAAGAAGAGACCAACAGCTGCTTCGCTACAACCTCCTTTCAGGTAGCTGTATAGAGCAGTAAGGTCTCCCCTCAGCCTCCTTTTCTCCAGGCTAAGCAACCCCAGTTGCCTTAACCGCTTCTCATAAGACCTGTGCTCTAGATCCTTCACCAGCTTCATTGCCCTTCTTTGGACTCACTCCAGCACCTCAATGTCTTTGTCATAGTGAGGGGCCTAAAAGTGAACACAGTATTCAAGGTGTGGCCTCATCAGCGTATTGTACAGGGGGCAATCACGTCCCTAGTCCTTCTGGCCACACTATTTCTGATACAAGCCAGGATGCTGGGGATTGCCACTTGTGACCGGTGGCCAACTACATTTAACTTCATTCATGAGAACTCCTTGGGCTTGGCCATCCAGACAGATTTTTACCCAGTGAAGCATATGCCCATCCAAGCCATGAGCAGCGAGTTTCTCCAGGAGAATGCTGTGGGAAATGGTGTCAAAAGCTTCACTACAGTCCAGGTAGACAACATCCACAGCCTTTCCCTCATCCAGTAAGCGGGTCATCCTGTCATAGAAGGAGATGAGGTTAGTCAAGCAGGACCTGCCTTTCATAAACACATGCTGACTGGGCCTGATTGCTTGATTGTCCTGTACGTACTGTGTGATGGCATGCAAGATGAACTGTAGCAAATTAAATTAAAGGCTGTCTATGAGCAATATTTGGAGATTCATTCCTTTGAATATGTTTCTGTGTTTTGAAGAGGAGCTTGTAGGGTTGGGCAGCAATTCACTTCTCTGGCAGAGGCAGATGGCAGAAAATAACCTTTTGCTTATGATAAATATTTCACTTTGCAGGCCTAAACAAGAAAACTCTTTTCTGTAACAGTATTGAAACTGTGTTCTAGCTGGAAGTGAATTTGTGTAAATAAATCTTTCTTTCAATTGTTGAACAACATGAAAAATAAATAATTAAAAACCACAAAATATATATTTTTGTTCCAGTCAGTCTACTATATTCCGTTTTGTCTTCAACTTCTGAAACTAAATGTTAGAGACAGAACAGAATTTTAAAATAAGCATATAATTTTGGTTTTGAATTATTTAATGTGCCTCTTTGTCCCCTTTTTCACCCACATTTAAGAATACATTGGAGTCTGTTTCCAACAAAAGGCAATATCTCAAACTTTAAATCACATTGCCCCAAATGCATTTACTGTATTTTCCCTGAATCAATAAATAACTCTAGTCCCGTCACATAATTATATTCTTTAGAGGAATTTCTCTTTTTGGAAAGAAATATTCCATTCTGGTTGTGATTAACTATACTAGAGCTTTTATTTATATGTTTGTCCCAACATCTTGCCTTGTTAAGCTTTTAGGATCAAAAACATGTAAAGCTGAGAGAGAATATGTGCTTTCCTCCCCATTAAGCTCCTTTATTCTTCCATACAGAAAGCCAGAATCGTTTGCCTGCAGCATTCTTAAAGCAGCTTCCTTACAGTCATTTGTCTGGTTCTTTTAATTCATCATGTTCTGTGCTCTGATATGCATCCTAATAAATCCTGCTAGCAGTCAGAAAAAAAAAAAAGCTCGACTAGATTTTCTTTCATAACAGCAGAATTATCGGTCATACCCTAATTTTTCCAAGGAGGCTGGATCATCGACGCAGGGAAAGCAATTGTTACAGGTTTTTCTTCTGTCTTCATTTGTGAAGGTTCTCCTATTCTCACTAGCCTTATTTTTCTGATCTGTTCTCTCTTGCAAAAACAGAGCACAGGTATTCAACTCATACAAGAAAACTTCAGTTTAAGCAATTTTGAAACATCATAGGCTTTTTGACTTTCACGTCACCCAGTCTCCCCCTGCTCCTTCTCCAATGAAATTATGAAAATTGTATTTAGATTCTAATAAAGTACTTAAGGCTATAGACATTAGTAAATGAAAGAACAAGATGTTCTAATACTTTAATTATTACTATTGAATGCCCATGTTTCCCTGACTTCTGCAGAATTAAGAATAAAGACTAATTTGGGTGCTTTGAATTGCTGTCTGTGAGATTCTGTGTGTGTCTTTTCCACCAGGGAATAAAATTCTAACCAAGGCACTGTAAGCTACATCTCTAAATTAAGGCAATAAGAGTACTCTTACCCCACTCCCCTGGCACTTCTAATGACTGTACTGGTTTTGCCTGGGATAGACTTAATTTTCTTCATAGTAACTCATATGATGTTATATTTTAGATTTGTGACCAAAACAGTGCTGACAACACACCCATGTTTTAGTTATTGTCTGAGCCGTACTCACATAGCGTCAAGGCCTTTCCTTCTTCTTAGACTGCTTTTCAACAAGTAGACTAGTGTATGTTCATCCATAGTGCTTTTTTGTTAGCACACTTCCTGATAAGGTTTTGGCCTATGCCAACTAATGTTCTTCCATAAGAAAACAACAGAGATTGGATGACTCTGTCCTTGGGAAAAAGGGTTTAGCCATAGGGAAGTGGCCAGTACCATGCAGACAACAGCATGATAAGCACAGTAATAACAATACTGTTGTATATTTATTTAGATTATTAAAACATTATTTAGTGCAATTAACTCTTACAGTTATGTATAAGGTATGTTCGATTTACCCACAAGAAGATTTTGAGTGTAACACCTTCCCCTGGATTGTTTTGAAATACGCTCTTTCATCTATATTTACCCTCATAAATAAAATCCTAGCATAATCAACCTTTCTAATTAGCTTTTGGGTAAATTCCTGACCTTAAAGTGAAGAACATCAAATGTTTTAATTATTCATATTCACCTTTTAACATCTAGAATGTAGTAGCATGATTGTATAGGAGGCTAAAGGCATGAAGTACTGAAATGTTTCTAGTACCATGGAAAAAAAAAAAATTGATGGAAAGCCATTACTTGAGAAATGAAATGAAATGGAACATGCCTAATGGAACTTAATTTTAGTAAGAAGAAAGAGAGATAGAGCGTTAAAATTTAAAACTATTGGAAATCTGAGGAGTTCAGATGACTGTACAATTTAGTAATTTTGAAATGGAGTCATAGAACGCAGTATTTGAGAAGAAAGTATAAAAAAATAAAGATCTGATTAAGTATAGTACATAAAAATAGGTTATTGAAGCAAGTTCAAATATATACTTCTGTACAAATGCTATCTGACTAAAAATGAAGGTCTTAGACCTTGCAAACCAGTGGTAAATGAAATAACAAGGATTATATGCATTTTAAGTATTGGTTGAGAAGATAATCAGGAGGATGCTGTAATATGACTCGGCAGGCACACCTTACAGTTGCATTCGGTAAGTATAATAAATTGAGCAAGCTAAGAAATCACATTATGTATTAAAAAAGTAAATACAACATATAAGTTAATTGTGTGGTGGAGTCACCATGTCTGGATGTGTTTAAGAAAATGGTCTTAGTGCCATGGTCTAATTGACATGGTGGTGTCAGGGCAATGGTTGGACTCGATGATCCCAGAGGTCTCTTCCAACCTGATTGATTCTGTGATTCTCTGTATGTAATTTTCTGACCCTATATTTACATGGAAAATGTTTGTTATCTCAGATGTAAATTCCATACCTAAATATGGAGAATTTAAGTGTTAGCATTATCCTATCTATCTACTATGTCAAAGGAGCATTGTCAGCATTTACAAATAGTCCTAGGCAAATAGAAAAACATAAACCTCAATCAAAATTAAGTATCTCACCCTGACTGTCTGTGAACACTGGGGGACTCTAGCAGCCATTAAAAATAGGGTATAAAGACTAATTGTGATAGAAAGAGTATGTGGAAGAGAGACCTTCTGCTCCCTTAAGGGTATATGGTCTGGGTCTTTCCAATGAAAAAAGGGACAATAATAGAAAGAGGAAGCCATAAACAAAATAAACAGAGACATAAATCTGACACATAAATGGTATAGCAGGCAGTAACGAGAACCGAAACTGGTGAGTCAGACTAATGGATAAGAGCACATGGAATGTAGGAATATTTCAGTAAAATTATCTGATTGAAGACCATGTCAAATGGGATACTAAGGAAAAGGGGGAAGCCATAAAGAAAATATATAGAGACACAAATCTGACAGACAAACATGATTGAGACAAAGATAAGAAACAAATCTCACAAGTCACACTAATTAATCGTCTATCAGAAAACCAGAGGCAAACCCAGGCTTTGATACTGATAAGGATGAAGACCTGAGGGTCCAGGATGTAAGCAAGATGTATAGGACCCATGGGGTGGGTAGGAGGACTTGGGATCCAGGCAGGTGTGCCAGGTGGACAGAGGGACTGTACCAGTGTTTGAGGGATCCACAAATATGTTTGTGCTTGTGAACCTGAAGAGTGTCATGTGTGTGCTGCACTAGTGACCTTCTGACTCTGCCAACCCAAGGGGACAAGGGGACATGGCTGTCTGGGCTTGAGTCTGATGTGAGTCCTGTATGTAAGTGCTGTTGAGGGCAGCGCCTTGTCTGTGGCAGTCTGTGTGACCAGCCATGTCAGTGTCGTGTGTTTGTGTGTGCACGTGTCTCTCGGATATACATTCAGTCTTGCTGCTGGTTGTAACTGCAAACAGGAAAGTAGCAGCTGTGTTCCTCAGCTTGGGCAGAGACCTGAGTCCCTGGGGCATGGGGCTGGGGTCCAGCAACAGGGCAGAAGGGGTCCAGGGCCAAAGCTGTTGGAGGCAGTGGCCACTTATAACATCCCTTAGTAATGATTTTTTCATATATGTGATGATTTTTGGAGTCTCTAAGCAAGATAACACACAGAAACACTTTCAAGATATTATTAGAGTTTCTGTATATAAGGGTTATCATAGAATAGTCACAAACCATATTCTTGTGTAAGAAAAAATTGTTTGTGAAATGCTTTTTCCTTCATGGGGTGTAATTAATTTTTTCATGAAAGAGTCAGAAGCAAGAATTTTGCCAGAGAATCAAAAGGCAAGAGAGGTAATCAGAGTGTAAAATAGGAATTAAAGGAATATAAAACAGTGCAAATGAAGCTAAAATAATTATTTCCTTCAAAGTTTGTAAGAGAGGCCTGTAGAAAGATTTGAACATTGAAACAATTTTTAATGGGGATTAGTCAGAGTAGGTATTACACCTGAGTAAAGATATTTTAAATGAAATCAATGAAAAGAACAATAAAAAAATGCCAGTTTCTGATGGTCTATGCAATGAATTCTAGGGGAACTCGGATATGAAAGCAGCTTTGCAGAAAAGGACCCAGGGGTCCTCGTGGACCACAAGCTGAACATGAAGCAGCAATGCACCCTTGAAGCAAAGAAAACCAACAGCTTCCTGTGCTACATTAAGAAGAGTGTCACCAGCAAGTCATGGGAGGTGATCCTTCCTCTCTGCTTAGCACTGGTGAGGCCACATATGGAGTGCTGGGTCCAGTTCTGGATTCCCCAGTACCAGAGAGACATGGATATACTAGAGAGAGTCTAGCAAAGGGCTACCAAGATGACGAAGGGACTGGGGTATCTGTCATACAAGGAGAGGCTGAGAGATCTGGGACTCTTCAGCTTGGAACAGTGAAGGCTTGAGGGGTGAGGGGATCTTGTCAATATGTACAAATATCTGATGGTGAGGGAATGATGAAAAGAAAACCAGAGTCTTCTTAGTAGAGCCCAGTAGCAAGATGAGAGGCAATAGGCAAAGCATATATACAGGGCATTCTTCTTATGCATAAGAGAATACTTTTTTTACTATGAGGGTGGTTGTATTGGACGTAGGTATCAAGGTTTTGGGAGCAAGGTGGGCTGCAGCGGTAGCCTTTGTGAAGAAAGGCCAGGGGTTGCTCTGTGCCAGACACAGCTGGTTCCAGCCAGCTCCAATGGACCCACCACAGGGCACAACTGAACCACTCAGCCAAGATGATGGCACCTTGGAGAAAGGCTAAAATGCAGGAGCAGCTGTGTAGGTGCTCAGCTGTCAGATAGGGTGAACCCACAGCAGCAGTCAAGCACTGGAACAGGTAGCTGAGAAAGGCTGTGGAATCTTCAACCTTGGAGATACTAAAAACCTGACTGGGCACAGTCCTGAGCAACCTGCTGTAGTTGAGCTTCCTTTGAGAAGGAGAGGGCTAGATGATATCCAGAGGCCCCTTCTGACTTCAGTCATCCTATGATTCTAAGAAATGACATATGACCCCAGGCCTCTTTAGCTAGAAGGCACAATTATGTGTAGGCATGTGTTTTCAGCCCAGAGTAGCCAAAATTATTTGAGAACTTTTTTTTTGCAGCTGAGCAGAGTGTTGTTATCCTGGTATTTACAGTACCCATTGCAGTCCCTTACACATTACATGAAATCATGCATGGGAGTTTGAGGTGAAATGTTTTCTGAGACAAGATTTGAGGAATATGAAGGACATTGGAAAGAAAACTTTTGCCTTGCCCGTATTATTGATAAAGATGATCACTAGAACGACCTGTGCTCAGAAGCACACCTGAGTTTTGTTTTAGAATTACCTCCTTAGCTAAGTCCCTGGAAGAAATTAAAGTTTGAGATGGGTCTGATCAAAGAACTGGAATCTGGAAGTGTTATCTGACATATGGGCATAATCCACCGTGCACTTTGACTTCCAACAGTCTGGTGAAAAAGATTCCTCACAAATTATGGACTTAAAAAAAATCATGCCCAGAGTGAACAGAATACAGTTCTTCCTATTGATAGATGGGCTAAAACAAATAGTTATTTGTTGTCTTATGATACTGTATATACAGTTAGGCTGCTTGGACTAGCTGTAAGAGAGCCCATTGGTTCTGTGGGTACGGTAGTATGTACTGTGTTAGAAGCACTTGAAGGTCTGACCATGCACACATAAAGATAGATTGTCTGGAGACTTTACTAGATATATTTGATTGTGCACAGGCAAAATAAAGTTATTCACAGATTTTATAAATTCGCAAAATGTAGAGAGATTTGCACAATAATATGAGAAAGAAGTATCCTTTCTGAAAAAGGACAACGGTTTATTTAAGTAAAGTTAAAAACATATAATCTCTAGCCATATTCTCAGACTCAGCTGATCATATAAACCAAAAGTTTCCCAAAATTCATGATGGTGCAGACTATCATGCAGAAGTTCAGCTCAGTACTGTCAAAAGCATGGCTAAATGGTAACAGTCTGAGAACAGGAAGACAAACCCTAATAATCAGGCACTATTACAAGCATCCTATTACTGTGCCTACATAGTTAATCCATACTTGAAAATATGCTAAATTATATATGCAGTATGCACTGCTATTACTATCTATTCATGTTTCTCAGCATGCGTACTTACTCTGTAATGTGTAAATCTATATATTATAGACTCAATCCCACGCTTAGGAATTTTTCACATGCTTGCCACATTAGGTCAGAATACAAAAGGTTGTTTAAAAAAGTCATTTTGAAAATAGTACTGTGATATCTCAGAGAAGTGAAAATTAAGAACTTTATGTTTTCATTTTCCTGATTCCTTAGTAGTATAATGTTTGCTTTGATAATTTGATAGCAACTTCTCCCTTAGTGTTGAGATGGTAGAGTACATCAGAGGCCTCTCATTATTACAGTGGATTTTTAGAAATTAAATCCAGGTGGCATATCAAAAAAGAAATTACAAAGCATAAAACATATGTATTACATCTTTCTAAGGTACTGCTTAGGCAATCCCAAGCACAAATACAAACTCCGCAGAGAACGGAATGAGAGCAGCACGGAGGAGAGGGACTTGGGGGTGATGGTTGATGAGAAGCTCAACATGAGCCGGCAGTGTGTGCTTGCAGCCCAGAAAGCCCACCGTATCATTGGCTGCATCAAAAGAAGCATAGCCAGCAGGTCGAGGAAGGTAATTCTGCCCCTTTACTCCGCTCTCGTGAGACCCCACCTGGAGTACTGTGTCCAGCTCTGGGGCCCCCAACATAAGAAGGACATGGACCTGCTGGAGTGAGTCCAGAGGAGGGCCACAAAGATGATGAGAGGGATGGAGCACCTCTCCTATGAAGACAGGCTGAGAGAGTTGTGGTTGTTCAGCCTGGAGAAGAGGAGGCTTCGGAGACACCTTCTAGCAGCCTTCCAGTACGTGATGGGGGCCTACAAGAAAGATGGAGAGGGCCTTTTTACAAGGACGTGTAGCGACAGCATGAGGGGTAATAGTTTTAAACTGAAAGAGGGTAGATTTAGATTAGATATTAGGAAGAAATTCTTTACTGTGAGGGTGGTGAGACACTGGAACAGGTTACCCAGAGAAGTTGTGGATGCCCCCTCCCTGGAAGTGTTTAAGGCCCGGTTGGATGGGGCTTTGAGCAAGCTGGTCTAGTGAGAGGCGTCCCTGCCCACGGCAGGGGGGTTGGAACTAGATGATCTTTAAGGTCCCTTCCAACCCAAACCATTCTATGAGTCTATTATTCTATGATTTTTTTCCAGAAGCAAGCTCTTTCAGAAAAGAAAGCTTTTCAGTGATATCAATAAAATCTTCAAAAAGTTAGAATTCTTATTTGTCTAAAAACCAAAATTTTTTAGAAATGAAAACTTCTGCAACCCTTTTTTTCCAGCCCTCTGCAACAATATTTTATTGCTGACATGACTAATCTGGTGTCAATGATGTTTAACTCACTGATGTTACTCTTTCAGGGAAACAAATCTATGTAACAACATAAATTCCTGTCAGTCATCCTTCACAGATCAAGATACTCTCATTATACAACTTATTTCTTTTAATTTCTCTTAGGAGAGGTTTCCAGAGAAGATTATTTGTGTACATGTGCACTTTATCAACTGTTTTAAGAAGTTGTAACAAGGGCAGTAAACATTCTTTCTGAGACACACAATATATGATTGCTTTTATCATGCAAATACTTGTGTAGCAAAATGAAATAACTTTAACCATTTTCAGAAAGCATGGTGTAAATCACTTGGACAGTACAAGTGGTGGGAATATTTTCAAGGGAAAAATCACAGTAGGCTATTTCAACATTCAGTAACTGTTTATTGTCAAACATAGTAAGACAAAAGGTTAGTTCACTATGATGAGAAACTGGATATTTAAGTTGAAGCTTAGGCCTATATGAAATAATATGCTTTTCTTGTATAACATTTAATTGGTAAAGGATTTTCTGCATGTTGGCAAAAGAAAATGCATATACATATTTTATTGAGTAACCATGTTAAATATTTCATATATAATTTATTCTGAATATAGAGTTTTTTCTATGTGGCCAAAATCAGTGTAATGCAGTAGTAGAAATATATTATAATGCTTTGTAGCATACAATGTATTATGTTCTTAAAGAACAGAGACAATCATAATTATTAGATTTATGTATATTACTTTTTCACATAGGAAAATAAATAACAAATTAAAAAATTATGGTTCCTCGTTAATAAGAATTCAGCAGTACACCATTTACAGTGTTCCATGTATTCATATAAAAGAATCCTTGCATCAAAAACTGTAATATATTTAAACATTACTTGCAGAGATTTGTGTAGGTCGTCAAGTCTAAAATTGATCAAATAAATCAGAATGTCTCAATGTGTTGTATCAATTTCACAGGTGAAATAAGTCTTTCTTTTATAAAAATTAAATTTGTGTTATTTCTGAACACTGCCACTTTATCAATGAACAGTAGACATGTACTTTTTGTACCACATATGTAATTGAATATATGGATAGGTCACTATTCTTATTGTATTGAAATAAAATTCAGCAGAAAAAAAAAAAACACTAATGAATAATAACAAATAAGAATACAATTGTACCATATATATGTCTGTGCCTAAATTTTGTTATCTTCAGCAATATATTGAAATATATTTTTCATTACTCTTCAACACAACTTTGCCATATGCTAATATTTACATTATATTATTGTGTTTAACTTTCAGCATCTATAGATAACTCAACATTCAGTGCAAAGTTACATTAACTTTGTGTTAATTTGAATTTTCACACAATGCAATTAACAATTCATATCAGTATATGGGGAAAAAAATATGGAGTTGATGGAACAGAAGAAAAAAATATTTTAACAGTTACAATAGGTAGCCACACTGATATGTACACCCCTGCTCAATATTGTTGTGTTTTCTTGTCTAACCCAACAAATATCTTCCTAAAACACAGAAAATGTTTTTTTTTTTTTTTAATTTTAATTCACTCTAGCACATGGATGTTAATGCAGTTGAACACAGGGTTGTAAACTTTATAAAACTGCATAGAGGAATGCTATTTGGGTATAGGTATTGAAGCCTTGGATATTATGCATTAGCAAGCTGGCACCCGTGGGTAGATGCATGAAATTGCAAGCAATTTCTACTTTATCATTGCTTATTATAAACATAATGCATTTAGGTTTATATTCTTACACAGTAACTAAATGTATTCAGTTACACAGAAACTAAGTACCATTGCAATAAGCGGTTGTATTAATTACACATTCAAAAGATCTCTATTTCTGATGTGTACTTAGGGAAAAAGCTTTCTGTTAAAGGAACTCCAAAAATTCAGATTGTTTGCCTGTATACCTGTTAAAAAATAAAAGCTCGCTCCTTACACAAAATTTCACCGTGTGTTGGACTTGAGATACCCAATTCCTTTTGCACTGCCTTGATGCCTTGCTGTTTATGATTTGACCAGTTCTTCCACTGTATGCCCTGCTGCTATTTTCTCCTGAAAAAGACGGAGAATTAGAAACCTGCTTCAGGTAAAAGGGCGAAGGATGTAAGCATTATAATATACTGCTAAAATTCAACTGAAATAAAAAAAAAAGCTGTATGATTAGAGTTAAAGGAAAGGCAGGTCATGAATGAAGAATTGTACTCTTAAAAGGAAAATAACAGCTGTCTTAGTGCTTGATATATCTTTCTGTTTTGTGGCCTGAACTTAAAAGCAAGATTTTACCTGTCTTCCATTTTGTCATAACTTGCATATATTTTTAGAAAAATAAACAAACAAAACCAGATTGACTTATTTTCCCTTGAAATATTTGTAGTAGGGACTTAAATTTACTGTCCACTGACATTTTGTTAATATTGTTTGACCCAGAGATTTATTTCCCCCATGGGGTTTAAAGTGAGGTAGGCCAGATATGAACTGCCAACATTCAGTGTATTTAACATTTTTAGTTTGCTGTTGACTTATTTCTAAGGTGAGAATTAGGTGTGGTAAGAATCTCATATATGTGATACAAACACAGATCCAGTTTTTTGTTACATCTCCAAAAATTTACATCAGAATGAGAAAGGCTTTCTTATCTTTAAGTTAGCAATACATAAATCTAGTCACCTACAAAGGTGTAAATATGGCTAGAACAATTGTCTCAATATTCCTTTTCCCAGCAAATAAACCAGAAAAAGTAAGGTATGTGATAGCGTGAGAAGACTGATAGACCACTAATCTGTTTTGGGTACTTTTACAAAGAGAGCTTTTAAGCAGTTAGCAAATGTGTTAAAATATAGTAAAAAAAAAAAAAAAAAATATAAGTGACATTTGGAAATGGGACTTTTAATTTACTTAATTGGTTTCAACAGAGACAGTCATGTTGAACTAAATGTATATATTGTGAATTGAAAGCTTGACGAGCTTGTTAGAGCTCTCAGTGTTAATTATAATTTTCATTTTCTCTAATAGTATTAAAGGTTTGAGAGTAGTATCCTGCAACAATAGTTTCAAAATGTTAATGCAAATAGTTCTATATCGTTGTTGTTACCTTTTTAACCGAATTATATGTTCATATTTATATATTCCTCCTACAGAAGATCTCTTTTATATACATTAGTTATCATCTGTTTGCCTCCCTAACCCGCATCAGATTTCCTTGAGCAAATTCATATAATGCAAGTTTAAATAAAAGCAATGTTTTTTTCTCAAACAGTATATAAACACAGTTGTATGCTGGACTGCTAACACTTTTAGGTAATACTAAGGAGATTTTAAAATATAAACCTTACTTCTGAGAAAGAGAAACCAAACAGATTATAATAAATATAAACCAGAATACATTTATTTTCCTTTTAAGTGAGATCATGGATTCACACTGACTTAAAGTCAATGGTAGAACTCATTTAGATTACTTCTAGTCTGCATTTTAAGTATGGGTGTGTCATTCAGTCCTGTCTGTGTCAGCTGTAATGTACTTACTCTCTAAACTATTATGTGTGGATTTATCACAGAACCACAGAGTGATTCTTATTTCTTATTTGAAACTTATTTGTTTTAGGAAACCAAGAATAGATTTACAAGCACTGTGGATGAGCTGGGAATGGTCACAGATTGCCTGCTTAGCTTTAAGCCATCAACATGTATCTTGCATGCCTTGATGAAGTATCATGTTACTGATGGAGGATGAACAAGTTTTTTTCAGGATTCTTGAGTGCAATATGTAGACTCTGAGTTATGGGCATCATAAGGCCCCTATGTGAACAGAGGGAAGAAAAGTCACAGAGAATGCTGTGTTTCAGCCTGCTTTCAAGCCATCCCACAGAGGACCTACAAATATATCTATAAATAAATATATCTTCATTAACTCAAATGGAGCCTTGTTTTCACTGTGCTAGCTGTATCACGATTCAGTAGATATTTACAATACAATGTTGTTAAGCAGAAAGGAATTTATGCAGACACAGAAAATAATGTATATGGACAAAGCAATTTAGAAAGTTTAATTTAAATTTATCAGAACTATAATAAATAGTATTGTGATAATTTTGTTCTAATTTTTTATGTTTTGTTTAAGAAGAATCAGATTATACTCACTGTTTCTCACTGTACACACCAAACTATTCCTCTTTGTCACGGTTTAAAGCTGGGCCGGCTATTAACCCAGTGGCAGACACTCTCTGTTAACCCTCTCCCCCCGCCCACCCTAAGGGAAAGGGAAAAGGGAGAGAGACTTATGGGTTGGAAAGTTAAAACAGTTTTAATAAACTATAGTAATGAAAAAGAGTATAATAAGAATAATAGAAATAATCAAATATATACAAAACCAAGATCAAGAGCTTAGAAATCCTCCTCAGGCAGAGTTGCTCCCCCAGCAACAGGCAGAAGGGAAAATGCAGTAGCTTCTCCTGCCATCACACCTGCAGGCTTTTAACTGGAGAATTGGCAAAGCTGGTACCAATCAGTGGGAGACAGGAGGGCCCGTTCCTCCTGGACCCCAACTCCAGGAGGCAGTGGGTTAGTGATAAATAGGAAAGTGAGAATGACATGTATGGGATGGAATACCTCATTGGTCAATTCTGGGCCACCTTCCCCGTCTGCTCCTCCCTGCAGGTGCAACCCCCCTTTGGCTCTTCACTCGTAAGCAGTGAGGAATTTAGCAGTGACCTTGGTTTCTCTAAGACTAATTGGCCTGGTTTGGGCCAAACCAGAACGCTCTTCAAGCTGTTTTCCTTTCATAAAACTATTGATAGTAAACTATGAAACAAAATATTGTAAAAATCTTAATTGTAACTTAAATGATCAAGCCCACATTTACTAACAGAATTATTATTGCAATATGATTTTGGATAAACAAGAACTAGAAGATTACTTTGATCTCAGAAGATATGTATTCTTATTGCTTTTTACCTTCGTAAATTTACCCTTCCTTCACAACCCTAAAATTCTGACTTCCTTTGTAATCAGTTCTGAATTGACTGACACCACTGTATCCAATATAAATTTTGCTTGAATCCATGACTGCACATTACTGGATTATAGAAAGCAGAGTCTAAAGAATTTACGTTGGTACTAATACAGCTTTTGACAGAAACTCCTTCACTGCAAATCTGAGAACTTGACACTGAGGGTGAATGACAATATATTACTATTCTGCTGATCCAGTCAGTGTTATTTTTGCTGCTTGAACTGTAGAACCACAATTCCCCTACACCCTGGTATTAAGGACAATATCTATTCTTATATTCTCACTTACTAACAAATATTGCTGTTGTCATAACCTTAGGTTTCTGTATCAGTGGCTTCAGAAACAATTTTTCTCGTTATACACTTTAATTATACACTAGAAAGAATGCAATCTCTTCCTTCCAAAAATGTACTGAAGAATAATGTCTTTCTCCATGGGTACCACTTTTGAAAGACAAACTATGACTATGTGTCCATACTTGTACTTTAAACATATGAGAAATTCTTAATTGAAAAAAGCCAAAACCAAACAAATGGACACAATTCTTATTAATTAGCCTCCATTCCTTGAATCCTTAGCTAATTAATGAGTTGACAAAAGGAATCTGGAGACAAAAGACTTTTTATCCCCTCAAATATTCTCCCCTCTTCGGTATGACTTCTGACTTTTTTCATATATATGTCTCTCTCTATCACTGCATCTGCATTTACATCTCCATCTACATCTGCATCTCCTTCTCCATCTGCATCTCCATCTCCATCAATCTATATAATCTCTTGATAGATATCTGTGAGATTGCTCTCATATCAGCCTTGGATGAGCAAGTAATAACTATACAATGAATAATACGTTCTGCTGTTTGATAAACAGTGCTGAATGGAATACTATTACAACAGATATTCATAATCCCCCAAAATTTTGGCTCATTACATCTTTGAGATGGTCACCTAGCCAGGCTACTTTTGCTATCATTGAAATTATAGATATACTGAAATTTCATACCTGAAACTCCAACTCTTCTGACATTACAGACCCTCTGCTCTCAGTTAAACCAAACAACAGAACAGAGAGAAAGTGGGACTGTATTTATAAATAGCTGTTTTCATTCTGTCCTTGAAAGGCTATGCACGGAAATCAAACTAACACTCAAAATGCAATCATGCCTAAGCCAATCATGCTGTGTTGCTCAATGCTAACAGTTCTGCAGGTATTCATCAAGGAAACACCAAATTCTTTGCTTGCTTCCCATCAGCACATTGCCACTTCCTGGGACCCCTGAAAGTCACCATCCCTACCTTTCATCTGGGCATTCAGTGGTTGACAGTAGCAGTCACTCATTCATAAGTTACAGGAAAAGTCCCGGTAGCTTCTGTGTCTTGTTAATGAATCTGGATCATAAATACTGCCACTGCTGACAGATGTAATTACTCAGAGAAATCCACTTCACTGTATCCCTGTGGTTGCCTTGTAAGTATCATAAATGGGCTCATCTCAAAAACCTGACATTCAAGGGAAATACAACCCTGGTTGGAAAGAGATGTGAGAGCTGACAAGTGATGACAAATGTCAGTAGTTCAGCTACACTGTTGAAAGGTCTGCTCTTGTTAACATCAACAGTATTAGTAGAAGGGTGAAATAACCTATTACTTGTATGCCAACGTTTTACTGTTAACAACTGTTAACACCTGTAACTCCCCTCACTCCCCTGCCAGCTACCCAGCCAGCACCACACCCATAGAGGCTTCTTGGATACAATATTGTATTTTTTCCCACCCAAATAAAAAGGTTAGATAAAACATAAAATTTCTGAAGCTATCATATTCTAAAAAAATCCCAAATGTAAAGTTCTGTCAAACATCTTATTACAGAGGTAAATCTGTTCATTAATGTACATATGAGAGATCTGTAGTTACTATAAGCTACACCTGAAGGATGGATTAAGGACACGTGCAATGAAACAAGTTTCTCACTGTAAGTATGAATTTGTAGCTTGCTGAACAGTCACAGTGATGGACCACGGGAAATGCCTGATCCTAAAACCTCGCCCTTAAACCCCTTTGTCAGTGGCCTGGAATGATCATTTTGAGCTGAGCATGGAGGCATAGCCTGCACACTGATGAGTGTCAAAAGAATAGGCCCCCTTGACTGTGGCTCCCTTGTGTGCCCAGACCTCCAGCTTGTGCCCCAAATCTGTGCGTTACGCCTCCCAAGTCTTAGTGTGCTGTTGTGGCACAGTTCAGCGTTCATGAGTTGTTCATCCCCTCTTACAGCAGTTCACACTCTATGTAATGTGGAGCAAGCCACCCTGCTTTCTTAGTAGGAGCATTTGGACATGCAGTAGATCTGCCCTGCTCCCCACAACTGCTGCACTCCCCGGCGGTGTAAGCACGAATGGCTCTTGCCTCTTGGCTGCAGCTCCAGCCAAAACTGAAGCACAAGTAATGCAGCAGTGACTTTCATCCCCTATGATTCTGCTCATGAGGCCTAGACCCAAATACCCTCCAGGCAGCTAAAACAAGACAGTCAGAATTTCTGACAACATTAGAGTTGCCCAAATCTCACTTTTTTCAGGGGGCCTTACCTTAGAGTTGCCCAAATCTCACTTTTTTCAGGGGGCCTTACCTATGCCCCCTGACGCGTGCTTCCTTGAGATTTTGGAGTTTACATGTATCATTTTCCCTGAAGAAAAGTACTGATAGCCCACCTTTAAAAGTAAAGCTAATGACATCCTTTTATTAAACAGATTTGATAAAGACTTTCCCAAACTCTGGACACATAGTATTTCAAATGATTAGAAATTAAAGCATATATGTTCTGCTGGATGTGAAAGACTCTTGGTCATTTTAATCCATATATTCTACCTCTCATGAGTAAATTTTTTGTAAATTGGACACCAGAAGATTTGAATTGTTGGAAATTATTTCTTCCTAAGCTTCCATCATAAAGCTTTTCTATACTGGCAGGAAAATGCAATACCAAAAAAAAAAAAAAAATCTGGACAAAAGTCTTTCTTAAATTGAAAATGAATGTTTCAGCACTTCATACCCTTTTATGTTCTTGATTTTGCCAAAGGCCGTAAACTCTTTTCCTCCTCATTTTTCTCAAAATGCAATAGAAACAATGACATGTGTGCTGTATTGATCCCTTCTCTCCTTCCTGCATTCTGGCAATGTTGATTGGAAAAAATAATATTAAAATAAAGATCAGCACACTGAAGATGCAGCTATCTGAAAATTTTTCTTCCTCCTCTTCTCAGAAAGTTTTAGTGTCTTTCAGGGTCAGATAAAAAAGGTGAAATGGAAAGAAAAGAGCATATATTGATGAACACGTTCAGTGGCAAAAAGGGTAAGAAAACAAAAGAAAATATTTGAAACGTAAAAAACTCAAAGTGCTGAATATAATAGTCTTACTCTGTTATACAAAATAAATTAATTCAAGGCTGAAATTTTGTCTTCATTTTCAGCTACTCAATTTGATTAGCACAGCAGCATGAACTGTGAGAATGGTATTACAAGTTATATGTGAACAGGACATAGTTATACATCCATTAGTGATAAAGTTATACTGGAACAAGAGAGTCATGCTACCCTGAAGACTGATAAAGCACTAAGGTGGTTTTTAATCTTCATGATGCTAAGGCTAATATATGCTACTTGAAAAACCAGTCATAAAATTAAGCTCTTTCTTATTTATTTATAATCAAAAAAGTTAACTGTTCATTTATCTGACAGGTATTAGTTTGAAAAGCTAATAAAAATAATGAAAACAAATAAATGCTTGCTAGTTTTTCCCTGTCTTTGCAAAATATAAAAGAAATTATTTCTTGGCTTCCCATTAGGTGGCCTTAAAAAAAAATACTCTTTATAGATACTTTTTTTTTTAAAATAAAATGTTATTTTATAAAAATGAAGTCAGTTTTAGCTGTCCAAAAGTAGGTGAAACTTGCATGTAAAAAGTACATATTTTACAGATTATTCAAAACTTTCACAGATTAAGTGGGGAGCATAGGGATCTGTACATTCTTGGAAATAAAGCATTTCCCCTTTTACCTGGAGGTGGATTTCTACATAGTAGCTTTCTAGCTTTCTCTCTCATTCTCTGTTTTTTTCCCCCTCCAGATAGAGTTCGTTGTGCAAATCACGGCAACTCAAAAATAAATTTCTCTAGAAGTGGCACTAATTCTATTTTATTCTATACTATTTTACTTTATGTTATTACTAGTACACTTAAATCTTAAATACTTAGGAATTTGCAAAAGGTAGAGGAAAATGAGAAGTAAAATTTAAGCTTTTAAACATTTGATTTCATTATGTTCATTTTGGTAATGTAGAAAAGTGCATTTTATTAGTGTTGCCAAAAATGCACAAAGTAGCTATCATAAATTCTTCACGGGATGCATACAAATATCTGCCTTCAAAATGCAAGTGTCCTTCAGCTTGGTGAAGCACCTGAGCCCAGCTTCTACAAAGTTGTTTTAGTGTTTCACTTATGCTTCTTCTTACTGCGATAAACTTCTTCTCTGATTGGCATATATCTTTTTCAGATGTAAACATGTTATATATCACTCAGATGCAGGACAAAGAGGATCCCTGCCTGATACAGTCTAAATCAAACATGACATAACAAGTCAGGCTTATAAACAGACATGGTGTATGTGGAAGGAAGACAAAGGACAAGGCTGAAAAAAATGATTGCACTGTTAGTCAGCCATTTACTCAGTTTGATGGCTCAGTTTCTCTCACCCCTACATTTTTTTTTCATCTTCCCCCACCACACCTTTTTTTGGAATTCAGAGGTTGAGTGCACTTTCCCTCCCTTTGCTGAGCAGGCAGTGAGCAGACAGTAACACCTCTGTGGAAGTTACGGTATAATCCGTTTTAATATGATTACTGTATAACATTAGCAAATTAGCCGTTATTGCTTTTTAATGTGTGGGTGGCTGTGTGCATGGGAGCATATTTTTGATACTTTTTGGTTCTGTAAGGTAACAGTGGTGTCTTGGGGTGTAACCGTATGGCAGGGTCCTGGGTTGACCTTGGCAGGCTGCCAGGTCCCCACTAAGCTGGTCTGTCACCCCTTCCCCTTGTTTTTAATGGAAAAGGAACCTTTGCACATGACTTGGGTAAGAGCTGCAGTGCACTTCAAAAAGGTTTCACTGAAGCAGACCCCAAAACACACTGACTCACGTGCCTTTATGTAAAGTCAGATGTTGCCAAATGAACTGTCCAGTGAAGCAAAGTCTGTGAAGACAGAGAACAGGGAGGAGATTTTGTTTTGCATTTGTACAACCCCTGTGCAAGCCTGCAGTACTAGAAGCAGAGAAACTGAAAATAGCTCAGAATCGGATAACACAGGCTAAAAAGCCCTGAAAATGAACAAGCTATGAGGAAAAACATGAAAAGCTGTAAGGATTTTATAGGCTGAATCCAGAACAAAGGAAAGCACAAACATATAATCGGGAAAACCAATCCCATGATCTTAGCTATGGAAACACAGACTCAGAATTTGGTATCTGTATCACTCAGCAACCTGTACCCCCTCTCTTTCAATGAAGGCTTAGGCACACTGGCAGTGAAGAGGTAAGCATGCACTTGTGACTACAGTATTTATTGCACTATAAAGCAGTTTGAATTAAGCACTTAAAAACATGACCGTTTAGATATTGTCTAACTACCCAAAATAAAGACTTTCCATGAATCGCACTTGAACTCCCATTACAACAAAAACTCCCATTCTGTCAGATGCAATGAGAAGGTACAAATATCCACTTCCCCTCTATGCTGCTGAGGTTGAGTGAAGATGAAATCTCCAATAGTAAAATAAAAACAGACTGGTAGGGCCTAAGTCCTCTACCTTTTCCCAAGGGACAATCTTTATTCCATGGCCAGACATCATCATTATTCTTCTGAAATAGTATAAACTGGCATGAAATTTAAAAAAAAAAAAGCCCCACCAGTGTCAGTTTTAACACTGATCTGTACTACTCTGTGTAGTACATATAAACTCTATGTGTTTCTGTAGACCATAGTATGTCTGAAAATTCTTTAAGACTTGGACTTAGATTTTTAAAATTATTTAGGATTTTCTCATCAGTTCAACATAGAAACTTCAGATCTTTGTTTTTTGTGGTAAGCATTCATATAAAATACAGAAATAGCCCTGGAATCAAGGAGTAGAAATCAAGTGTTTCTTTTCCCAAGTAAATACTGCAACTATTAGCCTAAAGGATTATCTTCAGTTCTGTTCAAAAAAAGAGCCTGAAAAATCTTATTATTTTTAGTGGTTTATATCTCTTTACACATTATAACAACTTTCTCAGAATGGATGATGAATACTTTTCCTTAGACAAGTGTATAGTCTAGTTGTTATGGCACTCTTTTGGCAGGGAGAGAAGGGAATCTCCTCAGGTTATGACAGGAACTGAACCCCGGTTACCCATGTTCTAGATGAATGCTTCACTAAAGGTTGGTTGAATAAAAAAGGTTACAATTCTGTCATCCTACAGCAGTGTTTTAAAATAAAGTGGTCATGACAATGCCGCATGGTTCAGATCTGGATGTGAGTTTGTTGGTGTATTTGTTTGGTAGATGCATTTTTTAAATGGCAGAATAATATATATTTTCAGGCTTGTTGGATTTAAACAGCAATAAAATTCTAAGATGCTCATCCTGTCTCTTCTTGGGCAATTTTGTCTATATGACAAGATACAACAGCAAATGTTGAGGTAACTGCAAACAAAAAACTAGGCTACTGACAGGCATTAGTTACTCCCATGTCTAAATTCAATAAGCAGCAGTATTCAGGGTCACAATTGGGCGTTGGATCTTAAAATCTTCATAGGTCTAAACCTCTGGATTTTAAAGCTTCTTTTAAAATATATTGTTAATGCTTTAAAGAATCAAAACTGCATACAAATTTTACTGCTTTAACTTTAGCTTTTCCCAGGCTTTTTTTTTTTTAATTTTTATTATTTACTTTTATTATTGTATAATCCTATACCTTGAAAAGGCTGTGCATTTGAGTAGCTAAGTGCTTTTTTGATTCTGGCCTCCAATCTTTGAAACAATGAGTGGATCAATACAGAAGTAACTTGAAATATTTCAGATTTTAGCTTTGTGATCTTCAGCTACCCCTGTTTTGCTTTGTGCTGCTATATTTTATCGTTGTCATGTGCATTGAAAGTAAGAGGCTTATTTGGGATTTGAGTCATCGGGATATGTAGAGACCAGTTCTTAGAACATTTTAAATATGTCATCTTTTATTATTCAATACATTAAAGGTTGAATTGGAAGGTACTATTTTTAAATTTGTATTTAAATTCATTCTTATTCTCCACATAAATAATAGCAGTGTGACATTCATGGAGATCCCTATAGTTACTGTACCTGCAAAATACCTTCAGCCATTAACACAATATGTCTGCGAATATACGTTTGCAAAACTATTTCTTTTTATACAAATTAATTCTCACAAACAGTCAAGTAACATGTCACTGCTAATGCTAATCTTGATCCACTTTGATGGATTCACTTTTGCACGCAGTGGGGCAGTGCTATAGAGAAACTTTAGTAGCTCTATAGGATCATTTATAGAAATCCATCAGCTCAGACAGTGTTTTCGTTCAACATTTAATAACACAAGTTCAGAAAACAATTTTAGACACAGAATAAGGAAGACTAAACTACTGGTGTAGTTATTTCTTTTACTTTGGAAGTTTTTCACAGGTTTTAATAGGCAAAGAAGAGAAACTAGACTAGAGAAAGGGAGATATTATTTCAAGTCTACAAAAACTCAATCGTCGTTCTAGAATTGCAAACAGAAGCTTTGGTATCCCTTTTGTGATCTTTATATTGAAACATCCCACTAGTTATTTTTCTGCCTCATTTTGCCTCTACATGCAACAGAATGATTGGCTTTTAGGTGGTCTTTTTCTTTTCCTTGCTTTTCAGTTCCAGAAAAAAACTCAGATATGAAATAACTTACATGAAAATATTAATCTGCACAAATATTTGGAAGCTGAAAGCCTTAATGGGATGGGTTGACCTTGGATGGTCCCCATGCCACTCTCTCACTCCCTCTCTTCAGTGGGACAGGGGAAGAAAATAAAAAAAAAAGCTCATGGGTTGAGATAAAGTCAATTTAATAAATAAAAGCAAAGGCCACAAATGGAAGCAAAGAAAAGCAAAAAGATTTATTATCTACTTCCCATTCACAGGTGATGTCCAACCACTTCCTGGGAAGTAGGGCCTCAGTGTACATAGCAGTTACTTTGTAAGACAAACACCTTAATAATGAATGCCTGCTTCCCTCCTCCTTTCTCTTAGGTTTTATTGCTAAGCATGACATCATGTGGTATGGAATATCCCTCTGCTCAGCTTGGGTCAGCTGTTCTGGCTGTATCCCCTCCCACCATCTTGTCCACCACCAGCCTACTGGCCTTTGAGGTAAGAGGGAGGATTAGAGAGACAGCCTTGATGTTGTGCAAGCACTGCTCAGCAGTAGCCAGAACATTGGTGTGTTATCAACACTGTTCTAGCTACAAATGCAAGGCACAGCACTATGAGGGCTGCTACGGGGAAAGTCAATGCCATCCCAGCCAGATCTAATGCATACAATCATGAAACTGAAAACTTAAATTATTAAGCATTTGTCCTAACTCACCATTAATTTATTATAAGTAAGATATGATTTAGATTATATGTAAAATACATATGAATGATTATGTGAATATGAAAGATTCTGGGAATTCTATCTCTGCATTTATTTTGCTCACTACTCAGGATATATTTGTCCCCCACACTGCTCCTAACTTGATTAAGGGGCTACTGTAGTTTCACAATCTCTTCCAAAAGCATCTTTAAATAAATACGCATATTTTAGTTCTTCTTTGGTAGCATCTTGTTTCTCAAACTTTTCTGACAGCTATCAAATACTTTATAAGCAAGAAGCAACATATGGTTTTTTTCCAGATCTGTTATTCACAATAAATTAAGACCTTCATAGAATAGATTTTATAAAAAACAAAATAAGCTTGTATGACAATTTTCATTCTGGTTTTTCAAAGTGCTTTTAAAATGTTTTAAGAAAAATTTGTTTGTTCAAAAGATGTTGCTGAAAGGTGAAATGACATAAATAATGAAATGAAGTTGCTTTCTCTATGCTGTTTTCAAAAATATGGCCCACATGAGCCATGATTAATACTAAATATAACCTGGTTTTCTAGTGAAAAAGTTACTAAGATTAGGATCTACCTTTGAGTGATGTAATTCAAGAGTTCTTCTTTTGTCTTTAATCTGGATATATTCTCAGCAAGATGTGAATTCTCTGATATTGCTTGAAATGATTAAAAGTACAGTTCTGGTCTTCCTAATGATCATCTTCAGGAAAATTTGAGCAAATATATAATTGAAAAGGTGAGCTGGTGCCTTGATATCTGTTTCTCAAGTATTAGGAGTACATTTAGGGGTATTTTAATATGAGTTGAATGAATTTTCAGTTAGAGGTAAGTAATTCCTTCAGAACACTATTAATTATACAATTTATTCGAATACTTCATGCATTCAGTCTTCATACAATACAGTCAAGGCGAACAGTGTTGTAGGCAAAAGTTTCCTTCTTTTTGGCTTCTTCTGTAGGTAAAGAGTGAGTTAAAGCATGGGCTTGAGAGAAGAATCAGATTTCCTGTATATTCTGTTTTGTGATTTTTCCCCTCTGTATTGATGCTTGTAGAAGAGACACACTTTCCACCCTAAAGAATACATACATTTGACCCACGCTATAAAGGCATTGTACCCTTCTGTGAGTATAGATCTCCCAAAATACTTATATACCCCTCCATATGTTTTACGGCATCACGGCAAAGGATGCTGGCATATCTTATGGACATGAAGTAAGTTCAACCTGTTAAACTTTTACAAACAAAATGTGAAACTCTCTTAAAAAGAAAAAAAAAAGAAAAGCAGTACCAGTATAGTACAGTGTAACTGAAAGCATAAGAAATTAAACTTTCTGACACTCACAGCCAAAGAGCATCTTGAGTGTTAGAAACATTAAAAGCACCATATCTAGTCAGAGTTTGTTTTTAAAATGCATAAGCAACAATGCAATCATGCTCACAGGAAAACAATCTTCACAGAGTTAAATAAATATAAATAGATTACTTTTCTAATTCCTTTCAATTAAATAAAATAATTTTGTTTTCAAATCATGGCTGTTATTGTCTATTATATAAATAAACATAAAGATAACATGCTTAGCATTTTAAAATAAGGTATCTAAAAGTCTTATGGAAAATAGCTAATTTATTAAAGATCTACAGATTCAGGAAATGTCAACCATTTTCATGTCCATAGGGAAACACATTTATATTCCTATAATCCATCCTGAAAGTAATATAGTATTTTAAACAAACTATATTGAGGAGTTTTTAGTGGAATATTGGGCAGTTTCTTAGATAACTTAAATCAATTTAGCTCTACTAATGCCAGAGGTGCCTCAATTTACACAGTTCAGTTAATATATGCTAATTTATACCAGCTGAGAATCAGGCCTTCAAAAAATTGCAAATTTGTGTAAAGTTTTATTCATAATACTGGATGATAGGAAAGAATGGTTGAGAGGATTATTTCAGTCAATTTAAAGATGCATTTAAGCCAGACATTTAGGCTTTTTATAATGTCTTTCAACAGAGGATTGCCATTTTTAAATGATAATTTTTTGTTGTAGGAAGATATATATTTAACAATAAATTGATAGAATAATAGAATCATAGAATCATACAATGGTTTGGGTTGGAAGGGACATTAAAGTTCATCTAGTTCCAACTTCCCTGCCATGGGCAGGGATACCTTCCATTAGACCAGGTTGATCAAAGCCCCAATCCAATCTGGCCTTGAACACTGCCAGGGAGGGGGCATCCACAACTTCTTTGGGCAACCTGTGCCAGAGTCTCACCACCCTCACAGTCAAGAATTTCTTCCTAATATCTCATCTAAATCAACCCACTTTCAGTTTAAAACCATTTCCCCTCATCCTATCACTACTTGCCCTCATAAAAAGTCCCTCACCAGCTTTCCTGTAGGCCCCCATCACATACTGGAAGGCTGCTAGAAGGTCTCTCTGAAGCCTTCTCTTCTCCAGGCTGAACAGCCCCAACTCTCTCAGCCTGTCTTCATAGGAGAGGTGCTCCAGCCCTCTCATCATCTTTGTGGCCCCATTTTCAGTGGTAGCTTCATAATGCTAAGAATTTTCAGAACTTCCATTGTTATTTTGCATAAAAAATGACAAAATTAGAGATGAGCTACTTAATTATCTTACTTAAGATCATAAATTCATATCTGAGTATCTCAAATGGAACAATGAAAAAAAAATTTCCATAGTTTTTGGCCAGGAATTTAGTGGCAGATTAACTATAATCCAAGTTGTAGTGAGTTTAATTTAGATTACTCATTTAGAATCACAGAATCACGGAATCACAGAATGTTAGGGATTGGAAGGGACCTCGAAAGATCATCTAGTCCAATCCCCCTGCCGGAGCAGGATTGCCTAGACCATATCACACTGGAACGCGTCCAGGCGGGTTTTGAATGTCTCCAGAGAAGGAGACTCCACAACCTCTCTGGGCAGCCTGTTCCAGTGTTCGGTCACCCTCACCGTAAAGAAGTTTTTCCTCATATAGATGTGGAACCTCCTGTGTTCCAGCTTGCACCCATTGCCCCTTGTCCTGTCAATGGATGTCACTGAGAAGAGCCTGGCTCCATCCTCATGACACTTGCCCTTTCCATATTTATAAACATTAATGAGGTCACCCCTCAGTCTCCTCTTCTCCAAGCTAAAGAGACCCAGCTCCCTCAGCCTCTCCTCAGAAGGGAGATGTTCCACTCCCTTAATCATCTTCGTGGCTCTGCGCTGGACTCTCTCTAGCAGTTCCCTGTCCTTCTTGAACTGAGGGGCCCAGAACTGGACACAATATTCCAGATGCAGCCTCACCAGGGCAGAGTAGAGGGGGAGAGTAGATCCTGTTATAAAATACCCATAACAGGGCTTGCTCTAAGGACTATTCAAAGCGTTCTTGAAACAGTGCAGTCTAATTTCTCTCTCTAATATGCAATTACAAAACTACATAGTCGTAACTGTTCTTATGTTCTTTTTGGATGAATATTAAAATTTTTCTTTCTGTGGTGTGCCAGCATTAATATAAACAGAGAATGAGTAAATAATTTAGGTTGGAAGGGACCTTCACAGGTAATTTGTTTTTACCTCCTGCTTAAAGCAATGTTAACTTCAAAGTTACATTAGATTGCTCAGTGCTTTGTGCAGTTGAGTTTTGAATATCTCAAAGGCTGGGCATTCCACATCGTCTTTCAGCAGCCTGTTTAGGTATTTGACCTCTCTTATTGTGAAGATTTGTTTTTCCTTATATTTAATGAGAGCTTTCCTTGCAGCAAGCTATGCCTGTTGCCTATTGCCTTTTTCACTTTGCATCACTGGGAAGAGTTTGGCTCTGACTTCTTTCTGACCTCCTATTAAGTAGTTGAAGACAGCTGTAAGATTCCTCTAAAGCTTTTCTTCTTCAACTATACAAACCCAGCTTTCTTAATTTCTCCATATGTGCACCAGGCCCTTGACAACCTTGATGGTTCTGTGCTGAATTAACTCCAGTCTCTCTTGCCCTGGGGACCTAAAGCTGGGCACAAGCCTCCAGATGTGGTTTCATAAATGCCGATAGAGAATAATCACTTCCCTCAACCTTCTAGCTACACTCTTACAAATGCAATCCAGTTTATGATTAGTCTTCATCACAAGTGCACACAATTGACTCACATGTAACTTCTTGTCTGTGTGGAGTCCAAAGACTTTTTTTCCGAAAGGCTCCTTTCCAGCAAGTTTGAAGCACCCAGCCTGTATATGCCTTGTTTTTTTTGCGTTTACCTTTATCGAAAACCATGATGTTTCTGTCATCCTCTTTCTTCAGTTTTTTGATGTCTCTTTTCATGGTAGTCTTGTCCTCCAGTATATCATTTATAAACTGAGTGTGTGCTCCATCCCATCATCCTTGTCAGTAATGGCAATATTGGTTCCAGTATCAGCCCTTAAGAAATGCCATTCATTGATGGCTGCAGGTTGGACTCTGAACTGCTGACATTTGTGCCTAATGGTCCAGCAAGTATTCAACATTTCTTTCGATCTACTTATATAGTCAAAAACTCACCAATTATGCTAGAAGAGTACTATGGGAGACCACACTGAAAGCCTTGTTAGAGTCAAAGTAAGTAACATGGTTCCTCTCCTGTTGTTCACAAAGTCAGTCATCCCACAATAGAAGACAACCATATTGGCCATACACATTGATAAATTAAAGCTGGGTATTCCTTATCGCTTCCTGTCCTCCACATGCCTGGACATGTCTTCCAGGAGGATTTGCTCCATTATGTCCTTGGGGACTGTGGTTAGCCTGACCTGCTTTTAATTCCATGTATCTTACTTCTTGAAGAGATGTGTGACGTTTACATTCCTCGAGTTGTGAGGGAAATCCCTTATTGTCAAACCTTGCAAAGATGATGTAGATCAGCTCCATGGAGATATTAGCCAGCTCTTCTAGATGCAATCCATCCTCCCCAGTCTGCTTAAGTGGTCCTCAGCTTGATCCTTCTGATTGTGCTTTTATCATACAACGTAACAACCTGATCTCCAGAATGAGTCCACCATAATCTCACCTCCACGATAACCTAATCTATGCTGACCCATAAATTCTCACCCTTTCCTTAGGAATGTAAATGTAGACTCAAGCTACTCTTTCATATAGGGTACAAGCCTTTTCTTTGTCTCCTTTCTCTGTTATGGTTTCTGAAGAGCTTGAATCCACCCATCCATCCAGCCAGCACTTTAATCATTAAAGCTATCCCACCATATGTCTCTCAGCATAGTCGTGTTGTGGTTCTATGACTGGGTATAGCCTTTTAATTCCTTCTTTTTCTTATGCTTCATGTGTTCATGTACACACATAGGAGATAGGACTTTAGTTGTGCCATTTACCCTAGGGACAGAATACTATACTGTCTCACCTGCTGTCCCCTCCACCCTGGCCCTTAGATCCCTGTAGTCACAATATTATAGTTGCAATAGGATATATAGTAAATGTTTCTACCACATTGTATTCCAAAACAGCTGTTGAATTTCTAGAATTGGTTTGAATATCTTTTTGGTCAGAGAAGCATTGAAACAAGTATTTTTGGATGCATATTTTATTCATGGTCCAATAGCATTAAAAGAGGGACAGGCATTTCAGTAACTCCTTTTTACTTGGGTAAATTTCAAAAGAAAAATTTTAAAAGTACATCTATTCATATTTAGAGGAAAGCAGAGAAAGAGAAGCAGCCTGGAGCACACAGCAGGAGAAATGCAGAAAATACTAACAGCATGTCAGAGCTGCTTGGTAAAGGTACTTGTTTGATTCTTAGTATCATATAAGCAGTAGTACTTCATAATAAAGCTCAGCAAGCCAAACACGCGTATAGAATACAACAGTCAAAGTGCTTAAACTAAATTTCCTCATGCTCTGCACTGTTAAGAAAGCTGAATCTGATGGTCCTCAGAGCACTGGGGATTCCTTCTTCCCAGTCTGCTAGAGCCTGATTTGATGCACTCTCACACTCCGGGGAATCCCAATCCGGTAGTTGTAGCTGCTACTGTTTCCTTCAGTAGATCCAGCCAGTAAATAGGTGATCCCAAAAGACACATGTACATGTGTGCACACACACAAGCACACATACACACATACACAGACACAGAGACCAACATAAACTAGTGGATTTAATGACGGCAGCACTCACATGAATATGGACAACCTTGAATCCTCTTCCTCCCCTCCAGCTGATGAGGACTGAAGTTTTTTGTTGATAGATGCCTGTTGTGTTTAAGGTATTGTAAGAAATACACCATATCCTGGAGAGAGTGAAGAAAGATGGGGAACACCACTGGTGGGACACCCTTTTTGGATGGTTGCCAACTACTACGGGACTCTTTAACAAAATGCTTCACCCTATTGTTGTCCTACTAACACTCACCTTGTTATGCCTTGTGTTAGTAATTGCAGTATATGTTAGAGTTTGGATTATGATGAAACGTTTATCCCATCTGTCACCTCCACAAAATGTATTTATACTCGATAATCCCCATACCAAACACGCATGTGACATCCCCAATTCCATCTAAATATTGCGAAGCTTCAGTGGCTGTAGTCACAGGGTGCATTATGTGGAGTGATGACCAACTTACTGAAACCGATTATTGGAGGGACACTTATTGAGAGTAAGTAAGTAAAGTTAAGTCCACATCCTATAGAACTAAGAAAGCATCTAGGATGAAACATGGTTGGCATGTAAGGAATCTGCTCTGTGATGGTTCCCCAGGCAACCTGGCCTGCATTCTCAGAAGGCTGATGCCACGGGAGCTTCGTGTGCTAACTCTGAGAGAATGGAGGGTGGAACAGTGTGGAGATATATGTGGCCAGGCTCTGTGCTAATGAGGCAGGTATGGGGACTCGATAGTACCTCATAGCAGATAAATTACATAGCTACTGTCAAATGAGAGATAATATCCCATTCCACCCAGAATGCTGGTCACTGAGCCAGCAATTGTGGTGAAATCGTGTCCTGTGGATGAACTTTGGCCATTATTATCTCATTATAATACCAAAACACACCTCCATCCGAAAAGCTACCAGCCTCCCTCTTCCTCTGAGCATGCTCTCTTAATTTTTCTTAGCCATACCTTTAAAATCAAAGTAGGAGAATTTTACACCAATACAAAGGTATGTATGACTTAGAGTTACTCAAGCTTCACCTAAACTTAGAAAAATAGTATAAAATGCTTTTAAGAAAGAGGCAAGGTGGGGGAAGATACCACCTCTGAGAAGTCAGGGAGACATCACTATGGACTTCTGTGAGCAGTCAACGGGCTGAACCTCTCTTCCCCACCCATACGGATGCCTTTTGGTAAGATTCGTACACTTGATTATACCAGATGCTTTCCCGGGAAACTTAGTAATCAAGCTTGCATTTGTAATTGTATTAGTAGCGCTATATAGTCGTCTTACAACACAAGTTCATAGGTACCTAAGCTTGCTTTGAAAACAGTGTATTCATCACCGGCAATCTAAAAGAATCTGTATCTGTTGCTTGAATAAATTACCTTAATTGTGGATCTGGTAGCAAGGATTTTATTTCGGTGGATGCTCCCAGAATTATGGCATAATCTGGAACCGTGTTAGTTCATCGACCGCGACTGGGCCCTGCACTATTAGTGCATCGAGACCTGTGTTAGTTCAACATATTAGCTGTTGAACGCAGCTGGACCGATAATGCCAATTTTGGCCTATTTCAGCCAAAATCCAAGGTGTCGAATCGGGCATCACCCAGAGGCTAAGTTCAGCCTCCCCCCAGCCCCTCTAATATCTGAGGACAAGCTGGAATGTGAGGGCATTTAGCTTCTGCCAAATTAGTCCTCCCAAACACAACACACCTTAAATGAAACAGAATGCCTTTACTCCCTAACCCACAGTCAAGCCCACATTCACAGATCTCTTGAGTATTAGCACAGGCTTTAAGTTCACCTAATACCCATGCATGGATCCTAGCTCCTCAACTTATTCACTAACTCAGACCTTGGATCTTTCCTAGGCTCTTCCTACCCACTGGCTAGTCCAGCTTGAAGTTTACTAGCAGAACATACACACAGACAAACACAAAATACAGGTCTATCCAGCAGCTGACCACAGATTGAGACCTCAGTCTCTCCAGTTGCTGTCTCCTATATCCACATCTGGCCTGAAGTTCAGTAGCAGTTCACACACATGGTCTCAAAGTAGAAAGTACACTCACACAGAAAATAGTGAGGAACAATGTTGAATAAGAGGGTTGGACAGACTGAAATCATCAGGTACAGGGCTCAGCAGAAAAGTAAAATTGCCAAGTCTTCTTTTTTACATGCCATCAGCCACTTGTATCTTCCCATCTCTCCAATTTCCCATATTTTTTCCTCCTCTGCATGGATTTCTCCCTTTCTCTTCTCTGTTCTCCTCCCAACTAAATAGTTCACACCTAAGTGTTCCCTTTTAGACCCAGGTCTGCTGCATCTGTACCGAAATTTAGTATTTCTGATAAGGTTACTGAGGCACTGCTCTCCTGGTCCCAGTCCCCAGCAGGTCCTCAATGTTCCCTTCCAATTATCTGAGCGGTGTGTCCATCTCTCATATAACTTCCCTTAACCACGTGCAAAATCCTGCCATTTCTCATGGTGCTGTCTGAAAGTTTTTTCAGGTTATTACTTTCTTATTTGTTACTGTCACGGTTTAAAGCTGGGCCAGTTATTAAACCTGTGGCAGATGCCCTCTGTTATCCCCCCCCCTCCCCCCAAAGGGAAAGGGAAAGGGAAAAGGGAGAGAGACTTCCGGGTTGGAAAGTTAAAACAGTTTTAATAAACTATAATAATGAAAAAGAGTATAATAATAATAATAGAAATAATCAAATATATACAAATATATATACAAAACCAAGATTGATCTCCCCTGAAGTCAGCCACGTCACCACCGGCACTGCAGGGCAGGCTCCGGGAAGGCCCAGGCTGGGCCTAGCAACGGTCGAGAGCTGTATTCAGGGATGCACGGATCGGGATCGGGGGCAGCAGGAAAACAGACGGAGTCCTCCTTGGACACCGGCCATAGCAGAAGAGAGCGAGACCCTCGTGATCCCCCCCCTTTATACCGAGAATGACGTGTGTGGGATGGAATACCCTCGTTGGTCAATTTTGGGTCACCTGCCCTGTCTGCTCCCCACTGCAGCTGCAACCCCCCTTCGGCTCTTCACTCGTAAGCAGTGAGGAATTCAGCAGTGACCTTGGTTTCTCTAAGAATAAGTACAGCAAGAGCCTTACTGCACAACATCCCTACCGGTGCCTCAGCGATAACTACAAACTTCGGGCGTTATCAGTCTTGGAGGCAGACACTGTCTGCAAACATGCAGTTAGTTTCAGAAAGTGCAGTTACTTAGAGGAGACTTAGCTGAAAGTAAAAATCACTGAAAGGAAAATCGGTCTGGTTTAGGCCAAACCAGGACAGTTACGTTCAGCAGTTTCTCATTCTAAGCTCATGTTCTTACGTTTTTCATGTTCTGTTCAATTAGCTAAATATCAGGTCAGGGCCTAGTCATATGCCTGCATACCTTAACACTAGTATTTATAAGTATAAATGTATGTTTGTGTTCATTTTGCTTTAATCATCCTGTTTTGAGAGAAAGATGAAAAACTTTGCTGTGTATTGGTACTATACAAGAACAGATATGTCAAATCTGCTAAGTACATATTAAAGTAAGATGTACATGCACAACATAAAAGAAACAGTTGCTCCCTATAATAAATGTTCCAAGACTTCACTAGCCACTCTTTCCCCTTGTATATATTGAAATTCTGATCACAATGAAAAGGTAAGAATGACTGAATACTCTTTCATGTAAACACAATCAGAATTCATTCTTTTATACAGAAAAAAAGCACAAAAACTAGCCATCTTATGTAAAAAAAAAAGATGTCAAGCAACTGTGACTTGAAGAATTACAAAATAATGTTTCTGCTCCTAATATGTTATTTAGGAACACTGTCCAGAAGAAAGGTGCAAAGCCTGCATAAAGAAAATTGTCCTGAGAACTTGATATAATAATCCTCTCAATCCTATGTCAACCCCATTCCCACTTAAACTCATTCTGAAAGCAGAGAAGGAGAGGCAAAAGCAGTTTCGTTGAGCTCAAGTCACGAATTTACACATTTTCAGTGGCCAACCAAGTCTATCATTTAGGAAGAGAAAGAGACAATTGTATCACAGTTGCAATTTTAACATAAGGGATAGGAGGGCAGTTATCTAAGTGAGAAGTTGAGTCAGAAGCTGCTTTTTGGTGGATAAAGTTTTCTCTTCTTCCACTGCTGTCATGTTTATGCAAGTATAGTAGATGCAAGAAGTTGACTGAGGAGCAGTAAGTGATGAGAAAAAAAGTGAAAACAGTTCTCAGCTGCCTTTTCTGTATAAAATAGTATCAGCTGTCATTTAGTTTCTCCTAGAAGCACAGAGGGATTTCTTTAGGGGAAATTTGCTGACTCCCTGGCAAATGGTCTCTGAGTGACAGTCCAAAAAGGCTAAATGGCAGCAGAGAAGAAATGTAATTGTCAGTTCATATGAATGATGCTTGGCAGGCATATGAGTCTATAAAAATAGGCACATTATGCTACAGGAAAAGTTACCCTGAATGCAAAGAATAATCACACATTTTCTTCACGATCCCATTTTGTTAATAATGGACTAGCAAAGGTCAGCCCTGGTTTATGCAGCTGTAGAGACCACATTTACAACTGTTTTGTCAAGGCTGGACCTTCATGCACCTGTGATCCTGTGGCCATCTAAAAACAAAACAAATAGTTGTTTCATAGGACATAGCCATACAGTTTCTATATATTTAATTTAGTGGAGGAATGAAATAAATTATTTTCCTTTCCCCATGCAAAATAAAACTACATATTCATCAGCACATAAATTGTTTATAACAATTAGTTCATCAAGCTCTATAACCAGAAAATAAGAAAGCCTCTTTTAGGTTTAAAGATGATCTTGTAAGCACCATTGCAAAAATAAGGATCAGTCTTTTGAATTTTATGAGTTGCTGTTGTTCGTAAATCAGCAAGGCTTTTCTGTATTCAGCTGTCTTGGATTATTTTATCAAACCCTTTAGACCATCCCTGTTGGGCTTTTGTTTTTATATGGTACAAACCATTCTGCATGTGTTCTTTCAAACTTTTTTTTTTTTAAATCTTTTTACTTGTTAAATTTATTCATGTACTATAAACATTTGAGCATCCATGAAAAATAAAATAAAACAGTCTATGTTAATAATTCTGTAATTGTCACTGGATGGAAAGCTTTCTTTGTATGATACATTTGTCATTGAGGTTAAAGAGAATGAAATAAATTTTAGTTCCACCCTATAAAATTCCAGTAAGCCTTATTCTGACAAAAGACTTATGGCACTTGCAAGAAATACACATATTAATGGATATGACCTGCTCCACGAGATCAAATGTTAATCTATAAGTAGCTGCATACGGATCAACATAGACACACTAGCAGACTTATCAGATGGACCAGTGATTATCAGACTGTGCATAAGAGCAGCATAATATTATTTAAAAAAAAAAAGACAAAAGACAAGGCTGGCCTGCAGAGAACTTTTGTTGTGCAGTTACAGTCCCTGTACTCCACTTGTGTTGATATTTAGCCATGAAGAGTAGAGTTAGTCTTATGTTGGAGTTAGAATTTGAAGACTTGGGAATTCTTCAATCCCTTCCCACAAGATGATTCTTTACTTCTCTTTTTTTCCAAATTGTATAGTACTTATAGTTATATAATAATATTAATTTGTTTCTGAATTAAAATTTTCTTTTTATGTGTGTGTGTTTAAATGTAGGCCAAATTTACGAGCTAATCTGTCTGGAAAAAAAAAAAAAAGTGGAAGAAATATTTTGGGGCAATGGAAGAAGAATAAATGATAGCAGTGCTTGCCTCTAATCCCTTAGGTCAGTGGTTTGAGGACTCAGTAGATTATGGAAAATCTGAATTCCTTTCTCTGCCAAGGGCATTTAAACCAGTATTTCTGCTTTTGGGGATTATAGATAAACTACAACAGTGCAAAGAGTGGTGACTTCTTTTCTCCTCTTGCAGCTGATCCGATTTTACTTCAGAAATACTCCAATACTCTATTCAGAGGATGTTTCTCTTTGGTCTGGTGGGCAGAATATTAATACAGACAGCAAAATGGGAATAGCTGCATTACAGTCCCATCTCAACCCATTTTTTTATAATTTGTATAAAGTGGAAGAGCTCTAGCAATAGTGTTTACATCAGACTAAGTATGTACTTGTGCCTGTGGTATCAAATTTCTAGCTTAGTTTTGCAACCTAAATCAAGGGTCTGTTGCATCTATTCAACAGTAAATATTCTCAGACACTCTCATCCCAAAATATGTAAAACATTAAAAAAAAAAACAGTGGTTTTTAAATAACTAGTTTAAGTCCTAAATTAGTGCCAACTTATTTAAACTGCTTGAATTCAGTGTGACATTTCGCATTGCCTTCAAAGGCATATGTAAAAGAATCTCTGCTCAGTCTTTCATTTTTAACATCTATATTTTCTTTGAAGTGTATTTACTGAGTATACATGCTTGTCATAGCTGAGGAATATTTGAATCTTACTTGATGAGTAAGGTCTTTACCTTTTGTTGATCTAGTACAACTATTGTGCGGATTCAGAAGACAGGGTCTTTCACCTGCTTCTATCATGGTAGTAAGGCTGTGCGAGATGGTGAAAAAACATGGCAACAATTAATATTGTTGTAATTAAAACAGTTTGAAGGAAGATAGTCTTGAGGAAAATAGTAATCTATCATTACTTTATATCTTACTTGTAGTAAGGGGAAAACCGGGGGAGGCGCGCTCGCAGGTGCTGGGGAATGGTCTGGAGTAAGCTACGTGATCTCAATGTGAGTATGGAAGCTTCTCGTTTATTAACAAAGAAAGCAGTGGTTATATAGACTATGCATATGTTAATCGCGTGCCCCGATCGCACTTGTGATTGGTCCATAGGTTTACATATTCAGAGCCGTGACCGCCCCCTCCCCTCCCGGATGTAGTTTTGCTTCCCGCGAAGCAGGCACCACAAGGTTCTTTGTTCTGCTCCGTGCAAGGGGAGTGCAAGGTCGCTAGCTCTGGGCTTAACCCTTGCTCAAAGCCTGGGTTGCTCAGACTGCTCAGTGACTGACACAGGATCGTGCCCCTTCTCACTCAACCAAACCTCTACACTTACTGACAGGTTATCTTACACCACCTAGCCTGATCTGCAGGACATGCTTATATTTTTTCTGCTTGAATATAAAAAACAGCACAAAAGAAAGTGTAACCACATTTATATATCTACATGTATACACATATGCATACGTATACACTAATATATACCATTTTCCTCAAAAGTCCTGATGCTAGAAAGGTGAGAATGTAATTAACTGTCTTCAGAAATGTTTCTTATAAATAAAAGCATCTGACTTTGAACATGAGAATTCCGTTGCTAGGTCTCATCTTGATTGCTCCTTGTCATAAGCTTCTATGATAAATTTATTTACTGGAGAAACATAATTGCTCCTTTGGAGTGACATATTTGCAAGCACAAATTCCATTCCTTAGACCTTGCTCTCTGACCTTTTTTCATCCTCCTTAATTCTAGCCATTTATTTCAAACACATAATTTGGGATCCTATTCATCATGAACTCATTCCGTAGTTAGTTGAAAGTGAAAAAAAAGAGACTTTAAAAAGCAATTCAGTTTTAAATATATCAATATCAGAAGAGGATTATCTCTTTCTACTTATTAAGGAAAAAGCCCAGCTAATCATATTCCTGCTCTGTGACTATCAGCTGGATGCTTGTTGCTAGGTGGAAAGACATTTTTTTAATGTACTTCAGCCAAATAATCTTTTATCAGCCAAATAACTTTCATGCTCCACTAATTATGGCACCATAAACATATCAACTACTCTTTATATTTGGCTTCTGAAAGAGAAAAGCACCATATTCCTATTTTACAGAGATAAACAATCATTGTAGATGAAATGCATTTCCCAAAGATAACAGAGAACACAAATTCGATCTTCAGTGTATGTTTTTGCATGTTAATTTGAGGGGGGGGAGCGGGGGGAAGCAAATTGACCAGTATGCATATGTACAGTATTCTTTACCCATTTTGGATTTGTCTCACTTAAATCTCACTGTCTAAAATGTGTAAAGTAGTTGTCAAGTTGTTTCTGACTTTGGAAATACCTATTTTCTCTCTATGACAATAGAGGGAATTTTTCTGGGTGGATTATACTAGATACCTAATTAGTGTATGGCTGAAGTTAAGTGAGAATAGCATCTCCTCTGCTTAATCTGCAGTTTTCTTACAGTTACACATGCTGAAAATTTATTGGCTTTGAGAGCAGGACACTAAGGATCAACTGTCTAATTTTAGAAATCTTAAGGACAGACATCTGCAGCTGAGGTAGTTATGAGAGGAACCCTTTACATGATTTAGAAATAAGTATTTCTGGAGAATAAATCTCAACAACCTCATATAGATACCAAACTTAATTAACTGCACTAATTAGATGCCCATTGTAAAATACGAATTAAGATGACTAGCTCACATATATTCATCTTCCTCTAGAGAAAGAGGCAGACAGATAGCTACAGGTGAGGTGAATCCTATCCTGAGTATTTATGTTAAAATTAGTATAAGAATATAAGGAAGTGTAGAAAATCAGTGAAGCAGAATACCAGATCAAGTAACTCACAGTCCTGAGCATATCTGTCTCAAGCAATTAAGTATAGGATTCAACTCAGTCTTAGATGTAAAAAATGTACACGTCTAAATCTTATTAAACATGCTAGACTGCCTTCACAGTCAAAGGCAAAAAAATAGACACTTCCAGAGTATGGTTCATCTAATTTATGTCACCGTCTCACAAAATAAGATCAATCACCTCGGAGAGGTGTTCATTTCTCTATATTAAAAATAATGCAAGACTATGGTGACCTACTCAGGCTTAGCCATCTAATGTGCAGACACTCAGGTTAGAGCAGATTAATCCTACCCATAACCCTGAGAGATAAATGTAAAGAAATATCTGATATCACCATTACAAAACTTGTTATGATGTGTATTTGATGGGAACTCGGGGAGATAATCAACAGAATAAAGACATCCAGGTAACAGTCATAGGCCTCTGTCATATCTCTGGTACTCCTTACCTCTGATTTAGCCCCTCCATTATAACATATGTCTCATCCCTCCATTTTCCCAGTGAATAAAACCTGTCTTGATTTCCACAGCTAGTAAGCGTTCTGGATGATTCCTTTATAGAAGAATCTCGAATCCAATTGTTCAATCAGTTAGTCAGTAGGATCCCCTGGGAAACTGCCTTCAGGGACAAGGGAGCAGAACAGATCTGTCAGATCTTCAATGACACTTTCTGTAGAGCACAAGTGCTCTCTATCCCCAGGTGTAAGAAATCAGGAAAGGAAGGCAAGAGACTAGCATGACTGAGTCAAGACCTGCTGGTCAAACTAATGGGCAAGAAGGAAATGCACAGGCAGTAGTAGCAGGGGCAGGTATCCTGGGAAGAGTATAGGGACACTGCTTGGTTGTATAGGGATGGGATCAGGAAGGCCAAGGCCCAGCTGGAGCTGAACTTGGCAAGGGATGCAAAGAACAATAAGAAGGGTTTCTACAGGTATGTCAGTCAGAAAAGGTAGGTCAAAGAAAGTGTACTGCCCCTGATGAACATGGCTGGCAAACTGGTAGCAATGGACAAGGAAAAGGCTGAGGTACTCAACAACATTTTGCCTCAGTCTTCACTGGTAACCTCTCTTCCCACACCTCTCGAGTGGATGGACTGCAAGATGGGGACTGGGGGAGTAAAGTGCCTCCCACTGTAACAGAAGATCAGGTTCATGACCACCTGTGGGACCTGAACATACATAAGTCTATGGGACCTGAAAAGATGCCTCCCAGAGTCATGAGGGAATAGGCTGATAGAAGGTCATGGAACAGATCTTCCTAGAAGGTATGCTAAGACACATGGAGAACAGGGAGGTGATTCAACACAGCCAGCATGGCTTCACCAAAGGCAAGTCTTGCCTGACACACCTAGTGGCTTTCTATGTGCAGTGACTACATCAGTGGACAAGGGAAGAGCTACAGATGTCATCTATCTGGACTTCTGTAAGGCCTTTGACATGTCCCCCACAACATCCTGCTCTCTAAATTGGAGATGGATTTGATTGATGGACTGTTCGGTGGATGAGGAATTGGTTGGATGGTCACATCCAGAGGGTACTGGTCAACGGCTCGATGTCTGGATGGAGATCAGTGATGAGTGGTGTCCCTCAGGGGTCCATACTGGGACCAGTAGTGTTTAATATCTTCATCAGCGACATAGTGGGATTGAGTGCACCCTCAGCAACTTTGCAGATGACACCAAGCTGAGTAGTGCGGTTGACACATCTGAGGGATGGGATGCCATCCAGAGGGACCTGAAAAAGCTTGAGAAGTGGGCTCATGTGATCCTCATGAGGTTCAACAAAGACAAGTGCAAGGTCCTGTACATGGGTCAGGGAAATCCCCAGTGTCAATACAGGCTGTGGGATGAAGGGATTGAGAGCAGCCACACAGAGAAGAACTTGGGCGTACTGGTGGATGAAAAACTAGACATGAGCCAGCAGTGTGCGCTTGCAGCCTGGAAAGCCAACCATATCCTGGGCTGAATCAAAAGAAGCATGGCCAGCAGGTCATGGGAGGTGATTCTGCCCCTCTACTCTGCTCTGGTGAGACCCCACCTGGAGTACTGCATCCAGCTCTGGAGTCCTCAGCACAGGAGAGACACGGACCTGTTGGAATGAGTCCAGAGGAGGGCCACAAAAATGATCAGAGGTCTAGGGCACTTATCCTATGAGGAAAGGCTGAGAGAGTTGTGGTTGTTCAGCCTGGAGAAGAGAAGACTTTGGGAAGACCTTATTGTGGCCTTACAATACTTAAAGTGGGCTTATAAGAAAGATGGGGACAGATTTTTTAGTAGGGCCTGTTGCGATAGGACAAGGACTAATGGTTTTAAACTGAAAGAGGGTAGATTCAGACTAGATATGAGACATTTTTTATGATGAGGGTGGTGAAACACTGGAACAGGTTGCCCAGCCAGGTGGTAGGTGCCCCATCCCTGGAAACATTCAAGGTCAGGTTGGATGGGGCTCTGAGCAACCTGATCTAGTTGAAGATGTCCCTGCTCACTGCAGGGTGGTTGGACTAAATGACCTTTAAAAGAATGTCCTGTGAGGAGTGGCTAAGGACTTTGGGTTTGTCTAGTTTGGAGAAAAGGAGGCTTAGGAGCAACCTCATTGCTCTCTACAACTTCCTGAGGAAGTGAAGTGGAGAGGGAGGTGCTGATCTCTCCTCCTTGGTATCCAGTGATAGGATGCATAGGAATGGTTCACAGCTGCTCCAGGGGAGCTTTACACTGGACATTAGGAAGCATTTCTTTACCGAAAGGATGGTCAAACACTGGAGCAGAGAGGTGGTCAGTTCCCCAAACCTGTCAGTGTTTAAGAGGCATTTGGACAATGCTCTTAATAACATGCTTTAACTTTTAGTCAGCCCTGAATTGGTCAGGCAGTTGGACTAGATGATCATTGTACGTCCCTTCCAACTGAAATATTCTATTCTATTCTATTCTATTCTATTCTATTCTATTCTATTCTATTCTATTCTATTCTATTCTATTCTATTCTATTCTATCCTGTTCTGTTCCTTTCTACTCTGTTCTGTTCTACTCTGTTCTGTTCCGTTCCGTTCCATTCCTTTCTGTTCCATTCCATTCCATTCCATTCCATTCCATTCCATTCCATTCCATTCCATTCCATTCCATTCCACCTATTATACTCCAGAAAAGTGATAACTGTATCTCTGAATTATCTCAGAACTTCACAGGCAGTGTGTAATTAAGCAGAAAAAGCAGTATTTTACACATAAATGTGTGTAGCATTTTTTGCAGAAAAGGCTGTGCATATGGAAACAGAAACTAAGCAACTGTTCCTAACCATCCAATATTTGTTTTGGCCCTCATAAATAAAACCAAGTATTCAAATGTTGTCTTTTTCATTCACTTTCCAAAACATATCACTGATCTCTTTTAGATGTTTCTTGACTGTTTCTTCTTAAAATATGTTTTTCCTTTTACTATATTATAGCAGACATTGGCATACTGTCCTAGTCATTCTTATCCTCATCAAATAACAACAGGTTTTCCAGTTTGTTCTGTTTAACTTTGGGAGAATAAACCATGTGGCAAGGAATGCAGTTGGCTTGTGAAAAAAACAAAGTTTAAAACAAATATAGATCTAAATTGCACTAAAGAGAGAGATGAAGACAAGATAGCTGGGCACTAGAGAAAGGAAAACTGTTGAAAAAAATGCTTTTGAAACTGTCTGCTATAACTTCCTCACAGACAAACTGATGATATACGGACTGCATAAATGGACAGTGAAATGGATCGAGAGCTGGCTGAACTGACAGGCTCAAAGTGTTGTGATCAGCAGCATGAAGTTCAGCTGGAGGCCAGTCACTAGTGGTATACTACAGGGGTTGATACTGGGACCAATATTGTTTGACATTTTCATTATGGACCAAGATGATAGGACATGCCCAAGCATTTTTGTATCCCTCTGCTGGAAATTCTACCTAAAGATAAGAGAACACTTACTGTATGGGTGATCAAACATGGTAACAGGTCGCCAAAAGAAGCTGTAGGTCTCCACCCTTGGAGACACTCAAAATTTGACTGGAAATGGCTCTAAGCAGTCTGCTTCAGTTGGCCCTGCTCTGAGCAGAAATCTTAAACTAGGTGGAGGTCCAGAAGTCCCTTCCATCCTCAACAATTGATTCTGTGAAAATATATTTTTAACAAATCTAGCATTTCACCAAGTTTCTAATTACCTATGTTAGATTTTAAAACTTTTTCAAAAACATTTGAGGAATGTTTTATCAAGCACTTGTCAGCCTATGGATGGACCATTGCACGACTTACCATAGTTATTACTTTTAAAAAAAAAAACACAAAAACCTATTTGATATTTACAGGTTGTCATCAGTTTCCTAAGATGTGCTTTTTTTTCCTTTCTTCAAGCAAATAAGAGCGTCCTCACTGACAAAGAAACAGTATCATCTGTGGCCATACAACTGCTTTTGGAATGAATGCAAATTTTTGCAAGCATTTGGAATTGTTTTCATTCTGTCACCACTTCAGGAAACAAATCTTTCTGCATTCAGTCTTAGAAAAAATGCGGTCATAGCCTTTGGATATTTCCAGTGAAATTTTGTCTTGATTCAAATAAAGGGTTAGGCATTATTTTATTTGTCAATAATCAGTGACTGATTTGTTTTCTTTTTGTAATCAAAAGTGAATTTGAAAAATTCAGAGTTAAAATTTTCCTGATTTGAAATTAGCTTGATGATAGAACAGGTTGTTTTTATTTGAGACAGGTATCTGACCTAGCCTCAGGAAATAAATCTCACACAGAAAAAGTTCAAAAGCAACATACCAAAAGAAAAGCACCACATGAAATGGGACCTCTTAACAGAGTTGTTCTTGTTAAGTGGCAGCCAGATTAGCAATTACTCACAATTTAGCAGTTATTGAGCTCAGAATTTAAAGGCCACTACCCTTTATTTTAAAATCACTATCTAAACAATAGTTTTTGTTACAAATTAGAGACATAAAAAGAAACACAAACTTATAGCTCATGAAAGGGCAGTCTATGACATATCTTTTTATCAAATGTGTGGTCGATTATCATTGGAGAGTTGATTCTTAGAATGGTCTGTGTTTATACGCAGTGGGACTAACATAGGATAAGTTACCATGGCTACTAATAGTGTTGTTCTTTCAGGACAGATGAGGTCATCACATTGTGATCCTGGTGTCAATAGGTGACCATGCTGATTTTATCTATTTTTCTCTGTGTAGCTCACTTTCCCAAGTGAACTAACATTACCACTGTATATAATCCTACATCCTGCTATTCTTCCCAGCAGACATGCTCCTAGAAGAGTTTCTCCCTGCCTGCAGAAGAGCTCTGTTTCTCAGTAGACACAGCCCAGTGGGAGGTAGATGGTAAGGTAAGTGTGGATGAATAAACACTGTTGATGTTCACCTGTGGTGATAAAATGGAACCCCCAAACAAAAACTTTTTTGGTAGATCCAGCCTGACTGTACTGAAACTAGATAAACAGAAAGTGTATAAAACTGGATAATACAATTTTTTGTGTACATAGATCCTAAAATGTCTTTTTAGAAATCATGTCTGCCTTTCAACAACTACAGAATGAAGCGAAACACAGAAATGGAGTAAAGTCTACCTTCTACTTGACACAGGTATTTTATTTTCAAAGAAAAAAACAGAAAAGTTTAAGAGCTGAAATTTCTTTTAATAATTGTTATAGATGCAAATCGTCCAACTTGCATTCTCCTCAGTGTGCAATTTCAGTGTTTTTTCAAAGCTCAAACTTTTTGTGTGTATGGTTAGGCAGTGATAATGTGGAACTTCCCTATGAACTAGGTGGGTAAGTTAATACACATCATATGCAAGTAAATTGATATATATCAGATGCAAAATGGTTTATGGCTCTTTGCTGTTGTCTGAGGTAATTTGCAGGTTCATTTTAGCTTTTAGTTTCAGTATTTTTAATTAATATTTAAGTTAATAATTCTTAAGTGTATAATTTCAGATACTAGCTATTTTCCGTCTTCTGATTTCTTGCTTGGAGAATGCGTAAGAGAAAGATGCATATCTTTGCAACCTGTCTACTGTAGAAATAGATGTTAAGTATTCATTGACTTTCTTTATTCAAGGATGCACAATACAAAATAATAATATTTTTTAAAATGACCCTAAAATTAACTGAAAAAAACTTATATACTCCTTCATAAGTGCATAATTTACGTTATGATGGAACGCTAATTGGATAACTGATTCAATTCACGTTGTTCTTGAGCATCTCCTATTATTTGCCTTTGTTAATATTCTTTTCTTGTTCTACTTTGTGATACCTACTATAGAGACTTCTAAAGACATGTTGTAAATAATTAAATTAATCTGATTATATTTAGTAATTCTTCGTTATATATGCCGGATTGTCAAAATTTCTTCTTTACTCTTTTGGGATAAAACAGACATTTGACCAGAAGTCAAATGCTAACCGCTTGCTTAGTCTCTCACAAGAAAAAAAGGAGCAGATAACAGCAGCTTAATACAATTGAATCAATACAGAAACACAAATAACCATTCTGGAAGTAAAGGATAAGGGAGAGAAATATGAACTGCTCTTCTGAGTTTTCTGGGATAGGGCAGGCAGATAGAGATTTTTTTCAAGTGTTGTCTCTTCACAGATATAACCAAGTCTTAAAGACTATTAACCACTTTTTTTCTCACAGGTGTTTTCCTTTTCTGTGCCCTTTTCGTAGGTTTTTCTCATTCAGTTATGCAGAAGCTACTTTAAACTACCAGCAACATAGTTATTGAGCAGTTTTTATTTTTTCTTTCTTTTTTCCTTCTTTTTTCCTCCCTTCTGCCTCTCCTTTGTCCTTCCCCACCCCAATCTTTTTTATTACTTTATTTGTTGCTATGTTACTTAAAAAATAAAATATTTTATAGATCTCTATAACTCCAAAACTAGCTAACACATTCTCTTCTATTTTTCTTTTTCTATATGTTGTGGTTTAACCCTTGTAGTCAGCTAAGCCTCGCACAGCCACTCATTCACTCCCAAGTGGAATGGGGGAGAGAATCAGAAGAGTAAAAGTGAGACAGCTTGCGAGTTTAGATAAAGACGATTTAATAGGTAAAGCAAAAGCCATGCACACAAGCAAAGCAAAATAAGGAATTCATTCACTACTTCCCATCAGCAGGCAGGTGCTCAGCCATCTCCAGGAAAGCAGGGCTTCATCACACATAATGGTTACTTGGGAAGACAAACTCCGTAACTCCAAACATCCTCCTTCCTTTTTCTTCAGACCCAGGTTTTATTGCTGAGTATATCGTCATATGATATGGGATATGCCTTTGGTCAGCTGGTGTCAGCTGTCCCAGCTGTGTCCCTTCCGAACATTTTGTCAACCCCCAGACTACTCACTGATGGGGCAGTGTGAGAAGCAGAAAGGGTCTTGACTCTCTGTAATCAATCACTGCTCAGCAACAGCTAAAACATTCCTGTGTTATCAACATTGTTTTCACCACAAATCCAAATCACAGCACCATACAAGCTACAATGAAGAAAACTAACCCTATCCCAGCCCAAACCAGTACACTATGCAAAGGAATACAACAACAAAGAATACTGGAAAGTAAGATACAAGTTAGGTAGATGGGAACTCTTCACAAAATGTCAGAGAACTTGTCATAGTTGACTGCATTTGCATTCTCGGCAAGTTCTAGTAATTTGTGTTAAAAAAAAAAGATTAACTTCAAAGGAGAAACTACAGTTTTTCTGCTGATTTCCTCCTTCTTGCTCATAAATACTCTAATTCCTGGAAAAGCTTTTATTTTTTTGTTTATTGATGCATGTCTCTGTAATTCTGCCGTGGTCTACTCTTCAGCTTGCCTGTCTTGATTGCTTACTGAATATTCCAAATGTGCTTTCAAAGGCATAAATTATTTCACAGTATATATGTCAAAATTAATTAAATTTCACCTAAGTACAGTTCTCAATTTCACTGACTTAATTCATTTTTGGAACAAAAATAAAGTGCATATCAGTATGCCAGTTCTCTTTGTAATATTTGTGTTAAGCGCTATGAATGATAAACATTTTATGAATTCATAATTTTCCAAATAATCAGCCAAAATTTTTTTTTTAAAGTTTAACAGATTTTTGCTCTATAACCTGGATTCCAGATACAAAAATTTATTCTCAGCTGCTAACAATGTATGCTAAAGATATCAGCAGATGTATGCTGGCATTAGGAAGAATATTCTTCCAGATCAGGAATTCACACAAAGAAAAGTAGATTTAAATATCCATATAGCTAATACATTAATTGAAAACATTTGTTTAATACTAGAGTCCTTTTCTACATCTGCTTCCAAAATCACCTTAAATTACAACTCTAGTGACTCAAACTGGTTTCTTAAACAAATATACACAGCTATCCATTCCAAGTCATACAACTGCAGCTGAGAACATTGTAGGTAATTTCTTTTTGACAGATTTTATGCCTTTAAACAATTTAATATCTGGAATTAATTTATCATCCTATTAAGTGATAATCACTAGAGGCCAGACTATATCATTAGGTTTTCAGTAAGGCTTCCTGTATGGAAATTAATGGTCCCACCTATCCTTGATAGCTGGAAAGCATCAGTGTCTGTATGCTTTTCACTGGTGGTATTATTACTTCTACTACTACCACCACCATTGTTGTTATTATTATTGAATGTTTTCCTTTTGAAACATTCGTATTACAGATTGGAAACACGGTTTCCTCACCCCCCCCCCCCACCCCAAAAAAAAAAAAAGTTACTTTGAATTATAAGAAATTTTAAGATCTGTGGAATATCCCACATTTGATAAAGAGCTCAGTGAATAATATCTAACAAAAGATTACATTTTTGGTTTGGGAAAATTTTTAAACTGTATTTTTATCTCTTGACAGGCATGATTGTGATTTGCCAGAATAGAGATCATTAACCGAGTCTTGGCTGAAAACTCAAAGAAGTAGTATTGCAAATCTGACCTAGTTTTTTCAATAAATAAACAATAATTCTATTTTGTCCTTTATTTCATTACTACTTTTTCTTCTACATAATGTTATATTTTATTACTTTCATGTACATGTATTTAAGAAATATCGTATGATTTTTAAAACATAATAAATTTTGCAGGGTACCAAATTAAAACGTTTAAAGAGGATTTTTTTCAAACTTTTTAGTTCCTTTTGTGAATGGTAGATACCAAAGACGCCTGATATTGCCTCTGACCACACAGAAGCACTCAAACTGTACAGTAGATTGTATTGAGAGCAGCACTTCTAGCAGCACTTCTAGCAGACTGCAAAATATGTTTAAGGTTATTCCATTTAGCAAGCGCATAAGCAAATATATATTTAGCACAAAGAGAAGATTTTAGCTGGAGGTAGAAGTGGCAAACTCTTTGGACATGGTTTTCAAATTATGTTTGGATCTGATATTATTTCCACATTTAAATGACTACATTAGAGTGATTCAGTGTGATGTGTAGACATTTTACATAATAATAACTCTACCTTGCCTTCAGATGCTTCCTGAATACCTTTAACATTTTTATATGTATTTATCCTATTATTTTACAGAGGTAGAAATCAATCCACAGGCAGCACTGCAAAAGCTTCCTATTAGAAGTCCTTGTCCTTTGAAGTTCTTTGTGAAGAAACAGAACTTGAAATTTTCCATAACACACTTGATTGCAGATTTTGTTTGTTTGCTGGTGGTTTGGGTTTTCCTTTGAGTTTTGGTGTTACATTAATAATATAATAATAATATCAGAAGGAGTTGTATGATTTTAAAGACACATTTTCTTTTATCCTAGCACAGCTTTTTATGATCTGAAACCAGAAAGAAACCTTAAAATGTGTTTAAAATGAGACAAAGAGGTACAAAAGAGCACAAAATTTAAATTCAAATCTGTAACATTAGCTAAAAAAGAGACTTTTTTTAAATTATCCTTTTAGTTCAGGAAGTATAGTGTTAGGTTCCAGCTGATACTGCTTATATGAGGAATTTTAAAGTCAAGAGGGAATGGATTTAGTGTGCACGTAAAGACAGAAAGATGTTTTTTAAGTTTATAACCAGCAAATTTTATAAACTATGTTGTTACTCAGCACAGAGTTTATAATTACAGAGCCTGTAGGGCTCACCAGAGACAGGAGGCATGACTTGAGGACCTGTAGAGTGAAGAAAAACGTTTTTGGAAAAATGTCTAAGATGAGTTTAGGAAGCATAGAGAGGAGATCAAGGGCATAATTGTGAAAAGGACTGATGATTACATAGAAGGAAGATGCCTTATCAGGCTTCTTGACTTTTGCTATTGAGACAGAAAACTGGAAACAGGACACTGAGGAAAGTGTAGTGTCATATGCTATACTGAGGGCTTGAAAGAAAACGGAAGGGAATGTACCTGGAATTCAGGAGGGCAATACAAAGTTGGGTGCAAAGAAGCAACAACTGGAAGTAGGAGTATAGTCCAAGATTGGGTAGGATACTGAAGTGAAGGTATTTCAAGAGCAACAGAAATGGTAGTAGAGATGAAAATCAAAATATGATCCTTGAGCAGCCATGAGAAAATGCAGAAGGTCTTAATAAAACATAAATCAGGGAGAAAAAGGCACAAATAAATTATTAAATGTTACTTCAGCAATCATTCCGAATCATTCTGCTTCAAGCTTAAAACAGACATGAACAATACTTTTGAAAAATAAATGCGCAGCTGTTAGAAAGCTGTTGTTAACCATGAGAAAAAAGTTGAGAGACATGTAAAAGTAAATAAATCAAATCTTCTTAGTGTATGAATAGAGGCTAAATGTAATTTAAGTTTTAATGTAAATGTATTTGATGGTGAAAGCTGAACATTTTTAGGCTGCTTGCTTCTATAAATTGCATTAAACCTTAAAGTTGATTACTGCTTATCAAAAAGGAAGGAAAAAAAATCCACAAGCAACATAGGCTAAAACGATAGAGTCTTAAAATATTCTGTGAATATTTTTTAATACAGTGGCATACATGAAATCTGTTAAAAGGTACACTACTAGGCAAGATTCCAAGGGCAGACTTTAATAATGACAAGATGCTGCAGTATGGTAGCGTTCTACTTTCATCAGTCTCTGGTGTCTCGAATAATGCATTTCGATAGTGCCATATTAGTCAGTTTCACAAACACTTTTAATGACCAGTGTTTGAGACTATGTCAGAAGCTTTGCCTAGAAGTTACAGGTACTAGATGTTGCTCAGACCTGTTGTCTGAAGGTTTTGTACATTTTCTGTATCCTGGATTCATTATAATATTTTTAGATCAGTATTTTTAATCACTGTTTTCCAGTTAGCTTATACATGACATAACTGTGTTTGCAAGGCAAAACATGCCTCAGTTTCAAATAACACACTCAAACGTATTCAGAAGTTTGAACTGAAAACAATACATATAAAAGAAAAAATACTCATAGTAGACAACTTACTGCAAATTTTATGAAAAAAATCACAAAAAAAGACAGACTTGCTGTATTAAGTACTGAAAACCTATGTCAGTTCATTTACTGGAACAACCCTTCAAAGCAAAACCCACATATTTTAGCATACTTCACTTGTGTCTAAACGTGTCTGCCTTTGAGTACACTTCTTGGACCGGTCTACTGATTTCTCATGTTGGGGATTTGTTCGGTAGTACCCTAATTTCTAAAGAACTTGCATGTTGTATTTTTCCTCTATAGAAAACAAGTATCAAGAGAAAATGGGAAGGAATTGGTATGTGACTGATCTATTCCTGACATGAAGCTAGGATGCAACTTGGAGGTATACACAGATTGAAGATCTGGTCTCATATATAAAGAATAATTTTTCTTATCTTAACAAAGAGATTGTGTATACATTTTATGACCTTGTCCTGCCACTACTTTTGGTACCTTGATGAACAGAAATGACTGGTGTGGTCTCTCAACTTTGTTCCAGTGAAAAAGAACACATGACATGTAAGTATATATCCTAAATGTGTGTGTGAACATGTGTGTGTGTACATGCATCTGTATGTCTAGCTATCTGTTTGTGTGGGTGTGTGCATGTGTGAACATAAATAAATGAATTTGTATAAAAATACATAGGAGGGTCAGTTACAGGTAACATCCAGAAAATTCTCTCCCAAAAATCTATTTTCTTATATCAATATCCTGCATGTACAAAGATATTCCAATTGTAGTAAATAAAATCTAGAATAAATTTGTGTCTATCTGTCATAGTTTCTCTCCTTATCAAAAAAAAAGGGGGGTTGTCTGTGAATGTAAAGAAAAGGTTAACAATACTTAATTTCTTCAAAGATAAAAACCTTGTATCACTCCACTGAATAGAACACCACAAAAACATGATCTCTGGGCAGAAAAAAACAAAGGTTGTTTTTCATAAACATCCAGTTTAGAGTCCTATCTGCTTTATAGAAGTTCTGGCTTCTGACTTGCTGTGTCCTAGTAAGTAAAAACTAGTTTATGATAGCTTCCTGAGGAGTAAGATATCCAGTTCACTCCTGTTGAAGTTACTTTTTAGTGGAATGTCTGATTCCTGGTGTCCACATCACTTGACAACAAACGTGTCAAAATAGCTGCTGTTGACTTTTTGTAGTATATTAAATAGGCTTAGATAATTTTGCAGAAATAAAGGCTTTTCTCACTGTTTCTTTTTGTGAAAGTGTGACTTTTTTTTTGGATGAAAAGGTCAAAATGTTTAATCTTTTTAGTTTTGTGACTAATATTTTGTATTCTCCTTGCATTTTTCTTATACATATTTTTTGTTGCCTTCCCTCACAAGTATCAGGAACCGATAAGGAACGCTGTCCTCATTTACTATGCTATCAATGCAATGCTTTGTCTCGCACTGCCAAAGGCGATCTTTGATTGCTATCTATCTGAACCAGATTTTATCAACATCTTCTGGGCATTTAGACCATGTCTACACTTATTTATTAATATACATCACAGTGCTCCACGAGGCTCTGATCTGTGATCATACTGCTGAGCAGCTGCCTGGAGCATGCTCTTATCACTATCTATCTATCTCAGCTGTTTCCCCAGATTTCGTTTCACCTCATTTTAGATTTATACAAAAATCTACCACTAGAACTAGTTTTCTAGATGTGAAATTCTTCTGCCAAGTCGTGATTGGTATCATGACTGGTATCTACAAAGGACAGACAGTTTCTAGGGTCACTCACAAATGTTGGCTACTACTTGGAAAACTGGGAAAACAAACTGTCTTGGTGCTCAGTATTTTATAACTCTCGATTTGCAGACAAAGAATCAAAAAAATATACTTTATTAAGAAAAAGAAGAAATTTACAGTAAGAAAGAAAATAAATAATGTATGATAATCACTTAAGTAATTTCCAATATAAAATGATAATCAGATGAAGATTAAATTCTTGGTAAGCCAGTTGCTAGGACAGTTCCTTAACTTTTACATTTTTCAGTAAAGCTATTGCAGTTGACAAATCACAGCTCTGTCACCTGTCTTGCTGAGTAGCAAAGTCTCATGCAGTCTGCTGCTGATAAGTAGTGTTAAACAGTTTGCTATCCAACCCAAAGAATTGCAGTTGGGTTTTAGTACTCTGGTTTTTAAGTTGAAGCATGTAAACATAGTCTTCATAATTACATATAGTGTTTGCTGCACAAAGTCTTCTAAAACAGATTTTTTTCAGTCTTCACACTTTTGCACTCTGAAACTGCAGGTTTTCTCCTTGTAAACAAATTTAGATATATCTAGTCTGGCCTGAATTTTCATATAAAATGTTTTCAACACAACTACACTGATTCTTAAGAAAAAGCCATTTGAACAACTTTTTTTTTTTTTTTACTGCTGTTTTACAACACGGTGGTGTTCCCCTCCTGGCTCTCCAATATTCTTGAACTCTAAAACTCCTTTTTTGTATCTCAGCCACTAGGCTTACACAGGGGAAAAGCAGGAATTCCTAGCCCAGAGTTTTTCTGTTTTAGATATTTATCATAGAACAAGGTGAATTGCACACAGAAGTGCTTATTGCTCTCCACAGACTGTAAAAGGAGTCTGTTTGATGGGATCAAATGCTGTTGCCAACAAGTTGGTCATCTAAAATTAAATAATATGAGTTGAACCCAGATGACAATGAGATATCTTTTTTTTTTTTTTCCTTGAGTAAGACATGTAAAAAAAAAAATATTCCAGGACTATCAGATACATATTTAAGAAATGTAGCAGGGAAGAAAATCCACTGTATTAGAAGTTAAACTCCCAGTATCCTGAGATCTGAGATGATTATTAGCAGGTTTTTACAGTTTTTCTTGTCTTCTACCCTGTCTTTCCTTTCCATTTAGACATAAGGTCCTCTGTGTCTTACTCTGTGTTGTACAGAATGGAAATTTCTGGTTCTCTATCAATTACAGCAATAAGACATTACAAAAACCTCAAAATTATACTACCAATGAAAGCAGTGAGAGGTTCTTTCATTTTTCTGCCGGCAACTGTAAGTTATTTGACTTACAATACCGATTTTAAAAAAGAAAATAAAAGGCAAGTATCATGACACCACTATGAACTGCATATAATTATGCTTTTAAAGCAAAGGCATATAGGGTTTGGGGGACGCTGTAAGTGGAAACAGATCTCCCTCTTTCTTCTCTCACTTATACTTTGCTTCTTATTAAGTCTGATCTCCCCGGCACAGGGACCCTGCGGGGAGCGGGCAGCTCTCGCCATCGGGGCTGGCGCGGCGAAGGCGTTGCCAGGAGCAACCTCGGGAGGTTTAAACGCCCCCTGAGGAGCGCGAGCGACCAGGACGGGCGCGTCAGGAAGGGCGGGCGCGGCAGCTCGCGCAGGGAGGGCCCTGCCACTGCAAACGGGGGCTGCAACCCACGGGCGAGGAGCTGAGAACAGCAGGAGCCATGGCATCCACCGGGCCCCCTCAGGGTCCCTTGCGGCCCCTCGAGCTGCAGGACTTGATGCAGCCACCCAGGCAGAGCCTTAGAGAGCACATGCAGCCATCCAGGTGCCGGGCTGCAGGGAGTTTCAGGTCAGTGTCTGACAGCAGCAGCAGTGAGCACACCCAGGTACAAGAGCTTCTCAGCCTGGTGATGGAGCTTCAGGAGGAGGTGTCCAGGCTGAGGAGTATCAGGGAGTCAGAAAGGGAGATGGACTGGTGGAATCAATCTCTACCGTCTCTCAGACAGATGCACCAGCCGACCACAGCGCAAGGGACAAAGAACCCCCTACCCCCTCGTCACCAGGCAGAGGGAGGACACCCAGCAGACAGGGGAGAATGGAAGCAGGTTACTGCTCGTGGCGGGGGTGGGGGCAGGCGAATCTGCTTTCAGCCTGCCTCACCTTCCCAGATGCCCTTATACAACAGATACGAGGCCCTGGAATTGGTAGGGCAGACAACTGATGATGTGGATGTTCACATCTGGGGTGGAGGGGTCATCTAGGCAGCCTACCCCCTGCATCACAACCACTCATGCTAATTAAAAAATAAGGGTACTTGTCATAGGTGACTCCCTTCTAAGGGGAACAGAGTGTCCCATATGCTGACCAGACCCAACCCACAGGGAAGTCTGCTGCCTCCCTGGGACCTGGGTAAGAGATGTCACTAGAAAACTCCCTAGTCTAGTGAAGTCCCCAGACTATGACCCACTATTGGTTCTCCATGTCGGCAGAGAGGAGGTAACAAAGAGAAGTCCTAAGGCAATCAAAAGAGACTTCAGAGCTTTGGGGCAGGTGATTGAAGGATTGGGTGCTCAAGTAGTGTTTTCTTTGATTCTTCCAATAGGAGGGAAGAATATTGAACAGATTAGGCAGACCCAGCTGATCAACACGTGGTTCTGAGGTTGGTGTTATTGGCGGAACTTTGGGTTTTTCGGTCATGGGATGGTCTACTCGTTGCCAGGTCTACAGACTTCCGATGGGATGCACCTTTCCCAGAAAGGGAAATGGGTATTTGCTCAGGAGCTAGCAGGGCTGATTGACAGGGCTTTAAACTAGATTAGAAGGGGGAAAGGGACAACATCAGGCCAGTCAGTGACAAGACATGGGACGGCATGACACAGTTCGAAGAGCTGAGTGCTAGTGGAATTCTTCAAACTGCTCCATTGTGATGGGCACAATGAACCGCATTTGAAGTGTTTCTACACAAATGCGCACAGTATGAAGAACAAGCAAGAGGAGCTAGAAGCGCTGGCCCAGTCCCAGGGATACGATATTACTGGCATAAGCGAAACCTGGTGGGATGAGTCCTGTGACTGGTGTGCCACAATGGATGGTTACAGGCTCTTCAGGAGGGATAGGGCAGGCGAGGCAGGGGGGTGGCACTGTAGTGGAGGGTCTGGAATGTATGGAGCTTACAGTCGGCGATGGCACAATTGAGAGCCTCTGGGTAAGGATTAAAGGACAATCAAATAAAGCAGATGTTGTTGTGGGAGTCTACTATAGGCCAACCAGCCAGGATGATGACATAGATGAGTTACTCTTTCACAGAATCACAGAATCAACCAGGTTGGAAGAGACCTCAGGGATCATCGAGTCCAACCATTGCCCTGACACCACCATGTCAACTAGACCATGGCACTAAGTGCCATGTCCAGTCTTTTCTTAAACACATCCAGAGATGGTGACTCCACCACCTCCCTGGGCAGCCCATTCCAATGTCTAATAACCCTTTCTGAAAAGAAATTCTTCCTAATGTCCAACCTGAACCTCCTCTGGCAAAGCTTGAGTCTATGTCCTCTTGTCCTATCGCTAGTTGCCTGGGAGAAGAGGCCAACTCCCACTTCACTACAACCTCCCTTCAGGTAGTTGTAGACTGCAATAAGGTCACCTCTGAGCCTCCTCTTCTCCAGGCTAAACAACCCCAGCTCCCTCAGCCGTTCCTCATAGGTCAGACCCTCCAGACCCTTCACCAGCTTGGTCGCCCTCCTCTGGACTCTCTCCAACACCTCAACATCTTTCTTGAAGTGCAGGGCCCAGAAACGAACACAGTATTCAAGGTGCGGCCTCACCAGTGCCGAGTAGAGAGGGACGATCACTTCCCTAGACCGGCTGGCTACACAAAGGAACTAAGGGATGCATCTAAGTGATCTGCCCTTGTCCTTATGGGGGACTTAAACTAGCCAGATGTCACACAGAATCACAGAATGTTAGGGATTGGAAGGGACCTCGAAAGATCATCTAGTCCAATCCCCCTGCCAGGGCAGGATTGCCTAGACCATATCACACAGGAACGCGTCCAGGCGGGTTTTGAATGTCTCCAGAGAAGGAGACTCCACAACCTCTCTGGGCAGCCTGTTCCAGTGTTCAGTCACCCTTACAGTAAAGAAGTTTTTCCTCAAATTTAAGTGGAACCTCCTGTGCTCCAGCTTGCACCCATTGCCCCTTGTCCTGTCAAGGGATGTCACTGAGAAGAGCCTGGCTCCATCCTCTTGACACTTGCCCTTTCCATATTTATAAACATTAATGAGGTCACCCCTCAGTCTCCTCTTCTCTAAGCTAAAGAGACCCAGCTCCCTCAGCCTCTCCTCATAAGGGAGATGTTCCACTCCCTTCATCATCTTTGTGGCTCTGCACTGGACTCTCTCTAGCAGTTCCCTGTCCTTCTTGAACTGAGGGGCCCAGAACTGGACACAATATTCCAGATGCAGCCTCACCAGGGCAGAGTAGAGGGGGAGGAGAACCTCTCTTGACCTACTAACCACACCCCTTCTAATACACTCCAGGATGCCATTGGCCTTCTTGGCCACAAGGGCACATTGGGCACATTGCTGGCTCATGGTCATCCTGTTGTCCACTAGGACCCCCAGGTCCCTTTCCCCTATGCTGCTCTCCAACAGGTCTGTCCCCAACTTGTACTAGTACATGGGGTTGTTCTTGCCCAGATGCAGGACTCTACACTTGCCCTTGTTATATTTCATTAAATTTCTCCCCGCCCAACTCTCCAGCCTGTCCAGGTCTCTCTGAATGGCTGAGCAGCCTTCCATTGTGTCAGCCACTCCTCCCAGTTTTGTGTCATCAGCGAACTTGCTGACAGCGCACTCTAATCCCTCATCCAAGTCATTAATGAATATATTGAATAGAACTGGTCCCAGAACCGACCCTTGCGGGACTCCGCTAGATACAGGCCTCCAACTGGACTCTGTCCCGCTGACCACTACTCTCTGGCTTCTTTCCTTCAGCCACTTCACAATCCACCTCACTACCCGATCATCCAGACCACACTTCCTCAGTTTAGCTGCGAGGATGCTGTGGGAGACTGTGTCAAACGCTTTACTGAAATCGAGATAGACCACATCCACAGCTTTACCATCATCTATCCACCGGGTTATGTCCTCATAAAAGGCTATCAAGTTGGTTGAGCAAGACTTCCCATTGGTGAAGCCATGCTGAGTGCCCCTAATGATCCCCCTATCCTTGATGTGCCTAGAGACAGCACCAAGAACAAGTTGCTCCATCACCTTTCCAGGGATGGAGGTGAGGCTGACCGGTCTATAGTTACCCGGGTCCTCCTTCTTGCCCTTTTTGAAGACTGGAGTGACATTCGCTTTCCTCCAGTCCTCAGGCACCTCTCCTGTTGCCCACGACTTAGCAAAGATGATGGAGAGTGGCCTAGCAATGACTTCCGCCAGCTCCCTCAGCACCCGCGGGTGCATCCCATCAGGGCCCATGGATTTATGGACGTCCAGATTGCTTAATTGGTCCCTGACCCAGCCCTCATCAACCAAAACAGATTCCTCCTCTATCCTGACTTCTTCTGGGGACGCAGGGGTCCAGGGCTCCTCAGGACAGCCTCCAACAGTATAGACAGAGGCAAAGAAGGCATTCAGTAACTCCGCCTTCTTTTTATCCTCTGTCTCCAGGGCCCCCGCCTCATTCATCAGTGGGCCTACATTGCCTCTAGTGTTGGCTTTACCTGCAATGTATTTGAAGAAGCCCTTTCTGTTGTCCTTGACCTCTCTTGCAAGGTTTAATTCCAAGGAGGCCTTAGCTTTCCTAGTTGCCTCCCTACATCCTCTGACAACAGACTTCTATTCCTCCCAAGTGGCCAGCCCCTCCTTCCACGATCTGTACACCTTCTTCTTCCACTTGAGTTTGCCCAGCAGTTCCCTGTTCAACCATGCAGGTCTCCTGGTACCCTTCCTTGACTTCCTACCTGTTGGGATGCTCTGATCTTGAGCTCGGAAGAAGCAGTCCTTGAATGCTAACCAACTATCTTGGGCCCCCTTACCTTCTAGTACCCTGTCCCATGGGATTTCCCCTAGCAATTGCTTGAAAAGGCCAAAGTTGGCCCTCCTGAAGTTCAGGGTTGTGATTCTGCTAGCTATTCTGTTCCTGCCACATGAGATCCTGAACTCTACCATCTCATGGTCGCTACAACCAAGGCTGCCCTCAACCTTCACCTCTTCAACCAGACCCTCCTTGTTAGTGAGGATAAGATCCAGCAGCGCTCCTCTCCTACTTGGCTCATCCACCATTTGCATCAGAAAGTTATCATCAATGCACTGGAGGAATCTCCTGGACTGAGGATGGCTGGCTGAGTAGGCCTCCCAGCAAATATCAGGGTAGTTGAAATCCCCCACAACAACCAGACCCTGTAATTGCGAGACTGCTCTCAGCTGCCTGTAGAAGGCCTCATCACCCTCCTCATCCTGATCCGGTGGCCTGTAATAGACACCCACAACAGTATCACCCCTGCCAGCCTGCCCCTTAATTCGCACCCACAAACTCTCAACTCGCTCCTGATCCGCCCCTGGACAGAACTCAATACATTCTAGCTGTTCACTCACATAAAGAGCAACTCCACCACCTCTCCTTAGCGGCCTGTCTTTCCTGAACAGGACATAGCCATCCATGACCACATTCCAGTCATGCGAGGCGTCCCACCAAGTCTCTGTAATTGCCACTAGATCATAGCCCCCCCACCGAACACGGATTTCTAACTCCTCCTGCTTATTCCCCATGCTGCGTGCATTGGTGTACAGGCATTTCAGGGAGCGAGCTGGGCACACCGATTTCATCCCAGATTCACCCCCTGATTTCACCCCAGGGGGATGGGGGGCCTCCTGGTCTACCTCAACACTAGAGCATTGCCCCAGTGGTGCAAGCCCAGCTACCACCCCATCCCCCTTCGAATCTAGTTTAAAGCTCTCCGAATGAGCCCTGCTAATTCCTGTCCCAGAACCCTTTTGCCCCTACGACATAAACCTTTCCCATGTATCACTGTCACGCCTGGTGTCTTATAAAACCAGCCATTATCAAAGAACCCAAAGCCCTGCCTGTAGCACCAGTCTCGTAGCCAGGCGTTAATAGAGAGAATCCTACTGTTCCATCCCATGTCATCACCTGAAAATGGAAGGAGGGAGGAGAAAACAACTTGTGCCCCAGACTCTTTCACCAACCGTCCTAGGGCCTTGTAGTCTTTCTTCATCCCCCTCAGACTACGGGATGCAGCTTCTTCCCCACCTGTCTGGAAAATCAGCAGGGGGTAGTAGTCTGTGGCCTTCACCAGGTTGGGGAGTTTCCTGGTGATATCCCTGATTCGGGCTCCAGGCAGGCTGCAGACCTCCCTGTGATGGGGGTCAGCTCTGCATATTGGGCCCTCAGATCCCTTTAGAAAGGAGTCTCCAACCACTAAAACTCTTCTCTTCTTCCTTGTGGAGGAGGTAGCTATACGCCCGTCAGGTTTTTCTGACTGTGGTGGGACCTCTGATATAGGTTGCCTCTCCACCACATCCCCATTGGACCGGCTGTATTCCACTAGGGCTTCATATCTATTGCTCAGAGGCACCTGTGGAGGCAAGGTAGGCAAGGAGGGCACTCGCCTTTCGCCACGGCCATAGACTTACCTCCACTCACTCCTCTCCTCTAAGTTATTGTTTTCCACCTGAGAGGGGCAGAGTACAGGGGTCCCTCGATCCTGGGAGCTCTCCGGCAGGTGCTCCCATTTTTGTTGCAGGGAGGGCAGAGCCTGGCTCCACCAGTCTATCTCCATTTCAGCCTCCCGAATGCTCCTAAGCCTTTCTACTTCGGCTTGAAGCCTTTCAACCTGGCTTTGCAGCTGTGCCGCTCGGCCAAGCAGATCTTCTACTTGCTCACAGCGCACACAGCCCCCTGACACCACAGAGATGCTGTAGCATTCCCTGCAGGCCGCAACCTGCACCATCGCCTCCTTCCGTGGGAGCTCTGTCTGGGTTCCCACATCCATTTTGGTCTTCTTCCACCGGGTAGATACCATTGTTCTTCCACTGAACTGGGAAATACCGGTTGGTGCCACCCCTGGTTCACAGCTCCTTGGCACCTTCCTCGCCTTGTGCACTGGGAGGGAGTCAGTGCCCTCCCCAACGAGCTGCAAACAACTGCAGCCTCTCCTGCCCTGGGACACACTCAGTCACTGCTGACTCACCCAGGCACTGCTGAGTCTCTCCCCTCTGGGCAGGGACTAGTCCCTGCCCTCCAGGGGGCTCTTTATCAACGATAACAGGGGGTGGAGCGTTTAAATCGCCCGCGGTGCCTCCGGCTATGCCCCCTCCTCTCCTGATTCGTTGCCGGGAACCTCCGGGTCCGGGTCCAGGGTCAGAGGGAAGCAGCTCGGGGCTGATGCTCGCGGGGGGCTCAGGGGGGGCCCCGAGTACGAAAAACCGCCCGGTTAAGCCCGATGTCGCCCTCGCCCCCGCACTAACCTCAAGTCGCTGCCGCCGCTTTCGCTGCTGCCGCCGCTTTTCGCTACTGCTGCCGCATGTCAACTGGAAATACCACACAGCTGGTACAAACAGGTCCAGAAGATTCCTAAACCATCTGGATGATAACTTCTTGGCTCAGGTGCTAAGGGAATCAACCAGGAAAGGGGCCTTCCTCGATCTGTTGCTTGTTAACAGAGAGGGTCTTGTGGGTGAAGTGGCGATTGGTGGCTGCCTTGGCCATAGCGACCACGAAGCCATCAAGTTTAAAATTTATGGTAACAGGAGAAAGAATGCCAGCAAGACCTCTACTCTGGATATGAGGAGAGCAGACTTCAGGCTGCCCAGTGAACTACTTGATAAGGTTCCCTGTGAAAAAGCTTTTGAAGGTGCTGGGGTCCATCAGTGCTGGTCACTTTTTAAGTACCACCTCCTAAGAGCACAGAACAAGCCAAGCAATTCCAAAATGTTGCAAGTCAAGCAGACGAGGCAGAAGGCCGGCCTGGCTGAGCAGGGATCTTCTTCTTGAACTAAGGCAAAAAAAGTAAGTGTACAACTGCTGGAAGCAGGGTCAGGCAACATGGGAGGATTACAGAGATGCCGTTTGCCACTGTAGGGAGGAAATTCGTGTGGCCAAAGCTCAGTTAGAGTTGAAGCTGGCCAGTACCATGAAGAACAATAAAAACAGCTTTTTTCAATAAAAAGGCTGGCTAGAAATAACATTGGCCCATTACTCGACTAGCATGGTCACCTCACATGCAGGGAAATAGATAAAACAGAGAAGTTTAATGCTTTTTTTGCCTCAGTTTTCAACAGCGATGATGGGCCCTGGGACCCCCAGAGCCCTGTGCCTGAGATCCATGACTGTGAGAATTACACACTCCCAATCAACCCTGAACTTGTGTGGGATTTGCTGCTCCAACTGGATCCCTACAAGTCAATGAGGCCCGACAGGATTCATCCATGGCTGACATCATAGCAAGACCTCTCTCAATGATTTTTCAATGCTCTTGGGGATCTGGAGAGGTCCCAGTTGACTGGAAGTTGGCAAACGTTGTCTCAGTCTTCAAGAAGGGCAACAGGGATGACCCTGGTAACTACAGGCCTGTTAGTCTCATCTCGGTGCCTGGCAAAATTATGGAGAAATTTTTCTGGGAGTTATTGAAACACACCTAAATGACAATGCAGTCATTGGTCCCAGCCAGCATGGGTTCATGAGGGGAAAGTCCTGTTTCACAAATTTGATTTCTTTCTATGACAAGGTTACCCACCCTGTTGACCAAGGGAAGCCAGTCGATGTAATCTTTTTGGATTTCAGTAAAGCTTTCGATACTGTCTCTCACAGTATCTTCCTGGGCAAAATGTCCAGCATATAGCTGGATAAACACATAATCCAATGGGTGAACAATTGGCTGATGGCTAGGGCTCAAAGAGTTATAGTAAATGGGGTTACATCGGGCTGGCAACTGGTCACTAGTGGGGTTCCTCAGGGATCCATCTTGGGGCCAGTGCTCTTCAATACCTTCATTAATGATTTGGATGCAGGACTTGAAGAACTACTATCCAAAAGTTCACCAATGACACAAAATTGGGATTAGCTGTTGACACTCCCGAGGGCAGAGAGGCTCTGCAGAGAGACCTAGATAAATTAGAAAGGTGGGTGATCACCAACCATATGAAATTTAACAAGGAAAAGTGATAAATTTTGCCCCTGTGACATGGCAACCCTAGATGTACATACAGACTGGGGAACGAGAGGCTAGAGAGCAGCCCTGCAGAAAGGGATCTGGGGGTTCTGGTCGACAGCAGGTTGAACATGAGCCAACAGTGTGCCCTGTCAGCCAAGAGGACCAACCATGTCCTGGGGTGCATCAAGCATAATATTGCTAGCCAGTCGAGGGAGGTGATTGTCCTGCTCTACTCTGCACTGGTGTGGCCTCACCTTGAGTACTGTGTGCAGTTTTGGGCACCACAGTATAAAAAGGATATGAAGATACTAGAGAGTTTCCAGAGGAGAGCCACAAAGATGGTGAAGGGTTTAGAGGGGAAGCCGTATGAGGAGTGGCTGCAGTCACTAGGTCTGTACAGCCTGGAGAAGAGAAGACTGAGGGGACACCTCATTGTGGTCTACAACTTCCTCATAAGGGGAAGTGGAGGAGTAGGCATTGACCTCTTCACCTTGGCGACCAGTGACAGAACTTGAGGGAATGGCAGGAAGATATGCCAGGGGAGGTTTAGGTTGGATATTAGGAAAAGGTTCTTCACCCAGAGGGTAGTGGAGCACTGGAACAGGCTCCCCAGGGAAGCAGCCATGGTGCCAAGTCTGACAGCATTCAAGAAGCATTTGGACAATGCCCTCAGACACATGGTGTGAATTCTGGGGTTGTCCTATGCTGGGACAGGAGTTGGACTCGATGATCCTTGTGGGTCCCTTCCAACTCAGGACATTCTATGATTCTATGATAATAATGCAAGAACTTGGTAGATATCTCTGCCACAGGGCACAGCCTTGAGCAAATGCTGAGCTGGAAGCACTGGGATTTTCTTGTCCATCCTTTGACTCAGTAAAAATGCTATCTAGAAAATGGAACACTACAAGCAAGGGAGATATTACCTCTCATTTTCAGTTCCTTGTCTTCCCCATCACAGAGTGGTGATACCTTTCAAACAGCACTGACTGGGGTGTATCTAATCAGGTCTGAGGCAGGAAAAATTTCAAGAGAATTTGTCTCAGTTATTCAAAAATATCAAATATATATGTCTAATCTACTGGAGGAGCAATAATTCATTTTATATAATAATGAAGGCCTTGTTAAGAACAAAATGAAGTACTTCACAAAAAACGCCTAGAATATGGCATCCGTGTTCTCCAATCTCTTGTAGAAATCAATGATTTTTGAGAAGTAAATTGTTAACTCCCATAAGAGTAGAATTTCATCATGATTTATGCAAATACTATTGAATTTACTACAAATGCCAATATATGTATATTTGTATATTAAAAAAATAATTAAAAAAAAGTCTATGGTTTGTGGTTGTCCGTTTGATAGCATCTGAGGTGAAGTAAAACATTTTCCACCTTTAATTTTTAACTTGAAATGATGCTGGATTGCATATTTGAGATTTTTTCCTGACATCTTTTATTTTGGGCTTTTTTTTAAATTAGTGGATTTTTTGAATCAGTGAAAACAGACGTGAAACTAGAGAATATCATGAACTGAGACACAGGAATCTTTCAGGAAAGTATTTCTATGCAGTTACCTGTAAATCTATTTATTCTGTAAACACAGAGAGATTACACTTCTCTGCTCTAATGTCTAGAAATTGAGTCTGTTTTTTCCCCTCATATTCACTATTAGTCCTACATCATGTTAATTGTCAGGGTCAGTCTCTTAACTTTGTCAAAATCAGTAGAACTTTTTTTTTCCCTTACATTTTGCTTTTTTTCTTACAGTCAAAAACAGTAAAGCAGAACAACTATAAATCTTTAAGCTATTACTATCAGAACAAAATGCACATCTCTTACAGCAGCTGATTGTTTAAGAAGCAGAAGCATATGCTATTTGATTTTCTGTTCACTAGAATGACTTTCTTTTTCCCTTCTTAACAAAAATTCTCTTCTTTTGATCTCATTCAGAAAGGCAGTAAGAGTCTTTTTTGGGAACACTTGAAACCCTCAATAGATGCTGATTTTTTCCACAACGTCTGCCATGTTCCTGTTTTTCCATGCTGAACAGACATTTTTTAAAAGTAAATGCAGAGCAAAACAGATTTTGCTAAACCTTAATTAGCATTTTTATAAAATACTTCATCCATAGAATTTAATATGAGAACTCTTTATGGCGTGACTGGTTTAACCCAACAGTAGAAGCTGTATTACCATCTTATTTGTCTACCAGGTAGAGATTGTAGCCATGATTTAACCTTTCATATGCTTTAAAGCTAAATTTTAAACCAAAACAAAGCTGTCATTATTTCTAATCTGCTCTTTGAATCAATACTCATTTAACTCTTTATAATACCAAGACAGTGAAAACCTTACACTGTCATACACTTATTGCAAGACATACTCAATAGTGAATACATGTTGCAGTACATCATGGAGGTTTTGTAACTCAAGGAGAAAGTTTACCATGAGGTGCACTGAAGTAGATAACTAATGTTCATATTAAAAAAACTTATCATAAAAATGTTCCGTATAAATTATTCAGACAGAAAATTATATTTAGAGTAAAACTTTCTTTTATTTCAAAAAGTGACACCTTTCAAAGAATAATTTCTGTCTTAATAACAAAAGCCCCCTAAATCTTCACAAATACAGCACTCAGATAAACATTTTTTCCTAATTGAAGCTGACACAATAATTTGAAATACATTTCTTGATATTAATTTTTTTCTCACTGTTGCATGTTCCAATATTCCTCTAAAAGTTATTATGATGACCAAGCTTCACCCATCATGATATGAGAAAGGCAAATAGTTCCTGCTTCTCATCACCACCAAAAAAAGCTAATGGGTGTATCTCTGGTCAGACAGCATGATGAAGAGGACTGCTTTCTAACTGGAAATATGCAGTACAAAAGAGCTCAACAGTGCTTAAATGAGCTGTCACTAAAACATCTCTTAAAATGCAGAAGTATTTTGTAAATACAATTGCGGGGGGGTAGAAATTCTGAGGTATTCATGGTGAGGTAATATTGCTGTATTGGTAACTCGTGCACACTATATCGTTTTTACTTGGTTACTCTGAAGATCAGATTAATGTTTCAAGCCTACACAAAATCATAATTTCCTTAATGACTCATCCATTTAAATATCTTTCTGATATATTTTTATTATTCTAGAGAGTAGTGATGATATGCTGAATTAAATAAAGAAACCAAAGAATGTTTTTATAAATCTGAGAAAATATATATTTTACCAGACATTATGAAAGTAACTCAAAGTCACTGACAAAAAGCTTATGATATGAAAGATTCAGTGACTTTCAATATTTCAGTTTTATTTCCAGTTAATCTCTGATTAATTGCTGAAAGAGGGGAAAAGTTTTGTTTCTACTATTATGATAATGCTAGGCATTTTAACTGGTACAGTTCAAAATAAAACAAAGATAAGGAAAAGAGAAATCTATATATTCAGTTGATGAATTAACATCAAATTACATTGTTTCTGACAGTGAATGAGTATTAAGTATATTCTAGCAGTTCTATTACATTTTTTATTTAGCATATTTTATACGCTAGAAAGCAACTTTCATAATGATAACGAAAAGTTATATTTAGTATTTGTTCAGCTTCCATGATTTCTTCTTTCATTGATATTTACTTTTATAAAAGTGTCTTAAACATGAACCTTTTTCAGTATATTTTTCTTGGCAGTCTTTATATATTGAAGTTATATTCTTAAAAGGAGTGCGGTGGTGGGGATTCCAGTTCTGAATCTTTTGGAAGAGGTAATATTTTTAAGGTTTCTTCAACTTTGTATCTCTAAAAGGAATTCTCTCCAAGATAATTCTATTTCTGTGCTATGGAATAATTGCATTCATTTTCTTCCATCAGCCATACTTTATCTGAAAGCTGCTTTTTATCTCTAAATTATTCCTGTTCCTCCCAGTTAATTTCTTTTTACTTCTAGAAGTTGTCTCAGTATACACTATATGACTGCTAGCTAGATGATTTCATATCCAGTTCTTAAGTGCTCACAGATCCTTATCTATTCCTAAATTCCTATGGATCACCTCTGTTTTATTATGCTTATTGGCATTTTCAAGACAGCTAAGGGATGTTCTTCTGTCAGCATGTCCGTAACATCCAATACAGCCAATGTCATGGCTGTTGGTTGCCTGACTAGGAGACTTTTTTCACAGTTCATTGTTGTTGATGGTTGGGTTGGTTTGTTTTGGTGGTTTCTTTTATGTTTTGTTTTGTTTTTCCCACAAATACCTTCAGCTGATCTCACGTGGAGGCTCTGGAAAAAGACTGTTCCTCTTCCTGTCTCCCTGGAACCACTGGGGAGTCACTGGATCAGGAATTAGAATTCTGGGGAATCCTAAGGTTCCGTACATTGGGAACTGCCTTATTCAACTGAAGGTTGTTCTGAAATGTCTCTTTAATTGAGCTTGCTCTCTTTGCAGATCAGTTAACACACTTCACAGGCATATATCTATAGTGGTAGTATACTGAAAAAACCATAGTTTTGTAATATACATTCCTCTCCAAGAGTAATACATGCTTATTTTTCTACCATACCAATCTATTCTAAAACCTGTTGTATGACCAGCATTAACCCGATTTAAGTCTCAACTTAGAAAAGGATTGAGGCTGTACTTATTTATTTCAGTCTCTGTTTACTCTGTTTCTGAAAACATCTGGAACTGTTACAAGCCACAGATTCCCTCAAACTAAACAAAAAATTAGGAAGGAAATTAGGAGCTTTATTGGTAAGATAAACTTTAAACTATCATGACATACTGGATCCAACATGTATTTTCTCTTAAACAATTAATTTCTAAGGAATAAGAGGGAGAAATAATGAAACATCATATATCTGAAATGAACTTTACTACGAAAGAAAAAAACCTAGAAATTGTGTGACACAAACATCCTTTAAATCAGAAATTATTTTCTTTTGATATTCCAATGCATGTTGACATGTATATTTTGTTTCCCAGTTGGACATTCTGACTGAAAGAGCTGAATCACTTCACTATCATAAAACGGTCACAACTCAACAAAACATAATTTAACAAAAGCAACTTCAAAGCAACTTATCTGGAAAGAAGGCTGCAAATTGAAAACATGCATTAGAAATAAGTGAATCTTAGCAAAATAATCACAAATGAGCCTTGTGGAAAGAAATTCTGACTATAAAGAAGTAAAATCAGATACTCCCTCATGAATTTTTGCAAGTTATTGACAAAGGCAACCATCAAAAATTGCACGTGTCTGGGTATCCCCAACTGGTGGAAAAATAGTCAAGAGATGAAAGTGCAACTTACTCAGGAAATAGAAAACAAAGCTACCAGTAAAAAAAGTGAAGCTTCACTTTGTCATTGTAATATCACAAAAATGTGTGACATTAGGGTGCTTATTTCTCAGTATGGCTGACAAAGCACACATGGGTTGAAGATGGTTAGGGAAATTCAACTATAAAGTAAAATGCAGCATTCTTTCTGTGATTGTCATTAAAAACCTTATCAGTTGACCAGAGAGCTCAAAGAATATTCTGAGTATTTAAAAACAAGATGAACTGTGCTCCTATAGAGAAGTAAATTCATTCATATTCAAATCTTGTCACCATGGTGATGGTGGTCATGGTGGTCTTCAAATTACGAATCTATGAATCACCTTAATCACATAAGTCCTTCTGGGACAAAAGGAAAACAGTATTTTTTGAAGTTTTCTCTCTATCATCATGACTAACACAAATATATGAAGATGACAGTCATAAAAGATGGGGTTCAGTGATTCAGACAGCTGATTGAAGGAATCATCTCAGGATTTTTTGCTTCTTTTCCACAACTAACTACATGTATTTTATAGTTTGCCTCTTCCTCATTTCCAAATCCACCTGTCTCTTCTTTCAGCAGTATCAGGGGTTTGCCACAACTATGTCTAACACACTATATATTCCGGGCAAACGTTCTAAGATAATGTGTTAAATACTGTTTCTGAAATACATGATTGGTACGCTTTGCTAACATGCTCAGGGCTGAAGTGATCACAAAATGAAGGCCTTTTTCACCTAAGACAGATCGGTAGAGACCTTTTGTTTTCTGAGTTTTCTTCTTTTCCTTTCTTTGCAAACATCAAGATGTCTGTCTTTTGGAAAATAATGGAGCCACTAATTATATAATTAGTAACAACAAAACACTAAATAATTACATGCTTTTACGAAGACTCAAATATCAGTAGCAATCTATTCTATTTGATACATGTAAGTTTATCTGCTTTCATAAATAGGCACTTAATAGCAAAATATATCATTTAATATCATTATTCACTTAGACTGGGACAAATCATCCCTGTAGCTCTTCAGATTCAAACATCTAAAATGTACAGATCTACCGTGGAAGGAGAGGAGTTCCATCTTGAAAGTTTAAAAGATGTTAATCTGATCACATTATTTGGATATAACGCAAGGATATCCAGATTAAATGTAATCATACAATCACATCTTTATAGAACAGTTTATCTTGAGTGGAACCTTCGGAGGTCATGTGGTTCAACCTTCTGCTTAAAGTGTGGCTAACACCGGGGCAAATGGCTTAGAGCTGTCTCCCGGGAAACTTCAAAGGCCTCTAAAGTTGGAGATTCTACATCATCTCAGAGCAGCCTGTGCAATTTTTTATTATTTTCTCTCTGCAGAATTTTTCTTACATCTAACTAGAACTTTCCTTGCTGCAAATGGTAACTGTTGCTATTTCCCATTCACTGTGCACTTCCAAGAGGAGTCCAGCTTTGTTTTCTTATTCTAAGAAGAATGGTCAGTCTAATACCTTCCCATTAACTGAAGATGGCCATTAATACTTCCCTTTAGTCTTCTCTTCATCAGGCTGAGAAAACAAACTCTCCCAGTCTCTCCCTGTGTGATGTGCTCCAGTCCCTGACCATCTTAGTGTCCTGCTGCATTCACTCTAGTTTTCCAGTGTGTTTTTTTTTGTACTGAGGATGCCAAAACTAAACACAGCACTCCAGTTGCCATCTCGCAATTATCAGAGAAGCATAATCACTTTCCTCAACCTGCTAGCTCTGGCTGTACAAGTGCAACTGAATATGTGACTAGTCTTTATCACTGCAAGGGCTCTCTGCTGACTCACATTCACTGTTACTCATATTGATCCCCTGGTTCTGTTCTGCAAAGCTGCTTTCTAGCCAATTAGCAACTTCCAGCTTAAATTTTCACATGGGATAATCTTACACCTGGAGCAAAGCTTTCTATCTGACTTTGTTGAGCTTCTCAGTAGCCCACTTCTGTAGCCTGTTGAGAGCCCCCTAAATGACAGCCCTGCCCTCCAGCCTACTGACTACTTGCTGAGTTGAGTAGAGCTAATGTTAGGTCAGATTGCCCAGGGCCTTCTGACAGAAACTGAAATATGTCACACATAGTAAGGAAGGATTTTTGTTTGTTTTGTTTTATCTTTTAATAAGCTTAATACTTGAAAATACAGCTTGCAGGTCAGATAAGCCTTTGGAGGACTCATCTCAAATCTTGCCTTAGTTCACACATCTTCCAGATTCATTTTATCTGAATAATTCTGTTGTTTTATTTTCTATTTCCTAACTGGGACCAAAACTTCTTTCAACAGATACACTCTGGGGGAAGATGAGGGAAGCCTGAGAATGAAATACCTCCCTTGGCTAGCTTCCAGAATTATAGATTCTTCATAAAAACACTTCCAACTGTTAGAATATGTTATCCAACAAAAGCTCCTTCTAAACAGGATGGTATGTAACTCACTTTATTGCAAAGTGAAGGACTGAAGAAGCTGAAAAGCTGGGCATTCAAGTACCTCTTACCCATCTTGTAACTGGGAATCCAACTTTTTCTGTTTACGCCTAGAACCTCCTAGAATGTCCAACCAGAAAACCATAAGCACTTTGAAGCTGCTGATTTGATTTCCCTTTGATTCAGGTCACACTGTTACAAGAGTCCACAGGCACTTTTCCCTCTCATTATTTGTGTTTCATGTTGTTTAATTGTCTTAGTTGCATTTAGGTGAAAAAGGTGGATCAAAGACAAAACAAAATATAAATGTTTGTTGGGTATGAACCACATGTTAATATAGCTATAATTGATTTATTAACAGTATTACACTTACTCCTTTTGTCCCTTTCACCAGTTTCTTTATTTCATCTTTTGTTCCATGTCAGTGTCTCTTTTGCTCCCAGTTCTATCTATCCTACTTTATTTTCTTCTGTAGTTTTCTTGTCCCCAAGTGTAATTGTTGTATTTGTTGCATGAATTTCTCTCATACATAGAACTCTTAATCATAGCTTGTTTTTTCTCATTCAGTCTGATGTTTGAAAGCATATATACACCTGATTTGGAACATTTTGGAAGTTAGTAGCAATCATTCATTGTCAAGTAAACAGAAGAATGTAGTTATTCTGAATTTCCATGAGCTCACTCATCAAAGAGTGGTGATGCTGACAGAATTCTGATCTTGCATTATAAATTCCAGGGACTCTGTTTCTTAACTCTCCTCTCAGTTCTTCTTGCAGTTCTGCATGACACACAGTGCAAGTTTCTTAAGGTTATTTGTTGACAGGAGTGATAATACAGGGAGACAGTAGAAGAGATTTTGCAGATTTTAGAAATATAGAAATTCAATTGTAATTGTGATAGAGGTGGATAACAGGGCTGTGCCTGTGGGCACATCCACTGTTCTTAGTCAGTAATTCCTGGGGTAGTCCAGGACCTCACTAGCCAGTTATCTGCAGATATGAGTTAATGGACTGGCTTGAGACAATGGAAGGACTTGGAACTAGGTGACTGACTGGACCTTCCTACTGAGTATTTCATTCAATGTTACAGCAGCCCTCCTGAGGATAACGTTGGGCACCTCTAGAATTCCCCCCATGCCTGTGCCCAGCCCAATTTGTATGCTTAAATGTCATGATTAACATTCCAAATAGTGTCTCAAATAGTCATTTTATATTCTATTTCAGTCAACAAAGAAAAGCTTCAGCTGTCAAAGATCTGATTCCCAGCTTGTCCAAAGGAATGAAAAACTTCTGTAAGTTCTGTTTCATAATCATCATTCCATGCCAATATCCTGAATATCCAGAAATATCTGAAATAGTGATAATGTTTCATTACCACTATAAACCAAAGTGTGTGGAGTTTAACTGAGCTTTAAATGTTCAAGGTTAAAGAGTTCTGATGTTCCTCCACTCATGACTTCTACCTTTAAGTGTATAAATAATTTATTCCATTATGCTGGAAAATATAGTGATACTACATTCCTGTGCATTCCATTTTTTTAACAATATGAAAAATATTTCGTCTTCATAGTTAAAAATCCCCCAAATAAAAAAAATATAAGTGCCTCAATTTGAAATTTATTCCCATCCCATTTGTTTTCCTTAAGATGTCTGATCACAAAAGAGAACATAGATCATGTGTAAATCATCTATCACAGAAAGTGTTTTGTGATGACAGTGTTTATATGAAAGTTAGAAAATTACAGGTAGTTTTACTTTTATTATATTAACTACCTTTTAATATTTAATGATTTGTGTATGTTTATTATTTATTCTAAATCACCATGAAATAACGGTATACTTGTGAATTAGTCTTGCAAGTATTCTATGTATGTCAAATAGACCAAAATGTGTTGGAGGCAGGTGCTGTCTGGTACTTATTGTCATATGAAGAAACCATCATGTGCTTAATTCAGTTCTTTATAAAGAGGCTTGCAGAGTCTTCTGAGACACCCTGGAGTACCCAAAACATATGCCATCATCTGACAGATATGATACAGAAAGTATGGGAAACCAAAGTCCTTCTGGAGCAGTACGTAGTGGTGAGGAGGAATGCTTAAGGGCATCTCAAATGACATCAGGTACCTCTCTGTGGTCAAATAAACTGTATTCAGTTGTACTTTTTCTGTGAGCCCTCATATAATTTGATCAGACTTGAAAGGATGCTAAAGATTAGACCACAATTAACAAAATAAGTTTAGTAAAATTAATCTGATTGTCATATTGACTCTTCTTCCTAGGTCTAGAAGTAGGCAAATATATTTTACTTCCATTTATAGCTAAGAAGGTCCATATAATGTGGCTTTTAAGACAGTTTGAAACAGCTTAATGAAGTAAACATGTATTTGTTGTGGTTTTTTTTTTTTAAAAAAAAGAAAAAAATAAAAGCAACACCAGAACAAGATGGAATAAAATAGAAAAATTAATATGATTCTTTTACATTGATTTTTCTCATCTATTACACCTAATAAACACAAATAAATAAGAAATTTCCTCTCGTGTAACTAATCTGATCAGACTTTGTCAAAAGAAATTTTAGGTTCAGAATTTGCAGGGATATGGGCAAAATTCAAAACAAAACTTCGATAAAATCCTGCAAAGACTATATATAAGAAACACATCTGCATAAAACAAGGAAAATTCCTTCTTAAAAGTTGGAAAAAATATTTTTGTAAGTGTTCAGTCAAATTTTGCAGCTATTTGTTGTTGCAAATCTCTCATCAACTCTCCCCGGTATTGTTATAGATACATTTTAATAGTGTCATTTTTCTAGAAGGGATATTTAATAATGTGTATGATCATAATGTGCATATGATTTTACTGCTTTGTGTGACTGTATTACTTCTACACTACCAAGGATGCACTCTTCCCACAAGTTATGAATGAGTTTTCCACTTCCTCTTTTTCACAGTAGATTCTATGGGAGAATACCATGAAGTTTTAAGCTACAATCAACCTCCCTGAGATCAGTTATTTTGTTTTTCAGTGACAGAAAACTTGTAATGATATTTTATTGGTCTCATGAGGAAATCTTGAGCAAATTTCTAAAACCAACCAAGCTTTCGTATCCTGGTAGAGGGGATGTATAGTACAAGGCTGGTTGTTGTTTCCACTTCTTTGTCCAGTTCATCAATAGATGGCAGCAAATAGCCCTTTTACCTCTGATCTCCAGCCCAGAGGGTTACACATGCTTATTTATTTATTTAGTATTCTTTTCTATTTCTACCTTTCTTTCTAAAAAGGTCATGTACTTGACTGTATGTGACAATGTAGTAACACTATAGAACATATATAACTTAAGTAGGTAACTTCTTCACCACCTCCTTGCTAGGGAGAATTCATAGGTTTTCACTGGGAACTTTAATCAGTTCCTGTGAAATCCAAGTTAACAAGGAAGTATGTACATATCTTGTACATGGAAATTCACTGAAATAGTAGAACCACAGATGGAAATATCCCACATTTAAGTTCCCCCTTATTAAGGAGCCACAAAACCCAGCCCCTAAAAATCAAGGTTCCAATATATCCTTTTGATAATGTTTTTCTTTTGTTCCTCAGTTCCAGGTTTTGGAAAAGATTTTGCTCCACTTAGACATTTCCAGTATTCCTTGTTCAGCTTGTCCTAGAAAGGCCCCTTGGGCCTGGTCAGTCTGGATAGAAAGGATGTGTAGTTACCTCTGAGGGAAAAAATGCTTTCTAAAACTGCAGAAAAAAATGGCAGATTCCACTATATGTACTCAGAAATATTTTTTCACTTCCTATAACTATGTCCTGAAAAGATTTTTCTTTCAAACTTCGGCACTTTCTCTCTCTTAAAAAAAAAAAAAAAAAAAAAAGGAAGAAATAAAAAAGAAAGAAGTGAAAGTAGACTTAAAAATCCAAAACTCAAATGCCTTCCTGTCCCCAGTATCATATAGAGAATGTAGAGAAAGATACAGTAGGGAAAATTTTGCTCAAGCTCCAGTGAAATCATCTCTACTTTAGAACTAGTAAAGATATTTTAAGCACAAGGGATTCCTGTTTAAGAAAGTAAAAACTTGTAGAAAAACAAACCTTTAATTAAGGTTGACTATGATATTTCAGACCTTCATATTTAAATATTATTGTGCAAATTAAAATTAAAATATATCCATCTACATAAGAAAGCAGATATTACACTCAACTGATACTGTACTCCCTAAGAAAATACAAGAAAACTAAGATGAATCAGTAGAATATATTCAGAAAACTTTGCTGAAAATCTCTTTTGCAGTCAGTTTGCTGATACCTGAGCTAATGACACTTTATTTACCTCACACTGCAGTAAGAGTATTTTTCCTCACAGTGTGTTCTTATGATGATGCTCTTGGGATACAAAAAGATGGTAAAAAGAGACAAATATTTTGATACAATGTACATTAGAAAATAAAAAGAAAAGGCATGTTAAAATGTCAGCTTCTGTGTCATGTCTAAAAAAATAAAAGTAGTCAATTGTTTTCTACTGAGAACCATGGGCCAGACTTATCCCTAATAAAAAAAGGACTGCTGGAAAAAATGCTGAATGTTCATGTGAGATCTCATCTGGTTTGAGGACTTCATTTACTATCTTAATACATCCCAGTAAAGTGAAAATTATATGAATCATAGTTGGTTGTGTTTTTTTGGCAGACAGGTATTTTTAAAAATTTTTTTAAATATATGTTTTCTTTTCTATTAGGAATCTGAATTCAACTTGGATGGTTCCAGAAAAAAAAAAGAGTTATGATTTAATCCCAAAGAAAGGAAGAGAGAAAAAAAATCAGAGTATATGACAGTGCACCCTTTAAAATAGTCTGCGAATGATAGATGTTGAAAGTGCATTTAAACAATTACTGATGTGAAATGAATTTGATATATGTTGTGTAATTTATTAAGTCTGGCAGTGCTCATTTACTTACTTAAGCCAATAAAGTTATTCAGATTTGGAAAGGAAAATGCATTTGTCTTAGTTTACTCAAGATGTCCTTCATTTGTTATTGAAGTTTCAGTTTACACATACTGCAATTTTTATAAAATTAATTTTCTACACTGGTCATAAATTCTCTTTTGAGATTGAATTATTCTCACTAACAAGGAGGGTCTGGTTGAAGCGGTGAAGGTTGAGGGCAGCCTTGGTTGTAGTGACCATGAGATGGTAGAGTTCAGGATCTCATGTGGCAGGAACAGAATATCTAGCAAAATCAAAACCCTGGACTTCAGTAGGGCCAACTTTGGCCTTTTTAAGCAATTGCTAGGGGAAATCCCATGGGACAGGGTACTAGAAGGTAAGGGGGCTCAAGATAGTTGGTTAGCATTCAAGGACTGCTTCTTCCGAGCTCAAGATCAGAGCATCCCAACAGGTAGGAAGTCAAGGAAGGGTACCAGGAGACCTGCATGGTTAAACAGGGAACTGCTGGGCAAACTCAAGTGGAAGAAGAGAGTGTATAGATCATGGAAGGAGGGGCTGGCCACTTGGGAAGAATAGAAGTCTGTTGTCAGAGGATGTAGGGAGGCAACTAGGAAAGCTAAGGCCTCCTTGGAATTAAACCTTGCAAGAGAGGTCAAGGACAACAGAAAGGGCTTCTTCAAATACATTGCAGGTAAAGCCAACACTAGAGGCAATGTAGGCCCACTGATGAATGAGGCGGGGGCCCTGGAGACAGAGGATGCAAAGAAGGCAGAGTTACTGAATGCCTTCTTTGCCTCTGTCTATACTGTTGGAGGCTGTCCTGAGGAGCCCCAGACTCCTGCGGCCCCAGAGGAAGTCAGGATAGAGGAGGAATCTGTCTTGGTTGATGAGGGCTGGGTCAGGGACCAATTAAGCAATCTGGACATCCGTAAATCCATGGGCCCTGATGGGATGCACCCGCGGGTGCTAAGGGAACTGGCAGAAGTCATTGCTAGGCCACTCTCCATCATCTTTGCTAAGTCGTGGGCAACGGGAGAGGTGCCTGAGGAAAGTAAATGTCACTCCAGTCTTCAAAAAGGGCAAGAAGGAGGACCCGGGTAACTATAGACTGCTCAGCCTCACCTCCATCCCTGGAAAGGTAATGGAGCAACTTGTCCTTGGTGCTGTCTCTAGGCACATCAAGGATAAGAGGATCATTAGGGGCACTCAGCATGGCTTCACCAAGGGGAAGTCATGCTTAACCAACTTGATAGCCTTTTATGAGGACATAACCTGGTGGATAGATGATGGTAAAGCTGTGGATGTGGTCTATCTTGATTTCAGTAAAGTGTTTGACACAGTTTCCCACAGCATCCTCGCAACTAAACTGAGGAAGTGTGGTCTGGATGATCGGGTAGTGAGGTGGATTGTGAAGTGGCTGAAGGAAAGAAGCCAGAGAGTGGTGATCAATGGGACAGAGTCCAGTTGGAGGCCTGTATCTAGCGGAGTCCCTCAAGGGTCGGTACTGGGACCAGTACTATTCAATATATTCATTAATGACTTGGATGAGGGAATAGAGTGCACTGTCAGCAAGTTCGCTGATGACACAAAACTGGGAGGAGTGGCTGACACACCAGAAGGCTTTGCTGCCATTCAGAGGGACCTAGACAGGCTGGAGAGTTGGGCAGGGAGAAATTTAATGAAATATAACAAGGGCAAGTGTAGAGTCCTGCATCTGGGCAAGAACAACCACATGTAAGAGTACAGAGCTGTTGGAGAGCAGCGTAGGGGAAAGGGACCTGGGGGTCCTAGTGGACAACAGGATGACCATGAGCCAGCAATGTGCCCAATGTGCCCTTGTGGCCAAGAAGGCCAATGGCATCCTGGAGTGTATTAGAAGGGGTGTGGTTAGTAGGTCAAGAGAGGTTCTCCTCCCCCTCTACTCTGCCCTGGTGAGGCCGCATCTGGAATATTGTGTCCAGTTCTGGGCCCCTCAGCTCAAGAAGGACAGGGAACTGCTAGAGAGAGTCCAGCGCAGAGCCACAAAGATGATTAAGGGAGTGGAACATCTCCCTTCTGAGGAGAGGCTGAGGGAGCTGGGTCTCTTTAGCTTGGAGAAGAGGAGACTGAGGGGTGACCTCATTAATGTTTATAAATATGGAAAGGGCAAGTGTCATGAGGATGGAGCCAGGCTCTTCTCAGTGACATCCATTGACAGGATAAGGGGCAACAGGTGCAAGCTGGAACACAGGAGGTTCCACATAAATATGAGGAAAAACTTCTTTACAGTGAGGGTAAATGAACACTGGAACAGGCTGCCCAGAGAAGTTGTGGAGTCTCCTTCTCTGGAGACATTCAAAACCTGCTTGGACGCATTCCTGTGTAACATGATCTAGGTAATCCTGCTCCGGCATGGGGATTGGACTAGATGATCTTTCGAGGTCTCTTCCAATCCTTAACATTCTGTGATTCTGTGATTCTGTGATTCTGTGAATGTGTTGTATGTGAAATGAATTATAAAAGGTCACATTTTACTACTGCATTGTGAGCCAATGTTGTGGTGGAATTGAAAAACACTGTATTCAAGGTTCAAGACACTAGGTTTTCTGTCCTTGCTACATTACCTGTGACAGAATAAGGATGTTGCCAGTGTAACCAACACTCTTATATGAAATTAGTGAGGTTGAATTACCAGTGACCAGTCCATCACTTCCTGGAAAGTTCTATTTTCTGTTTTCTTAAATTGTCATGTTTTAGTTATTTTTGGAGAAAATATTATGTGAAAATCCATCACTGGGAGATTATTAGGCAAACAGATGTATTTCATTGCTGCAAACTTCAAGAATAGCTGACACAGGTATTATATAAAGCATGAAACAACTTTGGTTTAATATTTTTGTGTAGTGCTATCCATCACGAAAATAAAAGAACTTAATGTCTGATAACAGGAAAGATAAAGATATAGCTTTATTATTTTTTTTTTCCCCTGAGAAAGAAAATTGTTTTTTTGGGGGGGATTAGCCATACAATTACGATTGTGTTGTAAAGTGTTTATAGTGTGTGGAAAGTCAGAGATAAAGATCTAGTGTAAGGTATATAACTTACCTAGAACTTTCAGTAGAAGTTGCTCATTTAATTTTTTTATATTGGCAGTCAATGAACACTGCATGTATTTTCAGCTGAAGGCAGTCAATGAACACTGCATGTATTTTCAGCTGAAGGAGTTGTATTGCTATATTTTAAAATAAAACCAAGGAAAAAATATTAGCCCTACTATGCTTCAGGAAGGGCAATGTAGTGATTCAGGAAGGGAAATGTAAAAATTATTTCATGAGAACTTTGTATTTACACATGTTTGGGCTCCATGCCTTAGTATGAGATAAAACAATTTGAAACTTAATTTCTGTTAATTTATCACAGCCTCAGGAACAGGCATGGAGGACCACAAAGCAGTAGTAGAGCTCTTTTTCCCTGGGTACACCTATGCAGAAGATACTTCAGCCACTGCTTAGCAATATACTTAGGAGAGAGGTCTCTTTCCAGTTAACTAAACTAGTTTACTCCCATTTTGAAGCTACCACACCTGTAGATCTTCTACCCCACAGTGCTGCGACCCCTGAGGTGTCACAGCTCCGGTAGGGGCAGGTGCGATCTCTCTCACAGGGCAAGGGTTACCTTGGCTGGGTGGAGGTATCCTGGGGTCATTTGGAGCCCTTTGGAGCCATTCCCTCCCCTCCCCTGCACTCACATGACACTTGCCTGTGACTCTCTTTTCTGCTTCTAGTAAATTATTTCCTGTTCTGGAGGCTTCTGGAAGTACTTGTGATGTGATGGCCTCTATATGATGGTCCTCCTAGTTAAAGCAAAACCAAAGATTGTGAGCTTCAGGACCCAGGGCCGTTCTGATTCCTGGTCTGCTAGAGCAAGGCTGCTGTGATCCCCTGACACTAGTTCCAGCCAATGGCAAGGCTGAGAATGCATCCCTAGGATGCACCCACATACACACACACACAGGGGAGGCCAACCACTGACAGATCAACACAAACACAAGAACGATGCATTTACAGGTATCACACACAAAACCAGCACTAACATAAACACAACAAATACAAATGGCTTGGTCCTGTTCTTACTTACGATTTTCAGTACAAAAGTAGGACAAGAGAAAAGAGAACAAGTAACAAGGGAACAAGCAGGGAACCCAAGGAGATGAGATAGGGTGTGAAAAAAAAGGAACCAAAGAAGAGGTATAGCTGAACAGAATAGAGGTCAAATCATAGAATCATATCATAGAATGGTTTGGGTTGGAAGGGACCTTAAAGATCATCTAGTTCCAACCCAGCAGAAGCAGAAGGATCACAACATGAGAAGGTCAGAGAAGACAGGTTATAGTAAAACCATGAAAACCCCTTAAGCACGCATCCTGTTGCATCCTCAGCTAAATGAAATATTCAGTCATTGAGACTCTCTCTACAAATGACCGTTCAATCAACTCTTTCAAATATTGTGATTGCATGGTAATACTAGTAGGAATGATGAGTGGTGAGTGGGTCGGTATTGGGACCAGCACTGTTTAACATCTTTGTCGGTGACATGGACAGTGGGATTGAGTGTGCACTCAGCAAGTTTGCCGATAACACCAAGCTGTGTGGTACAGTTGACATACTGGAGGGAAGGGATGCCATCCAGATGAACCTTGACAGGCTTGAGAGGTGGGTCCATGCAAACCACATGAAGTTTAACAAGGCCAAGTGCAAGGTCCTGCATGTGTGTCGCTGTGTCGCTGTTTAAGGCTGGGCGGGTGGTTAAGTAGACGACAGAGGTTTTCTATTAACCCTTTCCTTCCCCGGAGGGAAAAAGGAAAAGAGAAGAAGGGAGAGAGACTTATGGGTTGGAAAGTTAAAACAGTTTTAATAAACAATAACAAAGAAAAGAAAGAGTATAGTAAATAATGAATTACATACAAAACCGTTACTGAGCTCCCCTCAATGACGATTACGTTACTGTTGATGCTGTAGGGCAGGTGCTGGGGAGTCCCGAACCAGATGTGGCAGCAGGCAGGAACCAGATTCGGGAGTGAAGGCAGGAGCATGGGCAGAGTCCTCCCAGGATGTTGGCCATGGGGGAAGAAAGCGCAACACTCATGGTCCCTCAGCTTTAAACTGAGTATCATGGGGGTGGAATGGAATATCCAGTTGGTCAGTTTGGGTCACCTATCCTGTCTTCTCCTCCCCGCAGGTGCAACACTCTTACAGTCCTCTCCTTTGTGGAACAAAGAGATCCAACAGGGACCCTGGTTTCCACAGCAACAAGTGCTTGTAATCAACTTCAGAAAGTACAGTCAGTTAAAAGAAACTTAACTGAAAAGTCTTTCCTAGTCCAAACCAAGACAATGTGGGTTGGGACAATCCCAAACACAAATACAGGCTGGGCACAGAATGAGAGCAGCCCTGAGGAGAAGGACTTGGGGATGATGGTTGATGAAAAGCTCTACACGAGCCAGCAACGTGGACTTGCAGCCCAGAAAGTCAAGCATATCCTGGGCTGCATGAAAAGAAGCGTGATCAGAAGGTAGAGGGAGGTGATTCTCTCCCTCTACTCCTCTCTCATGAGACCCCACCTGGAGTACTACGTTCATCTCTGGGGCCCCCCTAAGAAGGACATGGACCTGTTGGACCTTGTCGAGACGAAAAGGCAATGTAGTGATAGGACAAGGGGTAACGGTTTTAAACTGAAAGAGGGTAGATTTAGATTAGATATCAGGAAGAAATTCTTGACTGTGAGGGTGCTGAGACACTGGCACCGGTTGCCCAGAGAAGTGGATGCCCTCCCTGGTAGTGTTCAAGGCCAGATTGGATGGGACTTTGAGCTACCTGGTCTAGTGGAAAGGTGTCCCTGCCCATGGCAGGGAGGTTGGAACCAGAAGATCTTTAATGTTCCTTCCAACCCAAACCATTCTATGATTCTGTAACTTTAGATTCTGTGATTTAGTTTTCAAAAATACATCCCTCTGTGCATGTATTAATCTTTTCTTTCTGAAACCAATTTCCCTTTTTAAATAATTTGTTCTATTCACAAGAAGCCTAATCTTAACTTTTCGTGTTACTATATGTTAAGATTATATCTTCATTGCAGATCACTGTCTGGGAAACTAATAAAAAATATAATTGTACAGCATGATGCTAGTTGAAGGTGGCCCACTTCCAAGAGAACCATAAACTTTAGCAGACTTTGGCCAGTCTGTACTAAATATGTGTCTGCAACTTTAGAAATCTCAGAACTCTTCAGTCAATCACCATAGACTACTGCTTTCAGATTTTTTTTTGAGTTGGGTTTTTTTTTGACAAATGAACAGTCAGACTCATTCATGTGAATGGCAGAGAGAATATGCAAACCCACTGCAATAAGTAGGAACTCAAACTCATTGTGAACAATGGTACAAAGTGTCAGAAAGCAGAGACAGTCAGCTACTCCCTAAAGGATGAGGAGTGAAGTGTAATAACATGCCAGCAGGGCAGGGGCCTTGACAGCCCCGGTCCTGTCCTACAGTACCCAAGCAGGGGGGAGCAAAGCAGGCCCAGGTGTGAGGAGAAGGAACACGCCTCCACACAATCCAATGTGAATCAAAGTGAAGACATTTATTAAGCATAAGCTGTCCCTTTTATACATTTTGTACTTTCCCTGGCTGTAAGCATGTGCATTGCTATTCGTTAATATTACTAAACATACTCTTCTTTGATGTGTTGATTGGTCACTGCTCTGCCACTGGTCCTTCCTTAATTGGCTCCATCAGTTCTTGTTTCTTCTCCTCCGTGTTCGGCTCCCACCGGCTACTCCCTCAATTCTTGTTTGCTCAGCTGCTGTTTTTCCTCATCTCTCGAAGGTCAGCTTGTTGACACTAGCTACATGAATCTTCTCACGCAGCTAGGCCTTCACTCCATACTCTCATACTTCTGGCTCATTACATGACCATTCTGCTCCAAAAACCCCTCTACACAGGTGTAGCAGACAGGTTCAACCAAGAGTCCAGATCATCAGGTAAATTCATAGTGATAAGACAGATATGAGGTGAAGCCACAAGGTCAGTCAGGTCAGGATCAGAATCACATCTGGTAAAGGTAATCAGGGTCAGACACATTCCACTGATTAAAGGACAGGTCCATGGTGAAAAGACAAGTGTGAGATTCAGATATATTAAGGAATTGCAACACCTTTCATGTGAGCAGATGTTGAGAGAGCTGAGAGTATTTAGCCTGAAAAATAGAAGGCTCTGGGGGATCTCATCAATGTGTATAAAAGTTTGATGGGAAGGAATGAAGAGGGAGACAGACTTTTCTCAATAGTGCCCAGACAAATGACAACATGCAATGGGCACAAATTGACATGAAATTCCATCTAAACACAAGAAAACACTTTTTTTTACTGTGAGGTTGGACAAACACCGGAGTAGGTTGTCCGGAAGGGTTGTCAAGTTTCCATCTGTGGAGAATCAGAAACCAACTAGAAACAGTTCTGCACAATTTGCTCTAGCTGACCGTTCTTGAGCAGGGAGTTCAGGTGGGATGACCTCGGGATGTTCTTTCCAACTTCAGTGATTCTGCGATTCTGAGGTGAAGCCAGGAAGTCAGTTTGCAGGTCAGAGAATAGACCAGTGAGGCCCATGGCCAGTTAGGGGCACAACTGTTGGCTGAGGTGGAGACTGGCACTCCTACAGTGTAGTTGAGGCAGGGACAAATAGTTACACGTTATGTTACCAGGCACCTGACATGTGACTTGATTGTCACCAAGTACAGGGGACACCAATATAAGATCTACTACAAAAAAAACAAAGATGTGAGATTTGATCTAACTTGACGTGTCGCCAGTGGGAAATCCAGGGTCTTGTGTTAGAATAGAATAGTTCCATTTGGAAGGGACCTACAACAATCATCTAATCCAGCTGCCTGTCCTTTTCAGCACTGACCGAAAATTAAAACATATTATTAAGTGCATTGTCCAAATGCCTTTTAAACACTTATAGGCATGGGACATTGACTACCTCTCTAGGAAGACTGTTCCAGTGTTCGATCACCCTCTTGGTAATGAAATGTTGTGTCTCAGTGAAGAAGTATTTTGTTTATCAAATCCTGGTCTTGTTCCTTCATATAGATGAAGGATCTTCCTGTTCTTTTCTTTTTTCTCTTTTCTCTTGTTAATTTTTCTCTTTTCCCTTTCCCTTTCCCTTTCCCTTTCCCTTTCCCTTTCCCTTTCCCTTTCCCTTTCCCTTTCCCTTCCCTTCCCTTCCCTTCCCTGTACATTCTTGTCCCTATGTTGAAGGCTGCTATAGGCACTATAACTCTGTAGATAAGATTAAAACTGGACAAAAAAATAGATCTTTACAATATCATCTTGGGCTCCCTTCTTCTCCTTAATGTCAACCTCAATTTTTGAAATTCTTATATTCTAAACCCAGCGGTACTGGACATCCTTATTTATATTATTAGCATTCCTCCTTATGTCTGTCATGGTGTCAGTAACCTGTGCTTCTCTGAAGTGTATGAAAATATGTTATGAGCAACACAGTATACATCTGCTAAGAAAGTAGGTTGAAAAGCACCTACAGTAGAATGTGACAGACTTCTTAATGATGTGAGTGATAGCTAGCAGTTTAAAACTTGTATTACTCTGATCCTAATTAACTTAGATTACTTCAAACAGTAGTGTGTCTGCATGCTATATAGCTAGAACATAGCTCATTAAGAATTATTATTTTGAAAATGTATTAATAAATATAAATCCCTCTTATCATTATAAAAGATGTTATATTTGCCTCAGTAAAAGGGTGTATATGAAAGAATGAAAAAAGAATGAAAGGGTATAGGAAAATTTGATGCAACAAAATACAAAATGAAAAAGCTAATATTAACATGATTTTGAAATAAAATGTGATAATAAAAAGGAAAATTACGTGGAACAGAGGAATAAATTAGTCTGTTTATAACTACAGTTCATAGAAAGAATACATTTTATTATACTACATGTAATTAATATATTTCATAGTTTTCCTTAAAGATGGATTTTTCTTTAGCCATACTCTAAAGTTTTTAAGTTAGAAGGACAGTTTTTTAAAAAACTTTAACCAATCCATTTTATTATTCTCTCATTTTATTTAGCGCATTTTTTTACATAAAAGGGATTAAAACCTCAGTTTACTTCACAGTGCAGGATAATGCATCATATTCAGTGTTAGTGGCAATGTCACAGAATTTGCACCTCTGAGAAAGCGCAGTATGTGAACTACGTGATCACTAGGTATTTTTATTATTCTGTGTGATCTTAGATTTAGTAATGAATATAAACACATTTTTGGACAGTTTGAAATGAGTTAATAAGAAAACATAAGGCTGCTGGCCTTCAGCAAAAAAAGGATATTGTGGTCTATTTCTTCTTTTACCCAACCCATTAAGAAAATTATAGATAAAGCACAACAAAATAGATGAGAAAAAAAAAAGCAAACCTGCAGAAAACATATCAGTCTTCAAAAAAACCCTGAAACCACCCCAACAAAAAAACAAACAAACAAAACACCAGAAAAATAAACCTCAATTTATTTTATATTTAGTTTTTAAATACTGTAAAGAATGCAAAAATCAACATTATAATTCTTACTTGGAGACTTCTATAAGGATGCACACTGCTAAAGTGCTGCTACATGAACGAAGAGGCAAATTCTCTGACTAGAAGTTTTAAAAGGCATTGAAAGATTTGTTTGCTTTATCTACCACTCAAACCCGCAACTCAAAATCAATCCCAATAAATAATTTCTCTATGTTCAGCTTTTATTTTATTTCTTTCTCCTGATATGAATTTTTTTTTCTAATTACTAATACGATATTCATTATAGCAGTACATTAGAATTTGAAAAGATTTTTCAATTATAAGAAAGTGTTATTTAGACAAAATGCTTTTAATAGTCAGGAACTATGATTCCTTGGATAACAGATCAGAGGAGACATTAGAAGGACTTAAGTATCTACATACCAAGAAATAATGAGATATAAACCTATTTTTTTAATCCTTTTTTTAAAAAAAAATCTAATTCATTGACTTCCAATCCCTAACATTCTGTGATTCTGTGATTCTGTGACTCCTGTATATAATTTGTAACACTGGATTCTAGAATATCTATGCATAATTTAAAAAAAAAAAAAGTAATGATTGAAATTATAACTTGAATGTAAATGTGAAAATCTATGCAATTACTTCTTAAATTTCATATTTTGTTCCAGTGAACTTAGCTCTGTAGTGTCTTTAATGAAAGCCAGTGGTACTTTGGGTTACCTTACCTTAGGTCTCTAAAAGTAAGTTGTCTAAAGTTTAGGTAGTCATAAATTTGCTTTAGTTATGGGAAAGAAACACACACTTCCAGCAGAAGATTCTTCTTCCCGTAATCCTACACGCATGAGTAACACTCCAGATACACCCATTTCTCCTCTGACTGCAAAGGGAGACTATGTGGATAGCTTAGATTCAGACACATAATTTTTCAGTTTATGAAGTTAGCAAAAAATACTCTCTTTCAAATAAAATAAACAAAAAAGAATCCAGTTGTGTATGTGTGTATTTGTATGAGTGTGTCAAAGACTCAAAGAGGAACTGTTTTTCAGAGGAAACCAAGAGACGTGCTGGATAAATATATATGAGGACCACATTTATCTTTGAGCAACAAGAATTTATCAGAAATTAAAAGGATGCTTTCACCCCTAAAAGTGCTGGAACAACTTTCCACTAAATTTAACAGATACCTTGTTAAGGACAGTACCTTTCTAGGAGAGAAAAAGGCATGTATCATTATTGTTTGTAATAATAGGAGGCTGAAACCATTGCTTGAGAGATTTTTTCCACGCCTATTTCCTATGATTCCAGTGAGCTGCCCTGGCATTTTAAACTCTATTTTTAATGTCAAGAATAACTTCAGTCTTTAACTGCTGAGCAGATAGGCAGTTCAATCCTGCATAAAAACTTTCTTCATTCACATATTAATTATTCTCTCACTTCTCACCAGTAGTCTTACAGTAGGTTACATTTTTAGAAAAAAAAATATTAGATTGGTTTCCACAGTAAAACTTCTTTAGGGAAAGATATTCTTTCATCTCTGTGATTAGTAACCTCATGCAAATTGCAAGCGACCTGATTAAAATTTTTGCATCTCTGTGAAGAGAGTGTCCAAGCTTCTAACTTGCTATGAAATATGTTGATGGACAGAAATTCTCTAAGACAATAATGGCTAGCAGTTGGAAAAAAGTGTACTTAAGCTACCACAAGGAGAACTTGTTTGATCAACTTAGTTAATGTACTTCTAATTAAAGCACAGAACAGGAATAATGAAAGCACAACATCAAACATTTTTTTCTGGTATGGTGGTGTTTGTGATTCTTTATAATAAACAACACCTTCAATAAACTGTGAGCTTTGCTCACAAACAATATGATTTTTTTTACAGCAATTGATTTAATTATGCCTAGTATTGATAGAAACCTTGGACAAGGAACTTGGTACTAAATGCTACTAAGCATTGAGTAAAATGCCAAACTTCTTTTTTTTTTTTTTTTAATTCCATGATTCAGAAAACAGAAATTGATTTATTTTACCTGAAATAAAATTGAAGGTCAAAATTAAGCAGTTTTCAGGGAGAGTTTTAATTAGATAAGGTTAAAGCCCCACAGAGCTTCTCTGTTTTCTATCTTTAATTCCCACTCTGTAAAAACCATCTGAACTTGCCCTGCTGCTTTATTCAGATGTAATCAGCACCCTTTAATGAAACTCTAATTTAAAGAGAATTCATTATAGTAGGTGACTTATTTAAAGAGGTGAAAATTAGCATCTCTGAGCATAGAACTGCATGTTTCAAAATGAAGGTAAGGTCTTATAGGTAAGCTATAACACCTCACAGTTGGACACAATTTATATAAATATATAGATATATCTATATATAAAAAATACATATATGCTTATATAAACAAAATCTATGATGAAGTTTCTCAGAGTATTTTACAAACATGTTAGAAATGTCCCTTGAATAGTGGAATGTAGGTGAATGTTATTTTATTTTTGTACCCTTTATTTTCCAGATAAGTATCAAATATAAGAAGCCCAAGAAAGTCTAAACTGCTTCTAGTCATGAAGTGAATCAAAAAAACAGATATGAAAGAAAAGAAACTGGGTTTCTTAATTCATACTTTCTGGCTATAATTAACAGAATACAACAAAGCTGATTTTTTTAATTACTTTGTACTTGATGTAGTCATATATACATTCACTGTAGCTGTAACCCTCTGACATAATTTTTGATTTAATGTCATTTTAAAATGTATTTTCACTCATCCAGGTCAATATACCAGTGACTAAAGTATTGAACACCTTGGATAAAGACATTAAAGCATATTATCAAAACTTACATTTGCATTTAAAACATACATTTGCATTTAAAGCTACAGAACAATGGAAAATTAGTCCTGCCTCCAACAGGGATATCAGTCTTACAATATATAAAATGAGGAAATGTTTGTAGGAAAATAAATACTGCTTCATTAAACCAGATGCATATTCAGAAAAACAGAGAAGCTTTCAGGCACAAAAATCCATTTTTAGGGTTGAAATAGAAGCAATAAATTCAAAATTACATGCAAGCTGAGAACAATTTGTTCTGAATTTAACTTAAAAATATGTTAATCATTGAGACGGAAGAAGTTTGACGGAAGAGTTCATCCACAGCCATGCAAGGGAAAGAAAGTGTTTCTAATAGAAAAGATGAGGATATCATTATCTCTCATGAGAGAAGAAAAGACAGATTATCTGAGCAATAGTTGATGTTGGCACCAGTGGCATGTGCGGTATACCGTAAAATATAAACACAGTGTCACTAAGATTGCATTTACCCATTTGGCTTACGAACATAGTTTCTGCTCTGTCTTCGTGTCCCTTGAACATAGTAACTGAGGTCAGATACTGAGTGACTGCTTTGTGAGAGGTAATCTTACATTTATAACTGAAAGCTGCAGATTTTACTGTTTTCTTAGGCTTAATTATACTGAGTAAATGATTACTACTCCACTGTGTACAGAGTACTTCGTGGAGTAGTATGATGATTCTGTATCATATATTCCCCCAATCATAAGATAAAATAAGGGTATCTATTTTTCTGAACACAGATCTTTCCAGAATTGAACTGGTTCCTCAACTCCAAGACTACAGCAGTGACAGAAGCAGTATGAGGTAAATGGAGATGATTGTGGGACTATGGGATAAAGGAACCATACTGAAGTTTATTTTACTTACAAATCACTAGTTTCAGCATGTCCTATTCTTTGTCATTTGTCTCCCAGTTGATCCTTAGAGGATCCTACTATTACAACTGCAAGACTCTATAGGGAATCTCAACAATTTATTATTCTTACAATTTCTTACATTTACTCTTACTGAAGATTTGCTATTATATCTCATATCTAATTTGAGGAAAGAGTCCTAAAGTACAACTATGATGTTCAACATGCGAATTCTTGGTGACAACATTTGCTCCATTTTTGTGATGTCTCTAATTTATGCTTTCTTATAGGACCCATATTCAAATGTCAAAGGCAGTGTAATCAAAAAAGTTTATACATACTTTGCACACTTATGTGGAGAGAATTTGGAAGCGTAAGGTTATGTGGAATGAGTGTATCTGTTCCTTTGAGGGCATCTGATCAAAGGAGCCACAAACCAGAACATGCAGAGGCAAACCTGGCCAACACAAGATAAGGGAAGTCATGATAAGAAATTACTTTTTCAGTGGCATGAATTGGTGAGAGTATGTGGGGGGTGAAAATGTTTATTTTTTCAGCTGGGGGGCTAAGGAAAGGGAGGGAGACAAACACACAGAGACATAAAACCTGACCCATTAGCACTGACAAAGAATAACCAGAAGCAAACCTGGTCACTCCCACTAATTGATGAGCTGTCAAGAACTGCTGGCAAATGGGACTTTGTGAAGGATGAAGATGCAAACCTGGGAGTCCTGCATGTTGGAAGGGGTTGGTTGGACTGTACCAACTGATAAGGCAATGTGTGGGAGAAGAGGGAGCAGGAAGGAACAGAAAGTGGGGGGAGGAGGCAGAAAGAGGTATAAAAGGGGTCGGTCATGTGTAAGCATGCTGCTCTGGCTGAGCCCTGTGCCTCATCACCACAATCTGTCCTGTCTTCTTATATCTTCTTATTGAATCTTTTCTTAACTCTCTCTGACTATAATCTCACTCCCTATGCCATGTGTGTGTGTGTGTTGCAAAGATTCAGTGCCAGTTGCTGGTGAGACCTGTATATGTGTGAGTGAAATTTGGTGTCAGCTACTGGTGTCAGACAGGAGTCCCTGGGCTGTGGTGGCAGCTACTGGAGTCAGTGGGGTCTCAGCATCAGCAACTGGAGTGAGTGGGGGTCTTTAACCCCCAGCCACTGGGGCAGGAATGTGTCCCAAAAACCAGCTGCTGGAGGGTCCAGTGTGAGTGAGGCAAGTAAGGGACTTAGCATTGGCCACTGCAGCAGGACTGCAGGTCAAAGCCCATGTACCTGGTGCCAGCTGCTGGGAAGCGAGTGTTTGTATCTTCCCCAAATTGTGTGGGAGGGGTGTGTGTACTCACTAGCAAACTTTAATATGTACTTGCTGGTGAGCAGGGGGGCCTCAGGTCTCAAAAAAGGTATCAGGGTATGAGGTGGGTGTGGGGTCTATGCTGGTGCTCAGGGGGAGACCCATGAGTGTGGGGTGCCTGTGGGATGAATGTGTGAGTTCTGTGTGTTTGTAACAAGCACCGAGCTGGACCAGCCAAAGAGTAGGGACCCATGGGACGGGTAAGAAGGGCCAGGATCTGGGCATGGATGACAAGTAGACAGAGGGTCCGTGCTGGTACTCTGGGATCTGCAAATGTGTGCATGCTTGTGAACCTGGAGAGTTCACTACTGGTTGAACCTGCAAACAGGAAAGTGGCAGCTGTGTTCCTCAGCCTGGGCAGAGACCCCAGGATCCTGGGCACTGGGCTGGGCTCCAGTGGCTGGGCAGGAGGGTGTCCTGACACAAGCAAATGGAGGAGATGGCCACTCCTAACATCCCTTATGAGAAAGTATCCCTTCATATGTGAGAACCTATAAATAATTTGAACAAATTAATTGCTTCAAGGACCTTAAAATTGAGGTTTATCAAATAACATTTTGTTTCACGAGATTTTTTTTCAGAATACATTTTCATTCTGAATGAAAATAAAATTTTAGAACTCAGAATCTTTTTAAAGATACTTCAGTAGAGAAAGATCATATCTATCTCTACCTACAATCTGATCCTGAGTCGTCTGTGTGGTTCAGAGTACAGTTATTGGATGGCAGCCACACTACACACATTTGTGCTACTTTGTTTTTAATGCAGTGGGGAAGGTTTCCTAATCAGCCTTATAAAGTGACAACAAATCTTGTGGCATGCATATATTTCTTTAATTCTTCTATCCATTAGTCCTTTGAGCCTAGGAATATGTAGCATACTTCCAGCTGAGGCTATGCATTGCTAGTTACATGTGTGCAATAGCTAATGTCTGGTTCACTGTTCTGTTTACATACTATGGAATTCTTTTGCTGAATTTATTTACATTTTTTGACTTTTTTATTAGATTTTATAAAATATAACAGATTGCACACAGTAATCAGGGAAGAATGCAGTTTATATATTTACAGATATTTTAAATTACTTAGGACTTTACTGAGAGAAGCAAGTCTGTTTAAAGAATCCAAAATATGTGGCTTCAATTGAAAAAAGGAATCCATTTTCTCTATTTCAAATATACAGTTATAATTTTTCCACAACAGAAATAAGTCTTTCGTTTTAGAGCTCATTTGTTTAGAATGCATGGTGGTTTTTGTGGACTTGAGTATATTCTATATACTTATTCACAGAGAAGACAGTAAACATCAAGCCAGTGAACTGGAAACTCAGAATAGCTACAATACTTAGAGTACAATATTGCTGCCCAATGGGATTTTTATTAGCCAGTAGCTGTAACAAAAAACACTGCGATATGACTACTTATATATAATTTTAAGCATTCAATAGTAGTCTATGACTATCAATAAAAGGGTCATAATTTTTACACAGCTACACATTAGTACTCAAAATTTCTTTCTATAAAAACAATCAAAAGAGTGGAAATTAGTTTCTGTGGGTTGAAAATGGCTCATTCAGTCTGAAGAAATTTATTCATGAAAATCAGGTACATAAATATTCAAATGAAGTTAATCAAATTTTTAATCAATAATAAACAAGGCTGAGTGGTAAATGAGCCCATTAGAGGAGGGGCCCTGCTTGACCTGTTGTTTGTGAACAGAGAAGGACTAGTGGGAGATGTGAGGGTTGGTGGCCGTCTTGGGAATAGCGACCATGAAATGTTAGAGTTTTCGATAGTGGGGGAAGTAAGGAGGGGCAAGAGCAGAACTTCTGCCTTAGATTTCTGCCGGGCAGACTTTAGCCTGTTTAAGAGGCTGGTGGACAGAGTCCCTTGGGTGTTGGTCCTGAAGGGCAAAGGAGTCCAGGAAGGCTGGATGTGCTTTAAAAAGGAATCGCTAAATATTCAGGAACAGGCTGTCCTGGTGTGTAGGAAGACAAGTCGTCGGGGAAAAAGACCGGCCTGGTTAAACAGAGAACTTAGGCTAGAACTTAAGGAAAAAAAGAGAGCCTATTTGCTCTGGAAGAAGGGTCGGGTAACTTGGGAGGTCTAGAGGGATGTTGCCAGGTCATGTAGGGAGAAGATTAGAAGGGCTAAAGCTCAATTAGAGCTTGATTTGGCTGCTACGGTCAAAGATAACAAAAAAAGTTTCTACAAATATATCAACAGCAAAAGAAGGGTCAAGGAGAGCCTCCACCACTTGCTGAATGAGGAGGGTAGTATTCTGCTGTTAAAATAAGCTTCAAACCATTGACAGGTTCTTGGAATTAAAGCTTTTAAATACTAATTAACTTCTAACCATATAGGGTTACACACTGCACCATCATGTTCTATAATCTCATAGATTCTGAAATACTGAAATAAGCCTAGAGTAGAATATCAAGAGAATAGAATGGTAAAAGTAGGATTATCCTTTTCAGACTAGTGTCATATATTTCATGTAATTGTAATCTGGGTTCTTAAGCAGAAAATGTGTTGCAAACCGTGCCTTTAAGTGATCAAAGATGACTATAAAAAAATAAGACATAGAAAATTCTTATGCAAAAACATTGTAATTGGCATAACATGAATTAGTCTTTGAGGTATCTTTTAATTTAGATACATCCCCTCTCATTACTAGATCCCTGTACCTGTAGTCCACAGGAATGTCTGGAATTGGGAGAAAAAAAAAAAAAAGAGAAAACAAAAGAAGCTTATGATTTTTTTCCCTCCAGATGAAAATTGCAAGAGTCTCCTCTTTCTCTGCGTGAAACTCACAAGACACTACTCACCAAGAACTGAGAGACAGTGACTGCCAGGAGAGACGATTGAGCAGGAATGCTCTCAGAACAGAGAGAGAAGACTTGTGCCCAGTTTCTTATTGGAAACTGACAGTGGGGAATGCCAGCAAACCAAAAGTACTGTAAATAGGTCATGCAAGAGAGCTAGGTAATCCATACAACAGCTGGTGTAAACAGGGCAACACTGAAGACCCAGATAAACTGCTTGAGACTACAAGTCATCTCAGTACTGTGATAAAAAAGAACACAATTCAATTCATGTGTCATGTAGATTAACAGAGGCATTGACCCAAGAGGGACTTCCAAGGGGGATGTAGTCATTGAGTCTCGGGCTGCAGGGTGAACCTGATGCTCTTCTCTTAGATGGGAGCTGAGACTGACGGTAGCACTACCTACGGGAAGTGTTCTCTGGTCAAGCTGCTAAGCCACAAAAGGAAGGCGATGAGGGAGAAGTTGAGCAGATTTCATAGCATCAGGGAAGATGTGTAGGAAAGTGAAAGGATCTTTGCAGAGACCTGGCAGAGTCCAGAGCCTAATGCCCATGTCACACAGAAGGAGGAATGTTCAAATGTTGTGCTTGAGTAGGTGTAGGACAAAGATCCCCAGGACCACAGGAGCTGGCAGTTTGGGACTCTGAGGACTAGATGAAAGGGACAAAGCCCAGATGATGATGTCCTCAATTATACTGTTAAAGGGAAAGGAAACAGGAACACATGCATCCTGCAGGTCAACTCCTGGCTGCACAGTTATTGTCATGTTCAGGGCTTTGGCTCCTATAACCATGAACACACTTCATGGAATAAGAGCTGCTAAAGAGAAGTAGGGTTGACCTGATAAAGTGGGACAACATGGTTTTCTCTTGCTAACACAATGAGGAGAGCTTTAAGCAAGGTTTGTCAGAGAAAGGAGATCAAAGCCTGAAGATAAGTAGGAGAAAGTGAGTGGGAAAGGGCAATGGCAGAGACGCTCACATTCCCATTGAAACAGTGAAGTGAGCAGGCATCTATCTGAAATGCCTTTTCTCTAATGTGTACAGTACAGGAAAGAAACAAGGAACTGGATGTCAATAAGAAATTACAGAGAATTGTAAATATATAGCAGTGTAGCATGAACAACTGGAATATTGTGATGTATGGATAGCAGGTCTTGGTAAAAGGCCTAATGTTTATAAGCATGTCTAGGAAAGCATGATTAGGTGCCTAGAGAGCTTTGCCTAGCAAGACTGAAAAATACTATATGCATCAAAGGTCAAGAAGCCACAGATAACAGAAAACCTAAGACAACGCATTTTGTCTAAATCAGAGTAAGATAAAAAGTAAGTGGGTTGAATTCTTCCCATAATGTCTATCTCTTTCTAGTTCAACTCATAACAAGCTATTTATACAAAATGGAAGAAATATATCTTCTCCTAGGACAACTGGAGGAAAGCAGCCTCTGGATGACCAGTAGGGTGTGGTCTATGATAGTGTCTTTCAATAAAAATTGAGTTTATATTCTGAATTAAGCAGAGAAGGGCTTTGAAATAACCCCACTGAAATCATCAGATCTAAGTCATTAATTGCCATTCCTTCTTTTCTCATCTTGTTTTTCTATTTCTCCTCCTTCCTATTCTGCTTCCTCTCCTCTCTCCTCAGTTTTACACTGAGATTTCTAAACACTTTTTGCAGCACATCACAAGTCACAACTGGGTTTTATGTAATCAATGGGAGACATTGTTATTCAAAGCTATTACAAGCTCTAAAACAAGCTAGTGAAGAGCTGTCAGACAAGGAACTGAGAAAAGGCTGACCGTGTAACACAGAAATCAGCACTTGAGAAGCAACGCAAGGCCCCAGATTCCTCACTGGTGACAGCTCTAATTGGATCAAATCTCACATATTTGCTTATTTCCAGTAAATGTTATGTTAGCGTATCCTGTGCTTGGTGACAATCAAGTCACATATTGGGTTCCTCGTTACATAATTTGTCACTATTTGAAATTTTAAATGTCATAGTGGACTACACTGGCTGTTCACTCTCTCTAAGGCGATTTCATTACCCACACTTCTGAGAGTCAATTTTTGAGCTGACCAGCTTGATTCCCTCAAGCATCTGGCAGTGAACCTCCCTTGGTGTGTAACAAATGCTGTTTAAATACATTAGAAAGGAAAATCATCTATATTATTTTTGTGAAAGGTATCCTTTATTTATATGAAGATTTAACATATGGATTTCAATGTAAATTACTTCTAAATGTGCAAGGAACAAAATGTCCTACATAAATTTCTAATATATTCAGTGTTTCTGAAATTTGTCACAGATTTTATTGCCACCTGTGAAAGTGATATGATATTTTGTGTGTTATCTGATAACAATGGGAGACTAGTGTAGAAAATGAAACTATGTAGACTCAAAATCAGTCTAAATAAATTATGTTGCTCACACAGAACAAATTATCTTATAAATTATCATGTATCAAGAAAGAAAAAAAAAGCAAGAAACATGGAACAGCAATGATATCACCTTGAAAGAAAGATGACAGAAAAATTTTTTTTCAGTCTCATGTCAAATTTGTTACTAGTTGTGCTTCCTTGCTGAGCAGGATAGGCAGCTAATGCTTTAATGATTTAAGCCACTGCAGAGGTGAACAGCAGGATGTGAATGAATCAAAATCCACAGGAACATGTAGTATATGTTCCTCTTTTTCTAGAATATAAGGGATGCTTCTTTAAGTAACTGCTGCATCACAGTGACTTTCTCGACCTGTTAAGGTGCAGAGAGACCTGGCAACTGGTGTTAATCTTTATGTTAGTACAGAATACTGAGCAGTAGAAACTATACATAAAATTCTGGACAAACATGGCTAAAAAATATTACTCCTGAAATAATGAAATCTAGCATTTATTTAAATGTAGTAATGCCTTGTGATTATAGGAACAGTTCAGTTGCATAAATATAGACATCTAGTGCCACTTGTAATATCCTGAGATCTCAAAACATTCAGGGAACATAGACAAGGGTCTCACAGGAATTTGAGACTCCCTTTACCCTTCAGGTTTGCAACCAGAGTCAGTGGCAAGATCTAGAATAGGTCAATTTCCACCAACCATCTGTTCTTGGTCAGCTAAAAAGAACCCCAAGGATAATAACTAACTGTAGATGTCTTCCATACAGTTACATCTATCTGAGTTTGTCATGTAGGCTTCCTTATAGATAATGAACACTATTAACAATTTCTGTGATACAACTCGTCTAACCTATTTCCTATGTCTTGAAATGTCTCTGAGCTGATACATTCAGATTTAAAGGCAGGATTCAACTCCAGATTATAGAAATCAAATTTAGGCACCAAAATATAAGGATTTACCTATGAGCTAAACTTCCATTATATTCAAGGGATAATCTAATAGGGCTTTTTAACACTGTTTGCTATTAAGTCTTATGTTACAGATGTCTAATTTCAGGTGTATACGTGTTTGCTAAATGTTTAAACTTTCATCATAACCAATGAGAACATAGTCAGTACACTCACTGAATCTTGTCTTAGTTGTCCATAAAGTTGTGCAGTGCTATTTGAGATGCTCTGTAGCATCCTCCAGGCATCCAGTCGCTAATTTTGAAGGATGAAGGTACTCTGTAGATCCTGTGTCACATCTTCAAGACCCATGGAAATACTCTGGCTATCTTACAAAATCTCAAATGGTACTTAGACCTATTTTTAGCCCACTGAACTGAACCTTATTGGCTGTATTGACTGTGCCTCCACTGAATATGATAACTCTTCAGTACGTACCCACTTAAATGTCTAATTCTGTCTAGTTGTCTGCAATCCGGGGCTCTATCCCAGTCTGAGTGATAGAAGTTAATTTTTGTTTATCTAAGCACATTAGTATATAATTTATCAACATATTATTAGGTGATTTATTACTACCACACTCACAAAATCCATGAATTCACTTTTTCTGTCAAAAAACAAACCTCTAACATTGTCCTTTGTTTAGTCCTACCATATAAATGACAAATTGGCTATGCATCTCAGCTTTGTTATAACTTTCTGCTTATATTTTGTAATTGCTAAATTCTTAGAAAACATCTGAAACTAGAAAAGACAGAGCTAAAGTTGTATTTCTTGATTAGTAAAATGTGTCAGCTTCCAAGAATATATATTTTCTTCATTATATACCACCTTTCACACTAATTTTTATTTTATAATAAAGAAGACCAAAAATCCTGCCTTAAACTATTCATTGCATCAGAACTCATAATCTATATCTCCACCAAGTTTTGTGTAAGTAGACATCTTTAAAGATAGGTTGTCAGTGAAAACTAAGAGGAAGGAATTTAGACATAAGCCGTTTTTAAAATATTTCTAACATGCTATAAATTTAGAGAGATTTCAAAAGAAACGCTATGTTTTAAAAACATATTATTTTAGACACCATAAGCAACTTCTTAAAATTTTGTGAAATTTCGCATCAGTAGGTCACTTAATCCCACTGCAAACACAGTTTTGTAACATGGTTAAAATTTTTGAGTAACCAATAAAGATGTTCACAGGAATGAGGCTCTTGTCTTATTATGTGGGGTTTTTATATATATTTGGTAAGATGAAGCACAAAATAAATCAATCCTTACTTTTATTACCAGGACTATATAATTTTCCTTCTAACCATCTTACAACAGCAGACATGAAAATATTCCATTTCACAGTTCAGATAAAAACAGCTCTTCTATGTATGAGCCTGAATTCCATATTTTATTTGCAAAAGGTTTTTTCTCTTGTATATTTCTCTTACAATCTCTCTTTCTGCATTGTTTACTGACATAGTAAAGCACCTTTGCACATAGTCTTGCTAAGGTAGACAAGTAGTTCTGTTTCATTCTACTTGTTTTGCGGCTGTTTATATTAATTGTACTAAATACATTGCAACTTTACACTTTGGTGACAACTCAAGACACCTTTTACAAAAGCGATGGCGGAAAATTTTTGTAAGTGACAGACTTAGGTAAACAGAGGAATCCTTTAAAATGCCTGTAAGAAGAGAGAGTGGGCAATGCTGTCATTTCTGTTCTGTGGAGCTTCAATGCTTCACACTCCAAGGTCTAAGTAAATGTCTTTAGATAACCCCTGGGTGAGCTACTTGCTAACAGGTTATATAACAATTAGTTGGGAGGCATAAAATGAAAGGTTTTATGATAAAAAAGAGTGTCTTCAGCCATAGCTCCAAAGCATTTCTAACTAACTGCATCAAACATTTCACTATTGATTTGATAGCACTTATGAATACAGTTCAGATGTCATTGCTTCACAATACAAGATTAAGCAAGCCATATCAATTTGAAATCAATAGCAGTATTAACAGTTTAAAACTGGCTATATTTCTCTCAAGCAAATAAAAAGGGGAGACGAAATTGTACCAGAATAATATAGTATATACTACCAGGAAGATAAATAAAAAGAGTTTCTAAATAACAAAGATGAATATTATCACTATACTGTGACAGTATATGGCAGAAGGCCCAAAGAAGGTAATGTGCACCATCTTTGTGTACAAATGTAAAAAAAAATATACCTAAGTAACCTTTCAAGGTGATCGTCTCAGTACCATTTATATATTTGATATGGTAACTGGTAAGTGGAAAATGAGTAAGCAGTCATATAAATAAAGTAGAATTCAGAGCTGTTCTCTGTTTGGGGAGATGTCTTAGTAATAAAACTCCTGTTCTTTGACTGCAGTCCTAGGAATCTTGTATCCTTCTTGGAATAGTACCAAAGCTTCTGAAATGGGGATAGAGACTTTCAACTCTGTTTCTCACTGTTTTGGGATTGATAGAGCCAGCATAATCACAGTGATGTGGATCAAGGCACCAGTTGGAGCAACTGCACTGGAACATTAGAGACATGAGTGATCTGAATCAGGAGGGAAGGAGGACACAGCCATGTGTGTCTCAGGCTGCAGGGAGTGCCTGCTGCTTCTCTCTGAGGCTGAATTGGAGGTATCAGTGGTCTCACAAGAAGGAGGCACACTGGCTAAAGCACCAGGAGAAGGAGCTGCAGGAGATGGTAAGCAAGTGTCATGGCATCTACACAAAGAATGAACAGGAAACAGATAGATTCTTCAGAGACCCTGCAGAGACAAGATGCATACTTCCTAGGGACAGCTAGAGGCTGTCATATAAGGAGACCTGTTATAGTTTACTATTATCTGCATGGCTAATTTTACTTAAAAAAAAACTCTGTAAAATCTAATTTGGACTGATTGCAAATAAAATTGATGCTCAGGTTTTTTAAACTTTGTTTTTTTTTGTCACTGAGTGAAATTTTATTCCAAAACAAATTTAATAATTTCCCAGTATAATCAGAATCTGAAAAAAAAAAAAAAAAGGCAATAAGGAAATAAAAAACTATGTAAAGAAATTGCAAACTGAAATTTGAAATTTAGCATCTTATTGTTTAAGTGCTGGTATAAAACCAGTATAAAAAGTACTGTGAAGTTCCCTACTTGTTTCTCAGACCAGGAAATCAATTGAATTTTTTAATTCAATAACAAATAAAGGCATAAATACAGAAATTAATAATAGGCTAGTTATTCAGTATGCGGATCCACCTAATCCCATTGAGTTGAATGAAATTACTGTTACCTGTTGAGAATCTGATCCTACAAACTCCAGTTACAAAACATACAATAGATATTACAGTATTCAGCCATGCAACAGGCAAATACATCAGTGATTACAGTCTTTATCTGGGGTTGATGAAACATGAATTACATTCTTGTTCCAATACAATCATCCTTTTTGTATTTAGGTGAACTTCCACAAATGATTTGTGCCCATCCAGTGGAATTAGCACCAGGATACATGAAGTGAGATCACACAGTCACCATGTAGCAGCAATTTAAGAAGCTAGTCTTCTTCCTCTGTTAGATACTGCTTCTCAGCTGAGAAACAGTATATCTGTGACACAGTAGAAAGGTCTATCACACTCAAATATGTGTTATAAGCTGCCATATTTTATATGTTAGCATTCAGTGACTGAGTTTGGTCAACTGCATATATATCCATCTAGGCATAACTTTAAGTTTTCTGACCTCAGTTCCCAAGCTCTGAATTGAAGTCAATAGTAATTTCCTGCTTGACAGAATTTTTCTAAGGATAATTACACTAAAGATGAAGTGGTATTCAAATCACATGGTATATGAAGTCATGAAGATATTTTAACATCATTATAAGAATAATTAGGTAATTTATACATGGCTTAGTAATAGCATATACCTATTTTTCATTCAATCGTATTGATTCAAACCAGTTTATGTTCAAAAAATTACCCTTTTTAAAATCATCTGAAAGCATCTGAACCTAGCTATGAACGTTATGACAGTGGTTAATTTTGGAAATCATTAAACACTTTTAAATAAATACTTTTTAAAAATGCTTAAATTATTAGAATGGTTCTGAAATAAAAAATATAATTTTTTTTCTGCACTAAAGCTTGTTATTGCAAGTTATTCCCCTAGCAATCTACTTTTTGTGCTCTTACTCTGCTTTCCGGTTGATAATTCAAGATTAGATTTAACGTCTAAAAAACTTGCTTGTGTGAGAATTTGTTAAAAGTCAAGGAAAGTATTTCTTTGTTCAGGCTCATGAATTTTAAAGAATGAACTGTATGAAAACGGCAGCTTGAAAAAATATACTCTAAAAATAAGAGTTAATTTATGTTTTATTATTTGGCTCTTAGTTTGTAAGTAACGAAGAGTTATGAGTACAGGTTTGCTTTGCTTGCATCACTGATGTCTTACGTACATTTTGCAGCAGCTGAAGTAAATTTAACATTGATACTTGGCTCATTTGCTAAGGACCAGATGTATGGATCCAGGCAGAGATCTTGTTTTTAACATGTGATACACAATCTAATATTAAGAACATGCGTTCTCAGAAATCCAACAACTTAAGGAAGACTGCGACAACTGTTCTCCTGCCATCTTATCAATGCATGTTAGGGTCTGCAAGAAGAGAAAAAGTGTTAAGGTTAGACATATTTCTAACTGAACTTTGCCTACTATATTTTATTCACTAACAGTTATTTGCATTTTATTCATCATGTTTTTCAGTTCTTTCCCCCTAAAATAAGCATATCAGAAATGCATTAGAAATGTTTAGTGAAGAATACAGTTGAAACTGGTGTGCTTCCTTTATTTTGGATCTGGGCCCAAGGCAGAACTGAAAAAAAAAAATAGAAGTACTCCAGTGGAGATTTTTTTATAATAGCTTTATCTGTAGGCTGTAACTTCCAGTATGTGAGCCGAGTTAATGTAGAAGGAATTGAAAATTAATCTTCTGCTTGCTCATTGTTTCCTCCAGCTTTATTTTCAGGCCAGCAGCCTTCAATGGGTGGCAAGAAATTCTTCATAGCATCTCTGAGATTCCAGAAAAAGTATCTTTTTTAAATAATTTCTGAGTCCTTACTGCATATTTGTTCTCTTTTTAGTGTTCTTTCCATCTTTTCTTGCTACCTGTGTCTTTTACATTTTACCTATCCTACCCTACAGTTGAAAATCTTCTCCCCTAAGTCATCAGAGCCAGCAAAATCTGCTTGTGCCCCTACATGGTTCCACACAATTAAGTGTACAACAGCCAGGACAAATCACAAAAGCTGATTTCCTCTCTGTTTTGCAATCATACAATTTCAAGAAGAAAAATAACTATGCAATCCCTTATAATCAAGTTCCCTTCTATTTCTCCTTGCTTACTTTGTTGGCTTGATCTTTTCCATCAGCTGTCTTTATACTCTTGTATTTTGTGGATTTTTACTAGTTATCACAAAAAATATTTTAAAGGAATAACTCTTTTTAAGAGTTTTTAAGTGAAAATATCATAATTTTCTCCTGATTTTCACTGTGGATATATATAAAAAAAATCTGTGGAACACAGAATTATTTACTGTTTTGTATTTAAGTCGACATTATCTGAATTCACAGAATCACGCAGAATCACAGAATCAATCAGGTTGGAAAAGACCTCTGGGATCATCAAGTCCAACCATTGCCCTGACACCACCATGTAAACTAGACTTCAGTATGGGACAGTTTGTCTATCATGAAGGAGACTGATACCAGTTATCATTGGTATATCAAACAGTTACACACTGCGAATCTGTGGCTGCCATGGATTGCCGCATAACTAGAAGTATCTCACCGACTCCTAGGTAAACACGTTTAAACCTGTCATGCACATCAGAATGAGCAAGTAGTTGAGGATGTCAAGTTGCAGTCAAATTACAGATTAAAAAGTGTGTGATAACAAATTTCTGGATCAGTTTTCTAAAGCAGGACCAAGATCCTCAAACTTCTGATCTAATATGAATATACAGATACTAACAAGTGGTTCAAAACAAACAAACAAATAAGCAAAAAAGCCATTAATTTTATATTAACATTATGATAAATAACTTTTCTTCATGGTTCACACATAGCTCTATCCATGTCTCTGGAAAGTAAGAAAAAGAAAAAGAAAAAAAGAAAGGGGAAAAAAAATCCCTAAGATAATTTGTTATAATTCATGAAAATATGTCTGTATAGTTAAAAAAAGTTGACTTAAAAATAGCTTGAGAAGGGGAATTGAGCTAATATAAAACTTTGTTTCAGCTAGGGTTAAAAAATAAAATACACTGAACACACAATAAAAATTTTTGTAGCATAATTTAAATATTTCAATTACCATCAGTACATCAAGGAGTAATAATGCAGAGAAATCAATAGGAAAATCTTAAACTATCAATTTATCACTAGCAAGTGATGATTTTGGTATCGACCTGATGAAGCTGCAGGTTTGATAGCATTTTTAGTAGCAGGAAATGTAAAAAACAAGCAAAAACAGCAAGATAACAAAAGGAAGGCTTGAACACATTGTGTGAGTCTCATGGCTTAGCATTACAATTTTTCAGTTTAATATACAACACAATCTGTTATTATAAGTCATCACCTATCAAAGAAAATAGGGAAAGGATAGATTTTTATCTACCCAAGATTTACTGTAAAAATAAATCTATTTTGCATGAACTGATATTTCTTCAGATTCTAATTGAAAACAGATTGAAATTTTTAGGCAAACCATCTATTATACAAGACAGACAACCCTCCAAAGCACAACACAACTAAAGTTTGAATGGAGAGCAAATGTAGATGTCTTCCAGTCCATGCGAAACGTGAACATCATACCATCTCAGCTCAACCAGCAGTAAAGCATAGCAGTTTTCCCCATGTTTCCCTGAGTTTCTGAGCCTCAAACTCATTGCACTTTCTACATATTTCTAATTTCAAAATACGTCACTTAGTTAAAACAACACAAACACCTCATTTTTCATTCTTTGCATATATCAGCTATTAATACATAAAAGTATGTTTTATTTCCAATTGACAATAATAACAGTAATTATTTTAAGCTTTTATATTCACTCTAAATTTTGCTGTATAATGTTTAAAATTAGAAGATAATTTCCCTGAAAAACACAATTTCCTTCCCCCTGCTAGAACATTGTATACTATGCCGTTTAGCCTTACGATAAAGAAAAGCTTTCTGTTAAATTCACTGCATCAAATACTTGCCATATATAAATCAACATGCTCATTTATTTTAGCTGCTTCTGAGGGACTATCTGACTTTTGCTTCCAGGGAAGAAATCTTTTCCATGGAATAAGTTTCAAAACTAATTTTTACATTTTGTAAAATATATATGTGAAATACATGAGAAATATTTTGTCTTTACTCCATCTCAAATATAGTCAACTTAAAAATTAGTACCACTCTCATAATTATATACACTTCCATACTACAGTGTTTTTCTCCATGGCTGCATGGTTTTGCAGTGTAAGCAGAAAACTTTATTGTTTGTACAATATGCTTATACAAAGCCAACAGTCATAAACTTTGCTCTTTTCCATGACAAGAAAATAGCAGTACTGATTAAATGGTACATTTTGAAAGCAGAAGGTTAATCCAGTGGAAACTTACTTTAATGAAAAAAAGTTCAATCTTCTCATAACAGCTGCAGATGTAACCCTTGAAGTATGAAATATAGATAGAAACTCAAAATGTAGAAATGTGCTTGAATATGCACAAATCACTCTTAAATAAGTAGTATTTATGAATTAAATATAATTAAGTTATAATTAAGCTATTAAAATATTTCTGCTTGTTTCTGTGAGAAGCAATCTAATATTAAACTGTAAAAGGCACAAGAAAGAAACAACGCAAATGTGTTATATAGGACATTTTTTGTCAACTAAACTATATTAGATCTGAAAGTCTAAATTCTAAGATCCTTATCTTTTGTTCATTAAGCTTCTTCTTAAAGAAAATATATTGATTTAAAGGATTTTTTTTTGTCTGACAAAGAGGTCTGAGTAATGTAAGAATAAATACTATAAAACTAAAAATTATTTTAACCTTTACATTGGCGTTAACAATTGTAAGTGTACGTATTTTGTTAGTGTAACTCTTGACACATTCTGGAACCAGTTTATTGGTTTAACTGAGATTTTATTACATGCTATAAGCAAAAATATTTTTGAAGTATCTGCAGGTATTTGTACTATTAATTCTTATGTCCATTGGTCTTGAACAGCTGGAATAAAGGTGCCTCTGTTGGAAACATGGCACAGAACATTTCAACCACAGAAGTAATTATTTAGTTCCTGCTTCTGAAAAATTGTTAGTTTGGCAGTCCATCTAATTGGAAAATTTCATCCTTCTACCTTCTCACCTGAAAGAAAGTCATTATAGCCAAAACTTTGGCCAGCATAGGTCACCATAGCTGTTACCCTTAAGTTTATTTCTGTTGCCAAACAATTTAGTTCTTTTTGTTGAAACTGAAGTAGACATATAGTTTAGGAACAAATTCTTGTTTTGATAACTACTTTTTCTCACAGTTTCTACACATAGAAATACTGACTCTTTGGTTTTGCTACATATTTCACATTTCAAAATACTTTTTTTCTCTCATATATACTCTGCTTGATATAAGAATAATGTAACATACAGAATGGTGGCTTGATCTCTTTATAACCCCTTTGTGACGATGGGACAGTTTACTCATCTGCTTGCACTTGTAAATTATGAGATATTCAAGACTGAGCAGCTTCAGGGCTTACAGTAACAGATAGTAAAAAAGATGCAGCAAGACACTAGCTTTGAACATAAATAGTGGTAAAATATTAATAGAAGAGTGCCAAATACTTTCATAACTGTACTGGCTTTTCATTGCACAGGTAAGAGCACAGTCTTCTTTCAGATTTAAAACTCTATATGAGCTTCTGTAAGGGAAAAGATAGTAACAAAGCATAAGGAGTGTCAGAGAGAACTGAGAACTGTCACTTACTATTTTCAGCAATTTTGCCAGGCCCAGTATAGACCTAGGCTATAGAAATGTGTAGAAATGAGCAACAATTAAAAAATGATTCTATGAATCTTTTTAGAGTACATTGTTGAATATAAAAATGAGTTAGAAGTGGTGACACTTACTTAAAAGGCAACCATTTTCCTTCTCCTGTTGGGCTGGATGCAAAACCTCTACTGGAAGTCACATAAGGACAATTCAGGAGCATGATTTTGTGCTGTAGCATAATGAAAAAAAAAGCTATTAATACTGATCTAGAAGTCCTACTTCCAAAGTTTTCATTATTTTAATGGGCCGTGATAGCAATTATGACTCATGCTGTAGCCCTCATATGGACAAAGGTTTCTTAATTTTTAATTACATTTTTATCTAGGAAAGGGCTACAAGGGAAAGGTAAAATTTTTCAACATTTATTCATCATTATATTAACTATAAATTATTCTGCATTTCTTTGCCGCCATATGGAAGAAGAGAACATATGTAAGCTTCATCCTTAGACTAATATTCATTCCTGATTTATTCAGTCAAATCACAAATAACTATTCTGATTCCATGACTCACCACTATGAAAAGCAATTCTAATATCGTGAACAAGAAATGATGTTAGTGCTGTATGAATCATTGGTACAGTGTTTGCAAGTTATCACATATTTATTTATTTTTATTTCTACAGTGTACACTAGCAGTGTTACCAACACTGTGAGATAGTAAAATAAGGACATGAAAAAAATGGGAAATAGGATAGGACTAGTTGGAAGTAAAGTGTGTCTGCATCAAGCACTGCTGGCTGAACTAATTTCAGAACATGAAGTACTATAGCTATAGCATCTATGTCAGCATGATACTGCACCACCATGTCAAGAGCAAGGCTTAGTAGCTGTGCTATCATCATGATAACACAGCTATTCTATTTTAAGTACCCAGGCTATCATTTTTGTATTATGCTATATTCTGTGGACAAATCAGCCTGTCTGGAGCTTGCACAGGACTCTTAGTACAGAGTTCTGTTTCATGCTATAGTTTAAGATGAAAAGAGAAGATACGGATTTTTACATCGATTTACATCCTAATAATAATACATAGGATTTGAAGTTATTTTTGAATGGTCTGAGCACATAATTCCCCTTAGAGGTTACGAAAATGTTCATATATCTATATATATATACACTACCTATATGCACATCTATGTATCTATCTATCCTAAATGTGGTTCCAGGTAACAAAAGTGCTTGACTAGATACGAGTAGTTCAACTGAGACTAAAAACATCATCCTTTACTCTTAACTAATTTTAAAAATAATTAGTTAAACCGGAAAGTGAGCACTTACTCTCCAGTTTAGATTTAAGATTAGGTTATGTGTTGATTTGTTTGTTGGCATTTATTATTATTAATTAAATATTTTTATTTAAGAAACTTTGAGTGCAATGATTACAGATATGCTTTTCAAAGTGTTATTTAAAGTAAATAATTATTAGTTATTTTTGTGTTTAGGTACTTTCCAGTTACTCGGATCATGAATTCATGCTAAGTTCTGATTAAACATACAACGTCAAAAAGAAGGAGAAAAGTCCAAATACTATCTGTTTCTTAACTATAAACAACGTTAAAGCTGAGAAATCCATGGCTAAATTCAGTTCTAAATTCACCTTTGGCACTGATCACTCCACTTAAGATAATACAATTCCAAATTATGGTACAACTAATCAATGGTATTGTAGTGTAATATTAAGTGCAGAACAAAGTTCCACATAGCAGCTGATGTTTGAAGAATAAATTACTACCAATACGCTAGTAGCTGTTCTCAATGACACCGGTAGCTGTTACATTGTAGTGTATGGTAAATTTGACAAACATTAAATACATTTGTGGGGGTTGATCCTGGCTGGATGCTATGTGCCCATCAGGCCACTCTATCACTCCCCCTCCTCAACTGGGTGAGGAAGAAAAAAATATAATGAAAGGCTCGTGGGTCGAGATAAGGACAGGGAGATCACTCAACAATTACTATCACAGGTAAAACAGACTGCATGCAGGGAAATTGATTTAATTTATTGCCAAGCAAATCAGAGTAGGGTAATGAGAAATAAAACCAAATCTCAAAACACCTTCCCCCCACCCCTCCTTCTTCCCAGGCTCAACTTCACTTCTGATTTTCTCTGCCTCCTCCCCCTGCCGAGCGGCACAGGGAGAATGGAGAATGTGGATTGCTGTTAATTCATCAAACATTGTTTCTGCCGCTCCTTTCTCCTCACACTCTTACCCTCCTCTGGTGTGGGGTTCCTCCCACAGGAGACAGTCCTCCATGAATTTCTCCAACATGGGTCCTTCCTATGGGCTACAGTTCTTCATGAACTGCTCCAGTGGGGGTCCCTTCCACAGGGTGCAGTCCTTCAGGAACAGACTGCTCCAGCGTGGATCCCCCATGGAGTCACAAGTCCTGCCAGCAAGACTGCTCCAGCATGGTCTTCTCTCTCCATGGTGTCACAGGTCCTGCCAGGAGCTTCCTCCACTGTGGGTTGTTTAAGGGATCACAACCTCCTTCAGGCACATCCACCTGCTCTGACATGGGGTCCTCCACAGGCTGAAGGTGGATATCTGCTCCACCATGGTCCTCCATGGGCTGCAGGAAGACAACCTTCTTCACGATGGTCTTCACCGCAGGCTGCAAGGGGATCTCCGCTCTGGTGCCTGGAACATCTCCTGCCCCTCCCTCTTCACTGGCCTTGGTGCCTGCAGGGTTGTTTCTCTCACTTATTCTCACTCCTGTCTTCTGACTGCTGTTGTGCAACAGTTTCTTTTTTTCCCCTTCTTAAATATGTTATCACAGGGGTGCTACCACTGTTGCTGATTGGCTCAGCCTTGGCCAGCAGCGGGTCCATCTTAGAGCAGGCTGGCATTGGCTTTATTGGACATGAGGGCAGCTTCTCATAGAAGCCACCCCCATGGCCTCCCCCACTACTGAAACCTTGCCACTCAAACCCAATACAACATTATAAAGCTGCTGTAAATGTGGAGCATACTTTGACTTACTCCTATGACCACAGTACAACTTATTTTTTATTTCCTTTACTTGCTACTTTTCGTCTGCCTTTACTGGCATAAACATCTCTTCACACAGAATCACAGAATGGTTAAGGGTTGGAAGGGACCTCTGGAGATCACCTAGTCCAACCTTCCTGCTAAAGCAGGTTCACCTAGAGCACATTGCACAGGGTTGCATCCAGGTGGTTTTGAATATTTCCAGAGAAAGAGACTTCACCCTGTCAGGTTGGCAGATGGGTGCCTCAGTGCCCCTCAACAGAGAGTCACCCACTATGAGCATTCGTCTTTTCTTTTTACAGTGTCCACTGTGTGCTGCTGGTATGGTTTCTCCTTGTGGATCTTGCTCGTGGGTATCTATAGCTGTTAAAGCTTCATATCTGTTTTTAGTTGTGATACTGGAGGGTGTAAGCTGAAGCAGAATCCTGCTTTTGTGGGTCACCAGGGTTCAAGGTGACTCTTTCTCAGAGGTGTCTGCTACAGGAGCATGGTACTGATACCACCTATCTATCTCTGCCTCAGCTCCTCTAATACTGCGTAAACTTTTAACTGTTTCCTGCAGCTCAACCACTTCATGTAACAGGTGATCAACCCGTGCACATCTTATGCAGATACTTACCTTTTCTCCAGGAGATGGGTTGGGGCACTTGTTGCAGCCTACCATCAGTACTGAAGTCTCCTTCCTTCGTGGTTCCATCTGGGTGGAAACATCAAACTCACAGGTGCTTTCTCTGCAGAAACACTGGTTTTAACTCTGAGGCAAATGCTCACGATTGTGGCAGGGACCTAGCACACTTCCCTGGGCTGTGGACCTACAAGCAGTTTGCAGGGCCCTTCATGCATGCCCTTCCATTCAAACTGCCATGCAAACTGTCGTGCCACACCCAGGTTGATGCACCACGTCTTTTTTGCCCACCCTTTTCACCTACCCTATTTGCAGTACTCCTGGTCTCTGGCACTCCCTGGGGCCGGTTAAATCACTCGCGGTTTCTCCTGACAATGCCTAAGCTGTGTCAGCCTTGCTTGTGACAGGTGTCGACTCCTGGCGGGTCTCTCTGCTCTTCTCAGGTTTCCCTGGCTCCAAGAACACCCTTGTCCATCTCAGTCTAGTGCTCAGCCACAGAGCTTACCATTGCCACCACGGCACACTTTGCTGACTGAGGTACTCATGTTGTAACGCCTTCCATTTTCACACAATATTAAAACCAACTTTAGACAAAGAGATATGTCTTATAATTTGTTCTGTTGCCTTCAAAGTAGACATATTTCCATGTATTGTGATGTGCATAATAATTTGATAACTGACAATGACAAGGAAGATGTTTAGCAAGTTTTAGAACTTGCCTGAAGTTATGTTTCAGTGATAATATATAGCCTTATATTTAATACACTATTTTATGTGTATATTGACTATACTACCATTTACAATATGCTGATACTGTTGAAATCTTTCATGTATAGTGCATATCTCTTTACATGCTATTATGCCTTACTGACACTGTTTCTTCACAATTTCTTACCCCAAACTTCCTCCTTCTTGTCTCAGATCCACAAAATTCTTTCACCTTGTCTCAGAAAAAAAAATAATTCCTTTGAAACAGTCTGTCTCATTTCTATGACACATATATATTTCACAGAGAGAAATGCACAAATCATATGATTTTGTAATACTGAAAGTGATCACCAATGTCATTACTATGACAATTATAATATTGAACTCATGTTTCTATCTTCAAACATAAGGAAGTATACTCCCTTGAGCTGGAAGGAAAGGTAGGATCAATTTCTCTAGTAGATGTGAAAGCTCAAGAAATGTCATGTTTGAAGGTTAATGTTGGTGTGTGATTAGACAGTGAAAAACATGAGGAGCTGTTTTCACAAAATATCAGCCTCAAATGACAAAAATATTAAAGCATAATATTATTATACCGAATCACTCTTGTCTTAGTAATAAGAATCATGAAATTAACCTTTTATATAAGTTTGGGTTTTTTTTTCCCATCTGTCTTAAAAACTCACAAGAATGGATGTTCTATGGGATTAACTGTAAAGAAAAATATATACAATATTTTTCTCAGGGAAGAACTATTCTGCTTATGTGTGATTTAAATCAAATCAGGATCAAAATAATTTATTGTTTTATTAAAGACATATAATTAACCAGTAATCAGTGAATTCTATATTCAGAATCAATATAACCAATACAACAAATAAACCACAGTAATAGGTATTTTAAAAATGTTAATAAACACCTACAAACTTCTAAATATCCTTCTAGAGCTATTCCCAAGAAGGTTTCATCCTTTGCTCCCATATGCATGTGCACATACGCAGGCGCGCACACACACACTATACTCACATAGTGACAAGTGCCACCCCACTGGCCACAGGGGCTACCATCACGCCCTTCATGGGGATGGAGCAGGCCAACCCATGAGCTGAAAGACGAGCCATGGGGGAAGAATTCTGGCCTGGTTGAACAGGGAGTTTTCACAGAAACTTAGCGGAAAAAAAAAAGAAGGTTTATGATCTTTGGAAAAAGGGGCAGGCAACTCAGGAAGAGTACAAGGATGTTTTTAGGTCATGTAGAAAGAAAATTAGAAAGGCAAAAGCTCAACTAGAACTCAATTGGGCCACTGCAGGAAAAGATAATAATAAGTGTTTTTATAAATACATAAACAACAAAAGGAGATCAAGGGAATATCTCCATTCTTTATTGGATGCAGGGGGGAACAATGTGACCAGGGATGAGGAAAAGGCTGAGGTGCTTAACACCTTCTTTGCCTCAGTTTTTCACAGTAAGACCTGTTATCCTCAGGGCAACTGCCCCCCTGAGCCAGTGGACAGGGACAGGGAGCAGAATAGACCCTTTATAATTCTTGAGGAAGTAGTTAGTGACTTGCTGTGCCACTTGGATGCTCACAAGTCTATGGGACTGGACAGTATCCACCCAAGGGTACTGAGGGAGCTGGCGGAACAGCTTGCTAAGCCGCTCTCCGTTATTTATTATCAGTCCTGGCTAACTGGGGAGGTCCCAGATGACTGGAGGCTGGCCAGTGTAACGTCCATCCACAAGAAGGGCTGGAAGGAGGATCCCGGGAACTACAGGCCTGTCAGCCTGACCTCGGTGCCTGACAAGGTCATGGAACAGATCATCTTGAGTGCAATTACACAGCACATAGAGGACAACCAGGGAATCAGGCCTAGTCAGCATGGGTTTAGGAAAGGCAGGTCCTGCCTGACCAAACTGATCTCTTTTTATGACCAGGTGATCTGCCTAATGAATGAGGGAAAGGCTGTGGATGTAGTATACTTGGACTTCAGCAAAGCCTTTGATAGTGTCCCACAGCATTCTCCTGTATAAGCTGGCAGCCCATGGCTTGGACAGGTGCACTCTTCGCTGGGTTAAGAACTGGCTGGATGGTCGGGCCCAGAGAGTGGTGGTGAACAGTACCACATCCAGTTGGCATCCAGTCACTAGTGGTGTCCTCCAGGGCTCAGTACTGGGCCCAATCCTTTTTAATATCTTTATTGATGATCTGGATGAGGGTATCGAGTGCACCCTCAGCAAATTCGCGGACGACACTAAGTTGGATGGGAGTGTTGATCTGCCTGAGGGTAGCAAGGCTCCGCAGAGGGATCTGGACAGGTTAAATACATGGGCCGAGACCAATGGTATGAAGTCCAACAAGGCCAAGTGCCTGGTCCTACATTTTGGCCACAACAACTCCATACAGCGCTACAGGCTGGGGGAAGAGTGGTTGGAAAGCAGCCTGGTGGAAAAGGAACTGGGGGATATTGGTGGACAGCCAGCTGAGTATGAGCCAGCAGTGTGCCCAGGTGGCCAAGGCCAACAGCATCCTGGCTTCTATCAAGAATAGTGTGGCCAGCAGGACTAGGGAAGTGATCGTCTCCCTGTACTCGGCACTGGTGAGGCCACAGCTCGAGTACTGTGTCCAGTTCTGGGCCCCGCACTTCAAGGAAGACATTGAGGTGCTGTAGCGGGTCCAGAGGAGGGCAACAAAGCTGGTGAAGGGTCTAGAGGATGTTTTATGAGGATCAGCTGAGGCAACTGGGATTGTTTAGCCTGAAGAAAAGGAGGCTGAGGGGAGACCTTATCGCTATCTACAACTACTTGAAAGGAGGTTGTAACGCAGTGGGGGTCAACCTCTTCTTCCAGGTAATTAACAACAAGACTAGAGGACATAGCCTCAAGCTGCACCAGGGGAGGTTCAGGTTAGACATTAGGAAAAATTTCTTTACAGAAAGGGCTATTAGGTGTTGGAATGGGCCACCCAGGGAGGTGGTGGAATCACCATCTCTGGAGGTGTTTAAGAAAAGACTGGACATCATGTGGAAGACCCTCAGCTTGCAAACAGCTGTGCTTTACTTGGGGAGCAGAAGATTTGCTTGGGAACACTGCATTGAGAATAGTTTTTCCTTGCTTCTAAGATAAAGGAGCCGATTGAGAATAGTTTTTGCTTGCTTCTAAGATAAAGGAGCCGAGACCTGTTCACAGGGCCTTTTGAGGCATGAAAGAAGTAAACATGTGTTGAAGGTCAGTTCTGAACACAGAGCTGAAAACAGGGAATGGCTGTTGGTGTTTTGAGCCCAGAACACTGTGGCTCTTCCCAGAAGAGGTGATGAGTGCTTAGTGTGTGAATGTTGATGTTATCTTGAACTGCATAGTCTGGCTCCTGCATTGTAGAAGTTAAATAGGGTAGTAGAATAACAATAAAAAAGCCTTAGACCTTTCGGCTTGAGGCCCTTGCATCCTCGATCTCAGAGTCTGTGCCTTCCTTGCCACCTGCCGCAACATCGCGCTTAGTGCCATGGTCTAGTAGACACCGTGGTGTTAGGTCAAAGGTTGGACTCGATGATCCCAGAGTTCTCTTCCAACCTAGTTGATTCTATGAAGCATGTGATGTCTGACCACTTACTGGATACCTGACTCAGGCCACAGGCAGTTTCAGATGCATCAGAAATAAAGGAAGGGATTTTGGGGTTTTGTGTTTGTTTTTTTTTTTTAAAAAAAGTGTTTTCCTTCTGTTTAAGTATATTAGCTGGAATAACTGAGTGCTTGAACAGATGCCAATTAATTTCATTAAGCAGTTATTAGTACTAGTACTCCTTAATCAATTGTGTCAGCTATATACAGCAGAAAAGATTTGAAAAAGTTGTAATGAAAGTATAAACTGTAACTGAAGTTGAAACACTTTGTCTGAACTTTTCAAGTAGAGCTAATAAAAGTATGACTCTGCAAATTTGGAAAATCATTTGCATTTCAAAGGAAAGACAAACTGTAACAGTACATGAGAAAATAAATTTCATAAAAATGAATATTTCAGGAAGATTGTTTCAGTTTTTCTATATGAAAATCTGTCTTTTGAACACTTTTTCTTCATGTTCCCATTTTCTGCTAGTCTCCTTCATAGTTAGCATAACTTTTCTCCCCTCAGTTTACCCTCTCAAAAGTTACTTTCTGAGATTCCTCAAACAGCACTTTCATTCAGCTTCCTGAAAGTCCTGTTATGTACCCAGCTTGTTTTCATTTTGCTACCTTCCTGCTCCCGTAACAGAACATCTTAGTCATAGGTTCACCACTTTCATCCTATGACTCCTAGTGATACATTCTAGATGTTTAGGTTTCAAGCCCAATTGTCAGGTCGAAGGGACTGGCAGCAGGGAGGCAGTTCATTTTCAGAGCACATGCCAAGTGTAGTGAGCTTCCAGCAGCCAGGAGGCAAAAAAAGTTGGATTCACTCCAGGCAGAAATTCTGTCCTACATTTTCTGCCACTTGCTGGACACCAGTTGGTCTATCTGACTCTAAAATTAAGAAACTTTAAAAAAAGCTATATCTCACCTATTGCCTCTGGGGAAGTTGATCTTTCCCCAGAGCAGTCAGAAGTGAGCTGAAACTCAGAAGATTCTGTTCTCTTACAGACTGTATTTGCTACTTGTGTTGGAAGGTAGAGTGGTTAATTTAAAGAAATTGAAGAAATAATTATTCTAATCTGCCTTTTATATTTTGTGGGGTGAGATATGCACTCCATAGGACAATTTATCTGTAGAGCTAGGTAAGTAACTAAGATAGATCAGACTATATTCCCCCTAAGGATGCCTATTTTTCTCCACTGAATATAAAAGAAGGCAAGGGCAGTCATTTCAAATGTTGATGTTTATCTCTCAAATATCAAGACAAATGTTGCAACTGAATATGGATATATTTAAGTTAGGGAATTAGAGTTCACTGTGATGGGATTGTTTAGATGACAGAATTCAGTCCAGTTTCCAGCTTCAAAACAACACTTCTGAACTACCATTGACAATAGGCATCACCCATTACCAATTGTTAACACTACGTATTAGAAGCAGTCATCTTTAATGAACATAATCTACATCAGCTGAGAGTACACATCCACAAAGTGGATGCTGTGTAGCTACTGCTGATGGCTATGGACCTTGCCATGTTCTTAGTCACAAAATGCAAATTGGCCAGATGTGAGAGCTCTTTGATGAGAAAAAAAACAGGACTGAAGTGAGCAAACTCTCTTCCCCATTATTCTTCTCATCACTGCTTTTTTTTATGCTCCTGGTTCCTTCCCCAAAAGAAAGGAAGGGATCTTATCTTCTCCTAACATAGTTTGGCTTATTTTAGGGACTAAAAGTGGTTCAGAATTTGTCAGGCATCTTTCCTACTTCTTCTGCATCCTTTGTTTTTTATCTTGCAGATTTTACTGCTTGAACGTTTTCTAGTTTTCCTTTTCAGCAATTATACCACGTTTTGTTTTGCTTCTTTGCTGTTATGTATTACTTAAATACTTAGGTTTAACTATGCTACAAAATGTTAATGCACTCCTGCTGTACATGCTATTTTGGTGTGCTTATTTCTGGGTTCCGGGTAAGTAAACACTATTTATACTTTGTTTAATTTGCAGTCTGTTCTGCTTCCTGAATGCAACAGGCCTCTACTCTGGCTACTAAGCTGACACAAATCTACTTCCTTCTCCAAACATAGCAGTGAACCATAAAACCTGAGAACAGTCTTTCACTGTTGTTATTTTAGAGATAAGCATATCTAGACGTGCAAACATATCTACCCTTGTAAAGGCAAAAAAACCCAAACAATAATAAACTCCCCTATGAGTACATATTCTGTTTCTGCTCTTTCTTGATAGTTTATTTTGGAATTCATGGTACTCAGACAAGTTAATAAAGACTTCATACAACATCTACGTTCCACTTAAAACCATGACCATTTGTTTCTTTTCTCTATATTGATCAGCTTCTTTAGCAATCAATAACAGGTATTCATTAACAACTTAAATAGCTTAAACGCTGTGTCAGCTTGACATTAATTTGTCTGTTGTCATTGAGATGTGTCAGGTCACACTATTCATAGTTTAAACATTACAATAGGGCCTGTTAGACAGGGCACTACACCATATAACCTATCCTGTCTCCTTCAGAGCGTACCAGGCAGAACTCATTTGGGCAGACCAAGCTACAGCAAAATCTTATTTTTTTTAATATTGCTCTAGCCCCTGAGGTTCAGGAATTTTAGCTGGTAGCAGGAAACCAGCTCCTTTCATAGCTCCTGTGGAGTTCTGCTCAATGGTCTGGCAAGAGAGAGTAGCATTTTTGATAGATTTCCTTGATAGTATTTGTTGCTGACAACTTGACCTTAGCTGTCAAACTGTAAAACTGCCTCCACTGAAGGGACTGACCAGCCAAAAACATTTAGGATTCTATTTATAAAAGGGCAGACTTTAAAATAACAAATGTAGTTTTGCTCTGTCTAGACATAACCACAGGAAGCATGAGGTACAAAAAAAAATTATGCAGCTTGGGTCTAACAGATATACAGGTGCACTTGGCAAGAACCTTTTAGTGAAAGCCATAGTGACACCAGATATAATTCCATTTTCACCTGCTCTTTTGGTAAGCACCTGTGAACTGCTGGCACATATTTGGCAGAAGTGGTAAGGAACTTGGATAATCATCCTTAGCTCTGTGAATAGTGCTGTCATTTGAGACTTTTAGCAATTTTGCACCAAATGGAATTGATATATGAGCTTGTAGTATAAGAAACATTTTGTATTTCTAACAGATTTTATTTGCACTTACATGTGTTAAATTGAATAATAAGAACAGAAGCATGTGATGAGTAAGGCAAGCCACAGTTTAGGAAGAAGAATAATAAACATTTCTGCTGATCTTGATCCACCTACATTTTTAAAATATTGGAAGTCTGCAGGGAGATGGACTTTTGTGATTCAGGTGAGGATACAAGCCTTGGCCTGATGCTAATTTCACTTTAAAAGCTCTTTGGCATTAGTCAAATATTTCTCTAATACACCATTCTCTTATTTGGGGCAAAGAGGCAAATAACTTTTCAAAACAGAAATGAACTGTGCCCAGTCCTTTTTAATATCTTAATTGGTGACCTGGATGAGGGTATCGAGTGCACCTTCAGTAAATTTGCAGATGACACCAAGCTGGGTGGGAATGTTGATCTGCCTGAGGGTAGGAAGGCTCTGCAGAGGGATCTAGACAGGTTAGATAAATGGGCCAAGACCAATGACATGAAGTTCAACAAGGCCAAGTGCCCGGTCCTACATTTTGGCCACAACAACTCCATACAGCGCTACAGGCTGGGGGAAGAGTGGTTGGAAAGCAGCCTGGTGGAAAAGGAACTGGGGGATATTGGTGGACAGCCAGCTGAGTATGAGCCAGCAGTGTGCCCAGGTGGCCAAGGCCAACAGCATCCTGGCTTCTATCAAGAATAGTGTGGCCAGCAGGACTAGGGAAGTGATCGTCTCCCTGTACTCGGCACTGGTGAGGCCACAGCTCGAGTACTGTGTCCAGTTCTGGGCCCCGCACTTCAAGAAAGACATTGAGGTGCTGTAGCGGGTCCAGAGGAGGGCAACAAAGCTGGTGAAGGGTCTAGAGGATATGTCTTATGAGGATCAGCTGAGGCAACTGGGATTGTTTAGCCTGAAGAAAAGGAGGCTGAGGGGAGACCTTATCACTGTCTACAACTACTTGAAAGGAGGTTGTAATGCGGTGGGGGTCAACCTCTTCTTCCAGGTAATTAACAACAAGGCTAGAGGACATAGCCTCAAGCTGCACCAGGGGAGGTTCAGGTTAGACATTAGGAAGAACTTCTTCTCAGAAAGGGTTATTAGGCATTGGAATGGGCTGCCCAGGGAGGTGGTGGAATCACCATCCCTGGAGGTGTTTAAGAAAAGACTGGACATGGCACTTAGTGCCATGGTCTAGTTGACACAGTGGTGTTAGGTCAAAGGTTGGACTCGATGATCACAGAGGTCTCTTCCAACCTAGTTGATTCTGTGATTGTGTGATTTTGAAAAGAAAATCAAATGTCTGAATTCCTCACTGAACAAGGATTTGGTAAAAACAGTAAAAATTTGTACCAAAATTTCACATAACCTAACTGATGGCCTTTCAAAGTTAGGTATCTGTTTTATGCTACTTGCACAGAGTGTCTCAGGATGGGATTAACTGTCTTTGGGAAGAATTTCCTTTAAGAAGGAAAAAAACCACAACATTTCTATCTTAACATAGAGATACCACTTTTAAATCCTTAAAGATGGATATCATTAATTACACCTTAGAGTTTTATTCTAAGTATTTATTATATTACATACACTTTTTCAGAGTAGTTCAAGATGGGAGAACGTGACAAACAGGCTAATCTACATAATTTTACTGGATGTCAGGATTTCCAGAATAGCCATCCGTAAAGAAATCCAGCTATAACCACATGAACAAGATAGCTCTGATTGATACATTGTGCCAGTATCAAGGTTCAGTCTTTCTATGAAATCCTAGGAAAAAAGTTAGTTTGAGAAAAAAGAATGATACCCATAGAGATATTTGGTAAACTACTTTTATACAGTCATGGAATGGGCTACCCAGGGAGGTGGTGGAGTCCCCATCCCTGGAGGTGTTTAAGAAAAGACTGGATGTGCCACTTAGTGCCATAGTCTAGTTGACACGGTGGTGTTAGGCCAAAGGTTGGACTCGATGATCACAGAGGTCTCTTCCAACCTCATGGATTCTGTGATTCTGTAAATGTCAGGATTTGGATATTTCATGCACTAGTTTGGGAACACAAATAAATACAAAAGTTTCGTCATTTTGTGCATGCTTATCTGAAATCAAGTTAATAATGATTAAAAGCAGTGCAATAAAAAAAACCCACAACAATGTTAGGGGCAGATTTTAAACAATGCATTTGCTATTAGTTAAAGCAGATGAAGTAAAAAAAAAATCAAAAGCATTTTTATCAGATTTCAGAAAAATAAAAAAACCTCGTTTAAACATCTTATTTCTATCGTGTTGCTTTCCCAATATAAAATTGCTTTGTGATTAAAGTTTTTCCTAACCAGCTCTAAAAACGACTCCCAAGTTCAGTTAAAACAGTTTTCTATTATGGTTTTATGCTACGCTGTATTTTAAAATACTATACATTGAGGCAGATGTTTGAAACAATGTTAGTTTTTCTCAAGAATATCTAGGTATATAACAGTCAATTTTAACACACTTCTAAATACTTAAAATAAAAAATAAAGTTTGAATTAATTAAAGTTTATTCTTTTTTCTATTTTTACTTTTCATTCATTTCCTCAGTTTCTGTAAATCTGTCACTTGTGCTTATTTCTAGTTGCTTATATTGTTAAATTTTATAGATATATATGCATGTATATATTTAATTTAACTTTTATATTCCAAGGCTATTTCAGATATTCAGGTTCTGTTATATTCTCTTTTGAATTTTCTCCCCTTTTTTTTTGTTAGATACCTTTCTACTCGGTGAAGATATTCCTTATGTCTCAATCTAGTTTTCTAACCAGGGCACTTTTCTGACAATTCGGTTTGTGACTGGAGTGATTCATATACTGACATTAAGAAATGGATACTCTGCTCTTTCATAATTTCCTTATTCTCTGTGTCTTAATCTTGTTCTTCTCTGACTATTCTTTTCTGCATATTTTTCTTCTCTCTCCTCGATTCCTATCTCTATTACCTCTCTTGTTTTTCTTTAATTTTGTCTATTTTCTCTTTGTTATCTTACATTTCTTGTATCTTACAGTATTCCTATTTTATCTTTAATCTTTTATTTCCATTGCTCTAGTGGGCTCATTTTTCAAAGAAGTGGTAAAGCCTTTGCTATTTTGGACTTAGACCCCAAACAAGCAAATCTGGTGAATGAAGTCAGAATTCTCCCTTCTTCTTCATGATAAATATTCCTCTTTTTCACTAGCTACAGGGGCTGGAGTGAAAGAGGATGATTTTTTCTGCTCTATTGTTAATAATAAGAAAGGCAACTTTTCAGAAAGAAAGCAAACAATATAGATAAGTTCTCAAAGGACTCTTATTCAGTAAATGTGATGCTGTAGGAATGAATATAGGAGGTAGAAATAGAGGTGAAGTCCCACACTCTTCTAAACAGTGATTTTCACCTATTCTCTAATGTAACGTGTGCTGTACTGTTAAGGTTAACAGCATAAACATGAAACTTCAAAGTTATTGCTTCTTCTGGGCATTTTTTTTTGTATTTTGTTGTTTGGTTGTTGGGATTTTTTTACTAAATAGAAGTCAATCATATAAAATGAAGCTATGATGTTCTTTGTTATGGTACGCAAGCAGATGACTAGAGCCTGAGGTAAATTCTAGCAAACAGAACAGACCATGAGAAACTGCTAAATGTGACATTAGAAATGGATGAACATTACAAATAACAGAGCAAGAAGCTGACTAATAGTGCTGTGAGAGGTGGTCAGAAAACATAGATAGTTCAGGGGGTGATATGCAAGACATGGTTGAGCTTTGAGGGGAGCACTGGGGACCTGTTGGGGAAAAGATTCTCACAGATTCTTTACAGATGGGTGATGTTAGCAATTACACTAAGTGTTTCTGCTCACATGCACATTCTGGCTAATATTTTCATTATCAAGCAGACATGAGAGTTAGGATGAGAAATTGGTACTGAGCTTAGTCTTAATTGAAAAGAGGCTAAACTGACTTGAATAGGGTCTGGAACATGGGGGGGGGGGGGGAACTAGACAAAACCTCTTTATGTGAGCCAGGGGCTGCAACAGTACTTCATCAGGCTGGACACAGACACAAAAGTGACCTTAGGATTCCCACTAATGAATATAGCTAAGAAGAGGAATAACAAGCTTTCTCTCCTAGAGAGGAAATGATTCTTCGTTGCTTTGTTAGTTGGCACCACCTCAGTTGATGAAAAAGCACTTTTGGCAGCCTATATGGAGATTATGTTTTTATCCTTCTGGCTGAAATGAAAGTAATGATGAGAAAAGAAATCAGAATCAGCATTGACAGACTCAAGCAATGTTGAGACAAAAGAAGCAGCAGAACTTATTTATCCACCAGGACAAGATTCAGCCTTACATCAGAAGACGACTAAATCTGAAATGACTGAAAAAGGTCATTAACCACACAGAAATTAGTAAATGCGAAAAGTAAACCTGCCTCTTCAGTGACTCCTTGATGGTTCTTCAAACTAAAAAACTTTAAAATATCTATTATCACACCATTAATAGCATGCTTGAATTTACAGAGATTTCTTCACACTGAAATAAACAGAAGCCCAATCGCAGAATTATAGAATCATAGAATCGTTTCTGTTGGAAGGGACCTTAAAGATCCAATCCCCCTGCCATTAGCAGGGACACCTTCCACTAGACCAGGTTGCTCAAAGCCCCATCCAACCTGGCCGTGAACACTTCCAGGGAGGGGTATCCACAGCTTCTCTGGGCAACTTGTTCCAGTGTCTCACCACCCTCATCATAAAAAATTTCTTCCTCATGCCCAGTCTAAATCTACAGTCCTTGAGTTTAAAACCATTGCCCCTGTCACTCCTGTCACTCACTACAGGCTTTGGTAAAAAGTCTCTGTGTCTTTCTTATAAAGGCGCTTTAACTACTGAAAGGTCCCAACAAGATCTTCTTGGAACTTTCTCTTCTCGAGGCTGAACAACTCCAACTCTCTCAGCTTTTTTTCATAGAACAGGTGTTCCATCCCTCTGATCATTTTTGTGGCCGTCCTCTGGAGTCGCTCCAACGGCTCCATATCTGTCTTGTGCTGAGGGGCCGCAGAGCTAGACACAGTGTTCCAGGTGGGGTCTTATCGGAGTGGAGTAGAAGGGGGAAAATCACCTCCCATGACATGCTGGCCATATTTCTTTTGATGTAGCCCAGGATATGATTGGCTTTCTAGGTTGCAAATGCACTTTGCTGGCTCATATCCAATTTTTCATCCACCAGTAGCCCCAAGTCCTTCTCCGCAGGGCTGCTCTCAATCCATTCATCCCCTAGTCTGTTTTAATTTTGGGGATTGCCCTGACACAGGTACAGGACTTTGCATTTTGCCTTGAGGCTCACATGGGCCCACTCTTCAAGCCTGCTAAGGTCCTTCTGGATGGCATCCCACTCAGCTGTGTCAACTGCACCACTCAGCTTAGTGTCATCTGCAAACTTGCTGAGGGTGTTTGTCTATGTCTATGTCACTGGTGAAGATATTAAACAGTACTGGTCCTAATACAGACACGTGAGCGACACCACTCGTTCCTGGTTTCCACTTTGACATTAAGCCATTGACTGTAACTCTTCGGGTGCAGCAATCCAACCAATTCCTCATCCATCTAATGGTCCATCAATCAAATCCATTTCTCTCCAATTTAGAGAGTAGAATATTGTGAGGGACCATATCAAATATCTTACAGAAGTTCAGGTAGATGGTATCTGTAGCTCTTTCCTTGTCAAATGATGCAGTCAGTACATTGTAGAAGGTCACTGTATTAGCCAGGTATGATTTACCCTTGATGAAGACATGTTGGCTGCTGTCTCTAATCACCCCCCTGTCTTCCATGTGCCTTGACATGTATTCCAGGAGGATTTGTTCCACAATCTTACCGGGCATGGATGTGAGGCTGACTCGTTGGTATTTCCCAGTTCCTCCTTATTATGCTTTTTAAAAATGGGTGCAATACTCCCTTTTTTCCAGTCACTGGGGACTTTGCCTGACTGCCATGACTTTTCAAATATGATGGAGAGTGGCTTAGTAACTACATCAGTGAATTCCATCATGATTCTGAGATGGATCTCATTGGGTATCATGGACTTTTTATCTTCAGGTATGTATGTCTGGACACAATCCTGTGCAACCTGCTCTAAGTGAACCTGCTTTAGCAGAGGGCGTTGGACTAGATGATCTCTAGAGGTCCCTTCCAACCCTTACCATTCTGTGATTGTGCGATTCAAGCTCCTCAGGTGATCTTGAATCTCTTCTTCTCTTATGATGGGAGGGATTTTGTTCCTCTAGTCCCTGCCTTGAGGTTCAGGGACTTGAGAGATGCGGAAGAACTTGTCCTATAAATTGGAGTTTAATGGCAATGGAAATTGATTTTACTATTTTTCCATTTCTAGTTATAAAGTTGTTCAGAGTTTGTTCATATTATTAAATAGCTATGATTATGCAGTCCATAAGCAGAAAAAAAATATTTGAAGAGAACACAAAATATTAAAAAAAACCCATACGATTTCCTAAGCATGTTGATATCCTCTATGTTAAAAGTCTTCATTGAGTTTATAAAGACCTATGTTCTTTTCTGTTTGTATGAACTGTATTTGTTGTTCAGCTGCTGCAGCGGTAATTGGACTCCAACTGGCCAGACGAGAATTTTTCCACATTTAATTTTCCATATTTCCAAATGCAGCTTTTCTAATGCCAGCTATTTATTTTCTTTGCTTGCCTTGTTCCTTGCCTCACCTTGCCCAAAAAAACTCAAAACCTTTAGTTACTGAACAGCATTTCATGCTTCATCTGCTATCATCAAACTCATTCAAATGTTAGTTGATGTAACCTGACACACATATAGGTCAATGTTTCATCTTTCTCTTTCCTTATTTTCCTAAAAGAAAACGTTTCATATGCTATGTTCAGTCTGTTTGTGTACCTTTCTTCAGGAGGGAGGAATACATACAAAGATGCTTCATCAGAAGACTATTGTTTTTTTGTTTTGGTTTGTTTTGGTTTGTTTTTTTCCTTAAATAGATCATACTGTCTGTCATGTCTGCAGTGAATCATAAATACCTTCTATTTGTTCACGCTCATACTCACAGACTGAACTATGTGTGATTTGGGGTTTTCATATTCAGTAATATTAAACAGACTTCATAGTCTGTCATATGTTTAGTCTTCATGGGTGCTCTGGTGACTTGGGAATACACTTCAAAATATGACAGGCTTTTTGTTTGGTTGGTTAGGGGTTTTTTTGGGGGGGGGATTTTTTTTTTTTTTTTTTTTTTTTTGCTGTGCAGGATATGATGTTGGCACCAATCAGCTTTCTTATAAGATTTTTTTCTCTGAAATTTTATCCTTTCATGTTTCTAATGTAGTATCTTATCAACTGTGTCGTTTCAATGCATATAACGAGATTTGTGGTCCCTTTAATTCCTTGCCCACCAATAACATGGCCTGCATGTGTTTCTTGGGAACATGAGCTGCTTTTCACAAAGGTTACTGTTGTTCTTCCAGCTTTGCAGCAGTAGGAAGTCTTAGTAAGAAATACTGCATTCAGGGGAAAGGGCCTTTTTTATCCTAAAAGTTAAACAGAAACAGGGGGCCTACGAGGAAGCTGGAGAGGGACTTTTTACAAGGCAATGTAGTGATAGGACAAGGGGTAATGGTTTTAAATTGAAAGAGGATAGATTTAGAGTAGATATTAGGAAGAAATTCTTTACTGTGAGGGTAGTGAGATACTGGAACAGGTTGCCCAGAGAAGCTGTGGCTGCCCCCTTCCTGGAAGTGTTCAAGGCCAGGTTGGATGGGGCTTTGAGCAACCTGGTCTAGTGGAAAGGTGTCCTTGCCCATGGAAGGGGGGTTGGAACTAGATGATATGTAAGGTCCCTTCCAACCCAAACCATTCTATGATTCTATGATTTCTCACATTTTACTAAAGGCGGACCCTTGCCACACACCTGTAATTGGATTCCCAGTGTGAGAACTGGCAGCAAGGCACAGAATTGTGCCTTCCCCTGAACCAAAATTAACCTGCCCTATCATACTTTATTCACAATTGTTACACTTCAGCGGTGTTAGAGCACTGAACAAGGGTAAGCTTTATTTACACACCTGAAAAATAATTTTGCTTCCAACAAAGGAAAATAAAATCTATGACTTCTTATGTTTGGTAAAATAAACTTACCTAATTTGAGAAGTAGATCTTGGATGTTCTCTTTATTCACAGAACCACAGAATCACAGAATCAATCAGTTTGGAAGAGACCTCTGGGATCACTGAGTCCAACCATTGCCCTGACACCACCATGTCAACTAGACCATGGCACTAAGTGCCATGTCCAGTCTATCCAGAGATGGTGACTCCACCACCTCCCTGGGCAGCTTGTTCCAATGTCTAATGACCCTTTCTGAGATGAAATGCTTCCTAATGTCTAACTTGAACCTCCCCTGGTGCAGCTTGAGGCTATGTCCTCTTGTCCTATTGCTAGTTGCCTGGGAGAAGAGGTCGACTTCTACTCCTCTCCAACCTCCCTTCAGGTAGTTGTAGACTGTAATAAGGTCACCTCTGAGCCTCCTCTTCTCCAGGCTAAACAACCTCAGCTCCCTCAGCCGTTCCTCGTAGGTCAGACCCTCCAGGCCCTTCACCAGCTTGGTCGCCCTCCTCTGGACTCTCTCCAACACCTCAACATCTTTCTTGAAGTGCGGGGCCCAGAACTGGACGCAGTATTCAAGGTGCGGCCTCACCAGTGCCAAGTACAGAGGGACGGTCACTTCCCTAGACCGGCTGGCTACACTATTCCTAATAGAGACCAGGATGCCCTTGGCCTTCTTGGCCACCTGGGCACACTGCTAGCTCATGTTTAGCCGGCTGTCGATCAGCACCCCCAGGTCTCTTTCCGCCGGGCCACTTTCTAACCACAATGTGCTTTTCTCAGATACTTCTTAAAATTCTTTTCTGTTCTCATGAGAGCTTTGTGGGGTTGTTTGGTTTTGTTTATTTTTGTTTATGTTTTTTTGTTGCTTGGGTTTTGGTCAGAAGACTTTAAGATGGGAGTTGTTGAATACCTACTACTGAACATCTTCAGCTCCAGGTGTCCACATTTCTTCTTCCAAAATATATTTCATGCCGAGTGGAAGATTTTCATGAAAAGAAGATGTTAAATACCTCATGATTAACAATACTGATGTAAAAGTGAAAGGTCCATTTAACTTAAAATTTTGTGTGTGGCATTGATAATGTGATTTGGGGCAGGGGGAAGATTACTGGGTGTTTTGTAACACTCATCACATTAATACCTAGGTCTACATGTTTAATATTAACAACAGAGGTAATTAACTAGTTGTAGGAAATATTGTCAATTAAGAAAATAATAATCTTACATCTTTGAAGGAAATATTTTATTTCCTTTATTGGGTAACATTATACTCTAGGGTGAAGTTGATTGCTTTCCCTAGATTACTCACAAATTGAGGTCTTAATTGGTGTGAATAAGGCTGACGAAAAATGTCACCAAAAGCAAATATTTCCTCCTCTGAAATAATTATATCATTCCAGTTAAAAAGATTACTTTGCACATTTTTTGAATTACAGTTTGAAGAATTGCATATAAATTGCATGAACAAAAAAAAAACAAAAATAAAAACACTGTTTCAAAGTATACACATCTCTGGGAAGAGAGATGGTTCATATAATAATGTAATAGAATTTTCACCTCTGGAGAACTACTTGAAATTTGTCTTCAGTCTAAACTGAAATGCGGTCTCTGACCTTAATGTCAATTGACTTTCTTGATATGTTGTATAGTCTGTACAAAGCTGTCTCTGGCCATAAGGCACAGAAGGACTGTAATAGCAAGGCAAGTTAGGAAGTGGTTCCAAGATACTTTAATACCTATACAGAAGAATAGGGAGATTGGTGTGGGGTTTTCTTCTTTTCTTTTGTATTACCCATGAAATCCACAAAGATCTTTCCAAAGCAAATTAAAAACAGAACAACAATATTAAAGGAAGATTAATGGGAAGTGTTAGGTCTTATAATACTAAAGACAGGTATAACTATTCCACAGCTGTGGAATAAAACCTTTTGAAAATTAAAAATATCTATAAATATTTAGCCATTATAATAAACAGTAAACCACTTGTTTGTTCCTTTGGTGAACAGAACAAATTAACAAAAACATAAAGTGATAGCGACAGAAAAACGGCAAGAGATCACCTTTTTCCCCTAATGTTCATCACACCTATTCTGAAAAACAATCTTAATTTCACAACCTTTCCGGAAAATCTTTTCCAGTTGTCAACTATTCTTAAATTTAGAGCAGGTTTGAGGTTTTTTTTCCTCTTAAAATCTACCTTGAGGTACACAACTTTTGCTCAACCTCAAGCTTATTGTGTACTACCTAGAAGCCAACTGTCTTTTACAGACAGTGGATAGAAATAGCCATTTTCAGGTGGCAATCATTCTAGGATAACACATGAATCAGGGCAGATAAAACACTGTCTTTAGCATCCAGATCTCTCCAGTGGTGATAAATAGAATTTAGAATTACTTGATCAGACTTAAGTGTTTAACTTGTAGATATATAAAGTTCATTGAGATACATCATCCTTCATGAACTCTGTCAGACTTACAACGTGATTGTAAAAGAGAAAGCAGAAAAGCGTATCAGCATATCAGGAAACGGAAGCATTTCTACAGCCATAATTAATATTCCAGACTCTGTAATTTCTACCTAGAAGGGAGAACTGAGTCAAATCACAACAACATATCTCAGTAAATAAAAAAGATTTTGTTTTAGCAAAAAATGCTTCTAAAGAAACTTTGAGAAGCAAACAAAATACAGTGGTCTATCTGTGAATGAAACAATCATGCCAGGATGTTGTCTCAATAGCAGCCAATACAAGCTTTGACATCAAAATGCACAAGCCCATCAACATCTATGACCCCAGGAATACCACAGCCGGCAGCTGTGGATAGAATAAGAAACAAAAAGACTGGGGAAATATTAAAATCTATTAGAAAGGACAAACCAAAGACAGCAAGAAGATAATGCAAGAATAAAATCATTTTATATTTGGAAGAAAACTACTTTTTTATTCAGATAACATAGCATCTCAAGAATTTATATCTCAAATATGAACACAAAACAAGGCCTTATGCATGAATATCTGTGACGCTTTCATGAAATTGGCAAGCTGGATATAGAAGGAACAAAGACCGGTGAATGAACAGTGTTGGCTAAGACATTAAAGGCATCATAGAACTGCAAAAACGAGTAATAGACTGTTTCTTATTTTTAGAGGAGACTCACATTTCCTCCAGCATTACTCCACCTGCAAGATATTCACAGGATTCTGTACCATGATGTTAAGCTCTTTTTGCTGATAGGCTTTGATACCATCGTATACATGCTCTGCCTTAGCAGATGGTGTTTAATTTTAATCTTCTATTCTGTGGAAATAATACCACAGAAGCGAAGATTTGCCTTGAGGTTGTCTCTGCAATATTTCATTGGCTGACCTCTCAGCCATTCACTGTATTTTAACAAGTGACAGAAAATAGCTTCAGGCAATCTCTCTCCTGATATACGTACCAGATGCCTGGATGAGAATAGACAAGCCTGCAGGATCATTGTTTTGATGCTCAGTATTTGACAACACTCTAAAATGTTAGTGTTTGGAAGCTTATCCTACCATTTTATATCAGCAAGGGCATGAAGAAAACATAAATTGACTAAGATGATTGATGTGGTGGCTGAAGACTGTTCGAATTCTGTAGCTGTACAGAAGAATGATGATTATAACTGGGCCATGACAAATATTAGATGAAATAATAATTTTAATAGTACTTTAAGTATATGCATAAGTGATGGCACTCACATTCCCCCCCCCCCGCCCCGAAATGTGACAAAAGGGTTGTTAAGATAGCTACCCAATAGAGAGCATTTCAGTATACATCCTCTATTAGAAAGCAGATTTTGCGTGGAAGAAAGAAGTCAGAATGGCATCTTCTTGGCTCTCGCAATTTTTCCTCATCTCCAGAACATGAGTGGGGAGTTTTAGGTATAGCACAATTTATTTCTGTGCTATACCTTTTCCACTGCCAACTGCACACAAGAAATATATTTCCCCAAAAATGCATTTTCAGAGTAATAAAATATATTTTATATTTAAATAATTTTTTCCTTCGTTTTGTTTGCTCTTTTAAAGCATGAACAAATAAGCCAGATATCACTTCTGCCCTTCTGTTTAAAAAGCAATATTGTGCCTTTCTGAACAACCTATTGACACAAATGTCTCTGTGCTGAAATTGGAAGCCTGAAGGCAAAATGCTGTTTGCCTTGAAGAGTGATGAGACACTTTAAAAGTTAATCTCAAATACACAGAACAGGTCTTCTCCTTTGAGAGTACGAAATAATATTTTAAGGCTTTATTGGGCTGAGTACATTCACTCTTTGTACACTTTCTGTTCCCCTTGTCTGTGCATACACTTAACCTTAATACTTACAATTGTTTTTTATGTCCATGATTTCTGAAAAATGTAATAACGAGGGCTTACATTCTGTTTATTTGTTCTATAATTTGAGGTAAGATCAATTTCTCCTTGATCTAAGAGAGAAAGACCCTCAAAAACATCTCTCCATGAAACACCCATATTTAGGTACAACCCAAAGGGCAGGTTTTACAATATATAGCCATAATGTTTATTGCTTTATTTTAGGGTTACATTTTTGTAAAAACAGGCTTTATGCTTTTTTAGATGTGTGTTTTGTCCCAAGTATTTGATGGGAGATTTAAATTGAAAGTTATGAAGATGCTAACCATGAAAGGAAATAAGACTAGAATATTTATGGTCACTGAAGTGAAGAAAAATCTCTTTTAAGACCAAGATATTTTCTCCACTTTCCTCCAATAAAGAAAGAGGAGTGTAGGATCCAATAATAACCTAAACTGTTCACTGAGAACTTTATCAGTTAGGAGGTCTGGAAAATAATGAGCAGGTAAATGTAATGAATTCAATATTGCATAGAAGACTGGACTCTCAATAAATCTAATAATTAGTCACTTGCACCTACACAATAAATCTTCTTTGTAGAGCTTGCTTAGAATATGTGGATCAGCATACACTGGTGGTTGGTTTTCAGAATCATGGAGTCTGAGCCATAAGGTTCCATACTTTAAGTTCAAAATGAGTGGGTTTCTTTCATCTTCATTCAGCTCAGCAGGAATAAAAAAATCCCAAATATCTATAATTTATCTCTGACAAAACCAGTCAAATATTATTGTATTCAAAAGATCTTTAATGCAAGTAAACTATTAATAGGGAAAAAAGATTGATATGTTCTAGTTACGACAAAGTATTTTGTTGTGATTTATATAAACTTTACTTATGAAAATAAGTCTTACTTGGGATTTAGACTGGAAAATATTGTGTAACTTAATACATATCTTCACACAATAACTTCTGGTTACCTTTAAAGTTGGATTAAATAAAGCACAGAAGAGAATAATAATTAGGAAAAGCAATATATAAAGAAATACTGTAGAGTCCTAATGCAGGTGTTTATATATTCTCATTTACTTATGAGCTCTTTGTGCAAGAACTTTTTTTAGTCACTGAACTCAATTCAGCTGTCTAAATATTGATGGCTATTTTTGATGCTTTAGGGTTTCTATGGCATCAACACAGGACTGGAAGACATTATGAAGGACCTGTGGGAGAGTTGTGTTCTTCTGGAATGGCAGATGGAGGTCAGGAGAATGCTCAAGTTCATAAAATGGCACCAGACATCTTCATCCAGGCAACTTATTTTTACAGTAAAGAGAGTCAAGAGACCTTAGACAATTAATCAGCTGAACAAATATCATTGTTTATAGCTACAGTGTTTCTGAAAGGATATATACTTTCTGCTACTTCATCAGTGGTTGAAGGAAAATGAGATCTTGCCAGATGCATGAGTAATCAATTCTAATTATTCAATCTGACTTTCTGAAAAGACAGGAGTTTCCTTCTGCATATGTAGTAGCTCCTTATATGGAAGCACATAGCTGAGAAAAATGATGAACTTTATTTTTAAATTTCCGTGATAGAAAATAATTTAAAATCACTGCAAATTTCCGTGATGGCTAGTTACGCTCACTCTTTGAAAGTCTGTTTGGTTTTCCACCATTATAGATTGTATTATCATTCCTTGCTTTTCTGCTATACCGCGTAGCCATCTAATTTCAAATTCTTGATCTTCATGTAGATACTTATAGTCTGTGATTTATTCAGACATTTAATCTTGCTCAGAATAAACTAGATTTATGTAGACTTTGAATTGCTCATGATAACGCACACTTTCTGACTCTGTAACGATTTTCTTTTTTCTTGTCAGGTATTTCTGGTATCTCAGTATTCTTGAAAGGGTTCTCCTTAAATAGCCAAAAGGGTTCTTTTGAAGTGTTTAAATCATAACTGGACAGACCATTCAAAAATAGTCACTCCAACACTGGTTGTTGAAGTAATAAAACCTTTTTATGTAATCACTCTGTGAGGAGGGCACACAGCAAGCTCACCGCCCTGGACTTCAGGAGAGCAGACTTTGGCCTCTTAAGGGACCTGCTTGGGAAAGTCCCTTGGGATAAAGCCCTGGAGGGAAGAGGGGCCCAAGAAAGCTGGTTAGTATTCAAGGATCACCTCCTCCAGGCTCAGGAGCAATGCAATCCGACAAAGAGGAAGTCAGGCAAAAACACCAGGAGGCCTGCATGGATGAACAAGGAGCTCCTGGATAAACTCAGGCACAAGAAGGAAGCCTACAGAGGATGGAAGCAAGAACAGGTAGCCTGGGAGGTGTAGAGGCTTGGTTAAGTGAGAAGGGGCACGATCTTGTGCCACTGAGCAGTCTGAGCAACCCAGGCTTTGAGCTACACAAGCGTTAAGTCCAGAGCTCTGAGTATGTAAATCTATAGACCAATCACAAGTGCGATCGGGACGCGTGATTAGCATGTACTCAGCTTACCGCCTATATATCTGCTGTGTGCTTTGTGAATAAACGGAGAACTTCCATACTCACATTGAGATTGTGTCGTTACTCCGGACCGTTGCCCAACATCCGGTGAGCCACCGCCCCGCTTCAACTGGTAGCAGAGGACGGACAATTTTGGATGTTCAAATCCGACCTCGAAAGGTGGAACTACATACAGGTTTGAAAATCCTGAAGGATGTACAAACACTTCTTGGAGATATTCAGTGGGTCCGTAACTGTGTCTGTATCTCGAATACCGAGATCGCCCCCTCACCGAACTGCTGCGACGATCACACCCCACCGACACCATACAGCTGTCTGAGACTCAACAAAGCGCTTTGCAGTCACTCATCGTCAAATTACAAACTGCATGGTCATCGCGACACATTCGTGAACTACCTGCGTCCCTACTTGTCATTAACCGCGAAAGCATGGCTTGTGGTGTCATTTGTCAGTGGCAACACAAAGCGGGGGAACTCCCCCAGGGCTACAACCAATGACACTACAAATGCCACGATAAAGATGAAGCTTTTTGGGTGTTGGAATGGGTATTCCTTAGTGTACAACCAAAGACAAGCATACAGACTAGACCAGAAGCCATAGGGGAACTAGTGAGAAAGGGTAGATCTAGGATTATAGAATTAACGGGACTGGATGCAGCGGATATTAGTATTCCTGTTAATGCTGCAGACCTAGAATGGTGGTTCCGCAATTCTCAACCCATTCAGGAGGCGTTTTTGGGGTACGAAGGAAGAGTCCATTCACAGCAACCGAAAGGTAAATTATGGCAGATATTACAGAAAAATCAATGGATAGAAAAATCTAAAGTACAGAAAACACCAATAGTGGAAGGGTTAACCGTCTATACAGATGCGGGAAAGAAAGAGCGCAAAGCGGTGTGTGTGTGGCAGGAAAAAGGGGACTGGGTACACCACATGCTGTATGGTCAGACCGATGATACCTTACAGACTCTGGAACTATCTGCTGTAGGCTGGGCCTTGACAAATTGGCTGGATGGGGCTATAAATATAGTCACAGATTCTATGTACGTAGCAGGTGTCATACCACGCTTGGAGGAGGCATTGCTCCGAGACACACAAAATCCCCGCCTTGGACAGTTATTCTTGCAATTACGGTCTATTATGCGACAACGCAGTGCACCTTGTTGCATAATACATGTGCGGAGTCATCAATGGGATCTTGGTATGGGGAAGGGCAATCAGGTGGCAGACTCTCTGGTCAGTCCTGCTTGCCATATTCCTCCTTTAGACAAATTTCAACAAGCCAGACAAAGCCATGAACATTTCCATCAAAATGCAAAAGGAATACAGAGACAATTTGGAATAACAGAAAATGAGGCAAAATCTATTGTTCGAGCATGTCCGCGGTGTGGGGCTCAGGGACCAGGCATTAGTATTGGTGTAAACCCGAAGGGTTTGGCAGCACTTGAGCTATGGCAGATGGATGTAACACATATTCCGGAGTTTGGGAGACAAAAATATGTACATGTCACAGTAGATACCTTCTCGAGGTTAATCTGGGCATCTGCAATGTCCGGAGAAAAGGCGCAACAGGTTTGTAAACATTTGTTGGCGTGTTTTGCCGTTATGGGGGTGCCAGAACAGATCAAAACAGATAATGGACCAGCATACACCAGCCAAAAGTTTCGTGTATTTTTAACACGCTGGGGAGTGAAACATGTTACTGGTATACCACACTCCCCGACAGGTCAAGGGATCATCGAACATACCCATAGAACCTTAAAGGAATATTTGAGGAGACAGAAGGAAGTAGATACTGATCCAACATCGCGGTTGCATAAAGCGTTGTTTACTCTGAATTTTCTGTGTTTGACAGGGGACCGAGAAGAACCACCGGTTGTAGTACATCACCAGCAGTTGAATTTAATAATAACACCATTATACCTCAGTTACGGGTGATTTATCGGGAACCTGCTACAGGGGAGTGGAAAGGACCAGTGCCAGTGATCCTTAGTGGACGGGGATATATGTGCGTGGCCACGGACCAGGGACCACTTTGGGTGCCGAGCCGATCAGTAAAACCACACCTCCCCAAGAAATTGGAGGGGCGAGGAAATGCGACAGACGTAGATGACTGCCCATGAATGAGCCAATTGTTGGTGACAGGGCATGTCGCGTATGATGGGTAGTGGGAGAATGAGGTAGAGCTACGGTCGGGGGCTGGGACAATCTTCGCATCTATCTTTGCTCCCGGGGTTGCTTCGGCATATGCGATCTCGCAGATGCGAAGGTTGGCCTGCCGGAGTGGAAAAAGGGTCAATAAAACATCCCGGGTATTAGAAGTTTTAGTAAAAGATGTAGACAGTGTTAGGCATGTAACTTTGCAAAATAGAGCTGCTATAGATTTTTTACTTATGCATGGACATGGGTGCCAAGATTTTGATGGGATGTGTTGTATGGATTTAAACGATTCTTCTCAGTCTATTCATAGGCAGATCCAGGATTTGATAAAATCCTCAAACAGGTTACGTGAACACCATGGATTCTTGGATGACTGGCTTGGAGACCTGGGAATTGGAGGATGGGTGATGGAACTGCTAAAAATGGTTCTCACTGGAGTTTTTTGTGATTGCAGTTATCTTGTTGGTGTTACCATGTCTATTTTCTTGTTTGCAGAAAGCTTTAATGAAACTTGAAATCAGGCCTGGCTTGCTCACAAACAAGAAGGGGGAATTGTAGAGGCTTGGTTAAGTGAGAAGGGGCACGATCTTGTGCCACTGAGTAGTCTGAGCAACCCAGGCTTTGAGCAAGGGTTAAGCCCAGAGCTAGCGACCTTGGACTCCCCTTGAGCGGTGCAGGGCGGGGGGCTCCGCGGTGCCTGCTTCAGCAGGGGGGCGGTCACGGCTCTGAGTATGTAAATCTATAGACCAATCACAAGTGCGATCGGGACGCATGATTAGCATGTACTCAGCTTACAGCCTATATATCTGCTGCATGCTTTGCGAATAAACGGAGAACTTCCATACTCACATTGAGATTGTGTCGTTACTCCGGACCGTCGCCCAACATCCAGTGAGCCGCCGCCCCACTTCAGGGAGGAATACAGGGAAATTGTCCAAGCAGACAGGGACCAGGTTAGGAAAGCTAAAGCCCTGATAGAATTAAATCCGGCCAGGGATGTCAAGGGCAACAAGAAATGCTTCTATAGGTATGTCAGTGATAAAAGAAAGACTGGGGAAAATGTGGGCACCCTCTGGAAGGAAACGGGAGACCTGCTTACCCGGGATATGGAGAAGGCTGAGGTTGTCAATGACTTTTTTGCCTCAGTCTTCACCGGCAAGTGCTCTAGCCTCACCACCCAAGTCGCAGAAGGAAGGGGCAGGGGCAGGGACTAGAAGGATGAAGAACCACCCACTGCAGGAGAAGATCAGGTTCAAACTATCTAAGGAACCTGAAAATGCACAAGTCCATGGGACCTGATGAGGTGCATCCACAGGTCCTGATGGAACTGGCGGATGAAGTTGCTAAGCTGCTATCCATCATTTTTGAGAAGTCATGGCAGTCTGGTGAAATTTCCACTGACTGGAAAAGTGGAAACCTCCATCTTCAAGAATCTAAAAAAGGAAAACCCGGGGAACTACAGGTCAGTCAGTCTCACCTCTGTGCCTGGCAAGATCATGGAGCAGATCCTCCTGGAAACTGTACTGAGGCACACATAAATCAAGGAGGTGATTGGTGACAGACAACATGGCTTCACTAAGGGCAAATCATGCCTGACAAATTTGGTGGTCTTCTACGACGGGGTTACAGCGCTGGTGAATAAGGGAAGAACGACTGATGTCATCTACCTGGACTTGTGCAAAGCATTTGATACTGTCCCGCACGATATCCTTGTCTCTAAATTGGAGAGACATGGACTTGACAGATGGACCACTCGAGGGATAAGGACTTGGCTGGATGGTTGCACACAAAGAATTGTGGTGACCGGCTCAATGTCCAAGTGGACACCAGTGATGACTGGCGTTCCTCAGGGGTCAGTATTGAGACCAGTCCTGCTTAATATCTTTGTCGGCGACATGGACAGTAGGATTGAATGCGCCCTCAGCATGTTTGCCGATGACACCAAGTTGTGCGGTGTGGTCGAGATGCTGGAGGGAAGGGATGCCATCCAGAGGGGACCTTGACAGGCTTGAGAGCTGGGCCTGTGTGAACCGCATGAAGTTCAAAGGCCAAGTGCAAGGTCCTGCACGTGGATCTGGGCAATCCCAAGCACAAATACAGGCTGGGCAGAGAATGGATTGAGAGCAGCCCTGAGGAGAAGGACTTGAGGGTGACAGTTGATGAAAAGCTCAACATGAGCCAGCAATATGCACTTGCAGCCGAGAAGGCCAACCGTATCCTGGGCTGCATCAAAAGCAGCACAACCAGCAGGTTAAGGGAGGTGATTCTGCCCCTCTACTCCACTCTCATGAGACCCCACCTGGAGTACTGCGTCCAGCTCTGGGGTCCCCAACATAAGAAAGATATGGAGCTGTTAGAATGAGTCCAGAGGAGAGCCATGAAGATGATGAGAGGGATGGAGCACCTCTCCTATGAAGACAGCATGAGAGAGTTGGGGCTGTCCAGCCTGGAGAAGAAAAGGCTTCAGGCAGACCTTCCAGCAGCCTTCCAGTACCTGAAGGGGGCCTACAAGAAAGCAGGAGAGGGACTGTTTACAAGGGCATGTAGTGATAGGATGAGGGGAATTGGTTTTAAACTGAAAGAGGGTAGATTTAGGTTAGATCTTAGGAAGAAATTCTTTACTGTGAGGGTAGTGAGACACTGGAACAGGTTGCCCAGAGAAGTTGTGGATGCCCCCTCTCTGGAAGTGTTTAAGGCCAGATTGGATGAATCTTTGATCAACCTGTTCTAGCGGAAAGGTGTCCCTGCCTTTGGCAGGCGGGTTTAAACTAGATGATCTTTAAGGTCCCTTCCAACTCAAACCATTCTATGATTCTACGATATTATCCTATATCCTAGCAGGTACAAGATGGTCCCTGTAACTATACTTGGGTTGACTTTTTTTCTCCTTTTTTTTCTCTAGCTATTTCAATTGTGCCTTTGGTTTCTGTGGAAATTCCACAGATATAATCAAAGCCTGTACTTACAGAAAAATTAGCATTGTATTATTCCCAAGTGGTGACAGAAGATGTAAATTAGGAGTTCTGACAGCTTCTTGCTTAAAGGAATGGTTTGCATTAGGATCTGTGAATGAGACTTAGTTTTAGAAAATGTGCTCTTTTCTTCCATAGATTCATTCAATGTAATTGCAGTTAAATACATGGCTTAAATCTGTTCCACAAATGTCATCACACCGCCAGCTAAAATAAGCTTGAACAATGAAATAGAATAATTTTTCTTATCGAGGTAAACAAACTCTTTGTATGTTTTCCACAATATACTGATCACTTTTCAGTGGGATGCTATATCATTTCATACTGATAAGCTCTGACCTAGTTGTCATGAAGAAATCATCTTCATAGATGGTTACCATAGTAAAATAGGAGAATTTAACATGGAAGATCTATTTTGAACTTCAATCTGACATCTTAGGAGAACACAGCAAGAAATATTGAAGCCAAGAGGATGCCCAGGAAGTAAATTATCCAGAGGCACAGAGTATTCACTGCTAATAGAAAGACTACTTCTAATAGTGAATTTTTACGCCCACTGCAGAAGCCACCAGCTGGAATTTTCCTTACTACGTATTTAGGTGCGTGCTCACTTTTTTTAAATTTATTTCCCTCTCTTCACTTCTCTAGGGTCCTAATGTTACCCTCTTTGACTTTCACATTGTGAAAGTTGAGTCAAATACTCAAAACGTTTATTCCAGTAGTTAACCTGGGAAAGCCTTGCAGGTGGGTTCTTGTCTCTGATACTTTCTATCACGTCTCGATCCCACAATGAGAGATATTACATGGATAAAATCTAAGCAATACAGTGCCTCTGACACTTTCAGACATCTCAATACTAGCACTTTTTCTAAGTACGGGTATTCAGATGAGGATGTGGTTTCGTGAAAAATGAAAAGCAGAAATAACAACTAAAATGTTAGGATTGGTTTTGGTTTTGTTTTGTTTTCCACATATATATCCTGACCAAGGCTACACAGCTAGCTGTGTATCACATCCCTAATCATCATGTGTATGTGTAGCAGAGACTGCAAAGAGACTCAGTAGGCAATGCACAGAGATTCACAAAGCAGGGCTTCAAAAAAAGTGAGCCAAATCTATAAATAGTACAGTAAAAGCTGAAGGTTTGATCATATATGTTTGAAAAACAGATTAATTAAGAGGAGAGTATTTACTTTTATTACCAATGCTATTTATTTTGGACAACAAAGAAAAGCTAGGGTTTGTAAATATCTTGCTTATATTTAGGCATATTTGTGCAGTGTTTCCTCATTCTTTGACATTGCTGTTTCCTTTAATATGGAACCTATTTTCTTATTTCATTAAACTTCTTTGCACTGATATTAAAAAGATCATCTCACTGAAGATACATTTCACTAAAATGTAGGGAATGTTTGATAAAGATCTCTTTAAAATTGTTTCCCAAGTAACAGATTTGCTCCATAGCACAATTTTGTGCAAGTGGCTTTGAAAATAACATTGAAATGAGTCAGACCAACAAATACCAACAATTTTTATTAGCAAAAATAATTACACTGCATTATTAGCAACATTGGGGCGATTCTGAAAATGTGATTATGGATATGTCCTAGACATTGTGTCTGAAAGATTCTTCTCCTTGAAGTACAACCCCTTACTCTGCTCTTGAATTAATACTTTCAAAGACTCCTACATCAATCCTGTAGTTCAAACACAGTCCTGGCCCACCCTGTATTCTTAAATCATGAACAGAAGTCTGTCATTAGGTACAGGATCTCAGCAAGATTTCAGCTTGAATGTTTATAGTGCTTAAAAAACAATTACTGCAAGGCACTTTGGATTATTCTGGGAATGAATCAATGGAGAAAAAAAATACTCCTATACCACAGAAAAAAAAGTGTAAATAAGTTAGAAGGATACATTGCTAATTGCCCTATGTGATATTGCTCACTGATTTGTCTTCTACATGTGCACACACACACAAATCTTTCAAACTAAAAAAGGCAAAATGTTTGAGGCTTATTTTTCACAGTATGTCAATAGAAGTCTTCAAAGAAAAGGACATCAAGATGGAATTTACTTAAAAAACAGCCTTTAATATTACAGCATTTTACAATAGAATGGGTCATAATGAAGAGAGTGAATAATACACACTCTGCTAAACTTGAAATTACATTTTGGAATTTTGTTATAATAAAACATTACATTCTATAGATCATGTTTCATTATATAGCAATAAATTATTGTTCTGTTCTATGAAGTAAACTGTATCTTTCTTATTATATGTATTGTGAATATTAGCAATTTTTACATTTTGAAAATTCTGCTAATGCATAAAAAGATAAACAGCTTAGTGACAGCTCTGCAAAGGTTGCGCTTAATTTTGAGCTACAATGTGACTTATCTAAGTAAAAACCATGTCAATGAACATTTAGAGCTAGATCCAGTATAGAAGACAGGAACCTGTAGCTGAAATACAATGTTTGGTTTTAGGTAGAAGGCTCTCATGGTGCAATAAGAAACTGAGGCATTTAAACTCTGCACAATATACAGAGGGCTGGGCATCTCGGGGATGATCCAAAAAGACTGGTGTGTTGATAAGTGTTATTTCCCATCTTCTTCCCTGAGCTTCACTCACATTCTTGGAAAATCATTTTATTTGAATTTCAGATACCAATCCCACTCTTATTTGTATGAACCTACATCACTGGTCATGTTTAGTGGGTTATCAGGTTTTTATGACATAATCTAAAGGCTAATCACTAAGAAATAATTTGGGTTTATCCTTAGCTAGAAGGGGTTCAAGTCTGTATTTCCAGCATCCAGGACAGTTTCTTATCACCATGCTATAGACAAAATAAAATTAGACAAGGTTAGATTATCAACTTATAGACAAGTTTAGATCATGGCTGTTGAAGTCACTTACTGTACAGAAGACAATGAAAATTTTATATGACTAAAAGAACAAAAATCAATACAGCACAGATCTGTAGCTTATTGCTTAGGACATTCAGAGAAAGAATTTCAGATTCTTTTTTCTTTAATTCCAAAATAAGGGTAGAGGTACTGAATTAACTTTGCAGATATAATTTATAGTAATTTTAGGCAAACAGAAAATTCCCCAGTAGTAGTGCAAATGAAGTATACCTCATTTTGTCTCGTACTTTGATTACGAACAGTTTGTGGGGCAAAGCCTTTTCCCTGTGAATTTCTAGCCCAGAGCTACAAATCAGAAATAAAGTAAGAATTATTAATGTATAGATACTGACATTTCCACAACTGATCCTTTCTGTCTTACAAAGTTTGTTTAAATTTGTTTAATTTCCACCGAAATTTCTGTGAGGTCACATTAAATGGCAAGCAAAATCACCTGCAGCAATATTATTTTTTATCTAGAAGGAAGTTAACCAGGCCTTTTTATAGGCCTTTTGATATCAGCAGCTTTCACTACAAATGCAATATACTATTCATGTATTCGTTTGCTTGCTTTTTGCTAGTACAAAGCACATCATCTCCTAATTGTGTTGATGAAAATAGAAAGGAAACATCGAATCTAGAAAAACAAGCATATTTGCATAGTCACTATATTTTCATAAAACTACCAGGGGGAAAAAACATAATCAACATTTTAAAACTGAGAAAAAACAGTACTCTAACTGGTTTTAAAGTTGTAAAAGATAGTTAAACAATTTTCCTTAAAAACAAGTAAGCAGTGAAAATGTTTTAAGAATAGCTGATCATTATCTCACCTAGGGTCAATAGTCAAGACTTCAGTTTCTAACATTGTTTTAAGTCAGAAAAGTAGAATTATGAGCATAAAATGGCTAAGGAAAATCACTATTAATAACATAATAAAAGTTATATGGACTTTGTCAACAAATTCACATTCTTAAGAGAGAGTAAGGTAATTACCTATGATGTTAAAAGACTGAGGATGGCAGAAAACACCCAGTATATTTGTTTGCTTCCAATTATTTGCTACTGGTTTACTCAGTATTAATTATCAGACACACTATTGATGTACGTGAGTTTTTAAATTCCCTTGAAATTTCAACAAATTAATTCCTGTAGGTTGTTCTTTTATGTGAAGTCACAAAAACAGAGTTGTATTAAGAGTTCCTCCTTTCCAGTCCAGGGAAGACATAGAAAAGATAACATCATGGATAAAATAGTTTGAACGTTCAGAAAGAAAACTGTAATCATAAAGGACTTTTATCAGAGGAAAGAAAGGTTCAGATGGGATGAGGGTCAAATAAAGAAGTGATAGCATGAGAAACTAATTCAAAAGAACATACTTTATATCACTGTAGTGACAGGGCAAACTTACCACTTTCAAAACACTTTTTTTTTTTTGACAAAACAGAAAACAGAGACAACAGATATACTGAAAATTTGTATTCCAGATAGCCAAGGTTTGGAAAAAGAAACAAAGACCTTCACAAAGAAATAGCTTATTTCATATCACCCAAAAGATGAATAGCAGTACTGAGACTGAAATTTACATCTTCTAAGTTGAATCCAGTCCATCACTTTGCACTTCTTCTCATGTCAGAAAAAAATGAGTTTTAAAAAAAGAAGATTAAGGACAATTGCTAGAGAAGAGTAAGAAGAAAGTAATGTGTTACTACCAATGCACACCAAACTGGATCAAGAGGGAGAGGAGAAATAAATAGTGCCATAATTAAAACAAGCAAGGAAGAAAAAACAGAAACATGTGGAAGGTTCCCAGTATGAAAGAAAGAAGCTAAGATAACTCCAATGTATATTACAGATGTTTGAGTAGTATGACATGCCATGCAAAAAAAAATCTATTTTTAAAATGTTTGTGGGAAAAAAACCCTGGAGATTTTGAAGAATTGAAACTATTCATCTTAAGAGTCAATATTGTGCTTCTGGGAGTTAGAAATGCTGACTAAATTTATCAAAAATAAACTTATATTTTGTCATATGATTTAGATGCCTTAAAGTTAAAGCTCTTCAAAAGGATTGCTATGAAAATGTTTTCTATAAAAGTTCATTCTTAATTTTTGTTTTTAATAGACTTCAGTACACAAATATACTTCACTGACACCTTTAGAATATCTTTTAAAATGATACACAGCACCCCATATAAGTTGACACTGAAGTATATTAGAAAGTGATTAGTTGAGAACACTTGGCTCATAAAGAAGAATGAAAACAGCTATTATAAAAGTTATAAAGGCTGTAGGAGATCAGACTGTCATTTTGAATAGAATTATTTTGACTTTTCATAGAAATATATTCATTTTGCAAGGTTATGTGAGATGCTAAAAAGTTCTGAGTACAATTCTGATTAATATTTTTTCTTTCGGGTTCCAATGTAGAAATATGAGTTATTTAAATTCTTATATATGAATTGGTTTAGGCATTCATTTTGATTTTTTTTTCCCTTTTACTTCTGTTTCTGTGACTAAAGTGTGTCACTAGGTGAGCACCATAACAATAAAGAGAGTAAAAGTAAATTAATCATCAATTATTATTCACAGAGTCTTCCCATTTATTTTAAAGTTTAAAGTTTTTTTTCCTGAAGGTTTTCTTAATTCTGTGATGAGTGAGAAGAGCAATATAGCATAGAAAAAAAATATTCAGAAAACTAGTTATTGAAAAAAAGTATTCTGCTTTCCAAAGACAAAAATTTGGGTTTTTTGTTCCAGTGTAGACATAGCTCTTCTTAATGTAGATCACTTAAGGGTGGTGGTTTTTTTTTTTTCCTTCCAAACATGTGTGTACCCTTTGTGACACATAAAATTTATTATGAGCAAAAAGACAACACGCCTTATGTGTGGACTCAAGATTTTATTGCCTGTCCAACTTCACTAAGGTAAACTGGTTCTGGTAGAGTGACTCCCATATACCAGTACCCATAAAAAGCTGAGAAATTAATGAGACAGTTCTAACATTAATAATCAGGGTACAGCATACTGTTACCTGAAGTACTTTCTTACCTTTCTGGTTGGCCACGGGTTCCTGATGTTTTTGACTATTCTGCCATAAGTGACTGGGAGGTGATCGCCCTAGCAATGTGCTGTCTGCTGAGCTCCTGCTGAGAAAAGGTCAGTGTCATTGGTTTTGTCATTTTTCTTTTCTGCTGTTTCTCGAGTTTTTGCCTCTTTCCCATTGGTCAGCAGTACTATATTATGCTCATTATTTTCTTACTGTAAACTGTTTGCTGGACTTTTGCCCTAAATTTCATGGCTTGTGTGCCATGAATAAGCATTAGATCACAAATTTCAGTAGAACAAATCCAAACAAGTTCCGAGAAGCCCAAGGATTAAGCGTTGAGAATAGGGCTTAATCAATAGTCCCTGAACCACCTGACTGACATAAAAATCTGTTTTGTAGCTAAAACAAGCAGAAGACAATACAAGTTTTTGTGCTAAGATGAAGTCTAGTAACTAGTGGTTTTCACAAGCAGTGACAACACCATATTTGATGGGTCACAGTGCTACGATACATTCAGAAATAACAGACATTTCAAACTTCTTGTACATTTATTTTAAAATAATAAAAAATAAGTTATTGATCTGCTAGCACCCTAGAATCCAATACAGAACTGAGTATGGTTAATCAAATAGAAGGACATTCAAGAAAATAAAACAGGAAAAGTTTGGCATAATATAATGTTATGGAAAGAAACCTCTTTGGATGAACACCTGGAGGACCACAGGGTGGTTATGTTTGAGGGTGGAGTTTTTCTATACGCTAATAAGCTATGCTGAGAAATGACATGCAGTCACATCCACACAGTTTTATTCCTAGCACCTACCCTTCTTTTCAGAGTTCTTTTTGTTGTATCTCATATCTAAAATCCCAGACTGTGTTTTCTGCCCAGTCCTCTAGCATGCATCAAAATCAGCTTAAACCCATGGTCTGTGGTTCAACACCCTCTTTCTACTTTTCCCCAGTTAACTTCACCAGAAAATGTAGTTACTGCGTACAACCATTACTAGTTAATGGGGTAAAGGCTAACCATTCCAAGAAATTCTGAGACTTTAAGAGTTAGTGAAATAATTTATGATTAATATTTGTCCTGTTTGAATTATCTTTTTGAAGGTAGATGTAATTTCCATACAAAACTAAAGAAAGATGATTTTTTCTGGTTAAATTATAATGAGTAGATGAGTACATAATGATACTGATCCTTCTTTTACACAATAACCTATTGACTGAAAAATTTGTGTAGGATGTACAAGATAAGTACACATGATAAAATATATAAATATAATATAAATAAATATCATAATATATATGTTTTTGTATACATATATATAGTATTTTAATAGTTATATGACAAAAATCTACACTTTTTTGTCATGAGCAGTGAATGCAAAGTAGGGACAGTGGTCATATATCGGAAAAACTAAAGTTGAATTGTTATGCGAAAGTATATTTATTCAAAATGAAGTGTTAAATGTGGATTGAGAATGCATGAGCAACTCACGTAAGGCTCTGAAGTGTATAACTAACAAAACATAAATAAACTGGAAAGCATTAGAAATCAAGTATTTTATTTCATTAAAGGCTAGTAAAATAAAAAAAAAAAAACCTGCAAAATTTTTGAGAGGAAGAGCAAAGGTTAATGTGTAGAAAGGGATAGAAGTTATGTCATGTACTGAGACTACAGAGACATAGAATTACACTGGCCAGATTTTCAGCCCATGGCAGTTTGTATTCCTCAAAGATGTTTTGCTGTTTTATACAGACTTTTAAGGTCACTACCTGCAACCCTGTTTTTTGAACTTGCAAGCTTAATATGACATATCTTTTACTCTGGTCTGTAAGTAACTCTAGTTTGTAAAAAGGTGATCAGAAGCTATGGAGCGGTCTTGGCAATGTAATCTGTTTTTTTTTTTACAGAGAATAGAATTGCAAACCCTTCAGAAGTATTCTTTCAAATATATCCACTATTCAAGCCAAGTTTGAATACAGTTTCCTCAGATGCCCAATTCTTTTCTCAGTCCACTCCTGAACAATTTTTCAGGGTTAAAACCTGATTCTAACCTAACCCTCATCACAGGTGAAATGCTTATTTCAGTCATTTTCTTCTGAAAGTCTGGTGAAGACAGTCAAACAATAATCTACTAATAACAAGTAAAAACAAGTAATAAAAAGTAGATAATTATTAACAACAGCACACTCACAAAAATCCTTCTATCTCTTGTTTTGTTTGCATACTCTCTAGAATCAAAGCTAATGGAATAGGACTCCTCATTCAGATGCCATCTACATTCCTAATAATTTTCATTTTCAATTGAACATTGAAATGATTTTGCCTTCAAGTAATAGTTTTAGGTAAGTACCATGATATTAAGGACAATAAGATTATTCAGGTACAAGTTAGGACACAGTCTGACACCAGGGTAGGGCACAGATAAGGGGAAATTTTGGTCCTTCTTAAGGAAAAACAATAAATAATGAGAAACAATGTGGTTTCTCAAGATTTTACTATTTTTTTTAATAATATAAAATAGTCTTTAAAATTCCAAGCACGTTTTCATGAAGGTTTATGAATGTCTTACTAGATATGAGAAGAAACTACTGAAAGATGCAAATATTACATTTGCAAGAACTGTTTTGTCATTGTTACAATACTGCTCTCTAAATTTCTATTCAAGTGTTAATCATTTGTGAAACAACAAATGCTCATTTCAAATGCCTTAGCACATTTGTGATATCCATATAAGATTGGCAAATCTGTGCTTGTCTGAAGAGGCAGATAGTGATCAGGCAGGATATCCTAATGTTTCTAAAATGCTATGAGACATCTGCATTTAGGCATTTGAAACCCACTGTTAATGTCAATAAGTGATCAATACATGACATTGTTCTTGATTAAATATGTTTCACAATTGGAGGTCAGATCAGTCATACTAAACACAGATGATGATTAACATTTAAAGTATCTGGCTTACACTCCAGCTGTGTCTCCAGAAGGAAGCAGTTGTCTGCCAGGTCCTATGTCATGCATAGCAGCTCTGGTGGATGTCTGAAATGGCTAGCTGTAGCTTGGTGGTATAATTAAAAGAGCATTAGACCCTGTGTTGAAGTGACTATATCCTGCTCTCATGAAGCTGAATAATTCTCCAAATTCCACTGGCAGTGTTGACCACAAGCTCATTTTGTTTGCCTGAATATACATTGAATGTTACCTGAGATACCACGTGGCATCTGACACATGCATACAGGACTGCCAGACATACTGTGGAATGTCTGAGAGATCCACATTTTTGAAGTCAGACAAGAAACTGAATGGATTCCCAGATCTCCCTTGACTATAAAGGACGTCACGCATAGTTCATATACAGCCACCGACATTCAAACTAGCTCTACTTTATGTTTCTTCAATCAAAAGGTGAATTCCAACCCTTGAGCTTGTAGAAGTTTCTCACACATAAACATATAACATAATTTGGGACTTCCTAGGGTGTCAAGTCTGGCTTTCTGCAGCTTCAGAGTGGTGAGGGTCTTCTATAGGTCCTATCTAACATCTGTCAAATCCACATTTAGGCACCCTGAGGCTCCTTAAATCATACTACATGTGGGCAAATGAACTAAGCTTCTTTTCACAGATACTAATCAAGAGTAGGGCACGCTTTCCCAACTAAATTGAATACTCTTAAAATTATTGAAAAACAATGTTTTATCTTAAAATTCTCTTGTCATGTATGTATGTGTGTATATACTTACACTCTTAATTCAGTTTAATATTCAACTATAGATAACGTATCACAGCTTTAACTTATCTTCTATACATGCAAAAGAAAAGTCTTCAATTTTTCTTCCTGAAAATGTGTGTTAGCTACTCCCTCGATATTTATTCAAACAGCAGTTCCCTAGGAAAACAGCTAAGAGACTTATTTGTTTATTATGAAGTATTTGTATTTATTATTAGTACTATCATCATCTTCATTGTTGTTAGGTATTTTTTCTGCTCCATTTATGAATTGTAATTGAAAAATTGCTTACTGACAAGGACCTGTGCTCAAACTCATATGCATGCTTATTTCTTCTAGTTAAGAGTCATGTTTTCATTAAATTCGGTGCATACTAAAAAGTCCCATAAAGCCATCTGAACTACTACAATAGTTGCCACATATTTTGAACAAAATAATTGTTATATTACAGCTTTCTTATTTCTAAATGCAGATGCTTCTTTTACTGTAATTTTAATAAATCTGTAAATTACAACATTTAGAACTGTTGTCTAAGTCAATTATCTAGGGGAAAACATCATCTTCTGAAATAAGTTGAACAAAATAATTAACATTGGCCAGGCATTACAGCAAATTTCCATTGGCATTGCCTATTCTAAATGCTATTTTAAAAATATCAAAACTACACTACACTGTTGCAACAAAACAGATTTTATGATTCTATAAGTATATACAAGAGTATTTCAAATTATACTAAACACCTGCATTTAGACAACTGAATCCTGTTGTGCCTATCTGGTTTGCCTCTCATTTGATTTTCTCTATACTATGTATATGGTAAATAAGATGACCTAAAAGGTGAGTTAGATCAGCATCAGGCTCATAGAATTATTGAGACAAAGTTTCGATGCAACTTCATAGGAGAACATGCATGATTATAGAATTATCAAGTGTATTCTTGCAAAAAAAAAAGTTTACTATATTTGGGTTTTGACTGTAACAGCTAATGTGCATGGGATTACAGATTTCAGGGAAAATGCAATACTTCTCTCCCTTAGAGAGATAAAAATCTTGCGTTGTGAATTATGCCTGACAATCTCCAGTTGGTGGAATGTCACTGTCTTGTACAATTGTACTGAAATTTGCAGTATTCCTTACTCTCTCTTTTACAATAAATACCTTACATGCCTAATCTTTTTGTTTTTAGAATTGTCATAAGCTTTGATTGTGTTACCATAAAAATATTACTGTATTTTATCAGATAGATAGAGAGACTATGATCTAAACTTCTGCCGAAGTGGTCAGGCATAATTTGTATGTGTCAAATTCAAGCATATGATCCCAAACTTAAAGTGGTCTCCAAAACAAATTTAAAATTTTATCACGATTAATGAAAGTAAATGAGGTTTTTGAAGAGATGCAGCTCTTCAGAACCTGCTTATTACTATGGAATAATAAAATTTTCTTGAAATATATATTTTTTTAATTTAAAAAAAAAAAAAACTAGATTTCTCTCTTGTGTACATTGCTAAGGTCCATGATTTTAGAGAGAAAACAGCAGTGACATAAAAGAAATTAGCAAAATAAAACATCATTAAGTGTACATTGTTTTCTTAGAATGCAGTTGTAGAACCAGGACTAAAGTGCTAGTCTTGTGATTCTTTTTCCTTTAATGATTTTTAATAATTTTTAAGCCATCTTTAACCGTACATGATCTGTACAACTTAAACTGTGATGGTAAATATGAATATTTGTTCTAGTTGTGTAAGCATAGACATGAAAAACTAATAAATATCTTTTTTTAGAAAACTTCTGAGTGTACTGAAGAACATTCATGCAATAAAATAACTATTGAGGGATAACAGGTTACTTCATTGTGTATGTCTTACATATTCTTCAACAATTTCATTAGATACTTGTTTTGATAGCTTACTCTTTGTAAAGATCATCAGTAGCTTTTTATTTTTTGATTTTATCTTCTTTTAAAAAGAATAGGCTTATTTATAACATTTAACTTAGTAAAGAAAATTACTACGGTCAAAAAAAAGACCCATTTAAAGCATAGTAATGCCTGGCTGATACATTCCCTGAAGTTGTCTGTGACAATTAAGCGTTGGATGAGGACATTTCTGTTGGTTTTCTGAAGTGCACAGTAATAGGTCTGGCAATATTTTTATCAGTGGCATAGAAGCAAATACAAAATCATTACTGACAAAATATGCAGACAGTACAAGACTGACAGAGTGTAAAACAATGAATCATACAAGGAAGTCATATAGAATGATTTGGGTCACTGCTTAAGCTGAGTTCACTGAAACAAAACATGATTTCAGGCTTCCAAACACAAGTCTGTCTAGAAGCCAGGAATACAGGTCAAGCTTACTGTACAGGGAACTGTGTCCTAGTTGGCTAGGGCTGAGAAAAAAATATTGGGGCTGTGGTATAGAAATAATTGAATGAGATACTAGTACAACGGTATAGTGTATGGATATAGGATGTTCATTTTATTGCTTTGGTCCATGTGCCTTAGATAAACACTTCAATACCTTATACTGCTGCTTATTAGAAGTTTTGTCTATAAGATTCAAGAAAATTCACAGAAGATCTTATAAGATGTGAGTACCGTGAAAGGAAGCCTTCTGAGGAGGAACTGAATGTATAGAACTGTTTAGTTTATCAGTGAGAAAATTCTTCATTTATTAATCTCTTGGGAGAAAGTGCTAAATTCTCACAGCCTCTTCATTATTCCAAAGCATGACAAGAATTGATTTCTGAATTCTGAAGCCGAGCAAACTAAAAAATTGGACAGCTTCAGACTGTCAGAGATGTTGGCAGAGAGGATTTAATCAAAATTAGTTATTGGGGTTGAGTAAAGGTTAACAGGATGAGTGCAATTATTTGACATAGATAAGGTCAGAACAAATGTTGCAATGATCACATCTGATGTAAAATACGTGTGTGACCACATTATTTAAATTACTGTGAATATGACAGAGCATACACCTTAACATTTTCAAACTTCTTTAGAAATGTTGAAATCAATGAAAATAAACAAGACAAACTAGCATTTGAAAAAGGAAAAAGCTAAAAAGTAGAGATGAAGGGAGAATAAATTTAATATCATAAAGGATTTTGAATTTACAGAATTTGTTAGTGGTTTTTTCAATTTAAATGAAAATTTTCTAAGTAAATTTCTCAGGGAAAAAAGTTTCAATATACTTCATATGAAGTATTCAACATACTTCATATCTTAGGAGCTTGTTCTTTGTAGTACAAATTACAGATTAGTTTAAACAAGAGCAATAATTCAGACAAGTAATTTAAGATAAAGTATCGAAATAGTACATTCTGATACCTTTGGAAAAACTAACACATTTTCAAAATATTTGTATTTCTAATAAAAATATTTTTATTTTCCTTTATCACCATTTTACTGCTTACAAGAAGTAATTGACGTATGATTAAAAAATCCAAGTCCATCATTTTTGCAGCTATAGATCATTACTGACTAGTGCTAGTTACAATTCAGTATGAATAATTATTGCAGCCTGAATTTTTCATTCTTAGTCACACATGAACATGCGATGACATCTAACTTTTTGAAGAGCAGTGAATAATAATATCAATCTGAATGTTAGCACAGCACATGATAGGTTGACCATTGACTATTGTACTGCAGGAGTGTTCCAGCTGAGCACTGTGGAACATGTAAATCTATCTTCATGGCATCTCCAAGGAGGTAAATATGAATTCATCATACATTTACTTTTTATAGAAAAATTGACTTCTGAACTAGTTAAAATTGGTACCTGCAAAGCTGTTCAGGCCTGTATTGCTGCATTAATGTACAAGAAAGAATAGGCAAATACTGAATGCTTATTTTAAAAAGGTGTACAGTCTTGACAGCAATTTTAAGCCTGTTAGGACTTGCAGATAGGAAAGCAAAATATTATTCTATTTAAAGAATATTCTTATTTGCCGTCAGTATAAGGTCCAGGTTCCCTTTAAAACATTAGGTAATAGAGATTTAATTGCAAGAAAATTGTTTATTCAATATTAGCTCTGTCTGCACTATAATGAAACACTTCTGACAAAATGGAAATTACATGTGAATGAGAACAGAATAGGGCCAGAAAGTAAGAAATGTTAAGAAAATATATTTTTATTCTAGTCAATAGCATCATTCATTTTGAACTATCTTGTTAGAAACACACTTAGTTATGCTAGTAGCTGGACCAGTATTTAAATCTTCAGGTTCAATTTTAAATAGACATCAAAATATGTCTGCATATGAGAAGCAATGTGAAATGAACTAGGCTCATCATTTGTTTTTGAAATCAAACATTCTGTGAGATAACTGCACAGTAAAGTATATCACAAGGGCTTGTTAAGTACATGTGGCTTACCAATCAGTTCAAATATTAGCTTTGATATCAAGATTCTTTTGAATTACCACTTACAGTTTCTTCATAGAGGAAAGAAAGTAGTTTTAAGAAAACCAAGGTAAATAAATGTGAATTAGTTCTTTCATAAAAGCCTTATTTGGAGAAATGTTATCACATTTTGTCTGCTTAAGTATCTTCAACATGAGTATAATTTTTGCAAACATGGTCTTTGGAAGTCTACAGTTTTTTACAGGACATCACATCAGCCTCATAGATAAATGAGATAACATAACTAATGGCATAACATGCAGTGACGAGAAAAGGGTGAAAGGAAAGAGTAAAATCTTCAGGGTGTTCTGACTGTTATGAAAATGAGAATGCAATGCATGCTTTAATTGAAATCACACTGAAATTCCACTGCTCTACTGTTTTAGCTTGTGTCACACTTTCTATTTCATTTGCTGTTGAAGCCCTCAGCCTGTGTTTTACAAATTCTTTTGCAAGCATTATGCAAGATGCAATGGCAAAATAAAGTGCAGGTTAGTCTTGAGCCTGGAAACTTCAAGAGATAGGGATAAACTGCTGACTCTGTCAGTGCCCTATCAGTTCTGTTGTATCATTAGGTTCAACTCTGTGTCCTTGATGTTAGAAGTGATATTCTTCACTTTATGACCATGTACTGCTGAGGAATGAAAAACAGATAGCAAGAAATAAGTCAAATGTTCCTTCCTGTTCATGAGGAACCCAGCCTCATAACTTTTACTCGTTTAACTGTTCATGGGCTTAGAATGATAAATGTTGTCATGACTGACACCTTCACCATAATGAGTCTATTTTTTCATGTATGGTCATCCCATACTTAATGACAAAACTTTCATTAACTACCAAGCTTGTCATGAGGCTAGATATGACACGAAATAGGAAATCTTTCAGTAGCAGTTGGGATGTTGTAATCACTTCTTTCCATGCTTTTTGGTTGCTGCCTGGTAATGTCTAGGCTAGAATTGTGAAAATTGTCCATTTTGTTGTAATGTTTGTCCTGTGAATGTCTCAGTGCTCCCTGGCAATATTCTGTGGATATCAAGAAGTCTGTTTCTTCTGTCTCCACAGTACAACAGCATTTAACATACCATGATTTGCTGGCAGAAATGATCAGAAAGGGAGCCATAGGATACCTGGAATAGCTGTTCATTTCATGCCAAACACTGGACAAGAATTCTGAGACACAGAACTAGAAAAATAGTGATGAATATGTTTCTTTAACTTTGTTTTTCAATTTCCATATTTGACATAAAAAATGTTTTTACTAATGGCTGATTGTAATAAACATCTGGCCATGGCTTGGAGTTGCTTGCATTTTAACCTTAGAGCTTCTCTGTAGATAATTATCTGTGCTGCCTTTATTAGAGAATCTCTGAAAGTGTGTTTATAAAACTAGAATAAGTAGGCAGAGAACAGCATTCGCTCATTGGAGACATGAGTTCAATGTCCAGCTATGTCTGTGGTCTTCTGAACTTCTGAAAGATCACTTTTCCATTCTGGGAAACAATTATTTTCATGTATTAAATATTTGGAGATCTACAAGTAAAAAGAATGATGGGTGAGCTAGATACTTATTGCATGCATAGCCAGAAGAAGAACTAACTGAAGAGAAACGTCAGTCCTCTGTAGACTTGAACAAGCCTTGACCTCAGCAGGTCAAGTCAACCCTAATATTAAGGATCTTGCATACTCTAATTTTTTCCCTGTAATTTCATAATTTTGGTACCTCTTTCATAATCTCTTCTGTTGTAGAAAACTATTTGTATTAACAAATAATCTAAATTGCAGTAAAATTGGGTCAAGTACATTTTCGAAACAGTGTCACTAGGGATGAGGTTGGCTCTAAAACCAAAGATAATCCCAGCATCCAAAAACTACAGCTAATCCCATTTTAAAATAAGCTGTTAATGTCTCTCATGCTCTTTGAAGCACCATGATGTTTAACCAAAGTATTAAAATAGCTCAGCAGTGTCAAAGAAGTTTCTTCCTTCAAGAAACCATCCTGCTTTTGTAACTATCCTCTTGGGTTGAGTTATCTGCTTTCCTCATTAGTCCCTTTATGCTAACATAGTAACATATGACGCAAATACTATGTCTAGGAAGTTTATCATATGAATGCTAACAGAAATCTTAAAACTGCATCTCCTCTGTCTTTCTTTTTATGTGGGTGGTTGTACCTGAATAAAGATGTGCAAGGTTGATGTAAATCACTATGAATATACAATTATTTTGAAGGCGTACTGCACAGTTGTAAATGCTTCTGTGAGCTGTAAACCATAAGCTGCAGATTCTAGAATCAGCCGTATAGTATTAATTTTTACTAGATTTTCTATAGTTGATGGAACTTTTGAAAGACTTTGGTCTGCTGCACTTTAGACTCATTTCTGACTGAAGAGCAGCAAAAACTTCCATTTTACAGGACATAGTACCTTATCTCAGCAAGGCATCTCAAGGTGCTTTACAAGACGTACAATAATGAATAACACAGCTTGCAGTGCCAAGCTAATGATGGAAAGCAAAGGAAAAAACAAGTCAGTTTTCAGTTTTGATTTAGAGAACACTGACATTCATGGCGTATCTTGGCAGAGAGTATTGAAGCAAAGCTTTTAAATATCTGAAACTGCAGCATCCTAGTACAGCATGTAGTGAGATACTAGCAGAACAAATACAGCACCTTGCTATGACCTATTAGTGAAATGTGTGAGGTCTGGAAGAAAATTATGTGGGTTTTTTTTCGTTCGCACCTGTGTGATTCTAAGAAGGACTGTTGAGTCAAGATTGCTTGGAAATTAATGACACACTTCTATCGCATTTTTTAAGACAGGAATGGAGATATATGCTACAGGTCTCCAGTCAGAATCCTATAAATATTATTTTAGTTTTGTATGAGCATAAGGGACGTATTTATCTGTGCATGGTGCAACTAAGTGAGGAAAAGGTATTCTAAAATAACTCTAAAGAATCATATCTACCTTGAACATTGTATATTCTGGTCTTCTCAATATACGGAATATTCGGGAATACTTGTGGACACTTTTCTTTTGCACAAACAGGAAGTGTTTCTGAGTGATTTCTCAAATCATTAAGAAATATTCATACAATCCCACTGTAGACATATACCTAAGGTTTCTCTAACAGAGAAGTCGAGATGAGTAACTGTCCAGAGGTGTCTGTCTCTTCCTATTGACTACATTTATTGTATGCAAACATGTCAGGTTTATGAGGTACATAAATTTATTAAAATGGATATGATGGCACAGGTGAAAGGTCTGTCTGCTACATCTAGTCTCACACCCTGTCCCCAATAGTGGTTAATAACAAATATTCAGATAAGTATTATAATAAACAGTCTATATCTGATGCACCATCTCAGCTTCTGAAGATGGTGGCTCCTAAATGAAGTAAACATCTAGATCACAGCATTTAATAGCAATTTATAGATTCATAAATAATATTTTTAAAAACCCACCACTCATACATTTTAAACCAATTCATGTTTTTGGCATTTACAACATCTTTTGGTCGTGTATTAACTAATTTAATTATAATTGGGGTGGAAAAAAACACTATTTTGATTTGCTTTCAGTGTGACAAATTAAGCATAGTGCGATCTTTCTAAGCCATGAGAAGCTGTGAATTATTGTACTTTATTTATTCATAAATACACCATTCACAATTTTGTCATTTATCTAATGTATGTCCCCACATCCACCACTTCTTCTAGCTGATAATTTAGTACCTTCTCAGGTGACAGGCATCTGATACATTAATTTATTCTTCTTTCCCTCTTCTGTAACTTTTTTTAGTTCTAGACTATATTCTGTGAATTGAGTGAGAAGACTGAAATATATTTGATTTTCAAGATGCAAATCCAACATGGAACTACGGAGTGGCAAAACTATGTCTTTTTTGCTCTTAATAATAATTTGTAATACTGTCGTAGATTGATCCCAGCTGGTGGCTAAGCCCTGACTCAGTCACTCGTTCACTCCCCCTCAGCTGGATCAAGGAGAGAATCAAAAGGGCAAAAGTGAAAAAACTCGTGGGTTGAGATAAATATAGTTTAACATGTGAAGCAGCAAGCAAAGCAAAACGAGGAATTTATTCCCTATTTTCCTTTTTTCAGGCAGATGTCCAGCCATTTCATGGGAAGCAGGGTCTCAGCACATATAATGGTTGCTTGGGAAGACAAATAATACAACCACAAACTACCCCCTTCCTCCTTATTGATGAGCACAATTTATATGGTATGTAACATGCTTTTGGTCAGTTGGGGTTAGCTGTCCTGGCTTTGTCCCTTCCCAGCTTCTTGAGCTTTTTGTTTAGTCACTTCCTGGAAAGCAAAGACTCAGAACACATAACAGTTGCTTGGAAAGACTAAAGTCATAACCATGAATGTTTCCTCTTCTTCCTCCTTTTCCTCAGCTTTTATTCCTCAGCATGAGTTGTATGGTATGCGTTATCCCTTTCACCAACTGGGGTCACCTGTCTGGGCTGTACCTCCTCCTAGCCTCTTGCCAACCTCCAATCTACTTGCTGGGGGAGAGGGAATGGATGGGGACAGACAGGCAGAGTGGGAAAAAAGAGAAGCTTTGATGCTGTGCAATGTTCAGCCGTAGCCAACACACTATTGCATTATCAACACTGTTTTAGTCACGAATCCAAAACACAGCACTGTACAGGCTGCTACAAAGAAAATCAACTCAATTCCAGCCAGTCCCAGTACAAACATTCTTGGTTTTATGGCCTCTGTTCTACTGTTTTCAGAAGACTACGTAGGATGACTCTAAGACCCTTTTCCTGAACTGTGATAATTAATTAACAACATATCACTGTGCGTATATGATTATGGTTGTTTCTCCTCTTCAGTTCTGCTTTGCATATAAAACACTGAATTGCACTTAGCACTCAGTCTTTCAGACTTCTGAGATACTTCTGAAGATCTTTATTAACATTTTAGTTTTCAATTATATCTGTAAATATTGTTGCCTTGGTTTTTACTCCCTTTTCCATATACTTTATAAATATGTTAACAAATCCACACTAGTTTTGCAGAACTTCGCTGCACCTTATCTCCATTATAAGAAGTGTCAATTTGTTCCTCTTTTACTTCTACCTTTCAAACATTTTTTACTTATTGAAAGACTTTCTCTCTTGTTCTGTGACTGTTAATTTAATTGACCTCATAGCAAGACAACTAGTTCATTTTTTTTTCTTAACATATCTACATATGCTATGGCTGTATCTGTGCTTATTGGCTGCAGCATATGTTGTGATCCTCTTCCAGTGGTGTTCTAGGTCATTTTGAACTGCACCACAGCTTTTAGACAGCCTGATCACCTAGACTTCTTCTCTGTAGGCAGCAGCAGGAGAGGAGAGCACAGAGAGATTCTTGGTACTGTGATCTTTTTCCAGTACTAAGTGCAATTGTGACCATACTGTCTAGACATGGTCCTGGGAATCCTACTGTAGCTGACCCTGTTTGAGCAGGAGAGTTGAACAAGGTGACCTCCAGAGGTCCTTTCCATCCTCAGCCTATATGTGATTCTGTGATACTGTGCATAAGGTCCTAGGAAACTGGAAGTGTTTCTAGATGAAGTAATACAGTGGATCATGTTTCTTCCTTTGTTTGTTAACTTCTTCAAAGGTGGGTGAGACACAAATTACCTCTGAAAATTTTGTTTCTCCAAATAGACTATACTTACAAACAAAACCACTAACTCTATTCCTGCTATGGTTTCAACCAGTGTGTCTGCAAGTCAGTTTAAAGCTTGGGGTTTTTTTATTGCTCTGTGTTCTGATTCTTGTCCTGTATTTTATTTTTTTATTCTATTCTGCGTTGCGTTTTCTTCGGCCTACAGTTGCTCAGGTTAGCCAAAGACTTTTTGAAAAAGCAACATTATGTTTACTGTCTTCCATTCTCCTGTGGAAAAATGTTATGGATGATACACACAACATCTAAAGGTTCAGCAATTTTAAGTCTGATTTCTTTTAGAATTATTGTGTGAACAATCTCTGGTCCAGCCAATGTGTTTATATTATTATCTTTTTTAAACCCACCTCTATTGACATATGTGAGAAAGTTTCTGAGATTTATCTTTCATAAAGATGAAGCTTCAACTTTAAGGAGCAAGATTTATCTACCTTCCTCAATAGTAAATATGTATGTTAAAAAAATAATTTAAAGTTTCTACTCTAATGTATCCCATCTGCTCTGTGCAGTCTGTTTAATCGTGTTTATCTATGAATCCTTTCAGATCTTTGTATATATCCTAATTGAAATGTGATCAAGGACAACTTTATACCAAACCATTTTTACTTTATGACTTGCCTCATTATGGCTTAATATTTAAGTTAAAAATTGGCCACCTGGGCACACTGCTGGCTCATGTTGAGCCAGCTGTCGATCAGCACCCCCAGGTCTCTTTCCGACGGGCCGCTCTCTAACCACTCTTCCCCCAGCCTTTAGCACTGCATGGGGTTGTTGCAGCAGAAGTGTAAGATCCGGCACTTGTTCTTGTTGAACCTCATGCCGTTGGTCTCGGCCCATCTATCTAACCTGTCCAGATCCTTCTGTAGGGCCTTCCTACCATCCAGCAGGTCGACACTGCCACCCAGCTTGGGGTCATCTGAAAATTTGCTGAGGGCGCATTCAATCCCTACGTCTAGATCATCTATAAAGATATTGAACAGCATTGGCCCCAGAACTGAGCCCTGGGGAACACCACTAGTGACCGGCTGCCAGTTGGACTTTGCCCCATTCACCACCACTCTCTGGGCTCAGCCATTCAGCCAGTTTTTAACCCATTTAAGAGTCCACCCATCCAAGCCTCGGGCAGCCAGTTTGTCTAGGAGGATACTGTGGGAGACAGTGTCCAATGCCTTACTGAAGTCTAGATAGACTACATCCACAGCCCTGCCCTCATCTACTAAGCGGGTCACTTGGTCATAGAAGGAGACCAAGTTGGTCAAGCAGGACCTGCCTTTCATGAATCCATGTTGGCTGTCCCCGATGCCCCGATTGTCCTGCATGTGCCGTGTAATGGCACTCAGGATGATCTGTTCCATCACCTTGCCTGGCACCGAGGTCAGGCTGACAGGCCTATAGTTCCCTAGATCATCCTTCTGGCCCTTCTTTTAGATGGGCGTTACATTTGCTAATTTCCAGTCAGCTGGAACTTCTCCAGTTAACCAGGACTGCCGGTAGATAATAGAGAGTGGTTAGACTTTCTGCTAATAGAGAGTGCTAGACTTTCTAGTCCTAAATTTTAACCTAAGGTTTAGATACCTGAATTTAGGAGACAGGTATCCCTTCACTGTAGAATAAAACATCCTTCTTTCTCACTACATCTTCATTGATTATAAGGAGTCACTAATAGCTTGCAACGGATGAGATGTCAGTCATTCTGGCCACAGTCCAGCAATGCACTTAAGATCATGCTTAACATTAACCAACAGAGCTGACTTCAGAGAAACTACTCACAAACGTAAAGTTAAGTAGGCATTTAAATATACAAGGAATCGAGTGTTAGAGAAAAGAAAACTCTGGACTTCAGAAATTTGGTAGGCAATACCCAGCAAATGTGAGAACATAGTGTAGCTACGTATTAAAAGGCCTATGGACTAGAGATTAAAAAACAAACAAACACAAAAAAATTATATAGTGTCAGAATCAATGTCTGAAATCCCTATTTAAAATGTTCAGGGATAATTCCTATTGCAAAATTAGGGAGAATAAACGGGAGATATAACAGGATATTCACAGAGACTGCAGAGGCAAAAACCTGTGTCCCATGTTGCATGGAAAGAGAGACACTGAGAGGTCATCCTTGAATAAGTGGTGGATGGAGGCCCCCAGGATGCAGTTATATTTTTTTAAAAAAAAAGACCTAGACTCCTGGTGGAAACCAAATTGAACGTGAGCCAGCAATGTGCTCTTGCAGCAAATAAGGCCAACAACATACTAGGATGCATTAGGAAAAGATTTGCCATCAGGTAGAGGAAAGTGATTCTTTCTCTCTAGTCAGAGCTGGTGAGACCACACCTGGAGGTCTTTGTCCAGATCTGGACTCCCCAGCACAGGAAAGACATGGATAAACTGGGCACCTCACTACAAGAAAGACATTTTGGTGCTGGAGAGAGTCTGAAGAAGGGCAGTGAAGCTGGTGAAGGATCTAGAGAACAAGTCTTATAAGGAGCGGCTGAGGAAACTGGGGTTGTTTAATCTGGAGAAAAGGAGGCTGAGGGGAGACCTTATTGCTGTCTACCATTACCTGAAAGGAGGTTTTTGTGAGGTAGGTGTTGGTTTCTTCTCCCAAGTAACAAGTGATAAGATGAGAGGAAATGGCCTCAAGTTGTGCCAGGGCAGGTTTAGACTGCATATCAGGAAAAATTTCTTCATTGTAAGGGTTGTCAAACATTGGAACAGGTGCCCAGGGAAGTGGTGGAGTCACCATCCCTGGAGGTATTTAAAAGATGTGTAGATGTCTTGCTTAGGGACATGGTTTAGAGGTGAACTTGGCAGCACTAGGTTAATGGTTGATCTTAAAGGTCCTTTCCAACCAAAACATTTCTATGATTTTTATGACTCTATGAAATAACACTAGTGACAAGGAAGTCCAAGCAAATTACATAAATGTAGAAATTATTCGTGTTTATGATAACCTGTCTAAATTTTTATACAGTCTTATAGTAAGTTCCAGTTCAGTTATGAATTCACTTTTTTTAAAGGCAGAAGTTTGTTGAAAAAGCCATAGTAGTTTGCATGGATGTAACGTTCTATTTGCATGTGCGTTCATTGTCTATATTACTATATTGGCAGAACTGCAGAATTGCAGTTCTGCAGTTCTGACACAAAAGAATGTGACTTGGTTGTCATCTGAAATTCTCTGCAGATTATCATGTGGGATGGTTGGCCAGGGAACCTGTCAAGGCACAGAATTTAAATTATTTTAATGATGAATTTGTGAATCTCAGACAAGTGAGAGGAACTTTCTATGAGACTAAATATATTTTGGGATGACCAAGTTCATCAAGAGTCTCATGAGATTGGATACTTTTTAAATAACTGCGCATCACCAAAACGTCTGTTTGCTGCAAGGAGTTATGTGAAAAATAGACAATGAAGGTTCTCCAAAGTTTTTTATCTGTTGGAAGATAGTCCAACAAATGCAGGCAATTTCTGATTTTTTTTTTACATTCCAATGTCATAACCATTCAATCTACAGCGATTTTGTGGCCTGAGTATAGAAGTATAGTGATTGGTATCTCTCATTTCTATCGTGTAACAAAAGTACTTGGTTTTCTAGATAAATTTTCTACAATTAATTATAACAAAATGTGATCTCTTACTCTCAGCTTCATGGAGATTCATCACCTATCTCAGCTATAATACAGCAGGGCCTGGTGCCCAGGAAATGCACGTGGGGAAATTTTAAAATAGTTCTGTGCAGGCTTTGTCCTGTTAGCAGGAATGATTGCCTGTGCTTGCAGCCACTCATTGCCACTGGCACTTTCCTTCCACTTCCTTCTCCTTTAAAAACACAATCTCTCTCCTACTGTCAACATCCCAGAACTAAAGGCAGAGGCATCTCTGACAGATAGCACTGCTGTGTAAACATGGCTAAGAGAAGAGCTTGTGTTGGGGCCCTGAGTCCCCTCCCTTGGGTTTGGGTAAGCAGCCTGATACACAACCATCTCGCCTGAAACTGATGTGAAGACTTATTGGAAAAAGGGCTGGAAAAAGCCTTTCCAGGAGCTCTTCCTCTTTACTTGGGACCTTCATCTCAGCCGGGGCTCTCACCCTGCCTTTGCTTGTCTGGTCCTGCTGACCTGGACCTGAAGCCTCACCCAATGGGCTGGTATCCTAGCCTGGCCTTGGTTCATCCCTGTCCCTATCTCCATGGCCCTGCCAGATCATCCTGTGGGAGGGGAGCCTGATTCCCCTCACCAGGCCTGATCCTGATCCCCACCCACAGGCCCATGTCCACAGGGAGGTGCCCAATGACTGGGGCTTAGGCTGAGGCTGCCCCAATGCCCCCCGGCTGCCCTGCTTCTGGCTGCTGGGTTCTGCCCTTACAGATCCTGGGGGGCCTCTGGCCACCCCAGCACCCTTACTGCTTTGCTGTTCCTTATCCACAAACTCGCAGTCTGTCCTGTACTACATAATAAATCTCAGCAATCAAAAGGCTCTTTTCTGAAAAGCACAGTGCAGCTGAAATAGTAAAAAGAAAAAGAATAGGAAATGACATTTTCCAGGTAGTTTTAGAAAGGATCACATGAGTACAGTGACAAGTCAGGGTAACCAACATGCCCAGATGACTGCGTTTTGCTTAATGAAGAAGGACTGTGAAAGCAATTTCAATTTGTCAGCTGAGACCCATTGTTTCATCTGACAGAGTTAAGGAAGACGAATGTAACTGCTACGAGTTAATTTAGCTTTAGAAGTAAAAAATACAGAAAAAAATTCTGATTTTTCTCATTGATGAGATTACAAGTTTGGTTAATATAGAAATTACGCAGTTACACTGTAGATGAACAGCATTTTTGTTACACATGTCTGAGTATCACGCATTGATTTGATTGATTAGTAGCACTGTCCAGTGTAAAAAAAGTGTATATTAAAATAATTTAGAACAGTTAACAAGGGTAGCTTAATAACTATTTATCTAAAAAGGATCATCACCTGATGGGGATTTTTTAGTTGTGTTCTGACTACCTGCAAAGCTGTTAATTAAAAAATTGGACAGAAATATCAATTATTACTGATAACACTTGCACATGTAAAAGAGGCTGATACAGTGAGAAGTAATAGCAAGATCAAATCAAAGAGAGACAAGTAGATAATTTGGTGAGCTAAGTCCATTCAAAGAAAATGCAGCTTATTATAGCTAAAATCAAAGACATACCTCCAAGAACAAGTTCATGCCTACATAATAGAGACTGTTCTGAAAATCAGTGATGAGATGGAAGGGTCTTTGCTGACAAACACATATTTATGCCAGAGGACACAATGGTGGGTTGTTCTAGGATTAGCTGCAAACCAAAAATCTCATCACTATCTCACACTTCCAGTAACCCTCCGCTGTACTCAGTGTGAGTCAAATTTAGGCAAGATAGATAGTCCCTCTTCATCATCACAATTGGAAAAATGAGCTCTGCACTTCATAGTACTTTGTCAGTTTTTCTTGCCTTTTCCCATTCATATTTCTCTTCATTATCGTCCTTTCACTTCTCTCTTTCCAGTTGCTTGAGAAACAGAAGAGTGAGATTGTTCACTGTTGCAAGGTAAAGTGAAGCATCATACAGAAAAATGAGAGAAGCATTTGCAAATAGGGAAGAAGATATTAGTAGGTCCTGTGAGAAGGAGGACTGGTCTGAAGGGCATTATGGGGATCTATGTATAGCAGTGATAGGCTAAAACTAAATGAACTAGGCAAAGTGAGGCAGACTCTCACACCCATCCATGATTTCTAAAACTTTCCTCAGACTTACAGAAACCTCAGAACAAAATTGTTGGGATGAAAAAAAGATCAGTTTCAGCTATACAGCTGAGAAGTCTTAAGATAGCTCTCGCTAATGTTACCCTTGAATGTAAAATAGGAAACAAGTAAGTAGAATCAGTATAGAATTTTTACCTTTGTACCATGACTTAGGCACTGTTAAATTTCAAATTCTGAATGTAATTTTGGATTTTTTATGTTTAAAAATGTATGTTGAAAAACTGAGGGGAACTGAGAACAGTAAAATGCTTTGTGCAATAGATGAAACATCTTTTGAGATGAGAGAATTTCCATCTCAGCTGCTTAGTAGGTCATAAGTAAAAAAAATCTCTGATGGAAGGTATCTTTTCTTCCCTTAAAGGAGAGAAAATATTGAGAGTTAAGTAACATTTTTTTCCTAGTGAAAGAGAGATATATAAAGAAAACAATGGTTAGAAACTGATGCAACCAAATTCAAGCCTTTATATTAGTTTGAATTAATTTTAAAATAATTTTGACCAATGCCTACGTTCTAAAGGAGTCATTGAGAACACCTTTTACCATCCATGGAAATATACAGTACCTGACTAGACGTGGTCCTGAGCATCCCACTCCACCTGGCCCTGGTCTAAGCAGGGAGATTGGTCCCCTTTGAGAACACCTTCCAACCTATGTAGTGTTTCTGTGATTCTGTAATTTTATCATACATTATGCTTTATGGTACAAACATCCTTCTGATTTTTAAATAAGCACTTTGACTTGACTCCTCACAAAAAAAAACAGAAACAAAACCATGTTACTTAAAAGATAAACAGTTTTAAGATAGTTTTCATATATTACTTCAAGATGATGAGAGAAGCTTTATGAAAGAAATGTTGTAATATCAGGAAGGGACTTATTTTCTAATGTACCACTCTGTATAATTCTTTCCAAACCTTAGCTTAATATCTAGGGTCAAATGTTACAGTGCTAAGGAGTTTTAGACCAAGTTGGCTAGATAATGAAACCTTTGGTACAAAGTTTTTGTGCAATAAATCATAGAACTGCAATGTTGAATGTTGAATCAAGGAAGTGAGCTACTGTCTCTAAATTGATTTTATATTATTTTTAAATAAATGCTATCTCAACTGGATACTACTTAGATATTAGAAACTATTATACAAGATTAGGTTAGTGTTAAAACATTCAAATCCTCTTTTTCCCACTTTAATTAATAATTAGTCAATTTCAAAAAAAAAAAAGACATGACATTAATGAAAGAATTGTAAATTTTTTTCAAATAATAGGCTATATTTAATTTACCCAATATTTTTTAATTACATTAATCACATGTTAAAATATAATAATAAATAACAGAATTACAAAGGTGTCAGAAAGCTCTTATGATTACAGTAATATAAATTTAAATCTTGCTTATGAAATCTTCACAAATACAGCTCACATATATATGGTAAAATTTTGGAAAAACATTTAAGCTAGACAATTTTAATCAACACATGGAAGTTGCTTTTCTGCATATACTTAGAAAATACATAAGTATTTTCAGATTAGATACTTTTCTTTACATTTCAGGGGGTAAAATTGTATGTATTGAGTTGAAATTTTATCCAGAGAAAAATGGAAAAGGGAAGTTGTATATATTTACTTTCTTCAGTTTTCAGAAGAAAAGGTTCTGATTTTTCATGGTGGAATTACGTGTTTATTCTTAAATTTGTTTCGTACAGAAAGAAGAGACTGAACATTTTAATTTAGTGAAACCACAGATTTCAAATCACTAAAAAATTTAAAAAAGGAAAGCTACTGTCTTGATATTTAATCCTAACTCATCCTGGTATTCTGTAAATTCTAATACAGCTTAATTTTCTTACTATTGCTTTATGAAAATTATACATAAAGTAAGAGGTTTTGTTAGGTTTCACTGATAAAAATCTTAAACTTGAATGCTTTATTCCACCTGTTAAATTTGAAATCAAGTGGGTAGAAGCAAAGGAAAAATTAAAATATCAGGAAAGTTTTTAAATAAAGGTAAAGATTAAATAAGACTACAGGAATCAGTAGATTCTAATTTCCTATGCAGCTATAAAGTTCTACATAATTTTGATGCAGAGAGATTAAGTCATAGGCCAGGGAGCTGATAATCTTTCACTGCTAAAGATACCATTCAATTCCATTAAAAATATATTTTGTGTAGTTGGGCTCTAAATTCATGAAAAAAAGTGAACAAAACAGAAGGATTTTTAAAACAAATGAGAAAACCAATTAATTTTTTAAGGCCTCACCAGTGCCGAGTACAGGGGGATGATCACTTCTTGGCCACCTGGGCACACTGCTGGCTCGTATTCAGATGGCTATCAACCAACACCCTCACGTCCTTTCCTGCCAGGCACCTTTCCAGCCACTCTTCCCCAAGCCTATAGCGTTGCATGGGGTTGTTGTAAGCCAAGTGCAGGACCCAACACTTAACCTTGTTGAACCTCAGACAGCTGGCCTCAGTCCATCTATCCAGCCTGTCCAGACCCCTCTGCAGAGCCTTCCTACCCTCAGGCAGATCAACACTCCCACCCAACTTGGTGTCATCTGCGAGCTTACTGAGGGTGCACTCGATCCCTTAGTCCAGATCATTGATAAAGACACTTAAGAGAGCTGCCCCTAGTACTGGGCCCTGGGTAACACCACTTGTGGCCGGCTGTCAACTGCGTTTAACTCCATTCATCACGACTATTTGGGTCTGACTATCTAACCATTTTTTTTACCCAGCGAAGAGTACGCCCATCAAAACCATATGCAACCACTTCCTCCAGGAAAATGCTGTTGGAAACAGTGTCAAAGGCTTTACTAAAGTCTAGGTAGACAACATCCACAGCCTTTCCCTCATCCAGTAAGCAGGTTACCTTGTCATAGAAGGAGACCAAGCTGGTCAAACAGGACTTGGCTTTCATAAACCTATGCTCCCTGGGCCTGATCGCCTGATTGTCCTGTATGTGCCACATGATGGCACTCAAGATGATCTGCTCCATAACCTTCCCTCACACTGAGGTCAGACTGATAGGCCTGTAGTTCCCTGGATCCTCCTGCTGGCCCTTCTTGTAGACGGGCATCACATTTGCTAATTTCCAGTCTCCTGGGAACTCCTCGGTTAGCCAGGACTGCTGATAAATGATGGAAGGTGGCTTCGTGAGCACTTCCAACAGCTCTCTCAGTACCCTTGAGTGGATCCCATCCAGCTCCATAGACTCGTGTGTGTCTAGGTGGCATAGCAGGTCACTAACCATTCCCCCTTGGATTACGGGGGCTTCATTCTGCTCTCCAACCCTGTCTTCCAGATCAAGGGGCTGGGTGCCTGGAGAACAACTGGTCTTACTACTAAAGACTGAGGCAAAGAAGGCATTAAGTACCTCAGCCTTTTCCTCATCCTTTGTCACTGTGTTTCCTCCCGCATTCAATGAAGGATGGAGATTCTCCTCAGCACTCCTTTTGTTGCTAAGGTATTTATTGGAACATTTTTTATTGCCTTTTATGGCAGTAACCAGATTAAGTTCTAGCTGGGCTTTGGCCCTTCTAATTTTCTCCCTGCATAACCTCACAACATCTTTGTAGTCCTCCTGAGTTGTGTGCTCCTTCTTCCAAAGTTCATAAACTCTCCTTTTTTTTGCCTGAGTTCCAGCCAAAATTCTCTGTTCAGCCAGGCTGGTCTTCTTCCCTGCTGGCTCGTCTTTTGGCACATGGGGACGGCTTGCTCCTGCCCCTATAACATTTCCTTCTTGAAAAGTGTGCAGGCTTCCTGGACTCCTTTGCCCTTCAGGACTGCCTCCCAAGGGACTCTGCCAACCAGGCTCCTAAACAGGTCAATGTCTGCCTTCCAGAAGTCCAAGGTAGCAGTTCTGCTGACTCCCCTCCTTCTCCAAGAATTGAAAACTATCATTTCATGATCGCTATGCCCAAAACAGCCTTCAACTTTATTTTATCAAGTGTCCATTTGCTTTAAGGGTAGTTATCACAAAACTAGCTTTCAACCAGCCCTCTTGCTTTAGGCAACACTAAGACTGCTTTATTTATAATTGTTACTTATTTCATTGCTCTTGAAACACTGATGAATTAAAGAGCTCCCTCTAGCATTATTTTCTTATTTCTGTGTCGAAATGCTGAATGGTACTTGCAAACCAGTTTGTATTCTAATTATGCAACTTGAGAATGACTTTGTAAGGTTGGGATCTTGCCAGTATTTAAAAGGATTTATGTAAACGTTTTCCATATATGAAGCTAGAGAAAACTATACAGTTGGTGACAAAAGTTTCTTGTATATACAGAAAGACAACTTAACCTCTGAAGTGTCTCAATCAAACAAAATAGCTTTTTTGGAGAAATGTTTAATTTATTATGCGTAAATAAAAAAATAACTTGAAACAGAGAACATCTTTTTTTGTCCCTGCTTTTTAAAACTGGAAAAAAAGATTGTGTTCTATTTCATGAAAGCTTCACTTGAACCTGTTTGACAGAAAGTGTATGATTTACATGTGTGTTCTCTGTATTATGCTATTCTCCTTTTAAGAGTGAGTGGGTAATGGGGATTTTCTGGAAGAGAGGAGAATGCTCCTTCCCTGGCGAGTAACTGAGCCTGCTGAGTAGAAGAAGGCTCCAAAGATTGCAGGATATGGTAATAGCAATGAAGAGTCCCTGCAAGGAGCTGCAAGACTGCAGCTCAAAAGAATGCTGATAAAACCAGGAAACAGCAAGTAATGTATCAGAAGCAATGGAAGAAATCCTCCTATGAACAAGAATTGCACAGTTAGCTCCCAGTTAGTCACTGAGTTGACTGAAACCAACTCTGAAGTTAGAGACCTGCTTGCAAAAACACAATAGGCAGGGCAAGAACTATTTCCAATACCTTTTTCTTACTTTTTATGTCTTGCTTGTGTGCTGTCTTCCTTGGTCATTTCAAGTTTTCTTGTTTAAAATACAACTATCCCGTGACGTATTTTGTAATTTATTTTAAATTTATGAGGTTTGAAGAGCTCACTATGAAGAAAAGATCTAGGATGATCCACCTTAAAGCTCTGGCTGACATGTTATCTGTGCATCAAGTGCCTGTCCTCATTGTTCATCTTATTCCTTATCCCCTTCAAAATACTGCTCTGAAGGTGCTGCATCACATCTTTTTTTCTCCCGACAGGGAGCCACTTGTCATTGATATTGTCATAATTGTACTAAGTACCTGGATTCACCTTCCATCTTTTTGACCCATATCTCTGTAGTCTCCCAGAAATTGTTCTTATTGATCTTCATCTCGTCACACTCTGGACTGAAACTGAACAGACAGTTTAGGACTAAGGCTAGATCTGCTGCAGAAAAATCTGAAAATTTACAAGGAGATTTCATTAGACTAAATACATACATTCAAACACTATATTGCCTGGCAAGAGCCTCCCAAAATTCAGGTTTAGCATCCTCAGAAGGCATTCATAGCTACAAATTTATTAAATCCTAGGGATTAACTATGGATATGATTTCAACTAAGAAAGTTCAGATGGGAGGAAAAGAAATAAAAGCAGATAAATTTAGCACTGATGTATTATTGTTTCTTAGAAATGCAGAAGCTGACAGATGGACCCCAGGAGTGAAAATGAAGAGTGGGATATAGATCACCTTCTTATAATAATCTGAAAAAAGTCTAAGTTAGTTGTATTTACTCCCTCTGTTATGAAGTGAGAAACAGGCACTACCTGTGCCACATGCACAGGCTATTAATCTTGTGTGGTTTATAAAAAAGGAATTTATACCAGCTAAAAATTCAATGATAAGTATATTTGTACTACTTTTAACAGAAAAGGAAGAGGTCACTTAGTTTTTAAAATATCATTAACAGTCCAGATTTTCATATTTTATACGCTGAACCTTCTAATGAATTAAAATGTTATGCAAATGCTGTAGTATCAAATGTCAAAGAAGAAACCTTTTTTAAACAGGAGATTAATTCTTTTTTTTTTTAAATTAATTTCCCTGAAGCATCTAAATGTATATTTGTTTATACAGTTAGATAACATGGATACTTCTCAAATATAGAATCTTCTGTTATATTACATGATGCTCAAATTACAGTCTACACAGCAGTTTGCAGGAGGTAAGTGTGTACACCAGGTTCTTGAAATGGAAGGATGAAACACGTTGCTTCCAAGTTATCATATTGATAAATGCTTGTGGTGAACAGCAGTCTCTCAAACCAGGTAAAAAGAAAAAGAGTGAGGAAATATCTTTGTGGTAATTTAAGGGAGACAGTCAAGGCGATATAAGAGAAACATCCACTCTGCTCCCCTTCTGAGCAGCTATCAGATAAGAGAAAATACAGATGTGTACAAGTATGTGAGAGATGGACTTGCTTAAGGCCCTGCTGAGGTCCAGGTCAGGAGGCTCATGCTTGTAGATATTAGGAAGGGCATCATATTGACATCTCACCCTGGGAGCCAAAACACTTCAGTAGACCTTCTACTTCTGGGAACTCACACTGTTCACAAAATAGAAAATCATTAACATAAGAGATTGTCCTGGTTTGGCCTAAACCAGGCCAATTTTCCTGTCAGTGATTTTTACTTTCAGCTAAGTATCTTCTAAGTAACTGCACTTTCTGAAAGTAACTGCATATTTTGCAGACAGTGTCTGCTTCTAGGACTGATAACGCTCGAAGTTTGTAGTTATCACTGAGGCAGCGGTAGGGATGTTATGCAGAAAGGCTCTTGCTGTACTTAGTCTTAGAGAAACCAAGGTCACTGCTAAATTCCTCCCTGCTTATGAGTGAAGAGCCGAAGGGGGGTCGCAGCTGCAGGGGGGAGCGGACAGGGCAGGTGACCCAAAATTGACCAATGAAGGTATTCCATCCCATTCACGTCATTCTCAGTATAAAGCTGGTGGATCATGAGGGTCTCTCCCTTCTTCTGCCCCTTCCCTGGCTTCCGCCTGCTGTTTTTGGGTGCTTCTGCCTGCTTGGGCTGCTTCTGCTGCTTCGGGCTGCTTCTGCGGCTTGAGCCATTGGCCAGTGTCCAAGGAGGACTCTGTCCGTTTTCCTGTTGCCCCCAATCCCAATCCGTGCATCCCTGAATCCAGATCTCGACCATCGGTGGGCCCAGCCTGGGCCTTCCCAGAGCCTGCCCTGCAGTGCCGGTGGTGACGTGTCCGACATCGGGGGAGCTTGATCTTGGTTTTGTATATATATTTGTATATATTTGATTATTCCAATATTATTATTATACTCTTTTTCATTATTATAGTTTATTAAAGCTGTTTTAACTTTCCAACCCGTAAGTCTCTCTCCCTTTTCCCTTTCCCCTTCCCTTCGGGTGGGGGGGAGGGTTAACAGAGAGCGTCTGCCTCAGGTTTAATAGCCAGTCCAGGTTTAAACCATGAGAGAGATCAAACAGCACAAGCTGTTTTAGCCTTAGATAGATTTTTGCCTACCTCTAAAATGCTGTGGAGTCTGTATCTGTTGTTACCATCTTGGCAATGTGTGTCAGATGTCACATCAATAAAGACTTTGTGATCTACGTCAGCTGGTCTTTCGTAGGTATGAGGTTCTCTGTCTACTCATGTAATGATTTTCAGCTGGTCTTTGGAAGTCTGTTATTGGCCAGACTAAATAAAACACGTGCTAGACTTAAGCCAAGCCCTTAGGCTGAATAACAACCATGAATTCAATGACTGTGACTTTTGTATGCTTTATGACAAATTATCAAGATACATTCAATGTTAAATTTTATACTATAGCATATGTCTTAGCTAGTTCTTTTAGAATATAAAAAATATATAAAGGTAACTATATGTAAAAAAATCAAGTTTAAATCAAAAGTTTATAGACATTATAAACTACACATAATGGAAAACAATTAGAGATTCAAGAAGTAACCATTTCTTGTTTCAGTGTTCTTAAACAAGTATTTATGATAAATGTCACGCCTGTAGCTTTATGAGAATATTTGTAATAAAACCTAGCAACTATCTGCCATGCCAAGTTTATAACTACCCTTATTTAAACTGATAATTCTCTTAAAAGTGCTTATAATGACATTGTATTCAACGCATAACTTTGTAACCAGGATGCCTATTTCTGTATCTAATAAAATTATCTTTATTCTGCTTATTTTGGAAGTTCTCAGGGCAGTTTGGAGGAAAGTGTTTCTTTCCCTGGTTCAGAATAAAACTACATTGCATCTTCAGTGCCCTCAAAATTTTAGCTCAATCAACTTAGTAAATTTAGTATATTATAATATTCCAGGTGCATATTTTTAATTGTATTTTTACTCCTAAATTACAACATTGATAACTTCCAGTTGACTATAGACCTCCCTTTATGGATGAATCCAAATGAAACTGATTTCTGTCTACTTTTTATATTTTTTAAATCATCACCAACATCTTGTCCATTGTGTGTTACTATAACCCTCCTGATTTTATTGTACAGTCTCACACTTATTTATTTGCAGCATTCCAGACACAGTAGTCAAGGATGCGACTGAATTTATAACTTTTTATAGTAGTTTTGAAGAATTAAGAAGGAAACAGAGAAAATTAAGTATTTAAGCAGAAAATACCTAATCTAAAGAAAATGTGTGCTACATACATAAAATATCATAATTTCATGTGTATTCAGAGCCAGGAGAAACTCAATTATTTATGTTTTGAATCAATGATTCAATTATTTCAATCTCTGTGTACTGTCTCTGGCTTTTAAGGATACTGTTCGCCTTTCTCTCAATGGTTATTATTCCATTTATGTATACATTATGTGTTTCTAGCTTTCTGTTTTTTCCCCTGCTCGTGCTATGGATATTTAGTTAGTCCAACTTTAAAAGTTAGTTTCGGGTTAAGGATTATTGGAAAACTTCATTAGGAATTTTGTACCCTGTTTGTACCCAAATTCTAACAAATTAGGCTGTATGGTCAACTCACCTCAGTTAATATCTGAGATGGGGGTAGGGCTTTCCTATGTCAGATTAGTATGAACATAGGTACGCCATACGTTGCAAAATCTTCTCTCCTATTTAGATATTAGGTTTCATGAGATCTACTTTCAATTCCTTTGTACCTTGCATGTTATTTGCAGCTACTCAGACTATGTTTTAAATGGCTGTACAACAGAATGACAGCTTTTCCAAGGCTTTTGCATATCTGAAAAAGACTGTATACTTTTGAAAGCATTGGGCAGTTTGTTCAAATGTGTATGTGTGTATTCTTTTGGGAAGGGAAGGGTGTTCTGAAATGAGTAAAATAACAATGTCAGCAAATATAAAGAAAAACTTGGAAAGATGTAAAATTAGTGACCCAGAAGACAAAATTCAAGAACTATCATTAGTATATCTAAGGCTGTTCTTGATATTCTTATTAAGGGTAAAACTTGCTTTGTTGGAAATCTAGAATTTGAAAAATTTTTAGTGATAGTAACTTCCATATAACTAATAAACGTCAGGTCATGCGTACAATATGGGATATGGAGAAAATGTGTCACTTCCCCCACCCCCAAACTAAAGAAAAAAAGTCTTCACATCCAGAGGTCTATCCGTGCTTCTTACACAGAAATAAGTTGCAGATATTTAAATCTTACTTTTTAATACTTGTGATCAATGCAGTCAAACTTGAATTCTGAGTAACTTTAGATGGAAAGAAGTTACACTTTTGTCTTTCATGAAGGTGAATTTATATGATGTCTGTTTAATATGATGGGTGGAAGAAACGGGATGGCAGGCTAGACAGCAAGGCTAACAATTTTCTCACCTTGTCTTGTCTTTTCCATCTAAGAATCTCAGACTTATGCAGACCTGATCTGTGAAATGTGCAAGATTATGCCGTTTAGATTACAGGGATTTAAGGAATTCAGGTTGTTAAATAACAGTTATTTGAATCTATATGTCTAAGAAATATGTTATAACAACTACAGGCTGTTTTGCTACATCGTGCTTGCATCTCAGTGGGAGGGAATACCTTGTTTTTCTGAACGTGAGGTTTATATCTGCTATAAGCCCCAGGTTCAAAGCTAAGCAAGACTGGCTCATTTATTATGTTATTTCCCCTCAACTTGCCTCTTATTCTGTTTTTGCCCCCATCTACACCATAGAAAAAATGCTAAATAGAATTATTTGTTGTATCTGTAGGTACTGGAAATGCAGGAATAGTTTAATAATAGGAAAAGTATCACTTAAATTTCCTCCTCCATATTGCTCTCAGGCAGCATCTTGTATGTTTGTTGCCTTATGCCCTTCACTACGTAGAAACTGTTGCAGTTTTGCAATGTTCTCTGTACAGAATTTGTGAAGTGCTTTGGGATGAAAAGTGCCATATAAATGTAGGGTATTATTACAGTGTACTTTGCTTCGTTGGAGAAGCTACATCAGGAAGATTGTTTTATTGGGTTATCTCCTAGGTAACTGTGATTCACTGTAATGATAGTGACTAGCACTCTTTAAATGGGACAGTAGTGGCACAACTGCAATCTAATGGGGATAAAATTAGATAGTGCCAACCTGGGTAATGGTGATTAACCATGTACTAAATAGATATAAAATTATAAGCTCTGGCTTCTTAATACACGTACCTTTCCAATTCAATATTAAAGGCTATATTTTCCAAGATTCTCGGGAGGCTTTGGTAACATTAAAAGTTACTGCACTATCATATTTAAGCCTCTACATTTCAATTGCATCTCCAAATATCTAAGTCATTGTACTACTTCTAAGTTAAATGTTACAGGAAAATGTTTTATTGTATATAATTTATATATATAGTTGTAGCAATTGCATGGTAATTAAGGCCTCAATTCACAAAAGCCAACAAGAAAATCCTCACTTTTCTTGTTATTTCTGGAGGACAATTCACACATTTGAAGTTCCTATTTGCATATTATGATGAGAAGCCTTGGGATAATCAGATGCCATATTCCTCCTCCAACTAAACCACTATACCGACACAAACTTCTGCTTTCTCTCACTTAAGCATAACACTCCTTCTTCGTCATTACTGCAACAACTCATTTCAAAAGGCCTTAGCTGTACAGCAGTTCTCTCTTTACTGACTTTCACATATGATGCCTAAGAAACAAACTGAAAACAGACAACAAATTGTACCACATATTCTCTGGGGTATCGGACCAAAGCCAAACAACTTGTCCCTGCTTACCCTGATTACACCTGTCCTTATCAGCACCAGGGAATACAAGTCTCTTATTACCTTCCAGACTACAGCAACAGGGCCATGTTCTGGTAGCTGCTTGATTTTTTGCTGTTGCTGGAAAAACATAAACATATCTAGGCAACAGAAGTGATTCTCCACTTGGCACAATGGAAAAAGATTCCTGTGTGATAGTGAGGAAGCTGAGAAATGTGTCAGTAAAATGTAGACTGTTGCCACAAATGCAGCCATACTACAGGATATACTTGCAGATGAAAGAATATATTCAGAGGGATTTCTAACAATCATGTGACACCATCCTGGAAAGCTTCTCATCTAGTGCAACACTCTAATGATCCTCCTCTATGTCCAGAGTGTTATATAGAACTTGAAAATGCATTCCAGGTGCTCGCTGGAGTACCTATTAATTCTCATATTTACTCATCTGTAAAAAAATGGCCCTAGATTTAGAACAAAGGTTAAATATTAAACTGGTGCTGGAGGAGTTTATGACTTTTGTCTTTCCAAGCAACTGTTTGGTGTGCTGTCTCTTTGCTTTCCAGGAAGTGACTAAACATCTGCTTGATGATAGGAATTAGGGAATAAAATCCTTCTTTGCTCTATTGGAGTGCACAGCTCTTGCTTGCCCCATTAAACTGTCTTTATCTTGATCCATGAGTCCTCTTGCCTTCCTTCTGTTTTCTCCTCAACCCACAGTAGAGGGGATTGAGTTAGTGGCTGTGTGAGTATTTGGATGCTGGTCGGAGTCAACCCATCTCAACTTAATATCATATTTTCTTTGAAACCTAATAAAGGAAAGGTGACTACTTCACAATAAACTTGTTTTTTCCCTTGACCAACTTTATGTGAAAATAAAGGTATAACTCATTGAAGCAGAATATTAAGTATAGCTATTGACAAAAGTCTCTGGTAGTATGGTTTGACAGGTCTTGACAGCAAGTAATAGAGATTTGCCAATTTGTAATAGCTGACAATCTGACCCTTCATATTCTTCTCTTAAGGAAGCTGCATTGTGATTACTTTAGTTTCTATCTGAGAAACAGAGGAAGTATTTTGTGACTTGAAAGAAGATTTGATGCATCGAAGACTCAGCCACTGACAGAGGTATCTTGAGATCAGAATGTTTTACCAAATTACTGTTGCTCTGCTATCACTAACTCTATAAAGAAGTAGGCACTGACCTATTGTAAACCTTATGTATTTTCAGGGAAAAATTGGAGCTAAGCTCAGGGCTCTATTTGTGTCTGAGAATAGTGCAACAAAAATATTTCTGAAGTTGCATTGTGTTTTCCCAAAGTAAGATTTAGAAAAAAAGCTCTTTTGAATCTTAGGCAATTTTTAAATGTGCTTGATCTGATTTCATTTGTTTTATGAGAACGAACAAGGACGAATTTATCTGTAGTGGGGCCATTCTCATTGAAATTATAACTCACTAGCATAAATATAGTTATTGAACTAATATTTGAACTAATATTTTGTTCAGATATTGATTAGATTTCAGGGGAAGTTAGCTTTGTTTTTTTCTATTCTTTTATTGAGGATATCACAAAATAAATATTGAAATATAATTCTGTACCTCTATGCATAAGGTTCATAACTGCATTTTTAGAACTCACTTAATTGTTATAGCTGAAGACAAAATTATACAAAAATAAACAGAAGCCCTCTTGGTATAATACTTTTTTTTTGTTTTATTTATTCATATTTTTTTATGTAACTCCAAAGGTTCAAAGTATTAGCTAAGTATCCTTGTGTCACTTTACTTGAATAAGGGCTGTAGCAACAACGTGTAACAGTTGTAGTAAAACTACTTCACAGTAATAGTAAACTAACATTAGAATTGTGTAGGTAAAAGCAAAAGAGGTGAACAAATAGCCTAATTATGCTATTGGTTTTGCTAGTAGTCTATGCAGAAGAATAGTGTTGAACAAGAGATATGCTCTTTTTCCTTAAGTAATAATTAGAACACTCATAAGTCAGAAGGCAGTGTCACAGTAAGAGTTACTGCTTTACGACATCAAAAACACAGAAGACAGAGGTGAGGACATCATGGGTTTTTGCTACTGAACACATATTGTACAGAAATATAACAAAACACAACAAACTGTAAGTGGTTTGATACCTGATGATAACCCATTGATTAATACACCCACTGCGTCACCTGAAATGAACAATTCACCACCTACATGCTGTCCTCTTTGGTGGGAGATGGAATCTTGGCAGGTGATTCTTCTTTCTCTCTCTTTATGGGAAGCTACTGTCTTTCAGAGTGTGAGTACAACAGGACTAGGTGAAGGAGGGGAAAAAGGGGGTGCGCTCGCAGGTGTTGGGCGACGGTCCAGAGTAACGACACAATCTCAATGTGAGTATGGAAGTTCTCTGTTTATTCACTAAGCATGAAGCGGGTATATAGGCTGTAAGCTGAGTACATGCTAATCACGCGTCCCAATCGCACCTGTGATTGGTCTACAGATTTACATATTCAGAGCCGTGACCGCCCCCCCCGCTGAAGCAGGCGCCGCGGAGCCCCCCGCCCTGCACCGCTCAAGGGGAGTCCAAGGTCGCTAGCTCTGGGCTTAACCCTTGCTCAAAGCCTGGGTTGCTCAGACTACTCAGTGGCACAAGATCGTGCCCCTTCTCACTTAACCAAGCCCCTACAATTTCCCCTTCTTGATTGTGAGCAAGCCAGGCCTGATTTACAAGTTTCATTAAAGCTTTCTGCAGGCAAGAAAATAAACATGGTAACACCAACAAGATAACTGCAATCACAAAACTCCCGTGAGAACCATTTTTACCAGTTCCATCACCCATCCTCCAATTCCCAGGTCTCCAAGCCAGTCATCCAGGAATCCATGGTGTTCACGTAACCGGTTTGTGGATTTTATCAAATCCTGGATCTGCCTATGAATAGACTGAGAAGAATCGTTTAAATCCATACAACACATCCCATCAAAATCTTGGCACCCATGTCCATGCATAAGTAAAAAATCTATAGCAGCTCTACTTTGCAAAGTTGCATGCCTAACACTGTCTACATCTTTTACTAAAGCTTCTAATACCCGGGATGTTTTATTGACCCTTTTTCCACTCCGGCAGGCCAACCTTCGTATCTGCGAGATCGCATGTGCCGAAGCAACCCCGGGAGCATAGATAGATGTGAAGATTGTCCCAGCCCCCGACCGTAGCTCTACCTCATCCTCCCACTCCCCATCAAACGCGACATGCCCTGTCACCAACAATTGGCTCATTCATGGGCAGTCATCTACATCTGTCGCATTTCCTCGCCCCTCCGATTTCTCGGGGAGGTGTGGTTTTACTGATCGGCTCGGCACCCAAAGTGGTCCCTGGTCCGTGGCCACGCACATATATCCCCGTCCACTAAGGATCACTGGCACTGGTCCTTTCCACTCCCCTGTAGCAGGTTCCCGATAAATCACCCGTAACTGAGGTATAATGGTGTTATTATTAAATTTCAACTGCTGGTGATGTACTACCACCGGTGGTTCTTCTCGGTCCCCTGTCAAACACAGAAAATTCAGAGTAAACAACGCTTTATGCAACCGCGATGTTGGATCAGTATCTACTTCCTTCTGTCTCCTCAAATATTCCTTTAAGGTTCTATGGGTATGTTTGATGATCCCTTGACCTGTCGGGGAGTGTGGTATACCAGTAACATGTTTCACTCCCCAGCGTGTTAAAAATACACGAAACTTTTGGCTGGTGTATGCTGGTCCATTATCTGTTTTGATCTGTTCTGGCACCCCCATAACGGCAAAACACGCCAACAAATGTTTACAAACCTGTTGCGCCTTTTCTCCGGACATTGCAGATGCCCAGATTAACTTCGAAAAAGTATCTACTGTGACATGTACATATTTTTGTCTCCCAAACTCCGGAATATGTGTTACATCCATCTGCCATAGCTCAAGTGCTGCCAAACCCTTCGGGTTTACACCAATACCAATGCCTGGTCCCTGAGCCCCACACCGCGGACATGCTCGAACAATAGATTTTGCCTCATTTTCTGTTATTCCAAATTGTCTCTGTATTCCTTTTGCATTTTGATGGAAATGTTCATGGCTTTGTCTGGCTTGTTGAAATTTGTCTAAAGGAGGAATATGGCAATAAGGACTGACCAGGGAGTCTGCCGCCTGGTTGCCCTTCCCCAAACCAAGATCCCATTGATGACTCCGCACATGTATTATGCAACAAGGTGTTGTTAAATAAATCAGCAAAAAATTAATTACTGCAACTTAGGCCCTGTGACCAATTACACATGATTAAAATTACTTCCCACATTCACATCCACAGTACTCTTCCACCATTTAACATCTCAACCAAAACGTTACACATGTGAAAAAATCACTAACAGGCAAAAGTACTAAACCTGTATATTTGGTATTGCAAATACACTTATGACTATATTCCTCGTAGCGTCTGATTTTACTCCATACTGTGTAACTGCAGCTTTTGCTTGTTGAAGAATTTTCCAATCATGTGGTTCCCAAGTAGCTACTCCATTCTGTTGTAGCACTGGAAAAGCTCTCACTCCACCTAGATCAGCAGCAGCACTCCAGTGTCCTTCTAATATGGCATCACGAATCACCCCACTCCACCTCAGTGCCCGAGGTGCAGGTGGAAGCGGAGCATTCCTGGCGTTGTCTCTGTTTTGTTGCTGTACCTTTAAATCCTTTAATTCTCGCAAGACCTGCTGTAAGAGGCTGGTGGGGTCGGCTTCCGGGTTCCCACGGTCAGGTGGGGTAGATGACGTCAATGTTGACGGGCAGGACGAGGGCGGAAGGGGTGGGTACGCCGGCAGCGCCGAGGGAGGGGGCCGGCTCCCCTCTCCTCCCACCAACTGGGCAGGGTCGGGAGGAGCTGACCACTCCTCCTTCTCCTCCTCCTCTTCCGCCTTCCGCTCCCTTTGCCGCGTGACTAAATTCTTGCTGCGCCACTGCTCCCAAGAGGCTGTCGCCTCTACCACCGCACGGGCTTCGGCTACAGACGGTTGTATCGGCGCCGACATGCCCTTAACTGCTGGTAACCCGAAGAAACGAGCCAGAGCCCCAGAATTTTTTTCCTTTTTAACGGGGGGGGTGGACGCCGGAGCCGCCAGCATCTGTGCAGCCACGCAGGTGACCTCTCTTTCTGCCCTCATAGTTTTTAAAGTCTCTATCACTTTTTGCCAGAGTCCACGCACCTCCTTAATTTCTTTTTCCTCGGGGTCACTCTCAACTGTCTTTTCTCACATAGTGTCTCCCATTTCTCTCCATTCCTCCATGGAAAATACAAGCGCTGTGTCTTTAAAATGTCCCAAGCGCTGGCCCAACTTTATCAGCTTAATTAGCTGGTTTCCCGCTGTCTCGCTCCTCTCTTAGAGAGGATACTTGCGAGTAACGCGTCTGCAGCCTCTGTCTCCATGGCTGCCCTTTTTTACTCTGGGAGCTGAGTGGCCAACTCTTCCAGTGTCTGCTCTGCCTTCTTTGACCCAAGCAGCACCACTCCCAGCCGTCCTTTTCCCAACACCCCCTGATCGCTGCTTACCGCAGTCTCGGAGAGAGCACACCGAAGGGAACCATCCTCTGCTACCAGTTGAAGGAAGGGAAAATGGGGGCGCGCTCGCAGGTGTTGGGCGACGGTCCAGAGTAACGACACAATCTCAATGTGAGTATGGAAGTTCTCCGTTTATTCGCAAAGCACGCAGCGGGTATATAGGCTGTAAGCTGAGTACATGCTAATCACGCATCCCGATCGCGCCTGTGATTGGTCTATAGATTTACATACTCAGAGCCGTGACCGCCCCCCCCGCTGAAGCAGGCGCCGCGGAGCCCCCCGCCCTGCACCGCTCAAGGGGAGTCCAAGGTCGCTAGATCTGGGCTTAACCCTTGCTCAAAGCCTGGGTTGCTCAGACTACTCAGTGGCACAAGATCGTGCCCCTTCTCACTTAACCAAGCCTCTACAACTAGGAATTGAACACCACTACCTTCTACATACACATGGGAAATGCATTACAGATTTTATCAGAATATGTATATTTGGCAAGACAGTGAATTCATTCTAGTTTCAGATCACCTTGTCCTGGTTTTGAATCAAAGCTTTTCGTATCAACAGCAGTTTCACTTCAGCAAGCTAATACCCTAAGTACCCCATAAAAATCCTATGTATATCAGCAGGAGAAGATTATCTATATCGGAAACTATCAGCAAAACAAGACTTTAACAGTTTATGCTGAATTTGCCTGAGTGATGAGGAAGTCTATGTCATCTCATGCTGACCTGTGTTAGCCTAAGTAGTCCGGTGGCAAGATGTTGGCACAGCTTCAGCTCATTTTGACAGGTTTTGTAGCTGGATTATCAGGATTGTGAAGTCAGGTGTGAAAAGATGTATACCGTTTTAATCATACATCTGCACAACTAAGATAGGTGGGATAAATAAATCATGTGAACAAGACTTTGGCTGATTCCACAAGTAACGGAAAAGAGAAAAAGGAATCAGATTCTAAATGACTCATGATATTGTCCTTTACCTTTCCTAAAAGCTATTTGGTGCAAGCCTATAACCTAAAATGAAAGCTGCCTGTTATTTGCAAGAATGAACGCAAGCTAAACTCGCTTAAGGTGCTTAAATATTTTTCTTAAGATGAATTGTTTCCAACAGTATATTTTGCTTTGACCTGAGTTCATAATACAACTTTGACTCGAACCCAAATACTATCAGTTGTTCACTATTACTGAAAGTCTTCTGAGTAAGCAAAATAAGCCAATTTTTAACACAGAAAATAAAATTGGACTGTCTGCATAGGCTCAAGATGAACAGTTAGGAGCAAAGTGATATGTTTCTTTCTTATGTGAATAAAGTGATGAAAGGTTTTCTAGAATTCTGTTTTTCACTTAAAATTGCAGGAGGATTTGAAGGGGTTATTTAAGCTGGTCTACATTCCTAAGTATGGAGAAAACAACACAGAGAAGTAAAATCAGAATTTGTTAAAACTGAGCGGAGTAGGAGAGGTTGCAAAGACCTGGAGTATAATATCTCCTGTCACTCAGAGTTCCTTTTTTTTTTTTTTTTTTTTTTTTTTTTTTTTTTTTTTTTTTTTGTCATTTTCTTTCACATGTGTCAGTTCAGGGTGCAAGGCCTTTCCTGGAACTAGTGGTGCTCCTTTTCTTTCCCTTTGCTTCTGGTCCTGGGCAGCATTCTGTAACTGACTCTACTTAAGCAGGGTGGATGGAGCAGATATCAACTTCAGCAATATTATGATTCTGTGAACTGTCTTGCTACTTGGTATCTGGTGGGCAGTACTACCAGCAAAGGGGAATCACATCAGTTACACATCAAATATATGTTTTATTTTAGGAAAAATTTAAGGAAAACGTAGAACTGGAGAGAGTGACCTGATAATGAAAATGTTGGCAATGGACCTAAAGAGGCAGAGTTGGTTTGTTATACATACTTTAAGCTTTTTTAGTTATTATGTATAGTCTACCTAAAACATCTATGAAGTATATTAGTGACAACAGGTTTGGTTTTGGTTTTGTTTTTTTTTCACTGAAAGGAATTTGAAGAAGAAAATGAAAGTGCATTTTCATGTGCTTTCTTGAATTGGAGGTGGGGTGAAAAATTCAGGGTAAGAAATATTGGATGTTGGAGAGGCAAGTTAGCGTTTTCTCAATTCACTCTCCCCACAATGGTGTAGGAATACTTAAAGAAGTTTTTGTAGCTTGTTCTTAGTTTTATTCTTGAGAAATTAAGAATCCTTGTCTATTTAAATCAGGTTGCCTCTGTTACAAGATATGTTGAATGTTATTTCCCTGACAAATAATCTGAAAATGAATATACTAATGATATCCTGAAGGAAAAAAAAACAGCTTGATAATATTGAATTAAGTCAGTGTACATGGCTAAAATGTATCCTTTTTTAACCAAAACGTTTTTAAATGAACAGGTCTAATTCAGATACGAGATCAGACACTCCTTAGAATGTGTTCTCAAATGAAAACTGTTTTAACTGAAAAAAATAATTAAATTAATTTATCACAAAAATACCTAAAATATATTTTTGTTGCCTATAATTATCTGGAGATCATCTTCATATTGCCCATAGGCTGAAGCAGTTTAGGTTAAATCAAGTAGTTAAACTAATACTCTAAATCATTAAATTTCATCTAGATAATTCCTCTGGAAAATAGAAAAAACTTTCCTGTCATAGTGTATATTAAAATATTAGACTGTTTGCCTTTTCCCATATATGGGTCTTAAATACACTTGCAGCTACATGATTTCACCACCTGTGAGAATCTGTCCATCAGTACTGCTTCAGGGATTTTTACTACATATACATCAGTAATACAAAAGCTTCAGCTTCATCAGGGGCCCAACTGAAACACCTCCATGCAAATGCACAGAGCATGGGGAACAAGCAAGAGGACGTGCTAGAGAAGCGTGCATGCCTGCAAGGCTATGATCTTACTGGTATCACGGAGACATGGTGGGACAGCTCCTATGACTGGATCATTGGAATGGGAGGATACAGGCTTTTTAGGAAGGACAGACAGGGGAAATGAGGAGGGGGTGTTGCACTCTATGTCAGTGAGCTTCTGGAGTGCATGGAGCTCTGCCTGGGGATGGAGGAGAAGCCGATGGAAAGCTTATGGGTCAGGATTAAAGGGAAAGCAGGAACGGGAGACATTACAGTGGGCATCTGCTGCAGGCCACCTGACTGGGAAGACCAAGCAGATGAGGCCCTCTATAGACAGATAGGTGTAGCCTCACATTCACAAGCCCTGGCCCTCATGGAGGACTGCAACCACCCCAGTATCTGCTGGAGAGAGAACACAGCTGGGCACAAGCAATCCAGGAGGTTCCTGGAATACGTGGATGATAACTTCCTTCTCCAAGAGACAGAAGAGCCAACGAGGAGAGATGCCATGCTGGACCTTGTTCTCACCAACAAGGAGGGGCTGGCAGGGGATGTGAAGCTCAAGGGCAGCCTTGGCTTCAGTGACCATGACATGGTGGAGTTCAAGATCCAGAGGGCAGCAAGGAGGGCGCACAGCAAGCTCACCACCCTGGACTACAGGAGAGCAGATTTTGGCCTCTTCAGGGACCTGCTTGGTAGAGTCCCTTGGGATAAAGCCCTGGAGGGAAGAGGGGTCCAAGAAAGCTGGTTAATATTCAAGGATCAACTCCTCCAGTCTCAGGAGCGATGTATCGCAACAAAGAGGAAGTCAGGCAAAAACACCAAAAGACCTGCATGGATGAACAAGGAGCTCCTGGACAAACTTAGACACAAGAGGGAAGCCTAGAGAGGGTAGAAGCAAGGGCAGGTAGCCTGGGAGGAATATAGAGAAATTGTCAAATCAGCCAGGGATCAGGTTAGGAAAGCTAAAGCCATGAATTAAATCTGAATTTAAGAAGAAATTTGAAAATAAAAATGAGAAATTTGAATTTGAAAAGAATAAATTCTGGCCAGGGTTGTCAAGGGCAACAGAAAATGCTTCTATAGGTATGTCAGTGATAAAAGGAAGACTAGGGAAAATGTAAGCCCTCTCCAGAAGGAAACAGGAGACCTGGTTACCCAGGATATGAAGAAGGCTGAGGTACTCAATGACATTTTTGCCTCAGTCTTCACTGGCAAGTGCTCAGGTCACACTGCCCAAGTCGCAGAAGGCAAAGGTAGGGACTGAGAGAATGAAGATCTACCCACTGTAGGAGAATCAGAGAATTATAGAATCGTTTTGATTGGAAAGGACTTTTAAGATTATCGAGTCCAACCATTAACCTAACTTTACCAAGTCCACCACAAAGCCATGTCCCTAAGTACCACACCTATTCGTCCTTTAAATAACTCCAGGGATGGTGACTCCACCTCTTCTCTGGGCAACTTGTTCCAATGTTTGATAACCCTTGCAGTGAAGAAATTTTTCCTGGTATTCAAACTAAACCTGCCCTGGAGCAACTTGAGGCCATTTCCTCTCGTCCTATCACTTGTTACCTGGGAGAAGACACTAACACCCTCCTCGCTACAACCTCCTTTCAGGTATCTGTAGAGAACAATAAGGTCTGCCCTCGGCCTCCTTTTTTCTAGACTAAACAACCCTAGTTCCTTCAGCCACTACTCATAAGACTTGTTCTCCAGACCCTTCACAAACTTTGTTGCCCTTCTCTGGACTCGCTCCAGCACCTCAATGTCTTTCTTGTAGTAAGGAGCCCAAAACTGAACACAGTGTTCAAGATGCGGCCTCACCAGTGTCGAGTACAGAGGGACAATCACTTCCCTAGTCCTGCTGGCCACACTATTCCTGATACAAGCCAGGATGCTGTTGGCCGCCTTGGCCACCTGGGCACACTGCTTGTTCATATTCAGCTGGCCATTGTTCAACACCTCCAGATCCTTTTCCACCAGGCAGCTTTCCAGCCACTCTTCCCCAAGCCTGTAGCACTGCATGGGGTTCTTGTGCCCCAAGTGTAGAACCTGACACTTAACATTGTTGAACCTCACACAATCAGCCTCAGCTCATCAATCCAGCCTGTCCGGATCCCTCTGCAGAGCCTTCCTACCCTCCAGCAGATCAACACTCTTGCTCAACTTGGTGTTCTCTGCGAACTTATTGAGGGTGCACTTGATCCCCGTATCCAGATCATTGAACGAGATCAGGTTCGATACCACCTAAGGAACTTGAAGGTGTACAAGTCCATGGGACCTGATGAGGCGCATCCATGGGTCCTGAGGCAACTGGCGTATAAAGTTGCTAAGCCACTATCTATCATTTCTGAGAAGTTGTGGCAGTCCAATGAAGTCCCCACTGACTGGAAAAGGGGAAACATAACCCCCATTTTTAAACAGGGAATGATAGGTCTTGCATTCTCACCTCTGGGCCTGGCAAGATCATGGAGCAGATACTCCTGGAAACTATACCGAGGCACATGCAAAATAAGGAGGTGATTGGTGACAGCCAACATGGCTTCATTAAGGACAAATCATGCCTGACAAATTTGATGGCCTTCTACAATGGGATTACAGAGTCAGTGGATAAGGGAAGAGCAACTGATGTCATCTACCTGGACTTGTGCAAAGCATTTGATACTGTCCCGCATGACATTTCTGTCTCTAAATTGGAGAGACATGGACTTGACGGATGGACCACTCGATAGATAAGGAATTGGCTGGATGGACGCACTCAAAGAGTTGCGATCAATGGCTCAAAGTCCAAGTGGAGACCAGTGACGAGTGGTGTTCCTCGGGGATCGGTATTGGGACCGGCGCTGTTTAACATCTTTGTTGGTGACATGGTGTCTTTGTTTAGCCCACACCCAGGGCTAAACAATAAGCAGTTGTTCTATCATGCAATGTCCCTTCCCCAATTCAGAAAAGGAATTGGGGAAAGGAGGGAGACTCATGGGTTAAAATTTAAACAGATTTAATAAAATACGGAAACAAATATCAATGCTAATACAAAAGAAACAAAATTATACTTACCCACAGATTGGTGGCAAGTCACTCCAGGGATAGCAATCGTTGAGAAAAGAGTAGAAGGAGAAAGAGGGAGGGAAGAAGAGAGCAGAGCAAATACCCCTCCCCATCCCCAGCAAGCTTTTTATAGTGAACCTGATGTTAATGTTATAGAATAGACCTGTGGGCCAGCCTGGGTCAGCTGCCCTAGCTTACTGCTAATGGCCTTGATCACCATGGCTGGCCACAAACTGAAACAAAATGTAACAGAAAATTGATTCTATAAATTTTATCCCTGCAAATACAGGACACATGGACAGTGGGATTGAGGGCAACCTCAACAAGTTTGCTGACAACACCAAGCTGTGTGGTGCTGTTGATATGATGGAGGGAAGGGATGCCATCCAGAGGGACTTTGACAGGCTAGAGAAGTGGGCCTGTGTGAACTGCAAGAAGTTCAACAAGGCCAAGTGCTAGGTCCTGCAAGTGGGTCAGGACAATCCCAAGCACAAATACAGGCTGGGTGGACAATGGATTGAGAGCAGCCCTGAGGAGAAGGACTTGGGGGTGATGGTTGAAGAGAAGCTCAACATGAGCCGGCAATGTGCTCTTGCAGCCGAGAAGGCCAACCGTATCCTGGGCTGCATCAAAAGAAGCATGACCAGCGTCGAGGGAAGTGATTCTGCTCCTCTACTCCACTCTCGAGAACCCATCTGGAGTACTGCATCCAGCCCTGGGGACCCCAACATTAGAATGACATGGAGCTGTTGGAGTGAGTCCAGAGGGGGGCCACGAAGATGATCAGAGGGCTGGAGCACCTCTCCTATGAAGACAGGCAGAGAGAGTTGGGGCTGTTCAGCCTGGAGAAGAAAAGGCTTCGGGGAGACCTTCTAGCAGTCTTCCAGTACCTGAAGGGGGCCTACAGAAAAGGTGGAGAGGGATTTTTTACAAGGGTATGTAGTGATAGGACAAGGGGTAACAGTTTTAAACTGAAAAAGGGTAGATATAGATTAGATATTAGGAAGAACATCAAAACAATCAACCATATACTTAATTTAAGCATAAGAATAGCCTAATTGGTTTCAGTATTTGCTGAAACAGGCCTGACTGGGAGGCTGGGATGGTATTCTGTGTTTTAATAATTTCTTAAACTACAGAGTGGAAGAGTCTGTGTACTCATCCACAATATCAAGCATTATTCATTAATATTTTTAAACCCTTTGAAGATACAAAGATTTAAAGATGGATGAACAATATTCTTCTGACTTGAAACTTTTGTTAACACTTATCATTTATTTGCTTATTTGAATATATGCACCACACCTATCTTTCACTGTACTTTTACATCCAAGTTGATGAGATAATCTAGTTTCATTGAACCTAGTTATTTTTAAATGATGTATATTCCCCTTGAGTTAAGAGATAACTGCTGTACCTTATTTATTCTGCTTTTGTCTAAAATAAATACTAGAATATCAACTTCTAAATCGAATACCTGAATAACATATTCTTCACATATTCTTAATATAGAATTCATCACACTATCCTTCTTTCAAGCATGAAATTAATTTAAATCAGTGTCAATAATGTAACCTTTGATGTCAGGTGTAATACTAGTAATATGTATAAAATTGATATTTAACATTTTGTTTAATGTTAGGGAAGGAAGTAAATCCATAGCTTGTGATCACATTGAACTTCAAACCAGGTTAAAGTCTGTCCTAACAAATTAGAAAAAAGTCACTATAGAAAAGTTAGATTAAATCTCATTTTACACTGTTTATAGTCTGTTGCTACATTTTAGAAAAATGACTGTTGCTTCTTTCAGACTACCTGTTAGTCATATTTGTGTTCTGGTTTGGCCTAAACCAGATCAATTTTCCTTTTATTGATTTTTACCTTTAGTTAAGTCTCTTCTAAGTAACTGCACTTTCTGAAACTAACTGCATGTTTTGCAGACAGTGTCTGCTTCCAGGACTGATAACGCTCGAAGTGTATAGTTATCACTGAGGCAGCGGTAGGGATGTTATGCAGAAAGGCTCTTGCTGTACTTATTCCTAGAGAAACCACGGTCACTGCTAAATTCCTCACTGCTTACGAGTGAAGAGCCGAAGGGGGGTCGCACCTCCAGGGAGGAGCAGACAGGGCGGGTGACCGAAAATTCACCAACGAAGGTATTCTTTCCCATACACGTCATTCTCAGTATAAAGTGGGGGGATCACGAGGGTCTCGCTCTCTTTCTGCTATGGCCGGTGTCCGAAGAGGACTCTGTCCGTTTTTCTGCTGCCCTTGATCCCAATGTGTGCATTTCTGAATCCAGTTCCTGTCTGTCACTGAGACCAGTCTGGGCCTTCTCAGAGCCTGCCCTGCAGTGTCAGTGGTGGCATGACCATCATCGGGGGAACTCGATCTTGGTTTTGTATATATTTGTATATATTTAATTATATCCATTATTATTTTTATGCTCTTTTTCATTATTATAGTTTATTAAAACTGTTTTAACTTTCCAACCCGTAAATCTCTCTCCTTTTTCTCTTTCTCTTCCCCTTCTGGGGGCGGGAGGAAGGTTAACAGAGAGTGTCTGCCATCAGTTTAATAGCCAGCCCAGCCTTAAACCGCGACAATTTGCACACAATATTTTTGTTTTGAAGTGATCTTTTTTCAAAATACTCTTTATACCAGGTATTTCATAAAAACACACTTAGAGAGTTTTAGAGGTTTCATCTACAGTTAAATTTATAATATTTAGTTTTATATTAGGAATATGGATTTAAATAGTGTATAATTTCTGAAAAATAAAGAGACAAAACTGATAGTATAGTTTAAACAGATGGACCAGTGCATATACCAGTGAGATTTCCTCTATTAAACCATGAAAGAAATATCTGTAATTCTTTTAAGTTAACATTACTCTGTCAGTAATTCATATTTAATACATAATGGAATAAAGCTAAAGGGCTTAAAAAGGTCAAGGCAGGTAGCAAACACTGGGCTGACCCAGCTGTTCAGATAGTCAGCATTCAGCATCTGTGATAGCCCCGAAAGATCACTAGGATTTGATCTTATTTAGTTTAGTTATTCTGCTTAGGCTTCAACTATGTTAGGTTCTCACTGCTGTTTCAAACATGATTTTAAGGTGTAGTTAAGTATATATATTCCAATTATGCAGTGACGTAGTAAATGCTGTGTGTTACCAGAAACAATAACCAGTGACTACTAAGATGTCTAATGTTAAAAAAAAATGTCTTTTGAAGTGCACCAGACAAAATCACTGTATTAAATGCAAACACCTTAACAAATAAATAATAGCCATTTGTATTATTCTGTGCTTTACTAATTACATACACCTGTATTTATTTTATCAGTATATTTAGACAAAATAAGTAAAGGGATCGAAGATAGCAGCTGGGGACCTGGAAGTACATCTTAGAGCACACAAAATGATGCTGTCCATGTGTTCCTTTTTTATTGAATTGCATCCTTAGCTCACATGCTGTCCTGGTTTGGACTAAAACAGAACTAATTTTCCTTTCAGTGATGTTTCCTTTCAGCTAAGTTTCTTCTAAGTAACTGCATTTTCTGAAGCTAACTGCATGTTTTGCAGACAGTGTTGGTTTCTAGGACTGATAACGCTCCATGTTTATAGTTATTACTGAGATAACAGTAGGAATGTTATGCAGAAAGGCCTTGATTAGATTTATTCCTAGGGAAACCAAAGTCACTGCTAAATTCCTCACTGATTATGAATGAAGACCGCAGAAGGGTTGCACTTCCAGGGAGGAGCAGACAGGACAGGTGACCCAAAATTGACCAGTGAGGTATTCCATCCCATACATGTCATTCTCAGTATAAAGCTGAGGGATCACAAGGGTCTCACTCTCTTCTTCTATGACTAGTGTCTGAGGAGGACTCTGTTTTTCTACTGTCCTCGATCCCAATCTGTGCATTCCTGAATTCTGTCCCCATCCATCACTAAGTCCAGTCCAGGAGTTCCTGGAACCTGCCCTTCAGTGCCAGTGGTTGCGTGATCATCACCGGGGGAGCTCGATCTCGGTTTTGTATATGTTTGTATATATTTAATTATATCCATTATTATTGTTATACTCTTTTTCATTGCTATAGTTTATTAATACTGTTTGAACTTTCCAACTCATCAGTCTCTCTCCTTTTTCTCTTTTCCTTCCCCTTCTGAAGGGAGGAAGAAGTTAATAGAGAGTGTCTTCCACTGGTTTAATAGCCAGCCCTGCTTTAAACTGTGACACATGTAGACACGTTGTAGTGTAAATTTAGATATATATCTGAATCCCACCACCAATAAAAATGCTAGATATTCTATATCTATTATGACATACATTATGACATATAATAACACTCCTTAAAATTCAATTGGTTATAACTGGCATTGTCTTGGACCAATTCAGCTCAACTAAAATCTTAGTTTTCTTCTGGAAATGTTATTTTCTGTTGGCTAGGTATTTATAGGTGTCCAAAGTTAGTTGGGACTGAAAAGCCCTGGTGCAAGTGCTCATTAAGGATCCCAGTGAAAGAGACACTCAGACTTTACAAATATTGGTTAAAATACCATTTATAGGAGATAGCACAAAAAGGAAAAAGGTCATAACAGGGAAGGGATTTACATCCCTTCAGATTCTGGGAACGCCAAATTGTGCAGCACTGGATGAACACAAATCAGGGTACATGCAGTACAGACCCAATCCAGGGAGAGGTTCACAAGAATTTTATTCTTTAGAGATTTTATAGGATGCTCTTAGAAATAAACAACTCTATTGAGTATTTCTACTGTCAAGCAAAAGGATATTATATGAAGATTTGCTGCTTCACTTCAAGATAAGATGAGACGTGCAGGTGGCGTAATGGCCAGATGCCAAGTGGGAGTCACATACAGGCTTCTCTGTTGCAGCCAGCTAAGTTCATCCACTGTCCAGAAGATAAGAACAATGCAGCACATGCCTGTGCCTACTCAGGTTAATTGTATATGGATCACTAACTCCTTGATGTGCAATAGTCTTCTGGTTAGAAACACTACAGGGAAGAATTCAATGACTACCACTTAAATGTTTCTACTTGTCTACACATCTTTCTTTTTATTATAAGAATATTTAACATTTCATTTTACTGCAAGTATTGCTCTTCTTAATTTTGTATGAAGCCATGACTGCTCAGCAAGCAAAAGTTCTGCAGAATTTAGTTCTTCCTCTTCTTTTTCGTCTTTGAGTCCTGAAAAAAATGAAAGTGGATGTTCATTAGAAACTCTAAAACCAGCCACTTCTAAACCTGATTCTGCTACAGATATTTATTTTCCAAGATCTTTATTCCATCTCTTTAATCATGCTGCGATCTTCTTTTTCCCTCTCTTTCTACAGTTGCCTGCCTTAAACTACATGCAGTTCTTTCTTTAGAATCCATGACAACTGACGTAGAGATAGTGTTGAAAAAAAACCTCACTCTCTGTATAATAATAATAATTAATTTCTATAGTGTTATCCATACCATGCACTGAATTAAATCAGAATTTATTGCAGGGTTCATAGTTTAAAATTCTGTGATGCATACATAAGGCCTAATAAAGCTTGAAACAGTAGAAAGTTAGACATACTAGAATAACCAAAGCAGTGACATACTAGAATAACCAAAACAGTCAAATGAGCATCACAGTTGTTAAGCTATGAATACTCATTAACTATACTGCTGTCTGTCTCAATATATATCTATTTATATATATTTAATTATCTCCAACGTGATATTTTCCTCAGCTGAACATTTTTCTTACCTCACCCAGCACCTGATCTGAAGTTCGCTCATCCTAAGAGTGGTCTGAACTCTAGGCTATCAGCCTTTTATAGTGAAAGTGTGGCTCTTCCATGTTTTCTATACAACAAGAACCAATAAAAGACTGCTTTGCCCTCCTTACATAAAGTTTCATGAATCCGAAGTCCAAATGATCAAAGGTCATGATTTTGAAATATTCAAGATATTTCTTGAAATCACAATTTATTTTGCATATTCCTAGCCCACACTACTCTTTGGCCTTTGAGTTAGTATACAAGTAGTCTGTGCATAGGTGCACTCATGGCTGGTATGCATTAGATTACAGGGGCAGTCATAGCTGGTACACACTGAAATATAAAGTGTAATCATTGCTAACACATATTGCATTACTTTCCATTGTGCTAACCCACTGAGAAACGTCAGTAACAGAGATTACTAACCATTAACAAAAAATTACTGAAAATAAAACCATACCTATTATTTTCCTCCAGAAACCAAGATGTTTCTCTTCACTTCTCTATGATTTTCAGAAATAAATGATAGTGGCTCAATAGCCTTTGAAATGAAGGAACAAATATAATCCAGGCCAAGTGGTAGGTACTGTGCTTCATTTAACAGTCTTGTACTCCAACAGCTTCTTATCAAACTGTATATTGACAAAGTCTTTATTGCTTTGGAATTATGTGTACCTTTCTAATTTATCTTTTCTTGTTAAATACCGATTTAATAAAGCACTTCATTAGCTCAGCCATTTCAGAAACACACTGATTTTATATCCCTCCTCATTTCTTATAGGTTTGTTACTTTAGCATTTTCCTCTTGATACAGATTAAAAATTCTTTGACTTCTACTAACCTTGTAATCCTCTCACCCTGGATCTTTTTGGGCAAATTCTACTAAGAGACTGTGTGAATAGGTTATACACAAATTAAAAATAAAAATCAAATTACTTATTGACTACATATGTAGTTGGACTAATAAGCTAGAAGATTCAGCACTGTTATGCTCACCAGCCCCGTGAAATCTATGGTGACTCTTTGCTGGCTAGGCAGCTGTCACATAGGGAAAGAAGATCCTTGAAACAATTTGGTCCTAGATGTTGCTGAGTTGCCACCCTTTGAATCTTTTAGTTTTTCCCTTTCAATGTCACTAGTTTTTGTCTTGAGTCTTTGACTTTTCAGTTATCCTCATCTCAACAATATTACCTTTCTCTGCAATTTTACTTCTCCTATCCCTGTCTTGCAAGTATGTAGTCTACATACTTTGGTACAGATCTTTTCACAGCTCCACAATTTTTAGCAGGAATTTCAGGCAAGTTTATGCAGCTATGCACCAACATTGCTAGGCATTGGATTACAGTCAACTGAAGCACAGGGAGGTGGTATGTAAGTGCTCTGACTAATGTCAAATTAATTTGGGGAGATGGGTTGTTTGGGAAGTATAAGTAGTTTTCTGCAACCCAGACTCAATACTGTACACGTTTTCTTCTTTTACCTTCTGTACTTCTAATGTGGTTTAGAGGAACAGAACTGTTTCTTGAAACTGTGGGGCAGATAAAGCTTTCAGGACTTTTCAGTTTCATCAATAAAAACATAAGAAGTAAAGGAAAGGTGATAGAGAGATGGAAGAAAGAAGGAGAAAATATCTTGAAGCTGTCAAAACATTTCACATAGATCTGTAAGAATAGCCTTCACTTCTATAAGTTTCTTTATGTTACACTTTCAAAAGGACTCAAAAGATAAGTTTGATAATATTTATGTTAATATTTTCAGTGTAAATTAATTCTTGGATTGAATTATAATCTCTAGTATTTAGATTATGATGAATAATCACAACATGCATTGAACAACAAATATTCTAGACTTGAACTACGTATCTGCTATATTTGAGCTGAAAGAGGAAATTCTTCAATTAGGCATCCACCACTTCAACCCCAGGGAGACATGTCTACTAGAGGAGAGAAGGTAAAGCAATTCTGCATCACTGAATTGTCTAATTCAAATTTCATTGCATGATTCAGACAACAAAGCAGCTCCACCTTTTTTGAAAGTCTCTCCCAATACTCTGAAGAAAATGTTGGCTGAGTCTTGAAAGAACTCTTTCAGGAACTGAGCTAGAATTCGGAGTGGATAAAAGTAGTCCTCATCCTTAGTCCAGGAGAGTTTTTCCTTTTTAGACTGTGAAACATTGTACATTATCTGGAATATTTGAACTAATCCTATTACTGTTGCTATTAATCAACATATTCTTCTATGAAAATATATGCCAGCTTCCTTGAAACTGCCAAAGTTAAAGAACAAGTGATGTCAGTAACATCTCCCTGTGAAAGTTTTTGAATCCTGCGTTCCGAGAAAGTAACAGATTTAAGATTATAATGATTTTCTGAGTGTTTCATAAATAATAATTTCCTTTGAGGTGAATTCTTAGTGTCATTGAAGGTTTAATTAGTATTACTAAAGAGTGATTTACTTTTAAGCAACACTTCTCATCACGTCAAAGGCCCTTTTCATGCTATCAAGTATAAATAAATGTATTTTTAGTATACACATGTACATAGCCTTTCTCTCATCCTCAATGGAACAATACTAGAATAGCAAGGATCTTTTTAGAGTTTTAGAGAAGAATCTTTTTAGAGAAGACCAGTAGATAAATTCTGGTAACTTATTCAGTCTTTCTGAAAATACTTAGAATATTAGTTTAGAAGAAAAGAAAAGGGTGATAGATAGCTCTTCATTGGAGACATTTACCTCCTTTGTTGAAGAGATGTGAATAATCAGCATTTACTTTTCTAACCATAATAATCTGATAAGGTCCCGTAGCAAAGCATCATGATGAGAAATGACTTTCCCTATTTCTATCCGTTATGGAAATCTCACTGTGTTTATCCGAAGGGAAGATGTAGAGAAAATGTTCCTCCAACTCCTAACTGATTTATGCTATGCCTGGAAAAGAATGCTTTTGGCTGCTGTGCTCTGTCTATGAATGGACCCACCAGGAGTACATTATGGTTGTGCCCAATTCATTCATCCTCTTCCAGTTCACTTCACTGGATCCCAACAGGGAACACTGGCATGCCAGAGGCAGTAAATTCTCTGCAGTACAGCCCCACTGTTTGAGGAATTTCTGGAGGGAGACGGCATTCTGTGGAAAAGAGAAAAAAACTGTTGTGAGGTTTCTTGCAATATCATTTTATTTTGGGGCAGAAAGAAAATGGGCCAATTCCATAACGAGGGGAGCAGCTCTGGTGCTGGCAATATGTGCAGCGGAATGCTCTAGCACGGTGCACAGGGGGGTTTCCTGAACTAGGGGAACCTCAGAGGGAGCTGAGAGAGCCTCCAGGAGCCTGCAGCTTGCTCCAGAGCAGCTGAGAGACCCGCGTGGGGTCAGGAGTGACAGCAGCCAAGCCCAGCCACACTCATATAAAAGAAACCCTTAGGGAACGTCAGTGACCAGGAGTGCTGTGAACAGGGCAAGCACACATGGCGTGGCACATCAGCCAGGGTGTGGCACGGCAGTTTGCACAGCAGTTTGTGCAGGGAGGGCATGCAGGAAGGGTGCTGAAGCTCTGTCAGCTCCACCGGGGAGCAATGGTATCCACCCAGTAGAAAGCCATGGCCTCTCTAAGGCCTGCACCCACCCCAACTGATGCAGCTTCCCAGACAGAGCTTCAGTGGGAACACGCTGCCACCCAGGTGCCAGGCTTCAGGGTCTGCTCTGCTCTTACACCAGTACTGGACAACACCAGTGAGCACAGCTGTGGAAGGTGCACCCACATAGAGGAACTGCTCTGCTTAATGACAGAGCTCTGGGAGCAGGTGAGCAGCTTGAGAAGTATGAGGGAGCGTAAGAGAGAGAGAGACTCTGTGAATAGCACCCTGCCTTCCCTGAGACATGCCTGACAGGCAGAGAGAGCACATGACAAGGGGGATTCCTCTGTCTTCTCTCCACCCAGATGAACACAGCGACTTAAGAGATAAAAGTCAATGGCAGCAAATTCCTTCCCGGTGCAGCAGGTGCAGCAAGCGCATCTCCTCCATAGCTGCCTCACTTTCCCTGGTGCCCTTGCGTAATAGGTATGAGGCTTTGCAAGGGGACAAGGATGATGGTTCGGCAAGTTCGGAGGTGTCACCGAGGTTAAGTTGACCTAAGCCCTGTGTCAAAACAGCATCCATAAAGAAAAAAAAGATGGACTGAGACAGCAGACTGAAGGAGCTCATTAATACACCATCCCACAAGCATTGGCATGCTGCTCCCAGGCTGGTCTCTAGAGAGCCTGGTTTTGTCCCTTTCTCCCTTCAAATCTAGTTTAAAGCTCTTTTGATGAGCCCTGCTAACTCCTCCACAAGGATCCTTTTCCCCCTTTGAGACAGGTGTACCCCATCAATTGCCAGCAGGCCTGGTGTCACATAGACCGTCCCATGATCAAAAAACCCCAAACTGTGCCAGTGGCATGGAATCTTGGAGCCAGATATTGATCTGCTGGCTCTTCCTGTTTCTCTCCTCATCATTCCCTGCAACTGAAAGGACAGAGGAGAACACTACCTGTGCTCCTGATCCCTTAACCAATCATTCAAAGGCCCTGAAGTCTCTCTGGATTGCCCTCAGACTTCTTGTTGTAACTTCATCACTGCCTACTTGAAAAATCAATAATGGGCAATAATCTGAGGGCGGTACCAGGGTAGGAAGTTTCCTCATCACATCTTTAACCCAGGCACCAGGGAGGCAGCAGACTTCTCTAAGAAGTGGGTCTGGTCTGCATATTACACCTTCTGTTCCACTCAAGGGAGTCTCCTATGACAATGACCTGTCTTTTTTTTCTTTATGGAAGCAGTTTGTGGTGCTCCTGGTCGCTGGTGCTCCCTAGAGGTGTCTTTTATAGGTGAGGGGGGGCTTGGCTGCGGTTGCTCCTGGCCCCACCCAGCTCTCAGACACTGTTGCATGAGCTGTGGGCTCCTGGCAGCTCTCTCGGCTCCCCCTGAGGTTCCTCCAGTTCAGGAACTCTCCCTGTGCACCGTGCTACACCACTCTGCAGAGCTGCTTGTTGAGTTACATATAATGTTACTCAACTCATATCAGCCACACCAAGAACAATTTTTATCATACATCTTCAGAACCACATCAAAACAAATGAAACACATATCTATAGATTGCTGGACTGCTGGAAGCAAACTTTGCTCATTCGTCCAAAAATTAACACCGTTTAACATAATTCTGACATTGAGAGGCAGAATTTCATTCGTACATCAAAATGTTTCTCTTCAATTTTATAAAAAACCCTTTTCACTTATTGCCATGTTGAACTTAAAATTCTCAAGAAGGTAAATAATAATATTATTTGGTTTCCATTTCCTTTGAGATACTTAAAGGGAAATATTAACTCAGGTTCTTAGTGAAGGATTAATCTCATCAAACAAACATAAATTGACAGGGTGGATTAATCTCACCCAATAGATGTCCACAGTGCAGAACCTGTATCTGAACTAGTCATGCTAAATTCTCATATAATCGATGGAAAGAACAGGCACTTAGAGGGTCTGATTCAGCTGACCTATTTTAGATACTTATATTTGAACAAATATCTATTTCTCTCCAGTGACTAAGGAAGGAGCTTAGAGTGACTAACTCCAATGTTAAGCAAACATACTTTTAATGAACTGCAGAATCTAATGGACTAAGACCAAGTTAAGACTTGAGTTATTCCCATTGAAAAATAGAATTGGATTTTCAGACTCCTTTAGAACCAGAGAACATTAGTGTTACTAAACACATTAACTTTTTCCCAGATGTCATTTTCACACTTCTTCCTAATGACCTTGAGCTACATCTAGATTAAACCTGACCTGACATCTTTTAAGTTGGTTTTACATCTGATTGATGCAAATTTCATAAACAAACTCAGAGCTTAGACATTTTAGTTTTGCAAGAAAATTTTATCCAGGATTCAGCTCTAGAGTTCTACATCTAAATTTAGGATACTACGGTTTAGAGGTTTAGCTCCAGACTATTTACAGCTATATTTGCACGTATGCGTGAGCACAAGATTCAAATCAGTTGCCTAATTGGTTCAGAACAGGTGCATTTACAGCCATCTGAGACACCTGAGTATATCTGAGACATTCAACAGTTGTATTGTCAGGCATAAATGACTCTGCTGTTGTGGAGCAGACCTGAAGCCAGCTGTGACATCTCACTTAGATTAGATGCCTCTGCTCAGGCAACTAATTAGACGTCCTACACAATGCAGTCACTGGTGTCTGAAGAGCTATTTTGCTGAGCCAGGTGTTGACAAATGGAATAGACAAGTGAATAAGTGTGTTTTGGTGAGCTTTGGTTTTGTTTATTTCTGAAAAAATGAGGACTGGAAAATTTCTTGGTGCCTTATAATTTCTTTAAAAAAATCACCTAATTAATTCTTTTTAGCAAAAGAATTCACTAAACCCAACCAAAAATAATTTAAAAACCCAAGAAATGTTGTGTACTTTGAGGTACTACCCTGGAAACTGGGACAACAGGTTAGCACAAAACAGTTCTACAGAGGGAAGACAATTTGGGAAACGAGGGAAGCAAACTGTCCAACAAAAACTGTCCTGGTAAACACAATGTACAATGTTGAATTTCTGTTCTTCTTTTAAGGCACATCTGCTCTTTAAATAGGTGTAAAAATATTACATACTGATTCTTTAATTTATTGCATATTGTTCCTTAAGGGTTTCATCTTATACATAGGTGCAGAAAATGTATGCTGCATTTTTTGCTTGAAAAAGGAAAGAGCCTTAGTTTGAGTTATTAAATAAGTACAATCAAGAGAAAAAAAATATAACATTTTGCAATTACATAGACCTTTTCTGGACACAGATAAGTGTTCAGTTGTGCTTTATATGTATGGTTTACAGAAAAAGGCAAGCAGTTTCTTCTATTCTTTGGGTGATATTTAAATTGAAGTTCATTACTTCGGGTGCTTCAACTTTGTGGATATCAAAACTTTGAAATATTTGCTTTTTTATCTAGTAATTTAGCTCTAGATATTTAATTTGGACAACTTTGGCTTTAGAATTTCACTCTGCAATAAGTCAGTGATGAAGAGTAACTCTTCTCTCCCAGTCACAACTTGAAGTCTGTTGAATAGCGCATGTACAATAGACAAATAGACAGACCTCTGAAGTCAGATGGCATATCATGTATACAAATTTATACTTCCTCGTGGGACTACTTTTCCTTTTCATGAAAGCTGAATGATTTCCTATACACCCCACTGCACATAGAAATGAGCAGGCTGCATTATCCCCAGGCTACTGCCAGGAATAGAAAATAACCCTAACCCTTTTCTTTCATTTTAATGGCTTTTGGTGTGTGGGGGCATGGTGGTGAAGAAATGTATCTCTGTGAGTAGTATTAGCATTGCTTTTTACATTTGGTACCAACTGTCCCTGAACTTTATTTGGGTGAAGGTTGAATCTTCACAGAAAGTCCACACAGAAAGGAAGAGTAATCACAGCAAAACAAAAATACAGTAGAAAACCTGTATCTTAATTAATTACAAAAAAAGAAAAAGAAAAAGAAAAAGAAAAAGAAAAAGAAAAAGAAAAAGAAAAAGAAAAAGAAAAAGAAAAAGAAAAAGAAAAAGAAAAAGAAAAAGAAAAAGAAAAAGAAAAAGAAAAGAAAGGAAAAGAAAGGAAAGGAAAGGAAAGGAAAGGAAAGGAAAGGAAAGAAAAGAAAAGAAAAGAAAAGAAAAGAAAAGAAAAGAAAAGAAAAGAAAAGAAAAGAAAAGAAAAGAAAAGAAAAGAAAAGAAAAGAAAAGAAAAGAAAAGAAAAGAAAAGAAAAGCTTTCTGCTAGTTTAGCTTCCCAGATATTTTTAGGAGTAGTAACTGTCTGATTATTCTGTGATGTTAAGGTATGAATTTTTAATATTAGTTTGTTCCAAAGAATGAGATATGATACTTAACACAGTTGGGAAATATGAGGATTTTTCTTACTAAAAAAATACCTTTTGACTATCAGAAATATTTGCCACATTGCATAAATATAGATTATGGTACCTATTGAGACCAGTAAGTGATGGATTATTATTACTATCTTTTTAATGAATACGGGAAAATACAGTCTCCATTAGAAGTCCGTTCAGAACTTCAGGAGTGATGACGTCTGTGAGAATTTTACTTTTTCAGAAGAAGAGTATGTCCCTGATTCTCTCAGGCTGATGCATCTGTAATGGATGTCTCTGGATCTATGCTGAGCCCCATTAAAACACTTTTCTGGATACAGAAGAACATCCATCAGAATCAGCCTGTTGATGAGGCCCTATGTTCTGGTAAAGATCATCAGAGTGATGCATAGAGAGTCTTGAAGTCCCATTTAAACACTTCAAATAGACTGTAAGTGGGAGTTAAATACTTTATAGATTTCTGATGGCTTTTCACAGAGGGAATTACACCCTAAGTGAATATACAGGCTGCCTACACCGTTTGTACAGTGTCAGGAATTCATAAGCTGCCTTTGTTCAGAGAATTTCTGTATCCTTTTTACACTGTAGACTTCTCATAGGAATTGTTTTATGTCTCTAATACTGATAGCCTATAAACTTTAAAACACATGGGTATTTTTTAAAACAGCAGTTACCAATTTATCATTTTCAGAGAGTCAGAGGGTTAGGATATTTTTCATTGTATCAAACCCATATTAGTCCAATACAAAGAATAAGACAAAGTTATTTGTGTCTTTTTTTCCCCCTATAAACTAAGGAGAGTGTATGATTTTAATATCATTTGTCTCTGATCTCTGTCTGCCTTCACTTATGCTAGTTATTTCTTCAAAACTTCCATTGTTATTTGATTCCAATAGAGAGATCACAGAATCTCACAGAATCACAGCATCACTCAGAGTGGAAGGGACCTCTTGAGATCATCTACTCCAATCCCCTGCTTGAGTAGGGTCAGCTACACATTGTTGCCCAGGACCATGTCCAGTTGGGTTTTGAATATCTCCAATGATGGAGACTCCATAATCTCTCTGGGCAACCTGTTCCAGTGTTTGAGCACCCTCACAGTAAAGAGGGTTTCCTTGTATTCAGATGGAATTACACGCATCTCAGTTTTTGCACGTTGCCTCTTGTCCTGTTAATGGGCACCACTGAAAAAGGACCGTCTCCCTTTCTTCGTTACATCCCATAACGTTTTTATACACATTGATAACATCTCCCCTGAGCCTTCTCTTCTCTTCTTTCTCTTCCCTCTTCTCTTCTCTTCTCTTCTCTTCTCTTCTCTTCTCTTCTCTTCTCTTCTCTTCTCTTCTCTTCTCTTCTCTTCTCTTCTCTTCTCTTCTCTTCTCTTCTCTTCTCTTTCTTCTCTCTCTTCTCTTCTCTTCTCTTCTCTTCTCTTCTCTTCTCTTCTCTTCTCTTCTCTTCTCTTCTCTTCTCTTCTCTTCTCTTCTCTTCTCTTCTCTTCTCTTCTCTTCTCTTCTCTTCTCTTCTCTTTCTTCTCTCTCTTCTCTTCTCTTCTCTTCTCTTCTCTTCTCTTCTCTTCTCTTCTCTTCTCTTCTCTTCTCTTCTCTTCTCTTCTCTTCTCTTCTCTTCTCTTCTCTTCTCTTCTCTTCTCTCCTTCTCCTTCTCCTTCTCCTTCTCTTCTCTTTTTTCTCTTCTCCAGGCTGAACAGGCCCAGCTCTCTCAGCCTCTCCTCATATGACAGATGGTCCAGTTCCTTAATCATCTTTGTGGCCCTGGGCTGTTCTCACTCCAGTAAGGCCATAACTCTCTTGTATTGGGGAGCCCAGAAGCGGACCCAGTACTCCAGATGCAGCCTCGCCAATGTTGAATAGATTACATGATACAGGATTTACATTGCAAAAGCAGTATGAAATCTTGAAAAACTTAGAAATGCATGGAGTACTTCAGATCTACTTGTCAATGCTTATTTCTTATGGCTGTATATTAAATAGTTATAGTGGGTGAATGTGGTTTCTGTAAGATTTTACTTATCTAAGTACTTTTATTTTTTGAGAAATACTAATTTTGAAAACTTTGATCCCGAAATCCCTCATCTTTTTGTTCTACATACTTAGCATATATGCTATCAGAGGAGACAGACAAGGATCTGAATTCTCTTTTATCTGTTTGTGCCCTACTTTAAGTAGTGTTATATCTGTGGCAGATTTATTCCATTTAATGAGACAAGTCCATTAGTAAATTACTCAAATGTTTAGTTTCTGACAGAATATAGATCCACGAGCAATATAGATTTACAAGCCATTAAAAAGAAACCATTATGACATTATTTTTATAGATAGTAAAGCTTCTGAAATACACATAAAATGTAGGAAGTTGGTTTTTGCACCTAGGATTTCTATTTCTTACAACTTTTACAATTTTTTTTCCTGGCTGAATTTGTTAGGGTTTTTGGAGTTTTTTTTTTTTCTAGTCAACGGCCATCGTACATCACAGGATTTTACAAAAAGTCACTTTTACTTTGAATCTTTTCTATAAGATTACCTTGATTAATGAAATCTTATGCAAGGATTCTGAGACTCATTATTTGTCAAGATACCTGTGACAAAGTTAGAAAAACAGAATAATCGCTTTCTGATGGCCCCAAATCTTCATAATTAGCAACTTATTTCATCAAGAAATGCATTATTATATGTAAACTGGAAATAAATATTTCTGTTTCAGGTTTAATCAAGATTATATCAATAAATAAATGTGGGACTCATGACTCGGCTTAATGAATCTACACTTACTTCTTAATGTAGTTACCAAGTCACCTCCACTGTGAATTTAAACAGCAACTGTTTCGAAGGGACTCACATAAACTAAGGTGCCACAAATTTTCCAGTGGTAGAAGAAACCTTAGCCCGTGCTTGAAAAAACATTATTAAAAATGCACTTTCATTGCAAAGGCTAAATGCAAGAGCAGATAAGTGGAAATGATGAGCAGAGAATTGGAAATCATGAAGTCCATTTTTTGACAGGAAGGAAGAGAGAAAGGGTTCCTTTCTTAAAGTGAATAAAAGTACATATTTGCTTAACTATTTGCAGTATTAGCTCTCAAAAACCATTAGTAGACTATTTGATGGGAATACTAGTAGGCTCAAATGAACACAAGTATAGGAGTATGAAAGGTGACATCTTTCATTTTTGGTTAATAATGTTTCCAGCTGCAGATAAATCTTTTATTCACCACTGGTAAGAACATGATTGGAAATATGTGTGCTGCGATGTCTGACATACCTCTAGCATGAAGTGACTGAACAGGATGGAGTCCAGAAGAGCAAATAAAAAATGATAAGCAGTCCCTAGATTTTAGCTGAGAAGAAAAGGTAACTGTCACATTCATTCTCACACTATCCTCTTTTTTCTTTTTTTTTTTAATAATCATTTTCAAACTTAAAAAAACAAAAGTGATGGCATTCTCTATGTGGATGACAGAGTATAATGACATACAGAACTGTGGAAGATTTCACTTAGATGTTCAATACAACTTGCCTATGGCAGGAACAATCAAGCACTAGTATGAATTGCTTAGGTAGGCTGCAAAATCTCATTTGCTCCTTTTTTTTTTTTGATATATCACAAACAAAAACTGGGTGAATTTTCAAGGGTTTGTAGCTCTATTTTCTGTCATGCTGTTTGCTAATACACTGGTAATGATGATAATGTTTTCTATTAGTTAAAGTATTATCTGTTATTCATAGAATCATAGCATCACGGAATCATAGAATCATAAAATGGTTTGTGTTGGAAAGGACCTTCAAGATCATCCAGTTCCAACCCCCAACCATGGACAGGGACATCTTTCACAAGATCAGGTTGCTCAAAGCCCCATCCAACCTGGCCTTGAACGCTTTCAGGGAGAGGGCACCCACAACTTTTTTGTTACTACACAGAGAAAACCGTAGTAGAAATAAGTAAACTGTGATTCAAAAGGTAAATGAATAGCTTTATTAAAATCAATAACTGTTTCTGTATTAGGATGCAATCTGTAGGATACCCTGATTTTTTTCTGGCTTTCTATATACTAGTAAATTAAACAAATCTTAAACTATTCTCTGGTATTGACACCAACCGATATGAATCAGCACACAATAGTGTTAAATCCGCTTGCCCTCCCAAATAATGCAACCATGACAACTTGTGTATCAGAAATGGTTACTGACTTGTGTTCGTTCCTGAAATATGTCCAGGAGTATTTTGGGAAATTGCTAGTCAGTTTGGGATGAAAGCGCACCAGTAACTCTTCTAGCAAATAATCAGGAAAGATAATTCAGTCCAAGTGCTGGGGGACTGGCACTGCTTGTTTCATTTGTAGCTACATCAAGATCAAGGGACCTGCTGGAGCATGCCAAGACTCCCTTCCAGACCACATGCTTGGGTGTCCTTTCCATGTGACAGAATGAGCCTTCTCGCCTCTGCTTCATCTCCAACAGAATTAGAATGACCAAGACTCTATTATAAATACAGTCAGGAGTTCATTATCATGCCTTTAAAATTTATTTATTTATATATTAATAAAGTTTTATTAATAAAAATGAATTTTACATAATTTCTGTGTTTTCAAAAATAAAAATTCCAGTGTTTTCAGAATTTTTAAAGTTTATATCCAAATTTTCAGACAATAAAAAAAAACTATTCTGCTATTGTTATTTTTCAGCCTAACGGCTGTCACACAATGGTTCTGAGTATACATTTTTTTAATGCGTTGCTCATTGCTGGTATCAAATGTGATACGTTGATTAATTATTTGTAATGAGATCTTAATGTCCAGCATCTTTATCACTGCTAACATTGGGTGGACTGGAATCTGTTTGGGTATAATTCTGGAAAAATCTGCAAAAGCTACTAATTTTTAAAAGAAATTTAGACAGAATCTAGAAATGCTTGGTTTATTAAATGGAATACTTAAATCGCACAGATTCTGTTCTTTTGAAGGAAATAAATGTTACATAATGTTTCTGAACAAAGCACTTTATTCTAGGAATTTTTATTGAAATTCACATAGTGCATTTAGAATAACTATACTGCAGCACCCTAAAGTGCTACACTTTACGAATTGCAAATGGTCTTATTTTAAGCAGGGTGCTTTTTATTTTTTCTTTTAAGCTTTTCTGAGAACTATCAAGATGACAAGTTGATTTTACTGAACTTTTTTCAGGCAGAGCAGTTGAACCAAAAATGATAATTTGATTAAATCTTAGTGTGGCACGAATATCTATTGATTTTGCTGGATTTTTTTTTAATCAACAGCCACTACTCTTTTAAATTAAAAACCAAAATGCTGATACTTATCAAACAGGCTTTACTGAATAAGTAGTTAAAATGCTTCAGATCTCAAATCAATAAACACACTAATTATATGCCTTAATTTTAAACACATGATTTACTTCTCTATTGAACCAATTTATATTGGAAGTGTAATTTTTTTCTTGGCTTGAAACAAAGGAAGAAAGAATAATCCCAGCAAAGGCGTTTTTGTCATCGTTCAGTTGTTACTTGCATCAAATTTCAGAAGGCAGTTATCTTTGGCATTCTCACTTTTTTTTCTTGTATAAATGAAATATATGTTATCATTTGAAAGTTTCCTTTAATCAGACATCGTTCTTCTACTTGCTTTCGTTAAAATGGAGAGGGGAAATTAAATAAAATGAAATCATCAGGTAGTGGCATGAATTAGACAATGAGCATATTGGCTGTTTTCTCAGATTTCTCACCACCCTCATTGCTACAGCTTTTGGCACATTGTATTAGGGAAGATACCGTTTTAAAAGTGTGTGTTGTCTTCTATTAAAAACAAGATTAAAAAAAAAACCCCAACAACACAATATGCATGTAGAGCATATCCTTTAATTCAGAATGTCCCGGTAGCACATCAGAGTATATTATGGAAATCGTCTTTTGAAAGAATACACAAGATTTTTTTCTTTACAGTTAGGGAAACTTGTTAAAAACGTTACACTTAAATGAATGGAATTCGTCTGCTTGTGTCTTAGGCAATAAGCAGTTCACTTACTTTCCATTGTCTGGTCTAGAGACCCCTGGAAAATGATCTTACTTTTCTGTGTCAACAAATTATTTAATTCATTTTAAAGTTATTTTATTCTATTGTTTATAAGTTCATGGAAAGCAGATTTTTAAATTAGGGCACCTCTAAAAATGAAAAACTGATTTTACAGTTTTTATGGCATTTTAGACTAGCTTTACTGCTGAAGACAAATGAGAAAAAGAGAAAATAATGAATCCATGCAAACATACTGAAGACTTTGTGGCCCATACAGTGGATAATAGCTTTTCCATCCTCTCCATCATTCTTAAGTGTGAATAGATTATCCAAATTACAGTGCAGTTGTATGGAAAATGCTTCTTATTAATATAACCAGACACCTTTGTGTGGAGAGTGATGATGGTATAGTATACAATTAGAATTTGCAGAGTGTGGCTGTCAATGCTATATCTAAGCTTCTTTTTTAAAGGAACTGGCATTTAAAAATTGAGTCTGAACTACTTCTTGGAGGAACGGAAGTGCAGTGAACACGTATTGTAAAACAATATCAAAGAAATGCTGACTAAGAAAGCAGATAGTCTGCAGAAGTGCACAATATAGAATAGGAAAACAAATTCAAGCCAATAAAACCTTTACTTCTGCAAGATCAAAACTCAGAACTATTCAGTTTTCTACACCTTTCCTTCATTCTTAATCTAACTCTTTGCTGTACAATCTGTTCAGCCTTGATTTAAGAAAAAATAAAATAAAAAAAAAAAGAAATCTATCTTCTATTGTTCATTCTTGCATTACCAAGAAGGTTTGATTCTGAGGTCTGCTATGTTTTATTTAAATAGATTCAGCAATATGTACCATTTCCACTGCAGTACGTGTAGAGTTATTATTCGCTTTGAATTCCTGTGAGGGAGCAGAGGTGACTATGAGCTGTTTCTTCATCTATCCTTAACTTTCTAATTTGTCAAACCTATTCTTTGTCGGACTTCTGTTTACCCATACAGATAGGAAAACAGATAGTGGCTTATTGTCCTTCCAAGCTACTTTAAGTTTTATTGTTTAAAGTGTCTAAATAACTGAAGGTTATTTAGTTAGAGAGTTGGGTGGGGAGAAATTTAATGAAATATAACAAGGGCAAGTGTAGAGTCCTGCATCTGGGTAAGATCAACCCCATGTACCAGTACAAGTTGGGGGCAGACCTGTTGGAGAGCAGCGTAGGGGAAAGGGACCTGGGGGTCCTAGTGGACAACAGGATGACCATGAGCCAGCAGTGTGCCCTTGTGGCCAAGAAGGCCAATGGCATCCTGGGGTGTATTAGAAGGGGTGTGGTTAGCAGGTCAAGAGAGGTTCTCCTCCCCCTCTACTCTGCCCTGGTGAGGCCGCATCCGGAATATTGTGTCCAGTTCTGGGCCCCTCAGTTCAAGAAGGACAGGGAACTGCTAGAGAGAGTCCAGCGCAGAGCCACGAAGATGATTAAGGGAGTGGAACATCTCCCTTCTGAGGAGAGGCTGAGGGAGCTGGGTCTCTTTAGCTTGGAGAAGAGGAGACTGAGGGGTGACCTCATTAATGTTTATAAATATGTAAAGGACAAGTGTCATGAGGATGGAGCCAGGCTCTTCTCAGTGACATCCCTTGACAGGACAAGGGGCAATGGGTGCAAGCTGGAACACAGGAGGTTCCACATCAATATGAGGAAAAACTTCTTTACGGTGAGGTTGACCAAACACTGGAACAGGCTGCCCAGAGAGGTTGTGGAGTCTCCTTCTCTGGAGACATTCAAAACCCGCCTGGACGCGTTCCAGTGTGATATGGTCTAGGCAATTCTGCTCCGGCAGGGGGATTGGACTAGATGATCTTTCGAGGTCCCTTCCAATCCCTAACATTCTGTGATTCTGTGATTCTGTGATTCTTTGTATCTATTCTATATTTGTTTTGCTGTGATAAGAACTTCAGGCAAATTCCAAGGACTGTATGCCTCATAGATCCCTATGGTAACAGCATTATGTTTTCTGTTTCATCCCCTTCCTTTTCTAAGATGTCCTTGCGTTATTTGCCAAGTAGACTAATAATGACCATTTAACAGATGCTTTCAGATAATTATCCACAAAGACCCCAGCCTGTCCAGGTCTCTCTGAATGGCTGCGCAGCCTTCCGGTGTGTCAGCTACTCCTCACAGTTTGGTGTCATCAGCGAACTTGCTGACAGTGCACTCTAATCCCTCATCCAAGTCATTAATGAATATATTGAATAGTACTGGTCCCAGTACTGACCCTTGAGGGACTCCGCTAGACACAGGCCTCCAACTGGACCCTGTCCCATTGATCACCACTCTCTGGCTTCTTTCCTTCAGCCACTTCACAATCCACCTCACTGCCCGATCATCCAGACCACACTTCCTCAGTTTAGCTGCGAGGATGCTGTGGGAGAACGTGTCAAATGCTTTACTGAAATCGAGATAGACCACATCCACAGCTTTACCATCATCTATCCACCTGGTTACATCCTCATAAAAGGCTATCAAGTTGGTTGAGCATGACTTCCCCTTGGTGAAGCCATGCTGAGTGCCCCTAATGATCCCCCTATCCTTGATGTGCCTAGAGACAGCACCAAGGACAAGTTGTTCCCTCACCTTTCCGGGGATGGAGGTGAGGCTGAGCGGTCTATAGTTACCCGGGTCCTCCTTCTTGCCCTTTTTGAAGACTGGAGTGACATTCGCTTTTCTCCAGTCCTCAGGCACCTCTCCCGTTGCCCACGACTTAGCAAAGATGATGGAGAGTGGCCTAGCAATGACTTCCGCCAGCTCCCTCAGCACCCACGGGTGCATCTCATCAGGGCCCATGGGAAACCAAGAAAACCAAGGGAGATCAGAGGTATAGAATGACTTTCATAAGAAAATAAGTAAACAGACTAGGATCCATCAGCTTGGAAAACAGTAGCTAGCAGAGGATATGGTAGTGTTCTAAACTCATGGATGGGTAGAAAATGGAAATATGGAATAATTATTTGCTATGTCTTATTATGTTAAAAATAACCTACAAAAACATTGCTACTAAATAATAAAGCAGTAGTTTTAAGAACAACTTTTTTACATATAATGAGATTAATTTATGAAATGCACTGGCAAGTAACTGTAGAAGTATAAGTGGGTTCAAAAATAAAGTATGAAAATGTGGAATATGTACCTTTAGGCTATTAAACATAGTAGTCCAGCAAGGTTTTAATGACTAGAAGCTTGGAGGATATCCCAAAGGGAAACTTGTTTTTTTTTTCTTACTTTTTTCTTGTAAGAATCTGTAGATCACTATTAAGAACAGCATGCTAGTTTGCATGAAGCATTTGTTTTGCCCTAATATGATTGTTCTTCTGTTTTCCACTCCTGTGTAACCCTGTACTTAAGCCTGTTATGTATAAGGCTTATGCTATTCTACTACAATTGGATTTACTGTATGAAGAATAGTACCAATAAAATCTCCATTTAGTAATCTCTCTATAATCATCCACCTAGAAACTGCAATATAAGTCAAACCTCATTATACTTTTGTAGTATTGTTTAACTAATGTACACAGGTGACTTCAACCTGCAGTACTAATCATAGAATCACAGAATGGTTTTAGTTGGAAGGGTCCTTAAAGATCATCGAGTTCCAACCCCCCTGCCACAGGCAGGGACACCTTTCCTCTAGACCAGGTTGATCAAAGCCTCACCCAATCTGGCCTTAAACACTGCCAAGGAGGGGGCATCCACAGCTTCTCTGGGCAACCTCTTCCAGTGTCTCACTACCCTCACAGTCACAGAATCACAGAATCAAGGATTTCTTCCTAATATCTAATCTAAATCTACCCTCTTACAGTTTAAAACCATTCCCCCTCATCCTGTCACTACTTGCTCTTGTAAAAAGTCCCTCTGCAGCTTTCCTTTAGGCCCCCTTCAGGTACTGGAAGGCTGCTGTAAGGTCTCCCCGGAGCCTTCTCTTCTCCAGGCTGAACAGCCCCAACTCTCGCAGCCTGTCTTCATAGGAGAGGTGCTCCAGCCCTCTCATCATCTTCGTGGACCTTCTCTGGATTTGGTCCAACAGCTCCATGTCCTTCTTATGTTGAGAGCCCCAGAGCTGGACACAGTACTCTAGATGGGGTCTCACAAGAGTAGAGTAGAGGGGCAGAATCACCTCCCTTGACCTGCTGGCCATGCTGCTTTTGATGCAGCCCAGGATACAGTTGGCCTTCTGGGTCGCAAACGCACATTGCTGGCTCATGTTGAGCTTCTCATCAGCCATCACCCTCAAGCCCTTCTTCTCAGGGCTGCTCTCAATCCATTCTCTGCCCAGCCTGTACTTGTGCTTGGGGTTGCTTATCAAATATTAGGGGCCCTGCCCCCACCCAGTGTGTGCTACAAGTGTTTCCCTACTGACTGCCTGAGTTTTCTTTATTTCCATGATTTACAGCTGTAATAAAAACAATACTTCAGCACATTTGGATTTAATGACCTATTCATTCCAAACTGCAGCATCTGCTCTACCAAAATCTTCCTGAGTTAGCACTTACTTTGGTCTTCTGCATATTTAGTGTTCTGGAAAGTGGCTTCTGTGATTACATTTATACAGAGAAATTGATCTGCTCCAGGCCAGTTACTAACCTCAAACTAAATGGTGTACCATAGTTTGAGTTTAGATTAATTTTGGGTAGCTTCCTCAAAAACTGCTACACTACAAGTCACTTGCCTCTTGGTTTTCTTTGAGTCATGTGATATTCTTGCAATCATAAGATGATAATTTCGTCAGTGCAGTTAGTTTCTTTTTAATTCAGAGTATATGCCATTATGGGAACAGCTGAAATGGAATATATCTCTACTTTTGCTAGGGAATCAAAGTTTGTGAGGATGGGAGTGTTTACAAGATTGAAAAATTAATTCATTTTAATTTTTGAAGCTAAACTTTACTGCATTCGTTCATTAGCATAACATGCTAAAGATCAATTTACACACTGTGGTAATCATCATTGCACTACATACACAACTCTTCAACAATCTTTTCTTAGTTTAACTGTGAGTACACGATGCCATGAAACTCATGTTTTATCACTAGTGCTGATGGCTGTAGTCTTTGTTGGTTCCTTCTTAAGGTGGAGGTGATCTGGTCTGAGAGCTCATCAATCACACAAGTTGAGACTGAAGAAGGCTGGTGGCCAGTCTACTTTCTCTTCCGATTGTCCTTGTTTATGCCTGATAGTATTCCCTCCAACCCCCAAATAGTGTTTTCTGTGCTCCCTGTACTGGTAATCTTGTCCTACGTCTGGCAACAGCACTAACTGTTCAGCACACAGTAACGGTAGAAATAGGGAAAACAGATGATCTAACCTTTGCATTGAAAGAAGCTGTTAATGTTGGTGTAATGTAATTAGTGTTTGTTGCATGAGTACAGCTATTATTTTAGCTTCATTCTGAAATCTAACTTTTTTATGCCATTTAGGTTTTATTTATTTGTAATATATAATTACTATTGTATAGTATTAAACCGAGCGCTGCACCAAACTCGGCGGACTTTAATTAGCTGTTCTCCTAATGTTATTTTTACAAAATATCTCATTGCTCCGAGAAAAAGCCATTTGAAAATTAAGGTACTGATATAAAGAAATTAAATTGTAATCAGGGGTAGCCATGGAAATTCTATGTTTATTATTCCAGTGACAAACACTGACAATCATCTATCATCTTCTTTGTCTCTGTGGTCTATGTAATAGAAGTGGGGGGAATGCAAAGACGGATCATGTTGACAGTAGGGACACGTGCATTTAGTAGTAGTAGTGAGATAAACAGCTATTTTTTGAGAGTGCATTCTGATATATGTTTCAAGTGATCTTCTAAGGTGGCTTAATTTAATACTGAACTCATACATATGGAAAAGTATGTCAGATTCAAGTATAAACTCATGAAAGCAAAAAAATTAACATGCAATTTGACTTTTTCAGTGTAGGGTAACATTTTAAGAATTAATTGTCTGATTACCAAGTAGTGTATCTCTCAGAAATACTGTCAAATTGATAACCAAGAAAAAAATCAGTGTCCAGTACTACACGGTATTTCACTAAGACAATATATATCTTAGTTTATGAGCTAAGAAAATATATTGCACTACATTTGTGTATTCCTTATATGAAATGAAGTTGATAAACCTATTAAAAGTAGGCAAATCAACAATTCTGCAAAAGGGAGAAGAGAATGAAAAAGGAAATAAACACTCTGTACTATTTTTATGTAATTTCTCTGCTGAATAGTAACGTTTTGCCATTTTTTTTTTGTTTTGAGGTGTTTTGGGTTTTGTTTTGTTTTGTTTTGTTTTTTTAAATGTGCTCAAATAGCAGTTTTTTCCAACAGAAGACCTTCAGACTTTTTCATCAATTTAAAAAGGATTTGTCATTATCCGTCAATTCTTGAAAATGTAGTCAATTTTATTTCAATTCCTAAGCAGGATTCAAATGACGCATGCATACACTGAACTATGTGGTTTATTGTACGTAATTATAAGGTTGATCAGTGAAGTTTTATAAATTTACACACCAGTTTGTAATAACCTGAAGGGTTTTCAGTTGAAGCCTCAAGAAAGTCCCTTCTAAACAGGCTGAGGTGTTGTGGTGTACACTCTTAATGTATAATTAATGCAAAATGTTAAGGGACAAAATTTTAATATCAAAATACAGTTATTTATTTATATTTAGCCACCAAACTCCCGTAGTTTTCACTCAAATACATATCAAAGATTGTTTTTCAATACATCAGAACACCAAATCTCATAAGATCCAAAGAAACGTCTATCAGAAGTTGTTTTTAAATGTTTTTTGTTTTGGTTTGGTTTGGTTTTTTTAAAGAAATACTTATAACTCAATTTACTATTCCACTCCTGTAGCAAATTCACACACACACACACACACAAATAAAAAATTTACACTCCCTTTCCTACCTCAAGAAATGTTTTTATCCAGGTCATGTGCCAAAGAAAAGCTGAGTGAGGACTTGCAAACCTAATAGTCACCTGGTTAATAGGTAAATTGCCATTACTATCTAAAACAATTCTCCAGACAGGCCAAGATGAGTTCAGACAAAGTGACAAGTACCAACATTTGTGTTATGATCTTAACACATAACCTGTGACCTTTCATAGGCAATGGCAGCATCATGTTTTTCAGGGCTGTATGGCAAAAGAGGAGATCAGTTCCAAGGAATGCAATGCAATGTCCTGGAATGAAGAAAAACATCTTCTTTAGTGTGCCTGTTTCAAAAATATGGGAATAGGACTCCTCTACCTCCTTTCTTTCCTATGAAAACACACAGAAACTACAGTTGTCAGAAAATAAGGCGGATAACTTTACCTACTTAAAAATCTTTGTTTGTACAAAAAACTGTTTTCAGTCACTCTTACATCTCCTCCCCCCCTTTTTCTTTTCCTTTCTTTTTTTCCCCTCTCTCTTTTTCTCTTCCACAGAAATAAGGAAATGCAATGTAAGCCTTTCAGGACAAAAAGAAAAATTTCATGAGGCACAATATTGATTTATTTTTCTCCCAAACCTGTAAGGTCTTAGAACAACATCAAATAGTTTTGTTTTATTGTAATTTTAACACAAATCTGTTTTCAGAATAGTGTATAGATATTTCCAAGTAACAAAATGACTGTTCAGCTGACAATGTTCTGGGATATACTTCCTCCATGAAAATCTGAGCTATTTGCAAAGTACAACTGGAGGATTCTTCTGTAAATTTTTTCTTGTTTCGCAGATGTTACCTGCTGCAACTAACTCCATGTTCTAATGCCAGGTAAACAGAGGTGACTGCTACGAGTTTCAGACAGGATTTTGTGCCCAGTGCTCCTGGCTTCCTCATTGTCTTGAAGGAGCACTGCAGGGGAGCTGAGGAGGAAAACGTAGACATCAAAGAAAGTTAGATACCCGACTCCTTGCTGTTGACTAAGTAAAGACCTTTGATAGCCAAGATCATTATCACTGCACCAGGCTGGATACATATTTATGCTTGTGTCACGGTTTTAAAGCTGGGCCAGTTATTAAACCTGTGGCAGATGCCCTCTGTTATCCCCCCCCCCTCCCCCCAAAGGGAAAGGGAAAGGGAAAAGGGAGAGAGACTTCCGGGTTGGAAAGTTAAAACAGTTTTAATAAACTATAATAATGAAAAAGAGTATAATAATAATAATAGAAATAATCAAATATATACAAATATATATATACAAAACCAAGATTGAGCTCCCCTGAAGTCAGCCACGTCACCACCGTCACTGCAGGCCAGGCTCCGGGAAGGCCCAGGCTGGGCCTAGCGACGGTCGAGAGCTGGATTCAGGGATGCACGGATCGGGATCGGGGGCAGCAGGAAAACAGTCGGAGTCCTCCTTGGACACCGGTCATAGCAGAAAAAAAGAGCGAGACCCTCGTGATCCCCCCCCTTTATAACGAGAATGACGTGTGTGGGATGGAATACCCTCATTGGTCAATTTTGGGTCACCTGCCCTGTCTGCTCCCCGCTGCAGCTGCAACCCCCCTTCGGCTCTTCACTTGTAAGCAGTGAGGAATTCAGCAGTGACCTTGGTTTCTCTAAGAATAAGTACAGCAAGAGCCTTTCTGCACAACATCCCTACCGGTGCCTCAGTGATGACTACAAACTTCGAGCGTTATCAGTTGTGGAAGCAGCCACTGTCTGAAAAACATGCAGTTAGTTTCAGAAAGTGCAGTTACTTAGAGGAGACTTAGCTGGAAGCAAAAATCACTGAAAGGAAAATCGGCCTGGTTTAGGCCAAACCAGGACAGCTTGGTAGTCCCTGTTTTATGCATTTGTGGCAAGGAATCTAACTTTGTGTTTTAAAGTTTGCACTTGACCTTTCTTTTATACATGAAATTCAAAACATGCTTTGTATTCCTTTGCACCTTTGTTGCCTAAAGCATAGGTGCCTAGTGCTTCCTGGGCTTCCCCAAGGTATGTTGGTCTAGCTTACCACAGCCAGGCTGAAAGGGCACAGGTCTCCCAAAGACCAGAGGTCACATTGATCAGCTCTTAGGCCATATCAGATAACACTTGACAACAGTGTTCAGACACTTGAATCTTTGCTAAGTCGTGGGCAACGGGAGAGGTGCCTGAGGACTGGAGAAAAGCGAATGTCACTCCAGTCTTCAAAAAGGGCAAGAAGGAGGACCCGGGTAACTATAGACCGCTCAGCCTCACCTCCATCCCCGGAAAGGTGAGGGAACAACTTGTTCTTGATGCTGTCTCTAGGCACATCAAGGATAGGGGGATCATTAGGGGCACTCAGCATGGCTTCACCAAGGGGAAGTCATGCTTAACCAACTTGATAGCCTTTTATGAGGATGTAACCCGGTGGACAGATGATGGCAAAGCTGTGGATGTGGTCTATCTCGATTTCAGTAAAGCATTTGACACGGTCTCCCACAGCATCCTCGCAGCTAAACTGAGGAAGTGTGGTCTGGATGATCGGGTAGTGAGGTGGATTGTGAAGTGGCTGAAGGAAAGAAGCCAGAGAGTGGTGGTCAATGGGACGGAGTCCAGTTGGAGGCCTGTGTCTAGCGGAGTCCCGCAAGGGTCGGTACTGGGACCAGTACTATTCAATATATTCATTAATGACTTGGATGAGGGAATAGAGTGCACTGTCAGCAAGTTCGCTGATGACACCAAACTGTGAGGAGTGGCTGACACACCGGAAGGCTGAGCAGCCATTCAGAGAGACCTGGACAGGCTGGAGAGTTGGGCGGGGAGAAATTTAATGAAATATAATAAGGGCAAGTGTAGAGTCCTGCATCTGGGCAAGAACAACCCCATGTACCAGTACAAGTTGGGGACAGACCTGTTGGAGAGCAGCGTAGGGGAAAGGGACCTGGGGGTCCTAGTGGACAACAGGATGACCATGAGCCAGCAGTGTGCCCTCATGGCCAAGAAGGCCAATGGCATCCTGGGGTGTATTAGAAGGGGTGTGGTTAGCAGGTCGAGAGAGGTTCTCCTCCCCCTCTACTCTGCCCTGGTGAGGCCGCATCTGGAATATTGTGTCCAGTTCTGGGCCCCTCAGTTCAAGAAGGACAGGGAACTGCTAGAGAGAGTCCAGCGCAGAGCCACGAAGATGATTAAGGGAGTGGAACATCTCCCTTCTGAGGAGAGGCTGAGGGAGCTGGGTCTCTTTAGCTTGGAGAAGAGGAGACTGAGGGGTGACCTCATTAATGTTTACAAATATGGAAAGGGCAAGTGTCATGAGGATGGAGCCAGGCTCTTCTCAGTGACATCCCTTGACAGGACAAGGGGCAATGGGTGCAAGCTGGAACACAGGATGTTCCACATAAATATGAGGAAAAACTTCTTTACGGTGAGGGTGACCGAACACTGGAACAGGCTGCCCAGAGAGGTTGTGGAGTCTCCTTCTCTGGAGACATTCAAAACCCGCCTGGACGCGTTCCAGTGTGATATGGTCTAGGCAATCCTGCTCCGGCAGGGGGATTGGACTAGATGATCTTTTGAGGTCCCTTCCAATCCCTAACATTCTGTGATTCTGTGATTCTGTGATTCTGTAGCTCCTGGGTTCCCATTTTTCCACCCTAACACAATATTCTCATGGTTAGAGCACCCACTCAGGAAGCAAAGGATGCTCAACCTTCTCTTCTTTCCGATGAAACTGTATAATCCTGCTTTCTTAGACAGGGCTGTCATTCATATGGAATCACAGAATCAATCAGGTTGGAAGAGACCTCGGGGATCATCGAGTCCAACCATTGCCCTGATACCACCATGTCAACTAGACCATGGCACTAAGTGCCATGTGTGGTCTTTTTTTAAACACATCCAGAGATGGTGACTCCACCACCTCCCTGGGCAGCCCATTCCAATGTCTAACGACCCTTTCTGTAAAGAAATTCTTCCTAATGTCCAACATGAACATGGCTGTGTCCTCTTGTCCTATCGCTAGTTGCCCGGGAGAAGAGACCAACTCCCACTTCACTACAACCTCCCTTCAAGGAGTTGCAGACTGCAATAAGGTCACCTCAGAGCCTTCTCTTCTCCAGGCTAAAAAACCCCAGCTCCCTCAGCCGGTCCTCGTAGGTCAGACCCTCCAGACCCTTCACCAGCTTGGTCGCCCTCCTCTGAACTCACTCCAACACCTCAATATCTTTCTTGAAGTGCGGGGCCCAGAACTGGACACAGTATTCAAGGTGCGGCCTCACCAGTGCCGAGTAGAGAGGGACGATCACTTCCCTAGACCGGCTGGCTACGCTATTCCTAATAGAGGCCAGGATGCCATTGGCCTTCTTGGCCACCTGGGCACACTGCTGACTCATGTTTAGCCGGCTGTCGATCAGCACCCCCAGGTCTCTTTCTGCCGGGCTGCTCTCTAACCACTCTTCCCCCAGCCTTTAGCACTGCATGGGGTTGTTGTGGCCGAGGTGTAAGACCCAGCACTTGTTCTTGTTGAACCTCATGCCGTTGGTCTCAGACCATCTATCTAACCTGTCCAGATTCCTCTGTAGGGCCTTCCTACCATCCAGCAGGTCGACACTGCCACCCAGCTTGGTGTCATCTGCAAATTTACTGAGGGTGCACTCAATCTCTACGTCTAGATCATCTATAAAGATATTGAACAGCATCGGCCCCAGAACTGAGCCCTGGGGAACACTGCTAGTGACCGGCCGCCAGTTGGACTTTGCCCCATTCACCACCACTCTCTGGGCTCGGCCATCCAGACAGTTTTTAACCCATTGAAGAGTCGACCCATCCAAGCCCCAGGCAGCCAGTTTGTCTAGGAGGATGCTGTGGGAGACAGTGTCGAATGCCTTACTGAAGTCTAGATAGACTACATCCACAGCCCTGCCCTCATCTACTAAGCGGGTCACTTTGTCATAGAAGGGGACCAGGTTGGTCAAGCAGGACCTGCCTTTCATGAATCCATGTTGGCTGTCCCCGATGCCCTGATTGTCCTGCATGTGCCGTGTAATGGCACTCAGGATGATCTGTTCCATCACCTTGCCTGGCACCGAGGTCAGGCTGACAAGCCTATAGTTCCCTGGATCGTCCTTCCGGCCCTTCTTTTAGATGGGTGTTACATTTGCTAATTTCCAGTCAGCTGGAACTTCTCCAGTTAACCAGGACTACCGGTAGATAATAGAGAGTGGTTTGGCAAGTTCATCTGCCAGTTTCTTCATTACTCTGGGGTGAATCCCATCCGGGCCCATAGCCTTGTGGGTGTCTAATTGGCACAGCAGGTCACTAACCATCTCCTCCTGGATTACAGGGGGTTCACACAGCCCCCCCATCCCTAACTTCGGGCTCTGGGGGCCGAGTCTCCTGAGGACAATCGGTCCTGACATTAAAGACCGAGGCAAAGAAGGCATTAAGCACCTCTGCCTTTTCCTCATCCCCTGACACTACACTACCCTCCTCATTCAGCAAATGGTGGAGGCCCTCTTTGACCCTCCTTTTGCTGTTGATATATTTGTAGAAGCTTTTTTTGTTATCTTTGACTGTAGCAGCCAAATCAAGCTCTAATTGAGCTTTGGCCCTTCTAATCTTCTCCCTACATGACCTGGCAACATCCCTATAGACCTCCCAAGTTACCCGACCCTTCTTCCAGAGCAAATAGGCTCTCTTTTTTTCCTTAAGTTCTAGCCTAAGTTCTCTGTTTAACCAGGCCAGTCTTTTTCCCTGACTGCTTGTCTTCCTACACACTAGGACAGCCTGCTCCTGAATATTTAGCAATTCCTTTTTAAAGCACGTCCAGCCTTCCTGGACTCCTTTGCCCTTCAGGACCAACTCCCAAGGGACTCTGTCCACCAGCCTCTTAAACAGGCTAAAGTCTGCCCGGCAGAAATCTAAGGCAGAAGTTCTGCTCTTGCCCCTCCTTACTTCCCCCACTATTGAAAACTCTAACATTTCATGGTCGCTATTCCCAAGTCAGCCACCAACCCTCACATCTCCCACTAGTCTTTCTCTGTTCACAAACAGCAGGTCAAGCAGGGCCCCTCCTCTAGTGGGCTCATTTACCACTCTCATGAAGCAGTTGTCCTCCACACATTCGAGGAACCTCCTAGATTGCTTCCTCTCTGCCATGTTGTGTTTCCAGCAGACATCCGGCAAGATGAAGTCACCCACGAGTACAAGGGCCGGTGACCAGGAGGCTTCTGACAACCGCTTGTAAAACGCCTCGTCTGCCTGCTCATCCTGGTTAAGTGGTCTATAACAGACTCCCACCGTAATGTCCGCCCTGCCAACTTTCCCCCTGATCTTTACCCATAGACCTTCAATCTTGTCATCCTCACCATCTTCTTCAATTTCGACACAGTCGAAGCGCTCCCTAACATACAACACTACCCCACCGCCTCTCCAGCTTCGCCTGTCCCTCTTGAAGAGCTTATAGCCATCCATAGCAGCACTCCAGTCCTGAGAGTCATCCCACCACTTTGCTGTGATGGCAACCACATCATAACCTTCCTGCTGTACAGTGGCTTTTAGCTCTTCCTGTTTGTTGCCCATACTGCGTGTACTGGTGTAAATGCACTTCAGCTGGGCTAGCGGTCTTGCCCCCAATGCAGGTCTGTCACCCCTAGGTTCATTTGCAGTTGCCCTGGTCTTATCCCCCTCCCCCATCGAACCTAGTTTAAAGACCTCTTGACCAGCCCTGTCAACTTCTGGGCCATAACCCTTTTCCCCTTCTGACTCAGCTGTTCCCCTTCGGCATAAGCAGGCCTGGTGCCATGAAAGCCGCCCCATGGTCAAAGAACCCAAAATCCCACCTACGGCACCAGTCTCTTAGCCGCATATTAATCTGTTGTATTTTCATAGTCCTTAAATAAGGATGTCTTATGCAGCTACCATGCCAGATTTTGACCTTTAATTCTCATTTTGTAACTGCTTGAATTAGGTTAAGTTTTACTTCATTTATAGCTGATAGCAGATCAACAGTACAGTGTTCCTGCTTTGAAGTAACTGTTCAGAGATTGGTTTAAAGAAGTGACTTTTACTGCAGTCTTAGTAGCACTTGCTGTTTCAGTACCTTTCTCTGATCTCACATATTTCCCACACTCCTTTGCAGAACTTATCTCAAGCTGCACCCTCTGAGTTCAGTGCTTCAGAAAAAGAAGAAAAAAGAAAGAAGAAAAAAGCAATGTGTGCATATGTGTGTGTTTAAATATCAGCTTTCAGGAAAGGTGTTCAAAAAGTCCTGCAAACAGTCCAAGGGGTTACCAACACCACTGAGCCAGAAATTATGCAATTTTATTCCTACTGTTGAGTACTTAATAGCTTAAATAAACCAATCAATTTCAATGGGACTACTTGCTCAGCTGAGAGCTCAGTAAGGAGATTTAACCGTTTCACAGTCTACCATGTACTACCTTTAGAATTGCAAGGTTCAGATCTTGTAGAAAGTAAAATTATTTACCTTAGTAGAGAACTACAGTATTTTGCTTTTTTTAGAAAAATTCAAGTGATAATTAAGGTAGTCTGGACATCAGTGCAAATAATATTTTCTGAATATTTATAAGGCATATTCCAGGTGTACTTTTGTGTTAAAAAGTGAAAGCAATTTAAATCTCTACTGCATATGAATCCTATGTAAAAAAACATATTCCACAATATGAGTTGAAAAAAATCTGAGTATTTTCTTCTATTTTTAGACTACTGCAGCACCAGCAGTTCATTATTCATTAGGTTAGTAGAAATATATTCTGATGAATCTTTAGGGATTTCTTTAATTCTTGTAGTGCTGGCTAAAATGCTAACAGCAGGTGTCAAACTGTATTTGTTTCCAATTATTTTTTCAGTTATTACTGGCACTTCAGATTGTAAACATTTAACCTTTTATATTCCCAAAACATGATGTGATGTCCAAAAATATCAGGGTCATTCCAACGTCTTTTTTTTGTTGTTTTTTTTTTTTTCTTTAAATCAAATTCTATACGTATGAATTAGGATCCAATACGTTCTACGGCTGAACTTAGTTTTCATTTTACAGAACTTCACAAAGTGTGTTTTCTCACCCGGGGGTTTTACAGAACTCTTTGTGTTGGTACTTCTTGTCTTCTTGATTACAGTGCTGTTTTTCAGCTGTGCTCCGTCTAAGAACTTCTTGCATGAAGCAAAGCAGATAGACAGCAAACCAGATTTTCTTCTGCAAAGACTTTCTTGCTTAAGAAGAGTAAATCCATCTGCCTCTTTTAAACAGTTGATGGTGTCTGAGCATAAACAAGTTACCCCATGCAATGTGCTTTCTTTCTCCATTTTGCAGATTTGGCAGTTCTAACTCAATTTGTCAAACTATAGTAAGCAGCTAGCATCTAGTATAAATGGCATATTTTGCAGTCAGCTGAAAAAAGTAATGACTTCTTTGATACTGTATTGTATGACACTGATAGCTTGTTGATAAAAACTATACTGGCTGAAATTACTCCAGATAGAAACTCTCTAAAGCTTGGGCAGTGGGGGTATGAGTGAAGACAACCCCACAATACTTAAATGCAGTTTTTATATATATGATCCTGCCAATTTAGTCAAAATTGGCATGGTCTTGGTGGGAGAGATGTGCATTTCTTGTGGTCTCAAGCATGTGCTACTAAGTTGGACATTGCTAAAGAAGTGAAGAGTATGGGCAGGAGACCTGCTCGTCCTCCTCTACCCAAGTCTGTGCTTGTCTTAGGTCGAAAGAATAACAAGCAGCCTTTTTCATAAATCATAAAATCATAGAATTGTAAAATGGTTTGGGTTGGAAGGGACATTAAAGATCATCGAGTTCCAACCCCTTGCCACTGGCAGGGACACCTTCCACTAGACCGGGTTGCTCAAAGCCTTGAACAACCTGGCCTTGAACACTTCCAGGGAAGGGGCATCCACAACTTCTCTGGGCAACCTGTGCCAGTGTCTCACCACCCTCACAGTCAAGAAGTTCTTCCTAATATCTAATCTAAATCTACCCTCTTTCAGTTTAAAACCATTACCCCTCATCCTGTCACTACATACCTTTGCAAAAAGTCCTTCTCCAGCTTTCTTGTAGGCCCCCTTGAGGTACTGGAAGACTGCTATAGGGTCTCCTCAGAGCCTTTTCTTCTCCAGGCTGAACAATCCCAGAATTGGATGAACTGCAAAATTATTCAGGTCCTGCTTGACTAACCTGATCTCCTACTATGATAAGATGACCAGCTTACTGGATGAGGGAAAGGCTGTGGATGTTGTCTACACAGACTTTAGTAAAGTCTTTAACACTGTTTCCCACAGCATTCTCCTGGAGAAACTGACTGTTCATGGCTCGGATGGGCATATGCTTTGCTGGGTAAAAAAAAATGGCTGGATGGCCAAGACCAAAGAGTTGTGGTGAATTAAGTTAAAACCTGTTGGCGGCCAGTCACAAGTGGTGTTTCCCAGGGCTCAGTATCGTGGCCAGTCCTGTTCAATATCTTTATCAATGATCTGGATGAGGGGGTCAAGTGCACCCTCAGTAAGCTTGCAGATGACACCAAGTTGGGCGGGAATGTTGATCTGCTTGAGGGTAGGAAGGCTCTGCAGAGGGATCTGGACAGACTGGGTCAATGGGCCAAGGCCAACTGTATGAGGTTCAGCAAAGCTAAATGTCGGGTCCTGCGCTCGGGTCACAACAACCCCATGCAACACTACAGCCTTGGGGAAGAGGGGCTGGAAAGACGCCTGGTAGGAAAGGACCTGGGGGTGTTGATTGATGGACAGCTGAATATGAACAAGCAGTGTGCCCAGGTGGCCAAGGTGGCCAACAGCATCCTGGCTTGTATCAGGAATAGTGTGGCCAGCAGGACTAGGGAAGTGATTGTCCCCCCTGTACTCGGCACTTGTGCGGCTGTACCTTGAGTACTGTGTTCAGTATTTTGGGCCCCTCATTACAAGAAAGACATTGAGGTGCTGGAGAGAGTCCAAAGAAGGGCAAGAAAGCTGGTGAAGAGTGTGGAGCACAAATCTTATGAGGAGTGGCTGAGGGAACTGGGGTTGTTTAGCCTGGAAAAAAAGGAGGCTGAGGGGAGACCTTATCGCTCTCTACAGGTACCTGAAAGGAGGTTGTAGCAAGGAGGGTGTTAGTCTCTTCTCCCAAGTAATAAGTGATAGGACAAGAGGAAACAGCCTCATGTTGTGCCAGGGGAGGTGTAGATTGAAAATCAGGAGAAATTTCTTCACCGAAAGGGTTATCAAACATTGGAACAGGCTGCCCAGGGAAGTGGTGGAGTCACCATCCCTGGAGGTATTTAAAAGTTGAGCAGATGTGGTGCTTAGGGATATGGTTTAGTGGTGGACTTGATAATGTTAGTTTAACGGTTCAACTTGATGATCTTAAAGGTCCTTTCCAACCAAAACGATTCTATGATTCTATGATTGTTGTGCCATGAGCAGGAGACGTATGACATCTACTTTAAACAGAGCTTTTAACATATCTTCTATAACTTGTCTGAATTCATTTAAAACAGAGCCAGAAACCAGACTCCATTTTTATTCATACCTACATTAACTTCAGTGCGTTCATTAACAGTATGATGTTTAGTAAGATTAAAATGTTTACTGAGCACAATGGGTGAAGTTTGAACCTCAGAGTGCCATCAGAAGAAACTAGGCACAGAATAAAATATTGTTTTACAAAAAGATTATACTTTCAGTTTTTATTAAGAGCACTTTCATTGACAGTATAACATAAACTTTTTCCATAATTGTTAAGACATCTTCAAGGATCATGAAGTAAGTACGATGCATTTCATTTGCTAATGTTTTTGTCAGATTTCCAGCCTCAGCCAATTCATGCAAGGTGTACCTGTTTTCTTCCTATAAGTAGGCTTAGCTGTGAGTCTTGGGGAGAGTGTACTCAGTTATGAAATATTCCAACAGAGCATACAGGCTATTGGCAGAATTGTCCTACTTCACTTTATCTGTTGACAAAACAGAAAACTCAAAGTAGCTTTTTGATAGATTATAAATGTTTTTTGAAAACTTTCTGGGATTCATACAACACCTTACTTCCATCAAAACACACTAAGTTACTCACTTTAGACTATATTACTAGTTTCTCTTTCTTTCCTTCTTTCTTTCTCTCTCCCTCTTTCTCTCTTTTCCTTCCTTCCTTCCTTCCTTCCTTCCTCCCTCCCATCCCCCTTCCTTTTTCTGTTTCAGTTTGTTTTCACTGCTTTTCAATTTCGCTTCCCTCTCCCCTTTGCTTTTTCTCTTTTTATGTGTCTCCCTGGCATAGAGTCAAATGCTTGAGATTCAACACAACATACTTTCTTGACAAAGTGGAATTTGGACAGTAAAGTATATGTCCTATCAAGTCATTCAAATCTAAATATTTGGGGTAAAATGGACTTTGAAAAGTGGCAATACTAATGTACACTATGTTTTCATGGACTAGAAAGCCAGCTTTTTACTAGTGGTGAAATATCACCAATATCCCAATAAGAGTAATTTCAAAAATATTTAACTGAACCTTTTCAGCACAGTTTGGACATGTGTGAATACAAACCACAAAACTGAACAAAAAAAATTACAAATCTAACTCAGTCAGAAGTACATTATTTCAGCATGACAGTGTCCTGGACAACAGAGTTGTCTGTTTTAAAAGACTCTGTATAATATCCTGAAAAGAGTTATTCTGATTTCAAAGCATATAGAATGTGAGAAATGTGTTTGCGTTTCTGTTTTAACTCCCAGAATTTCCAGATTTCTCAGATAAAATATTTAGTACGCTTTTAGATCACATTTTTATTTGTCCTTATCCCTAACTCCCCCCAGAAGCAAAGGAAAATAAAAATAAATGGCATTACTGAGATGTGCTTTTGTTTGAGTATGTATCTCCATTTTTCTATTCACAAATCACAAAATGTTGAAGACCAGATCCTCAGCCAGCATAGGCCAGCATGTTTTCAACAACTATTTGCATTTACATCAGCTGGAGGTGGGTTCAGTGCTTTTCCTGGGCAACACAATTTTCTGCTGCTACTTTACTGCTCTGTGAAACAGACATAACATGTGCAAGGATTAAAGCATAAAGCCCTGACAAATGCTGTTTTGAACTTCTGTTCACTTTCAATGTTGGCTGCTAGAAAATATGTTGCAAAAGATTTTGTGTCTTGAAAAAAGAACATATATAACTGAAAACAGTGATTGCTCTGCAACAGTTTTTTTTCTTCTTGTACTACCAGGGTGCAGTGTAGCTGTTTTCTTTGTATCTTTCAGATACACAAGGATCTTGTCCTTTCCTCATCTGTATTTATAAGCAGTTTGCACTGCGCCTATGTTCACTTGTTGAAACATCTATGTGTCTTGGGGTTTGGTTTTGCCTTTTATTATAGATGTGATATTGTTTGCCTCATAACAAATTTGCAGAAAGCCAGGTAAATTAGATAACTCCTTTTATCTTCTTTTACTTGGAATAAAGCAATTCTATTAAACTGTAATTATATATACTGTGTATTACATGTAGTTTCATGCAATCAAAGTAAATTTATATCCATATAAAGAACTTACAAGGCAAATATATTAAGATAAATAAGTGAACAAGTCTGATATTGCTCTGATAAGCCTTATTGCAGGCTTTGGAAACTGAGTTTAAGTAAATAAGCAAATTAAAACTTAATTAAAAGGAGCCAGATATGTCATTCTTGACACATGTTGGGCCTGGATGACCGCAGTGTTAGCATACAAACTTTACTTAACCCTGTTGAGCCGTACCTTGAGTTTAAACAACCTGTCAATCATTGTGAAAGCTGCAAACTCTCAAGAACCTGCCATATGGCTAATTGAGAGTGATGACAACAGCTGACTTTTCTGCTGGACCCTATTGTCTTCCCTGTAGGACAGAAGGGTCATGTAATTCTTAAAAAAAAAAAAAACGTATATCTGTGACTAAAGTTCCTCGATGTTCAAGTCCATTTAGTCTCCACAGTGTCAATTTCATCTTAAATTTCAACAAGTTGTCAGAAGGAAAAATTAATCACCAAATATTAGAATATGTGAAGTACAGGAAACAGCTTCTTTTCTCCTCATATACTTTCCTCTTACATTCTGCTGGCTTTCTTCCATCGCTCATAATTTTCTGTTTTATCATCTTTATGGTAATTTTCTGGCATCTGGCTAATAAATGCAAAGTTTGCCAACTTAAATCAGGCTGATAATGTAAAACAATCAATTACACTGCCTTTAAACTGAACCTTTTCACTGTTCTAGAAATGTTACCAAATGCTAAGAATATGTCCACTTATGTGAGACCATGAATGTAAGGTCAGGAAGCTACAGGCTATGTAAATTTAAAAAAAAAAATAAAATAGAGGAATAAAAAAAAAAAAAAAGAAAGAAGTCAGAATAATGAAGTCTCACATACCTGAAAAGTCAAAATTTTGTTGGGAGGAGATTAATTGTTCCAGGACTCATCCAGCTTGTGGGAGGTTGACCTTGACTGGACACCAGGTGCCCCCAAGCTGCTCTATCACTCCCCTTCCTCAACTGGACAGGGGGAGAAAAATAAGAAAGGCTCATGGGTTGAGGTAAGGACAGGGAGATCACTCAGCAGTTACCATCATGGGCAAAACAGACTCGACTTGGGGAAATTAGTTTAATTTACTACAAATCAAATCAGAGTAGGATAATTAGAAATAAAACCACATCTTAAACCATCTTCCCCCTACCCCTCCCTTCTTCCTGGACTCAATTTCACTCTCAAATTCTCTACCTCCTCCCCTCAAGCAGTGCAGGGGGATGGGGAATGGGCATTGCAGTCAGTTCATCACATGTTGTCTTTGCCACTCCTTCCACCTTGCACTCTTCCCCTCCTCCAGCTTGGGATCCCACAGAAGACAGTCCTCAATGAATTTCTCCAATTTGAGTCCTTCCCATAGGCTGCAGCTCTCTTCATGAACTGCTCCAGTGTGAGCGCTTTCCACAGGGTGCAGTCCTTCGGGAGCAGACTGCTGCAGTGGGGATCCCCTGCAGGGTCACAAGTCCTACCAGCAAACTTGCTCCAGCATGGGCTCCTCTCTCCACAGGGTCACAGGTCCTGCCAGGAGCCTCCTCTAATGCAGGCTGTCCAAGGGGTCACAGCCTCCTTTTGGCATATTCACCTGCTCCGGCATGGGGTCCTCTGTGGGCTGCAGATGGATATCTGCGCCACCGTGGTCTTCCATGGGCTGCAGGGAGACAGCCTGCTTCACCATGGTCTTCAGCACAGTCTTCACCACAGGCTGCAGGGGAATCTCTGCTCCAGCACCTGGAGCACCTCCTCCTTCTCCTTCTTCTCAGACCTTGGCGTCTGCATAGTTGTTTCTCTCACATACTCTCACTCCTCTCTCTCCCAGTTGCTGTTGAGCAACAGTTTTTTCCCCTTCTTAAATACGTTACCACAAAGGTGCTGCCACTGTCACTGATTGGCTCAGCCTTGGCCAGCAGCAGAGCCAGCTGGCATTGGCTCTGTCAGACATGGGGGAAGCTTCTGACATCTTCTCACAGAAGCCACTCTTGTAGCCCCCCAGCTACCAAAATCTTGCCATGCAAACCCAGTACACAAGTGTATAATATAAAAGTGATCCTTCTTACCCTAGTTTTAGTGCAAGAACAGAAAGTATTAGCCCTGAAGGGTGTATTCCTTTTCTGCATTTCCTGAAGAAGCAACAAGTATTTCAAGACGCATGTGTCCAATAAAGCAACAAGGAATTTTGGGGACTTCTACTTATTTCTAATCTGTTATAATTCTAGTGGTTGGGATGTAAAGTAGTTAAGTTTTACTTTTTAGCAGAAATTTGTTTTAAGGTAACATCTTTGGTCAGTGTGATGACTAGTGCACCCTGAGGAGGGTGGCATTTGTCATGTTTAAAATTTTACCTTTCCCACCACCAAGGAAGAATTATTTTCTATGACTAATATTCTATAACATACAGTTGTACTCTGAAGAGATCAAAGGGATTTCAGTAAACAAGTGTAATAATGACAAGTGTTTTAATAATTAGCTATTAATAACACATAATTGAGAAAGTATTATATGCATACTCATATACAGTCTTCTAAGAAAATGTTGCGTAATCGAGTGAACTAACAATGACCTTAGAATAAGAATTTACGTAGAGTGAATGTTTCAGTGGGGGGCCCTGAGAATACAAGCACGGGATGTCAGCAGAGGTCCTAGGGCTATAAACACAGGTGGCCAATTATTGGCCACTAAAGGAGTACAGCCCTTGAAAGAATCTGGTTTTAGGGCATAACAAAAATAATGATCATATAACAAAGAAGTATGAATGGCTTAATTGTGTTAATGGTGCCATTAATTATACTATCAGAAAGTTATATCCTGAAGAAAAACAGAAATCTCTTGTTGGAGGAAGCTATATATCTTGAAAATTAGGAACCTTCTGTTGTAATATTTTCCAGGCATTTTATAAGTAATACATAACTCAGTCATGTACAGAATGGTCAATAATCTGCAGAAGCTTCCTGTAATTGATAGCATAAGCAAAGCTGCCTTTAGGCTCTATCTGTAAGAGTGAAACAGAAATAGAAACAAGTATTTGTGCAGGTGCCTTGCCTGAGAACTGCATTTGAGGAATTGAAATCGATCACTCTGGTATCCTATATATGTATCAATTTTCTTTAATCATTAAATGGAAATCTACCTTTGTTGCTTGTGGTTCGTCAAGTAATCTACTGCTGGTGTTTGATCTAGTCAACCAGTCTTGAAGTGTGGTTGCAATTTGGATGTACAGCAGTTGGTGGACATCCCCTTGTGTCACATAGACATCCTGTGCTGTTTTTTCCAGGTTTAATGAGCATTATTTGATTCTTTGTTCTACTACTTCTTATCGGCAAAAGATAATATCACAGAAGCTCAGGGAATTTACTCAGCTATGTCTCATTTTCTCCTCTTAGCAATTGAAACGATATAAAAACTGATGACACTGACTCAGAACTGAGAGAAAATTAACTTTGTGAAAAAGATTATAAAGGTTACTTTAGGAAAAGCAGATTTTTGGGGAGAAGGAAGTAAACTACTGTAGGCATTTTGGGAACCATATCCTTCCAGTTCTCCACTTTCATTTATTACAATATTTATTAAAAATATTATTAAATATTTATTAAACCCTCAAAACATCTTTCCATTAGTGAGTTACTGGAAGGTCTATAAAGATTCTCCAGAACTGTTTTGTCTCTGGCAGTAATGCAACTACAGAACTTCTTTATGGCAAAAATAGTCAGTGGTTTCAAATCCATATAGATCAGGCAAAACAGGAAACGTGGAAAAAGAGTTGCTGGAACTGGTGAGAGAAGCCGTCATCTGCACTGATGCAGCAGTGCTAGCTTATGTCAAAATAAAAGTTTTTTTTCATACATTAATGGAACTGTGTGTGTTTGTATACATGTATATGTTTGTATATGCTCCCTGGAATGGGCTGCCCAGGGAAGTGGTGGAGTCACCGTCTCTGGATGTGTTTAAGAAAAGACTGGACATAGCACTTAGTGCCATGATCTAGTTGACAGGGTGGTGTCAGGGCAACAGTTGGACTCGATGATCCCTGAGGTCTCTTCCAAACTGGTTGATTCTGTGATTCTGTGATTCTGTGATTCTGTATATGTACATAACTTTCATCAAAAAGACTAGAAACAAATGCTTTTTGTGTCAGAAAATCAGAAGGAGTCTTCCCATGACAATAATAGAAGTCTTTCCCTCCTTGTGTATGCAACACTTTCTTTCTGGATACTCTTTCCCAGAGTTTGGCAGTGGAAACAATTTGAGCAGGTGTGTGGTACAAGACAGGTGTTTTTTGTAAATCATTTGTAACTGGAAAAAAGGGTGGGCATTTTTTCTGAGCAGGATGGATGTTTTGTTTTAAAATACCAATTGCCTTGAGGTTGGAGCAATGAAAATAACAAAACCAAAAGTAAGTAGTAAGTGATCACCAGGAAAATATAACCAATAGGAATGCAGCATCTTATCTGCCAATGCCCAGAATATTTCAAAAATCTTTCACAGAACTGTTAAACATAGCAAGTCAAATATAAGTAGGAAATTAACAGAGCTGAAAAAGAACCTCAAGACCTCTTTGCTAAGATTGCATGAACTGAGAGTAAAAAGCTCTGAAAAATGTTCATGAAAAACAGAAAGTCAGCTGAGGAATTGCTGAGACCACTTGATGACACTCAGGGATGATAAGAACCCTGTGAGCCGCTACCAACATTAGCATTATCATCAATAGAGTAGGAATTACAAAAGGCTACGTACTTATTTTTTCCTGATCCATATTTTGTTTTTGAGGGGAGGACATGTGCATATTTCAGAATTTTCATCCACAAAACCAAATTTTTGAACTCCATGTTCAAAATTTCTACATCTTGTCTTCGTCTTCAATCATTAGCAATGAGTTCTATGAATTTCACTTGGGAATTTTTTACTACAAGTGTTATTTATTACTACAAGGGTAAGTCTGTGCTGAAATTAGTACAAAGACTCTTATTTAGAAAATAACTAGTGATTAAATAATACTTTTACGGAACAAGGACTTGTGCACCTATTCAAGTATTTCACTGCTACTGCAACAAAACTATGATGTTTTAAATGTAAAATTAACAGGTGAAATATATACCTGCTGCAAATTAGTGAACTAAGTGAAATTTTCTGAATTATATCTGTTGATTATCTGAGTTCTTATTAAAGGTATTTTTTACCTACTGAAAGAAGTTTGAACTTATGTTTATTTTTGTCCTTGATTTATATTTGTATGCAAAGATATTGTAGGTAATGAGGCATTTATTTCTATTTCAGGTAATAGTGACAATACATAATTATGCTGCATTCTGTAGGTATAGGGATCTTTTAGCTTTTGTTCAGGGTACTTGTGGCTCTAAGATATTTGACTTCCTTTGTTACCCTAGAAATTATCTCACATTTGAACATCTGCTTTGTTTTTCCTTTCATATCTTGATGACATGACTAAAATAGTTTTTACAGTTATAATAGTAAATAAATATGTTCTAATATATTACTATTATTTTTACTATTACTACTAGTAGTCTTACCAGTAAATTTACTATTACTACATCTATTGATACTAACAATGCTAAAGTCAAATAATTTAAAATAACAAATCCACCTTAATATTTAAGCATTGTATTTTTTAATGTTAATAATGAAGAAGAATGGAAGAATAAGGACAAAAATAATAATAAATCATTATATAAAATGAAAATACTTAAGTGACAGCATATAAAAAATTATATTCTTGATTCTTTTGGGAAAAAAAGAGATAAAGATTTGTGACTTTTTTTTCTTTAGGTTTTATGATCTTTTGCACATTTAGTTTCTTTTAGAGACATTCATTTTCACTCAGAAAGGAGTCCTGAACTATAAAACTAGGAGGATCACTTTTGAAGGTTGCTTATAGCCAATTAAAGATAACTCTCAGACATTTAAAATAAAAATTAGCACTTCAGGAGACAGAAATTATCTGATCCAAATTGTTAAATTCATTTAACAGTGCAAAAGAGGTCTTAAATGGATTTAGTAATTTTTGATACATTCTAAGCATGAATTTGCACTCACTTGATCAATGGAAACAGTATTATTTACTTGAATTCTGATAGCTAGAGTTCAATAAATCGTGAGCAAATTGGCTGTATTGTGTTTTATATTCCTTAAAAAATGGAATGCAGAACTGCATGTACAATAGTACAACAGCTGTCAGTGGTCTGTTTGACAAAGTAGTGACTAAAAATGAAAAATTTATTTTCTAACAGTGTCTTAGGAAGTTAGAAAATACAAGTTTGTTTCCACAGTTCTCTATGTTTCTCTAACATCTTATTAAAGTTCCTGTATTTAATTGTTTTAATCTACAAGTCGACTCCAGTTCAGTAAACTATATACAGGCATATAAGACTCAATCCCGTTGCATGAACGTAGGCATCCAGCATCATTCGTATGTCCAGTATGTCCTGTTTGATATCTGTCTGAGATGTTAGAAAAGTTCAGATCTTCACTCGATACTGTGTCCTACCTGACAATGTTGTGAAGGTATCTGTCTCTGATATCTACAGTGGTATGGTACTAGATGACTGTTCAGGCAAGTAGATTGAGATGTGATTCTATACCTGACCTAGGCAGTTGTAGGCTGTGATTCACTTCATCCCAAAGTGACTGCCCACACTATGTCAGACAACTAAGTTCCTTAAATATATTTGCACCAGCACGAACTACATGAGGGTCAACATCAGGCACCTCAGGCTGGCACTGGGTTTATCCCTCCGTGCCATCTCAGTTTACCAAAAGTGGCACCTGAACACCCATATCCAATAATTGCTACAAGACAATGCTGTGGCTTATCTTCTCTCATCATCTCATTAGGCGTTCCTGGTCTCCATGCCAAATCATTCTTTGGTCATGAATTACTGTTGCTGAGCAGTTACAGTTTGAATTTCCCCTTCAGTCTGTAAGTATTCATAACATGCAAGTTACATTTCAGCTTGATCTAACCAGTTTTAAAGCTCTCCAGTAATCATATAGAATAAGAACAGGTTTCAAGGGTTTGAAAGGTTTAGTTATCTTAGTGGCATCCTCTTCAGCAAGAACTGATGGCAAAGTGTTTACAAAGTTAAGTTTGGAGAGAGTGAAAAATCAACCAAGGTAGTTGAGCATCAGTACAGCATAATTTCTGCTCTCCTTAGTTTTGTGACCCTGACTTTTTCATTTATCACATCTGGCTGCTCCAAAAATTCCACAGTGGTATCCATTCTGGATTATGGATCTTCTCTGGTATAGACATATGGCAAACACAGTGGTTATTTCTTATAGCATTACTGTAACTGTGCTGGTAATATTTTACTTGTGCTGATTCAGTCACATAGTTGATACAGAAGACCTCAGGGTCCTCAACCATATCTTTTATACTTGTCTTGATTTCGGCAAAAGAATATCTGCAGGTTAACATGAACCTTTAAAGACACCTTAAAACTAAATGAAACTGTCCTTTATATTTCTTAGATCAATAACTCTATGGAAAAACTTTCATATCGAGACATCTCAAAACAAATTAATTATGATGTTGCTGAAGTCTTTGAGGTAAAATTGAGTAAGGTGGAGGCCAGAAAAAGAAAAACTTCAAAGAGAATTAACTACTATTTCCCAGTGACAAGAATTTCACATTCCAAGGATGAAACGGTACATGTTCCTTGCAGGTCTTTTGTTCTCACTGGACTGAACTCAGAATTAGTGCAGTAGATAGCAGCATCACCCTGTAAAAATAATCATGGCCATTTATGATGAACAGATATGCATGTGAGAAATAAGGCCAAAAAAAGGGGGGGAGTGAAAGAGAGATGTAATTGCAGGTTAAAAAATAAAAAATTAAACTGGAAAGGTAAGTGTTTTATGTCAACTTTAGATTGCTTTATTCAAACTTTCTGTCCCTTTCACATTGACAGTATATCCTGGAATCAATTAATAGGTAAAAATATTCACATTAAATTTTCCATTTTAAACATGGGGAGGTGTGTGTCTCGTTGGTTGTGTTTTTTTAGAAGAACTATTTTAAAGTGAACCACTACTGTTCTGCAGGCAATTTAGAAAGAAGTAGCTGGCTAGTGGAACAAAAGGGTTGATATTTGCACTCTTGCTTTATTAAAAAGTATTTGATAGGAGTATGTCAAATAGTTCTAGTGAGGAGGTATCTCTCATGTACTGGGATAAGATGTTTCTCTCTTCACAAGAATAAAGACTAAATTCCTCTTGGTATTAGGCATCATCTCTGACATCCTCTGTAACAGTTCAAATCATAAGAGCAAAAGTGCTGAGACTCTTCCTATTCACTTCCAAATACAAAAGAGTAAGTAGACTTCCTTGTCCCAGATAAATTCTAATCAGAAAGATTAAATTGGTTTTTATTCCCTAAGGGAAATATTCTATCAAACAGGTTAATTAAGAGTGCCAGTAACCAAGCTGTTATTTCTAATCAAGAAATAGCTGGCTGATATGAATCACTAAATATGGTTCATTGCATACTAGTCAAGATTGATTCCCTCCTGGGTTACTGCAAATTTTCAAGTATACCTCCTCTAGTTAATACAGTCAATAAAATACTGATGATCCAGTGCTCTTCATGTTTTTTATTATAGATTGTTGGCAATCTGTATAACGTCAGGTTTGTGAAACTCCTGGAATACAGTGAAAGTCTGCTCTCATTTTCCTTAGGTAAGAAAATATATCTGTGGAAAGACAAAACATTTATGAATTTAAGAACTGTATAATGATTTGCTATCTGATAAGTGGAAACTGCCAATAGTCTCTGATTTCTAATATATTCTGTCTTTTAAATGACTTTAGTCAGGCTGGAGAGCCAGAGTGGAAAAGTAATCAGCTGAGACCTTGAAACATTTTACAATTGCAGAGGAGGAGTATGAGTTCAATAAAAGCAAACAGATGATGAATTCTTCATTTAGGAAGAAAACTGGAGTTCTGAATGCCCTAATTAATATCTTCAAAGTTGATATGCTGTATTTGCATGCCTTACTGACTGATAAGCCAGTTCAAGGACATATGTGCATGTAGAAATAAATATTTTATTCAACAAATATACTTCTGTCTTCTACTTCCAAATAAATCCATTATTTTTCTCAAATGTATTCATTTAAACATTTTTAAATTATTAAAAATTAAAAAATTATTACGTCTTGCTTTGTATATGATATATGAGCAATTAATTAAAATAATTTTAAATATGGGTAGATAGTAGCCTAATACTTAATGATTTAAGTCTTTAAATACACCAAAATGTGCCCTTTTATGGAAATTTTTGCCATTGACTTAAAAGAAGGTAAAATTTTGTCATGAGAAATAAAGTTATTGATAAAGACACTCATGTTTAAAATTTTAGAACATTGTTTGTTACTGATGTTTTTAAATTAAGAGATACTGCCACCTTGGTGTCACCATTTAAGGCTGGGTGGGCTGTTAAGTGGAAAACAGACGCTCTCTGTTAACCCTTTCCTTCCCCAAAGGGGAAAAGGAAAAGTGAAAAGGGAGAGATACTTACGGGTTGGAATGTTAAAACAGTTTTAATAAACAGTAACAAGGAAAAGAAAGAGTATAATAAATAATGAACTATATACAAAACCACTACTGAGCTCCCCCCAATGACGATCACATCACTGCTGACGCTGCAGGGCAGGTGCTGGGGAATCCTGAACCAGATGCAGCAGCGGGCGGGAACTGCATTCAGAAGAGAAGGCAGAAGCGCAGGCAGAGTCTTCCTAGGATGCTGGTCATAGGGGAAGCGAGTGCGACTCTCGTGGTCCCTCAGCTTTAAACTGAGTATCATGTGTGTGGGATGGAATACCCCATTGGTCAGGTTTGGGTCATCTGTCCGATCTGCTCCTCCCCACAGGTGTGACAGTTTTACAGTCCTTTCCTTTGTGGAGCAAAGAGACCCAACAGGGACCCTGGTTTCCATGGCAACAAGTGCATGTAGTCAACTTCAGAAAGTAAATTTGCTTAGAAATATAACTGAAAAACGTTGTTCTAATCCAAACCAGGACACTGGGAAACATGATTTATCTTTGGCATCATAAATTAAACTTATCTTTAGAAAAAGGTTTACAAATTTTCCATATAAGGTGAGATTCACTTAGTGTTCTTGGGTTTTGTTATTTTGTTTTTTTTTTCTCTTTTGTTAATCCAGGTTAAACATAGAATCATCGAATCATTGAATCATTGAATCACAGAATGGTTTGGACTGGAAGGGACCTTTAAAGATCACCCAGTTCCAACCCCACTGCCATGGGCAAGGACATCTTTCACCTGATCAGTTTGCTCAAAGCCCCATCCAACCTGACCTTGAATACTTCCAATGATGAGGCATACACAACTCCTCTGGGCAACCTGTTCCAGTGTCTCACTACCCTCCTCGTGAAAAATTTCTCCCTTATGGCTAATCTAAACCTACCTTCTTTCAGTTTAAAACCATTGACCCTTGTCCTGTCACTGCAGGCCTTGGTGAAAAGCCTTTCTCGGTCTTTCTTATAAACCCTCCTTGAAAGGCCACATCAAGGTCTTCAGGAAGCCTTTTGCTCTTCAGGCTAAACAACCCCTACTCTCTCAGTCTTTCTCCATAGAAAAGGTGTTCCAGCCCTCTGATAATTTTCATGGCCCTCCTCTGGACCTGATTTAACAGGTTCATGTCTTGTACTTGGGACCTCAGATCTGGATGCAGTACTCCAGGTGAGGTCTCACCAGAGCGGAGGGGCAGAAACACCTCCCTCAACTTGCAGCATCTCAAATGGCACAAGATATTTGCATATAAGCAGGTACACAGTATTTTGTCTCTGTACATAACAATACATTGATCGTCTTAAACTTTTGTTGTGAAACTAGTGATCTTATTCTTCTCAAAAGTCTTAGTACGCAGGTAGGAAAGTCAGATTGCCACATGGTGCTATGCAGAAAGGAGAAGTAAGAAGGCACTGTCATGTTGTTTGTACATAAAAGTCAATAACAGGAAATACATATATATATATAAAAAAATCTTATTTTCCCTCAACCTTTCCATCTGACTTGTATTTTCTCATTCCTAGACTTATTTTTTGAAGTTTTCCAAAACTTTATCTCTGAAACTTTCTTACTGACTTGGAGGTACATTGCAATTTTCTCTCATTGAGCAGCTGAACGTTACCCTAGCAATTCAAGGAACAGATTTGAAAAGGAGGACTTCTTCCAAGGAGTATAACTTCATAAGTGAGACTTGATAACTCACCAGAAGAGCACTGAAGAACAGTTTTGAATGTGTGCTACAAAAGCATACAACAGGGCATAATTTCTTCAATGGCTACAATGAGTCGGCACATTTATTACTGTGCCAGCACAAGAATGAGGCATAAATACAAGTAGTAAGAAGCGTCAGAGAAAGGTTTAAAACTAAACAGGAGTGCTACATTATTAAGGATTCAAATAAAGTATCAGGTTCTAGAACAGAAAGACAATTATATACTGAAAATAAAGTATACTATAAAAATCACAGAGAGACAAATGAAGTGAGCTGAAAGACTGAGAGAGATTCATTTTCTGCTGCATGGTGGACATAACACTAACTAGTTGGGCTTATCACTTAGTATATCACTATGCATGTAAACTACATCAAAAAAAGTGTATGAAAAGTAGAAAATTCACCTTCTATGTGGATAAACTTAATGTGTATGTAAAGCAGTATGGTATGTATGCAAATTTAGCACACTTGAAAAGCATTAGTAGGCACAGGAAGTTTATGGTATCTCTACAACCAATGCCAGTTATAAGAAATAGAACGGGTGCTTCTTTAATGTGTTTTTTTAAAAAATATTGCCATCTTAATATGTTTTATATCCAAATATTGTCAGAAAGCAACACTATTAAATTTTAAGAAGTTACATAACTATTTACTTTAGTGAAACTGCTTTGACTGAGAGTGAATGAAGACTCATGTAGAGTTTCAAATCAGATTGTAAACTTAATGTAAATTCCCTCTGCAGAACAAAAGACCTCACAAGCGGTGTGAGCTCAAATTATGATCCCACTCACCTGATACTTTGCATTAACAAATGTTAAAGGAAAAAACTCATGATGAAAACCAAAAAGTAGTATGTGTCATTTTAGCAACAAACAGAAATTAGAAATGGTATTAATTTTTTTTAAATGTCAGGTTCACTTTAATTTAGGTTTTTTAATAACTGGATTAATGATGGGGGTGTTCCTTTTATGTTTTTTCTTTTTTTTTTTTTTATTGTTTTTTCTTTTATTGAAATCATTAAAGTGAGGTTTGTTCGGTGTTTGAGATGGATGCACATCAATGAACTCTTCTGCCAAGGAAAAAGTGGGAGAGGTGTTGGGTTTTTTACCTCATATTTTACTTCAGCTAAACTTTAAATTACTTCAGATGTGGAAAACATTGATTTAATATCATGAGGGGGCTTCCTTTTTTTTTTCTTCTTAGATGCAAAGTTTTATTCTAGTCTCAGGTAAATGACAACAACTGATTCTAATGGGCTCACTCCTGAGCATTTTGTAGATACCAATAATTTTGTGTGTTTATTTGGAGCTCTCTCAAAAACCTAAGGCGACATCCTTTCTCCAGAAGCTGGAAGAGAGTTAGAGTCCAAATGATTTTGCTTGTGGTTTTGGGAAACATTAATTAATAGTCTGGAGGTGTTCTAGAAACATGCCAAATTATTTAAACAAGACCTTAATTGACCAGAGGACCGGGAAAAAAGTTTGTTCATTTCCCACAGCTCCTCCTTCAAAACTTCCCTCAACAAGAGATGAAGTAAAAACACACTTAGCCAGTATAGTACAAGTTAATACACTACAAAAGCAGAACAAAAGCCCACTGACAAGTAAGAAATAATCTAGAATGTATTTCATTGTTTCCAACAACATCTGAAAGTCAGATATTGACTTTCTTACTGTTAGGTGCCCTTGAAAATTTGTTTTCTATTTATTTAATATGGTAACATGAGTCAATAGAAATAATATATTAATTTGTTTTGGAAAGCTATTCACATCCAAAGAACATTTACAGTTATTAATTTCTGTTTCTCTGTTGTTTTGCACTGATGATATAATAAGTTGTGATTAACTCAATTTTATTAAGATTTAAAGGTACAATGCTTTGAGTCAGTTCTAAAGTATAAGACAGCCCAAATGAACTACTGAACCTAATCCCATAATATATCTCTGAATCACACTACAGCTAACATTTTTCTTGATACGATTTCTATTGCTCTTCTTCATTTATATATATCCACATTGTAGCCTGTGTGTTTCAGCAAACTAAGGGATATGATGAAGTTCATACTTTAATACCATAATGATTTTCAGTTTTCCCATGTGAAAAGAATGTGGCAACAGAAAAACAACAGAACATCCATCAAATTTATTAGAAATGTAACTCAAAGTATCACAACATTTTAAAAATCGCCTAAAAATGTCTATGTTAGAAGAGTTATTAAAAATATTGTATAAAATTATTTAAAAAGAGAAAAAAATCTGCATGTTCTTACTGATGGATGAACTGCTGGATCTTTGCTAGGAAACAAAAGAAATATTAATTATTAGGGCTTTTTTTTTTCTTAAATAAGACAAAGATGCATCTTCACAGAGCCTTGGAGAAACTTCAGAAATGCACTGCACTTTTTTAATTTAGAATTAGAAAAGGAAAGTGTTTCAAAGCCCTGCACTACTGTTGAAATAAGTTTAAATATGTTTTATTGATTTATAAATCTTTCAGTTTGCAACTAAAATAAGATAGCTGAAGTAATGTCAGTCTGTGTGCTGTCTGTGAACTCTCTCATGAATGTAACTGACAATAGTTTAATGCTCTGATACTGTTGAATAGTTTTAGAAGGTCTAGAAAATTATTAGGAAAAGTGTGCTGTAAACAAAAAAGTGTTCTGCTAGCATAAGATCTTTGTAGTCAGTTCTCTTTTTCATAGGCAACTACTCATTTACCAGTAATAGAACCTGGAAGGGTAAGAATAGAATCTTGAGAGAGTGAAAGAAAAAACTTAATCTATAAACTCCATCAACTCTAGAATATATTTAACCCACCCAAGGTTAAAAAAAAAGAGGCCAATTTAATATAATAGGTATTTCAGGATTTCTTTTCCTATTCATATGAATATTTTAGGGATTATAATAACATTATTGTTCAGACTAACAAAATATTATTAATGGTAAGATTTTTAATTTCACATAATCACTACTCATTTTGTTCTCTCAATGATCACTTTTACTTTGTTTACCCTGCTTCTGATATCTTTAATTCCTTTTGTTATGCTATTTGCAATAATGTTGGAGGATTTGAAAAATACTGATCTTCATTAAAATAGTGCATGACAGAAACATTTTTAATGATGATAAGACCCTCCTCCTGAGAAGAACAGAGAAATGAACAACAAAAATAATTTTATACCATTTAAAGAATTACCATCTGTTATCTGTATCAACATAGATGACCATTTACAAAATCTGAGTTCATACCAATCACAGGAAATGTTAGCTTTATATTATTTGGAAAGCATTTATAAGATATATGGTATTCTTCTTGCATTTGATTTAAAATCTCTTTTCAAAAAAAAACCAGGAAAGACAGGAATGTTTGTGCCTGTGTATAAAAGCTGTCAAAAAAGTTTTGGGTTTTGATAGTTTGTTGTTGTTGCTATTTTGGGGGCTATTGTTTGTTTGTTTTGCTTACGAATTATTTTAATTGCAGTTATTTCTTTATTTTAATATATAGTCTGTAGAGAACTTAACATTTTAATGTGGCATGGTATTTATAAATTATTCAATTCTTTAGCATCTTTGTTTCTTAGAAGATCCTCTCTATCTATCTTTTTATTTGCCAAAAATAAATTAACAAGATTAATTTATCTGATATAATATCGAAAAGAACAAGAACCTCTTTTGCAGTATCTATATGGTTGGAATTTGCAAATTGTTTTTTCCAGTAATCTCTTTTATATTATTGAAGGATTTTTTTTCTCATTATTTTGAACATAATGCAATGTGAAATGCTGAGAGCTGTAATTTTGTACCCAGCCTTTTGAAGTCTGGAAAATATCTTTTATCATGTTTATAAACCAATTTAGTCATTAATTAAGAATCCAAGGCTGTTGTCAAGGAAAAAAAAAAGAAAGAAAAGGAAAGGAAGAAAAACTTCATTTATACTTCACTTACTGAAGTGCTTCTGTAAAACAAGCTTAACTATTTACTGAGGCCAAAGTTCCAGCAATCTTTTAAATTCTTAATTATCTTTTTTCATTTTCAGATAATTTATTTTCTTTAAATCACAAAGATGATCTATAGAATTACCAGTGAATTTTGGGCTTATCCTGTAAAAAGTAAGGTTTTATTGTTGTTGTTGTTTGGTTTGATTTTCTTTTTTCTTTACTTTTTTTTAAATTTTTTTTTGAGAAAAATTATATCCGAAGTTCAGCTTGAGCTAGCTGATGAAGTTCTAAAGTTAATCAAAGGTAATGTGTGTTCAGATTCAAGACTTAAATCCAAGTCTTTTTTGAATTCTGAATAAGTCTTATTTGACTAAAGTAGGAAGAAAAGCAGTCACCTTATGAAAGATTAGTGCCAGAGAGTAGTAATGGGAAAATCAATCCAGTTGGCATGATTTAAGCTGAACCAGTCCTTCCAAAAAAATGCCTATGATGTCTTTCATGTAGACAGTGGTGTCTAAATTCAGAATACCTAAACTAGATGTCCAAGGAAAGATGTCCCTGCCCATAGCAGGGGGGGTTAGAACTAGATGATCTTTAAAGTCCATTTTAACCCAAACGTTTCTATGGTTCTATGATTCCCTTTAGACTTAATGGAGACCTGACCAAAACAACAAGGTAGTCTTGGTTCATTAGCCTAAATGTCAATATCTGATACCATGTGAGATATCTCAGACTAGCTGAATTACTCACACAGTGTTGGCAGATTTGATACAAGACTGATGGAGAACTCATACCTCTAGGGTGGCTGCCAGAGGTCAGGGTACCCTGCAATACCTCAGATGGCTGATATCTCTATGTTTCACACCCAGCAATGCCTGGCGAGTTGTTTGGCTAGCTAAATGTAGCCAAAACATTTATTTTAGGGTGATCTGAAGAGCTATCTGAACAAGCTTTTGGGGTTTGATTCTGCTTTTTCTGGATAATCAGAAACTACTCCTCACAGCTACATAAGACTTAGGACTTCTGTCCAGAGTTCATGGTTTTCAGGCTTAACAAGCCCTAACACTAACGGATCCATGCCATTAGTCTTTATCACCATCAAAGTACAAATACAGAGAAGTAGTCAGGTTAATGCTGTCTTTTCAGTCTTAAAACTTGTGCAGAATATGTGAGAAATGAAAAAAGCCTTCAGAAATTGATTTTAATCTTTGAAAGAAAAAGGAAGCAGAGGAAATAGCAGCAATGTTAAATCAAAGATTTTCTATAGAAGAACTTATATATGATGATCTCTTGGTATTATTAATTAAACTATGGGATGTTTATTGTACAGAACATTCTCAAGCCTGTACCGTACTTGTGTTGTATTCAATTCACTTTGATTTTATGCTTTGCTCTGTTATCAGTGGGACTCTTTTTATTTGTTGATTATGCCTGTCATGCATTTTAACAAGATATTTGTTTGTCAGTGATCAAGTGAAAAATTTAGGAATCATCCAAACACTGATTTGCTTAGTCAAAAAACACTGGTTAAATTCAGGGAGGTAGTAATTTTTAAATGAAATAAATTCAAATGAAGAAAAGAAGCACCATTCACCTAGCTTTAAGGAATCTATAAAGTAACCTACAAAGAATCAGTCATATTAAACAAAAAATGCTTTAGATCTGTCTACTTTAACTGTTTATCTGAGGTTCCAGTTAAGAATTTAATCACCCTTGATCTTACCAAAGGCAGTAGAGATAAGCATCCTTTATCCAGAGATTTAATCAGGAATACTAAATTCAAGATCAACCTGTAGAAGTGAATATTATCCCCTAGTACTTATTCAGATCTTCTGAACACCTGCACATGATCGCATCTTCTACCAAGAGCCTATCTTGCTGTTCTCAAGGAGATGGAGGTGTCTAACATTTCTTTTCTACTTTCCAAATTCTCAGTGAGGCAAATGTCCTTTGTGTTCTGAAGATGTCTCATAGAGCCAGTGTTCGGGTTTCAGCTCGGATAGAGCTAATTTTCTTTTAGTAGCTAGAATAGTACTGTGTTTTGGATTTAGTATGGGATTTGGTATGAGAAGAATGTAGATAATACACTGATGTTTTCAGTTGTTGTTAAAAAATCAAGGACTTTTCAACTTCCATGCTTTGCTAGTGTGCGGGTACACCAGAAGCTGGGAGGGAGCATGTCCTGGTTTGGCCCAAACCAGGCCAATTAGTCTTAAAGAAACCAAGGTCACTGCTAAATTCCTCACTGCTTACGAGTGAAGAGACAAAGGGGGCTCGCACCTGCAGGGAGGAGCAGACAGGGCAGGTGACCCAAGATTGACCAATGAGGTATTCCATCCCATACACTTCATTCTCACTTTCCTATTTATCACTAACCCACTGCCTCCTGGAGGTGGGGCCCAGGAGGGAGGGGCCCTCCTGTCTTCCACTGATTGGTACCAGCTTTGCCAATTCTCCAGTTAAAAGCCTGCAGGTGGGATGGCAGGGGGAGCTACTGCATTTTCCCCTCTGCCTGTGCTGGGGGGAGCAACTCTGCCTGAGGAGGATTTCTAAGCTCTCAGTCTTGGTTTTGTATATATTTGATTATTTCTATTATTATTGTTATTATACTCTTTTTCATTATTATAGTTTATTAAAACTGTTTTAACTTTCCAACCCATAAGTCTCTCTCCCTTTTCCTTTTCCCTTGTGGGGGGGAGAGGGTTAACAGAGAGCATCTGCCACCTGGTTGATAGCCAGCCCAGCTTTAAACCATGACAGATTTAATTGGTGCCCAACGTGGGGCTCCAGAGAAGCTCCAACAGGTTACTCTGATAAGTTGAATCCTGGCTCTGGTGGAAGGAGACCCGGAAAGCTCAGCTGAGCGAGTATCAGATTTCTTCCTTTGAGATTTACAAGGGGCTGGAACTTAAAACAGATAGTGAAGATGGTGATGTCATTTTTGAATGCTGTGTTATCTCGTCTTTTTATAGAGTTTCTTTCACAATTGAGTATTGCAGTGATGCCTTACCTGCCGTGGGCACTGTGTTATTGCTTGCTTCTTATGAATGTTTACATGCAGTTTAGCAGTGGGCGCTGGTCGAAATGTATTGTTTTGGTATGGGGTTTGATACTGATTTATGCCGTGATAAACTGGGCAGTTATTATTCCGATCTCTCATCTCTATGACACAATGATGGGCAGCTTTAATCGCGAATCAGTAGCAGCAACTTCATCTGCACGCTCCAGGCGTCCTTTAGCTGATTCTGTTAATGATTACACTTCCAGTTTTACTTTGGGAAATAGCACCTTCTCCTTTTCTGCCAAGCTGATTCCACTAGATTTTGCGAAATTAGGATGGTGCTGTCTAGGTGGCATGTTTTTATTTTTGGTTGTCCTGAATGTGTTTCTGATGTGGGATAAGATTAAATATCAGTGCAGGCACAGTTGTAGGTGTTATGCAGCCACCTCAGATCCTACAGTGTGTACTGCCGCTACAGCCACTAAACCCACTGAAACCTCGGCAGCCTGTACCACAGCTGCTACACCCCCCACGACAGCCACTGCAGCTACTCAGACCCCAGCATCTATCGAATCTGTACCAATTGCTCCTGTAACCAGGAAAAAATACCAAAATAAATCAGCTCGTGAAGAGAAGGATGATGACTCAGAGCCTTCTAAGGCAGAGCCATCATATGACCCAGGTGAGGGCCCTTCTCAGGCAGAGTTAGGGCCTGACACAGATGGGGGTTTCCTCAATCGTCCTTTTAAAGCAGACCCATCACAGAAGAAAGGTCCTTCTAAAGCAGAACTATCACAAGAGGAGGACTCGGACGTAGAGATAACCTACCACTCCTTATCCCTGAAGGACCTGAGAAATATAAGGAAAGACTTCAGCCGTTATGACGGTGAACCTATTATTACCTGGTTGCTCCGATGCTGGGATAATGGGGCAGATAGCATGCAATTAGATGGCAGAGAAGCCAGACAGTTGGGATCCCTGTCCAGAGATGGTGGTATTGATAAGGCGCTTGCAAGAAAGTCAAACACTGTCTGTCTCTGGAGGTGACTCTTGTCAGCTGTAAAGAGCAGGTATCCCTATAAAGATGATGTTTTGAGCCACCTGAGCAAATGGACCACTATAGAAAAAGGTATTAACTACCTTAGAGAACTAGCTGTGCAAGAGATCATTTATAGACACCCATGGGACATTGTAGATCCTGTAGATCCTGATGAAGTGGAATGCAACCGATCCATGTTCCGGAAGGTTGTGAAGAATGCTCCACCGACATATACCCATACATTGTCAATATTAGTATGGGGAGAAGATGATATGGCACGTTCTACTGTGGGCGAAATGGCTAACTGTATGCGACAGTATGAAGATAGTATTTCTTCCCCACTGCAGGCCCATGTCTCGGCTGTGGAAAAACTGACTAAGGAAAACAAGGACTCATTTAAACAACTGTCAGACAAACTGTCCAGGATAGAGAATAAACTTGACTCTCTACCTACACAGGCGCGCGTTGCAGCTGTTAGGAGAAAACGCTCTCCTACAGGACCGGCTCAAAGGAAACGGAACACGTCACGAGGTATCCTGTGGTTTGCCCTGCGTGGTTATGGGGAGGACATGAGCAGATGGCATGGACAACCTACCAGTACCCTACAGGCACGAGTACGTGAGTTGCAAGCTAAAAGAAATACCAAAGAGAATTTTTCTAGAAGGATGGCTGCTCCAGTTACCAGTGAGCAGGACCCCAGTCAGGGTAGATGGGCCTCAAATCCCTTTTTCCCAAGTGTGAATAGGAGAAATGAAGATCCAGTCCCTGTGAGCAGCACGAATCCATTTCTTAATTAGAGGGGCCCTGCCTCCAGCCAGGTGGAGGAGAGGGACAACCGAGTTTATTGGACTGTGTGGATTTGATGGCCTGGCACATTAAAACCACAAAGGTATCGAGCCCTGGTAGACACTGGTGCACAGTGCACCCTAATGCCATTGGATCATAAAGGGGCAGAACCTATCAGTATTTCAGGAGTAACAGGAGGATCTCAAGTGTTATCTGTATTGGAGGCCGAAGTGAGCCTAACTAAAAATGAATGGAAAAAGCACCCCATTGTGACTGGCCCAGATGCTCCGTGCATCCTTGGCATAGACTACCTCAAGAGAGGGTATTTCAAGGACCCAAAAGGGTATAGATGGGCCTTTGGTATAGCAGCTGTAGAGACTGAGGACATTAAACAGCTGTTTACCTTGCCTGGCCTCTCAGAAGATCCTTCTGTTGTGGGGTTGCTGAAGGTTGAAGAACAACAGGTGCCAATTGCTACTACCACGGTGCACCGACGACAATATCGCACCAATCGAGACTCCCTGATCCCCATTCATAAACTGATTAGACAATTAGAAAACCAAGGAGTGATTGGCAAGACTCGCTCACCCTTTAATAGTCCTATATGGCCAGTGCGAAGGTCTGATGGAGAATGGAGATTAACTGTGGACTATCGTGGCCTAAATGAAGTTACGCCACCGCTGAGTGCTGCTGTGCCAGACATGCTAGAACTTCAATACGAACTGGAGTCAAAGGCAGCCAAGTGGTATGCCACCATAGACATTGCTAATGCATTTTTCTCTATTCCTTTGGCACCAAAGTGCAGGCCACAGTTTGCTTTTACCTGGAGAGGTATCCAGTACACCTGGAATCGACTGCCCCAGGGGTGGAAACACAGTCCTACTATTTGCCATGGACTGATCCAGACTGCACTAGAAAAGGGTGGAGCTCCAGAACATTTGCAATACATTGATGACATCATTGTGTGGGGTGATACAGCAGCAGAAGTTTTTGACAAAGGGGAGAAAATAATTCAAATTCTTCTGAAAGCTGGTTTTGCCATAAAAAGAAGCAAGGTCAAGGGACCTGCCCGGGAGATCCAGTTTTTAGGGATTAAATGGCAAGATGGGCGTCGCCAGATCCCGATAGAGGTGATCAACAAAATAACAGCTATGCCCGCACCAACTAACAAAAAGGAAACACAAGCCTTCTTAGGCGTTGTGGGTTTCTGGAGAATGCATATTCCAGATTACAGCCAGATTGTACGCCCTCTTTATCAAGTGACCAGAAAGAAGAATGATTTTCAGTGGGGCCCTGAACAACGACAGGCTTATGAACAGATTAAACAAGAGATTGTGCATGCAGTAGCCCTTGGACCAGTCCGTACGGGACAAGATGTTAAAAATGTGCTCTACACCGCAGCTGGGGACAATGGTCCTACCTGGAGCCTCTGGCAGAAAGTGCCAGGGGAGACTCGAGGTCGACCCCTAGGATTTTGGAGTCGAGGATACAAGGGCTCTGAGGCCAATTACACCCCAACTGAAAAAGAGATACTGGCAGCATATGAAGGAGTTAGAGCTGCTTCAGAGGTAATTGGTACTGAAGCACAACTTCTCCTGGCACCTCGATTACCAGTACTAGGCTGGATGTTCAAGGGTAAGGTTCCCACTACCCATCATGCAACTGATGCTACATGGAGTAAATGGATTGCATTAATTACACAGAGGGCTCGAATAGGAAACCCTAATCACCCAGGAATCTTAGAAGTGATCATGGACTGGCCAGAAGGCAAAGACTTCGGAATGCCACCAGAAAAGGAGGTGACACGTGCTGAAGAAGCCCCACCATATAATGAACTACCAGAGGATGAGAAGCAGTATGCCCTGTTCACCGATGGATCCTGCCGTCTTGTAGGAAAGCATCGGAAGTGGAAAGCTGCTGTATGGAGTCCCATACGACGAGTCACAGAAGCCACAGAAGGACAAGGTGAATCAAGTCAATTTGCAGAGGTAAAAGCCATCCAGCTGGCTTTAGGCATGGCTGAATGAGAAAAGTGGCCAAGGCTGTATCTTTATACTGACTCATGGATGGTGGCAAATGCCTTGTGGGGGTGGTTAAAGCAGTGGAAGCGAAGCAACTGGCAGCGCAAAGGGAAACCTATTTGGGCTGCTGAATTGTGGCAAGATATTGCTGCTCGGCTAGAGAAACTAGTCGTGAAGGTACGTCATGTAGATGCTCACGTACCTAAAAGTCGGGCAACTGAGGAACATCGAAACAACCAACAAGCGGATCAAGCTGCTAAAGTGTTCCAAATAGATTTGGACTGGGAACATAAAGGTGAACTATTTTTAGCTCGGTGGGCTCATGACACTTCAGGTCATCAAGGGAGAGATGCAACATACAGATGGGCTCGTGACCGAGGGGTGGACTTAACCATGGACTCTATTGCACAGGTTATCCATGATTGTGAAACATGCGCCGCAATTAAGCAAGCCAAAAGGTTAAAACCTTGTGGTATGGGGGGCGGTGGTTGAAATATAAATAAGGGGAGGCCTGGCAAATTGACTATATCACACTCCCTCAAACCTGCCAGGGTAAACACTATGTGCTTACCATGGTGGAGGCGACCACCAGATGGTTGGAAACATACTCTGTGCCCCATGCCACTGCCCGGAACACTATTCTGGGCCTCGAAAAGCAAATCTTGTGGCGACACGGCACGCCAGAGAGAACTGAGTCGGACAATGGGACTCATTTCAAAAACAGTCTCATAGACAACTGGGCCAAAGAGCATGGCATCGAATGGGTATATCGCATCCCCTATCATGCACCAGCCTCTGGGAAAATTGAACGGTATAATGGGCTGTTAAAAACTACCCTGAAAGCAATGGGGGGTGGAACCTTTAAAAACTGGGATAAGCATCTGGCACAAGCTACCTGGTTAGTTAACACCAGGGGATCTATCAATCGAGCTGGCCCTGCTCAGTCAGACCTTCTACATACAGTAGAAGGAGATAAAGTCCCTGTGGTGCATGAAAGGAATCTGTTGGGAAAAACTGTCTGGATTCTTCCTGCAACGGGCAAAGGTAAACCCATTCATGGGATTGCTTTTGCTCAGGGACCTGGATGTACTTGGTGGGTGATGTTGCAAGATGGTGGAGTCCGATGTGTCCCTGAAGGTGATCTGATTCTGGGTGAGACTACTTAATTCTGAACTGTATGTTGTTACTGCATAAGTGTCTTTCAGGTTAAGACAGTGATGATGAGACCGGAACTAGCTTCATCAAGTGGCATCCAGTAACCTCCTCGAGTCTGACATCTTTAACCTGCAACCCGTGGGCACGAACCATGACAAAAGAGAGACTGCTAGCCAGAGAGACTGCTGAGAGACTGCTAGCCAGATGGAAACCCACAATCCTGAACCAAATGAACTTAATGAACTTTTTGTATAGAGATGAATCATAAACTAGTGATATGTGTATATATATTTGAAAATGAAAAGGTAGTGGTGATCTGAGTATGACATGAATGGTATGGAATAAGGGGTGGAATGTCCTGGTTTGGCCCAAACCAGGCCAATTAGTCTTAAAGAAACCAAGGTCACTGCTAAATTCCTCACTGCTTATCAGTGAAGAGCCGAAGGGGCTCGCACCTGCAGGGAGGAACAGACAGGGCAGCTGACCCAAGATTGACCAACGAGGTATTCCATCCCATACACTTCATTCTCACTTTCCTATTTATCACTAACCCACTGCCTCCTGGAGGTGGGGCCCTGGAGGGAGGGGCCCTCCTGTCTTCCACTGATTGGTACCAGCTTTGCCAATTCTCCAGTTAAAAGCCTGCAGGTGTGATGGCAGGGGGAGCTACTGCATTTTCCCCTCTGCCCATGCTGGGGGGAGCTACTGCATTTTCCCCTCTGCCCGTGCTGGGGGGAGCAACTCTGCCTGAGGAGGATTTCCAAGCTCTCAGTCTTGGTTTTGTATATATTTGTATATATTTGATTATTTCTATTATTATTGTTATTATACTCTTTTTCATTATTATAGTTTATTAAAACTGTTTTAACTTTCCAACCCATAAGCCTCTCTCCCTTTTCCCTTTCCCTTGGGGGCGGGGAGAGGGTTAACAGAGAGCATCTGCCACCTGGTTGATAGCCGGCCCAGCTTTAAACCGTGACAGAACGTAACCCCAACTGGCCAGTAGAATATTCCATACCATATGATGTCATGCTCAGCATATAAAGCCTGGGGAAGAAGGAGTGGTGAACGTTAAGAGTGATGGTGTTTATCTTTCCAAGTAACCGTTGCGCGTGATGGATCCAAGCTTTCCTGGAGATGGCTGAACACCTGCCTGCCAATAGGAAATAGTGAATTAATTCCTTGTTTTGCTTTGCTTGCGCGCGCAGCTTCTACTTTACCTTTTAAATTTGAGCAGGAATATATTATATTATTTGTTTTCTTTGACTTTGGCACTGGAGTTTTATACATACAGGCTATGTCAAAATGCATTCCTCAAAACTGAAAACAGAGAAAACCAGGAAAAGAAATGCTTATTTTCAAACTGTATTTCTCTCTGCCAATAAAAGACACTATCATTCAATAGATCTTAAGAAACCTCTTAAACTGATGGTAATATCAGCACTAGATAGGAAGAAATTGCTGTTTTGGGCACTCTGCAAGATAGAACAAGTTCACACATAATGGCAACGTGTTCAATGGAGTAAATCCCATGCTCAGATTGGACATCTTTGAAAAAGGCAACAGCCACAACAGGGTTTAAAACACTTTTCTAAGAACTCAGCAATCTAACATATGGCTATTATATTCTTTCTGAAGAGTAAGGGAACTGGACTCTTTTTAGCCTCTACTAAGGAAAAATTACTAATTGAACAAAAGACAAAGAAAAAAAAGCAGAAGAAAAAGCCATTTTTCTCCAGTTTACAGTCAATTCAGAATTTTAATAAAACAGTTATAATATTGATAAATTTACAATAGTCATGTAAGTTACATAACAGAAATACCTCCCATTAGCAAGTGGAAAGACAAAATACAGGTCTACTATTATTATTTTTTTATTATGTCATGCAGCAATCCATAATCAGAAGTGACAGGATTTCAAAAACTGCTTGGTGCTTTGTTTAAATGGGCAACTGTTTTCATAAAGAAAATGTGAGGTAAAACTGACTGAAGAGACTTTTCTGTGGGACTGATTTTATATGTCTTATACAGAGCATTTATATATTGGATACATGTACATAATATTATGTTCATAACTGTATATATTTATAATATATTTATATAATCTATTTATATAATATAAATACTATATATTTATATATTTACATACATGTCATATTTATAATAAAAACATGCAACTGCTACAATTCTTGCTTAATTTCCATGTTATTTACAAAACTAAGGAATACTATGCTTTACTGAGCTCTGAAAAGGCCTGTCTTAAAGCCCATTACTAAGAACAAGTGACTTTGGCTTTGATGGCATTCAGATCTTCTCCTAAAGGCACACAGAGATTGCATTTATGTCAAGTATCTTCTTAAAGAAGACATAATAGGGATCAGATTTTCTTTTTATTAATAGAATTTCTCTCTTGTTTTGAAATAGGGTCTTCATCTACAAAATGATGAACAGACATCTGGCAGACTACAAAATGATCAACAAAAGGAAGGATATCCATGCTACTAAAAGTTCTGTGGGTCAGCCTACCTCTTGATTACTTTGTTGATTCAAACTAACTTTTCCTTTTTTGCTGTAAAAAATAACCATTATTTTTAATGTTTTTATTCTTCCTTTCTACTTCTACTTTTACAGACAATTAGTTGTAAATGAGAGTTTATATTGTTTGTTATTATTTTTCTGTAATCATTACTGTAGTTTTTCTGGGGCATTTTCAGCATAAGATGAATACTTTAAGTAAGCTTCAAACACAATTTCATGTTCTTTTTTTTAAAATACACTGTATAGTAGCATGTTGGTTTGTATCATGTAATGGAACACTAGGAAAACGTGATCTGATATTAAACATATTGTTCCTTGTATGGTTGAAAGAATGGCACATAGCTCCAAATGGCTAACTGATCTCAGATAAGATCTTCTAGAAACATATTCATAGAAAACAAAGAAGTGTTAAGTCACTGTTGTGAGGGCACAACAAATAAAATATATATAGGTCTCCTCCACTTGATAAATAATAATAGGTGTGATATTGACATATATCTTTATTACACACTCTGTATTCATTAGGCAGATAACTGTTTTCATCAGGTGGGAATAATAACTTCTTTTGACTTGTTGGATTTTATTTCCAGACACAAAGATATTAGGTGGTTACAGATACATTTTAAAAATATGTGTTCAAATATATGCGTTCAACTATATGTATTTAAATATACACATTCAAATACAACTTCAAAATCTTTATCTCTTTTTTTTTTTTTTTTTACACAGTACACTAAACTGTCCCTGGCCCATTCCCAAGGCTATGCTCAGCTATTATGGGGCTGTATCTGATACCAGTTCCCCGCATAGGACCTGATCCTGTCTCCTACCTCCAGCCTAATGTCTCAGCCTGGGCTTGACCTATCTCTGTCCCCATGGAGAGACAGCCTGGGGCTGCCCCCCTGTCCCCCCACCTCCAGCCTGCCCTGTTCCCTGGCTAGGGCACTGGGATGGATCAGAGCTGATGAGGCCTTAGGGACTTCTTTCCCCCCTGCTGCTGCTGATGTCCAGACCCTAGGGAGTTACTGATCCATGGGGCACCCTGACACAAAGTCTCAGATCTTTTTATTCTCAAATTATTCCTAGAGTAATACTAGGAACTAGTACTTACTGGCTTTACCATTTATTCTTAAGAGGAGAGCAATTTATATTCTATTCCCCATTGTATATACAAAACAAATTTTCATTTTTTAGACACAGACTAAATAAGACACAGGTAATATTGCTCACCTAGTAAAAATTGTTATATTATACCATCATGCATCCAAGAGTCAAGGACCTTTGTATCCTGATGGGTTCTCATTACAGATGTGGAAATCTTGGGCCATACATGTATTGCTAAATAAATAATGGTCAGGGACAATAATTTTTGGAACTCTGGTCCTAAAGCCAGAAGGCACAAAGTTTAGGAATGACTGCAATAGCATGTTTTTCTTGAAGAGAGCAACTGAAAACAGTTCAAAATAGAATCTGTCTGAGCATAGAGGGATGGGGTTAGGAAAGCCAAAGCCCATCTGCAACTGAATCTGGCAAAGAACGTGAAGAGGAACACGAATGGCTTCCACTGGTGCACCAGCAGCAAAAAGAGGACTAGGGACAATGCACGTGGAAAAGGTTGATGTACTGAAATCAGTTTTACCAGTAAGATTTGCCTTCAGAAATCTCAGGCTCCTGCTACCAGAAGGAAAGTCTGGAGCAAGGTAGACTTACTTTCAGTAGAGGACCAGGTTTGGGAACATTTCAACAAACTGGATATATACAAGCTCATGGGACCTGATGGGATACAGTCATGAGTACAGACAGAGCTGGCCCATGTCATTCCGAGCCTGCTCTTGATTATCTTGGAAAGTTCATGGTGATTGAGGGGCATTCCATAAGAAGAAGTGGTTAGTCTTTATTTAGTTTAAAGCTGAACATTGAAAAGTTCTAGGTATGTAGGTTATAGAAATGTAATGAGTTTAACTGCATAGAACCAAGCACTAATTAGAGCAATAATGTTACTATCATAGCCTTGTAACTAGTGAATAATAGTGAATAATAGTTTAAATTAATTACAAATAAATTCATCAAAATCTGCCATTTTGTATTTCATCTACTCAGTATTAAGTGAGCATTCCCAGTATATTCAAGTCTATTTACTCTTAGGTAACACTTTGTTTTTCTTTTTACGGATTAGAAAATGCAGTAAAAGTTATTATTCAAGATAAATACTTTCAAAAGATGTCTTCCTTGCTATCAAATTGTAAGTATAAAGAAGGGAACAAACTGATGTATGGAAATTAAATAGAAGAAACCAAAAATTTAAAGGAAATTCTGAACATTCCAAAGCTGATATAAGAAATATTGCTGATTTTTGTTATTAAGACTGTATTGACTAAAAAGACACAGGAAAAGCTGGTTCAGATGCTGTGGCACACTGCAATTCACTTTTAATTACTCTATATAGTGTAATGAAAGAAAGCAGACTATTGTATTTATAGATCAAGATAAGTCTTCAGACCAAATACATTTTCTCTCTGCTTTGTGCTCTTTTACTGCAAGATTCTCCAAATATTTCAAGATTAGCTGATTGTGCCTGAGATGGGTTTCATTTATATTTACTTCAGTATATTTCACTATGAAAATAATATAATTGAAGGTGTCTGTTGCAGAAGCATGAACTCTCATCTTCGTTCTTAATGTCTAACTTGAAGAAGCTAAGGCAGTGCGGCATCTTCAGTGATATTCTTTCATTTTACTTTTTTTTCCCTAAAAGTAAGAAGCTTTATGATAAATATATTCTACTAATAATTCAAGTAATTTTAGTAACTGTCAAATTACCTATTCTTCCTCCCCAAACATAAGCACTTTGCCCAAACTCTTGTTTTATTTTTTTCTTTTTTTAAAAAAGTGAAATCCTCTAATGTTAATTCTACACTATGGATTGGGAGTGAACTTCCAGTAACATGTTCATTCGAGTTTGCTCTTCAAATCTGTGATTAGATCTATGTATCTGTCACTGTGACCAGCAAGTAATTTCATAATTATTTAGTCCAGACAAGGACTCAATACAGTGATAATAGGCAAAACAGGCTGTGTTCAACTATTGAAAGAAAGATTCAAAGCAAAGTATAGGGTCTGTTTTTATCTATAAGTGGTAATATTTCTTCTGACATAGGTATGTTAAGGTATACCTTTCTTAGAAACAGTTAGTGTATACAACATAAAGGGAAAAAACATTGTATATAGAGAAAATTTAATGATGTATTCTATTACTATCCTTACAGGTCTGCAAAGCTATTAAACCTTGTCTTAGTAGTGGGAACTATAAAAAAACATCCCCGCAGACTGATATTTTATAACAGCTTTCTTCAGGAAGTGGTGTATGTTTATCTAAAACAGTTGATTCTCTTGGGAATTAGATACATTTTAAGATAAAGAAAATTAAAATTAATCCATATAAATAAATTGGGAAAGTACTGTACTGAATCATGTCTTAGAACATAAACACAGTTTCAACAACATAACAAAAAGACAGAAAGTGAAAGGCAACAGTTAGCCATTTTATACCTTCCAGGTACACATACAGGTTAGAGTAGAACATCACAACTGAGGAGATGCTGGAAGATCCATCACTTCAGATAACTCAATGTAGATCAGAGAGAAAGTTGAACTATAGGCCAAATAAACCCTGGGTAAGAAAAACAGAGTAAATGTTTCATAATTGGTCTTACATATTTAGGGATGTGAAAAGAACGACAGTCCTGGCATTTTAAAATTAAATTAAAGAAAATATTTAACGACTTTTGAAATATAACATTTCTAAAATCCCTCCATTGTTTTCATATAAATGTTTTAGTTTTCTGTGAAGATTGCATTTAGTATGTTACAGAGTTTTATTAAATAGAATACAAATGGAAATGAAACTAAGAATCATATAGCATCTTTTGCAGAAAACCAAGTGACAGTCCAAAAATAATGAAACATTCTGCATGTTTGAAGGTATAATATTTCATATTCTTAATTTAGGATTACCTACTTATATTTCAAATTCTCAAAATCAAATCTATCATCAACTTTTTGATTTTAACTGACAGATCTGCTAAAGGATTTTGATGCTTTTCAGACAATGTTAAGCAAAAAGATGTTCCACTTTTATGTTAATGATTAACAATACCACATATGGCATTAAAATAATCAAAGCATTTGTAAAATTGTTCCTTTGTAAGTGAATTACTGATGAGAACCTGTGAAATAACTACTAAATGTTAATTCTCCTCCTGAACTGTCCAAAACTATACAGCCAAATAATATTTTTACTTAACCTGTTTGGACAAAAGTGGAGAGGAGCAGTGATCTTTATACACAACTTTCAAAATTGCTGTCACTACATTAATGCTGTCACTGCTTTGCTGTCACTACTTTCTGCACGGCTTATCCATGTGGAGGGAGAGCATAACTCTGATTTTGCTGTTATAAAACATGTATTTTGGATGGAGGTCAACAACAATCATTACTAGTATCTGATAATTTCCTGTTAACTATATTTAAACCCAAAGAATCCCATCCATTATCCAGCACACAGGAGAATATCAATTTTGCAGTGTATTTTGTTTAATATGACTGTCAAGAAAAAGGTAATTTAAACATAATAAAAAAACAAATGTCAGAAATTGCGCGCCAGTACAACGTGCCAGCTGAATTGTTTGAACGCTGGGTTCAATATATGGGTTATTAATGTATGACAAATGAGCCTTGGTAGATGAGAATGAGAAGAAGACACTTAGAAGTCTATTTTTTGTTGGTGTAATGAGCAGTGACATGGAACAATAAAGTAGGTACTGAAAGCCATGTTATGATATAAAGTTTTGCATTTTTGGATCTAGCCTAACTCCCCATCAGTTTCTGAATCTGAACTAGAAAATCAAATTCACTAGAACTTTGAAACTGGTATTTTTACAACATGTCACACTTTGTCATTCTTGGAATTGAGAAGGACATACACTCAAAGTAAAAGAGGTCTCCCAAGTCCATCATAATATGCACTAAAAGTAAAACAAAGGGCTACTTTTGAACACAGAATCACAGAATCACAGAATGTTAGGGATTGGAAGGGACCTCAAAAGATCACCTAGTCCAATCCCCCTGTCGGAGCAAGATTACCTAGACCATATCACACAGGAACGCGTCCAGGCGGGTTTTGAATGTCTCCAGAGAAGGAGACTCCACAACCTCTCTGGGCAGCCTGTTCCAGTGTTCAGTTACCCTCACCGTAAAGAAGTTTTTCCTCATATTTATGTGGAACCTCCTGTGTTCCAGCTTGCACCCATTGCCCCTTGTCCTGTCAAGGGATGTCACTGAGAAGAGCCTGGCTCCATCCTCATGACACTTGCCCTTTCCATATTTATAAACATTAATGAGGTCACCCCTCAGTCTCCTCTTCTCCAAGCTAAAGAGACCCAGCTCCCTCAGCCTCTCCTCAGAAGGGAGATGTTCCACCCCCTTAATCATCTTCGTGACTCTGCGCTGGACTCTCTCTAGCAGTTCCCTGTCCTTCTTGAACTGAGGGGCCCAGAACTGGACACAGTATTCCAGATGCGGCCTCACCAGGGCAGAGTAGAGGGGGAGGAGAACCCCAAAGAGATATTTGTAAACTTATGCATCAGTTACAGCTTTTAATAAGTTTTAAAGGTATATCCTACCTACTATCTTGTAAACTTGCCAAAGCCAACTTGTTAAGGGTATTCAAATACTAGGATTTGACAAAATGCTTAGATTTCTTAATAAGAAGGAAATAGTGAACATTGTCTTAAATATACTGTGGATTTTTTTTCTCCAGATCATTTCAGTAATCTGCTTAACATTATGGCTCCTATGAACAACTGAATTATCAGAAGTCTGGGGAATACAAAACAGGGACAACAAATGTTGCAAACCAAGTACACCACCAGGGAAATAAAAGCATTGAAATAAAAATATCCTGAAACAAAGATAGGCATTCTAAATTTTGAAGAGGCACATTAAGCCATTCAAGAGAAAATTTTAAGAGATCTCTGTATGTATAATAATAATTAATTATAATCTCTGATACAACAAAACATGATGTGTTATGTATTTATTTTCTGAAAAATGAGGTTTAGGTTTCTTAAAGATAAACAGAAGAATTTATATCTTTACACTATTGGCTAAAAGAAAGCGAGCAACAGAGGGCCAAGGGGCTAGAACAGACATAAGATATCAAGAAGTTATAAACTTAACAGGCTTTTATACTATTTTTGTTTGCTCTGTTTGACTATTCTTTCCTCACTTAAAAATCTAAATTAAATCATTTCCCTTTCCCTTCTTTCCTTTTCTCATCTTTCCCTTTTGCTTATCCTTTATTATTTAAAATTTATTTTCCACAGACAAAAGAAATTAATTGGCTGCCAGGTTATCACATGTTTCTAGCTTTTCCTTTGTTCTTGATTTTTTATCACTTGATTTTCTCTCTCTTATTTCTACTCTTCATGGTGATTCTGAGTCTATTTAGTTTATTTTTGCTTGTCATTTTCTCAGTGTAATGAAATGATGCAATAGAGAGAATCTACCTTTTTCAGTATAAAGCACAGATTAGACTATGAGACTATGAAAGATATGGTATAATTCATGTATGATGGAGCACAATTGGCCAGTAATACTCAAACTGGATACTAGGGAATCTGCAGGCATCCTTTGTGACACAGTAATAAAAGAGGATTTTAACCTATCACTTACACAACACAGCTGCCCCATGATATTCAAGTCACTACATGGTTGGATCAAGATTACACCTCTAGACAGTATAGTGCTTACATTACCATCATTAGAATGTAATATTTCCTTCTTCAGAATCTGTAGTTAAGTGGAAGAGAGTCACTGCAGTTTTTCTTAATCTTCATTAACGATTAAGCAATTAATTCCTTTACTCATTGGAATTTCAAATAGTTTCTCTGGTTGAGCAAGAAGATGCAACATGTTACTGACACTTGTGAAGTTTTATAGCGGAACAGGAGCCAGATGGCTGTAACTTGAAAAAGAGTGTGGGGTTATAGCTAACCTCAAGAAGAATATTAGTGAAAATTACCATCCTATTGAAAACAAAAAGAAAGAAAAAAAAATATATCCTTTTGCAAGCTGAAGCTATGACAGTGAATTTTTTAATTTCATTCAGGCCCAGCTAGGCCCTGTGTTTGAGGAAGGATGGGGTCTAATGTCAGATGGCTCAGAGGGGAATAAAGAGCATGATCAAGAGGGCTAAAAAACATGAGGCAACATGAGGTCTACAAGACAAAGTTGAAGAGATTTGTGTTGTTAACTTTAAAGCGGTGGTTTTAAACATGATCTGCAAATCAAGGAGAGAGGTTTTTGCTCAGCACTTAAAAAGAACATAAAATACATAAAGAAGCAAGTCTAGTGCTGATAGACTTATATTAGCTGTATAAAAAGCTTCATTTTCATTGGAAAATGTTACTTATCCACCAACCAAAAATATTTGAAAGCTTTTGGTTTGGGAAAGCAAAAAGTTTGACATAAGTTTGCTTGTCCCCATAGCATTTGTGGTAGGGGTTTACTTCTTCAATTGCCATAGTGATACCAGGAATAGGAAATCTGGATTTTGGAATCCTATGCCTTTAAACATCTCTTGAGTCCCACTCCTTCTGGCTTCCAGCAAAATTTAGAATGTTTCAAAAAAAAAAAATTAACTTCTGAAAGTGAAGTTTCTTGTACTTCAGAAAACACCTGTAACGTAGGCTCTTTCTTTAATGTTCCTCTGTTAGTCAGCCACTACAAGAGGAATCAGCAAGCTGCCAAAAACATCTCTTTATTGCAGTTGTACGACTCCCAAATGAGTTGCGTGAACCTTTAAAAATGCACTTCTGAGATTGAAAGGTTGCTTTACATTCCTCATTCAAAGTTTCCAAAGCTGTAGGTTTGTATGGGGATATTTCTCATTTGAACTGTGTAAGAGATAATTAAGCATACTATTTCTTGACACAACACCTTGGTTTCTGTTACGCCTCATACACCTGGGTAATCCCAGTATACCTAGGGAAGCTTGGTTACAGGGGATTTTAACAGCCATATCTTCAAAGTTTATGTGACTTTCATCAGTTTGAATTTTGTCTATGTTTGAAACTGCTTTTGAATGTATAAAGCTGAAGCAATGAGCCTCGGTATTTTGAAAATCAGGTCCTAACAATTTTCTGTGTTACTCAGAGCAAGTATGGAGGGTAGAATTTTCTTGTTTCTTCATTCCTCCCGAGCTCTCTGAGGAACTGATGTGAATTAATTTACATTCTCCCTTTCTGAAGAATTTGATCTTTTCTTGAATGTGAAGGCACACATTTCATCAAAAGAGCTCTCGTACCCTTAGGTTTGGGTTCTAGCACTGCTCTCAAGTCTATCTACTCTTGCCCTCAAGCTGAAATGTAAAGAGAGGTATGGAGAAAGAGTCTGACAGCCACAATTGAATTATATTTACTTAAAGAAATGAGAAAATGTATATATATAACTTTACAATTACTACTAAACAAAATTCACTTTTTGCATTTATTTTTATGCATGCATATGATTATGTACTACCACCATTCTTCACACAATGTACTTTCTTCAAGGCAGTGATTTGTCATCTTCAATACTGTAAAATGCAGCATTTAATCATTCTGTGCCATAGCATAACAAATTGGGAGATAATATGAATAGTATTGCTGTTTAAGTGAAAGAATACTAAAAGTTATTTAAATATTGTGTAAATTGAGAGCATTATATATCAGAACTACTGCAGCAAAATCTCCATAGGCTAGAGAAATAAAATAGATAACACAAGTATTCTAATGCTACATTTAATCACTGTGGTTGCAAATATCTATGCCATCATCTAATAAAGTATGAGTTGAAATGATTCTGTATTATTTGAATTTAATTTCTCCCCACTTTCAGTTTAATACAAAACTTTCAGATTTATATGAAACAATTCAGTATCTACTGGGGAATTTATTTCTGTCAAATAATTTACAACAATGTTGACGTTTACAACAAACTGCACTCTAGATGGGAATAGAAAGCAGTAAAGACTTCAAAGATACTTTCTGTTGGGTATCATAAAATTCATTATCATTATAAATGCACACACTGAGCTAACAAGAAATTTAATTTCCTACAAAATTCCCATAATATAGATTTGTGTCACAGTGGGGTATACATTATTTTAAATTCTGTGAGCTTTCATGTACTTCACAGATTCTAAGGGTTGGATCACACTATTTAGCATGAGAAGAGCTGTACTATTTTGAATGAAAAAAACCTAGTATTTGAATATCTATAATTCTCTGAGACTAATCACACAACTAGCACTCTTCAGAATCAATATTTACGCTATACTTAATTTAGTATATGGTTTGGCTATAAACATTAGGTTTCCCCACCGGTACTACCTTCTGACAGGAATCAGTGGAATATATTATTTACTAGAATTTATTAGGGAGAAATGAACTTACATATAAATGTAGGAATGCTTGAGAAGTCATCTACTTTTAACAACTGAAAGCTGGATCAAAACATTTGTAACATCATGAAATATTTTCTTCTGTTGGGATGGGCTTTTTTTGGCCTTTTTCTTCTTTGTTTTTCCTTTTTTCTCCACTTCCCTCTCCCAACAAAAATGGATGTACTGAAATACTACAAAAAGGACAGATTTGCTTTGCTCAATTATAAGCTAGTATAATATAAAGTCCTCAATATTTTTTTTCCCCACAAGATTTAGTGTATTTTTGTCAAGCTGTAGCATTTATATGGAGTTTTGCTATTTATTGGATGAGAATCAAAATGTCATTCTTTTTGATGTTTAATCTTTGCTAGCATGACGCCCAAACGAGGAGGCGGGACACAAGATCCAAAGTGACCTCTCCACTTATATCCTCCTTCCATCTTTTGTCCCTTGCTCCTGCCTGTGACTCCATTTCTTCCCGCTTCAACACCATGACTTCTCGAGCCCTGCTGTCTTTTCTTCTGTTTCTTTTCCTAAAAATATAAGCATATTGTAATATCCAGCAGCTTCTGAAAGTCAACCCTTTATACCCCTTTCTTTTCTGTGTCACTTCTTACCTTCATCGGTGAACTCCTTGAACTCATAGATTATAACAATTGCCTCAGGTTCCTTTCCTCTCAATCCAACATAGAACCTCTCCAATTTTACTTTTATTGTGCACCAAGGATATGCTAACGTCAAGGCCTAGAATGACCTCTCCATGTCAAGTCTCAGGGCCTTTGCTCCATACTTGAACTCTGCTGGTTTTATCATGACTGATCATACATTCCTTTTTAAAATCATGCCTTGCCTTTGCAGCTCTGTCCTCTCCTCACCATTTAACTATTCTGACGTGAACATGTAACAGATGGGCCACAAGTGGGAAAGAAAGGGAACTGTACTAGACTTCTAAAGCTCTGTTAACTAATAATATAGATATTTTCTGAAAAAGACCCTGTAATATTGCAATGTGAAATTCTTAATGTAAGCAACAAAGGCCTGCTTCTCCATGGCTACTGCAGTTCTGTCGTCTTCAGCAGACTTATATTCCACTTCTTCTTACATATTATTTTTTGAGTTGTGTAGGAGTGGTAAAGGCAACCAGCAGCATACTATCACCCTGTTCAGGAGTATTGCTTTTTGTTTTAGATGTGCAAATAGCCCTAATGTATCATCTCATGAGACAATATAGCAGGGTTGCACTATCATAACCTTTCTATCAGGATTCTGAAGAGAACAGAATTGAAGGTGTAGAGGAAAAAAAAAAGTCACTTCTTTGTAGCTAAGTTAATATATACAAAACCTTAGTCCCATAAAGAATAATGAGTTCATCATTTAGACCTGGATGATCAATGAGGATGATAACTTCAGTGATTTAATCTATTAACTATATCTGATTCCCAATTTTTAACTCAATGAGTATCACCATAAGCTTCTAAGTATTTTAGGATTTGTCAAGACAATTCAAGTTCTTCCCAAATTTAAAGAGTTGCTGAGAGAATGTTAATATGAACAATATGAAACATAAAAGCTCTGTGAAGTCAGAAATAGTGTGGTTTTGAGTTTCAAATATTTTTCACAACATTACTTCAATATTTCTTTAATATTTTGAATATTATCAGATTGCAGTTAGAAAAATAATGTGACACTTCAAAAAGAAGTCCAGTTGGAGGTCTGTTTCTAGCGGAGTCCCGCAAGGGTCGGTACTGGGACCAGTTCTATTCAATATATTCATTAATGACTTGGATGAGGGATTAGAGTGCGCTGTTAGCAAGTTCGCTGATGACACAAAACTGGGAGGAGTGGCTGACGCGCCGGAAGGCTGCGCAGCCATTCAGAGGGACCTGGACAGGCTGGAGAGTTGGTCGGGGAGAAATTTAATGAAATATAACAAGGGCAAGTGTAGAGTCCTGCATCTGGGTAAGAACAACCCCATGTACCAGTACAAGTTGGGGGCAGACCTGTTGGAGAGCAGCGTAGGGGAAAGGGACCTGGGGGTCCTAGTGGACAACAGGATGATCATGAGCCAGCAGTGTGCCCTTGTGGCCAAGAAGGCCAATGGCATCCTGGGGTGTATTAGAAGGGGTGTGGTCAGCAGGTCGAGAGAGGTTCTCCTCCCCCTCTACTCTGCCCTGGTGAGGCCGCATCTGGAGTATTGTGTCCAGTTCTGGGCCCCTCAGTTCAAGAAGGACAGGGAACTGCTAGAGAGAGTCCAGCGCAGAGCCACGAAGATGATTAAGGGAGGGGAACATCTCCCTTCTGAGGAGAGGCTGAGGGAGCTGGGTCTCTTTAGCTTGGAGAAGAGGAGACTGAGGGGTGACCTCATTAATGTTTATAAATATGGAAAGGGCAAGTGTCAAGAAGATGGAGCCAGGCTCTTCTCAGTGACATCCATTGACAGGACAAGGGGCAATGGGTGCAAGCTGGAACACAGGAGGTTCCACATCTATATGAGGAAAAACTTCTTTACGGTGAGGGTGACCGAACACTGGAACAGGCTGCCCAGAGAGGTTGTGGAGTCTCCTTCTCTGGAGACATTCAAAACCCGCCTGGACGCGTTCCTGTGTGATATGGTCTAGGCAATCCTGCTCTGGCAGGGGGATTGGACTAGATGAACTTTCGAGGTCCCTTCCAATCCCTAACATTCTGTGATTCTGTGAAAAAGAAACACTTATTCTAATTAATTATCTTACCTGTAATCCAGGAAACACATTTAGGGCTTCAGCTGAAGAAATAAAATTTGACTTATCACTTATACCCTTGAAGAGAAGACTGACTTACCCTTCTGAACAAATTGGATTCATTCCAATTATTGCATAGACATATTTAATCAATTTCATAAAAGTTCTGAAGAGAAACAAAACTCAGCTGTCAGAAAATGGGAAAGATAACATGGAATAGTGTTTTAAAGATTTTCAGTATTTATCATCAAATTCAACTTTTTACTTTCAAAATCACAAAGTGGCCTTATCTTCTAATAAGTAAGATATTTCGTGTAAATAGTTTGAACTCTGATTTGGAATGTTATGATTATATAATATACCTTAAAATAAAATATGAGGAGAAGGAAAGGAGCATAGGACAAATAAAAGAAGACAAACAAAATACAATATCTGATGAGATTATTTTGCACAGTAGAAATAAGTCTGATTTTTAGTTTAAAATGTTAAGTATCACATGCTGTGGGAAATTCTGTCAAAACATTAATGCATGTCGAGATCTTTCTTAGGCACTAATCACCATAACATGCAGGCACCAGAGTAAAAAAAATCTTGGAATAGCATAAAGCCAAATCCTTTTTGAGTCCTATTTATATCTCCCTCATGCCTAGTTTTGCAAATATGAACAACTACTTTTGCTCTTTGTGATTGTGTCAGCCTCTTTTCCATTCTTCTCCTTCTGTGTGTCTGTCCATAGCACTTCTTAAAATGTATTGTCTCTCTTCTGCTACCAGGAGCTGATCTACCTGTCATGCTCGCTGCACACAGGAATAAAAAACTGTGTAGTGAAACACCTGTTGGGAAAAGAAATGCCAGTTGCAAAAAAAAATGAGAGCTGCTTTTGTGTTCTTGGAAATGCTGTCTCCAATGATATGTAGACTACTAACTCTGGAGGAATATCATAACTGTAAAGCTGTAACAACAGCCAGAAAGAGCTAACTGAAAGTAGTTCAGTTCTAGTTTTATTTGCTAATTCAAAGAGCAGTCAACACACCATTGAAAAATATAAAGAAGCAGTAAAGTCTGATTCCTTTAAATGAATATGACTTTCATAACAAGGTTAAAAATGGAGACATCATAACTACCAAGCTGTCACCTGAACAATGTTTTAACTCCACATTGCTGAAATTTAATAGCACAGAAGCAGCAGAAAGCACAAGTTAAAAAAAGGACTCTATTTCAGCTCTTCAAAGGGTTATATAGCACATCTTAGGGTATTTTGTTTCTTTCATTATGCTTTGTTTGTGTGAGTAGATTTTATTGACACCCTCCTCAGACACTCTCTAGGTGAAATTCTGATTTATTTTGGTACTAATAAGCTAAGCAGTGCTAGGGACATTCTTCTGACTCAGATACCAAATGGTAAGGCTTAACCATAACTGTACAGTTTAAATATGTTATCCTTTGGGATTGAATAGCTACATTCAGTCTGCTTGCTTCTGGTCTGTGCTAACTGCTCAACTATAGCTGGGAATTACTGAGGACAGCAAATTGGACAGGACTAAAATCATTCTAGGAACCATACTAACAATTCAACTGTATAGAGAGTTGTATTCTACTGCCTCATAGTACTTAACTTAGCAATATGGCTAAAAGCCACATGATCATCATTTTGTCTGCATTAACCTGATGAACAGAGAAATGTATTTCAGTGTAGACGACTGAGCCTGTGGGATGTTTTGGTACGATGGAGGACTGAAGCTTAGCAGCTGTATTGACTGTACTTCCCTGGCTGCCAGATTCTGAAATGTGATTTTTTGTCAGCTCTCAAACACTGTCTTTTCGTTTGTTTGCCTCTCATTGTGGTTGCAACCATCCCTGAATTTGGCAGAGCCTTGAGACATATCTAGCTTGACTTAGTTCTTCATATGCATATACGTTTATTTCCCTTTCACATATGTTATAGTCAAATATACAATACATTTTGGGACATTAACTTCTAATTCTCTTGTCAGATAGTAGGAAAAGTAAGACCAGCAAAAAAAAACCTCCATAGTTAAACAACAGTAAAGGGAACTGTTTGGATTATTTGTGACACTCATTCCTGTTAAGTTGCTGTGAGCAACTAGTTTTCTCTTTTAATGGGGAATGTATGATATACAAAAAAATTCTCAGAAAGGTTTTACTGTTTTCAAAGAAAAACAATTCTGAACCTTCAATTGTTGTATGGCAAGGACTATTAATGAAGTTGATACAGAAAATATACAGAGAAACTTACAAAGAAAACCAGTTTCTGTGATATGAAAGGCTGCTTAAAAAAATTACAATTATAATTTGAATTAACATTTGTTTAATTTCTGTGAACTATTGACATTTTTGATAATGAATACAATTTGTATAAATATTCTGCTTCAGTTTTTCCAAAAAGTGTGTAAGTATTGCTTGGTCTTTCCCATAGTTATCTGGTCTATTTCTCCTAATGTATGAGTTAATAGTAGACTAGACTAGACTAGACTATTTCAGTTGGAATGGACCTACAACGACCATCTAGTCCAACTGCCTGTCCAATCTGGAGCTGACCAAAAGTTAAAGCATGTTATTAAGGGCGTTGTCTAAATGCCTTCTAAACACTGACAGGCTTGGGGCATTTCTAGGAAGCCTGTTCCAGTGTTTGACCACCCTCTCAGCAAAGAAATGCTTCCTAATGTCCAGTCTAAATCCCCCCTGATGCAGCTTTGAACCATTCCCAGGAGTCTTATCACTGGATACCAGGGAAAAGAGATCAGGACCTCCCTGTCTACTTCCCCTCAGTTAACTGTAGAGAGCAATGAGGTCACCACTCAGCCTCCTTTTCTCCAATCTAGACAAATCCATAATCCTTAGCCGCTCCTCACAGGACATTCCTTCCAGACTGTTCACCAGCTTTGTTGCCCTCCTCTGGACACATTCAAGGACCTTCACATCCTTCTTAAATTGTGGAGCCCAGAACTGCACACAGTACTCAAGGTGAGGCCACACCAACACTGAATACAATTGGATAATCACCTCTTTTGACTCACTGGTTATACTGTGATGTACCCCAGGATGCGGTTTGCCCTCTTGGCTGCCAGGGCACATTGATGACTCATATTGAGCCTGCTGTTGACCAGAACCCTCAGATCCCTTTCTATAGGGCTTCTCTCCAGCCACTCCTCTCCCAGTTTATACTTGTGCCTGGTGTTACTCCCTCCTAGGTGCAGAAATCCAGTATTTGGACTTCACAGAATCAATCAGGTTGGAAGAGACCTCAGGGATCATCGAGTCCAACCACTGCCCTGACACCACCATGTCAACTAGACCATGGCACTAAGTGCCATGTCCAGTCTTTTTTTAAACACATCCAGAGATGGTGACTCCACCTTCTCCCTGGGAAGCCCGTTCCAATGTCTAATAACCCTTTCTGAGAAGAAATTGTTCCTAATGTCCAACATGAACCTCCCCTGGCGAAGCTTGAGGCTATGTCCTCTTGTCCTATTGCTAGTTGCCTGGGAGAAGAGGCCGACTCCCACTCCACTACAAGCTCCCTTCAGGTAGCTGTACACTGCAATAAGGTCACCTCTGAGCCTCCTCTTCTCCAGGCTAAACAACCCCAGCTCCCTCAGCCGTTCCTCATAGGTCAGACCCTCCAGACCCTTCACCAGCTTGGTCGCCCTCCTCTGGACTCGCTCCAACACCTCAACATCTTTCTTGAAGTGCGGGGCCCAGAACTGGACACAGTATTCAAGGTGCGGCCTCACCAGTGCCAAGTACAGAGGGACGATCACTTCCCTAGACAAGCTGGCTACACTATTCTTAATAGAAGCTAGGATGTCATTGGCCTTCTTGGCCACCTGGGCACACTGCTGACTCATGTTTAGCCAGCTGTCGATCAGCACCCCCAGGTCTCTTTCACAGAATCACAGAATCACAGAATCACAGAATCACAGAATCAACCAGGTTGGAAGAGACCTCTGGGATCATCAAGTCCAACCATTGCCCTGACACCACCATGTCAACTAGACCATGGCACTAAGTGCCATGTCCAGTCTTTTCTTAAACACATCCAGAGATGGTGACTCCACCACCTCCCTGGGCAGCCCATTACAATGTCTAATAACCCTTTGTGAAACAAAATTCTTCCTAATGTCCAACCTGAACCTCCCCTGGCAAAGCTTGAGGTTGTGTCCTCTTGTCCTATCGCTAGTTGCCTGGGAGAAGAGGCCAACTCCAACTCCACTACAACCTCCCTTCAGGTAGTTGTAGACTGCAATAAGGTCACCTCGGAGCCTCCTCTTCTCCAGGTTAAACTGCAATAAGGTCACCTCTGAGCCTCCTCTTCCCCAGGCTAAACAACCCCAGCTCCCTCAGCTGGGGGATGAAAGATTTAACAAAGAGACTTGTTAAATTTCATCCTGTTAGTCATTGCCCAGTGATCCAATCTATCTAGATCCTTCTGCAAGGCATCTTGTCCCTCAAGAAAGTCAATAGCAACTCCCAGTTTGGTATCATCAGCATACTTGCTAATGGTGCATTCAACTCCTGCATCCAGATCGTTGATAAATACATTGAACAGAATTGGCCCTAGAATTGAACCCTGAGGAACACAACGAGTGACCAGTCTCAAGCCAGACGTAGCCCATCCACTACAACCATTTGAGCTCTGCCCTTCAGCCTGTTCTTCACACAGAGCACTGTGAACCTGCTCATCTCAGAGTTGGACAACTTGTCCAGGATTCTGTGAGGGACAGTTTCAAAAGCCTTACTAAAATCCAGAGAAACTATGTCCACTGCTTTCCCTTCTTCCACTAGGCAGGTGACTTTATCATAGTAAGATATCAAATTAGTTAAATGGGACTTTCTGTTTGTGAACCCATGCTGACTGTGCCTGATGATTGCATTATTCTTTAAATGCCTTTCAGTTGTGCCCAGTATAATCTTCTCCATAATTTTTCTAACTGAGGTTAGACTACAAGATCTGTAGTTTCCTAGGTCTCCCCTCACACTCTTCTTGTAAATTGGAATAACATTGGCTAGCTTCCAGTCAGCAGGGACCTCCCCAGACTCCCAATACCTTTGGCAGGGGTCCTGCCATAAACATCCACTAGCTCCTTCAGTACTTTGAGATGAATCTCATCAGGCCCCATTGACTTGTGAACATTCAGCTGATACAGCTGGTCCCTTACAATTTCAGTGTCCACCAATGGAAAGTCACTGTTCCCTGGTTCATAGTCCTCCAACTCAGGGGACCAGACAGCCCAAGGTCTATCAGTGTTATTAAAGATTAAGGCAAAAATGCATTGAATCCCTCTGCTTTTTCTTCATCCCTATTAGTCAGATGACTATCTTCAACAAGTATCGGTTCAATGTTTTCTTTAGCCCTCCTCTTGCTATTAATATACTGATACCTGATATTTGCTGGGAGGCCTACTCAGCCAGCCATCCTCAGTCCAGGAGGTTCCTCCAGTGCATTGATGATAAATTTCTGATGCAAATGGTGGATGAGCCAACTAGGAGAGAAACGCTGCTGGATCTTATCCTCACTAACAAGGAGGGTCTGGTTGAAGCGGTGAAGGTTGAGGGCAGCCTTGGTTGTAGTGACCATGAGATGGTAGAGTTCAGGATCTCATGTGGCAGGAACAGAATAGCTAGCAGAATCGCAACCCTGGACTTCAGTAGGGCCAACTTTGGCCTTTTCAAGCAATTGCTAGGGGAAATCCCATGGGACAGGGTACTAGAAGGTAAGGGGGCCCAAGATAGTTGGTTAGCATTCAAGGACTGCTTCTTCCGAGCTCAAGATCAGAGCATCCCAACAGGTAGGAAGTCAAGGAAGGGTACCAGGAGACCTGCATAGTTAAACAGGGAACTGCTGGGCAAACTCAAGTGGAAGAAGAGGGTGTACAGATCGTGGAAGGAGGGGCTGGCCACTTGGGAGGAATAGAAGTCTGTTGTCAGAGGATGTAGGGAGGCAACTAGGAAAGCTAAGGCCTCCTTGGAATTAAACCTTGCAAGAGAGGTCAAGGACAACAGAAAGGGCTTCTTCAAATACATTGCAGGTAAAGCCAACACTAGAGGCAATGTAGGCCCACTGATGAATGAGGTGGGGGTCCTGGAGACAGAGGATAAAAAGAAGGCGGAGTTACTGAATGCCGTCTTTGCCTCTGTCTATACTGTTGGAGGCTGTCCTGAGGAGCCCTGGACCCCTGAGGCCTCAGAAGAAGTCAGGATAGAGGAGGAATCTGTCTTGGTAGATGAGGGCTGGGTCAGGGACCAATTAAGCAATCTGGACGTCCATAAATCCATGGGCCCTGATGGGATGCACCCGCGGGTGCTGAGGGAGCTGGAGGAAGTCATTGCTAGGCCACTCTCCATCATCTTTGCTAAGTCGTGGGCAACGGGAGAGGTGCCTGAGGACTGGAGGAAAGTAAATGTCACTCCAGTCTTCAAAAAGGGCAAGAAGGAGGACCCAGGTAACTATAGACCGCTCAGCCTCACCTCCATCCCCGGAAAGGTGATGGAACAACTTGTCCTTGGTGCTGTCTCTAGGCACATCAAGGATAGGGGGATCATTAGGGGCACTCAGCATGGCTTCACCAATGGGAAGTCATGCTCAACCAACTTGATAGCCTTTTATGAGGACATAACCAGGTGGACAGATGATGGCAAAGCTGTGGATGTGGTCTATCTCGATTTCAGTAAAGCGTTTGACACGGTCTCCCACAGCATCCTCGCAGCTAAACTGAGGAAGTGTGGTCTGGATGATCGGGTAGTGAGGTGGATTGTGAAGTGGCTGAAGGAAAGAAGCCAGAGAGTGGTGGTCAATGGGACAGAGTCCAGTTGGAGGTCTGTGTCTAGTGGAGTCCCGCAAGGGTCGGTACTGGGACCAGTTCTATTCAATATATTCATTAATGACTTGGATGAGGGATTAGAGTGCACTGTCAGCAAGTTCGCTGGTGACACCAAACTGGGAGGAGTGGCTGACACAACGGAAGGCTGCGCAGCCATTCAGAGAGACCTGGACAGGCTGGAGAGTTGGGCGGGGAGAAATTGAATGAAATATAACAAGGGCAAGTGTAGAGTCCTGCATCTGGGCAAGAACAACCCCAGGTATGAGTACAAGTTGCGGACAGACCTGTTGGAGAGCAGCGTAGGGGAAAGGGACCTGGGGGTCCTAGTGGACAGCAGGATGACCATGAGCCAGCAGTGCGCCCTTGTGGCCAAGAAGGCCAATGGCATCCTGGGGTGTATTAGAAGGGGTGTGGTCAGCAGGTCAAGAGAGGTTCTCCTCCCCCTCTACTCTGCCCTGGTGAGGCCGCATCTGGAGTATTGTGTCCAGTTCTGGGCCCCTCAGTTCAAGAAGGACAGGGAACTGCTAGAGAGAGTCCAGCGCAGAGCCACGAAGATGATTAAGGGAGTGGAACATCTCCCTTCTGAGGAGAGGCTGAGGGAGCTGGGTCTCTTTAGCTTGGAGAAGAGGAGACTGAGGGGTGACCTCATTAATGTTTATAAATATGGAAAGGGCAAGTGTCAAGAAGATGGAGCCAGGCTCTTCTCAGTGACATCCCTTGACAGGACAAGGGGCAATGGGTGCAAGCTGGAACACAGGAGGTTCCACATCTATATGAGGAAAAACTTCTTTACGGTGAGGGTGACCAAACACTGGAACAGGCTGCCCAGAGAGGTTGTGGAGTCTCCTTCTCTGGAGACATTCAAAACCCGCCTGGACGCATTCCTGCGTGATATGGTCTAGGCAATCCTGCTCCGACAGGGGGATTGGACTAGATGATCTTTCGAGGTCCCTTCCAATCCCTAACATTCTGTGATTCTGTGATTCTGTGATACTTAAAAAAGCCCTTCTTGTTATCTGAAACCACAATGGCCAGCTTCAACTCTAATTGAGCTTTGGCTTTTCATGTCTTCTCCCTGCATACACAAACCACAGCTCTGTACTCTTTCTAAGAAGCCTGACCTCACTTCCAGAGATCATACAATTTCTTTTTCCTCTTGAGCTCGATGAGGAGTTCCCTGTCCAGCCAAGCTGGTCTTCTGCCCCTTTTGCTTGACTTACAACAGCATGGAATTGCCTGCTTCTGTGCCTCTAAAAGGTGGATCTTAAAGATTGACCAGTACTCACAGACTTCTAAGCCCTCAAAAGCAGATTCCCAGGATACTCTGCTAAATAGCTCCCTGAATAGCTTTAAGTTTGCTCTCCTGACATTCGAAGTAGCAACTCTGCTGTCTTTTTTTCTCATTACAGTGAAAATTTTAAACTCAACCATTTCATGATCACTGTGGCCAAGAAAACCACCTACCATAACATTCCCCATGAGTCTTGATTCACAAATAGCGAGTCTAGGGGAGCATCTTTCCTCATTGTCTCACTGAGTACCTGTGACAAGAAGTTCTCAAACTTGAGGAATTTCGAAGACTTATCTCAGCAGTATGATACTCCCAGTTGAAATCTCCCATAAGGACAAGGGCTACTGATCTAGAAATTTCTCCTAACTGCCTATAGAATAACTCACTAGTGCTTACATCCTGGTTGGACAGTCAGTAGTAGACACCCACTACAACATCTCCTTTGTTTTCTATCCACTTAATTCTCACCCAGAGGCTCTCAATCACATCATCATTAACTGTAAGGGCTATACAATCAAAACTCTCCCTTACATGTAGCATAACACTTCCACCTCACCTGCCCTGTTGCCGCTTGTCTGCAGCAAGCTCCGTTCGGTTGCTGGCTGGCCTGAGGCTATCCGCACCCCAGGGCCATTGAGCACTGACACCAATGTGAGGATGCAACAAATGGCGTTTATTTAACTGCGCAACAGCCTTATATAGTCGTCTTGTCCCGTACGAACTCGCACGATAATGACATATCCTGCTCCTTTCGCCACGCCTACCTTCCGTTACAGCCCGAGATTTTCCGGTCGCCGTACCCTAATCTACCTACATTTCCCCCTCCCCATGCTTCAAGTCATGCAAAATAAAGCGTATCGCTGATTCTGGAGCCTTGCATCAAAGCATAAGCGTAGCTGGCGGATACAACATCCCGAGCCCAGGTTCTCCAGTAAGATTCCCCTGCAACTCCTGAGATGCAAAGCAAAAGCAAGCTAATCATAAGCGCATTGTTTAAAGCTTTTGTTTCACTCAGCAACGGCCGCCGTTCCTCATCTTTCTTGGCACCCCGCCGCTTTACCAGACTCTCTGTACTGTCATGACTCCTCACGTCTGAAGGTCGAGGCTGGTGCTGTTTCGGCTTCCCCCACAGGTACTCCTGCAAAACATAAAGCTCAGACAGCGTACATATTACTTCGGGTTAGGATTTTGTTTTAAATCAGGGCGCAAACAGCGTGTAGGGACCCACTGTATAACATCATCCCGTTTGATGGCGGCATACCCCCTCCCGTGATGTAGCAGCTCCCAACCTGTTTCCCACTCCGCTGTCCCAGGGAACTGAACCTTGACTGGGGGGCCCACTTCTGGCACCCCTGGACCCCAGTGTCGCTCAACTGGGGCACGCTCTTGGTCTCCCCGGGCAAAATGATTTAAAGAATAAAGAGGGTGATGTAAAATGTGAGATTGGTAGTTGACAGGAATTACGTCTGGGAATCCTTCCCTCTCCCCAAGAATCTTAATTCTGTGTTTTTGTTTCTTACTTAAACCTGGTTCCCTGTGTCTCGCAGAGCCCAGTCAGAGAATCCCAGCCTTGGTTACCCATAAATCCTGCTCTCTGTTGTTGAGCCACAAAGGTTGTATTGACCATTCGTTGCACAGTTTTCTGCAAACATGCAAACAAACAGGGTAACACAAGTAGGATAATGCCTATTATGAACATTCCCATAAGCAGACTCTATCTACAAAACATGCAGTTTACTTCAGAACATACTGTTATTCTCTATTATTCTAGCTGAAAGGAAAATTACTGACAGGAAAGCTGATTCTGTTTAAAGGTAACACAGATCAGGCCTTTTAGAGCCTACTCTGAGGCCTACTCTTGCTAAACCGTTGCTAGACCATCCGGTATCAATTTCCCCCTTTGGAAGTAGTTAGATTTATTATCTCACTACTTCCATATACTATTCTCAATGATTGCCTCAACACAACCCACGCAGATCCCTATGATAATTATAATCACAACTATATAAACTATTCCCTCTAATAATGTGGCTAACCATCCTTTTAGAAACAATCCACCGTACTCCTGCGCCTGTAGAGACAGAAACATAACCTCGACCCATTAGTAATAGTTCCCCTGGTCCCAACCACTCGTTAGTACCTGGTTCCCTATACCACACTTTGCCTTTGTTTTGCACATAGCTTGCTCCCTGTCGAACTGCCTCCCAATGTATTACAATTGGGGGTCGCTCCTTATCTCCTGCTAAAGTTAAATGGTTAAGTACATAAACAGCTTTTGCAAGTCTCTCAGAAGGTTCAGTTTCCTCTCCCCCTTTTTGTTTTTGCAGAAGCTGTTTCAATGTACTATGAGCACGTTCCACAATCGCCTGACCCGTAGGCGAATGAGGAATCCCGGTGACATGTGTAACACCCCATAGTTGACAAAATTGACGAAAAATTTATGAACAGTATGCTGGTCCATTATCAGTCTTAAGTTGTTGTGGAACCCCAAGACTTGTAAAGCAAGCAAGTAAATGTCATTTGACATGACGACCTGTTTCCCCAGTTTGTGCTGTTGCCCATATTATATGTGAAAACGTATCAACAGATACATGAACATATTTGAGCCTTCCAAATTCTGCAATGTGAGTAACGTCCATTTGCCACAGTTGCAACGCACTCAACTCTCGAGGATTTACCCCTATTCCAATTCCCATGCCAATTTTCTGACAACTAGGACAAGCACTAACTAATTCACGTGCTTGTGCCATGGTGAGGTGAAATTGTTTCGCTAACATTTTCGCTGATTGATGAAAGAATTGATGGGATAGGTGTATTTGTTCAAATAAATTTGTTGATATTTGCGTATAGGATACAAGTGTGTCTGCTTTATTATTTCCAATGCTCAAATTTTGATCAAATTGATGACTACAAATGTGGGTGACAAAATAAGGTATCTCTCTGAGGTTTATTGCTTGATGCAACTGTAGCAAAATAGTGTAAAGTCGCATATTTCTTATTGGTCCATTTTACAAAAACCTGATATATCGCAAAAAATTCAAGTGTCTGCAATGAGTCCTCAGTAAATTCCTGAGAATTTACAATGTTTCCATTGTCCATCCTCTTGCCAGGTAATAACTGCTGAATGTGATCGCTTTCCTGCATCAGTAAAAACAGTTAGTCCAGTCATAGGTATCTCTGATCTGATAGGTTTTTCTTCCCAATCCTGTTTGCAAATAAACTGTAGCTTTTTATCTTTTGGCAAATGTGTTAACAATTGTCCAGTAAAGTCCTGTAAGGCCATTTGAAAAAGAGTTGACTGATTTGTTAACCACTGTAGATATTCCTTTCTGATAGGTAAATAGATAGCATCTGAGTCTAGTCCGGTAATGTTTGTAACCCTTTTATGCACTTTGACAAGCAATTGTGCTATTGCTTCCACTCTGGTACAAATTGTTGTTTTAGGATGAAAAACCAAAGAGTCCACTCGAGCATTGCCTTCTGCAATAAACCCAGGCAAATTAGTATGATTTCTTACATGTAAAACATAAAACAATGCAGTTCGGATTTGAATTTCTTGCCACAGAGCTCGCAGCAATTCAAAACCACACTGATTACATATATGCTCTATAACAGATCTATCCAATTGCTTTATAATGCCAGCTACATATGCTGAATCAGCAATCAAATTAAAGGGAATGGGAAAATTCTGAAATATTTTTAATACAGCTCGTAATTCTACCACCTGAGGTGAACCCTTTTGTTGTATTACCATAGATTCCCACTTGCCATCAGAATACCAGACAAGGCCCGCCTTGCCTCCGTTCCCAGATCCATCCATAAAAATGGTAGTTCCATCCACAGGAGTGTCTGCGCACCACACTCCTGTGGCAATTGGAAGTTCCGCACTCAATTTTATAACAGGATGGGAGGGCAAGTGGTAAACAACCTGTCCCGAGAAATTCTCCATAGCTGTTTGCAAAGCAAAGCTATTAGCCATACACCACTCAAAATATTGAGCTGCAAAATAGGAACGGTTAGTGATGCAGGGATCTCTGGCCACAAGCTCCCGACATCGCATCCGTCCTTTGATGAATAATCTGTGCCAATAGCTCTGTAACGAATCTGATCATTCTGAATTCCATTGACCAATTATTGCATACGGAATTTGCCTATCAAACAAAGTGATAATTTGTATTTCCTGATTCAAATCAATACGATGTACAAATTTGGAATGTAGCCTGTTTTCTATTTCTGTAATCAGTTGCTGTATCTCTGAAGTAGTGTGTCGTGGTGCTGTTAAAGTTGTGTCCCCTGCTAATAATTGGAATAGAGACTGCAATTGTGACGACGTAAGCCCCAAGTACGGCCGCAGCCATAACTTGAGCCTTTTGTTCCACAGTACCCACTTTTGCACATGCCTTTATCATAGCATTCAAATCTGTTTTTCCAGGTAAAGCTTCAATGATCTTTTGACAATCAGCATTAGCATTATCCCTGTTTGCCACAGGTCCAAGGCTTGGCAGCTGCACAGGTTAACCCTGCGTGGAAACACCAGTCCTGCGCTCCCTGCGGTTTGGGCTGTGAGTTAACTGCATAGGCCTGGAACTGGTTGGGAAGATTCATTTGTGTCAGCATACGATTCCCCCCCCTGTGTTCTTTCTCCAGTTTCCCTGTATTCTGCAGCTGGTTGTTATCAGCTGACCTTGAGCATTATACTGAGACCTGCACAGCTTCACAAAATGCCCTAGCTTCCCACAGCAATGACACATCAAAACAGAGTTATCTCTCCCACTCAGCTTCAACTTCTTAAGGCAGTTTTTCTTAAAGTGACCTTCCTGTTCGCATGTATAACAACGATGAACTACCTTAATTGCCGCCGCAAAAGTTTTTGCTAAATGCTCCATCTGAAATGTGGTGGTTCCTACTTTCTCACAAGCATCCATTAGCTCAGTTAAGGTGGCATTACTATTTGCCATCCCTGCAACAACTTTTCTGCAGTCCTCACCTGTGTTGTCTTTCGCTAACTATAGTGGTAATGCTTCTTTTACAATTTTCCAATCTAACAGTTGCCAAATATTTCTTCCCTCAGGACCCGCACCCACAATCACCGGATATGCCCGTGGAATCACAACTCCTTCTAATAACACATCTCGAATGACCCCTTTCCATTTCACTCCTCCCTCACCTCCCCCCCCTTCCCCTGTATACGCGGGCGGAAGCTGACCCTCTCCCTCACCTCCCACATTACCAGATGGACGCAAACCTCCCCCCCGGCCCTGATCTAAAGGTGGAGTAGGGAGTTGTAAAGGAGGTTGAGGTGGCCCTAATACTTGTCCCGAACACAGAGGGGGGTTTTTAGGGGAGACATAGTCACGTGTCCCAAGGCGTTGGCTGAACGATGCTGCTGCAATTCCGTCTTTAATTCTTCCAGTCGTCTACCAAGCTCTGTCATGTCAAGTTCGTGTCCATTTCGTGATGGTAACAGTCCTTTAAGTCCTTGTGACTCTGGTACTGCTGACTCTGTAAATGGCGAATCCGGTAAAGGTGGGTACAAAGCATGTTTACCCACCTTCTTGTCCTCCTGCTCAGCCTCATCCGTAGAGAGATCAATGAGAGGGAGGGGGTTTCGGAGGGGGTTTCTGCCAAGTCTCCTGTTCAGCGTCTGAATCAATTAGTTCAAATCGAGTTCGTGTTTTAGGGTGCACTACCGGTTCTGATGGATCTGTATCTATTTTTCTCACTCCCCGCTCCTCAGCTTTTTTCGGAGCCGTCCGTACCCACGGTGATAAAGGAGCTGCCACCGGTACAGCCACCGGGGCCATGGGAGGTGTTGGTCCTGCAAACAGTGAGGGGGTAGTAGGTGCCTGTGGTCCTAAAGCCATAAAAGCTGTATGTGTGACTTCTCTCTCTGCTTTTGTTCCTTTTAACGCTTCACTAACCAGCCTCCATGTAGCAGACAATTTAAAGGCTTCCTTATCACCACTTGTCACCGCATTCCAGAGAGAGTCACCAATCTTCTCCCATAAAGGCACTTCAAAGACATCATTAAAGGTTGTAAAATGTCCTTTATCTTTTGCCCAAAACAGTAACTGCTTTAACGCAGCTTCGTCATATTTAATTCCTCTCTCAGAGAGTATATGTTGGAGGAGTTTCACCACTGTCACTTCTGTCTTGGTCAGGGTAGACCCCATGTAAACACGTCCGAGCCGCATCCCATGTCGCCCAGTCCTCCCGTGCAGTCCGTAGCAGCCACAAGATAACTCCCCATGTTTTTAATTCTTTGGCAGAACCCGCTGCCATAGCTCGCTCAGCGAGCTACATCGAGCACTGCTCCCAGGTATTCGGCTGTAAACAATCAGCTGGTCCTGCCACCGCCCCCCCCTTTAACGAGACGGTCCACACACTGGGCTACGTCTTTCGATTTCACAGAAATCTTAAATTCCCCGCCCAGTAACGAAATCACCTTTATCAAGGTTTCCATGGTTCGCGAACCCACTCCGACCGCCTGCGGTCCGCCAGTCCAGCAATCACGTCGGGGTCACCACTTGTTGCCACTTGTCTGCAGCAAGCTCCGTTCAGTTGCTGGCTGGCCTGAGGCTATCCGCACCCCAGGGCCATTGAGCACTGACACCAATGTGAGGATGCAACAAATGGCGTTTATTTAACTGCGCAACAGCCTTATATAGTCGTCTTGTCCCGTACGAACTCGCATGATAATGACACATCCTGCTCCTTTCGCCACGCCTACCTTCCGTTACAGCCCGAGATTTTCCGGTCGCCGTACCCTAATCTACCTACACTGCCCTGCCTATCCCTCCTGAACAGCCAGTAGTCCTCCATCTTGACATTCCAATTGTGGGACTCATTCTGCCAAGTCTTACTAATACCAATGATATCACAGCTCTGGGAATGGACTAATACTTCCAGTTCACCATATTTGTTTCTCGTAATGTGTGCATTAGTGTACAAGCATTTCAGATATGATCCTGAGCCCTCTGTGCTCCCAGGAGCAGTTAAATGTTCCCACTAGCATTGCCACCCACATGCAATACTGTGCCATCCCTTGGCTTATGTACTGCAATCCCTAACATTCTGTGATTCTGTGAAAACAATACCTGTGCTCCCAACTTTTTTAGTATTCTTCCCAGTGCTCTGAAATATCTTTTGATCAACCTCAGACTTTTTGTTGCAATATCATGAGTACCTACATGGAAGAGCAGGAATGGATAGTAGCCTGAAGGTTGTACAAGGCTCTTAAGTCTTGTGGTGACATCCCCAATTCAGGCCACAGGGAGGCAGCAAACTTCCCGGAAAAGAGGATCTGGTCTGCAAATGGGTACTTCTGTTCTGCACAGGAGGGAATCACCAATGACCATAACGCACCATTGTTTCTTCTTGATGCTGATCTTAAAGCAGATTTTGTTGCAAAGGGTTGGTCTCTCTGACCTTGGCAAGACTGTTTGGACAGGTTCCTCCTCTATCTCAGTGCGTACTTCGTCTACTGTATCCAGGGCCTTGTACCTATTCTGTAACGGTATCTTAGAGGCCAAGAAGCAGTTTCTCTTACTACTCCATGCTGTCACCTTCTTCCACCCCCCCCTTATCCCTTGTGATTCTGCCTTCCTCCTGGCACAAAGCAGATCCAGGAGGTACCTCTGTAGTTAGCTGCACTGAGTTGGCTTGCATGCAACAGAGACGGCAGAGTACAGCTCCAGTGATCAATCCCCTCCTCAGACTCTCAAATACTCTTCAGTCTGCCCACCTACTCCTGCAGCTCAGCCACCAAGCAGAGCAGTTCATCAATCTGGTCACACCTCCTACAGGCTTGCTTGCTGTCACTTTTCATCTTCAGGAATATCCCTTCACACATCCCAAAGCTGGAAACCCGAGTAGTCACATGTTTGAACAGGAGCTCCATCTGTGTGGCTGCATTGGTTCTACCAGGTGCTAGAAGCCTGGGAGAGGCAGAGAACACTGCTTTTTGACAGGTGGTCACCATGCTGCCACATGCCTACCCACTAGGAAATAAATACACTCATCTGTTGCAATCTGCTGGGCTGATTGTTTTCATCTGCTTAAATCTCCTGCACTGCCAGGTGCAGGCTCTGCCCCTTGCTGTGTTGTCCAATCGGCAGGTATGGGGGCAGTTGCTTGGGGAACACCACTTGTTCAGGCACATCTCCACTTGTCCACATGTATCAATCCTGTGCCCTGTGGCTGCTTGCTGACACCTCACTGCTGGTGACCTCACACTGCTCTGACGTCCATTCCAGTAAGCAATGATATTCTGATTGGAAAGCTTCTACATATAACAATATCGTTCACACTATTTTTATGCATTAGATCATAGATTATTATCAGTTTTAAATCATATAATTAACAACTCTGTATACAAAAGCCTCATTAAAAGTCTTTTTTTTTTCCTTATTTAGAACAGGATTCACTATGAAACTTCCACAGAGTTCACTAAAAAAGTGATCTTTTATAGAGCAATAATTTAATCTAAATCTAGACAGTATCCAACTAAAATCCCAGTTCTGGCAAAATGTATACCCATGCATCACTTTGTTAGTGCTTATGGGTAAAGGTACCCCAGAGAGTTTTTCCAGTACTTCTCCAGTCAGTTCACACCTGCTGTTCATTAGAGTTGTGATTTAAGCCTTCTACTTTGCATAGCATTTCTTATAGCATTAGAGACAACACATTGCTCAGGTTATTTTCTGCCTGAAGATATGTATATCCTGACTTTTCTAAGTTGTATGTTACCGAGTATCTGGCATCACTCAAATACAGTAAGCAAAAAGACTGTAAAAATCAACCTGACCTGACTCTTACTTTTAAAGGATGAAAGTATGATTTACATTAGTAAATATTTTTTAATCAATTTCAGTTATGCCGATTTTTTTTTTCATTTTTTCTGCAGTCAAAGACAAAAGGTATTGGATGTTAGACATGGTAAAAGGGGTTATTTAGTAAGAAGAAGTAGCTGTTAAGTGTGGAAAAAAGGCATTATGCTAATTTAATTAATTAAAACCAGAATGCAAGTACACATCATCAACCATGACCAAATTGTGTTAGCAGTAGATTCATTCATTTTTTTGAGTCGTATATATCCAGCAAAATCAGCTACTACAAATCAAATAATTTGTGATACATATATAGAGAAGAATAGGTGCAGTCACAGAGGTTGTTTCAGCATTTATGAAAAAATAGAGAAATACATGAAATTTTCAACAATGAAATTATTTGCACATTAAATTTTTCTTTAGTAACAGTAAGTTGTGATATAAACCACAGAAAATCAATTATGCTTAGGGGACGAAAAAAAATAGTGGAATGAGATGCCAGTAAAATCTTTTGACTAACATCTGAATAGAAAAATAATCAAGTTAGAATTGTTAGAAAAACCAAGAAGCTGTAACATAAATAATCAAACTAAAGAAACTAAAAAAAAAATGCAAGTGCATCATCATGATAAATAATGGTAAATAAAACCTCTGTAGATTGTACACTGTGTGGTGAAAATTGAAAAAGAGTTTCAGAAAATTCTTCTATAATATCAGTAATATTAGGAATTTAGAAATGGATATTGCTTAATCTTTTAGTATATGAACAGCTATGATTACTTTTCTGTCTTGATGAAATTGGATCTGTGAGTGAATTTCTTTGTGAATGTATCAGTAGAATATATATACAGACACAAAAAGTGATTTCAGCTAATTTCAGTTAACAAAACCAAACTAACTAACTAATTTAAAATTTAGGCTGGAAACTTTAAAACAAAAAAAATTCAATGTCCAGAAAACTGAGGTTATGAAGCAGTTTCCTAAATAATATAGTGGCTGTCAACTACTTTATTAACTTCACTATTTCACTTGTGGAGATTATGAATAGGTAACATTACAGTTGATTTTACTAGAAAGTGAATGATTTTACTATTACATTCCTTTCTAAATGGGTTTGGGTTTTATCTGTGGGTTTTCATTTCGCTTAAAAAAATTTATTTTTTAATTAAAAAGTTCAGGTTTTAAAATCTATTGTTGCTTTAAGCAGGGGAAAGATTGTTGTACATTTTTTTTTGGTATAGAAATTACTTTCACTGTGCACTCTTCTTTATCACCATGAAGTTTTTTCTGGTCATGTAAAATGCTGGCTGCAGAAATTACTCTCATCTTCCTGCTTGGTACTTAGGACAAGAAAGGTTGTATGAGAATTCTTCCTTTTGTGAGGATTATATCTCCCCTTAGCAGTCGTATAAACTGCAGTGTTACTTTTAATACAGACAAGGATTTCAAGACTGCCCATAACATTTGACCTCAATGATATTACGCAAAGAGCAAAAGGCTTGATAAACAACAAGAAAACTTTTAACCCATCTGAGGTCTGAGGAAAACATTTATGGTACATAATTAAAATAGATTTTAAAGAGTCATGGCTGACTAATGAATATCTCTGTATTATTTCTGTTTTGTGTCCAATATATTCAGTGACTGACCTTAAGATACTGCTATTCATTTAAATCCTCAATAAATCTGTAGTGAAAAACTTGTATCTTGGACCTGGAGTTTATTCAATATTCCAGTGTAAAAAACCCCAAGCAAACAAACAAATTCCCAAAGCTTTACAAATTCTGACAAGGGCTATTGTGGCAGTAGCTATAACATTTAAGCATTTAAATATGTACTGAACCTGTTTTAAATAAAGGAGGAAGATATTATTCACTTCAACAAACAAATTAATCTCAACATAAAACTAATAGGATTATTTGTTGTTGGTTTATGTTTTCCAGTGCCTAAAACTGAATATTATTTATTCCTATAGGACTGACAAAAACTTTCATGAAAAAAAATTGAAGTTCTGATCCCTTTATATTGGTTAAATAAATGTGTAGAAGCTTTCTTTTAACTCCTTCTGTAATAATGAATTAAAAAGATACAACCACTTTGAGAGTTTTATTTTGGATTAGCTCTAGAGAGAAGATTAATCTATGCTATCGTCTTAGTTCAGATCAGGTGTGTGCATTTCAAGAAATTATTGAATACATCCCCACATACCATGTTTTGGATTCAAAATCTGGCTCATAAGGATGTTTCTGTCTACTAATCTAGTGCAATTGGATTAACATAAAAATTACATCCCTTCTAGAAAGCAGAACCTGAAATCCCAGTTAGCTCTTCTCAGAAAGCCAGGTTTTCTCTTGGTAGTTTGTTTCATTCAAATCATAATGTTGCAAGAGACTGGATTATTTTATGAAAATAGCCATAAAGGAAAATTTTGTGCTTCTTGTAACTCTGGTTATGAAGGTAAACCAATTCTAATAGGATCTCTGCCATTAAAAGTCATTTGGAAGTGTGAATACTCATGAAAAGTATATTTCGAAGTAACACTACCAACAGAGCAGTACAGAAACGTATTCCTTGTTGAGGAATATAGCTAAGATATCTATTAGTTGTTAGGTCACTAGAAAATCAGCTAAAAGTTAAATATATAAGTTTAAAAAAGGAAGAGATTTTCTATTGTAATAGCAAAAAATACAACTGTATAGAATTTAATTACAAAAGTATAAAATTTTAATGATAACTAAGTTCTCCTAAATTAAGTACAAGAAATTGAGAACACAATAAAATACAGACATAGTTTATATATATAAATGTGTCATTCTGCATAAACATTTGATTTAGTGCTATTTGGGAGTATTTTGCCAGAATTAATAAAGTCTGTATCACAGTGATTACACTGAGTTTAAATGCAAACAATTCTATAAGTGACGTACCTGGGAGACTTGTTAGCTGATAAGGATGTTTTAATGGGTTACTTCTGGGATCACATTTTGATCCAATGTACTTTCAAGTACTTCCTGAAGTTTTGAGTGAAAGTCATCTAGTATGGGGTCATACCATACTCCTGACCTTTTGTTTCAACTGGACATGACGTAGAAAAACCTATAAAAAACTATGGTACTAGAACAAAGGTAGAAATGAGGAACTCTGAACGTGCTGAAGGTCACTTGTAGAAGGGAGGGAATCGTTGATTCTGTCCCTTGCTCCTGAAGCTGCGCATGATTTTTTTTCCTGAGACTACCTAATGTCCTAGATATTTTGTGACTAATCTTACATATTGGCTAACATGTCACTTTAGCGGTGACATATTACTTGCAGAAGGGCATCAAAACAGCAAGAAAGTTATGGAAAAGCCAGATTAACATCTTTGTGTTCTCTTTAAGATTATGTCTGTTACACAGACACAGAAGACTGGAGGTCTGATTGTTATGTGTTCTTTGTTACCCGCAGTACATTCCAATACACTTCCCCTAAAAAAAAAAAACTTTCTTTCCTCTCTTCTTCCTCTTACTATGTTGGCTTCTGGATACCTTCCTTGTTTCCCTTTTGATCTTTTCTGATTACAACATTTAAATGATCTTGTTCAGCTCTTTAAAATCTGTCCTAGTTATTTCACCCTCTTTAGTTTCTACATTTATCTTCCTAACTCTTTTGCTTGTTGTTGCTTTATTTTACTTTTCTAACTTTTTCCCGTTCCCATACACATGGAAACCATCCTGAGTTAAAATTCCTCTTTTGACTAGACCCCTTCCGGATAATGTCTGTGCATCTTACCTTCACTCCTCTCTTAACCTGATAAGGTTAACTTCTGTTTAACTCAGATATATATGCTTTTCATAATTTCACTTGAACGCATAGATAATTGGATACTCAGTTACCTGGAATCTTTTGTCAAAACTGAATGCCTGTCAAAATAAGTATGCTTATTATACAGCATTTTATAGCCATTCTGTAGAAAAACTAGTGGATAAAATACCAGATCTACTTACCAATATGTTCCTATCGATTAAAAACTATCTTCAGGGAAACCTAATACATTATCAGATTCGGAATTCCCTTTCAATAATTCAAAAATGTCAGGATTCTGTATCAATATTAACATCATCTTGACACTTTTCTTGATCATGCTAGTCAATTTTAATGTGAATTTTATTGTATAGAAAATTGTTTGTCTGCATCCTTAGATGCCAATATAAATAAAACTTCAAGTATACCAGGAAGACATAGCTCACAGCAGAGGGAACTGGTTTCTTAAATATAACCAAAGGTCTTTATATTCTATGTATCACTGCAGATAGTGCAGTAAATAAATTTACTGTCAGAAACACAGAAAAATGTAAGTCAGGATTTTAAGTTCTTTTAAAAAAAGCTCCATTAGCTATTGGGTTTTAAACTAGAAAATGCAGATTGGTAAATAAAATTAGATTTTTTCTTTTTCAAATTACATATTGATTTATTATGTCACATTGTCAAAAAGAACTAAAAATAAAAGCATTACAGAATTTATTGCAAGACCATAGAGGAAAACAAAATACATATACCATTACTGAGAGGGACACAGCAAATTTCTAAAGAATGGTACTAGCAGGTTCCAAATATTCCTTCTGTTCTCTGTTGATAAGACAAAACTCTTAAGTCACAAAGCTCTACTAGTGCTTTTTCACCTTTTAATAAAGTGGAACAAAGAAGCTTTCAGGATAGAAGAACAAAGCAACAAAGAGCTACAGAGACACTAGAAACACAGCATTTTAAAAAGAGTTTTCATGCTCAGAAAACCCCTTCATTTTGGATTGTTTTCTTGACAGATTTTTTTTGGACTTATAAAGGAGGTATGTCAGAATGAAACAAAAAATATAGAATTTTTTTTCTCCCTCAAGCTCTAAATAAACTACTAGTACAAGCAATATTACAGAACACAGACTTTCACCTACTCTGTTTGAAATTAGGCTGGATAAAAGTAAATAGAATAATCTCCACTTGAGTGTTGTAGCAATTGCTTGAGGTGGAAGATAATGTCAGAGAAAAGGACACAATCCCTGAAAATCCTCATATGCTAAATAGGAGACTCAGTCTTCAGAATCCTATTAAGGGACAGAACTGCATTTTTCAGAACAGCATCCCTGCCTCTTCCCTGCTTTGTTATCCCATACCATAGGCACACAGGGTGAGCAGGTCTGTGACCTTTTAAAATATCTCACCTGGCACAGAGTTTAGGGAGCAGGAGAGTAGTTCCTTCATGTTAACATTATAAAAAATTGTGCTACAGCCATCGTGGGACTGGATTCCAATCACCATCACTTGCCCTGATGCATAGATAAAGATTTCAGTTTTTTGAAGAGGTCCAATGAACATACGTACCTGTGAAAGTACAAGTGTTTTAATATGCATATGAATAATTGAACACAAATATAAAAGTAGCACTAATTTGTATCTATCTACAGTCTGACATAGGAAGAGAATACCCTTAAAAATTCTTAGGAACTTCCCAGTATGCCATCTTTTTGTCTCATTTTCTAAGGGAATTTTCCTTTTGCGCACCCTGAGTTATTCAGATATTCCTCTTGTACTGGAGCTGGGAGAAACAGAAACACATCCTCAAAACAGGTGAGCTTCCTTTTTTTTTTTTTTTATAATATTGGTTTTAATTTACTGCGATTCTATACTTTGTCTATGTACCTAAAGATTGTAGAAATACATATTTGTATGAAACACTGCTTCCCTGTTGCTGAATTGTCTCTCTGCATTTATTAAAACATGAGGCAATATTAAGGGGTACCACTACTCCATCTGTTGAATGTAAAAAGACCTGGCACAAAAATTCTCTGAAACAAAGATTTGGCCTTATGAGTAGTTTTTCCCAAATACACCTAAATAAGAACTGAAAAATAAAGGGTTTGTCTCTAAAAACACTGAATTATGAAACATTGTTGCTGTCATGACTCTCAATGATTTATCTAGATGTTATGCTAAACATTTTGAAGCATATGGTGAATTTTTCATAGACACTGAATTGCCACATAAAAAAATTAGAAAAACGTAATCTCTGCAGCAGTTAACTTAAGCAACAGATTTTAGGAATTCATGGGAAGTTTACATGATTCTACTTCTTTTTCACAGAAACCTGATGAAATGGGAAAAGGAACCAACCCTGTTGAGAGGACAATCTTATGCCAATAAACAGTGTTACATAACATTAGCCTGGAGCTATGTGAACTTCAAAATGTATATGTATGCATTTAGTTTTCTAAGACATTTGCAGAGAAGTTTAAGTTTCTTAAATGTAAAAAAAAATTTACTATTGCCTGACAGTGAAAAAGTCTTTTTTTTTTTTTTCCTGGCAGAAAACAGAGGTTTACTATAAGTTCTAAGTTTGGTATACTGACATAATACCATCTAATAAAAGCTTACTTTTACTTTTCTATGTATTTCTATGGACTACAAGATAACTTGCATGTTTAAGGATTTTATATATCCTTGAAAAAAGAATGCAAGCATGAGATTTATTTGTAGGTGTAGTTCTTGGAAAATAATATACAGTTTAATTTAGAATGGAAAGTGAAGAGTAAGTATTTCTAATAGAAAATTTAAAAAATATGAAGGAAGAACATGGGGAATTATCAGTGGTTTCGATCAACAAAAAAAAAAGTAGGTGAGGTCCATTAACTGTTTTTTTCTCATAAATATCCTTATTCAGTCTTAGGAAAAAAGAATTTTTTATCATTCCTTATCATTGTCTTATGACAAACTAAAACAAACAAGTTATCCATTAATTTGAAAATATACCTATCAGTGCTACAGATGATATATACAAAGGCAAAGTGTTGCTTCTGTATTTTTTCCCTCACACTGGTAACTTCAGAAATACATTTTTTAACCCCATCTCGAAGACATTGCATTAGATCATTAAGACTTATACAATAAAAATAAGCTGCTGTGGAAAGACAGAAGAAAGAAATACTGTTGTATTTCTCAGGTAAAGAATAATATTAAATGTACTGCTAAGCCTAATTTCTGCAGTTCTTCTTTTAAAATAGTTTAAGTTATTTATATCAATCTCATATGTATGTAAGGAGAGAAACTAAATTTGATTGCAATGAATCACAGAATCACAGAATGTTAGGGATTGGAAGGGACTTCGAAAGATCATCTAGTCCAATCCCCCTGCCGGAGCAAGATTACCTAGATCATGTCACACAGGAACACGTCCAGGCGGGTTTTGAATGTCTTCAGAGAAGGAGACTCCACAACCTCTCTGGGCAGCCTGTTCCAGTGTTCGGTCACGCTCACCGTAAAGAAGTTTTTCCTCATATAGATGTGGAACCTCCTGTGTTCCAGCTTGCACCCATTGCCCCTTGTCCTGTCAAGGGATGTCACTGAGAAGAGCCTGGCTCCATCCTCATGACACTTGCCCTTTCCATATTTATAAACATTATGAGGTCACCCTTCAGTCTCCTCTTCTCCAAGCTAAAGAGACCCAGCTCCCTCAGCCTCTCCTCAGAAGGGAGATGTTCCACTCCCTTCATCATCTTCGTGACTCTGCGCTGGACTCTCTCTAGCAGTTCCCTGTCCTTCTTGAACTGAGGGGCCCAGAACTGGACACAATATTCCAGATGCGGCCTCACCAGGGCAGAGTAGAGGGGGAGGAGAACCTCTCTCGACCTGCTGACCACACCCCTTCTAATACACCCCAGGATGCCATTGGCCTTCTTGGCCATGAGGGCACACTGCTGGCTCATGGTCATCCTGCTGTCCACTAGGACCCCCAGGTCCCTTTCCCCTACGCTGCTCTCCAACAGGTCTGTCCGCAACTTGTACTCATACCTGGGGTTGTTCTTGCCCAGATGCAGGACTCTACACTTGCCCTTGTTATATTTCATTAAATTTCTCCCCGCCCAACTCTCCAGCCTGTCTAGGTCCCTCTGAATGGCTGCGCAGCCTTCCGTTGTGTCAGCCACTCCTCCCAGTTTTGTGTCATCAGCGAACTTGCTGACAGTGCACTCTATTCCCTCATCCAAGTCATTAATGAATATATTGAATAGTACTGGTCCCAGTACCGACCCTTGCGGGACTCCGCTAGACACAGACCTCCAAATACTCTGTAAAATATAACAATAAACTTGTAAAATTATGTGGTAAAGAGGTAGTCAATCAGTTACACAAATATCATCAAAGAAATCAAATTTTGAACATTATAATAATAGAATAATTTTAAAATTTTTCAGAATTCAAGTTCATCCAGCAAATGTAGCATACAGCTATAGCTTGATTCAAACTCATTATTTAAGAATTCCTCATGTTTTAAGTTTTACTGTCTATTCCTCTATCTACACAGTTTTTCTTACCAATCTTAATAAAGCAAACATTCATGCCAAGTTACTATTCTTCCTTCTAGGCTTCAGATTTCTATGAAATCTAACAACTGTGCTTTGATCTGTTAGCATCTGGCCTTTTTAACTTAATTTTCTTGCTGTTTTTTTACTTTAAGGCCGAGGTTCTCAAGGAAGTTCCCTTTTACCTTTTTAAGAGCAAGGCTTAAATGTTTCATTTTAAATTAGCCTGTCTTTGATGACTCTCTAGATGTTGAATTTGTTTTTATTTTTATATTTGTATTTCCCTCAAGATTTTAATGCAAATTGCTTCAGGGTGTTGACATATTATTGACTCGTAATACTGGCGAGTACTGTACAGAATGTTATAAACTTTTCAAGAGACCAGAAGCTAGGGCTGAACTTCTACTATTACTCATATCCTAAATAAAAACATTTCATACAACTTCTGGACATACTGATGTCTCCTTTCATCTTCATTACAGAGGTTCATAAGCTGCATCACTGTGTTAAGATTAAGACTTTGCAGTGTATAATCAAATATTTTATTGAAAACAAATTTTATTGGTCTGGAACATTAAGTAGGTATGAAAAAAAAATCACTATTCATTGAAAACCTAGTGTTTTATTTAACCCTTTGCTTTTTGTAACTTCTAAAAGCAAACATTCTAACAATCATTTTTCACAACAGGTGTGAAAATTTTCCACATCTATTAACAAAAAATTAACCTAAACCATCAGGGGTTTAGCAGACATCAGGAGTTTTGATTTGAATGACCACAAAATTAAATAATTCCTGAAGAAGAAATATGACATAAAAAAATCTAACCACAGAAATCATTCCCAAAATAGATGCACTGACCTCATATTGTCACCTGTGAGGTGGTGTTTCTCAATATCAGTCTATCTAAAGCTTCTCTCTTTAGGACAAAAAAAAAAAATATAGAATTTCCTGTTCTGTTTTCTCTGACTAACAACACAGAAAGATGAAACAGAAGGAAGAAGATGGCAAACACTTTAAGTTATCTTTTTTTTTTCCAGTGGTTTTGATCTGGTCATGGAATTGATTCTCTAAGGATTTATGAAGTTTTTAAAAAGAACTCTCTAAAGAATTATCGGTGTATAAGGGAAGAGGAGAGATGTTTGGATTCTCAGGTAAAAACTAAACATTTTTTTTACTGAGAATAAACAAAAGTAATTAAGGAAAAGGGAGGACTTGTCTATTAAAAGCACTTGTAAAAGAAGAAAATAGCTTAGACCATTATGAAATAGTGGAGTTTGGCATTCCATTAATTAATTCGGTTGCAGTTACTGAAAAAAAGCATGCCTTTCTTCTGGAAGAGGTAGCACAGGACAGGTTTCCTTCCTTCATAGTAATACTTTCTAATGAGATTACTCATAGGCTATGGTGATATCAAAAGTGGTTAATATTTTTCCAAAGTGTTTTTAACTAAACTCAACTCTAATGATTCAATCATGTCATGGCTCATCTACAATTCCCAGAAGATAAGCAGGTTCAGGAATTTTGTATCACAATTCACCCGCAGTACCACTTGCAATGAAAATATAATCTCTGTTCTGCATTTGGTAAAGATACAGATTTGGTTTATGAATATAGCCCCAACAAATTAAATTATCACAATGGAAAAAAAATCAAATAAAAAATTCATCATGAAACAAAAGCAATCTGCTGTCAAATACCACAGCTATAATGACAGTATTGTCTTTATCGACATCGTCATATCATCTTCTTATTGTATCTTGTATATTTTTTCTTCCTTAGGTTTATCTAGAGATACAATTATGTAGGTTAGAGTGTCACAGAAATCAAAAGAAAAAAGTGCCATAAGATACAGTTCACACACATTCCTGAAAAGCAGTCATTGGCTTGCAACACTATGTGTATGGGAAATTAATTAAAAGAGCTTCTTCGAGCTGGAATTTCTTTAAATGTTTTCTCAGCAGAATTACAAGATTGAATTAATCATGATGGGTATAACTTATGCAGAGGTTGCAACCACAGTAGGGTAACCGTTATTCTTTCCTTTCTTTACTTTCTTCCTTGCTTGTTTATTCAAGTATTGAAAGGACTACCACCGAATTCCCACAGCAAGAAAGAATGAAAATAAAAGAAGCTGAAATGTTCTCAGGAAAAATATTTTATATATAGTACAATATGCATATATAATATGCATATATTGAAATGTAAAACATTTCTATTTAATTTTGCTTTGATAAAATAGATCAATTCATTACCCTCCTGACCTTTAAAGATCATCTAGTCCAACACATCTGCCATGGGCAGGGACATCTTTCAGAAGATCAGACTGTTCAGAGCCCTTCTAACCTGGCCTTGAACACTTCAGGGAAGGGGCATCCACAACTTCTCTGGGCAACATGTTCCAGTGTCTCACCACCCTCACCACAATACAATTCTTCCTTTCTCTGATCTAAATCTACCCTCTTTCAGTTTAAAACGATTGCCGCTTGTTCTGTCACTACAGGCCCTGGTAAAAACTCTCTCTCCGTCTTTCTTAAAAGCCCACTTTACATATTGAAAGTCCACAATAAAGTCATATTCTGTTAATTGAGATGCATAAGAAAATTTTCAGTATTTATATTATAGATAGCATGGTAGTACTCATTTCCGAGCCAGATAAGACATCACAAGATTCATATTCTCTCTTTGAATGTTCTTGCTACCATCACTCAGACCCTGGACGGTGTTGGCTGAACCCCCTGTAGGCTAAGATCTTTTCACCAAACGTTGAGAAGGAGGTATTGGAGACATGTAACTTCAAAACTTCCTATCAGGAATAGTGAATCAAAGTTAAGAATTACTCTAACCAACTGAAACAGCAAAAGAATTCTAGGAAGAGAAAATGTATCTAGTCACCTGGAAGAATATCAGGTAGCTAGGGAAAACCACCTCTTCTGCACATCCAAGTATGCTGACACTCTAAAAAGTTCTTGAGCATTTGTAATGTCAACAAATGGCCAAAACTTTTACTATTACTACAGGACAAATTACTTTCTGAGGTCAGAAACCCTATATTCTCCTTTATTTCCTGGGACTATGTAAGACAATGTAAGAATGCATTTTTTTTCTCTGACTTTATGAAAAAAGCAGATGTCCCTGCCAAGTTTTAGTTCTTTAGGAACTAAGTAATTTGTTCAGCATGTGCCTTTTAATTAATTACTAAAGAGTAGAATACTAATATTTTCTTATTAAAGGAAGAAGACCTACAGCTTCTGAAGTGTTGTTTTGTTAAATGCAATTCATGAATCCACACACTGCATCTTGTAGTTAGTGTAATTGTGAGAAATCATTGTATAAACTCAACTTATTTAACTACCTTTAGCTTTACAGTTTTGACCCAAATTTACCCTTCAATAGAATTTTTCCTGGACAAAACTTCCTTCACAGAACTTTCAATGTCTTTCCATGTGAGACAAAACCATGGTGTTGAAAGCTTAACAGTTAGACTATTTAGTGAATTCAGTGTTAACTACATCTCTAATCTACTCTAATTTAATTGCGAGGTTAACATGGCTTTTAGAAAAAGAAAGGAATATGGCGTGTAGCTCCACAAAATCATTCCAGTTTGGCTATTTTTCCTACTATTTGGAAAAGTAGTTTGTCTTAATAGTAAATGTGTGTACACATCATGTATTTCTCTGCATATATTTATGTACATATGCCACAGGCAAAGCTGTTCATGATATTTCTTTGTATCTTATATGTATATATATAAGCCAAAAAGCTACTTTTTATGTATTATAATACACACTTGTAAATTTTTAAATAAGTGAATTTCTGTCTGTACACATATAAGCTATTTTTGACGAAAGAACAGTCCACATAGCTGTGCTTTCATTTAAGCTTGTAAACTATAACATTTATAGGTAGTTTTATATATGATATAAATATTATCATTCCCATTCTTTCCTGCCAAATACTGTTAAGGTTTTTTACTCTTTGGAATGTGTTTGTGTATTATCTTTATCACTACATTTAGCTTTTCTTTGTTAAGTATTACTTTTAAGATAATAATCATAACTCCTCTTAGTACAGCTTGTATATTTTGAACTTATAATTAGATTGAAAATTTTAACTTCAGAATGAAATTCCATCATACATATGCACAATATCTAAGGTCTGATTATTTCCAAATAGATACCTCTGACTTTACAGAACCGCAGAATCACAGGATGGTTGAAGTTGAAAGAAAAGCCTGGGGGTCATTCTTTTCAACCTCCCAGCTCTCCAAGGTTGGAGACCACACAACCATTCTGGGAAACCTGTTCCACTGCTCAGTCATCACCACACTAAAGAAGTGGTTCCTAATGATCAGATGGAAACTCCCATGCTTCAGTTTGTGCCCACTCCTGTCACTGGGCACCACTGAAAAGAGCCTGGCTCCATCTTCTTTACAGCCTCTTTTCAGATATTTGTATGTATTGATGAGATCCCCCTGATCCTTCTCGTCTCTAGGCTAAGCAGTACCAGTTTTCTCAGCACTTCCTCATAGGAGAGATGCTTCAGTCTCTTAATATCTTTGTGGCCCTTTGTTGGACTCTTTCCAGTAGCTCCATGTCTCTCTTACACAGGGAAGCCTGGAACTGGTCACAGGACTCCAGATGTGGCCTCACCTGTGCTGAGTAGAAGGGGAATGCCCCATACATGCTGGCAGCGTGCTTCCTAATGCAGCCCAGGATACCTGCCACAGCAGGTTCACCTAGAGCATGTTGCACAGGGTTGCATCCAGTCATGTCATCATAGAAGGTCATCAGAATGGTCAGGCATGATTTCCCGTTGGTGAATCCATGTTGACTACTCCTGATAACCTTCTTTTCCTCCATGTGCTTAGAGATGGCATCCAGGATGAGCTGTTCCATCGCCTTTCCAGGGATGGAGGTGAGGCTGACTGGCCTGTAGTTGCCTGGGTCCTCCTTCTTGCCCTTTTTGAAGACTGGAGTGACATTGGCCTTTGTCCAGTCCTCAGGCACCTCTCCTGTTCTTCATGACCTTTCAAAGATGATGGAGAATGACTTGGCAATAACAGCTGCCAGCTTCCTCAGCATTCATGGGTGCATACTTTCGGGTCCCATAGATATGTGGTTATCCAGTTTGTCTAAATGATCCCTAACTTGATCCTCCTCGACGAAAGGAAAGTCTTCCTTTCTCCAGACTTTCTCTCTTACCTCCAGGGTCTGGGATTCCTGAGGGCCGACTTTAGTAGTAAAGACTGAGACAAAGAAGGCATTCAGTAACTCCGCCTTCTGTGTATCTTCTCTCACCAGAGCTCCCTCTTCATTCAGCAGCAGGCTCACATTTTCCCTAGTCTTCCTTTTGCCGCTGATGTACTTGAAGAAGCCCTTCTTGTTGTCCTTGATGTCCCTTGCGAGATTTAATTCCAAGTGGGCCTTAGCCTTCCTCGTCGCATCCCTGCATACTCTGGCAACCTTCCAACATTCCTCCCAAGTGGCCTGTTCCTTTATTCACATTCTCTAGACTTCTAAGACATCTAAGATATAAATTTGTTTTCACTAATATGAATGAACTCTTCAGTAATTTGTGTCCAGACTGAACACTGACTGTATCCCTGTCTTTCAGAGATTTTATTTACCATGTTGCTAAACAAATTTCTCTCTCATATTAATTTGCAGAATACGTATTTACCCATTAAGAATATCTTATTCTGACAGATGTTGATAAAGGAAAGATTTAGAATTATCTGATCACCTTCTACTGCTTTTAATTCAGTGTTCTGGTGCCAGTGTTGAACTCTGACTGATGAAGAATACAAATACTAGTTGAGGTTCATCTCACTGAAAGGCCTACCATATACCTATAAGCTGGTCTTTAAGCTCCTTTTAAGATCAGTGGAGAGAAATAAGTATGCTAGCAGTGATTCATCACCTTCTGAAATAGGATTCTAAAAAGATCACATGAACTGTATTTGGAATCTCGACACTAAAAGGCACCTAAGGTCAATTCTATTTACAGAGCTATTCAGTTACCTAAATATTGATGCTTAATGACTTTAGAGGTGCCCTAGAAGACACTGCTTATACTCCAGCTTCCTTCCCAAAGGAAGGCATTAATTTGCCATAATCTTTGAGGCCCACTTGGATGTTTTAAATCCCTAGGGAACCTCAAATTGTCCAAGATTATTAAGTGTGGGCAATTGAAACAACTACCTAGTTATATACAAGACATATAGATAGAAAGGGATATTGTTTAGTGGTTGACTTGGTAGTGTTAGGTTAATGGTTGGACTCGATGATCTTAAAGGTCCTTTCCAACCAAGACAATTCTGTGATTCTGTGAAATTTTGTTAGTAGAAACAATCAGATTGTCATCTTGCTTATGCTATTTTATTACCAGCACAGAAAAAAAGCTATTTCCAAAAATAACATTTTTTGTGAAATAATTTGTTTTTCCTGACACAGGCTGGAGGAAGATTGCCACTATGAATAGGAAGAAAATTAAAAATAGAATAAACATCGGATTATTTTATCCAGTAATCATGAGAGGCGGGATACCTTTAATCTTTTTTTGCTCTCCTTGTTATTATCCTCCAGTTTGGATAAGTCATACAGGTAGGGTCAACATTGCTTAATAAAGAAGATTCCTTGTCCTGAAGCAAAGTGATACTAAGTGGTTTACATCTGTTCTAATTATTTTGGAGAAAAATAGTTGAAAAAATCAAAAACAGAACCAGAGAGCGAGTTACCTCTTCAGTAGCGTGGATGATAGGAGTCCAGTGTTCAAGATCATTCCCTGACCTGTATATGCTCTAAATAACTATATAGAAAATTCATAGGCTTCTTTAATATTCATTAAGCAGGAAAAGGTACTTTCAAAAAGTCATATTACTCTAAATGAATTCCTGAAGCATTTCTAGTTAATTATTTTGTGAAGATGTTTGTCTATATTTACTGAATGATCACCTCAAACTGGGAACTAACTTGTAGATAGCTAAATGTAAATTTAAATTCATTCTTTCCTGAAATAACAAACGGGAAGTGTATTTTCAACTTAATTTTGGAAACTAGAAATGCTGTTTGTAGATAATATTCCTCAGAGCAAACCATACATGAATTCAAATAAATTGCATGCAATGATAAATAAATATGCTTTGAACTTTTCTTTTCAGGGGGTGGAGTGATACAAAGTGCAATGTTGATTTTTATTTATTTGATTTTATGAATTTAGAGGTTTTGCTAAAAATATATAGCCAGAAAATCAGCACGTGACATTACGGTTTGTGATCAAGATGTACAGATTAAAAAAAAAGGGATATTGAGACATATAGGAGGAAAATTTTGGTTTTCTTTTTTTATCCAAGAGGGCTGCAAGTAAAATGGGATAAGATAGAGGATAAGGTTATGCCTTGGTAAATATTATTGTAGATTATTATAGTGCCTTCATTTGATGGGTAACTACTTGTTTTAAAAAAGGAAATATGATACATTTTGTCTATTTCTACTTCAGTAAGTAGTTTGCTATGATAATATATAGCTAATAGAATAACTAAAGGGGATAACATTTGGCTGAAGACAGAAGATTATGGTTACTCTGGAGCAGAGGTGGAAGGAGGTAGGAGGTTAGAAGAGAGTTACCAGTGAAGTACTGACAAATTAATTATTCTTATGCAATAGGCCTTTTTTTTTGTGCTAATATCATTGCTAATAAAATTTGTTAGTGGCAAAAACTTGTGAGGTATTGTTACTTCATACAAGGACTTTCCTCTTCTCCCCCTTGACCACCCAAATACCCAAATCAGATGACCTTGAGGTCCAGAAGAATAATTAGGAGATTAAATTCAACAATACAGAGTGCAAATCCATGTACTTACTTTGAATTTTATTTCCTTTATTGTTGTAGGGAAAAACTTCATACCTCTTGTGGCTTATATCAAATCAGGATCATAGAGGTTTATAGATTAGTGACATAATTAAGAGAAATCCGTAAACTACGCCTTCAGGATCAATATAACCAATAAAACAGATAAACCACATACTAGACACTTACCAAATGTTAGTAAATATATACAAATTCCACCTATTTGTTAGGGAGTAGCAAAAGCAAAGCTGTTCCATAAAGGAAGGTAGGCTGGGAGCCAAGCAGGACTCCCCAGGTGGGACAACAGGACCTCTCCCAGCACCCCTGCTGGGGAGCAGGGCAGGCTGAGGGTGCCACCAGGGGTAGAGCATGGGCAGAGTTTGGGGGGAGATCTTAAGGGAACTGGGCAGGGTGAATAAGACCTGTTAGTTCCTCTCAGGGCCCTGACACTGCTCACACTGCTCTTCCATAACTAATCCCCAGAAGTTCTAATGCCCCCTACACACATGCATGCACTCACAGCTATAAGCTCACTCTCTTCCCTAGCTGTGGGGGTTCTCCTGGGTGCACACTTCTCCTGTAGAAGACATGCTGCTCCAGCTTTGTGGGCCCTCCTGCTGCTCCTGACACCCTGCCAATGCACCCACCAGCAAGGCATACCCTGTGATGTGTCCCCACACCTCAAGGTGGGGTCCCTGCATACTGCCTCCGCCCTGCCAGCCTGTTGCTGGGTGCCGACTGTGCTGCTCAACCTGGTCAAGGTTTGGGGTGCCCCAGGGGCACTGCTGGAGGGCATAGACTCCCTTGGATGGTTGCTGGTGATCAGTCTAAAATTCTCCACAATATGATGACATCCTTGTTTAAAAAGTCTCCAGATAATCCTCTCATTACTGTTTAATTCCACAGATAACTGTTTTAAATCATCATTATCTTCCCCATAGTATTACTAATTTTTGGTCAAAAAGCTTTTCAGAATAGGCAGCTTTGGGTATTCCATTCACACACACTGTCTACACTTAGTTTCTGTCATATCAGTTGTTTTTACTCAAACCACATTACCAAGAGTAGGCTCTGCAGACTCCCTCGCAATTTATCTGTAGATATCTAAAGCTATTGAAAGTTGTATAAGTAAGATGTTTAGGTTTCCTCTATATTCATTGTAGGGTTTATCACAACTACACCAAAGACTTATTATTGAGTTAGTGTTATCACATTTTCTTTATTGGCTGCAGAAGGAACAAAGACAAATAGATTACCTAACTTTTAGATAGTTAAAGCAAGACAAAAGCAAGACAAAACATAGACCATATCAGGAACTATCAAAACTTCTTGTGTGTGTTCAGAGTTCATCAGGAGGAAATAAAAGAAGTAAAGAATGACCTGATTTTATCATTTGATGAGAAGGAACTGAATTCTGGGTTAGGAATTTTTTATTGTTTTCTTTGACTTAAAGACAAGAAAGGTGCCTGCATCCATCCCACACATGACAGCATGCTCCCTGAATGAAGCCTGCAATGAACATATGTCCCTTTGCAGTAAGACAGTGAATCAGGCAAATGCATTGTTAGTGTCAATCAAATTCAAGATCTGCTGTAGGAACTGGAAAGTATTATTATGATTGTACAAAGCATTGATGAGAACGTGTTTTCCATTAACCTGTGCTCAAAACAGCTTATTCAAATAGCAGTGAGTAAACCAGAAGGTTGTTAGAACAGTCACAAGAATGGATATTCTGACTCACTAGAAGACTTAAAGAGATCATAGTTTTCTAAACTTTAAAGAGGGGCTGATAATAGACAAACCTGGATATATTTGTGCTGAAATTTAGATTTCTAGTCATATTATGAACAAGAACAACAGGATCAAAAAATGAAATTAGTTTAAAAGTAAAACTTTGTCATCTTGTAAACAGGATCATACAAAATAAGGCTAGAACTGACAATGAGTATTAACCCACACCGTGCCCAGAGGTCATGGTAAGAACAGCAACACTCATGACTGATTTTAACATGTTTTTAAAAAACAACCCAAATGATTAAAACTGTACCAGCTTCCCATTACAGTCTATTGCAGTGTTTGCTAGGCGTAATTTTATTTTATTTTTTTTCATAATGTCTAGCCACAAAAATTCTTGGTGGTATTAATAGTTGTCTTATTCCTTTTGACAAGGAAAACACTATCATTGCCTTTTTTGTGGCAGCCTTCCATAGAACTCTTGTCATGTCCTGTGACAAACTCAGTCTTTTCTAAACCAGCAGAAACCTAATTGTTTCTGTCTTCCTTATAGCTAGTTTAGTTTTGTCTAAATTTTGTTAGGTATCATATAACACAGTTTCCTGCTGTAGCTGGGGGCTTGTGTTGATGACACCAGAGTTATAATCCAGTATGAAATCCTGAAGCTCTGTTATACGTTATCGTTCCCTTTTCATATCTATTTGCATTTTTACCACCAGTACAATGGTGGTATTTGGCCTGTTTTTATTTACAGAATCACAGAATCAATCAATCAGGTTGGAAGAGACCTCTGGGATCATCGAGTCCAACCATTGCCCTGACACCACCATGTCAACTAGACCACGGCACTAAGTGCCATGTCCAGTCTTTCCTTAAACACATCCAGAGATGGTGACTCCACCACCTCCCTGGGCAGCCCATTCCAATGTCTAACGACCCTTTCTGAGAAGAAATGCTTCCTAATGTCCAACCTGAACCTCCCCTGGCAAAACTTGAGGCTGTGTCCTCTTGTCCTATCGCTAGTTGCCTGGGAGAAGAGGCCAACTCCCACTCCGCTACAACCTCCCTTCAGGTAGTTGTAGACTGCAATAAGGTCACCTCGGAGCCTCCTCTTCTCCAGGCTAAACAACCCCAGCTCCCTCAGCCATTCCTCATAGGTCAGACCCTCCAGACCCTTCACCAGCTTGGTCGCCCTCCTCTGGACTTGCTCCAACACCTCAACATCTTTCTTGAAGTGCGGGGCCCAGAACTGGACACAGTATTCAAGGTGCAGCCTCACCAGTGCCGAGTAGAGAGGGACGATCACTTCCCTAGTCCGGCTGGCTACACTATTCCTAATAGAGGCCAGGATGCCATTGGCCTTCTTGGCCACCTGGGCACACTGCTGGCCAGTTGGACTTTGCCCCATTCACCACCACTATCTGGGCTCGGCCATCCAGAGTTTTTAACCCATCGAAGAGTCCACCCATCCAAGCCCCGGGCAGCCAGTTTGTCTAGGAGGATGCTGTGGGAGACAGTGTCCAATGCCTTACTGAAGTCTAGATAGACTACATCCACAGCCCTGCCCTCATCTACTAAGCGGGTCACTTTGTCATGGAAGGAGATCAGGTTGGTCAAGCAGGACCTGCCTTTCACGAGTCCATGTTGGCTGGCCCCGATGCCCCGATTGTCCTGATTTATTTGGAATTGACCAAAGAAATTTATGAAAAAAAGACCATTTATCCACACATTTATCTCCTGGCCTTCTGTTCAGTAATAGAAGTTACAAACCAATATTATTTGATCAGGTAATCAGGATTGTTGTCTCAGATATCTTAATCAGTAAAGACCATGAACAATGTTAACTATATATTTTGTGGTTTTTTAATAGTCTTTAGATTCTAATTTCCTCAAGAGCCTGTGAAAAGAAAGTAGATAATAGATCATTTTCTAAGGGCACTCTCTAAAGCTGCTTCAGATTGTGGAAATTCAACATTTGAGAATTAGCTGCAGAAGTTCTTTAACACTATGTTTTCCTTTTAATTTGAGGAAGACATAGCTCCAATTTCCAACAAAAGCCAAATTTCCAGTAGTTATTACCGAGCTTGTAAGTCTACTAATCAAAAGCTACATCACTGTGATCATAATGAAAGACAGAGGTTTTTGTTTAGAATATAGCTCTTCAGATAATTCTATGCTTTTATGTTTCTATGCCATGTTGTAAGGTTATTTCTCTTACAGTTCCAAATAAACTAAAATAAATTTTCCAGTTTCAAGGACAGAAAACACAATGGATTCCTTAACAAAACAATTGTCTTCAAATAATTGCCTACTTTCTGGGTATTTTCCCCCATATTTCTCATCTTTCTTGTTTTTAGTAGGCATTTGCAACATTCTGAATGAGATTAAAAACAAACAGCAATATATATATATATAAAAGAAGAATCCAACATAAAGATAAATACTTCCCTGTGGTTTTTAACTGAAATGCAATATGCTTGGTTTCATTTTATTTTCCACTGTTCACATTTTTACTGCTATTTAATACTGAGCTGCATCTTGTTCTACTAGTTATCTCACTAGAATAGCAACTCATCATATACTGAAATTATAGGCTATACTGGGGGTACCTTATGTTTATTCGTTCCAGACACACAAGAATTACTGGTTAATGTGTACCCATGCGTCTGTGAAGTAAGGACAGATTATTGGGGCTTAAAGTTTGCTGCTGGTCTAAATGAAAAACTAATTATTATTCTTCTGAAGCAAAGAGAAGCAGTAAAGGAACTGACTGTGAAAATGTAAAAAAAAAATCTCCTCTTGATTATTTGAATGCCTTGGAATTGTGTGACGTCTTGTAGGGCTACAATTTAGACCACTGTTTTCACTTGAATGATTCCTGAGTGTTAGCCAGAGTAAATATGACCAGATCTAGTTTAAAATTTGAATTTTAATAAACATATTGGCAAAAAATTCTCATAGTATCTATTACATGAAAACAAGAAGTACTTCAAAGATACAACACTATTATTTATTAGGAAGTGCTTCAGTTTTTTATAAATATTAAATGATCTCATTAAGCCCATGCAAAGAAAACAAGAAAATAAGCAAAAAGCTTTTGCTAAAACAAGCTTAAAGATCCCCATAAGGTTGGATTTCAGGTTATTATGGGATGAACAACCATCTTTCTCCTGTGAATGGAAAGCAAAAGGCATTTCCAGCAAAATGTCTAAAAGCCCTTTGGTGTAGCTATCCTAATTTCTGCTTGTTTACGATATATTTTTTTCCCAAAAAAGAGAATTAAAAAGCACTATATTTGAGAGAAAGGCAATTGGGATCATATGATCACAAGAATATTCAGGTTGGAAGGGATCTCAAGAGGTCTCCAGTCCAGCCTCCTGCTCACAGCAGGTTCATTTCTAAGCTCAGACCAGGATGCTTAGGGATTTGTCCAGTTGAATTTTTTAAACCTCCAGGGATGGAGCCTATATAACCTCAGTGGGCATCTTGATTGCCTTCATGAGTCTCATTTCCAGTAAAGGTCTCTCGTCTTTCAACTTATGCCCTTGTCCTGCCACCAAGCACATCCATGAAGAGCCTGTCTCCCTCCTCTCAGTGACCTCTCTTCATAGTCACTGAGGCACTGCTGTCAAGCTGAATTCAGTCCCTGGGGAAAATCTTTGTGTGATTTCCCTTGGGGCATATTTCTGGGTACATGAAGGATAAGACTTTAGGAATAAAGGGTACCCAAAGGTAAAGAGTAAACTAGACTGATTGTCTTCTGTGGTACAATAACTAGGTCTGTGGAGAAGAAGAGAGCACATAGTGAGAGTCACTGACTATGATGTCAGCAGCTTCCCATTCCTTCATCTTAGTTAGGACATTGCAGTGTGGATGGAAGAACAACCAGAAGGGTAACAAACAGAATGAATGAGGGTAGTGGTTAAGGTGTTGAGTTGTTCATGAATGTGTTCATATTTGGAGAGGACATGTAATACATTTAATACGTTATGCAAAAGAAAATACAGTGAATGATGAAATGCACTGTGTGCCTGCTGCAGCCCCAGCAGGGGCAAGACAGGTCTCTCTCAGGGGCCAGGGCATTTTGGCCAGTTGGAGCAGCTGGAGCTAGTTAAAGCCTGTTTGAGACAGTTGGAGCTGATTCCTTCTTTCCTGTACTCACGTGACACTTGCTGCCTAGTGGGAGATACTGCTGGCTTGGGGAGTGCCTCTGGCTGGCTGGGGGCAACAGCCTGACAGACCTGGTGTGGGGGAACAACAGTCCTTTGAGTCACAGGGTGGAGGGCACCTGCCGTCTCCCTCGCAGGGCCTGCAGAGGAGCCAACAACAAGCTGGGGAAGGAGACATGCCACCTCAAATCCTTGATCAGGGCCCTGGGATGAGGGGGCCACACCCATTATTTCAGTGATTACCTTCTGCTTCACCTTAGATCTGTTGGCACAGAGGGACATTAGAAGGAAGAGCACCATGCCAAAGAAAGAGAATAAATAATAAGTACTCTTGGTTTTGTTTGTTTGGGGTTTTTTTAATTATTTTAACTGTCTTTCTAATGAATCTTCTCTGTACAAATAGATAATTTGGACTACTGGACTGTTAGAGCGTTATTTGGTCTAACAATAAATGTTAGCTTCACATATATTGCAGTCTACAACTACCTGAAGGGAGGTTGTAGTGGAGTGGGAGTCGGCCTCTTCTCCCAGGCAACTAATGATAGGACAAGAGGACATAGCCTCAAGCTTTACCAGGGGAGGTTCAAGTTGGACATTAGGAAGCATTTCTTCTCAGAAGGGGTCATTAAACATTGGAACGGGCTGCTCAGGGAGGTGGTGGAGTCACCATCTCTGGATGTGTTTAAAAAAAGACTGGACATGGCACTTAGTGCCATGGTCTAGTTGACATGGTGGTGTCAGGGCAATAATTGGACTCGATGATCCCAGAGGTCTCTTCCAACCTGACTGATTCTGTGATTCTGTGATATATATGATGTGTTCCCTTTTGCCTGTGACAGAATTTAACAGGAAGATTTGAATTTTCGTTTCTGAATATTTTTTGAGAGATCAGTGACATTTCCATTAGCATTATCAATTGGGATTTCTTCAGTCTTAATTTTTCTGCCATGCCATCATTCCGTTTAAAAAGCTATTAGAAGCCTGATGTTAATAATCTTCACTCCATTCCTAAATTGGAAAATCCTAAAAGCCCCTGGCAGGTTAAAAAAATCCAGTCTTGATATCAGAGGAACAGAAAGAACTTCCCTGATAAATGCTCTCTAAAGTAAAGCTTCTTCAGCTTTTTCTTGCATTCCTGAATGGACTTATGTTTTCCTGAATTGATAGTAGCTGTGTGCTGATATAAGGAATGGAGAACACAGTTATCTGGATCCTCAGGTAGCCTCATCTACCTCATCTAGTACTTACTTAGAGAACTTTCCTCAGCTATGGGAGGCACAGGTTCAATCCATTTTGGCTAAGAAAGGTCTAGGGTTTAGATATTTCAACTCTTCTTCGGCTGCTTTAACAATCAGATTTGTGCAACACAAGGGTACTAAGAATATCCTTTTATTACGGCCTTACGCTAAGGATCATTTATCTTTTTTCGAGTCAAGAGACTGATTTATCAGTCAATGCAAGAAGTATAATTTCAGTTGATGGGACAGTCCTCTGGGTCCAGGAGCATATCTTTTGTAAATTAGACATTAAATAAGATACATAAATTAGATATACCAGATGACACACAAACTGTTTCTGGTTTAAATTTATTTTATCTTTTTTTCTCCAGTCTTTTCTTTAGCCAGTGTTTTGAATTATTTTATGGTACTCAGTTTTATGAAATCTGTCCTCCTTGTAATGACTGGGGACAACTGCTGACATCATACATTCCATGATTATTCAGAATGAGGTAGAATAGGTATAATGCACTGTATCCTTGAGAATTTTCAGTTTCGTGTTCAAGATATTTAATGGGTAGTTCCCTTTATCGTCCTTACATTTAGTTCTCATAGCATTAAAGGGATTTGAACCACATTAACAGCCACTCTGTTTGAAACAATATTCTTGTATGGACAATCTTATGTGCAAAGCTCTTACAGAAATAGAATACGAGAAAAGATAAACCTTTCATTGAGCAACCTGCCTTTATTGAGCAACATATTTCTCCCTGTATGGCAGGTACCAAGTAATATTACATTTTAGTATTCCCAATAAATAATATTTTCTCTCTACTATTCAGGGAGAAATTTGACAAGGAGTGCAAAAAACATTATTTTATTCTGTAAGAAAGCATTTGTAATAAGTAAGCATCACCTAGAATTAACTTATACAAACTAGCTTTTTATTTGAACTCACCCAAGTCATTGCCTTAAGAAACTAGTCCAAGATTAGGCTAGTCTTATTCATTTCACAGAATTAGGCTTTTATTCTCTTTGTAGGCTTCATATTTCTGATTCATATCGGAGTATTTTTCCATTATTCAAAGAACAAGCTGAACTGATGTCATTTACTAATATCGTTATCATGAACATGTAGTAGCCATGCCCATTTTCTTCAGTGTAAACTCTGTATAATGATCTCATTCTGTCATGGAACTCAGTGTAAGCTTGATCGGCTGTAAATGCTCAGAGGAAGCATTTTTTAGGTACATTATGATCTCGTACTGCAGTAATTTTTGAAAAACCTAATAGTTTAAAAATAACAGACTATTAGACAATTCCTTGAAATGTTTATTATGAAGACAATAATAAACAATGGCCACTGATTATTTATATAAACATATGTGATTTCAAAATTATGAGGCAATAATCCATCCAGTATGAATACAAAAGAAAACACCCAAGCGTATAAACAATAGTAACAAATTGGTATTCTAGGTAAGGTCCTGAAACAAGGAATTAGCTGTATAAGGATCTGATTTAGTTGCAGTCCTCTGGTCTTAAGAAAAAACCCATACTGCTGCAATACATTATCGCAAGGAATTAATTTACTGGAAAAGGAACAGAAAGAAGCATATGCTATGTTCCCATTATGACTTCTCAGTGCTTCTTTTGTGACAACATGGATATTTATAACACTGTAAAGCTACTCTTAAATGGTTTCAAATGAAAATACATAGTAACATGTTTCATCCTTTATCATTATTCCTTTTTGCTTACTGCAGACATGTACATAATAAAACACCCACATATCATACTCTTTAACAATACCTTTTGAACTAAAAATAGTTCAAAAGATATTGTTTTTTCATATTCAAAAATATGAAATTGATCGAAACCAGTGTCCTGGTTTGGACTAGGACAGAATCAATTTTTCTTTCAGTGGTTTTTAAGCTGCTTCTAAGTAACTGCACTTTCTGAAGTTAGCTACATGTTTTTCAGACAGCGTCTACTTCTAAAATTCATAAGGCGTGAAGTTTATAGTTATTACTAAGGTAATGGTAGGAATGATATGCAGAAAGACTCTATCTTATACTTATTCCTGTAGAAACCAAGGTCACTGCTAAGCCTCTTGTGGTCCACAAGTGAAAGGAGGTAAAAGGGTTGCACTTGCAAGGAGGAGCAGACAGGACAGGTGACCCAAAACTGACCAACGAAGTATTCCATTCTATGCACATCATTCTCAGTATAAAGCTGAGGAACCACGAGGGTCACACTCTCTTCTTATACGGCCGGTGTCCGAAGAGGACTCTGTCTGTTTTTCTCCTGCCTTTGCTCCCAGTCCATCTGTTCCTGAATCCAGTTCCCATCCTCTGCTGAGTCCAGTCTGGGACTCCCTGGTGTCTGCCCTGCAGTGCCAACGGTGACAGGATCGTCATCGAGGGAGCTTGATCTTGGTTTTGTACATATTGAATTATTTCCATAATTATTATGGTACTCTTTTTCACTGTTGTTGTTCATTAAAACTGTTTTAACTTTCCAACTCATCAGTCTCTCTCCCTTTTCTCTTTTCCTTCCCTCTTCTGGGGGAAGTAAAAGGTTATAGAGAGAATCTGTCATCAATTTAACAGGCAGCCCAGCTTTAAATGGTGACAGACAGTTTAACAGACTAGGAGAACTGAGACCAATTGCATTCCTTTGAGAATGAAGTTCTATTCAGTGAGAATAAAGATGGCAGATTTAGGACGTAAATTATTTAAAATTTTATTCTGACAATGTAAATAATTTTATTTACTTTTCTTATTTTCTAAGATTGAAAAATGTTCATATATCTTTTTGAGAGACTCCAATACTAGATTAAATACTTGAGAAGTTTTCAACTGTAATAGCCCTTTTTCTCTTAGGAGCGAAACAAAATCTAAGACTTAAATTATACCACTTAAAATATTACAGTGCATCCTCACACACAGGATTGTAGAGCATTTCTGCAGGATGTCTCATACGTCACTGAAATAACCCTGGACATAAAATAGTTTTCATCTTTTTAGACAACAGAAAAAATCCTTCTTTAAAACAAGAAAAGCAAAAACCAAAAATTGCAGCTATTTATTTCATATTTGACAATATCAGACAAAACAAAATTTACTCAGCAATTTGATATGTTTTGTGAAGGTTACATTCTAAAAGTTGAGAGATCCGTTAGCCAGCAACTAAGTTGGAGAAGTTACATTATTCTAACAGAAACCGTGGACTGGTAGGGAACAGAACCTGGGTGATCTCCCATTTATCCAAGTGCACTCTGAGCTGAATAAAAGCCTTTCTATTACTTGTGCAGTGACACAAGGCCTGATGGAATAAGGTCATATTCTCAGTACTAAGAATATTGATTTATTCTTATTTATATAAGTGGTTTAGAAGCATGTTTAACGGTGTGAAGTTAATTTCAAATGTTGAGGGGTTTTTTGTTGTTTTGGTTTTGGGGGTTTTTTGGTTTTGTTTTTTTTTATGGCATGCTCTTTCATCGTATATATAAGCACACGTACAATACATAAACAAAGACTTGGTGTTGCATTCACCTCTAGTGCCTGATCTCAAGAAAATGTGGCAATCTACTATAACTGCCTAATACTGAAACTGTTCCTTTGGTTCAAGAACTAGATGTTTGTTCTCTGTCACTTAAGACTGCAACTTAGGATTCTCATTGAAAACTTCACAGAAAAACAAGAAAAAAGGTCCCTAAGTATTTTCTTGGTTTTAGGCCCTGATTCCAGAGGGCCTTCAAACATATAAAACCACTATGCATTGAAGCCTTTCACTTGAAAGTACTGTAAATATTTTTTCGATCTTAGATCTCAGAGAAACTTAGATAAGATAGGTATCTCAGGTGGAGGGAAAGATAGCTGAAGAGAGAGCATAACTTATTCCTCTTTTCTAACTTCCAAACAATTCAAGACAAAAAGACCCCTCCCCCTCTCTAAAGTGAAAGACTCACTGCAGTAAAATGGAAACGGACTTTAAAACCCCAAATAAAATAATGTAAAAAAGCTTGTTAGTCAACAGAAGAAAAACTGCTTTTCACAATGGGGGTTGTCAAACACTGGAACAGGTTGTCCAGAAAGTCTGTAGAATCTGTCGTTTTTGCTGTTCAAAACCCAACTGCACATGGATGTGAGCAACTTGCTGTAGTTGATTCTGCTTTGAGCAGGGAGGGTGCCCAAATGATTGCCAATATTGTCAGGAAAGAGAATAACATCAAAAGATGTCTGGGACAGACAGTTCAAATCAGAATAGCTCAAATGAAGCAAAAGAAACAAACACGATTTACAGCAGCACTACTCTGTTTTCTTTCTCTGTTTTTTTTAAGTTACAAAATGTCATAAACTTATGTTCTGTGAAGAACATGTGGCCTTAAGGAAGCTGCATAAAGGTGATTATTAAAACACCTACTTAGGTTGTAGTATATTAATGCATATATTTGATTTGAACATACCTTCTGGGATTTAATGGCCACTTCTATTTATTTGTCCAAACAAGTGAGTACAATTTTCTTAGCAACTTTAGTTTTTAAGTTTTTTAAAGTTCATTGGAGAAAACATAAACATAAGTACTTGATTAGAATATTATAAAAAAAAAAATTGCATATTGCAGTAAATATTAGCAATATTCTTAAACAAAAGTTCTAGCACCCACAGCTTTTATTTTGTAAAAGGTAAGTTTTTGTAAATATTTCTAGATCACTTCTTTTTCCAAGCTTTTTCCAATAATGAAAATTTCCTCATTTTTTGAAAAGCCAGCTAGGGATGTAAGATACTAAGTCAATCTGGAAGCAGAACTTGTTATTACAGATATTTATGTATAGTTAACAAAATCCTCTGTTATCTCTTCATCTGCTTCTTTAATTAACCATCTGGGAATATTATTATATTAATTCTTCTTTACTACTGATAGCTTTATATATATTTTTACGGTATACCAGATATTGTGGCAAAGCAATATAATTTCTCAAAAATATGTATCAGCCATACTTCTTTGTATGAAGTTTTTATGCATCATTCTGACAATACAAAAAGTTCTCAGTACAGTGATCTGCAGATCACACATCACAAGGGCAAGGTTTCTCATGGTCAAAAGGAAATAAGAAGTTTAGATCAAAATGGAGAGCAAGTCATAATGATGCCCACAGCAACTTATTTACCTCAGTAATGACTTTCAGGAGGTTAGTGACTGATATCATAGAGTTTAAGTGAAATTTGTGCCCATTTCAAGTCTTGCTTGAATAGTCAGAGAAATGCAAATATATCTTAATTTGATCAAAATCATGTATGCTTTCTGCTTCTGAACTCACTGATTTCCTCTACTCCGCTCTTGTGAGACCCCACCTGAGTACTGTGTCCAGCTCTGGGACCCACAACATAAGAAGGACATTGAGCTGTTGGAATGAGTCCAGAGGAGGGCCACGAAGATGATCAGAGGGCTGGAGCACCTCTCCTATGAGGACAGTCTGAGAGAGCTGGGGCTGTTCAGCCTGGAGAAGAGAAGGCTGTGGGGAGAACTTCTAGCAGCCTTCCAGTACCTGAAGGGGGCATACAGGAAAACCGGAGAGGGACTTTTTATAAGGGCATGTAGTGATAGGACGAGGGGGAACAGTTTTAAACTGAAAGAGGGTAGATTTAGATTAGATATTAGGAAGAAATTTTTGACTGTGAGTGTGGTGAGACACTGGACAAGGTTGCCCAGAGAAGTTGTGGATGCCCCCTCCCTGGAAGTGTTCAAGGCCAGGTTGTTCAAGGCTTTGAGCAACCTGGTCTAGTGGAAAGGTGTCCCTGCCTGTGGCAGGGGAGATGGAGCTAGATGACCTTTAAGGTCCCTTCTAACTGTAACCGTTCTATGATTCTATGATTCTATGATTCCGTGGCAAAAGGCGAGTGTCCTCCTTGCCTACCTTGCCTCCACAGGTGCCTCTGAGAAATAGATATGAAGCCCTAGTGGAATACAGCCGGTCCAATGGGGATGTGGTGGAGAGGCAACCTATATCAGAGGTCCCACCACAGTCAGAAAAACCTGACAGGCGTATAGCTACCTCTTCCACAAGGAAGAAGAGTTTTAGTGGTTGGAGACTCCTTCCTAAAGGGATCTGAGGGCCCAATATGCAGAGCTGACCCCCATCACAGGGAGGTCTGCAGCCTGCCTGGAGCCCGAATCAGGGATATCACCAGGCAACTCCCCAACCTGGTGAAGGCCACAGACTACTAACCCCCTGCTGATTTTCCAGACAGGTGGGGAAGAAGCTGCATCCCGTAGTCTGAGGGGGATGAAGAAAGACTACAAGGCCCTAGGACAGTTGGTGAAAGAGTCTGGGGCACAAGTTGTTTTCTCCTCCCTCCTTCCATTTTCAGGTGATGACGTGGGATGGAATAGTAGGATTCTCTCTATTAAAGCCTGGCTACGAGACTGGTGCTACAGGCAGGGCTTTGGGTTCTTTGATAATGGCTGGTTTTATAAGACACCAGGCGTGACGGTAATACATGGGAAAGGTTTATGTCGTAGGGGCAAAAGGGTTCTGGGACAGGAATTAGCAGGGCTCATTCGGAGAGCTTTAAACTAGATTCAAAGGGGGATGGGGTAGTAGCTGGGCTTGCACCACTGGGGCAACGCTCTAGTGTTGAGGCAGACCAGGAGGCCTCCCATCCCCCTGGGGTGAAATCGGTGTGCTCAGCTCGCTCCCTGAAATGCCTGTACACCAATGCGCGCAGCATGGGGAATAAACAGGAGGAGTTGGAAATCCGTGTTCGGTCGGGGGGCTATGATTTAGTGGCAATTACAGAGACTTGGTGGGACGCCTCGCATGACTGGAATGTGGTCATGAACGGCTATGTCCTGTTCAGGAAAGACAGGCCACTAAGGAGAGGTGGTGGAGTTGCTCTTTATGTGAGTGAGCAGCTAGAATGTATTGAGTTCTGTCCAGGGGCAGATCAGGAGCGAGTTGAGAGTTTGTGGGTGCGAATTAAGGGGCAGGCTGGCAGGGGTGATACTGTTGTGGGTGTCTATTACAGGCCACCAGATCAGGATGAGGAGGGTGATGAGGCCTTCTACAGGCAGCTGAGAGCAGTCTCGCAATTACAGGGTCTGGTTGTCATGGGGGATTTCAACTACCCTGATATTTCCTGGGAGGCCTACTCAGCCAGCCATCCCCAGTCCAGAAGGTTCCTCCAGTGCGTTGATGATAACTTTCTGATGCAAATGGTGGATGAGCCAACTAGGAGAGGAGCGCTGCTGGATCTTATCCTCGCTAATAAGGAGGTTCTGGTTGAAGCGGTGAAGGTTGAGGGCAGCCTTGGTTGCAGTGACCATGAGATGGTAGAGTTCAGGATCTCATGTGGCAGGAACAGAATAGCTAGCAGAATTACAACCCTGGACTTCAGTAGGGCCAACTTTGGCCTTTTCAAGCAATTGCTAGGGGAAATCCCATGGGACAGGGTACTAGAAGGTAAGGGGGCCCAAGATAGTTGGTTAGCATTCAAGGACTGCTTCTTCCGAGCTCAAGATCAGAGCATCCCAACAGGTAGGAAGTCAAGGAAGGGTACCAGGAGACCTGCATAGTTAAACAGGGAACTGCTGGGCAAACTCAAGTGGAAGAAGAGGGTGTACAGATCGTGGAAGGAGGGGCTGGCCACTTGGGAGGAATATAAGTCTGTTGTCAGAGGACGTAGGGAGGCAACTAGGAAAGCTAAGGCCTCCTTGGAATTAAACCTTGCAAGAGAGGTCAAGGACAACAGAAAGGGCTTCTTCAAATACATTGCAGGTAAAGCCAACACTAGAGGCAATGTAGGCCCACTGATGAATGAGGTGGGGGTCCTGGAGACAGAGGATAAAAGGAAGGCAGAGTTACTGAATGCCTTCTTTGCCTCTGTCTATACTGCTGGAGGCTGTCCTGAGAAGCCCCGGACCTCTGCGGCCTCAGAAGAAGTCAGGATAGAGGAGGAATCTGTCTTGGTTGATGAGGGCTGGGTCAGGGACCAATTAAGCAATCTGGACGTCCATAAATCCATGGGCCCTGATGGGATACACCCGCGGGTGCTGAGGGAGCTGGCAGAAGTCATTGCTAAGCCACTCTCCATCATCTTTGCAAAGTCGTGGGCAACGGGAGAGGTGCCTGAGGACTGGAGGAAAGCGAATGTCACTCCAGTCTTCAAAAAGGGCAAGAAGGAGGACCCGGGTAACTATAGACCGGTCAGCCTCACCTCCATCCCCGGAAAGGTGAGGGAACAACTTGTCCTTGGTGCTGTCTCTAGGCACATCAAGGATAGGGGGATCATTAGGGGCACTCAGCATGGCTTCACCAATGGGAAGTCATGCTTAACCAACTTGATAGCCTTTTATGAGGACATAACCCGGTGGACAGATGATGGTAAAGCTGTGGATGTGGTCTATCCTGATTTCAGTAAAGCGTTTGACACGGTCTCCCACAGCATCCTCGCAGCTAAACTGAGGAAGTGTGGTCTGGATGACTGGGTAGTGAGGTGGATTGTGAAGTGGCTGAAGGAAAGAAGCCAGAGAGTGGTGGTCAATGGGACGGAGTCCAGTTGGAGGCCTGTATCTAGCGGAGTCCCGCAAGGGTCGGTACTGGGACCAGTACTATTCAATATATTCATTAATGACTTGGATGAGGGAATAGAGTGCACCGTCAGCAAGTTCGCTGATGACACAAAACTGGGAGGAGTGGCTGACACAACGGAAGGCTGCGCAGCCATTCAGAGGGACCTAGACAGGCTGGAGAGTTGGGCGGGGAGAAATTGAATGAAATATAACAAGGGCAAGTGTAGAGTCCTGCATCTGGGCAAGAACAACCCCAGGTATGAGTACAAGTTGCGGACAGACCTGTTGGAGAGCAGCGTAGGGGAAAGGGACCTGGGGGTCCTAGTGGACAACAGGATGACCATGAGGCAGCAGTGTGCCCTCATGGCCAAGAAGGCCAATGGCATCCTGGGGTGTATTAGAAGGGGTGTGGTCAGCAGGTCGAGAGAGGTTCTCCTCCCCCTCTACTCTGCCCTGGTGAGGCCGCATCTGGAATACTGTGTCCAGTTCTGGGTCCCTCAGTTCAAGAAGGACAGGGAACTGCTAGAGAGAGTCCAGCGCAGAGCCACAAAGATGATGAAGGGAGTGGAACATCTCCCTTCTGAGGAGAGGCTGAGGGAGCTGGGTCTCTTTAGCTTGGAGAAGAGGAGACTGAAGGGTGACCTCATTAATGTTTACAAATATGGAAAGGGCAAGTGTCATGAGGATGGAGCCAGGCTCTTCTCAGTGACATCCCTTGACAGGACAAGGGGCAACGAGTGCAAGCTGGAACACAGGAGGTTCCACATCTATATGAGGAAAAACTTCTTTACGGTGAGCGTGACCGAACACTGGAACAGGCTGCCCAGAGAGGTTGTGGAGTCTCCTTCTCTGGAGACATTCAAAACCCGCCTGGACGCGTTCCTGTGTGATATGGTCTAGGTAATCCTGCTCCGGCAGGGGGATTGGACTAGACGATCTTTCGAGGTCCCTTCCAATCCCTAACATTCTGTGATTCTGTGTAATCGTCAAAGAAGTAACAAATATATGGTAAGGTGACTTCCTGCCATACCCTTTATATTACACTTTAATTTACTATGAATTCACTTATCTCAGCATAGAGCACTGTGGCCCAAGAAACTGCTGTCATCCAGCCATCATCTGCTCTGAAGCGGTGTATGGCTCTCTGAGCAACCAGCACAGAGCAACTGAGCATGTAAGTGCCCCAGTGAAATAACGAGCCATCTCCACAAGAAGAAGAGTGAAAAGCAGAGATGGAAGAAGTAGATATCAAGTTCTAGGAGCTCTACAAGCTGGGCACCTTAGTTGATGCTCCTAGAATGAGCCTCATAGTGTACAACAGAGAGAAAAAAGGGGAGAAAATTATTCAGTTACTTGTGAAAATTAGACCATATGCAAGAGAAAGAGAATAAAAAGGAAGTGTTCAGTTAAATGCTCAAGCCCTGGGGACTGAAAAAGTTTAAATAATTACTTTGTGTGATGGGAAATGTTTAGAGGGCACCCTGAATATATTATGCCCAGATTCAAAAAAACAAAACAAAAAAAATCCAAAAATGCTGAGAAAGTATCCCACAGCACTGATGTTAAGAATTGTACTTATTTCCCTGGAACTCAGCAGTTACATTTTATTTGTCGCTGTTCAGAAATCAGCAGGAACAGCAAGAATTTAATGATGGTCTTCGCACAATACGTTTATAGAGATAAAGGAAGCTTTTTTCCTGATCATGCTAATAAAGACAAACGAGTTCAGGAGTATGTCCACTGTTTTCAGAGATAGCAGAGCTAAGCCAGTCCTGAACAGTATTTGTGTAATTACTCTACTTCCTCCTCAGAAAAAAAGTGTTTTCTTTAAGGTATCTATTCTTTTGAGGAATATTTTTAATGTACAACTAATATATCACACAAATATTAAAATGTGCATTTTAACATGTATTTGCTGTTTTGAGAAAATAAATACAGTAACCCCAGGATTCTGCTTTCCAGTCTCTTTATACTCAGCTGAAGATGCAGAAACAAACAGAACCAGAAGTGGGGATGTAGCACTCCTGTAAGCTAACTAACTATATATACACCCACCCTAAAGTAACAGTTTCTTCTGCATTATATTTTTTTTTCTGTAAGCGCCCACATATGTATGTGTTTTCCTGCGCTATCCAGTTATAAGGTGATCCTGAAGCACTCAGTTTTAATTGTTATAAGGTTTTGCAGCCATTCTGCTTGTTTTCAGTCTTGACAAAATAATTTTTTTAAATGTTATGATTGGGTATTAAGAGGAAAGTTGTTTAAAAGTAAAAATATTTCCTCCAAAATATTTAATGAGGCATTTTTAACAACTTTGAAGAGAGCACTGAAATTCATATATTTGTTCTTAGAGAAGGTCTTTAAATTAGAGGTTCATGGAGAGTCCATAAATTTCAGAATGTATTGTATTCTTCCTGATATAAATAGCTTAACAATCAAAACATCTTAAAATCCATCTGAACATTAGTTAATTTAAAAACTAAAGTAAAACAAATACATACATTATGGCTATATTAAACTGCTATATTTTTTTTACAATTGCAATAGTTTTCCAAAAACTTGTTACACACCAACACTCAGAGTCTGAAGAACATTCCACCATTTCACTAATTAAATGAATTGGGACAAACAAAAGAATGTGATTAGCTTATGAGATTTTTCTCTCCTATATAATTTTGACATCATAAATACATGAAAGCACACAAAGGAAGAGCAGCTGGGGGAACTGGGATTGTTTAGCCTGGAGAAAAAGAGGCTGAGGGGAGACCTTATCGCTCCACAACTATCTGAAAGAAGGTTGTAGCGGGATGGGGGTAGGCCTCTTCCCCCGGGCAACTAGCAACAGGACTAGAGGACATAGCTTCAAGCTGCACCAGGGGAGGTTCAGGTTAGACATTAGGAAAAATTTCTTCACAGAGAGGGTCATTAGACATTGGAACGGGCTGCCCAGGAAGGTGATGGAGTCACCATCCCTGAAGGTGTTTAAGAAAAAAATAGATGTGGCACTTAGTGCCATGGTCTAGTTGACACAGTGGTGTCAGGTCAAAGGTTGGACTTGATGATCCCAGAGGTCTCTTCCAACCTAGCTGATTCTGTGATTCTGTGATTCTGTGGATGATAACTGTATATGGTCTTTCTTGCACTTTCTTTCAATTATTTTCTTGGTTTATCACTCACTTTTTTTTTGAAAATGTTATATTTAAGAAGCTTTCTAGTTGTATTTAATGTTTATATTACCATTGTTTTCAAGCCAGTTCTACACAATATAGCCTATATAGTGTCACTAGTGTTTCTTTTTGTCATTGTTTAGATACAACTGGCAACTAAGCGCTACATGACTGCTCACTCACCCCTACCCCTTCTGGTGGGATGGGGAGAATAGGAATAAAAAAGGTAAAACTAATGGGTTGAGATAAGGACAGTTTCATAGGACAACACAAGGAGAGAAGGAATAATAATAATAATAATAATAATAATAATAATAATAGTAATAGTAGTAGTAGTATACGAATTGAGTGATGCACAATACAATTGCTCACTGCCCAGAACCCAATACCCAGCCCATTCCTGAGCCACGATCCCTCCTTTCCCTGGGCAACTCCCCCCAGTTTATATACTGAGCATGATGTCATATAGTATTGAATATCCCCTTGGCTAGTTCAGGCCAGTTATCCTGACAGTGTCCCTTCCCAGCTTCTTGTGAAAATCAACTCTATCCCAGCCGAACCCAGGACACTTTTTTTCAACAGCTGTCTACTCTACAAACTTCTATAAAAATGCTTTCTTTCAGCAAGTGTCATTTTGGTATTTTTTCCATTTTCCTTTCTGAGTCAACAAGATTTATATTTTGCTGCAAAACCCTTCTCCATTAGATGCCATTGTTGGTTTTGGCTTAGACTTTTAATGGTGTTTGTCACCGTGATACCTGAGCGTTTGGTAAATGTATGTGGATTTACTCCCAGATCAACACTTCCGTTCTACAGATGAAAGCTGGGGCTACGTCCTGGACATCTACAAAGAGCTCTTTATTCAGATTCCATCAGGATTAATGCTTTTAGAGATACAGGAATTAAACAGTTAATTTAATCACTTTTCAGAAGAAGTGTGTACACAGTAAGAAATATGCTAAAGGCTTCCAGCAGAATTTGGTTTGAAGACTGCAATTGCAACATGCAGAACAGTGTTGCAGGAAGAACAAATTGTTCTTTGCAATGTCCTTCCTGTACATAGCTAAAAACTGGCAGGAGTCCACATGCTGTTTGGTTGTTAGATCTAGTTACGCTGGAAAAAGGAAGAACAGCAACGACAACACAAAAAGAGAATGTGGCTTGAAAAATAACCTCTCTCTGCAGCAAACATTGCCCACAAATCAGAGTTGATTAACAAGGCTAGGAATCTTTTCATTGCCTTTCTTGCAAGCCATTGAATAACAGCTGAGTTATTGTACAGCCCAGCATCTATGGCAGCTCCATCAATTCAACTAGTGGTCCTCAACAAGGAAAATGGCTTACTGGATATTAATGGCACATCCATGACCATTCTTTCTCCTCCTTGTTTCCGTGATACCTCTAAAAATTTGTACCTGCCGTGAAAACATGATACATACTCTACGAGATCTATATGTATGTTTCTTTTTTATTTTTTTTCATTTTTTACAGTTTGTGATAATATATTGAGATGATAAAAGACAAAATATTTACTCCAAAGATATTTAGAGGAGGTATTTTTAATAGCTTTGTTATAAGTACTGAAATTCATAGAATCATAGAATATCTCGAGTTGGAAGGGATCCATAAGGATCATCAAGTCCAACTCCCTTCTCATTGCAGGACTACCTAAAACTAAACCATATGACTAAGAGCATGGTCTAGATGCTCCTTGAACTCTGACAGGCTTGGTACCATGACTACTTCCCTGAGGAGCCTGTTCCGGTTACCTATCTCCCTCTCAGTGAAGAACCTTTTCCTAATGTCCAGTCTGAACTTCCCCTGACCCAGCTTCATTTCATTTCCTCGTGTCTTATCACTGATCACCAGAGAGAGGAGATCAGTATCTCCACTTCCACTGCCCCCCTTGAGGAAGTTTTAGACTGTGATGAGGTTACCCCTTCTCTTCTCCAAGCTGAACAAGCCTTCTCTTTTCCAAGCTGAACAAACCAAGTGACCTCATCCGCTCCTCATAAGTCTTGCCCTCGAGGCGTTTCACCATCTTTGTTGCCCTCCTCTGGACACACTCTAATAGTTTGATGTCCCTCTTATATTGAAGCACCCAAAACTGCACACAGTACTCGAGGTGGGGCCAAGCCAGTGCAGTGTAGATTGGGACAATCACTTCCCTCGACCAGCTAGCTATGCTGTGCTTCATGCACCCGAGGACACGGTTGGCCCTTTTGGCTGCCAGGGCACGCTCTTGTCTCATATTCAACTTGCCATCAACCCAAACCCCAGATCTCTTTCTGTGGGGCTGGTCTTCAGACTCTTCTCCCATATTTTGTGCCTATAACCAGGATTACCCCATCCCAGGTGGAGAATCTGGCACTTGGTTTTGTTAAATTTCATACGATTGGTGATTGCCCGGCTGTCTAGCCTATCCAGATCTCTCTGTAAGGCCTATTTACCCTTGAGGGAGTCCACAGGTCCTCCTAGTTTAGTATCATTAGCAAACTTACTTAACGTACATTCGGTTCCTGTGTCCAGAAACATTTATAAAATCATTAAAGAGCACTGACCCTAAAACTGAGCCCTGGGGGACCCCACTGGTGACTGGCCACCAGATGGATGTAACCCCAATTACTATAACCCTTTGAGCCCGACCCATCAGCCAATTGCTCACTCAATGTATTATGGACTTGTCTAGCTGTGTGCTGAATATTTTGTCCAGAAGGATACTGTGAAAGATAGTATCAAAAAGCTTTGCTAAAATAATAAAGAAAACCACTTCTACTGGCTTCCCTTGATCAACTAGATGGGTGACCTTGTCATAAAAGGAAATTTTATGACATAAAAGGAAAGCAGGACTTTGCCTTCATGAACCTGTGCGGGAAAGAGGCACTCACCTGTCCGTTGCCCCTCCGGCAGCCTTGGAGACACGGCCTTGCGCTCCTCTCCTGTCCTTCGGCCCCAGCAGCAGGGAGGATTCTGGGCAGAGGGTCCGCAGAGCGTGGGGCCACCCTGGGCTGGGCAGGCACACCGTTGGCAGAACTGGTGAAATGGGGTGGTCGCCGATGCCAGAAATCAGCGAGTTCCGAGCTCAAGATCAGAGCATCCCAACAAGTAGGAAGTCAAGGAAGGGTACCAGGAGACCTGCATGGTTAAACAGGGAACTGCTGGGCAAACTCAAGTGGAAGAAGAGGTTGTACAGATCATGGAAGGAGGGGCTGGCCACTTGGGAGGAATAGAAGTCTGTTGTCAGAGGATGTAGGGAGGCAACTAGGAAAGCTAAGGCCTCTTGGAATTAAACCTTGCAAGAGAGGTCAAGGACAACAGAAAGGGCTTCTTCAAATACATTGCAGGTAAAGCCAACACTAGAGGCAATGTAGGCCCACTGATGAATGAGGTGGGGGCCCTAGAGACAGAGGATAAAAAGAAGGCGGAGTTACTGAATGCCTTCTTTGCCTCTGTCTATACTGCTGGAGGCTGTCCTGAGGAGCCCCGGACCCCTGAGGCCCCAGAAGAAGTCAGGATAGAGGAGGAATCTGTCTTGGTAGATGAGGGCTGGGTCAGGGACCAATTAAGCAATCTGGATGTCCATAAATCCATGGGCCCTGATGGGATACACCCGCGGGTGCTGAGGGAGCTGGCAGAAGTCATTGCTAAGCCACTCTCCATCATCTTTGCAAAGTCGTGGGCAACGGGAGAGGTGCCTGAGGACTGGAGGAAAGCGAATGTCACTCCAGTCTTCAAAAAGGGCAAGAAGGAGGACCCGGGTAACTATAGACCGGTCAGCCTCACCTCCATCCCCGGAAAGGTGAGGGAACAACTTGTCCTTGGTGCTGTCTCTAGGCACATCAAGGATAGGGGGATCATTAGGGGCACTCAGCATGGCTTCACCAATGGGAAGTCATGCTTAACCAACTTGATAGCCTTTTATGAGGACATAACCCGGTGGACAGATGATGGCAAAGCTGTGGATGTGGTCTATCTCGATTTCAGTAAAGCGTTTGACACCGTCTCCCACAGCATCCTCGCAGCTAAACTGAGGAAGTGTGGTCTGGATGATCGGGTAGTGAGGTGGATTATGAAGTGGCTGAAGGAAAGAAGCCAGAGAGTGGTGGTCAATGGGACGGAGTCCAGTTGGAGGTCTGTGTCTAGCGGAGTCCCGCAAGGGTCGGTACTGGGACCAGTTCTATTCAATATATTCATTAATGACTTGGATGAGGGAATAGAGTGCACCGTCAGCAATTTCGCTGATGACACAAAACTGGGAGGAGTGGCTGACACAACGGAAGGCTGAGCAGCCATTCAGAGAGACCTGGACAGGCTGGAGAGTTGGGCGGGGAGAAATTGAATGAAATATAACAAGGGCAAGTGTAGAGTCCTGCATCTGGGCAAGAACAACCCCAGGTATGAGTACAAGTTGCGGACAGACCTGTTGGAGAGCAGCGTAGGGGAAAGGGACCTGGGGGTCCTAGTGGACAACAGGATGACCATGAGGCAGCAGTGTGCCCTCATGGCCAAGAAGGCCAATGGCATCCTGGGGTGTATTAGAAGGGGTGTGGTCAGCAGGTCGAGAGAGGTTCTCCTCCCCCTCTACTCTGCCCTGGTGAGGCCGCATCTGGAGTATTGTGTCCAGTTCTGGGCCCCTCAGTTCAAGAAGGACAGGGAACTGCTAGAGAGAGTCCAGCGCAGAGCCACAAAGATGATGAAGGGAGTGGAACATCTCCCTTCTGAGGAGAGGCTGAGGGAGCTGGGTCTCTTTAGCTTAGAGAAGAGGAGACTGAAGGGTGACCTCATTAATGTTTATAAATATGGAAAGGGCAAGTGTCATGAGGATGGAGCCAGGCTCTTCTCAGTGACATCCATTGACAGGACAAGGGGCAACGAGTGCAAGCTGGAACACAGGAGGTTCCACATAAATATGAGGAAAAACTTCTTTACGGTGAGGGTGACCGAACACTGGAACATGCTGCCCAGAGAGGTTGTGGAGTCTCCTTCTCTGGAGACATTCGAAACCCGCCTGGATGCGTTCCTGTGTGATATGGTCTAGGTAATCCTGCTCCGGCAGGGGGATTGGACTAGATGATCTTTCGAGGTCCCTTCCAATCCCTAACATTCTGTGATTCTGTGATTCTGTGAAAGCAACGCTTTTGGCTCTGAACTTTGCAGCTCCAGTCACAAACAAACAAATACAGCCCAGGAAGGACCTCTCCCATCCGATCCCAGCCTGCTCGGCAGCTGCTGCCTCTCTTATTGGTGCGGAGGTTATTTATTTATTTGATTTCTCCCCCGCCTCCCTCTCCACACACACCCACCCCTCCTTCCATTCCCTCCTCCCTCCTCAGCAATGACCAATGACTGTGTTGTCTGTCAAGCTTTTTTCAATAACTCCCAGAATAAGCATCTCCATAATTTTACTAGACACTGAAGTGAGACTGACAGGCCTGCAATTACAAGGGTCTTCCTTCTTACCCTTCTTGAAAATTGGGACAATGTTTGCCATCTTCTTGTCAACTGGGACCTCTCCAGACTCCCAAGACCATTGAAAAATGATGGAGAGAGGTCCCGCAATGACATTGGCCAGCTCTTTCAGTACTCTGGGATGAATCCCATCAGGGCCCATAGATTTATGTGCATCCAGCTGGCGGAGCAAGTCTCAAACAAGCTCAGGGTGGGCTGGGAATTTATCATCCCCTAGTCGCAGTCTTCCAACACAGGGCTCTGGGGGTCCCAGGGCACCTCATTGGTGTTGAACACAGAGGTGAAGAAGGCATTAAATGTCTCCTCTTTGTCTATGTCCCTATTTGTGAGGTGACTGACCTCGTCAAGTAATGGACCAATGTTATCTCTGATCTTCCTTTTGCTGTTAACATATTTTAAAAAAAAACCTTTTTGTTTGTCCTTCACAGTACTGGCTAGCTTAAACTCTAATCGAGCTTTTGTCACACTAATTTTCTCCCTACAGTTGTGAACAGCATCTCTGTAGTCCTCCTGTGCCACCTGTCCTTGTTTCCAACGTCCGTACACTTTCCTTTTCCACCTAAGTTCTAGAATATCCCTACTCAGCCAAGCTGGCCTTCTGTCCTGCTTGCTTGACTTCTGACACTTTGGAATTGCCTGCTCCTGCTCCCTTAAGAGTTGGCTCTTAAAAAGTGACCAGCATTCATGGACCTCAATACCTTCAAAAGCAGATTCCCAGGGGACCTTACTAACTAGCTTCTTCAGCAGCCCGAAGTCTGCTCTCCCCATATCCAGGGTCAAAGTTTCCCTGGCAGTTACCCTCCTATCGCCAACTATCTGAAACTCAACTACTTTGTGGTCACTGTGACCAGTCACTGCTTTGCCCACAAGTCCCTCACTGTTTACAAACAACAAATTTAGGAGGGCACATTTCCTAGTCAACTCCCTCAGTACCTGCATCGAGAAGTTATCTTCAACGTGCTTCAGAAATTTCCTGGACCTGTTTGTGTCTACTATATGATACTCCCAGTCGATGTCTGCGAAGTTAAAATCACCCGTTGATCTAGAGTTATCCCTTAATTCCTTCTAGAATAATTCATCGGTGTCATCGTCCTGGCTGGGTGAACAATAGTAGACTCCCACAACAACATCTGCTTTATTTGCTTTCCCCTTCATCCTTACCCAGAGGCTCTGAACTGTGTCATCATCACTGTAAGCACCATACAATCCAACCCCTCCCTTAATACACAACTATCGCCCCGTCTCACCTGCCTTGCCTATCCCTCCTGCAGAGCCTATAACCATCCATCATGGCACCCCAGTTACAGGACTCATCTCATTAGGTTTTGCTTTTGCCAATGATATTGTACCTCTGGGACCGGGCCAAAGCTTCTAGCTCCTCTTTCTTATTCCTCATGTTGCACGTATTAGTATAAAGACATTTCAAATGTGCTCCAGTGTACTCAGCACACCGTGGAGCAGACTGAAGGACTCACTAGCACACCGTCCCTCAAATATTGGTGTGCCACCTCCAAGTTTATCTCTAGCAAGCCTGATTTTATCTCTCCCCCCGCTTCAAACCTAGTTTAGAGGTCTTTCAATGAACCCTGCTAACTCCTGCGCAAAAATCCTTTTCCTCCTTTGAGATAGGTGTACCCTGTCTGTCGCCAGCAGGCATGGTGTCATGTAGACCAACCCATGATCAAAAACCCCAAAATTCTGCTGGTGATGCCAGGCTCAGAGCCAGGTATTAATCTGCTGGGTCTTCCTGTTTCTTCCCTCATCATTCTCTGCAACTAGAAGGACAGAGGAGAATGCTCTTTGTTCTCCTGATCCCTTAACCAGTTGTCCCAAGTATTCAGTGGCAAATGTGAGTACATAAATGAAGTCTTTACTGATAATTTGTCTAGCAAGTTGACAAACTGCTTCTTCCATATGTATTTAGACAAAGAATCTTATACAAGAGCTGACTCTTTATAAGGCTTGTCTCTCCTATGGACTTTTCTCTCTTTCTCTTGTTTTCCCCAGAACAATTCTGGTTTAGTGCAACAACTGCTGTATTGTCACAGAGAAAGAAAAAGGAAACTTTTAAAACATAGGAAAACTTTTTGGAAGCATATGAAAGTAAACACACTAGGAAAAAACAATAAGCCAGTTGAAGAATACAGAAATGGGAAATTCTTTCTTGACTGCCAACACAATAACCTACACAGTTTAAAGATAAAAATCTCCTTCTCTGAAACAGAGGCTGAAGGTTTTCTGATACACCTTTCGTTGTTTCAACATATAACTAAGTCACAGCCCTATAAATAATGACATGTTATTTTTGCATTAAAAATTAAAATATATGAAAACCTAATAAAAACTATTTTTACACTATTCAGCCATTCCCCTCAAAAATACAAGTCATATACAAATAGTATTTATATGTATATATAAATACTATTTGTATATAAATAATATTATATATATTATGTATATTATATATATTATTTTTATTCAGAATGCATTTTTTTTCCCTTGTACAAGCCAAATTCCTGAAATATTTGTATATTTTATCTTTGGCCCTGTTAAATATATATTGCACAAAGAAGGCTGTTCCAACATCATAATCCTGGAACAAATTTAGATCATATGTGCAGAATTAGATTTACTCTTGCATTCATGCAAAAGTATCTATGTGAATTTATACTTATGTATTTATAAAACTGTAAAGCAGAGCTAATTTTAATGAAAAGCCAAATACTTATTTAAATGAAAAATTGAATTCTGGTGCAGAATCAGAAATCTTTCAATTTATTTATTTTCTATAAATGAAGAAGTTATAAATGTTATTAGCATGAGCAATTACAATAAAACCCTCATTTCAATGCTTATATATATATGTTTAATTAAATTTCATTCTCATTTCTTATTATTTTTATCTTGCCATGTATTTGTGAGACACTCAAATGTATGACACTACTTTGTTCTTTGATTATAGGAACGAAACCTAATAAACAGTGATTATTGTTTCCAGAGGAGCCAAATAAGCAATTTGAAAAACTGATATATTAGAAGATACATATCCACCTGTAATATATATACATTATGTCCGCTACAGACTAATAACTCTGTACAACAAAGAATTCCAAATAGCTTGAAAATATTATTTAAATTATTTTTAAAATAATTGGAGATTTGAAGATTTTAGTCACGAGGAATTCACTAAATGTCATTCTAAGCTCCTGAAATCTACTATAGTAATAATATGCTCTAATTATATATATATATATATACACACAAATAATTTTCTTAGCTGATTAACACTCTAGGACCTTACACAGATCTTGTTACTACAGACCAATATGTTATCTTAGGAAACCTTAGGGGGATTCATAAGTTTTTACAAAATTTAGTCATACAGTTGTTACTGATCCTTTATTTTTAAATGTATATTACTGAGAGAGAGAGATTCCATTAAAAGGCTGTGTTTTCCTTCTTATTTGTAATGTTCATAGCATGGTAGTTGCAAACTTTGCACTAAATTTTAGCACTACAAACCTATTTATATAGATGTGTATAGTTGCATAGAATTAATATTTTATGCATTTACAGAATTGCAGAAAGACAGAATCACAAAAGAGCTGAGACTGGAAGGAATCTCTGGAGATCATGTAGTCTAATCTCCCCACCCCATCAAAGCAGAGTCAGAGGTTGCTCAGAACTTTGATCAATGGATTTTGCATATCTCCAGGAATGAAGACTTCACAACATTCTCGCCCAGTCTGTTCCAGGTTGCAATCACCCGTAGAGTTTTTTTTCCTTGTGTTTAAGTGGAATTTCCTGTATTTCAATCTGTAGCCATCCCATCTTATCCTTTCCCCCGGCACCATTGAGAAGAGTCTGGCTCTGTCTTCTTTACTCACCCCAATCAAGTACTGACACATGCCAATAGGCTTCCTCTGAGCCTGCTCCAGTAAATAACACCAGGTCTCTCAGCCTCTCCTTGCATGCCAGATGCTCCAGCATCTTACACATTTTTGTGGTCTTTCTCTAGACTCACTCAAGTATGCCCATGTCTCTCAGGACTCTTATTGATGATCCCTGAACTCAAGTACTAAAGATCGCAGTACTCAAGATGTGGTCTCACGAGTGCTGAGGGGAAGAATCAACTGGTTGGTCCCCCAGCCTGTACTGGTGTATTACTGGTGTACTGGTGTTATTCCTTCCCAGGTGCAGGACTTTGTACTTACCTTTGCTGAACTTTGTGAGGTTCCTCTCTGCTCATTCTCAGCCTGGCAGGTTCCTTCAGAATGGTGTCACAACTATCCAGTCTATCAACCACACCTCCCAGTTTTGCATCATCTGCAAACTTTCTGAAGGCTTATCCCATCGATGCCGTCCTTTTGGCCAGATGTTTTACTCTGCTATTGTGGTTGCAGTTTCAGACTTTACCCAGATGAATGTGCCTGTTGGAAGGGGAGGATACAACAACTTGGAGGCCCGCAGTCCCCACTGGGAGGAGCAGGGTGCCCACAGCAGGTGCAGCCACCTCTTCCCAGGGCCTCTGGATGTGCACTTCTCCCCTTCCCCTTGACACCAAGAACATTCCTCCCCCACCCCTGGGATCCATCAAGCCATTGTCCCTGGCCAGCTGATTGTGCTCCCTGAGTGAGTGGCAGTCATGTGATCATGGCGGTTCCAACCAGCTGCTTCCAATCAACTTCAACCAGCTCCAACCAGCCAAGGCTGCCCCAGCCCCTGGAGAGAGACCTGTCCTACCCCTGATGGGGCTGCGCCACCAGGGGTTGGGGGAGGGGGGTTAACAAAAGCATTTTACTTCCAAGGAAAACTTGACTTCAATGAAAAAAACCTTTGTATAATGGAACCACTCTTAATTTGTGTTATTGAGAAATATCTAAATGCATATTATGAAATTGCAGGTGTCTATAGTTTATTTGAAGCATAAGTTGGCTATAAAGATGAAAGGCTCTGAGAATTGTCAAAAAAATACTCTGCTTTTTATTATTCTTTTAGTCAAGTAAACATATACCTTTTTATCATGACTAACACTTTTTCCCTTATCTCAAAACACTCTTGTCCTTTAGAGAAGAGTTGGCTATTGAGCTGTACTTGCACCTGAAGAGTCCTAAGATGATTCATTTAATTTTGTGACTCAGACATAATTGTACTTTTCCATATACAGTTCTCCATATATAGCTCTTTCAGGGAAAAGGTTGGCCTCTTTCCAATTGCCATCAATCAAGAAGGCGATAGCAAAAGTTATGTTAAAATATAAATGTCACCATCTTCAACAAAAAAATCTTTCAAGGATTTTGTGATTCACTCAGTGATCAGTTTTTCTTGCTGACTCTTAATGCCCCTTCCATAATGCTCTGCTTTTTAATATGTCTCTGCATTCACTGTGCGTGGCATAAAAAAAATGAAATCTAGAAGTCCTAGAATATTACAGCAATCACGCTTTTTTGAAAAGAAAGGTCCATTATAGGAGGATATTTCTCTACAGAATCGGCTTTCATAAAAATAACAATTTGATTTTGCAGCTTCTTCTCACTGCAAATAACACTGTGCTTCTAACTCTCTTACACCAGAGCTAAGGAGCAGAGCTGTGTGAAGCATTCATTTCATACCTCAAACTTGTTGAAATGGAGCCTGATTTTGAGCTACTTTATGTTGTGCAAATTACTACAATGAGAATAAAAAATCATATAGGCAGTAATTTTATTATACCAGATGAATGTCCCGCTCTCGGTGGTATCGAGACATATGCCTTACCCTCAAACTCAGTTGTATTTCCTGGATTTGAGCACATATAACAACTGTCTCCTGATTTCAGATTGTGGTGAAAAAAAAACCCACTATCTGATCTTTTGGTTTCTAAAGGAAGGAAGCCAGGTATATAGGTCAGGTAATAGCAGTAGAGTTATTGAAAGAACCTGGAGCTGAGTGCAATTTGCCTCAGCGGATAATCATGCAGTATGATATTGGACCTCATCAAATCAGAAATATAATAGGACATGTGTGTTAACTTAAAATCAATATGTAGAACAAGTAATCTGAAGACAATAGAGAAAATTAGGTGATTGCTCAAGATACTTAGGAAGTATAGTCCTAGTTCCAGGAAACAATCTGGATCTTTATCATTAACTTCAATGGACCAAGGGTTTGATCCTTAGCAAGTAAGAATAGGTAACAAAATTAATTAATTAATTCATTAAAATCAATGAAGCCTTGTCTTGGTTTAGCCTAAACCAGGCCAATTTTCCTTTCAGTGATTTTTACTTTCATCTAAGTCTCTTCTAAGTAACTGCACTTTCTGAAAGTAACTGCATGTTTTGCAGACAGTGTCTGCTTCCAGGACTGATAACGCTCGAAGTTTGTAGTTGTCACTGAGGCACCGGTAGGGATGTTATGTAGAAAGACTCTTGCTGTACTTAGTCTTAGAGAAACCAAGGTCACTGCTAAATTCCTCACTGCTTACGAGTGAAGAGCCGAAGGGGGGTGGCACCTACAGGGAGGAGCAGACAGGTCAGGTGACCCAAAATTGACCAACGAAGGTATTCCATCCCGTACACGTCGTTCCCACTATAAAGCTGGGGGATCACGAGGGTCTCGCCCCTTCCTTTCTCTTGTCCCTTCCGCCCTTCCCTTGCTTCTTCTGCTGTGTTTGGGTGCTGCTGCTGCTTCGGGCTGCTTCTGCGGCTTGAGCCTTTGGCCAGTGTCCAAGGAGGACTCTGTCCGTTTCCCTGTTGCCCCCAATCCCGATCCATGCATCCCTGAATCCAGTTCTCGACCGTTGCTGGGCCCAGCCTGGGCCTTCCCGGAGCCTGGCCTGCAGTGCCGGTGGTGACGTGTCCGACATCGGGGGAGCTTGATCTTGGTTTTGTATATATTTGTATATATTTGATTATTTCTATTATTACTATTATACTCTTTTTGATTATTATAGTATATTAAAACTGTTTTAACTTTCCAACCCATAAGTCTCTCTCCCTTTTCCCTTTCCCTTTCCCTTCGGGTGGGGGGGAGGGTTAACAGAGAGCGTCTGCCACAAGTTTAATAGCCGGCCCAGCTTTAAACTGTGACAAGCCTGCATCTTTTTTGCACTAATTATTTGCTCAGATTTACCCTTTCATGATGATACAGCAGTCTGACATTTATTAATTGTAAAATTTATTTTACCTAACCATATCGATCTAAGAGTTAAATGTCTATTCTAAGCTGATCAGCTAGGCTCCCCATCTTGACAGAGAAATTCATACAGATGCCTACAGTGGTGTTTCAATTGATTAAGCTAAATGAACAACCTGACTTTCAGGGCTGGCTCTTTCTGTCCTGCTGATGTAAAAGCAGAATGAGCAATTAGTTCTGGCTAGCTGATTGGTTTTTAGGTGGCTAATGATGCTGAAATTGGTCCCATCCTCTTTTACTGTAGTTGAATGCAGAATGTGGTTCAGAACGTAGAAGTTCTTTGTACATGAGGTATCAGTCCAACTGATAGGATTTAGGGTTTTCATGTCTATCTGTGCCTCCACTAATGGTTGTTGTTCAGTTGAATAGGCATGAGGTCAAGACTTAAAAACTTATGAGTAATCTGTTAACCTGAGCTTAAGAAATCAGAATAGAGAAAAAAAAAAGCAAGAAAGAAAATGGGATTTGCCATTATTATCACATTATAGAAGAGGACAGTTATTAGTCACACAATCAGCTACTATAGTTTTGGTGTGCAAACTGAAAACAGATATGACATGTTTTTCACATGCTCATAACATTCGGTCCTCTGAAATAATATTTATCCATGATGAATTACATAGAATTAATCTCTGTGTTGCAGGGTGATTTACTGGAAAACTTAACTTGATAATGTTTTTCATCAGTGCCTCCCTTAAGAGTTCTGTGTATCTGTTGATGCCTATAGGTGTTAACATTTCAAAATAAACCCCCCAAAAATAAGTTTGAGACAGGCAATGAGAACTAATATTTTCACTTATAAAACATTCCAAGTCATTGTTCTCACAACAAACTTTTTTAATTTTCAATAATAAGAAATGTTAAATGTTAGTTAAAAAGAGACAAGAGGGATTAATATTATGTTCCCCTCTCCACTTAACTAAAATGTAACTAATACATTGGTCTTGGTTGGGTTTATATTACTTCATGGAATTTCTTTCTCTGTCAAAATTAGATAACAAATTCAAGAACTACTGTTTTCTCTCTTATCTTTCACCATGAGACATATTATTTGTAACAAATTTGTGGATATGAATTACAGTCCCGTGAATGTGTTGCATAAAGGAACCAATGTAGGAAGAAAGGATGTCTTCAGTGTTACTGATATAAGTATTTAGAGATCTGGTCTATTTAGTTTTTCACTGTTCACAGAATCACAGAATCACAGAATCACAGAATGTTAGGGATTGGAAGGGACCTCGAAAGATCATCTAGTCCAATCCCCCTGCCGGAGCAGGATTGCCTAGACCATATCACACAGGAACACGTCCAGGTGGGTTTTGAATGTCTCCAGAGAAGGAGACTCCACAACCTCTCTGGGCAGCCTGTTCCAGTGTTCGGTCACCCTCACCGTAAAGAAGTTTTTCCTCATATTGATGTGGAACCTCCTGTGTTCCAGCTTGCACCCATTGCCCCTTGTCCTGTCAAGAGATGTCACTGAGAAGAGCCTGGCTCCATCCTCATGACACTTGCCCTTTCCATATTTATAAACATTAATGAGGTCACCCCTCAGTCTCCTCCAAGCTAAAGAGACCCAGCTCCCTCAGCCTCTCCTCAGAAGGGAGATGTTCCACTCCTCCACTGTAGAAAGCATTGATTAAAAACTTGATCTGGTTATGAACTGAACTGTCATAAAACTGCTTTTAAAAATATAAATACTGTTTTTAAAAAGAGTCAAATAGAGGACTGTGGGAACTATCGACTAGTCAGCCTCACGTCCATGGCTGATAAGATCATGGAACAGATCCTCCTGGAAGACATGTCAAGGCATAAGGAAGACAGGGATGTGATTAGAGACAGCCAACATGGCTTCACCGAGGGCAAATCATGCCTGACTAATCTAGTGGCCTTCTACGATGGAGTGATAGCATCAGTGGACAAGAGAAGAGCTACAGATGTCATCTATCTAGACTTCTGTAAGGCGTTTGATATGGTCCTCCAAAACATTCTTACCTCTAAATTGGTAAGATATGGGTTTTGTGGATGGACTGGTAGGTGGGTAAGGAATTAGCTGTATGGCTGTGTTCAAAGAGTTACAAAGGCTCAATGTCCATGTGGAAACCAGGAATGAGTGGTGTCCCTCAAGGGTCTGTACTGGGACCAATACTATTAAATATCTTCATCAATGACATAGGGGGATTGAGTGCACCCTTGGCAAGTCTGCAGATGACACCAAGTTGAGTGGTGTTGTTATTTCACTAGAGAGAAAGGATGCCATCCAGAGTGACCTTGGCAGGCTTGAGGAGTAGGCCTATGTGAACATCATGAAGTTCAATAAGGACAAATGCGAGGTCCTGCACATGGTTCAGGGCAATCCCCGATATCAAAACAGACTGAGGGATGAACGGATTGAGAGCAGCCCTGCGGAGAAGGACTTGGGACTACTGGCGGATGAAAAATTGAACAAAAGCCAGTAATGTGCACTTGCAGCCCAGAAACCAAATCATATCCTGTACTGCATAAAAAGCAGCATGGCCAGCAGATTGAGAGAAGTGATTCTTCCCTTCTATTCTGCTCTCGCGAGACCCCACCTGGAGTACTGTATCCAGCTCTGGAGCTCCCAGCACAAGAAAGACATGGACCTGTTAGAGTGGGTCCAGAGGAGGGCCACAAAAAGATCAGAGGGCTGGAACACCTCCTATGGAGAGAGGCTGAGAGAGCTGGGGTTGTTCAGCCTGGAGAGAAGAAAAGGCTCCAGGGATACTGTATTGCAGCCTTTCAGTGCTTAGAGGGGGGTTATGAGAAAGACAGAGAGAGACTTTACCAAGGTCTGTAGTGAAAAGACAGTGCTCTTAAACTGAGAGAGAGTAGGTTTAGATTGGACATAAGGGAGAAATTTTTTTACCGTGAGGGTGGCGAGATGCTAGAACAGGTTGTCCAGTGAAGCTGTGAATGCTTCATCATTGGAAGTGTTCAAAGTCAGGCTGGACAGGGCTTTGAGCAGTAAAAGATGTCCCTGCCCATGGCAGGAGGGGCTGGACCAGATGATCTTCAAAGACTCCTTCCAACCCAAACTATTTTGTGATTCTATGAACTTTAAGTCACTGAAAGTGGAGATATTTGAAACTTTCTGTAATAAAGCTTTTAAAATTGAATCTTTGCTTTTGTACGGACTTTTATCTCCTTGGAGATAGTACTTCAGTGAAGAAATAAACTCGCATTGTACACAAGCAAACCCTCAACTGAGTATATACATAAATGCATAATTTACACACTAAATACACATACTTACGAAGGCTGACAGCATAAATATATGAACAAATGAGAATAGGAGTTTATGTGTAAAAGGACATCACTGGTTAGGAAGTTAGGCTCTATGGCTATTCCCACAGAGATTTGAATTCTCTTGCTTGTTCATCTTAATTGACCTAAAGTTTCAGACTGACAACCAAATTGCTTCATGTCATCTAAGCTGTAATAACTGTCATGTGTCTGTTCCCAGAAAATGCAAAGTAATACAGTATTGTTTAACTCTCATTCATGGTAAGTCATTGATCAGGATAAATTCTAAACTATCTAAAAATAAAGAAAAACCAACAAAATTAGAGCAGTCACATAAGCATATGCAGTTTTAAAATAGATTTATACTTTGCTACATACTGGTGAAGTTATCTAAATGAGAAGGATATGCAGTAGAGTGGTATTACCAGGCTAGACTAAAAGTTTTGCTCATAAAGAAATGTTTGTCCTGTGTTAGAAATGTTTTGTTTTGGGTTGTGGGTTTGTTGTTTGTTTTTTTTTTAATGTAAAAATAGTCCCTATTCTAATTTAAGATATTTTTAAAAATACATTATTCATAAAATGCAATCTGAGGGAAAATAAGCAGTTTATATTGATCAAACTGTTTCAATATTTAATCACAAAATTATTCTTTACTTTTAGCCGTGTTTTAAAACAATTGGTCTGCATTACATACAAGTGATTTACTGAAATGATTCAGAAACAACAAGAAAAAACATTTCAATAATCCTGATTTTTTTTCACAGTACATTTTCATAGTTTCTTGCCTCAAGCTTTTCTTGTAACAGTTTCTCTTTTATTGAATAAGAATCTTTCACAAAAAGCAAAACTAATAAAATCTTTTTTAGGCTAAAAAAGCCCTTTCAGCTTTAGCTAGAATGAGCCTTGGCATCTGTAACCCTTGACTGTACTGGGCAGATGGTAACGCAACAGGACACGGTCGGAAGCCAAGTCTACAGTGAAGTGACACCAGCTTTTGCTTCATATTATGTGATCACCTCACCCTGAGATACTGTGGAGATTCCTCCACGTAAAATGATCTCTGTGTCTGTGGTTCCTTGAGAAACAAGTTTTATTAAGGATAGCTGAATCTGGAGGTCTTCAGGACTCAGAGGATTTCTCATTCCCAGCCCACTATAGTAGAAAATAGAGTCAAATTAGGTGGACTTTAAAGCACAGCAGGTTACTCCACCACACAACAATGGGTGTGTATGTTTCTGTACTCCTAGGTGCAGTTGGTGGTGAGGCTAAGGATGTGTTCCTGATAAACACACATACACATGCATGCATGCACAGCCGTCATGGCAAGTTGCACAAATAACACAGAAAACACCGCCTTTACCAGCACCCATGTAAACATAGATAGCACTCACATAAACATGAACAATGAAGGCCAATGTTGGGCTTACTTTTAGGCCAACCAGGATCGATCACCCTTGTTTTGTTGATTCACAAGCACACGCATATTCATAAATTCCTAAATCCCTAAGGTACTAGGACGAATTTTAAGTCTGTCCAATATCTGTGCTAAGACCATAGGCCCCTTATGCAGTCGCTCTGTCTCACCATGTCAAGTTTGCTAGTGGTGACACATACAAGTTTGTGTCTATCCTGTAGCTGGTCTCCAGACTGTGGTCTCCTGCTGTTTCCCCAGTCCCCATTTTCATGCAGGGCAGCTGGACCCTTTGTCGGGGGGTCTCTCTCTCTCCAGATATTGGTAACCGTGGTTCATTTCCTGCTCCCTGAATAGTCCAACTTGAAGTTTGCTGGCTGTTATACACACTCACTCAGAGCAGGGAGCTCAGCCATACAGAAATAGCTCAAAATATGATTCAATGAGAAGACAAGACAGATTGTGTAAAACAAACATACAGCTCTGTCAAACGTGTACTGATCAGACCCTGCTTACAGTGAACCCATTCTTTTTAACCCTTTTCCCTCGGTTTTTCTTCGCTGTTCCACCTTAATCAATCTTTTTGCCTGTCTTTGGTCCTTACCTGAGACATTCCATGTTAAGTTTTGTACAGTATCAAAATTCATTTCCTTACTGTGTTTCATAATAAATTCTATAGCTCTTTAGGCAGTAATCCCATTTGGTTTGCATGACATTTCAAAGACAGACTTTTTTTCCTTGACCCTTTGTTGAGCTTCACACCAGGGATAATGGTCTAATCATTGTCCTTGGATGGTTTTAGGAGTAGCTGATTCAGTTCCTAGGGTTCATGGTCTGTCATTGTTTGTCTGATCCTAGCTGGGTCTCTGTGTTTAACTGGATTAGATTTTAGTCACAAAACCTAAAATTCCATACAGGGAGCCAAGTTACAATGAAGTGACACTTCATGTTACAGCAATACCTCACCCTGAGACACTGTGAGATGCCTCTATGCAAAATGATCTATGGTTGCTACGCCTTCAATCACAAGCTGGAATTCACAGCAGACAAGAAACAATTGCTCTTCATAAAATGCTTTTCATACTGGAAGCTAGCACAATGAACCAAGATTAGCACATTCTGTGAGGGTAAATCTCACCAAGGAAGACTTGTAGCAGGAATCATGTACAAGGAATCCAAATCACAAGAAAAAGTCTGTGTGATTCTGTAAAAGAACGAACGTGTTGGAAGGTACTGTACCTCTATACAAGTAAATTCCTGCTTGGAGGAATCCAATACTATCCATTACACGTGAGTATTAAAATCCGTAACTGTGGGATTGGGTTGAGTTCATCATGATTTAGATCCTTCTGTAAGGAAAGGAGGGAGTGATATATTTAACCATCTGTGGGAGGGGAGAGGAACCGTCCACTGATCTGAGCACATAAGGCATGACTTTTGTGAAAGGCAGAGTTGAAAGTTTACCAAGAACTATTTTTAAAAGTTGATAAAGAAAACTTCTGTGATTCTGACAGAATCCTGAGTAGCAGTCCCTGTACTGTAGTAACTAACAATAAACCTAGTGCATTTAAAGTCAAACAAGATTCCTTGTGTCTACACTCCTTTTTCTTATGAGGGATGTGTTTTTGTTAAGTTATCTGATTAAGGCTAATCAGAATAAACACAAAGACCAGGGAGGATCAAGGGAGCAGTGACAGTGAGAAACCCTAGTAGCACAATCAGTGCAAACCCAGGGTCTTGAATTAACTACTCCCTCAGATGATTAAAGAAGAAGGATTAGATTATTGTCCTTGATGTGAAACCTGTCAAGTTGACTCAACTAAACAAATTCTCTGGGAGGCTCCACAAACTAAAGGGCATTATAGCCTCAAGGGGTATAGGAACTTCATGGTTTAAGATGAAATTGACAGTATGGAAACTAAATGGACCTTGACACCAAAACACTTTAATTTGAGATAGATGCAATTTTTAAAAATTAAACAGTTCTCCTGTCTCACAGGGGAGATGGCAGGGTTCAGAAGAAAAATCAAGGGAGTCACTGAGGTAGTTCCAGCTGTGGGTGCACAGTCCTTGGGACGGGCCAGAGGTTCCTGGGATGTCTCTTGGGTGTTTCTGGAATCTCTTAGATCATGCTTTCCTGCCCCTGACAGCTCTCCTGGAGTCACACTGGGCACCATTAGGGCAAAAATGGGGCAGAGAATACCCAGTTCTTGACAGACCTCTTCTGCATCAACCAGAACCTAACAACTGGCTGTCACTGTCACTTGTACTCACAGTCTGCACATCTAGGGGGTTATTGGGAGTCTGCAACTTCACAGTGATTGACAGGTTGTTTAAGATCAAGGTACTCCTCTATTCTTGTAACTAGGTTACTCCCTTACCTGATAAGGTTAGGTAAAGTTCATAGGTTAACACTGCTGTCAGAGAGGCCCAGTTGCCATGCCACATGAATTCACTATGAGATGCTGGGGTGGCACATTAAATTTGAGATTGCTAAAACGTATCATGGAATATTTTTAGAGATGTTTATATAATTTAATTTATGTAATACATATTTGTCTATATCATATACTATATAGTGTGTTTAACTAAATACAATGCATATATTTACGTGCAAAACATAGTTTATAAATATAATTTATATAAATTATATAAATGGTTATTTTGAGATACTTATATAATAACTATCATGCATTATTAGGCATTACAGTTGTGACATATTCGTCTCTTCATATGGAGTTAGTTGCATGTAGGCAGCTGCAGGCTTGTGAGGTAATGGCTATGTAATTTGTGGATCCCAATATATTCTGTAGTTACACAGGCTGCTTAGGAGTAAGCTTGAAGTGGATTTCTTGTGAAGTGAAAATATTAACATATAAAAAGTAGATCACTAAAAATTGTAGGTGACATTAATAAATCTGATGTCACAGTGGCAGATAATTTGCTGGCAATGTTGTTTTATTTGTATAGTGAGAACTGTCAGATCCACTTTTTTTGCACTCATCTGCTCATGACAACTGCTCATGAAAACTGTTATTTCCATTATTATCTGTATACTGTTCTCTTCTGTGTGATAGGCTAATGATGGGAAAGGCCTAGTTTGACTCTTATTGGTCAAATCTTATAAAAAAATATTTCCTGTGCATAACATCTCTGCTAGTAGAAATTTCTGCAGAAAAATTCTGAATAGAATAGAAATACATAGAGTACATATAATAAATATAACTGATGCATTCTTTAAACTTACGTAATTTAATAGAAAATTTATTTTTCCACACAGATATAAGGATATAAACTCTTTTTTAAATGAAAAGAACTATTATATAAGGAAGACATATATTTTTTCTATTACATTTTATAAAACATTTTTATGAAAATGTGCACCAAATTTCCCTATTTTGAACCAGCTACAAAAGTTTACACACTAAGGTTTCCTCATCTAAATAGAGTGTAAAAGAATAATTTTATCTGTAAGCTGGTTATGAAGGTGACTGATATTTACAATAACGTAATAGCACTACCGGTTTTGTGGAAAACATGTTTTCTCATTTTAGAACTTTTCATTTATATTTTCCATAATTCGGCTCTTAAAATAATAAAAATGCATGCGCCAGCTGTGTTTTAAAACTTCAGCCTGAATGCTTCAAACTTGAAATTTAAGTTTTCAAGTCCTCAGGACTACATCTCTAGACATGAAGATATTCTGACACTAATAAAAGAAAGGTGTGGATTAAGTAGAACTTAAGCTTTGTGAAGCTATCACAGTGAGATCCAAGTAAAATGAGAAAGGCAATACTTAGGTTTCTACATATTCAGAGAATAGACATATATGTATACATATATTTAATGGACTCAGTAGGAGATTCCATATACAGACATTGGTACCTAAGTTAAGCAGAAGGGCCTGTTACATTTAAGAGGGCTAATTTGCCAGAAGCTAAACCCCCTTGCATTCCAGCTTGTCCTCAGATATTAGAGGGGCTGGGGGCAGCTGAGCTTAGCCACTGAGTGATGCCCAATTTGATACCTTAAATTTTGGCTGAAATAAGCCAAAATCGGCACTGTCAGTCCGGCTGTGTTCAACAGTTAGTATGTTGAACTAACATAGGTCTGGATGCACTAATAGTGCAGGACCTAGTTGCGGTCGATGAACTAGCACGGTTCCAGATTATGCCATAAATCTAGGCGCATCCACTGAAATAAAATCCTCGTGACCAGATCTACAGTTAAGGTAATTTATTTAAGCAACAGATACAGGTTCTTTTAGATTGCCGGTGATAAATACACTGTAAAGCACACTTAGGTACCTATGAACATATATGTTGCAAGATGACTATATAGCGCTACTAATATGTTTACAAATACAAGCTTAATTGCTAAGTTTCCTGGGGAAGCACCTCGTATAAACGAGTGTGCAGGTCTTACCCAAAGGCATCCCTATGGGTGGGGATGAGAGGTTCACCCTGTCAACTGATCCCAGAAGTCTGCAGTGACATCTCTCTGACTTCTTAACAATTGCCTTGCCTCTTTCTTAAAGGCATTTTATATTATTTTCCTATGTTTAGGTGGAGCTTGAGTGACTCTAGTCATACATACCTTTATTATAGATTGGTGTAAAATTTTCTCGCTTCAATTTTAAAGGTATAGACTAACAAAAATTCAGAGAGCATGCTCAGGGGCAGAGGGAGGCAGGTAACGTTTGGGAAGGAGGTGTGTTTTGGTATTATAATGAGATCATACAAGCAAAGTTCATCTGTGGGACACAATTTTGCCACAACTGCTAGCTCAGTGACCAGTGTTCTGGGTGGAACGGGGTGTTATCCCTTATTTGACAGTAGCTATGTGATTTATCTGCTACAAGGTACGATTGAGTTCCCATACCTGCCTCATTTACACAGAGCCTGGCCACACTTATCTCCACACCATTCCATCCTCCGTTCTCTTAGTTAGCATATCAATATACCTTGGTGCCAAACATCTAAGAATTCAGGCCAGGTTTCCTGGGGAACCATCACAGAGAAGATTCCTTTCATGCTGACCTAGACACTTCCTTAGTTCCATATGATGTGGATATAACTTTACTCTCAGTAAGAGTGCCTCCATTAATTAGTTTCAATAAGTTGCCCCTCTGTAGTTACTTCAAAGCCCACCCCCCAAATCAATAACATTTATCTCTATTCCATCAACTATACAAAAAAGCTAATTTAGCAGGAATGCTTCAATAGGTATCTAAAACACTGGCACAAATTACCTAAAATAGAGACTCCATTCCGTGAAATAGAATTTGTAACCCTAATATAGTTCCCCATAATAGTCTCCTTACAGTAAACACGTCATTTGAGATTGCTGAGATTCTGGAATTTGTTATGGCCAGTCTATTACATAAAGTGAGATAGTTTAGTCAATACACAAGAAACACAAAATTATCTTGGGTGTCTCTATCATAACCACTCTTCTGAATCCAGGATTGAAAATTTTAAAGCCCACTCTGAAGTTGGACTGAGGATCAATATATTAGAAAATGTTTACAGACTGATTAACTTATCAGCTATTAGGGGAAGGATTTAGCTGCCTGAAAAGGTATTGCCATTTTTAGCTGCCCTGGAGTGTCTGAGAAATCTTTGCTGACCTGGCAGATATGATAAAGATACTATAGAAAACCATCATGCTCCTGAAACATCAGCTGACTGTCAGGTAAGGTGCCCAACAGTATCTCAAACTACATCCTACACAGGAGCAGAGTCAAGCTTTAACCTGCCAGGTTAAATAACTTTTCTGATCCATCAACTGTATTTACTAAATCTACAGTGACTATAATAAGAAATTATATACTTAGTTTACATGTAAATACTTTAGACACCTAACTGTAAGTGTCCTATTCCAAAATGAATCTCATCACTAGATTGCTATTTTATTTCAAAATAGTAAAAGCAACATTAACCTTGCCTTCCAGACAAAGAGCTAGGACTATTGGGTACATTGGATGATTGTCTAAGGAGGATATATATATACAAGGATATTTAGTGAGTGAATAGTTTCTCTCTCATTGAAAAAAAGATTACTGTGTAGGTATCTGGCACTGTGAAAGTGGGATTCAGAGCTCAAAAACAATTTCTGTTCTTAAAGTTCTACATCAATTTTATTGTGAAGAAAGTGCACACAAAACACCTAAAAATACTGTGATGACAGTGCAGTTGAGGAGTAGCATAACAGCACTGTAATAAAGACTAAGTGACATATAATTTTACAGTGGAGCCACATTAAATTACCTGGGAAAGTTTAATATAGGCATTCCTAATTATTCAGTGCCTGATTTCTCAACTTTAATGCTATTTTGATCTTGCATGTACAACAGCTATGTATGATTGTTATTCCTGGGTAATTATATTTTTGTCTGGATGAGGATATGTCAACTTGTAGTTTCTAAATTTTTGTTGATATAAAGGGGCTATTTACTTGACTACCACTACAGGACTTCAGACAAACAAAGAAACAAGAAACAGTTTGAATGGCCAGGCAGAGAAACATTTTCAGAAAAAGTTCATGAATAATTTAAACATGAATGATACTTAAATAATAAAAGAAAACAAAACTCCAAGAATCAGAAAACAGTAAGAAACAGAAATTCAAAGAATTAGAGCTACAAGCCTAAAATAACTTGTATGTTCTTTCTTTAGACAAAAATTAACTCATCTTGAGGTACATAGTTGTTATACATGTTTTCCATGTGTTCTACGTGTTTCTAAAAATATTCACATAATTTATTTAAAACACAGAGCCATACAATGGAAAATAAATATACAATTATTATATCAGCTATAGATATTTGTAGGATAGATGTGTAGCTGATGTGAGATGTGATGAATCACACAGTTTGAATAAAACACACACTTCCAGCTTTTAAGATTTTCTAACATTCAGCAAATATCCAGTGCTTTAAAAAATTTTCAGTTTTTTTAACCTGTCTCGTGTTTACAGCCAGAGATAGGAATGCAGTCCTCTGAACTAGAGATCAGCAATTGATGAAAACTGTTCCAGTCTGCAGAGTCTGAATCTGTCTTCCATGAAAAAGATAGTTTTCCTCCTTTAAAAAGAAGCATCTTGACGTATAAGAACATGTTGTATGAAGTGTAAAAACAGAGAGGGAATATGAAATATTGAGGGAATGACTGGGCAATATGAGTTATGAGCTAAAGACAGAAAAAGGAGAAGAAATGCATCACGATGGTTTAGAAAAATAAGGAAGGCTGTCTTTAAAAGAGGCTGGATTCTGAAGGCTGATAGAATTTGGTATATCAGACAGTCTATTCATATTGAATTACAGTGAACATTGAGGATCAGTCAACATATTTTTTTTTCCCCCAGGAGAATTAATGTTTGTAGGAGAAGCGTACACACACAGAATTAAGGTTTCTAATGACTAATGAGCTTGAGGCTGCTATAACCCTATTCATTTGAGGAATTTTGACTTTACTGTACTTCAATTTTGATTTCTGAAGTATTACAAAAACAAATCCACTGTTCTTATGAAAACATCAGGTTTCTCTACCTTTTCTTCAATTTAAAAAGTGAGGTGGGGGGAAAAAAAAAAGACAAACTCTGAATACATGAGTAGATCATTCCCTATTTAGTAACAGAAAAAGGGTAAAGGGAAAAAAAAAAAGTCTGAATCATTTTTTTGTCATTTTTTAATGTAAAAGCTACAAGGTTAAAGCTATGCTTTTTTCCCTTGTTAAACAAGTTTTCTGCCTGTTTCAATCTATTATCTATGACCATCATTACTACTTGTTTCTAGGAAATTCTTTCTCCGTGTGGTTAGTTTGAAGTGTTGTATCCTATTCTTGCAGAAAAAAATCACATAGATAAAGCATGAAGTAAGGTTTATGCTTCATTTAATTGCTGAATGCTCTAGTTGCTAGAACATGAAGGTGGGATTGATCCATGCAATAATTACAAATATTTACTCCCTAGTTTTTAAGGCTAATGAGATCAAGATATTTCCCTAAGAATATGTGTACTTAGAATTATGCTGCAGTTCCTTGCTCTCCTTAATATGGCATCACTGAAAACTGTTCTTTTTTTAACATTCATTTTTCTGGCTATAGCATTTCTCCTGCAGCTAGGGAATTTGTTTCAAAAATTAACCAATAATAAATAAAATAAAATTAAATAAGAAAAGTCAGCTCTCAGATGCCATCTGCTTACAGATCTAGTTCATGAAACAGCTGCAGAAATGCTGGCAGTAGCAGAAGGGAGGTAGCAGGTTAAGAAAAACTTCCTTTTACCTGCATTTTTGTAAGGTTAAAGTGGGAATGGAATCACACATATTGGTTCCAGATTCATACAAATAGGAATCAGGAGCTAAGTGTTTATCTGCTTTAATTACAGCCCATATACATAGAGTTCAAAATGGTCTTTTACTATAACTCCTTTTAATATAGCTCCCAATTTTGAAAATTTAATTTAAATTAATCATATCTTCTAATACTCCTATGAACTGCGAAAGTATTATATCATTTTTGGCTCATATAAGAGATCTACATGAGAAATGACTGCCTAAAGATTTCAGAGTCTGACCTAGATAACATAAAACCAGTGGAGAAAACTATAGTGAATACCATAGCAACTCCCATGACAAGTTAGAAAATAATGGGATATGGTCAAGAACAGCTGATAGCCTGTTTTTCTCAATGAATATTTCTGGCTGTTGGTCCAGCATTGTTATTTATTTATACATACTACATCAAGATAACCTGCTACAAAAAAAATACAGCTTAAAAAAACAGAGATTCTATTTTAAGCAATATATAAATAATTCACTTGAGTTCGAGAGGTGCTGGAGCATCTATCCTATGGAGACAGGCTGAGAGACTTGGGGTTGTTCAGCCTGGAGAAGTATCTGGGAAGACCTTCTAGCAGCCTTCCAGTACCTGAAGGGGGGCCTACAAGAAAGCTGGAGAAGGACTTTTTACAAAGGTATGTAGTGATATGAGGAGAAGTAATGGTTTTAAACTGAAAGAGAGTAGATTTAGATTAGATATTAGGAAGAAATTCTTTACTTTGAGGGTGTTGAGACACTGGAACAGGTTGCTCAGAGAAGCGGTGGCTACCCCCTCCCTGGAAGTGTTCAAGGTGATGTTGGATGTGGCTTTGAGCAACCTGTTCTAGTGGAAGGTGTCCCTGCCCATGGCAGGGGGGTTGGAGCTAGATGATCTTTAAGGTCCCTTCCAAGCAAACCATTCTATGATTCTATGGTTAAAAACAAAATAAAAAGTTAGAAAAAGAAAAAGGATTTTAGAAACTGAATTATAACACAAAGTAAGTAAGGGCAAAAATTTCAAAATACTGTAAGACAAGGATTTGCATATAACTAATAAAAATAATAACTATTTAAAATAAGTAAGAAGTATAACTATATGGCTACAATAAAATAAATAAACCAGAAAATAATTAAAACCTTTGGCTACATTAATTTTGAATAGATTTTAGGTCTGATAAACTGATTACTCTCTATGTTGCATGAATGGTTTTCTCAAAATACCTGTAACCATAGGAACAAATTCAATTTCATGTACATAAACAGTCTTTTTCATCTTCAGTGGAAATAAAGTTTTGAATGAGTACTCTGAGAAATTCAAAAAGATCAAAACTGTCTAGTCTCTTATGAGCCTTTGTATCTGTAAATACTGTAATTTTTTGGCAGAAGTGTATTTTGCACATGGTGCTGCTGCAACATAAGTTGAAAAGCATTACCATCTCAGGACACTTGGAAAAATCTTGACTGTAAACCCCAGATTACTTTAAACAGAAAAATACCCAGCTCAGCTACATTCCCTGAAAGACTCAATGCAGTATGCAGATTCAACCACACTAACACCATTGAATTTAAAAAAAAACAAAACAGTTGAGCAGGAAGTTCTCTGTAGGTATAGAAATTTTCCTTAACACATAGTGGAGTGAAAGGCAGTAGACACTTTTTGAGTAATAGCTTAATGTTTAAAATATCTACTCAAGAAGAATAACTCCTGATTTCTAAATCCTTTTCAGTTTGATGACTCAGACCAACAACATCTACTTTCTGAGGGGATTTTCCTGAAAACTGTTTCTGGGGTTTCTTCTCAGGAGGAGAGCCTGGAACCTTGCTCTCTACTTTCCATGTAAGTGCGTGCTCCAATCATTAAACTATGTAAAAGCATGGAACATTTCTAAAGAGAGAGAGGTAGTAAATGAGAAGACGAACCAATGAAACAACACCTTTAGGCAAGAAATCTCACTTTTGTGAATCCTATTCTGACTACCAGAATTATAATTATTAGGCACTGGACTGCCATAGTGTAACATCTTATGAATTAAGATGAGGTGCACTTTCTGCAGTTTAACAAGGAACTGAACAGCCACTTCAGTTTTGTGAAATGTTGGCCTTACAGTCAGCATTACAAATCTCTAAAGTTGAGTTGTTCTTTATCTTCCATTATTCTTTTGGCCTTCTTTGCCCATCAGCTCATCTACGATGATTGTGATGTACATTCTATATAACATAAAAGGGTGTTCCGACATCTTTCTGACAAAAATATCTTTTCTGAATCTGTCAAGTTCACACTGTTCTATGTTTATGTCCTCATTTAGCCTGCACCTGGGGTTAAACAATAAACAGTTTTTCTATCACCCAATGTCCCTTCCTCAGAAGGGAAAGGGAAGTGGGAAAAACAGGGAGACTTGGAGGTTAAACAGATTTAATGAAACAAAGATATAAATATAAATGACAACACAAAAAGAGACAAAAATATACTTATCTATAGAGCACCAGCAAGTTGCTCCAGAAATCATAATTGTTGGAAATAAGAAAGAACATATGCTAGACAAAGAGAGCAGGAAAAACCCCACCTCTTCCCAGCAAGTCCTCCCTTTTATAGTGAACCTGATGTTGATTTTATAGAATACACCTGTGGGCCAGCCTGGGTCAGCTGCCCTGGATTTAACTGCTAAGGGCCTTGGTCACCATGGCTGGCCACAAACTGAAACCAAATCGCAGTGAAACCAGGACAGTTTGTTTCTGGTGTTTCTGTAAATACATAATTGTCACGGTTTAAAGCTGGGCCAGCTATTAACCAGGTGGCAGATGCTCTCTGTTAACCCTCTCCCCCCCACCTAAGGGAAAGGGAAAGGGAAAAGGGAGAGAGACTTATGGGTTGGAAAGTTAAAACAGTTTTAATAAACTATAATAATGAAAAAGAATATAATAACAATAATAATAGAAATAACCAAATATATACAAATATGTACAAAACCAAGATCAAGAGCTTGGAAATCCTCCTCAGGCAGAATTGCTCCCCCCAGTACAGGCAGAGGGGAAAAGGCAGTAGCTCCCCCCAGCACGGGCAGAGGGCAAAATGCAAAAGCTCCACTGCCATCACACCTGCAGGCTTTTAACTGGAGATTTGGCAAAGCTGGTACCAATCAGTGGGAGACAGGAGGGCCCCTCCCTCCTGGGCCCCACCTCCAGGAGGCAGTGGGTTAGTGATAAACAGGAAAGTGAGAATGACATGTATGGGATGGAATACCTTGCTGGTCAATCCTGGGTCACCTGCCCCGTCCACTACTCCCTGCAGGTACAACCCCCTTTGGCTCTTTACTCGTAAGCAGTGACCTTGGGTTCTCTAAGACTATTTGGCCTGGTTTGAGCCAAACCAGGACATTCCACCCCTTATTCTATACCATTCATGTCATACTCAGATCACCACTACTTTTTCATTTTCAAATATATATATACATATCACTAGTCTATGATTCATCTTTATGCAAAAAGTCCATCAAGTTCATTTGGTTCAGGATTGTGGGTTTGCATCTGGTTAGCAGTCTCTCAGCAGTCTTTCTGGCTAGCAGTCTCTCTTTTGTCATGGTTCGTGCCCACGGGTTGCAGGTTAAAGATGTCAGACTCGAGGAGGTTACTGGACGCCACTTGATGAAGCTAGCTCCGGTCGCATCACCACTGTCTTAACCTAAAAGACACTTATGCAGCAACAACATGCAGTTCAGACTTAAGTAGTCTCACCCAGAATCAGATCACCTTCAGGGACACATCGGACTTCACCATCTTGCAACATCACCCACCAAGTACATCCAGGTCCCTGAGCAAAAGCAATCCCACGAATGGGTTTACCTTTGCCCTTTACAGGAAGAATCCAGACAGTTTTTCCCAATAGATTCCTTTCATGCACCACCGGGACTTTATCTCCTTCTACTGTATGTAGAAGGTCTGACTGAGCAGGGCCAGCTCGATTGATAGATCCCCTGGTGTTAACTAACCAGGTAGCTTGTGCCAGATGTTTATCCCAGTTTTTAAAGGTTCCACCCCCCATTGCTTTCAGGGTAGTTTTTAACAGCCCATTATACCGTTCAATTTTCCCAGAGGCTGGTGCATGATAGGGGATGTGATATACCCATTCAATGCCATGCTCTTTGGCCCAGTTGTCTGTGAGACTGTTTTTGAAATGAGTCCCATTGTCCGACTCAATTCTCTCTGGCGTGCCATGTCGCCACAAGATTTGCTTTTCGAGGCCCAGAATAGTGTTCCGGGCAGTGGCATGGGGCACAGAGTATGTTTCCAACCATCCGGTGGTCGCCTCCACCATGGTAAGCACATAGCGTTTACCCTGGCGGGTTTGAGGGAGTGTGATATAGTCAATTTGCCAGGCCTCCCCATATTTATATTTCAACCACCGTCCCCCATACCACAAAGGTTTTAACCGTTTGGCTTGCTTAATTGCGGCGCATGTTTCACAATCATGGATAACCTGTGCAATAGAGTCCATGGTTAAGTCCACCCCTCGGTCACGAGCCCATCTGTATGTTGCATCTCTCCCTTGATGACCTGAAGTGTCATGAGCCCACCGAGCTAAAAATAGTTCACCTTTGTGTTCCCAGTCCAAATCTATTTGGAACACTTTAGCAGCTTGATCCGCTTGTTGGTTGTTTCGATGTTCCTCAGTTGCCCGACTTTTAGGTACGTGAGCATCTACATGACGTGCCTTCACGACTAGTTTCTCTAGCCGAGCAGCAATATCTTGCCACAATTTAGCAGCCCAAATAGGTTTCCCTTTGCGCTGCCAGTTGCTTTGCTTCCACTGCTTTAACCACCCCCACAAGGCATTTGCCACCATCCATGAGTCAGTATAAAGATACAGCCTTGGCCACTTTTCTCGTTTAGCAATGTCTAAAGCCAGCTGGATGGCTTTTACTTCTGCAAATTGACTTGATTCACCTTGTCCTTCTGTGGCTTCTGTGACTCGTCGTATAGGACTCCATACAGCAGCTTTCCACTTCCGATGCTTTCCTACAAGACGGCAGGATCCATCGGTGAACAGCGCATACTGCTTCTCATCCTCTGGTAGTTCATTATATGGTGGGGCTTCTTCAGCACGTGTCACCTCCTTTTCTGGTGGCATTCCGAAGTCTTTGCCTTCTGGCCAGTCCATGATTACTTCTAAGATTCCTGGGCGATTAGGGTTTCCTATTCGAGCCCTCTGCGTAATTAATGCAATCCATTTACTCCACGTCGCATCAGTTGCATGATGGGTAGTGGGAACCTTACCCTTGAACATCCAGCCTAGTACTGGTAGTCGAGGTGCTAGGAGAAGTTGTGCTTCAGTACCAATTACCTCTGAAGCAGCTCTAACTCCTTCATATGCTGCCAGTATCTCTTTTTCAGTTGGAGTGTAATTGGCCTCGGAGCCCTTGTATCCTCGACTCCAAAATCCTAGGGGTCGACCTCGAGTCTCCCCGGGCACTTTCTGCCAGAGGCTCCAGGTAGGACCATTGTCCCCAGCTGAGGTGTAGAGCACATTTTTAACATCTTGTCCCGTACGGACTGGTCCAAGGGCTACTGCATGCACAATCTCTTGTTTAATCTGTTCAAAAGCCTGTCGTTGTTCAGGGCCCCACTGAAAATCATTCTTCTTTCTGGTCACTTGATAAAGAGGGCGTACAATCTGGCTGTAATCTGGAATATGCATTCTCCAGAAACCCACAACGCCTAAGAAGGCTTGTGTTTCCTTTTTGTTAGTTGGTGCGGACATTGCTGTTATTTTGTTGATCACCTCTATCGGGATCTGGCGACGCCCATCTTGCCATTTAATCCCTAAAAACTGGATCTCCCGGGCAGGTCCCTTGACCTTGCCCCTTTTTATGGCAAAACCAGCTTTCAGAAGAATTTGGATTATTTTCTCCCCTTTGTCAAAAACTTCTGCTGATGTATCACCCCACACAATGATGTCATCAATGTATTGCAAATGTTCTGGAGCTCCACCCTTTTCTAGTGCAGTCTGGATCAGTCCATGGCAAATAGTAGGACTGTGTTTCCACCCCTGGGGCAGTCGATTCCAGGTATACTGGATACCTCTCCAGGTAAAAGCAAACTGTGGCCTGCACTTTGGTGCCAAAGGAATAGAGAAAAAGGCATTAGCAATGTCTATGGTGGCGTACCACTTGGCTGCCTTTGACTCCAGTTCGTATTGAAGTTCTAGCATGTCTGGCACAGCAGCACTCAGCGGTGGCGTAACTTCATTTAGGCCACGATAGTCCACAGTTAATCTCCATTCTCCATCAGACTTTCGCACTGGCCATATAGGACTATTAAAGGGTGAGCGAGTCTTGGTAATCACTCCTTGATTTTCTAATTGTCTAATCAGTTTATGAATGGGGATCAGGGAGTCTCGATTGGTGCGATATTGTCGTCGGTGCACCGTGGTAGTAGCAATTGGCACCTGTTGTTCTTCAACCTTCAGCAACCCCACAACAGAAGGATCTTCTGAGAGGCCAGGCAAGGTAGACAGCTGTTTAATGTCCTCAGTCTCTACAGCTGCTATACCAAAGGCCCATCTGTACCCTTTTGGGTCCTTAAAATACCCTCTCTTGAGGTAGTCTATGCCAAGGATGCACGGAGCATCTGGGCCAGTCACAATGGGGTGCTTTTTCCATTCATTTTTAGTTAGGCTCACTTCGGCCTCCAATACAGATAACACTTGAGATCCTCCTGTTACTCCTGAAATGCTGATAGATTCTGCCCCTTTATGATCCGATGGCATTAGGGTGCACTGTGCACCAGTGTCTACCAGGGCTCGATACCTTTGTGGTTTTAATGTGCCAGGCCATCGAATCCACACAGTCCAATAAATCCGGTTGTCCCTCTCCTCCACCTGGCTGGAGGCAGGGCCCCCCTAATTAAGAAATGGATTCATGCTGCTCACAGGGACTGGACCTTCATTTCTCCTATTCACACTTGGGAAAAAGTGATTTGAGGCCCATCTCCCCTGACTGGGGTCCTGCTCACTGGTAACTGGAGCAGCCATCCTCCTAGAAAAATTCTCTCTGGTATTTCTTTTAGCTTGCAACTCACGTACTCGTGCCTGTAGGGTACTGGTAGGTTGTCCATGCCATCTGCTCATGTCCTCCCCATAACCACGCAGGGCAAACCACAGGATACCTCGTGATGTGTTCCTTTTCCTTTGAGCTGGTCCTGTAGGAGAACGTTTTCTCTTAACAGCTGCAACGCGCGCCTGTGTAGGTAGAGAGTCAAGTTTATTCTCGATCATGGACAGTTTGTCTGACAGTTGTTTAAATGAGTCCTTGTTCTCCTTAGTCAGTTTTTCCACAGCCGAGATGCGTGCCTGCAGTGGGGAAGAAATACTATCTTCATACTGTCGCATACAGTTAGCCATTTCGCCCACACTAGATCGTGCCATAGCATCTTCTCCCCATACTAATATTGACAATGTATGGGTATATGTCGGTGGAGCATTCTTCACAACCTTCCGGAACATGGATCGGTTGCATTCCACTTCATCAGGATCTACAGGATCTACAATGTCCCGTGGGTGTCTATAAATGATCTCTTGCACAGCCAGTTCTCTAAGGTAGTTAATACCTTTTTCTATAGTGGTCCATTTGCTTAGGTGGCTCATAACATCATCTTTATAGGGATACCTGCTCTTTACAGCTGACAAGAGTCGCCTCCAGAGACTGACAGTGTTTGACTTTCTTGCGAGCGCTTTATCAATACCACCATCTCTGGACAGGGATCCCAACTGTCTGGCTTCTCTGCCATCCAATTGCATGCTGTCTGCCCCATTATCCCAGCATCGGAGCAACCAGGTAATAATAGGTTCACTGTCATAACGGCTGAAGTCTTTCCTTATATTTCTCAGGTCCTTCAGGGATAAGGAGTGGTAGGTTATCTCTACGTCCGAGTCCTCTTGTGATAGTTCTGCTTTAGAAGGGCCTTTCTTCTGTGATGGGTCTGCTTTAAAAGGACGATCGAGGAAACCCCCATCTGTGTCAGGCCCTAACTCTGCCTGAGAAGGGCCCTCACCTGGGTCATATGATGGCTCTGCCTTAGAAGGCTCCGAGTCATCATCCTTCACTTCACGAGCTGATTTCTTTTGGTATTTCTTCCTGGTTACAGGAGCAATTGGTACAGATTCGATAGATGCTGGAGTCTGAGTAGATGCAGTGGCTGTCGTGGGAGTGCTGAGAGTCTGAGTAGCTGCAGTGGCCATCTTGGGGGGTGTAGCAGCTGTGGTACAGGCTGCTGAGGTTTCAGTGGGTTTAGTGGCTGTAGCGGCAGTACACACTGTAGGATCTGAGGTGGCTGCATAACACCTACAACTGTCCCTGCATCGATATTTAATCTTATCCCACATCAGAAACACATTCAGGACAACCAAAAATAAAAACATGCCACCTAGACAGCACCATCCTAATTTCGCAAAATCTAGTGGAATCAGCTTGGCAGAAAAGGAGAAGGTGCTATTTCCCAAAGTAAAACTGGAAGTGTAATCATTAACAGAATCAGCTAAAGGACGCTTGGAGCGTGCAGATGAAGTTGCTGCTACTGATTCGCGATTAAAGCTGCCCATCATTGTGTCATAGAGATAAGAGATCGGAATATTAACTGCCCAGTTTATCACAGCATAAATCAGTATCAAACCCCATACCAAAACAATACATTTCGACCAGCGCCCACTGCTAAACTGCATGTAAACATTCATAAGAAGCAAGCAATAACACAGTGCCCACGGCAGGTAAGGCATCATTGCAATACTCAATTGTGAAAGAAACTCCATAAAAAGATGAGATAACACAGCATTCAAAAATGACATCACCATCTTCACTATCTGTTTTAACTTTCCAACCCCTCGTAAATCTCAAAGGAAGAAATCTGATATTCTCTCAGCTGAGCTCTCTGGGTCTCCTCCCACCAGAGCCAGGATTCAACTTATCAGAGCAACCTGTTGGAGCTTCTCTCGAGCCCCACGTTGGGCGCCAATTAAATCTGTCACGGTTTAAAGCTGGGCCAGCTATTAACCAGGTGGCAGATGCTCTCTGTTAACCCTCTCCCCCCCACCTAAGGGAAAGGGAAAGGGAAAAGGGAGAGAGACTTATGGGTTGGAAAGTTAAAACAGTTTTAATAAACTATAATAATGAAAAAGAATATAATAACAATAATAATAGAAATAACCAAATATATACAAATATGTACAAAACCAAGATCAAGAGCTTGGAAATCCTCCTCAGGCAGAATTGCTCCCCCCAGTACAGGCAGAGGGGAAAAGGCAGTAGCTCCCCCCAGCACGGGCAGAGGGCAAAATGCAAAAGCTCCACTGCCATCACACCTGCAGGCTTTTAACTGGAGATTTGGCAAAGCTGGTACCAATCAGTGGGAGACAGGAGGGCCCCTCCCTCCTGGGCCCCACCTCCAGGAGGCAGTGGGTTAGTGATAAACAGGAAAGTGAGAATGACATGTATGGGATGGAATACCTTGCTGGTCAATCCTGGGTCACCTGCCCCGTCCACTACTCCCTGCAGGTACAACCCCCTTTGGCTCTTTACTCGTAAGCAGTGACCTTGGGTTCTCTAAGACTATTTGGCCTGGTTTGAGCCAAACCAGGACAATAATCTTTTATCTTTTTGTCACGGTTTAAAGCTGGGCTGGCTATTAACCAGGTGGCAGATGCTCTCTGTTAACCCTCTCCCCCCCGCAAGGGAAAGGGAAAGGGAAAAGGGAGAGAGACTTATGGGTTGGAAAGTTAAAACAGTTTTAATAAACTATAATAATGAAAAAAAGAGTATAATAACAATAATAATAGAAATAATCAAATATATACAAATATATACAAAACCAAGACTGAGAGCTTGGAAATCCTCCTCAGGCAGAGTTGCTCCCCCCAGCACAAGCAGAGGGGAAAATGCAGTAGCTCCCCCCAGCATGGGCAGAGGGGAAAATGCAGTAGCTCCCCCTGCCATCACACCTGCAGGCTTTTAACTGGAGAATTGGCAAAGCTGGTACCAATCAGTGGAAGACAGGAGGGCCCCTCCCTCCAGGGCCCCACCTCCAGGAGGCAGTGGGTTAGTGATAAATAGGAAAGTGAGAATGAAGTGTATGGGATGGAATACCTTGTTGGTCAATCTTGGGTCACCTGCCCTGTCTGCTCCTCCCTGCAGGTGCGAGCCCCCTTTGGCTCTTCACTCATAAGCAGTGAGGAAGTTAGCAGTGACCTTGGTTTCTCCAAGACTAATTGGCCTGGTTTGGGCCAAACCAGGACATTCCACCCCTTATTCCATACCATTCACGTCATACTCAGATCACCACTACCTTTTCATTTTCAAATATATATATATACATATCACTAGTCTATGATTCATCTTTATGCAAAAAGTTCATCAAGTTCATTTGGTTCAGGATTGTGGGTTTCCATCTGGCTAGCAGTCTCTCAGCAGTCTCTCTGGCTAGCAGTCTCTCTTTTGTCATGGTTCATGCCCACGGGTTGCAGGTTAAAGATGTCAGACTCGAGGAGGTTACTGGACGCCACTTGATGAAGCTAGTTCCGGTCTCATCATCACTGTCTTAACCTGAAAGACACTTATGCAGCAACAACATACAGTTCAGACTTAAGTAGTCTCACCCAGAATCAGATCACCTTCAGGGACACATCGGACTTCACCATCTTGCAACATCACCCACCAAGTACATCCAGGTCCCTGAGCAAAAGCAATCCCACGAATGGGTTTACCTTTGCCCGTTGCAGGAAGAACCCAGACAGTTTTTCCCAATAGATTCCTTTCATGCACCACAGGGACTTTATCTCCTTCTACTGTATGTAGAAGGTCTGACTGAGCAGGGCCAGCTCGATTGATAGATCCCCTGGTGTTAACTAACCAGGTAGCTTGTGCCAGATGCTTATCCCAGTTTTTAAAGGTTCCACCCCCCATTGCTTTTAGGGTAGTTTTTAACAGCCCATTATACCGTTCAATTTTCCCAGAGGCTGGTGCATGATAGGGGATGTGATATACCCATTCGATGCCATGCTCTTTGGCCCAGTTGTCTATGAGACTGTTTTTGAAATGAGTCCCCTTGTCCGACTCAATTCTCTCTGGCGTGCCGTGTCGCCACAAGATTTGCTTTTCAAGGCCCAGAATAGTGTTCCGGGCAGCGGCATGGGGCACAGAGTATGTTTCCAACCATCTGGTGGTCGCCTCCACCATGGTAAGCACATAGTGTTTACCCTGGCAGGTTTGAGGGAGTGTGATATAGTCAATTTGCCAGGCCTCCCCTTATTTATATTTCAACCACCGCCCCCCATACCACAAAGGTTTTAACCGTTTGGCTTGCTTAATTGCAGTGCATGTTTCACAGTCATGGATAACCTGTGCAATAGAGTCCATGGTTAAGTCCACCCCTCGGTCACGAGCCCATCTGTATGTTGCATCTCTCCCTTGATGACCTGAAGTGTCATGAGCCCACCGAGCTAAAAATAGTTCACCTTTATGTTCCCAGTCCAAATCTATTTGGAACACTTTAGCAGCTTGATCCGCTTGTTGGTTGTTTCGATGTTCCTCAGTTGCCCGACTTTTAGGTACGTGAGCATCTACATGACGTACCTTCACGACTAGTTTCTCTAGCCGAGCAGCAATATCTTGCCACAATTCAGCAGCCCAAATAGGTTTCCCTTTGCGCTGCCAGTTGCTTCGCTTCCACTGCTTTAACCACCCCCACAAGGCATTTGCTACCATCCATGAGTCAGTATAAAGATACAGCCTTGGCCGCTTTTCTCATTCAGCAATGTCTAAAGCCAGCTGGATGGCTTTTACCTCTGCGAATTGACTTGATTCACCTTGTCCTTCTGTGGCTTCTGTGACTCGTCGTATGGGACTCCATACAGCAGCTTTCCACTTCCGATGCTTTCCTACAAGACGGCAGGATCCATCGGTGAACAGGGCATACTGCTTCTCATCCTCTGGTAGTTCATTATATGGTGGGGCTTCTTCAGCACGTGTCACCTCCTTTTCTGGTGGCATTCCGAAGTCTTTGCCTTCTGGCCAGTCCATGATCACTTCTAAGATTCCTGGGTGATTAGGGTTTCCTATTCGAGCCCTCTGTGTAATATATGCAATCCATTTACTCCATGTAGCATCAGTTGCATGATGGGTAGTGGGAACCTTACCCTTGAACATCCAGCCTAGTACTGGTAATCGAGGTGCCAGGAGAAGTTGTGCTTCAGTACCAATTACCTCTGAAGCAGCTCTAACTCCTTCATACGCTGCCAGTATCTCTTTTTCAGTTGGAGTGTAATTGGCCTCGGAGCCCTTGTATCCTCAACTCCAAAATCCTAGGGGTCGACCTCGAGTCTCCCCTGGTACTTTCTGCCAGAGGCTCCAGGTAGGACCATTGTCCCCAGCTGAGGTGTAGAGCACATTTTTAACATCTTGTCCCGTACGGACTGGTCCAAGGGCTACTGCATGCACAATCTCTTGTTTAATCTGTTCAAAAGCCTGTCGTCGTTCCGGGCCCCACTGAAAATCATTCTTCTTTCTGGTCACTTGATAAAGAGGGCGTACAATCTGGCTGTAATCTGGAATATGCATTCTCCAGAAACCCACAACGCCTAAGAAGGCTTGTGTTTCCTTTTTGTTAGTTGGTGCGGACATAGCTGTTATTTTGTTGATCACCTCTATCGGGATCTGGCGACGCCCATCTTGCCATTTAATCCCTAAAAACTGGATCTCCCGGGCAGGTCCCTTGACCTTGCCTCTTTTTATGGCAAAACCAGCTTTCAGAAGAATTTGGATTATTTTCTCCCCTTTGTCAAAAACTTCTGCTGCTGTATCACCCCATACAATGATGTCATCAATATATTGCAAATGTTCTGGAGCTCCACCCTTTTCTAGTGCAGTCTGGATCAGTCCATGGCAAATAGTAGGACTGTGTTTCCACCCCTGGGGCAGTCGATTCCAGGTGTACTGGATACCTCTCCAGGTAAAAGCAAACTGTGGCCTGCACTTTGGTGCCAAAGGAATAGAGAAAAATGCATTAGCAATGTCTATGGTGGCATACCACTTGGCTGCCTTTGACTCCAGTTCGTATTGAAGTTCTAGCATGTCTGGCACAGCAGCACTCAGCAGTGGTGTAACTTCATTTAGGCCACGATAGTCCACAGTTAATCTCCATTCTCCATCAGACTTTCGCACTGGCCATATAGGACTATTAAAGGGTGAGCGAGTCTTGCTAATCACTCCTTGGTTTTCTAATTGTCTAATCAGTTTATGAATGGGGATCAGGGAGTCTCGATTGGTGCGATATTGTCGTCGGTGCACCGTGGTAGTAGCAATTGGCACCTGTTGTTCTTCAACCTTCAGCAACCCCACAACAGAAGGATCTTCTGAGAGGCCAGGCAAGGTAAACAGCTGCTTAATGTCCTCAGTCTCTACAGCTGCTATACCAAAGGCCCATCTATACCCTTTTGGGTCCTTGAAATACCCTCTCTTGAGGTAGTCGATGCCAAGGATGCACGGAGCATCTGGGCCAGTCACAATGGGGTGCTTTTTCCATTCGTTTTTAGTTAGGCTCACTTCGGCTTCCAATACAGATAACACTTGAGATCCTCCTGTTACTCCTGAAATACTGATAGGTTCTGCCCCTTTATGATCCGATGGCATTAGGGTGCACTGCGCACCAGTGTCTACCAAGGCTCGATACCTTTGTGGTTTTGATGTGCCAGGCCATCGAATCCACACAGTCCAATAAACTCGGTTGTCCCTCTCCTCCACCTGGCTGGAGGCAGGGCCCCCCTAATTAAGAAAAGGATTCGTGCTGCTCACAGGGACTGGATCTTCATTTCTCCTATTCACATTTGGGAAAAAGTGATTTGAGGCCCATCTACCCGGGCTGGGGTCCTGTTCACTGGTAACTAGAGCAGCCATCCTTCTAGAAAAATTCTCTCTGGTATTTCTTTTAGCTTGCAACTCACGTACTCGTGCCTGTAGGGTACTGGCAGGTTGTCCATGCCATCTGCTCATGTCCTCCACATAACCACGCAGGGCAAACCACAGGATACCTCGCGATGTGTTCTGTTTCCTTTGAGCTGGTCCTGTAGGAGAGCGTTTTCTCCTAACAGCTGCAACGCGCGCCTGTGTAGGTAGAGAGTCAAGTTTATTCTCGATCCTGGACAGTTTGTCTGACAGTTGTTTAAATGAGTCCTTGTTTTCCTTAGTCAGTTTTTCCACAGCCGAGACACGGGCCTGCAGTGGGGAAGAAATACTATCTTCATACTGTCGCATACAGTTAGCCATTTCGCCCACAGTAGAACGTGCCATATCATCTTCTCCCCATACTAATATTGACAATGTATGGGTATATGTCGGTGGAGCATTCTTCACAACCTTCCGGAACATGGATCGGTTGCATTCCACTTCATCAGGATCTACAGGATCTACAATGTCCCGTGGGTGTCTATAAATGATCTCTTGCACAGCCAGTTCTCTAAGGTAGTTAATACCTTTTTCTATAGTGGTCCATTTGCTTAGGTGACTCATAACATCATCTTTATAGGGATACCTGCTCTTTACAGCTGACAAGAGTCACCTCCAGAGACAGACAGTGTTTGACTTTCTTGCAAGCGCCTTATCAATACCACCATCTCTGGACAGGGATCCCAACTGTCTGGCTTCTCTGCCATCTAATTGCATGCTATCTGCCCCATTATCCCAGCATCGGAGCAACCAGGTAATAATAGGTTCACCGTCATAACGGCTGAAGTCTTTCCTTATATTTCTCAGGTCCTTCAGGGATAAGGAGTGGTAGGTTATCTCTACGTCCGAGTCCTCCTCTTGTGATAGTTCTGCTTTAGAAGGACCTTTCTTCTGTGATGGGTCTGCTTTAAAAGGACGATTGAGGAAACCCCCATCTGTGTCAGGCCCTAACTCTGCCTGAGAAGGGCCCTCACCTGGGTCATATGATGGCTCTGCCTTAGAAGGCTCTGAGTCATCATCCTTCTCTTCACGAGCTGATTTATTTTGGTATTTCTTCCTGGTTACAGGAGCAATTGGTACAGATTCGATAGATGCTGGGGTCTGAGTAGCTGCAGTGGCTGTCTTGGGGGGCGTAGCATCTGTGGTACAGGCTGCCGAGGTTTCAGTGGGTTTAGTGGCTGTAGCGGCAGTACACACTGTAGGATCTGAGGTGGCTGCATAACACTTACAACTGTCCCTGCACCGATATTTAATCTTATCCCACATCAGAAACACATTCAGGAAAAACAAAAATAAAAACATGCCACCTAGACAGCACCATCCTAATTTCGCAAAATCTAGTGGAATCAGCTTGGCAGAAAAGGAGAAGCTATTATTTCCCAAAGTAAAACTGGAAGTGTGATCATTAACAGAATCAGCTAAAGGACGCCTGGAGCGTGCAGATGAAGTCGCTGCTACTGATTCGCGATTAAAGCTGCCCATCATTGTGTCATAGAGATAAGAGATCGGAATATTAACTGCCCAGTTTATCACAGCATAAATCAGTATCAAACCCCATACCAAAACAATACATTTCGACCAGCGCCCACTGCTAAACTGCATGTAAACATTCATAAGAAGCAAGCAATAACACAGTGCCCACGGCAGGTAAGGCATCATTGCAATACTCTACTGTGAAAGAAACTCCATAAAAAGATGAGATAACACAGCATTCAAAAATGACATCACCATCTTCACTATCTGTTTTAAGTTCCAGCCCCTTGTAAATCTCAAAGGAAGAAATCTGATACTCTCTCAGCTGAGCTCTCCAGGTCTCCTCCCACCAGAGCCAGGATTCAACTTATCAGAGCAACCTGTTGGAGCTTCTCTGGAGCCCCACGTTGGGCACCAATTAAATCTGTCACGGTTTAAAGCTGGGCTGGCTATTAACCAGGTGGCAGATGCTCTCTGTTAACCCTCTCCCCCCCCCAAGGGAAAGGGAAAGGGAAAAGGGAGAGAGACTTATGGGTTGGAAAGTTAAAACAGTTTTAATAAACTATAATAATGAAAAAAAGAGTATAATAACAATAATAATAGAAATAATCAAATATATACAAATATATACAAATATATACAAAACCAAGACTGAGAGCTTGGAAATCCTCCTCAGGCAGAGTTGCTCCCCCCAGCACAAGCAGAGGGGAAAATGCAGTAGCTCCCCCTGCCATCACACCTGCAGGCTTTTAACTGGAGAATTGGCAAAGCTGGTACCAATCAGTGGAAGACAGGAGGGCCCCTCCCTCCTGGGCCCCACCTCCAGGAGGCAGTGGGTTAGTGATAAATAGGAAAGTGAGAATGACATGTATGGGATGGAATACCTTGTTGGTCAATCTTGGGTCACCTGCCCTGTCTGCTCCTCCCTGCAGGTGCGAGCCCCCTTTGGCTCTTCACTCATAAGCAGTGAGGAAGTTAGCAGTGACCTTGGTTTCTCCAAGACTAATTGGCCTGGTTTGGGCCAAACCAGGACACTTTTATAAACCAGTAACTATTTCCATAGAAACTAATGAGTCTAATATTATACTTAAAATAAAATGTTTCACATATTGAAGGCGTCCTAGTTGCTTTGTTATTAACCATATTAATTCACAGCCTAAAAGAAATCTACCCATATTAATACAAAAATAGACAATTAATCTAATTTGACAGGGAAAAATGAAAACAAGAGCAGTCAAAAGCAACAAAAATTGAGGGACTTACAGTTAATACTTTTGTTAATCACTTAAAAATTTGTAATTTAATGACATTTTTGGCTAAATCCTCATGGGGTTACTTTGGAGAAATTTTTTCTGAAGTGAATAGGGATATTGATCTGGATGAGATTAGAAGTTGGGACTTCAGATCAACAATCTAACTAATTATATATTTTTAAATAAAAATACTATTTTCAAGAGGGCTAAAAATATCTTGAATCCCTTTTGAACACTGTTTTTCACATACTCCAGGGCAAAATTATATAAATTACAGATTATTATAATGATCAATTAAAAAAATCCCTAGTTATAATAATATATATAGTTAATCAAATGAATAAGAAATCTAGTTTAAAAATTATATAAAATATAATTTTTTATGCAGAATTTTGTAAGAATGTGTTTTTTGTCTTTTTTTTTCTTCTATATGATAATTGGTCTTTTTCCACAAACCTAGCTGAACTTAGAGAAGTGTTTCAGCATCAACTTTCATTAGCATGCTTAAGCTACTCAGCTGTGAATAAACCTGGAATAAAAGAAATGCACAGATAACTTAACCTAATGCTTAAACCAGAGGAAACAGTTTTATTTCCAACTTGCTCTTTCATCATTAAGAAAGCTTAATGTACAGCTTTAAATACAGAATCACAGAATCACAGAATGGATTGGGTTGGAAGGGAACTTAAAGATCATCTAGTTCCAACCCCCCTTTCACAGGTAGGGACACCTTCCACTAGAACAGGTTGCTCAAAGCCTCATCCAACCTGGCCTTGAACACTTCATCCACAGGGGATGGGGATGATCCAGGGAGGGGGCATCCACAGCTTCTCTGGGCAACCTGTGCCAGTGTCTCACCACCCTCACAGTCAAGAATTTCTTCCTAATATCTAATCTAAATCTACCCTCTTTCAGTTTAAAACTGTTACCCCTCATCCTATCACTACATGCCCTTGTAAAAAGTGCCTCTCCAGCTTTCTTGTAGGCCCCCTTCAGGTACTGGAAGGCTGCTAGAAGGTCTCCCCACAGCCTTCACTACTCCAGGCTGAACAGTCCCAACTCTCTCAACCTGTCTTCATAGGAGAGGTGCTCCAGCCTTCTGATCATCTTCGTGGCCCTCCTCTGGACTCATTCCAACAGCTCCATGTCCTTCTTATGTTGGGGGCCCCAGAGCTGGATGCAGTACTCTTGGTGGGGTCTCACAAGAGCAGAGTAAAGGGTCAGAATCACTTCCCTCGATCTGCTGGTCATGCTTCTTTTGATGTAGCCCAGGATATGATTGGCCTTCTGGGCTGCAAGCACGCATTGCCGGCTCATGTTGAGCTTCTCATCAACCATCACCCTCAAGTCCTTCTACTCAGGGCTGCTCTCAATCCATTCTCTGCCCAGACTGTATTTTTGCTTGGGATTGCCCCGACCTATGTGCAGGACCTTGCACTTGGCCTTGTTGAACTTCATGCGGCTCACACAGGCCCACTTCTCAAGCCTGTCAAGGTCCCCCTAGATGACATCCCTTCCCTCCAGCATGTTGACCGCACCACATAACTTGGTGTCGTCGGCAAACTTGCTGAAGACACACTAAACCCCACTGTCCATGTCGCCGACAAAGATGTTAAACAGGACCGGTCCCAATACCGACCCCTGAGGAACGCCACTCGTCACTGTTCTCCACTTGGACATCGAGCTGTTCATTGCAACTCTTTGAGTGCGTCCATCCAGCCAATTCCTTATCCACTGAGTGGTCCATCCATCAAGTCCATGTCTCTCCAATTTAGAGACAAGGATGTTGTGCGGGACAGTATCAAATGCTTTGCATTTTTCTATTTTACAATTTATGTTCTTTTCTGGAAAGTGTTATTATTTTGGATTTAATCTTTTGCTTATTTTTCAAAAATAAACTAAGTTCTCATTTTCCTCTTTTTGATACTAAATGGAACTACTATAGATGAAGAGCACTTGCTTAAAGAAAGCTTTTTGTTGCTTGGACTCTCTAAAGTCTGAGTGTTGTCCAGCTGAATCACATGCTCAAATAGCAAGGTGTGTAGTAATGGTGGTGTGAGGGTAAGGTTAAGTTCATAATTTCTGAGAAGACTGGAGACGTGGTGGAAATGTACAAAAATGTTTTTTCATTCACAAGTCTTCTGCTTCCACTCTTGCACCTTAGATCTGAGTAATATGAATAAATATGAACAGAAACGTTTGGCCTTCCAAAATCTGTGCCTTATATACACCTAAGAATGAGTGATCACAAACAGAAGATAGCTGACATTTCTCCTATCTTAACCATTCTTTTTTAATACTGAACATCATTTAGAGCCTAGACCAGAAAGATTTTTTATGGAGAAAAAAAAGTGGATTTGTGAGATTCAGTGATTTGTTTGTTTCTTTTTTTTTTTCTTTTAAAGCAATATAGAATATGCGTATATATACTTACTAATAGTGGTGAGCTGGAGACAGTTTTATCTTTGGAGAAAAAAAAATTTTTTCTTTTAAGACTTGCCTGTTCTGTAGGTCCCTGTGAGAGCTATAAGGAGTGCAAGTTAAGTTAGTAAATGGGATGCATTTCACTTTGCTGTTACAGATAAGCACTTAAAAACAGACACTGGAAAGAGAAAACAGTAAGTTCAATTCCACTGTGTTGTAATTCTTGTCTTCACGCTGAAGAAATAAAGAAAAGAGCAAATCTTCAGTCTTTATATAACCTTAAAGACTAATTAGAAACACAAGAGAATTGTTAGAAAATGAGATTGGTTATTAACTGGCACTTTATTATATGTACATAAATACACATACACAAGCAAACATATGGGACTTGCAGAAAATCTGGGCATTCTACCAAGTGTGTGTAAATAATATCTTATTACCTAGAAAGGAAAAGACATATTTATGAGGCGAGGAACAGAAAGAAAGAAAGAGGTGAAAGATAGAAGTCTAGCTACTTTATCTAGACATTGCTCACACATGTAAAAGACTGGACAACAGAGAAATCTATTCTGTAGTGAGAGTTTCAAAACAAAATAAAATTAGAACATCACTAGACCATTATACTTTATTTCATTAGATAGGAGATGGAAGCACTGCCATGCCAACCTCATTATCTTATTCATTCATGGCCTTAGAGTCCTAGAAAATGCTATTATAATCATGTCATTAAAAATGTGTATACTTTCTAAGGCACTGACAAAGAAGATACTGATTCAGCTCCAGATCCATACATCTAAATGCAAGTTTCTGTGGTTCAGAAATGGTGCTGAAGTTCCCTTTCACAGTCAATAATGCTCTAATCAGCACAATCCCTGGAGTATGGAGACCTATTCAGTTGACTAAGTATCAATTTTAGACTAAAATGAAGCATTTTTTAAGACCATTTTACATCCCAGCCTTTGAGAGTTGAATGCCATACTGCAACAAGATGATAAAAATCTCAATTCAAAGAACTAAAAATAAATAAAAGGCAAAGATGTGATGAATAACCTAAATCATAATACATCTATGCCTTTCAGAGCAATAGAAAACATGACTGTACATCCCAACAACCATTCGCTGACTTAGAACTAGCCAAAACAAGTAAAGCTTCCTCTACACATGGTATGCCTTTAACATTTATTCTAGAACATGCTTTGCCTTGTAGCTCTGCCTTGTAGAAATATGCATAAATTGGGATAGTTGTGTAAGTGTAAACCAGAGAACATACATAAAAAAGTTATATGTATGAAGTATCTCTGTTCAGCATGGGGTTTTAAGAGTGGAATAGGAAATAGGTGAATGACTTGAAAATCTCACTGCAATATTTAAGAAAGTTCACCTGAGAAATTATTCTAAGGTTATAGATATGTAAAAACCAAACCACTAAATAAATATAAATATGATTTTGTGACATGACAGCTCCTTCATGTTTTTTGAATTATTTCTTATCATCATCCGTTATGGTAAGTCTCCTATTCTTTTGTTCTCTGAACACTTTGTTGCTTTGCTTCATGTTTATCAAGGACAACCATGGCCATGGAGATGCACAGTGGCTATTTAGTAACTGTTATTTTTCTTGCAAACTTACACATAAATAACTTGTTCCTTGGATTGCACCCAAATAAAAGCTAAGAATTACTCAAAAGAGAACACAGTAGATTTTCTCAGTGTTAAATAAAGTTAGGGAGTGTGGTAAGAAACTTTTTATAGACCACAAACTCTTTTAATAGCCTGAACATAAAAAGTAGTCATAGAAAAATATAAATAAGGTCATAATAAATAAACAAGTTTAAGGTAGCAATCAAGCATATGGGAATAAAGTTCAGAGATTCAAAGATGAGCTACAACTTGGCTACAACTTGAGGAACATAAAATTAACAGAAATATGTAAGTAAGAAAAAAATAAAAGAAACTACAGGTATCTTAAATAATCTGGAAGTGTAGAACAGTATAGGTGATACAGGAAAGATCGTTGAATCAGACATTATGTTCTGATCTCTAGAACAGAGTAGTTGAGTTTTGACTGAACAGTAAGATAATAGCATAGACCTGAATAAGGCAGAAAGAACTTAGAGAATAACTAAGTAAATTAGATTACAAGATGCCTTGGTGAAATTCCAGTATGTAAAGACCTAACTAAAATAATCTTCGAACCGGCAAAGGTGATTGTTCAGCTCTTGCTGATGTTACAAGTTTCGAAAGAGAGGCATTGGACCTATATGTAAAAGTGAGAAAAAGAGGACTCTAGAACTAATTAATAACAAGTTACTTTAGCTTCAGCATTGCAAAAAAATAAGAAAAAGCCTGTGAATATTCAGTTAAGTATCTAAACTTAATGAAATATACAGACAGGATAAAAATAGAGTCATCAAGTAGGGATTTGTCAAGAATTGACTGTGTCAAACTAATTTAATTTAGTCCTTTCATAGAAAATCTAACAGAGTTCATAAAAGAAATAATAAAACTGATTCACTTTGACTGTAGTGGAACTTTACTTCCAAATGACATTTTCATAAAACCCCTAATGAAGTAGATGAAATAACCAAAAGTTGGGTGTATAATCAACTGAACAACTTTACCTGAAGTGTAATTATGCTATCAGACTGCATTTCTAGTGGGAATTCACTGGGACTTATGCTGGAACTTGTTCTGTTCAATATTACAGCAATATAGAGAAATGGTCTGAAATCAATAAGGTAAAATCTAATAGGTTACCAATCCACTCCTATCACACTGCACTGTTTTCCAGGGTAAACAGAGGCTTGATCATACTGTATATTTTAACAATGTCCTGCCCAGCTTAAGGATACTTGAACTGACCTGAAACAGTCTATTCAGAAAATAGTATTTCTATATGAAACATGTTAGAGGAAAGATCATTCTGCTTTAGATTGGGACATTTTCAGATACTGCAATCCTAGAGGCCACAAAAGTACCTAACACAGATATTTAAATGCTTTCACACTTAAAAATGAGAATAGGCATTCTTAGAATTCTTGCTGAATTGGGGACCCTACCGCCTAACACCTCCATGAAATATCGGTTAAGTTAAATGGAAAAATGTCCACCCCATCTTCTTTAATATTGCAGATTCCAAACCATTTAAATGAATATTAGAAGTTTCTCATACCTTTTACCTAGGCAAGCTGAACACGTTCTGGATCACAGAAACACAGAATCACAGAATGTTAGGGATTGGAAGGGACCTCGAAAGATCATCTAGTCCAATCCCCCTGCCGGAGCAGGATTGCCTAGACCATATCACACTGGAACGCGTCCAGGCGGGTTTTGAATGTCTCCAGAGAAGGAGACTCCACAACCTCTCTGGGCAGCCTGTTCCAGTGTTCGGTCACCCTCACCGTAAAGAAGTTTTTCCTCATATTTATGTGGAACCTCCTGTGTTCCAGCTTGCACCCATAATGTGGATGTGTCAGTCCATCATAACAGGTATTTTATAAGATTCCCTACAGCCATAATGCAGCCACAGATTCAATGGCATTTATCACACACTAGGATCAGAAATACATAGAGGTCAATTTGATAGACTTTGAAGTCCAGAGAAGAGATGATATTTCCTGCACTTTTTTTTTGTAGGTTTTAATAAGATTTAGGAATCTTGTGTCCATATCGCTAGAAATACCAATTCAATTTCCTCGCAGTGTTGATAACCTGGTGAAAAGATTGTACTGAAAAGGAGATCAGAGACATATATAGGGGTAGAAAAAGAATTATAATCACAGCAATCATTGTACATGAGTACATGACAAAAATTTTTAAAAATTACCCTGAACTGCTTTGAGCAGGAGGTTGGACTTTGGTTTACTAAAACCTGAAATACAGACAGGAAATGCGGAAACTAAGGATCCCTCTATTTGAAACAAAATGAAAGGGTATAACCTTCCATTTACTCCTAACTCATAGTGTTGTGAAATACCATCTCTCTCTGACATTTAATCCTATACATGGAACTAACTGCACAAAGAAGTGTCATATGAATATTTTGTAACATTAACATTGCAAAAAGTGTTTAATGCACAGCTTTAAGCCAGCTCTTATCTTAATAAAATTTTAAAATACATTTTTATTTAGTAAAATGATAGTATGTGAAAGCAGAGAAATAAAGGGATTTTTTTCTTCACAGAATCACACAGATTTTTTTTATTTTTTTTGCGTTTGGTGTTTTTCTATTGTCTCTTCATAATCTCCCGAAGTCCAACAACAAATGCAAAAGTAGCAGTAAGTTATACATTTATATTCTATCACTGGACATACTGTGGGCATGCTCTGTGCTGTGAACACAGTTACACATTGCCCTCACCTGTTGTGAATACTTACAGGGACAAAAACATAATATTATTTTAGAAGTTTTATAAGAAAGGAGAAATATTTTGTATTACCAGATAATATTTTTAATTTTTTTCTAAGAAGTATGCAAGAAGTACGCAAAGGTATTCATACCTACAATCCCCATGCTGAAATAGTTTCTCCTGGTGTGTTTACCTGAAGGGATACCAAAGGAACTAGGGAGAACAGATAGCAGTATTCAGGAAAAATTAGCAAAAATTGTCTTCAGAGATCACCTTCTTCTTCAAAAAAAAAAAAATCTCAAACATTGATGAATATTATCTTTACTTTTTCAGTTTTGTTATACATAAAATCCTTCTATTAAAAAAAGACAAGTTCACTACATTAGTAGACACTTTTTCCAGGTTAATATTCTAATTATTCATATTTTCACTGCATAAAATGATGCTTCTGTTCTGCTTATTAACAGAGGTCCTAGGGGTGAGTTCAAGAGCTCAGCCACCTCCTTGTCCATGGTTCTTCATTGTTATCTCAGTCCTTGTCTGTCTTCAGGAAATCTCCTACTAACTCTCCAGAACAAATGTGCTTTAGAGGTACTTATTAATGGAATGGGTGCAAACCAAACAGGGCCATTTAGCCTCAGGGTCAGAGTTCGGTTCTAGGACATCTTTTATTTAGCATTATAGACATAGCTTAGCAAAATACTTCAGTATTTTACAATTCATTATAATTAATGCATTTTTATTTGGTTTTCTTTGTTTTAGGAAGATTTGTCATCATCAGTGCAATATATAGAAAATGGGCTTCTGTATGAAACTGTTCATATGGTCCAAATCAGGGAAATAATTATTCTCACTAAGACAGACACCTAATAATAAAAGTGAAAAAAGAAAAAAAAGAAAGTCCAAGAAATTTGGAGGTTCAAATCTTAAATAAAAAAAAAAAAAGAAGAAGAAGAAAGATATTAGTTCTAACAGAATAAAGTACTAACATAGAAATCTCTATGCTAGAGCAAGACATGGGACTAAAAATTACAAAATGACGACATGAAACTAAAAATTACAAAATGCCAAAAGTCATTCCCAGTCCTACTGTGCTTCAGCAGGATGAACTTTCACTGCAGTTTGCCTGCATTAGCACTTCAAGTGTTTTTTCTTCCTTGGTTTCTTCATATTTATCTGAGCAGCAGAATGATAAACCATACAGTTTCAGAACTTCCAATTCCCACTTCAAAGTGCTTCCAGCACTAGATGTGCACAGTATACAAGGATCCTAATTATGAGAGTCAACAAGAAGTCCCTTGAGAAGCTGAAGAATAAGATCAGGTTAGACTATGCGTAACATATCCCAGCTTCATTCAAACCCATGTAAAGATGGATTCCAGTCTTAAGTGAATCAAGAGATTAGATGTCTTGCTCAGGAAAGTGGACACATGGCTTTGAACCTGTTATATTGGCAGAGAATATATAATCTATAAGGTTTTAAAGTTCAGTTTACCCTTTTGGGAATACAAGAATTATATGAAAAATTCAGAAGGAAGAGACATGAAAAAAATTAACTTTGACTTCTGCACATGGTTTGAAGGTTAACAGATGAGATAGTAGTGTACTGGGATAGAGTTTTGGTTAGGATAGAGTGAATTTTCTTCATAGTACCTTGCATGGTGCTATGCTTTGGATTTGTGACAAAGACGGTGTTGATAACACACCCATGTTTCGGTTATTGCTGAGCAGTGCTTACAGAGCATCAAGGGCTTTTCTGCTTCTCACACCGCCTCACCAGTGAGTAGGCTGGGGGTGCACAAAAAGCTGGAAGGGGACACAGCAGGGACAGATGACCTCAACTGACAAAAAGGATATTCCATACCATATGATGTCATGGTCAACGTATAAAGCTGGGGGAAGAAGAAGGAATGGAGGGATGTTTAGAGTGGTGGCCTTTGTCTTCCTAAATAACTGTTAAGCGTGATGGAGCCCTGCTTTCCTGGAGACAGCTGAACACCTGCCTGCCAATGGGAAGTAGTGTATAAATTCTTTGTTTTGCTTTGCTTGCTTGCACAGCTTTTTCTTTACCTATTAAACTGTCTTTATCTCAAGCCATGAGTTTTCTCACTTTTACCCTTCTGATTCTCTCCCTCATCCCACAGGAGAGGGAGTGAGCAAGTTGCTGTGTGGGGCTTAGCTGCCTACCAGGGTTAAATCACAAAAACTATTTATATTAGACTACCAAAAAATTAATTTCAGTGATCCAAAGTTCTTCCCATCATAGAGAGCAGGAGTTCAGAGAAATAAAGGTTCCCACACAGACAGGAAGCAGAAATCTAAATAATATCTTCTGGAGGCACAGAGAAGCCACAGCCCTTTTCCACTAATTACACACAAAATGTAGGCAGTTTGAATCATTCTTCTGGAGATAAGTGCTTAAATTTTTGGCTTTTTTCAAGATCTATTTAGAAATCTAGATCCTGTCAAGTGACACTTGTTATAGAATCATAGAGATGCAATAAAGACTGCCATCCTTTGAATAAAACTGTGAGAAGTAAAGACAAGGTGTAAAGAAATGTAGAGTAAGCTAACCAAGTAAGTTGCATGAATTTGACTTGGAGCATAATGGGAAACTACTGAAATATTTCAAATGGTATGGGGAGGGAGGTGGGCAGAATAGCAGATAAGAGAAATTTCAGCAACAGCTTTTTGGACTGCAAAGATCTGGGAGTATTTTTAAAGAAATAAAAAAGGCTAAAAAAATATATGCAGATATTTTGGAATAAATGTAAGAATATGTATTATAAAATGAATATACACCTATAATGAGAAAAAACTACAATGATGTTTAGACTGCTATTGTGCACAGATCATTCCTTCTCTTACTGACCAATATTGCCTTATTCCGAGTATTCCATTTTCTGTCTGAGTGCATCTGTTATATTCTGTACTATATTTAACTCGTAAATGTCATGAAGCAGGGATCATCCATCTGTTTTCTGCTTGCATGGCTGTTTTCACTGTAAGATCTTGCTAAAAGATTTAGCTTTTTTAGTGTTATAGTAATACTCATACTGGTAAATTTGTCAAGAACAAATCAAGACAATTTTAAATTTTTTCTTCAACACAATTTCTAGTTTAGTGGATAAGAGGAAAAAGAGAAAGGTAGCATACCTGGCTTGGTTGGTTGGTTGGTTTGTTTTGTTTTTCATGGCATCCTCATAAGTAAAATTAGAAAATGAGGTCTAAATGGCACAGCAGTAGGATCACTATGCAACTCACTAAAAAACTGTACTCTAAAGAATAGTTAACACTGCCTCACAAGAAAAAAATTGTAACATTTCAGATGGAGTTCAGTATATCTAACAGGTTCAATTGAATAATTTCATAAATTATTTAGATTATACAATAAAAAGGGTCCATATAAAATCTATTGGTGACTCAGAGATGGAAAAGGTTGCAATTTCTGAAGACAAAGGTAGAATTTAAATCATCTTGATAAACTGTAGAAATGTTTTAAAATAAATAAGATGAAATTCAGTAAAGACAATGGCAAAATACTGTGTTTAAACAAGAAAAAACAAAGGCATAATTGTAAAATGGGAAATAACTGACTGGAGGAAATGCTCAAGGAATATGATGTGTGATAAACGGAATTGAGTTAACAATGTGATCCTGTTGCACAAAAGTCAAATCTTATTATTATGTGTATTTAAAAGAATATCATATGTAAGACAGAATACTCAACATTTCAGCTGAAATTTTAGTTTCAGTTTTCAAATAAATTTTAGAAGAGAGAATTGCATACAAATATATATTTACCAAATCCAGAAGTGATGAGGTGTAGGAAATTATTGAAAGTGTTGTTTTAAAGGGATAATTGAAGAAGGTCTTAACATTTTTCTTTTGGTGGTGATTATTTATTTTTATGCAGGAATGGATAGGACAAGAAATAGTATGTGTATTTATCAGGGAGTTGGAAATTAAACAGTTAGAAAACCTGCTAAGCATAAGAATTTTTGGGTGTTCCTTACTTTGAATATCTATTGCTGCTGTGTTTAAGGGGAGGGTAATGAATATCTGTCAAGACGCTTGAAGTATACGTTATCTCTCTAAGAAATGGAAGAAACCCCAAACACTTAGGACATTTGCAAACTTGTTTGGTTTTTTTTTTTTTTTTTAATAACTGAATGCTTGTCTTTGGAATTAAGAACAAAATAAAACAAAAAATCTTTTGAATATGAATATGAAAACCTTGAATACGAATACTTGTTAAGTGATTATATAAACAACAAATAGAGAACTTCTTTAGAAAACTACAAGATCATATTGTACCATTAAATGCGGACACATGGTTCAGGAAGCTCCTGACCTCCAAAAGCGTGGTGATTGGAAGAGTATTCTGAGACACTACACATATATGATTATTCTGTTCACGTTGCATCCATTACTGCTCACTGTTAAAGACAGGTCAATGAAACAGATTGACCTCTGGTCTGGTTGGACCTGTTGTGTTTATGTTGTAGACATGGTAAGGAAATTGCTAAATAAAACCTTGAAGACATAAAAAATAAATGAACTACTAGAACAGGTTATCATATGTCCATTGAATCCAACAACTGATAGTTCAAATATTCTTTATGAACTGATTTTTTTTCCTCACATACTGATATTTCTGATATTATCTATTTTCTTTTGTGGTTTTCAGAACCCAAAATCAATGAAATACATAACAGTCTCAGTGAACCGTCCATCATGAATGGATTTCAGAACTATGTTCTACCATAGCAGAACTGAATCATTGTGTGAAAAACAGCAACTACACCACCAGCAAAATTAGAAGTTTAACACCCCACAGTGTTCTATTACCCCCCAAGAAATAAAAAAAAAAAATCTGTTTGACTACCATACTAAAAAGTAAACTTCATATTTCGATACAGTGCACATGGCTCTGACTTGCTTAATTCCTCACTTGATTCTGTTTTTCATTTGTTTTCTTATGAAGAAATAAGCCTGTTTGTATATGGGTTTTGCTCCTCATTTCTTTGTATTTCAAGGGTGAGTCTATAAAACAAACAAATAAACCATATCCAGTCACCACAAATCTTTGATAAGAATATCAAAGAAACAACAAAAAAACAAAAACAAAAACAAACAAACAAAAAAAACAAACCAAACCAAACCAAACCAAAACAAAAACAAAAAAAAAACCACAACCCAATCTACATTACCATATACAGCTATTTGAGGAACCAAAAAGGAAAGGTACTTTGTTGGATATGGTGTTTATGAACAAGGAATAGCTGGTCATGGATGTGAAAGCTGGAGGCAGCCTTGGCTGCAGTGACCAAGAAATGGTGGAGTTTGGGACACTAAGAGGAGGGAAGAGGGCTAAAAGCAGGAATGTAGATTGGCATTTCAGGAAAACAGACTTCAGCCTCTTCAGAGATCTACTTGGGATCATATCCCATGGGATCCATCCCTGGAGAGAAAGAGTGGTCCAGGACAGCTGGGTGATATTCAAGGATCATGTCCTCCAAGCTCAAGAAAGGTCCATCCTGACAAGTTAGGATATCAAGCAAAGGTGGCAGGAGATCCTAACTGAACTCAGACATAAAAAAGAAGTGTACAATAGGTGGCAGGAAAGGCAGGTGAACCAGGAGTTTAAAGTTACTGTCTGATCTTGACACGATAGAATTAAGGAAAGCCAAAGATGACCTGCAGCTGAATTTGGCAAGGGACATGAAAGGCAGCAACAAAGGATTCTACAAGTACGTAAAGAGTAAAAAGAAGACTAGGGAAAATATATGCCTGATGCTGAATGGAGCAAAGGACCTAATGAAATCTTATATAGAGAAAGCTGAGGTGCTCATTTCCTTCTTTGCATCAGTCTTTACCATTAAAAACAGCCTTCAGGAATCCAAGGCCCCTGAGATCAGAGATAAAGTATGAAACAAGGAAAACTTACCCTCAGTGGACAAGAACTAGATGGGGGAGCACTTCAACAAACTTGATACAACAAAGTCTGTGGGGTCTGATGGATTGTACCCATAAGTGCTAAGGGAGCTGGCTGATGTTACTGTGAGGCCACTCATCTTGGAATGGTCATGGTAATTGGGAGATATTCAAAATGCAACTAAGCACAGACCAGGACAATCTGCTCTAGCTGACCATGCTTGGAGCAAGGGAGTTGGACTTGATGATCTCAAGCCATCCCTCCTATCTGAGTTATTCTGTCGCAGGGATAGCAACTTCACAACTTTTCTGGGCAACCTGTTCCAGGGTTTGACCATTCCATGATAAAAGTGGTTTTGTATGTTTAAATGGAATTTCTTGCATGTCAGCTTGTGCCCATTGCCTCTTGTCCTGTCAGTGGGCACTACTGAGTATAGTCTGGCTTCCCCATCTTCATTCTCTCCCATCAGCCATTTTTACACATTGGTAAAATTTCCCTGAGCATTCTCTTCTCCAGGCTGAACAGTCCCAGCTCTCTCAGCCTTTTCTCATATGAAAGACAACAGAATGACAGCATGGTTGAGGTTGGAAGGGAACTTTGCAGATCATTTGGTCCAATCCCGCCTTCTTAGCTCTCAGGACCATGTCCAGATGGCTTTTGAAATTTCACCAAGTATGGAGATTCCACAGCCTCTATGGGCAACCTGCTCCAGTAGCTGGTTGCTCTCACATTAAAGGGCATCACAGAACTGTTGTTGCTCTGTCTCATGTTGCTGAATGCCACTTGTCCCTTGAAGAAGTTGGACGTTGACCACTGGGGAGTTGCATAACTGGTTAGCATGCTAGAGTCTTGTTTGTTATTGGAATTAACCTGACAAATCACTCCACCAGGAATGGCCAGGCACCAGAACCCATGGAATTGAGAAAGAGCTCTCAATCTGTCAATCCTGCCTGTGTCCAGGCTGGGTGAGGTTTCCAATGGTGCTCCAATCTCTTAATCTTCTTTGTGGCCTTCTGGATTTTTCCAGTAAGTCCATATCTTTCTTGTACCGGGGCACTCAGAACTGGACACAACACTCCAGCTGTGGCCTCACCAGTGCTTAGTAGAGGGGAAGGATTACACCCCTTGATGTGCTGGCAATGTTTTTCTAATGTAGCTCAGGATTCTGTTGGCTTTTTTTGCCACAACAGTGCACTGCTGGCCCATGGTCAGGCTGCTGTCCAACAGGAATCCCAGGTCTTTCTCAGCAGAGCTGCTTTCCAGCCAGTCAGCGCCCAGTCAGCCCCCAGCATATACCAGTGCCGGAGGTCACTTCTCCTGGGGTGCAGAATTTTGCATTTCTTCTTGTTGAACTTCAGGATATTCTTCTCAGCCCAATTCTCCAGACTGTTGAGGTGTCCCTGATAGCAGCACAACCCTCTAGTTTGTCAGCCCCTCCTCCCAGTTTTGTATAATCTGCAAAAACTTGCTGAGTGTGCACTCTGTCCCAGCATGCAGGCCATTAATGCAGTTGTGAAGCAGTATTGGTCCTAGTACTGACCACAGGGTACAAAATTAATGACTTGCCTCCAGCTGGACTCAACACTGATCACAGCCCTCTGGGCTCAGGCCATTCAGCCATTTTTCGATCCATCTCACCATACACTTATCTAACTTGTAGTTTGCCAGCTTGACTATGAAGATGTTATGGGAGACAGTATCAAATGCTTTACTAAGGATAAGCCTTACTACAGTAGAGATAAACAACAATGGACTCCTCTACGTATGTTCTATCTGTGCTTTATTCCTCATGAAATAACCTTTTGCATGTTGAATTTTATTTATTTAGACACACAGTATGAAATTCATTCAGAGTTTGGTGTCAGTTTTCTCCCGGAAATTACAGGAACTGATTTTAGGTTTCTGTTCTGAATCAAGTATGAAGATTTAAAATAAGTTACTCTCTTAGTGAACCCACCACCATCATATAATATTGTTCTGCACTCAGGTCACTGGATGCCAGGTGGAACAGCATCAAGTGGAAAGACTGAATGTGACTCACATCAGAAGGTAGGGAATGTGTCATAAAATTCATTCAGTTTGACAAAACATTTAAGTAAGACTTAAGAGAGCTCTAATGACTGAGTAACATGTTGAACTGATATAGAGACAACACTGTCTCTTTTTGGTTTTGCCCTTTATTAAATGTGCCTCAAAATACTTAATTCTTATGTAGAAGAAAAGCAGAAGGTGAATTAATGAATAGCTGAGACTGGCCCCAAACTGATTGACTGTATTTTTTCAACGAAGGATAAGAACAGAAAGAATGGGAAGAATGAGGTTAAAAATGATAGCAATAACAATGCATCATACTGAAAAAGATAGATTTGTTTTAAGGCAGGTTTTAGCAGTAAAAGCTGTATGCAATTTCAATGTTACTTTTCATTTATGGCAGGAAAGTTTACTGTTATTAAAATTAAATATACCCTGTCGGATAAGTAATGGAAATAGATTCACGACAGTTCAGCTTTAAAGGACTTGTGTAGCTAAAGGAAAATGTGCATTAACTCCTAGAAATTACAAAATTCAGGCTTCCAGGATTATAGTTTAATTATATTAACTATTCTCCAGTTCACTAGAATATAAAAATAGGTAACAAGTAGTTTCGGCCATGGATTTTTTTAGTTGGAACTACATCTTCAGGGGCAGCTGTACTACTATGAGCTTCTGCTGTAGCTTCTGTATTTGCACACATAAAGTTCTTTCAAGTTTTGTTATTTCAACCCAAAATGGAAGGTACTTGTTGACTGGAAGAATCATGATGCATACCAGCCAGGAAAAAACAAAGAAAAGGAAAAAAAAAGAGTGTGGGATTATAGCAAAAATGACCTTGAATTCAAATTACTACAGTAATTTGAGGAAGAGGAAGAAGTATAAAATTGCACAACAGATAGTTGAGAAGCAATCAACTCATATGAAAGTTATATCAAAACTTCAAATAAATAATAAATAATGGATCCTGATAACAATATATGCCTTCTGCAGAGAATGTATATTAACTAACATGAATCTTATATTCATTAGTTTCTTGCATGTCAAAATCTTTTGTGAATATTCCTAAAAATAACAGGTATAAGAACTGGAAGAAATTAAACACAGTATGAATATTAAGCTATTATTTTGTAAACATGGAATAGAGATCCACTGTGTCTTGCTTGACTGCATGAGTGCATATGTACTTTGATTTGTTTGCAACACTAACAAAGATCTGGGAAAGAAAAAAAGAAAAAAAAAAGTAAAAAAAAAAAAAAAGAAGGCAGGATCTGAAGAAAATAAAGTAACTTGGGAATATTGGATACAAAATAAGTGATACAAAGGTTGGAATCTAGTGCAATGGAACTAAAAGTACTGCATGAAATTGCTCCTGAATTGAAAACAAATATTTTAAACTTAATTTTCTTTTTTTTTTAAGAATTATGTTCTGAAATGAAGCACAAAACATGACCTCATTTATGAGGCTACTTTGAAGATTAAACAGAGCTTCCTAATCATATAAAAAATGGAAGAGGAGGATTGTAGTTTTTACCTTTGGGTACAAATAAATATTCCTGCTGGCTGCTTATTCCAGAGAAAATACTGTACACCGGCAGTTCACTGGAACTGGAGTTATGTACTTCATAATCTATTCAAGTAAAGTGAATTTCATTCTTTGCCAAATGCTAGCTACAGACTCACAGATATTTATTATTTAGCAAAACTAAAAGATTACATTAAACTATACTAGAGAATATTAACACATGTAATACAGCTGCTGTTATATAAAGGTGTGATAAATAGGTCATAAGTATTATACAACTTTTTTTGGTTTTCGGTTATATTTAAAACTTGTCATATGGTGAAGCTTACCTAAAAGCATTCTCAGACAAATGAGATTTTTACTGCATCTGCCCAGCTTTAACTCATTAAATGATTCTGGTATATGCTAACAAACAAGCAAACAAAACCAGATAATTTTTTAGGGGGGAGGGTTTCTAAAAGCTCTGGACTTCATCTGATGAACTCTAATAGTTTAGGTATGCCTGGGAAAGAAACAAATGAGAGAGAAACTCTTACTAACTTTGTTTCCTTCTAACACGTTGGGGGCAGGAAAGTTAAAAGGTGATGATACGCTTTAGACTATTGACTGCTAATTCGCTTTAGATATTGAGAAAGTAAGAGACATTGGCCTGGGGTGACATAATCAACAAGGCCATTGTCTGTTTATGCTGAATATCTAAGTCAGAAAGTGGTAAATATTGAAAACAATAGCCTCTTGGGAAATATATCCATGAATGTCCAGCGCCATGCTGAAGTCTGAGGCTGAGGAGGAACTCAGCCATGTAAAAGCCAGGCACTAGACCACACTTTGACTTTGACCAGAGGGAGTGAGCGTCCTGTTCCCTGGAGACCATAGTACCAGTTACACCTGGATCAGAGGCCTTGGCTGATGTGAGCGTGTTCTGTGCAGACTCTGTGTCTGTGTGTATGCAGGTATGTGTGTTTTGTAGAATAGAAATTGCTACTACCCACTATGACCATCCAACTTTAAGAGGAAAACACTAGTTTTTATGTCACTGGGTGGTGTGCTTCTATTCTTGAGGCTATTTGCGCCTAAATTTATCTGTGATAGATACTATATTATCAGAAGAAATTTCACATCAAATTTAAGCCATTGGTTAGGTGAAAAACCTTAATTTTCTACCAAGAAATCCCTTGTAAAACTAGTTAATTAAACTAAATTTGAAAATTATTTCAGAAGCTATCAAGTTCAAAACACGGAATATAAAACAAGTAAATGGATTGCACTTTTGGATTACAGAAATTTTTCCCAAGAGAAAACAAACAAAAAACCAAACCAACGAACCCAACAAAATCTAAACTTTTACATTTAATGTAGCACATTTGTATCAACCTAAAAATACTTTCACTTGAATAGAATGCAATTCATTAAATGCTTTCTCAGCAGCAACTTGGGGCAACGCTCTAGTATTGATGTAGACCAGGAGGCCTCCCTTCCCCCTAGGGTGAAATCGGCGTGCTCAGCTCGCTCCCTGAAATGCCTGTACACCAATGCACGCAGCATGGGGAATAAACAGGAGTTAGAAATCCGTGTTCAGTCGGGGGGTTATGATCTAGTGGCAATCACAGAGACTTGGTGGGACGCCTCGCATGACTGGAATGTGGTCATGGATGGCTATGTCCTGTTCAGGAAAGACAGGCCACTAAGGAGAGGTGGTGGAGTTGCTCTTTATGTGAGTGAGCAGCTAGAATGTATTGAGTTCTATCCAGGGACGGATCAGGAGCGAGTTGAGAGTTTGTGGGTATGAATTAAGGGGCAGGCTGGCATGGGTGATATGTCGTGGGTGTCTATTACAGGCCACCAGATCAGGATGAGAAGGGTGATGAGGCCTTCTACAGGCAGCTGAGAGCAGTCACTCAATTACAGGGCCTGGTTATCGTGAGGGATTTCAACTACCCTGATATTTGCTAGGAGGCCTACTCAGCCAGCCATCCTCAGTCCAGGAGTTTCCTCTAGTGCACTGATGATAACTTTCTGATGCAAATGGTGGATGAGCCAAGTAGGAGAGGAGCGTTGCTGGATCTTATCCTCACTAACAAGGAGGTTCTGGTTGAAGAGGTAAAGGTTGAGGGCAGCCTTGTTATAGTGACCATGAGATGGTAGAGTTCAGGATCTCATGTGGCAGGAACAGAATAGCTAGCAGAATCACAACCCTGGACTTCAGGAGGGCCAACTTTGGCCTTTTCAAGCAATTGCTAGGGGAAATCCCATGGGACAGGGTACTAGAAGTTAAGGGGCCCAAGATAGTTGGTTAGCATTAAACAGGGAACTGCTGGGCAAACTCAAGTGGAAGAAGAGGGTGTACAGATCATGGAAGGAGGGGCTGGCCACTTGGGAGGAATATAAGTCTGTTGTCAGATGGTGTAGGGAGGCAACTAGGAAAGCTAAGGCCTCCTTGGAATTAAACCTTGCAAGAGAGGTCAAGGACAACAGAAAGGGCTTCTTCAAATACATTGCAGGTAAAGCCAACACTAGAGGCAATGTAGGCCCACTGATTAATGAGGTGGGGGTCTTGGAGACAGAGGATAAAAAGAAGGCGGAGTTACTGAATGCCTTCTTTGCCTCTGTCTATACTGCTGGAGGCTGTCGTGAGGAGCCCCGGACCCCTGAGGTCCCAGAGGAAGTCAGGATAGAGGAGGAATCTGTCTTGGTTGATGAGGGCTGGGTCAGGGACTAATTAAGCAATCTGGACGTCCATAAATCCATGGGCCCTGATGGGATACACCCGCGGGTGCTGAGGGAGCTGGCGGAAGTCATTGCTAGGCCACTCTCCATCATCTTTGCTAAGTCATTGGGAATGGGAGAGGTGCCTGAGGACTGGAGGAAAGCGAATGTCACTCCAGTCTTCAAAAAGGGCAAGAAGGAGGACCCGGGTAACTATAGACCGGTCAGCCTCACCTCCATCCCTGGAAAGGTGAGGGAACAACTTGTCCTTGGTGCTGTCTCTAGGCACATCAAGGATAGGGGGATCATTAGGGGCACTCAGCATGGCTTCACCAAGGGGAAGTCATGCTTAACCAACTTGATAGCCTTTTATGAGGACATAACCCGGTGGATAGATGATGGTAAAGCTGTGGATGTGGTCTATCCTGATTTCAGTAAAGCATTTGACACGGTCTCCCACAGCATCCTCGCAGCTAAACTGAGGAAGTGTGGTCTGGATGATCGGGTAGTGAGGTGGATTGTGAACTGGCTGAAGGAAAGAAGCCAGAGAGTGATGGTCAATGGGACAGAGTCCAGTTGGAGGCCTGTATCTAGTGGAGTCCCTTAAGAGTCAGTACTGGGACCAGTACTATTCAATATATTCATTAATGACTTGGATGAGGGAATAGAGTGCACTGTCAGCAAGTTCGCTGATGACACAAAACTGGGAGGAGTGGCTGACACAACGGAAGGCTGCGCAGCCATTCAGAGAGACCTGGACAGGCTGGAGAGTTGGGCGGGGAGAAATTTAATGAAATATAACAAGGGCAAGTGTAGAGTCCTGCATCTGGGCAAGAACAACCCTAGGTATGAGTACAAGTTGGGGACAGACCTGTTGGAGAGCAGCATAGGGGAAAGGGACCTGGGGGTCCTAGTGGACAGCAGGATGACCATGAGGCAGCAGTGTGCCCTTGTGACCAAGAAGACCAATGGCATCCTGGGGTGTATTAGAAGGGGTGTGGTTAGCAGGTCAAGAGAGGTTCTCCTCCCCCTCTACTCTGCCCTGGTGAGGCCGCATCTGGAATACTGTGTCCAGTTCTGGGCCCCTCAGTTCAAGAAGGACAGGGAACTGCTAGAGAGAGTCCAGCGCAGAGCCACGAAGATGATGAAGGGAGTGGAACATCTCCCTTCTGAGGAGAGGCTGAGGGAGATGGGTCTCTTTAGCTTAGAGAAGAGGAGACTGAGGGGTGACCTCATTAATGTTTATAAATATGGAAAGGGCAAGTGTCATGAGGATGGAGCCAGGCTCTTCTCAGTGACATCCCTTGACAGGACAAGGGGCAACGAGTGCAAGCTGGAACACAGGAGGTTCCACATCAATATGAGGAAAAACTTCTTTACGGTGAGGGTGACCGAACACTGGAACATGCTGCCCAGAGAGGTTGTGGAGTCTCCTTCTCTGGAGACATTCAAAACCCGCCTGGACGCGTTCCTGTGTGATATGGTCTAGGTAATCTTGCTCCGACAGGGGGATTGGACTAGATGATCTTTTGAGGTCCCTTCCAATCCCTAACATTCTGTGGTTCTGTGAACTTTCAGTTAAGAATAGCTGCTTGCTTTCATTCTACTCTGACAAATCAGTTCAATTTCTTGTTTTGTTAAAAAAAAAGGCAAGTGATTGTTATTAACAAATTTCCATTTATTCAAATTCAGAGGGCAGTGAAATTTTGTGTAAACAATTTGAAAAAACTTGCAACATAATTTTTAGTGAGAGCAAATTATCTATAGTAACTACAATAACAGAAAATAGAAGAATATCCAGAAAAATAAATGTAAAATGCAATTCTTCCAATAGAAGTATTGATATAGTCCACTGGTTAAATAATTAGGGTAAAATTCTTAGTCACTTGTAAAAGTCTAGTATGCATTGAGGTGCCTAAATCTGAGTTTAATGTAAGTTATCACATAATGAAAGAATGACTAATGCATGTCTTCATATGGCCTTGTATCCCCCAAGGAATGGCTGTCTAAACCTGGAGAAGAAGTGCTGAAGCAGAAGATGGATACACTAATTGTATAAATCCGTACGTATTGCCTAGCAGAGCTAGCAACAGAGAACAGAGTATGGAAAAGAGAACAGACTGATACGGAAGAAAAGGTAAGCAGTATTTTGAAAAATGAGGTGGTAATCTTAAAGAAAAAAAAAGTAAGCCCACTTATGAACAGTATCAATCACAAAATAATTTTATGTGGCTTTAATTTTTACTTAATATTTACTTAAGCAGATGTGGCTGAGAAAGTAGTCATTAGTATGTATTAGTAACTGGATGATAATATCATTGTTTCAGGAACAATTTTGCATGTCTTGGTTGTTTAAACAATTGTCCCTGGAAAGTTGAAAACCAAACATAATAAGCTTTTTTTTTTTTTTTTTTAACTAAAAGTAGCTGTATATTCAAAAATGCACTCTAGTCTCATTCTTAATAAATGTCCTTTAAAGCAATATGACCAACTAAATAGATATTTGGAAAAGAGCTGTGTATTTTGCCGTGTGACTTATGCTATTAACATAAGACAAATAAAATTACAAAGAAAAAAAACCTTTCTAAAAATAACACCAGATTTATAAACAAATCAACGTTATATTTACTTGTGAATAAACAATACAAAATTAAGTATAGGAAGTTAATTTTTGAAGGCATTTATATACCTGAGATGGAATTGTTGAAAAGAACCCAAGGAAAGGAATACCTTTGACTTAAATTAAACTCTTCTACTTTAGGCAAAGCCAGCAGAACAAGTCCGACTTTGTGATGTAGGATTTTCTAATACTGGAACTACAAAATTAATCTTAAACCAGTAATTCCTCTAAAGAAAAGTCTCAATAATCTTTATTTTGCTTTATTAATCATCTTAGTTAATTCTTGTTATCAGTAATTTACCTTTAGTAATAAATTAAATTGTACTTTAGAAAACGTCTCTTTTTTTCTGCCCCAGCACTGTTAATGCTATGGATGCTGATGGCCAGGACCGACTCAACATCAGCAGTTCCCAAACAGTTCTGGACAGGACGAAGCCACCTGCCTGGCCTCTCTGGCTTTGGTCTTTTAGGGTCTTACACCTTTCCTTTTGGTATTTTCTCTCATGAATCCTTGAGATATTAATGATCTCATCTCACCAGTCCCACTATCAACTGTACCTGTGACTCTCTCATCTTTATGCCGACTTTCTCCCTTCTCTCTCTCAGCAGCCCAAGCCCCCATTATGTAGCTAGGCTGTACCAGACCCAGATAGTAACCAATCAATTTTTTTTTTCTTTTAGAAGTCCCAGATGACTAATTTTTTTTTGAGACAGTGGTCAGTCACCCTGCATTCCTCAGAAGTCTGGTCAGGAAACCAAACCTAAGTTCTTGAAGATTGCATTTGTCTGATTTGACAAAATCACCATCATTTGAATTGGAAGGAATCTTAGGATATTATCTACTCCCATCTTCTTCTTAAGTCAGGGTCAACATTGGGTTCCTCTATGTTGTCTTTGCAGTAAAATGGAGAGAAATGTATTCAGAGAATGATTCATCTGATGGTTAGAGTTATGTCTAACTTAGAATGAGAAGAACTGCTTCCCAGTAGTTCTTTCACTAGCTGTGACTACTCAAATATAGTTGTCCATGTTTCATGATGTGATCTGACTGTTTGAGAAAATGGAGTGAAATTGTTCAAAAATAAAATAAATATAAAAATAAAATAACATAGCATTAATTAAGTAGTTTAACAACTCAGCCACACTTACATGAACACTTATTTCACAAGGAAAGCAGAGTGATCATTCACAGAATATGCTGCATAACGGATTGAAAGCTAAATACTAGTCATTTCAAACTTAAGTGGTTGAAATTTAGAAAAACTTGCTAGGGTGTTAAGTATTTAGAAATACTTGGTAATTATGATATAAACATGGTCTACGTAATTTTTTCCTCTAAAACACACACACAAAAACCCCAAACCAAGACAGCTGTGAAAGTAAACAATTAAACGAAGATACCTACTTGAGTCTGGCCTGTTCATGGGTTTAATATAAATCTTTTTAGGGACCTGAATTTTGAAACTTCACACACAAAATGTATCTTAGTTTATAAAACATGCTTATGGAAACTTCTACAATTTTGGGACCTACAAGCTTTTTCCCAGCTGTATTCTCTACAGTGTTAGAAACATACTGTGTTGATAGAAACATAAACGTGTATGCTGCTTGAGAGAATGAAAAGATTACCATTTCAACATATTAGTACGTGATATATATTACCTCTTTATAGTATGTAAACTGTAGTCATTTTGCCAGTAAAAAGAGTGACGGACATTCACACTAGTTACACCCATTCATATTACTTTAATATAGCAGCGCAAGAGAAATGGATATAGAGAGAAAATGAAATTATGAAATAAAATATTAAAACATTTTATGTTTTCTGAGGACCAATAAGCTAGGCTAAAAAGTGTGTTGGAGAGTGTCCATTCTGACAGTGCTGTACCATGTGAAGGTAAGGAACTTTGGTATGAAAGGTTGACTCACTCCTTCAGCTGAGGGGGAACTGACATTCTGGATGCCGATAGCTGGTATGAACACTCTTGATATCAGGTTATTATTTAAAAGATGGACGTCTTCTCTTAATGTTCTTATTTGTAAGGTCATCTGAGTGAAGCAGGCATGGAGAAAATATGCATAGAAATAATATTATTTTGTAAGGGCCCTATGAACATTCCTCCTCATCGTGGAGGTTTGGCAAAGGTTTGGTGTCCCCTGGGACACCAAAGGGAAAGGGGGGCAGCCCTCAGCTGCACTACCTCTGTGCTGGCCCCAAGCCCCAGCAGCCAAACACTCAGGAGATGGGGATGCACTCAGGGCCCTGACAGCAGCCACCTCTCTCATCAAAGGTTGTCCTCACATCTTACACAGAACTAGTGTCGGAGGCAGTTGATAAGAAACACCCTGGCTGTGGCAGGAACACGCATGTTGTCTTCTGGTCCCCAGGTCGATTCAGAAGTCATGACGGGATATTTCAGGGTCTGTGGAGCTCTTTAGTTTGGGACTACCACAAAGGAGTCCCCAGTCACCATGGAACCAGCTCAGCTGTCACCAGACAGGCTAGGGGTTAGCCCTCAGTGACACTCGTGCTGAATTGGTTGTGAGACCAGACAACCAAATCTCCAGGAGCAGAGATACTTTCAGAGTCCCCATACTTTTCCTGTGTTAAGCTTGAAAGGTTTGGGGTTATTTTTGCATTGTGTCACCTTAAAATCTTAGGTTAGATAAATAGTTAAACTTACCACTGATGACAGACCTCCTACTTTCAGAGAGTAGGAGAATGGGACTCTCAGTCTGGAAGTGTTAACATGACTTGGCAGTAGTGCCTCCACAATTTACCTGCACATGCGTTTGTGTGCTAAAGCTGTGGCTTTGCATCTTCATGCAGGTAGTTGAACTGCAATTGGTTAATGAGGATAAAGATAGGTGGGTAAGGTGATGACAATGATTCCTGGCCTGCGGTGTTTTAAATTTTACTTCAGGAAGTATGAATTTATGTGAAAAGAAGATGGAACTAAAGGGGCTGGGTGTACAGCTCCTTCTCTGTATGGCTAGCTGTTTCTTTGGGTTCTCACTCCACCAATTAATAACTGTAGTTAAGGTATGCGAACAGCCATTATTTATGATGTATGTAGCTGCTGCCAACAGTATGCAGTCATCTCAGCAAAGACAGATATCCTACTGTGTAATAGCAAAGATCAGCAATATATGAAAGAAATTCTCCTGAAAGCCTAGATGCACAATAAAACTCAGCTATGTAAGCATGTTAGGTAGGATTTTCTGTATCTGCATAACTGTAACACAATCCTTATTCAAGACTGGGATCTAAGATGTTTACAAGCAAAGAAACAGATGGAAAAGGTTGTAAAATCTATATTTGGCAGTATCTAAGGACTGAAGATATTTTCCAGTAAGTAAAATGGAATGCAGTACTTTTTTTTATATATATAATAAATACTGGATTGTAGTATTCTGGCTGACTAGAATTGCAATTTCTGGGGTGTTTTTTTGAGGATGAGGAGTTGTTTGTTAGGTTTTTTGTTTTCCCATTTAAAGCTATTAAGGGGAATACATTTCCCCTTAATAAATAAATTGAATACTGAAACTCAGATTGTGCTGGGTTTGAATTTTTGCTTTTAGTTCTTAGTAAGAAATAGTGACCTATACTATAAATTGAAAAAATTAATAGAGAAAGTATTTTTTGTTTTTCTTTGGGATTCTTTTCAGAACAGAGTTGATATGTTTTTATGTTCTTTTCATATTAAGGTCCATTTCTTAACAGTACATTCTGGCCTTACATTTAAAAGTATTTAAGAGTGAGAAACTGTTGCTGAAAGTAGGCTCTTTTTTGTTCATTACATACTGTTTTAAAATTATTAAATTCACATTCATATTTAGCTTGTAAAACAGATGTTGATATGCATGATAAGAACAATACATGTCTCAGTATTCCAGGAACAGCAATGTAATAATATGTATTAATTACAGACAGTTGATATCTTTATCAGAGGAGAGGCCATCAAGGAGACCACGGTGGTGGGCATCTGGTACAGACCACCTGATGAAGTGAAGAGCTAAGATGAAGTATTTAGACAGTTAGATAGAGTCTTATGGTAGTAGGCCTGTTGTACTCAAAACATTAGAAACACTAAGCAGGATTTAATTATGAGAACCAGCTGTATAAGTCACAGTTTGGAACCAGGTGTCTCTTGATACGATATGCAGTTTCAGTTTTTGGTAACATCAAAGACCTTGAAAATATGAACACATCTAGAAAACAGAGGACATACAACCATAAACTACTCAGAGATGGTCCTTTGCTAGTGCCTACATAAATGTGACCTAAGAAGGTTTTGTTTTTAAAAGGCAAGCAGCAGCAGCTAAGCAAGAACACAAACATCAACAAGCAACAGAATAAGTCACCTTCCCTGTTCTGGGAACATAAGCCCCCACCCTGAAAACATTCTGCAGTATGTAGTCCAGGGTGGAGACCAAGCACTAGGGACTGTTGAGAGATGGAAACATCTGGAGTGGAGGTGGAGGGAAGATTTGATGGAGAAGGAGAAAGAAGACAAACTTCCTCCACTTCCTGCTTCTCTCATGGAAGAGATCTCCAGCCTGATTACACTGACCTCGCTGACTAAGAATGATCAAGGACCGCAGCCATCAGCACATAGTATCGTCTTTGTGGTCATGTATGCTCACAGCTAATGTAGGATATGTGTTTTAAGGATCAACTGCTTTCAAAAGGTATCAATAAGTGATAATGAGTAAGAACTAATCACTGAAAATACCTGTTATTAATAGATGTCAATCCGGTAAAGTGTTGCTTAACAGTTTGAAATTGGGTTGATTTATCAATTGTTTGAACAGTCCTGTTTTAGTAATTTGCAAGTTTCAGAAATCTATATATTTACATGTATGTAATCCACGGTGGAGACCAAGTACTAAAGACTGTTGAGAGACGGAAACATCATACATACGCATGTATGCACTCATATACACATGCACATTTTCAGCTGTGATTCTTTGCTTGCTGTGTCTGGTGACAGAGCTTGGGAGAGAGAAGTATCACATTTTTTGGAAGAGGGCCAAGGTAGGAATCATTTATGCAAAATGGGCATATAGGAGTTTACAGGATGGAAGAGGATGTATCCAAGCATGTAGAGGAGGTGACCAAAACCACTGTGAGTCTGCTGCCTTCAGCTGTCCTGGAAAGGCTGCAGTGGCAGACAAAGGGCAGGTGTCTGATACCTATAAAAAGGCAATGCCCATTTATCTTCAAGAAAGAAAAGACAGAGGATCTTGGAAACTACAGAGTGTTGCATTCAAAATTTTGCCATGGGCAAAAAGAAAAATTTTAAACATATACGGAAAAAAGAATTAATTGTTAGACTTGAAATCTTTATTATGTTATTGAAATACAACATGTTTATAGTCCAGTTGTAACAATATGAAAAGGTCTAGTCCAGGTTAATATAGCAACGCCTGAAGAATAAGACAGTTTAAATTCTTATATGACCGCTCTCCCTCCAATAGGTATTTACAGCCCCTCTTTGATGTTAGAAAGATTTCTCTGGGTGCTATGACTGGCTCCTCCCATGTCCCCAGGCAGCAGGGGAGGGCTGCACTGAGCTGGCAGTGACATGACGGGGCTCATCAGGGAGCAGTCTGATCTTCATGGCCAGGGCTCTTCTTTCTCAATCCTGGCTGAAGTTGGTGACACCTTTCTGTGCCTTCCTCCACTCCCACTTGCTGACTGCCTTCTAGGGGCTCCATGGGGAAGGTGGGAGATGGTTCCCCCATCCCATGACACAAAGGGCTGCTGTCACTCCCATCCCAGGTCAGTCAGGTCGTTTCCCCTGGCTGGTCGGTGGTGCTCCCCAATTCGGGGGCAGCTCCCGCTGGGCAGTGACAGTCATGGGAATGCAGGGTGGGGGAACTGGCTCCCAGTGGCTCCAATGAGCTCCGTGTAGTTCGCATAAAGTATTTATTTCTCACATTATAAAACAGAACAGAAATGTTCAATTGGGGTTTTTTTTTGGAAGGAAATCTTGTGGGGAGAAAAATGAGTAGGTAGGACAAAGGCAGAGGCTAATTAAAGGTATCATTTCTGGTTCCTACCAGAAAGCCTAGCAGGGACTTTTGATGCACTGGGTTTATTTAATGACTTAAGATTTATGAGTCAAATTTGGCCCTGAAAATGCTGGCTGCAAAATGTTTTTAGAAAACTTTTTTTCTGCTTCCATTTTATAGTAAGGGTGCTTCAAGCTCAAGAACTTGCTACAATTACACTATACCAAGTATATAAGTAGTTTTATGAGCAATGAAGCTAATAGTTTCTTAGGTTTAAGTGTCTGTTGGCTGGCTTTTTGTTGTTTGTTTTGTGTTCTTTTAAGAGAATTATAGTCATATTTCATTCAGCAGGAATAATTTGATTACACAGCCAAAAAATATTCAAAAAACTTATTAATTCTCAATAGCTTGTATCTTCTCTAACAGCTACTAACTTCTGTGCCACTCCTAAGAAGGTAACTCTTTCAGAGAGCCCTTGCTCACTCTTAGTTCTGCCTGGAATGAGAAAAAAATGATCCAGAGATTACCAGTGGGGAAACAAACACAGATAAAATAATGATTAAACTTTGTTTTCCCAGGGAACACAGTTAAGTAAATAAAAAACACCATCTTTAATATAGTGCACAATCAACGCTTCCTGGAAAATGCATATGCTTTCAATAAACATAATGTTTAAGGTGTATTAGGGCTTAATGCTATGAGGGGAAAAGAATTTTCTCGAAGAACAGTGTCTTGTAATAAGTCTTACTAGGAAATACTTTTATGACATAGAGTTGAAACTTTAGTAAAGAACAAAATACCAGTCTGAAGCACAAACATTACCTTTTGATGTTTCTTTAGCCAGTTAAGCTAATGAAAGTCACAGATACTTAGCAATTGGTTTAAGATCCTGAATGGCTAGCAGGACTCCACTTTAGATTTCAAATTAAATAAACAATAATTAAATAAAATCTTTTAATTACCTGAATATTAAAAAAACTAATTTGGATAAGTGGTGAGGTGGGAAAATCAATATACAAATTGTGTGATTTAAAAAAAAAAAAGTTTGATGAGAAGAAGTAGAGACGAATACTTCTTTTATTAGACATAGTAATGGAATGCTTTGAGCTAGAAGGGGCAAAAATGGTGCTGGAACAGATGTTCTTATTCAGAAAAAGAGTTCTTGAAGCTCGGAGAAATTAAAATGCTTAAAATTTGCTTATTCACTTATTCTATATACTAAAAAATATCCTTTTAGCAAGCTATTTCCTTTCCACCTTTCCTCCCTGCCTCCCATTCCAAATACCTACAACAGAAGTTTTAGTTTTAATGAATAAATCATAGCTTTCAGTAAGGTCCAAATAACAGTAACCTACTTAAATTTAACAGTACTGCTGCTGAGAATCAAACAACCTTTACCAAAGCCAGAGACAAGATGGACAGTTGAGGAGAGGCATAATACTTTACGCACTGTATCAGAAGGGGAAATTCTAAATATAAGCAGAAAAAATAGAAACAGTAGTGGTTTAAAAAAGAAAGAGTGACAGCATTATTCTACCTGTCAGTGTGTGCATCTTCTATACCATCTTCACCGAATATGTTTACAGAAAATAGGTGCTCCTCCAGATGAACAGATAAATATTAGATAGGAAGTGTCTTGATGATTAAAATAAAAACCAGAGATATAAACAACATATATAATAAAAGTATCCTGAGTATTCATTCACATTCAGGAATAGGCTGAGTCATAACAATAAAACAAAGTGTCAGCTCTTATCTCATCAGAGATTTCCCCTTATTAATACAAATTTCATCTTTTTGGGGATATATATTGCTAGCAGAGATAAAACTGGTGAAGCTGTAAAATGAAGTGCTGATAAATCAGTAAGTTACACAGTTCCTTTTTCATCTGTTTTAAAAGTCAGTATTGCACAGTGTCCTAAACTGAATGTGTTAGATATGCTGCTTGAAGAACAAAAACCGGTCAGAAATCCTTATCTGTAAGAAAAGCCACAAATCATGTTTGTGTTAAGACACTGGTGTTTGTACTTATCACAACGCTAATTATTAAATATTTGAATGAATGAAAAGTTATGTCCTTAAAATACCATACATTTATACTTGACTGTTCCACAGGCTGCTGCTAGTTTGTTTTTCCCTCTCAGAGAATTATTTGATGGCTGGACATGGATGTCTAAAACACCTTCGATAATATTTTCACACTTGTATTCATAGCATTTTCTGGGAAACGCCATGTTTGTATAACAGTGCCCAGACTAGGAATGTCCCTTTCTCTAAGGCTTATAATTAATTACAGTGACTGAAACTTGAGCAACTTTTGAGGGTATCTGTTCAATCTTGATGGTTTTCTTCCATCCATATACAGCAGAAAAGATGAATTTACTGCACTAAACTGTTTTCGGAGGATTTTTTTATTCAATATTGTGTTTCTTCCTTGGAAATGGGTATAAAATACCCTAGCTAATGCAGGATACAGAAGGCACAAAACTCAGAATATTAAACAGTATAAAAGTTATTTCATTTCATACTTATCTGAAATTGCCACAGACAATCTCCATGTTTGCATATAAGGCTGAAAGGTGTGCAGGTGAACAACAACCTATTTTGTAACTTAGAGGGATCTAGATAAACAAACAGCTCAACAGTTTGAATTATAACAGTCAGAATATTCTAATTTAAGCTAAAAATGTCTGTCTCTGAGAGCTGTACTTGTCTGAAGATAGCAAATTAATGAATTTATTGTTTTTACAATTATAGTACCATAGTATCTTTAAAAACCTGCTTTCATGTGGGCATGAATGACACCGCAAGCCAGAACCTGGGCAGAATCAAGGAAGACTACAAGGCACTGAGGGTGCAAGTGAAAAATATTGGTGCCCAAATTATTTTTTTCCTCCATTTTGCCAGTCAGAGGAAAGAGGGCAGCCAGAAATAGGCATATAATGGAAATCAACCCTTGGCTTCGTGGCTGGTGCTGTCATGAGGGTTTTGGCTTCTATGACAATGGGACATTGATAACTATAACTTGTTAGGGAGGGATGGGATCCACCTCTCTACAAGAGGCAAGGGAATCTTTGACAGCAAGCTGACCAACTTGGTGAGGCAAGCTTTAAACTGAAAGGCTTGGGGGGTGGGGTTCAGAGTGGTAATGCTCATGCCATCGCTTCCAACGGGGGAATAAGCCAGACCATTCAGAACAGCAAGAAACATTCTATACCTGCCTCCCAAGATGGGAACCAAAAGACCAACCTCCTCAAGGTTATGTATAAACGTGGACGATCCTCTTGCACCTATTCTGGGAAACCTTCATGCTTGACTACCTCTCTAAAATGCTTTTTCACCAATGCACGCAACATGGGGAACAAACAGGAAGAATTAGAGATCTATGTGCGGTCGCAGGGCCATGATCTCGTTGCGATTACTGAGACATGGTGGGATAGCTCACATGACTGGAATGTTGTCATGGATGGGTATGTACTTTTTAAGAAGGACAGGCCAGCAAGGCGAGGAGGTGGAGCTGCCCTTTATGTGAGAGAGCCACTGAAATGTATCGAGCTCTGCCTAGGGGTGGATGAAGAACGAGTTGAGAGCCTATGGGTAAAAATTAAGGGGCAGGCTAATATGGGTGACACTGTAGTGGGTGTCTACTACAGGCCACCTGATCAGGAAGAGCAAGTAGATGAGGCCTTCTACAGACAGCTGGAAGGAGTCTCATGATCGCACACCCTGGTTCTCGTGGGGGACTTCAATCACCCTGATATCTCCTGGAAAGACAACACACTTAGGCACCCACAGTCCAGGAGGTTCCTGCAGAGCATTGATGATAACTTTTTAACACAGGTGGTGGAGGAGCCAATGCAGAGGTGTGCTGCTAGACCTTGTGCTAACAAATAACGAAGGTCTTGCTGGGGATGTGAAGGTGGGGGGTAGCCTTGGCTGCAGTGACCACGAGCTGGTGGAGTTAAGGATCCTGCATGGAGGAAGCAGGGCAAGAAGTAGGATCACAGCCCTGAGCTTCAGGAGAGCTGACTTTGGCTTCTTCAAGGACCACTTGGGGATATCCAATGGGATCTGGCTCTAGAAGGTAGGGGGGTCCAAGAGAGCTGGTCAATATTTAAGCATCATCTCCTCCAAGCTCAAGATCAGTGCATCCCTATGAGTAAGAAATTGAGCAAAGTGGGTAAAAGACCTGCATGGATGAACAATGAGCTTTTGGAAAAACACAAATGGAAGAAGGAAGTCTATGGAATGTGGAAAAAGGGTCAGGCCACTTGGAAGGAATACAGGAAGATTGTCAGAGTATGCAGGGAGGCGACAAGGGAGGCCAAGGCCCGCTTGGAATTAAATCTCGCAAGGGACATCAAAGACAACAAGAAGGGCTTCTTCAAGTACACCAGCAGCAAAAGGAAGACTAGGGAAAACGTGGGCCCGCTGCTGAATGAGGAGGGTGCCCTGGTGATGGAGGATGCAGAGAAGGTGGAGTTACTGAATGCCTTGTTTGCCTCAGTCTTTACTACTAAGGTCAGCCCTCAAGAATCTCAGACCCTGGAGGTACAAGAGAAAGTCTGTAGAAAAGAAGACTTTCTGTTGGTTGAGAAGGATCAAGTTAGGGATCATTTAGACAAACTGGATAACCACATATCTATGGGACCCGAAAGTATGCACCCACGAATGCTGAGGGAGCTGGCAGCTGCTATTGCCAAGCCACTTTCCATCATCTTTAAAAGGTCATGGAGAACAGGAGAGGTGCCTGAGGACTGAAGGAAGGCCAATGTCCCTCCAGTGCTCAAAAAGGGCAAGAAGGAGGACACAGGCAACTACAGGCTGGTCAGCCTCAATTCCATCCCTGGAAAGGTGATGGAACAGCTCATCCTGGATGCCATCTTTAAGCATGTGGAGGAAAAGAAGGTTATCAGGAGCAGTCAACATAGATTCACCAAGGGGAAATCATGCTTGTCTAATCTGATGGTCTTCTATGATGACATGACCAGCTGGGTACATGAGGGGAGAACAGTGGATGTTGTCTACCTTGATTTCAGCAATGCTTTTGACACTGTCTCCCATAACATTCTCATAAGAAAGCTCAGGAAGTGTGGGTTAGATGAGTGGAGCATGAGGTAGATTGAGAACTGGCTGAATGGCAGAGCTCAGAAAGTTGTGATCAGCGGTGCTGAGTCTACTTGGAGGCCTGTAGCTAGTGGTGTTCCCCAGGGGTCAGTACTGTGTCCAATCCTGTTTAATTTATTAATCAATTATCTGGATGAAGGGACTGAGTGCACACTCGGCAAGTTTGTTGATGACACAGAACTGGGAGGAGTGGCTGATACACCAGAAGGCTGTGCTGCCATTCAGTGAGACCTGGACAGGCTAGAGGGCTGGGTAGAGAGGAACCTAATGAAGTTCAACAAAGGCAAGTGCAGGGTCCTACACCTAGGGAGGAATAACCCCATGCACCAGTACAGGCTGGGGGTTGACCTGCTGGAAAGCATCTCTGTGGAGAAAGACCTAGGAGTTCTGGTGGACAACAAGTTCACCATGAGCCAACACTGTGCGCTTGTGGGCAAGAAGGCCAATGATATCCTGGGGTGTATTAAGAAGAGTGTGGCCAGCAGATCAAGGTAGGTTCTCCTCCCCCTCTACACAGCCCTAGTGAGGCCACACCTGGAGTACTGTGTCCAGTTCTGGGCCCCCCCGTTCAAGAAAGACAAGGTACTACTGGAGAGAGTCCAGCAGAGGGCTACAAAGATGATTAGAGGACTGGAGCATCACCCTCATGAGGAGAGGCTGAAGGAGCTGGGTCTGTTTAGTCTGGAGAAGACTGAGGGGGGATCTTATCAACACTTACAAATACCTTAGGGGCGGGTGTCAAGAGGATGGGGCCAGACTCTTCTCAGTGGTACCCAGCGACAGGACAAGGGGCAATGGGCACAAACTGAAACATGGGAAGTTCCATCTCAATGTGAGGAAATATTTCTTTCCTTTGAGGGTGACAGAGCCCTGGAACAGGCTGCCCAGGGAGGTTATGGAGTCTCCTTCTCTGGAGATATTCAAAACCTGGCTGGACATGACCCTGTGCAATGTGCTCTAGGGGAACTTGTTTTGGCAGGGCGTTGGACTAGATGATCTCCAGAGGTCACTTCCAACCCTAACCATTCTGTGATTCTGTGAAAAGGCTTTTTTATTATTAATACAATACTGTAATTAGTTCATTACGTGCTGCTCTCATTTGCTTAAGTTACAGAGTATATGTAAAGAGAGAATTACTGTCATTCTGTATAAATCAAAATCCCCAAACAGAAAGAAAAAATTAAAGAAATAAGGAATGGTTTTGTAAATGTCATATGGGTAATACTGTAGAAGTGTCCATACCAAACACCATATTCATAGCTGTGTTCATAATAATGTGAAATTGTACAAATATAAATATGGAATAATATACATATTACATTGTTGAAAAATGAGAAAAAAAATCACAACACACAATTACGGTTAGGAAAGTTTGAAATGACATAGCATTGGTAGAGAGAGAAAACTTGACAAAAGTAGGTAAATTTAATGGACTGTTGTGACAAATTACTCAAACACATAGCTTACGACAGTTCCCTTGATGGAAGTAAAGAAAACCAGTCACCTTTCAGAATAAGAGGGCTGTATTCTGATCCTGACTGACCTTGATTGGAATTTTGTGACTGAACATGATTTCTTAGGACACCTCTGCATAGCAGAATAAAGGTGTGATCCAGAGTGAGCCCAATTTTTCTGACTTCTAGATTTTTCAACATCAACAACAATTAAGACATTAATATTTATGGGTATACTGGGAGAAAGCAAATTCTTCAGTACTCAGAATTTTTATTCAGATTTTTGTCGTATGACAGTGGCATAACAACTTCTTAGGGCAAGACTGGGTCTGTGTGCTATCCCCAAGTACGTGGACAATAGCGAATTCATACTTCTTTACATTTCTCCATTGATCCAATTGTTTCTGGAACAATCATAACCCATCATGTGTTTCTTGAATTGGACCCTACACATTCCTATTCTCTCTGACAGGACAATAGACAGTCAATAATATAATATATACAACACATTTATACATGTTTCTTGTATTTAAGGTTCTGTGGGTTATTCATATGTTTTAAAGTAGGCATGCACTTCATGTGTTATTACATTATGGCCTTTTCATTAATGAAGAAACAAGGTAGTTGGATCTTGTGTGTTCAATAATTTATTTCCATAGGGATATTCTACATCATGACATAGACAGAAAAAAATATAGTTATTTCACATGAGAATTAAGCAGCAAGGTATGCAGTAGCCTATACATTCCTATTCTCTTTCTTTTCTAATAGTAATTACAAAGTGAGAAGTCCAAGCGTAGATTAAAGGTACACCTCATAGACCTTAAAAATTAACAACATGCCAGTCCAGTAAACATTTATAAAATCTGCTGACAAGACAAATGATCAGATTAATAAAATAAAAATAGATAAATTGCTAACTGAGGAGATGGAATTAATTTCATTGTATTTGCTTTCTTTCTTCCCCAACTTACTCCTCAAAATTGTACTGCTGGTAAGTGGCTTGAGTAACTGAAGAATGTTTATAAATATATTGTGAAAATATTATACTTGATTATTTCATATTCCTCAGCACAAGAAAGAGATAATTGAGTTCCTAACATCTGAACATGGCTTGGTTAGAGAGGATGAGATTGTTTTTTGTGAACTCAGATGTGATACAGTGAACACTGGGTATATTGGGTTTACATGGCAAGTTTTAGGTAGCAGGGAGGCTACAAGGGTGGCTTCTGTGAGAAGAGATCAGAAGCTGCCCCCATGTCCGACAGAGCCAGTTCCAGGACAGATCCACTTCTGGCCAAAGTTGAACCAATCAGCGACGGTGGCAACACCTCTGTGACAACATGTATAAGAAAGGATAAAACTGATGTGAAACAGCAGCTGGGAGACAGGAGACAGAAAATGTGAGAGAAAAAACTCTGCAGACACCAAGGTCAGTGAAGCAGGAGGGGGAGGAAGTGCTCCAGGCACTGAAGCATAGATTCCCCTGAAGCCCATGGTGAAGACCACGGTAACTCAGGTTCTTCTCTTTCAGCCCATGGAGGTCCAGAGTACAGCACAGAAATAGTGAAATTGAGCCTGGGAAGAAGGGAGGGGGTGGGGGGAAGGTGTTTTAAGATTTGTTCTTATTTCTCATTATCCTACTCTGATTTGATTGGCAATAAATTAAATTAGTTTCCCTAAGTAAAGTCTGGTTTTGCCTGTGATGGTAATTGATAAATGATCTCTCCCTGTCCTTATCTCAACACGTGAGCCTTTCACCATATTTTCTCTCCCCTATCCAGTTGTGGAAGAGGAGTGAGAGAGTGGCTTGATGGGCATCTGGGCACCAAGGTCAACCCATTATACTAGGCTATCTATTTAGCTTTCCTCGTAGCAAAAATGCATAAGGAGCTACACGCTTTCAAGGAAAATTCCAATTTAATTAACAAAAATCAATACATTAGTGCCATATACAAGCCTTTTGTACTGCTATGTTCGTTAGTCTGGGTTTTAAATGGGAAATCAGTGTAATGGAATTCCGAGTACATTCTTTTGTGGCTTGAGAAATGCTACACACTATTGCTGAATCATGGAGATTTTATGGGATTTTACCCAATAATCATTTTATTTGGTACCACAATAAAAATTTAATAACCCCCCTGGCTATGTAAAGTTTATTTGCATTTGAAAATAAGATCATTCTTCTTCCATGTTTAACAGAGATTTGGAAAAATCTCAGCTTTTGTTTTAATCATTGTATTTTTGTTTAACATTTATTATTTTACTAAAGGTCATTCATTCTAAATATTTATAGCAAATTTCAATTATATTGACTTAGTAATCAACATGAAATATGTAGATAATACGTGTATAACAGAATGGAGACAGATCCTCCAGAAGTATTTTGTTGTTTGTCTTCTGTTGATGGTCTTCAGAGTTAAATACTGGTATGCTAATTGTTGCAACTGAGGCCTCAGAATAATAAATGGAAATTCTCTGCTCAGGTGATTTACATCAAAGAATTCAACATCACAGCTAACATGCTAATCTAAAGGGCTCCACACTAGCAAATTGAACAAGAACTCTATTCAGGCATACGCAGATGCTTTTCCACAGCATCTGGTTCTTCTGGCTAGCTAGCACTTTTCTAGACAGGGCTTATGAACAGTTGAAGAGCTAGCACGAACACTAACTCTGACAAATAGACAGCGTGAATAAGGTCATCCTGCTTTTGAGGGTATAAGTTCAATCACAGACCTACAAACTGTGGCCTAGTACCTGTCTTTAGTGAGAGAGAAAGAGCCTGACTGGATTTTATTTATGGCATAGTTTTAGTCAAGATGATTCAATTTCCAATACATGCTTTACTGCTCTGCGTAATGCTTAACAATTAACTTGAAACTAGATCCCTCTGAGAACCAGTCAGTCTAAGGAGTCTAGAGACCTGTTCAGCTGACTGGCTGGATTTGTTCAATTCAGGCAATGTGAAAAATTCTCTAGACTCCATTGACTATATTGATTATATTTTCTTAGACTATAATGAATCCTCACTATGTAAGTGTTTGCCTGCTCCTGTTGACCTGAATTTATGAATCTGAATCAGCAGCTGAATCCTACCCAAATGTCTGTCTGTAGCTGAGATGTAAAGGCAACTTTCAGAACTCATTTCAGTCTTTAGTATTGAGATTGGTGTTTAAGATTATTCATCCCACTACGTTTAACCCAAACTAATTTCCGCTTCCTGATTTCCAAGTGGTCCTTCCCTTTTAGTCAGAAGAGAAATATCTACTCACCAGTTACCCTGTTCATTTTACACATGCTTTCCAAGAACGCATTCTAGTAACTTTTTGGAGACACTGGCCGACATAGTTCTTAGTGGAAATTTGTTTATATCAATTCCATATTCCATAGTAAGGAACAAAGTATATTTTTCTTCTACTTCTTTAGGACTACTAGCAATGTTAAAATCAGATTTCCACTAAGAAAACAGAAAAAAATAGATATAAAAGTACTTCTCTGAAAAAATAGGACATTTGATGAGGAATACTGACACAGCAGGGCTCTGTCTGTGTGCATGCTTAGAGTGCTTAGTCTTTAGTTCCAGGCCAGGCGAGTCATCAGGCCCAGGAAATGCTCAATCTCTACCTAGATAAGACAATGGACTGATCTGCAGCAAAGTAACTAACAGAATCTATAAGTGGGGATTTGAAACCAGGTAATTGGCTGAACTTCTAGTCCACTTCACAACAGAGGAACTAGCTAAATGATACCAGAGCTATCTGGGTGGGCCAAGAATTTTGAAGTCCCCAAAATACCTCCAGGCAGTTCCTGCTCTGCATACACTAATTAATAGATACTATTTACATGCTTAAATATGTTGTTTAACTTTCTCTGAAAGGAAACTGGGCAGTCCAGGGGACTTCCTCAGGGAGCTCCTGATGTAGATAAATGACATTGACCAAACTGTACAGCAGATGGATAATCTGAAAGAGTCAAATAGATATTGCTCCTGCATTTGCAGGAGTGGTCAAGAACAGTCTTCTGTATACAGTCTAAGAAAGTTAGGATGTACACAGTTTGTACATAGTTGGTGTACACAGTTGGTACACAGTTAATAATCAAGATCAATGGGTCATGTGTGTGTGGGAGCAGTCACATAGGATCAGGGGCTAGATGGGTTATAAGAGGTCACCAGCATATCAGTTCAGGAGTCTCACCCAAACCAGTCAAAGATGCCTTTGCAAGGACCCTTGCAACAGAGACTCCCATTACCATTTAGATGGCAATTGACTATCCTGTCAAGAGATTTGGATTCCCCACATCTGTATTACCCTATGCAAGAGATCCCAATAAATCAGTATTTTTAACTGATGCTTAGGTGACCACCTAAGCAACCAGACATAGAATCTATCTTAGCACACTTGTGGGTTTTTGTTGTTGTTGTTGTTGTTTTTGTTTAAAAGTTCTGGGAATGGAAAATGTTTTTAAACATGCCAACAAAATTATCAAACAATGAAGAGTCTTAAAATTTTTCACTGAGCATTCATAGAATCATAGAATATCTCAAGTTGGAAGAGACCCATAAAGATCATTGAGCCCAAATCCCTACTCCTCTCACGACTACCTAAAACTAAACCATGTGTCTAAGAGTGTTATCCATACGCTTCTTGAACTCTAACATGCTTGATGCCATGACCACTTCCCTGGGGAACCTGTTCCAGTGACTGACTACCCTCTCAGTGTAGAACTTTTTCCTAATGTCCAATTTGAACTTCCCCTCACTCAGCTCCATAACATTTCCTCTTAACTTATCACTGGTCACCAGAGAGAGGAGGTGAGCACCTTCCCTTCTGCTGCCCTCCTTGAGGAAGTTGTAGACTGTAATGATGTCACCCCTCAGCCTTCTTTTCTCCAAGCTGAACAAACCAAGTGACCTCAGCCGCTTTTAGTAAGTGTTGCCCTTGAGACCTTTCACCATCTTGGTCGCCCTCCTCTGGACACACTCTAACAGTTTGATGTCCTTTTTATATAGACACACACAAAACTGCACACAGTACTAAAGGTCAGGTCGATTTGAACAATATAGTAGAACAGCATCATCTAATACTGTGTGAAAATTATTGTAGGTATATGTTTTGGTTAGGATATTAAAAATAACACAATTAAAAAATACAATTTAAAAATGAATGATCACCTACAGCAAATATCACCATTGCTTTTGTTCAGATATACTCAAAGCTAATTCAGTCTGTTTGAAAAAATAGAGAGTTGATATTTTCATCTCTAGCGTATTAAGTTAGCCATATGATTGATACACAGAAGACAGCTAGCTTGTCTTTTATATTGTTTAGAGGGAAAAAATCCACAAGACAAAAACTCAGTCACAATGCAGTCAGCTAGCTCCCAAAGTTACATATTTAGGCAAGTAAGATTAAGTTTTAAAATAAATTTTAAACAGCTGACTGCAGGGACCAATCAACCTTGTGTTTTATTCAAACATTGCAGGGTTGTTAAGGAAGATTCTGGAGTGAAGTACATGGAAAGATCTTTGTGTGTTAAGTTACGTATAAAATGATTCACTTACTAACACATGTGACTTTCTAGAACATCCTGATCCAGAGAAGCAATTAAGCACATGTAGGAGGATTAAGCATGCAGGTATCCTATAAAGTCTAAATGAACAGGGGGCTGACTGACAGAAGGGCATTTTAAACTCTAAAGAAATCTGTAGCTAATGAATGACTCCTTGTAAAATGTTCAGAAATCAGTGGAGCTCTGGAGGAAGTTAAACAAACAAAAGATTGAAATTGCTGCATTCATGTCAAAACCTCTTACCTATGAGAAAAAAATGTTTGTTGTGGCCTCTGAGGTAGACCTGAAACATCCAGTTTGGTGGTGAAGCAGAGAATAAGCAGAGAAGTGCCACATAAAACTGACTGTACATTTAGTAATAATGAATGGGTGGCTCAAAGGATTGTAACAACTCTGTTAATATACCTTACACATTTAGATTTTTCAGTCACATGGCTCTGTGTGTCTGAATCCTTTTATCGATTCTGAAAAATTCTACATTTGATCTCCCTCTTTTTTCATGTAGACCAATAATAAATACCTTGCGTAATGGACTGCATAAATTACCTATACAGGAATTGCCAAAACAGCTAAAAACTGATATCCTAAATGACAATGTCTTAACAAACAAATGTGTGGAAGTCAATGCATTCAAAGGAATTACTTTTGCTCTCAAAATATACTTTATAGATTAATTTAGATTTCAGCTTTATTTGTGGTTTTGTATTTTTTTTTATTTTTTTTAAACTTTTTTTTAACAGAAACTCTATTTTGTGACATAACAGTATGATCTGAACAACAAAATAAAGAAAATTTTCAGTCTCATATATCAACTGGACTTGGCAACAACATTATAATATTGCTTTAAGATCTGTAATAACTAATATATTTGCAAAGCTAAGAAATAATAGATATTTTTATAACGATTAAATGTTTAAACTGGAAGGAAAATACTGTAATAATAATAAAAAACTTCTTGAGGAAAATGAGAAAAAAAGAGAACAGAAGAATTGCTTGAGAGAGTTCTCAATTATTTCTTAATTTCAAGGCACGAAATATGAGAAGACTTCCAAAAAAAAAACCCAACAACTTTGTGAAATACATACGGGTAACTCAATTAAAAAAAGTACTGAATTGCTTTTTAGCCACTCTACCTTCACACTTTAAAGTTATGACAAATAGCAGCTTTACATTTTATTGCAATGGCTTATTAAAAAGGAGTTCTAAGTCATAGAGATAGTGCTACACGAAGCAAATTTAAAAGATGATTTATCTAAACCAGAAGGCACAATTAGTTTAAAACATTTAAATTTAAATTAAAACTTTTAAGGATAAAAGAAAATGCAACTCCTGCACTTCTGTATATGCTGTCCTGTTTCTTTGTGCAAACTTCTTAACCAATTACTTTTTGAATATTCACTGACTTCTATCTCGTCAATTCTGCCATGAAACCCTATAACGGTCAAGGAAGAAAGTAATTAGCTGTGTCTTTATTCAAGACAATTTGTTGTCTTTTAAAGATGAGACATCAAAGAAATTATCTCAGTTTAAAAAAGCAAAACAGTAAGACATAATAGCTGTATCAGTGAACTTTTATACATCCAGGAAGAACTACCTCCGTTTGCCAAGTGCTAATTCTTTCTATCTTAACGTTGGTCTTCTTACCAGTGTTTGTTCTTTCTTTCCATATATTTGTGTTATTGTAGGCTGGCTGGTTCTCAGGACACTGTGTCATTTTTATCTTCAGAGTTATTCATAGGCAAATCAATACATAAGTACACCATTTTACTGTTTAATTATAAATAGAAACAATCCTATTTCGGCAAACTGGTTTGCTAGCTCCAAAAAACATATAGCTTTATTTCTTGTGAAAGGTGAAGGGTTGAAAGCTTCAGATAACTGCCTTCACTGGAAAAGATCTAATAACATTGAAGGTTGTGATGCAAAGCCTCTGCACTGCACTGCCAATGTGTCACAGCACTGACTGCAAGTAAAATCAGATTGTTCACTTCTTATGGGCATTTAAGCCTCAGCTTCTCTCTTCTGAAAACTAACAAAGGTGTTAATTAACATCAGCAACAGTGGAAACCTTGCTTGACTAGAAAATTGATTGAAATATCCTGCATAAGTTATGTGATCTATAAGAAAACTATGATGATGCAGGCTCACTGACTTGGACCAGATCCAAATGAGCTGCATACTGGGAAAAGGATGTTCCAAAAATCTTAGAAGCAGCATTTTCACATTGTTTTTCTTTTCTAGTAACTGATAGTTAATCATAATTCAGTTACTTCTATGCAGATAAAATATCAACAGAAAGGTAACAAAAATAATTGATTTTATTGACTATTTACCCATCATTATCTGATAATTTAGTTATATAACAATAGTAATGTGAAATGCTAATAAATAATAAGTAAACTTGTGTGCATCTCAATAAAGTAAGGCTTGGAGGACTTCAAGAACTAGAAGAGACCTTAACATGGAAGATGACATATTCAATAATAATTTTTCAGGAATGACACTGGAGTCTGAAAGTTTGGCCTATAGCAATAAAGTAGATGAGAATCAAACACTTTCTTTTAGTGGTAGTGACTGGGAAGCCAATCCCTGTAGTATTTATATTTAAAGGGACTATAAGTGAACACCTAGAACAATTCTGGTGTTCTAGGTGTCCTTTAAACAATTAAGGCCTGCACCTTTGTTGTGGGAGCAATCTGCAGACATTCGCATTTTGGACCCTGGCTCTCAGCTCAGCTTTTTCTTGGATATAATGTGAAACGTTTGGACTTTTGGGTAGGTAAACAAGCCCAGAGCCCCATGGTTGTTGGGGCTGTGAAAGGGCTGATATGGGCTGATTGTTTAAAGGACTATTCCCATGTCCTTTAAAATATCTTGCACTCACCTGTAAACTGAAATGGAAGGAATAAATCAGAGCTGTAACCCTGAGTTAAAAACAATTTAAAAGAGTTAGATGTTTGAACCAATGGTCAGCTATTACATTACAGCAAAACATAGCAGATCTCAGAGGTAAAAATAATAAATGTTGGCATTAACACTAAAAATGGCTTAAACTATCATGCTTCACTTTTCCCAGGGTTCTCAGTTACACCTGTAACATCATTTAAGTAGGTATTAGGTGTCAGTGGAGAAATAGCAAATTAAACCTCCATATTCTGATACTTAACAGTCAAGTAAGGTTACTTTAGGCAATGCCAGTGAAGTAATTCCAGTTCATCTACCATTGCACTGAAGCATATTATCAGTGCTCATACAATCAGTTACAGCTGACAAGTAGCTTCTTTTTGTACCGTCTCTTATATGTTTGCTACCATCTCTCTGTAACTGCAAGCATATACTTACACATCAAATATTGCCATATGTTTTGCATAATAATAATCATTGCATGAAAATTTCTAAACTGAGAATCAGATCTGTCCAGGGATATCCTACCTTTATTAGATTTTCTCTTAATCTTCTACAATATGTGATACTTCAGTGATATATTTAATTCAGAAATAACATGTTCTAGCACGAATTAGTAAATCAAAGTAAATAAAATAATTCTGGACAGGTTTTTATATTGTTTTATGTCAAGGTTTCAAAAGGAAATCCCAGATGTGAGACAGAAAACTAAAACTACAAAACCCACAACTTTTAGTCACCTTGGTCAATTTAATCAACTAAACTATTGATAGAATTATAGAATCATAGAATGGTTTTGGTTGGAAAGGATGTTAAAGATCATCTAACTCCAACCCCCTACTACAGGCAGGGACACCTTTCCACTAGACCAGGTTGCTCAAAGCCTCATCCAATTTCGCCTTGAACATTTCCAGGGAGGGGGCATCCGCAACTTCTCTGGCAAGATGTTCCAGTGTCTCACCACCCTCACAGTCAAGAATTTCTTCCTAATATCTAATCTAAATCTACCCTCTTTCAGTTTAAAACCATTACCCCTCATCCTATCACTATATGCCCTTGTAAAAAGTCCCTCACCAGCTTTCTTGTAGGTTGCCTTCAGGTACTGGAAGGCTGCTAGAAGATGTCCCCAGAGCCTTCTCTTCTCCAGTCTGAACAGTCCCAACTCTCTCAGCCTGTCTTCATAGGAGACATGCTCCAGCCCTCTGATCATCTTCGTGGCCCTCCTCTGGACTCACTCCAACAGCTCCATGTCCTTCTTATGTTTGCGGTCTCAGAGCTGGACATAATACTCCCGGACTGGTCTCATCAAAGTTGAATAGAGGGGGAGAATCACCTCCCTTGACCTGCTGGACACACTTCTTTTGATGCAGCCCAGAATAGTGGAAGCGCTGCAAGCGCTGCAAGCGCACATTGCAAGCTCATGTTGAACTTCTCATCAACCATCACTCCCAAGTCTTTCTCCTCAGGGCTGCCCTCAATCCATTCTGTGCCTAGCCTGTATTTGTGCTTGGGCTTGCCCCGTCCCATGTGCAGGACCTTGTACTTGGCCTTCATGTGTTTCTCATGAGCCCACCTCTCAAGACTGTCAAGGTCCCTCTGGATGGTGTCCTTTCCCTCCAGCGTGTTGACCACACAAAACAGCTTGGTGTCATCAGCAAACTTGCTTAAGGCACACTCAATTCCACTGTCCATGATGCCAACAAATATGTTAAACAGGACTGGTCCCAATACGGACCCTGTGGAATGCTACTCATCACTGGTCTCCACTTGGACATTGAGCTGTTAACTGCAACTCTTTGAGTGCGACCATCCAGCCAATTCCTTATCCACTGAGTGGTCCATCCGTCAAGTCCATGTCTCTCCAATTTAGAGACAAAGATGTCATGCGGGACAGTGTCAAATGCTTTGCACAAGTCTAGGTAAATGACGTCAGTCACTCTTCCCTCATCCACCAAAGCTGTAACCCCGTCATAGAAGGCCACCAAATTTGTCAGGCACAATTTGCCCTTAGTGAAGCCATGTTGGCTGTCACAAATCACCTCCTTATTTTCTGTGTGTGGAGTACCTACCAAGGAACAACTTATTGAAACTAATTATTAGAGTTACACTTATTGAGAGTAAAGTTATGTCCATATCTTATAGAACTAAGGAAGAGTCTATGGTGGGACATGGTCGGCATATAAGGAATCTGCTCTGTAATTGTTCCCCAGGCAACCTGGCCTGCATTCTTAGATGTTCGGCACCAAGAGAGCTTGGTGTGATAACTCTGAGAAAACAGAGGGTGGAACGGTGTGAAGATAACCATGGCCAGGCTCTTTGTAAATGGCGCAGGTATGGGAACTCATTGATACATTGTAGCAGATAAATTACATAGCTACTGTCAAATAAGAGATAATATCCCATTCCACCCAGAATGCTGGTCACCGAGCCAGCGATTGTGGTGAAATCGTATCCTGTGTATGAACATTGCTCTTATGATCTCATTATAACACCAAAACACACCTCCATCCCAAAAGTTACCTGCCTCCCTCTGCCCCCGAGCATGCTCTCTGAATTTAAAATTAAAGTGAGAGAATTTTACACCGATCAATAATAAAGGTATGTATGACTAGGGTCACTCAAGGTCCACCTAAACATAGGAAAATAATATAAAATGCCTTTAAGAAAGAGGCAAGGTGGGGAAGATACCATTGTTAAGAAGTCAGGGAGATGTCACTGCGGACTTCTGGCATCAGTCGATGGGGTGAACCTCTCTCCCGCCCATAGGGAAGCCTTTGGATAAGACTCACACACTTGCTTATACCAGGTGCTTCCCTGGGAAACTTCAAAATCAAGCTTGTATTGTAATATTAGTAGCGCTATATAGTCACCTTGCAACATATATGTTCGTTGGTACCTAAGTGTGCTTTGCAGACAGTCTATTCATCACCTGCAATCTAAAAGAACCTGTATCTGTTGCTTCAATAAATTACCTTAACTGTGGATCTGATCATGATGATTTTATTTCAGTGGATATGCCCAGATTTATGATATAATCTGGAACTGTGTTAGTCCATCAACCATGACTAGGCCCGTCACTATTAGTGCATCCAGACCTATGTTAGTTCAACATACTAGCTGTTGAACACAGACGGAGTGATAGTGCCAACTTTGGCCTATCTCAGCCAAAATTTAAGGTATCAAATTGGGCATCACTCAGTGGCTAAGCTCAGCTGCCCCCCAGCCCCTCTAATATCTGAGGACAAGCTGGACCAAAAGGGCGTTTAGCTTCTTCCAAATGAACCCTCTTAAACGCAACACCACGTGCCTCAGCATAGTTTCCAGGAGGATCAGCTCCACGATCTTGCCAGGCACAGAGGTGAGACTCACTGGCCTGTAGTTCCCCGGGTCTTCCTTTTTTCTTATTTTAAAAATGGGGGTTATGTTTCCCCTTTTCCAGTCAGTGGGAACTTCACCAGACTGCCATGACTTCTCAAAAATGATGGATAGTGGCCTAGCAACATCGTCTGTCAGTTCCCTCAAGACCTGTGGATGCACCTCATCAGGTCCCATGGACTTGTGCACCTTCAGGTTCCTTAGATGGTCTCTAACCTGATCTTCTCCTACAATGGGTGGTTCTTCATTCTCTCAGTCCCTGCTTTTGCCTTCTGCGACTTGGTTGGTGCGGCTCTTCCCTCCAGTACCTTATCCCAAGGTACGCTGCCAAGCAGGTCCCTGAAGAGGCCAAAGTCTTCTCTCCTGATGTCCAGGGTAGTGAGCTTGCTGTGCATTCTCCTCGCTGCCCTATGGATCTTGAACTCCAATAATCTTCTTAGTAAAACTGTTATCTCCATTTGCTTGATTCAATGCTTACTTTCGGCAACGTTTTTGATGTCTCCAATGGTGCAATGTTAGAGTCTTTCTGGAGACAACATCTATTTAAAAATCACTAAATAAAGGAAATTCTTTGAGGAACCTGGAATTCTTACATTAGTGCTCATTGCGAGGATCGTATAATTATGCCAAAATAATGACTGGGAGATCAAACCGTACTAATATATCAGCTTAAAATGTATCAGAGTACAAAGGATTGTTCCCTCAATATTAATAAAATTATGAAACTGTAATAAAAGTGGACACTCTTAAGGGAAGCTGACTCCTGTGAACATAAAGGCTCAAGGGATTTCTTCTCCTCCTCTTACTTGATGCTGTTCTTGTTTGCAGGTCCAGCCAGTAGCAAGGCAGAGCACGTATACCATAGATCTAGCTACACACACTCGCAATACACACATAGCACTTGCAGAGAGTATGTATGAGCAATACCTACAGTCCCATCCCATTAATTCCCTCCAGCTGATCAGGATGGAAGCTCATGCATGGATGCACAGATATTCTCCTTTAATTTACAGTCACTCCCACATTTGTGGATCCCTCAAAACCTGGATCAGACCGTAATAGTCCCTGCCTAGACCCTGGACCCTGTTTATACAGGCTCCAGCGTCAACCTCGAGTCTTTCCAGACTCTGGCTTCTTCCTACTTGCCAGCTGGTCTAGACTGAGGTTTACTAGCAAATCACACACATACAGAGAATGGAGAGCAAATTCACGCAGTACGTAGTTAGGAATGCAGTTTAATAACGGAGCAGGACAGTATGGCACTGATCAGGCACAGTGCTTGGCCATACAAGCGTACTCATCTGCAGCATATTTACATGTAACTAGCCCCTTCTGTCCTCCCTCTTCTTCATTTTCACATACTAATTCCTCCGTGACCCACCTTGATCCTTCCCTTTGGCTCTTCTTCTGAACACCCCTTAACAAGTTTTGCACACTTCCACAATCAAATAAAATTCCTGTAGTAAGTTTTACACAATCACACAAGTACCTGCAAGTGTTCCTTCATAAACTTGCTCTCTGCTATGAGACCTATGATCATTTTGTTTCCCACCCTTTCTCACCAGCTATAAAATTCTAACTGAATATCTCCAAGGCTACAGTTGAGAGGTTCCTTCAATGGCCCTTCAGTCAGTGAGCTGAGAGCTCTAGTCATTGAAAGTATCAAAAAAACTCTTTCTAACTTGTTTTATTTGTTAGGTGACACATTTGACAATCTCAGTCAGCTGATCAGTTACTTACTTAACTGCCGATAAAGGTGGGTCGACCTTTCAAGTTAGCAGACAACTTGCCCACCTAATCTTTTTAGGAAGACTGGAGTCTTTCTTTAATGTTAACCTTTTATTCACATCTATTGGAATTTCACACCACACAAAGGAATTGTCACAGAGGTATATAAGTGTAAGCAGAAGGTAGTATTCTCTGTAGCCCTTCAAAAACACCAAGCTCTTCCTTTGTATGACTTATTCAGGTTTTTCTTTAGTACCACTGTTTTACAAAGAACTTTCAGGTTGAGATTCACTTTGAAAATGTAGATACCTATAGCTAGGTATCTAAATATTCACATCTATGAATATAATTACAATTAAATCTGTTCAGTCCATTCAGTAAACAGAATCCATAGAGTTCTTGAGCTTCCCTTAGACACCTACAGTTTGTCAAATAACTTTCTAGACCCCGTTGACTGTGTTCACTTGGGATATCCTCACTTGCCTAAACAGAGGCATTCAGTATTCCTTCAAGAAGTCTCTAAGGCACCGCACTTGGCTTCCAGGTACTGAGACAGAGAGGTAAGGATCTCTGATATGTTCTAAGGCATGCTGAATAGCCCTGTACAGAGAGCTCGGATATCCTGTGTCAGTTCAGAGACCACTGAGTGTCAAATTATTGCAACTGCGTCGACTCTCTCAGGGACTAAATTAAGCAGTCTGAATCACATACTATAGTTTGGCATAATTGCTCATCATTTATTAAGAATGAAGTACAAGACAATACCATTTAGAGTTTCATTTCTGTTGCTCAAAGCACTGTCATCACAGAAACCATTGCTATGACTGGGGATGAATTATTGAAAAAAAGGCTGGGGGTGGGGAAGCCCAGAAACAACTAAATTTTGTAAAAGTAATACAGTCTAAAAGAGAAACAAGTAATAAAAAAAGAGGAATTAGAAATTATCTATTGATATAAACAAGATAAAATTGACATATATTTGCCAAATATATGTTCATTGTATATGTATATACCCACCTGTGTGTGTGTGTGAGACAGAGATGCAGAAAACTGGTATTAGAGAAGAACATTTTTTATTTAAAAAGATTAAAGTATATGCTTATGAACAAAGAAGATAGATAGTGGTGAAACAGTAAAAAGTATACTCTCATGTTCAATGTCAAGTAAAATAATTTTGCTCTTTTAGAATTTCTCTAAAATAAATCGAACTTTTTGTACACTCAAATGACAAATTTGAAATGGAAGACCAGATATTGTATGGGTTTAAGTGGCAATGGTTTCTGACAGTCTTGCTAGCTACTATTTGCTACTGCATCTGAGGTCAGCACTTCATGATCTGCTTATGAGTCAGTATTCTAAGAAACAAAACAATTATCTAAAGAGAAAGACATATCACCCATGAGCAAAGACTAAAATAAAATATTAGGGTAAAAACACAGATTTTGTACTGAAGTTTGGAAGTGTCTTCAACAACTTCTTATTTCTGTGACTTTCCTCTTTGCTGCTCTTCTGCACATCATTTGAATCATAGTCATAATGACTGCTTTTAACTTCATCTGTCTTTCACAATCTGCAGTGTAGCTAGCTATATCTGTGCTTGTCATTCAGATGGCACTTCAACTCAATGGCAAAAAAATGGTACTTGTCAGGAATGATTCACCAAACTTATTTTAGTTGTTTATGTAAATATGAAATCAAAGTCATTCTAGAAGTTCCCATTTCTGCCTTTTAACCATAAAAGGAGTTCAGACAGTGAGCTAAAATGGTGACATATACTTTCTAGACTTCTAAAGTCAGAGGGAATGAACTTCTTTATCAGGAAGAATATAGCTCTGTACTGCTCTGAAGGGGGAATACACTTCTGTTCTATGCTGGGAAAAAAGACTCCTCTGGTTTGTATTGGGGAATGGCCATGGACAAACGTGTTGTGCTCCATTCCACGGGAGAGGTCTGCATTTGAGTCCATGACAGAGGGAAGGAAAGAGAAAAAAAGACTGACATGGGAAAAGGAATGACAATAGAGAAAAAAAGTTGAGTTGTAGACTCAAGGAAGGGACTCAGCTCCAAGCAGAGAAGATGGAAAAGATCTGTTCTTCTGCTTCTAAAAATATTTGCATATAAGTATAAAAATCTTGTTGCTAAGATAACTATTTATATTATTTATATTATTCAGAGATAATCAATGGCTTTAAGTCAAGATGTGGTGATAGCTCTTTTGCAGCATATTAAGAATATTCTTGCATAAATTAGATATAAATCACACCTTGATTTATGCTTTTTTTTCTTCTCTGCTACAACAGCTATTTATCTTCTTCCTCTCATTTAGTGGAAAAGTTGGCGCTTCTGTATCTACATAAAGTGTTTTTCATGTATTTTTTCTTCAGTTCATGAGTGCTTTGAGTTGCCTGTTACCTTTCCACATGCACACACATGCACATGTACACATGTACACAAAAAACCTGTGTGCTTTCTGCTGATTAAATGTAGTGGCACCCATATAACTCTGACCAAGGGTTTTGGAAAGTACTTATTTCTATATTTTTCTGTCTACTTGGAGTGCCTACTACAGTGACTGCATATATTTACATTTATCTGGTTACTTTATTGGCTATAAATATATAAAGAATAATAATTTTCTACTTCCGTGCTTGTTAGATTTACAGTAATTGTGTCTAGTGTTGACAATCTAAAATTGTTACATTTTTTGCCTAACATTACCCTTGGCTCTCGAATACATGACAACGAGCAAATTTCACTGAAACTCATCACTCAAAAAGGCATCGTATTGTATTTTCAAGTTTTATATTTGCTAGAAGTTTTCATCTCTACTTTTTAAAATCACCTAATTTTCATCCATATTATATGAAATTGTTTCTGGAAAAAGATAATTCAGTAAGTCAGCATGCCTGCTCAATTCACTTCAATGTTCATATGTACCTAGTTACTTGAATACATCTTATAAAATTTTCCATAAAATGGAATTTAAAGAGATTTCATTAAGCCTTCAGACTTCATAATAATAATAAAATCATATATTTAAATAATCAGAGTTTTAAAAATGCAACAATATTGGCAGAAACCAAAACAAATTTTACAAAAATTATGATTTAACCTTAATTAAGCAACCTAAAATTCTTCAGAGTGAGAAATTGCTCTCAAGGTGTTTCTTGCTCGCAGGGTTATCCATTACAGTCTACTGAAGGTGTAAAAAATATGCTCTGGTTCCTTTGTACTTTTTTGGTAAATATAAAGGCAATTTGGCTAAAGAGTTAAACCAAACAGATACTTTCTGTTGCGTTAATCAGGATATTTTTGAAACATGAACATTACTGACACCAGCAATGTTCTCTGTGTGCTTTAATTAGAAACAGATTTGCTTGTCTTGCAAGAGCAATGCAAAATAACCAAAAAAGCAAACTGAACAGTCTTACACACTTTTTTTAATTAAGAACTTGAAACAAAACTGAGATCCAAAGAGATTCCAATTTTCAAACCAGGCCTGTCTTTATTTTCTATTAGACATCTCACTAATTTTGACTATGTAATACACTGCTACATACTGAAAAACATGTTATATTTGATTATCACAGATGTCTCTGTAGGTGTATGTGAAAAGCATCCATCACATTATCTTTGAATATTGAACAGCATTTAAGCTATTTGATTTTTTTAAATTAATTTTAACACTGTGTTATTACAAACTGTTAAATTATTTTAACATTCAGAATCATTACACATAGCACCTATCTGACGACATAAGTATCTTCAACTATTTTTCAGCAGAGGGGTATATCTGAGCTATAAAACCACAGTGAGAAGGACCCTCAACTCCTCTGACCTTAACTCACCTGTGAATATTTAAATTCAGAGGGACTGCTAGCTGCAAGGCCTCCCCTGTTGCTGCAGCAATTGAAGGAACAGAGGTCCTCTCAGGTGACCAGGACTCACATCACTCAAAACCTTAAAGCTCAAGGCAAGTATTTTGAACATACCACATACTGCCTAGCATTTATTAAAAAAACAGAATATTTTTTCCAGTAACTAGTAAAATATATACACATACTCAAACTATACCAGGCCTGAAGAAAATCAGCACTTCCTAGTCATTTGGTAGTGGTTACAATATAGAACAAATTTAAACAACTTTATTTTTCTTTTTTTCTCCTGCCAGGAGCCTTCTCCAGCATGGGCTCTCCATGAGCTGCAGCTTCCTTCATGACATATCCACCTGCTGCAGCATGGGGTCCTCCATGGGCTGCAGTGTGGATATCTGCTCCACCACGGTCCGCCATGGGCTGCAGGGGGACAACCTGCTTCATCTTCTCCAAGCGTTACAGGGGAATCTCTGCTCCAGTGTCTGGAGAACCTCCTCCCCCTCCTTCTTCTCTTACCTTGGTGTCTGAAGAGCTGTTTCTTTCACATCTTTCTCAGCCCTCTCTCTCACAGACATTGCGCAGTGGATTTTTACTCGTTCTTAAATACATTATCACAGACGTGCCACCAGCATCGCTGATGGGCCTAGATTTGGCCAGCAGTGTGTCCATCTTGGAGCCAGGTGAAATTGGCTCTGTCAGACATGGGGGAAGATCCTGGTGTCTTCTCACAGAAGCCACCCCTCGAGCCCCTGCCCACTACCACAACCTTGTCATGTAAACCCAATATAATGTTATTCCGTGTTCAATTTATATTCAACGTTTTATGGTCTAGAAATAAAACATGTCTGCATTTTTCAGTGTTCCACTATATGGTTCCAAACAACTTCTATATAAAATTTTAACTTATTATGTGTGTGTGTGTGTTGTAGATTATCATAATAATATTTCAAACCTAATCTTCTCACAGTCTTTCCCAGAGGCCCTATATAATTGGTCTAAAGTTTCCTTCATTTACCTCAGGGTCCTACAACAGAGAGGAATCATCCAGTGTTACTGATGTAAAACATTGGATGCTAGGGATAAAAACTAGGAAGTAAGGTATAGAAAAATTTCCTACATGCATAAAGCTAATAAGAAAAATTACTAAGGCAGAAATGATCTGATTACACTTTGCATTTCTTTTCTACAAGTACTAAGACTAAATCATCTGAATGGCTAAATCACATATAATTTGATAACTTCCTGGATTCCTTGGTAGCAAGCTTAAGTTAAGTTCTTGGTTTAGGTGGTTTGGGTACATTCTGTGTTATAAAATCTTGGATTACTTTAATTCTGATTGTTAAACTGTTGAAAATCTACTTGAAATCTGAAGTCATCTTGACAATTACAGTGTAAGAGCTGAGAATACTGGCTTCAGTTTAAAAAAGACTCATATTTAAGGGAATGCATTGGTGCTAGAGTATTTAAAATAGATTTCTCTCCATATTTAGAGTGGAAAAGAAAAATAAATGCTCTAGACCCTTTATTTCCAGCACATTGTGTCCAGGCAGAACAGCAAAAAGAAATTAGTCTGCTTGGCCAATTTCAGTGGATGTCTCCTAAAGTGGTTGAAAAGAGAGCTACTTTTGGAAAGAAAATAGTGATGTAAGAGTCTAATACTAAAACTGTCTTTCAGGATCAGGATCCTAATTTTACAGAGCCTTTGCAGTCCTGAAACAAAAGTGTAAACTCATTCAGGCAGTAGTTTCAAACACCTCTCTCCATGATATTTCCTTTTCCCTATTTTAGTCTCAGAACCTTAATTAAGTTAACATTTAGCGTGTTGGTTCTTACAAATCACAATTTAGCACACATAACTCTTCGATTGTATAGGCATCTACATACTGCTGTTGTGAATTCCTCTCCCAGAGCTGTCTATTTCTTCATAATTGCAAAAGCCATGACTTTATAAAAGCTTACTAAGTGTATGCAAAGCTTTCCAAATACATTTATAAAATTTTGCATCATAAGTTAGATTCACTGCCTTTTTAGCACAGTTGTACAATTTACTCTGTTTTTAAGCTAAAGTCATCATCTTTATTGTTTACAGTTTTGCTACACATATATCTGAATATTACATGAGATGTGTTATCAAATCTTCTGTTGATTCTTTAATACGTGTATTTGAGAAAATAAAATGAAAAATGGAAAAGTGGAAAATTAATTTAACAGAATTTAAATAAAGATTATGATGCAGTGCCAAATAAGAGATGGAAATCTCTGGCTGGAGAGGAGGCAGACCCTTGGAGGTTTTCAGGGTGTTATGCTGAGACTGACTTGATGTATATTCTAGTTTGTGATCCTAGTACAAGAAGTAGGAATATATGAAGGCAATTTTCTAAGTTACAGAGTTAAGACACAATCTTGACACAAAGGAATAATCAAATCCACAAAGAAATAGAAAACCTGAAGTAGCAAGAAACCAAAACCTAAGGGATCTAAGACAAAGCTGTACTTGTAGGGTTGAGTGAAAAGAATTGAGGGCTCCAAAGGACCCTTGACCTAGGAATTATTGTAAAGAATAACATAATGTTAAATGATTACTATAGGGACACAAATCATCAAAATGCAAAGCTGAAAATGATAAATGTTATTTTAGAAAATATTATTTATTTCCAGTTGAGTTATAGACATACTCATCTCACTCTATGAAATACTGCAGGGGTTTCATCTAGAATATTTTGTCCCATTGTTAAAAGATGTTAAGTTCAAACTGAAGGAAGAATAAAAGACTCCTTTGGCCAATCAAAGAAATACAAAACCCATCACATGATAGAAAATTAAACACAAACCTTTTAACTCAGCATAATAAAGATCAAGAGTGAAACTGGTTTGTTTTGGTTTTGATTTTTTTTCTATAGAAAGCTGAAAAGATAAATATTAAGAGAAATTCCATAAGACTTTTTTAATAAAGAACTCTAATTGATCTTAAGACAGAATTTGATTTGATAATGAAAAGCTGGTGCATCTATGACATACTTTCTTGTGAATGTGGTTTGTGGATTTAATGGGTTAGATGGCTCTTTCCATCTTTCCAGACCTCTAGATGACCCATTTCTACCCCTACTACTTACATACAGTTTATATGCAAGCATCTCATTAAGGCTGCTCTAAACTGTCCTATTTTCTTTTTTAGTGTTTATGCTCTGGTAATAGTTGAGGTTGTTCTGAAATGTGTCATTCTGTTTACTTAATTGTTTAGGACAGTCTTTTCTCATTATCTTCTCTGTCTTAAAATTCAAGAGCAGTGACTGGAAAGTGTTCAAAAAACTTTTTTCCATTTATCTTGCAAAGATTATGCAACCATAAGTTATAGCTGAAAGGCAAAGTCTTGTTCAGGGAAAAGACAAATCAGGGAGAAAACAAGTATCAGCAGTGAAGTAAACACCAGTTAAACTTATAAAATTTCATATAAATCCCTGAAGGTGTTTTAGTTCCCAAAGAAATGTAGGAATCTCATATTCTCTTGTTTGCTCTTTGCTATTTTTTGTATCTCTCCATATCACTAGTTATTTTGCTCCTGAAAGCAGCTGCAATGCTTTTGTTCTTTTAATTACAGCTCATGCTGTTTGACAAGTTTCATATCTCACATTTTTTCCATTTACAGAAAAAAAATAACTTTCTGTTTGGACTCAGGCCTCAATTAGATGAAGACGATAGGCACTCAAAAAAGAATAAAAGTTGTGGGGTTTTTTTTTTTGAGTTGTTTGGGTGTTTTTTGATCTTGTTTATTGTTAGTTGCAGGTTACATAAATTATAACACCCAGGAGTTAGAAATAAACAGGTTTTGCATCATATTTTTTACTTTCTAAATTATGTTGTTTAATATCAATCTATTCACTGTTTCATTTTAACAGGTCACTTGTGAACACCTGAAAAGTTATAAGTTTTTTTCCTAAAATTTGTTGGGACCTCTACGCAAAAGTTTTCCATCTACAGTATTGTATAAGCTAATTAAAAAAAAGGTTAGAAGTTGCACTTTTTTATAGAGGCTACTTTGTTATAGGAGGAATCTCTCACAACCTTCTTAAAGCATTCACTGTTGCTGACTACATGGTGTCCCAGCTTGAAGAGAATGGATGGGCACCATGTATGAATTCAAGTGCTCCCTCAAGCAGTGCACTTTGTTCTTCAGGCCCTCTCTCCCCCACTTCCTCCTGCTCCTTTATGGATGAGAAATTAGGTCTCCTTTCAGTTTTTGAATTAAAGTATCTATTGGCATCTATACTAAATCGAACTCAATTCCACTTGACTGTGATATCTGCCTTATATCCATTAGACTGTATCCCTTAGAGCAACTAAGCCCAGAGGTGCCAACTTAATGACTGAAAAATCCTACAACATTAAATCACTCCCAATACAGTCAACTGAAAATGCTGATGAATAACTAGTTCTCTCCAAAACAATACCTGGACCACTTGTAATAGCATTTATTCGTGGTAAGACAGTATAGCTAATTCCACACTTGATTTGGCTCCTCCAGAATCATCTCAGGATACTTTACACTTCTGAACAACCTTAAGTATCTTCATGTCATACCCTTGTCATGCAACACACATTCTTGGCTTCATCCTATGAAATATCATGCTGGTGTACTGCAAAATACCTGTAGTTCTATTTCAGAGAGGCAACCATCAGCTTTTGAAGTTCAGCCCTGAGCAATGGGGATGAGACATACATATTTGTCTGTGAACCAGCAAGTATCATTGGAGATTCAGCCTAGGTGACTAAGTGTTAGCTGGTTTGAACTTCCTTTCATTGTGTATAGTTCTATTTCTATGTCAAACAACCTCACAGAGCAGTTCACATCATCCAAGTCTTTGCGAAGGCCATATATCTTCCGATTCTAAGAATCCTAAGGCTTCTGGACTGAGATCTCTGACTCATGTATGTGCAAAACTGTCCAGGGGAGATACTGATATAGTAGCTTCAATACCACAAAATAGGGTACATCTCATAAAAAAGGAAGAGGTAGATGGGAATGAAAGAAAATACTGTATTACAGAATAAATCTCATGGATGGCTCTTTTCTTCTGCATAGCTCCAAAGAAATGTCTAGATTTTTATTGATATTGCAGTTTTGTGGTAAAACTTCGCAACATTTCTGTGGATGATGGAAGAGAATGGAAATTTCCAGAAAAACAAATGACTGAGAGAGGAATTAATTTTGCCTAATTCTGTCTTTTGTGTGTTCTAAATCTTCTACATTCCTTCTATAATCAAAAGAAAGAAATATGTACTTGCAGAGAAATACTCAGTTCCATCTTAAAAAAGTGTTTAAGACAGAAAAGATGAATTAACTGGAAGAGGAAATAAATTTTCATTAAATATAGAGAGAGTTTTGGTGACTACCTTAGACTACGTGACTGATTTCTGAAATAAAACATCTGAAATTATGTAAAATGAATCCCAACAAAGGCTGGTTCTTATTTAGATCCCTCAGTAGTTAAAGGAGATAGACTTACCTTCAAATGTCAGTTGATTCTAGCCGAGATAGCCATCTAAGACAAGGAAAATCAATTGCCTCCTGAAGATTTATGTCTTTTGAGAATATATGTATTTATGCAACTTGTTTACATTAGGTACATAACTTGTTTGTATGCTTAAGGACAAGAGGATCACTTCTACTTAATCTGCCTTGCTTTTGGCAGCTAAGTGTAGGTGAGTAGAATCACCCTACAGGCTTCAACAAAAGAATAAAATAAAACTGTTTACAGCACAAACTACACACAGACTGAGAAAGTGACTTTCTGTGTTATCACTGACACTTTTTTTTCAGATTTTATTGTTCAGATATTTCTCTTTCACAGGCAAATTATTTATTTAATTATTGCCCTTAATTCAGATATTTTGTATCTGGTTACATGAGCAAAAATCTGTAGATAACCAAGGAAATGTTGCCTAAGTAAACACAACAGTATTTATGTACTTTCTTAGAAATTTGTAGCAACCATATCCCTTTAAACAGGAAAAACAGACTGTGACCAAAGACATCAAAATGAATAACAGTGAAATTCATAGGTAAACTTAAGATTCCAATCAATGCTATAGATTTCTTTCAAATAGTCAAAAGGAAATGCAACTATCTTTAAAACTTCTTGCAAAGACCACTGCAACATATTAAAATGTTCCTTATATCCTAGCAATAGTTATAATTCACAGTTTAAATTAAACTTACAAATGTTGTACATTCATTACATATTCATTGATGACATATAAAGGCAAATATAGACTCTCATTACATTTGCAATGGGTTGTATTTTCACACAGAAATGAATTCTCTACTGCTCTGTATTTTGTGTGGTAATTTACTGCTATGTAGTTGAAAAAAAAGTTTCCAAAGGAACATTCCACTTTCTCCAACATACATAGCAGTATATTACACGTATACTTCAAGAACTAAGACAAATTTTCTCTCGCTATAATTTGATGCATATCTATTGACCTCAGTAGAACTGAAGAGAACTACACATTAGCATTTCAAATAAATTGGATCTGTGTTGCACCATGAAAATACGTATATTACATGCAAGGTGGGATAGAAAGAGGTCTTATGCTTCAGACTTTTCATAGCTGGTGTTTACATTTCGTACAGGCACCATTTGGACCTGATTTTGTAATTCTTCTGTTATAGGAACTCTGTGGTCAATCCAACAGCTTCGTAAGGTGTTTCAATGTAAGTAGTATTAAAAAAAATCGATCATGTCTTTTTATAATGTAAAATGTGGGAAAATCATTAAGGCTAAACTTGAGAATTTTTTTATTTACCTTTTAACAAAAAAGTATCTAAAACTGAAGTGTGTGTGATTAATCTTGCAAAAGCCTTAATTTCTCAAACTAGTATTCAGAAAAGAAGTGTTCATGCCTTCATGAATAACTGAAACAGTCTATCTTGTCAGAGCTACTATCAGGTACAGGTTTAGAATTCAAAATTATTTATCCATTGTCAACACCTGTAAAACATTATCAGCTCACCACATGAAGGTATTTGTTTCTGAGGGATGATCATAACCATTGAAATAGCTCCTTTATGATTCATTTATATTGAAATATGCCCATTTTTTATCTCAGTGGGATGCGATAAGTAAAGGACGTGTTTTTCCTATATCTCTTCCCACGAATCTTTTCATGTTTCTTGTAGTTACCGTTAGAAATTTCAAAAGATGATTTATATAAGACTTATAATTTTTGTCTACTAAGAAATGATTTTGCAAAAATATCCTTAATAACACAGTCAGATTACAGTGACTGATCTTGCAGAAGTGTGTTCTGTTATGTCTAAATTATAATTAGATCTACCTACTGCCACAAAATTTGCAGTCTTTACCTTGGTAACATTTATCTAGTAGTATTAACATTGGTGTTGATGCTTTATAAGCATGTTTCAGAATTAAACACTATGTTTAGAAGGAGCCCTGCTTCTTCAGGCTAGGATTTACTGGTTCATTATCCTTGATGATCTCAATTACAGCAATAGCACAAAAGAAAGATGATAGAAAGAGGGATCTAGAATCTAAAACATAAATCACAGAGGGTATTCCATAAAGCAATATCCATTTATGCTCCATATGACAAGTGAATAATGGTATAGCTAATGTAGTGCAAAGGAAATGCACTTGGAAGTATTTTTTTAATAAGCGGACAGCTATTTTTTTTTCATTAACATTATCTTCCTAATTATCATGTGTTTCTCGAACAAGTAGATGTGTTGAGGAAAATATGGCTAACAATTGAAACATAATGTGTCATATCAGCACAACTACAACACTTCAGTACTCAAAGAAAATGCAATGAGCTATCAGTTTTAGGCACCAGTCTGTTGTCTTTTGACTCAATACACAGAAGAAAGTTTCAAATAAATAAGATTAGAGATTTGCCATTCATTATACTGAATGCCCATTACGCTATTTATAGAGAAAAAGGAGTATGGTGCAGAAAAAAAGAAGAGAGACAGAAATGAATATTTGCAAACTAAGACTGCACCAGACTTGGGACTATTTCTAGAGAACCGAGGTCTCTGTGTTCGGTAAACACCAGCCTGAACCTTTATTGAGGCACATGTATGACATAAAAAGGATACTAAAAGAACTTTCAAATTAAAATAATATTTTCAGGCAGAAAACATTTATAAAACAGTATTCCAAATAAAATAAATGTGAAAAGAAGAAAAAGTGTTTCTTTTTAATTCTCTAACATAAGCAAAGTTGAGAAACCAATAAATCATTAAATAATCTTGTGCTTTAAGCCTAGCTTTTAACTATGAGCAAAAATAGAGCTGTTCCATGTTACCTCTACCAAACAAATTTGTCAAGCAGTAAGAAGGAATTATTGTTCTGGTCTAGTTACCAGCAACAATTATGGATCATAAGCTGAGAAAATACAGCAGGGCTCAAGGAGCTCTGGGGCAGATCACTGCTATTGTCCCCTACCCTCCCTGTATGACAGACAATAGCCCTTTGTGTCACAAGGCAGGGCAGGGGCACCCTGAGACCCCCGAGGGCACTGGACCTCACTGCAACACCCACCACCCTGAGGTTGAGGGAGACCATTTCCATGGGTTGGGGGACCCCAAGGACACAAGCAGGGATGCATAACACCAGAGAAGAAGGGTTGACATTAGTCACTTTTCCTGTGTAACAAATTCAAGGTATTATTAATGACATGTTTCTAAAATAATTTGAACTGTATTAGTATCATTGTAACTAGATTAATGGTAATTTTTGTATTTTGATCAAATTGCTGAGATTTTTAATTAAGTTAACAATAAATGTTTGACTCTATATGTACATTATGCTCCCTTATGCCCATAACAAGATTTTAAATGAAACACTATTTGTCCTTTTTCTTTGTTGGAGGGGGGAATTTAAATATATAGCAAATATAATTATTATGCGTGAGTGAAGGAAAGTCGTATCAGCAGCTACACTTTACCTACCACAGGAGAACTTTTCCCCCCTGTGGATACTGGGACTAATGATTAAAGAATTAGAATTGACAATCTGGGCTATGCAGATACACTTTTGATTAGAATAAAGATTGATTTAAGAGGGGGCACAAGCTTGTTGACTACACAGTACATAGACTATTGTGCTGGGAGCATTACCAGCATCACTTCCTATTTACCCAAATTCACAGCTGGCATAGTTTGAATAAAAATAAGTTAATGATAAAGCTTGGGTAGGGATGATTGTCTACTTCCATAAACACGGATATGTCCCATTTGTAAGATCAGATCAAACTATCAGCTGAATTATTAAGCAATTGTTAGACATTACTCTGCGCGTGTATGCACGTGTCTGCGTGTGTGTGTGTATTCACCACAGTGTTTCCCTGAAAGTGTTTCCTGAAAAGGATAATAAAGATGATGTATAATGAACAGAAATAATTGTGTAAGTCCACTGAAGACTCGAGTCTTGGGTTTTTCATCAAATGACTTGGTGTCATTCAATTCAGGGAAACAAAGCATAGCTCTAAAGCTCCCTCCCATTCAGTGACTCTTTGAAAGAATGACATCAAGTCAAGAAGGCAAATCCAAAACTGAAATGTAATTTGTAATCTACACTAGTCCTTCTACAGCAGAGTCATACAGCAAACTATTAGCATACTAAAACTTCAGTCAGAATTTGAAGACGGTGGAACCTAACAGCTAGCTTGGACAAAAATACAATAGCAATAATGATTTTCATTATAAAATATGAGGAAGAAAGTAGTTCTTAAGATCAGCTAAGTGTTTATATTATTGGTGTTTTCATAACATTCAGATAGTTATCAATGTTATGGGTAAATGTGCTCTGCCGCACTGAGACCACAAATTAGTTATTATAGAAGAGATATTACAATCTGTAGTATTCTGACTACTGCAGTAATGGCCTGAATTAATAAAGGTTTAGCAACTGTGTATTTTGATTGCATTTGAAAGTGTATGATAGAGAAAATAAATGAAAATGTTATGTTTTTAATCTCAAAAAACAAGAAAAAGGAAAGCTGGCTATTATACTGTAGAAGGTAAGAGAGGTAGGAATTTGTACAATCAAAACAATATAGCCTAATTTAATATCATGCTATGACATTATGTTTTTCTTTAATAAGAGATTAATTTATAAATGGAAATTTCATTTGCTAAGGTTATGAACAAGCACATGGCATCACAACAGCAATCTTACTTGAATAAGGATTTCACTGCAAGTGCTGTGGTATAGCTCCAAGCCTAATGGATGCATCTTAGACACCCTATGGCATCTCAAGTATCACTAGGTGTGTATATTCACAGAACTGAATCTCACACAAGGTGCCTGTGTTTTCACATGAGCAGGAAAAAATAACAACTGATAAATATAAATATTTTGTCCTTAAGCTTTGCAGTAGAAGGGTAATCTCTGAAGAGTCAATCTAATTTTAGCCAATATAACAGAAATAATTGTTAACTAGAATGAAACTATGAGTATGAAACAAGCAGCTAAAGAAGTTGCTAGTGCTGGGTAGAGGCAGAAACACAAAGTGGGATTCAAATACATATTATGAACATCTAAATTTAAATATTTCTAGAGTAGAATTATAGAATCATAGAATGGTTGAGGTTGGAAGGGACCTCTGGAGGTCAAATGGTCCAACCTCTGTGCTCAAGCAGGACCACCTAAAACAGGTTGCCCAGGACCATGTCCAGAAGCTTCTAATATCTCCAACGGTGGAGACACCACAGCCTCCCTGCGCAACCTGTGCCAGTGCTTGGTCACCCTCACAGTGAAAAAGGGTTTCTCAATATTCAGAGGGAAGCTCCTGTGTTTCAGTGTGTGGCAATTGCCTCTGATCCTGTCACCGGGCACCACTAAAAAGAGCCTGACTCCATCTTCTTTGCACTCTACTTTCAGATATTTAAATTTATATTATTGATGAGATCCTGCCCAGAGTCTTCTCTTTTCCCAGCTGAGCAGTCACAGCTCCCTCAGCCTCTCAACATATGTGAGATGCTTCAGCCACTCCAGGACTTTGTGGCTCTTCACTGGACTCTCTCCAGCATGTCCATGTCTGTTGAACTGGGGAGCCCAGACCTGAAGAGAGTACTCTCAAGATTGTCTAGTCCAATCCCCCTGCTAAAAGCAGAGTCAACTAGAGCAAGCTGCTCGGGGTCGTGCTAAGACAGACAGACATCGTCCAAGGATAGAGACTCCACAGACTCTCTGGGCAACATATTGCAGTGTTTTATAACCCACTACAGTGGAAACTGGTTGTCCTGGTTAAGTAGAATTTCCTGTGTTTCCATTTGTTCCCTCTTGTCCTTTCACTAATAAGAGTTTGGCTTCATCTTTTTACTCCCTCTTATTAAGTATTTATATATGCTTTTTTAAAAAGTATGTGTATGTATATAACACTATATATTATTTTTATATGTTTATAAATATGAAATAAAAATATAAATTATAATTTTATTACTTATTGAAATATAAGAAGTGGGACATGTAAGTATTTGTGGAAGGTAAGATCACCTTCATTAAGGTTATCTAGTCAGATAAACTTTTAATTGTAAAGGGGATAATAAGTAAAGAGGGAAGTGATAAAAAAAACCACACAGAGACACAAGCCCAGTAGACAAGAGTTAACAGAGACAATGGAAAGACCTAAAGTTGCCATTGGCTAATTAAGCTACTAAGAAACTCTAGGCACAACTTTGGAGAGGGACACCTAGACTTTGTAACTGATAAGACGAGTGAAAGAAGAGGAGCATGAAGATTTAGGATATTTGATGGAGGGGGGGGTGTGTGAGACTGTGCAAAATTTATGAAGGAAAAACATTCAGGGAGAATCAAAGTGGGGAAAAGACAGAAAAGGATATAAAAGGTGTCAGTCATGTTTAAACCAGTACCTGTCTGTACACTTGTCTGGCTGAGCCCTACACCTGATCGCTGTAGTCTGTCTTGTCTTCTTATTAAATATTTTCTTAACTCTCTGTGTAATCTCACTCTATTCCATGTGTATGTGTGCTGCAAGGACTAAGTGCCAGCTGCTGGGAGGAGCATCTTGACTGGACTGGGAGCCAGTGGGGTCTCAGTGTCAGCTACTGGAAAGACTGGGGTCTTTAACCTCCAGCCACTGGGATGGGAAAGGTGTATGTCCCAAAAAAAACAGCTACTGGGGGGACCAGGGTGAGTGAGGGAAGCAAGGGGCTCAGCAGCAGCCACTGGAGCAGGATCACAGGTCACAGCCCTTCTGCCTGGTGCTGGCTGCTGCGGGGCAGTGTCTTTATCATCTTCCCCAAAATGGGTATGCTTGAGGTGTGCATGTGTATTCACTGGCAAACTTCAAGCTTGATGTGCTGGTGAGTAGGGGGGCCTTGGGTCCAGGCTGGTGGATCAGGTGGGCAGAGGGTCCATGTTGATATTCAGGGGGACCCAGAAGTGCCGGGTGCCTGTGGGATGAGTGTGTGAGTGCTGTGTGTTTGCAGTGAGCACTGAGCTGGACTAGCCAGTGAACTGGGGACCTGTGAGGTGCATAAGAGGGGCTGGGATTTGGGCAGGGCTGCCGGGCAGCAGAGGAGCCGTGCTGGTGCTTGGGGGATCCGTGAATGCGTGTGTGCTTGTGAACCTGGAGAGTGTCGTCTGTCTGCTGCACTAGTGACCTCCTGCCTCTGCCAGTGTGAGAGGAGTAGGGGACACATCTGTCTCTGCTTGTGTCTGATGTGAGTCCTGTCTGTGGGTGCTGTTGAAGGCAATGCCCTGTCTGTGGCAGGCTGTGTGACCAGCTGTGTCAGTGTCCTCTGTACGCATGCACGCACGCGCATGTGTGTGTGTGTGTCTGGGACACATGTGCACCTTCGCTACTGGTTGAACCTGCAAATAGGAAGGCAGCAACAGCATACCTCAGCCTCAGCAGAGACCCTGGGTCCCCAGGCATTGGGCTGGGCTCCAGCGGCTGGGCAGGAGGAATCCCCAGGCCCAAAGCTGTTGGAGTCAGTGTCTGTTTATAACATCCCTTAACAAAACACAGTTTTGTTGCCTGCACATAGGTGCACAATGTCATTTGATATTCCCTGAGGTGGCTTAAGTGACTTCTAGCTGGTTCTACTGAAGGACATGTCTTCTGAAGATCTCTTTATCTCCATACAGATGCTTCAAATGCCCTAAGAAATCTTAACATATTCCAACATCTGCGTAGGTCTAACAGCGAAAACAGAAACTATGGGAAAACAACATCTCTTCTGGACTGGCAGCTGGAAATGAGCTGGGTTGTACTAGGAATCTCAAATGGTATCTAGTATCTACTGGTGGACCCCAAAAGCCTGTGGGTCCCCTGGGTGTCTTGCTGGTTCATTCTTCTCACACACCCTTGGAGTCTTTCGCACAGCCCTGAAGTGTCTCTCCCTACGATGCAAGCCTTTCCATGAGTGATCCTGGGCACTGCAAGGGTCAAGTTGGAGCAGCAAATAGCCAGTTCCTCACTGGCCTCTGCAGTCATTTGGCACCTAACAGCTGGCTGTCACCATCTCTGGTGCTTGCAGTCTGCCTGTCTGGCACGTTCTCATGAGTTTGCAATTTTTTGAGTGATTGACAGGTCATTTGAACTCAAGGTAGACCTCTATTCTTGTAACTAAGGAACTACCTTATTCTACAGAGTTAACTAATGGCTATATGCTAACACAATTGGCAGCCAGGCCCAAACCATGCTGACTGAAACAGCCCTAAATGCCTAGTAGAAACTTAGAAAACCTAGTTCACACGGAACTTAGATATCTAAGTCCCATGAATTTACATGCATTTAGTTACCTAAGTTTAAGTGCCTGTAATCAGAAGCTGAATTCAACATCCATAAACAGCATTTGCGAAGTGGGGAATAAGGCCTTTAAAATCAGTGGCCTGTGAATACATGTAACCTCTTCTGTGCTCAGTCACAGAACGGGCTCCAAATTTAGGTTACAGCATCATAGAATCATTTTGGTTGGAAAGGACCTTTAAGATCATCAAGTCCAACCATTAACTTAGCACTGCCAAGTCCACCATTTAACCATGTCCCTAAGCACCACATCTTCTGAATACCTCCAGGGATGATGACTCAATCACTTCCTTGAGCAGCCTGTTCCAATGTTTGACAAACCTTTCAGTGAAGAAATTTTCGTAATCTAAACCTCCCCTGGCTCAACTTGAGGCCGTTTCCTCTCGTCCTATCACTTGTCACCTGGGAGAAGAGACCGACACCCACCTCGCTACAACCTCCTTTTGTGTGGTTGTAGAGAGCGATAAGGTCTCCCCTCAGCCTCCTTTTCTCCAGACTAAATACCACCAGTTCCCTCAGCCACTCCTCCTAAGACTTGTGCTCTAGGCTCTTCAACAGCTTCATTGCCCTTCTTTGGACTCGTTTCAGCACCTCAATGCCTTTCTTGTAGTAGGGGCCCAAAACTGAACACAGTATTCAAGGTACAGCCTCACCAGTGCCAAGTACAAAGGGACAATCACTTCCCTAGTCCTGCTGGCCACACTATTTCTGATCCAAGCCAGGATGCTGTTGGTCTTCTTGGCCACTTGGGCACACTTCTTGGCTCATATTCAGCCGGCTACCGATCAACACCCCCAAGTCCTTTTCCATCAGGCAGCTTTCCAGCCACTCTTCCCCAAGCCTGTAATGTTGCATGGGGTTCTTGTGACCCATGTGCAGGACCCAACACTTAACCTTGTTGAACCTCATACAGTTGGCCTTGGCCCATTGATCCAGCCTGCCCAGATCCCTCTGCAGAGCCTTCCTACCATCAAGCAGATCAATACTCCTGCCCAACTTGGTGCCATCTACAAACTTACTGATGGAAGGGAACAATCCAACACATCAGGGTCATAGCTCATGGAGGAAGGATACTTCCATGCACAGTACTGGTCAGCTGCATGACACAGGGATGTTGAAGCTGAGGGCAGCACAAGTCGTATGGCTCTGCATGGAACCAGGAGCACGGAAGAAACATAGAGGAAGGGCAGTACGATCACTTCCTATTATGTGGCAGTCAATACTAAGGGAAGGGTGTCTTCAGTAGTGAGATATTACTAAAATAATGCCAAGAGCTGTTATTCTTAGAATAATTTTAGTCTAATTAATCCAATTACTTGAATCTTGTTTTTCCTTCCATATCTTTGAAACATTTGCTTATGTGCTGCCATGTAGAACTATTCCAGTGTATCAGCTGTATACGATTTAAAATCTCTCTCTGATTCAATCAATATTGAAGTATTGTATAACATCTGTGCTTGCTTTTTGTATAGGGGCAAAGTCTACCTCATATGTTTAAAGAATTATTAAATGCTGATGACAAAATGGGAATTAATTTCACATCAGGGCTCTTGGTGAAGACATTAATATCAGATGAAGAAGGATTTTTACATTGTGGAAATGACCCTTGACACTGCAATATTATCCACACTGGCTTATTATCAGAAACAAACCAAGCTGCCTCTGGCAACAGAGCAATCAGTTACTGCTTTCTTATTCTGGACTGAGGTGTGTTCTGCAATTTATTCTTTCTTTGTTGTTTTTGTTGTGTTTGAAGAGAGAATTATATTCTCCAAGCTGATGTAGGGTGTGCTCTGCTTCTTTCAAAGAGGGATAATTTAGCAGCTTAGTAGACTTTACCTGTAAACTATCCATATATACTTACACATTTTAAATGTGCACGTGTGAAGACATCTTACATAATATATCATAATAAAATAAGAATAGTACATAAGACCAAACCTGCTTAGCTCTTTAATTTAATCTTAAAGCCAGATGCTTCTTTACAATGGATTTTGTGGTAGAGGGAGAGAGGTATTTTTTTTCCGTTGAGGCATACATTAGTTCTTATGCTTTTCAGTATAGACATAACTCACTTCAAATCTATCTATCTTTGAGATAAATTTTGTCATTTATTTTCCCCATTTGTTCAATAATATCTTTATACTAAGTTCAGAAGCAGTAACTTCTGTAAAAAGTAGATTTCTGTAGATTTATTTGTGTACAAGTTAACTTAATATGCTTGTGAAGAAATTAAAATTGTACAAGCTATTCAATACAGAACAAGAAACAATTATTAGCTTAATCTCACCAAACTGAAAAAGTGTTCAAAAGTACTTATAGATAAATTACTATTCAAAAGTACTTATAGAGAAACGAGTTATTTTCCTCCATGGCAACTGACTGTGGTTTGTACATAAACTGTTGTGGTAACGTATCAGTTAGTGAAGTAACTTTAGATGATGCTGAAGTTACGTAACGACGGGGGCAAAAGGAGAATATAGTAAGAAAAGTACCTACTTCTTTTAATTTGGGGTTTGTTGCTTCACCTTATAGTCCAATTCTTTCTGTGAGTACCTAGAGAAATATCCTAGAAGTGGGGTAGTAGGAATAATTTCAATGAGTCTTCATTTTTGCCTTTGAAAACTGGCCAGGATCTTTTTGTCAGTGGATACTGTAGCAGAAACTCCTGGAAGTACAAGCACAGGATGACATCAGGGGCCCTCAGAGTAGGAATACAAATCACAGTTGGTCAGTTACTGGTCAGTTAAGGAAAGTAACCATGAGATCTCAGCAGAACCAGTAACAGGGAATATGAATCCAACATAAGTAAAATGTCCCATATAAGGTATATAAAGCAAAAGGAGGGTCAAGGAGAGCCTCCACCACTTGCTGAATGAGGAGGGTAGTGTAGTGTCAGGGGATGAGGAAAAGGCAGAGGTGCTTAACGCCTTCTTTGCCTCGGTCTTTAATGTCAAGACCAGTTGTCCTCAGGAGACTCGGCCCCCAGAGCCTGAAGTTAGGGACGGGGGGCTGTGTGAACCTCCCATGATCCAGGAGGAGACAGTTAGTGACCTGCTGTGCCAGTTGGCGCCCACAAGGCTATGGGCCCAGATGGGATTCACCCTAGAGTAATGAAGGAACTGGCAAATGAACTTGCCAAACCACTCTTGATTATCTACCGGCAGTCCCGGTTAACTGGAGAAGTTCCAGCTGAACTGACTGGAAATTAGCAAATGTAATGCCCATCTACAAGAAGGGTCGGAAGGACGATCCAGGGAACTCTAGGCCTGTCAGCCTGACCTCAGTGCCAGGCAAGGTGATGGAACAGATCATCCTGAGTGCCATTACATGGCACATGCAGGACAATCAGGGCATCGGGGACAGCCAACATGGATTCATGAAAGGCAGGTCCTGCTTGACCAACCTGGTCCCCTTCTATGACAAAGTGACCCGCTTAGTAGATGAGGGCAGGGCTGTGGATGTAGTCTATCTAGACTTCAGTAAGGCATTCAACACTGTCTCCCACAGCATCCTTCTAGACAAACTGGCTGCCTGGGGCTTGGATGGGTTGACTCTTAAATGGGTTAAAAACTGTCTGGATGGCCGAGACCAGAGAGTGGTGGTGAATGGGGCAAAGTCCAGCTGGTGGCCGGTCACTAGCAGTGTTCCCCAGGGCTCAGTTCTGGGGCTGGTGCTGTTCAATATCTTTATAGATGATCTAGATGTAGGGATTGAGTGCACCCTCAGTAAATTTGCAGATGACACCAAGCTGGGTGGCAGTGTCGATCTGCTGGAGGGTAGGAAGGCCCTTCAGAGGGATTTGGACAGGTTAGATAGATGGGCCGAGACCAACGGCATGAGGTTCAACAAGAACAAGTGCCGGGTCTTACACTTCGGCCACAACAACCCCATGCAGCTCTACAGGCTGGGGGAAGAGTGGTTAGAAAGCGGCCTGGTGGAAAGAGACCTGGGGGTGCTGATCGACAGCCGGCTAAACATGAGCCAGTAGTGTGCCCAGGTGGCCAAGAAGGCCAATGGCATCCTGGCCTCTATTAGGAATAGTGTAGCCAGCCGGTCTAGGGAAGTGATCGTCCCTCTGTACTCGGCACTGGTGAGGCCGCATCTTGAGTACTGTGTTCAGTTCTGGGCCCTGCACTTCAAGAAAGTTGTTGAGGTGTTGGAGAGAGTCCAGAGGAGGCGACCAAGCTGGTGAAGGGTCTGGAGGGTCTGACCTATGAGGAACGGCTGAGGGAGCTGGGGTTGTTTAGCCTGGAGAAGAGGAGGCTCAGAGGTGACCTTATTGCAGTCTACAACTACCTGAAGGGAGGTTGTAGTGAAGTGGGAGTTGGCCTCTTCTCCCAGGCAACTAGCGATAGGACAAGAGGACACAGCCTCAAGTTTCGCCAGGGGAGGTTCAGGTTGGACATCAGGAAGAATTTCTTTACAGAAAGGGTTATTAGACATTGGAATGGGCTGCCCAGGGGGGTGGTGGAGTCACCATCTCTCGATGTGTTTAAGAAAAGACTGGACATGGCACTTAGTGCCATGGTCTAGTTGACAGGGTGGTGTAAGGTCAACGGTTGGACTCGATGATCCCAGAAGTCTCTTCCAGCCTGGTTGATTCTGTGATTCTGTGTGATTCAGTGATTCTGTATACATAGACAGTAACAAGATTGTTCCTTACAAGAATGGGAACAAAAGAACAGAAAAGAACTGATTCAGCATTGTCTCCCCAGTTAAGGAAACCCCACCAGGGCAGAACCACTACTTACCAACAGCAGGTCCTCCCTCCTCTCCAGCAGACAAAGAGCCCTGCCTTCTGATTTGCCATTCATCACATTTTGGTTCTGCAACTAAGCATCATATGTAGTGTGTTATCTCTTACTGTATAATTGGGTTAAGTCAGTCAGTCTTTTAAAGAACTCTGTGCATGTGTGTTTTCTGCTTGAGTCTTCCAACGTGTGGTACTGAATCATTATAAACTCAAGTACAGCAGCTTTATGTTTTATATAGCCTTCGCACTGCACGACTGCAAGTTCTCTAAATCATAGAATCATAGAATAATTTTGTGGGTATATCTTAGATTATTCAAACACAAATACTGCTTCAGAAAGTCATATACAGATCCATATAGATTTCCCTATGACCTGTAGGATAATTGTTCTATAACTGCATTTTATCTTAGTAGGTTTAGAGAAGATAAAGTATATACCTTATAGTTGATGTTTGATCTTCAAAGACCAAATGAATACTCAATGAAAATAAATGGCTCAGTCTTCATAGACTGGTTAAGAATTTTTGAAACAAGACAAATTCTACACATACCCATATAACACTAAAACAAACGGAATTAGTAGTCTACAAATATTCATTGGGCTCCTGTCTGCACTGAACAAAGCAGAGGATTTCAGCTCTTCATATATAACAATGAAAATAAGCTAAGAACACAGAGGTGATACCTCAACATAGTGTGAATTTACGAACCTCTGGTAATATCTATTTACATGAGGTGAATATATGGGCCAAATACTTATTTAAACTTTTTCCAGTGTTAAAACAAATCCTATTGATATAGACCAAATCACATTTCCTTCTCATTGACTTAAATAAAAGTTACGACATATATTGTAGTTATATCATCAGGCATATGTAATTATTTATCTATGGTTTGTGGACAACTTTAATTTCATTAAGTTTAATGGGGAAACCTGAAAATTATTATTGTTGTCAATTAAAAAATAGATGCACTTAAAACTCTACATTTTAGCTTCAGCATTAGAAGTGTGGAAAATTAGAGCAAAACAAATTATGTCAGTGAACATAGATGAAAGGATAAAATGCATATCTAGTTCAAAGCAAGACTTAGTTTATGTTCTTTTTTCTCATCCTTTAAAACTTGTGGAGCATTTTAGGATAGCTCTGGTTTTGGTTAAGTTAAATTTTTTTATTAGTGCTTGTAAAAGTCCAAATTGATCCATTTCCTCGGAGAGCAAAAAATGGAATTGGTATAACATACTAATTCTAAGTGGAATAAGATATATTTGTGGATAATATAAAGAACAGAACTGCAGCAAGTGCAGTGTACACACTTTTTAATCCATGATTTCATCACTGTTTTGGAAATGGTAACAGCTATAAAGGAATAAAACATGGCTGATATTCATTGAATAAATAAAATCTATGTATTTCTGCTAGCTGACTAAGAGGTTCTAATTTCATATTTAAAATACAACAATAAAGATTGAGGAAGATAGCTGGTTTTTGCAATATAATATAATATGCTTAATTTTAACATACTTAGATTAATACTAACAAAGATTATTCTTTACACCAGAGGAATAATTAAGAAACCACAACCTTAGAGATTTTTGGTAAGAATGTTTGGAATGCTTTATAATCCTTATAATGTTGAGGGTTTTTTTTCAGTCTTCTGTTCCTCTTTCTAGTGCTTTTTTCTTTTTTTCTTAAATAAAAATTTAGAAGGACTCAAGATTCAGATTTAAATGTTTTAATCCATTCAGAATCATACAGAGATTTGTCTCCCTAAAGATAAAGCATTTCTATTTCCTCATGTTTTTTTTAAGTAATGTTCATTAATGACAGTATATATAATTGTGATTCATAAGCCTATAGAATTACGAGGTATTCATCTTAATTTTAAAATTAAAATTAAGTGCAGGCTGCTAAAGGTGTCCCATGGGGAATCTGCACTGCCCAGCCTGGGCAGGGGTCAAGGTGTCCTGGCTTTCTCTACGAAAGTAGAATTTTTTCCTTGTGATCATACAAATTTCAACAAATTTTTTTTCCATTTTTAAAGGGGAATTTCTAGTCAAAACCAGACAAAATGAAACAGTTGTAATGAAATTGTTACCATTTTTCTTCCTCTGTAATACACAGCCTCAAGTTAAATACCTGACCTCTCCAGGTGTTTAAGCACAGACTCCTCAAAATCAGAAAGACAGTAGAAAATTATGAGAAAAAACCTTTATCCTAAGGCTTCCTTTCCTCCAGGTTTTAGACCTCTGATTTGGCATGTATGCATGTTGCTAGTTCACAGTTTTGAGTACTTGCTTTGAATTAGATATTCATTTTAGTAGTCTCTCCCAATGCAAGGTCCCTGTTTCCCAATGTAATTGCCCAGGTTTCAGTTTTCTTTTCTGTTTGTAGATGCAGGGGATGTTTTTTGACCCTGCTGCTTCCAGTTTCCCCAAGAAAATCAGTGAGTATAGGGATTTAACGTTCCCATTTGGGAAAACAGTTTCACTTTGAATTAAAACAGGAGTTAAATGAGGAAAGGGAGAAAAATGTGAGAATAACTATAGCACTCATTATAGGAAATCTTTAAACGTTGACTGGTGTAGAAGTAAAATCTATGACCATTAGTTTTGAGTTAGTCTGCATGCCTCTGGCTAGCCTACTGAACTTTTCAATGTGCAGGGTGTCGTGGGTTGACCCTTACCAACAGCCGAACACCAACCCAGCTGCTCACTCACTCCCCCCTCCCGAGAGGAGGATGGAGGAGAATATAAGAGAGCGAGAAAACTCATAAGTCAAAATAAAGACAGGGAAATCACTTACCAGTTACTGTCATATGCAAAACAGATTTAACTTGTAGAGTTTAACTTAATTTAAAATATTTAAATACTGATTTGGTTACTGTCAAACAGACCAGACAAACATATAAAAGTCTAGGGAAAACAGCTTTCCTCTCTCTTTCCCAGGCTCAGCTTCACTCCAGTCACCTCCCTTCCCACCTTCCTGGTCTACACTCACCTTGCTATCACCTCAGGTTACTCTCAGTCCCTTTGGTGAGTCAATAGGTGCTAGAGGAGGTTAGGACCAGGGCATAGCAGTTTATTTCTGCCACTCCTTGTTTCTTACTATTTTCTTCTGCTAATCCTTCCTTCTTACTCATTGTTTGCTCCAGCGTTGGTCTTCCATGTGCTACAGTCCCTTCAGAGGTGTTACCAGCTTTGCCATGGATCACCCCTTCTTGCTCTTGGCCTTGAAGTTCCTTTGTCTCAGTGTTTACTACCCTTTCTTAAACATGTTTCCACAGAGGTGCCACGTTTTGTCTGAAGGACTCAGCTGTGCCCTGAGATGGGCCCACTGGAGCCAAATGGAACCAGCTGCGTCCAGCGTGAGGCAGCCCCTGCCCTCTCCTCACAGAGGCCACCCCTGCAGCATCCCACCCTGATGCCAAAACTCTGTCATTTATACCTGTGGGGTTCCCACGGGACAATGGTGGGAACGAGCTACTGAACGAGCTATGTCCAGGCATGTCCAGGGGGTGGTAATAGGGTGGTGATGAACTAGCCAATCATAATACAGAACAAGGGCCTTGGCTATGAGACCAACAAGATATGGGGGAAGTTGAAAAATAAGAAAGAATGCTGCACCTGCAAGATATAGCTTTTTAGCATAAGCCAATCAGAACTAATATAGAGGCACGTGGACACGTAGGCTCAGCTAATCAGAACACTAACAGTAGTGCGTGATCTCAGCGTGTGCTCTGCTCTTTGCATATATAAACTGTGTGATCAAGGAATAAAGGAGAACTTCCATACTCATATTGAGATTGTGTCGTTACTCTGGACCGTTGCCCAGCACCTGTGAGCCGCGCCCTCATTTTCCCCTTCTTCAACTGGTAGCAGAGGATGGTTTCAACGGATTGGAAATCAGTCCTTCCCGCCGCGAGCTTGGTTCCACAACTGCGGTAAGCAGAAACTTTTGGAGGGTGCTGGGAAAAGGACGGCTGGGAGTGGTGTTGTTTGGGTCAGAGAAGGCAAAGCAGACACTGGTTGAGTTGGCCACTCAGCTCCCAGAGTAGAAAGGGCAGCTATGGAGACAGAAGCTGCAGCCGCGTTACTCGCCAGTATTCTCTCTAAGAGAGGAATCGAGACAGCGGGGATGGGGTCTACCCTGACCAAGACAGAAGTGGCAGTGGTGAAACTCCTCCAACATATACTCTCTGAGAGAAGAATTAAATACGACGAAGCTGCGTTAAAGCAGTTACTGTCTTGGACAAAACATAAAGGACATTTTACAACCTTTAATGATGTCTTTGAAGTGCCTTTATGGGAGAAGATTGGTGACTCTCTCTGGAATGAGGTGTCAAGTGGTGATAAGGAAGCCTTTAAATTGTCTGCTACATGGAGGCTGGTTAGCGAAGCGTTAAAAGGAATAAAAGCAGAGAGAGAAGTCACACATTCAGCTTTTATAGCTTTAGGACCGCAGACGTCCACTACCCCCTCACTGTTTGCGGGACCAACACCTCCCACAGCCCCGGTGGCTGTACAGGTGGCAGCTCCTTTACCGCCGTGGGTACAGACAGCTCCGAAAAAAGCCGAGGAGCAGGGAGCGAGTAAAATAGATACAGATCCATCAGGACCGGTAGTGCGCTCTGAAACACGAACTCGATTTGGACTAATTGATTCAGAAGCTAAACAGGAGACTTGGCTGAAACCCCCTCCGAAACCCCCTCCTCTCATTGATCTCTCTACGGATGAGGCTGAGCAGGAGAACAAGAAGGAGGATAAACCTGCTCCATATCCACCTTTACCGGATTCGCCATTTACGGAGTCAGCAGTACCAGAGTCACAAGGACTTAAAGGACTGTTACCATCATGAAATGGATACAAAATTGACGTGACAGAGCTTGGTAGATGACTGGAGGAATTAAAGATGGAATTGCAGCAGCGCCGTCCAGCCAACACACCGGGACACGTGACTATATCTCCCCTAAACCCCCCTCTGTATTCGGGACAAGTATTAGGGCCACTCCAACCACCTCAACCTCCTTTACAACTACCTCAACAATCTCAACTACCTCAATTCCCTACCCCACCTTTAGATCAGGGCGGGGGGGGAGGTTTGCGTCCATCTGGTAATGTGGGAGGTGAGGGAGAGAGTCAGCGTCCACCCACGTATACAGGGGAAGAGGGGGGAGGAGTGAAATGGAAAGGGATCATTCGAGATGCGTTATTAGAAGGAGTTATAATTCCACAAGCATATCCGGTGATTGTGGGTGCGGGTCCTGAGGGAAGAAATATTTGGCAACCATTAGATTGGAAAATTGTAAAAGAAGCGTTGTTGTTACAGTTAGCGAGGGACAACACAGGTGAGGACTGCAGAAAAGTTATTGCAGGGATGGCAAATAGTAATGCCACCTTAACCGAGCTAATGGATGCTTGCGGGGAAGTAGGAACCACCACATTTCAGATGGAGCATTTAGCAAAAACTTTTGTGGCGGCAGTTAAGATAGTTCATCGTTGTTATACATGCGAGCAAGAAGGTCACTTTAAGAAAAACTGCCTTAAGAAGTCGAAGCTGAATGGGAGAGATAACTCTGTTTTGATGTGTCATTGCTGTGAGAAGCTAGGGCATTTTGTGAAGCTGTGCAGGTCTAAGTATAATGCTCAAGGTCAGCTGATAACAACCAGCTGCAGAGTGCAGGGAAATTGGAGAAAGAACGCAGGGAGGAACTGTGTGCTGACACAAATGAATCTTCCCAACCAGTTCCAGGCCTAAGCAGTCAACTCGCAGGCCAAACCGCAGGGAGCGCAGGACTGTTGTTCCCACGTGGGTTTAACCTGCGTGGCTACCAAGCCTTGGACCTAAGCCAGTTGGCAACAGCGGCGGCAGCAGCAGCAACAGCGGCAGCAGCAGCAGCAGCGGCAGCGACTGGGGTCAGTGCGGGGCGAGGCGAGATCGGGCTGTAACGGGCGGTTTTCATACTTTGGGCCCCCCGAGCAGCAGCCCTGAGCTGCTTTCCCCTGGACCCAGAAGTTCCCGGCAACGAATCAGGAGGCGGGGGGGGAGCACCACTCCCCATCGATTGGGTGATAAAGAGCCTCTGGGTGGGCAGGGACCCTGCCCAGAGAGGAGAGGGAGAGTCAGCAGTGACTGGGTGTGTCCCAGGGCGGGGGAGGCCACAGCCGTTTGCAGCTCGTTGGGGAGGGCGCTAACTCCCTCCCAGTGCACAAGGCGAGGAAGGTGCCAAGGAGCTGTGAACCAGCCAACCTGTGAAGGCATCAAGGAACTGTGAACCAGGGGTGTCACCAACAGGTATTTCCCAACTCAGTGAAAGAACAATGGTCTCCACCCGGTGGAAGAAGATCAAAATGGATGTGGGAACCCAGACAGAGCTCCCACGGAAGGAGGCGATGGTGCAGGTTGCAGGCTTCAGGGAATGTCACAGCCTCTCTGTGGTGACAGGGGGCTGTGTGTGCTGTGAGCAGGTAGATGATCTGCTCGGCCGAGCGGCACAGCTGCAAAGCCAGGTTGAAAGGCTTCAAGCAGAAGTAGAAAGGCTTAGGAGCATTCGGGAGGCTGAAATGGAGATAGACTGGTGGAGCCAGGCTCTGCCCTCCCTGCAACAAAAATGGGAGCACCTGCCGGAGAGCTCCCAGGATTGAGGGACCCCTGTACTCTGCCCCTCTCAGGTGGAAAACAATAACCTAGAGGAAAGGAGTGAGTGGAGGCAAGTCTATGGCTGCAGCAAAAGGCGAGTGCCCTCCTTGCCTACCTGGCCTCCACAGGTGCCTCTGAGCAATAGATATGAAGCCCTAATGGAATACAGCCGGTCCAATGGGGATGTGGTGGAGAGGCAACCTATATCAGAGGTCCCACCACAGTCAGAAAAACCTGACAGGCGTATAGCTACCTCCTCCACAAGGAAGAAGAGTTTTAGTGGTTGGAGACTCCTTCCTAAAGGGATCTGAGGGCCCAATATGCAGAGCTGACCCCCATCACAGGGAGGTCTGCAGCCTGCCTGGAGCCCGAATCAGGGATATCACCAGGAAACTCCCCAACCTGGTGAAGGCTACAGACTACTACCCCCTGCTGATTTTCCAGACAGGTGGGGAAGAAGCTGCATCCCGTAGTCTGAGGGGGATGAAGAAAGACTACAAGGCCCTAGGACAGTTGGTGAAAGAGTCTGGGGCACAAGTTGTTTTCTCCTCCCTCCTTCCATTTTCAGGTGATGACATGGGATGGAATAGTAGGATTGTCTCTATAAAGGCCTGGCTACGAGACTGGTGCTACAGGCAGGGCTTTGGGTTCTTTGATAATGGCTGGTTTTATAAGACACCAGGCGTGACGGTAGTACATGGGAAAGGTTTATGTCATAAGGGCAAAAGGGTTCTGGGACAGGAATTAGCAGGGCTCATTCAGAGAGCTTTAAACTAGATTTGAAGGGGGATGGGGTAGTAGCTGGGCTTGCACCACTGGGGCAACGCTCTAGTGTTGAGGCAGACCAGGAGGCCTCCCATCCCCCTGGGGTGAAATCGGTGTGCTCAGCTCGCTCCCTGAAATGCCTGTACACCAATGCGCGCAGCACGGGGAATAAACAGGAGGAGTTGGAAATCCGTGTTCGGTCAGGGGGCTATGATCTAGTGGCAATCACAGAGACTTGGTGGGACGCCTCGCATGACTGGAATGTGGTCATGGATGGCTATGTCCTTTTCAGGAAAGACAGGCCACTAAGGAGAGGTGGTGGAGTTGCTCTTTATGTGAGTGAACAGCTAGAATGTATTGAGTTCTGTCCAGGGGCGGATCAGGAGCGAGTTGAGAGTTTGTGGGTGCGAATTAAGGGGCAGGCTGGCAGGGGTGATACTGTTGTGGGTGTCTATTACAGGCCACCGGATCAGGATGAGGAAGGTGATGAGGCCTTCTACAGGCAGCTGAGAGCAGTCACTCAATTACAGGGCCTGGTTGTCATGGGGGATTTCAACTACCCTGATATTTGCTGGGAGACCTACTCAACCAGCCATCCTCAGTCCAGGAGGTTCTTCCAGTGCATTGATGATAGCTTTCTGATGCAAATGGTGGATGAGCCAAGTAGGAGAGGAGCGTTGCTGGATCTGATCCTCACTAACAAGGAGGGTCTGGTTGAAGAGGTGAAGGTTGAGGGCAGCCTTGTTATAGTGACCATGAGATGGTAGAGTTCAGGATCTCATGTGGCAGGACCAGAATAGCTAGCAGAATTACAACCCTGGACTTCAGTAGGGCCAACTTTGACCTTTTCAAGCAATTGCTAGGGGAAATCCCATGGGACAGGGTACTAGAAGTTAAGGGGCCCAAGATAGTTGGTTAGCATTAAACAGGGAACTGCTGGGAAAACTCAAGTGGAAGAAGAGGGTGTACAGATCATGGAAGGAGGGGCTGGCCACTTGGGAGGAATAGAAGTCTGTTGTCAGATGGTGTAGGGAGGCAACTAGGAAAGCTAAGGCCTCCTTGGAATTAAACCTTGCAAGAGAGGTCAAGGACAACAGAAAGGGCTTCTTCAAATACATTGCAGGTAAAACCAACACTAGAGGCAATGTAGGCCCACTGATGAATGAGGTGGGGGTCCTGGAGACAGAGGATAAAAAGAAGGCGGAGTTACTGAATGCCTTCTTTGCCTCTGTCTATACTGCTGGAGGCTGTCGTGAGGAGCCCCGGACCCCTGAGGTCCCAGAGGAAGTCAGGATAGAGGAGGAATCTGTCTTGGTTGATGAGGGCTGGGTCAGGGACAAATTAAGCAATCTGGACGTCCATAAATCCATGGGCCCTGATGGGATGCACCCGCGGGTGCTGAGGGAGCTGGCAGAAGTCATTACTAGGCCACTCTCCATCATCTTTGCTAAGTCGTGGGCAATGGGAGAGGTGCCTGAGGACTGGAGGAAAGCGAATGTCACTCCAGTCTTCAAAAAGGGCAAGAAGGAGGACCGGGGTAACTATAGACTGCTCAGCCTCACCTCCATCCCTGGAAAGGTGAGGGAACAACTTGTTCTTGGTGCTGTCTCTAGGCACATCAAGGATAGGGGGATCATTAGGGGCACTCAGCATGGCTTCACCAAGGGGAAGTCATGCTCAACCAACTTGATAGCCTTTTATGAGGACATAACCCGGTGGATAGACGATGGTAAAGCTGTGGATGTGTTCTATCCTGATTTCAGTAAAGCGTTTGACACTGTCTCCCACAGCATCCTCGCAGCTAAACTGAGGAAGTGTGGTCTGGATGATCGGGTAGTGAGGTGGATTGTGAAGTGGCTGAAGGAAAGAAGCCAGAGAGTGATGGTCAATGGGACAGAGTCCAGTTGGAGGTCTGTGTCTAGCGGAGTCCCTCAAGGGTCGGTTCTGGGACCAGTACTATTCAATATATTCATTAATGACTTGGATGAGGGAATAGAGTGCACTGTCAGCAAGTTCGCTGATGACACAAAACTGGGAGGAGTGGCTGACGCGCCGGAAGGCTGTGCAGCCATTCAGAGAGACCTGGACAGGCTGGAGAGTTGGGCGGGGAGAAATTTAATGAAATATAACAAGGGCAAGTGTAGAGTCCTGCATCTGGGCAAGAACAACCCCAGGTATGAGTACAAGTTGCAGACAGAGCTGTTGGAGAGCAGCATAGGGGAAAGGGACCTGGGGGTCCTAGTGGACAACAGGATGACCATGAGCCAGCAATGTGCCCTTGTGGCCAAGAAGGCCAATGGCATCCTGGGGTGTATTAGAAGGGGTGTGGTTAGCAGGTCAAGAGAGGTTCTCCTCCCCCTCTACTCTGCCCTGGTGAGGCTGCATCTGGAATATTGTGTCCAGTTCTGGGCCCCTCAGTCCAAGAAGGACAGGGAACTGCTAGAGAGAGTCCAGCGCAGAGCCACAAAGATGATTAAGGGAGTGGAACATCTCCCTTCTGAGGAGAGGCTGAGGGAGCTGGGTCTCTTTAGCTTGGAGAAGAGGAGACTGAGGGGTGACCTCATTAATGTTTATAAATATGGAAAGGGCAAGTGTCAAAAGGATGGAGCCAGGCTCTTCTCAGTGACATCCCTTGACAGGACAAGGGGCAATGGGTGCAAGCTGGAACACAGGAGGTTCCACATAAATATGAGGAAAAACTTCTTTACGGTGAGGGTGACTGAACACTGGAACAGGCTGCCCAGAGAGGTTGTGGAGTCTCCTTCTCTGGAGACATTCAAAACCCGCCTGGACGTGTTCCTGTGTGATATGGTCTAGGCAATCCTGCTCCGGCAGGGGGATTGGACTAGATGATCTTTCGAGGTCCCTTCCAATCCCTAACATTCTGTGATTCTGTGATTCTGTGGTAAAAAGCCGTTGTGGAACAAGTGCAAGTGTGGAACAAAAGGCTCAAGCTATGGCTGCAGCCGTACTTGGGGCTTGCATCGTCACAATTGCAGTCTCTAATCCAATTGTTAACAGGAGTCACTACTTTCACAGCACCACGACAGACTACTGCAAAGGTACAGCAACTGATTACAGAAGTAGAAAGCAGGCTACATTCCAAATTTGTACTTTGTATTGATTTGAATCAGGAAATACAAATTATCACTTTGTTTGATAAGCAAATTCCGTATGCAATAATTGGTCAATGGAATTCAGAATGATCAGATTCATTACAGAGCTATTGGCACAGATTATCATCAAAGGACAGATGCGATGTCGAGACCTTGTGGCCACAGATCCTGCATCACTAACCTTTCCTATTGCAACTCAGTATTTTGAGTGGTGTATGGCTAATAGCTTTGCTTTGCAAACAGCCATGGAGAATTTCTCTGGACAGGTTGTTTACCACTTGCCCTCCCATCCTGTTGTAAAGTTGAGTGCGGAACTTCCAATTACCACGAGAGTGTAGCATACGGACACTCCTGTGGATGGAATTACCATTTTTACAGATGGATCTGGGAAAACAGGTAAGGCGGGCCTTGTCTCATATTCTGATGGCAAGTAGGAATCTATGGCAGTACAACTAAAGGGTTCACCTCAGGTGATAGAATTACGAGCTGTATTAGAAGTATTTCAGAATTTTCCTATTCCCTTTAATTTGGTTACTGATTCAACATATGTAGCTGGCATTGTAAAGCAATTGGATAGATCTGTTATAGAGCATATATGTAATCAGTGTGTTTTTAAATTTCTGCGAGCTCTGTGGCAAGAAATTAAAATCTGAACTGCATTGTTTTATGTTTTACATGTAAGAAATCATACTAATTTGCCTGGGTTTATTGCAGAAAGCAATGCCCGAGTGGACTCTTTGGCTTTTCATCCTAAAACAACAATTTGTACCAGAGTAGAAGCAATAGCACAATTGCTTGTCAAAGTGCGTAAAAGAATTACGGACATTACTGGACTAGACTCAGATGTTATCTGTTTACCTATCAAGAAGGAATATCTACAGTGGTTAACAAATCAGTCAACTATTTTTCAAGCGGCCTTACAGGACTTTACTGGACAATTGGTAACACATTTACCAAAATATAAAAAGCTACAGTTTATTTGCAAACAGGATTGGGAAGAAAGACCTATCAGATCAGAGATACCTGTGACTGGACTAACTGTTTTTACTGATGCAGGAAAGTGATCACATTCAGCAGTTATTACCTGGCAAGAGGATGGACAATGGAAACATTGCAAATTCTCAGGACAAACTGAGGACTCAATGCAGACACTTGAACTTTTCCAATATACCAGGTCTTTATAAAATGGAAGGACTTACCTGTAAATATTGTAACAGACTGTCTTTATGCAGCAGGCATTGTAAATCGAATTGAAAGAGCTTTTATATGACCAGTGAGAAATATGCGACTTTACACCATTTTGCTACAGTTGCATCAAGCAATAAACCTCAGAGAGGTACCTTATTTTATCACTCACATTCATAGTCATCAATTTGATCAAGGTTTGAGCATTGGCAATAATATAGCAGACACACTTGTGTCCTATACGCAAATATCACCAAATTTATTTGAACAAGCTCGCTTATCTCATCAATTCTTTCATCAATCAGTGAAAATGCTAGCGAAACAATTTCACCTCACCATGGCACAAGCACACGAATTGGTCCGTGCTTGTCCTAGTTGTCAGAAAATTGGCATGGGAATTGGGATAGGGGTAAATCCTCAAGGATTGAGTGCGTTGTAACTGTAGCAAATGGACTTTACACACATTGCAGAATTTGGAAGACTCAAATATGTTCATGTATCTGTTGATACGTTTTCACATATAATATAGGTTACAGCACAAACTGGGGAAACAGGTCGTCATGTCAAACGACATTTACTTGCTTGCTTTGCAAGTCTTGGGGTTCCACAACAACTTAAGACTGATAATGGACCAGCATATTGTTCACAGATTTTTCGTCAGTTTTGTCAACTGGGGAGTATTACACATATCACTGGGATTCCTCATTCGCCTACGGGTCAGGCGATTGTGGAACGTGCTCATAGTACATTGAAACAGCTTCTGCAAAAACAAAAAGGGGGAGAGGAGACTGAACCTTCTGAGAGACTTGCAAAAGCTGTTTATGTACTTAACCATTTAACTTTAGCAGGAGATAAGGAGCGACCCCCAATTGTAATACATTGGGAGGCAGTTTGACAGGGAGCAAGCTATGTGCAAAACAAAGGCAAAGTGTGGTATAGGGAACCAGGTACTAACGAATGGTTGGGTCGAGGTTATGCTTCTGTCTCTACAGACACAGGCGTACGATGGTTTCCGATCAAGTGTATTAAACCATATGTGGAGGTGGAATCCAGATCCGGAGATCCGACAGAGAGTAACAAAAAACAGCAGGGCAATCAGGGATGCAGCAGGAAATAATTGGCTCAACAAAATCCTGCAAGAATTAGGTGGATTGTCTCTAAAAGGATGGTTAGCCACATTGTTAGAGGGAATAGTTTATGTAGTTGTGATTATAGTTATCATAGGGATCTGCGTGGGTTGTGTTAAGACAATCATTGAGAAAAGTATATGAAGTAGTGGGTTAATAAATCTAACTACTTCCAAAGGGGAAAATTGATACCAGATAGTTTAGCAATGGTTTAGCAAGAGTAGGCCTCAGAGTAGGCTCTAAAAGGTCTGCTCCGTGTTACCTTTACACAGAATCAGCTTTCCTGTCAGTAATTTTCCTTTCAGCTAGAATAACAGAGAATAACAGTATGTTCTGAAGCAAACTGCATGTTTTGTAGATAGAGTCTGCTTATGGGAATGTTTATAATAGACATTATCCTACTTGTGTTACCCTGTTTGTTTGCATATTTGCAGAGAACTGTACAACGAATGGTCAATACAGCCTTTTTGGCACAACAACAGAGAGCAGGATTTATGGGTAACCAAGGCTGGGATTCTCTGACTGGGCTCTGTGAGACACAGGGAATCAGGTTTAAGTAAAAAACAAAGACAAAAAGGAAGAGACAGGACATAGCTCGTTCAAAAACAAAAAGGGGGAATTGTGGGGTTCCCACGGGACAATGGTGGGAACGAGCTACTGAACGAGCTATGTCCAGGCATGTCCAGGGGGTGGTAATAGGGTGGTGATGAACTAGCCAATCATAATACAGAACAAGGGCCTTGGCTATGAGACCAACAAGATATGGGGGAAGTTGAAAAATAAGAAAGAATGCTGCACCTGCAAGATATAGCTTTTTAGCATAAGCCAATCAGAACTAATATAGAGGCACGTGGACACGTAGGCTCAGCTAATCAGAACACTAACAGTAGTGCGTGATCTCAGCGTGTGCTCTGCTCTTTGCATATATAAACTGTGTGATCAAGGAATAAAGGAGAACTTCCATACTCATATTGAGATTGTGTCGTTACTCTGGACCGTTGCCCAGCACCTGTGAGCCGCGCCCTCGTTTTCCCCTTCTTCATATACCCAACACAAAGGGAACCATTTTACAGCTATAAATGATTAAGTATTTTCCATTCTGAGTTGCTGGAGTAAGCCACAGAACACAACATTTCAGGCGAAGGTCTGGGTTGTAATAATTTTCTCCCCTTACAGAACTCAACTGGAAAGTTTTCAACTCTAACGTCTCACTCCCAAAAAGCAACCTGAGGCCAGGGTACACACATTTTGGCAAAATACTTTATTAGTGCACTCTATAAAGGGGCGTTTATGTGCTTTGGAGAGGCTTTGATTTGATATACATCCTGTAGGAATGTTTGTACTTCTGGAAAGATGCTGCAGAGGGTCTATACATCATTTGGCATGTATGTCATATTTGGGTTGTTCCCAGCTTGCCATCTCTCAAACTGAATTGCGCTTTGAAGTTAAAGATGCTGCATTTATATTTTGTTCCCTTGTAACCCAGTAAACACTCTGGAATACTATCACTTGCCTGTCTTGCTCTGGTGAAGACAGTGGCAGTTGCTGCACTTTGGCACTGTTGGAGGTATTTCATCTTAGAAATGATGACAGTGGACATCTGATTCTGACTGTGTACTTTGGGGTTACAGAAATACCAAATTTAGGGGCTATAATTTAGTCAAAAGCTATTTTGAAATCCTGCTTGGAAGTATTTTGGAAACATTTGATTAAGTATTACTAAGTAAAGAATTGGAGTACACTTAAAACTTGAGTATGAATTTTATTTGCATAGAAAAGGACTAATTCTTTGCCCAAAGAATTAAAAGAAAGGGAACTACTGTAAATGTTTTGTTGTACTTTCTTGTCATTGGAGTTGTGTAGCATGCAAATCACTGCTGTCTACTTAGATATTCATTTAGAAATCAGTATGAAATCCATATATGATGCAAACAAAGGTTTTCCAAATACTAATGACAAAAGTCTCTTCAAGCAGATAGAGCTGTTGGAAACACTAATCAATGCATACTCTGAAAAATAACTAGCATCTAAATATATATTTTAAATCAAATAGAAATGCTTTTATAAATGTCCCAGCCAAAGATAAGTAATTAGTTTCCATGAAAACAAAGATCACTAAATTATATCTTAATGGGGGTGTTGCTGTAGCTAAAATGCCATGACTGTATTGGCTGCTTTAGCTAATCTGACACTGAGTCCAAGGCTTACAAAGTCAACATAACCTTAGGACATTAGCTTACTTAGCCACATTGTTTGAATGACCTGATTCAGAAGAAGCTAAGTAAGTCAAGATTTATTAGACAATTTCAGCAAAACATATAGAAATATCTTTAAGTACTGCTTGCAAGTTTTAATGTCAAGAGCAGAAACAAACACTTCCACAGATGCTATCTTCACATGAAGAAATTTTTTAATAACTCCTTCATAAGATTTTAATATAAACGATGCCCTTTTATGCTGTCAAATAATATAGAAGTCTTTTTTTAACATATGCTAAACTATCTTATGGCTTCTATATTGCTGAACTTTTTTTTCTTTCAGTCAGTGACTAGTGTATTTTATGTATTAGCTTTCTGTATGTAAGTTATCGTACTTGATATTGGAACACTGAGTCATTAATATAATATAAAGAGAGCGAGTTGTCCTTGATTTTCTTGCTGCATACCTGGTTTATGGAAAAATGAGAAAAGCTATTTCTAAGCTCTCTTCCACTTCAAAATAAAAGAAATATTGTTATACACAGATATACTTTATGTTATTGCTTTTATATTTATTGTTTCTATCTTGTGAATTAAAATATTCTTTAAAGATTATAAGACAAATGGATGAAAATAATGGAATTGTATACAAGAGCTAAAGCAGTATATTGAGAATTTTCATCACAGCTCTTACTTGATATGCAGGCTCCTTTGAAAGCATGAAGAACAAAAAAGATTTTAATCCAGTCAGTGGCCTAACACTTTATATGTATGACACCAAAATACTACAGCTTTGAATCAAGAATAAAAGCTACTCCAAAGTATTAAGGAAAACTGTCCAAAACTTAATGGCAATACCTTAGTCAAGTAAAACATTTCAGCAGGTGGAGCTATACTGTTGGTAGAAATCTAAATGCAAATACTATTACCACTACTACTACTACTGCTGCTGCTGCTGCTACTATTACTACAGGCAATCTGGTCTTCTGAGAAGGTAATAACACTGATTTTTTGAAACCTCAGACAAACACATACAGACTGAACTTTCATTTTGTGCTTGCTGTTTCGGGCACAGATGGGATAGACTGGATTTGTTTCACGTAAACAGTCCAGTTGCAACTTTTCATGTGCAGAAGGCCTAGTATCAAATGCATGGTTCCTGAAGCTCCCAGATGTGCTTATGTTGTCTGGTCTGTCAGCTGAAGTTACACTGTATTAATTGAATGCACACTGAACACACATCAAATTCATAATGTATAGTTAGATCTAAGAACAGTCTGTAGGAAGAACTGGGAACTATAGAAACCAAGGAACAAGATTTATAAAAGTTAAAACGACCAGGGAGGACAACTTTCATTACAGTGTTTTAAACCACTTTAAATCAATAAAGAAAGCTAAAGTAGACCCACTGTCCCTGCTGTTGAAGACATTTTGTTTTATATAAAATACTTAAAAAATCACGAAAGAAAAAAAATGACTAGTCAGGCGCCTCCTTTTCCCAAGTGGTTAATTTTTATTAATTGATATGAGAGTCCACTTAATATTTACTGGAAGTGAAAAAGGTAAAATAAAAATGATAACCTGTTCTTGCCAATTAACCTGTTCTCTCCCAGCTAGAATATCGAGGTATACTGTGTAAACAGGAATTCAGAGCCCTTTTTGTGGTGAAAGTATGCAGTCTGGGCTTCTTGCATCCCATTTACTGTATACTCTAAATCCTGGACTTTTACTCCAAGGAAAGTACTTATTCTTTCATTTTCTTTTGAAAGAATAACATTTGTGTTCATCACCCACAGGAGCTTTCTCTTTTGCTAGTACAATATACCGCATTACAAAAGATGTGTTACTTTGTGTAATCTCTTCTGTCATTCACACAACACAGGTATGACAACTATAGTGTCTGATTACACAGAAATATAAACTGCAGAACAATTTCAGTGACATCTTGATTGCATCTGTATGCAATGTAGAAAGCCTCACCACTAAACCAGACAGGTTTCCACAGACTAATAGCTAATATTCCATGAACCAGTTGTGATCTGATAAATACTACACAAAAACATCATTTCCTGGAACAAAATTTAGGAGGTCAGTATTGACAAAGTCTAATCATCATGGCAACTGGGTTGTTTATGTCTAACTACAACACTATAGGGCTCAGAATGTTGAGAGTCTGACTACTCTGTTGAGAGTCATGATTACTCTGTTGAGAGTCTGACACTTGACCAATATATTTTAGTGCAAGGTTTAAGACTACCCAGGATTAAATGATACGGACTCCAAACCAGTGATGTATATCCACAGAGACGAGAGATATGTATATCTCTCCTCCATCCCCATCTGTGCTATTGGTATTTAGCTAGATGGAACCTAAGAAAAGAAACTAAAGGGATTGAAAGGAACGATCTTAAAGTTGTTGTGAATAACACCCAGGATTTCAAGGAGAATTTTTATTCCAAAACCATGTCTCTGTCCATAATGTGATGCTACTTATTATTGTGCATTATAACCTAGACACAAGAGATAATATGAGAATATTGCAGGTGCAATGTACTAAACAGTTTTGACTATAATCCTTTTGAATTAAATCTATGTAGCCAAAATGCAAAGCCCATGTTTTTAGTATAGCTTTCCCATAAATAAAGAAAAAAAAAACCCAGACTAATAAACAAAGAAAATCCCATACTCCTGTTTGGAAAAACGGAAAAGTCAGCCTTACGGTAGGCCATCTGTTAGTATTTATGTAAACTATGTGAGACACTCTTGGAGGTCACTGTGAGGCTCACAGAAGAAACAAAGCAGGCAAAGGAACCAAAACCAAAACAAAATCAAAACTTCTGCCATCATTATGTCCTTTTCTCCCTTTGATTTCCAGTACTGGCAGAGCATTTTTGTCCTGCCTGTTGCATAAAGGGCAAGCATAGTCTCCAGTTGTCTTTTGCATCTTTAGTTTGTAGGCTAGATTATATTTATAGTCCTTCAGTCTGCTCTAATGCATTCTGATTAATAACATTTCACAGTTTATTTCACACCTTCTGGACTATCACGTATGAGCAGCAGTCAAGCTATTCTTAGGATAAAGCAAAAGACTTTTAGGTAATAACACTAACACTGCAGCGCCAAAATTAAGGTAATCAAGGACTTTAGGCCATAGTAATCCATAGGAGAACTTCCATCCTGTTATGGGCAATCTTCTGACCATTAGTCGGGGCACTGTCAGAGTTGCTACTCAGGTAGAAGATATCTTCTGGAATTTCATTGCTTATATTAAAATACTTTCAAGAGAATTAATGGCTTAGTAGTGTCTAAGATGGCCTAGCATCACATTCTTAAGGAAGATGTAAACTCAGAAATTCCATTGTATGACTTCTGACTAGATTTTGTATGTAGTTCTTAGTTTGAAAAACTTTGTTGTGCAGTTCTGCTCTACATTCTTTTATAAATCTCAGCTCTTGTGACTGCAAAGGTTCTTTCAATATGTAAGTCCATTTTTGTCTTGACTTACTGTGAGCAATGATTTCCAGATTTAGCTGTATTTACCTGAGAACTCTAAAGGTTATTGTCTTGGAGATCATCACAAGAATGCCATTAAGTAACAAAAGAATTTCTGAAACAGCATATTAAGTGATACAGTCGTAAGAATTAACTGTATAATCATACTCTTAATTTGTCTAAAAAAAAAAAAGAATGTGGTGGAACCAATAGAATCATATCCCTCTCTTTTTCCATGATCCCGCCAAAAAACCCTATACTTTTCTTAGTTTTTGTTGTTACAACTAAGACTATTTCGTGGGATATTGTCACTCAACATCTGCAACTGTGGCCGCAAACGCAAACACCACCTCTCTTTACTCTTCACACCTTACTTCTCACTTCTCCAATCTGTCTAAATTTCATAGCCAAGTTTCCTTCTCTTCTCCCTCCCTTTTATCTCAATCAGCTACTTTCTACCCCTAATCCTTCTCCCTTTTCAGCAGCAAATTCAGGTTTCCTTTTCTCACATGCCAACATTTCCATCATTCTAGATCTCCTACACTTCACTTTTGACCCTAACGTATTTCCATTTCTTGCCCTATTTCTTCTGCTATAAGCAGCTACAAATTTGCATAGTAGTCCTAATGTACTTCTCAATTTCCCACTTTGAATAGCTTTTCATGTTCTATTTTCCTCTCTACACACAGTTTTAAATAGTTGCCTTTTCAAAGCAACCTTTTTTTTTTCTCTCTTCAGGTGGCTCTTTTTCCTTCAGTACTGTTGTCTCATTTAAGTTTGTATCTTCTCACTGGGTTTTTGTAGAGCTAGAAGAATTTAAATTGTCATAGTTGATAACAGGTAAAACTCCATGGTCTCCAATGTACACACGTGTCATGTAAATATACTGTCTTTCAGTAGTCCTGTTCTAAACACTGTTCTATCATAACATAACTGTTTGTTTGCAAAACCCAGTTTTCTGATTTTCTCACTGATTTCTATCATGTCTATGCAGCAGTGAAATACATTTGAGAAATAATATTAAGCTTACTTTGAATTCCAGAACTTCAGTTTGACCTGAGTGACTTATTTAGGAAAAAAAAAAAAAATTGTCATTATCATTATAGACCATTTTCTTATAATGTAGTAATTGTTATAAGGTCCAAGTGCAATTGTTAGTATGCTAATTAAAGAAACCACTGTTTTCTCTTCTGTCTTAATATCTGTCTTTTCTTAATTCATTCATTTGAAGATGGAATGAACTATATATCTTCTGCCTTGTCACGTGGTCTGATTTATTTTTTCCCCACAGAATAAAAAATCAGAAGCTATTAAATATCAACCAATAATTTAATTTTTTCACTGAATTTTTAAATAAACTCATATCCCCCACTTTATCCCTTAACATTTTAGAAAGATTTAGTTATAAGTAAATTATTATTGGCTTACAAAAATAAAACATAGAATCTGAGTTTGATAAAAGCCATTTTAACCTGGAATGTACATCATTTAAATCAAGAAAATCCCACAAATGCTCTGTATTTTCTGACCTAAACATATCCATTCTCCTTCACATTTTTAATGTAATTTCCTTTTTCTCTTTTGCCTACCTTTTTTCTTCTGTTGAACATATTGGAATGTGTAGAGTTCCTCCCTCACAATTAGCACCCAAGGCAGATATGATTTGATTGCTAGTGATTTAGAAGAGTTATGGAGAAGCTGGCTAGCACAGTAGGAAGTGCTTACTCGGAAAGGTTTTTCTAGTCTTCATTTTCACTGGAAGTGAAAAGTTAATGTAGCATCAGCCAGTGATGACATTAACGGTTGTATACTTGACTGCGTACAGACTGGCATACTGGGAAGGGCAGAAGATATACACAACATACAGAACATCTCTAGTTCCTTAGTAAGGTCTCCCAAAAAATATCCTATCCTTCACTATGTGCGTGTCTTCAAAGGTTCTGCTTTAGCTCTGTTCTTTAGCCACTGACAAAATAAGAGCTCTGTGACTCAGTAGCGCACCAGAACCCCACCTACCCATCCCAAGAAATCATATACTCTGATACTTAAGAATTCAATATATGCATATTGAACTCTGATGTGGATCTTTTTGTTAGTCCTGTCTTTGTGAAGTTAATTGTGAAAGGTATTTAATTTGTACTTTGTATTACATAACAAACAAGAACTAAATTTGATCATGCTCAGCATTATGCTCAGTTGAAATATCCACAAGAATAACAACTGAGCTACTTGTAGTAACATATCTCACTCAGTAAGTTCAGCAGAAAGAATAAAATTTGCATAACTCATAAGGAGATTTGGAGGCTTGCTATTTGCTCATTCTTTACCAATCAGATTTTGAAGTGCAGAAGGAATGTCTATTTTTTCTTTCTTCCTTAAAAGCTGACAAACCCATACAATGCAAAGAAGGTTTTTATAAGTAATATTATGAGAAGTATCAGCAAAATATACTGCAAATAGCAAACTTGGTTTATAGGACTGGATGGCATTTTTATATTCGCTAAGTCTTACTTTTATTAGACTTGCAATCTTTCTAACATATAAAAGTTTGCAGGGGTGTCTGAGAATATATATCAACTAAGTAACTGTAACGCTTTATGATACTATAAATGTAAAAGCAGTACAATACATTTGGTGAGAGTTATTCACTTCTGTATGGCAATGACTACACGAGAATTAAATAACATTGAGTGAATGAACAGAGTGGATGTACAACAAAAGACACTAAACTTGATTTATTCTGTGAAAGTGAAAAAAAGAATGCCTAAGGACTTTTTTTTTTCTTCAGTTTGCTTGTATTAGGTAGGTCCACATTACTGAGCTTCAATAACATCTGCATTTGGCATCATCTCATGTTGCATGGACCATATTGGTCACTCACCTGTGGTGAGTGAGAGAATCCAGCATAAGTAAAGGTAATAATAAGATCTTGGCATAAGCTTTTTGAGGGTATTTGTTTGATTTAACATTACTGAGAAGGTCTAGGACTTGTGTGTGCTTTGTCCAAGTATACACTATACATGAAATTAATATCCACTCAATTAATATCCACTGTCAATTTCCATAGTGCACTTCATATCCATATTGTCATACCACTTTAGACTGAACAAACTCTGTAGGCCATGTATTTGAAATTCCTACATCTCTTCCATAAGATCTCTGTCTGAGATCATACCAAATTTGACTGCTGCTCTGAAACACTTCTGGAACCTGTGGGGTTTTTTTAAGTAGTGTCCTCCAAGAAAAGCATCCTCACTTAATTTTAATTTGTAACCCATTTCACAACTCCATACTAGCCAATGGTCATGCATATTGTCCTGTTCTAATATCTGAAACCTTATTCCCTCAGCAAATATAAATCTGAATTTCCAGCTGCATCCTTTCTCTTGGTGAAACTTAAATTAGGCCTATACCTTTCCTAGACCAACTCATAATTGTAAACTGAAGAATTCCTCCAAAATGAACTAGAAGAATGCCTTTGGAGACTTGATTATCATATCTTTCCAGTCTCTTCATAAAGCTGGGTTCTTTGCCTTGACTACATTTCCCTAAAAAATTGAAGCAACATAAACTGAATAAATAATTTGCCAACAGTACATGCACCTGTAGAGAGGTGGTCAGATCATTATTCACGGGTACTTTATTGTCCACCAAATATCAACTTTCACTTTCGTAGAAATTATTCAGGTTGACGGAGTACAGTAGGTCTATAGCCTTTTCAAATCTCCTAAACAAATATGTCTTTAAAATGTTGTTTCCTTTTTTTATGCACTCCTAATCACATTTGCATAGCTGTGTTTTGTTTTTTATCTCTCCTTAATTCTTGAACATATTTGCATTACTTTGCTTTAAGACTTCTACAAATTGCCAGAGGAACTATTCTTTTCCGGATAAATATCCTTGCATTGTTTTTCACATTTTACATAAAACACAGGTTACTGTTTTGTTGTTCTAATAACAATTACTATTTCCTAAAATAGTAAACTGCTTCGTTTTCAAGTACTAGGCCAGCATAGGAAAGACCTCAACATTCTTTGTTTACTTCATGTTTTTTCTTCAGGACCACATGAACTTGACACTACAGGTCTGACAATTTTGTAGGTGTGCTACTAGAGAGTATGAGTTGGGAGCACCAAAGGTGTCCATACAAAAATCAGCTGTTCTCTATAGATTGTGATCAAAGTGGATCCTAGAACTAAATTGTCTCTATGATATCTATTTGAGCTCACAGTCGTACAATTTATTCCATCCAGAAGTGGATATGGATACCAGGGAGTAACTAACCTTCCTAGCAAGCTGTGAAAAAGTCCAGGAAGTTTTTGGTTTCCTTTTCTTCTTATCTTATTAACATCAGTTTATCATCCCTCTTGGTATTCCAACATAAGGAATTTTCTTCCTGTGGTTTCTCTTGTTCAGTTGTAATTACAGAATATTTTGAATCACTCTGATACACTTCTATTCTGCTCTGATTTTTTTACTGCACTGTCTCACTTATGTGACACATGGCTTTAATAATATTCAAAAATCGTTATATCAAATTTCTATTATTATGAACATGGACTGACTTGAGGGAAGGAATGCCATCCAGAGGGACCTTGCCAGGCTTGAAAGCTGGGCTCATGTGCATAGCATGAAGTTCAACAAGGTCAAGTGCAAGGTCCTGCATGAGTCAGGGCAATCCCAAGCACAAATACAGGCTGGGCAGAGAATGGATTGAGAGCAGCCCTGAGGAGAAGGACTTCAGGGTGATGGTTGAAGAGAAGCTCAACATGAGCCGGCAATGTGCGCTTGCAGTCCAGAAGGCCAATCGTATCCTGGGCTGCATCTAAAGCAGCATGGCCAGCAGGTCGAGGGAGGTGATTTTGACCCTTTACTCCGCTCTTGTGAGGCTCTATCTGGAGTACTGCGTCCAGCTCTGGGGCCCCAACATAAGAAGGACACGGAGCTGTTGGACCAAGTCCAGAGGAGGACCACAAAGATGATGAGAGGGCTGGAGCACCTCTCCTACGAAGACAGGCTGAGAGAGTTGGGACTGTTCAGCCTGGAGAAGAGAAGGCTCCGGGGAGACCTTCTAGCAGTCTTCTAGTACCTGAAGGGAGCCTACAGGAAAGCTGGAGAGGAACTTTTTACAAGGGCATGTAGAGATAGGATGAGGGGGAACAGTTTTAAACTGAAAGAGGGTAGATTTAGACTACATATTAGGAAGTAATTCTTGACTGTGAGGGTGGTGAGACGCTGGAAGAGGTTGCCCAGAGAAGTTGTGAATGCCCCCTCCCTGGCAATGTTTATGGCCAGATTGGATGAGGTTTTGAGCAATCTGGTCTAGTGGAAAGGTGTCCCTGCCCATGGCAGGGGGGTTGGAAACAGATGACCTTTAAGGTCCCTTCCAACCCAAACCATTCTATGATTCTATGATTCTATGATTCTATGACATAATTCCAGATTATTCTTTCCTATTTCTTGTGTTCCTCGTATTCATTCAAAATTTGATGCTTAGGATCATCTTCCTTACTCTTTATTTTGGTCTCCAAATCAATGACTCCTCATTTTCTGCATCACTGAATTCAAGCTTTATGGTTTTGGCATTGAAGTTATTCATCATAACTTTGTTCTATCCAAGTTATCATGTTTCTGTCTATTGTGTCATACCCCATAAATTCATTCCACCAGTGATGCTAACTTTAAACTGAACTTTCCACAACATTTTCTTTAACCATTCTTAGATATAAAATCTAATTTTTGTCCATAATTCCCTCTCTTCTGTTGTGTATGCGGATAAATTTTCTTCATATCAAGCAAAAATAATCACTTCTGCTAAAAGGACTATAAATATGTAACCAATAAGTAGCATACATGGTCTGCTAACTATAGTTGATCTGATTTACCTAACATACAAAATAAATGTTTTCACTCTGACAACAGAAAATGTAGTACCCCTGGAAATTGTAATGTACACAGTATTTTTTGCATAGCAGCTATTGTGTGCTACTATCAAATTTGTCAGTTAATTAAGATATTGCAAATACAAATGATTCATCTGTCAAAGTAACTATTGGTAAAGCAGGTGTTTCAGACTTCTTTGGTACAGAGTAAGAAACAGCTTGACTCAGCAATACCTATTTTGTGGACTGAGCACTGGCACAAGTTGCCCAGAGAGGTTGTGGAATCTCCATCCTTGGAGATATTCAAAAACCACCTGGACATGGTCCAGGGAAACTGGCTGTAGGTGGCCCTGCTTGAGCAGGAGGTTTGGACCATATGTCCTCTGAAAGTCTCTTCTACCCTCAACCATTCTGTGATTCTGTGGATGCGCACACGTGTCCGAGGATGGAGACATACAGGTATGTAACCAGAGACTGATTTAAATGTAGAAATAAGTGTCACAGTGTCTTGGCACAATCAAATATATTTCAAATTCCTGTTTTCAATTTTTGAATCCTCTTGGAGGACCCCTCTGATGCCTGTTGGACGAACGTGCCTTGATGACAGACTCTGATGGGCCCATCTCTTCTTACTAACTATAAGACAAAAGTAGTAAAAATACCTAAAGTATAGATGGTCAAATTTAAAGGAGGCAAATCACACCTAATGTGTTTAAATTAACTGAGCTTCTTCACTTTGCCATGTCAGAAACTGTATTACTTTGGAAGAGGAAAAGTATACACAAAGTCCAGTTGCCCTCCCCATAGTCTTGATGATGGCAAGAACTGTTCTACTTCCAGTTACATGGAGGTAGTGTTTGCAGGATAGCATCAGCATTACCTGCAAATGTAAAACTAGTGACAATTATGTCCTCATCCTGTTGACTGGTGGGGAAGTCACAGCTTCCAACACTTTCTTCACTTTAGAACAAATCTGCATGATGTGACAATAATTGACAGTTCTTCAAGGAGCATGAGGTAAATGAGAATATTAATATTATCTGTATAGGTAATGGGTAAAACAATCTAGGTAAGATGAAAAACTGACAGTTTAAAAGCAAAGAGAATGTACAATGCACACATGCATTTTTTCTTCTCACTGCTTTAATGCCATTCATTTCAAATTATTAAAGTTGTTGAGGCTTTAGAGTGTTTGTACAAGTTTGGTTTTAATTAGGTCACCAATTTCAGGTGGAATCTAAAGAAAATGTAGTTGTTTCAGTGTGATTCAGTGTGATTTCAACTGGGTGGCAGTTTAATAATCAGTAATTTACACTACATACTAATGTACAATACAAAATGTTACTGTAGTAGTAGGCCAAATTTCATTTACTTTTCCTGCAAGACCAGTATTATGTATGTCATTAAGGTTACCTTCAGTTATTTGGCAGTCAGTTTTATTTATATTTTCCATTTTTTTTTCTGTGCTTTTGCTGTTCAGAAAACCTTTTTTCTTTTCTTAAAACATCTTTTATTGCCTAATCTGTTCATCAGGTCTACAGTTCATTAGAAACCTAAAAAGAAAACCTAATCCAAGTACTGTGCAAGTTCTCCAAACAAAATAAAATACATTGCCTGACTTAGGCATAGTCAGACTTGGATACAGACAGATCCATAATTTTGCAACTAGACAGATGTCAGCAGCATTGTTAAAAATGAGAATGTTAACAAAGGAGGAATCTTCAGTACTAAACAAATTTAAAAACTAGTAGCTGTTTAATCAGAAAAGTTAGATATAAGGAATGGCTCTAGATTTGAACCACAGGGATGATCTAGATTATCACATGATGCTATTTAAAGAAGGCATTACCTTCAATTTCCTGAACTCTGCAAAGGACATTTTTATTGTCTGGTCAGAAAGCCAAACAAATGAAGTCATAGAATCACAGAATAATGTAAGTTGGAAAGGACATCCAGAAGTCATCTTGTCCAATCTCCTGCTCACAGCAGGGCCAACTCAGAGCTGGGTGTTTGGGTCCATGTCCAGTCAGATCTGAATATCTCCAAGGATGCTGAATCTAAAGTCTCTCTGGGAAATTGTGTTTGAGTTTGAATGTGAGTGTTTGATCACCCTCATGTAGTTGAGTTTCCTATATTGAAACTCAATGAAACTGAATTTCCTGTAGTACTTATGTCTGTCATCTCTTGTCCTTGATTCTGCACCTCCAAGAAGGGTCTGACTTCCATCTTCTTTGCACCTTCCCATTAGGTAGGGTCAGTCAGCAATGAAATCTCCCTATTACTTTATCTTTCCCAGGCTGAACAACCCCAATTTTCTCAGCCTCTCCTTGTGTTAGGTGTTCCAGGCCCCTGGACAGCCTGGTGGCCTTCTGCTATGTCTCTTTCATACTGGCAAGCCCAGCACTGGACACAATACCCCAGATGTGGTCTCAGATGTGGTCTCATCAGTTCTGAGTAGAGGGGAAAGATCATCTTCCTCAACCTATGACTGTGCTCCTCCTCATGCTGTCCATTATAAGGTTGATCTTCTTTGCAGCCAGGACACACAGCTGAAGAACCTTCTGAAAAAACAGACAAAATTTTGTCCCCCGACACAAACCAGAATCTAGCACTCTGTCAACATCTGGCAGTAATTAATATAACTTAAACTATTTTATATTTTTCAGTCTTGTTTTCTGACAGCCAGTGAGCTCTCATCCAGCTTCTAATGCCATCCAAAGTCTCACTATTGACTTTAGTGAGAGCTAAACATAGAGACAACATGTAGGTCTATGTTTGATAACATTCAGCAGAGAAAGGAAAATTCTGGATAAAATGTAATAGTATGAGTTGTGGGCACAAATATCACAGTGAAATGTGGCCACACCCCAGGTAGAAAAGAAAACATCATTTATGAACAGTGATATATGTGATTAAAATGTACAATGAATAAGTCAAAAAGGAAGCAGAAATGGACTTCAACAATTTTGCAGATTTTAAATGAATAAATATATTTGTATATTTGTTGCTGTTTTTGTTTCGTATCATTGCTTCATAAGGTCCTAGGTCCTAGTCTGGAAGATCTAACAGAAGTATTTTCTAAAAATAAGTTTTGTTTCATGAAATAGAAGTGGAATGTGGAAGCAGCAGAGAGATCTGACACTATTTAAGACCCTCTTTCTGCTGGAAATATCTTTGAAATAAAAACTGATAATTAATGCAGCATATTTCATTTTACAGAACCTCACCCCTCTGAAATTTTTATTATTATAAAGTTTCCCTGAAATCAGTAATGCAAACACCTAATTACAGCAGGATGACCATGAGAAGATAAATATCTATTTCATAGTTTCTCCTTAGATCCATACATATTTTGATGAATCACAGAGTCCTTGTTTAGACAGCAAAGAAAGATTGTTACTATATGCCAGCCACCTGGTATTTTTCAAAATATAGTGTGAATGCTAATATTTGCAATATTAGTCAAATAGAAGCCAAGGTTTTTAAAGAAGCAATTTATTTTAAAGACCCTATTTAAAATAATGACTTAAATATCTAATTTAGATTCCAATGGGGAAATAATTCATTGTTCTGAAGTAGTTGCCAAACATCCCCAGACCATCACTGCAGAGAGAAAGGTGCTTCTGAAGATCCACAGCTCACCTGAATTTAATAATACATTTCTCATTTGTCTGCCCTCTTTCTGTCTCTCCACACCACACACAGTTCAAAAGAAAGAGTGGAGAAAGGCGTAATCCAGGTTAATGGATGTTTTATGTCAAGGAGTCTGGTACCTGTGTTACCTGTTCCTTGGGGAAATGCTGTAATTGCTAGATTCCTGTGCAATTTATTGTGCATGAACACTTCCAATGATGTCACTATTTATTAATGCTGGGAACAACACTTTTACTTCAGGATTCTTTTAGGAGAACCTAAGTTCATCCCAATGCTGATGGCAACGAAGTTGTAGGCAGCAGGTAAATGATGACCATCATCATCTCAAAACAAGTGTTTCTGAACACTTGTGAGCTTTAGTTTATACACCCACAGAATTTGAGGTCTGGAAGTGATGTTCTTAATAGATTAGGGAATCTGTAATGGCTATTCAGAAATAAAGACATAAAAGGGTTCTTGCAGTCAGGTTGATGGCAGAATTTTTTTTGCTACTCCTTAATTATGGTAGTATTTTGGTGGACTGAATCTGTTTTAGGAATTCTACATTTAATAATACTTAAAGTTCAGATTTGTTGAGACTTTTATATTGTCAAATTCTACTGATCTCAGGTTAGGTTAATGTACTGTGTCTATTCTTATTTGCACTTTAAATTCTACTCTAGCCTACATGTTAACTGATAGTCTCTGTTAGCTCTTGAGCCTCATAGGCCTTTTGTGGTTTTCAGTAACTCTCACTTTCAGGTACTCTCACCAATGTAACTTCTTTCACGGTGACTCAAATCTCCGTGATAAAAAGAGGAAAGAGGATGAAACAGGGAAAAAAAAAAGAATTTAATGGAAATTAAGATATATAGAATGCTATTATTTCAGTCTGTATCACTCCATTTTGTGAAACAGGGTGAATATTAAAAAAAAAGTTAAAAATAAAATGCAGTTTAACTATTCTTTAACTGAAAAGAGATCAAATTATTCAATCCTCACTTTATGTACATACATTGCAAGTGTTTATGGCTGTGTTAATGTGTGGGAGCATGTGTATTTTTATATGTATTTATATATATATGTATACATGAGAGATGCCAAGTTAAATTTCCTTGGTGAACAAAAACTAGTTCTGCTAATGAATAAAGGGAGGAACAGGATGAATATATTGAGAAGATGGAGAACATTGGAAGATTGCTATTGAAGTCTGAAAATCATAACATAAAGGGGTTCATTTTTCACTAGAAGAGCAGAGGGGAACATATTATTAACCTTTAGAGGCATACGAGGTGTTAATCCAGCTTCTAAAGGGAATTTTTCAGAATATATAGGAGACACTATACAGAAGTTCATTAGTGTTTTCTTTGTACACTATACTAATAGTAACAATGACATTAAAAGCTCCACTCTCTCTGTGCATCAGGTTTGAAATCCCACAGAGATTTCAAGCTGACAGCGTAAGTGGGGAAAAAAATTTAAAAAGAGAAGTTCACAAAATATGTTATATATCTAAAAGAGGAAAAATACAAGGCTGATTTAATAATGCTGTGGCACAGAGAAGGCCATGTTAGAATTTATTCCCTCCTTCAGTATTGTCTTGGAATAGTATTTTATTTATAAACCTTTCATCTGTGTATGCGTTATTTTTTGTTGGTAAATCTCTCTCTCTGTCTCACTGCCTCTCTCAGGCTTACTTCATTGCTGTATCTGATTTCACACATAGAAGTAACAGAGCATGTGGGATACAGGGAGGGAAACACTAAGCTCCTTGGATAGCGAGATGCCTACCTTTAAGAAATGTGACATTTACTATGTGACTGTGTGAGTGACAAAGTAATGTGTCACTCTGAATCCTTGACACTTGACACATATAAAATTGCTATTATGTAACACAGATTTGTATGTTTTATTCTGATTAAATATTTCACACTGAAAGCAACAATTTTTAATCAAGCAATTCATACTCAAGATATATAATAATTTGCAGATGGCAGCATCTATTTACGGTTTGACTGTATTAGGCTTCTTTTATATCACTCACGTGTAAACCCAACTGCCAGACTTGACTTGTTTTTAAACTACTGGCATGTAGTGTTGGAAAAATATCGCAATTTCAACCGAAAGCTGAAAGATCGCTGAAGGTGTATTTGCTTACCTCTGGTCCATGTTCTTTAGGATGAAATCAGGGTTTTAGCCACACAGGCATCTTTCCCAAGTCCATGTCAGTATCATCTTACTTTTCACTCAAAACATGTCAAAAGCTAGTGTAAATAGAAGCAATTTATCTACTGGCTTTATGTTATCTGAAAACACAACATCGTCTAGAAATAGGAATTTTTTTCAAAAACTTTGTGATGACAGACTGTAACCATAATATCTATTGACAATTTTTAGTCAAGAAAAAAATCCTCTTTCATGAAAGACATTAACATACTATCAGCTTTAATCACATGCTTATGTTCTAACATACCTGAAGCACACTTCTGTGCATTTTTTCCTGTGAATGGTTTTATGTTTATTATTAGAAACTATATTTAATCTTGGGTTACAACAATGGCTTTTCATGCATCATGTCTTGTTTTGTGTTAAAAATGTACAAGTGTACTCATAGTAAGGCCATGCTACCGATCTTCACATAATTACCAAAGTGCAACCTAGATGGCAGTAGAACAGAAATTGAGCTGCAAGGTTGGTTAGTTTTATATGCTATTTAGTTTCTCCATCATGTAGTGTTTCAACAAAACTAGATCAAGTTTTAGCCACCATTTGAGAATTACATTTGAGCTATTACCTTTCTAGGTTTCTCATTCCATCAGTAAATTTAACTACTTAAAAAAATGAAAAATGTAGAATTCTGAAGATCAGTGAGCAACAGACCATGTGTTCCACTTGTGTTTTATTACTAATCATGCATAGAGATGAGAAGAATGCAACACATGCCAGTATTACTCAATCTATTCCGAAAGACAAAGGAAAAAAAAGAATAATTAATTATTAAATAAACACCTTTGTTGGTCCTTCACTCATTCATTTCCTTAGTGTTGTCCAATATTGAGATTAATAAAAACAATTTTAGAATGTGTGTTTTATTATCAATGAAAAAGGTAAAATAATTGTGATGTTGATTTCCAGGGCTGTGAGTATGCTACGCCTCAAGAACCTTGACTAGAAGTCCACCCTTTTTAACTTTTTCAGGTTCTCTGATATCACATTCTATAAGTTTATACTAAGCTAGGGACGATAAAAGCAATTTCAATTAATGTTTGTAAGTCTATTTAAGTACTCCTAAAGTAACGCTACTGCTTTTAAAACACTTTTAAGCTGATGTTTGGCTCCTAGAAGGTTATTCATTAAGCCATATACCATCCATTGCAGTTTAAGGTTGTCCGCAAGGTAAAAAATACAATGGTCTTATGTTAATAATTTGAAAATATGTCAGTGAAATTATGCAATATTTAATAGTGTAAACTGTATTATTAATGATTTTTATTCAACTTAAAAGCTCCTTGCATCACATACAGATCTTAAATATTTAAACATTAAAAAAAAAAAAGAAAAAAAAACACACAATGAAATTTTCACTAAGGTACAAATATGTTTTATTTATATAAATATAGAGTTAAATTAAAGGTGGATGAAACACTTTGTGGCTATTATGAATGGTACTATAAATTATAAACAAGATAAAATCCTTATGGAGACTGTATACTATTAGAAAAGAAGAAAAATGTTCTTCATTGCAAAGAAAACTCTGTTTATCTTGTTCAAAGTTCTGGGTTTTTTCTCTTTATTTATGTTTGCCCTGGCACAGGCCCAATATATTGGGTGGAACTTAGACACTTAAATATAGAATTATGTTCCAGAAAATCTCTGTGAAAATAAGCAGCGCTTTTTTGACTTTGAAGTCCTGCAGGATCAAGACTTACGCTTCTGTGCGAGTACAGAACTTCCATGTTTTGAATATTTCAAATACTTTTTCTCTCCTAAATTATACGAAGCCCCAGTGGTCCAACATTCAGTTGATCTCCCAGTATACACAGACACTGAATAAGCATTATGACTAATCATAGTTATAGAGTCTTGCTTTTAAAAGAGCTGCTGGTGACTCCTGCTCTTTTTATGAATTAGCTTTATGGACTGAATATTCACTTATAGAATGAGAGACCTGTAAGAGTCCAAATTTGCACGACATTATCCATAATCATCAGCCTGTGAACTTTTCTGGGATTATGTCACCCTTCATTTCTGTTTTAGCTATGAAACATTCAGGAAGAAATTAAAAAAAACTTCATGCCAAAAAAGAGTAGAAATAAAAGGACCTGTCTCTGTAATGTAGGAATTAAGCCTACAAGGAGCAAAAAGCACGTCCTGATTTTCAGTCACTACTTCCAGGACACTTAATAGATACTGATTTATATTCTATGTCTGTAATTAGTATAGTGCAGGATGTCATTTATTTCCTTATATATTTCTATAGCTTCCACTGTGCCAGCATTTCCAGCTCCACGTCTACTAGATCTGTTCAGCGTATTCCTAGGTATTTTCTGTGTTCTAAAGAGAGAGCTATAGTGTTCTCCAGTAGAAATGTATTTCTTGACTGTACTGGACACATAGGAACACACCTAGAAAAGGCCATCAGATACATCTGGTGCTTCAGTTCACATGGAAAAGGAATAGCTCACACTCTGAGGAATAATTTTAGCACAGGAATGCAGCTGATATTGTGGACCATCCACAATAGGTAATTACTAGCAAGAGTGCATAGTTTCTTAATCATAAACAGAGCTGGTCATGAGACTAAATCTAGGTGTCCAGCTCTTTCAAAAGACAAACATTTCTGATTTTGTGTATAACTACAGTTTTACTCCTAGGCCTTGGATTTATCCTGGCAGTTTGAAAAGCTGATAGTTACACTGCTCCCTCGTGTAGCTAATGGGAAAAGATAAACATTTCCAGAGAGCAGTTGGATCCATATGAGATTATCCTAGGTAAGTAATATTAAAATAAAATTGAGTAACTTCGTTTAGGTGGCTATTCTGAAAGAGTATTCAGGTTCAGAATTTTGAATACAAGTAAACTAAACCATTTTCATGGATAATTACAGATTTCACCTGTTTTTATACTTTTAACTAAATCCTTGAGTCATATATTCTCTGAGTTTTAGGTAGTTCCATCTGGCAGAACAGATAGTAAGAATTATTTTGTTTTATTTTATTTTATTGTTTTATTTTTCAGGTGTCTGACATTTTACACTTGAATTTTGATTTTCAGAAGTACACCACCTGCATAACCTATTCTGAAACTGCCTTTAGGACCAAATTGCTGATTTTGGTTCCTATTAGGATCTTAAATCAATAATTATTAAGACGTTAGATCTGTAATTACAGATTATTTGTTTAGATGTAAGCATAGCTATGCCCCCTAACCGTGAAGTTTAAAGTCCAGGCTAGATGTGCCTGACTGTAAGATCATTGCTAAAACAACTGTATGATTCTGAGGCTCAGAATGCTGATAGCACCTTTCGCAATGGGGGCTATTTAATTACGGCAGATAAATACAGGTCTGATTCCAAGATTTTCAAAGATAAGTTCTTGGCTGATTACTCTGTTGTCTATACTGAGAGGCTTCAACAAAGTGAATTTGGAGGGTACTGTTTGCTTTTTTGAAGCAATAAATATTGGAAGGCTGTAAACATCACTCACCTGATAAAAATCTTGATCCTAGAAATTCAGTTATTCTCGTAATACAGGTTATTTTATCAGGACTGAGCTCCAAAAGTCCATGGAATCCTGATGCTGGACATTTTTCAAATCCAATAAAAGATATTTTCTGATCCAAGACAAGACACACAAAGATCTTGCATACACTTACATTGTTAAATCTGTTAGATCACAAAAGAACCTGAAAGCATTTAGGTACCTAAGTGACCAGAAGAAGATTAAACCTAAAGTTCAAGTTAATTGCAAGCAATTTAATTATAAACTTTAGAACCTAATTTATTACCTTTATTCAGTCCTTATCTCATTTTTTTTAGACTGAAGAGAAGATGTAAAGAGTTGTGGAAATTTGTTGGGCTCAAAAGTCCTCCAAGTTCTATACTCTTGCAAAACATTGCCATTAGAGTTGCTGAAAAAATATTAATGAATTTAATGAATATTATATGAATTATAATACATTTTTCCATGGAAAATCCCATTGGAACTTTATTTAATTAAATAGTATTGAAGAAAACAAAAACAAAACCAAACCTAACTCTGAAAAGCCAGATTTCAGAGATGTCAATAGGAAGTTTGATGTTAATTCCAAAGAGGTTGGAACTTCTCCATAATACAATACTGACTTCCTATTCAATTAAAATTTAATGTTAAGTTGCTGCATTTTTCACTGAATTTGGCATGCTGACATAGAACTCCTGGCAACATAAACAATGAATGTACTTTATATATGAATACTGAAACCTTCTTAGTGTGTGTTATTGTTTACTGAAATGAGATTGTTTCAAACAATCAGACTGCAGGGAAGCTGAACCATTTGGCTCATCCCATACCTGCTTCAGCATTATTCTATGCTTTCTGCTCAAATTCTTACTGTGAGCCAAATGGTTGCAGTGTGAGGTCCAAGCACGAATATTTTCTCTTCAGGACACTTCAGCTGCTGATCCAGCACAGAGGAGTTCCCTTCTCTTCCCTTCCAGACACACTGATGCCAAAGAAGAGCTGAGGGGGGGGAGCTGGTCCATGTTAAATAAAGAGCTCACTTGAGCATGTGCACCAAACACAAATGAAAACAGCAACCTGCTCATGCTCCTTCCACAGCAAGGCCCTTCCCATTGCAACCTCATCTGGTGGGCAGGTCTGGTAATGATGGGCAGTGATGAAGCCAAAGCAGAGGCTTGCATCAACTATCAATCATAAATGTATAAATCAGGATATAATTACTATTAGTTTTTCTTGAAACACAGTATAGGCATACTGAAATAGTATAGCTAACAACTACATTTAGGTGCTTTGTAACACTGTGATGGCAGGACCAAACATAATGTATAAGCATTTTACATAAACATGTAAGCAATGTGTGTTGCGTTTAAGGTGTGTTGCGTTTAGGACGGCTAATTTGGCAGAAGCTAAATGCCCTCACATTCCAGCTTGTCCTCAGATATGAGAGGGCCTGGGGGCGGCTAAGCTTAGCCTCTGAGTGATGCCCAATTTGACACCTTGGATTTTGGCTGAAATAGGCCAAAATCGGCACTGTCAGTCCGGCTGCGTTCAACAGTTAGTATGTTGAACTAACACAGGTCTGGATGCACTAATAGTGCAGGGCCCAGTCACAGCTGATGAACTAACATGGTTCCAGATTATGCCATAAATCTGTGTGCGTCCACCGAAATAAAAGCCTCGCGACCAGTTCCCTAATTAAGGCAATTTATTTGAGCAACAGATACAGATTCTTTTAGGTTGCCGGTGATGAATACACTGTCTGCAAAGCACGCTTACGTACCTATGAGCTTATGTTGTAAGTTGAGTATATAGCGCTACTAATATGTTTACAAATACAAGCTTGATTTCTAAGTTTCCTGGGGAAGCACCTGGTATAACCAAGTGTACGAATCTTACCCAAAGGTGTCCCTATGGGTGGAGAGGAGAGGTTCAGCCTGTCGACTGATCCCAGAAGTCCGTAGTGATGCCTCCCTGACTTCTTAGTGATGGTATCTTCCCCCACCCTGCCTCTTTCTTAAGGGCTTTTTATACTGTTTTCTATGTTTAGGTAGAACTTGAGTGACTCTAGTCATACATAACTTTATTTTTGATTGGTGTAAAATTCTCTCGCTTTGATTTAAAGGTATAGACTAAGAAAAATTCAGAGAGCATGCTCAGGGAGTAGAGGGAGGCAGGTAGCTTTTGGGATGGAGGTGTGTTTTGGTGTTATAATGAGATTATAATGAGCAAAGTTCATCTACAGGTCACGATTTCACCATAATAGCTGGCTCAGTGACCAGTGTTCTGGGTGGAACTGGGTATAATTTCTTGCTGGACAATGGCTAAGTGATTTGCCGGCTACAAGGTACCCTGGAGTTCTCGTACCTGCTTCGTTAGCAGAGCCTGGCCTCAGTTATCTCCACACCATTCCACCCTCCATTGTCTCAGATTTGACATGCCAAACTCCCTTGGTGTGCAAACATCTAAGAATGCAGGTCAGGTTGCCTGGGGAACTGTTACGGTACATGCTGACCATGTCCCACTCTAGACTCTTTCTTAGTTCTGTAAAATGTGGATATAACTTTACTCTCAAGAAGTGTGTCTCCAATAGTTTCAATAAGTTGCCCCCTGATAGTTAATTCCACGATGTGACCAACAAAGAGGCAAAGAAAGATGTTTGTAGTTAAGTGTAGCAGACACTCAAGTAACAAAAATCTACCAGACAAACAAATACAAGAGACTGCCGACAGGCAGGATGTCCTGCCAACTACACAAGAAGGATGACTGGTAAAACAAAAAACAGAGATAAGCAGTTTCAGGAGCAGATGAGAGCTGTCTTTTCTGGAAGGGGAGGGAATAAAATAATATTTTTTGAAAATTAGAGAAGTGAAGAAAACCAAAGAAAGAAGATAATCCCACTTAGGCTCTAACTTCTTTTGTCAAAGAGCTCTCAAGTCTGATCATCATGGACTCTGTAACTAAGAGCCACCAGGGACTGAAGCCAGCTCTGTGGGATTGCATCTCCACAGCTTGCTTAGAATGTGATTGTTATAGACTAACAGTTTTGTATAAGTATCAGTGATGATTAACAACACATGAGAATTAACCATTAATGCGAAGTATGTTGTTAATGAAGGAATTCAGTAAGTCTGCTTAGAAGTTTAAAAATGTCCTGATTTGTCATTTTCATAACCATTCCCGTCACAGTCTTCTCTGATTCTCTGATACATAGATATACATATATATACACATCCAATTGTGGAAGACCCTCAGTCTGCAAACAGCTGTGCTTTACTTGGGGAGCATAAGATTTGCTTGGGAACACTGCACTGAGAATAGTTTTTGCTTGCTTCTAAGATAAAGGAGCCGAGACCAGTTCACAGAGCTTTTTGAGGCATGAAAGAAGTAAACATGTGTGGAAGGTCAGTTCTGAACACAGAGCTGAAAACAAGGAATGGTTGTTGATGTTTTGAGTCCAGAACACTGGCTCTTCCCAGAATGGGTGATGAGTGCTTAGTGTGTGAATGTTGATGTTATCTTGAACTGCCTAGTCTGGCTCCTGCATTGTAGCAGTTAAATAGGGTAGTAGCATAACAATAAAAAGCCTTAGGCCTTTCGGCTTCAGGCCCTTGCATCCTCGATCTCAGAGTCTGTGCCTTCCTTGCCGCCCGCCGCAAATGGCGCCCGAACAAGGTTGAAGATTAACGAAGAAGCGGCGGCGGCGACTCTGATCGAAGGATTGTCAGGGGCTAGCGCGCGCCAGGACCTGAGAGTCCCCAGGACCGGAGAGTCCCCAGGACCGGAGAGTGCCCAGGATCGGAGAATCCCCAGGATCGGAGAATCCCCAGGACCGGAGAGTGAGTCCCCAGGACCGGAGAGTGAGTCCCCAGGATCGGAGAATCCCCAGGATCAGAGAATCCCCAGGACCGGAGAGTCCCCAGGACCGGAGAGTGAGTCCCCAGGACCGGAGAGTCTCCAGGACCGGAGAGTCCCCAGGATCGGAGAATCCCCAGGACCGGAGAGTCCCCAGGACCGGAGAGTCCCCAGAATCAGTGAGTTCCGCGATCGCAATAAACATGGGACAGGCTAGTTCCCAAGAGCATAAGCTCTACACTGAGGTATTACAGCGTATATTACGCGAACAGGGCTATAAGGTCCAATTAGCGAAATTGGTGCAGTTATTAGTATGGATCAAAGACAACTGCACCTGGTTCCCTGTATCAGGGACTTACGATGCAAAGATTTGGGCGAAAGTGGGAGTAGAAATACAAAAACGGAACACGTTGCAGTCTGATATTCTAAAGGATTTAGAAGCAACGTGGAGGGTTGTTTTTACAGCACTCTCTGCACTCCAGCCTGCAGAGGAGTATTTGCAATCTCTGGCATCCACTCCTATTAACACCTTAGTGGATGTGAAGGAGCAACAGGAGCCTGTACATGAAACAGTCTCCGGAGAATCAGACGATCCTTACGATCTTGATTTCACAGATCCAGACATACAGTCCAATTTATACCCAGCATTAACATCGGTAAAAGAAACGGCTGCAGCCGTCCCTTCGGTGCGGGGGGTCTCGCAGCCGGCAGCGGCAGCGGCTACGGACGGAGCACAGTTAACACCAACAGCTCCTCCGTATCCTGCGTCTGCCGAGCCACCTATTGGCTTTGTTGAAAAGGCATCAGAGTCTCATGTAACGAAATACAAAACGCTGGCAGAAAATTGTAGAGAGGAAGCTGCTCGTAAAGGAGATTTTGCCATGCTGACGGCGATGCCGGTAATCTATCGTCCAAATCATTCTCCTGAGTATCGCTACCTTAGTTATGAAATGATTAAGGAAGTACGGGCTGCGGTGAGAGACTATGGTTTGCACAGTAACTATACTTCAAATTTAGTAACAGTCATTGGGGAATCCTATACTATGACACCACATGATTGGAAGTCACTTTTACGGATGATTTTAACACCTGCACAATATTCAGTGTGGCTGGCAGAGTACCAGGAGGCTGTTTCTGCAGACACTTTGGAAAATAGGCAAGAATATTTGGGAATTAATCAGTATGCAGTACCAGAGGTACAGGCACGGTTACCTCGGCAGCGTTTACAACAGATCTCTGCATTGGCTTTAAAGTGCCTGAAATGCGTTCCGGAGGCAGGGAAACGCCAGCCCTCTTTTGCGGCAGTCAGGCAAGGAGCTCAAGAACCCTATGTTACATTTATTGATCGTTTACAAACAGCACTGAGCAGGCAGATTGATGATGAAAATACAGTAGAAACGCTGTTATTACAATTGGCTTATGAAAATGCAAATGCAGATTGTCAAAGAATTTTGGGCCCTCTAAAAAACTCTTACAAAAGTATAGCAGAATTTATTAAAGCTTGTCAGAATGTGGGTTCTGAAGAGCATAAAGCTACTTTACTTGCAAGTGCCTTGGCTCAGCAACTCATTGTGGGACGAGCAGAAATGAAATGTTTTGAGTGTAATCAAATGGGGCATATTAGAAAGAATTGCCCAAAGCTGACAGTAAAGAAAAAAGATGAGCAGAAAGGATCAAACAGACCTAGAACACCCAGAGGATTATGTCCTAAGTGTGAAAAGGGCTATCATTGGAGCAATCAGTGTCGATCAAGGTTTGGTAAGGATGGAAATCCCATGCAGGGAAACTGGAGGAGGGGCGCGAGGCCCGGTGCCCCTCAATACAACAGGGTCTGTTGTGCACATGCACAGTCCGAGAATCCGATAAACGGACAGTCTCAGAACTCGTTGCCAGCACAGCCGGCAGCGCCGGGTTGGATCTGGCCTCAGCCACCGATACAGAATTGAATGATAAAAGGACTAAGATCATAGATACCAATGTATATGGGCCTCTCCCTTCGGGACTGGTAGGATTAATTTTTGGTCGTTCTTCCGTGGGAAAGCAAAATATATTTGTCATACCAGGAGTTATTGATTCAGATTATATGGGCCAAATTAAAATCATGTTGTGGACATCAGAACCACCTTGTTTTATACCTAAAGGTCAGTGTGTGGCGCAGTTGCTATTGATACCATATACTGTGCCGGCGGCTAATCCACAGCCACGCGGCACAGGAGGATTTGGCAGCACTAACACACCACAGGTGTTGTGGAATCAAAAGGTAACTAATGATCGGCCTATGCTCACAATAAAAATTGATGGACGGTTATTCACAGGTCTGTTAGATACTGGAGCAGACGTGTCCATCATCAGTAAAAATGACTGGCCGTCAGACTGGCCTCTTAAACAAGTAGCTGCTGCTGTGAATGGAGTAGGAGGGTTGCAAATTCCATTGCAAAGTGCACGTACTCTGTGTGTGGTGGGCCCTGAAGGAAAAACAGCAACCTTAGTTCCTTTTGTTCTTTCTGTTCCTTTTACATTGTAGGGACGTGATCTTTTAGCTCAGTGGGGTATTGTATTGTCAGCTATGATGGCGCATTTAACCCAAGGGTCACTGATCTCTTACCCCGGCTCAAACTGACTTGGCTAACAACAAAACCGGTTTGGGTGAATCAGTGGCCCCTTAACGGGGAGAAACAAAAACGGGCAGAGGAATTAGTAAATGAACAATTAAGGGCTGGACATATCGTACCCTCAACTAGTCCTTGGAATACCCCTATATTTGTGATACCAAAGAAATCTGGCAAATGGCGATTACTGCAGGATCTTAGAGCTGTCAATGCAGTAATGCAGCCTATGGGAGCTTTACAGCCAGGTACACCTAGTCCAGCAATGATCCCTTCTGACTGGCAGTTATATATAATTGATTTGAAGGACTGCTTTTTTACTATACCTCTCCATCCTGACGATCAGCCACATTTTGCTTTCTCTGTACCTTCGATTAATAATCAGGCACCTATGAAAAGGTACCAATGGAAGGTTCTCCCACAGGGCATGATGAACAGTCCCACAATTTGTCAGTTAGTGGTCTCTGCTGCAATAGAGCCGACTCGAAGTATTTTTAAACAGTCTCTTATTTACCATTATATGGATGACATTCTCATTGCAGCTTTGACACAGACAGAACTGATGAAAACTGTAAATCATCTAAAAGACTCCTTACAACAATTTGGGCTTCATATTTCCCCAGAAAAAATACAAACAGAACCGCCCTGGAAGTATTTGGGATGGGTACTGTTTACCAGAACCTTACGGCCACAACAACTTCGTTTGGTAAACAATATCTCTACATTAAATGATTTGCAGCAACTACTAGGGACAATTAATTGGATTCGTCCTGTGCTGGGTATTTCTACTGAACAGTTAAGTACCCTGTTTAACACCTTGAAGGGGGATTCAGATTTAACTTCGCCTCGAATCCTTTCTGACAAAGCAAAACAGGAATTGGCATTGGTAATTCAAAAACTTATAACTTCCCAAGCAGGACATATTATCTTACATTTGCCACTTCTATTTTTTGTGATTCACACAAAATTCCAGCCTTATGGGCTATTTGCTCAATTGACAGAATCACAGCAATTAGTTACCCTGGAATGGATTTTCTTATCACACACCTTTGCAAAAACAATTACGACTCCTTTGGAGATGGTCATTATGGTGATTCAGAAAGGAAGGTTCAGGATACAGCAGCTGACAGGTCGAGACCCTGACATTATTTACCTACCCTTTCATAAGGAACCACACATTACTCTGATGAGGGACAGCCTTGAATTTCAGGCTGCTCTGGCTGATTATTTGAATGATATCCATTTTACTTTGCCACGGAATAAAATCTTGCAAGCCTTACCTTCCCTCTGTTTACAACCACAGAGAGTGATGGTGCCTCACCCTATACCAAACGCAAAAACGGTTTTTACAGACGGCTCAGGTAAAACAAAGAAGGCCGTAGTGGCCTGGAAAGAAAAGGCACAATGGCAACACACATCAGTTACTGTGGAAGCGTCCACTCAGATTGTTGAATTGTCTGCAATACATTTAGCTCTGACATTGTTTGCAAGCGAACCTATTAATATTGTATCAGATTCACTATATGCTGTTGGCGCTATTAACCGCTTAGAAGCTGCATTTATCAAAGAAATTAGCAATAAAGAGCTGTATAAACTTTTCCTTGCTATTGCAACTCTGCTTCAGCAACGACAGCATCCTTGCTTTATTGTTCATATTAGGTCTCACACTCGCTTGCCAGGACCTCTGGTAGAAGGGAATGCAGTAGCTGATAAGTACACTGTTTTGCCCATAACATCATCCTCCCTTACTCAACGATTTCAACATGCACAATTATCTCACTCCTTTTTCCATCAAAATGCTCGCAGTTTACAGAAAGAATTTGCTCTCACAAAAACGCAGGCTCGTGATATTATTCGGGCATGTAACGATTGTCAACTATATAATACTGCAACTTATCATGATGGTGTAAATGTCAGGGGACTGAAGGCTAATGAAATTTGGCAAACAGATGTTACACATTATCCACCTTTTGGCAGGCAAAAGTATGTTCATGTTACTGTGGATACCTTTTCTGGTTATGTTGTTGCTTCTGCAGCTACAGGGGAACGGACTCAGGATGTTAAGAAACATTGGACAAGGTGCTTTGCACTTATGGGCCTCCCTAAACAAATAAAAACAGACAATGGACCTGCCTATGTATCTCAAGCAGCGGCCTTATTCCTACAACAGTGGGGTGTGTCTCACGTTACAGGTATCCCGCACACCCCCACCGGACAAGCCATAATTGAACGGACACATCAAAACTTGAAACACATGTTGCAAAAACAAAAAAGGGGGAGTGTAGCCACAGCTCCTCAAGAACAATTAGATATGGCTGTGTTCACTTTAAATTTTCTAAATCGGTCATCTTCTCGATTAGATACCACGGCAGTGGAACGACATTTTCAGGCTAAAGTTCCCTTTACACAAAATCCTAAGGTTTGGTATAAAGATCTGCCAGGCCCAACTGATTGGCGTGGACCAGTAGAATTGTTGACATGGGGGAGGGGATATGCTTGTGTTTTACTCCCAACAGGTCCTCGTTGGCTACCTGCGAGATGCGTGAAGCCATACCATGAGCTGGAGAAACCACAACCAGAACCCGGTACCAGAAATGCAGACGCTGAAAGCACAGGGACTACGCAAGTGACGTAGAACAGTCAACCCGACACCGGGCATTACTTGGGGAATGCTGAAATGACTGGATGAGCACGCAAGTAGCATGCTGCGAGAGGTCTTGGGTGGTCTCTGGTGGTCGTGGTCCCCCCATAGTTGTGCTGTCTGCTGTGTGACTTCGCTTCCACGCAAGCGTGGTTAAGGCCTTTCTGTTGACACATGCAGGTGGCTCTGAGGAGAAGATACTGTTTTGATTCTCACAGCAGTTATCTCTTCCAGAGTGTGTGAATCAAGTAAATTTGGACACTACAGGGATGTTGTTCACAGTCTTGTTTATCTTTGACCTTTCTTCGTAATTAGTGATGCTACAGCATTATTGTATAGATATCTATGTTTATTCCTTTTTTTATATGTATTTATTGCGTGCCTCTGTATATTGCTCTGCTCTACACCCCGCAAGCCAAATGTGCACGTCCAGCTTTGCACTCCCCAGGAGAAGCAGTCTCTTGAGCGAGGGGGTAGAATGTGGGAATATAACGGAAGATGGGCGAGGAGGATTGTAAACACGCTCAAGTGACTTGCACCTGGGGTGTCAAAAAACACATATATCATACTACTAACTGTTATTTAGTCTTGTGTGCTGGACAAGTAGAGCATCTTCATTCAGATAACATAGGCCTGTGATAAGACTCAAGGGCACCTAATTGTTTATGCCTGAGATTCCTGCCCTGCTATGAGAAAGATCAAAGCACAGTGGAAAAATGCCGCCTGGCAGAAATCCCTAATATACAGGCGAAGGCAGCAGGCCCGGAATCTCTTTCACTTTCTCTCTAGCAGGAACTGAACTCCGCGGTGCCTGCGTCCCTTGTGTGCCTTTGCCCCAAGTGCTGCTTCAGAGACCTGGTCTGCAATCAGAGGACTCTGAAAAGCCAAAGCCCACATCATGACCACCCTTGTCATCAAATAAACAAAAAAGGGGGAAATGTGGAAGACCCTCAGTCTGCAAACAGCTGTGCTTTACTTGGGGAGCATAAGATTTGCTTGGGAACACTGCACTGAGAATAGTTTTTGCTTGCTTCTAAGATAAAGGAGCCGAGACCAGTTCACAGGGCTTTTTGAGGCATGAAAGAAGTAAACATGTGTGGAAGGTCAGTTCTGAACACAGAGCTGAAAACAAGGAATGGTTGTTGATGTTTTGAGTCCAGAACACTGGCTCTTCCCAGAATGGGTGATGAGTGCTTAGTGTGTGAATGTTGATGTTATCTTGAACTGCCTAGTCTGGCTCCTGCATTGTAGCAGTTAAATAGGGTAGTAGCATAACAATAAAAAGCCTTAGGCCTTTCGGCTTCAGGCCCTTGCATCCTCGATCTCAGAGTCTGTGCCTTCCTTGCCGCCCGCCGCATCCAATCACAAAACATGGAATCATTATAATATCAATTTGTTAATTATAAAGTATATTTCTCTGTCTTTTTTTGCTATAATCTGTATCTGTTCTGAGAAGCTCCTACATTTCAAACATGTCAAATAGTTTACAAGCAGTAAAAATTCACCTAAGTTATCCATTCCTTCCAAAAAAGGGAAAATACATCAAGAAGAAGAAGAAAAAGAAGAAAAAAAGAGATACAACTGAAGGGGAAAGCATGTGTCATTTTAAGCATGTTTTGATACTTCCTCTTTTTCCAATTCTTCAATCATAGAATCATAGAATAGTTTGGGTTGGAAGGGACATTTAAAGGTCACCTAGTCCAACCCCGCCTGCAATGAGCAGGGACACCTTCAAGTAGATCAGGTTGCTCACAGCCCCATCCAACCTGTCCTTGAATGTTTCCAAGGATGGGGCAGGGATGGGGCATTCTTCGTTTGGCCCGTCTCATCTCCCAGTGGAAACCAATACTGCTTTATTTAAAACTGCTATATTAAAAAATCTTTCATTTAAAGCTGCTGTATTTAAGTTTATCACATTTTATACACTTGAAAGTTATTGTCTTTTCCATCTCACTGACTCTAAAAAATCAAAAAATTCTTTAATTTCACTGACAGCTATCAGGAAGCAGGACTGTATGTGGATCAAACACCTTTAGACAAACACTAGCTATTAGAGCAGCAACCAATTAATTTGACTAGTGTTTCCTTTCCATCTCCTATAGTTTCTTGGTATTCAATAGTTTTCTCTTATATCTCCCAAGATGTATCCACTTTCTCATCAGAGATTTGTGCTGTACCAACTCTGAATAATGTAGATTCCAAAAATAATGTTTGGTAAATAATTATCAGTCTTCTCTACTATGATATCTGATCCCTATTGTATGAGGGATTCCTATTCATATTAGGGATTTATACTGATATAACATTTGTGCTTATGTTGGTGTTTTGCCTGAAAAGTGGAATAGTGAATTTATCAAAAGCTATGTCCTGGCCAAGTACAGAGACATAATTGAGAAGGAGTGTATAGAGAATATAATCTGCCACTTTCCTTCTGGTTGCTATAAAGGTAGAGCAAGGTGTTAGCCATAAACAGGATGCTAACATTTAACAACCTTTTTACAGAGTCTCATGTGAGAATGTGAAAGATCTGCCCTGAAGTTTTCCCTGACAGTTAACATTCAGCTATAAAACATAATTTTATGTGGCAACCTTCTGACTGATAAAGGCTGTCAGAGGAGCATGAGCTGGATCCAGATTTCTGTGCCAGTTCAGAATTACCTCATCACTAGCACCTAGCTGTAAACCTCTAGTGAAACTGGCTGCTTGCCTGTTTGCAGTCCCAATGAGGAATTTGTGTTCATAAATCCAAATGTTAGCTCTCACAGCTTGCTGGCATTAGCACCTTCACTCTGCTTTCAGTCGGAAATTTCATAGTCATACTGAGTTCTTCTGAAAGTAAAATACTGTATTTCTGAATTTCTACATACTTACTTGTTGGACAGTTAAGCTTATCTCCTTGATGATGTGTCCAGCTGTGAATGTCTGGTAATTTCTTAAATACTGCCTCCAAATTGACTGAATTACCAAAAGAGGCCATGGCTGGAGAATACCTGCAGCATTTTCAAATGAATAGTTATCATGGAATATGGGAAAATGCTGTTTCATAGATGTGAAATGAGAGGACTATTGAATCAGACCTTTAAGCTGTCTGTGCTAACCTCTACTTATAATTAATGTGGAGAGATAGACACCTTTAGGTCATGAATCACCTCAGCCTAAGATGGATGTCTAAAATAACTGTGATGGCTTGCATCCTTAAATTTTCTATTTCTTTTCATTGACTTTAAACGAACATAGATACAGTCTTCTACACTGCAGGTACGATGAATCCCACCAGTGCAGCTACAAGTTTTTCCTAGGATTCTGCTGAGTGGCCATTTGATCTTTCCAGCAGCAGATTTTAGCCAGTCTCTGGAAGCTGGGTACTGGAGAGTACTACAAGGCCATCACAATCCTAGTTCATTTATGCAAATCAGCCAATGGGAATTTTAGAGTTTGATGTACTCTAGTCTAATTTGTAAGCCAGTCAGAACACTTGTTCATCTCTTAATTTACACTTTTTGTGACCATTAGCTTTATTTAATTAGATTCACTGTGAAAAAACACATAAATTAATCCTACTGTTGCTTACTAAACTGCGTTATTATTGGGAGATCACTTTAAGCTTTATTTAGTGCTGTCAAAAACCATTCTGCTAATAAACTTCTGGTATGACTTGGTATCAAAAACTGTTCAAGTACCTGAATATAAATAGTCTTCTGCCTTCATTTTATTTAATGTTCTGTTTGCTTAATGTTCTCTCTAATTGTCCATACTCAAGGCAGGGACATAAAATTTTTCCTTTTTGTTAAAAGGTGCATTTACCTGTACAAAGGCAACTTTGGCAAGGTATTTCATATAGTCAGTCAATACTTAAACCAAAAGAATGGTACAAAATTTTACAGATCACTTCTTTTGAATGCAAAATAAATGACATTTCATAATATTGATTAGCCCCAGAGAAATACATGCAAGAGCATACTATTGTTCTTTATCCCCTTAGATCTTTAAACCATCTGCAGAAGAAACTTATTTTGAAAAGTTACATGGATGCAAATTGAATTCTGATCCACTGATTTACTGTATGTCTGTAGGGCTCAGAACGATTTTTGAAGCCAAAGAGGTAGTTTTGAACAGCAATTTATTTTAACGTATTGAGTATTTTAATTGACAATAGGTTACTTTATCCATCTGACACTTCAATAACTACTTACACAGAAAATACATATAATAGAACAGGAAATGGGACTTTTTAAGGTATTAACATGAGGGGGGAAAAGGTAGGAAAAGTAGTAATTTAAATCAAATCAGCAGCACCTGCAACAGTATTCCTTATGAGAATAGCTACCTTTGTCTGACTTCATTCTTTGGCTTCCAGTTACCTACCTGCAACAGCCATGAGTGGTGGCAGTACCAAGTACTTTCTTTTTTTTATTGGTTGATACATCCTATGCAATCTGTAAGGATCTATTGAGATGTGGGATGAGGTCTTAGATCACCTCACAGGGAGAATAAGAAAGCATAGACGCACTTAAACAAGTGCTGGGTATGATTCTGCATGCATGCTGTGAAGTCCTTTGTGTGTCTCAGACTCAGGTCTCAGAAAAACACTCTGCTTAGGAACCTAAGGAGTCAGGAGTGCAAAAGAGCTTTTCTTCTGTTTCTTTTAGTTTTTTTTCTTGCAGAGGGCACATTCATTCTTCTCTTCTTCCTTTTTTTTGGCTTGCTGAAGTCCCAGGCTATCCAAGAAATGACCACTTCTCCTTAACCTTGTCAGAAAAGTTAGTAAACTTTGCTAAATCTATCAGCAAAGCACATGCTCATCCTGACAGAGAACCTCTCTCTCAAGGGAATATCTTCTTCAACAGCTTTAGTCTGTGGTACACCTGTAGGAATGATATGTAAAAATGCCTCAGTGGTGCAAAGTTTGTTTATTTTTCTCACAGAAGATTCAGCCTTGCACTATAATTGTAGGATTTTTTTTCTGAGGTTAAAATATTTTTATGTGCATTCCCATGTCTGTAAATGCAGTTTATTTATGCTATGTTTTTTCCACTGCTGTCTGATACATTGTTTGAATTACTGCCTCTGCAGTGAGGAAGCATATTTCCTTATGCTTTAGGTACAGAGACAGAAGAGGAAAGGACGTTACCAAAGCCTCATGGTTAATATTATTGGGCTTTGATTGTTAATATAGGGAAAAAAAATGACTGTACTCTATTTCATTCTCTAAAAAATCCATCCTGAACTATGGCAGGTTCCAAGCTTGTTTTCTGTCTGACCACCAAATCTTTGTCAATCCATGTCTTCCGACTTCCATCCCACTTTGGATGACATCACTGAATACTCTATGCTGTATTTCCACTCTTATTCCAGAAAGACAGAAGGATCTATCTTAAGTATTCTGATATATATACCTACGTGTTCAGTACATACACAATATAAAAGCCATGTTGACATTTATTAACCTCTCAAATTAGAGATTGAGATGAGGCTTACCTGCCATCTACTTTTGCTACTTTTTTTTACCTTTGACATCCTTAGCTTAAAGGAGGATGAATACAGATGTGAAAGACATCTTCTTAGCAAAAGCACAAGTAACCACACCCTTACATAAGTTCTCTTTCTCTAATATTATCATCATTATCCCTCCACATTGCTTATACATAGTGATCTTCCACATTAATATGAACAACATTCTCAGGATTATTTCTATTGTAATTGAGTACAAAATCAACTAGCCTGGACATTTTGATTAAATGCTTGCCAAGTATTACAAAAGTCATTTCTTTACAAAGTTATTTTTTGATTACATTATGGCCATGAAAGTAAAACACTTTAATTTAAAATTTTTGTTCATATTATCTTAATATTTATTTTTAGTTTCCTCTTAAACCAGGAAAACAATAACCTTTTTCAGTAATAGGGGTAGATGCTAGATATAGTAGTATAAGTCAGCTAATTTCACAAAGTGTTCATAAATAATTCAGATCTATGTTTTTTCTGCTTGTCTTGGAAAATAAAAAAAAAAAAAACACCTTCCACAATGGCCAGTAAATAAAGATGCTTTCAGCCACGTGTAAAAGAATTTCCTTTTATCTACTGCCAGTGCATAGCTGAAAGCATCTTCATACTAGGCTAGTAGTTTTCTCTTTCACACAATAACAAATGCTTTGCCTGTCCAAGACATTTGAAATAATATCTTAAGCCTCTAGAACAATGAAAACATGTTTTAGACATGCTTCCTGGACACATTTCACATTATATGAAAAGTAATATCTGCACAGGAATAAGAGAAAGTAAGAGAAAAAGAAATGCTGCTGAAGTCAACTGAGTAATCTTACCTAGATTTTCTAGCATTATTCCAAAGGCACCAAAGAAACTGGAAGCCTTCTTGAATGAACTGTCCTTTGTGCAAGGCTTTAACACTAAGATCCATCTTCCTGAAGTTAGTCATCTGAAGATAACTGTTTAGTCTGTACTATGGTGTGGAAATTTGGAGGAGATGAAGGAAAAAGAATGAATGGTCTATGAATGCTTCCAGCACTCTTTCTGAAATTTTTTTACTTATGTAGGACTAATGTATAATTGTTTTCAGGGCAAGATATGGTCATGGTCTTGGTCAGACTAAGAAATGTGTGACAGGTATATAGTGAAGCAACTGATATTAAATCACTTTGTTTGACGTATAGACATAGTCATAGCTTCAAGCAGTGTTTAAACGGATAGTGGGAACATATGCTGATGTTCTTTTATTATCTTCCCATTCCAATAAGCTCATCTGGATTCCAAATTTAAGAATAGCTTTTAAAAAAATTGTAAGTTTTAAAACTGAATGTAATAACAGTGGAAACCTTATGAGGGCTCATCCACAAATCCAGCCATTTTATCAGAGAAGGCAATGAGATTAGTCAGACATGATTTATCATCTGTAAATCCATGATGATTGTTCCCAAGCACCTTCTTCCATGTACCCAGAAATGTATTGCCGGATGACTCAGTCCATGATTGCCCTAGCAACTGAAGGAAGGCTGTATTTCCCTAGGTTGACCTGGTAGACTTCCTTAAGAATGAGTGTATTATTTGAATTTCTCCAGTTGTCAGGAACTGTCTCCAATCTCTAGGATCTTTAAAAGATGGCCTTTCAACGATATTGACCAACTCTCAGTGCCCTTGGGTGACGCCCATTAGGACTCATACACTGCTGTGGGTCAATGTCTCTCAAGTAATTCCTGATTTAATCCCCATGCACTGTTGGGGGTTCTTCTCCCCCTCGCAGCTCTTCACTGAGAGAAACAACCCTGCAGACACCAAAGTCAGAGGAGGAGGAAGGGGAAGGAGGTGCTCTAGGCACTGGAGCAGGTATTTCCCTGCAGTCTGTGGAGAGACCACAGTGGTGCAAGTGGATATTTCCTCAAGGAACTGTGGCCCATAGAAAGTCTGTGCTAGATCAAATTGTCCTGACAGGAACTGTGGCCCATGGGGAACCCATGCTTGAGCAGTTTTTTTCCTGAGAGTTTCAGCTCACAGGGAGGACCTACACTGGACCAGGTGAAAAATGTGAGGACGAAGGAGCTGCAGAGAGGAACTATTACAGACTAATCATAACCTCCTTCCCCCATTCCTCCTGCCCCTCTCAGGGGCCGGGAGCTAGAAGAGTTTGGAGTGAAGGAGTGAAGCTGACCATGGGAAGAAGGGGGAAGGAGGAGATGTTCTCTTAATTTGCTCCTCATTATCCAAATCAATTTAATGGAAAAAAAAAAAAAAAATAATTTTCCCAAGTTGAGTGTCTTTTGCCTATGACACTAATTAGTAAGTGACCTCCCTGTCTTTATCTTGACCAAAAAGGTTTTCATCTTATTCCGCCCCCATCTTGTTGAGGAGAGTGACTGAGAAAGTGGCTTGGTGATCATCTGGCAGTCAGTCCAGGTTACAGTATTACAGAATCATAGAATCATAGAATGGTTTGGGTTGGAAGGGACCTTTAAGGATAATCTAGTCCAAGACCTCTGCCACAGGCAGGGACATCTTTCACTAGATCAGGCTGCTCAAAGCTCTGTCGATCCTGACTTTGAATACTTCAAATGATGGGGCATCCACAACTTCTCTGGATGACTTGTTCCAGTGTCTCAGTGCCCTCATTGTAAAAAATTTCTTCTTTATGTCCAATCTAAACTTACCTTCTTTCAGTTTAAAACCATTGCCCTGTGTCCTGTTGCTGCATGTCTTGGTAAAAGTCTCTCTCTGCATTTCTTAGAACCCCTCTTTAAGTATTGAAATGCTGCAAGAAGGTCTTCCTGGAGCCTGCTCTTCTCTAGACTGAACAGCCCCAACTCTCTTAGCCTTTCCTCATAGAAGAGATGTTACAGCTCTTTGACCATTTTCATAGCCCTCCTCTGGATTCACTCGAACAGGTCCATGTCCTTCTTGTACTGGGGGCCCCAGAGATGGATGCAGTAATCCAGGTGGGGTCTCAGAAGAGCAGAGTAGAGGGGAAGAATCTTATTCCTTGACTTGCTGTCCACGCTGCTTTTTATGCAGTCCAGAATATGATTGGCTTTGTGGGCTGCAAGCACTTATTGATGGCTCATGTCCAATTTTTCATCCACTAGTACCCCCAAGTCCTTCTCTGAAGGGCTGCTCTCAGTCCACTCATCCCCAGCCTGTCTCCCTGTTTGGGGTTGCCCTGACCCAGATAAAGGACCTTGCACTAGAATAGGATAGGATAGGATAGAATAGAATAGAATAGAATAGAATAGAATAGAATAGAATAGAATAGAATAGAATAGAATAGAATAGAATAGAATAGAATATTTCAGTTGAAAGGGACCTACAAAGATAATCTAGTCCAACTGTCTGACCAATTCAGGGCTGACCAAAAGTTAAAGCATGTTATTACAGGCATTGTCCAAATGCCTCTTAAACACTGGCAGGCATGTGGTATCGACCACCGCTCTAGGAAAACTCTTCCAGGGTTTGACCACCCTCAGTAGAGAAATGCTTCCTAATGTCCCTAATGTCCAGTCTAAATCTCCCCTGACACAGCTTTAAACCATTCCCATTCATCCTATCACTGGATTCCAGGAAGAACTGTTCAACACCTCCTTCTTCATGTCCCCACCTCAGGAAGCCGTAGAAAGCAATGAGGTTGCCCCTCAGCCTCCTTTTCTCCAAACTAGACAAGCCCAAAGTCCTTAGCTGCTCCTCATAGGACATTCTGTCCACTTGGCCTTATTTGACTACATGAGATGATTGGCATGGGCTACGTCTCTAGCCTGTCAAGAACATGCCCGTCATTTCTTCTTCATCAGTAAGTTGATGATTCACTCATCCACCTCTATTCTGTGTTGCATAAGTAGACAGATTACTTGGAACTGGAATATCTTTGGTTGTTGTAATGCAGTTTGCTTGTGCATTTGAGAAATTACAATCAAGGAAAGAAAGAAAAAATGATTTGCATGAATGCGACTCCTTATTCTGTTGAGAACTTGTTTTGACATCAGTCAATGTAAATCATCAGTGTTACAATGGCATTGATTACAATTTGCTTCTCTTTGATTACCTCAGAAACTCCTTGTCAGGATAACATATAACATGTATTTTCCAGCAGATCTTAACTGTTTTCATAATGTGGCTCACCTCCTCCTGCTGAAAACCATACACACCACCTACATCTATTTGTGTTGCTTGCTGTATCTTATTACAAGGGAAAGTAACTTTAGGAAAGGTTTTGTTTGTACTTAAAGCTATTGACTAATTTAATTTGAGATCTGGAATGAAACGAAGCCCAGCATAATCCAACATGCATTGATTACTTTTACATAGTAATGTAAAAGCTCCAGTGAGGGTGGTTCTGGGCCTGACATCACTGCTTTCTGACTTACATGTCTATGTCAACACTATTTAATGGTAAGGTAGTACCCTAACTTTTCCTGTGTTTCAACTACTGTGGCTTTATCAGAAGGTCTTAAATTTCCTGTTTGTCTGGCAATATTCCTCAGAGAGACTGCTTATACTTCCCTCTTTCTTTGACAGCTCCACAGGAATAAAGCCAACATGCTCAACTGGATATAAAAGAACACTCTGACCACCACTTATTCTTGGTCTATCTACATGCTAATAACCTGGAAGATAACAAGTGTAGGCATCGTGTCCCCACACTCAAGGTCTTGGCCATGAAATACCTTCTAGGTTGGAGTGGGATAAAACAAATGAGATTTCAGAGTTCTACATGGGCAAGACTGGACCAACATTTAAGACAAACCATCATGTAAAAATTATCTTTTTATCTTGATCACACTTTTCCAGAAAAGTTCTTATTCTGCATTAGCCTGAAGTTATGGAATGCATTAACCTTCAGGGCTAAAAGAAAAAGACTTTTTCACTGTTATTTTTTTCTGGATCTGTTCTATGACCAAGCACATGTAAATAAGCATGAATAGCTATATAGCAGGAACCAGAGCCCCAGCTAACTGCTATGGACTATGCTCTATTATTTGTGTTCTTTGTCTTACCATGAGTCAGCTACAACAGACACTATGCATGATCTCTTGTAGACTATGTGTTGATGGGAATAGGAAAATTGGAATTGTGGATTTGAAAGTCACAAGGTCAAAATGGAATTTGATGTTTTGCATACTCCAGAGGCAATTGATCTTACAACTGGGATATTAGATATAAAAGAAAATAGTTCTATATTTGAAAAGAAGAAGAAAGAGAAGACACAAATTGAGTACCACCTTAAAAAATATTTGCAGGTGTTCACTCTCAGTTTTGAGCAATAGGTCCAGAGCAGTTCTACAGTCTATACAGCGCTACTCCAGAAACCACCAAAACATCAGAAATACCCTCAGGCTTATTTTTTCTTATGGGCTAGCTTTAGACAGCTAATGGGATTTTACTTAGGATTTTTAGACTATCATTCCTTCATGATATGTGTGGTTGTAGTTTCCATCAAAAGCTCTGGATACACGACTTAAAGATGAAGTGTATTCATGGAGAATATATTTAAAAGGTCTTGAATTGTTTTTATGCATATGATCTTTTTACAGTCTTGCTTTAGATAAAAAAAAAACCACACACAGCTAACTGCTACACTTATAGAGTTGAAGGGAGAGTTCTAAAAATATTCAGCCGGCGCACCTCTCCTCTGAAGACAGGCTGAGAGAGTTGGGGCTGTTCAGACTGGAGAAGAGAAGGCTCCGGGAAGACCTTCTATGAGCCTTCCAGTACCTGAAGGGGGCCTAAAGGAAAACTGGAGAGGGACTTTTTACAAGGGCATATAGTGATAGGACAAGGAGGAATGGTTTTAAACTGAAAGAGGGTAGATTTAGATTAGATATTAGGAAGAAATTCTTGACTGTGAGGGTGATGAGACACTGGAAGAGGTTGCCCAGAGAAGCTGTGAATGCCCCCTCCCTGATAGTGTTTAAGGCCAGATTGGATGAGGCTTTGAGCAACCTGGTCTAGTGGAAAGGTGTTCCTGCCCATAGCAGAGGGCTTGGAACTAGATGATCTTTAAGGTTCCTTCCAACCCAAACCATTCTATGATTCTATGATTCTAAGATTCTATATTATTTCATGAAACCCATTCTTTAGAATCTGAGGATGGGTAATTCAGTGAAATTTCTTGTGTTTTATAGATAAGGCTATTATATTTTGAGATTCTAAATAAAATGAGATTCATGGGAATAAGTATTGGAAATGAAAGATTATTCTTCTACCTCAAATAAAATTGAAATTAATATAATAATTTTGTGTAGTTTTCTTATGACAAATGGTATTATGACTCCCTCTTCCGCCCCCAAAAAAGAAAAAAAGATAACCTACACCAACTTAAAGCTGTTGCTTTACAGTTATTATTTTGGGTATAAATATTAGCAAAATTTTTTTTGTAAATTGTAGCACAGTGTAGATGACCATCAGTGTTTCCATCAATCATCTAATTCTCCTAAAACACATTAATCCTTTCAGGAAATGAATAAGTATGTTCTCATGTTTCAGTGAAACTTAAATATATGAGAAGTACAGTTGCACCTCAGATGGCCCAGAATATTATTAAGTAGCAAATCTTCATGCCGACAAGGACTAGAAGTTCAATGTTCTGTTATTTTTTTTTAGAATTAAAACCTAGATAGCAGATGAGTTCTGGATTTTTTTTAAAAAAATATGAATATAGCTATTTACAATCTTAGGAAATGAACCCACTCTTAGTCATGTTTATTGGATATATTTTTGCAATAACATCTTGTGCAACTTTGTTAGATTTACATTAGCATACATTGTGGCACAATAAAAGTAGTTGTATAGACAAACAGGATTTTGAGGACTATATATCCACACCATACGCATTTCTGGAGTTTTAGTCAAGAAAAAAATTAAAATCTTAGTCCTAGACTGAATATTCATCAGCACATGGAGGCATCAGGTGAATTCTTGGAGCTTGTCATCCAGTTAATCCTTTCATGTTGAAAACTAATGCCTGCATCAAACCAAGTCCTCAGTAAATGTGACAATTTGGAGATTCCGTTTAAAAGTACACTCAAGGTCTGAACCAAAATGATTATAGTCTCACCCATTTTCTTCATGAATCAGTAGTGTTTCCAAATTTAGTATGTATAGATTATTGGATAGTTTGCTAGATTCTTGTTGCATATATATGATTCCTTGGCAGCAAGGAAAAGAGTGCTTTTCCCTACTTTGATAATTTTTGAAATAAAAAATATTAATTTAAAAAGCCCCTATTTTTATGAGATAAAAACAAGGGGGTTTTTAGATTTTTTTCATAAGCAGAACAGAAATGCAAATTCAAAACTATCAAAAAATAATATTATTATGTCATTCATTTAAAATCTGGGATGTCATCCAGGAAATTTTGTGTAACATACTTGATCACTTATTTAATTTGTGTTATTTTGTTTTGAGCATATTCTGGTGTAAGGAATCACTGTTTTGTAGTCTCTACTCTCATTCAATCTTCAACAGTGGTTGAATTTTCCACTCCACTATTCCGTCACAGAATCACAGGATCACAGAATCAACCAGGTTGGAAGAGACCTCAGGGATCGTCTTTTCAGTTGTGTTACATTCAGATTATTGTTCTGGGGAAGAGGAAACACACCTTGTACCCAGAGCCAGAAATTAGACTGATTAAAGGTTTAACGCTCCATATGATTTATTTAACACAGAAACACCTCATTAATAGAACAATTATAGTTGTCATGCATAACTTTCAAGTATTTGCTCCTATTTCGTGATGTTATGCTCAACCTTTCACTGGACATTTAAAGAACTAAGGGAAGAAAGTAGATTTTCAAGAAGTCATCCCCATCCTGAGGTGTTATCTGGAATGATGCACATTGTGGGGATTGACTCCTCCCCAGTCCTGGGTTTGCTTGGGGCTATATTTATGTTTTCTATGACAGCCTGCTTCATTTCTCTAGGTTCCCTGATAGTGCTTGAAAGATGCACAATACACTCCTCCCTTCCTCCCCTACCCCCTGACTAACTACACAGGGACTGGAGGAAAAATAAATCCAATGAACAGCTGGCACATCTTGAAAAGGAGTCAGGACATGAAGAGACCATTCATCCAGATTGAAAAAGTGAAACAAGCTGCAATGTTCTTCAATCTGGTTTATGACTCCTCAGATATTAAGATTTCAAGAAACTTTAAATACCCAGCAATGAAAGTAAAGTGGTTTTATTTCTTTCAATAAAAATGACCAGTTCTTTAAAAAAAAAGTAATCATTTTTAATGCAATAGCATTAGTGTATAATTGGATGCAGGTCTTCCATTTTACTTGTGAAGAACACATTCAAGTCTGTAGAACATAATGTTACCTGCTGGTTTATTGATTTAATTAAAGGACGCACTTTTAATGGATGGACAGAAACCCTCTTGGCATTTCCTTGAGCACTATTTTCTTGATTTATTAAGAAGCAATTTGTGTATTAAAATTTTATTCAATTAATTATTATCTTGTAAATTTCCTGTGCTCTTATTCATACCTACCACTTTTTTTTTGTTTCCATTTAACTGATGAGTAAAATCAATCTTTTAAAAAGAGGGTGGAAAAAAACTTAAAAACCCACTGGGTCACCTAAATAACCTCCTAACATTGAAGACTTACTTATTCTAAAAAGTTTCTTAGGACAACAACAAGAAGCTTAGGACTTTGGGACATCGTGCCGTTCATCAAGTCTCTTGCTAGTATAATGTGAGTCCTGTTGCACTTAACAATTTCCATAAACCAGAATGCGCATGTGAGCAGAGCATAGTTATTATCCTTTGGTCACTGTTTACATGAAAGAAAGATTTGTTTCTCTCTCTTTTTTTTTTAAATCTCTGCAGTGGCTACCTTTTCTTAAAACAGAATATGCTCAAATATTTGTCTATACACAGATGTCACATTTCCTTTGTTCTTATGTAGCTACTCAGACCAAACAGACCTATGCAGGGAAGAAATGGATGGACTGCTAACATCTGAAGAATTACTTTAGTGTGAAAACAATAGAATGCCATTAATTCCTATATCTGGGAATCTTTCAAAACCTCACAGGCTAGTTTCTTCCCAACTAGCTTTACAACAATGCATTGCTGTGCTGTCCCTAAAGCAAGCAGTAGTCCTGGTACCCCAGTCAACAGGGCAAGGGATCAATGGAACACACAGTGAAATCATGGAAAAGTTGGGGGAAAGAAAAAAAAAAGGGTAACATTGTGCCTTGTGTGGAGCTGAGAGATGTCATTTTCTTCTTAGGATACACTTTTTTTTATTCCAAACATGCTGTCCTGTGTTGCCTGTAAAGCAGCTTTAATCTTTTTCTGCCCTGCAATATTTATGCCCAGGTTAACCATAGTGTTGTTTTCTGTTTTACCTGAGACAGAGGGAGAGCCCAGTTTTGTTATTTGACTTAGTGTTTGCTTTGCTTTTTAAATTTCCAACACGAACTATTTTCCAACATAATTTAGTAATGTTATTCTTTAATTTTGCGATACATATGCCAACTCTTTGAGGTGTAAGAAAGCCTCATCATTATGGAGTAAAACAGAGTATACCTCAGACAACTAATTTCAACTAGCATATTCCAACACTGTATTTATAGTCTTGTTCTGTATGTCGATGCTGAAGAGTCATTAGTAGTTACTGCTACTTCTAGATTTGGAAATATATCCAACAGCAGTGAGCCTGTTCCATAAAAAAAACTTTACTAAGACCTATCCAAGATCTGTGTTTACATACTAGCAACATTAGTAAATAATTTTGTGAAGCTGTTGTTATTTGGAAAATTTGTCTCTGTCTTTACAGTTAGTAAAATTCTCACAATTAAAATTATTAAGTCTGCAGATGATTTTTATTCCTACTTTATACAAATTAATTCTTCTCAAAATAAGTTAAACCAGGTGTCTGAGATCTGATGATACATTTAGATTTTGCCTTAAGATATTATTTAGTGAATCAAAAGCTAGAGGATTACAACTAAACCCTAAAAATAAAAGTTATCTCTTCAGTTACACTCTTCATATAACAGGATCGAGTCTCCATGCCATCAGACATGTTTCTGACAACTGTAACACACCTGACATTTAGAAGACTTAAAATGGTATCAGACTACTTTGTCACAGAATAAGAAAAAAAATAATCGAGTTATCTTTAAAACCTCTTTGCTCCAGTCTAGACAATTATCTTTTAAATTACCAGGGTATTATTTTTCATCTGAAATCCGTTTTTGTTTAGGTATCGGGTGTATTTCTCTTCTTTCTGGCCATTTTCTCTTTTGGAGCTTTAACAGCTTAGCAGCTTAGAGAAACTTCTTTCTGTGACATCCGATCAACAATACAATAATGAAGCTTATGCTTCAGAAAACTATAGAGATGGAAAAGTGGGGAAAGTCTTTAACTCCTTTCTCCTTCAGATCACTGGTAGGCTTTTTTCCTTTCAGAGTCTTGAAGAGTGCTCTTTCAAAACTAAATTTAACAGTCTTCCACTTGGGTTGTTTCTGTTCTTGAGAACAAAAGCTATGGGATAGCTTTACTACTCCCTTCAAAAACTAAATTGCTTGTTATACTGCCTTCTAGGCATCAAGTCAAAATTCTTTTAGATTTGAATTGTGTGTAGAAAAGCAGCTTTCCGGTAAGTCATATGAGTGATGCAAGAGACTTCACACAAAAGAAGCAAAAACAAGGAAGTGATGTATCCTTGAGGATTTAGTAATCTCGTTTCTCCCAGTGAGGAGCAAATCTTTCTACTTCTACAATAATAAATCACCACATTTAGAGGTGTTCACTAACTCAGCAATGGAAATTAGTTCTTATTGCTATTCTAACAAATATATTTTCTGTTTATGAGTTTGCATGTGATGCCTCATATTTACCAAAATACCTGTTCCAGATGTGAACCTAATTTACATAATGGATTAACAGCTTATTTGTGCATCTTGACCAAAGACTTAATTAACCCTTATGTTCTCATGCTTGCATAATGTAACCGTTCTTATCTAACATTATAAAAATAACATGCATAGTTTATTTTGTGCATGGAAAATTACGGGAAATGTTTGTAGAACATGGATAGTTAGAAAATTTTAATTATACATTGGATTCTTTGCATTCCAGAGTCTTACATTTCCAACTTTAGAGGTAGATTTAAAGGTATTGAAAAGAACAAGACAAGAAATGCGGAGATAGCTTTCAGATCAGGCAAGCATACTGGCCAAAGATATTTGTCTTGTAAGTATTATACCTGAGGTACTTGTGAATCTAAATCGCATGTCAACTAATTTGGGGACAAATCCAAATGAGCCACATTAAGATGTAGAAAACTCCTCACTTTACAAACTCATGTGCAGAGTATATCAATGGTAAGTCTTGATCAGCCAGTGCAAATGGACCACAAGAATACAAATCTTTGATAATATCTGAACATATTTATGCAGAAAGTACCATGTGGAAACCGTGTTAACCAAACTAATCATAGCAGAAGTCATTACTTTATCCTTACTTTGACTGTCTAGATGTTGCATCAATTCCTTGCTAATCATCTGAGCTCTTTCAGTAAGGAAGACAGGAGCTTTCAAAAATTAATTATTGCCTCCCATTTTAGATATCTATTTTATTATTATATTAGCCACTCTCTAGAGATGCTATTTTCTTTCTGTTAACTACTGAGCTAGCATAAAAAACTAGATTACACTCCATAAGGTATTTCAGATGGCCAAATTTAGGTGAAATTAATTCTGCCTCTTGTAAATAAAATAAACATCACAACATATATAGAACAAAGGCTATAATGAAAATGGGTTGGACAACAAAAGGAGAGCTTTTTAAAAAATAATGATTTTAGAAAGGCAAGGGGGAAAAATAAAAAAACAACCCACAAAAAAGCCAACACCACCAAAAAAAACAACAACTTCCTGCACTCTCTTGTCACCACCAGCAAGTCCTAAAATATTTGATTACTTTTTGGCAATTTCTTTTTCCTTAGGTTGCACTACTGATAACAAAATGGAGGCATGTGAACTTCATATCATATAAACATAGAATAATTCAGATTGCAAGTGACCTTTGGAGGTCTGACTCGTGCTTAAATCAGCTCAGAGATCAGACCACGTTACTCTGATCTTTAAGGTCTTGAACACCTCAAAGGACAGAGTTTGCACAACCTTTCTGGGCAATCTGTAGCATCTGCATGACTGTCTTAAGAGTTACTGGTCGAAAATTTAAAGATTTAAGTTCTGAGTTCTGTGAGTTCAGAGACGAAGTATTATGAGCTGACCACAACCCCCATTCCCCATCGCCCCGCACTGCTCAGGGGGGAGAAGGTAGAAGAGTCAGGAGTAAAGGCAAGTCTGGGAAGAAGGAAGAAGGGAGGGGTGGGGAGAACATGTTTTTATCTTTTTCATTTCTCACTATCCTATGTTAATATTAACTGGCAATAAATTAAATTAAACATCCCCAAGTTGAGTCCATTTTGCACGTGGCAGTAATGGGTAAGCAAACACAATGTCCTTGACTCACAATCTTTTTCATTATATTTCCCCCTTCTGTTCTGCTGAGGAGGTGGAGTGAGAGAATGGTTTGGTGGACACCTGATGACCAGCCAAGGTGAATGAATGCACAATACTATCTCCTTTTCCTACCTATGAACTTATGAGCCAGAAGATTCAGTCATTCACTATGGGTTGCAGGAGTCATGTTTTGAAGTCTTTTTTGACTGGGGCTGTGATGTAAATGATTGGCATTCATGCTCCAGCTGCGTTTCTAATTGAATTCTGTGCTGGTATAGTCAGTTAAGCTTGGTTTAAAAAGGCCTAATACACAATGTTCTCCAGGAGATTTGAAAATGTGAGTACCTAATTTCCAGATATGAAATTACTTCAAGGTAGATATAGATACTTAAGTAGGTATCTCAGCAAAGGTAATTGTTCTAATAAGAATTCTAGTGATATAATTTTAAATAATGAAGGAAATACCAAAGTCTTAATCATCTAAGAAGCCTAGGAAGGATTTTTCTAAATTATTTTATTGGAGCATGCTTCTATATTCATCCTGTGTAGTAGTGCACTTCTCTAAATGTTGTATTTAACCTGCCTTTTACACACTAGTCATTTGAACTTTGTTTTTGTTTTGAGGTTTGGAGAGGGTTTTTTGCATTTCTATAATTGTATTTTAGGCATTATAGATCTGAATTTCCAGATAAGGCTGTGGCTGGAACAAATATTTGAAGTGCATTAGCACCTAAAAGACCTTGGTATGACCACCTCAATAATTTTCAGACACTTAATGTCATTAGTACATACTACTAATATTTTTAATATTTCATTTCATAAAACATTGTAGTTCAATATTTAAAATTATACACATGAGACAATCTCCCAGTACATCTACCTGATATATCTGACAACACCTGTTTGTAAAATGTGGCTATAATATTTGTGTTATTGGATTATTCACTTGTTGCCATACTGTCATTACTTTTTATAGTTATGGTGGAATAGTGTGCAATGACCCTTTTGGAACAAGTTTAAAATAGAAAACTTTTAACTATACTTTAGCTAAAAAAATGATCAACTGAGCCAGTGGAAAATGTAAATTATGAAAATTAACATGTCTACATGAAAGCAGCCACAGTATTAGCTGAGACTGAGAAAGATAGAAAATGTAGAATTAATTTCATTGTGAATTTGTACTGTGTGACTTCACCAGAAAGCTTATGCGGATGTTACTGTAAAACAAAATCCACTAACTTTCCTCATCTCAGCAAAAAATCCATACTTGCAGTAAGCTTTAATTAAGTTGCTAAGATTTTATGAAACTGTTCTTTCTTTTTAATTCTCCTTATATACTCCACAAACCCCAGCAGAAAACTAGTGTTTATAAAGATGAATCCACTGTGGAATGTGTCAGCGGTCATACTCACAGGCTTCTATTCCTTTTATGAGACCATAAACTGTTTTCTACTACAGAAAGCCTTGCTTACATAAATTTTAAACTATTTCCTGAAGGGGAAATTCATAAAGGTTGTCAGTTCTTCAGACAGGCATTACAGAGGCTGAGCGGAGGATTAGATCTGATCCTTAGGTTAGATTTTGATTTTATTTTTCTTCATAACACAAAAAAAATGCTTGTTCACTATAATAAAAAATCTTTTCCTTTCTTGATTTAGGGACTGATCTCAGAAGGTATAACATGTCCATTGTAAAATTCAAAATGTCACTATGTTTGGAATTTTCATAATCCAACTGTTTTCTGGGTTGCAGTTGCAACCACAGAGAAAGCAATATTTTTTAGAATATTAGCAGTGGATACTCACTAACTAATCCTGTTTCATGACTGACATTTACACTGTTTTATGTTTCTCCCTGATTATTACACATATGAACTTAAAAACCCCCAAATAAACAAACAAAAAACCCCAACAACTGGTCCAGTACCAGGAACGAAGAATGTGGTTTGTCTGTGAATGAAGGCTAAATTTATTTCAAAACACTTTATATGTCATAAAACCACTTAAGTCATTATTCAGAGTGGATGGATAGCCTATTAACTAGTACGATAAGCAAAGACTTGGTGTATCTCTGATGAAGTCTTTCCATCTTAAATGTCTTAGAAAGACCTCGAATGAGAGATGAAGTTCAGTTCATCTAACTCTGTCTACAGTATCAATGGCTACATCTGAGATAGTCATCTAGAATACTATTATATTCAGTGGAGAGTGATAAGTGCTTCTACTGCACAATTCATTTTACCTTGCAGGAAACAAAACCAAATGAACCGTTCATCTCAAAATGCCTGTTTGTCTCCATCTCATATGAATAGAGACTACAGTGTAAATGTTTACATTATAGGTGCTGAAAGCTCAGTGGGAACCTCACATGTAGTTGGTTTACATTGTATAGGATTTCACAATTTATGAATTTTAATGTAGAAAATTCAAAATAATGTGCATGGTGAAAATATGATTAATATCTAAACAAAGAGCATTGCAAATTTTCTTTTGGTGGTCAATAAAAACATCCTGGACTCATGCAGATATTTCTTTGAAAAAGTGAGAGCAATCCTCAGCTATAAAAAGAATTAAAAAAATATATAAGCAGAACTCATGAAAGCATTACATAATTTACGACACCATGGTGACTCCTTGCAGTTCTGACCAGGTAATATCTATAGGCTATATTAGAATTTTAAAAAATTAAAAAAAAAACCCTGACCATAATTTCAGGGATGCTCATGAATATTGAATGGTCTCCATGTGAGAAAATACTGAATATACCTTTTGCCTCTCACTGTCACATAAAGTGATAGCCGAGGGTGAAGTACAGTGGATGACTCTAGAATCATAGATGACATAAGGAAGGCAAATAGGGAATAGTCATTAAGGGGTTTTTTTGTTATTTATTTATTTTTTACTATAGAACTACAAGTCACTATGAAATTTCTAGGCAGCAGAGTTAGCTTGCTTTCCCAGCCACTCCCACACCCATTTCACAACTGTAAATCTCTTTGCCTCAGAATGATGTGGAGGCCAAACATTAAGGAAGACATTAGACAAAGGATGATGGATACATCAGCTGTTTGGATATCTGCATGCAGACTTCATCTCTGCAATTTCTAATAGAGATTTCCATGAAACTGTGAAGGTACACAAGGCAAGAACTGCTGTGTAACCTGTCTCTTACAGTTTTCTCAATGCATCTGTTACTGGCAACTGTCATAAGCAGGAGACTAAAATACAAGGACAATTTGTCTGACTTAGTATTGTTGTACTCATTTTCTTATGAAAAACAAAGAAAATTGCAAGTAAACTCCCACTGTTAGAACTGTAAAAGTACAAGTCAGTGAAGGACTGATTTCTCTGTTTCAAGAATCTCTGTGCCTTACTGTTACCCTTGCTGCTTATTTTCTGAAAAAAATGTAGATGTTCCTTAGTATCCTATTATTTAGCATCTAACAAACTCACAACCCATAAGCTTTTGCAAAATGTAACATTCGTATTTTATTAATATGTGAAAAATCTAAGGAGTTAAGTAGTAATTGTTATATATGGATGAAACTTCAGTTTGTCCTACAGTAACAATTGTGATGTAGCTGGATACTAGGGCTGTGCTTATTTTTATAGCCTGTGCACGTAGCCATCAATTCTCTCCGTGATCCAAAAACTCCCCAGCTAGGTTCTGCCTAGAGGAGACAATGGACTGACTTAAGAACTGCTTATTGACTGAATGCTATCAGGCTTCACAACAAATCTTTTTGACTGGTTGCTACATGAGCTCTCTAAGTGGATATTTGGACAGTCCCAATGATCCTTCCTGCTGTACACGGACCAACTGGTAATTATTACTTGTATGCTTAACTGTGTTGTTTAACATCCCAGAAAATCTGTGGAAAACTTGGTCATCCCAGAGACTCCCCTGGCAGTTTCTGCTGTACAATTGGTCAAACTGCACATATGTGATTTTAAACAGTCAGTAGGAACTGTTCCTGAAGTTACAGAATTGTCATGTAAGGCAGCATTTTATATACAGTTAAGACAGAATACATTTTGTACGTATCTTAAGACAACTAATATGTCCTGTTTTGGCCTAAACCAGACCAATTTTCCTTTCAGTGATTTTTACTTTCAGCTAAGTTTCTTCTAAGTAACTGCACTCTCTGAAACTAACTGCACTTTTTACAGGCAGTGTCCACTTCCAGGGCTGATAACGCTCAAAGTTTATAGTCATCACTGAGGCACCAGTAGGAATGTTATGCAGAAAGGCTCTTGCTGTACTTATTCTTAGAGAAACCAAGGTCACTGCTGAATTCCTCACTAATTACGAGTGAAGAGCCGCAGAAGGGTCGCACCTGCAGGGAGGAGCGGACAGGGCAGGTGACCCAAAATTGACCAATGAAGGTATTCCATCCCATACACATCACTCTCAGTATAAAGCGGGGGGATCACGAGGGTCTCGCCCCTTCTGCTATGGTCGGTGTCCAAGGAGGACTCTGTTTTCCTGCTGCCCCCGATCCCAATCAGTGAATTCCTGAATCCAGTTCCTGTCCGTCTCTGGGCCCAGCCTGGGCCTTCCCGGAGCCTGCCCTGCAGTGCCGGTGGGGATGTGACCGACATCCGGGGAGCTCAGTCTTGGTTTTGTATACATTTGTATATATTTAATTTTTTCTATTATTATTATTATACTCTTTTTTCATTATTATAGTTCATTAAAACTGTTTTAACTTTCCAACCTGTAAGTCTCTCTCCCTTTTCTCTTTCCCTTCCCCTTTGGCAGGGGGAGTGTTAACAGAGAGCATCTGCCACCGGTTTAATAGCCAGCCCAGCCTTAAACCGCGACATAATAACAAGAGGTCATGCATGCAGTCATAACTGGACCTGTTCTAGGTTTTTTTAACATTTACTCAGTCCCTGACTGTGCAAAACATATGATGTTGATTTAAATTTAAAATACTGGGTTTTGGGTCTTTTCTGCTATATTTTATTGTTGGCTAGAAAGGTCAAAACAGCATGATCTTTTCTTCCCCCTAGGAAAGCTCTGACACTCATTTGAAATTTTTTGTGTTTTCTGCAATCCCGTTATCCAGTCCAATCTTTGCACTGAAGAGAGATTCTTTGCTTCCCCCTTCTATTTCATTTTCTTCTTATCATTGATTCTAGCTGAAGATTTTATAACAAGTTATGTGGGAAAGAATGTATTGCAGTTGCTGTCTTCAGAACAAATATTAACCTTCTCCTGGCCTTAACTGATTTTTGGGGTATGTTCAATTGTATTGCACAAACATACTCAACCATTTCTTACAGGATAAGACTTTGATACTTAAAATAATAGACAAGAATCTGCTTAACTGAGGTATTTCTTTTTTCTCAGGTAAGCTATCATGCAATCCTCGAAAAAAAGGATTGAGCATCTGCTTAACACATGAAGGAAATAAAAGTAAGTATAAAGTCAATGGGATATTCTGAAAAGGTGGCTTTCCAATTGTTCCCTTACTCTGAGAAGTCAAAAAGGAAACATGGATAGCTATACAACCTAAACATGCACCAGGGAACCTTCTAAAGATAAAAACTGAACCAAAGATCTTTAATGGATGTAAATCTGCTTGCTCAGATCACAGCGACAGTCTAGGTTATTGTGAGGCCATATAGCTTAGAGGGGAAGTATATGAAACATACTCTCACCATTTGAAAACAATATATTTTTACTCCATTTACTTATGATTTTCTCATCTCTAAGTATTACAGAAGCCTTATTGCCCTATATTTGCATGAAGTCATACATAAGAGCAAGTATAAACTTACGCTGCAGTTTTCTTTCTAATGGACTGAACATCCAATAAATGATTAAATACACTACAGGTGAGCAAAACTCTCAATGTTATATTTAGGTTCTTGGTGACATATGTTAGCTGCATTAGAGTAACTGTATTTGGGAAGAGAATATTAGACCTATTTTTTAATATTGCTTGGTAGTCAAGTGATGAACTTGGTCATTGCAAGTTTATTATTAATCATAACATTATTATTCTTTATATTATAATAATTTAAATGTACCTTTGAAATAACCCGTTTTGGGTGTAAGTGCAATGAATTTCTCTCTGCCTTAAATTAAAGATTGTGCCTTCTTATTTTTACTAGAGATTGATAATTGTTTTAGATAAAACAATAGGAAAATAAAAAATCCAGCAAGCAAAAGCAAAACAAACCAAATACAATGAAATCCTTTTGCTTTTTCTTCCCAGCAGTTTTACAAGAACAGAATAGAATCTGTTTTATTATCTGTCTAAGTCAGCCCTTCTATATAACCTCATATAACCTATTGTAAAACTTAAAATAACATGACTTCACAGTGGAGGAAGTTAACTGAACCATATTTGACCCCTTCCTGATGGAACCTCATTCATCTACATTACTCCAACCTCTCAGTTACCACAACTTCACTCAGATTTCTTTTTTTCCCCTAAACTCTATAAACCTTACTGCTTACTGTTAGTGTGCTTTTCAGCACAAATATTTGTGTGCAACCCACACCACTTCTACTGATTCCCCACTTGCAAGTAACAGATTCCTCAAAGGATGGATGCTGTTCCCCACTGCACAAAGCTCTTGTTCTACGCAGACATGAATAATCATGCTGGCCTTTGCTACTCTGATAGCAGAGGGAAGGGGGTATCCACTGACCTGACTAGAACAGGTCAGGTGGGTCATTATTCAGTATGTTACCAACATGATGTAACCCCCTGCCAATTAATGGTTTAAAACATATATTCTGTGACGTTTGTGGTTTCATTAAGGCAAAACTGTAATGTGTTAGGCACCACAGGAATTTTGTAGTTCATCTTCTCCTCTGTCAATCACATGAGAGCAAGAAGATAGGGGTGAGGTAGGAACTATATCTTCAGATTAGCATAAAAGCTTAGCCTGTCAAAAGAGCTGTAGCTATAAATGCAGAGTCTACCTTAAAGATAAAGAAAAGGTAGTAGCTGGATACCAGTAATTGACTTTAAAATATCATCTAGCAGACAATGTCATGTGAGCTATAAAAGTATCCAGTCAAGTTCTGTATTGGAAAGCATGAATAAACAGTCAAAGTAAAACAAAATGCTTAACTTTTTTAATCAGCTTCCATGCAAAATCACGATATGAGCTTCAATACAGGTGATGCAAACACTGAATATAAGAAAAATTAGTCCTGGACATGACTTGAAGGAATGAACATAAGACAAGTATTATTTAAAAAAATCTCTGAGAGGAACTTTCTTCTTTAATTTTTTTTTATTTTTATGTTTAAATTATCATGTAAATGAAAAACACCTCCCCTCCTGGAAAAAAAAAAAAAAAAAACAGGAAAGAGGAAATACCAAAGCATCACATAATGTACATTGTTAATTAATTTGACACAAGTTAGTTAAATTATTTATGAAACTGTTATGCAATACAACTATCAAGGATTAATCTGAGCCTGAAAATATAATGAAATCTCAGTAGTTTCAAACCTTAATCATAAAGTTGTGCTTTTCTGTGTCTGCTGAAACCTGGGGTTTTCATGTGCTGATTATGGGGTCAGTGGGTTAACAAGACTATGGTTTTCATATATGCACACATATGCTCAGAAGGCTTAGAAAATATTTTAATTTAAATCCGGGAATTTTTTTTCCGTTTTTTTTCCTTTTTTTTTCCTAACAAACAGGATTGATTATTTTTAGGTATTATACTGAAGAATGTTGTTTCTGAGAACACTTCAGCACTTTAGTGGCATGTACATAAGTGTGTTCCCTACATCGACACTGGTTACAGATACACATTGTGAAGCATGATGCATTACTGAGAGGAACAAAAATGGCTGAGCCAGCTTGTTGGTTCTTTCACATTTTGGCCCTCCTGAGGTGAACAGTGTTTTTTATGCGTATGTGTTACAGAAGGAAATAAAAACAAAAATATATAGCTTCTGAGAAAATCCTATAAAAACAGCATAATTAATTAAAAAATCATATAATTTTTATATTTTTGGGACAACATATAGAATTTTCCAGATACGATAGAATATTCATAAAACATAGAAAAAGTTTTCAGAACACACGCTCTGTGTCAGTAATAATTGCTTTGCATAGTCATCTTTCCACTGTACTGATTTTAGTGTTCCCTTAAAACATGAGCAGTAGTAGGTATTTATACAACTGCAAAATATGTTTCAAAGGGTACTGGAAAAATATAATTTGTGCTCATTTGGCAGTTGGTGAATAATGACACAGATGGTGGGTGTGATAATGAAAAAAACCCAATCTATCTATTAGAATGGCTTCACTTTCATCAAGGACATCTTTCAAAGCTCTGTTGGAGCAGTTACTAGTATTGGAGCTTCTTACCAGGCATTCTAGGAGAAGATTCAGAAGTACTTTGGCTCCTAATAAATTCTGTCTGCTGTTGACCACGAGAAGGTGGTCTGCAATTAGTTTTAGCTATCTGGAAGTGCATAGCTTAAATACATCATAATATTTTCTTCACAGTCTTCACATGGACAATATCATATCAATCATTCATGATAAGAATGCCAGACAAAGGAATTTGATATGACCAAATGTTGTGATGTCAGTGACCTTTCAGTGAAGGTTTCTGTTGAGTTTCTGGCATTGAAAGACTTGACTGTATCCAATCACTAATTACCTGTTTCTCAGTAGACTATTACTGACTCTGCATATGTGACTGCTGCTTTTTGACATTTTGGAAAGGGCGTGATACTAAAGACAGGGAAGAAAAACCTGTTTCTACTTCATTTGTGCTGTTGAAGCAAACTGTAGTCCTGGTAAGTGAAAGGGTCATGAACATAGAAAAAGAATAGTCAGCTAAACTACTTAGGGAAAGACTCAGAGAGCATTTAGTACTGTATTCAGTACATGAAATAACAAAAAAATGTTTCATTTGGTATTCTGGTAGTGATGGTACTAATTTTTGTACTGTCTTTTACTATGTGATGCAGAATCATGGTTCTGATATGGTAACATGATACGACCCATGAAGACAGTCTCATCAATGGAAAGAAATAGTCATGTCTAAAGGCATCTGGATGCCTAAAACAAGTGGAATAATTTGTGCTCCAAAGATGCTGATCATTCTTCATTGACTGTAGAAGTACTGTAGCTGACTAGTTTAGACTAAATGTATAAATGTATGCACATTTAGGTAAATTATTTTATATATAATTAAATTTTAAGTCAGTAATCGAGTGTAAGTGAAGTGACAGCTATGTACAGAAGAAGAATAAGAATAGATATATTTAACCTATCATTGTGGGAGCATTACAATATTTCTTTATAATAATATTTTTTTCTGTGAAAAAAAAAAAAAAATAGAGTAATAGCGTAGTTTAGCTTGAATTACAGTCACCTAAATTAATTATTTTTCTTGTACTCTTCTATGGAAAATCTGGGGTTTTTTTCATGTTCATAACTTACTAGTCTTCTCTGACTCATAAGTCATGAAGGTTTTTTCATATATTTCAAAAGTCTAACAGTAAAAGCCTTGCCAAACCTTCTCTTAACTGTGGTCACTGTTGTTGACTTGCCAAGGCACCCGGCCAGAACAAGTCCTAATTATTTTCCTGCCCCAGGCAATAAACATTTTGACTACACTTCCTACTCACAATTCATATAGCAAGCCATGCAAACCAGTCAAAAGTGGAGTGAAAGAAATGTGGAGGATCAAGAGGAAGGGAAAGAGGGAGGGATAGATGGAAGGAAGGAAGGAAAGGAGGGAGGGAGGGAGGAAGGAAGGAAAAAGGAAGGGAAAGGAAGAAAAAGAAAGAAGCAAAGGAAGAAAAGAAGGAGTAAAGAGAGAAGGAAGGAAGATAGGAAGCTTCTCTGTGTAGATGAAGAAACCACTGAATCTTGAGCTTACTAACGAAAGATAATTCCCCAAAAATACCTAAAGCATTCTGAAGTCACTGAAGTACAATTCTCATAACCAATTTGCGTAATGGTCAAGCATGTATATGTTCTCTACCTTTAAGGATATTTGTTTGTGTCAAACAAACTTCTTAGAAATAAATATTCCCTGTTTGCTTTCTGAAACCCTGATGACTTATTATCATTTTTGCTTGCACAAAGTCAGACTTTCAGGTCTTATTTATGTTCCTGTACACTCCTAAATTGTACAGCTAAAGGCAGTATGTAAAATGTCCTGGATATTTTAAATCACATCTCTAATATTTGCTACATTGCTATAATTTCAGAAAAAAAATACACTACTCATAAAACCTCACAATTTCAATTGATTAAAATTAATTAAAATAGATGCCTAAGTAAGAATTTGTATTGCCACTTTCAATTTCGAATTAGAATACACAAATAGAAATTATTTTATAGAGGGAAACATATTCTAGGTAATGTAGAAGACTCTATGGAAGAAGACTGAAAGTCCGTTTATCATGCTGTCACGGTTTAAAGCTGGGCCAGTTATTAAACCTGTGGCAGATGCCCTCTGTTATCCCCCCCCCTCCCCCCAAAGGGAAAGGGAAAAGGGAGAGAGACTTCCGGGTTGGAAAGTTAAAACAGTTTTAATAAACTATAATAATGAAAAAGAGTATAATAATAATAATAGAAATAATCAAATATATACAAATATATATACAAAACCAAGATTGAGCTCCCCTGAAGTCAGCCACGTCACCACCGGCACTGCAGGGCAGGCTCCAGGAAGGCCCAGGCTGGGCCTAGCAATGGTCGAGAGCTGTATTCAGGGATGCACGGATCGGGATCGGGGGCAGCAGGAAAACAGATGGAGTCCTCCTTGGACACCAGCCATAGCAGAAAAAAAACGAGACCCTCGTGATCCCCCCCCTTTATACCGAGAATGACGTGTGTGGGATGGAATACCCTCGTTGGTCAATTTTGGGTCACCTGCCCTGTCTGCTCCCCCCTGAAGCTGCAACCCCCCTTCGGCTCTTCACTCGTAAGCAATGAGGAATTCAGCAGTGACCTTGGTTTCTCTAAGAATAAGTACAGCAAGAGCCTTACTGCACAACATCCCTACCGGTGCCTCAGCGATAACTACAAACTTCGGGCGTTATCAGTCTTGGAGGCGGACACTGTCTCCAAACATGCAGTTAGTTTCAGAAAGTGCAGTTACTTAGAGGAGACTTAGCTGAAAGCAAAAATCACTGAAAGGAAAATCGGCCTGGTTTAGGCCAAACCAGGACACATGCATTCAAACTATACGTTGCTTTAGCCACTGTTAAAAAGCATTTGTCTCCTTGACAAAGAAGTCTTAATCTTATGTTTCCTTCACATTCATTTTGAATTCTTAGTTTAGCAGTCTTTGGGACAGACTAATATATCACCTACTTGGAATCACCCAAATCCATAAACCAGAAAGAAATCTTCAACTCATACATGCCTAATGTGTTGTTGCAACCTTTCTGAACCTTTGTATACTAATCTTGTAATCATGTACTAAATAGAAACTTAGAAGAATAAGTCTCATCCACGAAAACTTGTGTGTTTTAAAGCAGCTGTCAGTAAACAACAGAAAATATTTTATGAACATATGAAATGGAATAACTGGATAAAGCTTTTTCTAACTTTGTATCAATATGAATGTATGCAATGGATTTAGACTGTATTAAAATATAATTATGTTATTTCATTTTATGGAGATGCAATATAAAACATCACCAGAAATAACTAAATATTGCAAACGATTTTTAACAGATCTTATTAAGAAGAGTAAGGATGAACTTCCTGTGTTCAGTGATTATAAGGAAGAAAAGGGAAAAAAAGAAAAAAAGAAAAAAAAGTAGTAGCAGTAGTAAAAACTATACGCCAGTTTCAAGTGCCCCCAAAACCAGTCTGACCTCCGATGTCTTCATACATATAAGAAGAAGTATTTTTTTCTTATAATATGAGGTCATAACTAATACAGTCATCAAAGGTCACTTTTCTCTGTAAATTACCCATAAGTAATTTTTCCAAATCTGTAATTAAAATATTTGTGTGGAAAAAAAACCACCAGATTTCCTAAGTGCAGAATTTGGGTTTTTAATATAATGCTCTAGACACTTCTTGTTACACTCAGACATTTTGTACCCTTTCTGATTCCTGTTTGTATGCATGTAATTCTTAGAATTTAATTTCTGATAGAAAAGCGTATGGCCATTGGTTTAGAATTTTTCTGGTTTTACTTGGCATTCTTTTAGTGAATATCTTAGACAGCTGTCTCCATTACAAAAATATTGACAAAATAAAGCAATTTGAAAAATTTATAGATGTATTTAACCATTTTCAATTTACAATTACAATATATTTATAAGTTTTATATTATCATCCTACTTTTATTTATTTTCTGGGTTTCTATCTAATTGCTTTTTTAATAGAATATATATTCTAGACACTTTAAAAGATTTACAGTCAAAAAAAAATTGAAACCTGGGAAAATCACCATTGTACTCCTCTCAGAGTAAGCGCATACCACCTAGGAATAAAGCATTTCAAAAATCTCTTTTGATAATAAACATATTTGTTTTAGACTAGGCCTTAGAATTCAAGATAATTCACTTCCAGTTGCACAGCAGGTTTTTCAGTATTAAAATTTGTATAAAAGGTACTTGACATTGAGTTGTTCTTTCTTTTACTATATCCATGGATAGCCATATTTTATTTCTAAATCCCTATCTTCATCTGAGTCTTTTGCCAAATGTTTTAATTCTTCTTTTTCAAGGATGTGAGCTAATTTTTTGAGGATAAGAAACTCTTTGGGAGATATTACTTCAACAATAACAACTGAATTTAAGATAAATATCCTAAAAGTACTATTAAAACTAAATAATAAAAAAAATCATAAAAAAATTACTCTTCCTTATTTTTTTACTTAAAAAAAGGTAATAATATTACTTGGGCATGTTCCTAATTAGTTTTAAACAGGTACAGGAAATTAAAGATCAGAACAAACTGAACTAAATAAAACCTGTCAACTCTCTCACATGAAGATAGGAGTGACATTTGCTTTCCTCCAGTCTTCAGGCACCCCTCCCAATTGCCAGGATTGTTCAACGATGATCAAGAGTGGCCTTGTAATGACATCAGCCAGCATCCTTAGCACTTGTGGGTGCATCCCATCAGGGCCCATGGACTTATGAATGTCCATGACTTATGAGTGTCTTATGTATCGTCTAACCTGATCCTCTTCCACCAAGGATACATCTTCCTTGCTCCCTGGTATCTGGAGTCTGGGATTTCAGAAGGTCAGTCTTGCAAGTAGAGACCAAGGTAAAGATGACATTCAGTACCTCAGCCTTTTCCATGTCCTGTGAATGCAATAGGTTTAATAGCAGGTTATAGTTCATAATGAAACTACATGAAAATAGAAATATAGAATCACTTCAACAATACTCAATATCTTTACTTGGTTCAAAAATATTATAGTCCAAACTAATTAATTTATATATTCTTATGTTTTCAACATAATCTGTTTTCCTGGGAAAATTTGATATTTGGAGAAGTTAGATCTTCTGATGAAAAATAAATCTAAGAGAAATTTCCAGTCAGCACTAATGGATAGATAGAGCAAATATATAAAAGTTTACAGAACATGGAATACCAAGAGTTGGAACCAAGAACCTGTTTCCTTAATCTTTATGTCATAGAAATTTTATTAAATATTACTGAAAATATTAATAAATCATTCAATTACTTGGTAAGTTTTTCTTTACATCAGTTTTGTGAGATTTAGGCATCTACAGCAAATTGGCTGCCTATTATGCATCCTCTATTCCTAAAAAAAACCCTAAGAATATTTTTTATATTGTCATTGCAGAAGTTTTTTCTTAGTGGAACAGCAGAGAAATTCTAATTCTACACCACCTTTTGCCAGATAAGTATTAAGTACATACTAGAATATAATTGTATTTATAATACTCATATATTATATACATGGGTATTAGATTTTAGCTTAGTGCTAGTGGTGGGTTGACCTTGTCTGGCTACGTGGTGCCCACCAAGCTGCTCTGTCACTCCCCTTCCATCAGCAGGACAAAGGGAAAAAATACAATGGAAAACCTCTGGGTTGAGGTAAAGACAGTGAGATCATTTAACAATTACAGCCACGGTCAAAACAGACTTGACTTGGGGAAATTAAATCAATTTATTGCCAGTTTATAACAGAGTAAGTTAGTGAGAAATACAAAACTAGAAGCACCTTCCTCCCACCCTTCTTCCCAGTCTCAACTTCACTCACGACTCTTCTACCTCCTCCCCCTGAGTGGCAGGTAGATGGAGATGGAGAATGGCAGCTATGGTCAGTATGTAACACTGTGTCAGCCACTCCTTCCTCCTCTACTCCTTCCTCCTCATGCTATTCACCTGCTCCAGGGTGAGGTCCCTCCCATAGAAGACAGTCCTTCGTGACCTTCTTCAACCCGGGTCCTTCCCATGGGCTGCAGTTCTTCAAGAACTGCTCCAGCATGGGTCCTTTCCACAGGGTGCAGTCCTTCAGGAACAGAGTCCTCTAGTGTGGGTCCCTCATGGGTCACAGGTCCTGGCAGAAGACCTGCTCCAGTGTGTGCTCCTCTCCATGGGCTGCAGCTTCCCTCAAGGCATATCCACCTGCTCCAGCATGGGGTCCTCCATGGGCTACAGGGTGTGTATCTGCTCCACCATGGTCCTCCATGGGTTGTAGATGGACAATCTGCTTCACCATTGTCTTCACTATGGACTGCAGTGGAATCTCAGATCATCGGATCTGAGAAGCATCTCCTCCCCCTCCTTCTTCTCTGATCTGGGTGTCTGCAGGGCTGTTTCTCTCACATTGTTCTCACTCCTCTCCCACAGTTGCTTCACGGTGTTTTTTACCCTTTGTTAAGTATGTTGTCATAGAGGAGCTTCCAACGTCATTGACTGTCTCAGTTTTGGCCAGTGGTGGGTTCGTCTTGGAGCCAGCTGGAACTGGCTCTGTCTTATATGGGGGCAGTTCCTGGTGTCTTCTGACAGAAGCCACCCCTGTAGCCCCTAGTCCACTACCAAAACCTTTCTATGTGAACACAATAGAGTGCTCATGGTGCATATTTGTGTACATGTATTTCTGACAAGTTTATATGTAGTTGAAGCAAATAATTTCTGTCCATTCCCCAAGTAATTTTTTTTTCCAAGTACTTAAATTCAGTGAGCATTAAGTGATAGTTCTGACAAATCCAACTGACTAGACATTCAGAGAGTTAAATCAATATATAAAATGGAATTGAACTTGGTGGAGTATAAAATTGATAGACTCTGGTTTGGATTTTTTTAATTTTTTTATTTCTCTGAACTTGCATATGTTTAAACTATAATGCATGAACTGCTCAGTGACTATGAGGCAATCTTCTAGATGAATTTTTCCTGATACAAAAGCCTTTACCTCTTGCACACTGCTTCTGAATCTAGGAATTCTTGTATGTTAGGTTACATAGATAACATACTTTGATAGAATAAAACATTTTACCTCCAAGTACAACCTGAGACAGGGATATATATAGATCTTAAAAATAATTTTGTTTCATTGTGTGAAAAGAGTAACAGACAGGAAGACTTACATCAGTGAGAGTCTAGAATTCTTCAATATGAGTTATAAATGAAATCAGATCTGCATGCTACAGAGATTAAAACTGACATCTGTTTTCTTTAAAAGCAGAACAATATTTTATCTAAGGTCTGTAAAACATGTGCCCTAAGGCAACATTCTGGTGAATTTGAATGCGTGGAGCTAGAATTCAGGTAACTGACGAAGAACACAGAAAGGATAATGTTGAAATGTGACATGTCAGTAAAAGAGTAAAAATAAGTATTAAGGGTTTGAAGACATGTGTGTGTCTTTGTGAAGAGTGGAAGAAGTAAAGAAGTGGGATTAGATTCCTCATGCAGGATAACTTCAACCTCAGTGTTAAAGGTTAGCGAAGGGAAAAGGTACACTGAGGTTTGGGTTCAGTTTAGAGTATGAGATTATGTGAAATGAGATTATGTGAAATGAGATTATGGGGAAAGAACAATCTTGCAAGGGGTAGACATCACAGGAATGCGACAATGATGCTATAGAGGGGAAAGAAGAGTATACAACCACTCCCTCACCAATTTAAATAGTGTTCTCTATTTTTATAACATTGAGTAAACATTTCTTTTTTATTCCTTTTTTGCAACTATATGTGTCAGAAGTCAGTGTCCTGAAAAATAGGTGTTATTAAACCTTTCTTTGACTTTTTCTTTTCTCCCTCCCTTCTTTTCTCCCATCCTTTCTCACATCCTTGCTCTGCATTGAGGGAAATCTCAAATAAAGTTAAAGTTCTGGGAGCAGATTATTTGGTTGTTTGGGGTTTTTTTTTCCAAAATGACTTGTAGCGTGTTAATTTGTTTAAACAGAAAATATTACTTAAAGACCTCTAATTCACTATGCTAGAAATTGAATATTAGCTTTATTATGGCCAGGATCCAGTACCTGAATCTCTTGTTTTACTTATTGCTTAAATAAGATCTAACATGGGCAATTTAACTAAATCTATTCCTATCTAAAAAAATGAGTTCTTAGTTAGTGGCAACATATCTGTTTTTAGAATTTCAAACTTAATGTTTTTCTTAGTCATATTTAAAAGCTTTTATAACTTCTCTTTAAGAAAAACTGGTGGACTCTATCTTTTTAGGACGGTGAAATGGTAAACTTCTGTTGATCAAAAAGACCAAACTGTGTGAGCAAAAATTTTATATAATTTTGCTATTGTTTTCATTGAAAGCATTGTTTACCTTTTAGCTCTTTTTTGTTCAGCATCCGTTTGAAATCTTGTATTCTGTAAAATGTGTAGCAGTACAAGCACTAGGAAATAGGAGGTAGGTTAAGAAAAGGAGTAAACCAACCAGTTGGAAACTGTGCTGTAATTAACAATTACAAGATCAGTGTGTGCAAACTGAAATAGGTCCCAGGCTTCTTACCTTGGAAAATGTACTATGATGTGCACATGTGAAGGGAATACATCTATTAAGGACTCAAGTACACAAAATTATGGTACCTGGTGTAACTCTCCAGAATATAGATGAATGCAGTTCACTTCATCCTGCTCATAAAATGCTTTGCTGTGTTGACATTTGCAACCCCAGAGGACAGACACACTCCAGTGAACTGATGTTAGATATTGGGTCAGCTGTATCAGTCTGTCAGAACCTATTTACTAGCTAACAAAATCTAAATTACATTTGGAAGTTTATTTGAAGAAAGCAATCCTTGTGCTTCATTGACTTAGTTTAATGCACTGCTGACTCTCTACACTTGTCCATCCATGTAATTCTTCAGAGAAACCTATTTTTAGCAGCCACCAACAAAACTATAAAACAGAAGATCACCATTTTTTTTTCTGGTGGTCTATTAAATGTGTTCTTCATGTAATAGGAATGAAAATAATAGCGCTGCTTTCATTATATGAACTAGTTAATATTTTAACTTGAAAAGCTAAAAGGTATCCTGCCTGACTGACAGTTACTGCTTTTGAAGAACACAGGTGTCCCAGAAGTCCCACGCCACATCTGCCAGTCTCTTGTGAATGACTGAAATCCTATGGCCTCTCAAATGCAACTAAATTCAAATTTTAAGGAAATGAGCCAAGCCCTTGCTCATACAGTAAATACGATTAGGGAAGTCTAGTTAGCTTAGCTGACACTTCTATTTGGTAAGCTGAATAGCTCTGCTGACTTCACTGACCATGATGACTAGATTTCCATTGGCTATACTGAGAGCTCATTTGTATATGTTTACACTTACATTATTGGGTCATATGATAAAAGCTTGTCTGCACCCCAACAAATGCACCCAAAGAAACAATGGTGGATGGGGAAGCCCAAACAATACCCTGCACTAGCTATTTCCAGACCCATCACATGAGAACCATCAGCCTCACAAGCCTCTTCCCAGAGGAGTACAGAGGTGTAATGGCAGGGGGGATCCAAATTAAAGAGTCAGAGGAAGGAACACTCTGTACAGGCCCTTCACAGGGCTGTCCCAGGAGAGCCTCAGCCTGTGTCTGGGTGTGAAACCCATCAAGATAAGTCAACACTAAAGCACCTGTAGGACTGAGGGGAGTTGCTGCCTGGGAATATGGGATGCAAAGGAGGACTGCTTCAGGATTGCCCAGGACTAATTGTGGGATTATTGGGGAATGAAACAAAGGTGGGAAAAGGGAATAATTTAGGTGATTTGGGGAAGAACAAGCATGGGAAAATGGAGGAATAAGGTGATAAAAGGGGCTAGTCACACACAGAAAAGCCCATATACTTGTTTGCCCTGTTCCTGATCAGCAGTCTCTCTGCCTGTTTCTAACTCTTTGCCTGGGTGAGGGAGTCTCCGTTCTGTGTGTATGGGGGTTTGAGTGCAGCAACTGGTGAAGGACCTCAGGTCACAGGGTGCCCATGGTGCAGCACCTGGAGTGAGAGAACGTCTGGGTGCCAGCTGCCAGACAGAGTCTATGGTCCATGTGCCAGCGACTGGAGAGACAAGAGTGAGTTAAACCAAGTGTCAGCCACCAGAATGGGACAAGGATCATAGGGGCCCATGTCCGTGCTGCCAGCGACTGGTGTGCTTGCGGGAATACAAGTGAGTGTGTGATCACTAGCAAAGATCAAGGTGGACTTGCTGGCAGATAGGCAAAGTGGCCTGAGATACAGGGATGTGTGTTTCGGAGGGCAAGACCATGGGGAGGAGCTGGCTATCGGAGGGATCAGTGGAGTCCTGACCAGCTCTGCGTGTGTGTTGGGGGGGATGTGTGAAGGTCTGTACTGGAGTGGGTCTGTTACTTTGGGGGCTCATATGTCCAGATGCCAGCGAGTGACAGGTTTAGCCTAAGGGAAAAAAGAAAGAAAAGCTGAGAAAGATATGATTGCTGTCTGTAAATAAACTAGGGGAGTGAAAAATAGGCAAATAAGAGCTTCTTAAACAAACAAGCAAACAAAACCAATTCTGGATAAAGAACAAATAGTGGAAAGCTGGTTATGAAACAAAATCATATTTGGAATTAATTTCCTAATCCTCAGAAAAGTGAAGTTCACCAATAGCCTTTCAATAACTTTAGGGAAGGCAGGCATCCTAGTTTTCTGCAAGAGTAGGAAACTCAGTTTACTGGCCTCTATGTCCTTACAATCTCAAATTTCTCTTTAATTAATCAAGATGCACAGAGAAATGAAAAATAAGACACAAGGATAAACTTAAATGGCAGGCTAAATCTTTTTCAAAGGAGGAAAGCATTGTTTTCACATCATTTCATGTATCAGATATGAAGATTTCACAAAAGGTACTTGAGCACCAACATGTGACTTATTCACTTGGTTTACGGTATTCTGGCTATGGATGGAGATCATCCTTACAGCCATTACACTGACAATATGAAGCAATTGCTTGCAGTAGCTAGGAGGTAAACTATATAATAAGTCATGCACCTCTACTCTGACATTCTGTGTCCCTATATATTTTCTTAACTTTTAATTAAATTAACCTTTGGAGTAAGAATCGTGTGAAGTCTTTAAATCATTCTTGGAGGTTTTTCTAGGATGTATTTTACACCTAAACAAAAGTTAATGGTGCAGGATTCACCCATAAAATGATGTGACTTGTAAAACAAAGGCTAGATCAGATCGACACAGTATTTCGTTCTTAATGTGAATTACAGTTGCATTACTTTCATATTCAAGCTGGGTTGCCAGAACACAATCAAAACTGCACTTACTGACCAGCATGAAACTAGTTTGGGGGAGAAAACATATGCTTTCAGAATGTACTACCTTTATTGTTATTGGAAACAAATGTAGGTGGATGTTTTTACTACTGATAGATGTTCCATTTTAATTTGTTTCCTTAAGAATTAAATTTAGGGCAAAAGCCCCACTCTCTCAACCAACTTATAAATCAAAACTCTTCTTAAAATGTGTAACATACTGACACATATAAAACAGTATTTCTGTTGGTTTCCTTTTTTTCTTTTTAAGGAAACAAAATCATGTTAATACAAAATTGAAATAAATATCAATATTATTTTCCTTTTCTGAATAACTTGGATGAGACATATCAAAATTATTTTTTTTTTGTCACAAAATTTTAGTGAAATCAAACACAGCTAATGTTCAGAATCTCTTAATAAATTATTGCACACATTGAGCTGACATCATTTGTTAGTCTAATAATATTATTAATCAGAAATAAGAGTTTTATGTTGCTATTTATTAAGAAATGACCAAATATTAACATTTTCATTATCTACAGTTTTCAAAAGCTAAGATTCCACATCATAAATTTGTAAAGTTCACTTCTAAAATCTGTGTTTATGCACCAGAATAAATATATATGCACCAGATTAAATCACCTGACCTTCAAGATTTCTGGGTATCCTGAAATTTCAGCTGAAAACCAATAACCTGTAACACTGAATCTTTGTGAAGAGATCATGAAGTACAGACAAGTAAAAAAGAAACTTGAGCTAAACAGTCTCTAACAACAGCATATGGGAGAGGTAAGTTGGTGCTACCTTTTCTTATCCTTAAGCAGTGAGGAAAATCCCAGATTTTATTTTTAATTTTATTTTTTCTTTGTGTTTTCCATCTCTTCCAAAGCTGTCTTTCCTGTTACAGTGAGGAGTGCAGAGATTCCACAGGATATGATACTGGTTTGGATTTTCTTTCAATGAGTACATTTAGAAAAGCTATGAAGCTGGTATTTCTATTTTGTTCAGAGATCCTGTGGAGCTCCCCTCTTCCTTACAAGAGAAATCAGTCTTTATAGGAGGTGAGTAGATCAGAAACATTTTACATTGTTACAGATAGCTATAATTAGTGTTTTGAAATTGACCCATGAATGGTATCAGCAATTCTGTTTTGAAAAAAATCATGCTTATACTGAAAGATACACATTGCACAAAAGATATGTACAGTAGGTCAGAAATTATTTATGAATTTTCAGGTTTCATTGGATAAAAGAAAAACAAAATGTCCCTTCAACAATCATCTCTTAATTCCATAAGATTCAGAAAGAAATTCAAGTAATTCTAATTAAGAACTGGCTAACCAAATTAGTGTCTTGTAATGCATATCCTAATAACAGAAAACAGATGCTACTAAATCTTGGTGAGTCTTATTAACAATGCCTGGAGCTAACACAGAAAGACAGTGCATTTGTATATTAATATCGCATTCACTCAAATTGAATACTAGTGCTGTGTGCCACAGGGACCACCTAAGGCAAAAAGCTTACTTACATATTCCTATTTCTATAAATATTTATGTAGTCATATACTGGCTCTGTTATGTTTTATGTAGTAGCCCACACAAGAAGGGAAAAATTTCATTTTATTAAGTAAACCAATATGATATTGTAGAAGTAAAATATTTCTTAGATAGAAATATACTCGCAGAATTACAGAATGGTTCGGGTTGGAAGGGACCTTTAAAGATCATCTAGTCCAACCCACCCACCATGGGCAGGGGCATCTTTCACTAGATCAGGCTGCTCAAAGCCCCATCCAACCTGACATTGAACACTTCCGTGAACACGTGATGGGGCACCCAGAGCTTCTCTGGGCAACCTGTTCCAGTGTTTCACCACCCTCACTGTAAAAAAAAGTCCTCCTTATGTCCAATCTGAACCTACCCTCTTTCAGTTTAAAACCGTTGCTCCTTGTTCTGTTACTATAGGCCTTGGTAAAAAACCTCTCTCTGTCTGTCAGCCAAACAACAAAACAAGCTATAGCTCAAACAGAACAGTATGGGTTAGTTCCAAAACCAAAAGAGATTTTTGAACAGTGTAAACATACCAGTACTTACCACATTCTCAAATACGTCAACATAATGTTATTATACTAGATCTACCAAAAAGACTTAGATTAGCTTAAATACTTCGTACCACAGATTTCATTTCACCTAGACAGTGAAAGCACACATTTTATTATGAGAAAGGAAGTTTTTAACCTACAACTAAAAAAGTCCATTTGCACATATTGTGAACTCAGTCTTTTGTATCCTCATTAATTGCCTACCAATTCATTGGGAAATTTAAAATTTTTGGAGGTATGTACAAAACTTAACTGTAATTTCAAAACAATTCTTATTCAGGAAAATGTCTTAAATACGAATTTAAGTGTGGGGTGGGTTGGGTGCATGTTTTCTTTTTTCTAAAAATAAAAGCCAAAGACTAGAAAGTAAAACTTTCTGCATATGCATCTGTGATAAACTGCTCTATAACCTTGGATATATTATGTAAAAGGAGAACACTAATATTTGTCAGAAAGCTGTATTAGGAAAGTTAATTAGGTAATGTCCACGCACTGCTACTGAAATGCAAAGCAGAATGTAAATTCAAAGTATTATGTCTATTATTATTATTTCACAGTTTTATCAGGTGCCTTTTCAGCAAAATTTGTCAAACTTTTTCGGAATTAGCTTAAAAAGGCCATACGTAATTTCCTGTATGCTGTTGTGACATGTTAAGTGAAGGCCAAAATCAGACACAGAGCTTTGGGGATTTGTTGATCGTAGTAATTGCTTCCAGTTTGAAATGCATAATGAAACAGCTCTGCATTGTGTTTGTGTACCCTTTTATATTCAGCAAAGCTAAGCAGATCTTTGAAACTAGCTGTAACTCACCACATGTTTGAAAAAGGAAGTATAATGAAGAACAAAGATCCATAGCAGAATTCTTGAGACTGGGCAGAGAAGCCTGCCTATGCCCTAGTGCTTCTGCAATGGCAGGCAACTCCATGTTGTACACAGACTTCTCAGTTTTAGAGGAGACATTTACTATACCAGATTACATTGTTGCAAATTACTTATTTTAAGAGCTTTACCTGACTCATAAACAGATGTTTGGAACTTTATCCCAATCTGTTTATGGCGAGAGAGAAAAACCTGTGTATTTCAGTTCAATTCATTCACAAATATGTAAAGTTTTCATTTCTCAATTTGTTACTGAGGAAATAATCCTTCAAAATAGCTTAAAGAATTCCCAAATTTACATATATGCATTGGTTTGATAAGGCCAGAATCACCCAGTCTTTCTCAGGATTAACCTTGGAAAGACTCCAAAATCAGATTGCATGAATCATCTAGAAGTTCATGTAATGAGCCAGAAGAAAAAAGTACCAAAAAATGAGTGGTGCATATTAAATAAATATACCATATGATATGCAGACATATTTAAGTTATGCATATTTAGAAGTCTATTAAATTGGAAGTGTCAAAAAAACCCCTATAAAGACAGAACCAAATAAAATATATTCAGCTATGTGTTTTGTGCTTTTTAATCATCTTCTTAAAGATTAATTTGGACAGAAAATTTTTCCTTACATGAACCATTTAACTCCGTGATCTCATTTGAAATATTAATAATTTCATTCATTTTAATAAATATAATTAACTCACAATTACCACATACCTCACTGTCTGAAAACTTATCGTGCATTCAGTAACAAAAATTATGTACACATGAAAACTTTTAGCTGTTTACAGTTTAAGTTTATTTCTCAACATGTTTTACACAACATCCAAAATGATGTAAATGCGGAGTTAGTTAATAAAATCACTCTTTTTCCTCTGAAACAACAGCCTGAAATACCTCTATCTTTCTGTAAGAAAATCAAATTTTGAATTTGTATTTAATGAGAATGATGGTTGTGTTATAGGTTTTCATTTTTCTGTAATATGGTAATAATTCAATATATGTAGTCAATAATTTTAAATTTACCTTTGAGTCACCAAGAAACACAATTTAGACTGTGAATGTATGCAAAGAAAGAAATAGACGGGTATTAATATTTTTAAAACATTATAGGAAAACTTAAAGTACTAGATGTTTCAATTGCTATAAATCCATAAACCTATTATTTAAATCCTCAAAGTAATTCATGTCATTATTATGATAATACATCTGAACAGTATAAGCACTGTATATGTTTACATTGTGACTATCTCAGAGAGCTCACAACTAACATCAAGTTAATACATAGTGTTGGAGAAAATAATTACGTGGTATATAGTACACACATATTATCTCATGAAATGAATGACATTGTGGAGGGTTAACCTTGCTGGCATTCAGACTCCCCCATGGCTACTCTCTCACTCCCCATCTTCAACAGGACAGAGGAAGAAAATAAGATGAAAAAGCTCATGGGTGACAATAAGGACAGGGAGATTGCTCACCAATTACTGTCATGAGAAAAACAGACTCAACTTGGGGAAGATTAATTTCATTTACTGCTAGTTTAAAATAGGTTAGGATATAGTTGGGGTCACTTTGTAACACTTTGTCTCAGCCGCTCCTTCCTCCTTCCTTCTCACACTGTTCCTGCTCCAGCATGGGTTCCCTCCCATAGGATACAGTCCTTCATTAACTTCTTCAACATGGGTGCTTCCCATGGGCTGCAGTTCTTCAAGAACTGCTCCAGCACGGGTCCTTTCCACAGGGTGCACTCCTTCAGGAAAAGTCTGCTCCAGTGTGTGTCCCCCATGGGCCACAATTCTTGCCAAAAAACCTGCTCCTGCATGGTTTCTCTCCACAGGCTGCACCTCCTGCCAGGAGCCTTCTCCAGTGTGGGGTCTTCCACAGGCTGCAGGGTGGATATCTTCTCCACCATGGTCCTCCACATGCTGCAGGGGCACAACCTGCTTTGCCATTGTCTTCTCCATGGGCTGCAGGGGAATATCTGCTCTGGTACCTGGAGCACCTCATCCCCCTCCTTCTTCACTGACCTTGGTGTCTGGAGGGCTGTTTCTCTCACATTTTCCTCTCTCCTCTCTCACAGCTGCTGCACAGTGTTTTTTACCCTTTCTTATATATGTTATCACAGAGGAGCTTCCAACATCATTGATTTGGCCAGAAGTGGGTCCCTCTTGAAGTCAATTGGAACTGTCTCTGTCAGACATGGGGACAGCTCCTGGTGTCTTCTCACAGAAGCCATCCCTGCAGCCCCCACTACTATGAAAACCTTGCCATGTAAACCCAACACAAATTATTATATACATACATAAGGTGCTGAACTCTCAGATCATATATGTGTTTGGCTACTAAAATGCAATAATATTTTTCTTGTATTTGGGAAAAAGAAGCTGAGTGAGCCAGCTAATCTCGACATGGCACAAAATGTAAATAAAGAGGTACTACCTATCCATTGGTAATTTAGGAAGCAAATGTGTTCAGTATGTAACATATGTAATGTCTTTAACCATGCTGGAAGAAAGGAGTCTCTTAAAATAATGAAATTATGTTTAGAGGAATTTTTTGTCTTAGTCAGAAATACTTTATTTCAGGGTCTAATAGAATTGGTGATAATTTGCCTGGGGGGTTCATCATGCATATTGAAAGTTTTTTCCTAACTGTTTCTGGAACTATAAGACAAAAACTGTCCAAACATAGGAGGAGAAAAATAATTTTTTTTTTTCCTCATTGAGATATCTAAAAGAATAGGATTTCAAATGAACACAGTTTTATTTTGAATCTCTGGCAATGAGTTACTTCTTTACGACTCTCAAAAAGCAATTTGTATTAATCTTATAAAGCCTCAGCTAATCAGAATAAACTTATTCTAACAAAGATGTCATTTGAAGAGTAACATTGATTGACATATAGTTAAATAATCTCTTTTCAAATTAATAATTTGTGTATGATGAATTCTGTGATTAAAAGTTTGATAAAAATATAAAAATATTTTATTTCTCTTCTTACATTTTTAATATATATTTTATATTAGTCCTTTCTTTTTTATTGGATATCATTCTATTCCCTGTTAAAATATATTTCCACAGGCAACTTATTACAGTAATACATAAAAGCTGTGATTGATTGATAAACTCTTGCTTTATGAAATTGTCCTATTAGTGCACTGAAATGGAAAAAATTTTTAAAGTACATGCTACTTGCAGGCTGCATATAGTAAAAAAGAAAGAATCTTGAAATGTTCTGTTTTTTCCTTTTTCTGTAAGTATTTGTAGTTAAGAAAAACATCAAATAATAACAAAAACTCCAACACCACTGACAAAAAAAAATCCCAACAACAACAAAAACTATTCATCGCTAATGATTATTTAAAATTCATTAATTTTTAGGAAACAACAGCACAATAGGAAAAAAAAAAGAAAGAAATTTTATCCCTATACAACTGTGGGTTTTCATCTGTGGCTTATAATGTCAGTGTGGGTTTTTTGGTTATTTATATTTACTGTCATGATACAATAATAAATATGTGCATGTGAAGTAATGAAAGCCACTTACTAACACTGCGTTGCCTCAAGTGAAGCTTCTATGATTAGCTTTGACTAAACACATAATGTTCATCTAAAAAAGGTTAGCATAACGGATTCTTATTCCCAGGCTGCATTAATAAATTATGGATTAGGAAAAAAAAATAATTATATTAATTACTGATGAATGATTACTGAAAATCACCAGGTAACCTCTCTGAAATTGCAATATAATTATATTTTAATTGCAATATATTTCTTTAAGAATATCATTTTAGAGAGGAAAAAAGTTCAAGTACAGGACATACTGCATAAATCTATCAAGAAGAGTCTAAACACTTTGAAAATTCTGTCCTTGTGAAACATTCAAGATGGAGATAGAGCTTTCTCCGAAGCACCTCAAAAAAGAAATCAAAGTTAACAGAGATAATTGGAATTTTAAATTAGTTTATTTGGAGTAAATGGTTTGCTTCCTGTAATTTCTCATTAATCAAATGAAAGGTGAAATTTCAGTTCTTCTCCTGCCATATGATATCAATTCTTATGTAAGATTATACCTTGCAGTATTAATACACTTACTACATGAAGTAGAAGATAAAGAAAAAAGAGGTTATTAAAGCACATCAGTGTGATGCCAGGGTCACCTATTTACGCTTACCTCTTTTGAAAATGCAACATTTTTATGCACTAATTGTGAGGATATGTAGGCAAATTACTAGAGTCTGGCCTGGAGTTTAGCTACGAGAACGGAGCATGAGAAACTGCTGAACCTGACATGAGAAAAGGCTGCATGTGATGAATAACACAGCAAGAAGCTGATAGAAGTTACAGACAGCTCCATGAGAGATGGCTAAATCACACAGGCAGTTCAGGTACGGGTATTCAAGAGATGACAAGTTTCAAAGGGAACACTGGGGGGCTCTTTGGGAGGAGAATCTCAAGCAACCCCATTGATATACCATGTAAGACTGAAATCACCTTAGTAATGGTATCAGAAATACCAAATCTGGGTATGGATATAGGAAAACTGGGACTAGTGGGGGAAATGTAATCTTTGGCAGATTGTTTATTTGGGAGGTATCCAGGGTAAGAAAGGGAAAGGCTCAAGGCATATGGTGGAAGAACAAGCATGGGAAAATAGAGAGAAGGGAGGGTAAACACAGCTGGTCAACAGTAAGCAAGCACATTTGGCTGATTGAGCCCTGCCCCTGACCACTGCAGTCTATCCTATCTTGTTAAATCATATTCCAAACTATTTTTTTCATGTGATCTTACTCTTTGCTCTATGTGCATGTGTGACGAGAGGTTTAGATGCTGGCAGCTGGAGATACTGATTGTTTAGACCCAGCTGCTCTGTGCATGTGTAATTTGTTAGCAAATGTCAAGCTGGACCAGACAATGAGCAGGAGACCCACATCTGGAAAAACCCAGCCCTTGAAACAATGACTGTATAAGTGATCTGGGACCTGGGCATGGACATTAAGCAGACTTAAATAATGTCATGCTTAAATATTAAATATTTAAATCCTTAAATACTTTTTCGGCATCTGTGACTGTAGTGTGCTTGTAAATCTAGATAGTTTGGGTTGAAGGCAAGCGTACATCCATCAGTGAACCTTGATCCTGATCTGCTGGAAAGAGGAACTGCCCTGTGCTGCCTGTGCTCATATTTATGTGAGAGCCATTGGTGTTTGTATGGGTGCTGTTAAACCAATGCTTTGTGGTGAACCATGTTAATGTATATGTATTTTGAGTATCTGCCTCTTCGACGTGAACTCCACCTTGCTGCTTGTCAGACCTGCAAACAGACCCAATAACATCACATCCTCCTCAGTATTAGAGTGCACCAGATTTGGCTTAAACAGACTGGGAAGGAAAAAGAACTGGGTTCTGAATTTCACTGGGATTTGGCAACTCCTTAATGTAAATTCTCTATCTTATGTAAAGTTATCTGATTTTAAATCATTAGTTTAGTAACTAAAACCAGAAGGCATTCAGTTCTAAGCTTGACTTTGGTATACTTAGGTGTATTTATGTATACATAAATAGAGATATAGACAAATTACATCAGAATTTTAAAAATAAAATTTATTACTTGATGAAATGTTCTTGAAAAGTTTCCTGCAAATTTTACTTGTCGTAGTCATCACAAATTCCCAGATATCCAGTAGCTTATTATAAAATACTATAACTTGTAAAATTTTCATTGGCATTTTGTCATATGTTCAGAACAGTGTGAGTTGCCAAAGAAAGCTCGTCAAGTTGCATTCTACTGTGAATTAAAAAGAGAAATCTGAATCTGTATTATTAAATTGGTCATCTATTTTTATCCTATTTCCTCACTATCTGATAACTATGACTTGCTGCTTTATTCTTTCTTGGAACGTGATCAGAAGATACTGTTCAACGGATATTATACCAGACATCATATATGAAGAAAAAAATTCAGGGGCTGAAAGTGGAGGAAAGGGACAGTGGAAAGTGATGATTTCTTTATAGAGGTTACTTTCATTATAGATAATGAAAGAAGAGAATATAGAACCGAAACCCTTATGTTAAGAATACTGCACTCCCTACTTAAATATTTGCAAAATTATATTGGTATTTGAAATATTATTATGGGAAGATAAGGAAAGAACCTAGCTCATTCACTGATTCTGATTTTAATTTAGTTTTGAAAAAGTACCTATCATACTTTCCCATTATCAATATCCCTTTCTTCATATCTATAATATAACTTCTATAATTCATATAATAAAACAAATTATTTCAGGGCATTTTAATTCTATTGCTCTGCATACACAAATACTCATTAAAAACGAACACTTCATTTAATTACTGTTACATGTGTATGCTCAGTATCCTGTAGATGGCTAAAATGTTAATATCCTTTAAAGTGGATTCCATATCACATATGCAGTGATGTAGATAATATTTACTGTTTATTTTCCTTATTTTCTCTCTTTTACAGCAGTACTTTGAATTTCCGTCTTCTAACAGAGTAAAGAATTGCCAAGAACAAGTATTTGCTTGATGCTGATGCTACAAAATCTTTAAAGTAAGAAGGAAATCTGTGCTTTTCTTTCCTCTTTTTTTGGTGTCATTTTGTTGGTAATTTTCTACATAATTTTGGGACAAGTTATATTGTTAAAGAGGATGAATATTTCAGAAATTATATTAATCATAAATGCTTTCGTTAGGCTCTAATTTGTAAAATATCAAATAAATCCTTCAAGACTGAAGAGGAATTGCACTAAAAATATGGTTTAAAATTACTTCCTCTATGAAAATCCTCAGGAAAATGAAACATATAAAAAAAAAAAAAAATGGCACTGAGAGATAGAGCTGGATAAATACTGGAAAAACACAAATTAAAAGACTATTATGATTATCCATTTTCACTGCAACTGAATTTAAGATGCTCTGTCTTTGTTTTCCCAAAGTATGTAATGAATTAGTATTTTATTATTATTATTTAATGGGCAGGAATGTTAACAGGAACAGACATTTCAAGCGATTGCCCTAGTGAATCTGAATTTGCTCATGTAAGCCTGAGTCCTTGTCTGGAAACCAGAATTTAAGAATTTTGATCCTTACCGTGGAAGACAAAAATATAGCTTAAAAGACATACATGTTCTATCTAATAAGCAAAGCTCTGTGTATCAATATCCAGTAACAGAATCTCTGACCTGTACCTACCTGTTTCTCTAAGATAGATGGGCCAAGACATATATTTTGAGATTATCTTTAAAAAAGATGGATGATATATTAGACATGCTTGACTACATACTACTATTTTCTCTTCTGGGGCATCTTTCATAAAGATAGGAAGCTGTTTGTTAGTTTTTACCACTGTAAGCACCACATACAATGCGGTCAGTTCCCTTGGATGAAATTTAGGGTGAGGATCATGTTCCTTATTTCTGCCATTTCTGATACTTATTAGAGAGGAAAGACAACATTTAGAAAAATTCCTTCATTGTTAATGTCACCATCAACATCACTATTGTTTCCAATTACATAATATTTCAATATAGAAATATTACATGGGCAAATTTTTAAAAAAATTATTTCAGTATCTTGGTCAAATATTGTCCTGTCCTCATTATTAAAAAGAAATGAAATATATATTACCAGTTAGTGCAGATCATTGTTTTTTTCAAAAGGAGTAAGATAGATGGTCTGCTATTTGAGCTTTCATCTGAGTCCAGGACTCAATTGATGCACATTATTTAGGTTAATTATCTGTATAGTTGAAGATTACAAAAAGAGTATCTGGGGTTGCATATCTTTCCCAATTAATGATAGAGACAGTCTATAAAGTTAGTTTAAACTAGACACTGGTATTACTTGCCTAAATGCAGATACCTCATGACATTTGAGGCATTCTCAACTAAAACACTAGATAAAAAAGGCCAAGGAAAAAGCTTGAACACCATAACCCTGATTGTTCATACTTTTTACTTATTAGTTTTCTCTCTGACCCTGTTTTGGAACATACGAAGTGACTTATTTCCAAAAAGATCTTCTAAAAACGGGTCTTGCCCTAAGCAATGTTGTACAAAGCTGCTTGATTAAGAAATGGGGAACAATTTCTGACTTTCTGTTTAGCAGGCTTATCTAATAGGACCCTTACACTTCCTGCCACCACCAAAATTGTTGACATTGCTTTACTGCAAACTCAATTCCCACATTCTCTGTTTCTCCTTCCAAGATACTCTGGAAAGTGATAGCTCTGCAGAAGAGGTGTGCTGGTGCAAGGGACACTTCCTGATTGGAAGATATGCTTACAACTATTCTGCAGGCAACAGCTGAATATAGGAGGGAAAATTGTCCAGACTGCCATTGTTTAGGATACTTTCTGCACAACTAAACAAGACTGTCATGCAACATAGGGAAAATAATTTTATTCCCATTAGACAAATTGCTATCCTACAAGTATATTTTGGTAAGCAGTTACAAATTACTGTAATCTCTTCTGCCCTATAAACTCAGACACCTAGGAATGTTTGAAATCTTACCAAAAATTTCCCTCTCATCAGACAGCCTAAGTAGGAATATTCCCAGAGGGATTAATAGTGTTGTGATGACTCCTGATCCATGTCCAACTTATTACTACATCTATTACAGTAAAATGTTCTAAAGAAGCATTGTTTGTTTCTGTCTTTTTTTTGTTTGCTTTCTTTTTAATGTTTATTGTATCTTTAGTTACAATGGCCCAGATCCAGCAAATAAATGGTTATCTAATTTTTCTTTAAGTTCTCAGTTTCCCATTGAAACATTAATTGGATTTGGGCCAAAAAGTCTTAATCACCTCAGTCCAAAGGATGTTTTATTTTTTTCTTAATGTGTTTAAATATATTTATTTGTATATGGATATAAATAACTCTATCAATACAAAGGGAGCGAAATGTAATTCTGCTGAAAATAAAATAAATCATCATCTTCATATAAATACTATCATTTATATAAAAATACAGTTCTTTTAGCTTTCTCTGGATAAAACATAATGAATATGCCATCAGAAATGGTTATCCTTCCAAGAGAATACAAATTATCTTTAGGCATTGAATAAGTATGAACTTTCAAATGCTACTTGTTCTTGGATCATTTTGAAAGAAATAGGGCTATTTTATTTTTGGAAGAAATCAAGACAGTATTATTAATCAGTAACATCAATCTTAGATTTAATTCTTTTATCTTTTTACATGTAATTACTTAATCTAGTATGTGATTGTGTTTCTCATAAAGGTGGCTTCCATGAGAAGATTACTGTTATAAGCCTTCCATGGAAGAAGAAAAGGTAAAATGTATTTAAAATCTTCAGCTGAGCACCTTTCTACATTCAGTTCAGTAGACTGATAGACTGATAGACAAATACATTTTCTGAAGGTGTGATCTGTTATGTTATCAAATCACAAGATCATAAAAGCACATCTGCTTTTTTGAAAACTACTGATCTCAAGCCGATGGCGATGCCTCTGTGTATTTGTAAATGTACACAGACATACTCCAAATGATTTATGAAGCTATGGTCTGTCAGAGTTCCTGAAAAACTGACATGAGAGAAAGTCTTTCTTCTTTTTTCCCCCTATAAACCAACAAAATTTGAACTGGTCGTGGAGACACAACTAAAGAATATCTAGATAGACTAGTGACCGAGACAACAAAATGAGAAAGAGAACTGGCTTCAATCCGGTTATGACTTCCAGCTGTGCCTATGGTAGAATTTACTGAAAGTTATAGAAAACAAAGCATTTTATAGAATAACATCTTTTATACTAGAAGATGACAAAATCCTGACAAGCGCTTCAACTCAGTTTATTTTATATGGCAAAATTTGTTGAGGTAAGTTTACTTCAGATGTAACTTCAATGCAATAACAATATTTAAGCAGTGATTAAAATTACTTGTAACATTAAAATTCTGTCAGACCTATAAAAATAAATAGTCTTTTTTTTTTTCCCTACTCAAGCAGAGACATAGTGAAATGTATCCTATAGAACAGGTAATGCCATAGCCATGGGATGGAACTCTAAAGCTCCAGAAATTTATCAAATGTTCGGAGAACTTCAGCACCTAAATAATATAAAAGATCAAGAAATACAGAAAACAATTAAATAAATATAAGAAAACATGCCAGTATTTTCAAACTCGCATATTTAGATTTATCACAGAATCACAGAATCACAGAATGTTAGGGATTGGAAGGGACCTCGAAAGATCATCTAGTTCAATCCCCCTGCCGGGGCAGGATTGCCTAGACCATATCACACAGGAACACGTCCAGGTGGGTTTTGAATGTCTCCAGAGAAGGAGACTCCACAACCTCTCTGGGCAGCCTGTTCCAGTGTTTGGTCACCCTCACCGTAAAGAAGTTTTTCCTCATATAGATGTGGAACCTCCTGTGTTCCAGCTTGCACCCATTGCCCCTTGTCCTGTCAAGGGATGTCACTGAGAAGAGCCTGGCTCCATCCTCTTGACACTTGCCCTTTCCATATTTATAAACATTAATGAGGTCACCCCTCAGTCTCCTCTTCTCTAAGCTAAAGAGACCCAGCTCCCTCAGCCTCTCCTCAGAAGGGAGATGTTCCACTCCCTTCATCATCTTCGTGGCTCTGCGCTGGACTCTCTCTAGCAGTTCCCTGACCTTCTTGAACTGAGGGGCCCAGAACTGGACACAATATTCCAGATGCGGCCTCACCAGGGCAGAGTAGAGGGGGAGGAGAACCTCTCTCGACCTGCTAACCACACCCCTTCTAATACACCCCAGGATGCCATTGGCCTTCTTGGCCACGAGGGCACTCTGCTGGCTCATGGTCATGATTATCCACCTCACTACCCGATCATCCAGACCACACTTCCTCAGTTTAGCTGCGAGGATGCTGTGGGAGACCGTGTCAAACGCTTTACTGAAATCGAGATAGACCACATCCACAGCTTTACCATCATCTATCCACCGGGTAACTTCCTCATAAAAGGCTATCAAGTTGGTTAAGCATGACTTCCCCTCGGTGAAGCCATGCTGAGTGCCCCTAATGATCCCCCTATCCTTGATGTGCCTAGAGACAGCACCAAGAACAAGTTGTTCCATCACCTTTCCAGGGATGGAGGTGAGGCTGAGCAGTCTATAGTTACCCGGGTCCTCCTTCTTGCCCTTTTTGAAGACTGGAGTGACATTCGCTTTTCTCCAGTCCTCAGGCACCTCTCCCATTGCCCACGACTTAGCAAAGATGATGGAGAGTGGCTTAGCAATGACTTCTGCCAGCTCCCTCAGCACCCGCGGGTGCATCCCATCAGGGCCCATGGATTTATGGACGTCCAGATTGCTTAATTGGTCCCTGACCCAGCCCTCATCAACCAAGACAGATTCCTCCTCTATCCTGACTTCTTCTGAGGCTGCAGGGGTCCGGGGCTCCTCAGGACAGCCTCCAACAGTATAGACAGAGGCAAAGAAGGCATTCAGTAACTCCGCCTTCTTTTTATCCTCTGTCTCCAGGACCCCCACCTCATTCATCAGTGGGCCTACATTGCCTCTAGTGTTGGCTTTACCTGCAATGTATTTGAAGAAGCCCTTTCTGTTGTCCTTGACCTCTCTTGCAAGGTTTAATTCCAAGGAGGCCTTAGCTTTCCTAGTTGCCTCCCTACATCCTCTGACAACAGACTTCTATTCCTCCCAAGTGGCCAGCCCCTCCTTCCACGATCTGTACAACCTCTTCTTCCACTTGAGTTTGCCCAGCAGTTCCCTGTTTAACTATGCAGGTCTCCTAGTACCCTTCCTTAACTTCCTACCTGCTGGGATGCTCTGATCTTGAGCTCGGAAGAAGCAGTCCTTGAATGCTAACCAACTATCTTGGGCCCCCTTACCTTCTAGTACCCTGTCCCATGGGATTTCCCCTAGCAATTGCTTGAAAAGGCCAAAGTTGGCCCTCCTGAAGTTCAGGGTTGTGATTCTGCTAGCTATTCTGTTCCTGCCACATGAGATCCTGAAGTCTACCATCTCATGGTCACTACAACCAAGGCTGCCCTCAACCTTCACCGCTTCAACCAGACCCTCCTTGTTAGTGAGGATCAGATCCAGCAGCGCTCCTCTCCTACTTGGCTCATCCACCATTTGCATCAGAAAGTTATCATCAACGCACTGGAGGAACCTCCTGGACTGGGGATGACTGGCTGAGTAGGCCTCCCAGCAAATATCAGGGTAGTTGAAATCCCCCATGACAACCAGGCCCTGTAATTGCGAGACTGCTCTCAGCTGCCTGTAGAAGGCCTCATCACCCTCTTCATCCTGATCCGGTGGCCTGTAAGAGACACCCACAACAGTATCACCCTTGCCAGCCTGCCCCTTAATTCGCACCCACAAACTCTCAACTCGCTCCTGATCCGCCCCTGGACAGAACTCAATACATTCTAGCTGCTCACTCACATAAAGAGCAACTCCACCACCTCTCCTTAGTGGCCTGTCTTTCCTGAACAGGACATAGCCATCCATGACCACATTCCAGTCATGAGAGGCATCCCACCAAGTCTCTGTAATTGCCACTAGATCATAGCCCCCCGACCGAACACGGATTTCTAACTCCTCCTGTTTATTCCCCATGCTGCATGCATTGGTGTACAGGCATTTCAGGGAGCGAGCTGGGCACACCGATTTCACCCCAGGGGGATGGGAAGCCTCCTGGTCTACCTCAACACTAGAGCGTTGCCCCAGTGGTGCAAGCCCAGCTACTACCCCATCCCCCTTTGAATCTAGTTTAAAGCTGTCCGAATGAGCCCTGCTAATTCCTGTCCCAGAACCCTTTTGTCCCTACGACATAAACCTTTCCCATATATCACTGTCACTGATATATTTCCCTATATCTTGATTATGTACTTAACTAAGTGTCTAGCCCACAAAAACTGAAGCTTACAAAAGTATTTAGCTGAATCCAAAGGGGTTTGAGCCTTCCAAAACATTAATCAGGCATAATTTTCACTGAATCCAATAGGAGTGTCTTAATAACTCTAAAAGTCAAGCTGTTTAACTACTTAAATGTGTATTTATTTTTTTTTGGCTTTCAATCACTAATAAGGCATACAGAATTTTCAAAATTAATATTTTATTTTCTCTATGTATTTCCCTTCCTCTCCCCTTTTTCCTTCCATTCTCATGTTTTACAGACTTGTTTATTTGCTTACATACTTTACGGACATGCTTATAATAACACAATCAGCCACCCCATCAATATAATTTTATTTTATTATACTAAAAGTTTTAGTATGTAAATGAAAGTAAAATGCATAGGAACTGAAATACTACTAACACAATAAGGAAGATGATCTTTTATTAGATGAGAGAATGTGAAATCTGACTGGGTAATTAATGCTATCTGCACAAAGAGGATACAGAAAATTGAGTGCTACACTCCACATCTTAAATGTTTGGGAGTTTGAGACTATTTGGATGATCTTGTCAATCATAAGTGAAAATCTCTTAGCAGTAGTATATTTTCTTAACAACCATAAATAGTGCAACTGAAAAAGTAGTTCCAGCAATATTTAACACTTCTTTGTAAAGTGCCTGTAAAATGTTTTCCATTAGAATTGCATATTTATTTTCTCATGAAATTAAATTTTCAACTTTTGTCATTTTCTAGGCTTTTTTAAGTAATTACGTTTCCTTTGCTCCTGCATAAAGCCAAACACTTTACGGTTCAGTCTATGCAGACTCAATGTAGAAGTAGATACATTAAAATAAACTGATGGGTTGCATACACTGAAGTATCACTTTCCTTCAATGACATTTTGATTTTCTTGAATCAGTAGACCATGAAAGTTCACTTTGACACATACTAGCTCAAGATAAAATCTCCTCCAGATCCGTAGTCATATCTTTTAGTGTTTAGGCTACCGAAAAGACAGAGCTCACATTCTCATTTTATTTTGAAGACAAAAAAGCAATTTTGTGCTGAACCACAGGGGTTATAATGAGGCCCAGGCATCAAACACTGTTGGACATAGGTGATTTGAATTGTTAGATGGGAAGGTGCATGTGCAATACAGAAATGAGTCCTAAAAAAAAATGAAAATGGAAGAAAACTGCTTGAGCTGGAGTACATAAACAGAAACCCATTGAAGTTTGTAACATGCAATGTCAGCAGGGGGAAAAATAATTTGCTTTTCCAGCGTTAGGATGGCTGGTGAAAAGCGACAGTTTTTGCTCCAAAATGATGGAAAGGCAGTGAGAGGAAGACCTGAGTTGCTTAATTTCAGGCCATCAGAAAGGACATACTATCAGTGGCATATGAAGGAATGTCCTGGTTTGGCCTAAACCAGGCCGATTTTCCTTTCAGTGATTTTTACAAGGAATTAAGATAAAATAAAGCCAGTGAATATTGGCATTTTTAAATTTTTTTCTTTTTTTTCTTTTAAGTTTAAAAAATGAAAATAAAACTCTCATTTCTACGCCTACTTTCCTGCAGCAAAAGTTGTAATGAAAAATTGCAATGAAACAAAAAACCCACAACCAAAAAAAACAACACAGAACCCCCCCCAGTTATCAGTAGGAAATATAAATCTTTTCATTCCAAAAGAAAAAAAAATGTGCATTTCAATTAAATAGGACTGATGGATCAGGGGTTAATTGTTCATGTGAAGTCTGCATTTAGTTTTGTCCTCATCAAGGAAGTCAATGGGAGTTTTGAACAGCTGAGACTTCAGGATTTAGCTTGTGATATTCATTGCTTCCATTTACAAGTCAGAATGAGCCTGACACAAATCCAACAGTTTACAGCACCTCATGGTATAGAATTGGGGCCTGACAATCAGGAAATATCCCAACATTTCAGCTCATTGTAAAAATAAACAGAATTAAATAATTCATATTACTGTAACTGAAGCTCTGTGTTCCAGGCATTAAGGTGAAAAAAATTTGTAAGTCAAGTTTTCTCACAAGATTTCTGTAATCTGGCATTATTCCTTCAGGGTATTTTAATAACTCAAATTTTGCTCATTCCAGAAATTGGAAAGCAAAAACAGTAAATGAAAGTTAACCTCCAAAATGTTAAATGAGTTTATTGAAAAGTTCAGATCTCTTAGCATTTATCAAAAAGTTAGATATTCTTCTTATAAGAAGTTCCATACTTCACTGCAGTAGTCAGCTGAGCTACTTTTAGCCATCTAAAACTTAGTCTATAGTAGTTATCTATCTCCCTTTCTGCCACTGATGGAGAAAGATCAGTACATTTAGAAAATGTTCTCTTAAACCACTGTATTAGACCACACAGGTTGCTTGTCCTTCTATTTCTGGTGGCTATAGAATGAGCCTGCAGCATTAATTATCTTAAGCAGACATCTAATTTTTAAAGAGTTAAAAGCCGTCTAAAATCTCATGGGAAATATAACGAATTCTTGCCTAATTCTGAGTTTAAAACAGTTTTACCATGTTGAGGTTCTGGATTTTTTTATTTGCAAGAATAGGGTTGTGAATCTGCAGCTTCTGTACCTTTTAATACTATGAAACACAAAACTCATGATTTAACCTTTTAATGTGCTAGGCAATTTTAGGCTTTATAAGTTGTTTCCAAAGTGTCTTCAGAATGACAACATGAGCACAAAGACTTAGTGTTTTCTGAATTGTGCTGTCCATTTTTTGCTTCTTATTAGAGGGCAGAAAACCAAAATGGAATACATAAAAAGAATAACTGGTAAAATTAGAAAAGGATTGGAAAATATAGGTAACATCTAAGTTCTTGTGCTGAGTCATCCATCATGGTCATGTGTTTATTGTTGAGAAAGTATTAGGTGAGTTATGTTTGTTATTGTTTGTCCTGGTTTGGCCTAAACCAGGCCGATTTTCCTTTCAGTGATTTTTACTTTCAGCTAAGTCTCCTCTAAGTAACTGCATTTTCTGAAACTAACTGCATGTTTTTGCAGACAGTGTCTGCTTCCAGGACTGATAACGCTCAAAGTTTGTAGTTATCACTGAGGCACCGGTAGGGATGTTCTGCAGAAAGGCTCTTGCTGTACTTATTCTTGAGAGAAACCAAGGTCACTGCTGAATTCCTCATTGCTTACGAGTGAAGAGCCGAAGGGGGGTCGCAGCTGCAGAGGGGAGCGGACAGGGCAGGTGACCCAAAATTGACCAACGAAGGTATTCCATCCCATACACGTCATTCTCGGTATAAAAGGGGGGGATCACGAGGGTCTCGCTTTCTTTCTGCTATGGCCGGTGTCCAGGGAGGACTCCATCTGTTTTCCTGCTGCCCCCGATCCCGATCCGTGCGTTCCTGAATCCAGCTCTCGACCATCGCTAGGCCCAGGCTGGGCCTTCCCGGAGCCTGCCCTGCAGTGCCGGTGGTGACGTGGCTGACTTCAGGGGAGCTCAATCTTGGTTTTGTATATATATTTCTATATATTTGATTATTTCTATTATTATTATTATACTTTTTTTTTTCATTATTATAGTTTATTAAAACTGTTTTAATTTTCCAACCCAGAAGTCTCTCTCCCTTTTCCCTTTCCCTTTCCCTCTGGGGGGGGGGGGGGGGGGGGGGGGGGATAACAGAGGGCATCTGCCGCAGGTTTAATCGCCAGCCCAGCTTTAAACCGTGACATGTTTTACTCCAAATATCCAGAGTAAAATATCATTTTACAAATCTGGCCAGGTCCTTTTCCTTGGTCAGGTATCACAAATATCAAAGCAGTGTCCTGGTGCCATGTAATTCAGTTAAAGCCCTGATAACAGAGGGAGAGAAAGGACAAGATAAAGATACTGGGGGCATGCTATGAGATAACTGAGAACACAATCTCACATCTTAGAGACATCTCCACTCAGTTGTAGTTACAATGAACAATTATCCTCACTGATTCCTGAAGTTGTGGATGTCAGGATGATGCAATAAGGAAGCAAAATGTCAGCTTTCCAGTCTTCAGTCCAACAGGAATTTCTTACGTATTTGTCCTATGTCCAATCTCTTTTTATAAATCAGAAAAAGAATAATTGGAATTATTAGTATAATTCATTTTAGTGACATCTTTTTCAGCAGTTATGCTGAATTTCAATTTGAATACTTCTTTTCCTCAAATTTATTTTTATATGTGATTGGAATATAAACTTTCAAAAATGTCTAGATATTTTCATTCATAGTTGATAAAGGCCTCCTGGATCACAATTACTTCAAAATCACCAATCAAAACAATCTTTTTTTTTAGCATTTCTATACGAAAAATAAACACATTAAATCCATTCAAATTAAACAGGTGTTGTATTAATTTTTTCATTGCAATACCCTTCTTAATTAGTCACAAACCCCAGTATCTGCAAAAGCATGACTCATTCCTTACTAAACAACATTTCCCCAAAATGTACATACTCTTTCCATGCACAGTGGGGAAGGGGACCATCATAAAAGTTTTCATCCAATGCAGCTATTAAACTATACAGAAGTTCAGACTGCTGTTCCTTGACACTGTCTCATCTTACAGAAGAATCTGTGCTTTAGTATTTTAAAGAGATACGAAGAAGTAAGAGTATCAGGGCAAAAAATAACACTGAGAAGGTATGCTTTTGGCTTATGTCATTTACTATTCATTAAGATTAGTAGTTTGAAGTGCCACAGACAAGTAACAGGGAAGACAGTATCCTGCCCTAATTCTGTAAGTTCACTGCAAACCTTTTACAATTCTAAAATGTTTCCAGACTACTGTGATTTACATCCTGATGATAAGCCATTTCTTACCTACTATTTCAGGTCTACCCACCTACTGCTGGGTGAGTATCAAAAGAAACAAAATAAGATGGATGTTCAGATTTATAGATTGAAAGGGAGGCGTTTTGGGCACTGCAAATGAGTCATTCCACCTAACTTTAACCATCTAAAACACAGGAATTTAATCTGAGTTTGTCATATAAATGACTGTGAAAGAACCTGAAGAACTTCTCTAGGACAGCTCATCTTAATTCTGTCAGGACAAACAGAATCATCAGCTTAAAATGCAGTCTTGAGGACTAAATTAAGATGGACATTTCTTTACATCCAAATTTCAATGAAGCCTCAAAGGCAAGACACAAGACCAAACATCATGGTCAGTTTATGTGTGCTAAAGAAACATACTTTATATGTAGAGCCAAGAATTAATTGCTAATCTTGTTAAGTTTTAGCAATTCAATCAAGAAACGTTATACTAAATCCAAATTATTAGAGCTTGTTACAAAATAATACCCTTAGAACTGATATGCACACATTTTCTATAATTTATATCTTTCTTTTATGTTTTGCTCAGTCCTTCCAGTTTTTTCTGGATCCTAAGGTCAATGGTGCTAGACTTCTTCAGTAAGAAGGGGACGGGGACTGCAAGAAATCACCACTGTCTTGAGGTCTTTGCTGCAAAAAGTCTGAGCATAGGCTGTTCTTTTTTACTCTTGTGTCCATTTAGAATAATTTTTTATGTTTTTAAACACAGTCAACTTGCTGTCCTTGAAACAGGTTTTGCCACGCTCCAAAAGCTGTATTATTTTAACGAACAGAGACTGATCATTTAACAGAGACTGATCATTTGGATGTTTTTCTTATAGCTCTCAAACCTCTAATATCACCTCGTCCATGTATTTTCAAAGACTCTGCTTGTTCTTTTTGGGCCCCTTGTTAAAATCCCATTTGTCTTCAATGGCCCTCAGGTTGTGGTTCCCTAAAAAACAAAATTAATGTTTCATTAGTGCCACCTGGACATGTTTAAGTTGCTGTTCTAATGGTTTTGAGTAGTTCACCTTACAGCAATATCAATCCATTAGAAGATGCATGCATCTACAGATACATACAGATGCTGATAAAATTCTTTGGTAAATGCTTATTAATATCTACTACTTGAGGCAGTATCAATAGTTCATTATCAAAAGTGCTTTACAACAATTTAGGCAGTAACTACATTAGCAAAAAGCGTGGTTCAATATAAGGAGAACTACAGAGCAAAATACTGAAAACTCAACATATGCATTATATGCATTCAGAAACATTGGTTCAGACTGCTTCTAATCTAGTTTCATGGACTGAGTGTCCATTAACGGCTAAAGTTCATAGGTGCATATCTCAGCTTAGTTAAATTTTGAAGGAATCTGAAGGGCATAGTGAAAGAACATTATGTAACCCACAGCACAAGAAAGATGCATAATTGGTGCCAGCTGGGAAATTTTCTTCAGAAGAGCACTGTGATGAAACTGAAACACTAATACTGTCCCACTCTGAAGGCTTGGAAAACTAAAATTTGCAGTGATGTCATTACTTATGCAAATTACATCTGATGTTTTTTCTCTTTCTGACACCTGCTCCCCTCTTTCTGTTTTTCACAAGTCATTTCTTATTTTAGAAGATTAACAGATTAACAATCTTTTAGAAAAATCAGAAATTCCATGACCAATTAAATACATTAAAATAAAGAAATAAATCAATAAATAAGTATAACACAGGACAATTTAGACTTCTATAGTTGTAACAAGAAGCACATTTAGAGATTATGGCAATTTATTTGTTTATCTCAAATAATGTATCTCAAATTATTATGATTTTAAAATCCATTCATGTATTATAACCAGTTTGTGTCAAGAGGGTACTTTACTATTGTCCTAGTTTTGTCTGGGATAGAGCTAATTTTCCTCTTAGTAGCTAGTATAGCATTATTGGATTTAGTAGGGGATTTGGTATGAGAAGAATGTTGATAATACACTGATAGTTTTAGCTGTTGCTAAGAAATCAAGGACTTTTCAACTTCCCATGCTTTGCTAGTGTGCAGGTGCACAAGAAGTTGTGAGGGAACATAGCCAGAGCAACGGATACAAATTGGACAATGGAATATTCCATATCATGCACTGTCATGCTCAGTATATAGATGAGGGTTGGCTGTGAAGTGGGCTCTCACTGTTCTGGGATTGTGGTTTGGGGATTTCTCTCCTCTGGGATCGCTAACCAGGGATGGGCTGGACATTGGTCAGCACCATGTTAGAGCACTCCACTGTGGATCATGCTGGCACTGGAGCTGCTCGCCTCGGCAACTGAGGCGAGGATACTTTATACCAACTATGAACTTACTGTAAGTTTATTTAAAATATATTAGAAAATTTAATGATCTTCAATAGGATTATCCATACAGGAGTGTATTCCTACAAGAAGGAGGTGAAATCCGAGTGGGACTATCCATGAGAACCCAGGAACTTTGGTTTGTATCTTTCCCCACGCCTGCACTGTAGGCATGGTGCGGTCCCATACACTGTGTTGCAATACAGCTCCCCAAATATGTGTGCATATGCATCCAGCTTATCCCATTCTCAAAAAATTTACAATAATTATAGAGTAATTGCTATAGAAGTACACAAAATTTGTGGTGTGATTTTTTCAAACATGTTTTAAATGACTCAGCGTGCCTAATCTTCTTTAATATTGTCTGTAAATCAATAGATTTTGTTACCTTAATGAATTATTTGCACATCAGACTTTTCCAAAAACTGGATTCCTAATGTGATTTTCCATGTACGCAATAGTATTCTTCTCAGGTAATTTTACATTTCTTAAAGTTAGGTCTCTAGCCTAAACTAATTACATCTTTATTGACAATGATAGATAATAATCTGTATAGACAGACACTTATAAATGAATGACCAAAGAGAGAGACTAGATAACTAAGATAAGCAATCTAATTACTAGAGCACCTGAGTCCCATTCTCTTTGATTATTTTCATCCATACTCTTTTTATCTTCTGATTCTCAGTCTATTATCCCCTTTTATGGGGATTTTAAATCACTTGCAACAGGTTACTCTGTCCCTCATCTGCAGTAAAAGGTTGTCTCCAACCTACTCCAGTATCTTTTCAGACTGTCTTGAGAGAGGTGTATAATATTAGATACTCACTCAAAGAAAGAATACAAATTCAGAGCTAGACCAGGGTCTAAAGTATCTGAGTAAAATAGATTATTCCTAGCTGGAGCTTTCTATATGAGATGAGAATAAGAGGCAGTATCTATATATAGAAACCACAAACGTTAAGGAATGAGTATGTTGTATGTGCACTTGTATGTGCACAAGTCCATGGGACCTGATGAGGTCTGTCCATGGGACCTGATGAGGTGCATCCACAGGTCCTGAGGGAACTGGCAGATGAAGTTGCTAAGCCACTATCCATCATTTTTGGGAAGTCATGGCAGTCTGGTGAAGTTTCCACTGACTGGAAAAGGGGAAACATAACCCCCATCTTCAAGAAGGGAAAAAAGAAAGACCCAGGGAACTACAGGCCAGTCATTCTCACCTCTGTGCCTGCGAAGATCATGGAGCAGATGCTCCTGGAAACTATACTGAGGCACACGGAAATCAGGGAGGTGATTGGTGACACCTTGATTTGACACCTTGATTGGTGACACCTTGAAGGCTGCTCCGGGGAGACCTCATAGCAGCCTTCCAGTACCTGAAGGAGGCCTACAGGAAAGTGGGAGAGGGGCTTTTTACAAGGGCAAGTAGTGACAGGACAAGGAGGAATAGTTTTAAACTGAAAGAGGGCAGATTTAGATTAGATATTAGGAAGAAATTCTTGACTGTGAGGGTGGTGAGACACTGGAAGAGGTTTCCCAGAGAAGCTGTGGATGCCCCCTCCATGTCAGTGTTTAAGGCAAGCTTGGATGAGGCTTTGAGCAACCTGGTCTAGAGGAAAGGTGTCCCTGCCTGTGACAGGGGGGGTTGGAACTAGATGATCTTTAAGGTCCCTTCCAGCCCAAACCTTTCTATGATTCTATGATTCTATGTTGCAGACAGATAGGTAGTCAGAACAGCAGCTGGGGATATTTTGCATTTTTAGAAACTGCTCAAGTGTATGTAGTTGTCATTTATTCCGTTAAGAGTAAACCTCCATTTCAGCAACTCACTCAGATGGTTTACTGCTGCATGCATTACCATGTGTATCCTTGTCTCTGACCCCGAAGTAGGAAGCTTTGAAGAACTCTTGCACAACTATATCACAGAAGAAAATGTTTCTCTTCTTGCTCTTGTGAACCCATGCAGGAAAAACACTGTGCTCATATCTTCTAGCTTATCCAGATTTCTTCCAAACAAATCAATCCAATGAAATAAGCATTCATTCAAGTTGAACCACTTATCCATTGGCTGAGGAAGAAAAACTGTGCAGCTTTCAGAAATACAGAATGAAGTAAGACTGGCATTATTCATATCCTCACAAAACATTCAGAAACACCATGTATAATAGGAAGTTTGAAAGTCCCGTAGGTTTAGTGAAATGGAAATGGAAATAATTTCATAATACCAGAATGTCATCAGAAAAAAAAAAAAAACACAAAACATCGGTGAGATACTATGAAGTACATATTTCAGCATATATACACACATATTATTACACATCATATTCTATGTTATGTCTGTATATGTGTATATATGTATTTTATTCTATTATTTATTCTACCTACCTGAAAATGGGTGACAAACAGGTTTTCACTGCTGCTTTTTCTTCATTAAACAGGGATTTTTGAAGGCTGGAGTTAATTGTAATGTAACTTCTATGGATGTTTATTACAAAAGCTAAGAGAAAACGGATGTGTATAATAATTAGTATCACAAGTAAAATGTGAATAAATCCTTCCAATTTGCAAAGCTTTACTGGGAGAACTGCATCTGATTTGACACACCAGAACTGAACCAGGTGATTGGAATGAGTTCCATATCCAACCTGAACTTCCCCTGATGAAGCTGTAAACCATTCCCTTGTGTTTGATCTACAGACCAGAGAGAAGAGATCAGCACTTTCCTCTGTGCTCCCCCTCATGAGGCAGTTGTAGAGAGCAAGGAGGTCACACCTCAGTCTCCTCTTCTCAAAGCTGAACAAACCTAGTATTCTCAGGTGCTCCTAAGTGGTGGACTTAGCACTGCTAGGTTAATGGTTGGACTTGATGATCTTAAAGGTCTTTTCCAACCAAAACAGTTCTATGATTCTAAGTCATGCCCTCTAGTGCTTTCACTATCTTTGTTGCTCACCTTTGGACACATTCTAACATTTTTATATCATTCTTATATTCTGAAGCTCAAAACTGCACACAGTACTTGAGGTGAGGCTGCATCAATGCTGAGTACAGTGGGATAATCACTTCTTTCACCTGGTTAGCTATACTGTGTTTAATGCATCCCAGGATACGGTTGGCCTTTTGGATGTCAGGGTACATTGTTGACTCATATTGAGGTTACCATCAACCAAAATGCCCCAATCGCTTTCTGCACGGCTGCATTTGATTCTCTTGTCCCCCAATCTATACATACAGCCAGGATTATACCATCTCAGGTTTAGAATCTGGCATTTGTCCTTGTTAAATTTCATATGGTTGGTGAATGCTGAGCACTTTAATCTATCAAGATCTCCCCGTAAGGTCTCTCTACCCTTGAGGGAATGAATGGCTCTTCCTAATTTAGTGTCATTGGCAAACTAACTTAGTGTGCACTCAACTCCTGTGTCCAGGTCATTAATAAAAATATTGAAGAGAACTGGTCCTAAAATTGTGCCCAGGGGAAACACCATAATTTGTAAGAAATGCTGTGGAATCACCATCATTTATTCAGTTTTTAATAACATCTTAGACAAACAACTGTCAAGAAAGGTTTATGTATGAATATGTTACTTTGTGGCAGAGGAATGGACTACAGTACTTCTGAAAATCTCATTTAGACGCATTTGCTCTAATTGTTGTAATAGTATAATTTTAACAGAAATGTTATAATAAAGGATGAATTTTGCAAGGTAAGCATGCCATTATAGCATCAGCCCTGGGGAACAAAAAAGTGAAGTATGATGAGTCAATATAACCAGAACTACTTAGAATATAATAGCAACTGAAAGAGGAAAAGAGAGATACAAACAAGCTGTGAACCACTTGCCAATAATTTTCTTCTTTATTCAGAGTTCATGTTCCTGACCTGATACATGATGCTACTCTCGCTTGATTCATCAGGACTTTGGAAATCAAAGATATCTGGAATTCTGTAGCACATTGGGTTTATGTATGTTAATTTTTTTTTTCCATTTAGTTCTTGTGCTTGCCTGCGGGAAGCCAGGAGCTGATTTTGCTAGTAATGGAGAACTTCCACTCTTTCTCAGCTACTTATCAGTTTGAGATGTAGTAATCAAAAAGAGTTTGTTTTTCAAACTTTCTGTAATTGAAATACATTGAGTTTTAATTTCTGGGGGAAAAAAAAACCAACATGTAAATGCGAAGTGAAAGATAGCAGCTGAATTTTAAGGAGCAATTTAATTCCGGCTACAGGCTTTCAGTCACTATTTATGACTCTATCTATTATGGTCCTAATATGCCCTCATTTGTAGGTATTCTTCCCTATGGAATTACAAATCTAATCCTCAATTTTTAACGGCATGGATCATAATTCACTAAAACTTAATATCACTGTACCAAACCAGTAATTTTTGACACAAAAAGTTAAGTGCCTAAAGTATTTAAGTTATCTTTTAACATAAGTTTAGCAGCCGGAAAGAAACAAAAAAAAATCAGCACAACATGATTAGCCAGCTGTTCACTGGAACATGCTGTGTGGGCTATAGTTTCAGAACTCCTACTGTAAAATATTAAGAAAAAAAACATATTTACTGTACTTATATTTTTCTTGGAAGATGAAATATTTCCTGAATTAAAATAATGCACTTTTTAATTTATTTATTTCTAAATATATGCAAACTCACTACAGCATAAGAAGTGGAGGACAGGTGGAGAGCAAAGAGTTTAGGGTTACATGAAAAAGAGAGACTTCAGGAATGGAAAAACAGGGCAAAAGGAGGATATTTTCAAGTGTACACACGTATTGGGTTTGTGTGGCAAGACTTTCATAGTGGTGGGGGTACAGGGGAGGCTTCTGTGAGAAGCTGCTAGAAACTTCCCCTGTGTCCAAAAGAGCCAATGCCAACCAGCTCCAAGATGGACCCACCGCTGATCAAGAGTGGTAGCACTTCTGTGATAACATATTTAAGAATGGGAAAAAACTGCTGTGGAACAGCAACTGGAAGAGAATATGTGAGAGAAACAACCTTGCAGACACCGAGGTCAGTGAAGAAGGAGGGGGAGGAGGTGTGTCAGTTGCTGGAGCAGAGATTCCCCTGCAGTCCATGGTGAAGACCATGGTGAGGCAGGCTATACCCCTGAAGCCCATGGAGGTTAACGGTGGAGCAGATATCCACTGTAGTCAATGGAGGACCCCATGCTGGAGCAGGTGAATGCACCTGAAGGAGGCTGTGGCCCCACTGAAATCCTGCGCTGGAGCAGTCTCCTGGCAGGACCTGTGACCCTATGGAGGACCCATGCCGGAGCAGTCTGTTCCTGAAGGACTGCAGCCAGTGGGAAGAACCCCCATTGGAGAAACTTGTGGAAGACTGTCTCCTATGTGAAGGACTCCGTGCTGGAGCAGGGGAAGAGTGTGAGGAGGAAGGAGCATCAGCGACAAATAACCCCCATTCCCCATGCCCCTGTGCCTCTTGCGGGGAGAGGTAGAGAAAATCAGGAGTGAAGCTGAGCCCAGGAAGAAGGGAAGGGTGGGAAGGTGTTTTAAGATTTGAATTTTTAGTTCTCATTACCCTATTCTTATTTGATTGGTAATAAATTCAACTAGTTTCCCCAGGTCAAGCCTGTCTTGCCTGTGATGGTAATTGGTGAGTGATTTCTCCCTGTCATTATCTCAACCCATGAGCCTTTTGTTATATTTTCTCTCCCCTGTCCAGCTTAGTATGAGGAGTGATAGAGCGGCTTGGTGGGCACATGACGTCCAGTCAAGGTCAACCCACCTGTGGGGATCTGTTCCTTGTCCCCCTTTTTTTTTTCAGCATTGTCTCAGAAACCGTCCTATCCCACGTGCTCAGACGCCATCTTCTGGGGTACAGGACTACCTGACCTTGACGACATTTTGTGAGGCAAGAAGGTAGGCACCGACTAGAGGTGACTGACGTCTCCGCCCTGCAGCCCTCCACCCCCTCCGGAGAGACCCATCCAGGACATCCAGCGACAGCCTGGCAATGGGACAATCCTACGGCGCAGGAACCGGACCTGTCCCGCCCTCGGGCCTGTGAGTGGTGCGAACTGTGACTGGCGGCTCCATGTCACATGACTCTGCCAAAAAACTCTATAAAAGAGGCCGAATCGCCCGACCAGGCGCGCACGCCCACCCCTGACTGCCAAGAATCAACAAAGGACCCACGGGACGCCACGGGATCCAGGGTGGTGACTATCCTTTCCCTCTCAACTGATCTCTTTTCCTCTCTTCCTTTTACTTACTTCTCTCTCTCTCTCTCCCTTCCTTGCTCACTAAGTTGCCTCATTGTTGGACTTAATCAAGTCAAAGTTAAGTTTATTGATACCGTGCCTCGGTTGTGCTTTGTCCGAACTCAAGGATCACGAATCTATTTTATTTCTGGTCAGGATTTTGGGGGTGCTTTACCTGTAGGCAGATTAAGCATACCGGGTGATTTATAATCAAGTGGGTCCCACGTGGACTGACTGCATTGAACCAGGCGGGTCCCACATAGACTGACTGCACTGGAGTTACTAATCAGGCGGGTCCTTCTCAGGACTGACTGCATGTAATTTCTAGATTTACTTTTAACTAATCAGGCGGGTCTTTCTCAGGACTGACTGCATTTATTTTCTAGATTTACTTTTTTTACTAATCAGGCGGGTCCTTCTCAGGACTTACTGCATTTATTTTATAGATTTACTTTTTTTTTACTAATCAGGCAGGTCCTTCTCAGGACTGACTGCATTTAATTTCTAGATTTACTTTTTTACTAATCAGGCGGATCCTTCTCAGGACTGACTGCATTTCATTTCTAGATTTACTTTTTTACTAATCAGGCGGGTCCTTCTCAGGACTGACTGCATTTCATTTCTAGATTTACTTTTTTACTAATCAGGCGGGTCCCTCTCGGGACTGACTGCATTTAATGTCTAGATTTACTAATAAGGCAGATCTTAATCCGCAACCTGACACCACCACAACACACAAAAGTGCTCTCAGCCTAGAAAACAAACAGGAGAATCCAGGGTGCTGCATATGGTCACAAGAAATAAACATTTTTTGAATAATTGAGGTGGAATAGCTTGCATGACTCAAGTGCTGTGACAAAAGGATCCAGGTTCTTCAAGCAAGATAGCAGGAAAGGTGATAAGGAGATTGCCCTCTCTGTGAAGGAGCAGCTCAGGTCTAGGGAGCTCCCCTGTGAAATGACTGGCTGGCAGTTTGAATGCTTGTGAGTCAGTATCAGAGGAGCTGCAGTGTGAGTGACATTGTGGTAGGAATTTATTCCAAAACACTCAGTGTGAGGGAGTAGAAAAGCTGTTCTTAATTATCTCAAGAAGATCTCCGTATTACAGACATGGGATCTCATGGGGGACCTTAAACACCCTGACAGGTGCTGAAAGGGTAGTATGGCAGGATGTAAGAAATCAAGGTTTCTAAAGGGTGAGGATAATATCTTGCTTCAGATACCAAATGGAACAACTGAGGGGATTTACAGGTGGATCTAATATTTGCTAATAAGCAAGAACTGGTTGGGGATATGACAATAAAAACCAGCCTTGTCTGCAGTTGCCATGAAACAGTGGAGTTCAATCTCCTCATGGGAGAAAAAAAAGGAGAATAGCAGACTACAGACCCTGGACTTCAGATGAACAGACTTCCAGTTTATTCAGAAAAACTAGTAGGTGGGTTCCCAGATGCAGCTCTGAAAGGCAAGGTTGCTCAAGAAAGGTGACAAGTCTTTAAGGAGAGAATCTTCCAAGGGCAAGAATGGTCCATCACAATACTTGGCAAACAATATACCAGGAGATCAGCAGGGACTAAGGAGGGAACTCATGACAGCTTCACAGCAAAAGGGCAGTACAGTGGAGATAGAAGGAGTTCAAAGGAGATTCAAAGGAGGAGTTTTTAAATACACTACCCAGGCAAATAACCAGCTGTAGAAAATGGTGAGATGACGGCAGGAAAACCAGCTCAGCTGGAGCTGAGACTTGCAAGGGATGTAAAGGGCAAGATGAAGAGCTGCATTAGTAGTAAAAAACAAACAAGGAAAATGTGGGCCCTTTGCTGAATGGGGTGAGTGATTTTGTGAGAGTAGACACAGTTAGGACTGAAATACTCCACGCCTTCTTTGTCTCCATCTTTATCAACAGTGTCTGCCAGTCCTCCATGCACATAGGAAGCTTTGAAGGTGGAAGACAAGTACCAGCAGCGGATGATGACTGAGTTGGGGACTACTTGAGACAACTCAACCTCTACAAGGCTTTGGGAGGTGACAGGCTGTCACTTAGAGGTGCTGAGGGAGGTGGCTAATGTCCTTGTGAGGCCATTGTCTATCATCTTTGAAAGGTCATGAAGACTGGGGCAGCTCCCCATGAATGGAGAAAGGGAAGTGTTGCACCCATCTTCAAAAAGGACCAGAAGGCAACCTGAGAAACTACTGGCTGGTCAGCCACACTTCAGTGCCTGGGAAAATCATGAAGTGAGTTCTTTTGGGAAACATTTCTAGACACACAAAGATTAAGACAGTTCTGACAGCATAGATTTACTGAGGATGAATCAAATCATCACCACAGTGAGATGGGTTGAAAACTGTCTAAATAGCTGGGCTTAGAGAATTGTGATCAAAGTCCAACTGGAGGTCAGTTACAAGTGATGTACAAGGGTTAATATTGTGTCAATAATTTTTAACATCTTTGTTAATGAGCTGGATGGTGAGACAGAGTACACCCTCAGCAACTTTATAATGGTACAACACTGGGAGGATTGGTCAATACACCAGACTGGTGCACTGCCATTCAGAAGGACTTTTATGGCCTTGAGAAATGGACCAGCAGGAACCTCATGAAATTCAGCAAAGGGAAATGCAAAGTCTTGCTCCTGGGTAGGAATAATCTCTTGCATCAATACATGCTGAAGGACGACCAGGTCAAAAGCAGCTTTGTGGAAAAGAACCTGTGGGTCCTGGTGGACAGCAAGTTGAGCACGAGCCAGCAATGTGCCCTTGTGGAAAAGAAGGCTGATAGCACCCTGGGCTGCATTAGGAAGAGCGTTGCCTGCAGGTCAAGGGTGTGATCCTTCTTTTCTAGCTCTTGCATCTAGTTTTGTTCTCCCTGCTCCTCCCAAAGCAAAAAAGTTATTGACAAACTGGGGCAAGTCTTGGAGAGGACCACCAGGATGATCCAGACTGGAGCACTTGCGCTTTGAACAAGGGCTAAGGAACTGGGTCTGGTTCAGCCTGCAGAAGAAACAGTTGCAGGAGCCCCTAACAACAGCCCCTTAGTACCTGCAGGTTAAAGAGCCTGAAGAGTCATGCAAAGTGGGAGGGTGAGAAACAACAGGCATAAACTGAGATGAAAGAGGTACGTATTGGATATAAGGAAAAACTTTGGTCCATGAGAGCAGTCAACCATGTGTCCCAAGAAGTTGTGCAGGCTCCATCCCTGCAAGTTTTCAAGGACCTGATCAAGTCCTGAGCAACCTGGTCTCACCTAAGAGCTGATCCTAATTTGAGAAGGAGTTTGGATTAGAGACATGTTAAATTCCTTCTAGACTGAATTGTTTATTGTCCTGTGATTCAATGAAAGCAGAATTTTACAACTGTAAGTATTTACAGGCTTATATCACAAGTCTGAGTCAGTGGGGCGGCAGCAGCAGCAGCTACGACGACGATGACTGAGGTGAGTCCGGGGGCGAGTGTTAGATCAGGCTGTACTGTAGGTTCCCAAGCTCAGGGGCACCCAAGCAGCAGCCCCGAGCCCCATCAGCACCCAGAAGCCCTCGCCATACAATCAGGTGAGGAGGGAGTGCTGCCAGGAGCAACTGCCGGAGATTTAAACGTGGAAAGATCAAAACAAACAGTTGGTGGGGCGACGACGACAGAGGAAGCGCGAGCGACCAGAAGCACGATGACAAGGACGAGCAAACAGGATGGGCGCAGCAGAATTCGTGGGCAGGGCAAGCAGGCAGCGCGCAGCCACCCTCCTGACTCCTGGGGTGAGCACACTTGGTGTCTTCGCCTGTCTAATTTGGAACAGACCCAGTGATGGTCTCCACAAGGTTGAAAACTGTGGCTAGCAGGAGTGTGGTGACCCAGAGGGAGCTTCCTAAGCAGCATACAGCTGTCCAGGTCTCCAACTGCACGGAGTGTTTGAACCTGGCATTAGTATCAAGAGACAGCAGAGATGACACCTGTGTGTGGTGTGAACAGGTAGATGATCTGCTCAGCCTGGTGGCAGAGCTTAAAGAAGAAGTAGAGAGGCTGAGGAGTATCAGGGAGTACAAAAGAGAAATTGACTGGTGGAGTCACATCCTTCCATCCCTGAGAGAAATACAGCAGATGGAAACTCGGCAAGAGACAGAGGAGCACTGATCCTCTCACCATCAGGAAGGAGGGGACCCAAAGGATGAGGGGAAGCAGAAACAGGTCCCTGCTCGGGGGGATAAGAAAATCCCCCGCCAGGTCCCCTCACCTTCCCAAGTGCCCTTACAGAATAGGTGTGAGGCTCTGGAACTTGAGGGTCAGGCAGATGATAGTGGAGAAGAAGGTCTGTCTGGGGGCTTGCCTAGAATAAGTAAGTCAACCAGATGGATCAGAACTACAGGTGTTAAAAAAAAAAGAAGGGTGATTGTAGTGGGGGACTGCATTCTGAGGGGAACTGAGGGCCCTGTATGCTGACCAGACCCATCTCACAGGGAGGTCTGCTGCCTCCCTGGGGCCCGGGTAAGGGATATTACCAGGAGGCTCCCTAGACTAATTCAACCATCTGATTATTACCCATTGCTGGTTGTCCAGGTTGGCAGTGATGAGGTTGATGAGAGAAGACCTAGGGCAATCAAAAAAGGATTTCAAAGCACTGGGGCGACTGGTTGAAGGGACAGGAGAACAGGTAGTGTTTTCCTTGATTCCTCTCATAGCAGGCAAGAATGCCGAAAGGAACAGGAGAGCCCTGCTGATCAACACATGGCTTAAAGACTGGTGCCATCGGTGGAATTTTGGCTTTTTTGATCATGGGGCCATTTATACAGCACCAGGCCTGCTTGAGACGAATGGAGTTCACCTGTCTAATAGGGGCAAAAGGATTCTAGCTTGTAAGTTGGCAGGGCTGATTGAGAGGGCTTTAAACTAGGCTTGAAGGGGGAGGGGGATAAAAACAGGCTTGCAGGAAATCAGCCTAGGGGTAGAATGCCAGAGTTGGGGGAGAAACTGATAGCCCAGCTGAAGTGCATCTACACCAATGCATGCAGCATGGGTAACAAACAGGAGGAGCTGGAGGTCATTGTGCAGCAGGAAATATATGACGTAGTTGCCATCACGGAAATGTGGTGGGATGACTCACATGACTGTAATGGAGTGCTGTAATGGATGGCTACAAGCTTTTCGGAAGGGACAGGAAAGGAAAGAGAGGTGGTGGCATGGCTCTTTACATTAGGGAGTGTTTTGACTGTATAGACCTTAAGGATAGTTATGATAAGGTTTAGTGCCTATGGGTAAGAATTGGGGGGAAGGCCATCAAGGCATATATCCTGGTGGGAGTCTGTTATAGACCACCCGACCAGGATGAAGAGGCAGATGAACTCTTCTACAAGCAGCTGGGTGATGTTTCAGGATTGCTAGCCCTTGTTCTAGTAGGAAACTTTAATTTGTTGGATGCCTGTTGGAAAATCAACTCAGCGGAAAGGACGCAATCTAGGAGGTTCCTGGAGTGTGTGGAAGATAACTTCCTAACAACTGGTTAGTGACCCCACCAGGGGAGGTGCCCCGCTAGACCTGTTGTTTACAAACAGAGAATGTCAGGTCGGAGATGTGGTGAGGGAACTGGGGTTGTTTAGACTGGAGAAAAGGAGGCTGAGGGGAGACCTTATTGCTGCCTACAAGCACCTGGAAGGATGTTGTACTGAGGAGGGTGCTAGTCTCTTCTCCCAGGTAACAAATGATAGGACGAGAGGAAACAGCCTCAAGTTACACCAGGGGAGGTTTAGATTGGATATTAGGAAAAATTTATTCTCTGAAAGGGTTATCAAGCAGTGGAACAGGCTGCCCAGGAAGTGGTTGAGTCACCATCCCTGGAGGTATTTAAAAGACAAGTAGATGTGGTGCTTAGGTATATTGTTTAATGGTGGACTTGGTAGTGTTAGGTTAATGGTTAGACCTGATGATCTTAAAGCTCCTTTCCAACCAAAACGAATCTATGATTCTATGATTCTTCTTTCAGATGAATATTATTAAATTGCTTGACACCTGTAAAAAAGTAATTTTAAGATATATTATGAAACTATTGTTAAGTAGTGTTCACTACTCTTATTGAGACTCATGAATTAATATGAAAATACCAAATTTAACTTTAAAATAAGGCAAGAACAACTCTCAAAGTTATTCAAGTTTATTTAGATATTAAATAATTTTCTAAATCATTATTCTGAATCAAAATTACACAGAATCACAGAATCACAGAATGTTAGGGATTGGAAGGACCTCGAAAGATCATCTAGTCCAATCCCCCTGTCGGAGCAAGATTACCTAGACCATATCACACAGGAACGCGTCCAGGCGGGTTTTGAATGTCTCCAGAGAAGGAGACTCCACAACCTCTCTGGGCAGCCTGTTCCAGTGTTCAGTCACCCTCACCGTAAAGAAGTTTTTCCTCATATTTATGTGGAACCTCCTGTGTTCCAGCTTGCACCCATTGCCCCTTGTCCTGTCAAGGGATGTCACTGAGAAGAGCCTGGCTCCATCCTCTTGACACTTGCCCTTTCCATATTTATAAACATTAATGAGGTCACCCCTCAGTCTCCTCTTCTCTAAGCTAAAGAGACCCAGCTCCCTCAGCCTCTCCTCAGAAGGGAGATGTTCCACTCCCTTCATCATCTTCGTGGCTCTGCGCTGGACTCTCTCTAGCAGTTCCCTGCCCTTCTTGAACTGAGGGGCCCAGAACTGGACACAATATTCCAGATGCGGCCTCACCAGGGCAGAGTAGAGGGGGAGGAGAACCTCTCTCGACCTGCTAACCACACCCCTTCTAATACACCCCAGGATGCCATTGGCCTTCTTGGCCACGAGGGCACATTGCTGGCTCATGGTCATCCTGTTGTTCACTAGGACCCGCAGGTCCCTTTCCCTTATGCTGCTCTCCAACAGGTCTGCCCCCAACTTGTACTGGTACATGGGGTTGTTCTTGCCCAGATGCAGGACTCTAAACTTGCCCTTGTTATATTTCATTGAATTTCTCCCCGCCCAACTCTCCAGCCTGTCTAGGTCTCTCTGAATGGCTGCGCAGACTTCCGGTGTGTCAGCCACTCCTCCCAGTTTTGTGTCATCAGCGAACTTGCTGACAGTGCACTCTATTCCCTCATCCAAGTCATTAATGAATATATTGAATAGAACTGGTCCCAGAACCGACCCTTGAGGGACTCCGCTAGACACAGACCTCCAACTGGACTCTGTCCCATTGACCACCACTCTCTGGCTTCTTTCCTTCAGCCACTTCACAATCCACCTCACTACCCGATCATCCAGACCACACTTCCTCAGTTTAGCTGCGAGGATGCTGTGGGAGACCGTGTCAAACGCTTTACTGAAATCGAGATAGACCACATCCACAGCTTTACCATCATCTATCCACCTGGTTATGTCCTCATAAAAGGCTATCAAGTTGGTTAAGCATGACTTCCCCTTGGTGAAGCCATGCTGAGTGCCCCTAATGATCCCCCTATCCTTGATGTGCCTAGAGACAGCATCAAGAACAAGTTGTTCCATCACCTTTCCAGGGATGGAGGTGAGGCTGACCGGTCTATAGTTACCCGGGTCATCCTTCTTGCCCTTTTTGAAGACTGGAGTGACATTCACTTTTCTCCAGTCCTCAGGCACCTCTCCCGCTGCCCACGACTTAGCAAAGATGATGGAGAGTGGCTTAGCAATGACTTCTGCCAGCTCCCTCAGCACCCGCGGGTGCATCCCATCAGGGCCCATGGATTTATGGACGTCCAGATTGCTTAATTGGTCCCTGACCCAGCCCTCATCTACCAAGACAGATTCCTCCTCTATCCTGACTTCTTCTGAGGCCGCAGGGGTCCGGGGCTCCTCAGGACAGCCTCCAACAGTATAGACAGAGGCAAAGAAGGCATTCAGTAACTCCGCCTTCTTTTTATCCTCTGTCTCCAGGACCCCCACCTCATTCATCAGTGGGCCTACATTGCCTCTAGTGTTGGCTTTACCTGCAATGTATTTGAAGAAGCCCTTTCTGTTGTCCTTGACCTCTCTTGCAAGGTTTAATTCCAAGGAGGCCTTAGCTTTCTTAGTTGCCTCCCTACATCCTCTGACAACAGACTTCTATTCCTCCCAAGTGGCCAGCCCCTCCTTCCATGATCTGTACAACCTCTTCTTCCACTTGAGTTTGCCCAGCAGTTCCCTGCTTAACCATGCAGGTCTCCTGCTACCCTTCCTTGACTTCCTACCTGTTGGGATGCTCTGATCTTGAGCTCGGAAGAAGCAGTCCTTGAATGCTAACCAACTATCTTGAGCCCCCTTACCTTCTAGTACCCTGTCCCATGGGATTTCCCCTAGCAATTGCTTGAAAAGGCCAAAGTTGGCCCTCCTGAAGTCCAGGGTTGTGATTCTGCTAGCTATTCTGGTCCTGCCACATGAGATACTGAACTCTACCATCTCATGGTCACTACAACCAAGGCTGCCCTCAACCTTCACCTCTTCAACCAGACCCTCCTTGTTAGTGAGGATCAGATCCAGCAGCGCTCCTCTCCTACTTGGCTCATCCACCATTTGCATCAGAAAGTTATCATCAATGCACTGGAGGAACCTCCTGGACTGAGGATGGCTGGCTGAGTAGGCCTCCCAGCAAATATCAGGGTAGTTGAAATCCCCCACGACAACCAGACCCTGTAATTGCGAGACTGCTCTCAGCTGCCTGTAGAAGGCCTCATCACCCTCCTCATCCTGATCCGGTGGCCTGTAATAGACACCCACAACAGTATCACCCCTGCCAGCCTGCCCCTTAATTCGCACCCACAAACTCTCAACTCGCTCCTGATCCGCCCCTGGACAGAACTCAATACATTCTAGCTGCTCACTCACATAAAGAGCAACTCCACCACCTCTCCTTAGTGGCCTGTCTTTCCTGAACAGGACATAGCCATCCATGACCACATTCCAGTCATGTGAGGTGTCCCACCAAGTCTCTGTAATTGCCACTAGATCATAGCCCCCCGACCGAACACGGATTTCCAACTCCTCCTGTTTATTCCCCATGCTGCGCGCATTAGTGTACAGGCATTTCAGGGAGCGAGCTGAGCACACCGATTTCACCCCAGGGGGATGGGAGGCCTCCTGGTCTGCCTCAACACTAGAGCGTTACCCCAGTGGTGCAAGCCCAGCTACTACCCCATCCCCCTTTGAATCTAGTTTAAAGCTCTCCGAATGAGCCCTGCTAATTCCTGTCCCAGAACCCTTTTGCCCCTACGACATAAACCTTTCCCATGTACTACCGTCACGCCTGGTGTCTTATAAAACCAGCCATTATCAAAGAACCCAAAGCCCTGCCTGTAGCACCAGTCTCGTAGCCAGGCATTTATAGAGACAATCCTACTATTCCATCCCACGTCATCACCTGAAAATGGAAGGAGGGAGGAGAAAACAACTTGTGCCCCAGACTCTTTCACCAACTGTCCTAGGGCCTTGTAGTCTTTCTTCATCCCCCTCAGACTACGGGATGCAGCTTCTTCCCCACCTGTCTGGAAAATCAGCAGGGGGTAGTAGTCTGTGGCCTTCACCAGGTTGGGGAGTTTCCTGGTGATATCCCTGATTCGGGCTCCAGGCAGGCTGCAGACCTCCCTGTGATGGGGGTCAGCTCTGCATATTGGGCCCTCAGTTCCCTTTAGGAAGGAGTCTCCAACCACTAAAATTCTTCTCTTCTTCCTTGTGGAGGAGGTAGCTATACGCCTGTCAGGTTTTTCTGACTGTGGTGGGACCTCTGATATAGGTTGCCTCTCCACCACATCCCCATTGGACCGGCTGTATTCCATTAGGGCTTCATATCTATTGCTCAGAGGCACCTGTGGAGACAAGGTAGGCAAGGAGGACACTCGCCTTTTGCTGCAGCCATAGACTTGCCTCCACTCACTCCTTTCCTCTAGGTTATTGTTTTCCACCTGAGAGGGGCAGAGTACAGGGGTCCCTCGATCCTGGGAGCTCTCCGGCAGGTACTCCCATTTTTGTTGCAGGGAAGGCAGAGCTGGGCTCCACCAGTCTATCTCCATTTCAGCCTCCCGAATGCTCCTAAGCCTTTCTACTTCTGCTTGAAGCCTTTCAACCTGGCTTTACAGCTGTGCCGCTCAGCCGAGCAGATCATCTACCTGCTCACAGCGCACACAGCCCCCTGACACCACAGAGATGCTGTAGCATTCCCTGCAGCCTGCAACCTGCACCATCGCCTCCTTCCGTGGGAGCTCTGTCTGGGTTCCCACATCCATTTTGATCTTCTTCTGCTGGGTAGATACCATTGTTCTTTCACTGAGTTGGGAAATACCTGTTGGTGCCACCCCTGGTTCACAGCTCCTTGGCACCTTCCTCGCCTTGTGCACTGGGAGGGAGTCAGCGCCCTCCCCAACGAGCTGCAAACTGCTGCGGCCTCTCCTGCCCTAGGACACACCCAGTCACTGCTGACTCACACAATCACTGCTGACTCTCCCTCTACCCCCTGGGCAGGGACTAGTCCCTGTCCTCCAGGAGGCTTTTTATCACCCAATCAATCACCACCCCCAATCAACAGGGGGTGGTGTGTTTAAATCGCCCACAGTGCCTCCGGCTATGCCTCCTCCTCTCCTGATTCGTTGTTGGGAACCTCCGGGTCCGGGGTGGGGGGGAAGCAGCTCAGGGCTGCTGCTCCGGGGGGGTCACGATTACGAAAACCACCCGGTTACAGCCGATGCTGCCCTCACCCCCGCACTAACCTCAAGTTGCTGTCGCTGCTGCCGCCGCTGTCAGCTCAAATTAGTAAATTAATGTAAAATAGTAAATTTAGTAATTAGTAAATTAGTAAAGTAATGTTTATTTTCTGAGAAGAAAAAAAATAATTTTGGAATAAAAGCATAATTAGCATTTGAAATTCCCTTTGAAACTATCATTCCAACTTCTGTTCAGATATAGTCTAATGACTGTTAAGCGGGAGTCAGGAACTGCAGTGTGATTCATTTACATCTGAGTAGTACTCCTAATCTCCTTTGTAGTCAATCACAAGAGTGCTATTCATTTGATCTATTTTATACATCTAATAGAAAATGAGATTGAGTGCTTACTGGAAGTGTCTCTTTCTCTCTATTGACTATAACGGACGTGTAGAGTGAATAACTTAGAGGCAAAGGCTTGCATTTGGTCAAATGAATTGTTGCTGCTTACTCACTATATTATCCTGACAGAATTGCTTCATGTTTCCTTCTGCTAAGTTATAATTTCCTCACTGCTTCATTATAATGTTCACTTTAAAAAGTTCATTATATTTAGATGGAAAGGCAGTTAAACTACATCATTCAGTTGATGGAGAAGTTTCTGATCTTTTCAGAAAGTTGAGGAGAGATGGAAAATACATTACACATCTAAAAGGTTACCGGGATCCTCAGTCTTTAAAAATGAAGACATTAACAGCAGGTTATGTGAGAGTATTCTGAACATGATCTCACTGTGTTCACAGACGCATTAAGTCTATGAAGTGAAGATTTTGGCATTTGGCAGTAAATACATATATGATTGCCTTTATGCATGCATATTGTTTTTCATTCATCTAGAATGGGACAAAATAATTACTTAACAATATGAACTTCATAAAAAGTTATAAACCAGAGATAATTATTACAAATAATTAAAGTTGATATATATTATAGTGAAGATGAATGGTAAGCTAAAGGTAGTGTAAGTGCTTATGAATATGTAAGTGTTTACAGTGGAAAGAACCTTTGGAAGTCATCTGGTCCAAAATCCCAGTCAAAGCAGGACAACTTTGAAATTTGACCAGATTGCTCAGAGCTTTGTCCTGTCAGGACACCTCAAGAACAGATTTTTCATAATTTCTAAGGGTAACATGTTATACCACTTAATCACTCTTACTGTGAACACCTTTTGTTCTGAACTGATCTTGTTTCAATTTGTGAAATTCTTTATTTCTCCTTTGAATGTTACTTCTCTAAGATTTTCATTAAATCTTTACTTTTAAAATCATGTAACTTGTGTACTGTTTAATGTTATATAATATCAGAATCATATTTTTTTAATTTTAGAAATTAAATGTTGTAGTGCAAGCCAGCTATTGTAGGTTTCCTGTATAAACTATGGAGAGAAATAGGCACCTCCAGAAGAGAACACTTCTTGTCTCTCACCTCATTATTTTAAGAAGAAATTAATTGTCACCTAGAAATATAATTTATTCCTTAGAAAACCATGAAAACAATACATTAAAGGAACTCTCTTTTTCTAAATTGAATGTACATTTGCTTTATATCAGAAAAAGTATTTTGTAATATATCTTAACAATCAGACAGCAGGTGGAGGTCTCAATTTAGCAGCAGTGAATTGCCTAGGAGTCTTATTATATGTGAGAAATTTGAAGCTGGCTCTGTACAATGAGTGGTAGTAAAAAAATCCTTTTATTTTTTTGCATGCTATCCATTGTTCTAATTTTATTTTTTAAAATAAAGAGGTGGGTTTTTTTAATTGACTATTATGTAAGCCATGTGATTTTTTTATATCTGCAAATAATACAATTAGTCCAGTTTAGAGCAGAGAATTTTGTCTACTCTGTGCTGTGCATTTTATTGATTAAGCATGCCATTGTTCGTTATTTTCTTGATGTCAGTTGAAAACAAAGTTAACCTTTTTATTGTTCTGTTTAATTATGGAAAAAACATATATATGATTCTGTCCTGGTTTGGCCTAAACCAGGCCAATTTTCCTTTCAGTGATTTTTACTTTCAGCTAAGTCTCTTCTAAGTAACTGCATTTTCTGAAACTAACTGCATGTTTTGCAGACAGTGTCTGCTTCCAGGACTGATAACACTCGAAGTTTGTAGTTATCGCTGAGGCACCAGTGGGGATGTTATGCAGAAAGGCTGTTGCTGTACTTATTCTTAGAGAAACCAAGGTCACTGCTAAATTCCTCACTAATTACGAGTGAAGAGCTGAAGGGGGGTCGCACCTGCAGGGAGGAGCGGACAGGGCAGGTGACCCAAAATTGACCAATGAAGGTATTCCATCCCATACACGTCGTTCCCAGTATAAAGCTGGGGGATCACGAGGGTCTCGGCCTTCTGCTTGAGGCTTGGGCTGCTTCTGATGTTTGAGCCTTCGGCCCTTTCTTCTTTCTTGCCCCACTTCTGCTATGGCTGGTGTCCGAAGAGGACTCTGTCCATTTTCCTGCTGTCCCCAATCCCGATCCGTGCATCCCTGAATTCGGTTCTCTACCGTTGCTGGGCCCAGCCTGGGCCTTCCCGGAGCCTGCCCTGCAGTGCCGGTGGTGACGTGGCCGACATTGGGGGAGCTCGATCTTGGGTTTGTATATATTTGTATATATTTGATTATTCCAGTATTATTATTATACTCTTTTTCATTATTATAGTTTATTAAAACTGTTTTATCTTCCCAACTGGTAAGTTTCTCTCCTATTTCCTTTTCCCTTTAGACGGGGGGTGAGGGGGGGAGGGTTAACAGAGAACGTCTGCCACAGGTTTAATAGCCGGCCCAGCTTTAAGCTGTGACAGATTCACAAAACACTACTCAAATAGCATGTGAAAGGTGAGATACCACTGGTATCTTATGGATATCAATGGAATTACAAGTTTGTCCAGGAGATTCAAAAGAAAATTAATTTTGGAGAAAATTGTAAAATTCATCTCTAAGGAAAAAAAAAAAGAAAAAAAAAGGAAATTATTGCATTAGTCGACTGTTCTGTGAACTTCAGCTTGTTGAATCCCTTCCCTCAATACTCCATCTTCTCCTATTTCTTTCCCTAGTACAGAATATATAGCTATTCTTGTATGAGTATATGTCTAATATGGACTAAGTTAAAATTTATAAAGTCATTTTCATCTCAGGTCTTAAGTATGAACAGTTAGCTATATATCTTCCACTTACTCTTCAGATTGGCATATTGAAATCCATGCCTTAGGATATACTATTGTATGCTGTTTAGTAAGAAGTTATTAATTAATTACATATATTTATATTAAAAGAACAGATATATTTAACTGTAGTTTTTTTAAAAAACTTCACAAACAAAAACCCACCAACAACTAGCAGCTATTTCTCAGAATAGAGGATTCATTACCCAATAAGGGAAACATATATTCAATACCAGCTCAATTGTTATTGTTAAACAAGTCTAGACACAGAAAAAAACATTCTAAACTTTCACAAAAGAACACAGCCCGTTGTCAAAGAAGGGGCAGATATTTGGATAACATCTGCTTATTTTAAGAGAATGACAAGTTTAGGGAGAGGGGCAGAGACAGAGAGGGAGGTCATTATTTAAGGAGTGCTACCAATGGACCTTCCTCAGAGGAAGATAGTGTTTCTGCATTGTCATTCTTTTTGCACTAATGTGCAACTTCTCTAACTGCCAATGTTTAGAAATAAATAAGCAAACTCAAGAGACAATAGCTATCAGTCTCCAATAAGAAATTACTTATGCCAACACTTGTTTTCATAACAGTGTATTATTATATTGGGCATAGGTGTCAAGGTGTTGGCAGTGGAGGGGAGCTACAAGGGTGGCCTCTGTGAGGAGGCGCCAGGGACTGCCCCGTGTTGGACACAGCCTGTTCTAGACTGACTGTCTGTTCGCAAAACAGACCACAAGACACAGCTGAGCCCCTGAGCCAAGATCGTGGTGCCTCAGGGAAAACAGGTGAAATGCTATGTGGTAGTTGTGAGAGAGGTGTGAGCAGGGGAAAACTGTAAGAAACAGCCCTACAAACACCAAGGTCAGTGAATAAGGAGGGGAAGGAGGTGGTGAAGGTGCTGGAGCAGACCCCTGCAGCCTGTGGATGAGATTTCACTGGAGCAGGTATTTCCCTGTAGCCTGTGGAGAGATATTTCCTACAGTAGATAGATATGGTCTGAAGGAAGATGCAGCATGTGAACAAGCCAAGCTGTTGGGGGTTCCTGCCAGGAACTGTGGCCCATGGAGGACCCACGCTGGAGCAGGTTTATCCTGAGGACTGCAGCCCATGAAAAAGACTCATTCTGGAGCAGGGGAAAGGCATGAGGAGGAAACAGTGACAGAGAGGAACCGTTATGAACTGACCGTAATCCCCCATTCCCCTTCCCCCTGTGTTACTTGGGAGGTTGGGGGAAGAAGTAGAGTGAGGAATGAGGGAGCAACCTTCAGCCTGAGGAGTTGAAGGGAAGATGTTTACATTTTTTTTGTCTTTGTTTCTCACCATCCTACTCTACTTTAATCAGCAATAAATTAAATTTCTGTTCTCCCAGTTGAGTCTGTTTTGTCTGGGGTGGCCTTTGGCAACTGATCTTCCTGTCTTTTATCTTGACCCATGAGCTTTTCCATCTTATTTTCTTTCTGCATCCTGTCGACATTCAACTGTAATTCTCATTCCAGCCTCTACAACGATCACTATAGCTAAATTTCCAAAATAATCACATAAAATCAGTTCCAGGGGAAAGAACATCTGTTGCAAGGTGAATACAAACAAAGGTTATAAAAAGAAAATTATTTGATGAACTAGCTAGGATGTTATCACCATCACTAAAAAAACATACAGAGTCATGTTAAGCAAAATATTTAGAATCCTTAAGTGTGTTTTAGGTGTAATTTTGAAACCTACATTAAGGAGAGCAATCCAAAAACCACTTTCTAACATTTCTGGGCTTCCAAACTCAGATTATTCCTAATACCAAAGGCTTGTTACATAATAATCCGTGCACACAAAAGAAGCAAATATCTGGTTCTTAAGCATTTCTTAGCCTGAGAAAATTTGCTTCCACTGCTTCTTCACCCCAGAGAGCTGAATAAGGAATCATCACCTTAGAATACAGCCTGGGAGGAAGGAGAATCCTGTTCTCTGAAGTTTTGGTGGCTATGCTGCAATTAATTCAGACTAATTTTAACTATACAAAAATGATGCAGCCCATTCAAATACCTTGCAATAGCTAGTGAAAAGAGATAAGCATCTCCAGAGGACATTGTCCAAAACATTTATCTTGGCTTAGCATGAATTGTCTGAATGATACGCTTATCTGTCTTACCTTTCATTATAAAATGACTAACATACATTTTTCTATCTACTTTTAAGATGGATACAAGTAGGGCAGCTGAAATTCAACCCTGCAGTTGTACAAATATGACACATTTCTTAACTTGTTCAAAGTTTAGGTGCAATATGGTTGGTAGGGATGAAAGGTTTTGCAGATCGTTGTGACAACTATAACCCATCCCTTGAATTGAAGGGAATGACTGTTTTTCTTGCCCATTCAATCTTTTTCCTCCCCCTTCTGGTGTGACTAAAAAGTATAAGTCCATGGTGGTTTTACGGTAATCATTTCTGGAAAAAACACTAATGTTCAGAATATTTTCTTAACTTGGAATATCTTTGCTTTATTTACCATCCAGTTCCAGCTGTCAGCATGTTACAATGAGCACTTCCTATCATTATACTCAGCTTCTTTGTCTGTAAAATACAGCTTTTAAAAACCAAGTAGCTAATACTGCATAGGTGATTATGGGAGCCATTGTGATCACATATGAACAGAGTAGGAACAGCTGGTCAAATAATGTAGATCTCAATATACAAATATCCTCACTAACACACAGCAGTGAGTTGATTGTTCTGTGTGAGCCATTATTGTCCATTGTTCCTGATTACACAGATTGCAACTAGCCACGCAAAAAAGTCTATGAATCCTTTTTGAAGTTAGTACGAATAATTATTTGTCTAAAATTTGTTCATAGGATGGCAGTCATAATTCACCATTATCTCTTATTCTTTGTTATTCTATTTAATATAGTTCAGTGTGAACCAATCTGGGAGCAAAAACAATACCGTATAAAATGAGCAATCATACACTAAAAATAACAAATAGTGACTAGACAATGTGAGCAGCTGTGAACAGGCCATAGGCACACAGTACGAAAAAACGAATACATTCAGACTCAGCATTAGTTTGCAAGCAATTCACAGAAAGAAAAAAAGGGCAAAATTTGTAATTAATAGTATTTATAATGAATAATTCAGTTGGCTCTACTTCTTGACAGTTGTCATGACACTTCCTAACCATCTTTTTCATTGAGATCTGCGTATTTTGGTCTTTTAATCTTTCATATGTTAGTCCTCTCAGCCTAAGTCTTAAATGAAAGTCTTTAAATTCCTAAAATGATACCAAAAATCTCATTCCACTTGAAATCTTCACTCTTTCTAAAGGTATTATTTTATTATAGCTGTGATTATCTACATTCTCAAGGATTACCTTTTATATCATTTAATAATAAAAAGTATGGCAACGCATTCCTTTTCAGTAGAAGGCTTACGGACAAGTGAAGCAATTTCTATGCAAAGTGTTTTGTTTTTTTTTCTGACATTTACTTCCTATTGTAAAACGGTAGAATTACTGGAATAAGGTTAACCTGTACCCAAAGTCCTCATTTACCTTCACTTTCCTGAGAAAAGCTCCTGATCTTATTCAGAAATGTCATTCTGCACTTTGCTAGAAATCTGCTTAATATTCACTTCTTATTTATTTCACAGATGTTCAATTTAAGGAACTGAAAAGCAGCATCTAATTGCCATAAATTTAAGAATACACTTGTTACCTTTTATCTCCTTAGCAATTAAGGTAGACATACGCTATGCATTAAAAGGGACATAATACAAAACAGTTGGACTAAAGTTGAAACCACTTGCCTATTCCCTAACAAACCATGGTACAGAACATATTTTAGAGCAGAAATCAAATAATTACATGTACAGAAAACTGCATAAGATTTTCATACTCAAAAGGAAAGTACTAGTATTTTCATTAAAAATGTATTTTCGCAAATACAAATGTATGTAATTGTAAAATCTGGACCAGACAGCTCAATATGTAGTTTCTTTGTCAAATAACATGTGATGTCAATTCATAGAGACCAAGGTGGGAATAATCTCAAGAAATTTAGTACATTTTACAGATAGACAACTAGCTTTGAATTAGTCACCACGCTCTTCTTTCAAAACAACTGGAAAGATATACCAGTAAGCATACAGTGATTTATCTGGCCTACTTCAGGATGAGACTAATTATCCTCTAGAGCTATTCTATTTCCTTTATTGACTGTAAAAAGAATTAATTAATTAACTAATTCAGAGTTAGATGTCTAAAACTAGGTCAACATAGTTTTAGATAAGACTATGGAACAAACTGGTAATCTAAGAAAGAGTTATTAAAAAATTCACCAGTTCTCCTGTAAAGTTTCTTGTCTACTTTTGTTCAAATACACTGTTCATGTGTACTTGAAAATAAATAGCATACATTACTAAACAACTGTATGCATCATTTTCCCTAGTGGAAGAGTCAGGGAAGGAATTGACTTCAGATACCAAATCCATCATCATTAACATAGATCTGTACTGCTAAGTGGAACATGGTCCAGAAAGCAGGTTAAAGCCTGCACAGAGATGGCCAGACCTTGGCAGATTGTGGCTTGGCATTCTATAGCAATAGTCTCGAAGGCAGTACAGGTGTTTGTCACAATGAGTACTCCAGTTCTGATTACCTAGGTGTCCAGTTTAGGGAGTCTGTTGACAATCACATTCTATACAGTTAGTTTTAAGTTCAATGGAAACAAAAAGTGAATCATTACTTCAAGTCATCTCGGAAAGAATACATATGAATCAGGTTATAGAAAACAGAAATAAAGAATAAAAATCTAGGAAAAAGTGAGAAGTAAAATGGCTGACAACCTTACTTTAATTCCTTTTTGCATATGCATTACATGTATTTGCATAATTTTACTTTGTTTTTTCCTGCCTTTATTCCTTACCTTATGTATTAAGCAATACACTCTTTTTAAAATGAAAGACAATGTCATTTCAAAACAAAAGGTTGGGATGTTCTGTTCCTGGCCCTTTCTCATTCGCTGCACAGGATAGATGGTTCTCACTTAATGCACGGCTACTCAATATTTTTTTTTTCTTCTCATTGCTCAAGGTATGGCTTCATTCCAAATGATTGCACACTATTTAGGCCCTACTCTGTAGTCAGAGTTATTGATTTTGTTATAGACTTTCTTATAGCCGTCCCCACTGATGTGTATGAGCACTTCACAAACAATTTATCTTCACAGCTATCCAGTAAGGACTCTGGAAAGGACAGGGAGGTGGTGGTGAAAGATCATATTCTCACCTTGGTAGAGAACTGAAACATATTGTGTCTAAGGTTATTTTAGAGTAACCAATGTGAGGTAGTCTAAGGCATAATATTTTTAGAAAAATTTCCACTATGCAATACTTCACAGAATCACAGAATCAATGTTAGGGATTGGAAGGGATCTCGAAAGATCATCTAGTCCAATCCCCCTGTCGGAGCAGGATTACCTAGATCATATCACACAGGAACGCATCCAGGCGGGTTTTGAATGTCTCCAGAGAAGGAGACTCCACAACCTCTCTGGGCAGCCTGTTCCAGTGTGTCCTGGTTTGGCCTAAACCAGACCGATTTTCCTTTCAGTGATTTTTACTTTCAGCTAAGTCTCCTCTAACTAACTGCATGTTTTTGCAGACAGTGTCTGCTTCCAGGACTGATAACGCTCGAAGTTTGTAGTTATCACTGAGGCACTGGTAGGGATGTTGTGCAGAAAGGCTCTTGCTGTACTTATTCTTGAGAGAAACCAAGGTCACTGCTGAATTCCTCATTGCTTACGAGTGAAGAGCCGAAGGGGGGGGGTCGCAGCTGCAGTGGGGAGCAGACAGGGCAGGTGACCCAAAATTGACCAACGAGGGTATTCCATCCCATACACGTCATTCTCGGTATAAAGTGGGGGGATCACGAGGGTCTCGCTCTCTTTCTGCTATGGCCGGTGTCCAGGGAGGACTCCGTCTGTTTTCCTGCTGCCCCCGATCCCGATCCGTGCGTTCCTGAATCCAGCTCTCGACCATCGCTAGGCTCAGGCTGGGCCTTCCCGGAGCCTGCCCTGCAGTGCCGGTGGTGACGTGGCTGACTTCAGGGGAGCTCAATCTTGGTTTTGTATATATATTTGTATATATTTGATTATTTTTATTATTATTATTATTCTTTTTTTTCCCATTATTATAGTTTATTAAAACTGTTTTAATTTTCCAACCCAGAAGTCTCTCTCCCTTTTCCCTTTCCCTTTCCCTCTGGGGGGAGGGGGGGGGATAACAGAGGGCATCTGCCGCAGGTTTAATCGCCAGCCCAGCTTTAAACCGTGACAGATTTATTGGTGCCCAACGTGGGGCTCGAGAGAAGCTCCGACAGGTTGCTCTGATAAGTCGAATCCCAGCTCCCGTGGGAGGAGACCCGGAGAGCTCAGCCAAGAGAGTATCAGATTTCTTCCTTTGAGATTTACGAGGGGTTGGAAATTAAAACAGATAGCTAAGATGATAATGTTATTTGTGAGCCTTGTGTTACCTCTTTTCTTTATAAAGCTTGTTTTAGAGTTATGTGTAATGATACCTTACTTGCCGTATGCGCTGTGTGTTAGTGCTTTCATGTGGTTTAACAGGGCGTGCTGGTCGAAATGTGTCTTTTTGGTATGGGTTTTGATACTGATTTATGTCATGATAAACCGGGCAGTTATTATTCCGATCTCTTATCTCTATGATACAATGATGGGCAGCTTTGATCGCGAATCCGTAGCTGCGCACACCGGGCGTCTTTTAACTGATTTTGATAGTATCTGCTCCTTTTTTGCCAAGCTGATTCCTGCAAAATTCGAACAGGGCATGTCGTTATTTTCGTGTGTCCTGAATGCATTACTGGTGTGCTATGTGATTAGATGTCAGTGCAGCAACAGCGGGAGGTATCATGCTGCCCCTGTAACCAGGAGAAAACACAGAAAGAAATCAGCTAGTAAAGTGAAGGATGATGACTCAGAGGCTTCTAAGGCAGAGACAGCACGGGACCCAGGTGAGGGCCCTTCTCAGTCAGAGTCAGGGCCTGACACAGAGGGGGGTTTCCTTGATCGTCTTTTTAAAGAAGGCCCATTACACAAGAAGGACAAGAAAGGTCCTTCTAAAGCAGAACAATCACAGGAGGACTCGGACTCGGAAGTAGAGATAACCTACCACTCCTTATCCCTGAAAGAACTGCGAAATATAAGAAAAGATTTTAGTCGTTATGACGGTGAGCCAATAATTACCTGGTTGCTCCGATGCTGGGATAATGGGGCAGATAGCATAGAATTGGATGGCAGAGAAGCCAGACAGTTGGGATCCCTGTCCAGAGATGGTGGTATTGATAAGATGCTTCCAAGAAGGTCGAACACTATCAGTCTCTGGAGGCGACTCTTGTCAGCTGTAAAGAGCAGGTATCCCTATAAAGATGATGTTATGAGCCACCTAAGCAAATGGACCACTATAGAAAAAGGTATTAACTACCTTAGAGAACTAGCTGTGCAAGAGATCATTTATAAACACCCTCAGGACATTTTAGATCCTGTAAATCCTGATGAAGTGGAATGCAACCGATCCATGTTCCGGAAGGTTGTGAAGAGTGCTCCACCAACACATGCCCCTACATTGTCAATATTAGTCTGGGGAGAAGATGCTATGGCACGACCTAGTGTGGGCGAAATGGCTAACTATATGCGACAGTATGAAGATAGTATTTCTTCCCCACTGCAGGCCCGTGTCTCGGCTGTGGAAAAACTGACTAAGGAAAACAAAGACTCATTGAAACAACTGTCAGACAAACTGTCCAGGATTGAGAATAAACTTGACTCTCTACCTACACAGGCCCGCGTTGCAGCCTTTAGGAGGAAACGCCCTCCTACTGGACCGGCTCAAAGGAAACGGAACACGTCACGAGGTATCCTGTGGTTTACCCTGCGTGATTATGGGGAAGACATGAACAGATGGCATGGACAACCTACCAGTACCCTACAGGCACGAGTACGTGAGTTGCAAGCTAACAGAAATACCAGAGAGAATTTTTCTAGGAGGATGGCTGCTCCAGTTACCAATGAGCAGGACCCCAGTCAGGGTAGATGGGCCTCAAATCCTTTTTTTTCCAAGAGTGAATAGAGGAAATGAAGGTCCAATCCCCGTGAGCAGCACGAATCCAATCTTTAATTAGAGGGGCCCTGCCTCCAGCCAGGAGGAGGAGAGGGACAACTGAGTTTATTGGACTGTGTGGATTCGATGGCCTGGCACATTAGAACCACAAAAGTATCGAGCCCTGGTAGACACTGGTGCACAGTGCACCCTCATGCCATCGAATCATAAAGGGACAGAATCTGTCAGTATCTCGGGAATAACAGGGGGATCTCAAGAGTTATCTGTATTGGAGGCCGAAGTGAGCCTAACTGAAAATGAATGGAAAAAGCACCCCATTGTGACTGGCCCAGATGCTCCGTGCATCCTTGGCATAGACTACCTTAAGAAAGGGTATTTTAAGGACCCAAAAGGATATAGATGGGCCTTTGGTGTAGCAGCTGTAGAGACTGAGGACATTAAACAGCTGTCTACCTTGCCTGGCCTCTCAGAGGATCCTTCTGTTGTGGGGTTGCTGAAAGTTGAAGAACAACAGGTGCCAATTGCTACTGCCACGGTGCACCGACGACAATATCGCACCAATCGAGACTCCCTGATCCCCATTCATAAACTGATTAGACAATTAGAAAATCAAGGAGTGATTAGCAAGACTCGCTCACCCTTTAATAGTCCTATATGGCCAGTGCAAAAGTCTAATGGAGAATGGAGATTAACTGTGGACTATCGTGGCCTAAATGAAGTTACACCACCTCTGAGTGCTGCTGTGCCAGACATGCTAGAACTTCAATACGAACTGGAGTCAAAGGCAGCCAAGTGGTACGCCACTATAGACATTGCTAATGCATTTTTCTCTATTCCCTTGGCACCAAAGTGCAGGCCACAGTTTGCTTTTACCTGGAGAGGTATCCAGTATACCTGGAATCGACTGCCCCAGGGGTGGAAACACTGTCCTACTATTTGCCACGGACTGATCCAGACTGCACTAGAAGAGGGTGGAGCTCCAGAACATTTGCAATATATTGATGACATCATTGTATGGGGTGATACAGCAGCAGAAGTTTTTGACAAAGGGGAGAAAATAATTCAAATTCTTCTGCAAGCTGGTTTTGCCATAAAAAGAGGCAAGGTCAAGGGGCCTGCCCGGGAGATCCAGTTTTTAGGGATTAAATGGCAAGATGGGCGTCGCCAGATCCCGATAGAGGTGATCAACAAAATAACAGCTATGTCCCCACCAACTAACAAAAAGGAAACACAAGCCTTCTTAGGCGTTGTGGGTTTCTGGAGAATGCATATTCCAGATTACAGCCAGATTGTACGCCCTCTTTATCAGGTGACCAGAAAGAAAAATGATTTTCAGTGGGGCCCTGAACAACAACAGGCTTTTGAACAGATTAAACAAGAAATTGTGCATGCAGTAGCCCTTGGACCAGTCCGTATGGGACAAGATGTTAAAAATGTGCTCTACACCTCAGCTGGGGACAATGGTCCTACCTGGAGCCTCTGGCAGAAAGTGCCAGGGGAGACTCGAGGTCGACCCTTAGGATTTTGGAGTCGAGGATACAAGGGCTCTGAGGCCAATTACACCCCAACTGAAAAAGAGATACTGGCAGCATATGAAGGAGTTAGAGCTGCCTCAGAGGTAATCGGTACTGAAGCACAGCTTCTCCTGGCACCCCGATTACCAGTACTAGGCTGGATGTTCAAGGGTAAGGTTCCTACTACTCATCATGCAACTGATGCTACATGGAGTAAATGGATTGCATTAATTACACAGAGGGCTCGAATAGGAAACCCTAATCGCCCAGGAATCTTAGAAGTGATCATGGACTGGCCAGAAGGCAAAGACTTCGGAATGCCACCAGAAAAGGAGGTGACACGTGCTGAAGAAGCCCCACCATATAATGAACTACCAGAGGATGAGAAGCAGTATGTCCTGTTCACCGATGGATCCTGCCGTCTTGTAGGAAAGCATCGGAAGTGGAAAGCTGCTGTATGGAGTCCCATACGACGAGTTACAGAAGCCACAGAAGGACAAGGTGAATCAAGTCAATTTGCAGAGGTAAAAGCCATCCAGCTGGCTTTAGACATTGCTGAACGAGAAAAGTGGCCAAGGCTGTATCTTTATACTGACTCATGGATGGTGGCAAATGCCTTGTGGGGGTGGTTAAAGCAGTGGAAGCGAAGCAACTGGCAGCGTAAAGGTAAACCTATTTGGGCTGTTGAACTGTGGCAAGATATTGCTGCTCGGCTAGAGAAACTAGTCGTGAAGGCACGTCATGTAGATGCTCACGTACCTAAAAGTCGGGCAACTGAGGAACATCAAAACAACCAACAAGCAGATCAGGCTGCTAAAGTGTTCCAAATAGATTTGGACTGGGAACATAAAGGTGAACTATTTTTAGCTCGGTGGGCTCATGACACTTCAGGTCATCAAGGGAGAGATGCAACATACAGATGGGCTCGTGACCGAGGGGTGGACTTAACTATGGACTCTATTGCACAGGTTATCCATGATTGTGAAACATGCGCCGCAATTAAGCAAGCCAAACGGTTAAAACCTTTGTGGTATGGGGGGAGGTGGTTGAAATATAAATATGGGGAGGCCTGGCAAATTGACTACATCACACTCCCTCAGACCCGCCAGGGTAAACGTTATGTACTTACCATGGTGGAGGCGACCACCGGATGGCTGGAAACATACTCTGTGCCCCATGCCACTGCCCGGAACACTATCCTGGGCCTCGAAAAGCAAATCTTGTGGCGACACGGCACACCAGAGAGAATTGAGTCGGATAACGGTACTCATTTCAAAAACAGTCTCATAGACAACTGGGCCAAAGAGCATGGCATCGAATGGGTATATCACATCCCCTATCATGCACCAGCCTCTGGGAAAGTTGAACGGTATAATGGGCTGTTAAAAACTACCCTAAAAGCAATGGGGGGTGGAACCTTTAAAAACTGGGATAAGCATTTGGCACAAGCTACCTGGCTAGTTAACACCAGAGGATCTATCAACCGAGCTGGCCCTGCTCAGTCAGACCTTTTACATACAATAGAAGGGGATAAAGTCCCTGTGGTGCATGAAAGGAATCTGTTGGGAAAAACTGTCTGGGTTCTTCCTGCTACGGGCAAAGGTAAACCCATTCATGGGATTGCTTTTGCTCAAGGACCTGGATGTACTTGGTGGGTGATGCTGCAGGATGGTGGAGTCCGATGTGTCCCTGAAGGTGATCTGATCTTGGGTGAGAATACTTAATTCTGAACTGCATGATGTTAATTGCTGCATAATACTAACAGTGTTCATAAGTGTCTTTCAGGTTGAAGCAGTGGTGATGAGACCGGAGCTAGCTGCAAGTGGCGTCCAGTAACCTCCTCGAGACTGACATCTTTAACCTGCAACCCGTGGGCACGAACTGTGACAAAGCTCATATCATCTCTCCTACCCTGGGAGACTCCTAGCCAGATGGAAACCCACAATCCTGAACTAAATGAACTTGATGAACTTTTTTTTTGTATAGAGATGAATCATAAACTAATGTTATCTGTATATATTTTAAAATGAAAAGTTAGTGGTGATCTGAGTATGACGTGAATGGTATGGAATAAGGGGTGGAATGTCCTGGTTTGGCCTAAACCAGACCGATTTTCCTTTCAGTGATTTTTACTTTCAGCTAAGTCTCCTCTAACTAACTGCATGTTTTTGCAGACAGTGTCTGCTTCCAGGACTGATAACGCTCGAAGTTTGTAGTTATCACTGAGGCACTGGTAGGGATGTTGTGCAGAAAGGCTCTTGCTGTACTTATTCTTGAGAGAAACCAAGGTCACTGCTGAATTCCTCATTGCTTACGAGTGAAGAGCCGAAGGGGGGGGGTCGCAGCTGCAGTGGGGAGCAGACAGGGCAGGTGACCCAAAATTGACCAACGAGGGTATTCCATCCCATACACGTCATTCTCGGTATAAAGTGGGGGGATCACGAGGGTCTCGCTCTCTTTCTGCTATGGCCGGTGTCCAAGGAGGACTCCGTCTGTTTTCCTGCTGCCCCCGATCCCGATCCGTGCGTTCCTGAATCCAGCTCTCGACCATCGCTAGGCTCAGGCTGGGCCTTCCCGGAGCCTGCCCTGCAGTGCCGGTGGTGACGTGGCTGACTTCAGGGGAGCTCAATCTTGGTTTTGTATATATATTTGTATATATTTGATTATTTTTATTATTATTATTATTCTTTTTTTTTCCATTATTATAGTTTATTAAAACTGTTTTAATTTTCCAACCCAGAAGTCTCTCTCCCTTTTCCCTTTCCCTTTCCCTCTGGGGGGAGGGGGGGGGATAACAGAGGGCATCTGCCGCAGGTTTAATCGCCAGCCCAGCTTTAAACCGTGACAAGTGTTCAGTTACCCTCACCGTAAAGAAGTTTTTCCTCATATTTATGCGGAACCTCCTGTGTTCTAGCTTACACCCATTGCCCCTTGTCCTGTCAAGGGATGTCACTGAGAAGAGCCTGGCTCCATCCTCATGACACTTGCCCTTTACATATTTATAAACATTAATGAGGTCATCCCTCAGTCTCCTCTTCTCCAAGCTAAAGAGACCCAGCTCCCTCAGCCTCTCCTCAGAAGGGAGATGTTCCACTCCCTTAATCATCTTCATGGCTCTGCGCTGGACTCTCTCTAGCAGTTCCCTGCTCTTCTTGAACTGAGGATTGAACTGAGTCTATCTCGATTTCAGTAAAGCGTTTCACACAGTCTCCCACAGCATCCTCGCAGCTAAACTGAGGAAGTGTGGTCTGGATGATCGGGTAGTGAGGTGGATTGTGAAGTGGCTGAAGGAAAGAAGCCAGAGAGTGGTGGTCAATGGGACAGAGTCCAGTTGGAGGCCTGTGTCTAGCGGAGTCCCTCAAGGGTCGGTTCTGGGACCAGTTCTATTCAATATATTCATTAACGACTTGGATGAGGGAATAGAGTGCACTGTCAGCAAGTTCGCTGATGACACAAAACTGGGAGGAGTGGCTGACACACCGGAAGTCTGCGCAGCCATTCAGAGAGACCTAGACAGGCTGGAGAGTTGGGCGGGGAGAAATTCAATGAAATATAACAAGGGCAAGTTTAGAGTCCTGCATCTGGGCAAGAACAACCCCATGTATGAGTACGAGTTGGGGGCAGACCTGTTGGAGAGCAGCGTAGGGGAAAGGGACCTGGGGGTCCTAGTGGACAGCAGGATGACCATGAGCCAGCAATGTGCCCTGGTGACCAAGAAGGCCAATGGCATCCTGGGGTGTATTAGAAGGGGTGTGGTTAGCAGGTCAAGAAAGGTTCTCCTCCCCCTCTACTCTGCCCTGGTAAGGCCGCATCTGGAGTATTGTGTCCAGTTCTGGGCCCCTCAGTTCAATACATGCATTAGCAATGTCTATAGTGGCGTACCACTTGGCTGCCTTTGACTCCAGTTCGTATTGAAGTTCTAGCATGTCTGGCACAGCAGCACTCAGAGGTGGTGTAACTTCATTTAGGCCACGATAGTCCACAGTTAATCTCCATTCTCCATTAGACTTTTGCACTGGCCATATAGGACTATTAAAGGGTGAGCGAGTCTTGCTAATCACTCCTTGATTTTCTAATAGTCTAATCAGTTTATGAATGGGGATCAGGGAGTCTCGATTGGTGCGATATTGTCGTCGGTGCACTGTGGCAGTAGCAATTGGCACCTGTTGTTCTTCAACTTTCAGCAACCCCACAACAGAAGGATCCTCTGAGAGGCCAGGCAAGGTAGACAGCTGTTTAATGTCCTCAGTCTCTACAGCTGCTACACCAAAGGCCCATCTATATCCTTTTGGGTCCTTAAAATACCCTTTCTTGAGGTAGTCTATGCCAAGGATGCATGGAGCATCTGGGCCAGTCACAATGGGGTGCTTTTTCCATTCATTTTCAGTTAGGCTTGCTTCGGCCTCCAATACAGATAACTCTTGAGATCCCCGTTGTTCCTGAGATACTGACAGATTCTGTCCCTTTATGATTCGATGGCATGAGGGTGCACTGTGCACCAGTGTCTACCAGGGCTCGATACTTTTGTGGTTCTAATGTGCCAGGCCATCGAATCCACACAGTCCAATAAACTCAGTTGTCCCTCTCCTCCTCCTGGCTGGAGGCAGGGCCCCTCTAATTAAAGACTGGATTCGTGCAGCTCACGGGGATTGGACCTTCATTTCCCCTATTCATATTTGGGAAATAGGGACCTGAGGCCCATCTACCGTGACTAGAGTCCTGCTCATTGGTAACTGGAGCAGCCATCCTCCTAGGAAATTTCTCTCTGGTATTTCTCTTAGCTTGCAACTCATTTACTTGTGCCTGTAGGGTACTGGTAGGTTGTCCATGCCATCTGTTCATGTCTTCCCCATAATCACACAGGGTAAACCACAGGATACCTCGTGACGTGTTCCATTTCCTTTGGGCCGGTCCAGTAGGAGGGCGTTTCCTCCTAAAGGCTGCAACGCGAGCCTGTGTAGGTAGAGAGTCAGGTTTATTCTCGACCCTGGACAGTTTGTCTGACAGTTGTTTCAATGAGTCCTTGTTCTCCTTAGTCAGTTTTTCCACAGCCGAGACACGGGCCTGCAGTGGGGAAGAAATACTATCTTCATACTGTCGCATATAGTTAGCCATTTCGCCCACACTAGGTCGTGCCATAGCATCTTCTCCCCAGACTAATATTGACAATGTATGGGTATGTGTTGGTGGAGCTCTCTTCACAACCTTCCGGAACATGGATCGGTTGCATTCCACTTCATCAGGATTTACAGGATCTACAGTGTCCTGAGGGTGTTTATAAATGATCTCTTGCACCGCTAGTTCTCTAAGGTAGTTAATACCTTTTTCTATAGTGGTCCATTTGCTTAGGTGGCTCATAACATCATCTTTGTAGGGGTACCTGCTCTTTACAGCTGACAAGAGTCGCCTCCAGAGACTGATAGTGTTCGACCTTCTTGGAAGCATCTTATCAATACCACCATCTCTGGACAGGGATCCCAACTGTCTGGCTTCTCTACCATCCAATTCTATGCTATCTGCCCCATTATCGCAGCATCGGAGCAACCAGGTAATAATTGGTTCACCGTCATAACGACTAAAATCTTTTCTTATATTTCGCAGTTCTTTCAGGGATAAGGAGTGGTAGGTTATCTCTACTTCCGAGTCCGAGTCCTCCTGTGATTGTTCTGCTTTAGAAGGACCTTTCCTGTGTGATGGATCTGCTTTAAAAAGGCGATCAAGGAAACCCCCATCTGTGTCAGGCCCTGACTCTGCCTGAGAAGGGCCCTCACCTGGGTCATATGATGGCTCTGCCTTAGAAGGCTCTGAGTCATCATCCTTCACTTTACTAGCTGATTTCTTTCTGTGTTTTCTCCTGGTTACAGGGGCAGCATGATACCTCCCGCTGTTGCTGCACCTATATTTAATCTTATCCCACATCAGAAACACATTCAGGACAACCGAAAATAAAAGCATGCCACCTAGACAGCACCATCCTAATTTTGCAAAATCTAGTGGAATCACCTTGGCAGAAAAGGAGAAGGTACTATTTCCCAAAGTAAAATTGGAAGTGTAATCATTAACAGAATCAGCTAAAGGACTCCCAGAGTGCGCAGAAAAAATCTCTGCTACCAAGGTCAGAATAGTAACAGCCCAGTTTATCACGACATAAATCCGTACGAAACGCCATAACAAAACAATGCGTGTTGACCAGTACCCAGCAGTGATAAACTGCACATAAACACTAACAAACAACGGCAAGTAAGGTATTATTACACTTAACTCTGTAAAAGGCTTAATAAAGAGACGAGATAGCACAGCGTTCAAAATGACATTACCATCTTCGCTATCTGTTTTAATTTCCAGCCCCTCGTGAATCTCAAAGGAAGAACTCTGATACTCTCTCAGCTGAGCTCTCCGGGTCTCCTCCCACCGGAGCTGGGATTCGACTTATCAGAGCAACCTGTCGGAGCTTCTCTCGTGCCCCACACTGGGCGCCAATAAATCTGTCATGGTTTAAAGCTGGGCCGGCTATTAAACCTGTGGCAGATGCTCTCTGTTATTCCCCCCCCCCCTCCCCCCAAAGGGAAAGGGAAAGGGAAAAGGGAAAAGGGAGAGAGACTTCCGGGTTGGAACGTTAAAACAGTTTTAATAAACTATAATAATGGAAAAGAGTATAATAATAATAATAGAAATAATCAAATATATACAAATATATATACAAAACCAAGATTGAGCTCCCCTGAAGTCAGCCACGTCACCACCGGCACTGCAGGCCAGGCTCCGGGAAGGCCCAGGCTGGGCCTAGCGACGGTCGAGAGCTGGATTCAGGGATGCATGGATCGGGATCGGGGGCAGCAGGAAAACAGACGGAGTCCTCCTTGGACACCGGCCATAGCAGAAAGAGAGCGAGACCCTCGTGATCCCCCCGCTTTATACTGGGAACGACGTGTATGGGATGGAATACCCTCGTTGGTCAATTTTTGGGTCACCTGCCCTGTCTGCTCCCCCCTGCAGCTGCGACCCCCCTTCGGCTCTTCACTCGTAAGCAGTGAGGAATTCAGCAGTGACCTTGATTTCTCTAAGACTAAGTACAGCAAGAGCCTTACTGCACAACATCCCTACCGGTGCCTCAGCGATAACTACAAACTTCGAGTGTTATCAGTCCTGGAAGCAGACACTGTCTGCAAAATATGCATTTAGTTTCAGAAAGTGCAGTTACTTAGAGGAGACTTAGCTGAAAGTAAAAATCACTGAAAGGAAAATCGGCCTGGTTTAGGCCAAACCAGGACAACTTCATATGTTCAAACACAGTATTTTTTGAGCTTAGATGCTTTCTTTTTGAAAAGTAATCCTATTTTTCAATTCAATTAAAAGGTCAGGTTCAACAAGGAAGTTGGATGCTAAAGAGTGTGTTAATATGGTAGCTGCAAACTATAATTCCAAATTAAAGGAAAAGTGCCTAGGGGAGAGCTAGAGACATGCGAAGGTTGATTTAAAAAGAATAAACAAACCAGAAAAAGAAACCCTACCCATAGAGCCAGAGCTAGCTAGCAGGTAAAATGGAGAACAAGCATTCACTAAAGCAACACTTCTTTTGACGCTTAGTTCAGAGATGCAAAAGGAGGTGCAAATCTGTGTTGATGTTCTGCGATGCCTTTCCTAAGTATTGACTGTACTAAGCATTTGATTAAGAAGGGAAGAGACCTGAATGGTATTTCCCATGAAGTATGTCTCTCTCATGCTCTTTACATTATATTATTCTCATTAGATATTATTTGCGTTGGAGCAATACAATGGGGAATATATGTAAAAAATGAAATTAAAGTTAATTTGACATGTTTTTTTTAGGATAATATGATTTCCCAAGAAAATACAATTTTTTCATGGATACCATTCAATGCTGAAAAAAAAACCCAACCAAAACCCATTAAAATATATTAGCAGAATTTTCTTTAAAACAGGAAGTGTTGCACAACACCCTCAAATGTCAGAAAAAGTCTTCATGTCACATGTAAGCCATCAGTTTAGCTCAGAAATATCTTTTTCATGGGGAGAGTTAAATCAAGCTCAGGTTTACTTTTGAGTACTAGGGGGGCTATGGAGTGTACCATAGACCTGTCATTGGTGGGACCAAAGATAGCAAGTCCCTTTTTTTTAACATGATGCACCTATGAAACCATTCCATTTGTACATTGCTATTGCAATTGAATCCTCCCCAGATTAAATTTTCACTGATCAGTTATTATCTGTCAATTTAGCTGTGCACTTAGTATGAGCTGGTCACCTCACTGGACTATTTTCATGACTCTGCAGTTCAGATTTGTGACTGTAGGCTTTGATTATGGAACCACTCTGCCAAAAATTGATAGCTAACGCCATAACTCCAGTTCAGTTTTAAAACACTGTCTAGATTTCCCAACCAAAAATATGAGAAAAATAAACCAAATTTTCTTCACTTATAACCATGAGCTGAACATCAAGAAATTTGGTCTAACTTTCCCATATTTTTGGTGGGAACTCCGACAAATGTCTTAAAGGAAGAAAATATTAATAAGGTGATGGAACAAGTCAGTGTACAATATCTAAATGCTAAAAATACAACTACAACTAGCTTCCTTCTTCCCCAAACTGAGGCAGCTTCTAGGTTAAGTGGGAACTTTGTCTTGTTGCAATAAAACAATAATAATAATTGAAAAAAATCCACCCAGTATATCAAAGCTTTATCTAAGCAAACAAACTGTGGGATCATTGATTCTGTGGAATGGTGCCACAGGTTGTTTCTTTCTACTTCTTTTGCCGGCCACACTTTCAAGCTTTGTAAAGCTCCCTGTAACTTTTTGTTCTGCCTCTTGCTGTTTCTGCTGATTGCCCCATGCTCTGCTCTCCACTCACACAAACAGTTGCTCACACCGCTCTCTGTTGTGGTTAACCACAGGAACACTGCTAATGTCCAGTATGTCATCTACAAGTGAGGTTATCTATCTCTAGTACTGACAGTTGACCCCATCCTACAGTGGATGGGGGATTCTCAAACAGCTCCTCCTGTCTTCCAGTTGGTAAAAGAATCTTAAGCAGCTGCTTCTACCTCATTCCTTACACAAGCTCTACTGCCCTCTTCTTTTCCTTTTTAAGATGTAATTTGTGCTAATCCTAGAAGTTTGAGCCTTACTTTAGAATGAGTACTTACCGCAGGGATGGTTACTTATAGCTTGCTAGTCCAAAAGCTATGGTAAATAGGAAAACTTTTCAGTTTATAACATGACTATCAGTAGAATTGCTTCTCATACATAACAGAACATCAGTATCATTTTTTTGTTTTGTACCCCTTCTTTCCATTTAATGTTAACAGGATACACTAATTTTTTGGGGCTCCTTCCCCTTTGGATTTCCTTGGAGAGGGGGAATCTCAGGGTTTTACTTTCATTTTGTTGATTACATACCAAGTGTATGGATGCTTAATGGATCTTATTTGGCAGGATTCTTGATTTAAAATGTGGCAGAGAAAAAGATCACTCACAAAACTTTGGCCTGTGTGAGATGTCTCTACTCCTGAGCAGTTCACATATAAGTCCCTTAGGTGTGTGTGTGCATGTAAAGTATGGAGAACATGTATGTTTTATAAGATTTTGTACTTATTAGTACAGGAAAAAAACCCAACACTTTTAATCAGTTATGTTTCTGTGAAGAAACATCTGGATCATTTTTACTCAGCATCAGAGCGATAGGATAAGATCCCAAATCTATTCAATATAAGAATAATATTCTTTGCTAAATTACTTTTTTCTTTTTAATCACAAATATCTTTTAAAGCTTTACTGTATGTTTTCAATAAAATATAACCAGACTCACAGTGAAACATGTACGACAATTCCGATACGAAAATTTCAGATTTCTTAATTTCTTGATTTCTACATAGAATGGCAAATATCACTAAAATTGGATTTTTTGATGTATTCTTTACTTTGTATATACTTTTTTTTCTATTGAGAGAAAAGAACTATGGTATAACTGTGGAACAAACAGATCCCACATGAGTATGCAAGGAGAGATGTGTATAAAAAAATAATGACTTGTAAGAAACTACTTTACCTATGAAAAAAATAAGTTATATTATTTTGAAATAACATTTCAAATAGTTATTTTACAATGAAAGGTAAAGCATATGAATTTTCCATTTTTTCTCCAAGCCTTAAAAAACATTCTCCTTTGCAATTAGATTATATCTGGCTATTACCAAGACAAAGCAATTTTCAAGCATGAAGTCTTAAAGACATTAAAGTAAAGCTTTATCAGGAAACTTGGAGGCAACCTTAATCACAGAGATCACTAATCTCCATAATAGTGATACTGTCGTGTAGGAACAATTTTCTGTCTCATATTTGTTACAAAATCTTTGTTGGGGCAATCTTTTTCTCTCAAACAAATACAGTTATTACATTAACAGCATGATTTTTCTGCAACACTTTAGATATAAACATGCTATAAGATACTTCTAATTGAACAAGAATTCATTTTTTTTATATTTCTCAGAAATATGTGTTGAAGACAACTCTTAGTATTTCCAAATAAGCATATGATCTCAAATTACTACAATCCACTCTGAGCAGCAGGAGTTAAAACATTCACTTGCATTATGTGGGTTGTTAGGAGATCAGCATTTGCAGACTGCATGATGTGATATTATAATGATATCCCTGTTGCAATATCTCAGTAAAGATAGACCGTGATATATGATATTGGTCTATTTTCTCCTCAGCTCTGCCTAACTGCTCAGTATAATATTTTTCTGTTAGCATTCTTTTTGGTGGTTATTATGCTTTTCCCTATTAATACTATTAAAAATATTTTCTTATGTTTCCTCTCATTAAACGCAACAGTACCTCTCTCGTCACGTATCCCTTAGTATCTACAGATTTTTTTAATCTAGATGGAAAGTAAAGGCTTATTCCTAGAGGAAGTCTAATTTTATTCCTCAACAAGGCTATGATTTAATCTTTCTTCCAGTCAGTAAGGTGATGAACACACTACAGAAGCTTATTTTCAGACATTATGTCCCCCAAATGGTTGCGATGCCACCTCACCCACTAAAAAATCTGTTCAAGCTTCATGGAGCAAATTGCTTTTTGCAAGTCCTCTATTTTTCCATTATTCTAGCTTCAATATTTCCCTCCCAGTGATGCTCCCTCCTCTTCTCTCCATACTGTGATTACTTACTGTCTCCTGTCAGCAGGGGCAGGGCTGCCCCATGAGGTGGTCAGGGTGTGTGGTGCTGTTGAGCCCCTGAAACTTCTGACATGGGTCAGGTCAGGGCTGGGACCTGGTTAGGGAAGTGCTAACAGGAACAGACAGAGACAGGGTCAGAAACAGGGCCTGAGATGGAGTCAGAGACTGGAGACAAGGCTACAGCTCACACCTGAGGTCCATCCAGGAGTCAGAGCTGAAGACAAGTTGTGGCATGTTGACACTGGCCAGCTGCCAGACCCCCATGCAGCTGCTTTCTCACTCCCCCTCCTCAACAGGACAGGGGGAGAAAATAAGATGAAAATTCTTAGGGTCAAGATAAAGGCAAAAAGATCACTTACTAATTAACATCACAGGTAAAACAGACTCCACTTAGGGAAACTAATTTAATTTAATTGACTTTATTGCCAATTAAACAGACAAGGATAATGAGAAGTAAGAACAAATCTAAAAACACCTTCCCCCCATCCCACTCACACAGTCTTCCCAGGCTCAAATTCACTACTTGAGTCCCAACCTCTTTAACTTCCTCTGAACAACCAGTGCAAGCAGATGGGGAAGGGGGGTTGCAGTCAGTTGATAACACTTCTTCTCTGCCACTTCTTCCTCCCCACACCTTTCCTCTGTTCCAGCATGGGTCTTTTCCATGGGGTACAGTCCTTCAGGAATGGACTGCTCCAGTGTGGAACCCCCATGGGCCACTGTTCCTGCCAGAAAACCTACTCCTACATGGGCTCCTCTGCATAGACCTCACTTCCTGTCAGGAGCCTGTTCCTGCTTGGGCTCTCCATGGGATCATAGTTTCCTTCAGGGCATATCCACCTGCTCCAATTTGGGGACGTCCATGGGCTGCAGGGTAGATATCTGCTCTACCATGGTCTTTTCCATGGGCTGCAGGAGAATTTCTGTTCTGGTGCGTGGAGAACCTCCACCCTATCCTTCCTCACTGGTCTTTGTTTCTGCAGGGATGTTTCTCACACTTTTGTTTTCCCTCTCTCCTCTCTCTTGGGCACCATTTTATCCTTTCTTAAGTAGATTTTCCCCAAGCTGCCACCATCTTGTCTGAGGGGCTCAGCTGTGCCCTGCAGTGGGTCTGTTAGAGCCGGCTGGAACCAACTGTGTCGAGCACGGGGCAACCCTTTGCCCCTCCTCAGAGAGGCCATCCCTGTAGCCTCACAGTGCTAAAACCAAACCTTATCACCTATACCTAGTACACAAGTATACCAAAAAACCTGTCGCAGGTGAGGACTGGGTGTGCAGGGTTGAGCTGAAACAGGGCTCCTAGGCCTGTGGATAGGGGGAGGCCCCAAGTGAGTCTGGTCAGGGTCAGTAAGACCCAGCGTTGTCCTCAGGGCCCTGTTTTTTCCACGGAAGGTGCCTAGGAAAATGTTTGCTCTTCATCTGCATCTGGCCATGTCTATGCAGGTGCTGCATAGCGTTTTGATGAGACATTTGTTCAGAAGGCAGCTCACTATACAGTATCTCCCATCTTTCTAGGGTTTTTTTTTTAGAGGATGCTTTTAGGATGTAGCTAGGGCATGTGTATTGCTAAGGGATTTGCACGTAGTCTTCTCCAACATAGTTTAGACAGAGCCTCTCTACCCTGGTAATCAATGTCAAGTCCAACCTTTATCACTTGTATCTTCCAATGAAATTTATATTCCAATTCTGCTATAACTGGAAAATTATATTGCTTCGGTCTTATCAGTCACAAACAAATCATATGTTGTCATCTTAGGTTCCCGTTTCATTCTTGAATCTTGGTCTTTTTACTATTCCTAATAAAGAAATGTTAGTTTATACTGTAAGCATATGCATAAGGAACATATGTGTTCCTTTAAGGGTATCTGGTCAAAAGATCCACAAACCAGAACATTCAGAAACAAACCTGACAGACACATGATAAGGGAGGTCATGACAAGAACAAATCTGGTCAGTGGCATGAATTGCTAAGAGTATGTCAGGTGTGAGAATGTTTATTTTTGCAGCTGGGAGGATAAGGAAAGGGGGGGAGACAAACAGAGACATAAAACCTGGTCAATTAATGTTAACAAACAATAACCAGAAACAAACCTGGTCAGTCCCACTAATTGATGGGCTATCAAGAAACTGCAGACAAACCAGCACTTTACAATGGATGAAGTGCAAACCTGGGGGTGCAGGATGTTGGAGGGGGTCGCGGTGGGACTGTGCCAACTGAAGAGGCAATGATATGCAGGGGAAGAGGGAGTGAAGGGCTCCATGCTGGTGTCTGGAGCAGGACCACAGGTCACAGCCGATGTGCCTGACGCTGGCTGCAGCAGAGGTGTGAATGTCTATGTCTTCCCCGATCATAGTGTGCATGGTGTGTGTGCCTGTGTATTCACTAGCAAAAGTCTCACCAGTGAGTAGGGGGCCCTGGGGTCCAGGTAGGGGTATCAGGCATGAGGGGGTCTGTGCTGGTATTTGGGTGGACCTGTGAGTGTGGTGTGCCTGTGGGATGCCTCTAGGATGAGTGTGTGAATGCTGTGTGTTTGCAGTGAGCACTGAGCTGGACCAGTTGGTGAGTAGGGAACCCATCAGGCAGGTGCAGGGCCTGGGGTCCAGGCAGGGGTGCTGAGTGGACAGAGGGGCCGTGCCGGTGCTCAAGGGATCTGCAAATGTATATGCACTTGTGAACCTGGAGAGTGTCACGTGTGTGCTGCACTAGTGACCTTCTGCCTCTGCCAGCCCAAGAGAAGGAGGGGAGTTGGTGGTCATCTTAACATCCCTTAACATATTGTATTATCCCTTAACATACTGTATTATCCCTTAACATATTATATCATAAGCTAGTGCGTGCAACATATGCCATCACTTTCAGCCTATAAAAAACACACTGACTGTAAGATAATCGTCAAATTATTTCAGATACTTTGTACTGGAGAAAAAATAAAATAAAATAAAATAAAATAAAATAAAATAAAATAAAATAAAATAAAATAAAATAAAATAAAATAAAATAAAAGTAATTATATTTTAGAGTCACAGGGATGTCAACATGAGCCTAAATATTCCCAATACCAAGTGTTAGATTCGGTGGACATGACCAGTCTGCTCTAGCAGAAGCTATCCATAAGCATTACAGGTGCGAACTGCTTTACATCTGTGGTGGGTTGACCTTGCCTTAGGGGTCAAGAAGTTTTCCCATGGGACTGATGAATTTTGCAAGGAGAGGTAGTCAATGTGTCTTCCTTGACAAAGTTATTAATCTTCAGTATTTCATTTATGTTTAAACTTCTTTTTTCTACTGACTTTTATTGCAAGCTGTCAATCTCTCTAATAAGCATTAGCAATACTGCAATAAACATCAACAACCTATGTATCAGTAGTCTTTATTTGTATATGTTTGTCTGCATCCGGCCATCCTAAAAGTGTTTTCCCCCTGCTCTCTCATTCTTCCTTCCTTTTTTCACTACTTTTCCTTATTTCCTCATTACAGGACATGATGTTAGCAATTTCTGTCTCCCCTTGAATTTAACAGAGCATATTAAAGCTTTTTTCTTTATGTGACAGGTATGATTGCAGCCTTTTGCCATGAGGAAACTGGTTGAAGGCAGCAGAATTACAAACACATAATCAGTCAACACCCAACGTAAGACTGTTGTAATAGTGTTTTTGATCCATGGATCCCCCTTTTTAAAGCTGTGGAGTCTGAAGCACAGAGAGGATTAATATCACGTCTAATGTGGAGAAGTGTGAGAGAGAAAAAAAATATGTTTAGACTATTATTTCAGTCCTCCAATATATTATTCATTGAATTGCACTATCTTTCTGTAAAATATTAATGTCATCAAAATTTTTTTAATAATTGCAAAGGTATAAGATAAGGTAGATAATCACATAATTTTTAAAAAAATGCACTTGGACTTTCTGTTAATTTATTATGAAAAAAAAAGCTTTGATTTATCATCATATTAGCATAGCATTGGGGCTTGACCCAGTAAGAAATATCTCATTTATATCAGCACAATCAGTTCAGATATTTAGGGTTTCAAATATTACCACCTGTATTTATTTTGTAATGCTGAACTTGTAAAATAACGATGAAGAGAAATTTTTTTTCTGATGCTCTTGATAAAAAATTTTTGTTTCAGTGTTAATTTATTTGACTTCTTTATTTGTCCCTAGTGGAATTACTGGAGCAGAGATTGATTAATTTTTTTTAGTAGTAATTTGTTTTCTTCTAAAAAATTACAAGAAAATAAAAAGTTGAAGTCAGGTTTCCTAAAGACTACAATTACTAGAATGATTGACTGTATGTCGTTGTCTGGTGTTTACTCTTACCCATAACATCTTCCTTCAATGTATTTTAGCTATGATGTTCAAGCCACTGCAGAAATCAGTGGTGGAATCAAAAGAGATGAAGGAAAAATGTCAGTATTTGAAGTCTGATTCAAAACATCTACCTGCCTTCCATTTTTCAACTTTTGCAAAAGAAAATAATTATCACTGATATCTCATTCTCCTAACTAACAGTATACATATATATATTTATAGATGTATTTGAAATCTGTAAAAGATTCAAAATCGATTGCTACAGGAGGTACATAAAAATCCATCATATAAGTCTTGTTTTCCCAAAACTTGGTCCTTCAGTTTCTCTCTCTTCTATCCTAAATGCTACACTTAATAAATTATATCGAAGTTATAATTATAATTACGACTGTTTGAGCCCTCATACCCTCTGTCCAATTTGGCTTAAATTAGCCAAATACCAAATTGTTACAAAAAAAAGACAAAGACTCATACACTGGGATTCATATATGTAATGCAGATATTTACACACCAGTAACAACCCTAAGATGCTGTGTAGCTCTTTTAGTTAATGAGGACAAATACATTGGACAAATACTGTCAAATGCATTTCCTATACAGTGATCTTCAGTATGTGCAATAAATCACAATGAAATCCATTGCAAGATTTCCAATAAACTTATTATGGTAAAATTTTGCCCAGTGTGCATATTCCAGTAATCTAACATCTGGATAATCTTCTTGAATAATTATATTTTTCACTTATCCTTTTTGTCCTTTAAACATTATTCAACTTTAGAATGCATGTTCGAACTGAAGCAATTTTACAATATAAAAATAACATTTGCAAAGACAAAAGCCTGGCTATTTCAATTGAGTAATGATTCTTCTGTGTATACATATGTGTGTCTCTAAGCAGTTAAGAGACATCTTATACTCAAATCCAAATACAAATTTATATATACACTTAGGGTAAATCTGGAAAAAGAAAGCTTTTATGTCAGAAATGTAGATATCTTGCTTAAACAGGTTTATACCTTTGATGATTATTTATGATGTATTTGTAGTACGCTGGAGAAAAACTACTATCCTTTGTATTTATAAAGTACATTCACTATATTAGATGAGTTTGCAGATTGGCTGCCTGCTTCCAGCTACTCCACTTTGATAACAAAATTACATACGTCAGCAGATGCGGCAAATTAGCATAGTAGACGGCAGTAATAAATCTGAACTATCTTAACAAAGAGTGCTATTTTTTTTTTATTATTTCTTATACTGCCTTATTCCATCTTAACCAGTTTTATACACAATCTTAGAGGTGTGCCTTCATTTTTCAACCAAATATTTAGGTTGATAAATACAATATTTCTCATGTAATGTTCAGGAACATTTACAATTTTGACAATTGTGTACATTTCATGAGTAATTATTACCTTGAATATTTCTTATTCTGTACATCAGCTGTGTTGATATTAGTGAAATATTAAATGTTGTTAGCCACCTAGAATGACATGTCATCTAACCGTTAATAACCCTTCTATCTCGGCTAAGTTTCTAGCCACTACAGTCAACCAGCAGAAGGAGACAGACAGATTCACTTCACTTATATAAATGGCTATCTCAGAATGAAAAGGCAGCATGTTGTGAAGAATTTTCTTCTAATGACCATAAAAGAAGTTTTGATATATACAAAATATTTTAGTATATACAAATGAAATCTATCTCTAAAAGCTATTTCCAGTTCTTTCCATAAGATGCCAAAAAATTTCATCTAGCACTCAAAGATAGTTATCACATTTCATATCTTGCAGTGTAGCAGGATCAAGTTCACAACTGATGAAATAACCACTTTGTTATCTGATCACTTGGAAAAAAAATATATATGTTACAATGGAAATTATTAAAAGCTTGATTTTTTTCCTTAGCTATAAAACCCTTTACCAAAATGTAAAAAGTAGAGTTAAGTGAATCTGAACCATTTGAAACTTTAAAAAGTCAAGAAAAATAATTTTCCCTCAAGTCAAAAACCTACCAGCTCCACCAGTAAGACAGCTACCAGTAGGACAGCTAGTAAAATGGAGTATTCCTTGATTGCTGTATAAAAAGGATGCTAACTTCTAGACTATCTTCAATTTTGAAATGGTAATACAGAGTAGCACCAAACAGACTAAATTATAGGAACCTAACTGTAGTGGTAAAGACAGGAACAAATGAAGCGAGGTCTGTTTCTGAAATAAAGTTTATACTCTAACAAGCAGAGATGAAATCAATCATTCTTTGACACAGTCACTAGAACACCCCTAAACAAAAAGTGGTTTACAAATAACAGTTTCAAGAAAAATAACGTTATTATCAAGGGTGACCTAATTTTGCATACTTAAATTTTTCTCAGATACTGGATTAATTTGTAATTATAACATGGCAGGGGGGGACAGGGGGAGAGACGTCTTTCTTTTACCTGCTGAAAAGACATAAGCGTCATACTAATTACATTCAGAGAGGGACTACACGTTTGTTTCTTCTGGATATAATTTTAGAATAAACTATTGATTGCAAAATATCTTATTCCAATAGCAAGTCATCACAGCATCAGCACATCAAGACAAAATTCTCCTTTCTAATTGCTTGGTTTGTAAAATATGCTGCGCACAACAAGAAGACTAACAAAAACATATGTACTCTTGTCAGCCAAAGGGGAAATATCTGCATAATAAGTTAGCCCAGGAGAGGTTTACGTTAGCATAGAAATGCAATCATTAATGTACATTATCATTCTTCATCACTCTGTTCTCTGCTTAGTGTTTTTCCTTTCGTCTTCTAAAATCCTGTGTACCACTAGCATTGGTATGTACCATTTATAGAAGATATGATACTTCAAATATTTAATGGATCATCCAAATAAGAGAGATAAGGGGGTTGATATATGCTTTTAGAAGCAGATCCTTACACGAGGGATTTGCTCACTACAAAGGGGAATCATGTCTGGAGCAGCATATGCAGATGTAGCAGTCAGCTTTAATCTCTCCAGCTGAGTTACAAGTGAGGACAGGGCAGCTATTCAATAAAGTGCCTCAGAGGCTCATGTGCTGCGCGAAACAGCAAACTAAATTTAAGAGAACCACAGAGGATAACTCCATTCAGTCAGCGTAGTCAGCTGGTGCAACTCAGGTGCCTAACATTTCAGGTACAAACATATGCCAGGAGGGCTAAAATTATGGGTTTTGATATGCCATAAAGAGGTCGTGATTTGTTAAACTGACAATGAGAATGCTCATCTCTCATCTCCCTTTTTCTAGGATCTTCAAAAGTCCTCTAAAGTTTCTGATTTTATAGCTTGTTTAGACCGTACATAGGTATGTATGTAAGGAAAATGAAGAAAATTTGAAGGGAAAAAAAAAGTAACTGCAGAGTACTGGTAGAATACTTCAGCTAGGATAATGCAGTTCTACCAGTTCCTTCCTCTCCCTCTCCCTTTCTCTCTCCTTCTCCCTCTCTCTTCCCTCTTCCCCACTCCCCCCTTGCCTCATCCCCTACTTCTCCTTTTTCCCTTCCCTCTCTCCCTTGAAATATAAGAGAGTACCTCTGATCAAGTACAAAAGTGAGGCCAAGAGCCTCTAGACCGAATAGTTTTGAACATATAATTCTCACATTTCATGAGGCTGAAGATAACAGTTGAAGCAAAATGTAATAGTTGAAATTTTATTAGATTATTCATGTGTTTTAGCATAGATGAGAATGGGAGGGGAAAGGAGAGGAGGGGTAGAGAAAATGAAAAGGAAGCAATATTATTGAAGTTCCACATGCATTTCCATAAATGGTTGGTGTGGCACAGTTTTCCTCAATAAGGGGGAATTCCTTCTTCCGAGAAGTAGCTGAGGGAACCGGGGTTGTTTAGTCTGGAGAAAAGGAGGCTGAGGGGAAACCTTATTGCTCACTACAACTACCTGAAAGGATGTTGTAGCGAGGTGGGTGTTGGTCCCTTTTCCCAAATAACAAGTGATAGGATGAGAGGACATGGCCTCAAGTTGTGCCAGGGGAGGATATTAGGAAAAAATTCTTCACTGAAAGGTTTATCAAGCACTGGAACAGGCTGCCCAGGGAAGTGGTTGAGTAACCATCCCTGGAAGTATTTAAAAGACGTGTAGACGTGGCACTTAGGGACCTGGTTTAGTGGTGGACTTGGCAGTGCGAGGTTAATGGTTGGACTCGATGATCTTAAAGGTCATTTCCAACCTAAACAATTCTATGATTGTATGAATTCCATGAATTCCAAAGCAATGTGAATTGTTCATTAAAGTTGTAAAATCAAGAAGAAATGGAACTTCAGGGAAAACCTGCTCTTGAAAATGTAAATCAAACTATGAATAGGACAAGTTCTTAAAAATAGATTTTTTCTGGATTTTTTTCTTTCTAAAGCATATCTAAAGAGAGAAACAGTGAGTAAAAGAAAAAAAAAGTCAGTTATCCTAAGTGAATCTAATGAGCAGAGTAGTGGGATAACAGGAAGATGGTTTGATTGTAAACACAAAAAAACTAAGTCTATATTTTATTCAGTTCTAATTTGGTGATTTTGCCTGAGATGATAATAGTTTTTAAGCACTGATAGCGTTATCAGTATAGTTATTTTAACAAACTAAATTGCTGCAGTTATAAGTGATACAGTTTGTGTTGGTGTAAGAACAAATGCAACAGAAGATTAATGAGAATTCCAAGAAAACAAATGGGTATTATGATAAGATACAATGTAACTGAAGATTTACTCTGACCATGAAGCAGAGTGTCAGGTTAAAGGTATCCTTAGCAATACAAATATTTAGTAATTGTACTTTTATAGTTCTAAGTGTTAAATTGCTTAATCAAGATATGTGATTCTGGGAAGACATCAAAAGGTCATACAACTAATTTACAAATTACAAGTGATTATCATAGTAAAATATAATTAAGGTAAAGCAAATGCAAATTTAAGATAGATTGCCAGGAAGGAATTGTTTATGGACTAAACAGGAAGCATGATAAAATCCTTCAAGGAATAATTCATACAAAACTTAGAAAAACTCTGGAGAACCACAGAGAAATCATTGTCTGGTTTGTTCCACCCCTATGTGAAAATGAGAGTTCTTAAAAATGCATAAGGAAAGTGCATGTGGCCAAAACTACTGAAAGAAAACAGGTGGTTTATTGCATACATTCCTATTGCAGATTTTTGCAGGAAAAAAAAAATAAATTCTGTAGAGAAGTTGTATTTGGTTTGCGTGGCAAGGTTTTGGTAGCGAGGAGGCTATGGGGTGGCTAATAAAAACAAAAACAGATAAAGAATATCAAACACCAGGAATTTTTAAGAGTATACAAAGACTGTAATGGATTTTGGATTTTTCTGTGCTTCTTATGGAAGACAATAAATAACAAAAGTTACCTTAGTTAGCCATGGTAGTTGGAAAATACTCTTCCACAGCAGATTCTGGTGATATTAAGGGTCTAATTAAATGCATTTTTAACCTGTTTTATTGAATATATAGGCATATTTTTAAGCAACTGTGTATAAATCTTGTGATTGTTTGCTATGTGTTGGTTCTTTATAACAGCTAAAATTAATATTTTAATATAAAATAGCATTTGCTAAATGTATGCAGATGAACATCTTGTCTTAGATTCTATAGGCTAGTAGTCAGCTACTGTCTTGCATGTGGCTATCTTTTTCTTCCCAAACTTGGAAGATGTTAGAGGAGTCAAGAAGCAGATACTGCAGAGTTCTTCCTCAATTCTCATTGACTCTTAACCACTAGCCTTGTAATAAGGGTGTTGGTGGGAGACTTATCATATTAATTTGTACCATCTCTTTATGCTTTCAATTTCTGCCAGTATTTCTGGCACCTTTTCTTCTAGTGCGCCTTCCAGGAGATTTGTTTACTCCCTCTAAAATGCCTTGTATGTCTTCACCTATGGGTTCCCTACCATTTTGGGGTTTCCTGATACCTTCTGTACACCCTGTCTCACATCTATCCCTCTTCTCCAGGTACCACTGTTGTTAACCATTGTTAGCAAATGTTTCAACCTTGACTGGTTTCAGTAACTTATCATCACTTTGGGTCTTTTGATCATTTCTGTCCCAGTTCTGAATCTAACCCCTAAAGCTTTATTCAGGCCACGTAAATGAATCCCTTATTTGGGGAACATAAGTCAGAAGTTTGGGTGTCCTGGGATCTCTCTGTAATGAAAAGGAAAAGTGTACATCTAGCCTACATGAAATGTGAATCACCTTCTGCTGTTCTGATGCCTCTGCAGTGAGGGCAATGTGGCAACACTTATCTCAATGAACCGAGATTAATGCTTTAATTTGCATGGGAAGATCAAGGTGCTTTGTACATTCTATCTGGCTGTTTGATTTAGTAAATTAACAGAATTGAACTTAGGGTATTAAAGATTGATTCTTATTTTGCTTTATACAAATAACCTCTGAAATCTGAAAGTCATGGAGACAGAATATATGCAACGATCAACATGTAATTAAGAAGATTATTTACTATAACAGTAGGGAATTATTTCAATGGCAGAAGTGATCATGTGCATTTAGCAAATCTTTTCTGTTGTGTGGATTTATTAAACACTAATTAAAAAACCCTCAATGCCAGTGTAATTGTCTTTGTTCTATTCTACCTGATTTTTCCTCACAGAAGCCCTGATCCAATGACAATTAAGTTTAATAGAAACGTTCCTTTGGCTTCAAAGGGCTGACTCACAGTGAGAGTAAAAAGCCAATTGAAAATTCTATGGTCAAAAGCTCATTACCTTCTCAACATGACTAGCATGAATAACAATGTGTCACAAGAGGTATCATTAATAACTTATGATTCACTGTAAGCAAGGGGAGCAGACTTTGAACTCTAGTAATTACATTTTGTATAAGTTTGCACTTAGCAGCTATTAAACTTGCAATTGCTGATTTACCTTTTAGGTGTTATTAGACGTGTAAAGATTCACCATTATTCAGACAACAGAAAAATATCTAAAAGGTAATAGTGCATCAGACTAGAATAGTTAAGACATGCACATTTCTATAATGTATTATAGTCACGTATATATGTAGAAAAGCAATATTGTGAAATAAGTTGTAATTGAATGAGGGAAAAGAAAAGTGTAAAAGTCACTCATATCTCAGAACATCTTCAAAAGCATAGAGGGCTAGAAATACTTTTTGCCCATTGTACACTTCTTTTCGGTTTTCCAATAGAGTAAAATAGGACAAAAATATCCTTCTGCCTTTGAAAAGAAATAAATCAGGAAATGAAAGCATGGAAAATCATATGTAAATATCACAGATATCTGCTTTGAGTGATAGACCTTCATATTACAAGATCAGTTTTGATATTTATATTTATACCATATTTTTATCTCATTACTATTAAAATAAATTATAAAGTTTTTTCTTCAGTTCTATAAATACGTTTAGCAAAATAATATCATAACAATGTTCACATAGACTTAGACTGTTCTAGAATGTGAGACTAATAAGATAAATATTTCTAAAAAATGAAAATCGCTTTTCCTATAAGAGTACATATTTGACTGTTTCCTTTAAAAACTTTTTAATGTAGTTAGGGGGGGGCAGTGGGGGAAGAAAGTAGTGTCCTCCATGCAAGTCAAGTTCTTTTTTCTTCTCTAAGAGCTTCTTACCCATATTTATTTAAAAAAAAATAAAAGGAAACTTTTTGCTCAGGAGACAGAGAGGGTGGGAAGAGAGAAAGGACAGAGAAAAAGGGAAAGTAGAAGTGGAAGGGGAGGGCGAAGGAAAATAAAAATACATCTCAATTGACAGATTTCCCTCAGGCACATGAGGGGAGTACTTCTTTACTTCAGAGATATTCTTACTGGAAATTCTTAACACTAAAAGATCTTTGTCGCAGATGTGTCTGTTTAGTTACCTCCTAGGTCTGGATCTCCATCAGGACTGTAAGGAAATAACTGTCAGCTTGGAAAACAGTCTGTTTGGAACTTGACATATAAATAAGCACATTATGCTTTTTATGTGTGCAAACCTGGGACACTTTTTTTTTTTTGCTATGTGCAATAGATATTTTATGCACAATGTGAATCTCTACATCATATGCAGCTTTATGCTGTGTGTAGAATGCTCACTGGTATCATTGCTAAGAGCTCTGTATATTAATGAATGAAGAATATGCAGCTGAGCACCTGAAATTTAAATAGTAACATTTTTACTGCTAACGTCTAGACACACAGTTATAGTAAACGCTCTCTTGAGGTAGTTATCAAAATCTGTCAAAACTTTTTTTTAATCTATGTCAGTGCACATATATTTGCCATTTTTTCCCCACTTTATTTCATGCTTGCTTTATAACTTCTCCCCTCATTTTTGGTGTGAAATTGAAATCATCTGAATGTCTTATTGAAATGAACGAAAAAATAAATAGCTATTTTATTGGTATATTCACAGTCGGACAGAAAATATCCATTATTGTGATGGTCTTTTGAAGTTTTAGGTAAATACAGATTTGATGTAACAATGCTTGCAGGTGTCTGACTTTCAGACAAAACCCAGAAGCTAAGAATGCATTGCCTAGATGCCTCTGTCTCATAATAACTCTTATGATAAGCAGGACACAGCCTAAAGCAAGCTACTAGAAACACTGGAAAAAAAACAACTGCATACAAACTCTTACTTGGTCAGAGGAAAACCCAATCTCATTCAATATCCTGTCTCCAACTGTTGTAAAAATTGATGCTTAGGGAAGAGAATAAACTTCAATAGTAAGATCTGAGTTTTGTTTTTTTTTTTTTTAATGTATCTTGGAGCTCTCAGTATATTTCTCTTCTATGATCTGTCCCAGTTTCACCCTGAGTAAACCTCAGCAGCCACAACATGATGAAGGGTTCCAGAGCTTACCTTTACATCTTATTTGAGGAATAATTTCATTTTTCTGGCTTTTAACCTGCTTTCTACTTCTTGCTTCTGCTGTTTTGTAATTCTTCTCACATTTGAAAATAAAGCAAAAATTAACTTTTATGATGACAATTATTTTTATAGACCTCAATTATTTTTCCCCTATTTTTCCTCCTTACCAGACTAGCTTACTTAGTCATTCCTTATGTGGAATGACTTATTTCCTTTTTCTGAGTGTTCTAAAGTTCTACTAAATCTTTCCTGAGATAAAAGTACTAAACCAGCACTTGTTTTTTGGTATCTAGTCAAATTTAGATGATAAAGAAATTATGACTGTAGAGGTGGACTCACAATATTTTTCAATTCTAGGGTCCAAAAGGACACCATCATCATCTTCTGAATACAAGATAAAGACCCATGCAGTAACTTTTCCCTGCAGCCTCAAGTAAAGGCATTACCCTTAACCTTAACGAAAAGAAATCAAGGATGAAGGGGATCCATGAGATGCTTCAAGAAAGCATGCTGCCCAGATTCATCTGTTGAAGTATTTTTATCCGCTTAGGATGAAATCAGTAAGGCCATATACCTGTTCCTTCTAAGTGAATGTACTGTGTGTAGCCCTGTAGCCTAAGAAATATGGTGCTGCTATTGCTTGCAACAGACTGTGTGCTAAGCTAACCACAGAGGTCTCAAAATTTAGAGGCTTTATCTGAGCTTGACTTACTAGGAGCTTCATTAGGCTGCTTTAACTGTAAAATCAGTTATCTAACAACCAGGTGACTATTACCTGCTTGTTTTAGCTTTTGCTTAGCTTTGTGTAATTGAGTGGTGTAAAACTGTTGTATGTATATATTTATATACATACATACACATACACATATTTGTATATGTAACTAACAGTTAGTAGTAACAGTCTGTTATTCAGAGTGGCATGAACTATCTAGGACCTTAGAGTAAAACACAACATAGTGTAGTACAGGCATGGGATGATAGCAGGAGCTGTGAAAGTATGAGCACAGGACTGTACTGGTCCTTGAAGGAATTAGGTCTTGAGAACTATGTAAAACCAACTTTACGGCTAACAAAGAAAGCAAAGAATAAGTATCTGAGTTACTGTAAAACAAACCATATATAGTAAGCTTGGATATAATGTGGAATTGTGGCAAATATATGAAAATAAACCTAAGTGAATCCTAGAATAAAGAGGAAGACATCAGCTGTCCCCACCACAATGTTCTTCCCAGCAAAGCACTAGGGATGCTGATGATTCCCTGACCTGAAACCAATGATCTCAGGGCCTAGAGGGCAGGAGTCAGTACTCAAGGTTGGTGTATATATCATATTAACTGTATGAAATTTGAACTATAAGCATTAGTGTTATTGTAATGGGACTAATAATAGCACATGATTAGACTGTTAAGACTTTAGTTAGACTGAAAGTAGTTCTTAGCTTTCCATACAAGTTGTGTTCCTTTGAACCACATAAAATGCATTGTTGTAGTGTAACAAACTGATGGAGAGTTTGTTGCTGTGTAACTGTATAACAAATTGGTGATGTGCTAAAAATGGACACTAACTATAAGAACTGTGTTCTAAACAAATAACTCCTTTTTCAGAGGTAGCTGAACCTCAGTGAGTAAAGAGTTCATATTACTCAAAGATCATTAGGAGACAAAATCACCCTTTACAGATGGTGCAGTGAAAGAAGCTGACCATTTAACTGGACAAAGTTTAGTACCTCTCACACACAAAGAGTGCTGAGGGAACTTTCAGAATAAAATGTAGCTCAGCTGTGGAAAAAATAAGTGGTTTCTAAGCAGATTTATATACAATAGTTCTGCATTTCAGCACCTAACCTGTGCTGATGTCCTGGTTTAGATGCTTCAGGTGAGACTGAGAAGTCTGATGAGACCCAGCCAAACAATAGATGCTCAAGTCTCAGAAAGCAATTAAGAACAAATGTCTCCTTGCTGTAGCTCTTAACCCAAATTTCAGTCAGGGCCTATATTTTGGCCCTGAATATCTCAGGTAAGGATAGTCAAGATTTCTCAGCAGAATCCCAATCTAAGTATGCAGACACCTTTTTACTCTTGAATCACCACTGTGACTCAGATAATACAGAGAGATGCATGAACTCCATCAAAAGAATGAAAACAAAATCTTAGACCCAGTCATAACCTGTTTTCTCTCTATAGTCCCTACTGTAAGCTCCTCTATCCCAAGGTTTAGCTGCCTGTGCACCAGAGCCTCAGGGCCCAGCTCTCACTCAACTCTGCTGCATAACTGGGTCTCGGGCTACTGAGAGAGAGGTAGTGTTCATGGAGATGAAGAAGTCACAGGAACAGGCAGTGGTGGGACTGGTGACACAAGAACCTTAGTAGCTAGTATTCATGAGGAAAAATGTCAGAAGAAATGGTATAAAAACCAAAAAGACCAAAGCTGGGGAGGCCAGAGAGCAGGGTCAGTCCTATCCGGGACTGGTCAGGGATCATCAGGCCAGGCTGAGCCATCGGCATACACAGTGTTGATGAAGCTGGAGCAGATGGCAGCTAGGCAACACCGACGACTTACTGGATGGAGCCATTGGGGCCACCCCATCCCGTCCTGCCTTTCACCTGCCAGCCAGCAAAGGCATCTCACTGGGGTGGTGAGCACACCAGTACTCAGCCTGACAGCTCGCAAAATTTTTGCTGTCTTTTGTGTGGGTAGCCAATGAATGACTGCCTTGTATTTGTAAATTGTGTATATCCTACTTGCTTGCATGGCTTTGTGCTTGGCTAAGAATGCCCAGACTAATTTACCCAAAAGAGATGGCTGAACAGTCCCAGCTCTCCTAGCATCTCCGCGTATGTCAGATGTTCCAACATTTTAACCACACTCAGGGCCCTTCCCTGGACTTAGAATCATAGAACCATAGAATCATTTTGGTTGGAAAGGACTTTTAAGATCATCAGGTCGAACCATCAACCTATCACTGCCAAGTCCACCACTAAACCATGTCCTTAAGCACCACATCTACACGTCTTTCAAATACCTCCAGGGATGGTGACTCCACCACTTCCCTCAGCAGCCTGTTCCAATGTTTGACAAACCTTGCACTGAAGAAATTTTTCCGGATATCCAATCTAAGCCTCGCCTGGTGCAACTTGAGGATATTTCCTCTTCTCTTATCATTTGTTGCTTGGGAGAAGACACCAACACCTGCCTCGCTACAACCTCCTTTCAGGTAGATGTAGACAGCAATAAGGTTTCTCCTCAACCTCCTTTTCTCCAGACTAAACAACTCCAGTTCTTTCAGCTGCTCCTCATAAGACTTGTGCTCTAGACCCTTCACCAGCCTTGTTGTGTTTCTCTGGACTCTATCCAGTACCTCAATGTCTTTCTTGTAGTGAGGGGCCCAAAACCGAACACAGTATTCAAGGTGCAGCCTCACCAGTGCTGAGTACAGGGGAACAATCACTTCCCTTGCCCTGCTGGCCACACTATTTCTGATACAAGCCAGGATGTTGTTGGCCTTCTTGGCCACCTGGGCACACTGCTGGCTCATATTCAGCCAGCAGTCAACAAACAGCTCCAGGTTCTTTTCTGACAGGCAGCTTTCCAACCACTCTTTCCCAAGCCTGTAGCGTTGCATAGAGTTGTTGTGCCCCAAGTGCAGGACCCGACACTTGGCTTTGTTGAACCTCATACAGTTGGCCTCGGCCCATTGATCCAGCCTGTCCAGATCCATCTGCAGAATCTTCCTACCCTCAAGCAAATCAATATTCCCACCCAATTTAGTGTCATCTGCATACTTACTGAGAGTGCACTCGATCCCCTCATCCAGATCATTGGTAAAGATATTAAAGAAAATTTTCTCCAATACTGAGCCCTGGGGAACACTATTTGTGACCGGCCACCAACTGGATTTAACTCCGTTCACCACAACACTTTAGGCTTGGCCATCCAGACAGTCTTTTACCCAGCAAAGCATGCATCTGTCCAAGCCATGAGCAGTCAGTTTCTCCAAGAGAATGCTGTGGGAAACGGTGTCAAAGGCTTTAGTGTAGTCCAGGTACACAACATCCACAGCCTTTCCCTCATCCAGTAAGTGGGTCATCTTGTCCATGTATGCCCATGTCTGTCTTGTAGTGAGAAGCCCAGAACTGGAAACAACACTCTTGATGTGGTCTTTCTGGTGCTGGCTAATTTAAAGATCAGCTGTAGAATGAGACAAACTATGCTGTAGAGGTGCCTATTTCTTCATGTTGCTTATAAAGAAGACTTGGGTCACAAGCAGCATGATACATATCTGAATCCTATCCACTTTCATCTCATTTTGCTCATCCTTAAATACCATCTCCAGCTATTTCCATTTAAAAACAAGGGAGATCATGCTGTCACCCACTTTTTCAGTAAGAGGTGGTAGCTAAAGCATTTCCCAGAATTTTGGCATAACTGCTAAGATATTAAACAAATAATAACAAAGAAGGGTAAAGGTAAGAAAGGATAAGAAAGGGATGATCTCTATGATCTTGAAATAGGATCACTGTGCAACTAGGAAACCAGTAGTATTTCCACAGAAAAAAAAAAAACAAACAGCAGGTACAAACTTGAAACTGTAGTCTCATGGCTATGTAATTTGGAAGAGACATTTTGGTGCTTCAGTATTCTCAGTGGTTTTTCTGATTTTCTCCAATGATCATCTAGTGTACAACACATTAGTAGTTACGAGAGTAGCATCCCAAGCTTATGACCGCTGTCCTAACAGTGAAACTGTAGGATTAAGCTTTTGTTGCTTTTTTTTTTCTCTTATTAGTGTAAATCTCATATTGGCAACATTGAGAACTGCCTCAAAGCAAGTGGCAAACTTAATGGTTTATGCAATTTCTTAGAAAATGGGCTGCATGAATCTGAATCCCTTCAGAGTAGCATGAAAGCTGAAGCCAGTTATCATATTTTCTGGATGAGTGCTGTAGCCTCAAACTTCTATGCAGAATAAAATTGATGTTATCTGTGTCTTAAAAAGTGAGCCATCATCATTCAAACATCACCTTTAAGAGAAAAACTACATATTTTAAATCCCAGTGTACAGATATATTTGGTGTACAGCTGAAATCAGGAGCTCTGCACTCAAGAGAAATTAGGGTATTCTTAGTATGTTTAGGTTTTCTGTCATCTAGATATAAGATAACTATGTAGTATAAGATTCGTTGCTTATAGATAATAACATGGAAATTTATTTCCAAAACACCGAAATATAACCACAGAACCTCAGAACATTGCCTGCTTATTGGATTTGGACACAAATCCCAGTTACATTTTAACTTCATGCTGGATTTATATGGAGAGGAAATCAGCCTGTCCTGTCCCTAGTGTTCTGGGAAATCCAGATGGGTGACCCAAAAGCAAACATCTTGTGCTAAAGGTATAGTCCAGTTTGGATGACTGTGGGTCCAGGCTCTGTGAGTATCATGGTATGCATCTAAACTACATTTTTTCAATGGCCCAGATGATTCTCTTGACGATCTAGGTAGATTTGATAAAATACTTTAGGGAATCACTTCAGCATGTATCAAAACAAATCCAAACTGTAAGAAAGTTATCAATAATGTCCTCAGAATTTCTTATTGTCTTAGAGAACTCTGATGCTCCTTTTCACCCATTCCTATTTTTCCATCTTACATTTTTCACTATTCAGTTGTACAAATGGAATACCATATGCAATTTTCTTTCTGAGGTTGCACTAAATTTTGAAATAAGATTCCTTATGTGTTTATACATAAGTAAATACTTAAATATGTGTTTGTTTTAATAGACAGATAGAAGTTAACATGTTACACAAGCTTATCCTATAAATACCAAGTTTGGGAAATTATCTCTCACTGGAATTTGATATTTGATATTTAGACTTACAGTCATAAACTTTTCACTTCTCCCAGTTAGTCTGTTAAGATCATGGGTAAGCCTATGAAACAATGAAACTATAAAGAAATCCTGCCCACATTTTAAATGTCATTCTCTGCAAAATACTTTTTGATACACTAAATTTCTTCCCTTTTCAATATGTGATTTGATGGTAAATAATTTTGAAAGAAGTATTCCAGCAATACTTCCAATTCGTCCTTTATTTACTTGCTATTAACAGTGTTGAAGAGAGCTGATGTCTGTAACTCGAATCAAGGATGCAGTACTGATTTTTTTTTGCAACGGAACAAGGTGAAAATCAACAGCATGGATCTTTGACATTTTTCATGCCCATAATCTCCATTGTCACTTCCTTTACTTCCCACCTCCAGAATGTACCAAAAATACAAATTTTTGTTTTGAGACACACAGAGAAATTTTTAATTCTAGATTTAATATTTGTGTTACTGTTATTCATCAATGGAAAAAAACAAAGTTCTTCACTGTCTTGAGACACTGTACATGACTTGGGGAGTCTGAAATAGCACATATGCTTATGTCCTTTGTTGATCAAGAAACAGGCTCATGCAGATCCCTTGAAAGCATGAACACAATTGCACTTGTCTTCTGTGAAGTAGCTAGATAGGAAACATATTATCAGATTCATTGCTTTGAAACCACTTTCCCCTTACCTTCCATGATAAACTAAAAGCCTTGAATAAGTACAATGACAATTTTCAACAGATTTTGAGTGCGCTAATGCAACTTATTTCGCTAGTTTTTGTAAAAACAACTGAAGCTTTGAGAGTCACGGAAAGAAGAGACAATTGGCTTGTTAAAAAGCTCTAAGAGATTAAAAAGGTGATCAGATTAGAAAGAATGGTATTGCCTGAGATAGGAAAGTAACATTTTAACACTGTAGAAGATTTATGTTTGACAGAATTAGGTGGACCATTATATCAACTCAACTGCGTATGGGACTCCAGTATTATATGCTGACATAGTATTGGATTGAATATGATTGAAAGTTGAGGAGAAGGAACACGCCTCCACACAATCCAATGTGAATCAAAGTGAAGACGCTTTATTAAGCATAAGCTGTCCCTTTTATACATTTTGCACTTTCCCTGGCTGTAAGCATGTGCATTGCTATTGGTTAATATTACGAAACACACTCTTCTTTGATGTGTTGATTGGTCACTGCTCTGCCACTGGTCCTTTCTTAATTAGCTCCATCAGTTCTTGTTTCTTCTCCTCCGTGTTCGGCTCCCACCGGCTACTCCGTCAATTCTTGTTTGCTCAGCTACTGTTTTTCGTCATCTCTCCAAGGTCAGCTTGTTGACACTAGCTACATGAATCTTGTCACGCAGTTAGGCCCTCACTCCATACTCTCATACTTCTGGCTCATTACATGACCATTCTCCTCCAAAAACCCCTCTACAGAAAGTATTATAGAGATGATGTTTTGCAAGTCTGTATATTTTGTCTGGTAAATGAAGAACAAATTTTCTTTTCACTATTTTACTTGTTTTATCTGGAAGGTGTTATTATAGAGAATATGAAAATATTACACTAGTAATGTAACAAGCTGCCAGGTTGTAAAGGGCTTATCTGATTTTCCCTAGTTACCTAACTTGCCACTTAGGCTGAACTATAAGTATTTTTAGATGTTTCTTTTACATTTAATATTAGTAAACAGTTCTATGATTTAGCACATGCAAATATACTGTTTCTAGGAATGAAACACCACTACTCTCTTTCATCTTTACAGTGTTCTCCAAAAGTTGTTAAATTGAAACAGAAGAAAATCTGTAAATAAAACTAAAAATACAGAAGACAGAATTCTGAAGAAATGTAATCAGCTTCCAGCTGGTTTTAGGGCTAAACTATATAGAATTCATTACATATAACCACTTCAAATCTCATCTGAGGTTTTGTTGTTTGTTTTTTTTTAAATGGCATGCAAAGCTAGATAATTGTGGGCTCTTCTTAGCATGACTCAAGTGAAACATATTCCTAGAAAACAAGGTAGGCTTCCATTGTTTTCATGGTTTATGGCTCAATAAAGCATGAGGATACTTATTTAACTGGAAGTCAATGAATGAGTGTGGTTGATCCAATTACTGAAGAAGATATATCTACTGATGAAAAAAAATGTGTTAACTACTTTATAGGTTCTGCTTCTAGACTAACACCTTTGCTTTCCCCATTTGAAAAAGCTCACTGGTTTGTTTCTTTCCTTACTGGTAGTGCCATATATAAATTAACATCTAATTTACTTCTAAATTACTTTCATCTAAATAGGGAATTTTATTTAGATTAAGTGCCAAAGGTCTATTAAAAGTCAACTGAGAGAACTCTGCTGTCTACAGGCAGCAAGCCATACCCTTTAGGATCATATAAGGACCACTCAACAGTTTTTCTTAAATTCTGTGAGAGAATCATTTCAGGAATATTTAAGAAAATTAGAGGAATTAAATCAGGATGAACTGCTGAGAATAAATGGTAGAATTCTCATGTGAAAAAGAAGATATTAGACCATCTGGTCCATTTCTATCTGAAGATATTAAATAATACTAGAGACAAAACTACCTGGCTGTTTTGTTATGATCATTAAATTGTGATATAAAAATAATAACTATAAGGCTAATTTTGTTAGTATTTTGTTTTTTTACTAAAAGGACTTGATTTAGATGGCTTTTATGAAATCATAAAAACATTTAAATATTCAATCCCAAATCCATTCAGTTAAATGTTATATGAACTTAATTGATACATTCACTTGTATCTAAAAATAATTTTTAAAAACCCAAAACACTTGGGAAATTATGTATCTGTCTTAGACATTATTGGCATATCGTGTTCTTCAGTAATGAATAATTACAGCATGTCATCTTATATTAAGTAATAAAAAGCATGAACATATGTAAGATTTATAAGTTAGAAACAGTTTAATTTAAATATGATTGGATGCCGGTGGCATAGATGAAGCACATTATTCTATCCATTTGAGACTTATCATCAAAACAGTCCAATGATCTTTGACCTTTATCCTGTGGAGATTGTCTATGCAGACAAAGTGGTAAGTTTTACTTTAAAAAGGAAGGTGTTATCTGCAATGCTTTATAGAATTTCAGGCAACTTAACCTTACAATTTCATTAGTTACCAAGAATAAGTCTTTTTCACTCTCTGTTCACCTCTTCTCCGTAGAAGAGACAATTTACTGAGGCAGCAGTCAAGAGGAAAAAGGATAAATGAAGCAAAAAAGGAATTAATTGGTATGTAGATAATAAACCAAGGCCCAATAATGCATTTCTTAGATAAGGGCAATGAGAAGAACTGTGTCTGATAGAAGAAACCCATAATGAAAATATTGAATAAAAATCCTACTCATTTATAAAGATTTATTTTAACCTTATAAAAGAGAAGCCTATTTTAACTCAGCTCTGTTAAGTCTTAATTTAAAATCAGTTTGAATGTCTTTTTGCTTTATCAGCATGTAATTTGGCATGTATATCTTAATAATTCTCCTGAAGCTATTTTGAGATGAATATAGATCAAAAATCAAAGCTAAAAGTTTAAAGTTTTCTTTGACATATTCTATTTCTTTATTTTTGTTTATTGCTCACTGGACATGAATCAACGTCAGAGTTTCTCTTTAAGCTACCTTGATGCTAAATAAAAAAGTATAGGTGTTTTTGAGTGTGATTCAGCTAACCAGTTTTAGACACCTGCATTACGATGAAAAGAACTGCTCCTTAAAAGTCATTTTCTTATGATTACAATGATGTCCTGGTTTCACTGGAATAGAATTGTAGAATCAATTTTCAGTTCAGAAAAGATGCATTTTTGAGAAGACTACAGCACCCAATACAGTGGAAACAAAGTTGGTAAGATGCTTTGTTTTAGTTCGTGGCCAGCCATGTTATACAGGTTTCCATAGTGAACAAGGCCGTTACTTTCAAGTAAGCCAGGTGCTAAAGGTAGGAAGAACGAAAGCCAGGGCAGCTGACCCAGGCTGGCCAACAGAAGTATTCCATACCACAAACGTCACACTATAAATTGGAAAGTTTGCTGGGGACGGCTCTTCTTCTCAATGGTCGATATCCCTGCAGGGTCTCACCTGTCATTCTGCTCTCGAGGCCTACTCTCCCGTTCATTGTGACCGTCATTTTTTTGCTGGAGCTATGGTGATCACAGTGTTTGACATCTAGCATTCATTGCTGGGAGCGTGCAGCTAGTGACCACTATATGGGTAGAGTATAACTCTGTGTATTTTATATTAGCATTAGTACTAACATCAGTTTTCTTATTTTATTAAGTCTGTTTCCATTTCAAAACACGGGTCTCCTTTCTTTTTCCTGACTTCCTTTCTTGGCTGGGGAGGGGTAACTGGGTGATAGAACAGCTAGTTATTGTTTAGTTCCAGATAAGGTCTAAATGGACAAAAATTAGTAATTCCTTTGTACTACACTAATGGTAAATTTAATTCAGTCTTTTAATGTCAAGAGAATATGGTGTTTGAAGAAGAAAAAGAGGGAGCTATATGAATGGAAGGAGAAGTAGAGAGAGTGAGAGGTATATGCAGACTGTGGTGAGATGGAAAAAAACATTGAAATCAAAAGGAGTGTACCTAAGAGGTTATTAAAAGGGGCTTTGACTTTCAAAAGACAGTAAAAGTAATCCACAAAGGACTTGACTACCTGCATTCCTATGCCCATCTCTTTGTGCTCTTGATTCCTTAAAGTCCTTGTTCAGAACCTTAATTCTCTTCTTAATTCTTACCTTAATTTTCTACTTTTATTTTTACAGAAATTTTTGCCAAATAAACACTGCTTAACAACTTTACTGTTGGTTTATGGCTGAGCCACTCATTCTAGACTCCTTTCTAAATAATGAAAAGAATAGGTACTTCCAGAATTTAAATCTCTCATCCTAAAACTAGTGAATAAAATAGATCAATGGAATCTGGAATACGATTATTAACTGATTAAGAAGTCTACAGTAAGATGAAATCTTTTCCCTGAACATTTGTTTCTTTTTAATTGGCTTTACAAGGGATGTAACATGAATAGTTCCGACATAAATATTAAAATAGTTGATTCTTAAAGTTAGAAGAGATAAACTCCATCTGTAAGCTTAAATGTCTGCTTTTGGACATGCCCATAGGCATCCAAGTCTTGACAGTACTGAAGCCTACTTTGCAGTTAAGCTGCCATCATTTTCCTGTCTATCCTCAGATCTAACACAGAGCTATCCTTTCCTTATGACTGTGTTCCTATAACATACAGCCAGAGAAGGAAAAAATCAACGACAAAGAGGATCATGCTGTATCAGTGAATTCATAAGCACTCTACAAGCAGTGAAGAAATATAAAAATGCAGTTTCCATTTTCCTCTACTAGGCTGCCTTTGATAACACATTAAAAAAATATTTGTAGAGATTCTGTAAGTCAAATTATGCAAATAGTGAAAATTATGGCAAGTCCTTTTGCTGATAGTGCATGTAAATGCAATTAGTTAATTCAAATTTATATAGCACACATCAATGCATGAATAACACTGCATGAACACTTGAGAACCTTATTGCTGAGATGCTAGTACAGTTGAACCTGATAGACCTTTATCTGTCTTCTCTCAGACCTTTATCTGTCTTCTCTCACCTTGGAAGACTGTCTCTTCTCTTTATGCCTTCCCCACACCTTTTGAACATGTTCTTTCAAATATTTAGGCAAATTAGACTTTATTTTCTGGGGTCAACACTGGTCACAAAGGACAAAGTCTTAGGCAGTCTAAACATACCCTTTTTTTGCAGAGCATCCTCAGTTAGACATTCTGTTTTTTACTTCATTGAAGAAGCCTTATGTCAGTGTAGTTCATTGAGAAAATTTCACAGTCACTGATATTTTTTTTCTTGTTGAACTTCAAAATCCTGTATCTTCTCTTATGGTCTAAGTCATTCTTACTCATAATCTGACTTTAAAACTGAATGTCCAGTTTCTATTTTTGAAGAAGAATATGCCAATTTACAACAGTGAACATACATAAAAGAAGAAAAAAAAAATAGATAGCAAAATATCCTTATCATAGACCTTTTAAATACATACCTATTGCAATTTTTCATTTCTCTTTTCCAAGTTTTTTTTCAAGTGCTTACGGGTATTTTATTTCTTTCCCAGGTTTAGAGCAAGTGCAGTTTATACTGTTACTAGTCCTGTGGAAACAGAGTCATGCTCACCATTCTTAAAAGTTCTTCACTCGCTGGTGATTCTTTCGGAGAAATGCTTTCTGAATAAGGCCTGAGATAACTCAAACTACTGAATATAGCCTTGCACATTCGCCTGCTTTTGTATTTTGGATTATTTAGCATGATATGTTTTCCTCGTACCAAAGGCACTGTTTTGCAAAGCCATTCTCTGTTATAGAATAGAGTAGAGTAGAGTAGAGTAGAGTAGAGTAGAGTAGAGTAGAGTAGAGTAGAATAGAATAGAATAGAATAGAATAGAATAGAATAGAATAGAATAGAATAGAATAGAATAGTTCCTGCTGGAAGGGACCTACAACGATCATCTAGTTCAACTGCCTGACCATTTCAGGGATGACCAAAAATTAAAGCATATTATTAAGGGCATTGTCCAAATGCCTCTTAACCATTGACAGGCTTGGGGCATTGATTACCCCTCTAGAAAGCCTATTCCAGTGTTTGACCACCTCTTGGTAAAGAAATGTTTCCTAACATCCAGTCTAAACCTTCCCTGATGTAGCTTTAAGCCATTCCCATGTGTCCTATCACTGGATACCAGAAAGAAGAGATCATCAACTCCCTCTCCACTTCCCCTCCTCAGGAAGCTGTAGAGAGCAATGAAGTCACCCTTCAGCCTCCTTTTCTCCAAGCTAGGCAAGCCCAAAGACCTCAGCTGCTCCTCATAGGACGTTTCTTCCAGCCCTTTCAGCAGCTTTGCTGCCCTTTTCTGGACTCATTCAAGCACCTTAACATCCTTTTCAAATTGTGGGGCACAGAACAGCACATCATCTGTAGTTCTTCTAAGTCAGATCTCATATTACATCGCTGTTTGTTCTTGGGGCACTTTCTTTTGTATATTTACCACTGAAGAATTGTAAAGGTGTATACAGAGGTGGTTTTACTTTTTTATGCAATTTAGTATATGAAAAACATCTCCATATTCAGGGTATGTCAGGTACATTACCTCCAAATCCCATGATGGGACTTTTCTTTTGCACATGCAACATCAGGGGATCCTAGGTAGAAACATTCAGGTCCATGGCCTCAAAGTCTGTACAGAGATATTGTCTTTTTTCACTAAAATCCATGCATTTCTGCATTACTGATTTACTTTATAATTCTTATAATCCTTTTTCTTTAAGTGTGGAAACCTGTAATGTTTGATTCTGTTCCTCTCTTTTTTGAGCACTTCAAGATTTGTTAATTATTAATGAACTTTAATTTGTCAGAAAACAAATATTTTTTTTTTTTTTTAATCTTGTGAACTGCATTACTCTCTTGTTCTATTTATTCCTTTCATATACTTCCAGATCATGTTTTGGATACGCTCATCTGCATTTTTTACTCTTATAATTGCACAATTTTCAAGATGATTAGTTGTCCAGTTACTTAGCTTACTCTGGACATAATATTAATACTACTGCTCTTATTATTATTATGTTTCTATTTCTACCCCAACTATTAATTTTGATGTAGACTTAGGTAGAACTCTGTGTTTTGTCTGATTTGTTTTTCCCGTCTCTTTTACACCGCAGTTCATTGTTTATGATGCTGTCATCTCAGTCAAATCGGTGACTTATGTGCTACTTAACCTCTTCAACCTTATCAGTTTCTTGAGGTAGCATGTAGCTCTGGCTTTGGCTTTGGCAAGAACAAAGAGGGAAGGAGGGAGAGAGGGAAGGAAGGAAGGAAGGAAGGAAGGAAGGAAGGAAGGAAGGAAGGAAGGAAGGAAAGAAAGAAGGAAGGAAGATAGGTTTGAGAGCAGCCCTGAGGAGAAGGAGACTTGGGGGTGATGGTTGACGAGAAGCTCAACATGAGACAGCAATGTATGCTTGCAGCCCAGAAGGCCAACCATATCCTGGGCTACATTAAAAGAAGAGTGGCCAGCAGGTCGAGGGAGGTGATTCTGCCCCTTTACTCCGTTCTCGTGAGACTCTACCTGGAGTACTACATTCAGCTCTGGGGCCCCCAACATAAGAAGGACATGGAGCTGTTGGAACAAGTCCAGAGGAGAGCCACGAAGATGATGAGAGAGCTGGAGCACGTCTCCTATGAAGACAGGCTGAGAGAGTTGTGGTTGCTCAGCCTGGAGAAGAGAAGGCTCTGGGAAGACCTTCTAGCAGCCTTTCAGTACCTGAAGGGGGCCTAGAAGAAAGCTGGAGAGGGACTTCTTACATGGGCATGTAGCGATAGGATGAGGCATAATGGTTTTAAATTGAAAGAGGGTAGATTTAGATTAGATATTAGGAAGACATTTTTTACTGTGAGGGTGGAGAGACACTGGAAGAGGTTGCCTAGAGAAGTTGTGGAAGCCCCCTCCCTGGAAATACTCAAGGCGAGGTTGGATGAGGCATTGAGCAACCTGCTCTACTGGAAGGTGTCCCTGCCCATGGCAGCGGGGGTTGGAACTAGATGATCTTTAAGGTACCTTCCAGTCTACTAATCACACAACACTGTAAAAGTCAAACTGAGCACTTCACAAATTTCTGATGCAGTGCTACACTATCTGAAAAGTTATTAACTGGCAGAGAAAGCTGGACTTGGCTCTTCTGCTTTCAAGAAAACAGCTTACCTAGTAGTCTAGCAAAGAATTTTTTTTGTTTTTCTCTCCTCCTTTGACTCAATTACTCATTAAATAAACCTGAAAGTTCTTCAGGAGATGCTGAACTTGTTGTGTCCACAATATTTGAAAAGATTGGATCACATTTGTTAATATTTGAAGTGCAACATCTTCTCTCTTTTTCTTTCTCTCCAAGAGAGGCATGATCTGTCACTCAGGCTACAAGAGATTGTCACTGACTTCCTAACTAACTGCTCTTCTTCACTGCTTCGAGAGAGTCATATGCAAATGTTCCACCTGCAAGTTACAAACAACAGCTGCAGTGTACTACCAGTGGCAGTGCACCCTAAGGAAATTTGCAGATGATATAAAACTGGGTTGATACATCAAATGATTGTGCTGTCATTCAGAGAGACCTTGAAGAGCTGGAGAAATGGTCTGGCAGTAATCCCATGAAGTTTAGCAAAAGGAAATATAAAGCCCTGCCCCGGGGAAGAAGCAACTCCAGGCACCAGGACAGGCTGGTGGTCAACTGGCTGGAAAGCAGCTTTGCAGAGAAAGACCTGGGAGTCCTGGCAGACAAGAATCCGACCATGAGCCAGCAGCATGCCCTTGCAGCCAAGAAGACCAACAAGTTGCATTAGGAAGAGTGTTGCAAGCATGTTGAGGGAGGTAATCCTTCCTCTCAGCTCAGCGCTGGTGAGGTCACCTCTGGAGTGCTGGGTCAAGGTCTGGGCTTTCCAGTACAAGAGAAACATGAGCTTACTGGGGCAAGTCCAGCAAAGGGCCATAAAGATGATGAAATTATTGGAACATCTTTCATATCAGGAGAGGCTGAGAGCTGGCACTGTTTAGCCTGGAGAAGAGAAGGCTCAGGAGTGGTCTCACCAATGTAGATAAAAGCCAGGCTATTTTCAGTGGTCCCCACTGACATGACCAGAGACAATGGACACAAACTGAAACACAGGAGGCTCTCTCTCAACATCAGGAAACACTTTTGTATTGTGACTGAGTGCTGGCATAGGTTGCCCAGAGAAGTTGTGATGTCTCTATCCTTGGAGATATTCAAAAACAGTCTGGACATGGTTCTGGACAGGCTGCTCTAGCTGATCCTGCTTGAGGAGGGAGAGTGGACAGCATGACCTCTAGAGGTGCCTGCCAACCCAACCATTCTGTGATTCCATGATTCTGTCACTTCAGTTGAAAATGCTCTCAATTCCTTTCCTTTGATACTGTTGTGCTTGGCATAAGATAATTAAAGAAACATGGTCCAAACTGGAAAAGAAAGACTAATGTGTATAACAGGTGTAGAACATGTAACAGAAAAGTATGCACAGTATACACATTATATGGTATGCAATATACTGTGTACAAGTAATTCTCACATAGATAGTTCTTTAATATAGAACACTCCATGGCAAAAGGTGGGATCTAATCTCTACCCCAAATATATATTTACAATCAATTACCTTTCGATAAAATTGTGTGTTCCTTTCAGTCTATGTTAGACCCACATGATTGCTCAGCTTTTGGAAATAAAACTTAAAGCTGCAACAGCCAGAATTAGTGGTTGGGGGAAAAAAAAGTGTGCAAGGCTACTAGGATGAGAGAGCCAATTCTTCCCCGCACCTTCATTTAGGTAGCAAAACCCTACACAAAGTTTAAGATTTAAGACAATGCTGTGTTTAAGACTTCTTATAGGTTGACTTATTCAGGCACCTTCTTCCATGCATGTCTTTAAGGGTACATCTATAAAAGGGAACTAGACAGTAAGCTCAAGAATTGCTCTCCAGAGTGTCCACATTACGAGACTGTGGAATCCCTTAAGCTGCCCGGATTTGCTTGATCTTCTCCACTTAGCTGTCCAAGGATAAATTATAATAGAGAGAATGAGCCGTAGACAGAGAGGACATGATCCAGTCACAGAATCACAGAATCATTTTGGTTGGAAAGGAACTTTAAGATCATCAAGTCCAACCATTAATCTAACACTACCAAGTCAACCACTAAACAATACCCCTAAGCACTGCATCTACACATCCTTTAAACATCTCCAGGGATGGTGACTCCACCACTTCCCTCAGTGGCCTGTTCCAATGCGTGATAACCCTTTCAGTGAAGAAATTTTTCCGGATATCCAATCTAAACCTTGCCTGGTGCAACTTGAGGATATTTCCTCTCGTCTTATCATTTGTTACTTGGGAGAAGACATCAACACCTGTCTTGCTACAACCTCCTTTCAGGTAGATGTAGACAGCAATGAGGTTTCCCCTCAGGCTCCTTTTCTCCTGACTAAACAACCCCAGTTCTTTCAGCTGCTCCTCATAAGACTAGTGCTGTAGACCCTTCACCAGCTTTGTTGCCTTTCTCTGGACTCGCTCCAGTACCTCAATGTCTTTCTTGTAGTGAGGGGCCCAAAACTGAACACAGTATTTGAGGTGTGGCCTCACCAGTGTCAGGTGTACTTCCCACCAGAAGTACAGTGGGACAATCACTTCCCTTGCCCTGCTAGCCACACTATTTCTGATACAATTCAATTCAAGAATCAGTTGCATCTAAACAAGTTTTCAGTATCTCCAGTGATGGATATCCCACAGTCTATTTGGGAAACTTGTTTCAATGTTTAACTATTTTCACTGTTATTTTTTTCTCCTAGAGTCTAACTGGAAGTTTTGTTGGTCTGCCACTTACATGCATTACTTCTTTTCTATTTGTTGTTCGCCTCTTTCAGAGACACCTTCAGAAAATTCTTTAAGCAGAATTAATAAAATTAAAATATTTAAAAATTGAAAAAACCTTGATAAAATATGTAGGATCTTTATTTTAAAAAGGTATACTATAAAAAAGAGCTGTCATGTAAAGGAAGAGATTTTGACACTACTTTTAAAGTCAAGAGCTACATTTTTTTTTTTGACTGAATTTTAGTACTAATATGTTTAAAATTTTCATTTATTTGTAATGTAATGTTAAAATAATAGACTTAATAAATAATCAGGGCAATTCATTTTTTATTCTATCTATATTAAGACCAACATTGTCAGAAATGTCTGTAATTAATAAGAAAAACAAAATTTAATCTTATGAGCAACTATGTCAGGTTAATAATTCAATAAACTCAGTATTGTATTTAAACTGTAGTAAATCTTACATCAATTTCCTAATAACTACAAGTGTAAATAGATGGGTGCAAAAGTTAAAAACGAGTCTAGTTTCCATAAAATTAGTGATCACATAATGAGTAGTGAACACAATGATTCTGATGTGTTTGTGTTATTGAAATAGGTAGCTATTTCAAAATATAGATATATCGAAATAAATGGCCAGAAGAATTGAACAAATTCTCATAACATAGTCTATTAATTATCAGAAAAACTGTTATATTATTTTTTTAATAAGTCTATTATTTTTAAACCAATTCTAGTAATATGTTCTGATATTTGCAGACTTTGAAAACATAGGGAGTTAATAATAGAAAATAGAGATTGTCTCATATTTATTTATATGAAGATATTGATCTTTGTGAAGACTAGAAAGGGCCATCAATACGTTGATCACCTACTCCAAACTTCTAGAACTCTTCAAAGGTTTACCAGAGAACTAACTTTGCATAGTTGAAATTTAGAGGCATGAGTTTCACCTTAGTAAGTCCTGTCACTAAAAAGGTTTCAAGTGCACAGCCTCTATTTTAGTATCTACTAAGAAGCTTTTGTGGTTACTGTCAGATTTTTCTACCTGTCCAGTTATTTTTCCATCTGGACAATGCATCTTAAAAGGAGGCCTGCTCTGTTACCCTCTAGAGACATTGGAGGATAGACTGGGAAACTAAGGTGAGTCAGATATGGTCCTACATTTTATTTATTTATTTACTTTAAAAATCTTACTTAACCCAAGCAAGATTAAGATAAAATATGAATAAAAATATGTAGTCAAAATAGTTAATTCAGACAGGATAGTTAACAAGTGCATAGATAAAGCATGAATAAAAAAACCTACTAAAAATAAAACTTCATCAAAAATATGTTTCTTCTTTATTCAGCTAACTTCTGTCCTCTTTAGTAAGATGGTTGAAAGGTTTTATTTTTGCATCACTTATGCATCAGTTTATAATTGTTCTGAAGAGCTTATTTGAGAGCCTCAGTTAGAGAGGGCTTGCCTTAGAAAGCTTTATTTAAAGAATATTTTTAAACATTTCTCTTCAAGGATATCCTTAGCTCCATCTGAGTGATGTTCATTCTCCTAATCAATTTACCTTCTGAAGTCTTTGACAGTGTCCAGGCACGTTTAAGTTTTCATTCAGGACCTCGTGTTTCCCCTCATTATTTAAGAGACAGTTGGATCATTTTTAGTTAAGCATCATGTCTCTTATTTTCATGCATAAATATATTTTTAGACAAGATGTCAATCTCCTATCCTAGCTTGGCTAGCAAACAACTCCTTACCAAGAAGCAGTACAACTGACCTCCTTTCTCTTTTTCTGACCAATTGCCATGTTTCAGTAAGAAGTGTTTCTAACATTCAGCCTATTTTAACAAACTTTCATCCTATAAACATCTAAAAAGGGTAACTTTGAGTAGCTCACTATTAACTCTCAACTGGAACCAGGCAAAACAATAATAGAACAATTTTTTTTGATTGACTGAAATGCTTCTCTGTTTCTTAACCATAGAAAAAATAAATATGGAGATAGTAATTTGAGGAATATGTGCAGTATATGTTTTTAATATTCATACAAATTCATTATTTTAATATACTCAAACTAAAGCAGGACAACATGTCCTGACAGAGGTTGTTTTTATATTTATAAAGACAAGAACAGGATGGTGCAATTGTCCTTATTTTTGTTGCTTTTTAAAGGGGAAGGCAAAGAGTTGTTCTTGTCAGGGGACGAGATACTAATCTGGTTTGTTTTTCTTTAATTTAAAAAAATATTTCAGACACTGACTAGCTGTGCCTTTATTGATTTATATATTGCTATTCAGCTTACGATGACTTAGGTCATTTGGCATGATTACGATTTCACTTAAGTTTATGACTTCTGATGAGATGATTCGTGATTCATGGACAATCCCAAAAGTGTAGATTTTCTATCCTTTTCATAATCAGTCTCAGATCAAGCTGACATAATAACAGCTCAGCCATGCTTCACTGAACAGCAACAGACTTCGTACTTTCCCAAGAGTGCTTGACAGCCAGGCTAAGGAGTATACCAGGTAAAGAACAGGACAGGATACAGTCTGCTATCTTCCTGGTATGTCCTTGAAAAAAATACATCTGCACCAAATCCAGTCTTTAATTTCAGGCAAAATAGCTTAAAAAGGTTTAGCTTTAATGTGTGAGAGAATGAGGAATTGTAGAGTTCTGTAAGTGAAGAAATGGTCGATCATAAAAAAAACCTGCCCAAATTTGTTTGAGATAGATGTCAGGAAACTTACTTTTTATAGACTGTGAATCCCTTCCTGATGTGCATTGATCAGAAGGAGTTAGCTTTATGAAGTACATGTTGAAAAGAAACTTGACTGGACAAAATGAATGGATTTTTAATAGATGTCATATTAAAAGGCACTTGGTTTTCATTAGTAATAAAAATTAGGTCTGTAATCTACATTCCCAACTACACCAGAAATAAAATATTTTCATTCTTTTAATCAAAAGTACTTCTGGTTACTTTTAGCAGACTTGCCTGGCAAACCCTTTTCAGATCATGAATTCGGGTTGCCGGTGTTTGAGATATGTATTATACAAGTCAAGGCATGAGGTCTTTGTTTAATGAAAAAAACAAGGTAAAATTTCTAAAAGACTTAGTTGTGTCCTGAAAGGAACATTATCTAGAGTTAGGAGAAACAGTTATCCTTAGATATTGTGGAAAATATATAACATTTCACTGGCCCGCATTAGGTGCTTGATACGTGAGAGGTTATGAACTGGTTATGCTTTTTCCCACCATGAATGTTTAGATGGCCATTAAATCTATACCAATGACTGATGTTCTCTCACCATGTACCCTAGTTAATTAAAGGGAATGTAGGATTAGAAAGGATGCTTTAGATCATTAAATTGCCTGGTGTTGCAAGGAACCACATTTAATACTTTTTTTCATAACTGAATTGAGCTCTTTTGCAGGGTGATGGCTTTTTGTTTTTTTTAAGAATGTTCAGTGATTTCCCCCCACTACTTTGCAAGTCTGCTCCTGTACCTCCTTGCTCAGATAGTTAAAATCTTTTGATAATTTATAGCCTAAATATACTTAAGACTAGTCTATATGAACTAGGGTTTTAGCCAATATTGTCTTTATTGACTAGCTATTAACTTTCTGTGCCATTTTCCATGGTATATTTATAGAGAGGTCATCTTTCTTCTCAGTCTTCATTTTGCCAGGCCAAACCATACAAGTTCTGTCATTCTCCATAAGATGAAGTCTCTTCAGACTCCTAACTGTCCAAGTAGCCGTTCTCTGTTCTTTCCCCAGTTTGAATTATCTTCTTTGAACTTCGGTGCACGGAACAGTAAGCAACTTTATAAAGTAGTTTTAGTATCTCGTTGCCTCTATTAGGCATCCTGTCCTAGTAAAATTCCCTTCATGTTGGTGTGTCATCATAATACTATGATTATTCAGTGCATATATTCCCACAGAAAATTGGTCCCATATTATTATGAGTCTCTAGATAAAATTTTTTTCAATTTTAAAACTATTGCAAATCTGAGCAATAAAAACAGTTTCATATGTGCTGAGTACACTATGGAAATGACATTAAGATGACAAAATTTTATTCTGAGGTGAGCCACAATCAGCATAACATTGCAGAACACTTACTATTGGGTTTTTTTTCCTTCCCAATTATACTTTTTTCCCCCTTTTTTCGAGAAAGTATTATTTTTAAAGCCTTTAGTTGTTTACATATTACTGGTCAAGACTCTAATCTTTCAAAGGAGAGTCTGCCTCAAATTATTTTAGTAGACAGATGATCAAACATTCCTTAAGCTGAAACCTTGTACACAAGCTCTATTTGAAGCCTTCTGAAGGAAAACTTATATTTTACCATGGTTTTTGTAAATTAAATTCTCTCTTGAAGAATAAAACTCTACCCAAAGTTCCAATAATGTAAGTGACAAGCAGAGTCATAAAGATAAATCTCAAGTAGCTAGTCTTGAATTAGAAAAAAATTCCCCAGTAACTGTGGGAAGAATATTATCGTCCAAAAGAGTGGTTCAGAAATGTTACATGGAGCTTGTTCCAAGGAAATATTTTCACAGCATGCCCCACAGTCCCATCAATGACTACTTAACATTTGATTTAATAAGAATAGTAAACTAACTCTAGTTATTTTAAAAACTTGGGATGAAAAAAACCCAAATAATTAATTAGTATTTTGCTCAGAGTTAAGGACACCCACTAAAGGATAACAGATGACATAGCAGAAACCATAGGGGAATTATGACTGAAAATTTAAGCAGTATAAATACAGCATCATAGGAAAATGGGGAGCTGGAGTCAATGACAAATAAGAAATGATAGATAGTAGTCAGCTGTGAAAGCTGATGATGACAAGCAATTTGTGTTTGATATATAAAGAGGAACTGAATGGAGAGATCCTCAAACATTTTGGCTGAGATTCTCACAGAGACGGATGCCTTAGGACCTTTTCACAGATTTCAGAGCCAATTTATTTTAGTGCATTACAATAGCTGATATGTTGTATTCATTTCTCTTCTGTTTAATTAATTTACAATGGTGTTGTTTCATGTGCCGCTTGCATTTATTGTGTGAAATGAAAGCTATTCAAATAAGGTCTGTTACACATTTGAAGAGTTTATTAATGTTACGGGGTGTTTTTTTGTCTCTGTATAATCACGCCAAGGTATAGATTTTTCAAATATGCAGTAGGCAAATAGTTCTGTGAAAGAAAACTGTGTTGCATGTGTTTGTGTTTATGGATCAAGCATCCTAAACAAATGAACCAGAGTTGTAAGATGAGAGAAACCCAGGTAACTGAATAACTCCTCAAGTCACCATCCATGCACACGTTTTTAAGTCAGCACCTCAAGGAAGAGAACTATTCAGGAAATAATGAGTCAGAATAGAAGCCAAGCACCTCCAGGAAATAATTAAGACACTGACTGTTCATGATATGAGTGAACACTTGAATACCAAAGCAAAGCATCTTACTTTCCAATTATTTCTCCTCTTCTCTATAATGAGCAGGACAGTAGTAACAGACAGCCAAGAACAACTAATGGTATTACCTTGGTGGCATATTTGTGGATTGGTTAAACCACTGATTAAACTGACAGACTAGTCCTTATCCTCCTGGGAAACGGATTAGATGCAAGTACTTTGCTGTAACTTGATTATTCAAGCAGTCCTTGAAGGATGACAGGTACCACAAATCATGCCTCATATGAGCTGCAAACCTATGTCAAATTTAATTAACATTAGGCAGCACATACAAGTGCTTCAGAATGAGGGAAACAAACTGAATTATTGATGAAGGTTTTTGTTTACATCAGAATCTAAACATGACCTTTTGACTTTGGTATTCTAGTGTATACAAGAAACACATCTCTTGCTTTTCTTTTCAGTGCAGCAGAATGCCGATGTGTTTTAGTGTGATAGCATATTTCTTCCCGATATGAATTTGCACTGTGTTTATGCTTGATGTCCTGAGCTTGGTAGGCTTGAAAAGGTTTTAAAAGGTGGAACAAAGATTGAAGTTGTGCATTAAATCATTCTCTGCAGTGACTCACTTTCAATGATGGTGTAAGGTTAGCCAGCAGTTAGCTCCCTACTTACATGTATAGTGCCGATCTAGGACTGGCAACATCCAAGACCTTCATTGCTGGCTGACATGTGGTTTGCACATGTACTCCTGGAAACAGAATGTGTTGCAGCAAATTTAACTCTGGTCTTTCCCTCTTTTCATTAATCACCACATTTGAGTCATGTATGCAAGGATGCTTAGTCTGACAGATTTATTTATATGGTAACTCCTCAGGATAGGGATTTAGAGCTGTGCATGTATTCAGCAGCTTCTGTCATGGAGTTGCAATCCCGTGATGATGCAACACTAAAATCTTTGCTCATTACCTCATAGGTGTCTGCAACAAGCAAACTGCTACAGAGAAAAGGCTGGGAGCATCAACATTAAGGGTAATTTCTATGAAGAAAATCCATTCCCAGGGGCTATTGATGAGAGAAAGAAATCTGACAAGGTTACTATAACTACTACATACCAATAAAAGGAATATTTTCTTGCTTTCACACAAAGAAAGGTATAATACTAATCCATATTTCTAAGTGAATGCTAAGCAGATATCTCCTCTTCTATATAAACATATAAACCCAAATTTCTTTTAGAACAAACGAATGTGTTAAGATCATTTCATAGAAATGGTCTCTACTTTCATAGAATGGTTTGGATTGGAAGGGACCTTAAAGATCATCTATTCCCAAGCCCCCTGACATGGGCAGGGACACCTTACCACTAGACCATGTTGCTCAAAGCCTCATCCAACCTGGCCTTAAACACTGACAGGGAGGGGGCATCCACAACTTCTTTGGGCAACCTGTTCCAGTGTCTCACCACCCTCACAGTCAAAAATTTCTTCCTAATATCTAACCTAAATCTACCCTCTTTCAGTTTAAAACCATTCCCCCTCATCCTGTCACTATATGCTCTTGTAAAAAGTCCCTCTCCAGCTTTCCTGTGGGGCCCCTTCAGGTACTGAAAGGCTGCTAGAAGGTCTCCCCAGAGCCTTCTCTTCTCCAGGCTGAACAGTCCCAACTCTCTCAGCCTGTCTTCATAGGAGAGGTACTCCAGCCCTCTGATCGTCTTCGTGGCCCTCCTCTGGACTCACTCCGACAGCTTCATGTCCTTCTTATGTTGGGGCCCCCAGAGATGGATGCAGTACTCTTAGTGGGGTCTCACGAGAACGGAGTAGAGGGGCAGAATCACCTCTCTCGACCTGCTGGCCACACTTCTTTTGATGCAACCCAGGATACGGTTGGCCTTCTGGGCTGCAAACATACATTGCCGGCTCACGTTGAGCTTCTCGTCAACCGTCACCCCCAAGTCTCCTTCTCCTTAGGGCTGCTCTCAATCCATTCTCTGCCCAGCCTGTATTTGTGCTTGGGATTGCCCCGACCTATGTGCAGGACCTTGCACTTGGCCTTGTTGAACTGCATGTTGTTCTCACAGGCCCAGCTCTCAAGCCTGTCAAGGTCCCTCTGGATGGCATCCCTTCCCTCCAGCGTGTCGACCACACTGCACAGCTTGGTGTCATCGGCAAACTAGCTGAGGGTGCACTAAATCCCACTGTCCATGTCGCCGACAAAGATGTTAAACAGGACCGGTCCTAATACTGACCCCTGAGGAACGCCACTCGTCACTCGTGTCCACTTGGATATTGAGCTATTAACCGTAACTCTTTGAGTGCGACCATCCAGCCAATTCCTTATGCACTGAGTGGTCCATCCGTCAAGTCCATGTCTCTCCAATTTAGAGAGAAGGATGTCATGCGGGACAGTGTCAAATGCTTTTCACAAGTCCAGGTAGATGACATCTATTGCTCTTCCCCTATCCACCAAAGCCATAACCCCGTCATAGAAGGCAACCAAATTTGTCAGGCACAATTTGCCCTCAGTGAAGCCATATTGGCTGTCACCAATCAACTCCTTGATTTCCATATGCCTCAGTATAGTTTCCAGGAGGATCTGCCCCATGATCTTGCCAGGCACAGAGGTGAGACTGACTGCCCTGTAGTTCCCTGGGTCTTCCTTTTTCCCCTTCTTGAAGATGGGGGTTATGTTTCCCCTTTTCCAGTCAGTGGGAGCTTTACCAGATTGCCACGACTTCTCAAAAATGATGGATAGAGACTTAGCAACTTCACCCGCCAGTTCCCTTAGGACCTGTGGATGCACCTCATCAAGTCCCGTAGACTTGTGCACCTTCAGGTACCGTAGATGGTCTTGAACTTGATCTTCTCCTACAGTGGGTGGTTCTTCATTCTTCCAGTCCCTGCCTCTGCCTTCTGTTACTTGGGTGGTGTGGCCAGAGCACTTGCCAGTGAAAACTGAGGCAAAGAAGTTGTTGAGTACCTCAGCCTTCTCCATATTCTGGGTAACCAGATCTCCTGTTTCCTCTGGAGAGGGCCCACATTTTCCCTAGTCTTCCTTTTATCACCAGTGTACCTCTAGCAGCTTTTCTTGTTGCCCTTGACATCCCTGGTCAGATTTAATTCTGTCAGGGCTTTAGCTTTTCTGACCTCATCCCTGGCTGCTCGGACAATTTCTCTGTATTCCTCCCAAGCTACCTGCCCTTGCTTCCACCCTCTGTAGGATTCCTTCTTGTGCCTGAGTTTATCCAGGAGCTCCTTGTTAATCCATGCAGGCCTCCTGGCATTTTTACCTGTCTTCCTCTTTGTCAGGATGCATTGCTCCTGAAAGTGGAGGAGGTGGTCCTTGAATACTAACAAGCTTTCTTGGGCTCCTCTTCCCTCCAGGGCTTTATCCCATGGTACTCTATCAAGCAGGTCCCTGAAGAGGCCAAAGTCTGCTCTCCTGATATCCAGGGTAATGAGCTTGCTGCACGCCCTCCTTGCTGCCCTATGGATCTTGAACTCCACCATTTATAAATATATAGTATAATATATTTTGAATTCAGTACTTCTGTTTTTTAGGTATAGTCACAGAATCACAGAATCAAAGAATAAATGAGGTTGGAAAGGATCTCTGGAGGTCATCTGGTCCACCCCTCTGCTCAAGCAGGGTCACCTAGAGTAGGTTGCCCAGGACCATGTCCAGATAGTTTTTTAATATCACCAAGTATGGAGACTCAACAACCTTTCTAGGCAAACTATTCCAGTGCTTAGTCACCCTCACAATAAAAAAAAATGCTTCCTGGTGTTCAGAGGGAACCTCCTGTGTTTCAGTTTGTGCCCATTGCCTCTTGTCCTGACCCTTGGCACCACTAAAAAGAGCCTAGCTCTGTCCTCTTTGCCTCCTTCCTTTCGGGTATTTATAAACAGTCATAAGATCCCTCCTGAGCCTTCTCTTCTCTAGGCTAAAGAGTCTCAGGTCTCTCAGCCTTTCCTCATAGGAGAGATGCTCCAATCCCTTCATCATCTTTGTGATCCTTCATTGAACTCTCTCCAGTATGTCCACATATCCTTTGTACTGAGGAGCCCAGAACTGGACACAAGACTCCAGGTATGGCCTCACCTGTGATGAGTAGAGGTGAAGGATCACCTCCAGCAACCTGCTGGCAACACTCATCCTTATACAGCCCTGAATATCATTAGCCTTCTTTGCCGCAAAGGCACATTTGTGGCTCACGTTTAATTTGGTGCCCACCAGGACCCTCAGTCCTTCTCTGTAAAGCTGCTTTCCAGCTGGGTTACCCCATGGTGCATGGGGTTGTTCCTCACCAGGTGCAGGACTTCGTACTTCTTGTTGAACTTCAAGAGATTCCTGTCATCCCATTTTTCCAGCATTTTGAGGTCTCTCTGGATGGCAGCGTATTGGGTTTGAGTGTCAAGGTTTTGGTAGCAGGGGGGCTGCAGGTGTGGCTTCTGTGAGATGTCAGAAGCTTTCCCATGTCTGACAGAGCCAGTGCTAGCTGACTGCAAGATGGACCTACCGCTGGCCAAAGCTGAACCAATCAGCAGCAGTGGTAGTGCTTCTGTGATAACATAATTAAGAAGGGGTAAAATCTGCTGTGCAACAGCAGTGAGCGTGAGAAGAAAGGCTCATCAGAGACAACGCATGATGAACTGACCATGACGCCCATTCTCCATCCCCCTGCGCTGCTCAGGGAGAGGAGGTAGAGAAATTGGGAGTGAAGTTGAGCCCGGGAAGAAGGGAGGGATAGAGGGAAGGTGTCTGTAGTTTTGCTTTTATTTCTCTTTATCCTACTCCATTGTTAATTTTCAATAAATTAAATTAATCTTCCCTAAGTCAAGTCTGTTTTGCTCGTGACAGTAATTGCTGAGTGATTTCCCTGTCCTTAGCTCGACCCATGAGACTTTTGTCATATTTTCTCCCCCCCCCCAGCTGAGGAGGGGGTGTCACAGAGCAGCTTGGTGGCCAGCTGGTGGCAAGCCAAGTCAACCCACCACAGGCAGCATGATCCTCTGGCATATCAGCCATTCCTCCCAGTTTGGTGTCACCTGTAAACTTGCTGAGGGTACACCCTGTCCCATCATCCGGATCATTAATGAAGATATTAAACAAGACTGGACCTAGCTTTGATTCCTGGAGTATACTGCTAGTTGCTGGCCTCCAACTAGACTTTGCTCTGCTGATCACCACTTTCTGTGCCCAGCCATTCAGCCAGTTTTCAATCTGCCGCACTGCTTGCTCATCCAGCTCATACATCAACAGCTTCTCTATGAGCACTTTACGGGAGACAGTGTCACAGGTCTTCCTGTAGTCCAGGTAGACAATATCTACTGCTCTCTCCTCATCTATCAGACCAGTCACTTTATCACAGAAGTTTATTAAGTTGATCAACCATGACTTCCTCTTCATGAAGCCATGCTGACTACTCCTGATGATTTTCTTGTCCTTAATGTGCCTGGAAATGGATTCCAGGATTAGCTGCTCCATCACCTTCCCAAGGATCGATGCAAGGCTGACTGGACTGTAGTTCCTTGGATCCTCCTTCTTGTCCTTTTTGAAGATGGGGTGACATTTGCTTTCTTCCCGTCCTCAAGCACCTCTCCCAGTCATCGTGATTGATCAAAGATTGTCAAGAGTGGCCTCGCAACGACAACTGCCAGCTCCCTGAGCACTTGTGTGTGCATTCCATTAGGCCTCGTGAACCTAGGTATGTCTTGTTTGCCTAAGTATTCCATGACCTCTTCGACCAAGACTATGTCTCCCTTGCTCCAGCCTTTCTCCCTGGTCTCTGGGACCTGTGATTCCTGAAGGCCAGACTTGGTATTAAAGACTGAGGCAAAGAAGGCAGTCAGTACTTCCACCTTTTCCATGTCCTGTGTAACCAAGTCCCCTGTCTCATTGAGCAATGATCCCACATTTTCCCTAGTCTTTCTTTTGTCACCTGGGTTCTTGTAGATGCCCTTCTTGATGTTTTTGACATCCTTGGCTAGATTCAATTCCATCTGGGCTTTGGCTTTCCTGACTTCATCCCTGCGTGCTTGAACAATGCTTCTGTATACCTCTTGGGTTACGCATCCTTGTTTCCACCCTCTGTACACACCCTTTTTGTGTTTGAGTTTGACCAGGAGGTCCTTGTTCTTCCCTGCAGGCCTTCTGGCATTTTTGCCTGACTTTTTATTTGTTGGGATGGAGCTCTCTTGAGCTCGGAGGAAGATCCTTGAAAATTTACCAGCTTTCAAGGGCCCCTCATCTTTCTAGGGCCTTATCCCATGGGACTTTTCCAGGCACATCTTTGATAAGGCTGGAGCCTGCTCTCCGAAGGCCAGGGTTCTGAGTATGCTTTTCACACTCCTCCCTGCCCTCGTGATCATGAATACCATCTCATGGTCACTGTATCCAAGGCTGCCTTTGATCTTCACATCCCCAATGAGCCCTTCCTTGTTGGAAAGTATAAGGTCCAGTAGAACACCTCTTCTCATTGGCTTTTCTATCACTTGGAAGAGGAAGTTATCACCAATGCACCCCAGGAACCTCCTGAACTGTTTATACCCTGCTGTGTTGTTCCTCCAACAGATACCACAAATAACATTTTAACACATACCAGAAATAATATTTTTAACACAAGCCACAAATATTATTTTTAGTTATGTGAACTTTTGCAAGCTGGCTAAAAATCTAGAAATTCATATCTGGGTAGAAGTTGCTGTCTTCTGGGTATAAAACATGTAGGCCAGGTTTTTCATAGTATTTAGTGGAATGTAATAACCAATTACTTGTCTTTGTTTTGCTTTTAGCCTTTACAAATGACTCTAAGAATCACAAGTGCTTATAAAAGAATCAATTCTGAAATTTCCGTTATACTTTTTTCAGCTTATAAAGATCACTTGTCTTCAAGTACCAATTTTCACTAGTCCTTGGGTATCTGTTTTAGAGAGTTTTGACTGTGTTTAGTCACTGTCCTTTTTACTTTTTGAAGAAACTTGTAAGAGAATAATTTTCTCTGGAATAAAGAATCCCATTAAGGATCTACAACTTCAGAAAAATTGACATCACAAGGTAGCATTTATTACCTAACCGCCTCAGTGATGTCAATATTAACATAGCCTGCAGTATGAGGGTCTGGAAAAAATACAGCATCTTCATGATGATATAAGGAAGAAGAACATTTAGAATAGGAACTTGGAAGAGGTGGAACCATTAATATAATAAATTAAGATATAATTTATACAAACTCTAATCTTCTGTACTTTGTTGCTTCCAATAAAAAAATAAAGACCTTGAGATAAAATATCTTTGACATTGATATGCATACCCTTTGGGGAATAAAAAATTACCAACTCCCTGGATTTTACAGCTAACAATGTGTCATTTCTGATAGAATAATTATGATGTCATAAGCTTTTTTATGCTTCAGAAACATTCACCTGCACTATATTTTACATTTCAGAAGTGAATGAACTGTATCAAGAATTAAGGATACAGTAAATGCAGATTTCTACTTGTTCCAGATAATAATGCACCTAGGTGAAAATTCTTGGTCTACCTGAATTTCAGAAATATGATCTGTGATATAACGTGGTTCTTTAATATTAAATAATATTAAGAATTAGATATAATTTCTGAGATTCTCGGTGATGAACTGAGATTATTCACAATGTGTATGAAAGATAACAGCCTGCAGCTCTTCTAGTATTCATTAGAATGTTGTGGGGTTCTTTGTACTACAAGTACATGCACAGTACTAAGATTGCTAAAATCATTAAAAGACAATGGCAGCACTGATAAAAATTTCCCTTATGTGTATATATAGATATATATAATGCATTTCTTGCCAATAATGTAATTTTTCTCTTTAATCTTCATGTTAGGTTATGCCTAAGCTTTGTTCTTGTCTCTCTCTTGCTCTCATCTTTCTTCTTGTAAGATATTTTACTGAAAATTTCAACACTGATCGTCACATATACAGCTGACATCCTCCTTCAAATAACATCTCACAGATTTCTCTGTCTTTTGGTTTGTAGTAACTGCTGTCCACACAATTAACTTCTTATTTGTTGCTAGAAGAGCTGAAATATACCTTTACTAGCTGAAATATCATCCTTAACTTCTCTATGTACTTACTATCTATTTTTTAAGAAATGTAAAACATGATTGCCGTTTTACTTTCTTGAGCTTCACACATATGAGACCATGGATTTCAACAGAGTTATTCTTAGCATTTTAAAAAGTGGGATAAATAATCAGACCTTTTGTTTGTTGTCAGTACTAGCAATTTTGGAATTATTATTGCTCTTTAATTTTAATTTCTTCTTGAATTATTTTTTTCGTAAAAGCTATTTCACTTTCAATAAAACACTGTTTTGTATTAAAAATCACTCACTAGAGAATTCCAAAGTAGCTTTACAGATGTCAGTTATTGTAGCTGAAACTGTCTTTCTCAATCTTAAAATCATTTTGATTGAAAATGGGTTTTTTAAGAAACTTTTTTTTATTAAAATTGTAAAAAATGCATCCCTGGAATTGTATAATTCACTTTTATTTTCTGCTGCTGAGAAAATAAACACATAAGCTATTATTTAATTGCAGTACAGAGCATGAAATAATCAAGACAGTTGTGACTGAGATATGTTAATATGTTATTCCTGATATGTGTTAATGTTGTTCCTCTTGGTTATCTGAATCAAGGGAGGAGGAAATTAATCAGACAATTATGTAGTCAGGAAATATGATATGAATAAGTAAATTGTTGCATTGTATGGAGCCAAAAAGACCTTAGATGGCATGCTACACTGCTGTCTCTAACTCTTTTCTTTCTGCTTTGTCCTTCACTACTCTTTTGGAAAATGCGGAAAATTCTTATACTTGCTAATCAAAAGACTGATGATAATTTCACACTTTCCCCGTGATTTTCTGATAGCTGTGACCCTACATTACTTATGATTCTGTAATGGTATTGAAAATTCATTTTCATATGAGAATTCTATTTTGAAGATGGCCTGACATCTGAAAAATGTGCTCAAACATTCTATAGTCTTGTTAATACTGAGATAAACAGCTGAATATGGTATGTTCAAGATACACCAAACTGAAATGAATGTTTTAGCCAGGTATTCATTATATATTCAATCACCAGCTTTGTATCAGACTGAGACCTTCTAAAACAAGTCAGGATTCAAGACTTATTAACATCATGAATCTTGTAAAGATGGTGCTTTGTTTTTCTTAACCTGAATAAGGCTATTTAAATGTTGCACCAACTGAAAGTTGCAGCCATCCTCCAGTTGCTCATTACTGACTGTCTTCTCCCTCCATGCCTCATACGTAAGAGCTGAAGCATTTGTATGTCTCCACAACGCCTCTCAGTCAAAACGAACTATCAAAACTCTAGTTTTTGAATTGTTTAAAGTAATCTGGCTCATGTTTTGCTCTGAAAGATTAGGGGCTGTGCTCACAATCAGATAAGACTGTGGTTTCTGGATACAAAATCTTCAGTCAATATTTGCTTTTTTTTTTTGGCATTTCTCATCTTTAACCACCTGTTCCCACTTCTGTTCCATGCATGCAGTATTCATATGATGTGTTGTCATGACTACTTGTGATACGCTGTGAAGCAGACAGAAGATTCAATCCAATTAAAACATACAAAAAATGTTTGTTAATTCCTAAAAGTAGTTGTGCTGCTCTACGGGCCATAAAGGACAAGCGAGAGTCAGCAATGGAACAACAATGGAAGAGGAAACAAGAAGAATATACTCACATCAACTATGTCAGCTTATGAGAGAAAAATAATTTTGGAGAAAAAGAATTTTAGAGAAAATGTTATTGTAACCAGAGTATATCCTTCATCCTGAAAATACAGTAACCTTTTTGTTACAGTTCCATTGTACATGAAAGAAAATGAATTATCAAACCCCAATAAAGTATCATCAAAAACAGGTGCCAAAAACTTGGTAAAGAAAATGTTATGCTTAAGTAACTGAATTTCTTATTTCAGCTGCAAAACCCACACTAAGCAATGTAGTATAAATGATATATTTTATTGTCAATTTTACCTTTCACATTCGCTGGTGCATTTGGTATTTATAGAGAGTTTGTTATGTTTAATAGCAAACAAAGGACTTTTTCTCAGGAACCGAATAGGGCAATAATATATATAATATATTTATATTCCCACATATAAGGTGGGAAGAGAATAAACTCTCAGAGCGGGGCTTTACATTCTATGCATGCTGGGATGCCTAAGCGAGGCCACCAGAAATAAAGTTGTGTGTGTAGGCTTAGACGTTAACTTTCGTAGACTCATAGAATAACTCAACTAGGAAGAGACCCATAAGGATCAAGTCCAACTCCCTGCTCCTCATAGGACTACATCAAACTAAACCATATGACTAAGAGCACCCAGATGCTCCTTGAACTCTGACAAGCTTGGTGCTGTGACCACTTCCCTGAGGAACCTGTTCCAGTGATCGACCACCCTCTCAATGAAGAACCTTTTCCTAATGTCTTATCTGAACTTCCGTTGACCCAGCTTCATTCCATTTCCTCGTGTCCTATCCCTGATCACCAGAGAGAGGAGATCAGCACCTTCTTGTCTGCTTCTCCCCTTGAGGAAGTTGTAGACTGCAATGTGGTCACTCCTCAGCCTTCTCTTTTCCAAGCTGAACAAGCAAAGTGACCTCAGCTGCTCCTCTTAAGTCTTGCCCTCGAAACCTTTCACCATCTTGGTGTGAGGGACCAAAATGGTGAATAGATATCTCAAAGTTTGCTTATGCATGTGTACCTGGACACTTGGGTGCAGGAGAAAGTGTCCAGACATGCCTAGGCAGCCACTTGCTTCTGTCACTCAAACTTGTTTAAACAGGAGTGAGCACAGGTCCCTGTCACCTGCCTGTCAAAACTCAGACCCAAGGCACGTGGACACATTCATTGGATGTAGCAAACATGGGCACACACCCATTGGACGGGACAGGTGCACACGCCCACCCTCACCCCCTGTAAGAAGAACTGCACAGACAAGCCTGAGGTCCACCGTTCCCACTGCTTCTACTTCGTCTGTGTGAGCTGCTGCCTTCACCCTGCTGCGTCACTCACCGCTGGAAGACGAAAGACCCATGTTATGACCCATCACTGGACCCATGGCGGTGACTATCCTTGCACATCTCTCTTTCTCTCTCGGAATGCTCAGTTATTTTTCCCCCTATATTTCTTACCTTCCCTATCGCTCAGTTTCCTATACCTTTGTTCAATAAAGCGGCTTGTTTGACAGCATTTGGCCTCGTTTGTGCCTTAATCTCGCCTCTTGGGATCACAACAAACCTTCTTAGGGCCCAGACTCGAACCCGGGCTCCGACACTTGGTCACCCTCCTCTGGACACACTCTAACAGTTCTTATATTGAGGTGCCCAGACCTGCACACAGTACTTGAGGTGGGACCGCACCAGTGCAGTGTAGAGTGAGACAATCACCACCCTCGACTGGCTATCTATGCTGTGCTTGATGCACCCGAGGACACAGTTGGCCCTTTTGGCTGCCAGGGCACACTGTTGACTCATATTCAACTTGCCGTCAACCCAAACCCCCAGATCTCTTTCTATGGGGCTGCTCTCCAGTCTCTTGTCCCCCAGTTTGTATGTATAACCAGGATTGCCCTGTCCCAGGTGGAGAATCTGGCACTTTCTCCTGTTAAATTTCTGTTTCATTGTGCCTAAAGTTTCATTGTATCTAAATCAAGACAGGCTTTCAGTCTCTGAAATCACAGATTACTTAACCGTGTCTGCTGACCAGCTGCTAAGAAGAGCATATCTAAGATTAAAAAAAAAAAAAAAAAAGAAAAAAACAGAAAAAAAAAGAAGGTGCAAAGAATACATGGCAGACACTAGTCCATTTTTTTTCAGCTAAGGTCTTGGAACTGTTGTGAATGTTATTTAATCTCTTTTTCTTGATACCTTCTTCCTAACTTCCTTCATACACCTCCAATGCAGTATATCTATCCTATATTTCTCATTAGCAACTAAGTCAGTAGATTTGTTACAGTTTCAAAACCAGGATTTTTTTTTTCCTTTAACAGCTTGTATCTCTTTTACATCCTATTTCATTTCCCAATAAATATTAATTCATTAATTATAATATATTTAGTTAAAATAGGTTTAGACTGTGTTTTTCTTGCAGTGGAAGGTATTTATATGATTAATTTTGAAAAACCTGGTAATAATTTTTCTCAACAATACACCTGTTAGGATTAAGGTTCATATTCAGACATCTAAACCTAGGTGTCAGTGACAAAGGTATCTAACCTCTGTCACATGTTACATCCTAGTTTAGGATCCTGTTTTAATCAAAGGACATGAGGTCAGTATCATGAGTCTGGAGAACTGCACTGTTGGCTGTTATAAATGAGGACTAAAAAAAATTGAATAATTATGGTTTATTGCCAATGATATGATCAGAAAAGCAAGCCGCAATAAGCAAAGACAGCGCTGGGCGGCCGGGGAGTCACCACTCCCCCAAGACACGCGCCGAATCACACGGAAGACACCAATTTATTAGGTAAAGCATACATATTCATTAAGATGAGTAAGGGTTGTTACACTTAGTTTCTGGGAATGGGTGTAATTATGTTAATTATTTCCAGGAACCCTCATTATTTGTAAATTTCCTCCTGTTTGTGTTCTGATAGTTCCTCTTGCTGGTGTTTGCCGTTAGTCGGTTGTGTTGATAATTCCTTATCTAGTTACAAGCTCAGCATATGTTATTTAAACCTACTATCTCTACCTAACAGGCTGGTCATCTAGGACCACATTTTTCTTGTTACATGAATCATCCCATTTATGCCCCCCCCCTTTTTATACAGTCCTTTGTTCCTGTCTAAGTGGTCTCCAGAATCCTCTGTGTTGTGTCTGTGCCCAGGTCCAGTTGTTAGGTGGTCGTTATCGGTCTCCTGGTGGTCGTTGAGACGAAGGTCGAAGTCTTCCTCAGGTGTCCTGGAGTGGACTTGGTAATTTTAGTTAGTTTGCGCAGACCAACCCCCTCCCTTGAGTTGCTTAGTCATAGGGATGACAGTTTCCTTGATTAAACAGTTCTTAGGACTGCTTTAGCAAGCGTATAGATAAGGCAGCAGTTGTTTCTGTATATAGCATTAGTCAGCAAGCAAGTGAGCAGATGTTTACTTATCAGTATGTTTGTGGCTTCTCTTAACTAAGTTACAGTGAAGCCCCCTACACCCACATACGATTTTATGAACAAAGTTAACCCGTTTATTACATTGGCCACTACACTGCTGTCCAAAAATATGCATCTACTTTAGAGCAAAATGAATAGTTGTCTGTGTTGACTAAAGGCTACATTCAGCTTGCCTGCAGAAAGCCTATTGCTATTTGAGGTGACTGTCAATGAAGAGGGCTGGAAGATCAGACAAAGGACATGTGGGAGACTTTTACCTTTTGGAGTAAAGGCCGTATGTCCGACAGAATGTCTTCGAACACCATAAATGCTAATAAATGTCTATGTTGTAGTAATTAAATTGAGCTCTGGACCACTGCTGCTTGTGTTGGATACATGTGTATGCGTGTGTGTGTGTGTGCATGTGGCAGAGAGTGGCAGAAAGAATGTCTCTGTAATTAAATGCTAGGTTTATGAAGAAAACGAGATAGGCTTATGAAGAAAACATGATTAATACTTCAAATCTTATATTTCTTAATCTTTTAAACCTTGTTCTTTTTCTAATGCTATTCTTAAAATCAGATTTACTTCAAAAGGTGAAAAATGATTGCTTTTCTCACTAAAAAATATTTTAATGCAGCATTGTGTGTCTTTAACTCCTTTGATAATTATGTTTGCTGTATTCTTAGAAATATTTTTCTGTGTATATACATTATATGTTTTTTATCTGAGAAGGAGAACTAGACATATGTCTCAGAATAAATGCAACTTAAATTTAAATTAAGTTTCTTAATCATTATGCTTCTGTAGTTGTCACATAATTTCAAAGTCAAAAAGATTGTCTATAAAATGTCTCTAGTTATCTCCAAATACAAGTACACAATTATAGGAGATTTAAGTGCAGAACATAAATTCAGACATTACAAATATTCTGCAACTATTATATCTGAAGATATTATTTTGTGGAGAATTATAGTTTAGACTTTGACAAACAATAGTGGTTTTTTTTTATAGAAAATGAAGTGCATGAGCTATACATGTTTAGGATAACTTTTTATTAAAACTAATCCTTTGGTAAAGCAGACTGCGATTTGCAACTGCTTTCTAGGAGAGCAGGAATCAAGTCAAAATTCTTATTGTTAGGACTTTAGTTAAACATACTGTGATGAGACATAAAAAGAAGTCAAAACAGGATTGGGTTTTAGGGGGTTTTGTTATTGTTTCTTTTTTTCATCCTTTCTTTTGCTCGATTGGAAGAATATGAACAAGACCAATCCTTTGATAATTTTGATGACAGAAAAAAAAATAGCAGAGATATTTTGCTTAACTAGACTAAAGGTTATATACATCAGTCAAAGTAGTTCTTCAGAAGGTTGAAGAGGAAATTCAATTAGCAAAGTAATTTGATATTGAGTTATGCTTTATGTGCTGTGATTACCTGTTGCACTAGAGAAAAGTTAAAAATGGAAAAAAAATAAAACTCCAATACATATTATTTATAGCTATGAGTTTTCAAAACGTGCTCAGGAGCCCTGGAGGTTTCAAGCTTTCTTTAACTGTTTGCTACAACATTTATGGAGACACTAATAGTATTTTTTCATTATTGGCATGAATTTCATTATTGTTATGAAATAACTATTACAGAAAACTGTAATAGTTATCAGTACAGTTATTCTATACATAAGCCCACGTTTCCTTATTAAGAAAAAAACTCCTGTTAATAAGCACAGAAAATATAAAAGCACAAAGAAAGGATAAAATAAAAAGGTTATTGAGATCCTGATTGCTATGTGTTAAAACTTGATACACCAAGTCTGTGTAACCCACAGCTGTGGCCTTCCAGGATGTTTGATTTCAACAGCAGTAAAAAGAGTCACAAGTCAGGCAATACCTAAACCACAGTAAGTATGAAACAGTCACATTCAGTTTTGGACTGTCCACTTCAACTATAGCCTAGTCTTTGCAGGCTAAGAAATAATATATTTATTTGGTTGGTTTTTTGTTTGTTTGTTTATTTCTCCTCCTGTTATATTACATTTGTGATATAAAACAAGTCTGTAGAACTTTTACGGTCAGTACATAACAGTTCCTGTCTGCCATTCCTTCCTCTGCATTGCCTTTTCCCCCGCTCCAGCGTGGGTCCTTCCATGGGCTACATTCCTTCAGGATAAGCCTTCTCCAGTGTGGGCTCTCCACTGGGCACACTGTCCTTCAGGAAATATCTCCCTGTTGTGGCATGAAGTCCTCCATAGGCTGCAGTGTGCTCCAGTGTGGTCTTTTCCACAGGTTGCAGGGAAATACCTACTCCATTGTGGTCTTCTCCATGGGCTTCAGGAGAATCTCTGTACCAGCTCCTGGATCACCTCCTCCCCCTCCTTCTTCTCTCACCTTGGTATCTGAAGGGCTGTTTCTCTCACATTTTTTCTTACTCCTCACCCTTGGACAGTGTTTTGCCCTTTCTTAAATATGTTATGACAGAGGCACCATCATCTTGGCTGAGGGACTCGACTGTGCCCTGTGGTGGGTCCATCGGAGCTGGTTGGCACTGGCTGTGTCCAGGATGGGGCAGTCCCAACCTCTTCTCACAGAGATGACCCCTGCAGCCCTCTGCTGCCAAAACTCAGCTGTGTGAACACAGTAGAAATGTGTATAAATAATCCTTGCTGATTTGTTTGAGAGAGGACAAAGTATACATCTTCTGATCTTGCTCAGTTTTCAGGAATGTAAAAAATTCATGTATGCCACATGGCTTATTGTGTCAGAAACCCACTGTATAGTGAGGGGTTTTTCTGGTGCCTACAATGTTGGATCGAGTAAACACGTGTAGTGCTATCCTAACAGTGATTAATCAACACGGCTTCCAGTGAGAAACAGTAAAATGTTGCAAGGACTGTGGTACTTTGTCACGACTCCATAATACTTCAAGGAGGTAATGTTCAGGGAACTTTCACTAAATTTTGCATAAAATGCATCCTTTGCTCATGCTTTTTTTTGCATCTGTTAGATTATAACTGCAAGACTTTCTTAAAGGCCACTGGTAATGCACATCACACCGTCATAAACACGTTTTGACTCCAGCGGACATCCTGGGAAGTTTCCTGGGGTCATTCTCAGCTGTTTATACACCAGTGTAATGAGAACTGAGTAAGAGCTATCGTTTCTTGTCAAAGGTCTCCTTGCTGCTCCTACCTAAATGGAACAGAACATCTTGCATCCCCACCACCTCGGAGGTATGTCTAAAAAGCGTAATACTGACCCTCATTTTCCCCAGGACTCCTTGTGAGATGCCTCAGATAGGAACATTATTTTATTCATAACTAAAGGTTCAGAAATATTATGAGGGCTATACTGAAGGGGTGTTTTTAAAGTGTGAAAACACAGCTTTGTGTTTTATTCTCCAATGCATTGCCTGAGGGCTTGTTGCAGTTTTCATGACTGCAAGGGCTACTGGGATAGAGATGAACGATTGTGTAGAATGTAAGGAGACAAATCTGTTACTGTCCTGTCTCTATGGGCTTTTGGCAACCAGACTTTCTTGAAGGGAGCTGTGTAGAATGGCTGAAAATAAAGGTACCTATCCATTAAAGAATAGGGAAGATCTGGGATCCTGTAATCAAACTCACTGCTGTTTTATTTAGCAAAGTAGATCTACTCAGGTATCTCTGTCCATAATACTTTGGGAGCAAACAGCTTTTGAATTTTGACATTACGATATGATAGCAAGGAAAAAAAATAAAGTTTTAGAGACAAAGAAAACTTCAGAGACTAGTACATAAAATATCAACAGCACCCTATAAGAAGGTAATGTTTGAAGTAAGAATTACTGAAAAGGTTGAGCAAGGTGAATAGAGAGTTTGGTAACTTTATTTATTTATGTGAGACCAGGGACTGACTCCCCTATGACCACTGTATGAATAAGAGCATGAACACAGCCTGAACAAGCAATGCACCTGCTCAGGTCTTTATCCATGGGAGCTTTTCATAGAGATTCACATAATACAAAATACAAGTATTCTGTTCTTAAAAACCAGCCTAATACTTCCAGAGAAAAAAACTTAAAACATTCAGCCAAGGTTTTAAGGCAGTTAGAAGAATATTAAATCTTATTCTGGGTTTCAAAGCTGTTTAACCTGCCAATGTAATCACAACCTTTCTCAGCCGTGCTGGATACCACTATCTATGACTGCAGTTAGCAGGTCCCATGGACTTTCCCAGGAGTAAGCCAAATAGCCATAGATTAACTTCACGTCAATGCCCAGTTCTCCCAGAACTTACAACTGGAGATCACATATTGTAGGGGCCTGGACCGTGGGAAAGTTATAGAGAGAACATACCAGTACACTGTTATGTAACAGAATGAGATAGCAAGAAAGTATAGGGATGTGGCTTGCTTAAGTTTATAGTAAGTATCCAATTAGAACAGTAGAGGTGGCACGCAGCCACATTATGGACAATACTTGTAGCCAATAGCTTAGTGTGTGACCGTTACATAAGAGAGTATGTAGGTTATAAAAGTGTGTGTTAACCAAAATAAAGAGGCTACTAGAGCACCATATTGGTGTGCTGTAGTTCTTTCCTCGCGCGGACCCCAACATTATGGTGACCCCGACGTGATCGTTGCATCGGAGAAGGGGAACCGGACGAAAGACGCGAGGGTGACTGCTGTGCCGGCGGAGGTAAGCCGGGCCGTCCGAGAGAGACGGGGAAGCCGTCCGAGAGAGGCGGGGAAGCTGTCCGAGAGAGGCAGGAGGCCGTCCGAGAGAGACAGGAATCCGTCCGAGAGAGGCGGGGAAGTCGTCCGAGAGAGACGGGAATCCGTCCGAGAGAGGCGGGGAAGCTGTCCGAGAGAGGCAGGAGGCCGTCCAAGAGAGACGGGAATCCGTCCGAGAGAGGCGGGGAAGTCGTCCGAGAGAGACGGGGAATTGTAGGTCTACGTGATTAACGGCAGGATGGAGGGTGCAGTATCTGCACTGGAAAAGGCAGAGGTGGAATGTATTCTGCAGATAGCTGCGCAAACTGAGATTAAGATAAAAAGAAATGAAGTAGAAACTTTGCTGGAATGGAGCCAGCAAAGAGGTTTTCTAAAAACCACCGATCAGTTGTTTTCTGCAGCTTGCTGGGACGAGCTAGGGCAAGAACTTTCGCAATTAGTCACGGTGGGAAATAAAAAGGCTAAAAAGCTAGTTAAATCTTGGAAGAAAGTGAGGGATATGCTGGAGGCTATGTCCTCTGAGGCGAAAGTGCCATCCGCTCTCAAAAAAGCACTAACAGAACCAGAAGAAAAAGAGCAGTTACCGGCGTACCCTGTAGAGGCAGCCCCTTCCTACGAGAACTTTCTGATACTCCCCCCCCCACTCCCCCCGCGGGTTCGGCGCCTTCCACCGCCCCCCCCTCCCCGCCCCGCGGGCTCGGCACCTTCCGCCCCCCCTCTTCCCCCCGCAGGCTCGGTGCCAGCTGTTTACCCTGCGATTGAGGTAGAGTTTTGGGGTGGAGAATCAACAGTCCCATTAGCCCCGTTAATGCCTTATGAAGTGGGGCCAGAGATGACATCTGGGGTCTCAGTACCCGCTCCGGAGGCTGCCGGAGGCAAACAGCCAAAGGTGAATCCTGAAACTGTACCCCTCCCCATGGAAGTAGAAACAAATGAGTCAGACGCCGCTCCTGAAGCAGACAGTAACGCGCCTTTGCGAGAGTTACTGCAGCAACAAGAACAGAAAATGCAGGAACTATTAAAAAAAATGGAGAAGGTAGATGGAGGAGCTAGTAAAACATCGCGGCAACTCGCTTACAATAAAGCCTCGTAGGCGATATCTGGCAGGTTAGAGGCTCTCGAACAGGCTATCGAGAAGCAGTTAGCTCCGCCAGCAGAACCGGAACTTACTCCGGCAGAGCTAAAGCACAAAGAGGAAAAAATCCGGAAGTGGGCGTGAATTTGTGTGGAGAACGGAGACTGGGAGGAGACAGAAGCTGACGCGTACCTACACGGCAGATTTGGGAGTGGCCTGGACGGGCCGTCTCCTCCCCGGGGAGGGCCGTCGCCTCCCCGGGGCGGGCCGTCGTCTTCTCGTTCGCGCATGCGCCGACTGACTGACCCGCCACGGAAAGAGCATAGCACTCACAGACCAGCAGGTGGAGCTCGAGCTCCATCTACGCCAATGTCAGACCCTTCAGATTCCGATGATCCTGGTGATGAACAGAATACACGGCCTGCAGCATTACCCGGTTATGATCCAGGGCAACGATGGCGAGGAGTCATTCGAGAGGCTGCCATCGAAGGAGTAATGTTACCACCTAGCATCACTGCAATGCCAGTTTTCACACAGGGAGATCATCGTCAATGGGCGCCGTTTGATTGGAAAACTGTGAAGCAGTTACAAGAAGCAGTACGGAATGGAAAATAAACATGTGATGCAGTTGCTAACATCATTCTTTAAAAACCAAATATTAACACAAGTGGACATACGTGCTCTTGGCGAACTGATGTTGCCGCCCACTGCATATCTGTTATTTATGGACAAGTGGTGGCAAAAACTGGAGCTAGCCGTTCTTGATAACATACAACGGGAAGAGGGGGATCCCCTGAGAATGGCATCGCTTGACGCACTGTTAGGAAAAGGTCAGTACACTGATGGTGCGACACAAGCTGCTTTACATCCGCACGTGTTACAACAAACACAGGCCTTAGCATTGGCTGCATTGAAGGAGCTGCCAAATATAGGAACACCTAAGCCCCCTTACACGACGGTCAAACAGAAGGCAGGTGAACCTTATATGCAATTTTTTTGATCGCTTAAAAGACACCATTGATGCATCGCCAAATTTATCCTCTGAAGTTAAGGCCGCGGTCGGGAGGGATTTAGCAGTCATGAATGCAAACACACAATGTCGGCAGATTCTTGCCACCTTGGGAAAGACGGCCACATTGGCAGAGATGGTTGAGGCTTGTAGCAGACTTCCAATACTGCAAGAGGAGGTGGAAAAGACGCGGATTCTTGCTCAAGTCCATACTGATGCCTTAGCCGCAGTTTTCAAGCCACCATGGAAAACAGGGAAAGAAAACCGAGGTTTATTCGGGACAAGATGCTACCAGTGTGGAGAACAGGGACACATGAAGCGGAATTGCCCCAAGAAAAACATCCTAAACCAAAGGGGCAACCCCAGAGGATCTGCTGGGCTTGCAGATGTGTGCGAGCGCTGCGACAAAATTGGGCACCAGGCAAAGGACTGCCGATCAAGTTTTAGAAAAGATGGAACCCCGTTGTAGGGAAACTGGAGAAACAGCGCCTGGGGACGGGGCGCGATGACACCACAATACCGTCCAGCAGCCTACCCCACTCAGGCTGTCTCTCAGAGCTCTCATCTTCCACCAGAGGAAGTGCAGGAGTCGATTTGGCCGTGGGATCAGATGTAACAATCACAGATGGCGCCGTACATGTAATTCCCTCAACCCTTAGTGGACCTTTAGGCTACGGACTCAGTGGGTTGTTATTAGGAAGATCATCAGCTACCAAACAAGGTCTTCTGGTACTACCAGACGTCATCGACGCGGACTATACCGGACAAATTGGAATCATGTTGCGAGTATTAAAACCACCTGTGACGTTGAAACAAGGAACTAGAATCACTCAATTAGTTCCGTTCCGCTCCAGCGTTCCTAGGGCTGTTGACACCGTCAGAGGGGACCAAGGTTTTGGTTCCACTGGAGCTCCCACAGTCGCATTTGTGCGTGAAATAACTACTGCCAAACCCTGTCGAACAGTTAATATCAGAGGACCCAGACACATAACGTTAACCGAGAAGCAGATGTTGTTGGACTCTGGAGCTGATGTTACCATAGTTCCTCGTGCGGCCTGGCCAGAAGCATGGCCTCTTGAATCAGTTAATACCGCTGTGGTCGGAATCGGAGGTGCTTCACCCACACATGTAAGCACTCGTTTTGTAACAATTGAGGTCTGTCAGGAGAAAATTACAGCTCGAGTTCGACCGTATGTGTTACATACCACTATTTGGATTCTGGGGCAAGATGTGCTTTCGCAATGGGGATGCGTTCTCCAAACGCCTTTTTAGAAGCGGCCATTGAGGCGAGCAGCACCCGACCTACACTGAAGCTTACTTGGTTAACAACATCACCCTTCTGGGTGAACCAATGGCCGCTACCCAAAGAAAAGCTCGCACACTTACAGGACTTGGTGCAAGAGCAACTTGATGCAGGTCACCTAGTACCATCAACAAGTCCATGGAATACACCTGTATTTACAATACCTAAAAAGTCAGGGAAATGGAGATTACTGCAAGATTTAAGGACTGTTAATGCTGTCATACAAGACATGGGCCCGTTACAGCCAGGGCTCCCTACACCTACCATGTTACCATGAGGATGGGATATTGTCGTGATCGACCTCAAAGACTGTTTCTTCACAATACCTTTGCATCCGGACGACTGTGAAAAATTTGCATTTACAGTTCCCTCCATAAATCGTGCAGCACCAGCGAAGAGATATCATTGGGTGGTATTGCCACAAGGTATGAAGAATTCTCCAACAATTTGTCAGTGGTACGTGGATCTGGCTCTACAGAAATTTCGAAAGACACATGAGGGAATGCTGATTTACCATTATATGGATGACTTGCTACTTTGTCAAAAGGAAACCATTGCCAACGAAGTGGCAGAAGAATTGAAATCGGATCTGGAAAAGTGGGGCCTGGTCATAGCCCCGGAAAAGGTACAGCTGTCAACACCTTGGAAATATCTAGGGATATCGCTTACCGAATCCACTGTTCGACCTCAGAAATTGGAGATTCGAGCAAATGTAAAGACCCTGAGTGATGTACAGAAATTAGTGGGAGACATTCAGTGGATAAGGACTGTCTGCGACATCACTAATGCAGACCTTCAACCTTTCCTTGAAATGCTTCAGAAGGGCTCCGCACCTCAAGAATCCCGCGAGCTCACAGAAGAAGCTCGATCTGCACTGCAAGTAATAACTCAAAAGATTGCCTTGTCTTGTGCTTCATGAGTAGTGCCTGAATTACCCGTGGACTTGTACATTTATAACATGGACCTTGAAGTGTCAGGCATATTAGGACAATGGGACCCATCTCAGTCAAATCCACTTCAAGTGTTGGAATGGGTGTTTTTGCCCTCTCATGGTAAAAAGACTATCACTACAAGATGGGAAGCCATCGCTCAAGTCATTCTCAAAGGGACTGCACGGCTATTAGCTGTGGCTGGACGACCACCTGATAAGCTTGTTATTCCAATCAGCCTCAACTACCTACCAGATGTATGTCAACGAGAAAAACTCATGTCCTTAGCCCTATTGAACACGACAATGCAGATTGACAACCACTATCCATCACACCCCACCTTTAAAACTCACATATCTCTGGAAGAACGGCCTATTGTCGTCAGTGAGCCATTGCAAGCAATCACGGTGTTTACCGGTGCAAGTAGCCACACCGGAAAAGCCGGATTTGTCTGGCAAGAACAGGGAGAACGGAGAAAACATACCATCGTAGCAGAAGGATCTGTTCAGGTTTTAGAATTACAAGCTGTACTCCTGGCCTTACAAAAGTGGCACAAAGCACCCTTAAATTTGGTAGTGGATTCCCTATACGAGGTAGGGGTTGTGAAACGCATACATCGATCGTTGCTTCGCCATATCACCAATGAACTGTTGTTCAAAGCCTTTCTCGACCTATGGCATGAAATGCAACACCGTCTACACCCGGTATTTGTCACCCACATTAGAAGCCATACCAGTTTACCCGGAGGTTTGGTAGAAGGAAACTCCCGAGCCGATCAGTTGGTATCCACGTTCCCGGTAGACAGATCTCCACAGGCAAAATTAACAGAGGCTCGACAATCTCATCAATTTTTTCACTAATCTGCAGCATCATTGCGATTGCAATTCCAATTGACAAAGACTGATGCAAGGGCGATTATAGCTTCTTGCCCAGATTGTGCTAGAATACCTGTGTTACAGATTGCAGGAGCAAATCCCAGGGGACTCCAACCCAGACAGATTTGGCAAACAGACATCACCGAATATGCTGCCTTTGGCCGACTCAAATATATCCATGTATCAATTGACACCTGCTCCGGTCACATGTGGGCTACAGCCCTGACCTCCATGACAGCTAAGGCTGTTAAAAAACATCTGTTGCAAGCTATTGCAGTAATGGGCCAGCCAGAACAAATTAAGACTGATAATGGCCCTGCCTATCGATCTGAATCGCTTGCAGAATTTATGCAGAAATGGGGTATTACACATGTACGCGGTATTCCATACAATTCTACAGGGCAGGCAATTGTGGAACGTGCGCATCGCACATTAAAAGAGCATTTAGAAATTATTCGAAAACAGGGGGAGATGGGACCACAGGATGCGCTACATAAAACATTGTTTGTATTAAATTGGCTAAACCCTAAGCAGAATTCGCAAACACCACCTGTCATAGCTCACGGGCAGGGAAATCAAAAAGACTTCAGTAATACAAATGTACCAGTAAGGGTATTCATCCCAGAATCAGGCACTTGGGAAGGGCCAAAGCAATTAATAACCTGGGGCAGAGGGTATGCTTGTGTCTCCACAGGAAATAACTGCCAATGGATTCCAGCCAAATGGGTGAAGCCGTGGCTAGATGAACCAGCCGACGCTACAGGACCAGACAACTCTAACACCAGAGGCCTTGAGGAGGTGTGATCGCCGCCTTGAACGTATCATCTGGCCGTGACTCCAGAATCTGAATCCAGAACGGAAGATGCGGGAACATCACGGGTTTTTTGGATGAACTGGTTGGGTGGTCTGGGAATTGGAGGGTGGATAGCCAGCCTAGTGAAAGGCTTGGCGCAAGTATTGCTATTCATTTTGTATTGGTATTCTGTACTATAAAAGGTTTTGCAGGGAATGATATCAAGAACCATTGCCATTTATATTACGAAAGAAAGGGGGAGATGTAGGGGCCTGGACCGTGGGAAAGTTATAGAGAGAACATACCAGTACACTGTTATGTAACAGCATGAGATAGCAAGAAAGTATAGGGATGTGGCTTGCTTAAGTTTATAGTAAGTATCCAATTAGAACAGTAGAGGTGGCACGCAGCCACATTATGGACAATACTTGTAGCCAATAGCTTAGTGTGTGACCGTTACATAAGAGAGTATGTAGGTTATAAAAGTGTGTGTTAACCAAAATAAAGAGGCTACTAGAGCACCATATTGGTGTGCTGTAGTTCTTTCCTCGCGCGGACCCCAACAACATATCTTCTATGAATACTCTCTTATGTAGGTACAAACTGTTCTTTACCATAATTTCCTGACTGATGAACTATTAAAAATATTATAGAAATCAGTTTTTCTATTCTGACAGCATAAAAATCTACTGGTATCTTGTTATACACTGACTGACACACTAGAGTTTATCCAGTGGCTACACACATTTAACTAAAAAAAATGAATAGTATACCTGAGCAAGGAAAGGAAAAACAGAATATCTGTTTTAATGTTTTCATTTTGAGACCAGAATTCAGTAAATCCCTTCAGATTTTATGCTATTTTTATCCTTTCCTTTTTGTGATCCAATTGTCACTATTGGAGCTTGAATCACACTAAACTAAATCACATTTTTTAAAAGTTCAAGACCCAGTAACCTGAAACAAATACTTTTACATGGAAAGAAATAAAAAAGGTGGGTTTTAGATGAAACTAGAGTGTACAGGAAATGAAATATTTTGTTTACTTTTCGAGTTGAAAGGATTGTCTTTTTTTTTGTTGTTGTTTTTTTTTTAAAAAAAAAGTGCTTTAAAGTGCTGAAAGGAATATTTCATTTAGAAGAATGTTGAAACAAAGCATTTTGGGAGTTCCAAAATGTAATGTTTCTTTCTTAAGCTGTCAGAATGAAGTATTTTGATGTTTTAAGATTATTTCTTCCTTCTGGCGAAAGGTATTTGCAACATTTGCAAATGGAATTCAATCTCCTAATAGCTTCGGTTTCCTTATTCCTTTATTTTTGATAAATGTTCCAACCAAACAGAAAATACTCATTGTTTGCATTAGGAACATTTTCTAAATTTGCTAGGTAAAGAAAGACTAGTCCTCCGAAAGCGGTAGTGATTGTATTAATTAGTTGAGGCTATAAGGATTCAAAGTCTTCTGAATGAAGTGCTTTTCTGTAGACACAGAAGTTACACATTGATTTTGAAAAAGTGAATCATAGTGACAGGACGTTCTTAATGAATGTTAGAAGGCAGAAGCAGAGATTTGTCTATTTTTAGATTATATTACTAGGCTTTTTCAGAATAACTCTAAATTACTCCAGGGAGTGATTAATTCTGTCTCATTTATTGTTGTATGGGGTCAATTGTCCTTTGCAGTGCCTATTTCTGTTGACAACTATGTTAGGTTAAAGAGGCTACCTAATTTTTCAGTGTTTAAAATCTGGTGGGATGAGTCCAGTACTTTTTATATATGTAGTAAAGAAAATTTTGCTGATTATAGATGGCCAGGATTCTGCTGCCAATTATAAGTGTCTAATGTCACTTTAGATATTGTGGAGTATCCTATTTGGATGTCAGTTGTTGGGGTTTTTTGGGGGGATGAGATTGGTTGGTTGGTTAGGGTTGTGGTTTTTTTGATTTTTTTGTTTTTCCCATAAAAAATACAGGTCTTTAGAAAGTCTGGTGTTATACCTGTCAGATACATCCAGAGGTATTGCACAGCCTAAAGTTTAAGAGCTTTATGTTTAGAGGTGAAATCCCATTGTTTGTTAAAACGGCCTTAGTGCAGTTTCCTAAAGACTGGACTCCAGTGCCAATTTAGGCATTAAGATATCTCAGATATCTTAACGCAGGCATGTATGACATGACATGAAGATTTCCATTGATCATGATGGGAATATAGAAACCTGGTTCATACATATGCACCTACTTTTACAACTTTATTTGAGTACCTGAGACTTGATGTTGAATCCCATTCTTGCTGATGTTAAAAACAAACAAATAAAGAAAAAAACCTTGAAAACACACAAACAAAAAAATCCAACACACTCAAGTCATGAAGAAACAACAAAATACCTGAAATTTTATGAATCATCTTTAAAACCTTTTTCTATTAATTCAGCTAGAATTACTGATTTCCTTTGTTACATATTTTCGTGACTACGGTTACAGAGCCTAAACAAAATATTATCATCATGTGAGAACCACAGAAAGAGCTTCAGAGTCTCCTGAAATCAATGCAATTTCTCTTTGATAGCGTAACTAATTTTCTCAAGAGAGTATCTGCATTTTGTTAACACACTGATTTATTTTCATAAGGGAAAGCTCCAGTTTTCAGTTCTGGTAATTTGTCACCCAGCCACTACAAGAATAACACCTATAAATTTGCTCTGAGATCTGCTCAGTCTACACACAGAAAAGTCATTTAGCAATCATAACTTACACTCAGAGGAGCTATCTCAAAAAATGCTACAGCTACCTCTCTTAACATGCCCTGCTAACAACTCTCCTTAATGGTTGCACAGCATGTGAACAAAACTGTTCCTGCACACCATGTTTGTAACAATATAATTCTGCTGAATGTCACTTGCAATGCTTTCCTCTTTTTTGTTTTTGTTTTTGTTTTTGTTTTTTTTGCAGAAGTCCAAAAGCTTCATCTGACTTGTCTCATTTCAGAGCAGAAGAAAGAGGCCTGGGAGAACATGAAATTCTATTGAAGGAAATGTCACTATTATGCTGTTTGTAGTAACAGGTGTTAAAACAGAACATGTCTTCTTAATATTGGTGTTCATCTCCTTCTTCATAAATTATTAACCTTTCAAAATAAAAGTAAAAACCCTGAAATCGTACTAGAAGTAATTTATTTCTTTGTGAATCTGAACTCCAAGATGCTTTTTGTTTTGCTGGCTTTTTGCTTTAAAGAAGTAGACAGATGACTATTCTGACAAGAATGTAAGGCAATGAAAACTAAATTAATAAAAATGAAAGTTCTGTTCTTTTTAACACTGATAGTTTCCTGATAAAATTAACAAAATATCATATGTGATGATTCCAGTTCTTTCAGGATTTTATTGGGAAGTAGGGAAATTGATGGGAAAGGACTGAAGAAATGTATTTCTGCTTATGGTGGGTTGACCCCGGCCAGCAGCCAAGCACCCATACAGGCACTCCCTCCTTCCCTCCCAGCAACACTCCAAGAATCTGGGGGGACACAATAGGAAGCAAAAAAAGTGAGAAAGCTCATGGGTTGAGATAAAAGACATTTTAAAGGATGAAGGAAAGACAAATCAGCAAAGGAAAAGAAATTGCCCTTCCCCTCCCACAAAAAGACCAATGCCCAGTCTCTGTCCAATGTCCATCTTGGAAGACAGCTTCCTTTCCCCGCTTCTTCTTCCTTTACTCCAGCTTTTATGGGTGAGCACGATGCTGCATGGCATGAAATTTCTCTTTGGTCAGTTTAGGTCAGCTGTCACTGATGTGTCCTCTCCCAGCCTCTTGCCCACCCTCAGCCTACACACTGCAGGGGGCAGAGTGGGAAAAAAGAGAAAGTCTTGATGCTGTGCAAGCACTGTTCAGCAATAGGTGAAACATTGGTGTGTCATCAACACTATTTTAGCCACAAAGCCAAAACACAGCCCAATACAGGCTGCTATGAAGAAAATTAACTCCATCCCAGCCAGATCCAGTACATGACTTAGTATTTAAAATTGTCTAAAGCCAGCACCACATTTACTGTTTTCTACTTGTCTTGAATCCTTCCTCTCTGATCTATATACAGCATTCTGACTACTTCTTAAAAAAAAACCTGTTAACAATTCACCTTTACCTAAATTCATAAACCAGCCCTAACATTGCTCATTTTCTTCCCTAAGAGTTCATCCTCCAGCACTTTCACTATTGCCAGAATCATCTTAGGGAAACACAAAAGTAATACTCTATCTTGAGAACCCTTAAAACACATTCCAGATTTCAAAAATGTATATTCTGGAGCAGTAGATTTGCTACTGTTTTAGATATTCATTTGAATGTTATTTCTTGCTGCTGGGACAGAAAGAGCAGTTCATATTTATATAGAAATGGAAATTTATCAAGAGTACTATTCCACATCCCTTTTCAGCCAGAAGTCCACAATGGCAGCTAGCTGTACTGCAGTCTTCATATGTGGGAAATTGTACTAGAAATGTGAAGATTGTTATGGATGTATAGTGAGTGGTAAACTATGTGTGTAAAAACATGAAAAAGGTTAAAACAATGGACAGAAGGACTATGAAAGTAGGATGTGTCATGATTCCTTGTCTAATAAACAAGAAACTTGGATTTAAGTTTTGTTTCATCATGAGGAAATGAAGAGTGTACTTTTCAGGAGAGAGCCTTAACAGCTAGGTTATCACAGAATCACCGAATCAACCAGGTTGGAAGAGACCTCAGGGGTCACTGAGTGCAACCGTTGCCCTGACACCACCCTGTCAACTAGATCATGGCACTAAGTGCCATATCCAGTCTTTTCTTAAACACATCCAGAGATGGTGACTCCACCACCTCCCTGGGCAGCCCATTCCAATGTCTAATAACCCTTTCTGAAAAGAAATGTTTCCTAATGTCCAACCTGAACCTCCCCTGGCAAAGCTTAAGGCTGTGTCCCCTTGTCCTATCGCTAGTTGCCCAGGAGAAGAGGCCAACTCCCAAGCCACTACAACCTCCCTTCAGGTAGTTGTAGACTGCAATAAGGTCACCTCTGAGCCTTCTCTTCTCCAGGCTAAAAAACCCCAGATCCCTCAGCCGTTCCTCATAGGTCAGACCCTCCAGACCCTTCACCAGCTTGGTCGCCCTCCTCTGGACTCGCTCCAACACCTCAACAACTTTCTTGAAGTGCGGGGCCCAGAACTGGACACAGTATTCAAGGTGCAGCCTCACCAGTGCCAAGTAGAGAGGGACGATCACTTCCCTAGACCGGCTGGCTACACTATTCCTAATAGAGGCCAGGATGCCATTGGCCTTCTTGGCCACCTGGGCACACTACTGGCTCATGTTTAGCCAGCTGTCGATCAGCACCCCCAGGTCTCTTTCCGCCGGGCCGCTTTCTAACCACTCTTCCCCCAGCCTGGAGCGCTGCATGGGGTTGTTGTGGCTGAAGTGTAAGACCCCGCACTTGTTCTTGTTGAACCTCACGCTGTTGGTCTCGGCCCATCTATCTAACCTGTCCAGATCCTTCTGTAGGGCCTTCCTACCTTCCAGCAGATTGACACTCCCACCCAGCTTGGTGTCATCTGCAAATTTGCTGAGGGTGCTCTCAATCCCTACGTCTACATGATCTATAAAGATATTGAACAGCACCGGTCCCAGAACTGAGCCCTGGGGAACACCACTAGTGACCGGCTGCCAGTTGGACTTTGCCCCATTCCCCACCACTCTCTGGGCTCAGCCATCCAGCCAGTTTTTAACCCATTTAAGAATCCACCCATCGAAGCCCTGGACAGCTAGTTTGTCTAGGAGGATGCTGTGGGAGACAGTGTCCAATGCCTTACTGAAGTCTAGATAGACTACATCCACAGCCCTGCCCTTATGAAAGAGTTGAAGTAAAATGGAAGAGGGGAATAAAGAATTCATCCAGAGGAAGCTGCATTTCAGGAGTGCTGAAGTCTTGGACACCTAATTCATTTTGTATTAAATGAAGTGGATGGAAAAATTAAGAGTTCTTTGAGGAGAAAACACTGTAGAAGGCTGTTGGAACGAATCCAGAGGAGGGCCACAAAGATGATTAGAGGGCTGGAGCACCTCTTCTATGAAGACAGGCTGGTAGAGTTGGGGCTGTTCAGCCTGGAGAAGAGAAGGCTCCAGAGAGACCTTCTAGCAGTCTTCCAGTACCTGAAGGGGCCCTACAGGAAAGCAGGAGAGGGACTTTTTACAAGGGCATATAATGATAGGATGAGGACGAACAGTTTTAAACTGAAAGAGGGTAGATTTAGATTAGATATTAGGAAGAAATGCTTGACTGTGAGGGTGGTGAGACACTGGAAGAGGTTACCCAGAGAAGTTGTGGATGCCCCCTCCCTGGCATTGTTTAAGGCCAGATTGGATGAGGCTTTAAGTAACCTAGTCTAGTGGAAAGGTGTCCCAACCTGTGGCAGGGGGGTTGGAACTAAATGATCTTTAAGGTCCCTTCCAACTGAAACCATTCGAAGACTGCCCCCTTCTAATCCTGCACTGCAAATTACAAATGCAATATTCCTCTAGTTTTCTGTCACTTTGCTTTGCTGTCTTCTGCCTATTACAGTGTGATGTCTTTGCAAAGGCAAGTGTTTTTCCAGTTTACCTGCACTTTGGTAGCTCTTACACTCTCCTGAAATACAGTTTTATTTCTGAGTCCTCTTATACAGAAGATAGTACTGAGCCTATCACCAACACATCACGGATAAGCACTTCAATTCACACAATATTTTCTGAAAAAGATGGGAGGCACTGAACTTTGACCACCTGTTTGAATGAAAATCATCATTGCTGCTGCGCTTTGAGCCAATTTCATGTTGACAAGCTATACCAGGTTCTGAGCTAACCTCACAATTTAGATACTTCTTTCATCCCTGAAAGAATATGGACCAAGATGTAACTAACCAAATGTCCAGGCATCAAACTTAAGGTAACCTAGGATCTCTTTTATTCTTACCTGGAATTATGAAATATTGATAAAAATTCAGCAAAATAACATATTCAATACAGAGTCAGAGAATCACAGAATGGTTAAGGTTGGAAGGGACCTCTGGAGATCATCTAGTCCAACCCCCTGCCAAAGCAGGTTCCCCTAGAGGATGTTGCACAGGGTCGCATCCAGGCAGGTTTTGAATATCTCCAGTGAAGGAGACTCCACAACCTCCCCAGGTAGCCTGTTCCAGTGCTCTATCACCCTCAAAGTAAAGAAGTTTTTCCTCATATTTAGATGGAACTTCCGATGTTTGAGTTTGTGCCCATTGCCCCTTGTCCTGTCACTGGACACCACTGAGAAGAGTCTGGTCCCATCCTCTCAACACCTGCCCCTAAGGTATTTGTAAGTATTGAAAAGATCCCCCGCAGTCTTCCCTTAACCAGGCTAAACAGACCCAGCTCCCTCAGCCTCTCCTCCTAAGAGATGCTCCAGTCCTCTAATCAACTTTGTAGCCCTCCCCTGGACTCTCTCCAGTAGTTCCCTATCTTTCTTGAACTGGTGGGCCCAGAACTGGACACAGTACTCCAGGTGAGACCTCACTAGGACAGTGTAGAGGGGGAGGATAACTTCCCTTGACCTATTGGCTATACTCTTCCTAATGAACGCCAGGATACCATTGGCCTTTTTGGCCACAGGGGAATATTGTTGGCTCATGGTGAACTTGTCCACCAGGACTCCCAGGTCCTTCTCTGCAGAGCTGCTTTCCAGCAGGTGAGCCCCCAGTCTGTACTGGTGCTTGGGGTTATTCCTCTCTAGGTGTAGGACCCTGCACTTGCTTTTGTTGAATTTCATTAGGTTCCTCTCTGCCCAGCCCTCTAGCCTGTCCAGGTCTCACTGAATGACAGCACAGCCTTCTGGTGTATCGACCACCCCTCCCAGTTTTGTGTCACCAGCAAACTGGCTGAGTGTACACTCTGTCCCTTCATCCAGATCATTGATGAATACGTTAAACAGGACTGGACCCAATACTGACCCCTGGGGAAGACCATTGGCTACAGGCCTCCAACTAGACTCAGCACCACTGATCACAGCCCTCTGAGCTCTGCCATTCAGCCAGTTCTCAATCCACCTCACACTCCACTCATCTAACCCACACTTCCTGAGCTTACCTATGAGGATGTTACAGGAGACAATGTCAAAAGCCTTGCCGAAGTCAAGGTAGACAACATCCACTGTTCTCCCCTCATTTACCCAGCTGGTCATGTCCTCATAGAAGGCCATGAGATTGGTCAAGTATGATTTCCCCTTGGTGAACCCATGTTGACTGCTCCTGATAACCTTCTTTTCCTCCACATGCTTAGAGATGACATCCAGAATGAGCTGTTCCATCACCTTTCCAGGGATGGAAGTGAGGCTGACCAGCCTGTAGCTGCCTGAGTCCTCCTTCTTGCCCTTTTTGAACACTGGAGTGACCTTGGCTTTCCTCCAGTCCTCAGGCACCTCTCCTGTTCTCCATGACCTTCCAAAGATGATGGAGAGTGTCTTGGCAATAACATCTGCCAGTTCCCCTAGCACTCATGGGTGCATCCAACTGGGATGCATGGATTTCTGCGTGTCCAGTTTGTTTAAATGATCTCTGACTTGACCCTCCTCAAACAAGGGAAAGTCTTCCTTTCTCCAGACGTTCCCTCTTGCCTCCAGGGTCTGGGATTCCTGAGGACTGGCTTTATCAGTAAAACTGAAGCAAAGGTGGCATTCAGTGACTCTACCTTCTCTGTATCCTCCATCACCAGGGCACCCTTCTCATTCAGCAGCGGGCCCACATTTTCCCTAGTCTTCCTTTCGCTGCTGATGCACTTGAAGAAGACCTTGTTTTCCTTGGTGACCCTTGCGAGATTTAATTCCAAGTGGGCCTTAGCCTTCCTCATTGCATCCCTGCATACTCTGACAACGATCCTATATTCCTCCCAAGTGGCCTGTCCCTTTTTCCACATTCCATAGACTTCCTTCTTCCATTTGAGTTTTGCCAGAAGCTCCTTGCACATCCACGCAGGTCTCCTGCCCCCTTTGCTCGATTTCTTGCTCATAAGGATGTACTGATCTTTAGCTTGGAGGAAGTGATGCTTAAATATTAGCCAGCTCTCTTGGACCCCCCGACCTTCTAGAGCCCAATCCCATGGGATACCCCCAAGTAGCTCCTTGAAGAGGCCAAAGTCTGATCTCCTGAAGTCCAGGGTTGTGTTCCTACTTATTGGCCCTCTTCCTTCATGCAGGACCCTGAACTCCACCAGCTCATGATCACTGCAGCCAAGGCTACCTTCACATCCCGAACAAGACCTTTGCTATTTGTTAGTACAAGGTGTAGCACTAACATGTGGGAATTAATGTAGTTGTAATTCGGGGATATGGAAATAAAACTGAAAAAAAGAAAAAACCTCATTCTGTTCAACATTAGTGTCAGAAAATGTTAAATAGTTTGGTAGAAAATGATAATAATTAAAAAAAATATAATAATGCCATCATCCAGACAGGATCATAGTTAAATTCTAACAAACTTATGACCTAACCAGCTGAGAACAGAACCTTAAAATAAGAAACTCAGATTAATATTAGTAAGTTTCCAAAACATATGTATTTTTTTCATGTGCTAAAAATAAAATTACAAAACCTCATACTTTCTCCATCACAGTATATCAAGCCCTTTTGATGTTTTTATGAGCTCAGGTGCCTAATATCCCCTTTCAGTAATCACTGCCACTTACAGTAGCAGATGTTTGATTTGAGGAGACAATTTGTTAAATTCTGAGTAGCAAATTATAGTCATACCGTACAGCTTGTTAAATGATTAGTATATAATCATATACTTATTCTTAGGTGTTTCACTTTTGGAACAGCTGAAATGTTTCGAAAATCTTTTTTTTTAACAAGGACATTAGCAAACTGTAACATAACATCTCATCATAATGAACAGATCAAAATTGTTTTCAAATTATTAGTAATCAATTAATTTCCTGGTCAACATGATCATGCATGCATTTCAGTATTTTACAGTAAAATCTATCAAGACCATGTATTTGTTGCAGGAACGAGGTTAAAAATCACAGGTGTTTCAAGAAACAAGCTTTATGAAATGTCTGAGTATCATCTGAGTAACTGTTTTCTTTAACTGAATAATTGAAGATAAAAATATATAAGTAACAGTATGAAGTATATCTTTTTTTTGCTGATGGTAACAGACAAAAGAGCTAACAGGCATCAGTGTTGACAACAACTATTAATCATCTAGATGCTTCCTTAAAATAGCTTCATTGTACTACACACTCATGTAGTACAATTAACAAATTCCTAAAACTGTAGAGTGTGTATTTCTGATTCAACAATAGCATTTTTTTGTATATAGAACCTGCAGGATTTCAGTCTTTATTAGAACACCAGTGACATAGAAATAGCAAAAAAAATGAGTTTAATATCGTTAAAGATTGATTTCCCTGGTAATACCAGCTGTGCTAGTTGTATAACTTGTAAAAAGTAGAGAGAAAAATAAATGCAAGTGCATTGAAAGAAACTGCTCATCTTCACTCAGTAAAATAAATGAATATGACAGAATTATTTCCATTATCTTGGAATACCGTTTCCTTTTAAAGGCATAACTTTATGTCTGTATGCATTTCCTCTGCATGCATGCATATATTAGAAGGGGAGGAACAGAAAGAAGCAGTAGCATGAGAAAAAAGACAAATGTTAAAAGTGATATTATGTAGATAAAATATTAATAAAAATAATAAAATTTTTTACTTGCTTCTTCATCTGGTTCATGTCACCATGATGTGTAAAATCAATTGCTCTGAACATTAGAGTAGCTACTCATTTACCTATTAATAAAAATACTGTACTTTAATCAAAGCATGACTTACAAAGTCTGTTTCTAATTTAATTTTAAAAAAGAACAAGTGAAGAAAAAATAAACATATATAATTCAACCCCCATATCTGAATTTCAGAAAAGTAAAATTAAAATCTGAATATAATGTTGAAGCAGAGGAACAAGTTAATCTACAATTATAAAATCAGTTAGTGTTTTCTAGTCAAGGAAATCAAAACAACATTAAGAACAAAAGGCAAGAATCTGATGCATCTTACAAAGAAATGAGAACACATATTAACAAAACATTTATAGATTAGAATAGAAATAAACCAATTTAATTATATGTAGTTAATTCTATAGAGAACAAAATTTGTATGATTAAGAAGACAACTACATAGTTGTTGAGATAAACACTTTCTGTGGCTTAATCAAGTTTCAAGTTTTGCAATTCTATTCAGAATTTCACCAGAACATTCAGAAACAGGAGATACTGTGAACCTTTTTTATATTATAATCCTGCAAATTTTTTGTCTTCTTAACCAGTCCTGAAAGTCCACAGACAGCTTGTGCACTTACACCACAGAAAAATTCTGCAAAACAACATCTAATTACTAGACAGAATATTAATCTGAAACAAAAAAATTGGTTGCTTCATCTTAGACTCATAAGCTTATGAATGAAACATACTCAGTTTTCACAGAAAAGTAAAGAACATCCTTCATGACCAAAGACTTAATCTTATCTCATTAGTTGGAGTAATGAGCACAAACTCAAGAAAAAAAGAAAAATCCTTCCTAAAATCCTTTCTATCATTTATTTTGTAAACTTCCAAATATGTTCAAACTTTTTGGTTCCATTTTGTTTTGCTATTTTATGTTATATAAGCAAAAGAAAGCTTTGTTATTATATTTGTATTGAAACTGCTTTTTGGAAAAATGACAGAATACATATTGACAGAATCCACAAATTCTTACTTGATTATTATTCCAAAAGAGAAAAATCTAGTTAAAGAGATTTTTACTATTGTCTCCACATCTTGGGTATATCATGATTGCCAAAGTCATGTAGACTTTATTTTTCACATTATTATACATCACTGTTAACTCATCAGAATGTTTAAATACAGACTGAAGCTAAATCACTAGGCCTATTCTGCTTCATTCAGTTCAGTTTTTATACTGTTCTAGTGTTCTTGCAAGAGCTAATTTTCCTAAACTGTTTGGGGTTTTTTTCCAATTTTTGTTTTTCTTTTTCTGATATTTAAACCTCACCCACCTCACTTCGTCCCATTATGAAATATTTTTTTCTTTTTTCACAGAAGTTGTATTTATTCTTATTCAGTAGAAAAAAAACCCACCGTGGTGTTCAGAAATGATGAACTTTTAAACATGTTTAGAGAAGAGCAATAAGGGAACAACGAATCAAAAGGTACAGCACAGGAATTGAAAGTATTAACGTGCCATTTTTGTCATGCTAATAAATTAGAAAAATGTGGGAGCTATAAAAAAGACACAGATAGTCTAACAGTAATTCTATATTTAATCTTTCTCTATATTTATCGGCAATATATACATAATGGAATGTGAAGAAAGAGAAAAAGATGTAACAGTAAGTCCAAGAAAATGGAACAGTGGTTAAAAACCATCAGGGATTATCTGTGTCTATTCATCAAGGAATACTACGAAAAGATTCTACAGAAAATAGGCTTTTGCTTTTGAAAACAATACCTTTCATAGGGAAAAATACTGGATTGTCAGACAAATGAACTTCCATGTCTTTTTGTCTCAGTTGCCCGGAACGTTGATCATCAAATTCTGCAAATATATTTTAGGTTGTAGATATGGATTTTTATGGAAAACTATTTAATTCTAGAACTATGGCAAGAAGGTCATAACAGGTATTTTTACAAAGAGTTTATTCTTTTAAATACTTCACTTTGCTTAGGAAAATATTGAAAATCCTTTCAAAACACAAATAATAAATCCACATAAAATGTACAATTACACAAAAATCTCTTAAATCAATAGCTGGGATACTCCGTCTCTTAGAAAAGTCTCGTTGACCTCCAGCTTTTAATTAAAAGTAGTTAAAAACGATCACAATTACTCTATGTTTTCCATCATATGTGGATGATCATAGACATATTATGTATCACAAACAAATGTATCAATAGGGTGATACCACCACCGATTTGCAGAGGATTGATTATTTTATGATCAAAACCACTAGATTTCTTTGGGTTGCTGCTGCTGTGCAAAAACTTCTTATATAACTGATAAACTACAGATAGTTGATAACTATTCTTTAATGTGACTACCTCATATCTCTAAAATTTAACCAATAGGCTTCTAGAAATTGGTTAAAATTATTTGTCTCACTTTATATTGACCATCTTTTTCATGACTAATCGGGCAAGACATTTATTATGACTCAAGGACAGAAATTTATTAGTTATTTCCAGCCTTATTTCATTCATGAATACTTTTATCTGTCTAATCACATCTCCATGTGAGATAAACTAATTGTCCATGTCTGTTCATCTATCAAAAAAGTCTCTAAAAGAGAGAGAAAATGAAAGTCTTTGCAAGTCTCTTATACATAAATGATACAAATAAATTATAAAATAATTGTAAAACTTTAAAGAAAAAACTAAATGCATTTGATTGCAGCCTGTTGGGAAGAAACTTTCTGACAGTTAGGAGAGAGGAGTTTTGGAAATATTCTCCTATTTGTTATTTAAACAAAATTAATCCAAATAAAAAAATAGGTGGATAATAGAACAGATGGCTTAAATTTCCCTCACAGTACAGTAAAATTAATTAAATAATGTGTCAGATCCATAACTTTAAAGGAAAAGAAATGGAAAAAATAATTCTTCTGCATATTTTAAATCCATATTGGATTTCATTAAAATTTCTTACATTTTAAGACAGCTTTGATAACCAATGGTGAGAAAAGTTTCTAGTTGTTTTGACAGGATTTCATATCTCACAGCACTTACATATAGCTAACTGAAAGAAAGATATTTAGAATAAGTTAGTCATTTAGGGCTTTTATAGGGGACCTTATAGAATGGAGAGAAACGAGCATTTCTGAAGTGTAATTCTATCTTAAAATGCATACTTATGGGAAATTAGATGTTCTCTGCTGTGTAAATCCAGTCCTTCAGGTGAAGAAATTTGTCTGAAGCTATCAAAGTTTCTTCTTTTGGAAATTAAAGTTCAAAAAAAAGAGCAAGAAATGAGAGGAAGAAAGAAAGGATGTTGTACAACTGGTTCTCATCCTATTTTTCCATTAAGATGTGGGTCTTAGGAGCTAGAAAGCTTTTGAGTCCCACACTTACAAAGGTACTTCTAAACAAAAAGATGTACTTCAAATCTTAGAGATGTGCAGTTCTCAAAACATTCACTAGTAAAACAGAGCTGTCATGATCATGTAGGACTTTTCTGTAAATGTCTTATTACTTTTGCTTCCAGCTTGCTAAAAAGTGAAGAGTTCCATGTTTTAGTCTTGGGGTTTTTTTTTGTTGTTGTTGTTTGCAGGTTTTTGAGAGTTTTTGTTTGTTTGTTTTTTGCTTATATTAGATACACAGAAATGTAAATAAACAGACATTTTATAAAACCCTTCATCTTCAGTTCTCCAAATGTAATGAAATTTAACAAACGGCTTTAATTCCTTCTTTTCAGCATTGTTGTGTGTATATTTCTTTGCATTTTTCACTATACAATAGATGTTTCTGCAATCAATCTGAACAAACTTTAAAACTGTTCTCAATTTAACAGTTGTTTACAGCTCAAGACTAAGATGTTCTTTGTACATTTGTTTCTCATTCATCCAGTAAACGATATTCTACCTTTTATTGAAAGTGAAATTTATTTTTTTTCAGTCAATTTAGAAAACCTCATGAGACACATGCATAAAGTATATAACATATCATCATGAATAACAGAAGAATATGGAAGAAAATTTAAGTGATCTAATGTGACCTCATTGTCTAAAACAGATGCCATTTTCCAATCATTTGACAAAGAATGATGACATAGAAAGGAGTTAGGATTGTAGAATGAGGTGTCAGAATGGCACAATTCTACCATGGGAGACATTGTTCTTATCCCCTTAGAATAAACATTTATAGCTGATTTGTTAAAATGTAAAGTGACAAGAGAAAGATATATCTTGAGATAAACTATTAAGTACACTTTGTGCTGACTTCAGAATCGGTGTCTGAGATTTCTTACTCAGCACTCAGAGTGATTTCAAGACCTATGGGAATTTTTAGTTCACCAGCTAGCTATTATACTTTTTCACTGAGGTCATGGTAAACTAGTAATGGCAATAAAATAGATACTCTGGAGAAAAATAGATTTTTACCTGTCTAACATTATGTTAAACAAAATGTTATTTTATAGAGAGAAACAATGTATAATTCTTTATTTGTCTTTGTTTATGTTTATTGTCTTGATATATGTGTGCATAATTTTATATATGTGTGTGTGTGTATAATATACATGCATATATAAAAACACAATGCATGCATACATTATATTTGCATGTATATTATAGATATGTACACATATAGACAATACACACAAGTACACACTAACATCTATGAAAGAACTTCTTGTCTAATCTAATAGCTTTGGACTTAAGGTTGTATAAATATTTGCTCACGTACCAAATTACTATTTTGGATATTGAAAAGTAAATGGCACCTAAAGTAAGGAATACATGCAAATATATGTGGAATTATGAAAAGAAAACTTCTTCATACACATCACAAGTTTTATATATTGATTTGTTAGCCTTGATAAATTTCAGCTTTAGGATTTCAGAAATACTACCTAGGAATAAATCTATATGAATATAGAATCATGTATCTGAAGGGGTGCTAAAAATTATGCAATCATAATACTAATTGTAAATAAGAATCACATTCTTTACTATTTTCATCTTTGCAAATATTTTCATAAAAGAAACACATTAGGTGATTTTCACTATAAATCGCTAATTCTTGTTTATGTCAGTTGTCCTATTTCACAGAAACAGAACACACACAAACAGAAAGTCATTGATGGTTCTGTTTTGTATAAGCCAGCAAAAGAAAAGGTCAGTACAAACCAGCAGGGTGGGAAGGGAACACTTTGTACATGAAAAAGAAATAAAAATATTATTTAGGAGGTGAGGAAAAGCCAGTATGTTCCAGAGAGAAGATACATTCAAGTTGAAATTATTATTTTTATAAATTGGAATAGGAAAGAATGCAAAATCAAGTTACAAGGAAGGAAAGCTATATTCTGATGAAGAAATCATATCAAAAGTCAGAGCTTCTAAAAACTAATCCTTTATAAAAGGAATCACAGAATACAGAAAAGCTGAAGTTGGAAGAAACATCTGGAGGTCATTGAGTCCAAACCCGTTGCTCAAAGCAGGATTACCTAGAGCATATTCCCCAGGGCTGTGTTTAGTCAGGTTTTGAATATCTCCACACAAATAAACTCCATCACGTCTCAGAGAGGTAATCTGTTGCAGTTTTCCATCACCATTACAGGAAAAAATTTTTTTCTTACATTTAAATGTAATTTCCTGTATTTCAGTTTCTGCTCAATGCCCTTTGCTCTGTCATTGGCCACCACTGAGGAGAGTCTAGCAGGCTCTTGATCATCAAAGAAGATCCTCTGATCACAGAAACTGCAACTCTACTGCTGGCACCAGCTTCACAAACAGCTGTTGACCCACAGGAACCTGCTTCTTAAGGCCTTTCACCTCACTGGCAGGACTGAGGAGAAAAACATCTGGTCCACCAGGCTCTTGACCATTTCCCCTAGCACATTTAGTCACATGTGATCCTTTTCAGGTCTCTCCTGGCAACATCACTGGTGTGCACATGGTAAAGCAGCAGGGTTTAATAGTCTGAGAGCCAGAGAAACCTCAGCAGTCTTCTCATAACATACTGGATCTGAACGCCCAGCATGCAACAAACCTCCCTAGACAGCAGGTCTAGGTCGGCAGATGAGGGCCTTTCCCCATAGCAGGGGGTCACTGCTATCACTTGCCAGTTCCTCCTGGTTGCTGCTGCAATGCTCAGACTCAGCCAGCTCAGATGCTTCATTGGACACAGCTGACAGCTCCTCACCAGTTATCAGGACACTAAATCTCTTCAGTAGTTGCAGACCTGCAGGTGGATCAAGATCTTCCCTCCTAGTGTTAGAAGCCATAACCTTCCAGACTTTTCAGGAGTCTCCACTTCCCACCCTGACAGGCAAAGATTTTGCCTGCCTTTCCTTTGGTACAGCTAGGGGTTTGGGCTCTTGAAGCTGCCAAGTCTTGGAGAAGATCTGGTTATATCTTTCTGGTGATCTCTGCTGCTGTGCAAACTGCTGATCTCCTCCTTCAATTCTTCCGCTTCGTGACATGGATGCTTCACCCCTGTCCACCTCTTACACACAAAAAACTTGCTACCTGCTGTCCCAGCCTCAGCAGGTGGTTCCAGGTGTCCCAGCAGCCCAGGACGTGGACAGCTGCATCCTCCTTGGGTCTGGGCTGAGGCCTCTGATGTTACAGGGATAATTGCTTCAGCACATGCTGGGGACCAGTCCTTGCAGTGCTTCACCACCATTGCTGAACATGTGCACTGCCCTTGGCAGATTTGCTGGCCCCCTTCTGTGTGCACTTCTCTGCAAAATACCGTGTAAAATGCTACACCTGTGGGCTGCCTCTATTAGCTGCACTCATATAAAGATAACATCTCAGTAAGTACTACAAAAACTTATTACATCTTTACTCATCTTTATTATATTAAAATGCAGTACAATACAGACTAACCTAGATCTGTGGTAATACGGGCAACGTCATGAATTGTGGCCATAATTTACACATGTATTAATGTAATAAAAAAATTTTAAAAACTTTCTGTATTTGCTGTAATCTCAGCATTAATTTCTTTCTTGTATACCTATTACAGTTTTTTTGTTAGCTTCATTTGTCGAGAAGACTGGAATCGTAGATCAAGTAATATGTGTCGATCGCAGAATTTTCCTCCTTGCTTAACATGATATTATTTCTTTTGTGATTAAATGTTAATAAATCTTTCTTGGTATTTCTGTCTGTTTTATTCTCCTCTATGAATTCTTACTTCATCTTTTCTCCTTTTCCCATCCTCCGTTTCAGATTTCTGGCAATTCTATATTCTCTTTCTCTCTCTCCATTTCCTTGGTTTGTTCCTGTCAATTTTTTAAACTCATACCATAGAGTCCAAGAAAAAAGAGCAGAGTGACATCCAGATGCATGTCAAATGCTCTATTTAGTGGCAGTAACAGAAATAAAAATATGTTTCTAAAGATGCTGTACATCCCCACTTTATTTCCAATGCACAAAGATGCCTGTCTTCAAGTGAATATCTTTCAGTGAACAGTAAAAAATACAGAAACTTGAAGTCTAGATACGTTCAGTGCGATTGCACTAATTAATGGAAAAAATCGTAAAAGGTTATTGAACACAAATTTACAATAACCAGCTCAATTAAAAAAATAGTGTCTATGCAGGAAGTTGGGAGAATTTAGGAGATTATATGTTGAGAAAATATTATGTGCCCCATTTTCATTTCCTTCACTGGGTTTGTATTGTCAATGCTCTTCAAAATAGGTTGTCAGTTGACCTAGATGCAGGGAAATCATTCATACATTCTTAAATTGTCAGGGATGTCATGAAAACATAACCAGTATTCCAAGCCATTTGTGACAGAAGCACATTTTTCGGTGTTCAGTGTTCAGCCTATTACGAACTTTTGGAAATCTCTTCCTTTGGTCATAATGTCGAACCCTTCCAGCTGTGAGTAAAATTTGTGATTTATAAGTAAGTATTCCTTGGCTAGAACATCCTCTGAATGAAAGTAGAAATGTTACAGGGGAGATAAAAGAGATTTAGAAATGTCACGTTACTTTTATACTCCATGTATTCCTCACAGTTTTTCTATGTGATTAGCAGTGGGTTTCATCACATGAAAACTTACCAGATATAATATTAATAATACTGATCTACTTTGGTATTAAAAGCTGCAGTTTAAAATTTCCCATTTCAGAATACTCAAAATCTCTAAACTTAACTACATTGCAACAATTTATTGCAGGAAAGAAATTTTCTGCTTATATGCTCTTCTTCAGCTCCAAGAATTTAAACTCAGAGATTTTGTACTGAATAAAACATGCCATGAAAATTGGGAGGCTATTGTAATAAAGTGAAAATGGTTTTATAACAGAACTAAATAGAAAAATTTTTTATGTGCTTATAGAATATTATGTGGAGAATTAAGGTGTTTTTTCTGCCCAAATCACCCAGAGATATGCTATTCTCAAGAAACCCTTTCTCATCAGCAACCTCAAAGTTCCCATCAACAATTCTAGCAGAGTTACCACTAAAGGCAAATACTACCCCCAGGTAATTTGATAGTTTACTAACAAGGTAAGGAATATATATCCGATAACATTCCCTATTTCCATACTACAGTTGTGTAACTAATTTCCCACACAGAAAAATAATACTCTTCTAGCAATAGATATTCAGGAATTTGTCTGTTCAAGAGAAGGTGAGAATCCTGAGCATCAGATCTTGAAAGCAGGGCGAGATTCTCAGGGTATCTGACATGGGCCTACCATGGCTGTCTTGGCCAAGAGCCAACTACAACACAAACAAACAGGTGCAGTTGGCTATGGCTGAACATGACAATGCAGACAAAACCTGAGTGATGAGCCTTGGCATGGGTGATGGATCAACAGGTGACAGGAGAACAATATCTGCAATTGCTGGAGAAGTGTAGCAGAATATCAACCTATTTGGTTGGCAGTCTGTGCTGATATCTGCTACAAAACTCACCCAGTCGTAGAGATGTGGGGAACACTGTCAAGCTGCTGTCCAACATGCATAGAAGCAGGTGACTCGAGGTGTCAGAGCTGAGCCCTTGCCCAGAGCTTGCCGTGGATGCTGGTGGGAGTGAGTGTTGTGCCTCCTCAGACTGGGCTGTTTCAACTCACTGGTGTGGTGACTGGGACAGGTCTCAGTTAACTATAACTGTGCCTGTGTGCGTGCATGTGCATCTTTTTTTGAAACTTTTATTGACACATCTTCTCACTTGCTTGGTCCACGTCATAAATTGAGTTTAGTAGTATCACATTATTTGGTGTTCCTTTTTCCCCCATGACAGCACTTCAGTTAATTTAATATGAAGCTAGAACTCCTAATGAAATGTTGTCCTATTATCAATTTCATTTAAGGCTTAGAGACAGTTTTATACCTGCCATATAAATAAGTGTTATACAAATTCCTGATTTTCTCTGGATAGTTTGAAGTATGATGTATCTTCCATTGTTTCAATATCATTCCAGTAAAGATAAGAGTGCAGCCTTCCTTTGTGTAGACATTGCTTTGCTCTGCCAATCAGGGAAGATTAAGAATTAACAGACATCTCCCACAGATGCCCTCTACTTTTAACAACAGATGCAAATGGAGCAGAGTATTGGACCTGATCATCCTCAGGTCACTGTTGTAAACCCTCAAATCTTCAAGAGTAAGAAGAATACAGATTTACACATGGTAGGATCAACAGGGCTCTTTTGATCAGATGCTCTGACCTACTGTATGATTTAGGCCATGAGATTTCCCTTAACTAATACCACTTTCACACCCAATAACTGTGATGAACTCTATTCATGTCAATCATTGGAGTTACTGGTGATCTGGGAAGATGTTTGACAATGAGAAAAGGAGACATCATGATCATTTTCAAAAAAGGGAAGAAGAAGGATTTGAAAAACTACAGGCTGGTCAGTATAACTTAAATGAACAAATTATTCTGTAAACTATGTTCAGACACTTCAAGGACAGAAAGGTGTTTGGGAGAAGCCAATGTGGATTTGCCAAAGACAAATCATGCCAGACTGTTGTAGAACAATTTTAGTTAATTGTATTCTTTTAACTGTATCTTTTAACTGTATTTAGTTGTCTGAATAGTCTTGCTTAGCATTAGTAGTTAAAGTTGCTGAAGCTGTGGGCTGCAACTGTTGTGAACTTTTGAACCTGTCTTTAACTGTTGCTTGGATACACAAAGGAAGGCCCTGGGACCAGTGGAAACTGGAAAATAAGGAGGCTACAGCTGTCAGAAGAACCTGTAACTCAGCAGAAGCTGTAACTTTTGCAGATAAGATGTTTCTTGGCTCACTTGGAAGACCAATAATCCAACCAGTAACAAAAGGACCCCAGAACGCTAATTACCACTGGACCAAGAGGCGCATGCAGGGTGTGTGAACAGCATGTGAAGAGCGGGTGCATAGGTTGTATGGGTATAAATGCCCAGGGATTTCTTCGTTTTGGGTCCCTCCCTGGAGAGGGACCCATGAGCTGTCCTTATGGCCGCACTATTCAATTAAATCATTATTTTACTGATAATTGACATCTGAGACTCTGCTGCGGGAAACCTAGGACAAAGAAATTTCTTTAACACAGACCAACATGATTGCCTTCTATGATGAAACGAGTCGTTCAGTGGAGAGGGAAAGAAAAGTGGATATTGTTTATTTTGACTTTAGCCAGGCTTTTGAGATGAACACCCATCCTTGCATTATCCCTGGAGGCACACTGAAGGGATGTGGCTTGGACAGATGGAGTACTGAGTGTGGAATTGGCTGAACTGCTGGACTCATAACAGTATGATTAGTGGGATAGAATCCTACTGATGGCCAGTTATGAACCATCTTCAGGGACTGATAGTAGGGCCAACGCTGTTTAATATTTGTATTCATGACCTGGATAATAGAATGCAGTGTACTCTCAGCAAATTTATGGATCATGCCAAAGGGTGGGAGGGTTTTTCCTGTCACGGTGATGACCTATAAGGGTTACCCAGGCTGTGGGTGTGTAAAGGTCATGACTGTGGGGTTTGCAGGATTCCATAATACACAAGTACTTGGAAGTTATGTTTCTATGAACTACTGTATTCATATTACTGTTAGTAAAGCAGGTGTGTATATGTATATGTATATGTATATAAAACAGGTCACTACAAAATGACCACTAGTAAGGTAAGCATATATATATAAAAACCAAGTTATTACAGAATTACCAACTAGTAAAGTAAGTATTTACTCATGATCATTCACCTATATTCATGCCTATATATATTATGTGAGGTGTCAATGGTGCAACACTCATCAAACCAGTCCCAGGAGCAGGGCTACCTGATGACAGAAAAAGTCTGTCTTCATAGGTGATCCACGTCATGGAGTCTGGAGTCAGCCACGCAGAGAAGCTCCTGCAGAGAAACTCATTTTGGATAGATAGTGAGTTACTTTTCATACCTTTTTGGTGTATTTATGTAAGTGGGCACAGGACACCGGTTCTCAGAACAGTTGTTATTTATTCTTGTTTTCCTGGAAGGTCTGTTTGTTATCACAATTTCTTTATTCTGTGCCCATCAAGGTTTCTTTGTCCTGACACCTACACCTCATCAAGGAGCTTATCAAGGATGTCATACAGCTCCAGTCTAAGTAGTTATTCTCTGTCAGTGTGTTTTCTGGGTTACCTTTGTGTCAGGGTTTGGGCAGGGGTTAGAAAACATGCTGGAGTGAAGGACTGCCCTTCAATGAGCCTTGATAGGGTGGAGAAATGGTCTGACAGGTACCTCATGGAGTTCAAGGAATTCCTACACATGGGGAGAAATAACCCAAGCATCAGCACAGACTGGGGGTTGATTGGCTACAAAACAGCTTTGCAGAAGAGGACATAGGGATTCTGGTGAACAACAAATTGAATATGAGCCAGCAATGAATTCTCATGTAACAAAGGGCAACCGCCTCCTAGGCTACATTAGGAAGAGTGTTGCCAGCAGGTCCAGAGAGGTGATCCTTCCCTGATATTAGCCTTCATGATGTTGCATGTGGAGCACTATGTCCACTTTTGGCCCACCTATTACAAGAGAAAGATTCACAAATTAGAATTAGTTTAGCAGGAAGCCACCAAGCTAGCTGGGTGAGGAGCCGAGGAAGTTGAGTTGAGGAAGTTGAGTTTCTTTTGATTTAAGGGAAGATCTCACTGCTGTCTTCAACTACTTGATGGGAGATACTCTTGCTTGAGGTGCACAGAGAATGAACTAGAAGCAACAAACTCAATTTGCAGTAAAGGAAATTCTAATTAGATAGGAAGGGAAAAATATCACAAAAAATGGTGGTCAGGTATTGCCCAGGGAGGCTGTGGAAATATTTCTGTGGAAATTCTTTCCATGAAAATACTTTAAATTTTATCTTAATCAATCAGTTATAACTTCAAAACCACCCCTGCTTTGATCAGAGTATCAGTGAGTTGTACCAGATGACCAGGAGATGTTTCTATCAACATAAAATATTGTATGATTATGTGATTTTTTGTATGAAACAGTTTGTCGAGGGGGGAGTTGCTTTAATTTTTCAAGTATTCGCAGTGTACCACAATCCCTGGTAACTTATATTACTGAACAAACTGGTCTTTCTTGTAACTTCAAATTTTGTAGACTTGTCTCTTGCTTTCACTGCTAACAGAAACTAAATCATAGTCAAATTTCTGCTCTCCATCTACTTACAAACTGTGTTAAGACTTTTCTTTCAAAAGTTAACTGAAAGTACCTTCTTGTATCTGTCACTAACAGTCTATTTTCCTATTCAATACTATCCTAGTGGCTTTTTTTCTGAATCCTTCTTAGAGTTTTGTAGTGGAGGAAAAAAAAAAAAAAAGAAAGGTAAAATACTTGAATGAAAATTGTGCCATAGTCAAATAAAATGGTAATAATTTACTTTTGTTGTAGTTTTTCTACTATAAAGAATAAAACAGAAATACAATTACTTTTAGTCAGGGCTCACCTGATAGGAGGAGAAATATGAGTTACAGCATCTGTCTCAAGAACTTTTGGGGTATTTTAATCCAATCTCAATGTAATTTGATATAGAGTCACTAGGACTGTTCTGTAGTTCCTCTACTCAACAAAGGAGATTATCAATTTGGGATGATATAGAAACACAGTCAGTATTATTCTCATCCTATTATTGTCATTGCAGAAGGAGTAGAAAGAACATTTCTTTTATTTGTTTTCATAACATGTTTTTACTGCTCCAGTGGAACCAGTCTGAAATCTGAGGCCAAAATGAATCTTAAACTAAGGCCCAATCGAATTTAAGTGTGACTCACTTATTCATTCTATAGCTCTCTTTTGACTTCTTTTTAAGCAAAATTGTGAGGGTTTGGATATGACCGGATGGTACTGGGACACATGGTAGGGAATATTCATGTGATGGGAGAAGACCAATTGTATCTCTATTTTCTGAGTCATTGAAAGGTAAGGTAAATTGGTATGGGAATTCCTCATATGACACTAAATTCCTGAGTGTGGGTTATTTGATTTGAAAAGATCCGCTTGGTAGTTGCAACACAATACTAGCATTTTTTCTAACTACGACAAAATGCTGAACATTAGTGGTTGCTGAAAGGCATCATATAATTCACACATGATTTCTAGCTTTCACAGTTGTGGGCAAAAAGTGAAATTACTGAAATTTGAGAAAAGTATACAGACGTAAAATTAGAAGACTTGTAAAAAAAGTATGCGTTTCTTCTACTAAAAAATAAGACCATTATTAAGTAGCTTTTAAAATTAATTTGTGTATTTAAATGCTGGAGTTTGGCTCAGTTTGGTAGTGCAGTAATATTACTGATAATTTTCTAATTTTATTAACCTACAGACATAGGTTATATGCTTATCAGTCTAAGTTTGTTCAAGTTAATAGGAATTTTATGATGGATTTCATAGACCTTTAAAACATATTAAATATTTATTATTTCAAAGAAGTATAAATAAAAGATAAATTTTGTCTGGTGGGTCAACAAGACAGTGCTGATTTCAGATTTCAGCTGCTCTGAACACACTGCTGATTTTGAACAATTCTGTACCCCTGAACCCACTTATGTCTTTAAAACTATCATTTTTTTTCCTCTGAGCTGCTGGACATTCCACTCAGATATCAAACAGCTAGCCAAGCTTTCTTGGCAGGATGAAGTGTTTGGTCATTACATTACTATTCCTAGAGTGGCTGCCTTCTTCCTGAAGAAACATCACTTGAAATGTGCAGTCAGTACTGAATAATCTGCTTTTTAAAATCATTGTTAGTATTTGCTTTTTAGAGCGGCTGTTATCTGATGAATTAACAACATTTACCTAAGCTTTGAAAGACTGCTTTACACGTGTGTGTGATTTCCATAGTGTGAAAGAACAAGGAGAAACAAAGGGGAGGAAATGACACTACACAGGCGAGAGGAATGAGGGGCAGAGCTAGCAATAAAACACTAGATTCCTGATTTTCAGTTCCCAGTTGTATTTCTTGGACCCCTTTCTCCCACACTGAGAGCCTTAGAGGTGTTATACTAGACCAAGAAAGAAGACACTTTTGAAGTGATAATCAGTACTGCCAAGACATGACACCATCCTGGAGATAAAAAGAATCAGAAATACTGTTCAGCAAAATACCTACTATATCTCTACTGGTCCTGCAGATGAGCCAACTTTACAAGGTCTCAGAAAGCTACCAGGATTTTATCAGGCAACAAGCAGATGCTTTTTACTGAAACTTTTTCCCAGCTGTACAAGACTACATCTTATGTTTTTTCATGTCGTTGTTCATCTTTTTTCTCCCCTGCCATCTTCTGTGCATTTCTTCAATAAGCTAACCTCTCTTCCACTATCCACAGTTTTTAAATGTTTTATATCAAGGAGTCCTAGGAATTTATAACTGAAAACAATACTAGCTTTTTTTAGAATATTATATTGCAGCATTGCTCTGATTTGGCAAGACTGTATGTTTTAACGTTTCTTATAATGATCCAAGGCACATGTAGTTGTCATCATTTAAGGCTGGGCGGGTGGTTAAATGGATGGCAGACACTCTCTGTTAACCTTCTTCTTCCCCAGAGGGGAAAGGAAAGAGAAAAGGAAGAGAGATTTACAAGTTGGAAAGTTGAAACAGTTTTAATAAACAATAACACTGAAAAGTGTTTATATATGTTTATATATGTTTCATAAACAATAACAGGGAAAATAACTGTATACAAAACCGCTACTGAACTCCCCCCAATGACGATTACATCACCATTGACGCTGCAGAGCAGGCACTGGGCAGTCCCGAAGCACATGTGGCAGCAGGCAGGAGCCGAGTTCAGAAGTGGAGGCAGGAACGCAGGCAGAGCCCTCCCAGGATGTAGGCCATAGGGGAAGAGAGCATGACCCTCGTGGTCCCTCAGCTTTATACGGAGTATGGTGTGGGTGGGATGGAATACCCTGTCGGTCATTTCGGGTCACCTGTCCTGTCTGCCCCTCCCCACAGGTGCAGCACTCTACAGCCCCTTCCTCTGTGGGACAAAGAGACCCAACAGGGACCCTAGCTCCCATGGCAATAGGCCATGTAGTCAACTTCAGAAAAATAGTTACTTAAAAGAAACTTAAGTGGAAAGTCCACCCTAGTCGAAATTGGGACAGTAGTTCATGCTGAAATTACTCATGTCTCCTTTTTAATTTGCTTTAAGAAGATTGATTATGATTTGATAAAATGTCAAAGATTAATCCAAAGATTTGTGTCTTTGACACTCATCTGAATCCCTGCAGCATGCTTGGAACGGCTACATAGCTGGACTATTTTGACTCACTAATATAAACATCATTGTAGGTACCTTGATATGACTACATAAACATGTATATAGAACTGATGTGAGCAGCCATAAAGGTGACCTAATTATAAGAGGAAAATTACTGAAGAGAAGAAAATGTCTGCTGAAATACTGACAGAAAATGCCTGCCAGCCTGGGAACTAGGCCTGTTAATCAGAAGTATCCTTGAGAAGTTCAGCTGACACCTTTGAAGTACAGCTGGGTACCTCAAAAACGGAGACATCCTGAGATACCATAAATAAGGCCAAAGACAAGGAACTGTAACTGCAACTTATTTGCTGAAAAGGCAAAAATAGTCTGGGAAAAGGGAGAAACATCCTGAGAAAGCAAGAATCGGTAACTGCCATTGGCTGTTTTAACTGCAAGAACAGGAAAACAATGTGGAAAAATAAAAATTGGTCTGAAAGCATAGAAAACATCATCGTCTATTGGATGTTCCAGGTCAAAACCAGAAATTAATATCACCTATTGGCTGCTCAAAGTGATGATGCCCTATGCCCACTTATGTCTCTACGATATAAAAATTACTTCTTTTTTTTATCCGAAATGGAGTTTTTCTCCCTGAGGACTTCCTGTTTTGCATGTACTTTTCCCTTTCCTATACAGGTCGGTATGAACTTTCTGCAAGATCTTGGACTCTCACAGGTGATGCCTGGCTGACTCCAAACTCTGTGGTGCAGATCATCTTTGAAGTGAGACTCTGTTGTTTTATTAGTCCCTCTCTGGGCCAATTTCTGGGGTCCCTTTGGTTTGTCAACCCACTTCTGAGATGGTTGTCCTCCCTTCTGGTACAGTTTGCCCCCCTTCTGGAATCACAGAATGGTTTGGGGTGGAAGGGACCTTAAAGATAATCTAGTTCCAACTCCCTGCCATGGGCAGGGAGACCTTTGCAGTAGACCAGATAGCTCAAAGCCCCATCCAACCTGGCCTTGAACACTACGTTTGCAGACAACACCAAGTTGAGTGGGAGTGTTGATCTGCTTGAGGGTAGAAAGGCTCTACAGAGGGATCTGGACAGGCTGGATCAATGGGCCGAGGCCAACTGTATGAGGTTCAACAAGGCTAAGTGACAGGTCATGCACTTGCGTCACAACAACCCCATACAATGCTACAGGCTTGGGGAAGAGTGGCTGGAAAGCTGCTTGGTGAAAAACGATCTGGTGGTGTTGTTCGATAGCTGGCTGAATATGAGCCAGCAGTGTGCCCAGGTGGCCAAGAAGGCCAACAGCATCCTGGCTTGTATCAGAAATCGTGTGGCCAGCAGGGCAAGGGAAGTGATTGTCCCCCTGTACTCAGCACTGGTGAGGCCATACCTCAAATACTGTGTTCAGTTTTGGGCCCCTTACTACAAGAAAGACATTGAGGTGCTGGAGTGCATCCAAGGAAGAGCAACGAAGCTGGTGAAGGGTCTAGAGCACAAGTCTTACAAGGAGTGGCTGAGGGGACTGGGGTTGTTTATCCTGGAGAAAAGGAGGCTAAGGGGAGACCTTATTGCTGTCTACAAGTACCTGAAAGGATGTTATAGCAAGGTGTCAGTCTCTTCTCCCAGGTAACAAGCGATAGGACGAGAGAAAATGGCCTCAAGTTGTGCCAGGGAGGTTTAGATTGGATATTAGGAAAAATTTCTTCACGGAAAGGGTTGTCAAGCATTGGAATAGGCTGCCCAGGGAAGTGGTGGAGTCACCGTCCCTGGAGGTATTTAAAAGATGAGTAGATGTGGTGCTTAGGGATGTGGTTTAGTGGTGGACTTGGTGGTGGGTTAATAATTGTACTCCATGATATTAAGGGTCTTTTCCAACCTAAATGACTATGATTCTATAATTGAAAGAATACTGACAACCTGACTTTTACACTATATGCTTCTCAGGGGATTGACTTACTGAAGTCTCAGTCTTTCTAAAGAAAATATCTCCACAGGTGTCACGGTTTAAAGCTGGGCCAGCTATTAACCAGGCAGCAGATGCTCTCTGTTAACCCTCTCCCCCCCCCCCCTAAGGGAAAGAGAAAGGGAAAAGGGAGAGAGACTTATGGGTTGGAAAGTTAAAACAGTTTTAATAAACTATAATAATGAAAAAGAGTATAATAACAATAATAATAGAAATAATCAAATATATACAAATATATACAAATATATACAAAACCAAGACTGAGAGCTTGGAAATCCTCCTCAGGCAGAGTTGCTCCCCCCAGCACAGGCAGAGGGGAAAATGCAGTAGCTCCCCTGCCATCACACCTGCAGACTTTTAACTGGAGAATTGGCAAAGCTGGTACCAATCAGTGGAAGACAGGAGGGCCCCTCCCTCCTGGGCCCCACCTCCAGGAGGCAGTGGGTTAGTGATAAATAGGAAAGTGAGAATGACGTGTATGGGATGGAATACCTTGTTGGTCAATCTTGGGTCACCTGCCCTGTCTGCTCCTCCCTGCAGGTGCAACCCCCCTTCAGCTCTTCACTCGTAAGCAGTGAGGAATTTAGTAGTGACCTTGGTTTCTCCAAGACAAATTGGCCTGGTTTGGGCCAAACTAGGACAACAGGGCTGGCTAGTAAGTGTCATAGAAATAACAGTAGATATACTCCTTTCTGGGACAGCCACTCAACTTCATGTAGGATACCCAAGTACATCTAAAACACACCTATTTAGGCAGGTGAATCACTCTCCCAAAATCTTTGAATTTTTTTTAATGGATCAATAAATCACATGGATTTCTCATTTCCATTGCTTGATATAGTCATCAAAAGAAAATCTCACAGAACTTTGTCTTTTTCATTTTCTGTCATTGGGTCATCTTTGTACTCACACAGCTTATTAACACTAATGTGATTATATGAGTCATACAAATGCATATATACATGAGATATAGATGTATATAGAGAGATATAGATGTATATGTAAGGTTGGTTTTGCTTGTTTCTCTTTTTCTATATGCATGTTGTCCCAACATTGAAACTACATTTTAATCCCAACCTACAGGCTGCTTTTTCTGCAGATGTCAATGTTTAAAATGTTTTTCAGACTGTAGGATCAAAAACAGTTTATTTGGAAAAATTTCTCAAACAACTGCAACAAGGAAGTCAGCTGATGGTTTTATAGCTGCTGTCCTTAGCCACTATCTTCATTCATACTTACTACTCACCACCTCTTGATGAGGATTTTTATGAGTTTGTATCATGTATTTTTATGCATTGTTGACTTTACTGTTCATTTTGAAGCTTTTTTAATACCATTGTGATATTTAGAAGGATCACAATATTCTTTAAATACAAAATTTCCAAACTCCTTAATCTTTCTTCTTTGTTTTTTTTTTTTTCTTAGTATGTAGCCCTTTGTTCTCTAGCTTTCCCCCCCCCCCACCCCCGGGCTGGGATGTGTCCAGAGTTTTGTTCTTGTTGCTTCTCCATAAGCAAAAAGTAAATTACAGAGCTTTTTCATATGACCCAAGATGAGATTACTCTGGCCAAAGGTAAACATCCGTATATGAACTTTTTACTCCAGTTTCCTTTGTAGTTAATACAGAACAGACAGAACTACAGTTTATCTGATCATGAGACAGATTTGAAAGCAGGTCAAACTCTAACGAATTTATTTCTCTCTACTGAATATAAACAGTATCTAAACTGAGAAGCTTAAAATACATATCAACATTGTGATGGCAAAATACAGTTAATGTGCAAAAAATACAGTAAGAAATGCTGATTTCTGAAAATGCGACTGAAAAATCACAGTAGCAAAAGCAGAGAGCATGGGTTTCACTCTTCTGTGATACATCTAAATTTCATAATTTATCTTGTTGGCAAATCTAAAAAAAATAACCCCATAAAACAGAAAGGCCAGAAATCTGTGTTAGATTTCCTAGGACATATATGAACATTTTTCATGGCACATGCACACATGTAAACTAATAATTGATTGCATTTTAGTCTTTTTAACTAACTTTGAAAATTCCAGTAGTGTGATTGGTGGTAGTACTGAGCTAAAAGATTTTTTTTCTGATTGCTCTTTGTTTGGAAGGAATTCTTATTTTGTTTCTTTTATTTTTTCAAAGTCCCAATGAACTGATAGAGAATGTTTTTAATTTAGCAAAGAAAACAGGTTGAAATAAACATATAGTTATAGATAGCAGTTTGCATAGGCACATTAAGTGCCTAAGCATCAGGGGGTGGGGGGGAAGCATAAGTTAATTAGCACTTTAATATGGCTGCTGCTTATTATATTGTCAAAGAATCACAGAATCGTGGAATAGTTTTGGTTAGAAAAGACGTTTAAAGGTCATCTATTCCAAGCCCCCTGCAACGAGCAGAGCCGTCTTTAACTAGATCAGGTTGCTCAGAGCTCCGTCCAGCCTGACTTTGAATGTTTCCAGGGATGGGGTGTGTACCATCTCTCTGGGCAACTTGTTCCAGTGTTTCACCACCATCATCATAAAATAGTTTTCTTCCTTATGAGCTTGGAAAGTCATCTCTAAGTTAACTGGAACTTTGACCCAAAAATAAGTGAATAGTACGTGATGCTAACTTTATGGCAGAGTGTTTGCCTTATCTTTTGTGACAACATAACATGAATAAAAATGTGTTTTCCATTATAAGAGTCACCATCAATCCACCTAGTAACTTTCTTTGTAAGAAAATCATAGCAAATAGTAGTGAATTAAACGTTTGTGAACATTATTTTAGTGCTAGTATTAGCAAATAACTCATTGACATGAGTTTTCTGTGCTCGTCACATCTTTACCAGTTCATTAACTTAAATTTTTCTTCAGTTTTATGAGAACACACGAAACAAAATCAGACTAAAATGCAAAAATCACTGTAGCAAAGGTACCCAGACTACGAGAGTACAGATTCTGAATAGAAAATTGTTACTGGTCAGAAATTGAATATTCAAGAAATATGCTGGAAGCGAAAATCAAGCCTGAAGCAATCAAGATTTCTCATTTGGATAAAACTATTTTGTTTTTAAATGCAGAGATTAATCAATCCAAAAATGCCTTATAGAGTCTTCTTTTTCTATTAAGTTCAGTAGTAGTAAGATCTGGGTTTACATGTAAAAAATATTCTAAAAACATTAGGTCAAGTCCATGGTTCATTATATGCTATGATTTCACAGCAGCACTGCCACTCCCAAATTGCTGCTGTTGTACACTGTTTACTTTGATGTTTTATTTTGTTCCATGTTAGTACAGTTGCAAGGCCGAAGAGGTCTTAGTGAATGACAAGGGTGCCTAGATGATAAAAATGATTAATTGTAGTAAAATTCTAATCTTATTTCCAAATAATATGAAGGGCTAATGAAGGCTACCATTTTAATGTTTCACCATTATTTTCCCAGTGTAATGGTAAACTATTGTACAAAAATATTTCTGTCTTTGCATTTTATTATAAACAGCTGGTTATTTTTTCAATACGTTCCTTTTTTATATAATGCTCTTCATAATTTTAGTATCTCACAAAGGTAAAACAATTTCTCTTAAATATTAAATTAAACTGAAGATTTTCAAAAGCCTTGCTGCACAAGACACCAAGTTACTACGCATGACAAACTTTTAACAGTTTTTTTATAGCTAAGAGGATATTAGCTTCTTTAGAGTCTCTCAGCATCTGAGGAATTTAAATATTTCTGAGGTTTAAGATTTTCAGACATAAAAGGCAAAGGAAGAAGTTGCACCTGTAACTGTTGTGTAACCTTCTGGGTAGCTTGCAAACTATTTTCTCTATGCAGGGCAGAGAAGATGCTTATCTGTTACAAACATCAACTTCAAGCTACAGAGATTTTTTTGTTTCTGAACAAGATGGCAGCTGTCATAATAATCCACTGTATGAATCAATTGCCTGAATTGTTACAAAAAGGATGTTCTCCACAACTTGTCAATAATCCTTAGAGTAAGGAATAAATCTTCTCAATAATGGTCTTATTAGGGAACCTGGTTTAGGATTCGTAAATCTTATTTGACATCTAGCAAGGTAATCTGACTGCTAGTACATTAAAAAATTCTCAATAAAAAATTTAATAGAATGAGAAACCCCATTTTAGATGTTGTATTGATTGTCTCTTTAAACTGAAAATGAAATCTCAGCAGGAGGTGGAAATTTGTTATGCCCTCCCACACTGTAGTAAAGGCCTCAAAAAGTTCAAAACACTCTTAAGCAGTAAAATAAAAAATAAAAATGTATAAAGGATATCCTATCTTTATTGAAAGTTGTCTATATTATCATAACTAAAAAATACTAATTTATACTACTAAAATACAATGATATTGTATTTTTTTCAAGCAAAATTTTAATACACAGCACATTTCAAAAGACAAATTCTAAGGGGTTCTTCCATTGTAGTATCAGTCATTTTTTTCAGCCAAAGGGTTTACCAAACTGAAAATGTTTTTTTTAAATTAAGTTAAAAAGAACCATAATAAAATTCCATACAGTCTAACATTTACAATGCATGGAGCAGAATATAGGAACATGAATACACTACTTTATTTCAGCAGAGAATGCTCCAAATTTAAAGGTACAAACACATGATCCACTTGCTTAAATCAATTTAATTCTACAGAAACTGAGATATTTTACTTCACAGACTTAGGTCTCACCTACAATTAAAATGTTTAGGTTATTCAGGACAGTGATACAGGTTCTAGAGTGAATATCTCAATCTGTCATGCAGGATTCATCACAGATGCTCAAAGTGACTTCAGATACTTTCTCCAATGTGGTGCTTGGAGTACAAGGTTTGGTTACTATGCAGATGTCGCAGATGACTAATTTCTCCTTATACACAACGATGTACACTTCAGAGCTCTATGCACTTCACCTTTGTGATGTGTTTTCTTCATGTCTCATTTGCATACCTAGACACCCTTGTGACAAAAGGGTTTACATGACATTACTAAAGATATTTCTTAATGGAATTTGGAAGCCAAGGCACCTCTACATCCCAGTGAATGTCAAGCCAAGAACTATTGGACTATAAATACCTTTTCCCCAAGCCCCATTTTCACAGTCAATACCAAGAAGACAGCACAAACACTAATGTATATTTCCCATTTCTCGTCAGAATTCTAAAATTTTGATTGTTTTATTGTTACCTCTCAGCATTCCCATCTGCTCTACTATGCCACTACTCTATGCTTCTCTAAAGCTTATATAAATTCTGTTACTGTTTTCCTTTCTGTTTCTTTGACCTGGCACCATTTTTAACTCAAAGGCTAAAATAAAAATATTTTGTATATTTCTACAAGTAATGGAACTCAAATCTCATCGTAAGACCTTCGCTTCAGAGAGGTTCAAGTGGGATACTAATGGTGAATGCAAGACAAAAAAATAATGACAGCAGCTGCAGACAGCAGTGTGTAGATGGCAGAAAAGTTGCTCCTGAACCGTGATCAGTCTTCCCGGAGGTTTAGCTGTGTCCTGGTTTGGACTAAGACAGACTTTCAGTTAAGTTTCTTTTAAGTGACTGTACTTTTCTGAAGTTGACTACTCGTGCTTGGTGCCACAGAAAGTAGGGTCCCTGATGAGTCTCTTTGTTCCATAAAGGAAAGGACTGTAAAAGTGTCGCACCTGCAGGGAGGAGTGGACAGGACAGCTGACCCAAATCTGACCAACAGGATATTTCATCCCACCCACATGACACTCACTTTAAAGTTGAGAGACCATGAGGGTCGTGGTCTCTTCCTCTATGGCCAGCATCCGAGGAGGACTCTGCCCACTCTTCTGTCTTTGCTACTGAACCCGGTTCCCACCTGCTGCTGTATGTGGTTCTGGACTCCCCAGCACCTGCCCTGCAGCATCTGTGGTGATGTGATCATCGTCAGGGGGAGTTCAGTAGTGGTTTTGTATATAGTTCATTATTTATTATAACCTTTATTTTAATTGTTATTGTTTATTAAAACTGTTTCAACTTTCCAACCCATAATTCTCTCTCCCTTTTCTCTTTTCCTTTTGCCCTGTGCGGAAGGAAAGGATTAATAATAGAGAGTGTCTGTTGTCTGCTTAACAACCCACTTGGCCTTAAACGGCGACAAACTGACAAAGTTGTCATGCAAGTATATGGAAAATTTAGCCCTAAGTACACCTTTAAACATTTAAAGATAACTACCTGTTGGATGCTGATGCAACACAAATGTCACAAATGGGTGGAGGTCATATAGACCTTGTCATAATTTCTCTCTATAAGTGCAAAGGTAGACTAACAAATTTCTCCCATTCCCCCATTCCAATATCATTCACTCTTAAAGAATTAATGATACCGGAAAAAGAAGCAAGAAGTCATTTAACATTCAGGAAAAATGTGAAGAAAAACCCCAAAACTTCTGTAGAATAAGTCTACTTTTGAAAATCCATGAGTTTTTAAGGAGAAATCTCTTGAGAAATGCAGCCACTTGAGTCATATACATTCCAACTTCACTTTCTTTCACTATACATGAGCAAGCTAACATTTACTGGTACCTGAAAAAGCTTCCCTCTTCTGGTTTGTAATTCTTAGATATGTCTTGGTTTCAGCTGAAACAGCTGTTCTGTGTCTCATAGACTAAAATGACCCATTTATATTCATGACATACTTTTTTGAGTCTTTATGTGAGTCCATAAGAACTTTTCAGGTCTCTAGACTTATACGATATTATTCATATTAGCTCATCAGAAAAGAATTGCAACCTACTTAGGCTGTGCTTAGTAAGGGCTTCTTGGGGATCAACATCAGCTGTACATAGCAGATGGTCTTAGCACTTCACCAAATTATCAGCAGTCCTCCTAGTCCTGGCAGGTTTCCTGGCAAGTTTTGGAAGTATGTGTACCTGTAGGCAAACAATGCACTTGCTTTTCCATCGCTAAAGTAGAAAAATAACAGATTTCAGCTTGTCCAGACTTCTGGCTTAACTAAATATGTTTACAGATAGTGCCCAAATCTATTTTGTAATTAAATGCACATATGTGATCAGCTGAAACCCAGCAGAGTCATTAACTGATGAGACATAGTTCTATTTTTCTCTTGTTCATACAAAATTCTGAGCTACCTATGTATATTCTATTTTTCTCTTGTTCATACAAAATTCTGAGCTACCTATGAATATAATGAAATAATCATGAAAGAAAACATCAGCTCCTGTCAATGTTCTTGAACCAACTCAACCAGTCCTTATTGAAACAGGCAGTATTTAAGGATCACTTCGAAATATACTGTCGAAAAATATATCTATAGAAAAAGGAGCAATCTTGGTTTCTCAAGGAATATTTACTCCTATGAGAACCTTGACTGAATCCAAGCTGCTTTATTTGAGCTTCATTTTGGGAAGGGTTATATACTTTCAATATTTACTGAGTTGTAATTTCCTAGCACCCTTCAAAAGCTTGTTCTATGTATGAAAAACATTGTGGTCATGAATATAAAACAATAATTAATGTCAACTTGTTTTAAGGAGTAGTAAAGGATATGCTGATGAATAGGAACTTAGTTCTCTCATATCATTGTACTAGAGAGTTAATGCACATGCACTCTACAAATCTTCAAAATGTTGGCTTCAATGTATGACAAGTTTCTGTATTTTGTCTATGTATAATGTACAAACTCTCATAGCCACTTCTGATTTTTATATGCCCAGCTCTTTTAAAAATTATCTGAAACCACACCTTTCTATTTGAATTAAATTTAATCTTTAGGAACAACAGTCAGCTGATCCCTCTAAATTTTTTTTTCCTCTTCCAACCCTTTTTGTCTCTTAGCATTATTTCCCACACTAACTTCTTTCCATTCCCATGCAACTCCCAGATTTTTTTCTCTGCAGACATTTTATATATGTTATTTGAAGCTGTCAGTATATAAAACTCAGAAATATTATTGAAAGAAGGGACAGATAACTCATAATTTTCCTTTCTTCCTGAACCACAAGATAGCAGAATAACTTCAGCAGGATATTTCCTTCTGTTTTCTTTTGGATGTATAATGCAAGAACCAAGAGCTCAATAGAAGCACATCTTCAACAATATACTGAAATCAAGCAAAGAAGTCTTCTCTGAACCTACCTAGTTGCTCAGATTCCCAAGGGACTGGAATTTCATATACAGAAGATAATAAAAAATTACAAATTCACACTTCTAACTTTATAACCCTTCACCAGGATTAGGAAAGGTCTGATTAATTCCTTTTATATCTCATTCATAAATGTGTTCAGTGTGACTCTTGTCAGTAGAAGTTGTAACTGCAGAAGTTGCAGTTTCCTGTTCACATTACTGAGATTCACTGTGTCTCAGTTTCGAATTAGTATTTCCTCCTTCCATCACGGAGTGGTTCAGCATTTGATCCTGGTCCAGTGCTGCCAAAATAAAATAAGTCTTGGAAGGGTTTCTATAAAGTCAACAGTATTTTTTTTGTTAGGAGTATCAAAGGTTGGCCATGTTTCACACTGTTAAATGACACATACCATCCTAACACACACTTGCTCTTTGTATCTTGAGCAAAGATTTGAGACCAGTATCTGAAAGAGTTTCCTAGTTGCATCCTGATTCTAAGTCATTTCAGAGTGTTTGAACTTTGATACTGGTAATTTTACAGAATTTCTCTAACTGCAGCTGTTTGTACAATATTTGCTGATAGAATGATTAACAATACTGGAAGTCATATCTGCAATAGCTTTCAACTTCAAAATACTTCTAGTTCTTATTATTCTAGTTTAGTAGCTGTTACAGTAAACAAATGAGCAAAAACGCAATGCAAACAGAACATGCATGCTTGTTGCAAACATGAATTCAAGATTGCTTTTTTCAGCTAGTACTGGCTAGCTTTACTCAGACTTTTGTCTTACAGGGGTGTTGTTCAAATTCTGGGAATACTCAAAAGTTCTTTCTAGTATGGCCTGATGGTGTTTAATAAATTAATATATATTTAAATCTCATAGTACATAAATTTACTGTGAGCTGTCTATCTGCCTGCTGTTTTTTCAGACTAGATGTCAGATATAAACATGTATGACAGACAATGAGCAAGATACTGATGCTTTAAATACTGAAAAGTACTGCCACACAAACAAAGCCTTCAGGGAAACCATCACTGAGTTTGTCAAAGAGTTGGTTTTGTTGCCAAGATACCTACTTCAGCTTCATTATTACTGGGAATTACACTGTCAAAGCAAAGGAAAATTCACATTGTTAGAGATGTCAAGCAAAACACTTTTCCACCAGACAGTTTATGCTTGGATAAAACTTCAATAAATAAAACTCCTCACTGACCTCTGCTTGTTAGCTTCTATACACATAATCGATTCTAGAACTTGTTTACAGGAACTGTAAGAAGATATAAAAAGGTCTATTTTTTTTTCCACTGGAATACTTGCTTTAAAACATTCTTAAAAGATATTGCTCTAAATTGTTGCAAAAATCTCTAAGCAAGTGTATTGGCCAGTTCACTGTCTTACTCAGGCCTAAGGGCCACTATAACTTGAGTCCACTATCTATGAGCTTTATATTTTGAGTATCCATGAAAAATTTTCTAATAACAATTTTCTTTTCCCTTTTTGGCTTTTGAGGAGCTCTGTAAAGATGCTATTAGCTGCAGCACTTCTTGTCATTTAATATCAGCAGGGCTTTTGTTTATGTCTTGCCTGAAAAAAAGTGCAAAAAATATAGAAGCAGCCTAACAGTTTGGCAAGTTTTGCTGGAACTGTTTGTAGACTTAACTTTAACAGAATTTACATACTAGTAACTAGTAGCTTTGTGTTCCTGACAACCTCAACATCTAGGAGATAAAGGAACTCACTCAGCTTTGCATGTTGACTTTGTAAAATCAGTATTGTCATTGTTTCTCACAGTTTCTCATCAATAGTTTTGCAGATGACATTCAGGAAAAACTTGCTCTTCTTTTTTTTTTTTTTTAGCCAACTTCAAATGCACCTAAAGCACTCTAATTTGAGTCATCATAGATCTTCTTAAAGCCCGAAAGATAACTGGTTCCGCCAGGGTCCTCATTAAGACTTGCAAATTCTAAGAAGTGGTTTGTTTCAGTGGTCTTTATGACTATGTAGTTCTGTGCACTATAAGCTCCAGAAATCCTAGGGTTTGATTTAATAGCTTTTTGTACTAAACAAAACAGAAATGGAGGGTGCTGGATTTCAGCAAAAATGGGAAATATTGTCAGCGGTACAGAAATTTACTGTTCAATGAAATACTAGCCAAGCAATCAAAATGTTTTCACTTGGTTTTCAAGATAATAAATCAAAATTCTTCAGCAATCAAAATGTTTTCACTTGGTTTTCAAGATAATAAATCAAAATTCTTCAAAGAAGTTCTGAAAATGTGTGTGTGTATTTCGAGATTATCAGTTTGGCATGAAGTGGGCACATGTTAAAAACTGCACTTTACTTAATGAGTTGATTTACCTTTCTGAGCAGTGATGTAACTTATTTATGATTTTCTCCATTAAGTAAATGTGAAAATACAACTGATGCCATCAGCTGGTTGAATAAATACTCTCAAAAGTTCTCCTCTTCAAAAAAAAATAAATAACCCACACCAACAGTGGTAAATGATCTTTTCTATGTCACTTGACAATTACAACAATCTGTTTCCACATGGCTTGCAGCTGGATGCAGAAGAAACTTAGTACAAATATGAGGTATTGAAAATATGATTAAAGGTAGAAAATATTGATAGCTTTTCACTGAGACAGAGAAATAAGGCTTGTATGGAATTTCTGTCTCTAGCTTCGTCAGTGATAAACCACAACAGACTTATATGTGTGTCTTCCTCATGTATAAAATCTAAATGGGTGTAGACATGAAATGGCCACCTTAGCACCCAAAATGGTGGTCTACAAGTGGTGGTGTACAAAAACCTAAAGAACTTCAGGCAGCTAATATAATTTTCTGACATTAAAAAAGCAAGCAAACAAAGAAAACCTGAACAAAAACAAACAACAAAGAAAAGGCTAGTAAGAAATACGAAGGTTTCATGTAGAATCATAGAATCGTTTTGGTTCGAAAGGACTTCTAAGATCATCGAGTCCAACCATTATCCTAACTCTACTAAGTCCACCACTAAACCATATCCCTAAGCATAACATCTGCTCGTCTTTTAAACACCTCCAGGGATGGTGACTCCACCACTTCTCTCACCAGCCTGTTCCAATGCTTGATAACCCTTTCCATGAAGAAATTTTTCCTAATATCCAATCTAAACCTCCCTGGCACAACTTGAGTCTCTTTCCTCTCGTCCTGTTATTTGTTATGTGGGAGAAGAGACCAACACCTCTCTACAGCATACTTTCAGGTACTTGTAGAGGGCAATAAGGTGTCCCCTCAGTCTCCTTTTCTCTAGACAAAACAATCCCAGTTTCCTCAGCTGATCCTCATAAGACTTGTTCTCGAGACCCTTCACCAGCCTCGTTGCCCTTCTTTGGACTCGCTCCAGCACCACAGTATCTTTCCTGTAGTGAAGGGCCCAAAACTGAACATAATATTCAAGATGCGGCCTCACTAGTGCTGAGTACAAAGGGACGATAACTTGCCTTTTCCTGCGGCCACACTATTTCTGAGGCAGGCCAGGACGCTGTTGGCCTTCTTGGCCACCTGGGCACACTGCTGGCTCATATTCAGCCAGCCATCAATCAACACCACCAGATCCTTTTCCACCAGGCAACTTTCCAGCAACTCTTCCCCAAGGCTGTAGTGTTGTATGGGGTTGTTGTGCCCCAAGTGCAGGATCCGACACTTGGCTTTGTTGAACCTCATACAGTTGGCCTCGGCCCATTGATCCAGCCTGTCCAGATCCCTCTGTAGAGCCTTTCTACCCTCAAGCAGATCAACACTCCCGCCCAACTTGGTGTCGTCTGCAAACTTACTGAGCGTGCACTCAATCCCTTCCACTTCTCTCACATTCAGGAAGCAAAACTTTGCCTAATGGCTTTCCAGGTACCCGGAAGGTTTGTTTTGATCTTGCTTTTTATTCCCAAAAGCTGAATTACCAGCATTTATGGGCAGAAAATACATTATATCTCAAATTACATTGAATAAGTATCTAAATAAGAGGAAAACTTAATGAAAAAATTTACAAATATCTTTAGTTTTAGTGATAAAAATAATACAGCATAATAGATGTGAGAAAACATTATAGACACTCACTGAGATAATAAAGATAGCACAATCACGCTGTGGCATTGATAGCTAGATTTCATTATTACAAGTAAGACCTAAGAAAACTCCTTTCCATGACAGATGAATAAATACAAATAACTTAAGTATGCCTGCATGATTATGTGAACCACAGTTTTGTTAAGGGGGTGGGAAACACAGGTGTAAATAGTTAACTAGTTTTGGATTATATATTTTTTAAAATTATCTAGAATTCTGTATAATGTCTTAGAATTAGAAGTGGTTCAAAACTTTTCTTTAAAATTTGTGATGAAAAAGTTCTGTCACTTAAAGAAAGCTTTTCTATGGCATTTGGTTCATCATCACAAGAAAAGGGTATAATAGTTTTGGATTTTTTTCTGTACAGTCCAGAATTTAACATTTTACTTAATTTGATTTTACATTTTAGCCTTTCTTTATAAATTGTAAGTAGCTCTATCAATGTAAGTTTATTCTATCAATACAAATTTACTAGAATCTTAACTGAAACTTCCTATATTCCTATTTAGAAGTTCCAATTTGATAATGAGGTAGTTTAAACATCTGTGTTGGTAAACATACAGTAAAGGGAACAACAAAAATATAATTCAGATAGAAAAAAAAGCTGATATTATGAAAATTTTTGGGCCTGTATTACTTACAGTTTCATATCTCAGTACAATTAATATTACATATAACCAAGTTATTGGTGATTTTCACTTGATTTTACTCAGGTAAGGATTTTTTTTCCTGCCTTATCTGTAACAAAAAGAGAAGGAACTAATGGGCCAGATGTTTCTAAAGTGTTTATCAATAAAATGTTCTTGAATGTCCCTGAAGCTATTAAATAAAGAAATCAAATGCTAGACTAAATAAAGTATTTTCAGATCATATTGCAATTCTAATACTTGAACTGAAAAAACAAATGAAAATCTTCATAGTAATTTTATAAGGAAAGCTAAGACATTACCAGGTTGTATAACGTGTAAGTACTATGCCATTTCGTTTTGCTATATGTTATGAAAATAAGATGCTACATCATGTTTTAGCTATTTTAAATGGTTTGTTAACCAACTCCACTATTTATGAAGGTTAGAACAGTTATTAATTATACATGATATCTTATGTATATTAATAAATATGCATGTGACTATATATATGCATTCAAATGAGCTGATGGGGAAAGGATATATCTACATTTTGAATAAAAAAAATGCAATTTTAGATGGATGTGAAGAAACCGATCCAAATTCCCAACTAATTTCACATAGTTAACCAAATCTTACTAAACACTAAAAGTGCAGAACATCCTATATTCCTGTCAAGCACAGATTTCTCCAGAGGTCATAATAAACCTGGTGGTGGTGTGCAGATGGGAGGTGTCTATTAGAATATAAACAAACCTATTTCACTTTTTAAATAATCAAAATTCAAAGAATATATGTGAAACTGGGAGGAACTAGCATGTATTTATAAACAAATCTCCCACTGTCGTTAAAAACACGTTGTTGCTACCATGCAGTTCAGCAGTTTTCTGCTTTTCAGTAAACTCTGTGTGGTCCCTAAAGTTTATTTCGGATTGCTCTCAGTCCTGGCTGCTTGATGCTGTGGGAAAAATCAGTGAGTAATATAAAAGGGGCCTGAGGTAATGGTCAAGGGCAATGTGTGCATAAAGTTCTAACCACACCGCCCAAGTTGCAGAAGGCAGAGGCAGTGACTGGGCGGATGAAGAACCACCCACTGTAGGAGAAGATCAGGTTCGAGATCATCTAAGGAACCTGAAGGTGCACAAGTCCATGGGACCTGATGAGGTGCATCCATGTGCCCTGAGGGAACTGGCGGATGAAGTTGCTAAGCTGCTATCCATCATCTTTCAGAAGCTGTGGTAATCCAGTAAAGTTCCCACTGACTAGAAAAGAGGAGAAATAAGCCCCATTTTCAATAAGAGAAAAAAGGAAGACCCAGGGAGCTACAGGTCAGTCAGTCTCACCTCTGTGCCTGGCAAGATCTTGGAGCAGATCCTTCTGGAAACTATACTGAGGCAAACAGAAATCAAGGAGGTGATTGGTGACAGCCAACATGGCTTCACTAAGGGCAAATTATGCCTGACAATTTAGTGGTGTTCTATGACAGTGTTACAGTGTTGGTGGATAGAGGGAGACTGACTGATGTCATCTACCTGGACTTGTGAAAAGCATTTGACACTGCTCTACACTACATCCTTGTCTCTAAATTGGAGAGAAATGGACTTAATGGATGGACCACTCAGTGGATAAGGACTTGGCTAGATGGTCGCACTCAAAGAGTTATGGTCAACGGCTCGATGTCCAAGTGGACATCAGTGACAAGTGGCATTCCTCAGGGGTCGGTATTGGGACTGGTCCTGTTTAACATCTTTGTCGGCAACATGGACAGTGGGGTTGAGTGCACCCTCAGCAATTTTGCCAATGACATGAAGCTGTGTGGTGTGGTCGACATGCTGGAGGGAAGGGATGCCATCCAGAGGGACCTTGACAAGATTGAGACCTGGGCCTGTGCAAACCGCATGCAGTTCAACAAGGCCAAGTGCAAGGTCCTGCACGTTTGTCGGAGCAATCCCAAACACAAATACAGGCTGGGGGGAGAATGGATTGAGAGCAGCCCTGAGGAGAAGGACTTGGGGGTGGTGGTTGATGAGAAGCTCAACGTGAGCCGGCAATGTGTGCTTGCAGCCCAAAAGGCCAATTGTATCCTGGGCTGCATCAAAAGAAGTGTGGCCAGCAGGTTGATGAAGATGATTCTCCCCCTCTACTCTGCTCTCATGAGACCCCACCAAGAGTACTGCATCCAGCTCTGGGGGCCCAAACATAAGAAGTACACGGAGCTGTTGGAGCAAGTCCAGAGGAGGGCCACGAAGATGATGAGAGATGAAGGACCTCTCCTGTGAAGACAGGCTGAGAGAGTTGGGGCTCTTCAGCCTGGAGAAGAGAAGGCTCTGGGGAGACCTTCTAGCAGCCTTCCAGTACCTGAAGGGGGCTTACAGGAAAGCTGGAGAGGGACTTTTTACAAGGGCGTGTAGTGATAGGATGAGAGGTAATGGTTTTAATCTGAAAGAGGGTAGATTTAGATTAGATTTTAGGAAGAAATTCTTTAGCGGGAGGGTGGTGAGACACTGGAAGACGTTTCCCAGCGAAGTTGTGGCTGCCCCCTCCCTGGCAGTGTTCAAGACTAGGTTGGATGGGGCTTTGAGCAATGTGGTCTAGTGGAAAGGTGTCCCTGCTTGTGGCAAGGGCGTTGGAACTAGATGATCTTTAATGTCCCCTCCAACCCCAACCACCCTATGATTCTAATTAGGCTCAGGGAAGGTTGAAAGGAGCAACTGACCACAGCTGATGCAGAGAAGGCTGAACTTATCTTGACACAAATGGGACTGGAGGGTGACCTTCGGTCTGCCTAAAGAGCTGTAGCAATTGCGTAGATCAGTTGGCTAGATCAGTTGAGCAAATCAGCCAGTTATATTGGCTGAGTGAATCAAGCAGCTGTGTAACTACTTTTTTCTCAGTTAATCAAAAAAAGTGAAAATGTCTTCCTGAGTCAGCCAGACCAACATGTGAGGGGGAGGTGTATATGTGAGCAGTCCAACATAGAATGCGAGAACTGAACAGCCAGCAAAAGGAACTTTCAGGTGAGCGATGGGCTTGAGCTAGTTTGAACCCATGCCTTCCTTCCTGGCAAATGGGGACGCCCAGTGCTCTGACAATGGCCGTATTATACAGACAGTCAGTGAGTATCAAGTTTGCATTGTGGTACAACTATATATGGCCATTGCTGTACTCTGCTAAGTGTAGTTTGTTGCATTGCTGCATTTCTCTGCTAAATCAAAATCTCATGTAACTTCCAAGAGCTTCAAATAAGCAGATTTTGTATTATGCATTAAACACTCCACATGTGGAACGTCTGAAAGAACCTGGTCAGAGTGTACCAGACCGTGACATTCTGGCTTTTCTCCACAGTCTTTCTCTGTCTTTCCCTTCCTACAAACTATAAGTTTCTAGCATATATTGTGCCTCTCATGCATGCAACTTCTCTTTAACACAGCAACAAACAAAATATGCAGTCTGTTACAGACTGCGTGAGATAATATGCCTCCTTTTAGAACTTTCTTTTTCAAATCTACTATGTTGTAACTAGCCTGTCTGAGGTGGATTAAGATATAGCCAATATAAATTCCAATCAATTTGAATTTCCATAAACTTCAGAAGAAAAGTGTCAGCCTATACAGAACCTTTGATTACAACTGATTGAAAATGTGGTTGGAATGTATTCCATTATCTTTCCAAAAGTAAAAGCAAAAATGATAATTGCAAATTTCTTCAATACATAGCTAATTTCTTAAGCAGAAGGCTGAACTTTTAAATTTAATAATTCTCATCTCTTACTATGTTCTTTGCAAGAAATAAAATAATTAATTTTAAGGGTAAGATCTATATTTTTCAGTAATGATGAGAAGACAGTGAACCTTCTGTTCATCAGGAAAACAATAAGTATATAAAATTAAGTCAGCAGTAATTATATCTTTTGAAATTATACAAAAAATTGAATAATTTCTTTTATACTAAGACTGTAGCAAGCTTGTTAGGGGGGAGTGGTGGAAAAAGTGAGAAAAGAGCTGTCTCATTTAAGCACATTGCACAAAATGTGACTAAGGTGCTTTCTTGCCATGTTGATGTAAGAAGACAAGTGTCTTATTTCACAGCAATTTATCTTATCTTACATCTTGTTAGGAGTGAAGATGGACTTAATCTCACTTAACTTTAGCTATATAGAGCTTGAATATCTCACATAAACTAATCATATAATCTCCTTTTATAATCAGTGGCAACAGTCACACCACAAGGTGAGTTGTTCTCCCAGCTTCTTTCATTCCCCTGCCACTGTTAACTAACTGTGACTAACTGAAATGCCATGGCTAAATTCCAGAAAAATAGAATTGGAAGAGATGATTCCAGTCCTCAGAAAAAACCCTCCGCATCTGTGTGTTCACCAATGTTGAAATTATGTTATGGCCTCAAAACTACATACAGCTCTGATATCAGATTTTCTATGGATTCTCAGTAACATTAAGGTTAAAAATTATTATAGATCTAGTTAATGATGATACAAACATTGAAGCATTAGGAAAGACAATAGGTCAAACGTGCTGCAAAGCATGAGAGATTAATGCTTCTAGATGAAGGTTGTTTCACTGCCTGTGGTTATCACTAGCAGCCATATAGACTTCTGAAGAGACTGAAGTAGGATTCATTGAGCAATCCAGATTATCAGAAAAGCAGTAAGGTACCTTCCTAGAGGCATCCTTGGTTAATTAGTATTTGTATATGTAGAAGAGGAGCTATTATGAAACTACCCTCACAATTTTGACCACCTGCAATTTTGTACATGTAAATGTTTAATTATAGACATTGAAAAATGCAGCATCTTACTTCCGAGGACATTTTAATGGTTTAAATCCTTCACAAACCATTCATATTTAAGACTGCACCTTTAAACCATAACACTTTACTACTTAAACAGTCTAAGAATAAAATTAATAAAAAGATAACAATTAAAGATGATAAAGTTCTGTTAAAAACTCTTCAATGTAAAAATCCTTGCACTATCATGGCTTATGGGACAATGTGATGTCATTTGACATCCCCTTTTGTTTTTGACTTTGGAAGTCAAGAGTCTGTCTGTTTTCACTGTAAATGTCAAAGATCTAATGATTATTTTCTGGGTGCTATGTATATGCATTAAGTACCATTCCATATCTTCTCAAATCGGTTTTGATTCATTTTCCCGAGATACAGATGTCGATATGAATAATTTTGCCTTCTACAGTCAAACCTCTTTATAGTTCATTACATATTAGGCATATGTAATATTACTGGAATATCACATTTGCAAATGCAAGGTATAATTAAATTTGAAAAAATACTTTCAAATAAAAAAAGTTAGAAAAGACATTACAAAACTTCAATAAACTAGTCATTTTAGTACTCTATCCCTCTACATAAGAGGAATTCTTGAAGCCTGTTATATAAAGAAAACTTGAACAAATGTGAAACATGCATGTGCATAATATGGCAAAATTTCTTTCTGACTTCAATAAGAGAACAGTTTACCCCTTGAAATGTAAATATTAATAATCTTTATAATACATATTCTTCATTGTGCAGCTGTGTTAAATTGCATACAAGACCCAAGATCTGGAAATCTGAGGAAATGAGTAGGCCAAAAAAATATATTATTGAGTTTGTGTGCAAAGAAAACAAACAGAAAAGCAAGTCAATCATGAATAACAAAAACAAATTAATATTTTGAAATTCTTTAACACTACAGATGAAAATCACATGTCTTAAAGTTTGCTGGCCTTCATTGGCAATATGGGGTAACAATCTGAATGAATGATAGGATGAATTTCTTATGATGCACAAATGGATTGTTATGTGCAAAGCCTCATAATCTAATTTCAGGAGTGAATTACAAATCAAATGTAGTCACTCTGTCTATTATGCCTCCTAAATAACTCTTCAATCCCTTGGTCAATTACAGCTAAAGTAGTAGAACTTGAAAAGACAAAAGGTTTAATGAAATCAGTGGCCAATATAAAACAGTTACAAATGAATGTCACTTGAAAACAAGCTAATATTTTTCTGCAAAAATGAGCAAGCCACAGCATGTGCTGCTATAGGTCATAGAAACAGATAAAAGATATATGAGGAAAAAAAATATTTCATAACAAAAGGGAAGGGACACTGAATACAGAAGAAAAAAATAGGAAGTATGTAGCAAAGGTTCCATAAGAAATCAGGTTTTATCACTGCTATTATTCAAGTTTTACCAGTCCCACTATTCACAGAATAACTTGCTTATATGATAATGAAATAACAGCATCTTTGTGTATATGAGCTCGTCTTTTTTCTTTTCTTGGATTAAACTATATTTGCTTTTTCTTATATGGGTCTCTGTATGTCTGATATCTAATATTTTTAAGTGTCCTTTTCTTTCTCAGATAAGGGGGAAAAAACAAAAGGTACTTTAATTTCTTTCCATTTTCTCTCATTTTGCTTGTTCACAAGTTTTGCTTGGCACAAAGTAATATCGTTATCTCTAATATCTTTATTTTTTTCTTTTGTAATTTTAGTTTTGCTGAAATTCCAGATTGCATATTCTTCTTTGTATAAGATAATATTAAGACGTATTCAGAAACAGTCTTGTTCACCCCTTGTCACTGTGAGGGAAGGAACATCAAAAACCATGCCACTGTTAAGCTTGATTTATGAAGTGGGACAAATGGGAGACATTCTCTGTCAGAAAAACTGCATAAGCACTGTCGTACACGCACGTGTGCACACATGCCTAACACATTCCAGTTAATTGACACCTGCCTCAGAAACCACATCAGTAAGTCAGCACAGCCCAGTCTGGAGAAACATAACATCCACGCCCTCCAGTGTCCATGTCAGGATCTGGGCAGGGCTTGGCACTGACTCCCCCCAAGACCTCCGCTTCTATAAATCTTGGACACCTGTGTGACAATGTTCCCCCAGTCTCTATGACTGCGTGAGTTCATATCCAGGTATTGGCACAGGCTGTCAGTCAAATCAGTTCACAGTGATACCATGGCATATCTTTCTTTTTAAGTAAGGTCCTGATGCTTCCAGGACAAGTCTTTAGTGAAGATGCTATAGTTCAATGAAAATGCTACAGCGATAGCTCAGTGACTGAGGAATTAATGATGTAGCTCTAGAAACTATTTTGTCTTTCCAAACTGATGTCAAGATTAACACAGGTTTTCTCACTGTTTTGCACCAAGCCATTAGGCTCACATACATTGCTTTGACGAAGGTTCATTTTCACATTATTCTTTTAGTCATACCTTTGGTAGAGCTTTTGCAGAACTACATATAAACATAGCTATATTTGTTTTAAGATTCTGCAGAAAGCATGTACATTTTATACTTTAATCATGGATACATTGACATCTTGTGGCAAGCGAATACAGGCAATCTTTACACCATTATATTAGGACTCGAATATTTCACGGAACATATGTTTATAGAGGTTTTTTTTTTATTATTCAGATCATATTGTCACTTGTCTTAGAGAAGAACTATAGAAACATAGCTTTTGATGGATGGTATTTTTTTGCTTTTCCTTCTACCATACTGAAGTTCAGATACTTCACATTGATACAAATGCTGACATTTGTAAAAAGCAGAAAAAATGAAAACTACAAAGAATTCTTTCTTCTTACAGGATAGAAATCTTCCAGAAATTATGATATGTCCTCACAGATATTATCGAGAAAACAAAATAAATTTTTAAACAAATTTTTAGTTTTCTATAGATATTTTTAATTTTTATGCATAAGGATGGAAATAATGAGCTAAGAAAAACACCCAAAAATAATTCCCCCAGAACAGTTGTCTATTTGACCAGAATAAATACTTCATTAAGACAATATCTAAATTGAATAGTTCTTTAACAAAAGAAATTAAAAAAAAACCAACATATAACTTGATTATTCAGGACAGAAGGAATGGGACTGAGCTCACGTAAAATCAGAGATCTGTATCTGAGCTAACCTCTCTGGGCAGGATTCAATTGCCTTAACAAAAATACCTAATGTCTTTTTTTATGCTCTGCAATATTTTTCCTGTCTTCCATCATGACTTCAGCTGAACTCATCTTTCAGAGTCGAACTTGCCACCCTCATGAAAGCATTTCAGGTGCCCTAAGCATCTATACTGGCAACAGACTCCAAAGCTTAAGAAGCATCCCAACCCCTTTTTACTTTGATAGCCTCTAGAAAATAACGTACATTTTAGAGAGATAATTCTTCTGATCTATATTAGATGTCTGCTTGAGGAGGATAGGAATCGGTCACTAGGAGTGCCTATTTCTCTCCACTGATTATAAGTCTAGACAGCTACCCCACAGATAAATGTTTATGTTAGAGGTCACTCAGGTAGGATTCAATCTGATGTCAAGATTCTTAGATTTAGGTATCTATGTGCAAATTAAGCCTCTAAACTCCTGTTATAGTTAACGGAGATTTAAGCAAGATAATAATTCAATTTATTATCTACTAAGGGAGTCTTTTGTTTGACTGAACATAAGTGTCTAGTGCCTTTTGCCTGACTTCCAGCTATCAGTCCAGCTCTCTTCTGTGACTTGTGCTATATGAAATTGCTCCATGAAAATGTCTTAGGCTCTCATATAAATCTAGACATCCATACTAAGACGAATGAGTTGAGTCAAAGTCAATTTTTGGAGTTCTTTCTTCAACTATACTGTGTGATGGTATCTACCCAGATGGTATTGTTCTCTGTTTTACTGTGAAAATAAGTAAGTTCTGTTAGGGTGTTTACCCAGAGAGAAGGAAACTGGGGTATGAATTTCTTACCCATAGAGGAAGAAGGCTGTTCTCTGTTATCTGACAATCCAAATCACTAGTTTCTTTCTGGTTTTCCTTCTCAACTTGAATCTAGAACTCCTCTGTGAACATTATCCCAAAGGGAAGACTGACATTAATGGGAAGAAAAGACTGTGGCCTGATCCAGGCACCTCTGTTGCCTTGTGCTTTGGAACATTGTCCTGGCAAGGTTGATGAGGATGTTCACATGAAGAGGAAATGTAAGCATACTAGAGAGCAGCACCTGGCTTTAAAATAAAACATTTTTTCCTTCACTTTATGCTACCTATTGAAAAAATTAAACTAGTGGTAGAAGGAATTTATAATGTTTCTGACTATTTTCCTCCTAGCATTCTAGTGGCCATGATCCAGAGAGGAAAAACAATGTCTTAAAAAATGTACAGGTTGATTATCACAGTAGAAGAACTTAATTGTAATGAAATGGCAATGGTCTCCCTAGTTACTGACACCAGGACAAATGATTCCCCCAAGTTCTGGTACTCAGACCTACACCCACTGCCCTCTCCACGTGAACACCGCCATCTCTGTCCCCCTACATCTCTCCTGTAGCTGGCCCAGACCTGTGATCTCCCATGTAGCTGACTCTAACACCCCTGGGCTAGATACTAGACCTCTTATCCTACTCACCAGTTACTTTCCAGATGCTCTGACTTGAAGCTTGCTAGTGAATTACTCATACATACATGCATATACATAGGACTCACGTTCCTGAGGGAAACATATACACAGCCTGGTCTATGCAGTTGTTGGTACCCAGACCTACAGGTCCTTGTGACCCACAGCCTCTCCTCCAGCTGCTGGCAATGAGACTTACATAAATATGTGTAAAGAATATAAAGCTCCATCACCCAGGAAAATAATTGGAAATGGGATCTAATTAAAAGACAGCACAGTCTGCTGGAGAAAGAAGCTACTTAGTTGTTCCAAGGAGAAAAAAGTTTTCAAAATTTGATTTCTGCTGGGACAGGACACCTGAAAATCTTAAAAATTAATTCCTTAAATACTCATGCCCTAAAAGAAAAAATACTTTTTATAGTAATCTTTTTACTAGAGTCATAAACATTCAAGCTCTTTCCCAGGCTACAGCATGTCATATTGATGTGACTAAGGAACAGGTTATCAAAAGTTGATACAAGTCCCTCTGAAGTCGATGAAAAATCTTTCATCGACTTCAGTGTATTTTGGATCAATGTTTAATTAAATCAGTTATCTTTTCTGGCTGAAAATAAGTTTGATTATCCGAGGAATTTAAAATTTGAACTGATATGGGGTTTAAAAGGTTTTGATTATAACTGAAAAATAAAAGGATAATGAAACTTTTCCTCAGACCAAGTAACTTATCAGGATCTTATTTAATTTGGATATTGGGCTTTGACATGGCTCTCCCAAAACTTATTCCCAAATGACTGAATGATTTATTTGTTAATCCTGCCATTGAAATATCATTGTTCTAAGACTATCATAGCCATTTTCTTTTTTTCTGCATCAAATATATTAACAAAATGTCACCAATAATGATTATAAATATCAACAGGAGCAACACAAAGCAAACATTCAGGAATATCAGTGAGGTACTATACCACAAAATTATTTGTATTTTATTCTCTAATTAATAAATCTACCACGCTTCACAAAGACGTTCAAAAGAAGTACAAAAAAATCAATTGTAATAGTTTATAATCTATCTTAACACTTTCAGCAAGAACTGTCCTGTGCGTTTCTTCTTCTTCAGCTCTTCTTCATCCAGAAAATACAATTCGAAATAGTGTATCTGAATCAATCAAAAAGCAGCTGCAAAATTGCGAAGAAGAAGAAGAAAAGCAGAAGTGGAATAATGGTATAATAGAATCATAGAACCATAGAATTGTTTGGGTTGGAAGGGACCTTAAAGATCATCTAGTTCCAACCCCCTTGCCACAAGCAGGGACATCTGCCACTAGACCATGTTGCTCAAAGCCTCATCCAACCTAGTCTTGAACACTGCCAGGGAGGGGGCAGCCACAACTTCGCTGGGAAACCTCTTCCAGTGTCTCACCACCCTCCCGCTAAAGAATTTCTTCCTAAAATCTAATCTAAGTCTACCCTCTTTCAGATTAAAACCATTACCTCTCATCCTATCACTACACGCCCTTGTAAAAAGTCCCTCTCCAGCTTTCCTGTATGCCCCCTTCAGGTACTGGAAGGCTGCTAGAAGGTCTTCCCGGAGCCTTCTCTTCTCCAAGATGAAGAGCCCCAACTCTTTCAGCCTGTCTTCACGGGAGAGGTGCTCCAGCTCTCTCATCATCTTCGTGGCCCTCCTCTGGACTTGCTCCAACAGCTCCGTGTACTTCTTATGTTTGGGCCCCCAGAGCTGGATGCAGTACTCTTGGTGGGGTCTCATGAGAGCAGAGTAGAGGGGTAGAATCACCTTCTCAGCCTGCTGGCTACACTTCTTTTAATGCAGCCCAAGATATGGTTGGATTTCTGGGCTGCCAACACACATAGAATATTGTGTCGAGAAAAGAAAAGAAAAAAAGAAAAAAGAAAAAAAAGAAAAAAAAAGAAAAAGAAAAAGAAAAAGAAGAAAAAAAGGAAAAGGAAAGCAAAAGCAAAAGCAAAAGCAAAAGCAAAAGCAATGAAAAGAAAAAGCAATGAAAAAGAAAAAGAGAAGAGACGAGAAGGGAAGGGAAGGGAAGGGAAGGGAAGGGAAGAGAAGAGAAGAGAAGAGAAGAGAAGAGAAGAGAAGAAAGAAAAGAAAAGAAAAGAAAAGAAAAGAAAAGAAAAGAAAAGAAAAGAAAAGAAAAGAAAAGAAAAGAAAAGAAAAGAAAAGAAAAGAAAAGAAAAGAAAAGAAAGAAGAAAAGAGAAGAAAAGAGAAGAAAAGAGAAGAAAAGAGAAGAAAAGAGAAGAAAAGAGAAGAAAAGAGAAGAAAAGAGAAGAGAAGAAAAGAGAAGAAAAGAAAAGAGAAGAAAAGAGAAGAAAAGAGAAGAAAAGAGAAGAAAAGAGAAGAAAAGAGAAGAAAAGAGAAGAAAAGAGAAGAAAAGAGAAGAAAAGAGAAGAAAAGAGAAGAGAAGAGAAGAAAAGAAAAGAAAAGAAAAGAAAAGAAAAGAAAAGAAAAGAAAAGAAAAGAAAAGAAAAGAAAAGAAAAGAAAAGAAAAGAAAAGAAAAGAAAAGAAAAGAAAAGAAAAGAAAAGAAAAGAAAAGAAAAGGAAAAGGAAAGAAAAAGAAAAAATTTCCTCCATGTGAGTTTTCAGACAAACGTTGAGTATTCAGAAATGAGAAATGTATTAACTTGAGAACTGATGAAAATCAATTAATATTTAAAAGATAAAATCAGAGCAAGAATTCTACATCTTGCAAGAGTCCAATGAGTAAACAATTAATATTATCAACTCTGCCCTATTAACCCATTAAAACTTACTTTGCTGTACTGTTTATAAATAGATCAGCAATCTCAGTTAGTGATTCTCTGAGTGATTTTTTTTTTTCATTTTCAGTAATTGAATTTCAACTTTAATGAAAGTATTTCTGATTTCAGCAGCAGAAAAATCATGAGCTTTGATATCAAGAATATTTTATCTTTCCTTTTTTAATCTGAGAAAAAAGAAGTCCAAACATCTAAAATGTATCTTCCTCTTATGACTATGAGTTGTAGTTGTGTTTTATGTCTGATCCCCTGGAAGATTATCCAGGTGTATATGACACCATAAAAACCATGCTTTGACCAATATAGCTGTAGTTTTTACTTCCTTTTCTTAAGCATACACGAAAAAGAAATCCAGAATTCGCTTCTGCCACCTCCCAAGTAAAAAATATATATGTTTTATCTTCAAAAGAATTTCATGTCAACTTAGTTTTAGCAATATTACATGTGATGAAGGCTAAGAATGAGCAATGGTAATCTAAAGCCTTCTTGCAGAAATGTGTTATTACTGAGCTGTGACAAGGAACCTGAAGCTGTTAAAAGCCTATTCTTTGGTCTGCTAAAGTCTTTATTTAATCATTGTTTTGAAAAATAATTTGTGAGTGTTTCAAAAGCCAAGTGTAGTTATTACAAGAATTTTATTAATCAAGTACCTCTAAATCAGGAGTTATTTCTTTCGTCTAACCAGTGAAAAGAGATTTAAAAGTAGATGTTACCCCTTCTTTAACCCTCTCCTTACTTTAACAATTGCATGGAATAACATCCCTGTTACTCTAAAACTGGGAAAGGACCACTAAGGACATTTTTTAAATGGTATTATTCTCAGATTTCACCTAAATTTATGTTCATTTTTCTGTTTGTCGGAGATGTGGTTTGCTTATTATTGTATAATCTGCCATTTAACCTTTTCTCCCTGGGAATGAAGATTGGTCTCTAAATCCTTGGGAAATAAAGACATTAATAATGAATCAGCATAAATGAATAAGAAAATAACAAGCTCATTCCACTGTCACACAATAGAACAATTATTATCTGTAATTGCTGTTTTAGATTCTGTCTGGAACTTTTCACGGAATTTCCTTAAAACTGTCTTTAATTATTTTCTTCCTTAATCTTTCAGAGCAGTTGAATCTCTTTGGTATTAATGCTATCCATGGAAATGTCCAAATTTATCTCTGTAACTGTATGAGTTCTGTGCTTATTACTTCTTTAATTAAGCAGACAGATTAAAAAATAATCTGAAATTCATTTTAAAATCTTCTCAATATTTTCCATCTTCCTTTGATACATTTTTCTAAATAATGGCATAATCTAAGTAAAAAATCTGAATTCAAAACAAATAACACAAGAGAGTTAACATATTAAGAGTTTGGTATTAAAGTCTATGTGCTATTTAAATTTCAAAAGGTTCTCAGATATGTTAAAGGAAAAGACAGCCACATACATGGAAAGCTAAATAATATTTTTTCTCTCATGTTGCTGCAAAAACCCAAGCAGTAAAATCTTGGTCCAGATGAAAGTATTTACCAAAGAAGAATGACATTGTCTTTTATCTCAGGAAAAAAAGCTCAAAGATAATCCAATTTTTCCTATTAGTGATGATAATGTAGCAGGAGTCATGAACATGGTTAGAGGATTCTCATTATAAATGAATCTGCAATAGGCAGTGAAGTGTTAAAACTTTTAGATATTCTTTTTAAGGAAGGCGAGGTTAAAAAACATGTCAAGTGTGCTTGAATCAAAAGTGATAGTAGATCAAACTTAACTGACAGCTATACAATAGTTTTTATTTCCAGGTCCTGGTAATCATATTATTCATTTTCATAACTTCCTGGCTGATAGAGTTTGAAAAGGAATGTGTAATCCACTTAGCCCAAGGCTGGCAAGGATAGCCTGTGTCCAGAATTCAGATTTCTATGCATACTGCTTCTTTACATGAGAAATAGTGATTATATATTTAGAAGGAAAGTCATACTAGTTTCTTCCTAAATTCAACTTTGTATATGGATAACATTCACAAAAAAAAAAAAGTGACTTTTCTTTCAGGATTATGTCACTCAATAGCTGGGGCTTTTTTTGTTTCTTTTGCTTACATTATCATATTTTAGTTGTTCAAATAAAACTGAGAATTATGTATTAGTAATGACAAAGTGAGATCAGCTGCCAGGAACTCTCTACTACCTGCCTTTCCTCAGCTTTTATCTTTATCTCTCTCTTTTACCTTTAAAAGAAATTTCTTTAGGAGTATCCTTTTCTAATAAGTAGACATATTTCAAGATATCTGTTGCTTTCTTCTACTCCTTAATAGGGTTTTCTTGTTCCTGCTTAACACTTGCTCTGAGACAGAAGTGTAACTCACTCACTGGTACTTCAGCTTCTATTACTGAGAGAGACGGAGAGAGGAGGAGACACACAGAGAGCACACCATCTCTCTAAGCCATCTATTGCTTTTCCAGTCTGCTCACGAAATGTGTATTGCCCAAACCAGAACAGAGAAAAGACAGTAGTTCCATCTTCTTTAGTGTTATGCTTGCACAAAGCAACAGATAATGTAACAAACAAACCACCCCAAACCCAGAAACCTCTGTGTGGGAATTTATTTTCTTAGAATTTGTCAGTTCTCGTGAAATCTAATAAGGTTCTTATCTTCACTGGAAATTAATATCTTAACCATCCATTTTCTCTCTTTTGTGCTTTGTCTCCAACCAAGATTTGATTGATTGATTTTATGAGGATGTTACCCGGTGGATAGATGATGGTAAAGCTGTGGATGTGGTCTATCTCGATTTCAGTAAAGCGTTTGACACGGTCTCCCACAGCATCCTCGCAGCTAAACTGAGGAAGTGTGGTCTGGATGATCGGGCAGTGAGGTGGATTGTAAACTGGCTGAAGGAAAGAAGCCAGAGAGTAGTGGTCAATGGGACAGAGTCCAGTTGGAGGTCTGTGTCTAGCGGAGTTCCGCAAGGGTCGGTTCTGGGACCAGTTCTATTCAATATATTCATTAATGACTTGGATGAGGGATTAGAGTGTGCTGTCAGCAAGTTCGCTGATGACACAAAACTGGGAGGAGTGGCTGAGATGCCGGAAGGCTGCGCAGCCATTCAGAGAGACCTGGACAGGCTGGAGAGTTGGGCGGGGAGAAATTTAATGAAATACAACAAGGGCAAGTGTAGAGTCCTGCACCTGGGCAAGAACAACCCCATGTACCAGTACAAGTTGGGGGCAGAGCTGTTGGAGACCAGCGTAGGAGAAAGGGACCTGGGGGTCCTAGTGGACAACAGGATGACTATGAGCCAGCAGTGTGCCCTTGTGGCCAAGAAGGCCAATGGCATCCTGGGGTGTATTAGAAGGGATGTGGTCAGCAGATCGAGAGAGGTTCTCCTCCCCCTCTACTCTGCCCTGGTGAGGCCGCATCTGGAATATTGTGTCCAGTTCTGGGCCCCTCAGTTCAAGAAGGACAGGGAACTGCTAGAGAGAGTCCAGCGCAGAGCCACGAAGATGATGAAGGGAGTGGAACATCTCCCTTCTGAGGAGAGGCTGAGGGAGCTGGGTCTCTTTAGCTTAGAGAAGAGGAGACTGAGGGGTGACCTCATTAATGTTTATAAATATGTAAAGGGCAAGTGTCAAGAGGATGGAGCCAGGCTCTTCTCAGTGACATCCCTTGACAGGACAAGGGGCAATGGGTGCAAGCTGGAACACAGGAGGTTCCACTTAAATTTGAGGAAAAACTTCTTTACTGTAAGGGTGACTGAACACTGGAACAGGCTGCCCAGAGAGGTTGTGGAGTCTCCTTCTCTGGAGACATTCAAAACCCGCCTGGACGCGTTCCTGTGTGATATGGTCTAGGCAATCCTGCCCCGGCAGGGGGATTGGACTAGATGATCTTTCGAGGTCCCTTCCAATCCCTAACATTCTGTGATTCTGTGATTCTGTGATTGACTTCTCGTCAATCACGGTCTGTTCTAGATTGAATGCTCCTTAAAATACCAATTAAAGCTCCATCAATCATGAGACATGAGGATAATAAATTGTTACATTTACTAATGAACTGAACCAGACTGTTATCTTTGTTATCCTTGTTATCCTTTGTACAGTTAAGAGGGGGAAGGGAGAATTTTACAGTAAATTTACCATTCCTACATTTCTGCTGCTACCAATTACAGTTTGGTCAATGTTTCCTTTCTCTGAAAAAAAATTTTCCTTTTTGTTTGTTGTGATACGTTTGGCAAAGGCTCTGCTTGACTTGACTGTTTTTCAGTTAATTTTAGTGCAAGTAGGAGAGAACATGTTTGTTACCCATGTCAAGAAGGGACAGTCCAAGTAAGGGCAGTGACCTTGTACTGACCAAATTTGATTTGGTGGTGAGATCATACTTGGAGAGAAGAGCTATTGAAAAGATTGCATTTGTAGGTGTGTAACCCATTTGACTGTTAACTGGAAAAGGTTAGCCACTTGTAGAAAAGAAGGAAATGTATGGAACAGCAGTCCAGTTCCCCAGTGTTCACGGGAAAAAAAAATTTACGTGTCACTTTATGTGTTTTTTTCTAGACAGAACAATCCTCCTCCTTCTCTGTTTTTCAGAATCAACACCTACTAATAGGAGTATTAAGATTTATATATATGTGATATATTGTTTTTGTTAGCACATCTAAAGAATCTTCCTTTTTCTGTAACTAAAGTACAGACTTGTTATCTAAGATATGTGAGCTGTTCCAACCTTGGTGTGATAGAATTAGGATCCTTGATTACATTCTTTTTTAGTTATTGTGGAACAGAGACATTTTGATAAATAATGATAGCAAGGGTCATAAGTACATTACATAGTAACGTAGAATTGGAATATTATAATAAAGGGAAAAGCAGATGGCTTGATCACATCAAACTCAATCATATATCTCAGTATTCATACATCTTTCAGATAGTGGTAGAGTCATACCACAAAAACAGATGTTTTAACGTTCTATCACACAGCCTCTACATGTTCTATTTATAATTCATCTTAATAGATGCTAATCTAACATTTACTACAGCAGAAATAAGGGAAATAAGGACAGAAATAACTTAAAAGAGAGTATTTATGTTTTGAATATGAGACACGCTAGATTGAAAAAAAAAAGTTGTGGGTTTTTTCCTTTTGTGTGTGTGTGTGTACCTTAAGGAATAAATATCACCTTCCTCAATAAAAGGTATCAACACCAGTAGGAAGTCAAAGGTGGCATGGTGTTAGTAGTTGGAAAAAAACGATGGCTGATAAAAGATCTTCCTTTAGCACAGGCAAATAACATGTTCTCAAAACCTAGCGTGTGACATCCATCACTACAAGACTGAGGTAATTAAAACCAAGCAAAAGTCCTGAAAGAAATAGTTCTGAACATTTTTGGTTTCATGAATTGTAGGATCAGTAGCCAGATTAATGAGTTTACTGCTACTTTTCTCCAAGGCAACAACAACTTCCAGTGGCCAGTTAGGCTCAGCCTAGCTGTGCTACCTGTGGACTACTGATGTACAACAATCTTTTTACGTATTTTCAGGTATTATCTTATTGTGAAAGGAGCAGAAAAGATTTAAAGAGGCAATATCAGCACCCTGCAGGTATGGTATGTCTCTGCATAAATTCTATATAGATTTTAGTTTTGCTTTCCTCCGTGGTTTGTGTAATATTGGAGGAGGTAGAAGAAGTCATTTGGGACAGCTTTGTGATTTTCAGGTTTGTTTCATTAAGTGTCTGTTCATTGACACAAGTGCAAGTAAGCATCAAGATATTCAGAACATTGTTTAGTATACATAACCTGTGGGGCCTTCATGCTGAATAGTATACATAGATGTATAAATTCTGTTCTTAATCTATTAGGGACCTGTCAGATGAACTGGAAATGTTATTTAGGGGTTATCAATACTGACTGTAGATAGAATTGCAGTAGTCACAACAGAACTTCAATGATTTGGAGCCCTATTATGTTTGCTGCTTTATGTCTATTTCCAGGGTGGGGAGAAATTTCTTGCATCCACATGCTTTAAAAGAACTGCATAGGAAAAATACAAACATTAACTACGTACAAGACGCAGTTTGGGATTAAAGAACTTAGTTTGTGTTCCACAATGTTGTATTAAGAAGATTCCTCCAAGCAAATGGAAGTAGCTTAGAAAATATGTGATTGCTTTTCTTTACCTTAACAGTATTATATTTTCAGAATTTTTTTTTGTAACTTTATACATATAGCATCTATGAGCTGCATAACTCCTTTTCAAAATGTAGATATCCATAGCATATTTTTGGAGATGTCTTGGAAAAATTGTTTTCACATGTCAAAGACACAGGTTTTGCAGACTGTGTTTCATTCATTGAGATAAGCACTATGGCAATGACAGTGCATGTATTTTATACTTATAAAAGTAGCGTTCTTCTACACACAGAAGAAGGATATGGTAAGTGTGAATTTTAGTGCAAGAAAGTTACAATAAGAAATAAATACTGTGTGATCATTTAGTGACAATATTGTGGTGCATTCTTGTCTGTGGATTATAACAGTCATAATTTTTTGCATAGTATTCAAAAAAGGAAACAGTTTAGTGAAGAGTAATGAGAGCTGAGAGGCCTGTGTACTCTTCTTTACAAGGCATGCATGAAATGTGACAACTTTCATAGTGGTCACCCTAAGTACATCATTTCAGTCCTCTCAAGTGTCAGTATGTGTTCTGACATCAGTTATATGCATGGTGCTCAGTACAACCAAGCAAAGATTTAAGTCAAAGCGTTTTAGAATATCACTCTAACAAAAATAATAATAATATACAAATGTAAATATGTACATACAAACATACCAAATTAATTGTGAGATTTTGTCTTTGTCTTTTTCAGTGATAACTATTGCCTCCTTTCTCCCTTTAAGAACATTCTTCCCATCCCTAATTATATTTCCCTTTCATTGTGTGAAGGACTTGGTAAAAATATTATGCACCACTGCCTAAAGAGTTAAGCAGTTTCTTGGAGACTATAAGTGGTGCCTTACTGTGTGCAATTAAGATTTATAGACAGTAGGATAAATGGACAGCAGTCAAGGACAATGGGAGGCTGTTTTGGAAAAGAACTAAATGGAAAAAAGTGACAGATTCATGCTAGGGGCACTTGTTTCCAATTGGCTGAATTAATTGTGGGAAAAATGAGTTTAAAAGTTCTTTGTTCCTTAAAAACAGCCTTTAAATATTAAAAAATTAAATACCTTGTCCTTGTGTTCTTTCGTTCCCTATATTTTGATGCACTCAACTTGGTAGCAAATTTAAGAGTTTTATGTCTATTTTCATCTCTTAAAATAATTTATGAGGATTGATTTATGAGGATTGATTTATGAGAGACACAGTGGATATGTAGCCTCTACAAGACACAGGCCAGTCTGCTCACAGTAAGTAGCATTTAAATTGAATCCACCAAATAGTAAAGACTAAGTGGTAAATTTATGGGTAATTCACAACATACTAATGGAGAGATCAGATATATGTTTTTATTCAATTATTATGACTCTGTGTAATAATTAGTGAATGAAATATTTGGGGTTTTTTCTCTTCACCTTTACCTTGTTTCAACTTGGCTATTCCAAGATAAATAATTCCTTGCTTTGGAAATTTTTTCATGCCAAGTACACGCTCCATTTCTACCATCTCAATAGTGTCAGGAGAAAGAGGAAAGGAGCTAGAAAATCATAGAATCACAGAATCACAGAATGGTTGGGGTTGGAAGGGACCTCTGGAGATCATCTAGTCCAACCCCCTGCCAAAGCAGGTTCACCTTGAGCACGTTGCACAGGGTCGCACCCAGGCAGATCTTTAATATCTCCAGAGAAAGAGACACCACAGCCTCCCTGGGCAGCCTGTTTCAGTGCTCTGTCACCCTCAAAGTAAAGAAGTTTTTCCTCATATCCAGATGGAACTTCCCATGTTTGAGTTTCTGCCCATTGCTCTTTGTCATGTCACTGGGCACCACTGAGAAGAGTCTGGCCCCATCATCTCAACACCTGCTCCTAAGGTATTTGTAAGTATTGATAAGATCCCACAGACCCAGCTCACTTAGCCTCTCCTCCTAAGAGATGCTCCAGTCATCTGATCAACTTTGTAGCCCTCCCCTGGACTCTCTCCAGTAGTTCCTTGTCTTTCTTGAACTGGGAGGCCCAGAAGTGAACACAGTACTCCAGGTGTGGCCTCACTAGGACAGTGTAGAGGGGGGGATAACCTCCCTCGAACTGCTGGCCACACTCTTCCTAATGAACCCCAGGATACCATTGGCTTTCCTGGCACAAGGGCACATTGCTGGCTCATGGTGAACTTGTCCATCAGAACTCCCAGGTCCTTCTCTGCAGAGCTGCTTTCCAGCAGGTCAACCCCCCAGCCTGTACTGGTGATTCGGGTTATTCCTCTCTAGGTGCAGGACCCTACACTTGCTTTTGTTGAACTTCATTAGGTTCCTCTCTGCCCAACTCTCTAGCCTGTCCAGATCTTGATGAATGGCAGCACAGCCTTCTGGTGTATTGGCCACTCCTCCTCAGCAAACTTGCTGAGGCTACGCTCTGTCACTTCATCCAGGTCATTGATGAATAAGTTAAACAGGACTGGACCCAGTACTGACCCCTGGGAAACACCACTGACTACAGGACTCCAACTAGACTCAGGACCGCTGATCACAACCCTCTGAGCTCTGCCATTCAGCCAGTTCTCAATCCACCTCACGCTCCACTCATCTAACCCACACTTCCTGAGCTTACCTATGAGGATGTTACGGGAGACAATGTCAAAAGCCTTGCTGAAATCAAGGTAGACAACATCCACTGCTCTCCCCTCACCTACCCAGCCAGCCATGTCCTCATAGAAGGCCATCAGATTAGTCAAGTATGATTTCCCCTTGGTGAATCCATGTTGACTGCTCCTGATAACCTTCTTTTCCTCCACATGCTTAGAGATGACATCCAGAATGAGCTGTTCCATCACCTTTCCAGGGATGGAGGTCAGGCTGACCAGCCTGTAGCTGCCTGTGTCCTCCTTCTTGCCCTTTTTGAACACTGGAGTGACCTTGGCTTTCCTCCAGTCCTCAGGCACCTCTCCTGTTCTCCATGACCTTCCGAAGATGATGGAGAGTGGCTTGGCAATAACATCTGTCAGCTCTCTCAGCACATGTGGGAGCAGCCTATCAGGGCCCATAGATTTGCGGGTCTCCAAAATTTGCATAAGAACTTATATGTGAAGAAAATAAGAGGAGGAATGTTTTAATTAAAACAGGTAATCCTGCTCCGACAGGGGGATTGGACTAGATGATCTTTTGAGGTCCCTTCCAATCCCTAACATTGTGTGATTCTGTGATTCTGTAATTATGACCACATAAGAAAATAATTTTCATAAATTTGGTGATATTTGTTTTAAAATGTAAGTACTGTTACTGAAACTTTTCTAGGATAGAATACTTCTGTTTAGAGATGTATAATTTTCAACTCAAATTTATTAATGGCCAGAATATAACCTTTTCTTTCCTAAGAAGCATTTCCTCTTAATTTAAAAAGCCTTTCCTTAAACAAAAAACTTTTCCAGAGACTTTCCAAAGGCTTTCCATAGATGGAGAGTCTATTAGTTCTCTCTGACATTAGTTTCCTCTGTTAAACATATTAAAACTGTTTTGTGTCCTAAACACACTAGTAGCTGTCTTGCATCTGTTCAAATCCATTTTTCTGAAAATTTGAGATCAAAACCATATTCCTTTTTGAATGAGTTACAGCTACATAGTAATTCATACTCCCAACTTTTACTATTGACTAATATATTAGCATAAAAATATATATTTTTATGATAAGAAAATCGTAAATTCATTTGGTGTCATTTTCAACCAAATGAAGTTCTACTTTGTAACAGAGTTTTCTATTATTTATTTATATATTTATTTTTAATTCATAGCTTTTTGTTAATCTTTTGGAATTTCACCTCATTTCTATGACTCCAATTGCCAAGACTACTAGTTCTCCTTATAAGATAGCCTGAAAAAAAGAAAGTAGAGGAAGAGATACAAATACAGTGAAAGTATTTTTTTAGATGCCTTAAGACTGTTTAGGAGTTATAAAAATCCTTACCTAATTGCCTTGTAGTTATTCAATTTTAATCTCCAAAATGGGATTATCTAGAAGCTTAAAATCTCAGCACCTCATATGTTTTCTCCTTTCTGTCACAGTAATATTTACCATCCAGGTAGTCTTTTTGCTTTTTATTAATACAAAGTAAACAAACAAAAACAATTTCCCAGCTCATTACTACAAAGTAGTATTAATGAAGATACTAATGTAGTCAAAGATGATTCTTTACATTCCAATTTTTTTCTTATTTTGGGAGTTTTTTCGGTTGGTTTGTGTTTAGGGGAGGGTAATTGATTTGTAGGGTTTTTTGGTTTGTTTTTGGGGATGCTTGGGTTTTTTTCTTTTTTTTTTTTTCTGAGAGAGTCCATGTTCTTAGGATAAAGAAAAACTTTATCAAAACTCAAATTTTTACTTTGGCAATTTTCTTTCTTCATACATGTTATGAGTGTATTCTTTTTTGTTTATAAGACAAGGTATCTCAGAAATGTTTTCTTAAAAAAAAGTCATTTCATCCCCAATACATCTATATTTAAATTAAAGATAAGTGGCTTTGATTTTCTTTTCCTCAGTACTGCAAACAGGAATTTATATCAATGCAAAAAAGATTTTAAAGTATACTAAATCATAATGTTAATGTTTTATACCAACTATGCCATCAGTTCTCTCTTTAAGTGACTGCATATGGTACAAGATACAATTCATGCATGGTGTCTTTTTATCTTCTAAGAAGATCATCCTAAACTCAATTTTTTATAGACTGCTACTCAGACATGTCCAACTAAAGATGCTGTACCACAAATCCGCAATCTTCTAATGCAGAAGACTGTATATTTAATTACAAAAATTCTCATGAATAACTACTCTGTCACTGGTGATCTCATTACATATGGCAGAAACAACAGTAATGCTTTAATGGAAACACCAAGATGAATATTAAAAATAAAAATCTAAGGCACTTTTATCTTTTAATGAAATTAGTAACTAGAACTAAGTAGGAAATAAGGGAGTAGCTAGCTACCTACAGATCAAGGAACCATTTCTCAGATTTCTTACCTAAATAAATATTTCTTTATGTGAATGTGTGCCAGAAATGCATTGTCTACGTGTACATATTTATACAGATGACGAGGTCAGGATTTTTTCTTATGGTAATCTGTTAAAGTCAGAAGATGTTTCGAATAGTCTTAGGTCTTCTCTGCAATGACTGTGAATATTAGTTTTAGCACTATAGACTGAGATTAAACATTTAAAAGCTGCAACAGTTCTACACACTCTGTATTTACTTAATATGTGCTGAAAAAGATGTTGAAATCTTCAGTAGAATTGCAGAGGGAAAACAGCTTGCAGTATCAGCAGGAATACACAATTCCCACTCATGGGAGTAGTCTTATTTCCTGCTTGATGAACCTGAAGCAGCACAGACTTTGTATATCTTAGGCATGTTAGCAAAAAGAAGTTCTGATGTTTCTTGTTTGTTCAAAAGGAACTACAGTGTGCTGCAAAAATGGAGAATGAATACCAAGTCATAAGGAATTATTATTGCTAGCTTCACAGCTTCAGTAACCAGGGTTGGCATATCTATGGATAAGAAGTCGAGCATGCTGTGATAAAAAGTATATTGCCTAGAAAAAGAGCCTAATGTGACAAATTCACAATTTAACATTTATTTATAGTCATTGAAAGGTATGTAATATAATCATCTTGGTAGTTGTAATTAATTCTTCTGTGAAATAGCTAAACCACGAGTGAAACATTATTTCTGTGTCTACTGATCTAATATGTCTGATATAAATCAAGACAGTTCAGAAGTTTTTATTTTGGACATAAAAGCAGTGTCAGTTACATTACAAAATAATACTTTTGAGGTGCATGATAAAATGCATTTAATTACATGATTGTTCACATAAAATTTAGTTCAAAAGTTTTCAAAAGTTTTTACTAAAGCTGCCTTCGTAATGAATCTGCTGTTTAGTTAAGGAAAATGTATTGCAACTGTAATTTTTCTGCTCCTTTTACCATCTTCTTTGTTTCATTTTCTTAGATATGGCTTCTTCATTTTGGTAATGTATGTACATTACATAAACAATGCATCTTCCCTGTTTTCCAGTAGACAATAAAAATTAACCTAGTGTAATCACTGCAAAATTATTGATGTTTATTAAACCATTTAAATTATTTTCTATAATTGCTCATATCGCCTTGTCTCCTTCCCAAAGTTATATCTGCTGTACTCTGTTCAGCAACACTGGAAGACAGCCTGTAGCACCAGGTTGTCTCCCACATAAGCAGGTTTTCATTTCACTGAAACTGACCCTTAGGCTAGCCGCTACAACCTCCTTGTCCAATCAAAATTCCTGTGCAATTAATCTTGTTGCTGCTTCTGCTTCTCTGGGAGATCTTGCAACTGACATTTCCTTGTCTTTTGTATTTTTTCAGTGATTCTTTGGATGTTTTCCCTTATGTTTCTTCTTCCTCTTGTTAGTATTCCCTATAGATTTTCACTTCTTCAGTTCCATCACGTGGCATCCGCTTCACTTATATATCCCTATGGGAGATATCACCAAGTGTCTTCCTCCTCATTCAGCTTGCTTCCTTTTTATACATTTTCATACTTTTCAGCTTCGGTAGCATCTCCACATGAACCTTCTTCAGCTTCACCAGGTATGTAAACCAAGTTCTCATCAGGTAGCTACTCACATACAGTCTGAGAATTCACCCTATGATTAATTCAGAAAAAATCAATATTAACTTTTTCTTTACTTCTCCTCATTCTGTACTTCAAAATTAGTGCACTGAAAATCTTGGCATTTTACTTCTGTAGTGGCTGACTTACTGAGGGTTTTGTTCTCCATTGTCACCAATTGTTGTGAGAAATATCAGGAATAGATTTGCATTCAGACATTAACAACTACAATGCTGAGATTAATGTTCTTTTTATTCTCTATACTCGCAAATCCCATAGCAGGAGAAAGCCCTGGGAGCACCCTGCAGGGAGGCAGCAGGGAAGACCCAGGCCTGGCAGATCATCTACCCATGGTTGAGGCTTCAGTGGCTGCAAATTTCTAAGGTATTTTCCTAAAGAGGGATTGCATCATCTCTGGCACAAGCATACAATGACTTGTCAGCAAAGTGATTTATGTATGTACCAAATATAGACACTAAATATGTGCTACTTTACACTTATTCCATACATCTGTGCATAGCAATATTATCTATCCTTTGTTTGTATGTTTGCCATGCCCTCAAGCAGTGGGACATTCATCTGTGAACTTTTCACTAGAGAACTGAGTGAATCGGTCAACATGACCTACTTCTCTTCATCATTCTTTTTATACTGTAGTGCCCAGTACATCAACGTAAGCCTGAAACTAGGTTTTGGTCTATAATCATTAACTCTTGCTTACTAAATTCTTCTCTTCCTCCAGTAAAGTTTTGTCTTTGATTTGTCTTTTTATTAATAGTAAATATTCACTTTCAAAATGTCAGACTGCTCAGTACATTTAAGCAGATATTTCTGTAAGCAGATATTTCAAAAGGAGGTCATACTTTTTGGCTGAAAGATTGAATTCTTTGTCCTCATCTACAAAGTTCTGTTCTCTTCCTTCTGTCCTCACATTCATGTATTACTACTTTTTTACCTTAAAATAATTTACCTTGTTGCAGTCTTTACTTTTCTTTTATTTACTCATGCTTTCATGTGCTTTGCATTCTGCCACCTTGAATTTAAACAATTCAGCCAGTGTGGAAAAAAATACATATGCTTTCAAAAATAAAGCCTCTGTACCTGCATGGATTCTTACTACACATGCATGAAAAAAGCCTCCAGAAGACCCCAAACTAGCTTTTATTTCTGTACATATGCACATATGCCTACTTACCTGTATGCTCCTTCTTTCCTATCTTCATTCCTGCTTTCTTCCTTCTTTCCTAAAAAGTAGCAAAAGAAGGTACTAGAATTTATGTAAACATACTTTGCAGGGTTTTTTTATGTGGGTTTGTCAGATTCATTTTATCTGTTATTTAAGATAAAAAGTTAATGGTTCTCTGAAACTCTGAAACTATTGGAAACTATACAGGAATCCAAGTATGTATTTGTTTGACTTACACCATCTTATAATATTTTTATTTCATTATGTCACTTATATTATCTTTCGCATTGAGTATTGTCACAGCTGAGTGGACTCCTAAAAGAAACTTGAATCACTCAGTACGATTTCAAGAGCAAATTTAACATATGCTATGATCTGGTTTGTAATAAATATATCTTATTATGCTATAAAATGAACCATACACATTTGTCCTGGGACAAAACCAATTCTTTATATTTCTGATAAATTTTCAGAAAATCCTGAAAACTTTATAAATGCCAATGTTAAATGTGATAGCTGCTTTGGATTATTTTTACCTGTATGCAAGTGAATATGTCCATTTTTTTCACACTATTGATGCTACCCAAATGCAATCTACAAACACAAAATATCAATAAAAAGCAATGTTTATTAAGTTGTCCAGAGTCACTACCAAAAGAATTTAGAACAGCCTATCTTGATCTAAAATATATCTTGATGGAAATATAATGGCACAATATAAAGGCAAGATAAAACAACCTATATCACAAATGATACTTTTTAAACAATAGACTTGAGAAACTGCAAATACAAGGTTCATAGCATTTAAGTGGCCAGCTTCATCTAATATGTTGTTGTGTTTAAGACAGATAACACAGAATCTGTTTTTTATTTTCTTCCTAATATAGTTCAGACATAAAATAATATTTTATTCTCTTAGGCTGAAACTACTCTGTGAAGCAAAGTATGATGAAAAACACTCTGCATGACTTCCATCATAACTAGCCATTTCTTAGGACCTGTTAATTTTTTGGAACCTATGAATAATCCATGAAAAATAGGCCAGTTGACAGCATACTTTGATTCCCTGTCTTCTACTTTTAGTGCAGGATTTATAGCAACCCATATCTGATTTTCCTCTAGTTACTGAAAAAAGTGGTATTCAATGGTTTTGGACTGTCTGACTTTTTAGTATTTCAAAATTACCTCAGAATTATTTTATTCTTACACTTGAATGGTAAATGCATTCATATGTTCATACATTCCCTTCCAAGTGTGTTTTCAATCTCAATGCAGCATATGAGTAATAGGCCTATACTATAATTTTCTCAGTAATCTGTTTTATACTCATTCCACACTCATCATTCTAATTGAACTTCATTTTCCTTTGGCTTGTGGGAGTATGCATCCTTTTTCCAATTTTGGGAAAACTTGGATATTAAGCTGCAATGTCTATTATCTTTGTCTCTAATTATAAAAGAAACTAGCGTACCCATAAAATAGTAATGTTTTATTTTTATCCACTGCTTCTGTTATTACAGATACTAAGATGTTCTGATGAGAAACTATCTCAGTATATGTAGTTTGCAGTTTTGTATTTCTAAAAAAATATTCATTTACACTATTGCAAAACAAAATCTGAATTCAAGGGAAAAAAAAACATAAACAATATATTAGATAAAAGTTAACTAGAAGGTTGTGAGAGACTGAAATGTAAAGTGATTGTCTCAAACTTTGCTTGTGTGTGCCAGCTTGACTGAATAGATGGCAGCACTGTGGATTCCACAAGACCCTGAGTGATAAGCAAGGAAAGAGCACATGAGACATATGCGCATATGCAAAACTATAACCACACCATTGCCAAGACACCGTTTTCAAGATGACGAAACCCACTCACTTAACTATAAAGGAAGACCACCCCTGAGACATGGCGCTGGACCACCACCAGAAGACTGAACACCGAAGACAGAAAGAGGACCTGTGGGATGCCGCAGGATCCTGCGTGGTGACTATCCTATCCTTGCTATACTGTCCGTAATCTCAGCCTGTTTTTCCTTCTGTCTCTTGGTTTCTTTTCCGTGTCTTTCCTCCTCTTTCACAAAATAACATTATCCACTTATCATTCTCCAAGTAAACATAGCCCACTGTGAATCAATACCGTGCCTCGTTTGTGCTTTATCTTCGTCTCAAGGATCAACTAAGAACCCTTTCATAGGGGAGGGGAATCCCTGCTCTCAAGTGCACTGGGAAGGAAAGGTGCGGGGAGGGGGGCGGGAATTATTTTTAGGGGGCTCTAACCCATATGGGTGGGGCTGACCATGGAGTTTTTAGGAGGCTCTGATCCGTGCCAGCTACGTGGAGCTGACTGAAGAGGGCTGCGATCTGATCAATCATAGCTGGTGAACCCCCCCTCCAGTGGAATCTTATTGGTTCTTGACAAAGGTGTGTGATGAAGTGCTATAGTTTTAGGTACAATTTTATTAGCCATTTTCATAAATGGCCTGGAAGTACTCAAAGAGGTTGTTTTTATATTCATATAGGATATTATACTGCAAAGAACATCACTAAATTTGATGCGTTATGTATGCAGAGAATGTTCAATATCCATAATACATCACCATAACATTACAGTGTGGATTTTCTTTTACCGTTCTCCTTCTCCAATTAGCAAATTGTGCAGCTCTGGGTTTACATCTTCAATCTCTCCCTCACACATTCTTATGCAGAGTGCTACGAGTTCTATTTACAAAAGAAAAAAAGAAGATAAAGAATTAATCTTAATAAAACAAGGCAGTTTCCTGTTGTTATCCACTGGTACGGTGGTTACATAGCCACACAGGTTCTGTCAATGCTGCATGTATAATTCCACTGATACAAACTTCTGCATACTAGCTGCTTACAGAAATATTTTCTTCTTCTGTTCAAAACGTCTTCTGTAACAAACCTTTGAAATCTCTTGACTTGTCCAACCAGGTTTTAATTCAGTCCTGTAGCAAGACTTTATTTTACAATTTCATTTTCTTCCCACTTTTTAGTACTGAAGATCAAATATTCCCTTTCTATACCTTTGTGTTTTGCAGTTCATAAACGAGAATTATTTATTAATAAGTTTTTAATGATTAGTTTTAAGATCAGTTCAGTATAAAGATTTCTCAAATTCTGTCTCACTAAAAATCTGAGTAAAAAGAACATCAGCTTGTGATTTTCATTGAGTTAGACGAATATATCAAGCTGCTTGTTTTAAGTTGCTTCAGAGCAGCAATATTAACAGATGAATATTAATTATTATGAACACAGTAAGATGTCATTAAAAATAGCATCCTTGAATTATGGAAAGTTGGTGACAACAAAAAAATCAAATATTTATAACGTGGGATTTTTCATTTTGTGGTCTTCAGTGGGAATCAGCTCTAACTTCAGATTTAATACTGACCCTAGCTTTATGTATCTAAAAGGCTGACTTCTGAATCTGATGGTTATTTAAGGATACTTCTATTGCAAAAGAGGGAAATAGCTATTTATAGATAATAATTAAACTGATCCATCTAGTATTGCTTATCATAAGATTGAATTAATTTCCTTTTGAATGTATTTATTTCCCTCCACAGATTATAATAAGAATTTTGAGTGACTAGTTCAGACTTGGAGATCCAACTTGAACGGACCTTATTTAAGGCAGATGAATCATATATCTTTTTAGTACGAGAAAAACAGGTAAACAGTGAAGATGCTCAGTACTTGTGAAAATCAGTTAGATACTTATTTGCAGATGGAAAGTTACTACTGATCTTCTATTTTTGCAAATTCCCCAATGTCAATTATTTAGGCCAAGATTTAGGTCAAATATTTTCATGCCTGAATTTTACACTTGCACTCTTCATTGTAGTACAGTCTGAGAGATTTTCAAGCTACAGTCACTCAGGAAAGAAACATCTCCTATTTCTTGGGTGTAGTAACCTAGCTATACAATTTGTGGGTAAAAGAAAGGGTAAAACACATTACCTGGCTTTACTTTCTGTGCACTCTAATATGTTTAGATATACACAAGCAAGTCAACTAAATCAAAACCATTCAAAAACAAAGGAGGCGGTATATTTAATGTATTGATTCAGCAAGAGATAAGTCTTGAATTCAGTAGCAACTGATTTCTTAAGTAAGGACCACCATATTTGGTCTTGTGAATTAGCTGTTAGTAAAATAAATTTTTTAAAAAAACAAAAACAAAACCAAAAGTAAACAAAAACTTTTAAGACAGGATTCAGACTGAGATTGATACAGTTGAATTTCATTTTTTATGTGTAGATACAGAAACTAGGTTTCAGCTATACATCTGCCATTCTTTTATCCAGAAATAGTGTTAGACATGAGAATTCTCTTTGTAATTAGTGGAGATTTAGTTATTAGCCATTTAGTGCCATTTTAGAATCCTTAGAATAACAAAAAGACATCTTTTTGGGGGGCTGGCCAACATTGTACAAGACCAAAAGGAGACAACTGTCCTTCTGGACACCTAAATGTAGCTTTCTAATTCTTGAAATAAATCCTACACCAATTTCTGAATAATTTGTTTAAAAGATTGTTTTTGTCTTGCCTAGTTTTTCTGGTTCTCTTGTTCCTTATCAGAAGACACCAAACATTCTTAGTTCATAAGGTGGCTCCTCCACTTTCTCTTTTACTTACACCTGTGAACTCCTTCAAACTCCTGCCTCATTGTGGTTAGAATTTACAAAACATTTTAAGTAGAAATCTTATAAATCAGATCCTGGCTTTTAAATATTGTGTATAAGGGAACAGGTTGTACATGACAAAATGCATCCAGCAGTTACTTGATTAGAGTGAGTACCCAAAAAGAAGAAGGAAAGAGGAGGAATGTCCTTCATCCCCATGTTGTTCCTAGATCAAATTTTTCCTGATTCAGCTCAATCTAATTCAAAATCTATATGCTGGGGTGTGCTTTTCTGGTCCCGTGTCTTTGTTAATGTTCCCTGCTTTGCCCTATTTCCTTTTTCCTAAACCAGCTGATATTTAAAGGACAACATAATCCTCTTCTAAATGCTTTGTAGAGTCAGATTTAAGTTACACCATGTGCTCAGAACTGATGTGCTCTGGGCAGGCACGGTTCTCTAGTTGCCACCTGAGCTTCAATAAGTCTTCTATGGATTTCACATGCCCCTAGAGCAATGCAAATACTGAAGTGGGTTACTTTTTTTTTTAGATTTTCAGGTTTGTACTTAAGCATCCAAGTAGGAGAGAGTAGGTTTATATGTTTTGGGTTTTTTCCATGGAACTAGCTGAAAGTATTTCAAATGTGCACTCTAGCACTTTAAAAATAACAACCATTGAGCCGTCAAATCTTACATAACAATTTTTTTTCAGCTTTAGTTTAGACATAAAAACCATAAAAAAATTAAGCTTGCAACCTGCCATAATAAATAGCAACATTCTACTAACAAACAACTTCATTGTACTTTATTACTACTAATAAATTATTGTGTTAGCCATGACAAAAATGAACAGAAATGTGCATAAATGGACACATAGAGATTGCAAGGCTAAGGATTTATATATCCTACCTATTATTTTTAAGCGCAATGCAGGAAACTCTCATCCTCTGAATACAGATTTGTTTCCAAAAAATTACGCTATGTTTTAAGGTATAAAGAATCACAGGGAAAAACTGATTATTACCAATATCTTTGTAATTCATATGAGATTAAGTTTTAACAGTACACTCTGAGGGCTAAACTTCAAATAGTGTTTGAAACTGTTCAAGGGAGCATGCCTATTCACGGTAGTCAGTGGTTTTTACATCAGAATTAAAAAGCCTACTTATGAGATGTTTTCAATACGTCCAGAACTTGAGTTTATTTAATAAAATTCATAAGTATTCAAGGTGACATTCGTCTTATGCAATCTGAGGTTACTAATCACTGTGCCCTTTGTAGCTAGTACAGAGACATTTCTCTGACCTATTTAATGATTATGACTGTGTTATGATTTATATGTGAGGATTTCATCAAATTAATTATACTTTGGAGATGAAAACAGTGGTCAGTTAAGGTAATACCTTTAGTGTAATTTCTTTAACATCCAAATGCTTGGGGTCTCAGAAGGGGGTTCTATTTTTAAAAGTTTGTACTAAATACAAGAAATACACACATACTTAGAAATAGAGGACAATCAGTGGGAAAATTTGGAAAGAGAGGAAGTAATGTGCAGAATGAAAGTGTTTGGGACATATCTTTAGTGTAGGGTTTTTTTCCCTAAGATATATAGTTTGCTATATAGTTAATTATAATACTTGCAAAGCAATATTGCCATTCAAAAGTTTTTGGAAAGAAGCAAAGTTTGTAAAAATATCTCTATTAAATTAAGGTGTTATATTCTTAAGAAAGATATCCCTTCACTATCTGGTAAGTCTGAACAACTGATGTACTGTCAGTGTTACTAGACAAAGCAACAAGCACATCCTGAAAGTATTGCTACACTTTTGTATTGCATAGAAATAATCAATTCAGTATAACGTGGTGATAACATGGGCTCAGCGGGGCCTATGCCCAGGCAGGGCAGGGCTTTGAGGAGCAGGAGATTAGCACTGCTGTGGTGTCACTGGGGGAAGGGACTGAGGGCTCTGGACTGAGCTGAAATGGGTTCATGGGCTGTGGGTGGGGTGGTAAGAGGTCCCAGAGGAGGCAGAGAAGGTCCACTAAGGCCTGCAGAGGCCTGACAAAAATGTTCTAGGTCATTAAAGCTGAGAAACACTCTCTGGAATTGCCTAATTATTTCTGCTTTTCAGAATCAAGACCTACAGAGACCGTATTGCTGAACTGGGTATCTCCAATAGTTGTCTGTACAGTTAGATGTGAATAATTCAGACATTCACTGTCAAATGATGCTGCTGAAACCAACAGCCCAACCTAGAAGAACATAGGAATTAGTATGACCTTTTGAAAGTCTCACTGACAACATTACAAAAGTGAGAGGAAAAGACTACTGTGGGAAGAGATTAATTGAGAAAGGGACAAAGGGAGGGACAGAAAAGAGGGAAAGTAGGAAAAGGAAAAACAAGTACAAAGGCAATGTTTTATTGACCCTAGATTAATATGTGCTTTGATATGAGGAGATTTTGGGAATATCACACTAACAGAGGGTGCACTTTCTTTTCTAAATTCCAGTGAGTTGCTTTTGGTTGTAATGAACTCAAACCAGGTGCCACCTCCAGTTCCCTATACTTCAGTGTGCTGCTTTGAAATCCACTGAAAGGTTTACATTAGCCATTAGAAGTGCAGACACTTACTTAGAGGATTTGTGCTTGAACAAATATATCTTTGTTTATTTTAAAGACTCATCTGTCTGAGTAGCTGCCTTTAGCTCCTTGCCTCTGAACCCAAGTTTGAACACTCTTTTATGTTCACAAGAGCACCATGTCTTCTTTGCTGTTTTTGATAATTCTTTGTAGAATCTTACCAGTTTTTAGCCACAGAATGATGAGCAAAAATTTATGAATAATTAACTGCAGAACTACCCATGAAAACGCATGCATTCATTGCTGCTTTATCACTGTTTCTGAATCAGACTTTCACCTTTCTTAATGATACATTCTGATCTACCGTCATGTGATGCAACTACTTTGATTAGAGATATTTTATATAAATACATATATATAAAAGTCACAGAATACTGCAATAGCTTCTGCTGAGTTATTATTTCTTTTTGCTAAATTATTTCAATCATCTTAAAAACAAATCCAATGAAAGATGAAGCAAATACACGCTGACAGTTGACAAACATCTTATTTGTGGACCTTGAATTTTAGCCTTTTTGACAGTTCATAGATTCTAAAGAGTTGATGTATTAGACAAGCCTCAACTTCTCCCTTGATTCTAACTCCATAAGTCAGTCTTTTCATGTAAAAGATTTATTATTAAAAAAACAAGACCTGGAGACAAAAATAAATAGAAAGCTGAAAGGAGAGGAAATAATATCAGGCTATTACAAAAAACTTTCTTTTTTGCTTGTTTGTTTTTAGAAGTATCTAGACTATTCAAAATTTTTCCACAGAGGTATAGCTAACAAAAGAAAACAAAATGAATGAAGAATTTTACAGCTTTCCTTCATGTGTTGAGATATTTCAGATATAAACTATTAAACTCTGAATTAATTAAGAATAGTTGAAAACTAATTGTGCATTTTTAACATTAATACCATAAAACCTAACAAAACTATTCCTCTAAGAAAGCTGTCTCAATTTTTTAATGTTCCTTTAACATCATTTTGCCTATATTTCCTGTAGAAAAATGACATTTATTTTTCTCTTCTGAAAAGAACTAATGTTAAATTAGTTGATTAGCTGTACACCAATGCATGCAGCATGGGAAATAAACAGGAGGAGTTGGAAATCCGTGTTCGGTAGGGGGCCTATGATCTAGTGGCAATTACTGAGACTTGGTGGGACGCCTCGCATGACTGGAATGTGGTCATGGATGGCTATGTCCTGTTCAGGAAAGACAGGCCACTAAGGAGAGGTGGTGGAGTTGCTCTTTATGTGAGTGAGCAGCTAGAATGTATTGAGTTCTGTCCAGAGGCGGATCAGGAGCGAGTTGAGAGTTTGTGGGTGCGAATTAAGGGGCAGGCTGGCAGGGCTGATACTGTTGTGGGTGTCTATTACAGGCCACCGGATCAGGATGAGGAGGGTGATGAGGCTTTCTACAGGCAGCTGAGAGCACTCTCTCAATTACAGGGCCTGGTTGTTGTGGGGGATTTCAACTACCCTGATATTTGCTGGGAGGCCTACTCAGTCCAGGAGGTTCTTCCAGTGCATTGATGATAACTTTCTGATGCAAATGGTGGATGAGCCAAGTAGGAGAGGAGCGCTGCTGGATCTGATCCTCACTAACAAGGAGGGTCTGGTTGAAGCGGTGAAGGTTGAGGGCAGCCTTGGTTGTAGTGACCATGAGATGGTAGAGTTCAGGATCTCATGTGGCAGGAACAGAATAGCTAGCAGAATCACAACCCTGGACTTCAGGAGGGCCAACTTTGGCCTTTTCAAGCAATTGCTAGGGGAAATCCCATGGGACAGGGTACTAGAAGGTAAGGGGGCCCAAGATAGTTGGTTAGCATTCAAGGACTGCTTCTTCCGAGCTCAAGATCAGAGCATCCCAACAAGGAGGAAGTCAAGGAAGGGTACCAGGAGACCTGCATGGTTAAACAGGGAACTGCTGGGCAAACTCAAGTGGAAGAAGAGGGTGTACAGGTCATGGAAGGAGGGGCTGGCCACTTGGGAGGAATAGAAGTCTGTTGTCAGAGGATGTAGGGAGGCAACTAGGAAAGCTAAGGCCTCCTTGGAATTAAACCTTGCAAGAGAGGTCAAGGACAACAGAAAGGGCTTCTTCAAATACATTGCAGGTAAAGCCAACACTAGAGGCAATGTAGGCCCACTGATGAATGAGGTGGGGGCCCTGGAGACAGAGGATAAAAAGAAGGCGGAGTTACTGAATGCCTTCTTTGCCTCTGTCTATACTGCTGGAGGCTGTCGTGAGGAGCCCCGGACCCCTGAGGCCCCAGAAGAAGTCAGGATAGAGGAGGAATCTGTCTTGGTTGATGAGGGCTGGGTCAGGGACCAATTAAGCAACCTGGACTTCCATAAATCCATGGGCCCTGACGGGATGCATCCGCGGGTGCTGAGGGAGCTGGCGGAAGTCATTGCTAGGCCACTCTCCATCATCTTTGCTAAGTCGTGGGCAACGGGAGAGGTGCCTGAGGACTGGAGGAAAGCGAATGTCACTCCAGTCTTCAAAAAGGGCAAGAAGGAGGACCCGGGTAACTATAGACCGCTCAGCCTCACCTCCATCCCCGGAAAGGTGATGGAGCAACTTGTTCTTGGTGCTGTCTCTAGGCACATCAAGGATAGGGGGATCATTAGGGGCACTCAGCATGGCTTCACCAACGGGAAGTCATGCTTAACCAACTTGATAGACTTTTATGAGGACGTAACCCGGTGGAAAGATGATGGTAAAGCTGTGGATGTGGTCTATCTTGATTTCAGTAAAGCGTTTGACACGGTGTCCCACAGCATCGTCGCAGCTAAACTGAGGAAGTGTGGTCTGGATGATCGGGCAGTGAGGTGGATTGTGAACTGGCTGAAGGAAAGAAGCCAGAGAGTGGTGGTCAATGGGACAGAGTCCTGTTGGAGGTCTGTGTCTAGCGGAGTCCCTCAAGGGTCGGTACTGGGACCAGTTCTATTCAATATATTCATTAATGACTTGGATGAGGGAATAGAGTGCACTGTCAGCAAGTTCGCTGATGACACAAAACTGGGAGGAGTGGCTGACACAACGGAAGGCTGCGCAGCCATTCAGAGAGACCTAGACAGGCTGGAGAGTTGGGCAGGGAGAAACTTAATGAAATATAACAATGGCAAGTGTAGAGTCCTGCATCTGGGCAAGAACAACCCCATGTATGAGTACAAGTTGGGGACAGACCTGTTGGAGAGCAGCGTAGGGGAAAGGGACCTGGGGATCCTAGTGGACAGCAGGATGACCATGAGCCAGCAATGTGCCCTTGTGGCCAAGAAGGCCAATGGCATCCTGGGGTGGATTAGAAGGGGTGTGGTTAGCAGGTCGAGAGAGGTTCTCCTCCCCCTCTACTCTGCCCTGGTGAGGCCGCATCTGGAATATTGTGTCCAGTTCTGGGCCCCTCAGTTCAAGAAGGACAGGGAACTGCTAGAGAGAGTCCAGCGCAGAGCCACAAAGATGATTAAGGGGGTGGAACATCTCCCTTCTGAGGAGAGGCTGAGGGAGCTGGGTCTCTTTAGCTTGGAGAAGAGGAGACTGAGGGGTGACCTCATTAATGTTTACAAATATGTAAAGGGCAAGTGTCATGAGGATGGAGCCAGGCTCTTCTCAGTGACATCCCTTGACAGGACAAGGGGCAATGGGTGCAAGCTGGAACACAGGAGGTTCCGCATAAATATGAGGAAAAACTTCTTTACGGTGAGGGTGACCGAACACTGGAACAGGCTGCCCAGAGATGTTGTGGAGTCTCCTTCTCTGGAGATATTCAAAACCCGCCTGGATGCATTCCTGTGTGATATGGTCTAGGTAATCGTGCTCCGGCAGGGGGATTGGACTAGATGATCTTTCGAGGTCCCTTCCAATCCTTAACATTCTGTGATTCTGTGATTCTGTAAATATAACATATATATATACACACACACATAATTTAAACATTCCCAAATGGCAATTACAAAATTTGGATGCAACTAATGTTGAGTGAATTAAATGTAATTTTTCCAAGAGTGATATAATGTATAAATGCCATAAATAAAACGTGAAGGAGACTTCTCATCTAACAATATCTGTTCTGAACTTAAGAACTGATGCCACTGATGCCTGTAAAATTCCTACTTAATGCCTAATGCCATGTGATTATGAAAGTCACAGATTCTCGTTTACACTAAGGGCATTCTGCATTATTTGTTTTAGAAGTTTCTTAATGGCATACCCAGAAAAAAATGTTATCATCTTTAAAACTGTAGCATGAAGTATGTATTTCCAATTACCTATATTCCAAGACCAAAATCCGTCTAAAAACTTGATAAATATTCCTCTTCTACAATAAAAGAAAAATTAAAAATTAAAAAATAAAAGAAAAATTTGTTATCTGGGTCTTTCTGCATTTTTTATTTCTTGAATTACTATTTACTAGTTATTAGTTACTAGTTTAGTAGCTCTTGAATTACTATTTACAAGTTACTGTGTCTACCTCATAAAAAGCAAAGCAACCAAAATTACACATCCTTTGTTTGTTTGGGTTTTGTGGGGGTTTTTTCCTAGTAAAATACATAAGTAGTAGCATGTAATATAATCGACTGTACAAACTTTCCATCTGGAGAACATTCAATCTGGAAAGCCATTGCAAATGTTCTCTGCTCTGTTCAGAATCTTTCTTAAAATTTCCAGCTTAATGTTGCTTGCAGACAGTTCATATTATTTTTCTTGTGCAAAATTTGTCATCTAACCGAAGTAGCTCTTGTCTATGTGTTCATCTCCCTGATTTATTTACATACAAGTATTTTCAGCCTTCGTTTTTCCATATCAAAAAAGCTACACCTTTCTGATGCCCTCTTCATAGAAATGTTCCCTTTATTATTGTTTTTCTCTTCATTGCATTTGTAACAGACGAACCCTTTTAGGTATCAACTGCTGAATTACAGGGGTCTTGTTTGGTATGTTTGTTTGTTTGTTTGTTTGTTTCCCAAGACTAAATTAAAGTTTGGCAACATATCCATGAAGAGGTAGTCTTTGTATATATTAAAGATTTTTATTATTATTATGGGTTGTACTGGATAAATGGATAGTAGTCCCAGACATGTGGCTCAGTGAAGTTCCATTGTGTCAAACTCAGCAGAAGTGTAAATGCTTCCCTCCTTTGAGATTTCTCTTTTTATTAAGAGAGCGTATGCAGAATAAGAATTTTACTACAAGCATAGAAAGTAAAATTTTCTCTAATTGTGTAATTGTACAGTTACCTATTTTGTTTATAAAAACTATAAGGAAATGCATATGGTATTTTATTATAAACTCATTGTTTGTATTGGTTTTGGCTGGCATAGAGTTAATTTTCTTCGTAGTACCTGGTATGGGGCTATGTTTTGCATTTGTGATGAAAACGGTGTTGGTAATACAGAGATGTTTTCGTTATTGCTGAGCAGTGCTTACATAGTATCAAGGCCTTTTCTACTTTTCACATTACTCTGCTAGCAAGTTGGCTGGGGGTGCACAAGAAGTTGGGAGGGGACACAGCAGGGACAGCTGACCGCAACTGACCAAAGGAATATCCCATGCCATATGATGTCATGCTCAGCATATAAAGCTGGGGAAAGAAGAAGGAAAGGGGAGACATATGGAGTGATGGTGTTTGTCTTCCCAAGTAACCATTACGTGTGATGAAGCCCTGCTTTCCTGGAGATGGCTGAACATCTGCCTGCTGATGGGAAGAAGTGAATGAATTTCTTATTTTGCTTTGCTTGTGCACACGGTTTTTGCTTTACTTGTTAAACTGTCTGTATCTCAACACACTGATTTTCTCACTTTTACCCTTCTGATTCTTTCCCCCATCCCACTGGTGGGGAGTGAGGAAGCAGCTGTGTGGGGCTGAGCTGCCTACCAGATTTAAACTATGACAACTGTTCTATACACATGAATCATAGGTAGAATATTTTAAATCCAGATGAATATATTTTTTAAGATAATTTCAAGAGGTAGCTTCCATGATCTCTGTCTTCCTTCAATCAGTGGAAAGTAACCACATGTATTTACATATTTACCAAAACTGTAAGTAGAGAACATCAGATGATAAATTTATCATGGGAAGAGTTACTGATCTCCAGCTTCAGGAAACTGAGGGTAAGATAGGACTCCATGTCACTCACTTATATTTACACATGACACTTACCTGTTGTGACGGACAGAGTTTGCATGCCTTAAACAACTTGTTTGACAACTCTGGCTGGAGGAGGGTATGTGTACTACAGAGGCCTGCAAGTCTGGCAAGAGATAAGGGCCTTGGGAACAGAACAATACCTTTGTTGTGCCTTAATTGTTGTGATTTACATCTCTGGCTAAAGGAAGAGATAAGTCCTGCGGAGGCAGGATGGTATCTTTTCCTTGGGGCCAGCCTACGTGTGAAACAACATTACAAGGCCTCAGCCACGCTTGTGCAGAAGCAGGGTCATACAGCGGACACCACAACTAGGGGATCACGACCACCAGACACCCCTTGGGGGACCACCGACTCATTTTGAGAACAATCTAAGACTACAAAGCGCAGGCGTCCCAATTAGCATGGGAAGCGAGCAGAGGGGGGGGGAGACAAGAGGGATGTTACCACCCTCTCCTATCTCGCATGCAAATGACCTAAAGTATTTAGAACTTCTCACTTGGGATGCTGGTGCACGCTCCCACCCGCCACCTGAGGACCGATCCTGCAAACGATTTACCGGAGGAGCAACTCTGCAAGCAACTTACCAACTCTACAGACAACTTACATCGCTGGATCCAAGGGTGGTGATCTCTCTTTTCCTCTCTCTCATAGTCTCTATCCTCTTTCTCTTTTCCTTTTCCCTTTTCTCTCTTTTCTCAATGCCTTTAGAAACCCAAGACACTTACAACTATGCAACTTTCCCTGTATTAATAAATTGTTCTTAATTTCGTGCCAGTTATTTGGTGTCGTTTCGCGTTAATTTACTCCAAGGGATTTATGAACTAGTTGCGACCAGGTCGTAACACCTGTATTTACACATAGTTACGATTTAAGTATCTCCTATAACCCAACATTCTCTATCAATATCCCATATATCCTGAGTAGACCTCTGTAATGTAGATGTGAAGAGACACTACTGGATGCCATAAAATCTGGTGTAGAAAGAAATCAAAATACCCCAGTTGCAGTGTAAAATAGCTGTTTTCTTCCCTATTTTCTGTATTTTTTATACAATACTTATGGGATGACATATTAAAATGCTATTTCTTTCAAAATTTATCCTAGAGTGTGAACTGAATGGGATGGACTAAGACTAATGTGTGTGTAAATTAAAAGGAAAAAAATTGAAATGCCATTAGACAACTAAATGCAAGTCAGATGTTTTGGGAGTGGATATTAATAGGTAAGTGTATTTGGATATTTGACCAAATACAGACAGCAGCCATATGCCAAGGCAGAAAGCTATATTAAAGATGTCTTGTCTTAACCACTCTTCTTTGTGTGTATTATACAATGTTTAAAACCAAATTAATTCTGACACTTACATAGTAAACTACACAATTCATATCCTTCCAACTTGTTGGGGTTTGTTTGGTTTGGTTTATTTTTATTTTTCAGAATTAAAAACATACCAGATTTTTCCAATTGACATTACACCAGAAACATTCCTATCAGAAAAGAAAGCTGAGATCAAGTTCATCTTACTGTGAGTCTGACTAAAAAATAATACTCGTATTATTTTGACAGGCAAAGGTATGTAGTAGGTTGAAGTAGTGGTAGTTTTAGGTAATGGTTCCTTCTAATACAGTGATCTCTTAAACTTTGGAATAAATTTGCAGAGAGAGAGACACTGAAAATTACCTCAGGACTGGTTGTGAGAATATGGCATACATCCACCATTTTCAAAACAGTTCACAAAATCACAAGACGCTTGGTTGCTGGAAGAAACTTACACCTTGTTCAGGAAATCTAAAGCATTATCATTACCCCTGTGTTTCCATTTTTCTAACAGTCTAACAGTGAGAATCAAGCTACAGTAATGACAGTCACCTTAGTCCTCACTAGATTATTGATTTGGGCTGTCTAGAGTTAAAAGACGAATTACCAAGGCTGACTTCTCTTTCTGGTATTTTGGAGAGTGCTTCTTTTGTTTAGTCAGTGAAAAATGGTGACAAGTAACAGGCACAAGACTGAAGTATAAGTTTTATCTGTTAATGAAATGTCTCAATGCTTAGACTTCAGACTTGATTTTACTCTGCTCCTAGCAAAAAAGGAAATATGTCAGTATTTTTAACCTTAAAATGTATGGTGTTTTGAAGATAAATTTGAAAAAAATACTTCAATTCAATAAGGTAGCAATATTGGCAGAGTATATAGACACAGAAAACTAAAATTAAAAAAAAAAACACACCCAAAACCAAATAAATGTTAATATAGCTTTGGTAGAAAGAGGGTGACACCAAATCATTTTTATCAGTCAATCTGTTCCTTGAACATTTGTGTTTTCTTGTTTAAGGTTTTTCTGTTAGAACTGCTTTTGTTATTTTTTTGTTAAATCTTTGAATATCATGAAAGTACTAGGCTTCACATTTGAATATGGTAGCCATGAAAACTCTGAGCCTAAACTTCATGTAATAGATTGAGCATCCCAATAGGAATTAAATACTCCCATAAACTCAATCGGAATAATACCTCCAGTGTGCCTTTGTTACAGTTTGAGAAGTAGACTGCAGATTGTTGTGCAGTTGATGTTCTTGTCAGGGATTGTGTAAACTGTGTGGATAAGGAGTTTTTACAGCATCCAAAATTTAAAAGGCCAAAAGAGCAATCTTTAATATTGTTTTATACAGTTTTCTCTGAATTCCTGACAAGAGAGAAATGCTGCAGCGACAGCTGCCCCTGCTCCCTTCCACTCCCCTTGCAGCAGTTGCACAACCTCTCACAGCTGCCCTGCATCTTGACATAGTATCCGCTGTATATCAACTGCAGAGGAGGCACAGCATGTTTTCAATTTGAGCTGTCAAAAAAGCATACGGGAAGCAGAACAATGTTGAAAAAAAACAAACTATTTTCATTTTGTGTTTGTTCAGTCACTCTATATAGCTATGAAAATGCTGACAGAGGGACCAGTCATGCTTATGCATCCAAATAATCCAACTTAAATTATGAGCTTCATGAATTAATACTTTTTATAGACTGATATTTTTCTCATTTAATTTTATGTATTACATTTTGATATTTAATATGCTTGCAGATATGGTTGCCTTCAGCAAAGAATGCAGTCAAGTCAATTTCACTGGCACAAACAATGCTTCTGTATGCATTAGCTTTCTTGGTACAGACAGGAAACTTGCTTTCCTTTTGACTATTTTATATTCTTTGCATGTTCAGTCTAAAGTAGCCTTGGGAATAGGAACCAAAATCTGTTCTTAAATCTAGATTAATTGGTACTGCAAAATGCACTCCTGTTTGTCATTGAACTTTAAATCACAGTGAAATGTAATTGATGTGAACCAGGAGTATTTTTTTTACATAATCACATCTACAAATTCTTTCTTTTTGAAGATGCACCATATGTCTGAGTTTTGATATGATTATGTTAAATAGGAGACTTAGATATTTGTAAATAGGTAAATATATAATCATCTGGTAATTTTTTGAGTGAGGAGTGCTAGCACTCCCAAATTCACCATTACATAGATCCACTAGTTATTTCTCCTTCTTTTTCTGCCCCACTACTGGCCCTTGAATAACATTCAGAGACGCAATGAAACCAGTCAGGAGGCAGAACTGAAAGAGTATCTCTGTTTCGTAGTCTTCTCATCAGTTCAGCAGAAGAAATCATTCTGCACCCAATACAGAATTGCTAGGGGAATAATCTGTCACAGATTTTGATTATAATTTCATCATAATGAGGAAACTATGTCACATTTGTATTTTATTTCAAATAGAGGATCATGGAAAACAGTAGTGTTCTGATCATCCATCCTGTCCCGAGTTCCTTACTCTGATTGGAGTTTCTTAAATATTGCAATATTTTGCAAAAAGAACTAAGAAGCAATCCATATCTTCTTCATCTTCCTTTACTATTTTCACACTAAGTTGTTTATCATATTGTTAATGATACTCACCATTAACAACACATTCCCAGTGTTTGAGAATCTTATTTATGAGTTCCTGTGTAGGAGAATTGGAACAGACATGCAGTGTCTTCAGGCTAGTCTGATAGTGAGGTTTTTGTGACTGAGCTATGATTCTTCTCTGGAGAATTCCTTGTCTCTCTGCGTATCTATCAGGATAGTAGATACTACGACATAGCAGTTTATTACAATTATGTTATCCATTAGTCTTTCCCAGAAGGAAATAAATTGGCACACTTACACAGTTACAATCAAAGTCTGATTATCTTGTATGGTCCAAGGGAACACCTTAATCACATTAATAGTGTCAAGCAAGCAATGGTGCAGTGCTATTTTTTAATGGTAAATTCACCTATTTTATGTGTCAGATAGACAAAGTTTCATGAATTCTGTGCTATCCCAACTGGAAGTAGCAAAACTCCATTTGAGACCTTAGCTTTGTGGGGCTTGATGCTCCAGTGGGACCTCTTCCTCACAATTTTGAGTACTGATGTCTCACCAAGTCAGCATAAAGAGTTCCATCTGCTGATGCAGTAATATCCAGCAATATATGTCTTGCTAAATAGGTAGAGGGGTAGAAGGTATGAATGAACAAAGACGCAGCTGATTCATCATGCTTCATTTCTACTACAAATGTTTTTCAGCACCATGGGAGAGTGGGAAGAAGGAAGTGATACAGCAAGGCACAGTCACTCTAATTGTGTCAAATGGGTGCTCTGTAGGTCACAGCTACTACTGTTGGCAAGAAGTTCTACAGTGATGGGTGAGTGACAGTATGACAATGGAGGTGCTGACTGTGGTCACAAACTTCCATGCACATGGTCAGCATGCATTGAGAAAGGACAGGTAACTATGTGCAATACTTTTCCTCTCTACATTCTCATACTGTAAGTGGTGAAACATCAAGTGATTTCCTTGATTTCCTTCATAAGTAGTCTCTTCATTTGAAGGTGTAAAACCCAACAAATTGTGATCTTGTGAAAGTAGAAGCATGAGAGAAACTTCTAAGCACTATGAGAGGTAATCGGAGTATAACAGTGAGGAAAGGATACTTTCTGATAGACTTAGTTCAAAAATCTGTTTGAAATTTGACTTTTTTTTTTTATTTTCTAAAGAGAGCTGGCTCAACAAACTAAAACTTTTCAAAGAACCATACTTCTCTCAAGGAAAACATCGGTCTTTTTTTCACATTCAGGATAGAAATGGGAGAAAGATATGTAACTAACACTGTCAGTAAAGTACTTTTCTAGCTTATGGGAGACTCTTCTTCCAAACTGAACAAAACAGGAACTTAAAAAATTACCCTTACACAGCTTGGGTTTAATGTCTTCAACACTAAGCTATTGAAGGAGGAATTGATGAGCAGGGAAACTAGAAGTGGTGCAAATGTCTTCTCCTCTGTTGTACTATCACCACATTCAAACTGCCAAAATAACAAATAACTTACTCTTGCTATGAAGTTAAAAGGCATGTGAAACAAAATGCATGTTTTATGCCAGAGCTTTTAATTGTGAGTCTTCATTGTGAACAGTTTCGGGGCATGGGAGAGAACAAAAATCTGAGAAATATCAGAGACAGAGATACTTCAAAGATATTTAACTAAAGACTAAGGCAGTTTCAGTCCATCTACGCAAAATGTAACACAACCCAGAGTCCTAAGCATGAAAGCTCTGTCAGGTTATACCCCCAAATCAAATTTTAGCCATATGAAGATTAATTTGTGAATTATATAACATGGACAGTAAAGCCAGGGAATATGCATGTCTTCCTATTTGTAATTCAGACACAAGTAGTTCTGTAACACACATTGGGCATGAAAAAACAGATTCTTCAGATTTTTTCTGCAAATAGAACAGTATAAGACGTGCAACGTACTTCACACACAGGCACAAAATATAGGCACAATGTAACAACACAATCCACCCATTGAATAATGCTCTTATTAGCCTCTGATGAAAGCAATTAAAAATACTAATAGTAATCTGACAAAAAAAATAGGATACAGCTCATTAAGATTTATTCATGATGCAAAAAACACTGTCTGGTCTATTGAGTGCTCACTGTATCAAGCATCAAGAGATGTTAACCTAACAGTTAACGAACTGAAATTTTCTTTTAATGTTTTGTTGTTGTTTAACAGTTTGGGAGGGAGGGTGGTGTGGGTTTTTTTTTTGTTTGTCTTTTGTTAGGGTTTTTTTTTTTTTAATCTGTAAGGAGATAATCTGTTTAAACATTTCTCCTTAATTTTCACTGTTATCCATTCTTAATCTTTAGTTCATTGATATTTTTGTTGTTACTTTTAAGCATTTTTATATTTTACGGTTCTCTACGCACAATATAAAACCAATCATGCTTTGTAGTTAACAGTGATTAATCTTTTAAGCAGAATTAGTGCAGCTCACTCAAAAAATACCATTTAAAATGCAAGTCTAAAGTGCTACAGCTCATCACAGGGAAACTGAAAAGCAGAAAGTAATGATATTACTATTATCTGTGGGCTTTAGTGAAGGCAAGTGAAAAGTCATTTATACTATTGAAGATGCTGAGCATTACTGTTCTAATTTTCCTGAATCACTCAGAAAACAGACTATATCAAAAGCCCTGCCTTACACAGTGTTCCTGCACCTGGGATCAAGTTAGGTTCGTTGTCTTACTGCATTGACTGTGCAATCATGTTCCAGTGGGCAGGAATTGTTTGGCTACAGTGTGGTGAACAGGATCTGCTTTTCAGGCTGCCACTATCTCTCTCTACTTTGTTCCCATCTCTTCCTGACCTCTTTAAGGAGCAGAATTTCAAGGAAGGGAACACAATGGTTGCTTAGCAGAACAGAGCAAGAGATTTCACATGAGACATGGAGGGGAAAAGGTAAAGCAGATCATTGTTAAGGCATCGGTGAAAGAAGCAGCGGATGTAGACACATACTATTAGCTTTCATTTTTGTAAATAATGGGGTGGCTTAATAGTTTTCTCTGAGCACCTCCCTCCCCTCTCCAAGTCTATTACATCTGACAAAGCTTTGGTCTGTGGCCTGTACACAGATCTATTCTTGGGATTTCAGAAACAGCAGCTTTAAGTATAGTCAGCTAAAAATGTAGGTGAGACTGTCTGCATTAAATGAAAGTGAACTGAGAATTGGGAATTACACTGGAAGATCTCATATGAAAGTCACAAACAAATTCTAAAGTTAAAGAAAAAATCACACGCTGTTAAATAAGAAGTCTTCTGTTTTAACCTTTCTACAGTTCTCAATCCATACTAAAGCCTGATAAGCATTGTAATATGAAGTCTTTTAAACAAGCATATAAATTTTATTAATTCATGACATTATAGTGGGAAAATTATTGAAAATTTATTTTCAGAATGAATTCTCACAACTTTTCTTCTTTGTTGGCATTGAAGAAATATTAAGCTTTTACAGTATGTAAAATGAACAGCTACACTGACAAAAGTCTATCTAGTCCAGTAACATGTTTCTGACAAGGCCAGCAACTGAGATCAGGAGAAGAGTACAAGAACAAGACAAATATACCTGTGGACATTCTGTGGTTTAGACCCAGAAGTTGTAATCCCACTATCCTGACTTTGTGTAATTATTCTTACTAACTTATGTAAACACATTTGACATTCAAGAATCTTACGACTTGAATCGAATTCAATTACATGTTATATGACATAGCGCTATTTTTGGTTTGTTTTTTAACCACCAACATGATAACCTTACATGGTCCCCTAACTCTTGTGTTAGTAGAAATAATAAACGATTCTTTTCCTACGTACCGTGTTTCTGCCAATTATGATTTTATGACCTATAGTTGTATTTTCTTTCAATTGTTTCTTATGTTAATTCATTTTAATGTCATATTGTATGGAAGACATAATATACATCCAAATATCCTTGTAGCCTCTGCTTAATATCTTCAGTTTTACTAAACTACTTCTGAGATTGGTTGCCTTGAATGGAAGATGGAATTAAAGGATGACACATGAAAATACAGAATGGTATAGTTATTTGTCTATCACTTAACTACTAACTCCTGATTCTTACGTCTGCTGATTTCTTGTTGCTGCTAACAGTTACGTATATGCTTTCATAGAACTACCTAAGATATCTGTAAGATATCTTTCTGAGAATATTAACTGATTTTGACCATGTCTATATTGCTAAATGAAGTAGAGCAACGTTCAAATTCCTAGCTCCAAAGATAAATAATATCAAACCCACCACATTCACAATGCTTAGAACTACCTTTTTTTTTTTCTCTTTTTTTTTTTTTTTATTTTCTTTAAAAGGTCCAAAACAAAGATTGGAATAAATTAACAGTCAGGGTTGTAGCACTTCATTTCATTCCTCATTTTTTTTAACTACATCAATACAGCTTTAACAGTAAAAATGCAGTTTCAAAGTTCATCACTAAGGTAGGTGCAGTTAGAAAGGCTTTTGTCCATATATCTGTCATTCTAATTCATGGCAATTTCTTCTCATCAGCTCACTTTATCATAGTTTGCTCTAGTTTTGATTACTTTGAAAATGTTGTAATATTAGAACTCATTTCCTGTTGCAATATTAGAACTATCTTTGTTATTCATCCCAGTTTTTACATCATTTTACAGGTATCATGAACAAGACAATTTTCAGTACAGTTCACCACTAGTGCTTCTCTCTATTGCAAAACTTGTCCATTCTTTCCCTTTGTTTCCTGCAATAGAGTTACTAATATGTAAGAAGGCAATAAATTTTACATCTAATAAATCTTACAATAGTTTAATTCCCTAAAGTGTCTTAGGAGAGTAACTTTCAAAGTCAAAAGCTTTTTGAAAATCTGAGTTCATTCTATCAATAATATCAATCTTATCTGAATGCCTACTGACTCCTTTAGAGCGCTCTGAAAGGTTATTAAAACATAACTTCTTGATATAAAAATCAGTGTTGATTCTTCACATATATTCTATTTCTCTATTTATATACAATGTTTTGTATTAATCTTTAAAACACTCTTCATTGTTTTCCCCACCAATCTGCTGCCTACATCAACACCAAAGCCTTTTCTAAAAATCATTTCCTTACTTGCCTCCTCCCTATCACCTGAAAATAAGGCCAATTTAGATGATAGTTAACACACCAGTCAACAGTTTGGTAATTCCATATTTGATTTCTTTTAGAACTTTTGATTGAAGCAATTTAGTTCTATGCCTTTTATTGATTTGTTCTGAAAGTATACTATTAACATGTCAGTGTGTGGTATTTTCTTAGATTCTCCCCTATAAAGACAGCATGTGGAATAAGAATCTCCCTAAACTCCTGTGCTGTGAATGTTAATACAAATAATTAATTTAGCTTGTCTATTATGTTTTATCTCTCCATTAGTGTTCCATTTTTTGAGATGATCATCTATCACTCCTGTCAGCTCTCGGGAAAATTTTCTATTTCTGGTGTGCTGGAAGAAGTTTTTAATATTAGTTTTAATGCCTATAGCAAGTTCCTCATAAAAATCTTTTTTTGACTAGTCTTATAGCTTTACATTTTCCTTGCCAGGTTTTATGTTCCATTTGTGAAAGAGAATATTCTACTTCTTATAATATCCTTTGTTAAGTATGTAACTGCTCCCATTTTTTCTTCCTTCCTTTCTTTCTTGTTGTCCTTTTAAAGTCATTGTTAACTTTTACACAATTCCTTTAAACCACTTTAGATTGTCTCTTGCAATTGTTTTATTTTGTAAACTTATTCTAATGAGATTCTAATGGTGTCCCTATCTATCTGTGGTAACTGGATACATTATGAAGAGGATCCTGTTACTAAGCTTAAAGGTTTTCTGAAAATAAATGCTTAAATGCTCTGGAAGCAATAAATAGTATTATGACACTTGAAGGAAATTGTTACAAATCTAAAGCAGCATGGATAACAAAGTACTGTGAACTAAGTGTGTCTGAAATGAACAGCTTTTGAAAACAGTCAGCAAATAATTCTGAACAGTATTACCTAAAAACACAGGGGAAGAAAAATATTTAGAAATTAATAATGGAAAAAAAATCTTGCAGTGCAGCAGATAGCAGTTTGCTCTTGTTATAAACAAGTATTAGCTATGCTTATGGGGAAGCAGAAACTTCTTGGCAGCTGGCATCCCCATTGTATATCACAAATATGAACTGCAGTAGCTGATATTTACATTTCCGTAGTTTCTCTCTGACCATTCCTTACTCTCTCTTTTGAATAGAGAAAAGTGTTAGTCCTCATTCTTCCTTTCTGTATTTAGAGACTTCAGAATAAGAGCTGTTTTAAAGAAATTTAGCTGTCTAAAAGTAAAACATTTAAATGTGTCTAGAACAAATGAGACAGACTTTGCACAGAGTCCTTATCTAACACATTTTTTCACTACTAGCAGCCATGCAAATTGATCTGATTTTCTGTGTGTGGCTGTCCAAGGGAGGCCACAAATGTTTCTGGTAACATTGCAGAATCTTAGAAGAACATTCGCAGGGAGCTGGAGAGGATGTGGCACACAATGCAGCAGCAGAGATTTATTTCTGGACTCTGAAGATCCCTTAACATCTATTGATTTTGTAAATGAAGTTGTTTGATTAATAAATGACTAACCCTCTTGCTCCTCACTGAAATTTTTTCAAATTTTCACTGAAGTATCAGTGAAGCAAAACAGTTTTTACTGTAATGTCAACAAAAATCGAACTAGTGAATAACAGTTCCCTCTCGTGTGTAAGCAGACGAGAGAAAAGGATAAGGGATACTTTTTTACTCATTATATAGAGTAACTATCATATTTTTGGAGGCCTTCATAATTTTTCTCTTAGAAAAAAAGGTATTTTGCAGACAAAAGTATCAAATATGCTTATAAATAATACAGTTAAATATTTTCTTTCACAATCTGTTCAAATACGAGATTTACAATTAATTGCAAGTGTCTGATAAGGTCTTTTTTATTCACAGTTCTGCAAGATGCATAACAACACTTTAATTCCATCAAGATCATGTCATATTTATTACCTAGATTCATGTTATATATCTGAATTTCACAGTATAGTAGAAGCACCCACATAATGAAAAATAATACTGTGTGACATAAAGTGTCAGAAAGGGGTTTCTGTGTTTCAAATGGATAACCAAAAACTTTAAGAAGATAACAAGAGATTAAATACCTTCATTATTCTTTTTATATATTTTATTTTAAATAGGAAAAAAAAACTTGCTTTCTACATGGAAGAGCCGTGAAATCAAACTGCTTTCTACCTTTTTTTTAGAAATAGAAATATGAAAGACAAGTTTACCAGGTCTGCTTAGGGAGACAAGAACATAATTCTCTGCTCTATTAAAAGATTTTTAATTTTTTTCAAGAAAAATAACTTATTCAACAAGACCAGTAAATGCAATATGAAATTTTAATTCCTATCTCTCCTTGCTAAGGGTATGTGGAAATATTGCAGTCATCTAAGAACTGGATTCATGTGAAACATTTCAGTCATGTCAAAAAGATAAATCATGATAATGTGTACTCGGTGCCTAAGCTAAATGTAAATTCTATTGAGAGCTTTTGCCTTTTTTCAGTTCATCGAAATATTTATTGTGAAATTTTACTTAGGAATAGACTTGAACTGGAAATGATATGCTAAAACCCTAATGAATGGATTTGTGCCAAAATTCATGAAAAAAATGTATTTCATTGTCTCCTTAATAATTTCAAAGATAAGCTGCTGCATTACAAAGCCTCTGTATTTTTGCTTCAGATAAGACCTTTTTTTTTACAAATTTCCATTGACCCTGTGTTCCCACTGACTTTGGGATTGGGGATTTCTCATTTCAGAAAATCAGAATGGGGTTTGATTCTCTTTTTATATAATTTGAACTACTGATATTATCAAAAGACATTTGCTTGCAAGTTTAGGCAGATACAGAATGCTAGTGTTAGGCCTATATGTAGCCTCTGTGACTTTTCAGGGTAACTCTGCATATGTAAGTCCCTGGGGTTCCTTTGAATCATTGGAAAGACCTATGGACATAGAATATTTAAAGGGGTTAATTCTAGTGTGAGAGAAACGGTTTCTTTCAGGGAACACCTGACATGAGGATCCCTGTCTGAGTCGCTCTGTCTACTGACAATCAATGTAAGGCCATGAAGACTATATTATGGTGTTTTCTTGCAGACATTTTTTTCAGTAGAGTCACTCAAGCTCAAGTGGTCAGTATTTAATGGAAAGTTAGGGATCAATCAGCTTTGGAGCCAGGTAGTTTGGTAAGTCCTTCAGATCCTACTGTTTCAGGGTTGCAAGTGTGTTCTCAAAATGCCCCAAAGGGAAAAGTTGCGGAAGAATTGTGATCAGAATGCGGGAGATGTTTTGTAATACTGTTTCATGGATAAGAAACTTTTATTGGTTGTAAGGCTGTTAGCTTCTGTATTTTTCCCCCTCAAGTACTGTAGAGAGTTTTGAATTTGTCCTTTTCTATTTTTCCCATTACATGAAGTACAGAAAGTGAAGAATTTTAATACATTCTGAACAACAGTGAATTGATCTGAACAAAACTCCATGAGGAAAGAATCTATATTAATCCTAATGATGTTGATTATTCCAGAATTTGATAGGTGAACCTAGAACTCCCCAAAGCATAGTCTGTAGGTAAAGAAGAATAAAATTAAAAATAATAAGTTTTAAATGAATTTTTATCACTGGTATATATACTTAGTTGTCCCATTTTACCACACACAAAATATGTTTAATATATACAACATCTCTATCGGTCATAAAATTTCCTGTCTTGGGATCAGCTTAGTAAAATCCATTCAGAGAAATCTTTTTGCTTTTAGTGGTCTTTGGTGCATTCTTGGGCTGAAATGCAGAATGTAAACCACAAAATATATGTGATTTCAAAGGACTGGTGTTTCACTTCTCATATTGTTCAATGTGCCATCTTTTGCCAGCTTGCAAATTGTGAAATATCACTAACATGAATCTTAAACCTTCAGACTTTTGCAGGAGTTACCTGAATAAGAATCTTACAGGGGCAAGATACAAGCCAGTAAAAGTGTCTGTAGCATTAGGAATCTGTCCAAACCTGATGTCTGTATGATTGGAACCATAGCTACCATCAATTTCTGAGTCCAGCACATGCTCCAGCCATAACTGGACTCCAGGCAGGTTTGAGACTGCATTGCCCCAAGTTCCCTTGGGGCCAACCTGGAGCCACAGTAGCTGTAAGAATTCTCTGATTTGGACATTAAGGCACAAAAGGTTATGTAACTAACTGCTGCAGGTGAGTTTAGTTTCAGCCACAAGTCAGTGACATTTTTCTTCAATAGGGTAACATTTAAATTATACTAAACCAAACAACTTCTAAAATAATAATGAATGATTCTACTGCATAAAATGTGGGGTTTTTTTATCTCTCCTAAATTAAAACACTCACCTTGAACATACCACATATGTAAGTAAGCACAGTGTTTTCAGAGCAAATGCGTCAGTGAACAATTACTATAGTGGTATTCGGATAACTAATTTAAAAAGAGTAATGCAGCTTAATTTCTACTTTTCTCTTTTCATTGGGGAGCATGGACCAGGATTTTCTGCTTGCTGGTTATTTAACGCATGTTTTGAATCTTGAAAGAAAGTTGTGTTTCAGTGCTTTCCTTGATTAAAAGCTATATTTTTTTTTCAGAAAAATAACTAGAAGTTTTATTATGACGATTTTTTTCTGCTTTTTTTAATCTGTGATCCTCATAGCGTTAGATTTTAAATTAGTGACATGGAGGGAAGCAGAACGTGAGATTAATATCCAACTTTCTCTTGTAAAAGATAGAAAGGAGGACTCATAAACATTTTCATTTGAGATCAATATTCTTAGAATAAAATGTACAGTACAGAAATATTAGCTCGCTTGTTGTTGTTTCTGTGAAACTTCTGTAATTACAAGGGAAACAAGATGCATTACCTGGATATTTTAAAAACACTTTGAATAATTATATATTTATACACAGTGATTTCTGTATCCCTTAGGCTTTAATTAGTTTCTCAGCTATTACTTGCAAGTTTTTAATAAGATACTGAACTTGCTGAAGTTTCTACTGGAAATTATTTTGTAAGTAAATATTTGACCTTTTTTCTTTTTCCCAGAAAAGTAAGAATAAGCATAAATAGATAAAATAAGTATCTCACTTTCTTGACTTAGTTTTTTATTTTGCAGAATGATAATTTGCTGATGCTTTCCAGTGGGCTCAATGGTATTATGGAATGAATCCAAGAAACTTATCCATGACAATCCCACACAGCTGACAGCATACAATTGTTTTTCTCTAGGGAGTCTGCACTTTGATAGGAGAAATTAAACCATGAGATATTCCTCCTATAACCTTTGGTTGAAAATGAGAAATCAGTCAGAAATCATTGTGTAGTGCTCTGTTCTTGCCAGAGAAAAAAAAAAAAAGAAGTAGTTAACAAATAAACATTATCCCTATTCTCTTCCACAGTCACATCTGTGCTATTCATCCCTTTTTTATCTCAAATCACAAAGATATTATTTTAGATTCAGGATGTTAGAAAGAGAAAGAGAAAGAGAAAGAGAAAGAGAAAGAGAAAGAGAAAGAGAAAGAGAAAGAGAAAGAGAAAGAGAAAGAGAAAGAGAAAGAGAAAGAAAGAGAAAGAGAAAGAGAATCGCTGTAATTCAAGTGAAAGATGCATCTAACCTTGTTTTCAGCTAAGCGTAAGCAGTTTTATGAATGGCCATGAGTCTAATCATGTCTGTAAGATTAGAGATAAATATTTTTTCCTCCAACACTGTTTACTGAATAAATTGATTATTTTGAAGGGTTCTTTATCCCTGTATATCATTGATCAAAAGCTCTCTAAAAGAAGAAATTAATGTGTCCAGTTGGACCAGAATGGCAATACACATAACTGTTAAAGATGAGATATTGTAACTGGATCTCATACTAAGTTTGTGGTATTGCATATCAAGATACTCCCAAGTTTAAGCTAAAGCACCTGCTGAAGTAACAGATCTTGGTGTTGTAAGACACCCTTTCAGCAAGAGAACTGGCAGTCATTTCTGCTCTTCCTCCCATCTCCAGCACTCTTTTCTGTCTCAGTGACATAATTTGCTGTCTCATAACTATCAGCAAACATATTAATAGTGTCATGAAGTAAAGTAGTCTACTAAAATCATATGAACAGGTTGCCCAGAGAAGTTGTGGACCCCTCCTTCCTGGAAGTGTTCAAAGTCAGGTTGGATGAAGCTTTGAGCAACCTGGTCTAGTGGAAAGTGTCTCTGCCCATGGTAAGGGGGTTGGAACTAGATCTTTAAAATCCCTTCCAACCTCAAACATTCTATGAATCTGTGATTCTGTGATTCTACGATTCTATGATATGAGCAAAAACTAATTTTTACGAAAATAGATTTACCATTAACCTGAACGAATTCAGTGATTTGGTTAACAGTGGCCCATAAAAATGCATACATCAAGACCACTAAAAGAGTTAACTCAATAAAGCAGCACTGAATTTTTTTTTTCCTAGTAGCTGTAAGGTGGCACATAAATAAAGCTCTTGCTTAATTTTATTTCAAATAAGTGTGCTACTTCTCTGATTCATTACTAATACTTCTGGGTATAAATTTCTTATCTTTTATTCATCACAAATAACTTTCTCACATGTACAACATTGTAATCGGTCTCAAAGTAACAGTATGCAGGTAGATTTCAAAATTAGTACTGAAACACAAGAAAGCAGTGTATTTAAAAACTACTGAATGTCTAGCATCTGTCTTCTCATCAGTGTTTGGTCTACTTCTTTGCAAAATATTATGGTTTTGTTCATGACATGTACAGTGAAACAGATATTAAAGCTCAACATCCAAGTTAGCCAAGGGAGACTTATCTTGTTAAGAAACCTTCCTGGAAAAAATAATTAATTTTAAAGAAAATATTAATTGTGCACCTGAAGTCTGAATCAAAACTCATTCACATTCTGTTTTCCTGTAAAGGAAAAACTGTAAAGGAAATCTCTTTGGTTGGTTTTGACAATAATATGAAACAACAAATGGTTTCTTAATTATACCATAGAAGTCATATGTAGTTTATTTCCATTCCTTTTGCAGTACCTAAATAGTTTTTGTCAGAATCATTGATCAGGATCCTGGTTTAATTTCTGTTTGTGTCTCTTCACTTATGTGTACACTCTACAGATCTCATGCACCAGTTGAGATGTTCAGCTTTATTGAGACTCTCTAGAGGGAGAAAAGGGAAAGGGAAAGGGAAAGGGAAAGGCAAAGGCAAAGGCAAAGGGAAAGGGGAGAAGAGAAGAAGAGAAGAGAAGAGAAGAGAAGAGAAGAGAAGAGAAGAGAAGAGAAGAGAAGAGAAGAGAAGAGAAGAGAAGAGAAGAGAAGAGAAGAGAAGAGAAGAGAAGAGAAGAGAAGAGAAGAGAAGAGAAGAGAAGAAAGAGACCTGGGGGTGCTGATCGACAGCCGGCTAAACATGAGCCAGCAGTCTGCTCAGGTGGCCAAGAAGGTCAATGGCATCCTGGCCTCTATTAAGAATAGTGTAGCCAGCCGGTCTAGGGAAGTGATTATCCCTCTGTACTCGGCACTGGTGAGGCCGCACCTTGAATACTGTGTCCAGTTCTGGGCCCCACACTTCAAGAAAGATGTTGAGGTGTTGGAGCGAGTCCAGAGGAGGGCGACCAAGCTGGTGAAGGGTCTGGAGGGTCTGACCTACAAGGAACGGCTGAGGGCGCTGGGTTTGTTTAGCCTGGAGAAGAGGAGGCTCAGAGGTGACCTTATTGCAGTCTACAACTATCTGAAGGGAGGTTGTAGTGAAGTGGGAGTTGGCCTCTTCTCCCGGGCAACTAGCGATAGGACAAGAGGACACAGCCTCAAGCTTTGCCAGGGGAGGTTCAGGTTGGACATTAGGAAGAATTTCTTTTCAGAAAGGGTCATTAGACATTGGAATGGGCTGCCCAGGGAGGTGGTGGAGTCACCGTCTCTGGATGTGTTTAAGAAAAGACTGGACATGGCACTTAGTGCCATGGTCTAGTTGACAGGGTGGTGTAAGGGTAATGGTTGGACTCGATAAAACAAAAATACAGACCACCAGTTAGTATTGCCTTCTGGAGTAAAAGGCAGAACAATACAGTATTATCTTTACTGGGAAATATTCGCTTGCAATTCTTTTAACAAATATAGCAATGTATAGCTGTGATTGTGAGAGTTATTAAAAATAAACAAGACAAGGATATAATAGCTGGACACAAATTTAAATGACACTCCCTCTTCTTTAAGCTCATAGATTTTATAGCTTTCAGTTCACTTATTACTGTCTTCTGAGTCCATGTGTCAGTCACTAGTTTTCATTTAACAGTTCTGACAAGACAGCTCAAATCATTAATTCTATTTATCAGTGATTCAAACAGTCCATTTTAATTAATGCAATCTCACCATTCTTAATAAAGCCTAAGAAATCCATTTAAAGTCTCTAATGTTATTTTAAAAACAATGATTTCAAAGTCCTTTTTTAATTAGCAGATGTTTGTGATTATCTTCTAATACATGGCCTGGACAGATTTTACTCATGAAAGATTTATAGGTGTTACAAAAGGGCTCGGACAGGATGATTTTGGTGCGCTCTCTTTCATACATTCAGATACATAGATGCATTCATATTTTAGAAAGTGAAATGTCACGCTTGTTTGTCAGTGACAGCTAGATTAGATACCTGCTAAAACTTTGTGCAAAGCAATTTAAAAACTACAGTGATCCAGTGGCTAAGGAATGCAGAACAATTTTTCGTGTGCCAACAGGACCCTCTGATCTACATCTGCATCTGACAGTGCTTAGATTCTAGGCCAGCAACTGGGGATTCATGTGAAAAAAAAAAAAGGTTATTTTGGCTATTTTTTTTCTATGCAAATTGTCAGCAAGATGCTTACTGAGAGCCTAGGAAGCTTAGATTAAGTTTAGAGCCACCAATTCATTCTTCTGCATAAGGGTAGTCATCTAATTTTTCATAGGACCAGATTTGTTCAGCTGGGGCTGTGCAAAGACTTTGCCAAAAAATTCAGCCCTCAATTTCATCTTTATAACTATCTAGGGTAGCTTTTTCTCACTGTAGGTTTTGGTGGCAGTCTCATCTCATCTTGTCAGTCTGCTGAGTTTGATTTCACTAGATACACAAAGAGTTAGTGTTCTTAGCTTCTTAGCTAAATATAATTTTGTGTAAGCAATTAATTAAATTCAAACATTAAATACTGCAATATGGACTAGAGTTAGAAACCTCCCATAGGGAAATTTTTCATCAATGTCCTATTTCGTAGTAAATATAATTTCTTTCTTTCAGATTATAAAATGCATAATTGGATCAAAATTAAACAAATCAGATATACATATTGGACATTTGTCTTGTCCTTTGAAATCCTCACAAAAAAATTATTAATAATTCTAGAGGACTTACCATTTGAAAAAGAACCAATTCAGGCAACGAAGAATTTCAGTTATTCAATGCATATGATGAGGATAAAACACATGTTATCTTGTCTTGTGCCCTCCACTTCCCATCTGTTTTATTAAAAATGGAATAAATAGGTAGAGAAAAGGGAAACATTAGTATTGTGTTCAGCTGTCTCTCTTACATGGTGTATCTGTATCAGATACAGAGTCACTATTGACCTCAGACCTTCAGGTGGGACTGAAGACAAAACTCAAAACAACTTCCTCCACCCCACTCTCTTCCCAGGCCCAACTACACTCCTTTGTTCCTGATTCTGATACCCCTCAAAGTAGCACGGGGAGGATGGGGAATCAGTACATAACAGTTCTTGTCTGCCATTCCTTCCTCCTCGCACTTTTTCCCTGCTCCAGCATGTGGCCTTCCCATGGACTGCAGTCGTTCAGGAGCACACTGCTGCAGCATGGGCCCCTGACTGGCCACAGTTCCTGCCAGAAAACCTGCCCCTGCATGGGCTCCTCTTCAAGGGCCACAGGTCCTGCCAGGAGCCACATCCTGTGTGGGCTCTCCACAGGTTGTAGCCTCCTTCAGCACACATCCACCTCCTGTGATGTGGGAACCTCTATGGGCTGCAGTGTGTATATCTGCTTTGGCACTGTCATTTCCACAGGCTGCAGAGGGACAAACTGCTTCATGATGGTCTTCTCCATAAGTTATAAGGGAATCTTTGCTCTGGCACCTGGAGCACCTGGTCCCTCTTCTTATTCTTTCACCTCGGTGTCTGCAGGACATTTTTTGGGTCTGCATCACATATTTTTTCATACCCCTCTCTCTCACATCTGTTTCTGCATTGTTTTTTACCCTTTCTTAAAAATGTTATCACAAAGGCACCACCATCATTGCAGATATAATCAGCTGTGTACTGCAATGCTTTTGTTCTGGAGCTGGCTGGAGTTGGCTCTGTCCATCTGTCAACAAGTATAAATTGGGAGAGGAGTGGCAGGAGAGCACCTGCAGAAGGGGATCTGAGGGTGCTGGTTGACAGTGGGCTCAATATGAGTCAGCAGTGTGCCCTGGCAGCCAAGAGGGCAAACCACATCCTGGAGTGCATCAAATACAGCATAATGAGCAAGACAAAAGAGGTGATTATCTTGCTGTATTCAGCATTGGTGTGACCTCACCTTGGGTACTGTGTGCAGTCCTGGGCCCACAATTTAAGAAGGATGTTAAGATACTTGAATGAGTCCAGTAGAGGGCAACAAAGCTGGTAAAGGACTGGAAGGAATGTCCTTTGAGGAGCAGCTAGGGACCTTGGCATGCCTTGTTTGGAGAAAAGCAGGCTAAGGGGCAATCTCATTGCTCTCTACAGCTTTCTGAGGAGGGGATGTGGAGGTGCTGATCTGTTCTTGTGGAGTAACTACCAGGGGCAACTTATTGAAACTAATTATTGGAGACACACTTATTGAGGGTAAAGTTATATCCACATCTTATAGAACTAAGAAAGAGTCTAGGATGGGACACGGTTGGCATGTATTGTAACAGTTCCCCAGGCAATATGGCCTGCATTCCTAGATGTTCGCACACCAAGGGATCTTGGCGTGCTAACTCAGAGAGAACAGAGGGTGTAACAGTCTGGAGATAACCATGGCCAGGCTCTGTGAATGAAGCAGGTACGGGAACTCCATGGTACCTTGTGGCCGATAAATCACATAGCCATTTTCCAGCAAGACTGTCCTTTCAGGTAGTTGTAGAGAGCAATAAGGTCTCCCTTCAGCCTCCTTTTCTCCAGGCTAAACAATCCCAGTTCCCTCAGCCACTCCTCATAAGACTTGTTCTCTAGACCCTTCACTAGCTTCATTGTCCTTCTTTGGACACACTCCAGCACCTCAATGTCTTTGTCGTAGTGAGGGGCCCAACACTGAACACAGTTTCGAGATGTGGCCTCACCAGTACCGAGTACAGGGGGACGATCACTTCCCTTGTCCTGCTGGCCACAGTATTTCTGATACAAGCCAGGATGCTGTTGGCCTTCTTGCTCACCTGGGCATACTGCTGACTCATATGCAGCTGGCTGTTGCCCAACACCACCAGGTCCTTTTCCTCTGGGCAGCTTTCCCGCAACTCCTCCAAGGCTATAGTGTTGCATGGGGTTGTTGCACCCCAAGTGCAGGACCCAACACTTAGCCTTGTTGAACTTCATACAGTTGGCCTTGGCCCATCAATCCAGCCTGTCCAGATCCCTCTTTAAAGCCTTCCTACCCTCCAGCAGATCAACACTCCCGCCCAACTTGGTGTTGTCTGTGAACTTGCTGAGGGTGCACTCGATCCCTACGTCAAGATCATTGATAAAGGTATTAAAGAGAACTGGCCCCAGTACTGAGCCCTGTAGAATGCCACTTGTGATCAGTCGCCAACTGCATTTAACTCCATTCACAACAACTCCTTGGGCCTGGCCACCAAGCCAGTTTTTTACCCAGCGAAGATTATGCCTGTCCAAGCCATGAGCAGCCAGTGTCTCCAGGATAATACTGTGCAAAATGATGTAAAAGGCTTTACTAAAGTCCAGGTAGACAACATCCACAACCTTTCCCCCATCCAGTAAGCAGGTCATCTTGTCATAGAAGGAGATGAGGTTAGTGAAGCAGGACCTGCCTTTCATAAACCCATGCTGACTGGGCCTGATCTCCTGGTTGTCCTGTACGTGCTACATGATGGTGCCCAAGATGATCTGCTCCGTTTACCTTACCTGGCACCAAGGTCAGGCTGACAGGCCAATAGTTGCCTGGATCCTCCTTCTGGTCCTTCTTGTAGATGGGCGTCACATTTGCTAATTTCCAGTCACCTGGGACCTCCCCGGTTAAGCAGGCCTGCTGATAGATGGTTGAAAGTTGCTTGGTGAGCACTTCTGCCAGCTCCCTCACAGAAACACAGAATGGTTAGAGTTGGAAGGGACCTCTGGAGATCATCTAGTCCAACCCCCTGCCAAAACAGGTTCACCTAGGCCACATTGCACAGGGTCGCGTCCAGGCAGGTTTTGAATATCTCCAGAGAAGGAGATTCCACAAACTCCCTGGGCAGCCTGTTCCAGTGCTCTGTCACCCTCAAAATAAAGAAGTTTTTCCTCATATTCAGATGGAACTTCCTGTGTTTCATCTTGTCCTCTTTGCCCCTTGTCCTGTCACTGGGCACCATTGAAAAGAGTCTGGCCCCATCCTCCTGACATCCTCCCCTAAGGTATTTGTAAGTATTGATAAGATCCTCTCTCAGTCTTCTCTTCTTTGGGCTAAGCAGACCCAGCTCTCTCAGCTTTTCCTCATAAGGGAGATGCTCCAGTCCTCTAATCTTCTTCACAGCCCTCTGCTGGACTCTCTCCAGTAGCTCCTTGTCTTTCTTGAACTGGGAAGCCCAGAACTGGACATAGTACTCCAGATGTGGCCTCACTAGGGCAGTGTAGAAGGGGAGGATAACCTCCCTCGACCTGCTGGCCACACTCTTCCTAATGAACCCCAGGATACCATTGGCCTTCCTGGCCACAAGGGCACGTTGCTGGCTCATGATGAACTTATTGTCCACCAGAACTCCCAGGTGTTTCCCCACAGAGCTGTTTTCCAGCAGGTCAACCCCCAACCTGTACTAGTGCACAGGGTTATTCCTCCCTAGGTGCAGGACCCTACACTTGCCTTTGTTGAGCTTCATTAGATTCCTCTCTGCCCAACTCTCTAGCTTGTCCAGGTCTCGCTGAATGGCAGCTTCTGGTGTATTGGCCACTCCTCCTAGTTTTGTGCCATCAGCAAACTTGCTGAGGGTACATTTTGTCCCTTCGTCCAGGTCATTGATTAATAAACAGAACAGGACTGGACCCAGTACTGACCCCTGGGAAACACCACTAGCTACAGGCCTCCAAGTAGACTCAGCATCACTGGTCACATCCTTTTGTGCTCTAGCAGTCTGTCCAGACAAGTGGATTCCATCCCTTCTGTCTCGGTTTAGCCCACCCCCAGGACTAAACGATAACTGGTTATTCTATCACCCAATCTAGCCTCCCCGACCTAGAAAGGGAATTGGGAAAAGGAGGGAGACTCGTGGGTTGAAATTTAAACAGATTTAATAAAATAAGAAAACCAATATCGATACTAATACAAAAGACACAAAATAATACTTAGCCCATAGAGTCATGGCAAATCCCTCCAGGAGAAGGAGAAGGAGAAGGAGAAGGAGAAGGAGAAGGAGAAGGAGAAGGAGAAGGAGAAGGAGAAGGAGAAGGAGAAGGAGAAGGAGAAGGAGAAGGAGAAGGAGAAGGAGAAGGAGAAGGAGAAGGAGAAGGAGAAAGCCCCAGCCATCCCCAGCAAACTTTCCTATTTATAGTGAACTTGACATTAATGTTATAGAATACAACTGTGGGCCAGCCTGGGTCAATTGCCCTGGGTTACTGCTAAGGGTCTTGATCATCATACCATGGCTGGCCACAAACTAAAACAAAGTGTAACAGAAAATTGATTCTATAATTTTATCCCTACTAAACCAGGACACCTCCCTTACAGGTTATAGCGATCAAAGAATGTCCCATTGTCATAAAAGCCAAAACCTTCATGATGGCACCAGCCACAAAGCCAGAAGTAGATTTCCGTTATACATCTATTTCTGGCTGCCCCTTTTCCTCTAACTGGTAAAATGGAGGAAAAGATAAATTGGGCACCAATACTTCTTACTTGCGCCCCCAGGGCTTTATAGTCTTCCTTGATTCTGCCCAGGTTCTGGCTTGCGGTGTCATACGTGCCCACATGAAAGATTACCAGTGGATAATAGTCCATTCTCTCGACAAGTTGCATCCTCTCAGCAATATCTTGGACCTTAGCTCCCAGAAGGCAGCATACCTCTCGTGACTCTCTGTCAGGTCGGCATATTGGCGCTTCAGTGACCCTCAACAGAGAGTCACCCACTACAAACACTTTTTGTTTCTTTTTACAGTATCCACTGTGTGCTGCTGGTACAGTTTCTCCTTGTAGACCTTGCTCATGTGTATCTATATCAGTTAAAGCTTCATATCTGGTTTTGGTTGTGATACTGGAGAGTGAAGACTGAAGCGGACTCCTGCTTTTGTGGGTCACCAGTCCAAGGTGCCTCTTTCTCAGTGGTGTCCGCTACAGGAGCATGGTACTGAAACCACCTATCTTATCTCTGTCTCAGCTCCTCTAATACTGTGCGGCCTTTTAACTGTTTCCTCCAACTCTGTCACTTCACTTAACAGATAATCAAACAATGCACACCTTATGCAAGTATTTACCTTTCCTCCAGAAGAAGTGTCGGGGCACTCATTGCAACCTACCACCTGTACTGAAGTCTCCTTCCTTACTGGTTCTGTCTGGGTGGAAGCATCGGGCATCTCAGGGGTTTTCTTTGTGGAAACTGGTGGAAAACTGGTTTTGACTCTAAGGTGAGTGACCACCATTACGACAGAGACCTAGAGCACTTCCCTGGGCTATGGACCTACAAGCAGTTTGCAGGGCCCTTCCTGCATGTCCTTCCATGCAAACTGCCATACAAACTGCTGTGCCATGTGCTGGCTGATGTACCATACCCTGTTTGTCCACCCTGTTCTCAGCGCTCCTGGTCACTACCACTCCCTACGGCCATTTAAATATCCTGCGGTTGCTCCTGGCACCGCCCAAGCTGCATCAGCCTTACTCGTGAGAGCTGCCAGCTCCTGGCTGGTCTCTCTGCTCTTCTTCGAGTTTCCCTGGCTCCAGGAACCCTCCTGTCTGTCTCAATCTAGTGCCTAGCTACAGAACTTACCGTGGCCACCACTGTGTACTTCGCCGACTGAGCGGTATCCACCCACTGTGTACCTTGCTGACTGATGGGATCCACCCTCAGTACCCTCGGGTAGATCCCATCCGCCCCATAGACTTATGTGTGTCTAAGTGGCGTAGCAGGTCACTAACCATTTCCCCTTGGATTATGGGGGCTTCACTCTGCTCCCCATACTTGTCCTCCAGCTCACAAGGCTGGGTACCCCAAGGTCAACTGTTCGTGCTACTAAAGACTGAGGCAAAGGCGGGATTAAATACCTCAGCCTTTTCCTCATCATTTGTCACTGTGTTTCCTCCTGCATCCAATAAAGGATGGAGATTCTTCTTAGCCCTCCTTTTATTGCTACTGTATTTACAGAAACATTTTTTATTGTCTTTGATGACAATAGCCAGATTAAGTTTTAGTTGCACTTTGGCCCTTCTGATTTTCTCCCTGCATAACCTCACAACATCCTTGTAGTCCTCGTGAGTTGCCTGCCTCTTCTACCAAAGGTCATAAACTCTCCTTTTTTTCCTGAGTTCCAGCCAAAGCTCTCTGTTCAGCCAGGCTGGTCTTCTTCCCCTCCAGCTCATATTTCAGCACATAGGGACAGCCTGCTCATGAACCTTTAAGATTTCCTTCTTGAAGAATGTCCAGCCTTCCTGGACTCCTTTGCCCTTCAGGACTGTCTCCCAAGGGACTCTGTCAACCAGGCTCCTAAACAGGCCAAAGTCTGCCCTCTGGAAGTCCAAGGCAGCAGTTCTGCTGGCCCTCCCTTACTTCTCCAAGAATTGAAAACTTATAATTTTGTGATCGCTATGCCCAAGATGGTCTCCAACTGTCACATCACCCACAAGTCCTTCTCTGTTTGCAAACAATAGGTCCAGCGGGGTGCCTTCCCCAGACCCTCAGCCCATCCAACCCTCTTCTAGTCTCCACAGTCTATGAGTCTCCAGATGTTTCCTTCAGGGTCACCAGAATAATAGTGTGAAGAAAAGCAGATGTAAATGGGGTATTTTTTTTTTACAAATATACATTTTTTACAAAAAAAGAGAAAATATTATTGTGAAAAAAATATGTTCATAACGAAATTGCAAACTCTGAGGTCTAGAATTTTCTGATTCCTGAAAAAAAGTCTATATTCTGGCCTACTTAATCTAGACTTAGGGAGATGTTAATGGAACAAATTTCTTCAAGAAAAAAAAACAGGTTTCTCGAAAAACAAACAAAAAGTTCATTTCTTCTGGTCAGTGCATGTCAAACTAAAGGCATTCCATCTGTTTTCCAGCCTGTCTTCACTGTGTGTGGGCCACTGTCCTTCCAAGACAGATAGTTCTGTTACTTTCTATGACAAATAAAAGGAGACATGATGTGTTTCATCTGGTTAACTGAGAACAAACCCAATTTATGAAGTTTCAGTTAAGAATATAACCTTATCATCCCAATTCCAACCTTGTGCAGTCTTTAATTTTACACATTTCTACCCCCAAGCCCTGCCCAGAGGAACACAGCTTCATTAAACAATCTCAAAAATTGGTCTCACAAGTAAAGCTGCATGAAGCAAAATATTAGTTTGTTTTTAATGTATTTTTTTTTGTTCAGAGAATGATACAAAATACAAAGAATGCAATATCAAGTAAAACATTTAATTTTTTTCACTTATATCTTTGTTTTTCAAAAAAAAATTAGTTTTATCTCAGTGAGCAAAATTTAGGAAAAATGTTATTATTATAAGTGATAATTTTGCTAATTAAATGATAATTCATTTATATTAATTCTAAATATTTAATTTTATTTTATTATTCACTTTTGGGACATTGATTTTGTGAGCATTTCTAAGACAAATAGAAGCATACGATTTGTTGCACAGGTCAATTATACAAAAATTCCATTCAGCTTTTACCCAGGTTGCCCAGAGCAGTTGTGTCTGCCCCTTCCCTGGCAGTGTTTAAGGCCAGATTGGATGAGGCTTTGAGCAACGTGGTCTAGTGGAAAGGTGTCCCTGCCCATGTCAGGTGGCTTGGAAATAGATGATCTTTAAGGTCCCTTCTAACCAAAACCATTCTATGATTCTATGATTTTATAATGCTGGATGGAGCTTCATGATTACAACAAAAAACTGCTAGTGTCTATCAGGCATCTAATATGCATATAAAACTGTAACTTGCAGAGGCTCACAGTTCTCCCAAGTTTGGATGTCCTATTACCAAAACAGTAAAAGACTTCAGAATAAACCTTTTCTAAAATCCTGTGTGTCTCTTTGTGGCATTCAAACTTCAAGATTCTCTGCAAAGTAATCTGAAGAACCAAAGGAATCTGTTTTTTTGGAGAAACTGGATAAATTTGGAGAAATTTTCCTATTGCTTTTTTCTCAATAATAACTGAACTAGAATAAATTAATTCAATGAAACAAATCCAAAGTAAAAAGCAAAATGACAAAAGGAATAGTGAACCTAAGATCTAGTGATCCTGTGAAATATGAAAGAGAAAAACAGGTTTTTATTTCGAAGCCTAAAAATGAAAGAAGAAAATATCACGTGCTGCGTCTAGGTCTGTCTATCATGAAGATATAATAGTTTCTTTAAAATAATTTATTTAATTATAATAATTGTACATTTTACAGTGCTATAGTACTTGTATCTGTCATACAATTGTAGTTTTATTTAGATACTAAATTCCAGACATTTATAGATCATTTAAGATTATTAAGCACTATTACCCACATTAAATAATGAGATTGGAAGTTGTTTATTATGCATATTGGTGCCTAAGATAGAGAAGAAAGGATGAACTGAGGTTTCTGTCAATAAAAAATATTACTACTTCAATTTTAGAAAAAATGCTCTTTCTTACTAATTTTTATCACTCTGTAAGATTGAATATCTAGTCCAATATTAAGTCACATCACTGTAAATTGTTGAGGTGAAATAACCGTATGATTTAATGTCTTCAAGACAATTAAAAAAAAAAAAAAAAGACTGATTTAAAAACAAATCACAGTGTAATCTCTGTGTGGAGGCAAATCTCTGTAATGCTAAATGTCTACTGAATACAAGTTAACTCAAAGTAACTCTGTGGGAGAGTATGAAAAGAGATTAAAGGAAATTAAGATGATACTAATTTAAAGTTGTCAACAGAAACTTCCATAATCAAAAGTTATTGAACATTACTTAATAAATCAAGATTTTATTTCATAATGTTGGTCAGAAATATGCAATCTCTGATATTCACTGCAAAGTTGCATCTCGTGCACTCATACCCCAGGTATGAGTACAAGTTGGGGACAGACCTGTTGGAGAGCAACGTAGGGGAAAGGGACCTGGGGGTCTTAGTGGACAGCAGGATGACCATGAGCCAGCAATGTGCCCTTGTGGCCAAGAAGGCCAATGGCATCCTGGGGTGGATTAGAAGGGGTGTGGTCAGCAGGTCGAGAGAGGTTCTCCTCCCCCTCTACTCTGCCCTGGTGAGGCCGCATCTGGAATATTGTGTCCAGTTCTGGGCCCCTCAGTTCAAGAAGGACAGGGAACTGCTAGAGAGAGTCCAGCGCAGAGCCACAAAGATGATTAAGGGGGTGGAATATCTCCCTTATGAGGAGAGGCTGAGGGAGCTGGGTCTCTTTAGCTTGGAGAAGAGGAGACTGAGGGGTGACCTCATTAATGTTTATAAATATGTAAAGGGCAAGTGTCATGAGGATGGAGCCAGGCTCTTCTCAGTGACATCCCTTGACAGGACAAGGGGCAATGGGTGCAAGCTGGAACACAGGAGGTTCCACATAAATAGGAGGAAAAACTTCTTTACGGTGAAGGTGACTGAACACTGGAACAGGCTGCCCAGAGAGGTTGTGGAGTCTCCTTCTCTGGAGACATTCAAAACCCACCTGGACGCATTCCTGTGTGACATGATCTAGGTAATCCTGCTCCGACAGGGGGATTGGACTAGATGATCTTTCGAGGTTCCTTCCAATCCCTAACATTCTGTGATTCTGTGATCTTTTTCTACACATTAAAATGAGATATATCAGGGAATCTATGAGCCATGAACTTTCTCGATGACAACACAATGATATCAGCCAGCTCATTATACTGATCTGTTTCCTAGAAATAAATCAGCTCTGTGACTGGGCAAAAAGCAGAAACTGAAGTGGCAGACCTAGGAAAGGTCATAAAAAAATAAAGCAAAAGAATTTGAAAACATGCTTGGAGTTTGTTGACTAGTAAGTATATCATGGGAGGCATAATTGCACATAAACATTTTTATTATTTCTTTAAATTTGTGAATAGATTGATCATTTATCACTGTCCCTTTCCTTTTGCTTGAATGAGGACATAAAGGAACCAAGCTGAAACTGTGTAGGATGCCTTACAGATACGTGACATGTATGTATATATATATTAAATACTTTCAGAGATGCAAGACATCATTAGACCAAACAAGAAGAGTAAGATGGAGCGGGTAATGAGATAAACATGGGAAACTCCTTAAGAAATAACCTTGTACTATGAGTCTTATTTGTATAGGCTGACTTTGTCTCCCAGGTAGTTGATGGATAAATACAAGACAGTGTAGCTATGCCGAATATTATGAGCTATGATTATGTAGAGGGCTAGTTGGAAGACTGTACATCTCTGTATGCCTGTAATGGGTCACTTCATACTTTGTATTTTATAGATTAAATACTTAAAAATACTTCTTGTCAGTCAACACTTAAAGAGAAGTTATATTGCTTTGAAATTAGGACAGGAAAACAAAAATCTGTTCCATGTTTATTTACATTTTCAATGCCATAATCATAAGGGAAACATCTCTTCCTAAGACTCACTTTGCTACATGAGGTTGGTTTTCCCTTCCCTTCCCTTCCCTTCCCTTCCCTTCCCTTCCCTTCCCTTCCCTTCCCTTCCCTTCCCTGCCCTGCCCTGCCCTGCCCTGCCCTGCCCTTCCCTTCCCTTCCCTTCCCTTCCCTTCCCTTCCCTTCCCCTTCCCTTCCCCTTCCCTTCCCTTCCCCTTCCCCTTCCCCTTCCCCTTCCCCTTCCCCTTCCCCTTCCCCTTCCCCTTCCCCTTCCCCTTCCCCTTCCCCTTCCCCTTCCTCTTCCCCTTCCCTTCCATTCCCTTCCCCTTCCCCTTCTGCTTCCCCTTCCTCTTCCTTTCTGATTCCCCTTCTCTCTTTGTTACTGCTGTTGTGTTTCATTCAGATCTACCACCAGCACAGAACACACATAGCCTATATTGATCATCAGTTCAAAAAGTTAGACTGAAATTTTTGCATTTAATATAAAATACTAGGTGAATAATTTTTTAAGTAGGATTTGATTCTGAGTAACAAACAATTGTGTGAGGAACAATGAAGAGAGTAAAATATTTTTTTTTTTATTTCACCACCACCTGAAAAAATGATACCAATGCAAGTATGCAGAAATTGTGAAAGTATTAATTCTTCTCAGGTACTCAAATACCAAGTTGCCATATGACACATGAAATGTACTATGACAGTGATTTAACCCTTAAAATACATCAACTTTAAATAGTTCAAACTTAAAGTCCTATTTGAAAGATAAACATAAGTTCAGGTAGATCATATCAAAGTTATGCTAAGTAACCTGGGTGGCAATTGGAAATTCTTTTCTTTTTTTTTTTGGAGGGGGGTGGGAAGTGGCCAGTTTGGCTTTATGTGGTATATATCTGTAGAGGTTTGGTTGAGTGAGAAGGGGCACGATCCTGTGTCAGTCACTGAGCAGTCTGAGCAACCCAGGCTTTGAGCAAGGGTTAAGCCCAGAGCTAGCGACCTTGCACTCCCCTTGCACGGAGCAGAACAAAGAACCTCATGGTGCCTGCTTCGCGGGAAACAAAACTACATCCGGGAGGGGAGGGGGCGGTCACGGCTCTGAATATGTAAACCTATGGACCAATCACAAGTGCGATCGGGGCGCGCGATTAACATATGCATAGTCTATATAACCACTGCTTGCTTTGTTAATAAACGAGAAGCTTCCATACTCACATTGAGATCAAGTAGCTTACTCCGGACCGTTCCCCAGCACCCGCGAGCGCGCCTCCCCTGGTTTTCCCCTTACTACATATATCAGTATATATACAGTATAGTTTATTCCATTACCTGCATGCTGTTTAATCATACTTAATCCCACACCAAACTCCTTTTTTCTGGAATAATGCAGTACATATTGCAGTCTTTGATGACCATTTTACTGTCGTCTTTTGGATCACATGTTGAGAACAGTAGTTCTCAACATAGAGTATCTACTATTAGTAGACAGTATCTACTATTAATTTTTTCTCAAAACACTGACATAACTTTTCTTTCTTTGTATAAAGTATGTTTACAGACAAAAGAGTTACCTTACTGCTTGCTCTAAAATGATCAGGTTTTAACTGCCAATAAATTCTTTCAAACCATTTTTTCAATTAATGAACAAATTTGGTAATCTGCCAGAAACAGATTTTATTACTTGTAGGTGCCAAAGAATATCAGGCATTCTTAATCCTTTATACATCTAGAATTAAACACATGAATATGTATAATTTGTATGTATAAACTAGGAATTTTGAATTGTTACTGGCAAGTTTCAGAGATATAATATAATGACTCATAACAAGAAGGATCGAATATTTATTCTTTATTTTACATTTTATTTGAAGGAAAACTTCTATTTTAAAGTGTTGTTTTGTATTCATTTTATATTATGCATTTATTTATTTTAAGGAAATACGTGGTGCATAAAAACCTCTATGTGAAAGTCATTCCTGCACAGCCTGCGTCCACTAAAAGCTTGGATAAATAAACAATCTTTATAGCATCTATCCAGGTCATGAAATCTGATCTGTATTGAATTAATTCTAGAAAGGAAAAGTAATAAAAAGCGATGTCTGCTAAGAACTACCAAACTGAGACATTGAAAAAAAAAGGCTCAACAATTCAGTTACTAAATGTGCTATTTATAAGATTTTATTTTGCTAATAAATGCCAGGGTTATTTTACTAGATCCGTTAAATGGAAATTTCAATTATTATCTGATCACCTAAAAGTCCTATTTTACCACGTTTTAATTTTAATTATATATTCATGGAAAAGGTTAGTGTATTTTTTTCCCCTCAGTATTATCAATATGGATGCTTTCTGCTTCTTTAATCAAAATTACGAAAGTCAAGAGCTCCCACCTCTATTGAAGCAATCAATGAATTTTTTTTGATAAAGCAAACTTGCAAGCTGGGTTTTTTCTCTTTCTGGTTGGATTTTCAATTTCAGAATGCACATGAAATGTAGATAATCTTTACTGTCTCTGATTAATGTTCTTTTATTGAAAAAAAATTAATACACTAAGCTTAAAGAAGTTCTGCAAAGAAGATGGAGCAAGGTTCTTTTCAGTGGTGCCCAGTAACAGGACCAGAGGCAATGGGCACAAACTGAAACACAGGAGGTTCCCTCTGAATGTCAGGAAATACTTTTCTTTACTGTGAGGGTGACTGAGCACGGGAACAAGTTTAGCAGAGAGGATGTATAGTCTCCATCCTTGGAGATATTCAAAAGCCCTCTGGACATGGTACTGGGCAACTGGTCCAAGGTGGCCCTGCTTGAGAAGAAGAGTTGGACCAGAAGATCTCCAGAGGTCCCTTCCAACCTCGATTATTCTGTGCTTCTGTGAACTCACACACAGCAAAAGTAGGTTGACTCTTCCTTCATGTACTTCCTTAACAGTAACAAAACCTCATGTTTTGATTTCCAGAGCTTTTATATACATAAAAGGGGAAGGGGAAGGGGAAGGGGAAGGGGAAGGGGAAGGGGAAGGGGAAGGGGAAGGGGAAGGGGAAGGGGAAGGGAAGGGCGGGGCGGGGCGGGGCGGGGCGGGGCAGGGCAGGGCAGGGCAGGGCAGGGCAGGGCAGGGAAGGGAAGGGAAAACTATCCTCATACATCAAAGTGAGTCTTAGGAAAAGATCTTTCCCTTATGATTATGGCACTGAAAATGTAAATAAACATGGAACAGATTTTTGTTTTCCTGTCTTAATTTCAAAGCAATATAGCTTCTCGTTAATTGTTGACGGACAAGAAATTTTTAGATGCATTTCATCTATATGTATTTATATAGATGTGTGTGAGTGTATGTATAAGTGCATATATGTGTATATAGTATATACATGTACATGTTCATACACAGATACTTTTAGAGAAAACACTGTTTCCTAAAAAAATTTGTAAAGAAAAAAGGTTTTTAAAAAATCCCAATATTCCATGCATGATCTGCTAAAATCTCGAGACTCTTAGCACCTGAATCTGAAAGAACTATTTACATTATCTTCATATCAGTCAGACTGTTTGGAGAACCCTTAGACCAACTGGCATAACTTCACTTTAGAGTACTTAAGTGCTCTGATGCTATCAAGGTACAATATTATGTAAATGCTCAGCAGTGCCCTAAACATCACGGAAGTAAGATTGACTGTACCCAGATATAAGGAGGCGTTGCAAATCTCTTAGGTTTTTTGAAGAACTAACTTCTTAGGTGTGTGCAAGTAAAGCTTTATTCACTGATAGTGATCTTTAAATCGATGAGTTTTATGAGTTAATTTAAGAAATGGTATCAGCTTGCAGCCCCTATTTACATGAAATCTTTATTTTCAAAGAAAGAACTTAGGCAGGGAAATGAAGGAATTAAAAAAATGACCTTGACAGTCCTCAGCCTATATTCTCTATGAATAGTGTGGTGTTTTGTAGAGTTGCATCAACTCTGAGCTATAGGATGCTTCAAAAGAAGAAACTTAAGAGCTATTTCTTGTAAAATTAGAATCCACTGAAGTAAAGAGGGCAAAGGCAGGGGATGCTGGGAAGAAATAAAAGGAGATGGAGCCTGATCTGCAGTTCATGTGAAGGCAAAACCTCAGGGTCTCCTTTATCCAGGAGTCTCCCCTCCCAGGGCACCATATTTTCCAGGAGGGTCCTTCTTCCTTATCTTTCCAATGCCCTCCATGACTCTCTATTCTTTATTTTACTGCATAGTAGCCACTTTTTTACAAGGAGAAGGGAAAAACACCTCTGCCTCCTGAGTGTCCAGGAACGTGGGCTTCCAGGGACTTTCTGAATGGCTACCCTGGATGCAAGCATACAAAGTTTGATGTTGCAAATGCCTTAAAAGGAAAGAGTAATAAAAAACATCCTCACTATCTCTATACTATATACAATACAAGATATATATTTTCTCAAACATGTAATTTCACTTAATAAGAACAGATTGACAACATTTTCAGGATAACAGCAAGATTTCTTTAGTTCTCTGAGTGTTAGATATACACTTGCACAAACCGTATGAGAAAAATAAACACTAATTGCCCCTTTATTTTCAAGTATTTATGCACCTCAGAAGACGCTCTCAAGACTGTTGGATGGTTATCTTTAAGGAATTGATTCATATTTTCCAGATATTATTTTACTCTCTTCTTAGAAGTCCAAAAATACCAGAATCAAAATGCACATAAAAAGACCCCTAAGGACTGAGCTAATTGCCTTTGCTGGATGAAAAATAAAATAAAAAAATACAACAAATGTCCATGTGCACTTGGTAGGAAATTCTTTTTTTGCCAAGGAAGCCAATATATAAAAAGTGCATCTTAAAAACAAATAAAAACAAAATAAACCAAAGAAATACAAAAAGTTAGGATGCAAATTCTATCATTTACCACATTGTTTAATTACTATTGTATGATTATCTGTCCTCCTTTTTTTAATTACCACACTCTCATATGTATTACTTTGTTGTTATTTTTCTTCTAATTAGTTTTATTTGAAAAAGCTAATTACATGCCATTTATTTCCTTACACTCAGTGTGCAATTATCACTGATCCACAGTGAACTGAGTGGTTAATGATCATATCAGGAAATATCTGGTTTATCCATGCCAGGGAAGCAAGCATTATTTAGTGATGAGTCTTGCATTTGCTTTCAAAAAGTTCCCCCAAAATAATGATGGGAGCTCCTTTTTTACTCAAAAGGAAAAGAGTATGTTTTGTTATAAACCTACATCCGGCATTTAATGACACTTTAGCAAAATGTCACACATTTATTCATCATCTTCATTGGCTATCAATCATTCATATCTTTCTTTTAAGTTCCTCAGCATTTCATAAGATAATTACTATTGGGGTGGAATTACATGCTAATAACTGGACAATCCATTTTAAAATTGCTTCATTAGCTATACGTTGGGTGAATATGGTGTTATAATTTCAAACACAAAACACATTTTATGGCTTTTTTACATTTTAGTGTGTGCCATGGTCTTATGCAGTCAACATTAAACATGATTTATAATCAAATGTCATAGACACTCTGTATTAAATACAGCTGGTATAGTAATTTTTCTAAAGGAGAATGATAAACTTAATTAGATGGTACAATGTTGGTGATTAAATTTCTTAAAATAGCCAGTTTCATATAATGTTATGATTCTGTTGATTAATTCAAAGTGTATTATCCTGTAAAATCTTCCATTATGCTCTACTGGGAAGCCCCAACTCTAAGATGCTGAGAGACAAAAACAAGTAAACCATTGTATAGTTGTTCAGTTTACAACAATGCAGATTTCATTTCTGTTAACTTTACAATCAACCTGCTTAAAAATGAAAATTCTTAAAAAAAGGACAAAGCAAAACAAATTCTAGGGTTTATAATTATACAGGATTTGAAATAACAAAATACTTTGCAGACTTTTTTGAGTGTAAAAAACATTCACTCCATTTATTTTCCAGTCCTTTATAAAAACCTGAAAGTTCAGAAAACTAAAAAAATTGATAAATCACAGAATCACAGAATGATTGAGTCTGGAAGGGACCTGAAGGTTATTGTGTGCAACCCCCCTGCTCAGGCAGGGCCACGTAGAACCTGTGGCCCAGCACCATGTCCAGACAGCTTTTGAAAATCTCCAAGGTGGGAGACTCCACAACCTCTCTGAGCAACCTGTGCCAGTGCTCAGTCACCTCCTCACAGTGAAAAAGTGTTTCCTGACATTCAGATGGCACCTCCTGTGTTTCAGTTTGCGCCCATTGCCTCTTGTCCTGTCTCTGGGCACCACTGAAAATAGCCTGACTGCATCTTCGTTGCATCTTCCCTTTGTGTGTTTGTATACATTGATAAGATCCCCCTGGAGTTTTCTCTTCTCCAGGCTGAACAGTCCCCGCTCCCTCAGCCTCTTCTCATAGAAGAGATGCTCCAATCCCTTCATCTTCTTTGTAGCCTTGTGCTGAACTCTCTCCAGTATGTCCACATGTTACAAACCCTGCTCCAGCAATGTTGTAGCAGGGCCCGTCTCCAGCTCCCCACAGGCCTGTTTTACCTGGCCATGGGCCCTGCTGAGCCAGGCACACCTGCAGGCCCATGTCCTGGCCTGACCTCAACCTGTTCTCATTGCCAGTGAGGAGCCTGATGTCCAGGGCTAGCGCTGTCCCTGGTGTTCCCTGGCTCTTCCGCTCCTGACTGGGTGGTGGGATGGATCCTGGCTGCCAGGCTCTTCCATGATGCTCTGTGGGGACATCTCAACCCCATGGAGCTGTTGTCCTGTGAGACTTTCTGAGGCTGAGCTTGAGAAGTTGAGTACCCAGAACTGAGGACATAAGAAAACCATGGTTAGTCCCTTTGTGTGTGTGCCCTGAGATATTTTCTGTGAGATCATTTCACCTTTAAATACACAGAATGATTTTTTTCCCAGTATGAATGGAAGGCCTGTAGCTGGTACACTGTGGAACTTCTCTTAAAATTAAAAGTTGAAAAGAAAAAAAGAGAGAATTTTCTTACTTTCTGGAGATTTCGGTGATTTTTCTGTAGGACGATAATCAAACTGCTTGCTAACAACTATTTTTAAAGTAGCTACTATGTGCTTGCCACTTTTTAGGAGTTGGATTTGATGCTAGAAAATTTTATTCACAAAATGTTAAGTACTGCCAGCTGTAATGAATTTCAAGAGAGCAGAATTTTAAATACATGAATTATAGTATAATACAGACAGACCCTAGAGTTTTAAAAAGCAATGCTTAGAGTTCATATTTCCTGTTTGTACTAGGTGAATATGTGCACTCTGTCTTATATGGCTGCTGTTAATATAAATACATTAATACCATGAAACACTCAGTTACCTACAGGGCAAGGATAACTCTACAATGAAATGAACACATCTATGAGTGGAGAAAAGACAGAGACAGTGTGGTAAGTGCAACATGATACTGCATATATTTAGATACTGCTATTCATACTTTAAGGAGACCAAAATGCACATGAGGGAAGTGACATATGTCAGTACAAATTATATATACACGGGTTAAATTATTTCTATTTGTGAAAAATTTGATGTGGATGTGTCCAGACCATGCCAAGAGTGTGAGTAATCTTCCCCCCACAGACCCTTTCTTCTTCCCTTCCCAAACCCACAAGGCTTCTAAATTCAGGAGCATGTTTGAACAGAAACTTGAAGAGGTAACTCTCAGCAATAAGTCAAAATGAACCAAAACAAAAATAAAAATGGCTTATAAATGATCTTTTTTTTCCCCTTCTTTTAAGTCTTTGCAAGACAGAGTTTTCTTTTTAGGTTTGTTTTCATAGACTTTCTTGTTTGCTCTTAAAAATACATCCATACAAGACTCATTTGTGTTTTTCTTTCTGTTTTAGAAGGATATCAGCTGAGGTCTGCCTTAACTTTTTGCTTTTCTCATTAGTGTTGCAGTCCCATCTTTTATCAGTATCATTAATATATTATATAGAAAATGAAAGAAAATCAAACACATCTTCAATATGTATAATAGATAGTATTACATAGATTGATTACAGTTTTATACAATCAGTGCTCTGATTACAGTTAAATAAGAAGTATTCTACTTTGAAGGATAGCTTTATGAACAATAATACATGACCTTAAGTTCAGTTGCTTCTGTCCTTGGAACAGTTCTACTTTACATCCATAAGACCAATCTCTATGTGTACTAAGTACTTTCTAATGATTCTCCACCTCATTTTAGGAGGAAAAAGATATAATTTTTGGAAATAATTGAGTTGATGTTTTAGCTTGTTCCATCAAGGACATCATTGCTACAGAAGTTATTTTGAAATAAGAAAAATGGCAAAAGATTCAACATCCTCTGTGCTGTCTTCTGGTAATGTAGTTTCTTCAATATGCAAAGAAAGTAGATGAGGAGGTGTGTTCCCTTTCCTTCAGGAATCTGATCTGCTATTGCATGTTTCCTTCACTGACCATTGTATCAGTGTTATCAATCTCAGGCATGTGGAGTATGGTGCTGTGTGCTGTTCGCTCTAACAGGTAAGCAATATTTTACCTCTTCTTGACAGTCTCAGAACTCACTCTCATGCAAGCTTCATACTCCTCCAGGCTGTTTCCCATCTGACTAAAGTTCTCAAAATAGGAAAAGTAATGTAGTTTAAAATAATTACATTAGTTCCTATGGTAAGACTGAAATCTTTTTTCTTGTACCAATTTCTAAAACTATACTAAACTCCTATGTAAGTAGAAGTGCGTCTCAAGTACTATTACTAATTCTCTTTTCTATTTAAAAAATCTCAAAGCCTTTGCCATCTTCTTAATTTTGAAATTTCCTGCTGTCCTTAATATGGACAATTTTTTCTAATGTTGGAATTCACATCTTAAAAATATTTTAATGTTATAATTCAGCATCCAGTCCATGTCACTCATTTTCAGACAAAGAACATGAAAAATTAAATTCACACTTAAAAGAATCAAAGGGACTAAGAGTTGTTCTGTGCATTTTAATCTTAAAAGTGTCCAAATATACAGAAAGTTTTCATTTGGTTGTTTTTCTCCAACTTAATATTAGATGAGAAAAGTTTGGGAAAGCTTGTTTTTTTTCCTTAATAATGTTTAATTGCTTAAAAAAAAATCAAATTCTAATATACTATAGATATTTTCAAATATTTATTTTAACAGTGTCTTTGTTAATGCTGATGTGGAAGTAAATTTGGCAACATTGCAAAATTAGTGCTTAAACAAAAAAAAAACCCACTATTTAGGTTTTGTGTAAGTTTGAATTAATGTGTCTATAGCTATAAAAGACAGTGCATAAACACGGGAAAATAGACATGAGCACAGAAAATTGCAAAGGAATAGAAACTCTGCTATTCAGCAGTTAAGTGCAGGCTACCTTGTTCTTTATCAGAAGATTTTTCTAAGTTCTTTGACATCCGTATTTCAGTGGTGATGTGAAATGTGTTGTTTTTCCTCGATGGGAAGTGTTGAGTCAATGATCAAAATTTGAGGACACTTGATCTAACATCAAACATCTTGAGCTGCAGCCCACTAAATAGACTGGAAGAAAAGCTTTTATGCTTTTCACACCTTTTATATCCCCAATAAGGGGTCAGAAAATGCTTCTGAGTCTTAACAATGTGACAGTATTTTTTCAGGATCAATCCCAGCTACTGTGTAACATTAACATCTGCTTTGGGGAATCAATATCTTAAAAGTTACTCAGAGCAAACTTTAGGTCTATACTATAGCTCAAGCCACACTGACAGGTTGACAAGGCAGAGAAGGTAATTTATCCTATATGGCAGAACCAGGAACAGAGCTCTGTTCTGATCAATCCAGTAACAGGATAAGAAAGTGTCTCAAAGTAACATGTTGTGTCCATTGAACTTAAACAGCACCAATCTGCTGTTCATTTAAACCTTGCCTTTGGCAATTTTCTGGAACCCTGTGCTGAGCACTTCAGTTTTTTGTCCTTGGAGAAAAGCTCCTTTTAAAAAAGTTTGTATGTTCCAGCATTTAAAATGAATACCCAGATTTTACTTCAGAATATTGTCCAACAGAAAAAGCTTTGATCAAAGGGCAACTGATGCACATTTCATGTTGCTATACAAATATAATCTTGAAACTGTACACATTCATTTCAATAACTATTCAAAATTTTGTGTGTGTGTGTGTGTGTCTATGAATATATCAAAATTGAAATGTGAACTTTCCAGGCTTGGACTCTAAAAGGTCAATATTATTTGACGAGATTTCAAATTATCAGTTAAACTTAACTACATTTTACACTTAAAAGAAAAAGGTAAGAAAAAATAATCTTTAGTAAGACATTGCTTTGAGACATTCATAACTCTAAATCTATCTATTCATTAGATACTTTCTAAACACATGATCATAAACACATTTATCAATCTGGCAGAAAAATACCTCTGTATCTTTATCAGTATTCCTTTATGATGTCTATTCATTTCTCTCATGTAAAGTTTAGTAGTGTTCATCAGGCAGATAATCACAGAGGTTGGAAGAGACCTCTGGGATCATTGAGTCCAACCATTGCCCTGACACCACCATGTCAACTAGACCAAGGCACTAATTGCCATGTCCAGTCTTTTCTTAAACACAACCAGAGATGGTGACTCCACCACCTCCCAGGGCAGCCCGTTCCAATGTCTAATGACCCTTTCTGAGAAGAAATGCTTCCTAATGTCCAACCTGAACCTCTCCTGGTGAAGTCTGAGGATCTGTCCTCTTGTCCTATTGCTAGTTGCCTGGGAAAAGAGGCCGACTCCCACTTCACTACGACCTCCCTTCAGATATTTGTAGATGTCAATAAGGTCACCTCTGAGCCTCCTCTTCTCCAGGCTAGACAATCCCAGCGCCCTAAGCCGTTCCTCATAGGACATACCCTCTAGACACTTCACCAGCTTGGTCGCCCTCCTCTGGACTCGCTCCAACACCTCAACATCTTTCTTGAAGTGTGGGGCCCAGAACTGGACACAGTATTCAAGGTACGGCCTCACCAGTGCCGAGTACAGAGGGACGGTCGCTTCCCTAGACCGGCTGGCTACACTATTCTTAATAGAGGCCAGGATGCCATTGACCTTCTTGGCCACCTGGGCACACTGCTGGCTCATGTTTAGCCGGCTGTCAATCAGCACCCCCAGGTCTCTTTCCACCAGGCCGCTTTCTAACCACTCTTCCCCCAGCCTGTAGAGCTGCATGGGGTTGTTGTGGCCGAAGTGTAAGACCCGGCACTTGTTCTTGTTGAACCTCATGCCATTGGTCTCGGCCCATCTATCTAACCTGTCCGGATCCCTCTGTAGGGCCTTCCTACCCTCCAGGAGTTCGACACTGCCACCCAGCTTAGTGTCACCTGCAAATTTACTGAGGGTGCACTCAATCCCTACGTCTAGATCATCGATAAAGATATTGAACAGCACCGGTCCCAGAACTGAGCCCTGGGGAACACCGCTAGTGACCGGCTGCCAGTTGGACTTTGCCCCATTCCCCACCACTCTCTGGGCTCAGACACCCAGCCAGTTTTTAACCCATTTAAGAGTCCACCCATCCAAGCCCCGGGCAGCCAGTTTGTCTAGGAGGATGCTGTGGGAGACAGTGTCCAATGCCTTACTGAAGTCTAGATAGACTACATCCACAGCTCTGCCCTCATCTACTAAGCGGGTCACTTTGTCATAGAAGGAGATCAGGTTGGTCAAGCAGGACCTGTTGGCTGTCCCCGATGCCCCGATTGTCCTGCATGTGCCGTGTAACGGCACTCAGGATGATCTGTTCCATCACCTTGCCTGGCACTGAGTTCAGGCTGACAGGCCTATAGCTCCCTGGATCATCCTTCTGGCCCTTCTTGTAGATGGGCATTACATTTGCTAATTTCCAGTCAGCTGGAACTTCTCCAGTTAACCAGGGCTGCCGGTAGATAATAGAGAGTGGTTTGGCAAGTTCATTTGCCAGTTCCTTCATTACTCTGGGGTGAATCCCATCCGGGCCCATAGCTTTGTGGGTGTCCAACTGGCACAGCAGATCACTAACCGTCTCCTCCTGGATTACGGGAGGTTCACACAGCCCCCCATCCCTAACTTCAGGCTTGGGAGGCTGAGTCTGCTGAGGACAACTGGTCTTGTCATTAAAGACCGAGGCAAAGAAGGCATTGAGCACCTCTGTCTTTTCCTTATCCCCTGACAATACACTACCTTCCTCATTCAGCAAGTGGTGGAGGCTCTCCTTGACCCTCCTTTTGCTGTTAATGTATTTGTAGAAACTTTTTTTGTTATCTTTGACTGTAGCAGCCAAATCAAGCTCTAATTGAGATTTGGCCCTTCTAATCTTCTCCCTACATGACCTGGCCATGTCCCTATAGACCTCCCAAGTTACCCGACCCTTCTTCCAGAGCAAGTAGGCTCTCTTTTTTTCCTTAAGTTTTAGCCTAAGTTCTCTGTTTAACCAGGCCGGTCTTTTTCCCCGAAGGCTTGTCTTCCTACACACCAGGACAGCCTGCTCCTGAATATTTGGCAATTCCTTTTGAAAGCACATCCAGCCTTCCTGGACTCCTTTGCCCTTCAGGACCAACTCCTAAGGGACTCTGTCCACCAGCCTCTTAAACAGGCTAAAGTCAGCCTGCCAGAAATCTAAGGCAGAAGTTCTACTCTTGCCCCTCCTTACTTCCCCCACTATTGAAAACTCTAACATTTCATGGTCGCTATTCCCAAGTCAGCCACCAACCCTCACATCTCCCACTAGTCTTTCTCTGTTCACAAACAGCAGGTCAAGCAGGGCCCCTCCTCTAGTGGGCTCGTTTACCACTTGCATGAGGAAGTTGTCCTCCACACGTTCTGGAACCTCCTAGATTGCTACTTCTCTGCCATGTTGTATTTCCAGCAGACATCTGGCAAGTTGAAGTCGCCCACGAGTACAAGGGCCGGCGACCAGGTGGCTTCTGACAGCCGCTTGTAAAACGCCTCGTCCGCCTGCTCATCCTGGTTGGGTGGTCTATAACAGACTCCCACCGTAATGTCTGCCCTGCCGACCTTCCCCCTGACCTTTACCCATAGACATTCAACCTTGTCATCCTCATCATCCTCCTCAATTTCGACACAATCCAAGCACTCCCTAACATACAGCTCTACCCCACCGCCTCTCCTGCTTCTCCTGTCCCTCTTAAAGAGCTTATAGCCATCCATAGCAGCACTCCGGTCATGAGAGTCATCCCACCATGTTTCTGTGATGGCAACCACATCATAACCTTCCTTCTGTACAGTGGCTTCTAGCTCTTCCTGTTTGTTGCCCATGCTGCGTGCATTGGTGTAAATGCACTTCAGCTGGGCTAGCGGCCTTGCCCCCGACACAGGCCTGTCGCCCCTAGGTTCATTTGCGGTTGCCCTGATCTTATCCCTCTCCCCCATCGAACCTAGTTTAAATACCTCTGTCTTTAAACACAGGTCTTTTTAATGTGTGCACAAAGGTTTGTAGAAGAAAAAAGAGCAAGTGAAAACGATCCTACTTCTCATACACTTATTTGCATAATCATTCCTCTATCATAACGTCAGGATAACTTGTAAATCACAAAAAAATGTTTGGGGAAGGAGAATATGGGTGTGCCTACATGACCCACATGTAACAATTGGCCTGCATAAAAACAGCTCTTAAGACTGAGTGAAGCCACTGTGTGTGTGTGTCTGTGTGTTTGTGTGTATCTGTACTGAATAAACAAAACTGTCCAGAGGGCTTTTGCTAAAAACTCATCTTGTTAAACAGGAAGATAAGCATTAGCCCCAAACTAATGGTGATCATCAGCTGGATTCAACAGTAACTGGGAAATACCAAAATGACTTTTGAAGCAAGGGAAAAGCAGCAGCATGAACATTTCTAGCATGGGGATAGAGACCTTGGAAAGCAAGCATCATGGAGGTCTGTCCCTGCTGGGAATGACCCCAAGGCACCCAAAGACTGCCCAGGCTTAGTAGCAGAACCTCCCCATGGGTCACTGAGAGCAGCCTGCACCCAGTTAGTAGAGTGACAGTACCCAATTATTAGGAGGAGGGATCAAAAAAATCCCATAACAGAATGTAATGTGTTGCTTCAGATTTACATGCTAAACAAGGTATCTGTTCCTTTAAGTCTGTCACACGAAACTCTGTAAGTCTAATACTCAAGGGTCAGAGATTTTGCACCGAAACCATTAAAAAGTAGAGGAAAGCATGAGGTTTTCCTCCATATCTACTTGATATATGTTCTATGTCTCAGCAATGAGACTGCTCTGGTAGATATCAGGACAGCCATGTAGTAAAAAAATCCTAGGGTTAAGCTTATTTTCAACTCTAATTAATTCTGCTACACACTTAAGATATTCACAAGACAATCCTACCCGATACCTTTACATGAGCGCACACTTCTAGCAGTACAGATTCAGAACCTGGTGTCCCCTATAGGCTTTCTTTTTCAATGTCTTCAGAGGCATTCTTGTTCCAACATTATTTTACTTATTTGGAGGGATCTGCTGTAATACCATTTTTAGAGCTAGCTCTTTAATACCTTGCCTCGTTGCAGTGTTGTAGAACTAAAACCCAGATTCCTGCCAGTCTGCCATGCTGCATTTTGCAGGTTCATTTTATAGATGCAGTACCACAATTCACCACTCTAGCCTTATCCAGTCATACATGCAACAAATCTCATTGATATCTGTGAGTTATCAGTGCATGCAACAAGGCAGCAGTGTGCTGAAATGCTCTGATGAGTAGGAGCAACCTGACATACCTACGGTACTGAACGGTAGCCCAAAGGATTTACATGTTCAGGTAACACTAGGCAAAATTGCAGTAAATCCTCTGCAAATGCCACCCCTGATGCATACGTGCAAAAAAAAGTAAAAGTAGTACAAGGAAGAAAGTAGCATATATAAGAATGCTTAACCATACTTTTCAAGGCATCAGTGAATGAAATAAGAAACATCACTCAAATTATTAGAGAGAGAGTTTATTTTCCATTAAAATATTATGTTTGAAAAATGGTACTGTATTTGGTATAGATGGCAAGGTTTTGGTAGTGGGAGTGGGGGGATGCAGGAGTGGCCTCTGTGAGAAGAGGCCAGGGTCTCTTCCATGTCAGACACAGCTGTTTCCAGCTGACGCCAACAGACCGACCACAGGACACAGCTGAGAGCAGCAGGCAAGCTGATGGTGTCCGTGGGAAAACACGTTTAAGAAAGGGAAAAAAAACACTGGACAGGCAGAGGAGGAGGAAACTAACAGAGAAAAAGCAGAGGGAATGACAAAGTCAGAGAAGGAGGAAGAGGAGGTGCTCCATGGTGCCAGAGCAGATACATTGCAGCCCATGGAGGACCCCAGACTGGAGAAGGTGCATATTTCCTGAAGGAAACTGTGTCTTGTGCAAAGTCCATGCTGGATCAGGATAAAAGTGTGTGAGGAGGAAGGAGCAGCAGAGAGGAACTGTTATATTCTGTAAACCCATAGTAAACTCTGTGAGTGAGCAGCTAGGTGGGAAATTGGATGTTAGCCAAGGTTATCCACCACAGGTATACCAGCATCTTGGAACTCATTGAAGGACAACGAGTATGTTGAGGAACATGAATATTTTTTTGTCACTCATTGTAGTACATCACAAATAGCGCATGCAGTTCTAGGCCCCCTGAGACAGGAAAAGACATCAGTAAACTAGACCAAGTCCACCAGGATGGTCATGGCTGGAGCTCTTGATCTTTGAGGAGAGGCTGAGGCCTTGGGTGTGACGGATGTACTCAGCTCCCCTTTAACCAAACTCAACAGTACTTTGGTACAGGTTCCAAAGGAGGTAAAGGCCTGAGCTGTGGCCAGTCCATGAATTCCCCTGGCTTCAATTTGTTCTCTGAAAACCCACAAAGGAGCAGAGTGAAACAGTGAACATCGATGCATATGAACTTGGATAACAGATCATCCATCAATACATGAATAGCAGGTGGCTTTTCCAAGACTCATTTATCAAGGAATGAAGAAAGTTGTGGATACAAGGAGTCTCATGCATACCTTTCCCATTGCATGTGATTTGACTATGAGCCTATCACTTTATCCCATAAATATGACAGCCTGAGTGAGCCTTCTTTGAGCTCTCCCTGCTAGGCAGTGTGGCTGCATGGCGGTGATCTCCCCTTGAGCTAGGGTGCCTCTCAAGGTTCCTCCTCGAGGCAACGAGATCTTTTACTAGTGACAGATCACTGTATGAGCCTAGTTTGAGTTCTCCCTGGATGGCAACTGGACTACATGCCAGGCAACTCTCCCCTTGAGCAGGGACATCTCTCAAGGTTTGAGATTCCTTACCTGAGACTAAGAGATACTTCCTCACCCAAGGTGAAGAGACTCCTTACTCACAACAGATCCTCAGTAAGTGACTGATAGCATCTGAAATAATACCGATGAAATCCACATGTCTAATTCCTTTAGACATAAACTGTTGATGAAGCCTGAGACTAAGATTGGACCTAGCCGCACCTAGACTACTCTCTGAGAAGGAGCTTAGAAAGCAACAGGATCTACTCTGAACATTGTGACTCAACGGGAGGGTGACCCTTACCCTTTTTGTTTCTGGTCTCTGTGCAAATCATTCTAGCTTGATTATAACTCAATTTTCCTTTGTATGTCTCTTCTATGTAGTAAGTAACAGATTGAACCTTGCCATTGCACTCTGTTAAGTTGCACTTTTACGAATTCGTATTAAAATGATTTTTGCTAATACTTTTGAAGGTGATTCTTTAAGCAATCTAAGTCACTCATTCGCAGCAAAATGATGTAGTCAGCAGGATCCTAAATCAGGATTTGTGACACTGGGACTTTTTCAGCTTGGAGAAGAGCCAGCTGTGGGAGACCTAACAGCAGCCCATACCAGTGCCTATTGCGAGGTTACTGAGAAGACACAGCCAGAGTCTCTACTGATGTGCGTAACAGGAGAACAAGAGACAGTAGTCCCAGATTGAAACAAGAGGATGCCAGCTGCATATATACGAATAAAAATTTCACTCGGAGGATAATTAAGCAGCAGAGCAGGCTGCCAAGAGAGGTTGTGCAGTCTCTGTGGAGTTTTTCAATACTCAGTTGAACAAAACCCTAAGCAATGTGGTCTTAATGCACTGTTAATCCTGCTTGGAGCAGGAGGTTGGACTAGGTGACCTCTTGAGGACCGTTCCAGCACAATGAGTCTGTGATTCTACCATTTTTGCTTTTTTATGAGTCATATGCAATACCTTCAGTGGCAAGGGCAGGAAAGTTGTTCAAGTAATTCAACAGAGAATAATACTTTTAAGAGTAACATACTCTCACCCTATAAAAGTTTATAAAATGTTCTCAACAAGTACTTTCTCTTTGATTTATCCACTTTAATACTAAGATTCAGTTTCTAAGTATATCATTCCAACTGTACCAGCAAACTTAATACATTGCAGGTCTCACAAACTCTTGTAGATTATTTTTTCTTCTTCACCTCACCTGCTGAAAGGAAGTAGGATGCTTTAGTCTAGTAAAACAAAAAAATTGGGAACAAATGTTTAAACAATCAATTAAAAACCATCTCACCCCAAACCCCAAACAGTTTTTATGTTTAGGTTTTTCTAATCGTTAACTTCACTGAAAGCTCTTTCATTAAATTTTTCCATGATTTACACACATATTTTATGTAGAAAATATTTTGCATGTGCATGTAAATTTATGTGCAAGTATATGATTTACAGCACATTAAGGAATTCTCTCCTGGAGAGTCCCATGCCTTTTGGACCTTACCTGGATAATTTATATTACTAGCAAGGCAGTACTCAACCACTTTTTTACTGAGGCCATGCACTCTGTGTGGCTTTGGGGGAAAAAGACTGCATCGCTCACAACTCTGCCTTGCTACCACCAGTGTAAGTGCAAGGATATTGCTGCAGAGGGTGAAAGAGTTTCTAAACAGAATAAAATGACATGTGTATAAAGCATTTAGGCACTGATTTATACCTGTAACAATACTTTTCTTCTTTCAATTTATGTTATCACAAGAAATACTTGTTTAAGTTCCACTTATGCAATTGTATAGTTTCTTGTATAAACAGGTGGAATGAAATGGAGAACTCTGTCTGGCTCCATTGAAATCTGTGCAAGGGACATTTAACTTCAGCTCTCTGATAGAAGCAATGAAGGATAGATATGTTTTTACATACATACTTAACATAAGTTTATAAAATTTATATTTTTTCCCAACTGCTGGTCTTTTGTAAAACAACAAAAAAATAAAAATGTATGATCACTCTGTACTCCATGCCAAAACTTTCTAACAGAATAATTCATAATGCCATCCAAGAGGAGAAATATGCTTTTAAATGTTCATTGTACCATCTATTTATTTTATTTTTTTAAACAATAAAATCAAACTTACCTGTATGTCTGTGTTAATATCATATTAATTAAATAAATTTATACATATCTTTTATATAAAGGCATTTTCTAGAAAAAAATTGTAATCAGATTAATATGCTGGCAAACATTTTAGAATGTTGTTCTTCAGATCTGTAGTTAATTGTCTAATTGAGGTATCATATTCAAAATGCTCAACAGCATATTGGCTTTCATTCAGTTCAGTGGAATTTCTCAAAGCAGAATTTACCACATCTAATTTTAGACATGAGCAATATAAACTTTCACATCTGAGTTCCAGTGCAGGAGCTTGCTTCGTTGTCTACTTTCTAGACAGTGAAGAGAAACAAGATGTTGTAAGTCTGATTGTTCTGGTTAAATGTAAATATTGACTCTGTAATGACAACAATCACATCCTAGACATGTCTATTTATTCCTATTGAGACAGCCTTGGTATTCATCTGCCTTTAGTCATATTAATTCTTTAATGAATTTCGCCTTCATTATGTTGAGAATGCAGGCTGTTTTCAACTTTCTCTCTCTCTCTCTCTCTCTCTCTCTCTCTCAGACTCACATATGCTTTCCTATGCCTACAAATTTGTGTATTTAAGGGTAGATCAGCATAGATTACATTCTACTTGTAGAAACTGGCAGATTTAAGGTAGATCTGCTTGAATTACCTTCTATTTGTACAAGAAAATAAGTTGTAGTGTTAAAGAGATATATGCATGCATGCCTAGGTCGATTTCCATACATATGCATTTATATTAGGACTTCTACAGTTACGTTAAAAAATCATTAATATATCTCTCCAGTAAGTCTCTGCATGTAAATTGGGAAGTGGCTAGTAATTAAATACATTACTCCATTAAATTCAGAAGTCTCACTTAATAGGTTAATATGAAGATAAGGCAAGAGCTACTAGCAAAATGAGAATTTTATAGTGTATGTGTAGATACAGACATAACTATATTATAGAAATTCAGATAAGAAGAAATACCTCTCTTTGGATTAGTGAATGCAAAACAGTGGTGAACAAAAGGTAAGAACAAACTGACTAACTTAGTCTCTGGAACTTACACTCAATTTACATCAATATACCAAAGAAAAATTTGAAAAAGCAATGAATAAAGCAATGACAGCATGCTGATGATCAAAAATATTTTTCAGAGCGTAAAAAAAAAATTGACAAACATCCACAAGAATCTTCTAGTAGTAAAAGACTTGGCACAACTGACAGAAGAAAATGAATGTTAGTTGTGAAAAGGAAAATAAACCAACCTAAAACACAATATCCAAATTTCTCATTACCATTCTCAAAACAGATCTTAAATTAATTATGGATGGTTATCAGAAAAATCAGCTCAACTTTCCACATCTTTGAAAAGGCAAGGGGTAAAGTAGGAAATCTTAGGGAGTTATTTATTTAATAACAAATTTATGAGTATTGTGTGCTTAATAGGTCTCTATTGCATCTATACTTTAAAAACAGAATGAAGTATTAGTCATTGTATCTTAAAAAAAAAAGAGAATATATTATATCTGACAATGTTATAGTAAATAAAGAAGGGGAAATGAACTTCTTTATTATTCCAGATCAGACTAAGTAGGGAGACTTTCAGCTACCCTTTTGCTAGGTCTAGGAAAGAAAGAAAGAACGAACTAGAAAATGAACGAGGAAAAGTGTCAGAGAAAACCAGGGGTATGGAATATTTTTCACAGAGAGAGAATAAATAGCTTTGGTTTCCTCAGCCTGGCAAAGTACTGTATAAAACTGTATGACTAGAGAAGATGAATAGAGAGAGGTTTTTAGGGTTCAGTTTACTTTCTCAGAATAAAGAAATTAGTAGGAAGAATATTAAAAGGAAAGAAAAGTTCTTTTTTATACATAAAAGCAAAAGTGTTGAAAAGGGGATTGAATTCATTATCAGAAAGTCCTAAAAACAATGGTTGCCAGAAACTGGTTGATAAAAGATCACTTCTTGGTTATCCTATTTCTTTTGTTCTTTCTCCTGCTGTCTATTATCAGGTAAGATCAGTCCTGGTCTGAAACACTATGCCTTTCTTATCATCTCATCTTATAGGAGATATGCCAGTTTGCTGCTTAAGTAGAAAATGTGTCTTATTGCAGCTGCTTCCCTGCACAGACCCTCTTTTGTGGCAAAGTGGGAGAGCAGTCAGAGTGATTTACACAGGCTTTGCTGCAAAGCTTATTGATGTTGACAGGACACTTTCCATGAACTTCAGTAGGATTTGGCCAGGACAGGCATCTCTCCACCTCTTAAGTACTATGAGAAGGTAAGTACTACGCATTCTATAGCTTATACAGCCAAACAGGAAAAAATAAGGGTGTTTATTTCTTCTTTGGTAGTTATCCTCTGGAAAATGCCTAAACCAGTCAGGACTGCAGTGGACAGCTACATATGATGATGTGAAATTATGAATTTTTTTAGGAAATATTAGGATGCTAATGCAGTTTTCAGAATAGGGTATGAGGCAACAAAAAGTTGGGATGAAGAAAGAGGCTTTCCAGAGTGCTATTTTTTGGCGTGTGGCAGTCCCTGAAACATTTATAAGCAGCCTAACACAGAACTTTTTATTTAACTGATTCACTGATCAACAAGGCTGTAACAGCAGTAGCATTTCTTCCAGGTATGATGGAAAAAAATGTGAATCATGCATACTAGTATACCTATATAGAGACATGTATTTGTATTAAATATTACATCTATTTTCAGCTCAGATTGAACTACAATATTTCTACTCATGAGAGATTCGCACTACAATGAGGAAAATATATTGCATTGCTTGACCTACTGTCAGGTAGTGAAGTAAGAGGAAGATAAGTGAAAATATCTGATGGCCTCTTCAGTTTGATGCACAAAACCCTACTTGAATTATCTGATGAATTAGCAAGCACAGCAATTAACAGAAGGGTCTATTTTATTTGCACTAACCATCCTGTGCCCTAGAGGAAGCCTTAGTACATTTTCTCTGTTATATTTTAAAACATCATGTAGAAAGATGAAAAGTAAATAGAGGGAAAAATTCAATTTTACATTCCAATGAAAGGAGAGGTTATCATAAAGCACATTTCCATATGTTTATTTTTGTGTGGGGGAGGGAGGAGGTGTGGGGGGGATTTTTTTCAAATGGCTGCCATAGAGATATTTCCACCTGGGCTTTCTCAGTGTGGTTTGTTATTTTTTCTCTTTCTTATTCATTGTTTACATAAGGTTTTTTTTAATAGAGTTTGATGGGGTTTTCTTACTGCTGATTAACCTAGAGAAAAATATTTTCATTTTTACAGATACATTTCAGCCAAAAATAGTACATACATATATCTAAGAAAGATATCATAGCAATATTTTTATCTGTTATCTCCATCAATCCTTATGTCAAAGATAAGTGCGGGATCAGTAAAAATATTACTGGTAATAATGGAGAAAAGAAAAGTTAAAACAACAAGGAAAACTTTCCTAAGCATCAAATAAGAACCATTTAGAATGTGGACGACAGCTTGTGACTGTACTTATCTCAGTTATTCCTTTCATTCTGTGACTTACTATAGTTTCACTGATCTTCCTTTGAATCTTTGTGCTACTGAATGGAAGTTAATGAAAGTGCAGTTGCACAAAGGTTATACTTGTTGACATTTGAAAGCATAATGTCCCCAGGGAAAGGAACAAAGAATAGAATGATCTTTCTTGTATGTATATGGATAAACACAGAAATATATAATGTCAATTAAAATAGGGGCATGATTTGAGCAACAACCTTCTCTGAATGTTAAACTACTGTTCCTCCTGTCTTTAAATGAGTAAAATTGTTCCTGATACTCATCTGGTATTTTCCCATATTTAACTAGAGGCAAATAAAGATTTTATTACTCTTCTGTTTAATTTCAAATAGAGAGGCTTATGGATTTGTTTGAAAGATATATAAAAAATGGCTCATTGTAATGTATTCACTCCTAAAGATTTTATCAGTGGAAGAACGATGAAGGCTACTTTTTTGAGTGTAATAAGGAGAAAAAATCTAGTCTTACTGGATCGCTAGATCCTGGATTAATGAGGGCATGGTTATCTCTTTAAATAATATTACTTTTTAATAAGATTAATACACCTTAAAAGTGTTCCAGGCATCCCTTCATTTAATAGGAGGTTTATATTTTTTCTTGATTTAAATAGCAAGCTAAAAGAAAAATAACCAATTTGGTTATAATAACTAACAAATGCCAGCCTAGATTAGAAATTACTTATAGATAAATTAATCAGAAATATTAAAAAGATTTGATTTCCTTTATTCTTGAAAATAGCTCATTTTATGAATTTTATTACTGACTTAATTACTAAGAGATCATTACCTTTGGGTGGGCCACTGTAGTCTTTGCTTGATTTCTCTATTACATAAGCACATTATCACATGAAAGGATAAGCACAATAAAGATCCATTGCTAATATTTTTTCTTAATTATTTTTGTTTCTTCAAAGAGTTTTCCCACTTTCCAATCTTCTTCATTGCTTGTAAGGACATTATGGTCTTCCTGGCCACATTTGTTCTGCTCCCACAGTATTATCAGTAACAGGGTTCTGAAACAAACTCCTACTCTTGTGCATTGAGTGGTGTCAGGCAGAAAGGCTAAAAAGGGGGGAAAAAGGCAATAATTCTGTCAATTTTTTAAATTGCCTTTAAGATATTTTATAGCTGTCTCAATAGAAACAGTGGTATATGCAAAATGGAACAAGATTAGGAAGGAAATCCTGTACTCTATAAACTAATATTTAAAAACTAGTATGCTATTGATAATTTAGAAGACGTATGCAGTATACGTCCTTGCCTTTGATACTGTCTACCTGTGAAGGGGACATTTAACATGCAGGTCTTTCATTCCCTACAGTATTGTTGAGAATGAAAGATAAGTGAGTGTTTAAGCAAACTGACATCCAGTATGCACTCTACATACAGCTACAGCTGTACATGTACATGGAATCTGAAGCCTGGTAGTATAGCTCTCTTGCTTTATTGAGTAATGTTTCAGACAAAAAGAATGTTGTACCAATTTCCAAAGATCTCAAAATCGTAACTATTTCTATTAGAACCTAAAATCAGAAAAATCTACACAATTACTATCTATTTTTTTGCTTCACTGATATTCTGAAACCCCACACCCTATGATGTTGACAGCTATCCTAATCCTAACATTATTTTGAAGTAAGCTAGCTGTAGCAGTGTATTGAAAACAACCACAAATGGTTCTCAGGTCTCAGTTTCACTTTTCTATTTTATGGTGTTTTGATAAATTAATCTTTTCTGCTTTTTCATTGCAGAGGAAAACAAAACTGGTGTTTTCTCTAGGATATACAGTGACAACATGGAATAGTACTGAATTCCTATGCAGCTCTTCAGGCATTCTGTCTCTCTCTCTCCTATATCTCACAAAAATAAAAATGTTAGGCCTGATAACAAACAGAATTACTCTGTTTTTTATCCATCCCCATGAGCTGAAAGACAAGCCATGGGGGAAGAATTCTGCCTTGGTGGAACAGGGAGCTTTTGCCGAAACTTAGGGAAAAAAAGAAGGTTTATGATCTTTGGAAAAAGGGGCAGGCAACTCAGGAAGAGTACAAGGATGTTGTTAGGTCACGTCGAAAGAAAATTAGAAAGACAAAAGCTCAATTAGAATTCAATATAACCACTGCAGGAAAAGAGAATAAAAAGTGTTTTTGTAAATAAGTAAACAACAAAAGGAGATCAAGGGAATATCTCCATTCTTTATTAGATGAGGGGGGAAAATATTGTGACCAGGGATGAGGAAAAGGCTGAGGTGCTTAATACCTTTTTTTGCCTCAGTCTTTCACAGTAAGACCAGTTATCCTCAGGGAAACTGCCCCCCTGAGCCTGTAGACAGGGACGGGGAGCAGAATAGACCCCCTATAATTCAAGAGGAAGTAGTTAGCTACTTTCTGTGTCACTTGGATGCTCACAAGTCTATGAGACCGGACGGTATTCACCCAAGGGTACTGAGGGAGCTGGTGGAAGAGCTTGCTAAGCCGCTCTCCATTATTTATTATTAGTCCTGGCTAACTGGGGAGGTCCCAGATGACTGGAGGCTGGCCAATGTAACGCCATCCACAAGAAGGGCTGGAAGGAGGATCCCGGGAACTACAGGCCTGTCAGCCTGACCTCGATGCCTGGCAAGGTCATGGAACAAATCATCTTGAGTGCAACTACACAGCACATAGAGGACAACCAGGGGATCAGGCCTAGTCAGCATGGGTTTAGGAAAGGCAGGTCCTGCCTGACCAACCTGATCTCTTTTTATGAACAGGTGACCCACCTAGTGGATGAGGGAAAGTCTGTGGATGTAGTATACTTGGACTTCAGCAAAGCCTTTGATACTGTCTCCCATGGCATTCTCCTGGATAATCTGGCAGCCCACGGCTTGGACAGGTGCACTCTTTGCTGAGTTAAGAACTGACTGGTTGGTCGGGCCCAGAGAGCGGTGGTGAATGGTACCACATCCAGTTGGCATCCGGTCACTCATGGTGTCCCCTGGGGCTCAGTACTGGGACCAGCCCTGTTTAATACCTTTATTGATTATCTGGATGAGGGTATCGAGTGCATCCTCAGGAAATTCACGGACGACACTAAGTTGGGTGGGAGTGTTGACCTTCCTGAGGGTAGGAAGGTTCTGTAGAGGGATCTGGACAGGTTAAATAGATGGGCCGAGACCAATGGCATGAAGTTCAACAAGGCCAAGTGCCGGGTCCTACACTTTGGCCACAACAACCCCGTACAACTCTACAGGCTGGGGGAAGAGTGGTTAGAAAGTGACTCACTGGAAAAGGACCTGGGGGTATTGGCGGACAGTCAGCTGAACATGAGCCAGCAGTGTGCCCAGGTGGCCAAGAAGGCCAACAGCATCCTGGCTAGTATCAGGAATAGTGTGGGCAGCAGGACTAGAGAAGTAATTGTCCCCCTATACTCGGCATTGGTGAAGCCGTACCTTGAGTACTGTGTCCAGTTCTGGGCCCCTCACTTCAAGAAAGACATCGAGGTTCTGGAGTGAGTCCAGAGGAGGGCAACAAAGCTGGTGAAGGGTCTAGAGGGTATGTCCTATGAGGAGCAGCTGGGGGAACTGGGATTGTTTAGCCTGGAGAAAAAGAGGCTGAGGGGAGACCCTATCGCTGTCTACAACTACCTGAAAGGAGGTTGCAGTGGGGTGGGGGTCAGCCTCTTCTCCCAGGCAACTAGCAACAGGACTAGAGGACATAGCCTTAAGCTGTGCCGGGGGGGATCAGGTTAGACATTAAGAAAAATTTCTTCACAGAACGGGTTATTAGGCATTGGAATGGGCTACCCAGGGAGGTGTTGGAATTACCTTCCCTAGAGGTGTTTAAGAAAAGAGTGCATGTGGCAGTTAGTGTCATAGTCTAGTTGACACAGTGGTGTCAGGTCAAAGGTTGGACTCGATGATCCCAGAGGTCTCTTCCAACCTAGTTGGTTCTGTGATTCTGTGATCTCTTGCAGCTACGTTTTTACTGCTATAAAATTAATGGATCAGTTTGTGAAGTAAAATTAAAAAGCCATATTTACCAAATAACTGTTTCAGTAAAATTTGGTTGGATGAAATCCCACACTTCCAAGCATACTGATGAACAGTTTTACCATGAACACCATGTAAAGAAAACACTCATTTGTTTAGAAAACAGTTACCACCTTATAGCTCAATAAGTGAAAGTACTGTTTTGGAGGGGGAAATACCTTGTGTGCTGTTATATTTTGTTTTCTCTCTTTCTCTTTCTCTTTCTCTTTCTCTTTCTCTTTCTCTTTCTCTTTCTCTTTCTCTTTCTCTTTCTCTTTCTCTTTCTCTTTCTCTTTCTCTTTCTCTTTCTCTTTCTCTTTCTCTCTCTCTCTCTCTCTCTCTCTCTCTTTCTCCCTGATTTTTATGAAAAAGTATAATTGGGATATTATTAGGGGAAAAACAATGTAAGTTACATGTTTTTTTTTTTTTTTCTGAGGGGAGTTTACTTCATTAGACTAAAACAAATTCCTCACAGTTTATCACCCAGGACTGTATGGTTGAAGGCATGTGCATAGGGGTGTCTGTGTACCTTCATGTATGATCTCTTCAATGAATCATCAGTTAAAAAAATGACAAAAAACTTGTTACAAAATATTTGCACTTTTGATTTTTTTATTTCTATCCTAGATTAATAAAGTGTATGAATTATCAAGTAAAACATATTAAAACTGAAACTTAGAAACTCTTTTCGAAAGAAATGAAGTCTTCCTCTCGTGGTAGCATAAAGACATCTGTAAGAACATAGTAAGGATATTTCAGACTTTAACAAGTAAAGATCATATATTCAAGAGCAAACTTGGGTCTTCTAATTCCCAAACAGAGGGACATTTTATATTCAGTACTATCAACAATTACAAATCTAGTGTTAGTACCCATGAGGGAAAAGCTAACATTTCAATATACTCAGTGTAATTAGACAAAATTGCCTTTTACTGCAATTCATAGGGATAAATTGTTCCCTCAAATATAGACAGTAGTTTACCACACTGCTTGGTATAACTATTCTTTTTAATTTGTTGATATTAAGAGACATATGGACTGTACTGCTGAGAGAAGTCCGATGAACTTATACAAGGGGTCTGGGGCATATTTAAGGACATTAAAAGGGCAAGATATTTCAAGTAAATTCTGCAACAAAAATTTATTCAGTTTTACCTTTATCCATTGTTCTCCCCAAATGCATATTTTATCATTAACAAGTAGTAAAATATGTAGAAAATTATAAACTAAAAATCACCTTGGGGACTATACATCAAACTCTGATTCAATAAAAAATAAACAATAATCCTTTTTCAGCTGATTTGTCGAGTCAGACTGCAGATACTGCATGTCATTCCAAAAATGACATGCTACTGATTTGAGGAACTGTGCTTTGTTTTCCACTAAGCAAGGAACTTTATTCTCAAGTAAAAGATGAATATCTGAGAAAAACACAATTTATTCTTATTTATTTACAAAAAATATTGGTCAAGTTTATTTATTCAAGTGGTCCAAAGCCAACACTTCTTCAGGCTTCGGCTGAAATGTTTTTTATAACTAAGTGAGCAGGACAAGATTCTCTCTCTTCTCAAAGATATACGTCAAAAGTGAGTGTTAACATTTTGCCCCTCCTGTCTCAGTGGTGTCACCAAGGGGTGACAAAGGGATGTAAATCCATAGAGAAACAGAGTACTACAGTAAAAAGAACTCAGTAACTTAAGGCCTGATTCAGATTCTTCCTGAAATCAGTTGAAAGATGGTCTTACATATCAACTGGGAAATATGCTTCTAAAGAAGGCTAGAATGAATTGGATTAAATGCTTATAGTGGTTATTCCCAAGGGATTTTTGCTATAAATCCTCAAAACTCAGACATGATAGAATTTTCAATACTTTTGAGAAGATGTGTCAGCATCCTAAGATTTATGTTTATTGTGTTAGGAAAAAAATAAATGTCACATTTCACTTCAAAGAAAACCAAAGTTCCAATCTAGAACTTTTATGGGTAACCTAGAGACCAAGGATATGCAATTTCTGTAAAAGCAGCAAAATGTCTTACAACTAAAATTAAATGTCTACTTTTTCTTTCAAAATTTTGGACTGTGTCAAATAATAGCCTAAATATTGTATTGATTTTTCTTAACCTGTGGTATACATTTAATATCAATGCTACACCTCAGGGGTAGTTTATACTAGACTTCGTTACGTTTGTATCCATTACAAATAATGCCAGAAAAAAAACCTTGAACAAAACAAACAAATAAGCAAACAAAACACATGTCACCAAGAAAATAAATGTATGGTACGACCAAAAAAAAAGGACTGTGAATTAAGTGGAAATATGTTGCAGTATACTACTCAGAAAATAGATTTTCCAGTTATTTAAGAGATATGATCTAAAACTTCAATTAAACTTTCCCTCAGTAAGCAAAGGAAGTTAAAAAAGAATTACAGTAAAATGTTAAAGAGGAGTTGTAAAAAGGGACTTAGGTCAAATTCTTCTAAAGTACAATATCTACTATAAGTCACCTTGATTTGAAACCCTATAAAGCAGTAGAGTCAAATTATACTAATATAAAATCTTAAAAAATATTTTTCAGTAACAGCTGAAGAATAAACATTAGACATATTCAAAAAGAAAAGCTCAACCATCATTTTAATTAAAGTTCATTTTAATTAGATTTTTAAAAAATTGTTGAACATTTAATATTTATATTTTATTTGCCAAAGCTGAAGCCATTTTCCTTACTCTATACTACTCTATATTTTTGTATACTTCCTGTTAAAGTTTGGCATTGAACAGTGAAAAAGAAAACTTACCAAAAAGCACTTTTTGGTAAAAAAAAATCACCACTTTATAATTGCAAAAATTTGGGAAGTGACTTAACTTTTTGGACTAGGAAATTTATGACCATTGAACATTCTATATAATTTAGATATGGATAGGAAAAAAATACTCTTGAATATGACATATCATATTCTAGGAAGCATATGTACCAGCTCATTTATCTTAAGAAACTTGAATTTGATGTAACATATTAACTGAACATACTTTGAAGTTGTCATTTTTTAATATTCCCCAGTAATTCTTTCTTCTTCTCTCCAGCCAACCATTTTCTCCTGCCAAAAAAGATCAAGGTTTGGGTTTTACAAAGGTTACTTCATGGTGTATGCCAAAAAGCTCTGACAGTAACTGTACCCTTGCTGCTTCACCAGAATATTCTGTGTTTCCTGAATTCTTATTTTAATTTTGACCTCCCTTTCCACCTGTATTTTTCTTTCTCTTCTTTTCTGTGGTGACTACTGGCAAACCTTATCAGATGGAGACATATCAAAATCTTTCCTGTCTCCTTCTCCCTGAAATTACACTCTTTCTGATAGATTGAAGTGACTCGGCTTGTGAATATAAAAATATGTCGTCATTATTTCTTAGGAGTGGTGACAAGTGAATAAACAAGACTGAGCCATGAAGCACTCTCCATTTCCACTGTATTTATATCCAAAATGCAATCAAGAAACAGAGTATGGCATAAAAAAAGTATGATGCATGCATTATTCCCATTTTATAAGTATGGATCAGAGGTACTCATGGAATCCAAAGGAATATCTATCCTAGCAATACAAATAGTGGTAGGGGATATTCCCTGACTCAGGGACTTGATCTAAGTCAAACTTGTAGAACAGACCTTGGCCCGATCTTTGTCCATTCCTGCTAACAATTTTCCATGCAATTCCTAGGCATGGTTCAGGAGTTAGCGTGGGCCAGGGACCTTTATCAAAATGTAATATTGATGTATCTACTGATGCTGTGTATATCAACAAGTTTAGCAGTATGGGTATCAGTCATCATGTGACCACTGTCAGAGAACAGGCTCAAGGCACTTTTAATGGAGCTGGAATAATTTATGCAGTCCTCTTCCTCCTTAAACTTCTTCGGGCAGAATCTTAACACTTGCTTCACTTTAAAAATGATGCTGTAGAATAGAGGAAATAGATGTAACATTTGAATCAGCATACACAGCAAAAAGTTATCTTTAGCTCCACTATTTCTAATACAATTGATAATGTAATTTCCTTCCACAACACATGAGATTCTTAGTAAGAATTATGTAGCAATTCATATCCTTTTCCCCTGAGATAAGTCAAATACAGTGGGATGTATCTCATTTAACTTTAATTTTTATCATGCAGACATCTACATCTGAGCTTGCCAGGTAGAGATTTTATTCTGTGAATAAAAATGGGCACTTCTAGAACATGATTAATCTCATCATGACATAGGTATCTAAAATGGTTAGAAGAACTTTGTTTTGGAAGTAATATGCGTCTTCTTGAACTATACAGAGAATTTAGTTGATTAATTAAGATGCAGATATCTACATAGCTGAAACTGGAAATACCTTAGAAATAACTTTATGTTATATAAAAATATTCTGCCAGAAACCTTACCCCATATCTCTTATTTGAGTGTTTGCATTTTATAAATGTCATTTTAATTTTGATTTCTCAAAAATGAATATGAAGCCCCAGCATAACATGTTATCTTTAGCAGAGGTATCTTAGGACTAAGTGTTGCTATTTTCCAATCATGTGGTCAAATAATAAGAATTTCTATTGATCCAAAATGCTTCATTTACAACCACAACATAATTAATTAATGAAAAATGAAGTTAACATTTATAATGAGTGTGACTACGATATAAAGGATGCTTCTATTAACCAAGATTTTAATGCACCTACTGAAACATTTTTTCCCAGTAATTTTCTTTTATTGTACCACACTTGCATAAGCAAATATCCACAAATTGATGTTTAGTGAATATCAAAATATTTACAGTTGAGACATTTTTATCTTTTAACTACTGTTTTTTCAGATATGATAAGAACATGTTAATATTTCCACTAATAAAATTCTTTACTTTCTTTGTTAAACTATCATTGAAGATTTTGCATTATCCATCATTAATATTTCTTTCAAGTCTTTACACATACGTCAATTTGAAAAAGCTTCTTGTCTTTTTACTTGATCTAGGAGTTCTTTTAATCTATTCACCTTACGAGTGGCTTCTTATATTTGGATGATACTGGTGAAACACTGGAACAGCTTGCTCAGGGAGGTGGTAGATACCCCATCCCTAGAAATATTCAAGGTCACTTTGGATGGGGCTCTGAGCAACCTGATCTAGTTGAAGATGTCCCTGCGCATTGCAGAGACGGTTGGACTAGTTGACCTTTAAAGGTCCCTTCCAACCCAAACTATTCTATGATTCTGATTCTAAATTTGTAAAGACTGTCTAGAAAGAAAGACAACAGGTATATACCTATGTACACATGTAAATGACTGCTATGTCTGCCAGGAAAAAAAAGTTAAGGTCCATTAATGTTTTCCCATATTCTTACATCATCTAGGCCTGATTTTCCTTTCTGCTCATACTCATCAGGATCCTCTTGTTTGTGTTAAATAGGGTTGAAATTGCAGACAAATAGAGACTTGGTATTTTAAATGAGAGTCAGGCCTCCTCTGTCCATGTCATTGTGACAAATCTTTGTAGGAATATTATAGGTACAGAACTAGTGTTTAGTTCCATTGCTATGCACTCCTGTATCTCTGTAAGAGAGCTATCGTCAAATTCACATTATCTGGGAACTTGGGAGTTAGCAGTAGCTGACCATGCCAGTTGGAAGAGGCTTAAAACATGTGTTATGCTATTAAGTGGTATTACAACGTAACAGTAAAAGATTACAAAAAAATGTTACAGACCTTGTTACTTGGAAGCATGAATATACTGCACACATTATGCAGCCATGGTAATACAGTTTGCTAAAAGAAAGATGACGAATTGATATACGTTTAGCATGATACATTATGCAGAGGTGAATCTAGATTAATTACATTTACAAAACAAAAATAAATACAGAAAAATTAAAATATGAGCAAGAGTATTAGCAACTGTACAGTTTTTAGGATGTTCTTTTTTCTTTGTCTCATTTTGTACCTACAGTGTATTTTCCCTTCTGGGGCTGACATGGGCCCTGCAATTATCATTATTGCACTGTGGCTGCAATTAAGACAATTGACTTAAGGGCACTCCAATGTGTAATGGACAGTCAGAAAAAAATCACCATCAACAATAATAATAAAATCCTCCAGTTTAACACAAGAAACAGAAGGAGGTTCAAGTCTGAAAAATTCTTGAATCTATAAATTTTGAGATCATTCATCCCCCAATTATCTTAGAATTACAAAAAGCCATTGTTTATTCTGTTGACATTCTGGTTTAATACCACTATGAAAACTAAATTTCTTCATATTAAAAAAAATTCTCCTTGCAGGCTAGCATCCAAACCTGTTGCACTTGTAGAAAGAACAACACTCATTGCAGTGCAGTAAAACAATGTATATAGCTTTACAAATGTCAGATTTAGCCATCTGTCCAAAGTTCTGACATACCTGTCATCTTAATTATCAAGTCTTTACAAGTAACTAAAGGTAATAATGAAATCCTCTTCAGTAAAAACAAGTATCAGAACATAAACCTACCCTGTAAAATGAAAAAGGATTCTTCTATGTGTTTTTTCATTTTATTCTACATTAAAATGTGTATGTCCTCCGTATTCAGAATATAAACAGAACCTGTTTGCAATGGTAGATAGTTTTCTGTCAGCTCTGAAGCCAGAAGTGTTTTCATGGTAATTTCATAGTAGAAAGAAGAAGACGGTCTTCAAATAAATTTGATAGCATGTTCAACTCTAAGAAAACAGAAAAAAATGATATAGCAGATTAAATGCAGAAGCACAACGAAGTCCACAAATAATTCACATCATAACAGATATCAAAAAGGATAAAATCCAGTACTGAAGTTTTCTTCAAACATAAAAGGGAAAAAAGGTTCCTAGAGAGTCTGTAAGGCCAAAAGACATAAAAGAGTGCTCAGGGAACATGAGGCCATTACAGAGAAGCTAAAAAAAAATTCTTCATGTTAGTCTTACACTGTAAAAGAAACTTTATTCCCCACGGTCTAACATTTACTGGTGGAGAATTCATCAGATAGAGTAATTACGGAAGATGTCATGGAACAAACATAAAATGAAACATAACTAATTGTGGGAATCTATCAATGTTCATCAAAGAGCTCTAAGACAACTTAAGAATGTGTTCCCTAATACTGGTGTTTTTTAAGACTTCCTGAACACCTGAATGTGGAAGGTGTCAAATACCATGCCAACTGTTTAAAAATTTTCTAAGGGGAACTCTGAAGAACTACAAATTAGTAGAATACACTGTGAAGAACTGGATTAGTTAATGCCTTCATAAATGTGATTTAATTACAGAATCACAGAATCACAGAATGAGTGAATTGGTTTATTTTTAGGAAGTTTTGCCTATAAACTTATTGACATATTCTGAAAGAGTCTGCAGGCTTGTGGATAAAGATGATTCAGTTAGTCTCACTGGATTTCCCAAAGGCTCTTGACACATCCCTTCATTCAGCACTTCTAAAGAAACTAAACAGCCAAAGAATAGGAAGGAAATGGCCTCGAATGGACAAATAAGAGGGTAAAAGTCAGGAAACAGGGTAAAATAAATGGTTACTAGAGGTGAGTATAGCTCACTAATGGTCTGTGCTGGGATTTGTGCTGCTCAGCATATTCATAAATGAACCATATGTGACCAGAAAGTACAGAAAATTTGCTGATAGTATGGAGTTATCCTAGGTAGCAAGGATATACAGCCAGACCATGCAGAACTGCATAAAGACCTTCAAAAACAGAGTTTATGACATCAAGAAATTGTGCAGCAGCATGGAAAATGAATCTCAGTGTAGACAAGTATAAAGTGGTTGAAAAAAAAAAGCAAATATATAACATATGCACTCTGCACTAGAAATTACCTTAGAGGTGAGACCTTGTAGTAAAGAAAAACTGGCACCAGTTCAGTAGTGGCCAAAAAATCAAAGCAAATGTCGGAAACTGTCAGGAAAGAAATAAAAAATAAAATCCTTTTCCAGTGTAAATTCCTGTTTCAAACACATCTTGAATATGGCCATTAGGGAAGATGACCAAAGTTTCAAAACAATTTTCACATAAGGAATTAGTGGTAAAACTCCCCTGCTTGGAAAGGTGTAAGTGAGGAGGATAGGAAAGAAATCCAAATTCTAAGTCTGGTGAAGAGATAGTACAGATAGATCAACAGCTCATTCTAGTATATGAAATAAGGAACAACAAATGAGACTATTAGCATCTAAATAAAGCACTGAAAGATGATTCTTTACAGAAAAATCACTAAACACACAGAACTATGTCCCAAAGACTCACTGCAAAGATGCTTAAATTTATATCCACTCAAGGTTTAACAAGAAATGGTATCCAGATAGGGTAACTAGGTGCATAACTAAATCCATTGAGGGTAACTGAGCTGTAAATAACTCAGGTCTAGGAGGTGAATTAAGGAAACCATTGTATTTGCATGTCACGTCATGTCATTTGGTTGTTTGTGTGGCTCCTCTCACAAGATACCACACAGCTGGATTTTTCATCTAATACAGTGTAGAAGTCATTGTACTTATCTGTATTCAAACACTGCTTCCATAAATTAATGGAGGAAAAAATATTCTACAAATATAAAGTCACCACCTCTGGCTCACTAAGTCTCTGAAACAAAATTTACAAGAAGTTGAGAGAGAATGTTGTTAAATATAGTTTCATATTTGTCCTGTGCTGATGATCTTTCCTGCCTTTTCTGCTGCTCACCCCCCTAGACAGAACTCTGGTCATGGTTGATCTTTCATCTGAAAGGTCAATATAACTATTTTTATGTTTGTAAGAAATGATAGAAACATAAGATAGTCAGATAAAAAAAGGAAGAATAAATAACATTTTTATATATGTTCACAAATTCAAGGGTTTAGAAGACTCGTCACTCTTCATGGGAGACAGGAAAAAGTTGCAACTAGTGAAAAATTTTATATCCTCTGTATTTTGAGCAGTTTGCACTTTGGTATGGATTTGGATAGTCTTATGCAATGAGTAGTCATTGTGTTACTCTTACACTTCCAGACAGGCAACACAAACCTTCCTCCAAAAGAGTTTCTGTTTAAAATAAGAAGTGATTCTAGAGAGGACTTTATTAGTCTCATTTTTTCCTCCAATAGTGTTTTAAGAGATCCAATTTCAGTTTATTGTAGCCCTGAAATTTTGGGGACTAAAAATATAGAGAACAGCTACCTTTTTAAGATGGGAAAAGTGATGTCATGAGTCAGATTCAAGATATTTATCCTGGGGCAGTGTTAATTCAAAATTAAATTTAAAATTGTATATATATATATATATAAAAAAGATAAATTCAAATAAGAAGTAAAGGAAGTGTATAAAATCTGTCATTAGTGGGAAGATGTCCCTGCCTGTGGCAGGGGGGTTGGAACTAGATGATCTTTAAGGTTCCTTCCAACTCAAACCATTCTATAACTCTATGATTCTATATTTTTGTTCATGCTGGATGATATCTGAGAAGTTGCTATTGGCAGATCTTCAAACATGTTCCTTTCAAAAACTTTTATTCTTTAGTTATACCTTACTTTACATATTTGTGTAAAAGTTAAATATTTAGGCAACAGTACTGTCTATGTTCACATTTTAATTGATAGAGAAAGAGAGGGTTCTTCAGAAGGTGACTCTGAGATAAGGCACCTGAAGTAAGTGCCAAAATAGTTCCGGATGGACTGTTCCCTCTTGGCAATGAAGAAAGTCTCGATAACTGCACTGAAAGAGGTGCTCAGCATTTAAATAGTTAAAGTTAAGTAGATTAACAAGCTTTTGGGAAGGCTAGGCCTAAAGTTCATCTCTAGTCTGTGAAGTTTAAAGATACTTTAAAATTAGAACTATATGAATCTTTGTGACATAAATTATAAGCTTTTTATTCAGTCAAGAATATGCTTTACTTTATAATCATAATCCTGAGAACAATTCCCTTTATTGTTTAGTCCTGTCTCTTTCTATTACAGACAATCACCTCATAAAATGGCTTTCATCAAATCATTATTTTTTGTCTAAAAACTATTTGTATTTTCTTAAGCATACTATTTTCTTAGGGTTGCTGCTCCAGAATTTCACTTGTAACATTATTAAATAATATATTTGGGACTATGCATATACTTAGGCTTTTGTGCCCACACCGTCCTTGAATTAAATATTTATTTTAACAATGTTTGTCCCCTGGTGCATTTCTAGAGAGAAAATATATTGCCTCTGGTTGTGTCTATGTTGTTAAACACATCAATTCTATGGCATCATCCTTCTACTTATGGCCAGGAAGAATACAGAGGTGTTTGTCAACAAAATTTAGAGCAAGCTTACTCTAGAGCAGACTGGCTGCACAAAATTTATCCTTGGACTTCCATTACGACTGATATGTTGCTGCTGTGACTCTGGAAAACAGTTTTGCTATGATTTTTTTTTCATTCAGAAAGTCTAAGACTATAGTATACCCTTTTTTTTATGGTATAAAACTGAGGTGTGGTACAAAGTCTTCTGAAAGTTTTTGACAAAAAGTAGGGCAGGTCAAACAGTATCTGCTTCTGTGTTGTCCATACTGACTTTTAAGAGTGGGCACAGGAGTGAATTATCTTCAGAACAATGGTGAGGCTTTATCTTGGAAAAAGTGAATTGGACTACTTCAAACTAGAGTCAAGGAACTAAGCAGTGTGGATAGTCCAGGATCAATTGCTGGAACTTTTTCCCTGGTGTGTGCTTACTTGGGAGGATAGACAGAATCTCTGAATCTTCATGTGCTATAGTGAGTCATGTTTTGCTAGTTTCTTTTTCAAATTATTATTTTTTTTTATTTTTAAATTCTACATAGTAGCCTGTGATCCTTGGGTAGCTAAATCTGTACACTGAATCTAAGTGAAGTCTCACTGATGTCTTGACCAAAGGTATTAAGACTTCTGCTCAGGTAGAAGCATCTTGCTTACTGATTTGGAGGACCATAGTTGACCTTTTCACAGCTTTATGCCATTATTCATTTGCTATCATCCTTATAAACATACTTTATAAATATACAAGTACCTGTTTTTTCCATTCATTTCTTGCTTCCAGATGAGAAAATTCGAGCTTGTTTCCAAGACTGTGCTACAGATTCTTATTCTGAGTCTCTAAATGAATGAACTTTCACTTTGTTCTCATAAATTCCCCCTCATCTTATTACTTCACTCCCTAAGGCTCTTCATTTATTTATGTATAATATTTCACTGGTCCCCTCTATTCAAAATGACTGCCAACTTTGTGATATCATCTAATTTCATTACCTCACTTCAACTTTTGAGCCAAGGTCAGAATTGAAGATTGAGATACTGAGACTGCTTCCAATCCTCAATAAATTCCAATTATGACTCCTCCACAGTCTAGTATTTTATCTTCAATACAACAAAACAACTATTGTCATCTGACACTGTACACTCCTCTGTAAGCTCACATTATATGTTTATTTAATTCCTTGAGACTTTAATAATTTATCCTTAAATATTTGGTCTAAACCATACATAATTTAAGTACAAAAAATTTCAGAGGAATATAGATCAATTTTTATCCTCTTTGTAAGTATCAGTATTTGCCAATCACTTTTCATACTTATTCACATATAGTGTGATACATTTAATCTGTTGGTTCTCCAGAGTTCTCTAAGGGACATTATCCTGCTCTTCTGTCATCAACATGTCGTTTTGATTTTAGATGCGGTGTTTCCAATTTGCATATCATCACTGTGCATCACCAGTCCTGGTGGCTATCCCATTTGTTTTACTTATTCAATGTGACAAAAATATCAAGAAATCTTTATATATGTATATTTTTGAGTCACAGTCAAATATGTTTAGTCAGCATTTCAGACACAAATAATAGCATTGGTTCTTCTGTATGCCCTTTTTTCAAACAAAACCCCAATAGCTTATTCTGTAAATGTATAACTTGTGCAACAGTGTTCAGCCTTGAGCAAAGTTTTATGACCAAGTTAAAAACTCTGGAAAACAGGTATTTATAGTTGAAATCACAACTCAAGTTGTGTATTAGTGCATGACTGCACTATTTTAATTTAAGTCTATGTTCCTTCACAATGCCGTAACTATTTATTCCGAAGAGGAAAGGGTTATGTTCTCAAACATCTTTTCCATACAGTTAGAGGAACTGAATGGTGATGCATTTTCCACCTGAAGATAGTTTTCTGTTACATTTTAATTTCCAATATCTGAAAGAAATGGGGTCTTTTGATGTAGCCTCAGGTTGCTTCATCAGAAGAAAAATGAAAGCCCCTCAGGTCTCTAATATAAATGCTGAAAACCTAAGAAGTTATCAAGAAATATCAGGAGATAGTGAGTGAGGCATCTATTTTTAAATCCACTATGCAAATAATTCTAATACCTTCCAAATTCTAATTTCAAAATCTCTTATAAGATTTTTACCTTTATATCTTAGGCAGCTTCTGATAAAGACTACAGCACTGAACAACCAAACTTGAGTATGTTAAATTTTCAGTGCCAGATGTTGATCAGATTGTAAATAAAACTACGGTACTAGAAGCAAAATCCGTTTTACTTATCAATCACTCCCTAATAAGGATCTTTGGGTTTGATAAAAAAATTCTCTTTTCCATGTTGTGTTAGGAAGATAAATCTCTTTATTTTCCACTTTTATTTTATACCAAGATGCTGTTTTTCATATATTAGGAAATATTTGCTGCACTCTATTATACAAGATCTAATAATATATAGAGATTAATGTAAAAATGACTGTGATAATGCAAATGATAGCAAATTTTATGAGAAAATATTAAAACTAGTATGATATACTAAACCAAACTAATCAAAATATTCATAAGCTTAGCAAATTCAGTGATTAATAGTCTGCAGGATTCTAGCTTTCTATGTCACCACTTGGATTTGATGTGGTGTTACTAAGCAACAAAGGCCACTCTTCAGCAACGCTTAGATGAAGTATTTGCAGTTTTAATCAAATCAGCTGCTAAGTGAACAGTATTTTTGTTTAATCTGTTTGTCAGTGTTAGATAAACAGCATAAACAAATCGAATATATGCTAATTTATCTTATATAGCATAATTATAACAAATTTCATTTTAGTTAACGGGCTTTTCTAATGTACATCTCTGACTACATAATTTATCTTATTGTGAACATCCTTGGTAGCAGGAATAATTTCGGCAATATTTTAGTTTTACCTCCAAGCTCCAAACAGTATTTACTCAAATGTACTCAAAATGATTCTTAAAACTGTTGTATTGTTATCAAGATGAGAATATCCTACATAAAAAATTGCACTATCAATCAGAAGTATTTTTATTGTTGTTGTTATCTAATATTTAAAAAAAAAACCCCTGAATTCTCTAAGACGTACATTGTTTTTTAATTTTATCTTCTATTTCTCTCTCTAGTAGTAACAGAGAAAACTAGACAGAGTAATGAGCCAAATTATTGAAAGATCCATCAGTTCTGGTGCTTTTGTAAGTCTGTGTTGATTTAAAAGTGAAAACAGCTACCCAAAGAAAGCTTCTCTATTCCAGGAAGCATAGACTGTAAAGCAACAATTTGTATCAGCTACTAGATAATAGAGAAAAGTTTGTTTCAGATAAAGCATGATGCCTTTAAAGTTGAAAGTTCAAAGAGGTGAATGGTTTCTTTTAATCTGTATGCCACCATATGAATGGTTTTGCTGTCATATTATTCTGCGTTCTGCAGAGATAATTGCAGAATTCCCATTGAAAAAAAAAAACCAAACACCACTATATATACAGAATTTAAAGCCATATCAATTTAAATGCCTAATAGCAGAAAAGACTGAACAAGAATAGGATGACATGAAGAACAAGAAAGTTAAATGTGACATGCTGATATGTATAAGTTAGTGAAGATGGTAAATTATCTTTCTCTGTTTTTGGAAGTTATTTTTTTCCTAAATAGTAGTATAAAAAGAATAGTAATGGTAACACTGCAGTTGTTATGCTAATTTTGTAGAGAAGTTCTCATTAAAAAATTAATAAAATTCCTCTTAGTTTTTGCCCTTCTGATATATTTTAAATAACATGCATTATTTTAGGGAGAGGGGGAGAAGGGAGAGAACAAATAATCATGCCAGTTCTACTGTATTTGCATAAAGAGTTCATTTGAAATACATATGCTACTCCATGAAACACAGTCTAAGCCTTTAAAATATTGTCCTGTGAGAATATTTATGTAGCCCCTCCAGTACTATAGATGGTAAGATTGTACTTGAATACATTAGTGAATGTAATCAATTTTCTACTTAAGGGATATGTTGCTGGTTTGTATTTTTACAGGAATAATTAGGGATGTCATATGTGTCCTTATGGTTCCTGAGGTTGTGTGAAGTCAGTTATTGTAGAAGAGAGAGTCTGTTGCAGAGATATAGCAAATTAGCATGCTAAAATAAAGAAAGGTGGGGAAGGAAAGGAACAGAAATGCTAAGATCCACAAAATATTAGATTACAAAGGTACTCTAAATTAGGAGTCAAGAAACTATTTCACTCCCTAATTAATAGAGGTAAATAAATACATTTGGGGGCAAAGTAGCTCATCTTGTGTTTTGGGGGAGTGTGAGCTTGATGGTTTTTTTCTGGACATTCCCATCTCACTTCATTGAATGAAGTGCTCTGCTCAGATGATAAAAACTACAAATAATTGTTACGACCTGGTTGCAACTAGTTCATAAATCCCTTGGAGTAAATTAAGGTGAAATGACACCAAATAACTGGTATGAAATTAAGAACAATTTATTAATACAGGGAAAGTGGCATGGTCATAAGTGTCTTGGGTTTCTAAAGACACTGCAAAAAGAGAGAGAAGGAAAAGGAAAAAGAGAAAGAGGATAGAGATTATGAGAGGGAAAGAGATATCACCGCCCTTGGATCCAGTGATGTAAGTTGTTTGTAGAGTTGGTCAGGATCGGTCCTCAGGTGGTGGGCGGGAGCACACACCAGTATCCCAATGGAGAAGGTCTAAATACTTTAGGCCATTTGCATGCAAGATAGGAGAGGGTGGTAACATCCCTTTTGTCTCCCCACCTCTGCTCGCTTCTCATGCTAATTGGGATGCCTGCGCTTTGTAGTCTTATATTATTCTCGATATGAGTCGGTGATCCCCCAAGGGGTGTCTGGTGGTCGTGATTCCCCCCTAGTCGTGGTGTCCGCTGTATAACCCCGCTTCTGCACAAGTGTGGTTGATGCCTTGCAAAGTTGTTGCACATGTAAGCTGGCCCCAAGGAAAATATACCCTATGACCTCCACAGGACTTATCTCTTCCTCCAGCCAGAGTTGTAAATCACAACAATTAAGGCACAGCAAAGGTATTGTTCCATTCCCAAGGCCCTTATCTCTTGCCAGACTTCCAGGCCTTTGTAGCACCCATCCCCTCCTCCAGCCAGAGTTGTCAAACAAGTTGTTTAAGGCATACAAACTCTGTCCGTCACAATAGTGTAATGCAATTTTCTAAGTGCAGTGGAAATGAAGCTGGTATGATTTTACTGCAATAAAAAGTTTTCCAAGCTCATATTCTGAAACAATATGGACAACTTCACATGGTTTGTATGTGCACTACCTGTTAATTTAATGCATGCAGGAAATGAGTGACAAAGGAACTAATCTTGATCCCAGCAGATTTGATGAAATTTTTGTTGTTATGAGCAATTTCAGTTAGTCTCCAGGAAATACTTTGGGCTATAAATATTCCATTAGCATTGGCATTTCAATGCTTATGTCCTGGAAATATTTGTCTAGCTGTGGTCAATTAACACAAAGAAATCCTAATAAAAAAATCTTCTTCCAGCATTGAATAAATCATGTAAAAGAAAAATATTTTGCTAGTATTATAACTCCCTCTACTGGTAAAATATTATTTTCCTTATGATTAATTCCAAAAGCAGACTATAATTAAAAGGGAATGTAACGTGGTATCTCCTTTTTAAAAATATGGCCCCAGGATGGACATTCTAGGACAAAAAAGAATTAGGTCTATGTATTCTTTAAAGACTGGGTAATGCAGGAATTTCAGGCAAGGATTACTGATTTATTCAAGGGAGATTGATTCACAGGGAAAGTAGAATGATATTTGCAGTGAGGAAGTCTACTGGAATTCTCTCAGTAATTTCCTTTAAAAACAAAATACAAAATATGTAAATATGTAAGTAGCTTAAAAATGTTAATACTCTATTACAAGAAAGAAAAATAACAGGAAGTACACGTTATTCCCTGATGCCCACTAAAATGTGAAACAATTAAAGCTTGGTTAAATAATGCAAGCAGTAATGATTATTAAAAAGAAATGGCGGCTGTAAAAATAAACAATGTTCGCCCATCTGTCAAGATGATCAGAAACCTGTAAATCAGTGCAGTATTGATAATAAATATAGTAAATGTGCATTCAGTACACACGTCCACAAATACATATAGGGGAGAAACTGCAGCACAAGACCCTTCTGCTTTTCTAGAACAAAGATGAAAACATCTGTATAAATTCTGTATAAATTTTCCACCAAAAGCACTGGAAAATAAGTACCTGAAATCCTGGCTAAGGTTCTATAAGGATTTGCAGCCTAGAGCATGCTATAATAAGTAAATTTTGCTCTTGTTTTAAAGCACAGCTAGGGGAGTTAGTTAGGCCACCATCTAGCTTTTATATAATACCTTTAGGATGACAGTACTCGCTCTGGAGTCAGGAAGTCTGGTTACTTGCACACAAGTAAATCTCTTCTCCCTCCCAGAAGAGTACAGTAAAAAGCAGTAAGCATACACAAGGATGATCCAAGTTACATTTTAGCAGAATGTGTGACTTTGCAACTTTGAGTAAAGTATTTTGGTCATCACAGTGCATTTTGTGGCACAATGCTCTCTTTCTTCAGAATCTCCCTCTCTCATGGTGATGATGATATGATGGAGATGGTGGCACTGATCATTAACACATTTTTCACTGTGTGTTTTTCCAGAAAGTTATCAAAACTGAATAAAAGATTTAATAATTAACCAAAGACAGTGAAATTATTCTAAAAAAATCTTTACAAAATAATTCAGAAAGTACAAATATGCAACAGAGGGAAACACTGAGAAAAAAAAGAAGAGAACGAAATGGGGTGGGGGGGAGAGAAAGAGAGGACCAGAGGCAATAGGCACAAACTGAAACACAGGAGGTTCCATCTGAACATCAGGAAACACTTTTTACTGTGGAGGTGACCTAGCACTGGCACATGTTGCCCAGGGAGGTTGTGGAGTCTCCGTCCTTGGAGATCTTCAAAAGCCATTTGGATGTGGTACTGAGCAGCAAGCTCTAGGTGACCTTGCTTTGAGTAGGTGGGTTGACCAAGATGATCTCTGGAGGTCCCATATGGCCTCATCTATTCTGTGATTCTGTGAAAAGAAAGGGAAGAGAAAGGAAGGGGAAGAGGAAAGGGAAGGGGAAGGAGAAGATGGAAGGGAGGAAAGAAGAGAGGAAGAGAGGGAGAGAAAGAGGGAGAGAGCAAGGAAGCAAGTAAGGAAGGAAGGCAGGAAGGAAATCAAAGACTGAAAGACTGAACAAAATAGAGAGAGAAAAAAGAAATAGAGAGATGGAGAGAGAGAAAAAGTGTGAGAGAAAGAAAGAAAGAAGGGGAAAATATGCTTCTAACACAGAAAAAAGGAAAAAGAAAAAGCTATGCTGCCCCACATTTGTATGCAGATAATGGCGGTATTTAACCATGTGATCAGATGAATGTCCTTTCTAAACTGTCAGTGTCAAGGTAAATTGATTCATTGCTCATGGTGTGCACTGTCAGCATCTATTGTTATCTTTTCTTTTCTTACTTGTCATTGAGATTAATAACATCAGTGGTGCTATATGCTTGCAGCTTTCTTTCACGTGTCAGTCACTTAAGAAGTTGCTCTGCACAGGTAATTTCTCTTCCATGGATTTCTTTGTAGTACTACTTTGATTAGTTTAAACTGGCAGTAAGAGCACATTGTATCTTCTTCTGAGTACTCACATGTGTTAAATATTTCTGAAAGCTTGATGGTGTAGTCACTGAATACATGTCCACGATCAATGAAAATGTTTCATTACTTTCATTTTTACTACCTTTTGTTTGTGTGCTTTTTTTTCCTCAAACATGGAAGAATGTGGTTGGTGACTATTAGAAGACCTAAAAGAAGAAAGAATACTTTTATATGTACAACACTGAATGAATCTTTCTTTTACTTCAATAATAAAGTGCTATTAAGGAGACATAATTAGAGAAAATAAAGCCTACAATTACAGAAAATAAAGCCTACATACTATAAACTATGAAATCTTACTAGAAGTAGGGCTGGAAAAGATGATAACTGATTTTGATGCAATGGGAATCAGGTTGGAGACACTATTAATAGACTAGTCCTCCAGTTGTTAATATTTTAATTCATTATGCTGAATACAATCCAGAACTTGCTAACAAAATGTCATGATGATGTAAATTTTGAGATATTGCCAAAACAGAAGAGGACTGGAATGTTATCCAGGATGAACTATACAACCCTGTTTGAATAGTAGTCTAAAGCAAATGTGAAAAATATAGTTGTAGAAGTGCAAGATCAATAATTTAGAGCCTAAAAACCAGAATTTCGTTATCAGCTAGGAGCTCAGCAGCTGCAAATATCACTGAAGCAAAAACCTGCATGTGTGAGATTATTCACAAAGAGGAAGAATAATGTGACCCCAGATAGCAAGTTGTTTCCATTTGAGACAGAAAAATATTAAAGCCTTAGTACAAAGGACCAGTGAGTATGTGTCTGTGATACTCTGTGAAGTATTGTGTTTAATTTTGGTAGTACACCTTTAAAGAACTAGAAAATAGCATGCAATGTTGCAGAGGAAATGATCTGTGTTTTACTAAAAATAGTAGCTATGTTAACAGGTTTTGGGTTTGTTTATGATTTTTTAACCCAATGAAACTCATCAGCTAAATGTCTGTCTTGCCAGTCAGAGATAGGGGTGCAGGCAGAAGTCCATGCATCTGAGGCCAAAGAAACCTTATTTTGGCTGCTCAAGGAAGTCTTGGGGCAAAAAACCTGGTCCCCATGGGTGACCTTTAATTACCCTGATATTTGTTAGGAAAAAACCACAGCGGTGCACGACTCGTCCATCAGGTTCCTGCAGTTCATTGAGGACTGCTTCTGGCTACAGAAGCTGGACATGCCAACTAGGAACAGCACATTGCTAGATTTACTGCTCACACACTGAGAAGACTTACTTGACAACATAACTACCAATGGTAGCTCTGGATGCAGTGATCATAACACCGTGGACTTTAAGATCCTGCCTAGCACACTGAAGATCAGTAATAGGACAAAGACCCTGGATTTTGGAAGAGCCAGCTTCAATATGCTCAGACCCCAGCTGCGAGGGATTCCCTGGGAAGCATCCATGTAGGGCAAAGGAGCTTGTGAGTGCTGGGAATTATTCAAGAACAGCCTTCTGGAAGGACAAGAACAGTCCATCCCCCACAAAGGGAAAGGAATAAACCATTAACAATGATCTTCTGGATGTGCTTAAAAGCAAAAAAAGAAGCATACTAGCTATGAAAAGGTGGCCAAATCAGCACCAAGGAATACAGGAACCTTGCTAGAGCATGTAGAGATGGAGTCAGGAAGACTAAGGCTCAGCTAGAACTGAAATTGGCCAAGAAAGGTGTCCAGAAGAAGAAAATTCTTCAGATACATGAGCAATAAACAGAAGCATAGGGAAGATGTAGGCCTACTTCTAAACAGGGCAGGGAAACAAGTTACTAATGCTGATGAGGCAGAGGTTCTCAATACTTTCTTTGCCTCTGTCTTTACCACCACAGTATCAAGCAGCTATGACAACACATGTGTCAACTCACCAGCAGTGGAGAAAGGGCTAGTCTGCAGCCTCTTGCAAGGGCTCAACCTATATGAATCTATGGGCTTGGATGGAATCCACCCCAGGGTGTTAAGAGAAATGGCTGACATTGTTGCAAGGCTACTGTCTATAATCTTTGAAAAGTGGTGGAGATCAGGGGATATCCCTGATGACTGAAGGAGGGAAAATGTCACATACAACTACAAGAAGGGCCCAAAAGTGGACCCAGGAAACTACAGGCCCATTAGTCTTACTGTAGTCCCTGGGAAAGTAATGGAACAAGTCCTCCTAGAAACTATAGGAAATCAAATGAAGCAGGTGGTTGGGAAAAGCCAGCATGGATTTATCAATGGGCAAATCACGCCAGAGTAACCTGATCACCATCTAGAACAAAATGACATTGCCTGTAAAGATGGAGACAGCAGTGGATGCTGTTTACCAGGTCTTCAACAAAGCATTCGACACAGTTTCCCACACCCTTCTCCTGGACAAACTGGCAAGATACAGTTTGGATGGGTGGTCTGTGAGATGGTGTGAGAGACTGAAATGTAAAGTGATTGTCTCAAAGCTTGCTTGTGTGCACTGGTTTGACAAATAAGACAACAGAACTGTGGAACTCACAAACTTGTTGCTCCTGCTTATCAGTTGCCGACCATTATCCGGGTTGAGTGAGCAGCCCACCAAGAACATCCTGTTTACTGTAGACGATCATGCAAAGGCCAAGTGATAAGCGAGACGCAAAGCGCATGAACTGCACATGGGATGCATGCGCACGTGCAAAACTGTAACCATATTGTTGCCAAGACACCGTTGTCAAGACGACGGAACCCCCTTCCTCATCTACATGGTATAGAGGAAGACCATCCCCAAGACATGGTGCTGCACCACCACCAGAAGACCAAACACTGAAGACAAACAGAGGACCTGTGGGACACTGCTGGATCCTGGGTGGTGACTATCCTTCTGTTCTGTCTTCAATCCCAGCTTATTTTTCCTTCTGTCTCTTGGTTTCCTTTCCGTGTCTTTCTTCCTCTTTTGCAGAATATCGTTATCCACTTATAGACTATCATTATCCGAGTAAACATAGCCCATTGTGAATCAATATCATGCCTCTTTTGTGCTTTATCTTTGTCTCAAGGACCAACTAAGAACCTTTCGTAGGGGAGGGGAAACCCTGCTCCTGAGTGCACTAGGAGGGAAGGGAGGGGGAAAATTATTTTTAGGGGACTCTAAACCATACAGGTAGGGGTGACCGTGGAGTTTTTAAGGGCTCTAATCCATGCAGGTGGGGCTGACCATGGAGTTTTTTAGGGGGCTCTGTCCCGTGCTGGCTGGGAGGTGCTGACCGAAGAGGGCTGCAATCTGATCAATCATAGCTGGTGAACCCCCCTCCAGGGGAACCATACCGGTTCTTGACAGATGGGTAGGAAATTGTCTAATAGGCCACACTCAGAGAGTGGTGATCAATGGTTTTTACTCAGACTGGCAGCCTGTCACAAATGGGATCCCCCAGAGACTGATACTGGGCTCCACACTGTTCAACATCTTCTTAAATTGTCTGGATGACAGGATCGAAAGCACCCTCACCAGCTTTGCTGACAACACTAACCTGGGTGATGAGGTCGACACATTTGAAGGGAGAGCCATCTAACAGAGAGACCTGGACAGGCTGGAAGAGTGGACTAGCAAGAACTGTATGAAGTTTAATGAAGACAAGTCCCTGCACCTGGGATGATATAACCAAAGAGCCCAATACAGGCTAGGATCCTTGTGGTTGGGGAGCAGGCTTGCTGAAAAGAATTCAGAGGTCCTGGTGGACAACAAGCTGAACTTGAGTCAGCAATGTTCTGCTGCAGCAACAAAAGCAAATCAGACACTGGGCTGCATCGGCAGGGGCATTGCTAGCAGTGATACAGATGTGATCATCTCACTCTACTCAATGCCTGTCCAGCTGCACCTGGGATACTGTGTCCTGTTCTGGTCCCCACAATCCAAGAGAGATGCAGACAGACTAGAGAGGATCAAAAACAGGGCCATGAAGATGGCCAAAGGGCTGGAGAACCTGCCCTATGAGGAAAGACTAATAAAAATTCCTGGGGATGAGAAGGCTCAGGGGCACCTAGTCACAGTGTTCCAGTATGTAAAGGGCAGATACAAAGAGGACAGAGGCTCTCTCTTCACAAGGGTCACATGGAAAAGACAAGGGGCAACAGGTACAAATTGCACCAGAAGAGGTTTCATCTCAATATAAGAAAGAATTTTTTTGTGCTGAGAGCAATCAATTACTGGAACAACTTTCCCAGGGATGTGGTAAAGTCTCCATCACTGAAGGTTTTCAAGATGCAATTTGTCAGGGTGTTATATAATTTCATCTAGGCTCCCTTTCCCATGGACCAGATTATCTTTTGAGACCCCTTCCAACCTGGGCTGTTCTGTTTCTTTTTCTTATCTTCTATAAAGTAGGTCCATAGTAAGACAGATGAGAACTAACCTCTGAGAGATTTAGAATTACTTAGGATTTAGGGAATAAATTGATCTAAATAATATCCCTGGAAGACTCCAGAAGAGACTGCAACTGCTTTTCAATGAAAAATAGATCAGTGAATTAAATCTGACACACTGGACATGCAGATTTGCTGTGTGGAATTAATTTATCAGAAATTTTTACAATATGGATACATGTATCTGAATCAATTGCTCTAGGATGCCTTAGTAGTCAATGGAAAACAAGAAAAAAAAAACATTGCAAGGGCAGGATTCATCTGCTTATTTTAGATTTTTATTTTAAGATGAGATTCTAAAAATGCCTATTTCTCTTCCATGACAATGAAGATCACTTAAAGCGGCAAGCTTAGACAAGAAGCCTATACTGTGTAAAATTAATTTTGGACAGGTGAATCATCACTGAGTCTGTGATTGGTTGTGCCAAATATACATCATTCAAGAGAACTAAATGCAGAGAGAGGAATAGTGGCCTTTCAGATTTCATCTTAGCCTAAACAGAGTAATTATTGTGGGAGTTTTCCTGACCTCTGTCTTTTTTTAAAGATTTATCATTGTGCTGTTCAATTTGGAATGCTGTATATAAATATTTGAATTGTCACTTGCCATGCCTTGGGTTTTGTTTAGTGTGATTTCCAAGTAAGTGTTTAATTTCATGGCATATCCTTCCGAAAGCGATGCTGTCCTTCCACTGTCCTACTAGGCCATCCCAGCTAAGTGCTAAGCTGTCAACACAAGGCTCTGCGGTATCTGAAAGCTAGTACAGTATTTCTGCAGAATCTGCATATCCTAATTTTAGAGATAGTAGTGCAGGCGGTCAGGAGAGAAAAAGTATTTTCCAGTGGCTAGCAGGAATCAGGAAAGATCTGTTGGCAGTAACAGAAAAGCAGGGAATAGTTGAATCTTATGTGCCCTGAGAGAATTTTTTAAAAATACCCTTGCAGTCTGGGCAACCTGTTACATGCATGTAAAAAAACCTTAAAATAAATTAAAAAGACTGGTGAGTGTCTGTGGTGAGAATCAATCACAATAAAATAAAAGTAATAAATATTTAGTTACATTATCTGCCAAATTCTGCTGCCTACTACAAGCTGTAAATATATTGCAAGGTGGGCATAACCTCATTTACAATGAAGTCAGTGACCAAACTGCCACACAAACAACTGGAGAGTTATGCCATTGGTGGTCACTTCCTCAGTTTGAAAGAAAAAAAACCTACAGAATCTTTAAGCTATAAATTTAGTATAGACTGAACTGAAACTTAAATTAAAATTCACTGTAAATAAAATTTGGCTATATATTCTGTGTAATCTGCTATCAGTGAAAATCATTATTACAAAACATTAACAAAAATGAAGATCTGGCCAACTACCTTAAAATTAGAAGGTAATTTGTAATATAATATCTCATTCTCCACAGAGTAACAACCACAAAATTTTGATTTTTTTCAACAGGAGTTGTGCATAAAAATACAAGATGATATATATGAAGCTATCAATATTTGATCTTGATAGACATTTTTTCTGTTTATTGAAGGATTACTTAATATGAAAGAGTTTTGAATAGTAATGAATATGGTGAATCATTTCTGTTAATATTCACCTTTGTCAGTTTCTAGAAGCTTCATATCTGACACAGACATAAATTCTTCTATATTTCAAGGCCATACTTTGATTTAAATTGAAGTAGTGAAAGAAAGCAGCAAAACAAAAGCATGAACTCCCACGTACTTTAGCAATATATACTTGTGTGTTTGTACATGAATACATACACATATTTATATATACATATTTGCATACATTATGTGCATACACATATATATATATAAACACTTACTCACAGTTAGCCAAACAACTTTATTAGTATGCTGCTAATTCTAAGCGACTTCCCTGTTTTGTTATTTCAAGAAGTTGTCTACCAGAATTCTATAAATCTACACAGACTAATGTTTATAGTTGAGTAATGCTTAATGGAGATTATTTCATGCAAAGAATGCTTATTTCTAAAGTTTCGTTTGCTCAGAAAGGAGGGTAATGGGCCACATTAACATTGTGGGATTCATGCTTGGAGCTGTTGTCAAGCAGTGCTCTGCACAGTAGAGCATTTATTGAAACAAGTAATGCAACATGTCTGAAAAAACATGTCTCACCTGGAAAAAGAACTATATCATTAACCCTTATAACATTGTTCACTGTTTTCTCACAACTATGTTGAAATGAATTGAAATGAATCGCTGTTCAAGGCAATATTTCAATTGAACATTTTGTATTCAGCTTGGTATATATTTGGGGTTGTGTGCATACACACTTGAAAGTGTGCAAACAAATGTGCAAAATTAGACTGAGGTTAGCACTGCACCATCAATTTAAATAAGGCCTAGATATAAGCAGAGTATACATAGAAGTAAATTTGCTTAATGCTATGTTCAGTATTATATTAACTTCTGTGTTTAGTAAATTTGCAGAAATTATAGAAAACTGAAAAACTAGAAGCTCTGTCACAATAAAGTGTAAGCTGAATTATTTCTGTCAGTTACAACCAATCTATTACAGTTCTACAAATATTTCTGTGAGGTAGGCAGCACTGTAATTTACCTTAATTTACCTATTTTTTCACAGTGTATTTATAAGGAGCTATTAAATAGAATATGACGTAAGAAGCTATTCATCTCAAGTGCCTAAAAGTTATAAAACCAAGAACTATGAAAGGATGTAAATGAATGTGAAAGAATGTAAATGAAAAAAAAACACCAGACGAGTAAAAAACCCCATAAAACTCTCAAAACTATTAGTTTATTTTCGTTGCAGTGAAATCCCAAAACTTAGGAGTGCCATAAGGTTCCCTAATTAGTCTGATTCTGTCTTACTTGTTTAAGAGATCTAGAGAACAGGTTTGACAGATAAATGTCATAATTTGAAGGTGGCAAAATTACAGTTAGTGAAATCCGGGACGTAAGAGGTACTAGAAGAGCATTTTGAACAGATGACAAATAGGCTTTGATCAGTCATCCTCAGTCAAAGAAGTAATCTGTTCTCACTTGAATAGTTACAATAGTTTGAAATTACTTCAGAACAGAAGGGGTCTTTTTAATTTATTTAGATCAACTTGAAGATTTGCAAATGCTTTCAAAAATAGTGATTTTATACTAATGGTAGTTGTACATGTTTAAACTAGCTGTGAATTTTCCTTTCCATTTTTTTTCTGAGAAAAATTTTCTTTTTCAAAAAAAAAGGGAGTTATCTGGGAAGAAAATTAATTTTACTTCAAAACTTCTGCTTTCAGAATTACAACTTCTTAAAGGAAAATTTCTCCAGTTCAGAATGAACTAGAACTATATTGAAAAATATAGTTATAACAGAGATGTATAATCATCGTATTATAGCATATATTGAAATCAATAGCAGAGGTCAATATATGATGTACTGTTTTGTTGTATTCTCACTTCACCAATTCACACGCACCAGACTGTAATAACCTTTTTTAAATTTTATTTTACTATACTATAATATTATATCATATCATAATTATATAATATAATATATTATTATACAATATAATGAGAGTGTAATACTATAACATTATTATAATAAAAAGCTCATAGGCTTGTCACTTAAGACTAAATTAAAAGAAAAGCACTTATGCGTTTAGAAGCTAGGCAAGCTCCACTCCGTAAAGTAAACCTTCATTCTTTACTATATACCTTAGCTCTACATGCAGAGTATAGGCAAAATTAGGCACTTCAGAATGCTGTCATACCAAATGCTAAACAAAGAACTGGCTAAAGCAAACCAGCAGGAAAATGTTGAGGCTGGAGGATAATACTTCACTCAGGCTTACTCACATGTGCAATAAACAATCTCAGACATTCTATGATGCAGTAATTTGTGTGGGACAGTTTCGCCCTATTAATGTTTGCTCAGTCTAGCTGATCAAGTTACTCAAGGGATTGGATGATATTTAAAATACTCATTAGGCTTAATTATCAGTTGATAATTGAATTTCTCAATGCTTCCAAATGAAATATTACTGTATATCCATAGACATAAAAATTTAAGGCATTTTAAAGTCACACAATTAATTGTCTTGGAATTTAGGTGATGATAATTTATTTAAGAAATACCTATTTATATATCAGGGAAAGCTAATAACAAAATTAATTAACTGCTTCATTCCTTTTTACTTTGATCAGAGGGAATGAAGCAGTCAATTGATGCTAAGTAGCGAGGATATCATTAGACACATTTAATATATAAAAAAGAAAGTCACTGCAATATATTTTATAAGTTTAAGCTTATGTAAAACATCTTCCCTGGAATTCCAAACTTTGTGTAATTCCACCAAGATGAACTGGTACAGTAAAAAGTATTTCAAATGGCATTCTTGATGTTTTGATGATTGTATCCAACAACTTTCTTCAAGCTGTAGACAAGAAGGTGATTCTTTCTGTTAAAAATTAAATCAGCTTCATGCAACTCTTACGTTATCAAAATGTGTTGACTTTTAAAGATCGAATCACCAAAGGCCTTGTGTTGCTGACAAATCCTTTTTAAATTATTAAACCTGAACAAGTACTTGCTAGTTAAAGATGTCTGGTCAGTTACTGAGGTTAGTGAGAATCAGTCTAGATCCAGAGTACATGGAACAAAATAGTGCTTGAATCTAATTTAGCTAGAGAAGGAATGCTCAGTGCTAAGGCTAACAAATGTTCACTGACTTTAATCCAGGAGAATGCATTTAACATATCTAACATATCTGTGTAGTAGTGTAATTATGAACATTCAGAAACAGTAGCTATCAGAAACAAGTGCCCAGAAGTTATGTAATTATCATTTAGCTTTTTGCAATATTTTAGGAGTGCTGAAGGGGCTAATTGAAGATAAAGTTTGGTCATTTTCACTTATTCTGTACCTGGTTCTGAATTATCTTTTATCCCTATGGAGATTTGCATTCATTATAATTGCAGAATGCCTAAAGATTACATTCTGAATCGCTTCCAGTGACATGTGCATTTGATAGTGTTACGAGTTTGAGTTTTAATGGTCTTGGGAAGCTTAAATGGTATTAAATTTTTATTAACTAAGGATTTTCTCAGTGTAATTGAATAACTGGAAACACCCAAAGCTAACTTGAATGAACAGAGATTAAAACTATACAATAAATTGCAAAATAAATCTTAGATTTTACAGCAAAGAATATAACTTGATATAAAGTTTAAGTAAAAAGTGTTGACAGTTCATATTTACTTGTTCAATGGTACATTTGTTCAATCTTCAGCTCAGTTTATTCTGCAGACTTTTGTAAGAGATACTAGACTTAACCCAGGGAGCTTTTATTCTTTATGCTATGGTTTTGTTTCCAGTCTCCATGAACCAGTACTTTTAAATACAGAATAGACTTCTAAATCATCATATGAATTAATGTGCTAATAGTATCTCAATACAATTAAGGTTTTCAACTATTTGTTACCTGCTACAGTAAAAATATAAAATCAATTTCTCTCAGGAAGTTAGAGAATATCCACTTCTAAGAATTTTTTTTTTTCAAAATATAGCTAAACCAAAATGTTAGTAAAGTTGAAGATCAGAATTATTTGTAAAAAATAGAATTGGAATTTATACTGCAAAAGTCACCAGAAAGTCACCATAATTCTATACTATCAGAAACCATAGGTAAAGAGAAAATAGCAATGGATTAATTTAAGAAAATAGTTGGAGAATACATATATAAGAAATACATATTTATATATGTTTGTAAATTTAATAATAAAAAAATAAAAATAAAACAATGCTACATTTTTGTAACATTTGTGTAACACATACATATATATATTTAAGGAAATTATAAATGCACACATACACAGAATAAGAATGTTATTTGTAGTAGAAAAATTTGTAGCAATAGGAAGAGTCATAGTAGATTCCAACTGTGTTCCAGGAAAAATATTCTAACTCTGGATTTAAGAAATTTGTGTAAGAAACTTGATGAGGTACTTCTTTGACCTATCCTCCTCCATAGTGAAAAAGGAGGGCAATGCCAGTAGACGTGCCAGAAGCTTCCCTAAAAATGGACTCAGAGTCATGATGCTCTCTGTTTTCAGTAGGAGTTGTTGAGCATGATTAAAATCCTATTAAAATAGTTCACTCAGGCTACAAAAATTTAATTTTATGTACTCCCTACCACTTGGTCTATATTACTATTATTATATAAAAAGCTGGTAATTCATGAATAATATTAGCCTCTGTCTTGCAGTGCTTACTATCTATAATCACATGGTAGATAAGAATATTAAATAACTAGATTTATACCAAAGCATCATCTGAAATAGAGTTTACATGTATCAGATAATGGACAAATTTTGCAGCTTGTGAAAAGGCTGAAATTATTTGCTATTGTCATTAGCTCTAATACATCATCCTTTTAAAACACAGACTATGTCTTCACAGGCATCTATTTGCCGTTCAGTACAATGTGGTACTTGAATACTGTAGGTGGAAGATAATTCCAGACTCTGGAAATAAATATGATGAAATATTTATTTATTTTCAGTGGTACACACAGCTGTTAATGAGCAAAGCAAAGCTATATATGATTTGCAAATCAGAGACATTTCCAATTTTCTTTATTTTTCATTTACCAGATCTGTAACTTTTAATTTGCAGAACTTGGAACAAAGTGGATTCACGCTAATATTTTGTAGCATGTGTGAGTATCACTGTTTAGAAGGAGTAAAAAATAGTATAGTGTTATCTGATTCCTTGAAAGTATGAAAAGAAAGGAATACTTAATTTAAGAAATGGTAATCTATTTGTTCCACTCTTTATAATAATTTCTGTTGGTTTGTGGCTACTTGTAGGGTGAATGCCAGAAGTTTTGCAGCAAGTTTTGAGGTTTTGAAGCATGTTTTTACTATGGACTTTAAAACAAAACCATTGAAATTTTTCAAAATAGGCTTGTACTGAAATAATTTATTTTACATTTAAATGGGCAGGTTTCAGATTCTTGCATATTTCTACTTTGCTTTGTAATTCACTGATCAGAAAGTCCATGCTGAATCTCAGAAAATGTCATAGTGAAAATAACTTCAAAATCAACATGTTTGTGCTTGTTCCAGCTTTGCCAGAACAGAAAAACTTCAGCAGGGAAAAGCTTAGCAGAAAAAGCTTTGAACCACTCTGGCTTCTCCATATCACAGTAATTAACTTCAAATTATATGCCTATCAAAGATTTATAGGCTTTAAACCTGTGCCTATTGGCCCATCATGAAAAAAGTAATTAATATCATAAACCACAAAGCTGACTAATGATGCATTGATCTGCCATGGAGTTGCCTTTTTTGTGCTTGGTTAATGGACATCTGAGATACATGAAACACTCCCCAAACCAGAATAACAGTCTGAGAATGCCTGGTTTGTTTCCAGAGAGTTCTTGAGCAATCTTCCTATTTTTCTAAGGACATATTACAGACATAGTGGTTGAAATTGTGTCAAGACAGTGTGACCACCAAGAGACACAAATACAACACTGAAGTTCTGGTTTTGCACAAAGCTGTAGAATTTTGTGTCTCAAATGAAAGAAAAAAATAACGTGCCAGTGATATTGCCATAATTGAATAGATATTAATAAAAAGTTGTTGAAAAAACTAATGTATACACAAGTATGTATGTAACAGACCCTATTTTTTGAGTGAACTATTCCTAAACCTTAGGACAATAATGTATTTGTGACTATTCAGTTAGTCTAAATCAGCTAGATGCATGACTATGTTGTGCTAACAAAACATTAAGCTATGCTATCAAGAGGCCACGTCTTAAAGGCTACTGAAAAAAAACAAATCTAAAAAAAAGCCAAAAACCAAACTCAACCTGAAAAAAATGGAACCTCTAACCTTATTAGAAAAATAAGATTTCCTCTTGGAAAATCTTATTATTCTAATAGCAAGGACCATATCCTTCTCACACCTTAGCTCCTGGCAAATTAGTGGCTGGCTGATAGGTATATACTGTTGATGCTGAAAAAAGATAGTTGATGCTTCTGACAATTGCTTGTAAGTCTATTTGCACTTTGGGTTATTTGTAAAACTTTTATTGAATCTAAGCCAGATCAAAATGAAGTCGTTTATGTATGTCAATTTAAAAAAATATTTCTTGTGGGTCAAAGTCAAGTATCTTAAATTAAGAAACACTGTCCACAATAACATGCGACCAGGTAAGAATCTAGTGTTGAAGTAAATTTCCACTTCCTGAAGTCAACTGAGAAGGATTTACTGTAATTAAACTAAGAAAATCAAAAACAGATAGAGTTGTAGAGACCTGAGCTGACTTCAGAGAGAGAGTTTCCAGAGACTGAGGGAGAACCTGGGGGTTTCTTGCTGCCCGTGATGTTCACCTATTTTTCTCCAGTTACAGCTTAAATGCAAAGTTTATAAGCAAATCTGAAATGGACCTCTAACCTAAGATCCTCTCCCTTCCCACTGTAAGCTCCTTCATTCTTTACCCACTAGGATCTTGCCTTCATTTCTCCTTGATGAAACATAGAATCATAAAATCATAGAACAGCCCAGACTGGAAGGGACCTCAAAAGATAATCTAGTCCAGCTTTTCATGGAAAAGGGAGCCTAGATGAGATTACGTAGCACCCTGTCCAATAGCATCTTGAAAACCTCCGGTGATGGGGACTCTACTATGTCTCTGGGGAGGTTGTTCCAGTGATTGATTGTTCTTGTTGTAAAAAATTACTTTCTTATGTCAAGATGAAACCTCTCCTGGTGCAATTTATACCTGTTGCCTCTTGTCTTGTCCATGTGGTTCCTTGTGAAGAGAGCACCTCTGTCCTCTTTGTGGCTGCCCTTTAATTACTGTGACCCAGCTTTATTAAGAAAGTAAAATATTTCCATTTCAAAACTCCCTGTAGATTTTAATTGCTTAAAAATGGAAAAATGGAGATTTAAATCCCTGAGAAAGAGCAGGGCCTATAATCAGGCTCCCGATTCTCAGTCTAAATGTTCAATAGGCAATTTTGAACAAGATGGGCCTATTAGCGGACGTCAGAAAAATTGCCCATGGTCTTCTAGTGTCTCTTCTCATGAAAGTACTCAGTGCTTTGAATGTTATGTGGGTGGGGTCCTGATTCAGAAGGCCAAAATTATTAAGGGACAGAAGTTTGAAACATTCTACTTGGAATTTCTGTTGCCTAGCTGTAACCAGCTGCTTTCTCAAAAAGCTATACTGGCATTCACATTCCTCATAGAGGTGTACAGAATCTTTATACAGCCATTTTCCTAAACCAACAAAAAAAATGGATTTGCCAACATGAGAGGGGAAGCTCTGTGCATAACTCTGCTGAGACATCTGTCTCATTCCAATAAATGTAAAGGTAGTCCATGAAGCTATGCTGGCCATATTAAAACAATTTTATAGGGCTAGGTGCTTAATAGCTAAGCCAAGCTGCTTGGAGAAATTAGTTTTGTCTCATTTTAGACTAATTCAACATAGCATAATTCATCTGAGCAAAAGTAGATTTTAGACTAAGTTATGTTGCATTGATTATTTGAATAGATACCTAGACAGCTTGAGCAACTTGGGTCTTAAACCTTTTCTATCATCTCGATTATCTTGTTCTCCCCTATTAAAGTTTTAAGTCACAGTTTATCTGCACAGGTTTCATTGCATACTTTTCCTTGCTCTCTATTTATTTTTACAAATGCTCCCTCCTTAAAATATCTTCATAGGTAATGTAAAGCTGAGGGGGATTATATTAAATTTTAGAGATCTGAGGTGTGTGTTTGTCAATTTTTCATAATTTACACCTCTACTTCTTTAATTCCTCATCTCCCAGTTTTCATAGGTTTAAGCACATCTGGACATTAATTTCACGAAGAACCAAAAGCATGACTGAGCAAACTATGTTCAGCTAATGTCAGACCTATAAAGATATACATTGTTTGATAACCGTTTTAATAAAATAGAGTTCTACACTAAAAAAAAAACACACCCCTAAGTGCCCCCAAAACACAACTACACTTAGATCAATTTACTCTAACCTGCAGACAAGAAGTGGAGGAGGAAAAAATTTGAACTAAAAAATGTATAAATTCCATTATATTGATGCATAAAACCAGCATACTAACGTGTTCGTTAGGCATTGGCCAAACATTTGTCTACCTTTTGTTACAATAATGTAATAAGGCATTCTCTAATACTTCTGTGGAATATACAAGTTGTCTTGTTTGAACAAAGTAAAAAACCTCAATATATAGCAAGATGGTTGTGTATCTGATTGTGCAATTATTCATACAGTCTCATACGCATTTTACATACTTCTAGAACCATATTCTTGAACTGACTTGCAGATATGCGAGAGGAAGCATATCTGAACCAAATGGCAAATTTTTCATCTTAGAAATCATTGCTCAATTAGCATATGAAGTTGTCTCTGGGAGGCATTTCAAGTCTTATGCAGATACCATGAATACATTGTGAATTTCAGAGTTCCAGGATGTCTGCAAAATGGACTATAAGGCTAACTGTAAGGCATATTGCAAATAGTCCCCGATACAAGTAAGTCTACTAAATATTCGAGTAAAAAAGGTGTTGGGTTCCTCACTAGCAGATTTCTTTCACAATAATTTCAAGAAACTTGGAAAAGTTACTAAGAATAATAACTGTCAGACATCTAGCAATTTATATGTAGTGACATAGTTTGATGAATTCTCTTTCAATCCTTCATCACATTGCTACAATTCAACTTTGTGTGCTTGCACACATAGATATATATAAATATTTGTGTGCTTTGTGTATTACAGAATCACAGAATGTTAGGGATTGGAAGGGACCTCGAAAGATCATCTAGTCCAATCCCCCTGCCGGGGCAGGATTGCCTAGATAATATCACACAGGAACGCGTCCAGGTGGGTTTTGAATGTCTCCAGAGAAGGAGGCTCCACAACTTCTCTGGGCAGCCTGTTCCAGTGTTCGGTCACCCTCACCATAAAGAAGTTTTTCCTCCTATTTAAGTGGAACCTCCTGTGTTCCAGCTTGTACCCATTGCCCCTTGTCCTGTCAAGGGATGTCACTGAGAAGAGCCTGGCTCCATCCTCATGACACTTGCCCTTTACATATTTATAAACATTATGAGGTCACCCCTCAGTCTCTTCTTCTCCAAGCTAAAGAGACCCAGCTCCCTCAGCCTCTCCTCATAAGGGAGATGTTCCACTCCCTTAATCATCTTCGTGGCTCTGCGCTGGACTCTCTCTAGCAGTTCCCTGTCCTTCTTGAACCGAGGGGCCCAGAACTGGACACAATACTCCAGATGCGGCCTCACGAGGGCAGAGTAGAGGGGGAGGAGAACCTCTCTCGACTTGCTGACCACACCCCTTCTAATATACCCCAGGATGCCATTGGCCTTCTTAGCCACAAGGGCACACTGCTGGCTCATGGTCATCCTGCTGTCCACTAGGACCCCCAGGTCCCTTTCCCCTACGCTGCTCTCCAACAGGTCTGCCCCCAACTTGTACTGGTACATGGGGTTGTTCTTGCCCAGATGCAGGACTCTACACTTGCCCTTGTTATATTTCATTAAATTTCTCCCCGCCCAACTCTCCAGCCTGTCCAGGTCTCTCTGAATGGCTGCGCAGCCTTCCGGTGCATCAGCTACTCCTCACAGTTTTGTGTCAACTTGCTGACAGTACACTCTATTCCCTCATCCAAGTCATTAATGAATATATTGAATAGAACTGGTCCCAGTACCGACCCTTGAGGGACTCCGCTAGACACAGACCTCCAACAGGACTCTGTCCCATTGACCACCACTCTCTGGCTTCTTTCCTTCAGCCAGTTCACAATCCACCTCACTACCCGATCATCCAGACCACACTTCCTCAGTTTAGCTGCGAGGATGCTGTGGGAGACCGTGTCAAACGCTTTACTGAAATCGAGATAGACCACATCCACAGCTTTACCATCATCTATCCACCTGGTTACATCCTCATAAAAGGCTATCAAGTTGGTTAAGCATGACTTCCCGTTGGTGAAGCCATGCTGAGTGCCCCTAATGATCCCCCTATCCTTGATGTGCCTAGAGACAGCACCAAGGACAAGTTGTTCCCTCACCTTTCCGGGGATGGAGGTGAGGCTGACTGGTCTATAGTTACCCGGGTCCTCCTTCTTGCCCTTCTTGAAGACTGGAGTGACATTCGCTTTTCTCCAGTCCTCAGGCACCTCTCCCGTTGCCCACGACTTAGCAAAGATGATGGAGAGTGGCCTAGCAATGACTTCCGCCAGCTCCCTCAGCATCCGCGGGTGCATCCCATCAGGGCTCATGGATTTATGGACGTCCAGATTACTTAATTTGTCCCTGACCCAGCCCTCATCAACCAAGACAGATTCCTCCTCTATCCTGACTTCTTCTGGGGTCTCAGGGGTCCGGGGCTCCTCAGGACAGCCTCCAACAGTATAGACAGAGGCAAAGAAGGCATTCAGTAACTCCGCCTTCTTTTTATCCTCTGTCTCCAGGGCCCCCACCTCATTCATCAGTGGGCCTATATTGCCTCTAGTGTTGGCTTTACCTGCAATGTATTTGAAGAAGCCCTTTCTGTTGTCCTTGACCTCTCTTGCAAGGTTTAATTCCAAGGAGGCCTTAGCTTTCCTAGTTGCCTCCCTACATCCTCTGACAACAGACTTCTATTCCTCCCAAGTGGCCAGCCCCTCCTTCCATCATCTGTACAACTTCTTCTTCCACTTGAGTTTGCCCAGCAGTTCCCTATTCAACCATGCAGGTCTCCTGGTACCCTTCCTTGACTTCCTACCTGCTGGGATGCTCTGATCTTGAGCTCGGAAGAAGCAGTCCTTGAATGCTAACCAACTATCTTGGGCCCCCTTACCTTCTAGTACCCTGTCCCATGGGATTTCCCCTAGCAATTGCTTGAAAAGGCCAAAGTTGGCCCTCCTGAAGTCCAGGGTTGTGATTCTGCTAGCTATTCTGTTCCTGCCACATGAGATCCTGAACTCTACCATCTCATGGTTACTACAACCAAGGCTGCCCTCAACCTTTACCTCTTCATCCAGACCCTCCTTGTTAGTGAGGATAAGATCCAGCAGCGCTCCTCTCCTACTTGGCTCATCCACCATTTGCATCAGAAAGTTATCATCAATGCACTGGAGGAAGCTCCTGGACTGACGATGGCTGGCTGAGTAGGCCTCCCAGCAAATATCAGGGTAGTTGAAATCCCCCATGACAACCAGACTCTGTAATTGCGAGACTGCTCTCAGATGCCTGTAGAAGGCCTCATCACCCTCCTCATCCTGATCCGGTGGCCTGTAATAGACACCCACAACAGTATCACCCCTTCCAGCCTGCCCCTTAATTCACACCCACAAACTCTCAACTGGCTCCTGATCCGCCCCTGGACAGAACTCAATACATTCTAGCTGCTCACTCACATAAAGAGCAACTCCACCACCTCTCCTTAGCAGCCTGTCTTTCCTGAACAGGACATAGCCATCCATGACCACATTCCAGTCATGCGAGGCATCCCACCAAGTCTCTGTGATTGCCACTAGATCATAGCCCCCTGACCGAACACGGATTTCCAACTCCTCCTGTTTATTCCCCATGCTGCGTGCATTGGTGTACAGGCATTTCAGGGAGCGAGCTGAGCACACCGATTTCACCCCAGGGGGATGGGGGGCCTCCTGGTCTACCTCAACACTAGAGCATTGTCCCAGTGGTGCAAGCCCAGCTACTACCCCATCCCCCTTCGAATCTAGTTTAAAGCTCTCCGAATGAGCCCTGCTAATTCCTGTCCCAGAATCCTTTTGCCCCTACGACATAAACCTTTCCCATGTATTACCGTCACACCCGGTGTCTTATAAAACCAGCCATTATCAAAGAACCCAAAGCCCTGCCTGTAGCACCAGTCTCGTAGCCAGGCATTAATAGAGAGAATCCTACTATTCCATCCCACGTCATCACCTGAAAATGGAAGGAGGGAGGAGAAAACAACTTGTGCCCCAGACTCTTTCACCAACCGTCCTAGGGCCTCGTAGTCTTTCTTCATCCCCCTCAGACTACAGGATGCAGCTTCTTCCCCACCTGTCTGGAAGATCAGCAGGGGGTAGTAGTCTGTGGCCTTCACCAGGTTGGGGAGTTGCCTGGTGATATCCATGATTCAGGCTCCAGGCAGGCTGCAGACCTCCCTGTGATGGGGGTCAGCTCTGCATATTGGGTCCTCAGTTCCCTTTAGGAAGGAGTCTCCAACCACTAAAACTCTTCTTCCTTGTGGAGGAGGTAGCTATACGCCTGTCAGGTTTTTCTGACTGTGGTGGGACCTCTGATATAGGTTGCCTCTCCACCACATCCCCATTGGACCGGCTGTATTCCACTAGGGCTTCATATCTATTGCTCAGAGGCACCTGTGGAGGCAAGGTAGGCAAGGAGGGCACTCGCCTTTTGCCACGGCCATAGACTTGCCTCCACTCACTCCTCTCCTCTAGGTTACTGTTTTCCACCTGAGAGGGGCAGAGTACAGGGGTCCCTCGATCCTGGGAGCTCTCTGGCAGGTGCTCCCATTTTTGTTGCAGGGAGGGCAGAGCCTGGCTCCACCAGTCTATCTCCATTTCAGCCTCCCGAATGCTCCTAAGCCTTTCTACTTCTGCTTGAAGCCTTTCAACCTGGTTTTGCAGCTGTGCCTCTCGGCCGAGCAGATCATCTACTTGCTCACAGCCCACACAGCCCCCTGACACCACAGAGACGCTCTAGCATTCACTGCAGCCGGCAACCTGCACCATCGCCTCCTTCCGTGGGAGCTCTGTCTGGGTTCCCACATCCATTTTGGTCTTCTTCCGCCGGGTAGATACCATTGTTCTTTCACTGAGTTGGGAAATACCTGTTGGTGACACCCCTGGTTCACAGCTCCTTGGCACCTTCCTCGCCTTGTGCACTGGGAGGGAGTCAGAGCCCTCCCCAACGAGCTGCAAACTGCTGCGGCCTCTCCTGCCCTGGGATACACCCAGTCACTGCTGACTCACACAGTCACTGCTGACTCTCCCTCTCCCCTCTGGCCAGGGACTAGTCCCTCCCCTCCAGGAGGCTTTTTATCACCCAATCAATCAATCAATCAATCACCCAATCAACAGGGGGTGGTGCTTTTAAATCGCTTAAATCGCCCGCGGTGCCCCCAGCTACCCCCCCTCCTCTCCTGATTTGTTGCTGGGAACTTCCGGGTCTGGAGTGAGGGGGAAGAAGCTCGTGTCTGCTGCTCCAGGGGCTGCTGCTCCAGGGGGGTCACGAGTACGAAAACCGCCCGGTTACAGCCTGATGCTGCCCTTGCCCCCGCACTAACCTCAAGTCGCTGTCGCTGCTGCCGCTGCTGTCAGCTCATACCATAACATGTTTTTGCATTGCCGGAAATTAAAAACTTGAATAAATTCTTTGTATTCTTTCATTCTCCAGGGCATCTTTGCTAATATGAACCTCCTAAATACTTCTCAGTTGTTGTTTCCCTTCTGATTATCACCTGATATATTAGCCATTATTATCTAGATAGCTTAGAAATAGTCAGAAGGGAAAATATGGTTTAACTTTCAAAGCATGAAAGTGCATAACTGTCATTTTTGAAAGGCAGTATTTAAACACACATTCATTACATTTGTCACTAGAGATCAAAATGTACAAGAGTAAAGGTATCTATTATGTACTATTCCTATATTTTATTCTGATCTTCTCTTTCTTTTTCATTTTATAATGTGGACAGATGTACAGAGATTATAGAAGCCTAAATGAAGCCTTTTTATTGCTTCTCCTCACTGCAATAAAAGATGCCCTAATAATAGTCTATTATCTTTTACATTATTCCAATTATTCTTGTAGAAATACTGTACTAGTCTGGGAGATTTTTTTTCATTTTGATTAAGAATTTTGATTTCAAAGCCTTTTTTATTTCAGTGTGCAGCAACACATTAGTCAAACAGTCATCAGGAGGGCTTCAACAAAGCATATGTTAGTAGATTCAAAATTAAACCTAGGCTCTCTATAGGGGAAAAAAAAAAATCAATAAACTTTAAAGTTCATAGTTTTATAAAAAGAAGCAGAAATAAACATGTTATAATATATTTCCATTTGAAATGGTATCAAGTAAAATGCAAGCCACTACACAGAATATACAAACAGGACCAAATTCTGGTCCTGATACATTTCTTGATAGTTTTATGTCCAAATAGGACTGATGTGAAACAGTATGAAGCACATCTTAATAGAAAATATAGTATATCCTGAGATGATAGGGGCTGAATACATTTAGTTATGCAAAATTTAGGGAATTTAGTGTAATTAAGCTACTTCCACTGTGGAGCTGAAAGTACACAGAAAGACTTGGGCTAACTATGTAAAATGACATTGTAGGATTTTGGCTTCCAAGTGGCAGTTCAGAGCAGCCAACATGCTGAAATCCTCAGTGGTCAGTCAGCAAGTTTAAATATGGCTGCATGAAGACATTAATTAGGAAGTGCTGAGGAAAAGGACAAGATGTAAATTATGGTTCTCAAGCACTTTATCCAGAACTGCAGAGAGGTATTTCTTTCTTTAGGTTACAAACCTAAAAGTAGATCTATACTTTTTAAAAATTTTACAGAGAACTTAACTAGATTTACAGAGCAACAGAAGGAAGCAAGATTGTGCTTATCTTTCATATAATATCAAAGTAGTTGATATTCTTGATAGTATTGATAATCTTGAGCTGCACACAAACAAGATTGTAGATACCCAGTTACTGTCTTTCTTGTAGAGAATTTAAAACTCCTCTTTAACACTGGTTAAAACTTTCTAAAACACTGGTTAACTTTCCCCATAACAGCCCTCATAGTGCTGTGCTTTGTATTTGTAGCAAGAACCATGTTGATAACACACCAGTGTTTTGGCTACTGCTGAGCAGTGCTCACACAGCATCAAGACTGTCTCTCCACTCCACCCCAAAGGCCAGTAGGCTGTGGGTGGGAGGGGACACAGCTGAGACAGCTGACCCAAACTGACCAAAAGTATATCCCATTCCATATGCTCGTCAATAAATGCTGAGGGAAAGGAAAAGGAGAGGGGAGCATTTGTTCTTAAGGCATATGTCTTCCAAGGAAACTGTTACACATACTAAGGCCTTGCTTCCCAGGAAGTGGCTGGACATTGCCTGCTGATGGGAAGTACAGAACAAATCTTTTTATTTTTCATTGTTTCTGCACACAGCCTTTCCTTCTCTTCAGTAACCTGCCTTTATCTCAGATCAGTTTTTCATCTTATTTTCTCCCCCTGTCCTGCTGAAGTCAAGGTCAATCCACCACACTATCTTAGGGTGAGATGAAACTCATTCCGATAGTTTCTATTTCTCTCTACTGGCCATGAGAGGTAACCTAGGATGATTTAGTAAACTGTAGCATATATATTTGATCAAATTAATGTTTTCCACTTTTTTCTGTATAAGTCAAAAGCTTTTTAAAAAAATGAGCAATATTTCAACCTTCTTCCTTTCTTTTTTAACATAAATGAAAATGAAAACAAACAAAAAAGAACCAATTTAACCTTGAAAAATGAAATTATTTGGATAACTTTTTAATTCAAGATCTTACATCAAATAATATTGATTCTTGCTATTTTTATTATTTAAGGCAGCTCAAAATGTTTATCTTATAAGGATTGATGCAGGTTTTCAGTAATTGAGGCTATTGTTATTTTTATGCAAAAAAAAAAACAAAATCCCCCTAGGAAAACTTTAAGAAATAAATGTTTCCAATATATTTTTCCATCCATCATTATGCAAGGTTTTTATTGAAAAAGTCATCTTTTACAGAAAACTCATTTATATTGTCCATATAAATAAATCATTTGTACATGACATGGCTTGATTCATATTTACATTTACACAGATATCTTTTTTTCCAGTGCAAGATGTTTTTAAACCAGAACAGTACTTATCACATTTGAGCTCATGAAAGTTTCTTCCCTGAAAAGAGGCAGAATAATAAAACAACTAAGAGGAAAGGTAAGAAAATATTTTTGTTTCTTCTTCAATAATATTGCATGTTATAGAATAACAGGGGGAAGGAGGTTGTTTATTTTTTGAAGTAATACCTTGTTTCTGATAAAACAGAGTACGTTAACCTATGCTACAAGGGGAAATATTAAGGTTTTTGAATGATAATGATGCACATCCTTGTAAAGTGATTTTTTTGTATCCTTACATTCTATTTTATTTTGAAATCTATGAAGAAAAAAATAAACCAACATATACTAATTTTGGCTGGGATAGAGTTACTTTTCTTCTTAGTAGCTCATACGGTGCTATGGTTTGGATTTGTGACCAAAACACTGTCAGCAGCACACCGATGTTTTAGCTATTGTTAAGCAGTGTTTACACAGCATCAAGGCTTCTCTCTTTCCCACGCAGCCCCACCAATGTGTAGGCTGGGGGTGCACAAGAAGTTGGGAGGGGACACAGCTGGGACATCTGACCCCAACTGACCAAAGGGATATTCCATACCATATGACATCCTGCTCAGCATATAAACCTGGGAGAAGAAGGAGGAAGGGGGGACATTTGGAGTTAGGACATTTGTCTTACCAAGTAGCTGTTATGTGTGATGGAGCCCTGCTTTCCTGAGATGGCTGAACACCTGCCTGCTGATGGGAACTAGTTAATTTATGCCTTATTTTGTTTTGCTTGCATACACAGCTTTTGCTTTACCTATTAAACTGTCTTTATCTCAAGCCACAAGTTGTTGCACTTTTATCCTTACCATTCTGTCCTCTGATATTGCATGTCTGAGTCACTGTCATGTTAAAGTTAATTCAAACTCACTTAGACTGTTTTAGATTTGCCTTTTTATTTTATATGGTTTTCTTATTTGTGAAGAAAGTGCCTAAGCTCCTATAACAGTAAATGAAGTTACAAGACTAGCTCTTCATTCATATTCAACTGAATTATATGCCTTAGCTTGCATGGTCTTGTGCCATTTAAAATGTCCTAGGGTATAGGGGATCTCTGTCTGAGCTGGCAAATAAAGCACCTATAAAATAATCTTGCCCTGCTGTAACAGTACGTGGAATTCAGGCAAGAAACACCTGAGCATTTCAAGTGGTACTAAGACATCAAGGTTTAAGCACCTGGATTTCACCCCTAGTTTACATTTAGACATACAAATTGGAAAAATCTGGAGCTGAATTCTACACTTTTAGTATTTAGTTTCTTTTTATTAAAAAAAAAAAAATAGGTTGCTCTTCCCGTTTGTATCCCTTAGTAATAATTTGAATTCATTAATAAATATGTATGCATGAAAGTGCTCTCTCTTAGGATCTTCAGAATTCAGCAATAAATAAATATTAATGAGATTGCTCTTCTCTTCCTAAAGGATGCCACCTGAAAGTAAAACACATTTATTTTTGATGGAATACATGCTCTAAATGACTCCAGTTCAAGAAATAGAACTTTCATGAGTATAGTTGCTATCTTTTAAGCTGTTAATTGCTCAAGGTTATGAAATGATAGTAATTATTTAGTAATTCTCTTTTTCCAGTATTCTAGGTATTGCCATTGAAAAACTGCTTGTTTTCCTTGTTCTTAGGAATATAATACTCATGAAGATAGATGTTTATGTGAATCATTTTAATTGCAAATAAAATACACATAGAGAGTATTTGCTTAGGAATAGGAAATCACATAGCTGTGTTAATGATTTGTTGTTTAATGTACGTAATAAATGAAAGATAGTGCTTCCATATAAATATAAATTGATATAGTTTTAATGTAAATCCATGTTTATTTCTCATGATAATGTGATGTAGTCTTGGATTATCTCCTCATTGTTGAAAGGTTTTAATACCTTCTGTGTTTTTTCCATTATTACTTTAGTATAGTATTTTCTTAAGGAAATTTAGCCCCTCTTGTCTCCTCTTCTAGCAGAAAACTGAAAAGGATTCAGCTCAAGTTCCTCCCTTTCATATTATGTAACATAAATATATCAACTTTTTGTGAATGATAAGACTTTTCATTCAAATTCAGGATTAAACCTGAAAAACTGAATTGAGATTAATTTTTTAAATATTTTTGTTTATATTAAAATGTACTTAAAAATATTAGAAATCAGTGGTAAGGTAAGTCTTACAGATTGAAATAGTGGCAAGGAATAATATAAAATTAAGAGGATAAATGGAATTTATGTTGTTTTATGAAAAAAATTTCAGGGATTTTTTTTCTACATTTTAATTTTTAAAATTTAATTTGGAATTATTTTTATTTTAATGTCATTACACGTTATTTCACAAAACTGCAATATTATTACATTCTGCAGTTTTTCTATTTGTTACTGTAAAAATATAATAAAGTGCTTTCACATTGTATTTCTTTTAGTGTATCTTAAAAAATTTTGAATAGCCCTCAGTCAGTGTTTCTATCAAAGTGAAAGATTAAATATTTAAATTACAGCAATCGGGTCCTGCACTTGTGTCACAACAACCCCATGCAACGCTACAGGCTTGGGGAAGAGTGGCTGGAAAGCTGCCTGGTGGAAAAAGGACCTAGGGGTGTTGATCGATGGCTGGATGAATATGAGCCATCAGTGTGTCCAGGTGGCCAAGAAGGCCAACAACATCCTAGCTTGGATCAGAAATAGTGTGGGCAGCAGGACTAGGGAAGTGATCGTCCCACTGTACTCGGCACTGGAGAGGCCGCACCTTGAATACCGTGCTCAGTTTTGCGTCCCTCACTACAAGAAAGACATTGAGGTGTTGGAGCGAGTCCAAAGAAGGGCAACAAAGCTGGTGAAGGGTCTGGAGAATAAGTCTTATGAGGATCGGCTGGGGGAACTGGGGTTCTTTAGTCTAGAGAAAAGGAGTCTGAGGGGAGACCTTATCACTCTCTAGAACTACTTGAAAGGAGGTTGTAGTGAGGAGGGTGTTATCATAGAATCATAGAATGGTTTGGGCTGGAAAGGACCTCAAAGATCATCTAGTTCCAACCCCCCTGCCAAAGGCAGGGACACGTTTCCTCTAGACCAGGTTGCTCAAAGCCTCATCCAACCTGGCCTTAAACACTGCCAGGGAGGGGGCAGCCACAACTTCTCTGGGCAACTTGTTCCAGTGTCTCACCAGCCCCACAGTCAAAAATTTCTTCCTAATATCTCATCTAAATATACCCTCTTTCAGTTTGAAACCATTCCCTCTCGTCCTGTCACTGCTTGTCCTTGTAAAAAGCCCCTCTCCCGCTTTCTTGTAGGCCCCCTTCAGGTACTGGAAGACTGCTAGAAGGTGTCCCCAGTGCCTTCTCTTCTCCAGGCTGAACAGTCCCAACTCTCTCAGCCTGTCTTCATAGGAGAGGTCCTCCAGTCCTCTCATCATCTTCGTGGCCCTTATCTGGACTTGTTCCAACAGCTCCATGTCCTTCTTACGTTGGGGGCCCCAGAGCTGGACACAGTACTCCAGGTGGGGTCTCACTAGAGCAGAGTAAAGGGGCAGAATCACCTCCCTCGACCTGCTGGCCATGCTTCTTTTGATGCAGCCCAGGATGCGGTTGGCCTTCTGGGCTGCAAGCATGCATTGACGGCTCATGTTGAGCTTCTCATCAACCATCACTCCCAAGTCCTTCTCCTCAGGGCTGCTCTCAATCCATTCTCCGCCCATCTTGTATTTGTGCTTGGGATTGCCCCGACCCACATGCAGGACCTTGCACTTGGCCTTGTTGAACTTCATGTGGTTCTCACAGGCCCAGCTCTCAAGCCTGTCAACGTCCCTCTGGATGGCATCCCTCCAGCGTGTCGACCACACCGCACAGCTTGGTGTCGTTGGCAAACTTGCTGAGGGTGCACTCAATCCCACTGTCCATGTCACCAACAAAAATGTTAAACTGGACCGGTCCAAATACCGACCTCTGAGGAACGCCAACTTGTCACTGGTCTCCACTTGGACATTGAGCCGTTGACCGTAACTCTTCTCCCAGGTAACAAGTGATAGGACGAGAGGAAATGGCCCCAAGTTGCACCAGAGGAGGTTTAGATTAGATATCAGGAAAAATTTCTTCACTGAAAGGGTTATCAAGCACTGTAACAGGCTGCCCAGGGAAGTGGTTGAGTCACCATCCCTGGAGGTATTTAAAAGACGAGTATATGTGGTGCTTAGGGACATGGTTTAGCGGTGGAATAGGTAGTGTTAGGTTAATGGTTGGACTTCATGACGTTAAAGTTCTTTTCCAGCCAAAACAATTCTGTTATTCTATGATTCTAATCCTTAATGATTAGAATAGGATAATAAAATAAAATGTCTGTAGTAGGACAGTTTAAAAATTTCTTACAAATGATGAAATATAGAAAAATAAAATACTGTATAAAAATCAGCAGAAGTACTTTGAAGTCCAAATTTGAATGCTTAATATTGTTAGAGGAAAATATATCATTCAGGATCCAACAACCTGCAGATGAGGTTGCTGCAGCTCCATACCCCTAGGTCCAACCTGTAGCAAGGCTGAAAAAGAGTGATCCCTTTGCTGAATGAAGCGGCAGCCCTGATAACTGAGGATGCAGAGAAGGCAGAGTTGCTGAATACTTTCTTTGCTTCGGTCTTTAATCCTAAAACCAGCCCTTGTGATCTCCAGACCATGGATGTAGGAGAGGAAGCTAGGAGGAGGGAAGACTCTCCACTAGTCAGTGAAGACTGAGTTAGTGATCAGTTATGGAAATTGAATACACACAAGTCCACGGGCCCTGATGAGATGCACCCAAGAGTGTTGAGAGAACTGGGTGATGTTGTTGCTCTACCACTCTCCATCATTTTCACAAGATCATGGCAAACAAGAGAGGTGCCTGAGGACTGGAGGAAAGCCAATGTCACTCCAGTCTTCAAAAAAGGCAAGAAGGAAGATCCAGCGAACTACAGACCAGTCAGCCTCACCTCCATCCCTGGAAAAATGATGGAGCGGCTCATTCTGGAGGTCATCTCTAAGCACATGGAAGAGAAGAAAGTTATCAGGAGTAGTCAGCATGGATTTACCAAGGGGAAATCATGTTTGACTAACCTGATAGCATTCTATGATGTCATGACTGAATGGGTAGATGCAGGGAGACCAGTGGATGTAGTGTTCCTTGACCTTAGCAAGGCATTTGACACAGTTTCCCATAACATCCTCATGAGCAAGCTCAGGAAGTGTGAGGTAGAAGAACAGACAGTGAGATGGATTAAGAACTGGCTACACAATAGAGCCCAAAGAGTGGTAATCAATGGTGCCAAGTCCAGCTGGAGACCTGTAACTAGTGGAGTTCCCCAAGGATCAGTGCTGGGTCCAGTCCTGTTCAACATCTTCATCAACGACCTTGATGAAGGGACAGTGTCTTCTCAGCAAGTTTGCTGATGATATGAAGCTGGGAGATTTGGCTGATACACCCGAAGACTGCGCGGTCATTCAGCGTGATTTGGACAGACTGCAGAGCTGGGCAAAGAGGAACCTAATGAAGTTCAACAAGAATAAGTGCAGAGTCCTGCACCTGGGAAGGAGTAATAAAATGCACCAGTACAGGTTAGGAGGCGTTCTGCTAGAGAGCAGCTCTGTGGAGAAGGACCTTGGAGTTCTGGTGGACAACAAGTTATCCATGGGACAGCAATGTGCCCTTGTGGCCAAGAAGACCAATGGAATCCTGGGGTGCATTAAGAAGAGTGTGTCCAGCAGATCGAGGGGGGTCCTCCTCCCCCTCTACTCTGCCTCACCTGGAGTATTGCATTCAGTTCTGGGCTCCCCAGTTCAAGAGGGACAGACATCTACTGAAGAGAGTCCAACAGAGGGCTACAAGGATGATTAAGGGACTGGAACACCTGTCTTATGAGGAAAGGTTGAGAGGTCTGGGGCTTTTTAGTCTGGAGAAGAGAAGACTGAGAGGGGATCTGATAAATGTGTATAAATATATTTTGGGACTGGGTGTCAAGAGGAAAGGGGCAACCTCTTTTCACTTGTGCCCTGCGATAGGACAAGGGGCAATGGAGCAAGATAGAGTACAGAAATTCAACCTCAACATGAGGAAGAACTTTACTATAAGGGTTACAGAGCACTGGAACAGGATCCCCAGAGAGGTTGTGGAGTCTCTTTCTCTGGAGACTTTCAAGACCCGTCTGGATGCGTTCCTGTGTAACCTGCCCTAGATTGGTCCTGCTCTGGCAGGGGGGTTGGACTCGAGTGATCCAACCCCTAACAATTCTATGATTCTATAATTATATTAGTATAAAGAAACACTTAGAAAAGTGTTTACTTAGAAAGCAGCCCGTAGGAAAGAGACCTGGGGGTGCTGATCGAGAGACAGCTAAACATGAGCCAGCAGTGTGCCCAGGTGGCCAAGAAGGCCAATGGTATCCTGGCCTCTATTAAGAATAGTGTAGCCAGCCGGTCTAGGGAAGTGATCGTCCCTCTGAACTCGGCACTGGTGAGGCTGCATCTTGAATACTGTGTCCAGTTCTGGGCCCCGCACTTCAAGAAAGATGTTGAGGTGTTGGAGCGAGTCCAGAGGAGGGTGACCAAGCTGGTGAAGGGTCTGGAGGGTCTGACCTATGAGGACCAGCTGAGGGAGCTGGGGTTATTTAGGCTGGAGAAGAGGAGGCTCCGAGGTGACCTTATTGCAGTCTATAACTACCTGAAGGGAGGTTGTAGTGAAGTGGGAGTTGGCCTCTTCTCCTGGGCAACTAGCAATAAGACAAGAGGACATAGCCTCAAGCTTCGCCAGGGGAGGTTCAGGCTGGACATTAGGAAGCATTTCTTCTCAGAAAGGGTCATTAGACATTGGAACTGGCTGCCCAGGGAGGTGGTGGAGTCACCATCTCTGGATGTGTTTAAGAAAAGACTGGACATGGCACTTAGTTCCCTGGTCCATTTGACATGGTGGTGCCAGGGCAATGGTTGGACTCGATGAACCCAGAGGTCTCTTCCAACCTGATTGATTCTGTGATTCTGTGTTACCTAGGAGAAGAGTCTAACCTTCTCGCTACAACCTCCTTTCAGGTACTTGTATATATCAATAAGGTCTCCCCTCAACCTCCTTTCCTCTGGGTTAAACAACCCCAATTCACTCAGCCGATCCTCATAAGACTTGTTCTCTAGACTCTTCACCAGCTTCACTGCCCTTCTTTGGACTCGCTCCAGCACCTCAATGTCTTTCTTGTAGTGAGGGACGCAAAACTGAGCACGGTATTCAAGGTGCGGCCTCTCCAGTGCCGAGTACAGCAGGACAATCACTTCCCTTGCCCTGCTGGCCACGCGGTTTCTGATCCAAGTCAGGATGCTGTTGGCCTTCTTGGCCACCTGGGCACACTCCTGGCTCATATTCAGCTGGCCATTGATCAAAGCACCCTTTTCTACCAGGCATCTTTCCAGCCACTCTTCCCCAAGCCTGTATCAGTGCATGGGGTTGTTGTGACACAAGTGCAGGACCCGACACTTAGCCTTGTTGAATCTCATACAGTTGGCCTCATCCCATTGATCCAGACTGTCCAGATCCCTCTGCAGAGCTTTCCTACCCTCCAGCAGATCAACATTCCTGCCCAACTTGGTGTCATCTGCAAACTTACTGAGGGTGCACTCGATCCCCTTGTCCAGATCATTGATAAAGATGTTAAAGAGAAATGGCCCCAACACTGAGCCCTGGGGAACACCACTTGTGACTGGCTGCCCACTGGATTTGACTCCATTCACCAGAACTCTTTGGGCCTGGCCATCCAGCCAATTTTTTACCCACCGAAGTGTATGCCCATCCAAGCCACAAGCAGTCAGTTTCTCCAGGAGAATGTTATGAGAGACTGTGTTAAAGGCTTTACTAAAGTCAAGGCAGACAGTATCCATAGCCTTTCCCTCATCCAGTAAGTGGGTCATCTTGTCATGGAAGGAGATGAGGTTATTCAAGCAGGACCTGCCTTTCATAAACCCATGCTGACTGGGCCTGATCGCCTGGTTGTCCTGTACGTGCCCTGTGATAGCACTCAAGATGATCTGCTCCGTAATCTTCCCTGGAACCAAGGCCAGACTGACAGGCCTATAGTTCCCCAGATCCTCCTTCCTGCCCTTCTTTTAGATGGGAGTCACATTTGCTAATTTCCAGTCCCAGGAGACCTCCCCAGTTAGCCAGGACTGCTGATAAATGATGGAAAGTGACTTGGTGAGCACTTCTGCCAGCTCTCTCAGTACCCTTGGGTAGATCCCATCCGGCCCCATGGATTTGTGTGTGTCTAAGAGGCGTAGCAGGTTGCTAACCATTTCCCCTTGGATTGTGGGGGCTTCATTCTGCTCCCCGTCCCTGTCTTCCTGCTCAGGGGGCTGGGTATCTGGATAACAACTGGTCTTACTACTAAAGACTGAGGCAAAGGCGGCATTAAGTACTTCAGCCTTTTCCTCATCCTTTGTCACCATGTTACCTCCCGCATCCAGTAAAGGATGGAGATTCTCTTTGACTCTCCTCTGTAGCTAATGTATTTGCACAAACATTTTTTATTGCCTTTTACAGCAGTGGCCAGATTAAGTTCTAGCTGGACTTTGGCCCTTCTAATTTTTCCCTGCATAGCCTCACAACATCCTTATAGTTCTCCTGAGTGGCCTGCCCCTTCTTCCAAAGCTCATAAACTCTCCTTTTTTTCCCAAGTTCCAGCCAAAGCTCTCTGTTCAGCCAGGCCAGTCTTCTTCCCCACTGGCTCATCTTCTGGCACATGGGGACAGCCTGCTCCTGCACCTTTAAGATTTCTTTCTTGAAGAGTGTCTAGCCTTCATGGACTTCTTTGTCCTTCAGAACTGCCTCCCAAGGGACTCTGTCAACCAGGCTCCTAAACGGGCCAAAGTCTACCCTCTGGTAGTCTAAGGTAGCAGTTCTGTTGGCTCCCTTCCTTACTTCTCCAAGAACCGAAAACTCTACCATTTCATGATCACTATGCCCAAGACGGCCTCTAACCATCACATCACCCCCCAAGTCCCTCCCTGTTCACAAACAACAGGTCCAGCGGGGCACCTTCTCTAGTTGGCTCACTCACTAGCTGTGTCAGGAAGTTATCTCCCACACACTCCAGAAACCTCCGGGACTGTTTTCTCTCTGCTGTATTGTATGTCCAGCAGACATATGAAGTTAAAGTCCCCCATGAGAACAAGGGTTAGCGATCATGCGACTTCTCCCAGGTGCTTATAGAATACTTCATCTACCTGTTCACCCTGACTGGGTGGTCTATAGCAGACTCCCATCATGATTATGTAGATAATGTCATTTACACAAGAGGAAATAGAGCTTACTTGTAGTTGCCTTAGTCCAATATTGATGCCACATCTGAGGTCTAACTCCCTGAGTGCGCACAGAACACACTGGCCAACATGAGAAAACTCAAGAGATGGAGTTAAGGAGGTCCCATGTGCAAAGAGACCACGGGTGTGATGGTACTATTTTTGGTTTGTGACTATAAAGGGTGTACTTTAAAACTGTTCTCTAGAAAATGCTGGCTAGGAGTCAGCTGAGGAAGTTGCTCATCTGCACTGCCAGCTGTTAGCCATAGCTTTCAGCTGAGACTGGTGATTGACCATGTCAGTACTTCAATCTGTTTCAGATAAAATCAGATTCATTTAAACTAGCACAGAAATGAGTTGCAGGTCTGCCTAAGGGAACACAAATCTGTATGTGCATATGCCTTGTATGCCAAGCATCAGATAGGATAAGATATTAATGGAAAAGATTTTCCTTTAATGTTCCAGATGTCCTAACTTACTTTTCTAGTGCTTAAGGCACTCACTACAAGGGAAGGAAATCTTTGGAGTCAGTATGTGTATTTCATTCAATATCTGTCAAGATTAAAAAATAAACAAACAAACAAAAAATGGTAGAACAGGCTATTTTTTTGTTTAAGAGCAGTCCAGGAAGACAGACTTCTTTGTCCAAGTGAATATCCCGAACATGAGGTTTAAGAGTCTCCCTCTCACTTTTTTTCCAAGAATTCTTTTTCAATCTCTGCCATACATGTGGAGTACATTTTACTTCAATGGGAGAGACTGAAGCTTTTTGTCCTGCCTTCTTTTATGTAGAGTGGTCTGTGGACTAGTATTTAAGGTACGGTGCTAAGAGAGGGGAGTTTTAAGATGAGAAAAAGTTTAGCAGTTCTCCTCTGTTTTTAATGAGTTCTCTAACCTGTGAGGTATTTTATGAAAAAAATAACTATTACTATTTCATTGTTTAGTTTGCTTGTGGAGAAAAAATGAAAAGTGCTTCCTTTGGAAGAAGGGACTTAAGAGGTAAACTCAAAATAGGGATTAGGTACAAGCTGGCCAGACTTATAAGGATGAGCTTTTATACTAGTTTTAACAAGGGGAGAGGATGGAGTTTTGAGTAACAAAGAGCCAGGGACTGCTGATGTATTAAGAGTTAACAGAGTAAAACAATTGTGAAATGCCTCCAAGGAATTAGAGCATGTTCCTCTAAAAAGGTGACACAGTTGATAGCCCAACCAAAGTACCTCTATACCAATGTGTGTGGCATGGGTAACAAACAGGAGGAGTTGGAAACCACTGTGCAGCTAGAAAGCTATGATCTAGTTGCTCTCACTGAAATGTGGTGGGATGAATCGCATGACTGAAGCACTGCAACTGACAGCTGTAAACTGTTCAGAAGGGACGAGCAAGAATGTTTTACTAGGTGTAAAAAACATTTAACACTACAACAGCCCTTACAAGCTGATATGCACTGTGATGCCTTCTGGAGTTTTCACTGATTATTCAAATTGGTTTCTGTTCAGACCACACCACAGCTCTCATCTAAACCAAAAAAAATCCTAAATATTTTATTTTGATGATGACCCAGATGTGCAAGGGACATACAAATCAGATTGACTAATACCATTCTTCATACGTATTAACTAGATAGTGTTTTTACAGTATGAGACTGGAAAATGTCATTACGGGGTTTTGCAGGATTAGGAAGCAATGATATATGATAGCAAAATGATATGACAACAAAAAGTTACTGCTTTTGCTAATGTCATGTCTACTGATTTATCTTTAACACTAAGGGAAATAAATCACCGTAGTGCATACCATTTCTGATTCCCTACTAGGCAGCAGAAGGATCTCAGGAGGGCATGATAAAAACGGGGGTTAGATAGATAGTAAAGAGCTAGTTTATGGTGACCTATATGCAAATACAGTTCTTGAGATAAAGCCCTTATTTCTCCATATTTTCTCCTTCCCTTGATATAGTACTGCCAGTAAATACGATATTTTAGAGCTCTATGATATTTTAGAGTTGTGGTATATGGGTTGTTTTTCCTTTTTTTTTTCTGAAGATCAGCTGGACTTCATTCTGTGAGGCTCAAAAACAGGAAAAACTCACATAAATGTGTGTTGTAGCACAGTGTCATGCAGCAGTACAAAAAAATATTTAACCAACAGAGGCTAGAATCATGTAAAGTGCTTAACTTATTGGAATTTCAGCACAATTCATCAAGAGTACCAGCATTCTTACAGCACTTTACAATCCTTAGCTGAAAAAAAATGTCGCTTGGCATTTAAGAATCTTAAGGTTGGATCACAGAAGGGAGGGAACTCTGAATTTACACCACCAGATACTAGGTTTTTTGGTAAATGTAGTCATGGCTGAAAAACATTTTTAAAAGCAACACATAGATCACTGTAAGTGCATATATAAAGAGGACTCACAAGCAGGAAATACCTTGATACAACTTGAATTACTACATTAGTCCTATTTCAGGGATAATTGAATACATGTTTATCACAAGTGTCTTTTCTTAATATTCTTTGGGAAAAAAATACATTTAAACTCACAGTGTATAACTGCTGGCAATTTAAGAAGAAAGATATATTCATTCAGCTGTAATATTCGTGTCAACATCTGCAGAAACTATCATTTCTGTCATTTCCACAGAATAAGCACCTACAGTGTAGGTGTAAATGCCGGCATCAAGTGCTGGATGTCGAGTTTATGCCTCTAGCCAACCTGTACATCTTTAAAGGAACAGAAAGCTTTTAATGACAAAAATCCCTTATTTATCAGTATCATTCAACTAATTCAGCATGAACATTATTAATTTTTCATTTGATACTTTGAGTGCTATTTTTTTCTCCCCTTATTTCTCTATTACGTATTTTGATGTGGGTCTGTGCATCCAAGCTATCATCTTAATTGTCCATGTGTTTGGTATCCTAAATATCTGTTCTGTGGGGAATATACAGCTTTTTCTTCATGAACTTCAATTTGAGAAATCATTCTTTGCAGTCAGCTGAATGCCTACTGAACTGCTGTTCATGTGGACATTAGACTTGCTTGACATGTTGGATTCCTCCAGGCTATAACCTACATTTTTCACTTGTAATAGATATTCCTACTTCTAATAGTAGCTAAACCCAACAGGAACTTATCAATTTATTCAACTATTAATAGAGATTTTTTTCCCTTCTGTACTAAAATGGGTTATTACCTTTTTATTTCATCTATGCCACACGCCTTAAATGTGATTTATTTAGCATTAGAATCATAGACATAGAATCATGGAATGGTTTGGGTTGGAAGGGACATTAAAGACCATCTAATTCCAAACCTCCTGCCATGGGCAGGGACACCTGTCCACTAGACCAGGTTGCCAAAAGCCCAATCCAACTGCCTTGAACACTTCCAGGGAGGGGGGCATCCACAACTTCGCTGGGCAACCTGTTGCAGTGTCTCACCAACTCTCACAGTAAAGAATTTCTTCCTAATGCACATTTTCACTTAATAAATATTTAGATTACAGTAGCCAAAATGTCTCCATAGGTAATGTTGTTATAGGTGTTTTAGGTAACTTTGGATGCATTTGGATGCATATACAGTTACACTGTATTTTGAGATCAGATTCTCTGTTTTTGTTCAAAAGCCGAGCCACACCCCTGCCCACACACACAACCAACTCCTGTTTGAGTGCATTCCCACAGCTCCAAGTCAAAGTTAGTAGTTATATCTACTAAGTATGCACTTCAATGTTAACAGAATGCTTGAGGAGAGGTTTATGAATGCTGAACGCTTTGCTGATTTCTGGCTCAGAAGACGATAGACACTTTCAAAGTGCATTCCATAGAGATACTATTTTTTAAAAAGACTTAGTTCTTTTTCCTCTCAGGCCCTGTTTGAAGACCATTTTCATCCCAGTTTCACAGTTTCTCTACATTCAAACCGAAGTACCACCTGATAACCCAGGAAAGAAAACTCTGTTCATCAGTATTTTCCTGTCACTCAGAATTATCCTCATTAGCTATTACTCCCAAGTCCTTGTCCACAGGACTGCTCTCAATCTATTCTCCACCCAGCCTGTCTTTGTGCTTGGAATTATCCCGACCCACGTGCAGAACCTTGCACTTGGCCTTGTTGAACTTCATGTGGTGCACATGGGCCCAGCTCTCAAGCCTGTCAAGGTCCCTCTGGATGGCATCCACTTCCCTTCAGCGTGTCGACCACACCACATTAAAATTGTCTCAGTTCTTTACATCTCTATGTCATGTAATTCTTTTCTTGCAGCTGCTATATGACAGCAGTGATGCGATGATCTAAATGTTCTGGGTTTTAGGGAATTTTACAAGTTCGCTTTATAGAAGTTCAGTTATTAGCAGATATATAAATGAAGCACAGATATCTAATGTTAAAATAAAATGTTATGATTTAATTATCTATTTATCTGGAAACCTAATTATAGTTTATAGATAATGAGTTAGATCTCAAAATGTTCATTTTGATGTGCTTTACTCAAGCTGACACAGTTACTTTGATCTGCATTAATTAAAGATCTTTCTCATTGTATAGCATCTCTGAAATATTAATAATTAATATTTAGCTAATGAAATATAGAAGAGACATAACATTAAAATTATTGCTTCTTCAGGTAATTTATGTTCCAAGACATAGATAAAAAAGCCAACAACCCAACAACAAAAACAAACAAAAAAAAATCCCCAGATAATAAAATTATGCCATAGAAACTTCTAAATAATAGATAACTATTATTTTTAAATGCAATCCTTTTTTTCTGCTTTTACTGAGTATATGGTATATACATATGTTATCAAAGATATCATTCTCAACTAAAGTATCATTCATTTCACAACTTGACAGATGGTCTTAAAGTCAGTGTCATTTGGGGAAAAAGGAACCAAAACTTACCACAAAAGCTGTGCAAGTTTTTAAATTTGCACAGCTGAAATCCAAGAGTGTGCATAAATAAGCTGCAAAGCCAACAATTGTTGAAATTCCGTTGGAAGAAATTCTATCAACATTCCAATCCATTACAGAGTAACAATGGCAAGTTTTTAAGTACTAGCTTGTCTTAAAGAATTATAAGCATGTATTTTAAAAAAAATCTAAATAGTGTTATATTTGTGTGACAAGCAATATTAAGCTTCTTTTTGCTAACGTACTGCTCGTTTTTATATATTTTTATACCTTTTAATTATGTTTCATGTAAAATGATAGATAATGTATATTAAAACACACAAATATATTTTGCGTGTTTTGTTGCTTACCGTAATCCTATATACTTACTTAGAAAATAATATTAAATAAGTTGAATGTAAATGTGACTCATGCTTCATGATTTTTTTTTCATTTTATTGCTTCACATTCTGAATGTTATTAGTCTAGGTTTTCTTCAAGAAACTTGCAACAACAAATCTCAGACAATGATTGCTTTACAGTTCCCACTGTATGCATGCATAGACCCAAAGTCATAATTCCTGTAACTCTCATCCTGTTGAATGCTATTTATATAAGCACTGCCTCTTCAGAAGTTATTTTTATAGCCTAATTATTGCAATTTCTCACAGGAAAAGTTTATCTGCCAATGCAGTTGCTTAGATTGATTTTCAAATCAGAGATTGTCATACATGTAAAATCTCCCTTCCACATTTAATTTAGAGTTCATAAGTCTATACTTTTTACTGTTAGCAGAAAAAAATAGTTTATACTGTCTCCTATTTTCCAAGGAAAAGTCTGCATATATATTTCAAGGTTTTTTTTTTTCATGATATAAATAACAGTTCTACCTCTGTTTCACAATACCCCCTGTAAAAAAATGGATGCCCTTGTATTCACTTGTAGGCCTTGTACATTTGCATTTCAGTGAGTTTCCATTTGGTCCTTACAGTACAGAGCTAAGACATACATGCAAACGAGTGATTTTTTCCCTTTTTATAATTTTCATTCTACTCATAAATAGCTATATTACTAGTTCAACACTAAGCAACACATTAGCTTTACTAACTTCCTCTAAGATTGTAACAGGTCCAATTTTTTAACCAATAAATAAAACAAAGATAACCTACTTTTGTTTTATTTTGGTTTTTTACTTTTTCCAAACAACAAACTTATTCAAAACTGAAATATTTTTAAACTTCTTTATTCAGATTTTAATTAAATTTAATAACATTTTAATATCAAATCTACAATTTCTCAGTAAGTCTAATAAGGAGAGAAAAATTCTGTCAGAAATCAGAATATTTTGAACCATTAGCAGAAATTTTTAAGGCATTTATTATTCTTCCTTTATTAATGTTTTAAAACCTTCCTCAATGTTATCATATTTACATCTGAGTTTTCAGATATTGAAATGTTTTCAAAGTTTTCAGCTTCTGTGTGCTGCCTGGAAATCCATATATGCTCTTTCAGCTATCTTTTTTTGAATGAAAGTCCTTAGAATTGCTTAGATTTGAAAATACTTGTTTTAGTTTTGTCTCCTCCATTAGCTGAGCCTTCTTATATGCTGAAGATGACTCACAGAAGGCAATACGTTTTAGTAGCCAGAATAAATGTTAAATATTGACTTGGAGCCTGAAGAAATCAATACTTATTCCTTCATATTTTGTAAACAAATTCAGCTAAAAACATATTACACCCAAGGCAACCAAGTATGTTTTTTTATGGATTTGAAAATACAAAGAAAATTTTTGTTCTAGAGTACGTGCAATGCACTACATGACTAGTTCTGATTATCTAACTTTTGTTTAGAGATTCAAATATTGACACTTATTGGGTTTAAGATTCTACATTATAAAATCCAGTTGAAAATTTGCAGTTAATTTAGTGAACAGGGCCCACCCTAACTTAAAGAACTAAGTTACATAGGTGCTAATAATTAGTAAAAAGATTAAATTAAGATAGTTTGTCTGTTATTTATTTGAAGCCTTTTTTTTCTCTTTATTTTCATTATGAGGGGAATTCCATAACTGTTGTGCACCAAACTTGTCAAAGGAATAATCTCAGAAAAACTGAATTTTCGAACTGAATGTATATTTAAACATTAGAACCTAAGTAAATAGTATGATATATAGCATAATATATATTTGTATTATGATACAGGAGAAGATTATGCCAAAATAGAGAAATGTATGGCCACAATAATGAAACGTCATTATGTTTATCAAGATTCCTGACTAATATAAATAAATATCTTAATTTTAGGGCAGCTGAAAACAGGACCTAAAAAAAAAAAAAAAAAAGTGTATTTACCACAGACTTACTAATCTTAAAAGAATGGTGGGGGAGAGGGATGTCTGTTTTTTTCAAAAATCTTTCATGTGTCTAGAGTCTGGAGAGGAATTGGCCTAAATGTCTGTAATGTAGACATCTACTTTTCAGCCCAATATCTAGTTTTTATTTAGAGTCAGAAGAGAACAAGTAGGTATTTTTAAAGCAGATTTAATCTTTACTTTTAAAGTAGACTCCAAAATAAATCAGATGACTCATGGTCTAAAGTGTCTATTTTTTCCTCTTGACTAGAAGGAAAACCTAAGTGTAGATATCTTCAATACAGAATTGAAAAAATTAGATGTGATGAATTTACTCAAAAAGCCTTTAAGAAAGGAGAGAATAAAGCCTTTCTACTGATGAAGAGCTACAGGTTTATAACTGTGGGAGCAGAGTGTTTTTATAAGGCAAATACTGTTTTTTATCTGGAAAAAGGCATCCTTCCAAAATAAATATTGCAACAGAACATTCCCTGTCCCTGGGTTTTGGCTGTTTTTACCGCAAAACTGTCCAAATCATGCCCGGTAACAGTTTTGGACCATGCCAAAAAAGCATTGTCCCTAACAACTCCTGCACATAATATGGTAGGGTATTAGCCAGAGACAGTTTACAACTAGCAGTGGGATGGGACCATCCAGTTTTGAAGGCTAAAACAGATTAATAGAGTGCACACAGTTGGTCACAGTGCCAGAAAACTGTCTGGCAAATCACATACAGCAGATAGGCAGGTATAATCACTAACCTTCCAAGCTTCAGAGTACACAGTTACAATCTCTTCTGTTAAGAACATTTCTATTCTGGCATACCATGTAAACAACTGCTCACCAGTAACTTTTTAGAAGGTACAATACTAACTTTATTATTTTTATTATTATTGTTTCACATATGGTCACCCATTTCAGATTATTAATATGACATCTTCACTACTTACTATTGTACTGGGAAGACACATTTTTCATCTGTGTGTGTACTCTGAGGTTTTTTTTAGAATCAAAATATTTAATGTAATTTAGTTTTATATGATCCCTAAATGTTTATCAATCATGGTCATTTGCATTGAACTGATCGTGTGATGAACTACTCCTAATTATAAATGAACCAGTATATTTATTAAGCTCATTTCAATACAAGACACAAACCAAATGATTTTCTGATAAAAAGGAGGTATTGAAATGAGACATTCTGAAATACACAGTAACAGCTGTTTTTCTTTGCATCAGCTGTTAAAATGCTCCTATCTTAGAAACGTAACTTTGTGGAGAAATGAAAAAAAAAAAGGTTCAGCTTTGTAGGCTTTGTGCAAGCTGTCAGGAAAACCAACAGCTGGCTTGCATATGCTACAGTAGCTCTGCTTTTTATATGACATGAAATCATACCATATGCCCCATTAGAGAAGTGTGTGGAAGGGACATTAAAATATTGTGAGATGTCTCTTTGTAAAGACAAAGATGTAACTGACTTTTCTCCCATTTAGCAAACTTGAGGCTTAAATTACAGGTATTTATATCTTCAGTACTAGTTTTAAAGTTTTAAGCATGGCGTCTGCATTAGTACCTTAATCTTTTTCCCCTGCCAATGCAGTGGAAAAAAAAAACCAAACCTGAACAAACGTACATTGCAATCATCTAACCTATCACAATGGAAAAGAGGTAGCAGGAAAATGTAAACTGAAATCACTAATGACTAAGAAGTCTGAGATGCTAATATAACATTTGTTTCTTATGTTTTATTTAGAACTACCGTAATGAAATAAATAAAATATTTTCTATAATATTCAAGCTTGTGAAATTAATGAACTTTATGTAACCAGAAAGGTTAGTAAAAAAGATTGGGAAAATCTCAAAGAACTTGCCTTTTGGGTTATCTTTTTTTTAAATGAAAATAAAATAATTTGACCATGTACTTTTTAGCATCATTAAAAAAATATTTAAGTATGCACCTAAATCCTACTGATTCCAAGTTGGAGTTAAGAGTCAAAATGTAAGATCACACTCAGATGTTATTTTAAACGTGATCCAAAGTATATAAACAGTATTTGTGCTTTTAAACATTTAGTGTTCTGAAATAAAAACAGATAAATCAATACGGAAGCAAACAACTTCTTGTTTTTCTCATGCAATTAGAATATACATAAAAGTAAAGGAACTTGAAAGCTCTTAGCATTTATTATTATTCAGATACTTTTAGGTGCCTGGACGTGAAGCTAGTGATCTATTTTTTAGAAGTGTTTAAAGATAAAATGAAATATTGGTATTACATTATTTTAAGATGCATGCTTTCACAGTCATTAATTTTTTTCCTCCATATTTACCTTGAAAATTAATGCTTAATGCCAAACTTTAAGGATTTAAAACCAAATGCAAATCCCTCAAAAATTTATTCATAAGAATATCCTAAATAAATGTCTATGATCTACTAAATTGTTGATCTGTATCTAGATTGGATGATGTAATGCATCTGTGTAAGTGTTTCTGATAGTGCCAATAAAAAAGGTATTGATTAAAATACTATTTCTTAGAGCTAACATGAACAATGAAAAAGAGTGTAGATAACCTTACGTCCCTTCCATAACGTTATATGTTGTGCTGCATTGGATGGACCTCCAATTCAAGCCAAGCATATGGCACACATCCTATCCATGAAGAGGTTCCCTGCCTTTTTGGTCTTTAGAGTTTCGATAGTATGCTCTTAGAAGACAGTAACCCTTTCATCATTTCTACAGTCAAGTACAAGGATGTTCACACGACAACATGCCGCTTTACCTTGACATAAAGAAAGGATATGCAGGTGGTGTAACATTATTGCCAAGTGGGAGCTGCCTACAAGTCCATCCGTTATGATTAGCTGGCTAAATTTATCCAGTGGTCAAGGAATATGTTCAGAACAACAGGGCCTCGAAGACAAAGTGCTATTCATAGCACAGTACAGCACAGGCCTGCACATACATTAACTGTTGGGTGGATCACTAACTCTTCGATGTGCAATAGTCTTCCAGTTAGAATCACTACTGACCATAATACTTTTGGAACTGCACATCTGGAAAAAATTAGTTCATTTCCTGAATATTAATTTCTTTGAAATTAAGTAGAATTTTTTGTCTTTTCTTTCGTTCTTTCTCTGATAAAAGGGCAGGAAGGAGGACCCGGGTAACTATAGACCAGTCAGCCTCACCTCCATCCCCGGAAAGGTGATGGAGCAACTTGTTCTTGGTGCTGTCTCTAGGCACATCAAGGATAGGGGGATCATTAGGGGCACTCAGCATGGCTTCACCAACGGGAAGTCTTGCTCAACCAACTTGATAGCCTTTTATGAGGATGTTACCCGGTGGATAGATGATGGTAAAGCTGTGGATGTGGTCTATCTCAATTTCAGTAAAGCGTTTGACACGGTCTCCCACAGCATCCTCGCAGCTAAACTGAGGAAGTGTGGTCTGGATGATCGGGTAGTGAGGTGGATTGTGAACTGGCTGAAGGAAAGAAGCCAGAGAGTAGTGGTCAGTGGGACAGAGTCCAGTTGGAGGTCTGTGTCTAGCGGAGTTCCGCAAGGGTCGGCTCTGGGACCAGTACTATTCAATATATTCATTAATGACTTGGATGAGGGAATAGAGTGCACTATCAGCAAGTTCGCTGATGACACAAAACTGGGAGGAGTGGCTGATGTGCCGGAAGGCTGCGCAGCCATTCAGAGAGACCTGGACAGGCTGGAGAGTTGGGCGGGGAGAAATTTAATGAAATATAACAAGGGCAAGTGTAGAGTCCTGCATCTGGGCAAGAACAACCCCATGTACCAGTACAAGTTGGGGACAGAGCTGTTGGAGAGCAGCGTAGGGGAAAGGGACCTGGGGGTCCTAGTGGACAACAGGATGACCATGAGCCAGCAGTGTGCCCTTGTGGCCAAGAAGGCCAATGGCATCCTGGGGTGTATTAGAAGGGGTGTGGTCAGCAGGTCGAGAGAGGTTCTCCTCCCCCTCTACTCTGCCCTCGTGAGGCCACATCTGGAGTATTGTGTCCAGTTCTGGGCCCCTCAGTTCAAGAAGAGCAGGGAACTGCTAGAGAGAGTCCAGCGCAGAGCCACGAAGATGATGAAGGGAGTGGAACATCTCCCTTATGAGGAGAGGCTGAGGGAGCTGGGTCTCTTTAGCTTAGAGAAGAGGAGACTGAGGGGTGACCTCCTTAATGTTTATAAATATGGAAAGGGCAAGTGTCAAGAGGATGGAGCCAGGCTCTTCTCAGTGACATCCCTTGACAGGACAAGGGGCAATGGGTACAAGCTGGAACACAGGAGGTTCCACTTAAATTTGAGGAAAAACTTCTTTACGGTGAGGGTGACTGAACACTGGAACAGGCTGCCCAGAGAGGTTGTGGAGTCTCCTTCTCTGGAGACATTCAAAACCCGCCTGGACGCGTTCCTGTGTGATATGGTCTAGGTAATCGTGCTCCGGCAGGGGGATTGGACTAGATGATCTTTCGAGGTCCCTTCCAATCCCTAACATTCTGTGATTCTGTGATGGGTGTCTTTGGAAATCTTCTGTGGAAAGTCTATTGGAAGGGTTATAAAAGGGGAAAAAAAATTCTTTTTGCAGAAACAATTAAATTGTTATCATTTTCATTTTTACTTCTGTATGGTACTTCCTCTATCTGTGCAACAGATAGATCCCTGTTTTCAAGGAAAAATAAAACACAGGAAGTAGCAGACAAATTCCTCTGCACGATGAAGGGAAAAATGTTTCCAAATGCTCGCTGTGAATCCATTTTTGGTTAGCCTGAAAAATAAAAATCAACATAGATTAACTATTCATAAGTTTCCATTTACCCTCCCTGATATGCTCGTTCTGGTAAAAAGAAATGTCTTAGGTAGACCACAAGCTTTAAGTTAAGTTAAGCAGTTATTCATTCAGCTTTGTTAAAGGGGTCTAATAAAATGATGATTGCAATGTATTTTAAAAGACAGTCTTGATTCACTTGTGTTACTCTAGCTTTTATACCAACATATGTCTCTGAAACCAGTGTGGTACCTTGGACATGAGTCATTGGTCCATTATTCAGTCTACCAAAGACAATAAAGAAGCTGCTGATTTTGCTTCCTTCAGGTAACAAATAGGTTTCATTTAACCAGACTGCAGAGTTTTCTTTATGCAGCCACTGAAGTGGCTATCTTCTTTTCAAGAGCATACAAACTCTTTTCCCTAGAAAATTCATGAATGACAACACTGTTTCCACCTGGCAATACCTAACTTGTGACAGTAAACATCATAACACACGTTACAGCTCAGAGCAAATACTACTATTTTTCTATCTACACTTGTCTTTACAAAAATTTTATTTCAGTTTCTGTGAAACGTGAAAGCTGTTAAACTTCAGTTGCTTTTATAACAATAGAAAGAAACAATAACTATAAAACACTCCACTATTTCAAATATAAAATTGAAGTCTTCTGGTAGTAATTTGTAGGAGAGAAGAGATTACTCAACAAATAAATCTTCACTGGAATTACTTTTATACATGTTATCATGCACCATATTTTTGGGGGGGGGGGGGGTGGCAGAAGGGGAAGGTTGTGAACATTTCCACTAGATGTCATCTCCACAAATAGAAGATGATTAATATAACATGTTGTGAGGACAAAAGACAAAATTTAGGGATAAAGTAATACACTGGTGATGCAAAACACCACCCTGAAATCCTGTCGACTATTTGTCATGGAGGAGTGTTGAGATAAAAGTGTGGCTTAACAGAGTTCAGTGTCGAGGTTCACTCTTACTGCATGGAGGGAATATACAGAAGGAAAATTGTGTTAGAATCACACACAATTCTCTATATCACTTAGCTAGGATTTCAAAGTTTCATCATGTGTATTCCCATTTCACTAACCTTCTGTGTAGGCACCTGGTGTTAGTTTACTCCGAAGTTCAAACCCTAGGTTTCTCAAAGCAGACTCTCAGGCATCGGATTTTATAAAATAATTAATTTAATAAAGTGGTACAGCAGCAGGGTCAGCCTGTGTCTCTGGAGAGGCTTGAAGGGGAGAATAAAGAAATCCCTGTGCAGTTATACCCTTACAGACTATTCACCTGCCCCTGAAATGATGGTTCAGTCCAGTAGAAATATTTGGGTCTGGGGTCTTCTTGTTCCTCAAGAGATTCCTTCATTGTCTTCAGACAGGCCATTACCTTGTCTAGTTGTAGCTGCTGTTGACGGTTTGTAGCCTTGAAGCCTCCATATCTTCTTATCTATGCTGACTCTGGAAGGCCCTGTTTTGACCAAGTAGGTTCACATTAGGTAAACCTAAGTGGAAACTTACAGCTTGCGGCCTAAGGCTTCAGCAAATCTAGCTACTCATGCTAAGTAAAGCCAAGAAAACAGCATACTAAACCACACAACATTCTAAGTGATTCATTCTATTGAAAACTTACTTATTTAAGCTAAACCACTAATCTCTTAACATTGAGAGACATCCCTACTAAAGGGAAGAGTTGCCGTCCCAAGAGAATTCAAATTGGGCTCATTCAGAGATCTGTCATTGATAAAAGATCTTGTTGCTTTGAGGAGCAGCCTTGAGAGGTGTCCCAGCTCGAGGGGAGATCACCGCCATGCAGCCACGCTGCCTAGCAGGGTGAGCCCAAAGAAAGTTCACTTAAGCTGTCATATTTATGGGATAAAGTGGTTGACTTGTAGTTAGATTGCATACAATGTGAAAGGTATGCACAAGACTTCTTGTACCCACAACTTATCGGTGTTCACTTTGTCGCTCTGCTTCTTTGTGTGTTTCCTAGAGGAGTTCTTGGTGCAGCTACAGCTCAGGATTTTACCTCCTTTGGAGCCTGTACCAAACTGCTGCTGGTTTGGTTAAGGTGGGTTGAGTGCATCCATCACAACTGGCTATGACTCGGGTTTGTATTTACAACTTTGACCTGTTAAGTTTTCTGGAGTCTTTTGTATCAGCATATCAACATTGCTACTAATGAAAAACATTTAATATACTTTTTTTTTAATCAAGGAATAACATAGTATCACAGGCACTGGAATGTAAACAACTAAACTCACCATAAGACAATTTAGATCTCCGGATCCCATCAACTATATTGAATAGGGGTTAAATATAACTGCTTACAAAACATGTCTAGTGGCTAGGTATCTGAAGCACTCTCTTAAGGCTGAACAATCTGATACAGATCTTAAGGGAGACTAGTGTCTTTCTGGATTGCCAGCTTACAGCCAGGTGGCTTACCCAAATGAGCCTCAAGTGGCATGTGATCCCTATGATGAGACCAAAGAAATGTGCTAGAAACATGCTAGAATATTCGAGTATTCTAGCAGCTGAAACTCATAAGCAACACACACCACATCTAGACAATTTACTTTAGGGGTATACAATCTGGAGTTTAATTCCACCCTTGATTTCTGCAATCTTACTCTATTTTTTCCAAATCTTATCCGCCCTTGTGTGTTCAGAGTTATTTTATATTATTCATTTACTTGTATCCAAAGTAATCCCCAGAGGATGATCTAATTAACTTGTCTGACTTGCCATTTGGTTTTCACAATACGATATACGACCAACTCTAAAGATTAATGTAGAGCTTCAGGTGAGCACTTCAGAAAATTAAATTGGCTGGTAGTCTCTTCGTCTTACCCTGACCCTCTGTGCCAGCCTGACCTTCTCACATTGAGCTGGCATTTAGAAGAAATACTCGCATCCACAAAGTAATTCTAACTCTTCTAATTCCCTGACGTAAGCAGAACTACCAACTGAAGCAAACAACAGGTTACTTTCATGGAAACAAGCTTTTAAAAAAAGTTTCATCTAAATGCTTTGATAGAATACCTTTCCCTGGGACACCCAGACCCTAATATATCACGATAAAGCATTTCCTGAAGATTTGTAGAGAAGTCTGATAACCTTTCACTACTTTACTTTGATACTAAAGAAATTTCATGGACATGAGGGAAAATAACATAGTTTAAAATGTGCCCAACTGAATAATCAGTCCTTGTTTGTTCCTTTGAGATGGCAAGCAATGTAATGAAATGTGCTGTGCCTTGCTGCCACTTGAACACACTCCTTTTATCTGGAACTGTGCCTGTGTTTTAAAGTTAACCATAAACAGCATTCTTCCCTTTCTTCTCTAAGTGCCAACTTATTAGTTGAAAGTCTGCTTCCATACGGTGAAGTAGTATCTTCTGAAAAAAAAAAATCAATTAAAGCTTCTAAAGAAAGGTCTTTCTGATGAAAAGTTAATGTGATTTTCAGCAGCAAGTACTGGTATTTGAGTTTGGTATTTAACTTAAAAAAAAAATATGATGACATTATTGTGCATGGGAAAAAACAAATAAACAACAAAACCAAGGAATAAATATGCCATTTTCATCTTGTCCTAGTCGTGCAAGTTGCAGTATACTGACAAAGCCTTTTCCCTTAAATTGAATTCCAGAAACTTTGTATTAGAATGAGGTAAAAGCAGCTGGCAGGACTAGTCTGCCCAACTTCATCAAGCCATTATGATAACTTCCAGATTAATCTCTACTCAGATGTCACAGTTTAAATTGAAGATGCTTGCAGCTGTGTTCTGAAAGAATTAATCATTGGAACTTATTTTACTTGACACTTGTGTCTTATTTATTGGAATTGTAAATGTATTGATTCATTATCTCACTTCCATCTGTACAGAGATTTTTCATGTTACCTACCTCTTTAAGCTAAATCTAGTGGTAAATTCAGGATTGAACTACATAGGTCAGTTTGTCAATTTACAGGACAAGTTACCATCTTCGATTCAAGGCAACTGTCTGGCTTATAGTGACAATAACATAAGCTGAAATGTTTCTCCATTTGAAAATAGCTAGTTAAGGTATCTATTTAAAAATGAACAGTTGAACAACCACACACTTGTCCACTGGGTGCAATGTTGTCAGCTGGTGACTTGGGCAAACAGCTGGTATGGCTTGTCCCATTGAATATCAAAAATCAGGAGGAAGTCAGATTTTTTTCTCTTGTCAAGGAATTGTTACAGTTAACAGAAAAATACATTATTTCTATTGAAATTCACAGAATCACAGAATCAATCAGGTTGGAAGAGACCTCATGGATCATCGAGTCCAACTGTTGCCCCTACACCACCCTGTCAACTAGACCATGGCACTAAGTGCCATGTCCAGTCTTTTCTTAAACACATCCAGAGATGGTGACTCCACCACCTCCCTGGGCAGCCCATTCCAATGTCTAATAACCCTTTCTGAAAAGAAATTCTTCCTGATGTCCAACCTGAACCTCCCCTGGCGAAGCTTGAGGCTGTGTCCTCTTGTCCTATCGCTAGTTGCCCAGGAGAAGAGGCCAACTCCCACTTCACTACAATCTCCCTTCAGGTAGTTGTAGACTGCAATAAGGTCACCTCGGAGCCTCCTCTTCTCCAGGCTAAACAACCCCAGCTCCCTCAGCCGTTCCTCATAGGTCAGACCCTCCAGACCCTTCACCAGCTTGGTCGCCCTCCTCTGGACTCGCTCCAACACCTCAACATCTTTCTTGAAGTGCGGGGCCCAGAACTGGACACAGTACTCAAGATGCAGCCTCACCAGTGCCAAGAGTACAGAGGGACGATCACTTCCCTAGACTGGCTGGCTACACTATTCCTAATAGAGGTCAGGATGCCATTGGCCTTCTTGGCCACCTGGGCACACTGCTGGCTCATGTTTAGCCGGCTGTCAATCAGCACCCCCAGGTCTCTTTCCACCAGGCCGCTTTCTAACCACTCTTCCCCCAGCCTGTAGAGCTGCATGGGGTTGTTGTGGCCGAAGTGTAAGACCCGGCACTTGTTCTTGTTGAACCTCGTGCCGTTGGTCTCAGCCCATCTATCTAACCTGTCCAAATCCCTCTGTAGGGCCTTCCTACCCTCCAGCAGATCAACACTGCCACCCAGCTTGGTGTCATCTGCAAATTTGCTGAGGGTGCACTCAATCCCTACGTCTAGATCATCTATAAAGATATTGAACAGCACCGGCCCCAGAACTGAGCCCTGGGGAACACCGCTAGTGACCGGCCACCAGTTGGACTTTGCCCCATTCACCACCATGAATAAACACATGGTGGTGGTCTATGAAGCCCTCATCGCAGCTCCTTTCAGTGTTTCCTGATGTTCAGAGAGAACCTTCAGTGCTTCAGTTTGTGCCCATTTTCTCTGGTCTGTCACTGGGCACTACTGAAAAGAGATTTTATGTCTCTTTTGGGAAACAGAGAATCCCTGAGCATCACCACACTGATTGTAGCTTAAGTCCATGTCTTTATTTAGCCTGCACCGAGGGCTAAACAATGAACAGTTTTTCTGTCACCCAATGCCCCTTCCCCAAATGATAAAAGGAAGTGGGAAAAGGAGGGAAACTTGTAGGTTGAAGTTAAACAGATTTAATAAAATAAAGAAATTAGTATAAACAACAACACAAAGCAGACAAAACTACACTTACCTACATAGGACCAGCAAGTTGCTCTGGGAATCACAATCATTTTAAATGAAGAAAAGAAAAAAAAGGAGAGGAGAGCAAAAAAAGCACCACTTCTTCCCCATAAGCCCTCCCTTTTATAGTGAAGTTGATGTCAATGATATAGAATACACCTGTGGGCCAGCCAGGGTCAGCTGCGCTGGTTATAATGCTAAGGGCCTTGATCACCATGGCTGGCCACAAAATGTAACCAAATCCCAATGAAACCAGGACAGTCCACCAATGTAAAATATCAGACAGGGAAACATGTTTGAATACTATCATCTCTCCTACACTAGTTCTGCAAGTCATAGCTGCAGATAAGTGCTGCTACTAACCTGAAATTCATTATTCAAGACTTTATTTCAGATACAGTGAGATTAGACAGTTGGTGCCCCAATGCATATTTTATTTTGATTTCATTCTTGCCTTCAAAATACTTAAGCAGTCTGATTTTTAAAAAAACTCTTCCTTTAAATTCCTTTGTTCATGCAATGAATCAAGCACTAGATCTCCTTTGTAAAAAAAAAAAATAGAAATTTAGATTTAACTCAGAGATAGTTACTTTAAGAAATCTAATTTTAAGGTTCTGCAGTCTGGAAATCTGAATCTTCCTCCAAATAGAAAGAAAAAACTCTTTTAGATGAACCGTAACTTTTTTTTTGAGATAGAGTTAACCATTTTATAGAGACTCCCATATCTTTCTGTGAACTGAAGAAGAATTAAAAAAATATTTTAGACTGGAAATGTGACCTCCAGGCAACTGAACTTATGAAAAGTGAGCCTAACTGCAAGTGTCTAAAGCATTTTCACTATAAAACTTAGATTTGTCTCTCAAACTCGTACACTGGACCCCTGGTTGTCTATCCTATTTATCTGTCAGTTCATTCCTTGTCTGTATTCTTTACCACATGAATTACCTTTTCCCAAGGCAGAGGCACTACAAACGGAGTAGCTCTACCCAATATATAGAGAAACTGTTCGGTGTCACTTGGCATCGGAATACATGCTAGTGCCTTTTCAGCATTTATAGACAGATATAGATGATTCATGTCCCCAAATACTTTTAAAACAGGACTTTTTAATATTGTTGTCTTGACTTTATGTACTCGGTTCATCCAAGTTGCACTTAATGCACTGAAATGCTGCTTTATGTTAACTCCAGATTGCCTAAAACAAGACCTTTTGTAAAACAGCTGAACAAAAATATTATTTTAAGTATTATGAACACAAGAACATGAATTATAAATAAACTTTCATCATTATTTCTTTCTGGGAATTAAAATGATTCAGTAGTTTAATTAGCTATTAACACCAAAACAATTTTATTATGATGTTTTCTGCACATATTTTTCAACGGAAAAAAAAATTATTATCTTATCATCATGGATATCTCTTATTTTGATACATTTGGCTAATAAAACTGGGCTGATAACAGCAGGTAAGGAAAAGTTATAAAAATAAGTTTCAAAATATTGAAAACATTTTACTAAATTTTGTGATATACTTTCTACTTAAAAAGTGTAAGATTGACACTGTATCACTATGAAAATTTCACTTGACTCATAGCAGGAAAAAAGTGAAGATGAGATCATTAGATCATATGGAAAGAACAACAGAAGAATTATGTGAACATACAGGCCAATAATTTTCAGAAATGCCCTGTGAAATTGGTTTCTAAGGCTGCAGGAAAAAAAACTTTTTTCTAATACAAAAATCATGTGTACATTTCAGCTTCCACTACTAAATGAGAGCTACTGATTATGTTATATCTTTGTAAGTCAGTGCCTTGTAAAAATATTTTCTTGAGGAATTAAAATGCTGACAGCTGACTTTCTCAGGTTTGACAGTCTTTCTTGCAGGTGTAGGGATTTCTAAAAGCTCTATTTGGGGAATAGAACTTGAGAAAAAAAAATCAGGGAAAGGTTTTAAATAATTTTGTTACTTATTATAAATATCAATAAAGTATTCATATGTGCTGAATTAGTAAGAAAACATTATAATTTTGACAGTATTTTATTTTCCCTCTTAGAGTTGTTTTCTCTTCCTCTCAAAATTAAACCTTTAGAGAGAAGTTTATAATTGATCTTTAAAATATGTTTATTTACCTCACATTTGCAGTGGAATATAGTAACACCCTAAGCTGATATTGTAATTCAGCTCACTTGCAGCAATTTGTGAATCTGAATCCCTAGACAACGTTTGCCACTTCTTTTTTTCTTAAATAGCAGAACAAAGAATTGTGTTTAAAAAATTGAGTGGGAAACAGGCTTGACTGCAATGTAACAGTTAAGGGTAAATTAGTGCTCGCTACAAAATGAAAATATTGTAGTCACATGGAGAATTAGGCATGAAGAGTTCATATCCATTGCTGATTCTTTTATATTTCAAAGGGTAATGGATGTGGTATGCCATATGTTAACGAGGATGAGTAGAGAGCACATGCAAAATTGTAAGAAGAAAATCTATCAGTATGTAAGTGATAATTTCCTCCATATTGTGGAGATGGTTGAACTGATCTTGCTTATACAATAATTCCCTGACACGTTCTACAAACGTTCTTTGTATTATTCCTTAACCTTATTTCTGATATCTGTCTTTGGACAGAAAGAATAATTTTATGGAAACAATACTTCTTTCCATTGACTACAGAGGGTTCCTAGGTGACTAGCTTTATGTTCAGATGTATGTGAGTCCCAAAAGTTTGGAAAATTCTTATTTGTTCTCTTTGAAGTTCACTAGTCTGCTGAACTGAGTGGTAATATGAAAATTGACAGTGCCTTGAAAATAAACTATTGGTGATTTTGCCTTTACTGTAAAAAATGGAAATCCATTTTTGCACTTGATTCAACTAAAAAGAACCTTTTTCTAAAATGCTTTATGAAATCAGACTCAAGAGTAAAGACTGTCTTTAACACTCTTACTATACTAATAGAAATTGGAGTTATATTTAATATATTTCCATACAAGAAAAGGCTGCAGGCCAATAAAAACATTTCATATCTTTTCCAAGGCATCTGTAGCCAATCTTTATTCCTTTTTCTTTTTATTCAGTGCAAATATTTATCTCTGACTCTTTCTTCACACTCCATTTCTAGTTACCACACTTCTGTTATATATTTAAGTAAGCCATAAAATTACGATTATAGGCTCCTGTAATCTTATCTCATGTCAGCTGGGGTAGAAGATAAAGTCTCCACTTGCTTCAGTGGGGAAGGAGCTGTGTAGTAAGGGGAAAACCGGGGGAGGCGTGCTCGCGGGTGCTGGGGAACGGTCCGGAGTAAGCTACTTGATCTCAATGTGAGTATGGAGGCTTCTCGTTTATTAACAAAGAAAGCAGTGGTTATATAGACTATGCATATGTTAATCACGCGCCTCGATCGCACTTGTGATTGGTCCATAGGTTTACATATTCAGAGCCGTGACCGCCCCCTCTCCCGGACGTAGTTTACTTCCCGCGAAGCAGGCACCACGGGGTTCTTTGTTCTGCACCGTGCAAGGGGAGTCCAAGGTTGCTAGCTCTGGGCTTAACCCTTGCTCAAAGCCTGGGTTGCTCAGACTGCTCAGTGACTGACACAGGATCGTGCTCCTTCTCACTCAACCAAACCTCTACAATTCCCCCTTCTTGTTTGTGAGCAAGCCAGGCCTGATTCACAAGTTTCATTAACGCTTTCTGCAAACAAGAAAATAAACATGGTAACATTAACAAGATAACTGCAATCACAAGAACTCCCGTAAGAACCATTTTTAGCAGTTCCATCACCCATCCGATTTCTCGGGGAGGTGTGGTTTTACTGATCGGCTCGGCACCCAAAGTGGTCCCTGGTCGGTGGCCACGCACATATATCCCCGGCCACTAAGGATCACTGGCACCGGTCCTTTCCACTCCCCTGTAGCAGGTTCCCAATAAATCACCTGTAACTGAGGTATAATGGTGTTATTATTAAATTTCAACTGCTGGTGATGTACTACCACCGGTGGTTCTTCTCAGTCCCCTGTCAAACACAGAAAATTCAAAGTAAACAACACTTTATGCAACCGCGACGTTGGATCAGTATCTACCTCCTTCTGTCTCCTTAAATATTCCTTTATGGTTCTATGGGTGCGTTCGATGATCCCTTGACCTGTCGGGGAGTGTGGTATACCAGTAACATGTTTCACTCCCCAGCGTGTTAAAAATACACGAAACTTTTGGCTGGTGTATGCTGGCCCATTATCTGTTTTGATCTGTTCTGGCACCCCCATAATGGCAAAACACGCCAACAAATGTTTACAAACCTGTTGCGCCTTTTCTCCGGACATTGCAGATGCCCAGATTAACCTCGAGAAAGTATCTACTGTGACATGTACATATTTTTGTCTCCCAAACTCTGGAATATGTGTTACATCCATCTGCCATAGCTCAAGTGCTGCCAAGCCCTTTGGGTTTACACCAATACCAATGCCTGGTCCCTGAGCCCCACACCTCGGACATGCCTGAACAATAGATTTTGCTTCATTTTCTGTTATTCCAAATTGTCTCTGTATTCCTTTTGCATTTTGATGGAAATGCTCATGACTTTGTCTAGCTTGTTGAAATTTGTCTAAAGGAGGAATATGGCAAGCAGGGCTAACCAGAGAGTCTGCCACCTGATTGCCCTTCCCCAGACCAAGATCCCATTGATGACTCCGCACATGTATTATGCAACAAGGCGCACTGCGTTGTCGCATAATAGACCGTAACTGCAAGAATAATTGCCCAAGGCGGGGATTTTGTGTGTTTCAGAGCAATGCCTCCTCCAAGCGTGGGATGACACCTGCTACGTACATAGAATCTGTGACTATATTTATAGCCCCATCCAGCCAATTTGTTAAGGCCCAGCCTACGGCAGATAGTTCCAGAGTCTGTAAGGTATCATCGATCTGACCATACAGCATGTGGTGTACCCAATTCCCTTTTTCCTGCCACACACACACCGCTTTGTGCTGTTTCTTTCCCGCATCTGTATAGACCGTTAACCCTTCCACTACTGGTGTTTTCTGTACTTTAGATTTTTCTATCCATTGATTTTTCTGTAATATCTGCCATAATTTACCTTTCGGTTGCTGTGAATGGACTCTTCCTTCGTACCCCAAAAACGCCTCCTGAATGGGTCAAGAATTACGGAACCACCATTCTAGGTCTACAGCATTAACAGGAATACTAATATCCGCTGGATCCAGTCCCGTTAATTCTACAATCCTAGATCTACCCTTTCTCACTAGTTCCCCTATGGATTCTGGTCTAGTCTGTATGCTTGTCTTTGGTTGTACACTAAGGAATACCCATTCCTGTAGTACGGGGAAAACCGGGGGAGGCGTGATCGCGGGTGCTGGGGGACGGTCCGGAATAAGCTTCACGATCTCAATGTGAGTATGGAAGCTTCTCGTTTATTAACAAAGAAAGCAGTAGTTATATAGGCTATGCATATGTTAATCGCGCGCCCCGATCGCACTTGTGATTGGCCCATAGGTTTACATATTCAGAGCCGTGACCGCCCCTTCCCCTCCCGGACGTAGTTTTGCTTCCCGCGAAGCAGGCACCACGAGGTTCTTTGTTCTGCACCGTGCAAGGGGAGTCCAAGGTCGCTAGCTCTGGGCTTAACCCTTGCTCAAAGCCTGGGTTGCTCAGACTGCTCGGTGACTGACACAGGATCGTGCCCCTTCTCACTCAACCAAACCTCTACAATTCCCCCTTCTTGTTTGTGAGCAAGCCAGGCCTGATTCACAAGTTTCATTAACGCTTTCTGCAAACAAGAAAATAAACATGGTAACATTAACAATATAACTGCAATCACAAGAACTCCTGTAAGAACCATTTTTACCAGATCCATCACCCATCCGATCTCTCGGGGAGGTGTGGTTTTACTGATCGGCTCGGCACCCAAAGTGGTCCCTGGTCGGTGGCCACGCACATATATCCCCGGCCACTAAGGATCACTGGCACCGGTCCTTTCCACTCCCCTGTAGCAGGTTCCCGATAAATCACCTGTAACTGAGGTATAATGGTGTTGTTATTAAATTTCAACTGCTGGTGATGTACAACAACCAGTGGCTCTTCTCGGTCCCCTGTTAAACACAGAAAATTCAAAGTAAACAACACTTTATGCAACCGCGATGTTGGATCAGTATCTACCTCCTTCTGTCTCCTTAAATATTCCTTTATGGTTCTATGGGTGCGTTCGATGATCCCTTGACCTGTCGGGGAGTGTGGTATACCAGTAACATGTTTCACTCCCCAGCGTGTTAAAAATACACGAAACTTTTGGCTGGTGTATGCTGGCCCATTATCTGTTTTGATCTGTTCTGGCACCCCCATAATGGCAAAACACGCCAACAAATGTTTACAAACCTGTTGCGCCTTTTCTCCGGACATTGCAGATGCCCAGATTAACCTCGAGAAGGTATCTACTGTGACATGTACATATTTTTGTCTCCCAAACTCTGGAATATGTGTTACATCCATCTGCCATAGCTCAAGTGCTGCCAAGCTCTTCGGGTTTACACCAATACCAATGCCTGGTCCCTGAGCCCCACACCTCGGACATGCCTGAACAATAGATTTTGCTTCATTTTCTGTTATTCCAAATTGTCTCTGTATTCCTTTTGCATTTTGATGGAAATGCTCATGACTTTGTCTAGCTTGTTGAAATTTGTCTAAAGGAGGAATATGGCAAGCAGGGCTAACTAGAGAGTCTGCCACCTGATTGCCCTTCCCCAGACCAAGATCCCATTGATGACTCCGCACATGTATTATGCAACAAGGCGCACTGCGTTGTCGCATAATAGACCGTAATTGCAAGAATAACTGCCCAAGGCGGGGATTTTGTGTGTTTCGGAGCAATGCCTCCTCCAAGCGTGGGATGACACCTGCTACGTACATAGAATCTGTGACTATATTTATAGCCCCATCCAGACAATTTGTCAAGGCCCAGCCTACGGCAGATAGTTCCAGAGTCTGTAAGGTATCATCGATCTGACCATACAGCATGTGGTGTACCCAATTCCCTTTTTCCTGCTACACACACACCGCTTTGCGCTGTTTCTTTCCCGCATCTGTATAGACCGTTAACCCTTCCACTACTGGTGTTTTCTGTACTTTAGATTTTTCTATCCATTGATTTTTCTGTAATATCTGCCATAATTTACCTTTCGGTTGCTGTGAATGGACTCTTCCTTCGTACCCCAAAAACGCCTCCTGAATGGGTCGAGAATTGCGGAACCACCATTCTAGGTCTACAGCATTAACAGGAATACTAATGTCCGCTGGATCCAGTCCTGTTAATTCTACAGTCCTAGATCTACCCTTTCTCACTAGTTCCCCTATGGCTTCTGGTCTAGTCTGTATGCTTGTCTTTGGTTGTACACTAAGAAATACCCATTCCAACACCCAAAAATCTTCATCTTTATCATGGCATTTGTAGTGGCATTGGTTGTAGCCCTGGGGGAGTTCCCCCTTTTTGTTTTGCCACTGACAAATGACACCACAAACCATATTTTCACTGTTAATTACAAGCAGAGATACAGGTAGTTCACGAATGTGTCGCGATGACCATGCAGTTTGTAATTTGGCGATGATTGACCGCAACGCGCTTTGTTGAGTCTCAGACAGCTGTATGGTGTCAGCAGGGTGTGATCGTCGCAGCAGTTTGGTGAGGGGGGCAATCTCGGTGTTCGAGATACCGACACAGTTACGGACCCACTGAATATCTCCGAGAAGTGTTTGTACATCCCTCAGGTTCTTCAAATCTGTATGTAGCTCCACCTTTTGAGGCCGGATTTGAGCATCCGAAATTGTCCATCCTAAGTATTTCCAGGGATCAGTTCGTTGAATCTTTTCTGATGCAATCACGAGACCATTCTCCGCCAACGTTGTTGTTAGTTTGTGGAGACTTTCTTCTGAAAAAGGATCAGCCTGACATAACAAAATATCATCCATATAATGATAGATGATAGTCTGTGGCCATAGCTGGTGCAATGGTTTCAGTGCCCATGCCACATAAAGCTGACATAACGTAGGTGAATTTTTCATGCCCTGCGGCAGAACTACCCATTCATACCTTTGAGCTGGTTCCGCTTTGTTGATAACAGGAACAGAAAAGGCAAACCTCATGGTGTCCTGAGGATGTAAAGATATGGTGAAAAAACAGTCCTTCAAGTCTACAATCAATATATGCCATCCTGCTGGTAACATGTTAGGTGATGGAATACCTGGTTGCAATGCTCCCATTGCTTGCATTTGCTCATTAATTTTCCGTAAATCATGTAATAATCTCCACTTTCCACTTTTCTTAGGGATGACAAAAATGGGTGTATTCCAAGGACTAACTGAGGGTTTGATATGTTCTGCTTTTAACTGTTCCTCTACCAGTCCCTTAGTAATCTGCAGTCGCTCTTCAGTCATAGGCCACTGGTCAACCCACACAGGCTCATCTGATAACCAAGTCAAGGGTGGATTGGGCGACTGCTCTCCAGCGGCCATTATCAAAAATGGGTGGTTGTAAGAACCGCACCAATCTGACTTAAAACATCTCGCCCTACGAGTGCTTCCAAAACCCCAGGCAAGGACAAGACATAAACTTTCAAAGTTACACGCTGTCCCTCTGGAAAGTGTAAGGTCACAGGGTGATGACTAACAGCTGTCATAGAATTCCCGCCAACGCCATCAATGTGTGAATCAGGTGTTTCTAGTGTCCAATTACTTGGCCAGATGCGTCGACTGACAATGGTGACGTCGGCACCTGTATCCAACAAGGCCTGTACCTTTATATGAGTGTTGTTCTGAGACATTGTGATTGACATATTTGGTCTGTTGTCCATTCTCGTGGTAAAACATACCGCTGGTCCTGTGGAGCCAAATCCACGATCTCCACGGTAGGTAGTCGTATTAGCACCTTGTTGATAGGCAGAAAGGGGGATTATTTGTCCAACTCGACTACCTTTTGGCACAAACATAGGTGGATTAAGCGTATACATCATAATATATACGATCCCGGTATAGTCTGCATCTATGATTCCTGGAAGTATTATAAGTCCTTTTATACCAGCAGAAGATCGTCCTAACAGAAGTCCTCCCATGGGATTGAAATCCCCGCTTAGCGGACCCTGTACATTAGTAGGGACCTTCTGTACTTCTTGACTTCACAAGGTGACATCTACTGTAATTTCCACGTCGAACCCCAGGCTTCCTCGGGTTGCTGGTTGGTGCTGTTGTAAAAAACCTTTGGTTCGTATGATGGGTTGACTTGTTTCCTCACGCGGCCCCTCTCCGCGCTCCTTTGGAAGTTTCCCTGACACGCCTTAGTTGAATGATTATTCCTCTGGCAGGTATCACACCAGACAGCAGCTCGGCAATCTTTTCTGACATGTCCGTTCTCTCCACATCGATAGCAATTTCCTTGAAAGGATTGTCCCGCTCGCATTGGTCGTCGTGTCCCTTTTTGTTGTACCAGCGCTGCCAAAGGTTGAACCACCTCCTTAACAGCACTTTGTACAGCAGCAGCAACGGTATTGTTAGCTCTCTGCATATCAGCACGTTCGACTCGCTTCACCATTTCTTCCACTCCTGCACCTTTAGGTAAGCTAGCGAGCAACTGTTTAGTTTGTCTGTTTGCGTTATCAAAAGCCAGGATCTTTAACATCTGCTGCCTGTTGTCCTCATCAAGATCAGGATGATTCATTACAGCTTCCCATAGTCTATTAATAAAGTTCTCATATTTCTCCGTAGCTCCTTGAACCACCGATCCGAATGACGGGATCGCGGAGCCAGGCAAGGCTTGGAATGCTTCAAATGCAAGCTGTGCAGATTTTTGTAGTACTACTGCTGGTAACTGTAACTGTGCTTGCACCGTAGAATAAGCTCCTTGGCCTGTGAGAATATCCATAGTAACTCCATGTAAAGGATCATTTGGATCGTTCATTCTCCGTGCAGCTTCATTGGCTGCTCGTTGTGCCCATTCTGAACCCCACAACAGGAACTGAGTAGGTGTCAGCAACAGTTTCATTAAATTTCGGGAGTCATGCGGGCATAAAAGATCCGCAGAAAAAATCCAGGAGACTATATTCCTTGTAGCATCTGATTTTACTCCATACTGGGTAACTGCAGCTTTCGCTTGTTGGAGAATTTTCCAATCATGTGGTTCCCAAGTAGCTACTCCATTCTGTTGTAGCACTGGAAAAGCTCCTACTCCTCCTAGATTTGCTGCTGTACTCCAGTGTCCTTCTAATATGGCATCACGAATCACCCCACTCCACCTCGGTGCCCTAGGTGCAGGTGGAAGCGGAGCATCCCTGGAGTTGTCTTTGTTTTGTAATCCAGGAGCGGATGCTCTTAATTTGGGTCGCTGTACCTTTAAATCCTGCAATTCCCGCAAAACCTGTTGCAGGAGACTCGTGACATCCGTTTCCAGGTTCCCACGGTCAGGTGGTGTGGATCTTGATTGACAGGGCGAGGGCGGAAGGGGCGGGTACTCCGGCGGCGCAGAGGGGATGAGCCCGCCCGCCTCTCCGCCAGCCAGCCGTGCAGCGTCCGGAGGGGCTGACCACCCCTCCCCTCCTGTTTCCGCTCCCCTTGCCACGCGGTCCTAGGAGCGCCACGTGGTTCTTTGTTCGCAGCCTCCTCCTCTAAATTCTTACCGCGCCATTTCTCCCGGGAGCTCGCCGCTTCTACCGCCGTACGGACCTCCGCCACGGATGGCTTTATGTTTGCCGACATGCCCTTAACCGCCGGTAACCCGAAGAAACGAGCCAGAACCCCAGGTTTCTCTGTTTTAGCGGGGGGGTTGGGCTCCGGCGGCGCCGGCCGCATCTCAGCAGCCGCGCGGGCGACCTCTCCTTCTGCCCTCATATTTTTTAAAGTCTCTATCACGTTTTGCCAGAGTTCACGCACCTCCTTAGTTTCTTCTTCCTCGGGGTCCCTCTCAACAGTCTTTTCCCACATAATGTCTCCCACTTCTTTCCATTCCTCCACAGAAAATACAAGCGCTGTGTCTTTAAAATGTCCCCAGCGCTGGCCCAACTTTATCAGCTTAATTAGCTGTTTCTCCACTGTCTTGCTCCCTCTCTTAGAGAGGATATCTGCAAGCAGCATGACTGCAGCCTCTATTTCCATGGCTGCCCTTTTTCCAGTGTCTTCTCTGCCTTTTTGACCTGAACAGCACCTGAACTCTGAGAGCTGGGTGGCCAACCCTTCCAGTGTCTGTTCTGCCCTATTTGACCAGAACATCACCGCTCCCAGCCGTCTTTTTCCCAACACCTCCTTTTTGTTGCTTACCGCAGTCTCGGAGAGAGCACGCCGAAGGGAACCATCCTCTGCTACCAGTTGTAGTACGGGGAAAACCGGGGGAGGCGCGCTCGCGGGTGCTGGGGGACGTTCCGGAATAAGCTTCACGATCTCAATGTGAGTATGGAAGCTTCTCGTTTATTAACAAAGAAAGCAGTAGTTATATAGGCTATGCATATGTTAATCGCGCGCCCCAATCGCGCTTGTGATTGGCCCATAGGTTTACATATTCAGAGCCGTGACCGCCCCCTCCCCTCCCGGACGTAGTTTTGCTTCCCGCGAAGCAGGCACCACGAGGTTCTTTGTTCTGCTCCGTGCAAGGGGAGTGCAAGGTCGCTAGCTCTGGGCTTAACCCTTGCTCAAAGCCTGGGTTGCTCAGACTGCTCGGTGACTGACACAGGATCGTGCCCCTTCTCACTCAACCAAACCTCTACACATTCCAACACCCAAAAAGCTTCATCTTTATCGTGGCATTTGTAGTGGCATTGGTTGTAGCCCTGGGGGAGTTCCCCCTTTTTGTTTTGCCACTGACAAATGACACCACAAACCATATTTTCACTGTTAATTACAAGCAGAGACACAGGTAGTTCACGAATGCGTCGCGATGACCGTGCAGTTTGTAATTTGGCAATGATTGACCGCAACGTGCTTTGTTGAGTCTCAGACAGCTGTATGGTGTCAGCAGGGTGTGATCGTCGCAGCAGTTTGGTGAGGGGGGCAATCTCGGTGTTCGAGATACCGACACAGTTACGGACCCACTGAATATCTCCGAGAAGTGTTTGTACATCCCTCAGGTTCTTCAAATCTGTATGTAGCTCCACCTTTTGAGGCCGGATTTGAGCATCCGAAATTGTCCATTCTAAATATTTGCAGGGATCAGTTCGTTGAATCTTTTCTGGTGCAATCACGAGACCTTTCTCCGCCAACGTTGTTGTTAGTTTGTGGAGACTTTCTTCTGAAAAAGGATCGATCTGACATAACAAAATATCATCCATATAATGATAGATGATAGTCTGTGGCCATAGCTGGTGCAATGGTTTCAGTGCCCATGCCACATAAAGCTGACATAACGTAGGTGAATTTTTCATGCCCTGCGGCAGAACTACCCATTCATACCTTTGAGCAGGTTCCGCTTTGTTGATAACAGGAACAGAAAAGGCAAACCTCATGGTGTCCTGAGGATGTAAAGATATGGTGAAAAAACAGTCCTTCAAGTCTACAATCAATATATGCCATCCTGCTGGTAACATGTTAGGTGACGGAATACCTGGTTGCAATGCTCCTATTGCTTGCATTTGCTCATTAATTTTCCGTAAATCATGTAATAATCTCCACTTTCCACTTTTCTTAGGGATGACAAAAATGGGTGTATTCCAAGGACTAACTGAGGGTTTGATATGTCTTGCTTTTAACTGTTCCTCTACCAGTCCCTTAGTAATCTGCAGTCGCTCTTCAGTCATAGGCCACTGGTCAACCCACACAGGCTCATCTGATAACCAAGTCAAGGGTGGATTGGGCGACTGCTCTCCAGCGGCCATTATCAAAAATGGGTGGTTGTAAGAACCGCACCAATCTGACTTAAGACATCTCGCCCTATGAGTGCTTCCAAAACCCCAGGCAAGGACAAGACATAAACTTTCAAAGTTACACGCTGTCCCTCTGGAAAGTGTAAGGTCACAGGGTGATGACTAACAGCTGTCATAGAATTCCCGCCAACGCCATCAATGTGTGAATCAGGTGTTTCTAGTGTCCAATTACTTGGCCAGATGCGTCGACTGACAATGGTGACGTCGGCACCTGTATCCAACAAGGCCTGTACCTTTATACGAGTGTTGTTCTGAGACATTGTCATTGACATATTTGGTCTGTTGTCTATTCTCGTGGTAAAACATACCGCTGGTCCTGTGGAGCCAAATCCATGATCTCCACAGTAGGTAGTCGTATTAGCACCTTGTTGATAGGCAGAAAGGGGGATTATTTGTCCAACTCGACTACCTTTTGGTACAAACATAGGTGGATTAAGTGTATACATCATAATATATACGATCCCGGTATAGTCTGCATCTATGATTCCTGGAAGTATTATAAGTCCTTTTATACCAGCAGAAGATCGTCCTAACAGAAGTCCTCCCATGGGATCGAAATCCCCGCTTAGCGGACCCTGTACATTAGTAGGGACCTTCTGTACTTCTTGACTTCGCAAGGTGACATCTACTGTAATTTCCACGTCGAACCCCAGGCTTCCTCGGGTTGCTGGTTGGTGCTGTTGTAAAAAACCTTTGGTTCGTATGATGGGTTGACTTGTTTCCTCACGCGGCCCCTCTCCGCGCTCCTTTGGAAGTTTCCCTGACACGCCTTAGTTGAATGATTATTCCTCTGGCAGGTATCACACCAGACAGCAGCTCGGCAATCTTTTCTGACATGTCCGTTCTCTCCACATCGATAGCAATTTCCTTGAAAGGATTGTCCCGCTCGCATTGGTCGTCGTGTCCCTTTTTGTTGTACCAGCGCTGCCAAAGGTTGAACCACCTCCTTAACAGCACTTTGTACAGCAGCAGCAACGGTATTGTTAGCTCTCTGCATATCAGCACGTTCGACTCGCTTCACCATTTCTTCCACTCCTGCACCTTTAGGTAAGCTAGCGAGCAACTGTTTAGTTTGTCTGTTTGCGTTATCAAAAGCCAGGATCTTTAACATCTGCTGCCTGTTGTCCTCATCAAGATCAGGATGATTCATTACAGCTTCCCATAGTCTATTAATAAAGTTCTCATATTTCTCCGTAGCTCCTTGAACCACCGATCCGAATGACGGGATCGCGGAGCCAGGCAAGGCTTGGAATGCTTCAAATGCAAGCTGTGCAGATTTTTGTAGTACTACTGCTGGTAACTGTAACTGTGCTTGCACCGTAGAATAAGCTCCTTGGCCTGTGAGAATGTCCATAGTAACTCCATGTAAAGGATCATTTGGATCGTTCATTCTCCGTGCAGCTTCATTGGCTGCTCGTTGTGCCCATTCTGAACCCCACAACAGGAACTGAGTAGGTGTCAGCAACAGTTTCATTAAATTCCGGGAGTCATGTGGGCATAAAAGATCCGCAGAAAAAATCCAGGAGACTATATTCCTTGTAGCATCTGATTTTACTCCATACTGGGTAACTGCAGCTTTCGCTTGTTGGAGAATTTTCCAATCATGTGGTTCCCAAGTAGCTACTCCATTCTGTTGTAGCACTGGAAAAGCTCCTACTCCTCCTAGATTTGCTGCTGCACTCCAGTGTCCTTCTAATATGGCATCACGAATCACCCCACTCCACCTCGGTGCCCTAGGTGCAGGTGGAAGCGGAGCATCCCTGGAGTTGTCTTTGTTTTGTAATCCAGGAGCGGATGCTCTTAATTTGGGTCGCTGTACCTTTAAATCTTGCAATTCCCACAAAACCTGTTGCAGGAGACTCGTGACATCCGTTTCCAGGTTCCCACGGTCAGGTGGTGTGGATCTTGATTGACAGGGCGAGGGCGGAAGGGGCGGGTACTCCGGCGGCGCAGAGGGGATGAGTCCGCCCGCCTCTCCGCTGGCCAGCCACGCAACGTCTGGAGGGGCTGACCACCCCTTCCCCTCCTGTTTCCGCTCCCCTTGCCACGCGGTCCTAGGAGCGCCACGTGGTTCTTTGTTCACAGCCTCCTCCTCTAAATTCTTACTGCACCATTTCTCCCAGGAGTTCGCCGCTTCTACCGCCGTACGAACCTCCGCCACGGATGGCTTTATGTTTGCCGACATGCCCTTAACTGCCGGTAACCCGAAGAAACGAGACAGAACCCCAGGTTTTTCTGTTTTAGCGGGGGGGTTGGGCTCCGGCGGCACCGGCCGCATCTCAGCAGCCGCGCGGGCGACCTCTCTTTCTGCCCTCATAGTTTTTAAAGTCTCTATCACGTTTTGCCAGAGTTCATGCACCTCCTTAATTTCTTTTTCCTAGGGGTCCCTCTCAACAGTCTTTTCCCACATAATGTGTCCCACTTCTCTCCATTCCTCCACAGAAAATACAAGCGCTGTGTCTTTAAAATGTCCCCAGCGCTGGCCCAACTTTATCAGCTTAATTAGCTGTTTCTCCGCTGTCTTGCTCCCTCTCTTAGAGAAGATATATGCAATCAGCGCGGCTGCAGCTTCTATTTCCATGGCTGCCCTTTTTCCAATGTCTGCTCTGTCCTTAATTGAACCCGAACATCACCTGAACTCTGGGAGCTGAGTGGCCAACTCTTCCAGTGTCTGCTCTGTCCTTAATTGAACCCGAACATCACCGCTCCCAGCCGTCTTTTTCCCAACACCTCCTTTTTGTTGCTTACCGCAGTCTCGGAGAGAGCACGCCGAAGGGAACCATCCTCTGCTACCAGTTGTAGTACGGGGAAAACCGGGGGAGGCGTGCTCGCGGGTGCTGGGGAATGGACCGGAGTAAACTTTGCGATCTCAATGTGAGTATGGAAGCTTCTCGTTTATTAACAAAGAAAGCAGTGGTTATATAGACTATGCATATGTTAATCACGCGCCCCGATCTCACTTGTGATTGGTCCATAGGTTTACATATTCAGAGCCGTGACCGCCCCCTCTCCCGGACGTAGTTTTGCTTCCCGCGAAGCAGGCACCACGGGGTTCTTTGTTTTGCACCGTTCAAGGGGAGTCCAAGGTCGCTAGCTCTTGGCTTAACCCTTGCTCAAAGCCTGGGTTGCTCAGACTGCTCAGTGACTGACACAGGATCGTGCCCCTTCTCACTCAACCAAACCTCTACAGAGCTGGAGCTTCAAAGAGTCATTGTCAAACGCCTATCAGTATTTCTGAAGGATACTCGGAGTCTCACAAACACTTGTAATCTCAGAAACTAAACAGTTGGGTAGATTAGTCTTATTTCTGAGAGGTGTGCTATTCACTGCAACTGCTAGCTGTAGCTTACTTTCACGGCTGCACTTTTAGCCTTCCTAGTCAGTCATATTGATCGTTTCAGAGAAATTAAGTCTTTTTGTTCTTGTCAAAACTAGATCAATCTGGACTATCTATTATTTCTCAGTGCTGCTTCTACAGCTATTTTTTCAAACACGCTCCTAACATATAGTCTAAGAACACTCATGAAGATATCACCCTGTCTTAGTCACGCTAAGGAGTACTATTCCCTAAGAATCTCATCACTCTATTAGTTACTATAGTAACAAGATCTGAATGATGCAATTCTGAAAGCTAAAGGATGAGAACAGTAGTTTTAAGAAAGGACTGATATATCTGCCAAACTGAGTTATGGGCCAGGGATGTATATTTTTTTTTATATATCAAGGAAGAACAAGAAATAAATCTCTAAAAGGCCACTTAGATTTTTTCATTTTATACAGAATCTGCAGTTTCATGTGACATAATTTCTGAATTCAAAAATATCCTGCATATTTCATATGCCTCACTGGGTACAATTGCTGTCATTGAAATGCTCATGACACTAGTTAAGCATCTGAGCATCTTCCTCTAGCCCCTTTATCATTACTTTCCACCCCCATGTCCAAATCGTGGGCACAGTGTGTACCTTCTTCTGTTGCTGATAAAAGAACTGGCAGAATTTGGAGAATGTAATACACTTTCTCAATCAATCAGCAGCTGATGCGTTTCCATGATGTATTATGGGAGTTATTATGCATAGTACTTCCTGCAATCCAATTGAGATAATTCATTCTTGCTATAGGGTAAAAATAGTTGTATGTCGTTATCTTTTCTGATTGAATCAATTTTACTTGTAGTAGTAAAAAAAAAATCTACTTGAGAAACCTTGGATTCATATTCAAAACTAGGCTATCTTTTGATTGGGAAGTAAGTCACTTGTACTGGGTCTGGCCAGGATGGATTTAACTTTCTTCATAGCAGCCCGTATGGTGTTGTGTTTTGAGTTGCTGGCTAAAACAGTGTGGATAACACACAAGTGTTTTGGCTGTTGCTAAACATTACTTACAACAGGATCAAGGCTTTATAATTTACTCTTTTTTTCACCTATCTTTTTTTTTTTCTTTTTTTTTTTTCTCTGCTCCAGAGCATGTAGGCTAGAGGTGGGCAAGAAATTAGGTGGGAACACAGCTGGGACAGCTGACCTGAAATTGGCCAAAGGGATATTCCATAATATATAAAGTTATGTTCACCAACAAAAAGTGGCGGTAGAGTAAAAAGTGGTGGTGTTGTCCTTCAAGGTGGACCTTGTTTGGAGACTGGCTGGGCGTCAGTATTCTTGTGAGAGATGGTGAATGATTGCCTTTGCATCACCTCTTTTGTCTCTCTTTCCTTCACTTATTAAACTGACTTTATGTTGACCCATGAGTTTTCAGCTTTTACTCTTGTCTCCTCCATCCTGCTTGGGAGGAGGAGAGTGACAACTACCGTGTGGGTGCTTAGATGCTTGGATGGGGTCAACCCATCACATCACTCTACAAGTGTGTCAAAATCATTCTTGATAACATAAGCATTTGAAATCTTTTGTTTGTTGCAGATTTAGCCACCGAAATATGTAAATGATTGGAATTTTCTATTTAGTATCAATCTTTCTATGTTACATCTTCAATTCATAGTAAAAGGGTTTTTTTAAAACAAAAAGCTCATTAGTGTCTGAACTGTAATAGAAGTAAAAAATAATATTTTTCAGGGAATTCCATAAGCAGGAAAGGCACTGGAGACTGGATTTTCTTGAACAGATTTTTATCCATTACGTACTGTCTACACCCTCTATATGTAAAAAGGAAAAGCAACAACTATATGGTTTATCTCATACTTAGGTAGACATCTAAAATAAATCTTGATAGTTTATTTTGTTTTCATATGTCTGAGTGTCCTTCACAGAGACATTTTGAAAAAATAAGCCTCAATTTTTAGGAGATTAAAGTTTTGTCCTTTTTTTTCCAATGCTCTGGTCAAAGGAACAGTTCTGAGCCAAGAACATTGACCAGTCTGTGTTGCTCATGTCTATGCTGGATACTGTAGCTGTTGATATACCATTTGTGGGTTGTTATGTCTGGGTAAAAGGCTCTGTGTAGAGGGAGTCTATGTACTTTGCCTTTAGAGTTGTATCAGATGAAATCATTAGAAAGATCTATAGATTGCTCCTTCCTCACAAGCAACTGCATATGCTCAGTTACAGGAATCTGTGGGCTGTAGTGGGGGACAGTCAAGGAGGAAATGATGTAGGAGGAAGGGAAGCCTCAGCACACATAGGGACTGAAAAGTCATTAAGAGGAACAAGGTCAGATGACAAAGATGACAAAGTAAAAATCTTTCCCCGAAGAACTAGAAAAAGGTGCTAAATGCTACTGAATTTAGGATTGAAAGATGTACCTTAAAGGACTGTCAGAGACACAGTGAGCAGAAAAATAGATTTGTTTCAAATCTTTTAATTTTAATGTGTTATACAACACATCTGAATTTTCTGTATTTTAAAGATTTTCCCACTTTTATTTTAATTCTGATGAAACCTAGCTGTAAATGTTGAAAATCTTTAGGTGCTTTTCTTCTCTTTTTCAGGAATGTGTCCATTTCATGCTGGCCAAAGTTCTGGTGCTATCCATTAAGAGTTTAACCTCACAAAGTTTTCTTACTACCCTAACGATAAGATTATTCAACTCACTAAAGAGCTGCCCTGCTGGCAGACAAGCTGTGTGTAAGAAAACCTAAAGTAAACTTCTCTTAAATTAATCTCAAGGCAGTGTGCGTTTGGGAGGTTGTGGAGGAGTTCGGATATAGTGTTCAATGCAAAAAATACCCTACATCAGTCCAGGAGACCAAATAAGAGTGGGGCTGACTCCCAAGAGCTGTAAACAGAGTACTTAGTTTGGAGAAGTCAGAGCTGCGGTTCCTCTGACCTGTCCATCCATTTTTCATTAGACAGTAATGCAGGTATATTTCCATGGGCATTTTCTAGCACTCATGAATGTGAATTTCCCTCATACAGGCAGGCACCATCATTAATTTTGGATATGACTTAGCTTTCCAACCCTGTTTTTATTTTACTGTTTTGTTACAAAAATTTGCTATTGGAATTTTATTGATCTCAATATTGCTAGAGGTTGACCTGACTTTTCGTTTAAGAAGTTGAGAGTTATAGGCTTGTTTCTTCCATTCAGTTTGCACATCAGTTTTTTTATTGTGAAATATAGCAAAAATAGTTGAGCAATTGAACAACAAAATATGAGGAATCAGCTCTCATAAGAACAGTTGAAGGTGACAGAAAAAACAATGTCAAGATTTGGGAAAACTGAAAACTTGAGTATTGTGTTGTCAGTAGTAGCAAACTGTCTGGTAGTGAGATATTTTTGTTATTTTTATTCTACATATCTGCATATCATGATTTGGTTTAGATTTTTCATTTCTTTAGGATCTCTTACATGAACTGTAACATTTTCTATAAAACATTTTTCTGTGAAAATAATGCATTTTTCAATAATTAGATGTGTCAAGTATAAACACAAAGCAGGAAAAAAAAAAAAAAAAAGGAAAATAAACCAAGAATGTATCTGTTCTATGTCAGAAACAAGACTTGGCAGGGTAACACCTAAACTAAGAAGAGCACAGAGTATAGATACATTGGCTCCTGCGCACCGTCTGACTTCATGTATTCAGCCCGTGCATAGAAATGAAACAACACAGCTGGGATCCACTGCCTAGAAATAGCCTGTTATCAGAAACCTGACATAAGTGATGGAATGTCATAAGCGAAGAATATGTATTGTTCATTTTAATGACAACAACTTGTGTATTAAGAGCATCTGGTGCCTGAGAATATGGCTTTGTTTCTCTCTCAGTATATGCACTTTGTCTTGTTGCTTGCTCAGGTAATTTAGTACAACATTAATGTGGGCTAAATTTCACTGGACTGGAAAAGGATCGTTAAAGTATTTCAGAAGTAAAAAAAGGATCTTTTACAGATTCCATTCTCAGCGTTGAACTTACTGCTATTCTACACTGCATTTCAGACATTTGCAGTTGGTCCTCTGTTGCAATTAAAATTGGGTAAGCTGATAACACCCTTCCAGGTTTTAAAAAGACACATATTTTTGTCTGTTGAAATGATGTTTCTAAAAGCTATAATATACTCATATATCATACAGTGTAATACTCAGTTCCTTTACCTCATAAGTAAGCACAGATGTTCTATTGTTCAGCTTGATTCTCATCAAAGAGATTATTGTCTTCTTGGCAAGAAAAGGACTAAAAGAGACATGTAAACAAGGTGAGTTATAGTTTAAATAAGAAATCCTCACAGTAATTACTTGACTAATGAGAACCCGGTAATACTGCTGCTTCTGACAGCTTTTAATCAAACTTAGTTAAAGCAATGAAACAAAGCAACAGTTTATATATGTTAGTGACTGCTAGGTTACATGATTAAAGGTTTATTCCTACCAACATGAAGGAGCAGAGAGGACCAATGGCAGGTGGGGGAACCCCAATAACCAAGTTAGAGATACGAGCTCCTGCCCCAGCTCTCCCAGCACTGTTCCTGGAGACCCTCAGCCCCATGGGCCAGGGGGGACACCCATCATCTTGAATCAGCAGGGGAGATTCTCCAGATCAACTTCAAGACTGAGAGGAAGTTTACTTATTTGCAAAGTTTAGGTGAGGAATCAGAGGCAGGGGAAGGAGGGATCAAAGGGGAAATGGAAGGAATCAGTGTGGAAAAGTAGAGGGATAAGAAGTCAAAAAGAACCAGTCTATTAGAAGCCCTCAGGTGTTTATTCTTAACATTATTTACATACCTGCATAATTCTTATTTTTTTTAAAGATTTCTGGGGACTTTGATGTATCCACAAACCATATTAACTGAAGACTGACACTCCCTATGTTTCATCTTGCATCTAACTTGAACATAATAACCTAAAAAAAGAGAATACTGTAGTTCATGGTAAAAACCTGTTATTCTCTTCTAGTGTTTTGAGAAGGAAGAATTGCCTCAAAGTATTACTGATACTGTAACATATTATTAAACTCAACAGAATTTGGCTGAAGCAGGACCACAAAAGAGGATGACAATACCCAGGAACACAAGAATGTATTCAATGGGTAATGAAACTTGGAGGGAAATGGGAAAAGAGGAATGACACTTGGAAATACTGAAATGACACTGAGGTATCAAGTATCGGTTCAGTAATGTGTTGCTCTCTGTCGCATGGGTAAATTATTACAATGGAAAAGGGCTTCCATCTTTTACATTCTTTCCTACTTTTCATTGTTTCTTAAGATCTCAAGATAAACTGACATTATCTACAGTTTCATCATGGTCAATGATTTCAAAACTGAAGCTGGTGTAAATTTTAGTTAAATCAACTAACTGTGAATAAAGGTCTCAAGGGACATCTTGTATCTCTGGCTGTGTATAACAGAGATCTACAGGATAAAATATTTTATAATATTAAGAAGCAGGTTGAATTGAAATCAAACATATATTTGTTAAAGTTTGTTTGTTCTTCACAAAAGAAAAAAAAATCCAACAAAAAATCTAATGCAATACAGCTAAAACTTCTTGTGCTGCTGAATTAGCCCTTTCTGCTCTGCTGTTTCACACTTTTGCAGAGGAATTTAGTTACGGAGCTCTTCATAAGTATTACATTATCTTTACTGTTCTAGCCGGAAACCCTTGATCATCTATTCAAATGAGTTTCTTGTCTATCATTAAAAAAAAAATATTCCGTTTACATACCCTCCTTAGTTTTTTTGGAATTTCTTCTCTTCAGTAATTTGTGAATCTTTATATTTGTTAAAGAGTTACAGGACTAACACGACAATAACATATTCTTAGCCTTCATGTGACAACTAAGATGATGTAGAGTCATGTATCTTCTAATACCAAAATCTTATGCTTCAATAATACGGTATTCATTAGAAAAAGAGAAAAGTAACATTTTCTGAAAGTATGTAGCCAGCTGTGATTAGAAAGGCCATTCTTTTCTTTATTTTTATCATTTATTGCATGGAGGATCTGATACAAAAATCATTCTTTATAAAATTGATACCGGTGTGTGGGGAAGAGACACTACAGGTACCAAATTTGAAGTTAAAAAAGCTTAATTCTTATGAAAAAACGCAGTATATTTTCATTTCCCCCTCCCTGCATTCTCTAAATGTTAAATTTATTTACAGAAAAATACCAGAAAACTGTCCCCATAATTCATGCTTTGAATTGCATAACAACATCTTCTGTTTCTGAGGAGATGTCAGGGTAATGGCTAGATGCTATTTTCTCGATGAAAGAAGTGGATGTGGCTAAACATATTTCATGTTACTCACTGAATAATTTAGCTTAACAAATACTTTTGTTTGTGTAACTAAGCTCATAATTCATTGATTGCATTCTTTATTAAGTGGTGGACTGTCACTGTTTAAGGCTGGGCGGGCAGTTAAACAGACGGCAGACGCTCTCTGTTAACCTTCTCCTTCCCCTGGGGGGAGAGGAAAAGAGAAAAGGGAGAGAAACTTATGGGCTGGAAAGTTAAAACAGTTTTAATAAACAATAAAAAGGAAAAGAAAGAATATGATAACTAATGAACTATATACAAAATTACTACTGAGCTCCACCTGATGACGATCACGTCACCACTGACACTGCAGGGCAGGTGCTGGGCAGTCCCGAAGCACACGCGGCAGCAGGTGGGAACCAGGTTCAGGAGAGATGGCAGGAGTGCGGGCAGAGTCCTTCCAGGATCTCGGCCATAGGGGAAGAGAGCATGACCCTCGTGGTCCCCTAGTTTTAAACTAGGTATATCATGTTGGTCAGTTCAGGTCACCTGTCCTGTCCTCCCCTCCCCACAGGTGCGGCACCTTACGGCCCCTTCCTCGGTGGGACAAAGAGACCCATCAGGGACCCTAGTTCTGAAGGCAACAGGCCTTGTAGTCAGCTTCAGAAAAGTAGTCACTTAAAAGAAACTTGACTGAGAACTCTGTCCTAGTCCAAACCAGGACATGGACAAATTAATTTTCTACATCAAATGAGTTGTTTTTTCAGGTACTACAATGACTTAAAACATTCTCCGTGTGGTCAAAATAAAAGATCCAGTATAAATGAATCTTTATATTTTATGCACTTGGAAAGTCACAGAATCACAGAATCATTTGGTTGGAAAGGACTTTTAAGATCATCAAGTTCTGTCATCCAGAATCAAGCCAGAAAACAATAAATACTTGAAAACCAAGCAAGCAAACAGAAAAAAAAAAAAGCACAATACATTCCATAGTTCCTGTGTATATTTTTCATTTGTCCCTTTTTTCTAAGGAAGCTCCTAGAAGACAGGATAAAAGGCTATGCAGAAACAGATGAGAGAAGCCTGAAGAACTGATCCTGTGAATCTCTACTGTTCAGCCATTCCCATATCTTTCCTAAATCTGTTTGAGAGTTCTATACGTATCATCAAAATCTGTTAATCATTAATTCCTTCACTGTAAATATATACAATTAGCCCCTGTTAGGTTTTATATAGATTTGTCTTGTACATTCAAACTCATTGTGTCCTGTTTAGTGACAGTTTTTGAAGTAGTTTGGTGATAGGAATCCATTCCTGAAATTCTTTAGGAATGTGTGGCTTCAAAGGAGAAAACCTTTTCAACAAGGACTCAGAGTTCATCTTTCTTCCTAGCTTACACAAGAGAAGAGTATAAAGAATTTTTTTTCAGCTTCAGCCTGACAAGGGAAAGAAATAAATGAATAGAATAGAAAGAAACACTTAAAGACCAAAGAGGAGGCTTTAAGAACATACATTAATTGCCCTCTCCAAATACAGTTGGCTCTTTTAATGAAAAATGACATTATCCTACAATAAAAGAAATGGGAGTGGCAGGAGGAGGAATGAGTTGAATATGTACGATGAGCAGAACCTTTCCCATTTCACCTCTCCTAGATCTTGTGAGGAGAGTTTCAGCTGCCAGGCAATCAAAGACTCTACATGTCTCTGTTCTACTCTTAGAGAAGTATGTTAGCCAAGTTCACAGTAAGGTAGTAACATGTCTTCTTGCTCTGCTTAAGTGTGTTACATTACTACGTTTGTCAGCAAATTCACTTTTGCTTTAGACTTACATTAAGGGTAAGATGTTAGACTAATTATAATATGGATTTTCATAAATTCAACTTTTTTTAGTGACTAAGAGTAAAATATGAATTCATCTAAATGTTAGATTAATGTAGGAAAGTTTAGATTAACTTATGTCAATTCAAACTTGTTAACAACTACAGTTGTGGCTAGTGTTGCAGGTAACATGACATGCTCTATGTTTGGATAGATCTCATTTTTATCTGATTGCTTGTTTGTTTTGGAGACACTAAATGTGACAGCTAAATCTGTTTCCTAGTCTTATTCTGCATGACCAGCTGAGCTATGTATCAGAGTTGTAATGGAAAAAATTTTACTGTATACAGAATCATAGAATCATAGAATTGTTTTGGTTGGAAAGGACCTTTAAGATAATCAAGTCCAACCATTAACCTAACACTACCAAGTCCACCACTAAACCATGTCCCTAAGCACCACATCTACTCATCTTTTGAATACCTCCAGGGATGGTGATTCCACCACTTCCATGGGCAGCCTGTTCCAATGTTTCTTCACAACTCCGTTGGTGAAGAAACTTTTCCTAATGTCCAATCTAAACCTCCACTGGTGCAACCAGGCCATTTCCTCTCGTCCTGTTATTTGCCACTTGGGAGAAGAGAATAACACCCACCTCGCTGCAACCTCCTTTCCAGTAGTTGTAGACAGCGATAAGGTCTTCCCTGAACCTCCTTTTCTCCAGGCTAAACAACCCCAGTTCCCCCAGCCGATCCTCATAAGACTTGTGCTCTAGACTCTTCACCAGCTTTGTTGCCCTTCTTTGGACTTGCTGCAGCATCTCAATGTCCCTCTTGTAGTGAGAGGCCCAAAACTGAACACAGTATTCAAGGTGCAGTCTCACCAGTGCCGAGTACAGAGGGACAATCACTTCCCTTGCCCTGCTGGCCACGGGGTTTCTGATCCAAGCCAGGATGCTGTTGGCCTTCTTGGCCACCTGGGCACACTGATGGCTCATATTCAGCCAGCCATCGATCAACACCCCCAGGTCCTTTTCCACCAGGCAACTTTCCAGTCGCTCTTCCCCAAGCCTGTAGAGGTTCATGGGGTTGTTGTGACCCAAGTGCAGGACCCGACACTTGGCCTTGTTGAACCTCATACAATCAGCCTCAGCCCATTGATCCAGTCTGTCCAGATCCCTCTGCAGAACCTTCCTACCCTCAAGCAGATTAACACTCCCGTCCAACTTGGTGTCGTCTGCGAACTTACCAAGGGTGCACTTGATCCCCTCATCCAGATCATTGATAAAGATATTAAAGAGAACTGATCCCAGTACTGAGCCCTCAGGAAAACCACTTGTGACCAGCTGCCAACTGGATTTATCTCCATTCACAACAACTCTTTGGGCTCAGCCATCCAACCTGTTTTTTAACCCAGCAAAGCATACTCCCATCCAAGCCATGAGCAGCCAGTTTCTCTGGGAGAGTGCTGTGGGAGATGGTGTCAAAGGCTTTATTAAAGTCCAGGTAGACAATATCCACAGCCTTTCCCTCATCCAGGAAGAGGGTCATCTTGTCATAGAAGGAGATCAGGTTAGTCAAGCAGGACCTGCTTTTCATAAACTCATGCTGACTGGGCCTGATCGCCTGCTTGTCCTCTACGTGCCATGTGATGGCAGCCAAGATGATCTGCTCCATAACCTTACCTGGCACTGAGGTCAGACTGACAGGCCTGTAGTTCCCTGGATCTTCCTTCCAGCCCTTCTTTTAGGTGGTGTCACATTTGCTAACTTCCAGTCACCTGGCACCTCCACAGATAGCCAGGACTGCTGATAAATGATGGAAAGTGACTTGGTGAGAACTTCTGGCAGCTTGGGTGCATCCCATCTGGCCCCATAGACTTGTGTGTGTCTAAGTAGTGTAGCAGGTAGCTAACCATTTCCCCATGGATTATGGGGGCTTCACTCTGCTCCCTGTCCCTGTTTTCCAGCTCAGGGTGCTGGGTGCCTGGAGAACAACTGGTCTTACTATTAGCGTCTGAGGCGAAGAAGGCATTAAGCGCCTCAGCCTTTCCGTCAGCCTTTTCCTCAGCCTTTATCAATATGTTTCCCCCCGCATCAAATAAAGGATGGAGAATCTCCTTGGCCCTACTTTTGTTGCTAATTTATTTATTGAAACATTTTTTATTGTCTTTTACAGCAGTAAAATGTATATACATAGATATAAGTAGGAAATTATCTGATTTGTGTTAGTAATAGCAAAGTCTGGATACCCACAACAAGTAAATGGAATCAGTGTGCTTAAAACTGATGGAGGGGGAATAAAGCATCATTTTCTACAGTAAACTCTATTACTAAAGGACAGAAGATAAATATATCTCACAAACCTATTCAGAAGCAAGACACTTTGAAGGGATTCAAAGCTGAAAAACTAAAATAGTAAGTGCCTGAAGTTTTTTACTTCCTAGATTAACACTTGCAAGATGCAAGATGATTCAGAGAATGGAATTTGTAAAATTGTAAAAGTCAAAAGATGTTATGAAAAACATTTATTTTGCAGATCACTAGCCAACACATAAATTACTGACTGCAGGCTATGTTCAGATGCAAGTTCTGTAAGTTGAACAGAAAGTGGAGCTGCACATAAAGTGAAGTAATATCACAAAGCCTAGGAATAACACATAGCATTCCCTGTTCAGTTTTAGAAGGCCAAAAATTTAGAATTTCAGGAACAAAGGTAAGAGTGTAGAAATGACATTTCCAGAAAAGAAAAGAGATCATAAACCATTACAGTCTATTAAATATGCACAAATATACACTAATACAAAACTTATCATACACTCTCAGTAGCTGATATAGTGATGTTTTAGAACTAGAGAAAACAAGCTGTGGATAAGGAGATAACAACAAGCTCAAAAGCTTTTTCAGAAAAAAGTACTTTCTTTTTTTTTTTCTACATATATTTAATGAGTGAGAGAAGGTTTGAATCCTAAACATATCTGAAGTGTAACCAACAAACAAGTAGTAGGTTATAAAAAATAGCAACTGAACATCCAATTACTGCTTCAGGAATGTGACAAATGCTCCAGCAAGCAATATATTCAAGTGCAGAGGAAGATTCAGCTTTTCATTGAGGTCTTATTTCTTTTCTCAGAGTACAAGCAATCCAAATGGAATGAATTTTTCTTGATTGGAACGGCATTTTCAACGTGTTCAAACAAATTTTCACACTCAAGAAATGAAAACCTTTTGTTGTTGTTGTTGCTGAGATTCCCTCTTTTTATTTATTTTTTTTTTTAATGAAAGAAATTCCTAAGAAAAAAGTAACTCTTGAGGTTTTGGGAGGGAAAGGAAGGGAGCCAAAGACCTGACAGTTTTTGTTTCAGAGCTTTTTAAGATTAGATACTGTTTTCCTGTTCAGCATATCAAGAGATATTTGAGAACAATTTTACTATCTAATTATGAAATAATTAAATTAAATTTTATATTCAGATACTTTGATGATATATCTTCACAATGAAATGTCTTTTCTATGCTTACAACCAAAATTTTATGTCTAATGTTTTAATTGCAAAACTGAAAAAAAGACCCCCAAGAGACAGTTTGTGTCTTCATCAAAAAGTATACTCATATCTATAGTTTTCAGTTTAGTATCTTTCTCAATGGTCTGAAATCTTTGTTATTTATTTTGTTCTTTGGGGTTTTTTTTCCACTATTTTAAGCAATTTTAGTCATTTAATAATAACTGTAGTTAAGAAACCTTTACTTTAACATCATTGTGTCAAGATAATAGTATTATTTTTCTTTGTTTGATTTATATTTAGTACAATCATCACATTCTTTCTTGAGAATTCCTATCTGGAAATCACTGTAGTCTATTAGAATAGGAAATACTGTAAGAAAAGAGAAATTAACACGTCAATGCTCTACTTTTTCTGCGTTTTACTTCTGCTTTTTACATCTTCTGAGTAATTTGTTCTGTTTTTACTTCTGTTCCTAGAAAATCAGTGCCAGTAAGCTGCCCATTACAGATCTCTAAATGTCATTCTATTAAATGATTTTATAATATTCATTGAAATGTCTAGTTTTGTACTTGATTCCTGCCATCTCAATATAGGTCAAGTGCAATTCTTTTTACAAAATATTATTGATGACAATGGAATTGAACCAGACTCTAGTAGACTGAATCCTAATTACAGTGAAGGCGGATCTAAATTTCAGTCACTCAGATTCTCACACTATTGCAAGTTTAACTGTTTCACTTCTTATTATTCAACTTTGCAATTTGTCATACTCATCTTTTTTAATCTACTATGGAATACTAAGCCCTCCAAGAAAATCAGTATTACAAATAACAGATTAAATCTTCTCCTGATGTTAAAGCCATGACAGTATACACTAAGCTGAAAAAGTTTCCAAGAAGTTTGATATATATATGACATACTGGCAGAGCTCTCTGTTGAATTTGAAACACTGACAACATACGAGTTATCGCTTGTACTTGATAGTTTATCATCTGTACTCGACAGTCAGATTTATAGCATGCACTGCTGGAAAATCTAAATGAAAATTTGGTAATAAAGTTCCCTTGGTAGAACTGGTGACATCTGCCATCCTCATCGATTGGGAATGAAACAAAACAATTTGCATGTTATTTTTTATGAATTGTTAAATTATTTGTAGATTAATATCCATCTTCCATCTCACAAAGAGCTACTCTAAATTTCACCTTATCTGTGAGAATCAATTCATTTTGACAGCTCAAAATGTTAAAAATAGCCTCCTAGACATGCTGGTAGGCTCAATTTGGAAAGTAATGTACCAACACTGAGCAAATTGGAGATAAAGCTCTGCTGCTAACCCAAAGATTTATGTGTTCTTGAGTGGTTATAAAGTTTTCTCCTGCAAAACTACTTGCTCAACAATTTTATAATAAAAACAAAAATGGAGAGAGTAGCAAGTCATGATGTTCACTAGCTGAGTGTCAGGGTATGTGGAAGGAGAGTGTCTTCTGTAAGGATATCTGGCCAAAGGAGACACAAGCCAGAACATATAAATCTGACCAACACTTGATAAGGGAGATAGTGGTAAGAACAAACCTGGTCAGTGGCATGAATTGGTAAAGAGATGTGATATGTGAGAACATTTATTTTCATGGTTTTGATTCCTTTATTATGTTTATGTTTTGCATAGTATTATCACTGGAGGAAAAAACCAAACAAACAAACAAGCAAAACCCCAGCAAATAAAAACAAACTGAAAAAAAAATTACAATCAAAACACCAGAAAGTAGAATTCCTGGTATCTCATTCCTCACTTCTGTTCCAGCAATGAGGACCTAATCATCCCATTTTTATGGATTCAGAATGTTGTTGTTTCTGGTTATCCAGTGACTTTAACAAGTATATTGAAAAGTATTCTTCCACTTACCAGCTTTTTGTCTTTCAGTAAGGAACTTTTGTAGGGTGTGAAAGCTATGGATTGCAACAGTTTTTCCACTTAATGAGTGACCTCTCTGATAACTAAGCTGTGTTGCAAAGAGTGTGCACAACTCTCATTGTTGCAGTCTGAGCATCTATATCTAGGTTACTCTTAGACGTAGGAGCTACAAGTGCTCAATGTCAAATGATGTTAGGCAGAAGATGAGTGCCTAGGGAATGAGATTAGGAAAGACAACTGAGCATTCCCAATAGTATAGCTGTTAGGTTGCCAAAGATGTGGGGGGTTTGTTTTGTTTTGGTTGCTTGGTTTGTTTTTTGATTACTTTTTCCCCCTTGGGATAATATCTATTTCCTATAAAAACTAGATTGGGCTTTTCTAAACTATTTTATTGAGCTTAGGTTTCTACATGTAGAATTGCCTACATCTTTGTTAAATACTTCCTTGTTCATGAATGAAGAAGTATTATAGAATAATCAATCCTTTTTATATTATTCTTACAAAAGGGTGAATTCTGTCTGTTAGTTTGCGGATATTTGAAATTAGGTGATATGAACACCACTGAAATGTTATTCAGGAGCAATGTATCTTATGGAAAGTACAAAGATTCATATCAAGTTATTTTCCAGTAACACAACAAACTTTTCGTGATGGACCACTACATGCTGGGTGGTGACTGGCTGGAAAGCAGCTTTGCATAAAAGGACCTGGGGGTCTTGCTGGACACCAAGTTGAATATCAGTAAGCAATGCGCTCTTGCCGCAAAAAAAGGTGAATGGTATCCTGGGCTGTGTTAAGCCAAGTATTGCCAAGAGGTCAAGAGAGGCAATTCTTCCCCTTTATTCAGCACTGATGGGGCCATATCTGGAGTGCTGTGGCCAGTTCTGGGATCCCCACTGCAAGAGAGACATAGACATACTGGATAGAGTCCAGCAAAGGATCACTAAATTGAGGAATGGAGTGGAGCATCTCTCATATGAAGAAAAGTAGATGGGACTGTTCATCCTGGAGAAGAGAAGGTTTAGGAGGGATCTCATCAATGTGTATTGTGATACCTGAAGGGAGGGTGCAGAGAGAACAGAGACAGGCTCTTTTTAGTGGTGCCCAGTGACAAGACAAGAGGCAATGGGCACAAACTGAAACACAGGAGGTTCCACCAGGAAACGCTTTTTTTATTGTGAGGGTGACTTAGCACCGGCACAGCTTGTCCAGAAAGGCTGTGGAATCTCCATCCCTGGAGATACTAAAAAACCATCTGGACACGGTCCTGGACATCATGTTCTAGATGGCCCTGCTGGAGCAGGGTTGGTGGCCAAGATGTCCTCCAGAGATCCCTTCCAACCTCAATATTCTATTCTTTGATTTTGTGAGCAGCAGCTGAGCAGCCTAAACTATGTTTGCAATCATACCTGTGTCAAATAATCTCATAATGTAATAAAAAATAGAACCACAAGTGTTTTTTGAAAAGGGAGACGGACCGTTTCTGCCTGTATTTTGTGCAATGGATCACACATGTGAAAAAGGCAGGAAAGACCTCTGAGGAACCAATCAGGCCTGTCCTTGGTAGCCTGTATCTAGGTGGGCTGGACAGGTAAGAAAGATGTTTTTTCTAATAACAATGTGCCTGACATATTAAGGAAGAGACAATGTCCTATATCAGAAATTGTTAAAAATTAAATTTCATATAAAAGAATCTATAACCTTCTAGAGTCCCAGTTCTATGCCATTTTTTTTAAGATGATGGAAGAAGCTTGATGGCACAGAAATGTAAGATCAGTTACTTTTATGTCTTGATCTTGAGGCTGCAGCAGATGTCACCATTATTAAACTCTCTCAAGGTATTAAATTTGTGCTTCTAGTGGTACTGAGTATACTTGCTTACTCTGGAGCCCCCCTGATTAATTCTGCATCTAAGTAATATGCAGAAGTCACTCTACAACCTTATCTAAGTGATTCTCGACAAGTAGCTCTGAATTATTTCCACAATCTCTTATCTGAGTTATTTGGTAAACTACCAGTGGTAAATGAATTTACTAGTGCCAATGTTTCAGAAATGTGAATACTTCGAAAAATAATTATAAATGGTAATTTGCAGTCCTGAATTGTGAATATTTTGTAACAGAGCCTACAATCTTGGAACAAATCCTGGGTTGAAAACAACTTGATACATTACTTCCTGCATGCTTGATGGTAGAAATTATGACTATTACATTATCATAATCAGTCTTTGCGACAGAAATTTGCAGAGAGATTCAGAAGACCTTGTAGATCTTTTTCATCTCTTTGCCAGTCATTTATAGAGAATAACTGCAACATCCACTCTGCTTATGGACCATAAAGGCCCCCTTTGCAAGCATATACTCAGAACAGGAGAAAAAAAAGCAAGCTAAATACAGACACTGTGAGCATGAATTCAAATCACACATAACAATTTTTGCAATTAAAATTTTTAGGTACAAGACTGACTGTTATCTACTTTTCATCCATTTAAGAAGTGGTTTTGAGGTGATACAATCTTCAGTATCCCGTTCCACAACTTGCTATGTTTAGTGGGATACTAAGTCCAAAACTAATAAACTCACCCAAAGGTTAAAAGTAGAATGTGTCAATAAAAAGTGTAACAATTTTATGACCCTTCCTCCCTTAGCTTTTCATTAAAACAATTATAGAATCCTTGAAAGAATCAAGTTACGATCTTCTCTATGCTTTCTTCAGTCTTGGCTTCTCACATCTTAAGTGACTTTAAGGTTTCCTCCGATTCTGAATAAATTCACTTTCTGAAAAGTATTTGTATGGGCAGGGACACTTTTCCACTAGAACAAGTTGCTCAAAGCCCCATCCAACCTGGCCTTAAACGCTGCCAGGGAAGGGGTATCCACAACTTCCCTGGGCAACCTATTTTAGTGTCTCACCACCCTCACAGTCAAAAATTTCTTCCTAATATCTCATCTAAATCTACCCTCTTTCAGTTTAAAACCATTACCCCTTGTCCTATCACTACATGCCCTTGTAAAAAGTCCCTCTCCAGCTTTCCCGTAGGCCTCCTTCAGGTACTGGAAGGCTGCTAGAAGGTCTCCCCAGAGCCTTCTCTTCTCCAGGATGAACAGCCCCAACTCTCTCAGCCTGTCTTCACAGGAGAGGTGCTCCAGCCCTCTGATCATCTTCGTGGCCCTCCTCTGGACTCACTCCAACATCTCCATGTCCTTCTTATGTTGGGGGCCCCAGAGCTCGATGCAGTACTCCAGGTGGGGTCTCATGAGAGTGGAGTTGACGAGAAGAATCACCTTCCTCAGCCTGCTGGTCATGCTTCTTTTGATGCAGACCAGGATACGGTTGGCTTTCTCGGCTGTAAGCGCACATAAAAATACTAATAATGTAGAGAAATATGGTAGCATACCATATTCAATTTCTACATAAAATAAAGGGAGTATAACTAGTTTACAGCCCTTTCTTCCAGTGAAATAAATGTTTAGACCAGCTATTTTCCTTCCCTTTCCTTGAAGTACACTCATCTTACAGCTTCACATTAAGTACTTCTGAAGTGCAAAGCCCAGTTTAAGCAGATGCTGAATGTTTGGTGTGACTGGCTTCCTTCAGCCACTCACACTGTGCATTCCTCACTTAACTGCATTCTTCTTGTCTGTCTAGCCATGTTTTGCTATTTCTTCTTCTGTTTCATGCTCTGCTGGTCTGCATTAGCTCTGTCCAACTTTGCTAGCTCCTCCCTCTAGCTACTCCTTGCTATTCCTCCCATTTGGTTGCCTGCTGTATGCTTTTCCTTGGAAATATACCTAGACTCACCAGCTTTGCTGAGTTTCTGTTAGTTCAGCTCTTAACAAGAATATAGGTATATATAATCCGTAATTAAAAACTTGCTCTGTTTTTCAGAATGCGAGAAAAACTCTGAAATATCTTACATATTTTCTCAACTGACAATAAATTCTTACCACTTAGCAGAAGATTCTTGAATATGGTTTTCTATTCTTATTAGCTTTCGAACTCTGGTACGAATAAGCACTGGAAGTTATTGCCCTCATTCAGGGTGAGCTTACAGTGCCTGGAGTGAGTATGCACAAACATTGGCACACTGTTTATTTACCAGCTTTTAATCAAATACTCTCCTTTTTGGGCCCCTTTTCGGCCCCCTTTTCCCCATTTCATTCTTTGGAGGTAAGTTATACTTGGTGTTCGCTTTGGTTTTATGAGATTAAAGACTGCAAGATTTAGTTTCTCATGTCTCACTCTCATCTGGGTGCAACACTGACTGGAAAAAAAAAACATAACCAAAGACCTTTCATCAGTAACTTGTATTAAAATTAGGGAGACATACTAGGTGGGATCATTCTTGATTTTCTAGTGAAGATGGTGCAATTCAATATTAACAGTTTGAATAATGGCAGAGAAGTAAAATATATGTGTGTCACTACCTGGGAAACAACTGTAATTATGTGAGGCAACGCTGTCATTGGAAATTATCTTGAAAAATTGAAGAAATAGTCCAAATCAATAAGTGGAAATTCTGTAAAGTACAAAGAAATATATTTAAGAATGAGGGAAAAAAAGGAAAAACATAAAATCACAGAATCACAGAATGGTTAGGGTTGGAAGGGACCTCTGGACATCATCTAGTCCAATCCCCTGCCAAAGCAGGTTCCCCTAAAGCACATTGCACAGGGTCGTATCCAGGCGGGTTTTGAATATCTCCAGAGAAGGAGACTCCACAACCTCCCTGGGCAGCCTGGTCCAGGGCTCTGTCACCCTCAAAGTAAAGAAGTTTTTCCTCATATTCAGATGGAACTTCCCATGTTTCAGTTTGTGCCCATTGCCCCTTGTCCTGTCACTGGGCACCACTGAGAAGAGTCTTGTCCCATCCTCTCGACACCCACCCTTACAGTATTTGTAAGTGTTGATAAGATCCCCCTCTCAGTCTTCTCCAGACTAAACAGACCCAGCTCCCTCAGCCTCTCCTCATAAGGGAGATGCTCCAGTCCTCTGATCATCTTCATAGCCCTCCGCTGGACTCTCTCCAGTATTTCCTTGTCTTTCTTGAACTGGGGGGCCCAGAACTGGAAACTGTACTCCAGGTGTGGCCTCACTAGGGCAGTGTAGAAGGGGAGGATAACTTCCTTTGACCTGCTGGCCACACTCTTCCTAATGCACCCCAGGATACCATAGGCCTTCTTGGCCACAAAGGCACGTTGCTGGCTCATGGTGAACTTGTCCACCAGGACTCCCAGGCCCTTCTCTGCAGAGCTGCTTTCCAGCAGGTCTACCCCCAGCCTGTACTGGTGCATGGGGTTATACTTCCCGAGGTGCAGGACCCTACACTTGCCTTTGTTGAACTTCAAATCCCTCATTGCCAGCTGGGAAACACTATTTCAGGAAAGGATCTGATGTTACAAATCACAAACAAGGCAATAAAGTGAAATAAATTGATGAGTTTAACACAGGAGAGCATCAAGGATGATAAAGATTTGATAAATATGACCTGTAAGAAAGAGCTGAAGGAACTGGGTTTGTTTAGTCGAGAAAAGAAATGATTGAGAGGAAACAACAGTATTCAAATATATGAAGCTGTAAAAATGAGACAGTGATAGATTGCTTTCTATATCCTGTGAGGGTAGAACAAGAAACAGTCAATATAATATGCAGCAAGGAAGGTTCAGATTTTATACTAGAAAACATAATTGCAAAAATAGTTAACACTAAACTTGTCAAGGAAGGTAGTGGAATTTCTTTGGAAATCTTAAAGACATCTTGGCCAGTATAATTTGTCTTGCTTAAATGCAACGCTATGTGTTCAGAGATGTTCTCTCATTCCTAAAACATATTCATCTTCCTATAAACAATTCTGTTTCTCAGTCTAGATCTCTGTTAGATGTGAGCATTGCTGTGGAAGGAAATGGGTCAACCAAAACTACTATAAAAAAAATCAGCCTAGAATCTAACAACATCCCAGGATCAGCCCAAGATCTGGCAACTCATCCAAATACTGTACTATTGACATATCACACAGAATCACACAGAATCACACAGAATCAATCAGATTGGAAGAGACCTCAGGGATCATCGAGTCCAACCGTTGCCCTTACACCACCCTGTCAACTAGACCATGGCACTAAGTGCCATGTCCAGTCTTTTCTTAAACACATCCAGAGATGGTGACTCCACCACCTCCCTGGGCAGCCCATTCCAATGTCTAATAACCCTTTCTGAAAAGAAATTCTTCCTGATGTCCAACCTGAACCTCCCCTGGCGAAGCTTGAGGCTGTGTCCTCTTGTCCTATCGCTAGTTGCCTAGGAGAAGAGGCCAACTCCCAAGCCACTACAACCTCCCTTCAGGTAGTTGTAGACTGGAATAAGGTCACCTCGGAGCCTCCTCTACTCCAGGCTAAACAACCCCAGCTCCCTCAGCCGTTCCTCATAGGTCAGACCCTCCAGACCCTTCACCAGCTTGGTCGCCCTCCTCTGGACTCGCTCCAACACCTCAACATCTTTCTTGAAGTGCAGGGCCCAGAACTGAACACAGTATTCAAGGTGCGGCCTCACCAGTGCCGAGTACAGAGGGATAATCACTTCCCTAGACCGGCTGGCTACACTATTCCTAATAGAGGCCAGGATGCCATTGGCCTTCTTGGCCACCTGGGCACACTGCTGGCTCATGTTTAGCCGGCTGTCAATCAGCACCCCCAGGTCTCTTTCCACCAGGCCGCTTTCTAACCACTCTTCCCCCAGCTTGTAGAGCTGCATGGGGTTGTTGTGGCCGAAGTGTAAGACCCGGCACTTGTTCTTGTTGAACCTCATGCCATTGGTCTCGGCCCATCTATCTAACCTGTCCAAATCCCTCTGTAGGGCCTTCCTACCCTCCAGCAGATCAACACTGCCACCCAGCTTGGTGTCATCTGCAAATTTACTGAGGGTGCACTCAATCCCTACGTCTAGATCATCTATAAAGATATTGAACAGCACCGGCCCCAGAACTGAGCCCTGGGGAACACCACTAGTGACCGGCCGCCAGTTGGACTTTGCCCCATTCACCACCATGAATGAACATATGGTGGTGGTCATATGGATCATATGGTGGACATATGAAGCCCTCATCGCAGCTCCTTTCTTTGTGGTTCTCAGACACAGAAATATTTTGATATATGGTCTTCTCTGATTATCTTTAGGATTTTTGATTTAAAATCAATTATGACATAAATCACTAAGGTAGCGAAATAGAGTGATGAAATAAGACTACTGAGCATGGAAATATTTTTGTATTCAGTCATTGCCTAAGTATTGTCTCCAAGCTACCTTTTGAATGTGATTTTTGTGAAAAAAAAATTCATTAGGAACTTTTCAAAATCTGGTTGAGATCAGTATTTGAAAGAGTACTATAAAATAGGTAGGATTAGCTTGCTAGGATCATCTAGAACATACGGAATTTATGGCAGTGGCTGAAAGAATGAGAAAAAAAGGTTTAATATGCTAGGTTCATTTGTTTGTTTTTGCTTTCTGAATTCTTTTCCGATTTGTGGGAACAGGCCACATTACACACATTTCTGTATTTCAATTTCCACAATTACAGTTCAGAAGGACCCTATCTATTCTATACATATACAATTTAGAATGTCAGCATAAAATAGTATTTTCTGATTCCAGAAAAAAAATACACACCACCCTTCCGCCTTCTTTGGCAATCCCAGACCAGATGCTGTTTGTTCAGGATTGTAACGCTCATGCATTCAACTAGATTCTACTTCTTCAGCTGAATGTGATATCACAGCTGTTGAATACATCTAAAGAACACCAGAAATTTAGAGAACTTTAAAACGTTGTTAGTTAGACATATAATTATCTGAGTGAAAAAATAAATATAGAAATTATATTAGCAACAGGTACATCAATCACTTCTGAATGTGCCTGACAAACTACTCTGGGGAATTATTTAACTCTGCAAGTACATCAAGTACTGGCTGGCTAGTTCAGTTTACAAAGCTATGCTTCAAGTTCAGAAGAGGAGCAGGTGAGAAAGACACTATGGACAGTCTTCAAGCTCAATTTCCAACTAGGACCAGTGATCAGATATAAAATCATAAAAGTTAATCTATACAATTAGATATAGAATCATAGAATAGCTTTGGTTGGAAAGGACCTATAAAATCATCAAGTCCAACTGTTAACCTAGCGCTGCCAAATCCACCACTGAACCATGTCCCTAAGCACAACATCTATACATCTTTACCTCCAGGGATGGTGATTCCACTTTCCTGGGCAGCCTGTTCCAATGCTTAATAATCCTTTCAGTGAAGAATTTTTTCCTAATATCCAATCTAAACCTCCCCTGGAACAACTTTTGCCTCTTGTCCTATCACTTGATATTTGGGAAAAGAGATCGACACCCACCTTGCTATAACCTTCTTACAGGTAGTTGTACAGAGTGATAAAATCTCCCCTGAGCCTCCTTTTCTCCAGACTAAACAACCCCAGTTCCCTCAGCCGCTCCTCATAAAACTTGTTCTCCAGACCTTTGACCAGTTTCATAATTCTTTCTGTTTTGTTTTTTGTTTTACTTATGTATATACATATTGTAGATTTTTTTTTTTTTAATTTTCCTTTTTCCCCGGAGTTCAGTTACATTCCAGCTGGAATCAGAAAACAAGCACCTAACAGTGTAGCATGTGACTCAAGTTATAACTACATATTGGTATTTAGAGATCTTAATCCACAATTACAAATATCATACATAAAATTTGAATATATTTGGATCAACTCTCTTGTTTTGATTTGCAGATGTTACTGATCAAAAATTACTCTACTGGTTTACCATATATTTAGGAAGAGAAGTTTATTTTTGTCAACAAAAATGAACTTCATGTATTATTCTGGTCTGCATAATATGATAGAGTGTTGCCCTATAGCTGAATAGAAACAGATGTATATGGAGAAAATAACAAAACCAGACACAGATGGTGTATCACATGTATAACTTCTTATTTTAACCCTCTTTGTGTGATACAATTATCCCAGCAAGTAGGCTGTATTCATCCCTTTTTCACAAATTCTGCCAGTTCCTGGAGAGACACATTCCTTCATCATGCTGTAAACCACCAGGGCAGCACACAAAGATTCCTCACTCTCTCATTTCACCCTTTCTAGGACCCTTCCCTGTCTATTTTGCCTTTTGTTTCTTTGTTTGTTTCTTTTTGAGTAACTGTAATTACATTAAAAGTAGAATTGTTTCAGTTAATTTCTTCATCAGAATATTGATGTGGTTTATCCTCTTTAGGCAAAAGAAAACCCAAATCCTCATCCCGTTTCCTATGTTACTTGAAACTACAGGATCCTCTTTTCCGCAGGACAATGAGATATTTTAATTTTATATTCAGAATTCACATTTACCTCATGAAATTTTTATAAACTCAACCTAATCTCAGCAATGTTGGATTTATTCTGAACTTTGCATAATGAATATTAAATTGGGACTTTGGTTGAATAACAAGTTGCTTAATGTTTCCCCATCAATTTGTAAAGGTGATTTCCTATCATAGCCTTAAAGATGTCTTTAAGCATGTGGAAATTGTAAGTATAGAAATAATTATTCATGTAAGAAATGAAATAGAAGATATTAATGAGTGTATTAATTCAACTCCTGTGGCAGGTGGCTATAATAAAACAATGATGCGTCACCAAAGTAGGTACTGGAGAGGAGGATACCTTGTGAAACAAGGAACAGCAGTTGTATCTTCTCTGTTTTTTTTTCTTTTTTTCTTTTAACAAGGATCAAAAAGGTTTAATCCTTTGCCACATACTTGACAGTTGCCTAGTTCCATTAACAGTACAAAGCTATAGACTTGGCTGCATTACGTTGGGTCAGCTTTGCATAAGTCCATGGCTTTATGTCACTTTCTGCCCAGTAAAGAACTAACACACAAATCAGGCAGAAAACATTGAATTAAAGTTCATTTTAGGCAAGCAGACAAGCAACAACACTGGAACAGGTTGCCCAAGGAGAAGGTAGATTCCCAGTCCCTGGAAACAATCAAGGCCAGGTTGGACAGGGCTCTGAGAAAACTGATCTAGTTGAAGATTTCCCTGAGCATGGCAGGGACGGTTGGACTAAACAACCTTTAAAGGTCCCCTCCTACCCAAAGAGTTCTATGATTCTATGATTTTAAAAAATGTGTAAATATGCTGGTCATATTTAGTATTTTTAACAGACAAAATAATCTATTACTATTTAACCATTTTCTTAAATTTTGTATATATATTCGTTAACAACTGTATCATTAGGTACGTTTTCAAACAGAAAGAAAATGTATTGAACAGAGATGAAGCCAAGGTATGGTCCATATTCATAACAGTGCAGAATAAAAAGCCTCCATACATAAGGTAAAGTCTGATGAAGAAATCTTTGAAAATGTCTTGTTGTCATCAAACATCAAATAAAGGAACAAATATTAATATAAAAATAATAAGAAAACAACTCCATCTACATTAACTGTGACACTTATTATTTTCTTTGTGGTCACGGTGCTATACATAGGCAGGAACATCCCCAAAACTTAAATGAAAGGAGAGCAGAAGCTGTGTTCTTGCCTGGTTTTGAACTTGCTCTAGCTCAGTTACTCCACAGAGTTTGCTGTCTGCTTCTTTCTGCTTCCCCTGCAGTTACTACTTCTTTCTGCAGTTACTACAAAACTGCACATTTCTGCTTCGAGCTAAGATTCCTACTGTGAATATTAAGATGTCAAATAGCAGAAATATAATGATTTCTTTTCTTTTTCTTCTTTTTATTCACTGAAAAGACCCAGAATTTTTTTATTATGAATTTGTTAATTATTGGGATTGTTTTATTTTCATTCCTTTTTTTCTGTTACAACAAAAACATGAAAGATATAATATGCCATTTGCCTTTTTCCACTCAAAAAAAAAGCACTGTAGAAAAAATATGAGTTTTGTGTCAGTATTAAGAAGCATTCAGTAGAACCGTTCTGATTTCTGCTGGTGACAAAACCTAAGGAGATAGCTGTTAGCTCCTGATGACTTATTACAAAACCTTTCAGCTAGTAATATTCATATTCTATACTTGTTAAATACGTGAAAACACCCTGATTATGAGAAACTATTTAGCTGTTATTACTGTTAAGAAATGTTGGGAGCAAGTTTGCTTAAGTATCCAATTTAAGCTGGTCAATTAAAATTCCACAGCTCTATAAGTCAGTAGCTAGGCTCCTTTTTTGGTGGCAATGTGTCCTACAGACTATTTCACAGGTGTAAAATCGAGATGTGGAACAGAAAATGACTGGTTAGGTATTCGATCTCATGTCTGCTAGCAGAGATGGTTTTGAATACTGGAGTCTAGATTAATGTCCTGGTCATTCCCAAACTGTATTAATATACCTTGATATGTATGTTAGCATCAATGCAAAGAAAATACAGTTGTGCGCTAACAAATTTATTTCCTGAGAAACTGGAGAAACAGGACTGAAGTCTGGGCACACCACACTGTCTTTCACAATTTAGTTTGAACAAAGCTTTAAATCAGTGAGGCGTGGTATCTATGACAGCTATTTCTTATAACAGTGGCAGTGTTTTTTTCCTAGACTTTTTCTAGATCATGTTTTCTGTATGTTACTTCTCTGTTCAGTGAATGAGGGAATTCCTTCAACAAGGGACAAAAAATGTTCAGATTTTCTGCTCCTGTTCTTGGCGTCCTTCAAACCTTCTTCTGTGTGAGTATTTTCATTGAAACAGAGGAATTTCCTTTCTTATCACTAAGCTAGATTATGTCTCAAGACCTCATTTTAAAACATTCACATTATAAACTATTTAATTTTGCCTCCTCTTATTGAAGCATCACTTTTTTGTTCTGCCTTTGAATTAAGAACTTTACTAGAATATATATTTATGTTTCTAGTGTTATAAGATGCCATCATTTATTTTAAGCAATTTACCTTTTCTGAAGTATTTCTTTAACAGTATATGAACTTACTTCCATGCAATAGAGTATTATTTATTGTCTTCTAGAACATCATGTAATAATTGCATGATGGATGAAACAAAAAATATGTTATTAATTTCTTTCCTTCAGCTACCTTTATATTTTGAACTAGTTTATTTCAGTCTAAGAGGACATTTAATCACACTTGTTCATACATAGAATTTTACTTATTAAGTAACACTTTTTTATTTGTAGAGACATACTTTATTCCCATCATGAAGAGAAGATAATCATTTTTATGTTGATCAACTCAGATGTTGCCTTTATAAATGTTGGAAACAAAATTCTGCTGATACATATGTAAATTCAGAGAATTATATTAAAAGCAATTGTTAATACAACAAACCCCAAATGAAAAATATTATGTGTTGGTTTTTATCCTAAATAAAATCCACTAACTTTAATGAAGGTCACCTCAGTTTCACTAGCAATTTCTTTAATGAATTGAAAATACATGCGTCTACTTCTACTGCAAAGAATAATATATGAAATAATTAACAGCAGCAGCAATACTACTCCTACTACTCATCTTCCTCCTCCTAGTAATACGCAAACCCCATAACAGATTGCAGAATCATAGAATCTTAGAATTGTTTTTGTTGGAAAGGACCTTTAAGATCATCAGATCCAACCATTAACCTAGCACTGCCAAGTCCACCACTAAACCATGTCCTAAGCACCATATCTATTTGTCTTTTAAATACCTCCAGGGGTGACTCCATCACTTCCATGGGCAGCCTGTTCCAATGTTTGACAACCCTTTTGGTGAAGAAGGTTTTCCTAATATCCAATCTAAACCTCCCCTGGCACAATTTGAGGCCATTTCCTCTCGCCCTGTTATTTATTACTTGGGAGAAGACACTGGCACCCACCTTGCTACAATTTCCTTTCAGGTACTTGTAGCAAGCAATAAGTTCTCCCCTCAGCCTTCTTTTCTCCAGGCTAAACAATCACAGTTCCCCCAGCCGCTCCTCATAAGACTTGTTCTCTACACCCTTCACCAACTTTGTTGCCCTTCTTTGGACTCTCTCCAGTACCTCAATGCCTTTCTTGTAGAAAGAGGCCCAAAACTGAACAAAATATTCAAGATGTGGCCTTACCAGTGCCGAGTACAGGGGCAAGATCTACTCTTTAGTCCTGCTGGCCACGGTATTTCTGATCCAAGCCAGGATGCTGTTGGTCTTCCTGGCCACCTGGACACACTGCTGTCTCATATACAGCTGTCTGTCGATCAACACCCCCAGGTCCTTTTCCTCCAGGCATCTTTCCAGCCACTCTTCCCCAAGGCTGTAGCGTTGCATGGGGTTGTTGTGACCCAAGTGCAGGACCCGACACTTGGCCTTGTTGAACCTCATACGATCAGACTCAGCCCACTGATCCAGTCTGTCCATATCCCTCTGCAGAGCCTTCCTACCCTCAAGCAGACTGACACTCCCACCTAACTTGGTGTCATCTGTGAACTTACTGAGGATGCACTCGATCCCCTCATCCAGATCATTGATACAGATATTAAAGAGAACTGGTCCCAGTACTGAGCCCTGGGGAACAACACTATGTCTTTGTATTCAGGATTTCCAAGTGAGACCAGTTACCAGTCCAATCAGAAATATTTTGCTAAATTAATTTTTGACGTTTGTTTTATTTGTAGTTCTGTTATTGTGATCCTAATTATGTAAATAATATCATCTTCAAGAATACCATATGTGTGACAAGTTCTCAATGCCCATCCAATGGGGAAAATGGAAAGGAAGTGTGTTAGAGTCCTCATGTTCTGCTGTAATACCTGTCTATTTATCGGCTAGCAATCACTAGAACCCTTCTCATTAGTCCCCAGACAAGCAATAGGGGGACATAAGTGTTTGAGGAGTCTATAATTTTGGTCTCTTTTTTGTCCAAAAAATGTATTTTCATAATATATTTTTTAATGAGTGTTCAGGTCACTTAGCTGTTTCTGACTTTTATAATTTTCATATAAATGCTTACCTAGAAATAGCTAATCCTGGGGTGTATTAGAAAAGGTGTGGTTAGTAGGCCAAGAGAGGTTCTTCTCCCCCTCTACTCTGCCCTGGTGAGGCCGCATCTGGAATATTGTGTCCAGTTCTGGGCCCCTCAGTTCAAGAAGGACCGGGAACTGCTAGAGAGAGTCCAGCGCAGAGCCACGAAGATGATTAAGGGAGTGGAACATCTCCCTTATGAGGAGAGGCTGAGGGAGCTGGGTCTCTTTAGCTTGGAGGAGACTGAGGGGTGACCTCATTAATGTTTATAAATATGGAAAGGGCAAGTGTCATGAGGATGGAGCCAGGCTCTTCTCAGTGACATCCCTTGACAGGACAAGGGGCAATGGGTGCAAGTTGGAACACAGGAGGTTCCACATAAATAGGAGGAAAAACTTCTTTACGGTGAGGGTAACTGAACACTGGAACAGGCTGCCCAGAGAGGTTGTGGAGTCTCCTTCTCTGGAGACATTCAAAACCCGCCTGGACATATTCCTGTGTGATATGATCTAGGTAATCGTGCTCCGGCAGGGGGATTGGACTAGATGATCTTTCGAGGTCCCTTCCAATCCCTAACATTCTGTGATTCTGTGATTCTGTGACTCTGTGACTCAGATAATAGTAACATCAGTTGAAAATAGCTGAGGAATATTAGTTTATCACAAGGAGACTAGACAATGAAGAGGTAAAAAAAAATTAGGTATCCTCCAAAGTATGAGAGCACAATTTCTTTTGTTCAGGTAATGAAGTTTCAATGACATGTTACAAGGAACTGGTAAATATGGTCCTCATGAAAAATATGGTGTTTAGTTCATGTGTCATTAGGATAGCTTTATGCAGATTTGTCAAATTCATAAATGTTCTAGGAAAGAGGAACCTATCAAATAAGAAAAATCAAAATGTTTAGCATAGAAACATAAAATCTTAGGAGAATTTTTTTTCTTCTCTGGAAATATACAAAGTGTGAATAACTATCATCACTGACACAAGAAGGAATACATATAAATTAATCCTGTGAAAGGTGAGTCTGAAAAATCAGAGAATTTGCAATATAGTCTTCCACGAGAACAAGTCAGGAAAACCCAAGTGGTTGTTATACAGAAAACATTAAATTTATACAAGTATTAGTAAGAAGGTCAGCAGAGCAAGTTAAAGAGGAGACTTCTTTCAGATACGTTTTTTCTAAATCCTGTATTTCTTTCCATTGTTCAGAGTTAATAACTTCTTCCATTGAATTACTACTTTACTTGGCTGGAGTACTGTTTCATATTAACTCAGCAATTTATTTAATTACCTTTTATGGCAGTTAAACATGGTTAAATACAGCAAAGAACTCTATATCAGATAAGGCAAAGAATACAGAATATGTACCTTTAAAGTCTACATCTATATGTATAGCCCTCAGACGCTTCAAGTTAATTATTCATGTACATATTGTATCCTTCATATGAGTAAAACTTTGCAGTAACAAATTCTTAGGGTTTCTTTTTAGTTTTTTTTTATAATACATTAGTGGTAAAGGGGAAAAAAGGATAAGTTAATAAGACAGAAGAAATAATAAAAAATAAAATACATCATGAGTCAAATAAAGTGCATTCTCAACTTGAGTAAGTACTTTTCATCCAACAGATTGCTCTCATACGAATAAACATTATTGTGCTAAGAGTTTCTTCCATCTGTCTTTCACATCCAAACAGGGGTGCAAATAATTACATAATTTTGTTGTTGTTGTTGTTTTTCCTCAGGGATTTGAAACAGTGACTTGTTTCTGTTGCACTAAGAGTGAGCATTGCAAGATGATCTGGTCATTCATGAACCACCAGGCTGTATGCTGTAAACAAAAATTTATCTTTTGAATCAGGAAAACTGCCTGCATCATAGAACAAGTGTCTTCTACAGATATTTTTGTGCATGTATATATACCTGACTCCATAGTCTTATCATCTCAGACAAAACCTGTGGGCTAGCAATCTGTGTTTTCCAATTTAATAAGCTTCCAACTCATACATCCTGTGGACAACAAGTTGAACATGAGTCAGCAGTGCATCCTTGCATCAAAAAATTCAAATATATCCTGGTCTGCACTAGCGAGAGCATCACCAGCAGGACCAGGGTCATGATACTTCCCCTCTATTCAGTACATCTGGAGTGTTATGTCCAGTTTTGGGCTCCCCAATAACAAAATGATTTTTACATGGTGGAGCAAGTCAAGTGGAGACCATCAGGACAGTCAGGGTTGGAGCACGTTCTACAATGAGAAGCTGGGGAATTGGCCCAGAAAAAAGATGCCTCTGGAAGCCTTGTTACTATCTACAACTACCTGATCGGAGAATGCAGAGAAGATGGAGCCAGACTCTTACAAGTTGCACAGCGATAGGTCAAGAGTTAACAGATACAAGGTGGAATGTGGGAAACTCTAATCAGATAAAAGGAAAATATAAGAATTTTTTTTTTTTTTTGTCATAAGGATAGTAAAATTCTGGAACAGATTGCCAGGAGAGGCTGTGAAATTTCCATCCTTGGAGGTGTTCAAGACTTGACTACACATGGCCCTGAGCAACCTGATCTGACCAGACCTGCTTTGAGCAGTGGATTGGACTAATTGACTTATGGAGGTCCCTTCCAACCTATTTTTTTATAATTCCGTGATACACATTGAAAGTGACAAATAAGTAGAGTGTTATCATTTGCACTGTATACTCTGTATAAAATCTTCATAGAGAAAAATGTCTATACTTTATTTTCCCTGTAAATTTTATATATATAATATGACTATACTCTAAGAATAAATTATTGCTTAAGTTAACACACAAGCTTATATTATTGTATACCTCAAAGAATGCACAAACTTTGAGGGTTTTTTGCCTAAGTTCTTAACTTATTTTAGAAATTGCTATAGATATGGATTTTTCCTTTTCAAATGCTCTTTTTTTTCATTCTCTTTTGATTTGGCATTAAATCTTCAGGCATTTGTTTATCCTGAATATACGTATTACCTGTGCACTGTTTAAATTATTTCAGCATTGCGTGTTTTAGCTACTTATTGTGTACGACACCACTTTTTTTTTTTTAGAAGATATTTATCTCCTTTTCATTTAATTGATACTCTTTTTTAGCAGACTTTATACCTGACAAACAGAGCTCTGGAAAAAAATTTAATTTCTTATTCTACAGTTTGATTTGAACAATTCTGCATGCCAACATTTATGGAAAATTCCCTCTACAGGATGCAAAAAATACAAAGGGACACCTTTCTGCTTTTATGAGATAATGGTGAGATATAAGACTCAGCTTCACAATCAATTTACTGTGTCTTAACAAGTTATCACACATCTGTGCACACACTTTTAGGCTGCGGCAAATTACAGGGATACTCAGTTTAGATTAGTATGTAGATAGAAATAGTAAGAAAAAAAGAGGTATCTGAACAGTTTAACAGAAGAATTTTAAAGGCTTTTCATTATAGAACTTCCTAGGGTGCTCGAAAATGAAATTGTCATCATCATGTAGTTCCACTATGCATATTCAGCTGTACAAAACCATGAATAAAACGACTTTGCATATTTCTTAAATTCCATTGGAAAAAAAAAAAAAAAGAAGGAAAAAAACAGAGCTCTGAACTCCAAGTAGGAAACTCAAGACTAAATCTTGAAGACCACACAAACTGTTCTACAGAAATTTAGCAAGCCACACCAACATTGGCCAAGTTTTATTTTTAGTCATATGAAAATTAGAAGATTTTTCCCTTCATTTTAATTTTATCGTGTCCTAAGTAAAAGAAAATTCTTACTGGAGCTGATTCTGTAGATGAGTCAGTCCTACTGGTATGATCTCTGCAGGTTGTTTGGCATGAAATAACCAGGTAGAATTAACTATATTTAGTATTCCATTCAGTCTGACAGTGGCAGGTAAGTCTTCCACATCTTGTTGAGGAAGTTGTTACTTGCATTGATATCTTGATTCCCATGTCTGAGACTTTTCCTGTGTCTAGTTTAGTGCAGCCACTATTTAAATGCTTTCTGTCTTACAATTTTACAATAATTCATAATAAAACTCTGTGTCATGTTACATTTCATTACATCATTTATGTGATGTGACAGGGTTAAATGAAGTATGAGGTGATATAAAGTAATGATTCATCAAGCTTAGAGACAGAAATATAAAAATAGAAGTACTAAGTCAAAGCTGTAAGAAAAACCCTATCAACTAGTATCCTTGCTTAGAGAACTTGTGATAGTGGTTTCTGAAATGTTTGTGGGTAATATGAAAAGAAATAGCAACTATATGATTCCTATAATTGCTAAAATTTCTACTGTAAAATAGAATGGGTAAATAGAACAGTATTCTATTAGATGGAAATAGCAGTTCTGGTGAAGACGGGTGTCAAAATTATTGTGCAAAATCTGTAACTAAAAAATCTATTACTAACAAAACTGTATAACCAGTATAAAATTTTATTTATGGCACTCTGATAGATCAAAATTGCAGCTTCCTTTACAAGAAACTTCTGCATAGAGTAGATTTTTGCCAAGCAGGGTCTGATCCCCAAATTTTGAGTTTTTTCCAAGTGTTATCTGAGACTGTCAAATGGTCTGGGGACTGACAGATAATCTACTGGTTTTATGTCATACTAATATTGGGAAATAAAGATAGATAACATAATCTAATTTGTTCTCAGCAGCTTTCAGCGGTGGTTTGTTCAAGTTTTTTTGCCTGTGGTAAAGAAATTGGTCATGTTTATCTGTGCAGATAATATGAGCTTCATTACTGCAAAATCATAGAATCATAGAATCATTTTGGTTGGAAAAGACCTTTAAGATCATCAAGTCCAACTGTTAACCTAGCCCTTCCAAGTTCACCACTAAAACATCAGAACAGATCTCATCAATCACTTCTTCACATTCTGCAATTCCCTGTCCATAGTGTTAAGAAATTATTTGGCAAAATTATGGAGCCATTCATTAGAAGTGATCCTTTTGGTTTTAATAAAGTTGAAAGAAAGGTACCAGTGACAAACTTAGAACATTGAACTTAATGTTTCATATATAGACATTCACAGCAAAATTGGGTAAAGTATTTACTGTCAGTGCATAAAAAGTTGCTGATAGGTATTGGAGAGCATTGATGTGTATTTATCTAAGATGGAGTTTGGCCCAAAGTTCATAATGTAAGTAAAAATCACCAAATTTCTAAGGTCTCTGTTACAAGTAGGGGTTTTGGTAAAGAAAAATGTATTATCTAAACTGCTGCATAGTTTCTTACTTTTCACACTTCCATTGTTTTTAAATAAAATATGCAGAACATATTTTAATATTTAAAACACTATAGTTCTATTTACCTCTTTGGAGTGACTCTGACAACATCTATAGTTAAAATCAGAACTCAGATTGGATATCCACAGAATTTTATGCAAAAATATGCTTGTCTTTGGGAGGCTGATCTTTTTTCAGTTGCAGAATTCTTATATTTTAGTATGGATATTTTACTTCAGCATAAGAAAAAAACAAAGAATGATATTGTAAGCAGGAAATTAAAATTATTTAAAAGAAATGCAAAAATCTGTCATCTGAGAAGAACGATGTTTGCAACACAGTTAAGCAAAACATTTTTTATATTCAATAACATTTCAATTTAAAAAAAAAAAAGTAATTTAGGGTTATCCTATCAACGGTCTTACATAATTTAACTGCATAAGAAGACCGTTGCCATTAGTCATTGTTTATGTTTTTTCGATATCGCAGAATCTCATTCTGCTGCGTATACTTGGAAAATTGTTTCGTGCTTTAGTTCTTGGAAAATATATATTTTTTAAAAATTGATTTTTGGACATTTTGGAGAGAAAAATGGAAAAAGAAATGCTGAAGAAGAATTAAAGGGATATTACTCTATAGATATTGAAAACCTTCCAGTAGTAATGAGTATCTTCAGAACAGTGCAAATTAAAGGGAATTTATATGACTTGTTGAGATGTATGCTGTGTACCAAAAAGTATATCACCAAATTTTATGTGTAAAATAAAGATACTGTGTTATTTTTTCCTCTTTTGATCACTCCATTGGGATCTCATTAGTCCAGTGGTTTGATCTTTAGTTGCAGCTGACCAGCCTTCTCAAAAATAAGGAGTAAGAAAGAAGAAAGGAAAAACATTCACGAAAAGAATGAAATTTTGATATAGCTATATGTGTACTAAGTCCCTAAGACATATCTGAGTGTCTTGACTTTGTCTGTAGTTCACTCATGTACTCCAGAAACTTATTATAGATGTTATATTAGGACTAGGGATGGTGTTGATTAGAAAGATATAGTGCTTGCTTTATATGATCTAAGATTTCCTTTAACCCATCAGAGGTTAAGGGTTACCTTAACCTCTCCACCAGAGACATGTTTTGTCTTCACATCACCAAAATAACAGTTTCACTGTGACCTACTAGTTAAGTAAAAGTATAATAACTTGTGTAAAGTAACATTTTCATGTACTGCATTCATCTTAAGGAATAAAAGAATCATCACAAAAAAAACATTCAATGGCGCTTTAATAGTTTTTGACCTTTCAGGAAAAGATAAAGTGCACTTCCCAGCTGGACGCTAGGCTCGGTGACACAGAGGATACCTGCCAGACTTTACAGTTTCCGAAGATTCAATATAGCAAATGAAAGATGCTATGAAAAATAGAGCATCCTTAAGACAGATATCAAATATAGATCTATTGAACCAAGTTAATGCTTGCAATGTCCAGGTATATTTTATCAAGAAATCAACATTGTGTTTCTTTCATTTCATAACCTGCATAGATTAAGGAAGTGTTTATTTATTAACTTTCTGCATACAAGGGTAGAAACCCTTTGTAATGGAATTTGTTAGTCCAGAGGCAATAATATCAGATTCTGATCCCACATGTCTTAATGTAAATATGAAATAATAACACCAAGTTACTGAAATTTCAAGCATTAAAATTACAATTAAATATGTTGCATTAATTTGGATTGATCTACTTTTATTTTCTTATTTAAATGTATAAGTTATGTCTGGAAACCATAAAAGATTAGATAATTTATTGTGTCTTTAATTTAGACAAACATTACTATTAAAGTATTTGTACAAAATGATACTACTGCTTTGGAGTGCAGTGAGTTGACCACAGTTAATATCCAGACACTCACACAGCTGCTCACTTCCTTCCGTCTCCTAAGGAACAGGGAGAAAATGGAAAGAAGGTGAGAAGTCTTGTGGATTGGGTCAGTTGTCCCAGTTGTGCCCCCTGCCAAATTCTTGTCCACCCTAGACTGCTCACAGCGGAGGTGCAGAGTAGGAAAAAAGGAAAAGCCTCAATGCTGTGCAAGCACTATTCAGGAACAGCCAAAAGACCAGTGTGTTGTCAACACTATTCTAACCACAAATACAAAACATACTGTCATACAGGCTGCTATGGAGAAAATCAACTCCACATCCAGACGCAGCACAGAGAGCAATAACATTGCATGCCTGAGTGACTAAAGATATGAAAGACAAACTGTGTAAATGAGGGAACCTTTTTTATTTGTTCATTTTAAAATATTTTTTCCACTCTGGATGTGTTCATATGTCATAATGCAGTCAAGATATCATTTGTGTTGCGATATGTGTAACAGTCCACTGAGAGAAAAGTTGTAGTTTTAGATTCCCATTTAAGGAGCTGAGGGTTGTCGATTGTTCTCGAAGAGAGAAGACAGAAGTGCTCAATCCCAACAGCTATTTCTGTACTGCTAAATAAAAGAGAACCATGGAATGGAGGCAAGGACTGGACAGTTGTCCACGGGACACAGTCCTAACTTTTAAAATTTTACTTTTACACTTGTGTCTTTTCCGAGATTCGATGCATCTTAGAATATATCTATTTCTTTCTGTTGTTTATACAGAAAACAATGTTTCAGTTGAGAGGATCTACACTGTAGGTGTTTACATCTGGTCCAGTGAATCCCCTCAGAGAGCTGAGAGGGGTATGTCCAGATTTTTAAAGGTATTTAGGGGAGTAAAGGTTGATAATGAGGCTTGGTGATGCAGTCACCTCTTTTACATTGATTTCCTTTCCATTACTTTTTTCTTTCACCCATTTCTGTTGATGTCATTAATTCTTGAATAATAACAAAATTCTGTGTGGTCTGCTGTCTCTAGCTTTAGGTTTTTGATATCCAGCACATCTAATGCAGAGCTTAATATCAAAGACCCAAGATATTTACATTATTTCATTTGAGAATAATATGTAATTTTAGATTTAGAAAATCCATTGAGTTTTTTAGTCCTTAATTCAAGAAGGATTTTGAGATATGGGAGAGGTCCATCAGAGGGCTACCTGGATTTTCAAGAGTCTAGATCACAAGTCACATGAGACAGGGTGAGGGAGCTGGGGTTACTTTGTCTGGTGAAAAGGAGGCTAAGGGGTAATTTCATAGCAGCCTACAATTACTTGAAGGGAAGTTACAAAGATGAAAAAGGCCAAACGATACAGCAAAGGTCAATGGCCACAAAGTGTGGCTTGAGAGGTTCATGCTAGGCTTTACGAAAATAATTGTAACTAAAAGGGTAGTGCAATAATGGAACAGGTTGTCCTGAACAGTCATGAGCTCTGCACCTGTGGAGGTCTATGAGACTCAGACAGACAAAGACACAGCCAACCTGATCTCATGTTGACAACAGGTCTACTTTGAGTGAAAAGGTAACAAAATATCCTTCAGAAACCTCTTTTAAACAACAATTTTTTATAATTCTGTGGCTATATGTTCCTTGCTTTTATATTATAAACATCAGGGATTATTCATATCTGTTGATAGCAGCTAAGAATCTATTTGCCTAAAATTTACTTTGAAAATAAACTACCAGTTTTTAAAAAGTAGGGCCTCAAAACAAACATGTATTTAAAACTTTTAAACTGTATCCCTAAATGTTTCTATTAAGCATAGTCAAGGACTGGAAATTTGATGTACATCTCAGTTTCAGAATACTTCAATGTGTTAAAGACGAGATATCTTTCCTGTCAATACAAAAAAGTATTTCAGTTCCTGGGGCTCTTGATACAGGATCTTTCAAAAGCATAAATTTAATAAAAAAAAAAAAAAAGAAAAGAAGGAAAGGTTATTCAACATCAGGGTTGTCAGTGGGTTCCAGTTCAAAGTTGATTTATTTTATTCCACTAACAGCAAGAACATGAGACACTGATTCTCTTTCTGAATGGTTTCGAATGGAATCTTGAACTAGAAATTCAGCTGAGATAAACAAAAGCCTATGAACAATTTGTTGAATCCTGATCTTTTAATTTGTTTATTTAAACAGACTGATGATGTTTGATCAAAGCTTTCTTCAAAATAATGTAATATATTTCTTCAAAATAATGTAACATATTTCTTCAAGAATTTGTAAACTCTTTGTTTATAAAACATTTCTAAACAGCGCTGAGGCCCTAAGATATCTTACAGTCTAATTGTGAGGATTATGAAAAAAAAATCATACAACCTTTACAGGGGAAAAAAATCCAAAATGTTTCAAGCATTTTTCTGATTCACATCACTTACTTTTGATTACTGTCCATGGATCAAATGTAGCCCTAAGAAGCAGAAGTCTTCTAGCTGTATAGTCACAAAGCCCCACTGGTTTTTAATAGTGACCATTTTCCATTGTGAAAATTACCATTTCCTCTTTTCAAGTTATGTTTACAAGACAAAACCAGGATTCCCTTCAAAAGATACAGTTTTGATCTACAAATCTACAAACTAACAAGAAATTTTACGGTCATTCAGTGTAGTAGAGCTTGATTGATTTTTCACCATACATTGTCTAACTGTTTTTTGACACACTAATAACTCAGTTTAAACCCTGTTTAGTTTTGGAAACCGTCGTATGGTAAAAAAACATTCTTTTTTCCTCTTTGTTTTAAAGCTTCCTTCTTCAAGTTTCATTTGATACAGCCAAGTTCTGTGTAATAATAGTAAATAAGAAAGTCCTGTTCACATCAATTCACATCATTCACATTTTAGATTATTTTGCAAATGTTATTGTATCGCTTCTCAGATGTATCATTTCAAAACTGAGAAAAGTTATTTAATCTTTTTAAAGATTTTTGTTTAATAAATCTAAGTTTACTAGCTGTCTTTCTCTTTAAATGTTTCTGAGCCTTCTCTCTATCTGGGAATAGAGGAGAAAGGAGAAACAGAGATGTGGATGTGAGCAGAATTAGTAACTATATTCAAGATATGAGCACACTGTTACTATGGCCTGTGGCATAATAATGTTTCTCTTCTTTCCACTTTTTCTTTTCTTGGCTAGTTCTTCTTAACATAGCATTTTAGCTTTTCAACTTCTGCTAGGATTTTCACATGGTATTTTTAGAGCCAAATGTTGTGTGATATTTTTCTCTGTGAAAATTGCAAGTGCTATATTAAAACTACATCACAGATATGTCACCCTATGATAAGGATATTTAGAGGGATGATAAACTGCTGGGCTATTATTACTTCATGTATTACACCTTACCTGGACCATTGGGCCACTACCTTATCCAGAATGAAGGAGTCTCCCAAAGTGAGCATTTATCCATTTTAAAAATAAAAAAAAAGAATGTTAAGATGTTTTCTAAAATTCACAATAAATATTGGGATGAAAATTTGTCAAAATTCATTATGTATATACCTATACACATGACACAATGCAAAAGAGTTGACACCACCTGAAAACAATGCCTCACAAATCTATTAGAGCTCTCTGAGAGTGTTAACAAGCTGATCTAGTTAATAAAGCATGGTAGCCTTTTTAGAAAGCTTTAACATGGTGCCTCAACAAAAGCTCTGTAAGAAATTCATCAACTATGTGACAACAGGGAAGACAGTCTTGTGGATTAAAAACTGGATAAAAGGTAGGAAATGAAAGAGCTGAATAACAGACTTTTATGCTACAGAAGACAGTTACTAGTGAAATCTCAGAGATCTGTGCAGTGGTTTGTGTCTTCCAGTGTGCTTGTGAAACATTTAGAAAAGAAGACAGTTAAAGAAGATACAAAATTAAGGCACAACAGAAGAATATTCGGATCAGTAAAAACTTAAACTGACAGAACAAAATGCAAAAAAAGAATGACTGGAAGATGAGAAAAAATCATGGAAGGAATAACAATCTTAACTGTACAAGTGGTGGACTGGTGTTCAGCCTGTCCTGATGGCAGCACTGCTGTTATCCTAGAGGCCAAGTTAACAGATTGACAGAGCATTTTGACCATGCTAATATCTCAAGTCAAGAAGTAGGACACATCAGTCTGATCAAACCTCTATTCTTATATGGCAATCCAAATTATCCCACTGGTGTAGCTGGAGCTATTACCTCTAACACTACTCCTTAGAACTAGTGAAGCATTTTAGAATATGCATACTTACATATACATAGAATATGTAAGAAATATTCCTGTTTGTTAACCATAAATGTATAGAATTGCTGTTTTGAAAGCTATACTGCAGCTTCTTATATTTTGGAAAAAAAAAAAAAAAAACTAAAACAAAAACTCAAAACAAATCACCAAAACTCGCAGAAAATGGTTTCTGGTATCTCACACAAATATTTTGTGTTGCCTGAGCATGAATACTTCATTACTTAGCAGATGAGTTTCTATCAGGATCTCAGCATAGACATAATGATTTCCTGTAGATACTATTTTTACACTAGAAAAGTTATTTACATTATTAAAAATACCAATTAATTTTTTAAATTGGAAGTTAATGTACTGTACTTGTTGTGTTTTCCATTGATGTTTTAGGATCCTGAGTATGTATGATTGTTTCAGATCACCAGCTTGAAACTACTCTTTGAGAACAAAAAATTGTAGTCAAGGGAAGTTATTTTGTTGATTTGTTTCTGAGTTTCTTCATATCTTGAGTTTCTTAATATCTTAAGTTTCTTTACTCTGTTTCTCTTTTCTCATTCTCACCTTGGCTGATCAGAAAGATTAAGCTACATAAGACATGTCTTTATGAACCTCAGTATTTAAAGGTTCATATTACTGCTCTTTTAATATATCAGAATACGCTCCTTAAATGATATATCTGCAGATAGCAGAGACCCCAGAGAGAGTGCATTTTTCTCATTTGTTAGCTTACAGTACACTAACATGTCAGTACATTTTAAACTACTGCTTAGTAGAGCTTTACTTCAAACAAAATTAACTTCTGTGTGTTACAATATTAAAGCAAGCATAGTGACACTTCATTGATTATTGGTAACAATAGATTTACTTATGAATATATCTTTTCTCATTTGAAGTATTGTAGAGGGAAACAAAAGAAAACAAAAAAAGCCCCACAAATTTGATTATTTTTAGCCAAATAAATGAATGTATAAACATTTTTTTTCAGACAAAGAAGTGTGTGTGTTCCTGGCAATAGATATAGTGCTCCAGTTATACTAGCTAGTTAAGAAATAATTTGTATCTCTTTCCTCAATTTTTTCTTGCTAATATCTTCATACTGTCATGGCAGAAATAATAAATAACAATAATTATTGTCCTTATTACTTAGGAAACATGATAATATGTATGATATAGTTGAAATATCAGTATGAAAAATAACAATAAACTGGGCAGCAAAATGAAAGAATGCAAACAATTTTTGCAAGACATAAAAATAGGCATTAAATATTGAACATAAACATATCATTATAAATTTGATAAAGATGGAAGGGTATTACCATGTACTAACACTGTAGTGGTTGTACAGAAATAAGAACAGATAGTGTAGCTGAAAGTTCTATTAATCAAATTATCGTCTTTGGAGAAATCTCATAAAAATTTTTTAAATTTTGTTATGGAAACAACTCTGCTCAGTTTTGTACTTTCATGGAACTTCAGTAATGATATCTATTTCTGCCAACAATTTCATGCTAATATAAATTACCTTTTGTCTCAAATGTAAGTCAACTGTGCAGGATCTATTCAAGGGGATTGAGTGTATTCACTGTAGAGTTTCTGCTTTGAATAGATAATATGTTGTAAATAACATATAGAACTCATTACCAGATCCAGTACAGTTTTCACCAGTAATTAAAATGGCAATTGTCAGAAATCTGTACTTCTCTACCAAAGGAAGAACATATTAATGCAGCTTTTAGATCAAGCTGTCCTGTATGGGAATGTCTACCAGCCTGTACTTTCTCCCAGTTTTTATCCTCATTTTCTTTTCTGACTTTATTTTCTCACATTCTCTGTCTTCCATAGATTGGCTGGAAATTCTCTTTTAATTCACTTTCAAATATTTGTATAAAAATATATGCTTTATGAAAAATAAAATACATAAATACATCATAGACATGCTAAACTGTCTCACAGAAAACTACATATCATTAATTCCTTCCACAAATTAAAAAATGAAGCTCAAAAATTAAAAAAAACCCTGGAAATCCACTAGTCATCTGAAAAGTTGCTAGTTATCCAGAAAGCCATTAGGAAATAAGTTCACATTCATTTAAACTCATTAATATATATTAAATACATTTGCAGAAAATTGCTGACAGCAAGGAAGCCTTTAAGTAGTAGCTAGTGTTATATTTTTGGGACAATGTAAATGCACATTTCCAGCATAAATATTTAATCCCATGATGGAATTTACTATTTAATACCCGACATTTTTGATGGATGATTTTAACAGACTTCCAGGGAATGACTAAATTGCTCATGACAGGTGACATGCTTACTGGTATTTAAGATACCCTGGGGATCCGGGATATCTTAAAAAAAGTAATTTGAAGCACCCGGAACAAGAGCTGGGAGAGAAGAAGGATGCTCTGTACACCATTGAAAATAGCATTAGATGCCTAAACCTGTGGAAAATAATCCCAGTCCTGTCCTTTTATATTACTTTGTATGCTGCTCATTTTTTGAGAAACAAGTATTAAAGAAGTGATTCAGCTTCATATGACAGTTAGATTGATCAGCTGAGAAACTTCTAGACCACATTGACTATGTTGACTGGATCTCAGCCACTATGAAAGCTCAAATACATACCTCCCATTAAGACAACTTCGTTGTATATATCACAATTTAGGCCTTAAGACTCAGAGGAAGACCAAATGTAGACATTGTTTGCAGCCATTTAAAGAAAATAAGTTCTTCAAGTGTATAATTAGTCTAATCCTAATAAGACATCTTAAAGCACAACTAATTTATCTAGAGCCATTGAAATTCATTGAGTTACCCCTTTTTCATCCAACTATTGATTCATAAGAGCACTGTTTCTCCCTAAATCCTCTCTTATACCTGCAGGCCCCATGCGGTTATCTCAAGCCTAGGGAGGCTTAGATGTCACTAATGAACTTTGTTTATGCAAAACCATTGCACTTCTAAACCAGGACAGATCTGAAGCTTCTAAAAACACATATTTCCCTCCAGTGGCATGAAATTAGTCTAAGTGGTAGATCAGATGTAATTGTGAAGAATCAAATGTAGATGTCTAATATTTGTGAGGTAGCTGTTATCTTGAATGCAAAGGACAAGACCAGAAAAAAGTGCTTCTCTTTTTTTTTTTTAATCATTGCATAGTTAAAGGACCTTATTCATGCTGCACGTAAATATGCTGAATACATTTCAAACTGATGAGAAAATGAAACTGATAAAATGTCCCATGACTATTCAAAAGGAAAAATACATAAATAAGACTAATATGAATCAATATTATTACATTTAAAAGTGCTATGTATCTTTTTGTGTTATTTTTATTATTTAACACTGGCACTACATTTGTATAATATCTAATATATTTATTGGAGATCAATCAATGTATCATTGTGCCAACTACATTTGAAGATATTGACTGGACTATATTTTTTGCCTTTAAAGAATTGCTATCGTTCTTTCAGAACAAACAACACTATACAGAATATGAATGACAAAATGATGTGGAAATACAGAGAGACTGAAGACTGATAGAGAAGACAGGTGGCTCTTCAAGCCTCTCAGTGGATGGCTTAAGTAATATGTATATGGAATTCAAAAATTGCTCATTATCAATACTAGTAAGAAGAAATCACAATTAATGAACCCTTGACAGAGTATATTCTTTGTAGTGAAAAGACACTCATCATATTTCAAGAACTACTGCATTTAAAAATACATAACATTCTAAGTTGAGATGAGATGGTAATTTCAAGTCTTGATTCAAAGTCGATACAAGTCAATAAGGGTATTTCTATTAAAAATAAGAAGTAATTGGATTAGTTCTTAGCTTAAAAAATAGCACAAACAAAAATGGATGCAGAGAATGCTGTAGGAATGAGTCTTTTCTCTTATCAAATTTAGGAAGATAGCAGGCATGGTATGACAAATAGATTTTTTTTTAATGCTTGAAAACAAAATATGAACAAGACATCTGCCTCCAACCTGTCCTTTGATTGAGACATCTAAGCTCAGTGTATTCTGACCTTTCATGACTAGACGTGGGCAACAATAATTTGTTTTTTTCAGAAAACGGTAAATAAGGTCTTTGTGCTGGGTATTTAAAGACATGGTTCAGCCATACCATGGTAATAAATTTGAATTCGATTTGTATCGACAGAGTTTCTAGTTTCTTGAAAACCTATACGTCTCTAAAGAAAGGCAGTATCTTTGTAACACCAGTTTTATGACAGATGGTGCTGCTGCATTTTGTTAAAGCAATTATTGAAAAAAGTACATCTCATATAGAGGAATTCTGAGTGCAACATACAATAAAGAAAAATCATCTAAGGTTTTCTGTGATGGAGATAGCTTGTGTGTTCTAAGTATAAAAAAAATCTCAGTGAAAATGTATAGTGGTAAATACTGGTGTCTGAAAGTATGAGAAATTACAATACAACTTATTTGGGAAAATATAGCTGGTTTTGAAACATAACAGACCCCAAATAATAATCATCATTTGCAAGTTTTATGCAGAGGAAAAATAAAGTCAACAAAATTAACTCCAGGATGCAAGTCTCCCTTAAGTAAGAGGGACGTGATCACGATCTACTAGTCTAATCTAATATTGGCTAAAATTAAGAACACCTATACTGGCACTTAGCCAGAACTTAACGGATGCCATTCAGAGGGACCTTGACAGGCTTGAGAACTGGGCCTGTGAGAAATGCACCAAGTTCAACAAGGCCAAGTGCAAGGTCGTGCACATGAGTTGCGGCAATCCCAAGCACAAATACAAGCTGGGCAGAGAATGGATTGAGAGAAACCCTGAGGAGAAGGACTTGGGGGTGATGATTGACGAGAAGCTCAACATGAGCTGGCAATGTGAGCTTGCAGTCCAGAAGGCCAATCGTATCCTGGGCTGCATCAAAAGAAGCATGGCCAGCAGGTCAAGGAAGGTGATTCTGCCCCTGTACTCCGCTCTCATGAGGCCCCACCTGGAGTACTGTGTCCAGCTCTGGGGCCCCCAACATAAGAAGGACATGGAGCTGTTGGAGCGAGTCCAGAGGAGGGCCACAAAGGTGATCAGAGGGCTAGAGCACCTCTCCTATGAAAAGAGGCTGAGAGAGTTGGGACTCTTCAGCTTGGAGAAGAGAAGGCTCCAGGGAGAACTACAGTCTTCCAGTACCTGAAGGGGGCCTACAGGAAAGCTGAAGAGGGACTTTTTACAAGGGCATGTAGTGATAAAATGAGGGAGAATGGTTTCAAACTGAAAGAGGGTATATTTAGATGAAATATTAGGATGAAATTATTTCCTGTGAGGGTGGTAAGACACTGGAACAGGTTGCCCAAAGAAGCTGTGGATACCCCCTCCCTGGCAGTGTTTAAGGACAGATTGGATGGTGCTTTGAGCAATGTGGTCTAGTGGAAAGGTGTCCCTGCCCATGGCAGGGGGATTGGAACTAGATGATCTTTAAGGTCCCTTCCAACTCAAACCATTCTATGATTCTATGATCTGTTCTCCAACTGCAATATAAAACATTCACCCTCATTTGTCACTCAGTTTCAAAGATACCTAAATTCAATTGATATTGTCATTGATCCTAAAGCTAAACACATCTTGCTTTCATCTTACAATGAACATTTATGTGAATAAGATCTGTCATGCCTCAAAAGCATGCAGAGAACATCCCTCACTCTGTCCAAATCTTTTGTTCATTTACAACTTTCAGATCATTCCGAGCTCACACACCAAATGTTGAACACCCTCCATCACCACCACTAAACTGAACACAGAACCAACATCATGGATCATAGTTGCTAGTCTCTGGACTTGAAAAGGAAGGAGCAATAGGAATCTACACATGCTATTTATGTTCTGGGAGTTATCCTTCTGGACGAGCTCTAGTCTATGGACAATGTACCCATCAGCCGTTACGTGCATTCAGTGTGCTCCTGGACCACATTATTTAATTTAGTTTCAGACTGAAGTAATTCCATTCATATGCTCCAAGACTGCTCCATCCAAATGAAAAGGTAGGGGCAATCAGGATATTCACTGCACAAGTTGTGCTTCTGATCTGAATTTTAACACTGTAATGTAGAGTCATCTCTTAGTTGCATCTATACTGTTAAGATTTTCTATAGACTGGATCACCGGAGATATACCTGGACCAGTTCAAAATTAAGCCAGACGAAAATTAAGCATGGATGACTGTGAAGAAGTGCCTGGCAATCTTATGTAGCAGAATTAATATAGTCAGATTTATTTGGGTTTTTTTAATTGTTCACTGCATAAGAGGCTTTTCAAGACAGTAGTAGAGAAAGGAGAACAAGACAATCTGATTGTTTTGGGAGGAGATAATAGCTTAGCGCTCTCTCAAGTTAAGCACAGCTAAGAACCAAAGTCTTCCATGTTATGGGTAAATAATCTAATAAACTGTCTGCTGTATAGAAGGTGCAAGCTTTATTTCTGTTCAGCATCTGTTCTCCAACAAAGGTGAGGTTTTCTGAAACCCGGGTGGATGCAGATGGCTAACATGGGGGAGGTAAGGGCAGGGGTGGGAGTGGGGAGGATTAAGCCGGATGCTTCTTACCAGAAGGAGCTGAGGGAACCCAGCTATAGTCCTATTATCACTGTTTGCTATTTATTAGCTATAATCATTCATCTGTTTGCATACAGAAAACTGAATGGCTGTGTGAGGTATGTTGGCTCCATATAAAGAGGAAAGAGAGCCCTGAATCAGGTACTCTTAATCACTATTTAAATGCTGTAGGATACCTAAATGCCCATTTTTAATGTTCTGAATTACCCAGTGATTACAGCGTTTACATTCAGCTCTGAGATCTGAACCTGGCCTCTAATCACTAATCTTTGCTCTCAGTCTGGTGGCATGTAGGCAATCACAAAGCTCTGTAAACTGTTAAGATACCAAATCTGAAAAATTGATGCAGTTACCTCTTCCTAGAATTGGAGCATCTGAATGTTCGAGAATAGAATTTAAAAAAAAAATCATAATTATAATTCTGGGAATTTATTCTAGTGCAGCTGCTGCTGTTGTTAGTGAGGAAAAGAACATGAAATGTAAAAGAGAGGTTTGAGTTACTTACACTGACAGGGCATTCAAGCTGATTTCCAGTTGTTCTGCACTGAATAAATGTACTCATACTGCAGTAAAGGCTTTACAATGATTTCTATGTCTCACACTTGGCTTTGTCACCCATGCACATCAGCTGAGTGATGGAAATAAAACTAATTAAAATCTTACCCTTTTTCACAGTAAGAAAAATCTTCAAACAACTATCATTATCTTAAGCCAAGACAATTATAAAATGCAAATCTGTATCAGATATATTGGTATCTTGTAATCATTAATGTTTATACCAAATAGAAACTTAATTTCAAACCCACAGCTTCATTTATATTAGCTGTACTTCTCAAAAAGAGTATCTTTCATATTAGCTTTCAAACTTCTCAAGCTTTACAACGCTGACATTATCGTGCTTGCTGCAGATTTCTGCTCCTATTGTAGTAATACAGGGATGAAAAGGACCTCATGGGTTACTGAGTCTTGTCCCCTGCTGTGTATGTAAACCTGAGCCCATTGAAGACAGTGGGAGTTTTAGCTTTTGCTTCAATGGTAGCATGATTAGGTCCAGCATATCTCAAAAATATTCAAATTAAACTTGTTTTTTACATATTTTCCTTGCTAAAGGACTTGTTAAAGATAATATTCAAATGTCTTCAATTACAAATGTAATTGGTTCAGTGTAGTTGCAATTTGTTTTAAAATTCCTGGTTCTATGATGAAAAGCTTAAAATAACACTAAAGAAATTATTCTTGTCTATGTCTAGTCATGAAAGGTCAAAGCACACTGAACTTAGATGTCTCAACCAAAGGACAGTTTAGAGGCAAATGGCTACAGCCTTTAAACTAATATAACTCCTTGTATCCTTAAGAAAATTCTCCAGGGAAAGTTGGTATTTGAGTAACAATTGCAGATTACATTCATAGGGGAGATAAATGCTTACTGCCCCTGAAGATCTGTACTTATCCTGATCTGTTTTCTTAAACAGGACAAAGACAAAAGATTAATCCACTGGATTAATCTTTCAGACTCGTGTCTTCATGTAGTGTAAAGTTGATATATCTCAGGTACTCTCTCACATCTTCTAGCTGTATTAGGAAAGAAGGACAGCAAGGTGGAGTGAAAACGCATGTTAATTTATGAAACATGATAAAACAGCTAATACTGCCCAGTCTATTTAACCCTGCAAAAATTATCTGAGCAAACTTCAGTTATCTGAAGTTACTTGTCTGGTCAAAGGCAATGAAGCTTGAGTTATGATCAATGGACAGAAGTGGAGCACCTCCCGAAAGCAATTTAATCTGATTATCTAAACACCTGTTTTAGCCTGGAATGGTTCAACCTATGAGAGAAAATAAAATATAAATATCAAATTTCAATAATATTTCTAACAGCTTTTTTTTTAGAATGTAAAAAAATGGAAGTGATGAAATATATTAATGTATTTGGTTATTTTAACTATAATTTTAAACTATGCCAGTGGTACACATTATAGGTTATCAACACCTTTAGAGATTTTCCAAAGAAACTGGCATAAATTCGAAACAAATGTGTCATTATTCCACAATACAGAAAAAAAAATGTACAATTATGGGTATTTCAGATGTCTTTTATACTAGGACAACTGTAAATTAATTGCCACTAACAATATCTTAAAGCCAGCATGACAGCTAATTTACTACAGTTAGTAAATCAGTAGTTTGAGGAAAAGTGTAATGTAGCAGTTGTAAGTTAGAAGCAGTCTTCAGAGAAGTGCTACTACGATTTATCATGCAAAGGGGTTTTTTACTAATACACACTTGAATTCTTCTAACCTCAGTAAAAAACGCTGCTTGAATTATGTTGTTAGGTTCAGCAAACCAAATGTAATGAGAGTTTCTGCATTACTGTGTTCATGTGTAAAACAATAATTTGAGGATTTACATCAGAACATATAATGTAATTGTTATTATATTCATATGTTCCAATATATACTCTTCAGCTTTCTAATCATTATACTTTCCTGCTCATTCCTTGTAAATATTTTCTTAAATATCAATCAAGCGTAACTGTCCTTTTCTGTTTAGAATCCACAAACTCATCATTTATTTCCTTATTCTGTGAATTTTACCTCTTTCCTAGTAGGAATGAAAAGGCATGTTCAAGTTGTTCAGGATTTGTTCCTGAAAGTGAATCTTTTTATTGTGAATCATATGAATCCAAAACTTAGTGGCACTCGGCCCTAACCAATTAATAATATAAAATAAATAATTATGTTTATGTGAGCATATTTATATTTAAAAAATATTAAAAAATCTAACAAGACATATCAAAGCAATCCTATATTTATAGCACTACCTTTAAGTTAAAAAACACAGCATGTCATAGACAATGTTAAATAGTTCGTTTTCTGTAGTTGGATGCTGTTTGACAAGAATTATTCTTGGTAGCAAACTGTTTTTCTAAATACCCATTATTTTGACTAAGTTTCTAGTTTTGTAAAAAAATCTATCATTTTTCATTGAGCACAGAGAAAAGTTATTTATCAGTGAAAGCTTTGAGAATATCTCTTTGGTATATCTGCTCAGCTACTAATAATCAAGAGACTTTTCTATCCAAAAAAGTGACCCTATCCAAATTAAGATTTGTGAGTCTTTGTGGATTGCTGTTGCAACCTACATCAACCGTAAGTGGATTAATGTACACTTTAGAGAAACTCTTAGTCTTAATCCAGGCAATTATTTTCCTGGCAATTTTGCCATCATAAACTATATAGTTTTTTAACTGAAAACAGAGTGATTTTTGTGCAGTTTGTCTAAAATCAGAAAAATTACTGAATAACCTCTAAGCTTCTAGTTATATATTCTATGTGTTATGCACAAAATCTTGTAATGAGTAAACAGGAAACAAATTTTACATAAAGTGAAAAATTTGCTAGTAGTATAATAATGTCGTTAAAATTGTTACACACTCACGCTTAGTACCTATCTCTTTTCTGTGCTCTTCTCACTCTCTCACTATCCCCATGGACCTTTGGCCAATAGTGCTAGTCCTCTCCAACAAGAACTGAGGTTTACAGCTTGTTTTGGCGTGCTTTGCTTGGAAGACTGATGTTGATGGTGTCTCCTCTTACTTCTCTCCTTTCTCTTATATTTCAGCTGGAGATTTTTTAAAATATGTTTTCTAACAGTCTATAGTTTCTTCATTGCTCTATGACTCCATGTAGCATCTGAATTTATCACATGTGGTGTATTTTATGTGTGCTACATGCCCACTCTTTGTTACTCCAAGTCCAGTTGTGTCCAAATTCTGGCCCGCAATTCTTCAGCTCACCACTAGTGAGTTGTTTATGGTTGTGGGGTCTCCAGTGCCAAGCCCATGCCCCACTTGTTGCCATCCCAACATGTGTCCCTCTGCACCACATCCTTTGCCTCCATCCCTGAAAGCCTCTGCCGTCATAACAGGCCTGACTTTCTATACACTACATCATTGTGCAAGACTTGTAAATATCTACACAGAGTAACTACATATTGCCACTACTAATACAAAAGCTACAGTCATACCATACAAAGACTAGCAAGAGTAATACAAATTAGGCATAGCCAATAATCTTTAGAATCAACAAACCAACTAAAAACAAATCTCCAGGAAGGTCAAGACAAGTCAGGCAAAGTAAACCTGACAAACCTCAGTCCTAAGACCTTGCTAACCCAGTGCAAAACCTGTGTGTTGTTAGTAGCAACGGCAATACTGTATTTAGGTGAGATACAGGGCTACATATAATAACTAATATCTGTTGCATTTTTCAGGAACGTTTAGCAGAAATATGTGAAACATTTGTTATAACACCAAGCAAGTGATTCTTGTCTTTGGGATTTAAAAGTCGTCATTTAAAAAGGGATTCCCTTTCTGAAAAAAATATAGGGTACAATACACTGCACCAATAAACATTTGCATTTTGACATAGGCTAGTTTCACAGAGAGAATTTAGGTTCAGCACTGCAACACAGCCTTGACTAGGCATGTAGGACATCTTCCTAGTGATTCCAAAACCTGGCTGAATCTCCCTTAAGAAAAATGGCATATATCACTGCTAAATTTGCAAAGATATTTCTGTTCAAACGGATCAGCTAGCTAATTTTTTTTTGTAGATTGAAGCTTCTAAACATGTCCAAGCAAAACCGTTTCCTTTGAGTGACAGAATATTCCAGAGTGTTTTGACATATGTCTTCCTATTAAAGCTAAGGAAAAGAGACCTGGGAAATTGTATGATGGGAATCATAAAACCATTCTGGAACTGTCTAACAGAGAAGTGAATTGAGACATGCTAGATAAGGAAAAATTGAATTATGGGGTCATGCTGTTGGCCAAGGAGTAGAAAACATAATTGCTAACTTCCTCAGCGCTAAGTTCAGTCACGCTGGAAGAAAACAGGCAAAAGAGGAGGCTCTTGGCCACCGAGAAGCAGGGGAAATAGTCATAGTTCTCTGTAAAGATGAGCTAACAAGAGACCCAAAAATGTCTCCAATCCCTGACATACAGGACAAGCACCTGGATTAAGACCTCAGCTGCTCCTGCCATTGAGTCCTGCTTTTCCAGCTTCCCCCTTCTACCATGTTCTGCTTGCTCAGTGTCAGCTCCAATGTTATTATTCAGGCTTCATTTGGACATCATTGCTCCGCTGGTAACACAATAATCTCCTCATTTGATATCTGTATCAGAGACATCTGCTGATTTTGGGGTGTTGTCAGATCACACTGTCTCCTACTTTCCTATTTTCTCTGATCTGACTCACTGATATCTAGCAATGGGAAACATCCATAGACATACTTGAGACTGCAGCCTTTAATACAGTCTGACCTTTCTCAGCTGATTAACAACCAGCTCCCGCATTCCATGATATTGTCAAGACCCATATAACCATAAGTTTATTCAATTATATTTGTCTTGGAATTCAAAACTCCAGAGGTAGGATACAGAGTATTGGATGCGTGGGGTCTTGACCTTGGTTAGACACCAGGTACCCATCAAGCCACTCTGTTAATCCTCCTTCTCAGCAGGACAGTGTGGAGAAATTACAATGAAAGGCTCATGGGTCGAGACAAGGACAGGGAGATCACTCAGCAATTACTATCATGGGCAAACCAGACTCAACTTCGGGAAATTAATTTAGTTTATTAACAATTAAATCAGAGTAGAATAATGAGAAATACAAACCAATCTTGAAACACCTTCCCCCACACCTCCCTTGTTCCAAGTCTCAACTTCATTCCGACTTCTTTACCTCCTCCCAACCACATGGCACAGGGGGACGAGGAATGAGGGTTGCAGTCAGTTAATTGCACATTGTCTCTGCTGCTCCTTGCTTCTCACCCTCCTCCGCTGCTCCAGTGTGGGGTCCCTCTCACAGGAGACAGTCCTTCATGAACTTCTCCAATGTGAGTCCTTCCCATGGGCTGCACTTCAAGAACTGCTCCAGCATGTGTCCCTTCCACGGGGTGCAGTCCTTCAGGAATAGACAGCTCCAGCGTGTGTACCCCACAGGGTCACAAGTCCTGCCAGAAAATCTGCTCCATCATGGGCTCCTTTCTCCATAGGGTCACAGGTCCTACCAGGGGCCTGCTCCATTGTGGAGTCCTCGATGGGTTGCAGGGTGGATATCTGCTCCACTGTTAACCTCCATGGGCTGCAAGGGGACAGCCTGCCTTAGCATGGTCTTCACCATGGACTGCAGGGGAATTTCTGCTCCAGCGCCTGCAGCACTTCCTCCCCCTCTTTCTTCACTGACCTTGGTGTTTGCATAGTTATTTCTCTCACATATTCTCACTTCTCTCTCCCAGCTGCTGTTGCACAGCAGTTCTTTTTCCCCTTTCTTAAATATGTTATCACAGAGGTGCTACTACTGTCACCAATAGGCTCAGCTTTGACCAGTGGCAGGTCCATCTTGGAGCCAGCTGGACTGGCTCTGTCAAACATGGGGGCAGCTTCTGGCATCTTCTCACAGAAGCCACCCCTATAGCCTTCCTGCTACCAAATCCTTACCATGTAAACCAAATACAGGATGTTGGGTAACTTAGCCAAAGTTGGCAGTAAATTTATTTGGGAAGGTGATAAACAATTTCTAATACGAGTTTCAGTTCACTTTGGCTGAGGATTTGAGACATTTATGCTTCCAAAGAGGGAACACGAGGTCTTGTTCATTTTCAAACAGAAATACATCATGTGGAATGAATAGTCAGTAAACAATAAAATTTGTCATGTTATTTTTCAGCAATATTTTGAACTTGAAACAAAACTTAAAGGAATAAAATATATTATCAGAGGTTTTTGAAGCAGAATATATTTCCTAATATTGTATAAAGTGTTTAAACTGAAATGCATCAAACTTAATTTCTATTAGTTTAAAATACTATTATAAAAATTTAAGGAGGGTTATTCTTAAGCGTGATTCTACTTGAAAGGAAAAAACAGAGCTCTTGATTTTTAAGATGTCATCAAAATAGGTAAAGCACTGTTTAAAAACTCAGAAAATACTCTCAATTAGGTTATTTTTTGCACTTACAAATGGTTTTGAGATTTCTCAGAGGTTTAGGGAAGATATAGTTCCTTGCTTTTATAAACACTAGCTTTTACATCCTATTAACAAAGTCCTGTGGGAATTTTGATAATATCTCATACATTCAGAATGAAATAATATATAGCATCAACCTAGTTACAAAACTCTCATTAATTATACAATTTATGCTGTTTGAGTGCTATTGTTATTCTGAAATTTTTGTCAATTACATTATTTTTTTATCTTTGAAAATAATTATTGATAGATTTTTAAATAACATTCATTATTGTTATGATTACAGTAAATCTTGAAGGTCTTTGTGGTTAATATCTACTGAAAAAGGGACCATAAGTTCTGAACTCATGTGTGTGTGTGTGGGAAATTAATCAAGTTTCATATTTTTACCTTCTTTTTTTGGTTATATAAAATCATAATAAATTCCTTGGTCTTTATCTACTGGTTTATCTGGAAATCTGAATGTTTTTTTACAGATGTTTAGGTTGTAGAAGACAGAAGTAGATAATGATTTAGACTATCTAATTCAAGTGATAATTGATTAACTCTTTTATCCTCATTTGAAAACCATAGTTCTCTCTTAGCTGTTTGGCACCAGCAGATGCAAAGACTTTCCTTACCCAAACTTCTCTGTACTGAGACATAGAAGATTATGAGCAGTCAGAACCTTGGGTTTAGTAGACTCCCATTCCTCAGACTATCATCATCAAAGGAAACCCTTTTTTATGATGATAAAATTATATTTATCAATGATAGAAAGAGGAAAGTTATGTTAAAATGCTACTGGATATTGGGAAAAAGTAGACTCTCTTAAAACTTCACCACATCCATTTCTTTTTAGAATTATATAACAAATTCAGGGGATATATTTAAGTGAATGAAGTTTGCCAAATAAAGTTACAGTCTTTTTGCAATCTGTATTTCAGCAACCATCTCTTTATTAGATGTTTAAAATTTGTTTACTGGAATATGTTAATTGGAATTCTGTAGAAAAACAAGGATCTTTTTTTGCATCTTTAGGAAATAGGGATTTTTTTCCCCCTCCTTTGTGTTTGTTTTTCCTTTATAGTGATATGATTAATTAATTTCATATTCTAGTCTGTAACTTTAATATTTAATTCATAACAAAGCTCAGAGATAACACAATACATTTTAAAGTTGTTTTCTTTGCTACCCCATTGTGTTTCAATACAGGTAATGCAAAATCACACAGGAATCTGCTAAAGACTGTTCAAAATGTTATTTTTATAAATCAGGGTTTAGTTCAGTGCTGGGTTGCCTGATCCTGGGTTTTGTCTTTGTTTTCTTGTATTGTTATAAACACTATAAAAAGTGGTTTTTTTCTGTTTAGAGTAGGATGGTGATACGGGCACTTTGGGAAGAACCTGTGAATAAAAGCGATAAGAATTCAGATACAAACTTACCTTCTGAATGGAATGATTTTGTAGTAGAGTTTAGTAAGCTGAGAAAAGGGCTACTCCATGGAGAGTACAGTACAAATCTCTCTCACTTCTTAAGGAGAGAAAAGGGGGAAAAAAAAAAGGAAAAAAGGAAAAAAAAGTTTAATCAGTGACTTAAACAGAAAATCTCATGCCTTATCATATCCCACTACCAGATAATTTTCAGTTACAGGGTAGATCCTTTAGAAAATTTTAATAGGGTGTTGATTTTTTTTTTTTAAGGAAAAAGACATGTCTTTCTGTGGTCTGTCATCATAAAGGTTATTTTTAAGATGAAAACATAATACACTGTGAAATAAAATGAATGTTTCAGAAGAAAAATATTGACAGAAATAATGCAGGTTTTCTGATTTCTGTAGCTGGATATAACTTGTTGCATGAAATTTGTCCTCTGTTCACAAGTCATTTCAAATGCTTGCCTCAAATCAATAGCATGTAACATAAAGTCCACAATTCAAATGTATGCCTCTTAATATCTATGAAGTCCCTTATAAAGCAATTCATTTTTATATTTTAGGTTCTATTTAAAACATCTGCTATATAAATAAATATGAAGGGAACAAGAAAAAATAATAAACTACTTATCTGAAGTTCCAGTTAATAATACCTCTATGTCTAGGTCATTTTGAGACAAATATTCTTTTGTTTCTTTTTCCATCTAGTCACAATACTGTAGTCCTGGAGGCAAAGATACACCAAAAAAGACCAAAAAAAAAAAGCAGATCTATATACCACAGGAATAAAAACAAAAAGAATACAACAAGCAAAACCTTCATTAAAGATGCTAGTATACCAAAGATAACAGTTTATAAAAGCCTTTCTTTTACACTGGGATTTGACGACCATACAATTAGTTTATCTATCTGAGTCCCTAGCTAATAATGCCCTTCAGATTTGACATTAAAAGAATTTTTAATAGTGTTCCTGAACTGCAGTAGTAAGTTGTGAATTGGAAGTAAATGGTACCAGCAAAGTTGTAGTTAAATATATGGCCTTATCTCTCCTAATCACATTTTCATTGAGAATCTTTTTGTGAAAAAATTGGATCTGATGGCAATAACTTTATGACTTTAATCTCATAACTTTGGTATATTTTTTGATGTATTAGCATAGCTGATTCAGAAAAGTGGATACTGGTCTAACTTATGTTTTCTCTTGTTCAGAGACATAGTACATTACACAGCACACAGACAATGAGCCAATCTGAAAATGGATCGTAATGAAAGATACTGAAATTTAGGTGGAGACATGGAACCAACCCCTGCTGGGTGGTGGGTCTGGACATCCCATTTGGTGTCCAGGGTCTCCATAAACCTCCTCAGGAGATTCAGAGGTCTGAAAAGAGAACCTCCTCAGGAGATTCAGAGGTCTGAAAAGAGAACCTCCTCAGGAGATTCAGAAGCTAGAACTATCTTGAAGCCACTTAGGCTAACTAGTCTTAAACCCTTCAAATCTATTTAGTCATATGTCTTGTAGGGCCCTTTTAAAACATAAGCAAATTAATTTTGTTTTTCATGAAATACAGACCTTTCTTCCAGTAGCTCTCTTCAGTCATTCCTCTCTGTACAATGACATAATATCCTGTAACAATTTACTAATTCGAACACTTACCAAAAATTATGTTAGAATTAAGCACTCTTCCTGTGAGAGAGAAATATATTTATATACTTATATATTTTTATTCATTTATTTGTACACCATGAAATACTTTTCAGAAAAGAGATCAAGACCGGTTTTACAAATCTCACTCCACAGTACAGTAAGGATCCTCAAATTAGACACAAGAAGTTGTACAATGCATGAAGAAAGCTCAGGGTTTTAAAGAGCTCTATGCCTCAATCAAAGTTTCAAAGGAGATATCTTCATGCACACAAGATTCATAAACTTGCATCTTATCATGTGAATATGCATTTTTTCATTTTTTATTCTTTTTTTTTTCTTTTTTCCCATCTAACTGAATAAAAATCACTATCTTCCTATTACAACTGGGAAATATTGTATGTCTTCAGAGTAAGATGAACAGATTATAGCACTTTTTCAGGACAATATATTTGATATAAAAGTCTTACTTAGTTGAAGGGAGTTCATTTCCACAGATCCCAGCTGTGCATGGTAGCAAGAAAACTACCAGACTGAAGATTTAGCTTTAGAAACCTCTCCTTTTTTCCTTTTGAGCCCAAGTAGTTCAATGTCCAAGATTCATAGTCTCAGAAAAAAAAAAAAAAAAAAAGAAGCAAGAAGCATAATAATGGCACTTAGTTATTGTATATATTTTCCTAATGTGAATATTTAGACAATGTAAAAAACATGGTAAAGTTTTTCTTCATGGACGTGTGGCTGGAACTTCACCTGTGTTCTGATAATAAAATGTAAGTAAGGCTTACAAAGGTGCATAGAATGTGAATATTACAATCTCATAATGAGAATATTATACAGCCAAGATCTTCACTGGCATAAGCTTTTCATGTACTCATGTTTGTACGTGGAATTTATTACATAATTAGTGAAAGCTCTTTTACACAACAATTTGAAGAAAAAAATGTTAATAAGTAGTTTCCATTCAGATTGTAGGGATGATTAGTTTCTAGCTAGTCCCTGCGCTTTTATATATATGTATATACATATATATATATTAAGATGTGTGTGTTTATATATATATTTTTAAGATCAGTATGTTAAGTACATTTTTTTGAATCAAGCATTTTATTTCTTAACAGTTTATGCAGTTATTGTTTGAACCAATTTCATTTTTTTCATATACTGAATTAATGAAATTCCTGCTTAGAACATCATTGTCAAGTTAATTATATAATATAAAGTCCTACCATGTTATCTCTAGCTTATAAAGATAAACAGGAATTTAATTTCCTTAATTGACTAGAATAACCCAAACCCAAACAAATTAAAGCAATCTCATAGAACTCAAAAAACTTTGAATATTTTAGAATACTGTAATCTCTCTTAACTATAATATAGAATTTTAATTTGCAATACATTTGGATTCGTGTCAGTATTTTATGGAATATCAATTTTGCAAAATAAACATTTGAAGTTAGAACTAAGTAATAAATATTTTCTAGTGTATTTGTAGCTCTGAAAAGTGAAATAAGCAAATAGAACTGAGAGTTGAGCAGGGAAAAAAAAGACAAAAAAAAACAATAAAAAAAAAGATAATTCCTATAGACCATGCATCATTTTAAAAGTAATGTTTCACACAGGGTTTCTTTCCGTTTTAAAAATATTACAAAGAAAAATTGAAGCAGATGCAATTAATCTGAGAGAGACAATACTTAAAATATTTTTGAGCCATTGTATTTTCACTGCTGATGGAATGAAGTTATTTCATTTCCTTAAAATAAAGTGTGCACATTAGAATAAGGACAGAAAAGAAAAGTTTTCTTATAACTTCCTGACAGAAGCTTACAAATGTATGAATCTCTTCGCTCATTTACATGGATGACTTGTCTTTATTTATTCATTTTCCCTAGAGCATACAAAATCACAGAGTCACAGAATCACAGAATGGTTAGGGTTGGAAGGGACCTCTGGAGATCATCTAGTCCAATCCCCTGCCAAAGCAGGTTCACCTAGAGCACATTGCACAGGGTCATGTCCAGGTGGGTTTTGAATATCTCCAGAGAAGGAGACTCCACAACCTCCCTGGGCAGCCTGGTCCAGGGCTCTGTCACCCTCAAAGTAAAGAAGTTTTTCCTCATATTCAGATGGAACTTCCCATGTTTCAGTTTGTGCCTGTTGTTCCTTGCTCTGTTGCTGGGTACCACTGAGAAGAGTCTTGTCCCATCCTCTCGACACCCACTCTTACAATATTTGTAAGTGTTGATAAGATCCCCCTCTCAGTCTTCTCCAGACTAAACAGACCCAGCTCCCTCAGCCTCTCCTCATAAGCGAGATGCTCCAGTCCTCTGATCATCTTCATAGCCCTCCGCTGGACTCTCTCCAGTATTTCCTTGTCTTTCTTGAACTGGGGGACCCAGAACTGGAAACTGTACTCCAGGTGTGGCCTCACTAGGGCAGTGTAGAAGGGGAGGATAACTTCCCTTGACCTGCTGGCCACAACTCTTCCTAATGAACCCTAGGATACCTTTGGCCTTCCTGGCCACAAAGGCATGTTGATGCCTCATGATGAACTTCTTGTCCACCAGGACTCCCAGGCCCTTCTCTGCAGAGCTGCTTTCCAGCAGGTCAACCCTCAACCTGTACTGGTGCATGGGCTTATTCCTCCCTAGGTGCAGGACCCTACACTTGCCTTTGTTGAATTTCATTAGATTCCTCTCTGCCCAACTCTCTAGCCTGTCCAGGTCTCTCTGAATGGCAGCACAGCCTTCTGGTTTATCAACCACTCCTCCCAGTTTCGTGTCATCAGCAAACTTGCTGAGTGTACACTCTGTCCCTTCATCCAGGTCATTGATGAACAAGTTAAACAAGACTGGACCCAGTACTGACTCCTGGGGAACACCACTAGCTACAGGCCTCCAACTAGACTCACCACCTCACTGTCCACTCATCTAACTCATACTTCCTGAGCTTTGCTATGAGGATGCTATGGGAGACAGTGTCAAAAGGCTTGCTGAAGTCAAGGTAGACAACATCCACTGCTCTCCCCTCATTTACCCAGCCAGTCATGCCCTCATAGAAGGCCGTCAGATTAGTCAAGCATGATTTCCCCTTGGTGAATCCATGCTGACTACTCCCGATTACCTTCTTTTCCTCCACATGCTTGGAGATGACAAAATAGTAATGTATTTTAAATACCATGGTAATGTAGATGACATTTTTTTAGCTTTAACTGGGCAATCCGTACTTTGAATTCATTGTCTTAAACTGAAGGTAGAAAGAAGTTGTGCCCTGTGTTTTTGCTTGCTGAGGAGGTGGTACTTATCATATTTTATTACAGGACACCCAAGTCAGATTTAAGAGTTCATGTCAAAATATGGTCCTTATTTTTTCAGTGAAATTGATTTTTCTTCCTCTCTACAAAGCACAGTCTAGAAGAAGTCATCTCTTAAATGTAATCTGATGGGAATAAGACTAAACTCAGCAGTAAATGCTGTCTCTTAGTTTTCTATGAAAGACCTCATATCTGCCTGAGTAGATCCTATCAATCAAGGTCTTATTGAACAGAAAGCTCCTCTAGATGTCTTATAATCTCCAGTAATATAGGAAATACATTATGTAAGTAAAAGTATTCCAATTTTGTTGTTGTTCTTGTTCTCGGTGGTGGTGGTGTTTTTCTTCTCTGTGGAACCAACAGTCCCTTGAATGCTCATGTGTATAACTCAAGCCTTACCAGCAGCTTATTTATGTGAAAATAATGAAATTTGCTCACACCTGAAAATGTTTGTTTAGTCTTCCTGAATGTTCATTGGGAAGGTTCTTAGTTCGAAATTTCTATGTGTTACTCATAGGGATTTGTAGCTGAAATGCTTGCTTTTTCATTTTGTTTGCTTCTGTTTTCTGTTGTAGTATATTAATTTTAAGAACATCTTTTTATATTAAAGTCGTGTTTTGCTTGTCACTAAAAATATTTAAATGTGCATCTGAAACATTATATGTACCTGAAAGATGCTCCAGCAGTTTCTGCATTGCTTAAGGAAAAGGGAAAAGTATAGTTGGAAAAGCATATATAATTTGACCCATTGCCTGACATTTGTTTTCCCTCAGCAAGTGTTGTTGCTAATTATATAAAACAGCTCAAAGGAAAAACTGTAAGGAGATGATGAATTCATCTAAGTCTCTTAAATTCTTTCTGATAAAACATCAGATTAATTAAATAATGAAGTATTCCTGGCTTAATAACTGAGTTTTCATGATAAACATAAATCCATATGCTCACTTGCAAATATAACAGAATTTTAGAATATCTTTATTTGGGTAAATTAGAGCAAAGTCTAAAGCATTTAAATGCATGTAAACCCTAGAGTTAAAAATTGATTAAGTACCACTTACAACCCCATGATAAATTAAAATTATACCATGATGTAGCAAAGCTTCGCTTTGTATTGATCGACATTTGCATTTTTCACAGTGTTGGAAAAGGAATTCTTCAAGTAATACTGACATTTCTTCAGCTGTCTAATTACGACTGACCTGCAATGTTGATTTCATTCTTCAACACAAACTTTAGAGGTGGAAAATATGAGGCATAATACAGGAAAAAATAGTTACTTCAGGTTACCTATTAGGCTAATGGCAGCAATCCCAGTGCTGCAAAAACAAATTCCCTGAAATAATTGCAAGGAGATTAGAATTATCTGAGATTTGAATATGTTGTTTACAAACTGTGAGCAACTGAGGTGTACATCTACAAGAGAACACAGGGAGCATTGTGGATGCTGAGTTAAAAGTTCACAGTGCATGGCAATACCTGATTTTTATGAGTCTTGCTTTTTGCAAGAACCCACAGTCCGAAATTACTTACCTAGGCTACTCTTACATTCGTGCTGGTGGAGAATTAAGTGCCCAAGAATGAGAACCATAACTGGCAGTTGAGTGGGAGTCACATACAATAGATTAGATTACAGAGTAAATCATAAGCCCTTCTCTCCTCAAGGCTTAATTACGTAACTGTAGGAAGGCAATTACCTTCAGTCAGGTTCCTCAACAGAGTTTAGATAGTCCTTAGCTGCCTGGACTTAATAGTGAAAACGAAGGCACTTTGAGTATAACAGAAGCTGAGTAAAGAATGGTGTTTGCCATTTAACACCTAATCTTCATTTCATATGCAACTACCTACAGAGACAATTAATCAGGATTTAAATGCCTTATTTCTTTACAGACCGAGTACTTATTGTATAATATTTGAAAAACAATGAAGAAAGTAAAGTTCAGAAATACACTATAAAATCTAACAGTTTTAATTGTACAATAATGCTAATGCTCCATGGGATGGAACATGGTCATTTCTCAGCCACCTCTTTCGACTCCACATGGTTTCAATTCCGTAGCTGAAGTAAGAGCTGATTTAAGGTTTTAATTTACATGTCTGTAACTAGTTTTCCTTCTCAAATAAATAACAAATCTAATTCACTTTTCTCTTCTGATTCCACAAAGAGTTTCTGACAAAAATGCCTGCAATTAAAAAAAAAAAAAAAAAAAGGAAAAAAGAAGAAAAATCATAAAGACTTTTCTTTACCAGGTGGAAAAATATTGGAAGATTTGTTATAGAGTCTCTTGCAAGATTATGGTGAATAACAGAAGGAAACATGCATAAAATACAGAATCACAGAATCAACCAGGTTAGAAGAGACCTCATGGATCATCGAGTCCAACTGTTGCCCCTACACCACCCTGTCAACTAGACCATGGCACTAAGTGCCATGTCCAGTCTTTTCTTAAACACATCCAGAGATGGTGACTCCACCACCTCCCTGGGCAGCCCATTCCAATGTCTAATAACCCTTTTTGAAAAGAAACTCTTCCTGATGTCCAACCTGAACCTCCCCTGGCGAATCTTGAGGCTGTGTCCTCTTGTCCTATTGCTCGTTGCCTGGGAGAAGAGGCCAACTCCCACTTCACTACAACCTCCCTTCAGGTAGTTGTAGACTGCAATAAGGTCACCTCGGAGCCTCCTCTTCTCCAGGCTAAACAACCCCAGCTCCCTCAGCCGTTCCTCATAGGACAGACCCTCCAGATCCTTCACCAGCTTGGTCGCCCTCGTCAGGACTCACTCCAACACCTCAACATCTTTCTTGAAGTGCGGTGCCCAGAACTGAACACAGTATTCAAGGTGCGGCCTCACCAGTGCCGAGTACAGAGGGACGATCACTTCCCTAGACCGGCTGGCTACACTATTCCTAATAGAGGCCAGGATGCCATTGGCCTTCTTGGCCACCTGGGCACACTGCTGGCTCATGTTTAGCCGGCTGTCGATCAGCAACCCCAGGTCTCTTTCCACTGGGCCACTTTCTAACCACTCTTCCCCCAGCCTGTAGAGCTGCATGGAGTTGTTGGGGCTGAAGTGTAAGACCTGGCACTTGTTCTTGTTGAACCTCATGCCGTTGGTCTCGGCCCATCTATCTAACCTGTCCAAATCCCTCTGTAGGGCCTTCCTACCCTCCAGCAGATCGACACTCCCACCCAGCTTGGTGTCATCTGCAAATTTACTGAGGGTGCACTCAATCCCTACGTCTGGATCATCTATAAAGATATAGAACAGCAATAAAGATATTGAACAGCAAACTAACATCTTGCCTATTCCAAAAGACAAAGAAATGCCTCTTTCAGAGTGAAGAAATCCCGTATTTTATCTAGTCAGATTATCTTTTCGTAAGAAAATAGTCAGATACTAAGTTTTCTAAGTGATCAAGCAGACAAATTGAAGATTTATTTTTTACATCCTATATACTTCATTTTAATATGGGAATAATTAAAATTTTGTAAAATAAAGCCTTAATCGTAAAACGGCCAATGAAAAAACTCCAGTATTTTATCCACGGGAGCTATTCGCTCTAGAAAAAAATGTTCTTGATAAACTCGTCAGAGAAAATTGCAATGGTATTCTTAAAACCATAAATTTACCTCTCTTCAGAGTATAGGCTTTCGCACAAATGAAATATAGTGCAATACAGAAAATCACTGTGATGTAATGACATCTCTACCTCTCTCTCCCTTTCCCTTTGCTTTTCCATGTTTTTTAGTACAAAGATCTTTTTTTTTCTAATTGATAACCTTCTATACCCCCACAGAAATGTGAAAGAAATGTGTTTAGTTTGTTACTAAAATGTTTTTATAAGATCTGAAATATTATAAAAAAAGTCTCTGATATCTAGAGGAGGAAAATATTTACATTTAGTTGGAGAGTTGGTCCTGCTTTGGGCTTAGAAACTTTGTCAAAGTAAAATAAGCAGGTAAGAATATAACACTGAAATGCACAAAATTCCTCCAATAATGACAGAGAGAACCTACTTAACCACATTAAACTAGCTAAACACCTAAGCATGAGTTGATCCACACAGCATAGATGAATTCAGCACTAAACTTTAGATGCAAAGACGGTACTCATGTTAGGAAATCTTGATCCTATATCAAGCCCCATCATGCACTTTTGAATATTTCATTTTAAAATTCACACACTTCAAACCTCAATGGCTGTTTTCATTCAATGGTTGTTTTCAGTAATAAATCTGAGTATCTGTGTTTTCCAGGGTTGTTTTTTTTTTTCTTTTGTGAGTGGGGTGTTGTTTTTTGTGGTTTTTTTTTGTGGATAATAGAAGAATAAATTTGAGAACTAAAATGTATAAAACTAACCCTATCTCAAAGAATTCATATGTTATTTACTATCCTATTTACTTTAAATATGTTTTTATTTTCCAGAGTTCTGACATGAGATGAGTCCAGGCATGAGTATGATTTCAAAACAGAGAGAATACAAGACAGTTTCTAATCTTTCTACCACCTTTTAATAATGGAAATCAATAAATTGTTATCATTGTTCACTAGAAGATAGAACATGAAGGACAGGTTTCAAGGCCTTTATTCAAAAGGGAAAACAATCAAAAGCAGAAGGTTGCCCCCACAGAAGAGACATCTGTGTACTCTATTCAGAAATGCTTTAGATCGCATGGTCTATCTGAGCCAAATATCAGGGTGCTGCTAGTTCAGCAGTAACTTTAGTTACTGCATTTCCAAACACTGATTAATTAATGCAATTGGGAGTAACTATTTTATGGAAGAGTGATCCATGGTTTACATGGATACCATTTATTGTTGTATGATCATATTGGAAGGCTCATAGACTCATAAATTACTGTCATGTATCTTTGTTGTCTGTTTTTTTTATGCTGAGTACCTATTCACTGATTGGATAATGATACAAACAAGTGATTTCCATATTAATCCTCAATATATTTATTTAATCAGAAAACTCTACACCAAATTATTTTTCCGTCACTTGGACAACTTATCATAAAGAAGAGGTCATTTGTAATAACATCTACTTGAATATGCAGCTGATGTGGAAATATTTATAATGTTGCACAAAAAAAAATTTGAAATGGGTTGATATGCACAAAGCATTATTCTTCAGATCTGAAGCTGATGGCATACATTGCCTTGAAGGTTACCCTAGTGAAAGAACCAGGGTCAAAGAGAGACAGAGTGAGGGAGAGGAAAGGGAAACTGACCCCAGAGACAGCCAGGAAGAGAAGTATAGGTCCCCACATGAGTGGCTTCTCCTGGGGGTCCTCTCCAGTGCAGCAGGGGGGTCTCACGATCATGTCAACATCAACAACCATGACCACACTCCTTTTTTTCCTCATAAGAACTATACCTTTCATTGATATCCACTCAAACTTCCTGTTGGTGGTCTTTCTTTGGTGATAGTATTGGCACTGATTGAATAGACTTAATTAGGTGCAAGCTTTGTGAGTATTTGTTATTTGGGTAATATTTGTTGGATATAAAAATGACTGTTACCCACTTATTATCTATTTTGTTCTAATATGGAGTCAACAGTCTAGAAGCTACCAGATGGACAGAGGTGGGGGAGACTTTAGTACAGGATTACAAACTAAAGATAAAAAGCATCAGCATTAAGAAACAGAAGGGAAACAGGATGATTTGCATGTCAAAAAAAAATCACTTTCTCAGGGAAAACGGAATAACAGTGCTTCAAAATGAACCAGAGCAAAGCAGCGAGGATAAGAGCATTTGGCATAAATGCTGCCACCAAAGCTACAGTGTGTGTGGGCTGCAAGCAAAAAGGCAGACTAAAACTGCAAATACCTTTAGCAATATTAGAGCACTTGACCCTGTGCAACAATACATAAAGGACTCCATGGTTCCTGTTTTGTTCTCCACAAACACAAGCTCAATATTCCACTGAGACAGTCAATGGGTTTTTCATGAACATCAGTAGCATCTGCAGAAAGGTTTAAGTGTAGGCATGGAACAAGTCTGTCATTTGCCCAGTTCAATCTGCTAGTTCTCCAAGTCTGGAGAAAATAGAGTCAGGCCAGACAGCAAAGCCAATAACTAAGATTTTAGACAGAGATTTCTTTGAATTTATAAGCCTGAAGCGAGAATAATTTATGGGCATGCTGAAATATTTTCCTCACAAACAGTACATGAATTTTTTTAAAAGGGAAATACTCTAAATATTATAAATGCACAAATGAAAACCTAACTGATCTTTTGGGAATTTTAATAAGGTAATTAATAGTCTTACCTCAAAAATATTACGTAAAAAAATCAACAGTATCTTTAGAATAAAAATATCTTAGCATGGGCAAAAAGGAGATGGAAAAAGGTAAGGACAGCATAGAAACAATATGCACCTTTCTATCAAAATAACACTTCCTTAGCAGATATTTCTTTGCTCTTGTGTTTTTCATTAAAGTTATTTCAACAGCAGGGGAAATGCAGGCTTGTACTTTGTTATTAATCCATAATGAGACAAGCAGGAAGAAGGTGTTTTCTTGTTCCTTTTCACATGAAAGTTAAGTATAATGTTTCAGGCTAGGAAACTTTTTCATTCTAATGTATTTTCTTTCCCTGTAAACAAATGGAATATCTTATTTGCTCAGACAGATCAGTGATGATGCACATACAGCTGTATGTATCTACTGTGGAGGTATTTGCAACTGAACTTAGCAGCTAAAGCCAATAAAACAGAAGACAGAATGTTTTGTGGCATTGTCTTTGAGACTTAGAGAAAAAGATCAGACCAAAGGGACATCCCACACTGTTGCTCTTTGAGCCACCACTTAGAATTCTTGCCACATCTCTGATTTATAATTACATTCTCTACCCTTTGAAATTGGTTAAGTAGGAAAATGTTTTGGCTGGAATTATATGGGCACATGGTTCTTTTACAATGCTCAGAGGTTTCATCTGGATGATCTGAGTCATATTATTTAGTCTGTATTATTTCTACAAGAGGTCTTAGGGGGTTTAGCAGCTTTTCTAAAGAGGGGGGGAGGGAGAGTAGTCCATTCCTTGATTTGAACATGGCTGATTTTATTAGGTTGTACCATAATGATATAATGCATATGGATTTTCTTTTACATAATACAAATATTAGTATAGAAAATAGTTGTTCATAAGGCTATTGCTCAAGCTTTAGTGAAGCTAGATTTGGATTTCTCACTCTGTGGTATTTTTTCCCCAACTACTTTTATTTACAATACAGGCATCAGTTTTGCCATTGCTGTAGGCAAAATGGATTTGAAGCAAAAAGCAGCAGCAAAGCACATACACATGCAGCCTCATTTACAGAGCTCCAGCAAGAGCATGTCTGCGCTCATTCACTTCAGCCAAACTGCTTGTCTGCCAGGCTTCCTGTTCTGGTGTCACTGGCTTATAAAACCATCCTAAATACATTAAAATCCTGTTGTAAGGTCACACATTTGGTTTGTCACATCACTCAATCTTGTGGGTTGTGGGGGCCAAGCGCGTGGGTTACCTATGGATCTGTTTGTTGTATCAATACATCTAAGGTTGTTTCATTACCTATTTTAGTCCCTAATATTTGAAAGGAACTCCACTTACCTAGACAGCAGTGGCACATTCTAGTCAGCATTGTTTAAATCATGTGTAAAAATCTTGAAGATAGGAAAAAAAAAAAAAAGAAAGAGCCCAGAAAGAGGGTCCTTGGATCATGTTAACTGTCCCCTTAAGCTCTATATCTAAAACTATTTTATTTTATGAAAGAAAATTATGGCAGTGGAAGGAAAACAAAACAGACATTAAGACACAAGTTAATAACACAGAGGTAACATTCAAATTTAAAGCTATTTATTACAGTTTTTTTGATATAGGAAATTCATTTGGATGATAATGTGGAATAATCAGCAGGTACCTTACTGTATAAGTGATCATACTCTGAAGAGTAAGTTTACAGTATTCAAATAGGAAGAAGCTAAGATGGTGATGTTCTCAAACCCCAATTAATTTTTCAAAATTCGAATATACAAACTTTTCAAATCAAGCTTCTAAAATCCCAGTGTAAAAACATCTATATAGGAAGCTAATGAGGCTATGTGTTATATAAGTGATGTCATCAGTTTATTAGATGAGGTTATTGGGAAAGTTGTTTGTCAGTAAGTATTTCAGAGCGCCTTCCTTTTAAAATCCATGTCCTCAAATCCATTCAGGACTCTAATGTCTGTAGATACTGTCAGCAATGAAGTCTGGTGCAGAAAGTAAAACAGCTATGATAATTTAAAGCAAAATTTATTTTATGTCACAAAGCTCTTGCATTTCTTACTCCTCCACAGAGTTTGCCATATTAATTGTAAACATATGTATCCCAGCTTTCTGCTTCTTCTCAGATAGCATTCTGGTACATTTCTGAGCTTTTATAAATAGAAAATATTTTTGGACAAATACTTTTAGAAACTTACCAACGTAGATTACTCTCATGACTTGGTCTGGAATAATACACAACAGTGGACAGTATACTGTTGATATTTCAGCTGAAAAGGTGATACTTTATGTGTGCCTGACAGCATGTTTGGCAGTCCAAAAATGTTTCCATAGCAACAGAATTAGAAATAGTATTCCGGAGAGCTGGAAGAAATCAGATTCTACCAATTGAAATTTGCTGAGGTAATGTTCATTTAACAGTATCTAAATGCCTAGGTTCGTAATACCTAAATATGTGAATACATATTTGGGGTTTTTTTAAAAAAAGAAAGACCTGTAAAGTCTTAGGATGTTTTACAAAAGTTTTATAAGAGCTACACTAAACAGCCTTTATCAAGCTTTTAGATTTTTAGAGAATACTTACCACAAAAGTATCCTCTAAGGTAGATGTCAGTGGTCATTAAATATCTAATGGGACTTAAGAATTTATTGTAAAGGCATTACTATGTTCATAGTATTCTTTTGAGTTTGTTGTTTTGTGTTTTTTTTTATTTTCCCAGCAAGAAACCTGCTCATTCAGGAAAATGTGATAGTAGAATGCATTCTGCTGTAGATCTGACCATATTCACCGTTACCACTGTAAATGCAGCATAATTCCACCAAGTTTGGTAAGATTAGGATGAGCCCAAAATCTATTTTATGTTAAAACACAAAACAAGTGCAGAAGCACATACTGTCCTCTCTTAAATCCAATATATCATCTGTACTTTTCAAAATGCTAGCTTTCCTCAGAGACATGATCTATGAGTTGCTTCCTCCTGATTCACATTGGGAGTGACCAGAAGCTAGACGTACTACCAAAACCCTAATTCATATGTTCATTGTACCCATGCAGGCAGCGCGCTTTTGATCCTCTCTGGCTTTGCAGCATGAAACGTAGGGGCATTCCCAGGAGTTACATTGATCTTCTTCATTTGACTATTGGAACACATCATGGACACATAGAGATATGGCCAAGTCAAGACCCATTCTCATAACCAGGAGAAAAATGTCCTCTTGTGCACAGGGCATACCCTCTTCCCCCATAATTTCCAGTCTTGGCCTGCTTGTCCTTCAGGGGACAAAAAAGGTAGACTCTTGATGGGATTAATATGGCTTCACATGTGGTCTGGATACTAAAATAAAAACAAGATGTAGATTTAGCCAGATCTTCTTTATTTCTTGAAAAGTAACAATGTATGCTTTCTGGAGGATCCAGGAGAGACTATCAGATGTTTCAAACTACCTTTGTACATCAGAGATCAAGAATTTTCAGAAGAATGAAGCACTTATTAAAACTGCTGTGGTAGTCTCTAACTACTACTTCAAAATACCATTACTTTAGCTGGAACTTGATTGGGTGACAGACTTTCACCGACTCATCTATTTGATGATTTTCCTTTTCCTAGTATGTAAAAGTTCCAAATATGTTGCAGTTGTTGTTATAATATCTGAATGTTCAATCAGTTCACCTACATATGTAAGGTGATGATGAGTGGGCTTCATGTATATGAACATTATTAGAAATTATTATTATGACTTATTATGCTCTTACATTCTACACCTGTTCATTGTACATTATTTTTAAGCAGACAACAGCAGTTATTATTACACTGGATAATTCATTTGGCTAGTAAGCATCTAAGCCCTGCTATTCTAGATAATTACTGAGTTGTGTTACCTGCCAAGATAAATAGAGACCAAGATCCATGAAGAAAACTCAGTTTAACAAATATGGATAACAGTATTAAATAAGTTATATTTTTCGATCATCATGGTAACAGATCAGAGTGTTAAATTTAAACTCATTTTTTTCAAAAGAAGTCTTTCTTATCAAAGCTTAAAAAGTAATTATTGAAACAACTTAGATATATTTCTCCCACCATCTCAGATTAATTTTGAATGTCATCTTTGTAGAAAGCTACAACAGTTAAATTTATCTCTCTCTTCTTTTCTATGTCTGAAAATCGGTTCAGCTGATTGAAGTAGTGCAGAGAAAATAAAAGTCCTTGTCTCCCAAAGGGCACTTACTTTATCTGAGGATCAAGTGAAGTATTTAAGACTTTGTGAGGAAGATACCGTGAGAAGAAAAGCTAACACAAATTAATCCAAACTTAAAAATGTCATTGTTATTAACCAATTAACATTCCTAAATCACAGAAGTATACTGATATCTATTTACAGAAGCAGTGGCAAACAAATTAGAAGAAAACTTCAACTGATGCTTATAAAAAAAGAAATGTATGTTTAATTGAAGTTTCTATGTTTGCTTATTTAGTTTTCCAGATTTTACAGGACTAATGGAGGGATGAAGAAAATAATTCTGGTCATATTTTTAAGCCCCAGGCAGTTTTGTTTGAAAAGTATACTGTATTCTGTGTTCACACTTGCAGAGCCATTTGGCATCTTAATCACATGGAATCAAATTCTCGGGAGGCATATGCAGCTATAACTCTACTTAAGTCCAGCGAGTTTTTTGTTTGAATTTGATGAGTTTGTTTTATTTTGTACTTTGCTAATGCTAATATTTAAGCTAGAAGAATAATGAATAGGGAATAACAATGAGCTGTTTAGATATGTTTTTGTAAATGATTTTGTGTTTATTTTGGAGGCCTTTTTGGATTAAAATCATTATTTTAACATGCAAAATGAAAGCATCACTTTTATTTTTCAATTTTATTGTACGTTTTTTTATTTTGTTTGCTGTTGGAGAACAGAATATCTGTTGGATTTCCAAATGTATATTGTAAAAACAAGTTTAGCAATGGTACTTTGCTACAAGCTGGAGAACTGCAATTAACACATACTTGTACGTGCATACTGAATACTGTATGTGCATTTGTCAATGCAAAAATGCCCATATGTTCTTATTAGATACCAAATTTTCTCAGCCTGGACATACTTAAGCATGTGTATTCTCAGCATAGCTAGAATTCAGCAGCAACAAACAAAATAATTGTTGAGCACTTTTAGGACCTTGCAGTCAGGGTGGTAAAGTCCAGAGTAATTTTGACTCTGAGAAACATAACAATCCATAAGTTTGAGGGACTTGGTCTAGATGTTGTTGATTAAGATCATTATAAACAGGCTGAATAATAACCAATAAAATACTCCTCATATAGTTAGTTTCAGGAAAGATATTGTTGTTTGTGTTTTTTTTAGTTGTGATGGAAGCTTGTGTAATCCACCACAAACACACAAAATGAGGAATCCTGTGGAATACAGACAGTGAGACTTCAAATTGCTGGAGGACTGCTGCAGGCATACTTTCTGAAATATGAAGGACAGAGTCATCTTGCAGCCCATCATTATAGTCTTCTATGATACATCCAAAACTCAGTGGTTAAATTTCAAATCAAAATGCATCTATGTTACTTTCATACTAGTCTTAAAATAAAATGCAATATCTGAATTATCAATTTTTCATCAGGTGAAAGTGTTAGAAACCTGGCATAGAGCCTGACTTGTTTTTCTTTGTCTAGGTAATATTTGCTGCTGCAGATTTGAATGACTCAATAGAAAAAGTAAAGCTGATTGTTAAATAATTTACAGGAGACTGAATCATCTTTAAAAAACAATTTCACCACCTGCAACTTGAGTGGTGAAGCATGTTATTTGTTCAAATGTAATTTATTAGATTATATTTCCCATGCGTGTCTGAAACTAAACCTATCTATCAGTTGGGAGTCTAAATGACCTTACACAGAGGAAAAATGGTAATTTTCCAAATGAATAGTGAACAGTGATGTATCTCATGATAGGTTTTTGATGACTTCATTGTTTGTTTTTTCATATGAATAGTCATCTAAGCTCATCTGTTCCAAAAGGTACAGTGTGGGAACTTTACTAGATTGACATACAAAGATATTTTCCAAGAAAAATAAATCTAACCTTTATTATATTTTTTCCTGACTATACATTCAGAATAGTGCAATACTGATTCTGCTTTTCTGTTCTTCCCCACCCCAAACAGATGCAAAAAATATTTGGCTCCTTCCGTATGAAAAACAGACAAGAATGACATTAAGTTTACACTTTTATTTCCATTTCCATTTGTCTATTTTATAAGAATGTATGACAAGTTCCTCAGTGTTTCACTGAGAGAAATTTCTTCAATAGTTTCAAAGAGGTTTTGAAAACACATGGGTCACTAAGGGGAATTGTTGTTGCTGCTGACTGTACATCAACAATAATATTCTGAGTCTTCTATAAATCTCATCACCTGAGGACCTAAACTATTTAAACACTTTTCAGATATGTACCTCTGCCATATTCTAGGTAATGGATGAAATTCATCAAGATTTAACAGAAAAAAAAAAGGTCCTTTTGGATGATGCAGCTGACATCTTAGGGAGGAATACAAACTTATTGTTACAGAGAAGATGGAACCTTTTGTAAGCACAAATACAAGTTAGAAGCCAAAAATTAGATAGTGCAAAACCCTTACTCTTTTTTGAAGAATATAGTGATGGAGAAACCAAGACGAACTGACTTTGAAAGAGTCATCACAAGAATTTCATTGGATGCTAACATATTTCAAAATGAACATTTCTTGCATTAAAAATATTTTTTTTACTTTTATGTTTTAAGCCCATTTGAAAGTACTTAAATTATTAAGCAGCGAAAGTAACAAGTCTGAATTTACTCAAACTTATGGCCTTGACGAAGTAATTTGTTTTTCAAATCTCATGAGGGCTGAGAAAAGTTGTGACTGTTAACACATCTGAAAATAAGACCACTTATTTAAGTATGTATGTAGTACAACTCTAGGCACTTATGTTTAGGTACTCTTAATGGAGGTTCAGATAGACTGTACATTAACATTTAGTGTAATTTAAGTCTCCAAGATTTTTTTTCATATTATAAAACAAAACAAAACAAAACAAAACAGTTAGTCTTGTATTTTTCAGGTTGTTTGACTAATCACACCAAACACAAAGACCCATCAAGGATAATGGGACTACCTGGACTTGTGCAAAGCATTTGACACTGTCCTGCATGTCATCCTTGTCTCTAAATTGGAGAGATATGGACTTGACGGATGGACCACTCAGTGGATAAGGAATTAGCTGAATGGTCACACTCAAAGAGTTGTGATCAATGGCTCGATGCCCAGGTGGAGAGAAGTAATGAGCGGCGTTCCATAGGGGTTGGTATTGGGACTGGCACTGTTTAACACCTTTGTTGGCAACATGGACAGTGGGATTGAATGCACCCTCAGCAAGTTTGCCAACGACACCAAGCTGTGTAGTGCGGTTGACACGCTGGAGGGAAGAGATAGCATCCAGAGGGACCTTGACAGGCTTGAGAGATGGGCCCATGCGAACTGCATGAAGTTCAACAAGGCCAACTGTAAGGTCCTGCACATGGGTGAGGGAAATCCCAAACACAAACACAGGCTGGGTGGAGAATGGATTGAGAGCAGCCCTGAGGAGGACTTGGGGGTGACAGTTGATGAGAAGCTCCACGTGAGCCGGCAATGTGCACTTGCAGCCCACAAAGGCAAACATATTCTGGGTTACATCAAAAGAAGCATGGCCAGCAGGTCGAGGAAGGTGATTCTGTCCCTCTACCCTGCTCTCATGAGACCCCACCTGGAGTACTGCATTCTGTTCTGGAGCCCCCAACATAAGAAGGACATGGAGCTCTTGAAGCAAGTCCAGAGGAGGGCCACGAAGGTGATCAGAGGGCTGGAGCACTTCTCCTATGAAAAGAGGCTGAGAGAGTTGGGACTCTTCAGCCTGGAGAAGAGAAGGCACCAGAGGAACTAGCAGTCTTCCAGTACCTGAAGGGAGCCTACAGGAAAGCTGAAGAGGGACTTTTTACAAGGGCATGTAGTGATAAAATGAGGGAGAACGGTTTCAAACTGAAAGGGGGTATATTTAGATGAGATATTAGGAAGAAATTCTTGACTGTGAGGGTGGTGAGACACTGGAAGAGGATGCCCAGAGAATTTGCGGGTGCCCCTTTCCTGGCAGTGTTCAAGGCCAGATTGGATCAGGCTTTGAGCAATGTGGTCTAGTGGAAGGTGTCCTTGCCCATGGTAGGAGGGGTTGGAACTAGATGATCTGTAAGGTCCCTTCCAACTCAAACCGTTCTATGATTCTATGATTCTATGATGATTCTATGATTCTATGATAAAAGGAGAAACTGGCAGAGGAATCCCAATAACCTAGTTAGTGGAAAGGAGCATGATGAATGGGTGTTTTTAAGACCATCCAAGAACAATTGAACGATTAGTCTGTAGTCTCTGGTGTGAAACTCACCAAAGTGACCCAGTGAAAGAGAATCTTTACCCAGCATACCATGAAAACTAGTAAGGGTTATTGCCTCGACGGGTGTGTGACTTATTACGGTATGCAGGGCGAAGAAAGTTTTGGGACTATGTAAAACATTATGGGCTGTTTATCAGAATTGTGAAACTTCGTGAGACTTATTATGAAAAGTCTAGGGAAGGACCAAATAGAGGGGTCAAGGTGGATCAGAGGGGAACAAATGTGAAAAAATACAGGGAAATGGGGATAAAGGAGCCCAACAGTGTAAGCCAGCTGCTGGACAGTATTCTTCGTTGGTTAAGCTCTTAGCTTGATCACTGTAGTCTGCCCTATATTCTTATTAAATCCTATATTTGACTACCTTCTGTGAGGGTGCACTCCTATTCTGAGCATGTGTGAACATGTGTGTGTGTGAACACTAGCAAACTCTAAGCCAGTCTAGCCCTTGAGTAGGCACACAGGCTGCATTGCCAGCCGCTGGTGCAGGACAGTGAGCCTGAAGGTACCATGTGTCTAGGGGAGAACAACTGGAGGAGACTAGGGACAGGGGCCAGGTCTAGGATACATTATGTGCTTAAGACCAGCTACAGGAGAGTCCTTTTTTTCATGTGTGGGTGTGTGTATTTGGCCTTTGATCCTGATCAGCCAGAGACGAAGAGGAGGTTTTGGCAATATTTGTGCAGGTGCTGGTGAAGATGTTGCCCTCCGCCTGTATTTGTCTATGTGGGCAGCTGTTTACTGTATACATGTGTGTGCAGATGTGTGTGTGTGCACCTGTTGGGAATATATGCTCAGCCTCACTTATGTCTAGACCTGGGGACACAGAACCAGCAACTTCCCTTGAGGTAGGAAAGGAGGAGCTCCCTGTACCTTAGAGTCTGCCAAAGTCACCTCTAAGAGACCGGACAGAAGAACTACCCCCTACTGTGCACTGAAGTCCACTGAAACCTCACACTTTCAAAAAGACTTATCAGAGATTCAACAATAAATATAATTAATAAAATGAGTGAAAAAAAAATACAGAAAATCATGTTTTGCTTAAAATATGATAGATTTGACACAGGAATCAGCTTTAAATGAACTGAAATAAGCCACTGCAGTTGAAATAAGAACATATTAATGAAGGATTTTTTCTCATTAAAGAGGTTTAACAACTAAGCAAGTAAAACCAGGGCCTGTTCCTCACATAAACATGGCCTTACTGCAAGGAAACTGTCATAGAGAGAGTTGACAAAATGACAAAGCTGTAAATGCAAGCAGTCTTGCTCCTCACAGTTTATAATGGGTCAAGAGCTTGCACATTAGATATTATTGATAAGTAACTGGTATGCTACTCTCATAACCTACCCTTTCACATTCTACTTTCTTTCATGGTGAAGGCATATCAGTGTCATGATATCAAACATGACAATGTCTGCATGCATGGGCATCTTTTGGAATATCCTGTCCATCACAACAGAAAGGTGACTTAAAGTGGGCTCCTTTGTGAAAGGCAGTGCCCAGTCTGAAGTATGACATTTAACAGAATATTAATGGCTTCACATTTTTTTATGAATCTGATATTGGTCTTCAGATAGACACCTTGAAAGTATTAAGGAAGACGGAACAATTTTTTTCCATGGATATTTGTACTGGTAATGATTATTGTTCTTTTCATTTCAATCTGCTTGCTTCTCTTTTCCAATTTTAGAGAGTCCAGGATCACAAAACAGTTATTTGCATCATATAAATTCTTTAATAATCCACATTCATGTTTAGTCACCTCCTTTTCCATATTTCTTCTCTCTGTTCACTTTGGGACACAGACAAAATACATTAAAAAATTAACAAATGTTTTTTATTCCTGTCTCCCTCCCTATTTATTTCTGAATAACAGAATAGCTAAATCTTTAAATTTATGCATGTATTCTTTCACCTCTATCTCTCATTACCTTATTAAGCAGAAATTAAATACTTATTTGGAGACACTTAATTTAAAGGGTTATCCTTTTATTTGCTCTAATTGAGTTCCCAGATACCAAATCTAATTTATATTCAGTCTCTACTTTGGCAGAATGCTGCACAATAAACTCCTTTTTCTTTTCATATCAAAATAATATTCTATTTTAATTCACTGTTCTCATCATTCAGTAAATGTATTTTCATTACAAGACACAGCAATTTCAGTTTGTTCAGGGATCTGCTTAGCAGGATCTAACAGGAGAGAGCAAAGAGGCCCAAGGAAGTTGGTTGATCTTCAAAGAAATCCTTCTGAAAGTAAAAAAAAATGTTCCACTCTATTGAGGGGGAAGTCAAGGAAACTTTGCACTGGGGCATCATGGATGTGCAGAGAATGTACACGGATGCCCAGCATGGCTGAGCTCTGTGGCAGAGAATATCTGCTCACTTCAAAGGATAGAGGTAGTTTATTGATTTATTAATGATACTTGGTTCAGAACCAATGCAGCAGGTACTGTTTATAGCTGATCCCAAGAAATTCTAATCCCACATCCACACACACCCCTTAGCACAGTTGCATGCATAGATATCCACCCCTTCCAATCAGCTAGGTAGCAACCAGCACATTGTCCCTCCTCTGGGAGTGCAGGTTTCCCTGGGTGCACATCCTTCCTGTTATAGCCATGGGTGTGCCAGTTCTATGTGTAAGACTGACACTCCCTACAATCTTAGTAGGTCTGTCCACACAACAGCAAATAGCTGCCGCAGGAGGTGTCTTCTGCACCCCAAGATGGAGTCCCTGTGTGCAGCCCCAGCACTGACAGCCCACTGCTGGGTGCAGGCTGCTTCTGGTGCTTCACAGGGAGGCTGCGCTGCCCAGCCTGGGCAGGGGTTGGAGTGGCCTGGGAATGCTGCCAACAGGGACAGATCTCCTGTGATGGCTGCTGATTCCTCTCCACCATCTCTCCTCACTGTCACAAATATTCAATTTCTTCTATTTTTGTTTTCCAATTGACTGTTTGTTTGTTAGTTTATTTTCCTAAGTGTCTTGGTCATTCCCTAGTCATTCTCTGCTTAACCTAGCTGATTAGCAGTATCGTTTTTTCTGGCAACCACCCTTTCAGACATTTCATTCACACACAGTGCTTACACTTATGTTTCTGTTTTAACTGGTGCTGTTTGCTGGGCCATTTCATGTGCGTGTGTGTGCACGCGTATGTGTGTGCATGCGCATAACTGTGATAATTCCCCTACAAGCTCAAAGGAAAAAAAAAAGTACAGAGAAGCTGGAAACTTGGACAGGCTACCAAGCAGGAATATAGAAACACTGTCTGTGTGTACAGGGTTGGATTTGGGAAAGCTAAAGCTGAAACGAGAGGAATGTGAAGGGCAACAGTAAAGGCTGCTATATCAGCAAAATAAAAAATACTAAGGAAAATGTGAGCCCACATGCTCAGTGGGGCAGAGGATGTACTGACAAAAAAAACATAGAACAGGCTGAGTTACTTAATTTTTATTTGCATCCATATTTCCCCTCAGGTCAAGACCAAGTATATTAGCAGAGCTGGTGGGAGTGAAGCAGTACCCACAGTAGAGGAACACAAATCTAAGGAGCACTTAAGCTAATAAGATGTACGTACTTCCACGAGACTAGACAGGACACATCCCAGGGTGCTCAGGGATCTGAAGGATGTCATTGGGAGGATGTTCTTTAGCATCTTAAAAAACTCATGGTAACTAGGGAAGGTTTCAAATGACTGGAAGAAGGCAAACCTCAAACCCATCCTCAGAAGGGCAAATTGGAGGATTTAAGGAACTACGGGCTGGACAGCTACATTTCAGTCCCAGGAAGGTCATGGAGCAAATTCTCCTGAAAGCCACTTCCACGCACATGAAGGATAAGAACATGATTAGGAACGTTTAGTACAGAATTTTTTTTTAGTTCTAAAATTAACTAATTAGAGGATAGAGGAATATCAAATATGATCCAGTGAAGTACTGCTTTGCATTTTTTATCCCAACAAGCCTATAACCATAATTATAACTAATAACAAATAACAACAGTGCTTCACACTGCAGAGTGGATTTGTCAAAGGCAGCTTTCAGACTGTATCTTGTGTGTCTGGCACTACAGAGAAATGAGATTTGTTGAAAGAAATAGGATAAGTTTTAATGAAAAAAAGACTGAATAATGGCCACTGATGCGATATTTCTCTATTTTTAACTGACTAACATAGAAGAATGATTTTCAGGACAGGTTGATCATACCTCACTTTGGAATTGGGCATATCCAGCTTATTAACTTGCTGTTGGAACAAGTCCAGAGGAGGGCCACAAAGAGGGCTGGAGCATCTCTCCTATGAAGAAAGGCTGAGAGAGTTGGGGTTGTTCAGCCTGGAGAAGAGAAGGCTACAGAGAGACTTCATAGCAGCCTTCCAGTACCTGAAGGGGGCCTACAGGAAAGTGGGAGAGGGGCTTTTTACAAGCGTAAGTAGTGGCAGGATGAGGGTGAACGGTTTTAAACTGAAAGAGGGTATATTTAGATTAGATATTAGGAAGAAATTCTTTACTGTGAGGGTGATGAGACACTGGAACTGGTAGCCCAGAGAAGCTGTGGCTGCCCCCTCCCTGGCAGTGTTTAAGGCCAGATTGGATGAGGCTTTGAGCAACCTGGTCTAGAGAAAAGGTATCCCTGCCTGTGGCAGGGGGGTTGGAAATAGATGGTCTTTAAGGTCCCTTCCAACCCAAACCATTCTATGATTCTATGATTTTTCAAGAAGAAATAATTAATCTAACTAGAGATACATAAAGTAAATTATGACAATATAGTTATGAAAAAGGGAAACAATTTTGCCTTTCTTTCATATAGCTGACAAACTTTGCTCAATTGAAGTCACATAAGCTACATTGTGTTATTTTCTGATTTACGTAAGAAGTGAAATTTCTCTACCGAGTCATCTGCGTAATTGAAGGATCTGTCATGAGACATAAACTTTTGGGTATCACTATTACTTTGCTTCATACACTACACTTTCTTTCTATGTAAGGAAGGTTGATGATTCGAATCTTGAATGTGACATTTTATTAATTAACTAGAACAGCAGAATTTGAACTACAGGGTAAATGAATAAATTAAATGACAAGACTCTAAATCACTGGCTGAGTGTCACTTCATTCAGAAATACTTTTTCTTCTTCATGAACATTTGTAAGCAGACACTAAGAGACCAGTTGTGCTGTGCCAAGTAGACTGGTCTTACAGATGTATGAGTTGTTTGAAGATAACTGGGTGTTTTGTGTGTGTCTTTGAACAAAGTGCTACTCATGTACCCTATCTCTGAACTTTATAGGTGTCACCGTTTAAGGCTGGGCAGGCGGTTAAACAGACGACAGATGGTCTCTGTTAGCCTTCTCATTCCCAAGAGAGGAATAGGAAAAGAGAAAAGGGATAGAGATTTATGGGTTGGACAGTTAAAACAGTTTGAATAAACAATAACAAATAAAAGAAAGGGTATAATAAATAATGAACTATATACAAAACCTCTACTGAGCTCCCCCCCAATGACAACTACATCACCGCTGACACTGCAGGGCAGGCGCTGGGCAGTCCCGAACCAGACATGGCAGCAGGTGGGAACTGGATTCAGGAGCAAAGGCAGAAGCATGGGCAGAGTCCTCCCAGGATGTCAGCCACAGGAGAAGAGAGCTAGACTCTCATGGCCTCCCAGGTTTGAACTGAGTATTACGTGGGTGGGATGGAATACCCTGTTGGTCAGGTTTGGGTCACCTGTCCTGTCTGCTCCTCCCTGCAGGTGTGACACTTTAGGGTCCTTTCCTTTGTGGAACAAAGAGACCCAACAGGTACCCTAGTTTCCACGGCAACAAGCGTATGTAGTCAACTTCAGAAAGTAGTCACTTAAAAGAAACTTAACTGAAAAGTCTGTCCTAGTCCAAACCAGGACAGTAGGAAACATTGACATGTACAATTAATGTTAATGTTGACTGCTGTCTGGCATTTGATGGATTTATTTTCTGTTCTTGTAGTAGGATGTAGTGCAAGATTATTTCTATTAAAATACCTTTTATACTTACACTTTGCAAAACAGTAATTGGCATCTTCATGTTGACTGCATTTTGTATGTTGCTTCATGTCACGTTTTACTATGACTCTGGAAGTCTTGTTCTATGCAGAAACATCAGCAACATATTGACGTCAATGGGAGCAGTGAGCAAAATTAGACTGGCCTTGCTAGCAATCTGGGTAGCAGATTTTTAGTTCTGTAACTCAGTTCCGTAACACTTCTTCTGAGGTCTTGTTTGTTTATTTAACTTGATTTTTTAGGACTATGAAGAACCACTAGAAGTTTGTATATCAGCTATAATTGTAATATATAGTCTATGGCTTCCTTTAACATAGTAATTCCACATGGAGTGGGTGCCAGTCACAGGGTTTCTCTATCATGAAATGTAATATTGTATTAAAAATATCTAAGCTAGCTTTGAATAAGGTTTTCTACAAGACAGTAGAAGTCTTCTTACTTAATTCTACAAGGTACAGTACCTTTAAAAAATATTAGTTCTGGGCCTGCAAACCATATACTTTGTCAGCAAATTATTGTGACCAAAATAATGAGTCTTGACCTTTCAGTTTGCAGCTTGTTTGATTATCTCTATATGGTTCTGCATTGCTTATATAATAAAAGTAATAAAATTCATCCATAAGAGTACTGCAAGCATCTTGGGCAGCATAGGACAGATAGCACATTCAGAGGAGTTACAACATTAGACAATGTCTTTCCAATCACAACAAGTGATAAATGGATGGATGGATGGAATAGAAGCACTGGACTAAACAGGACTCAAACACAACTATTCTACTGGAAATGAAGTGGAAAGAGACACAGAACAGATCCATATATGCCTGTGGGACAAACTCTGCACCACCAGAGTGGAGCAATCTCTAGTGTGCCACTATTTCAGCCATTGTTTGGTTTTGTTTTTTTTTTTTAATTTTTTGTTTTAAATATTTTCAGGGGTGAAAAAAGGGAGAAGGGCAGTTATAGGAAGAATGTATTTTTGTAGTCCCTGCTCCATTAAAAAGTGCACTGATTTCAGCATATTTTAAACAAAGGCTCCAGTGCAGTGCCCAGTCTCACAGTCTGTACCTTCAACCTGAGCCAAACCGTACCCAAACTAATTCATGACATATTCTCATTGACATCAATCAGAATCAAGCCTTGGAAATCAGTTTATAAAACAACATTTTTTTTCTAATATGTATTTCATGATGTGTACCCAGTTTCTGTGAATTTTTTTTTTCAGTCAAAACCTTTTGCCGAAAAATGCAGATTTACGTGAACTCCCCAAAGACTTATTTTTTTAATTTAATGTACACTTTCTTTTAATTTCATTGAAAGTATATGAAAAACATATACATGAAAAATAGTTCGCTTGTTCTCTGAAGTTAGACCAGTTACTTTTAGCAGCAGAAAAGGATAAGCTATGTGTTCCATCAAATTTGGCTATAACGATTAATGTTTTAGTTTGACCTGAGCTTGGAGCAATATAATCACCTTAAATTTACTTTCTTAGGAAATTCCAGAAGTCCAGAGTTAGGCAGTCTGAAAGTGGTGAAGAGACATTTTTCAGGGTGGATATTGTAGTGTTGGTCTTGTTCAGAAAGCCAGGTAATAAAAAGGTGAAATGTGGCCTTACATGATCTTTGAGCTTCAAAGGAAGTGACCATCTATGCCTCAGTAATTTACTGACCATAACTTGTTAATCACAAGCCAAAAGTGAGATACAAAGTTGTTAAGCTGTATGATATAGTAAGTGCTAAGCTTCATTTTCTAAATGCAAAGATTTAGAAGAAAGTATGAATTAAAGTTTCATTAAAAATATAAATTACATGGAAAATGGGATAAAAGATAACCAGTCATAGCTCACCAGTTGCAATGTGTTTCCCATGCATTACTTTGCTAAGGTAGCTGACTTTCTAGGCAAAAGAAATGACATCTACCTGGTCTTCAACAAAACATTTCAGCCAGTGACAAATTGGAAACCATTAACTAAATTGGGAAATACAGACAAAGGTGGAAGAACTTGTCTGCTATATAAATAGAATTATTAGTCAGGTAAGGATTCAAATCCAAAAAATATTGGAAGTTCAATTAATGTATTTTATTTTTACATTATGTTACAACTGCATTTAGCGAGTTAGTTACCTACAATTATTTTTGTACTTATAAGAGTTGCACAGCATACAGTGCTGTTTCTCATATCCATGGAGCAACCTTTGGCAGCTGAAGTAGTGTTCCACAATGTGAAAGAGAGCTACTTTTCTGGGTCAACAGACAAGGTACTTGAACTGGAAAGGTGCTTTATCCAGGCCAATTAACCCTGTTCCTCTACAACTAGCTGTACAGGATAATTAGGGCTTCTGATTCCAGAGTTAGCTCGTTTGTTGCTAGCCTAGAAATCTGTGCACCCCATGGTTGACAGTTCAGAGAAGAAATGTACATAAACATAACTATACTTTAAAAAGTGAAGTGACCACACTAAGTAAAGGAATTCCAGTATTTCTATCTTTGAAAGTCAGCTCCTGAATGTCAAAGAAGATACCACCCAAAAAACATTATAATGAGTTTTTATAGACATCACAATGCAATTTTTTAACATATAACTTGCTTCATATATTTATATTGCATTTTTATGTAATTTTAAAATGTCTGTGATTTCCAGGTTTATATAAAGCATTCAAGACCTTTAATTGGAAGGTACAAATGTATTTTAAATGGTATACTTAAACCGAAGGGCAATTTTGAATACAGTCATCAAAGAAACACTGTTGTAGTTTGGGTAAGTGTTGAAGTCCAAAAAACAGTCCAGAGCTAGAGCCACATCAGCCTTTTTGTTTTGGGGGCTATACTTCAGCTTTGTGAAAAGGCTATAAAGAAGATTCCTCACACAACTCAGGAAAAAAAAAAATCTGCCTTGTTAAGCAGTGACAGAATTACAACAGTTTTTTTTTCCATTATGTAAGCATGAAATTAATACTTTTTTCTCTTCCAAAATATTATGCTAAAAAAGGACTTATTTAAAAAGTCACTGAATTGAGCAAGGAGTGTTCTCTCTTCTTAGTTCTCATTCTTCACCACAGCAAGTTAATCACATCTCTTCTCTTCTATAAGCAGTTGTGATCTGACAGGCAAAGAGAACAAAGTACAAAGGAAATTATAATGATCATAAAGAAAAGCAACCTTCTAGACCTGACAACTGGAAATTCAGCACTTAGTGAAAGTTTTAAAATACTGTCAAAAGAACAATACGGATGGGTAAGGGTATGAATATGAACTCTGTACAGTGAAAGCATACAACCTTGAGGACTCTAAACAGGCTAAAATGTCATACGACAGAGTGAAAAGTCTCACACTTTGGAACAATATCTTTCATGTCTGCTGTAAAATGAGATATAAAATACTGGCTAAATTCATAAGCACTTTCTGAGCTAAGACTTGTACTCACAGGTAAGTATTCTAATCACTGTGCAAAAGTCTCCTTCAACTTTGAAAGTGTACACTGAAGAGTAACTACCTACATGAAATATTGTATGAGATAGAAACTGAAAAGAAGTATTTGTGATGGAGCATCTACTGTGCTACCATAGATGCAATAGAGAATCTACTGTCCTACAGTAGAAAGCCACAAACATAAGGATCTCAAAGCTTAGTTCTGTGCAGCTGAAAAGATGAATATCAATTTCTCAGGTTTGTTCCTTGAATTAATTCATATTTATCCCTAATCCTGGATGAGAAAGCCTTTGGTATCTTCCTGAAGCAGCCTTTGCTAGCTGCTTGATTTCCACTCCCCTATACCCACTTCTGCATAGGCTGAATTGAAACAAAAAAAAACCCTGAGAGCATTGTCGAGGAAGAAGACATTTGCAAAAAACAGAAGTTGAGAATAATGCTAATAATTAAAATATTCAGGGATATAAATTTAAGAGAGGAACCACATGTTAGCACCTCTCTCTCTCCTACAGACTTTTCTTTAGACCAGACAAATCATATTTTAAGCATTTTTATACTTCTATGTTTTACAGTTATCTTGTCTGAGCAGGCTAGGTGCATACAAAGGGACAACAAGAGACTCAAGCTACATGTTCCCAACTAAAATAAAGTCAATACAGGTGTAATTAAAAGAAAGTATAGGGGAAAAAAATGTTTTTTCTGGTTTTACTTTTATTCAAAGACAAGGCTCTAGCTTTGAGAGCATCCCTTCTGCAAAGAAATTTAGGCAAGGTAAAGCCTTTTGATTTTTCCAAATCTGTATCTATATCTTTATAATGGGAGAAAAAGGAAATTAAGAGTTTTCTTTTCCGAACTGCAAAGTTAGGATGTGTTCCTAGAGTTGCTCTGATAACCTTGTCCACAGCTGTGAGAAGTATAGCTCAAGGATGTAGCTGTACTGTCTCCTAGCGAGCCATCATCTAAGAGCTCACTGAAAAAAGAGTGATGTCTTAGAGTTCAGTGTCTCCTAGTATTTCTCTAAAGGTTCATATGCTTGGCAAGATACCATTCTATACTCTTTCTTATGTCTCTTGGCCATCTTACCTCTCTTGGTCTGTTTCCAAAACTACATATAAAATATCAACAGTTTAGGTTCCAAATGGAGGTGTGCTCCTTAATGTTTATGCAGTTCTCTCCACATCTGGAAAGGAGAAAAATTGCCTTTAGGCTTGGTTGAAAAGACTAAGGAGAAGAAGGATTAGCATGAGCAATAATTCTTCTCTGTTGCTGTTCACCCTCCTTACTCAGATCCTCAGAAAAAAAAAAAAAAGGCTGACTTTTTTTTTAAAAAAAGAAAAAGGAGAGAAGGGTAGGGGAGAAAACATAGTGGAGATATAGCTGGATCTAAGTGAAAAGAGATGTAAAGAAGGGATGTAGTTTTCAAAGTCATAGGGAAAGAAGTGTCCTGGAACCAGCAGGGAAGTAGAAAATACAGTGGAATAAGCAGATTTTTTTCCCCTCTGAACAATGGAAGCAGTTGCATCGAAGTGGTAACTGTTCCGTTTACATGTTCTTAAAATTCCTTTACTGAAATTGAGTGTCAACATGCACTTTTAAGTTTTAATTCTAACAAATGTGAATGCGCCTTCGTAAGTAAAATACATTCCACAATACATGCATAAAAAACTACAATATTCAAAGATGTAATTAAATTCTAAAGGGATTTTAGCTTCCTGTATAAATCCAGATTAAATGATATGTTGGCTAAATGTACTCAGCAGGTGTATTTTTCTCTTTAACCTGCAGCAGGACACCCACAGTTTCTCAGTCTTCAAAGAATGCCATAATCTTCATTTAGTTTTCAAAAGAAACCTACCAGCTAACTGATTTCGAATGCAGAGGTGATGATTATGCATAAGCACAAAAAAATTGTGCATCTAACAAATATTTGGGCCAAATGAAAAGTGTATAGCATTATTTGAGATTTAGGATAGAAAAAGCCTAAATTCCAGTGTAGGTAGACCAGTTTCTATCCTGTGATATGTACTTCAACAAACAACAGGAAAACCACAAACTAAAAGGTGACTCACAATACTGTGAACTGCAGACATCTCACCTTTAGTTCTCTGTTGACTCTGACTCTGCCCCCAGAATGAATGGCTATGTCATCTAGGGCCAGATTATTGAGGAATTAAGTAATTTATGCTATGGGGTGTGATGCGCTTCAGCTCTGTTCCTTTTGCTCACTTCAAATTCATTCCTTCCCTTAGGAAATTAACTACTTTTAACATCTCTCTCTGTCTTTTTTTCCCTGTTACATCCCCTACATGACACTGGTACTAATGACCTTTTACATCACAGATGGTCTACTTGACATATATCTAAAAACACCCAGAGGAATTGTTCACAACTTGTGTTGAGCTTTGTCCATTTTTTTGAAATGTGTCACTTTGCCTAATACAAAAGTATTACCTCTAGACTACAAACAATGCATTACCTCACTCACCACATTACGCTGAGTGCCGAGAGTCACATTTTGAGATGCATAACTCTTCATACTTACAATATAAAGATTTCAACTTCTCAGTCCAGGTCTCAGACTCTACCTACTGAGATGAAATGGAGGTTGATACAAAGCTCAGCAACACTTTCAAACCTGGAAGGGTTTAAAAATCTCATTCTCACTTTATGGGATAAAGGTAAAAAGGCAGAAACTTATCTTACATAAAATGTATATATTGTTTAGACTGCAGACCAAAAATAGGAATTAATGGATTTTCATATACGTAAAAATAAGGAAAAGAGTTGTTGCTGGGATTAACAGGTGGATTATTTGAAAATAATAACCAATCTGAGAAAGCTTACAAAATAATATGAAAACTTTAGTGATTAAGTACTATAAGAAGTACTGAAAAATTATCTATTAAATGTTTTATTTAAAAGAAATGTATAGACCATCCACGAATGGCAATGAATTAAAGCTATTTAGTAAATTCTGCTTATGAAAATAAAAATTACAATATCAGAGAAGAATATAAAAAAATGCAAAATTCTCACCTCATCCTTATTGAAAATGTTTACATGTTTGCATGATATTTAGTTCCCGGTATTATATTTTTATTATCTCTGTTACAGTGATTAACTTACAGTTTTGTTTCAGAAGGGGAAAAGAGATATTATAAATACTGAAGATTGAAGTATAGTATTGAAAAGCATGCCAAAATCAAATCAACAGAAAAGCACATAAATACTTGAAAGCAGAATGTTTCTCTGATGAATTACATCTCACAGACAAAAAGACTTCTTGAGATACTTAAGCATCAACTAAACACCCTACTTTTCTCAAGACTGATGTCAAATGATGCTTGTGCATAATCTGCCAAAGGTTGCACTGCTCATCACTGGGTGACTACTGTTGGCTCCTTCTGGGGGCCCCATGCCCTGTGACACAAATGGCTGTTGTTACCCCAACCTCGAGCCTGTCAGGCCATTGCCTCTTGCTGGTTGGTCGTGCTTCCCAAGCCAGCAGCAGCTCCCACCATGCAGTGACAGTCACATAAGTGTGGGGAGGGGGAACAGGCTCCATCCAGCTCCAACAAGCCAAGAGTGACTCAACACCCTGAGAGAGATCTGACCTGCTTCTGCTGGGGCCCAGATGCAGGTGGAGTTACAGAACAAAAAATATAAAAAAGTTTTAAATACATGTATAAGGAAAACTATTACCTATTTATGGAATTTAGAGGTTCACTCAGTTCTTCATAAGTACTTAAATACTTATAAAGAGGTATCCAAGGCATTCATTACTTGCTATGTTTGGTGATCATAACTATGTGATAAACTACAGAACTGCACACATGAAATAATTATGCATATCCGAACAATTTCTATCTGTAAATAAGTATGGGATTTGTTTTCACAAACCATGCTGCTTAGTTGCCCCTTACAGCCCATGAGAAACAGGGGCTACGCTGAAGTTTGTTGCTTACCCTTTGGAATCTGATATCGGTGTTTTCAGAAAGAAGTCTTTCACTTCCCTAAGTCATAACACCCTTACACTAATCTCAAAAGCTCTCATTAAAAAAAAAAAAAAAAATGAATGTCCTGATACTCCTGAATATCCTGGGTTTATATAGGTTCAGTTTTGTGTCAGGTTCTGGTGGCTTTCTGTGCTCCCCAGGTCTACTAATAATTAGGGCCCCTTGCTATGTAAATGAAGAAAAATGAAGCAGGGCAAGAAAGTGTCTGACTGCAAGGATCTAGAAACTGATACCATGACTTGAGAAATTAATTTTCCTTTCCACACCTCTTCAGGATGAAGTACTCACAAACAATCTGAGCCAAAAAAACACAGAGGTTGTGACGCTGGACCAAACATCTGATACTTGCTTCAGAAGCTTAGCTGAACACCATTTTTATGGGCTGTTATGTATTGACACACAAGAAAATTTTTTTTTTTCAAGTTCAGCCTTCATATTTATGGATAAGAATTTCTGGGTATTTTTCTTTTCTTGGTTTAGGTACCTGATTTTAGCTATCTCTAAGTGATGTGTGTCCTAACTAAACTGTTGCCATGAATGGAACTCCCTGTGACTGGTATCTTTTAATTTCAGTAGCCTCTGATAAACCTATGACCAGCAAGATCAAGCAAGAGGTCTGGAAATGATTAGAGGATCACCTTTGAGTTCATGTGTTGAGAAAGGGCTCAAAATCCACTACTGTCCATTCCAAAAACTTCCTTTTTATTTAGGGTGAAATACTTAAGACTAAAATCTTGAAGGTAGTAAGGGCAATGCCATTGTTTTGTAGTGCAGTGCCTAATGGGCAGACTGTTGACTCAGGCCTTAGTTAAGGACTTTAATTCTCCATGCAATATAAGGCAAGTATAATAATTAAGTAAAGGAATAAATTTTTAAAAATTCAGCAGGCTGCTGAAGCTAATTAAGAGTGCATACAGAGGAAAGAGGAAGCCATAGCCATAACACATATTGACCGCATCTAGAAATTTCTTTTTCACAGGTATTCACACTGCATAATTTTTGATACCTCATTTGGTCAATCCTATTAGGAATAGAAGTTATCACGCTCCTAACTTTTGGTCATGCAGCCAAATTTCCCCGAAGATTTAGGTGAACTCTAGGAAGTTCTCCTTCGAAACATAGCACACAAAGAATCATTTATATTTATAAGTTCTTGATGTGAAATACTGCTAGAATTTTGCAAGCGAGTGGAAAGGTTGCTTGTGAATCTCCAAAGCCAAGAGTTGGGGGAAGAAGGGTGGCCCAGGCTGTAGTCTAGACATTAAAGTGAATTTAGGTATCTAAATCCCAGTTTCAGAAGACCATTATGATTCCCTGTGTTCTAGGAGACGGCCCTCAAATTGCCCAAATTTCTAGAGAATACGTGGATTCCCAGCTATCCAACTGAACTTTTTCCTGCTTAAATAAGCAAGAAAACATTCTTTTGAAGAGATGCCATCATTCAAGACATTAGGATATTAAAAAGTCTCTGTATCTACCAGTTGTACAGAGGTTTATTAGCATTTTATTCTAATGCGATTTATAAAAGTATTACTCTTTAGTATTTTATTCTAAGAGTAGAAGCTCCAACAAGAGAGCTACTAAAAGATAATTGAAATAATTTCATGGGCTTCTACCTAGAATTCTCACATGGGAAGTAAGAGATCTGAAAAGAAAGCTTAAGCAGTAGACTATTATGAAACAGATCACCTGCTGCACTACGTTTTGTGATAACTACTTTGTATGCTGGGGAGTGAGAAAAAAAAAAAGAGGGCTGGTTCCTCTTCCGATGAAAAATCTGATTATCTGTCAAGCTTCAGAATTAGAGAATGACTGTAAAAGAAACATTATTCTTCTGTGTATTATTTCCTGATGATGACTACAGAGACATAAATGTTCTCATTACCTTTGCAGGGGTAGTGTACACATAGTGACCAATTGTTATTTAGAGCGGTAGTCTCTGTTTTTCTGAGCATGTCCGCAAGAAATTATCGAAACTGTAGGGATATGACCACCTAATTTAATAGTTTGAGTTCAGCACTTCCGAAGCTGAATCTTGCCCAAGAGTTCCAAAGTGTTTCTGAGTAGATCAGTTTCAGTTCTTTGATGGCTTCACACACAAGATTATGAAGGAATGTAACAGGTAAGGAATGTAATAGGTGATAGATTTAAGCACATCAATAATGTTTAAATTAGGGATTCAGATATCAAGAGAAGCAAAGAGAAGGAACATATGATTTGGAAAAGTATCATGGGGTTTAGATTAGAACCTTTATTGCGGTATACTATCTTGAAGTGAGAAGTATAACTTTTCTTCCATCCTTTTCTTTTTCTTTTAAGTTTAGAAAATGTCCATTGTATTCCATAAGATTTCCATGTAGATTATAGTTTCTATGGTTTCTTCAATCACATGCAATAAACAGTCATTGCTAACAATTAATTCTCATCAGATCTCCTAGATTATCACTGAGTGATATTTTTTCTCTTCATTTGCCTGTTCCCAGATTCTTCATACATAAATTATTCTTCTCCATTTATATCCAGATGCAATTGTAGGCATGGCATATGAAATTCCAGATTCATGAAACATGTAAAAACTACCATTTATCTGGATTATTTATTAACGGTACAGCATATAGCACAATAAGAAAAAATTACTTGGTTTGATATTCAGTTTTTACAAGATTCCACTTCGGATAACTCTGATAATTTTCTTTGCCATTTCTGGTCACCCGACACAAATAATATTAAAAACTTTTTCCTATTTTTTTCTTTTTCTTTTAGCTCTATATTAGCAAGGACTCTACTTTCTGTCTGTCATATTAAATTGTGAAAGACATTTCAGAAATCCCTGCAAGATTTCAGGTAGTTATTGGTGCTATTAAAATGACAGGTACCTTTACACAACCGCTGGTGACATTTTGTAAAAATATAACATTAATTTATATTTTCACTAGAAGAACAGAAGGCATTTCACACTGGATAAATTTGTGACCCTCCAGTATCTGAATTATTTACTTAAGACATATTTACTGCAACAAGCTATGTACACTACTCAAAACAATGTAACTTGTCTTAATTGTTATACATGCAAAACAGTTTCCATTCAGTAAATTGTTTTGCAGAGTCCTATAACATAATAGGTTAGGTAACAGACATCAGAAGAATCCTGATATGCTATTTTTGAAAGAAATGTTCTTACACAACTTTATAATGTTTTATGCCCTCTACTAAGCCGCAGTTTAGTGTCATGCACCTTAACGTACATAACAGATGTTTCATGAAAATTGTAGCTAGTTACTGAGAAGGCACGCAGAAGCCTTCTGATGATTAGAATTTTCATTATTCTAATGCCAGAAGGCACACAAGAGAAAAGATAGATCCTGTGAAGAAAGAACAGTATACAATACTTTCAACAAGAGAAAAAATGTGTGGATATTCTACCCTTTGATACTATGTTTACCATCTCTTTGTATATTATTAGTATTATTCACTGCAGAACGCTCTTTCAGGGTCTAGATTAGTGATGGATATATGGGGTTTTTTTTAACCAAAAATAGAGTTTAAGCCTTGCATTCAGTAGTTGCAAGAATAAGCCTCTTGAATGTTTGAAGTAATTTAAATTTCTTTTTTCCCTCATACATTAAAAAAGCCCCAAACCTGCAACCTGTATATAACAGCAAAATTTACTTCAACTATTCCTCTGAAATAATTTGAAATAATTATCTCTTTCTCAGATCTCATACTTTCGTTTCTTAATTGATTCACATAAGGTGGCTGCAAATCTTACAGAACCAAGATACCCAATATGCCTGTGGATAGGCAGTAGTACCTTTTAAATTCATATTTTGGCAGTGGAACACTAAATACTTCATAAACCTAGCCATTCTCCAGACAACATCAAAGGATGATATTTCCTGGAGGTTAATAGACAAGAAGACTGAAGTCTCATGCTTGTTGGAGAATTAGGCCATATATAATATATTCTTTGAGAAAAACCTGATAAACACAAACATAGAGTACTGGTAAAAAGATTTAAGTGGTTTTGGGGAAAACAGTTGCTAATATGTCCTCCATATATTAATAATTGTCATTACTATGAAAAAGGAGAATTCTTTTTTTTAGATACCATCAACTGTTGTTGAGGAAAACTACAGTATATATTTTGAAGATGTAAAAATTTATTTTTGTAAAAAAAAAAAAAGAATAACAACATCTGCTGTCAAAAGTCTCTGGTTAATAGATATGTTTAAAGCACACCTCACTAGTCCATATTTTATAGCTATTAAATAAACTAAGCTACAAATTGAAAAAATATTCTTCACAAAAAAATATGACATATGGTATCAGTACAATGATAGTAGTAGAGATCTTTTTTGATATATGTAACATTAGTAGGCTTAGAAGGAGCAAAGGCACGTATTCCTACGGTGACAATTAATTCTGTTTTATGTACTTACGTGTCATGAGAGTTTTTTTTATTTTCTTTTTTAGGTGAAGATTTTGCTTTTTATTTCAGTTACATTTTGAAAGCTGCATTTTTTCAAAGGTTACTTCTGAACGAACCTATAGAACAGTTGTAATTACGTATTTCTATTCTAAGTTAATAGGCATGAAAATATGATTTTATTTTGGTATCTTGAACATAGACTGTGCTTTTACACAAAATGTTTTTATATTGCTATTAGGTCTTGTAAAAATTGTTATAGAAATAAGGAAGATATTTTTAAAAGAAGCCGCCTTGCTAACAACATGAATTAAAATACAAAAACTATAAAATCTTCATAGTGTTGCTATTACAGACTCTTTCTACTTTAAATTCTGATAGATTACATTTTAACAGAGTATATTAACTCTGTGTAATGAAATTCTCCCAAATATATATTTTTTCGGTTGAAATCAGGAAAGTTTGAGGGAAATGTATTTAGTCATAATCTATCTAGAAACAAGTCATGCTAAATCCTGCAAACAGTAAATTTTTTAGCCATTAAAAACATTGAAATATGTAATCTGGCAAAATTTTTGAATACAAGTGTTAATACACTAATAATACTAATATTTCAAATTCAGGAAAACATGTATCTTCACAGTTAAAATGACATCTTGTTGTGAACAAAAAAACTATCAGTCCTATAAACTTCCACCTTAGATGAAGAAATATATTTTTGCAGTTAATTATTGCACTACTGTTTATTTTAAATTTTTAATGACTAGTAATATAAATATATGTATATGTAAAGTATTATAAGAGTACTTAAACCAAATGTGGTTTGATATTTTAAATAACTGCAGTCTTAAAATAATTTTTGCCTGGTACTGGGAAGAAGTATTTGCAGTAAAGGTGGATGTATTTTATATTTCAGTTCATATCTGGAAGGAGTTTGATACAATCAGTAATTTTTAAGAGCTGAAACTCTTAATTATTTTTTTTGTAGAACTAAATATTTGCTCTCTTTAAGAAAACATGCACACGTACACATGAAGCACTTAGAACCTGTCCCTTCTTCAGTTTGTCCTTGTAAGAACGGTTGCGCTATTGATTTTGTGAAAATAAGTAGTAAAGTTTAATACATCTCTTATTTTATCTTAAGTCAACATACAGATTTGGGTACTTGCTTGAAATGTATTTTAAAAGTAATCCAAAGGATAATATGGTACATAATCCAAAGGATAATATGGTTTATTTTTACTAATACTAAACTGCTGTGGTATTTCTCTGTTGGTTTTTGTTGTTTTGGGGTGTTTTTCCTTTTTCTTGGTTTTGTTTTTTTGTTTGTTCATTTGTTTTCATAAAAGCAAAGAAAGGTCACGTTATTGCGGGAAACAATATCTTTTGTATTTCAAATTTATTATTTTTACCTAAACAGGTTTCATGTATTTAGTATAAATCAAGTAGCTGTTCCTCTATTAATACTATTAAAAGTTTTGGGGAATCTTTCTTTTATATTTCAAGCAGTCAAAAATATTTCTGCAAGAAGGATTTGTCTCATTGTTTTGATCCAACATGCTGTATTGATTTTGCCCCTCCCTTCTTTATTTTTGCCATTTAGTACTTATACTGGCATGATTCATTGCTATCAAACATCTTAGCATGGTGAATTCTTATATTTACTTGGAAGTCAGTTGTCTAGAAGACTTTCTGCTCTGTATTCCTGGCTGTGCTGCTGCCTGTTCTCAGTCTCTGGCACTTGGCACATCACCTGCCCTCTCCTTGAATGATTTTGTTAAGTTGTATTTTGGGCTACTGGCTAATTTAACAGCTTTTCTATGAGTACTTCTAGTTGAATAATTTCAGCACAGTATGTCTGCTAATAGAAGACTCACATGAAAGCTAGTACACTGATTACTATGATTTTTCCTAAATTTCCCATAAATACAAACCTCTTTAGGAAATAAAAACAACAATAATAATATTTAAGTAATTTAGGAAACAAAGGGAATATTAATAGTAAAATCACAGCAGCAACATGACATTTGAAGTGAACTAATTTTAAAAACATAGTCAATAATCTTATTCTGGATTTAGAGGTTCTCTTCCTGTATGGAGAACTTTCTAGAGTATCCAAATGTGTTTCAGACATCTGCTGTTAACTCTGAGCAGTGTGGACACTTTTTATTTCAAAAGTGGCATTTCAGTCACTTTGTTTTGCTCTTATTATAGGCATAAACTGCCTTGGCAGCCAAGAGAAGTTAATTTACCTTTCTGGATAGAAAGCTGTTGGAACACAAGGTTATTATTGTTGCTGTTTTCCTCCTGAGAAATTACTGAAATCAATTCCTAAAGTGTTTGTGCATGCATGGAAGAACAGAATTCTGAATAGCTGTACTATTAGCTCTGAGCTACTTCCAGGAATATGTAGGTGGAAAAAAAAAAAAAAAAAAAGAAGTAAGTATCTAAAGGATTATTTGACCTTCACATTTCAGGCCAATAATTTACATAGTCTCCTTTACATTAAAAAATGTATGACACTGGAATACTTATAACTGCTCTCTTATTTTTAAAACTAGCGACATATTTCTTGGCTGGTAACTGTTCTCTATTAGAGGAAATGACAGCCTTGAACATGCCAACTTGTCCTTAGGAAGCAGAGATGAAGAACAAGTGTACTTTGAGTACTACTGAATCAAACAGAGTTTCCTTGGCCTCTATGATGTAGACTAATCATTATCATCTCAGCAATGTCTGGTACAGAGGGAGTAAGACAATTACCCAGAGTAGAAGAGAAGAGAGTTCCACAATATCTGAAGTGTTCTGGAGAAAGAAAACAAAATAAAAAACAACAAACCAAAACAAAACTAAACCAAACAGGGAAGCTTTAAAGAGGGCTGAATTGTGATACCTAACAGGGAGATATCCAAAAGTAACCTTATCTCTAAAAATATTAATGTTAAACCTTTGATAGTTTTGATATTTTAAAGTTAACTTGAACAACAGAAGCTTAATCTAACTCTGCATTATAGAAATGTGAGGTATACACTCCAGGTAAAAGTTTAAATATATTATTTGTTGAGAGTGTACAGAAAAATGAGGTAAGTTTATAACTTGTCTAAGCCTTCACAGCCAGCATTGCACTAAAGAAACTATGTACTATGTCCCTTGTCTGAGGTAAAACAAAATCTTTATGGGAACTCACAAAAGTTAGTATTAATCCTGACTCGATAATTAGAATTTGCAAGGCAGTGGGAATCACACTTAATCTTATGAAGACTTAAGAACATCCCGATAGTAAGGATGTGAGGGAGAACCCCAGTTATTATGAGAAAAGATACTTGAGGCATAAAGACATGGAGAGCTTAACTTTGAATTCTCCTGAGATACCCATCTCCAGTTAAAATCGTCTAGAAAGATTTTCAGCTACTCTGGTCTACATATATTGTCTGGTTTGATTCTGTTAGCCTGCTACCTACCCTAACAACAACACCACTTTTTCAAATGTTGTTTTCAAATTTACTTTTGGAAGAGGTATCTGCTCACCTGTGCTACCAGGGATAAATTTTAAACAGCTGCAATTATTTTGGATATGGTCTAAATTGTGGCAGGTATTTTCAAGTATATAAAATACAAAAATAACAAAATATACTGTAAGCCATGGAATTTGTCTACCTTAAGAACATCAGGAAACAGTTTTCTAAGGGTAACAGAGCACAGACACAGGTTTCCCAGAGAGGTTGCAGAGTCTTCATCCTCGGATAATACTCAAAAGCTTTTTGTACGTGGTCCTGGGCAACCTGCTCTAGATGACCCTGCTTAAGCAGGTGGTTGGACAAGATGACCTCCAGAAGTCCCTTCCAAGTTCAACCATTCTGTGATTCCGTGATTAAGAAATAAAAAGGTTCACCTGGGAGCTTCATTTGTTTTCTTAAAATCTCAAGAACATTTTGTTCAAATATTCTGTAATATATAATGGTAACTCTCTTGCACATAAATAGGCTCCTTTAAATTTGTTCTGACAATCTGTACCTCGGATTCTACTTGACATCCAAACTATAATGTTGTTCTTAGCTCTTCTTAGAAGTACATGATTTCACTGTAGCAAAGCCATTACTCTGCTATAATTAAAAGGAGATGAATGGCACAAATACTGCTATATACTTATGTTCTTAAGGAATTAATTGACTCCTGTCTCTTACTTTTAACATGATGTTCAGGAGACCTATTTCAGGATTGGGTTTTATGTTGTTGTTGTTGGTTCTGGGTTTTTTCTATCAAACATTTCAAAGGCAAGTTAAAATGCAATCAATAATGAAAATTATGTTTAATACATTGATTAAAGTACTCCAACATTTTTACTGGTGTGAGCTTAGAACTGCTTAAAAGCATTAGAGATAGGAAAAAAAATGTTGTATTTCAGATAAGAACATAAAAGAGTTCATAGAATATTTTATGCTTCACCTTTCCTATGTCTACTATATGGATTATCTCATTTTGTAAAGATTTTCATTTTTCCTACATTGTTTAACACATTAGAGTAATTAAATGCATTCTTACAACATACATATGAAGACTTTTTCTCCCTTTTTATAAATAGTGGGCACAGAAAGAAAATTTGCCATTGTTTATGGAAATTGACATAGCTAGTGACAAAAATGGTTATTACAACAGATTTTTTTTCAGAAATGTTCAGTCCAGTATTTCAGTTACAGACTTTCCTCCTCCTGCCTACAATATATGTGACAATGCTATGACTTCAGAGGAAGACAGATCTTCAGAACTTCTGGTGGGTCACACAGCTTCTATTGACAAGAAAGCTTAAGGCTCTAGCAGCAACTAAAAAAGTTAACTGCCATCCTTCCAAGGAGAGGCCAAACCACTCTCTATTATCTACCGGCAGTCCTGGTTAACTGGAGAAGTTCCAGCTGACTGGAAATTAGCAAATGTAACGCCCATCTACAAGAAGGGTCAGAAGGATGATCCAGGGAGCTATAGGCCTGTCAGCCTGACCTCAGTGCCAGGCAAGGTGATGGAACGAGTGCCATTACACGGCACATGCAGGACAATCGGGGCATCGGGGCCAGCCAACATGGGTTCATGAAAGGCAGGTCCTGCTTGACCAACCTGATCTCCTTCTATGACCAAGTGACCCACTTAGTAGATGAGGGCAGGGCTGTGGATGTAGTCTATCTAGACTTCAGTAAGGCATTGGACACTGTCTCCCACAGCATCCTCCTAGACAAACTGGCTGCCTGGGGCTTGGATGGGTGGACTCTTCAATGGGTTAAAAACTGGCTGGATGGCCGAGCCCAGAGAGTGGTGGTGAATGGGGCAAAGTCCAACTGGTGGCCGGTCACTAGCGGTGTTCCCCAGGGCTCAGTTCTGGGGCCGGTGCTGTTCAATATCTTTATAGATGATCTAGATGTAGGGATTGAGTGCACCCTCAGCAAATTTGCAGATGACACCAAGCTGGGTGGGAGTGTCGATCTGCTGGAGGGTAGGAAGGCCCTACAGAGGGATCTGGACAGGTTAGATAGATGGGCCGAGACCAACAGCATGAGGTTCAACAAGAACAAGTGCCGGGTCTTACACTTCAGCCACAACAACTCCATGCAGCACTCCAGGCTGGGGGAAGAGTGGTTAGAAAGCAGCCCGGCAGAAAGAGACCTGGGGGTGCTGATCGACAGCTGGCTAAACATGAGCCAGCAGTGTGCCCAGGTGGCCAAGAAGGTCAATGGCATCCTGGCCTCTATTAAGAATAGTGTAGCCAGCCGGTCTAGGGAAGTGATTATCCCTCTGTACTCTGCACTGGTGAGGCCGCACCTTGAATACTGTGTCCAGTTCTGGGCCCTGCACTTCAAGAAAGATGTTGAGGTGTTGGAGCGAGTCCAGAGGAGGGTGACCAAGCTGGTGAAGGGTCTGGAGGGTCTGACCTATGAGGACCGGCTGAGGGAGCTGGGGTTGTTTAGCCTGGAGAAGAGGAGGCTCAGAGGTGATCTTATTGCAGTCTACAACTACCTGAAGGGAGGTTGTAGTGGAGTGGGAGTCAGCCTCTTCTCCCAGGCAACTAGTGATAGGACAAGAGGACATAGCCTCAAGCTTCGCCAGGAGAGGTTCAGGTTGGACATTAGGAAGAATTTCTTTTCAGAAAGGGTCATTAAACATTGGAATGGGCTACCCAGGGAGGTGGTGGAGTCACCATCTCTGGATGTGTTTAAGAAAAGATTGTACATGGCACCTAGTGCCATGGTCTAGTTGACATGGTGGTGTCAGGGCAATGGATGGACTCGATAATCCCAGAGGTCTCTTCCAACCTGATTGATTCTGTGATTCTGTGATTCTGAGAGAAATACCTACCAAACCATTTCTTGAACCCCTCTCCTTCATGATATCTTCAGAATCAGCAGAAGTTATCTGCATGTACTACACTTTTTTTTTATGTTCCCCAGCATGAGACATGAAATTACAGACAGACAGCCTGAGAAGCAACCTATCTTTTTCCTATCCAGTCCTGGATTTGTGCATTGGTCAGATCTATTCAAGAATGAATTATTTGTCATCATCATTTGATCATCCCCTGAATATAGCCTGATGAGGATTACTATATTTGTATTACATTGGAAGTAGCCAAGAAACAACAGGTTATTTATATAATTCTTGTTTGTCCTATTTAAAATACATTGAAAGGCATATTTAATTACTAAAGAAGTCTGATACTCAAACAGCACAAAGCACATATGCCAAATAGTACACAGCAGAAGGCATGCTTGATTTGTGATGGTGATGAAATTGATGTAGAAAGCCTGCTGGATGCCTTCCAGCCTGTGAGATGTCTCTGACATCACGCTGTGAGTGTTATACTTCACTTGCTGTGATAAGTCTAGTCTTTTTAATGACACTAAGAAGAAATACTGCAGTGAGAGAATACACAAAAGTGTAAATTCTGTCATTTTGAAGGCAGATTCACTGAATCTAACATTTCCAGGTAAGAACAATATTCAGTCTAAGAAATGCTTAGTAAGTAGAATTTAATGACCTGGACTTTCTAGATTATTTATTGGATTTGTCTCTTGGTCGTATTCTTTATCAATAAATATATCATCAAAATAAGGAATCATCTTAACCAATCTGTTTGAAATGGTCACAATTTTCTGAGTTGATGCCTTATTGGGTTGCTTCAATGGACATGTTTATAAACATTGTGTGTATCTGGAAACAATTAAAATATAAAATTAATAAATCATTTTTGCTATTTTGCATTCCAATCAAAATTTCACCAATATAGAAATCTACTGCACACGAAAAATTGGTCTTCATTAAATGTTTTACATTTGATTCAAAGAAGGCAATGATCAGATGTACAGCCATGTTGCAGAAAAACATGGTTCTCTCACAGCAGTTACGGTAACACCTAACAGTTGTAGAGAGAAGTCCTGGGGTGCATTTCTGATGACATTAGATATTCATGCTTAAAGAGTTGATCTCTACATCTCCACTGACTATATTTGGAGCTTATATACCTAGCTGATATGACTATGCTTACATTTGCTCTTCAGAATGTAGTGTTTAGAGCCTAAAATTGAGTATTTCTTGAACCTTTATTCAATTGCCTGAAGACATCTGAGATGCCACCAGTTATCTAAGACATTAACAGAGACGGCTGTCAGATATGATGTGACTGAGGGAGATCCCCACACTTCTGGAGTAGCAGCTAGAGGTCAGATGACCCCATAAATCATCTCAAATTTCTTTAAATATCTAAGTTTAATCAGCAACTAATCAAGTCCACAGTGATTTTTTTTGAGAATGACAGAACAGTGGGAGACTGACAGATATTTTATAAGGGCTCTATTCTAAGCACACAGATTAGTAAAGATTACTTACACAGAACATTTTCAGTCTCATTATTTACAGATAGACTAAACATACAGTAGTTTTTCTTTTTAGTAAGAGATATTCTCTCTCTGACTTCACACAGCTGTCATGTTCTTGCAGTACCGACCTTAAAGAATCCATCATTCATATCTGTGAGTTATATTCTCGGTAGAAGAAAGAAGAGTCATAGAATCATAGAATCATAGAATCGTTTTGGTTGGAAAGGACCTTTAAGATCATCAAGTCCAACCATTAACCTAACACTACCTAGTCCACCACTAAACCATATCCCTAAGCACCACATCTACTCATCTTTTAAATACCTCCAGGGATGGTGACTCCACCACTTCCCTGGGCAGCATGTTCCACTGCTTAATAACCCTTTCAGTGAAGAAATTTTTCCTAATATCCAATCTAAACCTCCCCTGGCGCAACTTGAGGCCATTTCCTCTCATCCTATCACTTGTTACCTGGGAGAAGAGACTAACACTCACCTCGCTACTTCCCCAAGCCTGTAGCTTTGCATGGGGTTGTTGTGACCCAAGTTCAGGACCTGACACTTAGCCCTGTTGAACCCCATACAGTTGGCCTTGGCTCATTGATCCAACCTGTCCAGATCCCTCTGCAGAGCCTTCTTACCCTCCAGCAGACCAACACTCCCACCCAACTTGGTGTCATCTGTGAACTTACTGAGGGTGCACTCGAAGAAAAACAGATGAACTCATATGCCTAAATTAATCCTAATCATGAAGATCTAGTGTATATTTATAGCACAGCAATGTTCTGCCAGACTACTATACTGTGTCACAGAGCCAATCCAACTACGCTGTAAGTGGCACAGCTGCCGAGCTGGAAGGCCAATAACACATCACATGGTCAAGACTGCATGCTGCAGTGATCAATTATGATGAATTGAAGAGCTTCTACTATTATCACATCTGCACTACTGTCCATTATTTTATTCTTTTAATTTTATTCTAATATTTCAAAACTTTCAGGAAAAGAGGTTCCTTAAGGAAATTTGGCAGGGAAATCTTCCTGATTTGCATCACTAAAATTATAGATTCATAGATTCATAGAATATCTCAAATGAGAAAGGACCCATAAGGATCATTGAGTTCAACTCCCTGCTCCTCGCAGGACTGCCTCAAACTAAACCAGGTGACTAAGGGCATTTTCCAGATGTTCCTTGAACTCTGACAGGCTTAGTGCCATGACCAAATCCCTAGGGAGCCTGTTCCAGTGACTGACCACCCTCGCAGTGAAGAACCTTTTCCTAACGTCCAGTTTGAACTTCCTCTGACACAGCTTCAGTCCATTTCCTCGTGTCCAATCACTGGTCACCAGAGAGAGGAGATAACACCTCCCCCTCTGCTGCCCCCCTTGAGGAAGTAGCAGACTACGATGAGGTCACCTCCCAGCCTTCTCTTCTCCAAGCTGAACAAACCAAGTGACCTCAGCCACTCCTCCTAAGTCTTGCCCTCGAGGCCTTTCACCATCTTGGTCACCTTCCTCTGGAAATGCTGTAACAGTTTGATGTCCTTCTTATATTGAGGCACACAAAACTACACACAGTACTCAAGGTGGGGCCACACCAGTTCAGTGTAGATTGAGACAATCACCTCCCTCGACCAGCTAGCTATGCTGTGCTTGATGCACCCCAGGACACAGTTGACTCTTTTGTCTGCCAGGGCACACAGTTGACTCATATTCAACTTGCCATCAACCTAAATCCCCAGATCTCTTTCTGTGGAGCTGCTCTCCAGCCTCCTGCCCCCCAGTTTGTACATACAACCAGGATTACCCTGTCCCAGGTGGAGAATCTGGCACTTGCTCTTGTTAAATTTCATATGATTGGTGATTGTCCAGGTCTCTAGTCTATCCAGATCTCCCCGTAAGGTCTCTCTACCGTTAAGAGAGTCCACAGCTCCTCCTAATTTAGTATCATCAGCAAACTTCCTTAATGTACATTGAATTCCTGCATACAGATCATTTATAAAAACATTAAAGAGCACTGGCCCTAAAGTTGAGCCCTGGGGAACCCCTGTAGTGACTGGACGCCAGCCTAAGGTAACTCTATCTACTTTAACTCTTTGAGCCTGACCTGTCAGCCTATTGCTCACTCAATGCATTATGGACTTGTCAAGCTGTGTGCTGGACATTTTGTCCAGAAGGATACTGTGATAGTTGGTATCAAAAGCTTTGCTAAAATCCAAAAACTCCACACCTACTGGCTTCCCTTGCTCAACTAGATGGGTATCCTTGTCATAAAAGGAAATTAAGTTAGTTAAGCAGGACTTTTCCCTCATGAACCTGTGCTGGCTATGACCAATGACTGTGCTGTCTCTCAAGTGTTTTTCAGTAACTCCCAGAATACCCTTCTCCATAATTTTACCAGTCACTGAAGTGAGACTGACAGGCCTGTAATTACCAGGGTCTTCCTTCTTACCCTTCTTGAAAACTGGGACAACATTTATCAGCTTCCATTTGATTGAGACCTCTCCAGACTCCCAAGATCATTGAAAAATAATGGAGAGAGGTCCTGTGATAACATCGGCCAGCTCTTTCATCAGGCCCAATAGATTTATGCACATCCAGCTGGAGCAGCACTTCTCAAACAAGTTCAGAGTTGGCTGGGAGTTTATCATGCCCCCAGTCACGGTCTTCCAACACAGGGCTCTGAGGGTCCTAGGGCCCATCATCAGTGTTAGAGGCAAAGAAGGCATTAAACGTCTTCACTTTGTCTACATCCTTATGTGTAAGGTGATTGACCTCATCAAGTAACGGACCAATGTTATCTCTGATCCTCCTTTTGCTGTTAACATGTTTTATAAGCCCTTTTTGTTGTCCTTCACAGTGCTGGCCAGCTTGGACACTAGCTGAGCTTTTGCTGCATGAAATTTCTCCCTACAGTGGTAAACAGCATCTCTGTAGTCCTCCCATGTTGCCTGTTCTTGCTTCCAATATCCGTACACTTTCCTTTTCCACCTAAGTTCTAGAAGAAAATCCCTGCTCAGCCAAGCTGGCTTTCTGCCCCACTTACTTGACTTCTGACAGGTTGGAATTGCCTGCTCCTGCTCTCTTAACAGATGGCTCTTAAAAAGTGACCAGCATTCGTGGACCCCAATACCTTCAAAAGTAGATTCTCAGGGAACCTGACTAACTAGCTCCTTCAGCAGCCTGAAGTCTGCTCTCCCTATAACAAGGATCGAAGTTTTGCTGTCAGTTATACTCCTATCATAAATGATTTGAAACTCAACTACTTCATGGTCACTGTGATGAAAATAGCCACAAATCACCACTTCGCACACAAGTCCCTCTGTGTTTACAAACAACAAATCTAGGAGTGCACCTTTTCTGGTCGGCTCCCTTAGTATCTGCATCAAGAAGTTATCTTCAATGTGCTTCAGGATTTTCATGGACCTGTTTGTGTCCACTGTATGATATTCCCAGTTAATGTGTGGCAAGTTAAAATCACACATAAGGACAAGGGCAGCTGATCTAAAGATATTCCTTAATTCCTTGAGAATATATTAAGAACCTAGTCAACAAAATAAACTGTGGTATTTTTTAGACGTTGTTTGCAAAACTGCATTTACAAATAATGTTATTTTGTTAATATTATCACAGACATTACAGATTATAACAGAATGTTTATAGTTCACAGTTTATGACACTGGGAAGATGTTGTCACAGTTTAAAGCTGGGCCGGCTATTAAACCTGTGGCAGACACTCTCTGTTAACCCTCCCCCTGCCCGAAAGGAAAGGGAAAGGGAAAAGGGAGAGAGACTTACGGATTGGAAAGTTAAAACAGTTTTAATAAACTATAATAATGAAAAAGAGTATAATAATAATATTGGAATAATCAAATACATACAAAACCAAGATCGAGCTCCCCCAGTGTCGGCCATGTCACTACCGGCACTGCAGGGCAGGCTCCCGGAAGGCCCAGGCTGGGCCCAGCGACGGTCGAGAGCTGGATTCAGGGATGCACAGATTGGGATCAGGGGCAGCAGGAAAATGGACAGAGTCCTCCTTGGACACTGGCCAAAGGCTCAAGCCGCAGAAGCAGCCCGAAGCAGCAGAAGCAGCCTAAGCAAGCAAAGGCTCCCCAAAACAGCAGAAGGAGGGCCGAGACCCTCGTGATCACCCCGCTTTATACTGAGAATGATGTGTATGGGATGGAATACCTTGTTGGTCAATTTTGGGTCACCTCCCCTGTCCGCTTCTCCCTGCAGGTGCGACCCTCCTTCAGCTCTTCACTCGTAAGCAGTGAGGAATTTAGCAGTGACCTTGGTTTCTCTAAGAATAAGTAGAGCAAGAGCCTTTCTGCATAACATCCCTACCGGTGCCTCAGTGATAACTATAAACTTCGAGCATTCTGCAAAACATGCAGTTAGTTTCAGAAAGTGCAGTTACTTAGAAGAGACTTAGCTGAAAGTAAAAATCACTGAAAGGAAAATTGGCCTGGTTTAGGCCAAACCAGGACAGATGTTTATGTGGGAAGAAGAGGGAGAGATGGAGTCTGCCTTTCCTAGCAAAGTTAGATTTAGGTAAGATGCAATTTCTACTGAAATCTGATCAAAATTTACTTTTGAACAGTAATATAGCCATGTTAAATTGAACCAAAGATCTACTTAGTTCACAGTTACAGTGATCTCTAGCTCCTACTCCACCACTGATTTTGCATTATTTATTCACTATATTCACTGATTCCCCAGTTGTGCCTTTCACAGGTTTCTTTTCTAAAAAGACTTTTAAGGTTTGTTGGAGTTTTTATAACTCATTCTACACTGTTCTTATAAGTGAAATAGAAATAATTCAGAAGTTGGTAACAGGTGAGATGAGTATGAGATAAGGACAATCATATTTCCCTTGTAGCTTAGACATTTTCTATTAGCTCCATATTAATTTTATTCCTCACATGATACAAAAAAAAGCAACAACTAGCAATTACAATGGAAGTTGTCTTAATCTTATTGTATATTAGTTTCGATGACTACAAAAATAAGCATTTTTCATTTATTTGAGTTCAGAAACTCAAGAGACCTGTATTTGTCAACTGTTGTCCAAAGATCTCTGTCTCAGACCTATTTTGGCTCAAAAAGTTCAGTAGTTTCCCATTAATTATTTGAGAAACTACATCACGCTTGTCTACTAGCTTCTGTGATTTTGATCAGAATTACTGAGTACTGGAAAAATACCAAATAATTAATGGGACTTCAGGGGAAAAGGCAAAAGCAAGGTAAGAAGCATAGCAAGAGGCAAAGCAAGAGACAACACAAGGGAAAGACAAGACAAAGCAGGACAGGGCAAGAAGCTCTTCAGCTAGAAATATATGCTAATAGTGTGAAAATGGAAGGCAGACGTCTCACAGTGTGTATACATATGTATATGTATAAAATTAAAATGCTATAACTCTATAAAATAAGCCTGTATCTGTATAACCCTTGTCTTGCTATTTTTGGAAAGAGACTTATGCTTTTACACTCTCACTTATGACTACTGCATAACATTAAGAATTAATTATGTTTTATCACTGAAAATTATATGTAACATATTTGGTATTTCTATTTTCGATTTCTCATATTAATATTTTAATTAATTTTCAAAAAATTTATTCTTTTTCAATGTTTTTAACCAACACATTATCAACATTACTTATTAATTGATAACTTAAAATAAAAAACTTTTCCATTTTTTTCTTCAGGTTTATGCACTAGTTCAAAATAATCTTAATGAGGTCAACAAAAAATATTCTCCAGGCACTTTAAGCTGGCACTTTCTGGACTCTCACTCATAATTGCCAGGTAATTTACATTTGACCTGTACCTCTAAGTCACAATGTTAATGCATTTTGCAAGGTGAATTCAAATTTGTCCTTAATTAGGGTGCAAAGTAGGAACAGTTATATTTTATCTGGAATATAACCTCAGCATTTCTGAATGATAGAATTAATGCACAGGATCATAAAACATGCATTGGTAAGCACTTCCTCCATTATAGAATAATAATGAATTAGTATTTGAAAATTTTCTGTTGCATCATCAACTATTATTTTTTTTTTATTTTGGAAAGGAAGAGATACATATATATAAATATGCACGCACATATAGTTAGGCATTATAGAGATTCTAGGAACAAAAAAAATATCCAGATGGACTGGAATGCTGTTGTCCCAGAATGGTAATTTATATAGTGCATACTTAGTGCTCATCCCTCTTTCATATACATCCGAAAATCCCAGTACCTGGAAGTGCTACAGAAAGTATTTATGGCTGGTTGCCCAAAGAGCTGAAAAGAGACTGGATTACTGTTTACACACCTACACAGACTAATTTATTTTGAAGTATGTTACTATGTATCCATTACATTGCTTCTAGGCATATTTACAAAAAGATTAAGAGTATAAATTATCATAACAAATCAACTGTCTGCAACAGATGTGCTTACAATTTGAGCATGTCCTGGGTAATCCAGTTCTTTAAGCTGTTACCTTCTGTTTAGCTTTTCTCTCAAGGTCTTCCCTCCAGTGAATATCATGTCCCTACAGGATTTATGAACAGCTAAGGCTCCACTTAACTAGATTTTTTTTTACTCTGTACCCTGACCCAACACAGAACTGAGCTGGTGAACTTTCCCTTACTTTAAGGAATTTTCCCTGTTATTATTCTTATAATAATTAATATATCCCAAGGTCAGGGATAGTTTTAATTCACATAAATTATTTCTGGGAAAAGATGTGTTTTTTTCTCCAGAAATTTCTTCTAACATGGATTTATATATTTCATAAAGTGAATATTGCTAATTTTTTAGGGTTTAAAAGGAACATCTAAACAAACAAATGAATGAATTGACAAATAACAAGACAAAGTTCCTCTGGCTTGACAGCCCTGAAACACTCAAAATTTTGCTACCTGCACATAGGTTGTGGGATTTCTGATTAACAACCAGATATGGCTCTATGAGGCCACTGCCGCATGCAGTAACACAAAAGGGAGGAAGGGAGCTGGTAAGCTATCAGTGACAGCCTTTCAAGATGGGGCACACAGAGGGAAGAAACAGTAGTAGACCTAGGACAGATAGCAAGGGATTGTCCCAGGGTAAAGGGAGTAGAAGTTTTATTTTTATTTTTTAAAGAGATTAATCATATCACTGAAATATGAACTTTTTTTTTTTATTATTTCTTTTCTTTGAAGTGTCTCTCATTTATCTTTCACCTTTAGAAACATCCTCTTCCTTCTTGGTATCTGTAAAAGGATGAGAAACTGTATTCTGGGACAATTATTGAAATTGAAATTTCTGAACCAATATGTCTAAACATGAAAATTTTCACAACAGATAACTAAACCCTTTAAAAGTTTTAAAGTAAATAGCTCCAGTGCTTTGGGGCATAGTCTTTAGTAGTGCTATAAAGATCTTGAATAACATGTAAAAAACCAAACCTCTGAACTGTTTCACACAGCCTTTTGGATAACACTGTATTCTCAACTAATGTAAATATTGTTGCTCTGTAAATGACCCCAAAAAATGTCTAGACTTTGACCTTAATGCTTCAGGTGTTGGATCAAAAACTCATTGTATTAACAAAATCTTTGAGGAAAGTTCACCTTCTGAAAGTATCACTTTTCAAATCTGCATTTTGGCAAATAAGTTTACTTCAAACACTGGTATTTCATAAAGATAGAATCAGGTATTTGTAATAGGTAATGCTCAGAGAGATTTTTGTTTTCACTTTCATGTAATTTTGAACAGCTGGTAAAAAAGGGAATAATTTCTCTGACAATTTTTTGTCTTTTTTTCTAAACTGCTGAATAAATCAAAGCATAAATTCCAGCTGTTCCTGATACCTTCTAGTTTGGCATGGTAACAGTTCTTTACAGAAATAATAATCAGATTCCTATTTAGATAGTATGTGGAATTCATTCATTAACAGTCTTAAAAATTAAGCTGAGAATTCAGAAGTGGAAAGCACAGTGGAATTAGGCCAGGAGCCAAGTCTCAAATGAGGGACAAATGACTGGCTTCCTAGTTTTGGGGACTTTCAGGCTCTATTTATATCATGCAATCTTATATAGGTCTGAATATTAAGAGTATGTTAAGTTTCCATATATAAGTGAGTGCAAAAGCTCAGCACAAGTCACTCATTTTCAATCATATACATTTCTAAAGCTATTTATCTGCCCAAGGAATGATTACTTTTAAATGAAGTTGAGGCTGTCATGGTTGATCTCATGGATCTCAAATTCTTCCTAGCTCATCTATAAAAGATACTCTATATTGAAAAGAGGATATTACATACAGAGGGGGAAAATGCTATTAGCTACTATATGATACAGTGCATCAAGCGCATGTGGTGTTGTGTGGTTTTGTTGCTCAAAGTATAACCTCACACAGCAAAACACAATAATTTTCCTTCTGACTTAATAGCTTTATCCAGAAATAGTAAATCAAATTGTTATGGTAACAGAAGCAGTGACAACACTGAAAGGAACTGATCATTTATCCATCTGTTCATCAAGATATGAATACAAATAAGAATGTCATAGCACATGGATATTTCACAGCACAAAGTTATTACTTAGAAATGTAAATAAAACTGCTGTTCTAAAGAATTTCAGTGTGTGTAATCCACTGAACTGATTAAATATATTTCTATGAATGCATACATAGCAGATTTCCATGGAAATTTACTGTAGAAATATGTATGTAACCTATGTAAGAATAAATGTCTAGGAACTGATCATGACTTTCTCTCTGGTACTGTATGAAACAGAGGTTGAACTACTACTTTGTTCACTTCTTTTGTGACTGATGTTGGAAAATCTTAGGTGTTGTAAAGGAGCGGTTGTATGTATGATAGTCTGGAAAGTAAAGCTGGTTGCAGAGCATTAAACTTCTATTATTCTCATCTAGTGAATTTAGAGATTACTGCTAGCACATCCACACCACCACTGCACTGAAATATTGAGCAAAGAATTCTAAAGATACATTGTTTCCTTGACCCACATGGTACTTCAATAAACAGAAGCTGAGCAGAAAAGAGAATTTGGTCTTGCATATAAAATAAATTTGTAACACAATGTATTGTATATTAGTGTCTTTTTTCCTCAGTTCCTGGAGTTGGCATAATGAGCCACGGCCACTAAAAATATTCTGTGGATTGAAACTTTTAATTTCTTTATATGCAACATTCCTAAGACTTTTCCTCAGAGGCTGCAGTATAGTAACTACTCTGCTTGGCATTACTAATTCTATCATTTACCACCACAGAGAGGATAAGTGTTTCAGCTGGAAGAGACTGCAATGAATGTTTTTATACCTACCATCCCTTCAAGAAATTGAAGAAAGTCTTCCATGCCGGAAGGCTCAAGGCTTGCTTTTGCATCATGTGTTCAGTGTTATTTGGCTGAATATCTATGTCTTTGTTGGATTTGAAGGGAGCTAAAGGAATCTACTTTAATGACACAGTGTCTGGTATAGATTAAAACAAATGCCTTCTGAATGTTGAAAAACTATCACAGCTGTATTGTCCTCACTCAGTTGGGGTTTATTTAATGTAAAAAATAGAAATTACTATTTCAACTAGACAGCCAATGCAGAGAAACTGACACTCTCAGGAGAGTATTTGTCTGACTTCTGAAGACATTTACTGTAGGATGAAAGAAGTTTCCAACTGGAGATACCTACTTCTCACCATTGATAATGAAAAGATCACACACTGAGTAGCTCAGATCTGTATCTCTAGTGTCTGGATGCCTAAATTAGAGCAGATAATCAATCCCTGCTCAGAGTTTGCAGAATTTCTTTTAATTTTCTCAGTATAATACTATAGGACACTAAATCTTCTCTTCTGCATTTTCTTCCTCCCTGTTTCAGTCACATGAAAATTTCATACTTTTGTGCTTCAAACACTTTAACAAGTCTCAGCTTGGAAAATAATTGAGATAATTATTAAACAACGTAAGAAGTGGGCAGAATTATACAAAATGATAAGGTAACGATTGTAATTTAAAAAAAAGGGAAAAAAAAAAGAAAAAGGAAATAGCAAATACAAAATGTTCTCTTGTGGTCTTGAATTCATTGCTAGAGGATGCCATGGATGCTAAAACCTAAGATTGATTCAAACAGGCATTAGACAAAATTCTGAAAGAAGACTTTACTGAACACAAAGAGGTGAAATCAGCTCCAGTCCAAGTAAGTCTTAAAACGCGGGTTGCTTAATGTATCAGAAAGATAGATCATCTGCGACACCAGTGTTCTAAGAATACCTTCTAAGCTCATAATCTTCAGCTTTAATAGGCTGCTCATTGAGTTACATGTTTGTATTGCAACAATGGCAATCGTAATTAAGAGAAGGAATATCCTCTAGGACAGTTTGATATTTCAGGTTGTGGTGGGTTGCGCTTGGCTGGCTGCCAGACCCCCACCCAGCTGGTCTCTCTCTCCCTGTCCTCAACAGGACAGGAAGAAAATAAGACGGAAAAGCTCATGTGTCAAGACAAAGAAAGGGTGTTTACTTATCAGTTACCATCACAGGCAAAACAGACTTCACTTGGGGAAAATTAATTTAATTTATTGCCAATTAAAAATGAAGTAGGATGGTAAGAAACAAAGGCAAAACTCAAAAGCGCTGATGAGTTATTCTATAGGCAATTAGGAGAAATTTCTAGATCAGTAGCCCTTGTCCTTATGGGGGATTTCAACTTCCCAGACATCAGCTGGGAATATCATACTGCTGAGATGAGCAGGTCTTGGAAATTCTTGAAGATTTTAGGAGACAACGTAGTCACAGGTACTCAGTGAGCCAGCTAGGAAAGATGCCCTCCTAGACTTGCAATTTGTGAATAGAGAAGGACTCAGGGGGATGTGATGGTAGGTGGCTGCCTTGGCCACAGTGATTATGAAATGGTTGAGTTTAAAATTTTCAGTGTAATAAGAAAAAAGGGCAGCAGGGTTGCTACCCTGGATGTCAGGAGAGCAAACTAAAGTTATTCAGGGAATTATTTAGCAGAGTACCCTGGAAATCTGCTTTTGAGGCCTTAGGAGTCCATGAGTGCTGGTCAATCTTTAAGAACCACCTTTTAAAAGCACAGGAGTGGGAAATTCCACTGTGTCATAAGTCAAGCAAGCAAGGCAGAAGACCAGCTTGGCTGAATTGGGAACTCCTTGTGGAGCTCAAGAGGAAAAACAAATTGTATGATCTCTGAAAGTGAGGTCAGGCTTCACAGGAAGATTACAGAGCCATGGTTCATGTACACAGGGAGAAGACACAAAAGACTAAAGCTCAATTAGAGTTGAAGATGACCAGTGTTGTTTCAGATAACAAGAAGGGCTTTTTTAAGTATGTTAACAGCAAAACCTCTTCTGCCCCTCACCTGCCCGTCCTCTCTCAACTTCACTGCTTCATTCCCAACACTGTACCTCCTCCCCCTACTGAGTGGCACAGGGGGATGGGGAATGGGAGTTGCAGTCAGTTCATAATATTTCCACTCTGATGCTCCTTTGTCCTCACACTTGCTTACTGCTGCAGCACAGAGTCATTCCTACAGGCTGCATTTCTTTCAAGATCTGCTTCAGCAGGGGTCCTTCCCACAGAGTACAGCCCATCAGGAACAACCTGCTCCAGCGTGGGTCCCACACGACTGCAGCTCCTGCCAGATATCCTACTCCAGTGTGGGCTCTCCATGTGCTGCAGCTTCCTTCAGGGCACATCCACCTGCTCTGGCATGGGGTCCTCCATGGGCTGCAGGGTGGATATCTGCTCCAACATGATCCTCCATGGGCTATAGAAGGGCAACCTGCTTCACCATGGTCTTCACCTTGGGCTGCAGGGGAATCTCTGCTCTGGCACCTGGAGCACCTCCTCCCCATCCTTCTTCACTGACCTTGCTGTTCATGGGGCTGTTTCTCTCATATTCTTTCTCACTGTTCTCTCTTGTAACTGCTACACAATGGTTTTTACCTTTTCTTAAAAATGTTTTCCCTGAGGCATCTTGGCTGGTGGGCTCATCTCTGTCCTGCAGTGGGTCCACTGGAGATAACTGGAATCAGCTGTGTCCGGCATGGGGCAGTCCACAGCCTGTGCAGAGGCCACCCCTTCATGCTCCCACTGCCAAAACCTTTACATCCAATACACAGGTTTAAAACAGAGCACAAGCAATTTTGTTTCAGTTAAATGGAGCAGGTAGGGGGTATTTTATTGACATAACTAATGTTGCAACATTTGCATTTGCCTATTTAAGTATTACTTTTTGGGGCTTGATACCTGAAACACACAGTGATCAATTCAACAGTCATGGGGGATCTCCCCAGATATCTGCCTAATATCTTCAACAGGCATTCAGCTGGTGACATGCAGCACATGTAATAGAAATATTTACTGTGTGGTAGGTAGAAAATGGTGTGAGAAGCAGAGATGGAAACCAGTTTAGTGAATGCACAGTACAGACTAGAACATATCAACTGAAGAAGTGGTGCTTGAAGTCTGTCTGGCTTTCATTCAAGGCATTGATTCTTCAGAAGAAAATTTAAATCAATATGGCTAATGGAGAAAGACCTAAAAATGAAAGGAGAGCTTTCAGATTTCTGATCTCTCCTGTATAGAAAGTGGTGTCTGACCAAGCTATACAGACAAAATGTCTTTTCTTTGTTAAGGAAGTCATAGCTTGATAGTATTCAGGACTGGAGGGATTTGATGTTAACACTACCTTTATCGATCTCTATATGATTACATCAGCTGGTGCATTACAAGCAAGGTAATTTGAAGATATATTTACTTGTCCCCTGATTTTTGTTTCCCATTTTACTCTGAAAAGAAAGCAGGAGCATTATGGGGCATATGAATCATTTCACCCAATGCCAGCTATCTAAAAATAATTGGTAACTATTTTAAGTAAGTTATCTAGGTTCCTTCTACAGCCAGTGGAGGGAAAAAAGTGTTTTCCGAATTCATCCTCTTTTAAGTGTCTAGCTGTCTAAAATATGTAGCATGGAAAGCTTTCAGAGTGTTCCTTTACCCCTTTATATCTAGATCCAAGGTCCCCCCTGAGCCCCCCGCGAGCATCAGCCCCGAGCTGCGAGCACCAGCCCCGCGAGCATCAGCCCCAAGCTGCTTCCCCCCGCCCCTGGACCCGGACCCTGACCCGGACCCGGAGGTTCCCGGCAACGAATCAGGAGAGGAGGGGGCGTAGCCGGAGGCACCGCAGGCGATTTAAGCGATTTAAACGCACCACCCCCTGTGATCGGGTGATAAAAAGTCTCCTGGAGGAGAGGGACTAGTCCCTGCCCAGAAGGGAGAGGGAGACTTAGCTGTGACTGGGTGTGTCCCAGGGCGGGAGAGGCCGCAGCAGTTTGCAGCTCGTTGGGGAGGGCGCTGACTCCCTCCCAGTGCACAAGGCGAGGAAGGTGCCAAGGAGCTGTGAACCAGGGGTGGCACCAACAGGTATTTCCCAGCTCAGTGAAAGAACAATGGTATCTACGCGGTGGAAGAAGACCAAAATGGATGTGGGAACCCAGACAGAGCTCCCACAGAAGGAGGCGATGGTGCAGGTTGCAGGCTGTAGGGAATGCTACAGCGTCTCTGCGGTGTCAGGGGGCTGTGTACGCTGTGAGCAAGTAGATGATCTGCTCGGCCGAGCGGCACAGCTGCAAAGCCAGGTTGAAAGGCTTCAAGCCGAAGTAGAAAGGCTTAGGAGCATTCGGGAGGCTGAAATGGAGATAGACTGGTGGAGCCAGGCTCTGCCCTCCCTGCAACAAAAATGGGAGCACCTGCCGGAGAGCTCCCAGGATCGAGGGACCCCTGTACTCTGCCCCTCTCAGGTGGAAAACAATAACTTAGAGGAGAGGAGTGAGTGGAGGTAAGTCTATGGCCGTGGCGAAAGGCGAGTGCCCTCCTTGCCTACCTTGCCTCCACAGGTGCCTCTGAGCAATAGATATGAAGCCCTAATGGAATACAGCCAGTCCAATGGGGATGTGGTGGAGAGGCAACCTATATCAGAGGTCCCACCACAGTCAGAAAAACCTGACAGGCGTATAGCTACCTCCTCCACAAGGAAGAAGAGAAGAATCTTAGTGGTTGGAGACTCCTTCCTAAAGGGAACTGAGGGCCCAATATGCAGAGCTGACCCCCATCACAGGGAGGTCTGCAGCCTGCCTGGAGCCCGAATCAGGGATATCACCAGGCAACTCCCCAACCTGGTGAAGGCCACAGACTACTACCCCCTGCTGATCTTCCAGACAGGTGGGGAAGAAGCTGCATCCCGTAGTCTGAGGGGGATGAAGAAAGACTACAAGGCCCTAGGACGGTTGGTGAAAGAGTCTGGGGCACAAGTTGTTTTCTCCTCCCTCCTTCCATTTTCAGGTGATGACGTGGGATGGAATAGTAGGATTCTCTCTATTAATGCCTGGCTACGAGACTGGTGCTACAGGCAGGGCTTTGGGTTCTTTGATAATAGCTGGTTTTATAAGACACCAGGCGTGATGGTAATACATGGGAAAGGTTTATGTCGTAGGGGCAAAAGGGTTCTGGGACAGGAATTAGCAGGGCTCATTCGGAGAGCTTTAAAGTAGATTTGAAGGGGGATGGGGTAGTAGCTGGGCTTGCACCACTGGGGCAACGCTCTAGTGTTGAGGTAGACCAGGAGGCCCCCCATCCCCCTGGGGTGAAATCGGTGTGCCCAGCTCGCTCCCTGAAATGCCTGTACACCAATGCACGCAGCATGGGGAATAAACAGGAGGAGTTGGAAATCCGTGTTCGGTCGGGGGGCTATGATTTAGTGGCAATTACAGAGACTTGGTGGGACGCCTCGCATGACTGGAATGTGGTCATGGATGGCTATGTCCTGTTCAGGAAAGACAGGCCACTAAGGAGAGGTGGTGGAGTTGCTCTTTATGTGAGTGAGCAGCTAGAACGTATTGAGTTCTGTGCAGGGGCGGATCAGGAGCGAGTTGAGAGTTTGTGGGTGCGAATTAAGGGGCAGGCTGGCAGGGGTGATACTGTTGTGGGTGTCTATTACAGGCCACCAGATCAGGGTGAGGAGGGTGATGAGGCCTTCTACAGGCAGCTGAGAGCAGTCTCGCAATTACAGGGCCTGGTTGTCGTGGGGGATTTCAACTACCCTGATATTTGCTGGGAGGCCTACTCAGCCAGCCATCGTCAGTCCAGGAGCTTCCTCCAGTGCATTGATGATAACTTTCTGATGCAAATGGTGGATGAGCCAAGTAGGAGAGGAGCGCTGCTGGATCTTATCCTCACTAACAAGGAGGGTCTGGATGAAGAGGTGAAGGTTGAGGGCAGCCTTGGTTGTAGTGACCATGAGATGGTAGAGTTCAGGATCTCATGTGGCAGGAACAGAATAGCTAGCAGAATCACAACCCTGAACTTCAGGAGGACCAACTTTGGCCTTTTCAAGCAATTGCTAGGGGAAATCCCATGGGACAGGGTACGAGAAGGTAAGGGGGCTCAAGATAGTTGGTTAGCATTCAAGGACTGCTTCTTCCGAGCTCAAGATCAGAGCATCCCAACAAGTAGGAAGTCAAGGAAGGGTACCAGGAGGCCTGCATGGTTAAACAGGGAACTGCTGGGCAAACTCAAGTGGAAGAAGAAGTTGTACAGATGATGGAAGGAGGGGCTGGCCACTTGGGAGGAATAGAAGTCTGTTGTCAGAGGATGTAGGGAGGCAACTAGGAAAGCTAAGGCCTCCTTGGAATTAAACCTTGCAAGAGAGGTCAAGGACAACAGAAAGGGCTTCTTCAAATACATTGCAGGTAAAGCCAACACTAGAGGCAATGTAGACCCACTGATGAATGAGGTGGGGGTCCTGGAGACAGAGGATAAAAAGAAGCCCCAGACCCCTGAGGCCTCAGAAGAAGTCAGGATAGAGGAGGAATCTGTCTTGGTTGATGAGGGCTGGGTCAGGGACCAATCAAGCAACCTGGACGTCCATAGATCCATGGGCCCTGATGGGATGCACCCGCGGATGCTGAGGGAGCTGGCGGAAGTCATTGCTAGACCACTCTCCATCATCTTTGCTAAGTCGTGGGCAACGGGAGAGGTGCCTGAGGACTGGAGGAAAGCGAATGTCACTCCAGTCTTCAAAAAGGGCAAGAAGGAGGATCGGGGTAACTATAGACCGCTCAGCCTCACCTCCATCCCCAGAAAGGTGATGGAACAACTTGTTCTTGGTGCTGTCTCTAGGCACATCAAGGATAGGGGGATCATTAGGGCACTCAGCATGGCTTCACCAAGGGGAAGTCATGCTCAACCAACTTGATAGCCTTTTATGAGGAAGTTACCCGGTGGATAGATGATGGTAAAGCTGTGGATGTGGTCTATCTCGATTTCAGTAAAGCGTTTGACACGGTCTCCCACAGCATCCTCGCAGCTAAACTGAGGAAGTATGGTCTGGATGATCGGGTAGTGAGGTGGATTGTGAACTGGCTGAAAGAAAGAAGCCAGAGAGTGGTGGTCAATGGGACAGAGTCCAGTTGGAGGCCTGTGTCTAGCGGAGTCCCTCAAGGGTCGGTACTGGGACCAGTTCTATTCAATATATTCATTAATGACTTGGATGAGGGAATAGAGTGCACTGTCAGCAAGTTCGCTGATGACACAAAACTGGGAGGAGTGGCTGACGCGCCGGAAGGCTGCGCAGCCATTCAGAGGGACCTAGACAGGCTGGAGAGTTTGGCGGGGAGAAATTTAATGAAATATAACAAGGGCAAGTGTAGAGTCCCGCATCTGGGCAAGAACAACCCCATGTACCAGTACAAGTTGGGGACAGACCTGTTGGAGAGCAGCGTAGGGGAAAGGGACCTGGGGGTCCTAGTGGACAACAGGATGACCATGAGCCAGCAGTGTGCCCTTGTGGCCAAGAAGGCCAATGGCATCCTGGGGTGTATTAGAAGGGGTGTGGTCAGCAGGTCGAGAGAGGTTCTCCTCCCCCTCTACTCTGCCCTGGTGAGGCCGCATCTGGAATATTGTGTCCAGTTCTGGGCCCCTCCGTTCAAGAAGGACAGGGAACTGCTAGAGAGAGTCCAGCGCAGAGCCACGAAGATGATTAAGGGAGTGGAACATCTTCCTTATGAGGAGAGGCTGAGGGAGCTGGGTCTCTTTAGCTTGGAGAAGAGGAGACTGAGGGGCGACCTCATTAATGTTTATAAATATGGAAAGGGCAAGTGTCATGAGGCTGGAGCCAGGCTCTTCTCAGTGACATCCCTTGACAGGACAAGGGGCAATGGGTGCAAGCTGGAACACAGGAGGTTCCACTTAAATATGAGGAAAAACTTCTTTACGGTGAGGATGACCAAACACTGGAACAGGCTGCCCAGAGAGGTTGTGGAGCCTCCTTCTCTGGAGACATTCAAAACCCGCCTGGACGCGTTCCTGTGTGATATGGTCTAGGGAATCCTGCTCCGGCAGGGGGATTGGACTAGATGATCTTTCGAGGTCCCTTCCAATCCCTAACATTCTGTGATTCTGTGATTCTGTGAATTGGAACATTGAATGCACTGTAAAGCTCAAAAGCCTAACTAAAATATAGTACTAAAATATTGCCCTTTGCATTTATCTAGCTATTTTCTTTCAGACAAAATAGCAATAACAGCTAATAACTCTTTAAAATGTGGGAAGCCTATTATGCCAGAGCAAGTGCCAAGAGGAACAGCTGAAGCTACTTGCTGCTCTCGCTGACTCATGTGATGCCACAGAGCTGTGCCCGAGCAATCAAGAGACGTGATGCCACACCCAGCAATCAAGAGATAAAACATCTCCAGGCTCAAGGAGAAGAGGACTGCTAACAGTTCTGCAGCAGCAGCGGCGGCGGCGACGACGACGACGACGACAACAACAACAACAACAACAACGATATTATCATTCATAGCTACTGCAGTGAAGTAACAACTTCGCCACGTTCCTCAGAACACATAGGCATATATTGTGAAAACCAGTTTGCGCATGAGCTCCGTCCAGCCCGCATCGACATCGGAAAGCAGTCCGTGACATTAAAGTGTAGTAGTTTTTCTCTCCTTTTAAATAGTTTTTTCATTTTTTCTCTTTCTTCTTGTTAATTCACCAAGACTTAAGGAGTATTCATTAAAAAAAATGGCTTTATTTTCTTTTCTATAGCATCCATAATCAGTGATTTTCAGGTGGAAGGTCTTTTCTCTGGGCAAGTTGTCATCCTCTAAGGAAAGTAACTCAGATGATTATGATTTTATATAAAAGAAAACTGATGACTATCGGTAAGTAAATATATCAAAAGAGTGGAATATTGAACCAAATTCACTCAGGCAATAATTTTGGGAGCTAAATGTGTGCCTCAGGGTTAGTTGATACAGACTACTTGTACTGTGCCCTTTCAGGACCGTTTTAAGGGACACAAATAGGTTCACTAGGAGATTTGGTTTCTGAGACAGAATTTTAGGTTTTACAAGATTTGAGCAAATGCAATTACAGAATCAACCAGGTCGGAAGAGACCTCTGGGATCATAGAGTCCAACCGTCACCCTGACACCATCCCGTCAACTAGACCATGGCACTAAGTGCCATGTCCAGTCTTTTCTTAAACACATCCAGAGATGGTGACTCCACCACCTCCCTGGGCAGCCCATTCCAATGTCTAATAACCCTTTCTGAAAAGAAATTCTTCCTAATGTCCAACCTGAACCTCCCCTGGCGAAGCTTGAGGCTATGTCCTCTTGTCCTATCGTTAGTTGCCTAGGAGAAGAGGTCGACTCAAACTTCACTACAACCTCCCTTCAGGTAGTTGTAGACTGCAATAAGGTCACCTCGGAGCCTCCTCTTCTCCAGGCTAAACAACCCCAGCTTCCTCAGCCATTCCTCGTAGGTCAGACCCTCCAGACCCTTCACCAACTTGGTCGCCCTCCTCTGGACTCACTCCAACACCTCAACATCTTTCTTGAAGTGCGGGGCCCAGAACTGAACACAGTACTCAAGATGCAGCCTCACCAGTGCCAAGTACAGAGGGACGATCACTTCCCTAGACCGGCTGGCTACACTATTCCTAATAGAGGCCAGGATGCCATTGGCCTTCTTGGCCACCTGGGCACACTGCTGGCTCATGTTTAGCTGGCTGTCGATCAGCACCCCCAAGTCTCTTTCCACCGGGCCGCTTTCTAACCCCTCTTCCCCCAGCCTGTAGCGCTGCATGGAGTTGTTGTGGCTGAAGTGTAAGACCCGGCACTTGTTTTTGTTGAACCTCATGCCGTTGGTCTCGGCCCATCTATCTAACCTGTCCAGATCCCTCTGTAGGGCCTTCCTACCCTCCAGCAGATCGACACTCCCACCCAGCTTGGTGTCATCTGCAAATTTGCTCAATCCCTACATCTAGATCATCTATAAAGATATTGAACAGCACCGGCCCCAGAACTGAGCCCTGGGGAACACCGCTAGTGACCGGCCACCAGTTGGACTTTGCCCCATTCACCACCACTCTCTGGGCTCGGCCATCCAGCCAGTTTTTAACCCATTTAAGAGTCCACCCATCCAAGTCCCGGGCAGCTAATTTGTCTAGGAGGATGCTGTGGGAGACAGTGTCCAATGCCTTACTGAAGTCTAGATAGACTACATCCACAGCCCTGCCCTCATCTACTAAGTGGGTCACTTGGTCATAGAAGGAGATCAGGTTGGTCAAGCAGGACCTACCTTTCATGAATCCATGTTGGCTGGCCCCAATGCCCTGATTGTCCTGCATGTGCCGTGTAATGGCACTCAGGATGATCTGTTCCATCACCTTGCCTGGCAACGAGGTCAGGCTGACAAGCCTATAGTTCCCTAGATCATCCTTCCGACCCTTCTTGTAGATGGGCGTTACATTTGCTAATTTCCAGTCAGCTGGAACTTCTCCAGTTAACCAGGACTGCCGGTAGATAATCGAGAGTGGTTTGGCAAGTTCATCTGCCAGTTCCTTCATTATTCTGGGGTGAATCCCATCCAGGCCCATAGCTTTGTGTGTGTCCAACTGGCACAGCAGGTCACTAACCGTCTCCTCCTGGATTACGGGGGGTTCACATGGCCCCCTTTCCCTAACTTCAGGCTCTGGGGGCCGAGTCTCCTGAGCCAACCGGTCTTGACATTAAAGACCGAGGCAAAGAAAGCATTGAACACCTCTGCCTTTTCCTCATCCCCTGACACTACACTACCCTCCTCATTCAGCAAGTGGTGGAGGCTTTCCTTGACCCTCCTTTTGCTGTTAATGTATTTGTAGAAGCTTTTTTTGTTATCTTTGACCGCAGTAGCCAAATCAAGCTCTAATTGAGCTTTGGCCCTTCTAATCTTCTCCCTACACGACCTGGCAACGTCCCTATAGACCTCCCAAGTTACCCGACCCTTCTTCCAGAGCAAATAGGCTCTTTTTTTTTCCATAAGTTCTAGCCTAAGTTCCCTGTTTAACCAGGCCAGTCTTTTTCCCCGATGGCTTGCCTTCCTACACACCGGGACAGCCTGCTCCTGAATATTTAGCAAATCCCTTTTGAAGCATGTCCAGCCTTCCTGGACTCCTTTGCCCTTCAGGACCGATTGCCAAGGGACTCGGTCCACCAGCCTCTTAAACAGGCTAAAGTCTGCCCGGCAGAAATCTAAGGCAGAAGTTCTGCTCTTGCCCCTCCTTACTTCCCCCACTATCGAAAACTCTAACATTTCATGGTCGCAAATTTAAAATTAAATTTGTTAAAACAAACAACAAAACAAAACAGTGTAAGGAAAAAGCACTGCAGAAGATAGGGATAAGGTTACTGTTAGTCAACAAAGAAAAAAAAAAGAAAACACTGTTTAAAAAAACCTCTTTCACATATATTTTTTCATTTGTAAAACAATGCTTAACACCCAGCTTTATGCTTTGATTTCCAGAGCAAAACTTTCTTTCCAGTTTCTTTCTGATTAGAATCAAATGCAAAATATTAATGAACTTTGTGAAAGTTTCTCAGGAAGGGTCAACTTTTGCCCTTCTACGTGGACCTCATTTTGGTGTCTGAAGTTACAATTTTGAAGCTTCTTGTAGAGAGTAAAATTATTATTAACAAAAAAAAAAAAAAAAAAGAGTGATCTGGGAAAATTCACCCTTAAGTCAGTATTGATCTCACTAAAGTATTCCTCTTGCTGTCTCACCTCCCTCTATTGAACACCTCCCAAGGTTCCCAGAGGCATGATTACAGTAAGTGCAAGGATTTAGATACCCTAAGAGATTTTGGACCAGAGGAGGGCCATGAAAATGATCAGAGGGCTGGAACACCTCTCCTATAAAGAAAGGCTTCCAACCCAAACCATTATATGATTCTATGATTTTATTTTACTAACATTTTGACTTGGATGTTTTCAACATATCATTCCTACATATACACTGCTCTGTGATGTGATGTATGACATAACGGATTTCTTCTGGGAAATCCGTATATGTATATATGGGAATATCCAAATAAGTACTGGAAGTCACATAATTATGTATCAAAGCCAGTAAAATATTATTTTAATTAAATAACAAGTTTCAACCTCATTTTAATGGTGAAGGGAGAACTTAGTTTAATAGAAGATATCTCTGTACGTTTAAATAAAGCTGAGTCCTTTTATTTTGGATGTGTATCGGAGAATGGGACATGGACTAAACATCTATTTCAGGGTAAATTACATAGTTCTCAAGAACAGGAACTGCAGCATTAGAATTTGAGTTTTCAGTTTGGGGAGGTTGGTTCTTATTTACAGTGTAAACAAAATTATTTTCGGGTTTGATTTCTTTTAATCATAAACAGCTGGTTGATGAAAGCTGGGAGATCACACCAGAAATGTGTCTTTATATGGTGACCTGTGCTTTTACTGTTTCCTGGATATCAGTTATAGTTACTAGTGCTATAACTGTGTCAAGACAAGATATTATGCTGTCTGAACTTTTAGACTTGGCAGGCTTTTGCTCTTCATCTTCTTCACTAACCATACTGTTCCTCAAAAAGTTGTAACCATTTTCATAGAGTATGAAATTTAATATTGCTAAAGGAAAGTAATCAAATGTTGCATGTAAGATCCCACAAAATCATGTGAGTTAAAATAAATAAACAAACAAACAAACATCCTTTTGTTAATAAAGATTACTGATTTACTAGGGAAAGAGAAATTGCTCCTATTCTGATTAGTTTACCTATTTGTATTTAAGGAAAACTGAGATCACAGAATGTTTATAAAACTTTCTTTTAAGCTACAGCATCTTCCTTTTCAAATGTAGTAAAGGTATCAATGTCATTGGAAAAGAGGTCTTATACTCCAACCTCCTGCTTGAAGCCAACACTAAGTCCTATTTGGTAATCAGAACCTCCAAAGATACATTTTATGGGTCTTGTCCCTTTTTATGTCATCTGTCTTGGCTTAAAAGTGTTTAGCTCCATCATGTCTGTAACTCCCCTTCAAGTGGTAGTATGCTGCTTTTAGATCACACCTTACATTTGTTTTCACTAGACTAAGCAAGTCCAGTTCCCTCTACCTCTCAATTTAGGGAGGGAGATCTAACCTCTCAACATCTTTGAAGCTTTCCTTCAATCCTCTCCCAGGGTGTATACAGAAAATTATTTCCAGGATGTTGTAAATATCTTGAACATCTTTACCACATCTTTATTTAGTATATATAATCCCAATACTAGAAGCTCAGGACAAAGTTAAACTAGCCCAGTCTTCTGTCTCTGACAGTACAAGACAAGTAGAGAAAACAGAAAACCACAGCAAATATATTGTAATCCTTTCTTCAGGATCATCCAGGATCCTCTTCTCACTCCACTAATCCACAGATTAGGACTTTTTGAGCTAAATTTTACACCTGTATGTTTGTATTCAACAGCCCTTGTTGGATCGTGCTTCCTTGAATACTTCTAGATATTTTCTGCATCCTTTTCTGAGTCTCCAGCAATGAGTTCTGCAATTTAAACACAAATCCAAGAAAAATGTTCTTTTCTTTGAATAAAGATCAATTAGGGGAAGAAAGATGATGTTGAAACAGCCTAAAGAAGAAAAAGTCTGTGACAATAAGCTTAAGAAGTCAGGATAGAAGTATTTCTTAGAAATGTCACATAACAAAACTACTACTTTAATGAGAGGAAAAAACATACACCGAGGCAGGAGGACTGTTCAGTGACAAGTTTATTCCATTTAATAAAATAAAATATTTAAAATGTACTTGAAGAATATTGTTTAGAATTAGGCACTCAAAAGAACTGAAATTAGTACTTAGGCATAAATGGTTAATAATTTAGGTTTAATATTCAGGATGAGTTCAGGTTTTACAGGTTTAATATAAAACAAAAAAGTTTAGAATATTGTTCATTTTCTTCTTGCATTCATTTCAAAAGATTATTACAGAATCACAGAATCACAGAACATTAAGGATTGGAAGGGACCTTGAAAGATCATCTAGTCCAATCCCCCTGCCGGAGCAGGATTGCCTAGACCATATCACACAGGAACGCGTCCAGGCGGGTTTTGAATGTCTCCAGAGAAGGAGACTCCACAACCTCTCTGGGCAACCTGTTCCAGTGTTCGGTCACCCTCACCGTAAAGAAGTTTTTCCTCATATTTATGTGGAACCTCCTGTGTTCCAGCTTACACCCATTGCCCCTTGTCCTGTCAAGGGATGTCACTGAGAAGAGCCTGGCTCCATCCTCATGACACTTGCCCTTTCCATATTTATAAACATTAATGAGGTCACCCCTCAGTCTCCTCTTCTCCAAGCTAAAGAGACCCAGCTCCCTCAGCCTCTCCTCATAAGGGAGATGTTCCACTCCCTTAATCATCTTCGTGGCTCTGCGCTGGACTCTCTCTAGCAGTTCCCTGTCCTTCTTGAACCGAGGGGCCCAGAACTGGACACAATATTCCAGATGCGGCCTCACCAGGGCAGAGTAGAGGGGGAGGAGAACCTCTCTCGAACTGCTAACCACATCCTTTCTAATACAACCCAGGATGCCATTGGCCTTCTTGGCCACAAGGGCACACTGCTGGCTCATGGTCATCCTGCTGTCCACTAGGACCCCCAGGTCCCTTTCCCCTACGCTGCTCTCCAACAGCTCTGTCCCCAACTTGTACTGGTACATGGGGTTGTTCTTGCCCAGATGCAGGACTCTACACTTGCCCTTGTTATATTTCATTACATTTCTCCCCGCCCAACTCTCCAGCCTGTCTAGGTCCCTCTGAATGGCTGCGCAGCCTTCCGTTGTGTCAGCCACTCCTCCCAGTTTTGTGTCATCAGCGAACTTGCTGACAGTGCACTCTATTCCCTCATCCAAGTCATTAATGAATATATTGAATAGTACTGGTCCCAGTACCGACCCTTGAGGGACTCCGCTAGACACAGGCCTCCAACTGGACTCTGTCCCATTGACCACCACTCTCTGGCTTCTTTCTTTCAGCCAGTTCACAATCTACCTCACTACCCGATCATCCAGACCACACTTCCTCAGTTTAGCTGCGAGGATGCTGTGGGAGACCGTGTCAAACGCTTTACTGAAATCAAGATAGACCACATCCACAGCTTTACCATTATCTATCCACCGGGTAACATCCTCATAAAAGGCTATCAAGTTGGTTAAGCATGACTTCCCCTTGGTGAAGCCATGCTGAGTGCCCCTAATGATCCCCCTATCCTTGATGTGCCTAGAGACAGCACCAAGAACAAGTTGTTCCATCACCTTTCCGGGGATGGAGGTGAGGCTGAGCGGTCTATAGTTACCCGGGTCCTCCTTCTTGCCCTTTTTGAAGACTGGAGTGACATTCGCTTTCCTCCAGTCCTCAGGCACCTCTCCCGCTGCCCACAACTTAGCAAAGATGATGGAGAGTGGCCTAGCAATGACTTCCGCCAGCTCCCTCAGCATCCGCGGGTGCATCCCATCAGGGCCCATGGATTTATGGACATCCAGATTGCTTAATTGGTCCCTGACCCAGCCCTCATCAACCAAGACAGATTCCTCCTCTATCCTGACTTCTTCTGGGGCCTCAGGGGTCTGGGGCTCCTCACGACAGCCTCCAGCACTATAGACAGAGGCAAAGAAGGCATTCAGTAACTCCGCCTTCTTTTTATCCTCTGTCTCCAGGACCCCCACCTCATTCATCAGTGGGCCTACATTGCCTCTAGTGTTGGCTTTACCTGCAATGTATTTGAAGAAGCCCTTTCTGTTGTCCTTGACCTCTCTTGCAAGGTTTAATTCCAAGGAGGCCTTAGCTTTCCTAGTTGCCTCCCTACATCCTCTGACAACAGACTTCTATTCCTCCCAAGTGGCCAGCCCCTCCTTCCATCATCTGTACACCTTCTTCTTCCACTTGAGTTTGCCCAGCAGTTCCCTGTTTAACCATGCAGGCCTCCTGGTACCCTTCCTTGACTTCCTACTTGTTGGGATGCTCTGATCTTCGAGCTCGGAAGAAGCAGTCCTTGAATGCTAACCAACTATCTTGAGCCCCCTTACCTTCTCGTACCCTGTCCCATGGGATTTCCCCTAGCAATTGCTTGAAAAGGCCAAAGTTGGCCCTCCTGAAGTCCAGGGTTGTGATTCTGCTAGCTATTCTGTTCCTGCCACATGAGATCCTGAACTCTACCATCTCATGGTCACTACAACCAAGGCTGCCCTCAACCTTCACCTCTTCATCCAGACCCTCCTTGTTAGTGAGGATAAGATCCAGCAGCGCTCCTCTCCTACTTGGCTCATCCACCATTTGCATCAGAAAGTTATCATCAATGCACTGGAGGAAGCTCCTGGACTGAGGATGGCTGGCTGAGTAGGCCTCCCAGCAAATATCAGGGTAGTTGAAATCCCCCACGACAACCAGACCCTGTAATTGAGTGACTGCTCTCAGCTGCCTGTAGAAGGCCTCATCACCCTCCTCACCCTGATCCGGTGGCCTGTAATAGACACCCACAACAGTATCACCCCTGCCAGCCTGCCCCTTAATTCGCACCCACAAACTCTCAACTCGCTCCTGATCCGCCCCTGCACAGAACTCAATACGTTCTAGCTGCTCACTCACATAAAGAGCAACTCCACCACCTCTCCTTAGTGGCCTGTCTTTCCTGAACAGGACATAGCCATCCATGACCACATTCCAGTCATGTGAGGCGTCCCACCAAGTCTCTGTAATTGCCACTAAATCATAGCCCCCCGACCGAACACGGATTTCCAACTCCTCCTGTTTATTCCCCATGCTGCGTGCATTGGTGTACAGGCATTTCAGGGAGCGAGCTGAGCACACCGATTTCACCCCAGGGGGATGGGGGGCCTCCTGGTCTACCTCAACACTAGAGCGTTGCCCCAGTGGTGCAAGCCCAGCTACTACCCCATCCCCCTTCAAATCTACTTTAAAGCTCTCCGAATGAGCCCTGCTAATTCCTGTCCCAGAACCCTTTTGCCCCTACGACATAAACCTTTCCCATGTATTACCATCACGCCTGGTGTCTTATAAAACCAGCTATTATCAAAGAACCCAAAGCCCTGCCTGTAGCACCAGTCTCGTAGCCAGGCATTAATAGAGAGAATCCTACTATTCCATCCCACGTCATCACCTGAAAATGGAAGGAGGGAGGAGAAAACAACTTGTGCCCCAGACTCTTTCACCAACCGTCCTAGGGCCTTGTAGTCTTTCTTCATCCCCCTCAGACTACGGGATGCAGCTTCTTCCCCACCTGTCTGGAAGATCAGCAGGGGGTAGTAGTCTGTGGCCTTCACCAGGTTGGGGAGTTGCCTGGTGATATCCCTGATTCGGGCTCCAGGCAGGCTGCAGACCTCCCTGTGATGGGGGTCAGCTCTGCATATTGGGCCCTCAGTTCCCTTTAGGAAGGAGTCTCCAACCACTAAGATTCTTCTCTTCTTCCTTGTGGAGGAGGTAGCTATACACTTGTCAGGTTTTTCTGACTGTGGTGGGACCTCTGATATAGGTTGCCTCTCCACCACATCCCCATTGGACCGGCTGTATTCCACTAGGGCTTCATATCTATTGCTCAGAGGCACCTGAGGAGGCAAAGTAGGCAAGGAGGGCACTCGCCTTTTGCCACGGCCATAGACTTGCCTCCACTCACTCCTCTCCTCTAAGTTATTGTTTTCCACCTGAGAGGGGCAGAGTACAGGGGTCCCTCGATCCTGGGAGCTCTCCGGCAGGTGCTCCCATTTTTGTTGCAGGGAGGGCAGAGCCTGGCTCCACCAGTCTATCTCCATTTCAGCCTCCCGAATGCTCCTAAGCCTTTCTACTTCGGCTTGAAGCCTTTCAACCTGGCTTTGCAGCTGTGCCGCTCGGCCGAGCAGATCATCTACCTGCTCACAGTGCACTCAGCCCCCTGTCACCACAGAGACGCTGTAGCATTCCCTACAGCCTGCAACCTGCACCATTGCCTCCTTCCGTGGGAGCTCTGTCTGGGTTCCCACATCCATTTTGGTCTTCTTCCGCCGTCAATATAAAAAATTAAAAATAACAGTTATCTTTTTGTACAAATTTAAAATGAATGTTTAAAATGAATGTTTAAAATGAATGTTTAAAATATCTTTGTAGCAATTAATAATGGTTCTGAGACACATCTTTCATTAATTTGTATTGGAGGCATAATAAAATCACAGGGCTATTTCTAGGTTGTCATGTAATAAACATAGTCTTCAAAACTGTATGGATCAGATGAAAGAAAATTACTTTTATTTAAAATAAAATGGTGCTTCAAGACCTTTGGGATATGAAAATAGCTTTCATAATGGATCAAGATGCAGTAACATGTTCTTTTGTCTTTTTGTCATGTGCAATCCTGACATCTATTTTAACAGTGCATACATAATTAACATTAGTGATATGACAAGTCTGTGAATTTACCTGGCTTTAGCTACCATTTTATTTTTAAATATGAATTCATGATAAACATTCAATCTTTCCATGCTAAATTAAAAATTCACTAGTATAACAATTCTAGTTCATTTCTGGAATCAGGGATATTTGAGTGATAAAATTACTTACATGTCAATAAGAAAAGTTTTTAGAACTGTTAATGTTGTGCCCAGAATCTTGAATTCACTATCGCAGACATGTCTGGTAACTGTTTGCCAGTGATTTTGTAGTTAGTTCAAGTAATCTACAGAGAACCCTTTTTTCTTTATCTTTGGCATTTCATAATTAGTTCAGTTTCTAAATACCACAAGCCAGACTCTCATCTCTTCTATCAATGAAAAACATTTTATAGCTATGTGAGAGCAGAAAAACACATTATGCCTTTTTCTGTCAATAAAAAGTTTTTAAGAAAACTTTGAAAAAAACCATAAAAATCTTGCAATATATTATGAATGTTGTCCTTAAAATGTGGACTTCTATAGATAATAGAAATGTCAATCTTGAAAGCATTTCACATATTCAAATTTTGTAGAAAACTTTATTTTTAGAGATTGATTTTTATTTTGTTAAATGAAAAATATTTTATTCAAATTTCTGTTTATTACTTTATGCTATCACATATAATAAAAAAAGTTCACTGAAAACTTGTATCAAAATTAGCAATTAATATTTTATAATTGAAAAAGAAAAAAAAAGAGATGTCTAAATATAGTGAGAAGATTTGTTAACTAAGTTTCAGCTGAAAAGCCTGCGTGAAGGACTTTTGATAAAACTAGAATTTTGGCTAGCAATTTTCCTTTTAAAAAGGTACAGAACCAACTCAGAGTTCCATGTGAAAATGCATCTAAACCCACAATTCTTATTTTAGAATTAAAGAGGATTGCTGTATCTCTGGCAACATAGTCTTTTCCTCTGTCTCTGAGCACAATAAAGTATTGCTATCTGAAAAAAATAAGCCCAATTATTCCACTTTTCTGAATTCTCAAGCTTTTATCTCCCTTCTCACTCCCTGAGTCTGCTCATAATTTCCATTATTTCCTTAGCTCCAAAATAGCTTCAGTCTTCATGAATTCAGTTTTCACTGCATCTCTCTCTCACGCAGAATATTACTACTTTAGAAAAGATTGAAAGCATTTATTCTATTATTAACTGTGATATCCAGCAAGACACCCTGATCAGGCCTAAAGAACCCTAGAAACAGTGGAAAAAAAAAAGAATAAACAGAGTCCCTACCCTACAGATATTCAAGCTCTGTACTGTCAGTCATTACTTTCCTTCCAAAGTATGAGAAATAAAGTTATTTTCTTATTCTAGCTGCATAATTGGTCCCAAGAGCCTTGATCAGAAACTGAAACAATTCCGTTGTCTCATTGAATGTATTAATTTAGCAACCTTGCAGCACTGTTGTAAAAATTTACCTGCCTTGACGTATAAGCTACTTGCCCACTCTTCACCTCAATAACTGATGACCATTAAAAAAAACCAAAATAACCCTATTGCTACTTTATTTGTCTTTAAAAAAAAAGGAAATCACTTCCTCTGGGCAAATGGGCAATTAAAAATCAATTGATTCATAATGAGTATACAATAATACCCCCCTAAATGCATTAGGACTCTTAACTACAGAATAATGCCACTTTGGGCAGTATACTGTTTAATTTTAGCACTTCCAATGCTATAAACCAACTCTCTCCTTTCACTCCGGTTTTAAAGCAGAATACTGTAATCCAACACAAACTTTTTTTGGCATGCTGATGGCCTTAGTATTTAATAAGTTGGTCTTTTTTTCCTCAGATTCTGATGGTTTTCCTAACTTTTTCTCCATTACAAGACTTAACCCGCTAAGTTAAATGAAGAACTGCTGACCTTAAAATCAATTACAGCAATAACTTAAGTTCATAGTGATGCGTCTTCAAAATCTTAAGCCATTATTTCATGGTTCAAACAGCTTTCCAAAATGCTATATTAATAACAATAAACAGTGAATAAGAGACAAATTCCTGAAGATAAAATAGTACCTCCTGGGACAAAACAGGAGTAATGATGTCTTCATATTAAAGGATGAATCAAAGTTCTCTACTTTTACATTACATTTTAAATTTTAATTTGCAAAACAAATCATTGAAATAGAAAAAAAATGATGCTGAATATTTTGAGCATTGTTTGAATACTGATAAATTTATGCTGGTTTTATAAAATGGGCAATAATACAAGGAAATAGAATGTCACAAATACTTCTGACCTTTTGTCTTTTTCAAGAAACTTCAACAATTTTATGGCCTGTCCTTGCTCTTATTCACTTTGCATAATGCATACTAATTGCTTGAATAATAACTGTAGACCCAGTAGTTATTATCTAAAATCTAAAAAATATGTGGTGTCCTAACACTCTGTACTACTGAAATTATTCTTGGTTGCATGTCTCAAAATATAAGATGACAACTCAGGATGCTGTTTTCATCATGGGGAGCAATGAGGATTATTTTGAGTGCACTAACCAGATCTAGTCAAAACATTTTTGACAAATATCTTCCCATTAGAATGTGCTTCTCTGTCCAAGATGTATCTATTTAGACATGGTTTTTAATGGGTACCTTTTTGATGTTCATAGTTTCCTAGGCTCTGCTGCACCGGCTGTGATGAGAAACAATGCAGGGGGGGAAGAGGAAACAAAATTTGTGACATACACTTTTATAAGTCATTGCTTTTGCAACCGTATTGACTGTTTTGTTCAGATTCCAGTATTGGATTCCTCCCACTCTCCAACACAGAGCTTTGACAGTGGAAAGTTGTAGTTAAATACGGCTGTTATCATACAACAAGCTCTCACATGTTACACTGGTAATTTTGAAAACAGAGGTAGAATATTAGAAATTAGTGAAGCATGTTAGTCATCCACATTATTCAGAACAGTTGAGATGATCAAGTGGCCCTAGCTGCACAGGGCTGGTTTGTTTGTTTCTCCGCCTTCTCATTTCCCAGAAGGTATATACTTCCCTCTGACTCTGCAATCACAGAATCACAGAATCAACCAGGTTGGAAGAGACCTCAGGGATCATCGAGTCCAACCGTTGCCCTGACACCACCCTGTCAACTAGACCATGGCACTAAGTGCCATGTCCAGTCTTTTCTTAAACACATCCAGAGATGGTGACTCCACTACCTCCCTGGGCAGCCCATTCCAATGTCTAATAACCCTTTCTGAAAAGAAATTCTTCCTAATGTCCAACCTGAACCTTCCCTGGTGAAGCTTGAGGCTGTGTCCTCTTGTCCTGTCGCTAGCTGCCCGGGAGAAGAGGCCGACTCCCACTCCACTACAACCTCCCTTCAGGTAGTTGTAGACTGCAATAAGATCACCAAGGAAAACCAGATCTGTATCTTCTTATCACTGCTTTTATTTAAAAAAAAAAAAACAGGAAGAAAAATAGTAATAACAAAAAACTAAAATCACAGTATGAATTTATCTTGATAGGCATGGCATTGATCACGATCTTTTGCTGTAAGTGAGGGCTCAGTTTCAGCTGCTCCAAACAGAGTTTTAGCAGCATAGAATGAAGCAAAATCAAGATTGAGCTGAAAAGGAGAGGCATCAAGATGGAGAAAAGATTTAACGGAGCAACAAACAAGACTTACTAAAGGGAAGACATAACTCAGTGATATTTTGGCTGGAGTACTGGTATAAAAAAAAAAAAACCAAAACAAAACCAGGAGAAAAGGAGGAGGAAGTCTTATGTTTCAGGGCAACAGGATGAGAAGGGTTTTTTTCTGTGTGCAGTTTAGTTTCAGTTCGGGTTGGAACATTTTATTTTTGCAATTTTTTTCTTTATCTGGAGGGTTGGATGAAACAACTACAGACAATGACAGAAAAGTATGCTGCAAGGACAAGTTCTAATGCCAGCAGGAAAAAAAGAACAAGACCATATCCTATTAGGTCATACCAACATAAGACAGTGTGATGGATGATAAGTGAAATAAGAATAAACAAATAAAAAAGAAAACTGATAATAATTTATCTTCTTCTAAAGAGAGAAAACACCAGTATCTTTTGAGTCTTATTAAAGTAGGAACATAGAAAAAAAATACTTCTACCATTTCATTTAAAAAGACTAATCATACTTATACAAACATTGAGACAGATAATAATTAAGAAAACACTTATGTCGATGTTTATATATACATATATATGAACACATGTACATACATAAATTCTGCAGTCTGCTCAAACAACAAAAAATGCTTTTAATCAGTCCCTTTGGTGTTGTCTGGATTATAGCAAGCACTCAATGTAACAAATCTAAGCTGGCAGCTTGGAGATCTGCGTGTTGGTTTGAAAGCTTACAACTTTCATCACAAGTATGTATCTACCTGCATAGAACAGAGACACTTGGTGCAACTAGACCTTTAAGTAAACCATCACTCACCTCATTTACAATGCAACTGAAACTGCAAGCCTGTGCCTGAACAAAATTTTGAAAATAAGCAGTGCAATCTCCACCTGGAGTAATGATGAAGTTTGAATGAGAAGCTCGGAGTAGGTTAGATTATCTTGAGTCATGAGTACTCCACAGTAATTACTGGAAGCAAGCCTCTACTTTCAGTATATACTGCACAGATGTGACAGTCCTTCCTACCTGTTAAATGTCTACCACCAGGCTTGTTTTGTGCAAGTTTTTCACAGAAACACGGAATCACAGAATGGTTTTGGTAGGAAATGACCTTTAAGATCATCGAGTCCAACCATTAACCTAGCGCAGCCAAGTCAACCACTAAACAATATCCCTAAGCACCACATCCACACATCTTTTACATACCTTCAGGGATGGCAACTCAACCACTTCCCTGGGCTGCCTGTTCCACTGCTTGATAACCCTTCCAGTGAAGAAATTTTTCCTAATATCCAATCTAAACCTCCTCTGGCGCAACTTGAGGCCATTTCCTCTCATCCTATCGCTTGGTACATGGGAGAAGAGACTAACAACCTCCTTGCTACAACCTTCTTTCAGGTACTTGCAGACAGCAATAAGGTCTCCCCTCAGCCTCCTTTTCTCCAGACTAAACAACCCCAGTTCCCTCAGCCGCTCCTCATAGCGCTTTTTCTCCAGACCCTTCAACAGCTTCATTGCCCTTCTTTAGACTTGCTCCAGCACCTCAATGTCTTTCTTGTACTGAGGGGCCCAACACTGAACACAATATTTAAGATGTGGCCTCACCAGTGACAAGTACAGGGCGATCACTTCCCTAGTCCTACTGGCCACACTATTTCTGATACAATCCAGGATGCTGTTGGCCTTCTTGGCCACCTGGGCACACTGTTGGCTCATATTCAGCTGGCCATCAATCAACACCCCCAGGTCCTTTTCCACCAGGCAGCTTTCCAGCCACTCTTCCCCAGGCCTGTAGCATTGCATGGGGTTGTTGTGTCCCAAGTGCAAGACCTGCAACTTAGCCTTGTTGAACCTCATACAATTGGCCTTGGCCCATCGATCCAACCCGTCGAGATCCCTCTGCAGAGCCTTCCTACCCTCCAGCAGATCAACACTCCCGCCCAACTTGGTGTCATCTACAAACTTACTGAGGGTGCACTCAATCCCCTTGTCCAGTTCATTGATAAAGATATTGAACAGAACTGGCCCCAACACTGAGCCCTGGGGAACACCACTTGTGACCAGCCACCAACTGTATTTAACTCCATTCACAACAACACTTTGGGCCCGACCATCCAGCCAGTTATTTACCCAGCAAAGCGTATGCCCATCTAAGCCATGAGCAGTCAGTTTCTCCAGGAGAATGCTGTGGGAGTCTCTGTCAAAGGCTTTACTAAAGTCCAGGTAGACAATATCCACAGCCTTTCCTTCATCCAGAAGGCAAGTCATCTTGTCATAGAAGGAAATCAGGTTAGTTAAGCAGGACCTGCCTTTCATAAACCCATGCTGACTGGGCCTGATCGCCTGGTTATCCTGTACATGCCCCATGACAGCACTCAAGATGACCTCCTCCATAATCTTCCCTGGAACCGAGGTCAGACTGACAAGCCTGTAGTTCCCCAGATCCTCCTTCTGGCCCTTCTTGTAGATGGGCATCACATTAGTTAATTTCCAGTCACCTGGGACCTCCCCAGTTAGCCAGGACTGCTGATAAATGATGGAAAGTGGCCACTACCAAATGGCAGTGGCCAGCAGTGTTTCTGTCCATATAAAATTAATGATATTCTGGAATAGGACAAAAATACTCCAGGCACGCCAAAAAATTTTCATTCTGAGATGCAGTGTAACCCAGGGGTCAGTACTGGATCCAATACTGCTTAACATCAGTGATCTGGATGATGGGACCAAGTGCACCTTCAGCAAGTCTGTGATAAGTAATTGGTACAACTGTTGGTTGTGCTACCATTGAGAGTGAACTCAGCAGGCCAGATGCATGAGCAGACAGAAATCTCATTAAGTTAAACAAAGAAAGAAATAACCTCAGGCACCAGTACATACTTGGGGCTGACTGCCGGAAAGCAGCTTTGATGAGAAGGACCTTGGGGTACTAGTGGACAGCAAGTTGAATATAAGCCAGCAATGCACCCTTGTGGCAAAGGTGGTCAACAGTCCTGGGCAGAATTAGGATGATCATTGCCAGCAGGTCAAGGAACGTCATTTTTTCCCATCTCCTCAGCACTACTGAGGCCACATCTGGAGTACTGTGTCCAGTTCTGGGGTCTGCAGTACAAGAGAGGCATGGATGTACTGGAGTGAGTCCACCACGGGGCTACAAATATTATTAAGGGAGTGGAGTATCTTTTACAGAGGAAAAGCTGAGAGAGCTGGAACTGATGAATGCTTCGCTTCAGAACCACTTCAGAACTACTAAACCTCCTTTTTAAATGGTTTATCTTGACAGAGTTCCCTAGAGTGGTCCATAAAAGCATGAGAGTGAGCTATCAGCTGAGCAGTGAGAACAAAAAGAGATCCAGAAATTGAGTTAGCTCTATGGCCCTCTATTATTTAACAATGTAGACCTGAACTATCTTGAAAACAGGAGAAATGTATAAAGCTGGCCAGAGTAATGGTTTTCATAAAATCACAGAATGGTTTGAGTTGGAAGGGACCTTAAAGATCATCTAATTCCAACCCCCCTGCCACAGGCAGGGACACTTTTCCTCTAGACCAGGTTGCTCAAAGCCCCATCCAATCTGGCCTTGAACACTTCCAGAGAAGGGGTATCACAGCTTCCCTGGGCAACTTCTTCCAGTGTCTCACCACCCTCACAGGAAATAATTTCTTCCTAATATCTAAACTAAATCTACCCTCTTTCAGTTTAAAACTGTTCCCCTCTCATTCTATCACTACTTGCCCTTGTAAAAAGTCCCTTCCAGCTTTTCTGTAGGCCCACTTTAGGTACTGGAAGGCTGCTATAAGGTCTCCCCAGAACCTTCTCTTGTCCAGGCTGAACACCCCCAACTCTCTCAGCCTCTCTTCATAGGAGAGGTACTCCAGCCCTCTCATCATCTTCATGGCCCTCCTCTGGACTCGCTCCAACAGCTCCATATCCTTCTTAAGTTGAGGGCCCCAGAGCTGGATGCAGTCCTCCAGATGGGGTCTCACAAGAGCAGAGTAGAGGGGGAGAATTACCTTCCTCAACCTGTTGGCCATGCTTCTTTTGATGTAGCCCAGGATACAGTTGGCCTTTTGGACTGCAAGCACATGTTGCCAGCTCATGTTGAGCTTCTCGTCAACCATCACCCCTAAGTTCTTCTCCTTAGGGCTGCTCTCAATCCATTCTCCGCCCAGCCTGTATTTGCGCTTGGGATTGCCCTGACCCACATGCAGGACCTTGCACTTGGCTCCGCCTGGACGCGTTCCTGTGTGATATGGTCTAGGTAATCCTGCTCCGGCAGGGGGATTGGACTAGATGATCTTTCGAGGTCCCTTCCAATCCCTAACATTCTGTGATTCTGTGTGATTCTGTGATTCTCACAGGCCCAGCTTTCAAGCCTGTCAAGGTCCCTCTGGATGGCATCCCTTCCCTCCAGTGTATCGACCGCACCACACAGCTTGGTGTCATTGGCAAACTTGCTGAGGGTGCACTCAATCCCACTGTCCATGTCGCCGACAAAGATGTGACACAAGACCAGTCCCAATACCGACCCTGAGGAACGCCACTTGTCGCTGGTCTCCACTTGGACATCGAACTGTTGACCGTAACTCTTTGAGTGCGACCATCCAGCCAATTCCTTATCCACCAAGTGGTCCATCCATCAAGTCCATGTCTCTCTAATTTAGAGACAAGGATGTCATATGGGACAGTGTCAAATGCTTTGCACAAGTCCAGGTAAATGATACCAGGACGCTGTAACCCTGTCATAGAAGGCCATCAAATTTGTCAGGCACGATTTTATAACATGAAACTGAGGGTTAGTGTATCATGACTTCATCATGGCATGAAAACTAGGAGGAGAGTTTTGAAGGTGCAAAGCAGGTTGTGGTAGCATGAGAGAACCATGTGGGGAAGAGAGGTCATCTGTTACTACTCCAGAGCCCATATATATTAGTGACTGATTCAAAACAGCTGATCTTTAGGTTTATTATCACTTCCTTCACTCTTCTTGAAAGATCTGTTTCCATGCATGTACTAGTCAATCTGTGCTATGGCATGTATGGGATACTTCTGTGTCTTATGCAATTAGCCTCAGAAATTCCTTTTAATTTCATCTAAAATTCTAATTTGGACGTGGAAACCTTACAGGAAAACACTTGCATGAAAGGTTTGATTTTCCTTCTGGGAAAGGAAATGGCAAGTAAGTGCATTTTGAGTATTTATTATGTATTAGATGATTAAAAGCAAAACACACCCAAAAAGAGAAGGCAGAACTGTCCTTTTGCACGTGAGTGCCTTAGCCAGAACTTTGTGAATCATTTGTAAGGATACACTAAACTTTGTTTTTATTTTAAAAGTATTAAATCTTTAAAAAGTCACTGCACTGGAGTAGAAAGGTTCCTCTTTCCTGTTTTATTTCTGGTCTCAGTTACTCCTGCATTCTTGATTGCTGAGGGGCTGGGTTTGAATGGTACATCCATTTACCTGGAATGATTCTTTTTTAATGATACTTTATTTTCCTGAGATGATGGGGATGCATCTTTAAAACCTGTACAGTCATCTTGATCTGAGGACAACATACTAACTATTAATCTCCTGTGTATAAAAGATCAGCATCACTACAGACAAATGCAGTCTGAAAAAAACTAAACATATAATGCAAAGGAGAACTGGTTTCGCACAAATTCTAGAATATAATAGACTTTATGTGAGAAAGAAGTTAATATACCCTTAGACCAAAGTATCTAAGCATAGGTATTTAAGCTAGAACACCTCAAGATACTAGACAGTTGCCTGAAGACAGAACTAAGGGGCATTTAGACTCCTAAGTCTTCATTTAAATTAACTTTGCAGATCTCTATTTATTGCTGCATCACCTAAAGAGGAAAACTAGAAGTAACTTTTACAGAATTCCTTTCACATAAAGCCACAAATAGGACCACCAGCTATTAAGTGCTTTTGCATTAATGTATGCTGCAAACTATGTAACATTTTGTATTCACAGAAAATCAGGAATATTAATTAAAGCACAAATTATCTGAAGATCACTTTGAACATTTTGTGTTATTTCCTGTTGCAATATCTCTTATGGAGTCAGGCTGTGAAATGGCTTATGAGACCATGACAGTGTGATGAATTGACTAAAACCTTATGGCTTGGTTTGAGCAAAGTTCCAACTTTGGACACTACACAAAGTTTTCAAATTTATGTATATATATCTTGTGAATTTTTACAAGGTAATAAATGTAATGATTAGACTAGCTGGATTATTCAAATTCAATCAAATGGAGCTGCTGGAGCTCTTTGTGACTTCGTTATAAAAGAAACAAAACAACAAAATAATTTTTATTTTTCATTTCATGTGAGTTAGGATAGTACTTTAGAAGAAATTTCAAAACTGAACTTTAGAAAAAATGCCATTTGAGATTCTTGAGCAAAATCCATCTTAGCAAAGAATTCTGCCAACTAGTACATATACCCTCTTTCCATGCCATCTTTCAAGTAAGAAAGAGGTTTAGGAATATCTTCATAAGACAGTTTCCGTGCAAAGATAAAAAATTAAGCGTTCCAACTGTAGCGTTTAAATTCTCTTTTTCATAGAAACGAGTTGCTTGCTTTTTGTTATCTGCAAATCTTGTGCAAAGTGCAATTTAATAACAACACTATCATCAGCTAATAAAACTCAGGATTCTAAATTTTTTGTCAGAAAATGGTCCAGTTCTCTCAGCCAATTAAATTTGAATGATTTACCAGACACATTTCTTATCCAATGCAGTAGAATGTATCTTATATGTCTGTAGTTGCATTTGTTTTCTCCTTCAGTTTCTTGATAAAACAGCATCCTTTATTTCTCCTGCTACTTATTTTCCAGCCTGTTTCAATTTCTATCCATAACTCTTTCCCAGATTTATTTCTGTGTTTTTTATTCTGTTTGATCTTTCTGAGGAAACAAACACTGCATTTTTTTAAGACCAAGGAAGAATTAGGAGTAAATTTTATCTTAACTTTGATAATTATAGCATCTCATATAAACCATTTTTTTTAGTTTTTCCTTGTTGAAAACAGCCAATAGTGAAGTACTGTTACTTTATTATACTATCAGCTACAGCAAAATCAACTCCTTAAATCAAAGTCATTGAAGAGATTAAAACCTCGGGAGGTGATACACAGAGCCTTACACTTCTCAACTGTGATTAATATGGTCTTAAAAAACATTTGAATCTTGGTGTTTAAATTATATTGATCTCAGTCACACATTTCATTACCATTGACAAATTCAGATAAGACTAAGTTCTTTTTATGACTAATGATAAAATCTTAAATACAAGCACTCCTACTGATAAGGGTCTAGGTTATTATTTTATCGTTCTTTATGATTAACCTTTTTGTCTTTAAAACTAAAGGTATGTCTACAGAGAATGAGGACAGCTGTGATGACAGAACTGAGGGGAACAGTGTTTCACTTTTGATTCTGCAGTAGCTTGTGTGTAGTGTTCAAATGTGTAAGTTGCAGTATCTGATATTCTGGCTTAGCAAGAGGCCATACTGCTTCTCTAAGGTTTCTTTGATGCTGCCAGTGAACCGTTGTCACTTGTAGCAGTTCAGCTCAATAAGAGCCATGAAATAGTGGGAACTACTACATTCATTGATTATCATATGAACATCTCTAGAAGTGAGCAAAGGTTTATTCAATGTCAGCTATTAAACAATGAAGACCAAAACAATATTAATTAAGAGACTTAATGAATTGTGCTTAACCCTAAATTGAAAATATTTTGTCTCTTGTTCAGTTAAAGAACTGTAAAGATGACATCTATAATTTTCACATTCTGTCACTGTTCTCCCTCCATTAACAAATTATTCAGATGGGCTGCGATAACTGCATGATTAAACTGATTTGAAGATGAAATAAGCTGCAGCAGTGTCTGTTTATGAATATTTGTGCCTTCCTACTATATCACCTGATGAAACATTGAAAGTAGGAATGATGGCAATAACAAGTGCATTTTTGATACAATTAGCCTACCAGTTGTATTATAATATTTGTTAGTTTTCCATAGCTTGTCATCTTTTACTAAAGTAAACAAACAAACAAAATTATTGTAATGGAGCAGCACTTTTTCAGTATCCTCATGGCTTCTTCCGCTACTTCTTTTCCTTCCAGTTTTACAATAGCCTGGATAGTTGAAAGTCACAAATTACTTCAAACGGCTGTAGTTGAAATGACTGCATACTGCATCCCTGCTAGTGGGTGTTCTTCATGTTACTTCGCTGATGATCAGTACTGAGGAATAAAGCTTCGTAACATCCACATCAATAACTTATGATTTGTCATATCGGTGTCTGATCATTAAAGACACAGGAAAAGAGGCAAGGGTGCAGTTGTTTGGTTTGGGGGCTTTGTAGGTGTTTTATTCAGCTTTCAGTCACAACTCTCCAGAGTCTATGATCAAAAACTTACTAACTTCCTTGGTTTCTGATTACAGTGCTCTTTCATGTGGCCATATTCCCTTATGCCTGTGATTTCTGTTGTATATGTGTACTACAGAAATATTATTAAAAATCATACCTAAATTCTTTAACTTCAATATAAGTCTGACCTGGAAAAGTACTGTGTAAGATCAAATTTTTTCCTGCCAGCTCTTTGTCTTACTGCTCTAACAATGGATATTTTCTTCCATTCTTACCTGGCTTTGCTGTCTATCAATGTTATTGCTCCTGAGGGTTACATCCATAAAAATCAGCAAAAGCACATTCAGTCAGTAGTTCAGAAACTTTGGTGTTTATCTGCACCTTTTCTTCAGGGTGTCCTCATTCCCATTGTTCTCTGTTTACGTAGTTTCTGGAAGAAAACTGTTCCTCTCATCACAGCTGGTCATTGGGTCTTGCTGTTTGTGTTGATAGTTTGCTCTAGCAAATTGACTTGGTTTAGTATATGCATGAAAATCCTAGCACAGCTCTTCAGTTTTTTAGATCCCCCAAACTTCATGTGTGTGTGCATGTTAGAAAGAAATATAGAAGCCAAAACTTTTTAACAACGGAAGGCTTACAGCACATAAATCCTTTATATGCTTCTAGACATAAGTGGCTGAGAACTTCAAGATCCTGTTCTTACAAAAGTGAATTGTGCTTGTCCTGAACCTCTGAAGAGTGTGATGTACATTTTCGAGTACATTTACTAGCATACTGAGACACAGCTTATTGGCATTTACAACATAAATTTGATAGTTGAATTTAAACCAACAACATTCATTGTATACATAAAAGTGATAGATTCAATTTTCCAGGTACTCTCCTCCTTGGGTTTTTATTTTGTCATGATACTCTTTATACTTATTTTCAGAAGAACATTTTTGTTGCATACTAATATAAAGTCATTCTGTTCTGTGTATACTCCCTGCTGATAAAATCTGTTTCCTTACACTATGTCAGAACTGCTGAAACCAACCTCTGAGTGCTAGGAATGATAAAAACTCACCCTGGAAAGTGTCAGGAAAGAAATTATTGACAAAAAAAAAAACCCTGAATCCTGGTTTTTATTTTCTTCCAGAAGTCTCTGGAAAGCAATAATATCAGAACAAAGAATGTGGTATAAGAAAGAAAAAAATACACTTCTTCCATTACACATATAGGCAGCAGGAACGGGCTTTATCTCTTCCAGCTTCAGCCATTTAAAAGATAAGTTTTAAGCTCTAAGTTGTTATCAAGCTGATTTGATACAGGAACTTCTAGAAGATTTTACTTTTCATTAGCTACCCTTTGGAAGCACCCATCTATATCCATTGACTGCAGAGAAAACCTGAACAAACAGCCTTGGACTCTTAAGTCTTCCCTTACAGAGCTATAGTGAGAGTAAATACTTATACACAAAGAGAGCATAAGTAGTATAGCTGCAATAAATCCCACGGAGCTATCTGATTTTACAGCAGCTGCAGAACAATTTGCTTCTTCCTACTTTTCTAACCTCTTTAGGCTTTTTATAATAGCAAACTGAAGCTAAGACAAGTACACTCTGAGATTATAGACTGTAGTTGACAGATAAAGGTACAAAGATCTCCTGGGACATATGACTAAAGAATATATATAAAAATAGAAAAAATAGAAAAACTTAGAATTATTTAGTAGCAAAACTCGTAAATTGTTCTCAGATATCAGAGTGAAAAATTTGCATTATATCTCAAATGAATATGTGAATAAAATAGAGAATGTTTGTATCCTAGCCTTCGGTTTCTTTGGTCCTCTGTCCAACCCCCTCCTTCCTCCCCTTTGGGTTTCTGTGCAGGCTGTATGAGGATTATGTTCAAGCACATAAAGATGAGGTATTCGAAATGCTGAAATTTTGTTTTTATTTTTCAGATGAAAAGTGGAACTTTTGGTTTTCTTCTTCTACTGGTTCTGACTAGGATGTCATTAACTTTCTTTATAGTAGACCATATGGTGCTGTGTTTTGGATCTGTGGCTAAAACAGGTTAATAACACATCAATGTTTTGGTTTTTGCTAAAGTGTTCGTACAGTGTCAAAGTTTTCTCTTTTTTTTTTCCCCCACTCTGACCCCCCAGTGAATAGGCTGGGGATGGGAAAGAAGTTTGTAGAGGACACAGCTGGGAGATCTGACCCAAATTGGTCAAAGTGATATTCCATACCATAAGATGTCATACTTAGCAGTAAAAACTGGAGGTAAAGGAAGAAAGGTGATTGTCTTCCAAGGTGTCCATTGCTTATAGACTCTCTGGGCATCAGTTGGCTTGTGGGAGGTGCTGAGTGATTGTTTTTGCATCACTTGTCTTTTTTTCTCTCTCTTTCACTTATTAAACTGTCTTTATCTTGATCCATGCGTTTTCTTGCTTTTACTCTTCCTGTTCTCTCCCCTATCCTGCTGATGGCAAAGGGAATGAGCAAGAAGCTGTATGGGTGCTTACCTGCTGGCTACCACACTTTCAAAATCAGTTTCTTCATTTTTTCAAGTGGTTTATAACTCTTAATTGAATCTGTGCTCTTTATGAATTGTGTTCAAAAGCTGTCATTGCTGCCTAAAGAAAATTGGCACACCAAAATAATGGCAGTTTTAATAAAGAAAATACACAGAAGTAAGAGAAGAAATAGAAACACATAATGATGAATTAGACTCTCTAAAGTTTCAGGTCTAGCAATAGAAGTGGGACAACTTAAGTTTGAAAGACTTTTTTCTTGTTTTTTAAAAAAAAGATAGAACCAAATTATAAAGTCTCTTTAAAACAGAGCAAAGAAAGTTTCTGTAGCACTCCCAGTATTTCTTAATGGTTGCCTCATCTCCCCAAAGAAATTACTTTGTCGATAATCTCTACTAGTTTGTTTGTGTCTCAAACAAAACATCAGCATCTCCATTCTAGGCCACGGTCTAGTTTGTACTCTAAATCAATATATTTATCCCAAGCAGGCCATATATAAAAAGGCTTAAATATATTGCATGGTCCAAACAAAAGACTACATTGTTTTCACAAATTTTGTCACAGGTAAACACAGTCATAGCAAAAGCAAAAGGTATATTAAGGGTTAGAGGCACTGAACACAGTTTAGGACACCTGAAATTCTGATTAGATGTAAGGAAGAAATTTATTTACCATAAGAGTGGGAAAATACTTGAAGTGGTTGCCCAGAAATGTGGTGGGATTTCCAGCCTTAGAGGGGTTCAAGAATTGACTGAAAATGGTCCTGAGCAACCTGATATTATTGAACCTGCTTTGAGTAAGGGGGTTGGACTAGAGACCTCCAAAGGTCCCTTCAACCCATATTATTCTGTGATTCTATTATATAGTTAAAATAGAAGACACAGAACAAGTTTTACCATAAAGAACTTTACATCTATCATAATATTATAATGTACTTTCATGAAATTTGTTCACACTTCCATCTTTGAAATACATTAACTGAGACACGTTGCAATTTTGGAACAGATTAGAAGAATCAGATTCTCCAACTATTACTAAACTGTAGCTGAGAACAGGAAATTAGATATCTGGCAGATTTACTGTGTTAAAGCTTTTCTTAAGTGACTCCCGAGTTTTTAAAACATTTGGGTGTAACCTTAAGAAGCATGACTTAATGCACGTTAGAGGACTAATAATTCTTTAGTGTTACGTGATTATTACAGCCACATACATAATACTTAGATCTTGACCCTGATTCCATAATGTGGTTTATATGCTGGCTTTTCCTGTTGAAGTCATATACATTTTTGCAGTGTTGAGATCAGATTAAAATAAAGGACTTCAGGACATAAACATGAAAGATTCCTGAAGTTAGCTGATCACATTTAGAATTAACAAGGTGATATAAATTCTAAATTAGCCTCTTAAATGAAAAGCATCTGCTTGTGTTAGGCTCAGCCATCCAGTAACAGATTTACCTCTATTCACTTCCGTCAAGTGAGCCACTTTTGCATGCAGACCCTAGACAGCTAGCCCCATTTCTCCAACTGTGCTAACATTAGTGATCTAACCAGTATCCAGGTAGTTCTTCACCCATAGCCCTTTTTTTCCTCAGGATTCAGCTTTCTTCCAAAGCTATTATTTTCAGTTCAAACAGCTGTTTAGTCACTAACAGAGCAGTGCCAAGACCAGAATAACAAGCTGTGTGTAGAGGCAGAAGCTCAGCTGTTGCACCATGCTACCTTGCCTTCAAGGCTTCCCGGTTGGAGCTGACAAATATTTCGCTAGTGACAGGCTGGTCTGTAACTCTGCATGAGCTTACTTGTATCTGTTTGTAAATTATCATGTAGACATGGGTAAAGTAAACCGGAGCATATTGTTGCAGCATCTTGTCTGTCAGATTTAGTCCACTTGTCAGCTTCACTGTGCTGATAAATAAACTGAAGCTTATAAGGTACTCGCAAAACAAACACTTAGTCCTACAATACTTTTCCTCATCTCCTTCAAAATGGCAGCACCTTCAGATAGTAACATTCTTAACCCATAAATTTAGGTTTCTATATGTCTCTTTGGAAGGCTATATAGGGCTTTAAAACGTCATCTGATTTGATTTTGGCTTTTGTAATTGCTAGAACTTCAGTCTGAATGTTAACAGCAAATGAACATAAAATAAATTATATTTCCTTTTAGATGGATCCAAAGATATATTTTCTGATAAAATTAGAACTGTAAGATGATTAATGGCATTAACTGAATTATTAAAACTAAGTTAATGCAAGCTATTAGAAATACCAAAGAACTATCTGTATTGGAGACATGCCAGTCAATTAAACAAAAACAGAACTAAAATCAACACAAAACCAAAACAGAATTGTTAGGTATTGGTGTGCTTTTAAGGATCAAAAATGGATTGCCAACATTGTTCTGAGTTACATTCTTTAGTACATAAATTTAAATTGGCATATTTTCAGTATTTATTCTGTCTAAAATTGAAACAAATTTGTTAGTCACTGTTTTTAAACAATGTTGTCAATGGACAGCAGTACAACTCTGACAAAAATAAAGAAAATTTCTTTTTGCTTTGAACACTAACAATATGAGACACAAACTCTCTGTTTTCACTTTCAGCTTTTCTGTGATATGTGTAATTGTTTAGTCCCATAAATCATTCAAGATTCTGGTCCTGACCCTGTAAAGTTCTTAAACATACAAACGATGTGCTTTACCAAAATTAGACATTTAGGTATTTTCTAATATTGTCTACGTGCTTGATAGAGCAGAAGTGGCTGCTTCTAACAGTTTTATGGTAAAGGGTGTGCATCAGCAGTCTGCCAGATGATGTAGAGCTCACAACACAGAGGTGGCAAAGCTTCCCTATCCTAGCCTTATCCTATCCTAGCCCTTCCTGAAAAATCAGTATTTTATGTAGCTTTACTTATTTCCTGTAAGAAACTGAACTCCTTTGAATTGTTTCTCCTTTACACTTTAGTATTAATTGCTCTTCATCTAAATATCCTACTTTAAGTACCAGCTAGCACAATTAATTTCTTACCACAGATAGTAAAGATATGTATTTTGGCTGAGCAGGTCTCATAGAAGAAAAGCTTAAACAAACTTCATTTTTTAAGCAGAAAATTACATTATTTCTACAACTTCTATTGCAGATAAAGACACAATCATGACAAAAAACAATAGATAGAAGATGCAGATAATTTTTACTACGAGTCTTGACATCTATCACAGTATTAAAATACACTTCTACAAAATTGATTCAGACTACTTATGTCTTAGAAAGATATTAATCAAAACACCTTTCAATAGTGAAGAGAGATATTTTGGGAGCTGTAAGCTTCCAACTTAGTTGGCAGCCAAGTCATGAGCCAGGATAGTTCTTGAATTCCTATAGATTGGAGAAGGTGCATAAACATGCTAAAAATATATTCTGCAACTAATAAAGAGTAAATGAAAACCATTATTATGTAGCTGTAAACTCCAGATAGTAGCTACTGCAAAAATAAATAAATAAATAATTTCTCCACATAGAAGAAAACTACTCTAAAAAGAGAGAGAAGGTAAAGATGACATATATGTATGGTTCTTTTCTCTCCCTATTCTAGAAAGAAGATGAAGCATCTACAGTGTATTTGTCAGTTCTTTAGAAAAGTTGTATTTGGGGTTATCAGAAAGATCATGATGAAAAAAGAAGATTTGCCAGACGCTTCTCTGAAACAGAAAGTAATGTAGCACTTAGTTATACATTTTCTTTCTCTCCATATATAATTTTTCATGGAACATTGGTTTTCCTACCTTGTTTTTTATTTAGGTTATCCACCAGGCAGTGCAGAAATTTATGGTTTTAGCTGAATGTAAGGCTAACACTACACTAAACAGGCTATTTTTTCACACACTCTAATGCTAATATTGCAAACGTTGCCACCTCTCTGTTCCATAATTGTAGTCTTCATGTGTGCATGTGTGTGCGTGAGGAAGATGTAATTTTAAAAGTTTTTTTGCTTGCTTGGTTGTTTTTATTTGCCTTTCTCTTTAAGCCATGGTCTTCCAGTACAGACACAATAACAGCCCATTCATCCCTTCACTGGAGGTCTAGACCATCCAGTGTGAAAATTATTATTTCTGGAAAATACATTCATGTCTATATCATCATATTAGAGACTTTTAAGAAATAAAAAATACAAACAATCCATTTTGTACATCAGACTAACAACCAAAATAGCTGAAATATACCAAGTAGGACTGCACAGATAAGTGGCCTAAGGTTATTCCTGTCCTCACACTTATGTGTTTGCTCCTTCATCCAGCCATGTCATCTGTCTGCAGATTGTATGTACATTTAATGTGTGAAAATACTATGTTTACCCAGCATACAAATGATATTTTGATAACACATCTGTGCTGCTATTTTGGAGGAGTTAGCATTAGACCTGCTTCCATATGCCTGTCAGAATTTGGCCCTAAGTACTGTAAGGCAGGAATTAACCTTTTAGCTGAGCTCCAGTGGCATCCTGTTTGTAGTAATTTTTCTTTTTTTCAGTATGGGCATGTGTTGCCAACAGAAACAAGACTAAATAAATAAATAAAACAGATAAATATATAGTAGCGTTCAGGGTATATTTTTTTTTTTCATTATTGAATACTATAGCACTTCTGAAGGGTTCAGTTGTTTAAAACAAATCTTTTGCAACATGCCGAAAACATATGTTCAATAGAAATTATCAAACCCACATAAAAAGTGTTGCTGTGTTGCCTACCATACTATGTATAAAATGCTTATTGATACATTGGTCTATTGTTCTCTTCTATACAGCTAGAAACTATTAGTTATAAGCACAGGATCCACTATATAAAAGGTAGAATTTCACCACCACCTATTGATTCTTTTCACTGTTAGCTCTACTCCTTCTCCATTTCCTGTGAACTGGTCTTGGGCCAAAGTTGTAGTGACTTTATTTTCTAACTTTTTAATCATTCATTTTCTTTGCATTTCACAGAATCACAGAATCACAGAATGTTAGGGATTGGAAGGGACCTCGAAAGATCATCTAGTCCAATCCCCCTGCCGGGGCAGGATTACCTAGAACATATCACACAGGAACGCGTCCAGGTGGGTTTTGAATGTCTCCAGAGAAGGAGACTCCACAACCTCTCTGGGCAACCTGTTCCAGTGTTCAGTCACCCTCACCGTAAAGAAGTTTTTCCTCCTATTTATGTGGAACCTCCTGTGTTCCATCTTGCACCCATTGCCCCTTGTCCTGTCAAGGGATGTCACTGAGAAGAGCCTGGCTCCAGCCTCATGACACTTGCCCTTTCCATATTTATAAACATTAATGAGGTCACCCCTCAGTCTCCTCTTCTCCAAGCTAAAGAGACCCAGCTCCCTCAGCCTCTCCTCAGAAGGGAGATGTTCCACTCCCTTAATCATCTTCGTGGCTCTGCGCTGGACTCTCTCTAGCAGTTCCCTGTCCTTCTTGAACGGAAGGGCCCAGAACTGGACACAATACTCCAGATGCGGCCTCACCAGGGCAGAGTAGAGGGGGAGGAGAACCTCTCTCGACCTGCTGACCACATCCCTTCTAATACACCCCAGGATGCCATTGGCCTTCTGGGCCACAAGGGCACACTGCTGGCTCATGGTCATCCTGTTGTCCACTAGGACCCGCAGGTCCCTTTCCCCTACGCTGGTCTCCAACAGGTCTGCCCCCAACTTGTACTGGTACATGGGGTTGTTCTTGCCCAGATGCAGGACTCTACACTTGCCCTTGTTATATTTCATTAAATTTCTCCCCGCCCAACTCTCCAGCCTGTCCAGGTCCCTCTGAATGGCTGCACAGCCTTCCGTTGTGTCAGCGACTCCTCCCAGTTTTGTGACATCAGCGAACTTGCTGACAGTGCACTCTAATCCCTCATCCAAGTCATTAATGAATATATTGAATAGTACTGGTCCCAGTACTGACCCTTGAGGGACTCTGCTAGACACAGGCCTTCAACTGCTCTGTCCCATTGACCACCACTCTCTGGCTTCTTCAGCCAGTTCACAATCCACCTCACTACCCGATCATCCAGACCACACTTCCTCAGTTTAGCTGCGAGGATGCTGTGGGAGACCGTGTCAAACCCTTTACTGAAATCGAGATAGACCACATCCACAGCTTTACCATTATCTATCCACCGGGTTATGTCCTCATAAAAGGCTATCAAGTTGGTTAAGCATGACTTCCCCTTGGTGAAGCCATGCTGAGTGGCCCTAATGATCCCTCTATCCTTGATGTGCCTAGAAACAGCACCAAGGACAAGTTGTTCCATTACCTTTCCGGGGATGGAGGTGAGGCTGACTGGTCTATAGTTACCTGGGTCGTCCTTCCTGCCCTTTTTGAAGACTGGAGTGACATTCACTTTCCTCCAGTCCTCAGGCACCTCTTCCGTTGCCCACGACTTAACAAAGATGATGGAGAGTGGCCTAGCAATGACTTCAGGCTGCCCAGAGAGGTTGTGGAGTCTCCTTCTCTGGAGACATTCAAAACCCACCTGGATGCGTTCCTGTGTGACATGATCTAGGTAATCCTGCTCTGGCAGGGGGATTGGACTAGATGATCTTTCGAGGTCCCTTCCAATCCCCAACATTCTGTGATTCTGTGCTAGTCAGCAGCCAACGTGTAGTTGGTCAGATGCTAGCTGTGTCAGATGCATCCGAGATGCACAGTTCTTTGCACATCTGTAGAGGATTCCAAATTCCATGCTCTGACTGTCATGTAATACCAGGATAGCATACTTGTGATGTAGAATCACCCAGTGCCTGCAAAGGTACATAGATCCTTCTGGCTTCTTAAGATGCCCCCAAGTGCTCACACAAACAACAGCAATTCAGGCATCATAGGATGACCACAGTATTGTTTTTAGATTTACATTTGTATGGAGAAGCATGCAATCATAACTTCTCTCTAATCCCTTTCAGTATTGTCTACATTTAGCCCGCACCCAGGGCTAAACAATAACCAGTAGTTCTGTCACCCAATACCACTCCCCACATGAGAAAAGGAATTGGGAAAAGGAGGGAGACTAGCGGGTTGAAATTTAAACAGATTGAATAAAATGAGGGGAGGGGAGGGGAGGGGAGGGGAGGGGAGGGGAGGGGAGGGGAGGGGAGGGGAGGGGAGGGGAGGGGAGGGGAGGGGAGAAAAACCACACAGACACCCACACCCCCCCCGTTGCCAGCAAGCTTTTCCATTTATAGCGAACATGACATTAATGTTATAGAATACACCTGTGGGCCAGCCTGGGTCAGCTGCCCTGGCTTACTGCTAATGGCCTTGATCACCATACCACAGCTGGCCACAAATTGAAACAAAATGTAACAGAAAATTGATTCTATAAATTTTATCCCTGCAAAACCAGGACAGTATAAAATCTAGGGAGAGGAATATGAGCAAAAACACACTTGATTTTACATCTGTTTTGATCCCTCTTTTTTTTTTTTCTTTCTTCCAGAAACCTTCTTCATTTTCTCAAGAAAGCAAAAAAAAACGCAGACAGAGGTTGATATGAATCTTCTGAATCATAATAGTTCTGAACTCAAAGGTTATCAAAAAATTCAAAAGCAAATACATAGATACAAAACTACCTTCAAATCCTTTCCATAGTGTTGAGGTAACTTCCGATGAGACCATCTAGATAAAGATTTGCAGATCTGCATTTCAGAAGCAGGCCACATTTACCTTGTCGCAATATTTTATTAGGTTTATATTACTTATACTAGCTTATAACTCATTAAAATTAAATGCTAGTCCTGCTATAATCAAGGATTAAACTTATATTGATTTCACTGGGAACAAGATTTGACCTTTAATTGACATCCAGTTAAATCTCTTTTACTGGAATAATCACTACAAACCAGAATTGGCACAGTATATCCGATTATACTTCTAACAAGGGCTAAATGGCTTACTCCCTCTGTTTAAATGGTAAACTGGTGTTATTTGTAAGGCTACTAACAGTAATTATCTACAAAACACTGCAGCTTTCCAGAATAAATGTTCTGTTTTTGTCTTTTTTTCTACAATTTAGTCCCCTCTACTCTCCCTAAGATATTTTAAGTGTGTCACACCCACTCTGAAGAACAAGTCCTTGATGAGAAATGGGTCCAAAATTAAGGGAGAAATTACTTGAGATTTTGAAAACACATACAATGAAATTAGCCTCATCCTAGCTACTGTAATACATAAATAAAAACACCTAACCAAGCAAGCTTCCCCTAGCAATGAAACAACCCTATGTAGCAAGTGAATATAAAAATTAAATACTAAAAGCCATGTCAATACTAACTCTATTTTAAAAGAAACATGAAGTTATACATGCCCTCGCTTTTGAGATCAGGATCTTTGCTATGTTAGTGAATGAAGGGTATACATACAGGTAATCTTCTAGTGGCCATGAGGCTCATTGAAGATATCCTGGTAAAGAATGAAATGTAAAGAAAAGGTTAAAATCACAAGTAATTGAAGGACTTTTAAAACATACTTTATTTTAAACCCAATAGTGAATGTCTAAGACATGACTTTTACTGCCATTTATGAAATAAAATTTTATGCATGCAATATGTACACCAATAAATTCTGATCATTAGGACTATCATTTGATTGGCTCATTACTGCTTCTATCAGGATGTTCCAACTAAAAAATTCTTTTGTGCTGTGAATCACTAATAGAGATTTTCATAGTTTATTGGATAGATGTTCATATACTAAAAGAAAGATTCTCTGTGGATTTTTCTGACCTGCTGGTTTCATACCTGTTTAGGAATGAAACAAGAATTTCTTGCGGTCAACTAGATTCCATTTGTCACATTTAAAAAAAATAAAAGAAAGCAGTGTAGCTTTCATGTGTGATAAAGCTGCTTTTCATTCTGGCTACGTTGGGGCACGTTGTATCTTGAGCTTATATGAGGACTTTTTCCAGAAATGTCTGTCATCCTGAGATGGAAATAAAAGTAAATTTAACCTATGTGAATTACTTTCAAATCCATCATAGATTGTTGGGCTACCTTATTTTGTTTCTCCCCAATGTAAACTAGTTTTTCCTGTCACTGGTAGATTAAGGTGATAACACTTTTGGGCTAATTACCACTCAGTATTGATATATACTGGTTTCTTTTTGATATTAAAAAAATTATGTCAGCTGGTTTCTTTTTGATATTAAAACCAACAAATTATGTTAATTTTTTTGGTAATTTCTCCCACTCAAATTAATTGTACTGTTCCGTGTTGTGAACAGCAGGAGTGTGATCCCTCAGTTAGCAGAGGTCAGGAAACAATAGCTTTTTGCAAGGTCAAATGGCAGTTCCTTTTTTTTTTTTGTTTCATTTTGTTTTGTTTCATTTCCTTTGGTTTTATGGTAAGGCAAATATAATTCTATTTTGTTTACTGAGAAACCATCTGATTCAATGCAATAATCAATTTTCAAAATACTTAGTGTTCTTTGTTTGATGTAAACAAAGTTGGACATTGACACTAAGGACGTTATTGATACTTACATTGCATCTCCATCAGAACTGGGCATATTCCACCCATGAAAATACCAAATGAATTAACTACGATCATTGCCATTAAGATCAGCACCACATGAATTCATAATGTCAGAATTTATTTTATTATGTCTCTGTTTCATTTTAAGTGTCCCATCATTATCAACACATTTGATATACACTGTGTTAATAGTGGTCATTACTAATTCATTCAGAGCTATTAATGTGGATGTCATGGAAATTTCCACCAAAATCTCACTGTAATTCATTTATGAAAACATTTAAGAACTATCCTTAGATAATGCTAACTGATGTTATTGATGAGTTGGAGTTAATAGTTTAGCTACACAGTGTCACTTATGCTGTAATCTCTGAAAACGTGTTATTCTTACAGACACCGAAAACTTCAGAATATAACCATGAAATAATACAAGTACCATTTTTCTGCAGTCTCACAGAATTTTTGTAGGCTATGCTTTAACACTCAGAGGGACAGTTTTTTATCCTTTAGTTGTGCTAATCTAATTATTTTCTGATTGTAAATGGGACAAAGAGAGAAGAGTATATTTTCAACAGTACTAGTAATGATAGCCTTCTCTTCAAGTTTGTTTGGGTTACACTTACATTAAAAAAAAGCTGAATTTGGTAATAAATTTGAAAATGTATGTAGTTGCAGTAATGACCTTTTTTCCTCATTCTTTGATTTCAGTTATTGCCAGTAAGGATTATATTATTCAGTGAAAGCTGGAATACAACCCTTTGAGTTGGATTTTAGTCATATTTTATTCAGTAGAATCTTATCTTGCAAATAGCTACACTGGCTACACTGTTAAGATTATTTGGCCTTAAACAAATACAAAACAATCTCATAGGATGTGAAACCACATTTCAGGAAAAAAAAATGAGCCTTTGTAAGTAATTTAATTGCTAAGCTATACCATAATGATTCTTTTTTTATGGTCATTTATGGGCCAAATAGATCTTAAATTATTTTGCACAGATTCAACATAAGTGGGCTATGATATTACCTAAAATAATTTACAGATTAGTGAAAGATGCATGTTTGAATCTGTTCAGAGATGAAAGAAGCTTGAACCTGTGACTCACACATCTTGGGCAAGGCTCCTGTGTACTCAGCTATGAATAAAAGTAAGCTTGCCACTTCCAAGTAAGTAAAAACTCCAGCTGTTATTCCAGAAACATTTTGGTTTCTAGTACCATATTTTCGATAGCCCAAGGCAACTCACATGACATCAGATACTTACATGGAGATAATTTAATTTTACTCTTAGAGTGGTATTTTTTTGCATAAAGACAGTTGTCTAATGTAATTTCAGTTTCTATAGGGTAGCCTTTCTTGCCTCGAGCAGTAGCAAACATGGCATTCGGTGTCTCATAAATTCTGTGCCATTCTCATATCCTGGTGCACTTGTCTCAGATACTCTAGGGCATCTGCCTGTGTTTAAGTAACTGCATAGAGCTCTAGATTTCCACCGACTAAAATGAAGTTATGAAGGTGAATTTGAACAACCTGCTCTAATTACACACTCACTTGTAGGCTCCTGTACTTAGACACCTACGTTCTGGAGCTGAACCCTGCCATTAAGTCAGGATTTAAAATTCATCCCATTCTGTTATTTTCATTGATTTGAGCTGTCTTATGAAAAATATAATGTTACACAACTACTCACTCAAGGGCTGAATAATTTAGATCCCATTCAGTGGCACTCAGCTCTTCTAAAAGACCTCTTTATGATTAGGGACTCCCTTTTGGCAAGCATGGTAGGTGGGTGAGCAAGTATGTGAAATAATCAAGCAGGGTAAAAGCTCTCATCTCAGTGGGTCTTAAATAAATCCCAGTATCCAAATCCACTGTGGGTTAATGTGTTTCACTGTGACAGAAGATAGGTGCCTGCCACTAGCAGTTCCGTGACAACTCAATGTTCCAAAATGCTCTCCAAACCCTTCATAGCAGTGTCACCTTACGTCAAATCCACAAGAAACCAGCTGCAAGCCCATGTAATTACATTTGCTTTTTGTAAGGTGAAGGGGGAATAGGATACAGATCTCCTGACTCTCAGACTAGTCACTGGACACGTTGTAACCTTTGGAATACCTTTGGTTCAGAGTATTTACAGGCCCTTTCTCTGTCACATAAGGACCACTTGGAGTAAGCATACCAGACCTTGCTATCTCAGCTGGCTTTCATTTCATAAAATCTATTATGGTAGGACTTACTGTTTATTTGAAGAACAGCTATGGAATTGTTTAATTTTATTTATCATTCTCACTTCATGTAATTTAATTTTTCTCTCCTCCACCACCATCATTGTATCTGTATATGAATGCATATTCTCCACAGCTGCTTTGAATAAGAGATTGTCTTTTAGTTCCTTAGTCTTGATATGATATTACACTTCTTCTCTTAGAAGCATCTATAAGCATAAATATACTCAGGCAGAGTGAGTCCAATTAATGTATCAACCTGCTTATTCATTTTTTTCTTGCCTACATGCTTCTCCAAAACACTGTGTATATATTTCATGCATTTCCAGTTTTACTAGATTTACACTATTTGTGGTACTAGTCTGAACTTGTCCTTGAATTTGCTACAGGAGGGCTACTGTGAAGAGTAAATGGGTTATTATATTGTATTAGATAGAGTCTTTTGTCTTCAGTGATGGAGTCTTTTGTCCTTAGAACCTGCTTTAAAATAATTACAGTATTCTTTGCCAAAAAAAAATTTATTAGGGGTACGAGTAATTTCTGTGTTAGAACTACAGAAAATAGATCTGGAAGCAAATATCTAGTTCTTTCTTGCATCTCTCATATTAATCAAAACTAATTTTAAAGAAGTTAAAGTTCCTATTTAACTCATTTTACACTTTGATATCCTTACTTTTAAAAAGCCATTAACTAGGAGCCTTGTGTTTAAATATTAGTATAGTAGGTGTATACTATCTTTTTATATTAGACATGAAAAACATTTTTTCCTTCCCTTTTTTGTCATCTTGACATTTTTGAGTTATGTTATCATGCTTTCTCCCCACTTCCTTTCTATTGGAGTCACCTTCTTCTTTCCAGTTTATTTAATAGATCATATTTTTTTCACATCAGCAGTGATTCATGACAAAACTAGCTCTAATTTCAGTTCCAAACTTCTAGATGCTTCTCTTTTTTGGAAGAAGATTTTTTTTTCCTGATGAACCTTCAATATTTGCTCTAAGAAAAATGCTTTTAGTAGTTTGAGTAAAATCAATTCTGCTCTTTTGAACACATGTGTTTATGATATATATGATATATACAATACATAGTAAGTACATATATAAAAATGTATAGCTGAAGAGTCATTATGCATCTAGCTCTGATTACTGTGAGCATCCCTTGGCATTTTTTTCTGACATATCACCTTTTATATAGGTCAAGACAAAAGTCACTACAGATGTAATTTTAATTATCTAAATACTATGATATCAAAAGAAAAAAATGTTCATTTTTTTCTTTTAAAAATTTTAAACTATTTCAATTTTGAATGTAGCATACATATGATTATAACCAAAATACATGTTTTCTGAATATAGTTTTGTTACGGAAGAATATTTCTTCTTTCATATAGAATACTGTAATATTTTCAACCTGGGAAAGAATATACAACCACATTAAAAAAAAAAAAAAAGGACCAACAAAGAAAACCATTGTAACCACTGTCATCAGAATAAGAAGCTATATGTTAAAAAAAAAGCACTTGAGAATGTTCTGTGACCTCAGTTATCAAATTACTGCTTGCCTTTTAATGCCTCCACTATCGAGACACCATCAAAAGTTGTTTTCCAGACTGTCAGCAGTATTTGTGAAAGCCAGGACTTCACAATATTTCAGTTTGGGTATCCAAAAACTGACATGTCCTAAAACAAATAGTCAGGTTATAAAATTCGCTTTTATATAGATTTATAGGTTTAAGTCTTCAGTGCCCCAACTTAACGAGCTTAAAATCTATTTTCCCACTTCATCCATTTTCTATTTGGATAGATAGGTGTCATTAGTACCTCACAACTCAGCCTCTCAAGTTCTCTTAGAGATTTCAGTCTCTGTTAATGTGTATATTTCTATTTGCCTTCATCTTACGAAAAAAGACAAGAAAAACAGTGAAACACACAAAATAAAGTTACCTTTCTTTGTCTCTACTCAAAGATATCTCACTTATTTAATATGATAAACATTTTGTGACACAGGTCATGACAACTGTTCAGATTTGGCAATTCCTTCTTGGACTACAGTGTTATTTTCTTTATAACATAATCCCATTAATGAAAATTTTAGAGATGAAGTTAAATTTTCTCTGGAAGGATCAATACTAGAGATGTCTAGAAATTATTGTGTTCACTTCAACACCCCTAAAATGTAGAAAGTGAAAAAAATTTTTTATTTTTTTCTTCAATGACAAAAAATATTATTCATAAAAGCAGAGGAACATGTCTATGATGTTAACCACAATATTTCTGGCAATAAATGTGCTCTACTCATTATCTGCAGCTTCTGATCAACCTACAAAAATTAATTAAATGCTTTATTAATCTCAAGTATGTGAAATGTTGTCAAAGCATCAGAACATAAAAATGATTACTAACTTCTTGTGGTGCAATAGTCAATACCGCATAGTTTTATTTCTCATGATTAAGGGGAGATACATACCTGAATTCGATTTTTGAAAGCAGATAAAACTCGCTGATGTAGTAGTGAACTCCAGGTATTTTGTTCCATAACTCTTGTTCTTGCTATGTAAGTTATAGCTAACCAAAATTTATAGAAAGTATTGCCTAAAATCTTGAAATATCAACTACATTGTTCAGTCTTTTGTCTGAATTTCAAATCAGATCTTTCAAATTTTGCAATCAGTGCATTTTTCATTGTTTCATTAACAGGCTAATTAGTGTTAGGAGATTTCATAGAAGCATAGAATCATAGAATGTTTTGAATTGGAAGGGACCTTACAGATTGTCTAGTTCCAACCCTCCTGCCACACGCAGGAACACCTTTCCACTAGACCAGGTTGCTCAAAGCCCCAACCCAATCTGGCCTTAAACACTGCCAGGGAGGGGGCATCCACAGCTGCTCTGGGCTACCAGTTCCAGTGTCTGACCACCCTCACAGTACAGAATTTCCTCCTAAGATCTTACCTAAATCTACCCTCTTTCAGTTTAAAACTGTTCACCCTCATTCTATCACTACATGCCCTTGTAAAAAGTCCCTTCCAGCTTTCCTGTAGGCCCCCTTCAAGTACTGGAAGGCTGCTAGAATGTCTTCCTGCAGCCTTCTCCAGGCTGAACAGCCCCAACTCTCTCAGCCTCTCTTCATAGGAGAGGTACTCCAGCCCTCTCATCATCTTCATGGCCCTCCTCTGGACTCGCTCCAACAGCTCCATGTCCTTCTTATGTTGAGGGCCCCAGAGCTGGACGCAGTCCTCCAGATGGGGTCTCACAAAAGCGGAGTAGAGGGGGAGAATCACCTTCCTCAACCTGCTGGCCACGCTGCTTTTGATGCAGCCCAGGATATGGTTGGCCTTCTGGGCTGCAAGCACACATTGCCAGCTCATGTTGAGCTTCTCATGTTGAGCTTCTCATCAACCTTCACTCCCAAGTCCTTCTCCTCAGGGCTGCTCTCAATCCATTTTCTGCCCAGCCTGTATTTGTACTTGGGATTGCCCTGACCCACATGCAGGACCTTGCACTTGGCCTTACTGAGCTTCAAGTGATTCACACAGGCTCAGCTCTCAAGCTTGTTCAAGGTCCCTCTGGATGGCATCCCTTCCCTCCAGTGTGTCGACCGCTCCACACAGCTTGATGTCATCGGCAAACTTGCTGAGGGCGCACTCAATCCCACTGTCCATGTCGCCAACAAAGGCGTTACACAAGACCGGTCCCAATACCGACCCCCGAGGAACGCCACTTGTCACTGGTCTCCACTTGGACATCAAACTGTTGACCGTAACTCTTTGGGTGCGACAATCCAGCCAATTCCTTATCCACCAAGTGGTCCACCTGTCAAGTCCGTGTCTTTCCAATTTAGAGACAAGGATGTCATGCAGGACAGCATCAAATGCTTTGCACAAGTCCAGGTAGATGAAATTTCACAATTAATGTGCCTTATTGACATTCAGTCACAGGTATTCTGAACATTTAATGTATAGAATATCTCCCCTCATGTTTTCTGCTTCAATACTCAACTGAATCTCTGATTTTTCACATTTTACTGTGAGAATTATTCTGCCTCACTATCTATTTCGGTTTCTACATATTGTCTGCTCTACGCTACTAAAGCAAACATGCTAGTTCTCATGATTGTTTGTTTTTTCTCTTTGCGTACAGCGATTTCAGTAATTTACAAATAAGGATGATAGCTATTCTCCTGTCCATGGTAAGCTTCACCACTTCCAAGTTCACTGGTTTTCTTATAGAGTCTTGCACACAGCAGAGATTTATGAGTCACTGACAGCAAACAAGCCTGGAATGAGGACTCAGCTTTGAGCAGTCCCTTGTACAATACATTCTAATATTTTTATCTCATTAATAAAGCTATAGTTGCTAAACAGATGCATATAATATTTCAAATGGATAAGACAATATTCTGTATATATATTTAGGAATAAATACACATTGACTATATGTGCAGTGACTATACATTGATTAATTAAGTTAATGATCATACAGTATCCATGATACCAAGACATGCACCTGCATTAGCCATTATGTGGATCACTAACTCCTCATAAAATAGCCTTGCTCTCTGTGTCCACTGTTTATCTTTGTTTTTTCTGCTAAATTGAGACCCAGTAAAGAAGCCTTGCAATATTTTTTATTTTTTGTACACTAGCAACATTAGCTTAGGAATTAATATTTTCTCATACTCGTGTATTCTGACAGGATTGTAATAGATAAAAGAGAGGTTTCATTAACTTTGAAAATTACTCATAATTGTATTTCATTTGTTGGTTAAAAAAACAAAATCAAAAAACCTCTGAGCATGGGATAAAGAGAATAACTGAAGCTGGTGTCCCTTGGTAATGTAAAGCTCTGTGACTCACAGTTTTTTTCTGGAGATATTCTAAATAATTTTATTTTAAAATATCCTTTTTGTCACAAATAGTAAAGTCAGTGTTGAATGTGAACAGAATAGTTAAATCAAGAGTACATTTCAATCACACATAGTCATTTCTAGTGGGGATTGATTGAAAAAGCAATCTTTTCCTGATCTTATTAATTGTGAATTAGGCCTTTAAGTGAGACAAAAGAGTAGGATGCGTGCCATGAAATTGAAACAGCACACTTAGAAACAAAAACTTATCACCTTTTTTCACATGAAGACATTCGTGGTGGCATTCATTGTTACTTACAATTAGTTGCTGGAATCATTTAAAAAAAAAAACAATGATCCACATGAAGGTCATTGTACTATGGGGAACACTCTTTGTTAAAGCAAACAGCTTAAACTTGCATCCTGGCTTTTTTGAAATTAAATGGGTTCTCAGAGAATACGTCAGGTACTGTTCAGTTCCCATTACCCATGCAGAGAAAATTAGCAAAGTTCTGACCAAGATTAGCCTGCAGAGAACTACCCCTCTGTAAAATAATTCCTTCAGGGTAAAAAAGGCAGAGCTACCTGCCTGCTCCAACAGTAAATCTTCTTCAATATTCTGGACCAGGAACACAAGCACAAGAAATGCTAAAACTCACTTGTGCATTGTAAAAAAATTCAGAATATTTACATGGTGAGTACTGGAACAGTTTCAAGTTTAAGATAATTCAATCTGATTTACAGGCAAAAATTAACAGGAAAATGATCATAATATTTCAACTTAATGCTTGTCATGCATATTTTGACTTAGGTGTTGAACCTCAATGCAGCTATACATTTCAGAATTATTTTTTTTAATTACAATGGAAAAGTAGACCAACACATATTTTTGCCTAGAGTAAGAAGTGTACTCTTGACAAGAGCTAATTTGTAGTTAAATTTGCTATTTCACAGTTGTTTGTTTATCAACATAAAGAGAAAATCCGTGCTATTGCAAACACTCTACAATATTATCAATAGCTAATCTTAACACTTCTGGCCAACAATTTCTTGTTTCTTCAGAGATGAGCTAATTCATTTATCTGAATATGAGATTACAACATTACACTGCAGCCTTTTTTCGTAATTGTCGAACAGAGAAAACCCTTCAGAAAGGAAAATGTTGAAAACTTTAGATCATAAGGGTGGATTGAAGTGGATGGTGATATTGATCAAACTTGATCTCAAAAGATAGATTTTTTTCCCATTTTTTGGTATCAAGATAATACAAGGTCTTTCACTTTCTTAAAATCATGGATTTAGCCACTTTGGCTCTTGAAGTTTGGTGTCATATGACTAAGTATCTACAGTGGGTTGAATTTGGCTGGCTGCCAGGTGCCCACCAAGCAGCCAGCTATCACTCCCTCTTCATCAACAGTACAAGGGGAAAAAGTGCAACAAAAACTTCACAGATTGTGATAAGGACAGGGAGATTACTTATTATCATTATGGACAAAACAGACTGGACTTGGGGGAATTAATTTATTGCCAATTAAACAGAGTAGGATAATGAGAAATAAGAACAAAATAAAGAACACCTTGCCCCCACCCTTCCCTTGTTCTGAGGCTCAACTTCTCTCCAAACTGTTCTACTTCCTCCCCCTGCACAGCTCAGGGGGATGGGGAGTGGGGGTTATGGTCAGCTCATAAAGCTTTGTCTCTGCAATTCCTTCCTCCTTATGCTGTTCTTCTGCTCCAATGTGAAGTCCCTCTCATGGGAGACAGTCTTTCATGAACTTCTCCAACATGGATCCTTCCCACAGGCTGCAGCTCTTCACAAACTGTTCCAGCATGGGTCCTTTCCATGGGGTGCAGTCCTCCAGGAACCGAAGTGTCCCCCATGGCATCACAGATCCTGCCAGAAAACCTGCTCCAGCGTGGGCTCCTCTCTCCATGGAGTCACAGGTCCTGCCAGGATCCTGCTCCAGTACAGGCTTTCCATGGACTGCAGCTTAGATATCTGCTCCACTGTGGACCTCTATGGGATGCAGGAGGACAACCAGCTTCACCATAGTCTTCACCACAGGCTGCAGGAGCATCTCTGCCCTGGCACCTGGAGCACCTCCTTCTCCTCTTTCTTCACTGACCTTGTTGTCTGCATAGTTGTTTCTCTCACATATTCTCAATTCTCTCTCCTAGCAATTGTGCAGCAGTTTTCCCCCTTCTTAAATATGTTACCAGCATCACTGATTGGCTCAGCCTTGGCCAGCAGTAGGTCCATCTTGGAGCTAGATAGAACTGGTTCTGTCTGACTGTCATGGTTTCACTGGGATTTGGTTTCAGTTTGTGGCCAGCCACAGTGATCAAGGCCCTCAGCAGTTAAATCTAGGGCAGCTGACCCTGGCTGGCCCACAGGTGTATTCCATATCATTGACATCAAGATCACTATAAATGAGAGGGTTTACAGGAAAGAGGTGGGGTTTTTGTTGCTCTCCTTCCTTGCTGTGATTTCTGGAGCAACTTGCTAGTGATCTGTGGATGAGTACACTGTTGTCTGTTTTGTGTTGTTTTTTATCTTGATTTCTTCATTTCATTAAATCTGGTTAACCTCACCATGAGTCTCCCTCTCTTTTTCCCAATTCCCTTCCTCATTTGTGGAAGGGACACTGGGTGAGAGAAAAGCTGCTACTGTTCAGCCCTGGGTGCAGGCTAAATGAAGACACTGACTTAGGGGCAGCTTCTGGTCTTTTCTTACAGAAGTCACCTCTGTAACACCCCTGTTACCAAAACCTTGCTGCAGAAGCCCAATGCAGTGTCACAGAAGTTGGTGTGCCTTCTTGGATTCTTTGGGAGTAGCTTCCTGTTAGTGTTATTGAAGTATTGCCTGGGCTGAAATCCATAAAATCAGAGAAAAAAAGGTGAAAATAATGACTAATGAGGTGTTACAGTGGACTATGAGGTTATTCTTTCTGTACTCCTCCTCTTTTCTTATGATTACCCAAATATTAGTGGTTAATTACCATCCTTAAAATTAATTTCTTACTTGGTTTAAAAAAATATTATCATAGTAACATCAGTCACTGCTTTCTAAAAAGATTAAAAGCTTGTCCAAGTTATGATAAATAACTATTCACCTAGGAAACAGATTTCTTATAGAATTTTAAAGGAGAAATAGTATTTTTAATCAGGTAGACAGAACTCAGTCTTAATGAAGAAATCAAATGAAAAATAGATTACAGCCTTTTCTTTTCTCTCTGCAGTTTGTAGACTACAACACTTATTATCTTGTGTCTTTATACTGTGAGATGATTTTCTTAATGCCGCTGATGTTAATCATATCTCTATTTTTCCTGATTCCAATGCAGATGTTGCAAATCATATCAAAACCATTAACGCAAAGGCTGGGTCAAGTGGCTACAATAAATCAACTTCAAAGATATTTGCCGCTTTTGTTCTTCAGTTTTCATTAGGTCTATTGAAGTTTTAAGCACAATCTTCTGTAAGTGAAATTTGGCTTTTGTTTGGTTTCCTCTTGTGAAGGTGTACAAGATCAGATTTTCTGGAAATGTTAAACTGTGCTATAGCTGAATTGACTGTTTTTGAAGATGGGTGGAAATCATAGACTTTTTGCATTCATTAACTTCTCTTTTGCCTAGATAAGGAATATGACTGAAAATTCTAATTCACTCAGTTTCTGTACTTTATCATTAGATAAGAATGTAAAATGGAATCTTTTGAGTTTTCTGTGTTAAGAGCTTAACAGTGTTAAAAAGTGATGGCTGTACCGCATTTTTTTCATTAACAAATTGATAATGTAATTCTTCTGGAGAAGTTTAAGCAATCTCTTGGAGTACAAGATATTTAGTGTACAGTGATTCTCACTATGAACCAAACACATATGAAGGGCATACCCATAGTATAGCTATGACAATCCAATAATTTTTCTGAACATAATTGGAATTTCAGTCAGTCCATTGCTTTCAGCGGTGAGAAGAGCTGGAAAGTGCAGTGACAGTGACATATCAATTGTACAACTAAGCAAAAAAAGGAGTATGATAAAAGAAGGACTTGCTGCATGTTTGGCTTTTTTCTGTCTTCAAGAAAATTAGAGAAAAAACAAACAAAATCCCTGTTCAGGGCTTTTATGTATGATGTTTAATATCATTGGAAGAAAATCTCTGGAATATTTATTGCAGACAGAGAGTGGTGATTTTGGACTAATATACTACATGTTTTTCTCTGTGTACTAGTTTCTTAGACTTCTAGATGAAGACAAAGTCTAGATGGAGTCGAAGTCTGGCTCCTTAAAGATGACCGTATTAATAGTTTTGGTTATCTGTGGTGTGCTGTAAGATTTTTTTCATGAGGAATGCTTGCTCAGCCTGTACACATTATATTTCCCCTCTTCACTCATTGTAGAGAACAGGATCACCAAAAATAAATATGTAATTAAAAAAGAAAAAGTAAAAAAAAAAATGTATACTATGTAGTTTGTTCAGAAAAAAAAAAACCCGAAGTATTATCATTAATCAGTCATGGCACTTTGTAACTTTTCCAACAACATACAGGTAACATTCTGGATTATATCCACATTATTACATCAGATAGTCTAACCTCAGGTGTTGAGGTAGACCAGGAGGCCTCCCATCCCCCTGGGGTGAAATCGGTGTGCCCAGCTCGCTCCCTGAAATGCCTGTACACCAATGCACGCAGCATGGGGAATAAACAGGAGGAGTTGGAAATCCGTGTTTGGTCGGGGGGCTATGATCTAGTGGCAATTACAGAGACTTGGTGGGAAGCCTCGCATGACTGGAATGTGGTCATGGATGGCTATGTCTGTTCAGGAAAGACAGGCCACTAAGGAGAGGTGGTGGAGTTGCTCTTTATGTGAGTGAGCAGCTAGAACGTATTGAGTTCTGTGCAGGGGCGGATCAGGAGCGAGTTGAGAGTTTGTGGGTGTGAATTAAGGGGCAGGCTGGAAGGGGTGATACTGTTGTGGGTGTCTATTACAGGCCACCGGATCAGGGTGAGGAGGGTGATGAGGCCTTCTACAGGCAGCTGAGAGCAGTCTCGCAATTACAGGGTCTGGTTGTCATGGGGGATTTCAACTACCCTGATATTTGCTGGGAGACCTACTCAGCCAGCCATCCTCAGTCTAGGAGGTTCCTCCAGTGCATTGATGATAACTTTCTGATGCAAATGGTGGATGAGCCAAGTAGGAGAGGAGCGCTGCTGGATCTTATCCTCACTAACAAGGAGGGTCTGGATGAAGAGGTGAAGGTTGAGGGCAGCCTTGGTTGTAGTGACCATGAGATGGTAGAGTTCAGGATCTCATGTGGCAGGAACAGAATAGCTATCAGAATCGCAACCTTGAAATTCAGGAGGGCCAACTTTGGCCTTTTCAAGCAATTGCTAGGGGAAATCCCATGGGACAGGGTACGAGAAGGTAAGGGGGCTCAAGATAGTTGGTTAGCATTCAAGGACTGCTTCTTCCGAGCTCAAGATCAGAGCATCCCAACAAGGAGGAAGTCAAGGAAGGGTACCAGGAGACCTGCATGGTTAAACAGGGAACTGCTGGGCAAACTCAAGTGGAAGAAGAGGTTGTACAGATCATGGAAGGAGGGGCTGGCCACTTGGGAGGAATATAAGTCTGTTGTCAGAGGATGTAGGGAGGCAACTAGGAAAGCTAAGGCCTCCTTGGAATTAAACCTTGCAAGAGAGGTCAAGGACAACAGAAAGGGCTTCTTCAAATACATTGCAGGTAAAGCCAACACTAGAGGCAATGTAGACCCACTGATGAATGAGGTGGGGGTCCTGGAGACAGAGGATAAAAAGAAGGCGGAGTTACTGAATGCCTTCTTTGCCTCTGTCTATAGTGCTGGAGGCTGTCGTGAGGAGCCCCAGACCCCTGAGGCCCCAGAAGAAGTCAGGATAGAGGAGGAATCTGTCTTGGTTGATGAGGGCTGGGTCAGGGACCAATTAAGCAATCTGGACGTCCATAAATCCATGGGCCCTGATGGGATGCACCCGCGAGTGCTGAGGGAGCTGGCGGAAGTCATTGCTAGGCCACTCTCCATCATCTTTGCTAAGTCGTGGGCAACGGGAGAGGTGCCTGAGGACTGGAGGAAAGCGAATGTCACTCCAGTCTTCAAAAAGGGCAAGAAGGAGGACCCAGGTAACTATAGACCAGTCAGCCTCACCTCCATCCCCGGAAAGGTAATGGAACAACTTGTCCTTGGTGCTGTTTCTAGGCACATCAAGGATAGAGGGATCATTAGGGCCACTCAGCATGGCTTCACCAAGGGGAAGTCATGCTTAACCAACTTGATAGCCTTTTATGAGGACATAACCCGGTGGATAGATAATGGTAAAGCTGTGGATGTGGTCTATCTCGATTTCAGTAAAGGGTTTGACACGGTCTCCCACAGCATCCTCGCAGCTGAACTGAGGAAGTGTGGTCTGGATGATCGGGTAGTGAGGTGGATTGTGAACTGGCTGAAGAAGCCAGAGAGTGGTGGTCAATGGGACAGAGCAGTTGAAGGCCTGTGTCTAGCGGAGTCCCTCAAGGGTCGGTACTGGGACCAGTACTATTCAATATATTCATTAATGACTTGGATGAGGGATTAGAGTGCACTGTCAGCAAGTTCGCTGATGTCACAAAACTGGGAGGAGTCGCTGACACAACGGAAGGCTGTGCAGCCATTCAGAGGGACCTGGACAGGCTGGAGAGTTGGGCGGGGAGAAATTTAATGAAATATAACAAGGGCAAGTGTAGAGTCCTGCATCTGGGCAAGAACAACCCCATGTACCAGTACAAGTTGGGGGCAGACCTGTTGGAGAGCAGCATAAGGGAAAGGGACCTGGGGGTCCTAGTGGACAACAGGATGACCATGAGCCAGCAGTGTGCCCTTGTGGCCAAGAAGGCCAATGGCATCCTGGGGTGTATTAGAAGGGATGTGGTCAGCAGGTCGAGAGAGGTTCTCCTCCCCCTCTACTCTGCCCTGGTGAGGCCGCATCTGGAATATTGTGTCCAGTTCTGGGCCCCTCGGTTCAAGAAGGACAGGGAACTGCTAGAGAGAGTCCAGCGCAGAGCCACGAAGATGATTAAGGGAATGGAACATCTCCCTTATGAGGAGAGGCTGAAGGAGCTGGGTCTCTTTAGCTTAGAGAAGAGGAGACTGAGGGGTGACCTCATTAATGTTTATAAATATGGAAAGGGCAAGTGTCATGAGGATGGAGCCAGGCTCTTCTCAGTGACATCCCTTGACAGGACAAGGGGCAATGGGTGCAAGCTGGAACACAGGAGGTTCCACATAAATAGGAGGAAAAACTTCTTTACGGTGAGGGTGACCGAACACTGGAACAGGCTGCCCAGAGAGGTTGTGGAGTCTCCTTCTCTGGAGACATTCAAAACCCGCCTGGACGCGTTCCTGTGTGATATGGTCTAGGTAATCCTACCCCGGCAGGGGGATTGGACTAGATGATCTTTCGAGGTCCCTTCCAATCCCTAACATTCTGTGATTCTGTGATTCTAAGATTTTTGTGATGAAGAAAACCTGTTATTCTGTTGTAAGAAATAGTGATTGGAATACTTTACAATTCAGGAATCCTACCTATTTTTGAAACTGGAAGAAATTCAAAAGAGAAAAAAATCTTTTCCTTGTGTCAGCTCTGAGAAATTAGGTCATAGTTATATTCACTTTGAAGAAGATAGGTTTTGGTCATCATATATACTTGAAAAACTCTTCTTTGTAACTCCCTGCTTTTTCAATGCAAAGTTTAGTTTTCAGTTACTTTGCAAAGTTCTGAGAGGCAAAGACAAATGTCTAGTTCATAGTTGTTAAAAATTCTAATTCATTATTTTTCTCTGAGAATAGTCTATTACTTTCCTACAGCTATGGAAAGATATTGGAGAACATGTAATGACTCAAACACTTAAACTGGGAAATTAACTTACAACCTCCCCATATAGATATATGCTATTCCATGATAGTTTCAGTAAACTTTTCATTGTTAATAGCTAACACATTTTCTTTTATCTGTGAAAATCATTGCAAACCAGAAACTCAGTAAATCTATTCATTTATTCAGTGAATGATGAGTGCCTGTATATCATACATTTGTACATGGGTGCAAAAGGATACATAACAATATTTGTAAGCACATTGTGTAAAACAATGTAAAGCTGTTCATAGTTATAGCACTACAGCCACCTAATAATTAAGAACTGAGATGATTTCAATTTTTTTATAGTTCATCAGTTATCCATGGAATGGACCAGAACTGATTTTAAATGGCTTGTCTGAGAAACTGTGTTCCATTCTCAGTGCTTTACAGTCACCAAGTAACTGCTTTTCCATTACTGTCCTTTCTACCTTTAATTCTAACACAAACTAGAAAATGTGAAAAGATGAACTTTAAAAGAAGAAAAATGGCCAGTTTAACACTAGGCTTTGGAATTGTAAAGATTGTTAAAAATAGCTTTTGTGTGACTTAATTAAAAAGAAAACAACAGCAGCTGTTTCACCAACTAGTTCTTCCTGCCTCTTCCCAGCTGTAATGGGACAGCATCAATCAAATCTTAGTCTCACCTTTCCAATCCCATACACTTTTAATAGACCTGGAACTAAACATCCAGTTACAAAGTATTGTGACTAAGATTTTTTTTTTTAATCATTTTTCTCAGTGCTTGTCCTGTTGAACTTCCACAGGGGTAGATAAGGAACTTCCTTGGGAAATATATCTTACCTAGATAAGGATTATAAATTCACTTTTAGGATTAGCCCACCTCTCTCCATTTAAGAAGCAAGATTTCAAAACTGATCATCTTCCTTTGTAAGTGAGATGAACTAATCAGAATCATTATAAATTATACATAGATCAGAAACCCCTTACTGTGGTAACCTTCAGCTCATGAAGATTTCAGACTTTATGAAAATCTTTGTGAAAGTACTCAACACAATTTTAACGAAACTACAATCGGAGAAAGGAGAAAAAAAAATTCCTATATTTCTCTAGTGAGAAACAAAATTGTCTCCTAAATTTCAAAAAATTTCAGGAGTCTGCAAGGATGCCAGGTCAGCAACAAATCTGAGAAAAAGAAAATCACGGAAGTCCAAAGAAATGTTGAATCATTTTTTTTTTTTTTTTTCTGTTGCAGAGACCTGAACCTTTAAAGTCTCACAGGAGAACTCGGAGAATCAGGTGATCTAGGATGATATGGTGGTCCTGTAAAATGTTTTTTCCTGAGTTCTGATGATTGGTTCTAAATTCAATGATTGGATTAGGAAAGAGAGAACGTCTCAGATATCATTGATAATGATACATACCAGAATGTTAAAAAATAAGCTGGAAATCTTTTTTTTTTTCCCATTTTAGAAATACTTCCTACCTTTTCAATCTTTTTTTCAGGCTTTATCTGGAAAATCTCATATACTAATTTTATGAACTTGCTGGTTTATTACTAGATTCTCCTTTTTAAGCTGTCTTGGATATTCATCTAGCTGTTCTTTATTTGGTGTATCACATGATATTGGTTACTGTTTGTTTATTTTTCCACTTGGACTTATTTCGTTTTAATTTGTTAAATTAAATTATGGCACTGCTGACACTGCAGGGCAGGTGCTGGGTAGTCACGAACCAAATGCAGCATCAGGCGGGAACTGGATTCAGGAACAAAGGCAAAAGCATGTGCAGAGTCCTCCCTGGATGCAGGCCATAGGGAAACAAACGCAACCCTCATGGTCCCTCAGCTTTAAACTGAGTATCATATAGATGGGATGGAATACCCTGTTGGTCAGTTTTGGGTCACCTGTCCTGACCACTCCTCCCCACAGGTGTGACACATTTATGGTCCTTTCCTTTGTGGAACGAAGAGACCCAACAGGGATATTAGTTTCCATATCAACAAGCGTGTGTAGTCAACTTCAGAAAGTACAATCACTTAAAAGGAACTTAACTAAAAAGTGTGTCCTAGTCCAAACCAGGACAGCTGTAGAGAGCGATAACATCTCCCCTCAGCCTCCTTTTCTCCAGACTAAACAACCCCAGTTCCTCCAGCTGATCCTCATAAGACTTGTTCTCCAGATCCTTCACCAGCTTCGTTGCCCTTCTTTGGACTCTCTCCATCACCTCAATGTCTTTCTTGGAGTGAGGGGCCCAAAACTGAACACAGTATTCAAGGTGTGGACTCACCAGTGCCGAGTACAGTGGGACAATCACTTCTCTAGTCCTACTGGCCACACTATTTCTGATACAAGGGTGCTGATACGGGATGCTCTTGGCCTTCTTGGACACCTAGGCATACTTCTGGCTCATATTCAGCTGGCTATTGATCAACACCCCCAGGTCCTTTTCCACCAGGCAGCTTTCCAGCTATCCTTCCCCAAGTCTGTAGCATTGCATGAGGTTGTTGTGCCCCAAGTGCAGGACCTGACACTTAGCCTTGTTGAACCTCATACAATTGGCCTTGGCCTATCAATCCAACCTGTTGAGATCTCTCTGCAGAGCCTTCCTACCATCAAGCAGATCAACATTCCTGCCCACCTTGATGTCATCTGTGACCTTGTATCCACTTTACCCATTGCACACAAAAATAAAAATGCTTCTCCTAGAAACACCCATCCTAGCTTACTGTACTACAAAGACATGTTAAATAATCACAACAACAGCACTTCATGAGTGTTACAACAATTAATTAATTATAGTTCATAGAGTACTTTTATTTCTTCAAAGTGATTATTATTCTTATCTACTCTTAGTTAAGGACTCCATAAGAAACAGGTAATTATTTCAGTTAAAACTCAAGGTAAATTCTTATTTGAAATTATAATCATGTGTGAGTTTTAATTAGTAAATACCAATACAATTGTACAGTATATAACATGTAGGAAAGCAACCGAACTGTCAGTGCAACTCAGAGTTTGGTCTCCACTAATATTCTTGTATTAGTATGCAAAGACTAAAAATATTATATCCATGTTCTACATTAATTTAACAATATAAACTATTTACACAAGGGAGTGAATAAACATTTACTTATCTCTGGTCCAGACAAGATAAAGGAGCAGTGCAATTAATGAACTGCTTTATCCTAATACTTAATAATACACTGTTTTTTGCAGAGGAAGAGGAATCCCATTGTCATAATAAAAGCCCTGTAGTATGTCTGAAAATACAAAGATATAAACTGGATTAATAAATTCAGGATTGAAACAAGAAAACTGTTTCTAGCACTTTCTGCAGTGAGATTATAGAATAACCTTTGTTGCCGCTTGTCTGCAGCAAGCTCCGTTCGGTTGCTGGCTGGCCTGAGGCTATCCGCACCCCAGGGCCATTGAGCACTGACACCAATGTGAGGATGCAACAAATGGCGTTTATTTAACTGCGCAACAGCCTTATATAGTCGTCTTGTCCCGTACGAACTCGCACGATAATGACACATCCTGCTCCTTTCGCCACGCCTACCTTCCGTTACAGCCCGAGATTTTCCAGTCGCCGTACCCTAATCTACCTACAACCTTTAAATTCAGTAGTGACAACTACCAGACTTCAGTAAACCTGTGAAAGGGATTGTTAACATGATACAGCAGAGGATTGAGACTCTCAGTTCTGTGCTGATATGGGTCTTGCACCTGTTTCAATTTTTTCCTGCAGTAACTTTGAGAATTGTCTAATCATCATGTGTTTTGGGTTTTCTATAATAAAAAAGGACAATTATCCCTGTTCCAGTGGAGAAATTAACATTTTCTTGTCAGTTTTAGAACTAGTGAGAAGATGAAAAATGGAAAAATCAATGTAATGTTAGAATCTCTCAGTGTTTCAATTACAATTTAAAAAAATAAGTTGAAAGTTTGTTCTGGGAATACAGTTAGCTCCTGACTTCCCCCTTCAGAATAACTCATCTAACAAATTGAGGAGAGACAAGGGACAGACTCAGAGTTTAGATTTGTTCTTCCAGTTATATCTAAACTTTTCCAAGGGAAAAGAACTGATGTTTCAGGTTCAATTCCTTTGACTAGGTATGCATTTTGGGGGGCCTAAATAAACAAATAAACCCAAAGGATCTTGTGTCTTCTTTCTCAATGTGCTCTAATCCATGGAAGCAAATCCCTGAACAGCTGCCATCCATTCCCATTATGATCTTTCTGGGTTTGTTTGTTCGAAGAGTAGCAAAACGAATATTCTCTTGTCATTACCCATGGTCAGTTGATTAAAGCATTTTACTAGAATTTAGGATGTATGGGTCAATTTCTGCTAGGCTGGAGTCCAGGACACTTTGGTTAGAAATCTACACAAATGTGAATAGCTGCTGCCACCTCTGTAGTCCTTTGCATTTGGCTGTTCGTCCACAATATTCTGATTCATATTAAAGTTTTGAGTGAGAGAGAAGCTATCACCTCCATAACAGTTCCTGAACATATATTAGAAAGTAGTTAGTGGAAACATAGATAAGGTCATGTATTCATTGTGGTAGTAGTAAAACCTTGATTGTGTTTTGGTGAGAAAGAGAGGAAATGATCATTGTCCCAGCTATGTTCATTTGTTGTTGTGTCAAGATGCAGTTGCTTAGGATGGTGGGATCCCTTGTTCCAATGTAAAACACAATCCTCACCTTTAAAAGGGAGGAGTGCAGTACTGCCTCTTAAATACTAGATATTAAGGCATTATTTAAAACATTCTTGATAATAGGGTAAGATTTCACACTCATTTGTGTTTGAACATAAGCAATTGACAGAACTTTAACTTGGAATATTAAGGAAATATTTTCTGTACAACTCTTACTGAAATATCAGATCTACGAATATGGGTCACTTGATCTCAAATTTTTGATTGTAATATGCTTCTCTCTTTTTCTCTGTCAAACAGAAATGTACTTTTGGTGGTTTTGTTCATTTATGAAAGTAAAAAAGTTATAATAGAAAAAGGGAAGTAAATGAACAGATTTCTAAGCAGTCATATGGTTTTGGTTTAATTTTTCTTCTGATTTCAACACATAGACAAACTGCTGTCACCAAGTGCCAAGCTGCTTGATCATGGGGCTGCCTAGCTCCTACATTTTTTATCTGTCATGGTAAGCATTTTCTTGCATCAACTTCAGATGTGAGCAACAATGAGAGCCCTTGCTTTTTCTGGAACTATGAAGTTGGAAATGACCATCTGCTCAACCTTCTGTTATCTGAATTCTTTCATGGAAATAGTTTTCAAGAATATATTAAGAACTGTAAAGAAAGAGAGAATGCATAAGATGTTGGTGATATAATTTTAACTCTTTTCTTTCACTTCATGAGGCATATTTTTGTTAGAGACACTGAAACAATGAAAACCAAAAGGAAATTTGTGTAGTTCAGAATTTTACAGCATTGATTTATTTGGCACTGCAATTCATTACCTTATAATTAAATGTTTTCTGTATAATTTTTAATGTTTTTTTTGTTTTGTTTTTTTTTAAAAAAATTTTTAATGTTTCCAATATTTAAGATTCTTTTCATGCTCTGGTCACATAAAAAGTTTGGGAAGTCTGTATTCAGCAGTGATTTGTGACAGAATAATGGATTTAGTACTAGAACAGCCCCAAAATAACAACAGAGCAAATATAATCTATGTAGAGTTTAATTTAGAACAAGGAATGAGTATGGATTTTTTTCATGAAAATTACTCTGCATAAAGGATTTTCTCTTCTTTCTTTAAAAAAAAAGTCCACTCTATGGCTGCTTAATGCTGAGCTCATATATCCTATATATATCTCATATATCCTTCCCCCTCATCCTATCAGTACATGCCCTTGTAAAAAGTCCCTTCCAGCTTTCCTGTAGGCCCCCTTCAGGTACTGGAAGGCTGCTAGAACGTCTCCCTGGAGCCTTCTCTTCTCCAGGCTGAACAGCCCCAACTCTCTCAGCCTGTCTTCATAGGAGAGGTGCTCCAGCCCTCTCATCATCTTCGTGACCCTCCTCTGGACTCAATCCAACAGCTCCATGTCCTTCTTATATTGTGGGCCCTAGAGCTGGATGCAGTACTGCAGGTGGGGTCTCACAAAAGCCGAGTAGAGGGGCAGAATCACCTTCCTTGACCTGCTGGTTGTTGGGCTGCAAGTGCACATTGCCAGCTCATGTTGAGCTTCTCATCAACTATCACCCACAAGTCCTTCTCCTCAGGGCTGCTCTCAATCCATTCTCCACGCAGCCTGTATTTCTGCTTGCAATTGCCCTGACCCACATGCAGGACCTTGCACTTGGCCTTATTGAACTTCATGTGGTTCGCATGGGCCCAGCTCTCAAGCCTGTCAAGGTCCCTCTGGATGGTATCCTTTCACTCCAGCCTGTCAACTGCACCACACAGCTTGGTGTCGTCAGCAAACTTGCTGAGGGCACACTCAATCCAACTGTCCATGTCATCAACAAAGATGTTAAACCATGCCAGGCCCAACACAGACCCCTGAGGGACATCACTTGTCTCTGGTGTCCACTTGGACATCTAGCCATTGACCGCAACTCTTTAAAGTCAGTGGGAATATTCTCGTTGTCTTGAATGAATTGTGGATCAGGATTTCCCTTTATTAGCCCCTCAGTGCTTGAGAAGCATGAAATATCGTAGACCTTAGAGCTACTAGGTTTTTCAATATGATCTTAGTGCAATGGTTTCTAACACTGACAAATTTTTGCCCATTTTCTTTCTTATGAAAGCTATTCTTACTTGGAAAAGGAAAAAAAAAGTGTAATTACATTTTCCATAGAATAAAATTAATTTGAAATGCATTGTCACAACTTAACAATTTGTCTCGTAACATTATGTTCATGTGATGGAAGCTTTTAAAAAATCATACAACAGCTCAATGTTATTTGGAGCATCTATTGTTCTCCTTTGTTTTTCAAACTGGAACAAGAGAACTGGAAAGGTTTCCATAGCTTGTTTCATTAACAAGACAGATGTGACTGGTAGTGTGCCAGCACAGCTTTACGCTCAGTTGATGACAGAGTATTAAAAGCTATAATGAAGAAAAAATCACTCAGTATTCAGTGTTTGGTTTTTTAAATTATTTTAATACAACTTTGCAAAGCAGGCCATTGTAAACTTTATTGAAAAAATTGCACAACAGGTGGTATTGTTGATATTGTAATTTCTTGAAAGTAATCACTACTTCCATTCCTGACTAAAGTAGTAAAGTAGTTCAGCAACTTGAAAAATGAAGATTTTTGAGTAATTTTAATTCTAGCATTAACATCTCTCTGAAAAAAACAGCCACAGAAAGGTTTCATTTATTTTTGATATCTGAAGCAGTATGAAAATTGAGCAGCTGAGTTCAGAGGGCTTTACTTCAGAAATGAACAGATCTTCAGTTAAAAATTACACTCTATTAATAATTAGCTAAATAGCACAGAATTGGTACGATTATACATTATTTATTATTATTATTATAATCAAACATAGAATTGGTACAATTATAAATTAATTATTATTATTATTAACATTATAATTTTAACAGCTGCTCAGAACACAACAGCCTTCATTCTTCCTAATTCTCTAATTGCATATTCAACAAATGCCACCCAAACAAAACTTTTCCAGAATATTTTGAAACCTAAACACTTGGACACTCCTGCAAGTGTTTCCCTACAGTAAAGAAAAGCAGGGATGGGAATCAGATACCTAACTCATTACTCTAACCACTGGGCTATACAGGCTGAGGAATAATGTTTTAACATTTCTTGGGGCTTTTTTAATCCTTTATCAGAGGTCAAGCCCACTGTGACCTGATGGGAAGCAAAACCTCTATGTAGCCCTTGAAGTTTTAATCTATACTCCAGTACATTATTGCACCCCTGGGAGTCTACAGTCTTACTGACAGTCATTAGAGAAAATATCTGTCTCTGCTGACCTCTATGGACCATTACTCCACTGACCCCACAAAGATGTAATACTGATTACATTAAGGTTAACATAAAAAAAAGAAGGACTTATATTCCTTATGCAACTGCATAACTTCTGCTTCTTTTGGCTGGAATTCTCAGCTTTTATAATCAATATCCTCCTCCAAAGTTTAGCTCATTTAATGTTTCACATGTCACTATGCCCCTTCTTTTTCCTTCTCAAGTTGGAAAAAATAAATTGAACTTCTCAATAAGAATAAAAGTATTTCCATTACTGTGTAAAGGTCTAAGTTGTTATGCTGGGAAGCAGCTGTAGTATTTACCTTGTTGATATTTGATTAATTATGTTTTGCTTCAAGGAGCTATGAAATTCTCTTTCCTCCCTGTGGTGGTTATTGGGTGAGGAATGCATCCTTTGCTGAACTTTACTTTCTACTTCAGGACGCACATTAAAATATGCAAAAACATTAAACAGATATGATATGTAGAGGGTTTTTTTCTGTCTTTAGACAAACTAGACATAACAGCAATCAAACACTTTTGAGTGTGATAGTTATAAGGTGACAAATTCTCAGCCTGTTTCTCTCAGATAAACTGAAGGGATGTTCATAGCATGTATAACTTGTTTCAGATACAGCTATTGCTCACTATAAGTTATTTACAGAATAGTCAAATAAAATGCATAATCAAGATGAGTACAATATACTGTGAATTTTGGATCACCAGGATTCATTTTCTGGGATAAATCTTATTAATTTTACCTGTTCTTTATATCATAACATTTCAAATAACTAGGTTTTGTCATTAACAACTTCAAATATACATAAATACTAAGTTACTATGGTTATAGGTATGGATCTGCAAACCTGATGGTATAGAATCATAGAACTATAGAATGGTTTGGGTTGGAAGGGACCTTAAAGATCACCTAGTTCCAACCCCCCTGCCACAGGCAGGGTTACCTTTCCACTAGACCAGGTTGCTCAAAGCCCCATCCAATCTGGCCTTAAACACTGCCAGGGAGGGGACATGCACAACTTCTCTGGGCAACCTGTTCCAGTGTCTCACTACCCTCACAGTAAAGAATTTCTTCCAAATATCTAATCTAAATCTACCCTCTTTCAGTATAGAAAAGGATGCATCTGTTCCTAAAATTCCTGAAAGAGCAATAAGATCAACATAGGTCCATTGTTTGTTTCAGGAGGCATCAGGTATATCTAATGTTAGACATGCAAAAGTCTCAATTTTTTACCGAAGCAGAGTGACTTCAGATAGCATACTTCTGCCTACCGTGTTTCTTTTTTGGTGGCAGGTTAAATATCTAGCAAACAGATCAAATCAAATCAAATCAAAACATTCTTCCTTATCATATCATCATCTTCAGCCATTTGATGAATATATCACTCTCAGATCCTCATAAGCTACAATTTTCTGTCTCTAAGTAACATGCTAAGGAAAGATTTCAAAAACCGTTGACACAAATTGTGGAGAAAAGTAACACACAATTTCAGAATGTGAAGGAGAAAATAATCTGTCTCTTGTAGGAAATTACTATCTCTACACATTTAGTACACTTTTAATTAAAGAGTAAGAATGATTATCTGCTCAAATAAAACAATGACTATGGTGAGGTGTAACCGTCATCCTATCACCTTTAATTATCTCCGTGCTTCATGCTTATCTTTTCCTGACACTGACATATCATTCCTGAACTATGCATATCAACAGAAAAGTTATGCTTTTCTATACACTTCTGTTACACTCAGCCACAGCAGCTGTTTCTGTTTCCTCAGTGATATGTATATTTATACTCCAAAATGAAGCATTTATGAAGCTTATTCCTGGCCACTGGGATACTTGAAATGAATAGTTCCTGTTTAATTTTCAGTGAAATACGTTATCCTGGTGTCATGAATTGTATTAAAATCATGGAGAAACCAACAAGCAAATGATCTCTGCATTCTTGATAATAATAAATTAATTTTCCATGCTAATTTAATGCCCTACTTGGAAAAGGAGGTAATGATCTTGTATTCATTTCAGGTTATTGTTGATCTGCACTGCCTTCTAAATGGTGCAACTGGGAATTTCTGTGTATCCATTTAAATACTGCTAGATGTCAAAACCAAATTTTTCCTAAAAGTGTGTTCATTATTTTCTTTAAATTCAAACTCCAAACTAACTGTCCCCAAACACTGTGAAATTTATTGCATTAAGTTGGTCCTGGAATTTACGTTGACTTAAATGAGATGTTCCATTTTGGTTTTAGATTGCATAACCATAATTTTAATTTAAAATATACTATAAAAATTTTGTAGCATAATTCCCTTTAAAAATCAAAAGGAATTTTTTTGTTAATTGTTAATTGGAAAAATAATGACAATGCTTGAAATTCCTGGGATTTTCCTTTTTTTTTTTCTTTTTTTTTTTTAAACACATTGGTAAAGAATTTTCTGTTTCATTGGAATAGTTTCAACTTCCAAAGAAAATATTTTGAGTAATGAAAACTCCCTGTATACAATTGTGGGCACATAAATTAAGCTAAACCAAACTAAACTCCAGCAATTTGAAGTCTGGCCTGTCTCGCCTCCATCTCCAGAGACCTTCAGTTTTCTTTCTCTCTTTGGGGACATCATATTTGATTGAATGGGCCCATAAAACAAATTTAATTATTGATGATGACCAAAAATTCACCATATTTATATTTTTGTGATAATGTAGTTTACTATCTCCAACATGTGTTACAGTGAGTACAAGAAATTGTCTTGTTCGTGGCTCTAGAGTCGCAATGTTGTTCTGTTCAGAAATAGCTGGACTATGTTGGTGGTTAGCCCAGAAGATGATGGCGAATTTACCCAGAGAACACTGGAAGGCCAGCTGGGGGTGTTAACATTAACAGCCAATGAAAAATGTAGAAAAACAGCTCTTTATAACACAGAAGATAAACTCAATATGAACAGAAGACAGCGAAGAAGGGAACTGTTGTTCTAGGTAAAAATTATGTGCTTCTCCAATCCTCACTCACATTTTGTAGTTTTAGGTTAGTAAATGAAAAGAAAAACATCTAAACCCTACATTCTTTCTGGAAAAACATACCTTAAATTATACAAGCCCACCTGTCAGGTAAACCCACACGATGTAATACTTTGAATGTCAAGTCTCAGATCAGGAAATTTCAAAGAAAATAGGGAGTAGAATACAGTAAGATGTTGAACAGTAAAAATGACATCAACAGTAAGTTTTCTGCACCCTGAATCCAAACTTGCTGTATGCAAGCTTTGTAATGCAGGATTCTACAATGTCAAAAGAGCAAATATTTGGTTCTGAAGAATACAGCTTTTTCTTGTTGGCTACTGTCATATTTTTTCTTAAAAGATAATCATTTAACCTTCTTTAATTTAGCAGTGTCAGGAAGGTCACTTAATTCTTCTGTTTCCACTACTGATGTTGCATCAGATGTGTCACTGAGTCAGTCATCTTAGTGATACCTCATGCAGAAATATCAGAATGAATTACATAATAAATACCACTCCAGGTGAGCATTCACCCACAGACAAGAATATTAAGTATTTACTTTGTGTGCAGGCTTAAGTTGTTTATTGATTTGCTTTAAGGTTTACTAGGAGGTCGGTGACTTAGAGGATAATTCATAAAAAAATAGCTGTGAGAGTACAGTTTTCTTATGCCTGTGGAGAGACTGAGAAAAAATTGGTGAGTATATGTAAGCTTTTAATTACTTTTAAGAAGGTATATACCAGCATGATACATGCTGTGAGAAAAGTTATTTGTAAATAAAAGAAGTAGGAGAGATGCAAAGAAAACTACTTTGTGGTGTCCAATTTTTATTTCAGTTTTCACCATGGAAAGTTCATCTTGAAAAAGGCTGCTCATGTACAAGTATTAGAATACAAAAAAGGACACTGATAAACCCTGTAAAAAAACTTACCAGTTTATTCTACCATAAGACGGTCTCAGTTTTGTTTCATTTGGCTTGCAGATTGAATGGGTAGGATGAGTTCAAAACCATGGAAGTGATCCTGTATTTATCCTTGTTGTTCCAATCATAGATGTTGAAGATATGATATCATATTTATGGGGGAGTAGAGATAGCATTTAAATACAAGTACCTCTTGTAAGAGCTGGGACAGCAGCACTTATATTTTGACAGAAGGCAGAAGCCATTATTTCCATAATATAAGCAAGAACAGGACATACAACCCTTGACATCCCAGCTCCCTGCGTCTTTCTCCTTTTCATTTTCCACTTGTCAAGTAAGCAGTGAGAGCAAAGTAAGGCCTCAGGTTAAAAAATAATTCCCTGTTCCGTTACTCAAATGCGATACAGCTCTCCATTTTCACTGGTCTTTCCACCATTTCTGCTTTATACTACAAAATCTCTGATGACTCAGCATCTCTCCTTTACCTGATTATCTTCTTTTATGTGTGCTTACTTTCTTTTGTTTTCCTTATTAAGGAAAAGTACCAAATCTTAACCTTCTTTTCTCTCAGAACACAATTCAGTACAGTCTGAGACAGAACTATGAGGTTCATTTTTGTAGAACTGCCTTTCTTCACCTTTTTTCTCTTCTACTCCCACTTTTATTGCTTTATTTTTTAGTAATTTTACCAATTTCTCTGCCATTTATTCTAATATTTACAAGTTAAAGTAGCAGCTTAAAATATTATGGATGCTCCATGACGGTTTTGTATTCTGCTTGTTCACAGTATCTCTTTGGCCTTTCCTTTTTGTTCCCTTTCCCACAGAAGGCTGGACTAGATGATCTTTTGAGGTCCCTTCCAACCTGGGCTGTTCTATGATTCTATAAATTTTAAAGAACTATAGGATAGATGCCTTAATACGATAGTGGGGCTTGGCTTGGAGTCCATTCTTCTTCACGAGCGCTACAGAAGCCAATGGAACTCCAGCTGAACAGCAGCAGCAATTACAGTACACTCAATGATTAAACTGCAAATTATCAGCTGTTGAGACTTGTAATTTTTTATGCACTCAGCTAAGTCTTGACACCATTGTATAACCAGCTAAGATGACCATGAATCTTTTTTTAAAAGATCTCTCTCTTGGAGTGATTGTACATCTTGTGTTTTAAGGGTACAAAATGTATTTCATTCATTTGTCACAGTAAGAGGAAACTTCACTCAATCAAACCGCCACATAGCAACACTAAGGTTGCAACTGATTAAATCTTGCTTTTTTATAGCATTCAACCAAAAAGAAGATTTTCTAATAAGAAAATGCATGGTAAAGTTCTTCTTTTTTGGTGTGTTGGACAAGGCCTAATAGCACATCTTAAAGAAAAAATAAAGATTTTGGTTTCATATTTTGCCAGTTAAAATATGATATTAGTCTAAACTTCTGTATTTCATGTTTGCAACCTTAAAACAATGAAAGAGCATGAAAGGGAAAAAAAAAATGGAGAAAATTACTACGGAGGTGGGCTTCTATGCTTTACTGGAAATGTTGAGTTGAGTACAGAAGGCAGACTACACCTTTCTTGCACGTTATCAAGTAGCTTCTTTTGTCATGGCCTGGAATTCTTTTATGAAGGCTATTCCATGGCTCTTGGGAAATTACATTCCAGTCTCAGTAACTTATACATAGAGGTTGACTCTAGTTCTTATGGAGGTTAGCTGCTTGTGGCATGTTCCCAGCTATTAAAGAGATTAAGGTGAGCTTCAGAGATGTGTGTGAAACAAAAAAAAAAGAGAAGGAGGGTTCTTTTGAGCTTAGGCAGAGGCCAGCATGACTTTCAGAAAAGCACTGAAGACTCCTGCAAAAAAAAACCCTGTGCTGGTATTTCGTTTAAGAACCTTTACTAAGATGATGTTTTAATGGATGAAGAACTGGTAAAAACCTGGAAATGACTGAGAGAATAGTGTGAGTACTCACTCCTCTAGAACTTCTTCAAAATTGAATGTGAGCTTTCATTGCTGAAAGCTGTCTTATTTTCCCAAGCCTCCAGTTGTTTGAGATCAAATACTACGCTCTGATCTCAGGCAGTAGTATTTGATAGAATACAGGTGTATTCTGTATCATTAACATCAAGTTTACTACAAAAGGGAAAGCTTGCTGGAGAGGATGGGGGCTCTTTTTGCTCTCCTCTTTCTCATTCCCAACGATTGGTATTCCTGGAACAACCTGCTGCAACTCTGTAGCTAAGTATACTTTTGTGTGTTTTGTGTTATTGTTGATATTGGTTTCTTGATTTTATTAAATCTGTTCAACTTTAACCCACGAGTCTCCCTCCTTTTCCCAATTCCCTTCCTTGGTCGGGGAAGGGACATTGGGTGAGAGAAAAACTGTTATTGTTTATCCTTGGGTGTGGGATAAACGAAGACAAATGAGTACCCCTAAAACTGGCACCTGTTATTACCTGAGCTCCTTTTTAACAAGTACTTTGAAATAAAAATGGTATGCGCTTACAAAGCCAAAGTAGAACAAACATAGGGAGAAAAGAACTGTAAAGGTACTATGAAGTCTAATAAACCATAACAGAATCATTTGGATATGTTAATTGTGTTGTAACTGCTTCATAAAAAATACCACCTGATAACAACTGGTAGTTTGTTAATATCACATAAATTTTTACAGAAAAGTGAGAGGGCAAATTATGTCTTTTTTATGTTTATATGATTATCACAACATTCTTTGTTGAATAAGTAAAACATCATTGTTATGAAAACATATAATTTTTATTTGCTTATACCAAAACCAGCTGTGAATTTTAACAAATGCACATCCTGGAACCTGGTAAAATTCTGGATCTTCGTGCTTTCATGTAATAAAATTTCTTCCCATAGAATCTTATCACTAAAAGAATCTTTATATTTGAAATGAAAGAAGACCTGAATATAGAGATTAAAACCACTAATTTTGGTGTTACCACAATGAGTTCAGGAAACAAAGTCTGTTAGTCTGGTTTAAGTCTTCTCTGTGACTAAAGGAAAGTTCTTTTTTGTATTAAGATGTAAAGGATTTGGACCATGAAATTACAGAGTTACAGTTAAATTCTTACCTTCATTTATTTCAAGTTTTTAGTGTTAAAAGGTTTGTTAGACTTAGAATGTGCAAATGAAGGAGAAAACTGAATAATGTATTCAGTTATAGAATGATAGAACAGTTTAGGTTGGAAAGGACTTGCAAAGGTCATCAAGTTCAAACTACAGCTCAGAGCAGGTTGAACTAGATCAGGTTGCTCAGGGCCGTTTCTGGTCGAGCCTTGAACACCTCCAAGGGTGAGTATTCCACAACTTCCCTAGATAACTTGTTCTAGTGTTTGACCATCCTCACGGCTAATTTTTTCTTTGTCTTAATCATAATTTCCCACATTTGGACTTATGTTCATTGTTTTTCATCCTATCACTATGCACTCTCAGGAAGAAGAGTCTGGCTTCATTTCTTTGTATACTCCCATTAGAAAATTGAAGACAGAAATTAAGTGTCCCTTTAACTTTCTCTTCTTAAGGCTGAATAAACCCAGGTCTCTCAGCCTCTTCTCATATGTCATATTCTTTAACCCCATGACCCTCTTGGTGGTCACCCACTGGTCTCACTTATGTCAGTGTTATTATATCAATGCACTTCTTAAAGTGGAGAGACCAAAAAAAGCACACAGTACTCCAGATGTAGTATCATACATGCTAGAGAGGAAGAACCATTTATCTGCACCTGTTGGCTACACTAGTGCTAATGCAAACAAATATACCTGTGACCCTCTTTGCTGCAAGGGCACATTGACAATTCATGTTCAACTCTTGTCCACCAGAATCCCAGGGTCACTTTCTGCAAAGCTGATTTCTAGCAAGTTGGACCATTGCCAGTGCTGTTGTATGGGAATATTTCATTCCTTACATAGAACTTTTTATGTGCCTTTTTGGAAGCTCATGAGTTTCCTGTTAGGCGATTTCTCTACCCTTTTGAAGACCCTCTGAATGGGTCTTCCAGTTTCTTGGTGATTCCTCCCAATTCAGTACTGTCCATCAATTTTCTGACAGTGCACTTTATCCCATCAGCCAGATCACTAAAGAAATTAAAAAAAAAAAAAGGTAAACTGTCTATCCCAGTATGAATCCCTGAGGGATACTACAGTCAACTGGCAATTAGTTGGATTTTGAACCATTGATCAAAATTCTTTGATCCTAACAGTCTAGATGATTCCTGCCCACCTTCTTCTCAGTTTCTTCACTTTGGTCATAAGTTTAGTCTGGGTGAACATGCCAAAGGTCCTGCTAAAGTCAAAATGTAGAACAGCCACTGCTTCCTCTCCAGGTACTGAGCCAGTTTTCCTACTGTAGAAGATAATCATATCAGTCATAAACAATTTGTACTTCATAAATATATGCTGTCTATTTGCAATTTGTTGTCCTTCACATGCTTGGAAAGGGATTTCAACATTATATGCTCAGCAGTCTTCCAAGGGACTGAGGTTAGACTGATAAGCCCATATTTCCCAATATTATTCTTCTTCCTTTTTCTGAAAATAAATGTGATATTTGCCATCTGTCCATCATCAGGTATCCCCCTTGATCACCATGATCTTTCAAAGATGACAAAGGCCTCACAATGTCATCAGCTACCTTCTGTAGCATCCCTTGATGTGTCCCTCCTGGACCTATGTACATCCACTTATAAGTGCTCCCTAACCCTACCTTCCTCCACTGTGGGAAATGTTTCATTCCCACCAGACTCTGATAGTAGTGTCAGGGGAGGCTCAAAGGCAAATTCTACCATTAAAAAAAAGGCAAAGAAGTCATCAAGTATGTTGACCACTCCTTGTTTTTTGTTGCTAGGTTCCCTACCCCATTGAACAGTAGGCCTCATTTTTGGTGTAGGTTTCCTTTTTCTGCCAATATCCATACAAAAATCCTTCCAGTTGCCTTTTTTGTCCCTCAGTAGTTTCAGCTCCAGTTAATTGCTGGAATTTTGAGTCTTCCCCATCACGTTGTTCCCTAACCTACTTTCTCACTGTTACCTATGTCTTCTCTTCAGGTCATTTTAAAGCCCTTCTCACTAGATTAGCAAGCCTGCTGACAAAGGTGCTCTTTTCCTGCTTTTTCGGATGGACTATGTCCCTCTGGTGTGTTAAGCTTGGCTGGGTGCCAGGTGCCCATCAAGCCACTCTCACTCCTCCTCCTCAGCTGGATAGAGGGGGAGAAAATATAATGAAAGGCTTGTGGGTCAAGATAAGGACGGGTAGATCTCTCACCAATTACCACCACAGTCAAAACAGACTCGACTTGGGAAATTAATTTAATTTATTACCAATCAAATCGGAGTAGGGTAATGAGAAATAAAACCAAATCTTAAAGCACCTTCCCTCCACTTCTCTATTCTTCCCAGGCTCAACTTCACTCCCGATTTCTCTACCTCCTCCTCCCGAGCAGCACTGGGGAGTAGGGAACGGAGGTTCCTGTCTGTTTGTCACACACTGTCTCTGCTGCTCCTTTCTCCTCACACTCTTTCCCTGCTCCGGCATGGGATCCCTCCGGATGATCCTTCATGAACTTCTCCAACATGGGTCCTTCCCAGGGGCTGCACTTCATGAACTGCTCCAGCATTGGTCCTTTCCATGAGGGCGCAGTCCTTCAGGAACAGGCTGCTTCAGCATGGGTCCCCCACAAGGTCACAGGTCCTGCCAGAAGCCTGCTGCAGCATGGGCTTCCCATGGGGTCACAGCCTCTTTCAGGCATCCATCTGCTCTATCATGGGGTCCTCCATCAGCTGCAGGTGGATATCTGCTCCATTATGATCTTTCATGGGCTGCAGAAGGACAACCTTCTTCACCATGGTCTTCACCATGGGCTGCAGGGGAATCTCTGCCCCAGCGCCTGGAACACCTCTTCCTCGTCCTTCTTCACTGACCTTTCAAAGTCTGAAGAATTGTTTTTTTCATGTATTCTCACTCCTCTCTTCCGACTGCTGTTGCGCAGCAGTATTTCCCCCTTCTTAAATATGTTATCACAGAGCCGTCACCACCGTCGCTGATTGGCTCAGCCTTGGCCAGCGGTGGGTTCATCTTGGAGATGGCTGGCACTGGCTCTATTGGACATGGGTTCAGCTTCTGGCTTCTTCTCACAGAAGCCACCCCTGTAGACACCTCACTACTAAAACCTTGCCACACAAACGCAATGCAGTCCCCATGCAACAGTTCTCATTCCTCAGAAGAGCCAAAGCCCTGTGACACCACCTGCACAGACAGGTATTGACCTGCAAGATGCATCCACTCCTACCTAGCTGAGCCTTTCTCCCTCACTGGCAGGACTGAAGAAAACATCGCCTTGACCTCTACATCCTTATCCTAGCTCCCAGAGCTCTACAGTTGTTCTTTATGTGTTTAAGGTCATCTTTGGCAGTATCTTTGATTCCCAATGGATGAACAAGTTCTGTAAGTCAGAGAATTAGATAAGCCTTAATAGTCTCTCTAAAACACCCTGTATCTGAGACCCTAGGAAGCAACAAGTCTGGTCAGTAGACAAGTGAGACCACCCTCTACAGGAGGGAGTCTTTAACATCTGTGACACAACTTTTCCTCTTGGGGGGACAATGGCTGCAGGCCCACCTGCTTCTGAGGCCCTTACTGAGTGTCTTGTTCTTCTTTACCTCTTCCCAGAGCACTTTATCTGTTCTGTAATTGCAGATTAGCAAAACAAATTTCCAGCTTACCCCGTCTTGGGATGGAGACATCCACTCCTCTTCTAAGTGCAGTCTCTTTCTGTTCTTTCTTCCTTGCATCATGGGGCTTGGGTTCTTGCCTCTGCAAGGTCTGTGTGCAAAACCTAATCAATCTCTTTTTCAGCACCCTTGGTCGTACACGGTCTGCTTAGCACTGCTCACGGCTCCTTCACTTGGTAGCTCAGCGCCCACACCACAGTTCACGTCCCACCAGTCATTCACCTGCCTCAGCAGGAGGGATCTTCCCTCCTTGCAGCCCAAGGCCTGGATAGTGATATCCCTCTGGACTGAGGTGAAGCATCTGGTATGCCAATAGTTACTGCAGCTTCTGTTGGAGATCGTTCCCTGTGGCATATCAACACCATCGTTGCACAGTCTCAAATAGTTCTGTGCTGCTTCAAGCAGACCTTCTGGGCTTCTTTGTGCTCCACTGAGATAGCAGTTTTGACAATTGCTACATGTCTGGTAGCTGCCTCTTTTTGCTGTGCTCATTATCTTTAATATTACTAGTCACTAAATCCAAGCAGTTGGTACTGGAACTCTTTTTAGCAACTTAAGAAGTCTTTTTCATTATTTTAGGGAGAGATGAGGAGGGTAAGATGGCAGGGGTAAACACACTAGGAGGTTCCAGAAGTCATGAGCTGGGATAAATACAGTAAGATGGCAGGAATGAAACGCAATGCATTTCTTAGACAATCCTTTAAATCAAAGTCTGCCAAGTCGTGGAAACATTTTATTCTCTTGAACTTTAAGATTAGTTTTCAGTAACTGGAAATGAATTTTGCTTGCCACTTCACTTTCTTTTTCTTGTGGTTTCCTTTCATCTATTTGATTTTTTTTCCACAATAGAGGTCAGTACAATTATGGTAGTTCTTTTTACTGATCAAATCCAATTTGTATTACTCACAGACTTACAAACCAGGCTTAATTTGCAGACTTTTTTTCAGAAATATGCTGAGTGACAAATTGGAATTATATATTCAGGTAGTTAGAATCATACTTGAAATACAGATTTGCAAATACAAAATGGAAGTAAAAAGGAGATGGAACATTTTAGGCATAAATTTCACCTACAGAAAGGATGCTGTGGCTTGTTACAAGCATATACCAATACTCTGTAAGGAGTCAGAAGATTTTTTGACGGTTTTGTTTTGATTTTTTTTCCCCCTTTTATTCTTTTTTTTTTTTTTCTGTTTTATGAGCAAGTTAATGATGGTAGGGATCAAATTAAAATTCAAATGTATTTATAATTATGGAAGGTATATCTTTTCTTGTTTTCCTTGCTTTATTGCTCTCGGTTTGTCAAATCTAGAATTTCTAGCATTAGCTCTTCACCTTACCTTAAAATGCTGATCTGTCTTACTCAAACAAGAAACTCTTGTTTCTTTATACCTTACAAGAGAATAACAAGCTTTCACTCTGTATATTTTGAACCATAACTGTTGCTTGTACTCTAGCAATAAGTGATAACTTTCAGATATATATATATGTAACATTTTTATACATATTTTTACTTCTGTGAGCAGGGAAGAATGATTAAAATATGGGAATAGGAACGAAGCTGGTTTTACCTGAAATTTAACGAATAGAATTGGTTTGGTTCCAATTATAAGGCTAGGTTCAGCCTGTCTAACTTCATGAATAGTCTGAGACCAGAAATTTTTTGCAATACTCTTAACCACAGATTTAACTTGCATTTGAAAGAAGGGGTATGTATTAGTTTGATGGCCCTCTGCATTTGTTTTCACAGGCAGAAGGAAACAAAATCCGGGTTATGTGAATAATTAGGAAGAGGCGAGGCAGCTTTATAACAGTGTTTCTTTTTACCTCGGTCCCACATAAAGCCTTTCACATTAATTTCTTACATTCTTGTCCTGAAACAGGAAAGACCCTGCTCAAAAATCTTATCAGGATGACAAATAGAAAGGGCTTCTGAACAACAAACATAGTAAAAACATAGAAGGAAGGAAGAATCATCGGGTGGCAGCAGCCTGACAGAAGGACAAGTAACACATTGTCTAAGGAATTAAGGTAATTGGAAGTGATAGGGTGACAAAAATCTTTTTTTAATTGTAAAGAAGGGCTGACTTGTCTGCAAACATGCTTTATTTCTTCATTGCTCTGACCACATTTTCTTTTATACTCTTGACAAAGTGCCTCTCTGATGGAACTCTGTAAATCGAACTAGATGGAGCTCCCATTTCCCTGTATGTTTCCTTGTGTAGAAATGTGGAAGTAGAGACCCCAGATGTTATCAGACTAGTTCTTAGAAAATTATTAGCTTTTCAACTCGAATCATACATGTCAAAACTTGCAAATAATTAGAACACAAGATAAATGGAAACATGGGTAGGACTTATCTGATCAAATGTAGAGGTCTCTCTATTTTTGCTCTCAATAATTAGACAATACTATGGCACAAGTCATCTCATCCTAAGTTGGATTTCTAAAATAAAGCAAATGAATCCGACTGGCCAAGCGCTAACTTCGTGTTATTGATTCTAAAGAGAATCTAGACAACTTAGCTATAAACCTATATACTGTGCAAGTGTTTAGTAATATGACATGTATCCGTGTCCTGATGCAGTATTTTAAAGAGTTTTCAGAATAGAAATCAAACTTTGAGGTAATGTATCATCAGCACCTTATCTTGCACTATCAGCTTTCCACAAAATGGATATTATTTAAAATAAAAATTACAGAAGTTAATCTTGTTGCTTATCCTAACTGAATGCTTGCAAGTCACTCAGAGTTTAGATGTTATATGTAGTGTGTAATATGTGCTGCAAACAATTTTTTCTGACTAATTCCCTTCTACCATTTTTATCAGTTCTGAGGAAATAATTTTTAAATAAAATGGAATTTTGCTGCCAATTCAGAAAGTTAGCCAGCAACATAATTATCTGATTAATTATTGTTTTCTTTGTGAAAGAAGTCACCTTTGAGGATGAATTTGCTCAAAGATGAAAAGATGTATATTTGACTTACACTCTTGTTGTCTGTTGGTGGACTGACAAGGAATCTGTTTTTCTCGTCTCACCAGCCCACTTTAATCACTATAAAAATCATTCAAAGGATCAGCCAATGTCTAGCTGACACAGGGCAAGTGCCTTGAAACAGATATAGAAAGTTCCAGCTAAAACACTACGAATAATTTGGTTTTATCTATCTTGTGTTGCTGGTAAATGACAAAGAAATATTTATGATTATCAGGCTTTCAAGTAAATCAGAAAAAGCTTTTTTTTTTTTTTTTTTTTAATGTCAAACCACTAAATATAAAATGCTTGATTGTTCTTATAGGAAACAATACCTCTTGAAGTACTTACCATAAAATGTTTCCTTACAGTCACAGGAGGTAGATCTTAATTAACCTTTACAGTAACCTTGCCTTGTAGTTAATTAAACCTGAACAAACCACACTAGCTTAATTCTGAATTCTAAACTTAACAATGATCAAAATGCTGAAGATAAACTCCTTTTGGAGCTTTCAGCTGACCTTGTAATTTAACACTGTATAGCTTTTATTAGGAACACAAGCTTTTAAAGACACAATGCCTTCATGCTATAGATTTTTCTAATTGTATTCAGGCAGCCATTATTTCTAGACCAATTTGATGTCAGTTACCTCTTCCCTACTGTGACAGGTACCATGAAAAAAATTAGATATCATACATATATATATGCACTCATATACACACACAGAGACATGCATATATATATGAACATGTACACAGGTTTGGCATATAGATACAGGAATAGTCTTTAGACCGTTTCCTAGATGGAAATACAAATTCTAATGAACACCTAGATCATTACAATTAGAGGTAGAACACAACATTTAAATCTTTATACTGAACAAGCAAAGCATGCCAAAAAACTGTGTTTGGGTCTATGTGAACAAGAGCATGTATTTACCTGAGAACCAGTGAGATCTCAGGATCAAGCCAGCAGATCCACCTGCAATTCAGGAACTGGATTATGCCAGTATACAATCAGCTGCTAAGTGTTTGAATTTTCTTTCTCATCATGGTCTAACTGTGGCACCCCCAGGGACTTTGGTACTCACTCGATCAGCCTTCCCATGTCCATAAATACTCATGTTCCTCTACTTGCTCTCCCTCTGCTCTATTCATTGAAAATTGCAAAAATCTAATTTGTTGTAAGCAAATGTAGCATTTTTAGGAGATTTGTGGATGTGAGGATAGTCTTCACTCTTGAATAGTTCTTCTTCATCTCCATCAAGAAAAAGTCAGCAAGCCATGTGAAAGGATAGCAACAAGAGAGCTGTAACAGGTACATTCTAATTTATTTTATTTAAAATAAACATTTAAAATGTACACTACAGAATCACAGAATCAACTAGGTTGGAAGAGACCTCTGGGATCATCTAGTCCATATATTTGTAATTCAACAAAGAAGATGCAGGTTAACTGCTTTTTTTTTTTTTTAATCCTCTCATGGCTATCTTCCTACTCCAAAGCTTAAAGCAGAATATCTTACAAGAGATATTGTTTCATGACATAAATCCTCAGCAGTTTCTGTATTTTCAGATAAGGCTCATCTGGCTTGGTCCCCTAAATGGGAATATTTGGACCTCAGTGAGAATTTAAGTAAAAGCTGAATTACTATGTCAGTATAAATTCTGTATTTCATTGAATAAGGAGACTGTATAAAATGACAAAAGTTGCATTTACAGCAGAGGAATTATAGTCATACTGAATTAAACTTGGATACAGTTATGATATGATTGTGTTAGGTTTTCTTTCCATGGAAAATTACTCACTTTATCTCCGGGTCAAAGTGCTTTCAGTGAAAGTATTAACATGATCAAAAAAACTGGTAAAATACGTAAATCAATATTTTAAATTTAAATTTAATTCTAATCAGTTTAAATTTCATTTTATATTTTCTTTCTTAATCATAACTCTGTTAGATGCCTATACTAATTTTTCCCATTTTGATCAGGGTGTTTTATACCAGTTCACGGTATTAGGTAATCTTATTTTATTCCCTATCCAGTGTCTTATGAGTCTTTGAACAGTAGCTACACAAGGACTCACATGTGGATTTATGCATATATTACATCTATACTGGTACTCTGAGCTAAAGTCAGCACCAGTGGCAAATTGTCTCCCCAACAATATTCTGCTGATTGCTTATAATGGTAATTTTATAAAGAAATTAAACATCTTACACTGGTGGTAGCTAAATAAAAGCCTCAGTGTAGTTTATAAAGACGTATCATCCACAATAAAAGCTTGGAGTGTTACAGATCAGTCATTACTAGTCTAGTCTAGGGTGGGATGGATTATTTAAAATCCACAATGTAAGAGCAAGCTCTTCTAAAATGCTTTTTCGGCCTTACAGATAAGAAGGACTCAGTTTCTTGAGATCTGTAGGAAAATTTGTCTGTCCCTTGCACAGTGTAAAAGATTCAGCTAAAGTATGCCTCAAAATTTACAGACTGCAGTGTTCACATATTCCATGCTGGGGCAAACCTTTATTAATGAGCAAAGATGTTCTCAATCAATATTAGAAAATAGTAGGTGTTGACTACTATCATACTATGACTAGTATGATATTTTTATTCAGACTTTCATACAAGAATGCACTAAAAAAAGTTCCAGCAAGCCTCTGAAACATTTTCTTTATCTCCTATAATATCTGCATGGGAGTATATGGTAGGAAAAAACCAAAGAAATGTATAATCAGATTCTGATCTAGTAGAATGGAATTCTACATCCATAAATATCTGTCATATAGACCGGAGTTTGCATGCAGCTGTCTTTCACTTCTTTGTTACTGTTCTGTGAAATAATTGTATAGTCTCCCAGGTGTTTACATCTACCTGCTGGACATGCTGCAGTGAACTAGAGGGACTGGATACTCAGGTAGCCCAAGTCGGCCACCCGGAAATACATTGAGTTTCCAATCATCATGGAAGGCAGGACAAAGAACAAGGAGGGGAGAAGGATGCCTTCATCTTGATAAAAGCACTTGGTTTTATTGAAGGTTCATGCTAAGGTCACAGCTTAAAATTATTGTGTCCACAACTCTCAGTAATTTGAGTATCAAGAAGATTTAGTGCTATGCTAACAAAATAAAAAATGACTATAAACAAGCTACATCAAGAAAGAAAGGTAAACCAGAGGAATGTGGAGAAAAGGCTTCCATCAGAAAACATCCTCAAATTGAGTGACCATGGGACTTAATCTGAGTTGTTCACAAAGATGTAGAGTAGGAAATTACTCATTCTCCCCCATCTTCTCAATAGAAAGACAGTATTGCCCAGTCTTTCTTTCCTGCTTTGAACAAAATGGGTGTGCAACTGCCTTCTTCCACCTCAAGCTCGTAAGAAGAAGGATGTGATGGATAGCTTCTGTATTTGTTATGCATTAATTTGCTTCAATAGAGCAAGAGTTCAAGTGACCTCTCTTCTCCCTTGATTAACTTATCAGCTTGGCATTTTTTCTTATGATATTTTTAATCTGTGTGTTATTGTTCATTTGTGACTATAAATAAAATTATCTTTAAAAAATGCTTCTTGAATGTCTTCATGGCCATTCAGCACCCATTCCACACACTGGAAATCTCACTAAAAATTCACTTTGTTATGTTTAATACATGGAGCGGCTAATAAATCCATTGATGAAAGGACAGGAAAATCAGTTCTTTACAGACTTTTGTTTTCATTACCAGGCTTCCCTCATGGGTTGGTGAGCGAATTATATTTTGTTTATTTTGTACTATTAATAATCCTTCTTTTTTATCAGGGCCCAAAGAACGTTTGCATGAAGTTTTAGAGTTAGCTGAATAATTATATAAAGACAATTCATTTGACTGTTTGAGAATGGCCTGTAATATGTGCATTATTATTTTTAAATATATGAGCTATTTTAAAATCTTAGCGAAAAGAAGCGGTCATATAGTTCCTGCTTTCAAAATATATGTTTAGCTAGTTAAAAAAATTGAGCTTTTTTTGGGGGGGCAGGGTGTTTCTGTTTTGGTCAAATGACGGTCTTCTAATCAAGCCACCCTGATGTTAATAGCAATCTTTCCGAACATTTAATTTAATTTTTTGTCATCTTCTTAATACACATAGGAAATATTATATATTCAAATAAGTATTCCATTGTGATCAATAAAATCTTGGTAGGGGAACAAAAACGTGTTTAATAGTGTTTAGAAAAAAAAAAAAAAACAGAAAATCAGGAATTATATCTTGAAAATGTAATGAAAGGAAATATTTTCTCATCCTAACATGTGAAAGGGATGTATGTTGCACTAAGATCCATCATAGGAATTCCATGTTTTCCACTTGTCAACACTGAATGTCATTACATGCAAGAAAATACCAAGCATAAGCTATTGATATTTTTTCTGTGTGATAATTCTTAAATCATTACTGTGTGATAGCATGGGAAATTTCAATGCAGCACGAGAAATAAAGTAGTAGTTGTCAAAAGTTTAAATTGTAGAAGTCAGAAACACCTAAAAAGTCTTTGATAATTGACCCATTAGATATAGTCTTCCCTTGAGGTTTAAACATTTTTTAGGCTTTGCTGTGTGCTGTCCAGAAAGAATGTTTTACTGACCAGTTAGGAAAGCCACCAATGAGATCACACTAGAGCTACGAAGCATTGTGTGGACAACAGTAAATATAATCACCAGTTCTGCTGAGCTGCTGAACAGTAGTGACAAAAAAAAAAAAAAAAAAGCAAAAGAAATATATCAGGCACGAGGAAATAGCATTGCTCCAACAATCTGCCATCATAACAAAGCAAGACAAGTCTCCTGGAAAAAAATCAAAGCTGACATGAGAAAATGAAACACACAGAATAAAACATTCATAGTTTGTTGGAACACACTAGGGAGCCCTGTGAGGTTCATAATTCACTTCAGTGAGGGCAGAATTAAAATTAGGGACAAACTTTTAGATGTACTAAGACATTTCACTTGCTAACTGCCAGAATTTAAGCACCATACTAATATTCAACTTAACTGCCCTCTTTTCCTGCCTGAATTGCCTTTAGCAACTTAGAGGCAACATCTCTCCTGCTGTAGACATCTGATATCAGTAGATGATTGTCACAGCAGTTACCAGAAATGTTGTCAAGGTTTCTCTTCCAGTCTTTTCCTAAAAAAGAAAGGCAAATGTCAAGCATCTGAAGACTAATCAAAACCTAGTAACAGGACATCCTGGACACACAGCTAAGTCTGAACTTTCAGTTCTCTGAAACTGATAGACCTGACTAAGGGCCACATATTGTACATCTCCATCCTTAAGATCTTTCTCAAAGGGTGGGCACAGAGTACAGCACAGCTGAGTCTTTTAAAATCATTACTTTGTCTTTTAGAATAACAGCTACAACAGCTACAGGTTATAGGTCCACATAGTTCCCATCTTTCAGCAAGTATCCTGGCTGTGGGAAAAGAAACAGCCCACTCTTAGTTGTGGTGCCACTAAACCACAGTGCAGGTAGCAAATCAAAACGAATAGGCCCAGATAGCCTATAAAAAGGAGGAATGCTACACTATAGCTTAGTGGTTAGGATTTATATTAAGCATGTTCCTTTCCTGCAACTCCTACAGTGGAGTTACTTGCACTGGGTGCAGGTGCCAGGTGCTGGCAGTGGGGGGCTGCAGGGGCAGCCTCTGTGAGGAGAGGCTGGGGCTGCCCTTAGCTGGACACAGCTGGTTCCAGCTGGTTCCCAGGGACCCACTGCAGGACACAGCTGAGCCCCTCAGCCAGGATGGTGACAGCGCAGGGAAAATGTATTTAAGAAAGGGCAGAAAATACTGGAGAGAGAGAAAGGAGGAGAGGGGGGGGGAAGTGAGAAACAGCAGAGGGAACACCAAGGTCAGAGCAGGAAGAGGAGGAGGTCCTCCATGTTGCCGGAGCAGATATCCCCTGCAGCACATGGAGGACTGCATGCTGGTATAGTGGAAAGGTGTGAAAGGAAAGGAGAGGCAGAGAGAAACCACTATGTAACTCACCCTGCTGCCCCCTCTTTGTGCTGCTCATTGCCTCACTGAAGAGACTGAGTGTGAAGAAGAGTCTGGGAAAGGGGGGAGGAAAGGTGTTGGTTAGGTGCTTGTCTTTTTATTTCCTACTACATGAATCAATAATTAAATATTTAACAAGCAATAAATTTAGTTTTGTCCAAGTTGAGTTTGTTTTGCCCAAGATGATAATTAGTAAGCAACCTCCCTGTCTTTATCTCAAACTATGTTTTTGCCATTCCTGTTCTTCCTATTTTCTACCCCCATCCTGCTGAGGAATGGGAGTGAGCGGGCATCTGTGTAGGAGCTCAGCCATTCATCAAGGTTAACCCACCCCAGTAAGCACAAAACACCATTATTGAATTTTCACAGTGTTTTGTGGTGGATTTATGCACTTAGTATACTAGTGAGTGCTACATTTTTTTTCAAAGGTAGAAGTAACAGAAAGACGTCCCCGGGGGAACAATAACACAGGTGACATGGTATTTAAACACAGTGGTTCTAATTCCAAAGTACCATATTCCTTTATCTATTGACTTTGGCTAACATTCAGAAAAACCTGAAATGTGAGAAAAAAACAATTTTCTTATAATATATATTAAACCTTAAGCCAGTAAGTAACTTTTTGATACAGAACATAATTCTTAGGTAGAACTCCCCTGGAGTCCTGTGTTAGAAGACCGTGACTGGGGGGGTGATAAACTCCCAGACGACCCTGAACTTGTTTAGGAAATGCTGCTCCAGCTGGATGCACATAAATCTATGGGGCCGGATGGGATTCATCCCAGGGTACTGAAAGAGCTGGCCGATGTCATCGCAGGACCTCTCTCCATTATTTTTCTATGGTCTTGGCAGTCTAGAGAGGTCCCAGTCGACTGGAAGCTGGCAAATATTGTCCCAATTTTCAAGAAGGGTAAGAAGGAAGACCCTGGTAATTACAGGCCTGTCAGTCTCACTTTAGTGCCTGGTAAAATTATGGAGAAGGTTATTCTGGGAGTTATTGAAAAACACTTGAGAGACAACACAGTCATTGGCCATTGCCAGCAAGGGTTCATAAGGGGAAAGTCCTGCTTAACTAACTTAATTTCCTTTTGTGACAAGGTCACCCATCTAGTTGACCAAGGGAAGCCAGAAGATGTGGCCAGAAGGTGTGTTTTTGGATTTTAGCAAAGCTTTTGATACCATCTCTCACAGTATCCCTCTGAATAAACTGTCCAGCACACAGCTAGACAAGTCTATAATATGCTGAGTGAGCAACTGAATCCCCTGGTTCCCCAGGGCTCTACTTCAGGGTTAGTGCTCTTTAATGTTTTTATAAATGATCTGGATGCAGGAATCCAATGTACATTAAGTTTGCTGATGATTCTAAATTAGGAGGAGCTGTGGACTCCCTTAGTGGTAGAGAGGCCTTACAGAGAGATCTGGATAGACTAGAGAGTTGGGTAATCACCAATCAATCATATGAAAATTAACAAGAGCAAGCACTGGATTCTCCACTCGGGACAGGGTAATCGTGGTTATACATACAAATTGGGGGATGAGAGGCTGGAGAGCAGTCCTGCAGAAAGAGTTCTGGGGCCTTGGTTTGATGGCAAGTTGAGTATGAGTCAACAGTGTGCCAAGGAAGCCAAAAGGGCCAACTGCGTCCTGGGGTGCATCAAGCACAGCATAGTTAGCCAGTCAAGGGAGGTGATTGTCCCAATCTATACCAAACTGGTGTGACCTCACCTCAAGTACTGTATGCAGTTTTGGGTGCCTCAGTATAAGAAGGACATCAAACTGTTAGCGTGTATCCAGAGGAGGGCAACCAAGATGGTGAAAGGTCTGTTAAAGAAAATTGGCAGAGTCCGGGTCTCTAGGTTTGCTGGTTTTATTAACAACTCAGAGTTGGACCACCACCGCAGTGAATGGTACCTGACTCAAATTCACTATCGGTTTATATAGAAACTAATAATCAATTACATCATAAACATTTCATAAGCTTCTGTTAATAATCCACTAACTATTACAATTCCTCTTTCTTCCTTCATCAAGAGTCCACAAAACTCCATTCTTTTCCATTGGTTAGCTGATCTTTATGTTCTGGTTCCGCTCTGACTCCGGTTGACACCCCGTCCTCGATGTTCTTGCTGTGATCGGCGTCCTTAATGTTCTTGCCGTGATCAGCGTCCCGTCCTGATCCAGGTTGATCAGAGTCCAGTTCCCACCGTCAGTGTCTCCTAAACATTCAACCTTAAAAATAACTGAAGTTATGTTTAAAACCTTATCTATACTAATTTTTATTTCTAAGCGTCCTATATTTCTTTTAAGGTAAAGAAAAGGTTAACCATACATCCCCTTTACTAAAATCATCAGAAGGTAATACTTCTAGGCCTACTCCTGTTTAGCTACTCATTAAGCTTTGATTGATGATTTGTTCAGTCCTAGGTCAGGATTACACAAGGAGCTTTGAGAACAATATTCATGGATTGTGAAAGCCCACCTGTGTTTATTCAGATAGACTTATATTAATTATTCTATTCTTCATTCTATTTCACCCCTATTGATTCTTGTTTCTCTAACTCATAAGAACTTTTTCATTAATTGTGTGGAAATTTCTATAACAGGTCTCGAGGGCAAGACTTAGGAGGAGTGGCTGAGGTCACTTGGTTTGTTCAGCTTGGAGAAGAGAAGGTTGAAGGTGACTTCATCGCAGTCTACAACTTCCTCAAGGGAGCAGCGGAGGGGGAGGTGTTGATCTTCTCTCTCTGGTGATCAGCAATTGGACAGGAGGAAATGGAATAAAGCCATTTTTTCCAGGGGAAGTTCAAATAGGACATTAGGAAAAGTTTCTTCACTACGAGGGTGGTCAGTCACTGGAACGGGCTCCTCAGGGAAGTGGTCACAGCACCAAGCCTGTCAGAGTTCAAGAAGCATCTGATCATGTAGTTTAGTTTGAGGTAGTCCTGCAAGGAGCAGGGAGTTGGACTCAATGATCTTTATAGATCCCTTCCAACTTGAGATATTCCACGATTCTATGATTCTATAACTGTTTTAATCTGTAATGTCTAAAATTCCAAGGCCTGCAGCCACTACACAGGTATTGTTCAGCTGCAATTCTTACTTATTTGGAAAGGAATTTGGCCTATGTCTTGGTGAGGACCTGGAGAAGTTCACTAACAGTGTCTGATATGTATGCTTTGCAGAAAAACATAAATATATGCTTTAATATATGTATTTTAATATTATACTCTGCCTTACTAACAGATATTGTCTCTCAGTTTATCCAGTTCATTAACAGACTGTGGAAAGGCAATGACAGATTTAACTTTGTTATTTTTCCTCACTTTCATATTACATTCTGCAATTTGACACTTAGCATTGTTAATATATTTATTTGAAAATAAATATTCACAAAACAAACAAGTTTATTTCAGACATGGACAAACAATTTATTTCTTTATGGAGCTAAAGCTGGTGTGCAATGACAGCATATACATTATTCTTCCTCCTATCCAAAAAACCTGGTAAACATCTGATTTTTAATTCCCTTCTATAAGCCTGTCAGTCAATATTTTTTTTTTAATATTTAAGAATTTATCAAAACAGACTTGTTTGACATTTGGAATTTAGTAACTAATAGGAATGTCATGTATTGATTAATATACTATACACAAAAATAAATTAGTGATTCTGTTGAGCAACGTGGTCCTTTATAGCAGTGTGCTGTCAGAGCAAAAAACTCAGTTACTTGTTTAAGGAGCTCATTATTGTAAATTATATTAATTTCAGCTCTTTTATTTCACACTTGGAATGGAAGTATGAAAAGCTAGTGACTACAATAAAGTGTTGTGGCATGCATTAATAGATCAGTATCTCAATAGGTACAAAATGTAAATTTGAGAGGAATTGCTAAAACATACTAGAGGTTTCTAAACTAGATACTGTCTCCAAGAGGGTAATAGTCTAAATGTCCTTGCATATATCATATTCTAACTAATATTCAATATATCTCAGTGGCCTAAAGAGTCAACAAAGTGTCTCAGTTATGTTGGAAAGAGAAAATTGTATAATCCAGACAGATTATCTTCCTAAAACTTGATTTTATGTTGTCTTTTCATTTAACCACCACAGCTAAGTTTTAAAAAAGATATCATATATAAACACATGTATCTATATATATCATAGTTTTCAAAACATTATGCAGGCAAAATGTTACAATTGGATTCCCAAGGGGAAATATGAAAGAAAAACACAAAAACTAAACCGTGAAAGGGATAAAGGTTTTATTTGCATACAGATTCCAATACATGCCATCTTCAGGCAAAGATATGGAGGGGGAGTCAGATAAGATATGCGATACACTACCGTAGAGCTTTGCCTAAAATCATAGTGAGATAAATCTAAGGTGGCTTTATAGCTCTTGGATTCAAGTTTGTTCTCATTTGTCCAGTTCAGAATACAGGTAGAGAGTCTTGATATCTTCTGTCTTCTTGATGTCTTCTATCTAGGGCCCTGTAAAGAACTTTGTAACAAGAAAATTGTTCACTTCTCCTTTTAGAGACATTATGTCTCCTAAAACAGACACAATCACTGTCCAAAAGTAATCAATGGACAAGTGGAATAGTATGGACTCCTTTTAGCTCCTGTTTCTCCTAACTCTGTACATAAGTTGAACTTTCTAAAGGAAGCTGTCTCTGTCCACAAGATCTACCATAACTTCTGTGTACAAATCAGACACAATGATGTAAGTTCAAGTTCATTGAAAATCTTTTGCTTTCTTGGGCATGTTAGGGTAAATCATAACTTTTTAGCTGACATTGCTTATGTGTAGTATATTTTTTTTTTATTTATGGTGTTTTTAAGCTGAAAGGGTCAAAAAAGGTACAATATGACTGTGGTGACTAACCAAAAAGCAAACCCAAATATACATTTGGAAAAATCAACCTTAATAGTCCTCAGCAATTAAAAATGGGCTTACACTGAATAGATAACTTCATTCTCAAAGATTAATTTGGCCAGTTGTAATGTAGATGGCTTTTGGTAACACTACCACTAGACTCATTTTCAAAAGCTATATACAAGGGAAACTTATGAAAATGAAGTAAGTGAGTACTGCAGTCGTAATCTAGTCAGGCTCTCAAATTGTGCCATATTCTTTCTTCTTCTCTTTCATAGTATCTTTTCTTTAGTCATCTGTTTTATTCTGTGAACTTTGCTACACCTTTTTCCTTGATCAAATGTAGCAATGAGAAACTGCTTTCCTCTGCCATTAGGAAAGGACTAGTATTTGTACTGATAGGAAGAAAGTTCTAATGAATGGTTACTGAAAGTTCCTGTCCTTCTCTTTGCAGAGGGTTAGAAAATTGTCATGTCAGCCTGCCAGAAGCTCTATAATTCACCATAGATACTCCTTCAGTGTCCATTATGATGGTACATAAGTATCTTTAAGGTTTGCGTTTTCTCAAAAGAAAGGAAATAATACAGTTTTCCTGCAAACATCAGGAAACTAAGACACAGTGGCTTGCAGGAAGAACTTTAGAATTGGAATTAACCTCTCCTTGAGGGCAAATTAGCACTACATTCTAGTAATCCCTGCAATTCAAAATAGAATTCCAGTATTTAAATTTCAAATCTGAATCCTTTTTTGGAGAACGACACCCTGAGCAGAACTCCCAGCAGTGCTGTGTAATGGCACCCAAGATAACCTGCTCCATTACCTTTCCCAGAACCGAGGTCAGACTGACAGGCCTGTAGTTCCCTGGATCCTCCTTCCGGCTCTTCTTACAGAAGGGTGTCATATTTGCTAACCTCCAGTCAACTGGGACCTCCCTGGTTAGTCAGGACTGCTGATAAATGATGGAAAGTGGCTTGGTGAGCACTTCTGCTAGCTCTCTCAGTACCCTTGGGTGGATCCCATCAGGCCCCATAGACTTGTGTGTGTCTAAGTGATGTAGCAGGTCGCTAACCTTTTCCATTGTGTTATGGGGGCTTCATTCTGCTCACCATGCTTGTTTTCCAGCTCAGAGGGCTGGGTACCTGGAGAATAACCAAACTTACTACTAAAGACTGAGGCAAAGAAGGCACTAAGTACCTCAGCCTTTTCCTCAGACTTTGTCACTATGTTTCCCCCTGCATCCAACAAAGGATGGAGGTTCTCCTTAGTCTTCCTTTTGTTTGTAATGCATATACAGAAATATTTTTTATCGTCTTTTATGGCTGTAGTCAGATTAAGTTCTAGTTGAGCTTTGGCCCTTCTAATTTTCTCCCTGCATAACCTCATGACATCTTTGTAGTCCTGAGTGGTCTGCCCCTTCTTCCAAAGGTCGTAAACTCCTTTTTTTTCCTGAGTTCCAGCCAAAGCTCTCTGTTCAGTCAGGTCAGTCTTCTTCCCCACCAGCTCGTCTTTTGGTACATGAGAACTGCCTGCTCCTGTGCCTTTAAGATTTCTTTCTTGAAGAATGTCCAGCCTTCCTGGACTCCTTTGCCTTTCAGGACTGCCTCCCAAGGGACTTTGTCAACCAGGCCCTGAAATAGGGGGAAGAAAGGAAAAGGGAGCAGAAAAGAGGGGAAGAAAGGAAAAGGGAAAAGAAAAGGGAGAAGAAAATTAAATGGAGAAGAAAGGAAGGGGAGAGGAGAGGAGAGGAGAGGAGAGGAGAGGAGAGGAGAGGAGAGGAGAGGAGAGGAGAGGAGAGGAGAGGAGAGGAGAGGAGAGGAGAGGAGAGGAGAGGAGAAAAGTAAATCTGTGCTGGGCCTCTGGCATCTGTGGCAGCACAGGGGACTGGTCACAATGGGGCTGTCACCAGACACATGAGCAGGCAAGGCAGCTGCAATGTAGCCTGGGCCAGTGGTGAATGCAAGTGTGCACACTGCAGGGAGTCTGAGCTGGACAAGGGCCAAGGCAGAAACCCCAGCTCCTGAGGGGGTCTCACCCTGGAGTGAGGGTCTAGCTGCTCAGGGGAGCACCTTGGAGAGGGCACAGTGCCACCCAGTTCCCTCGCTCCCCCTCCTACCTGCCCCCAGGTCCCTGTGGCTCCCACTCTCCCTGACACCAGTTCCTCCCTGCCTAACCCCACTGAGACCTCTTTTCTTCCTGCAGGCCATGGCTGTCATTGTCTTCCTCACCCTAGCTGTGCTGGGCATTGTCCAGAACCCACTGCATTTGGGCGATGAGCTGGATGCGGCCATGCACAGGTTCATGCAGCAGCGTACAGAGCAGCGGAGCTGGAAGATGACAGCTGCTGCAGGATAGAGAGCAGACCCAGGAGCAGAACAGGGTGGCCGGGGAAGCCTTGCTCCTTGCTACCTTCCAGCAATGTTGGTTCTGGGCCTCTGCTTTTGGGGCAGGAGCCCTGGACCTGCTCCTTTTTCTCTGCTGGAGGACCAGAATAAGAAGCCGTATGCCAGAAAGCAGCTGCAAGCAGGGCAGCCCCAGAAGTTAAAAAGAGAAGGAAAAGGTAGAAGAAGAAGATGACGACTCTGGTGACACATGTGGTCTGGGCAAATTTTGGGCCGATCGCCTCTGGTGACCAGTGCCGTTCATGGCTGGCACGTGCAAGTTGGTGGAGGAACTGGTAAACGAGCTTCTTAGTGCCTGCCAAAGATTTTCCAGGAGTAACTTCAAGTCACGACTGAAGCCAGCCATTGGAGTGGGCTGTGTCTATCACGATTGGGGTGCCTGGGAGGACAATGTCCTCTACTGCCTGCTTGTGCCCCTGCAGCCTCCCCCTGGGCATGCCTTCTGCTTGGAGCTGGACACCGCAGAGGAGATGCTGACCAATGACTCCTGCCTCCATGTGCAGCTACAGTGCATGTGCATGAGGGAGCAGCTGGTGGAGGACATACTATGCTTCGCCACCACCACAAGGATGAGCTGAAAAGTCAAAACCGCAGCCTCCTCAACACCCTTTGCACCAACTCTTACTTAGACATCAAGAAAACTGCCTGCTGGTTCCAGATGTTTGTGAAAGATACCTGGAAGTTTATGCCTCAGTCACGCTGCTGCCAGCTGACAGTGATGTCTACTACACACTCCTGCAAGCTCAGGCTAATGAACACCTCCCAGGAAACCCTGCCCATTGAGATGATTTTTGGGGTGCAGATAGACTACTCAGACTCCTTCCTGAGCCTTGACTAGGCAGATGCCAGCTTTGCCACCAGCACAGCGTGGCAGGAGACCTGTGATGTGGCCGAGACGCAGTTCATCAGGCATTGCCAGCACATCTTCCACCCTAGAAGTGAGAACTTGCTATAAAAAAATAAATATATGAATACCTAAAAAACAAGTCTTGTGCATAGTAGCTGAAATTTTAAAAGAAGAAAATAAAATTATCCTAATGTTTAAAAAAAGAAAACCTATCTTCAGTTATTCAGTTTCTAAAAAGAAACTTACCCTGTACTTCCACGATAATACATTAACTAAATCTAAAAATTATTTAAATATTATTAATTAATTTTCCTATTAATATATACTTTGAGTAAGTCTGCATGCCAGTGTCCTGTAAATATTCTATTTCTTGTAAATATTCTAAGTCTCTGGGGAATTTCTTTAGACTAAATTGAATCTAATATGAATGTTGACACAATCTTGACTTTAGACATATCTTATGTGAGGCACAGGTATCGCTGAAGAAAAACCTTTTAATTATCCATTAAGTTTGTATAATATTAGGTAATAGAGGCTTTTTTAGTTAAGCTGCCTTCCTTAACACACTAACTTTAGTAATTTACACAACAATCAACTGAAAAATTACTATATTTAAAGGTCAACTTCCTTTAAAAAAAACAATTTCACCCTTAAATTTAACAACCTTCAGAGATAACACTTATTTTAAATAGCTTTCTGAGAGCTCTATGATTTTGTTGTTGTTTTAGAGGAACAAAAGTGTCTAATATATGGTAAACTACAAAAAACCCTTAAAGTATCCTGGATTTTCAATGACATAGTCTAGAACTGCAGAAAAAATATTAAGTTATATGTCAGTCACACTTGTGACTAGGCAACCACAGGATTCACTTAAGTCTCTACTGGGACAAGCACAGCATCTTGCTTATGAATTATGTATTTTTACCTGTTCACTTCTATTTGAAACATTAAAATGTATTCTGATGATGTCATATATGTCAAATCCATATGCAAAAACATTTTTATACTTTTTAATTATAATTCAGGAAAAAATAATCTTTTTGGTACTTATTAAGGGAATAAAAACTTATCTGGGTTTTTTTTTCTACTAAGACTGTTCTCCCAAGCTGATGGTTTAATTCCCACTGAATGTGTTCCGATTCTTCAGATAACTAGTGAAAGACTCTCACTCTCCCTATCTTTCTACTATGATGTTATTTTACTGAAATTCTTTGTAAAGCTGAATTGAATTTAGATGACTCTTCTCTTAGGTCCTGATCCAAACCCCATCAAAGTCAATTACTTTCTTTGGGAATCAAGTTCCAAAGACAGTTTTTAAATAGTTTTAAGATAATAATAACCTGAATATATATCTCAAAGAATTTCTAGGTTCTGTGACTGTTTCTGAATTCAAGCTTAATGTAATAAGAAGGCTGAGAAATCTCTAGGCTTCAGCAAGGTTCACAGGCTATGCTTACTTAGAAGTTGGGAACCACAGGCTATGAGAAGCTTTGGGAGTAAAATAGCTAGGGGCTCTTACAGTGATTCAAGTTCTAGTGTTTCAAGTTGTTTTATGATTATTCTTTACAATGACTCATGCATTTCATGATAATGAGGGAGAGACACTGCACAACATGAGAAAAGACCCTAGGAGGCTGTTAAAACACCTGAAGAGTTAGGGAGGAGTGCCTAAATTCCTTTGTGGATCTCATGTGTAGGATCTTACTCAGACCAATTGTATAAGGACTGAGTCCCATTTGATTCTGAGATGGGACTGTTTATCTCCAAGGAAGGTAAGAAACAATTTACTGATCACGGACTTCAGGCAAGGGGACTTCAGCTCATTCAGAGAACTGGGATCCCAGGGGAGGAAGCTCTGAAGGTGTTAGTGGTCTATCCTGGGAACTACTCTTTTCAACAGCTTTATCACTGAGTCAGAGGAGCAAATGAAGGGCTTGTGCATAAAGTTTGCAGGTGACACTTAATAGGGGACCAGCTGATATGCTGGAGCAGCCCCTGATGCCTACAGGGAGGTCATCAAAGAGACAGAGCCAGGCTCTTCACAGTGGTACATTGTGTCAGGACCAGTGACAATGAGCACAAATTGAAACAAGAGAGGTTCAGACTGTTTGTAAGGAGAAACCCTTAACCCATGAGGACAGTCAGACAGGGAAGCAGATTATCCTGAGAGGTTGTGTAGACTACGTCCTTGGAGGTTTTCAAGACCTGACTGTATCAAGCGCTGACCAACCTTATCTGCTTGGAGCAGGAGGTTGGAGAAAAACCTCCCCAGGTGTCTTCCAGCATTAATCATCTTGTGATTTTATTATTATTTCCTGGCTCTTTTAAGTTACCAGAATCAAGTTTTGGTTTTGACAAGATGAACTTTCTGAAATTATTCAGAGGCAATTTTCTTTGGGAATACTTAGGAGCTTAGACCTCAGTTCAGATAGTTGGCGGGGCAGCAGCGGCAGCAGCAGTAGCGACGATGACGACAACAGAGGTGAGTCTGGGGATGAGCATTAGATCAGGCTGTACAGGGGGTTCCCGAGCTCAGGGACACCCGAGCAGCAGCCCCGAGCCCCGTCAACACCCGGAAGCCCTCGCCATACAATCAGGTGAGAAGGGGGTGTTTCCAGGAGCAACTGTGGGAGATTTAAACGCGGAAAGATCAAAACAAACAGTCAGTCGGCGGGGCAGCAATGACGACGACACAGCGAGCGCGGCGACCACGACAGGCAAATAGGATGGGCACGACTGTTAGCACAGGCAGGGCAAGCAGACAGGGCGCAGCCACCCTCCCGACTCCTGGGGTGAGCACACTTGGTGGCTTTGCGGGTCCATTTTAGAACAGAACCAGTGATGGTGTCCACAGGGTTGAAAACCGTGGCTAGCAGGAGTGTGGTGACCCAGACAGAGCCCCCTAAACAGCATACAGCTGTCCAGGTCTCTGGCTGCAGGGAGTGTTTGAACCTGGCATCAGTATCAAGAGACAGCAGAGATGACACTTGTGTGCGGTGTGAACAGGTAGATGATCTGCTCAGCCTGGTGGCAGAGCTTAAAGAAGAAGTAGAGAGGCTAAGGAGTATCAGGGAGTACAAAAGAGAAATTGACTGGTGGAGTCACACCCTTCCATCCCTGAGAGAAATACAGCAGACGGAAACTCAGCAAGAGTCAGAGGAGCCCCTATCCTCTCGCCATCAGGAAGGAGGGGACTCAAAGGATGAGGGGAAGTGGAAACAGGTCCCTGCTTGGGGGGATAGGAAAATCCCTCCCCGGGCCCCCTCACCTTCCCAAGTGCCCTTACAGAATAGGTATGAGGCTCTGGAACTTGAGGGTCAGGCAGATGATGGTGGAGAAGGTCTGTCTGGGGGCTTGCCTAGAATAAGTAAGTCAACCAGATGGATCAGAACTACAGGTGTTAAAAAAGAAAGAAGAGTGATTGTAGTGGGGGACTCCATTCTGAGGGGAACTGAGGGCTCTGTATGCTGACCAGACCCATCTCACAGGGAGGTCTGCTGCCTCCCTGGGGCCCAGGTAAGGGATTTTACCAGGAGGCTCCCTAGACTAATTCAACCATCTGATTATTACCCATTGCTGTTTGTCCAGGTTGGCAGTGATGAGGTTGATGAGAGAAGCCCTAGGGCAACCAAAAACGATTTCAAAGCACTGGGGCAACTGGTTGAAGGGACAGGAGAACAGGTAGTGTTTTCCTCGATTCCTCTCGTAGCAGGCAAGAATGCCGAAAGGAACAGAAGAGCCCTGCTGATCAACATGTGGCTTAAAGACTGGTGCCATCGGTGGAATTTTGGCATTTTTGATCATGGGTCGGTTTATATGGCACCAGGCCTGCTTGAGACAGATGGAGTTCACCTGTCTAATAGGGACAAAAGTATTCTAGCTTGTAAGTTGGCAGGGCTGATTGAGAGGGCTTTAAACTAGGCTTGAAGGGGGAGGGGGATAAAACCTGGCTTGCTGGAAATGAGCCTAGGGATGGAATGCCAGAGTTGGGGGTGAAACTGATAGCCCAGCTAAAGTGCATCTACACCAACACACGCAGCATGGGTAACAAACAGGAGGAGCTGGAGGTCATTGTGCAGCAGGGAAGATATGAAGTAGTCACCATCATGGAAACGTGGTGGGATGACTCACATGACTGAAGTGCTGTAAAGGATGGCTACAAGCTTTTCAGAAGGGACAGTAGAAGAAAGAGAGGCCGTGGGGTGGCTCTTTATGTTAGGGAGTGTTTTGATTGTATAGAGCTTAAGGACAGTGATGATAAAGTTGAGTGCCTATGGGTAAGAATCAGGGGGAAGGCCAGCAAGGCAGATATCCTAGTGGGAGTCTGTTATAGACCACCCAACCAGGATGAAGAGGCAGATGAACTATTCTACAAGCAGCTGGCTGATGTTTCATGATCGCTAGCCCTTGTTCTAGTAGGAGACTTTAATTTGCCGGATGTCTGATGAAAACTCAGCTCAGCAGAAAGGAGGCAGTCTAGGAGGTTCCTGGAGTGTGTGGAAGATGATAACTTCCTAACACAACTGGTTAGTGAGCCCACTAGGGGAAGTGCCTCTCTAGACCTGCTGTTTACAAACAGAAAAGGTCTGATGGGAGACGTAGTGGTTGGAGGCCGTCTTGGGCACAGCAACCACGAAATGATAGAGTTTTCGATCCTTGGGGAAAGAAGGAAGGGGGTCAACAAAACCTCTACCTTGGACTTCCGGAGGGCAGACTTTGGCCTGTTTAGGACACTGGTTCAGAGAGTCCCATGGATAATAGTTATTGATAACAAAGGGGTCCAGGAAAGCTGGACATACATTAAGAAAGAAGTCTTAAAGGCACAGGAGCAGGCCATCCCCATGAGCCTAAAGACAAGCCGTGAGGGAAGAATTCCAGCTTGGTTGAACAGGGAGCTGCCACAGGAATTTAGGGAAAAAAAGGTTTATGATATTTGGAAAAAGGGGCAGGCAACTCAGGAAGAGTACAAGGATGTTGCTAGGTCATGTAGAAGGAAAATTAAAAAGACGAAAGCTCAACTAGAACTCAATCTGGCCACTGCAGTAAAAGATAAAAAAGTGTTTATAAATACATAAACAACAAAAGGAGATCAAGGGAATATCTCCATTCTTTAATGGATGCGTGGGGGAATATTGTGACCAGGGATGAGGAAAAGGCTGAGGTGCTTAATACCTTCTTTGCCTCAGTTTTTCACAGTAAGACCAGTTATCCTCAGAGCAACTGCCCCCCTGAGCCGGTAGACAGGGATGGTGACCAGAACAGACCCCTGTAATTCAAGAGGAAGTAGATACCAACTTGCTGTGCCACTTGGACGCTCACAAGTCTATGAGACCGGACAGTATTCACCCAAGGGTACTGAGGGAGCTGGCAGAAGAGCTTCCTAAGCCTCTCTCCATTATTTATTATCAGTCCTGGTTAACCGGGGAGGTCCCAGATGACTGGAGGCTGGCCAATGTAACGCCTATCCACAAGAAGGGCTGGAAGGAGGATCCCGGGAAATACAGGCCTGTCAGTCTGACCTCAGTGCCTGGCAAGGTCATGGAACAGATCATCTTGAGTGTGATTAAACAGCATATAGAGGACAACCAGGAGATCAGGCCTAGTCAGCATGAGTTTAGGAAAGACAGGTCCTGCCTGACCAACCTGATCTCTTTTTATGACCAGGTGACCCACCTAAGGGATGAGAGAAATGCTGTGGATGTAGTATACTTGGACTTCAACAAAGCCTTTGATACTGTCTCCCACAGCATTCTCCTGGATAAGCTGGCAGCCCATGGCTTGGACAGGTGCACTCTTTGCTGGGTTAAGAACTGGCTGGATGGCTGGGCCCAGAGAGTGGTGGTGAAGGGTACGGCATCCAGTTGGTGTCCAGTCACAAGTGATGTCCCTCAGGGCTCAGTACTGGGCCCAGACGTGTTTAATACCTTTATTGATGATCTGGATGAGGGTATCGAGTGCATCCTCAGTAAATTCACGGACGACAATAAGTTGGGTGGGAGTGTTGATCTGCCTGAGAGTAGGAAGGCTCTGCAGAGGGATCTGGACAGGTTAGATAGATGGGCCGAGACCAGTGGCATGAAGTTCAACAAGGCCAAATGCCGGGTCCTACACTTTGGCCATAACAACCCCATACAGTGCTACAGGCTGGGGGAAGAGTGGTTGGAAAGCGTCCCAGTGAAAAAGGACCTGGGGGCATTGGTGGACAGCCAGCTGAACATGAGCCAGCAGTGTGCCCAGGTGGCCAAGAAGACCAACAGCATCCTGGCTTGTATCAGAAATAGCGTGGCCAGCAGGACTAGGGAAGTAATTGTCCCCCTATACTCGGCACTGGTGAGGCCACACCTCTGAGTACCGTGTCCAGTTCTGGGCCCCGCACTTCAAGAAAGACATCGAGGTGCTGGAGTGAGTCCAGAGGAGGGCAACAAAGCTGGTGAAGGGTCTAGAGGGTATGTCCTATGAGGAGCAGCTGGGGGAACTGGGATTGTTTAGCCTGGAGAAGAGGAGGCTCAGAGGTGACCTTATTGCAGTCTACAACTACCTGAAGGGAGGTTGTAGTGGAGTGGGAGTCGGCCTCTTCTCCCAGGCAACTAGCGATAGGACAAGAGGACACAGACACAAGCTTCGCCAGGAGAGGTTCAGGTAGGACATTAGGAAGCATTTCATCTCAGAAAGGGTTATTAGACATTGGAATGGGCTACCTAGGGAGATGGTGGAGTCACCATCCCTGGAGGTGTTTAAGAAAAGACTGGAAGTGGCACTTAGTGTCATGGTCTAGTTGACACAGTGGTGTCAGGTCAAAGGTTGGACTTGATGAACCCAGAGGTCTCTTCCAACCTAGTTGATCATGTGATTCTGTGATAGTCTATGTCAGGAACTGAGACTGTAGTACGATTTAATCCTCCTTTCAATCAGGGAGTATCTAAGAAAACAAAAGGCACTGGTAGGTGTTTTAAAATTATGCTGTATGGTGGGTTTGCCTTCTACTTTAATTTCAGCTTTCATGTTTTATGATAGAAAAAAAAAAAGAAGAAGCAGCTTCTTTTACATAAAGAAATTGCATCTCTGAGTCATTTAGTTTAGAAGTTCAAGACAAGACCTGAGGCTCATCTTACAGGTTTGATCCTTCACTTCTCACATCCTAGAAGAGTACTTTAACTAGACGGGTAGAGACTAAATGCTAATTCTATTATTTTCCATTCCTTCAATTTCCTGGTTTCTGGGGAAGGTATGCATTTTCTCTGTAGGGATCACTGACATCTACAAATGAATTAAGAACACTGGAGTGAGAAACTAAGGTTCAGGATTCCCTTTACACGAATTCCTTTCATCAGGCTGTAGTCAGGTACCCTGCCAGCTATCTTGTCTCTTTATGTTCTAACACTGAAGTGTTACATGGATTATTGGAGGCATGGCTGAAATCCCATTCATGATGAAGGGTTTTCTACTTTCTAGGCTTGTGTACCAAACTGTCATGCTTTAAGATCATTTTGACACTGGGGAGACAATATGAACTTGGATACCAAAACATTCCAATCACAGATCTACACAAAATGTTGTGAATTACACAGCTTCCTTGTACCATGGGAGAAACGGTGCAGTCTGGTAGAGAAACTGAGCATCTCACGCTAGTGGTTTCTAACACAAACTCCCTTTCAGGAGAAATGAAATAGGGTCAATGTAGCAGTCCTAGCTGTGAGGTGTGTGGTCCTGGATCTAGGCAAGGTCTCCCCCAGACATCTCTTCTGTCACTAAAGTTTCTCCTGTGTGACCCCAGATACCATCAGTGCTAGAATGGGGCAGACAATATTTGATTCTTGACTAGCCTCTTCAGTGTCACTTGGGACCTAACAACTGGTTGTCACCATCACTGGTACTCACAATCTGCCTGACTGGGAGGTTCATGAGAATTCACGATTTTTGCAGTAACTGACATATTTGCAGCTCTCACAGTGATTGGCAGGTTATTTATACTAACTTACTACTCTGTCATTATAATCAAGTTGTTCCCTTGACAGGTTTACATTGACTTCCAGCTGTGTTTTTTCCATGATTCTAACTATCCCCACACAGCATTGGCCACCATCAGTGTAGATATACACTATGGGCTACTTTTCCTGTTCAGTCACTTCTATGGCTAATCCATAGCTACAGTGTTTGTCCCTAGAGGACAGTGTCTTCAAAGTTTTACATGTGTTCTGGGGTACCATCCACCTCTACAGTCTCTTAAACTTGTCCGTAGTAATTGGTGGGAAGATGTTTCTACTTGTGGGGTAATTGCTTCCTGTGTACTGGATTCCTTACCAGGTGAAAGTAAGCTGTGTTTACATCCCTCCATTGTGGGAATGGAGCAGGTGTCTGCTTTGTCCATGGTAACATGCTGTCTAGCTTGCCTTGCTTCCAGTTCATACTGCATATGAAGAGCATCCAGGACAGAAGCAGGCAAAGCTAAGGTCGTTTCACTCATGGCTTGCTAATCCATGGATGGAGGAAAGCGAATGTCACTCCAGTCTTCAAAAAGGGCAAGAAGGAGGACCCGGGGAACTATAGACCGCTCAGCCTCACCTCTATCCCCGGAAAGGTGATGGAACAACTTGTCCTTGGTGCTGTCTCTAGGCACATCAAGGATAGGGGGATCATTAGGGGCACTCAGCATGGCTTCACCAAGGGGAAGTCATGCTTAACCAACTTGATAGCCTTTTATGAGGACGTAACCCGGTGGATAGATGATGGTAAAGCTGTGGATGTGGTCTACCTCGATTTCAGTAAAGCGTTTGACACGGTCTCCCACAGCATCCTCACAGCTAAACTGAGGAAATGTGGTCTGGATGATCGGGTAGTGAGGTGGATTGTGAAGTGGCTGAAGGAAAGAAGCCAGAGAGTGGTGGTCAATGGGACAGAGTCCAGTTGGAGGCCTGTGTCTAGCGGAGTCCCTCGAGGGTCGGTACTGGGACCAGTACTATTCAATATATTCATTAATGACTTGGATGAGGGAATAGAGTGCACTGTCAGCACGTTCGCTGATGACACCAAACTGGGAGGAGTGGCTGACACAACGGAAGGCTGCGCAGCCATTCAGAGAGACCTGGACAGGCTGGAGAGTTGGGTGGGGAGAAATTGAATGAAATATAACAAGGGCAAGTGTAGAGTCCTGCATCTGGGCAAGAACAACCCCATGTATGAGTACAAGTTGGGGACAGAGCTGTTGGAGAGCAGGGTAGGGGAAAGGGACCTGGGGGTCCTAGTGGACAACAGGATGACCATGAGCCAGCAGTGTGCCCTCGTGGCCAAGAAGGCCAATGGCATCCTGGGGTGTATTAGAAGGGGTGTGGTTAGTAGGTCGTGAGAGGTTCTCCTCCCCCTCTACTCTGCCCTGGTGAGGCTGCATCTGGAATATTGTGTCCAGTTCTGGGCCCCTCAGTTCAAGAAGGACAGGGAACTGCTAGAGAGAGTCCAGCGCAGAGCCACGAAGATGATTAAGGGAGTGGAACATCTCCCTTATGAGGAGAGGCTGAGGGAGCTGGGTCTCTTTAGCTTGGAGAAGAGGAGACTGAGGGGTGACCTCATTAATGTTTATAAATATGTAAAGGGCAAGTGTCATGAGGCTGGAGCCAGGCTCTTCTCAGTGACATCCCTTGACAGGACAAGGGGCAATGGGTGCAAGCTGGAACACAGGAGGTTCCACATAAATAGGAGGAAAAACTTCTTTACGGTGAGGGTGACTGAACACTGGAACAGGCTGCCCAGAGAGGTTGTGGAGTCTCCTTCTCTGGAGACATTCAAAACCCACCTGGACGCGTTCCTGTGTGATATGTTCTAGGCAATCCTGCCCCGGCAGGGGGATTGAACTAGATGATCTTTCGAGGTCCCTTCCAATCCCTAACATTCTGCGATTCTGCAATTCTGCGATTCTGCGATAGGTTTGGCTATCTAGTTAATAAACTCAGTTAGTTCACTGACGAATAGAAAATTGCTATTTGGAAATCACTGAGCACTTTCATTCAAAGAAAATCTGTAAAAATTAATCTCCCTCCAAGAAGCACTGAACTCTTACCAAAATCCATGTATGTGCGTAATGTGCAATAACTTTTATCATTTGCATCACCTAACACATAAAATGTGCATCACTGAACATTTTAATTATGAAGCCTTTATGAAAAATTACTATATTCCGAAACTTTATGAAAGTGAGGGTATCTATACCATATCTAAGGCCTCAATGAGATTAGTAATCAAGTAGTGTTAACAGCACTTGATTTTTTTTAATTTAATGATTGAATTTAACACAACTGCTTTTCAATGGATTATTGCATTTTCTACAGTCGTTCGTTATAATAGTCACAATATTTTTTCAGAGGAACTTTAAGGAATCCCTGCTTTCCTTTAGAGACTTACTTTACTTCCTCCGGTTGAAAAGTCCCCTGTTTAGCACAACTACAGTTCCCATACAAATGAAATTTCTCCTTTGATTAAATGAATAATAATAATGAAGTATTTTGTGTCCTACTATATAATCATTATTAATTGTAACAGCATGGAAAGTGAACTTTTCAGAACAACCACTTACTTCTATTCTTCAGTCTTTCAACTCCAATTTCTTTTTCTCTATAACTTTTCCTATTCTTGATAGCTCCTTATTATATTAAGCACTTTGATTTCCTCCATTATTGACCATATTAAAATATACCATTATTTTATAGAATATTATTAGATTATAGAATATTTTTATATTCTAAATATAAATGAATTTTTATACCTAAATATATTTACTTATATAAATATATTATATTTTTATGCCTCTAAATATCCTGTTCCTTTGTGACAGGGGAAGGTTCTTCTTTTCCCAAGGCGTTACCGTCTGTGACTTTTCCCATCTTCTTTGCAGTGTGAAAATCTTCAGAAGTCAGTTGATATGTCTGTTTTGACCCATTAAAATTCATCATGTAGAGTAATTGCTTCTTTAGCTAAATTCCAAGTTCCTTTCCTCAGGCATCCCTTTCAATTTTCTCTTTAGTGTGCATCTTCCCAGATTATTTTACCCTGTAATGCTACTAGCATTACCTGGAGCTAGAAACTCAGCGATTCTCAATCTGGGCTGAAATGTGAACTTTTGGTACTGTTTATTATAAAGTTGATTCCTTTTTCAATTTTTGTATTCATATATGAATAAATGAGATTTGATTGTAAGTAATATACATTTATGAGAGACAGCACAAAAATAAAATCTGTTCTATATTGTTTGTATGTGAAATTAGAGGAGATCCCATTTCAGACTGCTTATTTGTTCATTTTCTGACAACTTGGACCTGAAAAGCAGTTTAATGTGGAGCCAGGAGTCTATTTATGCTTGAGTTCCTTGAGTTGCAAGTAACGTTTCTCAGCTGAAACTTCCTGTGAACCCAGTTTGTCTGGATTCTTTGATTTTTAGTGATTTCTTACGTTTTAAATGACAGTTTCAATAGAAAATCAACCCATGGTTGTTCTAAGCTGAAACACAAATGTTGGTTTAATGTCAGGTCTGGAGTGTGCTCCCCACCTCCTTGGAGTTGACCTGCCTGCACTCAAGGCTAGTGGTGGGATGCAGCACAGCAGTGCAACCTTGGCTCAGACCACTGTGTGAGAAAAAGCTGGAGAAAGACTCTTTGGGGTGGCCCTGCTTCGCTCCACTTCATCTGTCACTCTCTCCCTCATCCTAGAGCTATGTTGCAGCCCTGCGCCTGCCCAGCCATGTCCCTGCTGATCCCAGCCCTGATTCCCTCTTGCTGACTTGACTTCTGATGTGGTCTGGTTAGAAAGAGGAAAAGACCATAACGGTAGTCTGATTAGAAGAGGAAAATTATTGAGCAGAAGAAATATACTGTTGGAAAAAACTAACAGACTATTGCTTGGGGTCGTGGGCCCTTGTCAGGGATGCCCCTGGGTGGCACCCCCTGGTCCTAGTGCCTTTTTCCTTACAGGACAGCCCAGTCTTGCTGCTCCTAGACCATTCAGTTTGGTTGTATTTGGTTAGAAATTGTTATCATGTTAACACTGCAGTGAGAAGGATGAAGTAATGCAGTTTAAGAATTTATTATTGCCTTCAAGGCAGATGGATGCAAATGAATACAGTATCCTAAAAAAAAAACCCAAAAACTTTCTTTTAAGAATATTCTTTTTTTTTATTGTTTTGCATGTGGTTTGATGATAATCACAAATAAATAAGTACATTCACAGTGTGTTACTAAAAAACAGTTATGAAGGGTTAATAAAAAATAATTTCATTAAATTACTTTTCAAGATCAACAACCATTAAATGAATAACATTGAGTCAACTGCAGCTATTTGTAGCTAACTTCTATGAGAGGTACAGGACTCTTCTTCCAATATATCAGCTGAAGACACTGGTTTTTGTCTTAAATTTTGTTTCATTAGTTTTTAAATTTCCATTTCATTGATCATTTCTTATTAAATGAAGAATTTTTATTGTACTAAAATTGAAATGGTAGATAATAACCTCTCCTCTATCAGTTAAATGCAAACAATCTGATCTATGCTTTTGTCATACCACCACTTAATTGCTAGGCCAAAGGTTTCCGCTAGCTGGCAGGTTTAATAGTGTATGTCCTACCAGCTCTCATTTGTCAGCACACTGCCTGTATTTTTCAGCTCTGCAAAGTGAAAGATTTTTTTTTTTTAAATTAGATTATGCTGCCAAAAAATAATGTTAGTACTTCCTATTATCTGTCATTGACTTCCTGATTTTCCAAAGCAAAATAACTTCCTTGTAAAGTCTGATGCAACAAATTGGTTTTGAATAATGAGAAAATGCACTGCAGAGTTAAGCACTAGAAGAGCAAAATACTGAATGGGATAAAGAGAAAAAGTGAGCCTTCACCTTCTTCTTAATAGTCAGTTCTCATCAGCGATAGCTACAGATGTAACGAAAAAATTTTGTGAAATGTGACCACCCCCCAGACATAACAATTCTGTCTTAAGGCCACAGGGGAACAGTGCCTGTCTCGGATAAGACCAAGGTTCAAGTGCTGTGTATTACAAGTGGTCTGCTCTATGGATTGAGCCCTTTGTGCTGTAGATGCAAGTTTCTCTGCATCACATAGCTACTTTAAAGACTGGTTAATAAAACTGAGAATTAATTAAGACAGAGACTTAAAATTTATCTTTATTTATATATAATACTATTTAATTTTTCATAAGTTTTATAGTGTCATGATGAGACTCTGATGCTGTTTGTCTGGCTCAGATTGCACTTCCTCTGTATCCCTGGCTGATGTTACAAATCATCTGGGACTGCCATATTTCTCAGCAATGGAAGTTACTGCCAGCAGAGATCACAGTTATATTTGGCATGTATTCTTTATTCTTTCATGTCAAAATGAGAATCTTTTCCCCATGACCACTTTCATATCAGTGTTCATGAAGAGAATAGTTATATTTAGGCTAATGTTCTTTAAAAATATGTGCACTGGCATTGCAGCTCATGAACCAGTCTTCAAATTCCAGTAAGTGTATGAGATGAATAGATCTTTTTGAAGCCAAATGCATTTATCACATCACTGCTTTAATACAGAAGTCTTTAGTCAGTTGGCTGATCACTTAGTCTGCAAAAGGAAGTGTTCATAGAAGCAGCCTCTGGTATCAGAAGGAGGAGCTTAAACATGGTCATGAAGCCAAGACATTTCTAGCACTATGCATGTCAGATACCAAGGGAGGGAAAAAGGTGCCATAATGTGTTTCCATAAATAGTATAGAGACTGGAATTATAGCCACTACACTCTAATGCCCTGCTGACAGAAATTATATGGGAAGCTGGGACAGAAGGTGACTCATATATAAGATATATTAAACAATGGAGATAAGAATGAATTTTCATAAACTTAATGTTTCTCCCAAGATGTGAAGGAGAGCTGGAAAATAACCAGTCTGCAGAAAGGAGAAATAGAATTCAGGGAGAGATAAAGAATGAAACAGAATATCACTTGTCCTTTGAAAAACAGAAGTATTGAAATATTTAAAGTAGAGAAAGAGTAAAAAAGATGTTCTCTGATGAGTAGGTCTCACCCAGATTACGTACATAATGCTATACGATGCCAAATTTACAGGTTTTACATTTCTAGGTTTTGGACAGTAATGTCAGAAGGTGTTTGCTAGGTTTCAGTAATATTTTACCCTTACTCAAAATATATTAATTTTCCTACAATATTTAGGCTCTTTGATTTCATCTGTTAATTTTAGAGATAAGTAAAATATGATAAAGTATTTTAAGATGGTCAATAACAGTTTATAAAAATTGACAAAAAAATGTTTTAAGTAAAATGCATCCATTCAGAGTATGATACCATTCTACTGTGTCCTTTATATAGTTGCTTGCTGCATACAGAAGAAATTTTTGCTTTGTTTTCTTTCTGCATGAACAGTGACAAGTACTTCAGGAACCAAAAAATAAGAGTGGACTAGAAGTTTCAGGGATAATAAGCAAGGATCTTAAATTCTGTTGCTCTTTCAAGCTAAACACACTCTACACAATTATGGTGCATCGTACTGATGCATAATTAAAAATTAGTATGTAATCTTCTTTTAAGGTAAAAATGAGTGTAAAATATATTCTTTTGTCAATTTACGTGTTTTTAAATTAAGGTAAAGAGGAGAGTCTATTTGAAAAGCCTGTTGCTCTAGTCAGAAAAAAACAAATACTTCAGCTTAGATTTGAGTAAAAAAATAAAATAAAAAGAAAGAATAAATACTAAAAGAGGAAAGCTTAATGTTAGAAAAAAATCTGTTAAAATACTAGAGGATGAGAATCACAGGTTGAACCAGATATATACTCAAAAGGAAAAGAGTGAGGAAACAATTTAAAAACCACGATCAAGTGTAAAATCTTTACAAAGACACAATGCCAGCAGGTTGGAAGTAAATATAAGTTACATGATGCAAAGCAATAGTTGATATACGCATTTAAGATGGCAAAGTAAATCAGCCTCACCTCTGTGTCTGGTAAAATCATGGAACAGATCCTCCTGAAAGACATGTCAAAACATATGGAAGGTAGGGAGGTGATTAGAGACAATCAACATGGCTTCACCAAGGTTAAATTGTGCCTGACTAATCTAGTGGCCTTCTACTCTGGAGTGGCTGTATCAGTGGACAAGCTATGCATTTCATCTACCTGGACTTCTGTAAGGCTTTTGATATGGTCCCCGTCAACATTTTTGCTGCTCAGTTGGAGAGATATGGGTTTGATGGATGGTCTGTTAGACGGATAAGGAACTGGCTGTATGGAGGCATCCAAAGAATTGCAGTCAACGGCTCAATGTCTAAGTGGAAACCTATGAGGAGTAGTGTCCCTCAAGGGTCCGTACTGGGACCAATACTATTTAATACCTTAGTCAATGACATAAATGGTGGGATGGGGTACACCCTGAGCAAGTTTGGGGATGACACCAAGCTGAGTGGTGCCATTGATGAGCTAGAGGGAAGGGATACCACCCAAATGGACCTTGACAAGCTTGAGGAGTGGGCCCATGTGAACCTCATAAAGTTCAACAAGGATCAATGCAAGAACCTCCATGTGGGTCAAGCCAGTCTCCAGTATCCATACAGACTAGGGGATGAATGGATTGAGATAAGGAACTGGCAAATGAACTTGCCAAACCACTCTCAATTATCTACCGGCAGTCCTGGTTAACTGGAGAAGTTCCAGCTCACTGGAAATTAGCAAATGTAATGCCCATCTACAAGAAGGGTCGGAAGGACGATCCAGGGAACTATAGGCCTGTCAGCCTGACCTCGGTGCCAGGCAAGGTGATGGAACAGAACATCCTGAGTGCCGTTACACAGCACATGCAGGACAATCAGGGCATTGGGGCCAGCCAACATGGATTCATGAAAGGCAGGTCCTGCTTGACCAACCTGATCTCCTTCTATGACCAAGTGACCCACTTAGTAGATGAGGGCAGGGCTGTGGATGTAGTCTATCTAGGCTTCAGTAAGGCATTTGACACTGTCTCCCACAGCATCCTTCTAGACAAACTGGCTGCCCGGGGCTTGGATGGGTGGACTCTTAAATGGGTTAAAAACTGGCTGGATGGCCGAGCCCAGAGAGTGGTGGTGAATGGGGCAAAGTCCAGCTGGCAGCCGCTCATTAGCAGTGTTCCCTAGGGCTCAGTTCTGGGGCCGGTGCTGTTCAATATCTTTATAGATGATCTAGTGTACCCTCAGCAAATTTGCAGATGACACCAAGCTGGGTTGGAGTGTCGATCTGCTGGAGGGTAGGAAGGCCCTACAGAGGGATCTGGACAGGTTAGATAGATGGGCCGAGACCAATGGCATGAGGTTCAACAAGAACAAGTGCCAGGTCTTACACTTCAGCCAAAACAACCCCATGCAGCACTCCAGACTGGGGGAAGAGTGGTTAGAAAGCAGCCCGGAGTAAGAGACCTGGGGGTGCTGATCGACAGCCGGCTAAATATGAGCCAGCAGTGTGCCCAGGTGGCCAAGAAGGCCAATGGCATCCTGGCCTCTATTAAGAATAGTGTAGCCAGCCAGTCCAGGGAAGTGATCGTCCGTCTGTACTCAGCACTGATGAGGCCGCACCTTGAGTACTGTGTTCAGTTCTGGGCCCCGCACTTCAAGAAAGATGTTGAGGTGTTGGAGCGAGTCCAGAGGAGGGCGACCAAGCTGGTGAAGGGTCTGGAGGGTCTGACCTCCGAGGAACGGCTGAGGGAGCTGGGGTTGTTTAGCCTGGAGAAGAGGAGGCTCCGAGGTGACCTTATTGCAGTCTACAACTACCTGAAGGGAGGTTGTAGTGAAGTGGGAGTTGGCCTCTTCTACCAGGCAACTAGCGATAGGACAAGAGGACACAGCCTCAAGCTTCGCCAGGAGAGGTTCAGGTAGGACATTAGGAAGCATTTCTTCTCAGAAAGGGTCATTAGACATTGGAAGGGGCTGCCCAGGGAGGTGGTGGAGTCACCATCTCTGGATGTGTTTAAGAAAAGACTGGACATGGCACTAAGTGCCATGGTCTAGTTGACATGGTGGTGTAGGGGCAATGGTTGGACTCTATGATCCCAGAGGTCTCTTCTAACCTGACTGATTCTGTGATTCTGTGAGAGCAGCCCTGGGGAGAAGGACTTGGGGCTACTGGTGGATGAAAAATTGGACATGAGCTGACAACGTGTGCTCACAGCCCAGAAATACAATCATATCCTGGGCTGCATCAAAAGAAGCGTGGCCAGCAGGTTGAAGGTGGTGATTCTCCCCCTCTACCCTGCTCTCATGAGACTCCACCTGGAGCACTGCATCCAGCTCTGGCGCCCCCAGTACAAGACAGACATGGACCTGTTGGAGTGGGTCCAGAGGAGGGCCATGAAAGTGATCAGAGGGCTGGAACACGTCTCCTATGAAGAAAGGCTGAGAGAGTTGGGGTTTTTCAGCCTGGAGAAGACAAGGCTCCGGGAAAACCTCGTTGTGGCCTTTCAGTACTTAAAGGGGGCTTATAAGAAAGATGGAGAGAGACATTTACCAAGGCCTGTAGTGACAGGGCAGCGGACAACAGTTTTAAACTCAAAGAGGGTAGATTTAAATTGGATATAAGGAAGAAATCTTTTACAATGAGGGTGGTGAGACACTGGAACATGTTGTCCAGAGAAGTTGTGGATGCCCCATCATTGGAAGTGTTCAAAGTCAGGCTGGATGGGGCTCTCAGAAACCTAATATAGTGAAAGATGTCCCTGCCCATAACAGGGGAGGTTGGAGTAGCCTCTTTATGTCTCTGTCCTATAAAAGAGACTTTATTTTTACCCAGATGAAGCTTCTCTCTCTGATGACTTCCCATCCTGTGTGTACTTTTCCCTTTCCTAAACAGTTCTGCACAAGCTTTACACAAGGCCTTGGACCCTCGCTGGAGATGCCTGTCTGACTCCAAACTCTGTGGCGGAGATAATCTTTGAAGTGAGACAGTGTCTATTATTTTATTAGTACCCCTCTGAGCCCACTTCTGGGGTCTGTTTGGTTTGTTCTCCCTTTTCTGCGATGGTTGGGTCCCCTTCTGGAATCTGCTTAATTCCATACATATATATATATATATAAAAGGTAATCTATCATAAGTATATCTGTTCCTAAAATATTGATGTTTGCTTCACTAGTGATGAGTTTGTAGTTACCTGTAATATTATATATATACTTGATTGCTGCTATTATTGTTGCTATAATTGATTGCTGCTATAATATTGATTGCTGCTATTGATTTATAATAGCTTGTTATATATATTTGCTTTATTAATCACAAGTATACTTTTTAGTGATGATTTTTCTGGTATTTTTGGTAATCAATAACAAAGTAGAGGAACTTAAACAACTTCGTCTTCTTCTTCTTTTTCTTCTTCTTCTTCTTCTTCTTCTTCTTCTTCTTCTTCTTCTTCTTCTTCTTCTTCTTCTTCTTCTTCTTTTTCTTCTTCTTCTTCTTCTTCTTGTCATTTACACCAGATGGAATAATAAAGCTATTAGTAGATTTTCCTAGAGTAATCTCAACACACTACTCACAGGTACTCTAAATTAACTCTAAGGAATAAGTAGAATATATTTTCTAACTGTAGAAGCAAAGAATTTTGAAACCAGAGTGCAGTCAGGTTTGGGTTTTCTTAAAGGTGCGGTTTTTTTTGCTGTGTGGGAATGAAGCCTAAACAGACAAAACATACTGCTAGTCTTCGTCTACAGGATCTGCTGGACAACTCTTTTCCTTCCCTCAACGTGTCCTGAATCAGTAACGAGAGCAAAGGAGGAGAAATAATCTTTACTGAAAAGTCATTTCTTTTCCAATGTGATCTTCAAAACTGGGTGGGGTTTTTTTTGTTGTTTTGGGTTTTTTTTAACTTTTAGGGAGGGTGTCATTATGCTGTACTTCTCACAGGACCCTGTCCATAGAGTACCATGGACACATCTTTACGCATAGTTATTCACAAGCACAAACAGCAAATGTCAGCTCAACTTGCAACACTTTCTAACATTCCTAGCAGCTGAATAAAACTTTTACAAGCAGAAAAAATAGAGTCAGTGAAAGCAGTTCTATCACTATCCCATATAGTTCCTAGCAAATTATTATTTTTTCATTCCATCAGAAATAGTTGAATCAAAAAGGTATGATTATGTCCCCTGATGGTAGTACCTAAAATTTGACCCAACCCTAACTCTCTCTATATGGTTACTAAGCAGACTAGACTAGACTAATTTTCCATTATATTGTATTGATGACAGAATTTTTTTTTTAAATTCTTAAGATGTTCTGAACCTATTGTACATACTTCAGAGAGGACCTGGAACACATTTTCGTTACTCTGCTTGTAAAATCTGTAGCTTCTCCTAGGACTTGACATGTACAGTAAGTTCTAATTTCAAATAAATAAAGCCACACGAATTAAGACTTTATAAAACACAAACCAAAAGCTATTTCTTGAGCCAACATCTATGTTATTTTAGTGTATTTTAACATGTAAAACTATCATTTTGCAAACATTTTTCAAAGCAAGGAAAGCATAACTGAAATCAGATTAAAAGCTCAAATACATTTGAACAACAAAGAAAATCCCATACTCAATTTTTTCAACTTAAGGCAGCAAAATATTGAAGAGCTTTATGTTCCTCCAGCAGGATATTTTTTAAAATGAAGGACTTTACAAAGTGAATTTTACACTTGAAATATCAACTTTTCTCACATGCAGGAACAAAACTTTAATTTCCAATACTCTGTTTCGAATTTTTATCTTTATAGATTTTCCATATTAATAAAGAAGTTTTTTGCTGTAACACAGTCAGACAGAATTCAGTACTAAAAACAAGAGCCATGTCTTCAAATACAATGCTGAAACACCCAAGGCATAATGCTCTGAGTATCCCCACAGAAAAAACACTCTTGCGTGAGATAACTCCAAGTGCAAGCACTTTGGAAGAAAGGTGGTGGCTCTCATACTGATTAGACTACTCTTGCTATGTGTATATGAAAAAACTGAAGCAGAGCTATACACCAAAGTTCATTTAGCTGAGAGGTGTATCTTTCTTGCCACTTTTAATCTGTTATTCAGTGATCAGTAACTGAGATTTGGAACTGACCATTTAAGCACTTTTTTCAAGAGAAACAAGTTAGCAAACTAGAGAAAACTAACAGTTATTCTCTAGGTCTTAGTTGTAAATTAGAAACTAACACCTGAGGGTGTTATCTTCCTCAACATTTCATAACTGTAACTGACTATAAATGTTTCTAGACTGTGTTAAAGTCAAACATATGACCTTGAATAGGGTTTTAAACTCATCTTTTGATTCAAATTATAGGACATACCCATAACCGGTTGTTATGTTTAGACTTAAGCTTTCTAAAAAAGTTCCTAACCTAAACTAATCATGAAGGCTTCCTCCATGGTCAGAAGAAAGAGATCTATCCACCCAGAGGATAAGTTTAAGGCCTCATCCTATCTTTGCTAAGCCTACTGTATCATTGTGTTGCCATATAACCAAAAAGCTTTCAGAGACTAGAGAAAAAACAAACAAAAGGAAACCTGAGTCTTTCTTAATGATGATGGTTTTATTATATTCAATGAATAACATTCATAAATATCAGAGGGAACAGAAACTGACACCCTGTTCTTCAGTAGCATGTTCATTACTGCTTTTAGATTCAGCAGTCTTGCGGTGTTGATTCTGAAGTGTCTCATCTCAAGCAATAATACTGAGAGATCTCCTAAAGCGATACACAGTGGCAATATTCAATAAAGAGGTATGTCTCTTTATGATTGGATATTTGTGCATTCCAAACCTCTGAAAAACTCACTCTGAAGTGTGACAAAAAATGTTTTATTATGAATAATACCATAAGTCAGCTTTTGAGTCTAATCAGGAAATTGAGAAAACAGTCATGAGATTTAAAATAATAATGAATATTGAGTTTTTGTACTTGCGATTTTTAATCAAGTAGTTTTTATATCTGTATTCTCATACAAAGCTGGCAATTTACTTAAGAAAGGAAATACAGCCTAGTGTAATCACAAGGTTTTAGGAGCTGAATCTCTTAAAAAAACAGTGACTTAAAAAAACTTGTGACTCATGTAAACATGAGTATAAATACATTACAACTCTGAAAGTCCTTCTCTAGTTCAAGTCTGAAGGTGGAAATAATATTCTACCTTTAGTTCCCAAAAAAGCACTAATGGTCCCTACTAATTAGCCCTAAAATAAAGTCAATAAATGCTAATCTATAGTTCTTACTGTACTCTGCCTAATGGTTTTTCTTCTTAGGTCTTTGCCTACATTGTAAGAATTGGAACAACTGCCCAATTCTTTTTTTAGACAAAAGTTGTTCCAGTTTTCATCAAGTGGGTAGCCAAAAAAGAACAAATTCCCTCAAACTGTAATGATGATGTATCTCTATCTCAAACAATGCTGAGCAAACTTTGTGTTTTCTGTAGATTTTCAGTCTTTGCTGTCTAGTCCTGATCTGCAGATATAAATTGTAAGAAACATACTATAAAATATAATAAATGGACCTTTAATCATGCATGTGTTTGTTTGAAGGACACCTTATTAAAAAAAAAAAGAATAAAAATAATTGAAAGTAGCAGAAAAGCTCAGGTGTCACAATTAAAAATTAAAACTGTACTAGAATGTGGACATGTGGGAGTTCTGGTTTCTTTATAAATTCCATTCTGAGTTTCCTTTAGGGAGAGGTACTGACATACTAGAATCATAGCAGTACATAATTGTAAATTTTTTTGTGAAATGCCACTTTTTAAATTACATGTGATATTTTTATAAAATATCATAAACCAAGCATCTTTGGTGATAACAAAAAGAACGGCTGACTCTTTTGTAATTTATATTATAAAGTGAGTACAATAACTCTCATAATATTAAAAAACTATACATTTGCTGAAGAATCACAAGCATATTCAAACAATAATATTATTGCTTATTCAAAATCATGTCATCTATTTTGGTTTAGTTGTTTCATAAATCATACGTTATTGTATCCATAAGAATTATGCTGACCAGAAAGTTCTCTTATTGGCTGCTTTATATTGAAATTACTTTCCTATTCACGAGCAACAACTGATTTGATCACTTATCTCTTTTTAAAATGGAAACAGAGATTTATGACACTGAGTTTAACATTGGGGAAACTGGTCAGAGAAAAATGAGATATACCAGCAAGATCTTATGGGGAAAAAAATGGTTTCTTTGGTTTCATTTTCATAATAAAGGGAGTAGCAAAATGTTTCATTAAAAGTAAAGCCATTTGACAATGTAATTTTACCGGAACTGTGAAACAGCAACTGTGATTACAAACTTGGAGGACAAGGTTAATCTCAGGTATGAAATAGAGTCTGCTTCTGCATTAATACCTGCTTTCCTCAGACTGTACTAAAACATCTCATAATAAAAAAAATGGTTTACAAGAGACAATATAAAACTTGTCAAATTGTTTAATGTAAAAGGCTTGACCCTGCTGTTGGTAAAAGGTTTTGGAAGTCAAATGACATTTTGCTCAAGTAAGGTCTGCAGAAGTAAGTCATAAGAAAGCTATATATATTCCCAAAACACAAATCTGGGTACAGTTTTTCACTCAAGTAGGAAAATATGTTGTGTTCTATAAAGGGAACACAAATCACAAAATATCACAAAAATAAATGTCTTAGTTTTCAAAAAGGTGTGTAGTGCAATGTATCAACCTTCTATCTTCTTCATATCATTTTTTGTATTTCCTAAGACTCTATGTTTCTTGAGCATCTCCCAAAGTTATTACCCATGACTGTAACAGAATAGTTCTCTGTTTCTCTTCCCTCCTGCCAGCAGAAATGTGACTTATCACATCATTGATTGGTTTGTTTTTACATATAATGCTTTGGTGACAAAGACTGGTCAAATACATTTTTAGATGTGTTCTTGTGGTTGTTCTCATTCAGTTCTCTTAGTGCATGATCAAAACACACAAAAAAATAATTTCTGTGCTAATCTCTCAGTAGATATGTTTCTATCCTAACATATTGTCCTGGTTTGGCCTAAACCAGGCCGATTTTCCTTTCAGTGATTTTTACTTTCAGCTAAGTCTCCTCTAAGTAACTGCACTTTCTGAAACTAACTGCATGTTTTCGCAGACAGTGTCTGCTTCCAGGACTGATAACGCTCGAAGTTTGTAGTTATCACTGAGGCACCGGTAGGGATGTTGTGCAGAAAGGCTCTTGCTGTACTTGTTCTTGAGAGAAACCAAGGTCACTGCTGAATTCCTCACTGCTTACGAGTGAAGAGCCGAAGGGGGGTCGCAGCTGCAGGGGGGAGCGGACAGGGCAGGTGACCCAAAATTGACCAACGAGGGTATTCCATCCCATACACGTCATTCTCAGTATAAAGCGGGGGGATCACGAGGGTCTCGCTCTCTTTCTGCTATGGCCGGTGTCCAAGGAGGACTCCGTCTGTTTTCCTGCTGCCCCCGATCCCGATCCGTGCATCCCTGAATCCAGCTCTCGACCGTCGCTAGGCCCAGCGTGGGCCTTCCCGGAGCCTGCCCTGCAGTGCCGGTGGTGACGTGGCTGACTTCAGGGGAGCTCAATCTTGGTTTTGTATATATATTTGTATATATTTGATTATTTCTATTATTGTTATTATACTCTTTTTCATTATTATAGTTTATTAAAACTGTTTTAACTTTCCAACCCAGAAGTCTCTCTCCCTTTTCCCTTTCCCTTTCCCTCTGGGGGGAGGGGGGGGGGATAACAGAGAGCATCTGCCGCAGGTTTAATAGCCGGCCCAGCTTTAAACCGTGACACATATGCTCTGTATCTGACAGTTGGTGTGCATTTCTAAACACCTCCAGAATGCTATTGACCTAGAAATTATCAGCTTTGAGTGTCCAACATTGAACTCCTTGGGTGTTTTTCAATTATTTTATTGCCTTAGAATAAAATACAGTGCTCTGAAAGCAGTACTTGATTTTTCTATTCCTCTCTTTATTTTTGCTAATGTATGTCTTTCAGATACCTCTGTTATATACAGAACTAAAATTCTGCAAACTGATGGCAATTAATGAAAAAAAATCTGTTTGAGACATTTGATACCATTTTGATTTGGTGATCAGTGTAAGAGTCAGATAAAAAACATAGCACCTAAAGAATTTCATTGATTTATACAAAAGAAAATATAATCACATTATTTAATTAATCTGAATCAATTTCTGATTTGATGTCCCAGCACTAATATATGGGTAGTTAACCTATCATAAAATTAATTAAAACAAATAAGTAATATTTATGTTTAATTTAACTTTAATTATATTGTAGACGTCTTACATAAGAGCGATACTTTGTTCCAGTTCTGTATTCTTTGTATATACTTTGTGAAAAATCTAAACCGTGACCTTCCTTGGTTAAGAATATTTTTTCACACTTTACACTTTATAAGAAAATAATTTTTTGACAGAAGCTCATGATATTAATGCAAAAATAAAAATAAGAATGGAGAAATATATAGGTCAGATGTAATTTTTCTGTATTTTATAAGGTTTTGCTTACTAATGACATAAGAGTGGACACCAAGACCCTATGATTAGATCACATCCTATCTGGGAAAAATGTGGATTTTTTTCTTTATAATTGGACCTTCTGTCAATCCCTTGTGAGGAAGATTGTAAAAGGGGAAAGCAAATTGGTTTCTAATCGTAAACCTGATGTTACCTGTAGGCTTGTACGATCTGATGTGCTTTGAGCATTTTATAAACCAAGGAACAGCTTTTGTGCAGTTTCTGAGGTATAGGGTAACAGCAAATAATGTGTATAGAAAGCTGATCAGTTTGACCTTTCCTTTGGTAATATCCTTGAGGTGAATATATAGTAAGATGCTGATCCCTTGAATATAATGTTATGATGTGCTAAATGGATACAATAAAGCAGTTACAATAAATCAATTTACACGTTTCTTGACTGTGCTGGTTTTAAAATCTCAGACTTAGCTTTGTATGAAGTAGATGTCTACTGTGTCCTTGAAATACAGATTTCCTACTGAAATCAAGAAAAAGGATAACTCAGTATGGTAATATTTGTCCTGCTGAGAAAAATCATCTTTATCTCAGCTAAACAAGATTGATTTGGGATTTTCCAGGTAAAAATACTCCTTTTAGTATGTTAATGTTGATAAAAGCTCTTTCAGCAAAATTATAAATTGTCTTATAGTTTTCTTAATTTACCCAGAGATTACAAGTCTACTTCCCTATAAAAATTGCTCTAATGTATCGTTTTTAAAATGTGGAAACTACCAAATGGAACACAAAATATACCGCAAAATACATTAATGGTGCATTGAATAAAATATAACTACATAGCTAATGTATAAAGAAGTGCATATTATAGATCTTAAAGTAAATGTTGTATCTGTTATGCATAACTGTCATAGGAAAATCTAATTATTTTCTCATATCTAAGTTTCTGTGAATGTAATATACAGAGTTTTAAGGCACTTAATTCCAAACATATGTCAACATAGATGTACTTATATACAAAAAATACATAAATTACTTTACATGCATACAATGAACTAAAATATTTTCATGCATATTTTCCTTTGTTATCTGCAGGACAAGCAAACAAACAAGCAAACCCTTTTTTTGATAGTTCTGAAAGATACACAGATGTTATCAAGAGAATTTTATAAGAGAGTTCCTCTCTAGCAAGTCATTCCTTTGCTACAAACATTATTTAGGCTACCACTTCTCTCACAGTAAATCCCCTGTTCTTGTTCTCTTTTAGCCTTGTGCCTCTGAGCCTGCACTGCACTTATAGCCCAAGTACTGCTACTTTTGAAGGAACCTATGTGAACAGAGTTGAAGGTTGTATGTATGACAATGTTGGAATTTTCAGTTTAAAATTATTTAGACAAATAAGATATCATTTCAGTTTCCAGGATACCAGTTAAATAGTCAATGCTTGTATATGTTTGTATATGTGTGTGTGTCTGTGAGTGTACATATACATATATATAGCTGTACTTATATATAGATATAGATGTACTTATTTATAAGATAAGGAAATGGAACCTAAATATTCTTACTCATTTTCAAATGAGAAAGCTCTAGAAAGCCTTATTTCTTCCTACTCTCCTGGGAATCTTGGAAAATTTCTCCTTAGTGGAAAGAATTTAAGAAGATGAAACGATGCCATTCCCATTATTACTACTTTCATGTTTGATTACAATATATTGTGTGTTTAGCACACTCTCCAGCACGTAAAATCTATAAGGCAATGAAAAGTTTTGAACAGGTATCAATTTCCATGCCCTAACAAGCTTATAACCAGTAGGTTGTCTTTAAAAACATACACCAAAGAAAGGGAATTTTAGTCCATACTTTGCAAGAATTTGGTGGTTGCCGTAGATTCTGTATGAATTCTCACCATTTTAGAAGGCCAAACATAGAGCTGCAAATGGCACAGTGGAATTTACTATGACTTGTCTAGCTAGTGCCTTTTTCTGTTTTTGAAAGTTATATATGGAAATTTAAAAGTTCTGAAAAAATCTTTTTGCCTCAAGCAACTTGTGCCTATGCCTTGATTTCTAATAATTGATTTGTCCTCAAAATCTTTGACTGATTTAGTATTTTTGTGATTGATTTAAACCAAGAGAGTAAATTTAATACCTCCAAACTTTGTAAAATATATTTTGAAAACCACTCTTACGTTAGATTTTAGTGTTGCTGCCTTTTCGGGAATCACAGGCTAGGATATTGCAGCCAGTTATGAAAATGAACATTTTAATAATTTGCTGTAAGTACAAGAAGCATTTCCACAAATGCACAAGGTTCACAATAAAAATTGACAACCTTAAGGAATTCACTGTTTTAGGTACAAAACAAATTTGTATTTTTTCTGCAAGTAAATTAAAAAGAGAGAAAACGTAACATATACATCTTTGTAGTCTGGCCACAGAAACATAGATGCTTGGGGAATTTCAACAAGATCATTTTGAAAGTTGAAGCAAAACTACTGCTGCTGTATCTTTTCTGAAATTTTTAAGTTTTTTTAGGATTTCAGTATTTCAGGAAATTGATATGATTTTACATATATATATATATAGATGACATCTATATAAACACAATTCAACAGAAGTATACACAATTGTCATAAATAGCATCTGTAGAATGCATAGCACTTAAGGCCTTTAAAGTGAGCAAGACTTTCATGTCATTAATATAGCCATGGTGACTAGAGGAAACTCAAGGTAGTTATTTGGCTTCACCTCCAGTTAAACCAGGTAACCAGGTATATAGGACTTTCTTGTCCCTTTTCTGTTATAGAAGCTGTGGAGAAAATTCTCACAATTTGATACTATGACTCTACCACTCAAAAGTAGCCAGAGAAGGTGTGACAATTCAATTTCTGAAATGGTTCTAACAGTAATGTATTAAATACTATTGTTTAAATCTGTCTACTACAGCCCTCTCAGTGATAATGGGGTCCTGTAGGTGGGTCTCCTGAGGCATTTTCCTATCTGACTTCACAATGGTTAACATAATGGATTTATGAGATCCTTAATAACAAGAATACCCACCCCAGATTTTTTAAGTAGACCCATTTTATGCTCTTGTGTATTCTAATTGATACTAGGCTTTTTTTTTTTTGTATATCTAAAACCAGAAGTCAACAGCTCTAAGAAAAAAAAGCTTATATTCAAGTATAGTTTTCCATGTTTCATACACTGTTGTGATAAAAATTTGTACTGGAGGAACTCAGAACAAACAGTTTCTCTCAAAATTCAGCTAGTTCATTATTAGGTAGCAGAGTATAGTGCTATATACTAATGGCTCTAAATCCTGCATTCACTACTATAGATGAATACTGTTTAGGGTCATTACTAGCAGGACATTTTAGGAAATAGCAGAATAACTCAGTGAGGAGTTAAAGAGGTTTGAAGTTGGAGGGCTTGCTGAAAGTAATGCCTCCTTTTGAAAAAGCAATCCCATGGGAACTAGTTTTACTGCTCTTTAACCATAAAATTAACATCCCATAACATCATTTGGCAGCGTTATAGGGTTGTAGCAGAACTGCTGCCTCCCATTTCCAGATGGAGTATGGCCGTGAACAGTTACTACTGCCTGTCCTGAAACACATATAATGAAAATTTAAGCAGAGTAGATGGCTGTTATTTTTGTTGACTATACAGTGCTAGATGTGGAATATGCATTATGTTAAATATGATGTATATTAAGCTTTAATACATTCAGTTCTATGTTATCTATATTCTTAGATATAGATAACCCCAGCTCCCTCAGCCGTTCCTCGTAGTTCAGACCCTCCAGACCCTTCACCAGCTTGGTCGCCTTCCTCTGGACTCGCTCCAACACCTCAATATCTTTCTTGAAGTGCGGGGCCCAGAACTGGACACAGTGTTCAAGGTACGGCCTCACCAGTGCAAGTACAGAGGGACAATCACTTCCTTAGACCGGCTGGCTACACTGTTCTTAATAGAGGCCAGGATGCCATTGGCCTTCTTGGCCACCTGGGCACACTGCTGGCTCATGTTTAGCTGGCTGTCGATCAGCACCCCCAGTTCTCTTTCCACCAGGCCGCTTTCTAGCCACTCTTCCCCCAGCCTGTAGCACTGCATGGGGTTGTTGTGGCCGAAGTGTAAGACCCATTTCAATTTATGAACCAGTATCTCTAGCCTCATGACAGCAGGTAACTGAGCTGATGAAAATGGAAATGGCCTCTAGATTAAGAACTGATAGAGAACTATAAAATTATTTGCATTGGAGAGATTCCAAATGAGAAACAACTATCTCATTGTCTCTCCCGTACTAGAACAAGGGGCATTGAATGAAACTGAAGATGGCAAGATAAAAAAAAATATAGCCACCAAACATTTTTTGTTGTGCTGTCATTTCTGTCTCATAAAATTAAACAGTGATACATATAGTCTGTTTCTCTCCCTCTGTACACTAAATGTACAGAGAATTCCTCACTGGTCTCAGGAAAAAGATCTGAAATAATTATATTTGTATCAGATATACTGAATTTACATAGCTCATTTTTTCTAAAATTCTCAATGTCACTATGCTAATTAAAGCCATGGGCAAAATGAGTCACAGAGGGGCTTTGGATCAAAAAAATTTTGTAAGCAGATGGGTATTATTTCCTTTGTCACCCATTGTATCTTTAAGCATTGAAACAGAAAATGTCTTTAACAAATACACACAAATTGACAATAGAATCAAATTACAGATATAAAAGTCCAGATTTCCTTCACATAAATTCAGGAATTTTAACAAGATATCAATTCGACAACATTTCCTCAGGGTTCATAATGTACTCCATGGAAAGAGATAAGCATTCACAAAATCATCTTGTCATGGTGTATGTTTCTCTCCTTTGATTTTAATAATATCTGAGGGAGAGTAAAATAGTTAAGTTTGCCAAGTTCATTGGAATGAACCCAGACTTTAGTATTGATATGGTAAAACTGGTATATTCTCTTTCAATGAGTATGATTACTGACATATTTTCCAGTTGAATGGTATAAAGTAAAACATAGTATCCCTTTTTTTACTTTTTTTATCATTAAGGCAAAATGTTACACCAGACTTCTAAATTTCCCCGATACCTGTATACCAACCTGCATAGATAAGGGAAATGGCATTCCAATATGTAATTTACTTTCTAATGAGCAGAATTTTTGCCATCAGCACAGGCAATTATGTAAAAATGTTTCTGTGAAGCATCTTGAATGTTATAAAACTATGAAACTAAGGCTGTCACAAGATATGAGAAAATCTGATAATAAAATAAAATTTAAATTCTAGTTTATTTTTTGAACTACTTTGGCACTTTACCTACTACTTTGTTTTTTTTTTTTAATTTAAGTGAAGGTTGTGTGGAAAAAAAGTGTGGTTTGGAGCTAAGAAAAAAATCATATGAGCTACATGAGCCTATAAGAAGCACTAAGGAAAACATAGTCTCTCCTCTCAAGCTCTTACAGAAGCCAAGTTCAATTAGCTAGGCGGACCCTAAAAGGACTCCACTTTTTTTTTCTGTAATGCAGGAAGAACAGTCTTAATTGAAAGTTTTGACAAATTTGTAATCACTTAACACTCTGAATCAGAAATATAGAGCAAGTATAATAACGTTTTATACCCACTATTTGAAGAGCAGTAGGAATGTATATTTGTTTGTATTTTCTCATCTGCCGCTATTTGATTTGTAAATCAGTCCTTTGCTTAAAAAAAGAAAAAAGGAAAATGAAGAAAAGTAATTTAAATTTGCTATAGTCTTTTTTTTCTGTTAATGGGATTTTTTTCCTTAGATTTGCTGAAAGTAATGGTTTCATTGACATTGACAAGGGATAATGTTATTGGCATGGCAAAATAACACACAAACATAAAAGTTATGCACTAGAGTCTTTTTTTTTTTAGTGGCTTTGTGCCAATTGCAGAGAAATGATAGACTTCTCTTGCATTTCAACTCTTCAAAGATCTTCAAATGCAGAATCTTGGTGGAAACACGTGTTGTTCTAGCTTATGTCTTTTTTGCCTTGCTTTTGTCAGAAAGATATTTGGGTTTATTTCAACTATACTCCATCAGTCTTTTTAGAAGTAGTATACTATATTACAATAGGAAGTGGAAAATTTTGTAAAAGAAAGGTGTTTCTGGATGTCATTTCTAATATGCCTCTGTCCTGGTTTGGACTAGGACAGACTTTTCAGTTAAGTTTCTTTTAAGTGACTGTGCTTTCTGGCGTTGACTACATGTGCTTGTTGCCATGGGAACTAGGGTTCCTGTTGGGTCTCTTTGTCCCACAGAGGAAGGGACCATAAAGTGTCTCATCTGCGGGGAGGAGCAGACAGGACAGGTGACCCAGAGCTGACCAACGGGGTATTCCATCCCACCCATGTGATACTCTGTTTAAAGCTGAGAGACCACGAGGGTCATGTTCTCTTCCCCTATGGCCGACAACCTGGGAGGGGTCTGCCCACACTTCTGCCTTCACTCCTGAATCCAGTTCCCACCTGCTGCTGCATCTGGCTTGAGACTCCCCAGCGCCTGCCCTGAAGCGTCAGCGGTGACGTGGTCATCATTGCGGGGAGCTCAGTAGCAGTTTTGTACACAGTTCATTATTTATTATATCTTTTTCCTTGTTATTGTTTATCAAAACTCTTTTAGCTTTTCAACCCCTAAGTCCCTCTCTGTTTTCTTTTTCCTTTTCCCCTCTGGGGAAGGAGAAGGTTAATAGAGAGCATCTGCCATCTGTTTAACCACCCGCCCTGCCTTAAAAGGTGACAGCCTCCCTCCAAGTCTCGACAAAGGTCACTTTTCAATAGAAGTCAAGTATGTAATCTTTTAAAAGAAAATATACAGAGGAAATATACAGAGGAAACTCAACAAAATGGTTACGCTCTATGGTTCGCTGAATATCAACTGGTGTCTTACATAGTTGCTCTTTAGAAGAGACTAGGAGTGTAAATAAGAGAAGTAAATTAAATGTAAGTAAAGTTTGCACACTGTGCGAAATATTGCAATTGTCCTTTCATTTGAACCGAGTCCTGAGGAAAAGAGTGCATGAGCTTCTAGAAAATTCCTGTTCTTTATTAACATTAAAGTAACTGAAATGAAAAGGAAAAAATACTGCATTATGAAAGAATGATTCTGAAATATATAGGAAAGTGAGATCACCTTCCAGCTTTCAAATTGAGGAAACTAACAATGAAAAAAACACGATACTTCACTGAAGGAAAGTTACTATATATTAAATCATACTGTTTCCTACAAAAAAAAATCCCTTCATAAAGCTAGTTACTTCTAAGTAGCTGTTAACTAATGATTGTTTAGTATTTGGGATTATTTCAAATTATGTTCTGCAAATGTCAGCTTTTGCTAGGCATTACTCATATGAGTTACTGAAGAAATAACATTACCAATAATCAATTTACTAGGTTCTTTTTTTTCTTTTCCTGTTTTTTTATTTGGTTTCCGTTTGTAATAATATCTTTTTCTACAGAACTATGACTGAATAATATTCTCTATTGAGAAAACCAAATTTGTAGAATATTTTAGATGAATACTGTGGGGACTTTATATGTAAAGAACTTATCACGGAGTCTTCAGCAAGGGCAACAAAGTTGTGTGTATTACATATGGTTGTTAGTAATTGTCTTCTCATTGAACTGACAGTATTATAGTTGAATCACATATTATAACTTCAAGAGAGCTCTACCATAACACCATGCAGTACTTCTGAAGACATGAGAAATGGGCAAAGTTAGCTTAAAACTATAATATGACTGGTGTCACCTCAGTACCAAATTACGGGTATTATTCAAAAATTTCTATGTGGAAACTGTTTTCTCTATCTCTTGTTGTTGGTATATTTTCCAGATTAATGCTTTTATTCTTTGAATATTTCTGTGATGCATGTACATGCTCAGTGTTTGGATGTAGAAAATTTCGAACACCTAATTTCTATGCTTAAAGTCAGCCTCTATGAATACTTGCTTGTGGTGGGTTTGACCTTGGCTGGCTGCCAAAGGCCTCCACCCAGCTGCTCTCTCACTACACCTCCTCAACAGGACAAGGGGAGAAAATAAAAAGAAAGAGCTCAGGGGTCAAGGTAAAGACAGGGAGATCACTCACCAAGTACATCATGGGCAAACCAGATTAAACATAGGGATGATTAATTTAATTTACTTTTAATTACTAATTAAAAATTATTACAGATGTTTTCTCTGTTACCCAAGGTATATGGGAGCAAAGTGGGTATTTAGAAGTATACAAAGTACTACCAAGACATGGAATGCTGAAACACCCAAGGTGTTGACAGTAATCCACAAAAGTTTTTCCACACTTTCTTTTCTATCTAGGATGTTGTGCATTTTGAATACATTTGTATGGGTCCAGAAGAAAGTAGAGAGAAATTCTTATGTCAGATAAGACTAAAGACCCTGAAGCAACCTTTTGGTTATTTAGTTTACATTACAAAGTTAAATACACCAAGGAAAGAAGAAGTCAAAGATGGCTTCTTCTCTTATCCCCTCCTGCTGAAGATTTGACTTGTATGCCTATCAGGTTTTCCTCATCTGTCTCTAGGACACCCATTTCTTTGAAGTACAGTGTCTCAGATTTTACATAAAAAGGATGGAGAAGCTTCTCAGAATGAAAAGATATCAGTCATCACCCAAGATTAGCATTTCAAAGGTTTGTTTTCTTGCTTGCTTGTTTGTTTTTATGAACCAATGGTTCAGTGCATTAGATAATCATGAGAACATTGATATCAGGGAGACATGGTGTTGCCAATCTCTACCATTATTTTGATGCGTGTGAGATGGAAGCTCCTTTGTATTACTTAATATAAGATTCAAAGGAAACCATAACCTCTGTACCCCCAGAAGTTTTCAAAATGCTGGAAGTCCAGACTGCTCTGAGTTCCAAATACTCAGACCCAATTAATGGCCAGTTTGGTCATCTATGCTCAAGGAATTTCACATACCACTAGGTCTGGGCATACCTACTCTGTAAGAGCTATAAATGAACAATTTTACTTGGATACTGCAGTGTTGGATATCACAACTTCTAAGTCTTCTTCCCTGACAATCCTTTTTAATTTGGATCACAGTGTCTTGTCTGTGTAAATGCTGACCTCTCAGAAGTTTTAGTAAGGAGGATTAGCATTCTCAACAAAGTCTTTTCTCAGTATGTACCAGCTTCTATAATGGATCATCTTCAGTTCTTGGAAGTATTTTGATGTTGATTCCAAGCCTAATGCAAGTAGTTCTGAAAGCTTTGCACAGTGCTGCAAGTTTCAAATGGCACAGTCATTTTCTAGGGAAGAATTATTTTGAAGGGTATTTCACTAAATCAGTTTTCGCTGTTTACACATTATTGTTTTTCCTGACTTATGAATCACTTCACTAAGTCATTATAAATACCATCTCCAGGCTGTTCTCTCATACTTTTACATTGGGTCAAGATTTTCTTAGATTTAAACTATTCTTTCTTTATGCAAAAGGAACACAAGAAACTTAGCTTATTACTTGAGTACAATAACAATTGCCCAACAATGTGAGGAATTAATGCATAGTAAATAAATAAATAGACAAAACCCAGACAAAACTCAAAGTGCAAATAGCCAGCTAAATCAGTACACTCTAAGCTTTTTCTAGGGAAAAGTTCTAATAATAAGCAGCCTACATCAAAATTACCTGTAACCTATTGCCTACATTTTACCTAATGGATTTTACACTGACCAAAATTAATAACTCACAGATATAATTGAAGAATGGCCAAACATCGTACTTATTACTGTTACTACTTTGCATTAATGTCTCTGTCTGTTCTTTTCAAGAGACAATATGTACATTTTTTTATGTACAAAAAGGATCATTACAAGGAATACAGGAGGAAGGAAAAGGAAATGTGGGGTTAGGAAAGACATGGACCAGTGGAGCAGGTCCAGAGGAAGGCCACAAAAATGACCAGAGGGATGAAACACTTCTTCTATGGGGAAAGGCTGAGAGAGTCGGGGTTGTTCAGCCTGGAGAAGAGAAGGCTCCAGGGAGACCTTATGGTGGCCTTTCAATACTTGAAGGGGGCTTATAAGAAAGATGGGGGCAAACTTTTTAGTAGGGCCTGTTACGATAGGACAAGGCATAATGGTTTTAAACCAAAAGAAAGTAGATCTAGACTAGATGTAAGGAAGAAATTTTTTACAATGAGGATGGTGAAACACTGGAACAGTTTACCCAGAGAGGTAGTAAGTGCACCATCCCTGGAAACATTCAAGGTCAAGTTGAACAGGGCTCTGAGCAACCTTACCTGATTGAAGATGTCCCTGCTCGTTGCAGGGGAGTTGGACTAGATGACTTTTAAAGGTCCCTTCCAACTCAAACTATTCTCTGATTCTATGAATACCACAGACATGGACAAATTCACTGTGTTAGAAGCTGCTTTAGCTTGCAGTGAAAGAATCAGAAGCAGCAATTAAGTAGTTATAGTAATAGTAATAGTAGTGGTAGTGGTAGCAGTAGTAACAGTAGCAGAAGTAACAGGAGCAGTAAAGATCACCTGTGAAGTGTGCTAATTCATTCTAAAATAAATCCACTCTAAGCAATTCTGTCCACCTGAGTTCTGCAGAAGCTGGTTGGCTCTAGTCTGGATAAGAGGTTTCAAGGTAATCTCATGCTTTATATATCTCCTCTCAGCTATATTTTAACACCTTCAAGAGCTCAAAAAATTATGTGCAATACTTCAGCTTTGAAGTTTTTTCATTAAAAAAATTGGAACATGCACACAGCTGGACTTAATTAATCTCACTGAATTAAATGCTGAAGTATTTTGTACCGAGTGATTATATTCTGTGATTAAATATTGAAATATTAATTACTTTTCTGCTTTTTATTATAGTATAGAAGGCAGATTTATCTCTTTCTTAGACTCTGAATTATCTACATTGATGATCATTGTTTTTGTTGTCTTTATTTTTCATAGGAAATAACAGGGAAAAAAGAAATACATAAAGATGCTGATTGTGAATTGGTTTCGTATTATTGTATTGACACTAAATAATACCTTACTACTTATGTTAAATTTTTTTGTTCTTCTCAGAAACATTTCTCACAGGAAGATGCAAACTTGTTACACTAAACAGTTCTGAATGGAAGCTATTCAGGAATAGGCAAATTTATTTCTTTAAATTGCTGAAAATGCCATAAAGATTGGACTTTATTGCAAAGTATATTTAAAGGATAGATATTATTAAGTAATAATAAATACATATCTATACCCAAACAAACCTTTAAATTACAATTTAAGCCTGCTGATATTTTTGTCATTTTAAGGACTGACAATTTCCACTGACTCTTTGCAGCAAAGAGTTGCATATTTGAAGTTTATCATCCCTTTCCTTCTCTAAACAAATCAATCTCTACCCATCTTCCATTATTGGTTGTGTTTTCTAGGTCATTGATCTTTCTGTATTTTTTCCAGTTAACCCATTACAGCTAAAGAGTAAACATTTGAGTAGGTCAGTTACACTTTCCACTTTAAGCTTGCATGGCACCTCAGTTAGAAGCCAGTCAAAGGAGTAGAATTTAGGAACCTTAAGCTCCCACTGTTCACAGAGATTTCAGAAGTCAATTCAAAATACTGAAGTTACTTCTTTGAAGTTTGAAGATTTAGCATTCTAAACTGCTTATGCCTTTACTTTTTGCAGTATATTACCTAGGTGACTGAAGAGAGTTTATATACCAAAGGGAATGAATTTGAAGGTATATGCAACTATAATAATACAAGAATCTCATTTAGTTACAGGCAGAGGGAGGGGAAGAGGTGAGAGAAAAATGATACAGGTAAGGAACACATTGTCTCTAAAGTTACAATTTCAATTTGTTTTCAGAATTAAATCAATGTCAGATGTACAAAATGAAGTCTTTGTATCTCTGCCTCAGTCAAGCCCTCCTTAGCACACACTGAATTGAAAAACAAAATTTCTCAGGTGATTCATGTATTCTTCTACTGAATAACCAGCTTGAAGATCCCCATCAGAATCCCTCTATGTTTAAAACAGAAGCATGCTTTTATGTATGAGTTTAATATATTTTTAATGTGTTCTCATGTAAGCATCAGAATAATATTTTTTTAATGTTAACAAGTATATCATGTCTAATGATGCACATATTTTAATACCTTTTCTTATATTTCAGCTGTTTACCTAATATCATCTCAAAGAGACAAAACTACTATATTAGTTCACATAAGAATTTTCTGTGATTAAAATAAACTTTTTCATATCACTCTCATTCTAACAAAATTTGGAATCCCTTTTCTGACCTTTTCATAAGTGGCTAAGGTTTAAAAAAAAAGGCCCAGTATAATGGACTAGTTATTTTTATACCACGAGATCAATTCTGTTGCCTTCACATAGAGGCCCGGTGACATCTGAGATACCCTGCAGTGCTTGAGATATTCAGTGAAGGTCTAGCAGATATGGCATAAAACATACAGGAGACTGATATTGCCTTGAGGAGGCAGGTGAAGAACAGATGGGAGACTTACATATCTAATGGCATTGAATCAAGTCTATTCAGTTATCCTGTAAATAAACACTTGATACACATAGAAAATGCATCAGTAACTTCACTGTAGTAGCCCAGAATATTGTAAGGACTGATTGTTCAAGTTGTGAGCATTTCTAAGTACAAAATATCTTCAGTTCCCTCTCAGTACAGCTGAAGTAACTTAAGCTCTCATCACTATATAATTTTTTTTCAAACATAAATGTGATTTCAGTGCATGCAGTATGTCCTTCATACATGTGATCCTTGTACCTATGTGCTTACTCATGTAAGACAACTTACATGAGTAGCACCTGCTCTGTTTCCAGGATAAACAAAATATATTAATATGCTGAATAACTACCTAACAATTAAGTAGACCCAGAATAGTGCTAAGGTGATTCTTGCTTTTATTCTGAGACTCAGTCTAGTTTTTGATGGAGTATCAACAAGGTCATTATTATATTCTGGAAGACAAAAATATCTTAACAAGTCAAACTGTAAATGGAAGAAGATGCCTATAGTTCCTTTAAAGCATTTAAAAAGAGAGTGCTGCCTCAAAGATGCCAGTGAAATTGTGAAGACTTTAAATTAACTCTTTTAATTAATCTGTACTATGAAAGATGATAAAAGAATTTGTATTATAAGGGTAATCCTGATGGTAAATCAGGGGGAATGGACATATTATTGAAGAACTAGTAAATCATCAGGACCAGGTAGCAGCCACATACCAAAAGTATGAAGGAAATATAATTCAAAGCAAACGATATTTTAATGGAAACATAATTGCTTGTGCAAAATATAAGCCCTTGCATAGTGCTTTCTTACTCGCATAAATTTTTTTTAGGTCAGTTCACACTTTGTTTGTTGTTGTCTTAAAACATCATCAGGCATTAGATAAACTTCTTACATATGTAATGGGAGCTGTCTGTACACACGTGAGACACATGCAATAACCCTTCATTTTATCTCTGCTGCTTTAAACAAAAGTCATAAATCCTAGTCTAATTTTCATCTGAGCTATATCAGTTCTTAGAAATTTTCCCACAAATACTCTTTATCTCTGCCCCTAAATTGCTGTTCTCTTTAATCTGTGTTTTTAAGCGGTCTTTCTCATTCTGGATTGACAAGAACAGATGAAAATAAGCTATGTTGTCAACCTAAAACCTTACACGAGTAGGAAAACATTAGAAAAGTTATATCGCTTACTTTTTTTATTGTCAGGATTTTTATGGGACTGTAATATAACATACTTCCCTTTCAAGGCAACTAAGAAAAAAAGACAGATTCTGAATCATAAAATATACCTGTATGATACATATCCAAGGAATAGATATACAGTTCAGGGTTTGAAAACCAAAAGACATCAAAACACTCTTTAACGATCATATATAATTTCATCAGGTACATTACGCTTGCTAAGAGGGGTTTACTGCCTGAGTTGGAAGATTAAATATGTATACTACTGTTACAAGATATCTACAGGTTCCATGGTTTTCCTCTTAAAATAATTACCTTGAATAGTCTGCTCCTGAAGGTCATGACAGATAACTTCTTCCTGCATTGTCATGCCTTTTATTCTGTTAAACAAATAAAATATTATCTTAGTCAGTGTTAAAGATAATATAGCAAAGCAATTCTAGAAGTTTTGTAGATAAAGAACAGGAATTAACAGAGGAATGTACGATAAACTAAGATTGGTGTTTCAATAACTACGTTTTTTTTTCAGTCAGTGTGTTTACAAGAATTTTCTTCAAGCTACAATATGATCTTAGGAAGAGACAATTTTCTTCCCTGAAATTTCATAAGTTAGTTCTATTTTAAACCTGTAAGAACTATGCTGATTTTTAACACTTTTACTGCTTAACACTAAGTGGTTTTGATTTTTAAAAGTGAAATCTGGCAAATGAGTCATACATGCGTCCTAACTGCTTGTAATTTGAGTTTTAAAAAAAGATGTTACGTCTTGAGAGAAAGTAAAAAGTTTCTGAGAATATTTTGAGTTTTTTTTCAGAATGATTTATGAGTATTACCTCTATTTTTTACTAGGAAAAATAGTGATTGGTGTCCCTCTGCACACCATCTGATCATTCCAAAACGGTAATTAAGACCTCCTGACACCATGTAAGTGTTTATTCTTCCAGCAATGTCAGTGCTGTCATTGTCGGTGTTAACTTAAACTTATAGATGGATACAGATGTAGATATAGAAACAGAGAACTATTCCTAAATACCGTGCAACTGAAAGGGTACACTTCTCGATTTCCTGACAGATGTGTCATTATGTGCCCGAACAGTGCATTTGTAAACTCTACTTGTATTCAAAATATGTAATACATGTTTAGATAGTTTTGCATCCCCATTTTTATGGCAACCTGATTCCCATATCCATTTTTACATTAAAGACTGGGCATAGTTCCAAAGGAAGTCTTTTGAAAAGGAAATATCTCGTACCCATGGAGAGCACAGAACATCTTGTGAAACATCTTGTGAAACAGAGAATATTGAAGGTGAGTCTAGCAGCCACAAAAAGAAGGGTCATTCTCATTGCTAAAATACAGAGTGATGCCCGCTGAGAACTTGATTCTATCCCTTTCTCTGCAGGGATCCTATGTAACATTGAAAAAGTCAGTGGGACTAAACCTTTCCCACTAGTCACCCATGAGAAGGCTCACCTGAGTCTAGTCTAATTTGCAGTTAAGAACTGTAACAGATCTCTAGGAGATCTTCATATTGAACAATAAATTGAGTACAAATTAATCTGAAAAATCAGATCTGCGTCTTGAAAAACTGAATGCTGAGACTAGTGGAGATTAAATCTATTTGTTGGATAGGCTGTTCATTAAAATTCAAATGGAATAGCTTCAAGGAAGTTATCAGGTCTTGATAAGATTCCTCTGATAATTAGTGAGAGTCCAGTAGAACCATTTCTGCTTAGTAACAATAGATTTCTCTTTGGCAGGTCATCTCTTAGAATCACAGGAGCCCTGGCTGTGATGTTCATAGCTTCTCATTAGTATGAGTTCTAAAGATTTGTAGGAACACTTTTTTTTGATGGAACTGGGGAGATGCATGTACACTTTTCTATAGAGCATTCAACTATCGTTGGTTTTGATTTAGAAGAGGAATAAAATTGTAGGGAGGCAAGTTTAGGGAGGTCAGATATCAAAATCCTTCATGAAACAAAATGACTATGACTATTTGTCATTAAATTCCAGTGGAAATTATCCATTTCACCTTCTCAGTATCTCTAAAATACTACTCACAATGTCTCTTCTTATAGGAACTTTTATGCATTTAAACTCATTAATATTTTTAAAGCATTCAGGTAGCATAAATATGGTAATGAGCAGCACAGATAAGTCCTGTGAGAACATGAGTAATTGGCAGTCCAGAACAGAGCTAGAATAATATGGACTGAGCAAAGAAGACAAAACATAAGTATTGAATAGCTGTTTATGAAGGAAAATACAACATCTTTTACGTCAAAGGTCCACTAGGGAAAAATACTGATAACTTAATTAAAAATCTAGATCATAACATACCTATAGAGATGGTCACATGAACACCTAAAATAAGATTGTGTGATCCCAGGTGTGCTGTTGCAATGGGACAATTAAGCACTAGCTTCTCCAAGTGGTTTTAACTCAAATTGAAATCTTGAAAATAGATAGAATCTCAACCTTCTCTCTAGATTTTCTGAGGCTAAGAACTACACATATTTTGCAACTGATTCACAGGAACAACAAACGTTACACCTCCAATTAAAAAAAAAAAAGGCACCTCAATTATACAATTCAAGAATCTATGGGAAAATACTGAGACAATGAAACATTATTTTCCACAAAAGTGTTTATTCAAGACAATCATTTCCACTCACATTATACCTACTTAAAAGTATGCTGCTAAAAGTTCATTAAGGCTGTCTTTGTATAGACTAATCAGACCCTGGATAATCAGACCAGCTGCTCTGTTGGTCAAGAATCAACAAAAATACAACCTTAAAGCCTCAAAGCCTGACTAACTGTGAGATAAAAGCTCTCATTCAGCCCCTCAACTTTCCTAATGTATTTTTCCTACCAGCACCACTAAAAGGCACCCTTCTCTTTGTTTTCCATATGAGAAAGGGAAGCACCACGAATAAAGGTTCTTCAGTTACCAAAGGAATTTTTGCATGTCTTGTCCTTGTTGACTGTGGTCAACTTCAGTCTGACTAGAAAACGCAATACCAGCCCAGTTACATTCATTCTCTGCACAATTCAGGAGAAGAATTTAGTTCCTCTCAAACAATATTCACAAACCCAGCATGAAGATAACCTAAACCATCAAATAATGTAAAAACTATGGACACAAAGAATGAAAAACTGGTTATTTAAAGAAGAGCGGAAAAAAAAAAGTCATTGGCTCCACAGTTTGACCATGTCACAGAATCACAGAATGGTAAGGGTTGGAAGGGGCCTCTGGAGATCAGCTAGTCCAACCCCCTGCCAAAGTAGGTTCACCTAGAGTACACGGCATAGGGTCACATCCAGGTGGGTTTTGAATATCTCCAGAGAAGGAGACTCCACAACCTCCCTGAGTAGCCTGTTCCAGTGCTCTACCACCCTTAAAGTAAAGAAGTTTTTTTTCTTGTATTTGGTTGGAACTTCTCATGTTTTGGTTTGTGCCCATTGCCCCTTGTCCTGTCGCTGGGCATCACTGAGAAGAGTCTGACCCCATCCTCTTGACACTCACCTCTGATGTATTTGTAAGTATTGTTAAGGTCCCCTCTCAGTCTTCTCTTCTCCAGACTAAACAGACCCAGCTCCCTCAGCCTCTTCTCATAAGAGAGATGCTCCAGTCCTCTAATCATCTTTGTAGCCCTCTGCTGGACTCTCTCCAGTAGTTCCTTATTTTTCTTGAACTGGGGGGCCCAGAACTGGACACAGTACTCCAGGTGTGGCCTCATTTAGGCAGTGTAGTGGGGGAGGAGAACTCCCCTTGACCTGCTGAACACACTCTTCATAATGCACCCCAGGATACCATTGGCCTTCCTGGCCACAAGGGGACATTGTTGGCTCATGGTGAACTTGTTGTCCACCAGGACTTCCAGGTCTTTCTCTTCAGAGCTGCTTTCCAGCAGGTCAACCCCCAACCTGTACTGGTGTATGGGCTTATTCCTCCCTAGGTGTAGGACCCTACACTTGCCTTTGTTGAATTTCATTATGTTCCTCTACACCCAACTCTCCAGCCTGTCTAGGTCTCCCTGAATGGCAGCACAGCCTTCTGGTGTATTAGCCACTCCTCCCAGTTTTGTGTCATCAGCAAACTTGCCGAGGGTACACTCTGTCCCTTCGTCCAGGTTGTTGATGAATAAGTTAAATGGGACTGGACCCAGCACAGACCCTTGGGGAACACTGCTAGCTACAGGCCTCCAACTAGACTCTGTGCCACTGATCAGACGTTGCTCTCAGATTAAAAGCAGAGTGGTTCTGAGCTCTAGCCTTTGCTCCCAAAATTAGTCATGGAATTTATAGTGAGGAGTGAGTTCATACAAAGTAAAAAACTTGGGAAAGAAATGGAGTCCAGAGTCTCTGGAAGGCCTGATTAGGCTAGAATGTTTCAATAAACATTCCAATCCCTAACATTCTGTGATTCTGTGATTTTGTAATAAACTTCATTTTTGTAGGGAATGTTCCAACAAACAAGTAATACAGCTCTAGCTTATGCTATGTCCCCCTTTTCTCAGACTTCATATCCATTTATAAAGTTATGAAATGCTTTTGTGGTAGACATAGTTAACTGCTGCAAATTCCAGAGAACAGGAAGAAATGCTGCCTTAGTATCCTCGTCCTTTTGGTATTATATTATTTGCCTCCACTTACAATGGTGATTGCCATGGCTGAGACAAAAAGCTATCTATTTTTCTTCTTTGCACAAAGATTTAACGCAAGACTTATATGTTCAACATATAGACTTCTAAAGTTAGAAATGACACAATGGAATGTATAATTTTCATTCTCTGTGGAATAAGCAGTCTTGCTGAAGTGAAAAATCTCAGCTCTCCCAAGACCCAGTTTTATAAGCCACTCCCTTTCATGTTAAATGACAATAATAGCTAAATGTTTCAAATTGGCCTAAGAAGTCAGTATATACTGAAAAAAACCCACTGAAAAGTCTGCCACTCTTGCTATACAAGCACTATTTTTAAAAGATAAACAAATTGCCTCTATGCAGTGCTACAAATAACGATTAACTCAGTAAATGCAAAATATTTTTAACACTGGTCTTTGTGATGCATTTCTTTTAGCCCCTAAAATGTAATAACAATCTCAGCCTGATGACTTGCTACATAGAAATTTTTTTTATATAAAAAAAAGAAAATGGATAAAGCAATCATCAAAAAGTAAACCCCTGCAACTGCTCCTAGTTTTCCTGCTGCAAGGACTTTTTCATAGACACAGAGACTGAATAATATCTTGTCAAGACAAGACTGTGTGACATGAATATTTTAAGGAACACATATCGGTTAAGCAAAATTATTCCCATGTTGCCTTCAAATGGCCACTTGTACCACTTGTCACTAAAAAGGATGTGAAAAGCAATGCTATGAACGTACTTCATAGATGTATCTATCCTTATGTGCTGTGATTTAGCTGTTGTAGTTTCCCCATGGAAATAGGATAATTGCGAACAAAAAATGCATGTAGATGTTTTTGTTTCCTCCAAGCAGACTATTTCTTATTAATTGCCACTCAGGACGTTATTTTGTATAATTTATTTTCTGAATAGTCCAGGAACAGAGGCAGAAATGAATAGAGGGGAACTTCTGTTTTCATGCTGAATGGCAATGTCAAGACAGATTCCAGACACAAAATAAAATAACAATAGATTGGGGTTTGCATTTTTCCTCAGAGGCATCCAGGAGAGAGCATGATATTGTGCTCATACTTCCTTTAAGAAAGCAGGTTAATTTGTATTTTACAGTCTCATTGCATGAATGGACACTTTTTCTAAATTCCATGAAAAGACAGATGGTTTTTTTATGGGTTTTTTTGTAGTTCATAAAATTAGAAGGAGTTACAGAATCTTAAAACCTGATATATAGTGAAAAGAGATATTGTTATTGGGGGAAGGAAAAAAAACCCAGCACCAAAACCAAATAACTAAATCATGTATGTAGAAAGAATATTAACGAGGACAGAAACAGATACTGAGACTTCTGCTTAATAATCTCTGTTTCAATTATTTATATGCTGTTCTGTTGTGCTTCTTATGGTAGTAACTGGAAGTCTTATATTAATCAATCTTTTCCCAAGACCACTGAGAGGAAGGTCCAAAATAAAAAACTATATTATTTCAAATTAAAATATACTGGGATGTTTGTTTGTTTGTTGTGTTTTTTACCAGAAATAGCTTAAAAAAAAGTAGATGAAATTCATGCACACAGTAGAGGAGACAGAGATATACATAAGATGGCTGGAGAAGAAGGCATTTTTATTTATTGCATAGCTTAAGAAGAAAAAGACAATAGAAAAGGAGTCATGCGATGAGGAGCTGTCCAGAGAAGATCCCCAAACTAAGCTATCGACAACAAAAATCAAGCAGCCTTGGTGATGTTTTAGGAAAACATTATGCAATGGTAGGTTTTATACTGCTGGAGGAATTTAGACTTTTGTAAGTTACCTGTGCATTTTACAATGAGACCTTCTCACTTACAAATATCCAACTGTTAGAAGCATTGGTACTTGGTACATCTGCATAGTGGAAATAACTTACCGTCCCTTCGGCGTAATTCAGGTGCTTTCAGAACTGTACAAATATTGCTGATTTTTGAATACAAAATATGCAGTTTAAATCCAAATGTTTAATTTTACCTTACATACTCTTTCTATCTGAGATGTCCCAGCATGTCTCGACATGCTTTTTACTAAACGACTCAAAAAGTTCCATAAACAAGATACAGCTATATAGTTGTCAAACAGAAATAACAGTACAGCTGGAAAAGCAAGCACTTTAAAGTTCATGCAGATTACTCCCCTTCTGCTGTTGTGTTTCATTCATTTAATGCACAGTCACATACCAAAACGAGCTGGTTCAACCTAATTTGATCTCTCATTGGGGAACCAGCTGCAATGTGTGAACAAATCTTAGCGCTAAAGACACACTACAGTGCTGTGCAAAAGCAAAGTAACTGGCTTGTTGCATTTAGAAGGTCCAGATATGAGCCCCAATTCTCAGCTGGATCATGGAAATTATTAACATTCTTCACCTGTTATGTGATCCAACATGTTCCTCCATCACTAAGGAATGCCATGTTCCAAACGCAGCACCCATCTCTCACATGAACTTACACAGGACTGCTGTATACTTCAAGAAAAAAAAAGGTAATTCCCAGCTGTGGAAATGAAAGAGCTTCTTTCTTTCCATCTCACTATTGTGTTTCTGAGCTAAAGAGAAGCAAATGTTAAACTGACCTTTTTAACTCAGACAACTTAAAAGAACTGTTCGGTAGTACCCTCACTAAAATAAGTCACAAAACTGCATTTGTTTATAGTGCCATGTGTTGAAAGAACAGTAGAAACGTTTACGAAATACTAAGTGCTTGTCTTCTCTTTGTTGACATTTTAAAAACATCTCTTCAACATCTTTTAAAAATATTCTCTGGTGAAAAACTGCCCCGTGGGATGTGTTGCCCTCGATATCAGAAAACCCTATATTGTTTTAAGACAACAAAACTACAACTCAAGCAAAAACATCTTAGAGTTCTGTGAATTTTTGCTTTCTCTCACATGAAATCTGAAAGAAAAAGTGTTCAACTGCCATCTGGCATGGTGTCCATAAGGATATGTAAATTTAATTGGAAAAAATGCCTGCTTTCATGCTGCATACAGTTGCCAATATCCTGTGTTATTAACATACTAGAAGGATTTAAAAAAAAAAAAAAAGCTAGTCCATTTTTTCCAATATTTTTGTTGTTCTTTCTTATAGTATTTTCTACATGCACATAGCACATGAAACTATCAGTAACAGTTTTTACCACCTGTTTTCTGGAAAATTGATTGATCTATCTTGGCTTGCAAATTCATTGTTTATAGAAATTAAATTCTATCAGATTTTGTAAACAAGAAAGCACTGGTAATTCCTAAAATGAAACCTTTATTATCCATGCTGTAAAATATATAACATTTCAAAACTTTAAAAAATGTAGGTAAATAGAAGAAATTCAGATCTCAGTGAATTTCAGCTGAAATCTCTCAAGATGCAGACTCAGATCCTGTGTTTTAATTTGCTGTGTTTCTTTAGGATAGAATCTGCAATCTGACTCAAGAGCATGAAGATATAAATTATGTAAGTATAGCTGGCATATATGAGCAAACTTGCAGGGACAGAATCAGAATCAACTGGAATACGTATCAGAACCTGAAATGAAAGCCACCTAGAGTTTCTGCTTATTTGTGGTTTTTTTTTCTTTTTTCTTTTAAACATGGACTATTACAAAGCCAAAATAAGGTGAAGCAGAGTGCATGGAAATGTGCATCTAACTTGGAATTTAAACAGTCTTCTATGAACTGGGAGGCATTCTATAGAGGATGAAAATAACTTTTTTTTTCCCATTTTCCTAAAGAGATGAAGCTGATACCATCATCCTGCATACAGCCTCCCTGCCATTAGCAAGTTTGACTAAAGGAAGACTTTTCAGTCACATTCTTTGTAAAAATGAGAAAGGAGTTAAAAATGAGGAGAAAGACCTGCGGGTGCACATAAACAGACTGATCAAGTGAAAAGCTTCAGAATGAGGTTATGTGTTCTTAGAAATCAGAGAATCCAAAGAGGAAAAAGACTTCACAAATGCAGTAAAAGTTCTGCAGACCTGTGCACAGTCTTAAAGAACAAAATCAGCCAATGACAGTTCCAGAATCAGGCCTCATTGGGTTGAAAGCTTAGGAAGCTTCTTGGTTGCTTATGAATACAAATTTTGAAAGTCAACTTTAGGTTCTTATTGACTAGACTGATGAAGAACTAAGTCCGTGATGCCCTCAGAAAAGATTTTGTCATTGACAGAAGTAATTACTTATCTTCTTAACAAATGTTTATGATATTTGTACTTTTAACCCTATTTTACAGAAAATGAGCTGCACTTTAGAAAATCCAGAATTAACAAAAATTGAGTTAGGAAATCTAAGGGCTTTTTTTTCCCTCTGATTTTAGACTTTGATCAGTGATGGAGTTATTCTGAAATTACTCTTGAAATTTTATTTGAATTACCTTTTTTCTTCCTTCTATACTCATTATACTCACCAGAAAAAAAAAATGTGCGAGTCAGTATTTTCTTCATTCACCCTCAAGCTGGCAAGATAATCACCACATATACAGTACAGGTTTTGCTGACTTTAAAAACATACTGTTAATTTAGCACTGCCAAGTCCACCACTAAACCATGTCCCTAAGCACCACATCTTCACAGCTTTTAAATACCTCCAGGGATGGTGACTCAATCACTTCCCTGGGCAGCCTGTTTCACTGCTTGACAATGCTTTCAGTGAAGAAATTTTTTCTAGTATCCAATCTAAACCTCCCCTGGCGCAACTTGACGCCATGTCCTCTTGTTACAAGCTATCAAACAGACAATTGTGGTTAAGAAATTTAGGCACCCAAGTTAGTCAGACATGCTGTTTCTCCTGGGGACTTCAAAGACAGCTACTTATTTTCAATGATTCTGCAAAAGAATTAAACATTTCCATTCCAGTGTGTTTTGGAGCTGGACTCGGTGATAGCATGCATGCTGTTCATGCTTAGTGCAAGAGGAAAACAAGTCACAGAAAGATGCTGGAGGTCACATTGCTTTGATGAAAGAATATTAAATTCTTCTGGGAACAGATCTCACTATTCCCAAGGTGAGAGCTGCCCCTGGATATAATTAATTCATAGGTCTAGTTTTAAGATATTGAAGAAGGCAAACTGACATTTTGATTTAAACAGCTAGATCTTCCTTATAAATGAGATCTGACCCAAATAATTCCCTTTTTGTGACAAATAAATAATAGGAAATGTACAAACATATCCATGGTGATATTTAGCTGCTAAAATAAGGTTATGCCTAAGTCATTCTTCTCTATAGGAAATCAAGGTTTAGCGTTTTATGATTTGTTTTCTTCTGCCTCATTTTGCCCCAATTAAAATGTAACAAGACTGTTAGGTCTTATCAGTTGTTTCAAATAATAGCTTTTTATGTCTTTTCCATTTTTCTTAAATATTCTTTTCCTCATTAATGATTCATGCTCATCCTGTGTAGTCTTTTTGGCTGTACAAAACACTTTGACTTCATTTCTAGAGGGAAATATTCATAAGTACATCATTCTACTAAAACCAATACTAAAAGCTGAAGTTTTTTGTTGTACTGTTCTTAGTGTAAAACTCATAACTTATTTTTATCACCTTATTTTCTGGCACAAAACTAAAATAATTGCATGGTGCTTTTCATGGGTAGGCAAAAAAGGGAGAAATTGATCAATTGCCTCATACCTGAACACAATGATAACTATTTGATAGTTATGAAATAGAAAAAAAAGGGTAATAAAAAGCTACCTTATTGGCTCATCTACAAATTATGTGCTTAGACTCACAATGGTATACTACTGCACCCCGATTTGATTGTGCATAGTACGTTCTGTGCTTACTTTTCCTTGAAAGTATCTGACGAGATTTCAGAAATCTGCAGATTGTGGTTTCTAACAACTAATGAGGCTAAATATGGTGACTTTACTATTCGTCCACTATACACAAATCATATCTAATTAAGAAAAAATTCAAGATCAGGCAAAGCTCTGAACACAGGTATACAAACTTGTTTTGTATGGGGATTTGAGAGCAAATATTTTACTTCACGACTTTCAGAAAAACTGCTGACAGTTTGCTGTTAGCATGGAAAGATTTCAGTTAATCAGTCCTAACTTAAGACATTTAGAAATAAAATTATTACTTCAGAGATGTGATCCAGACACTTAATAGTCACTTGAAAGATGTAATCATAGGATAATTTTTGTTCATTCAAAAATAGGCAACCAAGGTTAGGTAAATCACCCTTTGGAAATGCTCTTATATTAATGCCATCTGAGGTGACCAATTCAGATTTAAACTCACAACCTTTGGATACCTAATGTTAAACGAGATTATTCACTTCCTTAGACTACAATGACAGAGGAAAAAATGCCAGAAAATTAATGTAGTATAGCATTCAATTATTCAATGATAAGTAATCTTATTATACACTAATTTATGTTATTAACTTCAGCAAAATGTACAACAAGAACTGTGTTTATGAGTTGTGCAGTATACTTGTAATTACTGTGACCTGTTACAATGGAGATAAAAGAATTGAACTATTTATAGGTAGTGTGATTCCAGTAGCTAGGGATTTATGCTTTTCACTAGTTAGTAGACAAAAACTACAGATAGCAGAATGTTATTCACTTCAGATGTCCAGAGAGTATTTCTTGTTAAACTGAAAAATGCTGCAAACATGATTGTGTTCCATTGCTTCTGAAATGACAAATATTCTTCCCTCTCGTAGACAGGTAAAATCATAAAACTATGAATAATAGCCAACTGGAATACAGATAATATGTATTATGTAGCTATATTCTATGTCTCATTTCAATTTAAAATTTTCAGGTATTTCATTAGTTGCAAATGAAGATAAATTTTATAATTCTACAATCCTTAATTTCATATTTCTGTTTTTTTCTAGAATATTTAGTACTACAGTCAAACTACATAATACTTTTAAATCTTCTTCATGTGAGTTATTCACTTCAGTGTCTTGAGACTTAGAAGAAACCAAACTGAACTGTGAAAATCCTTATTTCCACTGGGAATTATATTTTTAGATTTTTAGCTCTCCTTCCATCTGCCTTTGAGCAATTTTCTGTGCTTCAAGCATGAACAAGCAATATTAATCCAATTTCTGTTTTTTGTAAGGCACATTAAGTTAGATCAAATGCGCCTCAACTCACCTCTTTAGGAACTATGCATTTATTTAACTGTTCCATTGTCTCACTCCCATTAAATCTGTGCAACACCCAGAGCAATATACTGTGAAAAATATGGATTTTTCTGAAGTGGATGTGGAAGTAAAAATGAAAAGCAAACAAGTAGGCACTGTGTTGCTTTTTGCCAAAGGAAAGATTCTACTGATTCCCAAACTAACAATTGCTCAAAACCATTGCATTTTAGAACTATAATTCATTCAACATTCAATTTACTCACAGGTAAAGTACAACAGCAGTACGGTTAGTACCTGTTCTTAAAAAACAATTCAAAGAATATGAAGTAAAAAAGGCAAACAATCAATTTCTGCTTTCCCCCTTCCTAGCTTTCAGTCAGTTACAGCAGAAAGAAACAGGAATGTTGGCCTTCTCCTCCTCCCCGTTCATAGGGCAAAGTATTATCTTCTACACTCAGGAGGACAACCAAGGTTGATGAAAGCATTTCTCACTTTACCTTGCTTCTCTTAACTGAGATTCACGTTCCCTTTCTGTTATATCATTGTTTCTTAGATAGTTTGCATCAGTTTTTTACTTACTAGTAGTAAATATTATGAAGAAATAGCTTGAGATACCACTTAATGTACATGCAAATAACCCTCCAGCATACTTGCATTTTCATATCTGTTACTAATTAGTCTTTATAATTAGTCTTTCCTCAACATTACATTTACACAATATCCAGTAGAATAAGATGGTATGCTGAGGTATTATTTCCAGCTGAATATTGTTGGTCTCATATCACTATTGATCTTACTACTATTCTTATTAAAGGTGGTCATTACTTTTCCTTGTTAGATATGTGTTGTAGATATTTGATAATGTTCCTGTAACAGCTGCTGGGGAGGCCCAAGCCAAACTAAGCAAAGCTAAGCTAAGGTATAACTGGTATACAAATGATGCCTTTGAGTGACTGACCAATAAACCCCTATAATGGGAGAAGGCTCAGAAAGGATGGACAAGGACAGGACAATGTACCCATGAAACTCAGGGACAAATGTAGGGTGTGACTGGCCACAGCTGTTGCAAAGAAAGCTGACATTATCTCAACACAAAGGGATCCAGAGGGTGGCCTTTGTTTGAGATCAACAGCTTTGTCAGTTGAATGGATTAACTGACTATGTCATAGCTGAGTGGATCAACTGGTGGTGTAAATGTTTCTCCCTGAGTTTATTAAAGTATAAATATCCACCTGAGTTAGAGCAGCACGGAAGGGAGCAAAGATATGTCTCAGCCCAACACAGAGTATAAAAACTGGACAACAAAGTTAGGGACGAGGGGCTGTGTGAACCCCCCGTAATCCAGGAGGAGACGGTTAGTGAGCTGCTGAGCCAGTTGCACACCCACAAGGCTATGGGCCTGGATGGGATTCACCCCAGAGTAATGAAGGAACTGGCAAATGAATTTGCCAAACCACTCTCGATTATCTACCGGCAGTCCTGGTTAACTGGAGAAGTTCCAGCTCACTGGAAATTAGCAAACGTAACGCCCATCTACAAGAAGGGTCGGAAGGACGATCCAGGGAACTATAGGCCTGTCAGCCTGACCTCGGTGCCAGGCAAGGTGATGGAACAGATCATCCTGAGTGCCATTACACGGCGCATGCAGGACAATAGGGGCATCGGGGCCAGCCAACATGGGTTCATGAAAGGCAGGTCCTGCTTGACCAACCTGATCTCCTTCTATGACCAAGTGACCCACTTAGTAGATGAGGGCAGGGCTGTGGATGTAGTCTATCTAGACTTCAGTAAGGCATTGGACACTGTCTCCCACAGCATCCTCCTAGACAAACTGTCTGCCTGGGGCTTGGATGGGTGAACTCTTCAATGGGTTAAAAACTGGCTGGATGGTCGAGCCCAGAAAATGGTGGTGAATGGGGCAAAGTCCAACCGGTGGCCGGTCACTAGCGGTGGTCCCCAGGGCTCAGTTCTGGGATCGGTGCTGTTCAATATCTTTATAGATGATCTAGTGCACCCTCAGTAAGTTTGCAGATGACACCAAGCTAGGTTGGAGTGTCGATCTGCTGGAGGGTAGGAAGGCCCTACAGAGGGATCTGGACAGGTTAGATAGATGGGCCGAGACCAACGGCATGAGGTTCAACAAGAACAAGTGCCGGGTCTTACACTTCGGCCACAACAACCCCATGCAGCTCTACAGGCTGGGGGAAGAGTGATTAGAAAGCGGCCCGGAGGAAAGAGACTTGGGGGTGCTGATCAACAGCCGGCTAAACATGAGCCAGCAGTGTGCCCAGGTGGCCAAGAAGGCCAATGGCATCCTGGCCTCTATTAGGAATAGTGTAGCCAGCCGGTCTAGGGAAGTGATCGTCCCTCTGTACTCGGCGCTGGTGAGGCCGCACCTTGAATACTGTGTTCAGTTCTGGGCCCCGCACTTCAAGAAAGATGTTGAGGTGTTGGAGCGAGTCCAGAGGAGGGTGACCAAGCTGGTGAAGGGTCTGGAGGGTCTGACCTATGAGGAACGGCTGAGGGAGCTGGGGTTGTTTAGCCTGGAGAAGAGGAGGCTCTGAGGTGACCTTATTGCAGTCTACAACTACCTGAAGGGAGGTTGTAGTGAAGTGGGAGTCGGCCTCTTCTCCTGGGCAACTAGCAACAGGACAAGAGGACATAGCCTCAAGCTTCGCCAGGAGAGGTTCAGGTTGGACATTAGGAAGAATTTCTTTTCAGAAAGGGTCATTAGACATTGGAATGGGCTACCCAGGGAGGTAGTGGAGTCACCATCTCTGGATGTGTTTAAGAAAAGACTGGACATGGCACTTAGTGCCATGGTCTAGTTGACAGGGTGGTGTCAGGGCAACGGTTGGACTCGATGATCCCAGAGGTCTCTTCCAACCTGTTTGATTCTGTGATTCTGTGATTCTGTAACTACCAAAATAATTTTGAAGAGAACAACAGGCCTGAGCTGGCTTCAACACATGTATTCCTTCTCAGCAACTGGGGACGCTTTTGTATCGTGAAAGTTAATAAATTATAAAGACCAGTAATAGGGATCAGATTGTGATTGTGACTGAACTGTGGATTGCAATTGCTCTATTTTGCAAAGTGTAAGTTACACTTGTGTTGTGATTTCAGTACACTTTATGTCACCCTGCTAAATCAAAAATCCAGTTATCTTCAAATAAGTAAATTTTATATTAAATATTTCACCCTCCATTGCAGGACATCTAATAGAACCTAGTCAGAGAGTATTAGATGGTAGCATTTTGCTCAGGGTAGATCCTTGGAAAGCTGTCTTTTTTTAATCTTTTTCCTCTGCTATTTAACCTCTGCAGCTTGGAAATAGAGGCATTCTGAATGTTTTTGAAGCTTGACCACTCAAGTCCTATTTCACACACCTCTTGATAAATAGTTTGATACTTAGGGATTATTTTACAGCCACTCTGCTTATGAGGAATGTATTAATTTCCTTAGTTCTTAGGCCCCATTTGTTAGGTGCTGTTACTGGTTGGAGAGCTCTAATTTGCACATCTGTAGCACAGCTTCCACTTCAGTTTCATCTGAGAGACATTTTGTCAGCTTCAATCTGAGGCTTTTCAATAATGTGAACCAAAGCATAGTGAGAGGGCAGAAACAAGAGATTAATTTAAAAAATGCATGGCTGATCTGAGCTGACATGCTAATGTGGATGCAATTGATGACAACCAAACCATGGTTTGGGGTGAATGGGTCAGTTGGGATCCATTAGACACAGTAGGTGTAACGTCGTTTTAAGCGACTTCAATAACGTGCAGAAAAAAACAAGAGGGAATTAACATGCCTACTTTTCACCTGACTTTCATAGCTTCCATTTGAAAAGGGACTAAATACTGACTGAATGTTCTTCTGATCAAAAACTAGAGGAATACATTATATAATGTTAACAGTACTTATTCCAAAATTATTATGTTGTTTCTTCCAAATCATTCTAAATTTGATGTTATTAATTCAGTGTTTAATTCTATGTGTATGAATGGTTAAATTAGTTATAAAGAGGAAGGAAGGAGGCAATAACTTAAACCACTGAGGATGGAATTGGTTTCTGTGTTCATGGCGTTGTGATATCTTGGGAAACCACAGATTATAATTTTTTAGTAGCTGTGAATCAAGCTTTTCTAAAAATCTTTGAAAGTTTATCTCAGAAAATGAACAAAGACTCACCAGCAGGTAACTTACTGGAGTTCTGAAGAATAGCTAGGGATTAAGTTCTAAGGTTTTTTTGGTATCTAATTGTATTATGCATTAACAGAGCATTGCAGCTACACAGATTTCCCTCAACGTGCTTGGTTTCATACCTATTCAAGTCAATGACAGAGCTCCCACTGGAGAGTCAGTCAGAATCAGCTTCCTAAAGAATAGAAACACATTTTTGAGATATTCTACCTCTATGGTTAATTCTGATATTTGATGCTTTTCTGCAGTTATTTGATGCTTTTCTGCAGTTATTTGATAAAAATGAGATGTTAATAAGAAAATATTAAATATTAGGTTATATAAGATCTAGTGCATCTGATTTATACTTCTTACTGCTAAAGAAAGGGAAAATAAAATTCACTGTGACAAAGAAAATGTCTCATATTCCGAGACCAACAACAGTCAACAAGATGGACAATCCTGTATCTCTAAATATGAACCATTTCCTATTTTAAGTAATTAGAAAAAGCTAGAAATGTTTTCTGTAGTCAGAAGTATGTTACATTTAATTAACAACTGTGCAAACAAAATTATACAGCTGACTCAATAAAAACTTATTTGCTATTTTCCATTTGCATTCATTTCTTATTATGTCTAGTACATGTTTCTGCCTTGCAAATTTGTTTATATATTTGGAAATACTACCATATTTTTGCTAAGCACTTGATAAAATGTCTGCACTATTTACTACATTGAATATTTAATTATTTCTCTGATAAGCTAAAAGATGTAGTAAGTACTTTCTCACAATAAGGACTGATCTTGCAAGGAATGACTGACCACAATAGACCTAAACCATAAGGACATTTTCTTGTTGGTGTTCACTTATGGTAAACTAATTTCTGATTATACATTAACTTTTCCATGGTTCTATATAGCACTAAAGGGGGTTGATCTACTTGGTTTTTCTGGGTAGCAGATACCACTGAATGGAACAGTTAATAGCACTAGCATCACGGGTGAACCCCTGTGTCTTCAAGTGTTCGACAAGAACACAACCGCATCTCTCAGTGACATAAAATCAAACATTTATTTAGTGAGTGGGACAGCTATTGGGATGGATAGCAAGTTCTGTTCAACACACAGAGCCATGCACGCTCATTCCTGTTCATAAGATAATTCAGGTTGGGACCTCAGGACATCTGAGTCCAACTACCTGCTCCAAGCAGGGCCACCAGTGAGGTCAGACCAGGATGCTCAGGGCTTTGTTCACCTCTGTCTTGAAAACATCTGGATATGGAGACTACACAACCTCTCTAGGCAACCTGCTCCACTGCCTTCCTGTCCTCATGGGGAAAAAGCTTTTCTGCTTACAACCAGTCTGAACCTCTCTGGTTTCAGTCTCAGACATACATTCCAGTGCCTGTACCATCTTGGCGACCATTTCACAGAATCACAGAATCACAGAATCACAAAATGTTAGGGATTGGAAGGGACCTCGAAAGATCATCTAGTCCAATCCCCCTGCCGGGGCAGGATTGCCTAGACCATATCACACAGGAACGCGTCCAGGCGGGTTTTGAATGTCTCCAGAGAAGGAGACTCCACAACCTCTCTGGGCAGCCTGTTCCAGTGTTCAGTCACCCTCACCGTAAAGAAGTTTTTCCTCATATTTAAGTGGAACCTCCTGTGTTCCAGCTTGCACCCATTGCCCCTTGTCCTGTCAAGGGATGTCACTGAGAAGAGCCTGGCTCCATCTTCTTGACACTTGCCCTTTCCATATTTATAAACATTAATGAGGTCACCCCTCAGTCTCCTCTTCTCCAAGCTAAAGAGACCCAGCTCCCTCAGCCTCTCCTCATAAGGGAGATGTTCCACCCCCTCAATCATCTTTGTGGCTCTGCGCTGGACTCTCTTTAGCAGTTCCCTGTCCTTCTTGAACTGAGGGGCCCAGAACTGGACACAATACTCCAGATGCGGCCTCACCAGGGCAGAGTAGAGGGGGAGGAGAACCTCTCTCGACCTGCTGACCACACCCCTTCTAATACACCCCAGGATGCCATTGGCCTTCTTGGCCACAAGGGCACACTGCTGGCTCATGGTCATCCTGTTGTCCACTAGGACCCCCAAGTCCCTTTCCCCTACGCTGGTCTCCAACAGGTCTGTCCCCAGCTTGTACTGCTACATGGGGTTGTTCTTGCCCAGATGCAGGACTCTACACTTGCCCTTGTTATATTTCATTACATTTCTCCCCGCCCAACTCTCCAGCCTGTCCAGGTCCCTCTGAATGGCTGCGCAGCCTTCCGGCGCGTCAGCCACTCCTCCCAGTTTTGTGTCATCAGCGAACTTGCTGACAGTGCACTCTAATCCCTCATCCAAGTCATTAATGAATATATTGAATAGTACTGGTCCCAGAACCGACCCTTGCGGGACTCCGCTAGACACAGACCTCCAATTGGACTCTGTCCCATTGACCACCACTCTCTGGCTTCTTTCCTTCAGCCAGTTCACAATCCACCTCACTACCCGATCATCCAGACCACACTTCCCCAGTTTAGCTGCGAGGATGCTGTGGGAAACCGTGTCAAACGCTTTACTGAAATCGAGATAGACCACATCCACAGCTTTACCATCATCTATCCACCTGGTAACATCCTCATAAAAGGCTATCAAGTTGGTTGAGCATGACTTCCCCTTGGTGAAGCCATGCTGAGTGCCCCTAATAATCCCCCTATCCTTGATGTGCCTAGAGACAGCACCAAGAACAAGTTGTTCCATCACCTTTCCGGGGATGGAGGTGAGGCTGACTGGTCTATAGTTACCCGGGTCCTCCTTCTTGCCCTTTTTGAAGACTGGAGTGACATTCGCTTTCCTCCAGTCCTCAGGCACCTCTCCCGTTGCCTACGACTTAGCAAAGATGATGGAGAGTGGCCTAGCAATGACTTCCGCCAGCTCCCTCAGCACTCGCGGGTGCATCCCATCAGGGCCCATGGATTTATGGACGTCCAGATTGCTTAATTGGTCCCTGACCCAGCCCTCATCAACCAAGACAGATTCCTCCTCTATCCTGACTTCTTCTGAGGCCTCAGGGGTCTGGGGCTCCTCAGGACAGCCTCCAACAGTATAGACAGAGGCAAAGAAGGCATTCAGTAACTCTGTCTTCTTTTTATCCTCTGTCTCCAGGACCCCCACCTCATTCATCAGTGGGCCTACATTGCCTCTAGTGTTGGCTTTACCTGCAATGTATTTGAAGAAGCCCTTTCTGTTGTCCTTGACCTCTCTTGCAAGGTTTAATTCCAAGGAGGCCTTAGCTTTCCTAGTTGCCTCCCTACATCCTCTGACAACAGACTTCTATTCCTCTCAAGTGGCCAGCCCCTCCTTCCATGATCTGTACACCCTCTTCTTCCACTTGAGCTTGCCCAGCAGTTCCCTGTTCAACCATGCAGGTCTCCTGGTACCCTTCCTTGACTTCCTACCTGTTGGGATGCTCTGATCTTGAGCTCGGAAGAAGCAGTCCTTGAATGCTAACCAACTATCTTGGGCCCCCTTACCTTCTAGTACCCTGTCCCATGGGATTTCCCCTAGCAATTGCTTGAAAAGGCCAAAGTTGGCCCTCCTGAAGTTCAGGGTTGTGATTCTGCTAGCTATTCTGTTCCTGCCACATGAGATCCTGAACTCTACCATCTCATGGTTACTACAACCAAGGCTGCCCTCAACCTTCACCTCTTCATCCAGACCCTCCTTGTTAGTGAGGATAAGATCCAGCAGCGCTCCTCTCCTACTTGGCTCATCCACCATTTGCATCAGAAAGTTATCATCAATGCACTGGAGGAACCTCCTAGACTGAGGATGGCTGGCTGAGTAGGCCTCCCAGCAAATATCAGGGTAGTTGAAATCCCCCATGACAACCAGGCCCTGTAATTGAGAGACTGCTCTCAGCTGCCTGTAGAAGGCCTCATCACCCTCCTCACCCTGATCTGGTGGCCTGTAATAGACACCCACAACAGTATCACCCCTGCCAGCCTGCCCCTTAATTCGCACCCACAAACTCTCAACTCGCTCCTGATCCGCCCCTGCACAGAACTCAATACATTCTAGCTGCTCACTCACATAAAGAGCAACTCCACCACCTCTCCTTAGCGGCCTGTCTTTCCTGAACAGGACATAGCCATCCATGACCACATTCCAGTCATGCGAGGCATCCCACCAAGTCTCTGTAATTGCCACTAAATCATAGCCCCCCGACCGAACACGGATTTCTAACTCCTCCTGTTTATTCCCCATGCTGCGTGCATTGGTGTACAGGCATTTCAGGGAGCGAGCTGGGCACACCGATTTCCCCCCAGGGGGATGGGAGGCCTCCTGGTCTACCTCAACACTAGAGCATTGCCCCAGTGGTGCAAGCCCAGCTACTACCCCATCCCCCTTCGAATCTAGTTTAAAGCTCTCTCTCTCTCTCATTTGCTGAACTTTCCTAGTTTTTGATGTCTTTCTTGTATTATGGGCCCCAAACTGGATGTAGTATCTAGATGAGGCCTAATGAGCACTGAGTAAAGGGGGATAATCGCTTCCCTTGATCTACTGTTTGTGCTCCCAGGATGCTGCTGGCCGTCTTTGTTGTCAAGGCACACTACTGGCTCTTGTTCAACTTGCTGTCCCCTGGAATCCCCTCTGCCTTTTCTCTGTAGCTGCTCCCTAGTCATCAGTCCTCAACTTTTATTTCTACCCAGGGGCTCTTACATCTCTGGCTCAGGACTTTACATTTGTCCTTGGTGGATTTCATTATGTTCCTGTCAGCCCATCCCCCCAATTTTTCTATTTCTCTCTGAATGACAGTGCTACCCACAAGAATAAGCATTGGTTTCTGTGCTTATTGATTTGAATATGCCTCCCTGTTAGACATGAGTTAATACCAATACTCTTTCAACTGAGGCACTGGTCACGTACAGTGTAATTAAAGCTTTTTTGATGTTGTTGAACATACTTAACTTTACCTATCCTACAACCATATTTACCATTTGTGTTTAGATCATATTCTTATCCTTATGACTGACTACTACAACCTGGATTTTTTAACTCTTTCATTTCCATCTGTGAACTCCTAACTTGGACATTCCTGTTATCCTTAATAATCCTTTATTGTATGATTTGACTTGTCCCAATTTTCAAGAAGGGTAAGAAGGAAGACCCTGGTAATTACAGGCCTGTCAGTCTCACTTCAGTGCCTGGTAAAATTACAGAGAAGGTTATTATGGGAGTTACTGAAAAACACTTGAGAAACAATGCAATCATTGGTCATAGCCAGCACAGGTTCATGAGGGGAAAGTTCTGCTTAACCAATTAATTTCTTTTGATGCAGTTTACTTCTTTGAGACCCCTGTCCACAGTTGTTTCTCTCTTTTCATCTGCACATTTCACAAGAACGCTTTTTTTTTGTGCCAAGAGCATTAAAATATTATATAAAGTAATTTTCTTAGTCAATCTTTGTAGAACTCTGTTCCTTCAGATGCTAACTTTTTACAAATAGGAAAATGTAAATTCATATTTCTCTGGAGTACTACTTAGGTATTGCGTTAATCAATAGTTTTCTGGAATAGAGCATATTTATAATAAACTTGCAAACCATTACTTGAAATACCTTTCCAGAAATTCAGGAGTGATTGGTACTAGAAGTGAAAAATAGGAATAGAATGCAAATATGATATTAAAGTCACAGTCATTCTCATTACCTGGAATACCTTTTTTGTACACAACAATATTCAGCAGTTTTTTAAAGTCAGGTGATCGTTAACATCTTTTAAATAGTAGCATTAATTTATTTTGCATGCTGTTTCGTAACAATATTGCACTGTCCCAAGAATAGAGTATTTTATGTTTTAGGAAATCATGAAGTCTAGAAAACCTACTCATTAATGTTGATAGTAATAAAAAGTTGTAAATTTTGATGAATTGTTTCTGCATTAAAATAACTTCTATTTAAATTTGCACTGAGTGTAACCATGCTTTAGCTGTCATAACTAGTTTGTTACCCACATTCAGCAGATCTTTCCTTTTACACTGTTACTCTTCTCAAAAATTTTTGCTGAGATTCATTGAGATAAACCAAAATCAGTATGTTGAAATAATTCCTTCAGTTAAATTTATAATGAAGACCATATCTATCTCATGAGGGATTAAAAAGAAAAAATACAAATTAGTGTAGAATGCTAACACAAAGACAAGTTAACATAACAAATTCAGAAGTGAACCTAGTGATAAACCCCAATAAACAATCTTAATTATTCCAATGGTCTGTTAATGCAACTTGTGGTAGCATCTGTGATCAAATCCTACTTAGTTTTCTTTAGCAGTCTTCCATGAGTCCTTTGCTGCTTTTTCAAAAATGTGAATCTAAGATTGCCTAGATTACTGTGAAAAACAGATGCAATGGCTGTGTTACTAAAAAAATGATCTGGAAGAGGTAAAAATAGATTGAATTTATATGAGAGGCTGTATTTCCAGTAACACATACTGCATTATGACTACCTTTGGAATATGTAACTCTACCGTTTTCTTAAAACTGTTCCTGGAAGATGAGCAGAAGAGTCAAGTACAGCTTGACCTTTACTGATTCATGCACACTTTTCATGAGCTACTTGAATCAATGAGTTAATAAATTCTTTAAACCACCTTGTAACGTACTATGGATGCATTTGGTGCTTCATTCTGACGCCTTTAGCTCTCCATACAACTAGAGCTCTAGGTACAACAGATTAAGCTAATATAGGCTTCCCAGGTATGACTTCTGTCTTATGTGCATCTATGTGACTGATGGGCAAATTATTTAAAGTTAGGCACATTGAATGCCTTTAGACCTTTTTCTCTGAAAGAGAAGCAGGGACTGATTATCAGCCTCCCATTTCCTAGGAAAGTGCTCTAACAGTAAGCGATTCTTGTAAAGGGAGAAACACCAGTTCCTGTGTAGTCAGATTCCTAAATGTCTTTGCAGCAGAACATAATTTGGAAAGTGCTTTACATAACCAGTGGAAGACATGATTATACAAATACCAAATAAACTATAAACACACTGTAGAGCTAAATCCCTGGTTAGATAATCACCAGGCAGGGTACTAGTGAAAAGGTGTCTTTTTGATAAAGAATGTGTTACTTGTGTTTAATCTAACTCTGTGTTAGTACAAACTGTTCAGGCAGTTTTAAGCCTGCAGCAAGTAGGAACAAATATTAAGCACTGAATGAGCATGTCAGGCATGATAAAGCCTCTCACTGGATGGAAGAAATTAGCTCTGCATATCACTTGGGAGGCTGCAGAGTGGCTGAGGGACAGGGCTTACAACATCACAGAACAATTTATGGACATGGACTTCTTTGCGGTGAAAAGTAAGGTCTCATCAAGTCTCACTTCACTGTAACTTTATTTATTGTAGACATTGAGTAATTTATCACATGGACAGCTGTTGATAATAAAGACACACTGTAGGTAAGTGCACTCTAATTGAATCTTTAGGAGTCATGGTGGGCTGGCATAAGTTTTCCTTCACTGTGTGGGTGGCCTTACCCAAATGCTGTAAATACCATTTGATAAGCAGACAGAGTATTTCCCCAGTCACCTCGTGAGTGAGTTCCATCTCATGAGTGACAGTGGACATCACTGGGTGAAGCGGGGCAGTGGCTCACCGGGTGTCGGGCGGCGGTCCGGAGTAACGACACAATCTCAATGTGAGTATGGAGGTTCTCCCCCTATCCGCAAAGCACACAGTGGATATATAGGCGGGGCTGCTAATCATGCATCCCGATCGCACCTGCGATCGGTCCACAGATTTACATACTCAGAGCTCTGGACTTAACTCTTGCGTAGCTCAAAGCCTGGGTTGCTCAGACTGCTCAGTGGCACAAGATCGTGCCCCTTCTCACTTAACCAAGCCTCTACAACTGGGTATATAACACTTTCTCCCACTGTCCATAAAGAAAAGCATTGATCTTTTAAAATTATATTCCATTATGAAGGAAATATTCAACAAGGAATTTGGAGAAGGAAAAACACTAAGGCCCAAATGAAAAATATGGCTTTCAATGAAATAAAAATATGCTCAAAACTTCACGTCGTTTCTTAAGGAACATCTACAAAAATGAAGTATTTTGGTATGTAACAGAAGCATAAATATATCTTTGTCCATATGGATATCTACAACTGATACACTGCTATAGCTCAAAGAATAAAATAAAGCAGGAAATTCTATACGCTATGAAAATAAGATTTGGTTGGGAATTATTAAATTATTTCTACAGGAGACTGCTTTAAAAATATATAATACTCAAAGAGCAAATTCAAGATACATATGTAAAATAACTTCAAAAAAATGTAGCATTCTAAATCTCTCTCTTTCTCACTGTTACATAGCATGAAAATAAAACACTACTTCATTGTGACGTCTTTTGCTCTTGGGGAAGGGGATGGGGGACAGGCTTATGTGGAGGGTTCCTAAACAAAATGAAAACCCTTGCAGTTGTGTGGGTTGTTTAGCTGAATATTTGCATATTTGGAAGTACTGAAGAGAATATTAAAAAATAGATAAATAGCTTTAATTCACTGTTTTGGAATAAGTACTTATGTCAAGTATCTACAGAACAGAATATCAGATTCTTCAGTTATAGCTTTTCTTCATTAGAATTTCAATATAAGGAAGCGAGCTATAACACAGGATATTCTTAACTTCTGTCTTTAATTCTAATTTTTTCTTAATTTAATCAGCTTATAGAAAGTAGTTAGAAGAAATAAAAGCAATAGAAGTAAAACAGAAAGTCCAAAGATTATTTTATTATTGTTGTTGCTGTCATTTTATGAAGTTATGTTCTGGGCTTTATGTAATCAGGACAGTGTGATATGATTTAAAAGATATGAACTGTACAATGCAAAAAAAAGTATGCAGTTTATACATATTAAGACTTCTGTTCAGTTTCTAACAAAAGAAAAATTAAGCCAATGAGACATCAAATGACTTTGGCTGATATGTATGAATAAGTACTGTGATGTGCTGACATAGTTTAATGGTCCCTAACATCTAGTCCTGATGAACTAGAATACGTCACTCTATCTTTTTAGCTATTTAGGTATATCCTACAGAATACAAGTTTTACAAGATTAATTATTTTATCTCATATCAGAGTATCCACTTCTCTTCATTCCTTTACAGTAGTTCTAAATCACCTACAAGTGGGGTTTGAAGTACAGAGTGAGATATGGAATGTAGAAGTGGGGTATGGAATGTTTTCAGACTTTTTCTTCTTTTAATATGTGGAAGATAAGTACTGATTCCAGTCACACAATCTTTACTAATTTAGCTGTCTAAATATTTAGACATACAGGCTGAAATAAAAATCTAGATTTCTTCCACAGTCAATAGTTAGGTCCTTAAAAGGGTGCTTCACACCAACATTTTTATTCAACTATCTTAGAATAGGGTTAAATACCTTCTGCAAGTACAGCTTTCTCCACTAACTGGAGAACTGGGACTAGTTGGGACTAAATGGCTGCATTTGTATGCCTGAAAAAGATGAAGATGAATCATATCCTTAGTCAGTTGGACTCTAATATATGTTTCTCATCTATTTGTTTCACATAATTCTTGTACTGTATATTTTGTATTAGCTCCAAAAACATAAATTTAATGTAATATTTCAATACTTTAAGCAGTATTTACATGAAGTAGTAGTATATTAATATTGACTATACGGGTATTACTGCTTCTTTCTATTTTTCTCCATATTCACTTACTCCATAGTAATAAATTTAACATTATTGATAGGTATGTTATTAGGTATTTCATTATATCATTAAGGACTGAGTGAGTCAATATTTAGTTGCCTACTCTAGTACATTTTAATGACATTAATTTAAGGCTATTTAATTAGTCCTTTTTCATTATTATAGACAGATTCCTCCTCGTCTTGGCAGATGACCAATAAAACACATCTTTTTCTGCTTCTTTTATGTCCACAGGAGTTAATTATGCAAAATTTTATTAATATGGTAACTGTAATGTTTATTCTAGGATTTCCCATAGCATCTGTTAACAAGTCATCTGATAACCATCACTGATTTATACAATGTAGTAAAGGAGTTTTATGACTCCATTACCTTTCTCTGGAGAAAGATACCAATTCTTTCTTACTTTTACTTTTTTTTTTTTTTAAAATAAAACTATGGAATAGTGTTCTTAGTCAGCAGATGTAATTGATTTTATGATATTGCTTTCATAGACAAACTCTACTACATCTGTTACTAGGGTAGCCATGCAGACCAGACTACCTGAAATGGTTGAAAATCACTGAGCTATCATGATGTACCTAATTCTATATCCTAATGCTGATGTCCAAGTTTTTCTTAAAAGAGACTGCCTTGTCAGAACTGCAAAGTAGATATAGCTTAAAACTTAGTGATGAACATATAAGTGGTTGCAGGTTTATCATCTGTTCTTGATTCTAAGAATAATATCAGTATTAACCCAAACTATAGTACAAGATATAATTTTTATGCACACAGTTTTCTATTCAATAACTGCTTTTAATTAAAATGAAAGTTCTTATTGTGCACAGGGTGTAAAACAGAGAAAGGAACTTATTAACTTGAACTATTGAAGTCCTAGGATAATAGACCTTAGAAGTTCTTCAGCAGCTATTTCATGTCTGATGTCTATGAAATTGCAAAAAATAGCACAAATTGATAAAGCACAGTCTTACTGCCAGAATGTGATGCAGTTTGCAAAGGAAATGACGCTACCATGCAACAATTTATAAATATCATACATCAGTCTGGTCATTAAAGAGTTTGTCTTATGAAGATATTTTTTTAACGTACTACAAAAAAGCACTCAGATTAGAAACAACAATATAAACCATCCTCTGACATTATAAAGGCTTACTAAAATAATTAACAAATAATGGTATGCTTAGCTATGTCAACTTATTGAATAATTGTTGACAGTTATGTCAAAGTCAAGGAAGTGGTAAGAGTGTAAACTCTGTTACAGGCAAAAAGGAAGAGACTATATATCTGGAAACAAGCACTTATTATTAGCCTAAGTAAAATCTAAGTAAACCAATCTCATCAAAATTCTACAGTTGTCATTTTTCCTGTTACAGTAGTCCTGGCACTCATCATACAGATTAATGGAGAAATGTCTCATTAATATGACAGTTAAAATTGTTGTACAATAAGTCTTATAAGTATCCACCCCATTTCTTTTGTGTTGTGTTTCCCCTCCAGTGTCGTTCTAAGTGCTAAGTTTAATGATGACAGTCTTGGTCAAGCAGGGAGCTGATAGGTGTCACAGTGAGTCCTCAGCATCCTGTTTTTCTCAATGGGGCAAATGTAGTGCCGGTAAAGGTCCCTGTTCTTACTCTTAGGTACACTTGGGCTTGTTTTTAAACACACAGTTATCACATTCTGCTCACCTCTCTGTGGTTCCCAGCTAAACTGTGAAAGCCCAGACAATTCCCGGGACCCTGTAGTGCAAAGCCTGTAGCCTTTACTAATAAATGAGGAAAAAAAAAATCTGATTTAGTGGGTACAGTGTTTAGGCTTCTTTTATCAAGATTGCCATTAGAATATTAATTTTACATAACTTGTTATGAAGCACTGAAACATTAAGGTAAAAAATGTATAGACTTTAACAATATTAAAACCTTTTCATGGCAGATGCTTTTTTCCTCTTTAAAGTAAAAAATGTTCTGCTTTTAAGAAAAGTGTTTGGGCATATTCATCATTGTCCATAGTTCCCAGAAGTCAAATCCCTCGTGTAATAAAACCCCCAGGATGTAGCATGCCACTGCAGCTGATATGCAGGGCACTGTTGTTAAGAGTTCATTCTAACAGTGGGAGAATTTTATGATTCAACCTGAGAAGAGATAAAGGCAAAAAGACTGACATTTGACGAGTATAATCAGAGAGACTGGGAAGTGGGAAGAATGGCAGACAGACCATAACTGTGATCTGGCTCTAAAAAAGTTTAAGAATCCTTTGTCTATAGACAATCACTCAGTCAGTCAAGTCTTCAGGGATTAAGCAATGTACCAAATTTAATTTGCCTTTTTTTCAAAAGGTTTCGACCCTTCCTTCATGTGTGGACATTTAAATCTCAGCATGGCACTAAATGTTCTTTTTGTATTACAAAGTGAATTGGAGCTCTTTAAAGAAGATGCCAGACTTTTATTTTGGTTTGACAGAATAGTTATATCATTAAATGAACCAAGAGGATTTTATAGCTACTAAGTTTAATTCTGAGTTGTTACTTGTTATCTTGCAGTCCCTACTTTAGACACATTTTTGTTATTTAACAATTCATTCATTTCAGAACATTTTTCACATCATCTTTCAAAAAATTCTTATTTTCATTTACACAAGATCACAAAATAAAGGTTCCTTAGATTCACAAGCAACGAAGCAAGAGGACACTGTGGCAATGTCACACTCACTATGCAGCACAGCTCAGTGTCTTCCATTAACTGATACATGTTCGTACTTGAACATCATATTTTAGAAAAAAAATATTTTTTTTTTAATGGCCATTATGTCAGATGTATTATAGACCTTGGTGAATTCTTTATACTAAAAACAAAAAGAAACTTCCCTCATTTTCATTTTCATTTTATTTTCTTCTTCAGTGTCTGAACTCTCTGCCAAGAACACTCAACCAGTTTGCTGCTTCTTGTAGGTACATATTGTTCAGTGATCATTCTTGCTTAATATTTATGTGAGACAAGCTTTGCTTCGCTTCTGGTTCTAATTGATTGTGCACGACATAAACAAGAGCTTCACAGATTTTTTTGCTTAAACTCTGATTGGAAAAGCTCAGTTGTTTTCTAGCCCTACTTTTCTCCTCTTCCTCCTCCCATCTACACACAATCCTTCCTAAGCTAAAACACAGAAATACTTCCCACATATGTGTTTATATTTATATAGAAATATAGTGCGCAATTAAAACAGAATTTAATTTTTATGTTTTATTTAGTTAACTTGTAAAATACCATAAATCCTGTGCGATTATAGGCTTATCCACAAAAATACCATTTCTGCTCTGAAGAAACAGCAAATTCTGCTTGTCTACTTATTGCATCTCCAAATCAGATTCTCTACACTTCTTTACTCTCTCCTGTTCCTTACAGAAAATATGACTCATTCTGCCACAGAGTGTTTCAATACAACAGGAGTGTCTTGTACTTATACAATTGTACTTTTGTCATGAAAATATGGCTTCAGCTATCATGTGATCTGCTTTGTACCTTGCTATATTACATTTTCTCTGAATTGTATACTTTTACTCAGAATTATAGATACTTATGTTTTCATTCTGCCTCAGCAATTCTGGTTCTTCCCAAAACTACTTAAAGAGGCTGGCAATGGCCCTCTACTCTTTTTCCCAGTCCACGCATCCTCTCAATATCCTGTGTACCAAAGATAAGCATTATATTTAAAAAAAAAAAAAAATTGAGATTCTGGACAAAAGCAGCAAAGGATATTACATTGGCATAAATACGTGCTCTGTCCCCTAAGATTTGGCTGTTATGTTATTAATAGGAAAATATTTACCTCAAGTGTTTTACTATTTGTTTAAGGTCCTATATATAATTTACATTTTACTGTATAGCTATTAGTTGATACTGTAAATCTGATAATCTGCTGAATGCGTATGGTCCACATTTAGATTCTCACAAGGTGATGGAGTTCATTTCAGTTTGTTTCTTTTTTTTTTCATGTGACCAGCATTATATCAGCTCATCTCAGCTGTCAGTTATAGAACTCCATGTAGTGTTTCTGCTGACTATATAGCTTCTCAGTCACCTTTTTATGGTACTATGATATTCTAGTGGATATGGTCCACTAGAATGTTTGACTCATTTTTCTTTCTTTTTAATGGAATGATTTCTTTTTAACTCAAATATTTTTTGTTTGGAAATGGATTAATTCTGTGTTTGTCAGTAATATTACTAGCATGGATCTTTTCATAAATTTTTGTTTTATAATATGTTCTGTCTTCTTGGTTTGCAGATGAATGACACATAACTCAAACAGAAATATTCTATTCTGTTCTATCCTGTTCTAAAATCCCTGGTATCCAGTGATAGGATGGGTGGGAATGGTTCAAAGTTGTGCCAGGGGAGGTTTAGACTGGACATTAGGAAGCATTTATTTGCTAAGAGGGTGGTCGAACACTGGAACAGTCTTCCTAGAGAGGTAGTCAATGCTCCTAGCCTATCAGTGTTTAAGAGGCATTTGGACAATGCCCTTAATAACATACTTTAACTTTTGGTCAGCCCTGAATTGGTCAGGTAGTTGGACTAGATGATTCTTATAGGTCTGGACTAGATGATCTTTGTAGGTCCCTTCCAACTGAAATTATTTTATTCTATTCTATTCTATTTTTTCCATTCCATGCTAAGATATCATCGGGAGTAAAACTGATCCCTAATGACCAAAGCAGAAATACATCTGTTCAGTAAAGGTCTTGTTTTGTTGGGTTTTTTTAATTTGTTTGTGGGTTGGATTAGGTTTTTTTTCTCTGTTAACAATACCTTCTGTCGTTTGATCAGTTTTTAATTCATATTTACTTTATTCCAGTTTCTTTATCAAAATATCATGCAGTATCTACTTAAATGCTTTACAAAAGTTTGATATATTATTATCAAACTGAGGTGAAACAAGGATTTTTGTTATCTTCTGTTGTTCCCACATACCTTGAGGGGAAAAAAAACCTTTCTTGAAATTTTCTTTTCTTCATTTAAGATCAGATTTTTTTTTACTGCAAAAAATGCAAAGGTGATTTTCTCTCATTTTAAATCACTATGTAAAACTTTCACAAATAACTTGATATCTGTTGATTATTTAATCTGAAATTTTAATACAAAGATGGACTAATCCTTACTGAAGATGACTGTAGAACCCTCTGTTTAGATATATATATACACACACATACAAATATATGTATCTATATGGTTAGACACAGACTTACAGAATGTGGGTTGTCTATATCCAGCTTTAATGCCACATCAGAACAGCAGTTCAACAGGTAGCCACAAGGTATTACAACCATACACTCCTCCAGCTAAATGTAATGGTTTATCAATTTCTGAATCTTCAAATGCTTAGCACTGGTACTTCTATTTCTATCAAAATTAATTATAAAGCACAAATCTCATTCATTTGAATAGGAACTGTTAATCCAGCAATGTTATGCGTAACATTTATAGAACATTATAGATGGATAATTTCCTAAACAATTATGTGTTACATTCATGAATGTTTAAATGCGTAAAAAGTAAGCCATGTAAGCAGCTCGCTGAAGTAATGACAAATAAAATATAACATTTTAAGGTGAATTTTCAAAGAAGCATATTGCATTTGTTTATTTTGGGCTTCAAAAATCTCATCAAAATTTTGTGCTGCTGAGGAAAGAAAGACTGGCACGGAACCAATAAGTATTCAGAGAATATAAAGATCTCCCCAGTACCGAATTCTCAAAAAAACATTTGAGTTTTTTAACATATGCATGCTTTGAATACTCATTAAAGACAAGGAATTGGAATCTTAAATATATTTTCAGAATTCACACTTTTTGGGGGGTTCTGGTGTTTGACTGGTTAGACAGTGAGTAGTCAGCTCAGTGCTAAATAAGATTCCAGGAAAGAACAGGGACTTCTTTGGTTGTAAGATCCCTTATTGTGAGAGATGCCACAAACCAGAAGCGTGGCATTTTCAGTCTTTTATACAGAATCCATGTCTCCAGGCTTAGCCGATTAGCAGAAAAATAGGTCGTCCCAAACTGCTACATCTAATACAGAGGACCAAAAAGCAAGAGGACATGGTGCAGTGTATCATAATTTTATGAGATGGTAGTGTAAGCAGGGAAAGGAAAGGAAGGGAAGAGTCAAATATATCAGTCTTATGCCTGACATATTGAAAGTGACATGTTGGTTTTGGGGTGTTGGTTGGGGCTGTATGTTCGATCTGAGCCACAGATTTGGACCAGCAAAGATGAGCTTATTTAAGGTTAAATGAAGGATCCCTCACCCAATACCATTTATAACAATTTAGAGGCTCTTAGGGTAAGAATTCTTCTCACATAATTTTAATATCAACAGCCTATGTTTTTTCCATTTCAACTGATCACCTCCATCTCACTTCATACTTTGTGCAAATAACAAAGCCTTAGAATGCACAGTTCAACTCTTCCTCAAGATGAGTTAAATTAACTTTTCAAGCATCTGTTTTGTTTCTACAGCTTAAAGGAGAACATGCGTAATTTATCTTTATGCAGGTAACAAGTTAGCTGAGATAAATTTTGTCTCTAATGGCTTCATTAGGCAGAAAAATTATACTCCATTTACGTTCACATAAATAATCAATATAAGGATTACTCACTTAAGGTATGTAAAAGTAGTAAAGAACTGAGGACTTAATAAGCAGAAATTTGAAGAAGCATAACAGATCATCAGATCCCTGACTTCCCTGTGGTATAGTGCCTCTACTACATAAGGACAGACCTGAAGTTGCAAAACAACCCTTAAGCTCTTATGTTATCTACCTAACCAGTTGAGAATATTGTCTCCCCAAAATTGCATTTAAATTCTTCTTAAAAATCAAATAATCCTCTATAATTCTATATATGATACAGGACTTTAATCACAAAAACTATATTGACATGACAAAACACTTTTGAATCATTCTACTGTTATACCTGACATTCTAAAAACACCGGCTTTTAGAAAAACAGTGGTAACAAAAATACCACAGAATTAAAGGCAGTTAAAACTTCTGCTGAAGAAAGTCTTGCATAAAAAAAAAATTAAATGACTGAGAAAAGGTTTGAATCCCATTAATGTACAGCACTATCTAATAAAAGTGGAAAAAATACCTTTAATCTTTTTATTTGACAACTTATTTTCTAAATTACTAGATATCACCTCTATTTCACACACAACTAAACACCAGTTAACAACGTGACACAAACCAAAAATAGTTTTGATAAAAAGAAATTATCTTGGTATTCTCCTGACTAAAATGCTGTAGTTGTTGTTCCATTGTCATTAGATTAAATTAGTTCTTAAAGAGATGTCCCAAGAAAAAGGGTCCCTGAATATGTATATAGTTATTTGGCACACTTACATATGCTGTTATTGAATGTCTTTCCTTTCTTTTCCTCCTCTGGTTATGCACATCATATAATATGGGTATAGAATTTATAAAACATAGTATAACCTGCATGACCTTAAAAATACTAGCATGTAAAGAGTTATAGAATGTTATTTCCTTTTTTTTATTGCTATTTCTTCAAACTGGTTGTCCTGGTTTCACTGGGATTTGGTTTCAGTTTGTGGCCAGCCATGGTGATCAAGGCTATTAGCAGTTAAATCCAGGGCAGCTGACCCAGGCTGGCCCACAGCTGTATTCTATTTCATTAACGTCAAGTTCACTATAAAAGGGAGGGTTTGGTAGGGAGAGGTGGGGTTGTTTTTGCTCTCCTCACCTTTATCTTCCTCATTCTTAATGACTGTTGTTCTTGGAGCAACTTGCCGGTGCTCTGTAGATATGTATAATTTTATGTGTTTTGTGTTGTTATTGATATTGGTTTCTTTATTTTATTAAATCTGTTTAACTTCAAATCAATAAGTTTCCCTTCCTTTCCCAATTCCCTTCCTCATTTGGGGAAGGGACATTGGGTGATGGAAAAACTGTTTATTGTTTAGCCTTGGGTGTGGGCTAAACAAAGACACTTGTCCACCAGAGGATCTCTGAGACATAAACACTTTTACCCCCTATGATTTCCTTCTGCTTCTATAATGTTATATTATTGTCATTGATAATCCATGCTGTGATGAATCTGTAGACAATATTCAGTACTCTAAAATGTCTTTAAACATGTAATGCTTATCAATTGAAATGGAAGTTAAACACCTTTTTGAGGGTTTAACCTTAACATATTCTGAATATTACCAAACCACAAGAAACAAACACTCTTGCTCTTTTGGAGATGACCTACCACAGGAAAAAATTAGTCACTATATCAGCAAAATGAACAAGTTGGAAGGAATTCTTTGTTCACAGGAATTGTTCACTCTGTTTAAACACAATAGGGAAGATCAGAAGGCAACAGGAGATGGAAAAAGAATATTATTTCTTTTTTTATTTTTCACACACACACAATGTGTACTTAGGCTGGGGAATTCTTTTACAAAAATTCACATAATTCAAAGGAATGCTTTATTAGCTTGTGGAAATGAAATCTATTATGGGTTACATACACACTTAATTAGCTGAGTTATAAGTGTTTCAAAGCTGAAGATTGTTAGGGGGAAACATCATATGTGCTTTCCCTTTTCCTCATGCTCTTTCTGATAGATTGACTTTTGGCTGTTTTCAGAGATAAGATGTTGATCTAACCCAGTACTTTTAACCTTATGTTTTTATGTTCAAGAAAAAAAATACAGGTCATGAACTGGAAATATCCCAGGCATTAATATGGTCTGAAGACTTTTGCAGAGTGTCAGAGGAGAATACTTGCTGAACAGGCTAGGAGTCTGACAGAGGTGATGAAAGCAAAAGCTAAGAAATTTCAGGTTTTACATCAAAAGAGTTTCAGAAGACTTATCTAAACAGTAATGACTTAGAATTTACTTCCTTCATGTAGGGGGAAAAAAAGAGAAAAATATTGTTATATCCAAGATTTTTGTTGAAGAATCTCCTAATTCTTGTATGGGTGTGTTCAAAAGTTTTTTCAGGTTTGGAGGCTTTTTTCAGTCTCGCTCTTAAAACAGTTTCCAGCAGCTATACTCTTTAGTTATCTGCTCAACTATAATAATTGAAATTTGTCCTTTAAATTTCTGAGACACATTTCATCTTTAGAAAATACTATCAGAATTAATCTTCTACATGTACAAGACAAAGACGCCACAATGCCTAAATATAACTTTTGTTTTCATGTTTGTCTTCTAGAGTTTAAGTACTTTTTTAATCTGCAAAGCTCTGTTCAGCATTTTCTGAAAACTTGCATTAAAAAGTGTGGTTTTCGTTCCCTGAAAGTGCCTCACATATGCAAAAGCACTGTTAAGACTGGACATTGAACATCTTTAAGGTTTGCAAATTCTTCTTGTTATTCTGCTTTATTGTTCCGTTTCTATTTCTATACTGGGAATGTTGGGTTTGATTCTGTGATGTCTTATACAAAACTTTATGGGAACTGGTTCTCGTTTCTGAAGTTCCTGAGATGAGTTTCAATGCTCAAAGAGTGAAAGAAACAAATAATTTGTTTTCTACAAAATACAGTTCAAAAGATCTAAGAACCTATCCTTAACCTAAATTATGTTTGAACTGGACCTTTCTATTATATCTGTCTTTTGAGTAAGTACTAACATATTACCCAGCAGACAGTCCAAATTCCATTTCATCCATCCCTACTTCCCTCCCTCCCTTTGTCATGTATCTCTTCATCCCACCCTTAATTCCTTTCTAGAGATCCCTAACAGCTGATATTAATAGGAATAATCCTAATTCTGTGTGGAAAAAAAAAAAAAAGCAGCTGGTGGAAAAGTCTAATCACCATACTCCATCTCCTTTTTCAGTTCAGCCAAAGCAGAATGTTACAAGTGTTAAGGACATTTAGCAAGATAATCTGCAGTTGGTGCATTTTTATATCCTTTTCTGTTTGAGCTCAGTCAAGGAATAGAATTTACTTAGAAAATAGTAAAGCCTGATAAATTAAGATAGACTCTATTGCAATGTATTTCAGTTTTTAATCCACCATCAGCAAGCTTCTACACCATCCAATTTTCTCCCCCTTGACTGCTCCAACAGCAGAATTTGCACAAAGCACAGAGAATAAATTTTACTCTACTGACGTTCTCCAGTAGATTTCTTGTCCAGTATTTTGCAGTCTGCTAAAACAATGGCATTTACAGAGAAAACAGTTTCCTGTAGAGAATACAGAAACCGCCAATGTAATAATTTTATCACCAAAGTAATTATTTTATTGTATTAGTTGTATTGGTTAATAAGTCACAATTCTAAAATTTGAGTGTATGTTCGTGTACATGTGAACAGAACTTCTAGCGCTGTTTTAAGCAACATAGGGGAAAATAAAATAATAAACAAACATGAACATATGACACATATAATGACTACAACTATGAAAGGTCTTTGGCATCTATGCTAGGACATAGATGCAGTCAAGCTGATCTTCTTAGGAGCTGATTCCAAGAGAACATGTACAAAACTTGTGTAATATATTCTGATAGAACTGATCATAAAACTTTTTTGTGATAACTGTCTTTTAAAACACCATTACTACCAGTCCCGAGTAATGCTACTATGCCAAGTACAGCTTGAAAAGATAAAAAGGATAACTGATAAACAGCTATGAGACTAACCATATATTGGCATCCATGAAAAGCAGCCAAGCTTATGTCCCAGACAGTAACTTGTATTAAACTATACACACAGAGTTGTGAAATCACAACTATCTGAAAAACATTTCTGTTGCTTTTTTTATATAGGATATATATGTTATAGGATGCAACCACTGTCTCATGCCTTTAAAAGACAGAAAGGGATTGTATTCTATTCTATTTTTTTTGATGGGATATTTGTGTCACTCATCTGTGAGAAACAGCTTTCTGATTTTTTTTCAACCGTTTCTTTAGATTCTATAAGGAAAGCAACTGTAACACAGAAGCAATCAGATTCTAGAATAGTTCACACATTTTTTTGCTGCCTTCATGATCCTGAAGAAAGACCAAAATGCTAATTAGACTTCAGCTTCTGTTGTTCTGATAAAGCATGGAGAAAAAAGCAGTGATGATCATTTTGGTGTCTTAATTAAAAAAACCTTGGCTTTCCAACGAAATTTCTGGTAGTTTTGAGGCAGCTACACAATGCAACTGATGATCAAGACAGTTCCAGCATACCTCTTCCTCTGAAAATTAGTTTCCACCAGGGGTACGTCTAGATGCCTGTCTTGTTTGCGCTCTTTTGTGCAATGGTGCATTTTTGCAATATTTAAATACATAATTGGATTGGTTCCCGAAAAAGCTTTTAAAATTTGTCTTCTGGTTTTGCATTGCTATTTTGCATTGCACTAATGAGTGCATTACTGTCTTTCACAGATCAAATATAAGATTAAAAATGTCCTCATGGTGAATGTTTTGATCTTTGAAATGACAAATTAAGCCCATATACTATTGTTCTCTAAGTTTTACAATTCTGTACAGGCACTACATAAAATTTCTCAGCAGCTGAAATGGTCAGTGCAATTATATTAGTATTTAAGTAAAGTATCCTCTGTTTTCACCAGAAATGATTAGCATGTTAATGTGATAATGCACAATTAACAATTCAAATTATCATATTTAATGCCTTTCATGTATTTGTAATTGTCATTGACTGTTTCAGCACCTTAGTTTTAATTAAAAATAAACAACAATGAAAGTATGCAGTGTTTTCAGTTAAAATATTTAGTTTGTTATGAATTACAATATCCAGTGGGAAATAAAGAATTTACTAACCCACTCTAATTGCCCTACAGAGTCTCTGTAAAAAAAACTGTTTCATAAAAGTCATTTCAGTTATTAAAAAGAAAAAAAAGAGCAGCATCTATGGAATTAGTTTTTTTTGGAGTAGCAATTTTTAGCACTCTAACAGAAAGTAATAGGGTCATTAAAACTAAGTTCTCCTCTCCTGTCTGCACAATGGAGCACTTATCTATTCTGCTCTTCTCACAAAGAACTCTCATTGCTGCCACGGGTGTTTCTACATATGCAGGAAGATCAGAATAGCCTTCTAGACAGATTTTTCAAAGCTCAGTGCAGTTCTTTCGGCCTTTTATTTTATTTTGTTAAGATGTCAACTGAAATACATGAGATTTGTATATACTTCCTTGGCAAAAAGCACATAAAATTAAAATCTGTTTATATTCAAACTTCTGTTTGAAGCCTTAAATTTCAGCATCTACTTTTGGATCACTGTATATTCCTTTCAGTGAATACTGGTTTATAGAAGGTAAAGACTGTTTTATTTGTAACCAAGAATATTGTGGTTTATTTAGAACTTCAACATTATTTTGCTCATTAACATTTCATAGTCCCAGAGATGTTGTTTCTTGCACGCTTGATAAATACTGTCAATTTCCCTGAAAATTAATTTATTCATGTATCTTTTCTTATTACTTCAAGAATAAAATAACCTCCTCTGTATAATACTATGTGCATTTTGTGTATTTGCACACTTAAAATGTTACCCTAATAAAAAAAAATTTGTAAACATTCTTACTATGTTTCAATCAGATAAATATGGCAATCTTATCAACTTTTTGTTTCTTGGATCTATTATATGTTTATACATACGTACATAACAAGCATATCTAGAGATATGAGCTACAGGGAGTAAACATGTCATAGGATATGCAATAAGCATAAGACAATAACTTTTTAGCACTTTCCTTTTCAAATTTCTCTTACTTCAAGTGACATGCAGCAGTAGTGAACAACTATAATATTAGTATCAGCTATCTGAACAGAAAATGTTTGGTCTCCTTAACAGACATTAATGTTTCTTCAGGAAGAGTTTACTGGACAGTTCATATTTTACCTGCATATTAAATATTCTTCAAAATTATTGTGACAACTTCCTTGCTAATACTAAGGTGCTCATCCAAATACAATACAACTTACTATCATTACCAAAAGTGTCCACAAGGCCTTCTGAGTGACATAGAGATTTTGGCTGCAAGTACATTTTCAAGCGTAAAATGTAGTAACATTATTTCAAAAAGACAACTATATGGTGTTTCTATCATAAGGAGTACAAAGAGTGTTTTCCCTAAAATTGTAAGGTTTTGCAGTATGAAAATGTATATATACGATGTAGCTTCCAGATAATTACATTGCAAGTAGCATGAAAATAAAATATAATATAATGATTAAGCTCTACGCTGGAAATTTTTCTGAAGTTTTTGTAGTCATTTCAGTTTATTTCTCTTATGCGTGTTCTGTTTAGTTTATAAATTTCTTGTGGTAAGGATTTTCTCCAGGTGTTCTCATTTTAATGTGTTAATAACAAAGCAGATACAATAATGCTTTTAAAACTACCACACTATAGTTTTTGATTAATTCAAAATTGCATGCTATTTAATTTTATTATATTACAACATAATTAGAGGTTTTGTATATAACTGTAGACTACATCTTCTATATAAATGCTATTACCAAACTCATATGTTGTTTCTTACATAGAATACTCCAGCTTTCTAAAGCTATTCAACACTATTAGGAATCAAAAATTAAAGCATCTACATTATTTTGCAGTTTGATAAATCAAGGAATAATTAGGTAACAGAGTATTTTTGTTCAGGGTTTCGTTTTGAACTTACACACTAATTGTGCACTCCAGCTTGCAGTCTCTCTCTGGTCTTACCTGGCCAATTTGTCTGTATGGATACAGTTACAGATAAATAGCATTAAATAGCTTCCTGCTGAGGTATTTGACCAGAATGCACCAGCTCTGGTCTCAGTTCACAGAACCACAGAATCAACCAGGTTGGAAGAGACCTCAGGGATCATAGAGTCCAACCGTTGCCCTGACACCACCCTGTCAACTAGACCATGGCACTAAGTGCCATGTCCAGTCTTTTTTTTAAACACATCCAGAGATGGTGACTCCACCACCTCCCTGGGCAGCCCATTCCAATGTCTAACGACCCTTTCTGTAAAGAAATTCTTCCTGATGTCCAACCTGAACCTCCCCTGGCGAAGCTTGAGGCTGTGCCCTCTTGCCCTATCGCTAGTTGCCTGGGAGAAGAGGCCAACTCCCACTTCACTACAACCTCCCTTCAGGTAGTTGTAGACTGCAATAAGGTCACCTCGGAGCCTCCTCTACTCCAGGCTAAACAACCCCAGCTCCCTCAGACGTTCCTCATAGGTCAGACCCTCCAGACCCTTCACCAGCTTGGTCACCCTCCTCTGGACTCGCTCCAACACCTCAACATCTTTCTTGAAGTGCGGGGCCCAGAACTGAACACAGTACTCAAGATGCGGCCTCACCAGCGCCGAGTACAGAGGGACGATCACTTCCCTAGACCGGCTGGCTACACTATTCCTAATAGAGGCCAGGATGCCATTGGCCTTCTTGGCCACCTGGGCACACTGCTGGCTCATGTTTAGCCGGCTGTCGATCAACACCCCCAGGTCTCTTTCCACCGGGCCGCTTTCTAACCACTCTTCCCCCAGCCTGTAGAGCTGCATGGGGTTGTTGTGGCCGAAGTGTAAGACCCGGCACTTGTTCTTGTTGAACCTCATGCCGTTGGTCTCGGCCCATCTATCTAACCTGTCCAAATCCCTCTGTAGGGCCTTCCTACCCTCCAGCGGATCAACACTGCCACCCAGCTTGGTGTCATCTGCAGATTTACTGAGGGTGCACTCAATCCCTACATCTAGATCATCTATAAAGATATTGAACAGCACCGGCCCCAGAACTGAGCCCTGGGGAACACCGCTAGTGACCGGCCGCCAGCTGGACTTTGCCCCATTCACCACCACTCTCTGGGCTCGGCCATCCAGCCAGTTTTTAACCCATTTAAGAGTCCACCCATCCAAGCCCCGGGCAGACAGTTTGTCCAGGAGGATGCTGTGGGAGACAGTGTCCAATGCCTTACTGAAGTCTAGATAGACTACATCCACAGCCCTGCCCTCATCTACTAAGTGGGTCACTTGGTCATAGAAGGAGATCAGGTTGGTCAAGCAGGACCTGCCTTTCATGAATCCATGTTGGCTGGCCCCAATGCCCCTATTGTCCTGCATGCGCCGTGTAATGGCACTCAGGATGATCTGTTCCATCACCTTGCCTGGCACCGAGGTCAGGCTGACAGGCCTATAGTTCCCTGGATCGTCCTTCCGACCCTTCTTGTAGATGGGCGTTACGTTTGCTAATTTCCAGTGAGCTGGAACTTCTCCAGTTAACCAGGACTGCCGGTAGATAATTGAGAGTGGTTTGGCAAATTCATTTGCCAGTTCCTTCATTACTCTGGGGTGAATCCCATCCAGGCCCATAGCCTTGTAGTTGTCCAACTGGCACAGCAGGTCACTAACCGTCTCCTCCTGGATCCTGGGAGGTTCACACGGCCCCCCGTCCCTAACTTCAGGCTCTGGGGGCCAAGTCTCCTGAGGAGAACCGATCTTGACATTAAAGACCGAGGCAAAGAAGGCATTGAGCACCTCTGCCTTTTCCTCATCCCCTGACACTACACTACCCTCCTCATTCAGCAAGTGGTGGAGGCTCTCCTTGACCCTCCTTTTGCTGTTGATGTATTTGTAAAAGATTTTTTTGTTGTCTTTGACTGTAGCAGCCAAATCGAGCTCTAATTGAGCTTTGGCCCTTCTAATCTTCTCCCTACACGACCTGGCAACGTCCCTATAGACCTCCCAAGTTACCCGACCCTTCTTCCAGAGCAAGTAGGCTCTCTTTTTTTCCTTAAGTTCTAGTCTAAGTTCCCTGTTTAACCAGGCCGGTCTTTTTCCCTGACGGCTTACCTTCCTACAGACTGGGACAGCCTGCTCCTGAATATTTAACAATTCCCTTTTGAAGCATGTCCAGCCTTCCTGGACTCCTTTGCCCTTCAGGACCGATTGCCAAGGGACTCGGTCCACCATCGTCTTAAACAGGCTAAAATCAGCCTGCCAGAAATCTAAGGCAGAAGTTCTTGCCCCTCCTTACTTTCCCCACTATCGAAAACTCTAACGTTTCATGGTCGCTACTCCCAAGACGGCCACCGACCCTCACATCTCCCACTAGTCCTTCTCTGTTCTCAAACAACAGGTCAAGCAGGGCCCCTCCTCTAGTGGGCTCATTTACCACTTGCATGAGGAAGTTGTCCTCCACACATTCGAGGAACCTCCTAGATTGCTACCTCTCTACCATGTTGTATTTCCAGCAGACATCCGGCAAGTTGAAGTCGCCCACGAGTACAAGGGCCAGCGACTGGGCAGCTTCTGACAGTCGCTTGTAAAACGCCTCCTCCGCCTGCTCATCCTGGTTGGGTGGTCTATAACAGACTCCTACCATAATGTCCGCCCTGCCGACCTTCCCCCTGATTTTCACCCATAAACATTCAACCTTGTCATCCTCACCATCTTCCTCAATTTCAACACAGTCCAAGCACTCCCTAACATATAGCGCTACCGCACCGCCTCTCCTGCTTCGCCTGTCCCTCTTAAAGAGCCTATAGCCATCCATAGTTGCACTCCAGTCATGAGAGTCATCCCACCACGTTTCTGTGATGGCAACCACATCATAACCTTCCTGCTGTACAGTGGCCTCTAGCTCTTCCTGTTTGTTGCCCATACTGCGTGCACTGGTGTAAACACACTTCAGCTGGGCTAGGGGCCTTGTCCCCAAAGTAGGCCTGTCACCCCTAGGTTCATTTGTGGCTGCCCTGGTCTTATCCCCCTCCCCCATCAAACCTAGTTTAAAGACCTCTTGATCAGCCCTGCCAACTTCTGGGCCATAACCCTTTTCCCCTTCTGATTCAGCTGTTCCCCATCTGGCATAAGCAGGCCCGGTGCCATGAAAGCCGCCCCGTGGTCAACAAACCCAAAATCCCACCTACGGCACCAGTCTCTTAGCCACATATTAATCTGTTGTACTTTCATAGTCTTTTCCCTATTTTCACCAAATACCAAAGGAATTGAAGAGTATATCACCTGTGCACCTACCCTCTTTACCAAACGCCCCAGGGCCCTGAAGTCCCTTTTGATTGCCCTGGGACTTCTCTCTTCAGTCTCATCCCTACCCACCTGGAATACTAACAGTGGGTAGTAGTCAGAGGGCCTCACCAGTTGAGGAATCCTCCTGGCAATATCCCTTACCCGAGCCCCAGGGAGGCAGCAGACTTCCCTGTGAGTCGGGTCTGGCCTGCGTATGGGGCCCTCCGTTCCCCTTAGCAGGGAGTCGCCTATAACAATTACTTTTCTTTTCTCCTTTTTGGAGCTGGTTGCAACCCTCTTACTCGGTTGCTTCTGTTTACGTAGCCCTGTAGAGGATCTTTCACCTAGATTTTTATCTTCCTGACACTCAGGAAGACGCTCAGGCTCCAGCACCTCATACCTATTCTGCAGGGGGACGTGGGGAGGGGAGGAAGGTCGGGATGGGATTTGCCTGCCACCCCGAGCAGGGACCTGCCTCCATTCCCCCCCATCCCCTAGGTCTCCTCCTGCTCCTTGTGGAGGAGGAAGAGGATCCTCCACTACCCGCGGAGCATTAGGCCCGTCCATTTTCCCCAGGACAGGCAGGGAACAGCACTGCCCGCCATCCTCTTCCTGGGATGCTCTTGTACTCCTTAACCTTTCCACCTCCTCCTTGAGCTGGGCCACCAAGGAGATCAGGTCGTCGACCTGTTCGCACCTCACACAGGTGAGGTCTCCGTTACCCTCGAGTGCCAGGGCCAGGCTCTGGCACTCCCTGCAGCCTGCCGCCTGCACCTCCGCATGCTTCCGCGGCAGGTCCGTTTGGGTTACCATGTCTTTTCTGGCACCCGCAAGGGACTTAGGGCCCCGCCGAGTGGAAACCATACCTGCCTGCCCGCCTACCCTACTCGCCGCCCTGCCTGCGAGAACTGCTGCACAAACTGCCACGCCCCTGGGGCTGTGCCCTCCCCCGCCCAGGGACAGGCACAGTCACTGCTGACTCACACAGTCACTGCTGACTCCCCCTCTCCCCTCTGGGCAGGGACTAGTCCCTGTCCTCCCAGAGGCTCTTTATCACCCAATCACAGGGGGTGGTGCTACGCCCCCTCCTCTCCTGATTCGTTGCCGGGAACTTCCGGGTCCAGGCGGGTCTCGGGCTGCTGCTCGGGGGGGGCCCAGAGCACTGAAACCGCACGGAAAGCGCTCGCCCGCTACAGCCCGATCTCTCCTCGCACTAACCTAAGTCGCTGCTGCCGCCGCCGCCGCCGGCTGTTTGTTATGGTTTCACCGCGTTTAAATCTCCCGCGGTGCCTCCGGCTACGCATCAGTTCCCTGATGCTGAGCCAGACAAGAAAGTTAGGTTTCTCTCCTTATAGGCAGGTGGTTTTACTATTAAGATAGTAGTGTACAACATGAGTAGCTCATTTTTCTTTCATATGTTTGTGTGTCCTGTTCAGGTGAACTATGAATATTTAGATACAGGGATGCCAACTTTCAAACCTCAAAAAGACTTAGTGAAAATGTAGAAGAGTATTTATGTAGTGACTGAATTTCAAGGATCTACGTGTTTATCAGGAAATGTAGTTGTACACAAAGCACAAGCCCTTACTTCCTGAGTTATGATCATCACTAAAATAGGTAGATGAGTTGCAAACAAAAAGCACTTGTTTCAACATGAAATAAAAAGGACACTACAATAAACTAATTCAGGTGTAGATATCTACTGTTGACTTCTAAAATTAGCTGGGATTAATCCTGACCGCTTTATGTTTGGTAGGATTTTGGCTTGTACTCAGAAATAGAATTTTTTCTTATTGACCATTAGAAAGAGCATGGAGTGTAAGTTAGCTGGGTTCCTTCTACAGTCAACTGGGAGAAAGACATCTGAAAAACTATCTTACCCTGGATTATGAATTAAATCACTTTCTAAAGCCATCTCCCTTTATCTACAATAGGAGGACAGTACATAGCTAAGTTTGATGGCAATGATTAACCATAAAACTTTCATAAAGTTAAAGTTAAGTGAGATGAATCCCACCTTAGGAGTGTAAGGACTAGTTTGATTCTTACACTTAAATGCTGAGTGGCGATGGGCATTACAGGAACCACTTAGTCAAGCATGCACAAAAATCATAAATCTACTGTCTTATCGTACAAATATACCCACATGCGGTCATATATATATATATATCTATATATATCTTCTCTTCCTGGTTATCTAGTATTTTGTTAGTCTTAAGAAGTCATGTCAGTAACTATTTTGCACTCTAAGAAATTAATCATATTGTAAAATGTGGAATTTGCTGTTCTGATGGCTTCCTATATGATCCAATCTCGCACATCTGTACAACTAGGCAGTTCCACTAAGAATGCTTTTTGTTGTCTGCTTGAGCTTTTTGGTTTGGGGGGATTGTTGTTTTTTTTTTTTAAATATGTCACACATATGTGACAAAAAATACATGCAGGATATTTTATATAGTGCAGAAAGCAGTCTTGTTTTCTTTTAGAGGCTGACCTCCTACAGATGCTGAGCCTGACCTGACAGAAATCATTACAGCAATTTCCCACAGGCAGTAAAAAGGAACGAAATGGTATAGTCATTTCTATTTATGGTTCACTAACTGTAATAGTAGATGTGTCCTGTCATGATGGCAATGGGTTTTTTTTAAAAAAAAAATTGAAAATAATACAGAGCCCAAGGGAATTCAGGCATTCATGTATGTTGTGTGTAAAAGTTAGTGTCATTTTACCTAATAACTGATAATAAGCTGAAAACTTCAGATATACAATGTCCAATGTTATTTATCACAGAAGAAAGATAAACATAATTGGGTGGGAGAGTCTACACTGGCAAAGAAGATGTGAATTGGAAAAGTTACCATTTCTATAGCCATTACATTATCAAGTATAATAAACAAGGATTTTAGAAGAAGTGAAGGAAAAACATTCCAAAAGTTGAAGAAACAGAGACTAAATTTTACGTAGGGTTTTTTTTTTTTTTTGGAGACATCAGCTCAAAATCTGGAAGAACTGAAATTAGTGCTATGTCACTTAATATTTTTTTTTACTAACAAACAATAAGGATGCTGGGAGTTATGCATCCAAATAATTGAATGTCTAACTGAAGTATTCATAATTGCTCTCAGAGACTCCACTCCAGTTTGCTGTAAGCACTTAGTGTGAGATTTCCCATAAATTTAGTGTTTAAAATATCTCACTTTCAAGATATTTGGAACTTGCTTCTTCTGTTACTCTAAACATATGTATTCTTTTCATGTGGCACATTTAGCATTAGGTCTTCTCTTTAGTGTCCATCTAACCTGAAATACCTGTAACCATCTATACTATTTCCAGTTTTTTCTTTTGATCTCTTAAGTAGTTTGGCCAAGCCAATGAATTGTCTCATCCTTCTCTTTTTTTCTGTCTCTGAAAATAAACATAAACCAAAACCCAAACAACGAAAAAACACAAGAAAAAAACAAACTAGGAAAAATAAACCCACAAAAAGACAATCCTCTGAAAAACCGTAGATGTATTTGTAGATTTGGTTCTCACAGAGATTAATAAAATGACACTCCCATTAAAAGAAAGTGTATGAAAAGACAAATAGAACCATGCACAGGATAATCTCACTAGTATTTTCTTTGTAATATGGAAAGAAACAATACATACAGTGACAATTATTTTTTATGTTTTCACTCAAAGAAGTTAATGAACTAGTATCTTAAAGGAAAATTAAAATTATAAGCATTGTTACAAAATGGTTACAAGTCACGGATCCCAAGGAGTGGATGTATGCTGCCCCTCAGCCTCCTCAGGTTTGATGCATTCCTAGTTTTCTGTTGTAAAATTGCCCACAACTCTACTGATCAAAAACAAAGGAGTTGCCATGGATCACAAATCCTTTAATTGTATGTGCAGAGGAATTCTTGAACAGAGTCCTGACTAATTTCCAAGCACTGTGATTGGAATATATTTCTTAATTGTGTCAATGTAACTTCAAGTGAAACTCAGTCTCTTGACCAAACTATCCAGGATCTAAACTTTCTTGTGGTGATATATTGCTTGTGCTTTTATGCTCACCAAATTGAGTTGCATCCACAAATTTCATTAATCTGCTTTCTAGACTTTGTTATATTCTTGATCATCATCTCAAAAAAGTTAAGATAATAAAAGCAGAAAAAAGCTTACTAAAAATTAAAATATTTGAACACAAGTGTTCCAGACTGAGAAAAAAAGAATATGAAGAGAAAAATTACTGGGTTTTGGGATACATTTCTCATTATATAAGTTAACAGAAATTAGATGAGTGGAAAAACAGATTTTTCAGAGCACAATAAAACTACAGCACTTAAGTAACTTGTATATAAAGACTTATTTTAATATGGCCTGATTGATAGATTGTTCAGGGAGCAATGGTTTTATGTGTGGTAAATCAAGATAATGGCTACTACATAGCAAATAGACACATAAATGAGTACAGAAAGCTAGTAATCAACAGAATTTGTAAATTAAATATAATTTGTAGAAGAAAAACCTTATAAAACAATGGTACAGAGTACCTATAAACAGCAATCCAAGAATTGTAAACTATTGGAGAAACCCTAAGTAATATCTGACAACACGGGTGTCCTGGTTTGGCCTAAACCAGGCCGATTTTCCTTTCAGTGATTTTTGCTTTCAGCTAAGTCTCCTCTAAGTAACTGCACTTTCTGAAACTAACTGCATGTTTGCAGACAGTGTCTGCCTCCAGGACTGATAACGCCCGAAGTTTGTAGTTATCGCTGAGGCACCGGTAGGGATGTTGTGCAGTAAGGCTCTTGCTGTACTTATTCTTAGAGAAACCAAGGTCACTGCTGAATTCCTCACTGCTTACGAGTGAAGAGCCGAAGGGGGGTTGCAGCTGCAGTGGAGAGCAGACAGGGCAGGTGACCAAAAATTGACCAACGAGGGTATTCCATCCCACACACGTCATTCTCGGTATAAAGTGGGGGGATCACGAGGGTCTCGCTCTCTTTCTGCTATGGCCGGTGTCCAAGGAGGACTCCGTCTGTTTTCCTGCTGCCCCCGATCCCGATCTGTGCATCCCTGAATCCAGCTCTCGACCGTCGCTAGGCCCAGCCTGGGCCTTCCCGGAGCCTGCCCTGCAGTGCCGGTGGTGACGGGGCTGACTTCAGGGGAGCTCGATCTTGGTTTTGTATATATATTTGTATATATTTGATTATTTCTATTATTATTATTATACTCTTTTTCATTATTATAGTTTATTAAAACTGTTTTAACTTTCCAACCCAGAAGTCTCTCTCCCTTTTCCCTTTCCCTTTCCCTTTGGGGGGAGGGGGGGGATAACAGAGGGCATCTGCCACAGGTTTAATAGCTGGCCCAGCTTTAAACCGTGACAACAGGGAAGATTTAAATTTAGAAAATGAAAGTAGCACCATTTATCAATTATTCATCCCCTCTCACCATTCATCAATTATTCTGGTGAGAGATTAAAAAAAAATCAACAATAAAAGTCCTTAATTCTTTTACCTTCAATACATTGCTGTGCTTTGTACCTTCAAATACAATATTTTCATAAATAGATATACAGACGAACAAGCAAAACCTGCTTCAAACTAGTATTTATTTAACTGAGCTGGAACATCAGTTTATAAAACATCAGTTTAAAAGGTATGTAAAGACAAGGTTTATAGGTGTGCAATTTTAGATGCACAGAAGGCCAATTTTTAGGCAATTAGATTCCATTTCCTAATTCATATGCAGATATCTATGTACACACCTGAACCTGGTGTCTGAATCTAGATCCTAATCCCATCCATAAAGTCTGACACCACTGTCCCTGTGTTAACGGATATTTAGAAGGCTGACTGAAAATTCTGACTAATGGTCCTAAGCAGCAAGTTACATTGTACAAGGGGAATGAAAAGTGATATTTTTTTTTTTCTTTCCTTCTCCTTTTTTTATGGCAATATTGAAATAGAGAATGTGATCACATAATTAAGGGCTATATTATAAAGCATGTTCACAAGAGCTCCAAATTAACTTTACATCTAAACCTGATGCTACTATTTCCTACTTTCACATGCTTAACTATCTACCTGTCTCACAGAACCAGAAAGATTTGTGTGTATCTAAGTGTACTAAGATATATGGTATATTTCTATGGATTATAACAAAGACATCTGTGTCTTCCCTGGTTGCACCCAATTTACAACAAAGTCCAGAAGACAGGATATGGGCGTAAAGACCCTGAGTAATGTATCTGGGCTAAAGAAACACAGCTAATACATACACACAATAATTTATTGATAGCGTAATTAAAACATTAACTTCCCACCAGCATTTCCATATTATATCCCAAATTTACTATTCTGGTATGTTTTATACTGTTTATAGATGATTTTTTTTTTCTCTTTGTTATACCTATATGCTTTTCACCCAGCACTCAAGGTTGCTTTCCTTTGATGATCAACAACTGGTGATCCATCACCTGCAATAGCCCTGGGCTTTCTGCTTTATCTTGTGCCCACATTTTAAAGATTGCTCTCATGTACTATGTTGTACAGTCGTAGATCATTCTGCACTGAATGATAACTGGTTAGTACTACTAGTTAAAGAAATTTATACCAAAACAACTATGGCAACAGGTGCTTTACAACAACATTGCACAAAGCTAAACAACAACTAAAGCTAATAATATAACAGCCACCTGCCCGTGAGCCAATTGCTGTTAATTAAGCTAAAACAAAAGTTCCTGAAAGATCAAGACAATTCCAGACAAAGCAAGCCTCGCAAATTCTAGTCCTGCGTCCATGTAGAGTTGAGTTAATACAAAGCCTGAGGTCTGTTACTAGCAGTGGCAATGCTGTAATTACAGGGCTACAGAGTTATAGTCTATATTGGCGTTTCAATTTTAAGTACAGATTAAAACACGTTTTCCAGAAAGGGTCTTTATTGTCATCTTAGAGCTTGTACTTTTAGTTAACGGAGGAAAAATGATTCAAACAACAACACTGCATTTATTTAGCAATTTTCTTTTGTAAGTCTTTAAAGAAAATGAAACATTTCCCAGTAAATAGGGATTTAGCTGTTCAAATATATTAACTACTCCAGAAATTTCATGGCTTATCCCAAACAATGCTGCAGTATTCTGATTATTTGTCCTATCGCATTTTGTTAAAACTGTCAGTAAAATTATATTCAATGAGCTGGCTTTGGGTAGGAGAGATGGGGAGTGGAGATCAGAACTAAAGTCATGTTTGCAAGGTTTATGAAGTTTGTCAGAGACTTAGAACTTAATTTGACTTTGAATAATTCAACAAATTCCATGACTTTTCAGGTCATCAAGAGAAAACATTTATCTTAATTCTGGTGCAGATTGTTTTATTTCTGCACAATGTAAAGTAGTTATCACTATGTATGCAATTGCAAGGAGTTTTATTATCTGGGTATCTGATTTGACAAATGTTTTGGACAGATAGTTCAACTACAATGGATAAATGCACAATGCAGAAAATTGATGATGTGTTACCAGGTCCTCATTTGAAAGATTTTGTAGCGATATCGCTTTAGCAGAACAATATAAATTGGTTACATTATTTAACTTGTCTCAAATTCTTTGATGCTCTAATTCTTTCTGAAAGTTCCCCATGCTTTATATATTAAAAAAAAAAAAAAAAGGCAGCAAAAAATTCTACTGTGAGAATGTTTTAGTGCTTGAAAAAGTATATTGATTTTACTTTTTACTCATTTTACCATTTACTGGAGTAGGTTCCATTGTACAGTTCTTCCAGAAAAGCATATAAAATTACTGTTCTTCAGGATTGATTCAAGCACCTCAACATAGTGTCTACTGCTGCTTTAACACCATGCCTACCTGAAACATCCATAGGAAGCTGGCAGATATGACACAGAAGTTACAAGGAACCTGTGTTTTTATGAGGCAGCAGCTACAGACCTTGCAAGATACCAAAGGATTCCTCATACAGCATGAGTTACCTGGGCTCAGGCAGCTGAATAGTTTTCCAGATGCTGCGTTGACTAGCAACTCCTATACAGCACATTCAGTGACATTTTAGACATTTCAAGATAACCAGCATATCTACGTTGAAGTGGAACATATGACATACAGCTGGCTTACGCCTCTCAGAAATCCATCAGGAAGCCAAGAAAATATTAACAAATTCCAATAAGCGTTTCTCAAATAGGATTTGATCCTGTAAGTACTAGTAAAGTAAGCCACCTTGCTCACATGTAAACCCATACAAACAGACTTCAAAATTTAGGTTCTTAATGCAGAGTTTACTCATATCTCAAAGGTGTACTTATTTTTTTCTTTTCAGAATTCCTTAGCAATTTTTCCTTCAGGATACTCATGAGATGAGGAGAGCTTATCTCTTTTGCAGAAGTACAGGGTAACACACGGTAGTTTGTATGTTCTTAGTAACCATAATGCTTTCCAAGCAACCACTCTAGAGTTTAATGAGATAGTTTTCATGTAAATTGATCTAAAGTTGTTGGTCTATATTCAGAAATCCCTCTGAGATAAATATTCAAATTCTAGTGAAATGAAAATATCTGGTGACCTTCGTTCAGGTCAAAATCTCTTGGGAGCATAAATTGTCTTCCTTTGTGTTTTTTGCTATGTTTAGCACATGCAGCTTTGTAGCACATGCAGCTTCATGTGCTGCATGGGGGCCTTTGGGTGTTACCACAGTACAAATAACAAAAGAGCCTACACCACAAAGCAGCAGGGAGGAGTTAGATACTTAAACACTTTTCCAGTAACCTGTTAATTAAGAGAGATAATTTGCAGCTAAGCCTTAAAAAAATTTCCTAACTTCAAAGAGAGCTGAAGTGTTTAATCTTAGACTAACACTGAAGAGTGCAAAAGGGAAAGCAGAGAAAACCAAGTGCAAAAATGAACTACAAGGGAAAAACAGTCATACAGAAAGATTAATGAATGATGTTAACTATAAGAAAAATGCAAGTCTTTGCTGACTAGCAAAATAAGATTTTAAATTGCAATGCCACATATCATTGACTAGGCACTTCTGTTAAAATCATTATAAAATCTGTTATTTTTGTGCCTTATTAATTTACTTTACCTCCTTTAATATTTCATTTTTTCTTCAACCTGTTTATATTTCTGAATACAGCCCTTCTTCTTTTGTTGAAATGTGATGTCGTTATATCATTCTTTTTATTGAGTTCACAGTGTGGATGTTATCATTCTAATATAAATATACTTTTCATCAACAAAGCTTCATTCTTCTGTATTGAAATCAATAATTCCAGCGTATTCATTTCAATTATACTCCTATTCAAGATTATTTATCTTCCTTATAGAGATGTCTAAACCGTATTTTTGCAAGTACAAGCTGGGTAATCTCCTAACTTAGGTTCTACAACTCAGCCTGCTAGGACTCCCAAAACTAAGATTAATCTTTTTCTCTTTGCAAATGGATTTTTTGGTAATATGAGTTTTCCATTGCTAATAGGAGTTTAAGCACAATCAAAAGTTTGGTATATGCAGGAAAATATTTTATGTTTAACAGGCTCAAGCTTTACTGATATTATTAAAAGTACAGATTTCTTTAAGAGATTATGTAAGTCATGCAACAGCAGTATTATTTCATGATCCAAAAATACTTTTGTTCTGTCAATTTATTGATCAGTGGGATGTAGAGGTAAAAGAGAGAAAAAAAAAATTACTGTCTTTTATACCTGTAACTACCTGTATATCGAAATTCATCAGTACCACATCTTAATTTATACTGAAAGAGGAATTGTACAGTTCTTCCTTTTTTCTTTTCAGGATACATTTCTATTATTTTTTGTCTTTCACAAACATTTATCAAGAGATTCTCCTGTAATGGAAGTAAAAGTGAAGATTTTTCTTCATTGGAGTGTCTGTAAACTTTTCTGTAATGAGCTTTATTGTTGGAAGAGTACTTCCTTTCTCATTTAAAAACTCATGTATCCTTTAGAAATTATCTAATACTTATTTACCTTCTGTCTTGGTTTCAGCTGGGATAGAGTTAATTTTCTTCCTAATAGCTGCTACAGTGTTGTGTTTTGGATTTAGTATGAGAATAATGTTGATAACACACTGATGTTTTAGTTGTTGTTAAATAGTGCTTACCCTAAGTCAATAACTTTTCAGGTTCCCATGCTCTGCCAGCGACGTGTGCACAAGAAGCTGGGACAGAGAATAGCCAGTACAGCTGACCCAAAGTAGACAAAGGGATATTCCATACCATATGACATCATGCTCAGAATATAAACTGAGGGGAGTTGGCCAAGGGGATTGATAGCTGCTTGGGGACTGGCTAGGCATCGGTCAGAGGGTGGTGAGCAATTGTATTGTGCATCATTTGTCTTCCTTGGGTTTTATTTCTCTGTCTTTTTATCTTCCTTTTCATACAATTATTATTGTAATTATTAATATTTAGTATTAGCATTATTTTTATTTTATTTCCTTTCAATTATTAAACTGTTCTTGTCTCAACCCAGAAGTTTTATTTTTTCCCCGTTCTCCTCCCCATCCCACCATAGAGGTGGGGAGAAGTGAGCGAGCCACTGTGTGGTTCTTAGTTATCAGCTGGGATCAAACCCTGACACCTACATGGATGTGCACAGTATCAGAATGTATAAATTTTGTGGACAACAATTAAGTCGATATTTTTGAGGATATGATGATAAAGTAATAATACCATGTAGAAAGCTAGCAAAAGTAACTTGGTAGCTACAAAAAGGGCAAACCATGTTGCATGTCCACTTGTATTTTAAGCTATCCTATGAGAAAAAACACAGAACTGGCAGCCGGAAATTGGCATTTCAAAAGGTATTAGTGTGGCTAGGTATTGCACAACAAAGCATTATACTGTCATCTGAGGAAAAAAAAATTATTCTGTTACTTGCCTTACAAGGAAAATAGACTGATTAAAAGAGGCTAATTAAATTTTCTGTGGTAGTTGAACAGAGATAGAGAAAAAATGTGTGTGGGATAGAATGAAAAAGCCAAACTGAGACTTAGAATTACAAATAGCTAAAAGAAATTAAGTTTAGATTTTAAAGCCAGAAATGTAAGTTTAAACCTATTAAAATGCATCTTTAATTAAGAGGTGTGGGTTTCAGGTTTTATTGGCCAGTAGTGTAGGTTTTTTCTCAAGGTTTATTAAGTAAAGAGGAGAGAAGGGTGTAACAAGATCTAAAAAATTTATCAAGAATTGTAGTCTAAACTTTGCAACATTCAGCATTTTGAAGATGGCCATCGCTTGGAGTGGCATTCTAGGCATAGGTTGCTCTGCAGCAAGATCAGTGAAGTAAGGACTGAATAAGTGGACAACAGGGTGGGTGGGAAATTGGCTGGATCTTCTGTCTCAAAGGATTATGATCAAAAGCACAAAGTCCAACTAGTTGCTGGTTAGGAGCGACATACCTCTGTGGTCAAAGCCAGTACCAATACTGTTTAATTTCTTAGGTAGTATCCTGAACAAATTGAGAGGAACATTTAATTTGCTGGAGGGTAGAGCTGTCATTCAGAAAAACCTTAATGGGCTGCCAAGACAAACCTCATGAAGTTCAATAAAGTCAAAACCAAAGTTCTCCACCTGTGACAGAATAACCTGATGCAACAGCACAGGCTCGGGGCTGACTGGCTAGAAAACAGGTTTGCAGAAAAGTATGTGAGTATCCTGGTACAAGATGTTCTTGTAGCAAAGATCGACTGCCTACTGGGATGTATAAGTAAAAATGAAGACAACTGGCTGGGAAAAGTGATTACTTCCAAGTTATCCAAGGCATCCACACACAGCCTGTAGACATGGTAAACTTGAAGGAAACCCAAACATTTCTGCAGGCCAAGATGGATGTCAACAAGGATACAAAGAACGAAGAACTGAACAAGCTGCCAGGATGAGATTTTAACTTCAGAAGCCGGGATGTAGATGAAGTGAATTGTTTATTGTTATTCAGTAACAAATGCTGAAGAGTGGTGTTGGATTTTCAAAATAATTTATGAAGACTGGAAGAATATAGATAATTTTGTTTTGCCTATTTGAAAAAAAATAGCTTCCAAAAAGAGGGTAGGAACTTAGGTATGAACTTAGGTAGGAACTTATTATTTTCTGATCTTTAGGCTTTAGTAAAAACTTCTGAGGTTAGGCATCTCTATGTAGACAACTATAAAACTGTAGTGAGAATCAGAGTTATCATTTATTAGTGATCAGATAACAATTATGCCACGGGTGATAATATAATTTCTTATCCAAATGTTATGCTTTCTCCTTTAGGTGACAGCATGTATCTTTTAAAGAACAGAATGATGACACAGATTTGTTCTTTTCAGTATCCCACAGACAAAAATTGTAATGATTTTTTAAGAACTCAGAGTAATCACTAGAAGTATGTGGAACATCTTGCTAATGTGTTCTAGATATGCTGATAAACTCTCAGACAACTATATTACATTTTTAAACCATGTAAGATATTCTCAGCAGGTTGTGTATTTCAGTATTATCATCCATCAAATTGGTCTATCTTTACTAAAAGCAACAGAAAGTAAAATGTCAAACCCAAATGATTAAGCCTCTGTTTTGGATGAAAGTCAAGTACTAAACGACCCAGAACTCCACTTAAGAGAAGCCAGAAAAACAAGGGCAATAAAAAGTAAACCAGAATTTTTTAAAGATTAACAAAGAAGTAAAATGCACCTACTGTGTTTCTTGTTTTTTGTTAAGGAATATGTTTATTGTGCAATAATCTGCTTAATAGCTCAATAAAGAATATTTTCCTGTGTTTACTTCTGTTCTTCATGTGGAATTCTGCATCTGCCACACATTTCCACTTATCAGCCTCAGTATATCTGAAATTTTTAAATGCCGTCATGTCACCTCTGTTAAGAACAAGAGGTAGCATTTCCACCTCAGTCATGCTTCCCATAGAAATTCTCATATTATCCTACATGTCTCAGAGAAATATAATGATTCTATGACTCTGAGAAACCACTAAGCTGTGACAGTAAAACATACCTAAAGGGAATATTAAGCAGAACACTAGAAATTAATTTACTTTTTATTAGTAGATAAAAATCCTCCCATAATCTGAACAGAAATCAATGCCGTAGACCAGGAATATATAATTACATTATATACATCTGCCTGGATACCAGTACCTTTTACTCTATATATTCCTTTCACTTACAGGTAACTCTTTACAAGAAAGATAATAATTACTTGGAAAGACTTCAGAAGAAGGTGCCTGAAGAACTGACATATGAGCAAGTCTTAAATAAATTAAGTGTATAATGCTTAGCTGAAAGACTAAAAAGAAAAATTACAGTATTGGTACTGAAGAGTGAGAAGGTGCAAACCAGATGCAAAGGAGATAAAAAAAGTAAACATAAATTTAAGAAAAAGTGGTTACTATAAAGATTTCCCATAGTGAGATATAAAATGGCTTTGTGAGGGAATTAGTGGAAATTTCAGTGCCTTGCACACTGTAAATAACATCACTCAAAAGATAGAAACATTCTTGTAGTGCATACTGCTTTGGCAGGGAGAAAGACCAATAAGCTTAGTATTTCAACTGCTTTTACTGTGTCTGCAAACATGGAGCATTCACAAAATATTACAGTTTCAGCTGTAACAGTTCACTGGCATGGTTTCTAATGTCAAGAGAACAGTAATTCAAGTCGTCTCTTACTAGGGTTAGCATACTCTAGGCTATTATCCACTGCAGGTACAACAGTGAATTGTAACTACCAAGAACTAAGTGGAGATTTACACTAATACATGAAAACATTCTTTTTTTTCAGAAAATACTTGTCCCAGCCTCTTCAATAAAAAAGGGTAGATAAATGTCAAACAAACTTTGAATTTCATTACATTTTTCCATCTGAAAAATGCAGTGTCTATCTGTAAGAGCTTTTTTCCAGTTGTTGTTCCACTTTCATTCCCATTTCAAATAGCCCTAGAACTAGATTCAGCTGTACTTCTACTTTTCAAAGTATTTCATTACACTAAATGCATATTTCATGGCTCTGCTTATCGCTTGCAGCAGCCCAGGAAGATTTTTTCGGTGCCCTTCATATACAATGTTTAAGGTTTTTTCACTTTCCTATAAAACATTGGATACTGATCACAGAAAAAGATAGTGTGCATAGCAGAATATATAGGTTTTTTTATTGCTGTTAAAATATTGAATTTTCCTTATTGACGTCTTGCTCAAGTACTCAGTGTATAGCTGATCACCAGATTTTGGCATAGGAAGAAACTCTCAACACATTCAGTTTTGAGAAACTGTTTGGGATTATTCTCCTTTCCCCTTTAGCATGGAGATCATCAAATTTCATACTGCTGAAAGCAGAATACTTGCAGCACCTTTGATGTTTCTCGCTCCTTTTTCATAGAACTTCACAGCTGTGACTTTTCTTCTTTCTTTGAGTATATATACAGGTTTCCTAAGTTTGTAAAACTGGAAAGTGTTTTGTGAGTTATGGTAGAATTTACAGTGGATATTTTACAGACACTTCAGATAAAATTTTGAGTGCTTGGGTGTATGTCATTGCAAGGGAAAAAATTCAATGATAAACTGACACCTTATTCTCTATGTTTCAAAATATATCCTACTGAAATCATTCTTCTTCACTTTCAGTGTAATTTGTTACATTTCGTTCTGTAATTTGTTACAAAAAACTCTTTGTCTAAAGCTCTCCAAGTTTTTTCTGTTTTTTTTTTTTTCTTCTTACTGTCCCAGATTCTTCCTTTAGCATTCCTTCACTCCAACTTCCATCATCTACCTATCCCTCTCTATCCACAATTCTCTGGTTCCATTTATTTAATGTGTGCTTGCAATAAAAAAATATATATATATATATATAAGCCTGTCATTGCCTCTTTGTTTCTTTTCACAGAATCACAGAATCAATCAGGTTGGAAGAGACCTCTGGGATCATCGAGTCCAACCGTTGCCCTGACACCACCATGTCAACTAGACCATGGCACTAAGTGCCATGTCCAGTCTTTTCTTAAACACATCCAGAGATGGTGACTCCACCACCTCCCTGGGCAGCCCATTCCAATGTCTAATGACCCTTTCTGAAAAGAAATGCTTCCTAATATCTAACCTGAACCTCCCCTGGCAAACCTTGAAGCTATGTCCTCTTGTCCTATCACTAGTTGCCTGGGAGAAGAGGCCAACTCCCACTCCACTACAACCTCCCTTCAGGTAGTTGTAGACTGCAATAAGGTCACCTCAGAGCCTCCTCTTCTCCAGGCTAAACAACCCCAGCTCCCTCAGCCGTTCCTCATAGGTCAGACCCTCCAGACCCTTCACCAGCTTGGTCGCCCTCCTCTGGACTCACTCCAACACCTCAACATCTTTCTTGAAGTGCGGGGCCCAGAACTGAACACAGTACTCAAGATGCGGCCTCACCAGCGCCAAGTACAGAGGGACGATCACTTCCCTAGACCGGCTGGCTACACTATTCCTAATAGAGGCCAGGATGCCATTGGCCTTCTTGGCCACCTGGGCACACTGCTGGCTCATGTTTAGCCGGCTGTCGATCAGCACCCCCAAGTCTCTTTCCTCCGGGCCGCTTTCTAATCACTCTTCCCCCAGCCTGTAGCGCTGCATGGGGTTGTTGCGGCCGAAGTGTAAGACCTGGCACTTGTTCTTGTTGAACCTCATGCCGTTGGTCTCGGCCCATCTATCTAACCTGTCCAGATCCCTCTGTAGGGCCTTCCTACCCTCCAGCAGATCGACACTCCCACCCCGCTTGGTGTCATCTGCAAATTTACTGAGGGTGCACTTAATCCCTACATCTAGATCATCTACAAAGATATTGAACAGCACCGGCCCCAGAACTGAGCCCTGGGGAACACCGCTAGTTTTCTTCCCTGTTTCTGCTTCAGTTTATTAAGCTCTGCATCATTGCCTGTATTTCAGTAGTTCTTTAAGACCAAGTTCCTTGAGCAAGACAGTACAACATCCACAAGTTTGTCTTAGCCTAGTTGTTCAAACCAGCTGAGTTGAAACCTGTCACGGTTTAAAGCTGGGCTGGCGATTAAACCTGCAGCAGACGCTCTCTGTTAACCCTCCCCCCCCACCCAAAGGGAAAGGGAAAGGGAAAAGGGAGAGAGACTTACGGGTTGGAAAGTTAAAACAGTTTTAATAAACCTATAATAATGAAAAAGAGTATAATAATAATATTGGAATAATCAAATATATACAAATATATATACAAAACCAAGATCGAGCTCCCCCGATGTCGGCAACGTCACCACCGGCACTGCAGGGCAGGCTCCGGGAAGGCCCAGGCTGGGCCTAGCGACGGTCGAGAGCTGGATTCAGGGATGCAGATCAGAATCGGGGGCAGCAGGAAAACAGTCGGAGTCCTCCTTGGACACCAGCCATAGCAGAAAAAACAAGAGCGAGCAAGAGGGGCGAGACCCTCGTGATCCCCCCGCTTTATACCGAGAATGACGTGTCTGGGATGGAATACCCTCGTTGGTCAATTTTGGGTCACCTGCCCTGTCTGCTCCCCCCTGCAGCTGCGACCCCCCCTTCAGCTTTTCACTTGTAAGCAGTGAGGAATCAGCAGTGACCTTGGTTTCTCTAAGAAAAAGTACAGCAAGAGCCTTACTGCACAACATCCCTACCGGTGCCTCAGCGATAACTACAAACTTCGAGCGTTATCAGTCCTGGAAGCAGACACTGTCTGCAAAAACATGCAGTTAGTTTCAGAAAGTGCAGTTATTTAGAGGAGACTTAGCTGAAAGTAAAAATCACTGAAAGGAAAATCGGCCTGGTTTAGGCCAAACCAGGACATTCCACCCCTTATTCCATACCATTCACGTCATACTCAGATCACCACTAACTTTTCATTTTAAAATATATACAGATAACATTAGTTTATGATTCATCTCTATACAAAAAAAAAAAAAAGTTCATCAAGTTCATTTAGTTCAGGATTGTGGGTTTCCATCTGGCTAGGAGTCTCTCAGGGCAGGAGACATGGTATGAGTTTTGTCACAGTTTGTGCCCACGGGTTGCAGGTTAAAGATGTCAGTCTCGAGGAGGTTACTGGACACCACTTGCAGCTAGCTCTATTCCCATCACCACTGCTTCAACCTGAAAGACACTTATGAACACTGTTAGTATTATGCAGCAATTAACATCATACAGTTCAGAATTAAGTATTCTCACCCAAGATCAGATCACCTTCAGGGACACATCGGACTCCACCATCCTGCAGCATCACCCACCAAGTACATCCAGGTCCTTGAGCAAAAGCAATCCCATGAACGGGTTTACCTTTGCCCGTAGCAGGAAGAACCCAGACAGTTTTTCCCAACAGATTCCTTTCATGCACCACAGGGACTTTATCCCCTTCTACTGTATGTAAAAGGTCTGACTGAGCAGGGCCAGCTCGGTTGATAGATCCCCTGGTGTTAACTAGCCAGGTAGCTTGTGCCAAATGCTTATCCCAGTTTTTAAAGGTTCCACCCCCCATTGCTTTCAGGGTAGTTTTTAACAGCCCATTGTATCGTTCAATTTTCCCAGATGCTGGTGCATGATAGGGGATATGATATACCCACTCGATGCCATGCTCTTTGGCCCAGTTATCTATGAGACTGTTTTTGAAATGAGTCCCATTGTCCGACTCAATTCTCTCTGGCGTGCCATGTCGCCACAAGATTTGCTTTTCAAGGCCCAGAATAGTGTTCCGGGCAGTGGCATGGGGCACAGAGTATGTTTCCAGCCATCCGGTGGTCGCCTCCACCATGGTAAGCACATAACGTTTACCCTGGTGGGTTTGAGGGAGTGTGATATAGTCAATTTGCCAGGCCTCCCCATATTTATATTTCAACCACCGCCCCCCATACCACAAAGGTTTTAACCGTTTGGCTTGCTTAATTGCGGCGCATGTTTCACAATCATGGATAACCTGTGCAATAGAGTCCATAGTTAAGTCCACCCCTCGGTCACGAGCCCATCTGTATGTTGCATCTCTTCCTTGATGACCTGAAGTGTCATGAGCCCACCGAGCTAAAAATAGTTCACCTTTATGTTCCCAGTCCAAATCTATTTGGAACACTTTAGCAGCCTGATCTGCTTGTTGGTTGTTTCGATGTTCCTCAGTTGCCCGACTTTTAGGTACGTGAGCATCTACATGACGTACCTTCACGACTAGTTTCTCTAGCCGAGTAGCAATATCTTGCCACAGTTCAGCAGCCCAAATAGGTTTACCTTTACGCTGCCAGTTGCTTCGCTTCCACTGCTTTAACCACCCCCACAAGGCATTTGCCACCATCCATGAGTCAGTATAAAGATACAGCCTTGGCCACTTTTCTCGTTCAGCAATGTCTAGAGCCAGCTGGATGGCTTTTACCTCTGCAAATTGACTTGATTCACCTTGTCCTTCTGTGGCTTCTGTGACTCGTCGTATGGGACTCCATACAGCAGCTTTCCACTTCCGATGCTTTCCTACAAGACGGCAGGATCCATCGGTGAACAGGGCATACTGCTTCTCATCCTCTGGTAGTTCATTATATGGTGGGGCTTCTTCAGCACGTGTCACCTCCTTTTCTGGTGGCATTCCGAAGTCTTTGCCTTCTGGCCAGTCCATGATCACTTCTAAGATTCCTGGGCGATTAGGGTTTCCTATTCGAGCCCTCTGTGTAATTAATGCAATCCATTTACTCCATGTAGCATCAGTTGCATGATGGGTAGTGGGAACCTTACCCTTGAACATCCAGCCTAGTACTGGTAATCGAGGTGCCAGGAGAAGTTGTGCCTCAGTACCAATTACCTCTGAAGCAGCTCTAACTCCTTCATATGCTGCCAGTATCTCTTTTTCAGTTGGGGTGTAATTGGCCTCGGAACCCTTGTATCCTCGACTCCAAAATCCTAGGGGTCGACCTCGAGTCTCCCCTGGTACTTTCTGCCAGAGGCTCCAGGTAGGACCATTGTCCCCAGCTGAGGTGTAGAGCACATTTTTAACATCTTGTCCCGTACGGACTGGTCCAAGGGCTACTGCATGCACAATCTCTTGTTTAATCTGTTCAAAGGCCTGTCGTTGTTCAGGACCCCACTGAAAATCATTCTTCTTTCTGGTCACTTGATAAAGAGGGCGTACAATCTGGCTGTAATCTGGAATATGCATTCTCCAGAAACCCACAACACCTAAAAAGGCTTGTGTTTCCTTTTTGTTAGTTGGTGGGGACATAGCTGTTATTTTGTTGACCACCTCTATCGGGATCTGGCGACGCCCATCTTGCCATTTAATCCCTAAAAACTGGATCTCCCGGGCAGGTCCCTTGACCTTGCCTCTTTTTATGGCAAAACCAGCTTTCAGAAGAATTTGGATTATTTTCTCCCCTTTGTCAAAAACTTCTGCTGCTGTATCACCCCATACAATGATGTCATCAATGTATTGCAAATGTTCTGGAGATCCACCCTTTTCTAGTGCAGTCTGGATCAGTCCATGGCAAATAGTAGGACTGTGTTTCCACCCCTGGGACAGTCGATTCCAGGTGTACTGGATACCTCTCCAGGTAAAAGCAAACTGTGGCCTGCACTTTGGTGCCAAAGGAATAGAGAAAAATGCATTAGCAATGTCTATGGTGGCGTACCACTTGGCTGCCTTTGACTCCAGTTCGTATTGAAGTTCTAGCATGTCTGGCACAGCAGCACTCAGCGGTGGCGTAACTTCATTTAGGCCACGATAGTCCACAGTTAATCTCCATTCTCCATCAGACTTTCGCACTGGCCATATAGGACTATTAAAGGGTGAGCGAGTCTTACTAATCACTCCTTGATTTTCTAATTGTCTAATCAGTTTATGAATGGGGATCAGGGAGTCTCGATTGGTGCGATATTGTCGTCGGTGCACTGTGGTAGTAGCAATTGGCACCTGTTGTTCTTCAACCTTCAGCAACCCCACAACAGAAGGATCCTCTGAGAGGCCAGGCAAGGTAGACAGCTGTTTAATGTCCTCAGTCTCTACAGCTGCTACACCAAAGGCCCATCTATACCCTTTTGGGTCCTTAAAATACCCTCTCTTGAGGTAGTCTATGCCAAGGATGCATGGAGCATCTGGGCCAGTCACAATGGGGTGCTTTTTCCATTCATTTTTAGTTAGGCTCACTTCGGCTTCCAATACAGATAACACTTGAGATCCTCCTGTTACTCCTGAAATACTGATAGGTTCTGCCCCTTTATGATCCGATGGCATTAGGGTGCACTGTGCACCAGTGTCTACCAAGGCTCGATACCTTTGTGGTTTTGATGTGCCAGGCCATCGAATCCACACAGTCCAATAAACTCGGTTGTCCCTTTCCTCCACCTGGCTGGAGGCAGGGACCCCCTAATCAAGAAATGGATTTGTGCTGCTCACAGGGACTGGACCTTCATTTCTCCTATTCACACTTTGGAAAAAGGAATTTGAGGCCCATCTACCCTGACTGGGGTCCTGCTCACTGGTAACTGGAGCAGCCATCCTCCTAGAAAAATTCTCTCTGGTATTTCTTTTAGCTTGCAACTCACGTACTCGTGCCTGTAGGGTACTGGTAGGTTGTCCATGCCATCTGTTCATGTCCTCCCCATAACCACGCAGGGCAAACCACAGGATACCTCGTGATGTGTTCCGTTTCCTTTGAGCTGGTCCTGTAGGAGGGTGTTTTCTCCTAACAGCTGCAACGCGTGCCTGTGTAGGTAGAGAGTCAAGTTTATTCTCGATCCTGGACAGTTTGTCTGACAGTTGTTTAAATGAGTCCTTGTTTTCCTTTGTCAGTTTTTCCACAGCCGAGACACGGGCCTGCAGTGGGGAAGAAATACTATCTTCATACTGTCGCATACAGTTAGCCATTTCATCCACACTAGGTCGTGCCATAGCATTTTCTCCCCAGACTAATATTGACAATGTATGGGTATATGTCGGTGGAGCATTCTTCACAACCTTCCGGAACATGGATCGGTTGCATTCCACTTCATCAGGATCTACAGGATCTACAATTTCCCGTGGGTGTCTATAAATGATCTCTTGCACAGCTAGTTGTCTAAGGTAGTTAATACCTTTTTCTATAGTGGTCCATTTGCTTAGGTGGCTCATAACATCATCTTTATAGGGATACCTGCTCTTTACAGCTGACAAGAGTCGCCTCCAGAGACTGATAGTGTTTGACTTTCTTGCAAGCGCCTTATCAATACCACCATCTCTGGACAGGGATCCCAGCTGTCTGGCTTCTCTGCCATCTAATTGCATGCTATCTGCCCCATTATCCCAGCATCGGAGCAGCCAGGTAATAATTGGCTCACCATCATAACGGCTGAAATCTTTCCTTATATTTCTCAGGTCCTTCAGGGATAAGGAGTGGTAGGTTATCTCTACATCCGAGTCCTCCTCCTGTGATAGTTCTGCTTTAGAACGACCTTTCTTCTGTAATGGGTCTGCTTTAAAATGACGATCAAGGGAACCCCCATCTGTGTCGGGCCCTGACTCTGCCTGAGAAGGGCCCTCACCTGGGTCATGTGATGGCTCTGCCTTAGAAGGCTCTGAGTCATCATCCTCCTCTTCACGAGCTGATTTCTTTCTGTATTTCTTCCTGGTTACAGGAGCAATTGGTACAGATTCGTTAGATGCTGGACTCTGAGTAGATGCAGTGGCTGTCGTGGGAGTGCTGAGACTCGTTAGAGTCTGAGTAGCTGCAGTGGCCATCTTGGGGGGTGTAGCAGCTGTGGTACAGGCTGCCGAGGTTTCAGTGGATTTAGTGGCTGTAGCGGCAGCACACGCTGTAGGATCTGAGGTGGCTGCACAACATCTACAACTGTCCCTGCACCGATATTTAATCTTATCCCACATCAGAAACACATTCAGGACAACCGAAAATAAAAACATGCCACCTAGACAGCACCATCCTAATTTCACAAAATCTAGAGGAATCAGCTTGGCAGAAAAGGAGAAGGTACTATTTCCCGAAGTAAAATTGGAAGTGTAATCATTAACATAATCAGCTAAAGGACGCCTGGAGCGTGCAGATGAAGTCGCTGCTACTGATTCGCGATTAAAACTGCCCATCATTGTGTTATAGAGATAAGAGATCGGAATAGTAACTGCCCAGTTTATCACAGCATAAATCAGTATCAAACCCCATACCAAAACAATACATTTCGACCAGCGCCCACTGCTAAACCGCATGTAAACATTCATAAGAAGCAAACAATAACACAGTGCCCACGGCAGGTAAGGCATCATTGCAATACTCAACTGTGAAAGAAACTCTATAAAAAGACGAGATAACACAGTACTCAAAAATGACATCAGCATCTTCCCTATCTGTTTTAATTTCCAACCCCTCGTAAATCTCAAAGGAAGAAATCTGATACTCTCTCAGCTGAGCTCTCCGGGTCTCCTCCCGCCGGAGCCGGGATTCGACTTATCAGAGGAACCTGTTGGAGCTTCTCTCGAGCCCCACGTTGGGCGCCAATAAATCTGTCACGGTTTAAAGCTGGGCTGGCGATTAAACCTGCAGCAGACGCTCTCTGTTAACCCTCCCCCCCCACCCAAAGGGAAAGGGAAAGGGAAAAGGGAGAGAGACTTACGGGTTGGAAAGTTAAAACAGTTTTAATAAACCTATAATAATGAAAAAGAGTATAATAATAATATTGGAATAATCAAATATATACAAATATATATACAAAACCAAGATCGAGCTCCCCCGATGTCGGCAACGTCACCACCGGCACTGCAGGGCAGGCTCCGGGAAGGCCCAGGCTGGGCCTAGCGACGGTCGAGAGCTGGATTCAGGGATGCAGATCAGAATCGGGGGCAGCAGGAAAACAGTCGGAGTCCTCCTTGGACACCAGCCATAGCAGAAAAAACAAGAGCGAGCAAGAGGGGCGAGACCCTCGTGATCCCCCCGCTTTATACCGAGAATGACGTGTCTGGGATGGAATACCCTCGTTGGTCAATTTTGGGTCACCTGCCCTGTCTGCTCCCCCCTGCAGCTGCGACCCCCCCTTCAGCTTTTCACTTGTAAGCAGTGAGGAATCAGCAGTGACCTTGGTTTCTCTAAGAAAAAGTACAGCAAGAGCCTTACTGCACAACATCCCTACCGGTGCCTCAGCGATAACTACAAACTTCGAGCGTTATCAGTCCTGGAAGCAGACACTGTCTGCAAAAACATGCAGTTAGTTTCAGAAAGTGCAGTTATTTAGAGGAGACTTAGCTGAAAGTAAAAATCACTGAAAGGAAAATCGGCCTGGTTTAGGCCAAACCAGGACATTCCACCCCTTATCCCAACATGGGCCAGAGATGGACCAGAAGGAAAACTAATTTTAAAAAGTGTTTCACGAAGTCATGCTGTTTAGAGAGCTATGCTGAACTACCCAGTAACACAGGCAAAAGAAATATATTTTACATTGGAGTATCTGTTAGAGGAGAGCCAAATCCAGCTGCCCAACAGAGGCAAGGATGACACGGCTCCATATCCGCAGGACCAACAAGTAGTGAACCCAAGCAAGTGTTCCCAGTAGGCACACAAACTCACATATACAATACACATGCACATATAAACATATCCGACCACACAGATCACAGACAGACGCACAGAGCATTCACATGAACACTGTACCAAGGGCCTCATCCTACTCCTTTCTCAGGCAGAGCAGGATGAAGGTCAATTAGTGCAAAATTTATCCATATGTGTAACAGGATTGCCCCCAGAAGCTGGGCTTACTCTCTCTAGCTGCCTCTGGATTCCTGTCTCCCCAGTTGCTGTCACCTGGACATACGAGCCCCCGAGACCACAATCCCACTCCAGACCCCTCTTGCTAGCACAAGCTTGCACACATACACACACACACACACACACACAAACATTGACACACCACAGATTCCCCAGGAGCTGGTCTTGGACACATGTTCCACCCAGAAGGTGTTCCTGGATCCTTGTTCTCCCCATGTGCCTCATCCCTAAACACAAACACAGACAGTCCCTCCGGCAGCTGGCCTTGGGTCCCTCTGATAGCCAGCTCCTCCTGTGGTCCTACTCTTAGAGACACACCTCTCCAGCTCCCAGGCCACTTCACCTATTTGCCAGGTAGTCTGGCTTGATCTTTGCTAGTGATCACACTATTGGCAGAACTTTAACCACCTATTTCCTTCTTAAGTCTCTAAGAGACTCCATCATATAGATGTAAAGACTGACATTTTTTAACATTACAGCCCTCTGTCCTTTAAGCTTATCAAATGGGTTCCTGTCGTTTTCTACATCGAATAGTGTTTCTATTTCTCTTTCTTTCTTATTTTTACTTTCTTGAAAGTGCTTCAGTAAGAGGTAGGACATAAAAAGCAAGTGTGGGAGTCTTTAGATCTAAGGAAAAACCTGAGACTAAAGATTTAGACATGCACATCGAAAACTTATCTAACATCCATCAAATAAAAAACAGTATATGAAAAAAAAACCCCACATCCTTATTCATATTTCTTCTCCTTTCCTTGTTTCTTTTGTTTGCTTCTTTACTAACACGAAAAACAGAAAATCTCTAGGCCTTCTTACTCCATTAAAGCCATGTCTGGAACATAGTACTTTAGATACTATGAACAATATATAAACATCCTTTTACGTTGTGATAACAAGCTTCAAACTGCATAAAGTTTCCTCAGACCAAGTTAGTGAATTGTTTAGATATATAAACTAAGGAAAGTCAGATGCATAAGAATAGTATTTCAAACCCTACCTTTTGAATGTATTAAGGCTTAAACAATCTGATAGGAAATATCATAAAGACTTCTGGAAAGTAAGGGGTGCTCTTCAGCCTTTGCAAAATAGCTTCATAGCTAGAGCAATCTAGACTATAGAAAACAGTATGTTAGTTTCCCTGCCAACCTGCAGAAATGCATAACTACAGCTTCCACTTTTCAGGAATTTTTCCTGATATCACAGGGAAATAAGGAGGGGACTGTACCTACTTAATATTTTAAAGAGGTCAAAGAGAAGCCATGCAGGAGAGGATGAATACATCCTCTAGGGCATCAAGAAGGAAGCAGCTTATCTGGTTCTTAGCCTTATCCTCTCAGTGGACTTCTTTATTTTGTATTAAATAATCATCAACTAAAATGCAAGTATATTCACTAGCTCCAGCTTTAGAGTTTGCCAGTCAAATATTCTTACCTTTGCACTGTTTTAGACTCTTGCTTCTTCAGCTTCTTGGACCAAAATTCTTGACTTAAAACCAACATACTCATGAAGACTATTCTATGTTTCAGTCTTTCGTGTTTTCCAAGAAGGCACTGATAGCTATATTATAACAAAAGCCTGCATGGTTATTCATTCAAGGAAGATACAGAGTTTTTTTAAAAAATGCATCCTTTTTGCATTGCTAGTTAAGTCAATTAAATTTATGCTATGCTTGAAACTGTAGCAATAAATTAAAAGATGACAAATGTGTTTCATAATTTTAACCAGCTTCTGGGGCCTTTATGTTCATGTCCTGGTTGCTGAGTGCAACAGAAAAATCAGAAGAAATATCGAAGTAGAGAGATATTATGGCATTCACCCTACTGGAATGCATACCCTAGGGAAAAAAAAAAAAGAAAAAAAAAATAAGGTCTACTGTCATTTAGTTGTATTCTTTTAAAATATAAAAATTTTAGTTACAAAGAAAATAAAGTATAATGTGTCACATCTAAATCTTTTGATCACATTTTAATAAATATTAAAATAGAAAATAAGAATATTTCCAAATTTCTAAAGGCAACTTCTATGGCTCTTTACTATTTTACAGCTTAAAAATTAAAACATGTATTTTATAGGTAGTTTCTTGTTTACATCAAGAACGAGGCAAAACCAGAACACCTCAATTTATTATTAGGCCTACCTATTTAAAGTTAACCTAATTTCATCTTGGTCTATATAGGAAGACATTCAGACAGAAGTAATTTGTACAAGTGAAAATGTGTCTCTTTAAGCAAATAGAAATGCATAGCTGAAATTCTTTGACCTAAACAGTGCTGAAAATCTCACAAAAATTTGTACACTCAAAAAGTCTTTTGAATCTGCTGGTTTTTCCATTCTGTGGAACTTCCATATAGAACTTTCATTTAGCATTTAAAAAATATTCAGTTTAAATTAATGCATTATCTCTAACTATATTCCTCTTACAAATATTAAAGATTAAACCATGTCTTCTGGCTAAATTTAATAATAAACTGAATGGCAGTAATGAAGTTTTATATTGATGGAGAAGTAAAAAATGAGGAAGAGACAGGAGATGAAGGAAGTACATCAGTGATGGCAAAAATGCAGGAGATATATTAATGACTGCTTCTTTTAGTCTGAGCTAAAGCTCTGAATTTTTCACTTTCTCAAGATAAAAATTTAAATACACATATATCTTATACCACCAGGGGAATCCCCTTTAAATTTAGCTGGAATTCTGTTAAATATTTAAGGTGACACTCATTCTATTCATTACGCTGCACTGAGTTAAACCTAACATCAGGGAAAAGTTTAGAACACTGCTGCTACTCTGGATTTACACTTCTGTAACTGAGAGAAGATTTTTGGCACATGGACTTTCAGTATGCTTCAGTCAGCCACTTCACATAGCTTCTGTAAGTTCTTTTAGACATAGAATAAGCTCAACGTTTTCTAAAGATACATTTTTTTTTTAATATTCAGAGGTTCTACAGATTGATTAACAATGGACACTCAATCAACAATGGATACTTATCAATGAATAATGACCCATCTGTTTCTCTTTCACTGATTTGGGAGTCCGATTTTTGATTTGTTAATGGGTTCATTAATAGGCTGGTTAATGGGTTACCAGAAGGTTGCATCCTCATTTCTTTTTTTATTGTTAATTTAAGCGTTCTTTTTTTTATAGCAATAATAATAATTAAAAAAACTAAAACATTTAAATTTTAAAAAATTTGGAGGAAAAATAAAAATATGGAAATTATGTGAAAAAAAAAGAAAATCTTTCAACATAAGAGTAAAACAAATAGGAGCTACAACTTAGTAGGGGTTTTAAAAAAAGAAAAGGTAATTTCTGTGGAAGAAGGAACATCTAAAAAAAATAAGAGAGGCAAAATAATGAAAAATCTGAATGCTCATCTTCAGGTAGCTTGCTTTATAAAGAAAACACAAGACCACAGTTTCACTAATACTACAAAAATTGAAGTGTAATCTATAACTTTTCAGGACATTAAAAGCAACACAATTGGCAAACTGTCCTACAAATCTAACTTGGGTTGTAGGGTTGAAGAAAGTTTTTAATAAAGATTACCGTTTTTTCTCACAAGTCAGCATGCATTTATGTGTTTTAAAATGTGGATAAAATGTACAGAAATATACTCTAGCAGCATGAATTCCTTTATCCTACTAGAATAAGGCCAAAAAAGAACAGAATATCTTTTTCTTTCACCATGGATATTACACTAATTCTAGAAAACTGAGAGTTGCATTTTTTATATTTTTAGATAAAAAGAGAATTGAATTCATACAGGCTTTTAGATCTCCAGCCATCAGTTTCAATGTGTTCCTTTTGTTTTTCATGTTTCTTGTTTACCATTGAATTTGACGAGCTAGACTTAACTGAATAGTATGATTTAATATGGAATTGTGTATAACTGACATGGTAAATGGATATTTTTGAAGAGAAATTTTAGCGGTTTATTTCTCAATGCTGACACTAATCAAGTATGGTATAGTAATAACAATAATAGCAATAGTGAACAATAGTGGAAAATAAATAGTATGGAACACTTACAGGAGAAGTCTTTATGAGCAGTGTACAAGTATAAATAAGAGATTGTGTTATAAATGCACAGTCTGAATTTTAGGTTTTCTAGAACCTGTAAAAGTTGTCATATAGGTCATTGCCTATGGTTTCCCTTTTTATTTAGCTGCTTGCGTCATTGCTTAACAGTAACAATAGTGTTCTGCAGCAAACTTAGTAGCTTTTTTTTTTTTTTTCCAAAATAAAGGTGTTAATGCATTCAAAATTAAGACACCTAAATGTAAAGCTCTACATGAAGGTGTCTACATACAAGTTAGGGGTGAAAGTTCCAATGTTTGCATCATTTTATATACCTTGGCATCCAGGTGTCTTTCCAGATTCATACAGGGTCTTGAACTTGTAAAAGCAATCTTGGCCTACATCACTAAAGACAATTCCAGTTAAAGGACAGCTGTATTTAGAGTATACAAGGCACTTGAAAGAGCTCAGCCATGATTATGAAAGGTGAACTGAAATTGGACTGAGGCGGGCTACTGTAAAAATTGAGAAATGGACAGTTTTACAGGAAGAAATTAAAAGTTTTTCTTTCTTAACCTATTAAAATGAAATACAGGAGGGATGCACTTTGAAAATATAAATGCATTCTTCAGATGAGCATGATGAAAAACAAAAAACTTTTTCTCTGGCCTTGAAGAGGCAGAAAAGCAAAATAAGGAATTCATTCACTACTTCCCATTGGCAAGCAGGTGTCCAGCCATCTCCAGGGAAGCAGGGCTTCATCACATCTAATGGTTACTTAGGAAGATAAATGCCCTAAAACCAAACGTCCCTCCCTTCCTTCTTCTTCCCCCAGCTTTTATTGCTAAGCATGATGTCATATGGTATGGAATATCCTTTTGGTCAGTTGGGGTCAGCTGTCCCAGCTGTGTCCCCTCCCAGCTGCCTGTGCACCCCCAACCTACTTGCTAGGTATTTTCAGAAGCTACATTTTTATACATTCTATGTCAATGCATAAATATATAAAAACTCTACAAATAAATGTTCTCATTCTGATGCAATGTCATCTGAAATTCTTTGAGGTGACATAGCAGTACTAGTTTGAACCCATAGAAATAGCAAACAGCTTCCAGCAAGTGCAAAGCAGTAAGCTGATTATTATAATCACGTCTTAAGGTTTCGGGAGAAGCTATGTAGTCTAAGTGTTCTGATATGATGTCCTTTGAAACACTAGTTATATAGACTGGCCTGTCAAAATAACATGTAAACAACTATGACTGTCCATCACATCATATTATTGTGTTCTATTATTGTTGTTCAATCACATCAAATTATTGTCGCATTACACCATGATGATATTAAGGCTTTTAACATCCTGCTAATATAGCAAAACTTTTAAATAGTAAAATATTGCAAAGAAATGTTTTTTTGAACTTGCCATAAAATGTTGACCTCTTTTTTTTTTTTTTCATGGACTACTTTGTGCGTGTAAGAAGGATTTGAATTATTCTGGACTTTGAAAGTTTTTTAAAGAAATGACAAAAAGTAAATAAAGACCATCAGTATCCTCATAGATAATGGAAAACTTATTGAGGCACATTGCGGCAGAACCAGTTCCCTCCATCTAAAAAGGATGTGACAGTGGCAGTGAAAGATGTTATACCTGTATGAGTCAATGAGATGTACTTTGAGAAAATTCCACTGCAAATATAAATACTAAAGCACCAGGAAAAAAAAACAAAAACAAAAACAAACAACAGAAAAACAACACAGCAGATGTAACAGTCAAGGAACAGTGTTTCCATGGAAATATACAGATATTGAGAGAAAAAATACACCACCCCCCCCAAAAAAAAAAAAAAAAAAAGAAATGATGCTAAGAGCAATTACAGGAAATTGAAAGACAACCAACTTTCATTAAGAACTGAGGTACCTATTACTTTTAAAAAATAATTAGAGGAAAACCTATAGGACATAAAAAAGACATATTTATAAATATTTAATCATCTTATGAAAATAATAGAGAATTGTATTTTCCAGCATGTCTTCTTTGGGAAAGATTTCTAAAACCTATAGAAATATAATAGCACTCTCTATTAAATTACAGGTTTTCTACAGTAATTTCTTAAGAACTGTCATAAACTTCAATAAATCCTTCTGGCTTCTATGAAAGTCTGTACAATTTTTCATTAAAGCTTTGTATGTAGATATGTCAAAGAGTTTCCAATATCATTGAAATACTATGTGTTTTGAAAAGGTTGATTCATGGATTAGACTCAGCAGCAGAACTCATGTGAAATACATAGAGGACTTAGATATAAAGGAAAGTTACATTTGGTCTATATCAATGGAAATTTGACCTAGACCTGATTTTCTACATACATTTTGTCTTTCTGTCTCCTATAAGTGCCAGTTGCAGACAGATGACAGAAATGTAGTACTCTTGTTATACAGGTAATTCGTTCACTACTTTGCTGCTCACAAATGTGAAGAATTTCTTTCAAAGCACTGCATCCTTCACAGAAACAGAAAAGAAACAGTTTTCCATACTTCCCCTTACTTACACCTTGCTCACACAATTTCATGTTTTTTTATATAAAAGTTATGATGATCCTTTAGTTCTCATGGAAAAAAAAAAAAAGCAACAAAAAGTTTGCTTCCTTTTGGTTAAACTGAACATTTCTGATTAAATTCAGATTCCCTTGAAAAAGAAGCTTTGAATGAGATTAATGATCATTTTTGGTCTTTGAAAGAAAATGAGCTTCTGTACAAGACAGAAAATTGTTTGTATGATATAACAGACTGAGAAAAAAAATGTAATTATAGGTTTCTTATCCTTTAGCAGAGGCACTCAATCCTGCTCTCAAAGGAGCAAGGAAGACAACACCAGTGAATCTGAATATCTCTTAGCTGCTTTTTGTGTCCTAGTAATAGACCCAGCTTTTAGAAAATAGCCACTAATTGCATATTGCTGATTAATATTCTTTGAAGGCTTTTTTTCTTCTTTCCTTTAATCAGTTTGCTCACATAACATTGCCCCTGATTCATATTTTATCTAGAGAAAACCAAAAGCACACAGAGTAAAAATACTGTCGAGAGACAATTAAAAAATAAAAGGATTTATCTCACCGAAATTCAGGTATCCAAAAATCTCTCCTCTAGTTATTCAGATTTCTTCTACAGTTAATGAAGAAACAGAATAACCCTTCAGGGAATGACTTCTTCCACCTACATGTGCTACAAGGATGAACAACTTGATGGAGATACCTCTCTCTCTCCATTACCAGTGGAAGCAGCTTCCATCAATAACTTCAACTAGACACATGACTTTTAGATGGCTAAAATTAGATGAGAAGAATCCTATCACAGGCAACAGTAAACATGTGTTTGAAATCTTTTTATTCTTTAGATCTGTGGTGCCTGAATTTTGACTGCACATGGTGCTTCTGTCTACTCAGAATCTAAAACCTGGAACAGGTAGGCCCATACAAGAAAGATCAGCATCCTGGTTTCGTGGGGATAAAATTTATAGAATCAAGTTTCTGTTAGATTTTATTTCAGTTTGTGGCCAGCCATGGTGATCAAGCCCATTAGCAGTTAAATCTGGGGCAGCTGACCCAGGCTGGCCTACAGGTGTATTCTGTATCATTAACATTCAAGTTCACTATAAAAGGTGAAAGCTTGAGGAGGAGGGGTGGTTTTTTTGTTTGTTTGTTTTGGGGTTTTGTCTGTTTGTTTGTTTGTTTTTGGGGGGGGGGGGGTGTGGTTAGTTTTTTTTTCTTCTTCTTTCTTTTCCTCTCTCCTCCTTTTCTCTGCTCTTTTCTCTCCTTCCTCTTTCTCCTTCTCAGTGATTGCCACTCCTGGAGTGACTTGCCACAACCCTCTGGGCTAAGTATAATTTTGTGTGTTTTGTACTAACATTGATATTGGTTTCATTATTTTATTAAATCTGTTTAAAGCTTATCTCATGAGTCTCCCTTCTTTTCCCAATTCTCTTTCTTGGTTGGGGAAGGGACATTGGGTGACAGAACAACTGCTTATTGTTTAGCCCTGGGTATGGGCTAAACAGAGACAATCAGCCCTAGTAGACCTCTGTCATATCTTGTAAATTCAAAAGGCAAAAAAAAAAAAAAACACTAATGTTTCCTTGGTGTTTCAAAGGTGGTAGTATAATTAAATATCCAAGTCAATAACTGGGTGTTTTGCTTTGCAAACTTAAGAGGTGATAGTATAATGTACTGAACAACTTTTTATAATAAAATTCAAAAGGATGAGATAGCCCATAATGATTTTGATTTTCAGATTTTTCTGACTAATACAGAAAGTATTAGAATAATAAATAAGGCTTTTAACTAGTTTGAAGTCTCTTTCAGACCTTTGAAAACTCATAATAGAAAAAAAGTCTTTCCTGGACAAATTAAAATATATCCTTTTTCCCACCAGTAAATGACCAAAAGGAAAAGAAAATCAAAACCACTTGATACATATTATAGAAAATCAGAATCTTTCAGTTTTTTAAATATATCATCAAGAAAAGAGAAATTTAAGGGAAAGAAATTTGGTACCTTTCCTGAGGATTTTGAGGATATTATATCTCATTTGGTCATAGTTTTTCTTTAGAAAAACTCTAAATATTCTTATCCTATAGAGAGCTGGTTTTAGATAAAAGTTGCACATTTTAGTTGAAGAATAATAAATGAATCTCTCTTAAACACCTTTGATCTAAGGGTTGATAGAACAATAAACCAATTCTCTCCTCATTTATCTTTTTATTGATAATCTTGTTGCCTGATTATTTCTCAATTATATCTGGTCTCCAAGTTCTTTATATATACCATTCCTGGGATTTCTGGGTTTATTTTTTGTTTCTTTGTTAGTTGTTTGTTTGTTTTTTGTTTTTTTTTTTCCCTGTCACTTGAATTATTATCTTCTTCAAATAGAGTCTTTTATAACCATATATTAAAAGCTATCTTCCTGACATTGTATTATTTCCTCATCAAACTACTTTTCTGCAATATCTAACCACTAGAGTTGCTTTGTTGTTTTGTTTTGTTTTTTGTTTTGGTTTAGTTTGGTTTGGTTTTTACCATGGCATTGTCAATCTGTTCTGTTAACAGTAACTTTTACTCCCTGACTTCAAAACCAGAATAATGACAATAATAGCTATGTCAAGGATATGGCAACAGACCAAAAAGGTAAATATTTAATGAAGCTGGTAAGAAAACAAAAGGTCTGTTGTAAACTCTACATGAAAGACTGAGAATCATTTAATAAAGAAACAGATTAAATGAAAAGTCGTTGGTGTGTTTTGCACTTCTGTAGTTACCACAGTAGCATGGAATGGGGTTCCTCATGAGCTTCACCCAAATGTCACAACCTTAAGGAGATCTTGATTTTGAAGAATAAATTCTATATAGAACTCCAAAGGACATCTACAAGAGTAGATGAGTGACGTGGAGGGGACTCAGCTTCTTCAGTATTGCTTCCAGAACACCATTCTAAGTTGCCCTAGGCTATCTGAAACCTACACATGGCTGGACCAGCAGAGAGGAGCTAAAGAAGACAGGGCATGAGACAGAATGTGAGACAGAACCTAAAGGAGACCCAAGCCCTGTGGAGTAGCAGCTAGGGGACTCACAGTACATCTTGACTCTTTAAATTAATCACATTAAATGTAAATTCTGGTGATAAAATAAGAGGCAATTAGCAACATATTGTAGCTGATTTTCACTATGAGAAGGATGATATGTCTTAAGTTGGTATCAACTTTGAGCTTTGAAGTGCTAGACACAAGGCAGAGAAAGGCCATGGACAGAATTGAAAGCAATTTAATTTCTAAAACAGGATTTGAACAGTCTTGATAAAACTGAAACTATTTACTACAGCACTAGGCCCGGAACCAAATATCTGTGAAGTTAAATCCATCCGAGAAGTTGTAAGGTCACTTGGAGAGTCAATAGTGTACGGTAGTGACCTTACCATTTGTTGCCGCTTGTCTGTGGCAAGCTCCGTTCAGTTGCTGGCTGGCCTGAGGCTATCCGCACCCCAGGGCCATTGAGCACAAACACCAATGTGAGGATGCAACAAATGGCGTTTATTTAACTGTGCAACAGCCTTATATAGTCGTCTTGTCTCGTACGAACTCGTGCGATACTTGCACTTCCTGCTCCTTTTGCCACGCCTACCTTTCCGTTAAAGCCCGAGCTTTTCCAGTCGCCGTACCCTAATCTACCAACACCTTTCTGCAGAAAAAATGCAAATTTAACCACAATTTTTACAGTTCCAACTACTGTAAATTCTTTTTAGTAGTTCCAACTACTAAAATTCTTATTTAAATGCCATCTAGATATCATTTATCAGTGAACAACTAATCAACTGCCTGGTGCTGAACATGAGGGGTGACCTCATTAATGTTTACAAATATGGAAAGGGCAAGTGTCATGAGGATGGAGCCAGGCTCTTCTCAGTGACATCCATTGACAGGACAAGGGGCAACGAGTGCAAGCTGGAACACAGGAGGTTCCACATAAATAGGAGGAAAAACTTCTTTACAGTGAGGGTAACTGAACACTGGAACAGGCTGCCCAGAGAGGTTGTGGAGTCTCCTTCTCTGGAGACATTCAAAACCCGCCTGGTCGCGTTCCTGTGTGACATGATCTAGGTAATGCTGCTCCAGCAGGGGGATTGGACTAGAAGATCTTTCGAGGTCCCTTCCAAACCCTAACATTCTGTGATTCTGTGATTTTCTAGTTTGTTTTTTTTTTTTGTCTTTTGACTGCAATTACATACCTCTCAGAGAACAAGTACTTTGAAAAAAAAACAGTCTATCAATATATGGATCCCTGGTGGTAGAAAGCATATTATTAAAGGTGTGAGCAGATGACAAACTAAATTGGAATGGTTAATCATGCTAATTGCTCATGTACCTCATTTCTAGAAAAGAATTTCTAACATGAATATCACTCATGATTCTGTGCATATTTCTGGCAGAAGTGCAAATGGTCATGAATTTACATGTGAAATTTATGAAGCTATGCCAGATTATCCTCCACCACCCAAGGCTTTTTGTTTTTTAATACTAAAAAAGCAGAAGAGTGATAAATTGGCAAGGACATTCTCTGCCTTACTGTTGTCCTCCTTCCTCCTCTGTTATTTCCAGCAAACCTGCAATTCTCTAAGCAGATAGTTTTGCAAGTGTAAACTGTTACTGAATGAATATGGATTTACTCAACCAAACATATACCAATTTTTATATAGGGTTCTACTAACAAAAAATGCAGTCATGAAATGCTAGAAATAACTAATGTTAATAAATAAGTACAGAAGGGCAATTTACATATTTTACATTTCTTCCACAATTTCACTATGTACACCCTTAGCTATCCACATATTCCCTTAAATACTGATCACATGACTTTTACAGAGACAGTCTTTATAAATGATCTTGTTATTTTACAAAGAAGACGGTTTTCTTAAATGGAATTTACTGTGGGATTTCTGTTGGGTTTTGTTGTTGCTGTCTTTAGCACAGCATATTGATCTTGGTAGAAATGAATTAACTGGGATATAAACAAATGAATCGTAAGTGAATGCTGGCATTGTGCAGCACTGATGTGGAGAGGGGAAAAATTTAAATAAAAAGTCTTAACTCTCTCCTCTTCAGGTTCTGCTAGAGCTGTCTGATATGTTACAAAGTTTTGTGACTTACATGGAAACTCATTTTGATCAGTGTTATTCAGCCTATGTTCAGTATTCCATGGCAGAAGGCTGTGAGGCAAGATGTACTCAATTTTGTTTTGGTTGAATAAAGGTCCATATTTTATCAGAACTTGGATTTCTTCCCATTAGAAAAACTCTGAGAAGACTACATTGTTTTTCATTTCACTTTATTGAAATAATAATAATACTAATAAAAGACTAGTATTTCTGGTCTGATTCCATTCACAGCTGGAAATTCTTCAATAATAGCCTTTCTATCAGTATTTTTTCATTTTTGGATCTTGGTCACAGATATGATTGTTAACAGGAAATTAAAAGCAAAGGCAAAGAATTAAGAATCTCCAGAGTGCCTACTGATGCAGAATTAACTTAAGTCGTGGTTCAATCTTCATTTACCCTGTTGCATTATATTATATCCAGTATTTAAAAGAAATTTTGGCACAGGCTTTCAATTTTTAAATGTACTCGCAATGTGGTCACTTAGGAAAGGATTAATGTATTTTATCTTGAGTTGCCTCAGAGGCAGCCATTCAGGATCTGTCTTCAGTCAATGGAAAAATCTAGAAACTACTAAGAAGATATTGATCTTATTCTGTGCTCTGAATCACTTTCTGATCTAATTCATAATTGATCTAAATTAGATGAGCTGAATCTTGGATGATTTGTTGCTGTGAAATACAGATAAAATATTTGGTTATATGTAAGTCTGCGATCTTAGACTTTGAAAACTAGTTGCTTAAATCCCTCCTTAGGCACTAGATTTCAAAAGCATTGCTTGGATGCTCAAGTTTGTGGATTCTGTCCTAAGACTTGCTAGGTGTCTTAATACAATTGTAAACTAGAACATGAACAGGTAACCAGATTTGAAAATGTCTCTTCTAAAATGCTGGGTTGAAAGCTCTTTTTATGATGTTGGAATAAACGCAACAACTAAAATGTGTTGCATGTTGATTGGGATGCATATAGCCCATAAAAAGAAAACAGATGTCTGTCTAAAAAAAAAAAAAAGCTTAGGAAGGACAGACTTTGAGAATTCTGAATGTTCGCATCCCTACAAAACTCCAGGGAAATAATTGTCAAAAATAACAACAGAAGAGTAACAGATGGGGCAAGCTGGCCTGCAAAAAAACCCCACCTCTATCTCAACGACTCTTAAAATCGGTCCTGAAGATTAGCTTATGCCAAAGTCTTAGCTGCTCATCCATTTAAGGGTCTAGATGATTAGGCATAAACTGGAGATAGGTCTGGGTTTTGTTATGGGTGTAGTCCTGATCCCTGACTGTTCAGAATGGGGGACCTATATACTGGCTTGGGTTTCTTTCCAGTAGGAACCATAAGACATGGAGTAATGCCCTGTACTTGAGTCTCGTCCCAACACAGATTCAAGGTAGAGACATAATATCTGTCTGTCCTGGGATAGATGTGGGATCTGGAGCACCATCAGGATCTCTGCTTCTTGGAACTATACATTAAGATTTTGAGACTTCAGTGGCAAATAGTAAAACTTTACAACCTCAGCTATTTAAATTTCCTAAGAGACATTGCAGTTAAAAGTCTTGGGCATTAACTGCATATGCACTTCTCTACTAAACAGGAACCAAATCACTTAAAAAGGAAATATCTTAGAAATACCTTCCTATCAGAACTCTGAATATGAAGATGCTCTAATTCTTCGGCTAATAGGTTCCATAACTAGGACTAGTGTTTTATCATTTCAGGGGTAAAATTACCTAAAAAAAAAAGGAAACTATATATACAAAATGAAAATGTCCTTATTGAATTCAAATATAATGCAAGAGAGAGCCCTACTGGCAGAGCTTAATAAATACAATCACTATTTTAGTAGCCTAAGTAAATAATTTACCTTATAATAAACAGTAGTGAAACACACATCCTGGAATATTTTCCTCTTTGTATCCTCCTTCACTTTAGATGGTTCATTGAGAAATCTAAAAATAGGTTCATACAGCATGGGTGCTTCATATCCCCTTGCCCACGTTAGTAGTGCTATGACATAACATCCTCCTCGATGGAATAAACAGACTATGAAATATTTTACCACAAGAACATAGGTGAGCCCTCCCATCCTGCACTTGGGTGCTCTAAAAATATGAGGGTAAATGTGAACTTTTAAGTTGCTAATCACTCTGTATTGAAGCTCCAGGAAGTTTTAGAAGAGCAGAAATAATGCACCTAGATAAAAATGTTGAAGGCTGAAAAGGGAATCCTTTGTTGCTTCTATGGGCAGCAAGGAATATAAAAAATATCTATTCAGTTTGACTAAAGCATCTAAACTGTAGCTTTCTGCAGTACATTTCTGTCATGTGTGGGTGGTGTTAGGAGTGGCAGGTATTCCAGCAAATTTTACATGTAGTTAAATTGGTTCCTCTGTATAATAACAAGAAAAATACCAAGAGCACTTGGATTTGAATAAAGCTGTAGTAAGCAGGCCAGCATCAAATCTAAATGAAGGTGAGTGCAAACAGGGTACCATGTGTACAATAAAGAATTAATTACTGGAGGAAAAGAAGAAAAAAAGAAGAAGAGAAGCTTGTCTCATTTTAAGTTACGATTTAGGAGACATATATTGATCTCACTCAAAAGCTTATGAAGCAATCACTACAAGTGAAAAATTTGAGACTGGAGTGGACGTGAAAAGATTTTTTCATACCTATGCATTGTCCATTTTTTTAATCTTCCTTCAAAGCATCTGTGATAGCCAGTAAAAAGCAGGTGTGCTATTAAATCCTTTAAGTTTTATAGAATATTAATGTCCTAAACTTATTAATTCAGTAGTTAAAACTAGGCATCTAGTACAATATGAGACACTGTGAGAAATCCATAGTACCTGCATGAGTTTGACAGACTTGACAAAGAACATACAGGAGATCCACAGCCATCTGGAGCACCAGGTGAAGGGAGTATAAAATACCTTACAGTCTCCCAAATCACACTAAAAATCTTTTTTTAAGGTTTAAGATACTTCTGTGCAAAGGTGTCTAAGGTTTTATTACAATTCAGTGGAGAGCTGAGGGAAGAATCTGTTACCTAAATGTAAACAGCTCCATGAAAAGATGCCTCAGGGTATCCTGTCTGGCTTCTGGCTGCTGGTCCATAGAGTGCAGATCTCCCTGGATCATACCTGCTGGCCCTCTGCAGATGTCCCAGACATCCCAAGACATCACAAATAACACTAGCAACCTATATTTAGACAAATGGATCAAGTTCCTTCTCAGTACTGACAGTGGAGACTAGAAAGCAATCTAGCTCATCTGGCAAGAGGCATTTACATCTGGAAAGGAAAAAAGCCCTCAGAATTGACAACTGTATTGGCTGAATTCTCCCTGATTATAATAGTAGTTTAGATTAATTAATGACTGGTTTAGTAATCTTTAGCTGTTTGTTCATTAGGAAAATAAGTTAAAAGTTCCTACTGAACGCAGTTTTATCCTGGGAAAATATAAGGCAAACAAGATATAAGATCATTCTTGGAAATGTTTATTTTGGGAGAAGGTGAAGAATAAACAAGACAGAATAAAAATGTATGTTAAATTTAATTCACTTATAGCTTAAAGATAAAGAGCTCAGTTTGTCTTTAATGGAATGAATTGGCTCATGCCAAGATTATACAAACACATTTTTGATGTGTATGACTTTGTGATGGAGAGTAGGAAAACAGGAATCTAGCGTAAGAATAAAGATGAATACATACTTGAAGGCAAAACAGGAAGGATAGTCTATACAGCCAGTATATAGTTTGTATCACAAACCTGGATAACAGGTTTTGTGATGGTATACCAATAATTTGAAAAGGAGATTAGCTGTTGTCCTAAGCAATATATATGGGAACTAAAAAAATCATTAGCATTTACAAATATGCTTACCAGAGGTGCATTCTGTATCTTCTGTATTTTAGTAAGCTATCAATACATCCAATCCAATTACTTAATGCACAGAGGCTGTACAGATACACAGCCTGCCTATGACTACTGCTTTCTAAGTGAGGTGTATATCCGACATTTACAGAAGAAATGCTAGCATTTTTCATATCTTTTTTTCATACTTTCTCATTTCTATATCCCTTGAAATAATGGGACCCAAAGAGAGAAGAGTAATCAAGGTCTGGGTGTACATTAGGTATAAAAAGGTGTAATGGTATTCTTACTAGCAATTCCCAACTTCCAGTTTCTTTTTTGTTTTCTGGTAGGCAATGAGCTAATATTTTCACAAAACTATCCATTATAAATTCAAGGTCTTTCTCTCCAGTTACAGTGGTCAGCTCCAAGCCTATTTGTTACTTTATAAGATATAGGAATAACATGGTGGGAAATTAAAAAGCTAGGCCAGATCAAGTCACTCATACAAAGATGATTTCTACATATGAATGAACAACCAAGGAAGACCTCACTCAAAGTTTCTCAGCTGTATAAGCAAAAGTAAATTTTACTGCACCAAAAGGAGCAGAAGCTAGGTTGTTTATGAAAAGCATTGAGATAAAAAGAGAACAAGGAAAAGAAAACAAAAGAAAAAAAAATAAAATTATGAAGAGTTGAGACAGACCCCTGACCCCTGAAGAACAGGGCTGTGTAATCGCTATCAGTAGGGAAAAACATCAAAAGGCCCTTTACTCTCTTTTCTTCTTTTCTCTTGTTTCATGTTTTTTTTTTTCCTTACAACTGTAGGAATCATTGTTCAATCTCACACTTTCATGAGCAGCAACTGCAACTTCATTTGCTTTCATACAGACAAAATACACAACTGATCCATGTTCACTTTGTTACCTTGGCAGTCTGCTGCCCTAACTAACTGCCTAATATTTCCCATGCCTGAAGCCAATATTGGATGAATACAGAATGGGATAAGGTGCATAAATAACAGAAATGAGGCCAGCTAAGGGTATCTGGTATTCGTGATATCCAAATTAAGAAGGATTTTGGAAGGTGACTAATTAAAAATCATTCTGTTATTGAGTGAGTACACATTTTTCTCCCGATGTTATTCTAGAACGTACTGCTTTGTTTATCAAGATTTTTTTTCCTAATAAACATTTGTTCAAATTAAGCCTAAGATCCAAGAAACTTGAGGTTTTGCTTCATCATCTGTGTCAAAGATTCTTCAGATCAAGTTCTCTCTTATGGGCTGTCATTACACTATTCAAATTATATTCTGAGAAAAAAACTTCTAAATCCTATTATCTCTGATGCGATGCACAGTGCAAAACAAAGCAGAAACTGTAGACAATGGGCTAGCAGAAATATGCCTTTTCCATTAGAATTTAGTTAAGAATTCTGCTGATTGTGAGCAATTCAATTCCCTTTCCCCCTCCCTCCAGAGTATATTTCTTCTGAAGCCCTTCAGTCATAACATCATTTTTTTTTTTAATAAAATGAAGACAACAGATCTGATAAGTTACACTTCCAGATACTCTTCTTTTACACAAGGGGTACGCTTCAGAGTGGAACAGTTTAATAGAATTAGACCCATTATGCATTATCTAAAATTGTGTTTTGTTGGCTCTTTAATCTATGTGTCATAAATTTTATATAGTTCAAAGCTATAAAGTGACCACCAAACCTCTAAAAACTTCCAGATGCAGAAATAAACATTATGTTTTAAAAAGATTTCACAGTTAACTTATTCTCTTTCTAAATCTCACTTCATTAAAAAAAAAATTGGTTTTCATTTTTCTTAAGCAACTTACCCAAAAATAAATTACCTTTGCATTTATAAATTTGCATTTTAATCCAAAATTGAATCTACCTAACTTAAGGTACTAGTTGGGAAATCTTTTCCTGTCCGCTGGAGACTATTGAAAAACCCTGCATTACTAATAACTTTTGCACCAATACTCAATCACTTCCAGGTCTTCTGTTCGATAAACTAAATTGACTGCTTCTTAACCTTCTTATCATAAAGTTTATATTCCATTTTCTGCATGATATTTTTTTTGCCTGTTCTGAGTAAGTCCTGTTGTCTTGCCGGTATTCCAGCAGCCTTCTGATAACAGTTGTCTACATATACTAGATCTCCTTCTACTTCTTTTAATTATCCTAGAAACATCTTACTCTCACTGCAAAATCTAGTTCCTGGCCACTGACTCTAACTACAGTCAGAAAAGAAGAAAAAATTTCAAAGCTTTTTTTTTTTACAGATTTTCATTCTTTTCATTTAATTCACATTCCCAATGAACATTGTGAATGCAGTTGTAATTCAATTCAATTATACATCTTCAGTTATGTACAGGTGCCTGATTCTCAAAGGTTCTGATCTTGTATTGTCTTCACTGTCCAGCCCTTTGAAGAAAAGGACAAGCACTTAATAACTGAGTAAATACTTGACACTTGTATACCCTCAAACTCACTGTCTGCAAGGACATTCCTATTCATCACTCTTCAGCTACAAATTTCTAAATGAGGGACCTAGGAGCATTTCTCATTTTCCTGTTTTTTCTATGTACACTGACTGTAACCCTATTATATGTTGAAATGAGATACTATTCCATGCATGTAAATATTATGAAGTGCACATAATATTTTGCTCTCTTTCTTTTTCTTCAGAAAGAAACTCTGGTAAATAACCAAGAAAGAAGCTGTGATGTGCTCCCTCAACATGAACGTCTAGGGAGAAACACTGCAGATTTTTGACACAGCTTAGTTACTTACCACACCTAAAGCCGATCTGTTTATTCGTCTCAACTTTATACATTCTTAGAAATCTCTCAGTGAGGACACCTGAGTTGGCAGAAATGCTTTAAGGGTATTATTTCTCATCACTTGGATCTCTGCATGGAAAAAGGATGATATGCAAGTCACAAGAATACATTACTCTCTTGAACAGTCTCAGCAGAAAGTAGAATGCATTCTCTTGTTTCAGGCACCTATCAACAAAGGTTTCTGGTCAAAGCTTAACATGCAACGAGCAACACCTCTTCTGCACCCACGAACCATTATGCTTCTATCCACTGGAGTGATTTTCACCATTGTCCAAGAATAAAGACTTTTACCATAGCGACCATGCACATAAAGCCAACAAGATTTGAATGTAACTAACTGCTTTAACCTTTATTATGAACACATCTATTCCTTAATATGTACAGGCATACATTAAGTCCACCCTTTAAGTGCTTTTTGGTAACTAAAGCACAAAGAACATGCTGTCATGTTATGCAGTCAGTGAGGTATGAAAAGAAACTACAGTGTTTAAAAGAAATTTTATTTTTCTTAAATGTATTTTTAACATTTCATATTAACTGTTTCATATTCTTTTAAAAAGTCATTTTCAGATGTTACTACTGTTGTCCCAAACATCTTCTTTATGAATTATGTAGCAAAGTACTTTTCTTACTGTGAAAAGTTCTCTTTAATTTAGAAAGATCTGTAAAAAGAAAGAACCGTGTCAGTGAAAAATTATTATTCAAGCTTATTTAAATTTCTCAAGTTTTGAAACTACTATTTTTAAGGTCTTGTAGAAAACATTTCATTTTTTGACTTATTTTTTTCTGAAACTTCATATGTATAGAAAGAATTATAATTTTAATTATCTTATACTCATTTTCAACACAGTTAAAAAAAGCATAAGGTTTACAGTAATTCCTGGCTTTAGCATATATCAACATTCAGATTTTTAGATATATTTTGAAAAAGCGTTGTTTCTTTTTGTTTCTTGCATTTTTTTCTGGGTCTCTTGTCTATTTTTTTAATTTAAAACTTCTTCCTAGGTGTTCTAATATATTTTAATAGCTACTTGTGATATGTGTAAATCTATAAATTATGCCTTTTTCAAAGAGGCCTAGTTATAACGTTTTTCACTATTTGACTCATCTTTTATTATGTATTTGCTTGTTAAAATATTATCAATGAGAATTCAGCAGTGAGGAACAATTCTTTTTAAAAACTTTGCTATTTTTGGCTGTATCTTTATTTTCTTTTGTGCATTTCTGATGCACTGTTTTTCCAGTACCATACCATAGACTTAATGGATAAGAAATGTTACATGAGATGGAGTTATGGTAAGGGACACATGAAAAGCATCCATCCCTGTAACCACTTCAGGATGGAGAACCTAATTCTTACTAAAGCTGTTCATGTTGCCACTGTGCAGGCAGGAGAATAATGAAAGCCATCAAAGCCCCATGTATTGATTTTCCTCACCCCAATGTATTACTAAGACTTACTGGCAGCAACTTCCATTTGCTTTTGCCAAATTAAGGCCATGGCCAGTGACCAACAGGGCTGGCTGACTGAGGGAGTACTTTCAGCTCACTCGCCAGCTGATCCTTAAAGGTGGCAGGATAAAGAATTTGTGTAGGTAGGGCAAGAAGTTATTGCATATCACTTCAAAGTATAAACTAAGTACACTGAATTAGCCAATAAGGAGCTTACAAGCTCTACAGGATAGAGCAGATCATCTCTGGGTCTGATACAAATAAGCAAATCTATAGTTAAGCAAGGTCTAATCACATCTCACACATACCTTCAGGGAAGTCCAGATTTTAGTGTTATTTCTCAAGTTTTGATGCTATTCTTTGGTGATGTTAGGCCAAGAAATTATTTTCTGGTTTTTTGCTCTGTTGTTTCTTTTTCTCCTTTCTCCTAAACCATCAGTCACTGCTTATAAGCTCCTTGGTGTCATATAACACTGATTTTGTCTGCCCATCTTGAGCACATCCAACACAGACAACCATCACATTGCACTCCCTACAGTAGGCTGAGGCTTACAGAAGTCTAATTTACATTATCATTAAATTAGGTTCAATGCAAGTAAAGGCACTCTTCACTGCACATTCAGCTTTTCCACAGTTCCTCGCTTGCCATATTTTTTGGTCGGGTCATTCCTGCTGTCTCTTTTGTCTTCTGAATGATAAGATAACATCTCCCACTGACTGCAGTGCATCTGGGATTTACCATGTGTCCTTAAAACTTCTTGGAATCTCCACCTGCAGCAGCACTACCTTCAGACTAGACATAAGGAAGAGATTTTTTATGGTGAGAATGGTGAAACACTGGAACAGGTTGCCTAGAGAGGTAGTAGATTCCCCATCCCTGGAAACATTCAAGGTCAGATTGGATGGCTGTTGCCCTTCTCATTTCTTTGACTTAGAGGAAGCCTAGATGACTTGTTCTGGATGTTTATCTCTAAGACAGGTAAAGTTACATAAATCTTGTACTCCATGTGTTACTGACAGGTACATCACAGATGGAGGCAGAACATAGGCTGAATGTCATAATATAAGGTTGGCATCAAGCTTCTAGCAAAGAGCTATGTAAGATGTAGGAATACAGTAAGGTTTTACATTTCATCTCCGGCATGTTACTATATTTTCTGTTCCCATTCCTCTCCTCTAAATTACCTTTTTTTATCTAGGCATGCTGTAAGTTGGTGAAAACCAGGTTGGATGAGGCTTTGAGCAACCTGGTCTAGAGGAAAGGTGTCCCTGCCTGTGGCAGGGGGGTTGGAACTGGATGATCTTTAAGGTCCCTTCCAACCCAAACCATTCTATGATTCTATGATTCTATGATTCTTTCTTGACAAGTCAGTGTGCTGTAATATGGATTTCTGATCTTATCTTCATATTAATATCGACCTCTGAGTTGCCATGATACAAGCCACATGCCCACAAAAGAGGCACAAACACATACTAAGTCATATTATGAGATATGAAGGGGATGCAATTCTCCCTAATCCATACAATGGTTGCGAGTCCAGTCATACTGTTCAGGAGGGCACTGGGTTCAGAAAAGACATTAACCTTCTCATATGTCTTATAATGGGAACCTGCTCAGTTCAGAGACTCATGGGAAACGTGTTTGCTGGAAGTATGCAATCACAAAATCTTTGCACAAATGTTTCACAAAGACTCTGAGAGGCTTTACAATACCTTGAAATTGTCTTAAGAAATAAGTTTGCAGTCTGAATCACAAAGTAATGTATTAAGAGCATATGAAAAAAAGAGTATTTTGCATTAACATGTTGTTTTTCTTTAAATGCAAAAGAAATAATGATGAGGTGCATCCACAGGTCCTGAGGGAACTGGCGGATGAAGTTGCTAAGCCGCTATCCATCATTTTTGAGAAGTCGTGGCCATCCAGTGAAGTTCCCACTGACTGGAAAAGGGGAAACATAACCCCCATCTTCAAGAAGGGGAAAAAGGAAGACCCGGGCAACTACAGGCCTGTGAGTCTCACCTCTGTGCCTGGCAAGATCATGGAGCAGATCCTCTTGGAAACTATACTGAGGCACATGGAAATCAAGGAGGTGATTGGTGACAGCCAACATGGCTTCACCAAGGCCAAATTATGTCTGACAAATTTGGTGGCCTTCTACGACAGGGTTACAGCACTGGTGGATAGGGGAAGAGTAACCGATGTAATCTACCTGGACTTGTGCAAAGCATTTGACACTGTCCCACACGACATCCTTCTCTCTAAATTGGAGAGACATGGACTTGACGGATGGACCACTCAGTGGATAAAGAATTGGCTGGATGGTCGCACTCAAAGAGTTACGGTCAACGGCTCAATGTCCAAGTGGACTCCAGTGATGAGTGGCGTTCCTCAGGGGTCTGTATTGGGACCCGTCCTGTTTAACATCTTTGTCGGCAACATGGACAGTGGGATTGAGTGCACCCTCAGCAAGTTTGCCGATGACACCAAGCTGTGTGGTGTGGTCGACATGCTGGAGGGAAGGGATGCCATCCAGAGGGACCTTGACAGGCTTGAGAGGTGGGCCTGTGCGAACCGCATGAAGTTCAACAAGGCCAAGTGCAAGGTCCTGCATGTGGGTTGGGGCAATCTCAAGCACAAATACCGGCTGGGCGGAGAATGGATTGAGACCAGCCCTGAGGAGAAGGACTTGGGGGTGATTGTTGCCGAGAAGCTCAACATGAGTCAGCAGTGCGTGCTTGCAGCCCAGAAGGTCAACCGCATCCAGGGCTGCATCAAAAGAAGGATGGCCAGCAGGTCAAGGGAGGTGATTCTGCCCCTTTACTCTGCTTTCATGAGACCCCACCTGGAGTACTGTGTCCAGCTCTGGGGCCCACAACATAAGAAGGACATGGAGCTGTTGGAACGAGTCCAGAGGAGGACCACGAAGATGATCAGAGGGCTGGAGCACCTCTCCTATGAAGACAGGCTGAGAGAGTTGGTGCTTTTCAGCCTGGAGAAGAGAAGGCTCCGGGGAGACCTCATAGCAGCCTTACAGTATCTGAAGGGGGCTTGTAGGAAAGCAGGAGAGGGGCTTTTCACAAAGGCAAGTAGTGACAGAACGAGGGGGAATATTTTTAAACTGAAAGAGGGTAGATTTAGATTAGATATTAGGAAGAAATTCTTGACTGTGAGGGTGGTGAGACACTGGAACAGGTTGCCCAGAGAAGTTGTGGCTGCCCCCTCCCTGGCAGTGTTCAAGGCCAGGCTGGATGAGGCTTTGAGCTACCTGGTCTAGAGGAAAGGTGTCCCTGCTTGTGGCAGGGGGGTTGGAACTAGATGATCTTTAAGGTCCCTTCCAACCCAAACCATTCTATGATTCTATGATTCTATGAAATCAAATATTTTCCCTAAAAATCTCCTGAATATTTAAAAATTTCATTTAAGGGAAAAAGGTCATGTATCAAACACAAAACCACACAGCCAAATTAATAAGCTGATTTTTTTTTCCTTTTTACAAACTGTGATACTCTACTTGAGGAGTTTATTCACATCTTTATGACTTCAAAATAGAATGGTAGTTACAAATCCATATTTGGAGATAATTTGAGCATAATGGAATTAATGGTATCTAAAGTGCAGTTAAAAGTACCATTGTTTATTTAATTTTACTATCTTTAGGTTTCTTTTTCACTTTTTTCCTTTTATCTCTGAACTCATTGTTCAATCTACTCTTTTTTTTTTCAATTTGGAACAATTTATTTTAGATTGATTACATTAAAAATATGGAAATTGAACTATTATTCTATATCTACTACAGTTGGCTGGACAAAAGAGTTAATTTTAAAGTTAGCTTTTAAAGCATTCATTCTTGCATAGTTGGGCATCTGACATGCTCTTATCACAGTATCGTAGTAATCAATATTGACTTTTTCTGTCTGATTCTGCTGTACAATACCCACCTGTTGCCTTTTGTTTTACACTGAGATTAACTTGCACAGGCAAAGACTGTTCACAAAAGTAATAAATAATAATATCCCATGAAAAATTTGCTTTTTGGTGACTCCAGGGAAATGAAGTAGCTAGGGGTAAAGCTGAAACAAAGTTTGATTATTTGAATAAAATATTCAGGTAATTTTCTAAGTGTGACAATTATATCTTCAGAGCATATTTTATTTGTATCTTACACTCAAAGTATGTGTGTGTGTCTCTCTCTAAGCTACCATTCACCACAAAAATGTCATTTTCACATAAAAGTATTGACATGAGGAATGATAATCCAATGAATCATAAACAGCACAATGAAAAATAGAAGACAAATCAGGATTTGTAACTGGAAAGCTATACAACTTTGAGCAGCAATGCCTTCAGGTCAAAAACAACAAAGGACAATGCTATAAAAGCCATCAAAATCATAGTAAATTAATGCTAACATCACAATACTCACAAACAAAATTAACCTTGAATCCATAAATTCCTAAGTTCTGTATAAAGATATCATAGTCAGCAACAGTAACTCAACAACTTATCTTTTCTTGTGAAAAAAAAAGCCTAATCCTGCATTTTTAACAGCAAAAATTCTATTTACCAAAGAATAATTTGCTGTAGGACTGTCAGATTCTGTGTTTCTATTACAGTAAAAAATACTCCTTTTGCTTTGATCCATTTTTCTTTGAAAATGCACTTTTCTTAACAGCTTCCTGGATGCTTCTCCAAGAGTATTCTACCCTTCAATTAAAATGTTAAAGGTCCTATAACCAAAGATTAACCATTAATACATTCCATATCACCTTTTACCTGTGAGAATGCCTACAAAAGTGTGGTAGTGATGCAGCATCACGTACTTTTTTTTCTTCACATTGAATGGGTACCCAAAGATCTTACAAGCATTTTTTACAAAATGTGACATGTTATATACACTAACCCTCATAGTATGATTTGGCTGAAAGGAGATTTTGTATTTTTAAATTATTTCATTTAGTGTAAATAATAAACTATAAATATTTTGTATCAGGTTCACTGTACATGCAAAGTACATGCATCCAGTGTGGTTGGCATTCTGTTGAAAATATTGTAATTAAATGAAGACAATAAGGATGTCAGGTCTACATTGATTAAACACAGGATTTGAATCTTGAAAACTTACTCTCCAGATAAGTGGGGAATCCACTAGTCTAAAGCACCAGTCACTGTTTCAATTTCTTTTCTGTTGGAAATATTGCATGTTATCTGAACAGATACTGATTGAGACAAGAAAAAAACCTCAGCCTTTATTTACGCAAAGATTAATTTAGAGAACTACTGAGATGTGTTAGACCACCATCCAGGTCTCTTTTCTACACTGTGAAATGAATGGACAGTTATTTTGTTGCATGACCCTGCTTTTGGGCACCAAACTGTGGATCCACTAGTTTTGCTAAGCTATTTGTAAACCAACGACAAAAGCCTAAGTCTTCTTAAAACAATTTCTATCTACCCAGAAATACCTTTTACCTCCATTATGATCTAATTGTACAAGAAACTGTAGCATCTACTTGAATTTATTTACACAAATAGTCCCATTAAAATTTGAACAAGTATCCGGATGACAATGCTATGTATGTGAGAATCAGTGACACACTAGCAGTGTTAATGGAACAACTTTATTACCAAGCTGCAGTTAGCTTTCCTGAAAAGGCAACTTCATTGTTTCAGTAATTTGTAAAAGCTAAAAGGATAGGTGACATTGAAAAAAGTAACTAGGTACATAGAGGGGAGGATAAAACTACTTAGATATGTATAAAAGAGGTCATGCATGCAGAAAACCTACTAATACAAATCATTCATGACTATCAACCCCCACAAGAAGTAAAACTGTGGTAACAAAAATTAGATCCAAGAGATTAAATAAAAAATGTCAAAAGTAGTAACAAATCTCATGATTGAGGCATTGAAGGGAAAAAACTTTTCTCATAAATTGCTTGTCTACTACCTCAAAATATGGAAGAAAAGACAATATAAGATGCAGTTCTTGTGGCAGGTGCCCTGATAAAGACTGGGGCTTTCCGACCATTGAAACATAAGGCCATTGATTCTTTTTGTGCCCTTACTTTTCATGCCTTTATAGTGACAGTTGTTACGTACACAGTCATGGGAAGATGGGGCCTTCAGCCAATAAGAACTGACATGGCCATATATGTGAACAAATTGAATTGGTCCTCCTTGAAGCAGTGGGACTGAAGTCAGGGACTCTCCCCTTGGGTCGGGAGACTGCTCAAGGCAACTCTTTGAGGCTGAGAGCCCTCACCTTATTAGGTGAGTGATAGTGCATTTTGGGGCATCGTTCTAAAGCTTAGGAATTCTTAAGTCAGTTGTGTAGTATTAGTTTCATTTAGCATCCTGAACCTGTGGTTTCTTAATGTTTGTTGGAGTGCTAAACAATTTTGATTAGAATAAATCTCATTTTGAGTTTATAGTCTATTTTGTGAGTCTCTGTGACATGTACATATACCTGTAAATAAATTAAGATTTTCAGTTCTCTTTCGTAATATTCTGCATATTGATTGACTTACAGATTAGGCATAATTATGGTATCATGCCACTTTCCAAACTAGTGTGTACTCAGCATGTTAAGTGGAATTTCTTCTGGTTAACACTGATGAAAGCTTTATCAGAATCAGTGACAAGGGTACGTTTCTCCTATATGCAACATCACTTCAGTGGATTGTGTTTGCTATATATAAAATAGATTATCATTTTATAATTTATATTTTGTGTATACTATGGGATTGTCACACTAATACATTCATACAAATCAGTCAGTACATCTTCAGAGTGGTAGAAAAAAAGAGGTCACCTACACTTATAGAGTTCATAAACCCTCCCTTCAGCCAGGATTGAACAGGAACAGAGCTTTAAATTCCTGCTGAATGCAAGCTGGAGCCTTGGTTCGTAAAGCACTGAGAAACAGTCTTCAGATAACTTTTTGTTCTGTGAGTTATCTTGGTTTTAATACTCTCTTTTTAATACTGACTGTTGTATTCAACGTGTAAAGTCTTCTCTAAATGAGTCACCTGAACTTTACATGCTCCCTGCTGAAGGACATTATTCTTCAGTAATAATATGGAACAAGGTCATTAATCCAATCTGATATTTTGCTAGCCATGTGGGCTCTATTGAATTATACTACATTAAAATGAAAAATGAAAATGTCATCTTTTTCAAGGATCAAGAGAGATAATGTACTCCTGTCAAAGTATTCTCCTGGCTTCAGCCAAAGTTTTCTTTCTCATTATGTGCATGACCAGAGTTGTTTCTATGTACTTGTGACAAGTTTTGGCCCATAGCACTTGGACAAATCTTTGTTTGGGAACTAGCCAATAATCCAGGCATTTATACAAAAAAAAAAAAAAAAAAAGATGTGGAAAAAACAAGAAAAAAAAAATCTCCTACCAGATGTCTGGCTCATGGTGGTTTTTCTCTAGCCCATCTTTGAGTCTATGAACATTTTCCAAGGTCAATAGAAAATTTCTCCTTTTTTTGTGTGTGTTTTTTTTGTTGTTTTTTGGCTATTAGTGTTTTCTAGATCACTGAGCAGGAAAAAGGTGCCTAATAAAAGCATAAAAAGAAAGAATAATGAAGAAATGAAGATCAATTTGTATCTACATGAAAAACTAACTCATGTTTTATTTCATCTATATGCACCGATATCGTTAAAATATTACATAGAGGAAAGGACTTTTGATTTGCAATAGAGATTTCACTGTGTTTTCAAGTAAAATAGAAGACAAAACACAGATTAAAAGTAGTAGGTACCTTTTCCTGTAGGACAGGCAATGTGATGATGGACAGTGTATAATGCATGGACAGTGTATCATTCATGGACAGCAAAGCTTTCACAGTGATAAACATATTTTTCCAACCCTTGGCACACAGTACCTGGAGTAGAATATTCCTAGTAGCGACATCCACATCACTTAATATTTTAACCAAAAACTAATGCAAGTAAAACTGATGACTTCAGAGGCCATATTATGTAAAATACTCATGGGCATCTGCAAGACAACTAAGTCACATTTTTTTTAATTACTTCTCCATAAAACAGCAGCGAGTTTACAAAATTTACAGAAAGACAACTGACTGCCATGAACATGTTTGAGGTCACTGTGGACTGCAAGAAGAGTTTGCTCAGGAAGCTAAATGTTACATGAATTCATTTGAGTGTAAACCCTGAAGTTCAGGAATAGTGTTGATATGAATTACATGAAGATGTAGAGTAAAGCCAAACAAAGTTTTTTTCTATGTGCAAGGAAGATTTCTAAAGGAAGATAAACAGAAGTTCAGCATGTCTTTATAATATCAAAATATATCTGACTTTTCAATTCCTTGTACAGGAAATAGACTTTATGTAAAATACTTATTTTCTGTTGCAGTTTAGTCATCCAATTTCCATTCCATTAAAGGTACATTTTCTGTTTGAAAACATATATATCAGTACTTGGCATATATCTCTGATTCAAGGAAAAAAACACCATTCAGAATGATAGAGTTTATGATAAAAAGTGTAAAGATCAATGATAACAGTCTCTATAGTAATATGCAAAATTACAAGTGAGAAATAAAAGTGATGACTCAATGAGACATAACTGGCCTCTCCAGTAAATTTCATACACTTGAATCTTAATTCTGAGTCTGTCTAATTTTATTAATAGAGACTTTCCAGCACAATTTTTTCTGTTGGCTTGGTTGTTTTTAATAATTATAAATGTTTGTTGCATATTTTTCCTGTATAGCTTTATTTACAAAAATATTTAATGAAAATATTGTACAGCGTATTAACATTGTAATAGTTTTCTGTGCATGCAAGGTTCTTGGTAGACAGCAAGCTGAACATGAACCAGCATTGTACCTGTGCAGCAAACAATGCGAACAATATCCTGGACTGTTTTACAAGAAGCACAGACAGTAGAACAAGGGAAGCGTTTATCCCCTGTACTCAGCACTTAATAGACCACATACAGATTACTGCATCCATTTTGCTGCCTGCCTTCCCTTGCCAAACCCCTACTCCCAAATAAGAAAGGCATTGATCTGCTGGAGTGCAGGTCCAGGGAAGAGTGACCAGGACGATCAGGGCTAGTACACTTGCCATGTGAGGAGAGGTTGAGAGACCAAGACCTCTAGACATCATCTAGTCCAACCCTCTGCTAAAGAAGGCTCACCTAGAGCACGCTGCACAGGGTTGCGTCCAGGTGATTTTTGAATATCTCCAGAGAAGGAGACTCCAAAACCTCCCTGGGCAGCCTGTCCCAGTTCTCTGTCACCCTCAAAGTAAAGATTTTTTTCCTCATATTCAGATGGAACTTCCCATGTTTCAGTTTGTGCCCATTGTGCCTTGTCTTGCAAGTGGTAAATGAGCCGACTAGAGGAGGGGCCCTGCTTGACCTGTTTTTTGTGAACAGAGAAGGACTAGTGGGAGATGTGAGGGCCGGTGGCTGTCCTGGGAATAGCGACCATGAAATGTTAGAGTTTTCAATAGTGGGGGAAGTAAGGAGGGGCAAGAGCAGAACTTCTGCCTTAGATTTCTGGCGGGCAGACTTTAGCCTGTTTAAGACGATGGTGGACCGAGTCCCTTGGCAATCGGTCCTGAAGGGCAAAGGAGTCCAGGAAGGCTGGACATGCTTCAAAAGGGATTTGCTAAATATTCAGGAGCAGGCTGTCCCAGTCTGTAGTAAGACAAGCCGTCGGGGAAAAAGACCAGCCTGGTTAAACAGAGAACGTAGGCTAGAACTTAAGGAAAAAAAGAGAGCCTACTTGCTCTGGAAGAAGGGTCGGGTAACTTGGAAGGTCTATAGGGACATGGCCAGGTCGTGAAGGGAGAAGATTAGAAGGGCCAAAGCTCAATTAGAGCTCGATTTGGCTACTATAGTCAAAGATAATAAAAAAAGCTTTTACAAATACATCAACAGCAAAAGAAGGGTCAAGGAGAGCCTCCATCACTTGCTGAATGAGGAGGGTAGTGTAGTGTCAGAGGATGAGGAAAAGGCAGAGGTGTTCAATGCTTTCTTTGCCTTGGTCTTTAATGTCAAGATCGGTTGTCCTCAGGAGACTCGGGCCCCCAGAGCCTGAAGTTAGGGATGGGGGCCATGTGAACCTCCCGTAATCCAGGAGGAGATGGTTAGTGACCTGCTGTGCCAGCTGGACACCCACAAGGCTATGGGCCTGGATGGGATTCACCCCAGAGTAATGAAGGAACTGGCAAATGAACTTGCCAAACCACTCTCTATTATCTACCGGCAGTCCTGGTTAACTGGAGAAGTTCCAGCTGACTGGAAATTAGCAAATGTAATGCCCGTCTACAAGAAGGGTCGGAAGGATGATCCAGGGAACTATAGGCCTGTCAGCCTGACCTCGGTGCCAGGCAAGGTGATGGAACAGATCATCCTGAGTGCCGTTACACGGCACATGCAGGACAATCAGGGCATTGGGGCCAGCCAACATGGATTCATGAAAGGCAGGTCCTGCTTGACCAACCTGATCTCCTTCTATGACCAAGTGACCCGCTTAGTAGATGAGGGCAGGGCTGTGGATGTAGTCTATCTAGACTTCAGTAAGGCATTTGACACTGTCTCCCACAGCATCCTCCTAGACAAACTAGCTACCCGGGGCTTGGATGGGTGGACTCTTAAATGGGTTAAAAACTGGCTGGATGGCCGAGCCCAGAGAGTGGTGGTGAATGGGGCAAAGTCCAACTGGTGGCCGGTCACTAGCGGTGTTCCCCAGGGCTCAGTTCTGGGGCTGGTGCTGTTCAATAACTTTATCGATGATCTAGACGTAGGGATTGAGTGCACCCTCAGTAAATTTGCAGATGACACCAAGCTGGGTGGCAGTGTCGAGCTGCTGGAGGGTAGGAAGGCCCTACAGAGGGATTTGGACAGGTTAGATAGATGGGCCGAGACCAACGGCATGAGGTTCAACGAGAACAAGTGCCAGGTCTTACACTTCGGCCGCAACAACCCCATGCAGCTCTACAGGCTGGGGGAAGAGTGATTAGAAAGCGGCCCGGAGGAAAGAGACCTGGGGGTGCTGATCGACAGCCGGCTAAACATGAGCCAGCAGTGTGCCCAGGTGGCCAAGAAGGCCAATGACATCCTGGCCTCTATTAGGAATAGTGTAGCCAGCCGGTCTAGGGAAGTGATCGTCCCTCTGTACTTGGCACTGGTGAGGCTGCATCTTGAGTACTGTGTTCAGTTCTGGGCCCCGCACTTCAAGAAAGATGTTGAGGTGTTGGAGCCAGTCCAGAGGAGGGCGACCAAGCTGGTGAAGGGTCTGGAGGGTCTGACCTATGAGGAAGAGCTGAGGGAGCTGGGGTTGTTTAGCCTGGAGAAGAGGAGGCTCCGAGGTGACCTTATTGCAGTCTACAACTACCTGAAGGGAGGTTGTAGTGAAGTGGGAGTTGGCCTCTTCTTCCGGGCAACTAGCGATAGGACAAGAGGGCACAGCCTCAGGCTTCGCCAGGGGAGGTTCAGGTTGGACATTAGGAAGCATTTCTTTTCAGAAAGGGTCATTAGACATTGGAATGGGCTGCCCAGGGAGGTGGTGAAGTCACCATCTCTGGATGTGTTTAAGAAAAGACTGGACATGGCACTTAGTGCCATGGTCTAGTTGACAGGGTGGTGTCAGGGCAACGGTTGGACTCTATGATCCCAGAGGTCTCTTCCAACCTGGTTGATTCTGTGATTCTGTGATTCTGTCTTGTCACTGTGCACCACTGAGAAGAGACTGGTCCCATCTTCTTTACAAATACCCTTAAGGTACTTGTAAGCATTGATAAGATGCCCTCTCAGTCTTCTCTTCTCCAGTCTAAACAGTCCCAGCTCCCAATGCATGCTTGCAGCCCAGAAAGCCAGTCACATCCTGGGCTGCATCAAAAGAAGCATGACCAGCAGGTCGAGGGATTCTGCCCCTCTACTCTGCTCTCATGAGACCCCACCTGGAGTATTGCGTCCAGCTCTGGGGCCCCCAACATAAGAAGGACATGGAGCTGTTGGAACAAGTCCAGAGGAGGACCATGAAGATGATGATCAGAGGGATGGAGCACCTCTACTATGAAGACAGGCTGAGAGATTTGGGGTTGTTCAGCCTGGAGAAGAGAAGGCTCCAGGGAGACCTTTTAGCAGCCTTCTGGTACTTAAAGGGGGCCTACAGGAAAGATTGAAAAGGACTCTTTATCAGGGATTGTAGTGATAGGACAAGGGGTAACGGTTTTAAAATGAAAGAGGGTAGATTTAGATGAGATATTAGGAAGAAATTGTTGACTGTGAGGGTGGTGAGACACTGGAACAGATTGCCCAGAGAAGTTGTGGATTCCCCCTCCCTGGCAGTGTTCAAGGCCAGGCTGGATGGGGCTTTAAGTAACCTGTTCTAGGGGAAAGGTGTCCCTGTCTGTGGCGGGGGGGTTGGAACTAGGTGATCTTTAAGGTCCCTTCCAACCCAAACCATTCTAAAATTCTATGATGCTGTGATCTATGTTTCTCTCAAATATGCAAAGTTAAGAGGCATAATATCAGCAGAGGTTTGATTGTTTTTTGATTGGGGAGAAATATGATCAAAAATAATTGTGAAACAGTCACTTCAGTCTTGTCAGGCATATTAAAGTCTATTATTCTCAGTGAATTATGTGAGATTTATTTCTAAGTAATATTTTTTTCTAATTATATTTCCATTTAGAGATATTTCATTGTATGCTGTATAATACAAAATAAAATATAGGGAAAAATATAGAGGTTTAGTTCATCTTTGATTTTTCTATGACAAAAAAAAATCCAGCATTTTAAATCTTAAAATGGTTACAAAATTCCCACCCAGCCTATGATTTTCAGCTAAACATGTATGGACCATTAGTGAGAGCGCACTTGAAATTGTTAGTGTTAAAATAAAATGCAGTTGAATGTCAGCATTACCCTGTCTCCTATACAAAAGATGCTCAATCTCCTCCTTCCCATTCATGTTCTTCTTAACCAATGTCCATGATTTTTAGTAGTGTGTCTACACCTGAACAGAAAGCAAGTGACTTCCACCTCTTCGAGAATAAAACTGTTTTAATAGAAGGTCATTAAAATCGGCATTATTGTTACATTTTAAAAATGAACTGTCTGGAGCCTCACAGCTTCCAGAGGTTCTATCTGGAACTGAGGTTGCTTCTTCCCTTTGAAAAGTCCTTTGGACTTTCACAAGAAAATGCAAGCATTTTACTTTCACATTATAAAAAAATGTCTTTTAGAAACCATTCTTAGAAAGCAAGCAAGCAAGCAAACAAGCAAACAAGTCCCCACGTGTTCATTTGTCCTTCCAGATAATTAGAAATTATTAGAAACTCATAGGCACTAAGGCCAATGCCTCTAGGATTTCTCCTGAGTTATGTTAGACAGCAATGAAAGATTCTTGAGTTTTAAGTGAGCTTTAGGTTACCTGTGTACTTCTATAATGCTGAACTCAGTATACATTGTGAAAAACAGCATCCAGGGTATTCTTTCATGACAGGAGCAGAAAGAGTGTATAAATCTTAGACACTATGCTAACTCTGTGCCATATGGAATAACTTCAGTGCTAACTGTAGTCTTTGAGACAAGTGTGAGGAAGAAGAAGGGGAGAGAGGTAAGACGAAATATGTACTTATATCTTCATCTCTAAACCCATTTAAAGTTACACAGACATAAAGACACTGAACTCTTCATTCTTCAAGAAGAAGAAAAAAGTGAATCCAATTGCTTTTAAATTAGTATTCACTTAAAAGAAACTCCAGATATCTTTAACCTAAAGATATGCTTTAACAGGAGGGAATATTCTATTAGGAATCATATAGTGTACTAGGCTGAACTTCTACTCAAAATACAAATATCAGAGTTTGTGTTTGCCAGAGTACAAAGGAACCATATTGAAAAGGTTGAAAGAATGTTTTAAAACTGTTTTACTTCCATTCTTATTCTTGAAATATTCAATTTTTCTTTACAGACTCTGGAGTGAAAAAATACAAGTTGATTGTCAGTACATTAAATAAAAAATGGCTACTTTGGTTCAATGACCTTCTTCAGCCACAAGGCTTTCTTGGTGTTACACATTCACTGACAGTCCTACAAAATGTTGCTATTTGTAGCCCATAAATACAAAAAGATATTAATAGGGCTAAAACAGACTTTATGAAAAAGGAATAAGAGACCTTTATTACTTCCACAGATACATACAATACAGATCAGCAGAATTTCAGCAAACACCATGAGGTGTTCTGCTCTATTGGTTATCAGTAGAAAGTGCCAATTCTTACTTTTTTCTGCATGAGGGCATTTTAAGGTGATATGCGAAGAAACCAGAAGTCTGTGACTACAAATCATGGTTTATTGATTACAGAGAACAGTCAATGCCTCTGTGTGTTTTTCAAACAAAACCTTTTTTAGTACTTTACCTGTCTGAGAATGAAGAAGCTGATGTTTAGGTCTAAAAACACCAGTTAATCAAGAAATGTATTAGAATGTCAACAGATCTGAGACTTAATCTCCACGCATGTGTTAATATTCATCAAAAATTTGAAAATTTACCTAAGATTTTGGTCTCTGAAGTATTTTTTCCTGAGCTACATAGTGGGAAAATGCTAAAAATTATATATATAGACTATCACGCAATAGGTAATTTGCATTTTTAAAAATTTATTTTCTGAACTAGCTTCTGGTTTTGAATTTTCCCATGACAGAATATAGCAGAGGAATTGTGTAAAATGATATGCAGGTCCCGTGCTGTTTTCGTTGATGTTGCATATAGGACAGTATTAAAACTGATTAAGCATTGTCAGAAGAGCAGGGATAGTTCTGTGGCTGGGTTCCAGTTCAAGAAATTAATTCTTTACTTTTTTTTTTTTTTAAATATCATTCATTTCCAACTAAGATGAAGAAATTCACTTAGATCAGATCTTTGAAGATACATGGATCGTTACTCTTATAAATACTGATTTCAGAGTGGTTTAAGTTATTTTTCTTCTTAGAACACAATCCATTGTCATCAAACTATAACTGTGAATGGGTTATAGAAAAGATATGCATAAATATGTATCTTGTGCGTGCATATGTAGTCCAGTAAATCTAGCGAGCAACTGTCATATTTCAGCTGGGAACCAAGGAGGAGAGAACAGACAAAGATACAAAAACACACAAAAAAAGTCCTAAGACAACCCAAGAATGAGGAAGAAGGCAGCATGACCATGAACATTTCACTCCTCCTAACGTATCTGGGACCCCCACAACTCACTGTTACACCCTGCCGTGTCTCTGTTTGAGGAAGACAAGCACCATCAACCTTAGACAGAAACAAAAGGCATGCACAACATCATAGAATAGAAGTACATCGTGGAAACATTACGTAAAACATTTTAGACTGTCTTATTAGTGAGGCTTTTCTCTAATGTATTAGATGATTTGAACTATTAAGCTGTTAAAAGTGAGTTCAACTAACAATGGCTCCATATAGATGGTGTTCCTTTACTGTCCATTACAAGATTTTGGGTGCAACATAGCCAAGCATGTTATTTTGCTAACATGCATGCCACATCATAACATGAACATCTGTCAAACAAGCAACAATAACGTATTTATCACAACAACAGAAAAATGTTACAGATAAGTTTAACATTATGAGCCTATCATCTCCTCCTTCCTTTATTTCAACTTCTTTCCCTGTTTTAATCTTCCACAGACAATGCAGCACAGAATCTTTTTAATTTCATATGTAGATTCTGCACTTATCACTATGATAACTAAATATTAAAATAATCTACTAAGGAATGTGTTTGACATCTGTCATGGTCTTTTTTTTCTATAGTATCCTCAGAAAAATAAATAAATCTGGCAGAGTTTTGGGGTTTGATTTTGAATTTTGTGCGTTTATTTTCACAACAAGCAAATGTTACTATATATTACGATGAGGAAAGCCAAAGAAATGTGCCTTACTTTTAAAACATGAAATGAAAAGTGTGCTATAATCTTTAGTTTCTTGAATCACTTATTCATTTCCCATAACCGTATGAGGCACTGTTTTGAAAGGCCAGTTTTCTCCAGTCCTTTTATGACCAAGATGAAATATGGGAGAGACGGACAAGAAATTAACCATAAATTTGCTTGGAGACATAATGACTGTTGCCTCTGTCAGGTCTACTGAGAAATCACCTACAAAATGGTCATGTTAAATTTGTTAATAAAAAAGACAGTAAAAGAAATGGTATGTGTACATTTAGGAAAAAAAAAACACAAAACAAAAACACTGAAAATTCTGAATACTTATCTGAATAAATTGTCTAGGAAGATAGCTTTTCCTTTATTACAAACAGAGAAAAAGTCACAATATAAATCAATCTTTCCAATAACTTTCTTCGGTGGTTCTTGAAATGGACTCATAATGCATCCAGCACTAGCTCTTCCTATTTCCAGATCAGGTGGCTTACTAATTTCCAGATGTTAAAGCCATCATTTATCAGGGTGAGGCAGTTACAAGTGGAGGTATCTGAAGAGGAATGTTAGTGGAAAGCAGACTGGTAGAAAAGGACCTGGGGGTCCTAGTGGACGGGGCCATACCCGGAGTGCTGTGTGCTGTTCTGGGCTCCCAAGTACAAAAGAGACATGGACATGCTGGAGAGAGTCCAGCAAAGGAGTGTTAAGGTGATGAAGGAACTGGAGCATCTATCCTATGAGAAAAGGCTGAGAGAGCTAGGTCTGTTTGTACTGGAGAAGAGAAGGCTTAGGGGAATTTCATCAAAGTGTACAAATACCTGAAGGAAGGGTGCAAAGAGGAGGGAGACAGGCTCTTTTCAGTGGTGCCCAGTGACAGGACAAGAGACAATAGGCACAATCTGAAACACAGGAGGTTCCCTCTGAACATCAGGAAACGCTTTTTTACTGTGAGGGTAATCAAGCACTGGCACAGGTTGCCCAGGGAGGTTTTGAAGTCTCTGTCCTTAAAGATATCCAAAACCATCTAGACACAGTGCTGGGCAACTTGCTGTAGGTGGCTCTGCTTGGGCAGGGAGGACGGACAAGGTGACCCCCAAAGGTTCCTTCTAATCTCAACTATTCCATGGTTCTGTGATCTCTAGGAATGACAAACTTTAAGCAAAGACTAATATACAAAAACTATCACTCCTTTGCCTCTCAGTGGACTCTTTCCATCCTGCTCCTAAGTGGAGTATTCACACGAAACCTTGCCCCTACTCAGAACTGTGATTCCACAAGTAATAATACAGGAGTTAAGTTCAGGAATGGGCACACAATCCTTTTTCTAAAATGAGAGTGCTTTGGCATACTGTAGGCTTGTTATCTGATATCTGAGAATGGTGCATTGTCCAGCATAGCCCCTTTTGCACCGTGTACTGTCATCCTTGTTGCATTATAAGTATATATATGGGGTCTCTTCTGTAAGAAGGCTAGGACCTTTGGTTTTTGTTTAAACCAACACACTCAGAAACAGCTTGATGAGAAGCCCTTAGTACTACCAAACTGCTATCACATCTCACAGAAGGGCATATTACTTTTGCTTCTCACCTAACAAACACCTCAGCATAGATTTGCACCTAGCGGTTATGGTGTAACATGGCACCAGTGAGGCTGTAACATGGCTACATTATATTTTGTGACTTCAGGGAAGGTATTTAATTGATGAATAAAGTGTTCATAAATTTTCAGTTTTACTGTAGCTACTACCAACACCATTCAGGTGCGCAGATCATCCAAATTCCCTCAGATGTTTACCTTTAATTTCCTTCAGGACCTTGAGCATCCATTACATTGTAAGTATGTATCTCAGCCATATTCAGCAAACTTTTCTTTACTATGAGGGTGTCTAAACCAGTAGAGTCCAATAAAACTTCACAACCATTAAAATTATCTTCCATCCAAATGAGCACAGAGAGTAATCAAGTTGTTGCTGCCTCTTGTTTAATGAAACCTTGTTTGGAAAATTGCCCCTTTAAAGGGCAGTAGCTCATTTTAGAAGTCTGTGTACTGCTTTTCCTTTGGAACACTCTTTTTGATCTCTTAACAACTAATGTTTCTAGCAGTTTCCATCCAGTTGTCATTCAGAGAAGTGTTCTGTTTCTTTGGTCTTAAACCCAATGAGCCAAATTTTTCATGGTGTAAGATAATAACTCTAGAAACATTTGCTACAAACTGACTTTTGCTGAGCACACAGGGATGTAAAAGATGCTTAATGTCATGTTTTATAGCTGGTGCCTTTATAGCTTATGCTTTTTTATAGTATGCAACATTTACTGTTGTATTTTTCTACTTCAATATGCAGCAAAGAAATTAACTGAAAATATTACAGACATACTGTAGCTGATGAAAACAATAAAACAGTGAACTGTGTAAGTAATGTCTTAGCTGTGAAGACCTACTTTTCGTTGTAAGTTTTGAAGAAGGTTTTGTTTGTTTGTTTGTTTTAAATTGAAGAACCATTAGTATATCCAGACAAAACATCTATGCTGATCATTTAAATGTATCAAGATATATAAAGCACATTTAGACATTAATGCCCTTCATGCAAAAACTCCACCTGCATAGTACTATAGTACCATGTAATCAGGCTTTTCTGAAATGTTTGCCTTTCTATTTCAGTTCTGTTCTGCCCTTCTCCCTCATTCAGAGGTGGGGAAAACTGCTTTACAGCAGATAACAACACAAACCATCTTAAAGTAAATTTTCTATCTAATATTGGGTACAAGACTGAAATACCTGAAGATCATAAGACAGGGAACTACTAAGGCTCACCTGTTCTTCACATTTGTTGAAAGTTTCTGCAGCCTTCTCTTGCTTCTCATTTTTTGGGCAACCCTCCAGAAAAGGATCTGTAAGTACATCCTTAAATATCCTTCCTTTAAGAGTCCTCCGAGACTAAAACAAGATTTCACATAAATGCCCACCGGTGATTACACGGCTGTAATCCCCTTTGACTGTAATGTCCTCTGACATCGGTACTTGTTAATGTATAGTCCTGTCTTACTGTGGTGGGTTGACCCTGGCTGATGCCAGGTGCCCATCAAAGCTGGTCTATCATTCCCCTCCTCAGCTGGACAGGGGAGAGAAAATATAATGAAAGGCTCATGGGTCAAGATAAGAGAAGGGAGAGATCATTCACCAATTACTGTCATGGGTAAAACAGACTCGACTTGGGGAAATTAATTTAATTTATTACCAATCAAATCAGAGTAGGGTAATGAGAAAATAAAAACAAATCTTAAAACACTTTCCCCTCACTCCTCCCTTCTTCCCAGACTCAACTTCACTCCCAATTTCTCTATCTCCTCCCCCGCAAGCGTCACAGGGGGATGGGGAATGGGGGATAGCAGTCAGTTCATTACACATTTCTGCCACTCCTTCCTCCTCAGGTGGAGGACTCCTCACTCTCTTCCCTTGCTCCAGTGTGGGGTCCGTCCCATAGGAGACAACCCTTCACAAACTCCTCCAATGTGAGTCCTTCCCATGGGCTACAGTTCTTCATGAACTGCTCCCATGTGCGTGCCTTCCATGGGGTGCAGTCCTTCAGGGACAGACTGCTCCAGCGTGGGTCCCTCACGGGGTCATAAGTCCTGCCAGAAAACCTGCTCCAACATGGGCTCCTCTCTCCATGAGTCCACCACTCCTGCCAGAAGCCTGCTCCAGCGTGGACTTCCCACGGGGTCACAGCCTCCTTTGGGCATTCACCTACTCCAGCATGGGGTCCTCCATGGGCTGCAGGGGGACAGCCTGCCTCACCATGGTCTTCACCACAGGCTGCAGGGGAATCTCTGCTCTGATGCCTGGAGCACCTCCTCCCCCTCCTTCTTCACTGACCTTGCTGTTTGCACAGTTCTTTCTCTCACATATTCTGTCTCATGCCTTCTAGCTGCAGTTGCGCAGGCTGTTTTCCCCCCTTCTTAAATATATTATCACAGAGGCGCTACCGCCATCTCTGATTGGCTCGGCCTTGGCTAGTGGCAGGTCCACCTTGGAGTCAGCTGGCATTGACTCTATCCAACATGGAGGAAGCTTCTAGCACCTTCCCAAAGAAGCCACCTCTGTAACCTGCCCACTACCAAAATCTGGCCATGTAAACCCAATACACTTACATTAACAAAATATGCATGCAAAACAAAATATCTGCTTGCAGAGAAGTGATTGTAAATTTTTGCTTAATGTGCTGGTTACTATTTTACTCTCACTGGTCATTGCTATTGTCTTAATCATCTGATCAGACTCACTTGTGTCTTCCGTGATTATTGCCATTTTAAACAACACCCCAAAAAAGTTAGTTTCTTAGTTGATTCTGTGTGTGTCATTGGTATTGGGGCATTTGGCATGTTTAAAATCAAGTAGTGAGTCATTGAATAAACACAGGTACTTCAGAAATGTTTTCAGTAATAGAGTAGTAATCTCCATAGGAATGTGCATAGCTAACTTATCCTCTCCCTACAACTACCTGACAGTCTTGCATTTGTAATCCAAGGATCTTCTTTTCTGTTTTAGTTACAGTATCACATTATGATCTGTTATTGGCTGACATAATTCCAATAACAGTACTTGGATTCAGTACTTTCCATCTACGACATATTGCAAGTGAAGTCACAGCGGTGTTCCTAGATGCATAACATAGTATATGAATACAGTAAAATAAGATACCCCAAAATCCATTTTACCACATTATGTAAATTATGTACAGCTATCTTATTCCTATCATTATTTAATAACTATTATTTAGTCCTGCTATTTTGAGATACTAGTAATCTTAACATTATGGCCCTCAGATGCTATTTGATTCGCTAATTGATAAAAGTAGAATGGAATTCACGCAGCCTCATTTAGCTAAAATGTTAGCAGTGAAGGAAGTAGTGCTCTCTTCCACCAGTGGATAGAGTTAAGCACATTCAGAGCACAGTTCATCTTAGTACAAGATAGGAATCCAAGGCTGATGATTGATAGGAAAAATTGTCTACAGTCTCTCTGTGCGTAATGGAGAGGTGGAGGTCTGACCACTAGTCCAGACTGGTTTCCTAACTAATGCTTCATTAAAAGGAAACATTAATCCATAGTTTCTAGTTTCCGAATTAGATTTTTTTCCAGTTTGCTATTTACTACTTTTTTCCCCTCATTCCCTTTCTTTCTTATTAACCAAAGAACAGATTTCAGAATTGTACATTTCTAAAATTCTTAATTAAAACTTTCCCAAAACCTCCCAATTGTTACTACTTTACATCTAGCTATTTCTAATATTCAGGGTTGTTCATAATTTTACTGATTCTTTGAGGACTTCTTTTTTTAAAATAAATACAGAAACATCAGTGTTTAAAACCATTATTTCTTCACACAGGAAGAGAAACAAGGTTATATGTATTTATACCTAGGCAATTATCAGGTTTTAGTTGAACTTACACTATAGGTATCAAATATTAAATAAAATTAGTTCAGCTGATTGCTTTATTTCAAATTTTAAATAATTATCTATAATTCGTAATGACATTAAAAAAGACACAAAATTAGACTTTTTGTATTTACTGGCTTCCTTAAAATCCACCTTGATAGATTCATTTTTAGCTAATTCCTTAATGAAATGAAGCTTACATGGATTAACTATCCATCCATCTGTTTGTCATCCGTTTCTTAATATTTTTTAAATGATTGATCAATTTCTGCCAAATTTGGAAAGTGTGAAACTCTCAAAGACAATTTATCTTCTGTTTCATCAGTCAGGTGGCTGGAAAGGAAGGGCTGGCCCATATACTTACAGACTGAGAAAGGCTTCAGCTCGTTAATTTTCTGTTCTATTTGTCCTGTTACCAGACAAAATTAACAAACGGATCAACACATACCACTTCTTATGTAACTGGTAATTAATGGGTGAATGAGGGAGCCTGTGGTATCTTGAGAACACAGTGTGAAAGGTCAGAGGTAGAAAAATGTAAGGAAGTGTGGGAAATACTAAAAGGGAAAATACAGATACAGGACATATGTCAGGGGAGCTGAATTTGTTCTGCCATCGGAGTATAGTACAGAAAGCTATAGGAAATCAAGCTGCGCTATGTTCACTGCTCAGAACACAATTTTATCACTCTTGTTATAGGTAAATGTTAGAGAAACTGTTCATCCTATTGCTTGTCTGATTTGCCAGTCTACAGCTGACCTCTGCCAATGTATCAGTGTGTGCCTTGTTTCATACTGTATTTATATCGATTTTCACTCACAGCAAGCCCTGCTCATTGCTAAGTTCTCTACAAAGCTTATGCCCTTTTCTTAACTCTCCACAAATGTAACTGCAGACATACACTACCATGGAATAAAAAATAGTTGACATTACATTGTACCCTAGAAAATAAGCAGTATTTTGATTTTGCTTGTTTCCTTCTTTGTTATAAGCTCTTATAGTAAGGACAATTATTTACTCTGTTTATATGGCACTGAGCTATTGGAGGCATTACCATACTACATTGTTAAGTTTGTACCCTAGAAAATAAGCAGTATTTTGATTTTGCTTGTTTCCTTCTTTGTTATAAGCTCTTATAGTAAGGACAATCATTTACTCTGTTTATATGGCACTGAGCTCTTGGGGGCATTACCATACTACATTGTTAAGTGATAGCAACAGTTAGCTCTAGTTAAAAGGGAGTGAACATGAAAGCACTGTCATATGTTGTATTCATACTACTATAAAATATAACAATATTAAAAAAATTATTTTGGAGAATGTCTGCCCAATGGCATTGATCACTTGTAAGTTTTCATCACCCATTCATTACATTAGACCCTTTTCAAGTAGTATTGTTTATCCAACAAAAGAATCAGTGTTCAGGATTTTAAGTTTCATTATATCCCCACTGTGACGTGCATGTTAAAGAAAAGAGTAATTTATCTAATGAGATGACAGAAACTTAACAACCTATAGTTAAATAATAGATGCCTGTTTCTATATGAATACATAGGCTTCACTACTTCACTTGTTGTATCATTACTAATTCCAAGATTTCAATGAATGCAAACTTTTTTCTATTTTTTGAGTTTTCTTAATGTAATGAGTCCATTTCTACTTCCTTATTTCAGGCTGCTGACAATACTGCTGCAGGAGTATAGCAGTGACAGGAGGCTGCAGTAAATAGGTACAGCAATTATCTCACAACTTTCTTTTCAATCTCCTATCACTTTAGGACATTAGATGTAGACAGGGTGATGAAAATATCTTTGTCCAGCTCAGCAACATGCTGTGAGAGGCACCTTATGGAATAAGATACTGAAAAAGACAGCAGCATGAGAAAGCGTAAAAATATAACATGAGGGAGAGAAAGAAAATGTCTCTCACATTAAAGCACTATAAAAGAGTGAGACCTGATTTTCTTTGCAGTCGCTACTGTAAATCATGAATAATGCTATCAAAGCAGTGAAGTTAACATTAGTTTATCTGAGAAGATATTAAAAGTTTTATTTTTCAAACATATCTATCCTTTTGTCTAGGGAAATGAAATACGGCAAATTTATGTGATGAGGCAAAAGGTAGTTCTGGAAGCCTAGGCATCAAAATTAATTCTTCTTTAAATTGTGACCTTATTGGTAATGCATTTAATAAGTAATTTGCTTGTGAAACTTGCAGGTCAGTGTACAGTGTGTACACTGTGAAATCAGTCTGTCTTTTACTGTTTTCTTTAAGAAAACAACAGACTGTATTTTGACACGGACAGGGACTTAGTTAATTTGAATGCCGTGATGTTTCAGGAACAGAGAGGTGTGAGCTGGAAAGAAGACTACTAGCTGAAGTAGGGATCTATTTGGCTTTTTTGTAACTGTGTTGAGAGGAAATGTATTTGACTAAGTTGAACTGAAAGTTAGTGATTTTTCTGCGTAGAAATACAAGCAGTGAGCAATTCAAACAACAATTGAAACTGATCAATCAATGCATTGCCAGTGCTATTGATATATGAAACCTATTAGAAATGATGAAACCTCAGACCTCACACATATGAGACCTAAAACAGAAACCCATGAGAAACAGCTGTATCTGTTTCACTGACCATGGAACAATTTCTGCCTTGCTATATATGTAATTAAAGGTTTTATTCATGATATTATTTTCTTGCTTCTTTTAGTAATATTGTTACAGGGATAAATACCTATCACAAAACTGAGGGATTTTGCTGGGCAACTGTCTGTGATTTGCAGCTGACAATTTCACCTATTTCTAAAAATATTCAGAAAAGTGAACTGGTTAAAATGTAAAACCCAAAAACAAAATCAAAGAGAAAGAATGAGGGTAAACAATCAGGTATATTTTAAATGATTAAGTAAGAAACACAAGCCACAGATTACCCTGAGCTTTTATATTTATATTTGACATGATCTGTGTGGAAAATTGTATTAACTTATTCCAGGTCCCTCCATTCAATTATCACAGAATCACAGAATCATTTTTGTTGGAAAGGACCTTTAAGATCATCGAGTCCAACCATTAACCTAACACTACCAAGTCAACCACTAAACCATGTCCCTAAGCACCACATCTACTCATCTTTTAAATACCTCCAGGGATGGTGACTCCACCACTTCCCTGGGCAGCCTGTTCCAATGCTTGATAAGCCTTTCAGTAAAGAAATTGTTCCTAATACCCAATCTAAACCTCCCCCGGCACAACTTGAGGCCGTTTCCTCTCGTCCTATCGCTTGTTACCTGGGAGAAGAGACTAGCACCCTCCTCGCTACAACCTCCTTTCAGGTACTTGTAGAAAGCAATAAGGTCTCCCCGCCTCAGCCTCCTTTTCTCCAGGCTAAACAACCCCAGTTCCCTCAGCCGCTCCTCGTAAGACTTGTTCTACAGACCCTTCACCAGCTTCGTTGCCCTTCTTTGGACTCTCTCCAGCACCTCAATGTCCCTCTTGTGGTGAGGGGCCCAAAACTGAACACAGTATTCAAGGTGCAGCCTCACCAGTGCCCAGTACAGGGGGATGGCCACTTCCCTTGCCCTGCTGGCTACCCTATTTCTGATCCGAGCCAGGATGCTGTTGGCCTTCGTGGCCACCTGGGCACACTGCTGGCTCATATTCAGATGGCCATCGATCAACATCCCCAGGTCCTTTCCCACCAGGCAGCTTTCCAGCCACTCTTCCCCAAGCCTGTAGCATTGCATGGGGTTGTTGTGCCCAGAGTGCAGGACCTGACACTTAGCCTTGTTGAACCTCATACAGTTGTCCTTGGCCCATCGATCCAACCTGTTGAGATCCCTCTGCAGAGTCTTCTTACCCTGCAGCAGATCAACACTCCTGCTCAACTTAGTGTCATCTGCAAACTTACTGAGGGTACACTCGATCCCCTCATCCAGATCACTGATAAAAATATTGAACAGGACTGGCCCCAACACTGAGCCCTGGCGAACACTACTTGTGACCAGCCGCCAACTAGATTTAACTCCATTCACCACAACTCTTTGGGCCCAGACATCCAGCCAGTTTTTTACCTAGCAAAGCGTATGCCCATCCAAGCCATATGCAGCCAGTTTCTCCAGAAGAATGCTGTGGGAGTCTCTGTCAAAGGCTTTACTAAAGTCCAGGTACACAACATCCACAGCCTTTCCCTCGTCCAGTAAGCTGGTCATCTTGTCATAGAAGGAGATCAGCTTAGTCAAGCAGGACCTCCTTTCGTAAACCCATGCTGACTGGGCCTGATCACCTGGTTGTCCTGTACGTGCCCCATGATAGCACTCAAGATGATCTGCTCCATAAACTTCCCTGGCATTGGCACCTGTTCTTACTGACCTGATGTTGCAGCAACAAATAAAACTGGTGTGACTTTCACATCAATGCTGTTGTAATTTGCAAATTGAGTTTTAACAAGATCTAATTTTTTACTTCTGGGGTTTTTGGGGAATAAATACTTCAGGAAAAAGTTTGGTCTCTCAAAGTTATGACAGCGACACAAAAGAGTTGTTGCATGGTGTCTGGGAAGGCCTGGGGACTTTGGAGCTTGTAGTCTGAGTCTTCTTCCTGTTACTTTTATATAGCACTTACTCATATACTTACCTGAAAATTTGAGATTGACTCCTTTAAAAACAAAAGGAAAAGATGAATGAACAGGACAGGACTGACTCAGACTTAAACCTAACTGTACAGGCAGTATGCACAACTTAGTCTCAAACCTAATAGTGTGGTGAGATGAATGAAGTCTAATGCCACATCTAATAAAGACTGTTCAGATGTATACCATGTTCTTAAACACTTTCCTGGAAGTCAGTGTGCAAAGTGAACTTTTTAGACAATAATGTCCTTCTGGAACATACAACTGAAACAAACATCTTCAACTCATTATTCTTTTTTCCTGTTCATCTGTTCCTCATAAGCTTCAACTACATTACAGCTGTCTGATTATTAAAGGAAGATTCATGCTAGAAGTACAGTAGAGCAGCAATGGGTAATAAATGCCTGTGGCTCACTATCTATTTACCTATGCATCTATTATTCCTGTCTGATGTAAAGGACAACTTTTAAGAAGCTAAAAATATTAAAAACAGAATGTCAATCTCATAACTTTAAACATTGCATTCAATGCCAACTAATACTCTATCAAGGAATAACTGAACTACAAACTGGGTTTTCAATCATTTTGCCCCTGTGGGCTAACTAGAATCCAATCAAGATCAAAAGTGCCTTTGAAAGTCTATGTTCAGAGACAAGGCAAAAATGTGTTAGATGATCTAGGGCACAATAACTAGCACACAGAGAAAAAAGACTAGTATATTTCTCCCCAGATAGTGCATCAGATCAAGTGATATACTGCTGAAATGCTGATGTAACTTTGGACTGAAATGATATTGACATCTGTAAGACTTTTAATAGAGTAAGATCAACATGATCATAAACACTAGGTACACAGCATACAACCAATCATCTAGCCAAGAAAGGATAGAGTCCTGCCTTAGAAGTGTAAACATGTTTATATTACACTATGTCATGTCACTTCATGTATGAACTGAACTAATAACCTTTAGTTTCCCAAATAAGATGAGGATGACATTTAGACATTTTGACATTTTTTCTATGGAAAGAAGCTGTAGCTATGCAAGAAAGGATTTATGCATGCACTGTGCCATTTCAGCAGAATGCTGGCAAATGAGTTTTAAAACTCCTCATTTAACCTCCTGTTTGAGATATCTGGGATGGCTAGTAGCTATGCTTCTAGGTGCTTAACAGTCTAATTTTAACCAAAAGTGATGTCCATTTTTATGCATAATAGCTTATCCATCAGGAAACAGAAGCCTTGTATTCAAGGTCCATCTCAGGAGCAAGGGGTTTGAACCCACTTCTGCCACAGCCCAAGAAAATAACTAAGCACAGAATGTATTTGGATAGCAGGTTTTCCATTCTCATGTAGAAGTTGGGACATTCTTTGTTTAGTTTGTCAGGCTCCCCCATTTAGAGGACCTATGTCTCATTGGTAAATTCTAAAAATAACAATGACTCATTTTGTACTGATAACTGCATATTGAGGAAAATGGCTCTGGATGCGTTCTGCCTTCTGGAAAGGAAGAATTTAGCAACAGCTATGAACATGTGAGAGAAAAGAGATGCAGGCTATTCCAAATAGCAGCCTTCTCCATGCTTCCTCTACCTTTGTTACTAGGCATAATAGAATTCAAGATTCACTCAACAAGAGTATCGTCTTGGCAAACTAGTACTTAGGGCACTCACTCAGAATAGCTGAGACCTGAGCATCTTGTGCTCTTTATGTATTTTATCTGATGTTTGTTTAATAAAAAATTGCAAATGCACATGAAGTCTCATAAACACAGACACATTCTTGCCCTGCCTTTCTGGCTAAATGGGGTTTTAAGCCATTTGCATTTACAGTCGATTTTTTCAGCTTGACCTAACATAACTGTGCTGGTGGACAGGGACATAATTATGCAGGTTATTTGACATCTTGTTAGGTTCTTCAGGGAACTGTTTTGGATAATAAATTAATCTTAAAAACAAAGAAAAATAACTCGCACAAAATATTTTTAAAGTAATTGAAAGAACTGGAAATTAAGAAACTAATCAACTTTTCTGCCTAATTCCTTAGAACGTAAATATTTCTAACTTTATAAGAATGAAATTACCTGTATAAACCTGCATTTCCTCATGATGAAATTTCATATATTATATATGTTATATACATATTATTCATTATATATATATATATTACTTAGTACAGACAAAAAATGAACTAGACAAGTTTTCTAAGAGGGACTTTCTACTGGTTATTCTGTCTTGACCTCTATAGCTAAATTACAAACTAGGTTTCTTCTAAGGAGAGCAACTTTTGAAATAATATTATTATTGTTCAAAGCCTCTAAAATACTGATAATTTAACAGTTAGTATAGCATTTAATGATTGTCTGACAAAAACCTCAGATCATTCCAGAGTTTTTAATAAAATCTAAGACAACTTAAACAAGTTTTAGGGTTGGTGCTGTTTTGCAATTTCAGTAACGTGTTCTCTAAAAGTAGACAAGATAGAAAATGTGCCATATAGTAACTGGTTTGTGTGGTTTTGCTGTTGGTGATTGGTAGTTAAGAGATGTTATTCTGCTTTCATTTGTCGGATATCCTAGTACTGACAATTAGGATGTTTTCTCTAGCTTTGGCCAGAAGCAGATTTCACTAACAGAGCCAAACTGCAAGATTTTTCAGGCTTCACATTTTAAAAGTGTTAGGTCTTGAAAGTCTATAAAATAATTTTCATGACCAAGTTCACACAATGCCTTTGGAAAGATGTGATTAGATCAGTCAATACTTAGTGTGGGGGTGGAATTAATGATTAACAGTATATAAAATTTGCTGAATACATTCACTTTTTAGTTGTAATTGGTATTAATGAAAATTATCAATCCTACTGACTATAAATTAAAATTACCATACAGGAAAATAACCTCTCTGTTATTTTTGGAGGAGTTTAACTATATTTTTATGGAAAACTGTTCCATACTAGAAACATAACTGCATAATATCATAAGAAAGATTGTAAAAATGCATAGCAGTGGCTTATAACAGTTTTCAAAATTACTTGTCCTTATCCAAAGTCAAAAACATAATGTGATATATAGGATGCATAGGAAATAACATGATTTGCCTTATACCATTTTTTAATACCTTTAATTTTAAGTAACATGGGTTATAGTGTTAATAAAATAGAAAAAATGTCTCTTAAATAAGATAAAACTTTTCTCTACCCTGTGTGTGTAAAAAGATCACACTGGTTGACTTCTGAAAAGAATAAGGCTTCCAGAAGAATAAAAAAAAAAAAAAAAGAAAAATTACCTAAGATATTTTAATTACAAAGACTATTAATGTCAGTAAATTGAGATACTTGTTAGATTTCAATTTTCAGTTTTTCAAAATTATTGACTTTATCAATCCTAATATTTTTCCTACTTTTTGATGTTTGTCACAATAAGTAAGCACTGCAAATTTGGCCTCATCTTCACTGTGTGTTAAGCAAGGACATTACCTCATAGACATGTCATAATGATGAATTAATTAAAGCTGGGGAAGTGCTCATATTATACTAATGAACTCTACTCAAAGCTAAAACTAAGTAACTCCAAAAACAGCCTTGGAAATCTTTAGAGTGGCAATTATTTAATTACAGACACCTTTAAAGAAATGAGCAATAACTCAAGTGAAAGTAGAACTTCAGGTGACATAGATCAAGGCAGCTCCATGGAGTTAAGTAAAGTGACAACTGTTTGTGGTAATCATGCATTAAGTTTTAATTGTTTAGTTGCTATAACTGCATTTGACATCTGAGCTGTCACTCAGCTCCCTCTTAAATTTATCATTAAAAATAGTATAAAGTTATCATGTACTAAGCTCTTAATATGTTCTTACACATCGAAGCCCTGACCGTACTTTCAGAAAAGTCCCAATACTGCTGAAAATGAGTGATACATTAATTAAAGTAAGTATAATGCTCAGATGTTATGATAATCTAGTCTTAATGGGCTGTTGATGATGTTTTACACTGTTCATTTCTGTTTGATGCAGAAGGGATTGCAGAGAGACCAAAATAGAACCCCACAGAGTCTTTAACTAAAAATATTGAGGCCAGACTGAAAGAAAACTTGGTTGTATTTAACCACTTCAGTTCAGCTTTTGTGATTGGGAAGACACCTGCTAAATGGCTACCTAAATGCAGTAGGTTCTTCCCTTTTTGATCTGAAATTTTCCCCTAGAGATTTTGTAGCAATAGATACAACTTTCCTGATCTGAACAGTCAGGTCATTTAGTCTCTCAACAAGACCCACTGGAATTAGAAAATAGGCTGACAAGATCTTAATGCCCTGAGGGACACAGTTGACAAGTAATGCCCTAAAAATACTCTGCATATACAGACTTCACTGAGATGCCAAAAGCAAACCAAGAAAAAGGACAGGAGTCAAGGTCTCTTTCATTTAAAAACACAAGGGGTAGAGATGCTTTCTTTTTATATAATATCCTACCAAACAGACAGCTTGAGTAGGTTTAGGCGTACCTCAGCCTGCCATGATTCAAACATGCTTTCAATGCTCAAGTACATGACCCAGCTACCAGGTCAGAAGCTAAAAGAAGTGTTGCAGGTGTTCAGTTTTAGTGAAGCCAGGCCGCTGTGTAGCAGTAAATAAAAGACATGGCCAAAAGACAAAGAAAAACCCTCATATATTGTGCCTAGATTTCCACAATTATCATGCTGTTTCTTGTGTAAAGTTTGACTATGACCTTTAAGTAGAGCTGAAAGGGATGTTTTTGTATTGCAGCAGTATTTTCCTCTGTCACTGGGCTAGAAAAAACAGAGGTGTCAAAAGGAACAGGGCAGATAATAAATTCATAGGCTAAAATACAGATGACTGAGCCTCTCCAGCCAAACTAACACACCTCCAAACATTGAGAAAATAGTGATTGTACAGAATGTAAATATAATCAACAGTACTGAAAACCTTCAGGATGCTAAAACAGTTGCTATAAATATCTAAATTCTTTAAACTATTAGTAAATTTAAGGATTCCATTCTAGAGACAAAAGAGGATTTATGTTTCGTATCTTTCAGTTGCTAAGCCTTAGGATAGTCCTACAGTAGATTCCTGGGCTACCAATATCAAAAGGAAAGTGAGTTAAACTGTCTGTGGTAGAAACTAAGAGTCCCTGAGACTGAGGAGGAAATATCTGTTAAAATTCATGTATTGAACTCAGAGCTTTTGCTACAGTTTTTAGAATACATGCCAGACAAGAAAGGAGATAGGGTATTCTGGGTTGACTTTTACTAATTTTGCCTGTTGACATCCTTTCTTTTTGGGACTGCTGTGTTTTCTTGGTGTCAGCAAGCAAACAGTGTAGAACTGATAAACACATATCTCTGAATAAGGGATATCTTTTCAATATTTTCTCAAAAATATCTTAACATGAAACTAATTATTTTAGGTTTACAATCTAGCTAGGGGTCTATTCTTCTTCTCTCAACCACACTACCCATATAGTTAACATAGCATCGTAAAAGTGAGATCCCAGGAACGTCAATGGTATTACGTGTTTCCATTACAGTAGGAGCAGGCTCAAGCCAATCGGCTGCTTTTTGGTGGGGTGTTTTTTGGTTTGATTTGGATTTTTCCCCCATTGTCATCTCTTTTCAGCAGTCTAGAAGTGTTAAAGAGTCTCCAGCATCTAGATTAATCTTTATTATCTACCATCAGAAGATACAAACGTAACTGTTCCTAGCTAAAGTTCACTGTAAGATGTGCAAATATAACAAAGGTGAAATTCTCATAATCAAGTATAAAGACAAGGTTGTTAGATTTGTGACCACATTCTTTACCAGTTAATTTAGCCCAGTATTTTAACAATAAGGAACCATGGATTATGGGTCAAATTGCTATCCTGAGCCTAGTGTATGTTTTCTCTTGATCAGAAAAAAGGATTTGTTAAAAATGTACAGTCACTATTTCTTCATTTTCTTATACTGAGAAAATCCACCGGCTTCTATTCAGGAGACACCTGGTATTCTTTTCATCATTCTAATCAGTGGTATTGTTTACTGTTTAAAGATAATCTCTTGCTTTCTTCGTTGGTATTATAGTTGTAGTAATGAAACATATTTGGAGTCATCATATGTAGCTAAAACTATGTTTGTATTTGTTGTCTAATGATTTTTTTTTCTTTCTCTTATGCCTATCATTTAGAGTCTGTTTATGACTAGAGAAATAGTGTATATCCTCATTTTCCACAAAGCAAAGAAATGTTCCATGTAGTTGTAAGAAGATGCCTAATGCTCATCTTCCTTGATGATATGACATAGTTTCAAATGAATTCTGCCAAATATTGTGGCTGGACCAGAGCTGCACAATATCCTGAAGTCAAACTTTTAGATTAAACAAATATCTCAGCCTATTTTCCCTTCCCTGACAGAGTGTAAAAGAAAGCTGAAAAAAGTATTATCTCTTCCAAGGAAGAAAAACAAAAATTGAAGAAGAGTTTAATATCTTTTCAACAGACACAGGATCATGAAGAGCCAGTCATACCTATGACTTCTTCCCTGGCCATACTTAAACAATTCTTAAAATGAAGTAGCGATTCTAATTCCTCAGAGCCCTCATTCTGCTTCAAGGATATTCTTGTTTCTTTCAGGAGTCACAGAAGCTGTCTCAGGTGTTTCTGACCCTTGTTTGTCTCTTTTTTAAATTCAGTGTTACAACTCTGGCATAACAGCAGAACAATAAGAGAGTATAAATTTTCCAAAATGGACATGTTTGCTAGGAGAGTTTCTTAAAAGGGTGTAATTGCCTAGCATTCCCTAGAAACAAAGCAACATCAAATCCAGCAGGAAATCATGTTTAACTGGTCATTTTCAGAATTTGGCATCATCAAAAAAAAACAAAATTAGGCTCATTTTTGGCACCCTTACAAAGCTATATTAAAAAAAACAAACCACAGCTGAAGCAATCAGTATTTGTTTCTAGCTCGATACCACAGGATGTGGTTCCACAGATATATTTGCAAAGCAGAAAAGTACTTCTGAATTTTACTCCCTGCCTCTGTGTTTTGTTTTGTTCTACTTTGGTTTGGTTTGTTTCCCTTCAAGTTTCCCTGGCATTTTATTAAGTATTTTCAATGAAGATTGTAAGATTATTTTTTAATTAATTTTCTCCTTGAATTTTTTGACCCATATAGTCTTTGCGACTATCAGCCAGACTAAAGTATTTTGTAGACATATAAGATAAATTTGAAAGATTAGAGGTGCTGCGTGTCTGTCAGTCAATGGTAAAAGTAAATTTTTAAAGACCTTTTTGTAACTTAATTTATTCTTTCGAGCTATGGAGGACTTATCCACCAGAGAATGTTAGAGGTGCAAGTTGTTCACTAGCTACAGGGCTGTTTGTTTCAAATGCCAGTTGTATGTGACTTCTCTAGTTTATAGATAAATCAGAAAACAGTTGTAATTTGGTTGTTGAAGCTGTGAGGTGGAATGCATAGATTAAAATTAAAACATACACGAGAAAGACTGCAAGAAAACAGAAAAGGATGACAGAATTCGACCTAAAGTCATTGATATCGTTAAATGTTATAAAAAATTAGGGCAAAATTTGATTCATAACAGTATTTGCTTTTGATCAGGAGTAGCTCTTAGACTGCTGACTGTGGAATCCTACCCGACTTGAGTTCTACCGAGGTTCACTTCAGTAACATCTAAATTATTTTCCTCTGGAACTAAACACAAATTAAAACAGTGGTACATGAGCCAGCACTAACACTACAAGCACAATACACCAGAACAGGAAATATAGTACTATGTAGTGTGAGAGGACCCCCACCAACTAATAAGTGCTAGAGCTGTGACAGCTATCAAACCAAAACAGATTTTTTTATAAGTTTCTATGTGTCAACAGTGCCATATTATACTATAGTCATTCTCTACCGTATCTCATGCAAATCTCATGCATGTTTGTAAAATATACACTTTAAACTTCCTGAATGCCAAATTACTGAAAACTTATAAAGCAAATTTATTTCCCTATGCTTTCAGAAATCTAACGACTAAGAAGAAATTTAGTGCCTCTATAGAGAGTGCTAATTTTTACTTCTGACATTGTTTTGACATAGACACTACAGATTTTCATTTGATCATAAAACTTCACATTTAAAACCACTTGTGATATAATTATTAGCTTTATGCAAAATATGTAGAAGTACATCACAGCTGAATCCAAATTTTTGTATTTAACACTAGAGGAATTACTAAAAAACTCCTATTGATGTACCTTTTAATTTAAAAAATCTAAAACTTTAAACAGGTTTCACTAAAAATTTCTTGATATGGAAAAAGCCCTTAAGGTTGGGTATATAGTAACTTTAAATTCCTCTCAAACAGTAATTTCAGGGTAGGGATTAATGGATTCCCTATAATGGCAGGCAAAACATGCCAGTTTTACTTGAATTTTCTTGGAGTTTTCTACGTCTATAAATCTTGAACTATAAATAAAACTTTGTTTGTGAACCTAGAATCTTAAGCATTAACTTCAGAGATAAAAATTAATTCTGATGAAGTCTGTGATAAAAAGAAGAACCAGTTTCACACAGGTCTGCTAATACTTTCTCTACAAACAGATCACTTGAGCAGTAATTGTGTCTGCAAGGGGAGAAAGCAAGCCAAGAAAACGAACGAAAGACAAAAAAAATAAAAGAAAGTCAAGCCCAAAGACTTTGATTTGACTTACCTACTAGATAAATGCTGAGTTTGGCCCTGTCAACACTGATAACTATTTTCGATTCCCTAGATGTGGAACTTTTATGTTGAAAGATGACACAACTTTAAACGGAAACTGAATAGAGTTTTGAGGATCACGGTAATGACATTCCAGTCTGAGTGTGCCTTAACCTAACGTACAATAATCCATTCCGTATAGCAAAAAAAAAAATACAAAGGAATATGTTAGCTGCTCTACAGTAACTATGCCTGTACTTCTCTATGTAATGAGAGTAATATGTAATTATATTCTTTATATTATTTTATAACAATAATAACAATAAACTTATAAATAAGAGAGTAAAAGTAATGTGTCCTTGTTGTAATTAAATACATGATAATATCATAATCATCTTCTTCAGATGTCCTAAGAAAAAGTATGATTGTGTTTAGAATATATTAAATCTGTGTTTATTTTTCTTACTTTGAAACAAGTAAAATCTTCAAATAAACTGCAGATCTCAAAATTATCCTCATTGTTCTGGATGGCAGTTACAACTAACTCTTCTGTTGGTTATGTGTCAACCATGGAAATGCATAATGCACTTGTTATAAATACGTATTTTTATTCTGATTCTCAGATTAAGTGAATTCTTTGATCCTGGAAGTTTTCTAGATCAAGAAAAAATCCTCTTTTTTTGGTCTCAGTGATTACGATGATAATTCAACACAATTATTTTTCACTTTTACTAGGAAGAAATGTTATGAAAGAGGTGTAACTGTTCTTTTTTAAATTTAGAAAAAAATCTGAATTTTTCACAGTAACTAATTCAATATACAAAAAAAAATTAAATGCTGCACCTTTTCACCAGTCTTACTGGGACAACAATCCCAATAATCCTGCTCTTTAGAAATATTTAGTGTATTCTCCCTCCTGCTCAAATGTTAATAGTACTCGAATGAAACAACTGAAGATGAAAAGGGTTGTAAATAAAAGACAGGATAGGGAACAAGACAGACAACAACTTGAGAGGAGATTAAAAGCTACAAGGCAGAGTAGACTCTTGGAGGGAAGAAAACTCTTGAAAGCGTAAGTGAAAGATCATCCCCTCATTCATATTCTCCAAAACCCTTTTAGTATCTCAGTCTTTCTCCTTCTTCTTTCCCTACAATCTAAGAAGTATTTTGGTGATAAATTTTAGTTCATTGTTCCAAACACAATAACATAATGGAATGGCAAAATTTTGTTTAAGTTCCTGAGAAGTTTTGACTCCATACCACTTTCTATATTCACATACATGCTACTTTCATATTTAACAGTGGCTCAGATGCATCTCATAGAACCTCTCTTTTACACATCAAATTTCAGTGAAGACATGAATTGACTTAAAGGAATAGAATAATTCATTTGGACAGAAATCACTCAGTATTTTCACTTGGTATATTTATTCCTTTTACATTTTCTTCCTAAGTATTACAGATACATAGCTCAAACATTTGTGGGGAATTGTTGTAAAATTCCTGATTTTATACTAACTGAAATCCCTCGTGATTAAATGACTAACTCTGAGTCCAAACCTGCAGAATCCTACACTGCATTCTGGCTCTCACTATACTGTATGTACATTTTAATTGCAAACATACCATGAAGTTTTACTTCTAGTTCCATGTAGAACATTCTTCAGTGTGTTAGCCTGTTCATTCCTGTGTTTTCCCCTAAGAACTTGAACATTATGACTAGCTGTGAAAGTACGCAAGGATTAAGCCTCATCTCCTTTAGAAATGAATCATTGAAACAAATAAACACAAAACGCCAAGATGACAAGAAAACTTTCCCAGCTTGAAGGAACTAAGAGATCCTTTAAAAATCTTCTCACTTGCCTTTTTGTCCCGCAATGCGTCTGATTCCTGTAAGATTAGAGGGGAAAGAATAGCAAAATACATAGACACTAAATAGTGGAAAGTGGCATTCAGGAAGACATTCTGGAATTTTGGTTTCAAGTTGGAGTTCCATATAAGTAAGATCTTTAGGAGAAGGCCCTAAAGGAACCTTTCCTGTCTAGGACAAGGCCCTAAAGGAACCTTTCCTGTCTAGTTCATTACATTCTTTATTAAAACCTGTAGTGGATTTATGATAACCTCAATAGAGACATTGCATAATTTAAGAATAAGCACATCTGCTTAAATAAAGTTGAGCCCAGGAAGTTCTTACTGCCTTGTACATCTGACAGTGCTGTGGGATTATTGCTTAATTAGTAGTTTAGTCTTGGCAGTGAAGATGCATATGAAATTATATTGAAATTCAAAAGCTGCCATTTATCCTGGCTATATGCCAGTCATTGCAGTTATCATTGGAGGTCTATTTAGCCTGTTTTTTTGTAGCAGCTCTGTTGGAATGAGCACTGCTGAAAATAAATAATAATAATAATTGAAGTGTGAAATAGCTGAAAGAATATCAATAACTTATGCTTCAGGGCCCCTCAAATTAAGGGAAGCTAAGCAATATGCAACATGAGATGGGCTTCTGAAGTGGGAGCAAGCTCATATCCTGGTATCCCCGAATGCTAGCCCTCAGGTATCACCTGCTGGAAAACCATCCTTCTTGCAAGGATATTTGCAAATGAATTCATTCTGTCTTTAAAATTATACTCCTGCAGAAATAAAACATTCAGTATTAGTGGGATCAGAAGAAGATAGAAGAGAACCTATAGCGTGGGATAAGAGTTAACTGGTTTTCAGTGCTCAAGATTGCTTTTTCTTTGCAGTTTGAAATTTAAACGTACTCATAGCATGTCACAATCTAAGAGGAGGAGAAGAAACTTCTGTGCAAGGCAATCACATGCTGAAAGTATAAGGGATTGAGTGAATCGACATGTGAGAGCTGAGACTTCTCAGACAGCCCAAGGTAACACTGCTGATGAGTCTATACTACGTGCTGGTATGACTTTACCAGACCATGAATACTGAGCAAATTAGTTAATTCGGTAGCTTGATTAAAAATTGTCTCATAACATAGCAGAAGACTCCACAAAAGTGTTCTTTCAATAGAAGTGAAGCACTTTGTAAAAACACAAACCCTGCAAAGACAGAAGCCCTCTAACAAACTAGTATTTTAAATTCCTCCAACAGGCATGTCATTTGTCTCAAACAAATCAGACAACTGCAGGTGCTGAAGCTATGTCAGGATTTAGGCTGAAATTTGTCATTTAATATCCATATGCCACAAACATAGTCAGTGTTTCCGATTATGTTTTCAAACTTCTTCAGTTTAGGAGAAAGGAAGAAGATTCTTATCAACCTATCTTTCTGATATTTTCCATGGAATTTTTTTTTCAGCCTTTCTTAACATGATTATCTTTAAGTTTTTACTTCATAAGAATATGTTCAGACATACCAAAATTGTTTGCAAGTTCAAGTATACTATCTGCAGCTTATGTTGTTTGTCAGATTTATAAATGATAGACATTGTTTACCCGGAGCAGTAGATGTAATGGAAAATATTTGAATCAAGGTAAATTTGTTGTTAAAGATGGTCCAACTTAAACCTAAAAGCACTTGCTTATGACTTTAAAGTTCTATATTACAATCTCATATTTCAAGTTGAAACAAATTTGTAACAGACTGAACACTCAGAAAGTTATTTAATTTAGTAACTTAAGTCCACTTGTTATATATTACCTCAGAAAGCTTTGTCCAAGTGTTCCTCTGATAAAAGAGAAATGTTTATGGCAATGAGAGTATATTTCCAGCTTGATTAACACATCTCATAATCCTTCTTAAAACAAATTAGACTAGAGTACCTAAAGTTCTGCCTCTGGATATTCCCCAAAAACCTTCAATTGTTATAGAGCTGGGGCAAAGTTGTTAACAAGCTTTTATGTTTGAAGTGTAAATTAAGCAGAATTTAAGAGTTGATGTCCAAAGTAGTGCCAACGTTCTGCCTCCTGCAAATGCTGAAGTACTTGGCAAACCTAAGTTTTACTCAGAAACATTGAATCATGCACCTAAAGCTTGATTTTGCACAAGGCTACGTATACTGGCATGTTGGGTGAGCTTTGAAAGTGGTCTGCTACCTTACTTTTGAGGCTATTTGGGTATAAAAAACTTGCTGCCATCCAAATTTAAGCTGCTTGCTCCTGGGGTTTTTTTATACATATAATCATAGGATCATAAAAACAGGGCAGGGCAGGATTACAGGAGGTCAGCAATTTTATGTCAGGATCAACTTTAATAAAACCATTCTTGACAGGTATTTACTGAAGATGTATTTAAAAACTCCCAGTTATGTAAACTCAGCAGCTATGTAGGCAATGTGTCATTTGGAATTAATCCCAGTTTTGCTCCAGTGTACTGGTCCTCAATTCATCTTCTCTGCAATCTCAGAGCATTTCTGAGATTCCCTTCTGGAATGCAGTTACCTTAGGAGGAGAGACAAATAGGGCTCTCCCTAGAAAAGCCTGTACGACTATGGTTCACTAGTTCCCTACAGAAACCTCTCTCACAACCACTGTACACCGGATCAAGCTAAGTCTTCTGCTTTCAGGCCATGTTGGCCCTCCAACAGCACAGATACTCTCAGAATATTCCTCTTTTTTTTTTTTGCTTGTATGCTGGCACTTTAGTATCTTGCCTTAGAAACATAAACATTGTTGTATGTGAGACAATCAAAATAATATTATCTTGGCCACATTAGGAAGAATATCACTTAAAAAAGAATCACTTTAAGTACTGCAAAATGTTGCAGCTGAAAGAAGGCTCCAGAGGGCTAAGAGAGCAAAGAATCTGTTGTAATGTGCTTTGACCTACTCCAAATTGAGCCTAGGGAGAAGGGACAAAATAAAAACTTTGTGATTCTTCCTATCCACCAAAAGGACATTTCAGGACAGCTTCCCACTGAGGGATTTCAATACCTCCTTAATCACTACGAAAAATTAACCTCTCCCTCCCCCAAAACATTAAGGACCTTGGTGAAATCTTCCATAGTCATGCAATGAGCAGGAGCAAACAAGTACGATCTGTGCAGTGTGCCTGATGGATCTGTGGATGAAGAGGTACAAACAACTTAGCAGTACTGAGACAGATTGTACTCTAAGTAGTGTGTCAGGTGGACAAATCTAGACTACTACCGAATGCTAGATAAGAGAAATAAATACATGGGCCTCTGTGGGTCTACTAGAAGGGAAACAGGGACCACTCCCTGAAGCATGTTATTAGAACAATATACATGTAATCAATCTAATTCAATATTTCGTTATTCTATCAAATATTTTTTTTTTATATCTAAACCCAGTATTTATTGCCAGCCAGTTTATTATTATCTTAATTGGTTGAAAACTTACAATGTATATGAAAACTGTTAACATCTTCTTTACTTTGGTTGCATTTTTCCTACTCTGTTACCCCAGCTCTATCCAACTCTTAGCTCTGTTAAGAGCTGTAGTACAAACACTTTAGCTTAAAGAGAGACAACACTGCAGTATAGACTGTGAAGAAAATTAGGTGCCCTAAGTCTTTTGATTATCCACATTGCTTAATTTTTAATTTACTCACAAGCTCTCTTCTCAGAGAAACTTCTACTTCACTCTAAAACAAACCTGGATGCAATTCTGCTGGGTAGTTCACATAGAATCACAGAATCACAGAATCAACCAGGTTAGAAGAGACCTCAGGGATCATTGAGTCCAACCGTTGCCCTGACACCACCCTGTCAACTAGACCATGGCACTAAGTGCCATGTCCAGTCTTTTCTTAAACACATCCAGAGATGGTGACTCCACCACCTCCCTGGGCAGCCCATTCCAATGTCTAATAACCCTTTCTGTAAAGAAATTCTTCCTGATGTCCAACCTGAACCTCCCCTGGCGAAGCTTGAGGCTGTGCCCTCTTGTCCTAGCGCTAGTTGCCTGGGAGAAGAGGCCAACTCCCACTTTACTACAACCTCCCTTCAGGTAGTTGTAGACTGCAATAAGATCACCTCGGAGCCTCCTCTTCTCCAGGCTAAACAACCCCAGCTCCCTCAGCTCTTCCTCATAGGTCAGACCCTCCAGACCCTTCACCAGCTTGGTCGCCCTCCTCTGGACTGGCTCCAACACCTCAACATCTTTCTTGAAGTGCGGGGCCCAGAACTGAACACAGTACTCAAGATGCGGTCTCACCAGTGCCAAGTACAGAGGGACGATCACTTCCCTAGACCGGCTGGCTACACTATTCCTAATAGAGGCCAGGATGTCATTGGCCTTCTTGGCCACCTGGGCACACTGCTGGCTCATGTTTAGCCGGCTGTCGATCAACACCCCCAGGTCTCTTTCCACCGGGCCGCTTTCTAACCACTCTTCCCCCAGCCTGTAGAGCTGCATGGGGTTGTTGTGGCCGAAGTGTAAGACCCGGCACTTGTTCTTGTTGAACCTCATGCCGTTGGTCTCGGCCCATCTATCTAACCTGTCCAAATCCCTCTGTAGGGCCTTCCTACCCTCCAGCAGATCGACACTGCCACCCAGCTTGGTGTCATCTGCAGATTTACTGAGGGTGCACTCAATCCCTACGTCTAGATCATCTATAAAGATACTGAACAGCACCGGCCCCAGAACTGAGCCCTGGGGAACACCGCTAGTGACCGGCCGCCAGCTGGACTTTGCCCCATTCACCACCACTCTCTGGGCTCGGCCATCCAGCCAGTTTTTAACATGAGATGTTACTCCCAAAAGGAAAACTGGAAGACTACGTCATACTGACTTCTTTCTGCTGTAGATAATCCTATACTCTTAGCAAATTTTGCTTCCTGCAACATCCCCATAAAGCACTCACATCATACCACAGGACACATTACATATACCTTGACCTTAACATTGTAAAAACACTATTTCACTTAATTAAAGCACATTACTCACAGAAAATTTTTGCTAGGAAAATGTCCCATTATGCCCACATAAGCAAAACAGTGATTAGGTCCTAGGGCTACAAAGACACTACCTGGAGACAAGAGGGGACTTAAAGCCAAGTTCTATGCAGTGCAGATGCAGCCACTCTACATTTGGGTGTCTCCCTGGTAAAATACAGGCATGAGCTGTTCTGCAGCACTAAGCTTGGGAGCAAGATGCTGCTCCCTGGATATCTATTCATCAGCATAGATGAAGCTAGTAGAACTGGGATGTCTGCGTTTATATTGCAGGTATTTCAACTATTCTACAGAATGATTTTTTTTCAGTCATAGATCACAGTAATGATAATAATAATTTACATACAATAAAACTATGTAGGAATAGTGGTGGTTTTGTTTGACTGTAGACTTTTATTTGTGAAAGGTAGATTGTAAGTTTCTGATAAAACAATTAATAAAAGTCTGTAATAACTTTTGTTTCTGACATTGATGTAGGGATCTTCAAAATCAATGGTGTATTCACTGGGCTTTATACAGGCCTCTCTTACCCTCTGTTTCATGAGAAAGTGAAAAAGAAACTGCTACCTAGTGATAAAATACTCAGCCTGACACTACTGTAGCTTCACATTGGAAAAGTGAAACAATTGCCAGTTTGACTAAGTGATGGGGCAAAACTAAGGTAACAGCAGTTGTCCGTGAAACCAACACGTCTTCCCACTTTAACAGAACTTCACAGATTTTGGAGAGGAGGAGTAAAATTACTGTTCTACCAGGAGTACTACGTGTAAAGAAATTAATAACATTTAATATGTTTGTTCCACAAAGAAATTTCAAAGATCTAGAAAGGTAAACAAGCAAAAAGAAATCATGCACAAACAATAAAATAGTTCATATCAGACAAAGCTGTTCATATCACAAAGTCTTGCCTTCAGGTTTAATTAAAGGTTAGTTGTTAATGTATGAACAATAAAATTAAGCAATTAGTTTTGTTTGTAGCCTAGTATACAGAAGACTAGAGGAAGATGATAGTATCTCTTTTGAAATACCATTATGATGCCACTGACGGTTGTTGCCACTATATAAAAAGATATGTCAAAATCAACCTACTTTTTTAAAAAAAGTATAGAAATAACCGTTTACAGCAGTTGCAATGTCTGTTTGTACTGCATGACACTGTAGTTTCATCTGTTGCTTATGTTTAGTCATAAGTCTGAAGACAGTGTATTCCAACCAAGTATTGCTGTACCTTTTTCATAAATACCAAGCTTAATAGTAAATAAGCATTCTGAGCATTACAATGGGAAAACTTGTTTTCTTTTTACCCTTACACTATCTTGTGTGTCCTCATCCTCTTTTAATCACAGTTTCCAGTATTGTAACCTCTTCAGGTTTACAAGGGAAAATATCAGAATAAAGTAAAGATCAGTCTATTTATTTTAGTCCAGGAAGAAAGATCAATGGACTTTCTGAAGGTAAACTAAGATATATAAAGGGGAGTATTCAGGATCATGAGGAATTAATTTATTTCTGCCACAGCTGAGATTCATTGAAATTTGCATATAAATCCTGATGCTGAAACTCTTATGCATGCCAGTGATCTTCATTTTGTGTGTTATCCATCAGCTTCAATAGCAGTAGATACTGAAGTTTAAGGATTATTCACCTATGAAAAGATTAAGAAATCAGCTTTGCCAACATAAAAGTAAATCACAGAAAATATCACTGCTTCTGAACCAGAGATGCTGAGCCAGCTGTACATAAAAATTTTTGCATGTGTAATTCAGAAATAGGAGTCAGCTCCAAACACACGCTTAGATGTCTGCAGTATAAGTGTCTTGCTGAGCCAGTTTGAATCTCCATTGGAGATAATACAGAACTAGTCAGTGGGTGGATGTAGTCAGGGGAGGTTAGAGAATTATTCTGTAGACCAAATTCAAGTATTTACTTCACAATTAGCTGAACAGTTCTCTAACCTCCATTTAACTGTAGTCATAAACCAAATAAAATATGAAGCACAATATTTTTTTAAGAAAAGGTGCAAATTACCTAATATATTCTCCTCAGTGACCACTGAATAAAATAACATGCCCCATTTCTGTGTGAATTTGCCATTCTTCTTTTGCTGCCAATATTCAGGTTAAATGTCTACAGCACAACTGAAAAGTTTTAGCAAACAAATACCTCTTTCTTATTGTGCTTACCATTTGGGAAAGATATTTCTGATCTATGCTACACATCCAGTATTAATCTTATTTACCTTTGAAAAAAATAAAGCAAAATATCTATGGGTCTCTCTTCCAAGGGCAGATAGCCCGCAATCACCATTTATCTTTGCTTGTCTAGCCTGTGGTTGCGTTGTATAACATTTTAACATTTAATGTGGTTTTACCATAACTCTCAAATAGTGCCAGCAAGGTCAATGCAAATGATTCTTTAGTACTCCATGTCACCAGGCCAGGCAAGATGTCTAGGGAATTTCCTGTTCATACTGCATAAGTCCTTCATCGCTACTAGTGCACAGATGTTTCAGGTAGCCCTCAGATAGCATGTGAGTGAAGAGCTGGAAAACATCAAAACATGGTTTAGAACATCTAAAACAAAATTCCACCTCATTATATAAAATGGAAATTTTTTATTAGAATAAATCTTTAAGGGTTGAATGTTATGAAAGGTAAAGGACTTCTCAGTAACTGAATATTTCTGACCTTAATCTTTATTTTAATGGGTACAGTGTGAAATAGGAAGAGTAAAGGTAGCGAAATCCTGATGTGGCACCTAAGAGGGGAAAAGGAAAAAATATACAAGGCAGTTCTGGCAAAGAGGGATCCTCTTAAATACATGCAAGATGTATTTATTTAAGATGTATTTCTTGAAAAAATGCATTTGTACTTAGAAATAATTGCAACTTCTGGAAGTGACATATACTTTCATGGCTTGTTACTGACTATGTGCTCTTGAATATTTTTTGGCCTTTGATTTTGTTTCTACTGTGCAGACAGCAATGTTTGGTACTTATTCAGATTATTTCAAGAAAATAATTGTTTTGTGTGGTGTTGTGGGTTTTTTTCCCCCAGGCATTTTGATAATCATAGAGGAATGTAACTGTGAATGAATTAGTACTGAATGAACTCCTGTATAAAGCGAGGTACATAATTTCTTATCCTTAGCAAGGAGCTACAGCTGCAGTGCTGATATAGGTAATTAGCAGCTTCTTACAGCTGATACAAGCCACATTTGCTGCCTGGCTGCTCTGTGCTATGCAAACAGGCAGCTCCTATTTACGCAAGTCAGAAATAATAACAAAAACCCTTTTGGTATGTAGTCTAGAATTCTAACCACATTTAAAAGTGCAAATACCTTTCTTTTTAAATAGTTACTTTAAGAGCTGTGAAATTCGAAGTCATTTTCAGAGCAATTTGTGTTGGATTTGTCACCCAAGCAGACACAACTGATGTCCTTGAAATGTTTGAATAAAAATGGTTCAACTATTTCTAAAACTGTAGAATGTAAATAAAATACATTACTGGAAGTTTAACATTATGTTTGCATCCTAGTTTTTAAGTGTTGTAGCATCTGAGCTGTGTAGTATCTTGTAAGTATATAGTTATATTGGGGGTGTATACTTATATTGGGGTGTAAGGCAAACTAATATGAATTATGTCCTAATTAATACGCTTATGATTTCTAAATATCAGGTCTCTGCTTTGTCTACACAATTCCTAGGGAGGATCTCTGTCACCATGCAACTTGCCTGGTATGGTTCTGTTGTGGAGGAACCTTCATTCTGAAGAAAAAGTATTGAGTACCTTTAAGGTCCCTTTCACAGACAAAAATCCCTGTTTCTGATGTATGTGCTTCCTGACTTTCTTGGTGCTGAAATGATTTGTAAGTGGAAATGTCTGCCTTCAGAGCCCTGCTATAGTTTGTCTAGAAAGGGCAAAAACTCTCATGGGCTCTTAAATGGAGAGTTTTGTCTGGAAAAATGTTGGCTGCCAGCTCACAAGTGCCTAAAATTAGAAAACTGAGTCAGTTTTTTCATTATGCCAACCAACATCCATACTGTGATTCAGCTGATCAGTCTTGGACTTTACAATATCTGAATTAGTCACCTTAGGCTTCCCTTTTAATAAACAGACAGTAATAAGCATCTCACCTTATTCTAAAGAACATGTTCAAAACAGGGCACGTACATCATTCCTTGGATTGTCTATTTCTTAATCTTTACAAAAGAAACAATCCAGAATGGTTATCTAAGAAGTAGGCATCCACATTACAGACATCTTGAATTAGACCTGCCTTGGTGAACATGGCAGACACTAAGCAATGCCAATCCTACCTATTCTAACTCTCTGAATGAACAATAGCCAGCCTGTGAGGGTGTTCTACTACTAAACTAGACTTTAAAGTGACCCCTTTTGTCAGGTGCCCTACTTTATTTCCAGGGCAGTTATGTGAACAGAGGGGAGGCAGATTAAACTGTGTTTCCAGTGAGAGATCATTAAATGTCCAACCTATTATATCATTGAGGGAATTTGTTTGGGGTTTTTTATTGTATTTGTGCTACTAACTTAAACAAAACTAGTGAATTATTATTGGTCCCAGGACAAGTGGAACTGACTTTAAGGCATACTAACATATTTATGTTGCATAGCCCTTGGATCTCCTCTGAACCCTGTGCTCTCCTGAAAACCCTGCTTTTGTGTGTTCACAGTATCTGAAATAATAGAGAGGTCTTTGTCTTCATCCAACAGAGTGTTATTTTTATAATGTGAAAATGGAGATGTATGCTGTGTGCCATTAAGAATGGTATGGGGACATGTGGATAGCTTCAGGGTACCTTTAAATACAGTTTTAGAGGTTTGTATAGGGTGGCATTAAGGGAGTATTTTATGCAGCCTTTTCCATACTACCTTTTGGAGAAGGTTTTGGACTTAACTGTCTCCTAAACTATGCCTAAATGTTGGCTTTTGAGAGCTATTTGGAACAGATAAAAACAGAGACACGGAGTAAGCACCCAATGATGTAATGTAGATGATCAGAATCCAGTGGAATTTCTTTGGCTCTCTTTTATTTAGTCATGTGGACCCCTTGAGATAAAGTCTATTAGTTTCAAACCTTGTTTCTCCTTTAGTGTTTCCATGCTACCTACGACTTTTCTGACCAATGTACAATGACCAAGATTCATCACACCTATTTTTGACACTTAACTGAAGTATCTGAATGACAAATATCGTTGCTGCTGGCTCCAGATGTTGTAAGACCTTCAGAGAGTGATTCAGCTCAGTTTCAGCCCTGTTTTTCTCCACTGATGCCTAAGAGAGCCTATGGCAGCTATTTTTTTAACTTAGATGCTTTCAGTTTAGGTAAGATGAATTTTGACAATGCTCAGAGAAAACCAGGCTTACTATTACACCTACTCTTCTGTTTTGGACATTCTCTATCACTCTTCTGTTGCTCACTCTCACTCAATTGGTTTAACCATCTCCAATTTTAACTGAAGATGTTAGCTCTTGGTGATATGTGTGACCTATAATTCAACAGAACACGTATCATCTGCATCTTTCACTACAAATGTTGTAGGACGTTATGCAAACTGAATGCAAAAGCTCCATTGCCATTTTGATCACAAAGATGAATCACAAAACACCTCTGACTTAGTGCTTTGCTAATTTAAGTGTTATTGGGAGAGAAAATGTCTTGGAAGGAGTGACAGCCTGAAGGCCAATGTAGATCTCCTCAGGAGTATCTGAAGACACAAAATATTCTGAAGAATTCCCTAGTTTGTATCTAATTCTGCCTCTTCAAACTTCTCCCTTTTTGAACTATTTACTTAAGAGTTTTAACAAAATAAATAGCAGCGGGTTTTAAACGTTTATCGTTTCAGCTCTTCATCTCCCACTATACTGCTAAGGAAATGTGCTAACTTACAGAAAGAATCTTAAGTGGTCCCTACAGCTTCTTTAAGTATCTCTCAAAGGTAAATAAAAGCAGGTACAGCAATTTTATTTCAGTTCCTTGGTTTTATTTTCATTCTTTGTAAAACAGACACCATCCTTTTGGAAGTCAGCTTAGTCTATTTTGGCTCCTTCTGTGCTTGCTACCAGTGACAGATCGTTAAGTGCTTCCAATGCTCCCATCTGCAAAAAAATAAAGTTTAGTAGTAGGAGAATGTGAGCTATAGGAAGCATAATATAACTATCATTCATTTGGTTCTAAAAGAAGTAAGCAACCAGACTCTCTAAAACGTTCAGCCTTTCAAACTCTATTTAAGAAAACTCTATGTCATTAGGCTTCTACACAGGTGCCAAACTAGCCACATTACTGGACAGGTATTTTTATCTTTACTTGACATACACTCTGCAATGATTGTGGAGCACTGAATTTAATCAAATACTTGATAAAACTTTAATCTTTCCCCTGACTTGTAGTCTATGCCTTTGGTCATTACCACAGGGATTATGGATTCTTATGGGTTTAAGTTTTGTTTTGTTGTGGGTTTTTTGTGTGTTTGTTCGGTTTGGGTGTGGTCTTTGTTTGGTTGTTGTTTGGTTTTTTTTTTAAAACTGGAACAGAAACTGTTTATACTTTGTTCATTGTATTTCCAGCAAAGTAGTCTCCTTGTGCAGCAAGCCTAAACAAAATTCAGTCAAATACAGCAACTCTGTTTTGGCAGAATACTAGAGCACGCAGTGAAGTAGCTAATCAAATTTCCATCTATTTATGCTGTGTTGAGCTTTAAATGAGGGTTTATACATTGATATATTATATTAGAAATGAAGCTAGACATTTGATTATAATAACTTATGGATAGAGTTAAACCTAACCATAAAATTTCAGTGATGTTTGTGGGGAAAAAAAAATCTAAGTAGAAAAACCTCTTAGCAGTCACTTTAGGTATCAGCTATGTTAGACTATACTCAAAGCCATGAATCATGAAATCACAATTAAGAGACGTCATTGAGATACTGCAACCATGTGCTTATATTTAGGTAGAACTTAACTTTCCATCATTAAAATGACTAGTTGGATTTCTGATATGATTAAGTGTTTTCTTCTGAAAATACTTCCTCCAACATGCTAGTGCTGCATTAATTCTAGAAAAGTAGTCTTACACTAAGAGAAGAGTTCATAGTGATGTTCATTAAATGCAGATCATGTCATTATTCAACAGCAGTCTTTAAGAAGATTGAGAAATATAATGGTATTGAGAAGCAGTGGAGAGACACATATGAAAATTAAAATTGTGTTTCTCACAGAGTACCTAGAGAAGAGCTGTCACAGTGATTCAACAGGGAGTGGAGGGGAGAGGAGCCTTTGGAGGAGAAGTTTTCTAAAAAGGTAAACCATTTGATTAAATGGTCAATATCATACATTATTTTGGAGATATTGTTAAATGTCCAGCCTCAGATGACTTCAATTTAATATATTTTCAAACAGTTTCTTTGAACATAAATTGCTAGGAAAAATAATTTTGGTAATGTTGATAGAAATGACAATAAGTAAATGACAGTAGTACAATTTGCATCACATTATATAATTTATAATGTACATCTTAATCCTTAGCTAGTCCCTCATCTGTTACAAAACATTCATTTACAGTACGGAAACATTACGTTAAAAACGGTCAAGAACTAGGAAATTGTTTGAAATAATGTCTTATGAAGAAAGTATTATATTTAAGAAAATCATGAAGTTTAGGTTAATTGAAGGGAATGTGTTAAAATACATAGTCTGTGGATAAAATATCTGATTTATATGGGTGTCAGGGAAAAGTCTTATGGAATTGGGGTCCTGCAAAAAACACAGCATCAGTGCCCAATGTAAGCACTGAATTTTCTGGGAAAACCTACACAAACGAGAAAGTCATTTCATATGGGTAGATAACCCAGGTGGCTCCTTTGACTAAATGATATGGATCAAAAGAAATTCTGTAAATAAAGATCAGAGTATAAATATTTGCTGTTCTACTTGAACACCCGAACGTTCATAGAGGGAAAGCACAAAAAGATTTTGAACCTGGCCAGCAGACCATATCTGATTCATATCTACATATGAATGAGTGTCTGAAGATTTTATTTCTGTCTTTTGATTAGCTGCATATAGTCAAAATAATACAGAAATTCCCAAATTAATTTGTGAATTATAAAGCTATGGATGCGAGCAAAGGTGCAGTTAGCAACACCTGTGAACTATGGAAGGATTTTAAAACGTAAGTACATGGCATAGATGTCATTTTATTCGGAATGACAGTAGAAATTTAGATGAGACATCAAATTATTGTCCGAAAGAACAGTAGTACTTTTGTCATAACTACTTTTAAAAATAACTCTAGCAAGTATCCTTTATTTAATAGCTCTGCACTATTCATCTTCCCTGCAGTGAGTGAGTGATAACCCTTGCAACTGTAGTAATTAAATTTTTAATTTGCAAAAAGGGCCTCTGACAGTCTCAAAAGGAAAATTACAAATTAGAACTCTGACAGCCAGCCCTCTGAAAAGAAAGAGCCTATTTCCTTTTGGCTTTTTAACTCCAATTTAATCTTGGCAGACAGAGTCAGGTGTGAAAAAAAAAAGTTTCACGTAATAGATCATGGATTTAGGCTGGTAATATATCTTAAATCTGAATGTGCATTTTCTATTACTCTAATCACAGTGATATAAATATAACATTATACCCTACAAGTTCATTAGTGGGAGAAGGAGCAACTGAATATTCATTACAGGCTAGGCAGTGACAATGATGCAATAAAAATGAAGTGGAAGGACATGAACAAGACCACTGGGTGGAACACAACCTAATGGGAGTTTCTTTTAGCTCTGACCGCAGTGTACCACACTAGACTGTACTCTAGCAACCTGTACTTAAACCATGCCCAATTCAATTGTGTGCAGAGAAGGAAGTAGCTTGCAAAACAACCTAAAAGACTAGTATTTACCAGAGCTAGTGGAGATGTCTTAACCTTTTATCCAAGGTATAGTACAGATGAGATCACAGCTGTACCTTCTGCTGAGAGGTTCTCAGCTGACCATTACATATCCATTCAAGACTCTGCTTAAGCTGTATTTTGAATGCCTGAATCAGAACCTCTGTGCTGTGACAGAAAATAAAAACGTTTAGAGGCATGGCTTGTGTCAAAGAGATCTACCATAGGCCTTACTTAGTTCCCCATAATCCTATCCTACCTCACCTCAATTACTATTTTACTTACCTTATGCTAGTTATTGTTATCATAATTTCTTAAAACAATGTGCATTAAAAGAAACAATTATATTCAACTTTGCTTAAAGCCTCCTATATTAGGTCTACCCTCAACTGCCTTATTAAGCTAAGTAACAGTAATATACAGTTAAATAATAATTAGATAATGACTTTTGCTGAGGTGAAATTATAATTAATGAAGTTTAATTTAAAATATTGACCTTGAGGGATAATAAACCACACTAATTGAAACTAGAAGTTAATATATTATACCACAGATTTTCAAAACACTGGAGGCTTTAGGGAGGTATGACTTTCCTTCTTTCCTCAGTGACATGGGCTTGATTCACCATTTTTTTTGCCTTTAAGGGAGGGACAAATGTATTCTCATAGATTCTGATGTAGCAGTTAGAAAAATTATTGCTGAAGGTGAATTAATTTAATCCATTTCCTAGTTCGTATTGAAATGGACCGGAAATGTCTATACTGTCTTGCATCTGAACTATAAAATCCTACAGATAAAAGACAACATCAAATAACATATAGTGGCTTCAAAAACTGTTCTTTCTAGATTTGAGACAGACAATGATTTTCATAACTTCAACTTGGTGACTTACATGCTCTTACGAAGGTCAACATATATTGACTATCACGACCCACATCAAAACTGCCAACTAATTAAAAGCCTAGGAATTTAAAAATGTATCATAACCCAAAATCAATTGCATATATGTTCAGATTATTTTCTCCCTCCTATGTCCATAAAGTGTGCAAAAGAAGGGTGGCCAGCAGGTTGAGGGAGTTGATTCTCTCCCTTTACTCTGCTCTTGTGAGACCCCGCCTAGGGTACTGCATTCAACTCTGGGGCCCCCAACATAAGAAAGACATGGACCTGCTTGAGTGGGTCCGGAGGAGGGCCACGAAGATGATCAGGGGGCTGGAGCACCTCTCCTAAGAAGGCAGGCTGAGAGAGTCGGGGTTGTTCAGCCTGAAGAAGAGAAGGCTCCAGGGAGACCTTATAGTAGCCTTCCAGTATCTGAAGGGGGACTACAGGAAAGCGGGAGAGGGGCTTTTTACAAGGGCAAGTAGTGACAGGACGAGGGGTAATGGTTTTAAACTGAAAGAGGGTAGATTTAGATTAGATATTAGAAAGAAATTCTTGACTGTGAGGGTGGTGAGACTCTGGAACAGGTTGCCCAGAGAAGCTGTGGCTGCCCCCTCCCTGGCAGTGTTCAAGGCCAGGTTGGATGGGGCTTTGAGAAATCTGTTCTAGTGGAAGGTGTCCCTGCCCATGACAGGGGCTTGGAACTAGACAATCTTTAAGGTCCCTTCCAACCCAAACTATTCTGTGATTCTATGATTAAAGAACCTATTCAAGGTTTTAACACTATGCTATAGTAGTATTTTAATTTATTCACAGCAGAGGGCTGTCTAGTAAGGAGGTTTAAGTTTTGTTTTGTGGGAAATATCTTTTTTTGCATTTCTGCCTGAGGTTAAGATAAGCAATAGGTTCAGTGACTGATTGGTGCTATGAAATTCTGTGAGAATGAACACCAGTATGAGAGATGATTTTGTTTTTCCTCTCAGTTATATTTTTTTAAATTGCATCCTTAAGTGACTCTACAAAGATTCCTCTTGTTTAAAATAACATTAATCCACCTACTACAGAGAAGCAGTCGTATGGATATTTGGGATGAGAATCCACAGAGTGCTTGTAATACAAGTATTTTTTTTTCACTATTAAAGAGTTTTTCAGGAGAATACATCAGGTGATGCCACCCTGGAGTTCACCTTGAAAAGTATTTTGTTCTCTGAATAGTCCCACTGATTTCAAAAAACTCAGTATTCTTTTTGAAGAACAGAACACAGTCCAGGTACCCCGTTATATAACAGCATACATCCCCTGGATTTAGTAGAACTGCACTGATTTAGGCCAGCTGAAGATCTGGCACATAAATCATGCAAAACTACTATTCCAGTACACTGGGAAATCAGTAGGTCTGGTTGGAAATTAAAGATCATCTGGAAATTCTGGAACTGTTCCTATAAAGCTTAAGCATAATAATTATTATTGGTGGTATATTTCTTCTCTATTTCCAACAGTGAATAAAGATGGCAGAATAATTTATAAGAATAGATGTTTAGGGATTAACTTCCTTATGCGTAAAACACCTTCCTTCAATTCTGATGAAGGCTTTTTGCCGGTGCTTTACTATCAGTAAGTGCTGATGGAGGGAGACAAAAATAGCCTTCTGAAAGATGCACTGAGAGAGAAGTCTGACAGAATAAATCTCATTTGATTGTGTCCCAGCCTCACACTTACTTTGCTAAGCCTTTATATTCTTGTCAGTATGGGTCCTGAACGTATATCCTCTTTCCACTTGCATTTATAATGCAACCAGAAAGGCATCTTGGTAGAACAGTCACCTCCACTTTGACTTATAGAAAGAAAATTGTTTAGACTGCAAGGATAGTCAGCTGGAATGTGCCTTGAAGCTATATTTCAGCACTGCATCCTGTGCTTAAGTGCTGCCATCTTTCAAATAAAGCATCTACTCCTATTCAGATAAAGAACAAGAGATCATCCTCCTCCTTATATTGTCTTTGTCCTGACCCAGTTTTGATTCTGACCTTCTCAGAAAGGCAAGACAAGGAAACTTGTTAATGAGTCTAGGGCACTGTTTTTCAGTCTCTCTTGAAATGTGAGATGTAAATGTTGATTCAGAAGGGGCTGTGGAGCTTAGCAAACACTTTATTTCCAGAGACAAAATTAAATACAACAGACTTTATCTAGAAAAAAATTGTATTCTTAAGCTAAAGCAATGTTGAATTCACTTTAAATTCTGATTTGAAGATAAACGAGCCCTTACTTTTACTTCATGGATAATTTCTGGTCAGCACCTTATTACTGAAATGCTTGTTATTGGCTAATTAAAATAACAGCATAATGACTTTAGTTCCTTTTATTTAGTAAAATAGGTTGCATAAGATATCCATACATTTCAAGGTCTGAATTCAAGATTTTTTTTTCAACTGTACCTTTCGATGAAATTATATGAACAAATATTGTAGTGGGGTAACCTTGGCTGGACACCAGGTGCCCACCAAGCCTCTCTATTACTGTCCTCCTCAGCAGGATGGGGAGGGAGAAAATAAGATGGGAAAAAAAACTCATGTGTCAAGATAAAGGCAGTTAATAAAGTAAAAAACAAAGCTCATGCATGGAAACAAGGGAAAATGAAGTATTTATCCTCTACTTCCCATCAGCAGGTGAAGTCTAGCCACTTCCTGGGAAGCAGGGCTTCAGTGCATGTAGTGGTTGCTCTGGAAGACAAACGTTGTAAATAACAGATGCTCCCCTTTCCTCCTCCTTTCTATTAGCTTTTATTGCTGAGCAGACGTCATATGGTATGGAATATCCCTTTGGTCAGTTTGGGTCAGCTGTCCCCTCCCTTGTCCCCTCCCAAGATCTTACCCACCCCCAACCTACTGGTGAAGGGGGGGAAGTTGGAGAGACAGCCTTGATGCTATGCAAGCACTGCTCAGTAGTGACCAAAACACTGGTATGTTATCAACAGCTTTCTAGCTACCAATACAAAGCACAGCACAATAAGGGCTGCTATTGGGAAAATTAATGCCATCTCAGCCAGACCCAATACACGTATTTATTTTCCACGTACTGATTTTACTAAAGCAGTATTTAGTGCTGTTCTAAGCATCAGCTTTCTGAAAGATTATAAATATTTATACATATATGCATATACATATATGTATGTGTTTGACTCTTTTGAGGAAAAGAATCTGTTACTTCTCCTTGGAGTCCTGTGACTAACTGCATTTGAACCAGAGCAATTTTAGTGTGAATACTCTGGGGCATATTCTCTTTTGGCTCAGTTCTGCAGAGCGCTGTGTGAAGTGCTGAGCATCTACAACGTTCACTGCCTTCACTGGCTTCCACTGAGAGCCATCGAGTACCTGCTAAGATTCACTCAAGGAAGTTTAGAGGACTATGTAAACTGCAAATGAATGACTGAGTCATGTTATATTCATTAGCATTAACTGTAAAGCAAGGCATTCAGATAATCATGTCAAAAAAACTCTTACCCTCTATCATCTGTTACACATGTAAAGCAAGAGAGAATTTTTAGTATCACTTGGTTTTCATGGACTGAAGATCCTCATAATTACAAACTCTGTATTAATCTATATTAATATATTCACACTGGATTACCGTGATTAGTGTTTATATATATAACACAAATATGGAAACACATCCCATGTGCAAAAATAGACAGTGAGATAAAGTGTAGAAGCTGCAGTTCTTCACAAATGACTGATCATTTAATGACTCATAATGGCTCATTGAGAATCTGAGGCATAAAGTAATCAAGTACAGCTTGTTGACAGCCACCCACATGTGACAGCCTGTACAATAATCCAATGATACAGCAATGATATTATGTTACAAGATTTTAGAAACATTTGACTGAGTCAAAGTGAAGTTTGGACATATGACAGAAAATACAACTTGCAAGTGCCTCTTCCTTTATGAGATCCATCTTAATTAACAATTGAAAATGAGCATTCAGATTCTTCTGGGAATAAGCCTGTGGTTTGTTGCCTTCTGGGCAATTGCCCACATCAGAAAACTTGCATGTTGTTTGTTACAGCTCAGTGCACATTTCCATCTCCAATTGCAGGCAAAATCCTAGCTCAGTAACAGGGAGCAAGTACTATTGATACAAAGAACATGACTGTTCAAATTTGTATTTCTAGGGAACTATTTCTGAATATTCTTGCAAATAAAATGCAAGAAGTATAATTTTGTGGGAGCAATTACAGTTCAAGTATCCTTATATATACTTTAAAGCTGTTTATTTAGAAGGAACTCAGTATTTAGGATTTTTAAGTAACTCCCCCCTCCTCCAGTTTCCTCAGTATTTGCTTAGCATTCATAGGCAATTCTGGGTATTCAAAAACGTATAGACAGAAGCAGAAGGGAAACGAAAGAGGAATGAGGAACGTGTTTTCAAAAGCATCCTTTCCTGGAGCTTCCATTACATCCCTATACTGTTCCAGCAGTTCTCACCCCAGACTGTTAGCCTCGTTCATATCAGGGATGTTCTTAATCTCATACGTCTTTTTATGCATGTAACTTTCCTTATTGGATCTGGACATCTTTTTTGTACTTGTTCTTTATAAAAACAGAGAATTTTAACTAGAATGAAATCCAGATGTAAGCATCAAATAAGTGTGTTTTGAAGATGTTTGGAACTGGGGTTTAGTTCTAAAGTGTTCTTAACATTTTTCAGAAAGCACTTGTCTGATTGATAGAAAAATGAGAAATTAAAACTGTACATAGAATAACTGTACTTAAATGACATCCACATAAGGATTAGGAGATAATAAAAGCTGTTGATTCTAGAAGAAATTTATTATTCTTGAAGGCACTGGGAAAGGTTACTTTTTAGGATAGAAGTATACCACTACTCAGAGCGATGAATATAATTTCTTAGCAGAATGTTCTGTCCTTTTGTCCTGTACCTGACTGAATAATAATGAGAGGGTATAAGGCTGAAATATTTTGGATTATTAAAATCTCCTTTCTACTGAACAAAAATGTGACTGGCTGTCTAGTGAATTGGACTGTGAAGATGTACATAATGATGGTTAGAGATTAAAAATCAGCTGTGCAGACTCTGTTCAAGTGTTCTCATAATCATTTAAATATGAAGTATGAAGTAGAGTGAAACACAAGTCAGTTCTAATTGACATGGATTTTAATAGGAACTTTGTGCTAGCAGGCAGCTGAAGTTTTATCCATAACCAGCACTACAATTTGATAGGCACAAAATGGAGTCAGAACAAACTGTACCTAGAGTTCAACATTATATATTCTAGTCCTGCAATAAGAAAACCAAAGGACCTATTCCTTTTTTTTTAGGATTAATAGGAAAACTTTTAGCACGAGACAGTATTGCATTAGTAGCAATTCTAATTCTGTACTGCTCTTGAATACATGTTGCTACTGTATTGTGACTTGAAGAAGCTGCAGGCAATATTTTATGAAGTGAATGGAATACAACAACAGACATGTATGTTCATTTGCATATGCACCCAGAACAGTATATCTACTCACCAAAAAACTTAATGCGATTGCAGAACAACAGCATAGTTACTTCTCTCCTTTGCAGGCAGCATTTCAATTTATAGATTGATAATACTTGTTTGTTTATTTAATAGAATGTCATTAAATTTTAAAAAAAAAAAACAAACATATTGAAGTATTTTCATAAAAGGTACTAGGTTATCTGCAGAAAACAGTGACATGCTATGGCTTTTCTGCAATGATACAATATCATTATGCATTATTCTTTTGCAATAGGCATCACTATAACTGCACAAATTATTTTCCTTCTGTAGTACCATTCACAAATAAACACTCCTGTATGCTTTTGATTTGCTCAGGACTATGGACAGACAGAGTTCCAGTCCTGCCTGACACAAGTCTGCTTCTTCCACTGGAGAAAGCTCTAACATTTGCATACCACTTTCACAGCACGAGAAGGTAATGACTGCCATACTGATGCATTTGCTACATAATAAATACCCTGATAATTCTGGGATGAGAGTGCTGTTTTTGAACCTCTCACCGTGTCTCTCTCTCATCTGGAAAACAATCTCTGCATTCTTCTATCTTAACATAATTTTCATTTTCTGCTCCATTTTGATAGCAGCAGGACATGCACTAACTGAAAACTTCCACTAAGCATGTATCCATACAGAGGCATGAGGGAGATAAAATGTTGATGGGTCATCACTTTTGTCATCTATCAGTTGCCCATGCAAATACAGCCTTCATACACAGAGGATTTCTTTAAACTCTCTTGGTCAAATGCAAACTGATTTTCACAGGTCACCAAATATCTCTGCCAAATTTCGGATTTTATATATACCTATACCTAAGCCAGATTTCCTGGGTTTTCCTTCATGCCTGTGTTGTAAGTTGGAATAACATTGGCTAGCTTCCAGTCCATGGAGACCTCTCCAGACTCACAAGACCTTTGGTAGATGATTGAGAGGGATCCTGCTGTAACATCTGGTAGCTCCTTCAGTACTCTGGAAAGAATCCCGTCAGGCCCCATGGACTTGTGAACATTCAGCTGATACAGCTGGTCCCTTACAATTTCAGTGTCCACGAATGGGAAGTCACTGTTCCTGCACTCATGATCCTCCGAGTTAGAGGATCAGGCAGTCCAAGATCTATTAGTATTATTAAAGACTGAGGAAAAAAATGCATTGAATGCCTGTTTTTTCTTCATCCTTATTAGTCAGGGGACCAACTTCAACAAGTATGAGTCCAATGTTTTCCTTGGATCTCCCCTTGCTATTGACATACTTAAAAAGACTTGATGTCTGACACAGCACAGGACAGTTTCAATTTTAATTGAGTTTTGGCCTTTCGTGACTTCTCCCTGCATATGCAAACCACAGCTCTTCAATCTTCCTGTGAAGCCTGACCTTGCCTCCACAGATCATACAATTTCTTTTTCCTCCTGAGTTTCAAGAGTTCCCTGTTCAGGCAAGCTGGTCCTCTGCCCTGCTTGCTTGTTTTAAATAACAGTACACATATTGTAATGGACTATGTACTGTAGTAACCACATTCCACAAGTTAAGAATGTCTTGCATGGAAGTGGAGAATTTTTACTGTAAAATAGCCTACGACAAAGCTGAGAAATGTGTAAACCATAAGTTTGAAAACATTCAAATTAAGCTGCACAGCCTATGGAAGGTCAGCAAAATACAGTCAATTCCTCTGAAGAATTTTTAATAAAGCTTTGCCACATATTTACATATGACAGGAAAAAAAATGCAATAATCAGATAAGCCCATTTTCCCATCATTTTTTACAGCACCTTGGTAATATTTTCTCTCTTATCAAGCTGAAAAATACTGAAAAATAACAGGTTACATTTATTGGAATCCTAGCAAATCCAAGAAATCTTGTCTGTCAACATCTACTGCATGAATACCAATGTAACCTATTTACCAGTACATCAGAAGGATCATTTTTTATTAAGAAAAAAAAAAAAAAGTCAGGAAATTCTGAAGATATGGTACAAAATCCCCTCAGTCTTCTATTCAGTTGGTGAAATATTCCAGTGCAACATGAGAACATTATTGACAATATTCGCCTAATCTGATCTGTCATTCTCACACCACTTTTTGGTAGAAATATAAAAATAAATGAAGATTGTAGAGTTTATTCATATAAGTATTTTGAAGGTTTCCCTACTTATTTTAATTTTATTTTGTTATTGAGAATACTGAAAGTCCAAAATGTCTCAGAAAAATACTGTACCTTGGAGGAAACGAACACAATAACTCATCAGGAAAGTATAGCCTGAAAAATGATCTGTTCTTCTATCTGCCTATATATCACACAAGTAAAACGGTAAATAAGAACAACTCTCACTTATTTTATGTATTGAAAAGCTTGAGTGAAAATAGCCAATATATAATGGTTGGATTCAATGATCTTAAAGGTCTTTTCCAATCAAAACAATTCTATTTTTCTATAATTGCTCTAGTCAATGGATACATGGAAAGGTTATTATGCAAGTGGCATAGGTAGTAGTTTACATATGGCTTAATTTGGTTTTTATTTGAAGAGTTTATGTACAGGATTATTTTTAAATCTTTCTTAAATTTCAGTGTTCACTGAACTGTTCAGGAGACAATCATCTTTGACAAAGAAGATGTTGTTTCAAAGTAACTTACAGATGAAATGTTTTTCATTGTTTGTTTGAATGCTAAGCTACAGTCTCACTGAATTTTATGAGAGCACTTATGAGAGCACCTTTGTGGGAAAGTACTATCTACTACATGTATAGCCTGCAAAGCTGGTTATACAATTCATAGTTATTTGCCTTATGTGTATTTGGATAATAACCACAATTCACAAAAGGTGAATAGCTATGGAACTTTCCAGAGGATTAATGCTGAGCATTTTTCATTAAGTGATTCATTTCAGGTATCTTTTTCACCTTGCACTACATCAAGTGCATCAAGTATTATTCAACATTTCTGTTGGATTACATAAAATGAATTGCTTTGTTTTTCAGATCTGCAAGCTATAAAGTATATATTAATTATATACCCCACCTGAAACACATTCAGAAAAAACAAAAAATAGGTACGTGCCAGTTAGATAGTCCCAACCACATCCCAAATTCTCAAAATCTAGTGGCTTCGGTGTGGCAGAAAAGGGAAGAGTACCATTTCCCGAAGTAAAATTGGAAGTGTTGTTATTAACAATATCAGCCAAAGGACGCCCGGAGTACGCAGATGAAGTCACTGCTACTGATTCGCAATTAAAGCTGCCCATCATCGCGTCATAGAGATAAGAGATCGGAATAGTAACGTCCCAGTTTATCAGGGCATAAACCAGTATTGAACCCCGTACCAAAACGATACATTTCGACTGGTGCCCACTGCTAAACCACATGTAAACATTAATAAGAAACAAGCAATAACACAGTGCATACGGCAGGTAAGGCAGCATTGCAATACTCAACTGTGAAAGAAACTCTGTAAAGAGATGAGATAACACTGTGCTCAAAAGCCACATTACCATGTTAACTATCCGTTTTAATTTCCAGCCCCTCATGAATCTCCAAGGAGGAAATCTGATACTCTCTCAGCTGAGATCTCTGGGAGTCCTCCCGCCGCAGCTGGGATTTGACTTATCAGAGCAACCTGTCGGAGCTTCTCTCATGCCCCACGTGGGGCCCCAATAAATCTGTCATGGTTTAAAGCTGGGCCGGCTATTAAACCAGTGGCAGATGCTCTCTGTTAACCCTCCCCACCCCCCCCCGAGGGAAAGGGAAGGGGAAAGAGAGAGACTTAATAAACTATAATAATGAAAAAAAGTATAATAATAATATTGGAATAATTAAATATATACAAATATATACAAAACCAAGATTGAGCTCCCCCAATGTTGGTCACATCACCACTGGCACTACAGGGCAGGCTCCGGGAAGGTCGAGCTGGGCCCAGCAATGGATGGGAACTGGATTCAGGGATGTACGGATCAGGATCGGGGGCAGCAGGAAAAAGGACAGAGTCCTCTTCGGACATCGGCCATAGCAGAAAAGGCAAGAAGGGGGAGAAGCCGTATGAGACCCTCGTGATCCCCCTGCTTTATACTGAGAATGACGTGTATGGGATGGAATACCCTCGTTGGTCAATTTTGGGTCACCTGCCCTGTCTGCTCCTCCCTGCAGATGCGACCCCCCTTTGGCTCTTCACTCGTAAGCAGTGAGGAATTCAGCAGTGACCTTGGTTTCTCTAAGAATAAGTACAGCAAGAGCCTTTCTGCATAACATTCCTACCGGTGCCTCAGCGATAACTACAAACTTTGAGTGTTATCAGTCCTGGAAGCAGACACTGTCTGCCAAACATGCAGTTAGTTTCAGAAAGTGCAGTTACTTAGAAGAGACTTAGCTGAAAGTAAAAATCACTGAAAGGAAGGTTGGTCTGTTTTAGGCCAAACCAGGACACTCTCATAGCCTACTCACTGGTGGGGTGGTGTGAGAAGCAGAAAAGGCTTTGACTCTGTGTAAGCACTGCTAAGCAGTAATGAAAACACCCCTGTATTATCAACACTGTTTCAGCACAAATCCAAAACATAGCCCCATGCTAGCTACTATGAAGAGAATTAACACTATCCCAGCCAAAACCAGCACACCAGTGTACTCTAAGAAACCAAAGACCATGGAGTGACACAAAGAAATTTGGTATATGTAAATAAAGCATGTTTAGTTTCAATGCCTGTGAAATTTACATGCAAATAACGTACATGTTGGAAAATGTATGCATATGAGCATGCAAATATCTCTGTAAAGAAGGGGTTTTACAAGCTGACTCTTTAGCGAAAGAGAACATGAAATATAAAATAAATCAGTGACGTTAGGAATACCAGACAGATATTTATATAAGACTTCATGCTGTCAGCTATTAAAACAAATATGATTTGGAAAAAACTCTGCCCAAAACAGTCTAAACTGTTCATGTTCATTTCTGTCCAAAGTCTACAAAACATAAAAAAGATCTATTTCTTATAAAAAGCCATAAAGATGACAACTGAATATTTTTATATTACCTGAAGTCACTAATCAATTTTAAAAATCTATTGTTTTCAGCCTTTTGCATATATGTACTGCATGACAGAATTTGTCAAAATGCTTAGACTATAAAACTACCTAGAAAAGGAGGGGAATTATGTCAAACAAAAACTAAACAGTCTATACAACCAAAAAATGGAACTACTGTCCAGAAGCTTCGCAAATACTTTCTTCTAGCAGATAGCTACTTTGTGCATGTTTTGTGCCATGCTTATTTTAGCAATTTTCACTTTCTTTTATAATTGTACATCCTTCTAATCTACTAATTGCTGTTATCCATACCCTCTTCCAGCTTTAGGATAAAGAAAATCAAGTTTATTTTGTTTCCTTTAATTTATATACGTCTGTATTAGTCTCAGTTTCCACCTTTGTATCTGTTTAATTTCAGATAACTTTTCCTGCACTTAGATGATCAGAGTAGTTTATGGAAACAAAGTCTCACTACAGTTCAGAAATCACTATTTCACTTTCTCTGTTGGATATACTTCAGCTGAATCTTTATACAGTCGCATTTATTTCCAAATCTGATTTCTATAGGTGACACATTGTGCTGTTAATAATGTGGCCTACTTATTCTCTTCAATATTTGCCTCCAGAGATAGGTTGCCATCTAATTCATTTTATATTTGGCCTTGACATTGTATCCTCGCATGTTGTCCTACTTCACCATCATCAAGTGCAGTTGTTTCTTTCCATGTGATATCCCAGTCCTTCTCCATGTTAACATTACCTCTCAACTTTGTGACAGTGTTTCTTCATATGGACTTATTTACAACAGTATGAAGGGTTTGAGACCCTCTCCTATTGAATTCTCTTGCACATTTTAAAAAATCAGAACTCTCTATATTGTAGTTATAAAACCTTATCTCGTTATAAGCTAGAATGTTTATTTCCGAAATACATAGCATCTCAGATATGTAATTGAAAATACTAAACATTTCAAAGCAATCCTGATATATGACTGTTCAAAGAGGTCAGAAATCTCATAAATTAATTTTTCACTATGATCATCTACATTTATTTGAAGATTTTTCATTTTTAATCCTGGCAAGAAATCTTAAGTATCATATGCTTGAGATTCTTTTTGCAACTGTCTTTTCAAATGCAATAGCATCTGGACATGTCTTAACAAACATTTTTAAGTCCTTGATTAAGCCTTTCCTTGATAAGTTCAAAGACTTGAAGCATACAAAAAGAGAACTCCATGTAAATATTATTCAGTCAGCCATATTTTTTTTACTCCCTGGTGACAGCTATGAAATTAAATTCCTATTACATTTTTCAGCTGAGATCTGGGTTGTATATTGTGGAATCCCAAAAGACTGAAGCAAACACATATTTTACAGTATATGCATGATAAGCATTTTGCCTCCGGGATAGCTGTCATTTGACTACAAAATGTATTAGATTTACATTCTGAATATATAATCATTATTATAATGTTTCATATCAATAAATTAAAAGATAACAGTTATGATAGGAAAGTAGAAATGCATTCTGGAGAATTTTCTTATTAAAAATTCAGTTACAGAAGACAGCTCAGTTATTACCCAGCCAGTTCTAAAGAGAAACATTTTAAAAGAAAGGACTTAATTACTCCTTTTTTTTAAATAAATAAATCCATTAAAGTGCACTTGTTAATTTACATCCAAGTTGGAACCAAATACTTTAAAAACGTTTGGGTTGGTAATATTTTTCAATATAAATATACAAGTTTTAAGTACATATTACATCTGTTTTCTGTGCAGCACTGTACATTTAGAAATAAAAGACTTCACAAAATATAGCAAATCTGATTATTATAATGGAAAGTGAAACATTCAGTGAGATAGGTTCTGACTGCACAACTCCAGAAAGGAAATTCCATGTTTATTATATTTATGACAGCATAAGGGAAATTAAAGAGGTGAAGTACAATAATGACAGAAGTTGGAGACAAAAAGTATGACATTAATGCTTTCCTTCTTCTGTCTCACTGTAGGCTGCTCCCACACAATTCTGTTAGGTTGCCTAGCTACTTCTTACAATCTGCATTTTGAGCTGCTACCAGTTCAAATAGCACATTCTTTCCTAGAAGACTGTGGCCTTGACTCAGACAGTCCTCCAGAGGGTAGATGCCATCACCCAGGTCTTAAACTGTAGGCCTCCCTGTGGCTGGGGCAATGGTGGTGTTATCTGTGGGAGCTGGCCTGTGGACCAGGCTCTGAGTGAAAGAGCTATGGAAGGATGTGAGTAGGTTGTGTAGCAATAGGAGGTTGACTGTGTCTTCCCAGAGACCCTATAAAGACAAGAGCCTGTACAGCACAGTGCAAAGAAGTAAGGATAGCAAGAAGCTATACTTAAAAAAGTGGAGGATTGAGACTCCAAGGATGGAAGAGCTTGGAAGCTTGTGACCTCTGGCATCAGGAGGAAGCCTCCATTTTCAGATCTGAATTTACAGAGTTAGTACAGTGCCCTAATCACCAAAGAGGGGGATCAGGCTCCAGTAAGGAAACCTTTGGAGCTAACTGAGCTGAAAACAGATGGTCTCCTCCTTCCCACAGGTGGAGGGGAAAGGGCTGGGTGGGACTGGATGCACCTTGTAAATTAACAACTGTAAGTGCAGCTGGTGGTGCAGGTAGTACTTCAGCTTTTATGACCATGGATCCCTCTTTGAACAATAAGAACTGCTAGTGAAAGGCAGGATCTATTTGTCAGATTGAGGTAAAGGCAACTTTGCCAACAAGGTGAGGAAAGCTTTAAACTAAGTATGTCAGGGGATATTGACCAGAGAGAGAACAGTGAGGATGACACAGTGAGAAGAGCTTGTTACAGAAAGCCAATCGAGGCAAGGAACTATGGACAGACTTATCTTAAAACAAATTGATGAAGTCTCTGTATGGTAGACCCTGGATCTTATGGGGACTTAAACCTCCCTGCTATTTGCTGGAAGAGCTGTATGGCAGCATGCAAGCAGTATGGGAAGTGTCTGGAGGAACTTAAGTAATGCAATCAGGAAAACCAGAGAACCCTGAATTGTCTACACTTAAGACCAGCAAAGGAGCACAGTTAGGCCATTGTCCCCACTGCCATTGTCCCCACTGCAAAACCCACCAAGATGATTCAGTAAAAGAAACTATATTTCCAGAATGCCTTGCAAACTAAGACAGTTTATTACCTAAATGGCTACAGGATTTATTGTGGGAGGCAGTGAGAAGAGAGTTCTGGGATGGAGCAGAGAGAATTCTGTGACTGTGTAAAGTTTATTATGGGATATTTTTAAGGAACTATTTGAAACCCATTGTGAGATGTGTAGGGTAAGGAACAAAGGAGGGGAAGGGAAAGGATGCAGATGGATAGGGGAGGAAGGAGTATGGGGAAATACAGGGAAAGAGTTCTGCTTCTTTGAGAAATTGTTGTTTTCAGGATACGTACATGTGCTGATTCTGTTTTATACACAGAATGTTAAATCATTAAACATAAGAAGTTGTTACCATGGTCCTGAAATTAAAATGCAATTAATAAAATTAGTAACACAATTAATGCTTTCTGTTTTTCTCTTTAAGAAAGGATGACATTTAAATATTTTTCTTAGCTATTTCTGAGATGACAGGAAAAAAGTCATGACTTAGCAAAGTTGTGATTTACCTTATACAGTAGATTAAATATTTTTTAAGTAACAAAATAGTTCTTAAGAAATGTTTTTAAAAAATTTGTAAACCGGAATGTGCCTTAAATGTTTTTTGGTCATTTTATAAGGATGGTAAATCTGTGGAATACTAGAAAGACAGAGATAGGCATAACCTTTAGGTATTACTTTGAAGCCTTCCACACTTTATTAAAAGTGTTGAGGTATTCTGCATACACTTCTCAGTCATCAGAGACCTTCCTACACAATCTGAATGGGCTCTGCTCTAAAAATCAACACAACGTGTTTTAATTTAGAAGGATCATTCTGATCACAGATGAAAATGGCTGAACTTTCTTGGGTTTCGGACTAAAAATCTCTTAGAAGAGACTAAGCTAGGAAAGCTTTACCTCGATAAGCAAAAAATTAGAAGTTGCAGCTGGCAGATAATACAAAGGCATGCAATGAGTGGGACTCTCTACTCAGTACGCAATATGAGGGTAATGTACTAAAATTCAGTACCTTTGAACAAAAAAATAAAAAAAACCTTAGTCACTTTCATTTTAAAATGACTGTGTACATAAAATTGAGGAAGATAGTTAAAAGGAATATCTGAAAGATTTACATTAGCTTAAAGACAAAATGAAAGTATTGTAAAGATAAAATATTAGAAATTCAGAGTAGATATATGCTACATATCAAAAGCCGTTCAAAAGCCAATATGCTTCAACAGGAGAGAAAAGACAGCTATTTTAAGTAAGAAGTGGAAGTGTTATCCAAATGAGAAAAATAGACAAGGACATAAACTAGTGTGGGAAAATAACAGAAGATTGATGAGAAGGATTGTAAACACGCTCAAGTGACCTGCAGCTGAGGTGTGAAAAAAACACATATATCATACTAATTGTTGTTTAGCCTTGTGTGTTTGACAAGTAGAACATCTGTGTTTAGGTAAGATAGGCCTGTGATGGACTTAGAGGCACCTTATCAAACATGCTTGAGATTCCTGCCCTGCTGTGAAAAAGATCAAAGCAGAGTGGTAAACTACACCTGCATGAATACCTGAAATAAAGGCGAAAACAGCAGGTTTGGTGATCCTCTAGCATGGACCGAGCTCCGTGGTGCCTGTGTCCCCGCCTGTGTGCCTCTGCCTGGGTTCCCTGGGATCCTCTTCAGGGATCCCCCGCTTGACAAGGTAACAAAAATAAATTTACTCTTTGCGTTTCATCCATGGTTTTATGGTTGTTCCTGTGTCCTGCCTGTGCTGGCTCATACCTCTAGCAAGTTAAATATAAAATCATAGTGAGGGAGTCCAAGAAATATTTTGAGCAAAAATCTGCCAAAAGCTTAAGACCAAACATTAAAAACTTCTTAAGTGCTTTGGAAGCAGGAAATCTGCCAATGCATGGGTGGAGCCAATAGATGAGATATAAAAGGAACATCCTAGGAAGATAAGCCCAAACCAAAAATATTACGTTATTTTTTCACAACAGTGTCCACTATGCGATATTTCCTGATGGCATTCTTTATATGATTGAATCAGATGAATAGTTCCAAATCCAATGTAGATAGCAGAGGTTTTAAAACAAATTGATAGAAGGAATATCTTGGTCAAATGGTATTTATCCAGGTAAACAGATCTCAAAAGGAACTCAAGGAACTCAAATATATATGTCAGCATCCTATCTGTTTAAAGCAGCCTTGGTAGAAAATAGAAATTATTACATTTAATAGCACATTTGTGAAAAAGGAGTTTAGCAGTGAAGAGGAACCTGCAGCAATTCAACCTGCATATTTGATAAAAGAAGGAATTAGTAGACATATTACTATATGCAACATATAAGTGTAAAAGGACTGCAAATCTTTTGTAACAGAAATTTCTACATCACAAATCTACAGGAATTTTTAAAGAAATCAAGTAGCGCAACGATCTATATCATCTAGTCATAATGCATTCAAATTTCCAGAATCTGACAATGACCCTCATCTCTAAAGACTTTTAAAGAAAAAATAAGGTGAACAGAAGGTCCTGTAGAAGTTTAATATCTTAGTACATGACAAGAAATAGAGGATATTAGTTTGACTGCATTCATCTGCCTTAACATGGTGCTGTTTGAACAGGAAACATGATGTGATTTTGGTGAGCTGGAGTAGTGGAACAGGCTGCCCAGAGAGGCTGTGGAATCTTCTTCTCTGGAGACATTCAAAACCCGCCTGGACACGTTCCTGTGTGACATGATCTAAGTAATCCTGCTCCGGCAGGGGGATTGGACTAGATGATCTTTCAAGGTCCCTTCCAATCCCTAACATTCTGTGATTCTGTGTGTGTGTGAACAGTGAAGTTTTCGCTCTAGAGGGAGTTTAACATTGTAACTACCTGGAAACTATGCTGCTCAATATATTTGTAAATGTTCTAGAAAACAATAAATAATAAGACTACTAAGTTTGCTGGTAATGTTTAATTATTCAAGATATGATCACATAGATCTTTAAATAAAAATTCCACTATATTGACAAGTGAACAGTGAAAATGAAATTCCATGTCAATAAATGCAAAGACGCTAGTGGAAGAAAATGTCTTAACCACACATATAAAATATTGGCTGACAAATGAATTATTATCACTTTAGGAAAGAGGCAAATTAATTTATCGGGTGTGTAAATTAAAATAAATAATGAAGGATATGAAGGCCTTTCTTCACACTGACATAATTAAATTGTGAAATTTGCCATAGTGTGTATACAGGCCAAAAATATAATGGAATTAGAACAGAACCAGAAGTAAGTCAGAGAGGACAGATTTATTAGTGGTCATCAAGAACAATAAGTCTAAATGTAATCTGAAAAAGTCCTTAAAACACGTATTTCCAAATGTAATGACACTAGAAAGGCTATTCTTCATTTATTGTTATACTGTTTTTCCTAAGTATATGCTAATAACCTTCTCATTTTATCCATTTTGCACTACAGGAGTAATAATACATTTTAAGTTTTCACTGTCTGTATGAGCTAGCTTTCACAAAATGAGCTTGACTTGTATTTCAGGGGTTTTATTAATATACATAAAAGCGTTTTGCCATTTCTGAGCTTGTCTGAGAATTATTCAATATCTTAAAATTACTTGAAGAAGACAAGCATTTAAAGCTAGCTCAAAAAGAAAATCCAGAATTATAATTCAGCATGTGTTAAGTCATTCTTTGAAGTTTAAAACTAGTTTGTTGTTATTTTTCATTATCTTTTCATCAGACAATAACAGAAAATTAATTTTTAATCTTGGTCTCAGTCTACCCACTATCCCAGTGTAGATGTGTTTGTTACTCCAAATTTGCACAAATTAACTTCATATATGTATGATGGGAAATAGTTCATTTCAATAAATATTTATGATAACATGATTTAAATGGTAAATATATCCTAAAGAGTCCACACACTGAAACACTAAAAGTTGCTTCAGCTCATGCTGTTCAGTATCCTCAATTAATAAATATTTTACCTCTTTAAATCAACAAGAAGCAAAACCTGTAGCTTGTACCTAGAAACAAAGCAAAACTGATTTGCATAATGCCCACTTTTAATGCAAACTGAATTTTGAAGTGAAAATTTCTAAGACAGCTATTCAGAACCACTCAGTCACCTGGGAACATCCAAAGGTATTGAGCTCAACTCATCATTCCATGTGGAATTCTGACCCTAAATTCTGTTTCATAGGTCTCATTCTTTTTAGATAAAAAAGTAATTATACCTCTTATAATGTTCATTATTAACTGCCTGAATCCTGTATTGGAACTTCAGTATTTATTCCTATAGATTTTGAATTTATTTTGCCAGTAGGAACAAATGCATCCAGATAGGTCCAAATTAATGCATTTATAAATCTCACAATGATTCCAGTTTATGGCATTTCATCCTGTACTGCATGTAATCATACAAACTCTTACAGCCTCCACAGGTCAGTCTTAATTTATTTATCCTGTGCAGTTCTTAGATATTATTCGGTAAGAAAATGACACATAAATATCACTTACTATCAAAAATATGTGAATTGCCATTCCAGATCATGTAACTGAGTATCCAGTCTTTTTTTCAGATAGATTTAGATATATTTAAAGAAGGACTTTCATGAAAAGGTTCATGTTTGAAATCTGGTTTGTGTAAAGGCAGCTTTTTTTTGTCCCCAAGTACAGATTAACATTCTTTCAAGACATGATATATTATCAATTTTCTTTTAGGCTTAGTACATTTTTGGTCAGGGTTACGTTAAAACTTAAGGAATTATGAATCCTCTGGAAATTCAAGTAACATAGGAATGGCTATATAAATATACTGCATCATTCCACTATAGACTCTCCTACTAGGCTCAGGGACACCTGAAGATGAACCTTGCCAGTGAACACTGAAGCAAAAAGGGCACTCTATTCCTTAACATTTTCCATGTCCTTGGTCTGTAGGTCCTTTGCTCCATTGAACAGAAGGTCCACACTTTTCTTAACCTTTCTTTAGCTACTTTTGTACTTACAGTAGCTCTTCTTGCACTTCACAATCCTTTCTAGCTTTAGCTCCAGCTTTTTGGGTGATGTCTGTCTATTCCACCTCAGTAGCCCATTTCTGTTTCTGTGGAAGACCCTCAGTCTGCAAACAGCTGTGCTTTACTTGGGGAGCATAAGATTTGCTTGGGAACACTGCACTGAGAATAGTTTTTGCTTGCTTCTAAGATAAAGGAGCCGAGACCAGTTCACAGGGCTTTTTGAGACATGAAAGAAGTAAACATGTGTTGAAGGTCAGTTCTGAACACAGAGCTGAAAACAGGAATGATTGTTGATGTTTTGAGCCCAGGACACTGTGGGCTCTTCCCAGGATGGGTGATGAGTGCTTAGCGTGTGAATGTTGATGTTATCTTGAACTGCCTAGTCTGGCTCCTGCATTGTAGCAGTTAAATAGAGTAGTAGCATAACAATAAAAAGCCTTAGGCCTTTCGGCTTCAGGCCCTTGCATCCTCGATCTCAGAGTCTGTGCCTTCCTTGCCGCCCGCCGCATGTTTCCAGTTTGTGTTTACTTTTTTTTTTTTGTGGCTAAGCTCAGTGAAGAGTTCCCTGTTCATACACACTGTCTCTCTGCTGAATTTGCTCAACTTTCTGCATGTTGGAATAGAAGTTGTCTTTGATAAGCAAATGGCTCCAGGGCCCCTTTGCTCTTCAATGCAGTTTCCCGACAGATCTTGCCAAACAATCTGAAATTCCCAGAGCAAGCTGAAATCTATTCTCCTGAAGGCCAGGGCTGTGGTTCTACTATTGATCTTTCTCACTTCTTCCAGGATTTTAAACTCCCTACCTCATGTTTACTGCTGCCAAGGCTGCCCTCTGTCTTCATATCTGTAGTAGGATCTTCCTTCTTTGTGAGTAACGGATCCAACAGAGTATCACACCTATATGACCCATCAATCAGCTGCATAAAGATAGCAAAATGTTATAGTAACATAAATTTGCCCAGTGACATTAGCTTAGCAGAACCCTGACTGTACATCTGATGAGGATCTCACCCAATATGCTTTCATAGAACGTATTTTCTTAATGTGATTTGTTCACAAGGTTATATCGATCACAATTCTGCTTTTAAATCTACTGTGGAAAGACCTACGTATACATAATATAGCTTTTTAACATTATTACCTTTCAAATCAGATGCAAATGCATTTTTGGAGAGGAAGTATGGGTTGACTGACAGTGAAACTAAGCTAAGTGATTCAGTTAACTTTAATGTTATATTTACTTCAAAAGCCACTTTTGAGGTGAAATAGTAAATATTTTTGGTTTTCATTTGTCAATGGTCTACAGGAAAAAATATTGGAATAAACTAGTCCGGATCAAATAAATCTCCTTTACAGTACTAGCTTTTAATTTTTCCTTCCTATTTTACTGATTTAAATTATTTAAAAGGCTACTGTATTTGCTAGCCTCTCCAAGGGAATTTAAAATCCTTCATGAAATTCTTCCTCAATATTAGAGTTCTTATCAACTTGAACTAGCCTCCCACTAGTTTGTCATACAGTCTCATAAGGGTTATCTGATTTAACCGTCTTTCAGAACTTTAGAATTATTTATACCAATAGAGCCATTACTCTACAGAAACTGTTACTAAAATTATTCTTAATAGTAAGTATATGTTTATCTTTCATATAATTTAGTGGCTAGAGAGTATCATCAGTGTGAAAGGGCTGGTTTTCAGGACTTGTCCTGGACATACATCCAATTAAGCTACTATTGTGCTCTGCAATTTATTCATTTACTTATTTTGAGAATTTTTGGGGTTTTTAGCATTTAATTTACTCACACTGCACTTCACCTCATTCTTCTGTGGAAGATTCAGTCTTCTCATGATTGATAAGTCCCAGAACAAATCATGCACACTCATCTAGATTGTTCATCACTGCTTAAATGGAAAGGGAGAACTCTGGGAAAAACAGGGCTTGCTTACTTGAAAACTTTAAAATATTAAAGGTAATACAAAGACAATTCGTACTGATGACAATGCTCATTTTCTTTTAGCAGTTACTTTATTTGATTCATGTTTTTCAAGGTAAGAAACACTTGAAGATACTACTTCTGTAACTTTGTTTCATGCTTAGCCTAGACTGAAAATATGCTGTTTGTACCAAAGAGGTATCTTTAACACTGTAATTCTGTAAATATGTTAATAAATACATGTGTTTCCAAAACAAAGGAATACAAATTCTAATGACCTTCAAATATTTCTAAAAGAGCATCAGTGATGTATAAAATTAATAGATTGGCAAGATAACTGCTGTTTACATTTATATGTGCAGTGGAGAATATATGAGATCTTACAGCAAATGTCGAATTCAAAATCTCTTCTGTAAAAGATAGAGACGACAGGATTTTTCCTCTTACAAAGAAAGTTCTTATGTTCCTAGAATGTTCATGTCAAATTGCACATAAACACACATCCTGCAAGTGTGAAACTGAGGCCTGATATACTTGCATCCTCTATTTTGAAAAAGAAACCCAAATGCACATGTAATTACTAAACCATTTTAAATTAAATGTTGATTGTCATGAAAAATGCAAAGTACCGAAGATGATCAATGCCCTTGACCGGCATGCAATTGCTGTGTAATCAAGTGCATGTATGATATTTAATAAAGTCATTCTGAATCTTTTCACTAATATCCTAGTGTTTAAGTGAATTTTTTAAAATGAACAAAAAAAATCCCACAGATACATATACACAAAAACTAATCGTGTGTAATTATTTTTTAGGAACGTGAGGAGAAGCAAATGGAAACTTTCATTAAAAAATTCATTTATTTACTTTCCAGGGGCTATCATCTCTCTTTTAAAGCAAAAAGTGAACCCAAATGTCTTAAAATCTAGTATTCATCAACATGACTGGACATTACATGCTTCTGCAATGCTCTAGGTAGCCTCCTGCTTAATAAACACAGAAGGAGCAGAAACAATAGATGTTGTGTAAGACAGACAGTCATGAATTTTGAACTTTAAGATTTTAATAGAAGAAAGGTTAAGAGTGATCATCTGGGGAGTAGATCTGGACCAAATGTATGCATTGTTCTCGACTTGAATATCCTGCAAAAGCTGTTGATGAAATGAAGATCTGTTTCAGGATTTTTTTTTTTGCACAGAACAAGTATCATGTAATTGCAACTCAGTCTCATATAATTGCCAACATTTATTAACTGGGAAAATTAAACACACACTGTAACAGATGAATTATTTTTGTCCCATCTGATAATCTTGCTCCCCTTTTTTTCACCCTCACATAGATTTTAGGAAATGATATCAAAAGGTTTTATAGAAATGGAGACACCAGCTTTTCCAGTGATTTGTCTTTGCATTAATTTGCTTACAATATCTTTTAAACCATATCTTGTTGAAGAAGGAACTGTTTGGTAGAGTGGTTTAGTTAGAAGCTGGTGGCTGTTATATTAAACTCTCTCATTTTGTGTCATCTTTGGTTCTAATCCCAAATGTCTACTTATCTACACCATTCCTTTATCAGAATGCTTTCTTAAGGGGAAAATCATGAAATGTGACAGGTTGAAAACTAACTGCGGGAAGTTATCTGGGGAAGCTTTAATAGCAAGATGACTGTAAATATACTTGCATAAAGCACAAATGATCGGAACTTGCTCTGATGTCTTCATTGCCCACTCATACACTTTGTTTTTTTAAATGCAAGTCAAAAGATAGAGCCCTAAGTCACATTTTGAAGAATAGTAATCAGTAACGGTGTGACAGTTTTTACCTTTATGCTAACCATCTGCATGTTCTGTACCATATATTCCACTATGCTTTTTGCTAGAAAAAAAATTTCAAAATATGCATTAAATTCCTGGCTGAAGGATGTATATATATACACATATATAATATATATACACATCTAGAATACATATACTTTTCTCTATGTATTCGTATTATATGTATGTGTGTATACATATATACACTGACACACATATGTAGGACCACTTTTTAAGAAGCTGTCATTTAAATTGTCACAAAATTTAACCCATTTAGGCTTCAGCTACATGGAATATGGTCCTTAAAAAATGAAATCATGTCTCCTACTCCTTCTGGAGTCTGTCAATGCTAATGGGAGCTAGATGAATTACTGCCAATAATGCAAAAACATAGAAAATGAAGATAAGCTATGTGGGTCTTCTTAGAAACTTCTGTAAGTCATAGAAGAATCTGACTTCTGTTGTTATACTGGAGTTTTCATAAACACACAAAAAATCAGTTTCTTTTAAGGTATGCTCTTGAAAAGGATTTAACAAATATATTAGATCATTACACATGCTGATTTAGAAAGATTCTTTCCCCAGGACCATGTCATGTATCAGATCACTCTCCTTTTGGAGAAGATATTTTCTCATCCACTTAAATTAAAAGAAGAGAGTAGAAATTTTTTGACTCCAAACTGCCATTAGTCACAAAGGATCTGAATGTTGAATGTTAGAGAAATCAAATTACTCTGTTTCTCAGAAGTAGTGATGAAGTTACTTCCTGGCTCTTCTTCTAATATCTTCTTTTCTTCCCAAGGTATAAATGGATGCATAACAAATATGTTTCCAACCAAAATGATTCTGAGTCTATACAACGTATTTTTTTGAAGAAAATCTTATAAAATGGCTAATATAAACCGGCTTCATTAAGATTCTGGGATAGAATGAGGATCCGAATATCAAAGAATTTTCTAAATTTATAGTCGATATTCATCTCCATTGGGGTATCTTCAGTGTAAACCTCTATTTAAGCTACACCTTTGTGGTCAACAAAGAGATAGAAATACTTTTAAAACAGGAGCATTCTAGCCTTTATATCTACTTTAAGTTGAGAAGACACACACTCTGAAAATATGTTACAAAAGAACAAGGGGTGACTAGCTTGGATGAAGATGCCTGCCATGTAGATACCTCAATGGTGCCACATGAATTCCATCCCATTTCTCCTGAGCACATGAATAGCATTTACAAAGACCACTTAACTACCTTATTAATACTAATTGTGTGCAGAAAAGCTTCTCTGAGTAGTGTATCTTAATGTAAGATTGCATTGTCATAAGTCATAGAAGTATTATAGGGAATTTCAAATAAGAAATTATTTTTCAGATGGCCTAGAGATTCAACACAAAGGTACTGGCAATGAATTGTTACTCATTCAGCTGACACACATTAAGGAAAAATAATAATAACATGTATAACTGCACATTTAAAAAGTAAAGTTTTCCTCTTTTTCTCTGATTGCCTTAATTTCTTCCATTTTTTTTGCTGGTTGCTTAGCCATTTAAGTAAGATTCCCTCCATCGTATCAAAGAATAGAAGATGGCTGGCAGAAAGTTGCTCAAGTTTGATGTATGAGGTGACAGCAGTATAAAGAGAAAAGTGATTTCTTGAGTCGCTCCCATAATGAAGCAAATTTACTTGTAGTGAAAGAGCCTTATTGAGGAAACATAGTCAGTATGATCTCAAGAAGAGAGTTAGATCCACTGCCCAACTAAATGAGTTGCAATGTTATGTGCACATGCAGTCTTCATTTTCCACAGTGGCCTGGATTCATTCCACCTTCATTTTTAGCAACTTAATTGGGGGTGGAAACTTAATTTCTCAGTTATCCCCACTTTCTGAATTTAACAGTCTTTGAATGACAAAACTAGATTTTTCCCACATGAAACTATACAGGAAAATGCAGTTCAGGAGAGTACCTAGTGCATTACAACTCCTATGCAGAATTTAGCCCATGGGACCAGTCTAGAATTAGCTTATATTACAATGTCTAAAATTAATACAGCATGGGCTCTTGGTCCTCACACCAACTATTTCACTCTATAGGTCCACTCAGGTTGTGCTGCACTACTTGCTAATGTAGATACAGCCTTTGACATCTGAGTTTGGAGGACAGTCTTACTAACTTCCCACTGGAGTCAGCTGGGAGGGCTGGCTATCTTCAGAGTTTTTTTCCACCTCCATAAGATCTGTTACCCTTCAAAATACTGCGCTCTATGCACTAATTATGGTCAGCTAGGCTAAGGTTATGTACCATTTATACGTGCTTGAAGTGAAATATCTTGAAGTTGTGTCTGTGTCCCCCCTTAGACCTAGTCCTTCCTGCAAAACCCTTATCTTAAAATGAAATCGTCTGCTCACATCCTTCGAGCTCAAAGTTCCACAAGCACATTCTTCAAAGTTGCTGCAAACCATCCAGGCTAAATGATGTTAAGAAACTTGTAATTAGATGCTGGGAAGTGTGCTATTCTAGCAAGTGGGAAACCTATATAAGATAACCATCACAATTATAATCTAACAGCTAATATAATTTTTATATTTATTGGAGAATAAATAGTTCCATATAGCAAGACTAGCAGTATTTTTCTTTGAAAAAATTATTGAAAGCTGAAGGAAAATCCTTGGCAAGAAATTGAATTAATCTGCAATTAAGATGCTGCATGAATATTAAAGGAAAATATGTCAAAATATCAGTGATGTTAAAAAAATAGAATGAAAATTAAGATAATCTCTCTGTGAGATTAACCTTTAACATAAATTAATAGACATGATCAGAACTGAGCAATAAATGAGCCTGCTCTATTTATTCAGTCTTTCATTTTCTATGTTATTACTTTCTGTAATGCTTAAGGTACAAGTCACAAGAAATGTAATATAATTTACAAGAAGTTTGCAGATACAGGTTTTTTTTTTTTAATCTGAAAAGAGCTATTTTATTTTTCACGGGCTCCAGGTGACATAGTTAGAATAGAAACCCTGGGGTAGGTAACCATCAAGATCTCATACAGATAGTATACAGTTCATATATTTAAATATTAAATATAGCCAAAATCTCATATATTTTTCTGTTATGTTTTATGATTCTATGCAAGAATATCACCTGAACATCAATTTTTGCCAGTCATAATAGTTTCTTATTGCAAGTCAACTTCCGAATACTGTATCTTCAACTGGAATGCCTCTGAAAGTACAAATTGCATAGTCTCTCCAGCTGATACGATCTTTACTACTTTCATTTCATTTTTATCTACAATTCATTAATTCGTGAAGGTCAAAAGTCCTTCAACTAGCATAAAAAAATTCAGCAGTTTAAAATCCCACAGAAGAAAACTAAAAAAAATTTAAAGATCTTTTTAACTTTCCACTCCTTCCACCTTTTGGAAGGTGGATCAGTTTCTATGTGACAGTAATATTAATGTTGATTTCTTGAAGAGTAGATGTCCTCAATTATGCAGTATAAATTGAAAGTAAAAACAAAACTCTATTAGTATGCATCTTTACACTTCTTTGTCCCTCCACAGTTTCCTCATAAAAATACACTTTCATTTTTACTTATAGCAAAGAACTATTCCCTCAACTCCGCCAGAAATTTTGTATTAGTAACACATTAAGCTCAAAACCACCTGGATTTTGGTATTTGGATAGCTGAAGGGTATTTTTGTTTCCCTTTAGGTTTTTTTGGCTTAAACAAAAGAAGAATATTAAATTAAATATTTGAATGTCACAAGTATTGGAAAATAGTTCAAGACATCACCAGTAAAAAAACCAAAAATTACCATCTGTATGCAAATTGAAAAACTTGTCTCTTTGTCATAATGTATTTGGTTTTATTTTAATATAGATAATTGTAATTAATATATTCATTGTAATTAATGAATATTGCTAACTTTGTGGACACATACATAGAGTGATCTCACTTCTACCTTTTGTTCAATAATGGTCCTACGTAAAATGTGAAACCAACCTGACAGAGGAGACTTTGGGTGCTGCGGCCATAAGGACAAATCCACTGCACTCGGTGTCACACAGTCTCAAATTTATTTACTAAGCAATATGAGTATAATAACTGGTTAGTGATTTCTGTGCTACAGTGCGCACAAATTTCACACTTGTGAAAACTAAGTCTCCAGCCCTTCTGATCCATTTTAGACCTCTACCATGGATATCCATATGTAGTCATAATTAGCATTTATTATGTAGGTCATAAGCACAGCCCCCAGATGAGTGACGCAAATATAAAATTGTTAAAAGTTACGTGACAGATTAGGTCATCTGTACTTCTTTCCCATATGTACCAGAGTAACCTAAACAGGCAGAGCTGGGTAGGCATACTCTGAGTCTCATTACCTGAGCAGTAATCTCAGAGGTAGGCCTTATCCCATTGCATTAGCAAAGTTATGACTGATCTAGATCAAAATTCAGTGCATAAGGCTGTTGGGCGGGGAGAAATTTAATGAAATATAACAAGGGCAAGTGTAGAGTCCTGCATCTGGGCAAGAACAACCCCATGTACCAGTACAAGTTGGGGACAGACCTGTTGGAGAGCAGCGTAGGGGAAAGGGACCTGGGGGTCCTAGTGGACAGCAGGATGACCATGAGCCAGCAGTGTGCACTTGTGGCCAAGAAGGCCAATGGCATCCTGGGGTGTAATAGAAGGGGTGTGGTCAGCAGGTCGAGAGAGGTTCTCCTCCCCCTCTACTCTGCCCTGGTGAGGCCGCATCTGGAATATTGTGTCCAGTTCTGGGCCCCTCAGTTCAAGAAGGACAGGGAACTGCTAGAGAGAGTCCAGCGCGGAGCCACGAAGATGATTAAAGGAGTGGAACATCTCCCTTATGAGGAGAGGCTGAGGGAGCTGGGTCTCTTTAGCTTGGAGAAGAGGAGACTGAGGGGTGACCTCATTAATGTTTATAAATAAGTAAAGGGCAAGTGTCATGAGGATGGAGCCAGGCTCTTCTCAGTGACATCCCTTGACAGGACAAGGGGCAATGGGTGCAAGCTGGAACACAGGAGATTCCACATAAATATGAGGAAAAACTTCTTTACAGTGAGGGTAACTGAACACTGGAACAGGCTGCCCAGAGAGGTTGTGGAGTCTCCTTCTCTGGAGACATTCAAAACCCGCCTGGACGCGTTCCTGTATGATATGATCTAGGTAATGCTGCTCCGGCAGGGGGATTGGACTAGATGATCTTTCGAGGTCCCTTCCAATCCCTAACATTCTGTGATTCTGTGATTCTGTGACATGAGAAATTAACAATGATGAAAATCTAAAAAAAGGTATGGAATTACTGGAGTGAGTCCAGTGAAAGGCCACAAAGAGGATTAAGGGACTGGAGCATCTTTCATACAAGAAGAGGTGGAGAGGACTGGGACTGTTCAGCCTGGAGAAGAGAGGCTCAGGGAAATGAAGAAGAGAGAGACAGACTCTTCTTAGTGGTGTCAAGAGGCAATCTGTATAAATTGAGACACATGCTATTCTGCCTGAACATAAGACAACAGTTGTTCACTGTGGGGGTGGTTGAACACTGGAACAAGTTTCCCAGGGAAGTTGTGGTGTCTCCATCCGTGGAGATATCCAAAACCTGACTGAACACAGTCCTGGGCAACCTTCTGTAGGTGACCATACTCTGATTTGGGCAGAGGGTGGCCGAAAAAATCTCCAGAACTGTTTTTGGACTTCAACCATTCTGTGATTTGGTGATTCAGCTTTTCAGCCTTCCTCACCACCCACTCCAGTATCTTTATTGATGCTCTTTGCCCTCTCTCAAGAAGGTATCATAAGCCTAGCGGAGGCACTTGCTTGACATCATGTGTGCCACCTCTAATGAGTTCACACTTGTCAGTGAGACCCTAATAAAAGACACACTGGGGTCACTGGGTCACCGTTTGTATCTTTTGTATCATCCGCTTGGATTCTTACATTTGTGACTGTGGAGTGGCTCATCTTACAAAAGAGGTGTGGTGAGTGCCCCTTTTGGAGTGTTAGAATGAACCCTACTCCTAAATTCTTTTTCTGATCACATATAATGTAATGTCAGGTGCCTTAGGAACTTCCAACTTGGCCGTGCACACATCAAGGAAAAGATTTATCTTTCCTTAAACATAGACTTATTAAAGTTAGATAATCAAATTTGTGTTGGTTTCCATAGGCTCATTTTAAAGTGATGAATACAGTTAGTTCTGAAGGGTTAGGGTTTCAGAAACTCAGGATCATATATCAAAATAACAGTTTTGAGCTAACTTTACAAACAAGTTATAAATTAATACCTTGTACTGCATTTTTAATTGTGTTAAAAAATAATTTTGATTCCACATCAATGAGGCTGATAATCACAAAAAAGGAATGCACACTAAATATTATTTAAACAGTATTTGCATTTCTTACCAGAGTTAAAAATCTGAATTCATCTGCCAGTGTCAGCCATTATTTGTTTTTAAATTCAGAAATAACTTTCTTATCTAGGTCACCTTGAGACTTTATTTATAATTCTGTTTGGGTTTTTTTCAAGACATGCTGAAATACCACTACAGCTGGCTGAAAAATCCAGGGCTTGATTTAGTAAATTCTTGCTTATGCAGAAAGCCTCACTGGTTTTAAATTATATGGGTTAGTAAAAAATAGTTACATGGATAATGGGTTCAAGATATGTCAAGGAACAGAGAAGATGTGAAGTGAATGCTGAAAATAATTAACAATACTCATTGTTATGTTTGGTATGTAGTAGTAAAGCAATTAAGACCTAGAATCAAATTGCCTTACTTAGGCCTTAGATTAAATATGATTTTACACCATGTGTGCAACCTTTAATGAGTTCACACTTGTCAGTGCAACCATAGATTAGTCACTGAGATCATAGATTAAATATGAAGCATTGCTGTTTGAAGGCTAAGCAAAGCAAAATCTGTTTAGGTGGTTCAAGTGTAATACTTTTGTTAGCAGGAAGTCTTAGAGAAGAAACAAATATGTGAAGAACAGTGTATCACTGTTAAAAAAATGTGAAAAGCAAATAAAAAGGAACACTGTTAGAATTATTGAATCTGTCTATAAATAGTGTAAATCTGTCACGTTTTTTAACAATTGTTGCTAAATATTAAGCTAAAGAGAGTTCCAAGTACAACACTGGTGAGTTGAATTACATTGACAAGGTTTGGTTGAACAACCTATCCTCCCTACCCCTCAACCCCAAATACTTAGTACTTCCAAATTAACCACATATAATTCTTCTGTATCATGATGTTCAAAATTCAGACTTAAGCAGTGCTTAGCTGCTTCAATATATGAAACATAAATTTCCCTTTATTAGACAAAGAACTACCTACAATTAGCCAATTGTAAATGTCATTTTTATATTCACATATAGATGGGTAGATATAAATGTGTAGGTACAGATCATTGCCAGAAGTTGACAAGCTCATTCAGGAAGTGGACTACTAAGTCACCTCATCTGCAGAGACTGTATGCATCTTAAACAGTGCACAGGCAGGGCCTGGTTCATTCCAACACCTGAATTTTCTGTTTCCTTTATTGCATTTTACAAAAATTAACTATTAGTACAGATGTGCTCTACTAAAGAAAAAAAAAAGTTATTCTGGTCTTTATTGTATTTTCCATTTATGTCCTATCGCAATGGAAAACTTTTTTAAAAAACATTTCAGCTCTTCTGAGAGCAACTGTGAAAGGGCTTCCTTTTCCTTGTTAAGTGTACTGTGGTTTGTCTAAGACTTTTGCATTTTTCATCCCTGGTCCCTATTTTTATCACTTTCATGAAGAATTAGAATAACCAGTTTAATTTTGAAAGTGCTAAATGTTCCCATTTGCAATCTAATTGCGGTCCATCTGGTCTTAGTTAAAACAACAGCTAAATAGAAGATATTAAGTAGAACATAATTGCATATTACATTTTAAAATTTGAAAATTAGAAAGTAACTTGATTGAACAAACTGTGTTGCAACAATATATATCACATAAAATATGTATTCACTCCAAAACTAACGGCTAACTAGGATAATTTATATAATCATTATCAAGTGCTACCTCTTCCTGATTTTTTCTCTTTGACATTTTTGCATTAAGAAATCATTAAGTTTTGTATTTTAATATAATATTTCCATTTAAATTACCTAGCAGTTGCTCATTATAATTACGACTGTGCATGGCTTTTGGCACTAATGTATCTCTGAAAATGTATTGTTTATAATTCTAAATCCTCAGCTTTATAATTTAAAATTTTAACTCCTCTCTGAAGCTGGAGTAATATTGTTCCTTTGTCTTCAACAAAATTATTCTGATTTAGAGAATCTACGGAATTTATTCTTTTTTATTGCACATTTATTTCTCATAGGCTTTAATTCAGTAAAATAGTTAAATATGCTCCTAAAGTAAGAAATGTGTATTTCCTATACCTGCTCTAGAACTTCCCATTTTCCTTTCCAGCCGTGAATGCGTATGGACTGTTCTAAATGTTACATGTATGATGATGTTGGTATTACATTCTCTTCCTTTTCACTACTACTGAAACCAGGTTTTCCCTTCTGCACCCCTTCAGTTGCCTCTTCCATTGCCCTTCAATCCTTTATTGCCTCTTGTCAGCTCAGGCTGCTCGTTGGTTTCATCTCTCCTTTTCTCATCATTAACTGCTGTCATCTTTCTCTTCTTCACCCCCTTTTGCATGCAAGCCTGAATAATTGGCCGTTGCCTATCCTCCTGCTGACCACCTGGCTTCCCATTTTTAAACAATAGAAACTGGAGAGAGAGGAGACAGCGGGACTCATCTGGGCTTCTCTCATGCAAAAGGCTACAACCGCTTTAGACACTAATCACAACAAATTAGTAATAGTGGATTATGCCCACACCTGACAAACTGTGCTACTTTCATACAACAGAAAAAAGTACCAGGGAAGTGCATGTCAAAAGTCCCATCAATTTTAATAATATTAGGATCTAATCCTAGCACATGTATCTACAGTTCAGAATTGAAGTTAATGCCGAACTGTCTCTGCAGTGGTCTGTGTATCAGTTAAACAGCAAAGGAAAAGAGAGTGTAGAGACACACAGATGTATTGCTGACTTATCACTTTAAAGTCCTGAAGCAAAGACATATGACAAACTGCACTGTTCCCTGAAATGTGTTCTTAAATATGTCCCTCTTCACATCTGAAGACATGGCAATTCACAAAGACATGTTTCATATAAGCTAATAAATAAGTAAACTGCTCAGTAGTAGGTGCTCTTCGTTTTCCTTTCTCCAGCAGAGGAGTTAACTACAGCAAGTGTATGTAATGTTTTAACATGCAAAGAATGCGAGGAACGTCTATTTTATTTTGTGTGAATTTATTTTATTCCTTTTCTTAAAAAGAAAATATTATGTTCACCATTCGCCTTAGCATAAGGCATTGAGTTCTAATCTGATAATATACATAAAAGTCAAGGTATCTCTTAAACCAAGCCTATGAATTTCAGCAACATGAAAGAAGTGTACATAATATGTTTTCCTCAGAATTTTTAGGAAGAACACTGAAAATGAAGTGACCCATGACATGAAATAAGGACATTTAAGGCATCAGGAGGATAAATACTTGGCCTTGGTGGACTGTTGTGAGTTGAATGTTATGCTGCTGCTGTGGAAAGACAGAAAAGCCCTAAAGCCTGTTCAGATCTGCATAATGATCTATTTTTGATTACAACTTTTTGTTGTTACTGAAGAAATCTGTGGTGGCAGAATCACATTTAAATATGGTGTTTATCTTTTTGCTGTAAAAAGGGGGTTGGTCTTTAAAGGAACATGACCATTTAAGTCAAGTTGCACATACAGAGGGTTTGTTTCAGGCTTTTGGGGATTTGGGATTTTTTCAAGGTAGCGACGTGGCTACCCTTGCTCAGTTTTTTCAGTATTTCTTCACATAAATTATTCCATTTGTTTCCACAGAATAACATACACAGAGTAATTACATCTAGCAGCAAAGTTTCTAAGTGCTTAGCTGTAGACGTATACTTTATGAGTGGTATATGAATAAACACATTTGTAAGCAAAGATTAATTTAGATCATAGAATCATAGAATCATAGAATCGTTTTGGTTGGAAAGGACCTTTAAGATCATCGAGTCCAACTGTTAACTTAGCACTGCTGAGTCCACCACTAAACCATGTCCCACCACATCTACACATCTTCTAAATACCTCCAGGAATGGTGACTCATTGACTTCCCTGGGCAGCCTGTACCAATGCTTGATAACCATGTCGGTGAAGAAATTTTTCCTGATATCCAATATAGCCTCCCCTGGTGCAACTTGAGGCCATTTCCTCTCGTCCTATCATTTGTTGCCTGGAAGAAGAGACTAACATCCACCTCTCTACAACCTCCTTTCAGGTAGTTGTAGACAGCAATAAGGTCTCCCCTCAGCCCCCTTTTCTCCAGACTAAACAACCCTAGTTCCCTCAGCCACTCCTCATAAGACTTGTATTCTAGACCCTTCATCAGCTTTGTTGCCCTTCTTTAGACTCACTCCAGCACCTCAATGTCCCTCTTGTAGTGAGGGACCCAAAATACTGAACACAGTATTCAAGGTGTGGCCTCACCAGTGCCAAGTACTGGGGGACAATAACTTCCCTAGATATATATCTAACTGCTTTGTTGAACTAGTAACTCAGAAGTTACTCCACGAGAGTAAGAAAATAAGGTTCAATTAAAATTTGAGACACCTAAAAAAGTATGTTTCTTTATGTAGAACCATAGGTTAGAAGTAATCTCAAGGGCAGGCAGGTGTTTACATGAGCTTGGTGTTGAAGATCCAATTACTCATGGAGATCAGTAGCTCAATTACTTGCCTAAAGACGGGTATCTTGTGCTATTTGAGACGTCAGAGTGTGCCTAAGCAGATAACTTTGGTAGATATTCTTCAGGACTGATCATGACCTACTGGATTGGCAATTAGGAGCCGAGGAGGTCCATAGCCCTCACAGATGACACCCACATTTTGGCAGTTGATTCAAATGCAGACTGCCAAAATGGGAAAAGAGTATTTTCTTTTGAGCCATTAAAAAGTTTAGAGAAAAAAAGCAAACAGCTCCGAACCAGTCAGTTTCTTAATCCAACTAAGAATTAAAACACAGAGGTTTAATCCAGTCTTTCTTTTTATTTTACTACCTCAGAAAAAAAAAAAAAAAAACACCACACAAAAGAAAACAAAAAGAAAAAAAAAAAAAAAACAAACCAAAGAAACCTTCAGGTTCAAAGATGTCAAATATAAAGGTATACCACACGACAAAAGAATGAGTTCTCAGCAAGTTACTTGCTTTTATGTGTCTCTCTCTTTATTTTTAAAGAATAAAAAATAAACCACACAGGAATTATGCAGTAGAACTTCTCCACTATTTCATTCAAACATGACTGTACGCATGAGACAAACAGGTATGCCTGACTAGACCTCTGAATACCATGGTAAAACCTAAATGGCAACTAGGCACTGTGGGATAGGAACCTATGACAAGAAAAACTCATTGGGTGGATTAAATGTCTTCCAGACCTCTGTGCTTACAAGAAATAGCATATATCAGGGATAGAAGAGCCATGCCTGTTTCATGGTTATGGTGTGAATGGTGTGAATTGTCACTACACCCACGGATACCTTTTTTACTCTAGCTTTCTGAAAATAGCCTACATTTAGCCTCCAGAGTGTATAGCTTTTAAACATTTAAATGCTATGATATTTTAAAAGTGGAGATAAAATACATAACTTTCTAATACTTTTCTTGGTCTACTTTTTGACATTCTTATTGAAGAAAAAAGTCATAGTCAGTATTAAACTTGTGGGAGAGGAAGGCATTTAGCCTGCGTTACCATCTTAGTTCAGTTAGAAGGAAAACAAACATGATGATCATGTGCATTATTAGTATTTTTCTCCTGTGTAGTTAATACAAACGTGTCTTTTTAAAATCTGCAATGCCTAAAGCATTCAGATCAACATTAGTCTTAGGCGAAATTACTCATGCAACTTGAAAATGAACAACAGAAAACACAGTCAGAAAGAAGTAACAGAGCTTGTTCATGAAGAGTATTAGATTATGGAAGTCAGGGCATGAGCAACAGAAGGAAAATTATGACAATAGATGCATTGTTCCAATTTGCTGAAGGTAGCTTTCAGTTCTTGTACTTATTCCACTACAATATTGTAGACTGCATTTTTTCTAGTGCTCATTCTTTACAAAGTGATTCAGATTTACTGGCCAAAATCCTCAACTGGACTGTAACTCAAAACACCACGGCAAAGTCCCCTGATGCCAACAAAGTCAACCATGGAAGAGCACTCAAGAGAGAAGTCTTCTGGTAAGTAGCATAGAGATTATATAAAGAGCTTTCAAGGGAAAAGATATGATACCTGGTGCATTTTCCTGTACTTACCTGCCAATTCTAAGTGGTGCATTTATCCCACTTCCTAAGTGGGTGGAAATTATTATGTCAGAGCATTTGGTTATCTAAAATGATACAAAAAGTAAGTCTTAAATTAACTTGAAAATCAGTAAAATATTTGTGTGAACAAACTATAGCCTGAGTTGATGTAATGATAAGGTAATCAGTAGTTAATATATGCATTCCCTCTCCCCAGGATATTGCTCCTCATGAGGGCTATTAGCTTCACACTTGTGTGAATTATTATGGAGCTCCCCTCAGAAGGCATATTATCATCTGGGCATGTCAGACAACAAAGAGAAAATCTAGGAACACTTTGAACTAGAAAAGGGATTTTATTTATGGCTATGTAGAGAAGTATATTTCCTTGAATATCTGTATCCTGCATAGTTTGACAGTGCATGTTTGAGGTCAACAAAAGCCCACCCAGGAGTATTGTCCTGATACAGATATCCATGACAGAAAATAGTGAACTAAGAACCACCAGAAAGGCAGAGGCATACCAGGGGTCTGAAATCTGTTTAAATAGGAGCAGAATAAAAACAAGAATAAAATGAAAAGAACTTATTATTTGGGAAAAGAAAGCTAACGGAAAGTTTTCACTAGAAGACAACATTCTGAGGGGAATGGAGGGAATGGATTCTCATGTTGGTATAAAATACTGCAATAGATAATAACTGTAATGGATGCAGAAAAGGAAAAATTCTTACAAACAAAACCTATTGATTTTTGAGGAACTTGTAAGAAAGAGTGATAGTATTTTAAATGGAGTTGCAAATATACCATCAGCTATTTGTTCAGGACTGATTTCTACATAAGACAAAAGCTGAATCTATCTCAAAAAAAAAAAGTTACCGGATAAGAAAATGCTATATGAGGAGTTAGGAAATATGTAAAAGCCAAGGACATTCATGAAATTAAGCATGTAGAACTATGGGAAAAATATTAATTAAATCTATCAGAAAAGGTGCAATGAGTTTTTCCTACATAAGAACTTTTAGTCAAACTTGATCCCAAAGAGAAACATAGGTATTTCTTTCTTTTTATTTCTGGATAGGTAATATGAGAATGCAGTCTAATTCGAAATAAAAGCAAATTTCAATCAAACAGTATTTTCATCCACACTAAGAAAATTGTTTGAGAAAAAACAGATATCATTTTTGTTATAAAAATTATGAGTTACTCTCCTCAGATGTACCTTTAAAAAGTGTACAAGGGAGAATAATTACTAATAACTCATATTTTGAGTTATTTATGAACTATATTATTATTGGTTTAACCAAGTTATTTGACAGCAGCATTCTGTTGTCCAGTGCTACTTTATGTGCCCTACCACATTCTACATAGCATCCAGTTGCTGCTCCAGAAAGCACAGGTTTTTCTTAAGTCTTGTGTTTTGTCTCCTAGCCCTGTTCAAATATCTTTGATATGCTACTGTCTACCAATGGCACTAGACACTGTTCAAGCAGATGATTAAATCCCTGAGTATTTTCTGTACCAATTAATGATAGAAAAGCATGAGAAACCAAGAATATTATGGCTGACATGAACAATCATTATCAAAATAAAAACACTAAGTGCTTCAGAAAGTAGAAAACTGACCTTTTCACAAAGGTTAAGTGTCATGTCAGAAGAGCCTCTATGATAGTGTAGAGTGCTACTGTAAGTCAGCATTTTAATTACCTGACTGATTTACACTTCCAGTTTATTTACTTATTCTCAACAGCCAGCTCATCTTGCATCTTCTGTGCGCAATCACAATCAGTGTGAAATGTTATTAAAATGCTTAGGCATAATTGATAAAGAGGCAATTTCCCAGTATGCTTAAATGACTTTCAGCAGGACTTGCTTTCTTAAGTTATTTTTAAGATCCTGCACTAAAGGTTTTATAAAGCCTGGCTTCCAAACTCAAGATAGCTGTGGTTTCTTACAGAAGACACTGCCTCATTCTGTGAATTAATATAAGACACTAGTGCAGCAAAAAACTCTCAGTACAGAGGCAGGGAATGAAATGCAAAAGAAATGTCTGGGAGGGAGGAAAAAACCTGACATGCTTGCAAGAAAGGAAATACAGAATTATACTGCTTTGCATTATCCCTATTGACTTGCAATTAAGAAAACTGGAATAACTGTCTCCTTAATAGTGATTCCAGAAGTGTAGCTGTGCTTTGCCCTTCGCATAAATGTCCATTTTTAGTCAAATGTGGTCCACAGCCTTTCCTGATAATCTAAGGATGAAGAAAACAAATTTTCTTATCTTTCTTCAGCTACTTTAAAATCATTTTTCCACAATATTCATTAAAGTAAAGTTGATTTGTCTTCCAAGGTAATTCTCATTTCCATAAAGTGGACATAGAACTAAGGACTTCAATCTGCATGCCTTTCCTGAGAAATATTTTTCTTTTAGGCAAAACTAAGGTCCTATTCCAAACAGTCAAATTTCTGATTACCATGTCTTGAGTAAGAGGCTGTTTTGTTCTTATCAGCAGAACTTTATTACAAGGGAATCTACAGTCTTCAGCAGACAAGAAACCATATATGAACTCTGCCTTCATCACCTAATCAAAGAAGATTTATAGAAAATTGTGCATGTCTAAGGGACTGAGTATTTTGTTGAAAAGACCGTATTGCAAAGGAATGACATCTACATCATCAAGGACAGAACATTACTAGATTTATAAGCTGCCAGGCATCATAGAAGAAATTGCTGGTTGAAGGTATATAGTGTTTGCCATGTGATGTCACACTGGATATAGTGTAACAAGATCTGGCATATAAGTGATATGATTAAAGGATAATATTAGCCCTGTACCTTTTTAACTAAGGAATAATTCAGTTCCTAGGTGTATAAATGAGGAGACTGAAGAGCTAGTAGCTTATGCCCTGAGGTTACTGCAAGGAAAAATAATTAATGACTCTCTCTTCAACTCTTATTTTATGAATGTGCATCAAAAGTTGGTATGATAATTGATATTCGCAACTACTCCTGAGTTTTAATTATGTATTTGAAATTTGCTTTTTTATTAGCTTTACTTAAAATAGTAATTTTTTTAAACCTTGAAACATTCATTTTAGGAGAATCTGTGTTTAGAATGTCACTTGAAGAGATAGCGCTTCGGTCTCTGTTCACTAAACAAGTCCAGTTATAAAGAGATTAGTTTATCCATCTGTGTTTCTGCTCTCCAAGCCAATACTCTTTTCAAAATTTTTTCTGAAAGTCACAGTTTTCTTTAAATGAGTCATGCTAGCAGTGTGATGCTTCTCATAGGTAATTGCTTGCTTCATATGTTGAGACATAAAACCTTAAACCATGAAGACTGATTCTGTCTCTCTTTGGCCTCTGTATACATTTTACTAAATGTGTAGTTTCTAGCATAAATTCTATGCTAACCACTGTAAAGACAGTACATAATGCACTAATAATACAGATAACAGACTTAGAGAGCTTTGTTGAAAACAGCTTCTACATTTTACCGAGAACATAATCTCTTTGGCTTCTACAGTCAGCATCTCTGATTCTGGAAATGATTCAATCACAGGAAAACAAACTCTAGTCCTAAAGCACTCAGTGGCAAAACTGTGATTAACTTCAGTGAATCCAGGAATTTATCATTTATCTTAGCAATAATGCATTGTTACATTCTACTAGGAACCAAAACAACTATCCCGTGATACGTTGGAGAGGCTAGTTAGGTACCAGCCCGTTGCCAGTGGAGACAGGGCTCACAGGGGAATTTGCGCTTGCTCCTGTCAAGGCTGGCACCTCTTTTTCCTCAGCCCACTCCCAGAATCAAGCCATGAAAAGGCAGCAGCTACCACCAAAAAAGCAACAGAAAAACAAGGAAACAGCAACCCTTCTAAAATGGCAGGTGAGTGAAGAGCTGAACCCAGTATTTCATAAATGACCTAACTGTCGAATGATTGAATGTGACTGGCACATGGGAGATACAGCACTGCGATGGGGTTTAGGGGACCATCACACTGATTCTTCCTCAGATGCCTCTGCTAGTCTTAGAAGGTGTGCTTATACCAGGAAAACTAAACATCAACAGAAAATGTGCTCACGGTCAGGTATGAATTCAGTGTTATGATTAACTGGCATGATTTTGTCTTGTAGTAGTAGCCTGCTCTCAGACAATTCAGGGGCACAGCTCAAGGAATAGCATGTATAAGGGACTGTTGCTAACAGGCAACCTAAGAGGAATCATCCCGGTCGGGGATTGGGAGGCACAAGAAAGAGCCTGGGAGCGGGAGCTGTGCATGCTGTTTGATCCTAGAAACAGCTAATGTTCCTGGCCTGTTTATTTACTAGTAGAGACATAGACTGGATTTAGCCTTAGTTCTCAGTGCTCCAGTTTTAAGATAATATTACCAAAGTCTTTTGCAAAGCACTTTGTCATCTACTTCGAAAAAAATATTGGTTAAAACGAGACTTTACATTATTATGTTCTTTCAGCCCAACTAACATTCTATTAAGGAAATTCTTATTCTTTCACTATATTAAGGTCTTATTCTCATTTTCAAGACCTTTCCCAGCTCAGCTCCCCACTACTCAATTTTTATCTCTTATCACATTACCATCAATGCACTCCCTCTGTTCTGCAGATGTTCAACAGCCTTAGTTGTTTGCATGCCTTACACCTGCCCAAAATACCTCTGTGCTTCCTACTGAGATAGTGTACTAGAGCTGGCTGATTAATTTACTACATTCCTACCTTCAGTGAGGGCCCACTTTTATGCAACTTTGACAGTAAGTCAGTCAATATATATCCTACAAGTGGACAGCTTGAGAAAACTAAAGTTTATTATGCAATCATTAAATAAAAAAATGAATAAGCAGACAAGATGTATGTGTTCTTTTCCTGTTAAGTCCTGTGTTTTTTTTTCTACTTTAAAAAAAAAAAAAACTGAGACAGATACCATACTTATCTCTTTAAGTTTATAAGCTTATAAACTTATAAGCTCCAAGCACAGTGGTACAAGAAAAACAATTGTAAATTACAGCATCATTACTTAGTGCATCTAACTTATTAGCATAATACCATGCCGGTATGATGAGGTTCTAGACATAACATATATTCTGGTTGCGTTGCTGTTTGTGAGAACAGGTATAGCTACAAACCAGATACTGAAAATCTTGTGGTTTTAGGTTTACTTCAGATTTTTTTAACTAGAGCTTGAACATGTTTATAACAAACTCATAATCACTAATCCCTTTTACCAGTTGAGAATAGTAACAGGTATAATTTTGTTATAATTTTCAAACCACTTACCACTGCTTTGTTTTTAAGTTGCATGAAGTGCTATTACAATTTATGCCTGCATTCTGGTTCTTGGTACTTTTCAGTCTTGAATGTCCCTGTTATGTTTCTCTAATAGGTCTTGTTCCATACAACTGTTTTTTTCCTTCTCAAATGTAATGGATCTCTAAGTCCAAGACCTGTATTTCTGTTTCTTCTAATATTTTCTTCTCTGCCCCTCTGCTTTCTCAGCTACATCGTTGTTCTACTGTGAAGCTTCTCTTCTTTTATTTCTGGGGCTAAATATTTTCCTACAACTTTATTAGTAGTCTAACAGTTCCTCTATTACATGGATTTTTCATAATTTGATCGCAACTAGCCAAGTCCAGTAGTCACTCTAAGCAAAAGTCCTATAATTACATATAAGCTGCATATGTTATGGAATATATAGAATTCTAAAGCTTTATTGTTGGCCTCAAAGCATTGTTATTAAAGGTGGCTTACAAGATTAATCGTGAAATAAATATGCAGTCATTACACTAGTATATATAACCTGCCATATCAGTTCTCCTTTCTTAAAATTATAAGTGTAAAATGGCATGATTCCGGAGTAGAGCTAAAAGCAAGGAGGAATATCCAAGGACAGCTCAAAAGATGTTTATCTCAGGATAGTTGAATCCAACTCCTTTTGCCCTTCACTTTGGACAGGTGAGGATTCTTTCTAAGATTAAGACAACTAAAGCTAATTACCTACCTGTTGGACAAGGACCTTTTCCTTTGGAAAAAAGAAGTAAAAAAAAAAAAGCTACTCTCAGGGGAGAAATATGAGGTCTACTGAAAGAATATTTCTGTCCACAGCATCTAAAGCTATGAGAAAAAATGCAGTTACAGGAATATTCAATACTTAGTAGTACGGCCAAGCATTAAGCAACCTCCTACACCTCCTACCAGGTGACCATAGTGTCTATTAATTTTCCTAGTTTAGCCGTATGAATCAAGAACATATTTCTTAAAAAAAGTCTCTTTTGTTCTTTTGAGAATATAGGTTATATATCTTGTTTTATAATGAATAAATATGTATTCAGAAACAAGCATGGCTGTAATATTTTAAAGTAAAGACTACAGGATATTTGCTTAACTGCTTAACTGCTTCTTTGCAGACCTTTTTTTTACGTCAAAGAAATTGCAGCCAATGCATAAATACATTAAAACCTCAGGTACACTTATATATTTAAAATACCATAACAGCAATAATTCTTTCATGTATATTTACCATTGTGCATAATCAGATGCTCTAGCCCTCTAGCAGATAATAGTAAGAAGGAAGTAAAATGCTCTTAATTTATCCAATGGCTGTCTGCTTAAAGGCATACAGCATACAGATGAAGTAGTTCTTTTTATCCCTGGTGAAGGGACTTGAACCTGCTATCATCACTGAAAATACATTAAAAAAAAGAGGCTACTATGGGATGACAGAGGCAAGAAGTTTCTTAATCTCCTGCAGCTAAACAGAAGCCTGTGTATTCTGCTTTGCTGGAATATACTCTATACAACTGTACCTAGGGAAAAGGAGAGTGCTGTGTTACAGGTTCCATTTCAACTACTTTAAAAGTAATAATATTTATTTAAATTTGGTAGTGTGGGAAATGGAAGCTGGAAAGTTCCCTAATCACAAGCCCATAGAGGGACACTAGATGCCTTAGCTGCTAAGCAGAAGTAAATTGAAGGTTACTGTAGCCTTCTAGCCCAGTAATACTGTATTGCCTTTGCTAGGAACAAGCCACTGAGTTTTCAGGTCCTCAGAGAACAGGCTTGTCAGACTTATCTTGTCTGAACCTGTCTTGAATGCTTGCAGCTTTATTTTTACTTGCTTTAGCTGTGACAACTATTTTTCTAATTTCTTTTTCTAAAAAAATATTCTATTTATTTTTCTAATGGCTGTGTCTGAGTTAGCTTACCTTCACTTATTTCTGTATGTTAGGCTTACAGTTTTTGTACAAATAGTAGTAGTAAGCAGTTACTCTTTTTCTAACAAGGTATTTATGACTGACATAGTGATGTTGTGCAGGGAGCTACAGTGCTGGTTTGATAGTGGAAGCCCTGAGAACTGGGGACACAGAATGCGGAGAAAGGAGCACAAGCACAAGATTATAGGAGACAGGGTCTAGATTGGCACTGGAGATCCCCATGGCTCTAAGAAACACACTCATGGTTGCTTGAAGAAATAGAGACCAGGATCTGAACCAGTTTTAGGTATGACAGAACAACAAACAAGGCTCTGACACATGTAAAATGCACCACATCATACAGTAAATTTGGATGTAACTTGCAGACCAAGAGCAAGGTTTAAAAGCATATTATCAAACATGTGGAAACAAACCCCAGAGAATCCTAGAAGGTAGAAAAGGAAACAGCTGACATCAACATTATGCTTCTTTCCAGCAAAGGACTTTAGATGCTGATGACTCCCTGTGCCCCCCGATATACATACCAAAACGAGGCCATTGACCTTACAATCCGGAGTGACAGCGGAAGAGTGAACATGGCATGAAGGGAAGGAGTGGATATTAGGAGCTGTGTGTATAACACTGCCCTGTCCTTGTTCACTGTGTTTGGTAAAGACTGTCCATGTTTGCATTTCTTTGAGTAAGAAGTGTAGACAACTGTAGAAGCTGAATTAATCTGGAAAAAGTAATTTGAAAAAGAGGGATACTCATTCCAAATTTAGTGTTAAGTATGTTGCTGATTTTTCAATTTGAACTTTTGCTATTAAGTGAGAAAATATTGGAAAAACATAATCAGATAAACATCAAGCCTAAGAAAGGAAAGATATGGCATTTAAAAAACAAACAAACAAAAAAAATACTTTCAGTTATATGCTGTTTTTTACAGGATTGTCTTTCTCTTGAAACTAGGTTGATTGCATAGACTCCAAACATTAGAGCTTCTGTTTAAAGCAAATGAACAAAAAATTTATCTTTGCCATGTACAGAAAACAGTTCTAAACTTTTTTAGTAATTATATGTTCAGAGTGATAGAGCAAACACTAGAAAAAGCAAGGATTTTTATCCCATGGACCAATTTATACTATTAAAAAGAGTATTTATCATTCATGTCTAAAAAACATAGTTAATTTAGACAAAGGACCCTTTCCATCACCAGAGTTTCATATAGTTATGGTCTAGAATTTAGATAAAGAATTCTCATACAGTTCTCTCTTTTTGAGTGGGAATTAGGTACTGTATGATTTTTCTTTAAATGAACACATTCTGAAGGATTTTTCTGAAAAATTAATAATAGAGCCTGAGACATTAAGGAAGTAAGTACAAAGGATGTGCACATAAAAAATTTCAGTCATCCACCTTTCTGTGTACATAACATTTCAGTTAATACTGGAAAAATGTGGAATGCTGCAAAGTATTAAACATCACAGAAAGTAAGAGTACAAGCTGGTAGTTACTTCCAGCAGCATTTGATACCTTAATCATACTGAATAGTATTTTATTTTGAGGATAATGTCACTGGGAGAAAATAACTAATCATTTGTTCTAATTGCTGCTGAGCATGAGAAAAGCGTCCACAATTTGGTCCTACATGTTTATTCAGAACTCAAAGAATGTATCAATTTTAGGAAGATTCAGTTAAATTTACCACATTAGTAACAAAATATTTTGAGAACTGAAAAGATAACTTGAGGAAATAAACTTCTGAAATGAAAGTATTACTCCATGGTTGCTTTTCTATGTAGTGCTCCTATCTTCATCTTATAGGAAAAATGGAATAGTGAGGTTCTTACAGTTGGTTTTGATCATCCTCACAAAGTAAATATGCCATTTGCACACATTACTTGGATTAATTCTGCAAGTACATATCTTCAAGGAGTTAGTTCACAGTGGTGAGTATTTCTATTTTGGATAGAAATGTTCAAAACAGAGGGGAATCCAGGCTGATGAGGCCTTTGAAAGCTTTTCTGTATGTTTTGGCAGTTTCTGAGGAACAGGAATGACAATCTTTTCTACATAGCCCAAGACTAGTTTCGTATAAATCCTTTGAGTATCAATCTGTTTGCCTCATCTAGAGTGTTCTGTCATTAAATGCTCCAGTTTCCATCCTCCCCAGTTCCATCCATTCTTAGAACCAAGAAACTTCAGGCCACTCTAAGAATGTAGAGGAAGTAGCAATCTAAGAGATAGTGTACGAATCATCAATGTGTGGCAATAAAGACTTGTAGTAAGGGGAAAACCAGGGGAGGCGCGCTCGCGGGTGCTGGGGAACGGTCCGGAGTAAGCTACGCCATCTCAATGTGAGTATGGAAGCTTCTCGTTTATTAACAAAGCAAGCAGTGGTTATATAGACTATGCATATGTTAATCACGCACCCCGATCGCACTTGTGATTGGTCCATAGGTTTACATATTCAGAGCCGTGACCGCCCCCCCCCTCCCGGATGTAGTTTTGCTTCCCGCGAAGCAGGCACCACGGGGTTCTTTGTTCTGCACCGTGCAAGGGGAGTCCAAGGTCGCTAGCTCTTGGCTTAACCCTTGCTCAAAGCCTGGGTTGCTCAGACTGCTCAGTGGCACAAGATCTTGCCCCTTCTCACTTAACCAAACCTCTACAAAGACTCATCATCTTTTCTACCATGGGTCTTTTCAAATAGTATTTAAATGAAAGGCATGAAATACGATTATCCATCACATCTATTTGATTTTTTTGGCTGTATGTATACTATAAAATAAAAAAAAAAAGGCAGAAGTAAGTTTTTCGTTTCTGGAAGAGAATGTCTTGCATCCATGCCTCCTAAAACATCCCCCCAAAACAGAGGGGTCCTGTCTCTACCTATTAACATGCCTTTGGCATGTTACCAGTGGGTCAATATTGGATCCCACATTATGGCTCCATTCAATAACAACAACACTCCATTTAATAACAACATAGTTTAACCTTTGTACATATCTACACTCTGAGACAAAAAGGGAAAAGGAATTAATACATCCAGAATTTTCCACATTGCTTAATCACAGAATCACAGAATCACAGAATCACAGAATGTTAGGGATTGGAAGGGACCTCGAAAGATCATCTAGTCCAATCCCCCTGCCGGGGCAGGATTGCCTAGACCATATCACACAGGAACGCGTCCAGGCGGTTTTTGAATGTCTCCAGAGAAGGAGACTCCACAACCTCTCTGGGCAGCCTGTTCCAGTGTTCAGTCACCCTCACCGTAAAGAAGTTTTTCCTCAAATTTAAGTGGAACCTCCTGTGTTCCAGCTTGCACCCATTGCCCCTTGTCCTGTCAAGGGATGTCACTGAGAAGAGCCTGGCTCCATCCTCTTGACACTTGCCCTTTACATATTTATAAACATTCATGAGGTCACCCCTCAGTCTCCTCTTCTCCAAGCTAAAGAGACCCAGCTCCCTCAGCCTCTCCTCATAAGGGAGATGTTCCACTCCCTTAATGGCTGGCTTGTTCTCAGCTCAGCCTTGGACTACTCCTGTGTGTTCTTTCCAGTGCTCAGGCTCCGCTCTGCTACACCTCACACCAAGACTGCAGGCCCTCCATCAGTGTAGATGAGACTAAACTGAGCCTGGGTCCCCATCCTCCAGTGGAGGTTGTAGTTGTCTCCACCAGGACTTCCGTCAGACCTACCAGTCCCATACATGTGCCTTGAACACAGCACTGCATGTCAATTAGCACTAAATGCCAGTATTTCTGCAGGTTAATTCAGCCAGTACAGCTGGTCAGCTGTCCGCACAGCTCTCTTTGCTTCACAGTTAGATTGCCATAAACATTTGATACACCATAAGGAATTCCACCAGACCTTCAACTGCTGCACTTAAAGGACACAGATTTCTTTTCATTGTGTGCCATATCTGCCAACCCCACATGGATATCTTTGTTGCTCTTTTGTATGATTTCAGTAGCTGAATCTAATCCTTGCTCTTCACAGGGACCACAAAATTTTAATAACACTTTACATGAAGTTCCATATGCAGTACACTCCTATTCGAAATCTGGAATAGAAACTCATCTGTGACTGAAGACAAAACATGATGATGTTCATAAAAAAATTAACTTCTCTTCTACCATGTGTAGTACAGAGAAGAACAAGCATGTCTGAGGTCCGATGAATCAGTGTTGGATGAAAAAGAAGTCGTGTATGCAAGACACGTTTTTGTAATTGCCTCTGCGTGTGAAAAAACTCTAGCCCTTCTTCTATGTCCTAAGATAGCATGCGAAAACAGGAGAAGTCCAGTAGCAGTGACAAGCTTCTCCTTCTACACAAAAAAGATTATTATAAAAGCTCACCGGGTATAAACACAATCTCAGAGCCCACAAGCCCACTGAAGCTACTGTGAAGCAAAGACTCATTTACTGGATCACCTTCACAGTTCCATGATTACACTAGTGCTGTACTGTTCTATACAAGAGGATGGTCTACTCCAATACATCTGGTGAGAATCATTCTTAGGGAATTACCCTGATCTCTGCCTTCACTGCAGTACTTTTATTTGACTATTATTTTTTTTACTGGAAAAGACCATAGACAGTAGATAGCCAGATATAAATCTTTTCAGCTAAGTAACTGTGCTTTGGTGTTGAAAAGAGCAGGACCACAAGTTTTCTTCACCACTATGCAAGTTAATACTCCCTTACACTTCATATGTTACAGTCACAGTATCTTTTTAGAGATCTAGAAGATTTTCAGCTCAACATCTCAGAGTACTCTGGTTAATAGATTTTATGCTAAACTTTTGAATTTCTTGCAGTAAACAACAGCATAAAACCAACAAAGCCCTTTTTATTATATTTAAAATGCAGTGCTCTGAGCTGCTATTAATTTTAGGGTAGGATGGAGGGAAATAAAGACTGAAGTTTCAAAATACTCTGGTACTAAAATACTTACAGTAAAAGCAATTTAAAACCTTTATATCAAACATTTCTGCATGTCATGGGCATACTTTCTTATGTTTGTCTGCAAGTACCACACTACAATCTGATGAGCTAGAGTTGAACAATTTTTGACAGAATCTACAAGTTTCATAAGGGATACACTCACTCTAATAAGTTGGGCACAAGCATAATCTTCTGTAGATTCTTTTCTTTTTAAGACAAAAATACCCTCTAATGAGAAAAAATCTTCAGCATGTTCCAGTTCAAAATTTCTAGCATTAGAAGGATTTTTCTTCGGTAATGGCATATTACAGCAGTAAAGGTATGTGTACTTCTCAGAAATGCAAGATAACTTGGAACACTGGGTAAAAACTGACATTTTTCTGTCTTATTCAGAGACGGGATTACGAATTGAACCTTCTGATATTTAACTAAATTACAGGGCACATGTCTTTTGGAAAAAATTCTATGGATTCTGAAAAAAAGACAATCCAATATTTCGGTTTTATTTCCAATACTACCTCAGTTACAAAGGTGTAGCCTCGGGGAATTATTCATCACATTATTTAGTATAGAATATTTTTGTTATTACTGTTCAAAATAATATACTGCATTTTTGAACATTCAGGCCCTAATTCACCATTTGTTTAATGTCAAACATTGGTTGATGAGAAGATCAACATGAGCTAGCAATGTGCGTTTGCAGCCCAGAAGGCCAAACGTATCCTGGGCTGCATCAAAAGCAGCGTGGCCAGCAGGTTGAGGGGGGTGATGCTGCTCCTCTACTCTGTTCTTGTGAGACCGCACCTAGAGTACTGCATCCAGCTCTGGGGCCCCCAACATAAGAAGGACATGGAGCTGTTGGAATGAATCCAGAGGAGGGTCACGAAGATGATGAGAGGGCTGGAACACCTCTCCTGTGAAGACAGGCTGAGAGAGTAGGGGCTGTTCAGCCTGGAGAAGAGAAGGCTCCAGGGGGACCTTCTAGCAGCCTTCCAGTACCAGAAGGGGGCCTACAGGAAAGTGGCAGGGGGACCTTTTACAAGGGCACGTAGTGATAAGATGACGGGTAATGGTTTTAAACTGAAAGAGGGTAGATTTAGATTAGATATTAGGAAGAAGTTTTGGATGCCCATTCCCTGCAAGTGTTCAAGGCCAGGTTGGATGGGGCTTTGAGCAACCTGGTCTAGTGGAAGGTGTCCCTGCCCATGTCAAGGGGGTTGGAACTAGATGATCTTTAAGGTCCCTTCCAACCCAAACCATTCTACGATTCCATGACTCTGTGATTCCATGAAATACCGTAATTGCTTCAGACATCTCTCATGCTTGAATATAAGCATCCTACTAAATACTTACTGAAGTAACACTTCAACATTCAGCAACATCCAGCAAACATAAGAATAAATCCCATTTTTTTTTTGTCCCTTTTTTATTCTTTGAAATACAGGATTTCTGTCTCCCTTTCATCAAAAAAAAAGAGGTTTTGTTGAACACATGTAAAGTTTTTTACATATATTTGCTGACATGTTTATACTAAGTATTTTAAGTGCTAATATCCAATTTAATACGTTTTTTTTTCTCCTTTCATTGCAGAAGGGAACTGTACGATACATAGCTCAATATACTTAAAAGAGCAATTATCTTTTTTTCTCTATGGCAATTATCATTTATTCCTTTGATATCATTTTGTCCTACCTGTACAAGTCATCTTAAATGCCTCTGTTGTATTTATGACTTTGGATTGCTTTAGTGAATGTTCACAATCAGGTTTTTATGTGAAATCATTCCCTTCTTTGGCTATTCTAGGAGGAATTAATTTCATAATAGTGACATTAAACATAGAATAAATTCAATGTGTTTTATTATTGATCTATCCAGTGTTTTCAAGTTATTCGTGTATACTGTATCGTTACAACAACTGAGAAAAAAATAATTTAAATAACACAGTGTTTGTTAATATAATACAACAAAATATAAAAGGTTTCATGTAGTTCCAAAACCAATAGATTTAGTAACTGAGCTAGCTTACAGTTAAGTTTGCCACCGTAAGTGACATAGCATTTAAGTAAATGACAAAATAGGGATATAATCAATACTCTTTAGTATTTCAGATATATCAGGAAGGCATTCAGATACTTTGATAATGACTCTGAGCTTTAAATATATATGGAAAGCCAGAAGATTTTGAAAAGCAAAGCCTTGAAAGGTATGGAATTATGAATTAAGGTAATTTGTGTGAATATTTTGAAACTGTGATAGTTCATACAATGACTACATTGTAGTGATGTTACATCCAAAACCACCACATATCTGGTAAAATCAGGTTGTCCACTTTTGAACTTTGTCTAATGCAGGCATTGTTAATGTGAATACTATGTACAGTCTATGATGAGATTATATGCCAGGTTTGAAGGCACAATCCCTACATCCATAGTAAAGTCAAAAAAACTCACCCTTAAGCTTTGGATCTTCATTGTGTCATTGCAATGGTACAGAAAGACTCACAAGTCAAGGAAAGGGCACTTGATATCATACATATAACTAAGACACAGAACTTGGTAAAAATCTTCAGCAAAAAATTTATTTGAAATAAACTGCTTTTAATTGGAGTGCCTTGAATTTTGCTTAAGAAAACTACCATTCTTGTAGTCATGGGAACATCTATAGACTTTATTGAATTATACAATGCAATGTGATACAATGCAATAACAGAACTCTAGGACTAAAGCAGTAGGTAAATGGAAGAAAAGTGGACTCAGGAGAAGAGAGGGGAGAAGATTATGATGGAGATAGATGTAATTGCACAGTTGACTTCTCTAAGGGTCTCAGAATTACTGAGAACAGTCAAAGGCAAAACAGAGAGGATACTCAACAAAATTAATTAGAGAAAAGAAAAAGCATGTGTGCAGCATCTGGCATTTTTGCACAGCTGCTGCAGGGTCCTCTTGCTGATTAGAAGAGAAATACAAACAGTAGATAGGTTGTTTCATCTTTGACTACATTGCCACTGAAAAAAAGGGAACAAGCTTTTCTCTCTTACCTTGCATCATTTATAGTTTAACTCCACAGCTGGTGGCTGAGATGTATTACTGTACTATTTCTCTAAGCTTCCTTTTGACCTTCGATAATTTGTATTTTATTAACTATCTTGCTCTCTTGAATGCATCAAGAAATTAACTGAATTGCCTGACTGAAACAAGGGATAAAACTAATACTATCAAGGTGAGTACTATCGCTTGTTCACTGAGACTTGCAAATATTCCCCTTTCGCCTACTCTTCCTTGGCTTTGCTGTATGGTTTTGACAAAAATTACTTTTTTTTTCCACCAGACAGAATGTCTCATTATATACCAGGTGCACTTTTCTGCCTTTCAGCTCCACATGACGAGTGGTTTTGTAAGTCTGCATGATAGCTGATGGTAAACTAAAAATCAAAATTATCAGTGGTCTGGTTTCTCACAAATAACATGTTAGGGTCTTCCAGAGTTGGAACTTGTGTCTGGCTTGTGAATGATTCTGGTGTATGTCAGATAATAAGAACAAATTAACTATAGGCACATTTTAGTGTTAACTCATGTTAAATGTGGGAAACTATAGAAATTAAATATGTAAACATTTAATTCTCATTGTTTTGTATTGGGTGACCTATACAGTCATCTAATAGCTGAGCAAGATGATACAATATGTAAGAGTACATACAAGTATTGACTTGTTAGGATTTTTTGGCCATTATTGTACAAAATATAAGCAGCAGCAGAAGCTGAAACGACAAGTTTATGTTAACAGTCTGTCTTGGCTTGGTCATTACAATGGGGATTACACACAGAAATACATGTATTTGTACATGCAGCTCAGTAGTTTACTAAGTTCAAGATTCACACATGATAAAATGGAAAGAGAAGTCGTGGACTTAGTCTCTTCACCCTAAAAATATGTAACAGTAAGGGAGTTACCTTGAGGATACTGCCTCATTGAGGATTAGGTGGCAGCTATAATTCTGCATTGCCCGGTATTTATAATGTTCAATAGCATCTCTAACTGTTTGCTGACTTGCTTTTGTGATGAAAGCTGCATAGAAGGATTATTTATTGCCTCTGGTTCTATGCTGTTATCCTTTTTGCTCTTCAAACCTTGACAGGCCAATTAATATTCCTTATCTCTAAGAAGGGTAGTTCCTCTTAGCTCTAAATAAATGCGGTTTTACAGCAGCTCCCAACACACCAGTTATTCTAGAATACCAGTATGATTCCATTATATTACAGATAACTGCAGACGTTGCTCTACTTATCAAACTCAAAAAATTCAGAACATGTTACGTAAGAATCAACAGTACTTCAACGTTTTGCTTTTTGCCGTCTGCTTCAATTTTCCTATCTTACCCTTTTTTAGAAAAATGGCTAAACACAGCTGAAAACAAAAATCTGAAATCCAAATATTTAGTGAAACTGTAATGAATATATTTATAGTTTTCAAAAGGGATATTGTTATTTTCTGTGCACATTTGAAGCCAAACTGATGAGAATTTACTCAAGTAACTGACTGATGGGGAAAGGGGGACCTAAAGAGCTCGAATTGTGCATAGGAACTGATACTCAGCTTCACACAGATGCTGCTCAACGCAGTGACCTGGATTTTCAGCAGATGTCACATGGGTCTTCTAGAGCTATTCTAAAATGGATCTATATTAATAATTCATTTCTGCCTTTTCTCTCTAACCACTACAGCTGTTTGTGTAATATTAAGAAACTCCAGTGTAGTGCTCCTTATACCATCATCTTACACAAAGAAAAAGACAAAGAAATGTACATCTACCCCACTTCTCCTTTCTCCAGGTCTTACAACTGTGAATACTTTCTCTAAGGCTAAATGATCTTATTTCCTGTCAGTACTGATGAGAAACTAGATTGCTTAGCACCATCACACAATAGTAGTTCTGAATATGGAATAAAACAAAAAAAAATAGATTATATTTTGATGCCTTATAAAAAATTTGATAAAACAAAGTTTGTAAACTGATAGAAGATGAAGATAAAATGCCTTTCCTGCATGGGCACACCACCACATTTTTCAAAATCCGTCTCTGTCTTTTTTTCTTAGGCACCCTTTTATGTTTCTTGTTTGTGCTCTGCTCAGAAGGCTGCATTACAGCATTACTTACATATTACAGTGGATTCTCCCTAACCCAAGAAAATCTCAACAGAAAACCATATTTAACTTACACATAAAACCAGTCTGAACCACAACTTTCTCATTGTGAGAGTTCATAGAATTAATTATTGATTCAGAAATTTTAGAAAGCATTTCACATTCATAGTGGTATAACTATATTTAAGAGCTGTTTCTTATAGCACCGATCATTGCAAAAGGTCAGAATATAACATTCATTGCCCATTTTTCTAGTTCCAAAATGTTTCAAAGTAATTTACAGTTGTGACCTTTTGCATACCTTTAAATTTTAGATATAAGTAACAAACTAAAAAAAAAAACACAAAAACTTTGCAAGGGTTTTCCTAAGTTTTGCCACTAATAATAACCAGGTAAGGGGATGATAGCCCTGGCTCTGCAATAAAATACATTTAGTTTTGTGAAGCAATGACATTGACATTTTATCTTATATTTTATGTAAAAGCTATTTAAGGCTACAAGTATATATATTTAAAACAGTAGTTTAAAAAACAGAAAACACTATCTTTCTTTAAATTTATTTATATCTTTTTTCCTCATCACCATATTTTTGCTAATGTATTTTTTTTTGTGTCTTGATGGAAACTGCAGAAAAAAAATTTCCTTATAAGAATCACAGACGGTATGATCCATCTCTCTCAGTTTTGGCATGTAAACTCAGGCCACTAAGTTTAACAATTCATCAAGCTCCATGTATACTCATTGGAGGGAGCTAGGTACCTCCATTTACAGAATAAAAGAGATTACTTTTCTTTTGAATGTCTTTCTCACTCCATATACTCAAGTGGGTCTGGTTAATATTCCCTCATAAGAAGAAGAGTAATTTACCGTTTTTTAAATAAAACATTAACATTTCCCTCTAAAAGCATTGCTTTGTCATTAGGGCCTTTTTATAAGAATTTCCTTCTGAAATAAACAATCTGACAGCCTGTCTTTGTCAATGGACATTTATATTTTGAGATTTATTCTGAAAGTATCTCAAAAACATGGAGACTATTCACTGTCTCAAAGGACCAACTTATACAGAAAATTAAAATGCTTTCATATATTTTCTGTAGCTGTAGCTGATTTAATATATTATTACAGGCAAAAATACATCTCAGTGCAAAATATGAACACTGTCAAAGATAAATATATTCCCTTTTTCTTCTCTCTTTCTCCTGAAATGACTTGTATTCCATTTATCTGAAACTGTTCCAGAGATAAGTACAGGATTTCTGATAGGACATCCAAACCAAACAGAGGTACTCCTTATAACACTGATCTGTGAAATGGAGCCACTTATTTTACAGCAGAACATTCCTCTGTCTTCTGTAATGTCTCTATGACGTTTTATTCTATAATGTATTTTTTTATTTAAATCTTTCAGTTCTTGCTCAAGACAGTCGATGGTTCATGCGAGACAGTCTTAAGTCTTAAGGTTCATGCAAGACAGTCTTAAGGTTCATGCTGCAGAATGCCAGCAGCACTGACATCTTTTTATGTAGAAGAAAGTCCAAATGTCACTTAAAAGCATGTGGATGGTTAACTGGGGAAACTTCTCTCTGTAGCCACAGACAGGGTGTTAAGTTATCTTGCTCTGCATGGTAGCTGCATTGTTGCATCCCATGGTTAGGAAGAGAGGTTCATGGGGATAGCAGTGCAGGGTGGTGCAAACAGGAAACGAAAATAGAAGAAAACTAAATTTTAAACTTTGTCTAAGGACCAGTTCTTCAAACTTCAGGCTGGGGCATAGAAGACTGACATAATTAAGGAAAGGACACAATAAATCATCTATGGGGTTAGGGTTTTGTTTTTTGAATTTCAATGAGGATACTCTTTTTGGAGACCTTGTAAGTTTTGAGGTTATCTGGGAAGGAGGGGAAGAGAGCTGACAGTGACAAACTGGGAAAACAAAGCTTTTCCAGTATTTTCCGTTAAAGAAACAGAGCTCAGCCATGTTTTTTTTTTTCAATTTCAGTGTCATAGGCTGCTTTATGTTGCCAGGTAGTATTCTACACTTCTCTGTATTTTTCAAACTCTCAACACTGCCACTGCTGGATTGTTGGAATAGATACTCTTTCATTAGCTGCAAAGGCATCAGGGATATGCTCATCTGATGGCAAATATAGCATCACACCCACCACAGAGGGGGCTTAAACAGTAAAAAGAGCATAGACACCTGTGGGTTGATATATATGACACATTATTGCAGAAGCACAACAAGTTCTTGTCAACAGGCATTACACTACCACATCCAGATCTACCAAAGAGGCTTTAAAAGTGGTGGGAAGATGATTTTTTTGAAATAAATCTACAGTTTGACTCACCTAAATCATATTAAGAATTGGAAGAATAAGGAAGAAAGGTACAATTTTAATTAGTTCCATGTATAAGCCATTCACTGTATAGGAAATGGGAGGTTTAGGAGAAGTTTCAATATTAATTTTAATTAATTGGTTAGGAATCAAAATAAGAAAAAAAAGTTATCATCACTAACATGACTATGTGATGTGTTCCAAGCAAGAAAAAGGCACTATGACCCAGTGAGCAAATTACAGGCTGAATCATGTTCTAGTTTATATTTTCATGGCAACATGTAATATTTCCATGGGTGTTAAAGCCTAGGGTTTTGGTTTTTTTTACTTTTAGAGATGAACTGACTTTTCAGAAGGAAAATTATTTAATTGGAAGAGTTGCGTTAGATTTTTTAAGTTTCTTGTTCTTCTTTAAAGATAACGGTGATCATGGAGAGAAGGAATTTTAAGTAGATTTGATTGCTCATGTAGGAAGATAAATACCTTCACTTCGGTTTGAGCCTCATTTCTAAGGAAAACAACATGGGATAAATGAAATTGTTGAGGAGGCAGAGTACCTAAGGAGGCCACTTTGTGCAGTCCACCTTAGTTATTTGCCTGTACTAGTTTTACTGCCTTCTAAAATGTTGCAGGCTAGTTAAGTCTTTGTTCTGGGCTACACGTCCATTATTTTGACTTCTACCTCCACATGTAGAGGCCTAAATTATTCATGGTGTTCAGTTGTCATGCTTTTAACCACACACAAATGGTCTGATCAAAACAACTTATAAGGAGGACCACTTACTGCAATACATTTTCTTTGTATGGTGAAAGGGTTAATTTTAACTGGCCTGAAGTGCAATAGTTCTACATGAAGTGTCAATATATAATATAATGTACACAATGCTTGATTTTACATATGTACAGGGTATTTCTCAATGATGTCATATATTTTTTCTTTGTTTAGTCTTGATCAGTGATATAAAGCAATAGTTCCTGAGTGCTAAGCTGTTATTAAAGGAAACAGCATCATGTGTATAGGTATGTATATGGTTTATAAGTATAAAAATATATACAGTTTTTACCCTCAGCAAGTTTGCCGACGACACCTAGCTGTGCGGTGCAGTCAACATGCTGGAGGGAAGGGATGCCATCCAGAGGGACATTGACAGGCTTGAGAGCTGGGCCCATGCGAACCGCATGAAGTTCAACAAAGCCAAGTGCAAGGTCCTGCATGTGGGTTGGGGCAATCCCAAGCACAAATGCAGGCTGGTCAGAGAATAGATTGAGAGCAGTCCTGAGGAGAAGAACTTGGGGGTGATGATTGACGAGAAGCTCAACGTGAGCCAGCAATGTTCACTTGCAGCCCAGAAGGCCAACCGTATCCTGGGCTGCATCAAAAGAAGCATGGCCAGCAGGTCAAGGGAGGTGATTCTCCCCCTCTACTCTGTTCTCCTGAGACCCCACCTGCAGTACTGCATCCAGCTCTGGGGCCCCCAACATAAGAAGGACATGGAGCTGTTGGTGTGAGTCCAGAGGAGGGTCACGAAGATGATCAGAGGGATGAAGCACCTCTCCTATGAAGAGAGGCTGAGAGAGTTGGGGCTGTTCAGCCTGGAAAAGAGAAGGCTCCAGGGAGACCTTCTAGCAGCCTTCCAGTACCAGAAGGGGGCCTATAGAAAAGTGGGAGAGGGACTTTTTACAAGGGCATATAGTGATAGGACAAGGGAAACGGTTTTAAACTGAAAGAGGGTAGATTTAGATTAGATATTAGGAAGAAATTCTTGACTGTGAGGGTGGTGAGACACTGGAACAGGTTACCCAGAGAAGTTGTGGTTGCCCCCTCCCTGGCAGTGTTTAAGGCCAGATTGGATGAGGCTTTGAGCAACGTGGTCTAGTGGAAAGGTGTCTCTGACCGTGGCAGGGTGTTGGAAATAGATGATCATTAATGTCCCTTCCAACCGAAACCATTCTATGATTCTATGATATAAAACAGTGAACCGTGTAATAGGTAGTGGACCGGCTCTTGCTATTTTGACTGGCAGCTGCTTGCATGCTTACACTCTCAATAATTTAATTCTGACAAGTGCTACTGTCATCCTTGGGATGGCAGATAGACTAACTGCAGTAGTAAGAAAACTTACTTATACATAAGAAATGTAGTTATAATCCTTGTTATTCCTTTGGCTTTTCTCTGTTTCATTATGAATCAGGATATTTTTAAAGTGTGCAGGTTCCCATCTGTCAAGCACAGGTGTTCTTGAGCATGTCCTATCACATTCCAAAACCACCTCAAGTTCCCATAGCAGCAAGTAATATAAACCAGCCTTCTCTCTTTTGATAATTGACTGTAGCAGTGAGAACCAGCCTTGAATATCAGTTTTCTAATCCATAAAGTAATGCCCATGGTATGTGCTGGGGATGAGAGGACGAGAGAAAAGAGAAAGTGTGAAGTGACAGGTCTGGGAACTGATTTAAAAAAAAAAAAACAAACCAATGTGTTCATGTGAGAGAGAAATTATTTTTATATTTTTGCATCTGCAATGAAATATATATGACAAGCATTCATTGATAGTAATTTCCCTGCTCTACACAGCAGTCTAAATTTTATTATTTTAGGCTGTGTTTTAGTTGCTATTGCCCATGCAGAGTGGGAGGGGATAAGAAGTATTGTTTCACAAGTAAAGTGAGTCCTCAGGTTCACTCAAGACCACAAATAAAAAATCATCATATGATTATTGCATAACAACATCTTGGGGCAAGGCTAAGTTGTATAGATAATTTCACTGTGCTTTTCAATGCCTGAATATTTTTGGAATTTTTAAGTACTCTTTTTTATAGTTTCTTTTTTGTATAATTACAATATATACCAATAATTATTTTGAGAGATAGAATTAGTTGATTTTGTTGGGGTTTTTTATATAAAATATTTACATTGTTTGATACAGGCTCTCACACTTAAATCTTCAACAACAGAGACTTTCTTTGTCTGGATTTTTTTCTTCCTGTCTGCTCTTCCTCTGAGAACACGGAAGTGGGTATTATTTTTTGCTCCAAAGTTTTTTTTTCTTGTTTCTCTTTTCCCATTATTGCCTGTCTTGAACATGTTTTTACTCCTCTGGGCTTCTGTAACAACAAGCCTAGATGCTTGCTGTAGAGCACTTAGCCTCTGAATCTGACCTTTCACACACGGGATGAATTTCTTATAAGAACTCTCTCTTCCAACATGGATAGTCAGTCAGGTACAGAGTTATAACTTATGTTGAAAAAAAAAATTTCAATCTACATTTTTTCTTGACTAAAGCAGGCTGCTGTGTTTATCTCACTGGGATTTAATACCAGTGGGGAGACTGCAAATCTTAACATCTGTGCACCACATACAAATAGACCACCTGGGGAATAAAATTTAAAAATTTTAAAAAAGAAAAAGTTGTATCATCTAGAATGTAATCAAAGGACAGTTCTATTCAAGAAAGAATTGTAAGGTTTTTCTCTACTGGGTGTGCAGGATACAAAAACTTGGAAGCTACATGCAATCAGATGAATTGTTACATGCCTGCTACTATAATAATGTGTTTTAAACATCTCTGTATAGATTGTATAGTCTGTTCAGTAAGTAAAATGTGGGGTTTTTCTGGTTGAGTCTGGGAACGGAATATTTCTTTCTGTTCAGCCGCAGAGAATAAAATAAAACAGAACAAATTTTATTCTGTGAGAAGTGTCAGGGTTCAGATTTTGTGCCCAAGGCTCTTTCTCCCAACCCAAGGTGACTTCACCCAAGTTGCATATGGGAGACAATCTCCAGCCTCTTCTCAGCCTTGAAGCTTACTTATGTGCTGGCAGACTTCTAGCCGGCACAAACACAAACTATGCTTCCCGAGAGTTACCGAATACACAGAACCACAGGCCCATGCTTGAGCCAAATGCTCTGACTTTTATAGGTTTTCCAGCATGAGTATCATTCATCAGACTGTAAATGGACCCCATGCTTTAAACAAAGGCACAGCAGCTAGTACTGGAGCAATTTTTTTCAACATCAGGGGAAAAAACTACAAGCTGCAAGAAGAGTCACACCAGCAAGGAGGAAGCCTTGAGTATTGTGATTCCTTTCTCCTTTAGGGAAACACGGTAGTACAGCACAGGGGATTAGGACACTGCTTTTATCGAAGTCCACATGGAAACTTTGTCTGCTTAGTATGATGTAGTGTGTTAGAAAAACACTGCAAAAATAGGCCTTAACACTGTGATTTTCTTTGGTATCTGGGAATATTGCAGTGCATGGCAGTTGCTGCCCAAAAATCAAGAATATTGCTAAGAAATATGGCATCTCTCAAAGAAATATCTAGGGCCTTGACATTGTCCTTATCATCCATGGTTGAGAAAAAGGTACTATATTTTCCCAATACAGCAACCAGATCCTTCAGAGAAGGATCATTGTATTCTGTAATAACAGGAGAAAGAATCCCAGAAATACTGCAGGTTTTAAAATGGGAGAATAATGAAAAAGGAGACTGACTGTAGTGCCATGCATAGGACCACCAGCTAGGAAGACCTGTGTTCCAGTTTTTGCTTCCCTGAAATGTCATCGGACAGATATTGCAGGAAATACAGAAATATGTAAAAGTGAGGAAATGCCTGCCATTTCCCACAATATGTAAATATGTAGTAATTTAGGTGAAATAAATGGATTTACACAAATTACAACTAAAGATACTAAGACTAGAAACAAATTTCATGGTTTTGCCAAATATATCTTTTTGTTCCCTTCCTCAGATGATGATGTTTCAGATTATCTTAGACTTCTATTGAAAAAAGCAATACACTTGACTGAGTCTGATGGTAGTTCAAACACATACACTCTACTTGATCTAGGAACTCTGTTTATTGGCTTGGGAAGCATTTGTAACAAGACTGAGGTTGTTTAAAAAAGAAAAAAAAATGTATAATAAAACAGCAATGTCACTGGAACTTAATGCAGGATGTGTTATCACATGATAAGCTATCATGAGTTGTATGATTGAGACATAGAAGTAAAAAGTTCACTAATAGATATTTTTGTATCTTTATATGTGTCGTTGGCAATATGGATAATTATATCTCTGTCAAAGAGAAGCTTATTGTTTTCTCTGCAAAGTTACTCCATCTTTAACATTAAAATATATTAGCTACACTTTTAGGTGAGACGTTTCAAGTGTTTTAGAAGATCTTTTCCCAAATAAAATTCCCACTATTCTGAAAAAGGCACAGATTTCTAAGTAGATAATAGGGCAGAACTTCAAATTTGCTTGCCTCTTTTTTGGTATATATGAATGCTTGAACAATTTAAGAGTTTAAAAGAGCCAAAAACCCCATAAAAAACCTTGAAAAGAGTGTGTGTCCCAAGTGTACTTGCAACTAATGAGAACAATGAAATGGAGATTATTCTCAACAGACACACTGAGAACTTTATACATAGTTTAAACATTAGTTATCATCAGGTATTTCTGTCATGACTCTATGACTCATTTCATAATGCAGTCCACAAGGCTGTGTAATTAGATCCTCAGATGGCAACGGCAATGTGTTCCAATGACAAGAAAATACTTGCTGCTAATGTACATTTGTTTAAGACCTCACAGTCAACCAAAATACAAAATCTCTTCAAGGAGGTTGAGATTGAAAGATGAGATTTTGTGTACAAGAAATGTCAGAGTTCTGAATCTTTCCTTAAAGCAAATATATATGTTTTTTGACTGGAAATATGGATAGTATTTGTGCCATTTGCTTTTTTTGTGCATGTGTGGATTAGGATTCCCAGGAACAGCTGATAAGAAAAATAAATACTGAGGTTTCTTCTACATAATGATAGAAAGCAAAACAAACAAAAGGGCATTGATACTTTGCCAATTAGAAAAATAAAACATTTAAAGACAGATAAACTTTAAGAAAGGGATATTCTTAAAGGTAAGAGGAAAGACTTTCCATTTAGGATACAATCTCCACAATTAAAAATTATAATTTTTACTTACTTAATAGGCCAAACAATCCACGTTATCCATATCCAAGGTGAATGCTTACACCCAGGCTACAGAGTGCAAAGTCAGCACCTCCTTCAGTTTTATATGTTATGTTTTGTATATTATGTTATATATTAAAATAATGTTTGATCTAAAATCATCTACTATATCAACTCCCATAGACAATTTTAGGCCATTCACTAGACAGAGACTTAAGAAACCTTCCATCACCTTGAGTATCAAACAACATTTGAGTGAGATTTTGAAAATAAACATTTTGGATTTTTCACCTCCAATGAATACTAGGTGTATTATCTCCTTTTTTTGAGATCTTGCTCCTTATACTTATCTATTAACATGTATAGAAATCCTTTTTAATTTCACAATTTAATTTCACAATCAATGCACATACTGTGAGTAGATTATTTTTGTTTAAATAGGTATATGGATATATTTCTTCTCTGAGGCACTGATTGCTGATATCGTTTTCCCAACCATAGTGTAAGGAGCACTAAATAACTCTTGCCAGTAAGGTGACTGCAATAAGAAAAAGTCTTATGTGGACTCAGAGGAAGTCACAGTCTCTGTTGGTGCATTTCTCAGCCTTTTTCATTCTTTATCTGTGAGGCTGTTTTTCAGGTATAAAATTTTCTCTTTTCCACAGTCTAATGACATTTTGTCATCTCTGCATAACAATGTATTAAAGTGCAGTGCAGATTCTGATTTATTTAAATAAACTCAAATCTCTTTCTCAAGCTATTACTGTGACTTCACTATTCCTGCTCTGCCTTAAAATTACTCAAGAAATATACTGTGGTCGATTATGTCAAATCAATAGCTTTTAAAATGCAAGTTGACAATCTACACACTGTATTTTTTTCTCCAAGACAGAACAGAATATCCAAATATACCTTCATAGACCATTTCATATTCAGATTCCCACAGACTTCAACATTATCATTCACCATCTCCTGTTTTAAACTGCTCGGTGGAATTGTTCTTACCATGCTCAGCTTGAGAGAATGATACACTTCCATACTGGGTAAAGCCTCTCTATATACTATTTTAATAGAATTTTTCTTGTAAGAAATATGAAACATGTTGGGCTGATTGTTGATGAAATGCAGAAAAATACACATATTATAAGCATTTGCTTTTTAGAGTTTTGGAGTCAGGGGAGAAAGCATCTATGAAATCAGTTGCATGCTTGGTATCACTACTATATATCATTCATCGCCCCAGCTTCTTCTTCTGTTTCATAGATTACAGGATTTTTCACCTAATAGTAGAGATATTAAGCATTTCATTAGGAGTGTGAAAGAGAAGAAGGTTTAGTATCTGCATTACTTTGAACTCATTCTTTTAATCGATTCCATTTCCAATAATTTCATCATAATCAAAATCTAAATATTTTAAAATTATCCCAGAATGCGCAAAGGAAAAAAATGTATTTATCACTACTAGGAAAAAAAATGTAAAATAAGAGCATCCAAAGAAGACTTCCTGAGCAATTTCTGAGTCAGAATCGATCACCTAAATCCATATTCTGTCAATCACCTAAATCTATATTCTAGGTGAATCAATGGTATAACACTTTGCTTTAACTAAGTATTGGTGCTGAGTAGAAAAATTGACCTGGGTTTTTTATTAGCAGGACCTGTCATTATTATTACTTTTCCTTCCAGGATGCGTCTGAAAGTGGAACTTTCTTCTTGAGATAAGGAAATTAAGAAATCACATATACTTCAAGGGTAACCGAGACTCCATAACAAAAATAATCCAAATTCATATGCTAATATAAGTTCTAGCTCTCTATTAAAACACAGGATATAAAATGTATATTTGGTTAAAAATATCATTTAAGCAGATTTAAATTTTATGCATAATAGTGTTCTCATATCACTATATATTTTAAAATCTTAAAAAAATATAGAATGTACAATGAGTATATGTTTAGGATTTTGAATCTGCAACATATCCTAATCATCTGGCTAGACATCAGTCACGATTAAAATGTATTATCTATAAAAAATAAGTTGTTAGGCAAACTTTTAATTAGCATCTACATTTTAAAAGAAAACTAAAATAACTCCCACTTTCACTGAACACAAAAACTTTGATGTGACCTTTCTTTCTGGGTTAAGTTTGATAGTGCATTCTAAAATATCATTATTTTCCAGATGGACAGAATAATATCGAAAATCTAGGGTGCAAAGCTGTTTAGAGAATTCTTTATTGCACCTGAAAAGATGAGAGAGCAGGCAGCTGACATTTCCAATGCCTTGATAACATGTTTTTTTCCAGAGTATCACTTCACTAGGCTTTCATTTTTTTACCCCACTGCTACCAAATTGTCAGTTCTTTAAAAAGGTAGAACCTTCAATATACATTTTCTGCCCAGATTTTCTGATGTTAGTCTCAATTTCTGCAATAATTTACCGCTAGTTTCTGACACTTATTAGCTTCCTGTTACTGATGCATTTGTTTAGTTTCTAAAAAATAGTTTTCACTTCTTTTAGTCTTCTACAGGGATGACTAAGAACATTGCTTTTGTTCTTTAAACTACCTTGTTTCAAGACCGACCTGTTCTTTACGCTATTTTCTTACTTGTAAGTCATCAGTTTATGGAATAAAGGGCAAAACGGTATGAACCCTTTGATTTAATAGAGAACAAGCAGTGAAACAAAGTATTACATTTCAAAGACATGTTCATTTTAACATTTTTCTATGCAGTATTTCACCATCTTCATTTTTATGTAGCAATCAGTTGATCAAACTCCCCCTGGTTTTCTACTGCAACTCAAGAACTTTGAAAATTACAGACACTTATGAGATGATTCTTCTCACCTGACTTTAGGCACCTAAAACCCAGATAGCTTAGAGAAATACACTGAACTGTGCAAGTCACTCTAGGCTCTCCACTTAATCTACTGAGAAGAAAAAGGCTTCTGTGCAGAGGCGCCATCCTTGATGCTTATTTTGGGATGAAAAAAATAAACCGTTTCTAGAAGTATACCTTTTCTCCACTTGCTAAGAAGGGAATATTGTATTTCTAGCTCAAAAGCAAATGTCTGACTTAGGATATCTAAACCAGCTGAATTCTTTCTCAAGTAATTTAGCTTTATGCTGTGCTTTTCAATTCTTTGGCTTAATTTTTTTAAGTTTTATTTAAATATCTGATAAGCTGTTTGTATCTGCAGCTGATACATATGTGCAGCTGAGGTTTCCATATGTAACTTTTCAAAGTAAAACTGGTTAAGAAATGTAAGAACACCATCATGGCCAGTTTGATTTTAAAAACCCTGTTCAAAAGGAAAACGTTGAATGATTGCTATATTTGTATTTTTTCTTCAGTGAGTTATTTTATCTGTCATTAGCAAAGGTATTTCTTAATTGATATTCAGTTTTGTTTGGTTCTAATTTTTATTTATTTAATAAGTTTTATTTAATGTTTTATTAGATATATGTAATGCATAAAATAATGACATATGTAATTTGATAACAGCATAACCTGAGTGAATCGTGATTAGTGAAGTTCTAAATTGTTAATCTGATACATGTCTGAAAAGAACTTTTTGTACACCCATATATTTGAAATCCTAGCACCAAGCAATAAGCACAAGATCAATGTTAATGTGCAATGTTAAGCACAAGAATTTAGGTGGAATTGATACCAGCTGAACTGTAGATCTTAATGAATTTATCCTAGCTAGCTTTATATTGTTTATTCTTGTATCTGTTCTTGGACCTCATCACTTCTCCACTATGTGTTTGCAATAGAGGAGCATGGCGTAATTCTGTAAACTGCTTATTTTCTTTGTTGCCTTTTCCCTTTTTCCTGAAATGTCTTAAGCAGAAAGCTAGTCCCAGTCAGAATGGTCTTTTCATTAAAAAACGTAAGGAGATGTCTCTAAAGCTGCTAGCTTCTTTCTGGCTTTGTGTTTCAGAACTGTGTCAAGAAAAGCAAGGTCAAGTGGACTGGCAATTAACAGAAGTCAAGAATTGCTGAGTTACGGGAGACAGAGAGGTGGATGAAAAAATAAGGGACCAAGAAAAGAATCCAAAATTTAGGACTATTCATGATTTTACCATCTAAAGAGATGATGGATCTATGGATCAGATCATCGATGGATCAGAAAATGAATAAAATTACTAGACATTGAATCAATTTTTTTTTTTTATACCTTGATCTAGATGTTTCATTACTAGATATAATTAATTGACTTCAGCTTGTGTGAGATTCTTTTGCTATGCCATAAGGGAAATAATACAGATGTACATGTTGGCTATCATTGTTTCCTAGTGTGCGTCTTGCAAGAGGATGAGTCTTCTCTTGTTTTTAAGAACTGCTTTATTTGTATTTTTTAAAGGGAAGAAACAGACATTAAAGCTTTAGAGAAATATTGACTGTGTGAAGAGCAAATCAGGAATGAAGGACCCAGAATCAGCTCATTAATCAACAAACTAGGCCTAATATTTTGAGTTAAAAGTGATGTCTCTTGAATCGCTATTTGACTGAGAGTATTAAAACTCATTTTTCAACCAAGAAAGAAAAAAGAACATGAACCGATACAGTGTTTTCATTTATATTCATAAATAATTTAAGCAAGTATCTGAGTTGTTTATTCAATTTTTTTCAAAGCCAAGATGGAGAAAATTTTCATCTATGTCTCTTTAAACCATAAGAAAATAACAAGGACTGACTGTGCTTGCTTGAGTAGTTACACTGACTTGTGGACTTCTGATATAAGGAAACCAAAAGACCCAGCAAACTTAATAGCTAAACTCTCTATTTAGCCAATTTGCCAGAGAAAACCAATCTGTGTCATGTCAAGAGGAAAGAGAGTGCAAATGCAAGCAAAGGAATAGCAGGTGCAAAGATTTTAGATGTTATGATGTGGCATAACAGGTGAACACCTACCTGTAAATCAAAGTAGATTTAAAAAGCAGATTCGGTTTTCCTCTTTTGTTATGACAAATGCCCCTGACTCTTTACATCTGAGTATGAAATAAAACGAGAAAACTAGAACAATTCTATATTATTTTGCAACTGACAATATGTGTATATATACAAATACAAAGAAAGGAAAAAAATTAATTGCTATGATGAGAATGCTTAGAAGAAATATAAGTCAGATCACCTTTAAACTTTAAAATAAATCTCTGCTAAATTCATTCATTAACAGCACACTCCATGCTAATGCTTAGTTCTTACACATCAAAAATCATCAAAATTGATACAAAGTGTCCTAAGCACTTATGTTCTGAATTAGCTGTGTGCATACAACACCACATCACTGTTGCCACTGGTGACTATGGTTCATGGTGGTCCTTGGTGAGATCAGGGTGATCAGGCTTGAGAGTTCTTTGACAAGGTAAGTCAGAAGCGCAGTGTCTTGTCTTGTTTCTTCTACAGTTTTCCTCATTTGTGCCTGATGTTTTCATGCTATTTGCTGTTCCCCTCCCACCCTCAGGGGGCATATCATCTGCTCCTGATACTGCTTATTTGGGGGTGAGGGGTGTCTTTCCAATTATCCTGATGTATTTGGTAGGAAGCCCTGTGAATTTGCAGCCCGTATGCTTGTATTTTCCTCTGCAACTTTTTCTTACTTGGATGCCTCCTACATACAAATTGTCTTTTACCCTTTGGTGGTCACATTATTCCCATACTTACATAAAATGCTTAAGGATTGTGTCTGGCTATGCCCTAACAGTGTTACGAAATGCTTACATACTGTTGTTGGTTACTTTATTTCAGTATGCTTCTATTTGGAATAGTATTAATTATACCCTAGTCAATACATTTATAATTTCTAGATGTCACAGACCTCTGTTTTGACTACAATTACTTGTAATACACTGTCCCTGGGCCTGCTGTGGAACACACAGGCTTCTCAAAACAAAACAAAGACTCTTCATTTTAGCCACCCAAATGCATAGAGCTTTTCTGGCAAAGAAGTTCCAGCAAGTATCTTTCTAAACAGGTCGGTAGAAACCTCCAGCTTCTGGCCTTCTGTCTTGTCATAATTCAAACACTTTAGCAAGCACTATTTATATCTGTTTCCTCTTTGCAAAGATTATTTCTAGAATTTTGTCTAGACCATAGTGTAAATTGTGAGGAACGAACAAGCGTGAGACTTGGCGGTGTACATTTCAAATACGCTGAGTTCTTTGTGCCTTGAGTGTTTTTCTTGCCAGAAAACCTTCAGTCTTACTAGCTTGCTAAAACAAATCATCTCAGTCTATGCTATTGTGACTTGTCTCCTATTCCTTCTGAACAAAAAGCAGATGATAACATCAGGAACACTTAGACATCAAAAACCACGGAGATTGTCTGCACTGAAGAGTCTTGGCTGAGCAAAGGTGAGTGCTGAACGAAAGGAATGTGGCTGTTTGCAAACAGAATGTGGAAGCAGAAGTGGAAGTACAAATTAAACATGATATTTGGAATTCTATTGACAGTAATTTTCCTTTCAGTTCTTGATACTGAACCAGCACACAAAATCCATAAATCCAGTTGGTACCGGTAGGGAAGCCACATTTTCTGTGTTGTCCATCCACCGTAATTAGGTGCAAAGTGGTGACATTAGCTACACTACTTCTCTTGTAATTTAAGGGAAAAATAATATGAAATTGCATCTCATAGGTCATCAGTAGAGCTGTTTATATAAACAACTTATTTTTGCTCAAATTATCTATTACAACTAAATCAAGCATTCATCTTTTTTTCCTCATTTAATAAAGAACTGCAAAATTATTCTGGTTTCTCCGCACATGTTGGAGAATTATTTTTCAAATTTATTCAGTAAATAGTATGAGTAAAGCAAATTGATCTCTGGAATTCTTCACAAGTTATGCATGTTAAGTATTTGCAGTCAGTGTTACATGTTCTTGATATCTGATGACAAATTACATTTAATTATTTCTACTTCTAGCTGCTTTGTCTTATTTAAGTAAGAAGTAAATAACAAACAGTGCATGGAAAATGCTATGTCCACATTAGAAAGCAATTTTGTACCATAGGAGAGGCTCTCTAGATCAAAATTCCAAAGGTAAAGTTACTACCTTGAAAACATATGCAATGTTTTTTATATAATATGGCTTTTTCTTCCTCCAGATTAGATTTAGTCTGTTCCCTGGATAAATGTCCCCACCATCCTTATTATTTGAAGATGTCCAAAAGGACAAATCATTGGTTCACTTAGATCTGCCCCAGCAGCTTGAGTGCACCTGATGCGTATCTGAAAGCAGAGCTTCTGTTGTGGTTACTTCCAAAAATGATCAAGTTCTTCTGAATGAATGTCACTTTCAAACTGAACCAGTGATCAGGGGTGGCCAGAAGACTCACTTTGAAACCTCACTACTGCTCTTACCAAGCATGTTAATGTGGACACAGACAAATAAGATGTTCTTGCTTTTATGTTAATAACTTTTGTCTATAAACATAAGCTGTTACATTTAGAAATGTAATAACAAACCATATTAATAAATGTTAACAAAACATAACCTTTCCTCCGAACACATGTTATTTATAGGAATCTTATTCTTAGGGACTAAAAGGGGTGTGATTCAGGTTGAAGAGAAAAACCATGTGCAATTCAAACAAATTTTCACAAATAATCTATTTTTGCAACTTTCCATCAGTTTCATTTTTGTTGTTACTTTTTGGCTTGATTTCATTTTTTTTTTTAAATAAATGTAATGTTATTATTTGTGGCATACCAATACCTAATTTAACTTCTGCTAATTTAGTGTAACTTCACATCTTTTTATATTTTTACATTCATAATTCCACTTAGTTTCTTTCAACTTGAAAATAATTGGGATTGTCTTAGAGTCTTGCTTAACCTTGTCTAAATAATACTTCAACCTATGATGATCAGTACACGTAGTAGTCATTTAGTCAAAAATTGTAACTATGCCCTGAAAGATTAAATGAATTATCATCATAGAATACATTTCTTTTTAACTAAAGCTGTGATTTATTGAGCTAAAGACGCAGATACATGCTTCTTTACACAGCTTCTCAACACTGCTAATGAAATGACATTAGAAAAGCACCAATTACTTAACTATAGCACAGAACGTACAGAGTACATCTGCAACAGAATTAATTTTGGACCTCCTAAATTGTTTTTTAAATCTAAATTATCTTCTTATATAAGTAGTGCTCTAGTAGCATTGTTTCAGTGATAATTTATAAATTAATATATCATGCTGCAGCACTGAAGAAATCCATAAATGCAAAATTTTCATCAATAAAAGTAGGATAAAAGTTTGTTTGCATGGTTTTCTAAAAAATCAATATAAAATATAATATGTATTATAGTGAAAAGGATAATGTAACTATTAAAGATATATGTGCACTTGAAAAACTAGTCAATATGGAAGCTTCCTGAAAGTATGTGTAAAATACTTTACTGTACGAAGTTATGTTCTTTTCTTTTTTTCGCTTGTGTTTATGGGTTTGATCCTTTTATGATATTTTTTTCCATTTTCTAGCCACAAGATTTGTATTAATGGAATGATCCTCTGATAAATAATGTTACGTTTATGAGGTGTTTCAGCTTAAGGCTAGAAACAATTGAATTGCTAGTGATTTTAATGCCTGTGAAAATAATGTTGATTTAATTTAAAACCATATATATTTAGAAGCAAGAAATACCTCAGACTTTAGAAACACTTATATCTAGACTTCCTCCTATGCTGAACTGTGTTATGGCTCAAGTTTTCCAACTGTCCTTTCCAAGTGCTGCCACCACTAACCTGCTGGTCTAGAACCAAGGGGAAATGTGTTAAGTTACCTATATCTACCAAATTGTTTCACTCAATTTTGAGTGTAAAATATTTGATCTCAAAGGAAAGAAGCTGTTTCATAGCAAACATTGTATTTCCTCTGGAACAAAACAAGATTAAATAAATGCACTCTTACATCTTCTTCTGTGCAGTGCAAGGCTGTTTACAGATTACCAAAATTAACATGTAGCTCTAATTCTGTAATAAATCTACTGAAGACTTTTTTCTTTTATTTTTTTTTTTTAATCAGCTCTCCTGCAAGTGAGGTGGAAGAATCATTCTTCCGTTGTTTTTTTGCCAGCTTCATGCTAGGTTTAACCTTGTTTAGCCTTTGTTCTGTGTCATATTTTGTTGCATCAGCTCTGGTTCTCCTGCCTGCCAGGCTGTACTGCTGTGAGTGTAAAACCATTTTGATACTGTTAGGTAAATGCATCCCTCCTAACTGAAGCCATGCAGAAGTTTGACAGTCAGTTTAAACTCTCTCATCATAGTCATTACAGAAAGAAAGAGAGAGAACAAAGCATCTCTAAATCATCCTGTTTAACAATAGGTGTCTCAGAGATAAGATACGAATCAGCCTTTGGAAGAGCCCACTCCACATACTATCAAGAAAACCTAGATGATTACATTAGATGAAATTCCTAGCTTTTACAAGGTTAAAGTAAATGAGTTGGAACTCACTCTTTATGCCAAAGCTATCACAACTGTCTCTATTCCTTATCCTAACTCCTTCCACGTCTCTTCATTGTTTATAGGTTTCATTCTCTGTCTGTCCTTTAGCTATCTCAGTCTCTCACCATCTACTTCCTCCATTCTTCCCTCTCACCAACCAAACAGGTGATTAAAAATGCTGGGTTTTGCTTCTAACAAAATCTCTTCCTCCTCTGTCCCTCAAAACATTTTCTAAATGCTGTAACAGCTAGTCTAGTTCTTCAGTGAAATTTCACGATCTGAAATGACTTTGATAATCTATTTATTGCAATTCTATAATTTTTCCTTCTGTAATTCATTTAATTCTTCATTACACTGCTATTGTAACTGGAAAACATTATGTCTTTCTGGTCCCGGGAGTTTTTCAATTTGACTCAGTGACCTGAATATCATTTTAATATATTGAAGATAAGCATGCAAAAACTATATGTTTATTGAATAGCATTTTCCCTGCAACATTTTTAGAACAAATGGTGGCATAAATGCATTGACAGCAGCTAATCTCAGAGGATGAAGTATGCATCCCTAATAAGCTCTTTACTCATGTTAAAGGAGAGTGGATGACAGGGAGTGCAAGATCTTATCTAAAAGGCAAAATACATTACAGTGCGCAATAATGCACATAACAGGTCTGCTCAGATATGAGCTGTGGAAAAATGCAAGAAATCACTGCGACAATATTTCTGAAGACAGAGCACTTATTCTAGTTATGAGTGAGTGTGCTGTTGGGATCAATTAGATCACGTAACTCCTGCAGACAGTGAGAATAGCAGTAATAAAACCTAAAGCAAAGAACATATTGCACAGTGTGATGACAAGGTCAAATTGATAGTAATGATGTGTGATGGCAGCACTGCAATAAGGTTGTCTAATACTCTGTGCATCTGATATTGGTTTTCATTACCTATACTCTGGCGTACAGTCAGAAGCTCACTAAAATGATTGTGATTACCCAAAGGGCAAAGGCAAATAAGAAAGGCAGTTCAGTACTTGTGCATCCTGCAAACTGCATGAAGGCAGACAGAATTGTACCTGCTGCTAGATATACAAGGCTTTCTACCACTGGAATCAAGTTTCGTTTATACTGCCTTTTATTAATTTTTAAACTGATGCAGTGCTTTTTAAAGTGTATGCTTAGGGAGTTTATTAAGACAGTCCATCAGAGACTGTGATAGCCCTCTTCAGAAAAAGTCTACAATCTATATTATAAGTATGTACTCTAAATCAGTCTGTAATGTGTATCAGGTACAAGTGCACTGTTGTTCTGGAAGCTCATGCTTCAAGTTAATACTGGGTGGACACTTAAAAGCTTGGGGTTGTGCCTGGTTTGAATAAATCCCAAACGTTTGGATGAGTGTCTAGTACTTCTATAATACAGCTTCTTTATCATTCTTTAAAAATAAAACAAAACAAAACCAATCCTATGCCTTACCTCCAATAAAATACCTTCCACCACTCCCTGAAAATCTTCAGTATCTTTTCTTTGTTTTTTTTCTTACAAAAGGAGTGATTTAAAGGTAAGTAGCTTTAGTCTTTACTGAATAAGACATGCTCACGGACAGAAAAGTTAATGAAAAGTAAGGAGTGTCCTTTGGAAGGATATATCAGACATTGCAAAGAAATGCATCTGGGAAGTTACTTCTGGTCTTATCTGATGTCCTCAGAGCTCATGCAAAACGTGAAGTGTTGAATAGAATTAAGCAGAGAAATTTTTCATGGGGTACTTTTCTGGCTCATTTAGACAAATAGTGGCTTTTGTAAACGATCATGTAAAATGCTTCCTCCCTGCCCCTCACCCCCCCCAAAAAAAAAAATCTCAAGCCTGAAAATTTTGGGATGACATTCAAAGCAGAGGTAAACATTCAGAAATTGGAAACTTGTGAACTTGGTTGCTCTTGACTTTCCTCCTCATTCCAACGGTGACATGAACACCTGCTCTTTCACCGACTGCATGACATTTCCTGGGTGTTGTGACTCTTCTCTTTTGCAGTGTTAACTATTCAAGGAATCAAGGCTGGCATAACAGGATTTCAATGAACATTGTTAATCAGCTATGTGCACACACTCTGAATCTTCCTGTCTGCACACATGACGTGGCTTTGAATTTTTGTCTGGCTTCTCTGACACAGTATAGAGGATTTTTGTGGCTGCAACTTCTGGCATAGCTCTGAAGAGGTAGGGGGAAAGAGGTGTCAGGTCGGGGGAAAGCCTTCTATGAGGAAGGGGCTGGGTGCTGACCCCAATTCAAACATGGTGGAGATAAGTAGTGACAAGAGGGAAATGGTGCCCATGGCATTTGGATCACCCAGCTGAGCCACCTCAGGTATTCAGTTTTTGCAGAAGGAAAATATAGCAGTCTGGCTCCTGCGTGTTTCAAACCCTAATTTAATGTTTTAAATAAAGGCTTCTCTGTATCAGATGCATGATGCATAGAGACTGGAGGCTTCTGGAAAGCTGGTCTTTAAACCACGGCAAACATATGCTACTTCTCTCTATTCAATGATGGCCCTGTTCCTCAACAATCCTTACACTACAGCACTACCATGGCTGTAGCTGTAATGCCATCTCACAGAATCACAGAATGTTAGGGATTGGAAGGGACCTCGAAAGATCATCTAGTCCAATCCCCCTGCCGGGGCAGGATTGCCTAGAACATATCACACAGGAACGCGTCCAGGCGGGTTTTGAATGTCTCCAGAGAAGGAGACTCCACAACCTCTCTGGGCAGCCCGTTCCAGTGTTCGGTCACCCTCACCGTAAAGAAGTTTTTCCTCATATTTAAGTGGAACCTCCTGTGTTCCAGCTTGCACCCATTGCCCCTTGTCCTGTCAAGGGATGTCACTGAGAAGAGCCTGGCTCCATCCTCTTGACACTTGCCCTTTCCATATTTATAAACATTAATGAGGTCACCCCTCAGTCTCCTCTTCTCTAAGCTAAAGAGACCCAGCTCCCTCAGCCTCTCCTCATAAGGGAGACGTTCCACTCCCTTAATCATCTTCGTGGCTCTGCGCTGGACTCTCTCTAGCAGTTCCCTGTCCTTCTTGAACTGAGGGGCCCAGAAATGGACACAATATTCCAGATGCGGCCTCACCAGGGCAGAGGAGAGGGGGAGGAGAACCTCTCTTGACCTACTAACCACACCCCTTCTAATACACCCCAGGATGCCATTGGCCTTCTTGGCCACAAGGGCACACTGCTGGCTCATGGTCATCCTGCTGTCCACTAGGACACCCAGGTCCCTTTCCCCTACGCTGCTCTCCAACAGGTCTGTCCCCAACTTGTACTGCTACATGGGGTTGTTCTTGCCCATATGCAGGACTCTACACTTGCCCTTGTTATATTTCATTACATTTCTCCCCGCCCAACTCTCCAGCCTGTCTAGGTCTCTCTGAATGGCTGCGCAGCCTTCCGTTGTGTCAGCCACTCCTCCCAGTTTGGTGTCATCAGCGAACTTGCTGACAGTGCACTCTATTCCCTCATCCAAGTCATTAATGAATATATTGAATAGTACTGGTCCCAGTACCGACCCTTGAGGCACTCCACTAGATACAGGTCTGCAACTGGACTCTGTCCCATTGACCACCACTCTCTGGCTTCTTTCCTTCAGCCAGTTCACAATCCACCCCACTATCCGATCATCCAGACCACACTTCCTCAGTTTAGCTGCGAGGATGCTGTGGGAGACCGTGTCAAACGCTTCATCTCCTACTATCGTATTCATAAGTCTGTGCTCCTGTCAATCTCCTGTCCCTTGTCTCCTTCAAAAACTTATTTTAAAGAGTGTGTAACTCTCTCTTCAGTCATCACTTGAGTGGGGAATTATATTCTGTTTGGAGGATCATTACTGGGTATACACATTCAGGAAAGCCAGTCTCACTGACATTATGTTTCATGTTCTAACTTAAACATGTTTGATATAGTCTCTGAATACTGAATACTAAGTTCATATTTTGCCTGGTTATACCCTTTCTCCTCCCGAAGATCTGGGTTTCTCACAGAACTTGTTGGAGAACAACAACAACAAAATCTTAGAAAATCCCACACTAACTTGTCCCTGTAAATAAGTGTGTAAGAGTTCACTTTCACATCTGCAAATGTTCAGAAAAGTTGATGTAGGTTAATAACCCTTCTTAAAAAGTGTCCAAACTCATAAGTGCATAGAAACATCTTCAAAAAATCTTAGCACAAATTTGTCAATATTACTTTTTAACCTACACATGATTTCTGTAGAAAACTATACATACTGCACTTCTATTACTAAGTGTAACTTTTTTTGGCCTAGGTTTTCTTTCTAAAAGGAGAAAAGCCACTTTTTAATATGTGCCTTTTATTATTTTATTCCTTTTCAGCTTAACTATAAATAGCCAAAGTCATTACCTATGTAGATACAACATTTTTGAAGTTTGCTGATATCAGTTCATTGTTGACAGAGTACTATCCTAACATCTTCTCTTACGTACATTATGCACCTTTGATCAAGCAAAAAGCCTAAAGATTTGTCAGTGCTTCAATTATTCTATACACTCTCCTTGTAACAGCAGGTGTGATTGTGACTAATGTAGCCTGCACCAAGATGACTTCCCTTAAATGCTGAGATTAAAAAGGAGAAAAAAACCCCACATTCATTATGTTGTAGCTCTGACTTTTTGTGCTGAATGAGAAAACATATACATGTAAGCAGCATTACAATGGTTGTAATTAGTTCTGCAGTAAGAAATGTATTAAGATTTACTGTTCTTTAGCTGGGAAACTCTTTCTTCTGAAGCATTGTATGTGCTTTTGTGAAGAACAGAACAAGAGAGACTCCTGCTGGCTCAAACTCTACAAAAATTAACACGTTTTTACTAACTTGCTTTTTTCCATTCTTTATGCACTTATATTACTCATTTGTTCTATAATAATAGCCAAAGGCTCTGAAAGTGAGTGAATGCACTAGACACTCTCCTGCAGCTCAGAGGAGCTGACTATTAGAATTTTTTTTTAAATTTCTGAGACAAACAAGTAGAAGGAAGAAGGGCAGAAGCTAAGCATAGATACATACAATCACGTAAACCACGACCTAGTAGCTTATGTGGTCCTAAAATGTCTGTAGTGAACTATGAGGCTACTTATTCAGTACATGCTGCTGTTAGAGTAGAAAGCTATTCTTTCATGTAAATATTTATATATGTATACATATCCTATGCCAAAGTAAGATAAATCAAATCATCAAATAGTACACAGTTCACAAAATTATTTTGTTCAGCTTAATTCTAGTCTCAGGCTAAATTCTAACTTGTTGTAACAAAGTATTAGGAGTAACAATGACATTATCACATATTGTTGTCTTCCTCACAGGATGTTTGAAGCAACAGAGGCTCAATATTCCCTTATATTCCTCCTGCAATATGTCCCTACATACTATGCAAACCTGCACTGAGTAAGGAATTATTGATTTCCTTGGACTTTTTTAAAGTGCTCACCTCTGTATCTGAAAGCTAGATCCTTAAAAGGATTTAAGGACTGGATACACAAAGGTATTTAATATCCAAGTCCCAGTTAATGTAGTGGGAACTACACAATGCATGGAAATACTGCTGTGTCATTGAGGACTACGGTTGAGGACTGTGAATGTCCACTAGCATAGTCTATACCGCACCACAGAGGCAGCACAAAGACACCTATGCAAGCCTCAAATGCAGGCTGATATTTCTAAATAAAGGAGCAAACTTCCATGCAAAGATAGTAGCTGCACTCTACAAAATATTGAAAATGGCAGTCCACCTGAGCCGCTAATTGTGGGTTCTCAGAAAGACAAGTGATCTCAGTAATTCTTGCTTTTGGAGGTAATGAGTGTTTCTGTCCCTTGCTGATCTTTGTACACTACAAGGAGATACCCCAGTTCCAAAATTAAGATTCTCAAACCGTTTCTTTGTTGCCATTCAACCATAGGGGTGCCTAACCTTCACTGGTAGCATTTTTTGGGGGTGTCTAAGTATCTGCATAGAATTACTGTGTTTTGTCAACAATGAACAGACCTTGCCCACTTCTCAGCCACCACTGGAATTTAATGTTAAGGATTTTACCCATTATGTCACCTAGGCTGAAAAATGGGTTTTCTCAGAGATGGTTAACCTCACAGAAAACATAGCTGGGAGAATAGTAACATTTTCTTTTGTTGAATAAATTACCAGTTAGGTTTTCTTCTGGGAAATTGAACACTGTCATTAAAAACCTTTCTCTTTAAGGGGACTTAATTGCACATTTTCAGAGCCCTCCTGGATCTCACTGATTTAAGAGTACAATTGTCATGATGAAATATTTCTGAAAATAAATTTTATGTACTTTGTCTTGAAAAATGCACCTCTGACTACATTAAAGCCAAGGGAGAAACGTCTGTGATTTGCTCGGTATCACATCAAATATTTATAAAAGGTTTCACCACAGAATCCATTCTGCAGAATATTTAAAAAACTTTCTTAAGTTCCGAGTCATCCTCTCTCTCTCTCCCCCCGCCTTCCCTCTCCCTCGCCTTCATCTTTGATGTCTTTCCCATTCTCGGCTCACAGTATTGGCAATGTTTGTTTCATTTCAAAGTGAGGAAGGAAATAAAAAGAAAATTTCACTTAAATAGGCATCTTGGATTTGACTACAATTCTGTGATTCTTCTAGGAACAGGATAGCAACTTCACTATCAGGCAAGTTACAGGCAAGAAGGCAGCAGTCAAAAAGGAAAGGTGATATAACACCATGTAATGAAAGTCAACATTAAAGTACACAAGAGCGTACAACTGCAAATGGTATGGTGCAATAGGCATACCATAAGACATGCTGTCAGGTGAGGAAAGGCTCAGGCAGTCTCTGTGGTCATAAGCGTTAACTCAGCATGGTACATCCCAGCTGGGAGATTTGAGAGCACCTCCAGGCTCCTCTGTTGGGGTCTGGCTGCACATGGCCTCCTGCAAGGATGTACCCAACCCTGTCGAGCCCTTCCTGGGGAGGAAGCTGCAAGCTGCAAGCCAGCAGTGGGCTTCAAGGGAGGTGGTCCAACTCTGGAAAGTGACAGCAGTCCCTAGCACTGCCACCACACACAGCTCAGCTGCAGCTGTGATCTGCTCTGCCGTCATGGGAGCTTACTAAATGGGGAAAGGATAAATAGGAAGACAGCCCAGTGCAAGGTGAGCATGGCAAGATATTCTGCACTAGGGGAAGAGGTTTTTCCTCTCCTGTAACTCACTGATCTGAACTGACAGTGAAGACAAGAGGCCAATTTTGTTTCAGTCTGCTGCTGCTGATTGGGATTTTTCCAGTTGTGTGAACCAGGTTAGTAATTTTGCTTTGTGGGTACGACTGCATGTCAGTTTACTACAATATATGCTTTCTGAATAATTACTGGCCGTTATGTTATTTAATATCAACAGCTTTTTTAGCAATCAGCTAAAGTGTTAACTCACACTTCATCCATGGGCTAGGCTAATTTTCAGCTACTTGATAACAGTAAATTATTTAAAGCACTACAGAGGACCTGTGCTTTCTTACCACTTGACAACTTGTGAAACAGGAGCCGAGGAATTAGTAAGGCTGGGAACTTCCATAGCAAAAGTGGGAGATCACAAACATTTTCCTCTGAAGACTAAAACAGCCAAGAATTAGGGTACTTGCGATAGACAGCTGTCACCTGCTCGAATATATCTGTGTTGCCTTGGCCTGGTGACACTGGAGATGTAAATGGGCTTAGAGAATAAAAAATCTGTATTTAGGTTTTTAATGGTGTGCTATTTAGAGCTTCAGCTTAACCTTCAAAGCAGAGCTGAAGCTAAATGTATGTTACCACCTAAAAAGTAAGGTGGGACCTTGTTGTATTAAGTTGAAAACACAGATTCAGGCAGGAAGAGGAATTCACCCTACTGTAGGGAGTCAGGGACAGGGGAAGGGACATGACAGTGGCAAGCGAAAAGCTCTCTTGTTACTTTCCCATCATCAAAAGAAGAGATGAAGAGAGGTTCCAGGTCTTCCCTCAGTTGTTTCACTTCTCGTTTCCCAGAGGAAGGGCAGATGAATCTATTCAATGGTATGAAGGAAAGATTTTAGTGATATTAACACTGCCAGAAATACTTCAGAATTTGCATCAGGAAACCGATACTCCATGAGCAGGTAGGAAGAAGCATGCTTGACTTTGCTAAGCTGGGTGTTAATAAAGAGCTAAGCAGAATTTACCTGCAAGTAAAAAATCATTAATTTTAAAGTTTCAAAAGTACTGCTTACCTTTTCTCAGTCTACGAAATATTCTGCAGTTGGGCAATGCAGATAGGTTCGTTAAATAAAAAACAATTGATTTTGTATTTCATAAATGTAATTTGATTTACAAAGCTCATTAATGTATTATTTACAAATATATCACCACATTTACAAACAGATACTCTTGTAACGCTTTTTTACATTTGCAAGAGTACAGGTAACAGCAAAAACTATTGTCAGTTGCTAAAGCCGTCTAAATGTAAAAATAAACTGGAGCTAGGTCTCTTGTATAAGTGGGAACTATCATCTGCCATCAGAAAACTTTTTGAAAAATCCCGAAAATGTAAACATTTTTCTATTGCAACTGCTAAGCCTGATCCTGAGTCTGTAAATCCGAACAAAATGATCTTGAGATATTTTTTCTCAACTCAGCCTGGGTGTAGCCAGTAGTAGCTCTACTGTAATATGATGCTGCATGTGCATATTAATCTTTGCCTTGCTCTACATTAGAATTTTGGACTCGTTAAAAGTAACAGTCTGGCTTTAAATGGAACTGTTAAAGTTAGGTTATATATGTTATTGTTAAAGAAAATACAATGATGTATTTATTTCTGTGTTTAACCCAGAGGGATTGGCACAAGTTTTCAAACTAATGTTTTTAAAATAAATTATAGCATCCCTTAGGTCATCATAAATTTAGCACTCCCTTGTTTCTGCTGAGAATATGCTAATTGCAGATTTCTTGCTGATGATCATATTGTGTAATAAATATGTGAAAATTTCAGTGAAGCATCCTTTCTTTTCAGCATACTTGCATGCAGAGGACTTTCCCGAAATATACTGGTTCAATTCGATTAAGAAAGAAAAAATACATGTTGGTTATAACTAAAAAGATATTATAATTATTTTTATTTACAATTTCTGAACAAAAAGGCATTCCAAATATTATTTTTAATGCAGTTGAAAAATATATAATTAGTAAAAGAGTTAGATTCTCCTACCTCAGCTAATAATGTGTTTGTCCACAAATAGTACAACTGACATTGTTAGGACAACTTGCAGGGAACAGTACTACTGAAGATGACTAAGTGATACGATCTAGTCCAAACATATTGTACTTCAATGATTGTCCTCAAGTATTTTTATGCTGAAGCAAGCTTTCCAAGTATATTAAGATAAAAACTTATTTTTAATCATTTTTTCTCATCCTAATTGCCAAGATAAGATACTGCAAGATCCATTCATGCATGGTATAGGAGACCAACTAGACTTACAACCAGTCTAAACACCAAGGCTAACCTATAACCCCTGTGAAAACAAAGAACTCTTTTCTCAGAAGGGTATGAACAATAACAGGAGGCAAAACGTAATAAGGGAACAGGGCATGGAGATCCCCTGAGCCTGTCCGAGGAATGTCTCAAACACTTGCAAGTTACACGAGATAAGAGGAGCAGCCTGCAAACAGCTGTATGACTCAGTAAAAATCTGCAGTAACTAGGGGAAAGGTAATTCCAGCAAGGGGAAATCACAACCACCAACCCATTGCCCACCTACTCAATACGCCCACAGACCCAAAAGAAAGCTAGACTGAGCACGCATGCTAATTTGCATAGCAAGCAAGGCTCTAATTTGAATAAGAGATGGTCCACATTGAAGGATAATAATAAAAAGGGGAAGACAAGTGTGGAAACTTCTGGACAAACGCTCCTACAGACTTGAGACCCCCTGTTGGCTGGACCAACATTGGAACCTGGACCGGTGATCTCTTTATCTCTCCCTCTCTCCCCCCTCCCCCCTTCCTTCCTCTCTACCTCTTCCCCTCTTCCTGGTTTCTCTAAGCTGCTAGGTAATGCAAAACCTACCCTGAGTTGGTGTTAAATCGTATAGCTTGATGAATAGTGCCAATACATATAACATGCTTTGTTTTGTAGTAACTGTTTATTAAAGTTGTGATTTGTAGATGGACCTTGAGTGTTGTTTCACCTTAATCCACACCTGGGGATCTGAAAATCTGAGTCGCTCCCCCAACATTTTACTCCCTCATGAAGAGATTATTCCAGCCACCCCTAGCCCCTCTAATCTCTGAAGATTGGTTAGAAACCAGGGGGGCTCATCTCTTACCAAATTTATCCCTCTCCCCCAGGCGGGACATGACACATAGAAATCTTGGTAATATTGACATATTTTATATTTAGAAGAGACTGTACTTCTTTCTGCATCTGCACATTCACAGCACATCTTCTCAAATAAATAAGAAACAGAAGACCTTTTCCCTTACATTTGAAACACAGCATTAGTGATTCTGATCTGGAAGCAATAAGGGAAGACGAAATATGTGATAGAAAGGTGCTGATAAAACTCAGACTTCACAAAAGCGGAAATATGCTCGGTGTCGCTTTTTGAAAATTCAGCCCAGACTAAATGCAAGTTTTCAGTATGTGAGCATAAGAGCACACCAATCAAGAATAATAGTTCTAGTTTCATACCAATTGTTTCCCACTATGAACCTTTGAATTTTGGTTGCAGTATGGGGAAAAAAAAAACACCTGAAAGAAAACCACAAAACCAAAAACCTGATTATCTCATTATCATTTGTACTGAGCAATTTTTAAAACCAGGATATTAAAAAAAAAAAACAAACACCACAATAGAGGGAGGAAAGAAGTATACTTTCTTGCTACTTATTACACTGTATTGGTGTGTACAGTTTTTTAAAAAGGCTGCTTGCATCCTGTTTCAGGTAAAGTGCTGTTTGTTTGATAAATGAGTTTAATACACAGATGCCTGCCTCAGAGAAAATTCTCCCTAAATTTCAGGGAGGCATTTGTGCATAAAATATTTATCACATTGTCTAAGTAAGGATGTGATTTGCTCTTGTACCATGGAAAAAGCAAACAGACTCCCCATTAGTCTTCACAACAAATTATTTGTGAATTACAGAAACTAAAATAAATATAACAAAAGACTTGATGCATTGAGAAACACCATGATACTTTTAATTATAGGTTGTTTCAGGAAACAGACATACATACATATGTATGCAGAAGACAGTGTCTTCTTGGTAACCAACATACTAATCCAGCTCTCATTTCACAGGAAACCAGAGTAAATGAGGTTTTGTTTGTTTGTGGGGTTTTTAGTTTGATTATTGTGGGGGTTTTAGTTTGATTATTGTGGGTTTTTTAAATAGTACAAGGAAGACTTCCTTCAAAGTAAGAATTTCTTACCAGATAGAAACTACTGTTTTTCTCTTGCACATGCTATCATTTCAAGGGACACTGATGTCATCTGAGAGTGACTGAATGAATGAGGATACTTGGAATTTGCCCACATCTTGTTTTTCCAACATTACCTATCACCTCCAATAACAGTGTCAACCATTACACACTATTTTGTTGCATCTTCATATTACAGTTTGCAATAGACACAAGTTCCACAGAACTTGCATTTTGTGATTTCATATAGTTCCTGCTCATATATTCTTAGTGTAACTACATACATCTAAAAATCAGTCAAGACTTACTTCATGTTTTCCAGTTTTTCTGCAGTACTTCAGACATGGCTATGAAAAAAAGGAAGCTATTTTAGCAGTAGTTCTTATACAAAAAAGAAAAAGCGTGTTGCTACAAAATCAAAATATCACATACTTCTGTTATTGCAAGGTAATAGGTGACAGGCACTGCATTTGAAACAAAAAATAAGGGAAGTGCAGAATCAGAGATTATAAAAAGAACTGGACAATGCATCTCTTGCTATACTTAAAACTCTACAGAACATTACAAAATACATTTGTAAAACACACATGAACTAGTGGACTTATTTTTAGGATCTCTACAATTTAATATTTTAATAACTATTGACTTGCATGCATGTCAAACCATGTTCAATATTTTCTCAATAATGACAATTTGTCTTTAATTGCCAGTATTTTAACTCTGTTGATGTAAGGCTGACTGTGGTCTAACCAGTAACGGAGTCTAACAACATTATAAAGTAAAACTTTATTGAGGCAGTAAGAAAGATGAGCAACAATGCACCCATATGCTGACTCACTCAATCACCAATAGCAAACAGAGGGTCACAGGTGGTGCCGCGGCTCCGGTGGGCTGCCAGGGATGTTAGGTGTCTGGGTCATCTGGCAGCAACAGCCCATCTCACAAATGGCTTGTGAAGGTGAATGCGTCACACCACCCCTTGGTTCCACCTGTGGCAGTGTGATTTGACAGAAGCATACCTTACATGGATAATATGGGTGGCATCCTGCCTGCACTGCAGATGGCGGTCAAAGGGCAGGGCATCAGGGGGCAGGGCATTTGTAGGCCTCAATACACATCTCAATACACAGCTATATAATGTCATCTGATTGAAAGGGAACTGAAGCTAATTGAGAAAATCGTGCTCACTTCAGTGGATTTTGTAGTGGTTCATATGATCGTACATCCCTTTGATGAATGGGAGAAAAATGCATTCAGTCTAATTACAGACGTTTATGATATTTACCTCTGACCTCCATGAAAAACAGGCAATTCATAATTTTAACTCTAAAATTTCCAGTTTGGTAAAATCTTTGTTTTCTGTTTTTCATGATAAAGATAATAATAAAAAATTCTGTGCATAAAAAGAAATAAAATATAAGAATCTCTGACTTAATGTTAATCAGTTGGGTTTTTACTGTAAATTGGTAGTTATAGTTTCAAAATATTTTTCTCTGGGAACGTACGTCAAATTCTCAGAATATATAAGCACCTTCTTAGCTCCTAGTTTAACTTAGCACTGCCTGACTTTTTAGTGATGCAGACAAAATCAACTTTGAATATGAATACTTGAGTGAGTTATTACTGAAAATACCAACTAGAAATGAAAACTGTATTCTATCTGCTATTGTCACCTTAGTTATGCACATGATACCTACATCTGCTTTTCTTCAGAACTCTTAGGGATTCCAGAAAATAAAAGAAGTCTATTTCTGCTCTTTTTGCTACATTCTTTAAAGAATTCTTCAATGGACTTCATCTTGCCTTACAGTCTTATCCACTGCTAGATGTCCTAATTAATTCAGCTCTCCTGATGTGATTACCCTTAGTATTTCTCCTTCTTCCTCCCCTGGGAAATTTATGTCTGTTTCTTAGAGCTACCCTCTGTCACCCTTTTTAAACACTGAAGCAAATCCATTTTCTTTTAAGTGGTATCTGCCTCTTTTGACAATAAATTACCTTTGCCATCTTTCATAGGGTGTGCTGTTTCTCCTGCTGACCCTTTGTTCCTCATATACTTAAAAATTTTCTTCTTAATCATAGCCTGTTGTGTGACCTTCTTTCTACCTCCCCACCTTTGGTTTTCTCATCTTCTTTTACTCAACTTCACTCTGTGGTCTTTTCTCTTCATGTTTGTATTTTGTCTTTTATACCACTTACATAGGTCAGTTCTACCCTCAATTATGTTTGTCTATATTAATCCTCCTTCATTACTAGCATGGTTTCAGGTTTGTGGTTTGTTAGTTTGCTTGGTTTTGTTTTCATTTCTAGATAAATTGCACCCACATTGTCTATATTCACATTTTCAAAGCTTTTTTTTTCCTCATGATTTGAAGTTATTCTTTTTCCGTACTTATCTTGAAGACTGGACACCAACCTAGGTTTTAGAGCTGGTGGTATTCTCTTCCACTTCTAATCAGAATTGTTTTAGCAAAGGAGTAGCGTCATAGTTTAAGATGTAATTGAATTTCCTTATTTTAAATTATCAGATTATATCTGTGTAGAAAATAATTAATGAATTTGAATAGTTTTCTTAAGATAGACAGGAACAGTGTGGCCACTGATACACAATTCCTCTGCATTCTACTGAAGTTTTTCACTAAAGACAAAACAGGCACCATTGCAAAAAGTCCTTAAAATAAAAACAGCCATAGAAATACTAATACAACTGCTTTTACAAAATGAGCCTCTCTAAGTATGTTATTCAGTTGAAATTCTTCACTGAGGTAAGAACAGAGCTTAGTATGGAAATTTCTGCCACTTTTTCAAAATACATGCATTTGTGAGGAGCGCTTACTTTCCAGTATCCTTTGTTTCAGTCTCATATATAACAGGATTCTTTCTATGTCAGTCTTGAAGAGCAAAAGTGCCAATAAAAGAAGCATGCAGCCTTCAGTGGAATTAAAATGCCACCACCTGAAATATGGTTACATAAGGATCAGTTTCTCTTTTAAAACTAACCAAAGCAGCTACAAGGAGCTACAGTTTCTGTGTACTTAATAGACATTAAATAATGACTGAGATGTAAAAATTTATTAGAATACCAGAAATAATAGAAAACTGACATCTCTTCTTACCACTCCTGTCTAGGGTTTTTTTCCCCCCTTTTGTACAGGAACATGGATGGGAATTAAATACATGTATTAATTTAGTGAATATATAATATTCTGATATATTCTATATATTTTTAATCTGAACTATAATAAATCTATTGATTAGAATCAAAATATTCAGTTTATTTCATTCAGTTTGGAAATGAAATAAAATAAATAACATGGTTCTGAATAAGATTATAATTTAATGTAACCTAAATTGCCTGTTTTATAAATTATTATAGTAAATTTCTTTAAGTTTCCCACTGTATAAAAGTTCTTATTAACGATTTGATAATATGAAAAATGAGATTAGGTGAGAGATTTACAATTTGAGAGAGAGTTATAGTGACTTTAAGGAATTATTCTTTTTTGGTATACCTTACATGACTTGTGAATATAGGGGAAAAAATAGAGACAAGAGAAAAATATCTAACTTTTCTAATCCATAGTGATAACCAGAAAACTTAGAGTTATGTTTACATTTGGACAATGAACTGTTGCCGAGGCTTTGTGGAATAATATTCTTGCTGTTGGTGTCTCGAGATTTGAAATCCTATTAGAAGGAAAAGCTTGCAAAAGCAAGTATTTTTCCATAGATCCCACAGGCTCATAGTCTGAGATTTCACAAAAAAAAAAGCATCAGTCTTGTTTACATTATGCAGCTTTATGCATAATACATAAAAGACCTGATCAAAGTGGAAATTCAGAAATAATAGTAGAAAAAAAAATCAGAAAGTTTCCCCCCTCACCTAAGCACACCAACACCAAGGCTAAGAAGTATTATATTTTTCCTTCATTATGCTGTCCCTGAAATTCTTGCATTTCTGGGTTTGAAGTAGTTTGGAACCAAGAAAAAGCACACTTTACAATTTTGGGGGAAGAGAAAGAGGTGGATTTAAATCAGGAAGCCCTACTGAGGGACAAGCTAAACCAAAAGACAGTTTGGCCTGTTATTTTATTCTAGAGACAGTAATGGTATGTTACGTCCCCAGCTGCAGGCAGACATGGCTATTAATGGACTGTGCTGTGAGATGGGCTGAGGAAATGTGATTAACAAAAAATACTTATGCAGTTAATGAAAGTATTGAAACTGAAATCATACGGGAGATTTTGCTCAACACAATCCAGAATGAAACTAGAAAAAAAAATGATTGCTATTTCAGAATAATGTAAAAGACCTCCTGTGGCACTTTCACTAAATACATGAATATCTATTTTTTCAGTCACATTGACTCTTGATATCATTCAATATCAGATTTCAGTAACAGTTGTGCCTGCTTACAGCTGAGGAACTAACACTATCCAAGCAAGGCTGCAATACATGGCTGGGACAGAAACACCTACCATGTAATGAAACCATAGCCTTAAATATTCAGATGTACTTCTGTTCCTGGAGATTCTTGTTGGCTGGCTGAAGTTACCCACTCACATATCCAGGTGGCCGGTCTAAGACCCACTCCTCAAAGGTTCTTGCTTATTCTTACACATTACAGAGAGGGTTTCAGTGCTGAGGTTGGCATAGATCCTTACAGCTCAGATGTGATGGTGCTGAATGCTTACCTCTTCTTTTTTTTTGATAAGGCACACACTCTCTCATGTGTGTTCAGAGGAAAAAAAAAAAAAAAGGAAAATAGAAAGTTGTTATTATTTAAATCAGTATTTTTTATTATTTTTAATAGTGGACTGGCTAAGGGAACAGAAAGAAACTGCTGACCTAAAGCTTATGTTCTGGTAGGTAATAAAGACTAAAGTAAGAAAATACATTTTTCACCTCAGCTTTAAATACAATAAAAAACAGACACAAGAAGAATTAAGCAAACAGTATTATCTTTGGATTACGGGCCTTACCCTGAAGTCCAGAACTTTCAGTATTACTTTTGAATACAAACACAAAGAACATGTTACCACAAAGGTGGCATTAGTTTCTTTGCCATCGAGTCCCCAATTGCATTATGGCAGCAAAAGCAACATGGCTAAAACTGAATTTCACAATTTCTGATCCTTTCTCCAAAAGAGAGTGACAAGTCAGTAATACAACACTTTCATCATACATACATATACTTTCATCGTTTGAGTGTTGCTCACCCTATCTTGGCCAAAGATACTTTATGTCCACTGTGACCTGGGTGCATGGTTGCGTGATAACATTGCCAGAGAATCGTATCCTTTAAAACAATGGGATTAAACAAGTTAAGAGACGAAAACTTTTATTTCATATGTCCTCTCTCTTTCCTGTGGACTCTAATACATTCCACAGTTAAATCTTACCCCCACATAAGAAAATCAAAATAGTTTTACTGATGACATTGGGAGTGGGTCTGTGTCCAAATATGTGTTTCTTATTACAAATACATGCTCAGATAAAATCAGATGAAATAGAATATTGATATTCTTCAAATATTTACTTCATTTTACTCCTAGGGTCATTCCAATTATTTTAGGGAGATTTATTCTAGTGTTTTGTTTTCCATACACATAATTGCAATAGTCTTCCTTTGTTTTCTAACCCACTGCAACACCTAGGGTGTGATCCCAAGTCCATGGAAACCACGGTGAGTCTTTCCAAGGAAATATCCAAATGAAGTTCTCTTAAGCTAGTTCTTCAGGGTATGGCAACAATTCCCAAGAGGTGAAGATGTGAGGCATAGTACTTATTCTATTTAGATCTTATGCACATTTGGAGCTGTTACAATTTCTACTCCCACAAAACTTCATAGTGTCTTCCTTTGTGCACAGATTAAAATGAACAAAACATCAATTCAATAACATTGTTGTTTGTGTAGATGTCCTTGATTTTAACATTGTAGAAATGTTTAACAGCAAATAATTGCCAGTTGATGTAAGTTATTGCCGGTTACGTAAGAAAAACTTCAAGGAGGAAAAAATAGCCAATTCTCAACAATGGAAACTTAATCTAACTAATTTTCTAATAACTAAAAAATCATGCTACACTCTATTCTGAAACTATGAATCCACAATGCTGTAGTAAATTATTGATATAATTGTATTTAAAAATTCTTCTGTTTAGAATTAGGATTGAAAGCTGCTTGTTTTCCTGTATTGCATTTAATATCTTGATCCTGAAAATGCTGAATTCAGTAGTTCCACTGAATGTAATGAGAATGAAAATATAAGTGAAGTTACTTACCTGAATATATGTTTGCTGAATTGGGCCCTAACATCTCAATTTTCAGGGTAGAGTATGTTCATTTAGATATGTGATATATTCTAATGGGAGTGATGTTACTAAATCTCTGTGAATCCCCTTGAAAATTAAGACATGGAAGAAAAGGCATTTGAAGCTTTTATTCATAATAGTACCATAGTTATTATAATGGATAAATGGCTTATGTTATTTGACCTTTTTTATTAATAGACCTAAAGCTACTTTCTCCTTTTGCTACATGAGAAAAATGGCTTTTTTTTTTTTTTTTTTGCAAAGAATGGGTTGTTAAGTTTACTAGGAATATGTCTTTGTATAGTGCAAATAATGTTCATGTTATATAATTCTATACTAAAAATCTTTATTTTACGTGTTTGGGATTCATACAGGTATTTAATAAAGTCTGTAATTTATACAAAGCTCAGAATCTGGCATCTTGTTTAAATCAGTCCAATGTTTTTTATTATAAATCTAACAACTTTGAAGACAAAGATTAAGGTAATGGCAAACCAATAGTCTTGCGAAGATACAGGAAAGCATTACTTTGTCTAGGCTTCTTTCTAGACTTCTCGTCTTTAAATAATATTAGTCTATGACTCCTGCTAAATAAATAATTAGTCTTGAGGAAAGGTGGGGGGGTTTACACCTTTTTTATGTTTGGAGTGGACTCTTACAATTCTTTGGCCTTCTGGGTTTGCCTGACAAATAGCTCAGCTCAACTCAGCAAAGAATCTGTTGGACATGATTTTATCATATTATGTCAAATTCCTTTTCCTGGTATCAAATTCATTTACTCTGAATAGTTTCAATAATATTAAATCTGCAGCAGCTGATATATTTCTCTGGCATCAATACTACCTGGTTTTGGGCTCTGTTGGTGACTTGGATGTTTTGGATATTGAGACACAGACCTCAATAGCAATGAGGCTAATGCCTTTTCTTCATGTAGGTCGGGTAAACTGCAGATTACTTCAGCAATATTGTCCATCTGTAACATTTCCTTAACCACAACTCAGATGATATTATCAATCTCCTTATACCTACAACAACTCGTTGTCATTTCTTTACATCACCATCCATACAAAAGCAAATGACAACTATCCTCAAAGCCTTCGAAAATGTAAGTGCAGTACTCACACTTTCAGATACATTGACCGTATTTCAACTTTTACCTCTTTTTCTATTTTTATTATTTCCCTTTGGCTAACGCAGTCCTGTTGCTGCAGAAATCTCCTCTGTAGTTTTCACTGTATCAGGCAGATTACTTTTATTCCTCATTCATTTATGTGTCTTTATTCCCTTCTTTTTTTTTTGAAATCTCCTGTATCTTTTTATCTTTTTCTAGAATAACATAGGTCAAATTAAAGTTGCTCTAGAAGTATTTATTTTTTTCCAATAGCAATAAATTGGACCTTGAATGAGTCACTGAGGTATAGGTTTCCAGACTGTAGTTCTATTAATTATGTAAAATTAACCTTACCCTAGGTGTCTTTCCAAATCCAAAACACAAATTCCATGGCAATAAGTCTTGAATAAGATACACAGTAAAATAATGTTTCTTCATATCCTTCTCCCTTGCATCTTAAAAGTTCTGCTCCATAAGGAAATTGCTTTAGCTCATGTCATCTCGTGACACTAGTGTTTTAGTAAATGGTTAGAGTACAAGAATGTTTCTGGGAATATTAGAAAATACTGCTAAAACATGGATTTTGAACTCAGTAACATGAATATTCAATGCAGAAATACAGTCCCAAGAGTTTACTTCTTTAGTTAAGCAATTCGAAATGTTGCATAACTGCAAACTTCCATTTAACTCTGACTTATTTATTCTCCATGGGTAAAACACAGAATGGATCAGTTATCAAAGAAAACAAGTGCAATCCATGTATTCCTGACTGTGTGTTACTCACTGAGCAAGACAGAATCTGCCCTCATCACAATGTAAGTATACATATCATAGAATCATAGAATCATAGAATCATAGAATAGTTTGGGTTGGAAGGGACCTTTAACAGTCATCTAGTCCAACCCCCTATGCATATATACACTTATACGTGAGAACATAGAAGGAAACACTTGATTTATGATTTTCTGGTATATCTTGCTCCTGCACTCAATTGCAAATAAATTAAAAATGGGAGAAATAGAGTCTAAATCTCTAACCATTGCAAAAGACTGACTACAGGCAGCTGGTCCATCAGGTTACAGAGAGGTTTTTATATGTGCAAAGTCAGAGAAACCCAAAGATTTTCTTTAAGAAGAGAAGCCACAAAGGAGAAGGATTTATTTTGGACAAGGCCCTGTAGATCAGGGCTACAATGTGCTGTGCATTTTTATATTTCCAGAACACTGTAGGAAATTATGTCTTTAAAATCACTTACTTGGCATGTCATCATTCCTTGAGGGCATTATAAATTGGTTCTGTTGGATTTATTTGAATGTGTTTATGCAGTTCCTTTTTCAGAGTCATCACTGATTGAAAATGTGCACTTATCTTTAAGACAGATATTTCTGTTGCTGCTGTTTAGTATTAACAAATTAATTATTACTTTATCACGTATTTCTACATTACATTCAGATATTGAAATTAAGTAGCCACATGAAGACATGGATAACTTGTCAAAAAAATGTTCCTAGCAGAGCTAAAACATTAAAAAGAAGCTTTGAGAAATACAGATGTGAGGACACATAAAAGACAAATGTTTGTTTCTTATGTAACCTATTCTGCTAAGTTTTGAAACACTACAGAAAGTTTTCTACACAGTTGGCAAGTTACTCACATTCCAAAAGTGACTGTTTTTTTTAAGGGGAAAACACCTTCAAATATTTACTGTGCTAAACAAATCTGTCAGTAAAGCTCTTTTTTCTTTATTAATTAAAATTCTATTATATAAAAAAAAAGACTGTAACATTCTAGTAACCTTTTGCACAAAATCTTCTGTAACAGAAAACTGACTATACTATGAAACATTTATTGCAGGACCGAAAGAGTCATTTTCTTAAGAGGTGAAGAATTAGAAGCTACATAAATGATGTTTCACCACTGCATGTCCCACCAACATATGGTGGGTTGAGGTGATGTCTACTATTTACAAGAACAAAGAAGTATTTGCATGTGGCTAAGAAGCATTAACAGTGAAGAGAGGAAATTAACACATGAAATGCATGCCTTGCCAGCAAACTTAAATGCCTTGTTTATTATGATTAATACTAGAGTGAGAAATATTCCAAACACCACAATTCAAAAGCAAAAATATTGTACAAGAATTTTTACAGCATGGATTAATTTTAACTGCCTCTTTGGCAGCACAAAGTGTTTTCAGTATACCCCTGGACACATTCCATAGGCTCACTTCTGTTGGTTTTGCTCTCCAGCGCTACCTTGTACATTGTCCCATTTTGACCTCCCCACTGAAACCAGAACTGTGTCCATTCCTCCCTTGTACACTGATTACCCTCATCCATCATAGGAGTCCACGTGCCATTTTCATGTATATCTTTCATACCCGAGACTGCAGCCCCCCCTGCAAGAAAAGATCCTTTGGAGGACAAAGAACTAAAAGAACATCTTATAATTTATGCTGCTATGAACAAACTTCTACTATCTATGCCATACCCATCCCATCAAGAAGGAAGTGGAGTAACATTGATAGTACAACTGAAATAAAAATAATTTCTCTGAAAAGAGCTAATCTGAATTCTTATACTAAAATACAAATCTTTAAATATTTTAATATAACTTGCATATTACCTCACTCAAAAAATTACCTAAAATATAGTCTGTATTACTGTAATTTTTCAAAAATCTTATTTAATATTCATTACGTTCATTGGTTTTACTTCTAAAATCCTGAACCACTTGATTCAGCATACAATAAATCCTTGAAGCACAGTGAGGAAACAAAGTAGGAAGGCATTTTATTTAACAGTGGATAATTTTTTTTAAAAAGTTTTATCTTGCTTGTTAAAGCAAGATGATAAGTTTTCTATTAACTAGGCTGGGAAGCCTTAGGGGCCACTGAAAGTTTTTTAATTGCATATTTAATTAGAAATGTGCTAGAGAGCTGGTGTTCATCTTTTCTGAAGCTCATGGCTCCTGACAAAATGTCTGCTTTTAAGACATTTTGTCTCTTGAAATGTTTTCTAAAAATGGGTTAAATAGAAGCTTCAGTTTTGGCTATTTTCACTTCAAAGGGATATTATTGTTTTATCGATCATACTCTAAAACCAAGGTGAAATGATATCTTGAAAAGTAAGCATTTTCAGGTAAAATAAGACCTCTAAAAGGACAAACTTTAAAGATTCTAACAATTTGTTGTTCTGCCTAGCTCACCAACAATGGTGGAAGATGAAAGAAGGAAAGATGAGGGGGATTGTGTCTGGCTACTACAGGTAGAGTTTGCAAAAGCAAATCATCAGACAGTTTATCAAGCAGCCAGTGGCTGGAGCTGAAGAGAAACAAATTCATAAATATTTTCTTTATATTCTGGGTAGAACAATGTTGACAACACTGCCTGCGATTTTTAGGGTTCCCAGCATTTGCTCTAAACCCGGACAAAACATGACAAGCCCAGTAAGTCTTCTGCCCAGTGCTCAGTCATACCACTTTTATCAAAAAAGTTGTCTGACAGAAGTTTGCTTGAAATTTAGGTTGCCCCAGACATGCTAGCTTCCCCTAAGGTAATGTAATGGATAAAGGAGGGCAACCCCAACAAAAGCTGACAGCACTTCAACTCCCAGCATTGCAGGTATGAATACACGTTAGTTATGGCTGGATAAAAATGCTTCTGAAATGTAGGCTAAACTAGTAAAGTAAGGTGATGATTTCTTAATGAAACACGGTATTTGAATAAGTACAGTCTTTTAGAGGAAGAATGGAAAGGGTTTTGTTGTTTTACATGACAAGCCCTGTTTTCAAGGTAGTTTGCTTTAAATAAAGTGTTAGAAATACATGGAAATTATTTAATTAAAAGTATGATTTTGTACACTGAAAAATAAATATATATTGAAAGACAACTAATAATTAAATTACATGTTACATTAGACAGTACAGCTAAATGAGAATATGCAAATATCTTTTGATACACACAAAAGAGTAATCCACCAAAATTGACATGATATATCAGTGGTCACAAATCTTTATAAGAAGATGAAAGTGCTAATGCATTGCTGTCCTTATTTCACCTTCACTCAATAACACAGCCAGAGACGTGAGATTCCCTGCAGTATGTCTACTCAGATAATTTGATCTATGCCTTTTATGACTAGTAAAATCCAGAAAGTAACACTCAGACCTTGTATTAACACCAGAACTGGAATTTTTCTGTTTTCTGAGTGAATCACTGTTGCCGTTTAAGGCTGGGCAGGCGCTTAAGTGGACGACAGACACTCTCTGTTAAACCTTTCCTTCCCCAGAGGAGAAAAGGAAAAGAGAAAAGGGAGAGAGACTTTATGGGTTGAAAAGTTAAAACAGTTTTAATAAACAATAGCAATTAAGAGTATAATAAATAATGAACTATATACAAAACCGCTACTGAACTCCCCCCGATGACGACCACATCACCACTGACGCTGCAAGGCAGGCTCTGGGCAGGCCCGAACCAGAAGCGGAAGCAGTAGGGAACAGGATTGAGGAGCAAAGGCAGAAGCGTGAACAGAGTCCTTCCCGGATGCCATCCATAGTGGAAGAGAATGTGACCCTCGTGGTCCCTCAGCTTTAGAGTGAGTATCACATGGGTGGGATCGAATACCCCATTGGTCAAGTTTGGGTCACCTGTCCTGTCCGCTCCTCCCTGCAGGTGCGACACTTTTACAGTCCTTTCCTTTGTGGAACAGAGACCCAGTGGGGACCCTGGTAACCACAGCAACAAGCATGTGTAGTCAACTTCCAAAAATACAGTCACTTAAAAGAAACTTAACTGAAAAGTCTGTCCTAGTTCAAACCAGCATAACCACATCCACACTTTATGACAGTCCATGTGTTTGATGATAGAACATGGCAAATATATTTGAAGGGTACGAAATAAAGTTTGTTAGAAGTAACTTCATTTGAGGAAATTGGGTTGAATATCACCCAATCCTAGCTCTTATGAGGCTCTCTGATTTCATTTCTGTCATCCACTATTAATTATAAAACTTATCCAAAATGCAATCCTATTAAAAGTATTTCAACTGTACATCTGAATGCTCAAGGACTGGTTTTTGAGAGTAATAATATTTCTAATTATCTCCTGCTCTGCAACTTTACAATCTATTTATTATTTATTTATTTATGTATTTATTTATTTATAAATTAGGAAGATCTTTAATATGTGTTTCACATGCTAACTCCAACAGTAGAGACTAAGCAAATGCTTCAGACTTGGCTATGGAAAAGATATAACTAACTCTGGTTGGTAGACGTGTTCACGTAATAGCCAGAAGTGAGATCTCTACTAACAGTAAGTGCAAGAACAGTATTCGTGTTTTTAACCATGACTTATACAGACTGAAGTTACAGATTTGACACAGATTTATGGAATTAGAGTGACTTCATTCCTACCTTTTCTTACGGAATCAAAGTTGTATACATTCATTCATTGTCCCTCCATTCTTAAGATTAATACAAATAGCATTGTTTAGAATTCAATCTTGTTACTTGTTACACAAACCTGTAAAACACAGGTGTGAGGTGAGATAAGCTCCATTGTCATCAGTACTTCAGCGATGTTCAGTTCTGTGTTTCTACATCAAAACCAAACAGAGCTGATTCTCTAGTAACTCTGTGTTTGGCACAGAGTCCTGAGGGAAAGCTGGCTGGTTTAGCCTAAATCCTGTTAAAAAGATATGATGCAGCCTGGCAAGAAAAATTCTGTGAAGTAGTGGCTGATGGCTATGACTGCACATTCTGCTGAAAGCACCTACCAATGGAGTTCCAAGGTTGTGGACAGTCCTAAACTCTTACTAGATTATTGTTGATCTTGGACACAGAAATAGCCACAACAGCTGAAAAAAACTGTACTCCAAGTGGCCAAGAGTGATTCAGTTTTTGCCATAATATCTTTCCTTCCTCTCTCATATTCCCAGGCAAAGTTAAGCTTCTCTAATACTGTCTGAGTAGGATGATCCTTTTAATTACATGTTTGCATGTGTGGGGATCATTATATACTAGATATTACACAAAGAAAAATTGAAAGAAGGCCCAGGTGATTATGTTTAGCTCAGAGTTTACTGAGAGACAGCAAAGAAAATTGTCTTAGTGGCCCTCCAATCTAGGGACATGCAGTGCATCTACTGAAAACTGATTTGCAAAAATCCCCAAAGACTAGTGCAGTATCCACTGAAAAGGCATGTGCAAAAAAGTCGAAGCTATCATCTGTCCCTATCATTTTCATTAAATGCTACCGTGAATGAGTTATCCCACAAAAGAAAGATCCACTGGGTATTTTGTTGCACCATAGCAGCAGATTTAAGAATCAGACTCACTGTCTTTATCTCAAATATTTTTAATCTAGATTGACATTTTAGAGATGAACAGTGGAGAATGAGATACAGTTGAAAGCACTATGAATGAATGATAATGTTGTACTCATTCTATATTAGTTCCACATTCTTGAGCTTTTCAGTAACCAAATTAGTTAACACATCTCTGCAGATATACTTAGTTCATAAAACTTAACTTAAGAAATGTCTTAAATGGAGCAGGACTGAAAAGTAGGCTGGCTGCTTCCCATACTGTCTTGGACTGCTGGCATATTTTACCCAGTGCTACAACATTCAGTTTTACCAATAACAGATGGACAAAACACTGTCCTTACTAAAAACCACTCTGCTTTCAAATAAGGCCTTGTTTATTTCCAAGATAAAAACTCACAAGTGAGAAAAAAATCAGCTTAAAGTATTGAATACAGATCTTTTAAGGGTTCTCAGATTAAGTCCTTCCCTTTAATTTAGAAAGAAATATTGTCCTAACACTGGATGAGATCCTCAGGCAAAATCTCTGCAACATCTTCCATGGCTTGTTCATCAAATTTAAGAGTAACTTATTTACATATGTTGCTTTTATAGGAGGAAAGGCATAACCCTTTCAACATATTAAATGGGCTCAGCACCAATGCTTCCTATTTTCAGTTCTTCCAAACTGTTCTGGATAAAAGCAAGTGATGCTGTTTCCAATTTTTTTTAATCCTGCTGTCTCTGAAGAGAGATGAAGTCTTGCAATACTTTTTTTTTGTGGGCCATAAGGTTGCTCCAGAGCTTGTGGAGCATGCTTCTAACTTTAAGAGGCTTCAAAGGAGAGGTAGGTGCCTTTGAAAGACTGCTCATTGCTCAAGGAATGATGTCCTATCAGCAAATAAAAGACACAAAGGGCATAGCTCATTTCTAGCTCCATGGAACCTACAGAGGATTAGAGGACATCAAAAACATGTTAAGAGAGAAGTCAAGACGCATGCTTCTATATGATATTATAGACATATGGAAAGAGATCTGAAATTAAATATGGAAGCCAGGGAAAATGTGAAGGGATTCAGCATAGAAAGTAAAGCAGGGTGGTATGTCACTCTACTGCATTTTCAAACAAAGATTTGGATTCTCAATGCCAAATTCTATATGTTGCCTTTATTTTATTTTCTGACAGCACCCAGCTTTTGCCTCACAAAGAGAGAGGCAGTCTGCTTCACAGCATCTGCAAGAACTCAGCAAGAGTGGGAAGCCTTTCCTTTTCCAAGAACAGATGATTGTCTACATCTAACAAGGCATTTGCTCCTATCTAATGGTTTCCGTAAAGTTCCCATTTGCACAGACTGACAGCTTGTGGTATAAAAGGCAGCAGTATTCCCACAGTCAAGAGCTCAGCAGGAGTCCTGCAAGGTAAGATACTGTCAATTAGCTGATCACAAGTCAGTAAGTGCCAGGGATGTTGCTTCACACAAAGAGCCCAGCATCATCTTTGTGCAAAACAGCAGATCTTGAGTCAAGAGGAGCTTAGAGCATACTCCCAATTCCCCCATTAACTAATTCGTTAGAATTGCTAGAGAAATGACAGCAAGTTGAACACATATCACAGAATCACAGAATCACAGAATCACAGAATTGTTTTGGTTGGAAAGGACCTTTAAGATCATCGAGTTCAACCATTAACCTAACACTGCCAAGTCAACCACTAAACAATATCCCTGAAGAATATCCCTAAGCACTACATCTACTAGTCTTTTAAATACCTCCAGGGGTGGTGACTTCACCACTTCCCTGGGCAGCCTGTTCCAATGTTTGAGAACCCTTTCCGTGAAGAAATTTTTCCTGATATCCAATCTAAAACTCCCCTGGTGCAACTTGAGGTCATTTCCTCTCGTCCTATTGCTTGTTAGCTGGGAGAGAATACTAACACCCTCCTTGCTACAACCTCCTTTCAGTTACTTGTAGAGAGCAAGAAAGTCTCCCCTGAGCCTCCTTTTCTCCAGGCTAAACAACCCCAGTTCCTTCAGCCGATCCTCATAAGACTTGTTCTCTAGACCCTTCACCAGCTTCATTGCCCTTCTCTGGACTCGCTCCAGCACCTCAATGTCTTTCTTGTAGTGAGGGGCCCAAAACTGAACACAGTATTCAAGGTGCAGCCTCACCAGTGCTGAGTACAGAGGGACAATCACTTCCCTTGTCCTGCTGGCCACACTATTTCTGATCCAAGCCAGGATGCTGTTGGCCTTCTTGGCCACCTGGGCACACTCCTGGCTCATATTCAGCCGGCCATCGATCAACATCCCTAGGTCCTTTTCCACCAGGCAGCTTTCCAGCCACTCTTCCCCAAGCCTGTAGCATTGCATGGGGTTGTTGTGCCCCAAGTGCAGGACTCGACACTTAGCCTTGTTGAATCTCATACAGTTGGCCTCGGCCCATCGATTCAATCTGCAAAGATCCCTCCGCAGAGCCTTCCTACCTTCCAGCAGATCAACACTCCCACCCAGCTTAGTGTCATCTGCAAACTTACTGAGGGTGCACTCGATTCCCTCGTCCAGTTCATTGATAAAGACGTTAAAGAGAACTGGCCCCAACACTGAGCCCTGGGGAACATCGCTTGTGACTGGCCACCAACTGGATTTAACTCCATTCACCACAACTCTTTGGGCCCAGCCATCTAGCCAATTTTTTACCCACCAAAGTGTACGCCCATCCAAGCCATGAGCAGCCAGGTCCTCCAGGAGAATGCTGTGGGAGACTGTGTCAAAGGCTTCACTAAAGTCCAGGTACACAACATCCACAGCCTTTCCCTCATCCAGTAAGCGGGTCATCTTGTCATAGAAGCAGATCAGCTTAGTCAAGCAGGACCTGCCTTTCATAAACCCATGTTGACTGGGCCTGGTTTCCTGGTTGTCCTGTATGTGCCCCATGATAGCACTCAAGATGAACTGCTCCATAATTTTCCCTGGCACCAAGGTCAGGTTGACAGGCCTTTAGTTCCCCAGATCCTCCTTCCAGCCCTTCTTGTAGATGGGCATCACATTCGCTAATTTCCAGTCCCATGGGACCTCCCCGGTTAGCCAGCACTGCTGACAAATGATGGAAAGTGGCTTGGTGAGCACTTCTGCCAGCTCTCTCAGTACCCTTGGGTGGATCCCATCCAGTCACATAGACTTATACACGTCTAAGCGGCATAGCAGGTCTCTAACTATTTTCCCACGGATTATGGGGGCTTCGCTCTGCTCCCCGTCCCTGTCTTCCAGCTCACAAGGCTGGGTACCTGGAGAACAACTCCCCTTACGACTAAAGACTGAGTCAAAGAAAGCATTAAGTACCACATCTTATGAGCTTATAAACATGTTTATATAAGTGTGTGCAATATCTCTATAGATATACCTATGCTTCAGGATATGTTGCAACTGTGTTTTTTCCAGATTTTCAAAATTCACAATATCAATGCCTTGATATCAAAGAGATTGCTTGTAATCTAAGTGATTGTGTTGTTTAACCATGTCCTCTATGTCCCAAAATCACATCTGAATTAAGCAGGTATTTGCAAGGAGGAACTCAGAGGAGACAGTGATTTGCTTTTCATCAGTGTGGAGTTTTGTCCATGATGGATTCCCAGCATCTTTGAGACAGTGAGATGTAATACTCGAGTTTTAACTCATTTTCCTTCTTCCCTATTTAATTAAAAGGGAAGCTACCTGATGCACCACAATAGACAATTTACAAAATGTAAATATTTCATTAAAGTTGGTTGCAACATTTGAAGTGGGGATAAAGGATTTCTGTTTTGCAGTTCCACATTCGTTTCTTCCTTCCATCCCTCTGGAGGTCTCAGATTTTGTCATGATATCTCTAAATTTCAAATTTAGTGAACTTTTTCAGCTGTACAATCCCATTTTAATGATCCAGTCTAATGGAAAAGTAGTTATGCTTTCCTTTACACTCAGCAATTATGCTCCTTGCTTAGTGGATATTATGTACCAAGAGATTGCTTTAGATTATTACATGTTTGTTGTAGGAGATATGACTTTGTAATAGATTTTTTTCTGGTTTGTTATTATTTAAAAACAGGAAAATTAATTTTAAACCTTAGGAAAATGTAGAGGTTTGGTTAAGTGAGAAGGGCCACTATCTTGTGCCACTGAGCAGTCTGAGCAACCCAGGCTTTGAGCAAGGGTTAAGCCCAGAGCTAGCGACCTTGGACTCCCCTTGCACGGTGCAAAACAAAGAACCCCGTGGTGCCTGCTTCGGCAGGAAGCAAAACTACGTCGGGGGGGGGGGGGGGCGGTCACGGCTCTGAATATGTAAACCTATGGACCAATCACAAGTGCGATCGGGGTGCGTGATTAACATATGCATAGTCTATATAACCACTGCTTGCTTTGTTAATAAACGAGAAGCTTCCATACTCACATTGAGATGGCGTAGCTTACTCCGGACCGTTCCCCAGCACCCGCGAGCGCGCCTCCCCCGGTTTTCCCCTTACTACAGGAAAATGTTGGGTTTATAGACAAATTAATACTTGTGGTAGCATTCTAATGACTGCAATTTGTCCACGATGGGCCTAAAACGCATGAGAGTTACACATATATAGTATGAAATATAACTGTCGTACACGTTGATGACCTTAATCCAAATCTGATTCATTTAAGATGTAAATCATTTAAGATGATTTTATTAATCTTTCACTTCCTAATTCTCTCTCCTTGTTTCTCATATGACGCCATTCCAAAGAATTAAATCAAAACTGTGAATGCATACAAATTTTCCCACGTAGTATATACTAATTATTTATTTGAGGGCAAAATGTTTCTGGAGGGTTTCTTGATGAGGAACCAGATGCTCACTCTGAAAAATAAATACTCTCTATTTTTGTCGGAAATTCCAAACCAGCATCTAAAGCCTTGGGACACCTGTTTTTTCGCCTGAACAGCCAAGAACTGCCACAAATAATTCATGACCCCTTGTGACGGACAGAGTTTGTATGCCTTAACCAACTTGTTTGACAGCTCTGGCTGGAGGAGGGGATGGGTGCTACAGAGGCCTGCAAGTCTTGCAAGAGATAAGGGCTTTGGGTGCAGAGCAATACCTTTGCTGTGCCTTAATTGATGTGATTTACAACTGTGGCTGGAGGAAGAGAGAAGTCCTGCAGAGGCAGGATGGTGTTTTTTCCTTGGGGCCAACCTACATCTTTGTAACATGAAGACATCAACCACGCTTGCACAGAAGTGGGGTTATACAGCGGACATCACAACTAGGGGGATCGCGACCACTAGACACCCCTTGGGGGACCACCGACTCATTTCAAGATCTAAGACAATGCGCAGGCATCCCAATTAGCATGAGAAGAGAGTGGAGGGGGGAGACAAGAAGGATATTACCACCCTCTTCTGTCTCGCAAGCAAATGACCTAAAGTATTTAGAATTTCTTGCTTGGGATGCTGGCGCGCACTCCCACCTGCCACCTGAGGACTGATCCTGCAAGCCATTTACCAGAGGAGCAACTCTGCCAAGCAATTTACCAACTCTACAAACAACTTACATCACTGGATCCAAGGGTGGTGATATCTCTTTTTCTCTCTCATATTCTCTATCCTCTTTCTCTCTTCCCTTTTCCTTTTCTTTATTTTCTCAATGTCTTTAGAAACCCAAGACACTTATGACCATGCTACTTTCCCTGTATTAATAAATTGTTCTTAATTCCATACCTGTTATTTGGTGTCATTTCACCTTAATTTACTCCAAGGGATTTATGAACTAGTTGCGAGCAGGTAGTAACACCCCTTGACTGGCCTCAATGAGCAAGAAGAGACACAAAGCGGCTATCATCCTCAAATGTATTAGCTGTGTAAGTATTTGACCTCTGAAATGTAGGTGAAAGGGAAACACCTTCCCCCTTTCTTGCTGTCACTGAAATTTCTGGAGCAAATGATACTCAAGCAGCTTAGCAGGACTAATTAAGGACAGTATGAAAGAACACAGCAAATTAATAATCTGAATTCTAGTAGCACTACACAGGGTACTGAATCATGCTAAGAAACATTACACTTAAGGGCTTTGATCCTGCCTGAGACTTCATACAGAGAGTAAAAAAAATCTAATTGTACTTTGAAAAGGAATAAGAGTGATTGCTTATGCAAAACAAGCTTATAAAATTTGCTACTGTGACAAGTCTAGAAGCTGTGTTATATTTAGTAGCAAATTAACAGTGATATGGTTTTCAGACTCCTCTGAATGCACAGTGGGAAGCAATATCAATCACTTTTCCTGCCTCTTTCCACTCTCTCAGTTGACTCCAAAATATGTATTTAATACATTTATACCATAATTAATCCTGGCCTTCCCTTAACTGTTACTCTTTTCTACTTGACATCCTCTGACTCCTACAAATGTATATTAAGATGCATCAAAGAACAATATTTTGATTGCAAAAGAGACCGCACAATTCTTCATGTGGTCTACATATGAGGAAGTCTATGGAAGAGTATTTGTGATATGTTGTTTATCTTGGATAAATCATAGAATCATAGAACGATAGAATGGTTTTATGTTCAGAGGGACCTTTAAAGAACATTTAGTCCAACCCCCCTGCTGTGGGCAGGAATACCTTTCACTAGCTCAGGTTACTCAAAGCCCCATCCAACCTGACCTTGAACATTCCAAATGATGGGGCATCCGCAACTTCTCTGGGCATGCTGTTCTGGTGTCTCATCACCCTCATCATAAAAAATTTCTTTCTTATATCCAGTCTAAATCTATCTCCTCTCAGTTTATAAACCACTGCCTCTTGTCCTGTTACTACAGGCCTTGATAAAAAGTATCTCTCTGTGTTTCTTATAAGCTTCCTATAGATACTGAAAGGCCACAACAATGTCTGCCTAGAGCCTTCTCTTCTCCAGGCTGAACAACCCCAACTCTCTCAGCCTTCCCTAATACGAGAGGTGTTCCAGGCCTCTGATCATTTTTGTGGCCCTCCTCTGAACCCGCTCCAGCAGGTCCATGTCTTTCCTGTACTAGGGACCCCAGAGCTGGATGCAGTACTCCAGAGAGTGGAGTAGAAAGAGACAATTACCTCTCTCAACCTGCTGGCCATGCTTCTTTTGATGCAGACCAGGATATAATTGGCTTTCTGAGCTGCAAGCACACATTGCCAGTTCACATCCAGCTTTTCATCCACCAGTACCCCCAGGTCCTTCTCCACAGGGCTGCTCTCAATCCATTCATTCCCCAGTCTGTATGATACAAGGAGTTGCCCCGACTCAGGTGTAGGACCTTGCACTTGGCCTTGTTGAACTTCACACAGGCCCACTCCTCAAGCTTCTTAAGGTTCCTCTGGATGGTATCCCTTCCCTCTAGCACATCAAATGCACCACTCAGCTTGGTGTCGTCTGCAAACTTGCTGAAGGCACACTTAGTCCCATTGTGTATGTCATTGATGAAGATATTAAACAATACTTGTCCCAGTACAGACCCTCGAAGAATACTACTTGTTACTGGTTTCCACTTGGACATTGAACCATTGACTGTAACTCCTTGGACACAACCATCCAGCCAATTCCTTATCATTCTAATGGTCCATCCACAAGCCATATGTCTCCAGTTTAGAGGCAAGAATGTTGTGGGGGGCCATGTCAAGGGCCTTTGAGAAGTCCAGGTAGATGACATTTGTAGTTCCTCCCCTGTCTGATTCAGTGGACAAGGGAAAATGAAAGGGAACAAAATTTTATTCCTAAAACTATTTCTATGTCAGGTGGCAGATCTGTAAGTTAGAACTGGGTCACACCTGACAGCCAAGCAAAGAACTTATACCCAATTAAAAGAGATGGTGAAATAATTGTGCAGGGATTTTTTTTTTTTAGCACATCAGCAAATGGACCAGAGAAGAAGTACAGAAGGGGAATCTAAGCTTGCCCATCAAGGTCCTTTGGGTACCCTCTACACTATCATGGTTTTCCTCAATTATTGTTTTGGACAAACAGCTCTTATTACATTCCTGCCATCATAGCAGTCCCCTTCTAACAAAAGGACTGGAGTCTTATCAGATATTCCTTGTTGATGAGAAGACCACTCAGAGAATGAAAATGTGTAGATTTTAATCCTACCAAGACTGTTAGATAAAACATGGATACTATCAAGTGCTATGTTTCCAAACAGTATTTCTGAGTACAACCATACTTCAAAGACCTAGAAGGAGGACCTCTACTTTGTGGATCTCAAACATTCTCAGACAGAAGACATTTGTCCACTTATCCACCCATCTCTCTCAAAGTTTTCAATAGAGGCCTTCTCAGATGTCAAAAAAGGCTACGTAAGTGTGCGTGTGGGTTTTTTGACTCCTGCGAAGTCTTTCAGAATTTAAATACAGGTGTTCAAAAACTATTTGGATCTTATCATAAGTGTAAAGATGTTCTTTAATCACTGGAAGTTACTTAAAACATTAGGAGAAGTTTGGTAATTATGGACGTTTAGACTGCCCACCAGATCCACTGATAAATCTGAGAAAGTAGTCCTAACTGGGAAACCATTACAGACTTGTTGGATGTCTTCTTTGATAAGTATGTGAATAAAAATCACCTGTTTTAAAATCTTATTTTAAAGTATTTAAATTCAGTATTTATTTGTCTACCTGCATATCTGTAATCTCTATTTGAAATCTTATTTTTATATTTTGTGTACTCTTTTTTACGATATAAAAAATGAAAGGATTTCTATTTACTGTATCATCCAGAAGTTACAGACTCTTGTGATGTGGATCCTGTGAGTAAAAACCTATTGTTTTTATTGCCTCATTCTATTTTGATCTAAAATGTAACACATTCACTGACAATGATTTCATAATGTCACGAGCAATGTCAAAGCATTTTCTAACCTGAAATGTGAATGTGATGTAAAGCCCATATTAGCCCCTGTTAAAATTCAGCTGTATGAACAGAAGTATTTGGCCATTCCCTAAGAATTTTATTTCTAATGAACCCTTAATTTATCCAGAAAGACTAGTCTGCAATGCATGCATTCAAGACATTACGAGTTCAATCATCTTTTGTATGTCCAGAAAGGAAGAAATAAAATGTAATATAACATGATACTAATCTAGAACTGGTTGCCGTATAAAAACAGAAGGCTGATTAAAATGTATATTTAAATTCTACAAATGGCACAAATATTTTTAATGTAAAAAAAGACTTTCTTTTCCTACAAATATAATGTTATTGGAGAGCATGGAATTTTGAAAGATGCTGGCTCTTTGCAGCAAGAGTCTGAGAAAACTCACTCCTTCCCCTGAAGTTCAGCATGCACTGAAAGGCACTCAGAACCTCGAAGAAGCAAGCCAAAAGCTATTACTTAATACGAAATTCTTCCAGGTGCCTACCAGGGATGATGGTGAGTGGGATGATTTATTTTTATACTGTGGAAAGTGTGCTTTATGCTTTGCAGGCAGACTTAAGAAAAACTGTTTGCCCTGAAGATCTCACAGGCTACTTACAAAAAGCTTTCAGTGTTGCACTTTCTGTGTAAACCCAGAGGAGCTAAGGTCTTTGAACATTAGGGAAGAGTCAGAAAATATATAAACTATGTCACCAAAAAGGGCAAGAACAGGAGTTTATATTGTAAATGCTAGAAACACCTCCTGTTCCAGGCTGGTAAAGGAAATTGAACATAGGAGGCAAGAAATATCAACCTGATAAAATTCACAGAAAAATAAATAAAAATCTCTCATTGTTTTCCCTGAGCTTTGCCCAAAGGCTACACTTACCTGTTTAATCAGTGTGTTATTCCTTCTGTTCGTCCTGGGGAACTGGGAGCAGCTCCACATCTATCAACAGACAACTTCAAGTTCTCTTGATTAATCACTATTTTTCTCAGTGCTCTGGAAATAAAAATGAATACTTCTGTCATCTTTCTTTACAAAATAACATTTCTGATTCTTCCAGAAGGAAAAAGGAAGGACTTAGAGAGATAAGAATATATACGCTTTCACACAAATTATATTAACCTACATTACTAATGACTAGAAAGACAACTTCAACGTTCCTGAACTCATAAAAAATAGATTAACATTTTGGCTATATTAAGAAAGGTCAGTGCCTGTGAAGCTAGTTGAGGATTTTACTTTGCTCTAGAAACCTGTATTAAAAAAATCAGACCCCCTTCTGAAGTAAATGTTCTTTTATTTTCCACAGTTATACCATAATTTAAAAAAATACATCCATTCTTTACTATATTTTTAAAATACTGTGGTATCTATAAGCATTTTCAAATTTTGGATTGAGTAAAAGGTATCCAACATTTACAAGGTATGTATTTTTGCAATTTACTGTTGTGACATTTGTGAAAAAGAAGTTGAGATAACATATATTATTTTCATCTGTATACAATTTTCATCAAAATATTCTAATAGTTAAACAGAGGGTGACTTATTTCTTTCTCCTTCTGAATCTGAAATAAGGAAATTTTAAAAGTTTTCTAGTTTTCCCCTAAATAAAATGTTGACAGCTGAGTTCTGTACAAAGATAATTTCTTTGTAACTACCTTGTTTGACCAGTAGTTTTTTGGTTTAGTGAGGGAATTGAAAAATAGTGTGAAACTTAAAACTAATATTCAAGGAGAAATATTTTACATCTACATTTATATTGTCCTTCCACTAAATAGTGTTCTGAACAAAGAGGATAACTGGTGTTTAATTTCCGTCTTAGGACATTTTATAATATCAGCCCCCTAAGCTTATGGCATTGTCTTGTATCTCTTTTTTGTTTGTTTAAACCTTTCAAAGTTGAAGATCTGCCATCCATCTATTTTATGTTTTAGGACAGAAGGAAAGCAACAGAAAACTGTTGATTCCAAAAGCCTTGAATATTTTATCCTGCTACCAGGCAATGCTCGTGTGTTCATAATGACGGTAAGGAATTACCAATCAGTTAGGTAGAAGGAAAGAGATTCTCAAACCATAAGACCTTTCCTACAGGAGAGGTTTAGCATCATTATTTTTGAAATACGACCTTCCCAGCAGCATTTGTAATTATACTTCTAAATTAGAACTAATACACTCTCAAAACCAGTCTCTTAGTTACTGACCGTACCAATTCCATTCCACTGAAAAAGTGAGCTTTCAAAATAATGTTGGAAACTTTATACTACAGAGAAATGCAGATATTCTTGAATCCTAAAAAATAATAAGTATCACCTACTTTGTGAGGCACTAGCAATGAATATTAAATGCAGATTCATCTTGTCGTCAGACTTGCAAATAAGATGTAAAATGAAATTTTAAAAAATTTACTAATACTGGGAAATTTTTTACACTTCTCAGCCAGTAGCTGAGGGGAGCTGCTCTGGACCCGGCCCGTCCTGCAATGGAACGGCAGATCTCGGCGCAGAGGGGCTTTTCCCTGGCTTTTGACACTGTCTCCTGTAACATCTTCCTAGGCAAGCTCAGGAAGTGTGGGTTAGATGAGTGGACAGTGAGGTGGATTGAGAACTGTCTGAATGGCAGAGCTCAGAGGGTTGTGGTCAGCGGTACTGAGTCTAGTCGGAGACCTGCAGCTAGTGGTGTTGCCCAGGGGTCAGGACTGGGTCCAGTCCTGTTTAACTTATTCATCAACGATCTGGATGAAGGGACCGAGTGTGCCCTCAGCAAGTTTGCTGATGGCACAAAACTGGGAGGTGTGGCTGATACACCAGAAGGCTGTGCTGCTATTCAGCGTGACCTGGACAGGCTAGAGGGCTGGGCAGAGAGGAACCTAATGAATGTCGACAAAGAAGGCAAGTGTAGGGTCCTGCACCTAGGGAGGAATAACCCCACACACCAGTACAGGTTGGGGATTGACCTGCTGGAAAGCAGCTCTGTGGAGAAAGACCTGGGAGTTCTGGTGGACAAGTTCACCATGAGCCAACAATGTGCCCCTGAGGTCAAGAAGGCCAATGGTATCCTGGGGTTCATTAGGAAGAGTGTGGCCAGCAGGCCAAGGGAGGTTATCCTCCCCCTCTACACTGTCCTAGTGAGGCCACACCTGGAGTACTGTGTCCAGTTCTGGGCCCCCCAGTTCAAGAAAGACAAGGAACTACTGGAGAGAGTCCAGCGGAGGGCTAAAAAGATGATTAGAGGACTGGAGCATCTCCCTTATGAGGAGAGGCTGAAGGAGCTGGGTCTGTTTAGTCTGGAGAAGAGAAGACTGAAGGGGGATCTTATCAGCACTTACAAATACCTTGAGGGTGGGTGTCAAGAAGATGGAGTCAGACCCTTCTCAATGGTGCCCAATGACAGGACAAGGAGCAACGGACACAAACTGAAACATGGGAAGTTCCATTTAAATATGAGAAAAAACTTCTTTACTTTGATGGTGACAGAGCACTGGAACAGGCTGCCCAGGGAGGTTGTGGAGTCTCCTTCTCTGGAGACATTCAAAACCTGCCTGGACATGACCCCGTGCAATGTGCTCTAGGTGAACCTGCTTTGTCAGGGGGTTGAACTAGATGATCTCCAGAGGTCCCTTCCAACCCTAACCATTCTGTGATTCTGTGATATTTGTGGTGTACAGCTGAATCCTGAATCATAAATTAATTGGGACCTTATGAAAACAAAAGGGTGGACAACACAGTGGGAAGACAGTGGGATATTCTAGAGGTTGCTACTGAACCTCCTGTGTCCTGTGGTAGTGGATCTTCAAAGTAGAAGAAAAATGGTTCAGGCTAATGAAAAAAAAATCTGCTTTGTGACACTGAAGTGATAGATTACTCCAGAGTGAGAGGGCAAACATTTCTGAGACGTGCGCAAACCACTTTCCATCTTTTTTTTATTTCATATTATAAGATTGGGTTTGATTCTAAATTTCTAGGAAAACAACACCTCTGTAAGTTTTCTCAATCATTAACACAATTCAGAGAGACATTAGAGGTAAGAGATTTCTTCTTCTGTCTCTGAGGATGACCTTATGTTCAGCTTGCAAAAAGGTACTCATCTGAGTGTCAGGTACAGATATTACACAGCTATTGGCATTCATCTAGCTTCCAAAGCATTTATCCCACACACAAAGTCTCATTCACTGTGCACAATTATATTTTGAAGAAATGCATGTACACCTTTCACGTGTGACCCCTAGAGCCACAGCCTTTGACTGAAAGAGAGAAATACACCTGGAAGGAGGACTCAAAACCTTTCCCACTAGCTGTGCCTTAACTGCTAGGACTATAGATCAGTATATGTGACCTCCTGCTCTCATTTTGATCTTATTATTCTTATATTTGCACCTCTACAATTATTCACCACAGAAAAAAGGGAGGAGACTGTTTTGTAGTGCACAAGACTAATCTTTTAACTGCAGGGATAGAATCAAGCTGTTACTCTTCCCAGGAATACATTTTTACCAAGAGTCACACAGCAATATTTCATCTGTCTTTGTTTTGCATTGAGAGCCAATGCAGCTGCTGTGCACTGAACTCACTGCTGCCTGCTGTGCATACATCTACATTCGAGTTTTAGTTCCCATCAAGATTATTTTGAAGCAAATCTCCCCCACTTACTATACTTCATTTCATATCACAGAAATTAGTTCTTTTTGGAAATGAAACAAGAAGAGACGCTCCGAAAGGATACCTAATGTGGTCTAGTTGCTAATAGACATTCAGTTCATGGGACTGGACAAGACCTACTCCACATGAAATACCTGAACTGTGCAGTGGGGACATCAGGTCCCCAGCACCAAGTGTTTTACTCTGCGGGTCTACGCCTATTCCACCACACTGCTTGCTAAGGCAGACATAACCTTAGCTATGTGTTAACCAGGCACAGAAAGACTAATTAATACTGCCATTTCAGAGACCTAGAAAACATTGAGGTACTTTTTTTTAGAGACTGACTCATGACAGAGTTCAAGCAGGAGCCTAGGAACTTGGCTAGGCAAACTGGTTAACTTTTGCACATGCTTAAATTCTTGGGTAATTAAGAAGTTTTGAGTGGTTAGCACTTAGTGCTTAGCCTGGTTACATCTGTACTAGCAAATAAAACAGAATAAAGACATGGGTGCAGACACAGGTACAGATTCATCCATACTATTTCATCATTAGCATACTCAAAACTTTTTGGTCTGTGCAGGTTAAAACATCTCTTAGACAATGGACACACACAGAACAAGGGAAAGTGAAGCCCAGAGATTCTTCCCAAAATTTCTGATGCCATGTTCTGAGGGAAAAGTCCATCTCTCCAAAGAAGGCATTGAAGAGACACGATATCTTTCTCATGTGATACTGTTGTGATACACATGATTCCAGTCCACATCAGCTGGGCTACTCCAGGATAATAGGTTGTGAGAAAAGTGGAAGAACTCTGCAAGCAGGGACCTATAAGAAAAGAGTTCATAAAGACTGTGAATTCTCTACTAAATTCCAATATTTTATTCCTTATATCTGAATGTAAATTATCTGATATCTATTGAGAAACTTCTATAATACTAAATATTTAGCAAGGAGAAGAGTGAAAACTAAATCATCCTCTCAATACTGGTCAACTTAGCACTGACACAAAGTTAATATCTATCTAAAAGTTAGCTTTAAAGAATAAATCCAAGAAAATATTAAAAAGTGGTCTGATGTCAGTGGTTTCACAAAGAAAATTGCACTTATATAAATGAGAATAAAAAAGAAGAGAGAAAAGGAAGGTTTCCAGTTAGACAAAGATAAAAAGACAGTGGAAAACCTGAAAAACCACTAATGAATGGGGAAAAGGGCATTCTAGAAAAACATATGAAGCAGTATAATAAATCCAGTTTCCAGAGCATGGCATTTATTTGGGATTCATGAGACATTAATAAGAACATTATTACCTACTGCATACAATTTTCAAGTGCTTATCTTATTTAGGACAAAGAATTCAAGTGCGTTTTGGAAATGGGTTCTGTTATCCATAATATTTTTTTAAAAAATGGGCTCACAATATCTACAGTCAATAAATGTATAATTACTGCGTATGGTAATATGATACCAGAAGTATAGCCCTGAATGGAGACTTTAAAGTATTGTTTGCTGTTGCTTATAGCTTTCAAAACAGACCACAAACCCTTTAAGCTAAATTTTTCCATGCTCACTTTCAACCTAAAGGTGATTTCTTTGAAAGTGTAGGAAAATATGAGTTAGCTACTTTGGAGTTACCTAAGCATGAAAATGTGTTTTTCACACCTAAATAAGACTTTTTTTGCACTCTGATGATTCAAAAATAGTTTCAGTTTCAAACTTGGCATATAGCATGTACTGTCAACTGCAGGAAGCATATGCTTTGAAAAACAGAGTAGAAATTAAAAATAAATACATACAGAGGAAAAAAAAAATTTATATGAACCATAGTCAGTTCCTAAATTTGTTACTGTTTTTGTCCTTCTGCATGGTGGAAATAATCCTGCTAAAATGTTTGTAATTGTAAAATCTTATATTGGTGCAATTTTACTGTTGACCATGTACTTATTTGGAAGTAAAGGAACAAAACCAACTTCATCTGTTATTTCATCTGTGCCAAAATGCAATAATGTTAGCATACAAACCAAGAGAAAACAATATATATATGTCAATAAACTAAGCTGTAACTTTCAGTACCTTGCTTTATGTATACTATATTGAAGTATTTTATTTTGTTGTGGGTATGCTAGACGTTATAAATCATTTTAATTATGAAGAATCTCACAACAAGCAAACCCTTATTTTGAAAAATGGACTCATTATATAAATTATACAACTGATATAATGCTTGGACTTGATTATAATCAATAGGTCAAATTTTCATAAGGGGAACAGTCAGTAGCAAACTGGAGTGTCTAAAGTCACTGTGAAAATACTTTGAGCAAGATAAGGATAAATCCATAGTATACAATAAAGTACTCTGAGGCACGCTGAAACAGGGTAGGGTGTGTCTCTGGCATCAGGTGGCACAATCAGATCTTGGCAGAGATTTGGAAGCTGAATTGGTTACATCACCTATGCTTAAGTCTCACCCAAGAACAGGTCTGCACTTGGTAGCAATGTTATGCTCCCACAAGTTATGATGTTTGCAGTCATAGAGCTAGTGTCATTGCTACCAGCTGAGAATGAAGGCTGTGGTTGAATGGGTCATGTGCCTCTGTGAAGGATGCACTTGACCCCTTAACCAAACTAGTAGTAGTTTGTTACCGGCTCCAAAGGAGGTAAAGGCCTGAGCCGTAGTCGGGCCACGAACTCCTCTACTTTCAATCTGTTCTCTGAAACCCACAAAGGAGCAGAGAGACACAGTGAGCATCAATGCATATGAGCTTGGAACACTGATCATGTGATTAACACAAGAATAGCAGGTGGGTTTTCCAAGACTTATTTATCAAGGAACAAAGAAAGTTGTGGGTACAAGGAGTCTCATGCTTACCTTTCTCGTTGCATGTAATTTGACTACAAGCCAACCACTTTATTCCATAAATATGAAAGCCTAAGTGAGTCTTCTTTGAGCTCTCCCTGCTAAGCAGCATGGCTGCATGATGGTGATCTCCCCTTGAGCTAGGACACCTCTCAAGGTTGCTCCTCAAGGCACAGAGACTCTTTTACCACTGGTAGATCTTTGGTAAGTGACTGATAGCATGCTGAATTAATACTAATGAAACATTACTAATCCATGGAGCTATTAAATATTAATCATAAGCTTTGTACAGGTAATTCCATTAGACATAAACCGTTGTCCAAGTCTGAGACTGAGATAGGACGTAGCTGCACCTAAGCTCCATCAGGAGTTTAGGAAGCAAGGGGGTCCACTCTGAACCTTGTGACTCAATGGGAGGGTCTTCCTTACCCTTTTGCATCTCTGTCTCTTTGTGAATCATTCTAACTTGAGTCTAACTCAATTTTCCTTTGTACGTTTCCTCCATGCAGTAGTTAATAAGGTGAACCTTGGCATCAAACTTATTGAACCTTGGTAAACCACTGTTAAATTTTGTTAAATTCCATCGAATTTATTGAACTCTGTCAAATTTTTATTTTTACCTCAATAAAACATATTGCTACTTATCTCTTTTAATTGAGGTGCATTCCTCTCTTTCGCAACAAATTGGTGTAGTCAGCAGTATCCTAAATCAGTATTCATGACAAATTGCCATAGTCGGCAGGATCCTAAATCAGGACACATGACAATTACCACTCCATAATATAGATAAATCTTTTGGTTGAAAGATGAGAATACAGAGAATTTGAGTAAAAAGTTAGTTATCACAGTGTAGGGAAGTCACCTAGAGAGCTTCAAGGCTATTTTAACACATACATGTAGATGCATATATATTAAAACAACTATGTATATATATAAATTAGAATAGCTGTATTTCATATATATAGATAGATATAAATACATCTGGAAAGGTGAGTAAGAGTGGAAAGCTGGCTGATTTTATAAAGTTATTCAATGGAGTAAGGACATAGCAGATTATGAAGGATGTTATGAGGCATAGGAAGGCAATAAAATGGAAGATGAAGTTGACTGTAGATTATTGTAAAATGTAGCACACATGGAGAACCTATTCCAGCTTCATATATTAAAAACTGGGCTTGGCGATGACCATTACTATTCAGAAGCAAGACGGGGAGTTTCATAAAAATGTCAGCTCAGTGCTAGGCAGAAGTCAAAAGAAAACAAGTGAAGCGTAAAGAATTATTAGGAAATAAATAAGGAGTATAACCAGAACATTATGACACTGTACAAACTCAGGGTCTGCCCACAGTTGTGCAGTTCTTGTTCCCTCAACTCTGAAAAGGATACAGGAGAATTTGAAGAGTTTCAAAGGGCTATAAGAGCTAACTTAACCTAAGGGTATATTATTAAAAAATGCAAAATGAGTGGTTTTAAGAGCATGGACAAGAACCAACTGTTCATTGTCTTTTGCCGTGTAAATTCTAGGACCCTGAAATGAAGGGTGTGAACACTATATAAAACATAAAATTGGCTAGATGAATCCTTAATAAGTTAGCCTTTATTGTATTTTGGTCTTAGTGAATAGACACTTTAATCCTTCCTAGACTGACCCTCATCAACCTAGACAAAGCAGGTAGTTTACCCATAAAAATCTAAGTTGAGATTCTCTTTATCAAACGAATGTCCTAGAGTAAAAAAAAAAAAAAATACAAGAGTTGCTTATATTGCAGATTTCTTTGGCAACCATCAAAGCTTAGTATGGTGATGGCTAGGGTTCCTGAGTATTGAAGGCAACATATTATTTAAGTCCACAAACTGCAAGGCTCTGAAAGAAGGTGCATTGCCATCATGTCCCTCAAATGAACAAGGATTTCAGTGCACATAATCTTGAAATGGTGCAGAATGTTTGATAGTCATCACTAGGCACTATTTCCACTTGTCAATTTGTTTCCCACATAATATTAATCATTTTGTGTGTATATTATACTGCAGAAGAGTACGGTTCCTTTAATGGCATCCACGATAGTCTTCACATTCATGTAACAAGGGTAAAAAAATGTTTTTTAAAAAAAAGAAAAAGTGATAGTATCGTTTTGCTAGGTGAGAAGGCCTCAGATCCATCCACACAGATATCCAAAAATATTTAGCCATACCTGGGCTTAAAATTTCAATGTTCAAGCAATTTGAAAAATAATGTCCAGAGCCAAATTTATGTGGAATATGGATAACTAAAACTGTATTGTGACCCTCAAGCCCTCTTAAGAATACGAATCCTTGGGATGCACAAATTACTCAGGTACTCAAAATTCTGATTATCTTTTTGTCTAAAGGCACTTTGAATTTGACAGTAATGATTTACTGCCTTCTAGATCAAGCCTGTCTTTCACAAGAATCCGCAAAACCAAAGCTTTTTTTTTTACTTTTTTCACTTTCAAGGTCAGAGGATTGAGAAGAGCACAGGCAAGAGGGTGTTCAGAGAATATATTTATTGAATGAGCACCATAAAAAAAGCGGACTTAACTATCATCTTCCTGAAGAAGGAGGTGAGAAGAGTTGTCAACGTCCTTTAGATAAAGATTTAGTGCTTAGGACATTCATCCAGGACATGAGATATTCTTGGTTTAATTTCTTCTCTGCGTGAGGAGACTTAAATCCAGAGTTTCTATTTATGCACTTCACACTTCAAATACTTAATCAGCCCTCAGAGCTGAATCCAAACTCCAGATGTCCCAGAGGAAAGTTGTAAGCACTAAATTATAGCCCTTGTTCACTCACTTTTTCTTTATCCCATCTCCCCTTCTCCAACACAGTTAGTCCATAATTTCTATAGACCAAGTGGAAAAACTTCAGAGAATGCAGATGGGACTCCTCACACACTCACTCCTCATTCCTCAGTGTAACCCACTGTTAGCTGGCTCTAGAGGACCAGTCAACTGCTCTAGATGCAAAAAACCTGCAGCCCACAGGCTGTGCACTCACTGGGCAGCACAATGTTTCAAGACTTGCTTGACTTGTCTTGGGCTGAGAGAGTTTTAGTCTATGCCCATTGCCTAAACTGTTTTAGCTTAAACTGTGTCTCAGATATGGTGAAAGCCCAGCAGTCACTGCATAACAAACGAGAGCCCTTGTTGTGCCAGGGGAGAGTGGGGGAGGCTGTTCTGCAGCTTACAGAGTTTAGCCAGCAGTTAATGAGAATCAAGCAGGCTGTTAATGAGAAGGAAGCAGGCTGTTTTAAGAAAATATGTAAAAAGTCATCCAGGCAGACCCAAGATTGCAGTGGAATGGGCCCTCAGGACCACTGCTGGAATCCTCCAGGCAAATACCTTTGGATATTGATGACTTGCTGTGTTGACCCACCCTTCTTCCTGAGGATAATAGTCACCACTGACCTTAAGATCCAGGGGACCTTTGGAAGAGTGAGTCTAATGCCAGAGAGAAAAGAAGATACAGTAGGTTGTTCTGTGTAACAGTTTTAAGTATATGAAACTTTTATGTATTAATTCAGACTATGATTGTTGATGTTACTGTGCCTGCACTAGTATAACTGTTGAATTTTTTATTAGACTACTAAAACATTAATGAGATTTACAATAAATTCTTGTCTACCTGTACATGGGGTGTTCTCTTTTGTCCATAATAAGATGTTGTTTACAGCAAAAAGGAAATTTTTTAAAGAAAAAGTTTAGACTTTTGCTTTGGAAGAAGGTTACAAGCTATAATGGCAAGTGGAAGGAGATGTTAAACATTCAGTTTGCAAAATATCAAATCAAAAAAGGACAGGGTTGAAGACACACCCTGTCCTTATTGCTTTGCCTTAGGATTCCCACACAAAGGTCTTGTTCAATTTCTGACCTTTTACCAGGGTACCATTGCTTGTTCTTACCATGTTCTTGTGAGAAGCCTGTTCCAGTGGTCAGCAACTAATACTTAACATTGTGATGGTCAATATTATACTATTTACATCACTCTTGGGTTTGGACCTTTCTTTCACTTTCAAAAGTCATCTAAAGCTTACAAACCCATTCCAGTTAAATAGAGGTTTAAGTTAGATTTTTCAAAAGAATTTTGATACATGAACATTCACATAGATAAGTGTACGTACAGTAAAAATACTACATATTGAAGTTGTTCTGAAATAGGTAAGAATTAGACACTTAAATACCCACGTGGCACAAGATGGTCTTTATAAGCAGTGGAAGCATCTAAACTACTATGAAAATACTAAAGTATCTAAATCATGTAAACAAATTTGAATATTCCATTTGGTATACATTGTCATATATCACGTACTTAACAGATCTCCGTAAATTTGGAACAATCATTGAAAAACATTGTTGCACAGATTGGTATACTATGTTAAATATAATTTCATTTGTGAATCAATAGGTCTTACCCAGCTTCGAAAAATAAGGAAAGTATTTTGCGAATCCTCCAGTTTCAGAGTCTAGACTCAAAAGAACTCTGTTTCTTGACAAGTCATTGTTATTAATTACTTTTTTCTTTCAAATATTCTAGCTACTTAATCAGGATGCACAAAAAGTATGTAAGTGATCAAACATCATGCAAAATCTAAGTGTTGGCAAATCTAAATTATTAGTTTGCAGACCATCTGTGGGTTAGAAATTATTTATCTAGCCTACACAGTGAATATTAAACAGTAGATTCAAAAAAAAATTGAAAGAGTTTGCAAGACTTTTGTTGAGAAAATGGACTAAGTTTTCTGTAAATATTAAAAATTGTTCAAACAGCCTTTGTTATGATCTCCTTTTTTATGCAATAAAAGAAAAAAAGAACTGAAAAGTAGTTCTGGTTTGTTTTTTTTTTTTAATTGACCTTTCAATACCCCAAAATCACACTGGAGAGCATGTGTGGTCTGAAAAATAAACATGGTTCTAGAATTCTCATCGGGTCCTCTGCGATACAAATAAATGTAATTTAATTACCTCATTTTGTAGTCTAAGATTAAAAGTTGGTGATAATAAATGTCAATATAAAAAGAACATTCAGATACTTAACAAACATGTAAGTTAATTAACTACTAGTTCCCTTCTTAAGAAATTGCTTCTCAAAATCTGTTACTAGCAGTAACCTGTATAGTTTAAGTAAGAATCCCCAAATAGTTATTCATGTGAACGTGAGGTTTGCGTTATATAGCACTTTGTTTTATTTGTTCATTGGAGGTCTGACTATGGAATGACAAAAAGATGTTTAACTTCCAGCAGAACTCTAGGTGATTTACAGCTATAGTTCTTCAAAACATTTTTAAAAGGTAAGCATCATAATCATTAATAATATTTATAATCAATGGTGTTAAACCAGGCTATAGAATGTTAAATTCATAAATTCAAATAAACATAATATGTAGAATGCTGAGTCAAAAAGAGCTTGATACTAGATTACCCAATAATTCCTCAATAAAACAAAGAATGGAAAAATTTCTGTCACTTAATTTTTGTTTCCAAGACAATTTTCAAAACCAGTTTTACATTTCTTTTGCAGCATGTCCTGAAATACAAGACAGATTTTTACTATGGGTCGTTGCACATTTTGGTGGTGTACCTCCATAATCACATATGCTGCTGTTTCAATGGTGTGTAAAAAAAAGAATGAAAACACCAGGTTAGTATCTTATTGAGAGAAGGTCTAAGCAAGTCATCTCACTACAGATTGCACAACTGATTTCTTTCTAGGTCCTATCTCTGTCTCATTCCTTGACGTAAGCAAATCACTAAGGAATGTTTTAAAAATAAAATTCCAGATACATTGATTACTTTTAGAAATAAATATACAATATAAGATGCTTAAAAATAAATGACAGCAATGAATTAAGTATTTCACCCTGTTATTCAGATCTGAACGTATCTGAAAGTAGCAAAAAGCTGTGATAAGTGCTGGCATTGACTTTCCTATGTTCATTTCCTCATCTGTGTAATGAAAAGTATGAGACCTACACACCACAACACAGAATAGAAGAAATAATCAGTACATTTTCATATTGCACTTGAACATTCCTTTGCATCTTTAAGAAGGAGTCCTGCTAGTGGTTACTGAGATCATCTGTCATCCTGGCGTAGAGAGTGTCCCACTCATAGAACAGAAAACGTCACTAGGATAAATAGTGGAATATTGTAGTTTGCCATAACCTTGCAGAGAAGGTTTTGTCATTTCAGTCTTCATCATTTGCTCCCTTGTAACAGCAGTTATCTACACGAGCATTCAAGTAGACCTGTTATTGAACAGATGGGATATTGTCATCTGAGGATGTTCGTTTATGCAACCATACACTGAGTAATTTTTCTGTATTACTTCAGCAAGTCATAACTTTTTATCAACTTATTGGTAAAAAATAATGTACACTTCCTCAATCCTTTTATTAATGATTATGTGATAAACTGTAAGACTTGTTTAAAGTTAGTATCCTTTGTTTCACTTGTTAGCTACAGTTAATAGTCTAGGCAGGATTAAAAATGGAGAATTTGCTCCTGTGAACATTTGGTCTGATTTCTGTCATCAGTTCATGTTCAAATATGAATTCATTGTGGCTTGAGTGAAAAATACATATTCAGGCATCCCAAAGTCAAGTTCTGGTGAGCAGAGCTATATCAATATACTTGTAAATTCAATGTTCAAAAAGGTATATAAAATTCATCCTTGAAAACTCTTGCATACTATACTGAGCTTTCCTGAAGAACCTTATGTCTTCAGAAAAAAATTTAGGCGTAATCCATCAAAATATTTAACAACATTTGCATAACTCTCATGTACATGAACTGAATTTCAAGTTCTAAAAATTATGAGTAAGATTTGGTTCAAGATAAGAGCCCTGCATTTAAGTGTGTACATGAGAGTTATTATAGTCATTGGGGATATCAACATAAACCGATTACTGAAGCCTGAAGAGCACTTTAGTTCACCAAGCTGACTTGACTAACATTCAATTCAGTTGCCTAAACAGGCACGTAGTACAGTCTGAGAGAGAGGCATTTGGGTTCCCAGGATGTCCACATGGGTCTGGAAGCTTAAACTGTCAGAAGAAAGGAAACGCTTTTTTCTTCTGGAGAAGCAGCTGGAGTTAAGACAGGGTATCCCATAGCACCTAAAATGAGATTAGGCTATGTCTTCATTAACAATTGGTGTGAATCTATAAGAATGGATCTGTAGAGCAAAAAAGTTAGTCCTGAGGATCTCACGTTCCCATTTGTCGCAGAGGTGAGTGATTAAGGTTTATGCTGCTTAAAGAATCACTGTCAAAGATATGAGCAAAAATGATTTTAATATGAATTTGTAAAAGCACGACTTAAAGTTCGAATGGCAAGGTTCACTCTATTGCTTACTACAGAAGGGAAATTGAGTAAGAATTGGGCTAGAATGATTTACACAGAGATCGGGAATGGACAGGGGTAAAGGGGAAAAGGGTAAGGGAGAAAGGGTAAGGAAGACCCTCTCATTGAGTCACAAGGTTCAGAATGGACCCCCTTGCTTTCTAAACTCCTTCTCAGAGAGGAGTCTAGGTGTGGCTGGATCCAGTCCTAGTCCTGGACTTGGTCAACAGTTTGTGTCTAAGGGAACTGAGTACACGCATTTCAGTGGTATTGATTCAACATGGTGTCATATGTTTTGCACAACTTCAGCACAGCAGCAATTTAAGATTTAACACTACTATGGTATATTATAAGATTAGATTACATTATTTTCTAGCAATACTTAATCAATTAATAATCAACAATCTATTATAATCAATATAGTGACTTAGTTAAAGATTCAACAAAGTTTCTTAAATTGCATATACACAAACACATGCACCCATATAGACATATAGATATGGATATAGATATAGAGGTTAACCTGTAATTAAGATATTTCTTTTGTTGCAGATCATAAATTTTTGGGACCCAATAATCTTTAAAAATCTCACAAAATCAAAATGTATTTAATTACTCACTATATTTCAATTTTAACACCACAAAATCTAATTACAGTGAATTACTCACTCTTTCCCTTTGTCAGCATCTACCAGCAGATGGTCTGAATCACCTTACGAGTCTATCCTGAATGTCGTGAAATCTGCCCTGAAAGTCACAAAAATCTAGCCTGAGAAGCCTCCCAACTCAAGGGGAGATACAGGGTCACAGCCTGCTGTGATCCCAGAGAGCTCAAAGGGCCTCACGATCAGTATTTACAGGATCGGAAGATGATTGACTTTGGTCAATGACTTTTTTTGTGATGGCCAATATTCTTGTCAGGCAGTTTTGGTGCCTTTCAGAGCAGGTAACGATCCAGGCAGGAGGAGTTCCAGGCATGTTTCCCAGGCAACAGGAGTCTTAGGTATAGTTGGGGAGTACCCAATCATCCCAGCTCACTGTTCTTGTCCATTTCTTAGGCAGCAGGAGTGACAGGTGTGGTTAGGGGGTGCCTAATTGTACTAACTCACTGTACTTGTGCCTAGGATGGGGAGGTACCAGATAATCTCAACTCACTGCACTGGCAGGCAGGATCAGATAACACCTGATTGTCTCAGACCACTCACTGCACCTGTGATTAATGTTGGCTGCTCCTGACATGACAATGTGGCCCGGTTGGCGGGTGGCCTGCACCACCACACCATTATACATGTTTCATGGGAAGATTTTTTCATTTGTGTCTTTGTAGACTGGTCCTCACTTTAAGTGGGATAGTTGAGAGGTTCACTTTAAATCCTAACCCTAGCTAAAACTTTCATATAGAAGCACACTGTATATCCAGAAGTGTGCAAATGAATTAAGCCCAAGGTATCATCTACTTTAAGCTGAGATGAATGACTCTAGAATCCACTGCCTGTGTTGAATTTGGGCTTGGTCCTGTTGTCTATAGTTGAGTTTATAATGCTTCTAATGAACTTACAGCAGATTTACTAGATACTCTCCAACCTTTTGAAACAGCAGCTGGACAACAAATGGAATAACCTTGTGCATATCACTTAGTCATAGACACCTGTGTTTAAGCACCTGGAATGAGCCCTAGATCTTCACTAAGTACAAAAAGAATTTGCAGATCATATATACATGTAGACACTTCATTTCAATGTCTAGCTTTGAACCAAATCTCATAATCTCTCTTTTCAGATGTTTAGATACATTACTCCTGTAATCTTTTAAGGATCTTTTAATACCAAAATGCTTTGAAACCTCATGTCCCATTGACACTAACATTTAATGCAGTTATTTGTAGCATCAGGATATATCACCTGCCTATACATCTGTAGCTACATGGCTTCTAAAAAACAGACACAAATCTGAAAAAAAGCATACATATAGTAGATTTGATTCAAGATTTGAAATAACACTGTAATTCTGCTCTTTTTTTTTCACTTTATCATAACCTGTCTTAACATCCAAAAACCATGCTATGATCTATGATTCTATGATCTTCTTTGTATCACTTACAACTTATGTAAATTACTTTTCAAAAGACTAGAGGGAATTGCATTATACCTTCTCAGACAGGATTTATTGTTAATATCACGTAGCAATATCCTCTAATTCCAATGTTAATTCCTATTATGTAAACATACACCAAAGTGAGATGGAAGAAATAATCTTTTGTCCACATTTTTTTCTAGCTGAATTACATTTCTCTGACACCAGGGGTCACTATCATATTAAGTCTTCCTTGAGAGTAGACAAAGTAGGTTGTCTACCTTTAGACAAACTGGCAAACAAGAGACATAAAGACTACAGAGACTATAACAGACATAAGTTGGATATCTGATTACTTCTTGTTCTTCCTTTTCTTACCATTGACCTCTCTCTGTTTCACAGGTACTAAATATCCATGTTTTCATGACATCTAATTGATTATATTAGACTAATAAGAATGTTTGCATCTCATATTCAATAGAAAAACACTTTCTTTTTCAGAACGAGTGAAAAGACTACAGCTGAAATACATAACTGGTTTTTCCAGCTAAATCAATCAATCCTCCAAACTTTTATTCTCTTACACCTTTAGACTATCATAGTTACAAAAGTTCTGCTAGTAACACCATGAACACCAGTAATTTGCCTCTAGTAGATATTAATATGAGGAAGATAACACTATGTTACTTCTTTACTTATGACTTAATTCTGGTAAATTCATTACTAAAGTAAGACCTTGATAATTCTTCTGCTGGTCTTATTCACAAATACTGAATAACCCAGTGCAGATGTGAAGGTCAAGAGCAGCCTTGACTGAAGTGACTGTGAGATTATGGAGCTAAAATCCTGAGACAAGCGAGCAAGAAAATTAGTAGAATCACAGTCGTGGACTTCAGGAAAGGAGATTTCAGCTTGTTCAGGGAATCTGCTCAGCAGGATACCCTGGGAGACCGCCTTGTAGATCAAAGAGGCCCAGGAAAGTCATTTCATCTCCTCAAAACATAAGAACAGTCCATTATTGTAAGAAGACCAACATGGATGGACAGGGAATCCTTGCCTGAGTCCAAATGCAAAAGGAAGTTTAAGAGGTGGAAGCAGAGATGGACTACCCAGGAGGGATAGAGAGGCATAGTCCAGCTGTTCAGGGAGGGCAACTCACTAGAGAGGACCTTTGCAGAGGAGGACCTGGGGGTCCTGTTGCATAAGGAGTGAAATATTTTCCAGCAATGTGCTCTTACTGGCAAAGAAAGCCAACTGCATCCTGGGCTGCATTAGGGAGAGTACAACCTGCAGGCTGAGGAAAGTGATTTTTCCCATGTGCTGGTTTTGGCTGGGATAGAGTTAATTGTCTTCATAGTAGCTTGTATGGGGCTATGTTTTGGATTTATGCTGAAAACAGTGTTTATAACACAAGGATGTTTTAGTTATTGCTGAGCAGTGCTTGCACAGAGTCAAGGCCTTTTCTGCTTCTCTCACCGCCCTGCCAGTGAGTAGGCTGGGGGTGCACAAGAAGTTGGGAGGGGACACAGCTGGGACAGCTGACCCCAACTGACCAAAGGGATATTCCATAGCATACGATGTCATGCTCAGCAATAAAAGCTGGGAGGAAGAAGGAGGAAGGGAGGGACCTTTGGAGTTATGGTCTTCCCCAGTAACCGCTATGTATGATGGAGCCCTGCTTTCCTGGAAATGGCTGAACACCTGCCTGCCTATGGGAAGTAGTGAATGAATTCCTTGTTTTGCCTTGTTTGCATGCATGGCTTTTGCTTTACTTGTTAAACTGTCTTTATCTCAATCCACGAGTTTTCTCATTTTTACCCTTCTGATTTTCTCCCCCACCCCACTGTCAGGGAGTGAGCGAGCTGTTGTCTGGGGCTGGGCTGCTTACTGGGGCCAAAATCACTTCACTCCCTCTCTTTAGTTCTTGGGAGACCGCATCTGGAGTGCTGTGTTCAGTTTTAAGCTGCCCAAAACTAAAGAGGCCCAGACAAACTGGATCAGATCCAGCAGAGGGCCACCAAACTGACCCTTGGGCTGCAGCACAGGACACTGGAGGAGAGTCTGAGAGGGTGGATTTTTCATCCTGGAGATGAAAATGGGAAATCTTACTGCTATCTACAATTACCTAACAAGAGAGTAATGGAGAAGATTGAGCTAGACTCTTCTTAGAGGTGTTAAGTGGTAAGATAAAAAGCAACAGATGCAAGTTGTAAGAAGCAAAATTCCAACTAGATAAAAGGAAAACCTTTTTCTCTATGAACATGGTCAAAGAGTGATACAGGTTGCCCAGAGAGGCTGCGGAACCTCCATCATTGGAGATATTCAAAATCCCCCTTAAGACTATCGTGAGCAAACTGTTATAGTGGACTTCCTTTGATCAGATATCTCCAGCATTCCCTTCCAACATAAATTATTCTATGCCTCTGCAATAATTCTTCTCCGCTATGCTAACTTTCCTCAGGATATATGTAGATCACCCAGATTTAACTGTGCTAAGGCCAGCAAAAATTGCCTTTTCGTTATTTTATTAGACCAGGCTATACATTGGATGAATTACAAGAAAGTAAATGCAAACTATGTTTAGCATTTGTAGGCATTATTAGCCATTTTAAGCAAATGAAGAAGCTGATAAACTTGTCATCATTCTTGTGGAAGTTGTTCCCATCGTGTTTGTGGACACATGGTGTGCTTAACATCTCACTGTCTATGAGAAGAATGAAAGTGTCAGAACTCAACTTTTCTCAGAACCCATTATGATGCTAAGCAGAAATCAGAGGAGAAAATCCTTCTTGCAGAGAAACTCTTTTGCTGGCACAAACCTGATGGACATGGCTTCTTAAGAATGCTAGAGGCAGCAGAGGTGTATTTTAACACCATAATTTCCTGAGGCCACTTCAGCTATTCCTAAAGTCTTGCTGGTATGTATATGGGAGTGACTATTAATTATCTGACAGTTTTTTCTACCCTGTACTTGCAGAACTAAGCACATGTATCTAATTAGTTCATATTGGACGTAGGCCTACTTTAGTCCCCCAAACTGTGATGCAGAACTTCTTGAACACTTTCAAGAACCGATTTCCTTCATTTTAATTTGCATTTTACCTCGATAGCATTTTTGCGTAATTACATACACACACACACCCCCCAATCTCATATGGGGCCAGCAACACAAGAATAATTGAAAATGAAGGTAAATATGCTAACCAAAAGGGGAATTGGAATTTCTGAGTGTTAAAGCATCTGTGTTAAAAGCAATAGTACAGGCAGGACAACAGTCAACGTAATTTTTTTTAATTATTTTTTTTATTCATAGCATGCTAACATCTTCTATGTTTGGAAGTGGACTATGGATTTAATTTTTCATTATCATCTAAATTAGGGTTTAATTTCTTAGTACAGCTCAAACCAAGGTCCTACTATTTTACTTCAGTATATCCTTACTGTATATCCTTCAGTATTTCCTCAGCTTTTAATGTCCCTAAGTATTAAAAAATATCCTGAAGATATATATGAATAGGAAAAATGCTCAAAAAATTCTAAAGCACATAGTACAATATGTATTTCTTATATTGTCTAGTAGTCCTTTAAACTTTCTTACTTTGTTTAACAGTATTAACACTTAAACAAAAAACTTCCCAAAAATCAAAGTACTTAGCACATATGAATATGAGGAAAGGTTTATTTTTGCATAATGCCCTTTGTCCATGTAAGTCCAAGGTTTTTCATTATTCAGAATTTGACATGTTATTTTATGCTAAAATAATATACAAAACCAGAATAAACTCTCAGCATTTTTGGGACAGTGAAGGAGTGTGAGGTACTTGTGAGGATTATTTTCTTTAGACAAAACAGCCAAAGGATAAATGCAATATTAATAGATATGCATGATACAAATGCAAATTATTCTTAGGAAGAAGGGATTTGTTATTGTAGAAAACATACCAAGTTACCAATTTCGCTACTACTCAGTGATGCAAAATTTGGAGAAACAATCCGAATTAGGGTTAGCATTTCATAAACAGCATCACTGACAATTTAACAGAGTGCTGTGACTCCTTCTAGTTCCATTGATTGCTAGAACATATTTCTAGTTTCCCATCATAGATAACTGGGAAGCTACACAGATTCCATTGAAATTGAATTGGAGACCATGTGAAAAGGCCTGAGGATAAATAAGTTTAGTTTATTATTTTTATTGTTAAAATGGAGAGTTTTAATCTGCTCTCACTCAATAGTAAAATAATGACCTTATACAAATTGTTACCATCTTGGAACCTTGTTCTATAAAAAAAAAAGTTCTGTGTGTATAAGTTTATCTATTTGTGCAGAGAAAAATGAAATATAAGTATAAAAATTATTTTTCAAAAAATGGCAAATTAGGGTTTGAACTCCAGATGTTAATCTTCACGGGCTAGATATTAGTTTCTTTACAAGATGGTATTAAGGGTAATAATAATACCATGTAGTCCTATTTTCTGTGAATTTTCTTATTTTCTTCTTGGATATCTTCACCAGTTTTGACAACAAAAATTGCAGTGATTAGTTGGGACCAAATAAATATCCTTTGCACAGACAAAATCATCTTTTTTTGAATTATATTCAAATTACTGGAAGTGCAGAGCTTTGCCCAAGGAGTATTTTGAGTATATAATTTGAATTTAGTATTTTAAACAGATAATTTCAGGGATAGAGCTGAACGATTTAATGTAAACTAATGGCTTTTGCAATGTTGGTTTTCATTAGCTGGAATACTCCACACCAGCATGGAATACAATGCTCTGTTTTACTTGTGGTTTGGGTTTTTTTAACTTCTACACTTCCCTTCTCCATCTTTTCTGTTTTGCATCAATAAATGCAATATACCTGTGGGTTAAATCTTTGGTCTTTCAAACATTCCAGTTAGCAAAGCATACCTCCACCTCAAAACAGATTAAAATTACATCAGTCTCATCCTTCACCCTTATTCTAGTTTCTCTTTATATTCCAGTCTCTCATCCTAATTCCATAGATCTGTCCATGGCAAGAGTAACACCTAGCTGGGAAGGAGACATGACTTACCCTTGTACTGGCACAAGTTGGTAGGGCCAGCTCCATCAGGAGCCAAGGACTGTCTCAGGCTCCACAATTTTTTTATTACATGACAGGCATACGTTTTACATCTTGCTTTATGCAACAAAAAGATATAGCAAGCACAGCTGTAAACAACTCTTGTCATTTTCCCACAGAGAGGAAAAGAAACCAAGAAGTTCACATCTGATAAACATGAATCAAAAAATGAACAAGACTTTCTGGGAGGAAGTTATTATAACTACAGAATACAGTAGGATTATTTTTAAGATTTTACCAGTTTTCCAAAATCAATAGAGTCTGTGCAACTGGTATTTGCCTGCAGTAACAATGCTGAATTTTTCTAACAATCCTAGAATCATATAATCATAGAAATATTTAGAGTTAGAAAAGATCTTTAAGATCATCGAGTCCAACCATTAACCTAACACTGCCAAGTCCACCACTAAACCATGTCCCTAAGCACCACATCTACACAGCTTTTAAATACCTCCAGAGATGGTGACTCAACCACTTCCCCGGGCAGCCTTTTCCAATGTTTGACAACCCTTTCAGTGAAGAAATTTTTCCTAATATCCAATCTAAATCTCCCCTGGTGCAACTTGAAACCACTTCCTCTCATCCTATCACTTGTTACTTGAGAAAAGAGACTGACACTCACCTCACTACAATCTCCTTTCAGATAGTTGTAGAGAGTGATGAGGTCTCCCCTCAGCCTCCTTTTCTCCAGACTAAACAACCCCAGTTCCCTCAGTTGCTCCTCGTAAGACTTGTGCTCTAGACCCTTCACTCTTTTTGCATTGTAAATTAGTACTTATTGACAAACAGTGGGAAAGCCTCATTTCATATATTGTATGGATTGAATACACATATGCTGTTTCTAAGAGGTATGTAATAATTCAAAGTCATCTTCTACAAGCAACAAGAAAAAATTTGTCTGATGATAGAAAGGTAATAGAAAAAGAATTAATGCAAACCAAAGGATATCTACGGGTGTAGAATTAGTGTGTAAAAGCAGTGGAAGCTTTCTTTCAGAAACTTCTGACGCCATGTGCGTATGATGAGGTCAAAGTGGCATGTTTTTTCCCCTGGTTTCACACTCAAGATGAAGCTTTGCAAATGCCTGTTCTAGGCAACATTTTGCCACTGTCCTGAGCTGTGATCTTTGCCTGCTTGTTGCATTTCTGATTCCCTTCTTATTCTTTTGAGCATTTTATTTTTATTAAAATGAATGTAAGATCTTCAAGGAAAATGTTTCATAGAATCATAGAATCATAGATTGGTTTGGGTTGGAAGGGATCTTAAAGATTGTCTAGTTCCAACCCACCCTGTGTCACAAAACCTCACAAAACCAAGCCAGACCAACTAACAAACTAGAAACAGGATTTATTTTACAAAATGGTAAAAAAACAAACTAAGTTTTACTCTAACCAAAACCCAATCCACAGGTTCGGAATGTTATTCAGGAGTTAATATTACACAACTGACTTAAGAATTCTTAAGGTTTTATGGCCGATGATCCAAAATGCACAGTCACTCACCTAATAAAGGGAGGTCCCTCAGAGGAGTTTCCTTAGGTGGCATCCCAACCCAAGGGGACAGTCCTTGACTGCAGACCCACTGCTCTGAGGAGGATGGACTCAAAATGACTCTCCAGCAAGGCTCCATTTATACCCTAGTCAAAACTGATCTGTGGTCAAATATGGTCATGTAGACCCCCCTCCTTGGATGAGGACCTCAGCTTCCTGGCCTTTCGACCAAAATGCGTAGGTGCTGCCCACCACCGTGTGGGTGTGACAAGAGCTGTGGCGGGAAGTTTTTGCAGGTTTTTGCCAGGTCTTTTTTAGGTTTTTGTTAAGTCTTTACCAGGCCTTTGTCAGGATGGGTGCATCTGCCACACCCTGCCGCGGACAGGGACACCTTCCAATAGACCAGGTTGCTCAAACCCCATCCAACCTGGCCTTGAACACTTCCAGGGAGGGAGCAACCACTGCTTCTCTGGGCAAATTGTTCCACTGTCTCACCACCCTCACAGTCAAGAATTTCTTCCTAAGATCTAATCTAAATCTACCCTCTTTCAGTTTAAAACCGTTACCCCTCATCCTATCATTACATGCCCTGGAAAAGAGTCCCTCTCATGTCCCTCTCAATTGTTTCATGTCTTTCCATAGTTCTTGGTACCCTGTGAGTTATGCAACTGCTAGCCAATTTATACCTCTACTCTTTTACATTTTCAGTGGAACTTAGCTGACCTTCAGATGGTCTGTCTACTTAAATTTATTTCATAACAGAGCTAAAAGCAGGAAGATAAAAGCACCTATCCACCTATATCCGCAGAATAAATACTTCCAAATACATCTGGAAGACAACAGTAGATCATCTAGTCAGGAGCCAAAAGAAATATTTATGACATTTTTGTATTACATTCAGTACCAACATCGCTTCAACTAAAAAAATACCTACTAAAACTTGCAATTATCATAGACATCTTGTTTTTATTGTATTATTTGTTCATAAATCTGAGTTGGTAGAGCTGGAAAGAATCCAGTTTATAAGAAAAGGAAGAAGCAATTAGTCATGTGAAACACTGCAGTTAAGCTCTGTAAGGACTATGAAATTCACACATCCTCTTGCGTGGAGGTTCACACAAGTAGCCTAATTGTTGCATCATAAACTTCCACATGTTCAAATGTTAAACGCAGCCTTATCTGAGAAGTCATAGTTTTATAGAACTAGGAAGCATGTAGAAAAGGCAGTGGAAGAGCTTAGAATAATTGTACAGGTCTTATTTTGTAGTTAATTTGTTCTATTTTATTTATTTGTTTGTTTTGTAACGGTAGGTACATGTAAACCATTGTGTTTTATTACATTTTTCATTATCATTTTGCTACCTTTCTGCATCTTGTAAGCCTTCTCCGAAACTTCATTCTTGACACTAGGAGAGCTCTGAAACCTGGACTTATCTTATCTTTGGTAATTCTTACGTAAGAACCAACTGATATGAGATAACAGTTTTAGAATGAGGTCCTTAGTGTCTGCCAAATGATGTTATTCTAGAAATAACATGCAAGGTAAAGCACTTGACATACATACTTAATCAAGAATTAGAGCCTTGACAAGGTTTTACTATGTTCCTATAAAATTATTCTAGTTCACAGTGTAGAAGGATCATCCTACAGTGGCTTAAAATATCTGTATTCATTAAGGAGTGACTTCCAGCAGTTCCCTGGTTTTTCCTCCCTGCATCCCTTAGCAGAAACTGTTCATTTTACATATTGCTTATTATAACATATTTCATAAGACACATATCAGAAGACTGTTGTAAATGCTCAAAGTGTTAGATTCTAGCCTTTTCTTTGCATACTTTGTAGGTTTCCCAAAAGGTCAGCTAACTCCACGGTGCTTCAAGTCCAGCCTGCTCTTCACAGGAACCTGGCTGGCCACATAGGTCTCAGACTTTCCCTTCTCATTGAATTAGGCTTCAGACACAGAAAAACACATACGTATTTCCTAATTACTTATATATATATAACTATTTAATTTAACTCTTTGATTTTAACTATGTCTTAACTATGTACCTATTTTTCTAATATACTTTTCCATATACGACATATACCATTGTTGCAATGGAAGTTTCACGTAAAAGCAAATGAAAGTCTCCAAGTCAGTATCTCTAACAAAATGCAGTTCATGCTACAAAAAACAACACTGTAATGGGCAGTATTGCTTAAAAACATCATCCTTAGTATGACATTAAAAAGAGTGCACAGCTATGATTTTAATACATTTTAATACCTATACTTGATCTTCTTTCTGTTTTTCATTAAGCTTTAAAAAGAGTTTAAGTTCCTTGTGCAGCCCTGTTGGCCTAATGAACTATCAAGCAGAGCACGTGGATTCAAATCTTCTTTGGGATATACAGTTCTTTTTTTTTTTTGAGAATATGGAGTATTTTCCTTGTTCTATCATGCAAGAGACAGCATGCTTAAGTGAATAAATTGATTAAGGGGGTGGAACATCTCCCTTATGAGGAGAGGCTGAGGGAGCTGGGTCTCTTTAGCTTGGAGAAGAGGAGACTGAGGGGTGACCTCATTAATGTTTACAAATACATAATTTTACATAATACAATAATTGTAATAAATAATGTTTACAAATACATAATAAATAAATATAATAAATATATAAATAATAAATAATATAAATATATAATATATTATATTATATATATTATTATTATTATATTATATTATATTATATTATATTATATTATATTATATTATATTATTATATATATTATATTATATTATATTATATTATATTATATTATATTATATTATATTATTATATTATATTATTATTATATATAAATAATAAATATAAAAATAATAAATAATGTTTACAAATACATAATTTTACATAATTTTACATACATGTTTGCTGGGAGGCCTACTCAGCCAGCCATCCCCAGTCCAGGAGGTTCCTCCAGTGCATTGATGATAACTTTCTGATGCAAATGGTGGATGAGCCAACTAGGAGAGGAGCGCTGCTGGATCTGATCCTCACTAACAAGGAGGGTCTGGTTGAAGAGGTGAAGGTTGAGGGCAGCCTTGGTTGTAGCGACCATGAGATGGTAGAGTTCAGGATCTCATGTGGCAGGAACAGAATAGCTAGCAGAATCGCAACCCTGAACTTCAGGAGGGCCAACTTTGGCCTTTTCAGGCAATTGCTAGGGGAAATCCCATGGGACAGGGTACTAGAAGGTAAGGGGGCCCAAGATAGTTGGTTAGCATTCAAGGACTGCTTCTTCCGAGCTCAAGATCAGAGCATCCCAACAGGTAGGAAGTCAAGGAAGGGTACCAGGAGACCTGCATGGTTGAACAGGGAACTGCTGGGCAAACTCAAGTGGAAGAAGAAGGTGTACAGATCGTGGAAGGAGGGGCTGGCCACTTGGGAGGAATATAAGTCTGTTGTCAGAGGATGTAGGGAGGCAACTAGGAAAGCTAAGGCCTCCTTGGAATTAAACCTTGCAAGAGAGGTCAAGGACAACAGAAAGGGCTTCTTCAAATACATTGCAGGTAAAGCCAACACTAGAGGCAATGTAGGCCCACTGATGAATGAGGTGGGGGTCCTGGAGACAGAGGATAAAAAGAAGGCGGAGTTACTGAATGCCTTCTTTGCCTCTGTCTATACTGTTGGAAGCTGTCCTGAGGAGCCCTGGACCCCTGCGGCCTCAGAAGAAGTCAGGATAGAGGAGGAATCTGTCTTGGTTGATGAGGGCTGGGTCAGGGACCAATTAAGCAACCTGGATGTCCATAAATCCATGGGCCCTGATGGGATGCATCCGCGGGTGCTGAGGGAGCTGGCGGAAGTCATTGCTAGGCCACTCTCCATCATCTTTGCTAAGTCATGGGCAACAGGAGAGGTGCCTGAGGACTGGAGGAAAGCGAATGTCACTCCAGTCTTCAAAAAGGGCAGGAAGGAGGACCCGGGTAACTATAGACCGCTCAGCCTCACCTCCATCCCCGGAAAGGTGATGGAGCAACTTGTTCTTGGTGCTGTCTCTAGGCACATCAAGGATAGGGGGATCATTAGGGGCAGTCAACATGGCTTCACCAACGGGAAGTCTTGCTCAACCAACTTGATAGCCTTTTATGAGGATGTTACCCGGTGGATAGATGATGGTAAAGCTGTGGATGTGGTCTATCTCGATTTCAGTAAAGCGTTTGACACGGTCTCCCACAGCATCCTCGCAGCTAAACTGAGGAAGTGTGGTCTGGATGATCGGGTAGTGAGGTGGATTGTGAACTGGCTGAAGGAAAGAAGCCAGAGAGTAGTGGTCAGCGGGACAGAGTCCAGTTGGAGGTCTGTGTCTAGCGGAGTTCCGCAAGGGTCGGTTCTGGGACCAGTTCTATTCAATATATTCATTAATGACTTGGATGAGGGATTAGAGTGCGCTGTCAGCAAGTTCGCTGATGACACAAAACTGGGAGGAGTGGCTGACACAACGGAAGGCTGCGCAGCCATTCAGAGAGACCTGGACAGGCTGGAGAGTTGGGCGGGGAGAAATTTAATGAAATATAACAAGGGCAAGTGTAGAGTCCTGCATATGGGCAAGAACAACCCCATGTAGCAGTACAAGTTGGGGACAGAGCTGTTGGAGAGCAGCGTAGGGGAAAGGGACCTGGGGGTCCTAGTGGACAACAGGATGACCATGAGCCAGCAGTGTGCCCTTGTGGCCAAGAAGGCCAATGGCATCCTGGGGTGTATTAGAAGGGGAGTGGTCAGCAGGTCGAGAGAGGTTCTCCTCCCCCTCTACTCTGCCCTGGTGAGGCCGCATCTGGAATATTGTGTCCAGTTCTGGGCCCCTCAGTTCAAGAAGGACAGGGAACTGCTAGAGAGAGTCCAGCGCAGAGCCACGAAGATGATTAAGGGGGTGGAACATCTCCCTTATGAGGAGAGGCTGAGGGAGCTGGGTCTCTTTAGCTTAGAGAAGAGGAGACTGAGGGGTGACCTCATGAATGTTTATAAATATGGAAAGGGCAAGTGTCATGAGGATGGAGCCAGGCTCTTCTCAGTGACATCCCTTGACAGGACAAGGGGCAATGGGTGCAAGCTGGAGCACAGGAGGTTCCACTTAAATTTGAGGAAAAACTTCTTTACTGTAAGGGTGACTGAACACTGGAACAGGCTGCCCAGAGAGGTTGTGGAGTCTCCTTCTCTGGAGACATTCAAAACCCGCCTGGACGCGTTCCTGTGTGATATGGTCTAGGCAATCCTGCCCCGGCAGGGCGATTGGACTAGATGATCTTTCGAGGTCCCTTCCAATCCCTAACATTCTGTGATTCTGTGATTCTGTGAAATATGGAAAGGGCAAGTGTCAAGAGGATGGAGCCAGGCTCTTCTCAGTGACATCCCTTGACAGGACAAGGGGCAATGGGTGCAAGCTGGAACACAGAAGATTCCACATAAATATGAGAAAAAACTTCTTTACTGTGAGGGTGACCGAACACTGGAACAGGCTGCCCAGAGAGGTTGTGGAGTCTCCTTCTCTGGAGACATTCAAAACACGCCTGGACGCGTTCCTGTGTGATATGATCTAGGTAATCCTGCTCCGGCAGGGGGATTGGACTAGATGATCTTTCAAGGTCCCTTCCAATCCCTAACATTCTGTGATTCTGTGAAATCTAGTGGTCATTGTGGCCCCAGTGACCATTCTTCCGTCAGACTGATGCCTGACGTTAAACTTTTTATCTGTATCTGTGTCTTTGGGCTAGTATTCAGATATCCTACAGATTCCTAACATGGGACTGGCTGTTATTTTCACTGATGTTTTCACTGATAGTACAGGTTTGGGCACAAGATGGTCTCAAGTACTCATTTTGAATTTTGACAGCATGCTAGTTACAATGCTCAAGTTAGGAACCTTCATTTTCAAGATTGGCTGAAAGCAGCACTTATCCTATACTTTGGCATTTCTCTTTCTGTTTATACTTTAGATTTTTTTATTTTGGGGAAAGGATTGTCTTTCAATATTTGTATATAAAACTGAGGCATAGTGGGACATCAAATCTCAGTATAAATATTTTTAATTATAGCAAGAAGATTTTGAATTAGCTGACATTAGAGGATCACTTCAGATTAATAATTGTTAGTATCTAGTGCCATTGGAGAGCTCTAAGATATACAGTTTGGCATCCAGGAGTCTATTTGGAAAGAAGCATGGTTCCCCTGGGTCTTTTGTTATAACTGCCAGACTGTGCCGATGCTATCGCAGTGGGAAGAACTGGCAAATATAACACAATGCTAGCTATCTATAACACTAGATAACTATTCTTAAGCAACTGAATAAAAGTCCTTAGGTCATCCCCTGTCTGACAGACATAGGCACCTCTATCCCAATATAGTTTTCTATATAGAACAACTTGTTGACCTTCTAAAGATGGTAGTCTTTCTCTACATATTATGTATAGAAGACTAAAAAACTTCTTCATTTTATTTATTCTATGTTTTTTTTTCCTGAACAGCTAAAGAAAGTGAGATGAACTAATCATAACAGATTTTCTACTGCTAAAAATTAAAAATCAAACCTAGAAGGAAGGTTAGGAAAATTAATTTATAATCAATTAACCTACCCTGCAGCTCCCAAACTAAATGTGAAGACTAAAGAAACATGTGACTAAAATGCCACTTTATATTTCAGTTCTCTCTAGCAGTGACATTTTCTACTGATCTACATAAATATTCAGATTTCACCTTTCAATGCATGCTGGCGTATAAGGCCTATTTAGTCACTGAACTACTAAAGCAGTTAAAGGTTTCCAGAAAAGTGAAAATCACAACAGTCACTCATATTCACAACAAGCACTCGACTAACATGATGAATTTAATCTGTTTTGAGGCTGAAGGTAATGCAAACCAAGAAAGTCTGTACTATAGCAACAGCCACGTGAATCCTGACATGTACATGCATGTCTTCTAAAAATCATATACCATGCAAACTCTGCTATATAATAAGAGCTATTAGATGGTCTTTCAATGCTGGAATCTACCTTTCCCATCTCTTAGTGCATTATTTCCCAAGAAATTATTACACAGAAAATATATTTTTATAAGATTCTAAATTAATTTATCAAAATTTTAATGTGAGAAAAATATAGTAAATTTTGTATAATGCCAAATTATTTTTTAAAGCAAACTTTATGTGACTGCTTTATAACAATGTGTAACTTGTTAATCGTTAATAAGATTGTCTTATGGAGTTGTAAAATAGAAGGATGTAAATTGGTTGGCTCAATAAATTCAGCTGCAGACATTTTTCTACATTTGCTTATTAACAAATCAGGAAATATATTTAAATCAGGTTTCCAATAAAACTAGCAAATCCTTCTTCTCAATTGAGAGAAACAGATCATCCAATCTGATATTGTTTTAGAAAGCGTATTTTATTGATATTGTTTGTTGATATATGTAGACAAACAATACATATCAGATTAGGATACTCATAGCAATACACCTATGTTACTCTTTACAAAAGGCAAAGACTGACTAAAGAAAAAAACATTCAGTAATCCAGGCACAGAAACCAATACTAAGCAGTAATTGAAAATTATGTGTTTGCTTGGAAACTGCTGAGAATACTGCTTTGTTTCAACTGAAGAGAACAATAAAGTAGACATTAAAATAGTAAAATCTTTTCCTTCCCAGGTGCAATTGATCTTAGTTTTAAGAAACAGAGACAGAGAATACTGAGTACAGTTCTTCAGCCTGAAAAATCTCTCGAGACAACCCACAAATGTTAGAAGACTTATCCTAACATTAGTTAGATAACATTAGACAATTCAGATGAAGTTATTAGGTTATGGATGTATAGACTTAGACTCAGATTAACATTGAGAAATATGTCTACTAAGAATAATGGCCCTTTCAGAAAAGAGTCCATGTAATCAAGTGTGCTACACACCATGGAGTTCTTGTTCAAGAGGCTCACTTTTTAATAGCTGTTTGGTGGCATTTGGAACTGGATGCAGTTATTAAACAATGTGAAAAGCTAATTTGTTTCTTGGCAGGAGGAGTTAGCCCTTTTATTCTCACTCAGATTCAAATAAAATGACCCTCAAGTTAAATAGCTACAGAGAAGGTAAAGCATATGCATGTGATAATGAAAAAACTGGCAGCCTATTATTTGCAATCTTGCAATCTTCTGTTAGAAGAGTTCATTGAAAAAATGTAAATACACTTTAAAGTACTCTGAATCTGAAAGTACTCTGAATAAAATAAGGAGAATAGGAACAGAATCAAGAATATTGTCCATAAAGAAAGTCTTGGTTTGGTTATTTTTCATTGGTTTAATAAGAATACACTACAGTATAGCTCATAATAGTACATCATAAGATATCATAACAGCATAAGAACTATAGGATGGCAAGACGTCCCTGGCCTGGCACCTTTATTCAAGCAAAATCCCTCTGAAATCAGTTTACAGTGATACAGGAACAATATTCATGAGAAGTATACAACTGTTTCATTAATGAATCCTTTCATCAATTGTAAGATTTAATTTGATTTTTCCTTAGCTTCACAATACCAGACTAGTGTCCAAAATCTAGATGTAATGAAGTCACTAAAACAGCTAGCTTTTGCCAGAGATTCAGAAATAGTGGAATCATTCCCAGTAGCTTTTTTATAAAATAATAACAAAAAAAAATTACCACAAATGTATTTGAAAATCTGATCACTTTTACTAAAAGTCTACGAAAGCAATTTAGAAAGTTAGAGTGGGCGTTCCCTAACTGCAACACAACAGTCATTTATTGCATCAATTTTTTGTGAATCTTTGGGTTCATCTGACCAAACTGGTACAGCTAAGAAAGTCATTGCAAATACATATCATTGTAGTATGGATTTGAATTCAGTGGTTAATTTATCACTCTGATCTAAATGGATCAGGTTAATTTTGTGCAGGAAGGTCACATTCAGCTGCCTAGCCTTAGGTATCTAATGCCACTTGAGATATACTAAGATGTTCCTTCTCTTCACGTTCTGCTAATTCTAAAGGTTGCAGCTTGTAAAGGACTTCTTTTAACATATGCCGGTCCTATGCAGATAGACATCCTAAAGCTCTAAAATGGCCCAAGATGTCTATGTTTAGACAGCTGAAGTGAGCCCACAGTGCCTATTCATCTCCACTGTTTACAAAAAGTTTAAAATGCTTAGCTCAGGTTTTGCTATCCACATTTGGTTAGATGACTTCCAGCCATAGTGACTAAGTACATCTGAACCTGCCAAGGGCCAGGTCAAAAACGGGCAGTTTAAATTGCCTCTGAAAACTCACATATTTGATTTCTCTCTGAAACAGACTGAGAATTCACAAAACCCTAGATTTGTTCTATCTAACTGTGTATACTTAACTAAAGTAGGTCCACCTGATCTCCCTGTGTATGCCAGCCTGTCTAAAGCCCAAATTGGCAGGGATCAGTCTGGCCTTATTGTAGATGACCTGAAAGTACATGACTGAAATTGTATGGAAGGGCTTAGCGCTCACTATTCATCTCAACTCAGAACAAGTTAACCATCCAAACATTAAAGTTTACTCCTGGTTTCTATGGATGTATTTGTAAACTAAACAGGTACAGTCCACTGCTTTTAGCACTGGTATGTAATTTCCATACTGTTAAATTCTTAGCAGTGCCTTTCATCCAGTTTTAGCCTGCCCTAACTTGCAGTCTTGAACAAGTGCTCAAGCAAGACAAAATCCACATGTAACAATGATTATTCTCAATAGATAGCTTAGTTATGGCCACCCTGTTTGATCAACATAGACACAAGCTGTACCCTGCAACTTATTTTTAAGGTCAGAGGACTGCATCTGGTCTGTTTTATTTACTAGTATAGGTGTATTCTGTATGAATAGCAGCTCATTTTGGACCTTTACAACTACTTCTCTCAAAAGGCACTATGGACAAGACTGTATCAATTTACACTCCCTCCATCCTCTGTAGTCCTCTAACATTATTCCGGCAGGCATTGGGCTATAAGGCACAGCTTCCCCTTACTGCTGACACTCCCAACTAACATGCACTCACAATTGTACTTATGTCTTAGCATCATCACATATGTCCTGGGGGAAACCCATAGCCAAGTACCATGAAGACATTCAGATTTGGCCTCAGGGCTAGAGAACAGTGACAGGCTCTGTTTTACATAGCTGTCTATCCAAGTTTAGTTATAATTTATCTACACTGAATTATGTTATTTCAAAGGTCTGGACTGCCACCTCAATATGTTTGTAAGTCATTATGATGAGCATCATAAAGAACTTGAGTTGGCATTTTTTTCCCCATATTTCATGATTAATATTTTGACATTACTTTTCCTCCAGAATTCAAATGAGAAGTCAAAATATCAAGATTATACAAAATTAAACGTTTCAGAAGAGTTCTGTTGAACAATGTAATTCATTTCCATTTGATTTTTTGAATTAAAATAAAAATAGTTTGAAATTAGACAGAGAATGCTTCTGTCTTGAAGGAGTTACACTGAGATATTTCATACATCCATTCACTTTCATGTGTTAAACACTTTAGTCACACTACATCTAAAATTACTGTAGCATCATACATCTTATTTCCATAAATTCTTATGCATCCATATGGAAAAAAATACAGTATAATAACCTACTACTGCTATTAGCCCGGTCGATAGAATTTACAGCATGGTGTCTTCTTCCAAAGTGTTTTAATGGATGTCTCCAAATAAAATTCTGTCTGAGATAGATGTGGCACAAAGGAAGCGATTCCACAAGATGACTTCTAGCAATCACCACTTTAGTCCTGATAACAAAAAATGTGAGGACTGCAGATTCGGAAGGCTCTGAATTAATTGCCATCAAAGCCTCAGACATATTTTGATGAAAAACTGACATTGAAGAAACCTGTGGAAGAATAAATGCTTATGGGATTTACAAGCATTCTTTTAGGGGCAGAAATCAGAAGGGACAGGCTAGTTTGAAAGGACACTTAGAACAACCATGTGTGTTAGAAGAAAGCAAGCTTACCATAGCATCCCATCTATGGCACAATAGCATTTCATGTACAGGCTGTTCTTAATTTTCTCAGTCCTTTCTGGTTTTGTATAAAGCTTTTGGAAAACCTCTGGAATATTGTAATAGTAAAGGCGTAGAATCCTAAATGGTTTAGATGTTTTATTTGTACCAATCTTATGGGAAATACGATTTCTGTCCTTGTAAATTATTTACATCACAAGGTATACATCTAAGATTTCCCATACAAGAAAGCAAAGCATTTCTAGACTTACTACCTCCATTTCAACACATGAAGGAATAAAATTTAGTTAACCTGGAAAATTCATCTCTCACATTTACTTTTACTGAAATATATTTTATGATTTACTCAAGAATTCCCATGCAAATTTCTCCTTTTCACAAAATGCCAACAGTGAATAATTTTAGCCACTTCAAATTCTATGGAATATGGAATTAGATATCACTTTACACAGGAAATCTCTTCTTTTTTAAAACATGAACCCATTTGGAAAATAGTTTCCAGTTCTTGAAGGAAGCAATATCGATATGAAATCATCTGAATGGTTCAGAATACTTACAATATTGAATTTCTTTTATAATTATTTCAAAATAACAGGAGACACTTTGACAGTGAAATATATTGTTTGTCAAACTGCTGTTTATCACAACAAAGGATGTCGTATTTAGAGAAAACCAAACACAATTCTCTTGGTCTCATCAACCTGTCATTTTCTGTGGTAGCCATGCCAATTGTATATAAGCACTGTTCTGTGAATCCGTATAATGTGTAAATTAAAATGTTAAGTGGATTAGCTAATTTTAAGATTCTTTTATGTTTAGTAGGAATTCAATGTCAGCAAAACGTGAAAGAATTTATAAGAATTTTTAACTGTCAATTCTAATATTTTTGTGTTTCGATTTAGGGATATTACTGCCAAACAACAATTTCAAATGCAAGAGAATGTATTATTTGATAAAAGTCACATTCATTTAACAGATTTCTTTAAGAAGCAATTTGGCATCAAATACTAATGCTGAATATTGGGTGAGCTCAGTAATCACACTCTTAGGGATTTGATCCAATTTGATCCAAGGCTGTGGATGTTGTCTACCTGGACTTTAGTAAAGCCTTTGACAGAGTCGCCCACAGCATTCTCCCAGAGAAACTGGCTGCTCATGGCTTGGATGGGCATACACTTCGGTGGGTAAAAAACTGGCTGGATGGCCAAGCCCAAAGAGTTGTCATGAATGGAGTTAAATCTAGTTGGCAGCTGGTCACAAGTGGTGTTCCCCAGGGCTCAGTGTTCGGGCCAGTTCTGTTCAATGTCTTTATCAATGATCTAGACGAGGGGATCAAGTGCACTCTCAGTAAGTTTGCAGATGACACCAAGTTGGGTGGGAGTGTTGATCTGCTGGAGGGTAGGAAGGCTCTGCAGAGGGATCTGGACAGGCTGGAACGATGGGCCAAGGTCAGTTGTATGAGGTTCAACAAGGCTAAGTGCCGGGTCCTGCACTTGGAGCACAACAACCCCATGCACTGCTACAGGCTTGGGGAAGAGTGGCTGGAAAGCTGCCTGGTGGAAAAGGACCTGGGGGTGTTGATCTATGGCCAGCTGAATACGAGCGAGCAGTACGCCCAGGTGGCCAAGAAGGCCAACAGCATCCTGGCTTGGATCAGAAATAGTGTGGCCAGCAGGGCAAGGGGAGTGATCGTCCCCCGCACTCGGCACTGGTGAGGCTGCACCTTGAATACTGTGTTCAGTTTTGGGCCCCTCACCACAAGAGGGACATTGAGGTGCTGGAGAGAGTCCAAAGAAGGGCAACGAAGCTGGTGAAGAAGGGTCTGTAGAACAAGTCTTACGAGGAGCGGCTGAGGGAACTGGGGTTGCTTAGCCTGGAGAAAAGGAGGCTCAGGGGAGACCATATTGCTGTCTACAAGTACTTGAAAGGAGGCTGTAGCAAAGAGGGTGTTAGTCTCTTCTCCCATGTACCAAGCAATAGGACGAGAGGAAACGGCCTCAAGTTGTGCCAGGGGAGGTTTAGATTGGGTATTAGGAACAATTTCTTTACTGAAAGGGTTATCAAGCAGTGGAACAGGCTGCCCAGGGAAGTGGTGGAGTCACCATCCCTGGAGGTATTTAAAAGACTAGTAGATGTGGTGCTTAGGTATATTGTTTAGTGGTTGACTTGGTAATGTTAGGTTAATGGTTGAACTCGATGATCTTAAAGGTCCTTTCCAACCAGAACAATTCTGTGATCCTGTGATTCATCCCCATAAATGAAATTAATAAATAAGCTTTTGAAGAACTTAATTGAATACACCTAGGTAGAGAGATTTTTTTCATATAAAAAATCCAGGCTGTCTTACATCAAGTGGCAGCTAATAACACTTTCAGGTAGAAATACTGATCTTGACTCTGCTTCAGTCTGAATTATATTTTTGTACCAAGCACAGTCCAGTAGCAATCCTGTTATAACTCTATTTTTCTTTTCTAGGTCGTGTCCAAAATTAACCACAGACATGGCTTCTTAGGAGGCCTACAATGAATCTCTTACACATAGTATTTAACTGTCAGCTCACTGTCAGTATCATTTTGGACTATCCTAAGAAGTTCTCTTAGAAACAAATATGCCACAGAAAAGCTCACTCCTCAGCAGTATGGGTACAACCCAGTTTGTCATCTTTTGGGTTTGGACCAAGGACCAGACCCCTGCCCTCCATTATTTAGCAATATCATCATAACTGTAGGATTCTGCTGTCTCTGAGACATACACAGTGTCACGGTGTTTCAGCACATATCCCCCACACCCTTAAGGGAGACTCATGAATATTTATTTCTCTTGGCTTTATATCAGCAGTGATTTTCATTTTATATGGAGTTGAAAATGGGATTTTTCTGGTGGCAAGTTATAGCCAGAATACAGACTGAAGAATACAAAAATATTGCAACACAGTGCAAAGTCTAGGTGAACTATGTCAAGAAAATAAGATTTTTTTTTAATCAGGTCTTCAATTATTTCCTGCCTCTTTGTGAATATAATGTCTTTTTTCAAAATTGGTAATTATCGATGCTTTCTGTTTGCTTTTCAAGATAAGTCTGGTTATCTTGCTAATGGCTGTATTCCACAAGTATTCTCTTCTTCACTTTCTGCTGAAATAAGGTGAAACTGTTAGTGAAGTTAACAGACTGTCACTTTTTTTAAAAAGTGATTGAATCTTCATGATCTGCAAAACTTCTTGATTTAGAATAATGGAGAATAAATAATAATAGAAATCAGGCATACACAGAATGCTGTTTTAAAAGAGTCAGCAGACTTCAAGGGCACCTAAAAAGTTGTTACTACTAGATCTCTTTTTTCATATTGAAAACTTCTTCGTAACTATCCACCACTCTTGTGATGACAGGTCATATTTTGCTACTGTTCTTTTCCAAACAAATCTTGCCTTCATGTCTCTTGCCCTTTTATACCAATGAATTCGTGTTCGATATTGATTAATACAAGCCACCATGGAATTTAAAGTCTCAACAAAAGGTGAGGTTTGTGGGAGTTTTTACCAAGACAAAATGTTAAACGATTTTGAATTTTTCAAACCCAAGGGATAAAACCAAACATTGTGCTCCATTTTAAGTGACTCTGGTCATGTGATAAATGCCCTTTCACTGTAATGAAACATTTTTAAATTGTAGATAGAAACAATCTACTTGAGGTTTTCACTTCTAGTCTGTCTTCCTGATGCTGCAAATGATTAAAATGCAATAGACTAAGAAGTATGCAGGAATAAGGATAAATCTTTGCTCGGAAATGTAGAACAGAAAATTGCATGAAAAATTAACTAGAACAGGATTAAGGGTTTTCATTTCTATTGCATAAATATGCTTTCTATTTCATCTATTCTACATTTTAAAAGATGCCTGTGGAACTCGCTACTTCTGGAAGAGCCCCTTAAAAGGAAAAATATTAATGACTAGTACAATCAGCATTCACTTTTGTGCATTCCTATGCATCAGCCTCCTTTGTCATGGTGAAAATAAGTAAACTGGAGATTTTGCAAGGCTTTTTTCTCTTTAAGGCATTTTGCAACGTCTAGAAAGCTGTTTCAGGGAGCTGTCAATCTGACAGTGTTCTACTTTTTCTCATACTAAGCAGAAAAGCTTTATCCACAGAAGGAAAAGGTGCTAATAACATATGTAAAAGAATCTGAGAGGAACCATGGGCAAAATTCTCACAGATTATCAAGATAATTGTGACTTTGTTACTAAAATGTGTATTAAATATTTCCCGTTGTTTGTTTTCCTTTGTTGTTCAGAACTTCACATATATATATACCACTGAGCGAGTGCACTGATACAGACACATTATGTAAGAGTATGTTATTTTAGTTAAAATATTTTTTTCTTTAGTAACACTCCCGTGTCCCAACAGTATAGTAACATACCATATTCATTGCACCTGAACTGACATTTTTAATGAAAGTTTGTTTGAGATTTCCTTAACATATTATCTCATTTTTTCATTTTATTGAAGAGAGAATATTTCCTGCTTTTCTATTTTAAATATATATATATGTTATTAGGAAGAACTGGAAATACAGAACTTTTTTATGTCCACTGAAAGAACAGAAAAAGAAAAAAATACAATGTTTTAATCTATCATGATTTTTATTTCTAGACCCCTTCTTCTTACATGCAATTGCACATGCTAAGCAAAACCGCCTCCATGCAACATCGATGTCCTATAGGAACACAGATGCGGATGAGAGGATTTCTGCCCTTATTCATACACTGCAGTTCAAATTAATTAGTTAAGAATTAATTTAGGGTTGTCCTATGACCTGATCACAGTGCTCCCTTCTGATTTGTTGGTTTAGGAGTACACAAATGCAGAGCAACATAACAGATGTCCTAGCTTTGTGTAAAAGAACCTACCTACTACGTATTACTAAGAGTGTCAAGAAAATCTGTAGGGAAATGTCTGGACCATATGCTTGATGTTGTATATCAGGCAAGAAGTGACCTTCTAGATAGAAATGTTCAAGCCAAAAGTCTTAGCAGTGTCCTTTTCATTTGCTTTACTTACTTCATATTCAGTATACAATAAGCACACTAGAGGATTGAGAGCTGTTGGCTGTCACATCTGAGAGGTGGTAATAGCTCTCATTACATCTGTCACTGCAACTAAAAATACAGATTCAGCTGACAAACCATCTAAATTTGGCTGAAGGATGGAAAGCAACTTGGCAGATCAGAAATTAAAAATACTATGATCATTTTGTTACTCCAACTTTAGACAAGTACTGGACTGAATTCAGCAAATGTACACTTGCAGAAAATCATAAAACAGCAAGTCAGGCCTATATATTTTATTATGGAAAAAGAACTGAATGTCTTAACATATACCCATAATCAAAGACAAGCGGGTCTTTTGCAGAAATATCAACTGTTTTTTTTTATAAACACTGCCTTCTCCATTGTAATGTCACATAATCTGTAAAAGCAGTCTGTAGAAGTGCAGTTAAAAAGACCTATACATTGCAAGTTGTCATAATCTTAAGGATCCTACTGGGAAGAGTCAGGCTGATGGACAGTGATTGTAAAGACCCTTATTTCAGCTTGATAAAGAGGTAATCACATGTTTTTCAAATGCTTCCAAAGAAACAAAACAGACCTGGTGAACTAAAACCACCTTCTTCTTTTAGAGCAATATTACATCCAGTTAAATGGAGACTCTACTGATTTATCTCACTGAGAAATGTGCAGTCTATAGACTTTCAACTATGCATCTACAATCTGACCATCTCGTATTCAGTAATTTGTTGTCATGAATGAATGCTTCTCGAGGGGTTAGGGGATGACAGAGGTACTTCTCTGTCTCTGGGTGAAATATTCCTTAATGCTCATGTGGAACATTAAGTTGCCTTTATTTGTCAGCCACTCTTTACACCTAGCAAAGGGAACACATTAACTGTAGACCATTCCAATTTACAGCTTTTATTAGCTCAAACCACCAGAAGCACTAGCTACATGTAAACCTGATGGCTGTGGTTTAAACTGTACGCAAAACCCTCCCATCCTCCAACCTGATTTCAGAGAACTGCAGAGAAGAGGTCAACTCTAAAGAGGGAGCAGCTTGAGAGACAGGTGGGGTTGTGGAACAAAACAAATGAAAAGGCCAATGGGTAGGCCTTAGACATGGTTGCTTTGATTGCATTGTGTCACAATGTTTGAAAGGTATTCCTGTTAAAAAGCCAGCTATAGCGTAAGATTGTTTGCAATGTTAGCAGTGCACAGAAATCTAAGCCACCTAAGTCTGCTTAAGTATAGTAATGTGAGCTGTCATTCAGCCTAAAGAAATAGCTTACAGTATTGGCACGCAAAAGTCCAAGAGGCAAACAAATCAGCAACTTTTCTGTCTCTTTCAAACCAAGAGGAAATGGAAGAAGTTGTGTGTGCCCCTCCTGTAACAGGAGATGGCATTTATTTTCCAAGTCTCTGTGTATTCTTTTAAATATAATAACACTTTTTACTTTTAACTACATAAAAATGTTAGTATATATTTTGGAGTTTTCTAGAGGGGCTGGAAGAGTGTACAATTGATAGAGCCATGGCTAGAAGACATAGGAGCAGCACAAGGGATGGGCAGTGGTGGCTACTAGTAGAATAAGGAACTGCTGGTAGAAGAGGCTGTGTGCATAGGTACAGCTAACAAAAGCAATTCCCATTAGAAGGTTTTAAAAACTTTAAAATATAAATGGTTACTGCAGGAAGGCCAAATCAACTAGATGGTCTATTGCTTGACTTCACAGAGGAAAGATTATAAAACTATTATGATTATATAGTAAGAATTATTACCCTGCTTATTTATTTATAGCTTTGTTAGTGTTTCATATATCCCTTGAACAAAAACATTATTTATTAAACTTTAATTCATGTCTGCACATGGGAGACTTAGTTATTTGAGTACCAAAAGCTTAATACAATTATCCCAGGTTTGCTGATAGATGCTTGAGCTAGGGTTTTAGAAGCAAGCCCTTAAATTTTATTCTAGCCCTTGTTGCTGTCTGTCAAATCTTGGCAGGAGGGTTACACAATCCATTTTTTAGAAAAAGGATTATATCAAATTACAAAATGAATCTAATTATCAGATTGATAATATCCTTTCTAAATTAATCTCTTAAGCTCCATAGGACAAATCTGTATTGCAGTAGTTCTACTTAGCTACCAGTCTGCAGAATAACAAAGTATTATCAGTTCAGTGACGTTTGATGTAGAAAAGTTCCAGCCATGCAGCTGATGCAGGATGAATAAAGTCACTCCCAGGCTAAACTGAATGTTGAGACCATCGCTTAAGGGTAGCATGCCTGAATTATGTTTTGATTAGGGTCAGAGGATAACCTGATTCCCAGCACTGAACTTTCCTACATAGGACTTAGTATTGATAATATTTAAATGACAAATATAAATTAAAGAAATAATGAAATGGTACAAATTAATTATCTGCTGCTGAACATACAGAGACATTATTGCATGTAAATGTTGAACATTGTTCAACAATTGCTTTTGAACTCTTACACATTTGAAAAAGCTTTTCTCTACAAACAGTCAATGCCAAACACAGTTAGAACTCATGTAGTCTGTCATAAATAAATAAACAGATAAATAAATAAATCATGAAGTAGACAAATTTGTGTGCTTACAATGACTGGGGGCAGGGGGTGCAGAGGAAAACTACACACACCCAGAAATCTTGGTTCTTTCACACAATAGTGGTCACAGAAGGGAGAGTTTCAATAACTTCCTGGAAGCTGATAACTTAGAACTTTAATTAATGATTTTAAAGACTCCAAGATTAAATGTTGAAGAATCTCCTGATGGGTTAGATGTTACTTGCTTGTCAGTATCTAACCACAGGTGCTGCTGAAGCCATCAAAGGCCTTTAACAATGCAAAAAAATTACAAGTCTCTGTGTCAGGTACGGTGATATTAAGAGGCTAGACACTAGAAAACATTACACAGAATTAAAAAAAAAATAAACACAAAACAAAACTGGTTTTGAATAGAAAATTGTACTTCTTACATTTTTAAGACAATGGTTTGGTTCATTTTTCTCCTTGATAATTCTTCAAGAGATGTTTAAGGAACTATGGGGCACTCTTCTCACCTTAATTATTTCCCAGAAGAATACTTCATTATTAAAAAAGGTCTTCCCATTTCAGCCATTTGGGGTGAGGCAAAAAAAAAATACATACACACATACATATATATAAATAGACTCAGTGGGTAAATCTTCTGTCAGAGAGATGTTAGAAATCGGAAAGGTTAAAGCATTATTTTTGTTTCCTTAAAAGCCTTGATTCAAAATTCAAAATTCAAGACTCAAAATTAAAAACAATTTTTGAAACACAAGTTAGCAAAAAAAAAAATTGAAACCAGAGGAATACACCAGTTATACATTAATTTTTCAACAAATAAAGACAGATAGTCTTTCTATATATGTAATATGCTTTTAATTCTCCTTTATTTCTGGAACCCAGCTTTTCAACTTTTGACAGTGTGCTTGACATACAAAACCCAACAGAAATGTTATATACTAAGTAAGTCAGTGTGAAAAGCTTTTTTCAACTAAAATTATATGAGAGCTTAAGATTTATACACTGGCATGCCTCAAAGGGACAAGACTCATGTCTATTACATCTCTTGTAAAAATTTATCTATCTGTAGTCCTCACATGATCATTCTCATGAAGATCTTTTTCTTGTCTCAAAACTTTGCTTAAAAGTAAATCTTCAGATTTCTCTTTCAGTACTTTTTATCAAACATCATTATGACTGTGATCCATGAAGCATAATAAACTTTTAATATTCCCAAAAGGGGAAATGCAAAATATGAATCTAAATTGCTAGCATGATGAATATCTATGAATATATAACCATTTAAACCACAATGATGTTATACCGAAAAAGATATTTCCCTAGTGTATATGTTCAAACAAGGAAGACCGGACAAAAGGGTTATCTCACAAAGAAGATGAGAATTGTGAACGGCTTTTGAATTAAATAGTTTCCCTAATCTGCAGCAACCTAATAAAGCCTCTTGATGAAGCCTGTTGCCAAGACAATCTCTTCTGTGCAAAGTCTGTAAGAAGTTTAGGCTGGAAATAAGTGAAAGGATCTTTCTTCCTTTAGGAAGAAGGTTTGCCCTTTTCATTTGCTATCCTTCTTCGGTGCACGTTTTAGTAGGCAGCTTTTGCCTTATCTTTTTCTCCAGACCTCCATGACTTTAGAGGTCAAGCTGAAACACTTGTTAAATTAATTAGTACCACATAGAGAGGTTTCAGTCAGACTGAGAAGTAGCATAACACTCAGAATTTAACCTAGTATCTGGGAAGAAAAGGAAAAAGCAGCCTTCTCTTTCTACCCCATCTCTGCTTCTAGCACTTTGTTCTCATCCTTGTGTGCAGCAGAAACGTAGCTCTAGCTGTAAGGATTTTGTGTATATTTACCCCTCTTTATAGATTCCTTTCACTCTACTTTTACGACCACATCTCTATCTGATGCTACCTGACGTTATTTTGTAATACATCTAAGTACAGAACAATATGGGTTTCTATCATTACACCAAGTCCAAGATGATTTCCTATAAAACTTGGAAATGTGCTTTCAGAATTTTTCTTATTTTCCTCAAAGGCATGCTTGGTCCCACTATACTGAAATGAAAAAAAAAAAAAAAATTAAAACCTTTATTTTAAACTTCTACTTTTTGGACACTAGGTAGATTTACTTAAGATACATATTGTCAGAAATTATTTGCTTCACTGAGTTTTATAAAACATACCTATGGTACTTGTGCCTTAAAATACTTTTACCAACTTGAAAAATTTTGCTGGTTCAACAAATATTTCCTATTTCTAGTTAATGTAGTCTCTGAGCAGATTTTAGCTGTCTCCCCCTTTGCTACTACCTGCCACTGTATTATGCAGATACCTCTTGTGGTGATTAAATCATACATAGTTTCAAAGTAAATTACAACCAGAAATAGTTAAATGTAAGAATAAAAAAGGTGGCTGATGTCAAAACTGCTACAAGCTCAACCCATTAAAAATGCAAGTCAGTAAACATTTAGAGGCAATCTAATAATTTTATATTATTAATTTTTTCTCATAATTATACATATGTATAATTTGTATGCAAGATGAATGTGTAGTAATATAAACATAACAGAGGCATAGTTACTGGCATAGAGTGGGAATCAGTAAAGAGTGCTGCAGAGCTCCCTTGCTACTGTTAGTTCCTCCCTGAAGGATGCCACACACTTCATTTCACATGATGGGAAATGCTGTGACACTGCATGATCCCTACAAATGTCAGGCCTGTCTACCTCTGGTCCTGGCTGATTTATTACTGAAATTCTTCATGAGGCTATCAAGAAATACTCTTCTGGATTTGATAACTAAGAAAATTTTTTAATTTTCTTTTTGTCAAAGATTAAAAACTTAATAGAAAGTTCCCTAATTCCTATACTAGAATGATGACTAGTTTCAATGGATTTATAAAGAGAAAAATGGAAAACAATTTGAAAAAAACATAAAGGTATAAATAAAAATCCTTCGACAGGATGTATTTGGCACATCAATAATAATAGATAATAAGTACTGACAATTGTCATCGAAATTATATAAAACTGATTTTTGCTCATTATTTTGCTTCTCAGATACCTGTAAATGTAACTGTAAAATTCTCAGTCTAATTGATTGGTCGATTTGAGCTGGAGATTTTCTTTCACATGAATGGAAGTTCGTACAATTTGCAGTGGAAGAAACCAGAACTTTTTTTTTTTTCCTCTTAGGCCAAATATAATTAATACATTACTCAATCAATGTATTTGGAAGATTTATAAAACCTAATCATTTTAAAAGATTTAAAACTGTTATGAACACTGTCTAAAATTATTGAACTTAATTGTGTGAAGCTAATGAGCCTTGAGATGCTTTTAAATATGAAAAGCATATATTGCATAGTTATCCAATATTAACTTGCATCAGTCATCACAGAAGAGAACTGCATATACAAACAGTCATTCCTATAAAGTCAAACCTGTCTGAGAATGATTACAGTAGGAACTTCTAGCACTAAAGACCTCCTGACATCTTTTTTATCTCTGTAAGTTACAGTCATGATATTTTTCTCATTGATTTGTACATAGGTGAGAAGACTAGTAATTATTAGTTGTTAAGTATAGTGAGTCACATTCAGGCCTCGATTACATTAGATCTCTAGCCACTCAGGGCAGAGGAGAGTCCTGTATGTCTGGAGTTAAGTCTACAATGATACTTCACACTTTGGATAACTGTGTTAATAAAAACATACAAAAAGGTAGATTAATAGGGGGGTTTTATGACTTTTCGTATTGTGTGGTGGAGCAAGACTGATTTTACTAGGCTTAATAATTACTCTATTTAGGACTGTTAACCATAAAGCACTTTTTCCTCAATAAGCTGTGAGATGCACAGTCATTTTTAACTAAAAGGGTGTGTCTGCTACCAGTTTTATCAATCCTGTCATTACCTTATCAGTCAAACATAAACAGTCCTGCATAAATTACATTTTAAATTATTAGAAGTTTTCTTTAGAGCAGTTCTATAGACACTTCCATGTAATTTAAGGGCAACAAATTCTATTAAGCTACAAATTCTTCACAAAAAGATGAGGATTTTCTTTAATATTCTTTCCAAGAAGTTTCTAAATAACTTCTGTAGGATTTTTGCTGGGTTTTTTTTCAAAAGAACAGGATTCTCTTGTTGTAGAAGACACCAAATAAGCACTTGCTTATTACATTAGGTATCACTTCTACCTGGCAATGACAATTACGTTTGCTCAGGAGAGATGAAGAGAATTGCTGGACTATTGACTATTATGAACAGTCATGTAACAGTTATCATAGTCAGGACAAAATAACGTGTTATTGTCCTTAATTCAATTCTAGCTTTTAATACCAGCTATTCAATAGGACCAACAGACTGGGGCTTAAGGATATTATTTTCACTTGTGATATTTTTATTTCAGTTGTTTTGTAGAGATCATTTAAACTCACATCTCTTAAATCTGAAGGCGTGTAAAAACCAGGCAGTTTGTTGTTTTTAGATTGGAATAGTTGCACTTTCTACTGACAATATTTAAGCATTTTTCTCTGAAAAACTACATCCATGTTCACCATCTTTCACAAGCAGAGTAGGGTTCTGAATATTGGCTTTCCTTGGTCGAGTTGAATAACTAAAAACATTACCTATAATCATTTTCAATTGCTGCTAATATATGGGCGATAACTGTCTTTGGCTTCCTTAAGGCATGCATATAGTAGAGACTCCTCTGATAACATGAAAAAAATAAACTCCTCAGCTTGACAATCCTACTTTGGGCTCTGGGATTTACACTAAAGTGAAATCTCAGACAGTAGTCTCAAAAGCCAGGTGACTTGCACATGTTTACTGGCAAGTATCTAAGGGACTGGGATTTGGGTAAGTGGGGTGCGCTTTGTTTCACCTAAATTTAAATAAATTCAATACATGTATCTACATGTGAGCTAGGCATCTAGATCTCCACCATAATTAGTGGAGATCACCAATACAGTCAGTGTAGTCTAGTCTCATGATAAAATAGACACCTCTCTAGACTCAAGTTAGATTCCCAGCCTCTTAAGTAGACAAATTTTAGGTATTGTAGAGAGGACTCAGTTCTCTAAAAATTGATTTCTAATATATTTTCTGTACCTTCCTACATCCTATCCAATCTCCAGCTGCCACCAAGAAAACCACAGGTCTTCCCTAAGTTCTGTGTTTTATCTCAGGGCTCATTCGGAGAGCTTTAAACTAGATTCAAAGGGGGATGGGGTAGTAGCTGGGCTTGCACCACTGGGGCAACGGTCTAGTGTTGAGGTAGACCAGGAGGCCTCCCATCCCCCTGGGGTGAAATCGGTGTGCTCAGCTCGCTCCCTGAATGCCTGTACACCAATGCACGCAGCATGGGGAATAAACAGGAGGAGTTGGAAATCCGTGTTCGGTCGGGGGGCTATGATTTAGTGGCAATTACAGAGACTTGGTGGGACACCTCGCATGACTGGAATGTGGTCATGGATGGCTATGTCCTGTTCAGGAAAGACAGGCCACTAAGGAGAGGTGGTGGAGTTGCTCTTTATGTGAGTGAGCAGCTAGAATGTATTGAGTTCTGTCCAGGGGCGGATCAGGAGCGAGTTGAGAGTTTGTGGGTGCGAATTAAGGGGCAGGCTAGCAGGGGTGATACTGTTGTGGGTGTCTATTACAGGCCACCAGATCAGGTTGAGGAGGGCGATGAGGCCTTCTACACGCAGCTGAGAGCAGTCTCTCAATTACAGGGCCTGGTTGTCATGGGGGATTTCAACTACCCTGATATTTGCTGGGAGGCCTACTCAGCCAGCCATCCTCAGTCCAGGAGGTTCCTCCAGTGCATTGATGATAACTTTCTGATGCAAATGGTGGATGAGCCAACTAGGAGAGGAGCGCTGCTGGATCTGATCCTCACTAACAAGGAGGGTCTGGTTGAAGAGGTGAAGGTTGAGGGCAGCCTTGGTTGTAGTGACCATGAGATGGTAGAGTTCAGGATCTCATGTGGCAGGAACAGAATAGCTAGCAGAATCACAACCCTGGACTTCAGGAGGGCCAACTTTGGCCTTTTCAAGCAATTGCTAGGGGAAATCCCATGGGACAGGGTACTAGAAGTTAAGGGGGCTCAAGATAGTTGGTTAGCATTCAAGGACTGCTTCTTCCGAGCTCAAGATCAGAGCATCCCAACAGGTAGGAAGTCAAGGAAGGGTACCAGGAGACCTGCATGGTTAAGCAGGGAACTGCTGGGCAAACTCAAGTGGAAGAAGAGGGTGTACAGATCATGGAAGGAGGGGCTGGCCACTTGGGAGGAATATAAGTCTGTTGTCAGAGGATGTAGGGAGGCAACTAGGAAAGCTAAGGCCTCCTTGGAATTAAACCTTGCAAGAGAGGTCAAGGACAACAGAAAGGGCTTCTTCAAATACATTGCAGGTAAAGCCAACACTAGAGGCAATGTAGGCCCACTGATGAATGAGGTGGGGGCCCTGGAGACAGAGGATAAAAAGAAGGCAGAGTTACTGAATGCCTTCTTTGCCTCTGTCTATACTGCTGGAGGCTGTCGTGAGGAGCCCCGGACCTCTGAGGCCCCAGAAGAAGTCAGGATAGAGGAGGAATCTGTCTTGGTTGATGAGGGCTGGGTCAGGGACCAATTAAGCAACCTGGACGTCCATAAATCCATGGGCCCTGACGGGATGCATCTGCGCGTGCTGAGGGAGCTGGCGGAAGTCATTGCTAGGCCACTCTCCATCATCTTTGCTAAGTCGTGGGCAACGGGAGAGGTGCCTGAGGACTGGAGGAAAGCGAATGTCACTCCAGTCTTCAAAAAGGGCAAGAAGGAGGACCCGGTGAACTATAGACCGCTCAGCCTCACCTCCATCCCCGGAAAGGTGATGGAACAACTTGTTCTCGGTGCTGTCTCTAGGCACATCAAGGATAGGGGGATCATTAGGGGCAGTCAACATGGCTTCACCAACGGGAAGTCTTGCTCAACCAACTTGATAGCCTTTTATGAGGATGTTACCCGGTGGATAGATGATGGTAAAGCTGTGGATGTGGTCTATCTCGATTTCAGTAAAGCGTTTGACACGGTCTCCCACAGCATCCTCGCAGCTAAACTGAGGAAGTGTGGTCTGGATGATCGGGCAGTGAGGTGGATTGTGCACTGGCTAAAGGAAAGAAGCCAGAGAGTGGTGGTCAATGGGACAGAGTCTAGTTGGAGGCCTGTGTCTAGCTGAGTCCCTCAAGGGTCGGTACTGGGACCAGTACTATTCAATATATTCATTAATGACTTGGATGAGGGAATAGAGTGCACTGTCAGCAAGTTCGCTGATGACACAAAACTGGGAGGAGTGGCTGACGCGCTGGAAGGCTGCGCAGCCATTCAGAGGGACCTAGACATGCTGGAGAGTTGGGCGGGGAGAAATGTAATGAAATATAACAAGGGCAAGTGTAGAGTCCTGCATCTGGGCAAGAACAACCCCATGTAGCAGTACAAGTTGGGGACAGAGCTGTTGGAGAGCAGCGTAGGGGAAAGGGACCTGGGGGTCCTAGTGGACAGCAGGATGACCATGAGCCAGCAGTGTGCCCTTGTGGCCAAGAAGGCCAATGGCATCCTGGGGTGTATTAGAAGGGGTGTGGTTAGCAGGTCGAGAGAGGTTCTCCTCCCCCTCTACTCTGCCCTGGTGAGGCCGCATCTGGAATATTGTGTCCATTTCTGGGCCCCTCAGTTCAAGAAGGACGGAGAGAGTCCAGCGCAGAGCCACAAAGATGATTAAGGGGGTGGAACATCTCCCTTATGAGGAGAGGCTGAGGGAGCTGGGTCTCTTTAGCTTGGAGAAGAGGAGACTGAGGGGTGACCTCATGAATGTTTATAAATATGGAAAGGGCAAGTGTCATGAGGATGGAGCCAGGCTCTTCTCAGTGACATCCCTTGACAGGACAAGGGGCAATGGGTGCAAGCTGGAACACAGGAGGTTCCACATAAATATGAGGAAAAACTTCTTTACGGTGAGGGTGACCGAACACTGGAACAGGCTGCCCAGAGAGGTTGTGGAGTCTCCTTCTCTGGAGACATTCAAAACCCGCCTGGACGCGTTCCTGTGTGATATGGTCTAGGCAATCCTGCTCCGGCAGGGGGATTGGACTAGATGATCTTTCGAGGTCCCTTCCAATCCCTAACATTCTGTGATTCTGTGATTCTGTGTGATCTCTCAAACACCTGCAGGTGCCTCACAAACTATTAGGCCATCAATAATGACACGAGACAGATATGCTTAGGCAGATGAATCTCTCATGAGGCTATCTGGACACGAGCTCTATTACTCTGGCTGAAAATCTCATTCCCATTCTCATACTGTTTTAAATCAGATATTAGAGCATGAGTTCAGCCATACTTTTTCAGGGCAGAGGCTAACAACTGTGTTCTGATGACAGATAACAGTGAAAGCTTATAGAAAACTACAGGAAAAAATCTATATGACGGAAAGGGTACTGAAGTACTGGTAGAGCTCATCTCATTCTTCTTTACAAGACATTTTTAAAGGACAGATTAGTCAAATGTCTCTGACAGTGATTGTAGGAATGCAGAATTAGTGCCTGGGCTTGAATTAGATCATTTCTTGAAGTGCATTCCTGTCTTTCAGCTGTATGTTGCTCAAATGGTAGTTGGGTGGGCAGCAGAAATTAAGATTACGGATTTGGCTTTGTTTAGTTTTTTTTCGTTTTCTTTAGGCCAAGATGGAATAAGCTTCATCAGATAGAATATTTGACACTCCTGAATAACACAACAAATATTCCAAGGCTGTAAACATTTATATAAATGTGAATAAAATTTATCAAATTTTAAAATATAAATATATGTATAAAATTTTACCATGGTTCATTTATGAAATTATGAGAAGACCTACTATAAATCCTTACAATTTTTGAAGATCAATGGAGGGTGGTCTTAAGAAAAAGAAAAACTCAGCAATACCAGATCTGTTGATAATGGTTATTTATACTCATCACACCTGGAAAAGGACAAGATATTCACTGAACAGTTATAGGTGGATTTTTGTTTCTTAGTTTCAAACAGATATTTGGGGCGTATTTAGGGCATTATCTATTTGCTCATGCAAAAGAAATTAAGACCACTTCAGATAAGCTTTTCTTTTCTTAAACATATTTTAATTCAGGCTGGTATCAAGAATTCACAAAGGACATAAAATTTACTTGGCCTCTTAGACACTATATCAGCTAAAGAAATTGCTTTCCTGTCCTTGCCTCAGGGTGCCCAGCCCAGTTTTGAACACAATTACAGTAAACAAACACCATCTACAAAACACAATGTTCTGTTTTTAAATATGCATAAAATCAGCTTCCTTTTTTTTTGTTTCTGGCTTGGCCAGTAGGACAAAATTACTCTTTTCGTCTAGAAAACTATGGCTAAATACAGAAAACAATTACAAAAGACTACTAACTTTATAATTTGAACATGGCTTCACCATACAAAAAGAAAAGAATGAATTTTCATTGTAAGTGCTCATACAAATAGGGAATCAATTAAGTAATGTTGAGCATCATTTTAATCACAGACCAATCTGAACTCCTAATCCAATAATTGCGTCTGCATTTCAAAAACCCAGTTGTAAGCTCTTCAATGACCATGGTATAGCCATCAAGCCGCCCTCATCACAGCTGCTTAAACAATTAGAAAGTAAACTATTAGGAATGTGCAATTAGATGCTATCTATGAATCAAAGTGATAGAGGCTCTCTTTACAGCTGTTTAGGATAGTAAAGTCTTTACTTTAAAAATTAGACTTGGGAACACATGAAACTTCTTTTCTGCTCTGTCTTCCAGTAGTGCATCCAAGAACTACTCTGGACAAAAAGCACTGTCTGATTTTCAGTGAGAAACAGCAGAATTCACTGCCTTGATGTGAGAAGTTAACACATTCAGCTTCTGATTAGCACTGTAACTTTCTCTCCTTGCTACCCCTTCTGTAAATTCCCCCAGCTTTTATCTCCCCTTGTTTGCCTTGGTTGCCTGTGTCTCAAGGATCCAAGGCCCAGCACTAAACCAGTACAATTTTACCTTGACTTAAATTTCTGAGGATATTGCTAAACTGTGTGGAGGAAGACCTGTTAGAAAGTTAGCTGTCTCTAAATTAGACAAACATGGACTTGATGGATGTACCTCTCGGTGGGATAAGGAATTGGCTGAACGGTCGCACTCAAAGAGTTGCGGTCAACGGCTCGATGTCCAAGCGGACACCAATGATGAGTGGCATTTCTCAGGGGTCGGTATTGGGATCAGCGCTGTTTAACATCTTTGCCGGTGACATGGATTATGGCATTGAGTGTGCTCTCAGCAAGTTTGCTGATGACACGAAGCTGTGTGGTGCAGTCGACACGCTGGAGGGAGGGGATGCCATCTGGAGGGACCTTGACAGGCTTGAGAGGTGGGCCCATGTGAACAACATGAAGTTCAACAAGGTCAAGTGCAAGGTTCTGCATGCGGGTCAGGGCAATCCCAAGCACAAATACAGGCTGGGCAGAGAATGGATTGAGAGCAGCCCTGAGGAGAAGGACTTGGGGGTGATGGTTCACGAGAATCTCAACATGAGCCAGCAATGTTCACTTGCAGCCCAGAAGGCCAGCTGTGTCCTAGGCTGCATTAAAAGCAGCATGGCCAGCAGGTTGAAGGAGGTGATTCTACCCCTTTACTCCTCTCTCATGAGACCCCACCTGCAGTACTGCGTCCAGCTCTGGAGGCCCCAACACAAGAAGGACATGGAGCTGTTGGAGCGAGTCCAGAGGAGGGCCACGAAGATGATCAGAGGGCTGGAACACCTCTCCTGTGAAGACAGGCTGAGAGAGTTGGACTTGTTCAGCCTGGAGAAGAGAAGGCTCTGGGGAGACCTTAAAGCAGCCTTCCACTACCTGAAGGGGGCCTACAGGAAAGCTGGAGAGGGACTTTTTACAAGGGCATGTAGTGACAGGACAAAGAGGAATGGTTTTAAACTGAAAGAGGGTAGATTTAGATTAGATCTTAGGAATAAATTCTTTCCTGTGAGGGTGGTGAGACACTGGAACAGCTTGCCCAGAGAAGTTGTGGATGCCCCCTCCCTGGCAGTGTTCAAGGCCACATTGGATGGGGCTTTGAGCAACCTGGTCCAGTGGAAGGTGTCCCTGTCCATGGCAGAGGGGTTGAAACTAGATGATCTTTAACCCCAGCCATTCTATGATTCTATGATTCTAAAATCTGTACAAAAGTAAAAAAGGTAAAATCACAGACAGAAGTCAGATGGTTGAGATAGGAATCATTTTTATCTCAAGGATTCAAGAGGAAAAACATCAACATGGAAAGATATATAATACTAATAAATAAATAGATAAATAAACAAACAAACCAAAACAGAACAACAAAACAACAGAGCACAAGTCAGTCATTGACCAGTGTCACCAGTTTTATCAGTGCAAAAGTTTTAGTGGAAGATGGCAAATCAGCAATGCTAAGCATTCATCCAGGGAGCAGTGGAACTGCTCTGGACTGACGTCTGCCTTGCCAGCAAAGTTTCCTAGCTGTCTTATCAGGGGTGATGAGCACAGAAATGCCTTAAATCCTTTCTGGTTTTCTGTGTGTTAATGAATAAATAATTGATTTCTATTTTTAAGCTGTCTGCACTCTTTTGTACTGCACAGACAAAGATGCCCTCAGGGACAAAGGAGCAGAAGAGAGCTGGTAGCTCTTTAAGGATAGTTTTCTTAGAGTGCAAGAGCTCTTGATTCCCATGTGTAAGAAGTCAGGCAAGGAAGGCAGGAGACCATCATGGTTCAGTAAGGACTTACTGGTCAAACTAAAGTGTAAGAAAGTAATGTATAGGCAGTGGAACCAGGGACAGGTATCCTGGGAAGAACGTAGGAATGCTACCCAGATGTGTAGGGATGGGATCAAGAAATCTCAGGCACAGCTGGAGCTGATCTTTGTAAAGGATGCAAGGAATAAGAAGGGCTTTTACAAGTACATTGGCCAGAAAAGGAAGATTAAAGAAAATGTACCATTCCAATAAATAAGACAGGAGAACTAGTGACGATGAACATGGAGAAGACTTAGGTACTCAGCAATTTTTTGGCCTCTGTTTTCACTTGTAATCACTCTTCCCATATCTCTCAAGGCCTTGAACCTCAAGGCAGGGACTTGGGGAACAAATTCCCTACTATACTAAGTGAAGATCAAGTTTGAGACCACTTGAGGAACTTGAACATACACAAGTCCATGAAACCTGGTGAGATGCACCCCAGTGTCCTGAGGGAATGGGCTGATGTAGTTGCTGAGCCTCTCTCCATCATATTTGAAAAGTCATGGCAGTCAGGCAAAGTCCCCTGTGACTGGAAAAGGCCTATTTCTAAAAAGAGTAAAAATGAGGACCCTGGGAACTACCGACCAGTCAGCCTCACCTCTGTGCCTGTGAAGATCATGGAACAGATCCTCCTGGAAGATGTATCAAAACATATGGAAGTCAGGGAGATTATTAGAGACAGCCAACATGGCTTTTCAAAGGGTAAATCATGCCTGACTAACCTAGTGGCCTTCTGCGATGATGTGACTGCATCAATGGACAAGGAAAGAGCTATGGATGTCGACTATTTATGGCCTTTCATACGGTACCCCACAACACTCTTGCTGCTAAATTGGAGACATATGGTTTTGATGGGTAGACCGTTAGATGGATAAGGAATTGGCTGAATGGCTGTGTCCGAAGAGTTATAGTCAATGGCTTAATGTCCAAGTTGAAACCAGTAATGACCGGTGTCCCTCAAGGGTCCATACTAGGACCAATTATTATTTAATACCTTCATCAATGACATACATAGTGAGATTGAGTGCACCCTCAGCAAGTTTGCAGATGACACTAAGCTGAGTGATGCAGTTGTTATGCTTGAGGGAAGGGATGACATCCAGAGGAACCTTGAGAGGCTTGAGGAATAGGACCATGACAACCTCATGAAGTACAAGGCCAAGTGCAAAGTCCTGTACCTGAGTCAGAGCAATCCCCAGTATCAATACAGGCTGGGGAAAGAATGGACTGAGAGCAGCCCTGATGAGAAGGACTCAGAGACACTGGTGGATGAAAAATTGGACATGAACCAGCAACGTGCGCTTGCAGCCCAGAAAGCCAATTGTATCCTGGGCTGCATAAAAAGAAGTGGGGTGAGCAGGCCATTCTCCCACCCTCCCCCTCTACTCCGCTCTCATGAGACCCCACCAGGAGTACTGCATCCAGCTCTGGGGCCCCCAGTACAAGAAAGATGTGGACCTGTTGGAGAGGGTCCAGAGGAGGTCCATAAAAATTATGAGAGGACTGAAACATCTCTCCTATGAAGAAACGCTGAGAGAGTTCGGATTGTTTAGCCTGGAGAAGAGAAGGCTCTGGGGACAGCTTATTGTGGCCTTTCAATATATATAGAGGGCTTATAAGAAAGATAGAGAGAGACATTTTACCAAGGCCTGTAGTGACAGGATGAGAGGCAACAGTTTTAAACTGAAAGAGAGTAAATTTAGATTGGATATAAGGGAGAAATTTTTTATGATGAGGGTGGGGAGACACTGGAACAGGTTGCCCAGATAAGTTGTGGATGCCCCACCACTGGAAGCACTCAAGCTCAGGTTGGACAGAGCTTTGAGCAACCTGATCTAGTGAAAGATGTCCCTGCCCATGACAGGGGAGTTCTTTACAGGTCCTTTCCAACCCAAAGCATTCTATGATTCTATGCCTAAAAATAATGATCTAAAAAGGGGTGGTGACAACACTGGGGCTTTTTCTCTCATTCTTTAAGACAAATTCCTATGAGGCACTATGTTATCACAGTAAGGAAACACAGGAGAAATATTATCAGAAAGAGAAACAACTTTTCTTGAAGACTTCTGTTTTACAGGCTCTGCTTTCTTACAGAGTTTCTGTTTGGACTCCTGTTCACTGACATTCTCCTTTCCAGCTACCGATTTAAATAAGAACATCTCAAACTTCTGACCTCTCATCCCATCTTATTTCTAAGAAGTAGTTTACAATAAAATTACCTTTTTTTTCAGTCTGCTTTTCTTGTTCTTTTGGAAAGGAGACAATGTCTCTAAATTCTCCTTCTTAAGAAAGATAAATTCTTTTTTTCTTCTATAGTTAAGTGACCTAAAGGCTCTGCAATTCCTTGACAAAAAGGAGACTGTAGGATGACTTTGGCTAGAGGAAGGAATTGTAGGTCTTGGAAACAAAAGAAAAGGAAACCACCAATCAAAGAAAAAATTTTTTTTAAAAGAAATTTTTAATTTGTTATAAGATCAAAACTGGTTATTAACTAAATCTGAAAAATGGTTATCTCTAAGTAGAAGTTGAAAGATGATAAAAAACCAAATGAAGTGTAACAACTTAGAGCAAAATGTCTATGGTGAAACATTCCCAAGAATGTAAGAACATTCTCTACATTGTTTTGTTTTTTTTCCAGGGAAGCTGGCATCCTCCCTGTAGCAAAGAAGTTTTGTGAAAAAGAGAAAAATCCAGCCTTGATTGCTGTATTTCTTACTGAAATGCTGATTGCTGTGTGCTGTAGCCATACTACAGCTCAGAGAACTAGTCTGTTGATAGGTAGTATCACCCTTACACCATACAATAATGTAAATGTTAGTTTTATATTCAGTACTATCCAGACACTCATGCAAAATGTGTCTGCTAAAATACCCTCGGTCATTTCTTCAACTTCGTAACTCTTAGTGCAATGAGGATAATTATAACTCAGCTCAGTGAAGAGAAGAGAAAACACAACAGAAATACAATAGCTGCTAGAAACCAAACTCTTGGCAATAATAAGAAAGAAAGAAAATAAAGCTTGTAGTGTTCATTATGTGACATTTCTTGCAGTGTGGCAAACACACAGTGCAAAGATGGAAAATAGATTCTAGTGAGCCAAACAGTTATCTCCACTCATATTGGAAATAACTGATCTTCCTGCAGGTGATAGCAGAAGCAACTCACTAAAAGCACACCTTTAGAAGAGTATTTGTCAAAAAGAACAGTGAGGAAACATGGCTCTTAAACAGCATGCCTTTCAATACGACAAACTCAGCTGCTTTTCATGGAGCTAGGGAAGAGGGTGTCTGTACACTACAAATATTCCTTTCCTTCTCATGCCTTCCTCATTATAAAGTCCTTAGGAGCAGAACCATCAGTATTTTATGAGTAAGGCCTTTTATCTTTTCCTTTATTCCATTTTATTCTCTATGTATTTCTCCAAGGAACTAGTAAACTGCATATGAAAAATTTGTGCTACTTCTGATAAGGCATTAGTGAGAAGAGTAGTGCCAGAGAAGACAAGAAGAACTCCAAGGTACTTAGGTTGAGGGATACTAGTCAGTTCCTTTAGACATATTATCTGGAAAGATCCAATATAATTAGGAAACAAATGTTCTGCTTTGTCACAGGGAAATTTATATATTACTCACGTGTAAAAACACACAGAGGAAAGATTTACAAAAGGAAAAGACTATATTGCAGAAGACAACATAGTTTTATGTGGCTGACATTTTTTTGACAAAAACTATTCTTATAGAGTTAGACCTTCAGTTTGAAACAAGCAAAAAACTTCCCTTTTGCAGTTGTTTTATCTAAAAAAACTTCCCACACGTCCATTCTTCCAGCAGTTGTTCATGTAAGTAATTCTACAGCTATCTTCACCAGTGGTAGTTTGCTAAAATAATAAAGTGTCATCACAAATTCTTTTTGTTAAAAAGCACTCATTATAATAAAACTAAAATAATTATTTCACTGCCTTACAAGTTTACTTTTTCATTCATGGAATTAAGTAATCTTTTAAGCAGAGGACATGCTTCATCTGTCTTTAGGCAATCCAAGGCAACATGAGATTCAAACAAAGTATTTCAATCTAATGGAACATCTGATGCTGCATTACAATGGAATTCCTACAGAAATGTATACTTGCAGTATCTTCTTTTACATCAAACACTTTTTCATGATCCATGTCTCTAGCAAATACCAACAGAAAGATCTACAGTAGTAGTAAGTCTGATGACCAAAGCAATTATTTTTTAACCCATTGAGAGAAAGGACTGTAAAGTTCAATTACCTGTTGCGTTTGATAGCAGGCAAGTGACCAAGTAACTTACCTGTCTTCCAGCTGCCCAAGTAACACTTCCAAAACTGCAAAATATCTACACTCTCTACAGCTTTTTGTCCACTCAAGAGAACAAATCTCTAGTTAGGATATGTGACAAACTGGGAGGTGAAACAGTGGATAGGGAAGGGGGCTTAGTGTCAGTATAGGTGGGGCAGAGGGAAAATTAGAAGACAAGCTAGAAACTCGAGGAATGTGATCATGGACCAACTGGACCAGTTGTCATAAAGGTAGACTGAAGGAGTAGGCAGGAAGGAGACAAGGTTAAAAAGGACAAGAGAATAATTACAGACATTGAAGAGGGACTGTTGCAAACAGAGGGGCCTGACGATACTAAGATGTTTGTTTCTAGAGAGCAAAGAACAGGAATCTGTAGGAAACTAGGTACAGTGGATTTTACTGACGATGAAATAATTTGTTTTCTGTTTAACACTATACTGCCGTACTAGTTCTGAGGTGTTATAGCAACTGTTTTCCTGATGTTTCTATGACAACGCACTGGCCATTCCTGGTAACTAGTAGTTTTATCAAAGCAAATTCTTTTTATTGTGTTTTATTGTTTAAATTATAACAGAATGCATACATCTGGACATTTACTGTATCAATTTCTTCTGTCCTGTATCCATGATGAATCATGTCTAATAATGAAGAGTATTTTATTTTGGAAAACATGTTACTGTAAACAGAGAGTAAGGTACAAAAATCACAATCATCAAAGAAAAAGATAGAAGATCCACTAAATCACCTAATGCATTGCACTGCTAATGTACCATCAGTCCCTGCAAGATCTGATAGCATTTTGTTCAGAGCAGTAATAATAGTCCTGAGCAAATCAGGACTGTAACTCCTTAGAAAGTTAGACCAGAGATTAAGAGATTTCTCTCTGTCAGGAAATTTTATACCCCTCACTCTAATTTTTGCTGCCCTTTGTTTCAGTCCATTATTCCTAATCCACCTTCATTTATCACCCTAAATCATTACACTTTCTCCTTGGAGTTTAGTCTCCTGAATATTTGTAGTTGCTATGAAATTTTATTCTTCCCTTAAGATTAACCCCTCAGAAGTCATTGTTTCTACTCTCTGATAGTGATTGTTTTCTTGTACTCTGAAATCTGTCTAAATTGTCAGTATCATTCTGGAAAGTGGTTCTAATGACCAAAAAGAATATTTCAGCTGAAAAAGATATTTTTAGTTCTGTGTTAGAAATAGTCCAGTGAAGAGCCATCAGGGTGACTAAGGGACTGGAGCATCTCTCATACGGAGAAAGGCTGAGAGAGATGAGATTGCTTGAGAAGGGGATTGAACCAGATGACCTCCAGAGATCCCTTCCAACCTCAACAGTTCTCTGATTCTGTGATTCTATACCTTTATAGAAGACCAAAAGCATGCTGTCCTTTTCCTAATACAAATATGCACATTACCTTGAAGACTTTTTCATGTTTCTTCTTTCCAAGATTTCATTCTTATTTTCATACTGAATATCAGTGATTTAGAATAGATAATTATGTCCTAATGTCTTGTTTTCTGGACAAATCTTATGTTGCTTTCTTCTCTAATCTACTGCATTTCTTTTTATTGTGTTGTTGTTTCATTGACATTTACAATGTATTTTAAATTATCATCAACAAATTTTTATGATAATTTTCTACTTCACATTTAAAAACTGAACTCCATTTCTCAGCAGTGAATCAGGAGACATCTTATAATGTTCTTCCAAGAACTGCCAGCTGAGACTAGAGAAAGGGCAGGAGGCAATGAGTTCCATGTCATCTTTTGTACATTCCTGATCTTTGGTTGTTCTAGGACCTGAATGACAATGTGCACACAAAGAAACATTTAAATATTTTCTTTGGCAGCTGCAAGAAAGATCATGTTAATAAGAGATCCACAGCATGAGAGAAGAACATGCTTCTTAGCAGAGATATTTGCTACTTTCTTATTCTGTAAAATGCATACAGTCAGTTGGCAGATCTACTAGTTCTTTGTCTTCTCTCTCTCTAACCATTTTCTTGACATTTAAAATAGGGAAAATATCACGTACTGTTTTTACTGTGTATATATTTGAAAAACTCATAACTACTTGACACACAATGTTTTGCAAAGAGGCATTCATTCTTCTTTGTGATTTGGAACTAGCTTCTATGTATATTTATTTCTGTATTAATCTTCCCCACTAACATATTGTTTAATTTTTTAAGAGTCTGAAGCTTGATATTACTTTTTATGTTCCTACTTATCTAAACTGGCATCTGTTGTCCTTTTATCTTGTCAGACTTCTCTGGGATACATTTCAGTTAAGGTCTTTCCAGCTATTTCTGGAATCTAAGTTGAAGCCTCCTGAAAAATCTTGTAATGTATTCTATTTAAAATCAATGACAATGAAAATATTAATGTTTGGAGACTCCTACTGTGTTAAAAGCATCTGGATAAAAATGATTTATTTTCTTTCTAGTATTTTACTTGTTATTCTTTCCCATATGCATTTGTCTGCTCTTTCTCTAGCTTGTGAAAATAAACATCTGTACTACCGGAAACAGGGGTGCTTTTCATACTTCAGAGTTTGTCCCATACAGATAGTGACTCCATAACAGGAAAAGGCATGTGTCCATTCAAGCTCCTTCTGGACCCTAGTTTCCACAGAGGGATACTTGGACACATTTTCCAGAGGGTAATCATAGTACGTTCCAAAAAATCCTTCATCTTCTCTTCAAGCTGGTCTGTAAGTTGCCTGATATACACCATGATACACATTGTGATATATTTACTTGACACCATGCCCTTGCCTTCTCCCTGGACAATATTTTACCCAGTCCTCTCTAGCTGACCATAAAATATATCAACTTAGCTTTCAGCCATAGTTTTTTTCATATCCAGCCTGTCTTTACTGCCAGTTATTATTCTGTCTCACTCTCCCCCCTTTCCAATGATTTCTCTTTCACCTCTAATCTTTAGTAGTATGTATTTGTTGCCTCCCTTGACATTGCCTTCTTCAGAAGCATCAAAAGCAGCTCACGTAAACACAGATACACTTAGGCTTTTTAAGGCATTGATAAAGCTTATTAGAAGAGATTTATACTTATTTAAAAACTCTCTCAAAATAAAAATGCAGTATTTATTATGTCAAACCGATCTGAGAACGGACTGCTGTCTCCCAAATATCCACCAGTGAGAAATCATCATCAATGTGTGGTTTCCCTGGGTTCCAGAGCAGTAAATACTTTATCAGTGCTGTCCAGGGAGAAAATACGACAAAGAATTTTCTGATGCTAAAAGCCTGATATAAAGGTAAAGAATGAGGAGAACAGAAAAGTCAGACTGAAAGAATTTGAACAAATTTAGCTATTCAAACAAAATTAATTCTAGAAGATCAGGTACAAAGCAATGTATTTAGGAACAGCTAATGCAAGCTAATGGAGGATGTATTCTGGAAGTCCCTAATTAGCCATGCAATTGAACATCCATTGCTACGGCAATGCCATAGCCATGTGACTAAATGTCATACTTACTTTGAAGCAGTGAGAAAGAGTACCAATTTCATCATTATAAGTGTCACTGATGAGATAGCATGGAAAAATGTTCTGGAGTTGACATTTTCAAAAAAGATGCTAAGAAACAGGAGAAGGTGGAGAAAAAATGGGAGGAAACTTTTTGTTGATAAATATAAGTTGTTCTGTCTGGCATATTAAAAGCAAATTTATAAGAAGATTCATTGCATTGTCCAAATGCGTCCATGACCAGAAACCTCTAATACTAAACAGTTTTTGCTCAAAATACAAAAGGTAACAGTGAATACAGCTGTCGTGGTTTAACTCAGTCAGCAACTAAGTAACGCACAGCTGCTCACTCACTCCCTCCTGGTGGGATGGGGGAGAGAATCGAAAGAGTAAAAGTGAGAAAATTTGTGAATTAAGATAAAGACAGTTTTAAAAGTAAAGCAAAAACTGTGCACGCAAGCAAAGCAAAACAAGGAATTCATTCACTACTTTCCATCGACAGGCAGGTGTTCATTCATTTCCAGGAAAGCGGGGCTCCATCATGCCTAACGGTTACTTGGGAAGACAAACGCAGTCACTCTGAATGTCCCCCCCTTCCTTCTTCTTCCCCCAGCTTTATATGCTGAGCATGACATCATATGGTATGGAACATCCCTTTGGTCAGTTGGGGTCAGCTGTCCCAGCTGTGTCCCCTCCCAACTTCTTGTGCACCCCCAGCCTACTTGCTGGTGGGGTGGTGTGAGAAGCAGAAAAGGCCTTGATGCTGTGTAAGCACTGCTCAGCAATAATGAAAACATCTCTGCGTTATCAACACTGTTGTCGCACAAATCCAAAACATAGCCTCATGCCAGCTACTATGAAGAAAGTTATCTCTATCCAAGCCAAAATCAGCACATCAGCAAACCAAAAGGGAAGCACAAATAATCACTTCGATAATAATAACAAACTCGAGAAGTCCTTGGGTTTTTGTATCTGCAAAATCATCATCAAGCTTTGTGTATATGTATATTGTGAAGTAGAGTTTAGTGGTTCCATGCTTCTTTTGGGAGCGCTGTGAGGTGTCTCTCTGGATGTTCACAGTCAGCTGCTCTCATACTGAATGTGATGAGAAAGCACAGAGGTTTAGCCTGAAGAATTAAAAACAGGGCAAAGCAAACAAACAACAAACAACATACAAGTGACATACATCTGAGAGTATGGAATTAGACCATTTAGTTCTGAGTCACACCTTGATAGTAGCATTTACTGCGAGTGAGGATTTGATTGTGCTTTGACTATGTTGAGCTTGGACTGCCAAGTAGAGGGAATGACAAATACACAGGTATTTCGGTTCTGTTTTATTCTGCTCATTCCATGATGAGTTTTCCATCTTCCCTCTATATTCACTTCCCATTATCTCTGACTGCAACACTATATGCTCTACATGTTTCTGTATTTGAAGGCTCATATTGCTTTGGTATTATTTTGATTTTTATATTTCTTTCTCATTTACAGATTTCACTACAAATTTTACTCTTTGTTTTCCATATCTTTTTGAAAATCTAGTCTGTCTGTCAGCCTGAATGTCTTACTTACTGGCTCCCATGCTTGTCATCTCCCATCTCTCACTGTATCTTTCTCCATCTGTCTTACATGATACCTCTTGTTCCATACAAAACAAAATAAAACTGAGATTGTGTTATGTGCCCAGGAAGCACGTTATGATGTTTTTCCTCTAAGTAATTTTGCACAGAACTTCATTTTTTTCTTCCAAACAGTAGAAACTACCACATTTCTAAAACAGGCAGCAAATGATCATGTGAAAAGATTTTTTTTTTAAAGAATACTAGCCCTAAAGATAGATTTATTTGTCTGCAGCCATGCTTATGGGTGGAGAATAGAACCTGGAGAATGCACTTATTTCTGTTCTTGCCATAACATTACAAGCAGTTAGAGGGCCTGCAAGTCAGACAACATTACTGAACCTAGCAGTCTGGTGTATGTCAAAAAAATGGAAATTAGCAGCCAGAGGTAGTAACTAGCAGCTTAGGGCAAAAATGTCAATGTAAGGTGAATAACAGTGATGAACAAAAATACATTCATAACATTCACCTAGCAGTCATCTACATACAAAGTTGAACTATCATTCTTGTTAATATCCCAGTTCAGAAGTTGAAGCATTTGTTTCTCCTTTTGTGTTGGGCATGTGTTCAATCCCTTGTGGAATCAGCAGCACTTAGAATTTGGTTATTGTGTTTTGCTTAAAAAAGATGAACTCAAGAATATGCTTGGAAGATACGATTGAACTGAGGTCTAAGGCTTAATTCACAAGACTCTCTGAAGAGTCTCACTGACTATTAAAAATCACAGAATCATAGAATCGTCTTGGTTGGAAAGGACCTTTAAGATCATCGAGTCCAACCATTAGCCTAACACTACCAAGTCAACCACTAAACAATATCCCCAAACAATATCCCCAAGCACCACATCTACTCGTCTTTTAAATACCTTCAGGGATGGTGACTCCATCACTTCCCTGGGCAGCCTGTTCCACTGCTTGGTAACCCTTTCCATGAAGAAATTTTTCCTAATATCCAATCTAAACCTCCCCTGGTGCAATTTGAGGCCGTTTCCTCTCGTCCTATTGCTTGTTACCTGGGAGAAGAGACTAGCACTAGTAATGGTAGGCATTACTCTGATAATGGTAGACTGTATGCATGTCTCAATTGTGTCTGTGTGTAAGTTAAGCAGAAAAAAATAATCTGGATGCTCTGAAGTGAAGAATTGTCAAAGCAGAAGAGATTGTGTACAGGAAAGAAAAGAAATTTTTATTGAAATAGAAGAAAAAGGAAGATTGTAAAAGCAAGGCCACCACTACATAAATCAATGGAGACTAATTTTGAGATCTAGTTCACAACCACATCTAAGAAAAATATGGAATGGAATGCTATCTTTCCATGAGACTAATTTTTTTTTTTTTGCTACATAATTTTATATTAATCTCTGAGAATGTGAAGTTTGTTTTACTCTCTGCCAAGACTGTGAAACAAAAAGGAAAGCTTTTATAACTTTATAGCATCTGAGACCGTGTGAGGTCTTCAATAAGTTTGAAAAACATGCAAAAGATGGATTCTCAAGTTAAGCAAGTTTGGAAAGACATTGCAGTATTGTTCATGAATCCTAAAGTGACTTGTCACATGTGCCACAGTATCTTTGAGTTTAAATTTGATACCCTGATTAAGTAGAATTCTCAGTTTTGCATGTCTTAAATGGGTATACTATGCTATATTATTACTATTGCTTCCAAAAAGCACTAGTAATTCTGTTAGATTCTTCAATCTTCTTGCTGTAAATTAGAACTAGGCAAATCAAGGGGGATGGAAAAGTTCCTTTAAAAAAAAACAAGCAACAAGACACATGATTTTTCTCTTCCTCTCCTATAGGTTTTATTTCTGAAAATACTCTAATGACAAAATTTCACCAGTAAAAATTTTTAAAGTCAGTGTGTTCTTATAGGAAGCTTTTTGCAAGAATTCCATTTTAAATTAACATGAACAGTGTATGTGTCAGAAATGGTTTATGCTTAACCAACCATTGCACAAAACTATTTATCTGCTCAATCATCATAGCTATGAAATAGAAATTAAGCTTTGAAACATCACAATCAATGCAAAAGAGGTAAAACATAAAATAGAGAGTAATTCCCCAAAGTCATGCTCTGGCCTTAAATACATTACGTAAGAAGAAAGAACCTGAAAACTAATTGCATCTATTATTTCTTGTGAATTCTTAGTGCGACTCCATCAGCTCTAAACCTTTCTCCAGGTATGCAGCTCCATCTTTTCATCTGGTTTTTGTTGTTCATTATTTTTCTAGTTAGTTAACAAAGATATCAGCTATTAAATTCTATGTTGAATGTACCAGTTAATTTGAAATGCCTGAGAATACAACCTAAATTAAGACAATGTTCACTGTGGGGCAAAGATGCCTGTTTTTACTGCCCTTCCAACTATATGTTTTATATATTTGAAAAACTAGTTTACAACTGCAGCAATATAAAACTCATGGTAATAAAAACTTTAAGGCTTACAAAATGTCATAAAAAGCTCATGGACTATTTCTAGAAAAATAATGAATTATTTATGAAGCAACTTTCAGAATTAGGATTTCTGTCCTGCTTTCATTTATATTATGTGTCTCAGGGTCATCAGTTTCAGTGTATTTTGACTTATGAATGATAATATTTTACTTTTGCACTAGAAAGTAATAAACTTTGAGCACAGTGTCAAATAAAAGGAAGCCAACCATTTATACCATATATGTAAGATATGCTTATTAGTTAAAAATAGACATTTAAAAAGAGGAAAATTTTAAGTGTCCATAGCTTCAAGTCAGCTTAAAATTTATCAGAGCTTTACTAAATTATTTATTCCGGTTTCATCTGATAATGAAAGTTGAATAAACAATTTGCAGCTAATAATTTTTTTCCTAGCTAAATCATCCTCTTCTTCTGTTTGAAAATTGAGTAACAATATGTGGGTTTTTGTTGTGGGTTGATCTTGACTGGATGCCAGGTGCTCACCAAACCACTCTATCACTCACCTTCCTCAACTGTACAGGGAAGAGAAAATATGACAAAAGGCTCGTGGGCCAAAATAGGACAGGGAGATCACACAGCAATTACCATCATGGGCAAAACAGACTTAATTTAGAGAAATTAATTTAATTTATTGTTAATCAAATCAGAGTAGGATAATGAGAAAGAAGAACAAATCTTAAAACACCTTCTCCCCATGCCTCCTTCTTCCCAAGCTCAACTTCACTCCTGATTTCTCTATCTCCTCCCTCCAAGCAGCACAGGGGGATGGGGAATGGGGGTTGTGGTCAGTTCATAGCACATTGTCTCTGCTGCTCCTTCCTTCTCATGGTTTTCCCCTGTTCTAGTGTGGGCTCCTTCCCCTGGGTTAAAGTCCTTCATTAACTGCTCCAACGTGAGTCCTTCCCACGGGCTACAGTTCTTCAAGTACTGCTCCAGCATGGGTTCTTTCCACAGGGCATAGTACTTCAGGAATGGACCGCTCCAGCATGAGTCCCCCATGGGGTCACAGGTCCTGCCAGGAGCCTGTTCCTGTGCAGATCTCCACCAGCTGCAGCCTCTTTTGGGGCAAATCCACCTGCTCTGGCATGGGATCCTTCACAGGCTGCAAGTGGATATCTGCTCCACCTTGGACCTCCATGGGCTGTGGGGACACAACATGCATCACCGTGGTCTTCATCATGGACTGCAGGGGAATCTCTGCTCCAGTGCCTGGAACATCTCCTTCTTCTTCACTGCCCTTGGTTTCTGCAGGGCTATTTGTCTCACATGTTCTTACTACTGTCTCCCAGCTGCTGTGCAGCATTTCTCCCCCTTCTTAAATATGTTATCACAGAGGTGCTACCACCGTTGCTGATTGGCTCAGCTTCGGCCAGTGGCATGTCTGTCTTTGAGTCAGCTGGCATTGACTCTGACAGACACAGGGGCAGCTTCTAGCATCTTCTCATAGAAACCACCTCTGCAGCCCCCCCCATGACCAAACCTTGCCACATAAACCCAATACAGATGCCCAGCCCCATGCTCTGCAGGGATACAGCAAGTCACATGTAGGACTGTCTCTTCCCCTCTGGGTAATTTTTTTTTAATCATTTTATTTAATGATAATAAAATTATTTAAATGTTGTATCATTTTATTTTAATGATAATTAGAATTATCGTTAAAAGACACATTCATCGCACAATCTATAATCTTCACAAACTTAACTTATACCAACAAAAGAATTCCCCTCTCCAAAATCAAAATAACATAATCACAACACTGACAAAGGTGGACAAATTATACACAATCCACCCCTCGTTCCTTCACCACATTTACAATAAAAATTGCTCACAATTATTATGCTCTCTAGCAATGTTCAGTCCATGTTTTGCTTGTTAGCTCTCCATTTACTACCCTTATCTCTAACTCCTCATGCCTGCCATTGGGCGCAAAAAAGGATTGTGGTCTGTTGACTTTGGCTGGCTGCCGGGTGCTTGCCAAACTGTTCTGTCACTCCTGTCTAAGATGTAAAAAAACTCATGAGTCAAGATAAAGGTAGTTTAATAAAGAAGAGCAAAGGCCATATGTGAAAGCAAAGGAAAACAAGATATATTCTCTACTTCCTATCATTAGGCAATGTCCAGCCACTTCCTGGGAAGCAGAGCCTCAGTATGCGTAGCAGTTGCTCCAGAAGACAAATGTCTTAACAGTGAATGCCCCCTCCCCTCCTCCTTTCTCTTAGCTTTTATTGCTGAGCATGACATCATATGATATGGAGTATCTCTCTGGCCAGCTTGGGTCAGCTGTTCTGGCTATGTCCCCTCCCAAACTCTTGCTCACTCCCAGCCTACTGGCCTTTGTAGAGCAAGTTTGGAGAGACAGCCTTGATGGTGTGTGTGTGCTGTTAATAACACTGCTCTAGCTACAAATACAAAGCACAGCATTATGAGGACTGCTACGGGGAAAGTCAGCTCCATCCCTGCCACATCCAATACAGTTCCCTACTAAGAAAAATAAAGGGTTGCGTGCAAGTAACTTCCATCACATCAGTACATGAATAGAAACAGCAGAGTTTCTGTGGACTAAAATACTAGTACCTCACATACTGTTGGACAGGTCAATCCTTACAGCCTAGACATGCACTTTAAAAACTGTAGTTCTTTAGCAGAGCTGTAACACCAACAACTGCAAGAATACCCCCATCAGACACAGGCCAAAGACTAAAAACAGATCTAAAAGGCACGTTCATCGCTGAAATGTTAGCGTCTCCATGTATGAAGTTTTCAAGTTGTGTTTTTGAACCATCTGAAGGAAGTTAGTGAAAGACTGGGGGATAAGGGAAGCCTAAACTGGAGGACAAACAGTGCTTCTCAGTGTTTATAAGCTGAAAGAACAAACTCATCAGCTTTGCAGTGGGAGGGGAAGGAGGGTTTCTGTTTGCATTTTAGTATAGACGTGTATCTCAGATCTTCTGTCTGGACTTCCCTTACAGAAAATGGGGAGCAATTACAACTTCTACAGTACAACCCACTTCATTCTAAGGGGGGTGACTACATTTGGTCAGATGAACTATGTAACAGATGCACATATTTCTCTCAGTTGAACAGAAATGGAGCTTAGGGCAACCACCCCAACTGAAGAAGTTTAAAGCCAAGCGAGATGAATCCTGCCTGGGGTCTTCGCCTTCAGAATACACAGGAACTCCTAAGTTTGTCTTTCAGGATCCGATCAAAATTCTTTTCTAATAGTCTCCAGCAATTGTGCAAACTGTAACATATGGTAATGAACCATGAATTGCTGACTTCTATTGAGTTATTGCACATATAAAAAACATATTGTTTTACATTTCTGGAAAAATCAATGCTTAAGATCTATTCAAATAATAAAGCATTTTGGTAACAAAACAATGAAGATAAATCATTGAAAAGTGTAAATTTTACAGGATGTATATAAAACATTCCTAGTATGAGTTGGCTAAGGACAAACCCAGCTCTTCAGAATTCCCCATAGTTTATCGAATATCTCTGGCCAAAATATTTTTTTGTACTCAAAACATTCTGGCCTATCAGTCTCAGTGAGAAAATAACGGATTATACAACACTGAACAAAATGCAGGAGGAAGTTGAATTGTCTAGCTCAAACACTGAATTCTATGATTTCTAGTTAATGTTGCAGTAATTTACCTAAGTCAAGGTAGGCATTGTAAAGCCATTATCAGAAATGGAAGGGAGGAAAAAAAAATATTCAACTTGCCATCGACCCAAATCTCCAGATTGCTTTCTGTGGAGCTTCTCTCCAGCCTCTTGTCCCCCAATTTGTATGTATAACCAGGACTACCCAATCCCAGGTGGAGAATCTGGCACTTGCTCTTGTTAAATTTCATATGGTTGGTGACTGCCCAGCTCTAGTCTATCCAGATCTCTCTATAAAGCCTCTCTACCCTTGAGGGAGTCCACAGTTCCTCCTAGTTTTGTATCGTTGGCAAACTTACTTCATGTACATTTGATTCCTGTGCCCAGATCGTTTATAAAGGAAAGGGAAATAATAAGGGAATAAAAGAAGGCAAATAAAACTTTTTGCGTGATAAATATTGGTTTTAAATGCCATGAAAAGTGAAATGTTTGGTCCTTCGGTTAGAGAAAACGAATACAGATAATTTATAAATTTAATTACTGGTGACGTTAATTGCATTTAAAATAACATTGACTGTAATTCATTTCTTCAGTTATTTCAGTATACCTTTGCATGTACATGCTACTTCGAATCACAAATAAGTCTTTACTATGACATTTTTTTACTGCTATGAAGGATGGGACAATCAATGCCAAAAGTTCTGTGTCAAACTAAGGTTAGCTTGGTATATTTACATATTTATTCCTGAAATGAGAGAACCAAATACCATATAGAGTAGGCAAGACATTCTTCCAGGAAACTCAGACCAATATGAGTATCCAGTTCCCAAGAAAAGAAATCTCAAAAAATTGACTTGAACCAGTGTGACAGACAGAGTTTGTATGCCTTAAACAACTTGTTTGACAACTCTGGCTGGAGGAGGGGATGGGTGCTACAGATGCCTGCAAGTCTGGCAAGAGATAAGGCCCTTGGGAACAGAGCAATACCTTTGCTGTGCCTTAATTGGTGTGATTTACAACTCTGGCTGGAGGAAGAGATAAGTCCTGAAGAGGTAGGATGGTATCTTTTCCTTGGGGCCAGCCTACATGTGCAACAACTTTGCAACATGAAGACATCAACCACGCTTGTGCAGAAGCTGGGTCATACAGAGGACACCACAATTAGGGGGGAATCACGACCACCAGACACCCCTTGGGGGACCACTGACTCATTTTGAGAACAATCTAAGACTACAAATGTGCAGGCGTCCCTATTGGCATGAGAAGCGAGCAAAGGGGGGAGACAAGAGGGATGTTACCACCCTCTCCTATCTCGCATGCAAATGACCTAAAGTATTTAGAACTTCTCACTTGGGATGCTAGCGCACTCCTGCCCGCCACCTGAGGACCAATCCTGCAAGCGATTTACCAGAGGAGCAACTCTGCAAGCAATTTACCAACTCTACAAACAACTTGCATCGCTGGATCCAAGGGTGGTGATATCTCTTTTCCTCTCTCTTATATTCTCTATCCTCTTTTTCCTTTTCTTTTTCTCTCTTTTCTCAATGCCTTTAGAAACCCAAGACACTTATGACCATGCTACCTTCCCTGTATTAATAAATTGTTCTTAATTTCATACCAGTTATTTGGTATCGTTTCACCTTCACAGAATCAACCAGGTTGGAAGAGACCTCAGGGATCATCGAGTCCAACCGTTGCCCTGACACCACCCTGTCAACTAGACCATGGCACTAAGTGCCATGTCCAGTCTTTTCTTAAACACATCCAGAGATGGTGACTCCACCACCTCCCTGGGCAGCCCATTCCAATGTCTAATAACCCTTTCTGTAAAGAAATTCTTCCTGATGTCCAACCTGAACCTCCCCTGGTGAAGCTTGAGGCTGTGTCCTCTTGTCCTATCGCTAGTTACCCGGGAGAAGAGGCCAACTCCCACTCCACTACAACCTCCCTTCAGGTAGTTGTAGACTGCAATAAGGTCACCTCGGAGCCTCCTCTTCTCCAGGCTAAACAACCCCAGCTCCCTCAGCCGTTCCTCGTAGGACAGACCCTCCAGACCCTTCACCAGCTTGGTCGCCCTCCTCTGGACTCGCTCCAATACCTCAACATCTTTCTTGAAGTGCGGGGCCCAGAACTGGACAAGGTGCGGCCTCACCAGGGCCGAGTACAGAGGGACGATCACTTCCCTAGACCAGCTGGCTACACTATTCCTCATAGAGGCCAGGATGCCATTGGCCTTCTTGGCCACCTGGGCACACTGCTGGCTCATGTTTAGCCGGCTGTCGATCAACACCCCCAGGTCTCTTTCCACTGGGCTGCTTTCTAACCACTCTTCCCCCAGCCTGTAGTGCTGCATGGGGTTGTTGTGGCTGAAGTGTAAGACCCGGCACTTGTTCTTGTTGAACCTCATGCCGTTGGTCTCGGCCCATCTATCTAACCTGTCCAGATCCCTCTGTAGGGCCTTCCTACCCTCTAGCAGATCAACACTCCCACCCAGCTTGGTGTCATCTGCAAATTTGCTGAGGGTGCATTCAATCCCTACATCTAGATCATCTATAAAGATATTGAACAGCACCGGCCCCAGAACTGAGCCCTGGGGAACACCACTAGTGACCGGCCGCCAGTTGGACTTTGCCCCATTCACCACCACTATCTGGGCTCGGCCATCCAGACAGTTTTTAACCCATTGAAGAGTCCACCCATCCAAGCCCCGGGTAGCCAGTTTGTCTAGGAGGATGCTGTGGGAGACAGTGTCAAATGCCTTACTGAAGTCTAGATAGACTACATCCACAGCCCTGCCCTCATCTACTAAGCGGGTCACTTTGTCATAGAAGGAGACCAGGTTGGTCAAGCAGGACCTGCCTTTCATGAATCCATGTTGGCTGGCCCCGATGCCCCGATTGTCCTGCATGTGCCGTGTAATGGCACTCAGGATGATCTGTTCCATCACCTTGCCTGGCACCGAGGTCAGGCTGACAGGCCTATAGTTCCCTGGATCGTCCTTCCGACCCTTCTTGTAGATGGGCGTTACATTTGCTAATTTCCAGTCAGCTGGAACTTCTCCAGTTAACCAGGACTGCCGGTAGATAATCGAGAGTGGTTTGGCAAGTTCGTTTGCCAGTTCCTTCATTAATCTGGGGTGAATCCCATCCGGGCCCATAGCCTTGTGGGTGTCCAACTGGCACAGCAGGTCACTAACCATCTCCTCCTGGATCCTGGGAGGTTCACACAGCCCCCCGTCCCTAACTTCAGGCTCTGGGGGCCGAGTCTCCTGAGGACAACCGGTCTTGACATTAAAGACTGAGGCAAAGAAGGCATTGAGCACCTCTGCCTTTTCCTCATCCCCTGACACTACACTACCCTCCTCATTCAGCAAGTGGTGGAGGCTCTCCTTGACCCTCCTTTTGCTGTTGATGTATTTGTAAAAGCTTTTTTTGTTGTCTTTGACTGTAGCAGCCAAATCGAGCTCTAATTGAGCCTTGGCCCTTCTAATCTTCTCCCTACACGACCTGGCAACATCCCTATAGACCTCCCAAGTTACCCGACCCTTCTTCCAGAGCAAGTAGGTTCTCTTTTTTTCCTTAAGTTCTAGCCTACGTTCTCTGTTTAACCAGACTGGTCTTTTTCCCCGACGGCTTGCCTTCCTACAGACTGGGACAGCCTGCTCCTGAATATTTAGCAATTCCCTTTTGAAGCATGTCCAGCCTTCCTGGACTCCTTTGCCCTTCAGGACCGATTGCCAAGGGACTCAGTCCACCAGCCTCTTAAACAGGCTAAAGTCAGCCCGCCAGAAATCTAAGGCAGAAGTTCTTGCCCCTCCTTACTTCCCCCACTATCGAAAACTCTAACATTTCGTGGTCGCTACTCCCAAGACGGCCACCGACCCTCACATCTCCCACTAGTCCTTCTCTGTTCACAAACAACAGGTCAAGCAGGGCCCCTCCTCTAGTCGGCTCATTTACCACTTGCATAAGGAAGTTGTCCTCCACACATTCGAGGAATCTCCTAGATTTCTTCCTCTCTGCCATGTTGTATTTCCAGCAGACATCCGGCAAGTTGAAGTCGCCCACGAGTACAAGGGCTGGCGACCGGGCGGCTTCCGACAGCCGCTTGTAAAACGCCTCATCCGCCTGCTCATCCTGGTTGGGTGGTCTATAACAGACTCCCACCTTAATGTCCGCCCTGCTGACCTTCCCCCTGATCTTCACCCATAAACATTCAACCTTGTCATCCTCACCATCTTCCTCAATTTCAACACAGTCCAAGCACTCCCTAACATACAGCGCTACCCCACCGCCTCTCCTGCTTCGCCTGTCCCTCTTAAAGAGCCTATAGCCATCCATAGTTGCACTCCAGTCATGAGAGTCATCCCACCACGTTTCTGTGATGGCAACCACATCATAACCTTCCTGCTGTACAGTGGCCTCTAGCTCTTCCTGTTTGTTGCCCATACTGCGTGCATTGGTGTAAACACACTTCAACTGGGCTAGGGGCCTTGCCCCCGACGCAGGCCTGTCACCCCTAGGTTCATTTGTGGCTGCCCTGGTCTTATCCCCCTCCCCCATCAAACCTAGTTTAAAGACCTCTTGATCAGCCCTGCCAACTTCTGGGCCATAACCCTTTTCCCCTTCTGATTCAGCTGTTCCCCATCCGGCATAAGCAGGCCCGGTGCCATGAAAGCCGCCCCGTGGTCAACAAACCCAAAATCCCACCTACGGCACCAGTCTCTTAGCCACATATTAATCTGTTGTACTTTCATAGTCTTTTCCCTATTTTCACCAAACACCGAAGGAATTGAAGAGAATATAACCTGCGCACCTACCCCCTTTACCAAACGCCCCAGGGCCCTGAAGTCCCTTTTGATTGCCCTGGGACTTCTCTCTTCAATCTCGTCCCTACCCACCTGGAATACTAATAGTGGGTAGTAGTCAGAGGGCCTCACCAGTTGAGGAATCCTCCTGGCAACATCCCTTACCCGAGCCCCAGGGAGGCAGCAGACTTCCCTGTGAGTCGGGTCTGGCCTGCGTATGGGGCCCTCCGTTCCCCTTAGCAGGGAGTCGCCTATAACAATTACTTTTCTTTTCTCCTTTTTGGAGCTGGTTGTAACCCTCTTACTCGGTTGCTTCTGTTTACGTAGTCCCGCAGAGGGTCTTTCACCTAGATTTTTATCTTCCTGACACTCAGGAAGACGCTCAGGCTCCAGCACCTCATACCTATTCTGCAGGGGGACGTGGGGAGGGGAGGAAGGTCAGGATGGGATTTGCCTGCCACCCTGAGCAGGGACCTGCCTCCATTCCCCCCCATCCCCTAGGTCTCCTCCTGCTCCTTGTGGAGGAGGAAGAGGATCCTCCACTACCCAGGGAGCATTAGGCCCGTCCATTTTCCCTAGGACAGGCAGGGAACAGCACTGCCTGCCATCCTCTTCCTGGGATGCTTTTGTACTCCTTAACCTTTCCACCTCCTCCTTGAGCTGGGCCACCAAGGAGATCAGGTCGTCGACCTGTTCGCACCTCACACAGGTGAGGTCTCCGTTACCCTCGAGTGCCACGGCCAGGCTCTGGCACTCCCTGCAGCCTGACACCTGCACCTCCGCATGCTTCTGCGGCAGGTCCGTTTGGGTTGCCGTGTCTTTTCTGGCACCGGCAAGGGACTTAGGGCCCCGCCGAGTGGAAACCATACCTGCTCGCCTGCCCTGCCTGCAAGAACTGCTGCGCAAACTGCCACGCCCCTGTTTGCGTGCTCCGGGTCTCTCGCGCTCCCCAGGAGCTCTTCAAATCTCCCACGGTGCCTCCGGCTACGCCCCCTCCTCTCCTGGGACGGGACTCGGGGGCTGCTGCTTGGGTGGCCCTGAGTAAGGAACCCGCCTGGTACAGCCCGATCTCACCCTCGCCCACACCCACCTCAGTTGCTATCGCTGTCACCACTGCTGCCGACTGACAGCAGAAGATTCACAGCTCCTTGGCGCCTTCCTCTCCTTGTGCACTGGGAGGGAGTCAGCACCCTGCCCAAAGAGCTGCAAATGGCTGTGCCCTCCCCCGCCCTGGGACACACCCAGTCACTGCTTACTCACCCTCTCCCCTCTGGGCAGGGACCTTAATTTACTCCAAGGGATTTATGAACTAGTTGCGACCAGGTCGTAACAACCAGAGAGTAAAACTTCTTTCTTCTACTCACTTAAATTAGTTTTTTACATGGAAGCTCTGAGGTAATCAAAAATCTTTCCAGGAATAACACCTTTCCAAGCTTAATAAGCTATTCATACACCCACTAAAAGAGTTAAATGTAATAGCTCTAAATGATGATGCCTGTTAGAATCATGCATTCTGACTACAGCTTGTCAAAGAACATTTCAAATAGTGTTAAACTGCAATGTCCTTTTACTCTGATTCATTAAAGGGGTTGTTGAGTCATAAAATGGACATGCACATAGTATGGTATTCCATGGATCTGCATTAAAGTATCGATCCATCTCCATTATAAAAAACAAGTAGAAATATATCCTGAATTTCATATGGAGACACAAACACCATAATCATGAACAAAGCTACATTTTCTTTTCATATCTCCCCTCAGGATTACAAATTATGTTTCTGTCCTTCCACATTGATGAATTACTAGAACACACTATATCAAGTACAACTGGAAAATTCTTACAATTTGTTCGATTTGATTTTATTCTAAATTTTGAGTTCCCTTTCACCCCTGAATATTTCAAAGTATGGAGCCCAGAAAATCAGTCAAGACATCACCATTTGGAAGTTTGTATAACGTAGGATCTGTCAACTTTACTTTGCTCTAACACTCTATGTGATTTCCACTACAACTATGGAATCTGAAATCCACAAACTGTACAAATTTACTCTGCAATTTTGTAACACCCTGTAATTACTTTAGACTAAGTCATCAATGACTGCAGATCAGGTCTCCAAAATACTTCTTTTTTAAATCCTGGCAGGCACATGGAAATTTGTTTGCAGTATAGCAGCTTAGGCTTTAGATAGGGTTTTCCAAAATCTGCATATTCTGTCACTAGTACTTCACTCTTTGATACTACCAAAATTTCTCTAAGACATCACTAACGAATTCTAATGACACTGTCAACCTGTTGCATATAACCGACAGTTTTAACCTTTATGATCTGAGAAACATTCAATAGTTCTTCCCATACCACTTCCCAATAGTATCTATTTTCATGTTTCTGGATGATGTGTTTCAGACAGCTTCCTGCATGCCAGGTTATTCAAAGCTGCAGTATAACCCACAGTTATATACAGAATAATATGACATAGATTTCACTAGCTGACATCGGAGCTTCATCTATTTTTAGATGTTCTGAAATTATTTGTCAACCAAGAATATTTCATTAGATAGCTGCTATGCAGTCATGATACTCTTCATTATATGAAAGTATATAAAAGTAACACTAAAGTTCAGGCTATACACATTTTAGGCACATTTGTACAATTGGGTACAAAGACATTTTTAATTATTCCAACATACCTAATTCATGTGGCAATTTAGCCCTGTAAACACTACGGCTACATTTGAATAGCAATGTGCTAAAGTCTGTAAGTCCAATCTAGAAGGAAAGCTTACAAGAGCAGCACAATTTCATATTCACAATAACGATAAGTATATTGATTTCAGGTAGGAGTTGATCCAGACATTACTGTACAATGTCATTAATACATACCAGCTCTCCACTAACTCAGAAATTTTTCTACCACACTTGTAGCTGTGTAGACATCTCTTTTGACATCATTCTGAGTTGACAAGAGGAATTAAAAAGATAATATGGTCTGAAACACTTGTTAAGGTGAGGTCCTTGAGTCACATAAATAAAATAACCCCTTGGATTTCAACAGAGTTGTTTGAATTTAGTTCTGTCATTCATTGACAGAAAGACCATATCTTTTTGAGGGTTTATTTTAATTTGCATTACCATAAGCAAGGGACTTTTTACTTAGGAATCCAAAATTAGAAACAGGTCATCAGTGCTTTTTACTAGCATTATGTGCTTCACTGCAGTACATTTTGGGGAATCACAGATTCTGAAAGTGGAATATGATAAATTGCTGAAAACTTTTGTGGGTGTTTTTAGTAATTTAAAACAAATTTATATACGAGAAAAACAATTACATCTGGTAGCAAAGAATCCAGGGCCATTTTTCAAAAAAATACAAATGCCTAAAGTCACAGAGAGATACCTGTTAAGAAAGTTCGAGATAAACCTTGTAACTCCCAAGGACTGTACCAAAAACCTCAGAGAGTGCTCATCTGTGCTTATAGGTACCTTAATTTCTTTAAATCTGACTGACAGTTCTTAAAAACTCCTCTAATCATGCCTATACACATCATTCACAGAGAAACTGTGACAAACTTTTTTAAAAGTAGATTTTTTAAAAAGTATACCTAGATATATTCTCTTAATTCATGAGAACTTATTTAAGCTCCACAATAAAGTCAACAGATCAGTCAAGTACCCTGCTGCTCCAGTTTCCTGACACTGCCAGACTGGTAGTTCTCAGTAACCACACAACAGTGACTCCTCGTTCTGAGTAATCAGAGAGGAGACTGAAACAAAATAATAAAAAAATGAACTGTAAAATATGGGAAGGAGTGTAAGCTACAGGTAAAAAGACTTGAGTGGGAAGCTGCTTTTGTTCCAAGAACCTGGCATTCTGATGAGCCATTGGTGCTTGAATAGCTCATGACTGTGCATAGAAGAAGCCAAGTCATTTGAACTATGAGCTGGCCATCTAGGAAGAAAATCTGAACACAGATATGCTTGGCTGCTTGACTGCAGTGCAAGGGCTCCTTCAACCCAACAAATATGTACACAGTAAACAAATGGTACTGAATGCAAACAAACATGTGATACTTATTACCACCTCTAACCTAGGCAATTTCTTCAGCTGGCAGATGGATTAATCCAATCAGTATATTTTACCTGAGCCTAAGATTGTGGAGACAAGAGCACGGTAACTAATACATAAAATCAATCCTCACTGCAATAGTTAAATTATCAGGACAATTGCCCCCACTGTCATCTCTGTGTCAAATTACACGATAAATAAGTAGCCAGGAACAGGGAACGCAGGAATGCTTCAATTTTATCCTTTTTCTTCCAGCATGCATACCTTATTTCTATTAAATAATTTATATAATACTTTCCGGTTGTCTACAGAAAGCTCAAGTTATTTTTATGTATCATTAAAGAATCTGATGACCTATATCCACATGTAATGGGGAAGTCTCATGGGCTCAGTTAAAACTCATATCGTTACCTATTTTAACTCTACAAGGTACTTGAACTGAATCTGCTATGCGATTGCTTTTTTACCATTAGGCATTTGACATGCTCAAGCGTATGAACACAATCAGCTAAATGCCGCTTATTTTTTGTCAGTCATTCTCTGACAGGACATGAATAGTATTTGCTGAACTGAAGAAACTACAGTTACAAGTCATAGACTGTGCTTTAAAAACAGAGTAAGTATGGTTTCAGCTACACCATTTTAGTGTAGACTTATTGTTTTTCTATAATCTGGAACCTTTAAAAAGAAAGTTCTCAATGTCCATGCTGAGGTAATGAACATGAGTAAGAATATCAGCATTTAGTCCTCAGTCCAGATTATATTTCAAACTGTAAGTTTTTGTTAATGGAATTTCAAAAATCCATTTGATGCAGAAAAAAAAACAGAAAACATTGTGAAGGAGCCTGAACTTATTCTGGCAAAATGCCGTATGGAGCTAATGAAAATGTCTGAGAAAAAATGCAGTGATGGACCATTTTAGCTGCATACAGCAGAAAACAAAAATAATTCCTTTGAAGAATCTTATTGATATGGAAAAATAAATCACAAAGCTATTATTCATAGCATGTCTACTTTCTATTGATAGAATTAATCTCATTTGGGCAGGAGGGTGGGGTGTGGGGCAGGGATGGGTAATGCAATAGCTTACCTTTGTTTTTGTAAACAAGCCACACTTTGTTCATAGCTTGTTTTCCTTGGCTGAAACATGGTTTTGCCTAGTAGCTACTGTTATTAGATTATATTTCTTTTCTCACGTTCAAATATTTTATCCAGCTTACCACAAGCTTTAAGACCCCAGAGGGACCTAAAACTTCTAAGAGCTTTTGCAAAAATAAATGCCTCAAACCAAACAACACCTCAAAATATAAGTTATTTGAAGTTGGTTTCTCTCAAAGAGAAGTTCTTTCAAGGTGAGCCGTTTTAGAAACATGTTACGAGTTCATCGTCAAACTCAAATTCACAAATTCTCTAATATCTCTGTAAAACCAGGATAAATTCACTCTTGTTTTTGATATGAGAGACTTGCAAATATTTTTCTTGATATTTATTTCATCTTTTTCCATTTTGCAAGAATATGTTCTTTTTTTTCTGCTTACCTAATATACCTAAAATGGATACAATTGTTTTCATTGCATAGGTTTCAGAAGCACTTCACTATAACTGTAGATCTTTGCTTTCCCTCAGCATCACTGAAAATGTCAGAAATTATCTGGGATAATATTAGTCAACTAATGCTTCAAGAGCATTAAAGGGGAAACAAGTTATTTTTTGTTGATGAGTTTTCTTCCTCTTGAGGAATAAATTAAGTTGAAACATTTAGGGAGGAAATTTATTCTGTCTTTTTCATAGTGATATAAGGGTACAAAGTAATATGACTAAAAATAAGTTATCTATTCTGCCCTAAATAAAAGCACAAGAGAATCTGAACTAGAAGAAGGGACTGAAGAACAATTCTTTTCAGCATGAGAGGTCAAAAAGACAAAGGGACTGCACGCTTAAAGCAGATCCATGCAAGAAAGACCCTCATTTGATCCTCCTGTGAAGAAGTCACCATCTTCAGTGTATACACAGGCATTCAGATGAAACACAGGAAGTGGCTGGCTTTTTTCCTCTAGCAAAGCAACTGTGTCATAGAAGATCAATGGTTTTATTCCTCTAAAGGAATCAAAAGAAGTCAGTCTTGCTCAAGTAATCATGAAATGCTTTATTTAACCCACACTATTTATTTTGGTGAAAGCTGTTAACATTTTCCAAACGTGGAATTCTTCATAATAGGTCAAAGAAGGTCCATATATCTAAGTTAACATGTTTGCAAAGATCAGAGTAACCTCATCCATCTGTTTCAAAAATATTTGTAAAGTGAATGTCTTCATACATATCAGATTTAATATGTATTAGTTAACAGCATTTCATTTTTGTAATCGTTTTGTGGCAAGCTGAATTTAAGAAAAATTATTTATTTTGAACAAAATAAATAAATGATAAGATGACATTTGTCTCCTTCAGAGTAAAATAACTTACCCTTCAATCAGCATTATAGATTTTTAAAAAATGTCATGAATAATTCCAAGGAAAACCACGTTTTGTAAGGTATCAGTAACGTAGGAGAAAATACAGAAAAGTAAAGCAAGGGAGACCCCTTGTGGATTTATTCTCGTCTAATTAAAAACGCCATTCAGAGCTTCTAATATTGATTACAGTATACCGTGGAAATAATTATATTTTCTGTAAGCAAGCATGATAAATAGTACTCAATCCTAGATGCATCATAAAATCAATATATGGATTTTTGGCATAAATCATCATATCTTGTTTTGACTCATGGAGTGTATAGGAATATGTACTTTTCCTCAGGCTTTAAAAATGAAAGTGCTGTCTCTCAGACAATTGATGGTCTAAAAATTCTCATTGATGTGGTTAACTGAAAATGAAACATATCACTCCACTTCCAGGTTATTTTGATGACAAAACAGGCATTTTTAGGTGGATTTTTAAATCAAACTGTCTTCTCGAGGCTGTAAGTTAAAACACTGCTCATTAAAAATACCCAAATAAAACTTTCTGTCTTTTCTAGACAAAATCATGTGTGAAATTTTACCCAGATACCATAATAAGCATGGTCGTTGACAAAACTTTTCTTCACAAAATAATTATTAACTGAAAAAAAAAAGTAATCATTTGCCTGACAACTTGTCTGTAAAGCAGACTGTCTATCAAATTTTTTGGTGTTTTTTTTTTAATGTAACTGAAGAGAGTTTGCTGTAGAGAAGCAGATAACCCATAAGACAACCTCAGGCAAAAAGCAAGGCCTCTGGAGAAGAATGATGGGAAAGAAAAAGCAAGATTTTAAAAAGGACTGTCAGGCCCTCAAGATGAATTCATAAGCGACAGAGAAAAGGAATTCATGACTTTACAAGATGAGGAAGTATCTCATAATTAAAGGAGTAACTATCATTCTATATCAGTTAGGAGAAAAATTATAAAAGCCTGGTGGCAGTCAGAGATAAATGCCTTAGCAGTACTAGTTAAAGTTACAGCTGCTCTAGATTTCTGAGCAATGTGATATTTTTATGGGGGAATGGGGGCACCAAAGGAATAAGCCATTCTGCTCCTAGCTGAAATGGTCAGTCTTTGCATGTCTTTCCTCTGTGGTTTCATTGTAGTTAATTCAATAAAAACACAGGAACAGCAAGTCTTAGGTGAGAGAGACCTTTTGCAAAGCACAGATCTCTTCTGACCAAGGTCCCCTCAGCCCAACTTGAAGAATTTGGGGTATTCGCAAAAGTAAAACACTTTAATAATTCATGGGGCACTAGTAAAACAAACAAACACCCCACAACTTGGTTCCTAAGGCAATTGTATTGACATTGGAAAGGCCCATTAATCATCACCTTGAATCTGTAAAGAGAAAATCCTTCTTAGATTCTACTCTTTTTTTTTTTTTCCTGGTGTTATGCTCCCCTGTCCAGTGTTTCTCTGGAGCATTTTCTATTGACCGTTCCAGCCTGTCTCAGGAAGGCCTGGGTCTGGGGACCTGATCATGTCGCTGGTGCTCTGTGGTCCCTGCTGGGATGAGTGGGGCACCTTCTGCAGGTGTGGCCCCTAGACAGGGCCCCACTTGGGTCTCTGGGGGTACGTTACTTCTCCCTCCCTGCCATTTCCTTCCGTGGGCCCCTTGGGGAAGGGTGGCAGGTGCCCCTCCACCCTGTGATACAAAGGGAAGATGCTTCCCCCTGTTTGTCTGCTGGCAAGAGAGAATTATTCTGTCCTTAAACTTCAGACTTTTTTATGGATGAGTATGCAAATCTTTTTCCATGAGAGTCATGCCTTTCTTGTTTTCATGTAACTCATCTGTTTAGGACTATAATTGCATTCGTATATGCATATCTGTACTGAAGCAGCCCAATAACCTCTTTCCAGAACTGACCTCTCATTGACTCCTGTGAAGAGTAACAACTGTGAAGAGTAACAACTAGATAAACATGTGATACGGTTCCCAGTACTCTCCCAGTCTCAGACTGTTTTCAGCTCTCAAACACCATCCATGGATTGAGGGTTGCCTTAGGCCTGTTAAAGCTTCTTTACTGTAACTCTCATTTGATCAGTCCTTGAATATTTATCCAGGCTTCTAGAATCTTGCAAACTTGAATCTGTAATACCCCTTGGCAGTGTTCCACAAGCTACGGGCAAGCACTATCCTTCAATACTTCTCTAGTTCTTGTTCTGGAAAAGATAAATTATCTTTTATCCACCCTCTTCATGCTACTCATTTCATAGCTCTCTGCCATATGCTTCCAAAACTGGGCAAGGTTTTAAAATATTAAATAGATATAAACTTTCTGGGTATTTAGAAACTGTTGTGCATGTAAGTCATGCCACAGGAATCCCACTAGATGACTTGCTGTATCTTGATAGGTCTAAACACTTATAAAAATCTGCTCAAAATGTGTAGAATGATGAAAAGCAAAAACATATTTCATTGCTTTTAGCAGTTCAGGCTACTTTCTGCTATTATATTGAAAAGGATTTACATCAGCTGGACTGAATTTACAATGTGTCTGAATGATTGCTGGGATCAGAAAGACAATTCTTTTCAAGAGAATGCTGATAGATATTATTTCTGAGCTTCCTTTCACTGTGGAAGCATGTTGGCTCCATGCATCATTTATAAATTACATTGATTTGAAAATTAAACAGAATCGTGACCTCTAGGTTCTGCCATGCCTTGGTTCTCAGTGTTCCCTGTCCTTCTAATTTACCATGTTGTCTTGCAGACTTTATGAAGTGGACAAAAAGCGCTAATGATATAAGCATAAATAATCATGTGGGACAGAACTAATGCAAGCCACTCCTGAGACATAGACATGTCCAAGCATAGACATAATCTAAAGTTTTACAAACCAAATAAAAAAAGCATATGTATGTCTGTATTTTCTAGTCAGTATTTCTTCATCCTAGCTATGCTTTTCTTTAGTATAGGATCAACTCAATACATCATGGAAAAACAACTTTTTACTTTGTGCATTTTCAGATCCTCCTTGAAAAGGAGATATCACCTTGAAATTTTAAGAAATGGCATGCCAGAAGCCCTATTTTGTACACAAAACATAATTCAAAAAAGAGCAAAACGCAATTTTATTTCATAATGTAGCATAATGAGAAAGCTGAAAAATTGTGCTGTAGAAGAACAATGTTACAGACCAACAAAACTAGTTACTGTAAGCAGCCTAGGAATTCTGATGACTGTGGTGCCATTATAAAATATAACTGATACTATTGTTTTGGGGAGTGTTTTTCCTGACAGATATTAAGATCTACACATTGCCAATGCTGAGCCAAGGCTCTCAATTTAATATAACTTTCTTTTCAAGAGTTTTAATGGCTTTGTAGCCTGCACGTAACTCTCCCTGGGGCATCATATATCTAGAATCTGTCTTTTGTGCTCATATGGCCCTTTGTATGGCCTTTTTTACAGCCCTAAATTAAGAATGACCTCATATGACTATTCTTTGTTTTCCTGAGAGTATAATGTCCCAAGTACTACATTTTAAAGCTCCATACACATTGCCTGTGAAAGTCTCCTTAACTTTTTTTTAGTAATAATTTTTTTTTGTTCACTGCTTTTAAGTCTTTGGTACCATGCCAAAATACTAACATCATTCACAGTAACAGACTTCAGTAATTGCCACAAAACCCCACATTACTTAGCTAATTACACACTGTCATAGCCCATGTAAAAACCGTCATTTTCTGTATCACATATGTAGCTAAAGCAAATTTTTAAAGTCTCTTTCAAGGAAACAATATATAGATGATGCCACTGTTTCTTTTCTTTAATGCATTTTATAAGCTTAATTGCACTAAAATTTGAAAAAATATATATACTAACTGTTAAAATACATAAGTCACTTAGAGTGTTTATAACCAAGTATATAGAACAACTCCAATGATATTTTCTTTTATCAGAAAATACATAGACTCCTTTTTTTAAGAAGTCACTAATTAAGCATTGATAATATTTTCACTTCACTCTTTTTTGTTATCCTTATGAGGAAAGCAGTGTTTACTGCCCAGGTTATTTGATCTTTATACACTATGTCCTATCCTATAAATACAAAACAACAGAAAATAAAACAGAAGCTGAAGAAATCTGCAATGGCTGAATGAATTGACGGATGGTTAGGTATGCAGAAAACCTGTTGGATCCCCATGTGCAAAGAATATGATCAATAATGTAATGTCCAGACAGCCAGTGACAAGCAGAGTATCCAGGGGTCAATACTGGGGCCCATTTTGCTCAGCATCTTTATCAGTAGTCTGGGCAATGATATGGAGTGCAACATCAGGAAAGCTTTTAATGGCATTGAACTTGGTGGAGTGGCTGACACAAGTAGCAAAATGTCAATTCAGAGGGACCTCAGAAAATAGACGACTGGGCCAACAGAAACCTCATGAGGTTCAAGAGTCATGGAATCACAGAATTGTTTAGGTTGGAAGAGACCTCTTGAAATTATCTAGTCCAACTTCCCTGTTCAGGCAGTCAGATAGAGTATGTCATCTGCCGAAAAGAATCTGTCTCCCTTATCTTCATTCCTTTCTGTCAGGTGTTTATACACATTCATGAGATCTCCCCTTGAGCCTTCCCTTCTCCAGGCTGAACAGTCCCAGCCTTCAGGCTCTCCTCATATGAAAGATGCTCCAGTCCCTTACCTATCTTTGTGGTTCTGTGCTGGACTTGCTTCAGTAAGTCCATATCTTGTACTAAGGAGTCCAGAACTGGACACAGTACTCCAGATGCAGTATCACTAGTGCTGAGTAGAAAACAAGGATTATCTCCCCTGAATTGCTGGTAACACTCTTCTTAATGCAGTCTAGGACACTGTTGGCCTTATTTGCTATGAGAGGATTTCTGGCTCATGTTCAGCTGCTATCCACCAGAAAGCCAAATTTCTCTGCAGAGCTGCTTTCCAGACAGTCAGCACTCAGTGTGTCCTGGTGCCTGGGGTTATTCACCACAGGTACAGAACTTTGCATTTCCCTTTGTTGAACTTTATGAGATTCCTCTCAGCCCATTTCTCCAGTCTGTCTAGGTCCCTCTGAATGGCAGCACAACCACCTATCAGTGACTTCTTCCACTTTTGTATCATGTGTGAAAACTTGCTGAGGGTATGCTCTGTCCCAGCACCCTCATTGTTAATGAAGATCTTAAACAGTGTTGGTCCCAGTATCAGCCCCTGGGATACACCACTAGTGACTTGCCTCCAGCTGGACTTTATGCTGCTGATCAAAATCTAGTGGGTCTGGTCTTTCAGCCAGTTTTCAATCCACTTCACTGTGTACTTACGTAACTCATAGTTTGTCAGCTTATATTTGAGGATGTTGTGGAAGACAGTGTCAAACGCTTTACCAAAGTCAAGGTAAACATCATCCACTGCTGAATTTGATCTGTATTCAAGAGGCATTTCTTTTCTTCAGAATAAACATGTTCAGTACACTTTAGAATTCTGGTTCTTTTATTGCCTTATATTTGCCAAACAAAAAATAAGAAACCCCAATCAGTAGATGACTGAGAAACCTTGGCGCAAGGTATTCTTTTATCAGTAAAAGTCTATCACAATATGAATGTTAATATTATAATAATAGAAAAATATAAGCAGCACAATTTAAGAAATAAATAGACCATTACAATTCTGTATACATGTGAATTTATCATCAGTTTGGAGTGTTTACAATCCCATCTATATTCAGAAGTACATTTCTTTTTCTTTATGTATATTGTTTATTCAGGTAGAGGTTACTTGTTAAAGGTCCAGCCCACTAAATGTCAACAAAGACTACCAAATTCTGTCTCCAATTCAGTAAGATACATGGGATGAAATTTCTGTGCAGACAGAAGGAGCTGAACACTGATTCCCACTGAAGTTGCACACAGTGTGTAATTCATGTAGAATTCACAGCTGCAGGATGTTGTGACCTCTGAAAATATATATGAGTTCAAGGAAGGAATGAGTAGACAAATTCATGAAAGAAAAAGGCAAGTTGCTGGTAGAAACAATGGGTAAAATGCAACATCTTGCTCAGGAAAACGAGAAACCTCTGACTTCAACAGCTGGAAAGATATATGATGTGCAAGATCAGTCTGTACATCTTCTGTTGGTTACAATATTTTTCCAATCATCTGCCACCGTCTCCAGTAACATCACTAATAGGTTGAACTTTAATCTTACCAGCATCCTGATTTTATGTTGTTAAGCTTAAGAGAAGAAAAAACAGCTCTGAGCAATAGGAAAATGAATAGTCCTTCTGAATTCAGTAAGATTACTCAAATATTACAAGTTAAGGATGTGCGTAAATACTGTATTGGGTATGAGCTTTTTCTCATGTTTGAAGTTCAAGTAAGTATTTATTCAAAAGCTAGTATAAGGCAATATTTTTATAACATCAAAACACTATATCATAGATAGTGCTTCCCCTTATTTTTTTCATAGTCAAATAGACTTTAAATGAATATGGTTGTAACTGCAGCTCAAATCACAAATTGATTATATCACATTTCTAGACAGTAAAAGAGTTTTTCAAGGACTAGTGCCACAGATGGCTGAACTCTGAGTGGTTTGTACTGCTGTGTTGCAGGAATTTTGGAAACAATCATTACTTCCTGTTAACATTCTCTGACAACATTTTAGGCTGCCTTCAAGGTAAAGACTTCAGTTCTCAGAAGGTGATTTGATTTCATTTACCAATTCATCTCCACATAATATTCCAATAGAAGAGTCTGTTCTGAAAAAAAGTCCCCATTTTATCACTGTAATGTGCAAGATTATGTGCTAGATAAGATCATATGTTCTGTTGTTTAAAGATAAAATTAAGAATGCTCAATGTCTTCTGTTCAATCAGCCATTAATAAATACCTGAAATCACCACAGAGCTATAAGGGTTGACAAAAGAAGTGAAATCATTAAGTTGTAAGATTGCTTATAATCAGATTGAGAAATCAATGAAAAATAAAATTTTAATGTGAAAACATAAGGCAAAAAAACCTGTAATTCTTTTCTATCTTACTAGTGAAAGTGTTATTAAATGTAATGAATAAGTATGTTATTTACATTTAAACCTACATATGTCCTTTCAACTTGTTAAAATACTGTCATTTTTTATATTCCTTACTGGTGGTAGTACCTAGGCAGAAGCAATAACAGGTGTCCATTCAAACTTCAAGTCACAGAATAGCTGGTGTGAATAACTAGTGACAATTGGGCAGGTAGAGCCCTTTTTGTCTCAATGAATTCCTTATGCTTTGATGTAACAGTTACTTTCATCATCATTAATATTATTGCAAATTTTCATTATTCAGAAATGATGAAATAAGAAAGTTTCACTACACAGGCAATTCCAAATTATTCACTTCAGTTATATGAATTAATCGTTCTTGGAGATTTTTAACTTCATGATGGATTTTTGTAAACAGATCAAAATCAAAGGAGTATCAGTAGTGTCTTCTTTCTGTTGTTTGTATTTTGTTCAAAAAAATAGCAAACTGCAGGAATATTTTTGAAAAACAAAATGGATTGATATTTGTACGTAATTCAGTGGGCTTTGCCATGTTCAGTTTCAGCAAGAAATGTAATTCAGCGTATAGAGTAAATAAAGAACAGCTTAAGGATTACTTTTTCTGCCAATCAGTGTGGTCACCAGAAGTTAATAGTTCATTACTAAGGAAAAGAAAAAAGTAATTCATACAAATACTCTAGAAATTGTTAAGCTTTCTAACCCAATATTAGGATCTCCTTACGTAAGCATGCATATTAATGAACAGGACACAAATAAAACTTATCTTATGTATGCATCATAACTGGTCAAACCTAGTGTCTGGGCCATACTAGGCCATTTTCTTCCTGAAATCAGGTGCATGTGGATTTTTTTTGTAATGCATCTGAACAGGCTCTAATATCTCATTTTCTACAGTTCCAGAATAGCTGGAACAGTACAGAAAGGAACATTTTAAGATTTGGCAGAAATAGAGTAATTCATAGATACTTAAAAAATATGTAGTTTTGCAACTGTTTATAGAGAAGGAACATTCCTCACCATAGTTACTTTTTCTCATAACATGGGGAAAAACCAAATCATAGATGAGAAAATCTACCCTTCACAGGTATCTCATATGTACATTTCTTTATTAACTCTTAAAACCAGGTTTGTTCTTCTTTTTTTCTATCTGCAATGCTCAGATGTAAACCAGTTGTATTATTTTTCAAAATTATGATAATATCTTCTAAGAAGTTCTGAGTTACAGGAACTTTTGTAAGATTTGGCACACAGCTTAGTAGCCTGGGCAGGTCTGAGCATTGTTTCTCAGTACAACTTTACAAAATAAAATTCTGAGAGACATGTGAAAGAAATATGCAAATGTTTACATCTTTAAAAGGCTTTGCACTTTAATTGCCTTCTGCATGCTTGCTTGTACCTCTAACACATTGCTGTAAATATTTGACTATTGTTTTTGAACAGAATTAATTATTAACAGAAAATCACATTGCTTCGTTGCATTCTTCATGACAGGCATCAATGGTACTCCATCCACTCACTTGATCCTATGCTGTTTACAATTCTTTCTCTCTCTAACCTCTGCAGGTCTAAATTAAGTTTTTGCTTGGAAGTTAATTTATTTGGGCTCCTCTCTCCTAGATTTATTTTTAATTGTATCACCTCAAAAAAAATCTCATAACAGAACCTGCCAGAACTTCTATGTCACATCTCTAGCCAATAATTGTATGCTAGGATGTTGTTTTCTGTCACACAAGTTTAATTTTTATGATTTCCCTTGATGTAGTAAGTCACCTTTATTTTCCCAGAAGAGTCAAAAATGAAAAAATTCTCAAAAGTATTATGAAATGGAATGTACCTGGGATATACATTTTTAAGTATTGTTGTTCTGATCTCAATGAGAGACACAAACTCATTTCTTATTATACAGATACTAAATTAAAAGTAAAAAAGAAAACTCCTTGGAACAAATATAAAACCAGTTGTTTGTTGGGTGAGTTCCTTGCCTACTAGGTTATGCACAGGATTTTTCTTGTGTTCTCACTTCATGATCCCATCAATTTTGTATGCTCGTCTACAACAGGAGAAGTACAGACAATCCTCAGTCTGTTCTTGATGATCTTCTCAGCCTAAACAGGGAGGCTGTAGGCACAACCCTGAATTCTTCTTTTTCCAATACAGAGGAGGAAGGAGCAATTTAACCACAGCTTGCACTTCATGCTCACATTGATACTAGGAAAAGGAAAGGATAGAGGGATGGACTGCCTTTTTTGAAAGTGGAGAGAAAACTATTCCTTTCTCTACAAGAACGGTTATAAGAGTTCATCATCATAAAAAGATTCGAGGTAGGTTGTTCCAAACAATTTAAATGTCTAATACTTCAGGAGAGGTAGGAGTTCAAACAAACCTGCAGGCTTAGCATTTCTTCGTTGCTACCTCTAATCCATCTAATGTCTAGTACATCATTTGGATGAGTCTGAGACGTGTAACCATCCTCATGCACTGCATAAGGCATGTAGGCAACTGTGTTCAGATTCTGGATTATATTTTCATGGTGTAGAAAGCGAAGCACTGATTCACTGACTTGGTGACATCAGGTCTCTGTTTCGAATGGAATCCATGGTCTGTTATAATTTTTTAGCCAAATTTAATTGAATATGTTAAAGAAAGCAAAAACTACAATAGCAGTTTGCATTTTGATCGAATTATTGAATGAGATGGGGGGAAAAGCCCCAAAAGACATTTTAAGTTAGTTTTCCTGATTTTTAACTTCCAGCTGTATAACCATTTAGTGGCAGTGAATTATGTAAATAATTTCCTCTGAAACAGAAATGCTGGTTTTCAATTTAAATGACATAGAACAAATCAGGATTAGATTATTCCAAATCCTACTTTTACTTTTTTCCTTATTTATTAGGATTGAGTCATATTAGCTAAAAAATTACAGTGATCTCTGTCTCACCATTTTGCATTTTGCTTTTGAGAATTTCTTGTTCATTGCAGTTAACTAAGCAAAGCCAGAATTATTTACGGTTGTGAGTCTCATGGAGTTAGTCTATAATCCTTAGTAAACTGTTTTACAAACACAGAAATGTCTGCACTACTAAATAATATGGGTCAGAGAGCAAGCTCAATCACTAGACCACATAGCTGTTAGTCCTTGGCAGTTTTATGTCAGCTCTTTTGCCCTGCACAATAACCAAACATGCCTTGTGGAATTCTTCACCACAGTACCTGCTCCTGACAAGCGGTAGGGATAAGACTCCACCAAGGCTGCTCTTAAACTGTCCTCTAACACTGACTCAGCAGGCTTTCCGCTCTCAAACACTCTTACATGCTTTTATGTGCCACCCTACCCCCAGGATACATAGCACATATTCTTTGTTTCACACTGCAGTGAGTTACAGTAAAGTGCATATATTTTTTTTCAATACTTGTATGTGAAAAAATACTGATAAATAATAATTATGTTTTTGAGACAGGTAGCACCTAGAAAAGACCTAAAGCTAACTGCTGTGAAGTGTGAATGAAACTCATTTGCTACATAAGAACCTAGAATTCAGTCCAGACCTTTTTGGCCTTGAGGTCAGTAATTGATCCCTCTTTTATTTACCAGCATAGATGTAGCCTTCTATATAATATGGTACATTGAGGTTAGAACTAAGTTTTCAAGCTAAATACCAACATATTTTTTGTGTTTGGGAGAAAACATGAAAAAATTATCTTCTGACAGTTTTGTTGAGTAATTATTTGGATTACCTTCTAATTTTAATCAAATGCAATAGCATAGAAGAAAGCTTAAAGGAATTGATGGTTACACACGCACACATGCACAGAAGCAACAGAACATGCAGTAGCTCCGGACCAACAGCAAGCAGAGTTTCAATTCTTCTGAATTTGACGTTAGCCACTTGAGAATCAGTAACATTTTCAGTTAAAATGAAACCAACACGAACCAGTGAAATGCAGTATGAAAGATGGAGTCTAAAACTTACACGCTAGGTAGGCAGTTTCAAAGAGAATTTTAAGATGTCATTCTTTCTCTGGAAGTTCCCCAAGTCTAACCAACTATGTCTGATTGATTTGCTCTTATATTTTCCTTTTCCCTCTTTGACAACTTATGGCAGCCACTATCTATCTATGTCATTCTCACCAGGGCCCAGGGATTTTTCTTTTTTCTGCCCTAACCTTCTAGATAACTTTGTGATGATTCCTGAAAAGTACTTGTATGTACAAGAGCTCCATTAGTTTTTCACTGTACTGTTAGAGTAGTTGCACAATTCAAAACATATATTTGTATTTCTAAAATAAAAAAAATACACACCTTCACTTAAAATTTACCTAGTTCTTGAGGGAAGGTGAGAGGAATAAAAACAAAACTAAATGGAAAAAAAAAAAACCACCCTTTCTGCTGGATTATTTCCATAGAGTAATTCAAAGGGATTTACCTTTTTTTTCAGTTGGCTTTATTATGTTTGTTCTGTATCTCTCCTTCTCAAAAAATAAAATATTTTCTTCTCCATCTACTTAGTCTCTTGGGTGAATAGCCAAAGCTTTTTTCCAAGTTTAACAGTGTAACTTCGACATTCTTAGAATAAGGCTTTGATTCTTTGTTTGATTCTCTGTCAGTTGTTTTCTGCACTGGTTAATGCCACGAGGAAAAGAGAGGAAACTTAAATTATCAGCTGAGGTAGGTTTCTATCCAGCTGGATCTCAGATTGAACAGGAACACTGTCTATCAAAGACAAGACACAAAAATTTATCCTGGAACTGTCAAAAATCTTCACATTTACAATCAGTCCTTGAGGGAGAAACCTTTTTTCTCTCTCTTTTAAAATGTTTTCCGCTGGCCTTTCTTGTTAATATATGTTCTCTGATCATAGCTGACTTTGGAAACTGATCTGTGAAAAAAGGAAAACATTCCTTTTTGAGTAGGCTAGGAACAGTTTGCTGTAACCCAGTTAATACTTCTACCATTGAAGAAATGACTAAGAGAAAAATGTAACTTTGTAACCTGGATATTCTGCTCCTATGGTAGGATTATATAGAAAGGAAGTTCATGGGGAGGGGTAACGCTAATACCAGCTGATATAGAACAAATAGAAAATTCTTGTTGGGCAGATACTATATGACATGATGGAGACACAAAAATAAAATAGACTACAACACTGTCTTGACTCAGCACTGGTGAGGTCACCCCTGAAGTACTGTGTCCTGTTCTGGGCTCCCCAGTACAAGAGAGACATGGAGCTACTGAAGACAGTCCGGTGAAGGGCCACAAAGATGATCAAGGGACTGGAGAATCTCTTCAACGAGAAAAGAGTAAGAGAGCTGGGACTGTTGAGCCTGGAAAAGAGAAGGATCAGGGGGAATCTCATCAATGTGTACAAATATCTCAAGACAGAGGCAGGCTCTTTCCAGCGGTGCCCAATGACAAGAGGCAATGGGCACAATCTGAAACACAGGAGATTTCGTCTGAACATCAGAAAACACATTTTCACTGTGAACGTGACTGAGCACTGCCACAGACTGCCCAGAGAGATTTTGGATATATTCAAAAGCTATCTAAACATGGTCCTGGGCAACCAGCTCTAGGTGACCCTGCCTGAGGAGGGGGGTTGGACCAGACCTTCGAAGGCCTCTTCCAACATCAAACATCCTATGACTCTGTGACTCTGTTTACTTTTAATTTTTGCTATACTTTTAGCATGTTTTTTACCTTTCCAGCAGTTCAGACATACAAATTGAGCTGAAACGCTCTTTAAACCAGAGCTGACCAACTGTGGTAGTTCAGAGGTTAGCTATAACTGTGGAAGAAAATTTATCTCGTCTCAAGGAATGCGTGTTTCTCAGTTAATAGATGTACTGCGCACAATTATAGCTCCCAAAAATGGGAATATAGAATTTCAGTGTATTATTAGGTATACTTTTTATTTGGCTACACTATTTTAGTTTGCATATATTTGTATTCAATATAAGCTAAACTATATACTAATTAGTGCATTTTTAATTTATACTTGTCGGGTGTATCTGTTTTGGCTACAAAGGAACTCATTAAAATTGAGACAACTCATCTTCTAGATGAGACAAAACATCAGGTTGGACAACAAAGCAATTCCTCCTGACCGCTGGTATTCTCGGGATGGGTTCTTCTCATCAATCGTCTCCTCAGTCCAGCAGTTTTTATGGTTTCTTTAAGGCTGCCTAAAGTCCACCTATTCTTTTCCAGGTCATTAGATCTTTTTTATTGTTATATTCAAGACACCTTTCTTAGCTCTGGGTTTACTTCCTAATGCAAGCAGGCAAGTGGGCACTTTCAAGAGGTGGCTGATAGCTGCTTCTGTTGCAGTCTGTTTCCCTGCTATCTTTTCATTACCTTTCAGCCTGTCCTGACTTCCTGGAGGTTCCCCAAGCCTAACATACACAATTGCTTGCAATTGAACCAGAAGGGAGTTCAGTTGGCCAAAACTGCAGTTTCGTATTCAAGCCAAGTAAAGTCTGTGCCTCGGTACTTTGCTATCTACCTCTCTTACACTGTTACCAGCACTTATACAGTAATGAAATCCAGGAAGTGAACCCAGTTGAAACTGAGCCTTCAAAAAAAAAGAAAAAAAAAACAAACATATTTCTTTTCAGCCATGATCAGCCATATTTCTTTTCAGCTACCTTGCAGCCACAGAAACATTAGTGCCTAAAGAAAAAGATAGGGACTACAGAAGGAGAAGAGGAAAGAACCACTTCTTAGCAACATGGGTGCTAACCAACCATGAAACAACACAGTGTTATTGTAGCCACAGTGGGACAAAATGAGCAGCCCTATTCTCTACCACCCAGCTATTCCTGTTGTAAGAAAATGTGCTGTACAATGAGCATGTAATAACCCATAAGCAGAGAATAAAACCATCCATCACCATACAAAGGACAATTTTATTACATTCCCAGGTCCAAAAGAACTGCAGAGTCAGGTGCAGAGACATCCCAATACATACAGTCAGCTTCATTTTAGCAAGGCTTATTAGTTCTGCCTCAGTCCCAGCTTTGCAGGGCTCAGATGGCTTCTTGCAGAGCAACTCAGCTGTTTCTCCTAAGCTCCACAGAGTCAGAAGGGCTCATTACCTGGGACACTGGAAAAATACACAGAGCCAGCTCTTGCCTAGTACTGTGACTGACCTAATAAGCTTGCTCAGAACTTGGTGCTCTGGAGACCGAGGACAAGCACAGCTAACATTGAACCAGGGCTAATAAGCTGTGCAACTTTGAAACTGATGGTGTGTTTGTAACTGTTTCTGCCATTTTCCTTCATGCTCCTCATTCTAGGAACACGCTGGAGTGATATCAGTGGCTTTTAGAACTGAGCTATCTCTGGAAGTGATAAACTAATGTGGGATAATAAATACATAATGAGTTGCACCTCCTTTATTAAATAAGGTAAGCACTCACTCTTGTCATTCCCAGATGTATATGCATATAGTCAGAAATGCTACAGCCTTGTTTGGTTTGTGCTCTTACTGCTTCTGTGACCCTTCATCATACTCAGCAGTGCTCACAGCTGCAAAAGCACAGTACAGGGATACTCAAGCTGATTCTTCATTGTGAAGTTTAGGTAAGGGAGGAATTATGGGCCCAGTGTCATGGTATATACAATTCCGAGTAACTAGTGTTTCTGCGGTCTTCCTTACCTACCAGAGACTGTTTCTTGTCATGTTTCCTCCCACATTACCATTAGCTCTCTCACAGAGGAGGACAGAGAGGCAGATGGATTAACTGTCAAAAGAAGAAACACAAGAAGTTTCAAGAGATGGAAAGGGGAAAAAAATGTAACAAAACAGGAAGCTGAACTGCCAAATAATTGCATGCAGAGAGAGAAACCCTAAAATTGGCATCTGACACAAGCACAGGTATGCTAAAAAAACAGTACTGGATGAATGTAAGAGAAGTTAATCCTATATAATACCAATATATCAACTAATGCAAAAAGTCCTCATTAAGGCAATAATGCAATTAACACTTATTATTTATTGCATGGCTTATTTTTGTTTTTGCTAAATAAAATTTTTTAGAAGCTGCACTTGTTTCACATAATCCTCTTTTCTTGGTTCTTATAGATTTGTTTTTCCCTAATCTTTCTTATTTCTTTTTAACAACCCTGGGTTTTATTTTAGAAATGCTCAGCTGTGACCATTTTAACTTTTTTTTTTTAATTACATGTGTGGTGGGTTGACCCTGGCTGAATGCCAGGTGCCCACCAAAGCTGCTCGATCACTTCCTCTCCTCAACTGGGCAGGGGGGGAAAATATAACAAAAGGCTCATGGGTTGAGATAAGAACAGGGAGATCACTCAGCCATTATGGTCACGGGCAACACAGACTCAACTTGGAGAAAAATTAATTTAATTTATCAATTAAATTGTATTTAATTTGTCAATCAAATCAGATTAATTTGTCAATCAAATAAGAGTAGGGTAATGAGAAAATAAAAACAAATCTGAAAACACCTTCTCCTCACTCTTCCCTTCTTCACAGACTCAATTTCACTCCCAATTTCTCTACCTCCTCCCCACCAAGTGGCTCAGGGGGATGGGAAATGGGGGATTGCAGTGAGTTCATTATACATTTCTGCCATTTCTTCCTTCTCAGGGAAAGGACTCCTCACACTCTTCCCCTGCTCCAGTGTGGGGTCCCTCCCATGGGAGACAGTCCTCCACAAACTTCTCCAATGTGAGTCCTTCCCATGGGCTACAGTTCTTCATGAACTGCTCCTGTGTGGGTCCCCCACGGGGTCACAAGTCCTGCCAGCACACCTACTCCAGAGTGAGCTCCTCTCTTTCCACAGGTTCACAGGTCTGTTCATGGTTTAACCCCAGACAGCAACTAAGCCCCACACAGCCGCTCGCTCACTCCCCCCTGGTGGGATAAGGGAGAGAATCAGAAGGTAAAAGTGAGAAAATTCATGGGTTAAGATAAAGACAGTTTAATATGTAATGCAAAAGCCATGCACACAAGCAAAGCAAAACAAGGAATTCATTCACTACTTTCCATCAACAGGCAGGTCTTCAGCCATCTTCAGGAAAGCAGGGGTCCATCATGCATAATTGTTACTAGAGAAGATAAATGCCATCACTTTGAACGTCCTCCCCTTTCCTTCTTCTTCCCTCAGCTTTATATGCTAAACATGACGTCATATGATACTGGACATACCTTTGTTCAGCTGGGGTCAGCTGTCCCACCTGTGTCCCCTCCCAACTTCCTGTGCACACCCAGACTACTTGCTGGTGGGGTGGTGTGAGAAGCAGAAAAGGCTTTGATGTTGTGTAAGCGCTGCTCAACAATAAGGAAAACATCCCTGTATTATCAACACTGTTTTCAGCACAAATCCAAAACATAGCCCCATACCAGCTACTATGAAGAAAATTAACTCTATCGCAGTCAAAATCAGCACAAGGTCCTGCCAGGAGCCTGCTCCAGTGTGGGCTTCCCACAAGGTCACAGCCTTCTTTGGGCACATCCACCCACTCCAGCATGGGGTCCTCCATGGGCTGCAGGTGGATATCTGATCCACCATTAACTTCCATAGGCTGCAGGGGGACAGCCTGCCTCACCATGGTCTCCACCACGGGCTGCAGGGGAATCTGTGCTCCAGTGCCTGGAGCACCTCCTTCCCATTCTCCTTCTCTGACCTAGGTGTCTGCATAGCTGTTTCTCTCACATATTCTCACTCCTCTCTCCAGCTGCAGGTTTTTATCCCCCTAACTTCTTTACGGTGAGGGTGACCGAACACTGGAACAGGCTGCCCAGAGAGGTTGTGGAGTCTCCTTCTCTAGAGACATTCAAAACCCGCCTGGACGCATTCCTGTGTGATATGGTCTAGGCAATCCTGCTCCGGCAGGGGGATTGGACTAGATGATCTTTCGAGGTCCCCTCCAATCCCTAACATTCTGTGATTCTGTGATTCTGTGATTCTTAAATATGTCGTCACAGAGGTGCTACCACTGTGATGGGCTCAGCTTTGGCCAGCAGTGGGTCTGTCTAGAAGCTGGCTGTCATTGGCTCTGTTGGACACAGGGGAAGCTTCTAGTAGCTTCTCGCAGAAGTCACCCCTGTAGCCCACTCACTACCAAAACCTTGCTGTGCAAACCCAATACACTATGTTTTTCTATATCAATTTCTTTTTTCCCTTCTTTCTCTCCAGTCACTTCTTCTGTTCATCTGCCACATCCTTTGTCCTAGTCTTCCTTCAATCTGTCACTTAGAACTTCTTTTCCCCTACTCCTTTTCAAATTAAAAAATGTTCAGGAATGAACTAGAATGCCTGGAGACAAGGACTTAGCATTACAAGAACAAAGTGTTGAAACTGACAGAGACATCTAAAGTTACAGACAGTTTGCCCTAAAACCAGGAGCCAAAAGTATGATATCTCAGCATTTATTATGCTATGTGAAAAAAAATCCTACGTGTGGATCCTTAGGAACTGAGAGTAGCAACCTCCCTAAACTAACCAGTAGGGGAATATAAATGAAAAGAAGTTATGTGAAAATGGCTGTATCTCAGCTGTCTTTGCTACCACTCCTGAGACGGTGGAACATCCAGACTCCTTACAGTACGTAAATATTCTATCTGAGGATGTATCCTCTTCTCTTCTGCACTTATGGTTTGTCACCACACAAGCCAGCTGACGTGCACTAGCATGCAGCCAGTGTAACTAACCAGTTTACTAAGTTTCAAGGGTGAAATTCAGAGAGCTGTGACTTAATATAAACATACATACCTCAAATTAGCTGGAAAGTAGGTGCATATGAACTAAGGTTGATGGGAGAGAACTTTACAATCAAACATGTCAGTAGCATTTTTTGGGACCTAGGAGCCCTGTCAAAACCCTTTCCACTGCTCTTTTTTTTTTAAGTCAGGCCTTATAAGACTCAGCCTACCAAATGTACAGAAAAACATTAGAAGGAAAGTGGTTATTCTCTATAAACGCATGTGTAGGAAAAAGAAATCTGGTATTTGAGAGTTCTTTGATCTAGAAGACAAAAGCAGAGCCAAACCCTGTGGCCAGCTGTCACTACTGAACTTGTTTGTCCTTGACATGAGTTATTTCCATCTTTATCAAACTTTGGAGTTGGTTCCCTCAGCAGGGTGGAAGTTGTTGGCAGGAGATGTGCTCACAGAACTACTTACTGAGAAAGGATATGAAGAGCAGATGTAACAGGAAGACTAAGTATGTGATCATGCACTAGATTGCACTATGTGAGCTCTGACTTCTGGGGTGACAGAAAATATAACTGAATGGGAACACACCTGGGTCCAGAACTCAGTGGACCACTGGTGAACCATTAAATTCCAGGAAGATTCTTTACTTTTGGAAATAACTCACAGATAGCTTCAAATAATGCCCTGCAGTGTTCCCAGTAGGATATATTGTATCCCTTTAAGTTATTGAATACTTCTGATTACAGATATCAAATAAAGAAGCAAGCTTATCTGAAAATTGCTAACTAGAAAATTCTATGCCAGTTGTAAACACCTGAATAAGCTGAATTTGTTATATAATTTTCCATTTTCAAAGATGGTAAAACAATTAATTTTAAGAATCAATACTAAGTTCATGAAACAAGTGTTTCTCATTTAGCATAGTAATAACCATAACAAAAATATGAGGAAATAGGAATATATAGGCAACAAAATTTATAATGCAAGGTCTAGATCCCTGGAGCAATCAAAAACAAGCTCAAGGGAAAAAAAAAAAAAGTGACCTATTGTAATTAATTTATGCTGTTATGGTCAAGTTAGATAAAGATATCAGCCAGGCTAAAACAGTGTCAGTGAGACTTACAAGGTGCTTAAGATGATGTAAAATGATGCCAGGGTCAATGGTATCTGGAGAAGATGTTAAATGGAGTAAAATGAGCCATGAAAGGACATTGTTAACAGCCTGAAGATTAAGGACTTCGCAAATGTTTTCAAGGACAATGTGGGCAGAGCACTCCCATTTTAAATTAGCCCTATCATCAAGAGATAGTAGGTACGGAAGTGAATTTCTGTGTTGTAAAAACTTTTTTTTCAGAACTTCTGTAGGAAAACTAATCAATTCTGCTTACTGATAAGTCTTGAAATTATTAAATATTAACCCCACTAACAGGAAAATAAAAATTCATACATCATAAAGTAAAGATAAGACAAAATAGAGAGCAAATGATAACACCACATAGTAGAAATACAGGACAAACTTTCAACATCCATAAGATGGCTTAAAATAAATATTATAGAGTGTTGCTGCAAGGAAAAAAATACAGTTTTACCTTAGAAATCTAAAAAATGTCATAGTAAATGGTTTTAGTATTGCTAACAGCTTTTTGTGGGTGATAAAAAATTTATATGGGGTAAAATATATTTTCTAGTAGTGAATGAAATAATAAGATCTAGTGTGTAAATAATAAAATCTGTTTTAGTTGTCACTATTTACAGCAACATGAATGATGTTTCCATAAAAGCCACAATAACTACTGACATTCTTGCACAGTAATTTAGAAGATCAAGTAGCTCCACACTAAGGACATAATCTTAGACATATCTCAGTTTAAATGGGTTAAATTCTACCTGTGTTGTCTCTGTGAGTGTTTACAATTAGGAACTTCCATTGGCCTAGAACCCTCACAGTGGAAAGATGAGGAACAAGGGATTTTATCAGAATTTTATGAGCTGACTACACAGGGCACATAGTACTTGTACGCAATCTAGGCACGTCAGTTGCTAGCATCTGGTGTCATGAGCCTTATCTCAACTGGTCAGGACAGTATTACAGTATAAAAAGAGTATTTTTTACTGTGACAACAGTCATTCACTGAAACAACCTCCCCAGGGACATGGTAGAGTCCCTGTCACTGGAGGTTTTCAAGACAGGTTTGGAGACTGTGCTAGATAATCTCATCTAGGCTCTCTTTCCCACAAAAAGTTGGACCAGATGATCTTTTGAGGTCCCTTCCAACCAGGTACTCAATCTGAATTTTTTAAATAGCTTTAATGAAAGGTTGATAGCTGGCTTTCAGAAATCAGTTCCCCCAGTGTTAATTGATTCAGACACTGAAAATCACTACTGATTTTGAAAATCTTATTATGCTTATTTGGAAAACGATTGAACATGAATGTCTAGGAAAAAAGTCATCCAGAACTTAATCTACACACATAAGTCTGAAAACCTTAGTCTTTTCTTAGGTACGTATTCTCACCCACGGTGTTTTGAAGAACATATGGGGTTTGATTTTTTTCATGAAACAAAACAAATTACAGTTCTTAGAAAGAATTATTTAATATCAGTGTCATATTGGCCAAATCATAGTCAAAACTCTGGAAAAGTTAGAAAAAGTTATATGAGACAATCAACACTATTACAGTAAATGTTAATATTTAAACATTCATAAATAGTAATCTGAAAAGAATATTAAATATAGTGTGTTGTTGTGGGTTGACCTTGGCTGGCTGCCAGATCCCCACTCAGCTGCTCTCTCACTCCCCCTTAACAGGACAGGGGGAGAAAATAAGATGGAAAAGCTCGAGCATTAAGATTAAACAGGGGATCACTTACAATCACTGTCACAGGCAAAATAGGGAAAAATTAATTTAATTTATTGCTAATTAAAATAGATTTGGATAACAAGAAAAAAAGACAAATTAAAACAACAACTTCCCTCCATCCACACCCTTCTTCCCAGGCTCAACTTCACTCTTTCATTCCTGATTGCTCTACCTCCTCCCCATAAATGGCGCAGGGTGTTGGGGAAAGGAGGAGTTACAGTCAATTCATAAGTCTTTATCTGCCTCTCCTTGCTCCTCATGCTTTTCCCCTGCTCCAGCTTGAGCTCTCCACAGGCCACAGTTCCTTCAGGGTATGTCCACCTGCTCCAGCCTGAGGTCCTCCAAATGCTGCAGTGTGAATATCTGCCCCACTGTGCTCCTTCTCCATGGACTGCAGACTCATACCTGCTCCACTGGAGTCTCACCACAGGCTACAGTGAAATACTTACTTTGCCATGGTCTTCTCCACTGACTTCAGGGGAATCTCTGCTCTGGTGCCTGGACCCCCTCCTCCCCCTCCTTCTTCTCCAACCTTGGTGTTCACAGGGTTGTTTCTCTCACATTTTTTCCTCAATCCTCGCCATCTGCACACAATTTTGCCCTTTGTTAAGGGTGTTTTCCCAGAGGTGCCACCAGCTTGGCTGATGGGCTCAGCTGTGTCCCACAGTGGATCTCTTTTGGAGCCCGCTGGAACCATCTGTGCCCAGTACAGGGCAACCCCTGGACCCTTGCCACCTACACCCAATACAAGTGTCCAAATTGAACTAAGCATACGATGCTTTGCTACTTTTTTTGTGTGGTACATTTACACATGGGTATGGATACGATCATAGTATTTGTATTCTTTTTGTATATACTTATTTCACACCCATATGCAACTATTGAGGCTTATTTTATAGTCCAGTTATTGGTTATAATGATCCTATTCACGTAAGACCAAATAAGCAAGAAGCATTGGCATTCAAATCAAAATAATATAATCTTCTCTTTATATCTGTGTTAATAGATATGAGGGGAAGACCTTGAGGAAGTGTTGACCTTCAGTTGACCTGCAATCTCCAGAGACAATGGGAATAAAACCAGCAATACTGGAAATTTTGTGTAAATAAGTATTTCCATAATAATACTTTTATATTATACACTTTCACATATAGGTGCTTTATGTAACTCATGCCTTGGGACATGACAAATATGCTTTTACCAGGTAAACATCAGCAGTGTTGGCTTTTCTTAATGAGGTCTGGGTTTACGAGACATTCATACCTTTTTAGACAGTAACAGCATTTTATATAGCTTTCTATCACTGAATTCTCAGTCTTGCAAACTTTTATTCAGGTAGCTAATTTTACTAATGAAAATAATGTTGTTAGATAATAAAGATAAGTGCACATTAAAGTGATTGCAAGACCAGGCCTACCATACAGATTTTAACTTACAGTAGGTAGAAGTCAATATAGAATACGTATGGTAAATTTCCAGGCTTTCTCTGAGTCCGTAATGGTTTACTTGTTCTAGTTATAATAACAAGTAACTGTGACATTAGAACAAGTGTATGTGTCATCTCCCTGTCATTGTTCTTTGTGAGAAAACTTAATAGTATTTTTGTCAGTAAAGATTTAGTAATAATTAATTTTATAATTTTGTTATCTCTGACAATTTAATGTCAGAACTAATTTACCAATTGTCATGCTTTTTGTTCTGTCTTAATAAACTACATCTCAGCTGATATCCTCAGTTCTTTGTATCAAGCCAACAGAATAAGAAAAACAGCAAATACAGGGTTTATAATAGAAATGCTGACAAACCATTAAATACAGTGGCACTGCTGGACATCTCTTTTTCTTTTAGAGTTTCTCAGTAATAATTTGTCCTGTGCCAAAGAGTATCATAAAAAAAAAAAATGTATTCAATCTGAGATATGTCTGTTTTGATTTCAAAAGAGAATTTAATATCAAGACTTCAAAGGAAGCAAATTAAACCAAAAGATAAAATCACTTCTAGGTAACTGGTTTGCTATCCTTTCTACTTTTGTACTATTTGATGTTGTAGATAAGCCCAAAGCAATATTATAAATTGGAACAAACTAAGAGCTTTGCAGCTGTTTAGACTCTGGAGTAAGCACGTCTCAACAGTCTCCAGTTATTTTGTTTCACATTTTGAGATCTGAAAGAAATTTGGGGACAGAAATTAATTATCCAAACCTAACTTGAATCACACAGAGCCAGTAAAGATCTGATACTAGAACAGAATAAACAGAAGTCAGAAAGGTCTGAACAATTTTGATATTTCCTACTGGTCGTACTGTCTTCAGCTGTCACTTCTACCCTGAATGGGTAGATTTTGTGTATAATTTTGAAATCCTGTTCATAAAGTAATGATGTGCTGCACTTTGTGCTGTGATTCCACTTAGGCTATGCCAGCCCTGTTAGTCTGTCATCACTCCAGGTCTTCCTTGCCCTTTGCTATTAACTCCTATTAATTCCAGATACAACTCAAGCTGGAGTTCCTCCAGTCTGTGCATGTTAAGTGCAGAAAGCACAAAATTTTCCTGGGCATCTGTATAGAAACACCAGGAGGCCGAAAAGCAAAGAAATAAACAATAAACTCTGTTTTTCTCTTGTGGAGTCATATAAAGAGTCACTGTCAGGTTTTCCAGCCTCTTAGACATGAAACATTTGTGACAAACACCTAAAATAGTATACAAGCATTGCACCAAGAGTTTAATTAATTCTACTGCATGTATAAAGGAAACCTTGAAAACTGTGATAGTGTGCAATCTGAAGGCATTATTCTTATTAGTGGAAAGCAGTTTATTATGATTTTTTGACTGAGCCAGTAGAATTTCACTGACCCAAGTGACCTTCATTTCATTAATCTGAAGAATGGTTTGAAAGAACAATTTATTTACTAGATTAATTTTTCTTCCTTCATAATGATGACAAAAAGATAATAATTTTACACACATAGGAGCAGTATTACAGCTTATACCTTTCTTGTGAACATACATGTCCTTATCATGAATCCCCCTACACTCAATATTTTTTTTGAAGTCCAACCTCTTGGAATTTTAAGAAAATTAAAGCTCTTCTGCATTTATTTATGCATTTATTTATTTATTTTTAAAGGAATAACTGCAAACGAAATGCTGGGGGCGGGCGGGGAAAGAGCTCTCAAGCATCTCAAATACTAGTAATTAAAAAAAATGAAATCTCAGAAGTTGGACACATTAATATTCTTACTATTTGATATTTTAAATTCTATAGTTAAATACGTCTCAACTACAAAACTAAAATTTGGGAATATGTCTAGAAAACAAAAATTATGGGCATGGGTTATCAAAATATTTTAAAATACGTTTTGTATTTAATGTAGTCTGATGTGCGGTATAGAGTTTCATGTAAGTTTCATATGTATTACCGGCCATTGTTAGAGTTATTTTTGAAATAATCAGTTTTGGTTACTTCCTTAAAATACATTAGAAATTAAAGACTTCCTGTGACTCTTTTAATAAATGTTTGATTTTCATTATATTCACTTATTATGTAAATTAGTTCTAAATTACTCAGTTTATTAATAACATATTTGGACTTGCAGAATAAATGCCATTTAAATTTCATTAAACATCCTTACAGTTTTGAGCTCTTACAGACTATGCATACTTAATTATGTCACAAATTAACAGATTGTTTTACTGGTTAAGACGTTTCTTTTTAGCTGATTTAAAGATTTGCAAATGTGATTTGCAATTTTCTTCTCTCAAAACTAATAGGAAAAAAATCTATATAGTTCACTTACATTTCAAAATGCAAATTAGACTACACTAATTTCCCCCTGGCATTTGAATCTGTAATCATATAAAATTAATACAGTGTTCCTTCATGCTTTTCTGAACTACATTTTCTGATGCAAACTCCTCTTTCTAGTGTGTGAATCAACAGTTTCTAACAATGTTGCATATTATTTTGACTTTTAAGAATAAAATATTTAGGATAGAATTTTTTCAGACCTTCAGAATATTTGAGTTGCATTTCAAGATTTGAAAATGAGGATAAATTATCTCTCAATGATGTAATATATTCAATTCAAAATGAAAAGTTAATTCCATTTACTTATAGAAATCATGGAAAGAAGTGATAACAGTAATTCTTCCTATTTTAATTTTAGGGGTTTTTTTTAAATCTGAAAGTACTTGACAAATATTAAGTAAACTTTTTGATTATATTCCTATTTTCAAAATCCAGAAAAGATGCTGAGAGAGGTTATGAAATTTGTTTAATGCTTCACAGCCAAGTAGTAGCAGAAGTGGCAATAAATGTCCAAGCTCTTTAATTAGTAGGTCATACAAATGTTCACCCCAAAATAGGACAGCTTACCTCTGGTACATGCAGGCAGGACTCCACTTTGCATATTTAAATCTGTTCCAGTAATAACTCTAGATATTTTGTTAACCCTTATTCTGTCTGTAATGTGGAAGGTCTTAATTCTGCAAAGATTTCCACAAGGTTCTACGTGGCATGAACTACTGCAGGGAAGTTACTGGAGCAGCTCACAAAGAATAAAGCTCAGCATATACAAATTTATTTAAAAAGCTATAGTTTCAGTACCCCTGTCTTCTTCTATGTGCTGCAAATGACTTCTTTCCTGCTTTTTATAAACAGGTTTTCAGAAAGTAGCTATATTATATTGAAATGGTAATTAACTATTAATTTCATTTAATTAGGAATTAAAGTTTAAAGTCTATCATACATATCTGCATCAAATCACATGAGTTCGTCATAATAAGTACTATTACAACACATGATTAATGAAGGTAGAATTAGAAGACAATGAAATTCTGGTAAAATTTTATTTCCACTTTCAAAGCAAATAGAAGAGGCCTTAGGAAGATTTTGTATCACCGTTACTAACATTAGTGCAGATCTGATAAGTTTTGTTTGTTTGTTTTTAAATCCAGTTCTGTTCTAGTTACTGTACAGACTTTAGCACTTTGGGTACATGTGTTGTATCTAGTTTGGTACAAAGATTAAGATGTTATTTTTCATTTACTCACATAGCTTCACAGCTTATTGCAAGTAGTCACTTGTTACTTCTCTAGCACAGATGCAGGTTTTACAATCACACCTAGGAAACCATTCTCCAATATTACAGGGTATCCAAGCTATGCCCTTCATATCCTTTTAAACATTTCTTCCAACTCCTTGGTTTCCTCTCTTCATTTTAACACAAAAGCTCAGTTAACTCAAGGGACTGGTCCTGGAATACGGAATCATTTGTTTTCACATGGCCTTCTTGCTGTTCAGTGATCTGTGTGAAACAAACCTGCAGCTGAAATTCAATTCCTGCAGCACAATTGCTCTACAAAAAGTAAAACTATGACCAATTTTATCAGAGGGATTAGACATACCCTTACAGCCAGTGTCAGCACTGAGATATCTTTTTGTTAAGCAACTTGCAATACTATTTCCTCTTTGTATTACTCTGTAAACATATGGAGCACTACAACCATGAATATTGCCAGTTTGTCAACCTACAAAAACACTACATTAGCTTTTTAATTATTATATGTCTTATATTAATCATCAGACAGCCCCTGATCAACATTTATATGCATCAAACCAAGCAAGAACATAAAGAATGCCACCAGGCTCATTCTATGTTTTTGTTACCAAAATTACTTTTAGCATTATCACTTGGGACACCAACTATTCCACAGACAGAACTCAGGTCCCTCCTTCAGAGCCAGTTATAAGTTTTCAACTGCAGTGCAACTGCTGCAACCCTTGTTGCAGTTTTAATAGGCACTTTGCTTCTCTGAGAACTCTGCCTTGCAGAGTTTCCTCTGGCACAGGCAGGGTTTATCGTCTCCATCATGACACTGGGCCCTAAGGACACTACTGCAGTGGTTCAGTCATCTAACCACTATCTGTAAAAATATCTATCGAGTTTTTCAATATAGCTCTCCAAAGGTCTTCATGCATTTGGCTGCCTAGTTAGCTGCTGCTCTAGAAGGGTGTGGGGTCTCCCCAGATATGGAATATATCAATGCCATATCTGTCAGCTCCATCTGGATTCCTCAGATAGCTTAGACATTTAGAACAGCATTCAAAATAACCATTTTTAAGTAGCAGAATTTCATGTCATTTGACTACTTTTTCAGCTGAAGTTTTTGAAAAAGTGATTTTAATTTGGTGCTTGCTTTGCTATCTCTGCTTTTGTGTTAATCTTGAAATTCAGTTTTCACCGTGGAATTCAACTTGGTTTCGGTTTCTAAACAGCAAACAAAACCTCTTGAAAGTTAGGATAAAAAGGGATGGATACTGTGCTGGGAAGGCACTATGCATTATAATGTCAGAATTCAATATATAATCATTGTTTTAAATTTTTCATTCTGCTTAGTTTTAACTTAGCTGGTCTGAACACTTCCTGAAGGCTTGTATTACTTAATCTCAAAATGTACTAACAGTTCAAAGTTTATTTGGCTTCAGTGATGAAGTATATATCTTGAAGGCAATTTATTATATATGGGCTTAAGGATTTCTAGCTTTTTTTGTTGATAAGTTACAGAGCATAAAACATGCAATGAAAAATTACTTCAATGTGACTTTTGAACTATTCTGTCAAAACACTTTATCACTCAGCTATTGGGACTAGCTTTGTTGCTGTCAATTAGCCCCACCTTTCTCTCTTCTCAGTCTTGAAATCTCATGATGTGAAAGGGTGAACATTGCCACATTAGTCATCATCAAAGAAAGGATCAAAAGCTTAATATAATATACAATGTGAGATACGTCAGGGTGCAAAGTGCTATTTTAGCAACATTAAAAGGAATAATTTTCTATTTCTTAAGTGCAAGATAGAAGCAATTTGGTAACAAGGTAGCACTAGATAACCTGAAAGCACATGTGATTGACTTGTGTTCTTGTCAATTTCTGAAATTAGTGGTTGTGTTTGATAGACACAAAATAATTTATATATCACTCATTAATTACATATCTGTGTAAAATGAGGTGGTTTTGATTTTGTTATTTTCTTTCTCTTTTCTGATGACTCACAATGCAATTAATGTAGCATAGGCACATTATTTTTTATACTTCCGTGAATATAATTGAAAGTCAGATATTGGAATCTATATTGTCCATGCTCCAAGCATTTTAAATTACTTTCTCAGTTATGTTACTGCAAACTAAATACTGATACCCTATTGAATATATAATCTTTTGGTTTTTTAGTAGAATTACAAAAAAAATTACATGAGTTAATAGGGTTGGAGAGATACAGCAGGGGTGTAACAAAGCCTCCTGAGAAAACTGTCTACATTCTGTGATTCCATTTTTTAGCAACTTTGAAGAACCCAGGCAGAATGTAATAACTTCTCTGTATGTAGAAGTCTTCGATATCCTAATATATGACAATTTTCCATGTAGAATTCTCATTGAAGTCAATTTAGTTTTGACCCCTTATCAAAAGAGAGATTAGGCCTCATTTCCTCTCTATGTTTTCTACTCTCTAATCATTTCCTTTTTCCTTATTTAACACAAGTACAAGTACTGAATTTAGAAATTTTAAGGGAAAGAAAACTTAAAAGGTTTGGTTCTTGCAGAGGTTTGCTAAATGCAAATATCATTGTATCTGAGTATCAGGAACTTTATTTAGAAGTCTGGAAACAATCAGAGGAGTTATTCAGAATATTTCCTACAAATTGACACCTTATGACTGCTGTGGTATGACAGCTTAAGGGAGCACACATTCACAACACTTGCTAACAAGGATTGTCTGTCCCTAGGACTTAAGCCAGTCAATAAAGAGAAGCACTCCCAATGTCAGCAACACAGATTTTTCTAACACAGTTGCTTTTATTAAAGCAAAATGTTTCAAACCTTTAATATGATCAAATTGATGGGAATGCTACACAGCTCCATTATAATTGTTTTCTCAAATAGAAGGCAGTGTCTCAGAAATCTGCTGTCTCCGTTGCTGTTGCATACAATTACATGACATCAACAGGACATGTGTTGATGGTAACGTTGTGCAGTAACCTGGAAAAGACAGGATATTGAGCCTTTCTGTGGAAGGTGTATGACTAAAATGCTCCATGAATTGAATAATATTACTTTCTGTCATCCTATAAACTAAATTGGCTATAGTATTGGTTTCTTGCTTACTGTGGGATACTGTGCAATCTTCTTGTATTTAGGATGCCATCTTTTTCTCTCCTCCTTCTGGGAGGAGGGATTTTTTTTACTGATTTTTTGAAGCTTCTCAGGAGGCCCAAGTGTACACCAGTAAAATGAAAAGGACTCGGACATGGGCCTAAGCAACAACACACAATTGTCCACACTTTTGACTATTAGCACAGGCCATGTCATATTTTTAACCCATGCAGCTTAGCATTTTCCAGACTAACACATGGGTCGGTTTGGGGTTATCTGTTAGAACTAATCCCAACAGGCAACTTGAGTGCCCTCCCCTATTTGGGGAGAGAAAGAAAATGTAAGCATGATGTATGTATGTGAGCTGAATGGGTATGGGCTGCACCATGTCAGCTGGTCCCAGAATCAAAGAACACTTCCTAGACCATATTAACAACTAGAATAAATTTAAATTTTAAGTACTATGTTACATGTTATAAAGCGTTATTTATAATCTTTTGAAAATTTGTTGCACAATCTATGATAGTATTCCATGTCAGTATTTTATCAATATTTGCATGCTAATTCTTTAAACTATTTAAAATCAATTAAATGAGAGATAATGAATAAAAAGAACTACAATTGCACCAGTGGTGTCATTCCTGCAAATAAACTATTCAATCATTTTGTTTGTTTGGTCTCTTAGGAATTTGTTTGCAAACAGATGATATTTCTGTGAATGTATTCACAATGCATTCACTGAAGAGCTGAAATACACAATACATTTAATGCACACAATAAATTTACTGAACAGGTGAAATAAAGTACAATTTATGTCTTGACTAGTGTGGTGTTCATTAAGGCATAAAATATGACTAGTTGTTTGCATTAAAAATAACCAAGTTTACATTACAATTAAAAGAATCTCTCTGTTAGAGGAGTGTCATTTTAGCAATGGTTTACTGCCCTTGCGTTGTTTAACAGTATGCTGATACAAATGCAAATGCAGTGATGTGTGTTATGAAAGCCATGCCCTTCTGCCCTTCAGTTAAAACATGATCCTGTTACCAATTTATAACAATGAATTTGAGGTATCACTAATTTCAGAGTCCATGGGTGGAATTTAAAATCTCACTGTAGAAGGAATAAACTGAAAGAAGTTTTCTGTATGTATCTTTTTGTAATAATCTCTTTATTCTCTAACTGTCACAAAGTTTGAACTTGATTTTAAAATGTGTAGGGTTGAACTCGAAAGCAGGAATTGAACATGAAAGGATAAAAGTTTCTCGTTTTAACTTGATGGAAGTTATATCTGACCCCTCATTCTCGAAGAATCTAATGTGATACTCTGCTTGTACATCTTCAGTTAAAGTATTGCTGACCATTAAAAGAATTATTTTCTCATTCAGCTCTCCTAATTTCAATCAACTAATTGGGGTAAATCAATCCAGAGAGATGGGTATTTTAATATGACAGCTCAGCCAAAAAGCATTCATAGTAAACCCCTTTGTGTTGGATTGCCCCATTACGAAGATGTTGCAGAAAATGGGATAGAAACCAATAGAATTCTGCATGATTTGGTAGTAAAAATATCCTTCTTTCACAAAGTCTGTGGATACATTCAGGATGCAGTGTAACAGTAAAATACCTATTGCATTCTGTAATAGTGGAATCCTTGTTCCAGCAAGTTCTCAACAACATGGTATTTCACAAACCATTGTTTGCATGGCAAATAAAATTATCCCTGTATTACTTTCTCAACATTTCGGAGGGTTTTTTTAAGTTGGTAAGTTTACAGTAAGGAGTTCCTCCAGTCAGTATATCTAGTAAGAGAACCATTGTTTTCTGTGCCTGGATTTCCACAAATCATTTACACTTAAGCTGATGAGCAACTTCAGTAAGAACTTAAGACCTAGGGGATTAACTGTGGTTGGAAACATGCATCTCCTTGGCTAAATTTTTGTTTACTTTTCTACAAGGCTTGTTTAAGTAGCCTGAGTCTGCACTAATCCTTCATCATGTACTTTTGACAGTTCCTGTCAGGGAAAGGATAAGGATGAACATATTCAGTGGTGTCACCGGCACCCCCCCATGAATAACAATCTGTTGCTCCTTTGCTACTCTGTAAGGGAAATTGCTGAAAAACTTAACTGAGTCCATACTAAAGAAGTTAAATACTTTATAACCTGCATCACTTTTCCCATTTTTGGAACCAAGTATTTCCTGTTATTTTTCTGGTTTGATGAGATTCCTAAATTCATATACTTTTAATGAGACAGCAAACAAATTTGAGGATTGGGAATTTTGACTAAAAAAAATCATTTAGCCTGTGTTTCATAAACAGAAGTTATTATATAATATCTTACACTTAGGAAGAATATTTACCTTCCTTACATCATGTTTTCAAAGCAAATTATACGTTTTGGTTTTCTACATAGCTTTTTCTTCACGTAAAAAAAAAGTATGTGGAGAAGGAAAACACATCTTTTCTTGAATCTAAAAATACATATCTTTCAATAGTGTGAGACTTTTTTACCAAAAAAAAAACCCACATTCCGCAAGTAAATATTACACAATGGAAGTGAGGCAGCAGCTAAAACCAGGAGTCTTCAAAAAGAGATGCTGGGGCAGCGTATGACAAAGAGTGTTCATGTTCCACAGAAAACAGGACTGGTAACAGTTTTGAGATCTATACTATTTCACACTGAACTCTGAAACATATAAACCAGCACTCTGCTGAAGGAAAACCCACAGAAATCCAAGGAAGTGCCAAGGCTGGATAAAGTGTGATGCTAGAATGAGACTCGGTGCTGTAGTTCCATAAAACCTACATATTTCTTCCCAGGATAGGCAATCTGTCAAACAGACACTGTAATTGATACTGCATAAATATTAATAAGTTATATATAAAGGAAAATAAACTATAGGTCCAGAATATTTGCACTAGTCTGTATGGGGAGGACATGAGAGTCTCTATACGATGAATTCTTGAAGAGGTATTTCTTGATGAGTCTTTATAAAACTGCATCAAAAAACAAAGTACAGAATTAAAAGGAATTTACAGGATTCTTAATTCAGTTATTTTCCTGCAGAAAGTATGTCGTATGGCTAATTCCATAACCTAACCTACTTCATATTTAAAGCCACTAACTTTCCCATTTTTTTGTCCTTTCACTATTCTGTTTGGAAGATTGTTTTAAAAACTTACTCTTCTCACTATTACAGATCTCTTTTTTCTCTTACTCTTTAACATTTGTCATGATGTTTAACTGACTGGGTTAATGCAATTCCAAATCCTTTGGAAACAAAGCAGCAATAGACAAATGTTATATAGTTTTTACTGATTTCACACTTGATGTAACACATTTGAGATAGGAGACCAAGGGGTTGACAGGAAGTCTGATGACAACTTCTAATTGGCCTTAGATGTGGAGAAAGCCCAAGAGCTTGGCCTGAGGCTACATGATTAGCCATACCATTGGTGGCTTAGGCCAAAAATCTAATATAGAAAACAGTAAATAGTTAAAACAAAAGGTACAGGGAGGAAGTAGCTCCACACATGGACACTTGACACTGTGTCAGTGGCTCAGTCTGACGTAGATCCCTTAGGCCAAGGGGACAAACCACCAGGAAGGTCTTGGACAGGGTCTTTGCTTCTCTGGTCTTCCTATTCCCTCTTCTACTTTCAAATACTTTGTTGTGAAAGTGTGTGGTCAGATCTACAATGAACTAATCTGAGGGACTGATGGTGGTTGTTAGACCAAGTGGTGCAGAGCGGCTTATGTTCATATTTCTCAGGCCTAGCCCCTTTTAGAGCTGTTGTAAAGGTCCACACTGCATAGTTCTTGATTGCATACATCAAGTGTGTTTTCAAATCAGTGTTCAAATAATATAACAGCTATGTCACAACCCATCAGAATGATGATTTTACATCGCATCACAACATACAGGTTCTGTTATAGCAGGAACTTGGGTTTTTTTGCCAAGAACATGGTCAGAAATGAGCTAACGTTTATGCAATATGGACAATAAGGGAAGCGGGGTCCAGGAAGAATTGGGCAGCTGTGATTTGACTGTGAAGAATATGATCAAATGGCTGAGGAGTTCGGATATCTTAGTGGCTCCTCTGCAACTTTCAGGAAAGTGACAAAGAAGGGAGAGATGATACTGAGATTGTGCCAGACACACAGCAATTTCCCAGTCACACAGAATGGAGGTTAAAATTATTATGGCCAAGTTTTCTGGAAGGTAAGGCATTATATTGTGCATTTGCTATATTTTCATTAGTTAATGACCACTCTCCTACTCTTCAGTAAAAAATGGTTTTTGTTCACACTCAATTTCAATTTGTTTGTACCTGGAAGAAGTTCAGTCTGATAAGGATGCTTTGCCAATTACATATAATTTTCTTCAGCTTCTAAATAGAGGTCAAGATAGTATAGCTCTTTGTCAAGAGAACCATAGAGCATATTGAGCCAGAGGAGGTTGCTAGTTGCCAACAAATGCATCTTTGTTTTTTTCAGTCTGGTGGTAATCTTAGACACGGTTAAAACTGGTATTTGCTGTTGTGGACACACACAGCCTGGCAACACACTGACAAACCACTCAGAATATTCTGAGGCAAAATGCTGTGGAACTACTTGACCTGGCGTGATCAAATGTGTGAGGAGAGAAAAGGTCAGGTTCTCATGTGACTAACTCTCTTTGCATGGGACTCACAGATAGCACCAGGCCAGTAGGAAAGACTCTGTTAAATGGTAAGAAAGGGACAAGCTACTACAGTTCTAGTTTCAGAAAGGCAATAATGAAGTGCAGCATAGCATTGTCTGGACAGTTCTGGCTGGGCACTTAAAAAAAAAAAATAAAAGAACAGGAAATCTCAACTTGTGACATTTTCGTAGGGAGGAAGATCTAAATTAGGTGAAGCAACATGCTGGAACAGATAAATAATTATGAAGGGTCAGCAGAACAGTGGCTTCCTTTTGTCACAAGGTGTTCCGGGGAATGGATACTGCATGGACCTAACTTGCAGACTGTTGGACTGTGCAATATAGGCAATACAGAAGAAACAGCTAATTCTCAAGTGGTTTAATTAGCTAGGGGAAAATCTCTTATCTCTTATGTGATAATAACTGAATGAGAGATGCAGCTGAACTGTTCTTATGATAAAAACTGAGAGATTCAATTGAACTGTTCTCATTTTCTTCATCACTAAGAACTCTGATTTGAGTAGACCTACTAAGGTTTTTCTTCAAAAATTAAATTGAGTCTGAAAACTGGGTTTAAAAATCAAACTTATGGATGCTATTTTGCCAGATAGAAGAAAGAGCCATCAATTGGTAACAGCATGAAATAAATGAGAGGAAGATCATGACAGAAAACCAAAATATATTACTTATTTTTAAAGCTGAGCAGTTGTGGACACATTCATGGGAAAAAAATCTGCTACCTAGCTATTTCCACCCTAGTTATCTGACAAAGACTTAGTATGAAAAGCTATATTGTCACTTAATCACAGAAATATATCTTTCAGAATCAAAAATTAAGTATGTCCTTCCTTGTGCTATGTAGTGTGCTATAGGAAAGATTTAACAATATATACTTGACTTGAAAAAATTCATGTTTTGTACAGAAACAGTTGTAGGTCCCTAGTAATCCAGAAACTGCACAAATTACATGATAGAACTACAGAGAAATTGCCTTTACATCTAGTCTTGTTTCATTGAAACTATGTCTGCTACAGTTTCATTGAAAATGTAGCATATATAACACCAATGTACCACACTTCAATAAGTACTCCATAAAATTGAGAAACAGGTGGCGTATGACCTGTCAAGTAAATACAGAAAAAACACATAAATTGTGCAGGAATCACAAAGTATTTCTTAATAGGCCTTCCTCTGTACCTCACAAGTTACACAGCAATCATAAGGCTGTTGACAAATGTACTTAATACCAGAGTATTGAAAAAATGCAATATTCATCCATTTGCAGATCCCAAGAGCAGTTGACACTCGTCCTTGTTTGAGTGACACTTCTGCCACTTTTTTCTGAGAGAACTGAAAGAATCTTTATGGCTGATCACGTATTTTACCTATAGGTGTCTCTTCCAGAATAATTTTTTTAGTTGTTTAAAGGATTCACAAAGGTCTGTCCATGATGCTGCTCATTTCCATTTTTTTTTTCTAGTCTGAGTAAAATATTAAAGCAAATGATTCAATATTTACAACGACTTAAGGTCATAGTAAGATATTATTAGGAATGTTAAGATTATGGTGATGGGAGGTGAGAGCTGGCCCAAAGACCTGCAAAGGGTGTGTACCTATGCTTTATAGCAAGGGTGCATTCCCCTTCTTTCTGTGGATTTTTATATTTTATTCTTTCATTTCTGGGATGTGTTCCTCCAACTAAATTTTATTGCTTTGGATAATTAACAGTAGAGTACATGTTCGGAAAGATAGTCAAGAGCTAACCAGTTCTTACATCATTTTAACTTAGTAACCTTGTGTAAATGTTTCACCTTGCAGTGGAAGTTTACATTACCCAGCAAATACAAGTGCAACATACTTTCCCTACATTCTTTACTACCATTCCCACATTCTGCAATAAGCGTGGAAAAATGCATCATCAGTATCTCTGCTGTGACCTTAGCAACTCAACAAACCTTTTTGCACAAGCCTTCCCATTATCTATGCATTACAATTATGAAAAATGAACAGATAAACAGGTGCCTGCACTTTCAAGAAAAAAAAAAACAGTAGAAGCAGTGTTCTCTAATGAGAAATTAAGTTCCTATTTTTAATAGGACAAATAATGCATACTAACATGAAATGTGTGATAATCAGGTAGCAACTAACCCTGTCAATCTGAAAGAAATACATGGTGCATCTTAAAGCACAGCAAAAACTCTTATACATCATCCATCAAAAGTTACTTTTAATTTATTCAGTAGGAAGCCATGGTTAACAAAAACCAAATTATTTTTTAATATCCTACAACTTTGAGATGTGCCTAAAGCCTCAGCAAAGGCATTCGCCTAATAATATAAAGTTCATGGTTTATTCAACCACAGCAGCTGTTGTAAACCCTAGGTTGTCATTTATTTTCCAGCTCTTGAAAAAGATTTATAATCCCATTTTAAATGCAACACATATTTAGCCTTCGGATCTCTACCAAAAACAGTCACACTGACACTTTACTAGACCCAGAAAAAGACGGAGAAAATATCTTAATGGTAATAAAGAAACAAAGTGAAAATAACTGGAATTTACTTTTTTTTCTTTTTAAACACCTCTTCCAAAATCTTCAGTAAAAAGAAAAAAAAATCACAGAATCACAGAATCACAGAATCAATCAGGTTGGAAGAGACCTCTGGGATCATCGAGTCCAACCGTTGCCCTGACACCACCCTGTCAACTAGACCATGGCACTAAGTGCCATGTCCAGTCTTTTCTTAAACACATCCAGAGATGGTGACTCCACCACCTCCCTGGGCAGCCCATTCCAATGTCTAATGACCCTTTCTGAAAAGAAATTCTTCCTAATGTCCAACCTGAGCCTCCCCTGGTGAAGCTTGAGGCTGTGCCCTCTTGTCCTATCGCTAGTTGCCTGGGAGAAGAGGCCGACTCCCACTCCACTACAACCTCCCTTCAGGTAGTTGTAGACTGCAATAAGGTCACCTCGGAGCCTCCTCTTCTCCAGGCTAAACAACCCCAGCTCCCTCAGCTGTTCCTTGTAGGTCATACCCTCTAGACCTTTCACCAGCTTGGTCGCCCTCCTCTGGACTCGCTCCAATACCTCAACATATTTCTTGAAGTGCGGGGCCCAGGACTGGACACAGTATTCAAGATGCAGCCTCACCAGTGCCAAGTAGAGAGGGACGATCACTTCCCTAGACCGGCTGGCTACACTATTCCTAATAGAGGCCAGGATGCCATTGGCCTTCTTGGCCACCTGGGCACACTGCTGGCTCATGTTTAGCCGGCTGTCGATCAACACCCCCAGGTCTCTTTCCACCGGGCCGCTTTCTAACCACTCTTCCCCCAGCCTGTAGAGCTGCTTGGGGTTGTTGTGGCCAAAGTGTAAGACCCGGCACTTGTTCTTGTTGAACCTCATGCCGTTGGTCTCGGCCCATCTATCTAACCTGTCCAGATCCCTCTGTAGGGCCTTCCTACCTTCCAGCAGATCGACATTGCCACCCCGCTTGGTGTCATCTGCAAATTTGCTGAGGGTGTACTCAATCCCTATGTCTAGATCATCGATAAAGATATTGAACAGCACCGGCCCCAGAACTGAGCCCTGGGGAACACCACTAGTGACCGGCCGCCAGTTGGACTTTGCCCCATTCACCACCACTCTCTGGGCTCGGCCATCCAGACAGTTTTTAACCCATTGAAGAGTCCACCCATCCAAGCCCCAGGCAGCCAGTTTGTCTAGAAGGATGCTGTGGGAGACAGTGTCGAATGTCATACTGAAGTCTAGATAGACTACATCCACAACCCTGCCCTCATCTACTAAGCGGGTCACTTTGTCACAGAAGGAGACCAGGTTGGTCAAGCAGGACCTGCCTTTCATGAATCCATGTTGGCTGGCCCCGATGCCCCGATTGTCCTGCATGCGCCGTGTAATGGCACTCAGGATGATCTGTTCCATCACCTTGCCTGGCACCGAGGTCAGGCTGACAGGCCTATAGTTCCCTGGATCGTCCTTCCGACCCTTCTTGTAGATGGGCGTTACATTTGCTCATATCCAGTCAGCTGGAACTTCTCCAGTTAACCAGGACTGCCGGTAGATAATAGAGAGTGGTTTGGCAAGTTCATCTGCCAGTTTCTTCATTACTCTGGGGTGAATCCCATCCGGGCCCATAGCCTTGTGGGTGTCCAATTGGCACAGCAGGTCACTAACCATCTCCTCCTGGATTACAGAGGGTTCACACAGCCCCCCATCCCTAACTTCAGGCTCTGGTAGTCGAGTCTCCTGAGGACAATCCTCATGTATTCCTTTTTCCTTAGTCAGAATTACTTTTTTTTGGCAACCAGGGGCCTAGACCACGCACTGATGCAATTATGCTTCTCGTCATTCAATAGGATAAGGATACCTTTTTCTCCAAATAGCGTGGTCCTAAATTTTTAAATTTTAGGTATTTACACCAGATTGTGCCTTTTGTCTAAAAGATCCACACACCAATTACTTATACCTAGCAACATATCTTGTTTCCTGAGAATTATATTCTATTTACAGATGTTTTCTCAGCTGCAACCATTCCACAAATATATTAGAGGCAAATCCATGTCAGTACTGCATGGGCCTCTAACACCATACCTAAGCCAGTTTTTCCACTGTTTCTAGAGGTTTTCTGCCACTGTAATGGTTTCATTGCTGTTAACAAGCCAGGTTTACGTTAATATTGTTATATATCTGACTCCATCCTGTTCCTGTACATACATGAGTGGTGAAACATTGGAACAGGTTGCCCAGAGAGGTGGTAGATGCCCCATGCCCAGAAACATTCAAGGTCAGCTTGGATGGGGCTCTGAGCAACCTCATCTAGTTGAAGATGTCCCTGCTCACTGCAGGGGGGTTGGACTAGGTGACCTTTAACGGTCCCTTCCAACTCAAACCGTTCTATGATTCTATGATTCTATGATTCTATGATTCTATGATACATGAAAGGGAGTTCTTCTTCTGCTATAAAATCATAGTGGCTTCTCCAGGATTTAAAGCATATTGAGATATTATCAGAATGGTTTATTTTATGTATTGCTGTAAAGTACTGAAGAATATGTTTAACAAGGATTTTCTCTGTTCCTCTAAGTGATGGAGAGATGTGTTCAAAATCGCTGTGATTTGGAATGCATATTAGCATTCATTAGAAAAATAGAGAATAGTTTCTGTATTTTAAATAGATTTTTTCTGTTTTTAAGTAAGAATTAAACCTCCATCATATTCTCTGGTGTTTTTGTAGAATTTTAAATGTATTTTAAGGAGTAATGAAACATTCTCTAAGACTATTTTAAGAAGGCAGCCTTTCTTAAATCCAGAAGAACAGATTTAGCTGGATAAAAAAGATACCTTCTCTGAAATAATAAATGTTTGTGCATGACTAATGTTATAGATATAAATTTGGAACCAGCAAAACAAGTAGCATATTATGAGCAGTCATTACAGTACTTATGCAAATCCATCACTGTGTGTGTATTGCTGCGTAATTTATCATTCTTTGAAGTCTTGGCACTGTGGTTTTAAAAAACCAGACACACCAATTTAAACATAATAAAATTTTGATATTTATCGACTGATTTATTGCATTAAGACAGTTTGTTGAGTCTAAGTACATGAAAATGATACAGGCACAAATAAGCTCCTTTTTACAGGAGGCAGTCCTGAAAACATGTCCTCCTGAAATAGTAGCCAACATGTGGAAACAGCAATGTTCTTACAGAGTACTCTTCGTGTGGAAGCCCCTCTCCCAGTGACACCGCAGCAGGGCCGGTCTCCAACTCCCCACAGCCCTGCCCTGCCCGGCCATGGGCCCTACTGAGCCAGGCCCACATGCGGGCCCATGTCTTAACCCAGCCTCAGCCTGTTCCTATCTTGAGGGAAGTAAGTGCCTGATGCCCGGGGCTGGGGCTGCCCTGGTACCCCCCCGGCTGCCCTGCTCCTGACTGGGGTAGTGGGTTGGGCCCTGGCTGCCACGTCCTTCCCTGACACCCCATGGACACCCCACTGCCCCCAGCACTCCTAGCATATATTAGCATATATTGCTAATATACGTAGGTATGTTGATATAGAAAAGCCGCATGAATACTGACAGTAACTGTCAAATTTAGTTTGGGTTTAGTAGCAAAAGACATGCATAAAATAAAAGCATTTTTGCACGAAGAATAAGAACATGCTTAAATATGGAAAGCCATGCCTACCACATGCTACAAATGTATAATTTTCATCTATATCCCTAATCACTCTAAGCCAAACCTCAGATCCATCCATGTGAGTGACTCACTTCCTTCCTCAGGCCAACAGAAAGCTGATTCACACTAAAACTTTATCTTCAGATATGCACAGTCACATTTCTGCATCTTCCCATGCATCCCTAGAAGTGCTGTGATTTAATTAATACTTATTATTTGAGCACGTTTGCCTTCTGGGGAGCAATAGCTCAATAAACAAGTAAGTTACTGGGTTTTGTGTTCATTTTCAAGAGGCAGAGGTTCAATAGGTTGAAAGAGTAATACACAGCATACATAATAATTTCTTACTATGATTCTGAACTGGATGCTTGCATTTAAGCTTTTAAAAAGTTATTTAAAGTCTCTAGGTAAACTGCCCACTTTCCAAATTCACTAGAGATTCTAGTTATGTTGCAGTGTTATGAAAATCAGATCACTAACTTAGGCGCTCAGATAAAAATATACAAGCCTAAATCATAGAATGCACTCATGAACTAGTCTGCCACCTTCCTTTACAGGTTTAAAATAAGAAATATTTTCAGAAAGTTATTGAACTATTTTATCAACCATGAATGAATTAGACAATCTGGTGCTGGCTCCCCATGTCATTCAATGAAGGAAGTTATGACCATTTTAGTTACAATATTTTCTTCAGCCTGTTAACAACTGTATATCAAAGTTGCTGATTAAAATAAATATGTGACGCCATAGATTGTCTTTCACTCACTTGCTTCAGCTACTTCACAAGTATATGTCATCAAATTACTTTTTTATCCTCATTTGTGTAAACAAAATAGATTGTTTTACTGTCCGCCTATATGAAGCAGATTTTCTTGTGTCTTGAACTTCTTACAGTCCTGTTCTGAATCCACATGTATTTCCAGTATTTTTCACATGTGCAGCCAGAATACGTTCACTAGGACTAGAGGCAGTGATAATGACACCTTCCTAGTGTTTTTTTTCTCCAATATTATTTGTTTGCACATTTATATGAGCACCTGAATGAGAACTCTTATTGAAGTGTTTATTGACAATGTTTTCAATCCAACAGACAGTTTTCTATTTTGCAAATGTGATCATCATCATTCTTTGTTTGGATCTTAGAAACTGTAGGTCAACTGCTGTGTTAAATCTCATCTTTAGAAGGTTAGATTAGGCAAACATAATGCTTCCATGTTTCCTCTAAACTTCTGAATGAACACAACAAAGGAGTCACGGGGAATTAGTTTATGCTATGATGGAAGCACAAGTATCCACCTAAGTATATAGCAAGTAGTACACTTCTTGCTGTATGAAATAATGCAAATATGATACAGGGCTTCTACAGGAGATATCAATAAATCCTGTTCTAAAAATTACTTTGGCAAAGATATCAATATTGGGGCTATAACATTGGGATTATAATCTGTGTGTAAACAGGATTAAAATTCTGATAACCTCAGTCCTTCAAATGACCTTGTGTGGAAGCCTACTACCTTCAGTGGATTTCAGTATATGCACAGTATCAGGACCTAAAATGTTAAAGTTAGCAGGAGCCATAATCAGTTGATGCTTTAGAGATGCAGCTACTCCCCAGATCCCCAAAGTGTCAAAGTCCATGTTTCATAGGTTTCCTATTCTCTTTCCTTCTGTGCAGAATGATGAGGGAAGCAACAATCAAATCAGCCACACTCTTCAGGAAAAAAGTAAGATGTACTTTCTGATTGATTCTACTCTTATCTTCCTCCCAAAACAATTGTGGCCTTAAAAGTTCTCCGAGATTTAAACCAACATCAAACTTGTCCAGTTTTGATTAAATGACGGTATTGTACAAGACATCTTTTCTAGTGTCTTAATCAGTACATACGTATAGCTGATTTTAGTGCTATCTTTTGCCTTTTTTTTCTCAGAAGGGCTATTCTGCTCTTTTCACACTTTTTTCTAAGGCATTCTGGGTTATCCAGTCTTCAAAAAGCGTTTGACACAGTCTCCCACAGCATCCTCGTAGCTAAGCTGAGGAAGTGTGGTCTGGATGATCGGGTAGTGAGGTGGATTGTGAACTAGCTGAAGGAAAGAAGCCAGAGAGTGGTGGTCAATGGGACAGAGTCCAGTTGGAGGCCTGTGTCTAGCAGAGTCCCTCAAGGGTCGGTACTGGGACCAGTACTATTCAATATATTCATTAATGACTTGGATGAGGGAATAGAGTGCACTGTCAGCAAGTTCGCTGATGACACAAAACTGGGAGGAGTGGCTGACACAATGGAAGGCTGCGCAGCCATTCAGAGAGACCTGGACAGGCTGGAGAGTTGGGCGGGGAGTAATTGAATGAAATATAACAAGGGCAAGTGTAGAGTCCTGCATCTGGGCAAGAACAACCCCATGTACCAGTACAAGTTGGGGGCAGAGCTGTTGGAGAGCAGCGTAGGGGAAAGGGAGCTGGGGGTCCTAGTGGACAGCAGGATGACCATGAGCCAGCAGTGTGCCCTTGTGGCCAAGAAGGCCAGTGGCATCCTGGGGTGTATTAGAAGGGGTGTGGTTAGCAGGTCGAGAGAGGTTCTCCTCCCCCTCTACTCTGCCCTGGTGAGGCCGCATCTGGAATATTGTGTCCAGTTCTGGGCCCCTCAGTTCAAGAAGGACAGGGTACTGCTAGAGAGAGTCCAGCGCAGAGCCACAAAGATGATTAAGGGGGTGGAACATCTCCCTTATGAGGAGAGGCTGAGGGAGCTGGGTCTCTTTAGCTTAGAGAAGAGGAGACTGAGGGGCGACCTCATTAATGTTTATAAATATGGAAAGGGCAAGTGTCATGAGGATGGAGCCAGGCTCTTCTCAGTGACATCCCTTGACAGGACAAGGGGCAATGGGTGCAAGCTGGAACACAGGAGGTTTCACATAAATATGAGGAAAAACTTCTTTACGGTGAGGGTAACTGAACACTGGAACAGGCTGCCCAGAGAGGTTGTGGAGTCTCCTTCTCTGGAGACATTCAAAACCCGCCTGGACGCGTTCCTGTGTGATATGATATAGGTAATCCTGCCCCGGCAGGGGGATTGGACTAGATGATCTTTCGAGGTCCCTTCCAATCCCTAACATTCTGTGATTCTGTGATTATCATCCTATTGTATACGTATCTCCCTCATTTTCTGATGAGTATTTTTTGTATACATTTTATCTCACTTTTCTTCTGGTGGTCTATATCCATCCCTTTTCCACCTTTGCCTTCCTTCTCTGTAAAATTGATTCTCCCTTCTTAGTCTGTTTTATTCAATTTCTTTCCTCTCTGACACCTATACAAGATGTTTCTCCTCACTTAGGTTTTGTTCTGCACTCATTCCACCCAGGCTTTCTGTCCAGTCCATATCACACAGTCTCTTAAGGGTTTTGCTCCAATACCCAGATTTATTTCCATGTATTTCTTCTTCTTTTATTCATCTCTGTAGAGAGACTATTGTCATCCAGAACAAGTGGAAAAAATAGGAGGAAACAACAGGAATTTTCATAGGAAAAAATGAAACTGTCTCATATAATTTGATCTAGTCCTCCTCTCTGTAGCCTCAAGTCTATACAGAAAGAAGAAAAAATATCGCTGCTGCAAAATGTCTGAGGGAAAATTAAGCACAACTAATACTTGATTATGTAACTCCTTTTATTAAGAATCTCATATACATTATGTATTCTAATTTAAGTGTATATAGATGCAAATAAATTAATCAATATAGAAGAAAATTTTAAGGAATAGACAATAAAACTTGCACTACCAAGAAGCCATGAATAACACCAAGGTTTTCCTAAATACTTCATATCTCTGTATTTAAAACATACCGACAAGTTTTAGGTTCATTTATTATTAAAAAAAAAAACACAAACAAACAAACAAAATAAAACAACTCATTGATTCGAACTTACTGATGCTCTCAAAAGGAAATTTACTTTTCAGTAATCATCTTGGAAGTATTTCCTTGTAACTGACAGAGTTATTGCTAGAATGTTGTAGCTTTCTCTAAGACAACTTTATCTGTCATCTTAAAACCAGGTTTCCATGGCTTCCATTTCCTCAAAATAAAAGCGTCTAGTCAAATAGCATTCAAAGAGCACTCTCTCTCAAAAATAATTGCTAACATGGAAAATTGCTTTGAATAGTTCTAATCTTCATACTGTCAATACATTCACAAGTTTTCTCATATTTAAGTTTATATTTATTGCTTTTTTTCTGTAGGCTTACACAAAATGTCAAGAAAAATCAATGGGACAAAATCAACTTGAAGATACAGATGGGCAATTTCCATTGCAGTAAAAAGAAATCATGTATGCATACCTGAGAGCAGAATTTGCCTCACTGAAAATAACCCACCAACTTTATAAATTTGCATGGACAACAGAAAGTAAAGCAGAAGCTCTCACTCTTTTCCATATTCCATCATTAAGGTAATATTCTAAATAAAAGTGCAGAACTGTGGTGAAATTAGCATTTTCACAGTAAATAGTGTATTGTTATATGCTTCTCTAAGCATCTGTTGCTGGTCTGTGCTGGAGATCTAGACAAACTAAACATTTGGTCTGAAACAGTAAAGTAATTCTATTATTCTTATGGCTAAGTACTCAGAAGTCAAGAAATGCAGTCTATTGTGCCACTGACTTCATATGAGAATGGTTGAAATGGAAGAGTGCACTGGCAGGTGTTATTACACAGGATTGATGAGGGAATTCAGAAGGAAAGTAAGGACCATTCAATTGAATTTAGAAGGCAAAGAGCATAGAACATTTCCTATGAAACTGGTCAGAATGGCTCAGATGAAAAAGTTGTCTGCTGTGTATTTATTCTGCTGAAAATAGATGAATTCAGCCATGGCATGGAATTTTATTACTCCCAGACACAGACTATACAAAGTAAATAGGATTATTTTAAAATGTGCTTTAATTTCTCTATGACTCTCTGACATTTCTTCTACCCGTTCCTTACATTTTGCAATATTTAAGTACGGATCTGTTTACAGAGCTTTGGTGTACTTTTCCACAACATTATTCTCCTGCTCTATAATTAACCTTTTGTTTAGTAATAGCAATTATAATTAAATTAGCATGCTGAACTATATAATATTTCATGCTAAGCCTGCAGCTGTTGACTTCATTTCAGTTTGAATATAACCAAGGTACTGAAATAGTTTTTCCCCCATATCATCTTACTAAAATAATTATAGACATCTTTTAAAAAGTACAATACTAATGAACTTAAATTAACTTTTATTTTGAACAACTGATTTTGTCATTAATATATTACAGAGGCTGTGGCTCACCATGAAACATCAAACATTTAAGGAATTAAACGGAACAAAATTTTAGTTAATTCCTACATACCGAGATGATATTCAATTGATTCTGGTTTAAAACATCTGTCAAATACACTGTTAGCTTTTTGTCTAACCCTTTATAATTTCTTGTTGTTCTTTCTTTTTCCCTTGTAGCCTTCTTGACACCTTTTCCACAAAATTGTTCAAATGTCTGTTATTAAGAGTGTGTCCCATAACTGTCCAGCAAGTTTATCTGCTGAATATTCTCTTCTGCTGCATTAGATAACAGTTCTTAGTTCTTACAGGAGTCTTTAGTTCAAATCTATTTCATTTTATATCACCTCAGTTGTCATTCACAGCTTCCATCCTCCAGAGTCATCTGCTTCTACGTACATGCTTTTTCTCATTCTAGTTTTGTGAATGCAATATCTGGTTTGAATGAGCCTATTAGCTCATTCTCAACTTTTTTTAATATAACTTTATATCCCACCCACAGGGGGATACTATAATCCTTTCAAGCATCGGTCTGGCTGTCACATAGCAGGAAATTAAGAAATATGTGGGCTTACTGCTAGTTACTAAACATGCATTCCCAAAATGAAACCTTCTTCTGGTGTGTAATAATGTTGTCGGCTTTCCAGTTCTCCAAGCCAATCCAAGTCATCCCACAGTCACCTACTTTGTTCTTCTTGCTGTGTTGAATTTCTTATATTTAAGCTTCTTGCTTAGCTGAATCTTCACTGAGACCAGTCCTCACTTACTGTCACGAAGCATGGAATTCATCTGACTAAATAGTAAGAAACACATTTTGAGAGGGTGATTCATCTCATATTAGTATAGAAATCCAGAATAGGTTAGATGACTCATACTCTATTTCTCCCATGCAATATAAAGGGACAATACATGTTCTTTGAATCACGTGAAAGTATTCTACTTTGGCTAATTTCACAGTAGTATTTATCTGCCGGAAACTTTTCCACTGTGTAGTAGGTTGACCACAGCCAGCAGCTAAACACCCACACAGCCGCTTGCCCACTCCCCCCACACCTCCAATGGGATGGGAGAGGTATTGGAACCTACCTGTTCAGTAATAGCCAAAACACTGATGTGTTATAAACTATTTTAGTTAGGAATCCAAAACACAGCACCATACTGTCTGCTCCAATGAACGTTAACTCCATCCCAGGTAGATCCAGTACACAGAGCCATCTCAAAAAAAATACTTTGGCCCTTATTTCCAGTCACAGTGGTTTGAACTATGGGGGAGGTGAAGGGAAATATTATCCTACAAACTAAATTTCTGTGTCTTTAGAGAAAGTAAGGAACAGCTTTTGCCCTATCTATTTCATTTTGTATACCCTCTCCCATAGAGAACATCTTTGCCTGTGCCTTTCCTTCTACTAGCAAAAACAAGTTTTAAGCTAAGTTACTACTATTCTCATCTCCACTACCATTCCCTGCGTCAAAAAATATCAAAGGCAGTAATGACCAGCCAGTTTTCATACCGAAAACCAAAGCAAGCCTTTAGCACTTAAAATATAAAGTCATTATAGAGTTCTTTTTAACAGGCCATGCTTTCCATATAAACCCAGCTATAAACCAGGTACAATTTTATAATTGTGTTACAAACCTTAGAAATTAAAAACAGACATAACAGCTGTGTATAGATGAAACTTTTCAGACTTGTTCTTCCTCTCTCTATTTACTATGCACTGTCCTATGAAGGCGCTTACTAAAGTATTTCTGCTCCAGAAACAAATCCACAGCATTCTAAAATGATATTGTGCTCTACGTTATTTTTTCAGTACAAATGTAGTCTGCTTTGGGGATAGTAGTGCTAATTGCATAAAACCAAACTGAGCTCTGTAATTCCTTTTCCTAGCTCTTTAAATCTTCAGTGGACTCGATGACCAGCCTAAAATAAACAAACCAAAAATGCTTTTCCAGTAGGTTTTCCATGTCTCTGCAAAGGTTTCCTATCTATCTTCTTTGGATGTAAGTTACCCCCTTTTTTTTTTAAGATTTCTTTGGCTATATAACTACATGCCTTATTTTTAGGCATCTAGCTGTCTAGTGGAGTTTGTTTTTACATATCTCGGCTAAACGTTCAGACTCTCTATTCAGTGCATAAAGAGAGTTAACTGGTTAAGAAAGAAACAACGTGTGAGACTCATATAGATGGGACAGTAGGGATCGAATTCATCTGCTTTATGCCCAAGCTGTCCACACATTATAATCACTAGAGAGAAATAGATATGTTCAGAGGCTAATTCACCTGTTCTGTCTCAGCTTTTTGTCTTATAAGGAGATGAATCACCCCCTAAAGATGACAATTATTTCTCTCATTTGAATATAAATGTTGACAGGAATGACCAGCTAACTTTCAGACAGTGAATCAGAACAGAGGACTCTTGGGCTTAAGAATACACTTGGGCTTAAGAATATACAGTATGCTCCGTCTATACTCAGAATTCCCAGCTTTAAGAGCAGGACAGCAATCGATATCTCAATCCTTTCTTCTAAAAGGTGATTTATTTCTTCCAAAATATTGCTAGAGTAGCTAGAAGTAAGATTAAAATATATTCTTGTCTTTTCATTTATGTACACACTCAAGCACATATATATAGCAATTTTTGATTAAGTATATAATCTACCTTAAAAAGGACTTTAACCTGGAAATCACACTCTAATTGCTTCATGAAAATGCTTCATCAAAAGTAAAATAACCTTGCCAATATGAACCACAATAGATTTATAATAGAATATCTCATGACATAACAGGGTGCTCTACTGGATAAAGCAGTTTTAACCAGCCACGGCCCAAACAGGAAACTGGACTCCAGGCTCTGCAATTTTAAGCCCAAGTATTCCTTTAGCTGTGGCACATTTTGTACCGAACAGACTGGTGGCCCAGAACAAAGCGCAAATCTGAATGCGAAAAAGGCTGTGTTGGATGCTTCTGTAGTTGTTCCTATTACTGTCTCTTTTCACTGTCTCTCTTACATCAAAAGCCTATTTTATTAGCATCTGAGAACACAGGACAGATCTGACTTGGCAGACAACATATGCAAAGGAGCAAGCTGTAGATATTACAGTAGAGGCGGACCTATTCTGCAGTACTAGAAGTAAAATGTTTTTCTGTCACACTGTGATTCTGATACTAAAGATGACTCTGTTCTGTAATAATAAACTTTTTCAGAGTCAGTCAGCAGCTAATGGGGGTTGGGATGCAAGAGTTAGCAGTTTTGGATTAGGAAAACTTGTAGAGATAGATACTTAAATCTCATGCAAGTCCCCATGTGGATCTAGCCAGTAAGCATTTTTTAATATTTAACACATAGAGGCAATTGGCTTTGGTCTGTATTGACTAACAGCTTATCCATTTCCATCTAAAGTACTCCACAGAAGGACTAATTCCTTCTGAAGACAAGTACAGTAACCATTCTGCCAAACACTGACTGACAGCCAAGCCAGCCAGGATCAGTTTCTGGGCACTCTTTCTAAAAACATTTTAACAACTCCAAGCCTCCACCTAGACACCCAGGAAATTACCAACATGAGTACAAAGTCATGTTAGCACAGAAAAATTTATTGGGAATTACAGCTCACATATCAAACACTTAAAGAAACTGTTTCAGTTCCCGGTTCAGTGCCATATTCTGCTTCAGACCAAAAGTGGTTGTTGGAGCACCACCATATTCTCCTTGCCTTGATCCTTTCCTTCCTCACTTAAGGGAGTCATCACACACAGAGTATAAGGAGGGACTGTTCATCTTTGCATTCAAAGACATCATTGACAAGCCTCCCCTTCCCCAGCCAGGCCTATACTTTCTAGACATCACATCACAGGATTTACACATATCTCATTGAAAAATATGAACATACACTTTGAAATACTTCATGCTACCACTTTTGGTTGATCTATTCATTAATACATACGAAATGTCCTCCATTAAATGTCAAACAGATTGCTCCAGATACACTAATAAATATTGTTTAAATTGTACTGTAGCTTCAGTGACTTGATGCGATTATTCTTGGTTTACGTCAGAATGACTGAAATTAAAGTCAGTCTAGGATACCAAGTGCTTCAAAGGCCAGGAGGACAAAACCCTATTATTGGCAAGTTCTTCAAAAATAAAATGAGCAACACTGTTTAGGGGAAATTCCCTTACTATCTACTTTTAAGAATAATTATATAATATAGATAATTAGGATTGCTCTTTGTATAAATACTTGAGTTTAAAATAACATTTCACGCTAATTATCTGTAGTTCAAGCTAAGAACCATCATGGAAAAGAAACAGCATTTCATCTGGTATAAGTCACCATGGTCCATTAACGTCAGTACAGATAACTGTATAGATTGCCAGATTTATACCAGCTAAGAATTTTAATTTGCTTTTTCTCCCTTCCCTGGAGTCGGTTGATGGTTTGGATAGATTTGCGGTCACTACCCAGCATTGCCTTGTTTTCTCTCTGAAGATGAGTTGCACTGTACAATGAAATTATGCTGATAAAAAAGTGACATCAGATAGCCCTTGGGGTAATTTCTTTGTCATGTCACCCAGATTTAATTAGGCGAAACTAGAAGAGAGGGGGGAAAAAAAGCTCCACTGACATTGAATGGTATTCATGTATTTCTAAGATTAGAATTCCATGTGACTTTGTACTGAAAAAATAGGAAGTCATCTTATACTTGATTTTCATTCAATTTGAAGAAAACATTTTATTTTTTTCAATGTAATTAACTGAATAATGAAAAAGTAATGAATCAATTCCATGGTGAAAGTGTTTTTGCAGCTCTCAGACTCTTTTGGTTTTGCAGTATATGTTACCATTTCTGGGTTTTGGCTGGGTTTTTTTTTCCCCTCCTCTCTTTTTTTTTTTTTTATTATGATTTATATAGTACATACAGCATCTACAGAGATAAGTGGTTAGTGCCCTTTTTTGCACTTATGGAAAAAGGATGTCACTGAGAACTTTGTTCCAGTTCAGAACATTTGCATATTTACTAAACTTTGGTTTCACATAACAGCCTGACTGAATTCACATATTTGCACTGAAATTCAGTGTAGATAATTTTTTTAGTGATGATACCTATATATCAAAAAAAAAAAATATATCCTTATACAATGATGGGCTCTGAGCTAACTACTGCTATTAAAGGACAAGATCCCAGAAGTACAATGTGTGGTTCTCTGAAAAGATCAGTCTACTGTTCAGTAGCAATGAAAAATTCAACTGAATTTTAGGAGTTTCTAGGAAAGATGACAGTAACAAAGAAAAAAAGTGCTACTGCAAATTCATGCTCTATGTGGATCTTTAATACTTTGTATAGCTCTTGTCCTTCTGTTTCAAAAAGGACATAATAAAAAAGAGAAATGTTTAGAGAGGAGAAAAGTGATCATCAAAGAAGAATACGGAGGAACTTGGAGCTAAGAAACTTTAGACCAGAAAAGTGAAAAGCAGAAAGAGAGAGAGAGAGTCAATGATGATGATATGATTACGAAATCTGTGAAGTCACTAACGGCACAAAGAAAGTAAACAGTGCGTGTCAGTTTATTGTCTTTACTTTTCAAGAACTAGAGGTACCTTTGACATGGCTTTGCTATGTTATGGTCTCAGGCAGAATCTTGAGTCTTTCCACATAAGAAAAAAAAAAGAAAAACACAGGAAAAAAAATTTCAAAGTGGTCTTAATTTCTAACTTGTATACTCTAGGCAGAAGTAATTTTCATGGTAGAGCACTGGGCTAGTAAATAATGGAACGACTTATTTGAGAGCTATACTTCTTGAGTTCTTTGAAACACCTGTGAAAGTCTGACCTCTTCGTAGGAGCCTATGGAATCCACATGAGAGATTTCAGATACTGCAGGGAATATGAAGATCTCATACATTAGAATTAAATTTTGGTAGAAATTATTTGCAAGATCTTTCTTCTCTACAATCTGTTCCTCCATTTCTGAAGGAAATCACTTTGTTCTCTTTCAGTCAAATATCGTAACAAGTTTTCGTATTACATGATTTGGCATAAGGTGACACAAGTTAGGACATACTAGAGGAAGAGTAAGGAAAAGACACTCTGGAAGAGTAAATTCTGGAAAATAGATAATAGGATTGTAAGTGTTTTGCCTACAAAAAATATTTTTCTTTTACTATTCCTTTACAAGCAGTACTCAGTGTCATGATTATGGTTCCCAGCTCAGTCTTCCTTGATACTAGGCCAGATGCTGAGAGAATTCAGGTTTACTTAAATCACAATAATGTAATGCTTTCATTTTCCAATACTAAAATATCTTTTCAAGAATATGATATGCTTCATGTTATATGACTGCTATGAGATATGAGGCCTTTTAAGAAATACTTTTTTGTAATTTAAGTATTTTCAATGTGGAAAAATTAATGAAATAAGACTTCTTAATCTAAGTCATTAAACTGAATGGTTTCTGCAGTAAGCTACAGTAGTAGCTAGATGGATAATACAGTAACAGCCATTCTCTTGGCTTCAAAACTGCAAGCTAAACATTTTGCAGGGTGGCTCTGTTACAGGAACCCTCTCATCATTTTCAAACACTTGTGGTTTTTGTTTGTCAGAGTAAATTGTCTGTGCTGGGTACACCATGGACTTCACAAAAATAAAGTTCCTAAAAAGCCAAATGGACATTTAATGTAATATTATTTAAGAATATATGCATATAATTTTTCAAAAAAAAATTTTTAAATTCTTATGGGAATCAATTCTTGTAGCTAAGCTAAATATGACCATTTTACCCAGCTATTTCCTTCATTATATTACAACTTTTTCTAGAGAAAAGACAATGAATTATTATGAATTGTATGTAAACAATGTCTATATATCCATTTATAAAATGTGGTGCATCAACTCTTTTAAAAATGGCATCCATATGCTTTCACTGCCAATGTTATCTAGTGACTCATTTCTGCTAGTTTTAAAACCCATGTGAATTTAGTAGCTTTGCAATTAGATAATACTGGCTTGAGATTTGCTGAAGTGGGTGGCTGTTTTGTAAGCTTTTCTTGCAAATTTTGCTTTTACTAATCCATTCAGAGTGGCAGCCCCAGAGACTTGTTTATGTGCTCAGATTTCAGGCTGTCCTCTCTATTTAGAAATGAAAGCAAATCAGAGATTTAGACATGTGCATAGCAAAGAATCCTGTTGGTTTGATGTACTTTTTGAAGCTAAATGCATAAGTGGGAGGAATTAGCCGTGTGTCAGTTTAAATAAATTTTATTAATCAGTCTTATAGGCTAAGTTGTGTTATGCAGTTTTGAAGAAGATAAGTTCTGCACGCGTGTAAATTTCTTCATGACTGAATGGAGGCAAGCTGTTTTTCTGCACTTCCCACATTCTTCATAGGTTTAAACGGCTTAGGTCTGATAACCTCAGTTTTGGGTAATCCCAGGGTCTGTCTCTTCTGCTTAAAAAAATATGCTTAAGCCTGGAGTGCTGGTCAGATTGTTCTGTTCAGGTTTGCTCCAATGACTCTCATTTCTTCAGGTAGGGCACATTCTGGAAAAAGTTCATCCCACACACTGCTTCAAAAAGGGCAGCTTGGAGAAGACTGGTCCCATTTTAACTCCCTCTACCCTCAGTAGTTCTTCAACTCTACTCCAAAAAGATTTGTGCCTGCAAACAGCCTGTGTGTCTTAATGACATACCAGATAGCAATGTTTAGTAATTGAATCCATCCCTTCTTAAGTTCAGGAGTGGATTTCAGCTCACTTAAATGTAGGTGACTACGTTTCTATTATACTCCGTGAAAATCTATTAAGTACAGTAGGTGGAATTCAGGCATAGTTATCATACCCTAAGATAGACTTTTGTTATCTGAATTTTTTTGTTATCTGAATATCCTTCTGGACTCATGATTGTATTGATGAGAGTCTTATTTCCATTTCCTAAATGTGGGAGTCTAATACTGTATGAAATACTTGAAGATATCCAAAACATCTGCCTGGGACTGACACACATATAACGGGACCTATAGGAAACCTATGCTTGCAGGTGGGCCCAGCTCAGTGGGGGCCCTGGTTGGGTACGGCAGGCCTGTGGGGTGCTGGAAACTGGCCCTGCTATGGCATCACCTGGTGGTGCCCTCAAAGTCCTGACAAACTGAGTCTTAATCATCAAGTTACGGTGAACTGAATACCATGCTAGATGTTTCCAGTTAGATAACAGTCATTGATGAGAACTTCCTAAGTGTAAATTTTGGATGTGGTATTTACACACATTTGAATTTAGTTATTTACATTTTACCCAAACGTAAATAACAAATCAGTTTAAGAGCAGATCTAATGGAAAAAACTACAGAGTGAAAAGAGATAATAGCTCAAGGTTGTAATAGTACGACATTCCCATCGAAAACAAGCGAAAGGAATCAGAACACCTCATTCAAGAAAGACTGAGATGGCTAAAGAAGACACAAGCAAATAAACCAGGGGAAAAAGACTTTAGAGAGCTAATTCTGAACAAAAATGTCAAAGCACAAAAGTCCTGATATTTGACCACACATACATAACTGAAGTCTATATCTCAGTCTAAATTAGCTGTAAGGTGTATGCATTTCAGTCAGTAGGATTAAGGATATTAAAAAGAAAAATCTAGAAAACAGTTATATCATCCCCATATTAATATAATAGATTTTCACATAGGCTGTTCAATGGAAAGTCAAAGAGATTTGCTGATGTAAGATTGCACGTGCCTAGACTCAGATGACAAAATTTTAAGATGCATGTAGTGAAGATTTCCTACACATTTATTTTTCAAAAGCATTAAAATCACTAAAAATCTCAGAGGGACCAAAAAAGTAAATTTCAGACAAATCTACTTGGAAGCTCCCTTATATGAATATCTTAATGACAGACCCACAGTGTTAGTAGCCTTGCATTAACACATTATTCAAATTCTAATCACTTTTTTGACATGCTGAACGAGTTGTCCTGTGACAGCCAAAAAAATAAATCTTGTTTATTTTTATGTATACCCACAGACATGACAGAGTTAAGCAAGAAGCAATGAATTACAAATTTTACAGAAATATTCACCGTGCATATCTGGAGATAATTTATGGTTTAGAGAATACTTCAGATGAATTTGAAAGGATCTGGAAGCAATTTCTGAAACACATGTGAAGGGATTCACTTAATTCAAGATCCACCTCTTAACGGCTAGCATATGGCTTAACAACTTGTGTAACATATGCAGGTGCTGACTATCTGAGATAAAGCACTTTTTTTATTCTTCATTCATTTATGACTTACCATTTCTTTTACCTTTCAATGTGTACATGGAGAAGTGTTTAGCACAATCCAAAAAAGATAACAGTAAAAATTATGGCTCTTATCATGACAAGACTTATTTGTGGCAGCAGTGGTTTAGTTGCTAGCTAGACAAAACGAATACTGAGAAACCTTGCTTTATAAATTGGAGGTTTAAAAATATTGACTTCAATATGAACTATTATGGCAGCTGTAATTATTCTAGCTTGTTTCTAGCTACAGCACAGTGAGTTTTATATGGACCCTTTATTTCCAAAAATATTAGTGTAAATTTTAAAATTGAACATTTTTTGTGTTTCTTTCTGGTTGGGTTCATACAGTGTCTATTTAATTTATAATGCATATTTTCCACTAATTCTGGTACACTTGAAGTGGATATAAGATTGTATGTGTTATACATGTTTTTTTTTCATTCAGTAACACTCTTTCATGTTACCTCAAGTCATTCTGACCTCTCAAAAACTTCAACAACAGACCTTGAAGAACTTATTTTCTTACTGTAAGTAATGTTGTCAACTTGGAAAAAAAAAATCATTTCATTTTGGCAGAATCATGTTCAGGTGCACTGTGTGCACAAAAGCACTGTGTATTTCTGTTATTGTGTCACAGCAAGAGCACAGACTCTTCTCAGGTCTAACAGGGGAAAGGCAAACTGTAGTTTGCCTTAGTATTGCTTGCTCTTCTGTTGATCTTTTCTGTTAAAACTGCACAGGTTCTTCAATATGTAAGATTACTTGTGTTTGCAGGAACAAACCTTTGTAAAATACAGCTATATTGCTTTCTTCAAGCCTTATTCAGTGAATTGGAAGTTGTTCCAATGAATTATTCTAACTAAACTCCAGCTCTTGTCCATGTGAGGACAAATAAAGTGGGGGAGATCTCAACTACTTGGTTATTAGTCTCTATCAGAACCTGCCCTTTCATACATTAACTTTTTTGATTTCAGTGAAATCTGTCAAACATAACTTATATTTTTCCTATAATTAATGTTAAACTATTAAATTTCATGTTTGTTTTAAAAAGGCAAAAGAAAGGAAGCAACAACTTAGTTTTCCAGACCTTGGCTGTGCCATGGAGATTTCATATTGTCAATATTTTTACTTACCTTTTTCCTCTCTCTTTCATAAACCTGAGTATAGTCTCTTCTGATTTTATTAGATTACCAAGTGATAGATTTTTATACCCCATAAAATTTCTTCTCAGAAACAGTATGAAGTTTAGCTGGGAGCAGAAGTTCAAGGTCTGTTATCACTTTGATAAAGCCTTCCTTGATCTGCTTAAATTCACTCCTCCAAATTTCTGTCCTGAAGTTAAGATCTGCAAACTAAAAAACTCATTTCACTGAGATGATTTTTCTCTCACTTCTGACTGCCTATAATCCCTCTTGCATCTCTAGTATTGATTAGCATGGCAATAAGTATTTTACCTGATTATCATTCACAGTCTAATTGCCAATAACGGCATGTGAAGATATATTACAGAACAGAATGGAATTTCTTTTATATTTAGACTTACTTATGAGTATGAGATTTCTCATCAACTTGAACCCTAAATATCTGATGGGTGAAATCTTACACCAAAATCGTTCAGCTAGCTAGTACAGTATGTCATTTTTAGTAACATTTTCAGTCAGGACAGATGAATAATTGGGAGTGGGGTGGGTGGAGTGTAGATACAGGATGCTAGTGCAGAAACAAATACATTTTAAATTCTTGTAGATGTAAAAACATTTAAAACCTTTTTTTTTTCCCTACAGGAATATGGATAGATATTACAGTGGCATCTTGAACCTGACCTCTGGAATTGATTTTTGAAATCTGAGTAGAGCTTAACACAGATCTTGCTATGACTTGGCTTCACATTAGTAAGCTAATAGGAATAATCAATACATTAGGGTTTTTTCTCAGGTTTTACAGGATTTAAAGCGTATTTCTTTCAGCACTTTTTTTCAAATTCCACATTTACTGTATATCATATTTCCAGATTAGTTTTTTCTTCAGTTATGACATTTTAGGCATTTGAGGGTCTCTCAAGAGCCAGACTAGAGTTGTAGACCTGAAACTCACTGTTACAGAAATTGTTTGGTAATTGTCTCTAGTCTTGATCAACAGCTAATAAAGACATTTAAATTAATGTCTTTCCTATCTTGTAACTATGTAGTACAATTCATAAATAGATTTCAGTATATAAAGTATACAAACACGATGAACTGACAGCAGAATCTTTTCTTCCCCATCTTGATAATACATAGTATTCACAATGTATTAGAAATTTGTTGTAGCCCAGACAATTACCAGGACTATTATCAAAATTTTTTTATCTGTAAGCAGGATGGGAGATAGATCTACTTACTTATGCCTAACTGACATTTACAGTGGAATGATAATATCCTTTTAATAAGGAGTGGTAGTAAATAATCTTTCAAGAAAGCTGCCAGAGCTAATATTCAGGTTTAATTATGAGAATCTGCAGGAAGGAGTTTTTAATCTGTGCATACCATGACACATAAATTTTCAAATCCAGATCTTATTCAGTGAAATAATACGTAAGACAAATACTACTTTAAAAAAAAAATGGGGTGCAAACCATCTTTTCAGTGTACAGTACCTCACAGTAATCACTGAGCATCACTGCTTTCTTCTCTTAAAAATCACTATGAATCATTTTGTGCGGAAGCAATGTAGCATGCTGCTCTTAAAGAGATGTTTCCCAGTGCCTGATCTTAAACACAGGTTTTTAAACATGTAGCTAGACACTGTCTAAACATCAAGATTTCCCAGGGAATTTGTAACCCAAATGAAAAGCAATCAGCTTCTTTACTGTTTTCTTAAAGAAAAAGAATATTTCTGGGGATTTCTTTTTTTCCTTTTAAACAACTGTCAGCTCTGGCAATTTATTCTAGTATATGAAGTTAAGATGTGTTAATTGTCTTGTGTAATTGTGTTAGTATGTTAATACATAACACTGCCATTCTTTTTTACTTATTTTTTCCTCTTCTTGTAGCAATAAACCCTTCTACCAAACTACATTCTAACATAACTATGTTGAGTTTACCACCACAGAACTGTGAGTGTATAGTGTTGACAAAATTGCTGAGTACAATAAATGTTTCAAATTTTGCCAGCACCTTCAACATTTCCCTTAAGTTTCTTTTTTGACTCAGAATCCAACTTCCCAGTCAGCAGCAAAAGCCTAGCTTAATACCAAATTGCTTAGTTCAGTTGTGAATTAAATTGTGCTAACAGGTTCTTTTCTATGCAACGCAATAAATACGGCTGACAATATTTTCAGGTTCAGAGAGTTCTCTTTGAAGGTGCTCCATGATCTTCTGCCTCCACTAGGCTTTAGTGTTTTCAGAAACATCATCATCACTGCAGAGTTATGCATGTTGTAGTCTGCCATTTGTCTACATCCATAAAAATAATTTTCCCATCCACTTATATTTACATACTGTACCATAATAGTCATTAATTTTGTGTAGTCTTGCAAGCAAAACTTCTTGAATAGCTCATGTAATTAGAACTTGAAATGCTGCCTCTGCAACTGAATTTATGCCATTGAGAGTACCGTGGTTGTAAGTGTTTCAGCTCAGTAATATGTATGATGATAGAGATAGTGGCTTTGAAGTCCCCTGTTGGAACATTCATAGTTTATCTGTATGGAATACATGAAAGGAAACATATTCATAGTGTAATAGTAGTTGCAGTATTCTTGGCTAGGCATTCACAAAGTTCAAGGAACATCAAGCTTTTAGCTACCCAAAAGATTACATAGAAAAAGTGGAATATGCAAACTGCAAATTAATCGTATACTTTGTTTAACATACTGAAATATAATGGTCCTCTTACAAGACGTACATTGGAAGCCATATTTGGGTACCCTCATTTTTGTTACATAAATCTTCACTCCACAGAAGTCACTTAATAGTAGTGGTGTATTGACCTATCAGACAAAATTATTCAGAATGTACCTACTCAGCATTAGCAATCCTTTGATAGATGCAGATATGTAGCAATGGAAACCCAGGTTTCATAGATGTAGAAAACATGTAGCGGAGACACCATGCAATAGTATCAAACTTAATTTGATCCCTTGTAGCTGTGCTACCTGGGTAACAAAGGATTATCAGCATCACTCTGCAGTCTCTTCACTCCATATAGCACTTGTAACACACAGCCTGAGTATGTCCCAAAATAATCATTCCAGGATGAGGTTTGGTGCTTGCAGTTGCAGTGCTGACAAAGCCTGATCATAATGAGACTTCTCAGTATTAACAAGTAATCATAAAGAGAAACACACAGTTTACAGAAGAGTTTGCCTTTTTTTCTCCCTACATTTTACATTATTTATATTGGATAAAATATGTTTCATTTCATCAATAGTCCCTTAGCCTAGGATAGACTACTTTCTCCTTAATATGACAACTATTTTAGGTTATAATTTCTTCATGTGTGTGTAGAACTCAGGTGGAATTTGCTTGAGACTAAGACATCTAAATGTAGATACCTAGATAAGAATATCAACATATAGGCCCTCACTGTGATCAGTGGAATTCCATGGTTCAACTCAGTTGTTTGGACATGGATCCTTAGTCCCATCTGAGATGCAGCGCAATGTCCAAGATATCTGCACAAACCTGGCAGGTAGGGCAGAGTATACAGGGGTTCCCAGTCTTCTGGTGGCAGCTGGAGGCCAGGTGAGGTACTTTTTGCATCTCAAATGGCGCTAAGTGCCATGCATAAGCAACAGAAGAGCAGTAAAATGGAAACTGATAGGGGTGACCATCCTGAAAGAAAGGGTCCAAGGGAGCTGCACAAGCACAGGCTATTAGCATCATCTGGAGTGCTATCGGTTACCCTTCCTGACTCCTGGCTACTGCTACAGATGAACACAAGCCCCCTACAGAAACTTTGTCACACGAAATCCCCATGCATAGGTCTCGGACATTGAGATACCATGCATATCCACTTTGCTTTCACAGGGAGGAAACCTGTGTGGGCAGGCCAGAGAGGACCCCAGTACAGTCCTAAAGCTGGGATGCCAGGGACAGTAAGGGATCTGGGAACCCATAAGTAACTCCAGCTGTCATGTGCAGCCTGGAACCTTCACTGTCATCATACGCATCCTCTCCAGCACTTAGTACAGCACGTACTGGTAAACGTAATATGTTATACAGATTATGGATACAATTTTTAGAGACTATTGCTATGAGAACATACACAATATAATTTTAAAATTATGTTCACACATTTATATGGGAGAAAAAATGTATGTTTATTGACAATCAGAATGAGACCTAAAGGATGATGCTGATCTCTGAACACTTATATAACATGTATCATCTTTTTTTGTAAATTCACAGAGTGAACATTAAGGAATGACTGCAGTCCTCAACCATGCAGAAAGCAGGCTAAACAACAATATCACATTTCAGCTATGAAATGAAAGCATATGTGTAAGTGTTGGGGTCCGCGCAAGGAAGGAACTACAGCACACCAATATGGTGCTCTAGTAGCTTCTTTATTTTGGTTAACACACACTTTTATAACCTACACACTCTCTTATGTAACGGTCACACACTAAGCTATTGGCTACAAGTATTGTCCATAATCTGGCTGTGTGCCACCTCTACTGTTCTAATTGGATACTTACTATAAACTTAAGCAAGCCACATCCCTATGCTTTCTTGCTATCTCATGCTGTTACATAACAGTGTACTGGTATGTTCTCTCTATAATTTTCCCATGGTCCAGGCCCCTACATGTAAGGAATCAAGCAGAATATAAGTAGCATGATGTTTAAAGTTGTTAAGATTTTTATATACACATAGGAACATGCTGACAATATGCTCAGAAACAATGAATTTTCTGTCTGACAAAGATATCGTAAAAGATATATGTAATGGAAATATTCTTTAAAAAATCAGCTAGGTGTTTAAACATATAGACTGTGTAACAACAGATGAGTGAAGACATGAATAACAGTTCACAAAAGGGATTCAATAGATTTTAGTAAACATATTTTTGTATTTAAATCTTGTTTTGAGCCCTTTATGAATAATACAAGATTAACCAAGAGTAACATAAATAACAGGAACAACTGAAAAAATTACAATTTTTCTTAACTGCCTCTCAGCAAAACAGAATTTTTCTTCAATATTTTATATTTTTCCTAGAACAGCATACATAAATTATAGCGTTCTCTACTGCTATTAAGAATGAATGGAATAAATCCACAATTTGGGAAAAAAAAAACCACAAAACATGGTGTTTAAGTCCTCTATATTTGTTCTCTGCTAAAGAGTGTCTTATTTTATGATAAAGACAAAATCTGCTTCATCATTTCTAAGTTCCCAAAATACACTTTAAAAACAACAGATAAACCTACTCTGTTCTTTACATATAATGTAGACAGAAACTTTTCAGAGACACAATTCAAAATCTGATTTACTGTGTTCAAAATTTACTTTTTTTTTTTGTAAATTTTAGTTTGGTCTTGTGAATAAGAAAAATTTTCAGGCTTTTTTTCCTTGGTAGCTTTGAAAAATGGGTCAAAGGACATTTGTTCTGCCTTGTAGTATTGGACTAAAGATTTTTTTTCCTAGCGTTTGTCCAAATAGAGGTGATCCTACGAAACTACATGAAGATTTGCAATACCATTTAAATTTCCAGTGATTTTCAAAGACCATCTAATATCAAAATTTTGAAGGCGTATATTTAACTGTGGAACATCTCCCTTATGAGGAGAGGCTGAGGGAGCTGGGTCTCTTTAGCTTGGAGAAGAGGAGACTGAGGGGTGACCTCATGAATGTTTATAAATATGGAAAGGGCAAGTGTCATGAGGATGGAGCCAGGCTCTTCTCAGTGACATCCCTTGACAGGACAAGGGGCAATGGGTGCAAGCTGGAACACAGGAGGTTCCACATAAATATGAGGAAAAACTTCTTTACGGTGAGGGTGACCGAACACTGGAACAGGCTGCCCAGAGAGGTTGTGGAGTCTCCTTCTCTGGAGACATTCAAAACCCGCCTGGACGCGTTCCTGTGTGATATGGTCTAGGCAATCCTGCCCCGGCAGGGGGATTGGACTAGATGATCTTTCGAGGTCCCTTCCAATCCCTAACATTCTGTGATTCTGTGATTCTGTGAACTGTCTGCTGCGGAACTGACCTCAAGGAACAATACAGAATCATGTAGTTCTCTTTCAATTTTTGTCATTGGTTCACACAAAATGTTAAACTTTACAAACCTCTCTCAAATAGACCTGCAAGCAAGGAAGCTGTGGTAAATGGAAATCACTTTGAATCTAACAGGTTATGCACTGACACAAGAGAAAGAGGAAAAAAAAAATGCACATTTTTGCCTCATTTTGGGACTTAATCTAGCTTTCACTGAAACCTGTGGGATTTTTTTCCATAGTCTTCTGAGGCTTTGGAAGAAAATTTACTATGTCTATCTTTGTTATTTATAGTATTCATAGCATGCTGGGACTCAGGACTCATGTTTTCATAATCACACAAAACCTAATTTCTCTCACTCACTTTTGAAACCAGGGGAAACACCCACAAAATTAAATGCAGTTTCTTACGAGTAAGGATGTCAGAATCTTGTCCCTGGTGTTTTACAAGTTAGAAGATCTGGTGGTTTTGGTTTTGGTTTTTCTAGGGTGCTTAGGGACATGGTTTAATGGTGGACTTGACAGTGCTAGGTTAATGGGTGCACTTGATCTTGAATGTCCTTTCCAACCAAAACGATTCTACGATTATTATTCTGTAAATAAAACAGAAGAGCATGTGATGGTCTTGTAAGTAGACAGACAAGGATAAATAACCTATTCAAAAATCTAAGAACGAGAAAATAAAGTGTAAAATTATAATCTGTCTAAACTAGCTATTGCCTACAGCTAACGTGAGCTTGACAAGAACAAATCTCTGTTAGATGAGTAGAATCTTAAACACTATTTAATTCAGTCTTATCAATTAAAATATAACAGTTATTAACTCTTTTGTCATCTGGTGCATCTCCTATTACACTATAGAAATATCTGCTAGAAATGTTACTTACCATTCAAGACCTGGGGAACTCAAACAGTGAATTCTCAGAAGAAAATCATATAGTCCTTTTATGTGTCTTAACTTTCTAACATATGTTTAGTCTGTTCTATTGGCACTACTTCTGCCAAAGTCACAAAATGATGATTAGGAGTGGAGCATTTACCAATAACACAGACAGGAGAAAGGAGCTAAAACCAAGAAGGAAACCACTTTGGCATTTAAATTTCCCGTTGTAATTGGATTTATGGCTCAGAAAAGCTAGGCCACTAATTTTCTCATCCCATACACTTTTATTTCCTTGTTAACTACTTGCCCTGAACAGCTTTGCTACTGGTAAATGTTAATTGAACAGTGATGGCTCCGTGACTTACTTCCATAACTCGCACACGAATTTAAAATCCCTGCTCTCTCATGAACAGCTCCTGAATTTATTTTTTTTTTCCATGAAAATGTATTGCCAGTCCAGTTCATTCTTCTTAATCCATAAATAAGATTGCAGTCCTGGGAGTTCAATGTGCGTTACTGAATTTTAGCCTAAATCAAATGCTCCACAAATACTATCTGGTTAATTTTCGTGGTCTTTGCGTTCTTCAGTGTGAAACAACAAAAGACACTATCTTTGCCTTTCTTTTTGAATATCTTTTCGGCCTGTCATGTTGTCCATGCTCATAAAGGAACTTAGATACCTAAATGTTTTGTCAGGTTTAGCCTGTTGACCGGAATTTAAGCAAGGTTATAATGTGATTGTAGTATGATTTAAATCCTCAGGCCCCTAGCTAAACCTTCAGGCATCTAATTCTATATCAAAGATACCCAAAACCCAGTCTTTTTTATCTGCAAACCCGCAGTCTTCACATATATTTCTTTTGTAAGATCTGTTGTTATCCACAAATTGAGTCTACTTCTAAGTTTCTCCAAGAAGCTCAGTCTGGAAGGTATTATATAGAATCCAGAATGCTATAGACAGTGTTTAAATTGCTTTACCACTTCAAAGGGTTGATGTTTCTGCCTCCCATTTCCTAGGAGCTATCAGGTATTCAGGCTTAGTGGGATAGCTGATTGACTGTACTGGTTTTGCCTGGGATAGAGTTAATTTTCTTCATAGTAGCTTGTGTGGTGCTATGTTGTGGGTTTGTGATAAAAATACTGTTGATACCACACCAATGTTTTAGCTATTGTGGAACAGTACTTAAACAATAATGAAGCCTCTTCTGCTTCTTGTGCTACCCTGCCAGAAAACAGGCTGGAGGTACACATGAAGCTGGGAGGGAACACACCTAGGACAGCCAACCCCAGCTGACCAAAGGGATATCCCATACCATATGATGTCATACTCAGCAACAAAAGCTGGGTGGGAAGAAGGGGAAAGGGGCAGCGGGGGGTGTCTGTCTTCCCAGGCAATCATTACTTGTTGAAGCCCTGCTTTCCTGGGGATGACTAAACACTTGCCTGCCAATGGAAAGTAGTGAATGAACACCTTATTTTCCTTTGTTTGCATGCGCAGCTTTTGCTTTCCCTGTTAAACTGTCTTTATCTCAACCCACATGTGTTCGCACTTTTACCCTTCTGATTCTGTTTCTCATCCCACTGGGGGAGAGTGAGTGGCTGTGCAGTCCTTAATTGCTGGCTGCGGTTAAACAACGACATTCACTTTGTGTACAAGTGATGGTTTATTGAGCTAAAAGGCAACTGAAATGAAATACAAGACTGCTACTTTCACCAAGAGTATGGGTTATGCACCTGTGTGGAAAACCGCATTTAAATTTCTGTCCCCTCTCCCAAGACTGTTGATGAAGTCTGTGAAGTGTTTAGGAGTGGAGAGATCAGTTTGGTGTTTCTCACTAAATGGGTAGCAGAAGCCCTTAGAGCCTCCAGAAAAGATGGAGTCCTCTGTGAGGACAGTTGATTGGATGCATCAGACTGCGTACCTGCTCTGTTATAGTTTAAGATAAATGTTATTAAACTGAAAACACCAATTATTTATGTTTGATAGTAAATGACATCAGGAGGGAAGGTAGGGTGGTTGGCAGGAAAGATTGCCTTATACAATGCCAGAAACTTCAGTGATGTCTTACAGGTGCCAGAAAGGAAAATCAGAAAGGGAAAACACAAAACGCGTCTGTTTTGCTGTAAGGAGTGAGCTGGAATCTTGCTGAACACTTTTTTCCACTTCAGAGAGCTGGCACATAGTAAATGTTCTTTTAGGTGCCCAGCAGACCTGCAGATATTGGCACATAAATATTAGTAAACTGAGAAGAACAAGGAACCATTCTCTGGCTCTGAGGCTGAGTGGCATGGCATAGCCACCTCTGCACATCATAGCACTATGCTACAGATCTTTTCTAGGCCTTATGTGGTGCATTACTGGCAAGGAGACCTGGTTGTTACTTTTAATCTATTTTTAGCAGTTCAAAATCTCTGGAAAAAATCCTATATCTGACTCTGAGGTTGTAGAATCACAGAATCATAGAATGGTTAGGGTTGGAAGGGACCTCTGGAGATCATCTAGTCCAAGCCCCTACCAAAGCAGGTTCACCTAGAGCAGGTTGCACAGGGTCACATCCACGCAGGTTTTGAATATCTCCAGAGAAGGAGACTCCACAACCTCCCTGGGCAGCCTGTTCTAGTGCTCTGTCACCCTCAAAGTAAAGAAGTTTTTCCTCATATTTACATGGAGCTTCCCATATTTCAGTTTGTGCCCATTACCCCTTGTCCTGTTGCTGTGACATGACACATACACTGAAGATCTGTAGCATAACATAAAAGTATTGTGGGGGCGTTTGAGGATTCAAAGCCTGCTGAGAAAGTGCTAGAGAACTAAACAGAGCAGAAGGACCCAAATACGGAGCAGTGCTGTCCATAATGCCTTTTGGGAGCAGTCCTTGGCATCTACTTTCCTAAATTTGTGCTCAGACAAAATTTGAGAGAATGCTGTTTGGTACAGTCAAAACTGTGCCAGTAATGTCACTAAGAAGCAGTCAAAACAATGACAGGTTAGTGCTGAAGACCATCCTCTGTCCCTGTTTTATTGTTTTTTTTAACACAGATATAGTCAGCAAGAGTTTGGTTGAAGTCACAAAAAGATGCTGGTAAGAGCTGCCCTATTTCAACTAGGAAAGACAGTAAAGTTATTATGCCAAATCTAATACAATCCTTGCCAATGTAGTAAATTTTTTAGGCTAAACCAAAGGCTTGTTACTATTCACGAGACATAACCAGAAGGACTGATTGGATACGTAGAGGTAGGTAGTGTAGGCATTGGCATGCTGGCCTTTCCTCACAGTGTGTAAGTGTATAGTTATTTCAATGCAAAGAGGTCCCACACGTCCAAGATATTCTCTTCCTCTCATTCTCATGATGGTATCCTCAACCTTGCATTCTTTTTTGTATACTCTGTGTGTGAAACGAGTTTGATCTGGATCACAGACTCAAACCCACCCTCTGTAAGTGTGGTAAACTTAGCCCATGTAACAGTGAAACAAAAGTAAAGTGCAAAAGTTTTTCAGGGAGACTGTAAGCTCCATCTGGATTTAAAGTAACTGTGGGCATTAGCTGGATGTTCCCTTCACTACAAACCAAATGGACAATCTGAATATATCTTCTATACGGGTTCTAACATGCAGTGTTTGAAAAGACAATAGATCTTTTGAGCCTCCAAAGCTTTTGGGACTAACACAACAAATTCAAAAAGAGCTGATCTACAGCTCTAATACATGTTGATTCATCACATGCTAAGCTGACAGTTGAAGTAGAAATGGTCTTTGATTTTATTTGCTCTGTTAGGTTTTTTTGAGAGATGGGAGATCTGATGACACATAATATCATTACTAGTTTTCTACCCCTCTTAGAAGTTCATCCTTATTTTTCAAATCTTAAGGTACAGATTCTGCAGATTCTAAAAGCATTCTTTATCACTATTGAGGTCTTTATCACCAAATGCTTTTCTCTCTGCAGTAACTGTCCTTGCAATTTGAAAAATTGTCTGTCACGGTTTAAAGCTGGGCTGGCTACTAAACCTGCGGCAGACGCTCTCTGTTAACCCTCCCCCCCACCCGAAGGGAAAGGGAAAGGGAAAAGGGAGAGAGACTTACAGGTTGGAAAGTTAAAACAGTTTTAATAAACCTATAATAATGAAAAAGAGTATAATAATAATATTGGAATAATCAAATATATACAAATATATATACAAAACCAAGATCGAGCTCCCCCGATGTCGGCAACGTCACCACCGGCACTGCAGGGCAGGCTCCGGGAAGGCCCAGGCTGGGCCTAGCGACGGTCGAGAGCTTGTTTCAGGGATGCACGGATCGGGATCGGGGGCAGCAGGAAAACAGTCGGAGTCCTCCTTGGACACCGGCCATAGCAGAAAGAGAGCGAGACCCTCGTGATCCCCCCGCTTTATACCGAGAATGACGTGTATGGGATGGAATACCCTCGTTGGTCAATTTTGGGTCACCTGCCCTGTCCGCTCCCCCCTGCAGCTGCGACCCCCCTTCGGCTCTTCACTCGTAAGCAGTGAGGAATTCAGCAGTGACCTTGGTTTCTCTAAGACTAAGTACAGCAAGAGCCTTACTGCACAACATCCCTACCAGTGCCTCAGTGATAACTACAAACTTCGAGCGTTATCAGTCCTGGAAGCGGACACTGTCTGCAAAACATGCAGTTAGTTTCAGAAAGTGCAGTTACTTAGAGGAGACTTAGCTGAAAGTAAAAATCACTGAAAGGAAAATCGGCCTGGTTTAGGCCAAACCAGGACATTCCACCCCTTATTCCATACCATTCACGTCATACTCAGATCACAACTACCTTTTCATTTTAAAATATATACAGATAACATTAGTTTATGATTCATCTCTATACAAAAAAAAAAAAAGTTCATCAAGTTCATTTAGTTCAGGATTGTGGGTTTCCATCTGGCTAGGAGTCTCTCAGGGCAGGAGACATGGTATGAGTTTTGTCACAGTTTGTGCCCACGGGTTGCAGGTTAAAGATGTCAGTCTCGAGGAGGTTACTGGACGCCACTTGCAGCTAGCTCCATTCCCATCACCGCTGCTTCAACCTGAAACACACTTATGAACACTGTTAGTATTATGTAGCAATTAACATCATGCAGTTCAGAATTAAGTATTCTCACCCAAGATCAGATCACCTTCAGGGACACATCGGACTCCACCATCCTGCAGCATCACCCACCAAGTACATCCAGGTCCTTGAGCAAAAGCAATCCCATGAATGGGTTTACCTTTGCCGGTAGCAGGAAGAACACAGACAGTTTTTCCCAATAGATTCCTTTCATGCACCACAGGGACTTTATCTCCTTCTACTGTATGTAAAAGGTCTGACTGAGCAGGGCCAGCTCGGTTGATAGATCCTCTGGTGTTAACTAGCCAAGTAGCTTGTGCCAAATGCTTCTCCCAGTTTTTAAAGGTTCCACCCCCCATTGCTTTTAGGGTAGTTTTCAACAGCCCATTATACCGTTCAATTTTCCCAGAGGCTGGTGCATGATAGGGGATGTGATATATTCACTCGATGCCATGCTCTTTGGCCCAGTTATCTATGAGACTGTTTTTGAAATGAGTCCCATTGTCCGACTCAGTTCTCTCTGGCGTGCCATGTCACCACAAGATTTGCTTTTCAAGGCCCAGAATAGTGTTCCGGGCAGTGGCATGGGGCACAGAGTATGTTTCCAGCCATCCGGTGGTCGCCTCCACCATGGTAAGCACATAGCGTTTACCCTGGCGGGTTTGAGGGAGTGTGATATAGTCAATTTGCCAGGCCTCCCCATATTTATATTTCAACCACCGCCCCCCATACCACAGAGGTTTTAACCGTTTGGCTTGCTTAATTGCGGCGCATGTTTCACAATCATGGATAACCTGTGCAATAGAGTCCATAGTTAAGTCCACCCCTCGGTCACGAGCCCATCTGTATGTTGCATCTCTCCCTTGATGACCTGAAGTGTCATGAGCCTACTGAGCTAAAAATAGTTCACCTTTATGTTCCCAGTCCAAATCGATTTGGAACACTTTAGCAGCCTGATCTGCTTGTTGGTTGTTTCGATGTTCCTCAGTTTTCCGACTTTTAGGTACGTGAGCATCTACATGACGTACCTTCACGACTAGTTTCTCTAGCCGAGTAGCAATACCTTGCCACAGTTCAACAGCCCAAATAGGTTTCCCTTTGCGCTGCCAGTTGCTTTGCTTCCACTGCTTTAACCACCCCCACAAGGCATTTGCCACCATCCATGAGTCACTATAAAGATACAGCCTTGGCCGCTTTTTTCGTTCAGCAATGTCTAGAGCCAGCTGGATGGCTTTTACCTCTGCAAATTGACTTGATTCACCTTGTCCTTCTGTGGCTTCCGTGACTCGTCGTATAGGACTCCATACAGCAGCTTTCCACTTCCGATGCTTTCCTACAAGACGGCAGGATCCATCGGTGAACAGGGCATACTGCTTCTCATCCTCTGGTAGTTCATTATATGGTGGGGCTTCTTCAGCACGTGTCACCTCCTTTTCTGGTGGCATTCCGAAGTCTTTGCCTTCTGGCCAGTCCATGATCACCTCTAAGATTCCTGGGCGATTAGGGTTTCCTATTCGAGCCCTCTGTGTAATTAATGCAATCCATTTACTCCATGTAGCATCAGTTGCATGATGGGTAGTAGGAACATTACCCTTGAACATCCAGCCTAGTACTGGTAATCGAGGTGCCAGGAGAAGTTGTGCTTCAGTACCAATTACCTCTGAAGCAGCTCTAACTCCTTCACATGCTGCCAGTATCTCTTTTTCAGTTGGGGTGTAATTGGCCTCGGAACCCTTGTATCCTCGACTCCAAAATCCTAGGGGTCGACCTCGAGTCTCCCCTGGTACTTTCTGCCAGAGGCTCCAGGTAGGACCATTGTCCCCAGCTGCGGTGTAGAGCACATTTTTAACATCTTGTCCCGTACGGACTGGTCCAAGGGCTACTGCATGCACAATCTCTTGTTTAATCTGTTCAAAAGCCTGTCATTGTTCAGGGCCCCACTGAAAATCATTCTTCTTTCTGGTCACTTGATAAAGAGGGCGTACAATCTGGCTGTAATCTGGAATATGCATTCTCCAGAAACCCACAACACCTAAGAAGGCTTGTGTTTCCTTTTTGTTAGTAGGTGGGGACATAGCTGTTATTTTGTTGATCACCTCTATCGGGATCTGTCGACGCCCATCTTGCCATTTAATCCCTAAAAACTGGATCTCCCGGGCAGGTCCCTTGACCTTGCCTCTTTTTATGGCAAAACCAGCTTTCAGAAGAATTTGGATTATTTTCTCCCCTTTGTCAAAAACTTCTGCTGCTGTATCACCCCACACAATGATGTCATCAATGTATTGCAAATGTTCTGGAGCTCCACCCTTTTCTAGTGCAGTCTGGATCAGTCCATGGCAAATAGTAGGACTGTGTTTCCACCCCTGGGGCAGTCGATTCCAGGTGTACTGGATACCTCTCCAGGTAAAAGCAAACTGTGGCCTGCACTTTGGTGCCAAAGGAATAGAGAAAAATGCATTAGCTATGTCTATGGTGGCATACCACTTGGCTGCCTTTGACTCCAGTTCGTATTGAAGTTCTAGCATGTCTGGCACAGCAGCACTCAGCGGTGGCGTAACTTCATTTAGGCACGATAGTCCACAGTTAATCTCCATTCTCCATCAGACTTTCGCACTGGCCATATAGGACTATTAAAGGGTGAGCGAGTCTTACTAATCACTCCTTGATTTTCTAATTGTCTAATCAGTTTATGAATGGGGATCAGGGAGTCTCGATTGGTGCGATATTGTCGTCGGTGCACCGTGGTAGTAGCAGTTGGCACCTGTTGTTCTTCAACTTTCAGCAACCCCACAACAGAAGGATCCTCTGAGAGGCCAGGCAAGGTAGACAGCTGTTTAATGTCCTCAGTCTCTACAGCTGCTACACCAAAGGCCCATCTATACCCTTTTGGGTCCTTAAAATACCCTCTCTTGAGGTAGTCTATGCCAAGGATGCACGGAGCATCTGGGCCAGTCACAATGGGGTGCTTTTTCCATTCATTTTTAGTTAGGCTCACTTCGGCCTCCAATACAGATAACACTTGAGATCCTCCTGTTACTCCTGAAATACTGATAGATTCTGCCCCTTTATGATCCGATGGCATTAGGGTGCACTGTGCACCAGTGTCTACCAAGGCTCGATACCTTTGTGGTTTTGATGTGCCAGGCCATCGAATCCACACAGTCCAATAAACTCGGTTGTCCCTTTCCTCCACCTGGCTGGAGGCTGGGCCCCCCTAATTAAGAAATGGATTCGTGCTGCTCACAGGGACTGGACCTTCATTTCTCCTATTCACACTTGGGAAAAAGGGATTTGAGGCCCATCTACCCTGGCTGGGGTCCTGCTCACTGGTAACTGGAGCAGCCATCCTCCTAGAAAAATTCTCTCTGGTATTTCTTTTAGCTTGCAACTCACGTACTCGTGCCTGTAGGGTACTGGTAGGTTGTCCATGCCATCTGTTCATGTCCTCCCCATAACCACGCAGGGCAAACCACAGGATACCTCGTGATGTGTTCCGTTTCCTTTGAGCTGGTCCTGTAGGAGAGTGTTTTCTCTTAACAGCTGCAACGCGCGCCTGTGTAGGTAGAGAGTCAAGTTTATTCTCGATCCTGGACAGTTTGTCTGACAGTTGTTTAAATGAATCCTTGTTTTCCTTAGTCAGTTTTTCCACAGCTGAGATGTGGGTCTGCAGTGGGGAAGAAATACTATCTTCATACTGTCGCATACAGTTAGCCATTTGGCCCACAGTAGAACGTGCCATAGCTTCTTCTCCCCATACTAATATTGACAATGTATGGGTATATGTCGGTGGAGCATTCTTCACAACCTTCCGGAACATGGATCGGTTGCATTCCACTTCATCAGGATCTACAGGATCTACAATGTCCCGTGGGTGTCTATAAATGATCTCTTGCACAGCTAGTTCTCTAAGGTAGTTAATACCTTTTTCTATAGTGGTCCATTTGCTCAGGTGGCTCATAACATCATCTTTATAGGGATACCTGCTCTTTACAGCTGACAAGAGTCGCCTCCAGAGACTGATAGTGTTTGACTTTCTTGCGAGCACCTTATCAATACCACCATCTCTGGACAGGGATCCCAACTGTCTGGCTTCTCTGCCATCTAGTTGCATGCTATCTGCCCCATTATCCCAGCATCGGAGCAACCAGGTAATAATTGGCTCACCATTATAACGGCTGAAATCTTTCCTTATATTTCTCAGGTCCTTCAGGGATAAGGAGTGGTAGGTTATCTCTACATCCGAGTCCTCCTCCTGTGATAGTTCTGCTTTAGAAGGACCTTTCTTCTGTGATGGGTCTGCTTTAAAATGACGATCAAGGGAACGCCCATCTGTGTTGGGCCCTGACTCTGCCTGAGAAGGGCCCTCACCTGGGTCATATTATGGCTCTGCCTTAGAAGGCTCTGAGTCATCATCCTCCTCTTCACGAGCTGATTTCTTTTGGTATTTCTTCCTGGTTACAGGAGCAATTGGTACAGATTCGTTAGATGCTGGGGTCTGAGTAGATGCAGTGGCTGTCGTGGGAGTGCTGAGACTCTAATTAGAGTCTGAGTAGCTGCAGTGGCCATCTTGGGGGGTGTAGCAGCTGTGGTGCGAGCTGTAGCGGCAGCACATGCTGTAGGATCTGAGGTGGCTGCATAACACCTACAACTGTCCCTGCACCGATATTTAATCTTATCCCACATCTGAAACACATTCAGGACAACCGAAAATAAAAACATGCCACCTAGACAGCATCATCCGAATTTCACAAAATCTAGAGGAATCAGCTTGGCAGAAAAGGAGAAGGTACTATTTCCCGAAGTAAAATTGGAAGTGTAATCATTAACACAATCAGCTAAAGGACGCCCGGAGTCCGCAGATAAAATCGCTGCTACCGCGGTCAGAATAGTAACAGCCCAGTTTATCACGACATAAATGAGTATGAAACGCCATAACAAAACAATGCACATTGACCAGTGCCCAGCAGTGATAAACTGCACATAAACAGTAACAAACAGCGCATACGGCAAGTAAGGTATCATTACACTTAACTCTGTAAAAGGCTTTATAAAGAGATGAGATAACACAGCGTTCAAAAATGACATCAGCATCTTCTCTATCTGTTTTAATTTCCAACCCCTCGTAAATCTCAAAGGAAGAAATCTGATACTCTCTCAGCTGAGCTCTCCGGGTCTCCTCCCGCCGGAGCCGGGATTCGACTTATCAGAGCAACCTGTTGGAGCTTCTCTCGAGCCCCACGTTGGGCGCCAATAAATCTGTCACGGTTTAAAGCTGGGCTGGCTACTAAACCTGCAGCAGATGCTCTCTGTTAACCCTCCCCCCCACCCGAAGGGAAAGGGAAAAGGGAGAGAGACTTACGGGTTGGAAAGTTAAAACAGTTTTAATAAACCTATAATAATGAAAAAGAGTATAATAATAATATTGGAATAATCAAATATATACAAATATATATACAAAACCAAGATCGAGCTCCCCCGATGTCGGCAACGTCACCACCAGGCACTGCAGGGCAGGCTCCGGGAAGGCCCAGCCTGGGCCTAGCGACGGTCGAGAGCTTGTTTCAGGGATGCACGGATCGGGATCGGGGGCAGCAGGAAAACAGTCGGAGTCCTCCTTGGACACCGGCCATAGCAGAAAGAGAGCAAGACCTTCGTGATCCCCCCGCTTTATACTGAGAATGACGTGTATGGGATGGAATACCCTCGTTGGTCAATTTTGGGTCACCTGCCCTGTCCGCTCCCCCCTGCAGCTGCGACCCCCCTTCGGCTCTTCACTCGTAAGCAGTGAGGAATTCAGCAGTGACCTTGGTTTCTCTAAGACTAAGTACAGCAAGAGCCTTACTGCACAACATCCCTACCAGTGCCTCAGTGATAACTACAAACTTCGAGCGTTATCAGTCCTGGAAGCGGACACTGTCTGCAAAACATGTAGTTAGTTTCAGAAAGTGCAGTTACTTAGAGGAGACTTAGCTGAAAGTAAAAATCACTGAAAGGAAAATCGGCCTGGTTTAGGCCAAACCAGGACATTGTCTTTGAATTAGCCCAGGTTAAAGTAGTATGCAACATTTTTTCCTCTATTTAGTGTTCCTAGAAGATTTTTCATCATTAACTTCTTACCTCAGATTTCTTAGAATATCTTCCTCTAACACCTCTCTGCTTTATCTCAGCTTGCTTTTCAACATTAGCAAGTAGCACATATTTCAATAACAGATTGGCCCTATTAACTAGAATGACTTCCTTTTCATCTGAGCAACACCACAACTCTTTTGATTTATTCTTCACATTTCTCTTATCCTCTTCCATAAGTTATAACTTTTGCTTTCTTTTGTCTATATTCATACACAGTTCCTCTACACCGAGTGTCTTCTTTGTATTTTTTCCTCCCCTGACAAGAAACTATTCATTTTGTTTTCATTTTCATCTACTTCATTAAGCACAACTAGTGTTGGCGTTTAAAGTACTAGCATACAGCAATAATTAATTATAAACAGTAAAGCTGCTTTTCCAAAGGACAGGAATTGCTCAGTGTCACGGTTTAAAGCTGGGCCAGCTATTAACCAGGTGGCAGATGCTCTCTGTTAACCCTCTCCCCCCCACCTAAGGGAAAGGGAAAGGGAAAAGGGAGAGAGACTTATGGGTTGGAAAGTTAAAACAGTTTTAATAAACTATAATAATGAAAAAGAATATAATAACAATAATAATAGAAATAACCAAATATATACAAATATGTACAAAACCAAGATCAAGAGCTTGGAAATCCTCCTCAGGCAGAATTGCTCCCCCCAGTACAGGCAGAGGGGAAAAGGCAGTACCTCCACCCAGCACGGGCAGAGGGGAAAATGCAGTAGCTCCACCCAGCACGGGCAGAGGGCAAAATGCAAAAGCCCCACTGCCATCACACCTGCAGGCTTTTAACTGGAGATTTGGCAAAGCTGGTACCAATCAGTGGGAGACAGGAGGGCCCCTCCCTCCTGGGCCCCACCTCCAGGAGGCAGTGGGTTAGTGATAAACAGGAAAGTGAGAATGACATGTATGGGATGGAATACCTTGCTGGTCAATCCTGGGTCACCTGCCCCGTCCACTACTCCCTGCAGGTACAACCCCCTTCGGCTCTTTACTCGTAAGCAGTGACCTTGGGTTCTCTAAGACTATTTGGCCTGGTTTGAGCCAAACCAGGACATTCCACCCCTTATTCCATACCATTCATGTCATACTCAGATCACCACTACCTTTTCATTTTCAAATATATATATACATATCACTAGTCTATGATTCATCTTTATGCAAAAAGTCCATCAAGTTCATTTGGTTCAGGATTGTGGGTTTGCATCTGGTTAGCAGTCTCTCAGCAGTCTTTCTGGCTAGCAGTCTCTTTTGTCATGGTTCGTGCCCACGGGTTGCAGGTTAAAGATGTCAGACTCGAGGAGGTTACTGGACGCCACTTGATGAAGCTAGCTCCGGTCGCATCACCACTGTCTTAACCTAAAAGACACTTATGCAGCAACAACATGCAGTTCAGACTTAAGTAGTCTCACCCATAATCAGATCACCTTCAGGGACACATCGGACTTCACCATCTTGCAACATCACCCACCAAGTACATCCAGGTCCCTGAGCAAAAGCAATCCCACGAATGGGTTTACCTTTGCCCGTTGCAGGAACAATCCAGACAGTTTTTCCCAATAGATTCCTTTCATGCACCACAGGGACTTTATCTCCTTCTACTGTATGTAGAAGGTCTGACTGAGCAGGGCCAGCTCGATTGATAGATCCCCTGGTGTTAACTAACCAGGTAGCTTGTGCCAGATGTTTATCCCAGTTTTTAAAGGTTCCACCCCCCATTGCTTTCAGGGTAGTTTTTAACAGCCCATTATACCGTTCAATTTTCCCAGAGGCTGGTGCATGATAGGGGATGTGATATACCCATTCGATGCCATGCTCTTTGGCCCAGTTGTCTATGAGACTGTTTTTGAAATGAGTCCCATTGTCCGACTCAATTCTCTCTGGCGTGCCATGTCGCCACAAGATTTGCTTTTCGAGGCCCAGAATAGTGTTCCGGGCAGTGGCATGGGGCACAGCGTATGTTTCCAACCATCCGGTGGTCGCCTCCACCATGGTAAGCACATAACGTTTACCCTGGCGGGTTTGAGGGAGTGTGATATAGTCAATTTGCCAGGCCTCCCCATATTTATATTTCAACCACCGCCCCCCATACCACAAAGGTTTTAACCGTTTGGCTTGCTTAATTGCGGCGCATGTTTCACAATCATGGATAACCTGTGCAATAGAGTCCATGGTTAAGTCCACCCCTCGGTCACGAGCCCATCTGTATGTTGCATCTCTCCCTTGATGACCTGAAGTGTCATGAGCCCACCGAGCTAAAAATAGTTCACCTTTGTGTTCCCAGTCCAAATCTATTTGGAACACTTTAGCAGCTTGATCCGCTTGTTGGTTGTTTCGATGTTCCTCAGTTGCCCGACTTTTAGGTACGTGAGCATCTACATGACGTGCCTTCACGACTAGTTTCTCTAGCCGAGCAGCAATATCTTGCCACAATTTAGCAGCCCAAATAGGTTTCCCTTTGCGCTGCCAGTTGCTTTGCTTCCACTGCTTTAACCACCCCCACAAGGCATTTGCCACCATCCATGAGTCAGTATAAAGATACAGCCTTGGCCACTTTTCTCGTTTAGCAATGTCTAAAGCCAGCTGGATGGCTTTTACTTCTGCAAATTGACTTGATTCACCTTGTCCTTCTGTGGCTTCTGTGACTCGTCGTATAGGACTCCATACAGCAGCTTTCCACTTCCGATGCTTTCCTACAAGACGGCAGGATCCATCGGTGAACAGGGCATACTGCTTCTCATCCTCTGGTAGTTCATTATATGGTGGGGCTTCTTCAGCACGTGTCACCTCCTTTTCTGGTGGCATTCCGAAGTCTTTGCCTTCTGGCCAGTCCATGATCACTTCTAAGATTCCTGGGCGATTAGGGTTTCCTATTCGAGCCCTCTGCGTAATTAATGCAATCCATTTACTCCACGTCGCATCAGTTGCATGATGGGTAGTGGGAACCTTACCCTTGAACATCCAGCCTAGTACTGGTAGTCGAGGTGCTAGGAGAAGTTGTGCTTCAGTACCAATTACCTCTGAAGCAGCTCTAACTCCTTCATATGCTGCCAGTATCTCTTTTTCAGTTGGGGTGTAATTGGCCTCGGAGCCCTTGTATCCTCGACTCCAAAATCCTAGGGGTCGACCTCGAGTCTCCCCGGGCACTTTCTGCCAGAGGCTCCAGGTAGGACCATTGTCCCCAGCTGAGGTGTAGAGCACATTTTTAACATCTTGTCCCGTACGGACTGGTCCAAGGGCTACTGCATGCACAATCTCTTGTTTAATCTGTTCAAAAGCCTGTCGTTGTTCAGGGCCCCACTGAAAATCATTCTTCTTTCTGGTCACTTGATAAAGAGGGCGTACAATCTGGCTGTAATCTGGAATATGCATTCTCCAGAAACCCACAACGCCTAAGAAGGCTTGTGTTTCCTTTTTGTTAGTTGGTGCGGACATTGCTGTTATTTTGTTGATCACCTCTATCGGGATCTGGCGACGCCCATCTTGCCATTTAATCCCTAAAAACTGGATCTCCCGGGCAGGTCCCTTGACCTTGCCCCTTTTTATGGCAAAACCAGCTTTCAGAAGAATTTGGATTATTTTCTCCCCTTTGTCAAAAACTTCTGCTGCTGTATCACCCCACACAATGATGTCATCAATGTATTGCAAATGTTCTGGAGCTCCACCCTTTTCTAGTGCAGTCTGGATCAGTCCATGGCAAATAGTAGGACTGTGTTTCCACCCCTGGGGCAGTCGATTCCAGGTGTACTGGATACCTCTCCAGGTAAAAGCAAACTGTGGCCTGCACTTTGGTGCCAAAGGAATAGAGAAAAAAGGCATTAGCAATGTCTATGGTGGCGTACCACTTGGCTGCCTTTGACTCCAGTTCGTATTGAAGTTCTAGCATGTCTGGCACAGCAGCACTCAGCGGTGGCGTAACTTCATTTAGGCCACGATAGTCCACAGTTAATCTCCATTCTCCATCAGACTTTCGCACTGGCCATATAGGACTATTAAAGGGTGAGCGAGTCTTGGTAATCACTCCTTGATTTTCTAATTGTCTAATCAGTTTATGAATGGGGATCAGGGAGTCTCGATTGGTGCGATATTGTCGTCGGTGCACCGTGGTAGTAGCAATTGGCACCTGTTGTTCTTCAACCTTCAGCAACCCCACAACAGAAGGATCTTCTGAGAGGCCAGGCAAGGTAGACAGCTGTTTAATGTCCTCAGTCTCTACAGCTGCTATACCAAAGGCCCATCTGTACCCTTTTGGGTCCTTAAAATACCCTCTCTTGAGGTAGTCTATGCCAAGGATGCACGGAGCATCTGGGCCAGTCACAATGGGGTGCTTTTTCCATTCATTTTTAGTTAGGCTCACTTCGGCCTCCAATACAGATAACACTTGAGATCCTCCTGTTACTCCTGAAATGCTGATAGATTCTGCCCCTTTATGATCCGATGGCATTAGGGTGCACTGTGCACCAGTGTCTACCAGGGCTCGATACCTTTGTGGTTTTAATGTGCCAGGCCATCGAATCCACACAGTCCAATAAATCCGGTTGTCCCTCTCCTCCACCTGGCTGGAGGCAGGGCCCCCCTAATTGAGAAATGGATTCATGCTGCTCACAGGGACTGGACCTTCATTTCTCCTATTCACACTTGGGAAAAAGTGATTTGAGGCCCATCTCCCCTGACTGGGGTCCTGCTCACTGGTAACTGGAGCAGCCATCCTCCTAGAAAAATTCTCTCTGGTATTTCTTTTAGCTTGCAACTCACGTACTCGTGCCTGTAGGGTACTGGTAGGTTGTCCATGCCATCTGCTCATGTCCTCCCCATAACCACGCAGGGCAAACCACAGGATACCTCGTGATGTGTTCCTTTTCCTTTGAGCTGGTCCTGTAGGAGAACGTTTTCTCTTAACAGCTGCAACGCGCGCCTGTGTAGGTAGAGAGTCAAGTTTATTCTCGATCATGGACAGTTTGTCTGACAGTTGTTTAAATGAGTCCTTGTTCTCCTTAGTCAGTTTTTCCACAGCCGAGATGCGTGCCTGCAGTGGGGAAGAAATACTATCTTCATACTGTCGCATACAGTTAGCCATTTCGCCCACACTAGATCGTGCCATAGCATCTTCTCCCCATACTAATATTGACAATGTATGGGTATATGTCGGTGGAGCATTCTTCACAACCTTCCGGAACATGGATCGGTTGCATTCCACTTCATCAGGATCTACAGGATCTACAATGTCCCGTGGGTGTCTATAAATGATCTCTTGCACAGCCAGTTCTCTAAGGTAGTTAATACCTTTTTCTATAGTGGTCCATTTGCTTAGGTGGCTCATAACATCATCTTTATAGGGATACCTGCTCTTTACAGCTGACAAGAGTCGCCTCCAGAGACTGACAGTGTTTGACTTTCTTGCGAGCGCCTTATCAATACCACCATCTCTGGACAGGGATCCCAACTGTCTGGCTTCTCTGCCATCCAATTGCATGCTGTCTGCCCCATTATCCCAGCATCGGAGCAACCAGGTAATAATAGGTTCACTGTCATAACGGCTGAAGTCTTTCCTTATATTTCTCGGGTCCTTCAGGGATAAGGAGTGGTAGGTTATCTCTACGTCCGAGTCCTCTTGTGATAGTTCTGCTTTAGAAGGGCCTTTCTTCTGTGATGGGTCTGCTTTAAAAGGACAATCAAGGGAACCCCCATCTGTGTCGGGCCCTAACTCTGCCTGAGAAGGGCCCTCACCTGGGTCATATGATGGCTCTGTCTTAGAAGGCTCTGAGTCATCATCCTTCTCTTCACGAGCTGATTTCTTTTGGTATTTCTTCCTGGTTACAGGAGCAATTGGTACAGATTCGATAGATGCTGGAGTCTGAGTAGATGCAGTGGCTGTCGTGGGAGTGCTGAGAGTCTGAGTAGCTGCAGTGGCCATCTTGGGGGGTGTAACAGCTGTGGTACAGGCTGCCGAGGTGTTAGTGGGTTTAGTGGCTGTAGTGGCAGTACACACTGTAGGATCTGAGGTGGCTGCATAACACCTACAACTGTCCCTGCACCGATATTTAATCTTATCCCACATCAGAAACACATTCAGGACAAACAAAAATAAAAACATGCCACCTAGACAGCACCATCCTAATTTCGCAAAATCTGGTGGAATCAGCTTGGCAGAAAAGGAGAAGGTACTATTTCCCAAAGTAAAACTGGAAGTGTAATCATTAACAGAATCAGCTAAAGGACGCCTGGAGCGTGCAGATGAAGTCGCTGCTACTGATTCGCGATTAAAGCTGCCCATCATTGTGTCATAGAGATAAGAGATCGGAATATTAACTGCCCAGTTTATCACAGCATAAATCAGTATCAAACCCCATACCAAAACAATACATTTCGACCAGCGCACACTGCTAAACTGCATGTAAACATTCATAAGAAGCAAGCAATAACACAGTGCCCACGGCAGGTAAGGCATCATTGCAATACTCAATTGTGAAAGAAACTCCATAAAAAGACAAGATAACACAGCATTCAAAAATGACATCACCATCTTCACTATCTATTTTAACTTTCCAACCCCTCCTAAATCTCAAAGGAAGAAATCTGATATTCTCTCAGCTGAGCTCTCTGTGTCTCCTCCCACCAGAGCCAGGATTCAACTTATGAGAGCAACCTGTTGGAGCTTCTCTTGTGCCCCACGTTGGGCGCCAATTAAATCTGTCACGGTTTAAAGCTGGGCCAGCTATTAACCAGGTGGCAGATGCTCTCTGTTAACCCTCTCCCCCCCACCTAAGGGAAAGGGAAAGGGAAAAGGGAGAGAGACTTATGGGTTGGAAAGTTAAAACAGTTTTAATAAACTATAATAATGAAAAAGAATATAATAACAATAATAATAGAAATAACCAAATATATACAAATATGTACAAAACCAAGATCAAGAGCTTGGAAATCCTCCTCAGGCAGAATTGCTCCCCCCAGTACAGGCAGAGGGGAAAAGGCAGTACCTCCACCCAGCACGGGCAGAGGGGAAAATGCAGTAGCTCCACCCAGCACGGGCAGAGGGCAAAATGCAAAAGCCCCACTGCCATCACACCTGCAGGCTTTTAACTGGAGATTTGGCAAAGCTGGTACCAATCAGTGGGAGACAGGAGGGCCCCTCCCTCCTGGGCCCCACCTCCAGGAGGCAGTGGGTTAGTGATAAACAGGAAAGTGAGAATGACATGTATGGGATGGAATACCTTGCTGGTCAATCCTGGGTCACCTGCCCCGTCCACTACTCCCTGCAGGTACAACCCCCTTCGGCTCTTTACTCGTAAGCAGTGACCTTGGGTTCTCTAAGACTATTTGGCCTGGTTTGAGCCAAACCAGGACACTCAGAGGAATAGACTATGAGGGCAACTAGTGCTGCATAAGCAGGTCATCTGTACTATTGCTTGAGATCGCTTGTATTAAATCAAACTGCTAGTATTTTGCCTTCCACGTTTTCTGCTATAGCCTCAAACAAGATGAAACCCATCCACTGCCCAGCTCTCCTACTAAGCCTACCAATAACCGAGTGCTTAGAAGTACATCACATGACCCAAAAGTAAAAAAAAGTCACTTCCATTTAATAAATACTGATATGAGCTGTAGCTTTTCACAGAAGCCATACATACTGTGTTTCAAAACATCCCTCCACCTCACTTTCTTCACTCTTTACCATTCCAGATTCCTCATGAAGATGTTGAACCCTGATCTGGTCCCTTTTCTTCTAACCATCTTTCCTGTCCATTGACAGCAGTGTCTTCTTAAGACTGCAAGGGTAAGCTAAATTCCTCCCAAGAAGAGGAGTGTTTGTGCATTTCACAACTGCTTTGCCATTTGGCAGTAAGAATGTGAAAACCTTTCCTTTATCTAGGAATAATCTTTTGTTGTTTCTTGCTTCTTGTGAGCTGCTACTGTTTTGTTCCATTGGTATCCAAGGTTTAGATCTTAGGAGCAATTCAGAACCTCTCCTGATCCTAAATGCAAAGTAATGAAACACAATATAGAGAGCTAAACACAGGATCTAGAAGGCAGTGACTATATTAGACCCAGGTCCAACAATGTTCCTTATTTCCACACATTTCATCCAAAAGTTGAAATCCAAGTACATGGATTGGTGGCCCTGCTTGAGCAGGAGGGTTGGACCAAATTACCTCCAGATATCCCTTTCATCTTCAACCATTCTGTGATATACATGTTTGTTGACTCTGGGTTTATGTGGCTTGACTATATAAAAATCTGTCCTAAAGAAGAATCAGTGAAAGACAATGCTCTAGATGACACTGGATGACAAGAAACTGGGGGATCTGGAGTTTCAAAGAAACAATACCTCAGAATGAATTTCTGGAACAGAGATGGATTTTCCCCTAGTTTTCTTCCTGTTGACAACAAATAACTAGTGAGAGAGAATTTTACTGGAGCTTTTGAGTGGGCTTTCTGGCCAGCACATGAGCTGCCTATTACAAGTGTCCTCTGTATTGGAAAACTTTCTGAAAGTGACTGGATTCTTTCAGAATCTACTTTTAAGTTTTATGGGAAGTTGAACTTGTATCCATCCAGTCCAACCAGTACCAGTGGGATGTCCCACAAAGCTTCTAAAACGTGTCATTCAGCTGTGGTACATTCTAAGAAGAAAACTGCAGCAGAAAGCATTTAAATCAATACTAGTATGGACAAAGAGCAAGAGTTCAAAATTATACTCAATATAATATGGCAAATGTGGATTTGTTAAAGCATTTGTATGAGAGGTGGTTCCTCCAGCTGGTTCCTCTTCTATCTCTTCAATCAAATTTTACCTAAACTGGAAATAAGATGTAATTTAGATTCATTACTAGCAAAGAATAATCTGATATATGTGCAAATACTGATAATTTCTGTGCCATTCCTACAAAGTCTGTAAAATAAAACAGTAAAAACTGCAGAACTTTAAATGCCTTAGTATTGGGCCTTCTCATTTTGATTCCAACAAAATGTAGGAGTTTCAGGTTAAAATATCAGAATTGTGATTTTACTCTTTCAGACTATTTTAACTAGGCTGTTTCTCCTGTACATAGAGATAGACTGTTTTTTTCTTTTTTTCCCTTTTTTAATCAGATTATTTCTTTTCATTGTTTCTTCAGAGTATAGGGAAGATATAACTGCTCGAGAATATATTGCGTTCAGACAAAATACATTCAGACTTTTCAGAGAAGTGGCTTATATGTAGAAAAAAAGCAAGATTAAAAAAAAACAAGGACAAGGAAAGGGAATGCATACTAAGTGGCCTTGCATCACACAGGAGAAAGAAGAAATCTCCAAAGCCTGCAGAGTGATACTTCAAAGAAGTAATAAAGCAAACAAGAGTAGAGTGCACAATAGTAGAGTGTACAAATGGCATTAGTAGATACAAATAAAGAGAAATTAATGAAATGTTCTTCTAAAAGAGACTGAATTAGAAGTGCTATTCATATTTCTAGTTATCTCTGAAGAGATCTTACTGGAAAGGAAAAGTAACAGTAGGGAACACGGAGGGTAATATAAGAACTCAGGCTGTTACAATAACTGTTCAAACAGTTAAGAGAAAAGTCTGTATAGGAAAAAAAATGAAGGATTGGCCTGTTCTGGTGGTGGCAAAATTCTGAAAACAGTTGAAATTACTCTGAACCTTAGTCAGGGCTATTTTGGACTAACACCAGAAAGTTACAGAGAAGACTTCTTAAATACTACAAAATATTTTCAAAGTATTTACACTCATTTTTGAACAAACGTGTATGCACTATTACAAAGGAATAAACCAAGATTATAGTGTACAGATACATACAACATACATGCTCCTGCCTTCAGATGCATCACATTTGTAGGAGTCCACTTTTAAAAAATACAGCTGCCATTTTGTGGGTAACAGAGATGCAACATCTTAAAGAGAGGATACACATAATAGGTCTATACAATATTACATGCATTTGCAAACTCATTTGATCTCAGGCCCGAAGCATGCGATAAGGAAGAATGTGGATGACTGAATACTTGCCCTCACCCCACACACCTTATACCTTACCATTTGAAGAGAGACTTAGGTATGTCCATGCTCCCTCGTGGAGTCCTCCACTTACTAACGTCTACTGGTCTGTCCTTGTATCATCCTGTCAGTGCTGGGGAAGCAAGACACACAAGTTTTCATCTGCAAGAGTCTCCAGCATCATCAGGTTTGTAAGAAGTGGCATTTCATGCATGTGAGCACATATTGATTGTCTACAGTGATAAGTAATAAAAGAGCAAGGGATGATCCTAAGCAAGGTGGCATCAACAGTTTTGTATCCATATTGCTTAGCTTTAGATCCCTGTAGCCAAGTTTTGTCTTGGAGATAGCCAGCCCAGCCCAGAGCCAGGGAGCAAGCTAACATTTAAACAGCAAGGGCAGTCATGGGTCCACTCCCTGATTGCTCTTTATCTAGTAACACACATATACTCTGTGGAAGGCAGATCAGAGAGGTAACCATTTGCCTTATTAACAATTCATGTAACTGAAGAACACTTGTAAACAACCTCGTTAATGTTTCAGCTGTGCTGTATCACAGTGCCTTTCTCTCCCCTTAAAACCACAGTCCCACAACAGCTGTTCTTTCTAGGATTAAACCATGTGATTTTTCCTTCCTTTCAGTGTACACCAGTTTACAAGTCTATTTTTTTCAGACCTGTATCACTTTAATGAATGTGTAACTAGTAGAAAAGGAGACCAGAGGATTTATATTTGAAGATACTGAAAAATAAGTTGATTCAAACTAGAGGAAGATGAAGAACTGGATCCCTACACTACACCCATCAGAGCCGGGTAACGACTCATGCTATGGTATAGAATTACAGTGGCTTTGAAAATTTAAGTGTCAATGTGTAGCTGAAATATAAAACTCTTCCTTATGTGATAGCAAAAAAAAAAAAGTCTAGAAACAGGCTTTGTTTTTATGAGCTTCATTCAGAATTCAAAATGGACACAAAAGTTCTAACATAGGATGGCACTGAAGTAATCTACAATCAGAGCATCACTACATGAAGGAATAAAGTTGACTATACTGTAAAGAGAGTATCATCAGGCTTAATAAGTCAATATGATCAATATTTAAAGAGAAAGTTTTCTTTAGTTATTTAGTTATTCCTAGAAAAAGGCTTTTTAAATTTTATCTGCAATTCATCAACATCCTAGACAAAAATATAATTCAAGCTCAAGTATTTTACCCAACAAAACATTCTCTCTGAACTAATATATATTTGTGTATGCAGTGCAAAGGGCAACTATCTCCACTGTTTTCAGTTCCAGTCCTCTATAATACATGATTAATGATCTAAAGTACTGACCAAGATTCAGAACCTTGCTTTATAAATTCAACTTGAATGTACTAGAATAATACTGTTTATATTCCAAGCACTCAATATAAAAGATGAGTTACCCATTATTGTAAAGATAAGAGCTTACAAAATTATTTATTTTACATGAGATATAACTGAAACTGTAGCCACAGTTGTTAATTTCACTGTAGATTGTAAGCAAAACTTCAATTTTATTTACAACAATGTAAGTAAAGCTTCAACTTTATTTACAACAATGATCCCATGAACTTCAAAGAGATTATTTTTTTATATAAAAGTATGCATAGGCTTAAGTATTTTTAGGATTGAGGACTGAGTCTGTGGTTTTTTGGTAATGATTTTCTTTTTCTTTTTGTTTTACTCTTTGCTTAGTTGTGGCTACTAATCTGATGTTTTAACATCAGATTACCTTTGCTAATCTTTTTTGTATTTTCTAGCAGCAAATTTATAAATATTTAAAAGCAAGGTTCTAACGTGACAAGAAAGTGGAATTTCACAGTGTCTTAAAAATATCATGGATTTTACTACTTGTCCATGGAAAATATGAAAGAGAAACAATTCAATTACATCTCTATCCCACATGAAATTTGGGGGAGGGGAAAAGAGTGTCATCCACATTATTAAACAGATTTCACCACTGCAGATTTAATGAAAGATGCACCACGCTGAACCCTAGCATTTCATTACTTACAAAAATCCCCACACACTTACATGAGGAAAATCAATGAGACTGAGACAGCCAATAATGCTGCAGCTTTAAAAAATCTGGAGGAATAAAATAACTTTTGTTCGCTTTGGTCATATGTACATAATAATGGCTTTTACCAATATTTTATTAATCTATGCTTAAAAATAATTAATTTCCCATAGTGATAAAGACAGTGATTGTTTTCTATCAAGAGTGAAGACATAATAAAATGAGAGAGAAATACACAGACCAAAAAAGCAACAGAAACCTCAGCTAATACTCAGAGAATATATTGCTGAAAAAAAATATATAATTTTATTGGCTGCAAAGCAGCTTTTCTGAACAGAAAACTCATTATAGGATACCTGTGAGATAGGGGCTGGATTTGTTTTATCTGTTGTGATGAATCTCTTTGTCCTTTTTTTCCAAGGCAGTATGTAGAACACACAGGTAGAAACTGTCTCTGTTGTTCTATACTCTTAAACAGAATATTTGGTAAAGTTCTTCCTATTTTAAATAAAAGAAATCACTCTCCAACTTGAGGACTTGAAATTGCTCTTGTGCTCTATGCTTTAGATGGCTTCTTCTGTAGTAGATAAGAAGTCCATTTTAAGTCCATAGAAGACAAACTTTTAGGATGTTAGAAAAATCTGGTGAAAATTATACCACATAAAGGTCATGTCATCTATACAATGTACAGCTAAAATGTTGACGCTTAACAAAAACAAAATGCATTTATCAAGAGCAAGTAAATAACAGATATTCAGAGAGATAACAGCAAGGCTATCATTAACATATAACAGTAATAGACATTTAATCTCTTTGCCTCTGTGCATAAGATATCTAGTCTGAATATTTTCAGATATGACTACTATATCAAATTTAATAAACAAACACCTATACAAACAAACACTAATAAAAAAATAAAACCAACTAAGAGATCTGGTGGTCAATGGGACAGAGTCCAGTTGGAGGTCTGTGTCTAGCAGAGTCCCTTAAGGGTCGGTACTGGGACCAGTACTATGCAATATATTCATTAATGACTTGGATGAGGGAATAGAGTGCACTGTCAGCAAGTTCGCTGATGACACAAAACTGGGAGGAGTGGCTGACACACCGGAAGGCTGCGCAGCCATTCAGAGAGACCTGGACAGGCTGGAGAGTTGGGCGGGGAGTAATTTAATGAAATATAATAAGGGCAAGTGTAGAGTCCTGCATCTGGGCAAGAACAACCCCATGTACCAGTACAAGTTGGGGGCAGAGCTGTTGGAGAGCAGCGTAGGGGAAAGGGACCTGGGGGTCCTAGTGGACAGCAGGATGACCATGAGCCAGCAGTGTGCCCTTGTGGCCAAGAAGGCCAATGGCATCCTGGGGTGTATTAGAAGGGATGTGGTTAGCAGGTCGAGAGAGGTTCTCCTCCCCCTCTACTCTGCCCTGGTGAGGCCGCATCTGGAATATTGTGTCCAGTTCTGGGCCCCTCAGTTCAAGAAGGACAGGGGACTGCTAGAGAGAGTCCAGCGCAGAGCCACAAAGATGATTAAGGGGGTGGAACATCTCCCTTCTGAGGAGAGGCTGAGGGAGCTGGGTCTCTTTAGCTTAGAGAAGAGGAGACTGAGGGGCGACCTCATTAATGTTTATAAATATGGAAAGGGCAAGTGTCATGAGGATGGAGCCAGGCTCTTCTCAGTGACATCCCTTGACAGGACAAGGGGCAATGGGTGCAAGCTGGAACACAGGAGGTTTCACATAAATATGAGGAAAAACTTCTTTACGGTGAGGGTGACTGAACACTGGAACAGGCTGCCCAGAGAGGTTGTGGAGTCTCCTTCTCTGGAGACATTCAAAACCCACCTGGACGCGTTCCTGTGTGATATGATCTAGGGAATCCTGTTCCGGCAGGGGGATTGGACTAGATGATCTTTCGAGGTCCCTTCCAATCCCTAACATTCTGTGATTCTGTGATCTGAAATGGTGACAAGACAAAAACAAGAGAGGTAAAATGTTTCAATTTAGTGACCTTCCAAACAGCAGCATACGGAACCATGGTATAATGTTGGATTGTATTTGATCATGCTTAGAAATTAAAAATCAAACACTTATACAGGAATGGTAAATGGGTCATAATTTTATGTAGTTATGGTAGAATATTTATATTTAAAAAATTTTGAATTTGTGATTTTCCTGAAAGCACATGGAAAGTTGAGATGTGGAAATCATATATGCAGGGTAGTTTCTGTAATGGTCATTATGTAATGTAATGTAAAGTATGTAATGGCATTTCATGTCTAGAGAAATGTATCCTCACAAACATTTGACAATAATTTGAGAATGATACAGTATAAGAAAATGAAATCCAGACAACTGGAAGCTAGACTTCCTTTTGAATAAACAGAAGAGAATGGCAAAGAGATTTAGCACTTCTAAATCTTATCTTGCCATCAATTAATCAGTACTATCAGGATTATTCTCATAAAGCTTTTTAAGTACCCTAGATCACTGAAAGTCTTAACCTGCAGTGCTGGCTCAGGTACAACTTGTGTCAGAACAAGTGTGTAAGATTGCATTCTTCTTCAGCAACTTTGTTCAGCAGCTGTGGTTTTGTCAATCTTTTGATTCAAATCCAAGATACATTAAAAACCTAACAATAAAATTTTTAGGCATAGGAAATATTTTTTCCAGTGCTTTATTACCATTATTTTACTAAATTTTTTTTGCTAAAGCATATTTATGTCTTGATTGTTCAATCACTCTGTAGTTGTGGTGTTTCTTGGATTTCTCTGGCTGTTCATTCCCACACTTTCCTTGATCCTATAATAACTTTCTTTTACATTATGGAAGACTTTGCAATGATTTGATAATCTATAATGACTGCCCACCCATCATGAAAAACAAATAAAGGGGATAATCAATCACTAATTGTATGGAAAATTTGGATCCTTGACATCTCACGTGGAACAGGCAGTCAATGCACAGACAATCTTTCCACCTACCAGTAAAGCCTTTCAGTTTATCTGCTACTTCATGCATCAGACTGTCAATTTTTCTGCTTTTCTGTACTTAGGAATTAATAGTCACTTTCATTTTATATGATCTTGTTCCTTGACTAAAGCTTTATGCCTGTAAATTTTATCCCTATTTTCAGACCCTCTGGATTCTTTGTTACACTTGATAACGTATCTGACTTCATAATCTGAAGAAAACTGCAGAAAGTTGCCAGGACATTCCTTCCTCCTTTGGGAAAGTAGGAGAAGAACCATGCTCCATTAAACTGATTCTATCAAGATTACACAGGGTGGTTTCCAGAGAGTAAATCAATTGTAAATTCCTCAACAATCCTAAAGATTCCTGCTAAACTACCGAGAGAAACCAGCATAGCAATTTGTCCCCATTTGATCTGCAGTTTCTGTAGCCAGACAATCCACTACATTCCTGTTTCCGTGTTTTATTCATGACTTTTTCCTCATTCTCACTTGTTCTCTCCTCTCATCTTCTGCCTTTTGGGCCTTACCAGTCTTGAATTCTATTTTGCACAATGTTTCACCTCAACTGAAGAACTGAAAGGTGGCTCCTTCCATACTAATTTATAATCTAGTACTGAACACACTATGAGGGAAGATGTCTTCAAATACTTTCATGCTGAGGGGAGCACTGAATTCAACTCTCCAGTTCTCACCTTCTCCAAATTTCTGACTAAATTAAATAATCTGGGCTATTATTAAAAAGCTAAGCAAGAACGCTCTCAGAAAGTTTTCTTTTAAAAGGAGACTGAAGTTATTTCTCAGATTAGAAGAAAAATATTCTGGAGTGCAACAAACAGTTCCAGACCTGAATCCAGTCTCACATGACCCTTAACTCAGTGGTAGTTAGGTATCTAAGAGAGGAAGATGATTTCAAACGTGCCTTTATCTTCACATTTTTGTTCGCTGACATAGCATCTGCTTTTTGTAACACTTTTACCAAAAGATTGGGAAGGATGCAGCTGAATATCTGTATTCTTTACTGGCTTTGGGTCTTGAAGTTTCTCCTTAAGATGAAGATATCTATTCTTCCACCTTTTATTTTTTCTCATTTATATCAAGAAGTTCTCTGAGTCATAAGCAGTTTCTTTAAAAAACCACAGCGCTCAGTGAGAACCACAACATCCATCAGGGCTTATACATGCTGTTATACACCATTTACTTAACATTTATTATAACCTGTCTGTGAGGCACAGTCATTGACTGATTAAATTAATGGTCAGTTGCTGGCTGATGCAAAGTGAAGCAGTATGATTCATATGTATCTATCCAACTACAATACTAATGAATCACAGGTCACAGCTGCATTGTGTCTACATGCTTAACAAAAATGTATTGTTAACAGGGCAACCAGGGAATGTAAGGGATTGCTGCTTTTACTACCCACCTCTACGTGAAGAACAGTCGGGGTACCTGAAGAACAGTAAATTGGTCTCTTTCCTCCTTCCAACAAATCTGGTTTTAGCAATGGTACTTGAACATAGCCCATTGAAATAATTTTCTGACTCTGCTTCTTCTCTTATCTCCTCCACTGGTCTCCATTTGCACAGAGGACTGGCCATAATTTTGCAGGGGGCAGCTCTCCCCTTCTGCAGAGATCAGCTATGGCAGTGCAGTTAACTAAAACACTTACTTTTGCTTCAGTATTTTTGATGCTCACGTCTGTTTCTTATGAAACAAATAACATCAAGACATGCCTACAGAGATTTTGAGCACTGGGCTAGGAGGCTTCACTTGCTTATTTTCAAGGGTAAATGGCAGTCCTTTTCGCTTCTCTCCCCCATTAGCTTCCTTATTCCTTATGAGACATCTCATGCTTGCCATCTTTAATAGGAAAATATTATTGCCATTTCATATTGTCCATTTCTTTTTTACCAATCCTAACTTTATTCAAAAGTAGGCACTTTTCTACCTCTTTTACCCTTCAAGCCAGCCTTGAAGGAAGCGACTTCATCTGCCCCTGGTATTGCAATTACATAATCCAGTTGTTAATTTACTAAGATCCTCTTAAAAGTAGCCAAGGTGCTGACTCCTAGTAGTTTTAGCAGAAGGCTGTTCTAAGACTTCATTCTTCTCTTGTCATAATTAGAATCTTCTTCATCTCCACTCTAAACATATTAAATGGCAATTTTCAGCCCTGTTTCTGAGCCGTTGTTTAAGTATGTTTTTCCCCTAGCCAGTATGCTTCAGATATATATAGATATCAGTCAGTCTTCTTTTCAGTCTCCACTGAACAAGATATGTTCTTTGAATGACTACTTCTTAGACGGACTCTCCTGTCTCCTGTACCATTCTAGCAATCCTTTCCAACATCTTTTCCAGTAATTATTTCCTAAGGACTCGTGACCAGCCTCTTATAGATATAGTTGTATCCTGTGTTCTACACTTCCTCAAAAACGTCAGTAATAACACGAATTCCATTGGTAGTATTTTGCCTGATCACATCTGTCTCTCCTACAAATGTTATCTCATTCACATCTGGTCTACTTCTAGATTGTAGTAGAGGTGAGTTTTGCATGCTCTGCAGTCTTGGGTTCCCAACTACAGGGATCAAACAATTTGGAAAAAATCTATGGCTCTAATCTGAACTTTCCAGGTAAACCAGTTTATGGTTGTGGAGTCAGTCTGATAATAAAACAGAATTCATTTCAGCACATCACTATTTGAAGGTTATGGTAAACAGCCTTGGGAGCAATAACAAATATCAAATGGCAAACCTATTTTTTTCTTTTTTTTTTTTTCTGTTGAAAGCTGTGATCAAAAGATAAACCTGAAGCAAAAGTGTAAGCACACATCTTTCTTGTATAAGACAACCCCCACTTCCTGAAAAGATCATATGGGATCACAGCATTATCTGGTCAAGTTCAATCAATCTTAACAATTAATATAGAAAGAGTCACCAGCATTACCTGTTTAATTTTTGTCAGATATTTCTGGAATTTCTATGTGGAAGTTAAACCTTTTCAGGAAAAAATTGTCATTAAATATAAACAAGTTTCAAATACATTTTAAGGTGTTGTTTTCAAACTCCAGCAAACACAGTTAAGGAAGTAATTATTTCAGCCTAACTATCTGTCTCCTGGGGATGAACAGTTGGTGGCATCGATTATTCAGTGAATATCACATTTTTTTACCTGCAAAAAGATTCCCGGGCTTTCCAGAAGCAGTCTTGATGGATTGAGCAAGCAGCATGTGCACTATAATTTTTCACTACATTATAATAAAGTGAATGTTTTTTAAATGTCACAGTTTAAACTTCATGGGGCATGAAATCTGCTTTTGCAATGAAATTCAAAGCCCTTTTGCATATAAGAAGTCCAATCTTATAGTGAAAAACACTTTATATTTCCTGACATTATTAACCTTGGTGGGCTGCCTGTAAGATGATAACACTATCTGACATGTTAAAACTGAATTTGCTTTTATATAATTATGTTACAGAATATTTAAAATAGATAAGGTTCCAAGAAATATATTAATGTGCATTTAGCAGCATTTTCATTTACTAATAATAAATCTAACTGCCCTTCACTTTAACATGTTAATGTTAACACAAATGCTAACAGATTGCTTCTAAAGAAAACTATTTTTGGATTAATCATGGTGCTTAATGTCAAAAAAGATAACACTTTGCAGCAATCTCAAGGAAGCTCAACATTAAATATACTCACTCAGTATTGAATCTATAATACATGTTGATTTTCTCTTTCCAAAGAAAAGGAGAACAAAGATTTTTATCGCATTCTAAATAGTTGTAATAGCTCTCATATTTATATAGCAATCCGTAATTCATTTATTCATTATTGTGACAGCTAAAACTAGGGTTTTTTTACAGCAATTTTAAAAGAAATATATAAACAGAACTGAAGATTTTCACAGGCTTCAACTCTGAGTTTCTAAAACCCAGACTAGGAAAAGAATAATAAGAAACCCATAAAACACTTGCCAAAAAAGCAATATCTCTTTGGAGGCTATCAGCTCTTGATAAGAAGAAAAAAATATTTTTCCTTTTCTTTATTTTTGCTTTTGAACATTAGACATGGTGCTATTTACATTTCAACAGTGTGTTGTATAAGCAGAACAGTAAGATAGACAGATGTATAAAAATCAAGATTACTTTTTATGTCAGTATAGCATTCTCCCTTGATGCAGCACAAATAGCGAAGACTTTGATCCCATGTTATTTAATATCTTACTTTACCATAAAGCAGCCTTGTATTTAAGGATAAGACAACTTGAGAAAATAAGCATGAAATATAATTGTGTTCGCAGCTTTTTTTTAGTGGAGAAGTACTTGAAAGTTACCAGATTTTCTCATAGGTATCAATAAAATGGACTTCCAGTTGCAGAAACCAGATGTTTAACTGGGAAGGAAGAATAAGTCTGACGGTTTAAACATCAGGCTGAAATTTAGAAAACCTGGCTTTAATTTCTGAATTCAGCACTCCTCTCTCTCTACTCATATACTTGTTAATTTGATGATAATCTAGTCTCCAGTGAATTCTCCCAGAGTCCCAAGTATTAGCCCTGGATCAGTCCTTCATATTCTGGCTGAAAGAACTGTGCTTCACTTGTCCTTTAGACTTGCAAATCTTCCGTTTAACATTTTTTGCAGGTAATGCATCTTCTACAGTTTTGTCCAGGATAAAGCTGCACTCAAATCAGTCTGTTGGAAGCAGGTGCAGCACTCAAGAAAGCTGCTACCACCGAATGGTCTGTATCTCAGGTGTATCTCTTACCTTGGATGTAGTGGCATCCATCCCCATTGGAAGTGATAACCCTCAGTAAAATCTTGTTGAGTCATTTCCCTCTCGGACCAAGGGAAGATGGCACATGCTAGCACCAATGCCAGCCCCACGACACATTAAGAGAGGAAGTACACAGCAGTACAGGGATCCAAGACCTCAGCTGGAATTCCCCTGACTACCCCTAAAGTCACAGAAGTGGGTATGCAACGACATGGTCTGAGCATGAAAAATAGTGAGTTGCTTGATCTTGCTACCCCATTTATCCTGCGTTTTCACGCATGAGGCGATTTGTGAAACTTTATTGTGTAACTGTGTGGTTTGACCCTCCTTTTTATGATGAAATTGAATGACAGATTTTTGGTACTGAACAAACAAATTCAATGACAACACTACAGAGTTCCCATGCTTCCCTGCACCTGTGCTGTAGACCTCAGTGCTGCTGGGTGCTGGCTCTCCCTGAGTTCATAGAAATGGGCATGTGACAGCATAGGCTAAGCATGAAAAGAGGCAAACAGGAGAAAACAGCAATGTCCTTTAACCTTGATCATGGACGTTTTGGGGGCTTCCAACATATAACATTAAATATCCTCCTTGAGTTAGTATTGTCAAGATAACTTATGTAATTTATACTGTTCTTGTTTTGTATGATACTGTTCTCTTAATCTTCCAGTGTCTTATATGTAAGCATGCATGCACACACACACATGCCTACCACAAAATGTTCTTTTGAGATCCCACTAGATAACAAGCACTCAAGCCACTGCCACTTGCAGACACTTATTTGCAGTTACCAGCCCTACAAGAGCAGTAGTGAGAGCCCTTTGTGACAGCTCCTTATCCCACTTAAGAAAAAAAAATTTACTGAAGCATAACATCATCTTTATCAGCTGTTTCAACTCCACTGTATTTGATATGAAGAAGGCAAGGAGTGTTTACATGATCCCTTGTACCATCTTAAGATTCTGGTGTCTTCAGATATCTAAGTCTAGAAGCACTCAAGGACAGGTTCAGCATAACTAACTTCAGACTTGAAAAAGTTGCATTCACGTCTGATGCCAGAGGCTCCCTTGCTGGGAGAAAGACATGCTTCTAGGCAATTCAAGGGATCTACCTTAAACACTCCTTAGGAATGAATCACCCTTAGGAGGTACATACCTTTCTTACTCGCCTGACAGGGGAGTCTAGGCTGACTAGCTCATATTGAAGCATCTGACTTTCAGATGCTTAAACAAGGACACATGAAGCCAATCCCATTCGTCTCTGGCTTTAATTGGCACTATGAATTGCTACAATAGAAACACCTAAGAAGTGTGTGTCTAAGAAACGTTACTTTCCTGCCACTATGAATCTTAGAGACATGGGTGATAACATCCATTAAAGAAAAACATTTTATCTAATATCATCCAGGATTTCTGATGTGAATATGAGATTCAAAGCCTGTTATAAGTGCAGACACAGGACATCCTTTTCAACTTCCAGATAAGGTAATAAAAGATAACAAAGCATAGGATAAGGCATAATATTTGCCTGAACGCTGTAAAACCTGCAGGAAATGTAAAGTTGTTGCGACTGTGATATACGCCAAAAATGCATGTGGCATGCCACAAGATATCTGTAAAGTACAGTAGCCAAAAATGTTTTGAAGATGTCAGATCAAGGAAAGTACATTCTCATCTTATTGGAAGCATTTGCAAATTACAGTGCTGTCTCACTCTCATGAATATGAAGCTGTGACTTCCTTTGGTTTTCTACATCACTTCATGCAGATTTTCTACAAAATGCTGTGAGACATAAATGGTTTCTGAGACTAGCTGTATCACAGAAGCTCCAGCTGAGCTTTCATGCAGGGTAAAAAAAAAGTGTTCTTTTGAGCAGCACTGACTTTTATCACATTTATTATCTGTTGTCTTCTCTGCTGCAATCAATAAGGTGAATGTCTACGCAAATGAAACATTTTCAGTGCTGAGCTGAGACATATATCTTGAGGGGGTCACTGTACAAGCTTTACCCATCTGATACAAGCTGCAGCATTTTCCTGTTGAAATGTAAGGTTTCTTTCAAACTCTTACTTTCCCAGACCACGCTGTTGAATAAAGAAGTAAAATTAAAGCAACCCGTCTTTTGCCGTAGTCCAGAAAATTATTTTAATTCAATCTCAGGAATAATAGATTGTTTCTAAAATAGTGTAAAAATAATCACTAAAAACTACAATTGCTCATTTTCAGGGACCTGGTGGAAATGAAAAGGGAAACAAAGGCAGATGAGCTTTGCAAAGGAAGCAAATAAACAGAAGATCAAACTTGAGGATTCTTTAAATCTTCAGAGAGGACTTTCTGAGGAATAGAGAAAGGAAACATTCCTTAACTTATGTTTACTAGGACACGGCTCCATTTCCTCTCTTTATTATGAGGAGTCAGAAAAACAACTTATTTATATCTTCTATGATCAGTCCGTGATGAGGGATCTTGCTTTCATTAGGCATGGTTTATGTCTAAAATCCTAAGTTAGTACTGTTTTATACTGTGCTTCTGAATATAAGTTACCCTATAGGTATCAATATTACAGGTTAAATAATTTTTTCCATGTTCCTTGCAAACACAAAAGATCCAACAGAAGTCACTAACTTGCCAAATAACCACACTGAGCTAACTCCTCCACAAGTTCACTCAGTTCCAATGAATTCATTCAGTATCACTTGAGGATATGATCAGAATATTTCAAGGTGGGTTTTTTTCCAATAGTTCTTGTTTTTCTCTATCATCCGATCCATAGTTTGACTGCTGAAAACTGCTAGATCTTGTACCATGGACCTTTACAGCTAGTCAAACTAAAGTCATATTACTGAATTAATGTATTTTAAAGTGAGTAAAATAGAAAAATTCCTATATTCAGGAATAATGCAGAAAAGACAGAACTAAAGCTCTACTAAAGCTGGAGTGACTTCCATTTTGAAATCATGGCCTTAGTCAACTAAAATAAATAATTAATTTTGTACTACCTAAAAGTCTCCCTCTCCTAATCAGATCAAGCTTGCAGCTTTATATGTTTCACATCTGTTCATACTGAAAGAGAGGCATAGTCTGTTGCTGTGTGTTTTTGTAGAGCCTGGCAAAATGAGACTGTGCGCTCAGCTGGGGACTCCAAATGTTCTTGAAATGTTTTTCGACATATCGTTGATCATAATCATTTATGGCAATAATAAAAGACAATAATTGATGCCAGTGGAATCTCTATACATATAACAACTCAGCAAAGCATTACAACCCAGTCTTGTAATTTATAATTAGAACAATTATAATGATAATTAATAATAATATTAACAAAAACTAACTGTAATAGCAACCAAAATGGTATCTCTAGATGCCACACTTAAAGAAATTCTATAAATATGTGTGCTGAAACTTAAAATAAAACTCTTTTTAAACTCCAAATAATTGGACTTGCTGTCTAAGAAGATTTGTGTGCTCCAAAGTCTGCAGCAGCTGCTTGAAATTTAATGGATGTAAATATCAAGAGTTTAAGGGTCCCTTTACCACTATTATCATAATTTACATGGCAACTGAGGGAAATAAGCTGTCACCTGAAAACCCTTATAGAACACAATTACAGCTTCCAAACTAAGAATACTCCTCAGGCATGTGCATGTAGCTGTTCTGACTTGTATTTTGCAACCAATTACATCTTGTGCCAAAAGAAAGTGCAGGCAGCTTCTCTCCAATATTGGGATTTCACTTCAGTATGTTCCTCCCTTCTTGAATAAAGCCCAGATTTTAGAACAAATACATAGAAATTCTAGCTTTATATACCTGCCAAAAGCCTAGAAAGACTTCCAGTTCCTAAGATGGACTGATGCTTCTCATAGTAATGATGAGCTTGGTGTAAATGCACCAGCTAAGAGCACTATATAAAAAAATTGACTTCCCTTCTTTCCCTTCTCTGACTTTTCTCATCTATTTCTTACTGGACTGAACACCTGAAACCAGGGCTGAGTAGTGTTTAATAACAGCCATGATTAAAAGAAAAAGTAATACATTTCACTCAGATCACTTCAACCTAGCTTCAGACTCCTAAATGTAAGTGGGTAATTATTCCATGCTGCTTCTGTTACCAACAGGGAGGAATTTCCATAGGCCAACTCAGATTTTACTTGGACTGAGTTTCCTCTGGAAGTGTCTCTCTCTATTGACCGTAGAGAGATCATGCACCCGTGACACCCAAAAGTTAGTTGTCTAAATTCAAGTAGCCCAAATCTGAGTCTTAGTGAACGTAGTTTACTGAATCAAAGCTTTAGTATTCCTACTTTTAAACAAACAAGTATTTAGAATAACATTTACATACAGACAATTAAAACAAAAAGTTTTTTAAAAATATCCCCCTAAATCCTTAGTAAATCTTAAGTGTCATTTTGATAATTAAGGCCTGATAACTGAAAAGAATGAAAACAATCAGAAACCCAGGTCAGTCAATGGCAACTGGTGACAAAAGGGACATATCCTCTTTCTAGCCCAGATTCTGCACTCCTGTTTCTGTTCTTGCACTGTATCCACTAATTCTTTAATTCAGAACATACAGAATGTTCCCAGAGCAATACCAAGCCTGGAGCCTTGTGTGGTGGTGCAGACCCTGCCTTGGGCCACGTTACAACATCAGCACCAGCCAACATTGTGTTCTCATTTTAATGAGACAATCTGGCTGCTACAATCTGGTACTTTCTGATCTTGAATACTGGTGCAGTGAGTTGAGACAATCTGGTACCCCCCTGTCCTGGGTACAACTACAATGATTTGGGACGATTAGGCACTCCCTAACCATACCTGAAACTCCTGTTGCCTGGGAAATGTACCAGAAACTCCACCTACCTGGATCGTAGTCCACTCTGAAAGGTGCCAAGATTACCTGACAAGAATAATGGCCATAATGAAAAAGTACTCACCAAAGTCAATCATCTTGCGATCCTATAAATACTGATCCTAAGTGAGGCACTTTGAGCTCTCTGGGATAGCAGCAGGCTGTGACCCAGCGTCATCATCATCATCGTCATCATCGTCATCATCATCGAATAGTTTCGGTTGGAAGGGACCTTAAAGATCATCTAGTTCCAACCCCCCTGCCATGGGCAGGGACACCTTTCCACTAGACCAGGTTTCTCAAAGTCTCGTCCAGTCTGGCCAGGGAGGGGGCATCCACAACTTCTCTAGGTAACCTGTTCCAGTGTCTCACCACCCTCACAGTAAAGAATTTCTTCCTAATATCTAACCTAAATCTACGCTCTTTCAGTTTAAAACCATTACCTCTCATCCTATCACTACATGCCCTTGTAAAAATCCCCTCTCCCGCTTTCCTGTAGGCCCCCTTCAGGTACTGGAAAGCTGCTGAACAGCCCCAGTGCTCTCAGCCTCTCTCAACCTTGCCATCGAACTTTAAGTTGTACTTTTACAAATTCATATTAAAATAACTTCCACTAATATCTTTAATGGTGATTCTTTAGGCAACCTAAATCTAAATCACTCTCATCTGAGACACCTTGTCTCACCTTTCCCAGCAGAAAACATGGTATCCACATGGTCTGACTACAAGACCACAGTCAGCCCTTCTTGCATTCTCTCTCAGTGGTCCATGGCTCATATTTTATTTCTGTCACTGGAATAGCTTCCATCAGGAGAGGGAAAAAATATCTCCATCTTATTCTTGCAGTACCTTATATTTTCTACGACAGTCTGAAGAATGTAAGAAACTTACCAGTCTGCATCTGCTACTCAATTTTTAGAACAGCACTTTTCTCTTCGCGATTGTAAAAGTCTTCCCTGTCCTATCCGCACCTCTTCCCACCTCCTACACACACACATGCAGGATAAAACAGTTTTATTGTTCACAAAGCATTGGAAAGAGTTATCTTCAAAGTCAGTCTTCATTTTTCCTTCTTCTTAGTGTAACTGTCTTTCATTGTTTCAAACAACTTTTGGATAAGCATATTTTGTTTTCTTTATGATTTAAAAAATTAATGTGTCTTTCTGAAAATACATGAGCAACAAGTATTATTCAGGCTCATGGTGACTCCTGGGACTTGTATTATATGTGACTTTCAGGTTGTGTCTACTATTGAATTCCTTTCACATGTACAACATGTAAGAAAGAGCAAGCCTACAGTCCACTGTGAACTGCAGAGGAAGCAATGAGTTGGGCAATTTGGGCACACCCTGCCCTTAAGTGTAAGTCACAGACTATTTCTAGCTGCAACTTAGATACATACACACAGTCTGCTGAATTGACTGTACTAAGTAGATATCCATTCAGTGTAATTGTCCTGCCCAGCAGAACAGCAATCCATAATGTCTTAAAAAACAAAACAAGTAAAACAAAAATGAAACAAAAAAAACTACATAAACACCCGAAGCAGTTTCCAAGACCTAATTCAGAATAATAGCCCAAGATGTTTTCAGCTTCACAGATAATTATCTTCTTGCTTGAAGGATGACCATGAACAAAATACATTCAAGAATTTAAATACAGTGAGCAGAATTAAATTAGCATGACTGTGCAGAGTCAAAGCAGATGGACTAGATCTACAGGAATCTCAGTGCTTAATTTGAAATAAATTGCATAATTCCAATTTATTTTCACAATCTGAAATTAGTGCTGGGAATAACATTTTAAAGTATGAATACAAATGGAGACACAGTTAAACATAGCACCTAAATGGAGTGAGGTGAATAAAAAATGAGAAACTGCTGCACAGTAATCCAAAGCAAAAGAAGCAGAACACAGATTTAAATAATGCACAACAATATTAACAGGTATTTTAATAAGAAAAAATGCAGTCCAACCACTAGATCAAATCCTTTCTCTTTGGGGGTAAGCGTTAATGCATCTGCATTTGATTTGGTTAATTGTCAGAAATTTTCCCTGTCTGGGAGGCAACTAAAATCAGCAGACTTTTTTTTTAAATGTCATTAAGTTTTTTGGTCCATATTTTGATTCATCATTACTGAAAAGTGCTAATGGCTGAAGGCTACATTCTGTTAGCTTAGTAAGAGACTGGATTATGTTTGAGTTGTAATGAAACCTAAAATTCATATTTCAAAAAGAAATAAGGTGTTATTTTTATCCTTTCTTAAGACAAACCTAAGGCCAGCTTCTCACAAGTCTCATAAAAGATGCTGAGATGGAAATCTGGACCACAACTATTATTTTATTTTCTTCTCAAGGCCATTTTATGGTTAGAAGAAAGGATTCAGCTATTCCAGAGATGAGAGGCAACGTCTCAGCCTAAGTGGCTCATGAGGGAAGGTTTAGCATTATTCTAGACATCATTTCCACTATGTGGTTTTTGGTGAGCTTTTTTCCATTCTGTGGATGTATGAAAAGACACGATTGCAGTGCCTTCTTGTAATTAAATTTAAAATGTGCTTTAGAAGCTATAAATCCCTAATTCATCCTAACAGGGAGTAAAGACAATTTGACATTGAAAATGTAGCCCGTATTATTCTTTATACAAATTCACTTCTTGTTCCTTGTTTTATACACTGATTGTAGGCTCTGATAATGATTTTTGTTTTGTCTTTACAGTACCGTGCATAATGGGAATACTGGGACTGTGATTCTTAGATTTTATGATAATACAAATAATTAGCTGTAAGAAAAACAGAAAACAAAAAAACTGATTTAACTATTCCATTTTTCTTATGAGGGACGAACAAGAGATTTGTTTCTTTGTTCGTTAGGTGAAGCAACATAATTAGATTGAGATTCCAGACTCCCAATGGCTCTATAATGGGAATAAGGCATACAAATGATCATAGAATTTGCTATTCATCTCTACTCAGTATTGCGAATCATAGGTAATAGATGGACAAATACATTCAACTAGTATTAAGTACTATCAACAATCAGATCAAACGGAATCATCTGTAATTTGGATAGGAAGAAGGTTCGGTGAAGAGTGAAATCTATAAAGGGAGGGATAATGTGCTCTTTTTTATTTATTTTTTAATGTAATTAGACTAAAATATGAAACAGGTTTGGATAGGATCCAGTATCACTACTTTAACAGATTTTATTCTCAGTTGCAAGAGAAGAGTTCTCATCCGTTCCATTCACAGTGGTAATTGTTATATAAACTGGTCAGGCTGTTACCTAAACAAGAAGAATTTATCATGCATACATATTCCAGTGTATGTCCTTGATTCCCAGCAACAGCAATCACACAAATGCATATCACCCTTGGCTAATGTGACAATACAACCATCTGATGAGCAAGGACAGAAGGAATGATGAAAGAAAAAAAAAACGGGATGCCTTTTCAAGATAGCATACTTGCTTCCTGTAGTAGAATTTTAAATAGTTCTTTGAAGAATATTGGCATAGCAAGACTGCAACAATTAATGAAACAGAAATTGTACAGAGAATAGTACAGAATTTCCTTCCAGTTCTCATTGTAATTCTACTGATTCCAGTGCAAGCCTATTAAATAAGCATCCACCGTTTCAGTATTCACACACAAGTTAAAATTTCTATAAATATGCTCGCATGAGACAATGATGCTTCACCCTTTTGCAAAAGACCCAAACGCACAGAAAACACAGCTAACAAAAAAATAGAAGTCTTACCACAGGAATTAAAGCATCATCAGATCGCTCTAATTACAAGGCATATTTCTTGGAGTGTGCCCCCTCTAGCACATATCACTGTGCATCTGTGCATTGCTTTAATTGCCAAAAGAAACTCTCTCTCACACACACTTGTCTGCTTGGGAGAAGCTGACAGTACAAATATGCAGTGGATGTTAATTATTCAATGCACTGCCATGAGACACTCAGGTATTATGATGATAAGCACAGTGAAAGAGCTCATATAAAAAATAACAGAACAACCCACACTGCAAGAGCCTGACAAAACTGGAATAAATTAAGCAAGGAAACATTAATCTCTCTACTAGAAAAATGTTCTTTAACAGATTTCGAAAACCTAATATCCATGCTTCTTTCCTGTCATTCATATTAGCACTAACCCTTATTGTTTTTCAGACAGATTCACTTTTTCTTGGTCTTTCAGAGAACAAAAGAATTATGTGCCTCTATGAGGTCATCTGTGGCTCAACAAGACACGTACAGTGTCTGCCATGTCTCCATTAGCTGCCACTGAAAATACATATGTAATACTTCAATTTGTTCTTTAAAATTCTGCAACTGCACCTCTATTCTCATCAATAGAGATTTGTATTGTTGCATAAAGCTGCCAGAAGAAATTAAACCACGTTCAGACGACGTATTACATGCTAGATCTAGTATAGTGCTTGTCGTATATAAATGCAACTGTTCTTTTACAGAAACATTTTTGTTCTTACTTAACTTTAGGAAAATGAAAACATAAGAAACGAACAAGTTTGACTTCAAGGTTAATGCAGCAGAAATCATTTAATTCCGATCCATTCTCTTTCTAACCTGTGATTTATTTATTGTTATTATTCTTCAGCATTGTAAACAGTCTAGTGGTACTTAAAACAGAATTGCTTAGGAAGAAATAAGATTTCTTCCTAAAAGCAGATGCTCCTAAACACTAATACAGATTTTTAGAAAATAAGATAGCCCTCCTGTTTAGGTATTGACTAAATTAAATTGCAAAGGAATATGTAGTCTGCATCTGCCATCTACTGTAAGAAGAAAATACTGCAGGTCTTCTCGAACCAAAATTTAAAGGAAAAAACAGATTAGATTGTCTTTACCATTTAGACATACTTCTGAAATCAAATCACAATTTATTTAAATACATATCAATAAAAAAGGGATGACAGTATAGATACAGTACAAAAATATATATAAGTCCGTTGTTTGGAAAACGCACCACATTTTCTATCTGTTGTAAATTTAAAAATGGGAATTCAAACAGCACAAAGAAAATGTGCTTATAATTTTAGAGGTTTTGGAACTGCTGAGAGACAGCGTATGAGTAACCACTATAAGAATCATAGTGACAGTATGAACTATTGGACTTTTTCTTCAATGCTTGCATACTTCTTTTAATATGTAGAATATAAAGATAATTCCAGCTTAAAGCTCATTAATATATCCAGCTTCCAGAAACAGTGGGCAAAGATAACTTTAGTTTGTGGTGCAGTTTGGTTATTGGGCAGCCCCTATAGATAGTCCACACTCCAAGGAGAAGTCTAATGAGAGGTCTCAAGCACTGATTTCCCTATCATCTACACCATTTTTTAGTTTCTTCCCTGGACCTGTGCTGGATCAGTCCAACTACATATCTGCAGGTCTATAGGCTTTGAGGTCATGGATCTTTCTCTGACCATCCTATTTAGCAGCAGCAATACAACTTGCGTGAACTGACGCACAGTCAGTGACGCACAGTCATCAGCTTGTTTTACCTGGTTAGGTCAGTAATAACATCACCTGGGAAAAGAGATGGGGTCAAAGAGGTATTAGTACTGTATTAGTAGAGCCTTCTTTAGAGCACAGGCAAAATTTTAGTGCCTACCTAGGCAGATTTAGGCATGTTCCCTGTTGCATCCTCATCAAGGGACACAGATACTGAGCAGCAAAAATGCTTCTTCAGTGGTCATCTCCTCTTAATGACTTCTCATTGTCAACTTTGGAGAAAAGCAAGATGACTTTCTTAGGCTTCAAAGACCATTTTTTAGAACCCCATCTGAAGAAGATTATTAAAATAAATCAAGTCAACCTCAAATAAGACTGTGACAAGCCCTCACAGAAGTGTTGCTTCACTGCCTCTTCTCTACAGCATTCAAAGGTAGATATCTTCATCTTACCACACAACAGAAATTTGAAAGTTACCCTTTAACACAGTAATGCCTGAAAATGACCATTTGCTAGCTGAATTAAACTCATGCCACTTTACAGATATCAGAATTATTTTTTTTTAAACAACAAAAAAATTCTTCTAATCTATTCTAATCTAATGTACCTGGGAATATAATATTTTATATTTTCAAGGTATATATCTATCTATCTATATAAATTCATGTTATTTCTTACGCATATAATAATTATAAGACTTTTATATCGTTCTTTGTGTATGTGGATGTCTCATAAATGAGCCCTCCACCTTGAAAAAGACAAAGTTTTTGAAAAAGAGCAACTTTTACAGAATGTGTTTCATTTGAAAAATGTCATCTGTTTCAGGAATATATATAGAAAATATTTTTCTTTGAATAAGCATCTAAGTTTTATGCTCCTTTTTTTCTTTTTTTTAAATATTGTTCAGAAGTGCTTTTAAATTGTGAACATACAATGTGCCAGTTGGGGGGATTACATCAAGCAAAATTTAGTCTGGTTTTTTCCTTTTCTGCTCTTGGTTAAATTTCAGTTCCCACCCTCCAAGTCCAACTATCACACTGGTCTCTTTTCAAGAAGCAATAAGACTTTCACTAAAATACCAGAATGAACAAAGTTACTTTCATTACTTACTTCAGTTCTTCTGGGAAGGAAAGAGACACCGAGGATTTTGCTTTTGTTAACACTGTTGGCAACAACAGATCAACGTGACTGGCTGCTTCCAGAGTTATCTGATGAGCACTTCACCCTCTGAGGTGCTTGTTTTCCACTCTTTTGAATCAGGGAGATGCTGCCACTCATTCCTAGCTCAGATACCCATCTTTTTCTCTCCCATGGAGACTGGGGAATAGGAGAGCAAAGGGTGATGTACACCACACATCACACTTTCGTACAATATCAGGTCACGGCAGAAGCAGTCACCTGAACTCAAAAAGTAGTCTCAGGCCTGGCAGCTCATTTCTGTGCCACTTGCTGCTTCTTCTCAGGTACTCAGTGAAAATCCCAACCCCTCTTACATACCACTGCACTCATTTCTGATGAAAAAAAAAAAGACGTGAAGGAAAAAAAAGATCATACTAATGTAAAAAGGGCTATCTTTTACTCAAAGACCTAATATGAGCAGAGGGTCTGAATTAATTCAACATGACAAGAATCCCTCCCAAACATGACAGGAAGCTACATTACCCAAATAATGAGGATTCCAGCTGAGGTAAATCAGGGAAATGCATGGAATAGTATATGCAAATACAATGCCTCATCTAACGTCTAGAACATACAGACAAGTCCAAGAAGGCTCAGTGTTAATCAAAGAACATTAGAAGATTTTGAGAATATTCAAAATCCAATCACATTTTGCAATAGACATACCTGTCCTAGAAATTCAGTATAGTCTCTAGGAGATTTACTGTATATTTCTGAGCAGCAGAGTAAGTACAGCATGGTTTATAAAGATTTGCTACCACAAAAATGCAGAAGGCAGTGACCTGTATAGCTGCATATAAGGCTGCTAGCTAAGCTTTGCATTAAGAGGAAGTTCCTTCTCTTTCCTTGTTCCTCTTCCTCTGGAGAAAGGGATTTGAATTGCAGATAGCATCACTCATCATAATGCAACATTGCTAACCACCTGTGTATTTCACGTACTAAATACTAATTTCAACAGAAAACTACTTTACCGGAACATGTAACATCTAAGAAATACCCCCCTCAGTTTTCCTTATTAGGAGTTTGTTTCTACTTGCTCTTTCAGTTTCGGAAGAGCCCTTTCTTAACCACTGTGCTACTCCAAGAGGCATTGACAACTTCAATACTTACGGAGAGGGTTGCTTTGAAAATGACAGTTGAACACAGTCGAAATGCCCAGTCTCATGGTGGGGGAGTGCCTTGCTCTCTTCACAATTCAAGTGAAGAGTGCATATGGAAGAAATTGCATACGCCCAAAATTTTGCATCCCTTCACATACACAGAAACTGAAAAGACATTTGCCAATTTAAAGTCAGTTTTTCACTGCAAGCATACTGAGAAGACTAGACATCCAGGTTTTTTCCCCAAACAATTATTTCCTCCCAAAATAGTTAAAATTGTAAGAATACATAAAGTAACCATTTTATTTTATTTACCGCTATGAGGGACTCTTATAGCACACTGTAGTCTGAATACCACCTACCATTTGGTTTTCTTATTTTTCAGTCTGCAGGGTGAGTATACAAACACCCTTTCTCACATACAGTTGCAGTATTCCCCTAAGGCAGCCAACCAGCTGCATGAACTTGCTCACCCAACTGCTAAGTTTCTTAATAATTGAATGGGTTAAACACAAAAAGCAAGAACAAGTTGATGTATTTCTCATCAAAAGAGGTGTGGTTTGCAGTTATTTCAACAACTGCCAAAGAGTTCAAAAGTATATAGTTATTATTAAAAATGCTATCTGATATATATTTTAGAAATATTCATGAGGGCATAGAAACATAACCTTCATTGTAACTGTAGTAGGAGGTAGAGAGAATAGTTGCTTCTATTTTTTATCTTCCAAATATTGATCCAAAGCTTGACTTCTCTCTTTCTGACACTGAACTCGCGTTCATATCTTATGTGCACATGTAAACATTGCTACCACTTTTGTCCCAGAGATCTATTCTTTATGACAACAGGGCTAAATTTGGCCCAGTACTTTGATGCAAATCATGATAGATAACTTTCAGAATAACTTGTGAGCTTCTAGGCATCTCTGTCTTTGGGGCTCTTTCTTAAAAATTGAACATAAAACAAGTTAACATTGCAAGACAAAAATATATTATAAATAAGTTAAATTTAAAAAAATTAATCAAGCTTCTGAAGCCTCCGTCCCAGACTGACTTGTGGTTTTAATGTCACTTAAATTAACCTACAACTGAGGAAACCATGAGAAATAGATCAACCCACTGAGTGCCACGGCCTCACAAAGACAAGACTATGTTATAAAAGGACTCTCTGCTAATAAATTACCAGGTCTCAGGGTTACCACTAGAGAATGCAACAAAGACACAGATCCTTTGAAAATAAAAATGTCCATTGTTACAATCACAAAGAATGGACTAATTCCTTCTACTCTCTTTTCTCTAATCCTTGGTCAGTAAACATTCTTGCTCCTAGTTACAAGGGCAAAATACCAGAATCATTCACCTTATGTTGTACTATGAGGTTATAAAAAAAGAAAGTAAAAAGCTGGATGCTTTACTCTATTTTCCACATCTATTGATAAAGCAAGCCACACAGTTACTTTCTCATCTAGAATCCCTATGTGTATTTTATCATTCAGATTAAATGGATTATCCCAAGCAAAACACAGACATGTATATGAATCACGGTTTCCCTCCTGCAAAAAAAAAATGAAGCTGATTTGTGCTGCTCCTATGGAACAAAATAGTGATTGAGTCAGTGAATCTATCTCCTTTAGGATCCCCTCTCCCCCAGGGACCTCATGGATGGCACACATCTACTGCAATTGCTCCTATACTGCAAAACCATTCCCTTTTCTGGCAAGGATGGCACTACGGGGAGTACACAGCTGATTATACATCCTTATTTTAGAACATGAAGACTCTCAAGGAGAAAGCAAGTCTTCTAAAGACTGCTAGACTCATCATCTGTGGTTTACTAGCTGTGTTACAAAAGGTCTGCATTGATTTTAAATGAGAAATTTACCTAGAAAATTCACGGCATAGTAAAAATAAAATGCATTTTAAATACCATAGGACAGATTCTCCTGAATTCCCCTGAATTTCATAGTACTCTCATCCATAAAATACGGACATCAGATGCTACCTACTGGCTACCAAGGCCGTATAAAATGAGGTCCTTCACTCATCAACCAGCAGAGGGGGCAGGACGAGCAAGGGACATTCAAATAGAGTAGAGGCAATTCGTCTGTACGTTTATTTTTAGGTATAGCACTGAAAAAGTTATTAAAATAAGTTTTGAAAAGTAATTAGTTCCTACAACTAGTGGTGTCTTTGCTATATACAGTTCTTATAAGTGTACAACTTCATGTCAGTAGTTCTGCACTAGCATATACACTTCTTTCAATGGAAACGAAGACTAGAGGTGACAGATTCCACACTAGATCCATAAATCTGTGACATAATAGCATGTTAAAAAGAGATAGGTAGTCATACACAACCCTTTACATGCATTAAAACCTTTGAAGAATTCTATCGTACTTGAAGTGATCTTTTTCAGGTGTTTCTACTTGAAAGATAAGAATTATGGCATGAAATGTTACTAATAGTACTAAAATGAACAGAAAGATGATGTCATTTGACAGGAAATACTATGTAAATGCTTCTGTCTCAGAATTAGTATTTCTAAAAGCCTACCCTTTGTCATTACTGATTAAAAGTCAATGATGCAACACCTATGTGTGTTACTCCCCCACAAAGGTGTGGCCAGTGAGCACAGCTGTAATAATAGCATTTTTGTGTAGTATTTTATTATTTTTATTTTATTTTACTGTGCACACACTTACACATAAAGAAAATCAGCAAGCGGAAAAAAACCACATGCAGCCCACAGCAATGACTAGATATCACAAAAAAATCATATTTATTACTATTACATACAGCACTACAACAGTGTAGCATGCCCCTCCACATTGAGAACTGGTCCTTGTGTGCATTATACTCTGCTGTACCGACACAAAGGACAGGGTTTGTCTCAACTAACCTGAGATGCCAACAGCGTGAGCTGCTCACTGCAGGCTCTGTTTATAAGCCACAGACAAATTGGCAATTCTAGAGCACAATCCATCTGACTTATTTCAGACCTACAAATTAGGATAAGATGAATTGCACCCTAGAAAGGGGCCTAGAGTGATTAGATCAGATGTAGAAGTCTACATTTGGTAAATGAACCCCACCCACGCTGTCTGCTCCAGAGGGCCTGTCGTCTCAACAGACTAGGCAGGCAAAGGACAAAAGCTGAAGCACTGGCAAACTATAGCAGTGCTCTTATGGCACACTGCTCTATACACTGAACACACTGGCTTTGGGAGGATTTTGTGTCCATTGTGTCCTTCGTATTTTTAATTAAAGGTTTCCAACGTCAATAAGCGAATTTGTCCCAAATCCAAAAGTAAAGAAATAAAAAAACCTAATAAAACAGTATCATCTTTAAAACTGACCTGTGCTCTAAAGCTGTCTTCATGCTTCATCAAAGAGCCTGTGCCTAGAATTTTGCTCCAAGCTGGCTCATTTCCTGATACAGCTGTAGAGAAAGATTACAAATATGGTCACAATTTGTACTGTCATTACCCCTCTACAACCAGCACATTAAGGTTGCAATTTACCTGCTATTGTGAGACTCAGAACATTTCAGCCACTATTTTAGCAAACTGCCTTAATCATGAAAGTGATGGAGTGATAACAAATGAAAAGAAGTCTGGGATTTGGGGATTCTGATGGTCATTTTGAACTCAGACTGAATTGCAGCATGATAGGCAGGGTTAGAGTGGGTGGAAGAATGATATCTATTCCTGTGATTGCAAAATATAGGAGTTGCATTCTATATTTAAGGTTTTTTGAAGGATCAGAAGTTATATTTGATGCTAATGTTGAGCTACTATTTTGTTGGTTAAATCTCCCTGAGACATCCAGACATTCCCAGTTTTTAACAGGGATTCTCTGAAGGGGATAGAATAGAAGGGAGCATCTTGTATAGTTTGCTGACTGCTTCATTTTTTTTCCTACTGGTTTTAGGAGTTTATTTCATTTCAACCATTTTATTCTTTTCTAATAAGGTTATTTCAAAAGCAGTGGCTAATGTACTTTTTAGAAGAAGTAGGTGCTATTGCTGTAGGATTGTTTTTTTATGATAATATTAAGTAAAATAATATTCATCCGAGAGCAAAGCATAACACTATTGCTTTCTATACAATCCCTAGCAGTAAAATCGCTACTAGTATTCTTAACTACACAGAAAATATGTCTCTCTGCATACAGTATTTCACATTTAGTGCTCCTGTGTTCACCACTGAGTGTGCAGAGGATAGAGGAGTTTTGGTCCAGTACTGAGAAAAGAGATCATGTTAGAGTTCTTGCTGACATGGCACATACCATAGGGCAATCAAATTATTTTCTCAGGCTGCATGATTCGAATACTGCATTTCAATGGTACTCTAAAGCTGTACAGTGGCATAAAAGCGGTAAATTAAATATCAAGTCTCTGCAAAAACAGCTCATATACTAAGATTCTGATTCACCAGGGAATTTCAACAGGTAGCTAACTACAGGCACCCACTCTTTAATTTCAGTGGGACTATTTGAGTATATTTGAAGTAATGAACCTCCTTCAGCACCCTAGCAAACTGGGACCTAAATTAATAAAAAGCTATTTTGCAACTGAATATACCAAGGTTATTATGCGTTCTTATAGAATTGATTTGGGTTTTGAAGAAGGCAAATATTCTGCTCTCCCTAAAATCAGTTTAGTGAATGTTGCATCCACATAGTATAAGTGGACTACTAGAGCTCTTCTAAAAAATCTGGAATTGAAGTTTTGCTCTAAGGATAGCAAAATCCTTCCACTGAATTTTCGTGAGGAAAATTAAATTTTCAATGACCTGTATTCTTAAACTGGCCTGTAAGGAGATTTTAGCTTTAATGTACAGCACAGTCATATCTGTATGCATATCAGACAGATTTAACTTTACCAGAAACTGTTACTCATTTAAATTAGGGCAGTTACAATTTAGACATATGTCTACAGACACATTGCACTAGGGCTTTCCTCAGACAAAAGCTCAATACAAAGCAAGTTCCTCAGAAAATGCACTGTGCACACTGATATAGTATACTCGTACAGTCCAGTAGTTCACATATAAGCTCTGGGTTTTGTGATACCAATCATCTCACTGTTAACACAAATTATTTTGGTGCTGTTTTAGTATTAGAAAATCCTCACTGTAAGCATCAAACAGTTAAGTTAGGTATTCATGGTTTCAAAAACCTGTAATCTTACTGTTTGAAATCCTTACCCACGTCCCACAAAAGAATGTCAAGCTGACCCATAGTAGTCAATTCTTATTGCCCTTATCTAAAAGGATTCCCTGCTGCAGAACAGTCCTGTGCTGCAATGGGAATGGCAGGAAACTGAAAACAGACCATTTTATAACAACAGGAGCTTCATTTATAGTGCACACACACTGTAAGAGCAGTCCTGGGTTTCCTACCAGCATGCCTGAGCCTAATTACACCTGCTGTAGTCCTGAATCACCAGCCAAAGGCCTGGAGGAGTACTTCAGTGCCTTGCTGAATTCAAAGAATAGCTGAGATGGAGCCTGCAGAAAACTAATGTGCTCTAAGAACAGTGCGACAGTAGCTTCATAGGGCGAACTGAGGGATTTTGAGGTAGTTGCCGCAGAGACTACATATTGTTGCGGAGCAAGAAGTACTGTTTTGTGTACTGCACTTCACTCTAACATTTACACTTGAAAACTAAGCTATTCAAACCCAAATAAAACACCCAGTCTCCTTGACTAATTTTTAACTTCAGGGGGTTGGTTTGTTTGTTTTTCCAGCTGCTGCATTTCTTTTTTCTGTATCCATCATTTTTCTACCTTGTAAATAACAGAGTCTCTTTCCAGTTTTCCTTCTTTCTCCACTTTCCTGTGTTTTCTTCATCTTTTGTGTGTTGGTTACGATTCCTAACACACTCACTGCTCTCAGTCCCAGTTGCTGCTGCACAGCACAAGTGAAAATTTGGGGCAGCATTCTAGTTTGCCCTCCAGAGTACTTTCTGTAGTCTGAAGCATCTGCTTATTTTGCATTTCACCTTTCTCATAATGCAAGGGTGGAACGTCTCTGGCTCCTGGACAACTTCTGACTTGCGACATTCAAGTCACAAGACTTGCTATTGGCACAAGCAACGTATCTTGCTTGTGAAGGCCAGTACCCTCCATGAGGCCAGGATCCCCATCTGGACTTCCTTTAGAGGGGAGAGGGTTCCTTTCTTCATGTAGCCGTTGCTCTCTCTAATGTCCCTACAGATGCATTCAGCACCTGGAATGTGTTTTAAGGCTCTCAACCGAATAAAAATATTCATCTAATTGTCAAGAAAACTGCAAAATCCTACTCTACTGTGTCCTTTTTATGACTGCCTTTTGACCGTATTCTAACATAGGTATTTTTTGTGCTAGATCAGACGAATGATTCGTTTTGTCCACAGCTTCACTTACACGCTCTGTTAAACTTCTCAGTTCTTCATTCTGGTAGAACCGTAGATCTACATAAAACACAACTGTAACTTTTGACTGAAATCTCTCTTCCACTGAATAAAATAACTGTTAAAAATGCAAGGGAATAGAAATACAGACCATAATGAAAGTTACTGACAGGCTACGCTCAATTCCTGGTTTTGTATTATATTATAGACAAACTGTAAGGTATTCCAGCCAGTACAGGACATTTTACATCTCCAAGGCACAGAAAATGGAGCCAATAGCATACTAAATAAATTTTCAAGGGTTTTGCTAGGATAGCAGACTAGTAAATTTAAACCTATATATTCTAGAGAAGAAACAATAAAGGAGTAAAGGGGATGCTCATGCAAGGATTTAAAAAATCTAGGGAAAAAGAACTCCCTGGTTAGCTTGCCCTAACCTGAAACATCTTCAAAATATAAACATGCCTTTATGAATAACAGAATACTCAGCCATGCTTGACCACACTTTAAAAACTTATGCAGGGATTTCTCTCTGAATAAAAAGTAAATGTATCACATTTTTAAGTTACCTTCCCCAGAAACTCAAACAGAAGCCATGTTTTAACCTCAGTGAAAAAACAAGGTTTCATTTTGTCACTGCATGTGAAATACTGCTAAATAAAAACACTTAAGGCAAGAAGCTTGAGCAGTGGTGGTCTCATCACCTGAACTGCTTAGCTGTTAGCTACAGAGGTTGAGTTTAGACTATGCCAAGTAGCAGTTGCTGGGGCAGTGGCTGGACACAGTTCAGGGGACAGAATGCCGTCTGCCATTCCCAGTACATAGTCTGAACTAGACTGCACCAGGATTTGGCTCCCTTCACACTCCATATCCCAGCAGGATGTGCAGAGCCTCAAGCATCCCTGCTGGTCCTCATGCCACATCTCAGAGATTGCAAAATATATTCTCAGATTTACGGTATGAAAATACCAACCCAGTGGGCTGCCCTCATATTGTTTCAAACACTTTGAACTGAAAAAAAAAAAACAAACAAACAACCAAACAAACATCAAAAAAGTCACAAAATTATAACTATGTCCTAGGGACAAAAAAAGCATGGCATGAAGCCCAGAAGAGACCAAGAGCCAAGTGAAGTTTGTTGGCAACCAAGATATAACACTTGGCCTCAAGGCCAGAGAAAGGTCCCTTACCATGTTTTATTTAGCAGTGGAGATGCAGTCATGGCATCCATCTAGCCTATCATCTTCTCAAGACTAGCTAGTAACAGATGTTAAGGGGAAAAGTATATGAAAAACTTCCACAGGTACAGCTTTCCAAATTCTAGCAATCCTCTGTTTTAGGGTTTCCAAATTCAGATGTTGAATCCACAATGTTGAACTAAATTTGTTCAATGCTCTTTTTTGGACTAACACACACTTTTGGCTTCCAGAATGTCTTGTCACAGATGAGCCCTATGATTTAATCTTTCTCTCTGTAGAAAAAAAATCTTTTTACTTTTTTGAAGTCTGCTGCGCAATTATTTCATTGGGTGACACCTTGGATTTTCTTTTCACTAAAGAGACTTTATCTACAAAGCTTTTTTTCTCTGAAACTCTTCCATAGCTTGGTCTATACTTCCTAGTATTTCTTATCTTCTCTGATTCTATTGTGGGCCTTTTGTGTCTTTTTTATATCCTGTGGACTTTAACTGCATGCATTAATCAAGATGTGGGTGTATTGTGTGTGGATGCACCATAGCACAAAGATGTTCTTTCCCAGTAAGTCTAATAATTCCTAACATTGCACTGCATTTTGACTGCTATTGAGCATTGAGTTGATGTTGTCAGAGAACTATCACAAGTTTCTGCTGGGAGGTAATAGATAAATTACAGCTTAATTGTGTACAAATAGAAGGTGTATCAACAGACTACCACCTGTTTTTACAGTTCATTTTTGATAACCTGTAAAGCACATATCCAGGAAACTAATTATTAGGTTAAATATAATATCAAGGTACAAGAAGACAGAATCATAGAATTGTTTAGGTTGGAAAAGACCTGTAAAATCATCAAGTCAAAGAGTTAACCTAGCACTGCCAAGTCCACTACTACACCACGTCCCTAAGCACCACATCTACACAGCTTTTAAATACCTCCAGGGATGGTGACTCAACCACTTCCCTGGGCAGCCTGTTCCACTGCTTGATAAGCCTTTCAGTAAAGAAATTTTTCCTAATATCCATTCTAAACCTCCCCTGGTGCAACTTGAGGCCATTTCCTCTTGTCCTATCACATTACTTGGGAGAAGAGACCAACACCCACCTCGCTACAACCTCCTTTCAGGTAGTTGTAGACAGCAACAAGGTCTCCCCTCAGCCTCCTTTTCTCCAGACTAAACAACCCAGTTTCCTCAGCTGGTCCTCATAGCACTTGTGCTCTAGACCCTTCACCAGCTTCGTTGTCCTTTGGACACTCTCCATCACCTCAATGCCTTTCTTGTAGTGAGGGGCCCAAACCTGAACACAGTATTCAAGGTGTGCTATACACTTACCTGAAAAATCATACTTATCTACAAGAATAAAATGTGCACTTTAGTTCATTAAATATTTACATTTCTAACTCTTTCAAGTCTATGAAGCTGTGTTGTGCTGATGTTTTAAAGTTGATTCTGTACTACTGCAAGTCATATAAATCAAAGTTCAACAATGACAAAAGTAAGGTCTTGAACCTGGGAGAACATAATCCAGGAATGCAGCACAGGTTGGGATCTACCCAGCTGGGGAGCAGCTCTGTGGAAAGGGACCTGGTGGTCGTGGTGGACAAAAAGCTCAATATGAGTGAATAGTGTGCTGCTGCGGCAAAGAAAGCCAACAGGATGCTAGGTTGCATCAACAAGGGCATCATCAGCAGAGATAAAGAAGTCATTATCCCACTCTACTCAGTGCTTGTGGGGCCACACATGGAATACTGTGTTCAGTTTCGGTCTCCGCTATACAAAAAAAAGAAGTGGACAGGCTGTAGAGGGTCCAGAAAAGGGCCACAAAGATGATCAAAGGACTGGGAAGCCTGCCATATCAGGAAAGGCTGAGAGAACAGGCTTTGTTGAGCCTTGAGAAAAGAAGGCTTAGGGAAAACCTTACCACCATGTTCCAGTATTTAAAGGGTGGTTACAAGGAAGATGGACACTCCCATTTTACAGGGAGTCACATAGAAAAGACAATGGGTAATGAGTACAAGTTACTCCTGGGAACATTCCGATTGAACACAAGAGGAAAATTTTTCACAGTGAGAACAATTAGCCAGTGGAATAATCTCCCAAGGGAAGGGATGGGTTCTCTAACATCAGACACTTCTAAGATTTATCTGGACAGGGTGGTGGGCCATCTTGTCTAGACCATACTTTTGACAAGAAATATTGGAACAGATGATCCTTGAGGTCCTTTCCAACGTGGTGTTCTATGATTCTATGAAATCAAGAGCTGAATAACTTAGATAATATGACTGGTCAACACAATATACAAGCTTCTACTTACGAAATGCTAAAATAATGGCTATGCAGAAGCAGAAGCACAATTCCCTGTCATTAATTGTGCAGCTGCAGCTGCACCTATTTACTTCTCTATATTACTCATAACAAAACAGTAGCATTTTCTGTCCCATTTGCGCTCATGCAAATGACTTCACAAGCAACAAGACAATGATGAAGCCTCCTTTTTCAACTACTCTTGCTGTACGCCTCTGGGACTGTACAAGACAAGCCTTTTGTCCTGCATAACTTACTTTTAGATGGAAAAAACAGCAATAAGTTAAAAAACCCAAATATTAAATGTTAAAGGAGATTGTGTGAAGCAAAGATTTTAATTTTAAACAGGTAGAAACAAAGAAAGAACTTTCCTGCCATGTAATCAGCATCCCCTAGCTACTACTAGTTTTTCTTTGACTTAGACATTCATGTAAAAACACTAGTTCAACAGTAAAAAAATAACAAAGGAATTCCATGTGGCAACAGTTTCCCAAATAGAGGACCAAAGAAGTCCCTATGGACCTATAAAGTGCATTCCTGACAGACAACAGTAATGTAAGATGTATTTAAAGCAACTGAACAGAGAAAGCATCCAACTTTTATTCAAAACAAACTCGTACTAGATTTAATTATTCATTAAATCTTTTTCTTAACAAACTATCATTTCCTATTCTCAACCTATTCCAATTCAAATGCAAAATAAAAGGAAACTTTTTTAAAAATCATAACTCAACTATCATATTCTTTCTCTTCTACTGAATTACATTCCATTGAGCAATAACTGTCTTTATTTGTACTTAATAACTCATTTTTCATATTATACAAGTGCTTTCAGGGCTTTTGTATTATGTTTCTGTGGTTTAATTTTATTCATTTTTAATATAACCATTCTACAGAGTCTCCAAAGAATAATTCAGACAAGGAGTTGGCACAATAATGTGCCTTGCATTAAAAAGAGCTGATTTTTGGAGAGAAGACCACTCTGTGAGATGTGAAGGTTACCATTATCCTTATAGGGTCAATTCATTTTAAAACTTCTGAAGTTAGTTATGCACTTTAAAAGGCCTTCCAAAGAACAGAGGAAAGACTTTTCGGTGCTTTCAGAAAATGTTGTTGGCATTAATATGAAAAAATACCCACACCTTTAAATATATTTGTTTCAGCACACTACTGTTGTGTAAATAGAACACGTAATTTCTGTTTAAGAGTAGGTAAATACTGAATAAGATCAGCTAATCAGAGAAACAGCTTTCTGTGATTTTCTAGCAGACTTTATTGGATCTTAAGATACATAGAGAAAGGATCTCAGCAAAAAGAGGGGTTTTTAGTTCAGACTTTCCCCACTCTTGCTTGTATTATACAAATGGGCTCATCTTTGTCAATGGGACCACTACTTGCTCTTGCAATACAGTGCATAGACTCATCATGTATTTCTTAATATTGAAAAGAATATTAAAAAAAGGGGACCAAAGCATAGTGGAATTCAAGTGCTGAGGTCAACCCAGATGTGTCCAATATACGCTAGGCTTCATTTTAGTTCACAACCTAAGCAGAAACCCTCTGAAGAAGAACTCTCTGCATACCTGAGTACACCATTCACAGTCCTGCCAGTGGAGCAGATCCTGGGCTGCTCCCAGGCTACGGGTTACAGGCAGAGAGCTGCGAGATCCTCACTTTCATTTCTGGATCAGAAGCTGTGTGGCGTTTGATGTATTCCATTTTTAGGTACACAGCATTTGGATGAGGAGAATAGTTGCAATGTATTAAAATCCCATTTTTTTACTGACCTTAAGACATACTTTTTTCTTGCTATTTTAAACACTATTATTGAAGTAGAATCATGACAATGATTTGAAGCTATGCAAAGCTTATAAGATAAATAAGAGGATATTTTCAAGCCAGACGATGCTTAAAACTATGACAAGGTAACACACTCCCCTGTTTTCATTGTCCACAACAAATTAGAGGGTTTGATTGGAAAACAAAAAATAAAATACTTCACAGTAGTGGTCTCTGTATTTGGTGGATAGAGACCTAATCAGCGTGAAGCTCCCCTATTAAGTTCAGCATGCCTGGAGCTTTTCAATCAGTGGAAAGTTAACAGTGAGTTTGTCACAATCTTGTGCTATGTAGTTTACAATTAACACCGATCCTTTAGCTTTGCCATTGGGCTAAATTAAAGACCCTGCACCAATGCACATTTAAACGTTTCATAGAAAAAACATTTACACAATTTCTTCATAAGAGAAGAGAGACTGCTCAGTGCCACCAGCATTCACCCTCCTCTTCCTTCTAAACACGCGTACATACGACCCTTTGAGATGGTAAATTATGTGCAGCCTGAGAGATGTGGGCTCAAATCTTAAGACCAGGAAGAAATCGACTTTAGTTAGCTACTACTTGGTTATGTAAAAACAGACACCATATACTTCCTATCTGCTGAATCAAGTACTCACTTCCACAGCTTTTCCCCAGGTGAAATGGTTAAATTATCTGACCCTCAGTTTGAAAATTTAATATTTACATTCTGGCACCAGGATTTTCAAGACATAGATTAATAGCAGAAAAAATCTGCCCAGACATAATTACTATATTAAAAGACAGCAGGTAGAAAGTTTTTGGAAGCATTTTAACTTAGAACACAGCAGAGAGTAAAATTAATTTCTCAATTATCTTAAGCCAACTTGTTATTATAACACACTTCTGAGTCATGGGTACATTTATCAACAGCATCAATTTTTCACTACGTTTCTCCATTTTTTCAGTCCCAAAAACGTTAGCTAGACCTACCGGAGGGCATTAATCACAGTTAACATTGTGCACTTTTTCAAAGTATACTTTTTTAAAGCCAAACTGTATTACTCAGTAATAGGAGTGAGAAAATGTATCAAGAGGGGTTTTTTGTTATTCCCTTTTCTCACCTCCTCCTTGTCTCTCCTCCCACTTCCCTCTCTCACCCTTCCCCTCCTCTTCCTCTGGGGAAGAATCACGTGCAAAATTCCGCAAGTTCTTAATTAAATGGAAATGTGGTTGTTCATAAATTATTTAAAAATTTAATCTTACTGAAAACTTTCAGATAACTAAATACACCTACTTATGTATTTAGACATTTCTAAAGCTGATAAACTAATTTTTTCAGAACAAAACCCCACGTCCCACAACGCAAGATGACTGACACAGTACTTGCTATGTTGGTGACTTATTCAGCACCTTGTTCATGGTAGCAGACCAGTTTAGTATTCTTTACAAGTTCATGAGTGTACTCAAAGGAGTAAGCGCTTGGCAAACTTAAGTGTTGAACCATCCAGTAATCACCTTGCAATATCTAAAAAAGTAAAACATCTGAAAATCTGAATATGTCACTTTCTGTTTTAGGCAAGCAGAGTGATGAAGATAATAGTTAACGTAATCTGGCTCTGGCAATCTTTGTCTATGGAAAACTCTCATTCAGTTCATTAGCAGCTATGTGACCAATAAAAGCCACAAAAAGAGAAGGAAATAAACAAATTATTTTCAGAGACACCCACAGGCTACAGTGTTGTGACTTTGCCTAGGATTAAGATTTGCCAGTGTTAGCTGTGATGAAAATTCAGCTTGCTATTCATAACTATAACATTAAAGACTGCAATGTTTTAGTTATTAATAATGAAACTACCATTAACATCTTAAACAGAAAGACAGAAGAAGAGGAACAAATGCACCTCTGGAAGGAATTAACCACTTCTGAAGATGATTAAAGAAGTACATGTGAAGCTTTTTATTAAAAACACTGAGACTGAACTTTCAATTAATGAAGTACAGCTTATGGTTCTTGGCTTGATTAATAAAGTCTGTAACTGAACAAAAATGGTAGCAGTAATGAAGACGAAGTAGAGCTCAAAAAGGGTAGAGGGTAGATTTAGATTAGATAGGAAGAAATTCTTTACTGTGAGGATGGTGAGACACTGAGACAGTTGCCCAGAGAAGCTGTGGATTCCACCTCCCTGTCAGTGTTCAAGGCCAGGTTGGATGGGGCTTTGAGCAACTTGGTCTAGTGGAAGGTGTCCCTGCCCATGGCAGGGGGGCTGGAACTAGAAGGTCCTTTCCAACCCAAACCATTCTATGATTCTATGATTCAAAAACAGATTGCCAGTGGTAGAAAAGGGACAAACACTCTGTGTATGCATTGAGAAATTTAGGGAAGTAGAACATCAATAAAAAGCCTGAAAACAATTAGCACTTTCCAGATTTTTCTTTTCCTTGATAATATGTGAAGGCCATCATCTTAGTGGCATATATTGATGAGAGGCAAAAGTAATTAAGATGTGAAACCAGTCGTGTTATTGAACTTAAGTGGGTGAGCTCCTGACTTCACCATAATTCCATGGCTGCACCTCAACAGTTTTGTGTGCTGCAGGCCCAGGGGCAGGGTTCTGTATGATCTGTGGCTTGCATGCCTTATAACTATGGACGCAACTCTACAGTGTCCATTGTGGAGTGGCACAGATATGTGTCCAGGTAGCCTGGTACAGGCTTGCCCAGGCCATTCACAGAAATTTGCTGCTCTCAGACGGTGCTTTCTATGTCTATGCCTAGAGTTGGCACTGGAAGACTGTAATTACAATGAGAACTGCAAATGATTCAGCTTAGAGGAAACACTTCTGCCAGCTTTTCCACTTGTCTTAGAGCAAAAATGTTGACATTCCTTTAGCTTGCCTTTAGCATGTATAATACAAAAGTTATGCTATCCTTTAACAAAACACTTTGAGATCTACTAATGCAAGCAATTATAGAAATACATAATGACATTATGCAGGTTGTTTACCTGTATGAATTTCAGAGGCATCAATGAGGAGATAAAAGGCACACAGCCCTGAAAACAGCATGCCACAATTGTAGCCAATGAACCTTTGTTAGTGCATGCCTTAAATTTCAACAGTCATGAAAATGATAATGGGAGATCCAACAGTCTTTCGACTGAACAGAGATACTAATATTCAACTTTTTTTAGCGTGTGAAATTTTATGTCTGAATACAGTATTTCTCTTCAGATTGTTGATGTGTGAATCTTCACAGTTAATCATTGTATGGTTACTTATACAAAGAAAAAACCCTGCTACTTCTGTTTCTGTAGACTTCTTCCATACATAAATATGTAGATGCACACACACCCCACAGAGAAAATCTTGTTACAGTACTAAACTTAAACAAACAAACAAACAAACAGGAGTTATAAAATAGATATTAATTTTCATTCTTCAGGGCATATAATAATAATGAGGTTAGAGGAAAAACTTTTTCCCTTAGACACACTGTATCTGATGATTGAAAGATTTCCTGCACCAAGTATCTGAGACGGGACAGATTTAACGGCAGAATAATGACTATGCCACAGGTACAAATAAGCACGACATTTCCTATGATTCCAATTCCACACAAGAGTAAGGAAGATCTAAAGTTTGGTCATTATGGGGAAGTAACTTATCAGATTTTTTTCCAAACATACCAAAGGGCAATTATGTACAGTAGAGAAGTAGTCTTGTCAAATAACCTCATTTGGAATAGGAAAATTGTGTCCCATGTCATGGGTTTTGAAACAAAATCCCAAAATCACTTCATGGTGAGTGTGTGACAAGAAGTGGGAATAAGATATAATGAGCAAGTGAGAATAAGATGTTACAGATTCTATTTCACCATTGCTCTTGGTCACCTTAGCTCAATTTTATTTCAACTTTATTTCTTATTTTTATTTGTAATACTCAGGCATTCAATGAGCTCAACAATGGCATCCTACAGTGGCAGCAGTTTGAGGAGCAAGACTATGTCTTCATACTACTATGATTATCACTGACAAGAAACTCTTAACTCTCAGGACACCTTTTTCATTTCTTTTTTGTTCCAGAAAGACTGGAGAGCAAGTATCTGGTTTAGGCTATAAGGGAGAAACGTTACTTCCCTATACAATTAATCCCATAATAATTTTTAGGGTTCTCAAGATTAAAAAAAGGAATTCAGGTAATAAACCATGTAAATGGGCATTAGAGAAATGCAACATTTTAAAAATCAGAAAAGAGACTGGAAATTAAATGAAATTAAGAATTGCTATCAAATATTATAAAAGATAGGTGTTTAGCAATTAAAAGGGAAGATTGTTGTAACTGGGGCAGCTGAAAATGGTAACAGCTGTTCCTTAACATTACTTCTATATGAGTTCTATATTAACAAAGAACGCTTGTTTTTCATTTGTTTTCCTGAAAATACTACATTACTGCTACCTCATAAAAGAAATTGGAAGCTAGTGATAATACTTTAATTAGCAGCTTCATAATACTATAGCATTGTACAATAAAAATAATTTCTGAACATTTGTGCACTGGTCTTAAGCATCAGTTGGGTGGCTATTGCATAGTTATTCATTAGACTGACTGAACATTAAACAATGCTTCTCAACAATAATTTCTAAAGAAATCATCATATCATGGAAGAAATAAAAAGAAGTCTCCTAGAGAATCATCTGTTGACTTAATGAATGTGCTTTCCTCCCTCATTCTTTCTGGTCCAAGCAAGCCCTAGTGATAAAATCTCTTACTTAGTATTAGTCTCTCTTTCCAGAACACATTTTAATGACCAGGTATTTTACATTATTTATCTTCCAGCTGGTGAAACATTTAGAAGAATTATATTGCCACTCCAGCATTTCGTAGTGCTAATTCGTAAGGATGATTCACATTTTATCAGGGTAGTTTGAGACTGATTGTCTGATGACCAATGCTGACATTATGTATATCCAAACATACAATCGATGTAAGGTAAGATTTTTTAGGCTTAGCTTCTTATTTTTGCAAATGCTATTTTCCACACACAGCTTGATCGAAAAGGCATTTGAATGACTATCCTACCAGCAAAGAACCTGACAGCACACTGAAGAGAAAGATTTCCCACTTCTGTAGAAAGGAATACTGATTTATGTCTACATCCAGAAGCCATATTGTAGATAATGTAGGTATAGATCACACGGATTATGTCAAAACCCTCTTTAAAAAACAAGTGAAATGTAATGATGAAAAATACACACAAAATAAAATATTTACCTCAAACTTATCTGTACCTTATGAGAATTTATCTTTTTATTTTCCTTTCTTAACCTAATTCTCCTCTGCGTTTGGTGTCTCTGCCCAAACTACTTTTAAGAAGTATGTGAACTATACTGACAGGAATGAACAGACTGTTCTCCAAACATTAACTGAGAAAGTACAGAGATCAGCTGTATCAGATTGTATTGGTTGCTCCAAAGAAGAGGCTTTAGGTGAGACCACAACAACCATTTATTGACTCTCTTCCGAGCATTGCCAAAAGTATACCCTTAATCAGGACAGAGCTCCCTACCAAACACCTGGCAACCATTTACCCCTACACACTGGTACAAAGTCACTATGTGTTCATGTCTTCACCACTGTTAAGTAGTGTTAGCATTATAAACTTTATTCCTTGTACCAACCCTAAACTTTATACTCAGCCTATGAAGAAGTGGGCATGCTTCTCCTCTGAACTCTCTTGATAGGCCCTGGCACTTACCATAGCAACTGGACCAATTTTATGTTGGTTTTTTTTTCTTGAGTCAGGATACTTTTCAAAGTTACCTTAGTTATTTACACAGCTATTTCATGCCTTTTCTGTGTGTGGTTGTTCACAAATTTAAGAGAGTTATCAGTATGAATTATAGTATCTGAATGTGTTTATTTTTATGCAGTTGGAGTTTATCATACATTAACTAATTTGTGGAAAAAAATACAGATCTTTTTACAAAATATATTAAACATAAATGTTCAGAAGTAAAATATCCATATCTAGTCTTAGCCTGTTGAAGTGTATTTAAGCTAAACTGAGATTTCTGCCTTCAGTGTCATTAGTTAGATCTAATACAGCATGTATGTGCCTAAAAATCAGGGATTACAATGCATTGCTTGTAGATGTCTCGGGGGTGATTTAAGCTTATATACCACACAATGAAAATGGTGGGACAAAGGAAATAATTCTTGTGTCAATGTTGAACCATTTTATTTTTTAATTTCCTGAAATTAAATTGAAAGTTTCCTTTTGAAAAAAACTGAACTGATGTTCAGTCAACAAATGGTACCAAACCATCAGCTTCTAATGCCACTTTTTGGATGGGAGATAAAAGACAATGATAATGGAAGACAACGGAAATGCCAAAGGCAAGTGGGAATAATCTATGGCAGCAGATAAATGTGTCTATTGATTCAAGAAAAACTTTAAAGTGGCATGGCTTTCTCAGTCTGCTTAGATGAATGTGGTCAAACAAAATGCATAATAAAATTAAGAGGTCTTTTTGCTTTCAGTAATTGATCTCACTAATAATTATTTAGAAATAACTGTTTAAAGCAAAGCAGCAGTATACTGTTTACATCATAATTAGCAAAGTAAGTTGGGAAATAATTTAAACATTTAGAGGTGCACAAATTGTTCCAATAGTATAAAAAGGCTTTTGGTATGAAAAGTTACCTGGCACTGAGATTAAATTATGGTATTGTTGAAGACTTCTATCAATAATGCAATTTAAAAAGAGAGATTAATGTATTTCAGGGGTTCTAAACAAAGTATAAATGACAAAAACCGTACATTTACATCACCATGTCCAATGTGATGGAATAACATCGAACTTAAAAGGCCTTTCATGAAGTTACTCCAGTGTATTTTGCAGTTATTAATAAAAACAGATTTCACTGTACCATATGAACCAACAAATATTCTGAGATGAAGTTGTTCTTTCTACTGAATATTGATTTTGCTGGTTTTGTACCACTGACCTAAATGAGGCAAAAAATTTACAGTTGTGATTATCCATACCAAAGTAAATACAATTTATTCCTATTCAAACTGAGTGTCTATCACAGAATCAGGAATTAGTGTGAGTCCTCCTCATACTATTTTTAAGACATTTTACAGTCTGAATGCAGTGAGAACAAGGCTTTTTAGCAACTGTATTTCAGCATGGTGAGTTAAATGTTTTAGTGATTTCATAATGTTACTTTCTCACAGTGTACACAATAAAAGTGAGTCTATGCCAGAGCAATATTTATTTTGATTCACCAAAAGCCATTCACTTAACAGCAGGAGAGATGCCTATATGAGGTATTTGGAACAAAACTTACCTCTAGGGTTATGCTTTGTATGAGGAATATCTTAATTAACTTCCATTGCAATATTCAAACTTGAGAATGAGGTCATAGCCTGCTGTAGCATGAAAGCCTTTAATTTGCACACTTCTGTTCTATTGAATAATCAAGGAAAGTTTAATTGAGCACTCTAGAGCCCTGGGTGTTCAGAGTTTCTATGTACTTATATTGTGTTCTCTGTGCTGAGGTTTAACTCCACATAGTTATTTAGGAGCTCATTTAAGGCAATTAAAAACTACAGTTGGGGCTTTGTTGAACTGGCTGTGTTCAACCTGGTTGGGTAATTAGACTCAAATGGATACCTTGCACCCTCTTTAACCTCAGACTAGCAATGCTTTGTGTGTGAAACAGAAAAGCATTTTTTTTCCAGTTAAAAGTTTTTATTCTCACAAAGAACAAACAAATATAATGTGTGCTTTACACTAGAGTCATAAAAATTATTTCTTCACTGATGACAGCAATTCATACTAAGATGACATTTTAAAACGAACCCAAGGTAGCATATATTCAAAATATTTTGGCACCTCTTGGGATTTCTTAGTATTGGCCTAAATCCCATTTTAGATTCTTTGAAAAGCTTACTAGCCTCAGACCTCAATAACTTGAAATGTTAGCTGGGGCTCATAAAGCCACAAAAGCACCATTTATCTGCCAGTAGTTGCCTAGGTCTAAAAAGTAGGTCCTCAGGAGCCTCTCTCAGCTGCCAGGCATCCTCAGGGCTCTTGCATTAGTTATGCAAACAGCTTCTGCAAAGCAGGTAGGCTGGCAGCTGAACCTCTGCTTACAGGCATGCCCACAAATCCCCAGGCAATATCCTGTTCAAGGCCATCAACGTTATTTCACAACTATGTATGTCCTACAGGGATTTACGAACTATATACTGTCCTACCTGCTCTTCCTCAAGCAGCTGGGAGGCACAAAGAGAGAGGCGCACCAGGGACATCTGAGCTACTAGGTAGACAAGGACCAGGGAGCCAACTCAAGCACTGGGACCTTGAGCATTGAAACTGCCCCTTCGTTTACTCCCTTGTCATGTTTTGTACCATCTCAACTAACTCCCTTAAGGATAACTCTGCAACATAGGGGGCTAGCCCTCGCTAGCCTGGAGGCAATCAGTGCCACCCATTTTGTAACACCAGGGGTCAATTTTTGACTCAACAGTGACTGGCCTCAACCAGTAAGACCCTACCCGTTGCACCAAGCTTCCTCCTAAATGCATCCAGGGAAGGCAGACGGGTCCACAATGTCCTGTGATAACATTCAGAGGCTTAGTTCCCAGCTCTACCTGAGGAGATCCTCAGCCCACAAATACAGATTATTTTAAGGCAGAAATCCCTTCCTGAAATTCCTTCCTGAAATTGCTTATTAGGGGAAAAAAATAATCCAATAAGAAAAATGAAAAGGAAACACAAAACTGATTTTACGATCTTGTAGTCTGTCCTTGAGTTGACAAGCTCCAGCTGGAACACAGGAGACACCAGGTTTAAATCTTGTCCCCCAGATACTACATATTTTCTATGAAGTGAAATAAATTCATCCAAGGAGACGCACTAAGAATAAGATGCTTAAAAACTCCCCATAATTTGGCAAATAGGAATCATTTTTGGAAGGCTGGAGTTGGGATTCAAGAACCTACTCCAAATCACTCAAAATAAAGGCTGAAAAACTATTTTCTGATCTTCAGAACTGACTATCTTAAATTCTGTTGTGCTGCTTCATTGAGGAAAAGCCTGAGGGACCTATCCTCCTCTTTAATATTTTTTTTGATCAACTTATATGTCCTCCTTCTCAATATAACAACCTCTGCCTAACTTATCCTCAGAATCTGACTTTCCCCAGCATACAGAATCACAGAATCACAGAATCAATCAGGTTGGAAGAGACCTCTGGGATCATCGAGTCCAACCGTTGCCCTGACACCACCCTGTCAACTAGACCATGGCACTAAGTGCCATGTCCAGTCTTTTCTTCAACACATCCAGAGATGGTGACTCCACCACCTCCCTGGGCTCCCATACTCACAGACACATGTATCTCAGAGACTTCAAATGGCAGAAAACCTGCTTGCAGCAATTCAACATGCTGCCATGCCTAACTACGCTGAGTACTGGAAGCAGTATAGGTATTTTTTCCCCATTTGGATTCACACAGTACACTTCACAGGGTTGGTTAGCCTGCACTGACTGATGCACCAATGTCACTATACTGCTTCTTGATCTGAGATCCTTTGTATCTTTCCATAGTATTGTTATAAGGTATGTAGAAATTTCTAAAAATAAAGCATCACAACGTCTATATCAAATTTGGGCTTCTATCTTTATTTTTTGGAAGAGCATATGTTTAGATCTAATAAAGGATGTAGATGTCTATGTACAGCTAAGTAAAGCGTCAAATATTCAAAGAGATGACAAGGAGAAATATAGTAAGAGCAACAGAAAAAAAAATCTACTCCTAATTGCAGACTTACTGTGTTCTGAAGAGAAATAAATATTGGGGAACTAGAAGAAAGAACAAGGTAGTTGCAATAGTAGGACGGAAAGAGAGAACCTACTTGAAGAATACAGGAGAGGATGCATGAGAGTTCCCATATTTTTTTTTTCCTGTGAAGTACTGTAGTTATGACTTAAATCAGAAAGAGAGTTGGATATTAAAGCTTATTTGCTTTATTGAGGAGGTTTAGGCTTTCTGCGCCATTTAGTTACTCTTTATGATGCCAAACTCTGAAAGAAGAGAGATCAAACAGATAATCCTATTATGCGAGATAATATATGAGTAGTAACTGTTTCCAGTAAGGAAACTATAAAGGAAAAATATTTTTTTAAAAATCTTCTTCAGTGATTTCAAAGAAATATAAAGAATTTGTTTTCTTTCAAAGGCATAGAAATAGTCCAAGTTTATAGAAGTGTAACTACAAATATAATTTTGCTTAATCCTTTTGCATTGTTTTTTTCCTCTCAGGAAATCTGAGAAAATTCTGATTATAGCTTTCACTTTCATGTTAAGAAGTCAAAATTAAAAGAATTCTGAAGGGATATTAAAAAGGATGTGTATGTATCTGCATGCACATTCATCATGACCTACTTAGTTACATTAACAGGGCAGAATGTTGCAATAAAAATGAGGCAGCCTTAAAATCCTCCCAAACTGTCAGTAACAAAGTTATAAATCACTCAGTTTCTTTATTAATTTCAGACTTTAATAGTATCAAATGTTTAAGTTTTTACTGGACACAGTGGTGGAAGTGTAACTGGAAGTACACAGCCTCTTGGATTTAGAGGTAACCAAAGAGAAGCCAATAAGAAACAAAAGATTTCTATGGAAAGTTTTCACAAAAGGAAATTTGACCTTCAGGCTGGTAGGTTTGTTATTCAGTAGTATAATAGGAACAATGTGCATTTTTTAATTGGATTGTGATTCCTTTCCAATTTCCTGAAATTATGTTGATTGAAACAGTTAGGAATATAATCAAGTTTGCAATAGTAGCTGATAAATTACCTGTATTATTAATATATAACATTAGGATTAAAATCTTAATTAAATAGACACAATTAAAAGACAGTTCGTGTATGCCCCAGTGTTCCACCAATGAAAATGTGTTCAATGAAGGAGAACTTGTTTTGAGAAGATTAGTTCAAAACTTGATTGATACTCTGTACGGTTTTAATTTTAAAGTCTTGAAAGTGGATAGTACAAAACCTTAGCAGATTCAAAGTCCCTTTTACTGCCAGTTAGTTTACTTCTTATTCATGCCTTTCGCCTATATAGTTTAACATCTTAGTATTTTATTCGTGCTCACTTTTGGCCTGTACTCAGAAATGAACTGCCCATTAAATAAACCTGGACTTTTTTTCATACTTAAGAAAAGCCAGCACTCTATGTATTCATGCTCTTATACTGGTTCAGAATTCATTGATACTTATTATTTAGTACATGATGGGGCAACTGGATTGATACATTAAAACTTAAAGAGAAAGAAAATTGTAAGCCTTTCAATTGTATAAAAAAAAATATTTGAGAATACTGGTTCACATCAAAGCAACTGACCTGTTCAGGACATAATTAAGCACAAATTCTTAAATGCTATATAATGAGTGCTAGGTAGAAACCAAAGAAACAATGCAAAATATGATGGCAGCATAATAACAGCTTTCTGGTTTGCTACTCTTCATGCTGTGCTACAGTGAAGTTAGCCTCAGCCCTCTCGCATCTATTGGTCTGTGTTCACATCCTGTCCTTCCCTGTCTGTAGTGTTAACTTCAGCTGGAAAATGCATAAGTGTGACAGTGAATTCAAAAGATTAAATCTTTCACGTAGGAGTTCAGCACCAACATAATTTTATGGTTTTTGAAGGAGTCACAGAATGAAATCTCATGACCTTCTCTGTGCAATGGGTTGGGCTAGCTGGTCTTAAAATCCATTGTTCCTAGGATTCTTCTTATCAGGATACATTTGAGACATCATGCATGGTGCAGAGGTCAGACTTTTTTTAATTACAACTTTTCTTTCCTTGGGTAAGAAGAATACTCTCAGCTTTCATGGGTCAAGTCATGTACAAGTACAAGATATTTCCAGGCATGTTCACCAGAAAGCCAAAACAGCAAAAAGCCCCTAGCGTATCTTGAAGATCTGTTGCTTTACAGACTAGAGCAATCAGAGGGCCATGGGACAGTCCCATTACAATGTCATCAGTATATCTACAGATATATTCTCTATGGTGGGAGACTACCTGTCCACACACAGCACTGCAGGCACTGTGTATAAGGCAGCGCTGCCTGAGCTCTGAGCAGCTCTGAAGTTATTATCCCGTTTCCAAACAGGAGGCAGGGCATCTCCGGTCCAGAAGACTATATTAGCAATAACTTTATGTACTCTGCCTCTTTGTGTGTGGTGTCAGTGTTGCTGATGTCAGGTTTTTGGTCATCTCAGAATAACCCTGCTCTCTCACTAAACTCACATCTGCCTTATACCTGCCCCCTATATATACTACATCACACTTCACTCTGCAGATGGATGTCCTAAGGGCTGTCCCCTCATCGCTATTTTTAACTACTTTTTTTGGCTACCTAGGGAATATTTTAATGAACGTTAGCTAATAAGGAGAATAATTCTAATGCATCTTCGCTCACCAACTGCAAATGTAAGAATGTCACAATTAGAAACCTACTGAATTAGATCAGTACTTATAGAAAGTTATAATGATTTAACTGGAAGAAGGGTTTATAACCAGGAGCCACATGTAGGAAAGAAATAAAGCTCTGGTTAAATATATAGAACTCCTAGTTGTGAAACTTGGATAATCGTGAAAAAGTGAATGAGGCAAAGGCTGTGAATATTGGGAGCAGTCCATATTTCTGCAGAGGTAGTACAATCTCACAGTAGCTGACTTACTTTTGCTAAGATAGAAGAATTCTGCAAGACATGAGGGAAAAATAGTGGGCCCAAATATGGCAAGCCTATGAAGAAAATAGATGCAAATATCTTAGAAGTCTCTGAAACTCACTAGTTGAATAATAGTTAAAAGTAATAAAATTAGAAAAGAAACTTCTACTTACATGTGCTATAGCTAAGGGCTGTGTGGGAGCTTTCTGAAATATACAGGAAGACAAATTTACATTTTAAAAACATTCCCCAGTCATGACTATAATTCCTGTTCTGTACTTTGGTATAACATTCATGATTATTAAGAAAATCCTAACCCTAGAGAGAGAGAGTATTTAATAAGTACATTTTTCAGTTAGTATTGTCTGCTGGAAATGAACAAGAAAAAGACCGATCTTTGGGGAATGGTCAAATACAGGGCTCCCTGCGTTTTCTTGTGATGAGCAGTCATCAAAATTTAGATCTGTAACTGCACACATGTGACTGTGGGTGAATATACTATATACTTTGACAAAACTAGAGAATGTAGTAAGGTTGCAATGTCAGAAACAGTTGCTAAGACAAAAAAAGAACATAGTGTCTACAAGCCTAAAATGTTAAGTACAAGCATGGAAGTCCTGAAAGAAGTCTAGGAAGTATGATTAGAGTGATACCAAAGCATTTAAATCCCTTTATTCTAGTAAATTCCTAGCGTGCTTCTTCCTGCTTCATCTGAACAACACAATATTTTATCTGACAAAGTTTCCTGGCATTTCCACACTGGCTTTGAAGGACTTTGAGAAGGAGTAGCTCATCTAGAAATATCAGCACCTGGTCTTCTCAGGCAGTTTAAAACAGCTGGACCACAGAAGTGATTACCCAGAAACACCAAACCACCAAGGTTTAAGTGGCTTTCCTTTTTTTCCCAAAACACAAAGTTCCTGGTGCTCCTGGGCAATAACTAATTTCCCCATCCCAATCTGTAGGTTCTTACACTGTTCAAACTATTATGTAACATCTGGGATTATTAGCCTATGTCAAATGCCTGTCTGATCAAATGTTGCCACAGGGAGAAGATGAGAAGTTAGACCAGGGTGCTGGGGGTATGGAAGAACAGAAAAGGAACAGTTAAGGGTAAGTTTGTGTAGCCTGCAGCCGTGCAGTGTGGTACCTCTGTGATGGGTGCAAGCTGACTGGTTTCCAAGGGGCATAGTATGAAAGACTCACTTGACTTGTTTTATTGATCCACATGTGCTTTTTTGCCTATTAAAGCAATTCTCAAAATGAGTAAAACGTTAACAATCTCTTTTTTGCTTAGCAAGCTGCTCTTTACAGTCTGGTCCTAAATTAAGTTAATCCTCTGAATCTTTCAGTGCTTCCTATTGTCTCTGTGCACTTCCAGTTGCATTCTGCTTAGCAGGGGACTCATATTGAACTGGGCTTAAGAATGCACTTTATCTAGAAATACCTCAGAGAAGACACTCTAATAACAATCCCAGATTATCCCTGTAACAAAACTCACAACAGCTTTTTATTTGAAAATATTATAGCCAGGATCATCTGATTTCTACCTCTTTGCAAAATTTTGAGGTATTTTCAGCCCATGGAGGACCCACACTGAAGCAGGTATTTCTCTGCAGCCCATTGAGGACCCCATGATGAAGCAGGTGGATACTCCCTGAAGGAAGCTGCAGCCCATGAGGAGAGCCTGTGCAGGAACAGTGGAAAAGTGTGATGAGGAAGGAGCAGCACTGCAATCCCCATTCACCACCCCCGCCAGCTCTGCAGTGGAGGATGTATAGATGTTGGGAATGAAGTTGAACTTGGGAAGAAGGTGGGGAGGAAAATTATTGGTTTAATGTTTGGCTTTGTTTCTCACTACCAAAATCTATTCTAACTGGCAATAAATTAAATTATTTTTCCCCAAATTAATTCTGATTTGCCCACAACAGTAACTGGCAAATGATCTCCCTATCTTTATCTTGACCCATGAGCTTTCTTGTCCTATTTTCTCCCCCTGCCCCACTGAAAAGAGTGAGTGAGCAAGTGTCTGGGTGGGAGTGTGGTCCTTAGCCAAGGTCAGCCTGTCACAGTTGTTCAACATGGTAGGCATGGCTCTCAGACTGTTCTACCCCAGTCTCCATCTCAATTATGCACAACAGTGAGATTGCAGAGAAATTGTTTGCCTATGACTGACTCTGGAAGCAAGCAGTCACTCTGCTGTCTTCTCTACTGCTCCACCTGCCATGCTTGCTTTTAGAACAGCCTTAGAACTCGTCCTTATTATATTCTCAATGGGGTTGGTCACTAGCTACAAGTCTCTACAGAGAATTGAGTCAAGTTGAATGCTAACATTCAACATAATTTTAAAAGGCACTGATTAGATGAGGTTTGCATCCCAGGTTTCACTTTCAGAGAAGGCAGATTTTCTCTGGATTATTTAAAATGGGGTAGAACACACTTACTGTAACAGTGCAAAGAGAACATAGCTAGATACGGGTAAATGGTATTTAGTGAGGAAATCTTCCATCTGGAAGAGGAGATGTATGCTTGCATTACATTAATATACTTCTGTGATTCATGGAGTATAAAATTTTTACCTTTTATGTTGTAATATGTAGTTTACTTATTTTAAAATGTTTAAGAAATAAAAGATTATAAATAAATACTACCTTGCGTAATATTGTACACAAGAATGTATTTTTGCCACCACAATAAGCCTAAACATCATGAAAACAATACCACATAATTTCTTTGATTTAGAGTGTCAATAACCTGATTCATTAAGTACATCTAATGTACATCTCCTCCCAATTATTACTGCAATTATTTAAAGATTAGGGCTCCCTAAAGGTACACAATATTATAAACTACAATAATTCCTCTAAAATGTATGGTCTGAAGATATCCCACTGAACCACAGATAATGATTTATGGTTTGTTGGTAAGAGATGCAATTTAATTGCACTTTGGAACATTCCTAAAACAGCAATCATCATGTCACAGAGTACCTGCAAAATGTCAAACTCTATTTATTTCCATGACAATGTTTCTCAGATTTGATTCTGGTAATCCTTCACTCTGAAGGCTTATCCACAGAAAATGAAACATCAAATAAATTATTGTCGGGTTCCGGATTTAAGGTCCGCCTCCAAAGCAAATCTAGAAATAAAATGCAGACAGTCCCCGTCCGTCCCCCTGCCCCCCGAGAGAGAGAGGGAGAGAGAGAGACCCGCCTAATTAGTAAAAAAGGACCAAATCTAGAAATAAAATGCAGACAATCTCTCTTCCGAGAGAGAGATCCTCCTAATTAGTAATTCCAGTGCAGCCCACGTGCGGCGTGCCTGGTTCAATGCAGACAGCCCGCGGGCAGGGCCCGCAAAAAATATAAATAATTCCAGTGCAGCCCACGTGCGGCATGCCTGGTTCAATGCGAACACCCGGTATGCTTAACCTGCCTGTAGGTAAAGCACCCCCAAAAATCCTGACCCGAAATATTAAAGATTCGTGATCCTTGAGTTTGGACAAAGCACAACCGAGGCACGGTATCAACAAACTTGGCTCTGACTTTATTAGGTCCAACAATGAGGCAACTCAATATTCAAGGAAGACAGAGAGAGAGAGAGAGGTAAAAGAAAGAAAGAAACAGAGAAAACAGTTGAAAGAGAAAGAATATTCACCACCCTGAGATCCAGCGGCATCCCGCGGGAAATTCTTTCTTGCTAGTTGAAAGATGGCGGTGAGGGTCCCGCGTGGTCGAGCGATCCAGCCTCTTTTATAGAGTTTTTCGGCAGAGTCATGTGACTGGGAGCCGTCAGTCAACAGTTTGCACCAATCACAGGTCCGAAGGCGGGACATGTCCGGTTCCTGCGCCGTAGGATTGGCCCCTTGCCAGGCTGTCACCGGAGACACACATCCGGAGGCAGGTGGAGGGCGGGCGCCTAGCTTATTGCGTCATCTTGCGTTGCCAGGCTCAGGCATTCCAGGCAGCTGCCATAAGATGTCGCCCGAGCACGTGGTTTACGATTTCTGAGACAATGCTCAAAAGGAAGGGGACAGATCCCCACAATTATGCTCAGCTGTGCCATTTTGTCTAAATTTTGCCAGAGTGTGAAAACAGAGAAGTGATCTGATCTGTTATGGAGATAATCCTAATTCCCTTCGTACTTATGTAGCTGCAGTTAGTTTAGAAAACTATGTCTGGGAATTGACAGGTAGATACATAGACAGAAAATATACTTATTTCAAGAAAACAATAAACTAATTTTTAGCCCTGGGTCAGATTCCAACCTGCTTTCCTGTATTTTGACACCTATGGAACTGTACTGCTTTCAATGGAATTAAAGTATACACCAGCGTACATCCAGTCAGAACGAAGTCTAACTTTCCTAATTTTATCAGGAAAAAAAAAAAACAAAACCACCAAATTAGCTACTCTATGAAATTCCCATCCCCTTATCTCAAAGTCTAAGTTTGCAAAAAAATTAATTCAGTCTATCCTCTTCGAGTAGATTCACTGGCTCTCTCCCAGTGCTTCTCTACTGTTGTGGTGAAGTCTCTGATGCTTTTTTTCCCATCTGGAAGTGCTGCAGAGATTTCCCCTGTATTTCATCATTACACTTTGATCTTTCTTTCATAAGATTAGCTCTTCAGCCAGTGCTTCGGTCCATGCTGTGATTATCTCTAGATACACTCCCATACACAATACACAATACACATGGAGATTGTTCTTGGGTGTCCTAGAGGCACGTTACTCACACAAGTGCAATCCAAACAGGAGCCTGAGGGCAGATCTTAGTTTGAAATTCAGTAATTGTGAGACTGCATGAAGTTGTTATTCATTGCTATACTCACGTCAGATGCCTCCAAAAATTTCTACTCATGGGCGCACACCATAAAGTCAGAACACAAGAATAACAACCCTGAAAGGCCTACAATCAGAAGAAATGGAGGAAGACAGGAAATATTATCCGAAGGTCAACAATAAAAAACTGTGGAAGAAAAGTGCTAGGACTTCAGTGAAAGCAAGGTATTTTGTGTCTGAGCAGTGCAAAGCAGTGCACATGGCTCTCAGGTGAGACACTGCCCCTGTACGTACACTTTTCCCAGGAATGACTTAATCACAGATCTTGAAGCAGAGAATTAGTCCCCTTCTTTAAAACCAGTGGCAATCCTGTGTAATTTGATTTTTGAGCTATCTGAATATTTCAAGAGGAACTGGTGGAAATGCAGAGATCTTTACTATAGAGACATATGCTTGTAACAGTTTACTCAAGCAGATCTCCAAGAAATTCCAGAGACAATTTATATTGTATTTCTCATTGCATGTAATACAGCTTGGTTGCAAAGGCTGTAAAGTTATTTTATATGTAAATTTTTTGTACTCAAAGATAAGGAAAATAGTCTCTTTGCAGGGATTAATGCTTAGGTGCCATCTAAGGATTTTGAATGAATCTTTTGCATCATTTGTTAGTGCTCTACCACCAGGAAACTGTGAAGACACAAGGCAGGAAGAAGCAGCCTCATTTCACATTTATCTGAGAGGTGGGCTGACTCACCTGGGCCTTGCAGGTGAGAAGACTGGAGAAAGTGTCCTGTTTCTATATTCCACAGTGTTTTAGGCACAGCACTGGTCCATAGTGAACTGCACAGCAATAAAAATGAAGGAGCACAGAGAATTTTACTGCTGGGTGCATATTAGGTATTCAAGGTGGTACAGATGTTAAACAGGAATTTTGAGAACCTACCTTTTGCACAAAAATTGCCTAATTTTCTTTGTGATTCTTCCCCTTATTTCTTACTTATGGCACTGTACAAAGACCTGATCTTACTTCATGTATGCTTATGTATAGGGAGAGAGAAGGCAAGTCAACATTCTCAGCTGTATTAAACAAATGGCTTTCTTATTATCCTTTTATTGATGAGCTACCATTGTAATCCTTAAAAGAAACAATTAAAAACAGTTTGAGGCAGCAGAGTTGTGTTGCAAGACAAGAGGATATGTCACCAAAAAGTGTCCTGTAATGTAATGGCTAGAATTTATGGCTGTTTTCTTCCTTGTGGTTTTTTTCAATACACTTTTATTACAAGCTCTAAATTTTACTTTCACAGAAAAGGTCTCTCTTTAAACCTTTAGGTCAGAATTGTTCAGATCTTTTCACAGTGAATCAGTCAGTTTTAAAGCTGGCACAATCCTTGGCAGGCTTGTAAATCTTTCAAAAGATCTTATCCAATTACCCTTCATGGTCCTCAGGCTTCTATAGAGTGACTGTTTCTTTCTATGTGAGGAATTAAGTGCTCATGAAAGGTTAGGAACCAATGGAGTCGAAAAGTAAGCCAGCACATTTTTCTACAGTTCAGATACTATGGGTATACCTACAGAGACAGTGGAGAGATCTATAAAGAAATTCAGTCATGGTCAAGAACATTGATGGTCCTCTGAGACCAGAACAGTAAGGCCAGAAATTTTTAGTTCATTTGTTTGTAAAAGACAATCAGTTATGTTAAAACTGGAAACTTCTGTATATACATCTAAGGTCTTAAATCTTGCCTAGGACACAAAATATATTTCATTTTATCTGTACCTATCATAAACCTTGGTCTTTGTTATACGTAATATAACTTCTTCAGGAAAGATGGCAAGAGGTCACAGACATCCTAGGGTTTTTAATATGAAAAGGAATATAGTGAAGAGCTATCTCTGAAGAAAGTACTTTTTTTGTTGTTGTTATTTAATACACTTATTTAACACCTTTATTAACTAAGGGAATATAAAAGATAAATATTTACTAAGACGTTTGTTAAAATCAGGAAGAATTTTAAATCTCAGCAGTTTTTAAACAGCAGTGTTTATCCCAGTGACATATAAACTGCAATTACCGGGCTACAGCAGAAAGGGAAGAAAAACACTAAATCCATTTCACATGTAGCATAAAAATATTATTTTGTCTCACCCTGTTGGTCAGAATTACTAGAAAAATGCCCCTTCAAAGACATTACATGGGTAATAAAATCACAATTGAGAACAAATGAGAAAATGCATGCTGTCTCTTTGAGGGAGAGCTTAAAAAAATTCTTTTCTTTGTAATGCAATAAGAGGAGGTTGCAGTAAGAGCAATCCAGCTGCATCTTGAACCTGTGTTAGTGACCTGAAACTAAATTTTGACATGCTGTGATTTCCCAAATTTTTTAATATATATATACATATTAAGATATACATATTTATTTTGTTGGTATACATATATAAAATGTTCATTTTTTTCCACTTCACAGTTAGAAGGATTTTCATTTCTCAATTGAAGATCTGAAGAATTACATAGCAATCAATTGCTACTCTAAGCCTGATTGAATTGTCTGATTTTCAATTGTGTCTTTTGCAATTTATGTTGGTGCAAGGCAGAAGGATGTTGAAATGTGAAACTTCACACAGTGCAACTAACTGAAAAGCAATCAAGTCAAGCAGAATTAAGTCCTTGTTAGTCCAGTTGTTTCTAATACACTTCAATTCTGAATAGGGAAATTATGTTAAAAGGAATTTTCATATGCAGCTTTTAAAAAGCTTTCAATTTTACAGCTGCTGTGCTTCTTTGTATTGTTACCTCAACAGAACTTGTACTCATTTCAGACAATGTGAAACGGAGGAAATAAAATAAAAGCTTAATATGATCCCAAAGTCTAAAATTAGAGGGTTTATGTATATAAGGAAAACACTGTTAGTCATTAAAAAAAATATTTAGGTGGTGTGACTTTCTGCCGAGTTCAACCTTTCTGTGACTTTCATGTTTATAGGTAGAAAAAGTATTCCATTTAGTGAAATTTTGTCCTGTTCAGATTCCAGAGAGCTTGTCAATGTCATGTTTCACAAGACTAAATTGCATTTATAAACTCATCTGTCAAATAAATAAAAGGTCACTGCTTGGTTTCCAGCAAGAAATTGCTTATTATTTAAAAGGAAGTTTCCAGATCTAGTGGGAGAATAGTGCTGCATTTTGAAGAGAGGAAAGTGCATTACTAATTCTGTTGCTTATGGTTGTTTCACAAAATTACAAGTTACGATACAGAGCTCGAATGAAGCAGGCAAGATCTTTTCTACATGTTTTATTTACCAGTGTTGTACTTTACATTTTGAGTAGCCACCATAAGTTGCCAACAATTGCACAGAAGTTTATTTGTATAAGGTGTTTAATCATAACCTTGGAACTTTTCTTCCTGACCAAACCAGGACAAGAACAAAACAGAATAAAGAAATCTGCATGGGAGCACTAGACGTAGATTATAAATTGGTGATCATCAGCTAGATGAGGCATCTGAAACCAGCTAGATGAGGTATCTGGAACTTCTGAATACAACTGCACTTCATTGAAATCACTTGCATAAAGATTTCACCTCAACTAGTTATGTGTGCTACAGCAGGATCAAGAATTATGTGTATGATAAATGTAATCAAAGTCTGGTAGAATTTGAGGTTTGCTAAAGAAAAAGAAAATGAAGAAAAATATTTCACTTTATGAATTCAGAAAGGAAGATTATTTTAAAGAAGGAACAAAAATAGAAATACTTCTCTAAAAATAATAAATTGATGCTTTTATTCCTCCTTTATTACACTCATTTTTTTTTTACTAAATAAGAAGAAAATCAATACTAAGTGCGTTTCATAAACATTTTCCCAACATTTTTCATGGGTTTGATTTTTGACAGGTTATTTGAATGACAATTATTTAAGAGAAATGACTGAAGATCAAATAACCAGTTTGATTTTGACATTATTGCAGTGTATAAAATTCATTCCATGTTCTGCATTTTGAAGACCAGATATAACCACTCTTGCCTCTCTTCTGACCAGAGATCCTCAGTAATGAGTCAAACCACCTTGCCCAATATACTCTCTATAACAGAAAGAAGCACTTGCATGAATCTGAGATTGGATTTCTTGATCTAGTAACTCGTTTTACTGTCTTCTGTCCTACTGACTATCTTACTGTTTCTCTAAAAGCTTAAAATTTTAGCAGACCTTTACTCCCTGAGTGGTTTGCTGAAATCAGATGCATCCAGTGGATGTTTTTATCAGTGTTCTTTTCCCTACTAAGGTATCATGTATCATGAAAGATTGCAGAAAAAGATCGCTATATGAAGATGACATTGCTGACTTCCTTAAACATATTTTCTTCCTTTTTTTTAAGTTTGGACTTGGTTTTCCTAACAATGGGTCAGTTCAGTTTATTTGAAAAAACGTCTTAACTTATTCAGAAATTTAGTTAATATTTTGAAATATTTTCAGAAATATTCTTAAATTATCTAAGGCTATGAATTTTATGGTTGAAATCTGAAACAATATCACAGAGAAAACCATCAGAATGAAGTGAGCAACTGAATATTCTAGCCTATCTTTTTTGTTTTCCATACTCTGAGACTCTGATTCAACTGATTTGAGTAAATATGGAAGCCTCAAGTGTAAAGAAAACTTTTGTTTACATCTTGTATCTACAGTCATTCTAATGTCCTTACAAACTGCCTATGTTAAGACATTACAATGCTCATTTATCTGACTTTGGCTAGATATGGTTTTGGGTAATAGCTTTTATTGTTATTTCATCTCTTTGCCTTGATTGGGCATTGCATGAACACTTATTATACTACTTTTCTGGAATGAAAAAGGTCGTACATCCTTAAATCACTAATGCTTGATGTAAAATCATGTTGCCCTTCCAAAATTATATAGTCATGTTAGTCATAAAGATGGTAAGTGTCTGCTCTTACTGTTAGCTTTTGCTTGTAGCTCTAATCATTCAAGGTCTGGTTTTTTTATTCCACTATGGGCTGACAATCATTATTGATGAAACTGTATAAACTACCAGCTCAAGCTACATGCAGGTACCTGTATGTCATAGGAAATGCTCCACACCTTGAAGGACTTGTCATTATGAAGAGGGCAAGCACAAAACAAGTAGGGGCATACCTGGCCAAGCAAATAAGAGCTATTGCAGATCCCAATATAATTCAGAATGGTTTTTGAGCTAGTCCATCTTGTGAGTGACTTACTTACTAGAGGTATTCAGTGATAGCTAGGGTTTTGGAAGACCTATTTGCATGACCCCTGGCCCAGTGAAACAGCAGAGTGTCATTCCTGAATTATTTCTGCAGTGTGACCATTCACTGTGAAACTGAACTGAGATAATCAGGTTATTCCCCAGAGACTGTTTAAGAGGTACAAAACTTTTTATTCTCATCTTCTACAATTTCAAACTGAGCTTCTGTCATTTTTTATTGTCAAGTATGAATTAAATTTAAAATAAAAAAGCATTCCATATTTTGCCTAAGTTATGTCTGAGTTCAGTAATTACTCTTAGTTTGTACTGTTTGATTTCATCTTCTTGATTTATTAAACTGTGACTAGTAAAAAATAGAGTAAAATTTATAAAATGTCAAGCAGCTTTTAAATAAGATCATTCAAGTAAGTTCAAGACCATTCATTTATTTAATTCTTAGTATTTCAGAAAAGCTGAGGTAATTTCTTTTTAATTTAAAATTGTTTATTTCTTGTGAAATCCCGATTCTCTTCCTCATGCTTGTCAACATATGCCATTTAGATTTGCCAGGATTCATGTGAGTAAAGACTAATCTCCACTTCTGTCTCACACAATCGCTCAATAGTTGAGGTTGGAAGGGACCTCTGGAGGTCATCCAATGTAATCCTCCTGCTCAAAGCAGGGTCAGCTAGAGCAGATTGCCCAGGACTATGTCTGGTTGAGTTTTGAATATCTCCAAGGATGGAGGCTCCACAGACTGAGCAACCTGCTCCAGGGTTTCATGGCCCTCACAGTGAAAGATTTTTCTTATTCTTAAGTGGAATTTCATGTATTTCAATAATGCGCTTTGTGGTGGTTTAACCTTCACTGTCTCCCAGGTTCCCACCAACCTGCTCTCTCACTCCTCCTCCTCAGCAGGACAGGGGAAGAAAATAAGATTTATTATGGGACCAAATAAGGACAGGGAGATCACTCACTGATTACCATCATGGGCAAAACAGACTCAACTTGGGGAAGATTATTTTAATTTATTGCCAATTAAAACCAGAGCAGTATTGTGAGAAACAGAAACAAAACTTTCCCCCCACCTCCCTCCCCTTCTTCCCAGGCTCAGCTTCAGTCCTTCATTTCCAACTCTTCTGCTTCCTGCTCTGCCACCCCAAGTGGTGCAGGGGGATGGAGAAGGAGGGTTGCAGTCAGTTCTTAACACTTAATCTCTGCTGCTCCTTCCTCCTTACGCTGTTCCCTTGTTCCAGCATGGGATCACTCCTACAGGATACTGTCCTTCATGAACTTCTGCAGTGCGGGTTCTTCGCATGGGGTGCAGTCCTTCAGGAACAGACTGCTCCAGCGTGAGTCCCCCCATGGGACACAGTTCCTGCCAGAAAACCTGCTCCAGTATGGACTCCTCTCCACGGACCACAGCTCTTGCTAGGAACCTGTTCTTGTGTGGGCTCTCTGCAAGCCGCAGCTTCCTTCAAGGCACATCCTTGCTCCAGCATGGTGTCCTCCATGAGCTGCAGTGTGGATATCAGCTCCACCATGGTCCTCCATGGGCTGCTGGGGTACAACCTGTGTCACCATGGTCTTCACCACAGGCAGTAGGCAAACCTCTGCTCCAGCACCTGGCGCACTTCCTCTCCCTTCTTCTCTGGCCTTGGTGTCTGCAGGGCTATTTCTCTCACATGTTCTCAATCCTCCCTCCCAGCTGCTGTGTAGCATTTTTACCCTTTCTTAAATATGTTATCATAGAGGCACTACAAGCTTTGCTGACTGGCCTGGCTTTGGCAAGTGGTGGGTCCATTTTGGAGCTGGCTGGAACTGGCTCTGTCTGACACAGGGGCAGTCCCTGATCTCTTCTCACAGACACAACCCCTGCAGCCTCCCTGCTACCAAAACCTTTTGATGTACACCCAATACACTCTTTTTAATGCAGCCCAGGAGACCAATGTCCTTCTTTGCTACAAGAGCATGTTGTGAGCTCATGTCCAACTTGTTGGCCACCAGGATGCCCAGATCCTTCTCTGCAAAGCCACTTTCTAGCCAGTCAACCCCAGTATACTGGTGCATGAGGTTGTTCCTCCCCAGGTGCAAGACTTTCCACTTCCCTTTGTTGAACTTAATGAGGTTCATGCCTGCCCATTTCTCCAGCCTGTCAAGTTTCCCTCTTAATGGCAGCACAACCAGCTGGTGTATCAACAACACTCCCCAGTTTTGTATCATCTATGAGAACATGCTGGGAGTATACTTAGTCCCATCATCCAGGTCATGAATGAAGATGTTAAACAATATTGTACCCAATGTCAGCCTCTGGGTTACACCAACAGGAACTGGCCTCCAGCTGGACGTTGTGTCACTAATCATAACCCTCTGAGCCCAACAGTTCAGCCAGTTTTCAATTCACTTATCTAGCCTATGCTTCGTCAGTTTGTCAATGAGGAAGTTATGGAAGACAGTGTTGAAATCGTTGCTAAAAATAAAGATAACTTCTACTGTTCTCCCGTCACCCACCAAGACAATCACCACATCATGTAGAGGTTTGGTTAAGTGAGAAGGGGCACGATCTTGTGCCACTGAGCAGTGTGAGCAACCCAGGCTTTGAGCAAGGGTTAAGCCCAGAGCTAGCGACCTTGGACTCCCCTTGACCGGTGCAGGGCGGGGGGCTCCGCGGCGCCTGCTTCAGCGGGGGGGGCGGTCACGGCTCTGAGTATGTAAATCTATAGACCAACCACAAGTGCGATCGGGACGCGTGATTAGCATGTACTCAGCTTACAGACTATATACCCGCTGCGTGCTTAGTGAATAAACGGAGAACTTCCATACTCACATTGAGATTGTGTCGTTACTCTGGACCGTCGCCCAGCACCTGCGAGCGCGTCCCCTTTTTTCCCCTCCTTCAACATCACAGAAGGCTATCAGTTTGGTCAGGCATGATTTTCTCTTCATAAATTCATGCTGACTACTCCCAGTCACCTTCTTGTACTTCACAAGTTTGGAAATGGCTCCACCACCTTCCCAGGGATCAAGGGAAGGCTGATTGACCTGTAGTTTCCCACATCCTTCCTCCCACCCTTCTTGAAGAAAGAAGTCCCATTTGCTTTCTCCCAGTCCTCAGGAAGCTCCCCAGATTGTCATGACGTTTCAAAGATAATTGCAAATGACTTTGCAGTGATATCAGACAACTCGCTGATGGGTGTATCCCATCAGGCCCCACAGACTTGGGTATGTACAGGTTGTATAAATATTCCCTAGCTTGATTCTCCTCCACCAATGGTAAGTATTCATTGCTCCAGATTCTCCCACAGGTCTCAGGGGACTGGGATTGCTGAAGGCAAATCTCACCAGCAAAGACTGAGGCAAAGAAGGCAATGAGTACTTTGGCCTTTTCCATGTCCTTTGTCATCAGATCCCTTGCTCCTTGCAGCAGGAGGTCCACATTTTCCCTTAGTCTTCCTTTTGCTGTTTATGTATCAATAGAACCCTTTCTTGCTGCCATTCACATACCTCATGAGGTTTAACTCCAGACAGTATTGACTTTTCTTATCCCTTCCCTGCATGCCTGGACAGTGTCTCTATATTCCTCCTGGGTCATCTGTCCTTGTTTCTGTCTCTTGTATGCATTTGCGTTTTGTTCATCTCTGCAGACCTCCTGCTGCTTTTGCATGATTTCCTGCTTGTGGGCATGGACTATTCCTGAGGTTGCAGGAACTGATCCTTTGAAAAACAACCAGCTCTCGTGGACCCCTGTTCTCTCCAGGGCCATTGCCCTGTGATTATTCCAAGCAGATCTGTGAATAGACTCTGCTCTACTCTCCAGAAGTCTAGGGTTGTGATACTGCCATTTGCCTTTTTCTGTCCTCTCATGAGGATCTCCTGAGAACTATTCCATTACATGGTCACTATCAAGGCTGCCCCTGACCTTCAGACCACCAGCCAGGTCTTCCTTGTTTGTTAGTATCAGGTCCAGCAAAGCACCTCCCCTCATCAGCTCCTCAATCATCTGTGTCAAGGAAGTTGTCATCAATCCACTCCAGAAGTCTCCTGCATTGCTGGTGCTCTGCTGTGTTTTCCTTCCAGCAGATATCAGTGAAATTCAAGTCATCCACAAGGACCAGGGCCTACAAACAGGAGACTTCCTCCAGTTGTCCAAAGAAGGCTTGAACTACTTTTTCCTGATCAGGTGGTATGTAGCAAACACGCACCGCATCACTCACAATGGTCTGCCCACTAAGCCTGACCCCACTTCGTCAGGTGGATCCTGTCTTTTACAAGCAGTTCTCAGTCCTCAAAGAGGCTTCCATGGTCACAGAAAAAACAAATCCCTGTTGTTGACATCAGCTGCACAACTAATTGAATGGGCAGGATCCATCCACTCCTCCACAAGCCTTTTCCCCTCACCAGAAAGACTGGAAAGAAGAATACCAAACTTCCAATTAACAAACAAAGCACTACTAAAATGAAGGCAGCAAATATTCTAATCTGAGTTGCAAAGCTGCAAATTTCATTAAATAGAAATGCTTTTGAATTATGCTGTTGTAAATCAGAATCTGCCCCCTGAACTATTAAATAAAGCAAACCAAATAGAATTTCTGTTTTCCTCTATTCTCAGTCCTTTGTGGTGAATTTTCTTCTTGGACTGTGAACTTGTTATTGATTTTTGACTATCTGCACTGCTCATTCAATAAGCTTATCACCAAACTTGGCACTAAAAGATGCTCGAAGCAAATGAGGAAGTTCAGTATCTATTCTCCTTCAGTAATGACTAAATTCTCCTTTGTTTCAGAGGAGTACTTATGGAAAAAATTGGACTCTAGCAAGAAGTTGGAAGATAGATAGACTCAAGCATCATATTCACTAGCATGAGCACACGGGAAGATCTGGTCAAAGGACAAAAGAAACAATTTGCATGGATATATCCTTGAAAACAATAGTTTAATAGTTAAGGTTTAGTCATTCTCCCAAAGGTTTAAATGCTAGAAATGCAGGAGTCTGTCTCAACATAAGTAGGCAGATTCTTTATGTCATGAGATACACTTGAATCATCCCTTATAACCTAAAACAGAAAAATCAAGGAAAGACCAAGATCTTATAGGGATCCTCTAGGATCACCTGGTAGGGCAGATGATGTACTCTCTCCTATGAAAAAAAAAAAATACAAACACCAAAACCAACACATGGATGGTCCCTTGATTTTAGAAACTCCCCAAAACCTGAATGCATCCATGGGTCTTTTGCCTCCACACAGGCATTCATAAACCCCTTGTTATATTCTATGATTTAGACTTCTTTTGTTGTTATCTAGAGAATTCCTAGGCTCTATGTTTTCAGTGTGTCACTGTATATTTCAAACAACATTAAAAAGATACACTTCCAAAATCTGTAATATCTTTAACTATTTATATAAATGTAAAATAGCATCAAAAGTATCAAGATGCTAAAATCTGTCTCCGTGATCACTTTTAGATATTTGACAGCATCAGAGAGAGGGAGGGATCTGTGCTACTTAAAAAGAAAATTATCTATGACTCAGATTATCCATTTGAAAAAAAGTGATTTGACTGAAAGGAGTTATAAAAAAAGAAACTAGCCAGAAATAAACCATGTCAGAGAGAAAAACCCAGAGATCCATGAAACCGTAAGAGATGGAAAGAGTGAAAAATACTTATTTGAGTTTTAATAGTAGGGCAATCAATTGATGTCTCCAAAGCCATAGATTAATGATAGAAAGCAAGAAAGAAACAAAAAAAAAAACCTACTAAGTAGCTAAAACTTCCAGCCTACAGGTAGGGAGCGGAGGGAGAGAGGTACTGATAAATATGGAGCAAGGAACAGATGGGTGGGAGCTACAAGCCACCTGAGACAACGGGATTCACTTTGCCTTGGAGAGAGCTGAGGAGGTACAGATGAGATGCAAACATCTCTGAAATATGTACACTGTGGGTATAACCCCATCTCGTTGACTGTATTCCTTTGGGTGAATAAACAGTACATCCATTTATAATTAAATAATCTGAATCACTTTTAATCAGCTCACAGGCTTCAGGAAAAAGTTGTCTTAAAAATGATAATTACTGTTAGTAGGCAGATAATGGCCATTATGTGAGAAGATGGAGGAGGGCAATGATATTTGGCATTCTTTCTGTGTAACCCTGACAAAAGGGCAAAATTAGCAGGTTTGCAGAGATGTGCTCCAGATTCAACTCACCTACAAAACATACAGGAGGAGATTTGAAACTTGGAGGAAGTGTTCAGGGGGACTAGAGAGAGTTCATACACTATGTTTTGCTGTAAGTCATTACATGAACCAAAAAAAAAACGTTCTATTTGTTTCTGTTTCTAAAAAGTTTTCGAACTCTATGAGTCAGTTATTTGGTATGCTTGGAAAAAAAGTCTTCCATTTACAGAAAAACTTTCTGTACAGGTCTTTTTAGATATCTCTTGCTGTTTAATAGCTTCAGAGTTCAATAAATCACTAATTTGGCAACAAACCCTCTATAGGCAAACTCTGGGATTTGTTCACGTGGAGCTTCTTGCAAGATTAATTCTGGCTTCTTTTTGTGACCATTCCTTTGGTTTCTTGAACATGCCTTTATTTACAGACACTATTTGATAAAATAAAATAATACTCTGAAAAAAATGTTTCCTGTTTATGTCCAGAAGTTGAAGGGAAACTGACAGATTTGATTTTTATTTCCATGACAGTTAGACTTGAAATTCTTTATGAGTTATCTATTCTGAGATCCCTTCTATCCAGACTTTACTGTTGGATACCAAAAACCAGTTTAGACTTCCTTATGTATATGTGCAAATTTATATTTAAAAAAACAGAAAATATATACACTCTTAAAACTAGGCAGAAGATTATCGCTTTGAGGAATTCAGACAGGCTTTTCTACATAGTAATTGTATTTATTTGTTACTATTCTACTAATATGCTTCAGTATCAGAGATAAGAATTACTCCAAAATATCAGTGCAGCAAGTTTTGCTTCTGCCTTGTTCCTGTAGAGACAACCTCATGTTAAGGAAGTTAAAAACCAATGAAGAGCTGGGAAGTCCAGCAACAAGCTATGTTTCGGTAATCATTACTACATCTCCTACTGGCTTTCACAACTTCAAAGGAAAAACTTCTGTAAGAACTTAGCTAGGATTCTTTTGTGCTGGTCAATTACTTCCTTATGTGTAGAAATGGAAATCTAAAGAGTTATAGATATGTGACCCCTTCATTTCAGTACTGAACCTAATTTGACATGGCTATTGCCAAAAAAAGAGTGACTTGGGTAAACAGCTCTAGCACGTACTGGTAGCACAGAAGGTTTAGGGCCTGTTATTAAGACTTTTTGAGGCCTAGAAACTCCAGTTGAATAACATAGAAGATTAATGTTCAACACCTTTAGAAAAAAAGGCTTTTATTGTGGCTAGCAAGGGAAATGCTAGTCTACCTATCAGGAATTTGCAGCGCTCTCAGTGTCCAGGGATGCTCACACATGAATACAGATTTGTGCAGGATCAGTTAAACCCTCCAGAAAAAACAGGGAAATGAAGCAGAGTCAATATTTTTGTGATCTTATGAGCTTTCTGATGGCTATGCTTCTGAGTATATAATTAATTATTTGTAGTGCTGAGGTGTCTAAAATCTCTCTAAGGGGTTGTGAAAGGAGTCCGTTGTGTCAGGAGCAGTCAAATTCAAAATAAAATACAGCCACCACTCCAGAGAAATTTCTACTATGAAGATTAGATCAATAACCTTTAATCTACTTCTCTTACCTTCATAATTCTGTTCAAAACATAGGAAGAGGAATTATGTACTTACAGTACCAGAATTAAACTAGCTGAGCTAAAGTATCCTGTGGCATGCCAATCATTTTCTCCCAATAAAGAAATAACCCACTGCTGGAGTGTCACCTGTGATCCAGGAAAATACTACAAAAAATGAGGCACTGAATATAATACATTACAGAGGACAGAAAGAGTCATCCACAAAAGGACACCTGAAAAAACACAGATGAACCTCACCAGAGGTCATCACCTTCACCTGTGCTGATGAACTTTCCTCCTCAACTCATTTTAGCCTTGGATAACTTTTTTTATCCCTACTGGGCTTAAAAGAGATCCAGCTGGTCTTAAAAGAGAATTGTAAGTTCAGTTACTTGAAAGTCCTGAAGTGGCAAAGCTCACATTGGGTGTAAGAAGAATGAAAACTTTTTCTCACTGACTACTTCTGCAGGACAAATTTTCACATTAATTCTTCTAAAATTCATCAACCAACAAAATGCTAACACTATGAGTTACTTCTTTATATGATCTTTTCCAGATCACCCAAGATCTTCCCTGAACAGTGCAAGAAAACAGCCACTAAATAGTATATCCTCTTTCTCAGGACAAAACACAATCACATCTCAGATTATTTGATATTAATTATCTCTCCTAGTTGTCTGTACATAATTAAGATAGTGGCATAGAACATGGTAATAGCATTTTACTTCCACTGTTTTTTTTACTTAGTCAGCTCTAGGATTTTTCTTACATGAGCTGGAACCTTTTCAGATTCACAGGAATAGATAAATCCCATGATTTTCAAGAATGCTATAAAAGTCATATGAAGATTTAATTAAGATTGATATATGTCTTTTCATTGACCTTAATGGAAAACAGATTATGCAGAGGAGCAGGTTATGCAGAGGAGCAGGTTATGCAGATTTGCAAGACGGACCATACTCTTTCCACACTGTCTTTGTTTAGCCCACACCCAGGGCTAAACAATAAACAGTTGTTCTCTCACCCAATGTCCCTTCCCCAACCAAGAAAGGGAATTGGGAAAAGGAGGGAGAATCATGGATTAAAATTTAAACAGATTTAATAAAATAAGGAGAATAATATCAACGCTAATACAAAAACCACAAAACTATACTTAGTCCACAGAGTGATGGCAAGTTCCTCCAGGGATCACAACCATTGAGAAAAGAGAAGGAGAAAGATAGAAGAAAATAGAACAAAAAGGCCCACCCATCCCCAGCAACCTTTCCCATTTATAGTGAACCTGATGTTAATGTTGTAGAATACTCCTGTGGGCCAGCCTGGGTCAGCTGCCCTGGCTTACTGCTAATGGCCTTGATCACCATGGCTGGCCACAAACTGAAACAAAATGTAGCAGAAAATTGATTCTATACATTTTTATCGCTGCAAAACCAGGACACACGCACATAAAATACCACTGTGTTGGAGAAATTTTTCAAAACTAGAGGACATATGGTCTGAGAATGCATTTGACGTTTCAGTGACAAGCAGTGGCAAAGACAGTTCATACATGGCCAATTACAATCACAACTTAAATCCGCGGTTATCCCTTGCAGCACGATTTTGCTTGCCCATTATTCCTGTCATAATCTACCCTTAATTTCATTTATCTGAATGTTTCAAAGGTCCTTAAACATTTTAAATGATTGGAATTGGGCATTCATGGATTTTAAGTCCCTAAGTGATGACCGGATACAGCTTTGATCTTTCCTTAACCGTAGACCACTAATTTTCACCTACTTATTACTGATCTTAATAATCTGCCTTCATTATGTCACTTCCTTGAAAGTTCATTCTAGTATTCATCCACCCGTGCTATGAAAATCTTCTGCTTATCCTTTCCTTTGGATTTTCCTCATCATCTCCAATACAAAATTGCAGAGTATGGGCTATCTTCCTTCATGTGCCTGGGTGAACAGTGCAAGAGCAGTATCCATGGTCAGCACTGCTGCAAGTCTACTATCACCAATATCACCAAGGTTGTCTACCTTGACTTCAGCAAGGCTTTTGAAACTGTCTCCCATAATATCTTCATAGGAAAGCTCAGGAAGTGTGGGTTAGATGAGTGGACAGTGAGAATGGATTGAGATGATGATGAGTGATGAGTGGATTGAGAACTGGCTGAATGGCAGAGCTCAGAGGACTGTGATCAGCAGTGCTGAGTCTAGTTGGAGGCCTGTAGCTAGCCGTGTTCCCAGGGGTCAGTACTGGGTCCAGTCTTGTTTAACTTATTCATCAATGACCTGGACAAAGGGACAGAGTGTACCCTCATCAAGTTTGCTGATGGCACAAAACTAGGAGGAGTGGCCAATACACCAGAAGGCTGTGCTGCAATTCAGCAACACCTGGACATGCTAGAGAGTTGGGTGAAGAGGAACATAATGAAGTTCAACAACAGCAAGTGTAGGCTCCTGCACCTAGGGAGGAATAATCCCATACACCAGTACAGGTTGAGGGTTGACCTGCTGGAAAGCAGCTCTGCAGAGAAGAACCCAGGAGTTCTGGTGGACAAGTTCACCACAAGCCAACAATGTCCCCTTGTGGCCAGGAAGGCCAATGGTATCCTGGGGTGCATTATGAAGAGTGTGGTCAGCAGGCCAAGGGAGGTTATCCTTCCCCTCTACACTGACCTAGTGAGGCCACACCTGGAGTACTGTGTCCAGTTCTGGGTCCCCCAGTTCAAGAAAGATAAGGAACTACTGGAGAGAGTCCAGCAGAGGGCTACAAAGATGATTAGAGGACTGAAGCATCTCTCTTATGAGGAGAGGCTGAGAGAGCTGGGTCTGTTTAGCCTGGAGAAGAGAAGACTGAGGGGGGATCTTAGCAACACTTACAAATACCTTAGGGGTGGATGTCAAGAGGATGGGGCCAGACTCTTCTCAGTGGTGCCCAGCGACAGGACAAGGGGCAATGGGCACAAACTGAAATATGGGATGTTCCATTTAAATATGAGAAAAAGCTTCTTACTTTGAGGGTGACAGAGCACTGGAACAGGCTGCCCAGGGAAGTTGTGGAGTCTCCTTCTCTGGAGATATTCAAAACCCACCTGGATGTGACCCTGTGCAACGTGCTCTGGGTGAATCTGCTTTGACAGCAGGTTGGACTAGATGATCTCCAGAGGTCCCTTCCAACCCCAACCATTCTGTGATTCTGTGATTCTGTGATTCTGTGAATAATAAAAAGTAAAGCTCTGTCTGACTGTGTGGGCTACTTCCAATACCAGCACTGCAGTCTTTTGAAGGGTTAACTGAAGCCAAAGGAACCTAATTTAACTCAATGAAATTGCGGGTGTGCTCATTTCCTAGTGCTGAGCATCCTCACCTAGGCTATTTCACTGAACACAAGGCTGCATTCAGGTTTTCTTGTGATCAGACCAGTTCTGGAGAGGTCAAACAGTGCTGCAGTGTCAGCCTTTGAAACTGGAAGTGCAAGGGAAGCCGCAGGGAGTCAGGCCTCTCCTGCAGCGAAGAAAGCAAAACGGCTTTTGCTCTGTATGCGCTACCATTTGATTATTGTTTCTTTTGTTCTCGTGTTAGTGGGTCTGGTCCTACCCACCTTCCCAGAGACAACTAGCTTGAAGTCAAATAATTTTTTGCTTTTCAGGACCAACAGGTTTGGGCATAGGCTTTCTTAGTAGAGTGAAAAAAATTATCTTGCTTTGCAACAGAATGATCTGTTTTCTGTATCAAAATGCAGTTTTATTTTATTCTCCTTGAGGATATATTAAAACAGTACTTAAAGAAGAGGTAGAATTACCAAAAATTGACTAAAATCGTTTGGATAATGTGTAGATTCATTACTTTCAGGAAATGTATATATTCTGTAAAACAGAATACATCTAAAAACAGTAAGTATGATGACATGTTAGGAAAGCTTTTCATTAAGCTTAATGACCCACAAATATATCTGTGTGACAGTATTTGAACTCAGATTTATTTTTCGCTAACTGGAGTTAAATTTTCTGTTACATTTGTAACAACCAACAATAAACACTCATGAAATGACAAGACACTACACCGCCTCTAACCTAATATTTTAGAAAGGGTAGCCCTAGAGCAAACTAGTAATGTAAAAAACAGTAAACCATACTAGTACAGATTATTAAATAACAGTGATTCAAAAACCTTATTGCAAAATTCCTGTTGATTTGCTGGAAATCCTAAAGAGTTTTACTTCCTATGCTGAATTTCTAAAAAAGTCTATATTCCTCAGGAAAAAAAAATGCACAGAGAGAAGGGGAGGTTGTCTTAAAGTACATTTGAAACTGTTTTATGTACAAAATGAAAAGTTTGCTTTATGCCTGGAAACTAAGCACCAGTATGGTAGGTTTTGTACTCCTAAATGTAATGCAAAGAGATTGATACTAACATTAATGTAATTCAGAAGAGGCAGCATGAATAAGAATGAGAATTAAAAAATAGAAATATATTCTACCTAAACTCACTAATAATATATTTTTGCTTTTAGAATTCTGCTTTAGAAAAGATTAAGAGCTTAATTCACCTCTGTAACTGAGCAGAACTCTGTACAGAAAACAAGGTGGAAGTACAAATGTAAATTTATAACTCATCTACAGAAGGAGTGCCAGAGGCTAAAGAGTATGTTTTGGGACTCTCTTGGCCCTGGAACCTCTCTGGCATACAGGAATAAGCAGGAGATGGGACACCCAAGGAAGTCAGCAAGGTAGAATCCCAGACTTTTTGTTGTTACTCCCCTAAATGGGAAAGTTTCAAAGGCAGCCACCATCACAAACCCTGTTTCCAAAATCAGTGTGAGAGGATAACACTACAGGGACCCCAAGAGTAAGAGGTTTTAATTTGGGTCATATGTGAGCCAGCAGCACATATTTGGAAATAGATAACTGCACCTGAAAAAAACACATTTGTTACATCTTTTCATCTGCCAAACCTTTAAAAAAATGACATTGCTTCTGACCTGAAGTAAAAGCATCTTGAAAGTGAACTTGACCTTAGAATAACAGAGAAGACCCAATTAGCAAGGTATAAGCAACCTGTTCTTACATGGAAATTTTAAAGTAAAACTTCTCTGTCTCAGTTCCTCACCACATGTGCCCCTTTTACCTAATGAGAGAAGTAAGCATTTTCAGGAGGTGATACATCTAATTTCAAGACAGATGTGTGAGATAGATGTACTGCCTTTTGGAGGTGACATTATTTTCTCTCCATTGATCACCAAGGTGACCTAGGATGAACTAGATTATGTTTTGATGTTTGCTTTGTAGATAAGTTGAGAAGAAATGTTTCTCAAGTTAGGTGTTTGCCATTTCTTTCTGAAATAAAATGTTCCAGTCCCTCCAATCACAGAGGAGTCATGGGAAATATTTTTCTTTAAGACTTATATTTTTCTTTCCTGGTAATATTTTTAAATGTCCATTTGAACAGGAATCAAATCACTTAAATTCAAAAAAATATAACAAAACTGCTTAAAAATAATTGAAAATAGAGAAATATCTTTCACCCAAAGACCAAAATTTTCTCAACAATATTAAATCCTCTCCCCATCTTTTTTTCACAAGCATATTAACAGTTTCAGAAAACCAACGGTGACAGAGTCCTAAGATACTGCATTTGTTTCCCAGATTCATTTGAGAATACATAAAGGATCTTTATCATTATTCTTTGTCCTCGTGTTCTCAGAAAAAACATATAAAAAATAGCAAGTCCATTGAATAGGTCGTTCTTTCAAAAAGATCATAGATTCACTAAAAAAAAAAAAACATTTTTAAAGAAAATTATTTTCAAAACAAGGAAATGTACAATATATGCTGTATGTATACATTTTTCTCCCATATTTGCTAAAAAGGTGGTGAAAGAGAGACAAGGGATCTTTTTCTTTTTTTTTTCTTTTTTACATAAATTGCTGAAGTGTGGAAACTAAGTTAATAACCTCTGCTGACTTTTGTTAGTGTACTGAGGTTGTGTGGCCCTGTGGGGAATATAGTGGCTTTGACCACATTTTAGTTTTCCCCTCTCTTGATTCCATCACCTTATTCCACATAGGGGTGAAGTAAAAACTATGTCCAAAACACAATTCTTGGGGGTTTTTTTTGTGTTGTTGTTAAAAATTACACTTTCAAATTCATCCTACTTCTTGTCTGTGACTGTTTCTTTTGAAATCCTAGGATCCAATGCTAGAGCAAGTTACAGCAAAGGAGAGCTTCTGTTAGGAAGTCATAGGAGTTTTAGACTGTCTTTTCCAAAACTAGTTTCTAGTGCCTGAATCTGACAGGCACTTCAAAGTCAGGTGAACTAAAAAGCCACTTTCCCTAAATGTAATATAAACTTACCACAAACTGGACCACGAAGACCTTTTCCAATATAGTTTTAAACTTGGGACAGAGATGCATTAAAACAAAACAAAACAAAACAAAACAAAACCATTTCTTGCCATTCATTATATGAAGAACCTAAGGGCTTTGTATCAGAGACAGACTTCAAGACCTTATTAATTTCCTCTGTGGTAGTCACTTTTGTCTGTGTCTGATGTCTTCATGTCAAAATGCTGATGATGACAATAAAAACATTTGAAATTTATGGTGTAAATAGTCCACTGATGTAAACTGTCACAGCTATAGAGTAAGCAAAAAAATTATGAATATTTATAACAGCAGAAGATCTGCTTAAAGTAAATATACGGTCTTTCTTTAAAATAGATTGATAGCATGGTTGAACCCTACATTTCCTTAAACTCCTGAATGGATGGGTTTTACTCTCATATGAACAATTTACACAGGCCTTAAGGAAGAGAACTAGATCCTATCTAGACTCAAGTCTGTATGGTAGGTCTTCAACATGGTTTGGGAGGCTTTAACTACTGAATAAATTTTTCTGATGAGATTATCTAGTTAATTTAGAAAAGAAAAGAATGTAGCTTGTTGCTTTTTATTTCTTGATTTAGAAGGTCATTTTACTGTATTTAGTGCAGAAAAGAAGAGTACTTGCTATTCCGACAGATGAAATATTCTAAGGAGAAAAAAATGTTAAGTGCTTCTTTTTCCCTAAGAGAGCTCTAATATCTAGAAATGCCTATGGCATTCGCCTCACCAAGATATTGCTTTTCTTAAAGGAAAAAAAAAAAGAAAGAAAGACAGAAAGAAAGAAAGAAAGAAAGAAAGAAAGAAAGAAAGAAAAAAAAGAAGTCTACAATTTTGAAGAGTTCTGTGCAATTCTTGGCAGCTAAATGATTATATTCAAATATGTTCAAATGACTGGAAATTTTCTTGGCATGACAAGTTATGTAAATATTGCCAAAATATGAAAAAAAAACAAGACTATATTTAATAGTCTTATTTCTGCATATGCTACTGCAACTGTCCTTTGCAATGATATATTATTTATTGATATACTTTTCCTCTAAGAAACTTTGGTTTGGTGTTTTCAATATAGTAGTCCACAACTTGGGTTTTTTTTTTTTTATTTTGAATATTTGTGTTCTCCAAAGACTCGGCACTTTTTTTTTGTGGAATTATGACAAATAGCATATGCAGGAGGGTTCTTGGTCTGACTAAGAGAAGGGAAGAAAAAAATTATAAAATAGGGGAGTTAGTAGCAGGAAGGAAGGACCTTAATTCTTACTTTTTTCTTTCATCATGCATTCTACCTTTTTCTTTGCCAGAGACTAAATAGAGGCACATGGTGCAAACAACTAAATAGTTTGTCTCCCTCTTCATAGAGCAATCAAAATTGAGTGTAAATGTTAATGCTGAATTTTAAAATTTAGAATTTAGACATAAAAGGTGTCATTTGTAAAAGGAAAATTACTTTGCAGATTCAACTCATCCTAAAGAAGCAATTGAAAATGGGTCAGCTAAACCTGAAAAGTGTCAAAGAATCACAGAATGGCTGAGGTTGGAAGGGACCTCTGGAGGTCATCTGGTCCAAACCCCCTGCTCAAGCAGGGCCACCTAAAGTCATTTGTCCAGGACCCTGTCCAGATCCTTTTTTAATGTCTCCAAAGAGGAAGATTCCACAACCTCCTTGGGCAACCTGTGCCAGTGCTCGGTCACCCTCACAGTGAAAAAGTGCTCCCTGATGTTCAGAGGGAACCTCCTGTGTTTCAGTTTGTGCACACTGCCTCTGGTCCTCTCACTGGGCACCACTAAAAAGAGCCTGTCTCCCTTCTCTTGGCGCCCTTCCTTCAGATATTTACGTACACTGATGAGATCCCCCCGAGCCTTCTTTTCTCCAGGGTAAACAGTCCCAGCTCTCTCAGCCTTTCTTTGTATATGAGGTGCTCTAGTCCCTTAATCATAAGTTTATTTTCTCTGTTTTCTCTCTGCTTATTTTTTAAGGATTCTAAGATTATTAACTCAGACATATACAATGAGGACATCTACATTTAGTCAGACTCAAGAGCTGAAATGACCATACTTCTTAAGATAACATTCACTTGATTATATAGTGCAACTATTCATTTCTGCTATATACTTCAGACCTATTGTGTTTAACAGAGAAAGCTTTACTGGAGTCTTTGGCATATATAACATACAGTTCTAGCAGTTTATGTTTTGAATGTACTACCTTATTTCTTGGCTCTAGATTTTGCTTTCTCAATGTTTCAAAATGCTATCTTTTTATACGATTCCCTTCTGATCACCACGAAGAACAACCAAATGCTTTCTTCCAAAAGACTAGTTTGTTCTGCCTCAGTGGATGATCTCGTCCCCTCTTTGAAACTCACAGGCTGAGCCATAGACAAAACCCAACCAAGTAGCTTAACATGACCACTGACCTTTCCAGAAGTTCCACTGTAATATCCTTATAGTGAAGATAGTGTGAATCCTGATATCAGCGTATAACATCTTTGGACATTACAGTCTGTATACAGCAGAAAGAAGCAACATATCTATCTAATATAGAAGCTTTTAGTTTTAACATTAAAAAAAAAAACCCTGATGGATTAATAATATGAATATATTAGAAGAAAATAAATTGCAATTGAACTTCAGAGATACGGGGAAGTGAGATTACTAGCAATCTGATATTACATTTTTAAAATATAAAAATATCTAAGAATACTAAAGCTCAATCACATTGAGATCTAAACATTAAAATTCCACCATTTTTTTTTTTAAATGGTTATTGTGCCTGCATTATGAAAAAACAGATGAGGTGGTGATGTGCTTTTGCCTCATGCCTCACTACATAGCTAAGATGTGCATAAATCTGCACTACCTGATGCTCTGCCTGGCCTTGCCTTGATTACTTAAATGAAGGTTTACTAGGGAAACTATAGTAATAAAGACTAAGCTGCATCTCTGAAGCAGTCCTGTAATGTATGACATTACAGGAAGCGGATCTCAGCGGGGGGTTTATTTGTGATTTCTTTTAGCCCTGTAAAAAATGTAGAAAAGTGATAACACAGTAACGTTTAAAATAAGAAATAAACGACTGTATAGAAAGACACAATGCCTTAAAGTGTCCAACAGCGCTGCACAGATACTGACATGTGAACAGTGCCATCTAATGGGTTTTTTTGGGATTAGTTGGCACAAGTATTCACGAAACCGACTTGAGCAGCATTCTCATGTTGTGGCAGAGCAGCTATCTGAACATTATTAGGCACATTAACAATACATTTATTGGTAGAATCCTGTATTGTCATAATTTAGCGAAATGACATTTTCGATATAATCATATCGTTTCAGGCACTGTTCTTATTTTAATATGTAACGTTTAAATGATTTTGACATGAAACAATCACACAGCTATTTATTTGTTTTAAAAATAAACTGCAACCCTTTCAATAATTGTCCTGGTTTGGCCTAAACCAGGCCGATTTTCCTTTCAGTGATTTTTACTTTCAGCTAAGTCTCCTCTAACTAACTGCATGTTTTTGCAGACAGTGTCTGCTTCCAGGACTGATAACGCTCGAAGTTTGTAGTTATCACTGAGGCACCGGTAGGGATGTTGTGCAGAAAGGCTCTTGCTGTACTTATTCTTGAGAGAAACCAAGGTCACTGCTGAATTCCTCATTGCTTACGAGTGAAGAGCCGAAGGGGGGTCGCAGCTGCAGTGGGAAGCAGACAGGGCAGGTGACCCAAAATTGACCAACGAGGGTATTCCATCCCATACACGTCATTCTCGGTATAAAGTGGGGGGATCACGAGGGTCTCGCTGTTTTTCTGCTATGGCCGGTGTCCAAGGAGGACTCCGTCTGTTTTCCTGCTGCCCCCGATCCCGATCCGTGCGTTCCTGAATCCAGCTCTCGACCATCGCTAGGCCCAGGCTGGGCCTTCCCGGAGCCTGCCCTGCAGTGCCGGTGGTGACGTGGCTGACTTCAGGGGAGCTCAATCTTGGTTTTGTATATATATTTGTATATATTTGATTATTTCTATTATTATTATTATACTTTTTTTTTTTTCATTATTATAGTTTATTAAAACTGTTTTAATTTTCCAACCCAGAAGTCTCTCTCCCTTTTCCCTTTCCCTTTCCCTCTGGGGGGAGGGGGGGGGGATAACAGAGGGCATCTGCCGCAGGTTTAATCGCCAGCCCAGCTTTAAACCGTGACAGATTTATTGGCGCCCAACGTGGGGCTCGAGAGAAGCTCCGACAGGTTGCTCTGATAAGTCGAATCCCAGCTCCAGTGGGAGGAGACCCGGAGAGCTCAGCCAAGAGAGTATCAGATTTCTTCCTTTGAGATTTACGAGGGGTTGGAAATTAAAACAGATAGCTAAGATGGTAATGTCATTTGTGAGCCTTGTGTTACCTCTTCTCTTTATAAAGCTTGTTTTACAGTTATGTGTAATGATACCTTACTTGCCGTATGCGCTGTGTGTTAGTGCTTACGTGTGGTTTAACAGGGCGTGCTGGTCAAAATGTGTCGTTTCGGTATGGGTTGTGATACTGATTTATGTCGTGATAAACTGGGCAGTCATTATTCCGATCTCTTATCTCTATGATACAATGATGGGCAGCTTTAATCGCGAATCGGTAGCTGCGCACACCGGGCGTCTTTTAACTGATTTTGATAGTATCTGCTCCTTTTTTGCCAAGCTGATTCCTGCAAAATTCGAACAGGGCATGTTGTTATTTTTGGGTGTCCTGTATGTGTTACTGGTGTGCTATGTGATTAGATGTCGGTGCAGCAACAGCGGGAGGTATCATGCTGCCCCTGTAACCAGGAGAAAACACCGAAAGAAATCAACTAGTAAAGTGAAGGATGATGATTCAGAGGCTTCTAAGGCAGAGCCAGCACGGGACCCAGGTGAGGGCCCTTCTCAGTCAGAGTCAGGGCCTGACACAGAGGGGGGTTTCCTTGATCGTCTTTTTAAAGAAGGCCCATTACACAAGAAGGACAAGAAAGGTCCTTCTAAAGCAGAACAATCACAGGAGGACTCGGACTCGGAAGTAGAGATAACCTACCACTCCTTATCCCTGAAAGAACTGCGAAATATAAGAAAAGATTTTAGTCGTTATGACGGTGAGCCAATAATTACCTGGTTGCTCCGATGCTGGGATAATGGGGCAGATAGCATAGAATTGGATGGCAGAGAAGCCAGACAGTTGGGATCCCTGTCCAGAGATGGTGGTATTGATAAGATGCTTCCAAGAAGGTCGAACAGTATCAGTCTCTGGAGGCGACTCTTGTCAGCTGTAAAGAGCAGGTATCCCTATAAAGATGATGTTATGAGCCACCTAAGCAAATGGACCACTATAGAAAAAGGTATTAACTACCTTAGAGAACTAGCTGTGCAAGAGATCATTTATAAACACCCTCAGGACATTGTAGATCCTGTAAATCCTGATGAAGTGGAATGCAACCGATCCATGTTCCGGAAGGTTGTGAAGAGTGCTCCACCAACACATGCCCCTACATTGTCAATATTAGTCTGGGGAGAAGATGCTATGGCACGACCTAGTGTGGGCGAAATAGCTAACTATATGCGACAGTATGAAGATAGTATTTCTTCCCCACTGCAGGCCCGTGTCTCGGCTGTGGAAAAACTGACTAAGGAAAACAAAGACACATTGACACAACTGTCAGACAAACTGTCCAGGATCGAGAATAAACTTGACTCTCTACCTACACAGGCCCGCGTTGCAGCCTTTAGGAGGCAACGCCCTCCTACTGGACCGGCTCAAAGGAAACGGAACACGTCACGAGGTATCCTGTGGTTTACCCTGCGTGATTATGGGGAGGACATGAACAGATGGCATGGACAACCTACCAGTACCCTACAGGCACGAGTACGTGAGTTGCAAGCTAACAGAAATACCAGAGAGAATTTTTCTAGGAGGATGGCTGCTCCAGTTACCAATGAGCAGGACTCCAGTCAGGGTAGATGGGCCTCAAATCCTTTTTTTCCAAGAGTGAATAGAGGAAATGAAGGTCCAATCCCCGTGAGCATCACGAATCCAATCTTTAATTAGAGGGGCCCTGCCTCTAGCCAGGAGGAGGAGAGGGATAACCGGATTTATTGGACTGTGTGGATTCGATGGCCTGGCACATTAGAACCACAAAAGTATCGAGCCCTGGTAGACACTGGTGCACAGTGCACCCTCATGCCATCGAATCATAAAGGGACAGAATCTGTCAGTATCTCGGGAATAACAGGGGGATCTCAAGAGTTATCTGTATTGGAGGCCGAAGTGAGCCTAACTAAAAATGAATGGAAAAAGCACCCCATTGTGACTGGCCCAGATGCTCCGTGCATCCTTGGCATAGACTACCTTAAGAAAGGGTATTTTAAGGACCCAAAAGGATATAGATGGGCCTTTGGTGTAGCAGCTGTAGAGACTGAGGACATTAAACAGCTGTCTACCTTGCCTGGCCTCTCAGAGGATCCTTCTGTTGTGGGGTTGCTGAAAGTTGAAGAACAACAGGTGCCAATTGCTACTGCCACGGTGCACCGACGACAATATCGCACCAATCGAGACTCCCTGATCCCCATTCATAAACTGATTAGACAATTAGAAAATCAAGGAGTGATTAGCAAGACTCGCTCACCCTTTAATAGTCCTATATGGCCAGTGCAAAAGTCTAATGGAGAATGGAGATTAACTGTGGACTATCGTGGCCTAAATGAAGTTACACCACCTCTGAGTGCTGCTGTGCCAGACATGCTAGAACTTCAATACGAACTGGAGTCAAAGGCAGCCAAGTGGTACGCCACTATAGACATTGCTAATGCATTTTTCTCTATTCCCTTGGCACCAAAGTGCAGGCCACAGTTTGCTTTTACCTGGAGAGGTATCCAGTACACCTGGAATCGACTGCCCCAGGGGTGGAAACACAGTCCTACTATTTGCCACGGACTGATCCAGACTGCACTAGAAGAGGGTGGAGCTCCAGAACATTTGCAATATATTGATGACATCATTGTATGGGGTGATACAGCAGCAGAAGTTTTTGACAAAGGGGAGAAAATAATTCAAATTCTTCTGCAAGCTGGTTTTGCCATAAAAAGAGGCAAGGTCAAGGGGCCTGCCCGGGAGATCCAGTTTTTAGGGATTAAATGGCAAGATGGGCGTCGCCAGATCCCGATAGAGGTGATCAACAAAATAACAGCCATGTCCCCACCAACTAACAAAAAGGAAACACAAGCCTTCTTAGGTGTTGTGGGTTTCTGGAGAATGCATATTCCAGATTACAGCCAGATTGTACGCCCTCTTTATCAGGTAACCAGAAAGAAAAATGATTTTCAGTGGGGCCCTGAACAACAACAGGCTTTTGAACAGATTAAACAAGAAATTGTGCATGCAGTAGCCCTTGGACCAGTCCGTATGGGACAAGATGTTAAAAATGTGCTCTACACCGCAGCTGGGGACAATGGTCCTACCTGGAGCCTCTGGCAGAAAGTGCCAGGGGAGACTCGAGGTCGACCCCTAGGATTTTGGAGTCGAGGATACAAGGGCTCTGAGGCCAATTACACCCCAACTGAAAAAGAGATACTGGCAGCATATGAAGGAGTTAGAGCTGCCTCAGAGGTAATTGGTACTGAAGCACAACTTCTCCTGGCACCCCGATTACCAGTACTAGGCTGGATGTTCAAGGGTAAGGTTCTTACTACTCATCATGCAACTGATGCTACATGGAGTAAATGGATTGCATTAATTACACAGAGGGCTCGAATAGGAAACCCTAATCGCCCAGGAATCTTAGAAGTGATCATGGACTGGCCAGAAGGCAAAGACTTCGGAATGCCACCAGAAAAGGAGGTGACACGTGCTGAAGAAGCCCCACCTTATAATGAACTACCAGAGGATGAGAAGCAGTATGCCCTGTTCACCGATGGATCCTGCCGTCTTGTAGGAAAGCATCGGAAGTGGAAAGCTGCTGTATGGAGTCCCATACGACGAGTCACAGAAGCCACAGAAGGACAAGGTGAATCAAGTCAATTTGCAGAGGTAAAAGCCATCCAGCTGGCTTTAGACATTGCTGAACGAGAAAAGTGGCCAAGGCTGTATCTTTATACTGACTCATGGATGGTGGCAAATGCCTTGTGGGGGTGGTTAAAGCAGTGGAAGCGAAGCAACTGGCAGCATAAAGGTAAACCTATTTGGGCTGTTGAACTGTGGCAAGATATTGCTGCTCGGCTAGAGAAACTAGTCGTGAAGGTACGTCATGTAGATGCTCACGTACCTAAAAGTCGGGCAACTGAGGAACATCGAAACAACCAACAAGCAGATCAGGCTGCTAAAGTGTTCCAAATAGATTTGGACTGGGAACATAAAGGTGAACTATTTTTAGCTCGGTGGGCTCATGACACTTCAGGTCATCAAGGGAGAGATGCAACATACAGATGGGCTCGTGACCGAGGGGTGGACTTAACTATGGACTCTATTGCACAGGTTATCCATGATTGTGAAACATGCGCCGCAATTAAGCAAGCCAAACGGTTAAAACCTCTGTGGTATGGGGGGCGGTGGTTGAAATATAAATATGGGGAGGCCTGGCAAATTGATTACATCACACTCCCTCAGACCCGCCAGGGTAAACGTTATGTACTTACCATGGTGGAGGCGACCACCGGATGGCTGGAAACATACTCTGTGCCCCATGCCACTGCCCGGAACACTATCCTGGGCCTTGAAAAGCAAATCTTGTGGCGACACGGCACACCAGAGAGAATTGAGTCGGATAACGGTACTCATTTCAAAAACAGTCTCATAGATAACTGGGCCAAAGAGCATGGCATCGAATGGGTATATCACATCCCCTATCATGCACCAGCCTCTGGGAAAGTTGAACGGTATAATGGGCTGTTAAAAACTACCCTAAAAGCAATGGGGGGTGGAACCTTTAAAAACTGGGATAAGCATTTGGCACAAGCTACCTGGCTAGTTAACACCAGAGGATCTATCAACCGAGCTGGCCCTGCTCAGTCAGACCTTTTACATACAATAGAAGGGGATAAAGTCCCTGTGGTGCATGAAAGGAATCTGTTGGGAAAAACTGTCTGGGTTCTTCCTGCTACGGGCAAAGGTAAACCCATTCATGGGATTGCTTTTGCTCAAGGACCTGGATGTACTTGGTGGGTGATGCTGCAGGATGGTGGAGTCCGATGTGTCCCTGAAGGTGATCTGATCTTGGGTGAGAATACTTAATTCTGAACTGCATGATGTTAATTGCTGCATAATACTAACAGTGTTCATAAGTGTCTTTCAGGTTGAAGCAGTGGTGATGAGACCGGAGCTAGCTGCAAGTGGAGTCCAGTAACCTCCTCGAGACTGACATCTTTAACCTGCAACCCGTGGGCACGAACTGTGACAAAGCTCATATCATCTCTCCTACCCTGGGAGACTCCTAGCCAGATGGAAACCCACAATCCTGAACTAAATGAACTTGATGAACTTTTTTTTTTTGTATAGAGATGAATCATAAACTAATGTTATCTGTATATATTTTAAAATGAAAAGTTAGTGGTGATCTGAGTATGACGTGAATGGTATGGAATAAGGGGTGGAATGTCCTGGTTTGGCCTAAACCAGGCCGATTTTCCTTTCAGTGATTTTTACTTTCAGCTAAGTCTCCTCTAACTAACTGCATGTTTTTGCAGACAGTGTCTGCTTCCAGGACTGATAACGCTCGAAGTTTGTAGTTATCACTGAGGCACCGGTAGGGATGTTGTGCAGAAAGGCTCTTGCTGTACTTATTCTTGAGAGAAACCAAGGTCACTGCTGAATTCCTCATTGCTTACGAGTGAAGAGCCGAAGGGGGGTCGCAGCTGCAGTGGGAAGCAGACAGGGCAGGTGACCCAAAATTGACCAACGAGGGTATTCCATCCCATACACGTCATTCTCGGTATAAAGTGGGGGGATCACGAGGGTCTCGCTGTTTTTCTGCTATGGCCGGTGTCCAAGGAGGACTCCGTCTGTTTTCCTGCTGCCCCCGATCCCGATCCGTGCGTTCCTGAATCCAGCTCTCGACCATCGCTAGGCCCAGGCTGGGCCTTCCCGGAGCCTGCCCTGCAGTGCCGGTGGTGACGTGGCTGACTTCAGGGGAGCTCAATCTTGGTTTTGTATATATATTTGTATATATTTGATTATTTCTATTATTATTATTATACTTTTTTTTTTTTCATTATTATAGTTTATTAAAACTGTTTTAATTTTCCAACCCAGAAGTCTCTCTCCCTTTTCCCTTTCCCTTTCCCTCTGGGGGGAGGGGGGGGGGATAACAGAGGGCATCTGCCGCAGGTTTAATCGCCAGCCCAGCTTTAAACCGTGACAATAATAAAAACATAAAAATAAAAATATTTTTAAAACCGTAAATAAAAATATCATTAGATCTAGAGATTGAGGAATAGAAGGTTATAATGGAAAATAAAGGAGGTATTAACAAAGCAGGAAAACAGGGAGAAACCTCTGAATTATAGTGTTTTATCTTATTTTTAGCTCAATGTAAAAATTGAACCACAATAACTGAAGAACTCTTACTTCTTCACTACTCCTTTTGATCTCTAGCTTCTCATTCTATCTTCCTTTAACCCTAATATACATATAGGGTTGGTTTTATTTCATTATTTTATTTCAAGTTGATTTTGGCTATGCAGCAATATTTTCAGTATAGTGATCTTCATGGAATTTAATATTGTGAAAAAAACCTTTATATACAGCAAGAATTCCACAGCAGGAATATGTCTCTGTTGCACTATCTAAGATGGCTTAGAATAAACAGACCAAGCAGCTTTCTATGGAGCTATAAGCCACCCTGTAGAATCCAGTATTCCTGCCACAGAACTCTGCAAAAATCTATAGGGATGATAACACACTCTTAAGCCATACAGCATTTTTTTTCCACAGGGGAAAAAAAAAACAGAACTGTAGTCACAAAGAAAATCAAGGATGATCGCTGTAATAAAACTACGGGCCGTGTTTTATGAAGCTGTAAACACAAGCTTCAGCCACAAAATAAGCTAGCTCTCTGTAGCCTGCTCAACAAACAGATACATTTCCAGACCCTATAAAATATCTCTGAGCTTCTAATTAATAAAATTCCAAGCTATAACCTGTGCAGTTCAGGTAATTCAATGAAGGTCTAATAATGATGTGTACTGGATGCTACTGATACCTATGTTACCATATCTAGAGGAACTTTCACAGCATTTAATGAGTTGTAATTATGGATGACTTGCTCTTTAGGGCTTGAGCTGTGCAAGCATTGTGCATGCATTCTAAGACAAAATTCCATCATAGCATTTCTATCAAAGAACTCTGCTCTCTTTAGAATGCAGACTGCCACTAATGCTAGAGGAATATGAAAAAATATATACATATTAAAAAAAAAAATCAGTTGTCGTTCATATCTGCCATACCATAGAAATGAAAGTCTGGAAGATATGTCAAGAGACCAGAAAGTATAGGGGCAGACTCTTCTCCTAACTTACAGTACAAAAATTCGGTGAAATACATTCCACAGTCTTACAGTGTTGCACCATTCTCAAACTTAGAATAATATTTCTCATACTAAATATAAAGCTTGTTTTTCCTTCAAATTAAACTAATGTCATACTCTTCTTCTCTATACTTACCTGTTAGATACAGGGAACAACTGATCATTTCCTAATAATGACAGTCTTAAACATCTGAAAGATTAAATTATGCAGACTGGGCTTTCTCCCTCCAGTTCATGCTTTCCAAAAATTTTACTATTTTTTATTTCTCTCCTCTCAATTCTGTCTAAACTGTCTATGTCTTCTTTCATATAGGATGCTCAAAATGGAAAGAGTACTAAGTCTGAGGTCTCTCCTATTCTGGTTAAAGTGTGATAATGAATTTCTCCCCACGGTTCACATGCAGTGTTGCTGCTAATGCATCCCAGAGTGAGAACTGTTTTACAGCACACGGTATGAATGACTCATTTTTAATTTGCGTTCAAGTATAATTTCAAAACTATTTTCTCCAGTACTGCTGCCAATCCAGGTTTTCCTCAGGCTTGGGGCTCCCCACAGGGCAGCAGGGCAGGGCCTCACTAGCCAGGGGCCATCCCACCGCCCCAGCCAGGAGCAGGGCAGGCTGGGGGGGCAGCCGGGGCAGCCCCAGCCCCGGGCATTGGGCATCTCCCTGGGGACAGGAACGGGCCAAGGCCAGACCAGGACATCAAGGCAGCAAGACAGGGTCAGGCTCAGGATCAGCAGGAATAAGGCCAAGCAGAGGTATGGTAGCTCAGGCCAGGACAGAGGGCCTTGGCTTCAGGGCAGCTCCGGAGGGCAGGAGGGGGCTTCCATTTCTTCCCAACTTCTCCCAGCACTTTCTCCTCCCACTCTTCCCCAGCAGTCTGGTTAAAGGCCACAGACCCATGTTGTGTCGGAGCTGGCCTTGTGTGCAGGCTGCCAAACCCCTTTCTGGAAGGCAGGGAGTGCAGCTGGCCCCAGCAGCGGTGTTGATCAGAGCTGGGGCCCAGGACAAGGTTGCTTGCAATCCCACCTAAAACTAACTCCCACTTTGACCAGAAGTGACCAAAACCTCCTCTTTGTCTATGGCTTTGTGACCATCGTGTGCACTAACTTCATGGCAATTTCATCACCATAATGAAATTTTGATTCATCATCACAACTCATTTTTTTGTTGAGAAGAAACAAAATAAAGAGCCTTGTTAGGTACAGATAGGGCATTTCTTGTTTGCCCGCTATTGAACAAGCAGGTTGTTGTCACAAAGGAAGAGGTTACCCTGTTTTGCAGTCAGAAATTCACAGAGTTTTGACCATTTTATTAGGCTTCAGCTGCCCAGAGGTTGATGGCTTAGCAGGTTTCTCTAGCATCTTGTTGGGAATTAAAATTTGACCAGCGGTTCTGTGACGGTTATGCAGTCAGATGGATCTCAAGGTGAAAGGTTCTCCTGAAGCAAGCGTTGCTAAGATTTAGGAGTGACTCAGCTGGGTGAGTCGTTTTGCTGTCAGGCATCTGGGTCTCATGAGTCAAGCAAATAAATTGTAATGACACATTTTGAAAATCCAGGCACTGAGCAATGACTGCATAGGTTATGATTTCATCATTGTCAATTATAGAAACAATATGAAGCTTGAATTCAAAAAGACCAATTTTTTTTTAAATAGTATAAGTCATTGAGGGTAAGTCAGTTAAGTGATCTATATGTCACTAATTCAGACACCTAAGAAGTTAAATCTGTTGTTTTGATGCCCAGATTCTTTACTCAAAACTCTATGATCCCCCATGTTTTTCCACTAATATCCTCTGTTTTCTGATATTCCCTGTGACCTCTCCAACCTTTTCTCCTCATTTTAAAATTTGTATATCCTTTATTCCTTCCACCTATATCATTCCTACATCAGGACTTTGTTCCTTTTCCCTCTCTTTATTCTCATGTTTTTTTATTCATCTCAATTGTGGAAGCACTATTTGCCCTTGCCTATACCACTTACACAAACAGAGATTATTTTATGAAGTCACAGGCCCTGGAACCTCCATACCCTTGCAATTAATATTTAATCGGAAATCTCCTCCGAAATGGGAAAAAGACTTATAAATAAATGTTTTCACACAATTTTCTGAGAGTCTTTTGCGCTTAGCAAAATGTTAAGCACTCTCGAATAACTTGTTTAATGCTGCCCTCTAGCGTCCATTGGAGAAATTAAAAACCACTTCCTTCAAACATATGCAGTCTTCCAGCTCCCTGACCTATTTAAGATCTTTTTAGCTTTTTCCTAGACTCACTTACTTCAGAGCAGACATTCAGTGAAGTGTGTAAGAAGTTAGCTCCAAAACTGTCATTTAACATTATATTCTGCTTTCATGTGATTAATTTAGTTTTTATGCCAAATAGTGCTGTTACTAGAAATATTTTTTGGCTTTTTATACCGTAAAGGAATATACGTAGACAACATGAAAATAAAAGGAATCAACAATTTGCTATTTAACAGGTATATGAATATGCTTATCTTAACGCTTCATATATACTTGATTTTCTTGAATATCTCTTTCCCACCATCAGTTTATATGAGAAAGGATTTTTTCTTATAATCTGTGAAAAAAATAAAATTACAGACAGATAAATATCATTGCTTTCAGGGGAACAAGACCAGACCTATCTCAAAAGCTATAAAATTATCGCAAACATATATTTTGATTTTAGAATAAATTTGAGGCATGACTGTTTCAACTTTTTCTTGGTAAGAAATCTTTCTTTACAATTCATGGATCATATTATATTTCTCTTCATTCGTGTCTACATTTGAAATTAGCATACTGAACAAATATCTCTCAGGAGTTTGTCAATGACATCTGCTTTTCTCCATTTATTCTATATGTAGCTAAACATTAGCTTCAAGGTGACTAGATCCTAAAACTTGAAATGCCTTACTCCAACAGAATCCCTGTTAGACTGTTTTTACCACTAACTAAGAGGCTCTGGCATAGATTAAGAGTATTTGCCTACCAACCAGTGCTGCACAGCTTGCGTATGTTTTATGTCAGTGCATGGGTTGGCAGGCAGATAGTTTGGTGGACTGAAAAGAGATAGAGGTGCTGAACCTCTTCCTGGGCACACACTGGCTGAGAGATCATTAAAAAAATACATCTCTGAATGAATATGAAAAGCCTGAGCAGAACCTACTCATTATCCTCCTAAAGAGGTTATAATTTGTTCATTCCAAAACGTTCTCATCACTAAGAACATTATTGGTCTTCCTCCTATATTTCTGTGATGACTTCCCTAGAAATCCAATCTTTACTCCAATTGCTGTATTAGTAAACAACATAAATACTGCCAGTGCAGCTGCTCGTCATCAAAAAGTTGTCTTCCCTAATTCATACAGTTCTGGTATGGAAAGGGGATCTCTTTTCTATAAGTCTTTTTTCCATACACTTCCGTAATGTAAATTGAACAGTTTTATAGAGTTATACTATGGGTTAACTTAGCTAGTAGCCTAACTATTTTAGGTACTTTTAGATCTAGTCATAATACTGTGAATCATTATCACTGTGCTAAACAGCTCCTAGAAAATAGCAATGGTGAAATACTTCAGTGCATTTAATAACTAGGCTTTCATTCAGATATGTTGTTTTATTCCTTCCTCCCTGACAACCATCAAAATAAAAGTAACATTAGGTGCAGTTCATAGAAAAGAGGATGGGGAAATGGCTGTTTCTATACTTAATTCCACCATTTTATCCACAGTGATGAGAATCAGCTGCCAAATGAGAAAATTGTGAAAGGCTCAGATGGAGGACTGGATGAAAGGGGTGAAAAAGATTTCAACTATATAAAATCTAGTAAAACCTTTGATGTGATGCCACGTTGAAAAGTTGTTAATTTAACTGATGACACTGAGATTAGTAGATTAATTAGTAAATTATTTGAGCTCGGTAAATAAATTCATAAATTAACTAAGGGACCGGATGAAGTGGAGGGGGCAACGGATTATGCAGAAAGGGAAGTTTCACCAGCCAGCTTGAAAATAGATGGAAAATCAATTCATCCAGATTATTCCTAAAATTGATTTTATTTAACATTTTGACTGTAGGACGCTCACACTAAAAATTGGGAGTTACAGATGGAATCTGAACATGATGTAAAGGCTGGAAATATTCAATATCAGTATCAATATTAAAAGCTGGACTACTGAAATGGGAAGAAGGATAGAAGTAAGAAATGTTAGATCATGCATTTAGAGGCCCATACAAGAAAGCTGATATTGTGAACTGAAAATTTAGCAGCCTAAAATGACAGAGGAAGAAAAACAATTGTGTTTCCCTGGATCCTGTGAGTTGCCAGTGTAGTACAGCTAAAGCAAATATAACCCTTTTCAGCTAAGAAGCTATTAGTTCTGCTGTCCTGCTGAGAACTTGAGGTACTGTACATAATTCTGATGAACCCGTTGAAGAAGGATGAACAAAAATTCGAATAGATACAGAGGAGATCACATGGGCTTAAGAAGACAATGAAAGAAGCTCAAAAGACCAGGCTTGCCTAGTTGAGTGAAACAAAGGCTGAGAAAGGATGTAATTCATGGCCCTTTACTTCTTCTACTGGGAAAAAAAAAGTGAACAATGAGAACCTAAGTAAGTGTCATTCCTTGTGATTAAATCCAGATATATACTGTCTATTCTGCTTTGTTATCTTCTACTGAAGAGATAATTCAAGGGGAGAAGAGGAAGTAAAAGGCTAGTGATTTTGGCCTGACAGAATGATCCCTGAGCGATCATTCCGCCCAGAATCACTTTAAAACTGATTGTAGCTTTTCTATAAAGCTACTTTTTTGCACTGTACTACCAGGATCTTGGGGCTTTCACTCTTCAGCTGTGCCTACCATGAGCTGAATCACAATGTAAATGTCTAATTATATCAACTAATGTCATGCATTCAGATTAGAGATCTCTCAGCTAGTCACCTAACGCTCCCTTTAGAATCAACGGAAAGAAGTGGGACTTAACAGGCACAATTTATCTGTCTTATCTTAAATATGTGCTCAACATCAGATAAATGGCACTCCAGAAATGCATACTGAATGATTAGCTGAGAAATGGACTTCTAAAATGCAGTAGGTGAGATGAATCTCACTCTGTGTTTCTAACATACACATGTTAAAACAGGTTGTGTTGAGTACTGCGCTCCCCAGGTACCACAGACTCAGAAGAAATGAAAGCCATTCTGTGATAGAGATGCAGAAAGAGCTGAGAACAGCTGTGGTTTGAACCTTTTATTTAGTACATATTATAGTAAGAACTGCACATGCTATCTGCAATTCTCACAGGATAAAAAAATAGCTCCAGAATGAATGTAAGGACTGAAATTATTTAGGGAGTCCTTTTATCATCATAAGCTATCATCATGAGAATATGACTGAAATCAGTTTATATGAATCAGCAAATCCAAAGCAATGAATGTAGCTACGCATTCTCTTTGGGACCGTATTATGCCTTTTATAACTTTTGTTTACAGCTTGGCATTCTGAAGCATCAGATAAAATCAGCGGCCTTCACCATTTGCTGTACAGAGCTCTGAAATACCATGAAACACTATGATGAGCAAGAATGAATACTGCCAGATTAACTCCATTTATAGACACATTCTGTCCTTGCAAGCCCATTACATACAGATTATGCTTTTGATACTTTCCCTGTTTTATGCACAGACTGCAAAGGGATGAACGTTTTTCTGTGTTTGTAGCTGTGATCACAAATTATTTTAACCTTTTTCTTAGCTGTATGTAAACAACAATGCTAATGACTGTGGGTTGACAGGCGACCAAATAAATGAAAACGTTCCTCTGCTATTAACAGTTGTTTAATCAACTCTAAGATGAATTAAAAAATTACACAGTCAGTTAATATTCTAAGAACTATCTATAAATAGTAATTGGTCCTTTGTATATGCATATAGGATGTAGGTCACTGGAACTCTCATTTCACATTGTTTTTTCTGAATTCAATACAAAATAAAATAATGACAAGTATCACTGTGAAATCAGCACATCGAACTACATATACCTGTAGACGAAAGTGATTAGGTGGATAACTCCCCATTATCTGTTTCAAGAATTTTGGGGGGTTGTAAAGCCAGATTTTCTGATACTTTATTTTCTATTTTGAATAGCACATGAACTTGTCATAGACAATTTTGCTGAGTTAACTTCTTGTAATGTCCAATGAACCTCAGAAAGAAAAGTCATGGTTTTGTGAACACAGTGACTATGATGCATTTAATTGAATAAAATACCATAACCTAACAAATAAGGCAGCTATTCTTAAAATTATACTCCCTGAATTTCAAATATCTTATTGCCTTTTGTTGAATGAAATGCATTAAGATATACTACTTTATGCAGTTACAAAATATGATATGCATCAGAGTAGTATATGACGTCTGAAACTGAAAAAACAGATATCTTCAGCATCAAGATTTTTATAATTTTTGAAAAAAAAAATGGGTTTCTGATATACTGAGAATGTATCTAAGAGTTCAGCCACCAGATAAGATAGGTCCATGTGAGATACTACGGTACTATTATAAAGCAGCATATCTACACAAAATGACCCAGGCATTTAATTCCTCTGAGATCAATAACAAGGTGCTTGTTTATGTCAGCTGAGGAGTCGATCTAATATATGAAAGTCATAAATGAAAATATTCAATTTTCTTCTCTCTCTTAAGTTGTCTAGTTAACAATGACCTCATATGTTTAAAAAATAACAATTTTATTCACAGAATCATAGAATCATAGAATGATTTGGGTTGGAAGGGACCTTAAAGATCATCTAGTTCCAACCCACCCTGCCACGGGCAGGGACACCTTTCCACTAGACTAGGTTGCTCAAAGCCCCATCCAACCTGGCCTTGAACACTTACAGGGAGGGGGCATCCACAACTGCTCCGGGCAACCTGTTCCAGTGTCTCACCAACCTCACAGTATAGAATTTCTTCCTAATATCTAATCTAAATCTACCCTCTTTCAGTTTAAAACCGTTACCCCTCATCCTATCACTACATGCTCTTGTAAAAAGTCCCTCTCCAACTTTCCTGTAGGCCCCCTTCAGGTACTGGAAGAGTGCTCTAAGGTGTCCCCAGAGCCTTCTCTTCTCCAGGCTGAACAACGCCAACTCTCTCATCCTGTCTTCATAGGAGAGGCTGTCTTCCTTGCATTTCATGAGATGAGTGCTGTGAGTTTTCTAAAATAACACTTGTGGGAGAGCAGAATGGATCATAAAGGGCTAGTAATGCCCTTTATAAATTTCCAGAAATCACCACCTCCTTAGCTTCAAAGAACTTAAAGACCTACTGTGCTTCTGATAGCAACCCAAATGGATTTACATGCACATTTCTCCAGATTTCATGTTGATCTGATATGTTGGATGAGTTGTTTTGGTATGTTTTTTCAGATTTTTTAAGAAGAATAGCAGTCCGAGTGTGTGGATTTTCCTCACCATAAAGTATTTGCTGATTAACGGCAAGAAATTTAGGAAAAAAAATCCTTTATCTTGTAATTAAATTATTAAAGAGTAAATTATTCAAGATTCCACTCATCACAGAAAATGAAAAAATGAGAAACTTACATTTTGATATCCTGAACTGACTATACTAAAGCTATTAATATATCTTAAATCCAGGAAGTTTTGCCACATATACTTTAAGTTTTGGTGTTATGCTAATTAATAAAACTGTAATTGATGTAAAATGTAATGTATTATCTAACTTCCACCATTATTTTGTTGCTTGTGTACGATTGTCCCACATTTTAATTAGAAGTCAATGTTAAAAAAAAGAGAGAAAGGGAAGAAAACAAAATAAACTGTAGATCAAGTCAGTTGCACTCATATTTTGCATGAGATCACAGCTGAGTTCTAAGTGAATTCCTCTCTGATGTCCTCTCTTGCCCATGTTACCCTGTCTAGAAACTATGTAGCCAGGAACAAATACAAGTCAGTCATGTGCCCCATCAAAGAATATGGGCCATGAGTTTACATGATTATAAGCAAGTTGGGTGGACTTTTTTGGTACTTGGTTTGGGAAAGAGGAAGGACTTCTGTTTCTCAGCTTCTGTTCAGTTCTTATTTACAACTTGAAACAGTTGGAAATTATGTTTAACACAATCAACTACAACTGTCCAATTAAGCATAAAATTATTATACTAGACTTTCACGCCTGGAAATGTGATTTTAAAGCCCTCTGAGATAAAACTTGAAAATGAATCGGTAGATGGATCCAATTAATATTTAGCCACAGTGCAAAAATATCTATCTTTTAGGCGTAAGTGGGATTTTTGTTAAGTCAAGACTTGGGAGTAAAATAGAATTCATTTATCTCAGGACTGGTAGCACAAAGTGCCAGCTTACAGCAGACATGGCCATATTCATAAGAACTCCACAGTTTGTCTCATGTTATAGTTGTTTCCTCCTACAAGACAAGAATGCATTTTCAAAAGATTGTAGAATAGTAAGAGGAGCAGTAAATTGTTCTCCAAAACATGCTTTCAAATTTTCTGTTACACTTAGCATCTGTGTAGAATTATGATACCATGAAACATTTACTCCATAGAAGCCAGGACCAGCTTTTCACCAGCTCTCAATAGTGTAACTTCCCTGGTCTGCAGTTAAAAAAGGACAATTTAAAAAGAAAATGTGTTTCTTTTCATTCTCTCAGGAATTTAAACCAACTGCGAGGACTTTGCTCTTCATACAGAGACCAAGCATGAAACACTTCAGCTCCAAAGTGAAATGTTTCAGAAAGTTGTGAGAACACTGGGATATCATGGAAATGGTTCTATGACCTTCACAACGGTGGAGACAAGTAACAGCTGCTGCAATTAAGGAGTCCAGTGGAAGCAAAGTGACAAAAATCAAACTGTGTATCCTCCCCTCCGCTGAGACTCCATGCAGGCAGTGCCTGAGTTGTAGTTATTACTGCCAAGGATGATTTCAGATGTGCTGAATACATGTGCCTTCATGGACACTCAACAGTTCTAGAAAATGTGATCTCTTACTGGTATTTGTAAATATTAAAAAAAAAAATCATATTTGCAAATACTTCCAAAAACATATAGAATCCTGATCTGACAAATAGATTTCTTGGCAGTGATAATCCAGAATCTCTTCCTAAATTTAATGGCAGGAGGAGGAATCCACCTAAACTATCTTGAAACATGAAAACTTGCGAAGTTACACCACTGATGTAAAGGATTGCCCTGTCGTGTGATTCAGCGTGTTTTCCCTCTGTCTCACTAGGTGGCAGGCTGAAGTGGCTCTGGTTTGAAAGGATCATCCTTTCAAGGGTCAGAAAGGAGTTTCATTGTTACGTAAAATATTGTTCAAATGCCCAAATGTAAATGATTTTTTAAGACATCCACTTAAGCTGAACCAATTCATGAATACTCAGCCTCAGGTTACTGTGGATTATTTAAGAGAGTAACTTCCCAAGACAGTTTATTACATCTGGTGGATTTTTGGCATGTGTCCACTTCACAAATCCTGTGCGAAGGTCACACTCTGTACTACATCTTACACAAAATAGTCAGTCTTACCCTTAAAATAACTAAATGTACTTTCAGCGTTCCGTTAAGGGCTTTCAGTCTCATGTGTAGAAAGACCGGCCTTAAATGACACTGAAAGAATAAAAATAACCACGGCTACTCTCTTAGTTGCAAAAAAACAAATAGCAAAACTTTTTTTCCTATTACTATATCAATTTTTAAAATATTATTCAGGATTAAAAAATTCTTGAAAAGAAAATACATTCTGGACTTAAATGAAAACTAATAAATTAGTTCCTTGCAAAGACTGTGGATCTGAAAAGATGTTGTGTTAATTTAGTGCTCCCATGCTCCCACCGTGGGCCTGCAACCATTATCTGATAAACAGGTTTTAAACTGAGGATTTTGTAAGTTGCAAATGTGCCCAAACTCCCATTATTGCTAATGGAAGCTACCTACACACTCCCTAGCTTTTTTTTAATTTCCTTGAAAAGTACATTATCTAAAGCACTTAGCACTGTGGTAGCTAATAGCAAACATGATTTAAACAGAGAAGCACTAATAGTGTGTAAAAGGGATCTCAGTTTGTCTGCTCTATGTGATTCTGTGCTTCCGCTGTCTTCTCTCATTTTTTTCCGTGATGTGAAACATTTTAATTTACACTGAACGTATAAATGATACAAAAAAGCAAAATTACCATGAGAAATGGCTTATTGCTCGGTTGGGGAAAGTACTAAGATTTATGGTTGTGGCTCGGATGTTTCCTGTTGCTTATTTTAAAATTGTGTAGCTCCACTGACAGCAGAAAATTATAGCATTATCAGTTACATGGGAGCCTGGCCTTGTTTGTTTAAGCAGAAAAGAACTGTCCTACCAGCCTCAGCCAGTCTGACCCAAGGAGCTCTATCCACATGGGGAATCTTCTAGTAACACAGGGCATTACTCAAAACTCTTCATACATCTTGTGCAACACTTTCTTCAGCCAAGCTGCCTGACTAGAAGAGGATGAAAATCCTGTATCATTAACAGGAGAATATGCTGAGGTTTTGCTTGATCTTTTTGTTTTATCCCAGGGAGAACAGGTTTATGTGATATCTCTAGACACTATCAGAAGAGGAGACAAACTTCTACATCACCTACAAATAGTCATGTCTTCAAGAAACCACATATTTTCCAAAATTTTTATGTGAATATACTTAGTTTACATGTGTGTATGTATGCCTCCTTCTAGTACACTATTTCATCTCTGATCTTCCCATTTTCTGAAGGCAGGTAGGATTCAGCAATCCCTCCTTCCAAGGCCATGACTAATGTCCCTTGCATGGCTTAGCAGAGATGGTAATCTTTTATTGTGTGGCATCTTCCCATGTAAATCTTTATAAGACCATCACACGAACTGGGCTGGCAGCCTTATTTCCCCCCAAAGAACAATGCATATCTCTTTAAAGAAGCACGATATGGGATCTGTGTAAGAGTGGAAAAGAAAGAGGTACAGACACAAAAGGTTGTTTATCCAAAGGAATTGTATATTCTTTTATAACATGCAAGAATGTGCTTTGATTCTAAGTGCAATGATTAAGCATGTATTGTTTAGTATAAATTATTTTCACGTCATATTCCTGAAATGTGCTCCTTTGCATCTTAACCCAAATGTAAGTGGATAATCACAAGATATGCAAAGCTATTTACAAAGATAACTTCTCAGATGAGTTGTTGTTGCTGCTGGAAACGAACCAATATTAATTGCCTTGCCAGGCTGTTCCCAACAAAATAAAAAAAAAGAAAAAAAAAGACACACGCAAAAAAAATCTTATTTCAGGTATCTCTTTAGTACAACTGTGTTTATTTGCAAAGAAAGGTTACAAAGTCTCCTTTCTTCAAAGAGAATAAACAACAGGAGGCCATCTCTATTCAAAAAAACAAGCCTGTTTTTGCAGTCAGTCCTGTGCCTAAAAGATCTCTCTGTTTTTCTCCTGGCTTTGTCCTAGAGTGACACTCACGCTGCTTCCCTCACTGCTGAGTTGTTTTCAGACCCACATAAATATGCCCTGGCTTCATACTTGCTTACACATGGATATGGATGTGCAAGCACGTGCATTGCTTTGTTCACTTTAATTTAAATATTGCAGTTATCGTCTCCATTTATACAAAAGAAAATTTCTTCAGCTACTTGGGCCAGCTTCTGTTCACAACTTGCAATACTGACCTATGTCTGTGCACAAGTGTCCTAACATTTCAGGCACCAATAAAGAAAAACACTTAACTGCACCCTCAAACAGCTTGAATAAAACAGGGATTAACAGGCTATTCTATGCATGAGACTGGCAGCAACATCTTTTAACACCATTATTTCCATCATTCAATCTCTCCACAATATCTGTCCAAGGCCATGTATTTAAAATAAAAAATTATTTATTTTGCAACACACATGAAATATATCTGTGTGAAATTCAGCCAGAATACAGAAAACAGCTGAACTAATTTTTGTTTCATTATTACTTTAAAAGGAAAAGAGATTTACTGGAATTGACAGAGGTATTTTCTTACAAAAAATTCTGTCTCTTGCTTTCCATTGTATCCTTTATTACTTTTGTGGAATAACAGTGGGAAGAAGAAAAGTCATAAGGAATTTGTTTGTTATATTGCTTAGCTCTCACTTAATATCTTTGTCTTTTATGTAGAACTAGTCATTTACTACGGTGATATGTATGTGTGCCTAGAATGGACACTAACTGGGGGACATCTCACCTATCCTGGCCCTGTTTTCCTCAGATTTTTTTTCATATGCTTCTGTGAAGATTTTCGCTCCATCCTACCTCTTAAGTTCCTGTACTTGCACAGAAGACAGTGGTCTCTGACTCTGGACATATCTGCTGACTTTGGGATGTTTCTCATAGCCCAGCTATGCTGGAGCTGTCTTTATGATGCCATGTAAACATTTACGCCTTTTGAGGAAGAATGTTTCTGCATGGGATAGTCTTCTGAGTTGTAGATTGGGGTGGACTCAGACATGCACCCACAAGTGAAAAAAAGGTAATTTACTGTTATCAGTGTAAAAATGAAAAAAAAAGAGAAAAAATACTGGTAACTGGAGCCTCAAAACTATTACTTGCATAGCTGACTTTAACAGGGGCTCATTTGCTTTTTAGGTTTTATTTGGCTTTTTACTGTCTTAACAGTGCCCAATATTGGTTACAGAATTAAACTATTTCCTTGCCAATGTTCTAGCTCTAGCCCTCTATTTTGATACTGGCTTTAATTCATCATCAAAGGGTCTGACAACATTGGAGTTTTCAGATGATCTTCAAGATCCTCTAGCTCAAATACAAGCAGTCTTCGACATCAACTTTCAAAAAATCTCACTTCTGAATACTAAAACTTCTGTACTGAAAAAAAAAGGAAAAAAGAAAAAACAAAACAGAAAAAAGACAAAGAAAATATTTATGACGTAATTATTTTAAGAAGTCCGTTTCTTAAAAGGAAGTTAAAAATGAGTCTAAACTATCACGTTCAGAATACTTAAGTTAGGAATGAGGGAGCAAGAGACATATTTACTTTTTGTTATATTCGCTTTCACATCACACGCTTTTTTTTCAGTTTGCCTAGTACATGCTCAGCTCTCCTATTCAGAATATCCATGAAAGCCAGACACTTTCATGACCTTGTTTCAGACCTTAGTACCTCTTCCTCTATTGCTCTACAGCTGAAAACTGTGGAAAATGGATTAGAGGACATGGATGAGAATTGCTCTGTGTCTAGAAGCAGCAATCTGGCAGTGAGAGAGAAAAGAAGCAGATTATTAGCAAGTAATCAAGAAAGAGATGGTAATCAGCAAGTTATTTTTATTGCTTTGAGTCTTGCTGTGATGCAGACATCTTGCATGGGATGCTGTCTTGATTTTCCATTCTCTGCAAGCAAACTGCAATACAACACACTCACAATCTACCTACAGGTAATACTATACTTCCTGTAACATCCTGGGCTTCAGAAATTCTGGAAAGGTAAGTTCTCCATTTTGTCAGTGATAGAACCAGCCAAAATCCTTTTGCTGTATCAAGTGACAAGAGCATCTCCTTACTGGAAGACAAACTCACAGCAAACATCCCTTAAAATAAGTTGTCTGGCAAGGACTGAAATCAACACCTTTATTTCTATGGACACCACAGATGTTTTCATATTATCTATCATACTACTTTGTTAGGAAAACCTGACAGAAGATGAGCCCAACTTTTATCCTTCAAACAAGTGTTGTCATTCAATTCTGAGAACTTAAAATAATTAGTTGTCCTGTCTGTTCTTGGAAAAGGCTATTACTAGGCTTTAATTGCCTTTTTCATTCCTCCTTCTCTTTTCTTAAAGATCAGTTAAGCCAAAAAAGTCAAGTCTTACGATTCATTCATTTTCCAAGGGCCAGTAATTATCAGATATCTTGGCATGGTCTCCAGATTTGTGCCTGTACTATATAGAATTACTCAGCAGTACTAGGGAGAAATCCATCTGGGCCTCAATCTATTTAGATAGCAGTGCACCAAGACTACACTTACATAGACATACATATATGTTTTCACATGCTGCCGTCCCCTGTTAAACCAGAGGAGCCATGGGGCTGGAGCCAGTGTGCCAACTCACACTGAGATCATGCAGATCAAACATGCTCTTAGAAGTTCAGCCTTCTATAGACATAGTTGTTATTGTAAGAGTTCCCTAATGAAATATTAACAGAGTTAAATAGATTATTATGAGGGTCAACGAAACCCTTCACGTTAAGCTATCAACCTGCTTCTCAAATACACTTTTCCCAAGTTCCTCTGAAGTGTACATCTCTTTTGACTGTTCCTATATAAAAGTTCCCATTACATTATTTAATTTTTCAGTACTACATTCCTTTTATTTTTACTTCTTATTGTTACTTAAAGTATATTTTTCCTCTCTTTCACAACCTGCCACTGTTGTTGGAGGACAAGGAATTTCACAGAAAATGGGACAAAGCCAGTCAGATTAAAAAATATAAACAGTTATTTAACAGAATGTCTAACAGTCAGTACTGAATCTATAATAATTACAGTACTCAAGTCACTAAAGATTGTTGCATCAGTACAGGTAATTTTAGCAAGTGAACATATGATCATGTGATCCAACTCTCAATGATGAAAATTTAAATCTGTCCCTTAACTTACCTTGGAATCGAAATTGGCCTATGGATAAAATTGTGATTAAGACTATCCTGATGTGTCTCTTGCCCTGTTAACAAGTTTCTGTACCCTTGCATACATCATTATGTGTATACACAGAGAAAGATTTTCTTTTTTTAGTCTGTAAAATGGGAGAATAAATACCTTCTCATCTCACATGGAACTGGGAATTTAGGGCTAGTTCTGTATTTTAAATTTGATTTGAGAATCATGGATTCTAGCCAAGTAAATGAAATTACTGTGAGTAGCCCATGTCAATGAGGTCCTTAAATTGCTGTCATCAGGCCTCTACTGATGACATATGTAGTTATATATACATAAAATGTGTCTCTCTATAAATAACAGAATGTACACAGATGACACAAGGTGGTTAAAAAAATCCAGCATCATCTTCTGACTTCTCTGTGTTTTTACAATGTACAATTATCCTTCTTTTTTATAAATCAGCTTCTTTTTGTGATCTAACACCAGTAAGTTATAGTATTTTTTATATGCTCTTGAAAAACAACCATTCATTTAGTTACTGTAAGTAACTGTTTCATGCCATATTCATCAAAAATACCCATTATCCAAGCTGCACTAGTTAATTTACACAGATGATGATAGACTAAATACGCTGTTGCTTCCTTTCCTATTAGCTAAATACACAGGATGTATGAGTTACTGATTATTTAAAGGAATGCGAAATGCTGGATAAGCTCGTGCAGTCTTGCTTCATTTCATGCAGAAATAATAAAACACACAGTTCTTAAAAGTTGCTAGCGAGTTAAATGTGGAGACTCCAACTTCACTCTTATTGAGACAAGTACAAATAACTGTTCTTTTGATTTTCTGTGAATGCACCAGTCTATGTTCCATTCAGGACTTATCAAGAGTAGCGAAAATATTAAAAAGAATTTCTAAATTTTACTTGTTAGTTTTTTCTTTTAATTTTTCTTTTGGAAAATTATACTAAAACCCTTCTTTTTTAAGGTATTTTTTAAATAAAATCTTTTTCTTTGTTAAATATTGGAGATTGACAGAAAAATATTATTTCAACAGAAGAAAAAAATGAAAGTGCTTATTTAAAGAATGTCAATACAAAACTCTTTTGCCTTTTTTTTTAATAGAAGCTCATGATTTCTTTTTGCTTAGTGCATCTGTAGAAAGCCTGCACTTATTCATCATTGCCTAATTCTAAACATACAACATGGGATTTAATAGGAGTACTGTGCCAGATGCTGTCCAAAGTCCCCATTTCATTGTTTTTAGCTAGTTTACTTAGCAAAAAAATCTCCCTTAACTACTTTCTCTCCTTTTTTTTTTTGTAAATTACAGGCTTATAATATTCTCCCACCTTTCAGGACTTTGAAATATAAATTACTTTTGCTTTGTCTGTAGAACATATATATGCAGGTTACTAGCCTGCAGCTAATATACTGTATTCATTTACTCTAGAGCAGTCAAAGGTCCACATACATACACCAGCAGTGGTTTGGAGCATTACAGCAGTAAATTAAAATCTTCATAAAACAGGAAAAGAAAAGCATGAATCTTCAATATTCATGCAGCTTCTTTGAGAATGTCTCTGGAAAATGTCCCTTCTGTATGTCCAGGTCATTGTCCATGCCTCAGTTCCTTCATCATTAAAAATCAAACACTAGGTGCCACCGTGCTACACTCAGCTGCAAGTTAAAAAGCCCAGTTTATCATTTTCATCTCTATTACTGTATTAAAATTTTATTCAATGCCTAAATATCTATCCAGAGGTTGTAAAAAGTTTCCTTCTGAGTCAATGTGATTTGACTTGTATGTAATATAGCTGAACTGAAATTCCCTGTCCTCCTGGAGACAACGGCCAGCAGTAATCAGATCCGGTGGTAACAGAGGTCTTCTCTTTGTGATTGACATGCCTCTCACCACATCCTTTAAAGCTTCCAGGTTATAAAATTACTTGGTTTTGAGGGTTTGGTTATGAAATTAAAGAAACAGCCTTCTTTTGTGTTTACTTATTTAGTCGGAGATGCTAACTAAGCTAGTTAGATAACCAGCTAACTAAGGCTAGGACTGTTGTTAACATATTCAGGATTAAGAAGGTCAAACAGTTTATGTATACATAAGTATACATATAAGTAGATATATAAAATTAAAAGCAATCTAAAGATCACTCTGGTATGAATGGAGAGGACATGCTTAACGGCCAATTAAGTGTACTTAGCTGTAATTTATTAAGGACAATGGAGAACAACCAATTATTGTTTTTTCAACTAGTTCTAATTACAATAACTAGGGATGGGGGGCAGGGAGGAAAGAGATAAAGGTCTCCAAGGACAGAGAGGGGAATATACCCAGATCTTATTGGCAAGTAAACATGTCAGAAACTAAGAATAACTATAGTAAAAAAAGCTGAAGCTCTAAATCTTTAATGAATAGGAACTTTTCAGCTGTAAAAAACTGATGGAAACAATACTGAATTGGAAATGACCTGATTTGTTCCATTACAGTCAGTAAACGTAACAGCTAAATGTTTCCATAGAGCCATTAACTCATCAAATGCACAAACTATTCATCGAAGTACACAGTAGTCCAGTCGACAGTTGCAAACACTTCAGATCTACAATACTGGTAAATTACTATTGCTATGGAAACTTTAATTTGCATTCTCCGTTTATTTTTATTTTAGGTTTATAATGTAAATAGCCTACAATATCATGTTGTATTGCACAATTAACTTAAAAGCAAAACAAAAAAAATTACTAACATGTTGTTTGCTACAGCAAGCTATGCAAGTATTAAGCTTCCATACACTTTTCCTTGGCAGCTGCCCACAAAATATTAGTTTTTCTCTTCTTTATGGGTTCTCCCTCTTAAAATGCTTATATTTCTCCCACTTAAAGGAAAAAAAAGGTAAGATTTACTTGGCAGTGCTAGGCTAATGGTTGGACTTGGTGATCTTAAAGGTCCTTTACAACCGAAATGATTCTATGATTCTATGATTTAGACAAATGAGAGAAATGGGAGGTATTTCTCTAAATATAGAAGAATCACAGGCTCATGTACACAGAAGAAATTGCCAGCTGGATTACTAACAGAGGCCCGAAAAAAAAAAAGAAAAAGCTATTCCACCTCAAAGGTAGAACGATGGGCATAATGGGACTCCAGAATCAGCGCAGAATGAAAATTTCTGAGTTTAGATTACCACAGATTTTCCCCATAGTTTATTCAGGAATATTTTTGATGATTTTCCATATTTCAACGTGAATTCAGATAACTTACAGGTAATGCACAGTAGCTCCACCAATATATGGCAGACCCAAATGTTCATACTAGATAGGTGTTTCCACCGTAAGATCCTCAAAGATATAACCTTGCTGTGCAGGTGAATAGATTGTAGAGTTAGAGATTGATGCTCCCAGGAAATATTTTTTTTTGTCCAGTGCACATGTTGCCTGCACATGCACTGGAAGCTGAGTGCTTCCAAGTGTGGATTTACCAGTCAGGAAGAGAAGCACTTGTGCGCTGCATACACGGTACCATGCATTGAACTAATGTCTTCTGTAACTCCCAGGTTTATTGCATGTGATTTTATAGAGCATTCAGCACTGTTTCCATCTGGGAATTCTCACAGGAAACATTCTAGCCTTAGCCTGTGCCAGTCGCTCTGTGGCATACATGCAAACCAAAATCTATCAAATTATGCCACTGCAGGGACAAACCCCTGCATCTCTTCATGCTTCCTTTCTCATTAATTAGGGCACAACCCTAATGCCCACTAAAATCCAAGCATAACTTAAGATGGTGGATCCTAATCACACAATCTGCTATAGCACAGTATCTTGCCACTTATGGACAGCTTGAGCCCATAGCAAAACAAGAAAAAAAAAAAATCACATGTCTCTGGTCCATGTTCCCAGCACTTTTGCTTTTGGCCTGAGGACAGACAAAGCTTGCTTTGGTGTCTCTGGCTTGGTCAATGACATCTTTTGATTCACAGTGAACTGGTTTCATTGCTTTCATGTTAACTAATCATTAATAAATGAAGAACAAGTAAATCTACTGCCATCATAGAGTGCTTAAATAAAATCATGGGATCAGATCTGAAAGTCTTATGTAAATCTTACAGTCTTCTTGCAGTTGTAAGAAAAGGCTTATTCATTCAGTTAAATCAGAGATACCACAACTGTGAAACTCTCATTTTATTGTGACATTTTGTTTTCCAGCCAAAACCAAGAAATCTACAACTTGTGAAACAGAAATTAAAATATTTTCCAGATCTTTGGTATTTTTGCTTTCTTTATTCTCATTGAAATTCACAGACTAGTAAGAATTCAGTTCAACCTAACTGCCTGCTACTTCTTCGCATCATTTCACAAGTTTCCTTAACCTGGAATATCATAAACAGGAAATGCCTTGCCACTCTCAGCTAAATGTGTTATCGTATCTGGAGGCAATGATGTTAGCAGATAACACATCGGAGCAGATGGCAGTTGGTGTTCAATGCAAACCACAGGTCAATATGGTATACTGTTAGTAGTCACAATAAATCATTAAGAGGAACTACCTACGACACTTCCAGGATGTGTGTTAGCCCTACATGGAATTTTTATATCACAATCCATAAATATCTTCTTAATTACATGCAAAGTGACAACATCATGTGCAATAATCTATAGCTGTTTGGGTTTTAACTAGAAATTACTGAAGGAACGGAAAAAAAATCTTTTCTGTTTTTTGCTGGTTTAACCTTTCAGGCTGAAATGCTTGACTTAGGCAATTAATTTTGACTGTTAAAATGAGTTCTTGACCTATGTGTGAAATGTACAGTTCATCTCTTAATTTCTGCATGAAAACTAATTAAATGCAAATTGATAAGCAAATTGCCAGTAATTCATATAAAAATCCTGTGTGTAAGTTCTTCCAAACATGCCATCCCATTTCTGTTGAAATTAAAAGGGTCTTTTAACACGAGGAAAAGAGATTCCTAGTTCTAATATTGTAAGACATGATGTTATTATAAAATAAAGCTTTGTTTGAGGAATAGAAAACACTCAATAGGTTCCTAGACTGAGGAGCTCAACTTCATCATTAACACAGTGCAAAACAGCCACTCTTCACCTAAATTAAGGGCTTTCCAGATACATATACTTGTGCTGTCTATTTAGCAATCAGTCTGTATGATCCCATATGTGTACTGTAGCCCAGTCTGGGTGGACTACTGTCACGGTTTAAAGCTGGGCCGGCTATTAAACCTGCGGCAGATACTCTCTGTTATCCCCCCCCTCCCCCCAGAGGGAAAGGGAAAGGGAAAAGGGAGAGAGACTTCTGGGTTGGAAAGTTAAAACAGTTTTAATAAACTATAATAATGAAAAAGAGTATAATAACAATAATAGAAATAATCAAATATATACAAATATATATACAAAACCAAGATTGAGCTCCCCTGAAATCAGCCACGTCCCCACCGGCACTGCAGGGCAGGCTCCGGGAAGGCCCAGGCTGAGCCTAGCGACGGTCGAGAGCTGGATTCAGGGATGCACGGATCGGGATCGGGGGCAGCAGGAAAACAGACGGAGTCCTCCTTGGACACCGGCCATAGCAGAAAGAGAGCGAGACCCTCGTGATCCCCCCGCTTTATACTGAGAATGACGTGTATGGGATGGAATACCCTCGTTGGTCAATTTTGGGTCACCTGCCCTGTCCGCTCCCCCCTGCAGCTGCGACCCCGCTTCGGCTCTTCACTCGTAAGCAGTGAGGAATTCAGCAGTGACCTTGGTTTCTCTCAAGAATAAGTACAGCAAGAGCCTTTCTGCACAACATCCCTACCGGTGCCTCAGTGATAACTACAAACTTCAAGCGTTATCAGTCCTGGAAGTGGACACTGTCTGCAAAAACATGCAGTTAGTTTCAGAAAGTGCAGTTACTTAGAGGAGACTTAGCTGAAAGGAAAAATCACTGAAAGGAAAATCGGCCTGGTTTAGGCCAAACCAGGACAACTACCTTTGCTCTGTGAGGGACATCCTGAATCTGCTTGACTCAAGGGGGTCAACAACCCTGTAACAGCTTAGATAGTCTTTGGCATGAGCTAAATATTGACTAAATATTTTTGATAACCATTTTTAATGGATAGAGAAGTTTCATCACTTTGGATTAGTTAAAAAATTCTGGCATACTACTTAAATAGTAGTTAATTATTACAGACATTTGTACTTCATTTATATTCTGAGATGCAGCCTCTACTCACAGGGCAAGTAAACTACTCCCAACCACCCTGGTGGCCCTCCTCTAGGTTTTCCCTAATTTGATGATGCCCTTCTCACTCTATCACAGAATCACAGAATCTCAGAATGTTAGGGATTGGAAGGGACCTCGAAAGATCATCTAGTCCAATCCCCCTGCCGGAGCAGGATTGCCTAGACCATATCACACAGGAACGCATCCAGGCGGGTTTTGAATGTCTCCAGAGAAGGAGACTCCACAACCTCTCTGGGCAGCCTGTTCCAGTGTTCAGTCACCCTCACCGTAAAGAAGTTTCTCCTCATATTTATGTGGAACCTCCTGTGTTCCAGCTTGCACCCATTGCCCCTTGTCCTGTCAAGGGATGTCACTGAGAAGAGCCTGGCTCCATCCTCATGACACTTGCCCTTTCCATATTTATAAACATTAATGAGGTCACCCCTCAGTCTCCTCTTCTCTAAGCTAAAGAGACCCAGCTCCCTCAGCCTCTCCTCAGAAGGGAGATGTTCCACCCCCTTAATCATCTTCGTGGCTCTGCGCTGGACTCTCTCTAGCAGTTCCCTGTCCTTCTTGAACCGAGGGGCCCAGAACTGGACACAATATTCCAGATGCGGCCTCACCAGGGCAGAGTAGAGGGGGAGGAGAACCTCTCTTGACCTGCTAACCACACCCCTTCTAATACACCCCAGGATGCCATTGGCCTTCTTGGCCACAAGGGCACATTGCTGGCTCATGGTCATCCTGTTGTCCACTAGGACCCCCAGGTCCTTTCCCCTATGCTGCTCTCCAACAGGTCTGCCCCCAACTTGTACTCATACATGGGGTTGTTCTTGCCCAGATGCAGGACTCTACACTTGCCCTTGTTATATTTCATTACATTTCTCCCCGCCCAACTCTCCAGCCTGTTCAGGTCTCTCTGAATGGCTGCGCAGCCTTCCGTTGTGTCAGCCACTCCTCCCAGTTTTGTGTCATCAGCGAACGTGCTGACAGTGCACTCTATTCCCTCATCCAAGTCATTAATGAATATATTGAATAGTACTGGTCCCAGCACTGACCCTTGAGGGACTCCGCTAGACACAGACCTCCAACTGGACTCTGTCCCATTGACCACCACACTCTGGCTTCTTTCCTTCAGCCAGTTCACAATCCACCTCACTACCCGATCATTCAGACCACACTTCCTCAGTTTAGCTGCGAGGATGCTGTGGGAGACCGTGTCAAACGCTTTACTGAAATCGAGATAGACCACATCTCTAGGTTCCTCTAGGTGAGGAACTGTACGCAGTACTCTGTATGTGGTCTGAAAAATGGAAGACAAAGGGGAATATTCAGTTTCTTGGCTACAGTCATTCCAGTACGCTGTTAACCTTCACTGCTGCAAGGGCACGCTGCTCACATCTGTTCAGATACCTATCACTTCCAGAGCTCCATGATTTTCCCAGACACCAAAGGAAGGAATGTCCTTCTATTAAAGGACCACCCTCTAATTTGCCAGATATTGTCCTTTTTCCTCTTTTAGAAGATGGGTGCAACAGTTACCTTTTCCATCCATCGAGCACCTTCCCCAATCTCCACAACCTTTCAATTACCATTGAGTAAAAACATCCCAGACGTTGCAAAGCAACAAAATTCCCATGAAAGCATGTCTGGCTGGCAGATGGGTGCCTCCATCTCCCACAGGAGGGAATCTCTGACCTCTATCACCCACCACTTCCTTCTGGAGCTCATGTTTGCAGAGTACTTTGAAAATCCTAGTCAGCATGTTAAAACTTCTAAGTAGATTTTTTTTTTAAAAAAAAGCCCTGAGCTATGGTTTAAAACTGTTGCTTTTGAAACTGAATTACAAAACCTACATTGACCATGAGAAAACGAGTTAGATCAAAACTAAGAGCCCTTTGCAAATTCAACTGTGTGTGTGCAAGGCTCTTCTACCACTTGAGTTAAATGTTAGCAACTACTTCAAAGACATTACTTTTATAATTTTCATTGAAAAGGTTTAACTAATTCTCACTTCAATGATTTCACAGTAAATAAAGGAAAAATCCCATTTCCCTGCTGTTTACCAATGCCTATGTGCTGTGACTAACTAATGTTTCTCTGCGTGTTTCATTTTCAAGTCATATTGAGTCCACAATGACTAGCTCTTCAGACTTCTATCATATTATCATTACCTATACCTTTTACTAAAAAACCTGTCAGGCTCATAACTTCAATGTACCACAAATTTTTACTTTATATTCTCCATAGCTGGTGTTGAATGGCTTGACTTCAATGGTCTGTAGAATCAGATTGAATTATCTTTTGGAGAACATTGTATCAATCAAATACAAACCCTTTATCTGCACAGGTTGCCCTAGTAAGATCTATGAGACTATTCATATTATTAAAGGAACTTATCCACAGATCCTGATATAAAATGAAAAACACCTATTTGATTGTATGCATTGTACTCAGTCACATTCTACAAATGCATAATCTAAAATAAATGGTGTCTATTAATTACTTGGCTTTATCTATTTTTTTCCCTCTTTTTCCCTCAATTTTTTTACAGTAATCCATGACTATAAAATCTCTTAACAAATGCAATTCTGGTTTCCCCCCATTCAGTTAATATATACTCAGTCACATTATCTAAACATTTCTAAACTTATAGGGTTATTCTTTATTTAAGCTGTAGGGTTTTCAAAATATAAATTTCCTTCACTACATGCATACATAAGGCCTCATTAATGACTGCCTTAAAAATAGTATTTTTTTTTTCCTCTGCTCAAACAAACCTTTCTGAAAGTGAATTCGTCCCATAGATAATGACAGGACATATTTTGTCTTCCATTTTTACATTTATCGCTCCCTCTCAAAAATAGCATGATACAAATATATTTAAATTGGAAGCAAAGAGAATGTACCTAAGAGAAACGAATCTTCTTAGCTCCATAAGGAAGCAAGTGCACCAGGAAATAAAACAAGAAAAAGAAGGAAATAAAAACCAAAACCAAAACAAACAAAAACCCCCACAAATTTTAGAATGTTGAAGATATATATTATATTTTTTCTTGGTGACAGTGCCTCAAAAATATTAAAACCATATATAACTAAAGAAGTAGACAGACTAAGAAGTATTCTGAAAAAAAACAAACTCTGATAGTTACAATTTCCCTGCTGCTTAGCCTTCTCAAGACATCTAGAGACATACCATCTGGAATACCTTGTAATCAATATATAGTGAGTTCAATTATTTTTCCAAATTAAGATTGTTCCCATGACTCCTGAGATTTCCAGAGGTAGTCGTTGTTCTAAGGTCACACTATAATACATAAGTAGAGTTTATATGGTCTACTTTCTTATTATTTTTCTTCATTTCATATTCTATTTAATGCTTGACATTCAGATTCAGAATATAGTTCTAAGACTTATTCCATTTTTATGGATGTCATCTCCTGCAAAAGAAGAGAAAGCTTCAGAAAGGAAATGTGTATTGGGTTAAATATTACATAAAAGATTGTATGTACCATTAAACGGTTTGACAGCTAAATAGGTAAATTTCACCAACTAAGAAATGGACTTCCAATTTGAAAACTTTCCCATTTGCCTTCATATCTGTCACAGCTAATGCTAATTATTTGTTACATGCACAAGTTTATGCAGATATTTCTATGGACTCTAAATTGATTGTGCATACACCACAAACAGTATGCTGCTTAGGCACTTTCCTGGAAATCATTATTACTTTTTTGCATCTCATTATTTTATTATTCTGAACCCATACATTTGGCCAAGATTTGCCTTTAGCTTAATTTTCTCCAGATCTGAAGTACAGATTTGAAAAGGATAATGAAGCAAAAATCACAGTTCTTCCAGAACCGTATGGAATAAGGCTGAGCCTTGCCTTCAGTGATTTTAGTCTTTTGTGATCCATTGACAGGATTAATTATCTACATGACAGGATTAATTATCACATCCATTGACAGGACAAGGGGCAATGGGTGCAAGCTGGAACACAGGAGGTTCCACATAATGATGAGGAAAAACTTCTTTACAATGAGGGTAACTGAACACTGGAACAGGCTGCCCAGAGAGGCTGAGGAGTCTCCTTCTCTGGAGGCATTCAAAACCCGCCTGGACGTGTTCGTGTGTGACATGATCTAGGTAACCCTGCTCCAGCAGGGGGATTGGACTAGATGACCTTTCAAGGTCCCTTCCAATCCCTAACATTGTGTGATTCTGTGATTCACAGAGACAAAAGACTCACACAATGACTACAGCTAGTGACTGATCAAAGTCCCAAATACATTGTGTTCTTGCGAAGACATAAATACATTCTCTGTTCTTGCTTTCTCTGAGGATAATGAGTACAACAGGACTGCTCATGTAGGTTAATGCAAGCATTTGCAGAGTTTCTTAGTGTTGTCTCATTGTGTTAACCCTGACAGCATATTCCCTTCTTTTACAGGACTACTTTTCCTGTTCATTATTGTAACAAACGTTCAAATTGAAAATATGGAGCACTTGGATTTGTATGTATACAATTTAGCAAACCTCTAAATTCTGTTGAACTATGAGGATGGGCTTTGGATCACTTCTTTTGCTCCAAGTCCCAGCTAAATTTGGTATCATACACAGTACGCTGCTTTCCTAAAATATCTCTGTCCAATAAGTAAAAGTGAGATATAATGTCAGAAAAAAAGTACATTTTTAACTGAAGAGGTTTTGTTCTGTAGCCCATAAGATGGGCTTAAACAAATAAATAGAAAGAAGAACTTGTGCTGAAGAGCCTTTTCAATTTGCTTCAGTTTAGCTAAAGTGGCAGTGGCAGCTATCTCTGTTCTCCTCCCAGTCTTGCTCTCTGTATGGCTTCTCTCTGCTGTTCAAAGGAACTCCACACTCTATACAAATTATTTCAGAAAAAGGAATATTAAGGTGCTAGCTGAAAGAAGTGCTTTCATGAAAAGCAGGAAGCTGCTTTGAGGAAAAAAACAAGGTCTTTGTTGACGGAACAGGACAAGGCAGGGGGCAGAGCAGCGCTGGTTTGAGTGGCAACAGAATGCACCAGAATTTTAGTATCACCCTAAAGCACTTACTAGTATTTCTGACTCAGCCTAAACTAATAGAAAATAAAAATTGATACAAACATTTCTTAGTCTTTTACTACATCAAGAACAATTGCTCACGTCACAAGATGTTTTGATGAAAAGAAAATTCAGCTTGTTCATTTCTCAGGACAAATTGTCTATTAATTTATTGTGAATGTTCGCTTGATTAAAAAAAAATCAGTTCCATGTCCTTCTTTAGTTCTCTTTAAATCATAAATCCAAATTCATGGCATTTCTCTCAAAGCAAGTGTAAAATTTGTGTATGAATATGTATCAGCTTGAAATACTAACTCCTCAGAATTTCTTTAAGTAAAACCAGATATTTCTGTAACTATAATTTACTTCAAGTATTACAGAACTTTTTCGTATACATTTTCAATAAGTAGCTTCTACATTATTATTTCTACCTATTTTTGTCCACTGCAAAATAATTAGAGATTGTAGTTCCTGCTGTTGCTTCACTTACTAACAGTTTGCTTCTGGCATACCTAAGGTTTTCAACAACATCCAGATTTCACTGTGCTGGGTGCTGTACATGCGCAATAATAAGACATCCTGAACTACCACGCTTACTCTAAACACAGGAAAAAGCTAAGAGGAGAATGGGAAAAGATTATTTTTAAGTTACAAAATAATATGGATAAACACAAATTACGCAAAATTAATTTGCAAAAGATTATGACTTTGAATTAATTGTTCTAATTTTGAAACAATAATGTTTTAAAGGGGATTTTTTCCTTCCGTGTTCACTTTCACTTCTCCATTAGAAAGCTACAAGACAAATTCAATAAAAATGCAATCAGAGAACAAAACCAAAACACTTACTTACTCTTTCCCTTTTTCCTCACTGAAAAATAAAAAGATAGAAAAGTACAATGCTCAAAGATAACTGAAAGACAGGACAAGGATGAGAAGTGGAAGGTAGAAGTGGGATTTGAAAGGAATGTTTTAAATCAATTTTCCGGAAGATAGAAAAGGGAGGGAAAAGCATGGAAAGAACACTTAAAATCTTCAGTTTGTCTCTGGTTGCTTTTTCCCACAAATATAGCTTCTTCTCTAAGATAAAAATAACCATGAGACACAAGGAATCGATAGAAAGACAGAGAATGCTGGCTCCTATTTTTTTCAGTTACCTATTCCCTGAACCAACGTATTTACCTCTCACATTTATCCCTAATATATGGCAAAAGTTATGTCCATAAGCTTCAGAAACATTTCTATTGACCCTGGGGGGAAACATCCAGTTGCCCATATTTCAGGATATGGTTTCACAGCCTGGCCTGAACTGAACAGCTTTTTCTTTCTCAAAGGAGAAAGTTTTGCTTTTCCCTTCCATCTGCACTACCCACACTCCTACAGCTTACTTAGAACAAGTGCTGGTGTTAATTTGATCACAAGATATACTGATTCACCTCATTAAAATGGCAAAAAAAAACCCCTAAATTTCCAGAAAAGAAAAAATAACGGGGGCTGCAGAGCAGGGGTTGGCCAGGTTAAAGAATTGAATCTGCTGCAATCATACAAAATGCTAAAGCCAGCACAAGGCAGGAGTAAATAATGCAGTTGACAGCAGGGACAAGTAGAAGAAGGAACCAAACAAAAGATGAATCAAACGAGCTGTTAAAAATGGAAAGAATTTTTTTTATTTCTGTTTTCTTTTCTGCTACTGCTAGCCAGTAATTTGGCACAAATGTAAAGAGAAATCAACACAAATTAAACTGAGCAAGTGTCGTCAACTCATATTAACTTTGAAGACTGTTGCTTCTATACCAGACTTAAGAAGGACTTGTTTGTTCTTTTTCCAGCTATACAGGCTATTCTAATAAAAGCTATTACCTCTACCTACAAGCCATGTCTTTTCTCCGTACAACTGACTGCTTGGTTTGGTGAGTATGACAGGACACCTAAGGCTGCCTGTAATATGCCAATGTATGGACAAGACATTAAAATTGCTATTTTTTGTTGATAATGTCAGAGTTTCACTTGAAGGCATTAAGTAAGACAGTGGCAGCAATGTCCTCCTTATGAGAGACGAAGCCTAAGAATCAGATTTTTTAGGATTAGGGACTGTGACAGTTTGCAGAGGCTAACCAGGTACTGCTTCGGACGTCTATGAAATGATGCACGTTACATTACCAGTGTCTTAGAGAACTCCAGGATGATTGCAGGTGGTTAAAACTTCAAGCTTCAATCCTGTCTGAAGTGTAGGAGAAGGCATTTGTCGGTGACTAAGAAAAAACAAACACGTGTAAAAAGTTTGAAGATGCAGCTGAGGTATGGGGTATGTTACAAATGTGGTGCTAGCTGGGAAACTACAATAAAAAAAAGTATGTCAAACAATTGCAGAAGTCTTAGCTAGCTGACAAGACCTGCCAGTCAAGCTTACCACAGGGAAACTGTTGGTACTTTTGTATGGGAGTGTGTGAGTAAAACTGAGTCTTGGTGTCAGGCAAAATAAACTGATGGCTCTGCTCTCATTGACAGGGACATAAGCCTCTCCGTAGAGGAACAGTGATAGTCTCAAGTCACCCCTAAAATTAATTATTTTAACCAACTATTCAACTTACCTATGTTGCCAAATTCATTTGATATGTACTCTGTACAGGAAAGGTCATGGAGAAGTGTGCCAGTGATGAATCCCATTGCTCTCCATCTATGGCAAAAGTGCAAAAAGGTTCCAAGTTCCTGACTATGGGAAGGCCAAAGGCCATTCTTGAAAACACATGAGAAATGTTTCATAAATGGATTCTCAAAGCATCACAGAGACAAACTCAGGAGAACAGAAGGAAACGTCGAGGTTGTTGACCTGGGAGAACAACAAAAAAAGTCTTCTATAACCCAGAGGGAGAGAAAGAAACAAAATGTTGCCAGATTCTGCATGGTTTTTTTCAAATATATAAAAAAGTTCTTTGCTCTGTTTGATTTGGTCATTTGTATCCATGCTATTTTGAAACTGCAAAATGCATCTCTATAATCTCAGGATTGCATTATTCACTCTTAGTTGAGCAAAAGATACTTGCTGGGGCCAGTGTTAACAGAAACTGAATTCCTCAAGCTTACGGGATAGCATTTTTCGTGACAGTTATAAAGTCTTTTTGCTTGCTCAAGTAGTATTGTTTGCTATTATACATCTACTACGTATTTGCCAAACCTGCTTTTAAAAATACCAAGTATTTGAGTTTTTACTGTTTCCCTTTAGAGACTGTTCCACGGTCTAATACATTTAGCTGTCAAGAAGTAAAAGACTAATTCTGAGTATTTTCAGTTTCAGGCTGAATCTTTTGTACAGTTCTACCTACTTTCATACACAAGCCTACATTAGCTACTTTTTATCCTGAAAATTTGTTTCAGAGTATTGGAAGTCTTAAATAATACATGAGCAACCCACATCAGGGACCAACTGGAAGTACTAAAGCTGGAACTGCTGACTGTTTCTAAATATTGTATAATCTTGAGAGAATGAGAGGAAACACATTTTCTTTCAAAGGCCTCTGCAGAGGAGACCTCTTAGTATGTGTCAGATTACATCTCTGACGTACCTCTGGGTGAGCCTCAACATGATTTAACTTCCTTCCAGAGCAGTATGTAGATGTAGATGTTTACTTTTTTTTAATCAAATTGTGTACAGGTTTTTTCATAAATTTCACTATAGTTTCTTTTTCAGTGTATTGTATATAACATAGATTAATATGTTGAGAGTTCTTTGGAAATGAAGTCCAGTCAACTTGAATGAATTGCTATTTCATATTTTGTTTTTCTCAATCTAAAAATAATAACCAAAATTTTATACATATATTCAACATGATCTTCCATAAGTCATCCTTTAAGTCATCCTTTAGACAGATGAAATACACAGATCAATTTTTCTTTTTTTGTTTTTGATCTATTTTAAATAACTTTGTTCATTCACTCTGTGCTTAGCTGTTTTGCCTTTTACAACTTGGCACCACCATTACCACCGACTCATAATCTGGTATTATGTCTTAAAACTCCACTGGTTTAATGTAATTTTTTTTTTAGTACACATATTTAAAAAGTGAACAAATTATTCTGTCATATGGTCCTTTCAACAAGTCAGGAAAAGATCATCAGAAAGTAAAGGGATTGATTTGTACCATTTGTACCATTTAATTTCTGTTTTGCCTTAACAGTTCATGGTTATTACAATCTAAAAAGATAATAAAAATTGAAGGCTACCTAACACATAGTACTGATAAAGTGGTATGTCACTGCCAGCTCTTTGGAGCCTTAGTGGCATGAGAAGTTTCAAATTTCTGATTTGATAGCAGCTAATCTACAAATGAATACATCCCATTCGATCAGACCCCAAGTTTTGGTTCATCATTTAGAAATAACGGTCTGCCATAAAGTTCAGTTTTGAGTTATCCAGAAGAAGGAGCTGACCCAACCTCAGAGGATGCAAGGAGGTCTATCAGACGATTAGCAGCTGACTCTGGTCATTGTCAGTTCAATAAAGTCAGTAAGTGAGGTTTTTGGTCCCTTTCTCCAAAGGTTCACCATTAAACTGCTCCTTGCTTAAAGCAATTATACTTTTCTGTGGGTAGTGAGATATCTATTCTCATACTTTAATTCAGCAACTTAAAGTTATTAAATGTATTTTTAAATACTTGAAATACTAATATTACATTAATCCTTTCAAGGATTTCTATCTTGTTCTAACTGCAGAGGAAATTGCCTTATTACTCTTTTGTGACTAAGCTGAACTTGTACCTTCCCAAAACTGTGGGTTTGGACCTATATCTCAGTATTAGGTTTAACTGGAGGAAACCTAAAATATTGCTATAAAAAGATCTGTCCTAGTACCCTGTGAACAATGGTAATTTAAATTCTTGACAGTAACTGATATTAAGGTTAACCACCTCCTCAGGAATTGCATTAAGCCTGAGGTTGATAGATATAACCAAAATCAATTTGAGTAAAGTAATTTAACAGGCAGCAGATGATATGCACAGATGGGATTTCCCAATTGTATCACTATGGGGATAGAGCTAGTGTTATGAAAAAAATAAATCATACCATTTCATAGCTGCTTTCCATAGGAACTCCCCTAAAGAACATTGGAACTGACAAGATTTTTGTTTCAATACATTTAATCAATGCTTTTTGACCTGGAGGGGGAAGAAAGGTAGAGAACCTTTCCAAACAAATCAGCATTTAATCCAACTTAATTTATACCCTTACTTTTGGACAGTAATATGTCCAAACCACAGATAAACAGAGAAAACATATTGATTTAGTTGCCGCCTTTGATTACTTTTTCAATCAACTTGTTCACCCTTGCCTCACACACTAATGAGCAACTGTTCCCCTTAAACTCCTAGCAGATCACCTATAAGTAAAATTAACATCTAAAATTACATAGTTTAGATGTAACAATAGAAAAATTATGTTCAAAATACAAATCCATATTTTATTCTAAGTGTATAAGTACATATACAGAAAAGTATACAATTCTCATTGACTTTCAGTGTTCTTGTTATGTAAGGGTGTAAGTGTAAATATGAACTGGGAATTTATATCATCAAAACCAAAATATAAAGGACATAATTATTTATGGTCATTATTTAAATAAATACAATTGCTTATATGAGGTAGCAACAGAAGATCAGGGTCCCAATGTACTTAGTATTCAATAAATACAGAAGAAAACACATGGCATATCCCCATTCCCCAGAAACAAGGATAAGAGCCCTCCTCATAACTTCCCAGTTTTGAGTATTTACGGTTTTGCCAGCATCAGTGTGTGTTTGTTTTTAAAATCACACATATAAGACAAGGATATTGAATACAACATCAGAATATATCCTAACAGAAAGACACACACGCATTCCTCCTTGCCCTGCTAGCTGAAACCTACACGTTCCCAAAAACTTACAATCTGGGGCTTCTTCACAGTGTAGGTCATGCTTGACCCCAGGCTTCACATAAGATGCTCCAGAGAACATGGCTGGAACTCACCCCAAGCCATAGTTGAGATTTATCTTTAAAACAGACTAATATTTGGTCAGCAACAGTTTGTTGGGGTTTTTTTTTTGAATCATTAACATACTCCAATTTACAACGATAATATTGAAAGTACATACCAAACCGTGGGAAAACTAGCTTACCATTACCATCAGACATCTATGGGCAGAAGTAGATTATTCATAACTTCTTGAGAAACAGCTGTTTTGTTGGTATTTCAGATAAGGTTACATTACTGTACCTGATTCAACCTTAAAATTCTGCAGAGTTGTATTTTCCCTCTATCTGAAGTAGTCTCAAATATTGAGACTGCTTTACATTATAAGTTATGCAATTGCTCTTTAAACATCCTAAAATCTTTATTATACCACCCTATGAACTATAGAGTTTGCTTTTCCACATCTTTCCCTACTCTGTACAGCAGGACAAGTTTGAATTTTTCAGTGATGGAATATATTGAGTCTGATTTGCAACTGAATTTCCCAGCTTTATGACAAATGGGGCTTCACTGAAATCAATGAGATACAATTGCAACTCAAAATTGTTCTTTGCTGGCACAGTGCCACTTAGAACAGGGAGGTATAGGCAGTAAATGACCTGTTTCTAGCTGTGCTCACCTATGAAAGGAAATAATATGGGTAAATAGAGCCCCCCCAGTGTACATAATTGTAAACTTGAACTGAAAATGCTGTGTATTATGCTTTACATGCTTGATTGTAAACTGCACCTGCTCAGGAACAAATGCAATTCTATTTAAAACAATGCCATGAGAATGGCAGGCTTTGGGAAAAACAAGTGGGTTAGACCCAACCCAGCTAAATCCACCCACATATTTGAGTCACTGTCCTAGCAGTTACAGCTAACTCTAGAACTCAAATCTCTCCCGTTCTCATTCTCTCACATGGAGCCAGAGGCTTCTTTTTTTAAAAGCCATAACACGCAGATTACCATTCAGTTTAATGACTAAAACAGGAATCTATCAAGTTAAATGTCAGTGTGTGGAGCATGTAATTGGAAGGTAATATCTATAAACACTTCATTTTATCACATTGCACCTTATTATGTTTCAGGTATAAAATGGAGGGGAAATAGAAGAAGAGTTAAGTACAAAGAAAAAAGGGATGAAAGTGATAATCAAACACAACAGAAGGACAATGAATTAGCAAATGTTCTCGCTGTACTGTCTTCATAACAAGAAGAGAAGACATGTTCCTTTGAGTGGGGGGTTCATTTTGCAGACCAAATGATGTTAGGGATATTCAGTAACGTTTTTGCGCAATGGCATTGAAACTGGCAGTAGTAACACACAGTACTGCACTGTGCCGTTTAGCTGGGTATGAACCTGAGTGCTAGCTTTTTGAAAACCTAACAAAGCTTCTTTTGGGCTCTTTACATTTCAATTTAACTCAATTGAAGTACTGACATATTCCAGTTTATCTGCCATCCTTTCTGCAAATGCGGGACCTTTAACAATAATGGTTATTGCATTTTCCCTGAGTAGTTGCTTAGAAAACATTAACATTTTCACTAATTTTGGTCTTTAATAACTACTGTATCAACCAAATACATTAGAATCCAGAACTGCTTTGAAAAAAACCCAAACAAAACCCCCAGTGAAATTCTGTGTGTGCTAAACATAAAAAAAAAGAAACAATGATGCTAGAAAATTTCCCCTCTCCCTTAGCTACCTCATAAAGAATTTAATGTACACAATTGAAAAATTGTTCCTCTGATCATTTTTCCCAAGGTAGTAATAAAAAAAAACCCACAAGATCTTTTTTAAATAAGCTGTGGAAAAGACACACATTAAGGACAAGATTGCAACACCCTTACTCACTCTGAATAGTAATGTTCATCGTAACTGGCTCCACTGTAGTCAAAGGGATTGCCTACAAAAAAAAAAAAAGCAGTTTCTATCTGAGGAAGAACAATCTAGATCTAGGAAAGTAATAAGATTATGTGGCTGAAAAAAAAAAAAATACAGATAAATACCATGATGACATTTACTATTTTCTACAAATTGAATCATGAAAAGCTTTCTATAGGCAACCAAAAAATATTGTGACCAAAACAGATATTTAGAGAAAAACATATATGACATATACTCATCTAAGACAACACAAACACTTTGTTTTGTTTTGTTGCGTCACAAAAGGAGCACCAAAGTATAACTACAGGGGGCGGGGTGGTGGGCAATCCAAAACACAGACACTTAGTCTTAATCTTTTAGTCTCAGCAGCCTCCACGTGACATCCCTTACAAGCCAACTTGTCTTCATTTTTAAAATTATGGTGTCTAAGGCATTGCTCAAACACGACTCCCTCTTGGACGACTCTGCGTTTGGTGCGTTCCTGTCAGTAAGATGCAGTAACCAGAAAGCTGATGCTGAGTACTGCCAACTCATTTCTTGTATGACAGAGCACTGTAATTCCTGACTGCAAGAATAAACGCGCAGTTCCCTGAAGTAGCTACATGGCTAGTAGTGACTAGAGGTATTTTAACTACACCCAGTCCATCAGATGCTTCTTACTTCCTCAGTCTGAAGGAATTGAGCTAATCCTAGAAACATATCAGAAAATATTTCTTTTTCTTTCTTTGATTTTTATAATTACTTTCACCTTTTAAAATGATCTAAAGTTTTCTAACACTTTGTGACTTGTTAACAGCTTCATGTAACATCCTGGCATTGAGAAACGCAGCCCTTGCTGATCTATGCTACAAACAGAAAAAGAAGAACCAGCCTAATAAATTCCAGCTACTCACACAACTGTATTGTCTTTCTGTCAGAATATTTTGTTATGTTTGTTCATAACAATCTCATAACATTGAAATTTTCATTGAGTTCCTTCTGGTTCTCTAATAACAGACTGCAAAGCCTGTCCTTGCAGCAAGCCCAAATGATATGCATATCAGTCTGAAAACATTTATTGACAGGGACAGATTATTTTTTAGAAAGCGATCTCTGTCTTATTAGCTAATCTCATTTCCTGTAGCTTTGTGCTCAGCCACGCTGATTATTGGTCATTGAGACAGTTCTTACAGACCCACAGGGGTAGGTTCAGAATCCAATCAGTTCTTGTAATGTCACGTTATATACTCAGATCAGCAGTGTTTATAGTCCCTTCCGATGTTTGTGCAACTAATGGCAGGGCTACTCCTGCTCTTAAATGTTCCCATTATGTCTCTTTAATAGATCAATGGCAATCCTTCAAAAAACCATGAACTTTTCCAACTGTAAAGAGAAAGTTGTTTCAAAGTCCAAATTTCTTTGATCCCTTCAGTACCTCACACAGAAGAGTTGATGGGTTTCTTTGCTCAAACTCATGGATTGGGAGTGGCACACAGGGTGTTCTTGTTGACTGTGTGCTAGAAACTCAGTGGAAAGAAATGCAGCGTACCAGCCCTACAAACTCATGCCCTCTTCAAGAGAAGGGCCCAGCTCAACCATTCAAATCCTGCTGAGGCTCTTGAAGCAGCATCACAGTGTAATTTCATTGTGATTAAAAAAAATTTAAAAAAAGGTGATTTCTATGTGACTATTTGCCAAATCATCTTTCAAACAACAATTTTGTCAGCACGATCCTGTCTTTGCTAAGTTTTGATTAGATGCATGTTTTCCCCTGACAACGAATTTCCTGTCATGCAAACAGTGAAAACAATGTTCCCCAGCTTTCAGAAGTGCCGAGAACTCTCTTTCATGGCATAATAATTTATATTAGGACAATTTAGAACTTTGTTATAAAAATCCATCATTCTTGCAACTGCTCTCAAACCATAATATTTGTTTCCAATACAAAAGGCTTCCTGAAACAGTCACAAGAGTACTAGTAACAGACAAATCCAAAACTGTTACCTTAATCTTTTAAAGGCATCCTTTCGTCTTGCACCCACATGTGCAGTGGTTTTGCAACATGGACAAATGCATACAGTCCATTTCTGTAACAAGTTCTACAAACTTCTTCATATCTAGTCTGTTTGAGAGTCTTCTTGTGCTGCCCAACCTCTGTCGTCTTTTATTTATTTTTTTAATGTGTATTAATGAAAAAGAGCTTCTCATAGATTGTTCCTTTTCCTGAAGCAGTTTACACTTCAAGGATTAACTTCAGGTTAGGAAACTGTTTATGATTAACAGTATGGTACTACAATGGGCCACTATTAGCAGTCTTTTTCCAAAACTGTAAAAATACCATGATCTGATAGGTTGCAACCAATGCTCTTTTTTTTTCTTTTTGTTTATTTTTTTTTTTAAATAACTGCAGCTTGCAAAAATAGTCAGAGAAAAAAAGTGTTTAACTTGTTCCCCATTTTAAACCTGTTAAGGCTTTGGCAGTTTGGATTCTCAGAGATTCCTGACCTGAAACCAGAATTTCATCATTCCATATATGGAACATATAATAGTTTCTGCTTTCCTGGACTCATTAAAGAAAGTTAGGGAAGTATATACTTCACCTTTTCAACAAAAAGGCAGCTTACTAAACAGTTAAGCTTAGGAGATAGGGAGGAAAGAGAAGGAAAGGAAGAAAGAAGGAATGGAAAAAAGTAAAGGAAGAAGGTAAGAAGGGAAAAGGAAAAAAGAGGAAGGAAAACAAGAAAGAAAGAAAGAAAGCGTGAAAGCATGAAAGAGAAGGAGAGAAAAAGGAAAGAAAAAGAAAAAGAGAGAAAGAGAAAGAGAGAAAGAGAGAAAGAGAAAGAGAGAAAGAGAGAAAGAGAGAAAGAGAGAAAGAAAGAAGAAAGGAAGAAAGGAAGAAAGAAAGAAAGGAAAATAAAGAAAGAAAAAAGAACGAAAGAAGGAAGGAAAGAAGTTAAAAAAGAAGGCAAGAAAGAAAGAAAAAGAAATTTCCATATCTCTGAAAGGGAAATGAACCCTAGTTAAGAGCAGGGTCAGGATGTCTTTAATTGCACCCATTAAAATACTTTGAAGAGGAGATCGCCTGTAAAAGCTGGAATACTTGACACCATGAGGAGGGCAGTCATGCAAGAAGCCTGAAGGTAAGAAGGTAAGTAAGTCAAATTACTGAAGCAGAGACTTTACATAACTTTAGTATAACTAGATTAAATTCATTTTTTTTTTAATTTCTTCTATTACAACTCTTATAAAGAACTGCTTTTTTTTTTTCTCCTTAGCCTGGTTTGGTTTAAGCTAATTGGGTAATAACAAAACATTCTTCACTGAAAGGTGCAACAGAGGTATGAGTAAAAGTTCAGAGTGCACCGGCACCCCAGCACATCTCGCACTGTAGCCAGAGGATGAGAGTGGCATCTCAATTGAATAATATGGGCTAGGAGAACAACGGGTACCATGGGCATCACAGAGGGCACAAGTGTCTTCCAGTGATTGCAGCAGGGACTGGAGAATCTCCAGCATGCAATAAGATACTCAGACATCCCACTGAACCTTGAAGATCCAAGAGGAGACTGTAATATGGTTTATCTTATCTGCTTAAATTTCCTTTCAAATATGAATTTTCAGCAGACCATGCTCTGTCTTTGCTCTTTCCACTTATGACCAATTGAATGGTTTTCTTTCATAGCTATTATTGACTATGTCATTAATATAGCAGGATCTAAAACCTTCAGTTTCTGCACTTGTCCAATATTTTTTAAGCTTACCAAGATGTCACTACATATTCCTATCATTATTATTCAACAATGAGAACTTAAATAAACAAATAATGACAGAAGGAAATTTCTTGGCCAACCTCTGCTCCTCCAGTTTTCGCTGCTGTAAGATTTTTCAAAAGCTAATAATGTTCAGGTCTGGCTGACTCTATGGTTTTAACAGTCCATTTTGTGGATATATTTTAAACACTTACCAACTCTCAACTATTATGTTTCCATTATTGCTACACTCCTTCGTTCCACAAATTGAATTTAACATGATTTGTCTACTCACTCAAAAAGCCAAAATAATTTTCTGTCAGAGGACTGTATTTCTAAGGTTTGTAGCTCAGTAAATTTCACAACTCAGAGTGACCTAATCTTATTTTCAATTAATTTCAAATGCAATTCCAGTTCTATCTAAATATTTTAAATTGATTCACTGCAAATTGAACCTGCTCCATCAATGTCTTAGTTTACAAAAAAATAGATAACTGTTGCAAAAAACCCAATCCTATGCAAATTCTTTGGGTGGTCCAAATGTAAAACCAAGTAGCTCTTTTTCCATGAAGATCTGTGACTGTCAGATTTTTAAATTCTGTAAATCTTTCCTGCTGCTCATCTTTGTTAGCTATTTGGACTGTTTTCTTTGGAGAAAACCTTTTCTAAATGGCAGTTAGGTTGCTGGCCACCTATTCTATCTGCCTGTTTTACTCTAAAGTTTTTCAGTTGTGCTTCCCTGGACAGCTAGAGAACATGTTTACAGTGGACAAGAATTTTCAAGATTTTCTTTTTCTTAAAGAAAATATATCTCCAATCTCACTGGAACACCAAGTCAAACAAGATACCTCATGAAAATGGAGAATCCATCCAATAGGACAGATGAGACAAAGTGTAGAAGAGTTTTGCCTACAACATCTCTCCAGTCCTGCTCTCAATCTAGCAACTTTCAGTGGTTTTCAGAAGTTGCAAAAAAACATACACACTTCATCTGAGTGTGGAAAAGCCTCATCGTTAGGAAAAGCCTCTTGACCACTGTCTTGAGTTTGACAACTCATCTGCTCCCTCCTTCTGTATCACCCTGTGTGTTTTCTTTCATTCCTCTCATCCATAACACTGTACAGTAAAAGCTTCCCACCCAAGCCTACCCTGCCGGCTTCACTGGCTCTTTGGGATGGTGCTCCCTGGCACGCTACCCTGGGATTTGCGTTGAACCATTCTGCTCCAGCCTGGACAAGGTAAATAGGCAAACTAGATTTTCTGGCCACACAGAGAAATTTCTTTGACAAAGCACGAAATACATATCCAGTAAACAGATAAAGCAGATGCCATTCATCATACTGTTCCAGCAAAGACTTTATTGCATCTCTTCTTGCCTTTTTTTTTTTTCAGGCGGGGGAACTGTCAGATTGCCTTTAATTCCATTTGGTCTCCATTTGGATATTTTTTAGCTTCTTTTGCCCATTTTAGATTTCCCCAGGCATTTTCCCTGAATCACTTACCTATTTTGGTTCAGCACTTGCTTCCAGGTCTGGTTTTTTAAAAGAAGTCCAATCAGTGACACTTTTGTTATCCCTTTGTTGAGCTAAATAGGTAGAAAAAATTCACAAAACATAAACTGTTTCCATTCAGAAAAGAAACTGATGGTAGAATCAGTGTACTACTTTGGTGTAATCCTATTTTTTTCTTCTACAGGATGTACAAAGTCTTCCTCCCTAGAGTTGGAAAGTTGGAACTATTAGCGTTCAACAGAAACACTCTCTTTCTTTAGCTTTTCCTCAATGGCAGATACATTACTATGTTTTTATGTCATGCTTTGTTACTTCCTTCTTTTATACTCTTGGGGATTTTCTCTCTCTAAGGATGCAACTGAGTGACAGATATGAGCCAGTCGCTGCTACAGGAGGTGGCTGTGGACACCCAGCCTTTCTCCTTGGCTTCTGCCTGCGTACCCATCTGTGCAGCTTACAGCCCTCTTTTGCCATGTTTCTGGCTCTTCCTGGAAGTGCCCTCTTGGCTGATTTTAGCCTGTAAAAGAGCTGAAAACTACTCTCTTCTTTATCATGTTAATTTTCTGTTAATTTATCAAACAATCTGTTCAGCCTGTCTGATAAGTGGATGCAGAGAGGGACCACAGGGATGGGGGTGGGAGCAGTAGAACCATCACACTTTGGTGGCAGTTGGATATTACATTAGCCATTTTGTTGATCTGTATCTGTACACGTGCAGCTTTTCAGTAAAACAATATTCACAATCTCTATACCTACTTTATTTACATTTCTGTAAGATAACCTCACATTTGTGTCCATTCTGGGTGCTGACATGCAGGAATGTTTGAGCTGTGGGCTCTTCCTGTTTTATTATGGGAGGTAATTATGAGGGAACTTAAAAGGCTCTTAAAATTAAAACTCTTTTAAATGAAGGGCAAAGGCTTCATTCACACACCTCATTCAGTGCACATTAATATATCCAAAATTTTCTGTGCTCCGACTGATGCAGCCAATAGCAGGCATAAGTTACAAATCTTTGTTGATAACAACCCACCACCACCACCAAAGGCATTAAAAATATTAAAATAGTACCCCAAAAAAAGCATGGAAATAAATATACGCTGCCAAAAAATAGATAACAGTGAAGAAACAAAGTGGTATTTCGTGGCAGTATAAAAGATGATTTGCAGAATTCTCTACTTGGACACAATATGAGACATAGTGCCTCTCCCATTTATTTCCACAGGGAATATTTTATCTCTGACCATGTTTTGGATGTGATCCCTTGTCTTTTATTCATTTTTGGACCATATTACTCCCTCCTTGTTGTTGTTATTTTCTTTGAATGCTACTGTTTTTCTTCTTCTGCCAGCTTTAGCTCTAGCTTGATGCTAAAATTTCACTGTTTGTTTCTTTCTGTTTAGCAATTAAATACAGCATTTAGCTAATGTATTTGTGCCAGAGATAGGTGGAGAAGGCTAGCTACAGGCTGCTTTTTTGTTCCCTGAACTCCTGACAAACCAAGGGCTCATCTGTGTGCTTTTGAGCTGTGTGGTGTTATGCCATTATGTATAAAACAATACACAAATAGAATTTTGTTGTTGTTGTTTTACATTCTGTATTTTGTTTTCCTCATTTTTTGCCTCTTAAAAACAGGTAGAATAGCTGGACTTGTTGCTAGCACTGCTTTCTTCTCCTTTAATAGGTGATATCTTTCATGACATAGATTTAGCAATGGAAGCACCACGTTAGGAATACAGTCATAGAAGGAATACAAGTTCCCTATACAAAAAGTAGAGAGAAACAGGCAGATTTAAAAGATGATTCAACCCATTTACAATTACTCTTGTCCTGAGAGATATTTACTTCTCTCAATTGGATATTCAAGGAGATTTGAGCAATTACACTCTCAATTAGGCACTTCTTTTAAAGTTAGCTGGGTTAATCTGTATTTAAGCACTGTTAGAGACAAGATGCATTTTTGCCTGTTCCTTTGCTAAACAAAGTAAAACTTTTGTTTTACAATTATGTGTTCAAATCTTGTCCAATGGTGGTCTGTTCTGTAAAGAAAGTAACTTATTTACTGTCTCCTAAAAGAAGAACTCATTCTCAGCATATGGAAGATGAAGTTTCCTTCATAATAATCACGTCAGGTAGTTTCTGTTCCATATCAGGAGTATGCCATTCCATTTTCTGTTAATTTAACTAGCTTCCATGATGTACAGAGTTTTAGCAATTCTGAATTTGTTTTCACATTTACAGATTGATTGATACTTACGTATTTGGCAGAATATTTTGGCAGAATATTATCCGAGTAACATACTCAGCTGTTTGGAACACTATTCATGTAGCACTAACTTGAAAAATTTTCCATCTGTGGATTTCAAAGTATTTCCTAGATATTAGTTAATTATATTTCTTTATACCTCTGTGAAAAATCATTCCCATTTTACAGCTGAGGAAACTCAGGCCCAGATCATTACAAAAAACTTACAGAAACATATTCAAGTATTCTGACTTTTAAAATATGTGACTTAGAAATAACAGGATTTTATTTTTTTTCCCTCCATTAAGCAAGAAAGCAGCAACTGATAGCAACTCAATGAAAATAAATTTAACTATTCCAATACATTTTATTTATGGTCTCTATCTGATGTTAGAATAATTTGTATCTTATTATCTGGCTCTTACTACTGGAAATAGAACCCCTTGGCTAATGGTGTCTTTAAAAACATCTGAAGTTATAACATTTTCCATCACTCCTTCTAGGCAGTCCTAATGATCTGTCATGTAATTATCATAGAAGAGTAAGAGCTGAGTACTAATCAATATCAGTAGATAGATGGAAGCCCAAATGGGAAAACAGAGGAAGAGGTTGCTGTCTGACCCACTGGGTTTGTTTTTTTCTTTAAATTAGAAGTATATTGTCAGAATGTTTGACTGATTTATCTTCCTTTTAAACGTGGAAAAGGACATTATATTGAAAGTTTAAACACTGTTAGCCCACGGGGAGTTTTAGTAATGCGATGAGAAGAACACACTGGCTATGTGAAACTTTGAACTATGCTGGTGCAGACTACAGACACAGTTCCTTTAATCTAAACTAAATTGACTTTGCTGATGAGAAAGTCATCCTTCCCTCACTCCAGTTGTCTTCCTTGTGCATACACAAGGATTCAGCATCGAGACAGCTCTGGGAACTGACAGTCCTGGGGCCAACAACAAACTTTTTCTGTGTGGGGCCGGAACTCTGCCAGAGTAGCTCCCTGATTTTGTAACGGTCTTGCAAATGCTAGCACCAGCAAAAGCGAAGTGCTGGTAATTGTGGTGCAGGCAGGGGAGGACAAACACCACTTTCGGAGGAGAAAAGCTAACCATCATTTTCTCATTAAATACCTTAAAGAAGAAAGCATTCACAATTCAGTCTAACACTTTCACAAAGCAAACTTCACATTTAATCATCCAGAGTACACATACATACTCAGCATAAATTGGGCCACACTGTACTCTATCATTTGCTTTCCTGGGTGGGGATAAATGCATGTAATCCTCTGGCTCAGAAGCTGGTATCATCTAAAACAGCTCAGCTATGAACATTGTTGCTCTGCACTCGGGATTTCATAAGGACTCTGGTCAAATGCCAAAGGCAAGTTAGTCCCCTTCTAAGTTCAGTGACTAGGTCAAATGAGCCTATATGTAAAGTACAGAAGGAAAGACCCTTTCCGACCTGGCATTGCAGAAAGCTGTCTAGGATTTTAAGCACTGTTTGAATCCACGGATGAATATTGGTACCGGTAACAATCCTAACAGCAGCCACCTTCTTGATGATGATGTTCCTTGAGGAGCATCTGCTCCTCAAAGGCTATATGGAATTTTGCTAATTCCTGTGATATCAACTGTATCCTTGTATTGCACATAATGCTCTAGCATCCATCTTACATCAAAGATGTTCCATACTTTCTAGAAATTGCAACAGGTTCCTAAATATGTATAGATACTAAATGAGATCTTTAAAGATATAGATAAGATTGTGAATTTCAAGAATGATGCATTCCCTGTTATGTCAGAGGTGACACAAGAAAAAAGCACTTCTTGAAAGGAATCTATGGGATTAAATGTTCAGAAAGGATTTTTTCAAGAGGAAAAAACATACATTTATCAGTGAATAACTGTGTGATAACTATTCTAGCACTAACATAAAAGACTGGATTTCTTCAGAAATAGTTCATAGAAGTAGTTTCTCCTCTGAATATGGAGTAAAGAACCAATTCTTTAATGAATTAATTCAATTTTGTATAACCTTTTGCAGCAAGGTAATATCACTGTTATCTTCCTTGCCCTTTATCTCATTTACTACCCCTCTTCAAACAAGTACTGAGTAGATACTGCTGTTTTACAGCATTTTACATTAAAACTTAGCACAGATGGAAATGACTTTAAAAGCTTCAGGGCAGTGGGGTATAATTTTCACAGCATCTAGGGATCTGTCTTCATTAGAGAAACGAAAATATCTAACAAATACAGTTGTCTTAGTGCAAATCCCAATTTATAACAGGTTAGCAAGCATATATTGCAAACTAGTACTATTCCAAGTAAAATAGAGTGACTTTATGTAATGTGGCCAACTTTATAACAACATTGCAAGCCAGCTCTCCCCCCATTTAAACTGCTGTAACTCTGCTGTAGCTTCATTACAGTTGTAATAAAAGTCTTAATACGTATAGATCTTAGAGCAGTTACAGGTTTTTTTGACAACACATACCAAGTCAGACTAGGGCTGTTCAGAGCAGACACTGAGTGAGATTCACTTCACCTAACTTTGGTGCATAAAACTAATCAATAGAGAGAAATGCTCACTTTCTGGTCAAATCTGTCCTAAATGCTTAATTTAGGGTGAAATTAATTACTTTTTGGATCTTCCTGGCTTTTTATAGTAACAATCAAAGAAGCCTGAGGTAGACAGTTTTGACAAGGGATGACTACCCTTAGAGACCTTAGAAATGATCTTAGAAATCTAGTTTAGCCAGATGAAACCCAACCATTATCCCTATGCAGCCACCTCTGATTTATATATATATTTTTAAATAATATATATTTTTATAATTACTGATTAACACTTTGTCACAGTAATTCCCAGATCTAACACCTCTAAGCAATATAAATGCCAAAGATGGTGGTGGCAAACACAGTTTGATGTTTTTGTTACACAACTCATTAATTCCAGAGACAAAGAAAGGTGACAAGGTCTCAGTACTGACGGAAGAAGCCTGAGACTTGCAAGTTATCCTAAAGGTCTGATCTAGCAACTGGAAATCACCAAAGCACAGCAGGCTTCCAAATACATTTCCCTTAGGCTACAGACAAAGAAAGGCTGTGTAGTAAGAGCTGCACCACACCTGGGTATTTGTACCACCCTAAACCATGAAGAAAGTAGTCTCTTGAGTCATCAGAGGAAGAAATGAGACAGTGGGAAGAACTGGCATCTGGTAGTTATCTGTCTCTATTCTAGAACAGGGGTTGGACATTTCCTTTATCTTACTCTTTTTTACCCTCAAACTTGCTCTCCAATAAATTTATACCATGAGAAATATCCTCCAGATGTATGCTACAGCACAGGGGCCATGTGTATGACATACCTGTACTATTACAGCCTTGTAGGTTCATACAAAGGGCTTCATTGCTCTGCCTTAAATGCACATCTTTCTTTACCATCAAGGGCAAGATTTCATTAAGGGGTACTTTGATGTTTTCTTCCTATTAGCAGCAGCAAGAGCATAGCATTAACTCCTAATGGCAAGTATGGTGTTGCTAATGCATTACATTAGAGTTTTAAGGAGTTGAAGAAAGGAGGAGTATTGCATGAAGCGTATTCAGATTGCTGACCAAACACCAACACCTTCTGCAGAAATATACCACTGCAGATACATTACACCCTTTCTCTTTCCATAGCAGATCAAGGATTTCACCACAGAGCTCAGCTCCAATATCGTTTGCACTTGCAGTACATTGTGGCTGAACACCACAAACAGGCTCCAGAAGTCTGAGTATACCACAGTAACTCATTATATTCAACAGTTTCCGAAACTGCTACCATTCAAAGGGAGGTTTTGCATTCTAGCAAGCTGAGAGGGACCCTGGAGTTCCACCTTTTTCCCTTCTTCCTGCACTAACTTCCCTGCTTCACCACTGTTTTGTCCACAGAAAGTTGTACAGCTCTCCCTATGCTATTTATGCTTTACCCTGAACAGCTCAGCTCCTCCACTGGTCTTTTAACCTTCAGGTTTTTATCTCAAGGAAACCAGCTAGCAAACTTCTCTACTGCACTTTTAACTCTCATTTATCTGCAGCCTTTATCTGTTTGCTACAGTGAAATCAACCAGCGTTTTTTCTACTCTTTTCCTTGCCTGAGTCATCTTAAAATCTGTAGAGTCAACAGTCAGGTCCTCTTTCACCATCTCAAAGGAAATGCCCACAGCTTTTCCACTATCAGCATCCACCAATGCCCAGCTATCTTGCTCTGTGCCTTCCCTTTCCATGTTTATTAATCTCAGGTACCACCCATTCCTTCTAATCAGATCCAAAAGTCAAACAATACTAGTTCAACACAAGGTTTTTAGACACATCCTTTTCAAGAGGGCAGACACACAGAGATGAGAAATCTAGCCCTAAACCCACACTACTTTTTCCTGAGGCAAAGTATACAACTAACATATAAATTTGCAGACAAGTTACCATAAAACTGCCATTTCAGCCACCTTTCACTGCCTCCTCCCATTCTTTCTTATGGCCATACTTCACAGCTGGTTGACCTCCCCAGCTGCAGAGCTTATCCTCAGTGTCCTCATGATCATGCCACCAGATCATCTCTTCACTTAACAAAAGTGAGGGAAAAACATTTGAGCAATTCCTCAGGAATCCATACCAGAAGTTTCAGGGGAAGATAAACGATGAATAAACCTTCTGGGTTGATTTACTGCTCTGTCAGATTCTGCTGAAAAGAGTGAAGCTGAAAATCTTCAAATAAAGTATCAGTATTTATTTTTCTTTTTATAGATAAAAAAATCAAACTCACTCATGTATAGAAAAAAGGATAACTCAATTGGGTTAGTATAGTTGAATTCAAATAGTGTCTCAGTTCTTTTATTTTTCAGTAGGTGCACACAGTATTTTCTAAAAGCTCACATACAAATATATAAGCGCCAGATTTCTATATGATGGTGCATTGCTATCATGAAACCCCTGAGTTTCTATTAAATGTTTTCAAGACAATACAGTCTATCTTTTTATTATAGTATGCTAGAACAGAAAAAGAATAGCCAGGATTAAAATGTATGGACAAGGGGAAAATACAATATTACTATTTTTGACTGAGATGCCTTGAAACATGTCTATTTTAATGCCCTGCTTATATGAACTGCTGTAAGAAAGATACTGTCTCTCCTGACAGATTACAGAATCACAGAATCACAGAATTAGTTCTTGCTGTTTTCTTTAGTCATCACAACAACATCACTACCTCTAATAAATTGTAAGTCATTTTCCATATCAGTATTAATCACAGTTTTGGAATATTATTTTTTGCTATGTTCTATTTAAATTAGTGATCAAAACAGAAAATTTGATGAGTCGATATGGAATTTTGAAGTCATGATACGGGAATGTAAAAGCCCCATTTCTTACAGTAATGTTTGTGAAAATTACTAATATACTTGGGAAAGACTTATACAGGTTACCTTGATATAAAAGTCCATGTTACCATTGGTTATAGGTAAGTATTTAAGTATCTCATGTACTGTAACTGATGGTTTTATTGAACTCATTTGCTTCTTCCAATTTTATACCTATTTTCTTCATTATTTATTGTGTTACACTTACCAACCCCCAAGAAAATATTCAAGCGAAAAGAAAGAGTAATTTCACTTTAAATACCTCTGGAGACTGCCAAATTCAATGTTTAAAAGTACAGCAACAGAATGACAATATTTCTTGCAATATATTGCCATCTAGAGGAAAAAATGTAAGTTGCTGCAAAATACGAGGGTTTGGGTGTTATTTATAATTGCTATGTTTTACTGTGAAAAACATACATTGTGTTTTCTAGGCAAAGTGATGTGCCATATTCACAAAATCAGATGGACATAAATGCATAAGCACAAAACATGAAATAACACATATGCATGCATATGTTGAATACTATACATGATCCAATCATATATATATCAGCCAAACGAATGTTATTGGAGTTTTCAGTCTGTTGCAACAAGTAAAAGAAAAGGGTCTCTAAAACCTGTAACTGAATTTCTAATTAAGGCTAAGTAGCACTCTTTACAGATAGTGGCACCGAAACTACAAAACTTACTGATTAGACGAATGGAAATAAGTGAGATGCACTGCAGGATAGCTGTGTAGCTACATAGTTGATTGTACCTGGAAATAAATGGGATATACAAGTTCAACAGAAAATAATGAAGGTATTAGGTATGTTGAGTTCTGACTCTCATGTAACATAGAATAGAAATATACAGTATATAGTACTGAAGCAGTTTACAAACTGAATTTATCTGGACTATCAAGGCCTCAAAACTAAATTATATATTTAAGTACTTTGCTGAACTGGGACCTCTATTTTCAATGTTGTTCTTGATTATAAATGTGACTACCTTAAGTATAATTAGATATGAACTAATGGTAAAAGAATTATTCTGTTTCATCTACAATTCCTTGTATTAAAGGCTTCTAGTTATTGTTTTAAATGATTGAAAAATATGTTCAAGTATAACAGAGTGTGTTAGCAAAACAGCAAATTGAGTCTAAAAACCCCTGAATCAGTATGAGGTCAATTACTGCAATCATCTAACTCACGTGTAGCAAACTCCATCACAAGAACTCCTTATCACAGATTTGTAAGTGCAGTTAAATACAGGCTGATCTGTACGTGCAAAGCAGTGATCTTACTTTTTCAAAAACATGGCCAAAAATGTGAGTATTAACTATCTCAAAGCAGCATGAATTTTAATTGCTTCTATATAAATTAAAAAAAAAAATGCAGACACTAGCATTTAACCTCATGAGGTTCCACAGGGGGAAGGGCGAAGTCCTGCACCTGGGGAGGAACAACCCCAGGCACCAGAACATGCTGGTGGCTAACCAGCTGGAAAGTAGCTTGGCAGAGAAGGACCTGGGGGTCCTGCTGGGCACCAAGTTGAACATGACCCAGCTATGTGTCCTTGAGGCAAAGAAGGCAAATGGTATCCTGGGCTGCATTAGGAGGAACGTTGCTGGCAGGTTGAGGGAGGTGATCCTTTTCTTCTACCCAGCACTGGTGAGGCCACACCTGGAGTAGTGTGTTCAGTTCTGGGCTCCCCAGTACAAGAGAGACATGGACATACTGGACAGAGTCCAGCAAAGGCCTACAAAGTAGATGATGAAGGGATTGACGCATCCCTCCTATCAGGAAAGGTTGAGAGAGCTGGAACTGTTTGGTCTGGAAAAGAGAAGACTCAGGGGGATCTCATCAATGTGTACAAATATCTGAAGGGAGGGTGCAAAGAGGAGGGAGACAGGCTTTTTTCAGTGGTGCCCAGTGACAGGACCAGAGGCAATGGGCACAACCTGAAACACAGGAAGATCCCTCTGAACATCAGGAAACACTTTTTCACTGCGAGGGTGACTGAGCACTGGCACAGGTTGCCCAGGGAGGTTGTAAAGTCTCCCTCCTTGGAAATATTCAAAAGCCTTCTGGACACGGTCCTGGGTAATCTGCTCTAGGTGACCCTGCTTGAACAGGGAGATTGGACCAGATGGTGTCCAGAGGTCCCTTTCAACCTCAGCCATTCTGTGATTCTGCGATATGAATATGCATAGTTGGCATTCTGTCACTTCAAGAAGGGAAATATATATATATATTGACAACCAGTGCAGACAGTGGGGGAAACCTCAATCTCCACTGCTTTTTATTATTGTCTTAGTACCTCTCTCAGGGGAGATGGAGAACTCACTAATTTTCACTTCTGGTTTTCTTCTGAGACATACCTTATAAACTTATTAAACTCTTTTTCACTGAGGCAAAGCGATACAAGCACATAATTTTATATTTTGTCAGGAAATAAAGCAAATCATGCATTCACAGCAAGGAGTTTGGTCGTAGGCCACCTTGCTTCTGAAAAACACAAGTGATAAGAACAAGTCTTTTGTGTGTTGCTTCCTTGAATTTGAAGATATTTGACTTCCAAAATTAAAAAACAGGCCACAAAGAAGTGTGGATCTGGCTAGTTTAGCAAGAGACTAACTAACTGAATTATTTTTCTATTAAAACACTTAGACTTTTTTAAAAAAAAGGAAAAGAAAAACTTTCCTTTGTTGACATGAGTATTGTATTTGGATGGCTTCTGGAAACTGGCCTCTCTGTGACAGAGACTTCAAGAACTTTGTCAGCATCTGTTTGCAGTAAATATTAATGTTAGTAATGGAAAATAATTTAATGATAAAGATCTAATAGTATTCTGTTTTCACTTTTAATTAAAAGTCAGGTAAAGTCAAGTCTTATATTTAATTTTCTAAAAATATCTCAAAAAAAGATATTTAATGGGCATTTTCAGTGAACAAAAACTGTAGCTAGTAGTATAGCTAGCTGAAAAAGTGCGGGTGAGAAAAAAAAATTAAAGCAAATATAAAGTCTAAATGTTTACTGATTTCTTGTATTATTACTAAATTAAGTGAATAATAAAGTAATAAAGTTTAAGATAGAAGACAGTAAATAATATACTTCAAGAAAATATCATAAAGAAGAGACAAATGAAACCGGAAAACTATTTTTAGACAATACGCAGAGACGTACTGGCTGGTGATTAATATGTATTTTAATACAAACAGGCAGTCTATGAGACTAACAAAAGGCACAATTTATCTGAAATAGGTTATTCTAATTGTTAGATTTTGTGTATATTTATTATTAGATATATTAGATACAGCTTCTGTTACAGTTCTGTGAACATGAACGAACACAATACCCACTTAAACAAGAGGACAAGAAAGTGCACTTTTATAAATGATTAATATTGGTTTGTTATCTTGCCTACGTGTGCTTTGGCATTGCTCGGAGCTAGCTTAAACATGCCCTGACAGCAGTTTTGAAAATACCGGAATTGCCACATTTTGTGATTCTTTATAATTTTCCATAATATTGTCGCTTTGTTTAGAAAATATATATTGTACGCACATTTTATTTATTCTTCTGTTGTTATTACCATATAGAACTTACAGCGGTATCTAAAGTGAAGGGAAGTGCACTCATGGTGTGCTCTGCAGTCCTGATCCTCCACCCTCCAGATCAGGATGCCTGCTGGAGAGCATTGCCAACCATGCAATCTTTTAGGGGCATCCAGAAGGATGTTAGGAAGTTAAGGGTGATGTACAATCATCTCTTACTGTACATGCCATCAGTCCACTGAGACTTGTTAAAAACAACACAGGATTTGTTTTAATTGCTGTAATTTGTACACACTAAGAGAAACATGAAGAAATACATGGTTTACCTTCCAATACTGAGTGAATCTAATATCAAAGATTGGCTAGTCTTGGTAATAGCCATATTTAATACCACTGTGTTTCATAAAAACCAAACCACAGCCATTAAAAGCATCACTTTGCCAAGTTTAAGTAATCATTGTTTACAGAGCGTATTCTGATAGTTAAAACCAATTTTTTCAGAAGTGACTTTTGACTGTAGTGACGTGGCCGTTCAATGCTGAAATTGAGATTCTGTGACAGGATCTAACTACAATAGATAGAGAATTAATAGATAGAGAAATAATTCTGAAAATCCTGCCTACAGGCAAGCAAGTAAACATATGGGAAAAGCTGAGGATAAGCACAGGATTTGAAAAACTGGTACACAGACAACTTGTACCTTCCTGAAAGCAAAGATGTATATAGGTATATAGTGTGTGACTGAAGCGCATTGAGAATAAGTGCAATGTAAGTTCCTTCACCTTGTTCAAACTTCATTTCTAAACCTGTATCATTACACAAGATCTCCAAAGGCACCTCTCACTTCCTCATCAGTTATTTTGATGATTTGAAAGAATAGGAGAGCTAGCATGCTTTATGTATACAAAAATAAGCAAACTCGTTATAGTCTTTATATTTCTTCTTTTGTCGTACCAAATCTAGATCAGCATAGAGGAAATGTTTTCTTTTCTTTAAAATTCAATGCAAAATATAATAGTAATTAGCCATTAGATAATGAATAACTGGCTATCATATAGGGTGCCAGCAAAAGAAGTGACAGCCAAGGACTTCAAATATTTTTCTAACAAAAACTTTCTTCCCAAGACTCCCAAGTAACTCATGAAGTCTTATTCCCGCATAGTCCTGTATGTCACTACAAGCAATCTTTCCCTTCTTCCTGTCCCTGAATAACTTTGTTCAAAGTGCTTCATGGCAATCTATATTTTGCTCTGTGGTTTCTTTTCTCTACCTTTCTCCTGCTTTGTTTGCCACCTTCTCTTTGCACTGTCACTCTTCTTCTGGGACTATATTTGCTGTAAAATGCTACCTGCACTGCTGTCCTCACTGTGCATCACTAGTTAGGGACAGCCTGGTTCACACTTATTTGAAACAATTTACTGCAGTAGCCATTTTTCATAGTATAAAGCCAGTTTCCTTCTCCTTTGAAGCAGGAAAAAAAATGTCAGTTTTCTTGTTTCAGTTCAATTGAGGACACTGCAAAAGTATCTGCTCTAGTAAAAGCACACAGGAGACATCCTGCCACTTCTTCTGTACCTACAATCAAGTTTAAAACAAAACAAAACAAAAAAAAACCCTCAAAGTCTACATAAAACCATGTCACTCATCATAACACTGAATCATTGCTCATTTTCCAGCTATATTTTACTATTTTGCCACCTGTTATCATTATAAGCATGAGTATGATCACTTCAGAAAAAAATCCCCCAAATTTCATAGTTAACACGAAAGGGTAAAATAGAAATACCTTCTAGATAGACAAATATATTAAAAATTACTGCTTATATTTTATTGGTCTTTTATTTAGTACTATGTTATTTTAATTGCAGTTTTTAAATGAACAATGAAAAGCTGGTTTCAATACTAGAACTGAGGTCATCCTTATTGTTGCTTTCAAGTTAACTGACATTTGTGTGTACCATGAGAAGAACTGCAGGTGACAGAGGTCATCCTGACCAAAAGAGAACATGGGACTAAATTACCTGTCTTTAATAATCACATATAAAAAAAACGTGTCCATGATAGGGATGAAAGAAAAAAAAACAACAGATTAAAGGAGACCATACCAAAAATATCAGTTACTACCTTACTTTCAATGAGGTTTTAACACTTCATGGAAGTTCCTGAGTCCTTAAGGAAAATCTAAACAGTTTAATCTAATCAGGCCTTCTTTGTCTATAGCTAGAGTATCTGAGCATCTGTCCCTATTTTCAAGGAAAAAGCAGTAAATAGTATGATAAATTCAATAATTAATATTCCTTTTAGTGTTAAGATAGCCAAAAACACTGAAGAATACTAGCCTGTAAATTCTGTAGAAACTTAACCTTAGCACAAAAGCTATCCCAGATCATTATCCAGTGCCCAGATTGCCTTTGCAGGCCAAGTGTTGGTGACCAGACTTCAGTAGCTTCTGTCCTTATTCCTTTTGGTCTAGGCTGAAGTCGGGACATGACAGAATGAACTCCTCGTGTTGCACACTGCAGTTGTGGTGAAACACAGTCCTTCATTATTACAGTCCTGGGTGTCTGAGCAATTTATAAAAATATATGGGAGGAAATAAAGGAGTGCTCTGGCTTCTGGGTTTTTTTAGTTTGCTTGTTTGTTTCAGGTAGATCCCAGAATATATGTTTCTTCATGCTAAAATTCTGAAGTTTCAAGACTATTAATGTTTCACACATTCCTACATACCGCATAGCATGCATAGCTCAGAGAGAGTACGCGATCTGAAAAAGGTTGAATGCATCCATAATAAGAGTGGAGGATATAGATCTCTCTTGTTCTATACACTTCCTGTGTATAGAACATTTTTTTGCTTGAGAGAAATGAGCAAAATCAAAATCAACCTTTAAACTTAAGGAGTGCTATAGTTTGGACACAGCTGCCATCCTATGAGACAGCTGCGGTAGCAGTTTACACATCCTAATAGAACTGAAAGCTTCAGGCAAATTATAAAGGTCCCAATCTTAAATAGAACACATTTTCTGGTTTTGAAAATAATCTACTTTTCTAATATTTTATTTCATTCCTAAGAAGAGTGACACCAAACTTTTCCAAATTTTAAGTTTACTGAAAATCTGGGAAAGAAGAAGCAGGAGAGCTGTTTCCAAAGTGAAACACTAATACCCATGGTTCCTGGAGAGTCAGCATGGTTCTGCTGTTCTGGGGCCACAGGAAAACTGGGACTGCACCAAAAAGGTCATTTTGTAGGGCTCCTCAACTGCTGTTTCTTCAATTCTCAGTCAAAATGTAAAGTCCTGTTACTCAGGATCCCAAATCAGTCCAGGTCTAAATAGTTAAGAAGCTTGAGAAGCTACTTCCAAAATTGCCAAAGAGCTAAAGAAGCCAAGTTTTAACTGTTAGATACCCTGGGAAAAAAAAAAAAAAAAGAAAAGCTACAAATGGCAGGACATCTGTTATGCAACTACTTATCAAAGCAAGTCAAATTTACTTTTATCTTGAGTATATTCAGATCAAGAGGTAGAACCCACCCCCTTTTTTCTTATGGTTTCCTGTTATTGTTGCTGCAGCTGTATATTTCTTCTTCCATTTCACTTTGTGCTTTCAATAAAGAGCTAAGTTGTGACTCTTGGCTTAAAATTGTGTTAAAATTGTGAATGTTGGTTTTGAATTACTTTACTACCCGAAGATGATTATCAAAGTGACTGTTTCTTCTTAAGAAAGGAGGTAAGAATATATCTGTTCTACCTACATCATGTTCAGATTCTTGAAGTTCCAGGAATCTCTCTTAGATTTGACAAATTGAATTTGGAGTGATTGATGAAAAAATAAGCTGACGATAAAATACTTGTCTCTTCTCAAAATATTTAAAACATCTTTTCCCAAACTTTTCAGTTTATTAGTAGAGCAAGTTAAAGCTTCCTTCTCATGAGGATTTTTTCTGATCTTACTGTAGAACCATGAAAATGTGGGTAGGTTGCTAATATCCATAGGAGTTTGCTCTGATTTCCACTGCATTTTACTGACAATTTTTCTGGAAGATAAAAAAGTTAGTTCTAAAACAAACAAAACATGCGTGTGTCATCTTCCTTTCTACACAGTTTTTCAAGGAAAATGGTTACTTTTCCTCCTAGATTGCTCTTTTCTAACATATTCTAGATAATTTAACATTCTTCAGTTTATAATACAGATGACTAAAATGGCGAACAACTGAGAAACATTATTTTCTTCTTTCACAGAGTAATTGAAAATACATCTCAGTCATCACAGTTATAGCATACATCTGCATGCACACACCCATGCACAAATACACACATGTACATTACACAAATGAGAACATTTTTCACATTAAAAGCTTAATCATTCTAGGAAAAGCTTTCTTTGTTATATTTTTTCTTGGGTTGGTTTTTTTTTGGTTTGGTTTGGTTTTGGTTGGGGATTTTTTTGCTTTAGTGTCTCCTTTGAATATCACCATAGCTGAAGCTTTTTGTTTACTGTTCTCAAATTATGTAGAAGTCATTTGCTGTGGAATGCTGTGGAATAAAATATTCCAGGTTCATAACTGGTTGAAAATAATTTCAAAAGGAAATTAGTAGTACTTTATACGGAAAAAGTATTATTATGTATTTCCTCAGTGATCAGGAACGTGGGATTTGGAAAAGCAGTAACATGTGAAATCTAGACTGAAAAACATACCGCCTCCTGTTCGGTTACAACTGAGCACTCAAAATCTTTTTTTTTTTTCCTTATTCCTTCAACATCTATGACTTTGTTTCCCTTCCAGATTATTCATCCAAGGGGAAAAAATGCAACTCTTCTTAAGTGTAATTACAGTTTGGTTTCCTATTTCAAATGCTATCAGGCATAATATAACTTCCCCTAAAGAAGACAAACCCATTGAAATCACAATCCCTCTTGTCATTTAACATTTGTCTGGGTCCACATCAGTAAGCATACTGTGAGAAGGAGTCATTTTTTATCTTAATATCTATTAAAATATTATGAAATTCCAGTTCCATGAATGTGAACCTCAAGTGCAATTCATATGATGAGGCTGTTCTGCATACTACCTGTGCAGCTGATACTTTGTTAGGTGCATAATAAGTGGTACCTATAGCTGATATGGGTAAAGCTGACAGAGTTAAGAATACTGAGCCATGAGAGGGTCTAAACAGGTTGTGCTCTGACAGGCAGATGCCTCTGGATCATGTTCAAATTGCCTAGCCTAGGCTTTTAATTTTCATTTTGCAGGACATGAAGGGCAGCCATCTAAACCCAGCAACCTGATTCTTAGCACATGAATTAGAAGTTTGTATTCTAAATATAATCAGTAGCAAAACAAACAACATAACTGGTTCTTGAAGAGGCTTTGGTTGAAATTTACCACCCACTATAACAAACTACATGTTGTTTGTTAACGTCAGAAGCTGGGATGACTGAGACATCTTTCTCCTTTCCTCACAAGCCATTTTTCCTGAATGTTTTTCTCCTACCTGTTGTTATATGAAACACTCATTAGAGTTAAAAACATTAATTCAAACTCTTTACTAGTCTATCAGTGAAGAAAACTTACAGCCTCCTCCTAAGGTATCTCTGAGATCCTACAAAGAGTAATTCGTTGTCTAAATTAGGAGACAGTCTCTCCCCTTTTACTGTAAGCCTCAGTGTCTCTGCAGAGGGATGGAGTGCTACCATGCTGTACAGTGAGTTTCCCAAAGCAGGCCAGCCGGAGATGTTAGGAACAGAAGTGCAACCAAAAAGGTCCTGACCCCAGGCTTCGCAGCACTTCTCTTTATTCAAGAGGCAAATTCCTCTTCCCAGGGTGCAGTGTAGGAAAAGCAGGAGCATTGGTGAGGGAGATGCTCATGGTTAGAGCACCCACTTGGGAAATGGGGGACCTGCAATGCTGGCCAGCAGCCTTCAGAGGGGATTTCAACCAGTAACTTTTCCTGGAAGATGCCTTAAGAGCAAGTATGGAAAGGCTGCTGGGTCACCCCACAGGAAACAGTACCATGAGCTTGAGGGAGAAAGCCAGCAAGAAGCAGCCTCGTTCTCCGGTCTCTGTGGGAAAGCAGAACCCTGGGGTCTGTTCACAACAACTGAAAAGAGCAAGTAGCTTCTGACTGGTAATAAAAACACGATAGCTGGCTGCGATGGTAGCTGGTGTGAGAAATGTGAGCTGGGGTATCGGGGAACATAGGGCATATTGTGGTTGTGATTACAGAGCTCCAGGAGATGGAGTAGAGGGTGAGTTTTGGCCTCCCTGGCTTCCCAGATGGTGATGGAGTACTGCTTTGCACAGCAAAACGGTGTTAAAAGAAGCTGTGCGCCCATGGACAGTGAAAGCTGTGTTTCCTCCCCCATCCTGAAGCTTGAGAAAGGTCTACAAGCTCTCACACCACATCAGCAGCTTACATGGGAATAAAACAAATCATGGTGAGCCTTCACTCCAGTCATTCTCAAGGGTTTATGAAAAAAGGGGGAAACAGAACCCTAAATCAGTAAGTATACACAAACTAGATCCCGACCAAAATTACAAATTTTGCTTACTTTCTTGAAAACAACCTTTACCCTAAATTGTATACATAGATTTCTGGACTAAAAAGAGATTTAAATAAGTGTAGGTAGTAGGGCAAATCTGTGGCTTCCCTATTACAGAGGAATAAGGTATCATAAAACACCTCCTACTCGCCTGCTGGGAGAACAAGAACACGTGAGGCAATTTTCCCCTTTCCCATGCATGTGGGCAGAGGGTGGGTTGGCAAGGGGAAAAAATAGGAGAAAGACTGATTGATATGATGCTGAAAAGGCAAGATAGGCTAAATAGGATGAAAAAAACAATTAGTCCAAAGGTCAAGATAGACCATTCTGTCCAGTGTATAATAGGAAGAACAGAAATAATCCATTGGATAATTCTTATCAGACAGTTACCAGAAGCTTTATTTAGAACTTGCGTTTGTTAAATAAAACAAAAAATTTCCATCTATTTAAGAATTATAAATGAGTTAAAAATTATTTATTTATCCAGCCACTCCAAAAATGAAAAATTGTAATAACTGAAGCAATATACCACATGGAGAAAATTACTCCAGCAAACTTCCTTAAAAATCATTTTAGTGTCCAAGATTAATGTTAATTTGAGTAAAGTACTATACGGTAACACCAACGTTAGGCAGGATTTGTGTTGACTGATTTATGCCATCTGTTCATGACTCAGATGTCACTTTCTCTATCTTTCAAATAGGGAAAACAAAAACAAAACTTGCTCTTCCCCATCTCGATTAAGGTATTTACTGAACTTAGTTGAATTTTCAACATTTACCAAACTGTTTCTTTGAAGACTAGAACTGATACCGTAATGTTCAGTTACACTGAAGCAAAAAGCACACTCCGCAAGATATCAACGTTTTAAAGAGAACGAAGGAATAAGTATTGTAATTAGCAAATGTTTTGCTAACAGCTGGAAAACGTACATCCACTCTGTAGACTTGTTGGAACATAAACCGCTTTTTTTCCCTACATCTGGTATCCATAAAAAAAAGGGACCTGGCAACCAAACTTTACATATAGCATTTTAAAGAGGCAGTACACAATAAACTGCGCCCCTCCTTGAATAACACGGGAGCCTTTTACTGAAACAAATAGACAGAATTAACAGACCAGCGCTTTTCGCAGTGTCAGCCCATTGAAACGTAAAACCGCCGCAGATTTTCATTTTCCTGACTGCAGTTTGAGTCCGGGATTATCGACAACCACAATTTGCAGACAAAACTCCCTCCTGGGTTAACTCCTTTGATGTCATTTAATTCCCCCGATTTCATCTGAGCCGTTTCTTCTGGGAACAACAGCCCGGTGCCCTCGCAGCTTTTCGCTCACCGGGGGCGGGCGGGGAGGAAACGATCCGTTACCGCATCCCGTGAGGGGCACTTTCATCCCGCTCGGTGCCCTCCTCACCGCCCCAGGGAAGAACCGAGCGGACCCGGCGCCCCGCTCCCTTCCCCGTCACTCCCGCGGCCGCTGCCCCGCGTGGGTTCGGCGGGGCCGGGGGGGCAGCACCGCGGGGCCCCTCCCGCCGCCCCGCCCGCCGCGGCCGCTGGGGGGCAGCAGGGAGCGCGGCGGCGCGGGGCCGGGCCGGGCCGGGGCGGGCGCCGGGGGGGGGAGGGGGGGGCAGTGCCGCCTGGGTAGTGCGGCGCTCGCCTCGCCCGCTGTCGGTATCGGCGTCTCCCAAGGCCAACGAACGGGTGTGCCGGGAGGGGGCGAGCTGTGGGGAGCTGGACGCGGCGGCGAGGCGGGCGGTGGGAGTGTTTCCCAGCGCCTTTTCCTCGGCCGGTTCCCGCCTCGGGACGCCACAGGCGGGTCACGATCTACTTCGCCAGGCCGAGCCCGAGCGCCCTGTGACAGCGCTGCTCGCTGGTGCGCGCCCGGCCCTGACATCACACTAATTTCTGTTTCGAGAACAAAGAGCCTTACTTTCAAACAGTAATCGCTTAAATATTTCCCATCTGGTAATGCTGCCGGAGTAATTAGCTGTTCCGTGCTAGGTCATGGGCCAGAAAGCTCTCAAGAGCGGTGGGGCCGACAGAAACCTCGTGGGGCTCCATCTGGGGAAGGACCAAGGTCTGCACCCGAGGTAGCACCACCCCGCCGCCCCACTGCTCCCTGAGCAACTGGCCCAGGCCTGGCCTCCAGGAAAGCACCAGGCATTTACAGCAGATGCCACGGCCAACATGAGCCCAGAGCATGTTTTCAGGGGCCAACCACATACCGGGCTCCATTACGAGAAGGGTGGCCAACAGACTGAGGGAAGTTACTGTTCCCCTCTACTGGACACTGGCCGGCAGGAGACAGCATGCAACAGTCAGTGTCGGGGCCCTGCAGTTATGGGAGGAACTGGTCCAGTGATGGGTGACCAATGGTTGGGGCCTAAAATGCACCCTACAAAAAAAGGATTAAGGGATTGGGCTTTTGTGGTCTTGAGAAGAGGAGGCTAAGGAGGGACCTAGTGATTGCTTGTAACTACTTGAAGGGCCATTACGAAGATGACAATAGTGCCAGATGATGGAAAGAATGTGGGGCAAATACTACACATTTAAGCTTGGGAGGTTCAGTTTGGACATTAGGGGAAAAAAGTCAGGAGGGTTGTTCAAGACTAGAAGAAGTTGCCAGCGACATCAAGGAGTCTGTCCTTCGAAGATTTCAGACATCAAGGGGGACCTGGGAGTGGGGCAAAGGTCCTGTTTAGAGTAGGAGGATGGACTCGACGATCTGCAGAAACCTCTTCCAACCAATGTTTAGTGATTCCATGCTTTGTATGCTTGTCAGCTTTGACATTTCTGGCTTTCTACACAAATTAAGAATATACAGAAAAGCACAAAAATGTACTGTAATTTACCAATAAGGTTTTGTATTTTTGTTGTACAAAGTATACAGTACAACACATGGTTTATTTCCATTGCATATTACTGCTATATGTCTCAGCATTTGTAAACGTATTTATAGCTGGGTGAGTGAGATTAAGCATTCATTTGTTTCTATGATGGAAGAAAACTTCTTTGGGATAGACCTTAAAACAGGAGTTATTGGCTTATAAGCATCTCTGTCCTTCAACTACTTATGAAATAAACTAGTTGACCTATTTTGAATCTCTTGGCTCAAAAGGTATGGGTAGGATTTTTAAGGCACTTTAAATCTTAGTATTAAAAAGACCGTAACTTTGCCTTAGACATCACATGCTGTTAAAAGATAATAATTCTGTGAAGTAAGTGTTATGTTATACCTCCTGGTTGCAAGATATAGATCTCTGAATATATACTAGGAGTAATCAAATGGTAAATCTGAATCTAGAGAACACAGGAATTCTACCTCAGTATCACCAAGGCCTAGCACTACCGATGAGAACTGTAACAATTAACTCCTGACTACAGAGCCTAATTCATCAAGATGCCATATAAACCACAAAGTTAATTCAATTTGTGATAATACACTTGTCTATAATCAAGTGGCCTCCTCCAGAAGCAGACATGAGTCTTGAACAAGAAAAAGTTAATCTAGCAAATTCCAGTTTAGTCCTGAAAGGTGTGGGTTTCCATGCTTTTCATCTTATGAAGCAAAGCTGAGTTTCAGTTTCCTCAGAAACTGTAGCTTTAGTCAAAAGTAAAAATTTGAAGCATTACTGTCAGCACCTACAATGAAAAAATCCAACTGCAGTATTTAGCAAGGAAGGAAAGGGTAAGCAGCTGAAATCTTACATTTTTGCAAACTGTGTTTAACAGTGACACAAGAGCAGGGTGTATTTATCAAATCATTACTGATTGATAAGTAATGGTCAATACATGAAAAGAGCATCCCAGGTTTGCTGCATTTTAGCCAAGAAAAAAGGTGCTTTTTTGTAAGATCCAAAAGTGTGAGAGTTCATGACTGAAGTAACAAAGATCTGATCTGAAAAGTTATCTCTTTATGATTCAACAGTCATGGCCTAAACATACACTTCAAGGTGTTAATAAAAAAAACACCTTATAAATTAAATCTACAACTCAGAATATCTTTTTTCTCATTCTTCAAAAAGCTCATCTACATAAGTGACTTAACAGAGCTTACAATATTTGTTTCTTCAACATCAAGATACCTGCTGAAATTTTTTTTAGAATTAGCGTCTCTGTGTCAATTGGAATGACTGGAAGTAAAAAGGAACTCATCCTACATCAGATCTCACGCTAAATAATGTTTACTATTGCATTCTACATCACCTCTGTGCTCTGAGCCCTCAGCTGGCTTCCATCATGAGTGCCATGGCTTAGCTTGTTGACTTCATCCATGGAAGATCATGAATATCAGGTTTTCCTTGGGAAGTAGATACTACCTACACGAGCTCCATTTTCAATATGTAAGCTAACTAACCAAGAGACGTACTAAAACACACAGGCCTAAGGGAATTCCTTACCCATGGATGTGATGCCAATTCTCAATCCTCTCTGAAAGCAACGTGGTAGTAGAAAAAAAGTAGTATGCCCGACTGGCATTTTTCTTCACCTTAATGGTCTTAATATTGTTCTACAGCCTGTACCAAAGCACCAAAAAAACACATGCAGATTTTATTCAAGCACTATTAGTGATGTTAAGTATTTTTGAGGAAAGACAAAACCTTTCATGTGGCCAACATAAATGGAGATATATGTGAATACCTGAGAGCACAGAGCAGCATCAGAGAATGATAGAGGGTGGAAAGGTTGTGGTCCCATCCATACAGCCTCTGCAGTGAGCCGGGGGTGGTTCTTCCTTTGCAGATGATGGGGTCCACCCCCCTCAAACCTTTAGAAGCCCTGGTAAAAAACTTATCAGTCGCACTTCCCTCTTGTGCTAAGTGTAGACAGTGCACACACTAGCAACAAGCCTGGCACAGCAACACACAGGAATGAGATGTAAACACCAGCGCGGGTGTGTACTGTCCTCATGGGGATTTCATCGGCTGTTTCCAACGTCACAGAGACAGGCATACGGCAGCTCAATCTAAACGTGGAAAAGGGAGCGCAGGAAAAAGTTACCAAGCCCTTTCCAGGATAAAGGCCATTTTTCATGTTTTCCAACATAAAACAACTGAATTTTCTCATTTTGTTACCGTTGTGATAATGAATAGCCAGCACTGTTTGTGCTTTGCACAGATTTGTTTTATCAAACTTCTGGTGTGGATATGCATGTATGCACAAGTCGACTACAAAGTTTTCTGCTAAGAGCCATATAGTGTTACACCTAAAACACATTAGAACTGCCAGTAGAGTGACCTATCTCGAAAAGTGTATCTGGTTTTTTTTCAGAAGAAGCTGGGTATTTTTTTTTTCCAAAATAAAGGCCATAAATGAGCTAACATTTACACTGTGTGAATGACGAGATGAAGGCTCAGGAGTGAACTAGGGAGGGATGCCATTTGATACTGTAGATGTACCTTTTGAGATTTTAAGATTTTCACAAGCATCCAAAACCAAATTTAAATAAGTTTTAATGGTTTATATAGATTATTTCTTTTCAGCTTTTCAGAACGGTACAGAAATATCGACACATGAATGATCAAGTTAACATGTAACTTTTATAATGGAGAATAGAGTTGAGCGCTTCTGGCATTAACCACAGCTGGACCTGTAAGTAGTCTTAGACGAGTGCTTTTAATGACATTTGGACAGAGATCACTTTCCCAGTTTCATCAACTGGGAAATTTTGCTATTAATAATGTTGGATTCAACTTTTTTATATGAGAGTGCGTTTTTGAGGCAAGTCTATAAAGAGAGTGGTTTTATTTTAGAAATGTTTCAGTGGTTACTTAATAGTTGCAACATCCAGTCATACATTAAACTTTGAACAGTTTTCTGATAATCAAAGGGTTATTCTTCATATTTCAGAATGTTCCAAAGGCCTTATGTTTAAAGTTTAAGAAATTAATGAAACAAATACCACCTTACAGGTTTACTAAAAGACAATATATACATGTAAAGATGGAAGAAATTAGGTTTAATGAGAAGTATAATGTTGATCTCTTCAGAATATAAAGAGAATATAAATAATTTTTAAATGGTAGAAATAATTTTACAGACTGTATAATGTATTAAGACAGGAAAGTGGTGCTTGTGAAAATTAACCAGAGTCCTTATTCATTATGTGGACAAAGTGGCAATTAAGAAAGGAATTTTAGAAAAAGACATATTTGGATAAATTATTTCAGCTAAATTTAACATTGCATGGTTAATTGTGTAAATAAAACAAAGCTAATACCCCCATTTCATCCCAGCTGCACAGAGAGCATGGTTACGCTCCATACATTATATGCATTACTTTAAAACAGCTGGAAATAGTACCAGTTCACATTGCTTTATAAAATTAAAACTGGAAGCCAAGCTATTATTTTGATTAATAGGTTACTTTGCATGTTAAATTAATCTCTGAAATAATAAATAAAAGGTTTCAAATTTTTTAAGCTTCAAACTTTCAGCTATGCACAACCCCTGAAGCCTAGTTCCACAGTGATTTTTAGGGTAAAATTCCTCTCGGCAGATTTTAGGCATCAGTCAGGTAAACAATTGCATCTGAGCTAGTCATCCTAGGCTCTCCTTGCAATCCAAAGAGGGAAGAATTTTTGGGGTACAATTCATCTGGCCAGCTTTCGATTTCTTTATTAATGTGTGATGAATTACATCAAAGAATCACCTGTTTCTTTCCACTGATTGCCAAAGAAAGGAGTAGCTGAAACTGCTCTTTGAACTAGCATTTGAGTGTGTGTTGTACTAAATACTGGGTTTGGGAAGGACATAGTGTAACATTCCAAAGCTGCATTTACCTGGGGCTCCTCTGTACTTCGAAGATGCCATCACTGTCTCAAAAAACGTACATATAAAAACAGTACAGCACTCACAGTCTGTAATTTTAAGGTATATCTGATCAGTATAGTTGACAGACATACCAGTTTACAGAATTTTACCTCATAACTTTATCTTGTAGGCAAAGCTAGAAAATACGAGCAAAGCTATAACAGACTGTTAAGGTAAAGAAGGGTGATTGATAGATATTTATGAGAGCTTTTGGGAACAGTCAGCATCAACTTGTACGTCGGTGAAATACAATTCCTTGTAGAAAAAGAAGCCTGAAAATTAAAAATGTAACAGCAGATTCCGTTTTTGTGTAAATGTGAAGTTGTATTAAGGCATTTAGTTCATCAAAACCTAAAAAAAAACCCTAGTAAGATGTTCATTGACTTAAAAAAGAAAAGCAGTGATTAATGTCATCTGACTTTCTAACACAACTAACTTTAAACAGATCATATAGACCTATTTCCATGTTTCTACAGCAGTATGGAGGGAAGGGAGAAATCTTCAGTAAAGGAACTCTGACTTTACAAATTAAACATCTGTCGGCCTGATGACTAGGGAAACTCTCATATTATTCCCTTTTCCACTGTCTCTTCACTGCTGTTTCCATGTCTGAGGTTCTGACTGCATTGTCTCACTCTGCTCTTCTGTTTTATCCATTTTACATCAGAATTATTTCAACGAAATCTCAAGCCCAGGTTTCCAGGCACAAAAAGTTCAGATAAGCATCCATCTTTTGAATGATTTTTTCTGGCCCTTCAAATTTTTAGGAGGCTCACTAATTATGTTCAGCTATCTGCTAATCAGCATGAGGACCTGTTTCAGTCGTTGTTTTACAATACATCCATTCTGTTAATATTTCCCCTGGTGGAAAAACCTGCAATATTGGGTGAATATAGACTGAAATCTACTATAGAGATAGTCATAGCAGGCGTGGACCGATCCATCAGATGTCAATTTGAAACGACGATTAATACATTATTAATATTTTCATAGGTAAATAAATATATCTTCTCAAGGCTGACCCTTTAATCTCACACCCTTGCAGCTCTAAAATTTTCAGTAGCACTGTCATCTTCTAGTGACATCTTTATCAAAATATTACGAATAGAAACTTTCAGAAAACTATTATTTAACTTACTAGCTTTCCTATTTTTAGAAAGTAAAATTATAGAACTGACAAAGTATATGCAGTGACTGTTGCTATGTCTGTTTGGAAAAGTAATTTCATTTTGGCTGGCTTTGCACCCACTTACTTCACTCACTTACCGTAAAATTTCTGTCTTTCTTAAACAAATGGTTGTCCAGAAATCAAAAACTACATGGATCAGTTTTACTCCACTTCAGACTGCTTGAAATTTACACAGTGGCCCTAATAAATAGTTTTGGCTGAGGAACTGACAGCCTAATATCATATGTATCTCTTAAGGATGCTTGACCTCATTAGAGAAAGTACTGCATATATGACATTACAGGCAAAACTTTGTGAACTAAAACTGAATTCCACTTGAATTATTTGTTAGCTATTCCTTTCCAATGAGTAAAAGAGAGATCCCAGATATTATAGATTGAAAAAGCTACTGAATCCTTATATAAACATTGAGTAAGATGAAATCCTGCTTTGTGAGTTAGATCTCAGCCTTCAAACAGCATTGACAGTGGAAGCTCATCTGAACCAGATTCTTTAGAAACCCATTATAAGCTAACACTCTTGATTCTTGGTTTCCAGCCAAAAATTGCACCACTGAAAATACAGTGTTGAAAACATAGATCCACTTCCAAATGTGTCTGTTCTTGTGTGTATTTCATTACTTTTTTCCTGAAGTAGAGAATTTGATGAATGCAGCCGCTTGTGAATACTTTAAAATATTTTAGGCATTTTGTGACATATAATAGCCAAGACAAGTAATATGTTGTACATCATTAACCAAAGTAATTGATTATTCTGAATATCTTAAGAATATAGCTATCTATAGTGTAATATAATTCCATATGAGAGTTTTTTTCTCAATACCACTAACTAATAAAGCTGGTCTTTTTTATATGTTTTAAGTGGGACTTTCTACATAACCTCACTTTTGTTCCTTTTTTGGGGGGTTGGTTTTGGTTTTATATTGGAAATAGCAACTCTAGTACGAAAAGTTGCTGTTTCCCTCAATTTTTTTCTAGCATGCCTTTGGAGGAAGGAGATGGAGGAAAAAACAGGCTTGGAAGGAACCCTAAAATATTCAGAGGGGAGGCGGAGGGTATTGATATTTTTCTTTTAGCTCTACTTTTCAGCTCCCAGTATGGAGAAGTTCTATTACACAATAGATACAAATGCTGTAATAACTTATGAAAATTAAGGGACCAGAATTGTTAAAAATGCTATCCCCTGAATCATGCCTGGACTCTGTTGCTCTGTCTATAGTACTAATAAACAGGGTGAGGGCCCATAGCATATGCTCAAGTGCTACTAGCATGCGATCTCCCATACAGTGTGATTTGCTAGTACATAAGTTCCTATGCTTTTGGTCCTTGCTAACTAAGGCTCTGTCAATGTTTAGGTGCTGTCTGGGAAATACCACTGGACAGAGTCTGTTCTCTCCTAGGCAGTAAGCATGAGGCCATCCTGTGTGGGAAAGAGAAACGATTTTAGCTTTATGGGTATGTTTGCCACTGCCATCAGGGCCAGCAGACCAGCCCTTGTCCTTTTTATTTATTCATATAGATGTAGCCTCAGGGTTTGCCCTAGATGATTGGTAGCCAGAGGATAACCAAATAAAAGAGCATCGCTTTAATGAGAGTGCTTGTGACCTGTTTGTTACCTGAGATTCTGCTTAAGGTTGCAGACAAGCCTAAAGGAGGAAACAAGTTTGTCCTAGCAAAGGAGCAGGATAAACTGCTCAGTGAAACAACTGGAAACAAAGCTACAACATCCATAAAAGAAACCCAAAACAGTAAAAGCAAATTTAGAATATGCCTTAAAATAACTCCTTAAAGTCTACTCATGGTTGTCCATAAGGATTTCCTAATGTGTATGTTAGCCATAAAAACTGAGGAAACAATTCAGTTACAGCCCATCTCAGAGTACTGCCTTTTGGAATCAGTTACAAGCTTCCCCAGGGATGGGGAAATACTACCATTTCTCCCAAGCCTCCACAGTGCTGCAGCCTTGAGCAATTTTATTTCCCTTTGGTACAAATGTATCCTCTCTTTCTTTTTTTTTCACCTGCTATTATTCTCAGCCTGACTTATTCTGCTGTTCAGAGCAAATTCATCAAGTAGACCTCATCCTTCTTTCAGGGAGGTTGTTTGATTCCTACTGTATTACTTATTTGCATGTTGCTCCTAGCTTAAATGACCTTCTAGTTAATAAAATGTTTTCAAAACTCCTATAATGTTTTGTGAATGTATACCTAAAGATGTATTTTTTTATATATGTGTATATGTGTATGTGTGTGTGTATGTGTATATATACACACACACTAAACTGACATTCTTAAGCTTTTGTTTAAATCTTCACTGCCTAAACTATAAAGAAGGTGTACAAAGCAAGGGCCCTTCTTGAATATACCACAGCTTCTTCCCTACTTATCCAGAGGGCTATAATTGCTGTCACCCAATTAGGAAGCAGCTGGATTATACACCTGGATCCACTAGCTGGGAAATGTTCCTAGGTTCCTCAATTTAGACAAGTTCTTAATGTTACTAATACCAATAATGTTAATAATACAAATGAAAAATTGGACGTTTTAGAATGTTTTGTCTCCTCCTGGATGCTTTTTGTCATTTTTTTATCTTCTGCCATTGTGGTAACAAATGGTAAAAAATGACAGTATAAACATTAATTTTAATACAAAATATTAAACTATAATAGCTCTAATGATGTTAAGGTTCTTCACTGAGCATCAGAACTAATGAAATCTGGAAATCAGTTCATCTTTATTAGACACCTTACACCTAAATGTCCTGAGTTTGTTGAAGCAATCTTTCTAAAACAAGTGCTTAAGTTTCCTGGATAGTAAATAGTAAGTGTTTGTTTCATGTAAAGGCCTCAAGAGGGTGATTCTGCCTGCTTCAGTTTAACAAGCAAAGTAAGCTAATTGGATTTCCTTATGGTATCTTCAAAAAAACCCCTAGCCTTCCTCATTGACTGTACAAGGAACTCAGGTGCCCTGAGAGTAATTCAGTAGCTTACAGGATGGGATTAATCATACCTAATTTAAACTGTTTAAAAGCTGATTGCCTAGTCTAAGCTTATTGCTTAGATTTCAACTATGATCAACAGCAGAGGTAAGTCTTTCCGAGGATAATTCATCTCATCCTCTGGAGATGCCTGTTAGCTCCACTGACTATAGATATCCTACTGTCCAATAAAAGATTGTCAGGGAATGAGCTCAGACACTGGATACCTACTTAATCACACTATTTAATTGCTTACCATCTTCCTGGAAGTGCCTTGGATTGTTACAACTTGCTTTCTCCCAGCCAAATCCACTGTATAAGATGCAGATAAAATTAATGATATTAAAATTGTTCAGTGAGCACCAGAATCAACTAAAATCTGAAGCAGAACTCTATCCATCTTTATTAGATGCGTTACACCTAAGTTTCATGTGTTTGTAGAAGCAGTCCTTCTCAAAAAAGTACCTAAGTTTCCTGGAGAGACAACAGTGCTATTAGTCATTGCTATTCAGTGATACTCACTTTCAGGGCCAGGAGCTTGTCCCTAGCCCTGTTTCATTCAGCACTACAGACGTAGCCTATATGACTAGTCTGGGGTAAATAAATAACTTTCAGATGGCTAATGCTGGTGAGGTAACTCTTATTGAAGCTGTAGGTGGAAATAAGATGTCTAAGTCAGGTAAACTGAATTCTCTTACCGCCAGGTTTGTACCTGGCAGTGAGCTGGAAGCACTTACCAAAGCTGTTTGTTTTGTTTAGTTTGTTTTTTTCCCAGTGGTACATAGATCTCCAATCATACACTCCTTTCCCCTCTGCATTCCCTGGCCTTTATGAAGGGCTGAGTTCATGCTGAAATCTTTCTTTTATTTAGATTAATATGGTCTTCTCTTCCCAAGAACCTGTATTTATGAAAACTATAAGAACTTACATATTTTCGATGCTTCCAGTTCTCTATCAAAAGTGACTGACATTAAACAGTAAGTTACTGAAATTAAGTTAGTAGCGTATACACTACCATACCCACCCAGTGAGTGTTGCCACAGGAGTCTTGTTTCCGTAGGGGTTCTTCTGAAAACTTTTTACTAATAATCAGCAAAAGCAATAGCAATGTAATGTCCTGCTAAGTACTGCAACTCCTTTATTGTGATGGTATATAGCCTCATTCATTTTGAAAACTTTAAAAAATGTTATAGATGTAACTATTAAGTGACAGTAGTCAAGAACCTATGGCCTTTTGTTGAGAACGACGACTTTCTTTCTCGCGTTATTTCTTTATTGATAGCCAGTTTCAGATAAGTGTGAAGAAATAAGTGTTCTTTCAGTATGCCTCCGGCTTTTATAAGAATGGATGCACAGCTGGCCTGATAATAAATTATTATCAGGTATCATACTTGCTTACTAATACCAGCATTTTATAAACTGCACTTATTAGGAAAGAATTGAAGAAGAAAAATTATTGGAATAATAAAGCATGTTAAACATACAGAAAGATATCAGACATTATATTATAAAATTTTCCAGGAGTTATCATCATCCACCTCCACGCTTACAGTCACAGGACTGGCCATTCTGAAGGTTTTCTACATATATTCCCTTAGGCTGAATGTTCGCAAACTATTACAAGTGAGAACCCAACAGGGTGATAATAGACTCAAACAGCAGTGGTTTTTTTTTCCAATAGTTACAGCAAAATGAAAGCTTCCTAAGTATAGTTGTTTCACATATCACAAAACACACAAAAGCCTTGAAATGTGCTTTTCTCCCATCTTATCATGCTGTGAGGTTACTGACTCTCTTTGAGACCTTTCAACTTCAGCTAGTGTCATTTTTACCATTTCATAAGACCAAAGGCCAAAAATGTTGTAACCAGCTGGAAGCAGCAATATCCTAACATAAATAGAATGGAAAAGATTTTTTTTGTTTCCATTCCTTCCCATAAAACTTCTGTCTAAAACAATTAATTTTAAATTCTCTTACCTTCAGTTTCGTGGTTTCTTCTGTGCTGTCCTTTATGGCTGGAAGAATGAATATATATCATTGAAATGTTTCTTTAAAACAAACTTTTATGCCTTTCAGCAGAAATCCATGTTATAACCAAATTTAAGATGCATACCAATTTTAAACTTGGTCTTTAAACTGGACAGCTGGGAAATTTTCTGTTTGGACTGTGTTATCTGTCTAATTGAACTGCTTTCTGAGCAATGCAGATTGTGGTGAAAGGTGCCCTCTAGCAAGATGGCATTTCTAATTGACTCATTTGAACTGTAGCATTATTGCTGTCTTTCATTTGATTGGGTCATGGTGAGTACATCATGATGCTTATGATCTTCAGGGAGGGTGGATTACCTTCCTAAATTTAGGATGTTATGAATTATGAGCTACAAAAGTGTCATTTACATACAAACAACCAACTGAATTTCTTCCTGACATGGTCTGTTACTATAAAGACATTAGTGATACTATTTTAAGTCACATGTGCAAGCTGCCTGGAGACTATAATCAAGTTGAATAATCAGGTGGCATGGCAAATTTGGACTGTTGTATGGTATTGAGTCCACTGTCTTTGTATTCAACTCTCATATTTTTTACTTATTAAGGAAATAAAATATATTTTTTCTTCACTTGCATTTAAATTCAGTTAATCTAGAAAAGTGGGTATACGGTTGCACTGAACTCTTGTCAGTTATGTGCAAGCATCAGATATAGGATAAAACCTTGCAACTAGGGGCTCTTATAAGCATTATTATACTGCATCTGCTCTTATTTCAGAGCCTTGAATAAAGAGAGAATGAAGTCTCTGTTGCTAATGTTTTGTTGGTTTGTGGCTCATTTGCTAGTTCTCCCTTTCCAAATATTGCTTGCTTATTTTGTAGTCCATGATTATGCAGAAACAAAACCACAGATGTTTATATTACTGAGGTTTCCCTCTTCTCTTAAGCATGTCCTGTGAAAAATCCATATATTATCAATTCATTTCATAATCACGTTAGAGATCTTCTAGAAGCAGCATTTTATGGTCTTCTTGTGATTCTCCTCAATCTCTGTCTTCCATTCTTCATTTCTTTCTTTCCTTCATGTCTCCTTCTATCTCATTGGCATGTCTGACTGCTGGCAGCACTGTCAAGTCATCCATCTTCTTCTGTTGCTGTGCTTCAGATTCATTATACAATCACTGCAGTGATTATCCAGTGGCCAAACCTTGCCTTGGTGTTACTCACAATGTCAAACTAGTACCCAGTGGCACAGTCATACCAAAGGTAGATACTTTAGAACAAAAAAGTTTTGTTGTCATTCTCCAAAAATACAATATGAAGACATATGAAATTTGTTTTTTCTTTCCATCTAATCAAAATATTTCTGGAGGGAAAGGGGTTTGGGAAGGATGACTAACGGGAGTCTAATTCCTGAGGATGGAATTAACATGGTCCAACTGTAGCAGTCTAAATCTAGCTGGCCTACACTAGTCATTCAGGCTTCTCAGTGTAGAGAAGCAAGAACACCTAAGGGTGCTGCTTGCAAGTTATCCTAAACAGCTATCTTAGAAGACAAGATTAATCCATTTGAAAGACCATGCATCACTGACTATAAAGGGAACTAGCTTATAATTTTAATTGCATCTGCAACCTTAAAATGATGTTCTGCTTCAAGAAACAGTGGAGAAAAGGCTAATTCCAGACATCTTCTGTGAGTCTTAGGAAAAAAAGTAACAGGAAGGGATTTCAAGTTACAATGACACCAAAAGGAAGCTGGTTTTATCAAATAGTTTCAGAACTCATGGATCTCTTACTAAGTTAAGAAAGTGTATTTTATCACTGTCCAGAAACTGGCTACAGTGAGAATGATGACAGAGTAACTGCTATGCTGACAAGAGGCTATTGTATTATTCAAGGGGTTTGATATAATACTGAGCATATTTAACCACACTTTTCTTGTACTTTATTGTTTGCTAAGGACACAGCTGTATACTCTTAAACATTTATATAAATATTGTTGTTCTATATAAATATTGTTGTTCTTTTCATTAAAGCGCTGTTGTTCTCTTCAGTTTCAAAATAGTCTTGAAATACATTTTTCTTTCTCTAGCCTGAGCAGCACAGCTGAAAGACAGAAATGAAAGGAAGTGGAAGTCAGGGTGAAAGTAAAAGCTTTTGGTACCACAGCTACCTTCATCTGATGTTAAGATTGCAGGTGAGTAACACGCCAATTTTTTTGTAATACTATTCATGGTAATTATAAAGAAAATATCTTCTTTTTATGAGAATGAGGTTCCAAGCCCCTGTCATTTTTTTCAGTCTGAACAATTTCTACCAACTTATGTCATATTGCATCTTCAGAATCATTCAAGTTACAAAGCTGCATATTTCCTTGCTTTAAGTGGAGCTATCTGCTCGCATCAACATTCTCCACAACTGATCATAAAAGTAACAAAGGTATGGCACCAGAAGATTATTATTTCTGCCTCTGCTCCTTTCTGGTAACATACCTTGAGCCTCTTTATCTTCTTTCTACAGAAACATTGTGTCTGTGTAGTCCTAGACTGAAACTGCAGAGGTATACTTTGACACAATCCAATATTCCTCTTCGACCTTTTAAAGCTGTACAGTTTTCTTACTTCAGCTGGAAGCTCTTCAAAATTCTTCTATATTCAGACAGTAAGTACACTGAAGTTGAAGTAATAATCCTATTGTTTCAAACTCTAGAGACACAAAACCTGAAGAAAGATCGAGCGAAATGGGAATGTAGACACCAAGGAAGTTGGAAGTGGGATCATATTTAGTCAGAGGTCAGATCACACATAGTATATTATATGCCAAAGCATAAAAGCGTGTTGTTCAACAGGTGTGTAGGAGGAGTTTGAAGATCCATGATATATCAGTTATTGTGAATGTTTACATAGAGTGTTAACCTTTTGGGAACAAAGTGTGATCAAAGGTACTTGTGGTTTGCAGGGCTGAAAGCTACTTCTGTCAGATTAGATCTTGGTGGCTGATACACAGATATAGGAACACATGCTATTTTGAGTTGAAAACAGCACAAAACATCTTGCTAGTATGTAGTAAATACATCTCATGTCACTTTAGGTATCTACAATATCCAGACTTGAGCTAGTCAGGGCAGACTTCCTTTATAGTTAAAGGAAAGGAAAAGGCACTTCTAGGAATTTTTTATTGACTTTAGTATGTATAAAGTCCACTCTAGAAGAAACTGTTCTTCTCTACTGTGTAAAAAGGCAGCCTAGATGACTAGATCAGGTGTAGATACCTGCAGTTTACATATACGTATTTAATAAGGTGAATTCCAGCAAGAGTGTTGGAGCTGACTTCACCTGTGGCCAACAAAGGTCTGGACTTATCTTACATTGGCTGACCACCTGATAGTAACTAAACACTGGAATTGTTTCTTAGTGGCTGACGAGGAAATAGGTTGGATTTCACATTAACTTTTTGGTTATTTTTTGGTGCAGGAAACATTTAACAATTCTTTTCTTTTTTTGTCTAGTTTGAAGTATGAACATGGGAAGATAGTCCTTGTTAAAGAACAACAAATTCGGCATGTATACAAGGAACTTAACTTCACAAGAATATTAGAAGGTCAAGATAAACCCTATAGATTTTAGAGAAAACTTAAGATAAATTCTGCACAGACTGGAAAAACATCAAGACAAAAAATATCATAATTTACCTAAAATTCAGTGTGTATTAATGGCCACAAAAGGAACCATTCTGTAAAAACCACAGACTATAGCACTTTTCAGTTTGCACAGTAGGATAAAAAATGGGCAGTATAGCATTCATTAAGTATTCAAGATGCACATCCAAAAAGTAACTTTATGTGGCAAAACGCAACATCTTCTTATCTAACTATTAAATATGTGAAACGAAATTGAATGCACTAAGCTAGGCTCCCTTGGTGTTGATCAGAAGGACCTACGCTCCTATGAATGAGCCAAACTATCTTGTACGCTGAGGGGACACTTTGACAACAGAAGTAGAGGTATCTCATGCCAGCAGTATTCAGTTACGTGATAGTTCTTTTCTTTCTTCTTCTTTTTTTTTTTTTTCTCTCCAGAAAGCTGAGGATTAGATTCTTCTTATAATTAAGGACACAAATCTCTCACTCTGTAGTCAGTGGTATAATACCTTAGCATTAGCGAAAGGCAGCAACCAGCAACCATACTGAATGATAGGAATCATGCTTGCAACAATTTCTGTTAAATGTAATGTCATCCGTGTAAGTATTCTTCTGGGATGTGGCTGTGGAGACACTTTGTTTATGAGTCTTAAATGGCTGTACACAAGATAAGTGATTAAATTATTTGCTCTGAACTTCAGCATTTTCAGGCTTCAGAACTTCAGCTACAGGAGAACATCTGGCAGCAAAATGAAGATGCAGTTTTGGACCTCACCTTTATGTCTGATGGTGCTTGCAAAAACTCTATTTTATTATGTCTTGTTCCTTGAGCTCTCCAGAATTTCAGCCTTGCTGTAGCCTGGAGATGTCAAACGCTGGTGTACTGAGGCTATGCAGTCCGGCGTGCTCTGAAGCTTTATGGCTTAGTTTATTTCATTTGTCTATCCACAAGTAGAGATGACTCTGGCACTCTTGTTTTCAGTTTCTGTTGAATAAATGTCAAGAGAAGACAATACATGCTTTGTAAGTGCCATTCCACAACTTAAATTCTAAATATGGACTAGAATCTGTTTTGCCATCAGTTTTTACCAAGTACTTCAATAATGATCACGTTGTATTACGATAAGGTAAATGTGGACTCATGCTTGCATATCTAAACTTTTATTTCAAATCAAAGACAGAAAATTCATGATCATTACATCACAATCAGTGTCCAGCATCTATAAAAACAGATCAGACATGCAATCACCTATTTAGCTTCTAGTTGAACTACTCCTTGAAAATGAGAAAAAGTCTAGAACAAGTAAAATAGTCAGGTTTCTATTCTACTTTTAAAAAATGTAGAAATGTGCATATATATGCTTTGAGAACATTTTTCCTCTGCCATCCATGTGGATTCTTTCACCTCATTTCACTTGTATGTGGTCTTTACATCCTATATTTATAACTATGAATAAATAGTCTCCATATTCTCAGGGTACAGCGAAGCATTTGCTAGATTTTCTTTGGCAATAGTGGTAACTGTTTTCTGGTTAATGTCAGTTAATAGAACATGCCCCTCCATAAATAAAGAAATAGTAAGAGTTACATGCATGAAATAAAAACAAAATTTCCTCTCTATTTGCGCTTGCTGATGCTCAGGTGTTGTTAATATTGATGCATAAGCCAAGTGTTCTATTTCGTCCATACAAAAAAGAGACGGTTTGTAAACATTCCTGGAGTCATCCAAGAGCAAATTAGAGAACTGCACACATTTTCATATTATATCAGCATTTGGGCATCTAAATTATGCCTTCAGTTTCTCAGCTTTTCCTAGCTGAAGATGCGAATCTTGCTATTTGCCTTTCATTTTCATTGGATATCTTTGCACAGAAACAAGATCTGTTTGCCAGTCAGGACAGCTATATTAATATAACTAATTTTGCTGCATAGGTTATCATTGTAAGGATTTATATGTAGCATCCAGTATCTGATGGCATACAATACTTGAAGTGCTTGAGAGTTATAATTCTCTATCCATTTCCAGCTAGATATGTATAAGGACAGAGTATTCAAGCAGGCTGTCCAGCATGTCTGGGAAGCCCAGTCCTTAATGGCAGTCTCCAGTATCATCAGCAGCCTTCTCGTATTTTTCCATTTTCAGGATTTATAAGTTTTGATCTGTTATCAAATTAGATATGCATATCTATCTATCAATTAAATTATCATTTATAAGAGATGAGACATCAATACCAAGTAAAAGATACAAACTCACAGACAAAGAAGAAACATTAGTCAAAACCTGAAATCATACTGAAAGCCCAAATTGTTAACAAATCAAAATACAGAATCAAAATACAGCCCACCAAACCAAACCAAAACACTGATGCAAAGTAATAAGAAGTAATATTATTTTCTTATTTACATTGTTTTACAGCATATGGGACTTCAAGTTTTATTCTGCATCCAGGAAGATGAAAACTTTTAAAAATGAAAGTTGAACTATCATATGACTGAAGAGGCACCTAAAAACTCCCACAAAAATTGTCTGTATTTGGTAAGACATGGAATCAAATAATGAGATAGCACACTATACAGATTTTAAATTCAGCTCTACTTAGCAGCAATTCATAATTGGAGAACAGATAATTCTCAAAACCATGGACTGAGAAAATGGTGAATTCAGAGAAAAGCCATAAGTAAGCTTATATAGCAACTTCCATACATTTCAAGGAAGTGGGTAAAACAGATTATTATGTAAACAAAGATGCAAGAACAAGGAAAGCAAATCTTACATGTGGGAAATTAAAATATATATTTGAAAATTTAGTGTTGAAAACCTTGAAAAGTACAGAACTGCTCATACTAAAAAATCCAGGGATTTCAAAATAGATGAGATTAAGATACAAGGAAAGGTAGCGGCATCAACAAAAAGGGATAAAGGTGTTGAGATACTAGATGGTTTTTGTTGATGTAAGGAAACATGACAAAAATAACAGGACTATAATAGATAATCCTGTTTACTAACTTTTAAGGTCAGGAACTTGTTTTTAACCTCCATGCTTGCAATGAATGTAGTACTTAGTTGTTCTGCAGAAGTTTTGTTATAAAACATCGGGGAAGCAGATGCTGGTTTTGAACTCAAGCAGAATATCAAGCCAGAATGTCAGGAAAATAGGCTGTTTGTAAAGGTCAAAACATTTGAATTAACAAGACAAAAATATGTTGAACTATTTGAATATTAACTTCATTTGCAGAAATTTATATCCATTTACAAATTTGGAAGGAAAAAACCCACCATTAGTACTTTCTAATGTATAACGACATTAAAGCCAACACTATCATAATACAATGTCTGGTGTCTTTAAATCTAAACATATACATGCATATGCACATACATAATTTCCTGAATAGACTATACTTTGGGATTTGGTTTCCATAAACCTACAGAATGGCCATTTGAAAAAATTCCATCCATGTATCATCTTTTTTTTCAGAGAAGAACAGTAGAGGTTATTGTCCTACTGTATGTAAAAGTCTACGTTTGTTGTCAATTTTAATTGTATGTATTTGTGTTAGAAACCCATAAATGCTGTCATTCTGGATCATTTGGTGCATCTAGCCCAGTCTATTTGCCTTCAATAGCTGACAACAGATGTTGTTCCATCTTGTAACAGATGTTGTATTTCCTGTACATTAAAGTACAAGTGGTGCTGAAGAAATCATAGAAACAGAAAGAGAAGGTAGAATCTGCCATTCCCAAAGATCATTTATTGAAATCCACAGGTCTGCATAACAGCACACGCCAAGAAAACTGAGCTTTCTGCAGCAGTTCTCTTTACAACAGACTCTATAGCTCAGTTCTGGCCTGACATTCTCATCTTGGTGTCCTACCTGGTCACCTCTGCTGTTTTAGTTATGTTATCCCATAGTGTGGGATTTTCGATAGCATCATCCTGTCGCATTGTTTTACCACATTCGAACCAGAATCAAGGATATACAAATGTAATGAAACTCATTGGAAAATCCAGTTTGATTAATTTATTGACATTCTGCTGAGGTCAGAAGTTTTGGGCTGGGTGTTTTGATGCTTGTTTTTTTTGTTGGGTTTTTTTTTTTTTGCTTTCATATGTATAAAGACACATAATTAAATGCTAGGGGTGTTTTTAAATATCTGTAATTAAATGGGAAATTTCTAGAAGACAGATTTCAATAGAGTTTTCCAAAGAGCTGTCTCCTCATTCCTCCTCTCCCCCCAAATCAGCATATTGGAAGTATGCATTTGTTTTGTAGTAATGAGAAGTTAATTTACAGTTTCTTCACTCCTTATTTGGAGAAATCCATATGAAGGGAGGAAACTATTTTTGGTCTAGGAACATATGGAAAGAAATGGGAGAACTCACATCTCACATTAACCACGATCTTCTAAATCAGAATAAAGACAAAGATATTAAAGATGAACTAACTGAACATCTTTGTGTCTTTTGAAAGTATAGTTAAATATCATCACATTTCTCCCATCGTTCTCTCTAGTTGTCCTTATTATTGTGATTACATCTACAATATTCTTATTCTCTTCTGTTGTCTATGAAAGTCGATTCCTCAGTTTGATAGAGCATAAGGACTTGGACTGTAATTCATTGTAGATTGTCAATATCAGTTTGACTACACCCTTTTCTACATTCTGCAAGGAATTTGTTTTTATGTTCAGTCTTGCATTTGTTGGATCAAATTGCTAGCTACCATAAGGTGTCAAAAGTCTACTAAATGTATGCTATTGATAAATGTGTCCCACAGTTATTGGCCAGAAAAAGCTATTGAGAAGAGTCAATGTTATATTAAATATTTTGCTTAGATACTGGGCTGTGGAAAAAGACATAGTGCAACTTTTTTTGGTAAAGCACTATCTTAAAATGGTTTAGATTACAAACTGAAAAAAAATCAATCATTTGTACATATCGAACAAACTCATTATTTCATATTGCTTATGCTTCTTATTCACAAGAGTTTGAGCCTGATGTTCTCAGTTCAGATGTCCTAAAAAACTCCTTCCTCATTGTGATAAAAAGTAAAGCTTTTTGCAGCTGCCACAATGGCATAGGTACATTTCAAAACCGAAATATATTCAGTTCACCCTGCAAATGCAAGAGTGTAAGTTCAGATTACTTTTAAGCTGTTAATATCGCTTGCCTGCTCACCAGATAAACTTACTGGAGGAAGGCGACTGGTGTAACTGACCAAAGCTGAAATAGTCTTGTAAAAATAAAAGGTATGGATAATTTTCCGTGCTGCATGCATCAGAGAAAAATAAGATAATATCTAAAGAAATATTCATCTTTCTAACCACAATTATCATTGCAGATTTTGTCATCAATATCATTTTATCAATATCATATGCATACGTGCATTGCGAAAATAAATTTGTACATTTTTCATTTTGACATGACATCAAAACATCATTTTCAGTGCTTGAGACTGAAAGACAAAATAAGATATGATGATCATATCAGTGTGTAAATACAGCTATATGTCTAAGTACATTTCTGAACTTTGTAATGACGAAGTAACATGCTGTGGTCAAAATATTGTGCTTGGATTTCTGATTTATTCTTATTTGGGCACACAGAGAGGCAATGAGTGTATTTACACCCCAGCACGAGCAATCAGGAGCAGGGCACTTAGCATCTTCCAAGTTACTGGTGCTCAGCACTTCTGAAAAAAAAAAGTGCTTTGCAAGTGTGTCCACAGGGTACTATGATGCACCATGATGCTGCGATACTTGAAGTAGCTGTTAGTGAGCTTAGTTGTGTACCAGAGACAGTATTACTGTGCTCATTACGCTTGGCTTAATTATAGGGCTGAAAAGTCTTTTTGAGGGAAAACCTAGAAAGTGTGATGCAGATGGAAGGAGATAAGATGATGGAATAATATAAAATGAGAAAATATTTTGAGGATACATACAGAAAGTATATATTTGAGACTTTTCTTGACAATGTTTTAATTGAAACACTTTTTGTCTTACAAGATGGAAGAAGATTTGCTCATTTTGATTCATGGCTTTTTTTAAAAAGAAGGAGGCCAGGGTATTTTTGGACAATTAGCATTTGATCAGAACTGAAAATACAGAATGTAATATTGTTTGCTCATGTAGGGAAATAGTGCAGCTGAGGTCAAAAATAGCTTTACCATTGCTCCAAAAAGGAACATGACTAAGCTTAATTAATGTGTAATTCTACAAAATATTTTTTTAAAGGTATATCTAACAGTCATAACTGTTATGTGTCTTAATGACTACAATAATTTCTTAGAGAAGGATGAGATGTTTATTTCTTTATCTTCATAAAAATTTTATTTTTACTTCTGCATTTGTCTTGTATTTGTTCCATTTAAATCATAATGTTAGGTTAAAGTATTTCTAATTATTTGGCACATCAGCCAAATTATTTACCACATTTTTAACATTTAGTGTATTATCCCATGATAAAAAAAAAAAGATGCCAGATTTCTTCACTGTCTAATGTCTATAGATTTTTTCATTTTAATAATTCTGAGTGATCATAGTCTACTTATTGAACTTAACACTATTGTCAGAGTTTTCTTCATTGTAAAAATGACCAAACAACTAACTGAAACTGCAACAACTCATTCATTTTCAAAGCTGCTCAGTCTTTCCTTTTACATCCACACATGTATAATGCTGATGATTAACAGTTATAACACATTGATGTGCAAGTCTCTAACTTTCTTTCATTTAAGGAAATTCATCACTTGAAATATATGTAGTTAAATTTTCCTAAATAAAAAGATGAAGATAGCAAATGTAATTGGTTGCATAAAAGTTTGGGGTTTTTTTTAATCTTAAGGTAGTGGCTTCTGAATGTTGAAATAAATGAAACTATGCTGTTGGTTTACGTCTCTGAAGAAGTAAGCAGCTTTTACAAATTAAACTCATTTAACAACTCTGTTGATGATGAAAATAAAATTGGGAAAAATATTCCACAATCTCTCATGGACACTCTTCTTTTTTTCTTCAGGTTTAACAAATAAGGATTATATCAAACAGATCTTGTTAATCAATAGAGTAGATGACACAGATAATATGCAAGAAGCAGATCCACTGAATAAGCAGAGTCTATTTCTACAGTCATACTTCACACTATAAAATATCTTGGTCAAATTCAATCCTATTGTAACAAGAACTCCCTACGTGTCAGTGGAGTTTTGCTTTCTTCCACTAAAACCAACTATGGGCTCCCTCATTGTCTTTGAAGACATGTATGAAGACATATTAAAAAGCAAAATTCTAAGCCTATGTTAAAAAGATATTATTTGACATAGAATTTGGAGTCTCTTAAAGCAAAACAGTTAACAGTATGTTTGAATAAGTGAAATTATTTTTAAAATTAATTAAATCCTACTATAGCATTTAATAAAAAGATATCCGTCCTCTGAATAGGGAAGTTGTGATTTCTGAACTTTTAATTTTCAAATAATATTTTTTGGATCCTTCAAAACAGCATTTGTTTGTGACATTATTATATCTGTATTTTCATTCACTCAGTACATTCATATTTATAATTGTTCCTAGACTTTGCTATTTTCAGATAAATTTATGAGATTAAAAAAATGTGGATTTATTTTGTTCTGAAAAACCAATAAGATCCAGATTATTTTTTTTTCATATTTACTCTGCTAATAAACACCATCTGTAAAGGGCGTGAAAGTGACTTGTAGTATCTGAAAGCTCGCGGAACGTGACATTTGTCTTGCTGTAGTTCAATATTTTAAGTTCCATGCTACTATTTGGCACAGCTCTTAAACACACATACTATATTCAGTTAAGATGAATCTCTGTTCATGAAAGAATCTGGACTAGCTTCAGAGTAGCTGACTGCAGACTGTACTGCAAAAATATAACTGAGATACAACAGCAATGTGCACAACTGGAGATGGGTTTGCTGACAAAAAGGTGATAGAATTTGCCTAAATGTAGTTGAAAACCTGTCTTTATTTGCTTCTAATACGTACGAATCTATCTGAACAAGTAGACTGCACGTCTAAAATATGTGTCACAAATGTTAGTCACACACATTAATCAAAGGTGCTGACACAGAACCATTTTTTTTCCTTTTTCCCCACTCTGCTACTGCAATGTTAGCTGACCAGATAGCTCTTGTCCAAGCCTCCATCTCTGGCAGACATTGAATTATGTTTTCTACTGAAGCAATATGAATTATAGAAACAGAGACATGGGGAACGGTGAGTTGTGTGTTGTCAGCACAGTGACAGCATCTAGTCCAGTATCTCACTTCTAAACCTCTCATTGGTTTCCCTACCGCTTTGAGTAGGAGGAAAGAAGAGGAGGCAAGGAATAGTCATAGAATTAGGCAAAAAGTTGTCTACTCTACACTTACTGAGGGCTGTGGGCCAGTCAAGAATACCTTCTGAGCAACAGAGCACTCCTCAACTAAGTGAACTGACTGATACAGACAACTTGTTAGTAACATCTAGTGAAAATCACCATTAGAATAATGAAAATATTTTTAGTTCAATGCCTGAAGCCATCTAAAATGGGAGTTAAGCAATTCAGAAGAATTTCCTCTTATGAAAGGTCCTATCATCATTCTCTTCTAGAACCAGTGTATTCAACCCAGCTTACAACAGTCATAAATTCTCTCAAGTTGCTGACCTGACAAAGGATATTCATCTATGTGCCCACTGATGTCACCGAGAACCATTAATCTCACTGACACAAAGCTACTGAGAAATCTAAAATCTTGGCCAAATATTCTACAGTACACTAGGGCAAGCTGAATGCTTATGGCACCACTACCACTTTTTATTGGTGTATACATGCATCCATACATATGTTTATTTTAGTACGGTATTTTAAGCACAGTCTCACAATGAAGGGTAGAGTCACTGTGGTCTTCAATATATACATATGAACAGCCATCCACTTGAATTTACTGAGTAAGTTTTCTCACTAAGAAGAGAGAGTGCTTTTTAAAAGTCTGCACACAGCTAGCCCAGCTGCCCAGGTGATGTTGAAAAGAATGAAATTACTATATTGTGCTGTGACAGATAGAGTAAGATGGTTGAGCTAAAGCCACATTAAAAGGGGAGGAAATAAATAACTGAAGTTTGTTACTACCTTGACTAATGTCTTAAAATTATTTAAAATGAGAAGAAAATACAGTTGTATGTATATCTTTTTCATCCATATCCTTCTCACAGTTCCTCACCTCAGAAGACAGGATGGTTGCATCACAGGGCTTTGTAGGAGCTGAGGATTGCACTGGAGAGGACAAGAAGGACTGAGTGTTTGCAGAAGTGAAAAATAAGGGCAGTGAGTGACATGATGGAGAGCATGCAGCTCGCAGAGGCTGGATGGCTTCATTCTCCCTTGGGATGAGGACACCCTGGGTCTACCCAGTTCCAGATGCACCCCTAAGGAGGGGTTATTAAAGGATGTCTTAGATGTGTAACAGTCATCGCTTCAAAAAACATTAGCATCGGCTCCTCTGAGGCATTAGTTTGGTCCTGGTGCCATGGTGGTGCTTTACTCATTGACTAATTTCAGGGTCAAAGGCCACCAACAGAGCAGGAATCTCGGAAGAAGACCTGAAGTACAATTTAACATTAGTCCTGGCAGGTTTAGGGGACACCCAGAGGTGCAAAATTCTTAAATACAAATATCAAGAGTTTATAGAAGTTATTCTGAATAATATCTATAATACTATCCACAGGTGTTATTGTAACATTCTAAAGGTCCCACTGGGCCTTGGTACTCAGCTATTGCTCTCACAGGAACATATAGAGTCTCTCAAACCTCCAGTTTTTCCACCACTCATAATTTTCTCTTCATTACACAATAATTTCCTCTTCCATACTAATTCTCTCTTTCCCTTAGTCTATTAATCATCATATTCCCAAATCCCTACAGTTCATGTGTTGTCCCAGTCCCATCTACTGTTTTCATCCTTTTCCACTCCTTCACTATTCATCTTCATTCTCTAATCCAGGAGAGGGGTAGCTGTATGAAGCATCTGGGTTAGCTAAGTGAACTTTACAAGTGAACCCCTAAAAGATAACCATGTCTCTGTAACTGCATGTATTTCAGTAATAGTTCTTACACATCTGTGCAGGTATATGACATAATTATATGTGTTAATGCACCAGGATTCATTCCCACACAACAGTGGAAAAACTATCCCACAGAGTGTGGAGAGGGGATTTTGGGGAAGGGTACAACAGTCATTTTGCTTTACCTCTCCTGGCATGTTCTTTTATGCAGCCTCAACAAAGCACTGCGAGGCTTGAAACCATGCTCTTAGTCACTTTGAATGTTCACAAAGCAGGAAAAAAAGTACATGCTTTTTGCACAGATGCAAAGGGAACAGAAGGCGAGAATTACATCTACCAGTACCTAGACAGGCTAAAGTATGGATGGATTTATTGGACATTTGTAAGAACAGTGTCAGGGCACAACTTCATCCTGGAGAGAACCTGTCCCTATCGCTCTCAAGTTTTTCTTCCCCCTTTTTTCAGAGCCTCTTCTTCAGCATCTTTTTCTTACTTTCCAAATCCCTTCTTTTTAAAGACCACTCTTACACCTGTGCCTTTTCCCCCCTATGTTTTTATAACTTATTTGCTCACAAGTAAATCCTGTGGCTTCTCCTATTTTCCAGCTGTTCAGTGCTTTTCACACTACCTCCCTCTCAGCTGCGTATTTAAAAGAGCACAGGAAAGATACTAACAAAAGGAAAGGCACTGAATGTCTTGAAACAGTAAGCAGTGAGAGAGTTTCAACAGCCAAGAAAGTAAAATTGTGAGACGAAGGACAAAGCAGTTGCACATGAGGCAGCTTATCTTCAGTCCTTCTTTTCCCAGCAACACGTTTGCTTCCTATAGCTGTCTGGAACGCACTAACAGTAATATCCCTCCAAATTATTTCAGAATAACCCAACATCCTAACGAGAAAGAGTAATTCCAGTTTCTTATTAGCATTCTCAAGAAACCTAAGGCACACCTTGCAGCAAAACCCAGCTCTGTAAAAATCACAGCAGCAGATGCTTTTGGCCAGCGTGAGAGAGAGGTGGGTAAGAGTCCTCCTGCCTGTACCCAGCCACTCCAGCCTCAGAGCGTGCAAATCTTGAGCCGCAGAAGAGGACAGAGGTAAGGGAAATACTGCTGCGAAGGAGTTATAAACGGTCCTTCTTTCCATGCTGCTTCAGCTGTTAAGTTTTCAGCTCTCCACAGATGCTGAAATATACCCACAAATTAGAGACTTCTATACCTCAAATGAAACTAACATATAAGGGGGGACATTTTTACAAGTGAAACAAATTAGGTAGAGTCTGTGCAAACACTGATCTCCAGATAGGATAACACCATAAACACTGGGAAATAAAATTAATGGTTGAATGATAACAGTACTAAACTCCCAAGTATAATAATCAGATATAGATGTTTAACTGCCTGTGACTGAGGACTCCTATATCTTGTTATAACTCACCTTCCTACAGAGTACATGCCTCCTTCTAAATATAAATATTTGAAATTATGATTCATGTGTACTTGAGTACGATAAAATGTGCAGGAATTAAAGGCTCAATTCTAAAAAAATGCTATGACTGGAAAGTATATTTTAATCCTAAAAACAGAGAAGCCTCTTTACACTATTTTTGTTTGCTGTTTTGTCAGTTTTATTTAGTGTTCTTGAAACTGTAAGTGGAATAGTAAGAATTAGCTCTGAAAAATCAGTAATTCCAAAATGTTTTACTTTAGACAAGTTCATTTTTTTAATTTTAACTGGCTTATGCATTAGCAGTTATAGGTAAATATAAAAAGGTATTTGGGGGATTTTTCATCCTCGTTTCTTCTTTCTGACTGAAATCTACTAAATCTGTCACCTCTACTACAGATAAACAGTTTGTAAAGTTTTGAAATAATAACACAAATTTAAAAAAAAAAGAATTTTTAAAGTTGGGAGTAAAATACCAAACTAGAGTACCTTCTGTTGGTCTGTCACTACCCAGTTCAGTTATTTTTTTTAGGAACAAATGACCCTAAAATCACCAAAAAGAGTGTTGCAAACTTTTTTTTTAATAACGCTCACTCTCTTTAGTTTAGCAACTGCAAACGGACAAGGAGCTGGCATCACTACTGTACATCTCATTAGATAATGATGTTTGTTTAACAAACATAAAAGTTTTAGTTCTACTTCTGATAATATTTTTTCTTTTCCTTTTAGGGGCAGCTTGCTAAATTACCTATTTCCTAGATTTCTTAGTAACGTGTATTGCATAACATACACATTACCTCATTACCTGTGATCTTGAGCAATGTATAAAGGATACTGATTTATTCCATATTCTTTATAATCGATTGAAACAGAGAAAACTGGCCTTAGTTAAGGTGTTGGCCTTGGCTTTGAAAGAGCTAACTTCTTTATTATGTCAGATTCTTCATCTGTTACATGGGAATAGTAATTGCCATGTCACACTGTGTTGTGAAGGTAAATATTATGATAAATGTGATGTGCTCAGCTACTGTAGGAAAGAAAAATAAGATGGGCAGCACTCCATAAAGGACAAACAGATGAGTTAGTACATGTTAAAGGAGAGTGACCTTAGGGCCTTCATTTCTGAGAATTTTCTGCAAGATAAGCAACAGTATTTACTGACTAACAAACTTCCACTTTAAGGGAATTCATAGTTTTGTCAGTTTTCCCCTTAGGAAGCACATTCACATTTAGTGGATTCTACTCCAAAGCTACATTCAGAGAAAAGTTATCTGTAGGAGAATCCACTAGAGCTATGAAACCCAAAATAAATACAGCGATATGTGTGCTCATGCATGACCTGTGTGCGCAGGGGCTTTATGAAGACCATTCCACTGGTTTCAGCGAGAGCCAGACTGGATCCTATGGGCATAACCATTTGGATCAGTGAAATAATACTTAATTTTCTTCATCAATGGCATGTTTCTTCTAGGTGTGATGAGAGGAACACGGACACCTAGGTCCTGAATTCAGTATATCCCCTCTGTTGCCAATGAATAAAGTCAGTGAAGAAAAATCAAGTCTTGTATCCTTTCTGGCTTATGCTTTTGTTGGTTCTTTTCAGCCAGTGGAGTTTGCTATAATGTGACGCTACTTTCCCTATCACTTCATTTACTTTAGCTTCTGATGAGAGGAGATACTTGCCCAGCTTTGCAAAAGCAATTTGGAATCTTTGGATATAAGACAAGGATTGAAATCTTACCTGTTTGATCAGCAGGACTATTGCCACCAACTTTGGTAGGGCCCGGAGTTCATCCAGAGCAGTAAGAACAAAAATACACTTATATTTGCATCTTACGGATTACCTTGTGTTGGCCTTTTTGCCAAAAGTCGCAGGAGAACAGAAAAAAAAAAAAAAGGAGAAAGAAAAAAAGGAAAAAGAAAGAAGTGGGAAGCATGTGGTGAAGAGAGTTAAGGAGTGGGAAAGGAGCCTCAGCTGCAAGGGAAAACAACTTCAATGTTACTAAAATACAATACAAACCAAACTACATGTTTTATTACTGTGGTTTTAAAAAGCAGCTATGATTTTCAGTTGAAATGCTCCTTTATCAAATACAGTATTGTAAAATAAATTTTTGTGTATATCAGTAAATATATATATAAGCTAAATAAAGCCCCAAACTAAAGGGTGTGGATGAAAAAAACCTCATAGTCAACTTCTGAGACATTCCACATCACATTTAAATGCCAAAAAAAAAAAATACTCTCTGGTTTATTACTTTCTGAAGGCTCAAACACAGCAAAGCTACCTAAAAGACAATGTTGTAGCCTTAATGAAATGCAGTTACAGGCTTAGGAACGACTAGTGTCCTATTCCTAACAACTACAAAACAAGACACACTGAGAAGAGGCATCCTTTTTCTGCTATATACTGAATGTAACTAGAATAATTGATAAAAACAAATGCTCTGTTGCCTGCAAAAATCATTGGAATGATATGACAACAAACAAAACCTCAACGTCCTTTGGAAACGGCAAATTCAGACTACAATTTTTCTGGTCTTTTTATTCGGAAGACGAAGTGACTTCTCCATTTGTAATAACATAAGGAACTGTAGAAACGTCTGTCTATAAAATATCACTGTTGCATAAAATAGACGTAAATAAAGGCACTTTTCACCTTTTAAAGTACAGAACAGGTATTTTTAAAATAAACATCTATGTCATGGAGAAGTATGTTGATCTCCAACTATCATTTTCTGTTTTGAGTACGGAAAACTGCAGCGAAAACAACGATGACATAGGGCCACAGGAAAACCTAGTAATTTGTTTCACACACGTCACTTAAAACACTTCCCCCCCCCCCGCTCTACGCAGCTTTGCTACAAAGCGCATCCCACGGGCCCTGGCGCTTCTCGCTCCCGCAGCACCACGTTGCCCCGTCTCTGCTGTCCCCGCCCCGGGTCCCCGCCCGCGCCTGGGGAAGCTGCAGTTAATGGTGGCTCCAGGACGGGCACAGCTGCTCGAGGAAACCGCGCTGCTCCCGGCAGCCCGCACGGAGCGGGGGGCTGCGGACCGCGGCGGGAGACACCGGCCAGAACCCACGGCAGCCCCGCTGGGGATCCCACCCGGGAACCGCCAGTCGCGCGTGGGACTTGCAGCCAAGAGCGGCAACCCGGGAGTCTGCCGCTCGTCCTCCCCGCCAGCTTCCCACTCGCATCCCTGCCATTCGGCTTTCCCGTGCCCCCCCCCCCGCCCCGCCCCGTTTCGGCCAGGCGCAAGTGCAGGAATCTCCCGCGGACAAGTGCAGCCCCACGCGGGACCATCCCCTCCGCTCCGCGCGGGGCCGGCGACGCGGGTGGGGGGTGGGACGGGCGCAGCGCCCCTCCCGCTTTCCCACCGCGCGCAACTTCGATAGGCGGCAGCGGGCGGGCCCGGCCCTGCCCTGCCCGTCCCCCGCGGCCAGGCCTCCCCCCGGCCCTCCCGTGAGCGCGGGGCCACCATGTGCATCCCCCACCCCGCTCCTGCCCTCCCCTCCCCTTCCCCACCGCCTGCGCAGGAGGATGCGCGCAGCACCGCCATCCCCCAGCGGGAGTCGTGCGCGGCGGGCACTACGCTCCCGCCCCCCCCTCCTCCAACCGCGGCCCGGCCCCCACAGAACGGCGGAGACAAAGTTTTCGGCGGCAGAGGTGCCCAGGCAGCGCAGGCCGTGCGGCTGGCTCGGTGCATGCCTGCTGTGTGGATGAATCGCAGCAGGCGGCGGCGGGCGGGGGCGGGGGGCCGCGGCCGGCGATTGGGCGGCGCGGCGCTCGGAAGCACTTTGTTTTCTATTCTAATGAGGGCGGAGCGGGGCTTGTGGATATTTACGTTGAGGCGGGAGCCGCCGCCCTTCATTCACCCACATGGTCCCCGAGCCCGGCCGGGCCGCTGCCGCCGGGACCTGCCTTCGCGCCACTTCCCTCCCCCCGCCGCTGCCTTTCCCCCCCCCACCATCCGCCCCGGTGGGGAGAGGCGCGGCTCCCCTCGGCTGGGCTCGCGCCGCCGCGCAGGGCGCCGGGGGCCGCGGGAGGAGGGAAGATGGTGGCGGCGGCCGCTGCTGGCTGGTGAGTGTCGCTGCCGCGCGCGTGTCGCTGACAGGAAACCTGTTGTGAGGCGGCGGCGTCCGCCCGGCGCGGAGGGCGAGCCCGGGGAGGCAGCGCGGCACACGGGGGCGTGCGGCGGAGCGCGGCGCGGAGGCAGCGGTAGCGGCGCGGGGGGTGCTGGCGGGCCGCTGTGAGTGGCCGGGGCGGCGGGAGGGGGGTGTGGGTGGGCGGCGGGGGGGGAAGCGGGAGCAGGGCGCATGGCAGCGGCCGCCGCGGCGGCGGCGCCTCCCGAGCTCGCACACGGGGCGGGAGGGGCTGGAATGAGGGAGATTTGAAAAAGCGTGCGCGCCGCTCGCTGCTGCAGTGAGTCCCGCCGCCCCCTTCCCGCCGCTGCCCCCCCGCCCCCGGCCGTGCTCCGGGCCCGAGGCGGCCCGCTGGGCTGGCGCGGGGAGCGGCCGGCGGCGGCCGAGCCCCCGGGGCGGGCAGGGCGGCGCGCGCGGCACAATGGCAGCTGCCGGGGGCCGGCGGTGGGAGCGGGCGGGCGGGGGTTTGTGCCCCCGCGGCCCGCGGGGGAAGGCCCGTCCGGGAAAGTTTGCGGCGTGCCCGCCGCGGCTGCTGGGGGGAGTTGGCGGCACCAGAACAAAGCCGCACATGGGGCAGAGGCCGCGGCGGCGTGGGGGCTCCGCTCGCCGCCCACGCCCAACTCGGGGAACGGCAGCGGCGGTAAAAGAGGCGGCGGTAGGCGGTGGAGGGAGGGGCGGGGGGGGTCTCGGGGAGTTCCCGGCGGAGGCGCTTTGTGCTTCGCCGGCCCCCGGGGGAGGGGGCGCGGGGCCCCGGGGAGGGGGCAGCGCCGCGGGCTGCGAGCGCGTCCCGGGCCCCTCCGCGTGGGCTTTTGTTCGCAGGAGGGGCGGGGGCGGCGGGCCCTCCTCTTCCCCCCACCCTTCGCCGCCGGGGCGCGGGCGGCCGGGCGCGGGCTCCCGGCCTTTCCTGGACAGGCGGGCGAGGGGCAGCGGGTGGGCCCCGCGCTGCCGCCGTCGCTCGGGAGCCGCGGGCTTCATTACGAAATCGGCGCGGCGGCAGCTGCGGGGCCTCGGCGGCGCCATGTTGCTGGGGAGGGGGAGGAGGCGGGGGACATGGCGGCGGCTGCGTGCTGGGGCCGATTGTTCCCTGTTAGGCCCGGAGCCGCGTGTGGGCAGCGGCGGCCGCGGGAAGCTGCTTCCCCTCCCCCCGCCGCGGCCCCTTGCCGGCCCGGGCGGCCCCCGGGAGCGGGCGGGCCCGGCCCTTTCCCCCCAGCCCGGGCTGCGGGGCTCGGCGGGCCCGGCCGGCCGGTTGGGGGCGGGGGGGGCGTCACGCCGTAGCCGGGCTGTGACCTCCGCGCTGCCGGCGGCGGCGCCCCCTGGCGGGCGCGGTGCGCGCAGCCGCCTCTGTGTTCTCTCGCAGGAGCACGTGCTGCGCGGTGAGGGGAGCGGGCCCGGTCCGAGCAGGGCCTGCGGCGCCCCCCGGCTCGGCCTGGCCTCCCTGGGCCCCGCCGAGCCGCCGGAGCGGCAGCGGCCGGCCTGGAGGAGTCCCCGCTGCGGGGGGCAGGAGAGGTTGGTTCTCGGAGAAGGGGGGAGCCCGCGTGTGGGGTGTTGCACGGGGCCGTTTCTGGCCGCCTGAGGGGGTACTGGAGCGTTTCGCGCCCTCCCCGGGGGTGGAGTGGGGATGGGGGAGCCCTGGCCTTCGGGAACTTGCTCGGTGACTTTGTTTTCTCAACAGCAACAAAAAGCAAGTAACTTGGTGGGTTTTTTTGCAGTAGCGACACGTGCAGCAGGAAATAATGAAGATTTCTGTGGATGTTGCAGTGGCGTATTTGTGGAGGAAGTTACTTTTTACAGAAAATGGTAAGTTTTTATTTTTTTAATAATTTATTTTTAAAAATGTAGAGCCAGAACAAGTGCATTTGAGGCCGAGCCTGAGACTGGTTAGGAACATTAAATTCCAAAGAGTTGCTTGGGGTTGGAGGCACGTGTAGGAGTCCACAGTTTCACTCATTTAGAGGAGAATAATGCAAGTTTTTAAAGCACTTATTTGTCCAATTAAAGCAGCTGGACAGTGAGAGAGTCTTAAAAATGTGTTTAAGTTCAATATCTGGGGCTTTTTTTTCTTTGAGCAAAACTGCTTTTTTCAGTCTAACAAAAGTTATGGTTTTCTTGTAGTTTCAAAGTTTTGTATTAAGCTTGCTGTAAGTAGCAGGTAAGAAGAGACTTCATGTTCACATGATCCTTCAAAAGTCCGTATTCCTGTTAAAGAAGGAATAAAATATGCTTTCAAATTTTGAGTATAGAGCTGTCCTGCTTCATTGAACCTCTGGTATGTAATAAGTAGCTGTAACTTGGTTGTGGTAGTGTATTTTACAGCCATCATTAGAACCTGCTTTTTGTTGCTAGATGGGCCAATCTAAATAGAACAGTAGGAATTGCATTTTGGGGCAGGGTGTCTATGGCAGTAGCAGCAAATGTTCTAACTTGCCAGCAAAGCGAGTAATTGGAAAACTTTTAAGAGAGCACCTGGCATGTTAGAAGATGCTTTGTGGATTTTAGAAAGCTGATGGTATGATCTGTTCAATATAATTTTTAAATTCCCAATTACCTAGAATTGGGCATAAACTGTGTTTATACTTGTTTTAATACTTACTGGCCTTATCCTTTTTTTATTGAGGAGAGGTGGTGGGAGTTCTTACCCTATTTCAGGTTGGTTTTTGAAAACTTAATAGTGCTTTTTGTCTCCACGAGTTGTGATGGCGTTTTGAGAATGGTATGGGAATAGCAGTTGGCTCATTTTCACAATTGGGCTCTTCTACTCTCAAATCAGCATTCGTTTTGATACTCCTAGTATTGCGTATGAAAGTCCTGGATTGGGCTAATGTGCTGCTTCAGCTTACTCTGAAGGACGTCTTCATCCCAGAAGGAAAGCGTGAATATTTGTTCCAAAGCTTAGTTGTCAAAGGGGTGCAATTCAAAACCTGATCAAATACTCACTTTGTTCTTTTCTTTCAGCAGGTACAAGGTAGACAACATATCTTGAATTACTAAAAATGCTGGTTGTGTCAGAGTAATGTCAAAGTGCTTACAGTGCAGGTAGTGATATATAGAACCTACTGCAGTGAAGGCACTTGTAGCATTATGTTGACAACTGCCTCAGGAGATCTTGCAGGACTTCAGATATTGGAAAGGTACAGTGTGGTGGTGTCAAGTGCTTTTTGTACTAAGGTGCATCTAGTGCAGATAGTGAAGTAGATTAGCATCTACTGCCCTAAGTGCTCCTTCTGGCATAAGAAGTTATGTCTTCATCCAGTCACTCAGGTTAAGATTGTAGATGTTCCAGTAGTTTTCTGCTTTGCAGTCTTCTGTTAGTTTTGCATAGTTGCACTACAAGAAGAGTGTAGTTGTGCAAATCTATGCAAAACTGATGGTGGCCTGTTACAATCTACATCAAGGAGTTGGAATGCTTTCTGCTGGTTGTGGGATATTTTGTGGCCTTCCTTATTTTAACAGCAGTCTAGTGAATGACAGCTCTTGTAGCACTAAAGTGCTTATAGTGCAGGTAGTGTTCAATAATCTACTGCATTATAAGCACTTAAAGTACTGCTAGCTGTAGAACTACATGTTCAGCGTGTTTTACAATTTATTTGTTGTTTAATTAAACACTGTTCTCTGGTTAGTTTTGCAGGTTTGCATCCAGCTGTATGATACTCTGCTGTGCAAATCCATGCAAAACTGACTGTGGCAGTGACAGTCAGTGAGTGTGGAAAAATTGTACCCCTTTCTACACAGGTTGGGATCAGTTGCAATGCTGTGTGTGTCTGTGGTATTGCACTTGTCCCGGCCTGTTGAGGTTGGTGGGGATAGAGGCTGAAACACCTTTGTAGCTTTAAGAAATTTCTCCTTCACTGATTCAGGAAACTTAAGGTTTTTAAGTTTATTCTGAAAAAAATGTCATGTAATTTTCTGTGTAACCAGACTTCCATTTTCTGTATGTGGCTTCTTGTTTGTATGTACTGGATTTGGATTTGTTGCTGACAATATGTATTTACTGAAGTCCTTGAGTGTGGAAATTTTTTTTTAAAGGCTGTTGTGAGCTTTCTATTAAACTGAGGTGGATACTTGTTTACAGTTTCTTCATGAATTTGTTGGGAAGAAATGGGTCTTAGGTATCAGAAAATCTGTGTGAAAGTTCTAATTTGTTCAGTGTAAGCTTGCTTCTCAAATTGAAATTGCATGAAGGATTCGGCAGCTTGCTTTTGTAATGCTTTTTATTATACTGAATCTCTGTGTATGTTCTAATTTGTAATAGAGTGCATTTTTAACCTTAGTTCTTCCACCCAGAATTTGTCAAATTCAAAAGTAATAAATGAGGTTACAGGCAGGGCCTTAATCATTCCTTGGCTATGGAATCTTTAATGCTAGTCAGGTATCTACTTCTTGTGGGGTATCTACATTCATGGTCAGTATAACAGTGGTCAACTCTTAACCTTTGAAGTGAATCACTTAGCATGTGATACATAGCAATGAAATAAAACATCTCTTGAACTACCTGAATAACTTACCTGGGGGAAAACTCGTCCGTATAACTGCTTCAAAGAAGCTGAGGTTGGCTGGGGAAGACATGGTGACAGGCTCCATAAGGAAGTGTCAATGTAAAATCTGCAAGTGGAGCATTCTACACATCTTGTTTTTGAATGAGCTGCGTGTTAGTAAACTACACTTGTAGCTCAAACATTGATGGTTTTATTTCCTAAAACAGGCTTCCAGAGGACTGACACTGTGAATTCAAAATACTCCATTTGTCACGTATAGCTGCTGGACTCTATATAGTACTCTGGAGGTACCTTTGTGATAGGAAAGTTAAGAATATTTGGGTCAATGCTGTCCTTGCTGTTCTTCAAATTAAAATGGAATACTAAGCTAAATGGGTCGTTGTTCCTACGAGGGCTGTTTTCTAGAGTCAGTCAATGTATATCGCAATGCTGCCTTGGAATATTACTCAGTCCTCTAGCAAGATGTTGAAAATTCTTAGATGGGTTTGGTATCTCTTAAGTTTCTTTCTGAAGTAGGCAAGCCAACTTAGGCTTTTACTATGTGCTACTCAATTTCTGCCCCCTTTTCTACTATTTCTTCAGAATGTATTTCTCTAATAGGTTTGTTATCCAAAATATTATTTTCCCAAGCTTAAAATTTTCTTTTTAGTCCTGCTGATTAGAGGAATTAAGACTAAAAAGAAAATTTTAAGATAATGTCAGTGAAGTCGACCGATGAAGACACGTGTCTCATCTTGATTTCTGTACAATAAGTTTCTGCGGTAATCTGCTGGTGATGGCAGGTTTAAATCCTTCTTGAGTGTAAAAGCAATATTCTTAAAAGTTTAAATGCAGGAAACATTTTAATACGTGATCATGTTTATACTACCATGTAAGCATCACATTTTGAAATGCCTGAAGATGTATATTACAGTTAGACAATGAAGCTTGTTAAAACCGAGTGCTTGCAGAAGCAGTTTTTATGCCCATGGAGCCTTAAATTGTCCATCAGATACGTTGGAGTGTACCTAGTTTTAATACCTTTGTGTGAAAACAAACTGTGGCATTTGTTAGTGTTTCTGTCATTTAATTTTTGAATTGCCTGTACTGCAAAAAATACTTTACACGGTACAAGTCTGTGAGGAATAAAGTAACTGTCATACAGCATTTTAAAGATGTGGTAAGCTATGCTTTAGTCAAGGGGCCTGTGTAAACTAATGTCAGTCTTATTTGCATGCTTTCAATACAACTTTGGCTTATTAATTACATAACTTATCAGAAGTTTCAAGTTAATCATGCATGCTCTTTTCTGAAAATATCTGTAATACTTTTATACTCTTGTTTCAACTCGTTCTAATATACCAGTAGCTTTCTCATGGGTATGTAATAGCCTTGTACATGAAGTTCTGTGTAAATTATTTTTTTTTTTTATAGTCACTTGAGCATCTCCTAAGAAATGATTGTTAATCCTGTTTCAGTGTAGCTGAGACATTGAACTCCAGTTGAGAGAAGATGGTAGGGAGGAAAGTAATGCTGCTAAGTTCAGCTGGTTTTACTGAAGTAAGCTGAGCCTTGTCACTGCTGTTTCTGTAGAAGGTTGACTGGAGTGGAGTGGTTAGGTAGCTAAAACAAGTGCCAGTTTAAAAATCCTGCAGAAATACCAAGAAGCATTTTCTGAAGATGTGTTCAGCTGAGTCTGTCATCCACTGTCATGTGAACGAGAAGCTTACTTATTTCTGCTGGCTTTGATACAGGTAATAATTTTTCAGGTGAACTTCTATGAATTAATCTGAGCCATATCAACTTCTGTGAGCTTAACACTAATGAAGATAAGCCTGCAGGGATTTTTAGGAATTGTCTGAAATGAAGGGTTTTTTTTTTAATGTGTATTATGCAAGAAGAGCGTAATTTTCTAAACAAAAAGCTGAAATTCCAAGCAGTATTAATACTCCCCTGAAGTTCTAGAATAGCGCAGTTAGCCTTATAAGGAAAACCTTGTCTGTTAACCGTAGAGAACTTTTCTCTATACACTTAGTATCTGAAAGCATGCTGGGAAATTAAGTAGTTGGTTTTTGCTAATTTGTCACTGGATGATACTGAAAAACTAGCTCAGTTCTTTAGCATCGACTTTTCTTATGTTGACTACAATATCAAAGCAACTAGTGAGATGACTGTCAGGAGCAGACATTTTGAGTAATAGCATTCATGGGCATTAAATGAACGTAGGACTAGAAGGGGACATCCCCTGCTGTGGCAGTGCAGGGTTGTCTCTCATGCATAGCTGATACACTATTACGAGAAAATGAATGCAGCGTTCCATGTTCTGCTTTTCACTAATTCTCATCTTTAAAATACATCACTTGTATTTGTGTAGTTCATAAGTGGTCTTGTTTATGAAGTCTTACTTATAAAGACCCACAGCTTTCTTCAAGTCTGGGATTGGCTTACAGGGTTTGTTTCCACACCCATCTTTCTTGTCCCTGTCCCTCTCATCGCTAGACTTAGAATTCATTCCCTGAAGCCTTCTCTCTAAATGTTTGCTTTAGTAGCTTCAGATGAACAGGCAAACAGCATTTAGTATATAAAACACAGAAATGTCATGCATACAGGAGATAAAGCAACTGATCATAAAGCAGTGGGCTGCATCATGTTGTGACTCTTCATCATAGCATTGCTATGAAATCTACAGTTTTGTTTTCAAAGAGTGTTAATTTCTGGTCATTCACTTTCCTGTTTGCTTTTTTGGATGATGTCTAAATGAGAAGATGCTGGGGGAAAAATAAAAATGTGCCATTAGGATTCTTCTCTGTTCCATTTACTCCATCTACTCCATTTAATTCCTGATGGGTTATCTCCTGTGCTTGTGTCTTTCACATCTGTGTAGCAGTGTTAACAAGCATCTGTTTTCTCTCAGTTGATAACGGTCAGCAGGAGAAGAGTTGAGACTGATACCAGTTAACATGTCATTACTGAAAATTAGGTCTGGAATCGGCAAGGCTGGATGTGTGTTCCCACCCTGGCGTCATTGCATGCTGCTGGTTCTGAAGCTTCCCATTTTGGAATGTAGTTTGAAACACAAAGGGCAAGCAAAAAATGTTTCGTAAATTGAGTGAAGTTAGGTTTTTAACAGAGGTTTTAATACAAGGTTGTTAATTACTGCAGCCAGTAGGATTCCTGGCTGGAGGGCAACTGGCTAGTGTCCCCGTGAGCAGAGACTTGAGAGTTGTAAAATGGATCTTTCAGTTATTCTAGATTTCGCAGCTTTCTAAGGAAAAATAAACCGCATAGCATTTCATTCTTACTGTTAAATACTTAATTTTGCGTAGTTCCCAAAGTGATTTAATAGATGAACAATTCTGTGCATTGTCTCATTTCGGGCTCACCTGTTGTGTTTCGGATTTTTTGGGGGGTTTGTTTTTGTGTGTTTGTTTCTTGGGGTGGGGTGTTGTGGGTTTTTTCATTACACTGAACTCACTAGGGTGACATGACACATGGGTAATTCAAGTCCAAGTGTCCAAATACAGAATGCTTGGTTAAAAGGTGACTTAAGGCTCCTTAGGAACTGGATCAGGTTCTTTAAATGGGTAGCAAACCATACAGACAAAGCTGTAAATGCAAATAGCTGTAATTTGGGTAGCCTTAGATCGTTTTTTGTGACTTGAAGAGATCAGTACTTCTGTTCATCGCTAGGACTGATTCCTTCAAGCTTTACAAATTGTACAAGGTTTAGACACTGACTGTGGCTGAGGGAAGTAATCTCCTTAGTTCATTTAAAAAAAAAAAAAAAAGGCACTTAATGTCCAGCCAACATACTTTGCATGGAACAGGATTATTTAACAAGTTTGGTGAACAGAGCTAGCTGAGACTTCCAACTGAAGAAATGCTTATTTTGGTGATGGGCATTTTGTGGGTATTTGGGATTCAGACCATGATTTGATTACCGTCAGCTGGGCTAGCTGATTAATGCTAGTTATTAATGTATGGTCTGAACTCCTAATGGAGCAATGTTTGAAAAGACAAAAAGTAGTCTGTGACAAATTATAGTCTTTGTATATTGTAGTCACTGGAAAATATGTCTGCTCTTGTGAGTTTGGTTGAAGAGATGTGTGTTTCAGGGTATCTGACCTGCACATAAGTGGTGGCTGGTCATGTCACACTTGCAGTAGAAGTACACGGGCCCGTTTCCTGCAGGAAAAAGTGTGATATTCCCTGGGAGATGGGAGGTGATCAAGGATGCAATTAAAGGTAGGTGAGATGAAAACAAGAATGGGTGGGAAAAGAAAAAGAGAGTAGAAAGTTAAGGCAGGAGAACAGTATAACTTCGGTTACTTAATCTGTATTTTCTATTCTCTGTACGCTGCTGTGACTGACAAGAATGTTAGAGCAACTGTCCTGCTGTGGGGCATGTCAGCAGTTTGGATAGAAATGGTCTGGATTTTAACAATGGATAAGGCATTGTACAACAATAAGAAATCCTTTGGGTGACATGTTATAGAATCTTTTAAAAGATTCCAGATACCCACATCTTTTAAGTCCGTTTATGGCAGTGCTTTTTTCCTGCTATAGAACAAATTAACTATTTCCTGCTTAAGTGTACTTGATGCAGAAGGAAAGCTGCTTCTGCTGTTGTACAGGACTGGCACTTTTCTAGTCACTTCTCTAGATCTTTAACCGTCTACTCTGCAGAGATGTAAAATATGAGCACTTAGGAAGTATTGAGTCATCAGTTAGTTGCTTTGATATGTGTGTATCCTTTTTTTGTCTTTTTCTCACCCCACACTACTTTGGCAAAGGCCCGTGTTTTATGTGGGAAGTCAACACCATAGTGTCTGAATATTACTGTAATACTTGGAAAGCTTATAAATACTTTGAAATAGAAAATCTTTGTGTTAAACCCTGTAAACCTCTGCAGGCTTAAGTTTTTTTGCTTTCCTAGTTGTTCTTCAAAGACAAAGATGCTGTGTTTTTTAGAGAGGCTTCTTTCACGTATCTCATTCTCTACAGCAAATTCTAGAAATTGGCGCTACTAGGTGGCTGATCTGATTTTTTTCTTACTAGTCAGTAAAAACATTGAAACAAAATGTTTCATAACGAAATAAGAATGGCTTAGGAACAACCTTAACTGTGTAAGAGTGTGTGATAAGCTTTGCTAATGGGTTTTTAATTTAGGTCAAAACAATTCTCATCTAGCAAAAGCATTTGAAAAACATGCTAATTGAACAGTAATTGATACCTAGATTTTATGACTGGAAGTTACTGTATGTGGGGTGGAGCTGTGAGGTTGCATTATGTTAAATAGTTCTTGACATGACGTATAATGAGTGAGATACTATGGTTCTGGGTTGTAGTTTCTTTCATTTGCATCAATATCACATGAAGTGTAAAAGCAAGCCATGAGTACGTATCTGTGTGTCTATCAAAACAATGTTCCACTGCAAGTCATTAACCTCTTTGAAATTACATTATGCTGGTGTTCTCAAAGTCTGTGGCAGGAAACAGTCTTTCTTAGCATTCTGTCTTAAGAAGTGCCCCCTTTCAGCCATCACATAGACATTCTGCAAACCCCTGTTGCAGTATGATATTGCGCAGGGTGATTAACTTTCATGAGCAAGTTTTGCCCTCTGAACTGCTCAGTTCATAATTTGGTTCCAGTCTGAAGGTCGTACAGCTGGGTTTTAACGTTCTTCTGTACGTCTAGACTAGAATTAGAGGGAAAAAAAGAGAGCCTACTTGCTCTGTAAGAAGAGTCGGGTAACTTGGGAGGTCTATAGGGACGTGGCCAAGTCGTGTAGCGAGAAGATTAGAAGGGCCAAAGCTCAATTAGAGCTCGATTTGGCTGCTACAGTCAAAGACAACAAAAAAATCTTTTACAAATACATCAACAGCAAAAGGAGGGTCAAGGAGAGCCTCCACCACTTGCTGAATGAGGAGGGTAGTGTAGTGTCAGGGGATGAGGAAAAGGCAGAGGTGCTCAATGCCTTGTTTGCCTCGGTCTTTAATGTCAAGATCGGTTGTCCTCAGGAGGTTCGGCCCCCAGAGCCTGAAGTTAGGGACGGGGGGCTGTGTGAACCTCCCATAATCCAGGAGGAGACGGTTAGTGACCTGCTGTGCCAGTTGGACACCCACAAGGCTATGGGCCTGGATGGGATTCACCCCAGAGTAATGAAGGAACTGGCAAATGAACTTGCCAAACCACTTTCTATTATCTACTGGCAGTCCTGGTTAACTGGAGAAGTTCCAGCTGACTGGAAATTAGCAAATGTAATGCCCATCTACAAGAAGGGTCGGAAGGACAATCCAGGGAACTATAGGCCTGTCAGCCTGACCTCGTTGCCAGGCAAGGTGATGGAACAGATCATCCTGAGTGCCATTACACGGCACATGCAGGACAATAGGGGCATTGGGGCCAGCCAACATGGATTTATGAAAGGCAGGTCCTGCTCGACCAACCTGGTCTCCTTCTATGACCAAGTGACCCGCTTAGTAGATGAGGGCAGGGCTGTGGATGTAGTCTATCTAGACTTCAGTAAGGCATTTGACACTGTCTCCCACAGCATCCTCCTGGACAAACTGGCTGCCCGGGGCTTGGATGGGTGGACTCTTAAATGGGTTAAAAACTGGCTGGATGGCCGAGCCCAGAGAGTGGTGGTGAATGGGGCAAAGTCCAACTGGTGGCCGGTCACTAGCGGTGTTCCCTAGGGCTCAGTTCTGGGGCCGATGCTGTTCAATATATTTATAGATGATCTAGACGTAGGGATTGAGTGCACCCTCAGTAAATTTGCAGATGACACCAAGCTGGGTGGGAGTGTCGATCTGCTGGAGGGTAGGAAGGCCCTACAGAGGGATTTGGACAGGTTAGATAGATGGGCCGAGACCAACGGCATGAGGTTCAACAAGAACAAGTGCCGGGTCTTACACTTCGGCCACAACAACCCCATGCAGCTCTACAGGCTGGGGGAAGAGTGGTTAGAAAGCGGCCCAGCAGAAAGAGACCTGGGGGTGCTGATCGACAGCCGGCTAAACATGAGCCAGCAGTGTGCCCAGGTGGCCAAGAAGGCCAATGGCATCCTGGCTTCTATTAGGAATAGTGTAGCCAGCCAGTCTAGGGAAGTGATCGTCCCTCTCTACTTGGCACTGGTGAGGCCGCATCTTGAGTACTGTGTTCAGTTCTGGGCCCCGCACTTCAAGAAAGATGTTGAGGTGTTGGAGCGAGTCCAGAGGAGGGCGACCAAGCTGGTGAAGGGTCTGGAGGGTCTGACCTCCGAGGAACGGCTGAGGGAGCTGGGGTTGTTTAGCCTGGAGAAGAGGAGGCTCCGAGGTGACCTTATTGCAGTCTACAACTACCTGAAGGGAGGTTGTAGTGAAGTGGGAGTTGGCCTCTTCTCCCGGGCAACTAGCGATAGGACAAGAGGACACAGCCTCAAGCTTCGCCAGGGGAGGTTCAGGTTGGACATCAGGAAGAATTTCTTTTCAGAAAGGGTTATTAGCCATTGGAATGGGCTGCCCAGGGAGGTGGTGGAGTCACCATCTCTGGATGTGTTTAAGAAAAGACTGGACATGGCACTTAGTGCCATGGTCTAGTTGACAGGGTGGTGTCAGGGCAATGGTTGGACTCGATGATCCCTGAGGTCTCTTCCAACCTGGTTGATTCTGTGATTCTGTCACCAAGTACATGCTCCTTGTATTTGTCAGCGTCTTCTAGTAGACATTTAGCCCTGGTGTTGAAGTAACAGATACAGAGAGCTAACATTTCTGAAAAGTGTTGGACTGGATTTCTGTGCATGTGAGTATGTTGTAAGAACTGATTAGGTGTTAGGAAGCCCAAATATGCTTACTGACATAATTGCAAGAATGAATGTAGAGAGTATTTTGGAGCTGTCACGATTAACAAACACACCAGAGGTCCTTGGAGTATTTTCAACAGTCAGCCCGTAAGCTTGGAACACCTCCGACTTTGTGGCAAACTGGGACTAGAGATGCCAAAAAAAAATATGGCTCTTAATTCTGCCTTGGTCTCTGTGCTTTAGTATCTGGGTGCCTGGGGAAAGTAGTCAGGGAATTAGTTCTTCCCATTCTCCCCATTCACATGTCTTCATTTGCAGAAAACTCAATGATCCCAGCTGAAATCAAATGGTTGAATTATGAATAGGTCCTAGTAGGCAGCATTTGAGAGGCTGCTTTAGCAGGGTAGTGAAAGCAGGTTTTGCTCAGGGAGACTGCATGAGCAATCTGTAATATGGGTTATCCACGGAGATCAGTGCACAGACAAGTGAGCATGTTCTTTGTCTGGCCAGGTCTGAGTCAGCTCCTGTTTGAAGCTGTATTCTGAATTAGGATATTTCTTTTTACCTTTATTTCCTAGCAACTCATGTCTAAGGATTGTACTGATCACTTTGACAACAGATGTTCACTTGTTGGTATCTACTATTCAAGTTATTTTTGTCCCTTTTTAAGTCTTGTTTATTAAATTCAGCCAGTAATTAAACACCCAGTCAGTAGAAAGATGCAGTTATAGATGGATTCAAATATGTACTGCACTTGGAATTTGGAGGAGAAAAATACATTTGTTCATATCATATTTGTGTGACTAAAGCATTTCTAAACATGAGAGGAGGTTGACATGGATAGAGGTTAAAAATTAAGGCTAGAGTAGGGGAGGAAAGGGGAGAAAAATAATTACTGGAAGAGAACCCTGTATATTGGGGAGTCTGGAACTACCCTTTTTCCAGGAGAGTGTCCAGGTAGACTGTGCTTGGAGTGATAAGCAGTGTTTTGCCACTGTGGGTTTATAACGGTGCAACAGTTGTGTATATTGCAAACCTAGTTGCAGTAAAAGAGTGAAATCCATTTTTGTGCTCCTTCTTTTGTTGTTTTTTGTTTGTTTTTTTTCCACAGAGAAATGAGAGGTGAAAAAAGCCTGCAGAGCTTTGTCTGCTGGACCAGTGGACTATTCTCAGTTCTTACTCATTGTCATATCCTAACATGGCTATTGAGTGTGCCCAAGAGTATTTTGACTTCTCTAAGGTATCCCATTCTGCTCTGGTGATGTATTACACATAGGGAGGCTTAGTGTTTGAGTGGTTTATTATTATTTGGTTTGGTTTTCTGGGGGTTTTGGGTTTTTTTGTGGGTTTTTTTTTTTTTGGCACTTGAGGAAATGTGTGAGTGTTACAGTTTTGAACTATTACAAAAAAAGGGTAAGTGGAGAGTTCCCCATCCTTGTGAAATGAGTTGGTTGTGCTTATTGGATACTGAGAATCCTTATAGGTTGCTACTTCGGATTGGTGGTTTTCAAAAATTTTTTTCACAAAAGTCAAACTTTTTTCATAATTTTTCACTGTGAGAATGGAGAGTAGTGGTTAAAAAGGAATCAAAGCCTTGAAGAATCTGTTCTGCAGTATTTTGTGATGGCGTGTTCTAAGACTGTCCTGGATTCAAACTGAAGATGACTGTACTCTTGTATTAACACTTCTTTCTCCCCAAATTGTAGAAGTGTAGGCAGCATAGCCAAGTATATCAAAAAATAAGCCTTCTTACACTGATCAGATGCTTCTCTGGGTTACTTTCATGTAGCAATTGTCAAAATAGCATGTCTGGACACAACCTGGAATCCAAGCTCTACCCTTTATTTACTGGTACAATTCCTACCCAAACTTCAGAAGCATCACTGGCACTGACAGACATACTTCATGCTCTGACATGTGAGTGGTTACCTGGGGAAATAGTTTGTGGGAGCTGTGAACAGCACTATATATGCTGGGGCTTTCAGTATTGACAGCTGGGTAAATGGTGTCTGTACCTTGGAGCCACATTCAGGTATCTGCCACCACATGGAGTTAGACTTGAAAATTATTTGCTCCATCTGTGCATATGTGTAGTTCCACTTGGTAAGTACTTCTCTAGTGCAAAATTAGAGTTCAAAGTCTAAAATGTGTATTTATTTGTAGGCATGTTCCACTTTGGGGATAGGGAAGCTATCCTTGGGGATCACCTACTTCTAGAAATCTGCAGTTTTCTAGGACATTTAAATGAGGTTACATTCCACCTTACATTCTTTGTAAGAAGCATGGGGAGACAAGAAGAATGTAAGCATATTCTTACAGGTATTGCAGAAACAAAAGAACTGCCTAGCATTCAAGAAAAATTTAAGGGATATGCTTTATTCATAAAACATGGAATACATATCTGAGTTCTGCTAGTGGTAAACTCAGTCTTCCCTCCATAGCCTGAAGGAGCTTGGAAAGTCTGCCCTTTCCTTCTGCTTTATAAAAGTTAACTGCAAGAGAGCCTTTGCCAAAGAATCTAAACAACAAATGGGTAAAAAGGCTGTTTACTAGTGATCTTCTGGAGAGTTCTCATAAAGCACAGTGGAACAAAACCTAGATCGAAGTTGTATAAAAATGTGCATCTATATTTCTTCTGTCTGCTGAGAGAGAGGGAAATAAGTGAGAGCTAGATGCTCTAGGGGGGCTACCAAAGTGATGTTAAGGGTACTTGAGTAGTCTCTCAGCCAGAGACTCCATGCAGAGCTACTTTCTTGGGAGGGGGGGAAGCAGGGGAGGCAGTAAAGGTCTCTCCTTGGTAAAGACTAGATTTTGTTTAGTTATAGGAAGTTACCTTAACATGCTGAAAGGAGAAAAAGCTATAAAAGTGAAATTAAGCTGTGAATTAAAATACGTGTCCCTTTGTCACTTCTCAGGTTTGTGGTTTGTTTGGTTTGGTTTGGTTTTTTTTATATTGGCCTTGGGCAATGAGCAACAGTGAGAAACCTGTTAAGTTTTGCTTTGTGCCCAAAAGAGAAAACTCCAGATCAAATACCCTTAACAACCACTGTTGTAACAGCTTTTTTTTTTTATGGTTTCCACCAGATGGTACTCCCAGACCTTGGATTCTGGATTGGGATGAGGTGCTGCTATGGCAGAAGAATTCCTTGGGATTAAGTAGTCCTTGCCATTGTGATAAGACCAGCCCTGTGCTTGGAAGCGTGACCTTTCAAAGTCCCTTGCTCACTCAGGTTGCCTTGAATTTCTTGTTTGTAGGTGTCTGTTTTTGGCCTGATGTCCAAGTTCACTGGTATTCAGAGAAATAAAGGCAGCGCTTCAGGATGCCAGGACTCGAGCTGGTGTGCAGTGTGCTCAAGATACCAGAGTGCCACTTCCATAGGGCAGCAACACCACCTTGTGTTTGGCAAGGTGAGACATGTGTGGTGTTCTTTCATGTGGTAGCTGTAACCTGTAGAACTGGTGCATTAATCAGTAGTTGGATCTCCTGTGTGATTTGAACACTCTGTCAGAGCTGCAGCTAGCTGCTTCACTCTTCTGCTCACTAATGAGAGATCTATCTCTATTTTACTCAGACTGGGAACATCTTAATCTACTGGCTTTTTATGGCCCCAACAACATCAGAACTCCCTTGGTGTCTGGGTCTCTGTTGTGCTCCTGATTTACAGTTGAGAAGTTTGTGTGTACCTTATTCTGAGAGTCTCATGAATGGTAAGGGCATACATTGATAATCCTGATTGATCTGGTTGGTCTGTTCTAGTATCTGGGTTATGTTTGGCTTTTGCTAAGAGTTCTCAGACTACTCTTCTTACATTTGCCAGCACGTCTGCAGCATTTGTACCAATCTTCCTCAACTTTGTTATGTTTACAAGCTTTCTAGTCCATTGTGGCACTAATGTAAAAGGAGACTTTCTGCCTAAAATACCAGAATATTAAGCCTACTTCTTGGGAAAATGTGGAGAGGGTACTATGGACCAGTACTTTTTGTGTGTGCAAGTGCAATGGAATGCTGTAGCACTGTCTTAACAATAAGTGATTTACAGGGGAAGAAAAAAAAGGGGGGGGAACTTGGAGGGAACATGTTAAGCAGGGGAGTGTTGATAAAGAGAAGTACCTGTCACATTTCTTATTTTCCTGAACAACCTCTAGCAAAATGTACATTTGGTCTTCAGACCTAGAAGTGCTGCTCAGATTCCTTCATTTAGGCAGCCTAATAAGCCGGTAAAATCACAACTGAGTGGTGTCTGTCTGACATGTTGCTTCCAATCTGAGTGCCTTTGGAGTTTCCAATCTTCCCATCTAATATGTCCAGGGATACCAGAAATGAACTCGGAGATACTTAGCTATGATCTTACAGATTAAACACTTGGACTTCTGACAAAACATATGCTTTTTCGATATGTAGTTCCAAAACCAGGCTCTGATTCATGAAGATGAACCTAAAAAAATGCGAATAGCATTTGTTGTAATAGACCTACTTTTATTTAAAGAAACTCAGTTACTTCTAAGCTGATCAATCCTTTTGATGAAATGTTTGATAGATAGCTTTTACTTTACAGCTGCCAAATTGTCATATTCTGATCACAGGTTGTTCAGTACTTTAAGCAGGTGTTTTTTTGTTCTATATATAGAACTTGCACAACAATGAGTAATAAGAGTCAAGGCTGTAGATGGGAAGGTCCTTTATCCATTGCATGGAGGTGTGGACTGCTTAAATTTTTTGGTAAAGGTATGTATTGCTTCCCCGTAGGTTGTGACTTTAGGTTGAGGTTGAAGGGTATATGTAGAGAATCTTCCTTCTGACTCACTGCTGTGTTTGGGTTTTTTTGTTTTGTTTGTTTTTAAGATGTTGGGAATCCCATTTTTAAATTTGAATACAACTTTGGAAGTTCACCTTCAATTACCTTCAAGTGAAGTAAATTATTGAACCAAGGCACTGCTAACATTTCATACTATATTTTTGTTCTTATAATCATACCACAACCATGCTTCTCCAGAGTTAGAATTCATCATGGCAAGAAATGCTGATGTTGTTCCTCTTACCTATAGCTATCCATCCCACTGTTCATGTATAGATAATAATAACCTTTTGTAGCATTGCTTGGTAATATTAAAATGTTAATTTAAACTTGCTGTATGTTAGTCAGAATTTTAATAAATACTGTGGATTCCAAAGAACATTTTGGGGAGGCATTTAATAAAGCTACAAATATTTGCAGTTTCTCGGACTTTTAAATTTCTCTTTTTTTCCTTGACTTTTTTTTCCGGGCTAGCCTTTCCCTGAGCATACAAGGTCAAAAACTAACTATACTCACAAATGACATTACATCTTTGTCCTTGAGGGGCCTGAGAAATGTCTAATAAACCAGGAGCTTTCCTAGTTTCTTCAAACTTCAGGAAATGTTCTTTCTTCACAGCTGCTTCTTGTTTCCCTAGTCTACACTTTTTCTCTCTTAGAATATGTGTATCTGGCTCTGTAGAGGTACATGTACCTATTGTGTGTGTAAATATATGCATATGGGGAATACTACTAATGTACAAAAGCTAGTATATATTTATGTCCATGTGGTGTAGGGCAAAGAACAGGTTGCTTAGTAAAATTATTTCCTGCCTAATATCTGCTACAAATGATCAGGAAACAGAGAAGGGATCACTGCAGCCTGACAAAACATCAGCATTTCATGTGTATTCCCTCATTCTCATTGCTGGTGTCTATGAAACTAAATTCTTCCAGGAAAACCTGTTTGTTTGGTAGGGAAAGAAACTGGTTTTTTTGCTTGAATGCATTTTCTGATGAATGAAGTCAGCTGTGGACAGTGCAGGTGCTGAACCTGGAAGCACATAAGGTTTTCTCCTCTTTGAAACCCTGCAATATTGGCAGGGTGAGCTTTTTTGCCTTAGCTGGATTGCAAGCATGGAAAAATGTCCAAGTGTGTTGGGAGTGGTAGGGGGTTCAATTAGACAAAATTAGGGGTCGGGGGGAATCCATTAAGGGATGTTTAAAGAAAGTGTGACCAGTAATTCAAGTAGTTCTGAAGTCACAGATGATTGGAAGGACATGAAGTAGAGAAGTTTTATTCTTCCCTAGGGATCTGCTATTGCAGGTGGGATACTGAAGGAACAGAGCTGTAGTATGATCTTGCCACAGCCCTTCTTATATGCCCATGGAGTAGTCTTGTGTCAACATCAGGGAATTAGGTGGTCATACAATAGTAACAGAGCTAGGATAGCTTAAATATCTGAAGAAAGGTTTGTGTCATGGAACTTCTCATAGCTGATAAGATACTTCTTCTTGCAGTGGAGTCTGCCTCACTTGTATTATAATAATTTGCTTAGATGCTTGAGCTATTAATTCATAGTACTGTGTGCAGCACTGTGTTAAGACACGCAGTAAAGAAGTAAAACTGATCTGGTTTGTAATAAGTTCTGGGGTTCTCATAGTTGAGCTGTATGGTTGACTCACCTAGTAGCTTGCTTCTGTAGTTTATTTATTGTTATGTCTGTTACCTCAAAACTGCAGTTCTGTAGTATAAACTCAGCTTGTTCCAAGATGCTTTGCAAATTGAAATTAGTATTAGATACTGTTGTACAGGGGTTAAAATTCTCAATACACTTAAAAGCTCGCATTGTCCAGGTGTTCCTTCACTTGTGCTGATTGAATTCAGGTGAAAATGGTATAGAATAGTTCAGTTGGAAGGGACCTACAATGTTCATCTAGTCCAACTGCCTGACCACTTCAAAAAGTTAAAGCATGTTAAGGGCATTGTCCAAACACCTCTTAAACACTGACAGGCTTGGGGCATTGACCACCTCTCTAGGAAGCCTGTTCCAGTGCTTGACTGCCCTCTCAGTCAAGGAATGCTTCCTAATGTCAAGTCTGAACCTCCCCTGGTGCAGCTTTGAACCAGTCCCATGCGTCCCATTGCTGGATACCAGGGAGAAGACCTCGGCACCTCCCTCTCCACTTCCCCTCCTCAGGAAGCTGTGGAGAGCAGTGAGGTTGCCCCTCAGCCTCGTTTTCTCCAAACTAGACAAGCCCGAAGTCCTTAGCTGCTCCTCACAGGACATTCCTTCCAGACCTTTCACCAGATTTGTTGCCCTTCTCTGGATGCATTTGAGGATCTCAACATCCTTCTTAAACTGTGGGGCCCAGAACTGCACACAATATTCAAGCTGAGGCTGCACCAATGGTGAATACAGCGGGATAATCACCTCTTTTGACCAGCTGGTTATGCTGTGTTTGATGTCCCCCCGGATACGGTTTGCCCTCTTGGCTGCCAGGGCACGCTGCTGACTCCTGTTGAGCCTGCTGTCGACCAGCACTCCCAGATCCCTTTCTGCAGGGCTACTCTCCAGCCACTCCTCTCCCAATTTATACAGGATGCAGAATCCGGTATTTGGACTTGTTAAATTTCATGCCATTGATCATTGCCCAATGCTCCAGTCTATCTAGATCCCTCTGCAAGGCCCCTTGTCCCTTGAGAGAGTCAACAGCACCTTCCAGTGTGGTATAATCAGCAAGCTTGCTAATGGTGCATTCAACTTTGCAGAATGGCAGAGCTTGGAACAGCTGAGACATTTGGCTGCCCCAACTGAGTTGGTACAGTTCAATGACAGAAATCTATAGTTAAAGTAGGCACTATGAGGAAATGAAATGGGGGAAATGAATACATATCTGTGTGATTTGAAGATAAATGTTCAATAAAAACCTTAAAAATGAAAAATTATTGGCAATTTTGTCAAGGTATAGTTTGAGCAGAACATGTAGGGTTTCTTACCAATATGCTCTCAAGTGACTCTGTTTCCATTTTGCTAATTAATTTATTAATTAACTTTCATCACGTATTTGAAAATTATGGATATAATTCTTTGCAGTGATAAATGTGTAAAATTCTTTATAAAAGGTTTGTATAAACTTCTTTTTATGAACTGGTGCACAAGGAACTTCATCTGCCATATACCTCTATCAGTAACTGTCTTTGAGTGTCTAATTGAAGGCAGAACTGGAAGAGCTTCTAGGGTATTAAGTTCACGTCATGTCTTTATAGAGGTAGCAATATAATAATTTGAGATAAATATACATTTTTTTATCAAATACAAAGCTTTCAAAATTTTAATAGGATAAATATGACAATATTCTGTCTTAAGTAATGAAGGAAACTCAGTGGTGACAGAACTTACTTTGCACATTGTGTTTTGTATAAACTACTCTGGAATAGAAGTTAGGTAGCCGTTGCCATGTTTGAACAGTTGGTGGCTCCAATGCTTTGCAGCTGTCACTATACATAATGCCAAAACAAGTTAATTCAGTTCTAGCTGTATTGAACTGGTCAGAAATTTAAAAAGAAAATCAAAATCAGGAACTTAGTAAATAGCTAAGCACTTCCAACTTGCATTTTAAGCCACTATGTAAATACCCTTCTTAGTTCTTAAATAAGTGTAAACTCCGCTATTGCTGTATAGCTTAAGATAAAATGCAAGGGGCTCCTTTGCAAAGTGTCAGTTCCGAATCAGAATATTCTTAAAACCAGCATAGCTGACAGAGCATTCCTGCTCCATATTGCAGGATTATGCAGGCAAGACAGATGACAGCTCTCCTGACCAAAAAAAGGAGGTGGGGGGATGGTCAAAGAATCCATTTCTGTAAAAGAGGCAGAGATGAGCAAATACCATGTAGACAATCTTTAAACTGAGACTCACACAACTGTTTTTGTACTTAAAAAGAGATATGCTTTTGTTTAGACTTCGAAATAAAGGATTTAGTGGGTAGTGGAGTTTAATAAATACAAGACTTGAACAGAATGAACAACTTTGTAGAAAGTGTTAGTCCTAGAATTCTGGAGAAAGCCTTGGATAAACATGTAGAAATGAGACTAGAAGCTTCCAGTGGTGATTTTCTCCATTTTTTTGGCCCCAGAAAATATTATTGGAGAGACAGAACATTCCTTCCTGAGTTTTTCCATGTTCTAGGGAAAAGGAAAATGTATATTTTTTTTTCTCTATTGGAAAACTACAGTTAATCTATTTTAACTGAAGTATCTGTATTACACCTTCCTGAACTACTGTAGGCACCCTATGTTCCTATTTTCCTTCATGCCTTGTTTCTCACCTGGATTGTATTACCATGCTTTGTTCTTGAAACTTCTGTAGCTTATGGTGGGAACAGTGCTGAAGGACAAAATCACAGAAAATGCAGCATTGCAGGTACAGCTTAGCCCTCAGAATTAGAGTGAGGTAGAGAGCAGCTTGAGAAAACACAGGCCAAGGAAATCATGTAGTGGCCCAAAGCTACATGTGCGTACAGTCTGTGTGTAGTGTTTTTTTTGCAGAGTTGAATGCTATGTGCTAATGAAGTTCTGTTTAGGGGTGGAAAAAAAGGGGAGTGTGTGTGAGGAGCCTTTGCAATGTGCAAACAAAATTTCTTACCAACACTCTTCATTTTTGTTTCCTTTTGTCTCCTGGGGGAGATAAAAGAATAAAAATAGCCTTGCTGATCAGAATTTGTATGTCAGTTTTAATTACTGTACAGCATCATACTATCTTAGCAATGTTTCATCAAACAATATATTCTAGCAAAATGAAGCCAAAAAAAGGTACCATTTCAACTTCTACCCTCAAATACTTTTTTTCTTTTGCTTTTAAAATTAAGATTTTTTTTTAACTAATTTTTTATACCAAAGTCATCTAAGAGTTGTACATGAAGACAAGGCTGGAATGTAGTTAGAGGTACGGTTTTTACCTGAGAACTGCCTTAGCCTTTGTTCATTTTTTGCCTAGTTATTCCTAATATCTCTATTATTTTAAGGTATTAAGTGTTCATAAATTCTACTGAAACCATGTAGTACTAAGTACCAAGATTAAACTTACATGCTTGTATTGTCCCTACAGTGCTCTGGAACAGTTGGGGATAACAGCAGCCTAACCTCTCGAAGTATTTGCATGCTGCAATGTCTAATTCTTGTTCCTACAGTGGACTTCTAAGTCACTCACATGTAATACATAGTATCTATGAAATGTATGTTAATGCTATTGGAAAGACAGGAAAAACGTACAATTTGGAGATTCTCATCCAGGATAAGCCTTGAGTTATGACTAGTCAGCTCATTAACGGGGAGCAGTTTGTTTCCAGATTGTAAAAGTTTTCTTCCTGTGTAAGAGCAAATATAGTTTCTCTGGGTGTCAGTAAGAAGTGGTATGAAAATTGATGGTGTCTTAAGTATCTCCTTAAGCACCTTTTTTTTTTTTTTTTTAAATGAGGACCTGGGCCTAACTGTTTCCCCACACTAGTTTCATTTTTCTGTTTAATACAAAGTGGGATGTAAAATTGAAGTACAGTTTCACAAGTAGTTCAGGGGCAGCAGAATTCATGAAACCTTGTTGCATGGTGATTGGCTTTGGTATCCAAAGTAATCCAATTTCCACTTGAAGCTTTTTCTGTAACTGAGGCATTTCTGATATCTCATACCTATAACACCAGTGAAATACCTATTAACAAGTTATTACGGGCAGATAGGCATTAACATCATTAAACAGTATGAATTTTTGTTTTTTTTTAAATGAAATGTAAGGTTTGAAATTGACTTTCTGTATTGTGAATTTCATTACCAAGAACATAAAGATTTTGTGTACTGATGGAAATTGCATCTTACTAAATATAGGGTGATCTATAAAAAGAGCACATGATGTAGTTAGGGAGGTTTGACAGCCTTTCAATAGAAAGTTATGGCTGTATTTTGCCTCAGGTTGCACCAGGGGAGGTTTAGATTGGATATTAGGAAAAATTTCATCACCAAAAGGGTTGTCAAACATTGGAACAGGCTGGCCAGGGAAGTGGTTAAGTCACCATCCCTGGAGGTATTTAAAAGATGTGTAGATGTGGTGCTTAAGGACATGGTTTGGTGGTGGACTTGGCAGTGCTAGGTTAACGGGTGGAATTAAAGGTCTTTTCCAACCTAAATGGTGCTATGATTCTATGATTTATCATGCAGAAAGATCAGTTCTGGCACTTTAAGATGAAATACTTTATCCTCTGTAGAAAGAGATTGGAGCTCCGTACTCCTTACTTCCAGTACCCCAACTTGGTAGACTGAGGTTCTGCTCTCCCTCAGACCAGTTGCTACAACTACTACAGTGCATGGTGGGATAACCTCAGAGACTTTATTGTGTAGCCTTATCACTTTAAGAATACATCAATATCTCACATGTTCACCTGGGAGAGGTGTGGAAATTTTAAATCTGTGTCAAGCAGACAGACAGCCAGTCACTTACATCTTGAATGTGTGAATGGTATTAAAGAAAATGAGGGTGTCTGCATTCATTTTCTTTGATACTCATTTACATTAGATGTGACCAAATTACTGCCTTTTTTGTCTGAACTCAAGATATGGTAGGCATTCTCTCACTTAATTTGTCAATTCAGGTGGGACCTAATGGTGAGGATGCTCAACACTGGCAGCATGTAGCTACTAATGGTCTAAAAATAAGTGCCTGGGAGTCATTACTGATGGAAACTTAAGCCCTTGCTGACTTTTAGGAGTGCCTAGGTTTGCCCTGATTCTTAAATGACTAAATTCTGGATTTAGTGCCAGTGAAGCATGCATTTACAACTGCCTGGATTACATTGTATGAATTGGGAACTAGGACCCAGTGGAGAAAAGTTAGGAAGAAATAAAAAGGTGATCACTAAGGGCAAAATTCAGTGCAGAATTAAATTTGAGAGCTGTGGCAGGATCATTTTCAGTTCTGTTCTATGGGCAGTAAACCACACTTCGAAAAACGTGAGAGCTGAAGGGAAAAAACAAACACTTGTGTTTGAGAGTTGTACCTCTCTGGGTAAAGTTTTTCTATGAGGACTGAAATAACACTATGGGCAAACACAGTGTCTTCCAACTTTGCTGTTTGGGTTAGCTGTATGTTAAGGGCTGCAAGGACACAAAGGAAGAAAGAACATAGACACCTTTTTTTATCTTTGAGTATCAGTTTGTAAGACTGTATATGATGCCACCAGTAGAAGTGGCACACTACTGGAAGATAGGGTCTGGAGTTCTGAAGGATGCTATAACCTGGTTTTTTTTGTCTTATCGGAATGTCCTGAGAGGCGTATTTTTTCACTTTTTTTTACTGTTGTTCTAAGTAGAATGAATGTGACTCCAGCTTGTTACTTACCTCAGAGCTTGTGTAGGTAAGAATCACACATATAATTGCAAGTAAAAACTGAGACATTTTTTAGATTTACAGTTGTTCAGAACTTTGGGAATCAATAAAGATGACTTTTTTTTTTTTGTGAGGCTGCATCTTTTTGGATTTTTCATTGTCCCCCCACCTGCTTGGGGAAAAAAAAAGAAAGCTAAAACCTGGTACATTATAAATACTTTGGTCCAGTTGCAGGAAGCTGAAGCATCAAGTACGTTCTGTTTAGGTACAAGTCATGTGGTTTTATACCTCTTAGGAATAGTTTTTAATGTGTTTTACCCACCAACAAAAACTGAGAAGCTTGGCATCAACTACAGAGTTAGAGTAAGAGCTTCCAAAGTCGCAAGGGCATGAGGAACAGTAACAGAAGCTGTGAGTGATGCCATTTGCAGTAGGAGTGTCTATATATGTGCATATTGACTTACCTGCTAACTTACTAAGGTGGTGCCTGGTCCTCTTGTTGAACAAATAGTTTCTGACTGCTGAGTCTCCTGGGGCATCATTGTTCTGATGACATAAAAATATTGCAGACATCAGATATGGACTAAGGGAAATTAATTCACACCTCTAGTCACAATGAAACTCAAATTCGAATTTATAAGATGTGAACAACTGTCCCTTTGTGGCATGTAGGGAAAGGAAGAAGTACCCCCCTGTGTATTCTGTGTCTAGAGATGACCAAAGTTGTGTTGACCTTCTGTTGATGCTTCAAAGAAGAGTATTTAAATACCCACAGAAGTCTGGCTTTTTTTAATACTGGTGATGCTAAACTGAAACTGGTATCGAGCGTAGATTTCTTTCGTGTTAGGATGAGGTTGCAGAACGGTACTTCTTCCAATTGCACAACAGAATCTTCCTCTCTGTTACATGCTAGTATTTTGTAGAAGTTCCCGCTTTTCTTTACTGCAGTCTCCTCTACAGGGCATTCCCTCTACAATTAATGTCTTAGTTAACTCAGGCCTGTACAATTATCCTGCAAGGAAGACAAGTGATATTAATGAAAAGACAACAACAGATTAAGAATGTTCACACGAGCGTATCTGAGGGAGTCTCCATGGAAATGGCGTACCTAGCACTAAGAAGTACTTTTCAAAATAAATGGCTGACTGGTGAGCTATGCTTGAAGTATAAGTTATTAAATAAAACCATTATGGAGATACATGTGCCATTATGTTCTGGGTACAGTACTCCGCAATGAATGCGAGAAGTTAGGATTACTGCTCTTTCTACACAGGCAGGGTGCAACGTGTGCGTTTTTAAAACCTTCTTTTCACTTTCGGGGCGAGGCAGTAACGCAGAGCTTTGGGCACCACAGCTCGGCGTGCGGGGAGGGGACCTCTGCCCTGCACGGGGAGGGGGGCTGTCCCGCCGCCTGTCCCCAAGCCGAGGGAGCCGGTTGGGGTCCCTCGGGCGCGGCAGGGGGCGGCAGAGCGCGGGGCGGCGGGGGGCGCCCGCCGCTGCTGCTGGCTGGGCGCGGGGCGGCCTGTGCGGACAGAGGGCGGGAGCCGTCCCTGTCGGGCGGCGTTACGGGCACGGCGGGCAGAGCGGCACGGGCAGTGACGCTGCTCGGGTCTGCCGGTGGCCTTTGGGCAGTCGGTGGTTTGCTGGTTGTGCTGGGAAGGTGAAGAACGCGTGAGGAGTGACCCAGAGGCAGGGAGCTGGGATGCGAGGGATGCCAGGGCCGTGATGCGCTGGGGGAGGCAGGAACCGAGGTTTAGATCGGAATTTGGAATAATGGAGCAGCGTTTGTTAAGCGCTTGGGGGCGGGAGTAGGCAATGCTGGTGGTCTGTGATACTCCTCTATGGCCTGCAGCTGCTTCCCCAGCGTCCTCTCTCTCATCGCCCTTACCTGAGGTCCCAGCTGACAATTCTTTGTAATTGCAAGCGTGAAACAAAATACTGTATTCTCATTAAGTTTTCATGAAGATTTTCAGTTAAAATTAATAATTCATTTTTTTAAAAGAAGAAAAAAAAATGCTCTTTGAGAATTTCTGTCCAAGAACAGGTCAAACTTTTGTAATACTAGTGTCAACTGTTCTTCAGCACCACAGTTAATGGACCCTTAGATGAATTAAATCTAAGAGTTGTGTGTGAAGTTTTACTGGCCTCACTGTAAGTTTATGGGGACATCAATAACAGAGTGTGGTAGTGTTATGAATCCAAATGCTGCATAGCTTTTAGTCCTAGATTACTAGCTTATTTATCTCAACCTAAAATAAGAGAACTTTTTTTTTTACTTACCATAGTAACTATGCAGTAGTTCTGTATATCTGAAGAAAAAGTTGGTAGCTTGTTTTTTTTTTTTTGCCCCGATGTAACTTCAAAGAGCTCCATTTGAGTACTAGGATCCCTGCTCTGTTCAAAGCTGTGTAAAAAGCAAAAGGATAGTATCAGAACCAAGAGCTTACAGACAGCATGTATTAGACCAGAAACAGATGGGTAGCATTTGCCACTGGGACATGATGTGAACATACCAGTCAACACAACAGTCCACGTTATTAATGAAAAACTTCCAATAATAGTTAAAAGACTCAATAGTAAAGAAAGCTTTGAAGAATTACTTAGAAGAATGAGGCAGCTTAATGGATGCTTGAACTACTTTCAGATATATGAGACAAAATAGGAGACAGCATGAAAGTGTTTGATCGTTTCAGAAGCTGGAGATAGAGACAGGTGCTGTAGTTATCTGGAAGTGGAAACTCCTCTGCATCCTGAGATGGGAACAGTAAAAGCATATGCAACTGAAGCCAAGCAACTTGTGTTTGACACAACAAGGAATGTGAGAAAAGTGGATGTGGTCAAAGTGACAAGTCAGAAAGGCTATTTTTGTAGTAGCTCTCTGAAAGGATACAAACAGGGAAGATAGCACAGCCAAATAAAGTGGTTTCAGTAGTTGCAAGATGACAGTCCAAAGGAGAACGCCATCTGCGTAAACTACCAGGAAACTTAGTGCTGTGTGCCAAAAATAATAGAAAGTTTCATTTGAGCTTGATGTGATTCAGAGGGATGAGTTGAAGGTGTAACCTCCCCTGGCACTGCGCCAGCATTTCAGGTAATACAGTGGTATTGTTCGTGATGATAAAGGAGGCAAGGGAGAATTTGTGGAAGTGGTATTCTTTAGTCATCTTGAGCTGACAGCTAGATATCCATGAGCAGCCACCAAGGGCACATATCAGGGCTTTGGTCAAGAAATGAGACAAGTCTGCAGCCAGTGTTAATGTTCTCTCAAATTAATATATGTGTATTCTTGTGTTAAAATGAGAGGAGTCCCTTTCTTCCGTATACGGTTGCAAAGATACAGAAACCTTTTCTAGAATATTTGATTCATGAAACTTGTTAGCTAAAATATACATTTTAACACTAAAATCAGGGAAGCTTTGAAGCATAAAACCTGCAAGAAAATTAAATTCAATCTCATAATTAAACCAAAGTTAATTATTTCCTTCACAGTCCCTATGCTAAAGTTATTAAAAACAAACAAACAACAAAAAAAAGAAACAAAAAAAAACAACCCTCCAAATCCCCCAACAAACAAACAAAAAAAACCCCACTCCACCTTTTTGATTAAACTGGAATCTTCCTCATCTTGAAAGAGCTAGTCAAAACATGTATATTCAATTTCTTACCCAGAAGCTCCATTCTCCCTTGGCCTGTAGAATTGGAGGGCAGAAGTTTCTCTGAATTGCTGCTAGTGGAAGATAGAAGTGTCGATTGAATTTAAAGCCATGGGGTTCTAGGGTTTTTACAACGTAATCTGTTGCTGTTGGCAAACATCTGTACAGTTGTGAGGCAAATGAGAAACCTAGATTTTTTTTTTTTAAAGTAGGAATATTTGTCTGTATTTCTTAGCCTGCAAGAATTTTTCCCTGTCTCCTAATACTTTGTTTTCGTATGTTTATTGTGAGTGCTGTACATCTTGTACTAGGTGTTGAGGTTGTTATTTCATGATTCCCAGAACTCCCTCTATCATCTTCAAGTTGCTGAATAAGTTCCTACATTTTCTGGCTCCTGTATTTGGATTGTTTTCCCTAGTGATATTTTTCAAGACTTAAAAATAAGCATTCTCTTTAAGAAAGAGTGTTTTACTGACCAACAGGGTGTTCACTGCCTACTACCGGCTTCCACATGAGGTATTACAGTTCTTAATATTTCTGGTTTTTATCTAAAACAAGTCTCTTTATTTGCGGTTGGACTCCCTGTTTTCCCCTCTTTTTCCTCACGAAGGGCCTAAAATGTCTTTTGCTGTAGTTTGCTGTATCAAGAAGATTGTGACCTGTCATCTGTGTTCACTCTTTACGTATGAACAGTAAAAGAACAGTAGAACAAGTTCTGTTAAAGGACATTTCATATAATGTATGTTGGAACTTGCTGACCGAAGAAAGTTGCCACGTCCAGGAGTAGAGATGATTCAAAAAGGGGCAATACTAGTCCTCTCTGCTTCTTATGAACTGTCGCTCAGTAGACTGGATAATGTTGATGTAATGCCATTCTTTTATTGCTTTGCTCAGCAGAGAAATGGTTGATCTATAGTGCAAGTTCTAATAACTTGTGTCAATTTGTTACCCATATTCAAACGGGTGCATAGAATAATTCACACTTAGAACTATTTTTGCAGTCTTGAGTTGAAATTGCTGCCACAGATAAAAGATCTATTTTTAAGTGAAAACTGGGATGGACTAATGCTCTACAGTGCTGAATGACCACCAGCAGCTTCAAAACAGACTAAGAACAGTTTCCAGCTGTAAGGGGTAAGGTATGCCATTTAAATTTGTGCATGGAGGGAATTCTTAACTCTGGTGTCAAGGATGCTGTTTACAAGATAACCTGATGAGTCCCAGCTGCTTCCTTGGCTGCTCTGACAGATAGTGAACTGGTCCTTTGTCACCTTTGCCTAAGAAAACTGAAATTTTTGAGGATGTCGTGAAGATAGCTGAATTCTTGGAGACTTCTGTCAGAAAAGCACAAGTCTGGCATTTGAAGCCAAACTGAATTGTGTGTGTGACTGCCAGTTTGTAAGCCTAGTCCGAATAGTTCCTAAAAGCACTACAAATTATTTTAAGTCTCTCTTTTTTTCATGCTTTTCGGGGGTTACCGCTTACATACCCATGTAACGCTTCCTTTCCCCGCAGGTCTCCCCTCCCCACCCGCAGCCCCACCACCCCGGCTGTGCGTGGGCTCTCCCCCCGCCTTCCCAAACGGGCCGTGCCCACCCCCAAGCCCCGACGGGGCGGTGTGGAGGCACCGGCGGTGGGCAGCGCCCTCCCGCTGCCGCCCCCGCCGTCGGGGGGGGCCACCGCGTGTGGGGGTGGGGGCAGCAGGCGGGGAGCGGGCGGGGAGCCGGCGGGGCCGGGGGAGGGTCCCGGCGGGGGCGGCGGGCGGTGCTGGCAGACCCCCCGCTTACCCGCGGCGGCGGAGGACGCGGGTCCGGCGGCGGATGCTGCGGCTCGGGGGCGCCTGGGCCGCGCTCCTTGCAGCGGCCGGCGGGCCATGGCGGGGAAGAGCCTCAGCCTCGGCGTCCTGCTCCTGGCCACCCTGCTCCTGGCCGCCGCCCCGCGGGGTGCGGAGCCGCCGCCGAGCTGCGACGGCGTTCGGAAAGTTTTCCAGCTGCGGCAGCTCGGCCCCCTCGGAGGCATCCCGGAGTCCCCGCGGGCAGGTAAGGGGAAACTTGGGGGGGCAGAAGGCGCAACGAGCGGAGGGCGCCGGGGCTGCCCCGCCTGGGTGCCGGGACGGCGGGTCTGAACGTGGTGCCGCCGGCGGTGGTGAGCGGGTGGTGCCGCGGCGGGGCAGGCGGCGGTGGGTCGGGGCGGTGATCGCTCGTTGCAGCTCAGCTCCGCCGGGCACCTGGTGTCAGCCCCTGCCCGCCGCCTTGCACCCGGGCAGCGTGCGGCGGACCCGGCTCCGTAGCTACCTCGAGGGTTGATGGGATGGGTGCCTGGCGCCTTTCTAAAGAAAGTGGCCTTCTCGGGGTGTGGGCTCTGCGAAAACTGGAGGAGCACCCCGACACCTGCCTAAAATCCGCTTGCGCGCATTGCCGTGCCGCATGGCGTGCGGCGCAGAGGAGAGAACCAGCTTGAGGTGGGGGGTCACCCTGCTTTCAGCCGTCCGTGGGCAGGCACAGGCACACCGGTGCCAGGGCAAACCCTGAGGGAAGGGGAGAGCCCCCGACCTGCGTGTTGGACTGGTGGAGTTACTCGTGTGTGAAATGAGCATGCTTTGTGCCACTGGAAGCGGTGGATCTGCACATCTTCTCTAGTAGATGGTCTGCCTAAAGCTGTAACTGAATAAAATCACCGGGAAAGTAATGTCTTAAGTAGTGGCAATTTGAGTACATGCTAGCATTTATATTAACAATGAAACTTTTTTTAAGCGGATACCAAATGACTGACAAAGCATGTGTGTAGTAAGACGTACCTTCTTAGATTTGGGGTTTGTGAGTCAGTGCTTTCCTGACAGAAAATGACTTCTCAATGCAACAAAAGCTAAGTTAACATCCCCTTCACTTTAAGATGTCAACAGCCTCTTCCTTTTTTTAAGGTAAGCTGTGTAGTTTTTATTAACTCTGCAAGTTGAGATAAGACATACTATGTTTATTCCAAAAGGAATCACTTCAAAATACAGCTTTTTAGTGACTATTTTTAAACATAACAGATAATCTTAACACACTTAATATTGCAGTGTGCAGTTTACAAATCAAAGTACTATCTTTAGGCTACCGGTACATTTGACAACATTGTGTTGTCCTCTTACATTGCCTTTAGCTAAAGATTTTATTATTGTCTTCACTAAAAAGAAAATAAACACTTCAATTGGAAAGCCTGATTAGATAGGTATTGTGCAAATGAAGATGTCTGGAAAGTGAGGTCTCAGTCAAAGCCTTGTCAGTGATATAAATTTTTTTATGCTGATTATTTGTGTGAATAACATCAGTATGAATGATACGGTATCAGTTTATCTATGTTATTCTCGTTATGCAGTCTAGCCTAACTATTACGGTTTCTCTGCCATTGTTATTTATTTTGATACCATACGTTCACTTGTATACTGGGGATAGGGAGGAAACACTGCCTCAAGAGGGAAGAACTATAGTATCTTATGCATGTTTCTTCTGCCCTGTTCTGATGTCCTCCTTTCCCCTGTAATACTTTTATAACATCACTCTAATTTTCTTGTTTTGATTTTTCTGTATTTCCTGTTCCTGAAGCAAAAGCTGGTTTTGAATTGTAATGGTAATAAAAGAAATCCTTTCTCTGCTGCTGCCCCGGCAAGCAGCAGTGAGCAGGAGGTGCGGTCAGCTGCCTGGTCAGCAGCCTTTCACTCTTGGAAGGAATTGCATTGCTGTGGGCAGCTCGGAAAACACCAGCCCTCAAGGAAATGAGTACAAGTGTCAGAGTTCTCGCTCTGAGTAGCTTTGATCTCAGAGGTACATGAAACAAATAATTGCGATCAGTAAAGTCTGTTCAGAATTGGAGATGACAAGAAAATGGAGATTAAATGAGTGTTTTAGAAGGCTTAGGTGTGATTAAAGGTATTCGTAGGCTAGAAACATAATGTGAAGAGGAAAGAAATGTCACTTTTGCTACTGATCTTCTATATTAATCCTTCTGAGGCAAGAAGTGAAAAATATTCAAAACCTTTTTCTGATGGCACTTAGAAATCTGTTTGTGTGTAGTACACAGACACATATAAACACTTTCTGTAGGTGTCCACTTGTGAAAATAGATGTCAAAGCTGCCTTTATAAGGCTTAATTCGGTTGCTTAAATGTAGGCATCTGGCACCATTTGCGTTTCTCTAGAGTCTCTGGAATATCCCCACGGGGCCAGCAGATGCGATACCTCTGGGCAACTTGAGTCTTTCTGGAGTGGCAGCAGGTGGTGGGTGAGATACCTTTGGGGTCTCAGATGGTCCCTGTGGGCAACTGCACTGCACGGCCAGTGCAGCCAGTGGCATCTAGGAGCTACTCAGCTATCAAATGTTAGGTGTCAACTTCAGAGCAAGGTGTGTAGGTCCTTTGCCTCTATATATTGCCCAAGTTTCTTTATTTTAGTGGTAGTTTAGACGTAGCTTATATAAGGACACCTTCAGTTAAATGTCTTAAGCTGAACCACACCTTTTACGTGGAGAAGGATCACTAGCTGAAAAAGAGTGGGAATGTTAGTTGGTGTGTGGATTTGTATACAGTGGAAGGCTACCTTTACAGTGAATAAAATTGTAGGGAAGAAGTTGGCTTATTGTCACGGTTTAAAGCTGGGCCGGCTGTTAAACCTGAGGCAGACGCTCTCTGTTAACCCTCCCCCCCCACCCGAAGGGAAAGGGAAAAGGGAGAGAGACATGGGTTGGAAAGTTAAAACAGTTTTAATAAACTATAATAATGAAAAAGAGTGTAATAATAATATTGGAATAATCAAATATATACAAATATATATACAAAACCAAGATCGAGCTCCCCCGATGTCGGCCACGTCACCACCGGCACTGCAGGGCAGGCTCCGGGAAGGCCCAGTCTGGGCCCAGCGACGGTCGAGAGCTGGATTCAGGGATGCACAGCTCGGGATCGGGGGCAGCAAGAAAAAGGACAGAGTCCTCTTTGGACACTGGCCAAAAGCTCAAGCCGCAGAAGCAACCCGAAGCAGCAGCAGCACCCAAAACCAGCAGGCGGAAGAGGCAGAAGAAGGCAAGGGGCAAAAGGAAAAGGGCGAGACCCTCGTGATCCCCCCGCTTTATACTGAGAATGACGTGTATGGGATGGAATACCTTCGCTGGTCAATTTTGGGTCACCTGCCCTGTCCGCTCCTCCCTGCAGGTGCGACCCCCCTTCGGCTCTTCACTCGTAAGCAGTGAGGAATTTAGCAGTGACCTTGGTTTCTCTAAGACTACAGCAAGAGCCTTTCTACATAACATCCCTACTGGTGCCTCAGTGATAACTACAAACTTCGAGCGTTATCAGTCCTGGAAGCAGACACTGTCTGCACAACATGCAGTTAGTTTCAGAAAGTGCAGTTACTTAGAGGAGGCTTAGCTGAAAGTAAAAATCACTGAAAAGAAAATTGGCCTGGTTTAGGCCAAACCAGGACACTTATATTGGCCTTGTTTTCATTGCATGTATTAAAATAAAAGGCTGTAGCATTCACAATTGTATTTTTTCCTTTTCTTAGTGGTAATAAAAACTAAGCAGCCATGTATCACTAAATCATGCAAATTGTAATTCTGTTTCATTCGGGACTGCCGTGTGTCTTAAGGTCCTAAAAGATCCTTTTCGTTGTGTGGAGAATCAAACAATATGCAAGGCATAAATTAAATATGTAAAGGCCTCAAAGGTTTAGGGTTTTAAATTTTATTTTTGTGTATATATATTACTTGGATTATTTAAAAAAATAATTGTTTGCAAAATACTTTTTTTTACATATTTTTATTTCCTATGTTCAATTTCTGGTATTGTAACCTAAACAACTTCCTTGAAGAATTCCGCTCTTTTACCCCATATATGCTAGTGAAGCTAGAGCTTTTAGCTGATTTCAGTTGCTCATTTTTTCAGACGGATTAAATGGGAACTCTCAACTCTCCTTTTTCTCTTGGTTGCAAATAAGATTTCTTCTCTGGTTTCCTTCCCATAGAATCCGTAGAACAGCAGAATCAGGTGGACAGTAAACCAGTCACTCTTGCCTTCTTGACAAAGGGATTCCAGTAGGTATATCAGTGAACAAACTGTCAGGCTTCTGTTTGCACCAAAAAGCTGAATTCCATGGCTTATTGAAAAATGTTGTGTTTTCTGGAACTGTAGAATCAAACAGTTCCCGATGAAGCAGAAAAAAAGTGCTGGAGATGTTCTTCCAAGATTTTTTTTTTTGGTCGTCGTCCCCCGAATCAATCTAGGCTTCTTTTCAGCATCCTTTGGGAGGTCATATATGCAGAACAAGCAGTGTAATAAAGAGTGAAGAGTCTGTGATTAGTATAAATTTTATTGAAAAGGATTTTTGATAGAGAATCGTTATGCATGTGAAATTGAATATATGAGACAAACTATACTGGAAGGATGAGATAATCTCAGAAAAAGTTGATGTGTAGTACTCTCTTGTTAATTCAAGTTAAAAATATTCTTGCTAATTCAGCTTAAAGTAACAATAGAAATCAGTTTAAGATCCAGAGCAGATTACTTTGATGCAACTCCAAGATCATATTTGAATTTTAATTTGGGTTTCTAGTGTGATTTTCATTCAGGTAATCTGGATTTTTATTCTATCTGAAGTAAAATCAAGACTTATTTTTCTTTTTGGTGTGTGCAGGCAAGGGCACTTCTAGTTACTCTGTCTCTCTAACTGACATTCAGATCTCTGGAAAAGGATTTAGGCAGGGACAAAAAGTGAGTTGCTCTGTCATAGCAGTTACTGATGTTCATTATATCACATCTATTTTTGTAAGGACTGTTGCCTACAACATATTTTTTTTGCGTGTGTGAATATACACTGTTGAGTCCTGAACACAAGTAGTATTTCACCTCTGGATCCACAAAATGATCACTGTGAAAAAGTTGTTACAACATTCTGAGATCAAAAGCAACAAAGAATTGGGCTCAACTATGCAGCAGCTTCCCCATCTCTATCTCCCATATTTCAGCTTCTCTAGGAAGGCAGCAGTGCTCAGTAGCCTTAGGACTTGGTCTGGCTGGGATGACCTGAAAGGTGGTGTCCATCCTGCTAAATAGAGGACAGGGGACAAACTCCTGGTTTTCCTGCTGTGTGGAATAGATTAGCTCATGTCTACATTGCTTAAGGCTGGTATCCTGTAGAAGGGACTGACTGTTCTCACTTGATGGGGCTTGCCCTTGAGTCTTCTCTGCATCCAGTATGATTGTCTTGTAATGCCGAGGCACTGTGGATTTTTAGGGTTCCATTCCTGCGCAGTTCAAGCAGTCTTAAAAATAGGAAGGATTTTTGCAGGCAGCAAGTGTAGTGTAACATGAATGCATGTTTTGTGCTGTGAGCTGTAGCGTGGGTGTATGGAGGGATGCCTATACCTTGCTATGGAGTCTGCTAGTAGGAAGGTGATCTTAGAGGATATTAGGAAGGAGCCACACCTGTACTACAGTGTTGCCCACGGAGTCCTCTGAAAGCAGTATGTGGAATGCACCATCTCTAGAAGTGCAGCTGAGAGAAGTACTGGTGCCTTCTGAAGACAGCCACAGAAAGAGGTGAGGTGGTAGTTGATCAGTGTGGACAGTCAGGGCCAGGTGCTCGAGGCTGACCCCTGCCTCTTTTACTTAGCAGTGCTGAAGTACTTCAGAGCAATCATAACGATGGTGATTAATGCTAAGTTTGGAGTAGCGCTTGTAACAAACAAGAGTTAGCAGATATTAAAGGGCGAGCATGAGAAGGACTCAAGTCTGATACAGGCTGCAAATCCATTTTGCAATAAACCACTGGTTTGAACAACTGCTTCCAGGCCCTATGGCATTTCAGTGCTGGCTTTTGAAAGACTGTTTATCGTGACAATCCTAGGTTTGTTTTGGGGTTTTTCAGACTCTGGATGTGATCTCATGGAAGTATTTGTCTAAGTAGACAGGCAGAAATTTACCACACATCTGGTATTTTCTCTTCATGGCAATTAACATCCTCATCCTGTCAGCACTTGTTTTTCTCAAGGTGCTGAAAATACGGATTTGTACAACTGAGACCATGAATAAAAGTTTGAAATCAGTTCCAGATCTTCTGGAAATAGGTAAACTTATACTTCAGAATAATTGCATTTTATTCTTGCTGAACTGTCTTTTCTACATGCTTCTAGATTGTTTTCAGTTGTAAAACTTTTCCTATACTGTAACTGTTTATGTTAATATACATTTATTACAGGCTAAGTTATTTCACTTCTTACTGTCTTGTGATCTGATCTAAAAAGAGATTGCAGTGTAGGGCCTTCAGAATTTGGTACTGAAAAGAGCCAATATTCCTTATTGCAGAAAGGAGCAGAAAATGTTTTCTCACTGTATTTCAAAATAATTGGTTATTGACAAAACAATTCTTGTAGAAGATAGGAAGATGTTTAGATGTGAAAACACAGAAAATGTGCGTGTTTTTTTAACATTGGTTGTACTGAAATTGAATGGCCTGTTTCACTTGCTGGTTTACATACCCTCTTCTGAAACACAGTCTATAAACTGTTGCTTGTTCTGTAGCTCTATAAAGAAACAGTGGATTTTCTACAAAGAAAAGTGGATTTTGAGCAACCACTCCATTTTTAGTCAGTTGGGTTCTTCTGCATGTTGTATATGGATACTTTTTCCTGACCATTGAAAGCAGCTGTGTTTAATGAGCTGGAACAGAAGTAGGTCAATAAAATGTCTTTTATGTGTGCGTGATTAGCAGTCTTAAAGTATAAACCAAAGTTCCCTTAGGGTTGGAATGATATCCATGTTAAAAAGATGCTGCTTAAGAAAAATATTTACCATAAAATCAAGGGAATAAAAGAATATTGAAGGGTCAGCTAAAACGATAAACAAATATTCATTATTATTTTAGAGTTTTGCTAAAAGTCTAAATGTCTTCTTGTAGCTATTCTAAAGCCCATAATAAGCCTAGATAAAATTTCATATTATCTCCTGCTTTACAAGAGGCAAAGTGCAGAAGGTTTGAAAGCTAAGTAGTGCCTAACATTTGTTTATAATATTAAGCACAGTTTGGGTAATAGAGCTAATCTTTAGGTTATTTAATTTTAATACCAAACAAATATTATGCATGTCTGTGCCTATATACATATGGAACTGGGTGTGAGCAGATGCTGTGTATATTATTTATTAATAACTAAAATGTAGTCGTTGAAAGGTCATACATATTGGAAAAACGACACTAAGGTTTTGTGCAAGATCTGCTTTTCTGAACCTTGTAGGAAAAAGGAGATAGTTGCTTCTAAGAAATAAAGCTACTGTTTACTTGTGAAAGAGACACACGTCAAGTCAGTAGGAGAATGAAGAATAGTACTCACAGATTCTATTTTTTCTCGGTTTGACAGCTCAGCTACACACTTCTGATCATGAAATTGTGGTTTATTATACAACAGTGCCATTGACTAAAATGATGCTGTATGCAACACAGTGTTGTTTGTGTTTGAGGCAACTTGATAATAACACTTCACCAAGTTTTCTCTCTTAAATCTTCAGTTCCAAGCAGAGAGAGGACACTTATATGTAGTTACTATCTGCTAAGGTTTGGAGGGTAAGGTAAGTCATCTTATATACATACTAGTGAGGTGGTTTTTTACTGTTTTTAAGTACTTCATAAAGCAAAACAAAACCCTCCCCAAACTCAACACAGCTATATTCTTCATTGGGAAGTCTCCTGCTGGCATTTGGGCGCATATACAAGCTGTGTTGAGGTTTGAAGATTGAGCAGTTGTATTGGGGAGACTTCTGTAATGCACAAAATTGTATAATGTCTTTCTGATAAGTCATTTATCAGAAGACTGTAAGACTATAATGATGTAAGAGACGCAAAATATATCTAGTTGGGAGTTTTCCTTTTTTAGCCTTTTCAGAGTTATTTTTATTTCTTAAATTATTTAGTATCTAGACTGTAATAAGTTTACTGAAGAGCTTAGTACTCATCCACTGTAGTATTGTCTGGAGTAGTGTGAACTGTAAAGATTATGTCATGTTGCAGAAGGCAAACTTCCCAAACCTCATTTCCAAACCTAGAAATAATTCTGGACACGTAGAAATCCAGCACTGAATTATCAGACAGGTCCCAAATCACAAGCACACCCATGTTCGTGGATCCCTTGTGGCCTGCCAGTCTAATATCCATGACTGATTCCCCTTAACTGCTATGCCAATCTCCTCCTGCTCTCCTCTCCACAAGTTAGTCCAGCTTGATGTTTGCTAGCAAACAGATGCGTGCACTCGCGCATTTGTCTCACAAGCTCCTCCACAGCTGTAGATCCCATGAATATTAGCATGGGCTCTCCATCTCCCCAATACCCATGCCTGGACTCTGGGCCTCCTTACCCATCACTGGCTCAGACACAGAGTGTTTGCAGAGGTAGGCCTCCTCCTACTCAATGGCTATTCCATTTTGAAATTTGCTAGTGAATTACATGAAAACACACACAGGATTAAATTCACCAGGGAAATATAAGCATATTGAGGTCTTTGCTGTTTCTGGCATTTAGACCTCTCACACCTAAGCATGCACATAGTCCTTCGTCTCTCCAGTTGCCGGAATGTAGATTGTGCAGCACTCACAAGTAGGACAGAGTGAAATTATACGTAAAAGTTAGTTAAAAGAAAAGGGTTTATTAAGAAAATAGGATAGACTGCGATGTTCAGGTGCAGTTCTCAGTGAAGCAAGTTTACTAATTGACCTTGCTTACATGTGACCAACCCCTTTTATTCCCCTTCCTCTCTGTTTTTGCATGCTTGTTTCTACTCTCATCACACCTCTTCCTCACCTTTGGCTCTTACCCTAAACATTCCGTAAGAAGTTTTGTACAGTCCCACAAGCCCCTTACAATATTGTGTAATAAGTTTCCCGCAGTCCCAAGTATCCAACAATACTCAGGTTATGTTTCCCCTTCCTCATCAGTTACAGGCTGACCCTCTCTTAAATGCTCCAAGTTCCTTTGTAGCCCATCTTGTCAGTGACTGACAAGTTCTAGTCTTTTTTACCATCCCTTTTATCACCTGCTTTTTAGCGTTTGTGTGTCTGTGTTTTTTAATTTGTCATTTTTCTTGTTGCTTGCCATTTCTTTTATACTGAACAATCTGTAACCAGACAACTTAACGGGCCAGTTACCATTACATCCGATGTAGCCTCACACATGGGCTGTGTGCATTTGTGTACCTGCACTGGAGGTGGACCCCCTTTCAACTTGATTTATCCTTCCCGAGGGCTCTCTCGCACCCATCTCTGGGCCACGTGCACTTACCACCGCTGACCTCCCTTCCCATGCTTACTTGCGAACTGTTCCCAACATCCCCCTCCCATGCCTGTTTCAAAGCCCTCCTTGCCAGATTGGCCAGCCTCTTGGCAAAGCTGCTTTTACTCCACTTTGTCAAACAGATCCCATCTTTCACTATCAATCCTCCTTCCTTAAAGAGGGACCCATGGTTGTAAAAGCCAAAGTGCTATTTAAAGGGAAAAACTGCTCAGTACAAGTAGTCTAAGACAAATCAGGATGAAAGTGGTTTTCTGATTTGTTGAAGACACCTGACGATCAGTTTATTATACATTCAGTATCAGTAATACAAGAGATAAACACAGTACTAGGCACAAAATGTTAATAAGCACCTGCAAATTTCTAAGCATCTTTCTTTGACTAACTCCAAACCTTTCTAGTCCCCTCTCCCCACTATGGTTGTATGCAACCCCTGCGCCGCCCATGCAGGCTCGCCTGGGTGCACACCCCTCCTGCAGCAGACACGGCTGCCCTGGCTTTGTGCACCCCTGCTGCTCCCAACACCCCACTGGTGCACCCACCAGTGAGGAGGTGTCCCCACACCCCGAGGTGAGGTTCCTGCGTGCTGCCCCGCTCTGCCAGCCCGCCCCTGGGTGCAGGCTGCTCCCGGTGCCCCATGAGGAGGGCTCAGTGGCTGGGGAGTGCTGCTGCATCCCACAGCTGAGATGTGCCCATGGCCAGGCAGAGCCCAGACCAATAATTACCTAGCAGAATTTGTACTTCCTGAAGAACTCACGACTGAAATTCTCATGAGATCCCACCACTGTGGTGCTGCCAAGGTTAAAATTCAGGAGCCCGTTTTCTGTACTGGTGTGCTGTGATTACTGTGCATTGCCCTTCTGTACACAACTCAGAGCACAAAAAGAAGCAGCGGGAACATGACAGGTTATGAATTATCAGCTTGAGGCGTTGCTTCCTTAGTTGGGTTTTTGTTATGTTGTCTTTCTTGTCTTGTGGCTGCTGCCATCCTTTTTCCTAAGGGGTAGCAAGTCAAAAATTTTATGCTGGCTCTTCAGTAATAGTTGAAGCAATTTAGCTAACTGCCTGTCTCGTATAGGTGATTCCCCCCACACCCACACATACACACACAAAAAAAACCCCACAAAGTGAAGAAAAAGCAGAGCATGTTTATGGATGTCATGAACAAAAAAAAAAATAAAAGGCATTGTCAGTGCTCCATTTAGATCAAACTTACTCCAGCTGCTTACAAACCTCGCTGCTTCATTTAAGAAACCAATGGCATATGTCATAGAGAAAGTCAGAATAGTTGTTTGTTATAGTTTGAATACCATGGAAACACTTTTGTGATGCTCTAAAAAAGATATACTTGATATTTCAGACTAGTATTTAAGGTCATAGACGTAGTTCAAAACTAGTCAGTAAAGACCGTGATCGAACTCTGCGTATGTGCCCCTAGAGAAGAGCTAGGAAATCTAGATTCTTGTTGATGATATTAGTACAAAAGTGTCTAATCTTAATTTTTTAAATTATCCTTCTGATTCTTAATGCTTTTCACTCCAACTATACTGAAATAGCTAACCTAGCCCTAAAAAACAGACTTGAGTGTATTCATTATGTTCCACCTGCAAATTAAAAGTCGAACCTTCAAAGTTTTTCTGCTTATAAGACTTTCTATGCTTTATTAATTCATTAATTGTTTGTGGCCTTGAAGTTGTGTTCCATATGGATACGCTAACTTTTTTTGTCTTAAGTTCATCTCTGAAAAATGTGTATATTGGATGCTCCGTTACTGCATAGAGGCAAGTTGTGAAAAGTGTAGTGAAGTGCATGAGTCTTCAGTGTGACACTGCGTAGTTCTGTTTTCTTCGTAACCATGTTTTCAGCTCGTGAAGAACACAAAGTCCTAATGTAGGCATTGCTTAGTAAACTTAATCTAGATTTATTTATCCTCCTCTTTGTCATTTAATTCTAGTTCAAACTACTGCTGTGTTTCTTATTCTGACAGACTTGTTGGGCTCTTATACTTAATTTTCTGAGGTTAAGAAAATAAGGATAGTTAGGCATATTAAAAAGGATGAAATCAAGAACTATGGAAATTACTGAGAATTGTGCTAGAACATACATATTTGCATTTTTATATAAATATATAATTATATTAAATATTTATGAAAGACAGGTACATGAGATGATTCTCAAGCTGCTTTGTGAAATTGGAAGTGAGAGGAGCATGTTGTGAATGATTCCTTCCAGCATCTGGTAGAATAAAAGGGTTTTGAAGACAAAGCCATCGTGAGGAATCTCAGCACTAACAGTAAACTGAAGGAGCACATTGCAGGAAGAGTGGAGAGACCTTTTTTAGGATAATATAGGAGCAGTAGGTTATCTTCTGGATATCTAGAAATGAAATAATTTATTTAGTGTTTTTGTCCCCGTAAAACTGATGCAGCTTTGAGGGAAAGCCAAGCTCAGGGTTGTTCTGAGTTAGCTTCAGTGTCAGTCTCTTAAGTAGGTGCTGAGCATGTTTCTTGACAAAGATGGGCTTTGGGCAAGGTCAGGCATGAATTTAACATGTATCACATAGAATTTCTAGTAGCCCTAGAGGTTTTGGCAACATAAGAGTTCATAATTTAATGCAGATGTTAGTCTGATTAGATGAATTGATGAAATGATGAATTTGTGCCTAACTGTTCAGCTTCTATTACTTGAGACCATCTTACAGGACAAAAATATTCTCTTAATAGGGTATTTCCATTGTAGAATACCAGTTTATCTGTACTTAAATTAATGGATATATTAGTTACCAAATGTAAGTTTGAGCAGCAGTGTTAATAATGATGTACAAGACACCTCAAAACTCATGCACGTGTGTTAAAAAATCGCTCCGTCTTAGATTTGTAGTATCACAAGTGACCTCCATCCCCCCTACACTCTTTCTTCATAAGTAATGCTGACTAGAAACTTCTTTATGAAGATAAAAGACTTGCCCAGAACATCAGAATTGGAGTTTTAAGAAAAAACAAGCACCGCAAAGAACTGTAAAATTGCTTGGTTTGTCACCATGAGACCAATAGACAAACAATAATAGATCAGGTTATATGACTAATCAATTCTTTCTGAGCTCTCTACTGATGTGTTTGAAGGTTAGTAAAGAGAAAGTATATGCACAAATAATTAAAAAAAAAAAAACCAAATAGAGAATCTGTTTTAAAATAGCAAACATACATTCTTTTCTGAAAAGTTTTATTTAAAGAACATACCGGGGAATAAAGAATACAGTAAGTCTGAAATTGGTATGTCATTGAAATGTGTCCAAATAACTTAATAACATGGTTCCTCTCATTTACAGTGTCTGTTACATGACTAGGTAGCTGCCTGCCTTTTTTCACCAGTAGTGAGTTGTTTTTTGTTACAAGCGGAAGATAATATTCAGTAACCAAAAAAGGAAAAAAGGCTGTTGTAATGCAATACTGTGAATATTGCTATCATCAGTATAAACATTTTTTCTCTTGATGTTTGTCAGGTGTATTGCTGCTGGCATACTACAGACTGCCTTGGCTTGTCTCGTACTGTGATATTCTTTGTGTGATAAACTCCTTGAGAATAAAAAAAATAAAATGAGAAAGAGAGAACTGTGTGTCATACCTGTGGATAGACCTTTCTGGTATGATGAGTAAATATTGCTGCAGGCTTATTTATCTTTCGTTTAATTTGTTTGTAGGTGGGTGGTATATTAGTCCAGTTTGTTGCTTACTGTTTTAACAGTATGTTATTTTAAAATTATCATTTACTGTAGCTAATATTTAAATTAATTAGTAGTCAGTATGACAGCAAATATATCTAATCACGAGCCAGAGGATTTAAAAAGATTAATAGAAACTTGCAGTGTTTTATTTCTTTAAAAAATGTCAACTTAGACATGTTTTGTATTAGAGTTATTGCACCTGAAGTTGTATGTGTTTTTTATATATGCAGCATAACTCACCCCTGGAACAGGCAGTATTAACATAGCTTTAATCCTTACATTTCTTGTTTTGAGTCATGCACCACTAACCTATTCTCTTGACCCATTCCCTTGAGTAACCTGTTGTCTCTTTCCAGAACCAAAGTTTGCTGAAGCCATCACCACTGTCCTGATAAAAAGATTTAACTTTTGAACAAGTGTCGTAAGAGCTACAGCTATAGGTTGCAGAAAAACAAACTTTCATGTAGTTCAAGTTCCAGCTTTGCCTGTTTTGAATCCCAGTTGTTGCCAGCCTTAAGCACAAGCAGCTGACTGATTACTTGGGGTCCTGTGACTTGGTCCATTCCCGCTGCTGCTTCTTCCCCACTTTTTACTGAGTTTTAGCTGCACTGCAACAATTGCCCTCTGCAGAGAGACCTGTATGCAGAGCAGCTAATCTGCTTTATACTGCTCTTACGTGATGTAGCAGTTTCTACATCTGCTTTGTTTTATGCTGGGCTGCGATTTGCACTATTGCAGGGCATGCCATTATTTCGTGAGGAAAAGTGGGATGAGAGGAGAGGAGTCTTCAGTATTTTGGGGTGGGGTCATGGCGTCTAGGACTGGGAACGTGGGAATACCATAGGAAGGTGGGGATGGTCAGCAGTGCAGGGGCCTCAGTTTGGAGAGCTGGTATGAACTGGGAGGTTGGAGTCAGTGGGGTCAAAGGATTGAAATGTAGTTTGGGGAAGCATGGGGCATGCAGTGGAGATAGAGGAGAGGGAGGCTGTATATAGATAGTTACATGGATTCTGAGGTTGTAGTGCTGAACTGCATTTTTAATACTCATAATAAAAATTATTTTAAGATTCTCATTAATGTTGCTTGGAGGCAAGCAACTTTGTAAAGGCTGGCTGTGACACTAAGCACTTTCTTTGGCACGTATAACATAAATACTAGCGTAGCTAATAAATAGATAATTTAATAGACCATCTTAATTTTGCAGCTTTGTTTTCATTCTTCAGCTGAAATGGAATGTTGGAGGATGTAATATTAAAGTTTTCACATGGAAGGAGATTTGTAAAGGCAGCTGGCCAGGAGAAATTTATTAGTTTGTCAATTGTAAAAATATGCATACTGAAGAACATGGAAATTCTATTTTTAAATAAATGATGAAGATAAATAGCCTTCAAAAACATCAAGCTGTATGAGGAAAAAGATATCTTGTAGCAATAGTATAACAATTAAATAAAATTTCTTAATACTCGCAGAAGTTCAATGATTCATACCTGCATTAGAATAGAGTTCTAACTTTCTGTTGTGATAGTGAAGGTGTTCAGCTTCCTGGACTGTGGCTTGTAGGTGTACTAATCACTGCGTGTTAAACTGCTACTGGAAACAGCTTCAAAGAGATTTACAGGATATCACTTGCCTTAGTTCATTTTCACATCCAGAGGTTAAAGAAAAACTTTACGGTGAGGGTGACTGAACACTGGAACAGGCTGCCCAGAGAGGTTGTGGAGTCTCCTTCTCTGGAGACATTCAAAACCCGCCTGGACGCGTTCCTGTGTGATATGGTCTAGGCAATCCTGCTCCGGCAGGGGGATTGGACTAGATGATCTTTCGAGGTCCCTTCCAATCCCTAACATTCTGTGATTCTGTGATTCTGTGATTCTGTTACGTCCTTACTTTTGCGTGCTACCATGAAGGCAATCTCAGATTTGTGAGTTCTGCATGGTAGCAGGATTTCTCAAAGTATCTACTGCTTTTACGATAACGTAATGATATTTACTGCTGCTTATGGCTGTGAAATGGATTTATTTCAAGGCGCACATTTTTAACATGGGCAGTAAACTGTTCTTGTGTATGAGTCAAATTTTTGTCTTTGTAAATATGGAATTATATCAATTCCTGAGCAGCACTCCTCACTAAAACCAAGTAGTTTTGCCAGAAAACTTACATCATATGACCTAAAGTGTGAAGCAGAAAAAATCCTTTAAAAATTAAGAGACATTCTGTAGTATTTAATACTGAAGGTTCAAATGTATGCTCCTTCCACGCCTACTTTTGGATGGAGGGACTAAGAACTGTGAAAATGGAAACCACTGATGCCAGAAGGAAATGTTCGGCAAATCTGAGACCATATTATCTGCAATTAGCAAGGGAAATTTGTTTATTTGACATGGGAATCAAATGACTTCTCTGTGGTATTGTAGAGACAAGTGTTCATCCAGGACTCAGATAACTCCCTTTTTTTTTTTTTTATGGTCTATATCATTTATCGATTTCATTCTGGTCTTGTGCTTTTCTAAATGTGATTTCTAAGGAATCTTCTAGATCTTTTCTACCTGTCTAAATATGACACAGTGTGTTCCTGCTTCAGGATTGACGTTGCTGTATGTAAATGATAACATTTTTTCCCGCTGTGTAGCTGAAGTGAAGTTCCAGGGCCAGGAATCCCTTCATTAAGATTGCTTCAACCAACACGTGGATAAAGGGACATGAGTTTGATATAATGAATTTAAACATTTTGCCATTCTTCTAGAATGCTCCAATCCAGCCCTCAGTAGCTTAACTTTTCTTTCTTAGCTTTCTGGAATATATTATTTAAAACACCTAATTTACATAAGATAACTAATGGAATATTTAGGGTGCAAAATGTGTAAGGCTCCCCTTTCCACATAACTATATTCATACTATCTTAGAATGATTTATCGGAGAAAAATAGGAAAAAAAAAGATTTAAAAGGAATGTTAAATCTTGTAGGTTTAGTGGTAGGGAAATAAAGGTTAAGTACAAAGAGGTGGTGTAAGAGCTGAAGGCAAGTACAGAAGCAAGGGCAATGTGGATTTAAGTTTTGACTTTTGAATTTCTTACTTTTTTTCCTCTGATCATGATCTTCCCTTTTTACCTGTTATGAAGAATGAGTGATGCATATACATACAACCACAGATTTAGAATTTAGTCTGCAGAGCGGATAAAAAAAAATTTCTCACTGTGTATGCTAGAAACCTGTGACATCTGTCAGTGAAACAGCGTATCTGAAAACAGAATTTAGATTGGACCATTAAATTTTTTTATTAACATAACTTAAATTCTCACATCTTTCTTCTTTCATGAAATGTTTGTTTCCTCATTTTAGAAAGCATTGTTTAGGTACAGTGTAAAAAAGAGTTTAAATACCACATGATAATAAAGAAGATGAAGAAGGTATTTTCATGCTTGATTATGCTCCAGTTGTAAAAAAAATATGAAACAGACAGCTGTTGTAACAGTACTGAATTGCCTCTCTCGAATTTCAACATGCCCAAAGTTTGAAAGGGTATTTCTTTCTAGGAACATTTCCCGACCTGTTAGTGAAGTATTGAATTGACACTTACATGGGAATGTTTGACATTAGAGAAAAACACAGTAAGAGAGATTAGACTGGAACTTAGGGCTGCTCCACAGAAAAGTTAATATGAGAGCATTCATTATAAATCTATCAGGAATGGACCTTCCACTAGTGTGTTCGTAATATTTAGCAGTAGTTAGCTCTTTCCAGTCCAAGATTTACAGAAGAATGAGAGTGCCAACCATGAGCTGGCCTGGCAGTTCAGTATTCTGGATGATCATAGAATCATAGAATGGTTTGGGTTGGAAGGGACCTTTCAAGGTCATCTAGTCCAACGCCCCTGCAGTGAGCAGGGGCATCTTCAACTACATGAGGTTGCTCAGAACCCCATCCAACCTGACCTTGAATGTTTCCAGTCATGGGGCATCTACCTACATGTACAATGCATATTCAGTGTATTTTACCAGCATTAGTTAGCAGTATTCACAGCTGGAATAAGATTAGAATGTCAAGGAAATTATAGTATATAACATCAATTAACTGTAATAAGTATACTCTTCCACAGAATTTTAGTTACTATCCCCTTATATTTTCTGTTTAATAAGACCAGATGTCTTTAAAGCTTTGGGTATTTCTTTTATGTGTCTATACCTATGTAAAAATAAAAAGTAACCATTTTCTATGCATTTGTGTATTGTATACTTCTATTTTGTAGTAATCAATGTAATTATGTCTTTCTCTAGGGGTTGATCTCCAGGTTTGTGCTTCTAAAAATCCAATGTGCTGTACCAGAAAGATGGAAGAAAGATATCAGACTGCAGCAAAGCAAGATATACAGCAAGTGCTTCAAACATCAAGTGCTACGTTAAAATTTTTAATATCTCGTAATGCAGCCGCTTTTCAAGGTAAGTCTTTCTGCTTTTTGTTTCTGAAGTTGATAACACTTTTCTTGGTTTTCATCTTTGATTAGTTTATGCATGGAATAAAAGTTCTCTGTTAATTTTTAGTTTCTCCCTATACTTTTATGCTTTCAAAGAGGGAGTATTAAATCACGCAGGTGTTAAGAAACTGCATTGCTTTCGGAATTTGTGACTTTTAAAAAATGATATTTGAGAAAAAGTAATAAACCATTTTAGAAAGATGCTTTGATTTGAATTGTAAAGCAGCAACTTGGCATTCCTCTTGAACTTCTTTAGTGTCGATGATACTAAAATGCAAAATTATTGCCTGGAGCGCTACAAAAGAGAGATTTTGTTCTTGCAGTATTTCTGCCCATGATGTTCTTTGTCTTGTTCTGATTGATAGAAATACTTGTTAGTTTGGTTTTGAGGTTCATTTTTAGGATGTAGCTTTGTAAGCTTTTGAGTTTCTAAAACAAAATTCTGAGTTTCTAAAAATAATTTTTTAAAAAAAGTAGAGGTTGAGTGACAGTTGTTCCAATGCACGACAGGAAGCTATCTGATAAATGAATAGTTACTTGGACTGGTAGTGGGATTGCCTTTTAGCAATTACCCTGCATACTGTTCAGTTTTCTCTGAATTAATAAGGCATAAGTTAAATGCAGAAATTGGTTAGGAGCTGAGAAGATGTGAGAAATAGTGGCAATATGAGGTTATATGTGATAGAAAGGGATATAGAGTTCACATGTGTTGAGGACAAAGCCCTATAGTCTCGTCATTTGTCTGTTAATGTGTACTTATGGCCTTAATGACCACTTGATTGAACAGGATAAGATGGGAACTTCGTAGAGGCTTAAGAAGTCCTTCTGGTGGCTCTCTTGTTTTTAACATGTGAAGCTAGAATGATTAGCAGAACGAAAACAACTGCCTAGGATCATAAAATGGGCATCAAAGTTGACTCTGGGGTCTTAAAGCCTTCCCTTTTTGAAATTTAGCCTGTCTAATGATAAAAAGAAGGTGTAGTTGCTCTCTGCCTTCTGGGAGCGTTGCCATTTAGCCTGCCCAACACAGCTGTCAATGGGTGTCATTAACAGGAGATCATTGGTAAAATGTGCAAAGAAATGTCTCCCTCCCTTTCTTCTGCCTTTGTTCTTCCTTCCAAATTCTGTATATTAGCTCTCTTTTTTGCACCATAATAGTATAATGTGTTGTATTGCTTTGCTGACCTAGGGCTGTAGACTCTGGAGAGCTCAGTAACCAACTGTACTTTCCTTAAGTGAAGGCTGTACTCTCTGCCTCGGTGTTTTGACATCTCCTCCTTTCCCTCGCCCCTAGGAAAAAAAACAACAAAAAAACCCCGCACAAAAAAACCCCTTCGGTATCTGGGATACTTGTGCAATCCCAAGATTTCTCAGTCTTCACAAGAATGTAAGGGATTTAAGTGACATTTAATTGAAGTTAAGTGAAATCAGGACCCAGAAACTACATTTCTGTTGCTTTTATGTCCTGAGGGGCTCAGTCAGTGGGGTGTTTTCAGAGGGCATGCAGTGTACATCTCCCCCGTAGGTGAGTTCTCCCTGAAAGACAGGTATACATGCATGCCTTTGAGGAGAAATGATTGTGCTTCCCTCGGGTATGATCTGAGCAGTTATTCACGGTCGGGGTTCTAGGCCCTTCTCAGCTTTTAAAGATTCAAATTGTATCGCCTGCCAGTCCAGGAGGATACCCTAACACCATTTCAGAGGCTAATGTGGGACGTACACACTTTCCACTCTCCCAGTAATGCTGTTTTACAGTGTAGAAAGGAATTCAAGAAGCACTGACCCAAACAAAGGAGCCTGCCTCTGTGGCCTAGTGATGGTGCGTACTCCCTGTGGAGGGGTGGTTTCAGGACTGCTTGAGAATTACAGGTTTTCATTTTTTTTGTGAAACATGTATGAGCAGTTTCTTGTTGCAGGAACGCAAGCCATCCTTCCCAAATACGTAGCCTAACACTAGTTACTTCTCCCACTGGCTTTCTTTCATCATTTGCTTTTAAACAAATATTTTTCAAAGCGTGTAATTTAAAGTATATATATTTTATATACCTTATACACTTAATATATTTTTGAAGTACGTGCTTTAGTACCTTTGTCTTTAATTTCCTTTTGTGTAAAGAAGTATAATTGAGAGAGAATATTCCGTGGATTATGGTATTACTTAGATTTAAAACCTTGTTTAACCTTGAAGTAGTTATTTGTGGAAAAACATGCTATTGAACATAGCACTCATGTTTGAAGATTTGCTACCGCTACTAACTGAAATTCAAGCTAAATGATTTCAGATTCAGAAACCGTGATAGGTTGCTGCTGATGTTTTTTGGGTTTTGAACTCTAGGGACATAGTAAGACATTATAGCTGGTCTGAATTCACTTTTGACCCTGCTTTGAGCAGGTGTTTGGACTGGAGACCTTCTGAAGGTCCTTTCCAATCTGAATTAATGTATGTAATTGTCTATCTCAGCATTCACCACCAAATCTTTAGGCATTCCTTTCATGTTTAGCTGAGGCTGGGCTGTGCAGCTAGGAGTGCGATGATCACTTCTGCTACTTTGGCAACTGGACAGGGATCTCAGCAGTTACGCAGAAAGCATGAAGGGGATTGTTGGGGCTTGTACAGAGGGGAGCAGGTGTCATGGACTTGGCCACTGTGGTCACCTGCCTCTTTTTGAAGTCTGATGAGGTTGAATGCCTTGGCCTAAAAGAGGCAGTCTAGATCCAAACAGAACAAACAGCTACTGTTTTCTCTCTGTTTCTTACATATTCAGTAGAGAGAGGTAGGCAGTTAAAGTAAGCAATCTGTGTCTGCCTCTGGAGGTCTTCACAGGGCTGTTTTCTCTCTGTATTAAATACAGTCTAGAGATCCTGAGTACTTTGGGATGAGACTGTTCGTGAAATGAGGCATCTCTGCCTATCTGTCTATTAACTGCGTGTGTGTGCATGTATCTTTATATGAGAGTAAATACAGATATATATTGACATATCTTTGTCACCTTCTAATGTTTGTTAAAATCTTGTGGTTCTATATTGTGGTAAGTGCTGCCTGCTGACAGGAACTCTCTATTGGCAATTTTCAAATGTTGCAAAAATTCCGTGTCTCTTAGGACATGTCAAGCTACATGGTGCATATTGCACCACTTGTGTACTGCTTCCTAGCAAGTACTGTTACAGTTTCTTTCCATACATTTCAGGGTGTTTCAGAGTGTGGATTTTCTTTTTCACTGTGAATCTTGTTTCTTTTTAATACCTTTGAGGAGTGATAAGGGAACAGAAGGATAGGTAAGAGTGAAGTTAAATAAGATATTAATCTGGTAAGTGGGAGATATATTACGGAGAGCAAGGAATCATTCTTCCCTTGGGAAAGGTGACTAGAGAACTTAAGCTGTATGATAATCATGTTTCAAGACAGCTGTTTTGATAGGATAACATTCTTGCACATCTGCATTTTTAGTATTTATTATCTTAGTAATAACTGAGAAAAAGATTGTGAATGCTGTACAGGGCTTGCCATAACATCTCCATTCTAGTGGAAGCCATAAAAACAAATGCTTTTTTTAACCTTTATTGTGTATGCTGTAGACCTATATATATATATATATATATATATATATGTATGCACACACACACACGCACTCTCCTTTTGCACAGTTCTTAGATGTTTCTCAAAGTCCACACTGACCCTTGTCTGTACCTCCAAACAAAAGAGGAACAAGCACCACCAGGGTCAAGCCTTGTATAGTCGCAATGCAGTGCCAGTTTTTGTGTAGGGGAAAAAAAAAATCCCTATGGTTTGTAACAACTTGGAGAGAAATTGAATAGTCATCTAAGAATCTGGTGATTCTTAGATGGAGCTCTGTGCATCAGAATAGCAGATCTTGTTGCACTTCACTATTTTTCCACACAGAGAGCTCATAACCCTTTAAAAAGTGGCAATGTGTGACATAGAACAAGATAGCAGCTTGTCTGGTTGAATGGGAAATTTAGAGATAATAATTAGGTTGTAGAGTCTGAAAGCAAATGGACTTTTCTTTGTGCTACTATTTTGGGCAACTGTAGTACTGTACAATTGATTTCAAAATATGGAACTGTGAGTCATTTATGAATGCGGCAACCTGTCACCGAAACAGTGGGCTTGGCAAGCGTGCCTCTGTAAGAAAGAGGTAATAAGCTGCATTCTTCAATACAGCATTTCCTGACACTTTTCCTACTGTGTAGGAAAACTAATGCCTTTCTGGTGTAAGTTCTGGAGTATATTGAATCAGGGTTTCCTGATGCAGTTTCATGTTCTTCTGTGAAATTATTAGTACACAATAGATCAATGTACACTTTATCCTAGACCAGAAATAAGTGAAGTCAAACTGTTACATCATGTTGTTTGAGGTCACAGTACAATTACGACTTTTAAATACGGTAAAGTTGTAGACAGTAGCTAAAATAAATGGTGTGAACTAGAAAATGTGTTGAAATCTTGTGAGCTGCTTTCTCTGGTAAGCCATAAGAAATAATGACATATCCGTTCATCCTGTAACACTAAGTTTGCCCTGGCACTGATTCAGTTGTTTTGCATTTGTGAAGGTTTTTGAAGAATGATTTGAAGATCAGAAAGCTTTCAGCTAGAGCTGCTGTATCTCAGTTACGGTTTGAAATGATACATTGCCCTCTAGATCATTTGCAATGCGAAGAACTGATTTGAAGTTCCAACATTTTCTTCTTTCTCAGCTCCATAATAATTTGTATTTTAAGTGTGCTATAAATAAGCTAAAATCCAGATACCTGTGAATCCCAACTTCCGTTAATTAAATGAAACAGAATGATTCTATTGAAAGTCGAAAAAGTGGATAGGCTAAGAGACCTGATTGTCACCCTGTTGTTAAATTGAGGGATTAGGGTCTTAAAAACGTCTCTGGTTCACCAGAGTTGTGCTCCTCATTCTCTGTTGCTCTGTAGACCTTCCCCACAGCTACGATCATGCTCCCCTATGGACTGAGGAAGTGGGGAATTTCAATAACAGGGGAAATTATTATACCGACTCGTTGGTCTAAGGAGCAAAGCTGTTATACAAACCCTATTAACTTCAGAAATCATCTATTCAGATGGTATTTCGATTCCTTTCTAATACAAAAGCAGGATAAACAGCATGCTAGTATAACTTAGAATTGGACCCAGTATGACTGTATATAGATAAAACAGCATTAAGGGGCTGTTGTAAGTGCAGAAATCTGGAGATTTAGATTAATACTTAAAATTCCATTATTAATCCTGAGTTTTCTTTCTGTATTGCAAGCAAGTCTTTTATCATTCTAGAGGGATTTACTTCCATTGTATCTCATTCTTATCTTTTAGCTACTTATTTGCATACACATATGGTGTGCTACAGGCATTCCTGGGGTATATATACACAGGGGTTTAATGGGCGTCCGTAGTAAGTTTTCACCACATCAGTGTTTTGTTAAATTGTACTTTTTTAGCATGCAATTGTGGTCATGGATTCTTGTGTCAGCCTATATTTCTTTACCATCACTTAATTATTTCTCCTAGTTGCAATAATGCCCGAGTTACATTTAAGCTGACGTAGGTACACTGTTCAGACTCGCGTACCCGGTGAATACTAAGATTTTTTCATAATCATATTTTTGTTAGTACCCAGCTAACTACTGTTTTGGTTTATGTCTGTGTAACACAGTGATCAGTGTAGACAGATGCTAATTTAAAATTTTTATACTTTATGTAGTGCTCATACATTAGAAAAAGCCTGTGAAGTACAAATTTAAAGCATCCTTCAGTTGTGAGCAGTGGCTATAGAAAGTTTACATTTTCACAGAACTGTGGATGCCTGCTTCCTGCTTATTCTGAGAATTTTGTGAAGTTGATTGATGGCAAAATGTAGGAGTTTGAAAGAAGGCTGAACTCCAGCAGAAGAAGGCAGTATAAAGTTAGTGGTTGCGAATGAATGTTTAGTGTTGTTTCAAAGATACCATTTTCTGTAGCCTTTTAGATTTCCAAGATTTCCAAGTACATGTGGAAAAGTTTTCACTTAGTATTTTTATTCTCTCTGTTAAGGAAGTGAAAAAAAGAAGTCAGCAAGTCAAGTCTTGATGAAAGAGAGAACTCAAAATAATCTTGACAAGTTGGAGACAAAGTCTGAACAACATGTTCAGTAGGAACAAATGCAAGGTGCTACGTTTAATTGGGGAGAAACAGTGGAAGACATAAGAGGATGGGGGATAACTTGCAATGGATCTGTTCTGTAGGAAAAGTTCTGGGAGTAATGATGGATCAAAAGCTGACAGAAGTCAGCAGTTTCATGCTGTTGTGAGACAGGCAGCTATCATTGTAGGATTCTTAAACAGTAAGACAGCAGAGATTTGTGAACTGAAACTTTTCTGTTTTGCACTGGTAAACTGGAGAACTGTGTTCAGTTTTGGGTATTTTACTTGAAGACAGACATGGAGCAATTGGAAAAAAGAGAGCAAAAATAGGCTCTGAAATCTAATCATGTAACTTAAAAAAATGGACAACACTAGTTCCTTTAAAATGAGAAACTAGGGAAGAAGTACGCTATTTCTTAAAAAAAATAGGTGACAGCTGCATAAAAGAAAGTAATTATCTGTACTCTGTCATGTAGCAGATAGATAAACCCCAATGGTTTTATATGGTAGCAAAGAAAATGTAGGCTCAATGTGAGGAAATATTTTCCAATGACAAAGTTAAAATGCTTTTCATTAAACTTTTGGGGGGTTTCCATGCACAGGTCTTAGAAACATGTTGGATAAGACAACAGATGCCAAGAATAATGTTGTAGATGTGACTGATTCTGCTTTGGGGGCCAGGCGTTAGACTAGATTGCTCAACAGACTTCTCTCAGCCTTATGACAGGTTTAAAATGTGATTTACAAAGAAAGGTTAAAGGAATTGAATGTTTTAACTAGTTTCAAGCTTAATCTATGGGTGCTATGCTGTAACAAAAAAAGGTTTATTCATTGATTTCTCTCCAAGAAGATAACAGTTTTCTACTATAACGAGATGGACTGCTTCAGTCATAAAGATGTTTGCAGAATGGGTTTAACACTGAAATACAGTATTCTAAATTTAAAAGAACATTAATTTGTTCAAAACTTTGTACACACATTTTTTTTCATTGTTTATTAGTCTTACAATGGAACTGTGTTGTGTATAGATCTACTAAATCTGTACACTGTCACTTGAATAGATACTGAGTAATTATGCTATTATGAACTATGTATTCCACATGGGAAATTCAAGGAATTTTGCAGTTTACAATATAGACAGTCTTATTTTTACCTCATTTTTTTTTTTCAAATTGCATCTCAGTGAACCTGGCACACTGCTTAGGAGAAATGGAATCATGTACTGCATTTTCAAAGGCTTTGTGAGAGGTAAAACCAATTTTCTTTGCCAGCAGAAGTGAACTAAAATTGTCTGGTTTTAGGTGGAATTTTAAAACATAGGTATGTTTACTTCTAAAGCTAGTAAATCTGATGGCATTTAAAGTGACTCTTTAAAATAGAAAACCATCCTGTCAAAACAGCAAAAAGGAATAGTGAGTAGGGTAGAATTGCATCAAACTGGAATTAATCAAATAAATTTTGTAATAACGTATTTTAATGTTTAACAAACCAAGTACTGACTTTTCCTGTAATTAGCTACACCTGTACTTTAAAAAGTATATAATGTGTAATAAAGAGAGAATTAAACCAGGAAATCTGGCAAAAATAACTGTACAGTAAAAACAAACCTGGGAGGAGAATTTTGCTCCTGTGGACAAAAAAAATCTGAAGTTATTGCTAGACACCTTAGAGCTTGTCAAGTGTCACTAGAAACCCATGGTTAGACAGCTGAACTGAGCCCGGTGTCACCCTTGACTGTAACAAAAGCTTGGACACTTAGTTAAATTTGAAATATTTAGATACCTACGCTGAGGTGTCTGAAGCTGTGCCGCAATGTGTATGTTACACACACCAAAGTAACAGCCCGCAGAAGTTCTCTACTCTCTGAAACCTTACAGCCATCCTGTCTAATGTAGCTCAAGGGTGTGAGTAAGGTCTGGGGACACAAGCAGGTTATTGAGCAATAAGCTAATATTTGAGTTTCCAGCCTGTCAGCTACTTGGAGGTGATTGCTTTTATCCTGAAGTAGATGAAAGCTGGCTTAGTGCTCGGAGCAAACTGCTGCCCTCCTGCCAGAAAGGTGGAAACATGCAAGTAGATTCTGTGCACGTGATGTGAAATCTGTTGTTCACCCTTTTCCTTATCGTGTGGCAATTTGCTTCCATGCAGCATAGGAAGTGATTATCTACTTTTCTTTCTGTTCTTCTTCTGGAATGAAGCAGAAAGGTGTGTCTGTGTCATGTGATGAAGTAGGTGGCATAGTGTTTTTAACAGTGGTGATGAAACAAACTTTTACTAAAGTTAAACAGGTCATCAGCAGGCATAGGTAACTGTACTTTGAGTCTTAAAAGAGCTATTGATACAAGTAGTGTCAATTTTTAATAAATCTACAAATCTCAGCTTGCATTAAGGGCTTGAACTTAAGTCTGTGCAGACTAGAGGAGTGCCCTGATAGAGTGCTGATCCTGGAGTTCCGGAAGAGAACGTTTTATATTCAGTATTTAAATGCATTTAAAATGCATGTGTGTAGCAGGTCACAATACAGAATGCTACAGACTTACTGTAGATCAGCTGCATAGCCATTCAGCACATGTACCGTAGCCATTTATGTAGGATTTTTGGAGAGTGTCTAAAAGTACAGCAGATTACTGAGGAGAGTTGGATGTTCTCCGGGTTATTTATTTTGCAGTGTATAACTCTCAGACTTCCCTGTTGCAGCTGCTCTGGTCTGTATAACTGCTTAATATTCATTGGGACAGAAGCAAAGTGAAAAATTAGCTCTGTAGTTCAGTGGTTAGGGTACTCATCTGCCACAAAGGAAGGTTGCATGCTGCTGCACCAGTGAGTATTTTTAATTATTTGTATAATCTATAAATACAGTCTGCACTGGCATAGTTTCACCTGCCAGGCCTGAATCACTTTAGAACAAGTGTTTTTCAAGGCATGTAGGAACTCTGGGATGGATATACTTCCAGTTGTCCATATCTCATCAATATTGTTGCCCTTTTCAATGCATCCTCTACTGTCACCAGGACTTTAAAAAGAAGGAATTATGTGCTGAATGGGAGCCAATTAACTAACTTCTTTTGAAGAATAAAGAGAGATGCATCTAAATTCCAATGGATGTTCCCCTTCACTACCACCACTGTGATAGCTGTGGGCTGGCTGCTTCTTTTGAATGAGATTAACTTGTGCAAAGTATAGCATAGATATTCTGCAGGATCAGGCTTATTACGTGACTGAGAAAATTTCTTTCAAATCAAATTAATGTGTTATTTTTCATAGAATCATAGAATCGTTTTGGTTGGAAAGGACCTTTAAGATTATCAAGTCCAACTGTTAACCTAGTGGTGCCAAGTCCACCACTAAACCATGTCTCTAAGCACCACATCTACACGTCTTTTAAATACCTCCAGGGATGATGACTCCCCCACTTCCCTGGGCAGCCTGTTCCAATGCTTGACAACCCTTTCAGTGAAGAAATTTTTCCTGATATCCAATCTGAACCTCCCATGGTGCAACTTGAGGCCTTTTCCTCTTGTCCTATCGCTTGTTACCTGGGAGAAGGGACTAGCACCCACCTTGCTACAGCTTCCTTTCAGGTAGTTGTAGAGAGTGATAAGGTCTCCCCTGAGCCTCCTTTTTTCCAGGCTAAACAACCCCGGTTCCCTCAGCCGCTCCTCATAAGATTTGTTCTCTAGACCCTTCACCAGCTTCATTGCCCTTCTTTGTACTTGCTCCAGTGCCTGGAGTGAGTTTTATACTGGAGTATAGCATATTTTTGTTCTGTGCTTGTGTAAAATGCATTATGTATGTGTAAATATATTTACTTATTGTTAGATGTCTAAAGATAATTAAATATTTGAAGTATTCCTTGTTCTTTATGTTGTACCTACAAGGTATTTGTGATTTGTAAGATGGGATAATGTAGTTATAATTTGCAAGGTTTGTAGGTGTATGGAATGGGAATAGAAATTTTAGGTTATAGCATGACTTTGCACTGTGCTTCCACTATGTCATGGTAATTTTAAACGTAAGTTGTTTGTAAGCTAATTTTCTTGCTTTTGCCTAACACAGTTTTAACCTCACATTATTTTAAGCAAATTGCTGGTAACATAAAATATCTGATTATCACCAATGAGTATTTAGTTTTGTCACTCCTGATATGTTACTTAAAATCTGCAAGCAAGACTCCTGTAAGCAAAGTGAGGCCTAGTTCAATCATATTAAAATTCTATTTACATTTTAATTTGCTTTCTGCTGTGTGGTTGTGTTATCCTGAAGCTATTACTTGGCTCAGTGGTCCCCACAGACAATTTCCCTTTCTCATTCTGATTTTATTGTAAATGATTGTTAGCACAGTACAGGAAACTGCAAATTCAATTTTGATCAGTCCCATGAGGGACTTGATTCTTCATGACTTATTCTTGTTGTTTTAAAAATAAATTGAAATAGCTATCTAATTTAAGGGTTTCCTTCAGAGCAGAGGATTAATATCTGTAATTTCTTTTATGCAAGGGCTTTTCCTTTATTGTGTTATTAGGTAGAAGCTAATATTTAAGGAAATTTTGTAGTGATTACCCCCTTGGGAAAGATTTAGTTCTTCATTTAATATTTCCATTTTATATTTAATGGTTCGGTAAGCTGGCTTTTTTTCTTTGCTTTACACATAGTGATCACAAACCTGCTGTTTTCTTTTAAAGATAATGTTTTCTTGAGTATTTATTATAATTTACGATTTAAATATAGCCCTTCCTGCACTCACTGCACTTAGTCCTTACTGTGAAATAGATTTAAACCCCTTTGGTTTAAAGAACTTTTAATTTTGCTTCCTCTCTCTGTTCTGTGTTACTGTGAGACAAAATAGCTAAGACATGGAAGATGAAATAGTGCGAAGTTAGAAGGGGACCATGAGGAGAAGAGAAAGTAACTGCGTAAGAACAAAAAAGGTTAGTGATATAGTGCAGTGTGACCCTCGCAGAGGCAAAGGTGTTAACAGTAAATTATTGGGATGAGATTCAGGGCTTGATTCAGCTGCACACCAGCCATCTATCTAGTGCTGTTTTAGCTGTCGTAGGGTGTCCTCTCTGTCCTCCAGGCCTACCTCTACATAGAGGTGCTGGTCCCATTTGTCCTCTGTCATATCTACTGATTCCGTGGATGATGTCCTGCATAACCTCGAGAAAAGCAAATGACACTGTATTTTGGGCAAAAGATTCAAGTTCACTCTTTCAGACTGTAGATGTCCACATGTAGTGTCTATAGGTGAGGTAGGGGCATTTGGTCTCATAATGGTCAAAGGAAGTAAAATCAAATATGTCTGTTTTAAATGGAGCTAAGTAACTCCAATGATTACACCTATATTAATAGTTTTCACTTACATAAACTGTATATAGTCTATATTTATATTCTAAGAGTAAGGGACTAAGTTATATTGAAGCCTTAAACAATGTCACCATTACAGAACAGTCACTGGAGCCTGAGAGGGAAAACATGAAAAAAATGGCAATTCAAATTCCTGCTCTTCAGGAACATCACACTTTTTGAATTAGATACAGAACAGACAAAGTAGTAGGGTGAAAAAAAATCATGATCATAGGTTTGTTCTTGCTTTCTAACTACAGCTTCCCTAGCTGAAATAGTTTTTTAATACTCAGCTTTCCTCCCTGCAGTTGCTATGGTACCTAATACAACTGGAACAGGAGCATACTGTCAAGCAGATTTGGGAAGATGCACTGAGGCTCAAGCTTTTTACGTAACTTATTAAAACTCAGCTCCTCTTATAAAACCAATTAAGAGCACTTACACTAGTGACATAAATAAATAAAAATATCCATGTCAATTAAAGATCTTTTAAAAATATACAAGCATTAGCTTATGTCTGTGTACTGATCAAAGCAATCAACTGAGGAATGGATTAAAAAAAAGCAAATAAACAAAACAGAAATGAATAAATCCTAAAAAGCCAAACCTTAGAGAAGTCATGAGAGAAGTATATAATTAGGGAATTATGAAGAAAGAAGAGAGAAAGGGGGAAATAGGTGTGGTCTTTTTCATTTCTTCTTTTCTATAGAACTTTACACCCTCAGTTCCCTCACTTGCGCAGTGTACAACCATAACCAACAGTCCTTTCTTGAGGAGATTACAACCTAAAATGACTCGTAAGTATCCAAAAGGAAGGGGGAAGCCAAAAATAGTATTAAGAATTCAGTGTATACAATTTATCAGCTGGTTGTTGTAGAGAATCCGGAAAGTTTCTGCTCTTCAAATGAGGACACTACTATTTATGTAATGTGAAGAGAAGAAAATATGACTGTGTTTTGGAGACTACGATTCCTCTCTTCTCTGCATCATCTAGATTTAGATTTCAGTGAAACACATTACGTCTAGAAGCTGTAAGGAGTCGTTCCCTAACTTAGTCCATTTACGTGCAAGTATCTTCTGTAACACTGAAAGAAGGCCAACCATGGCATCTTCTCACTGTGTATGTTGAGAATTCAGAACAACTGATAGTTTTTTGACTTACCATTTGAAAATGTAAAATCTCATACAGTGCAAGAACAGCATTACAACATTTTCCTGCGAAGTTAAAATGAAAATTCTTAAGACCAAGTAAAATCTATTTGATGTTGTAGTAAAATGAAGCAAGAAAAACATTCTAAGTAGAGCATGTAAAGTTTTTCAAAGTATAAGTAGTTTTTCAAAAAAAGCTGTTAACCTGCTTCTGTTCCCATAATAATATAGGAAAAAGTAGAAGTGGTTACTCTGACTCAAAATTTTAGAGCTTGTACAAATTCTGGGGAAAAACGTGCTGTTTTGCTTTACAGGGCTACACCTAGATTTTCCATTACCTTAAACTTCAGAAGTCATCACTATCTGTTTAATGTGGAGATGCGCTGTTAGTGGCATTCTTTTACTGTCATTTTGTATCTACTGTCACAGAGTAAATACTCAGTTATCTGAAGGGCTCAGCATATGAATCCAGTCGATGTGAGCTATTAAGTAAGCCTACACAGGTAAATGCGTCTTCTCAGCAGGGTGATCTCTGGCCGTGAGGAGGTACCCAGCTTGCTTGAGATACATACACAATATCCAGGCATAAGCAGTATCTGGGCCCGTGCTTCCACAGTAGACCAACCACATCCATGTGCATAGCATTAAGCTGTACCATTTGCTGCCCTTATGCTCTGTAATGTGACTATTTTCACAGGTTTCTTTTTTTAGCTTGCGGATGTCTGAAATAACGATGATAACCCATCAGAATAGTGTTTTGAGAGCATGGCATCAAATGTGTGTGTTGCATGCCATTGCATGTGGCGTTGGGGCAAATGGTGGTGCTTGAGTGGCAGAGGCTGCCGGAACAATGATAGTGAACTGTATAGGCTAGTTCACTAGGATAGTTGGCCATCTAGACTGCTTTTTTAGTTCCAGGTCGCTGGAGTGAAGTGGGGTTTTGTTTCAGGGGGCACAAGTTAGCTCACATCAATCTTAGGAGCAAGATGGCACTTTAGACAATACAGATGATCAGGGTAGATGGGAATGAACTGGGGTGCTAACTTACTTGGCCTTGTATATGTAGCTATGCTCTGATTAGTCTTCCAGGAAACTTTTGACAAAGTCCATCAACAAAGGTAGTAGACAAGATAAAGAAGAGAAAAGATAAAATCCTTGTATGACTGAATAACGGGGCGGGGGGAACGGGGAAGAAAGAACAAATTCACAGGAAAGTATGGGAAGAAATGGTTGATTCTTACAGTGGAGGGAGGTCACCAAAGCGTTCTTCAAGGGCACGATGTGCTGTTCAACATAGAGCAAAAAAAAAAAAAGCCTGGAAGAAGGAACAAAAAGTAAAGCAATGCTCATGATCATAAGTTATACAGGGTAATATAGAAAAGAACTAAATACAAAAAGTTGCAGAAAGGCTTTACAAGACTGGCTAAACAGGAATTAAAATGGCAGACAAAATCCAGTGAAATTATGTGTCAAGTGATACATATGGGGAAAATAAATCCTGTTTCTTGTATAAAATGATACTCTCTGAGTTGACCAGTAGTAAGATCTTGTGACTGCAATAGGTAATTCTGTGAAAAAATGCAGCTTAATGCTCTGTAGCAGTTAAAAAAAGTAAATAGCACATTAGGAACTGTTAGAAAAGGAACAGAGAGCAAAGCAGGAACCATTGTATGTTGTTATATAAATCCGTGTTCTTCTGCATTTTGAATACCATGTGCAGTAGACTGCTGACATAGGCTTTGGAATCCCATCATTGAAGCTTTCTAACTTCTAAACAGAAAAATCCCTCAACATCATCTGTCAGGAAAATTATAGTTGTCGTTTATCCTTTCTTGGGGAAGAATGTGAGATTTGATGACTTCTCAGAGTTGCTTCAATCTATATTTTGTTCTGGGATTTTATTTTTATAGCTTATCAGTAGCTACAATATTCTGGGTACTAAAGAGATCTTTAATAACGGAAGCCGTAACAACAGCCAGTGTCTGGGAGCTCAGCCAGATGGACTTAGATGAGAAATAAGCCATAAATTTTAATAGTCAAGGTGATTAGCCACTGGAACAGGCTATCTATGGGGATGACAGAATATCAACCCCATCTCAAGTTCTTCGGTTCAGGTTTAGCATCAGCTTTTGAAGATGTGCTGTAGTGAAATGCCAGCCACTACCCTGTTTTGTAAAGAAATATTTTGCTGTGTGTTACAGCAGGCAGATTCTATGATCCTACTCTAGTCTTAAAAATGGTGGGTGTGATCGTATGAAGGCATTCATTGTAGTACAGTCTGGCACTAGAATGGTTCCTTGAAAGATGAATAATGTCAATTTAATCAGAAAACTGGATACAGTCTGCCCCCGCCCCCATCTCCCCCCACCCCCCAGTTTTCTTCCTCATGCAGTGAGTTAATGGAAGACCACTGAGTTATTGAAGTTCTCCAAGCAGTTTTACAACTAAGTGGGATTTAGTGTGGTATGTGTATCATGAAATTCTTCTCAAGTATAAATATCACATCAAGTGTTTATGTTTGCTTTGGATTCTCTTTGCATGCTTTATACATTTTTAAGGACCTTAGGACCCATGCATTTTTGTATCCTTAGTGAATCCTTTCTGGCTTGCTAGGCTTAGGGGTGTCGAGTCGTGTTGCACATTTAAGTCTTGAAGTCACTTTCACTTATTTCTTTCAACATCACAGACCTGTACACAACTGACATTATTGCTCTGTGCTGTGGGTTTTTGTATAATTATTCATCAAGGCTTTTTTTAAAAACAGACAATGGCCAACATTTCTTCCATTTCTCTTTGTACTCTTCGCCATGATTCATACTGTCTAATTGAATTTGGCTCCAGCTTCTAAGGAAGTAGTTTTTAGAGTGTGAGATCCATCAATGGAACTACAAACCATCAAGTTCACAGCAAAACTGGACTTTAAAGTTTTTGACGAACATTTTATATTTTGGTTGCAAATGGAGAAAGGTTGTGCGTGGCAGCTACTTAATTTCTTACCAAGCTGAGATACTTTCAGCAACTCGGAATCTTGCAACACTGTTATTTCATCATGAAGAAACAACCTCTCCCTGCTCCCCCTGCTCCCGCTAAGTCTTCTTCGGGTTATCAAATGAAATCCGTAGCATAATACAGGGAAATAATAACTTTGGAAGCAAGCTGCCATGATTTATTATTACTTGTTGTCACGGTTTAAAGCTGGGCTGGCTATTAACCAGGTGGCAGATGCTCTCTATTAACCCTCTCCCCTCCCGCTAAGGGAAAGGGAAAAGGGAGAGAGACTTATGGGTTGGAAAGTTAAAACAGTTTTAATAAACTATAATAATGAAAAAAAGAGTATAATAACAATAATAATATAAATAATCAAATATATACAAATATATACAAATATATACAAATATATACAAATATATACAAAACCAAGACTGAGAGCTTGGAAATCCTCCTCAGGCAGAGTTGCTCCCCCCAGCACGGGCAGAGGGGAAAATGCAGTAGCTCCCCCTGCCATCACACCTGCAGGCTTTTAATTGGAGATTTGGCAAAGCTGGTACCAATCAGTGGGAGACAGGAGGGCCCCTCCCTCCTGGGCCCCACCTCCAGGAGGCAGTGGGTTAGTGATAAATAGGAAAGTGAGAATGATGTGTATGGGATGGAATACCTCGTTGGTCAATCTTGGGTCACCTGCCCTGTCTGCTCCTCCCTGCAGGTGCGAGCCCCCTTTGGCTCTTCACTCATAAGCAGTGAGGAATTTAGCAGTGACCTTGGTTTCTCTAAGACTAATTGGCCTGGTTTGGGCCAAACCAGGACATTCCACCCCTTATTCCATACCATTCACGTCATACTCAGATCACCACTACCTTTTCATTTTCAAATATATATACACATATCACTAATTTATGATTCATCTTTATGCAAAAAGTTCATCAAGTTCATTTGGTTCAGGATTGTGGGTTTACATCTGGCTAGCAGTCTCTCAGCAGTCTCTCTGGCTAGCAGTCTCTCTTTTGTCATGGTTCGTGCCCACGGGTTGCAGGTTAAAGATGTCAGTCTCGAGGAGGTTACTGGACGCCACTTGATGAAGCTAGCTCCGATCTCATCACCACTGTCTTAACCTGAAAGACACTTATGCAGCAACAACATATAGTTCAGAATTAAGTAGTCTCACCCAGAATCAGATCACCTTCAGGGACACATCGGACTTCACCATCTTGCAACATCACCCACCAAGTACATCCAGGTCCCTGAGCAAAAGCAATCCCATGAATGGGTTTACCTTTGCCCGTTGCAGGAAGAATCCAGACAGTTTTTCCCAACAGATTCCTTTCATGCACCACAGGGACTTTATCTCCTTCTACTGTATGTAGAAGGTCTGACTGAGCAGGGCCAGCTCGATGGATAGATCCCCTGGTGTTAACTAACCAGGTAGCTTGTGCCAAATGTTTATCCCAGTTTTTAAAGGTTCCACCCCCCATTGCTTTCAGGGTAGTTTTTAACAGCCCATTATACCGTTCAATGTTCCCAGAGGCTGGTGCATGATAGGGGATGTGATATACCCATTCGATGCCATGCTCTTTGGCCCAGTTGTCTATGAGACTGTTTTTGAAATGAGTCCCATTGTCCGACTCAGTTCTCTCTGGCGTGCCGTGTCGCCACAAGATTTGCTTTTCAAGGCCCAGAATAGTGTTCCGGGCAGTGGCATGGGGCACAGAGTATGTTTCCAGCCATCCGGTGGTCGCCTCCACCATGGTAAGCACATAGCGTTTACCCTGGCGGGTTTGAGGGAGTGTGATATAGTCAATTTGCCAGGCCTCCCCATATTTATATTTCAACCACCGCCCCCCATACCACAAAGGTTTTAACCGTTTGGCTTGCTTAATTGCGGCGCATGTTTCACAATCATGGATAACCTGTGCAATAGAGTCCATGGTTAAGTCCACCCCTCGGTCACGAGCCCATCTGTATGTTGCATCTCTCCCTTGATGACCTGAAGTGTCATGAGCCCACCGAGCTAAAAATAGTTCACCTTTATGTTCCCAGTCCAAATCTATTTGGAACACTTTAGCAGCTTGACCCGCTTGTTGGTTGTTTCGATGTTCCTCAGTTGCCAGACTTTTAGGTACGTGGGCATCTACATGACGTACCTTCACGACTAGTTTCTCTAGCCGAGTAGCAATATCTTGCCACAATTCAGCAGCCCAAATAGGTTTACCTTTACGCTGCCAGTTGCTTCGCTTCCACTGCTTTAACCACCCCCACAAGGCATTTGCTACCATCCCTGAGTCAGTATAAACATACAGCCTTGGCCACTTTTCTCATTCAGCAATGTCTAAAGCCAGCTGGATGGCTTTTACCTCTGCGAATTGACTTGATTCACCTTGTCCTTCTGTGGCTTCCGTGACTCGTCGTATGGGACTCCATACAGCAGCTTTCCACTTCCGATGCTTTCCTACAAGACGGCAGGATCCATCGGTGAACACGGCATACTGCTTCTCATCCTCTGGTAGTTCATTATATGGTGGGGCTTCTTCAGCACGTGTCACCTCCTTTTCTGGTGGCATTCCGAAGTCTTTGCCTTCTGGCCAGTCCATGATCACTTCTAAGATTCCTGGGCGATTAGGGTTTCCTATTCGAGCCCTCTGTGTAATTAATGCAATCCATTTACTCCATGTAGCATCAGTTGCATGATGGGTAGTGGGAACCTTACCCTTGAACATCCAGCCTAGTACTGGTAATCGAGGTGCCAGGAGAAGTTGTGCTTCAGTACCAATTACCTCTGAAGCAGCTCTAACTCCTTCATATGCTGCCAGTATCTCTTTTTCAGTTGGGCTGTAATTGGCCTCGGAAACCTTGTATCCTCGACTCCAAAATCCTAGGGGTCGACCTCGAGTCTCCCCTGGTACTTTCTGCCAGAGGCTCCAGGTAGGACCATTGTCCCCAGCTGAGGTGTAGAGCACATTTTTAACATCTTGTCCCGTACGGACTGGTCCAAGGGCTACTGCATGCACAATCTCTTGTTTAATCTGTTCAAAAGCCTGTCGTTGTTCAGGGCCCCACTGAAAATCATTCTTCTTTCTGGTCACTTGATAAAGAGGGCGTACAATCTGGCTGTAATCTGGAATATGCATTCTCTAGAAACCCACAACGCCTAAGAAGGCTTGTGTTTCCTTTTTGTTAGTTGGTGGGGACATAGCTGTTATTTTGTTGATCACCTCTATCGGGATCTGGCGACGCCCATCTTGCCATTTAATCCCTAAAAACTGGATCTCCCGGGCAGGTCCCTTGACCTTGCCTCTTTTTATGGCAAAACCAGCTTTCAGAAGAATTTGAATTATTTTCTCCCCTTTGTCAAAAACTTCTGCTGCTGTATCACCCCACACAATGATGTCATCAATGTATTGCAAATGTTCTGGAGCTCCACCCTTTTCTAGTGCAGTCTGGATCAGTCCGTGGCAAATAGTAGGACTGTGTTTCCACCCCTGGGGCAGTCGATTCCAGGTATACTGGATACCTCTCCAGGTAAAAGCAAACTGTGGCCTGCACTTTGGTACCAAAGGAATAGAGAAAAATGCATTAGCTATGTCTATGGTGGCATACCACTTGGCTGCCTTTGACTCCAGTTCGTATTGAAGTTCTAGCATGTCTGGCACAGCAGCACTCAGCGGTGGCGTAACTTCATTTAGGCCACGATAGTCCACAGTTAATCTCCATTCTCCATCAGACTTTCGCACCGGCCATATAGGACTATTAAAGGGTGAGCGAGTCTTGCCAATCACTCCTTGATTTTCTGATTGTCTAATCAGTTTATGAATGGGGATCAGGGAGTCTCGATTGGTGCGATATTGTCGTCGGTGCACCGTGGTAGTAGCAATTGGCACCTGTTGTTCTTCAACCTTCAGCAACCCCACAATAGAAGGATCTTCTGAGAGGCCAGGCAAGGTAAACAGCTGTTTAATGTCCTCAGTTTCTACAGCTGCTATACCAAAGGCCCATCTATACCCTTTTGGGTCCTTAAAATACCCTCTCTTGAGGTAGTCTATGCCAAGGATGCACAGAGCATCTGGGCCAGTCACAATGGGGTGCTTTTTCCATTCATTTTTAGTTAGGCTCACTTCGGCCTCCAATACAGATAACACTTGAGATCCTCCTGTTACTTCTGAAATACTGATAGATTCTGCCCCTTTATGATCCGATGGCATTAGGGTGCACTGTGCACCAGTGTCTACCAAGGCTCGATACCTTTGTGGTTTTGATGTGCCAGGCCATAGAATCCACACAGTCCAATAAACTCAGTTGTCCCTCTCCTCCACCTGGCTGGAGGCAGGGCCCCCCTAATTAAGAAATGGATTCGTGCTGCTCACAAGGACTGGACCTTCATTTCTCCTATTCACACTTGGGAAAAAGGGATTTGAGGCCCATCTACCCTGACTGGGGTCCTGCTCACTGGTAACTGGAGCAGCCATCCTCCTAGAAAAATTCTCTCTGGTATTTCTTTTAGCTTGCAACTCACGTACTCGTGCCTGTAGGGTACTGGTAGGTTGTCCATGCCATCTGCTCATGTCCTCCCCATAACCACACAGGGCAAACCACAGGATACCTCGCGATGTGTTCTGTTTCCTTTGAGCTGGTCCTGTAGGAGAGCGTTTTCTCCTAACAGCTGCAACGCGCGCCTGCGTAGGTAGAGAGTCAAGTTTATTCTCTATCCTGGACAGTTTGTCTGACAGTTGTTTAAATGAGTCCTTGTTCTCCTTAGTCAGTTTTTCCACAGCCGAGATGCGTGCCTGCAGTGGGGAAGAAATACTATCTTCATACTGTCGCATACAGTTAGCCATTTGGCCCACAGTAGAATGTGCCATAGCTTCTTCTCCCCATACTAATATTGACAATGTATGGGTATATGTCGGTGGAGCATTCTTCACAACCTTCCGGAACATGGATCGGTTGCATTCCACTTCATCAGGATCTACAGGATCTACAATGTCCTGTGGGTGTCTATAAATGATCTCTTGCACAGCCAGTTCTCTAAGGTAGTTAATACCTTTTTCTATAGTGGTCCATTTGCTTAGGTGGCTCATAACATCATCTTTATAGGGATACCTGCTCTTTACAGCTGACAAGAGTCGCCTCCAGAGACTGATAGTGTTTGACTTTCTTGCAAGCGCCTTATCAATACCACCATCTCTGGACAGGGATCCCAACTGTCTGGCTTCTCTGCCATCTAATTGCATGCTATCTGCCCCATTATCCCAGCATCAGAGCAACCAGGTAATAATAGGCTCACCATCATAACGGCTGAAGTCTTTCCTTATATTTCTCAGGTCCTTCAGGGATAAGGAGTGGTAGGTTATCTCTACGTCCGAGTCCTCCTCTTGTGATAGTTCTGCTTTAGAAGGACCTTTCTTCTGTGATGGATCTGCTTTAAAAGGACGATTGAGGAAACCCCCATCTGTGTCAGGCCCTAACTCTGCCTGAGAAGGGCCCTCACCTGGGTCATATGATGGCTCTGCCTTAGAAGGCTCTGAGTCATCATCCTTCTCTTCACAAGCTGATTTCTTTTGGTATTTCTTCCTGGTTACAGGAGCAATTGGTACAGATTCGATAGATGCTGGGGTCTGAGTAGATGCAGTGGCTGTCGTGGGAGTGCTGAGAGTCTGAGTAGCTGCAGTGGCCATCTTGGGGGGTGTAGCAGTTGTGGTACAGGCTGCCAAGGTTTCAGTGGGTTTAGTGGCTGTAGCGGCAGTACACACTGTAGGATCTGAGGTGGCTGCATAACACCTACAACTGTCCCTGCACTGATATTTAATCTTATCCCACATCAGAAACACATTCAGGACAACCAAAAATAAAAACATGCCACCTAGACATCACCATCCTAACTTCGCAAAATCTAGTGGAATCAGCTTGGCAGAAAAGGAGAAGGTACTATTTCCCGAAGTAAAACTGGAAGTGTAATCATTAACAGAATCAGCTAAAGGACGCCTGGAGCGTGCAGATGAAGTTGCTGCTACTGATTCGCGATTAAAGCTGCCCATCATTGTGTCATAGAGATAAGAGATCGGAATATTAACTGCCCAGTTTATCACAGCATAAATCAGTATCAAACCCCATACCAAAACAATACATTTCGACCAGCGCCCACTGCTAAACTGCATGTAAACATTCATAAGAAGCAAGCAATAACACAGTGCCCACGGCAGGTAAGGCATCATTTTAATACTCAACTGTGAAAGAAACTCCATAAAAAGATGAGATAACACAGCATTCAAAAATGACATCACCATCTTCACTATCTGTTTTAACTTTCCAACCCCTTGTAAATCTCAAAGGAAGAAATCTGATATTCTCTCAGCTGAGCCCTCTGGGTCTCCTCCCACCAGAGCCAGGATTCAACTTATCAGAGCAACCTGTTGGAGCTTCTCTCAAGCCCCAGGTTGGGCACCAATTAAATCTGTCACGGTTTAAAGCTGGGCTGGCTATTAGCCAGGTGGCAGATGCTCTCTGTTAACCCTCTCCCCTCCCGCTAAGGGAAAGGGAAAAGGGAGAGAGACTTATGGGTTGGAAAGTTAAAACAGTTTTAATTAACTATAATAATGAAAAAAAAAGTATAATAACTATAATAATATAAATAATCAAATATATACAAAACCAAGACTGAGAGCTTGGAAATCCTCCTCAGGCAGAGTTGCTCCCCCCAGCACGGGCAGAGGGGAAAATGCAGTAGCTCCCCCTGCCATCACACCTGCAGGCTTTTAACTGGAGATTTGGCAAAGCTGGTACCAATCAGTGGGAGACAGGAGGGCCCCTCCCTCCTGGGCCCCACCTCCAGGAGGCAGTGAGTTAGTGATAAATAGGAAAGTGAGAATGACGTGTATGGGATGGAATACCTTGTTGGTCAATCTTGGGTCACCTGCCCTGTCTGCTCCTCCCTGCAGGTGCGACCCCCCTTTGGCTCTTCACTCATAAGCAGTGAGGAATTTAGCAGTGACCTTGGTTTCTCCAAGACTAATTGGCCTGGTTTTGGGCCAAACCAGGACACTTGTAAATGAGTCTTTACCCTATATGAAATAGTATTTTGTCTCCTTTCTTTAGGAGGCTAAAACTTAACATGCCTTATAAGTCACCTACATATTAAGTGAAACCGGGTTGTTTTTTAAATGTGATTCTCTAGTGAATATTATTTTGAGCTGTTGTTCGTTTTGCTTTCCATTTTATCTTTTGTGATTCATGACTCTGTTACTATGGTAAGTGTATAGGATTGAGAACATGCCTAGTTGGAGGAGGTAAACAAATTAGCAGTTTAGGTTGAATTAAGAGAGCTCTTTTGAAGGGATACTCCCAGCTGTCCTCACGGACTCTGCTTTGGTTTGCATCACTCAGCAGTTGCACAGTTCACAAGCTCAACTCCTTACAGATGGATCTAAACAAGGAATGTAAAGATACCTTTTAGGATTACATCTCATTTTCTCCCAACTACTAGTGTGCATGGGATCTGTCGAACTAGAATTTGTCTGAAATAAAGTCATAGAATTATAGAATCATAGAATGGTTTGGATTGGAAGGGACCTTAAAGATCATCTAGTTCCAACGCCCCTGCCATGGGCAGGGACACCTTCCACTAGACCAGGTTGCTCAAAGCCCCATCCAACCTGGCCTTGAACACTTCCAGGGAGGGGGCATCCACAGCTTCTCTGGGCAACCTGTTCCAGTGTCTCACCACCCTCACAGTCAAGAATTTCTTCCTAATATCTAATCTAAATCAACCTTCTTTCAGTTTAAAACCATTACCCCTCATCCTATCACTACATGCCCTTGTAAAAAGTCCATATTCCAGCAGGAATGTGGTGAGGTAGGTAGTTTTCACAAAACTACTTTTGCACAGAATCTTGGGATATTTAATAACTGCTGGTGGCCAGGATGTTTATTTCAAATCTTCTCCTTTTCACAAATTAGGATAGTATCTTGTAATAAAAATAGAGTTACATGAAGGGGTAAGGCCCTGGAGGGAAGAAAAAAACCAAGCCAGCCCAAGAAAGCTGGTTGATATTCAAGGATCACCTCCTCCCAGCTCAGGAGCAGTTCATCCCAAGAAGCAGGAAGTCAGGCAAAAGTGCCAGGAGGCCTATGTGGATGAACAGGGAGTTTCTGGTAAAATTCAAACACACCAAGGGAGTATACAGAGGGTGGAAGCAAGAAGGAGTAACCTGGGAAGAATACAGAGAAGCTGATAAGCATGGGCTGGATGAGCAGCCAGTGAGGTGGATTGAAACTGGTTGAACATCTGTGCCCAGAGGGTGGTGATCAGTGGCATGAAGTCTAGTTGAAGGCCAGTAACTAGCGGTGTACCTCAGGGGTCAATACTGGATCCAATCCTGCTCAACATCTTTGTTAATGATCTGGATGATGATGCAGAGTTTACCCTTATCAGTTTTGTTGATGACACAAAACTGAGAGGAGTGGCAGATACATGAGAGGGTTTTGCTGCCATCCAGAGGGACCTAGACAGGCTGGAGAAATGGTCTGATGGGAACCTCATGAAGTTCAACAGAGGCAAATGCCAAGTCCTGCACATGGGGAAGACTAATCCCATGCACCAGTACATGCTGGGGGCCAACTGGCTGGAAATGAGCTTTGCAGAAAAGGACCTGGGGTTCCTGGTAGATACCAAGTTGAACATGAGCCAACAATGAGCCCTTGTGGCAGAGACCACCAGCAGCCTCCTGGGCTGCATTAGGAGGAGTGTTGCTGGCAGGTCGAGGGAAATGATCCTTCCCCTCTACTCAGCACTCGTGAAGCCATACCTGGAGTTGTATCTAGTTCTGGGCTCCCCAGTACTGGAGAGATACAGAGCTACTGGAGAAAGTCCAGTGAAGGGCCACAAAGATGACTAAAGGACTGGAGTGTCTCTCCTATGAGGAAAGGCCGAGAGACTCAGGACTGTTTAGCCTAGATTTAGCCATAGCTAATATTGCTGTGTTGTTTTATGCTTTTAAGGGTTCAGAACTGGAGGAGGTGAATCTTTCCATAACATCACTGGTGAATGCACAAAATCTGACTGTGCTAGCATACCTAAACATAGGGGCGGGGTTCAGATGACTCAATAAAGGTCTCTTGTGTAACTCTCCCTCTGTAACCCTCTCAGTTACCTCCTCTGCTGCCCATGGTTCAACAGGCTGTGTGTGAGGGACTCTGCTATGGTGCAGATGTGCATAGTCTTGGCTCTGACTACTGAGGAGGTTCCCTGTACTGGCAGCCACCTGCTGTATTGTGCCACTGCTGTCACTGCCCTGGCCTCAGCAGTCCCATTCCATCTCATCTACCAAGTCCATGTTAACTGCCAAATCCATGCTGGCATGCCATGGTGCCAGGGCTCCTGATCTCTAGTGCTCCCTAGGCATTCATGAAATAGGAAACCAGACACAGGCCTGTTCTGCCCTGCTAAGATTGCAAGCCCAGCAGACAACTTCTTGTACTGTCTGGTGTCTCCTAACCCAGCTGAGATAGACCCACTGTGCGAACTTCTCTGTAGGTCTTAAGTTGCTTCATCTTGCATTACATAGTTTGGGTCCACAAGGGACAGAAATCCATTAGCTGGGGTTCCCTTCAGAAGAGACGTGCCTTTTAAACATAATGAAGGGACTGGAGGGGCTTTATTTATTTAACTATTTATTTATTTAGGTGTTTGAGAAGCATGTAAGTTTCAAGCGCTATGATAGTTTGGTGAAACATGGCCAGACAAACACGCGTTGGTCCATCTTTACAGTTGAGCCATCTTCTGGTAGGCTTTAGTAATGGAGGATTTGCAAAAGCCATCTGTTCAGTTTGGAATAGATTTTAATGTTAATTGAAGTTACTGTCTTCATTAAGAAAGAGAGTCAGAAATTGACTGTAGTATTGCTGGAAGAGTCAAGTTATCCTCTTGGATTGTCTTTTGAGTGCAGATTATTTTTTTTAGCATGACACTGTATGTGCAAGACTCCTTAAGAGCAGATCATGATATCCTTTGTCCAGGCACTAGCTCTTCGGAACAGACCTATGACTTAAGTATGGATTGGGCTTAACTCAGCATAAAACAAAGGAATTTTGTAAAAGGAAAGTCTTGGGAGAATCTAAGTATCATAAGCTTCAGAAACCACAGGACAGAGACCCATAGCAGCCATCATTTTGGGAGAACACAGCTGTGACAGTGGTTTATTATATAAAAGGAGTTAAGGAAAGGTCTGTGGGGCCTACAGGCAGGTAGAGACATGACAAGGGAGGGTAATGTATGAGAAGGACATGGCAATGGTTGTGGGAACTGTAAGGTGTCTTCGAGGGGAGCAGAACACTTATCCCTTAATTTGGGATTTGGAAAAATTATTTTTTTTAATCAATACTTATGTATACTTTAATTTTGTTGCCTTTCCTCTCAGTGATGTGTGCAAAGAGTTAATCCAGTTCTGTTGGTTTTAATACATCTTCAAGAAAACAGGCAACGTTTTGGGTGTTAGATATTTTAACAACATGGAGATCCAGATCTATTCTATTGCTGTTTTTTTTTGTCTATATACAACACAGCTATCATATTCTTCTTTGCCTGAAGAGGCCACAGACAACTGGCTTGGCTGAGGACAAAGCCACAGCCCTGCAAGTAGGTGAGCTTGAACATCGAGCTAAAAACGGATTGAAAGGCTTGTTGCTAAACTGGAGGGAGAAATGTGTTCTTAAGGGAATAAGATTAGACTTCATTCTGAAATACTGTCCTTGGAAGCTCCAGCGTATCTATCTTCAGGAGAATGCTTCAGTGTGTGTATAGACCTTTTGTTTTAATAATTTTCCCTTGTTTCTACAGATAAGTTTTTTTTTTTTAAAAAAGAGATTATGGTCTGTGTGCATCATCTTTACACCCATTTCAGAAAACAAATCTATTGCAAAGATAAACCCTGTTACATTACTGAGGAAACACAGGTGATAGTCGCTCTCAGGTTGGAGAGAATCCTTCATAATGCCTTTGATAGATGTGCTGAGTTCCTCAGCAGAAAAAATGAGGAGGATCAAAGACATATCCAGTCACAAAAATATAACAGTACATAGCCAGCTCGCAGAGCGTGAGGAGTCCTGATTCTTTTTTTACTTTCATTTTTTTATATCAATCGTACTTATTTAAGTTGAATACTTCATTCTTTTGCTCATGCATGTACATTTTCTGTCTGGTTTATGTGATGTTCCTTCTTACACTCATAACTTTCTTTTCTATATCTTTATTTTGGTTATTTGTAGTTAATACTTTCATTTGACTCTGAGATTAAAATCAGTAGTGTTAAAAGCAAAGCTGTTCTGTTCCTGTGTATTAGAGAAATTAAGCAGGTTTTGTGATTTGGTTTCCTAAGTGCAGACATATAATACTATATTTGGTGACCTGGAACCTCTTACCTGGCCTCAGGGGCTCTTCTGGAGAAGTGCAGGTCTCCTGTGGATGCTGTGCCATGTCTTCCTGGCTATCACAGGTATGCTGGGGCTCTTCCAGTGGCACTGTATGTTTATGGTTTGGTGGCTGAATCCCATTCAAATTGCTTTTAAGCAGAGTTTATTGACACTAGTGTTGATGGCAGTGGAACTGGTGGACAGTAGTATTTTTTACACTGCTATTTAGGAATTAGCTGAATGCAATTGGGAGAATAAGCTATTCTTTACTCATCAGGCATGGAAAGCTGTCTATAGTTTACCGAAATATCTATAGTTTACTGAAGTGCATGTGGGAATCTGGCTTCCCAAGGAAGAACAAGTAAGATATATGATACAATGGCATCCTTTTAGGGTCTTTGCTGAAGTTACACAGTTGTTTTGCCTTGTTAAGACGCCAGCAGTCAAAGTCCCATAATTACTAGAAAGTATCTTGATTCCTGCAAATAAAGATTTGATGTCAGAGGTAGAATTGCACAGATGGCCTAATACCTAGTCAGATATTTTTTGGAAATTTTCCTTTTCCAGATATTGTTGCTCATTAAAATACCTAACAGCAAGATTCAAATCCTGTCAAGGGGACTGTTGGACAATGCCTTGAAGTGGATCAAGTTTTGAAACATTAATTCTGTTTGACATGCCATATGTGGTGATAGAATCACATGCTCTTAATGTTTAGTGTTAAGGTATCAGAAACTCAAAATAGTATAATAAATGTAAGTTCATTGTTTCAATGTCCTTTTTTTAACTAGGCACCATTTTGTTTAATCATTTAGACTGTTCTGATGGCAGTACTTATGATTGCCTTTTACTGCATCCTCTCCCAAAAAGGTTTAGAAGTCAAAAGAAACAGCATTTTCTTAGGTGTCTCTGAAACTCTCTGAAGAAAATAAAGAAAATAAAGATCTTTTTAGACAGTGAGAGCATTTCAGTCAAAACTTGATCAAACATAACAGATGACCGAAATTTTAACTGTGCTTTCAAAAGACATCTTTGTTGATAATGTGAAAGTTAAGCAATTAGTTTGCTTTCCAGACTTCTCAGCTGTTATTCACGAGGAAAGTATTGTGAGAAATTCTATTCCTGCCTTTGACCCTTTCCTTCACACTTATAAATACATGAAAGTGAAAATCCATGTTCTCTGTTCTTTATAAATTTTTCACTTAAAGCTCTCTTAAGAATAACCATGAAAGATTGCATATAATGGTTTATAAATATAGTTTCTCTAATACTTCTCTTTTGAGAAGAATAAAGAAAACCATTGCGGTTACATTTGCTTCAAAAGTTAAAAGTATTTGTGTCAAATGCCTGCAGTATCAGTCTGAAGGAGAAGTAGTTTGAGGAACATTTCATAGCTAAGCAGTTTTTCCTACTGTAACTCTGAGCTTGCAAGCACAGTAATCCAGCAAATTTCAATTTAATGTTGTCTCTTCTGGTATAGAAAAAGCAGGAGTTCTTGCAACATACACTGTTGTGTTCAGGTTATATATTTTTTTCTTTTTTATAAATTCTCATAGAAAGGATAGGTATCTGTCCACCCTCCTGTTCATACACTGAATGTGTGCACCAAAGTCAGACTCATGGAAATACCTTTCTCCATTAACAACAGAAAGAGCCTAGGGCCACAAGACTCCTTACTGTCTGTACTTAAGTGGAGTGTATTTGAGTAGCTGGACTAAATCCACAAAGGTACCAAACCCCATCTTCCTTCCACTTAATGTGGACACCTAAGTTAGGAGCCTAGCTTTCCTAGGCTCCTTTGTAGTCAACAGTGAGAGAAAGGTACTTGCAGAGGAAGATTAGCCTGCTTCTTCATCTCCTACCTCAGTGCTTCAGTTGGTATCTGAAGTTAGACAATGTGAACTGAGGTATCAAGTCCCACCGATTTCAGTAGGAATTGGGTTGCCATTATGAATTTGGGTATTAAGAGGTATATTCACTATCTTTAGCTTTTTCGGTTTCTAACATCTATGTTCAGACTCCTTGTGCAAATAGAGCTTCAGCTGATTCGGTTAGGAATCCGCTTCTCTCTGTTGGCTTTGTGGGGTGCCCTACAATCCTGACTTCCTTATTTAACACAGGTTCCTACGTAAAGTCAGTGTGAGTTTCATCCTTTTATGTGAGCATAGCTTTTATTTTCAGTTTCCATGCTTGCGTATAATGCCTCCTTGCCTTGTAAGTATCTGTGGTACTGGAAGGATGAAATACATTCAAAGGCTTGTGAGCCAGCTCAGTATTGGAGCTGTCTTCTAACAGAAGTAGATGGTTTTGTCTCATTTGACTTGCTCCACTTCATTTTCGTATCAGAAACATTTATGCTGAGGAATAATATTCTGTTGAAACAGGATGGGATAGCTTTGTCTGGCAGTTTTTCGGTTAAGTACCAGTTTTGATCACAGGTATTCATAAAGCTCTTTTTAGTTTTTTATTTATTTTTAGCATTGATAGGAACTTCAAGGTATTCCTGTTCCTTGCCTCTTTGACAGCATGAGCTGTGTCCTCTGCTCTGTGTAGTAGCCCAGCCACTTTTGTGGCTGCTTTGTGAGCTAGAGCATGAATCTAATGCTGGATAATTTTTCCTTCTCTATTATATTTAAATTGGATACTTTCCCTGAGCTGCTTCATGGAGCAGCTGCGCAAACAGTTGTGTGTCTGTCTGGTACTGCAGCCAAAGACTTGTGAAACCATAGTCTAAGTCACAGTGCTTTTGAGCTGCTTCCAGTGCTTATAATTAAAAGGCAGCTATGATTACAGGTCTGTCATAACTTCTGTTTTCGCGACCTTTCTTATTAGAATAGGTACTCACGTTCATCCCAAGATGTAATTATTAACCACGTCTGTTTTGCTGTAAATCAAATGGGCTACTTTAAGTTCAGGGAAAAGAAGCAGCAGAGTAGTCTTACCACTTCAAGTGCTTTGCGTAACTAATGCTAAAATGTATTTAATTAAAATGTTGACGTAGTTTATCGATAGTATAATGTAATTCATATTGGATATTTATAATCAAGTAAATGCATCAGAACCATATTCTACTTCATAAGGATTTGTTTGCAGATTTGTTGCATGAGTTCTGTACAGTGCAGACTGAAAATATAGTAGTATGTAATTATATACAAACTTCTCTCAGGACAATAGACAGCAACAATTCTAGTATAAAATGTGAGTGATCCACAAATTAGATCTATAAGTTACTGTAGAATTCCTGAACTGACCTCTGAAATTCAGCAGAACTTAAACTGGAAATAAATGCTAAGGTGCATTGAAGTTAACAGTGATGGAAGATATGACTGATATTTAAATTAAAGTATTTCTTCCATCCCTCAAAGTCTCAGCCATCTGAAGAAAATAAAATTTCGAAGTTTGCCATATATCTCAGCTTAAAGGTAATAGAGACCTGGTTTATCCAATATAAATATTCAGATTTAATGTGATAAGTAATAATTTAGAAGACCTCGATCAAAGGAAAAAGGAAAATGTTTCCTTACTCTTGTAGCTGACCAGCAAAATCTCAGAAGTGGGAATTAATCTGTAAGTTAATATATACTTAGAAATTAGCCCAAGTACCAGCGATTCTTCACTTTGACTTTATTTCTGTTTTATACATTTCTTTTCTTTTACGTCTTTCCCATCCAACTCTTGGTTCACATATACTTCAGACATTCGGTGCTGGGAACTTTTGGACAGCATAGGCTTTTGAACAGATGTGTGTTGAGTATCTTCACTTTTTACATCAGGATATAAGGGTTCGTGTATTTTAATTTTATCAGTAAATAAGCATGCATATATTGTCCTTAGTCAAGGTATATTGAATAATGTGACTCTCTCAGCAGATTTGTAATGATCCTTAGTAATGTTGTACCCTGAGTCTGCTTGGCTTTAGCATCATTGTTTTCATAAGGTTGTATTTCTTATAAATGAGAAATGTGAAAGATGTTGGTTTTGTTTTGTTGTTTTTTTTTTTTTTTTTTTATTTTGCCAGGGGAGCAAGTATCTCACAAAAATGTGGTGTAGGCAAGCCTTTTCTAGAGAGATTTTAAAAGTGAGGAAAACAGATAGGCAAATGTTTATATTAGCTGCTGTTGTAAGCATCCTTTTTGATCCAGATGTGGCAGGTCTTTGTAGATGTCTGTTGTCCCAACCAAGAAAAGTCTTTGCTGCATGCAAATGTGCCAGCTCTCAGCTCTTCACAAACAAAACTGTAGCAATTGAATAAAACGGGAAATCTGCAGGCTTTTGAACAAAAGGAAGCATAGTTCATTTAGAGAGCACAAGGGTAGATTTATGTTGATAGTTCTCAGTGAGGGAGAGGTGCAAATCAGACACACGCTCACATGTGTCACAGAGATGTGACATCACACCGTGGCCAAGCCTTCAGCACCTGGGTACGCTCACCGAGGGTGAAAATACTATGATCTTAGGCTCATATTCATCTTCTCTAGCTTTAGTTTGACTTGCATCTGTAGGGATAAATAACACATAGCCTGGGAGGAAGACTGAAACTGTTATTTACCTGTATCACCTGAGCGTTAGTATTTTCCCTGGTAATGTTTTGACTTGTGCCATGTTGTGCTCTCTGAAAATGTTCATCACAGAGACTAATCCCTAAAGGCCATTTGAATGAGACTGCGGTGAATTTGACTGTCTTCACCCTACATGGACCTCAGACATTACCATCATAATGCATTATGCTTTGTTGTATGCTATGAAAAGGCACTGCAGCTGGCTGTGACACACCTTCAGACACTTTTGAACAGAAAATGAAAATTAAGTGCTGATGCCATAGGGTTCACCAGCTAGTTGGTGGGCAGAGCCTGTGCTTCAGAGGTGGTGCAGACCACCCAAAGTTGACCTGCTCTCCAGGATGCCTCTCTTGATTATTACAGAATCACAGAATCAACCAGGTTGGAAGAGACCTCTGGGATCATCGAGTCCAACTGTTGCCCTGACACCACCCTGTCAACTAGACCATGGCACTAAGTGCCATGTCCAGTCTTTTCTTAAACACATCCAGAGATGGTGACTCCACCACCTCCCTGGGCAGCCCATTCCAATGTCTAATAACCCTTTCTGAGAAGAAATTCTTCCTAATGTCCAACCTGAACCTCCCCTGGCGAAGCTTGAGGCTGTGTCCTCTTGTCCTATCGCTAGTTGCCTGGGAGAAGAGGCCAACTCCCACTTCACTACAACCTCCCTTCAGGTAGTTGTAGACTGCAATAAGGTCACCTCTGAGCCTCCTCTTCTCCAGGCTAAACAACCCCAGCTCCCTCAGCCGTTCCTCATAGGTCAGACCCTCCAGACCCTTTACCAGCTTGGTCGCCCTCCTCTGGACTCGCTCCAACACCTCAACATCTTTCTTGAAGTGCGGGGCCCAGAACTGGACACAGTACTCAAGATGCGGCCTCACCAGTGCCAAGTAGAGAGGGACGATCACTACCCTAGACCGGCTGGCTACACTATTCCTAATAGAAGCCAGGATGCCATTGGCCTTCTTGGCCACCTGGGCACACTGCTGGCTCATGTTTAGCCGGCTGTCAATCAGCACCCCCAGGTCTCTTTCCGCCAGGCCACTATTGATGCAGAGGCAGTCTGAAGTGGCTATGGTCTTGATTTAGGCACCACAACCTCTTAATGTGCGATCAACTCACTCTGATTTTTTTTGTATATGAGCTTGCTGAGCTTTATGAAGAGCTTCCTGAATATATAAAAAGTGGAAGATCAAGTGATACTAGCACATTTTTCATGTCTATACTTTCACTATATCATCTATAAGAGCTTTCTGGTTTTCTACAGAGGTCTGTACTTGAGGTATCTACTAAAGAGGAAAAAGTATTTTACAGTGAATATCAGTTTTTCAGAATGACAGCTGGAACTTGTCAAACACAAATAGGTTGACTTTAACATCAATTCCAACGTTCCACACTGCCATCTCTCTGCCCACCCCCCCTGCCACCCCCGAAAAGTCTCAGTTCCAGTCATCTATGCTAGAGGCAAGGTGAGATGCCTGTTTCTCTCCATTGATTCTGCAGGGTCTAAAATGACTAGCTCAGATGTAGTTGTCTACACTGGAGGCATCTAAAATCAAATGAGAGGGGTCGCATCAGATACATCTCGGCATAACTTTTTCGTCATCCCATTGGAAGTATTGTTGCTGGTGAGAGGAAAAAAAAATTCTGTGGTGAATAATATGAATTTGCACTTGCGATTGCAGTTACTATGATGTTAAATAACGTAGCAGTACACCTGGGAACAGGTGCATGGTGTTTGCCTTTATCTTCGTAGATCAAATTAAAGGGACTTTAGCCTGAAGCAGTGATAAATAGAGTCTCATAAATTAGTGAGTAGCCAATTCATGGCAATATTTGTGCTCTTAAAATTATAAACAGGTTGTGAGGTTTGCTAAACATGAAGGAGTAGTGCTAGATAGAACAAAAAAAATCCACAGCAGACACTAGAAATCGTGAGGACCTGGAAATTGCTTATATGCTATGGTGATGAGTACGAATAGATAGAGAACCTGACCCAGTTTTTTTTATCCTTACTGCATTTTGTGGCTGGCATATTTTAAAGTATTCCTTTAAATATTTTTTGTTAGGTCAGGATAATCTGGTTTCTTGCGGTTATTACATACTTTCCTTTTCCACTTACTCACAATCACACCTAAACAGATGCATTCTGGGTTTTATTTCTGTCAAAGTTGTTTTTTTCCCCTAGTCAGTTAGCTATATGCAACTTTTAGTAATGCACATTAAAAATGTGGAAACTAGAATGCTAACCTTCTTAGTCTTACTGCGTAGTACACAAATTCACTCACGCTGCAGAAATTGATTTTAGAGCTGCCCTTCAAATCACAAATTATTCCTAGAATAGTTAAAAATATATAGAATCTCTTTTTGTGTTAAAATCCTGTGGATTAAAATACACGAACCAGTGTTCCAGGGAATGAAATATCAACATGAGAGAAAAGCAACATTAAAAGAAATATTATGAGATGGATTAAATGTATTTAGAATGAGGAAGCAAATTTCCATTTTTTGTTGTAATAACTGCAAGTGTTCATTCACTTACAGCTATAGTGTTAATGTACAGTTTCTGGGCTGTCAATTTGAAAGGACATGCATGCTAAATGAGGTCAAGCCTGCAAGGCTGAATTATTCCTCTTGTGCCCATTACTGTTTCTACAGAAATCCAGATGTTTTAAGACACATATTGACACTACTCCATGTGTCAGTTTGGATGTCTTGCTCCACTATAGTACTAATACATAACTCTGTGGCATGTAGCTAGTTTGTGTTTTTTGGTGACCAGCTGTAAGTTTTGGAGAGTCACCATCACTTTCACCAGCTTCATGTGAGAAAAGTATTATTCTCCCACAGACCTGTTCATATAATTCTTTATTTTTGACAGTTGGAGCCCTACCTGAAGTGTCATAAAATCTTTGGCTAAGATGTATCAGTAGATCATCTAGTCAAACATTATGTTTTTACATCTATATTGAGTTTAATAAGAAAAATTTAGCTAAAACTGTTTTGCAGAGCGGTATCTAATTTTGGTTTGAAGTTGTCAGGAGGAGAAGATGAACCCATTGTTTTCTTTGATAATTTGGTCCAGCAGGTAATCACACTGCATGTAAACGTCTTTTCTGTTAGATCAAAGAGCCCTTTAATATCCAGCATTCTCTCCATATGAATGCAATTATATCATTCTCAATAATAGTAATGTAAGCAACTCTCTAAGTGCCTTACTGTAAAACATTTTATCCAATCGTCTTATAGTTTTACAGTTGTAAATTATGCATGGTTTTATGATATTATTCACCATAGTGTCATATACAGAATTTAAATTTTCTCTGTACTTTTACTGCATTCTTTATGAATACATATTTGTGTATACCTGGACTTTTTCCTGAACCTGCCTGTGATATTTGTTACCATATCTTGTATTGCAACTTTTCCTTCCACGACTAGCTGCGTGTGATGAGGGGTGACTGCACTTCTTCCTCCACAGTGTCACCTATGATGTTTTTGTCCCAAAGACTTCAAGCTTTCACCTACTGCTCAGTGGATCTTTTGGAGAACTTAGAAGGAACAATACCTGCAATGTGCAGATAGTGTTACTCTACTCTGATCCTGAAAACATGCAAAGTAGAGCTGACACTATTAAAAAGTTGTCACGGTTTAAAGCTGGGCCGGCTATTAAACCTGCGGCAGATACTCTCTGTTATCCCCCCCCTCCCCCCAGAGGGAAAGGGAAAAGGGAGAGAGACTTCTGGGTTGGAACGTTAAAACAGTTTTAATAAACTATAATAATGGAAAAGAGTATAATAATAATAATAGAAATAATCAAATATATACAAATATATATACAAAACCAAGATTGAGCTCCCCTGAAATCAGCCACGTCCCCACCGGCACTGCAGGGCAGGCTCCGTGAAGGCCCAGGCTGGGCCTAGCGACAGTCGAGAGCTGGATTCAGGGATGCACGGATCGGGATCGGGGGCAGCAGGAAAACAGACGGAGTCCTCCTTGGACACCGGCCATAGCAGAAAGAGAGCGAGACCCTCGTGATCCCCCCGCTTTATACTGAGAATGACGTGTATGGGATGGAATACCCTCGTTGGTCAATTTTGGGTCACCTGCCCTGTCCGCTCCCCCCTGCAGCTGCGACCCCCCTTCGGCTCTTCACTCGTAAGCAGTGAGGAATTCAGCAGTGACCTTGGTTTCTCTCAAGAATAAGTACAGCAAGAGCCTTTCTGCACAACATCCCTACCGGTGCCTCAGTGATAACTACAAACTTCGAGCGTTATCAGTCCTGGAAGCAGACACTGTCTGCAAAAACATGCAGTTAGTTTCAGAAAGTGCAGTTACTTAGAGGAGACTTAGCTGAAAGTAAAAATCACTGAAAGGAAAATCGGCCTGGTTTAGGCCAAACCAGGACAAAAGTCAAGGGCGGAAAGCTGAAAACCCAACCCAGCTAAGTTACATACAAATAAAATCATCCTAAATCAAATAAACAGCATTTTTTCCTATAACCAAGAAGTATTAAGCCCCCTGAAAACACGGAGACTGTATGGATTTACAGAAAACTGGTTGTGAGCTTTGTGCATTCAGGGTGAATGCAAGGTGGGATGACAGTGTCCTTTCACTGCCATTAGGGGCAATAATTCCCATCCTCCCTTCCTAATGTGAGAAATGAAGTGCCCTTGCCATCCATCCATCTTCTTCCAATGGCAAGAGAATGAGAATTCCCTGTTCTTTCCCAGTATTTCCAGCTTCTTTGAAGAGGAACTAGCAGAAAAATGGGGCCCACGTTCTTTTTTCTAGTGGATGTGAGGAAAGAGGAGGGCCTCTATGTCCCATGTCAGATGAAGAGAGGAACGCAGAGAATCTCCAGGACTTTTTACATTGAAAATATGTAACAACAAATTCTGGCACCTCTGAGGCATAAAGGAGATGTTGGTATCCATACTCCTCGAATTTTCAGCAGAGGTGGTAGGTGAGAGGTGAAGAAACACTGCTTGGTGTTTATATTTCTTGGAGGCAATGGAGAGGAATATAAACTAGGGATCTTGTGAGGAATGAAGCTGGAAGTCAAGAATTTCGAAATAAGGACAAATATGGAGTGCAAGGAAGGGTAGCCCTGGTGAGAGGCTCCACAGGTAGCTGAACAGCTTTTAGATAGAAGCCAGCTCATGTCGTGTATATGTAGGCTCAGTCTGTAGGCAAAGCAAGCTCAGATTGCTCTGCGGGGTCCTATGTGGACATATCCTTCAACTCAGATTAATTCCTCCCAACTCTAGTCATGTACATTATTGGTAATTCATTTCTGCAGATTTGGCACTCTGAATTCTGATTTATTTGATGACTGAAAGTGGTCTGCCTCTGTGAGCAATTATGCATCTTTTGGTCTTGCATGGTAATATATTGCCAAAACCTCTCCTTTTTAGATCCCTATTACAAGTTTTTCTCCGAAGAATATATGCTATCTGCATCTAATACATTCATCTAATTCCCATTCATTTTCACTTTGTTTTATTGAAATGAAAGTGTAACCTTTGCCCTTAACTACTGCTCATCTTCCTTTTAACAGTCTGAATGAAAGGCATTTATGCATACATCATAGTAAATTAAGAAGCCTTTCTTTTGTAAGGGAGTATTAATGTCTTCTATTTATTAATTTACAAAGCTATTCTAATTCCTTTGGGAAAATATGATCTTTTATTTTCATTACAGTCTTGCTAGATCCCTTTATCTTCTGACAGCTTAAATCTCCAATGAGAGTATTGTATAACAAAGTAATATTTGTCTGTAAAACATTCTCATAGTCATTTCCTTCTGGAGTTTCTGATATTCTATATTTATTTGTCAGGTGCAGGATGATTTAGAAACAATTTTGATCATAAGCTAATTGATATCTCTGGTAAGATACTTAGTATGTGGGGTTTTTTTTAATTTATTTTAAATTTTTAGGTTATTTATAGTAACCTAATTGCTGGTACCTCAGGAGTCCTATTCACACAAAGAATAATAGTTTTGTAAGGATCATACCTTAAATGGTGTATGTATGTTTCTGCTTTGTATGTCTGGGGAGAATTCTTTAGGTATTCGAAGCCATAGACCATTTATCTTTACAAAGGTTAATGAATACTTGTTAATAACTAAAAAAATGTTTCTCTGGCATCTTTTTCTTCTGAAATATTATATATGCTGAAAGTGACTGTGGTTTGGCTGTTCATGGAGATTCATTTCATTTATCAGTTTTAACAGAAATCTCAGAATAGCTAATAATTATTAAAGCCAAGCAGAAGGGAAGAATCTAATATTACATAGCATGTATATGTACAGGATGTATGTGCAAGAAGGTCTTGCTTGGTTTTGGGTACACATATATCCTGCGTGTATGTATTTTGTTGTCTTTAATTGCACAGTGTTGGAAGTTGATATAGCAGGTTGCTTACTGTATCAACTTACCGGGTATATCTTCCCAATAAGATAGACCCTTCAGTGTTTCAGTGTTTTTCTAATTTTTGTTCTGTCCCTTTCAAACCATAATGATTAAACAAAGTATGTTTTAGCTCAAAGTTTCATTGTTTAGAGATCACATCAGTTGTTTCCACAGAGGACTGATGACACCATTTCCAAAATCTTTATTATTTCTAGAAAACATTTTTCCTGAGATTATAGTCAAATTTGCCCAGTGAAAGAAAGCAGTGCTTGAAGATGAGCTGAGAGTGGCAACTGGGAATTAGCTTGTTAGCTCAAAATTCATCTAAGTTTGTCCTATGTTTTTATAGGTTAAAAGGCATTCATTCATGTGAAAATATCATACTGTGAGTGTTCTTATTTATAACAGAAGATACAGACATAAGTGATGCTGCATGTTAATGGAAATGTGCTCAATGAAGTCTGACAAGTTACATTTATTACAATATTTTCCAGTTACTGTGAGAATGAATTTGAACTGAGAGACAGAATTTCTGAAACCAGTGATAGTGTGACCAAGCTGCTGTTAACATGAGACAGAAAGTAGTGTAGCTTTCCAGAAAATGTTGCAGAGTAATGAGGGTGGTGGGGAGGCAGCAGATTGTAGCTGAAAATAATAAGAAATTTGATAAAAAATATGAGGAGTTTTAGGTGTTGAATCAGAAGAAGGGGGAACTTTGCTTTCCTCTTGAGATTTAATCAAGAAGAGCTTGAGCTGTAAGGAAATCAACGTCAGAACTGAAAACTCTTGTTGATTTCTGTTTTTAGTCTTCAACACACTTGTCTTCTGTTGGAAATCCACTGCAATTTTTTTAAGTGATTTATAGGATACTCCTGTTCAGGAAAGCTGGCTGCTATTACCAGCTAATGAAAGTACGATCAAGTGCTGATATATATATGATACATAAAATAATATGTAAGAAACAATTCTTCATGTCTTTGTACTGAATCAAGTACTGTGATTTTCTGACAAAAATAAGCTGAGAGTCTGTTAATATAAAAGATGGAGAAAACATTGAAATTTAAAATGACCTGAGGTTTCTCAGTGTGAAATACCATTTTATTTATAGTTTGCGATTTCAACCTTTTAGTTTGAAAAGAAGGAGCACAGGTTATAGCTGCCCTGAGGGAATTCATTAAGGGCAACTTATGTAACCAGCCTTGCATCAAACAGCATACGGAGTTATCAGTGCAATGCAGAACACTTTCAAGAAACAAAGACTTCACATCAAAGTGTAAAGAGAATCCTGGATATTTTCATAGAAGTGCTTAACACTGTGCTACTACAATGAGTAGCACATACTAGCACTGTGCTGCTGCATTTTAATATTTTATTGCTTCCCTACACTGTTGTTTTTTGTGGGTTTTCTTGGTAGTTTTTTTATTTGATTGTTTCTTTTTTTTTTACAAATAAATACAAGAAGAATGTGTGTCCTTGAATTATGTGTTGTAAAATTTTATGTAATTGTATGAAGGGTACATATAAGAACATGTTGGCACCATAATAGGCTTTTACTCACACTTTTGGTTTTTAGCTTGTTCTGTATGCCACCAGAGCTAATATAATTTGTTACATATGGAATCAAGTATCATACTACTGAACTTGGAAAGTTTTCTGTGTATTTAGGGGCTTCCACAATCTTTTCCATTCAGCTTAGGATTTGCAGGTATTTTTCATCTGAGAAAGGATTTACTGGGCAAATTAGTAGATGCTGTAATAAAAAATAGAATTAGTGAATACATAGATCAGTAATGTGGGAGGAGAGTCAACATGGATTTGTAAAGAGAGGTCATTCTTCACATTTATTGCAGTTTTTGGAAGCAATTAGCAGCTAACTGGATGAAGGAGATACACTGGCTATAATCTACTTCGATCTCCAAAAGACTTCTGACAGTTAACTCAGCCATAAGTAAGACGCAGGTTCTTGTATGAATAAATAATTGGTTAACAGATAAGGAATGGGGGATAAAAATAAATATTCCATTCTCAGAGTGGAAGGAGGTCACCAGTGGAGTTCTAGGTGGATATGTTTTGGCATACAGTTCATCATATTTCTAAGTAATCTGGAAAGGGGATAGCAATATGACAGTTTGCTTGTGATACTAAGTGTTTCAGGGTAGTAAAAATAAGGACCAACTGTGTGGTGCTGCAGAGGTATCTTTTGAGAGGTAGAACAACTGCAAGTTAGAAGGTCAGATGACACTCAGTGTAAGTTTAATGGCATTATGGAAAAAGAAAAAATGTATTTTATGTAAAAAATAGTGGCTCTGAGGTGTTTCCACCCAGTGCTGAGATACTGTGTTTATGGTACTTCTGTGAGTGTCAGTTCAATGCCCCATAGCGGTCAAAAAACCACAGTGCTCAGAAAGAGAGGAAAAAAACTCCAAAACAAAGCAAAGAAGAAAACAGAGCATTAGGATACTAAAGCAGAAAGCCACAGTAGGCTTACATTATGAAAACCTTTCAGCTCTTTTCTGTCCATCTCAAAATGGATATCATAGACTGAGAACTGGAAGGGTTCAGAGAGAGAAACAAGGCAGTCACAGATGCGGAAAGGCATCTGTATGAGGAATGACAAAGTAGTTCTGGAATAGTCTTTAATAACAGCTCTTTGGCCTAGAAAATGGATTAACAAGGAAGAATATGATAGAGATGTCTAAAATCCTGAGTGGAATGGAGAGAATAAACAGAGATCCATTTTTCACTCTCTCCTCCAATACAAGAACTAGGGGGCATCAAATGAACTTAGAAGGTGGTTCTTCTCACAACACATCAACTGTGACACTAATGGCATCAGGATGAAGTGGTTGCAAAAATTTTACATCGTTCAGTTCCACAGAGTAGTTCACTAGTAAACGCAAAGTTGCCACCTGTGGCTAAGGAAGACTTCAGTCTCAGATGACTGGATACTGGGAAAGTACTCTGGAGGCTGACTGCCCTATTTTATGAGTTTCAATAGGGATCTATTCCACCACTTCAGACAAGATATTGGTATAGCTGGACCTTTGTTCTGATCCTGTCCATATAGTATTATAAGCTGATGCAATTATTTCCTTTACTTTAAATGAATCATAAAATTAAGTAAACTTTTAAGTAGATTAAGGGTAAAATTAAGGTAATGGCATTGTACTTTTAAACTCAACTATTTAAAGACAAGAAAATAAAAATCCCAAACTATGATAACTTGCCAGAGTTCTTTCTTATAGAGAATCATTAATAGATATTTTTTCTATTTAGTAATTTTGAATAAAAAATTATTTGTTGTAAGGTGCAACAGAAAATTTTGAATATTCATTATATAATTCTTGGCACACTGTAAAAAGATATTTTCCATCAGGGGTTTGTAATTATTATATCCAACAGAGTAACTTTTCTTTTAGTTACCAGCACCATTACTTTTTTTCCAAAACCCAGATGTTTTTGCTTTCTATTTTGAAAGACAAGCGTGCAAAATCTTGTAAACTCTAGCCAAGTCTAGTCTATTCTAGTAACAAGGTATATAACATCTTGCACTGGCATGTTGCCAGCATTTGTCGAAAAGAATCTTTTAGAAATTTTAGTAAATTATAATCACAATCTGGAGGATTTGTTAATATTTGGTTTAAATGGGTATTAATAAATAATTATGAATTTTCATATTGAAATATTGATTGAGATATGACTTGTTGAAAAACTCACTTAAAGTTGTTTGTGGAGTCAGACCAAATACTATGTGCAACCCCTATTTGCAAATCAAGTTCTGCAGTGCTTAATGTTTTTACTCTGGTCCTTAGAAAGGAATCTTAAATGCAGATTGCCTTAGGGAGTTGAGAAGGTTAATTTTGAAAGTGTATGTAGTGATTTGAGACTGCCTCATATTTTTTGCTGTCTGAGTATAAAATACCAAAAATATGAAAGAAGTATATCTGATCCCTTGCCCCTTCAAAGTATCATTGGTAAAGTGAAAGCAGCAAGGAGATATCTCAGTCTAATAAGATGCTGTTTAGACTTCTCTATTGACAGCAGAAATCTTCATCTTTCTTTTTTTTTTTCAATAAAAAGCATCACTATTCTTTTTAAAGAAAGACAAACAGAAATAATGAGGTGAGGAAGACCTAATATTCTGTTTTATGGTTGAGTAGCCTAACCTTAGACAGCGGATCTCTCTTGTGTTTGTACTTTCTGTTCTGTGAAGCTCTTGTTCGTTTTCTGAAGGTCCATCCAAAACGTGAAGGTACTTTTCATTTCCCCCCCTCACTTTTTCTTTGCCTCTCCAAATGTTAGGGGTAAGAAATTAATGTAGGTTTTGTCATCAGCTTAACTGGAAAAAGGTTTTACCTGTTACATCAAATATAATGTGGTTTTCTAATAGACCTGGAGAAAAACAACAAGCAATGGCTTCATAAGCTGGAGCTATGTTTTCCTTATAATATGATTATTAGCTTGCACATTGAAATACAGTAATTTTAAGTATCGATACTATGAACTAATTTTCTACTGATGGTTTTAACAAGGATAACTTGTTTTCATAATCATGTAGAATTTGTTTGGATCCATGTCCTTGCCTTAAATAAATGTAAAATGGGTAGTCTGATACAGATCTCATATATTTTTCTTGCAAAACAGAACATAATAAACAAAGAACCCTATTAGTTTGTTACTGGGAAAGGATAATTTATTCTAAGGTGAAGGATCATTTTTGTCAGCACAGCTTAATGGGAAGGATCACATGCCAGATGTTGAATTTACACATCTTGGTGATCTGGGCAATATCCTTTCAAGCTCGTAAAACTCTTTTCCTTGGAAAAGCAGGAGAGTCTAATTATTCTATTCAGCCTCTACATCAGCAGCAAGGGGAGCATTTCAACAAAGGCTTTTTTTTTCTCTGTAAAAAAGCACTTTCCAGAGCATAAAGCAGAGTCCGAGGCCTCTCCACCAACACCTTTATATGAGTATCTTAAGACGGAAAAACGTTTTAGCACTAAATGTGCAAAAAAAAAGAAAAGGAATACAGAAGTGTTCCATTTTTATTAATAAATTAGACGGTCCACAACCCCTTTAGTTATGATAGAAGAAGACTGGAGCCAACCAGGCTATTACGAGATTAAATGGAATCAAGATGCCATTTATGTTCCTCTGAGTGGAAAAATCATTTTTTTTCCTGTAAGTATCACACTTGTGAGAACTATACTGAAAAATTAATTTAATTTTCTTTCAGTTTAAATGTCGTTATATTTGCTACTTGCTAATTGGGAAATTTCGGTGTAAATTAAAATTCAACTATATTTCTTTAAAACAGGTGGTAATCAATCAGGAAAAATATTTATGATTTAAAAATATATATAATTTTTAAAGGATACATTTTAGGAATTTAGAATTAAATTTACCTTCTTTAACGTTGCTGTATTCAGCTGAGGAATAATTCCATAAATTCACATGGAAGTCAATCACATGTACACTTACCATAATTTACACTTCATATATTTTGCTAAAAATTTTAAAACCAGAATATGGTAGTGATAGGTCATGTTACAAAGATTTTTTTGATTTACAAGCATTGTGTGGAGTACATACTAAGTATGTACTACATTAATGTATTTTTTATCATAAATACTTAAAACTGAAGTACGCTTCAAAAAATTTCAGAGGATTGTTGTGGTGAATGATACTTCCTCGTGTATTTATGTGCTAATCTGCAGTATTGTAGGTGCTTAACTGTTAAGCCAGATATTATTGTGAACTAACAAGATTCTGTTCTGTAACAAAATCTGTCAAAGGGTGACTTCTCTCTTTATTATGTCAGAGGTCAATAAATGCTTATTAATGAAAAAAAACAAGATGGCAAATTAGAATACATTTGGATTGCTAATGTCATGCTTTGTTATATTTATTCTTATTTCCTTATCAGTCACTAAATGAGTTGTGTTTCAGCCTACCGACTACATCCTGTGTATGTCCTGTGAATAACTAATTTTCTTGGGTAGAGTACACATATTCTTTTTTCTTGTAGTGGTCAGTAATGACCTGTTGCCTTTTTGGTATATTTCTGTTATTTTATTTAAAGTTATCCGTATGTTTTAAGCTGCAGACTTCTCTGAAATGAGAATTAGAAATATAATACATTGTCTCCCAAATAAGAAATGACCAGTCACACAAAATTTAATTTGTTCACACATTAAAAATTCTCCTTTTCCTTGAAAATGAAATCTAAAAATTTGAAGATACAAGCTTCTTACTTTCTTGAGCACAGGGAGTTAATGCCATGCTACTTCTTCCCTGAACAAGGTAGAGGTTTTGTACATTGCTACAGCCACCGCTAGCGACATTTTAAGGCTTAATCAGTTTGATTCAAATTTTCAGAAAATGGGTTTTGGTTACGGAGAGTAAGTGGCAAATACTTATGGCAAGTAAGTGGAAATAACTTAATACAAAGTTCTGAATAAGACACGGAAACTCCACAGAAGATGGGAACTCCCGAATATCTTTGTGTTCAGGATTTTCCAGCATTTATTCAAGATGTTACGTTTTGCAAGTTGCGCAGGAGAAGAACTCTCATCTAATCACTGTTAATAAAATATTAATTGTTAAATATTAGAGCATTGTACAGTTCAGCGGTTTACACCTAGCCTCACCATTTATGTGGGATCTTAGTCACTTCCTGCTGTTCCTATGAATCACCTTTCCAAAGTCAGAGACCTAACTTTTAAATATTGTGTGGTCTAAGTTAAAGATGCTAAAGCAGTTTCTCTGGATTCATCATCATTGTATGTTTACTAATGGTTTTCTACTTGTCGGTCTTGGCCTGTGCTCCATTCCAGTCCCAGCTAAGAATTTTAAGTCTATGAAAATTAAAACTGTGTTTATATTAATTATTCAGTTAAAGGGTATTAGGGCACATGCCTGTGTTCTGGAATTGACTCTGTGCTGTGTAATTGTCAGAACAGTCCCTTGACTGCTTGTTAACCATGCCAGCTAGCACAATACCAAAAACTTCCTCTGTATAGTTCTGCAGTTAGTTAGTGTGGGTAAAGAACGTGTACCATTGGCAGTCAGCATGCTGGTTCGGAGTGGATGTGGGTCATTCCACGTAAATTATCTTCAGTGACAAAGGACAGTCACAGCCGTGTTTAATTTATTAGCAGAGATGAAGCTTAAGTTTCACAGATATCTGTAGACTTGAAGTTCTGGAAATTACTCTTACACCACTTTGATCAATCTGTTTATAGTCTGCTTTTAATAAAATACTATTATACCAGCACATAATAATTAAAATTTTTAGGAAGTTTATCTCCTAGCATTTGCATTTGGGGTTTGTTAGGGGTTTTTTTTTGCACCACAAGAGGTTTGAAGCCATATTTTAATATTGTGCTGAACTGTGCTTTCTTCTTGCCTGTGATATCTAAAGCAAAAACCTTTTATGTGGGATTTTTATCAGAAGCTGCATCTGATTAGCAATTGTGCTAATGCGAATTCCAGATTAGGTCTTTTCTTCTTTGCCTTTGCTCTCTTGACTCGTTGTGGTAGAAATTGACTACAACAATGAAATGCTCTAGTTTTAATCTTCCCAGTAAGAATCAAATGATCAAACTGCTACCAAGCAACATCTAGGTCAATTGAATAAGTCTCCTAGACTTTGCAAAAGAATGTGCTGAGTGAATGTGAAGGGTTCACAAAGCCATTTAATAGCAAACTCCTTGCAGAGCTGTTCATTATTGTTTGAAGGAGTCACTGCTGAAGTATAGTGGTCATATGCTTTGCATTTCATAAAGGCTTTTAAAACAATCCTCAATCCAAAGGTGAGCCTGATTTTGTTTAGAAAAGATTTGTGAAGTAGCATGTGATAAACCATAGCTCAGAGTTTAAGTAACTTCAGTGGAATCCTCTTATCATTCATTTCTTACATAAAAGTGATACAAGTCTTAAACTTAATCCTAATGAAAAAGTAGTTCATTAGCAATGGCACTGCTTCTGCTTCAGAAGTGAAGAACCGGTCATGGCTGACAAAAGTAGGGGAACAATCAGCTTGTTTTTTCTGGTAAGTTCTTGGAAGTCCAGTAATTTATATTTATTTAATTAATACATATTTAAATATTAAATTATTTATAATTATTTAGTTATTTCTCAGTAGTTACATGATGGCTTAGGTGATTCTTGAGCTTCTGTGTAATGGTAAGTTACTCTGCAGTCTTTGTCAAAGAGCTAGAAAAACAGAAAACTTGCGTTGCGCTGAGAGTGTGGTAAAACAAACATGAGAAGTGCTTTGGCTTTCCATCACGTCTACAGGGTGTCTAAAAAGAAAGCATGTAGCAGTGTGTAGTAAGTCTTCTAAACTTCAGCACGCATAGAATCCATAATGGTTGCTTTTGTACATATTCTGTTCTCCATTGAAGTTAGCTGAAGCGTTGGACATGACTCAAGTAAGATGAAGTTACACATTTTATTTATCATCAAAGGAAGTGATCTCTGAAACAAGAATAAAGAAAAACATGGAACTGAAAGTATTTGCACTCACGTGAGGGGATGTTAATAGATTCTCCAGGTGTATAATAGCAAGAGCATATACTTCAGGCATTCTTGAAAATAATTATATACTTTTACAGCCTGCAAGACTTAAGATGATGTGGCTTTTCTGTTTATTAGCTTCTTTATAACGTACTTGTGGCATATGTATATATTGCATAATTGTAGCATCTCAACATTTTATCAGAACTCACTTATTTTAATATTTCTATATAATTTACAATTAATATTGAAGCATGATACTCAGAAAACACAGTCTAACCAACTAGAAGACAGTGTAGCCAAATAGGGTGAGGTTCATAAAACAATATTTACACTCACAAATTGATCCTGATCATCTCAGTTGATAAAAAGTGACTGGACAAGGAGTTTTTCATAAAGATTATTTTCATGACACATGTTTACACTCTTAAAAAAAAATCAACCATGCTAATAAAGAAAATAAAAATTTGCCAGTGATAAAAAAGCATAAAGGAATAAATTTGCATCTTTAACTTGGGATGAGATTAGAAGGAAAAAAGTATGAATAAAATTAGTTTAATCAGGTATTGTAACCTCAGTTGTTGACTGCCTGTCAATACTACATACAGAAAGAGTGATGACTTAAAATGTCTTGCTTGTTTTCTTTGTACTTGAGATATTGAGACAATGTGTTACTGTAATCTGCACAGAGTAATCTCTACCTGATTGATCTCTTGTCTTATTTCTGTACGTCTTTGACAACGGTTGAAGCAGAGATTTCTGTGACTGTTAAACACTGCAGAGAAAACATGGAATTTTGCAGGAGAGAATGTCAGGTACCTGAATTATATCTATTTCACCTCTCAACTTTGACTCTTCAATTTATTTGTAAGCTTTGCAATTAGTAGCAAAACTTGGACATAGCTGATATAGGATAAATGTGATTCCTTGTATTGTAAATTAAATTTCTGGAATTGGTGATTTAGGTTACCTAGTTGTATATACTTCATCATAACATGGTTATTCTTGTATATGCATATAAAATCTCTCATAGGTTACCAATATTAAATGCAACTTCGAAGAGATGACATTTCACAAGTTATTTTGTCAGGTGTTGCTGTAGTTCTCATTGTCCTTACACAGGCAGAGTCATGGTTATTTTTCCCTTCCTATCATCTTCTTACTAAGGATCATTTCGCTCTTTACCTGGAAGAAAGGCAGTTTCAGTTCATGTTATAGCCTCATTCTTATCACTTCTAAGAACTTCCAAATTCTTCTTGCAATTTTATGTCAAATTACACCACAAAACAAGAAGCAGGAAAAAATATGGAACAGAGAGAGACATCTGTTTTGTGAAAAGCAACGAGATACAATTCCATTGAAGAGTATGTAAGTGTTCAGATATATGTGAAACATTTTGGAAGCATTTACTAAAGGATCTATTAGTCTAAAGGATTTATACAGGGAGCTTTTAAAAGCCAGTCATAATCTAGTGTTAATAGCTGCAATATACTTGGTATCATATTTCACGTAGTATTTTTTCCATTGACATTTGTAGCTTTTTTTTTGATCTATAGCATAACTTATAAAGAGATTTCCTTTCTTGAATGGAAAACTTCAAATGATGAAGGATTCATGGTATTCTTTAGGTAATATACTTCAGTGATTGATATCCTCAGTACTGAAAAATGTGTACCTTATTTCTGATAAAATGTAGCCTAGTATTAGCTTCCATTCACTTGGTCTTGTTTTTTGCCACTTACTGTCAGGCATCCCTTACCCACGCAGGTGAGGGTAGGAGATTTCCTAGGCATGTTTTTGCCTGGAAAATCAGTGCAGGTGGTTTTGAAGATTCTGTACTTTTACCACCATTTTCAGGTGTTTGGAATTCTGGTATAATGTGCATTATGCATGAGGAAATAAACTGTTGGTAGTGAGTGTACGTAGTCTGTAGTGAGTTAGTGTGACAACTTAATGCAAATGTCCTACAACCATGACCCTTGTATACTCCTTACATCTGAGGAATTCAGGAGGCGTAGGAGTCACTATTTGTGTGCAGTTAAAGCTGTAAAAATGTGGAAAACCCTGTGGAAATGTGTTACTCATGGTCATGTCATCTATTGACTTCTCTTCTTTAATTTGGGATGAACTTAAATCTTTTGGTATAAAGCATGGGTTATAAATTTGATTTGATCTTGTTGCTGTTTTCTGAATCCTTTCTAATTTTCTTGCATTCTCCTTAAAAAGATGTCACAGGATTTTAATGCTGGTTTCACTGGTTTTGTATTTGGGTGTATCCATTCTGACTTGATATGCTCCCAAGGACTGGGTTATCCTACATAACTGCACTGTCGTAAAAGCAATCTTAGCTCAACTGTCTGTATGCCAGTATTCCTAGGTTCTCTCAGTATCGGTTTAGTTCAAGATATTGCATTACTTGTCTTATATTCCTCTGCCCCTGCATTTGACAGCTATATTTTGTCTTAGGCTGTGCAAATAACTGCATGTTACCAAAAGATCCAGATTTAGCTGTATGATTGGCCTCACCACATCATTATTTGTATGTCCACCAGTTTTATGTCATCTGCAAATTATATCAGCAATGATTTTATCTTTTGTTCTAATAAATGCAGTTAGTCACAACACAGGATCTTAGAGAACCTGGTTAATCTTAGTGATCCCACAGGGATATTTATTCCATTTTTACTTCAGACAGTGCTTGTTCTTGTCTTAAATATTAATGTGAAGATTTTAGGTTCTCATCTCATTTACCTTTATCAACTCAACTAAAAGATCTTGTGATCTCGTTAAAAAATAGCAACCTTGTCAAGAAGACCCATTTTCCACAACGTCATGCTTCTTGGAATTAATTGTGCTTTTAGTCTGCACCTTTTAAGAACATTCTGATTTAATTTTTCCAGAAATACTGTATCATTTTGGCTGTAATTAGTGTCAGGGTAGCATAAGTTATAGGAATGAGCTCTTCATCTTTTTTTTTTTTTTTTACATTATTATCACAATATACATTTTTTTTCAATCTTCCAGAAATTCTGCAGATTCAAATATTTTTTAAAGATCCAAATTATTTGTTCCAGAGGCAATTTGTAATAGCCTTGGATGAACACTGTGTATTTCTGTTCATTTAATAAAATGTAATACTTGCTAGTCAGCATAGTTATTGTATAGAATAAAATGTCTTTATCACAATATGGTTTCATTTTCTATTTCTGTAACAGAATTTTCCTTTTTCTGTCAGTTTTCTTGAAGGCTGTCAGTACTTTTCCTTAACTGATGAATGTAAACCAGTTTGGTGTTGCTCTCACAGGGAGGTCATTCCCTCACAATAGGTCTGAGTTATTTTGTACTTTGTGTGGAATTTAATTTTGTCCAAATTTTTTGGAGGTCCGTATCTGAACTAGGTGTCCAGACTTCATTTAAAGTCACTGGAGAGAAAGAGGCACTTACACAGCAACACGTTTTGCCATATGCTTTAGGAGGAGATGAATTGTGCTTCAAAATGCCAAGTTCTCCATATTAATTCTACAAGTATGGACTAGTATGATTAGTTCAAATGTAGGTATTTGCATCATGGCAGATGAATCTTAATATCTCTTATAATTTCCGTATTTCTGGAAAAGGCTCTTTTTGGACCTGCGGAATCATCAGAACTTTCCAATGATCAAATCATTTCACCTGTTTAAGAATGGAGTGAATTGCCTTCTGGAGGGATCTCTTTCCCTTTATTTACTGTAAAGTGAATGTGTATGACTGATTTAGATTAAAACAACTTTATTAAACTGTATTAAACTAGGTGAGATGAAACTCATCCTGTCCAGCTGATTTCCATCAAGCATGGATGCAGTTTGTGGATTTTTTGCTTAAGACAGAGCTAATTCAAATGCCTGGAATAAAGGTGGTTCTTCCTTGAAAACCTAAAAATCCAACTCTGTTCAACTAAAATTAGTTTAGTGGTAAAATTAGCACACCACACTAAGGCATCAAGATCCAGAGGTGTCAGAATGAGGAGAAATAAGGGATATCGCTCTCCTCGCTGATGTTTAAGCTAGGAGACTGCTATTTTTCCTGTAATCAAATACTTCTTCTTACACTCTTCTTACTTTAAAATACTCAAAAGTGAAAGGAAAAAGTTGGAAGAAATCATCAGAGAGGGCAGAAGCTGGCAGAACATCATTACAATTAACTATAACAAGTAACTTTGATCTGCTGTGGTTGAAAGATAATTACATGGTTGCCACAGAGAGGAGAACCACAGTTTCACTTATCCAGCGTATGTGAAAAGACACTCAGATACAGGAGATGTAGGAGATTGTCACGGTTTAAAGCTGGGCCAGCTATTAACCAGGTGGCAGATGCTCTCTGTTAACCCTCTCCCCCCCACCTAAGGGAAAGGGAAAAGGGAGAGAGACTTATGGGTTGGAAAGTTAAAACAGTTTTAATAAACTATAATAATGAAAAAGAATATAATAACAATAATAATAGAAATAACCAAATATATACAAATATGTACAAAACCAAGATCAAGAGCTTGGAAATCCTCCTCAGGCAGAGTTGCTCCCCCCAGCACGGGCAGAGGGGAAAAGGCAGTACCTCCCCCCAGCACGGGCAGAGGGGAAAAGGCAGTACCTCCCCCCAGCACAGGCAGAGGGGAAAATGCAGTAGCTCTCTGCCATCACACCTGCAGGCTTTTAACTGGAAACTGGCAAAGCTGGTACCAATCAGTGGGAGACAGGAGGGCCCCTCCCTCCTGGGCCCCACCTCCAGGAGTCCGTGGGTTAGTGATAAATAGGAAAGTGAGAATGACATGTATGGGATGGAATACCTCGTTGGTCAATCTTGGGTCACCTGCCCTGTCTGCTCCTCCCTGCAGGTGCGACCCCCCTTCGGCTCTTCACTCATAAGCAGTGAGGAATTTAGCAGTGACCTTGGTTTCTCCAAGACTAATTGGCCTGGTTTGGGCCAAACCAGGACAGAGATACAGCAGATATTGCACAGGATTGGGTAGCAAAAATAGAGACAGTGCCATTTTAGAGGCCTCTGTAGTAGTACCCTGTCTAACCACTAGCTGTGGCTTCAGAAAGGGTCTTACAGGCACTGTGTCATACCTGCCAGTCTCATGTGGAATTCACTCCTAAACCAGCTTCTGTTGTCACTCAGTGCTTTAGAGAACTGGACATATCCTCTTGGGGACATTTTATGCAATAGCCGTGAAATGTAACCATTGAATGTTTAAGTGATATTCAGCTTACTACATTTCTTTAATCAGACTTGAGATAAGTTGGCAGCAATGGCAGTGTGGCAAGTAGCAAGTACTGATTTTAGCATCTTACAGGTGGCTTTACCTACTTGGTAGTATAATATTTGAGGTAGGAGTCTAGTTAGAATTTAGATTGACAGGAAACGGGCTTTTCCCAGGACATTTTCATTTTTAATCGGCCCACAAATGATCAAGTGAGTCATTGTTATTAATCAATCTACTAGAAATACACAAAATGCAAATTTGCAACATGTAAACAAAATTTGGGAGCAGGTAATTTCAGGAGAGAAATTTGCAAGTTCTTTGCTTTCACTTCCACATCAATAAATGTTTTATCTGACACCAGTGATGTTTTATCTTTTCTAACAGTATTGAAATTTTTAAAGGATTCTTACAATCTATGTACATATCAGATTGCCTGAAATCTTGATGTGAATTTGCCTGAAGTCTTGATGTGAATTCTCATGAGGTTCTTAGCTTTTAATATTTCTTGTAATATTCCTTGTATCATTTTACAGTTTTCTTAGCTGACAGCAATCAAAGATTGCAGGTACTTAAGGCTGATATACCCTACACAAAAGTTCACGCAGATGAGAAAAATGCTGAAAATAGCAAAAATGGTTCCTGAATTTAATCTGAACCGTTTCATTCTGTATGTTATTTCTGAATGCATTCTTGATGTTAACAGAAGTTGTTTGTCCCGCTAATTTCTAGATTTTTCTGATACAAAGTCAAAAGATCCACACTGTTGAATAGTTTATGCTCTGTTCTTTAGCTAAAAGTTGACGTTTTGAAGGTGAGGTCATCTTATGGCAGATTGGCGAAGCACCAATTGCAGTGTAACTTAGTTTGCTTGCTCTTGCGCATCTTCCCTCAAGCAGATTTGCTCTCCCAGAACTCAAGCATTAGACTTTGGGCTCACCTGAGATTTGAGCTGAAAGTGTAAGAAGTCATTTAAGCAATCCAAAATTCACATTTTATCACCTTAATGGGTACTGTGCAGCAATAGCCTATAGTTAACTTCCCTTTTCTGAATATATCTTGAAGAAAGAAAAATGATCACTTCTTGTGTCACTGTGTGGCTCCTCTGTTCATGTTTTCTGAAGTCCATCACCACCACAGCTTTGAATAATGAAATAAATAAGGAACACTTGTAAGTGGTCTGTTTATACTTTCACACAGGCACGTGAGGTTGTTATGAAGACACAGTGCTATTCAGAAAACTGTAATCACAATATTTAGAATCCACATGAGAAGGTAAATAATAATTTATCAGAACAGTGACTCCCTGTAGGCATAATTAATGTTGAAATCACAGTAAATCAATTGCTGTCAGTTACTCACAAAGATAATTGCTCTCAACTGGAAACTCAGCGAAAAGGTTTACTGTATTTACATGCTCTTGTTGTACTTCTTGGTGTTAAAGAGACCTCTGTTGCATGCTCATTAACTTAAGAAACATTAAGGACCCTGTCGTCACCTGGTAGCTATTTAAACAGAAGTAATGACAGTAAAGCTTTGACTTAGAACCTGGTCCATGCAGTTCTTCAGAAAAATAACTTGCATTAGGAACCTTATATATGCGGAAGATAACTAAGATTCGTCCTCACTTGGTGAGAATTATTCAACAGAGTTATTTTTAAATTCATATTGGTGGTCTTATTCTCTCATTTGTGTCATAAGTTGAGGTTAAAAGAAAAGAAATACAAGGATTTAGCCTGTAGAAGATAAAAGTTTTCAAATGAATTAAAAGTCAAGTAATTAAGGGAATTTATGCTGTTTCATGTCACTCTTATCTGACTACAATTCATTTTTGAGTAGCTAAAACAAACTTTGAAAACAATGAGATTTTTCAGCAGGGACTATAGGAAAATAGTGACATCTGATAGGACTTTGATGTTGGAAGAATTTGTTGTACAAAATATCTGGGAAGTTCTTTGATCCACTTAAAAAAAAATCCAAAGAGAGTTAGGAGCACTGAATGTCACAAATGTTAGTGCTCTCATTTCCTTTCCCTGTGCTCTTTCTTCTTTATTCTAGATGGTTTCTGAATTTTGCAAGGTGAGAATTTTAGGATAGTAAAATAAAACAAAAGCTCTGCATATAGCAGCTGACTAAAATGAGGAAAAAGAACAGCCTAGGATTCTAATTTTATTTTAGTCCTCATTGCTTTATTCACTGTGAATGAGGGGAAAAAAAAGAGGAGAAACAAGAAAGGTTTCAACTAGAAGTAGCAAAATATTACAAATTTGAAAGATGGAGACCTAATCCTTATTTCGTGGAAACATACAATTAAAATTATTTAAAATATGTTTCATTTTTGTGATCCTCAAAGCTTTCAGTGGCTGTAAAAATCCTTAATCTTCAGTTAGGTTGTAGGGCCTCTGTAGATCTGTGATTTTAAATTAGGCAGTATCTTCAGAATTCCCTTGATCTTAGAGATAGCACGTGTATTGGTCTAGATTTGACTTTCTTATTTAGCTTTGGAGAAACAATTTATGAATATGACCATCTCAAGCATGAATTAAAATCGTGTTTAATTAAAAATTATCATTTGTTAACATGTGGTAGTATTTTTTATTAGTTTAAGTGATTACCTTGGGATAGCTTTAGTTTGTTATGGCATTTCTTGTCTTCATTATATGACATGCTGTGTTGCAAAACTTTGAGAAAAATAAAAATTTCTAAAATCCTTCCCTGATTTTTTGGGGATCATTATGGGTTAATAGGGATTGATTCAGGTTTGTGGAAGCTGTTCTATTTGCTCTTTAAGAAACTAAAGAGGAAAAAAAGGTTGTAACTATTTTGACCTTTTTTTACCATCAGTCTGTATAAACCCAAGTTGGTTACACATCTTTCCTGCCTAAGTTATATATATTACAAAAGAAATAATGATAGTAAAAAATCGGATTGTGTTGTATCAGGTAAGGTGAACCTCCTGGAACATGATTGCAGAGTACTTCTGTCCTGAGAGCCCCTGAACATATCAGCTGGGGAAGTCTTCCAGGATGCAGGGAAGGCCAAGCTGAGAAGGAGATATTTGAGTAGCAATGAGTATACAGAGAGAGTAGCAGGAAGCAGGTATTTGGCCAGGCTAAAAAAAATGACAAAAATAAAGACTTTTCTTGAAGAACTGTTGTAACGGCAGACCTTTCTTACCAATTCTTTTTTGCTGTTTTTTCTCACTGAAGAGTGAGTCTATTTTAAAAAGTACACTGTTGTAGTAAAACAGAGGTATTGAGATGCAAAGCCTTTAGGTGCCTTTGCAGTGTTTGCTTTATGGTACAAGTACTGGCAGACCCATCTCAAAACTCTTGCTAACTATGGGTCTTCTCACTTCGCTAGAAGTCAGGTGTAATCTGTCTGCTGGCATACTGGGCTCTATTTTATCCCACATAAGTTACCTGTTGCGCTGTAAAAGAAAAATTCCTCATCAAATAAAGGGTCTTACACCATGTTGTTGCAAAATTGGCTGCAAATGCTGTGTTGTCACTACTAAATTTTCGTCATTTTCCATTATGCACTAGGTTATATATTCAGTACTAAATTTGACAGTGCCAGTATCTTATTTTGTCCAGATTTGTAGCTTCTATGTTTTTGTTTCCTGGCTTCCCTGTTTTCAGTGTCTGTTCTTGCTGTTTGTCTTTTTCTATTTTCTTTGTCACTCTTAGAGAAGCTAAGAGTTAATCAGGCTCTTTTACACATATCTGTGGCTTTGAGAAGCTATTGGGTGCACTTCGACCTGTGTAGTAAGGACTTTTACACCTATGGTATGCTTCTATAAAATGAAATAAATCCAGTTGTTGAAATCTTTATGTTACCTTCTTTATGCAGTCTGTACACATATCTTTTAGAAATGCTAGAAAAGGACCTGGTATTTGCCCACTGTTCTTTTTCTGCTAACAATGAATTATTGAACTGCTGATTCTCATTCCTTGGATAATAAAATGAACCTGAACCCCTTTAACTCCTATAAGGCCACACAGCTTGAAGATTTAATTACTGAAGTAACTTCCTGGAAGTGAAAAAAAGGTCACAAAAGAAATACAATTTGGAATACAGTTTGTCTAATTTAAGATGCTAAACCAGGCATTGTCTCACTTCCAGTTTCGATTACCGGGCCCTGGGGGTGGGGATAATCTAGTCTGTACAAAACTATGTGTTTCCTATACAGTTAATGGAGACAGTGGCCTCAGGAAAACAGTCCAATCTGCCTAATTTAGGTTCTTTCTTTGTCTGAAAATACCAAATCTGTCTGAGTGTTCAGGGTCCAAAAAGATTCGTTCACCTTCGGTTTGCGTCGGAGTTAGAACCTGTTTCTGACATCAAAAATATTATGGAAAATATAGGTACTAGCTGTTACCCATCCTGCTGCAGATGACACAAGTTTTTGGGGTTTCCCTAGGGATCTTAGGCAGAGATCGGATGCCTGTCTACCTAAACGTGTATTGAAATGCCGTTCTAGGCGGGAGAACAGTGCAAATCTCTCAGAAATAAGCAAATGCAGCGGGTTGCAATTAAGTGGCAAAGGAGCTTCCAGAGCAAAGAGGCCGCTGCATGAATAGGCACTCACAAAATTAGGCAGACCTGGGAAGTAGGGGGATGTATCATGTCCTGAAATATTTTTGGTAACTCTGTAGAAACATAAAGGGGATTTACATAAACTAGTTCCCAAAGTAGTTCCCATATCCATTTTCTGTCATTTAAGTCAAAGAAAAAATTTCGTTTAAAAAATGGATGAATGCATATATGGTAGGCTTTTCGCTTTAATTTCAGGGCTGATCACTTGGCTCATGTGAGCAATAGTTAGTATTCATGGCCATCCTTTTAGTAAGTGACAACTTTTTAGTTTCCAAAGACAACAGTACAGTGGAAGACAACATCCCTCACGCTCTTTCTGCCTTCCATCCTCCTTTCCAATTTTCCAAATACTGAAAGTGCATCTAGAAGCAAACGATAAATTTTATTACCAAGAGAATGAAAAATGTCTTATAATGTGAACAAGCTACAGTTTTCTTTTTTGTTACTCAAACTGATCTGCACTTATCTGGGGCAACCATCATTCTTCATAGTCAGTTGGCTCACAAAGCTGTAACTATAACATGTTTACAGTGCCAGTACATATATTTCTTCTACCTTGCCTAAAGCTAAATGTAAGAGAGAAAAGTCATGCTTATATTATGAGTATCTATGTAAAGAATTTTACTTCCTTGCACACTTTCAGATGTATACTTCTAAAAGATTTTTATGATAAATCTTGCTATATTTAGTAATACTTCTCCCTTTTTTTTTCAGTATGCAACATGTGATTACACAGTGTATATTTTCTTAAGCTACAAAAAAACACACTTCAAAAGTCCATGATGACAAAAGGCTTTCAATTTGCTGCATTGTAAAAAATAATGGGTTAGACAGGAATACAAATACTGTTCTCTCAGAGTTTGGTACAAGCTCATGGGTTTACTTGGTGGTGATTAGTAACCATAATATTTTTATATCACTTTCTTGCTGACCTCGGGCCCCAGTGAAGCTGAAGGACGTCAGGTTTAGTGAATAATGCCACTAGAAAACATTAATACAAAGTTTCCTTAATCCTAGAAACTGAAAACATCTGCTTGAATTCGGTAACATGTTGTGTGTGTGTTCAACATCAAGGCAGCTTTCAAAGAATCAGCTGATTTTGCTCCCAGAAGTGGGTTTTGCTTCACCTAGTGGGAAATTACTTCAGAAGGATTTAGACGGTGCAGGAATAATTGGTTTAATAAGAAAAAGAAAACGAAAACTTAAAGAAGTACTTTTCCACTACATTCATGCATCGCTTCTTACATCAACTGTTTGTTAATAGGCAAGTGTTATACCTTATTTTGTTCTATTTCCTGCTAACTTAGTGGTATCAATAAAGAAGAAAATAAAATGGATTTCACTATAGTTGGCTTCTCAGTTATTACAGTATCGTAATTTTAATAATAATTTTACTGGTGCACATTCTGTAGTATTTTCATGATCATTAATTTCACAATATGGAAGACTTTCACATTGCAGTTTCCCCTGTCATTCTACAAATGAAAAGTACAGAATTATTTACATTTTACAGAAAATTGGTCTTAAACTTTGCTTTCAAAACTGAAAAAAACCTGATTGCAATAAAAATATAATGTTCTAGAATAAAATCTTGAAAATACAGTGTGCTGGTGAGGCAGAGAGGTATTACAGGCAGAGAGATATTAGAGAGAGATATTACCACAGATAATAAGGAGTATAGGAACAGCTTTTTAAATTGGGGAGAAATTTCTGCTTCCCTTGTAGAAATATGTTTTTCTTGTAACAGCTTTGTCAAACAAAAATCTCCAGAGAGTGATTCCTCCTGTCTGAATGGAGATTTTGATTCTTTAAGGAGATCAACAGCATAGTATATTAAATTTCTAAGTATATGAGAACATGGAAGATGTATCTTCTGCGTTTATTCTGATTGGTCATTTCAGGCCTCTGTGTCATCCAAAATTAAGTAGTATTTGCTGTTTATTTAAAAATATTCGTCTCTCCAGTCTTGTTCATCAGAAATTCTGAAAAAGAGAAAACTGAACACATAATTCTATTTTTTTTCAGGATAGTATTGAAACTTTGGTAGAGCTGGGAAGCCACAGTCAGTATCTGAACAAATGTGCCTGTCTGTGGCTTCTTTTTTGCCTTCATGTCAGTGCTGTATTCCAATGACAACCAGGCAGTGGCAGCTAGGACAACCATGGAGTGCACACCCAGATGTCATCACAACATGTGCCTAGAACACAGCCACGATGCGTGTCCTTGGATATGCTCTAGAGCTTACCCACAGTCTGCTCATAACTGTAGAGATGGATACAGCTGCCTTCCAAACAGCATCTTCTCTGTTTGTGGAGTAGCCCCTGCACTACGAACACATACAATTTTGAAGAACAGTTTTGCTGGGTTCAGTATATTCTATATTAGAATACACAGGTGTGTGTGTACGTGCACATGTATATATTTTGTGCTTCTCAGATACTCTTTTTACTGATACAATACTTTGAAACAGAAAATCCTTTTTGAATCCAAGTTGAGATGTGTTTTCACTGTAGTGTGAGTTATACTGAATAATGAGTTCATTTCTGCATCAATATTTCTGGAAATTTGCAAAGTTCTTCAGAAAATTATTCTCTCCTCTGTGGATGCCAAGCCTTGTGGCCTATTTGTGGAATATATAAGAAGTATCTTGCTTTTACGAGCTTTTTGGTAAATAGCTTTTTCCAATCATAAATGACTAAGATACATCCATGCAGATATTTATATCTGGCTTTTGGTATTAATTGAACCTTCCATTTAAAAGTTAGTGTATTTTGTGAGTGAAAACAATGGAAAAGTTTTATTTCAAAGTAACTTCCTAGAACTGTTAACTGTGAATGGACTATGTACATACTGCTGCCTGCTGCTTATTACACAAGTAGTATGCAATGTTGTTTGTTGCCTGGGGTCACTTTAAGAGTCATTTCTGGTGCATGAGGCAGGCACTACTGTTTTAGCTGGTGTCACAGCAGCGGTTCCTTGTCATGTCACTTGCTTTATCTTTCCTTTTGTGAAAAATAAGTACTTTGTTAATATCTGTAATGCACAAATTTATGGAATTCAACTTTTGAAAAAATTAATAGGAAAAAAGACTGCGTAAGAATGTGCATGTGTATCCATAGTACATGTACCTCTCACTCCCTCATATATATTACTATTTTTGCAACCTTGTGTGGCCCTGTTGTCTGTTTCCATGACGTGGGATGTCGTAAGCTCAAAGCTTAACTGGGCCTTAATTTGTTTGCTGTGTGCTAGGTTCACACTAGTTCATAAAAGGAAATCAGGTGGCCACAAACCACACAAAACCAAAGGAAAGAGTGAAACTTGCTTCCCTTTCAGAGCTGTTGTCAGATGTGTTTTCTACTCAGTGCTCTACCATTGTCTGTAAGAAACTGCTGTAAAGAATGGGTTGAAATGGAATATACTCTGAAGGCAGATTCACTTTTGAAGCTGACTTCCTGGGCAGGTGGTTGACCCTTCTCCTCTGTAAGAGACTCTTCTCCTTAGTTGACTTGCAAATGTTTTAACCCTGTTATCTTACAGAAAAGCACAAAGTGACAGGAACTAGTGTTTAAGGAGAGTTGATTCAAATATGAAATCAAATAAAATGACAGCAGAACGTAAAATACGAGTAATGTAATTGATAGAACATTGCACACACATTTAAACACTTAGATAATTATGCTTTTCCTATCAAAACTAAGTTATGTACTTCTCATTGTACCAGCCTTTAGGTGGTTCTGCTTTTTCAAGATTTTTTTTTTCACTCTGGCATTGTTTTCACCCTATATTCATTAATGATATTTCTTGATTGCTAGGTGCACCATATCCTTACATCTTTAATTTTGAATACCAGCAAACAAATATGATAAACACATGTTATCTCACAAAACCTTAGCAGTATCATGCTCAGGAGCTCATCAGTGACACAGCAAGGGATGTGCATCAGTTTCTACTTCTCATATCATGTATAATTTAATTTCTTATACAGTATTCATTGTGATGAGTCACGATTTTTATTGATTTTTTTAAACTCTTGAGTGACAACAGTTATGAAATATTTTCATATCCCATTCCCCGATCCTGCATTGGATGAGATATATAATGGGAGGACTCAAAACAGTCACACAAAGCCTAAATTTTAGTTCCACACACACAGATCTTTATTTTGGGTGTAAATGTTTACAGTTTATTTAAATACACAGATTAATCTGTTACACTACAGAAAGTTCTGTGATAGCATAATTTTCTGTTTTTTGTGACATTCACTAGTAGGAGTCTGAAATATAACATTCCCCAAGATTCACATTTATTCCAGCCTGCCTGAACATTGTTTATCTGGGACATAGGCACCTGCAGTGTTCCTAAATCCCAGCCAGCAGTTCAGTCTGTCTCCTTTCCAACATTCTGTGCCTTAACAAATACATTAGGTTCTTTCAGATTTTGGCTGAAAATCACTTGTTAGCTCAAATTTAGTCTGGAACTGAAGAAGTGCCTATTTGAGGAAAGGAAAACACCTGCCTTGTTCCATAGTGGATAAGTTCTACAGCCAGCTAGAAGCAACCTCACACATGCAGGCCCTGGTCCTCATGGGAGACTTCAACCACCCCAGTATCTGCTGGAGGGACAACGCAGCAGGGCACAGGAAATCTAGGAGTTTCCTGAAGAGAACTGGTGACAACTTCCTGACACAAGTGGTAGAGAAGCCAATGAGGAGAGGTGCTGTACTGGACCTCGTACTCACGAACAAGGAAGGGCTCGTTGGGGATGTGAAGGCTGAAGGCAACCTTGGCTGCAGTGACCATTAGATGCTGGGGTTCAGGATACCGAGAAGAGGGAGTAGGGCAAAAAGCAAGGCCACAAGTCTGGACTTCAGGAGAGAAGACTTTGGCCTCTTCAGGGATCTTCCTGAAAGAGTCCCATTGGATAAGGCCCTGGAGGGCAGGGGAGCCAAGAAAGGTAGTTGATATTCATGGATCACCTCCTCCAAGTTTAAGAGTGGTCCGTCCCACTGGACAGGACGTCAGGCAAAAATTCTAGGAGACCTGCATGGATGAACAAGGAGTTCCTGGCAAAACTCAAATGGAGGTATACAGAAGGTGGAAGCAGGGTCATGTGACCCAGGAGGAGTACAGAGTTGCTGTCCAGTGTTACAGGGATGGAGTTAGTGAAGCCAAAGCCCATCTGAAGTTGAATCTGTGGAAGGATGTCAAAGCAACAATAAAGGAATCTATGAGTACGTAAACAGAAAAGTGCTGACTAGGGAAAAACTGTACCTGCTGCTGAATGGGCAGCAGTCCTGGTGACACAGGACATGGAATACGCTGAGGTATTCAATTCCTCCTTCTTCTTAGTCTTTGCTAATAAGACCAGCCTTCAGAAATCCGAGGACCCAGAGACCAGGGGAGAAGTCTGGAGCTAGGAAGACTTACCCTTGGTGGAGGAGTGGATCAGATTACAGAATACTTAAACAAATTAGATTTACATAAGTCCATCCATAAGTCTGATGGGATGATGCATCCATGAGTGCTGAAGAAGATGACTGATGTACCTTTGAGGCTACTCTTGAATATCTGAATGATCATGGAGATTGGGAGAGGTGCCTGAAGAAAAAAGCAAATAACACTCCTATCCTCAAAAAAGGCAAGAAGGAGGATGCAGAGAACTACAGGCTGATCAGTGTTACTTCCATCCCTGGGGAGGTGATGGAACAAATAGTCCCGGAAACCATTTCCAGGCACATTAAGGACAAGAAGGGAGTAATCAGCATAGTTTCACCAAGGGGAAGTTATGCTTGACCAATCAGATAACCCTCTATGAAGAAATGACTGGCTTGTTAGATGAGGGGAGAGCAGTGGGTATTGTCTACCTGGATTTCAGTTAGGCCTTTGACACTGTCTCCTGTAAGAACCTCATAGAGAAGTGGATGACGTGTGGACTGGGTGAGCAGACAGTGAAGTGCGTTGAAAAAAGATAGCTATACCCTTCTTTCCCTAACCTCCTATAATGGGGGAGAACAAATTTTGCTCCATGAGAAAGAAGGTGTCTGACATTTCTTATTCATTCCTTATAGCCTTAGCAGGTCAGGTATCACCTCACATGATATCTTGGCAGTAAATGGAAGGAGGGAATTCAGAAGAAAAGGAGGGGGCCAGTGGTGGTACCTCTGCCCTGCAGGTAGGGATCTTCAGCTTCCCAGACAGACCATAGGCAAGGGACAGACCCACAGAGTATTGGGTTCATCTGGGAAACTATATTTCCACAAAATAAAATACAACTGGGGTACTGGTTCTCAGTTTTGGAAGGAAGTTGTGTAGAATGAATCCTGAGGAATCACATATCCGAGGTGTAATATGTCTGTTTTGGAAATTTCTCCTTAATGGAATGTGGAAGGAGAAGGTGGGCATTTGAAATGCTGTAAAAACCAGTAAGTTGTATCCCAGTTAAAAAGTACAAGAACTGTGGAATTTCCATGTATTGTTCACTTAGCTCTTTTAGTAACATCTGGATTATGTTTTTCATGAAGATTTTTATTTAATGGGGCAGCTAATCATCTTGGCAAGAGGCGAAATAGTACATTTAATTTCTGATTTAATGAGGTGAATGGAGATGAACTACACTTGTTGCCAGTTTGGGAGCATTTGTGTGACTTTTTTTAGGCATTTCTTTTTATTGAACAATAGGAACAAAAAAAAAACCTCAGCAGAGGCCACCAGTGTTACTGTGGGTTTATGAGTATTCCTTGGGATCTCTTTAGGCTCAGTCCTGCAGCAAAGATGATGGAGAGTGGCCTAGCAATGACTTCCGCCAGCTCCCTCAGCACCCGCGGGTGCATCCCATCAGGGCCTATGGATTTATGGACGTCCAGATTGCTTAATTGGTCCCTGACCCAGCCCTCATCTACCAAGACAGATTCCTCCTCTATCCTGACTTCTTCTGGGGCCTCAGGGGTCCGGGGCTCCTCAGGACAGCCTCCAGCAGTATAGACAGAGGCAAAGAAGGCATTCAGTAACTCCGCCTTCTTTTTATCCTCTGTCTCCAGGGCCCCCACCTCATTCATCAGTGGGCCTATATTGCCTCTAGTGTTGGTTTTACCTGCAATGTATTTGAAGAAGCCCTTTCTGTTGTCCTTGACCTCTCTTGCAAGGTTTAATTCCAAGGAGGCCTTAGCTTTCCTAGTTGCCTCCCTACATCCTCTGACAACAGACTTATATTCCTCCCAAGTGGCCAGCCCTTCCTTCCATGATCTGTACACCCTCTTCTTCCACTTGAGTTTCCCTGTTTAACCATGCAGGTCTCCTGTACCCATGTACAAATGGAGGAGACAAGGGGCAGCAGCTCCAGGTTGTACTGGGAGAGGTTTCATCTTGATATAAGAAAGAAATTATTTACAGTGAGACTCACTGTAAGGAATTTCTTTACAGTGAGACCAATCAATCACTGGAACAACCTCTCCAGGGACATGATGGAGTACCCATCATTGGTGGTTTTCAAGATGCAATTGGACAGGGTGCTAGAGAATCTTATCTAGGTTCCCTGTCCTACAGGAAGGTTGAACCAGATGACCTTTCGAGATCCCTTTCAACCTGGTCTGTTCTATGATGATGTGTTTTATTGTTCTCTTTGTTTTCTGTTATTTTATTTGACCTCATCCAAGTCAACATCTTAAGCAGAGTGAACCAAATTAAAAATGACTGTATTATCAAACTAGACATAGTATTTTCACAGTTATCTCAAATATATACACTTCCTTTCAGGATTTCCAGCATGATAAATGGCAGAGCTTCAGCGATTTCTTTCCTGAGGCTGAAATGAAGAAAAGAAACCCCCTTTTTTCTTTTCTAAAGCACTGGCTATTTGAGGGAACTGAAAATAGCATCATTAAAGATTGTAAAGGGAAACCTTGGTTTTGTATTTGCAGGTTTTAATTCTAAGATTAAGTTGACCTTCCTTGTGTAGCTTATGGCAACATACCATGCATAACATGAACTTTCACAGCCCTTACCCAAGGTGAAACAGATGGTGATGTTTAAAAAATACATTGTTAGACACTATTTTACATGTTGTTGCTTTTGATATTTTTGAAGTATCTGGAGGTTCAGATGCTGATCATCATGTATATTTACCTGAATTAGAAACATTATTTTGCATGTATGTATGGTTTGATTTATTCATTTATGCTAAAAAGATAAATCTGTATCTTCCCTCCCTCTCCCAGCAAACCATAAGGAGGTAAAAATATACTTTGTGTAAGTTGTAACTTTTAACTTAAATAGCTTTTGTTTACTAAATTCTTTTTTGTCTTTTTCATGACCAATCATTAACATAATATACAATAAACTTAAACTGGAAATGAGAATTGCAAAATTCAAAATTTTACACTGTTGCCAAAAAAAGAGAAAGAACTTTCTACATATGGATTGCTGCTAGCTAGATTTCATTCCAGTCTCAATGGAGAAAGTTACTGTGTTGATAATCTGAAAAATACTTCTATGTCAAGCAGTCAGAAAAGAAATCATGAAGCCAGAAGCAGATATCAGTTTCTATGTGCGGAATGCTTGGGCATTTTACATGAATCTTTGGATAGAAAGTAAACCAGAGTTTTAGTTTTCTCCCTTTCATCTTAGTGCCCTTGCGACAAAGTCAAGTCAGATTTCCTTTTTCTTGCTCTCCTTTGGTGCAGTGATCATTGCATTTCTGCCTTTGTCTCCAACATCAAAAGGAAAGTTGGCAAATCATCTGAATCAGTATAATGTGTGTTAGGGCTACTAGGGGTTGTTAGGTTTGCAGGTTCAACCAGTAGTGAAGCTGAGCATGTATCCCCGGGACACACGCATACGCAGAGGGCACCGACATGGCTGGTCACAGGGATTGCCAGAGAAGGTCACTAGTGCAGCACACGTGCAACATGCTCCAGGTTCACAAGCACATGCACATTCATGGATCCCCCGAGTACCAGCATGGTCCCTCTGCCTGTCCAGCACCTCGGCCTGGATCCCAGCCCCTCTTGCCTGCCCAACGGGTCCCCGACTCGCTGGCTGGTCCAGCTGGGTGCTTGCTGCAAACCCGCAGCGCTTGCACACTCGTCTCAGAGGCACCCCACACTCGCAGGTCCCCCCAAATACCAGCATGGACCCTCTGCCCATCTGGCGCCCCTGCGGAGACCTGAGGCCAGTGTGACATTTGCCAGTGAATACACAGGCACACCCCCCACACACTCCCTGGTTTGAGGAAATAGAGACACTTGCACTCCCCCAGCAGCAAGCACCAGGCACACGGGCTGTGAACCATGGTCCCACTGCAACCACCAGCTCTGAGCCCCTCACTCACCCCAGTTGCTCCAGAAGCTGATTTTTGGAACACACACCATTCGCAGTGGCTGGAGGATAAACACCCGCTGGCTCCAGTAGCTGATGCTGAAACCCCACTGCCTCCAGCAGCTGATGCTGAGACCCCACTCGCTCCAGTAGGTGACACCACAGGCCAGGGGTGCCCGCACCCCTGGTCTCACTCCAGTAACTGCCCCCAAATTTTACTCGCACTCACTCACGTCTCACCAGCAGCTGGCACTGAGTCCTTGCAGCACACACATATACACGGCATAGAGAATGAGATTACACAGAGAGTTAAGAAAAGATTTAGTAAGAAGACAGGACAGACTGCGGTGATCAGGGGCAAGCCTCAGCCAGACAAGCATCCTGGCGAGCTCTGATTAACATACAATCAGCCCTTTTTATACCCCTTTCTGCCTGTTCTCCTCCATGTTCCTCCCTGCTCCCCCTTCCCCTGCACATTGCCTCATCAGTTGGCACAGTCCCACCAACCCTCACCAACATGCAGGATCTCCAGGTTTGCATCCTCATCTGTTGCAAAGTCCCGGTTTGCCTGCAGTTTCTCGATAGCCCTTCAACTAGTGTGACTGACCAGGTTTGTTTCTGGTTATTGTTTGTTAACGCTAGACCGGGTTTTATGTCTCTGTGTGTTTTGTCTCCCTCCCTTTCCTTATCCCCCCAGCTGAAAAAAATAAACATTCTTACGCTCCACATACCCTTATCAGTTCATGCCACTGACCAGGTTTGCTCTTGTTTTGACCTCCCTTATCACATGTTGGTCAGGTCTTTACGGCTTCTTTGACCAGATGCTCTCAAAGAGGCAAACACTCTCCTTCCATGTACCCTGACAAGGGCATCCACGTGAGAGGGAGAATTTGTGTTCAAACTTTATCAAGTTGAAGATCTAGATTACAGTTGTCTTACTTTCTAGGAAAATGGTCTAAAAACTTGATGGTTAAGCAAAATTGTGTCGAACTTGCATCACTTTGTGGGAGATGTAGGTTGTTGCGGTAAAAAATGTGAATAATGGGTTCTTTCAGGCATTTAGGCAGGAGGAGGGTGTCATTTGATTTGACATTAGATTACTTCGGAGTGTAAGAGGGAAACAGCCAACTGTGTTCTTGGTTCAGGACACTTCTGACCTAGGATATGCGAATATCAAATGATGGCTATCCAGAAAACTGTCAGGGCAACTGAGGAAGTCTGTAAAGGAGTGTCTGAACCTGTAAGATTAGGCAGTGCTGGAAAATAAATAGAAAGACTCATTATGACTAAAATAGCTATTAGATCACATCAAAGTACATGTTTCTCTGAGGCTCCGTGCTTCTGGTGCTGTGCAGACACATAATAAGGAAAGTCTAAATCATAAAAAGTTCACAGTGTAAGTAAATGAGAAAGAGATGCAGAGCGCAAGCAGTAAAATTATTTCCTTTACGTCCCACAGGTCTTCAGTGGCAGATTAAAGAACAAAGTCAGTCTTTTTCTGAATTCCGATCTAGTGTCCATTACTTATATTTCATTACATATACAGTATTATTGTTATTCCATTCTACACCTCATATGCTTAATGAATGATGCAATATAGTATGAAATGCAGTAGAGGTTCCCTCTAGCGATATTGAGTCATCTACTTCTTTTGAAATGTTGCTGCATGCATATTAAACAGTGATGTTTTAATAGCAGCATAGTTTGGTGTTTTGCATGTCTTTGTGGTAGGATTTTTACTAATCTTTCCTGTCGAAGCTTGGATTATACCTGTCATGCTTCATGTAGATCAGCAAAGACATTCTTGTAGTGTTGCAGAATCCGTAAGCATTTCTTTGCATCTTTTGAACTGCATTGGTCTGTTTTTTTTTAGTTCTTTTGTTCTTCAGATTTTCTATTGAGCATGGAATTCCTTGAGTAAGCAAAGACTTTTGCCTAATACCCGGGGGTAGTAGGAAAATTCACATCATTGTGATTAACCATGAGAATTTCCAGTAACAGTTTGTGACTATGTCATAAGAAAAAAGATTTTACTTTGAACATGTTGATGTTAGTAGCTTGTAAAGATCAAGCTTCTTATCAAGTCGTCCTTTACATCCCAATACAGCATGCATCAGTGTTTCACTGCAGGGGAACCTGTAGTGTTGCCCAGTCCTGTCTCCTGCAAGACAGAAGATGTTCACCGTCTGAAACTGCAAAGATGTGGAAATTCAGAATATTTATGGTTAATGCAAAAGTGTATATAACAAAAGATTCTTAATCAGTGTATAAATAGCTAGACTGTAAGCTAAACTGTAATGTAGCTGACTGCTCTAGACTGTGGTAAGCTATTTGCATTGGACAAACAAGTGGAATATACTGTGACCGTGAAAATAATTAGCTGTTAGCTTGTTTTGGGTTTTATTTTTAATATGTAAGTGAATTGCTGAAGGTAAAATTTTATGGGGTTTTCATTGTAGAAATATGAAGGAGGAATAGAATCAGTTTTCAGTTACTGATAACATTTTGGGTGTTTGTGTTACAAAATATTATCCTTCTTTTGTTGTTAAGTTGTCATCAGCCATGAAATACCAGTAAGCTAGTATTGGAACTGAAATTAAAGTATATATGTGAATGAGTTCCAAAAAATACTCAAAGCGATGAATAATGTCCAGGCTGTGCTAGAGAGTCAAAATTGCATTGAGCCCTGTACCCTGTCTGTTTTCCTGTGTGCTTGGGAAAAGAATATGAGAAACAAAATTGTTTGCAGGTCCTTTCCATACTGTAGCCTCACACCATCTGACAAATGAGCCAAAGGCATCATCCAGAGACTTCCACTGGTGAATGTATTCTCCCTGATTTGTCTAACTGCTTTTGTAACTCATTTTTACTTTTGGTCTTCACAGAATCCTGTAGAAATGAGATATAATTATGAGCTGTATGAAAAACACTTGCTTCTGTTGGTTTAATTATGCTCCGTGGGGCACCTCAAGAGGAAGTATACCCTCATGTCTGTGTTAGAAGTTAGGAAGATTCATTCTCTGTTCATCTTCCTCATGGTTTTATACATCTTTGTTCATTCCCACCCTCCTCTCGTTTCTCTTTTCCAGATAGAAGAGTTCTGGTCTGTATAATAAGTAATGTCGAGGAGCTAGGCCATAATTACTCATTATTGCCTTCCTCTCTCCCTTTCCAGTCCTACTGTTTTCTTCTGGATGTGTGATGATTAGGGCCGTGTACAGTATTCAGTATTCGTAATACTTTGGGCCTAATAATTTATGCTGTGAAAGATGGTATTAGTTGTTTCTTTCTTTTTCTCTTTCGCAGTAATTCTTAATATTCCATGTTTGACAATTGCCAAGAAACTAGTCGACACTTCTGTCAAATTACTCACAATGATTCCAAGATTTCTTTCCTGACAGGTAATAGTTAATTTAAAGTCAGTCACAATCAGTGTGTTTATTTCCCTATATGCATGCATTTGCCACTTGGATAAACGCCATTAAGATTTTGAGATCATTCTGAAACTCTTTTGTACCAGTCATGGTTTTCTTTTTTGAGTGAGGTCCAGGGACCTGGACTATGCCATGGCACGTGTCTGTAGAGGCTGCAGCTACGTGCATTTGCAAGTTCATTGGCCTCAGAGGGGGTGCTTAGTCCCGCCAGTCTGGTGCAGGCACACCCTGCAGTAAGGGCAAACCCTCTGCCATAATGGGGCTGGAAGGAGGGGTGGAGAGAGCATTATCTTGGAGTCACGGGATGAAACCACCCCGAATCAAACTTTGAATGATTCAGACCATAAGAATAATTTTATTTTGAGGTGTTTTTATTTGACTTGCTTTTCTAGAGAGAAAGAATGATGCTTTGCATTTCCGGAAAAACAGTATCAACATTTTGTTTCATGAGGGAAAAGTGTAAGAGCATGACTAATGTATGCTGTACAGATGTACTGGTAATGTAAGATTCCTACCTATGTATTTATTGTCATCTCTCATTTACATTCAAGATTTCATCTTTGCTTTTTTACATCTACATAAATCTCTCGGTCATAATTCATTCTTTGTGCTATTATTTATTATATGTCATTTCTACATTTTTGTCTCATCTTCGCACCTGTTTGAATCCTGTCCAAATGCTGTCCTTTATGCATCCTTTCAGTGTGAATACTATCCTTTTGCCACACAGCTATATTACACTGTTTTTGTAGCTCCTTTCGACAGCAGCCTGCTTATTGGTTAGAAAATGTTACTTTTGTGTTCTTCTTCTCATGTAGGACATTAAGTTGTTTCTGTTAGTGGTTCTTCCTGTACGTTCCCACTAAAATTACCTCATGCCTTTGAAGAACATTTTAAACAAAGTACATGAAATAAAAGATCAGTCTCATAACAGAAATGAGACAATAGTGGCATCAAAAATATGTCCTTAATGCTTGCACAGTAAAAGACAAAATACGGCTTTGAAGCCGCACCAAGAGGACACAGGATACAGTGAGTCCTCCCATCTCCGCATGCCTTTGTTTGCAAAGGCGCTGCAGCTCCAGGGCATTGCTGACTCTGGAGCTGAATCTGTCCCTGTAGAACGGACCTAGCACAGTAATTCTGTATGCCAAGAAGTATCAGTGAACAGTATGTATTTAGGTAGTTCTCATCTCTCACAGAGATATCCCAGGTTAAATTCCCAACAGAATCAAAGTATATTACCATTCCAAAATCTGTATAAGAATGATGCTAAGAATATGAAATAATCTGCGTAAGAATAAAAGAATATTAAATACACACAAAGCTAGATTTTAAAAAGAACAAAGGGTTGGGTAGTTTGAGCCTGTAGACAAAAACATCAAAGAAATGTGCAGTTCATTCTCATCCTGTATAAGACAGTACGCAGAGGAATCAAACCTCTAAAATGTTTTAAATACATGTTTTGTTGTAGTGATAAATAAAGTCAACCCTAGAGTTAAGTAAGTTAGTTAAATACAGGAGAACAAAAATCCAAAATCAGCTAACCTGTTATTTATTGACAGTACTTGTTTCCTTTTAAAGATTACTGCATTGGCAAAGGTGATGAATCTCATCAGGAAGTATACGCACTTACCTCAAAACACAGGCTAGAGTTAGCACTGATGACAGCATTCATCTAAACTCAGTATATTTTTGCTGATTCTTGCATGACACATAAGCTCTATGAGCAAAGACAAAACTTTTCCATCTCTTTTCATTGTTAATTTTGTAGTTGTAACTATAGGTAGGATGAAAATACTGAAAAAAAAAAGATTTTTACTTTTGAAAGAAAACTGGACCTCATAGTACACCTGTGGCTGCTGTGGGATTATTGGGACTATGTGATTACATCATCTGGTCCTGACATATTAATGTGGATTTAGGATAGATGTTACTCTGCTATTTGTTAAGTATCAGTTCTTAGAAGAGGTTAACAACAAAATGCTGAATTAGCTGAAGTCAACTTTCTAGTGCAAATTTAAAGCTAAGAGTTTGTGCAACTCCGGAAAGTCTGCCCCTTCCCTTTTAAATTACATAGGCTCTATCTATCAATTAGAGGGCAGCTTATGTTTTCTACAATGATGTTATGATAGTCATGTTTATAGAAATTAGAATTGTTATTTGTGGTAGGATTATGTTTTAGTAGAACTGTTATTTTTGAAGCTGTATGTGAAACTTTTATATGCCTATTTCTGCACTTGAAATCTTATGTTCTTTTTTTGCCATTTTCTGTTCAAGGTTTACATGGCAGTATACATAAATTCTTTGTATCAGGTGGGTGCAATTATCAGGGCACAGTGAGGGCCAGCTTCTCCTTACTGCACTTAGACTTCAATGCTGCAAGTTTTTTTCCAAAGAGAAAATAGTGATTTTTCTGTCTTGCAAGCTTCTGCAAGTATCTCTTAAAAATGGAAGGAAAAAAAAATCTCATCTTGCGTGAAGAGGTGAGCTGTGTGCCCAAAATATTCCCGATGTAGGAATACACTTCAAAGAATGACTATTGTGTGAACTACATCTTAATTCTTGGAATCAGCATACATTTAAATCTGTAGAGTTGAAATCTGCATTAATTTCATATTGCTTTTCATCACTTATATAATTTATTGTACCTGTAAGTTTTTTTAAATCATTACAATTTCACATTTTATTTGTTGAAAGATGCTGCTCATGTATTTATAGGTTGCTTGAAGAATGGATCCGTAATTGGATCAGAAGAGAAACTGCAGTAACTGAAAGTTGATCAAAACTGAACAAAAAACCTGCAAGTTTGTTGATTCACTGTCACATTTTTCAGCCCATCTTACTGTTTTTGTAATTCCACAGTCCCAAAATTATCTTGTCGCACATAAGCCTTTCAACCGCCTGTATCTGCTGCTTTCAGCCACCCAGGCTGCAGCTGTTTCAGCAGGTGCCTTGTTGGGTGACCAGCAAGTGGATCATGGGGGTAGATGCTGAATGTGTAGAGCAGTAAAGCAATTACTGATATGCAGTCTTCCACCCTTTTGTGCAATGCGTAAACATGAGATTGTGCAAAAAGAAAGCAAGTGACATTTGCTTATTCCAGTCAGTTCTTGGGGTACCTTTGAATGGACACAGGGTCCTTTAAAATTCAGGGAAAAGGTAAGGATAGCAAAACATGAGAGCAGATCAGTGTCAACCGGAGCAGTTAGAGTCAATAAGATTTTTAGAAGAATATCAAGGGAAAATGAAGGACTTCAGAGAAAGTAAGCTTATTAATAAATGAGAAGGTAGATTAAATTAATGATTAATGACTCTAAGTAACCAAGTGCCTAACTGATTTTAAAAAAAATCAATCTTGGGGGAAAAAAAAAAAAGAAAAAGGAAAGTCGTGAGCAAACAGAAGTGGGTTGGCACACGGGGATCTACTCTAAGTCTCAGGCGAGACACAGTTGTACAATCCTGGGTGAAAAGCAGGTATTGAATCAGGAGGCTGAGGTCCGCAGTCTGGCCTTGGCTTACTTTTTGTTCTCAGATCACACCCACGCGGTTTATCTGCCAGCGGCACACTGTTTCAGCTACACTGGTTTGCACGCTGCCCAGCGAGCAGTGACAGCTGATAAGGAATCGCTGCCTCCGCGGCGGCCGACTGTTCGATACCTGGGTTTGGTTGATCAGGCGAATGCCTTACACTGCTTTTCTCCCTTACAGCCTGCATTGTGGTCTGGCCCTTAGCAAATACGAGGGGTAAGTGGCAGTTGGACTTAAACCAAGTCAGGCAAAAAGAAATTTGCGAATAGTAGAAATATGAATGGACCCAGTGAATATGAACACAATTTATTACAGCTGTAATTTATTCTGAACAAATAAAAAAAAAGCTGTGAAGGCACTGGAGGATTAAGACAGAAAGCTAGGGTGGCATCGATCTTCAAAAAGAGAAGGGGGTGGGAGGGAAATGATCCTCATAAATCCTGTTCTGTCAGTCTAAATTAAATCTTTAAGGGTGAGAAGAATACCCTTAGAAACAAATAGTAAAGAGTAGTAGGCAGCTAGTTTAGAAAAAAAACCATGTGCGCTAAGTGGAATGATATTTTAGGTAATGAATCACATTCCCGGAATGTTGTTATTGTCAGTGATTAAAGAAGAAAAGCATGAAGGGGGGAATAGATGTAATGTACGTGGAGTCCTTTTCGCTCTCGGATGGCAATTTGTGGTATTGGTATTCAGAGCCCATAGCAGTCAGTAACGAAATAACCAGAAGGCATATCTCACCCTGTATTCACTCAAAGCATTTCTTTTTAATACAAGTTAGTTTTGCATTCGTGTATGTATATATACTTATAATATATCTACATATAGGTTAGCACTGTATATTTGCAATATTTGTCTTTTGCCCTCTGCATGTCTATGTGCTTGTATTTATGGGTTTTTTTTCCTCAAAACATTTCTCAGACTGTGCAGTTTGAATGGGAAAGTTAGACTAATAATGATAATAAGAGGTAATAAATAACCTATTCATCTAGTAAGGAGGAACACAGGATAAGACAAATGAGATTGTTTTAAATCAACTTTTATTTTACGTATTTAATAATATTTAGGTTTAGAGTGTGCTAGGATATAAACAATGCAATGGGACTGAGAGAAGTTAGTTTGGAAAGAAAAAGAGGAAAAAAAACCAAAACCAAAAGAAAATCTCAAACACAGACAAGAGTGAGAACAGTTTTATTGGAATTGGCATAGGAACTGTGCCTCTCCTTCAACATTAACTGCTCTACAGTTATGTCACATGGCTTGGTGCTTTAAAAAGCTTAAACCTACATTTGTTTCTATAATATTTAAATTAATCTTGAAAAATATTGACATGGATACCACTTTTCTAGCAAATAATACTGAAGGACATGTCTTTGCAGATTTCATTAATATTGAGGAATATTTCTAGGAATGGTAAATACCTAGGAAATTCAAGTATCTGTCTGAATTTTCCAGAAATGCTTACAGTGCCAAGTGTTACAAGAATACACTGCTAGTTTTCTAGTTAAGGCAGCCAAGCATATGACACACTGGGGAAACCAGTAGCTGCAGTAACTAGCTAGTCACTTAAGGATCAGTCCTACAGTGTGACTAATAGGGTTTTTCTTTCTGTTTCATCTTCGAATAGCAAAGGCAAAAGTAGAAATTTAATTGTTTCCTCTTTAACAGATTCCAGTTACTCCCTTCTTTGCTTTCCGTGGGAAGTGCTGTGATAACCAAGAGCAGTGCACATGCTGATGAAGCTAACAGTATTACAGGCTTAACCTCACTTCCAAGTACAACATGATATACTTGCTACATACACTATTATACATATGTATCAAATGACTGAAAAGCCTTCAAGCACTTGGTTCTTGTTACCTTTCTTGATTACTATCAGGTTGCTGCATCTGTAGTTCCTTCTGAATTTTACTCGTGGGCTTAGGGTCATTACCTTAAGATAACATGTCTTCAAAGTAATTTAAAAATCAAAATAGACAGCGAGCATCAGAAATTAAAATAAATAGCCTTTATGTTTAATGTACTTAAAATATTTTTTTCTTTAAACTGCTGCAGTTAGATAATTAGCTATTAAAAAAGCACAATGAAGTAACTAGAGAAGGAATATGTCAGTTCGTTTCCATACTGAAAATTGCTTTTAAACATTCTCCTGGAGAAACTGGCTGCTCATGGCTTGGATGCGTGTACGCTTCACTGGGTAAAAACCGTCTGGATGGCCAGGCCCAGAGAGTTGTCGTGAATGGAGTTAAATCCAACCGGCGGCCAGTCACGATTGTTTCTCCCCAGGGCTCAGTACTTGGGCCGGATCTCTTTAACATCATTATCAATGATCTGGACTAGGGAATTGAGTGCACTCTCAGTAAGTTCACAGATGACACCAAGTTGTGTGGGAGTGTCAATCTGCTTGAGGGTAGGAAGGTTCTGCAGAGGGATCTCGACAGATTGGATCGATGGGTCAAGGCCAACTGTATGAGGTTCATCAAGGTAAGTGTTGGGTCCTGCACTTGGGTCACAACAACCCCATGCACCGCTACAGGCTTGGGAAAGAGTGGCTGGAAAGATGCCCAGTGGAAGAGGACCTGGGGGTGTTGATTGATGGCCATCTGAATATGAGCCAGCAGTATGCCCAGGTGGCCAAGAAGGCCAGCAGCATCCTGGCTTCTATCAGAAGTAGTGTGGCCAGCAGGACTAGGGAAGTGATCGTGCCCCTGTGCACGGCACTGGTGAGGCCGCACCTCGAATACTGTGTTCAGTTTTGGGCCCCTCACTACAAAAAAGACATTGAGGTGCTGGAGCGAGTCCACAGAATCACAGAATCACTGAATCACAGAATGTTAGGGATTGTAAGGGACCTCGAAAGATCATCTAGTCCAATCCCCCTGCCGGAGCAGGACTACCTAGACCATATCACACAGGAACGCGTCCAGGCGGGCCTTGAAGGTCTCCAGAGAAGGAGACTCCACAACCTCTCTGGGCAGCCTTTTCCAGTGTTCAGTTACCCTCACTGTAAAGAAGTTTTTCCTCATATTTATGTGGAACCTCCTGTGTTCCAGCTTGCACCCATTGCCCCTTGTCCTGTCAAGGGATGTCACTGAGAAGAGCCTGGCTCCATCCTCATGACACTTACCCTTTCCATATTTATAAACATTAATGAGGTCACCCCTCAGTCTCCTCTTCTCCAGGCTAGAGACCCAGCTCCTTCAGCCTCTCCTCATAAGGGAGATGTTCCACCCCCTTAATCATCTTTGTGGCTCTGCGCTGGACTCTCTCTAGCAGTTCCCTGTCCTTCTTGAACTGAGTGGCCCAGAACTGGACCCAATATTCCAGATGCGGCCTCACCAGGGCAGAGTAGAGGGGGAGGAGAACCTCTCTCGACCTGCTGACCACACCCCTTCTAATGCACCCCAGGATGTCATTGGCCTTCTTGGCCACAAGGGCACACTGCTGGCTCATGGTCATCCTGCTGTCCACTAGGACCCCCAGGTCCCTTTCCCCTATGCTGCTCTCCAACAGGTCTGTCCCCAACTTGTATTGAGTCCAGAGAAGGGCAACAAAGCTGGTGAAGGGTCTGGAGAACAAATGCTATGAGGAGCAGCTGAGGGAACTGGGGTTGTTTAGTCTGGAGAAAAGGAGGCTGAGGGAAGACCGTATCGCTGTCTACAAGTACCTGGAAAGAGGTTGTAGCGAGGCAGGTGTTGGTCTCTTCTCCCAGGTAACAAGTGATAGGACAAGAGGAAACGGCCTCAAGTTGTGCCAGGGGAGGTTTAGATTGGATATCAGGAAAAATTTCTTCACGGAAAAGGGTATCAAACATTGGAAGAGGCTGCCCAGGGAAGTGGTTGAGTCACTATCCCTGGGGGTATTTAAAAGACGAGTAGATGTGGTGCTTAGGGGCATGGTTTAGTGGTGGACTTGGCAGTGTTAGGTTAATGGTTGGACTCGATGATCTTAAAGGTCTTTTCCAAACTAAATGATTCTATGATTAATTTTTTTTTTTTAGGTAAAAAATACGTAAAACCCAGTCATCCCTGAAAACAAGCATCCTGGGATACCAGGATGAAGAATAGATTGTGCAGATATTCTACAAACAGCAGTCTGGCCACTGAAAAGTAGTATTATGGACATAAACACTAATGGATTAAAACTTTTGCAAGGCCTATGGTATTAAGTTGTTGTACCAAGTGCCTTCTAGGAAAAAAGAAGACACTTTTTCCTAGAAGTGACTTTAAAGACATTATTTTACATTAACATAACTGGAACCAGACTCTGGTCCTTTATCTTTTATTAGTATTTCTTTTGTTTCTGCTGCCAATGTTCTCGTCTAGATGTTTTTGTACAAACGGCCTCTGCATTCTGGGGGACATAAGAGATACCACATTGCCCCCTTTTTGCCTTTTCAAATGCCATAGCATCTAATTAAATGTATGTTGTCATCAGGTGTGTCATCAGTTTACAAAGGGGAGCAATTTGATCCCACAAAATGAACTCTGATTTAGTAAAGAATGCTGTATTTCCCTCAAAATAATTCTGAATGAAGTTATCTTATGTAACAATTTAAAATAAATATAGTGTATAGTATATGTAAATATGTAGTGTATAGGTATATTTATTATTTGTAAAGATAGTATTTATTTAGAATAAATACTCTCTTTAAAATGGAAATGGATAGTGTCTATAGATAGTTTTTTGAAACTTAATATTTCTCTGAAATTAAAACTTCACTCTGCGTATCAACCATGCAAATCCTGGTTTCTGCTTATCGTAACGTGTATAGCATGCATATGCTGTATGTGTAGACCAAAAAGATACATAGCTTACACATGCGAATATTATTAGTAACACCTAATAGGGCGAATAAACAAAGAATATTAATTGTAATAGGACATAAGTACATCATAATTTCACCGTCTTCATAAAGCCAGTGGTTTCACTGTAACTGAGAACATTTTCCAAGTAATTAATTTTTTACACCAAAGTTTTGTCTTAAATATCCTAAGTCCATTTTCCTTTATTGATTGACTTTACATAGCTAAAAATCCATTAACTCCATTCAGGAGAACACATAAAGTCTACAAGGACTTCAGTGAGAACTCAAAAAAGAAGCATAGAACTAAGTATTTTACATATTTAGATTATATACTGCACAATATTTAGGCAATGAACTGTATCTAATGTATATTTAATGTTGCTTAGCATGATGAGACTCTTATTCTGATTGGGATGAATGACTGCTGTTGTAATAAAATAAAAGATTTACTTATGTAGTACAAAACTACCACTGAGAGAAATTTTGAATGAGAAGGATAAACTATGTTTCATCTTGAATCGTAATATTGAAGAATAAAATAAATTGATATAGCAGAGGTAACAATCCAATTTTTTTTTCAACTTGTGCTTCAGTGATCTTATCATTAAATCATAGTTGTCAAGGCTTGAAGTTTGTATTTTTTTAATAACTTCTAGCATGTTGCTGTTAACAAATTAAAAAATTTCAGGTATGTCAAATACATCCCTTTTCATTTATGTAGTAAGTAAGCTGATTCTTAGTGGAGCTACATAAGTGATGTTTTTTTCTAAAATAGACCAGAGAAACTAATAAAAGTTTTGGATTAATGGCTTTGAATAATTTCTGTGTGAAAGCAAAAATCTCATATTATAATAATGTTACTGAGTTTATTATAAAGCTATTAAACTTCATTAACTTACTACAGGTGGTTCCTTAGAGCTGCTGTATGTAAAAACATCATTAAGTCAGTAGCTCTGTTTTATTGGCTGCATGTTACTGGAATTTAAAATAAAAAATTGAAGAACCTCTTCTTTATCACTTTAATTTCTGTTTATATGTCGCTTTGCTAAAATCTGTTTTCTACAGGGTTTTTTTAATGATTCAGATATGAGGCAAGAGGACACTATAATTTCGCTGTAACGTTACAGTCAACATCAGAAGACAAATCTTTAGAAATCAAGTTGTGAAAATTGACATGATGAGTTATACTACTCAGTGAAAGATAATGTATTTTCAATATATGATTTTATAACTGAGCTTCACCTGTAGAGATTACTCTGTAGACAATAAACCAATTTTATTTGCCTTGGTAATTCAAGAAGTGAACAATTCTGAGTTTATGCATGATACATGTGCTGTATAAATTTTGTGTGATCTCAGTTTTTGATAGACACTTCATAAAATACAGAAATTCAAGGGACCCATTTGTGCACTGAAGGATAAACTAGGCTCTCTTTTACTTGCTTAAACATCTGATTCTTTCTAGATCTAACACCAACTTAATTTTTTTATGAGAAAATCTGTGTTGGCCAGAGTGACGAGAAGATGTAAAAACCACTGCAAGCTAAAGCAGAATGAAAATAATTTCATTTTCTGAAGTAAAATCATTATTTTAAATTTTGTTTTTTCAGTGTATAATTTAGGTTGCTATAGCCTTTTTGGTAGCAGCTTGAAAGAGTGCAAATAAATGCAGAGAGATATAGGTGAACATAAGGGAGCACTTGTATGTATATATATTTTGAATTTTGTCCCAGCTCTATATTAGAGAGAGTTCACATTCTAAATCTGAAGCACCAGCTGAGTAATATGTAACACCTGAGAGACGAATACACAGTGAATATATGTTGAAGAAAAAGGGCTGCAACAATAGGAAAGACAAACAGCTGAAGATAACACAACCTAAACAACAGAAGTACTTAAACTTTTTTATGAAAAGATAGCTACCAAGTGGACTTGAGGAGTATATTCACATGCAGAAGCAAAGAATCTGATCCTATGCATTAATTTTGCATCTTTTAAGCTCCTAATCATGCAATCAGCTCATGCAAAGAACTCCACTAAGTTCATGATATTGCTCAAGAGTTTTCAGGATCGGGACCCTAATCAGCATTTTCCTGCTTTCTCACTCTTGCAGCATGTGTGCAGCTCATTGGTGTTTTGACTGAGTCAACAAAAGAATGGTAACACCAATGAATCAAAGGAAATTGTTCTCGTTAGAATGTGCAGCTAGAGAAGTACTGCTTTCCAGAACAAATATCATCCTCAAGAAATATTCTCATTAAAATAAATTGCCCTTTGTGGCATAATAAAATTTGTGTAAAGAGAAACATCTGGCAGAATCATATAACGTACTGTAGTGTAACGTTTGGAATGAATTAATTTATTTTATTGTCATAAACTGCTTTTTGGGCTTCTCCACATTTTATCCAGATTTAAATGTATCAGTGTGTTGCTTTATGTCGTTTTATCATACTCAGCTTGTATTTCCTTTAAAGTAATTTTATTCTGCACATAACAAACCCTGGAAGATGCGTTATGTTGGAATTAAAGAAAGTTCGGGCAAGGTTTGTAGACCTTATTTTGTGTGCAGTAGCACGTTTCATCACTAAGCGTGTTACAAGGCTTCCAACATGTGGAGGCACTAAAGTGCACGCGTCCCAGCGTTGAGAAGAAAGTTTGCCTTACAGTAAGCGATAGGAAAAATTATGTTCAGGAACGTAATCTAGAATTTCTCCATTTTACCCTTTATGTTTATAATATATGTAGTCCCCACTCCTTTTACAGTCAATGGCAAAAATGAGGCATATTCCAGACTTACTCCACTGGAACTGCATTGGATGCCACTGTAAAAAAAAATCTGGAATTGGTACCTGAAGTACACGTCTACACTGCAGTTGTCTATCTTTGCTTAGATTAAGTGCACCATGAGTGGTATATTTTGAATTTGATGAAGAGATCAGATAAAGAAGTGACTATGATTTTTAACGTTGTGAAATGTGCTCAGAAAGGTCACAGATTTTTCGTCAAGTGCCTACAGTTGCTGGCCACTTAAAAATATTTAGTTCCTCCAGATTTTAAAGATACCAGAACATATGCTGAGGAGAGATCTGAAATGTTTATGCACAACAATAATATGGAATGTAAATAATGTAGAATAATACAGATGCCGAAGAGATGCCAGATTAACTGATTTATTTTTTTACCTAATCTTCTCAGTGTTTCAAACCTGAGCCTGCAATCATCAGTCTAGCCACTTCAGAAGCAAGGAAGTAGGACATATGTTGCTTATCTGTCTCTGCTATGTGAGCCAATGATTTTGTGAATTAAGCACTTGTTCATGATACTAGGTATTGAGAGAAAAAAATGCTCTTTATTTAAAAGAAGGAATGATGGGTTGAGACAGTAGAGAGAAATCCAGAAAGATTTAAATTCAAAATAATCTAGAAAGCCAAACAGAGCAACGCTTTCTGGACCCCTCTGCCCTGTCAATACCCAGGGACAAGAAATGTTAGCTACATCTATTAAACAGAGGTAAAGGGGAATTATTCAGAGCAAAAACCCTGCACGCTAATAGTCTCAGTAAGAAAAATACATTATGCATAGTGAAGCCTTTCACACAAGGACAGTATTTATAACATGTAAATGAAGAGTTGACATAACCAGCATACAAAGACATTCCTCAACACAAAATTAATTTCAGTTCTGTATATCCTTGAATATGATTTTTAGTCTCTTACCTTTTTTTTCCTAGAGCAACCTGTTTTGAAACTGAAACCACTGCTCAAAATATATGAACATAATTAAGATGCACAAAAACATTTTCATAACTACATTTTATAAAAGTTCACGTGCTCATCATATTGATGCTGTTTTAATTCAGTTAATAAAGTGTTAATAAGCCGTGTTTCCTCTGAGTGTATGTGCAGTCATATGTTCAGATGTTGTAGAAGTTATACTTATTACAAAGCTATTTTTTGAGAGGAAGGAAAAGGAGTAAAATAATAATATTACATTATATGAAGTAGAACTCTTCATCTATTGTGTTTTCTAACAATCAAAGTCAGATCAGATGCCCCACCATTTACCTTCTCAATTAAATTGGTCATCTGTTTTCCTTTCAAGTATGTTAGAAAAAAAAATCCCTTCCTTGTGAACCAATCTTCAAGAACCATAGAAGTTTCTCATCATTCAGAAGATTCATATAATAAAACATTCTTCAAAGTAATCATACATGCCCAGATTCTAAATTGCTTTTCATCCGATAGATGCCTTTCATTTGCCGCAGCTAGCAAAGAAGGAAGCGAATGTATATTTTCTCATAGTTGCTGTCTATCAGGCTGCTCTGGGCTCTTCAGCCAGCCATGCAAGAAAGTGAATAAGCATAATGTTGATAAAGCAGCTGTGATACAAGAATTTAAGGGTAAAAGAACCTCCATTAAACAACTGGTATAGTGAAGACATACTTGCAATTATAATGTCATAATGTCATTCAAGGACATGCCACTAGATTAAATCCTAATATATGTATATATATATTTTCTTTGTTTTCCTCTCTTTTTTTTTTGGTGAGCATAAAAATTAGTTTAATGCATGAAATTTTGTGCATTTTGCACTTAAAAACTATTTTAAGTATATTCTTGGAAGAAAATTTAGTCTTCTGACTATTCTGCAACATGATATGTACATATGACTTATTCAGTGTATACAGAAGATAACAGCAGTTTTGACGTCTGGGCCAAAGTCCATTTAAGTCAGCAGAAAGAATTCCATTAACTTGAATGGGCTTCAGGGCCAGAGCCCTCTCCACGTATGTTTGTAATCTGACTAGCTAGCCTATACAAACCCTATTCAAATCATTCTTCTTAGGAACATGAGTAATTTCTCTAGGAATTGTGTAAGGTTTTTTTTTCAATTCATGATAATTTGACCTTAATCCTTCCGGTAATCATGCCGTTCCCCATTTTAGATGACCTAAGGAGCATTTTGAAGTAACTGAAGTAGTGTGAATACTTTATTATTAGTGTCTTTGGTAATTGTAAATGCTTCTAGCAGTATATGGCTTTATGTTCAAGCATATTATGTCCAGTAATAGAATTACATGTGAGTCTGAAAAAGTTTGAGGTAAAAACAGATAACTGCTTTTTCAGTAACTGAGTTATTTTAAAGCTAATTTTTTCATGCTTTGAATATTACTTCTGAAGCAAATTGAAGTATTAGAGACATTTAAAAAGTAAGGTAATGATGTTCTTAATCATTTGTTGGATTATTTTTACTGTTACTATATTTGTTATGTCTTGGCATCAAGAACACGACTGCACGACACACAGAAATGAGGAACAGAGAATATGTATTTAAAGGATCTTTTAATATGAAAAAAAATCCACGTATGATACTGAAAATGCTATCTGAAAACAGCACCTATCCTTTATGATTTACCTGTTGTAGAGAAGTTCTAGAAATACAATTTTGTGAATTCAAGATATTTCTTTTAAAATGCCTGATATAGAGCAGTAATTTCATATGAGACATTGTATTATCTTGGGTTTTTAAAGTACATGGTAAGTAATAAATAGAATATGTCTAGTAAAGTGTTTTAACTAAATATTGCAGTGGGCTTTCAGAAACAATTCTGATAACTGCTTTGGCATTTTCTGGCAAGAGCAAGAAACAGGTGTGGAAGTGTAGAAATCTGGCTTTACAAAGTGGTTGCCAACCGTTGATTAACCATGTACACGACTGATTCTGCAAAGCACAGCAGAGCAGTACTTCCAAATGACAGTAGTAAAACAAACAGCATAATGTTATTAGTTAATGAGAGGAATTTCAATCCAGTATTGTAATAACAAATACACAAGGGAGCACTGGCAGCTGCCGTTGGAATGCAAACCAGAACAGCTTCCGAAGCACGATCTACATACCATCATTGGCTTTTCTGGGCAATGTGCAGAAGTTGTGTTACACTCTTACAGTCTTTCAGGGATTCATTTATTGGCTGTGTGAGTGAAAATGACCTGTATTAATATGACAAAGAGTAGTAGTAGTAAAGTTTTATGAATCGGCTTCTGTAATATGAATTGTAGGTATCCAAGTCTGAAGACAGTCACTTGTTTGTGCAAGATTGGCCTCCATATTTAATCAAGACCTAGGAACCACTTGTAGGCATGCAATTATAGGTAATAACCAGACTAAGTTCACATAAAAATAGGAACATAATAATACATTTAGCTTAAGAAAAAAATGTGAACCTTGACCATGTACTCAGACCACAAGAATCTTAGCAATACTTAATTTTTATGACAACAAAAATATACCTATTTAATTCTAGCATGAATTAATCTGGTTTTAGGCACATAGCTTAACTACTAATGTACATGAATGGTTCTGAATAACGTTTTTTAAAGTGGTTTTATAGTGCAAAGAGCTGGGATTCAGCTCATCTAATTATCGATGTTTTCAGTCTAGGTTTCTACAGATGGGGTAATAATTTTTATAGTTGGAGAGAGAAATGGACATCTACAGGTCGTGACTGATCTATTCTGTATTAGTTGTACATTTTAGAGTGGGAGGATTCATACAGGAGTATATTTCAGTATATTTCTCTTCATAAAGAGAGGCTATACAGCTAACCCATATCTTGATGTTTACATTGAAGATATTAGGGGAGAGAAATATTCCTTATAAGTTAAAAGTTCAGCACAGAAGCTTTTGAAATGGAGGCATCCCTCCAAGAGTGAAATTCAGAGTCCTGTGTGAGGTAAAGCTGCCATATTCCCTATTATAAAAAGAAAAGGTGAAAAAAAAAGGAGGGATGTGGAAGGGAGGTAAAAGCATGCACAGTAGTTTTATGCCAGCTTGAGGAGGAGCTGTGTGTGTTTGTGATCCCTTTCCATACCAAGGTCCTGCTTATAGATGGTTAGAGGGAGGAGGAAGTTTTTAACACTCCTTATTCTCCTGATCCAAAGCCTTTTACATGCTAAATCGGAATTCTTCTGCCCAGAATTGAATTATCACCACAGCTGCTCTAGAGCCTTGAAGACTTCTCAATGCAGAGGTTCACTAAGTCTCATTAAGTCTTGTCTTGTTAGCTCTGAAGCCTGGCTTTCTCTAAAGCAAAGCCCCACAACTCTTCCGAATCCCCTCTCTCTCAGATCACCCCATATTCCATCCTGAGATGCCAGCTCTGCCTAAAGTTTCCCAAACCTTACCCATACCAAGTCCCTCAGTATGTTCTGTCCTGAGACCTTATCTCACTTTCTTGTGAGTCCTCTAATACGTCACAGGGCATCCCCGTTCCTCCAAGTCCATGCCCTGCCTGTGCTGATTGCTCACCCCAGGACCATCAGCAGGGCTGCTCAGCTCCTCCTGACCCTTGTGCTGCCGGCATCCATGTCTCAGCCCCCATGTGCCACTGACAGCTGCTGTAGTCCCCCATTGGTGCAGCCATTGGGAAAAATCATCCCTAGATTTGGTTCTTCCAGATGAAGTTTTGGGGCAGGTAAGGAATACAGAACCATTAGGGAGAGCAAAACATCTGGGTGACCCATGGTCCCAATCAGCCCCATAATTATCTTCACATGATAAGTGATATGAATAAGAGAGAGGAGCACCAAACATTAACATTCAAAAATCCTTTCTCATTTCTTTGCTCAAATGTTACTCACAGTCACTTGACTGAGATTCTTGTTGTACCTTAAAATAATAAAAACTTCATTGCCACCTAACACAAGCCTTTAAACAAGAAACACAAGTCTTTTAACAAGAGCCTGTGAATTGGTATCTTTCAGACAGGAATTGTTTCATACTTTTTTTTTTTTATTTGTAACACTTCTTAACACTTCAGCAGGAGGAGCAACAAAGGTCCCTTGCAACTTCTTGAGATCTCATTCCATTACAGAAAACTGTTTTTCAGTATTTTGGTAGGGGGAGCAGTTTCACTGGAAAATGCTGATCCAGTGGCAGTTTACACATTCCACAGGCACGTATTGTTTGAAGAAAAGCTTTCGACATAAAACCCAGCAAATGTCTTTCTTGAGTTAACCTGTTTCTGGTCTCATTTTCTACAAGCCTCCTGCAGTCTCTAGGGACTTTGACCTTTGGATCTTGTAACTAATTTGCTCCCTCTTTAGTATTGACCTGTCTTCCAAGCTCCTCACTGTCCTTTGATTATCCATGCTGAACAGTTCATTTATCAGATGTCCTGGCTATCAGGCTGCTGAGCTCAGGTACACTCTTGGTTCTCTGTTTGCTGGGCCATTTGCTAGCCCACCTGTCAACCTCAGCTTCTCATCTCCCTTGACTTTGCAACCAATAGCCAGCATTTCCTCCTAGCATTTCCTTCCCATCTCTCCATGATCTTGTGGATCACCAGACTGCGCTCCTGGTTTGTCATGAGGGTACTGAGTACCCCAACCAGCTCAAGAAGTCAGAAAACTGTAAATTCTGGGAAAACAAAGGCACCATTATGTTTTCAAGGTAGAATCTCTCAAAATTTTGTAGATTACAGAAAACAACAGGCAAAACTAGACAGCTTTTGTCTAGCTTGTTTTTTAAAATCTCACTGATGGATCCTCTGTATGCTCATAAGGCAATCTGTTCCAGACCGTAGCTATCACTTCTAGTAAGCTTTTCTTTATGTCTAAATTAATCTCCCTTTTCACAGTTCAAGCTTATTATTACTTGTACTACCCGCAACGGACATGAAAAATGGTTTATTCTGTACCTCTCTGCAGTTACCTTTTATCATGTCTTTCCTTAGTTTTAGGCTGGATTCCACTTATATTACTTACATTTTTCATTACAAGTCATGTTTAAATCATCATCTCTGATATTTTTGTTGTTGTGCCCTTTATTCCTTCTAGACAATCCACATACTTTTGGAATTCTGGTACCAAAATAAAATACAGTATTCCAGGGAAAAGTGTCTTAAAGCCAGCTACAGCAGAAAGATTATTTACGTATTTTGTAGGCTATGCTCTCTTTTTTTATACACCAATAGCATAGTCTTTTCCTTTCCCACATGGCACAGAAGACTCATGTTCAGCTTGGTATCCGCTAAAGCCCCCAGATGTTTTCTTTCCAGCAGGCAGTTATTCTAGAGCCTGGATTTGTGCCATTGACTACTTCTGCCTGAGTGTGGTATTTTTCACTTCTCTTGGGGAAATTCATCCTGTTTTTGCAGAACAAGTATCCAGTATGTGGTGGTCATTTTGAATTTTAGTTCTGTCAGCATGAATGCTTACAGCTATCTCCAGCTTGGCAACACCTTCAGATTTCATAATTTCATATTTCTTAAAACTTTTATTTTGTCATACTGCTCGTTAAGTAAAACATTTATTGGGCCAACAGTAGGAATCTCAAATCAGTATATTCTTGTTTAGCAGGGAACCATTGACATCTGTCTGAATATAGTTTTCCAGCTGGTTTTGCATATAAGAGTAACTTAATTTAAACCATTTTTAGTCAGCTTATGAGAGCATTATGTTAGTATCAGAAGCTTCACTAAAGCTTTTTTTCCCTGCTAAACAGGTAAAATTTGTTTTATTCTCTCTTACACCACCACCTCCCCCAAACCTATACTCCCCCCCATTGTAGAAATTGTTTTTGAAAAATTGTTTTGGCTCTTAGTCATCGTACCTTCTGCTGAGGCTGGAAGTCTTTTTGTTTGCTAATATATTCCAGTATTTTTCTAGAAATGGAAAGTAATCTGACTGACAGATAGCTTTCCAGGTCTTTTTGCTTTCCTTTTTTTAAGGATACATAGGTAACTTGTTTGATTTTTTTCCAGTCTTCCAGAATCCCATTCATCATCCATGAGTTTTTAAAGTGTTTCTGAAATTGCTTCAGCAAGTTCTCTATAGTCCCTGCATTTTGTCATGTCGGGATGATTTAAAGCCAACTGACTTAACGTTTGTGTTCTCTAACCTATTTCCTTTTTTCTATCTTAAATGCTTTGTTGTTTGTGTTAATTACGTTGTTATCAGCCTGATTGCATCTAACCTGTTTAGTGAAGACTGAAGCACTAAACGCATTAAACATTTAGGTTTTTGTTAGTGCCATGACTTGATAGCTTTTTTCCCTGTTGAGTAGTGGACCAGCTTTTTTCTTTGTCTTCCTCTTGCAGCTAATGGACTTATTGATCTTTTTCTTTGTTTATCTTGCATGTTCCTTGCTAGTTGTTTCATATTTTGTGCCTTCATTTTTCTCTCTGTGTCTTTCCATGTTCCTGGTAGTTCTGTTATTATTTTGTTCTTCATTTCTCATGTTAGTGATTCAAATAGTACTCATTTTCTGTACATATTCTTCTGGTGTCTGAAGTAATGACTTCGTGATTTTACAAAGTTGGTCTCGCACAGTTTCCACCTTTCTTCTGTGCTAGATAATTTACAGTCACATTTTAAATAGAATTACTTTAAGGAAGTTCTTCATTGAATTTTTTTTCCCAGGGGATCTTACTTGTCATTTCTGAATTTCTTTCTCCTTCCCATCCTAAGAATTGAAAATGCTATGATTCCATGAACACTCACCTAAATCTCTTACCATCTGTCTTCTTTCATGAGGCCTAGGTCTTCTTGCTTTCTGTTTTGTGTAACAAATTATTATCAATCCATCCAAAAAAATTGTTGGATAGTCTGCATTTCACTGTATGCCTTTCCCAAAAAAAATATTTAGTTAGTTAGAGATCAGAATTATCTCTGATTTTATGTTTCAGGCAGTATTTCTTAGATGCTTGTGAGAATTATCGTTATCTGTTCAGCAGTAGTGCAATAGCCCCCCACCTTCCTTTCCTCATTGTTATAGAAGATAACAGAATAAACAGTCAATAACAGAAAACATGGCAGTGACATACGTCAAGTCATATACTTTTATCTGTTTTTTAATATGAAAACAAAGATGTAATATTAATGATGTTTCAGGCAAATTTCATGGCTTTGCATAGTTGTAAGAGTAGCTAGAATATTTATGGCACCTAATGTATGAAACGTGCTGATCAAATAATAAATAATCCTCACAGCCTCCCTCTCATGCAAGTAAGTATATTATCCTAACATTGCAAAGGAATAGAAACAGAGGGAATTACAGGACTTCCCCAAGTCTTCACAGCTAGTCAGCCTCTGGTCAGTCTGGGGTTCCTGGAACTTGAGGCTTCCCAATTCCCAATACTATTCAGTGATCCAAACTACCCTGCATTATTATGGGAAGTATTAACTATTTTAATTCTATTTCCATATCCTCAATTCTCAATGCTAAGTAACATCTCATACATTTCAATCTATTATCTCAGAAGACAGCTTCTCACTGTAACTTAACTATATTGCAGTACTATGAAACAGATTCTGTACAATACCCTGTCATAACAGCATATCTGATAAGAGTACCTACTAGTTTTGTATGGAGTCTGCTAGTATTTCTGTTACTGAAACACAAATGGAACATGTAGTAAAACTTTAATTGAAAATGAAGCCAGTTTTGCATGATCCAGAAGCCTCCTTGTTTTGTTGGAGGTGTTTTTCTACAAAGTACTATTAATTGCTGTTAACACAAATAAGGATCTAATAGACCTTTTCTTAGATTGGATAGCCTTTAATAGCATAAGCAGTCTAACCTGTTCACTCAATGAAGTACACAGTTCAAAGTGCCATTTGATCACTTACTATGCTGTAACTATGACTGACAAGTGATTTGTATACTGTATTGTTTATTACTGCACAGTAAGAAAACTGGAATTTTTGCTCAGATTTTAGTACTTGACCTTCAGTGAAAGTAAAGCTTCTAAGTCTGTAAATAATTTTTAAAACATTGAATCAAGAAGCTAAGTCCAGAGAAGCAATTAAACACCAAACATGGTAGTTAAACATCAACCTCCATGGGTTCAGGCTTCTTTCCCATATTAAGATCTGACACACAAATTTCAGTGTGATGTGTGACAGCCTGCTGAAGCATATACTCTACAACAGCCTGTAAACTGGCAGACATTCTTGATACAAATGCGTGAATAGGCTTAATGTGTACAGCTGATAACTAACTTTCATGTGATGCCAGGAAGAAGTCAAGTTGTATTGAACAGTAATGTTTTTGGGTGACTCATTCACAAACTTATCTTTGGTAGTGAATACCAGAAGCTGGAGAAAATGTGACTGTCTACGTTCAGAACTGTAATCTGAAAACCTGCCATTTAGCTGGTACCTAACTCTGTAGGTGCTGCAGTTTCTAAATCCCCAAAGGTGCTCAAAAAGTGTGCTTCCATAAATATGTAGAAACACTTCAATTTTTGACATTTTAAAAGCTTTTAACCTAGCTATAGTGGCATACAAAAATTAGAGGCCCCCATGCCAAAACCCCTTGGATCCTGGTTCTCACAGAGTGTGCAGGATTAGGCTCACTACGAAATACTGTAGCAGCCCTGGCTTTTTGTAGAGGCTCCTGTGGAACGAGTAGTCTTATTTTGTGTACTAATCTATAACACTGAACGCAATATAGAAGATCCAGGTACACTTGCTTTCTACCTGAAGGTATTAGTTAAGTTTCTTTCACTATTTGTGACTCTTTCAGCATGAAAATGCAGGCTGAAACTCAAGCAGCTTTGAAAACTTTGCAAACTCCATTCTCCAAAATAGATTTCTTTCCTTCCTGCTAAATAAAACAACAACACTGTTCTCACTATTAATCCAAATAATTGACTTCCTTCAGATAAGCATACTTAACACGTTATTTGAAAATACAATAGTTCTTCTTGTTAGCATTTGATCCAGGATCTCTCTGGCTAGCATCCCACGCTCAGTTCTTCATTCCTGGGAAGAAGTAATCACCGAGTTCCACTAACACACAACATGAATGAATTTCCTGTGTGTTTCACAGTCAAGGATCAGACCACAGTGCAGCACAACAAAAAAGATCAAGGGCCGGTAACATCAATAAACAATGACTTCCTTATCACTATGAACAGTATGAGATTTCCAAGCTCATTCTCCCCTGTGGCCTTTGAGATCAAAGATCAACAAATGATTATGTGATAAAGCAGAAGAAGATGATCCAATCCAGCAGTGACTTGCATCATTTTTCTCAGAGGAACTTAGAAACGGTTGCTGGATAATGACTTTTCAGGTCTGAAAACCATTATCAGTGGAGTGTTAGTGGAACCAGGCTATTTATTCTGTCCCATGCTGTACAGGAGGCCACTGTGCGAGACAGATGGATGCCACAACCTTGGCTACACTTACACATTAACAATACATTACGTTGTGTCTTATTTTCAACTGATGCACATAACTAACTGTCAGAATATCTTTGGGATATTAGCTTTTAAATAATAAATAATCTCCGTCAAGCAAGAAGTAGTGATGATCAGAAAAGGAAATAAATACTCTGAAGAATTAAGCGAGCTGATTTCTCCAACTTCCACTGAAGGTAGAAATCTCTGCTGGCTGAAGTGTTAGTAAAACTCACAGTCTTCGAATTCTTGCTAAATTAGAAAGGCCAGATAGCATCGGTTTGCAAAAAGATTTTATTTCACCTTCAGTATGCTAGGACACTGCTTAGAAATCTGTCTGTATAGCTGGCTCAACTTAGTATGCAAGCATTCTTGAAAAGTTGAAGTGTTATTATTTAATAATCAGTGGCGTCGTACCTTCAGGTCTTGCTCTCCTGGATGTTTTGTTCATGAGCCTTGCTAGGGAAATGAAGTTTGTTTTCTGGGACAGGGAATTTCTGCATACCTGGATTTTATCCCAACACAGATTCAGGAAATGAGCTGGTCATGCAGCCAGACCCAGGAAAAAATAATTCTGGAGTCTTAATGCACATACTCAGACTACTTAATTGTAGGTGGATTTTTTAGAAGTAAAAATGTAGTTCAGAAAGTCATTTCAAGTTGGACTGCAATGGAAATAATTGTTTGCTAGAAAAGGTACCTTAAATAGAGTCAGCACAGTACAGACTTTTTTCACTGCAGTATTTCTTCCAGTTATCTATTTCTATGGGATGAATCAGAAATAAACATATCAATACGGTAAAATATATAGAAATAACAGTGTGCTGCATCCTTACTTTCGAAACAGAAAATGGGCATTATTAAATTCTTAAATGGGTGATAACTGATCTGTATGTCAAGAAACACACATTCATTAAGGTTAAAAATAAATATATTACTGGTAGATATACACTAAATAATTATAAACACTAAACCTGCTAGGATATGTTTAACAGTATGTTACTGAGTCAAATACATTTAATAGGATATCAGTAAGAGCTTTGTCTGCCCTTTCTCTAATGCTAACCAAAGTTTCAGGGTTTGACTGAATGAGTTGTCAGTGGTAGCATATCTTATTAGTGTCAGACAAAATCAGTACAGCCAGCAGCAGCAGATTTTACCAAGGCTTTTTTTTTTTTCCCTTATGATTCCTGAGTTTTGAGGAATCTTTGCTGAAAGTAATTTATGTAATGGGTTAGACCTTTTAGGCTTCATCAGGAGTTAGCATGTAATCAGGTGGGAGGCAAATTTACATTTCATAATTGTGTTAGTCATTTGCACTTGAAGGCCCTTGCAAAATTAATTTAACACGCAAAGGTTCCCAAACAGCAGAGAATCTTATAGTAAACTATTTTTCCTTTTTTATTTTTTCCATACATTAATTCAAAGAAAATATCTTTGTGGCGACTGAAGACCCATAAGGTAGGTAAACTAGTACTAAATCCACCTAGCACTAAACCTAATTGAATTTGCAGACTTTATGAGTGGGATTAATATTTTCTAATTTTAGCTACCTATAAAGTAGCTAAAAGAGTATCTAATCTATTGCCTCATTTAGGCTCAGCATAGTTCACAAAGAAAGAAAAGGAACTCCGGAGTGCAATTCATCCTATCCTAAGGTGGATGGCTGCCGTAATCAGGATGAATTGCCCTTCAAAGTTGTCTGTCTGAGTGGGAACTGTGGCTTGCACAGTTAAAACATCTTTTTAATTAATCAGTAATCTTAGATTTGCCTCAGGGATAAAATATGAGGAGGTGCCTGTCTGAACCCACTGATTATCCAGATAGCTAGGGTAGGTGAAATATTTGACTTTTAGATGGCTAAAGTAAGGTGAAATGTATCCTGCTTTATACTTGGAAAAGATTGCACTTTGGCAGGAATTGTCTCATTAGTATGATACTACAAATTATCATTCTTAAACATGTAGAAAGGGGGAAATATTATCCACTTTATTCCCCCACCATCTCAGAACTGCGTTAAGGAAAAATACAGTTGCATCGTAGTTTTACATAGCTGTATGAACTAAACCATCCAGGAGAAGTTTAAAAACAATACTTATTTATTTACTTATTTATTATTGAAGACTATAGATTTGGTGGGATTGTAGCAGCAAGTTATTAATGATGCATAAAGTACAGCATCAGCAGTTAAAAGACAGAAGAAAGTCAGAACTTTGCAGTTTTTAAATTGTGTTATTATTTATTATAATTTAGAAAAGCTAAAACCAGTGAAGCCCAAGAAGCAGGGAACATACTGCTTGAAAGAGAAAATAAAAGAAAAAAATTTTTCTTTTGTATATTTTTTTTGCCTTTTTTCGTTATTCTTCTGAGTCCTTTTTTGTATGTGCCATCTATAAAGACGTATGAGTGTAATATGAGTGTTCACAGACCTGTGTCTGCTCAGTGGAATGGTTTATGTTATGGTGCATTTTTGCACAAAAAAATAGTTATGGGTGTCATCTTTTCTCATGTAGATGAATGTTTCCTAAGCCCCATATTTCCAGTTGATCCCTAATAGTTCTTACAATGCTACTTTCTTCTGTGGTTCCTAAATGACCAATGATTATTGCTCATGCCATACAGAAGGTCAGTTAAATTATGCAGCTGAACCAAACCATGCAGAAAGATGTCAAGTGAAAAAAAAATAATTGAAAAAAATCCTCATGATAGGAATAGGTCAGAGAATCTAAGAAATAGTTGTTTAAAGAATGTTCTGATACTCAGCTTCAGGTAAGTAATGCTCATTGCAGATTCAGAAGTGCACTTCAGTGCTATTCATTGCACGCGTGCTCTGTTCTTGAGCCTCCTAGCATGTCACTAGTCACATATTTATTGTAGAACAGCATTTAGGTATATTAAGGTATATTAATTTGCATTATCTGCCAGCTAGAGAAGAAAGGGATCCCTTCCATGCTATTTGCTCCGCATCAAATGACAGCTTTCTGAGGGCAATTTTGCATCCTCAAGGAGAGTCCTCCATCATCTGTCACACTGATTTGAGGAGTCTTCTTGAACCACTGATAGCAATACACAGGAGTCTTAAGAAAGAGCAAGATGATCCTGTATTTCTGTAAATGTCATCCCATTAAGGCCCACAAATAAAGAGAGAGGGGAAATTAGTTCTCACAACAGAACATTCCTTTAATATTTAATATGGACAAACTTCCGATATGAACTCTGGTCACAGAAGAGAATAGCAGGGCACTTCTGAGAGTCTCAGGAGACTGAGAAGTTCCCTGGCTATTCACCTTCCTCTTGTTTTCACAGTGTATTATTTGCTGATTTGGAAACATATCATTCCTGCATGCATGGGATGTAAGAAGGGAGTTTTTTGCTGTTCTCTCGACAGATGATTTTCATGGTCATGGAGAAATCTTTTACATCTTTTGAATATCCTGTGTTCAGAGTAACAGTGTCTGTTTAGGATCTGCAATTATCACTCACCCCTTAGGAATAAAGTAGGACTAATTTACATGGCTTTCTTTTAAGAGGAACATACCATTGGAACTGAAATGGAAATTTTCTTTCCTTGGATGGCCAGAGCAGATCAGTGTTCTTGGTTTTCCTTCCCTCGCCCCATTCTTGGTGGACTGCAGTCTGGAGAAGAGTTGTGGTCACCTCCATTTTATCACTGCTAGGCAAGTGGCCAGTTCAGGAAGTTGTTTAATATGTGATCTTCTTGTGAAACTGGATTTGGCAGGGGATTAAAAGGCATCTGCTAAATTGAGTGGAAAGTAGGGCTGATACTTTCATTCTTGACAACATACAACTTTTATTGCTTTTCTCTCCTGTACCTCCTTCATATCTTTGATCTCTATTAGTAGAGGGTGAGGAAGCGCCATCAGCAGTTCTGGAACCGAGTACAAAATTTGGAAGTGAGACGAAAGGTGCACAAAAGGGAGAGAACATTACAGCACTGTCTTACAGATTACAGAAGGAAGGTTGCCCAGAACTGGACATGTTAGCTGTATTAGCATTGCTAACTACGCAGGTCTAGGGAGGCATTATCAGACCGCAGGCCAAATAATACAGCGTGGCTCGTGTCTACACCACTGAGGGCTAGCTCCTTCTAGAGCAGAATGACCACATCCTTTTCATGTAGTACTTGGCTGTGTGTGCACTCCTGATTTTACGTGACCTTTTTTTAATACATATTTTCAGTTTGCAATAATATGAAGGATACACTGCACCCACCAAAATGAACCCAAAGGGCTATGCTATATGCCTAGGGGTGTCAGAAGGATAAAGGGAATGGGAAGCTTTCTGGAGCAATATTGGAAGAGTGTGGAGAGTGCCGAAGCTTACACAGTTTCAGCTATACTGTTTTTTCAGAGCGGTCGCTGTAGTAGGCCTGCCTATAGAACTAAAGAGGTTATCTTGGAAGCACTAGTCAGAGCGATCTGCTCTGTGGAGGGATCTGGACAGGTTAGATAGATGGGCTGAGACCAATGGCATGAAGTTCAACAAGGTGGACAGCTGGCTGAATGCAAGCCAGCAGTGTGCCCAGGTGACCAAGAAGGCCAACAGCGTCCTGGCGTGTATCAGGAATAGTGTCGCCAGCAGGACTAGGGAAGTAATATTCCCCCTGTACTCGGCACTGGTGAGGCCACATCTCAAGTACTGTGTCCAGTTCTGGGCCTCTCACTGCAAGAAAGACATTGAGGTGCTGGAGCGAGTCCAGAGGAGGGCAACAAAGCTGGTGAAGGGTCTGGAGCGTATGTCCTATAAGAAGCGTCTGGGAGAACTGGGATTGTTTAGCCTGGAGAAAAGGAGTCTGAGGGGAGACCTTATCGCTCTTTACACCTACCTGAAAGGAGGTTGTAGCGGGGTGGGGGTCGGCCTCTTCTCCCAGGCAACTAGCAACAGGACTAGAGGACATAGCCTCAAGGTGCACCAGGGGAGGTTCAGGTTAGACATTAGGAAAAATTTCTTCACAGAAAGGGTTATTAGGCATTGGAATGGGCCACCCAGGGAGGTGGTGGAGTCACCATTCCTGGAGGTGTTTAAGAAAAGGCTAGATGTGGCACTTAGTGCCATGGTCTAGTTGACACAGCGGTTTTAGGTCAAAGGTTGGACTCGATGATCCCAGAGGTCTCTTCCAACCTAGTTGCTTCTGTGATTCTGTGATTCTGTGAAACAAACCTGGGAGTAAGCTATTAGTTATGGGTCCAGTGGTCAATATGCGTATATAAAAGGAGATGCACACACATTTATTTTGTGTGACTGTTAGGTCAACGTTAAACTAACTGTAGACATCAAAAAGAAATGGGACATCACTTCCAACGGTATATTATTCAGCTTCTGTACAGGATGTATATTTTCTTTAAGAGTTCATTACTTTCACCAGAAATTCTCTGTTACAGATTTCATTCATGCAGTTGAAGTTAGATGAATGCATCATTTTAAAAACATGTCTAGTTGCAAGAAAATAATCTCTGGACAAACAAGTCTCTGGAGGGGACAGAGTTTGATCTAATTTTCTACAGTGGAAATTCAGATACAGCTGTTACAGGTCAATAATACAGAAGTCATAAGTAAATTTGTAACTAAGATAACCAAGCTATACATGTGAAATAGCAAAACTAATGGTGCTTGGTGTAATAGAGTGGATTGTTGAGCTTGTCACCATCAGCTCCCTCAATAGAAAATTAAGTGAGAGGCACTTTTTTTGGCATGATTCATCTCCCCATAAATATTTTGGCATGTTTCGTCTTCCCATGAACATCTAAAATAGGCCAGATGAATCATGCCTTAAACATCCCCATAACTTTCTACTGTTGAAAAAAAGAGAATATGGTATTTAGCTGAGATGGTAGCTGAGATGAATCACCACCCTGTATACTTGTGTGGTAGGTGTGATAAGCTGATGTGATCTTTCGCTGTGTTCTTTCTTGTGGGTTTTGGGTTTGATGTTGCCATTGTTTAGTAAACATCACTGCTTTCATCAGTATTGGCATGCATACTTTCAAGGTTTTATATGAACTGAACAGTATAAATTGGAAGGCTCCATAATGAGCCTTATACTTTGTATTGGAGAGGTAAAATGTGTATTAATAGCTGACATCACAGTATATGTTACTCTAGGAGTATAATAAAATAGATCAGATTCTCATGCAGAGTCATTAGAAATGCGGAAAAGGGCAAAATGTCTCGCATGTCCTACCAGATTCCACTGGAAATAGTTAATTCTGCTCCAGCCCAGATGTCACCAATGCTGATCAGACTGTTAACAGATAAAGGACCTCTTTGCACAGCTATGGAGCAGCTGGTAAGATGTAAAGGATGTTCAGCTCAGAATTGTTTTCCACAGCATTTTCACTGATTGATTGGTTTCTTTTGTCAATATACACATTCTGAAGTGCACTAGTAGTTGTCTTTGGATTTGTAGAGGTAGCAAAAGACTGAAAAGGGCAAATATATATATATATATATTTTGTTAAACAGAAAAGAGGGAAGCTAGAGCATTTTAGACCGCTAAGATTAATTTCAGTTATTGGGAATAAAAAGCTGAAATATTTAGAAGCATATATACAAGAACATACCAAGTTGATAAGTAACAATGAAACTGTATTTACTGGTGACAAGTTAGGTCAAACTAATCTGATTTCCCTGTATGAAAATGGAACCAAAATATGGGTATGTGAGAAGCACCGATGTTAAGTCACTTGTCTTTCCTAAGTCTTTTTGTGCTATTCAACATGCCATTCTCATTGGTAAGTAGGGAAATGTCTTGATTAAATTACCACTAAACAGATGTAGAACTTTCTGGAAACCTACATTAGATTCATCAGCAAGTGTTCACGGTCAGAATAGAAAGACACCTCAGTTGTGATTCTTGGGCAAGTACAGCCACTGTTTTCACTACTGTGTTGAATGGTGAAATAATCAGTGTTCTCTGAACAAGTGAGGGAGGGCAATAAGAGCTCATGCCCAGGCTGGAAAATAGAGCTAGAATTCAAAACAGCGGGATGCCATTCAATGGGGAGATGCGCAGATTCTGCATTTAGGTAGGAATAAGATGAGCTGAAGATTGGAGAAAGCCTGGCTCAGCAGTTGTTCTGTTGAAATGACGTACAGAGCTTAGTGGTTCCCAAGGTAAACATGAGTTAGAGAAGCAATGCTATTCTGAAATACATTTTCGAAGTATCTAGTCAGGCAGAGCTATATATGAATTTGGAACTCCTAAACATACAGCTTGTCCACTTAAGCACATAATTTGGGCAATTAAGACTTCCCTTTGGAAGTCTTTAGGATTAAGTTTGACTACATAGAAGCAGAATGGACCCCCTTTATGACTGAAAGAAGTGGGACTGTCATTTTAATAAAAAGAAGAGAAAGTACACTTGTAACAGTTTTCAGGAGTAAGATTAATCACCTAGCTTCCCTGAACTAATCACCCTCTTTCTCTATATAAATAGAGGAGAAAAGCAATGTGATTCATCTTGTTTCCGTGTGGACACCTAAACTATGTCAGATGAATCATACCATCATTGTCTCTACTGATTAGCTGAGATGTAGTCTCATCTATATTGGAGATGCATTTGGTCTTTGGAGATGTCTACAGTCAGGTGTGGAGGATCTAATCTGAAATACCTAAAAGGAGGAAGAAACAAATAATTTGTTCTCAGTGGTGAGAGCAAATGAGAGTATGGTAAAGCACTGGAATGATTTTCTTGGAGGTTGTGGCCTCTGTTCCTGTGCATTTTTTTAAGAATAGGTTAGATAAATATGTTAAAATATGAGATCTTAAATCTAGTTGAAACTGCCCTGGGTTCAAAGGATGGATTAGAGGACATCTCAAATTCCTCCCAGCCTTGTGTTTCTGTGTGATTTCATTATTTAGTGAGAGATACTCCAGTCCTACATAAGCTAAGATACACAGCTGTAAAGGGAATGGGGAGGTTAACGATCCATTTTTGAGTGATGCAAGAGATGTGTACCCCTTGTCACATTGCATGATGGGGCAGATCACATGATGGGGTGGAAATCACTGTGGAGTTATAGTTTGGAAGAGAGACATACTTCCAGCAACTGTCTCCAGCTCCTTCCTGGAAAGCATTGCACGCCTTGAGAATGTGTGAGTCAGCAATGCTGCAGCAGGAGTTGCAAAACAGGGCTTGGCAGAGCATCTACAAATAGTAGTAGGATGAAAGGCTATTAGCACCCCCAGTAAACCTGTGTAGTAGAAGTAGATAATGTACTGGTTATGATCTCTCTGAAAGAAAAAAATGTAACATTTAAAAAGACAAATTATCTTTTGTATATTTGGAAAGAATTTTGTGAAGGTTAAAGAGCATTAAGATGTAAAGAGAATAATTAAGAGAAAATTAAGAGAATAATTTCATGAACCCATATTTATGTAATTACTCATACAACAGTAAACATAATTGATTTACATTTAACATCTATTGTTCTTTGGTCCATTGAGTGAGCTCTGACTAAACATTAATAGTCATTAAAAAGCATCTTGCCAAACAAAATCAGAAAGTAATAGGTGAGATAATCTCATGAAAAAAGTTGGATTCCTATTAAAGAGGATTTCAAAAATTTTCATAGAGTAGACTGCATCTTGACAACACACACAGTCTATAGAAAGAAATACAGACTATATAAAGAAATGCAGGTTTTGACTTCTTGTTCACTGGTGCCATGGAGCCAGAGAGCTGGACTGAAAAATCAGATGGGATTTCCCCTTGGCCAAGGTGTCCTGGTTTGGCCCAAACCAGGCCAATTAGTCTTAGAGATACCAAGGTCACTGCTAAATTCCTCACTGCTTATGAGTGAAGAGCCGAAGGGGGGTTGCACCTGCAGGAAGGAGCAGACAGGGCAGGTGACCCAAGATTGACCAACGAGGTATTCCATCCCATACACGTCATTCTCACTTTCCTATTTATCACTAACCCACTGCCTCATGGAGGTGGGGCCCAGGAGGGAGGGGCCCTCCTGTCTCCCACTGATTGGTACCAGCTTTGCCAATTCTCCAGTTAAAAGCCTGCAGGTGTGATGGCAGGGAGCTACTGTATTTTCCCCTCTGCCTGTGCTGGGGGGAGCAACTCTGCTTGAGAAGGATTTCCAAGCTCTCAATCTTGGTTTTGTATATGTTTGTATATATTTGATTATTTCTATTATTCTTATTATACTCTTTTTCATTACTATAGTTTATTAAAACTGTTTTAACTTTCCAACCCATAAGTCTCTCTCCCTTTTCCCTTTCCCTTCAGGTGTGGGGGGGGAGGGTTAACAGAGAGCATCTGCCACAGGTTTAATAGCCAGCCCAGCTTTAAACCGTGACAGATTTATTGGTGCCCAACGTGGGGCTTGAGAGAAGCTCCAACAGGTTGCTCTGATAAGTTGAATCCTGGCTCTGGTGGAAGGAGACCTGGAGAGCTCAGCTAAGAGAGTAACAGATTTCTTCCTTTGAGATTTACGAGGGGTTGGAAACTAAAACAGATAGTGAAAATGGTGATGTCATTTTTGAATGCTGTGTTATCTCGTCTTTTTATAGAGTTTCTTTCACAGTTGAGTATTGCAATAATGCCTTACCTGCCGTGGGCACTGTGTTATTGCTTGCTTCTTATGAATGTTTACATACACTTTAGCAGTGGGTGCTGGTCAAAATGTATTGTTTTGGTATGGGGTTTGATACTGATTTATGCTGTGATAAACTGGGCAGTTAATATTCCGATCTCTTATCTCTATGACACAATGATGGGCAGCTTTAATCGCGAATCAGTAGCAGCGACTTCATCTGCACGCTCCAGGCGTCCTTTAGCTGATTCTGTTAATGATTACACTTCCAGTTTTACTTCGGGAAATAGTACCTTCTCCTTTTCTGCCAAGCTGATTCCCCTAGATTTTGCGAAATTAGGATGGTGCTGTCTAGGTGGCATGTTTTTATTTTTGGTTGTCCTGAATGTGTTTCTGATGTGGGATAAGATTAAATATTGGTGCAGGGACAGTTGTAGGTGTCATGCAGCCACCTCAGATCCTACAGTGTGTACTGCCGCTACAGCCACTAAACCCACTGAAACCTTGGCAGCCTGTACCACAGCTGCTACACCCCCCAAGATGGCCACTGCAGCTACTCAGACCCCAGCATCTATCGAATCTGTACCAATTGCTCCTGTAACCAGGAAGAAATACCAAAAGAAATCAGCTTGTGAAGAGAAGGATGATGACTCAGAGCCTTCTAAGGCAGAGCCATCATATGACCCAGGTGAGGGCCCTTCTCAGGCAGAGTTAGGGCCTGACACAGATGGGGGTTTCCTCAATCGTCCTTTTAAAGCAGATCCATCACAGAAGAAAGGTCCTTCTAAAGCAGAACTATCACAAGAGGAGGACTCGGACGTAGAGATAACCTACCACTCCTTATCCCTGAAGGACCTGAGAAATATAAGGAAAGACTTCAGCCGTTATGACGGTGAGCCTATTATTACCTGGTTGCTCCGATGCTGGGATAATGGGGCAGATAGCATGCAATTAGATGGCAGAGAAGCCAGACAGTTGGGATCCCTGTCCAGAGATGGTGGTATTGATAAGGCGCTTGCAAGAAAGTCAAACACTATCAGTCTCTGGAGGCGACTCTTGTCAGCTGTAAAGAGCAGGTATCCCTATAAAGATGATGTTATGAGCCACCTAAGCAAATGGACCACTATAGAAAAAGGTATTAACTACCTTAGAGAACTGGCTGTGCAAGAGATCATTTATAGACACCCACAGGACATTGTAGATCCTGTAGATCCTGATGAAGTGGAATGCAACCGATCCATGTTCCGGAAGGTTGTGAAGAATGCTCCACCGACATATACCCATACATTGTCAATATTAGTATGGGGAGAAGAAGCTATGGCACATTCTACTGTGGGCCAAATGGCTAACTGTATGCGACAGTATGAAGATAGTATTTCTTCCCCACTGCAGGCACGCATCTCGGCTGTGGAAAAACTGACTAAGGAGAACAAGGACTCATTTAAACAACTGTCAGACAAACTGTCCAAGATCGAGAATAAACTTGACTCTCTACCTACGCAGGCGTGCGTTGCAGCTGTTAGGAGAAAACGCTCTCCTACAGGACCAGCTCAAAGGAAACGGAACACATCGCGAGGTATCCTGTGGTTTGCCCTGTGTGGTTATGGGGAGGACATGAGCAGATGGCATGGACAACCTACCAGTACCCTACAGGCACGAGTACGTGAGTTGCAAGCTAAAAGAAATACCAGAGAGAATTTTTCTAGGAGGATGGCTGCTCCAGTTACCAGTGAGCAGGACCCCAGTCAGGGTAGATGGGCCTCAAATCCCTTTTTCCCAAGTGTGAATAGGAGAAATGAAGGTCCAGTCCCTGTGAGCAGCACGAATCCATTTCTTAATTAGGGGGGCCCTGCCTCCAGCCAGGTGGAGGAGAGGGACAACCGAGTTTATTGGACTGTGTGGATTCGATGGCCTGGCACATTAAAACCACAAAGGTATCGAGCCCTGGTAGACACTGGTGCACAGTGCACCCTAATGCCATCGGATCATAAAGGGGCAGAATCTATCAGTATTTCAGGAGTAACAGGAGGATCTCAAGTGTTATCTGTATTGGAGGCCGAAGTGAGCCTAACTAAAAATGAATGGAAAAAGCACCCCATTGTGACTGGCCCAGATGCTCCGTGCATCCTTGGCATAGACTACCTCAAGAGAGGGTATTTCAAGGACCCAAAAGGGTATAGATGGGCCTTTGGTATAGCAGCTGTAGAGACTGAGGACATTAAACAGCTGTCTACCTTGCCTGGCCTCTCAGAAGATCCTTCTGTTGTGGGGTTGCTGAAGGTTGAAGGACAACAGGTGCCAATTGCTACTACCACGGTGCACCGACGACAATATCGCACCAATCGAGACTCCCTGATCCCCATTCATAAACTGATTAGACAATTAGAAAATCAAGGAGTGATTAGCAAGACTCGCTCACCCTTTAATAGTCCTATATGGCCAGTGCGAAAGTCTGATGGAGAATGGAGATTAACTGTGGACTATCGTGGCCTAAATGAAGTTACGCCACCGCTGAGTGCTGCTGTGCCAGACATGCTAGAACTTCAATACGAACTGGAGTCAAAGGCAGCCAAGTGGTACGCCACCATAGACATTGCTAATGCATTTTTCTCTATTCCCTTGGTACCAAAGTGCAGGCCGCAGTTTGCTTTTACCTGGAGAGGTATCCAGTACACCTGGAATCGACTGCCCCAGGGGTGGAAACACAGTCCTACTATTTGCCATGGACTGATCCAGACTGCACTAGAAAAGGGTGGAGCTCCAGAACATTTGCAATACATTGATGACATCATTGTATGGGGTGATACAGCAGCAGAAGTTTTTGACAAAGGGGAGAAAATAATTCAAATTCTTCTGAAAGCTGGTTTTGCCATAAAAAGAGGCAAGGTCAAGGGACCTGCCCGGGAGATCCAGTTTTTAGGGATTAAATGGCAAGATGGGCGTCGCCAGATCCCGATAGAGGTGATCAACAAAATAACAGCTATGTCCCCACCAACTAACAAAAAGGAAACACAAGCCTTCTTAGGCGTTGTGGGTTTCTGGAGAATGCATATTCCAGATTACAGCCAGATTGTACGCCCTCTTTATCAAGTGACCAGAAAGAAGAATGATTTTCAGTGGGGCCCTGAACAACGACAGGCTTTTGAACAGATTAAACAAGAGATTGTGCATGCAGTAGCCCTTGGACCAGTCTGTACGGGACAAGATGTTAAAAATGTGCTCTACACCTCAGCTGGGGACAATGGTCCTACCTGGAGCCTCTGGCAGAAAGTACCAGGGGAGACTCGAAGTTGACCCCTAGGATTTTGGAGTCGAGGATACAAGGGTTCCGAGGCCAATTACACCCCAACTGAAAAAGAGATACTGGCAGCATGTGAAGGAGTTAGAGCTGCTTCAGAGGTAATTGGTACTGAAGCACAACTTCTCCTGGCACCTCGATTACCAGTACTAGGCTGGATGTTCAAGGGTAATGTTCCTACTACCCATCATGCAACTGATGCTACATGGAGTAAATGGATTGCATTAATTACACAGAGGGCTCGAATAGGAAACCCTAATCGCCCAGGAATCTTAGAGGTGATCATGGACTGGCCAGAAGGCAAAGACTTCAGAATGCCACCAGAAAAGGAGGTGACACGTGCTGAAGAAGCCCCACCATATAATGAACTACCAGAGGATGAGAAGCAGTATGCCCTGTTCACCGATGGATCCTGCCGTCTTGTAGGAAAGCATCGAAAGTGGAAAGCTGCTGTATGGAGTCCCATACGACGAGTCACAGAAGCCACAGAAGGACAAGGTGAATCAAGTCAATTCGCAGAGGTAAAAGCCATCCAGCTGGCTTTAGACATTGCTGAACGAGAAAAGTGGCCAAGGCTGTATCTTTATACTGACTCATGGATGGTAGCAAATGCCTTGTGGGGGTGGTTAAAGCAGTGGAAGCGAAGCAACTGGCAGCGCAAAGGTAAACCTATTTGGGCTGCTGAACTGTGGCAAGATATTGCTACTCGGCTAGAGAAACTAGTCGTGAAGGTACGTCATGTAGATGCCCACGTACCTAAAAGTCGGACAACTGCGGAACATCGAAACAACCAACAGGCGGATCAAGCTGCTAAAGTGTTCCAAATAAATTTGGACTGGGAACATAAAGATGAACTATTTTTATCTTGGTGGGCTCATGACACTTCAGGTCATCAAGGGAGAGATGCAACATATAGATGGGCTCGTGACCGAGGGGTGGACTTAACTATGGACTCTATTGCACAGGTTATCCATGATTGTGAAACATGCGCCGCAATTAAGCAAGCCAAACGGTTAAAACCTTTGTGGTATGGGGGGCGGTGGTTGAAATATAAATATGGGGAGGCCTGGCAAATTGACTATATCACACTCCCTCAAACCCGCCAGGGTAAACGCTATGTGCTTACCATGGTGGAGGCGACCACCGGATGGCTGGAAACATACTCTGTGCCCCATGCCACTGCCCGGAACACTATCCTGGGCCTCGAAAAGCAAATCTTGTGGCAACACGGCACACCAGAGAGAATTGAGTCGGACAATGGGACTCATTTCAAAAACAGTCTCATAGACAACTGGGCCAAAGAGCATGGCATCGAATGGGTATATCACATCCCCTATCATGCATCAGCCTCTGGGAACATTGAACGGTATAATGGGCTGTTAAAAACTACCCTAAAAGCAATGGGGGGTGGAACCTTTAAAAACTGGGATAAGCATTTGGCACAAGCTACCTGGTTAGTTAACACCAGGGGATCTATCAATTGAGCTGGCCCTGCTCAGTCAGACCTTCTACATACAGTAGAAGGAGATAAAGTCCCTGTGGTGCATGAAAGGAATCTATTGGGAAAAACTGTCTGGATTCTTCCTGCAACGGGCAAAGGTAAACCCATTCATGGGATTGCTTTTGCTCAGGGACCTGGATGTACTTGGTGGGTGATGTTGCAAGATGGTGAAGTCCGATGTGTCCCTGAAGGTGATCTGATTCTGGGTGAGACTACTTAATTCTGAACTGTATGTTGTTGCTGCATAAGTGTGTTTCAGGTTAAGACAGTGGTGATGAGACCGGAGCTAGCTTCATCAAGTGGCGTCCAGTAACCTCCTCGAGACTGACATCTTTAACCTGCAACCCGTGGGCATGAACTGTGACAAAACTCATACCATCTCTCCTGCCCTGAGAGACTGCTAGCCAGATGGAAACCCACAATCCTGAACTAAATGAACTTGATGAACTTTTTGCATAAAGTTAAATCATAAACTAGTGATATGTGTATATATATTTGAAAATGAAAAGGTAGTGGTGATCTGAGTATGATGTGAATGGTATGGAATAAGGGGTGGAATGTCCTGGTTTGGCCCAAACCAGGCCAATTAGTCTTAGAGAAACCAAGGTCACTGCTAAATTCCTTACTGCTTATGAGTGAAGAGCCGAAAGGGGGTCGCACCTGCAGGGAGGAGCAGACAGGGCAGGTGACCCAAGATTGACCAACAAGGTATTCCATCCCATACACGTCATTCTCACTTTCCTATTTATCACTAACCCACTGCCTCCTGGAGGTGGGGCCCAGGAGGGATGGGCCCTCCTGTCTCCCACTGATTGGTACCAGCTTTGCCAATTCTCCAGTTAAAAGCCTGCAGGTGTGATGGCAGAGGAGCTACTGCATTTTCCCCTCTGCCTGTGCTTGGGGGAGCAACTCTGCCTGAGGAGGATTTCCAAGCTCTCAATCTTGGTTTTGTATATGTTTGTATATATTTGATTATTTCTATTATTCTTATTATACTCTTTTTCATTACTATAGTTTATTAAAACTGTTTTAACTTTCCAACCCATAAGTCTCTCTCCCTTTTCCCTTTCCCTTCAGGTGTGAGGGGGGAGGGTTAACAGAGAGCATCTGCCACAGGTTTAATAGCCAGCCCAGCTTTAAACCGTGACACCAAGGCCATTCTACCTGATACAAGCTACAAGTATAGTGAGAAATATTGTTCTGCTAGATGTTTTGGGGTTTTCTTTTCGTGTGGGTTTTTTTCCCTACACATATACTCAGTGAGGGTACACACAGCAGTCTTAACTGACTACATGGGAACTTTACAAGAAACACTATGTAATGTGTTTTTACCTTTTTCATGGCAAAAGCCATTCTATTGAAACAGCTTGAACATTATGGAGCATATCCAGAACTTTCACCTCAAGAGCTTCTGTTGCAGGCTTGAATAACTGCTCAAAATCCTCTAAGAGTGTTAGCGGGGAGCAAGCAGAATGCAAGCAAGGGTGATTCATCTGTTTTTGTCCTTCAGCTGTGTCTGCATTCAAAAGTGTGTATGAATTGGAAGTGGAGCTAAAGGCAAGTCTCTGATAGGAGACTCCCTTCTGAAGGGAACAGAAGGCCCAATATGCAGACCAGACCCATTTCTTAGGGAAATCTGCTGACTCCCTGGGGCCCAGGTTAAAGAAGTGAAGAGAAAGCTCTCTACCCTTTTATGGCCCTCAGATTATTATCCATTATTTTTCAGGTAGGCAGTGATGATGTTGCACCAAGAAGTCCGAGGGCAATCAAGAGAGACTTCAGGGCCTTGCAACAACTGGTTAAGGGATCAGGAGCACAATCAGTGTTCTCCTCTGTCCCTCCAGTTGCAGGGAACGGTGAGGGAAGAAACAGTAAGAGCCAGGAGGAAGTCTTAGAGAAGTGGCTGAGGGAACTGGGGTTGTTTAATCTGGAGAAAAGGAGCCTGAGGGGAGACCTTACTGCTCTCTACAACTGCTTGAAAGGAGATTGTAGTGAGGTGTATGTCGGTCTCTTCTCCCAAGTAACAAGCAATAGGACAAGAGGAAATGGCCTCAAGTTGCACCATGGGAGCTTTGGATTGGATATCAGGAAAAATTTCTTCACTGGAGGAGCTATCAAGCATTGGAACAGGCTGCCCAGGGAAGTTGTTGAGTCACCATCCCTGGAGGTATTTAAGACATGTAGATGTGGCACTTGGGGACATGGTTTAGTGGTGGACTTGATAGTGTTAGGTTAACTGTTGGACTCAATGATCTTAAAGATCTTTTCCAACCTAAATGATTCTATCATTCTATGATTCTGCGTGCCAAAGCTACCAGCAACAGTGGATCATTTAACATGTATTGTTTAGTTCTTAGTTCTAAAGAATGGGTTATGAGTTGGTGTAGAAATGAATTGTATTAAAATTAGGAGTCATACTGGGTAAGAAAGGGTGAGTCAAAGAAGAGTGAACTATTCCAATCCATATCAATATTTGAATCTAAGATGTTAACATCAAAAGCAGCTACACAGAATATTCTGTACAACTGTCATAAAAAAGGCCTTCTAGAAACAGTTTCTCTTTCCTGAGACTTTCTTAGTGTTGAAATATCTTCTGAATTTCACTTAAATTTGATAAGTTTATGTAATAAAACTTTATGTCTTTTCCTAAGCAGTTAAGAGAATTGGATCTTTATGTTGCTGTTGACAGGTGCTATTTTCTTCTTGTAACTGGGAAAGAGCGTATTTGTCTGCCTGATTATCCACCTTCTGAGAGTTTCTGCCTTGTCAAGTTAGAACTAGTACATTTATTAACCTGTCTGAAACTTGGAAGTGCATACTTCAAATTCATTGCTTTTTACGGCATTCTGCAAGCTAGGTACTGAAATGCATGGCATAAACCAAAATGCTTTTGCATCACCTACATTAAGCAGAATTTTGCACATATCTTTATAGATGATCTAGACGTAGGGATTGAGTGCACCCTCAGTAAATTTACAGATGACACCAAGCTGGGTGGGAGTGTCGATCTGCTGGAGGGTAGGAAGGCCCTACAGAGGGATTTGGACAGGTTAGATAGATGGGCCGAGACCAACGACATGAGGTTCAACGAGAACAAGTGCCAGGTCTTACACTTCGGCCACAACAACCCCATGCAGCGCTACAGGCTGGGGGAAGAGTGGTTAGAAAGCGACCCGATGGAAAGAGACCTGGAGGTGCTGATTGACAGCTGGCTAAACATGAGCCAGCAGTGTGCCCAGGTGGCCAAGAAGGCCAATGGCATCCTGGCCTCTATTAGGAATAGTGTAGCCAGCCAGTCTAGGGAAGTGATCGTCCCTCTCTACTCGGCACTGGTGAGGCCACACCTTGAATACTGTGTCCAGTTCTGGGCCCCGCACTTCAAGCAAGATGTTGAGGTGTTGGAGCGAGTCCAGAGGAGGGCGACCAAGCTGGTGAAGGGTCTGGAGGGTCTGACCTCCGAGGAATGGCTGAGGGAGCTGGGGTTGTTTAGCCTGGAGAAGAGGAGGCTCCGAGGTGACCTTATTGCAGTCTACAACTACCTGAAGGGAGGTTGTAGTGAAGTGGGAATTGGCCTCTTCTCCCAGGCAACTAGCGATAGGACAAGAGGGCACAGCCTCAAGCTTCGCCAGGGGAGGTTCAGGTTGGACATAGGAAGATTTTCTTTTCAGAAAGGGTTATTAGCCATTGGAATGGGCTGCCCAGGGAGGTGGTGGAGTCACCATCTCTGGATGTGTTTAAGAAAAGACTGGACATGGCACTTAGTGCCATGGTCTAGTTGACAGAGTGGTGTCAGGGCAATGGTTGGACTCGATGATCCCTGAGGTCTCTTCCAACCTGGTTGATACTGTGATTCTGTGATCACTAATAACTGAGTAGATCACTAATATACCAGAGCTATGCAGAGGGACATACAGTTTTTCTTCTTGATATCCAATAGTTATAGAGAAACATAGAACTAACTTCAAATTAATATAGATCCAGTCATAAACTTTATTGTTCCCGAATCTTCCATGGAAAACAGGGATGTTTGTTTAAGAAATGCAGCCTTAGAGGACATTTTTTTCCTCTCTTTTTTCTCAATAATAATGATGTGAAGTAAAGTGAAGTGAAAGAATAAATGCATCTAATCCCTTACCAAACTCTTTGGAGGCTCTTTGAAACTCATGACATGTAGTCATATGTTACATAAACAAACTCATCAAATTTCTTTGACTGATGTGATGATTTTTAGTGTGGAATTCCCCAGACTGTCAAATGCAGGAATTCACCAAACCTCAACCAACACTTAGAAGAAAGCTGTCAGATTAAATAGTCAGTGATACAAAATTAATATCTTGACTTGTTTGATGTGCAAGAAATGTTGACCTGTAGTACAGCACCTGCTAGAACCTGATTGTCATTTCACTTTAACCTGTATAAATCAAAAACCAGCTCACTGAAGCTGGGTGAGTATTACCAGCATAAAACTGGGATAACTGAAAAAAAATCAGGTTCTAATCTTTCAAATATAAAGACAATAGCTTCATGTGATGTCAGTCATGATCATAGCTTTATGGAAATCTTCCTGAGGTTGTTCCTTCTCTTCAAGTGTAATTCCTCTGTGATTCCCTGATAATTACTTTTTATAAAGCTAGCATGTAAAGTCATGATGCTCAGGCAACCCTCTGGAAACCACGTATATACATTTATTCCATTCTAAGAAAAACACGTTCCAAGCTGTGCAGAAGGAAAGAGGATTTGCATGAATATATTAGAAGTTCATCATTTATCTACCATTAAGAACACTTGTAGAAGCATGATCAACTCAACTCTATCGTTTGTATAAATTACAGTATCATACTAAGTTTGATGACACTTTCTCTTAATACCAGTTCCTTACAGAAATCTCAGGGATTCACCCTTACTAAATGTAGATCTTAGTATATCTGAGCGATTTGTTCTAAGATCCCTTTACAGTCAAGGGAGAGGAACAAGCACTTCCAGAGAGCAGTTCACCTTAACCAAAAAAACTAGTCCTCTAAAAGTGAGAGAGATCAATTGTGCTTTTGAAGTGCTTGTTTCTCTCACCTGACTTTTAGGGAGCTTCAGGTGACTAGCTCACATCTATACATTTGAAATTATGTGAAATAAATTTTACCCTTCTAATAAACTAATTTTCTGACCCTCCTATCTCAACATCATCCTGCTGTAAATTCCAAATTTCCCTTTTCAAAAAATACCCTTTGCATACATCTGAGATGACTGAGATGATGGTAAAGCTGTGGATGTGGTCTATCTTGATTTCAGTAAAGCGTTTGACACGGTCTACCACAGCATCCTCGCAGCTAAACTGAGGAAGTGTGGTCTGGATGATCGGGTAGTGAGGTGGATTGTGAACTGGCTGAAGGAAAGAAGCCAGAGAGTGGTGGTCAATGGGACAGAGTCCAGTTGGAGGCCTGTGTCTGGCGGAGTCCCTCAAGGGTCGGTACTGGGACCAGTTCTATTCAATATATTCATTAATGACTTGGATGAGGGAATAGAGTGCACTGTCAGCAAATTCGCTGATGACACAAAACTGGGAGGAGTGGCTGACACACCGGAAGGCTGCGCAGCCATTCAGAGAGACCTGAACAGGCTGGAGAGTTGGGCGGGGAGAAATGTAATGAAATATAACAAGGGCAAGTGTAGAGTCCTGCATCTGGGCAAGAACAACCCCATGTATGAGTACAAGTTGGGGACAGACCTGTTGGAGAGCAGCGTAGGGGAAAGGGAGCTGGGGGTCCTAGTGGACAGCAGGATGACCATGAGCCAGCAGTGTGCCCTTGTGGCCAAGAAGGCCAATGGCATCCTGGGGTGTATTAGAAGGGGTGTGGTCAGCAGGTCGAGAGAGGTTCTCCTCCCCCCTCTACTCTGCCCTGGTGAGGCCGCATCTGGAATATTGTGTCCAGTTCTGGGCCCCTCAGTTCAAGAAGGACAGGGAACTGCTAGAGAGAGTCCAGCGCAGAGCCACGAAGATGATTAAGGGAGTGGAACATCTCCCTTCTGAGGAGAGGCTGAGGGAGCTGGGTCTCTTTAGCTTAGAGAAGAGGAGACTGAGGGGTGACCTCATTAATGTTTATAAATATGGAAAGGGTAAGTGTCATGAGGATGGAGCCAGGCTCTTCTCAGTGACATCCCTTGACAGGACAAGGGGCAATGGGTGCAAGCTGGAACACAGGAGGTTCCACATAAATATGAGGAAAAACTTCTTTACGGTGAGGGTGACCGAACACTGGAACAGGCTGCCCAGAGAGGTTGTGGAGTCTCCTTCTCTGGAGACATTCAAAACCCGCCTGGACGCGTTCCTGTGTGATATGGTCTAGGCAATCCTGCGCCGGCAGGGGGATTGGACTAGGTGATCTTTCGAGGTCCCTTCCAATCCCTAACATTCTGTGATTCTGTGATTCTGTGACTTGCCTTCCTTATTTATTATGGCAAATGTGTAAAAATGCATATCATAAATCATTATCAATTTAATGTCCTTTTGCAAACCAGGCACAGCATTATACATCAAAAGATTTTCAGACAACTTCATTATATGATACCAGTTTTAAAGTTGTGATCCCCTGGAGTGTTCTGCTTGCAACTCTGAGCATATGTCGTTCCAAGGTAGTAAGCAATATATTCAGAATTTAGAACTATTTTTCTCCAACAAGAAAGCATTGCCTGTGAAATACACAGAACAATGGAAAATCAGAGAGAAGGTAAGCAGAATCCAAGAGGAAAAAAGGGTTTTGGTAGAGCTCTATTTATTGTTAGTTATTCCTTCTGGCACCATACACACCAGTCTGCTCTTGTTGCTTCCAGAATGGCAAGATGAATGATCCCATAATCATTGCTATTAAAAGGATGACAACAGGATGAAGAAAAAAAAGAACAGTTTTGGGGAAAAAAAAAAGTGGAATCACTGATTATAACTAGATAAAATAATAGCCGTGTGATATTCATTCATGTGATTATTATTCATTCATTCATATGAGAATCATTCAATATTAAAATATCATCTATAAAGGTATGATTGAATACTTTACATTCCAATTACAACTTAGGAGTGTGTTAAATAGCAGATTCTAAGGCTAGATATTTTTAAAACAACAGTAGTAAGTTTCAGTGAAAAGTTCAAAACAAATTTTCTGAACCGTTGATAATGATTTTCATTAAGTTATAAAAATTAATGAAGCTCTAGAGAACTGGAAAAAAGATAGGTGTTGTTCAGCCTGGAGAAGAGAAGGCTCCGGGGAGACCTTATAGCCCCGGTCTAGGGGGCCTAAAGGAAAGCTGGAGAGGAACTTTTTATAAGGGCTTGTAGTGATAGGGCAAGGGTTTTTAAACTGAAAGAGGGTAGATTTAGATTAGGTATTAGGAAGAAATTCTTGACTGTGAGTGTGGTGAGACACTGGAACTGGTTGCCCAGAGAAGCTGTGGCTGCCCCCTCCCTGTCAGTGTTCAAGGCCAGGTTGGATGAGGCTTTAAGCAACCCGGTCTAGTGGAAGGTGTCCCTCTGCCCGTGGCAGCGGGGTTGGAACTAGATGATCTTTAAGGTCCCTTCCAACCAAAACCGTTCAGTGATTCAGTGATTCTGTGATTCTACGGTTCTGTGATAATTTTATTCCAACGTTTTATAAAAAAAAAATACAAGACTTGGAGATCATAGTGTCAGATCAGCTGAACATGAGTCCTGTTGCAGTGCTGGGCCTGTTCTTGAATGTATACATAGGAATATGGAGAAGGAAAAAAACAAACTGATTTTGTTGATCTAGAGAGGAAATTTACATGGCAAAACAGTCAGTATCAGGATTACTAAGAAAAGATTAACACTGAGTGAATATATTAAGTAGATTATAAAATAAGAAGGAGAAGCACAATTATGCATTCAGACTAGTGAAAATCATAGTGAAATTCATCTCACGTGGCTCTGGGGCATGTTTTTCTAGATTCTTCAGCGTATTACATTTTCAAATAAAAGTTAAATCATTTTTTACATTGGTTAAATCAGGAATGAATTGCTCATGAGTCCTCACAATTTTATTGTGTGCAGAAAGGAGAGCACACCTTACATATGGATCCGAGAGAATTTGCTGTTTCTCTGATTAATGTTTTAACAGCCTTTCAAAATGCAACAGTGTAATTGCAGTGACACTAATGCTTATAGCCCAAATTATCTATGATTGCTAGTTCCTGTTAATATTTCAACTAAAACTGTCATACACCAACTTCCTACTGTCTGTGCTTTTCTCTGGTGCTTTGCTCATGCCTCCTGTGCGTTGCTCAGATGAATCAACAGTCCTGAGCTCTCCACTAGGAGGAATATGATGCTGCTGATGGAGGTTTCTTCCATGATGGTCTTGGGCCTCTCAGGGTTAAATTTTTTTGTTTCAATCCTTTATTTTCTGATGGGGTACACTCTTATCTACCCTCTGGGTCCTTAAGCTTAGTTACACCATGATTACTTTATTCTTTTTTAGTCCTCTTTGTAATATTTTAGAGTTATGCAGTTTCACAAAGCTTAAAAAAAACCACAAAACCAAAAAAAACCCTACAGATTAAAAGAAAAATTACAGTATAACTAAACCAAACTCAAAATCACAGGATATGCAAGAAACTCCTGACATCTGAGTGTCTGAGTAATTTGCCATTGAACATAGGACAACTTAGGCAGTGGTCAACTAATTCTAATTCAAGTTTCTTATATTTTTTTTTCAAAAAGAGATAAAATAAATTCAAGACCAAACGACATGACCAATTCTGAAGTCTTTTGTGAGTAGTTACGGCTATAAAGCCTGAGATGTATCACTAACACTTGGTAACACAAAGTTGGTTGGGCTACAGGTTTAATCTGTTCTACCTGCTTTGTTACTGACTTCAGCGGTGAGTCTATGATCTATGAAATTGATTAATTTGAAATATGTGTTAATGAGGAGCAGTTTTAGTGACTCTCAAATCTCTTCTGCTGGCACTTATCCTTTTGATCTTTCTCCCATATAACCTTCACAGGCAATGCCTTAATGAGATCATTCCTTATAATTAATTTATATGTCTTGAAAACTTCATTCTTCCAGCTCAGTTTTCTGACATGGGGATTTTGCAGTATATCTGGCACTGTGTACTACTTTGTAGTTAGGGATAATTACACTGAATTTCCCACCTATACATATTTCCCTATTTGATATATTTTAAACGAAGTTATTATGTATGTAATGCTGGGTGGATTAATTTCTTTTCCATATTCTTTTCCATAATTTTTGAATGCCTTTTGTTTGCTAGGCTGTAAACTGTACCTGAGACATTCCCCTTGACTCCAGTAGGACAATGTATGCAAGATACTCTTGATTGGACTGTAAATCTTCAGTAGAGAGAGTTTGATGCTTCTAGATTATTTGCGCTGCCCATAAACAGAAGGAAAACATATGAGATCACCAAACATTAATGGCAACTGGCAACAGGCTAATACTTTCCCATAGGATTTTTCAACTCATAATAAATTCATAATATTAATAGGTTTTTCAGCTTTTGCTTGGATTTAGTTATCTGGATTCCTGTATATTATGGGCTGATACTTAAGGTAGTCCAGGCTTATTAGTTTTGGATCCCCTCTGGACTATGAAAGGCATTCTTGCTAAATACTATGTCTGTAGTTCAAGGATGTATTTTAACCTGTCTGGTTATAATTTATTGAGTTCTATATGTTACCCTAAGTGTGAATTAATTTATAATAAGTAGTGTAGGCTGGTGAATTACTACAGAATTATAAGACTTCACAACTTGTTGGCCCACTACTAATACTGGATTTTTAATTTATTAGACTATCTTTGTGTTAAGTACTACAAATATCTCAAAAGGTAATACTCAGAATTTAAACTATGCATTTTTTTCATTTAGCAGCTTGTATAGAACATTTATTGTGTGAGTAAAGTGTAAACTTAAGAAAATGCAGTTGCTTTTATAACAATGCAATTCCATAGAAATTTGTTTTAAATTAATTTTCTGAGGTACCTGTAGTAGAAAGACACTTTGCCAAAACTATTAAGGGTGAGAATTGCAGGGTTGGTTTAAAATCCAATCCAAATTCTATTTCATCTGTGCAATACTTCTGTTAAATCTGATTAATTTCCAGGAGTAAAAACCGAGATTTCTTTTTTATTATCTTTGTGAGTTATTCTAGTAAACAAGGCATGTGTATACTTTTGTGTTGTATTTTAAAGCCAGTAACCCAACGGACTGATTACTACATTGTGGTATTTTTATAATTTAAATATTCATGGCTGTCAGGAACAGAAGGATTAAAGAAAGTGAATGAAAGACTGCAAATCTTTTAAAGCAATGACCTGATTGTTATTTTACATCACTTTGTGATCACTTTGTTAATTACACTATTACCAAAAAAAGAATGTATATATGTACTGATATGAAGAATCAGCTGAATAAATGCAATACATAAACAAGTGCTCATTTACATTTTTTTCCTAGCCATGTATTTTGTTCCTTCTTAGCAAAACCATGAAGGGAGATATTACCATTCTTTCAAAAAATTAATGGGTTAATATAGTGACAGCCCCGATTTTTGACTTAGGAGTGTACAAATCATAATTTTAAGTATAGCCAAATTAAAATAAAGCTGGCATGTCACCCATGGTAAATGCTAGACATTATTCACAGTAGCGCTGCAGAAGGTTTCTGTAAGATATTGTATAGTGGTTACTACGAAGATCTCATAAAGGATGGCGATAAGAGGCACTGAGCCTGCAGATTTAAAAGTCATTTAATAACAATAAAAAGAGCTTGTCTGGCTGATCTTGGTTATATTGAAAATGTCTTTTATATGTATTGGATTTGTACTGATTGAAAACTCACCACTTGTTTTATATGGCTGAATAATTAAGACTGATGATGTTAGTCTGGGCCCGTAGACTTAAAAGATAGAGAAACACATTGTTAAATCTGTGATACACTTGCTATTGAACCAGCGTAACGATTTGTCATTGATGTCTCTGAAAGTGTTGTAAACGACATAGATTGCCATCATAAGGTGTTTACAGGAGCTGTTCAATATTGAAAGTAAACATAGGTTTGCTTTGCTGTCTGTCGTTCTTCAAGCTGTCTGAGAGCAAAACAGGTCTCTGGAATGCCTTTGGAGGTTATAAAGTAGGACATGTGATGGTAGAATAAACCTGATTAACAAATTCTGGTAGAAATCGTAAAATGACAATAAAACAGCATGATGCAGGATCGTAAACACAAGTGGCGAGTATTAACAAATGCTGTTTAGAAAAGCACAAATAGTCAATAAATCATACAGTTGATTATTGTACTCATTCATCTGTGGGTTGCTGAGGCACTAGCGATGTAGTTCAATCTTGAAGGTTTGTTATTGTTTAGACCACATAGTAAAATCTATAGATTATCCATGTGCAGCATGATTTATTCTTTCATCTATTATTTGTGCTCTTGGTAATAGGATACTGCAGCCATGGATTGTAACAGACATTTTAGACCACATACTTTATGGTTTTCATCTAGGAAAAAGTAATAATAACAAGTTGAGGAGGGTCATAAAAACCTTATTCATGTCATTCTAAAGAGATTATTATAACATCATTTTTTGCTAACATTACCTACTTTAAGAAATTTCATCTGAAGCGTTGGCAAAATTTGTGTAAAAGGCTGGATCTACAGTTACAAAAATAGCCATTTTCCTATGAGGCTTTAATATTCTTTACGCTTTATTATTTTAAACCATCTAAACCAAGAATCAATTTGACTGAAATTTTTGTCTTTGTTATTCTGGCTGCTCCAAGCTTTTATATGAAGGGTTCTTGAGTCAGTGATAAACGGGCATCTGGAATTTAGTCCCAGTTGTCTAGGCACAGCCATCTAGTACCATTTTAAATGCAAAACATCCACACAAAGCCTGCAGATGTGACACAGGACCTGCAGGATACCCATGCCCTTCCAGACAGGCAGATAAACAGCATCTACCATTGAAAATAGTATTAAACACTTTTAGGCAACTAAGTAAAGCCTACTACCCTCCATAGTAGGACTGTACTTTATTTGCATTCCTTCAATAAAAATGAGACATAATGTACAGTAGGATATTTAGGGCTGTAATTTAGCTGTCCATGCATATGTGCCTCCATGTGAGCTAGGTGTCCAAACTGCCTTTATAGCTTGAGGAATCTGACTTTTGAAATAAATCAAACCCTTTACTGAATCACTGTGATATTTGGCACGTATAAATGCTTATAGTGAAATTCACTTTGGGAGACATGCACATATGTATGTGCCATAGTAATTAAAAAAAAAAAAAAAGAAAACAAATGGGATGCACTTTCTTACTCTTTACTGTGGGCAGTCAACACTTTTTTTCTTACTTATGTGAATGTTAGAGGAATAGAAAAGAGAGAGAGAAAAATCAGTCTTAAGGGTGGTGTGAAATATGACACTAAGAGTTAATAGATAATAGCAAAGGAATAGAGGTAATGGCTGATTTATAAGCATGTATCTCATTTTTATTGAAGAAAACAAAGAATGCATAGAAATTATAAGCAGATTAGTTTAATATGTCTTCTGTGTGATCTTTTCACAAAGCACGCAATTTCAAACCCACTGAAGTCAGTGAAAATCATTTCACTGACCTGAACAAGCTTTTTATCAGAATATAAGACATTTATTCTTATGCATAGATATATATTGAAGATGTGATAGCCAGTCTTGGTTATTATATTAAAATTATTCTGAGTTTTCTACTATTCCTTTCAGTCAGTGATTTAACATCAGACTTCAGATTTCTTCAGTAATTGCCTGACATAGTTTGACACTGTTTGATTCTGCCTATTTTTAACATCACTGTTTGGATAGTATTAACTGTACTTCATGCTTTTCCTCACTTTATTTCTGTAGAGTCCCATTAAAAAAATAAATGTGAAAAAATAAATACACGAAAGCTTGTAAAGCTTGAATTAATAAAAGAAAGTTACTGAGTCATAGCCATCCAGTGGATAAAATGCATTAATACTTGTAATATGTGTTTCTATGTATTTTTATTCTCAACCCTAAGGTAAGTTTCCTTTTGATCTATATATTGTTCCTTTTCCTTCCCTGAAGTGCAAGCTTCTCAAGCAGGTCTAGGGAATTCCTCAATGCGAACGCTCTTTTTCTGTTTTGAAACCCAGCGTTTTTCCTTACCTGCAAATCATAGATCAAGTCAGGAGAGAGTACTTCTCCAGTATACTTTAACTGCTTTATTAAAAACTACTCAGTGTACTTAAGGATTGCCACCTAACACATGAAACTAAATGTAAGTTTATCCATTCAGGCTTTACCGGTTATGCAGATCTTGAGGCTTAGAGGGGGTGTATCCATCACAGTGCCGGAGGAGAGCAATTCTGCACATTCCAGCGCTTTGCTTGACCGTAGCAATTGCCAGACCAAACAGCATTGTTTAAAAGCGTGTTCTCATGTGTGTTTGGTACATCTCCTTCCTTTGGAAGACAAGAAGACAAAACTGATCTTTTAAAAGTTAGGTTTTAACCGAATGGAAGAGTTGTTTAAATTGTTTAATGTTACGTTTGCCCATCCGTTTAGGATGGTAGGAGGAATGACTTGAAGTGCGGTGACTAAGAGCATTTAACTTTCTATTGCAACTTGCAGAATGAGTCGTGAGATGAGAGAGCTAATGTATGTATATACATAGACAGATACAGTAGGGCTTTGTTGTGTTTTGTAACTTAATAACTCAGCTTACAATTGATTTCCTTTTGTATTTTTTCACACTGTGTTTAAGATATCCTGCCAAGATAACGTATGGATTATTAATTGTGTTGTAACATTACTTGTAAGGTGTTTGCCTATATAGAAAAGACAGTTGTCACAGTTTGTGAGAAGTTTGTCTCTTCATAAATTTTAATGGAAATATGCATTTTGGATAAATGTAAGATGTCCTGATGTAATTATTTTAAGTTCTTACTCTAATTTCTTGTTTTTAAACCTTAAAAATAATGAACTTTTTTTTTTTTATTGCAGAAACCTTTGAAATGCTTATCAGACTGGCTGAGAATTACACAAGCACACTTTTCTGCAATGCATATAGAAACATGGCTGCTGAGGCTACTACACGTGTTCAGGAGTTTTTCACAGATGTTGGGCTCTTCATATTTGGCACAGACATTAGCACAGAGGAATTTGTCAACAGATTTTTTGACACCCTCTTCCCAGTAGTCTACAACCATGTGATTAACCCAGGTCTGACTGACATTTCACTGGAATATGCGGAGTGCCTCCGAATGGCGAGAAGAAACATCAGGCCCTTTGGTAATGTTCCCAAAAAGGCCATAGGACAAATGGGAAGATCACTGTTATGCAGCCGGACTTTCTTGCAGGCTCTGAATTTGGGGATTGAAGTGATCAATACAACAGATCATCTGCGTTTCTCTAAAGACTGCAGCAGAGCTTTACTGAGAATGCAGTACTGCCCCCATTGCCAAGGGCTGACTTTAAGTAAGCCCTGTATGGGCTACTGCCTCAACGTCATCCGAGGCTGCTTAGCTAATGTGGCAGAAGTTGATCTTCATTGGCGGGGGTATATTCAGTCCCTGGAGGAGCTCTCAAGTGCCATGAGTGGGACATACGACATTGAGCACGTGCTTCTAAACTTTCATTCACTTGTTAATGACGCTCTTGTCCAGGCTCGTATCAATGGGCCAGAATTATCTGAGCAGGTAAGAAGCTGTTTTTATCCATGCTCGTGCAAACATGACACTAAGCAAAGTAACACTGGTAACTATTACTTGTTGCACCATTTTTATGGTGATGAACACATTTGTATCTGAGTTCAGCTTTATTCGACAATGCATTTTTCTAGCACTGCCAGTTTTTACTTTAATCATGCACATGACCTGCTAATTTCCCGTATTATATTCACAAGTTTAACATCAAGTGGAGAGTTAACATTTTGGCAGCGTTTACAGTAAAGGCTTTTCAAACTGAAAAGAATTCTTGTGTGGAATTTATCTTCCCGTTTCCCATGAAGCCACAGCTTTTTTCAAAATTTTACTGAGTGAAAATATTTTTGCACAATTAAGTGGAAACTTCTATTCCTTCACCCTTTTTATTTAGAAGTTACCATTTTCAGTAGATGCACTGAATAGCTTTGTGTTTAACTTTACAACTGCATCTGTTAAGTTCTGCTGAACAAGGGTGAACAATGGAATGTGTCATTAAGTTTGGAAGCTTAAAATATTAACCAGAGGAAAGTAAATTATCTGGTGAAAAACTAATGCCACAAATATTCTATACAACCAGAATAGAATAATAATCTGACATTTGTGTAAATAAGAATGTTAAATCTCAGCAGTAATATTTGCAGATTGGAAACTTGTTATACGACATACTGGGAATAATTTTTAACAGCATAAAAAATGTTCTTCATGAACATAAGTAATTGTTTAATTGCTTCGTTGTTATCGTATATGCACATAAAGATAAATTTACAATCCTTCTAGATTCCAGTGGCCTGTCTTAAAGAACCTATGACTTTTCATGTATTATTTGCATGATTTTGTAGGTTTCAGAGAAAGTGGCACAGTTCATTTGTAACATGGACTAAATCCCTCCTTACATATACTTAAGAGGAAAAGCAAATTATGTGAGAGCTACATTAGCTGTGAAGAATTTTAAAATACCGTTAAGGAATATACACATTATTTAGATACACATTAGAAATAAAGTTAGTATATCTGCAAGTTTATGAAGGTGATCTAAGTAGCAAAATTTTAATTCTTCCTATGTTATATTTAATCCACGATATGTTTTGTAATTATATTTTTCTCATATTCTTCCACGCAGACTTCACTGACAGTGACATATTCTGTGTGAGTCGAATATCTTGATTGGGGAGATGCCTTTAGTTTTACAGGGCACATAGGTCTGTTTGTGCCTGGATGTCACTGTGGTGTGGCATCAGCTGAGATGCAGTAATACTTCTAGATGAAGTTGAAGTAGCATCTTCTGCTAAGCAGCTGATACAACCTCTGACAATAAACAACTTGACCTAATATAATAAATAGAGGATTCATCAGTTCTTACTAAGACCCACAGTCTATTAAAATGGGTTCTTCATCCTGCTTGTAGTCAGTGAGTAACAGGGAAATCGCCCGTTTCTGTGAATTTCCCATTTTATCTGCTTTATACCAGCCAGAATCTCCTGCTGCTGAACTTCCTTAAAAGAAACTGTGATTTTTTTTTTTAAATGTTTTTCACTAACAGTTTGGCTCAAAAGTGACTCGCTGATGTCTGTCTAATTGCTATATGTTTCGGACTTACAATTGCCTTTTAGGGATTTTGTCTGTTCCTCCTCAGATTTTAGGGGAATCTTTTTTGCCTACAATTTTCAGGAACAAGCTAGAATAAGAAAATAAAGGCTCAAGGGAAGGACTTCTGTTTCCTCTTTCTTTCTGGGTCATTTAGTTTGAAAAGTTTTAGACTTGGATGTTCAACAGCGAACCAGCATTGGCCCAGACTTAAAAGTTTCTCAGCACACTCATGTTTTCAAAATGAAAGTTTTTACTCTGCAAAATAGTATATTTCACTCAATTTTAGTAAATAATTAAACAGATGAAGAGCCCTCCACCCAGTCTTTCGGCTTAAGGAAAATTTCAGGTTGATCCAAAATAAAATGCTTTATTTTTATATTCCTGAAAACTCTATGCCTTCCTTCTCCCCTTCCCTCATACGATGTAAGGAATACTTACATTTCTCTTTTAATGTTATTTTGTGCCAATATGTTTGTTTGAAGATCAAGTGTTTATTTCTGTTGTGTTAAGATCTTCTCATATAGAAACACTTCCAAACTTCAAAAACTAAATATTCAATTTTTCACTCAATCTGCATCAGACTTATGCATTTAGACATATCTTTCACTTAATCTCTATCTTATAATTGACCAGTTCCTTCTCTATATATAATTTGGTCAAATAAGACTATGATGCATTGATCCCTTGAAACATGGTGATCTAGTCAGTCAGTTCTGATTTGCTGAGTATGGCTTGAGTAAATTTCATATTTCCCGTACGTTAGGTATCAAGACCTAATTCTGACATGTAATAAATACAGTCTTTCAGCTTTAAAAAGCAGAGGAGATGAATTCTGTTGAAATTGGCTTATTAATATTTATTTATTTTATCTTCAGAGTGACTCATGAAATGTTTCAAATTTTGATAAGCAATTAATGCATCAGTGTTTCAAACAGACACAGAAAAGATGATTATGAGCCAGCAAATAATAGCTCACTTAGGCACCCAGCAGTCTCTGCAGTTTTAAAAGTGAATTTCATCACAGTAAGTACTTTTATGAGTTTTAAAGAAGCAGACAGAGAAAAAAAATCTTTAAATATTTGGAAGTGTGATGTATACATATGCAGATATTAAGATGAGAACCAACAGAGTATCCTGCTTAGTGATACATGTATTTGTACAGCTCTTTATCTAATCGTGTATGTTTCTATAAATAACTGTATGTAAAAGGATTTTTTCCTAACATGTTACATGGGTATCGATATTTAAATCTAATGTATATTCATACTTTAAGCTCTAAGACCACTAATGCCTGTATAACACGGCTTCCTTTTACAAAACTTTTTTCCAGTAATTTACAACTTGTCCGCTTTTCTGCTTGGGTCAGCAGAGCAGTGCCACGCTGTCTCCAGCTGGAATTTCTCTTTCCCTTTGTTCTTCATGTTTCGAATTCACGCCTTTAATTCCTGCCTCCCACAGCTCTGCTGACTGACAAATAAGTGCAGCACCTGTTCATCATCTCTATACCTGGACATTATTCTATGCCATTCTGCAGAATCTAGTGGCGATGTGTGGGTTGTGCGACTAGTCACATATATATATATGTTTACATATATTGACATATATTTAATGACAGTTCTGTTCTGTGTTCCTGAAGTCTGTATATGTCCATTTATGTACTGTTTATGCTCAGTGCATAGTGGTCCCTAGGCTTTTTAGCTGGCAGGAGTTGGAACAGAAATTTTTTTTCAGACTTCTGTGGATATGCTCATGCAAATATAATGTAATAAAGGTTAAACAGAGCTGCATCATACAAAACAAGAACAGTATTCATTATTAAGATAATCTGAAAAAGATATATTATGTAGTGGTTAAGCATTGGATAACAGGAAAAAATGCTTATTGCTACAAAGGACCCTGTAGATTCATCCTGTGCTTCTCTTTATGCTCAGCCTGAATTTGCCACGTGCCAGTCTCTGAACTTGCATATAGCCAGGGAAATCCCCATTGAGGGCAACTGTGCAGACTAATGAATGCACAACTTTGTAACACATTTAAACCTTATTTAAGGAAAAAACAAACTAAAAAACTATGGAAACTTGTTGTAATAAGTTGTTTCATGTTACCTCCATTCTGTTATGCTAGCCACTGAATGTCAATATTAAGACAGAATGACAAAGAGAGATTTTCGCAAGATTTGCAAAGTTTTGGTGTGGATGGAGCCTACTATCCCCAGAATAAGAGCATGTTTCTGTTCCCTTTATGCATGGGTTAGTGGCACAGCCCCAAGCCATGGAAGAGCAAGTTCCTGTGTCACTCACAGGGTGGTTCAATGGCAGCTTAAGCCAGTCTTACTCCGCACTGCCCAAGTCCTGCTCTGGCACTGTCCTCAGCTGGGTGTTTGCACCCCTTTCCCTGTGTGCACACTGCTTCGGCAGCTGAAAGTGAAGCTGATTTAGGGAGCTGTCTGTAAGAGAGAGTCTCTCTCAGCCATGTTTTTGTTTCGGTGTGTGAAGACTTGTGCTGTCACGCGTTGGGTAACGCAGCAGCTGAGAGGTCCATCGGAGTGGAACAGAGGACCTGAGAGGAGGTGGAATGGGTCTGAGGCAAGTGCTGAAGGAAACGGGGAAAGGAACAGGAGAGAAGAGAAAGAGAAAAGTCACAAGGCTTTATAATTAAATCTTTCCTCCAAACTTCACATTAAACTATTGTGCTTGAATCCCAAAAGATGAATGGTGTTTGGGATTAATATTGAATAAAAGAGATGAAAGGGAATATCGATTAGTTGTTCATTGTGCATTCTGGGCACTGATGATTTGGGGATCTGGAGGAAAATGAAGTATGTGACCATGATATTAAAAGCTATATATGCGTATAAAGATGTGGGAATCAGAAACAGAACAGAAAAAAATAAATCACACAGACAATTCTTGCATTTCCAAATTTTGGAAGTGAGGAATTTGTGCTATAGGTTTGGTAAAATTCTTGTATGTATTTTTGTATGTAATATACGCCTACAAAAATTTGGAATGGGGGGTTCACTGTGTTCTAAGCGATGTGGACTTCCACCGGATCAGTTTTCCAAACTGGAGATAATAAAAATGTCAGACTTCTGGAAGTTCTCAAGTCCTTTCAATGATCTTAGCCTAATCCTGAAAGAAGATCTAAGTTACGTGTCTTCTAAAAATATGCATAATTATAGTGTATTAAAAGAGGCTTTTGTTTTGCTCTTTTTTAAATCTGTCATTAATACTAGGAAAAAAGCAAGATCTTTCTTGTATTGCAGAATCATAGAATCATCGAATGGTTTTTACTCTTGCCACCTTAATTTTCTCATGACTTTAACCTAAAATGAAATAAGAAATATACCACTGGGAAGTGATGCATTCAAGTTTTTGATATTTTTTTAATAAAAATTAAGACAATATTTTACAAATGGGCAGGTATAGACTGGACATTAGAAAGCATTTCTTTACCAAGAGGGTGGTCTAACACTGGAACAGCTTCCTAGAGAGGTGGGCAATGCCCCAAGCCTGTCAGTGTTTAAGAGGTATTTGGACAATGCCTTCATAATATGCTTTAATTTTTGTTCAGCCCTGAAGTGGTCAGGCAGTTGCACTAGATGATCATTGTAGGTCCCTTCCAACTGACATAGTCTAGTCAAGTCTATTCTAGTCTAGGCTAGGCTAGGCTAGGCTAGGCTAGTCTATTATATTCTAAATGCTTTTATGAAATGTCATAGACTGAAAAACAAAACCCTGGTTAAAAAGAAACAAAAGCTCTACACATAAGAAGAATTAATTATGTGAAAACATAGTTTCACCATCTAATTTACTGTATACACCAGAGTAAAACTGGCAACTGTTATAGAATAACCTAATCACTTATCATTTTACAAATTAAGCAGATTACACAGCATTGTATAATTTATGACTGCTTTGGTTTATTATCCATATTGTTTATATTTAAGCTGCACAGTAAATTTCTCTATTGCAAACATTCTAGGTATACTTTATCTGATTGGAAACAGGTTTAGTTTAGACAAATATCTAGCTGGATCTTCCAAATAGCTGACTGCATTTGTCTGTGATTCATCTACTGCTGTGTAGACAACTTTTTCCAGCATTTGCACAATGCAAAGACACGCAGACAGCATCATTCTGAGGGAGTGCTCCAATGCTGCAGCAAAAGAAAAGCAGCTTGAGAGCAGGGACAACTTACATATTCATATCCCAGACTTCCCTCTCTTTTGTGCTTCTACACATACTCCTGCTCCTTTATCATGATTGCTACGATTACCTTGGAGGATCAATCGCTCTCCCTTCATAAGAGAGCCCTGTGTAACACAAAGCTCCAGGTGCACTTGGCTTGGGCAGAAAAGAGAAGCACTGTCAGTGCTGGACACCGAGTTTTGTGCCTCAGGATGGCCCCAGGATGGACAGAGGTGGAAGCAGAGGCAGATGACCCAGGAGAAGTATAGAGCTGGTGTCCAGTATTGAAAGGATAGGGTTAGAAAAGCCAAGGCTGACCTGGAATTGAATCTGGCAAGTTATGGGAAAGGAAGAAAAGAAAATATACAAGTACATAAACAGCAAAAGTAAGACAAAGGAAAACGTGTGCCTACTGCTGACTGAGGCAGAGGAACTGGTGACACAGGACACAGAAAAGGCTGAGGTATTCAATGCCTTCTGCACTAGTAAGACTGGCCTTCAGAAATTCAAGGACCTGGAGACCGGGAGGAAGGTCTGGAGCAATGAAGACTTACACTCAGTGGAGGAGAGCAAGGTTAGGGCACTAACCTTAGAGGACTTAAACAAACTGGACATACATAAGTTCATGGGGCCTGACAAGTAGCACCCACAAGTGCTGAGGCAGCTGGCTGATACCATTATGAGGCCACTCTCAATTATCTTTGAATGGTCTTGGCAACTGGGAGAGGTTCCTGAAGACTGGAAGAAAGCGAATGTCACCCCTATCTTCAAAAAGAGTAAGAAGGAGGATCCAGGATACTACAGGTCAGCCAGCCTCACCTCCATCCCTGGAAAGGTGATGGAGCAAATAATCCTGGTAACCATTCCAAACACATGGACAAGAAAGTGATTGGGAGTAATCAGCATGGATTTACAAAGGGGAAACCATGCTTAACCAACTTGATATCCTTGATAGGGCAGCCAACTTGATGGGATATGGGTAGAGCAATGGATGATGTTTACCTTGACTTTACTAAAGCCTTTGAGACTGTCTCCTACAACATCCTTAAATATAAACAGAAAAAGTGCACAGTGAGGAGGACTGAAAACTGGATGAGTGACTGGGCCCAGAGGATTGTGATCAGTGGCACAAAGTACAGTTGGAGGCAAGTCACTAGGGCTGTACCCCAGGCGTTGATACTGGGGCAAATACTGTTTATTGTCTTCATTAATGGCCTGGGTGATGGGACAGAGTGCACCCTCAGCAAGTTTGCAGACAATACAAAATTACAAGGAGTAGCTGATACACCAAATGGTTGTGCCATTCAGAGGGACCTTGGCAGGCTGAAGAACTGGCCTGAGGGGAATCTCATGAAGTTCAACAAAGGGAAATGAAAAATCCTGAACCTGGCGAGGAATAACTCCATACACCAGTACATACTGGGGGGTGACTGACTGGAAAACAGCTTTGCAAGAAAGGACTTGAGGGTCATGGTGGGCACCAAGTTGAACATGAGAAAAGCACCTGCACAGCAAAGGTGGCCAACAGCCTCCTAGGCTGCATTAGGCAGAGTGTTACCAGCAGTTTGAGGGACGTGATCCTTTCATTCTGCTCAGCACTGGTGAGGCTACATCTGGAGTGCTGTATCCAGTTCTGGGCTCCCCAGTATGAGAAAGATATGGACTTGGCTGAAGTGAGTCCAGCCACAAAGTCTACTGTGGGACTGGAGCATCTTTTGTATAAGGAGATGCTGAGAATGCTGGGACTGTTCATCCAGGAGAAGAAAAGGCTCAGGAGGAATCTCATCAATGTGTATAAAAACCTGATATAAGCCAATGAAGAGGAAGGAGCTGGGGTCTTTTCAGTGATGCCCACTGACAGGACAAGAGGCAAAGGGCAGAAATTAAAAAACATGAAATTCCATGGAGCAGGTTGCCCAGAGAGGTTGTGGAGTTTCCATCCTTGGAAATACTCAAAACCCAACCAGACGTGAACCTGGACAACCAACTGTAGCTGACCCTGCTTGAATACGGATGTTGAACTATATGACCTCAAGAAGTCCCTCCCAACCTAAACAATTCTGTGATTCTGTGATATGACTTAAAAAGGTGGGTTCATCAGGGGAATATTCTTATTGAGGAGCCAGCCATCTTTGGGTCAGTAGCTGTGGTGGGATAGGACCCACATATGGACACCATGGACAAGGCAGGAACCTATCATGTTTATGGTGTTATTCTTCTAGGGCAGGATGTGGGCACTGTCTTCATCTCATGGCTGATGAACATTGCTGTGCAAGGTATTCACTACCAGGATATGCTGTTAAAAGTGAGTCCGCACAAGACAATACACATTGTCCGTTTCACAGATCTTTGGTCAAAGCAAAAGTGAATTAATTGCTCCTTATACAATCTCGAAGCCTGGATGAAATTCCTCAGGACAGGATGATAAAAATTGCGGCCAACAGAGTGATAGCCCAGAGGTTCTCAAAGGAGTTGGTCGCAAAGCTGTATATCAACAATAGGTACTTTTGTTCTCAAGAGAAGTGGAGGTATTGATGATAAACTGTGGAAGAAAAATGAGCCTTGTTTAGATATTGCACAGATACAACCTAAATTTGATGTTGTGGGAAAAATTAATTATATTGTTCCTTTCACCAGACTATCTAACTGGACTCAGCCTTGTACTTCTTTAACTTTCAGCAAGTGTATATTCCCATTAACAATTTGTAAAAAACAAAACCCAAGTGAGCAACATGCCATATATTTCTTTCATACTTTTTTTAAAAAAGTAAAAAATTAAATATGTAATTTTCATCAAAGGAGACTTTGGAATAAAATTGTGGAGTTCTGCCTGAAGCTTTTGGCATATGTCTCTGACATCATTACTTTGCTGAATTTAAATTACTTGATAAATTGATGAATTTAAATTACTTCACAAGATCGATATAAACCAATTTGTGGAAACTGCTGAACAGTAATTGGATTTAAAGTCGTTGTCTTATACATGTCTGTATTCTAATATCATCGTGTTCTAAAGGAAGGTTTGATATCTAACCTAACACACAGTTGAACACCACCACCTTCCATTTCTCTCCATTCACAGATATGCATCCAACTGTAGCTGTGAAAAACTGTAGTGCTTATATAATAAAGTTTGGCATATTTTTATACATCAGTAGTTTTTTTTTTTCATGTAGCATGGAGTAAGTGTACTGCAGTCATGGCCTCCATCTAATTCAGATTCCTCTAGTGTTATATTTCACTTCCCCATTGTTTCAAAATGGCAGAGCTCCTTGCTGCTATCAAAAGATTTTCTTCTGAGGCTAAACTGGGCTTCGTTCATCAGAAAAGAGAATGGAGAACTTTGAAAACAAAGCAAAAATCAACAAATCAAGTGTTTGTGGCTTGTTTGTAACCAAAGAAAAGTTGTAGGCTTTCTTCCTACCTAAACATACCTAGTGGTTTGACAGCTCTTCACATCTTTTCTGGTTTGATCCATCCTTGCTATATATTTCAGTAGCTTGCACTTACCAAGGTCTGAAACATCATCACCCTTATTTCTGTAGTCTTGTCCTCTATACCACACACTATATACTGCCACTATAAATGCCCATGCTGTTTTACAGATTTTGTAACTAAAATCGATGTTTTCCAAATAAAACAAAATCACTGCTACAATATTTAATGTAACAATAGTGTTAAGCACATCCCAGAGCGTCTCATATATGTTTGAATCCCTGTTGTAAGCTCTGTGCTGCAGAATTCTGCTCAAAATCAGTGTCCTTTTCCAGTGCAATTGGTCTACTTGCTTTTAATGTGTAAAAAAAAAAGGCATCAAATCATGCATAGAATATTAACAGAGGCAATAATACATCAGTAGTTAGGCACACATTTTGGAAAAATGTGTGTTGGTATATGATCTGCTCCTTTCATTTAGCAGGGCACTGCTTCTCAAGTGCAAATTGGAAAGAAAAAATAAAATTGATACACATTGCTGGACATATACTTACTAATATTCTGTTAGTGTCTTTATTTTAAGGTTTATGATACACTGGCAGCTGTGTGGCAGACACTGGAAGCACTCATTTCTGTCAAGAACTCCTTAAATATAATAGCAGAACATGAAGCCATGAAACCATGTCTGTCTAAATAAAGTCAATTGTTACATTCCTTAGCTTCTCAGTGTGTGACTATGTAGCAGGACAGCTTTTGGTACCTGTTTCAGGATACATCATTTCCAGTTCCTCTTCTATTGTCCAGTTTTCCTTCCATTTATGGACATGAGAGAGGACATATTTCTCACCTTTGGGGAGGAGAGGTTCGAATCCAGTGTCAAGTTCCTGTCTCACACTTTTCTGAGAAGTGCTTTTTTTTCAATTCATTTGCCAAATTGCCCAGGTTCCTCCCCTGCAACTCCCACAGCGGAGTTATTTGTTGCACGGGGCACAGGTGCCCAGGTGCTGACAGCAGGGGCTGCAGGAGTCCCTGTGAAGAGAGACTGGGGCTGCCCCATGCCAGACACAGCCGGTTCCAGACAGCTCTGATGGACCCACTGCAGAGCACGGCTGAGCCCCCTCAGCCACGATGGTGGTGCTTCGGGGAAAAATATGTTTAAGAAAGCTCAAAAATTATGCGTGGCAGTGGGGAGTGAGGAAAAAAAGTGAGGGAAACAGCCCCGCAGACACCAAGGCCAGAGAAGGAGGAGGAGAAGCTCCAGGCGCCGGAGCAGAGATTCCCCTTGCAGCCTATGCAGTAGACCATGGTGGAGCAGATACCCACACTGCAGCCCGTGGAGAACCCCGTGGTGGAGCAGATACCCACACTGCAGCCCATGGAGAACCCCCTGGTGGAGCGGGGGAAAAGTGTGAAGATGAAGGAGTGGCAGAGATGAAGTGTTATCGACTGGCCACAGCCCCCAATCCCCATCCCCCCTGCAGCACTTGCGGGGCTGAGAGGAGTTGGGAATGAAGTAGTGAAGTTCAGCCTGGGATGAAGCAGGGGGAGGGGCTAGAGGGAAGGTGTTTTTAGTTTTATCTTTGTTTCTCACCATCCTACTCTATTTTTAATTGGCAATAAATTAAATTAATCTTACCCAAGTTGAGGCTGTTTTGCCCATGACAAGAATTGGTGAGTGATCTCCCTGTCTTCATCTCGACCCACGAGCTCTATCATCTTATTTTCTCCCCCTGTCCTGTTGAGGAGGGGGAGTGAGAGAGCGGCTGGGTGGGGGTCTGGCAGCCAGCCAAAGTCAACTCATGACACTTAACAACGCACAGACATGTGGCTTTGGCAAACAGTGCTCAGTAGTGCAGGTTTGCATAAGGTATGTTCAATATAGACTGCCAAGTAAATAATGTAGGAACATATCATGGCATGCATTATGCATTCCTATTTAATGTGTTTAGAAAATCCACTTCACAATTTGAAATTACTTTAATCTTTTCTTAAATCGTTGAGTTTTCTGCATTACCTTCTTAAGATTGAGATCTGTTTTGTCAGGAAAACATAGGATCTTTAATATACCTCCCTTTTTTTCTTTTTTAACAGAAGGTTAAGCAAAATCTGGGCAAAATGCACAGATCCAAAATGTCCTTCCTCTTGCCATTGACTGCATAGGGACTCAGAGGTCTGACAAATGTGGCATAAGCAGTTTGGGCTGCCATCATGTTCTGGTTTTAGGTGACGTGCTAACTCTGCTTTGGTACCATGGCAGGCTTGTCTGAATGTGTCCACTGGGGAGCTGACCTGAAGGTAAGGAAGATGCTCCAAGAGGCTGAAAATGCTGCAGTCTGGTTCTTTGTCTTGTCAGAAAGAGAGGAAAGGAGGCTTTTCACTCCTTCCCAAAGCCAAGTAAGAGGCACGAACAAGTGTAAAGGAAGAAGTCAACTGAGAATCCTTTCTGTGGGCTGTATATGTGTTTTCTTTTTTCTCTGCTCTTCCTTTTTATTGTGAAACAGAATAAACATTCACAAAGAGAGCTACTGTGCTGAGCAGACTTTTGGTGTCTCAGCTGGCCCTTAAATCACTACAACCTTTTGTGCTGGAAGGGAAAAACTTTATGAGGGCAAATCCAGAGATTTTGAAGCAAATGAGTTTTTCAGACTATTTTGGTCCCTGAAATGATATGAACATGTATAAATAAGTGACTGTCTTGTACATCTCAAAAGATCTTCAAAGAAAATGGGTTTTTCCACATTCAGATAAGAGGGTGAAGAGACACTGAAAGACTTAATGTACAGATACAGGAAGTAAAACCACTAATCTCATAAGATGCAGTTTGGAATGGGGAAGAAACACCTAGGTTCTCCGAAATGGTGACTAACTAGATAGTGGGGGTTTTCCCTCATCTTTTTTTTTCAGATGGTTTTTGATTATTATTGTGAAAAGGTGACCCTCCAATTATCTAGAGTGTTGTTGACAGTGTCTTATGCTAAATGAAATAATCCATTATGACTGTTAATGTGAGTGTGCATTATTTTATTGACCTACATACTTTTGTTGCGGATCTTACTTACAAAACTGCTCTCCTCTTCACAGTTTTGGAACATAAGTTGCAGCCTGACACAAAGTGTAAACACATTGTGCAGATACGCTGACGCAGCCAACTTGTTTTGCTTCCACAAATTCTTTATGTATTTTAAGTTGTAATATATCTTTTGTCTTAAGTGAGTAACATGCCTGATAAAGGTTATAGAACCCCATTCCTGCTTTCATTGACAGTCACATTCCTACTGAATTTCTTTTGGTTACACAGGTGACCCTGGATAAACTTAGACTTAGATTTAATGAACAATTCTGCCTGTATCAGACAAGATGGCATAATGTTAGCCCTCTACATCAGAGCTGTACTTGCAGGGCGCACAGAAGTAAGGAGCAAAAAAGTATATTTTAACCACTAGAGAGCATAGATAGGTCAGTTTAACTACACACAGACAGCTGATCTTTGGAAAGGGCTACTGCCGGTTTTATATAATTGCTTTTAACAGGAGAACCACAGAGTGTTTTCACTGAACAGAAATGAAACACCTTGGCATCCACTGAAGCAGACTTGGACTGGGAGAGCTGGCAGCCTCTCACAAGAAGCAGTTTTGTTGAACTGCCTTTGAAGAGTTTGAACTGGCAGTGCTGTATTCTGGCTGCAGGGTAACTTGGCTGACAACATTAGGATTTCCCCTGACATTAAGCCATTAAAAAAAAAATAATTTCCTTCCCTCCCACCCCCATTCAGAAGGAGAAACTATTTTTACCGCCAGACTTTCTGAGTCTTAGTCCCTCATGAAAGGAGCAGCAGGATTAAAACCATTTAAGGTTTTAGTAATTAAAGAGCAGGAAACACAAATTAAAAGTATATTAAGTAGCTCATATTTAATGGGCTATTAGATTTTATTTTACAATCAGAATATGCAAAATTACAAAGGAAATCAGAGATAATTAAAAACTGACAAGATATGAGAACAGTCTCAAGAGCTGTTGCTGGAGCACTGGTTTTGGTAGATGGAGTGGTAGGAGAATACGAGCCTCAGTCGCAGGAAAGTTGTGGACTGTGGCTCCCAGGATCCCACAGCTTGGACAGCAGTCTTTTCCAAAACTGTATGAAAAAAAATCTCTGATTAAAAATAGTTTGCAAACTCTTAGCTTTTTTGTCTCTTCCTTGGTCCTTGGTCTTCCGTCTTGACTGTAGATTTCCCCAGAAAGGTGTACAGCAATGGCACTGACGCTGTGCTGGTGCCAGGGTGGAATAATTAGTTCGGTATCTCCAAGTTGTACTTTTATTTATATATCACAGACAAAGATTTTCCTTTTTTTTTGCAACATGTAATCCTCTCATTTTTTTCTGATGAGGCTAGCACTGCCTTGCTGGTGGGTCTGCATTTTGTATATCTGCAGTTTGCATTTATCTTCGCTTAATACCATCTGGTCGGGCATGGGGCAGGCGATTACATTTAACAAGGTTGCTTTGAATTGGATTGGTTATTTCTTGATCTTGAAACCACTTTCAAGTCTATTGCACTTGAAAAATTATAAATGTACTTTTCATGTATCACCTGAGCTTTTAATTACAGTTTTGAATGAAATTGCTTTGAAATTATCATTATTTGGCAAGTCCATTTAAGATTTGCCTCGCAGGTGATTATAAATTGAGTGTTTAATAATTTATGCAAGCATTCTAAATATCAGCTTTACTTGGTAATTCTCTAGGCTCTTGTTCACAATGTTTGCCCCTTTCAGCTTGTCTTGGACTTCTCTTGCAAATTCTGTAAAATGGTTAAACCTGTGTATGAAACTTACATAATTATAAGTTGCCGCTGTAACTGCAGAGCTTGCTTCAAGTTCTTGGATGGCTAAGACATATTGACAAGAGTGATGAGGCTACAGTGGAGAAAAGGAGACAACTAGTCACAGATAAAGAACACAAAATTTACAAAGAAAACAAAGAAAATAATACACAATTTCCGCATTATTTTCCTGTGTTGTAAACGCTAGTGGCACTCCACACCTCTTTCCTAAGACAATCTCGTTAACATCTTTTTCCTGTTCTGAAGGAAAAACGGGCTGTTGTACCAAATGCTTGCTCTCCCTGTTTTCCAGAACTTGAATTTTGTCTCAGTAGGGAATAGTTTAATCTTCCACGTGCATGTGCACGCTCTGACATATCAAAATAAATTTTTCTTTGCCACAGAAGTTTGATATTAAATAAGCAACTCTTCTAAGCAGCAAACGATAAAAGCCTGCTTCAGTGCTTGGAAATACTGAAATGCTGGTGCTCCCTCTTCTGGTTTAGCTAGAAGAAGACAAGCCAGCTAAACTAGCGCTAAGTGTGTGGATATATTGGCTCCTGCAGCAGGAGCTCAGCTGGAGAGTATTACCAGTTAAAAGGAGAAGCTAATCTTACCTTGAGAAATCTTCATTTTCACCTGCTTAGATGATCAGAAGGTGCCAAACCCCTGTGTTACCTGGTGACAGAGAAGCCATCCTCTCCTGTGCTGCTCACAGCGGCTGGCTGGCAGAATGAGGTACAAAGAAGAGTATGCTGTATTGGTTTTCTTTTTCTCCTCTGTCTGACACACAGCCATCTACCTGAAAGTATTACACATCCATTTGCAAGGATTAAATATGATTCAAGGAAACTTCATAAACATTGAATGCATTGCTGTTCTGGATGAATATTTTGGGTAGTTTTGTTAGTAATCTGTTGCTGGAAATGCTTGTTACTCATCAAGAATCTGTTTCTCGAAGAAAGTATTCACTTATGTATTCCTAGAAAATAAAATAAAATTAGCTTTATTTTAGAGTTATTAGGCTTCAGCTGTCCATTTGCTCATGAGCATTTGGGAGGATTTAATTGTAAGGGATGGTGGCAAATTTGTCATCTGATAGCTAGAACTGAAAGCCACCAGACTAATCACTAACTAAAACAAGCATTAAATACAAGCAGTTTTAAATGCCTTCATGGACTGTGGCCACACTGATGGTTTACAGGTCTGAGAGATTGTATCAATCTAGTGAATACTTGACCCATAACTCCATTTACAGGAAATCCTGGATATATATGTATCAAAAACTTACAGTCCTTGCTAAATTTACCGAAACAAGCATGAAACAATTAAACATAAAGGGCAATTTTCAGGTTCCTGGTTCTGGTTCCCTTAGAGCTGAGTCTAAGCCCAAGAGGTTTTGCATCCAGAGAAGTGTTTTCTTCCTTGTGACTATACACACAGCAGTAAGAGCTAGCAAAACAGACTACAGACACACTTCTAGTCTGCAAGACTAGAAGATGCTCATCTTTTCAGTGTATTTCACAACGGCCTATGACCTAAAGTGGAGCAGAGAGTCTCAGGATTCCTGAGACTTATTTCTGGCACAGTGGCAGCGTTTAAAGATTATGGCATAGCTAATCACTGAGACTTGGCATTTCTAGTTTGAAGTGCACCACAGGACTGTGCATTCATCTCGCTTCAGTCATTTGATGTAAAATTATTTCAGTAGAAGTGCTGAGGTCAGAAAGAACCATTTCTATAGTCGGAAAAAAAAAAGACCCAAAGAATGTGACTGATTTCTCCTATTGAGCATGTGAACTTAAGAGGACAGTATCCCGCCATTACCAATACGATGCTCACATCATTGTCCAGTCCTGTGTAAATGTAAAGGCTTATGATGCTCCAGTTTTCCCAACTGTAAGTAACCACAAGTAGACATTCTACGGAATTGCACCAAGCAAAATCAAACTGCCATAAAGTTCATGTGTGGCACTAATTGCAATTTAACTGCATGGTTATTACAAGAGCTTTTAATTAACCCAGTCATCATACTGTGGCATACAAATTGTGCATAATAACAGCATGCTGAGTATAATGACAATAGATTTGTCTGAACTGTGAAAATTAGTTTTATAATTTTCTGAGTTTTTTTTTATGCCCTAATATTGTGCAGTGTTTAAGAACATTTGACCAAAAGAAAAAAAACACAACAGAAAAACCCCTAGTAAGTTGTTGAGGCTTGTCTGTTTCAAAATTTTATAGCAGTCTTTAATTCTTCCTGAAATTCAGTGAGATGTGAAATTCTTTCCTGAATAATATTTTTGGTGATTTTTCAGTCTCACTTTTCTCAGGGTATTTTCAGTCCCCTTCAAGAATGATTTTATACATTCTTTAGGATTTTGTGTTTGAAGTTAAGAAAAATGCTCAGTTTGTGGAAACATTCAGTGGGATTACCCTTCCAGTGAAACTGGAAGACAGTAAGAATACCTTCGATCAGATACTGCTGCAAAATGGTCATTTGTTAGACCATTAGTGTACTGAGGGCATTCCCCTTCTCTCAAAGTTATGATTCCAGTCTGTGTCTTTCAAGACTGGTGGTAATAGCACTGAACAAATTTCAACTTGGAAGGTTAGTTTTGCAGCCCAAAGACTAAAAATTAAGAAAAGTGTAGCTAATAGACATAGTCGTAGTTCTTCAGAAAACACTGGAAATACAGCTAAGTGGCATTCCTGGAGATCTAAAGAATTCATTAAAAAAAAAAAAGCAGACATTATAACGGAAAGTGTATTTATCTGTATTTTAGACTATCATCAGCCCTGTACTGGGAAATGAGATACTGACATTTTGGTTTTAAATTATTTGGCTAACAGACAGAACAGGCACCTCAAGGCATGATAAGAGTATATGACCTTTTCATGTGCACAAGTTTACTGAAGAAACCAGGTGACAATGAAGACCGGGCCAGTGAGGGAGGCTAAAGTGCATTTGGCATGCATATACAGTTAATGGTTTAAACATGACATAAAAGTGACAGCCACTAGTGAACAGTCAAAATAAAAGACAGATTGGGCTCAGCTGGGTGAGTGATACAAGTGAGATGTACCAAACACAGAAAGAAGAACCAACACCACACAAAGCCAGTCAGTGAGTCAGTGGTCCCAGGGGTTTAAATATCAGAGATATGAGAAAGGTAAAACAGAGATGATGACATCATCGTTGTAGATGCTGAAGTAGCTCATCCTGCAGAAACTGCATCTGAAGAAGTAAGTGAATTTGCTGAAGATGATTGGTAAGCTAACTCCCAGCTGTGGGCACTGTTGCGGTCATTAACAGAACAGAGTTCTCAGCAGTATGATTACTGTCATGCACTTCTTTGTCAGAATGGCAGAGGTGTACGTGGTGCTGTACAAACACTTTTTATCATTTAACTAATGCTGTTTTCAGAATTTTCCAAAAATGGCTTTTAGAAAAAAAAATCAGTTCTTAACAAGACATTTCAGATAATGACTGGATTTTTGTGGTATTTATATATATGAAGTTTACCCAAGCTTAATTTTTTAAGAAAGATTTTATATTTGAAACTAAGGTTTATTTTTAAATGTGTCAATGAATGCAAATTTCCTGGTATTGCACAATGCATTTCTTGAGACATTCACTCAAAGTGAATAAACAGAGAGAAAGGTCGTTAGACAGTATTTTGAAGCAGCTGTATAATACATGTAAAACAAATATCATCCACATTCCAAGCCACTATGACTGTAAAAATTATTGATTTTCTTTATTTGTTCATTTTCGTTAGAGTAAAATATAATGAGATTTTGTTGTAAGTTCAAGAAATACAGATAGCTGTGTATTCTGCTGGCTTCCTAGTGGAGCTGAATGCATATGTTTTTTTCATTTTACTATAACTGGAGCCAATTTATTGACTTTTTTTCTTTCTTTTTTTTTTCCCCCTCACCCAAAGGACTGGTACTCATCTGCTTACGGTCTGTATAGCCAGTGAATCATCTCCACCATGTTTCTCCTCTGCTCACAGGCTCCCACCCTGCAGTCAGTCTCTGAGAGTGCCTGGAGAGCTGAGATGCCTCTTTCAGATATGCAAGGCACCTAAGGCCTACAACAACCTACACTCCTAACCCATGCCTATCATGAGACAGAGCCTGCTTTCCAAACATCTGGATCTGACTCTCGCTGTCTGTTAAACGCTTATTTTTATTCTTGATATGACAAAAAGTTGAAGAGTGTATAGCAAGCTGGAAGTGAGGCAACGCAGACCATCAGTTGCTTTGTCATAAAAGCTAATCATAAGCATAATGCTCCCTGTGTCACATCAGTAAGCATAAGACAATATGAACAAAGTGAGACAAGAAAAAGGACAAAAGCATTTTTTTGTCTCTGGTAGATCTGCATTATATTGGTGTAGAGTGGCTGATGGGATAGACTGCTGTGGAGCTGGTGAAATGCAGCACTGAAGAAGCAGACTCACACAAGGATGGATGAAGCCTAGAAAGAGCATAGAGACTGACAAGAGGGGAAGTGGGAGTCCAGTTAAGCTAATGGAGAGCATGGGTTAATGTGCTCTGAAGAAGAGCTAATGGGGAAAAGAGCAGAAAAAGTGTGAGGGAGGATGTTTAAAGTGTATCGCATTAAGTCCCTTAAAGGATGTTAGCCACATGTCCAGTGACAATTATTTTGTAGGTAAATTCATGCACCTCATTTGAAAGGGATTCAAACTATAACTTGAGTGCCTAAATTAAGACGTGTAAATTGCAGCCAAAAAGAGCTATTCACTTTCAACTTTACCCTCACTTTAAATTCATAAAGTGAATGCTTATTCATATGTAGTAATAATGCTGATTCTTTCTTCTTTTGACTGGCCTAAGCAAGTACATTCAACGAGTCTTTCATTATCACCACTTAGACCATGCATAACAACAAAGAAACTAATCAAAATTAGATATGTTCATTTTATTTTAAATTTTGAATGTATTTCTTAACTCACACTGCAACAGTTCTTAGTTGGAAAGGTGGTCCCTAAGACTTGCACTTTTTAATGTGTGTGATGGTAACTTGAAAAATGAGATTTATTTGCTTCCTCTGTTCTTACATTTGGGGATATAAAATGCAATGGGAAACAATAATCCTTGTCGTACATCATATGTACCCTTTCCTCTTTCTCATGGTAGCATTTTGAATATGTTTCTGCTTCAAAAAATTGGATCCCTGTCTTAGAGCCAACAGCGATCTCGTCTCTCCCTTTTTCTTTTAAAAAAGTTGACTATCCATTGAAACCAAGTTTTCATAAATCGCATACAGTATTAGTTTTTCAGTAGTGCATGCATGCTAGCTTACACAAAATACGTGCTGTTCAGTCCGCTTAATATCTTGTCTGATGTGATCCCCAGCATGAAGTATTGCTCATTTAATAAATATGTATGGCCCTAATTATTTTTATTCAGTGACTAGGAAGAATAATGAGCTATGAACATGAATTGATATCCTCTGTTGTACAAAATGCTAAGTGACACATTTTACAAAGAAGAAAATGGGAGTTCATGTGAATTTGTGTCTATTGACGTCTAGATCAGAAAGCCAGACCTATAAAACCCCTTGATATTTTCAACATCTATGGTCTGAATCATTAAACATACATCTTGGATCATTAAATTTACATCTTGCAAAGTTGTAATGCAAGTTTCAACCATGCTATCTGTTCACTGTATGCTCTGGGTAACTGTGCTGAACATGCCATAATAATTCATCAACCCTGAAAGAAATCACAAAGTTCAATGCATATTAAAAATGTGGTTGGGGTATATTACAGAAAAAATGGAAATATGCTGCTGTTCACAACACATCACGTTCTCTAAGGTTACTGTTACTGTCTGCATAACAATACACTTTCCTTACAGGAAGAAAAAAAGCCACAATCAATAAAATACGTGTGGTGACTTGCTTATACACCTGATATTCCTTCAAAAGGAGTGATTTGGAGGGGGGGAGGTTCTACTATAAAATGACTAATTATGTGTTTAATGCATTCATTATGGGTATAGTGTTGAGAGGGATGATAATTAATGATACTTTTCTTAGCTTAAAGTCCACAGAATTTACTTTCTTATTAAAATGGACTTAAACTGAATTAAGAGATACATAGTAATTTTTGTTTACATGTGTTCTTTCCTTCTTCTTCTGGCTTTTTTTCCTTTTAGGTGCACAAGGTATGTGGTCCTCCTGTAAGGAAGCCTATGCAGTCTCCAGGTTGCTCCTTTGATCAGAACAAAGATAATCAAGGTTTGAAGATGTTCTCAAGGGATGGTGAAGAAACCCTTGCCAACAGAAGAAAGTAAGACATTAGTTTTACAGCCAGAAAGAAAGACTAAAGTAAGCCATTAATTTTACAACAGAACAGATTGTTAAATGCAATGGCATGCATTACTAGAGAATAAATAAAGACTGCAAAGAATGAAGCATTTCAGCAACACAGTCTGCTCTGCTACATTTTGGAAAGAGTAATTTCATGACTAGATTTTGTTTTATGAAATAATGGACATATGACCATAAGCATATGTCATTTGGTGTGGTTTAAAGTATATAAAAGAGTGGATAACATCAGTAAAATATGAACATTAGCTCTATCTTTATGTGTAAATTTTCAAATTACGTTTAACTTGCACATCAGCAGGCATTATTAAGTCTGTCAAGAAGTGATTGCAACTTCTATCAGAAGACTATTTGTACAAATTGATCAGACAGAAAAAAATGAATGACTGTTTTTACCTACCTTTCTACTGTGAAAAATTAGACAACTAAGCATTTAGGGCTAAATCTTGAAATCCTCTTTCAAGCAAGTCCAGCTGAATTGGAGATTTTATTTATACTTGGCTCAGCATTACATTTGCCTAACTGCGTATGAGCTAGATGTTTAAGCTGCCGTTACAGTCTATGGAGAGGAGGACTCAGTTCAGCTGCCCACACAACTACAAGCATCCAGTGCCACTTGAGGATACCTTTGGGTATCCCGACTGATCTGCTGCTGCTAAGAAGGCTACAGGTGTCTTGTAAGTTGTATCATATATTCCAGCCTTCTGCAGATATCCTAGATAGCAGAGGGCATCTCAAAGGCCAATCTATCTTTAGACAAATTAATCAAGTCTAATGACTGTAAGGAGTAATAGCACTGTAAGGAGTAAGGATAGTATTACAGTGGAGACTAAAGGCCTTTGCAATGCAAATAAAGTACAAAGTTAAAATCAGAAATTTCATTTCTATCGCAATGTTTGCTAAAATACAGAGGGGTTTGATTTGTCTTCCTTCCATTTCACTTCGCAGTGCTGAAGGAAACTGAAGCAAGAGAATTGGAGGGAATAATTGCTCACTTCTGATGTCTGGAGAAGAAAAAGTGCCTCTGAGCTTCAAAGGGAGACCATTCTCGTTAGTGCAAGGTCCTTCATGTTCCAAATAGTGGAGAAAAACAGAAAACAAACACAGGTTTTAGAGAACATTGTGGGAATGGAAAGAGATCCAAAACAGAAGTTTACTTTAGCCAGCACAGAAGTTCATCAGGCAATACACATTATACAGGCACATTTGCTCTGTGTTGTGTAGCTAAACAAGTTCCTGATGTTTTCTGATTGCTAGCACTCTGCAAACATGAAACCATATTCTAAAACCCCACTTAATCCGGGACTGTTCCATGTTTCAAAATAAGCGGTGTCTGGACTGACCTTAGGGAGAATGCCCAAAAAACCTTAAGGGGCATCAGAGGCAGTGGGCAGCACAAAGCAATGTTGTTTTCCCATTATTTCCCCCTGCCTGAGATCCTGGAAACACTTTACGGCATGCAACAGGTGCTACACCAAAAAGGGAGAGAGGGGAGAAAGTTTGAGACCCACTGACACAGATTTCAGTTTAACAACTTCATTGTTGATATCATCTTCGTTTGCTGCCTCCTAAATCACCTACTTCCTTATTAGTCACTTTATGTTCCCATGGCAACTGTACCAGTTCCTCACATGGAAGAGCGACTTCAGCAGATGCTTACAGCTCAGCCTGCTTTTAAGGAAGTGCTGTTCTCCGAGTGTAGCTCCGCTTTATTGATCTCCCAGGTACTTCTGGCAGCAGGTTGCTCTCAGCACTTTCACAGGCTTTAAGAAAAGAACAAGCTTCTCCCAAACTGTGTAAACTTGATCGATGCAGTTATCTTAGGGAAAACAAATGAACAAAAAGGGTCTGTTAAATGTGTGACTCCTAAGAGTTCCCTCATTTCCTAGTATTTTTCATATGCATCTCCAGATGAAAGTTTACATTTCAAAGTGCATGTTGGACAGCCTCTGCCTGAACTTTTCCTCAATTATTTTTACCATCAGACCTAAGCTGGTATTTTCTGGTATTATTCGGTACAAGAAGAAAAGGAAATTTCTCTGTGCTTTTGACACCAAAAATTGTCAGATGAATTTAAAAAATTCTAAGCAGAACCTTCCATAGTAACATACAAACTTGAAAGTATATAATGCTTTTCCCTCCAGAACTTAACATTGCAGGCAGCTTTTAGCAAGGAGAATAAAATTGTAAAAAACATGAACTATAAGCTAACATAAAGCTATAAGAAGTATCTGCAGCTTCCACTGACTGTAATTGCACATTTGTGCTCAGCTGCCTATAATTACATGCTATCTAGTCTAGAAGATGATGATGTGAAAATTGACATTCATACCATCTGCCCTTCTAACTACTTTGGTCAGACATCAACAGGGGCTGAAATCAGTTATTACTTCTGCATTAACTGTAGCTTTGCCTCAGGCTGTATTTACTAATAAACTGAATAACTGACCTTTCTGTTAAAATGCAGTTTGTCACAAGATATTATGGTAGCTGTATTTGTTTCAATTTCTGTATTATACATGATTTGATTGTGCAGAAGAAGAAATTCCAACTATTTATTATGAGAGGACTCTCTAAACAGTAGTTTTCATCCAGAATGTAAACCCAAAGCATAGATAAAATCGAAGTCAACCCCACTCAATGGGAAATGGAGGGGAATTGCAAACATACTGTGCACACTGGATATAATTTTGGGGATGGAGAAACACAAGGCATGGCTATTTGTGGCTGAGAGAGTGTGGATGAATTATATTTATATATTTAAAATATATTGTGCATAGGCAATTATATGATGCATAGTTAAAATTCACCCTACCCGAGATTTTCAGAACTGCAGTTTTAGACTTAGTAGGGGAGTCATATCACATTTAATAGGCATAGTAAATCTAAATCACTGTGATTTGTGTAAAATATTTGCCCTGCAATTACAAGAAAGAACATGTGGCTTTTTAGATGACAGACTGTATATAATCACTCATAGAATCATAGAATCACAGAATGGTTTCTGTTGGAAGGGACCTTAAAAATCATCTAGTTCCAACCCCCCTGCCATGGACAGGGACACCTTTCTACCAGACCAGGTTGCTTAAAGCCTCATTCAACCTAGCCTTAAACACTGCCAGGGAGGGGACATCTACAACTTCTCTGGGCAACCTGTTCCAGTGTCTCACCACCTTCACAGTCAAGAATTTCTTCCTAATATCTAATCTAAATCTACCCTCTCTCAGTTTAAAACCGTTACCCCTCATCCTATCACTATATGGCCTTGTAAAAAGCCCTCTGCCACTTTCCTGTAGGCCCCCTTCAGCTACTGGAAGGCTGCTAGAAGGTCTCCCCAGAGCCTTCTGTTCTCCAGGCTGAACAGCCCTAACTCTCTCAGCCTGTCTTCATAGGAGAGGTGCTCCAGCCCTCTCATCATCTTCGTGGCCCTTCTCTGGACTCGTTCCAACAGCTCCATGTCCTTCTTCTGTTGCAGGCCCCAGAGCTGGATGCAGTACTCCAGGTGGGGTCTCATGAGAGAGGAGTAGAGAGGGAGAATCACCTCCCTCAGCCTGCTGGCCACGCTTCTTTTGATGCAGCCCAGGATACGGTTGGCCTTCTGGGCTGCAAGCGCACATTGCTGGCTCATGTTGAGCTTCTAGTCAACCATCACCCCCAAGTCCTCCTCCTCAGGGCTGCTCTCAATCCATTCTCCACCCAGTCTGTATTTATGCTTGGGATTGCCCTGACCCACATGCAGGACCTTGCACTTGACCTTGTTGAACTTCATGTTGTTCACATGGGCCCACCTCTCAAGCCTGTCAAGGTCCCTCTGGATGGCATCCCTTCCCTCCAGCGTGTTGACCACAGCACACAGCTTGGTGTCATTGGCAAACTTGCTGAGGGCGCACTCAATCCCACTGTCCATGTCGCCATTTTATCTGACATATCTGCTATGTCATGTTTTATGTGTTTTAACTTTGAGTAAACAATACTTAACAATTTAATTCCTTATGCCATTTTAGGTCTTTGTTGACTAAATATAGGGAAATTTATAGAATATTTCTGGCATTTTTTCACAACTCCAGACACCGTACAAGAAGTTAACATAAAATGAACCTCACTGGCTTACAGAGTAATGAGTACAGCATTTGCTGGTGCCTTTCTTTGTGCCTGCTGGTCATAGATAACTCAGTACAGTGTGATGTTCTAAACCAGAATGAATAACTAGTTTAATTTTTCACAGTAAGAATGGGTCTCCCGGGAACAGATTTTCAATACACAAGCAAACAATTTATAAACATGAATATCACAATCCAGTTAAAAACATAATAACTAAAAAGTCATTAATTTGTTTTGATTTAAGTACAAAACCTTACCATTAGCTCTGGGCATCTTGACTATTATTTAAAATAGTAATACATAATTTATAATCTACCAGCACAGCACATGATAAAACTGATGTCATTTTTCAGACAGTAATTTAAATATCCACTAAATATTTAACGCCTACATCTTAAACCTATCTTACCTAAATCTTGAGTTGCTCCATAACTCTAACAAATACTCTTTGCAGTATTTGTAACACTCTGTAGGGGACTAGTTGATAGTACTTTTGAGAAAAAGATGATTTATTCATGTACACTGACACCTTTTTTTTTTTTTTTGAGCATTTTTGGTATATTTGTACAAGTGTAACATTGCAAACTGTATCACAACTATGCAAGAAAATTTCAGGTTGGAGGAAGATAATTCCTTTTCCAGAGCATGAGTAAAGTGGTTTGTTTTTTTTTTTTACTTTGAACAATGAGAGTATCAGCTATGTGAACTACTGAAGTGTATCTGAGAGAATCAAACTTATCTAACAGTAAGTTGACAAATTGATTTAAAAAATCATTGGAACCCATGGAGAGCAATAGAATAAGCACAGTCGTTATCTTCTTGTAGAAATGCACAACAGCAGTACTACTTAATGTTATTGATTGGCACTGTCAATTATTTCCCGTGTTCCCCTGTGCAGAGAATTTATCAGTCACCTCCGGCTCTACAGAGTGTTTTACGGCGGCCTGGCTGATCAGCTGTGCGGTAATGAGTTGGCAGCTGCCGATGGACTCCCGTGTTGGAACGGAGAAGATGTTGTAAGAAGGTACCTTTCTGACTCACTTTTGTCTTTTCTTTTGTATTTCGTGTTTCTCTAAAGTAGCTTCCAACTCGAGTCACGTACGTTGTTTCCCAGGTATGTGTCAAGGTTAGTTCGAAAAACAAATCAGCATGGGTTTCCTTCTCTCAGGCTTCACCTGTAAACAGTAAAAAAAATCTCCCTGCATCTCTATTTTGACGAAAAAGAGAATTCTACTGTGTTTCAGACATCTCTCTTTCAAATTTATGGCACCTAAGTATATACTGGAAAAGAAGCTTGACTGGCATTTACAAATGAATGAAGAGAATTTAATTTGAGCTTGATGTCTATAAAATGCTCCTTTTAATACAGAGTGTGTGATAATAGACTCAAGCTATTTGCTTAAAACTTTCTCTGGCTCTGAAGAATAAAGTAATGTCTTAATCTATATGGTTTCTCAGGAGAGAGCTAAAACTTAAGACACAAAGATAAAGCATTTTAAAGGTGAAACACACGTATAGTTTTATGTATGCAGTAGCTTGGGAGACATCATTCAGCAGCAATGTCAAAGAAGAGATAATAATAAACTGCTATGCTCCTGGATGTGTATATCTGGAATCAATATATTTCACAGCTTACAAAACACTAGCATTTGTGAATGTCAGAAGGGTTTTCAGACAGATGATCTCTATGTTTTTGCTTTATTGCTCTCATCACCAAAACAAGTATTTCTCTGAGCAGGAAGTCCTTGTGATGACAGAGACCAAAATATTGAAATGTTCATTGAAATTATTTTTTTGTAAAGATCATGCTGTTAACACAGATGTATTAGTAGCTGGTATCAAAGGTCGTATCAAGGAAGGTGGCTAAAGGCTATGAGGTGAGTTAGTAAAGTGGGAGATAGCTGGTACCAAGCAGAAGGAACAGCAACAGCCTGCACCTTCAAGCATCTCTAAAAAGGTTAAGTAGGAGCTCGAATTTATTGATTAATGATTCCTAAGGAAACTTAATGGATACCCTTTCAGCAAACAGCTATGGGCCTACTTTTCTTTATCTTCTTGAGTAGTCCAGTACTTTGGCAGCACCAAGGCCCAGTGAGTGACTGACTGCCTTGGTAGTTTCATTGGGAATCTTTGTCCTAGGGTTTCAATGATCTTCTTAAGACGACATGTCTTTTCTTTAGATATCTATATTTGAGATTTAATCTCAACTGTACCTTCTGGCTTTTGTTTTGCTGCCCTTCCCCAAATGAGTTATACTATTCCTACCAAACATTTCAGTAACAATTTGAAGTTAGCATCTTGTAATTACAGATTTCCCAAGAACAAGGTTCTTGTATCATTACTTTTGGCTGCTTATAGTCTTACTATTGATATGTTATATCTTTTCAAACCTATATTATATGGTACTATTATATTTTAATTATTATTATATTATTATACTAACTGTATTTATACTATAATACTAGAATAGAATACAATAGAATAGAATAGAACAGAACAGAACAGAACAGAACAGAATAGACTATTATTTCAGTTGGAAGGGACCTACAATGATCATCTAGTTCTACTGCCTGACTGCTTCAGGGCTGACCAGAAGTTAGAGCATGTTATTTGTCCAAATGCTTCTTAAACACTGACAGGCTTGGGGCATTGACCACCTCTCTAGGAAGCCTGTTCCAGTGTTTGACCACCCTCTTGGTAAAGAAATGCTTCCTAATGACCAGTCTAAACTTCCCCTGACACAGCCTTGAACCATTCCCATGCATCCTATCACTGGGTACCTGAGAGAAGAGCTCAGCACCTCCATCTCCACTTCTCCTCAGGAAGCTGTAGAGAGCAAGGAGGTCGCCCCTCAGCCTCCTTTTCTCCAAACTAGGCAAGCCCGGAGTCCTTAGCTGCTCCTCATAGGACATTCCTTCCAGCCCTTTTACCAGCTTTGTTGCCCTACTCTGGACACATTCAAGGACCTTCACATTCTCTTTAAATCGTGGGGCCCAGAACTGCACACAATATTCAAGGTGAGGCTGCACCAACACTGAATACAGTGGGATAATCAACTCTTTTGACTGGCTGGTTGTGCTGTGTTCGATGCACCCCAGGATGCGGTTTGCCCTCTTGGCTGCCAGGGCACACTGCTGACTCATATTGAACCTATGGTTGACCAGCACCCCCAGCCCTTTCTGCAGGGCTGCTCTCCAGCCACTCCTCTCCCAGTTTATACTTGTGCTTAGTGTTACTCCATCCTAGGTGCAGAATACAGTATTTGGACTTGTTAAATTTCATGCCATTGATCATTGCCCTATGCTCCAGTCTATCTAGATCCCTCTGCAAGGCCTCTTGTCCCTCGAGAGAGTCAACAGCACCTCCCAGTTTAGTATTGTCAGCAAACTTGCTAATGGTGCATTCAACTCCTGCATCCAGATCGTTGATAAATACATTGAACAGAACTGGGCCTAGAATTGAACTCTGAGGAACACCACAGGTGACCAGTCACCAGCCAGATGTAGCCCCATTCACTACAACCCTTTGAGCTCTGCCCTTCAGACAGTTCTTCACACAGCGCACCGTAAACCTGCTCATCCCACAGCTGGACAGCTTGTCCAGAAGGATGCTGTGAGGAACAGTATCAAAAGCCTTATTAAATCCAGAAAAACTACATATGCTGCCTTCCCTTCATCCACTAGGCAGGTGACCTTATCATAGAAGGATATCAAATTAGTTAAACAGGACTTTGTGAACCCATGTTGGCTATGCCTGATGATTGCATTATTCTTTAAATGCCTTTCAGTAGCACTCAGTGTAATCTTCTTGACAGTTTTTCCAGGAACTGAGGTTAGGCTAACAGGCCTGTAGTTCCCTGGGTCTTCCTCATGCCCTTTTTGTAGACTGGAATAACATTGACTAGCTTCCAGTCAGCAGGGACTCCCCAGACTCCCAAGACCTTTGGTAGATGATCAAGAGTGGTCCTGCCGTAACATCCGCTAGTTCGTTCAGTACTCTGGGATGAATTCCATCAGGCCCCATGGACTTGTGAACATTCAGCTGATACAGCTGGTCCCTTGCAATTTCAGTATCCAGGAATGGAAAGTCATTGTTCCCACACTCATAGTCCTCTGACTCAGGGGACTGGGTAGCCCAAGGTCTATCAATATTATTAAAAACTGAAGCAAAAAATACATTGAAAGCCTCTGCTTTTTCTTCATTCCTGTTAGTCACATGACCATCTTCAACAAATATCAGTTCAATGTCTTCTTTAGACCTGCTCTTGCTATTAACGTACTTAAAAAAGCCCTTCTTGTTATCTGAAACAACACTGGCCAGCTTCAACTCTAATTGAGCTTTGGCCTTTCATGTCTTCTCCCTGCATACACAAACCACAGCTCTGTACTCTTTCTGAGAAACCTGACCTCGCTTCCAGAGATCATACAATTTGTTTTTCCTCTTGAGCTCCACGAGGAGTTCCCAATGCAGCCAAGCTGGTCTTCTGCCCCACTTGCTTGACTTATGACACAGTGGAATTGCCTGCCTCTGTGCTTCTAAAAGGTGGTTCTTAAAGATTCACTAACACTTATGGACTCCTAAGCCCTCAAAAGCAGATTTCCAGGGTACTCTGCTAAATAGCTCCCTGAGAAGCTTAAAGTTTGCTCTCCTGACATCCAGGGTAGCAACTCTGATGTCCTTTTTTCTCATTACACTGAAAATTTTAAACTCAACCATTTCATGATCACTGTGGTCAAGGCAGCCACCTACCATCACATCCCCCACATTCCTTCTCTATTCACAAATAGCAAGTCTAGGAGGGCATCTTTCCTCGTTGGCTCACTGAGTACTTGTGACAAGAAGTTGTCTCCTACAAACTACAAGAATTTCCAAGACCTGCTCATCTCAGCAGTATGATATTGCCAGTTGAAATCTCCCGTAAGGACAAGGGCTACTGATCCAGAAATTTCTCCTAATTCCCCATAGAATAACTCATCAGTGCTAGCATCCTGGATGGACAGTCAGTAGTAGGCACCCACTACAACATTTCCTTTGTTTTCAATTCCCCTAATCCTCACCCAGAGACTCTCAGCCACATCATCACTAACAGTAATGATACAGTTTGATATATATACTACACTGTTTGATTTGGTTGATTTAGACACTTCAGTCCTTTTATGGAAATGAAACATTCTACTTAATTCTAGACCATTGTGTCTTTTAAAAGCAATTTAATTTTACTAAAAATATTTAATTAATGCAATTTATTTGCTTGTGGTTCAACCTAAAGATATAACTGATGACAAAAGCACTATATCTTAAAAGTAAGACCACTTTGATATTAGTAACTTATAAATTTCCTTACTAAAATATTTTGGTTTTGTATGTTTATTTTTATATATATATTTTTCATATTTTTGGTCTGTAAATTTCAATGTTAACTTCGTGAAAGAGCTGACATATAGATAATATTTATATGTACAGAGCACTGATTAAATCCGGAAGAACAGGATACTCTGAGTTGCTCTAGGTTATCAACTGGAGCTGAAACCTGCAGATTAGTTCCTACATCTCAATACCTCTATTTGTACACTAAAAATATTGTGCTACATATTCTCCTGCTTCAGTAGCTGTATGAAGGTGCTCACATCTATCCTCTTCCTCCCCTTCATTTTGCCTTGTTACTTGGTCAAAATGTCCTCTGTTCAATTATTTTATTTGTTTATATTTGTTCTTTTGTAACTGAAGGGGAAAAAATCTTTCCTGTGCTTTGACTGAGATCAGGGATTTTTTACCATTGTTACTATTACAGAACTGTTAATCTAGGGGAAAATGGGCACTCTTCCTTTTGTGCTTAGTCACGTCTGTGTGCCTGCTATGAAAGTAAGGTACGTGTGACACAAGTGTGCAGGAGAGGAGCAAACACATTGGGCATGCGGTGCCTGGAGATTACTCTTGGTTATGGAAAGTCAAACTCAGCCTCAGAAGCATACTCAAACAAACAAATTCTGCAAATTCAGAAACAAGGAGGCTGTGTTTGAGCAAGAAAGGCTCCTGATCTGCCCCACAGATTGTGCTGGGAAATGACATTTGGAATGGATCAATGAACCAATCAGCTAGCGAAGAGTTCTAATGGGAGATGAGCAGCATCGGAAGTGATTGTGTTTGGGGATATTGTGAAAGGAAATGAAGATGTCAGGCTTTGGGAATGTGGACTGGAAGCAGCGAGCCTAACCACTGTGCAGGCAAACCAGATTAGAAGGGACTAGTAACATACAAAAACCAGGGTAAGCAATTCAAAATGAGCTTGATGAAACTCAGCCTGAACCCAATTTTAGCATTTTCAGGAAAACTGTGACATACTTGAGGAGTATTCCAAGAAGTATTATGAGATCAATCGAGAATCTAGGAAACTCAGCTTACAAAAAAAGAGTCAAAGAATTAGATGTGTTTAACTTGGAAAAGAAAAACTGTTAGCAGAAAATGCAAAGTGCAAACAGGCTGTTGCTAGGAAGAAGAAAAGTATCTATTATCTGCTTCCATGGTGGCTAGGACACACAACAAACATTTAAAATATATTCTGATTAAATATATAGGGTGAGTTTTCTAGTGGCAAGGATAATAAGGGACAAAAATAGGTAGTTTTGGGGTCCAGAGTTTGCCTGAAGGAGGGTGTTTAATAACAGACAAGGCAAGGCACTGAGAAATCATAGAATCATAGAATGGTTTGGGTTGGAAGGGACCTTAAAGATGATCTAGTTCCAACCCCCCCTGCCACAGGCAGGGACACCTTCCACTAGACCAGGTTACTCAAAGCCTCATCCAACCTGGCCTTAAACACAGCCAGGGAGGGGGCATCCACAACTTCTCTAGGCAACCTGTTCCAGTGTTTCACCACCCTCACAGTCAAGAATTTCTTCCTAATATCCAATCTAAATCTACCCTCTTTCAGTTTAAAACTGTTACCCCTCGTCCTATCACTATATGCCCTTATAAAAAGCCCCTCTGCCACTTTCCTGTAGGCCTCCTTCAGGTACTGGAAGGCTGCTATGAGGTCTCCCCAGAGCCTTCTCTTCTCCAGGCTGAAGAGCCCCAACTCTCTCCGCCTCTCTTCATGATGATGCAGCAAAAGCCGATTTTTCCTTAGAGATATGGAGATAAATTGGATAAGCTCTTAAAATCTCCCCCAGCCCTCTGATTCTGAATCTAGGATTATCTAAATCCTATGTTGCTCAACTTCTGTTGCCATGATCCCAGGATACTGTGACATTTTAGAAGCAATAACGACCTGAGCAGGCATTATCACTTTTATCTGTAAATACTGAAGAACACCTGAACCTGTACACTCACTCTCTTTTCTTCTTTTTTTCTTCCTCCCCGCCCACTAGTAAAGTAATAAATAAAGATATTGGTGAATTAATCTGTGCAGTGTTCCTGGAACAGGTAGGGGAAAGTCTGTATTGTTCAAATTAGTTAAATATATTTTATCTGTTTTGAGATTCTTCATCATTTCCATCTGGTTTTGCCTTGTATTTAAAAATCATATGCCATATCTGGTGATGACTGCAGTTTTGGGCCTGATATGGGAAAGCAATATCATAAGCTACATAATGCTGGTATGAGCATGTCAGGACCTGAAGAGATTGCAAAGACTGCTGTGTCTGTGTTTTAAAGCTGCAAGCAGCAATAAGCCCTGGAGACAGAAGTTAGATTTTTTTAAAAAAATTTTTGCAGTTCTTTCTCCTTTTCTGTGCATTTTTCTAAAGGAAGTAGTTCAAGGTTTGAACAGCTGTAATATCGTATCTCAGATAAATCTTACAGCCTTTGCCGTCTCTAATACCATCTAAGAGATTATCAAGCCTGGATGGGAAAGGGTCAGAAAAAGAAAAAGGGTATTATTGAAATGAAAGCTTACTTAACAGTTTACATTTCATGTGCTTCAGCTGTTTCCTTTTTGGGTTAAGTCTTTTCTGTCCTTTTTTTTTTTTTTTTTAAATCATAATGTCATGGCAATATAGCCCTTGATTCTGAAACTAGAAATTGTTCTGAATCTAACCTGTCACATGGTGTAAGCTCATGCTTTTATCAAAACTGAGACCAGAATCCCCAAATTCCTGTATTCACGTCAGACAAGATTGGTAGAGGGCAGGACTTTCAGGAGCAAGACTGCTCTCACAAGGTCCACATCACTGCAGAATGAGGGAGAGGATGTCTCAGAGGAGTCTTCAACTATATTACCCAATTGTGTGACTACAGTGGCCGGGCGTGAAATTCAACCCTCAGTTTTAAAGGTATAACTGAGTGCCATGATGAAGTACTTGGAATTTAGTGTTATAGAATTCATTACATTCAATGGAAAAAGAGGAATTGCAATTAGTAAGTTATGCACTACCAAAGCATACAAGAAGAATTGTATGCAACGGTTCAGAATTTCAGTGGCATCTTAGCATTAAAGCTAAAATAACGGGAATTGTGCAAATAGACTGAGATTACTCTCATTCATGAATGTAAAGTTGTTTAACTGACATTTATACAGTTTTGGTAGTCCGGACTGGATAAAAAATCCACAGAGGAGAGCAGAATATGTACTGTGCATCTTGAGATCGGTGATTCCACTGAAATAAAAATAGATATGAGAGAAGAAAACAGTAAAATTATGTGTTTTGAAGGATTCAAGAGCAATGGAGATTATTAAAAACATCTAATCAAGTTTGGAAGGAAGAGTTTCATATGAAACACATAGCTAAAGTATCCAAATTAAGAGGAATTAAACAGCATGATTGATTTTAATTGCTGAACGAGTTGTTAGAAAGTGATTATAATAAGCATCTATCATCAAATAAATGCTTAGCTTTAGCACAGCTCTTAGGCTGGGGAAGGGAATTTTCTCTTTTGATTCTTAAATATTCTGAAACAAGAGTACAATCCTGAATCTGTTCTTAGCCAACAAAAGAAGATAAATGGTGATATAAGGAGATCTAATTAATTGCTCATAGTTTTCTTCTATTTGAGCCAGTCATCACTTTATAACGAGGCAGAATGTAAACTGTCATCAAAGGCACCACTTGCCACCTATGCAAAAGATTTGCCTGAGCAACTTGAAATGTGGGAACAGCCCATTATGGCTCTTACTGCCTTGCCTAATATACTATTGCCAACAAGGACCAGCGACAGATGCATAGAGAAAAACAGTTGTAAATATGTGCTTCCTCACAATCTGCAAATTTGGCAATGCCTGACCCAGAACTGTGAATGTTCAGTCTTCCCATGAATTCATAAAACCTTAGCACCAATAGCATTCCACAGCGAGCTAACCAGAAGTTTTCAGATACCAAAACACTGAGTCAACTTAAGAGGTAAATGGTGGCTAAAGATATTTATAGGTTGAATGTTTGGTAAAGAAAATGAAAATTAAATAAATTGTTCAAATGCCTGAAATCTGAAGTATTTTTGTTTTGAATTGTTGCTGCCCCTTTAGGGATGTTTTGAAAGTCATGTCACCAACATATGACACCTGGACTGTAATGAAAAATCAGGTCATCTGGCCTATAAGAACATGGGGCTCCAAAGGTCCTCCCTGAATTCAGGAGGAATTTTTCATTACAGTTTACACATTTTCATTTGAAAAACTGCTGACGTCAGGGTATATTCGATAACTAATCAGCAACACCATTAGTTTTATCACTACCCCCTTCCCCCAATCACAAATAATTTCATATTTATCCTACTTTGCTTGTCAGAAGAATAAGAAGGGCTTATGATAGATTTTTCTGTGTCAACATAGAAAACAAAAGGCATTTCTATTTCTGGCATCAACATGTAATTGAATAATAAAAAAAAATTATGTTATTCTAGGTACTTGTTTTCTGGAGGTAACTTTTTGTTGCCTTTTCTTTTGAGAAACCTTGAATATTATTTTTAAGTTAGCTTAATGAATTTGGGAATTATAGTAGAGAATATAATCTGAACTATTTATTCCAGAAAAAGCAAAAATTAGAAGAAAGAAGGATACTGGCTTGATGATAGGTTATATAAAAAATAGGTAGTTTATATAAAAGCTGAAATTCAGATCCCCGTGTCAGCTGGTTTTAGGAGATCCAAGTCTGACATTAGGGGAAAAAATAAAATGGCATATGATCCCTTTGTTCATATTAATTATGGGGTTTGTTCTCTGTTTTGTCATGAGATATAAAAATAGAATAATTCTTGCTTTAATAATGGTAATATCAGTTCTCAATATATGCTTAGATAAATCTCATGACATTTCAGGATGTAATTTATTTAATTATGTAAAAGCAGCAAAATATGTATTGCATTTGATTAGCTCAGAATAAATGATCTGGTTTTCGTTTTGTTTGCTTGAGCAAACGCATAATTTTCTGTAGTGTTTGTCCTAGAGACATTTGAGTCATTTGTCATGCACAATGGGGGTTTAATACTGAGTGAATCAATTTTTATTAAGCTGGTAATAATTTCCAAAACGTATTGACTTTTAAATTGAAAAACATGATTAAAGCCCCGTTAAATAAATAAGAGCATTTATAAAGTCACAGAAGACTGTTGAAAGATAGGCATGAGAAAGAACAGTGACCAAGGATATTCTAAGAGTTTGAATTATGGCATCATCGTAACTTCATTTTGGAGTGTTTTGTTCTTCCATTTTATTCAGCTGTAGAAAAACAGACTTACTCCAGAATTTAGTATTAGTGATCTGATGACTCTTAGAGGTTTTCCTAGGGAATTCAGGACTACTTTACCATAGTTTATGACATGAAACAACGGAGGCAAAAAACCCCAAAACTATCATCTCCTTTTTGTGTAATAAAGTTTCATATTACTACCAAGGAGAACTCATGCAAGAGGCTTTGCTGCATAGTTCAAAAATAAGCCTAACATAAAATAAATAACTATGAATCATAGTAGATTATACTAGACAGAAAATTTGTGTATTTGTGCCTCACTGAAGTTCTTATAAAAGAAATATGATCTAACTGAATTCAACTTTGATATACAGGATACCTTTCAAACAGTAACTTTATTGATATTTTACAATGAGGCCCCTTTCACTCACTGATCTGCAACATTTTATTTTTCTAAAACCAAATTATTTATCACCTCTAGCCACAGCAATTTGATACAACAGCTCTCAATGAATTATTTAAACTATATTTTGGGCTGTGAAATATCTTCTCAGGGTTCCTCTTTCACTGTAGTGTTCACAGCAGTCCACTATAAACACTGCAGGCTTACCAGTCCAGACAGGAAACTTCTGAGTACTGATGTTCAGCCCTATAGCATTTACAGATGTTCCTTTCAACCTTCATATTGCTATGTTGCATCTGCTGAAGACTTTTCTCTTGGCAGGTGTAGATCAGATTTTCATTGAGCATCCTGCACCGACTGTGAAAATACGCTACTGAAAGTTAGATTATGCTGGGGTTTTGTTTTTTACATCGTCACAGCTGACTTAGATACTCAAGCAGGATGATTTTAGAGATCTGGAAATTGGTTGGGAGTCTTATGTGAAAAACACTGTTTTTTCCTGTGTATCTAGTTGTGAAAGTTTGCGGTAAGTTTTTCTCTATATAAGAAAATATTTGCTTTATATAGACCTATTATGGTGAATATTCTGCATATTATTATGTGTACAGCTTCTTTTTGTTAATGTCATTTCTGTAATACAGATGATAAAAAATTGCTATTCATACAATATTATTAATGCATTCACAGAATGAGTTCACTCATTTTTTCTAGAAATGAATATTATTCTTTCCAATAGTATCAAATTCTTCTTGCTGTTTTGTATTTAAAAGAATCATTATATCCTCTTTAATGAGGTAAAACTCATCTGACACTCACAACTGTGAGTCTATGAGCATCTACTTCAAAATACTGTATCGTCTGTTCTCCTTAATAAAAGTTATGGTTTCTTATCTTCCTTAGCAGCTCAGCTTCTTCTTATATTCCTTTAGAATTATATGATGGGAAGCACAAGTTGGCTTATAGTCATTAAAATGACCATGTTGTTCTAACTGTTTCTATTCCAACACTGCGTTCTCAGGGCCAAAGTTTTTTAGCACTCATCCACATGTGGGCACTCAGAAAAATTAAGCTGAATTAATGAAGACTGCGAATTTAGAAATCAGTGATGTTAGCTCATTTTTGACTAGTTCATTGAATGAATAAACCAAACTGAAGCTACTTTAATTCAGAAAGAATTTTAATTATGAAAGTGTAGTATCCCACCCAGAAATGTAAAGATGTTTTGCTAGCCTAGTCAAAGCATTTGCATCTTTAATATGTTCCAAGTGATGTTTTGAGTTTAGCTATGTAGGCAAGCACATATCTGCTATGAGTGTTTCAGTGACAACTCTCTCTGAAAAAGACTGAAGCAAAAAGTAATGAAAAGGAAACAAGAACATGCTTATATATGCCTTGCTTCAGGCTTAGCAAATGACCAAGTCAAGCACTAAAGTGAATAGACAGGTCCAAATCTGAAAGGTTTTCGTGTTCAGCTAGTGCCTAAGATTTCATATGAGAAGTGATTTTGAAGAACAGATCAAAGCAGAATTAAATTGTTACATTCATGCAACAGGAGATTGTGCAGATTCTTCCCAAATGCAGACTTGATAACTATGAGGCAGTGAAAGAAAATATTAAGCATAAAACACAGTCCAAATTCACAATGAACTGTTTTCCTTCCATGATAAAAGAGACCTCTCTGCTGCTTGTAGAAGTACCAGCAAGACCTTCCTTCAGACTGTTAGGAAACATTATGTATATTTGAGAAAATCCCATGCCTGTGGATGGAGGCACAGCACTATAGCATAGTGCTGTGTAGTAAGATGTAGCTCCTTCTCCTAAGGAGTGTGAGGTGTGAATCTTTGTCATGTTAATTTTTAAACATGTTTATGTCTTATGTTAATAAGAGCTTACCATGTTAAAGCTTGTGATATTCTTCATCTGTTCTACTCCAGGTGCTTGTGTGAAGAAATGCACACCTGAATGGGCCTCTTGACCTCTTTTTCAGTAAAGAGATAAACAGACCCTTGTAGGATGCAATTCATTTAGTCTTTAAATAGTTGAATAGAACTTCCTAGGAGGACTTCTTTCTCCCCCTTGGCTGTAAAGGGTGTCAGTCTAAAGGTAGTGGTAGAATTAATGTTATCTAAGTTTAAAATACCTAGAAATTCAATATGTTTAAACAACTAATACAAAGTACCTGTGCTGAGATTAAAAACCAAAATACCCCAAACACTAAATGTTAAACCTGGGAGATAGAGCCGGAACCATTATGCCTAAGTGTTTGAGATATTTCACCAGAAAGCTAGGTATGCATGCTGATACTCATACTGAAAGTAATGTCGTATAGCAATATGTTGATCAATTTTTGCTAGTGCTGATTTTCTGGTCAAACTGGTTTATGAAGGTAACTGGGGTAAGCAGTATGAAGGATTGTGCAGGACCAAGCACCACTTTAGCTCTTTCTCAGTACCTTTGGTCAATGGTGGAACATATTCTTGAATAAGGAATAAAACTTTCTGTTTTGCATAGTTTCTTATAGTTGTTTTGTTTTGAAGGCTAGATAAAATTAGGAATAGATTTGGAGAGAGATAGGGTGTTTGTGGAAAGAAAATGAAATTTTCCTTTCATTTTCCCTCTGTTTCCTAAGCTTATTTTCACTGTAGAAGAGGTTATGACATCTATAACTCCAGATTTTAAGTCTCCAGTTCTTATAAAGCGCTATAAAAATTGGTATGTTCCTGTCCTTTTTCCAAATATGATGACAACCATATTTGAGAGAAGCTTATGTTCCTGTACACAAGTATGTTCCTACTAATTCTTCTTTTAATATATCTTACTTTCATATCCTGATGTCTTTAAAACCTCTGAATCACACATAAGTGCAACAGTAATAGAGGAAGTAATAAGCCTGTCCTATGTTGCAGTCTAATAAAACTGCATTTTTTTTTTGTTTAATGAAATGCTTCTGGAATCTACAAAGATAGGGTGGCAGATACCTAGTATTATTGCTTTCAGTTCAAACATCAAAGCAACATGTTCTATTCTACTTCGGGAAGAAAAACATTATCAGTGCCTTCTGAAGTCCTTGTACAGAAACTGTTTAAAATAAATAAAAACGAATTAAAAAATCCTAATAAACAATGGTTTTTATATAAGGATGTTTCATATTCCATTGGAAAGTATTAAACATGGTCTGTTAACACGCTGCAGTACTGAACGGTATAGGGGTTCTAGACAGCAGCTAATGGGGGGAGAATGCATAAACTATTATGGTTTTTTTTGAGCAAAAGCCTCCTGTATTTGCAGATTATCACTATATTTTCTTCAATTCCTTGAACAAGAATCCCAAGATAAGGGCAACTGGCCCTTGACTGTATATATTTCTAGCAGAGGAAAGATTTGACTATGATCCAAACCAATGAAAGCTCATTCTGGAGTACTGCCCTTCAGACTTTTGACAGCACAGACTGTATTCACAGAGATCTTGGCAGTAATCATTTAATTTCAAATCCACATTTTTATATCTAGAGAATTAGTTTTTCAAAGGATAATTTTTTACCAGCCAGTTCAAGAGCTGATAGCTAGACTCTGCCACCTCTTCTGTACTTCTACTTGCTTAGTAAAGGAATATATCTGCAAAAAAAAAATGTTGGGTCAAAGAGACGAAGTTGCTTATTTTCTTATATGCCTGTGAAAGATTTGAAATGAAAAGTAATTTAGCTCACGTTCCAGTCAATACATTTGATTCTTTTGGATTCATATGTTTAGAATGCCATATTTGAGTATACAAGGAAGACTTCATTTTAGGGTTGATATTCAACTGACATCTTCAGCTATACAGAACTTAAGCATCTAATCTGAACTTCTTGAGTCTTTATAGTCAATGGAGAGAGCCACGTCCTACTCAGTGCTAGTGGACTGGCATCTTCTAACCCCTGTAATCACCTGGAGTGGGCAGCACAGAGAAGCTGCATAGCTTAGATGATCTGAATCTTGCCCTCAAGGACGTATAAGTCTGATGGAATAAGTTTTGCACCATAAGAGAACAAATAGAGACAACTCAAAGCATATTTCATGGCTATCAGAAAGAAAGTATGCAAATGGGTCACTTCTACCCTGTGCCTCAGGGAGCTGTAGTTACAGGTGCACCATTGTGCACCATCCTTAGGTAAATGTCACCAGAAGGTGACTGCTGAAGGTAAAAGAAAAACAAGTTTTCTGAACATCAGCTGCTCATTGGATTGCTTTTTGCTGCTTCCTTCTTTCAGATTCCTCTAGGATTTGAACTCCTCTGTAGAGAGAGCCTACGTGGCGGGTGCTTCAACACTGCCATTGGATCAGTTCACAGTGATAGATACAGCACATACGATGAGTCAAACAGATGCTCATGACAAGAAAAACTCTTGTCTCAGCTGTGTACACAAATCGTAGTGGAATACATGAAGAGAAGCCGTATGTAAAAAGATCCTACAGGTGTTGTTCAGATGAGCAGTTTTCTCTAATACTTCCATCACCTCCAGAAAGATTTAAACTATTTGGGATTTGCACTGCCTTTTTTTTTTTTTTGTTTTTCCTTTTCCGTAAACATGAAACAAATCTTGAATAGGTAAGATTATCATTTTGTAGGAAGACAACCAATTCTTTCTCTAGGGATAGAACAACTCATGTCCTAGGAAATCTCATCTTCTGATAAACAGGCAGTGTAATAAGTTCATTTCTCTAATTTATATGTGTGTATAAAATAATTCTGAGCTTATGCATTTAACCTTGTATGCATCTGGGAGTAACGCTACTTCACCTTCACCTGTCTGCCTGCAATGAAGAGGTGCAGATACATACTATAGTCAGATTTATTTTTTTTTTGTCAGTTACGTGTTGAACACAACTAAATTAACTCCATTGGGAGGAGCTTTTCGGGAGATGTGAAGATAGATGAATTCCCTAACTGTATTAATTTGGGGGAGATAAACCTGGGGGATAAATGAAATCCATCAACTGAAATCTGCTGAGATGATAAGACAAAAGTGTACATTTAACCTTGATGTTAGCTTCCATTTGGGGAAGCTAAGCCTGGGGACAGACATTGTTAAATGAATAGATTCCACCCATGGGAAATGGTTTTAGAAGTCTTGAGGTCAGCTGATAGTTGAAGGGAACACCTGGAAAACAAGCCAGATTTCCAGTAAGGTATGATATTTTTATGACCCACATCTGTCTCAAAATATCATTGCTATTCTACAAAAATTTGCATTTAGTAAAATTAAAATACATTTTTGCTTTTACCATAGTATTTGTAGTGAGTTCAGACTAGTTATAATACCTTTATAACATCAGAAAATTTGGAAAACAGATAAACTTTCTGCTGCAAAATTTTGTTTCCAAATAAACAAAAAAAAAATTCAGCACAAATATAATCAAAATTAAAATAACCCATGGTGAATCCATATTAAAACGTATTACGTTATAGCATGTTAAAACTAGCAACCCTGGGGGATGTTCTTCATCACAAAAAGAAAAAGGGGGGGGACACCAGGATAATAGTGACAATAGTATGTCCTACCACAACTATAGTTTTCTTTTTAAATGAGACCACTTTCCTGGAACATTTGGAGATGTAACTCCAAAGCAGATTTCCAGCACATAAACTTGAAAAAGTGAATAGGCAATAGTCCTTCACAGTTACCAACAATAAATGATGTCTGGTCAGCCAACTAAAAAAGGAAAGTACTTATTCACATAGTTTATAATTAAATCCAAGAATCTCCATCCCAGGATGTTGTGGAAGTCAAAAGTGTATCTGCATTCAAAGAGTGGCTAGACAAATTCATGGAATAATTCATCAAGGACTCTTGATAAAGTTACAATATAATTCTGCTTTCCATAATTAGCCAGAAACTGAGGGACTGTACCCAAGGAAGAGAATGGAGAAAATGTAGCAGTATACGTTTTATTGCAAGTCCTTGCTGGCTAACCTTAGAGAGTTGTTGCTTAGAGAGTGGAGCTTCTTGAGTGGAGACATTTCTCCATTTGAACTTATTCTCCGTGATACTATACTGGGTATTTCTGAACCATTTTCTTCCTACAAAAAGAAAAAAAGATATCACTGGGCACTCAAGTGAAGATAAAGCAGCTGCAATCTAATGATCACTCACAATTGTGCATTCACTTCAAGGCATGTGTACTATGAATCCACAATGTTCTGCTTTGCAGCTGTCCCTTGGAACTAGGAAGTGAGAGCCAGAAGTTATAGCAGAAATGTTTTGAAGTTTTATGGGCTTCCCCACTGTGGCAAAAAGAGACAAACTTTTTCTTCTTAATTTCATACAGTATGAAGAGCTCAAACTTACATATTTATTTCCTGTTATTTCTCTGGAACAAAATAACAGTGCTATTTTTTCTTTCTCTCCCTCTAATCTGACATCCTCCTCTCATTTTTCATAACTGTTTTTGGTTTTCCTCGTATTTGCACACCTTTCTCATTCAATATTTTCCACAACTTTTTCCCATTGATTTCCATATTCTTGTCTCTGCTTTGTCTTCCACTTCAAGCCTTTCTTCTTTGCACTCCATTTCTTTATTTTCACTTCGTTGGAGTCACGCTAATCATAGTACAACAAGGACAAAGTGGACTTTGTCATTTTATTATTCCTGGTTTTAATTCTGATAGCCACAAAGTAACTTTAGAAAATGAGGTGAGTCTGTTTACAAGTATTTTGGAAAGGAGTCCTTCTTGTTCTAGGGAATTTTGGCAGGGGAAGTGCATTCTGCATTTTAAACAAATCAGAGACATAGTGTTTGTGTTTTTTTCCCTCTTTACGTCTTACATTTTCTTACTATAAATTCAAGTGACTATTAAAATCATTCATTCTAAAAAAATTGCAGAACTGTACTTATGATGCATGTGAGAAAACACTTTTCAGAAGTCAGCATTAGTTTCAAACACTTCTAATAGCAACTGTAGTTCACATTTCACGACCCTGTTATGATCGAAGAGAAACGAACGAAAAAGGGGATTTTTGGGGGGCTATGTTAATACTTGTTTAAACTGCAGCCAGTCTGATTAGGCTGTAATCAGTCACCTTTGCTCAAAGATTCGTTTTTTCCACATGTTCATAGCATTGCCAATTGCAGCACCAAGAGAAGCAAAAACTTTAGGTAAACATTGACAGTGGAGGATTTATCTGGTTGTGGTGGTGCTCCGAAAGAGCCGTTCTTTCTGTTGCTGCATCCTCGGTTGCCACCCAGTGGAGAAGACTAAATTCTCCTTGTCGCAGCCTCAAAAAGAAAGAAGCCTTGTTACTGACGGGCCGGCAGCCCTTTACTCTGCAAGGAAGTACCTGTGAGTGGTCTTTTGTGAAAACAGTGCTTGCTTTTGTTGTTTTCGGTTGCTTTAATTTGGATTTAAAAGGTGAGCTAGCAAGAGCACGGAATCTTAAGGTGAAAGCCTCTGGGCTTTGCCTCTGTTCTCTAGATATTTGCTGGTCCTGACCACTGTCTTATGTGTCATATAACAGCCTAATACAACAATGTCACTCCGTTTATATTAATATAAAAACTATTTAATATGGCAGCAGATCAGAGCCATGATTTGCAACAGTGTCTTGAATTCTACAAAAAGATTACATTATTTTCAACTTCTTAGAAGTTATGCCACGTGCTGTTAAAAATCTCTTCTAACACAAACTTCATTTGGTCTTAGCTATGTTTAACCAAGCAGCTCACAGCTTTGAGGATAAAAAAACCCAAAGCACTCAAAAACCAAAACTAGTTTCCAGTTTATATTACTGAATTATCTGACTCATTCTGTACTTATTTCCTCTAAATATTTGCAATTGCTGTACAAAGCTAATGTAGGCAACTGTTGGCAGCCACCAGTGTTTAAGTAGTGTATCATGAGGAAATACTCTGAGATTTAAGGGGAGGAGGAGAGCAGAGAAGGGTGAATTGGAGAACAGAAAAAAGCAAGGATGCTGATCACTTGCATGATCACAGACACATGGAAGATGGTGACCAGTAATTTCCATATCAGAAGCAAATCCTGAGTAGCCATCAGTCTGTCCTGGTCCATGAGCCCAAGGGTGTCCAGAGCAGACCAAACACAAATGGAGGAAGATATTGGCTAAATCTTCTTTCCTTTAGAAGTCTGTAGTAGGCCATTGCCATGACAAAAGCCAAGTTACAAAGCACAGTCTTGAAGAGTGTTTTCTTTCTTTAGAAAGATTAAAAGCAACAGAAACTCAAAGTCTTCAAGTTGTTCCTCACATTTTCAGCTGAAAAGAGACCTCCTTATCTAGTCCATTACCTGGTATTTCCGTTTTTCACATTCTTCACCCAAAGCCTTTGTCAGGAAAGAATAGAGGAGGGCAAGGCTGATTCTGCCTGTAATGGCTCATGTAGGGTTTCCAAACTTGTCGTGAGAGGTTCTGCTTCTTTAAAGCCCTCTTCACATTAGCATACCTCTGTCTTTTACTGATGGAACCAAGTTGTAGAACATAAGGTAGAAACTTTGAAGGATATAAGCCCTATGCCGCAGTACTTTTCTCATTGTTTGCAGTGTGAACAACAACAAAAAAAGCATACTGCTATTTATCCTTTTCAAAGTAAAAACATGCATAAACTGCCTCAGTTCAGGATTCCAAAGGGAAAAAAAGATAATATTTACTCACCTTCTGTGTAGAACTTCTGTTGTTACTCAGGGTCAGAAACAGAGAAAAGCCTGGGTTAGGAAGGGACCTCTGGAATTACTGGTCCAAACTTCAGTAAGAAGTCAGGACCATAGATTAGGGTACTCAGGACTCTGTCAAGCTGAGTCTGTAAGATTTTCAGTGACCGGAGTTTTCACCAATTTTTGGGTCATTCTGTTCTAGTGTTTGATTGATCACATGGTGAATATTTTTTTTTCATATAGCCAGACAGCGTTTCCGCTGAGCAATTTGTGCCTGTTGCCTCTTCTGTCACTGTGCATCCTTGTGAAAAGCGTATCCCCTTCTTCTCTGTACCTATGTTTTAGGTATTTTATAAAGTTTGTGGTGAGATGCCCCCTAAGCCTTGGCTTTCCCAGGCTGAACGAACACAATTCATTCAGCCTTTCTTCATATGTCAAGTTCTCCAGCTCTCTAAACATCTTGGTAGCATCTTAATGAATTCCCTTTGCTTTTCAGTCCTATAAAGGCCCATATGTTGCTGTGACATTTGCAATTATGTTGGGGTTTTTTTGTCTGTTTTTTTTTGTTTTTTTTTCCCTTCAATGTGCTCTCTGTCTTGAGTGTAATTTGGGAAAGGTAACAAAAGCACACTCTGAAATCCACTGCTCACCTTTAACATGACCTCTGCCACACTTTGGGTGTAGATCTGGGTATTTTTTTCTAAGACCAATCATTTTATTAATCTCTTTCATGAATTACTAGAACTATTTGCATCATTATTCAGCTTTCAGACAATTTTTATTCATATACGTTCTCTAAGATTGCAATACAGCATAAGGTTGTGGGATTTGGGCTTACTTTTTTTGTTTTGTTTTTCCCCTGTGTGCTTATAATCACAGCTGTGTAAAGTGTGGCCAGATATTATTAATGTTTGATATACAAACGTATATAGTAAATTATTAGTAGGATGCAACTGAGAAATTAAACAGTCAACAGATGAGATGTGGGAGAGTTCTCAGAGAAGAAAAAAAATCCCACCCATTTTACATCCTGAGCAGATGTGCAGAAACTGGAGAGGAATTCTTTCCTCCTGAATTATGGACATATTACTGACCTGCTTTCTACTTGGAGCAGATACAGATGTATCTACATTACCATTTTAATTTGGATCAGGAGTGTGCTTTTGAAGCAAGTCTCTCAATCATCTCCAGTTGCTGCACTTCAGTTTATGTTGTGGAGCAGTCTTGGGGCAAATAAATGGGATTCCTTTCAGGTGAAACTCAATGGTAAGATACACCTGAAGACTGCACCTAACGCTCCCTAACTACTAATAAACATTCAGTCTCTTGGGATTAGAATAGGTCTAATTGGGTATTCTCTCCCCTCAAAATGTCTGTATTGTAGATATTAGGCCTAAGCACCAAGTTTTTACAGAAACAGTTTTCTGTAAATTTGTTGTTACAGAATTTAATTACTTGCTGATGTTGGACATGACTTGTTATGGCTCACCACAGGGAGCTGTGCATGTCTGTGGGAGGAAGAGAGGCTGATAGGAAAACCACTGTACAGAACCTGGCAATCCCAGGCACATGAGGGGAATTGTCTGGATTTTGTTAAAAAAAAGGAGGGATGGGGGGGCATGTGTCCTAAATATATTTGTATTCAGAATATTGCCTGTTCATTATTCTGAAACTCATTATTTAAATGGGTTATATATAATAATTAATGTCCTTTTTTTAGAAAGAATCTTGAAACTTGTATTGAGAAGGAAATTGTTAAATTATATACTTGATATAAAAGCTCATGATTGTTTGAAATAACCATGTTTACAGCAACACAAACCTTTTGATGAGGCATGATGAACTGGGACATCTACTTCAATGGAGGAAAATAAAGTGAAACACTTTTCCTCCAAATAGAATACATGATCTGTTGTTTCAGTGGGACAATCATCATGTACAAGCCACTGTATTGGGATGTTTTTCAGCCTTAATTGCCCTGTCAGTTACAATTAGAGGTGTTAATGTAACTGTGAAATGCTACAAATTACTTGTGGCTTTTGCTCCTTGAGCATTCTCAGCCTGTCTTGCACAAAAGATATCAGAATGACTGAGATCTCTTGCTGAGTCTGTTATTAAGGTTTGCTTGTTATACTCCCTGGGTACAGTTATTCACTCAGTGTGGATTCAGTATTATGGGTGTAAAGGTGCCTGCAGCAGAATGGTTTAATCCTTTAAAGTAAGCGGAAAAATCTTCATGTATTAGGCATTTTTTCTGAAATAGCTGCAGCTATAATAGGAATTCGTATACTTGTACTGATTAAAAAATTACTGTTTTTACCAAAGTTGTTATTAGTATGAAAACCTATGATTTTCCTAATCATATGTGTGCTTACTGATCTATAGGTATTTGCCATTGTTTTTTCTGTTATAATGAAGGAGTTGACATTTTTCGAAATCCTACTGCTGCGATCATCTAGAACAAAGGGATCATCTTAGCAGAACGACAGAGAAATTTTTGACTGTTGGAGGAAACATGAAAGTGGGGCACTGGGTATAGTGATTTGCTAGTCCTTTCATTTCAGTAAGCAGTATCAAAAGGTTACCTGGTCCAACGCTAATAAATAAAGCAAAGCAGACAAATCGAATGAATGAATGAACGCTATGATGCTATACTCTGTGATAGATCGAGAAAAAGATGAAATGCAGGAGATTCATAGGAGGGTGGCCAAATGCTCCTGGCTGTGTGGTAGGTTAAATTTGATTTTCTTCCGCTACTGAAAAGCTACTAAGTGTAGTCGTTCAGTGGACTAACAGACTTACTTCGTCTTGTTTTGAAACAGCTGCTCTGCATTTCTGCAGTTTTAGAGATTGCACTGCTTTTTGAAAGGGCAAGTGTCTCTGACAGTGGATTAAGCTCCCTAGTGTTTGCTTCAGAGCTGGAAAAAAACCTCGGTGTGTGGGATGGTTTTGTCCTGTTGCCCGAAATCTTGGTACACTGGATAAATTGTACACAGTGAGGGGCACTTCAATATAATCACCAAGTGATGGATGACTAGGTAAAGTGACAGATCACCTGTTTGTTCAGTTTTGAAGCATATATACTGCTTAGTGAAGTAATTTAAAATATCAGTCATCGTTACTGGCCGTTTCTTTTGATTAACAACTGATTACTGAAACCCATCATTTATAAGGCAACATTCTAAGTGGTATTAATCCAGATGAAATAGTTTCTCCTTAACATCTTTTTGTTCTTACACCTGTAAAGTACAGCATCTTGCTAAAATAAATGTAAATTTAATGACTGTAAAGCCTGAGTGTTAAGATCTTTCCTTTCAGCCTATGCGTGCAAGGGGAGATGTCAGGATTTGAAAATATTTTGAAAAAAAGGAAAAAATAAATGAATTGTTAGTCTTCAAAGACATGAATGGTTTTCAAAGAGACTTTTTTTTGTAATTTTGAAGGCAAGCACATATTTGTATGTCAGGGAAGTTTTTATATCATTTATCCTATCTCAGCCAAACAGATGAGCAATTGCTAAAATTTTGTAATTGTTAAGAATTGTAAAGACAAAATTGTTTACAACAATTATTAGTAACTACTAATTTATTTTTTTGCATAATGACAAGTATACTTTATTTTAGAGATGGAGTGGCACTGAGTTATGTACCTATGTTTTTTGTGTGCCTGCTGACACATCTGAGGTAGGAAAAAAGAAAATTCTGTAAACTGAAAGCATTAATATGTTCACAAAGTAGAGTAAAAAGATTGTATCACTGGTATGTGCCATAGTATATAAATGAAATCCAACATGATACTTACCAACAAAAACCATATTAGATGAATATGTCATTCCTGTATATGTATATTTGTCTGACCTGCAATATGTAGGAATTAAAATTGCCTAACATTGTAACTTTTTATATCGTAACAGTTTGATTTTCAGTATTTCTTAGCTATAGAAAGTGTTTTGAGGGCTAGACTGCAACACTAACAGTATCACCATAAATCTACTTTAATTAATATTTTTCTTGCCGAAGGGAAATATTTCACAAACTGGCATGTCTGCGTGTGTGGCCTATGGGAGAAAAAGGAAGCAGAACCTTTTTCTGTTCTAAACGATCTTGGGGATGAAGCTTTCATGTTTGCTACTGTAGGACATTATGTCTCTAGTGTAGACACAGAAGTGGACTGAGTCTAAAAAAAAGCTACATTTTAATGCTGCCACAACAAGGTGGTTTATGTGCTTCAGTTCCTGGTCTGCAAACACTGGGAATAGTGGAGAATGGTTTTAACCTGTGCTTTAGGCATCTGACTTTGAGCTTTTTCCTAGGCTAATCTTCTCAGTCTTCCTAAATAGCAAATAGAGCTGGACAGAGTCTGCAGGAAGGTGACTGGGAAGCCCTGAGGTAAGCTTCTTCTCAAAGCAGCTCTTTTGAAGAAGCACCTATGCCTCTTCCATGACAACATAGGAAGCCGTGCCCAAATCGCTCCAATTTGTCTTTCCCTTGACTTTGCCATCTGCTTAAACTCAGACCATGAAAAGGCATTTTGGAAGGTAAATGCAGTCAGAGGAATATTGCTGAAATCAAAGGTACTGCTTATATGTGTAACCACACACAAAAAAAGTACTTGCAAAGCTGGGGTGTTAGATAACGAAGTCTTTGAGGAAGAAGCTCTCTGTTTGGCAGTTATTTGTTGAATAAATAGTAACCAGCAGACTCTGCTTTTGCAATCAATAACGGTAGTATTTCTTTTCATGTTTGTGTTTAGATAAAAATGTATTTATGCTGAAGCTCTTGCAAAGGTTGACTGAAACTTTAAAAGCCACATGGTCACTCAAATATTTCACATATGCTTTTCACCAGAGGATGACAGTTTTACTTTTGTGTAAAGGGTCTTACAATAAACAGCGAAAGAACTGTGCTACTGTATTTCATAGATACGGCTGTATTTGTAAAGAATTTTCAACTATATTGCCATATCAATGTGCATATACATAAAGACATTATTTCTGTTTATTTAACACTAGTTTCAGATACAGGACAGTTACACTTGACCCATTTCTGATCTCTAGAGCAGAAGGTGATTAACTGCAGCTTTTGCTCCTCTTCTTGCTTGTAGATATCTAGAAGAAAGCTATAAAAAGGCTTATTCAAGGGAAAGAAAGAAGGTCAGGCACTCAATCAGACTGTAAGAGCTGGGATTACTGTCGAACTGGAAAATCTTTGCTATAACATAATAATTTTTTCTATTATAGTTTTTTCTATTATTCATATAAAATTAGCATAGGTCCTGTACCATTTTATTTTCTTTTTTTGAATTTGTAATTCAGCTATTAACCTGCTGACAGAAACAGCAAGTTAAGCTGTGGAAAACCAATGGCACCCTGAAACAGGATGGAAGATGCAGCATCACTGTGTTTCTGGACAAGAGCCCTGTGTTGAAAACATATCTACTATGGATGTTTTGCTACTGTAAGGACTGGACAAGTTAATCTATCACAAAAAAAAAAAATTATTTATTGTTTTACTTAGTGTATTTCTTATACCAGACATTTACTTCCTTGTCAGTTTATGAGGTGTGCTCATTGGAGTCACTGGGTGCTGCAAGCAGAGTGTGAAACAACTAAGAACTAAGTCCTGATGTGACACAATATCAAAGGAAAGTAATCCTTCCCCCCTGCAAAAAAATGAAAGAAAATAGTTTATTGTTAATGCATTTTTTTTCACTCAATAGATGTATTTACTTCTCTGGATTGAAATGAATAATAAGAAAAAGAATCATATTCATAAGCCTCTGACCTGAAATTCTCATATTTACTCACAAAATGTATGCAGAAACACATTCTTCATACTGTTCTCTTGGCATATGCTTCATCCAGGAAAGTGAAACTAGACATGAGATTTTCCAGGCCTACCCATTAGTTGGGTTGGTTGTTGACACAGGAGATAGGAAAGAAGATCTAAGGCATAGTGAAATAGGAAATTTACTGAGACCTCTACTGCACGCACATTCATTTCTCAAAGGTATCAGATCTGTGAAGATCAGTTAACATCTTTTGGTCACAGTGCTAATCAAACAGGTTATATGGAACGCGAAGGTTTGTAGTCCTAATTATTACACTATGAGCCCTCCTTTCTTAAATCCTGCCTCACCTCTCTCTTCAGATGGGAATTTCACAGCTGATATTTTCTTACAGTAGTTTAGTTTTCAAATGCTACATTCTCCACACATAAGGTGGCATCTCCTAATCATCAGGCTTTATCTGATGTAGCTACTTTTTTTTGCTTGGTATTTTTACATCTTCACATTGTCCGCACTTTGGGTATTTGTATAGGATCGCTGATGGCTCATGGAGTGGAGGACAAATCTAAAATTTTTAAATGATCTTGGCATACCGGAGAAAATATCTGAAAAGAAGAATGAAATTTCATAGGGAAAAGTTGGAGGAACTATAGGTAGACGGAAATAAGTGCCTTGCACTTACTGGATGAACTGGTTAGGTAGTAGCTCTCCAAGAAAAGGTACAGAAGTTGTGCTGGATCACAGCCAGAATATATTCCAAGAGAGACCTGCTGTTGGGAAAATGGCAAGCATGTATCGCAGTATGACAAACAGTAGTGTATTTTCAACTCTATTCAGCATTAAGAAAGGCTCAGTCAGAATCCTGTGGTCAGCCAGGGTAAGCAGAGCATGAAAAGAGCAAGTTCCTGCTGAGATCTATAAGATATGGTGTTCACACAACCATGTCAGGTTGTGGCATGCTCACAGAGTTTTGGCTGTGTTTAGTAGTTAGTGCTTTTGTGTCATTTCATTATGATATTGGCACCATAGACACTGACAAGTGAAGTTGCTGCAAGGTAAACAGGGAAGGATTACTGTGGGAAAGATATAGAAAGAAGTGACACTGGCTGTGAAGGAGATAAATAGTGATAGTTATGTCTGAGAAAAAAGTGCTGATTTATGAAGGCTTCGGATATCTTATTTCCATGTAGTTTATTTTGGCAGCACTCCATTTACTCCACAGTAAATTAAATATCTCTATAATAGAATTAATAATAGTTATAGTGCCACTCTCTATAGAAAGGCAGAAGTCTTCTCTAAGTTTTCTGATATGCAAAACATAAAAGGTGCAAATTTTTGTATTTCGGTAGTCAGTTATTATTCCACAGGCATTTGCACAGGTCAGAAAACTCTTTATCTGATTTAGGATAAAAATCATTGTTATTTCTTCACATTTTCTTTGCAAAAGAAAAAGTTAGCAGGAATCCTGCACTGTCAGCAATACCTGGGGAGCAGAACAAGAAGTCCTTTGGAGTGAGCCATGGCTCAGGGATTTTACAGCTATATAGCAGATGAGTACCCTGGAGTCATCACACAGTCATAGAATGGTTGAAGGGGCCTCTGGAGAACATCTAGTTCAGTCCCTTGCTCAGAGCAGAGTCACCTAGAGCTGGTTGCTCAGGGCTGTGTTTTGTCCGGTTTATAATATCTCCAAGGCTGGAGACTCCACAACCTCTCTGGGCAACCTTCTGCTGTGTTTCACCACCCTCATGGTAAAACAGTTTTTTCGTACGTTTAAATGGAATTTCCTGTGTTTCAGTTTGTGCCCATTGCCTCTGGTCCTGTCACTGGGCACCACTGAAAAGAGCCTGGCTCCGTCTTCTTTGCGTCTTCCCTTCGGGTATTTATATACATTGATAAGATCAAAGGCTGAGAGTGGTCTGTCAACCACTCCTCCAGTTTCTCTCAGCAGACTTCTTGGGAGTGCATTCTGCCTCATTTTTAGGAGCGTTAATGCAGATGTTAAAGAGTATGGATCCCAGCATTGACCCCTGATGTGCACCACTAGTGACTGCTCTCCAGCTGGACTTCATGCCACTGATAACAACCCTTTGAGCTAGTTCGGGCAGTTATCAATTCACCTGACTATTCACTTACCTAGCCTGCACTTCTTCAGCTTGTCAATGAGGATGTTACGGGAGACAGTGTCAAAAGCATTGCTAAAGTAGAGATGAACAGAATCCACTGCCTTCCCCTCATCCACTAAGCTAGTCATCTCATCATAGAATACTGTCAGGCTGGTCAGACATGATTTTCCCTTCATAAATACATTATTGAGAGTGGAGTGGTATCTGCCAGCTCCGTCAGCACCCATGGATTCATCCTACCAGGGCGCATGGTCTTTTATGTATGTCCAGTTTGTTTAAATGTTCCCTAATCTGTTCCTCCTGCACTGAAGTCTTCTTTGCTCTAGATTTTTCCATGGGCCTCAAGGACCTGGGATTGCAGAAGGTCAGTGTTCCCAGTAAAGTTCAAGGTGAAGTTAGCATTGAGTGCCTTGGCTTTTTCCATGTCCTTTGTTACCAGGTTCCCCACCCCATTCAGCAGCAGGCCCACATTTTTCCTAGGCTTTCTTCTGCTGTTTATATATCTGTAGAGGCTTTCCTTGTTTCTTTGTGACCCTGTCTTGGTTTCATTGGGATTTTGTTTCAGCTTGTGGCCAGCCATGGTTATCAAGGCCATTAGCAGTTAAATGCAGGGCAGCTGACCCAGCCTGGCCCACAGGTGTATTCTATATCATTAACAATCAAGTTCACTATAAAAGGGAGGGCACGGGGCAGTGGTAGCTGGTTTTGGTCTCCTTTCTTCTGGTCTCTATTTCCTGCCCCTCCCCCCCTCTCATTGCCAACAACTGATATTCCTGGAACAACCTGCTGCAACCTGTAGCTAAGTATACTTTAGTGTGTTTTGTGTTATCATTTATATTGGTTTCTTTATTAAATCTGTTTCATTTTAACCCATGAGTCTCCCTCCTTTTTCCAGTTTCCTTCCTTGGTTGGGGAAGGGACATGGGGTGAGAGAAAAACTGTTATTATTTAGCTCCAGGTGCGGGCTCAGTGAAGACAGACCCTATCCAGATTCAACTCCAGGTGGGTTTTGACCCTCTTGCCTCCATCCCTGCCCCCCATCTCTGTATTCCTCCTTGGTGACCTGACTCTGCTTCCATCTTTTATAGACTTTCTTTTTGTGCTTGAGTGTAGTCAGATGCTCCTTGTTCATCCATGTAGGTTTCCTGCTACCTTTGCTTGATTTTCTGCACATGGAGATGGACTGTTCTTGAGCTTGGAGGAGGTGATGCTTGAAAATCAGCCACCTTTTCTGGACCTGTCCTTTCCCCAGAACTGTCTCCAGGGACAATTATCCAAGCAGATCTGTGAGCAGGCCAAAGTCTGCTCTCCCTTCCTTTCTCCCAAGTTAAGCAGGGCTCTTGAGATTAACAGAAAGTACATTTTAATCTACTTTGTGATCTTTCAAGTGCCGTACATGGGAGCTGAGCTTCAGACATTGCTACACAGCTTACAGGATGTTGAGTCTGTGTCATTTCTTCTTGTGCCACAGTCAGCCCCACTTTTAAATTGAGGTTATATACCTTGTGTCCCTTCCTGGTTTTGAATAGTGTGTCCATGCAGAAGCAACCATCTTCCCTTAGCCAGTGTGTTGCTCTCCTAAGCTAATTAAGCTCTTTAAGGACATATCTTCACTGCTCCCAAGAGCGAAATGTAGAAGGTTCCCAAGCTAGTGCCTAGTCAAGCTGGCATGTCCGGCCTGCACTGTATGGAGACGCCAATCCCTGGCAGCAGTATAGCTTAATATAGCATTTCTTAAATTAAGTAATGCCTACCAGTGTTATTTCTGCTGTTGTATCTGAAGATCATATTGTCGTGGCTGCAACATGTGGTAGATTATTGTGATTGTGTGATCAAGTACACTTGATAGGAACCTAAAAGAATTTCTGTTAAGTATGTGAACCTAATCTTGGGAAAAATACAAATAGCATGAAATGCAATGGCACAGAGCTCCATTACTCAGTTTCTGACTCCTTCTACTCTACCCATGTTAATCACCTGTGACAATCTCTGGTTAAAATATCTGACACACAATGCAGGCAAACTGGGTAGAATAAAATTAATGTTTACATTTCCAGTATGAAATTGTATTTATGTGGCATGAGCTGATTGACATTATCTAAAATATACCTATTTGGCTTTCTGTCAAAACAATTTTAGAGCACTTTAAAGATTTTTCTTTGTGTTGTAGATTAAATATCCATTCCAGTACTCCAATACCCATTAATTTCTCACAGACTGTTTAATTACAATGTGCATTAGTTTCACAAGAAGGGTAATAACTTTTTATTGTATTGGTACACTTGTCATATGTAAAATCAAGATCTGAATTTTGTTCTAAAGGCATAACTGCTATATTTTGTAAACTGTGAAGGAGACCTGGAAGTGATTAAAGTGATAAAGGATCCACAAATTAGGATTTTTTTTACTTAAGAAGATCAATCGCTTTCTCTTTCTGATAAATCCTGTCCTATTTGCTCTTGTTGTCACAGAAAGCAACATGAGTTTTTCTCAGCACCTTTGCTAGTAGTTAGATGACATCCAGATGATTAATTTGACTTTTGGAATTACTGTTGGTGGTAAAAAATATTAAAAGACCAAGTATATTTGAAGGCAGATTAAATAAACACAAAAATTATGGAATATAAATGTCAGTCTCCTCAGGAAAGAAATGCTAAAAATACTAACTCATGTGCAGATGCAATTAAACTTTTGAAGTGGTTCTAAGTATTTTCTGTGTCATTGCAGGGAGTGAGGTTCACAGAGTAGTAAAGTATTACCTGAAAATTTGCTAGCAGAGGGACCTTATGCCCAAATCACATGCTTGAGAATATTAACATTAAAGCTGGTGATTAGTCAGTCTGTGGGCAACAGCATTTATTTAAAACATTCTGTCTGAGATGCTGAAATGTGCTCAAAAGATTCCTATTCCTGCTGCTCAGGCAGGGGTACAAAAGATGAAAGATGCCATGAGACAAATTATTAAAAGGACAGATGGACCAACTATATGGAATGCGGAAAGAAGAGGAAAGGAAATTAATTTGAAAAAGGTCCAGAAAGTCAGCCTCTGTGTTGAAGACCATTGTATAGTGGCAAAAATTCTTTAAATCAGTTTGGTTCTATGAATATGGCATCTTTTCATAGTTTTAACTAGCCTGCTGCATGTGAAACAAAGGGTCATATCCATATTTTTAAAACTACAGAGGCTTTACGAAATTAAGTCAACTTGTCAACATCTCATGGAGTTATAAATACATAAACTATATATCATTGTTTCCCAGGCAGTATCAGAGAAAAAAAGAAATGCAGAAAATGCAGAGGCCATTGAGCAAATTTCATGACTGAGCATTCAGTAATGCCTACAAGGTACAGCCAATCAAATACTTACACTTTTTCTTAAATATTTGTGTGAGATAATATTTCATAATGACTATATTTATTTCTTCCCGTACTCAAAGATTCCTAAAAAGTACAAATAAATGTCTGAGAATATATTTAAGCATAAATAGTGGTTCTGACTATTTTACCTGAATATAGCAAGGCACATTTCATACAGTAATTTAAAATGCAATTGGTTAATATACTTCTTTGGTGGACTTGCAGACATGGGTTCCTTCAAAATGTATAGAACACCTACTTCTTTACACAGCACGTTTGATTTTTGCATGTCTGTCTTTTCTGGATGTTTTTTCCTAAGCATAGTTTTTTTTACTTTTATAAAAATCATCACTTTTTTTTTTCTTGTATTATTTTTCACTTGTAAGCTGAAAGATACCACCATGTGAATATTAATTCTTGTAATACACTACATGTGTGGTAGTGTACAGGTGTGGGAAACAGGGGTGCTCAATGCATGATGTGCAGCTGTCCCAGTGAAACTGGAGCTGTCTCTGGCCCTGAATACTATATTCCATCTTAGCTGGGTTTGTTTTTATTTGAAGCAGTCTTTGATGTTATCAAGGAAGAGACAGTAGGAAGGGAAAGGAAATTATGCGTACCAGAAAATGAAGAATTAATTTAATGCTTTGTGGCTCATTTATGTTTATTTTTCTGCAGTATCCCCTAATGTTTCTTTTCTATCTGAAATAACATGCTAATGACTGTGCTGTAAGCTACAGTATGGAATTCTCAAGTGTGCAATCTCAGAAGAGTCCACCTTTTTCCCCTCTCTCTATAATATACTAAATTCCCAAGAGAATTGGGAGAGGGTACTCAGAACCCGTTTGTGCTTTCAGTAACATTTCCTCCAAGGTGCCTTTATTAGTAACATAGTGCAGTCATGCATTTTAAAGACTGGTTTACCATTGATCAGTACTTTTATTGTATGTTTTCAAGCAATTCAGTGTATTTATATTGCACCTGTCATTGTTATACCCAAATACCGAACAATACTGAATACTGTTAGGTCAAAGTATAAGTAGCATTTTCATCTTTTCTTCTGGCATGAGGAACAGGGAACGGTTTTGTCTGCAATTTGCATAGTTGCACTTTTAAAAATAGCAGCACTGCTCTTAGGGATGAAAGCTGGCTTGAGGTTGTTTAAGAATGTAGAGTTAGGCCATTCTCAAAGAATATTTTGTGGGTAAAGATGTGATGCAGTAGGCCTTTCAATGACCATTAAGATTTCTAGGCCCTCCATTTACTCAGGAAGAGAGCTCATTAGTTTACTGAGAAAAGTTGCATTTTGCTGTGATATCCTCTAAAGTCTGGATCTTTTATAGAAGCATGGCAAGTAAATCTGTTTGGTGGGAGTTCAGTGTCAGCATCCCAGTAAAGGAGGAAACAGTAGGTACTGTCAGTGAGATTCATGGAAATTTTGATAGAGGAATTCCTGAAAACTGAGTAACTCTCTGTTTTCTTTCAGTGAATTCACTATTTATAAGGTAACAAACAGAAAAAAAAAAACTATGAAAAAAAAGTTTGTTTAAAAAAAAAAAACAGAGAATCCTTTAATAGTGTATGTATTAGTACTACGTCATCTTTTTTCCTTGTCCCAGCTGATGACATCAAGTGAATAAAACTACAGGATCCTGGCATGCCTCTAGATGCGTACCTTTTTATTACTGTCTGATGGAAGTTATAAAATCTCATTCCAAGTAGCAAGCTTTTCAGAGTCTATTGTTTTGCATTTAACTAAAGGCATAAAACTGCATTATCTGAGTTTTGTCAACCAGAATGTTTGGACAATATTACTGCTTTGTGGTTTTTATACCTCTTGAAGCAATATAGGAGGTAGGTAAAAGCTTGGTATAACTTGTCCTCATGTATTGTTTTACCTCTTGTTGCTTGGCAAAGCCTATTTTCTTTTTTTTCTCTCACTGTTTTGCAACCTTCTGAGTCAATATAGAAGCTCTCCATTGTCCTATGGGTTCCTGAGTTACAATATTTTTGATGGTATGATATGTGATAGTATGATAATATGAAAGGAAGTGAATCTTGCATGGTGCTTATAATTAGAGTTTAATTTATATATGAATGTCCCTAAACACTTTAGTGGGAAAATACCTCTAATCCACATGTTATGTTGAATCATAACACTCTCAGGATCATTCCTAAAGTTACTGTCAGTTAGCTGTGACTGTGGTTTACTTCTGAGTTGAAGAGCACTATCCATATGCAATATATGATTCTTAATGAAATGAAAATGTTTAATGTGAACCCATAGTTAATGCATCATTAGATTTGTCAGAATGTTATGTATTTCATAAAATAGTATTTGGGACTTGCCTTTGATGTAATTGTGATTTCCTACTAACATCTACATTGATATGTTTTGTAGTGAAAGTTTGTTCCCACACGTACATTAATAATGAACATGCTCACACACATCTGTATGGAAATATAATAGTAATGGTGAATATTTCAGGAAGAATTAAAGATAAATGTATAGACATTTAGAATGAGGTTGTAGGGTTTAATTTGAAAGGCGTCTGTGGGGAAAAAGTGAATTGTGATTAGTTGGGCTAGGTTGTAACTAATACACCAAGAGTATACTGTTTGGTAGGACTCCGCTGCAGACTGCAGGCTGACTAAATGTTACTGTCTTCTTTTGAGTGAGCTGAACCAAACTCCGTTGACTGTATTGACTAGATATCTGGTTCAGCTGAATAAAAAATATAGGTACCATGTACCAGTTGAGATGCCAAGGGTATCTGAAATATTGCATGTGACTAGCAGGTACAGAATTCTGTGAATATTGGTTGGAAAGGACCTCTGGGGATTGCCTAGTGCAAGTCCTCCACTCTTGGTGATGCAGACCTAGGAGAGACCCAGTCCTTTTTGGACTGGTAGCTGGAGGCCATACATGATACTGTCAAATGGCACTAGATGCCTCTATTCAACCTTCTGAATCAAACCCTAGATATTCATTTACTGTAGTGGGAGTGTAGATACCTACCTCCTGGGCAGACATCAGCACTTGTGTGTCTGCGGTCTGGAACTGAATCCTTTCCCCACTGTTTGAAGTTGGCAGTGTTGGAAGCAGAAGAGGGAATTAGGTTTGTAGACAGGCTACAGCTGTGGTAAGAGTATGGGAAAAACAAAGACTCTGAGTGAATTTTGAGAAATCTTAATAAGCCTTGTGTTAAGAAAAACGTTCTAAGCAAAATGATAAAGTTATTTGTGACTTTTCATGGTTTCACGGGCACATAGAGATAAATTGATGACAGGGAATAGTTCTGCAGCAGCAGAAAACTAATCATGATAACCTACTAGACTTTATTATTTTCTATTATATTGCTTTTTTTATTTTTCTTTTCAGCCATCCATCCTGTCCCCTAGAATAAAATATATTGTTTGAATATTAAGTGATACCTGTGTTCATGTCTTCAAAGTTGTTTGCAAAATAAATGTACTAAATTATTTTTGCCTCAAAGGCTGCCAAATTAAAAACTGCATTAAAAAAACTCATTGGACAAAGAAAAGTGTTGGAGATGTACTGCTATTATTACTTTAGATATTTCCCAGTTCAGATTCTGTTATATTGGAGATTTCTGAAAATTGCTTTGTAGTTAGGTTATTTACCTTTCTGGTTTTCAAGTACTGGTCAGTTTTATTGCTAACATTTTTAGAATTTCTTTCCTGATCATATTAGCTTCTGGAATAATTTTCCTACTTTTTAAACTGTTCATCCCAACACGTATGTTAGGTTTTTTGTCAATTATATAGTTCTTTACAAAAACACTCAAAAATTACAGTATTTTGTGCTTGTGAAAAACTTAATTAGATTTTATTTGATGGTTTCCAATAGTTCTGTTGTGGTGGTGTACCTGTTGTATTTACATTTGTAGCAGCGCAGAAAAATTAACATTTTGCTTATTACTGAAACAACAGCTAAGAATTTCATTAGAAATTTTTATAACATTTGCCAAAATCTTAAATATATAGCAGCTAGGATATTTTCTCTACTTAGAACGTTGTGAATACTAAAGTTGATCAGGACCCAATGTGTAATTAGACATATTCTAGAAGATAAATCTTTTGAGTTTTAATAAATATATAGAAGCAGCTTTGGGCTTACAGGTCCCCTGAGCTGAAAAGAGACAGAAATGTTAGGGGAAAACTGATCATATGTGCTCCCTGTTCTTATTCTTCCCTAGTCATCGGTTTAAGGCCACTGTTGGACACAGAATACTGGGCTATACCTTTAACCAAATGGCTGTTCTTATATTCTTACATTACTTTAGGAAACTTTTTTTTTAAATCAATTTTCCATTTTTCTTACATATACAGTATTTCTTCGTAGGCTTAGCCCTGGTACTGGAAAGTTTCATGTTTATTTCTGAGTTTGCAGATGTACATTACTGTGTTATACAGTTTATTGAGGTACTGCTCCTTCCTTGGAGAAGCTGTCATAAAGTACTGATATGTTTTATCAGTTGTTCTAGTATTTGAAAAAGCATCCTCTTATTTGATTATGATAGTAAGGAGAATTCTATACCAAATTATTTTTAATATTTTCTTAAAATTTCTGAAGATTGAAGTCATATGTGGTGTTCATAAATTACTACCTCTGTATCTCTGAAAAATCTCAATTTCTTCTTCTCTTTCAGAAACCAGCTGACGCTATAGAGGGTGTATAGCCAAGCTTTGTATGAGTCTGTGCAGGCAATAAGCATGTTGTTGGTGTTTATAATTTTTATTTTTATTACAGAAAAGTGGTAACACCCCTCCATCACACGGTGACCCAGGGAAATCTTCCCCCACTGACTCAGGGTGATGGGTGTCTCCTCCCAGCCCATGGGGCTGAGGCTCTCCAGTGGCAGCCCTGGGAGGGCTGGGGCAGGGGCTTATCTCTCTGACCAGGTTATTGGGGCTCCCCTGCCTGGCCTTACCCCTCTCTGCTCCTTTGTGTTGGTAGAAATGACCCTTTAATTGTATAATCTAACATGAACTATGGAACTTTTATTGAGTTTTTATAAGTTTATACTGCTGTGCTCTGCAAACATAATTTATAGGTTGAAGGGGTTTTGCTTTTGACTCCTTTTCATCTCTGAAAATAGCAGGGGTGGGGGTGGGGGCTTTATATACAGTTGTATAGTGCTTGCAGCACTTAGATTCAGTGTCCTTTTTAGCTTCAGAAATTTCAGCCCTATTTCTTCTCCCTCACAAGGAGAGTGCCCTAAATCAGCAGGCTGGAGATTTGCTAGATTACAGATGCTGTCCATCCTTGTGTTGGAACTGTGAAAAGAAAACAAGAAAGCCAGGTTTCTGAGGCCAGAAGGAGAGGAGAAAATAACCACAACCGTATTATGAGCATGTTCATGTAGGAGTGAGGGGACTAAGACTGTGCTATTTTGGTTTATTTTTTGTTTGTTTATTTGCTTTAACAGATGATTGGTAGTGGTGGAAACGGGCGTTCTGCTGTTTTTCTCTTATTTATTCTTCTGACCTCAGATGCATTAATATCACTCTGCATGGGGCATGCTCTGCATAACTGGGTAGTTCAGGGGCTCTGATGTTCCTGTATTGACCTTCTGGCTCTTTGTGGAAGCAAAGCACTGCTGAGGCAGTTCTGGTCAAACAGAGAAGCATGCCACTAGTTATCTATGAGGTCAAATGCCATATTACAGATATTTTATTGGAGCATCAGAGAGGACCTCCCACATACCCACATACCACCTCCCTGCCAAAAAAATAATCCCCAAACAAACCAAACTCTGAAAAGGAGCTAATGTTTTTAAGCAGCAGAATAAAAGAATCTCTTGGAAATAAAAAGAAATTCTTCAAAAAAAGCACTTTTTGTTGGTGGTGATTGGTTTTTTGTTTTGTTTTTGTTTTCACAAATAAAGTGGTAAAGGGCATAAACTCAGGCAGGCCAAGTCAGGCTAAAGCTAGATGTTGAGGAACAGTTTGTGAAAAAACAAAATAAACGAAACCAAACCAGGAGAGGTATTTGTTAGTGTAAAATTCTGTGCTGGATGTGACAATGCGAGAGAGGCAAGGCTGCTGCAGCTCCATACCTTGAGTCCAGCGAGTAACAAGGTTGAGCATGTGTTCCCTGTAGGCAGACACATGCAGAGTACACATATACACTACATATACACACTGCATGCCACGCAGACCACAAGAAGACACACAAAGCACTCACATTGCCACAGGTAGCACTAATGACCTCATCCTGTTCCCCTCTCTAGCTAAGCAGGATGGAGGTCTACTAGTGAGAATACATACATATATATGTGTTCTGCATATTCATATATATATATATCTCTCTCTCTATCTATCTATCTATCTCTGTATGTACAAGGGAGACCCCTCCAGCAGCTGGGCTTAGACATTCAAACTGCCCAGTAGCTGCCCCCAGATCCCAGTCTCCCCTATTGCTCGTACCTGGACATATGAACCCCAGAGGCTGCAGCCCCACTCCACCAGCTGGTACAGACCCCCTCACTCATACATACATGTGCACAGAGGGCTCAGCAGGACTCCCCTGATCCTCAATAGCCAGACAAAACAGGAGAGGTATTAATAAACCTTGTTTCAGTATCACCAGGAAATGGAAAGCCTCTGTAAGAAGATGGGGGGGAGAGTTGGAGAGCACAAAAATGATCCATACATGAAGTCAATTCCAAGGAAATTAGAGACAGAATAGAAAATCTGAATTCCTTGTATATCTTAGTGTTCATGACAGAAGAGCCAGGAACAGAGTATCCACCCTGGCACTCCAACGAAATGTTGATGTGGATGTGCTGCATTGCAGGTGGTGCAGTTGTACCTGTTGCTCAAGGTTGTCCTGGTGCCAGATAAATGGAATGTGGCAAATGCAGTTTTACAAATGCCTCTAAGCTGGATCCAGGGCCAGTTCCTTAAGGGGTGAAACCAAGTCTGTGCAAATACCTCTGTGCAAATAAAGGAAAGAATGTCACAGTAGAGTTACACCTTATAGATAAATATGGAGCTTCCCAATCTTTTTGGAACCTGCTGACATTTGTCTACAAACTGTTTACATGTGTACAGTTAGATGCAGAAATTTATCTTTCTGTGTATTTGTAGATCTATGAATTTATTTATGTATCTTCTTATGTCTTGAAGCTAATGGAGAAATACTTTCCTCACTTCAGCAAACCCCTTTCTGTTCAGAGGCAAGATCAGTGTTTCTAGGATGTTTTATTATTTTGTAAACTATGCACTTCAAAATAAATAAAATCTATTAGAGCTAACACCAAGAGTGTGATTAGTCTTATGTAATTTTAGACCCATATTAGTCAGTAGTGATGAGGGTCCCTTTGGAGTCAGTGGAGAAGAGTGGTATTACAGAACTCAATTCATCATATCTACTTTGGATATGAGATTCACTTTCCTAAATATAGGCATCCAGTGTGCTATTTTAGATGCCAAAGGTATCTTGCATGGCCCCTAGGTGCTGCTCAGGTGTTTGATCACTTCTGTGTCATGTTTGCTAGCCCTGTGGAAATGTCTCAGATACTCTATGGCATCTGGAATGGCTTCATAGATACTTGTGTTTAGGCAACTGAATTCCACTCTAGATAGCAATTCCAGGATAAAAAGCACCCTCTAAATCCCCTCCCTATTCAGAAAGCCTAGACAACAAATTTACATGTAGATATTCAAATTGTAGACATCTACATTTGGTCAGATGAATTCTGTTTTAAAACAACCATTCTTCAGCCATTCTAATAATTTCTGACTTCTTAACTATTGTGAATAAAATGAAGGGCTGAATTAAATTCTGACATAAATGGGTACAGCTGTACTGAATTTCAGGTGGTTTTTTTGTAGATGCTGGCTTGTTTCTGAGTCTCATTTTCTGCTTACTCAACTGGACCATTCAATAAAACACACTTTGAGTGATATTGTACATATGGAAGTCCAATAAGCAAGTATCTATCTATTTTGTTACTGTGTGTGAATCACACCACTTTCATTTGCTTTTTTTTTGTTTCTTGTATAAAGATAAGGTATGTTGAATAATAGAAAGATATGGGGCTAATATTCAAAAGCTGATTAATGGTATTATAAGGTATATTCTGAAACCAGCTTTGAAGTGCATTCAGTCTTTTAATGATACTAGCTTTACATTTCCAAAAGGTAATACAGAGAAGCTCAAGACTCCTAGATGGAAGAAGAAAAATTATTAATACTGTTATTTTATCTTATGCTTTATATGTTAAATGATCCAAAAACGGTAAGGTGGTGTTGTGTTTTAAATAGCCTCTTTTTATTGAAATCTCATCTTAAAATTAAAAACCTATACCATAATAACATTAGGACACTTCAGGGCATTTTTAGTGAAATGTTAAAGTGCTTTGGATGGTTGAAGACATCTGTTTTATTACTTTATGTCTCTGAACCTACCCAAGGCATATTAAAATGTTGTTGGGGAGCAAAATGATTATTGATACTCAATCCAGACATTGCTCAAAAATTCATGTTGTTTCTTCGCAGTCCATCCTGTGTTGATCAACGCTGATGGGGCGATATTTATAGGAAACAGATGGGACAGGGCACATATGTGATAAGAAACTTTAATCTAGGCATGCTCTATTCTCTAGGTAATGTAATCTGCAGCATGAGAAATACCTGATATGATTTGCCCTTATATGAGCTCCCTCTTTTGTCCAATTTCCAAAAACTTTATGTGCTTTCTGTAATATATAGTATAGCTCAGGTAACTACAGGTATAGAAAATACAATAATTATTTAAGAGTTGGTTATATTTTTACTTTGAGGGAATTGGGGGAAATAGAATCTACATGTATCCTGTGCTCTACATTTTGAACTCCACATGATTATTTTTATTGATTAAAATAGTTATTTAATACAGTGGAATTGAAATCAGGAAGTAGGATGCAGAACTCCAACTGATTTAATTTTGTCACTTTAAATCCACATTCTGCCTATGAAAATGGAGACTTCAGTAAAGGAGTTTGTGAACACTTTGATGGAAAAAAGTCAGAATTGAAAAGAAACATTCAAAAGACACTTTCAAAACTAAATATAAATAAAAGAAATGCACAAAATTAGTAGCAGAAGAAAGTCAAATTTTCATTTGCCTATACTCGCAGTCAGAGACTGATTTTCAACAATTTTTGATACCTTCAGCTGCAGTTAAAGTCTGTACAAGTCTCATATGATTGCACTGAAGCACTGCAAACCAGATCTTGGAAGTCCAGTGGTGAAGTTCTCAAAATATGAGTTTTATCCATGAGCAGATAATTTTAAAGTCAACTAGAGTTAAGCCTCTAAGGGGATTTGAAGTCAGATGAATGCACAGCAGGGAAAAAATGGCAGAGACTGAGAAGAATCTGAAGTAACTAATAAAATAAGAGCTGGAGATTTTAAAAGAAAGGGAGGAAAAGGAAGGTCACAAAAGTGACAAGAAGTCTGAAGAAACCTCTGTAAGTCATGCAGTGAAACAGGGATGAGCTGAAACTTTTAAGAGTTAAACCTACGAGACAGGAGAGTAACACTGTGAAATAAACATAGAGGAAAAAAGGTAATCTGTTAAGGAGATCAAACATTAAATTACCTATGAGTGGCATACTTTTTGCTATTTGGAAAAAATACTTCTCTACTTTCACTAGAAGACAGAGAATAAATATGTCTATTTGCTCAAATACATACATCCCTCCTCTGGCCTTACTTGTATCCCCAAGCATATACAGGCATCTCAGCCTTGCTAATTCTGCTGAAAATATTTTTCACTGTTCAAGCAAGGTTGTCATTTCTATCCCCCTGCCAGCTGGCCCTCTGCTGATATATTGAAATAACCTGTCATCTGAATGACAGCTGGCAGTAAGAGGACTTCTGATGATGGAGTTGATTACTAAGCTTTATTGACAGAAATAAGTGTTTTTGCTCAGTCTTTCTCCAGCCTCCCTTCTGGGCAGGAGAATAAAGATAAATATTCATTGACAGACTTTGAGTTTAATGAGAATACTCTGCCATGTGGATTTTTTTTTCCCTCCTTCTCTCTCTTTTTTTTTTTTATTGGGATGATTTATGCTTTAGAGAAGATTTCCTTCTCTGATACCATTTTTATGCTATTATAATATATATGTGCTATATTATATGCTAGTATAATATAGTCAAGGTTATCTCTTCTTTTTCAATAGGTTACTTAGATTTTTTTCCCTGTCTGTGAAACACAGAAACAAAGCCTGAATTGAGATTTTTTTCATGCTTTCAGACAAAAATGAATGTTTAATTATACAAAGTAAAATACAGGGTACATTCACAGCCTTTGAAGGCTTGAAGTGACAATGGAAGATAAAAGGAAATGATCCACTCTTTGCCACTGAAAGATACTCCCAAAAACATGCAAGCAAAGAGCTTGTAAAGAGGAGATGACTGCAATTATCAGTGGAGGTTTAGAAATGTTTGACACTGTTTTCAGTGACTTCAGCAGCTGATCTTGGATAAGTAAATCCACACATACACAGATAATTATAATTTAGAACTCAGCAAAGCTATGTTTCTCCTTGGCTAAATATCATACTGGCAACCATTACATCAAAAAAGAATACTAGTGTGTAATTTTGAGGATTTTCTTCTTCTAAAGCAATATCCAATACATTTCTTTTAAAAACCATTTCTCTTTCTCTCATGTTCTTCTCTTTCTTCAAAAAAATAATTCATTCTTTCTTTTAGCAATGCTAGGTTTTCCTAAAAACCCTTCTAAAACTAGAGCGTTCAAGCAAATACTTCGAAATGAGGCAGGTGGGAGACAGCCCTACCCCCCTTAAATCAGGATGGTGTGCAGAGGGAGTCGGGCCATAGCAAGGAGCATGCTGCAACACAGAGGATAAACAGTTCTTGATAAAGCTTAACTCCCAGGCAGTGTTTGTAGCATCACATACCGTGCTAACGGTATTTTCGGTGACTGAGAGGACATCAACAGGTTCAGTAACAACAGCTAAACCCAAAGTACCAAAGCGCTCTCAGAATCACAGAATCAACCAGGTTGGAAGAGACCTCTGGGATCATCGAGTCCAACCGTTGCCCTGACACCACCCTGTCAACTAGACCATGGCACTAAGTGCCACGTCCAGTCTTTTCTTAAACACATCCAGAGATGGTGACTCCACCACCTCCCTGGGCAGCCCCTTCCAATGTCTAATGACCCTTGCTGAGAAGAAATTCTTCCTGATGTCCAACCTGAACCTCCCCTGGTGAAGCTTGAGGCTGTGCCCTCTTGTCCTATCACTAGTTGCCCGGGAGAAGAGGCCAACTCCCACTTCACTACAACCTCCCTTCAGGTAGTTGTAGACTGCAATAAGGTCACCTCTGAGCCTCCTCTTCTCCAGGCTAAACAACCCCAGCTCCCTCAGCCGTTCCTCGGAGGTCAGACCCTCGAGACCCTTCACCAGCTTGGTCGCCCTCCTCTGGACTCGCTCCAACACCTCAACATCTTTCTTGAAGTGCGAGGCCCAGAACTGGACACAGTATTCAAGGTGCGGCCTCACCAGTGCCGAGTAGAGAGGGACGATCACTTCCCTAGACCGGCTGGCTACACTGGGAGCCAGTGGGTCCCTATCACTGGGACTGTTCTTTGGTTATTTGGAGCAACAGTCATGGTATGGTTCGTGTCTGTGCTATTGAACATTCCGAACTCCAAAACAAAGTGGCTGCATCCCAACTGCATGTTGAAAGTGATCTCTGGCCCCTTCTAATGACCAAACTCTACCAGAAGTCATTTGGAAGAATACTCACTGGCCAGAGCCAAAATTATATCTGACAATTTTGCAATACAAACAGTCCAGTTTTGTGAGTAAATGAGTAGGTGAGCAAATAAATACGGCAGAGTTAAGTAGAAAGCTGAGATACTTAAAAGAACTAGTAGTCCCTAAATTGTCAGTAAGCCAAAGAGACAGCAGTAGTGCAGGGACCTTCCTTAACAGACTGACTTAGAAAACTAATGTAATTTCTTGCAGTCTCTTTTACATACAGTTATTTCAGATGCTTGATGACTGGAAGGAGTGTATATTTTATATTGCCAGTGTGCCTTTAAAAGGGACATTTGAAACTGTAGTTCAGGCCCAATTTTTAATTGACTGATATCAATTGAAGAACTAAATATGAACAGAAAGGCACCACCCCAACACTAATGCACTTACATTTATGTGTTGTAAAAATATTATCCCTAGTATCAAAGACTTTACTATGGAAGAATTCTGTTAAATTGTAAGAGAGACAGAAGACAAAATTTACTATTGTTTTGCGTAATTCATTGTTGTGCAAAAATTTAATACCATAAATGACAAAAAGTCAATTTGCTTTGTAAAATTATTTGCATGTTAATAAACAATACTAAAAAGTTATGAATTAAAAATATGATTAACTAATTAATGTGGAAGGAACTATAATCCAGAAGAATGGATATAGAATTATGTCAGAAAAGCCCTGTTCTTAATCTTGATGTGACTTTAATTCATTGTACAGCCTTTTGCATGTTATTTTGCCTTTCTCTGTTTCCCTAAATAAGGATAATAACACTTATCTATCTGCCTTATGGGGTTATAATGACTATCAATTAAATCATGCTTGTAAAGTATTCTGATAAAGTATCATTAATGTTTTAGTTATTGTGAGGATAACCAAAACTGGGTGACCAAAATTTTACAGAACATTGTCAACTGATATAAGAAAAGACAGGATAAAATTTGTCATTGGATCCTTAACTTCATACCCTTGTCAGACTTTGCAAGCAGACTCAGGATAACGTGTGGTATTTCTTATCTAGACGTAGCAAGCTGAATAAAGAACAGATTGTCAGCCTAATATATATCACAGTAGCCCCAGGGCAGAGCAAATCGTTATGGTCAATTTATGAATGCCTGAAAGGTTTAACGAGGAATAAAATGATGCAAACTGGCAACCTTAACTGTAATTTCCCAGTTTAAAATTTTTGTTGCTTGAATGAATCTGTTCAGCAATGGTAACATAGAATTAAGTGTATTCCTAAACTCTCAGAATATTAATCACTTTTGCAGTTAACAGTGAAGGAACTTTTAGTGCATTTATTCTAATAGTTCAATAAGTCCTTACATTGAGTGAACAATGGACCTGTATTGTCTCCAAACACCCTCAGGGACGATTAGAATCTAGATCTGTGGTCCAATTTTAAATTAAACAAGCTTGTGCACACACATAGATACTACAACAAATAACCTGAATGGATTTATGTTTAACCTTCTCAAAGAAATAACTCACCATAAGCAAATAATTGTTTGTAAGAGAATTTAATGATCAATGACATGTAATTCAAAGTAATATATTTATCTCACTTAGCAGATTGTTTCAGCAGAAAAAGCAATCATGTTTACAGTGTTTAAAATATCCACAGTTTCTCTTACCAGTCCATGAATTTGCCTAAAAAATGAAAAGCTGTTCTACTAGGCAGACATATCTTTTGTCTTCATCAATACTGTATTAATTTTATTTACTTATTTATTGTGGTATGGTGTTTTATAGAGAAGCCATCATAAAAAGACATTTAAGCTTCCTGAAGTTAGTATTGTTAAATTCCTGAAGTTAATATTGGAAAAAAAGCCCATTAGTAGATTGCAGTAGCCTGTGATCTTTCCTGGTGGGAGAGGAGGCTATGGACAAGGCTGTTGATGCCTAACTGGGGAACACATGAGCACAGCAACTGGAAAAACATTGGAAATCTCTCTCCTTCAGTATATTCTTGTATTGGCCACATTGTGGAGCTACAACTAAATGAGTGAGAAACTTTGAAGCACCTTGCCAGGTTCACCGAAACAGCAGTATGTGAGACAAAATATTAGATAATATGTAGAGTGTGCAAACGCATTTTAATTTTATTATGAAATATCTTTTTTCTTTAAAATCATACGATAATATAAACACCTTGTACCATTTTTAAGACTGAGATAAAACATTCTCTGGGAAAATGAGGTCCACCTCAACTTTACTCTTCACTCATGCAGCTATAGTTTGAGAATAAGACATGTTACCATATGCAAGCAGTATTACAGTACCAGAAGTAATCTTACTATTATCATCAGCTTATGCCCAGAGAAAGAGAATTAACAGTCTCTGCCTTAATTACTATAGTTACTGAAATTGCAGTTACTGTTCTTACTCAAATATTTGGTCATATTTTTAGAGAGGAATTCGGAAATTTTCCGAGATAATGTCTTAGGTGATTTTCCAGAATTATTTGCTTTTTCTTGTTATTTTTACTGCATTTCAATATATGTGCATTACTGCTTTTCGTAGGGTGTACTTGAGGTCTTTAAACATCTGCTTCAGCTTTTGATAAAAACCACTTCAACCTAAGAGGCCCTGGCTCAGTGGCCAGATTGTTGGCTCAAGTGGTAGCAGCTTGGAAAAAATCAGGTCTTTTAAGGAATGCCAAGTGTGTGTTTGTTTCCAGAAGGTTCTGAGTTTTGATCTGGGGTTGAAAAAACAATTTTGACTTATCAGGCAGGTTTTCTGAGGTATTTGCCATGAAAAGTCATTTCTCCCCAGGCTGACCACTTCAAAACAGCCTGTTCCCTAAGCAAGCCCAGCTTGGCTTGAAGTGGATGCTTTTATAAAGATCCCGAAGTATACAGATTATATATTTTCTGTGGAAATAAATAACTAGGGGTTTATTTTTTTTTTTTTCCTCTCCGATAGGGCATAGTAGCTTCTTTTTGCTTTTCTGTCGTCTTTCTTTCAAGAGTCAGAAGTGAGGAAAGTGGTTAAAGTTCGTGAAAACAAAGGGGGGAGCTCTTGCTGCACTGACTGTGACTCAGAGGCAGCTGTGGAAAAGCTTGTGCTTCTTGTTTAAGCCATGTAGCAGAAGGGGAGGTTTAGAAAGGGTTTTGGAGTGATCTCTCTGGCCACTTCTCCTCTAACCCTTGCCTTGCCCTTGCGGCTATTGGTGAAGTTACTAAAAGATTCATGCTTGAAACGACACCTTGGACCAGGTTGAAGGATGCCATGCAGAACTGAGTTTTCCCTCTCTGTTGGATTCCTTCCTAAATCTGGCTACTTTGTAAATATTGTGTAAAATGTACATATATACATTGAACTGAAAGAATTGGTTTTGATTTTGTTTGTGATTTACCATTTTCTCTTCAAAATGATATGCAATATTAGTATTAGAAAGCTTGACTCGTGTTAGTTTTGAATATAGCTTTTTCTGTACAAAATATAGGATATATAGTACAAGCCCCATTTCTTAAGCATATTTGAGTCTTGGTCTTGAGGTTAATAAACTAAAAATTTAAAAATCATCATAATTTCAAAATTGACATGACAGATCAATACACAGGTACGTGGAAATTCATATCATTTTAGTGTAATTTTTCTGAGCAGTACGTGGGGAATTTTAAATATACAACACAGTATGTATGCAAGTATGGCATCTAATTCCCGTTGTACCTGCAGGGTGAAAATATAGCTCCCTTTTTAAAGACCAGACTGTGGAACAGCTAAATATTTGCAGTTTGGGAGGCATTTACACTGCAGGACACAGAATGCCATCCATGTTTGTATGTTTACTCTTCAGTCCTGACAGGCTCTTAAATGTTTAATGTGCAAGGTATTTCTTCTGCCCTTTAAAAAAAAAACTTTCCCTCCTCTGCCAGTTCCTTTAATAGCAACAACCTCCTGAGCACTGGGAAGGACTTTTTATCTTAAAATAGATATACAGTATTTGTAAACTTGACTTTTAGTTATCTCCAGGAAAAAAAAAGCTTTTATTTTTTTATTGATGTTGTTTTCCTTTTTACCTAGATGCTTCTGTTATGATTCCACTGACAACCCTGTCACTTTCTGCAGCTCCAAGAAGAGCCTTGTACCTTTGAAATTGTCATTATCTTTTGTCTGGCTGCCAAGATTTCTGCCACTATTGTCTAGTGATGCAATAGCAGTATCTTGTACTGCCAGCCCAGAGACTTCAGATCAGAGGGAGAGAAGCTCCAAGAACGGAGCAAATGTATCAGCATTCTTCATTTTTAAGTATATTTTCACTGGCTGATTGGTTGCAGGGGCTAGTGGCAGAGCAGGGACTCACAGCTTACTGCTGGCATAGAGTTAGCCACCAAAAAAAAAAATCTCACCAAACCCCCAAAGGTCACTGGATTTAACAGTGACTTAAACCATTTTTATTCTGTCAGAGGTGAAAGGAAGGAAAAAGTGGAAGCTGCGACACCTGATAACGGGGATGGACACAGTACATAGCATTGAATTAGATGTATATTTAACTACCTTCTTGGAACAGATGAATGAAAAACAGCAGTGCTGTTCACAGAATCACAGAATCACAGAATCACAGAATCACAGAATGTTAGGGATTGGAAGGGACCTCGAAAGATCATCTAGTCCAATCCCCCTGCCGGGGCAGGATTGCCTAGACCATATCACACAGGAACGCATCCAGGCGGGTTTTGAATGTCTCCAGAGAAGGAGACTCCACAACCTCTCTGGGCAGCCTGTTACTGATGACTATATCTGTATTATGTTCAAGGACATGACTGCAATTCACTGTACAGTGTATATGTTTGTATATATACTGAACTGGTTTAGAACTAGTTAGTGTGGAGTCCAGGACATGTTGGAGTTCTGTAGGAACCTGAGTGAATAGTCAAGCTCCTGGCTGCAAAAAACTGCTACAACTGCGTTCCTGTCAGGTTTTCAGTCATCTGAGTCTATATGAGCTGTAGACATGTCTATGATAACACTAAGTGGTAACATTAGATTAGTTATTTGCTGAAAAGCATCAGATGCAGATTGCCCTCCGTATAATGCCATTAACGTGTGTTGCTTCAGAGTACTTTGTCTTTCTGAGGCAATACAGCCACTGTTTAGAGCAGGGCTATGTCCCTGCTTGAAAGGAGAGCATGAGGCGTAGCTGAGGAACTGATGTGTGCAGTCATAGTGCTTTCATCTGTACATTATAAGGGGTAATGATATTGATAATAATTGCCTTGCGTATGGCATATACAGTGCAACTTGGGGAAATTACTCTTATTAAGGACACTATCAGTAAGTTCATTTTTGTTTTTCTGTATTTTTAAAAACTTTTTATTTTTAGTTTTAGAAGGTCCTTTCCAAAGATTGCCAGCCCAGGGTTTGTGTATATCCCTTTTCAAAGCACAAGAAAAAGCAGGTACAAAACAAACTTGATCAAGCCAGCAGCTTTTTGCTTTCCTTCCAGCCAGATGGTACTCATTACCAGTGAATAGACTTAAAAAATTTCTCACTGCATCCCTTCTTTTTCCCAATAGAAATTCCACCCCAGTGCTGGCTTGAGAAGATGGGCTATGCAGCCTTTTTGAAAGTTTATGGGGTGTGTTAGACCCAGAAATAAAGGGATTATTTCAAAGGGAAGGGGATCGCACGTATGAAGCTGCCTTTGCAGCCCTTTTACCCCTATTGCTTATCATAGCAATATGGGGATGCCTTTTACCCCTGTTGCTTATCATAGCAGTGCTGCTAAAAGTGAGGACAAGAGCAGTTTGTCAAATGAATTGCAAGACATTAGCGAATTTATATATCAAAAATGAAACTATATGCTTTAACCAAAATCCAGATACTTTATGTCTCAATATTCTTGTAGAAGCTGACATGCACCTTCCCTGCTGATAGTTCTCTTTTTTTATTTATTTACTCATGGTGATTGCTCATTTGGTATTTATAAACCAGAAACAAATGAGTTTAAATTATTGTTATATTTTATACCAGTCACTCAATTCCACATGGAAGAACTATGCTTCTCTAAATAAGAGTTCCCACTTAGAACAGACTGAGCTGGTATCCGTTCCCAGGTGTCCGGCTTCCCTGTTGGCAATTCCAAGTGCAGTCTGACAGGAGAAAGTGAGTAAAGCAAAATAAGCTTTTGAAGTTTTTCACTGTAGTTCCTGGGAATTTAGGAGCTCCTGGCCAAGCAGAAATTCTGGTCACATGAGTAAAATATATGTTTATATATTTTCATATGTATATATGTATGTATTTATTTCTTATATGTGTGTACAAAGTAAATAGTGCTTAGGAATGTGTCTGGGTATTAGAAAATGGTCATCTATGCTACTGAGTTGTTAGAACAGTCCCTGGAAGAGTTTTGAATTGTGTCAACTGGCACTTTCCCAAACAATTCCCAGGCATAATTTGGGAGTTAGAAGGTTCTAGGCACTGTTCCCCATAAGAAATATGCTGCAGTCACCCTCTTTGAAGGCTAAGAGAGTTCACTAGCATAGGCAAGGGCTGTTCCACACCTGTTTATCTTGGTGTCAGGTTATGCTCATAGCACACAAATGTCAATTAATATAATACAGATAGGTCAGGTATACCAGAGAGTGAATTGAAATATTCAGGCTCTGTGTGTGTTGGATACTCACCATTTGAGAATAATTATCTTGTCTTCTATTGTCCATCTCCCAAACGCACACTGTCTTTGCCAGAGAGTTTAGCATTTAGTTTTATCATGTTTTCATTAAAGCAAATGATTACAGTGTATCCTAAATTGAATACGTCTAAATAGATGCACTCTGAATTAGATTCTAAATTGAGACATGGCAACACCATGTGATAACAGCAGCCATGGTGTCAGTATTAGGAAACACAAAATCTTTTTTTTTCTCTCCTTTTATTAGTGATACAGAGAATACAATTGCATGGTAACAAACTGATGTAGTATGTTTAGAATAATGAGCTCCTTTTTGCTTTGGAAGTTTTTATATTACACCCTGTCACGGTTTAAAGCTGGGCCGGCTATTAACCCAGTGGCAGACGCTCTCTGTTAACCCTCTCCCCCCCCCGACCCTAAGGGAAAGGGAAAAGGGAGAGAGACTTATGGGTTGGAAAGTTAAAACAGTTTTAATAAACTATAGTAATGAAAAAAAGAGTATAATAAGAATAATAGAAATAATCAAATATATACAAAACCAAGATTGAGAGCTTGGAAGTCCTCCTCAGGCAGAGCTGCTCACAGAATCACAGAATGTTAGGGATTGGAAGGGACCTCGAAAGATCATCTAGTCCAATCCCCCTGCTGGGGCAGGACTACCTAGACCATATCACACAGGAACGCGTCCAGGCGGGTTTTGAATGTCTCCAGAGAAGGAGACTCCACAACCTCTCTGGGCAGCCTGTTCCAGTGTTCGGTCACCCTTACCGTAAAGAAGTTTTTCCTCATATTTAAGTGGAACCTCCTGTGTTCCAGCTTGCACCTATTGCCCCTTGTCCTGTCAAGGGATGTCACTGAGAAGAGCCTGGCTCCATCCTCATGACACCTGCCCTTTACATATTTATAAACATTAATGAGGTCACCCCTCAGTCTCCTCTTCTCCAAGCTAGAGACCCAGCTCCCTCAGCCTCTCCTCATAAGGGAGATGTTCCACCCCCTTAATCATCTTCGTGGCTCTGCGCTGGACTCTCTCTAGCAGTTCCCTGTCCTTCTTGAACTGAGGGGCCCAGAACTGGACACAATACTCCAGATGCGGCCTCACCAGGGCAGAGTAGAGGGGGAGGAGAACCTCTCTCGACCTGCTGACCACACCCCTTCTAATACACCCCAGGATGCCATTGGCCTTCTTGGCCACAAGGGCACACTGCTGGCTCATGGTCATCCTGTTGTCCACTAGGACCCCCAGCTCCCTTTCCCCTACGCTGCTCTCCAACAGGTCTGCCCCCAACTTGTACTGGTACATGGGGTTGTTCTTGCCCAGATGCAGGACTCTACACTTGCCCTTGTTATATTTCATTAAATTTCTCCCCGCCCAACTCTCCAGCCTGTCCAGGTCCCTCTGAATGGCTGCGCAGCCTTCCGTTGTGTCAGCCACTCCTCCCAGTTTTGTGTCATCAGCGAACTTGCTGACAGAGCACTCTATTCCCTCATCCAAGTCATTAATGAATATATTGAATAGTACTGGTCCCAGTACCGACCCTTGAGGGACTCCACTAGACACAGGCCTCCAACTGGCCTCTGTCCCATTGACCACCACTCTCTGGCTTCTTTCCTTCAGCCAGTTCACAATCCACCTCACTACCCGATCATCCAGACCACACTTCCCCAGTTTAGCTGCGAGGATGCTGTGGGAGACCGTGTCAAACGCTTTACTGAAATCAAGATAGACCACATCCACAGCTTTACCATCATCTATCCACCGGGTAACATCCTCATAAAAGGCTATCAAGTTGGTTGAGCATGACTTCCCGTTGGTGAAGCCATGCTGAGTGCCCCTAATGATCCCCTTATCCTTGATGTGCCTAGAGACAGCACCAAGAACAAGTTGTTCCATCACCTTTCTGGGGATGGAGGTGAGGCTGACCGGTCTATAGTTACCCGGGTCCTCCTTCTTGCCCTTTTTGAAGACTGGAGTGACATTCGCTTTCCTCCAGTCCTCAGGCACCTCTCCCGTTGCCCACGACTTAGCAAAGATGATGGAGAGTGGCCTAGCAATGACTTCCGCCAGCTCCCTCAGCACCCGCGGGTGCATCCCATCAGGGCCCATGGATTTATGGATGTCCAGATTGCTTAATTGGTCCCTGACCCAGCCCTCATCAACCAAGACAGATTCCTCCTCTATCCTGACTTCTTCTGGGACCTCAGGGGTCCGGGGCTCCCGAGGACAGCCTCCAACAGTATAGACAGAGGCAAAGAAGGCATTCAGTAACTCCACCTTCTTTTTATCCTCTGTCTCCAGGACCCCCACCTCATTCACCAGTGGGCCTACATTGCCTCTAGTGTTGGCTTTACCTGCAATGTATTTGAAGAAGCCCTTTCTGTTGTCCTTGACCTCTCTTGCAAGGTTTAATTCCAAGGAGGCCTTAGCTTTCCTAGTTGCCTCCCTACATCCTCTGACAACAGACTTCTATTCCTCCCAAGTGGCCAGCCCCTCCTTCCACGATCTGTACACCTTCTTCTTCCACTTGAGTTTGCCCAGCAGTTCCCTGTTCAACCATGCAGGTCTCCTGGTACCCTTCCTTGACTTCCTACCTGTTGGGATGCTCTGATCTTGAGCTCAGAAGAAGCAGTCCTTGAATGCTAACCAACTATCTTGGGCCCCCTTACCTTCTAGTACCCTGTCCCATGGGATTTCCCCTAGCAATTGCTTGAAAAGGCCAAAGTTGGCCCTCCTGAAGTCCAGGGTTGTGATTCTGCTAGCTATTCTGTTCCTGCCACATGAGATCCTGAACTCTACCATCTCATGGTCACTACAACCAAGGCTGCCCTCAACCTTCACCGCTTCAACCAGACCCTCCTTGTTAGTGAGGATAAGATCCAGCAGCGCTCCTCTCCTAGTTGGCTCATCCACCATTTGCATCAGAAAGTTATCATCAATGCACTGGAGGAAGCTCCTGGACTGGGGATGGCTGGCTGAGTAGGCCTCCCAGCAAATACCAGGGTAGTTGAAATCCCCCATGACAACCAGGCCCTGTAATTGCGAGACTGCTCTCAGCTGCCTGTAGAAGGCCTCATCACTCTCCTCACCCTGATCTGGTGGCCTGTAATAGACACCCACAACAGTATCACCCCTGCCAGCCTGCCCCTTAATTCGCACCCACAAACTCTCAACTCGCTCCTGATCCGCCCCTGGACAGAACTCAATACATTCTAGCTGCTCACTCACATAAAGAGCAACTCCACCACCTCTCCTTAGCGGCCTGTCTTTCCTGAACAGGACATATCCATCCATGACCACATTCCAGTCATGCAAGGCATCCCACCAAGTCTCTGTAATTGCCACTAGATCATAGCCCCCCGAACCGAACACGGATTTCTAACTCCTCCTGTTTATTCTCCATGCTGTGTGCATTGGTGTACAGGCATTTCAGGGAGCGAGCTAGGCACACCGATTTCACCCCAGGGGGATGGGAGGCCTCCTGGTCTACCTCAACACTAGAGCGTTGCCCCAGTGGTGCAAGCCCAGCTACTACCCCATCCCCCTTCGAATCTAGTTTAAAGCTCTCCGAATGAGCCCTGCTAATTCCTGTCCCTGTGCTCCCCCCAGCACAGGCAGAGGGGAAAAAATGCAGTAGCTCCCCCTGCCATCACACCTGCAGGCTTTTAACTGGAGAATTGGCAAAGCTGGTACCAATCAGTGGGAGACAGGAGGGCCCCTCCCTCCTGGGCCCCACCTCCAGGAGGCAGTGGGTTAGTGATAAATAGGAAAGTGAGAATGATGTGTATGGGATGGAATACCTCGTTGGTCAATCTTGGGTCACCTGCCCTGTCTGCTCCTCCCTGCAGGTGCGACCCCCTTTCGGCTCTTCACTCATAAGCAGTAAGGAATTTAGCAGTGACCTTGGTTTCTCTAAGACTAATTGGCCTGGTTTGGGCCAAACCAGGACATTCCACCCCTTATTCCATACCATTCACATCATACTCAGATCACCACTACCTTTTCATTTTCAAATATATATACACATATCACTAGTTTATGATTCAGCTTTATGCAAAAAGTTCATTAAGTTCATTTAGTTCAGGATTGTGGGTTTCCATCTGGCTAGCAGTCTCTCAGGGCAGGAGAGATGGTATGAGTTTTGTCACAGTTCATGCCCACGGGTTGCAGGTTAAAGATGTCAGTCTCGAGGAGGTTACTGGACGCCACTTGATGAAGCTAGCTCCGATCTCATCACCACTGTCTTAACCTGAAACACACTTATGCAGCAACAACATATAGTTCAGAATTAGGTAGTCTCACCCAGAATCAGATCACCTTCAGGGACACATCGGACTTCGCCATCTTGCAACATCACCCACCAAGTACATCCAGGTCCCTGAGCAAAAGCAATCCCATGAATGGGTTTACCTTTGCCCGTTGCAGGAAGAATCCAGACAGTTTTTCCCAATAGATTCCTTTCATGCACCACAGGGACTTTATCTCCTTCTACTGTATGTAGAAGGTCTGACTGAGCAGGGCCAGCTCAATTGATAGATCCCCTGGTGTTAACTAACCAGGTAGCTTGTGCCAAATGCTTATCCCAGTTTTTAAAGGTTCCACCCCCCATTGCTTTTAGGGTAGTTTTCAACAGCCCATTATACCGTTCAACTTTCCCAGAGGCTGGTGCATGATAGGGGATGTGATATACCCATTCGATGCCATGCTCTTTGGCCCAGTTGTCTATGAGACTGTTTTTGAAATGAGTCCCATTGTCCGACTCAATTCTCTCTGGCGTGCCGTGTTGCCACAAGATTTGCTTTTCAAGGCCCAAAATAGTGTTCCGGGCAGTGGCATGGGGCACAGAGTATGTTTCCAGCCATCCGGTGGTCGCCTCCACCATGGTAAGCACATAGCGTTTACCCTGGCGGGTTTGAGGGAGTGTGATATAGTCAATTTGCCAGGCCTCCCCATATTTATATTTCAACCACCGCCCCCCATACCACAAAGGTTTTAACCGTTTGGCTTGCTTAATTGCGGCGCATGTTTCACAATCATGGATAACCTGTGCAATAGAGTCCATAGTTAAGTCCACCCCTCGGTCACGAGCCCATCTATATGTTGCATCTCTCCCTTGATGACCTGAAGTGTCATGAGCCCACCAAGATAAAAATAGTTCACATTTATGTTCCCAGTCCAAATTTATTTGGAACACTTTAGCAGCTTGATCCGCTTGTTGGTTGTTTCGATGTTCCTCAGTTGTCCGACTTTTAGGTACGTGAGCATCTACATGACGTACCTTCACGACTAGTTTCTCTAGCCGAGCAGCAATATCTTGCCACAGTTCAGCAGCCCAAATAGGTTTACCTTTGCGCTGCCAGTTGCTTCGCTTCCACTGCTTTAACCACCCCCACAAGGCATTTGCTACCATCCATGAGTCAGTATAAAGATACAGCCTTGGCCACTTTTCTCGTTCAGCAATGTCTGAAGCCAGCTGGATGGCTTTTACCTCTGCGAATTGACTTGATTCACCTTGTCCTTCTGTGGCTTCTGTGACTCGTCGTATGGGACTCCATACAGCAGCTTTCCACTTTCGATGCTTTCCTACAAGACGGCAGGATCCATCGGTGAACAGGGCATACTGCTTCTCATCCTCTGGTAGTTCATTATATGGTGGGGCTTCTTCAGCACGTGTCACCTCCTTTTCTGGTGGCATTCCGAAGTCTTTGCCTTCTGGCCAGTCCATGATCACTTCTAAGATTCCTGGGCAATTAGGGTTTCCTATTCGAGCCCTCTGTGTAATTAATGCAATCCATTTACTCCATGTAGCATCAGTTGCATGATGGGTAGTGGGAACCTTACCCTTGAACATCCAGCCTAGTACTGGTAATCAAGGTGCCAGGAGCAGCTGTGCTTCAGTACCAATTACCTCTGAAGCAGCTCTAACTCCTTCATATGCTGCCAGTATCTCTTTTTCAGTTGGGGTGTAATTGGCCTCGGAACCCTTGTATCCTCGACTCCAAAATCCTAGGGGTCGACCTCGAGTCTCCCCTGGTACTTTCTGCCAGAGGCTCCAGGTAGGACCATTGTCCCCAGCTGCGGTGTAGAGCACATTTTTAACATCTTGTCCCATACGGACTGGTCCAAGGGCTACTGCATGCACAATCTCTTGTTTAATCTGTTCAAAAGCCTGTCGTTGTTCAGGGCCCCACTGAAAATCATTCTTCTTTCTGGTCACTTGATAAAGAGGGCGTACAATCTGGCTGTAATCTGGAATATGCATTCTCCAGAAACCCACAATGCCTAAGAAGGCTTGTGTTTCCTTTTTGTTAGTAGGTGGGGACATAGCTGTTATTTTGTTGATCACCTCTATCGGGATCTGGCGACGCCCATCTTGCCATTTAATCCCTAAAAACTGGATCTCCCGGGCAGGTCCCTTGACCTTGCCTCTTTTTATGGCAAAACCAGCTTTCAGAAGAATTTGGATTATTTTCTCCCCTTTGTCAAAAACTTCTGCTTCTGTATCACCCCACACAATGATGTCATCAATGTATTGCAAATGTTCTGGAGCTCCACCCTTTTCTAGTGCAGTCTGGATCAGCCCATGGCAAATAGTAGGACTGTGTTTCCACCCCTGGGGCAGTCGATTCCAGGTATACTGGATACCTCTCCAGGTAAAAGCAAACTGTGGCCTGCACTTTGGTGCCAAGGGAGTAGAGAAAAATGCATTAGCTATGTCTATGGTGGCATACCACTTGGCTGCCTTTGACTCCAGTTCGTATTGAAGTTCTAGCATGTCTGGCACAGCAGCACTCAGCGGTGGCGTAACTTCATTTAGGCCACGATAGTCCACAGTTAATCTCCATTCTCCATCAGACTTTCGCACTGGCCATATAGGACTATTAAAGGGTGAACGAGTCTTGCCAATCACTCCTTGATTTTCTAATTGTCTAATCAGTTTATGAATGGGGATCAGGGAGTCTCGATTGGTGCGATATTGTCGTTGGTGCACCGTGGTAGTAGCAATTGGCACCTGTTGTTCTTCAACCTTCAGCAACCCCACAACAGAAGGATCTTCTGAGAGGCCAGGCAAGGTAAACAGCTGTTTAATGTCCTCAGTCTCTACAGCTGCTATACCAAAGGCCCATCTATACCCTTTTGGGTCCTTAAAATACCCTCTCTTGAGGTAGTCTATGCCAAGGATGCACGGAGCATCTGGGCCAGTCACAATGGGGTGCTTTTTCCATTCATTTTTAGTTAGGCTCACTTCGGCCTCCAATACAGATAACACTTGAGATCCTCCTGTTACTCCTGAAATACTGATAGATTCTGCCCCTTTATGATCCGATGGCATTAGGGTGCACTGTGCACCAGTGTCTACCAAGGCTTGATACCTTTGTGGTTTTGATGTGCCAGGCCATCGAATCCACACAGTCCAATAAACTCGGTTGTCCCTCTCCTCCACCTGGCTGGAGGCAGGGCCCCCCTAATTAAGAAATGGATTCGTGCGGCTCACAGGGACTGGACCTTCATTTCTCCTATTCACACTTGGGAAAAAGGGATTTGAGGCCCATCTACCCTGACTGGAGTCCTGCTCACTGGTAACTGGAGCAGCCATCCTCCTAGAAAAATTCTCTCTGGTATTTCTTTTAGCTTGCAACTCACGTACTCGTGCCTGTAGGGTACTGGTAGGTTGTCCATGCCATCTGCTCATGTCCTCCCCATAACCACGCAGGGCAAACCACAGGATACCTCGCGATGTGTTCCGTTTCCTTTGAGCTGGTCCTGTAGGAGAGCGTTTTCTCCTAACAGCTGCAACGCGCGCCTGCGTAGGTAGAGAGTCAAGTTTATTCTCGATCCTGGACAGTTTGTCTGACAGTTGTTTAAATGAGTCCTTGTTTTCCTTAGTCAGTTTTTCCACAGCCGAGATGCATGCCTGCAGTGGGGAAGAAATACTATCTTCATACTGTCGCATACAGTTAGCCATTTTACCCACAGTAGAATGTGCCATATCATCTTCTCCCCATACTAATATTGACAACATATGGGTATATGTTGGTGGAGCATTCTTCACAACCTTCCGGAACATGGATCGGTTGCATTCCACTTCATCAGGATCTACAACTTCCTGTGGGTGTCTATAAATGATCTCTTGCACAGCTAGTTCTCTAAGGTAGTTAATACCTTTTTCTATAGTGGTCCATTTGCTTAGGTGACTCATAACATCATCTTTATAGGGATACCTGCTCTTTACAGCTGACAAGAGTCGCCTCCAGAGACTGATAGTGTTTGACTTTCTTGCGAGCGCCTTATCAATACCACCATCTCTGGACAGGGATCCCAACTGTCTGGCTTCTCTGCCATCTAATTGCATGCTATCTGCCCCATTATCCCAGCATCGGAGCAACCAGGTAATAATAGGCTCACCATCATAATGGCTGAAGTCTTTCCTTATATTTCTCAGGTCCTTCAGGGATAAGGAGTGGTAGGTTATCTCTACGTCTGAGTCCTCCTCTTGTGATAGTTCTGCTTTAGAAGGACCTTTCTTCTGTGATGGATCTGCTTTAAAAGGACGATTGAGGAAACCCCCATCTGTGTCAGGCCCTAACTCTGCCTGAGAAGGGCCCTCACCTGGGTCATATGATGGCTCTGCCTTAGAAGGCTCTGAGTCATCATCCTTCTCTTCACAAGCTGATTTCTTTTGGTATTTCTTCCTGGTTACAGGAGCAATTGGTACAGATTCGATAGATGCTGGGGTCTGAGTAGCTGCAGTGGCCATCTTGGGGGGTGTAGCAGCTGTGGTGCAGGCTGCCGAGGTTTCAGTGGATTTAGTGGCTGTAGCGGCAGCACACGCTGTAGGATCTGAGGTGGCTGCATGACACCTACAACTGTCCCTGCACCGATATTTAATCTTATCCCACATCAGAAACACATTCAGGACAACCAAAAATAAAAACATGCCACCTAGACATCACCATCCTAATTTCGCAAAATCTAGTGGAATCAGCTTGGCAGAAAAGGAGAAGGTACTATTTCCCGAAGTAAAACTGGAAGTGTAATCATTAACAGAATCAGCTAAAGGACGCCTGGAGCGTGCAGATGAAGTCGCTGCTACTGATTCGCGATTAAAACTGCCCATCATTGTGTCATAGAGATAAGAGATCGGAATAGGAACTGCCCAGTTTATCACAGCATAAATCAGTATCAAACCCCATACCAAAACAATACATTTCGACCAGTGCCCACTGCTAAACTGCATGTAAACATTCATAAGAAGCAAGCAATAACACAGTGCCCACGGCAGGTAAGGCATCATTGCAATACTCAATTATTAAAGAAACTCTATAAAAAGACGAGATAACACAGCATTCAAAAATGACATCACCATCTTCACTATCTGTTTTAGTTTCCAACCCCTTGTAAATCTCAAAGGAAGAAATCTGATACTCTCTCAGCTGAGCTCTCCAGGTCTCCTCCCACCAGAGCCAGGATTCAACTTATCAGAGCAACCTGTTGGAGCTTCTCTCAAGCCCCACGTTGGGCACCAATAAATCTGTCACGGTTTAAAGCTGGGCCAGCTATTAACCCAGTGGCAGACACTCTCTGTTAACCCTCTTCCCCCCCCCACAAGGGAAAGGGAAAAGGGAGAGAGACTTATGGGTTGGAAAGTTAAAACAGTTTTAATAAACTATAGTAATGAAAAAAAAGTATAATAAGTATAATAGAAATAATCAAATATATACAAACATATACAAAACCAAGATTGAGAGCTTGGAAATCCTCCTCAGGCAGAGTTGCTTCCCCCAGCACAGGCAGAGAGGAAAATGCAGTAGGTCCCCCTGCCATCACACCTGCAGGCTTTTAACTGGAGAATTGGCAAAGCTGGTACCAATCAGTGGGAGACAGGAGGGCCCCTCCCTCCTGGGCCCCACCTCCAGGAGGCAGTGGGTTAGTGATAAATAGGAAAGTGAGAATGACGTGTATGGGATGGAATACCTTGTTGGTCAATCTTGGGTCACCTGCCCTGTCCGCTCCTCCCTGCAGGTGCGACCCCCTTTCGGCTCTTCACTCATAAGCAGTGAGGAATTTAGCAGTGACCTTGGTTTCTCTAAGACTAATTGGCCTGGTTTGGGCCAAACCAGGACACACCCATCTTTTCAGCTTCTGAGCTACATTTTTAACAGCAAAGTAACTCTCCACATCTGGAATTTGCTGCAAAATGCCATTATTGTTGTCTTAGGGCATGTTCCTGGACTTCCTTTGGGAATGATCAGGCAGGGGAGTGAGAGGGTGGACAATGTGCCCTTTTATCTTACCTTGTAAACATTTGCAATTCAGACAAATACTCAACTGCACTTGAGAACTCACCAGTGTTCGTGGCTTGTGTAGTCAGTCGAAGTATAGTTAGGAAGTCATTTATTCATTAGCTGATTTGTCTTCCCAGCATTTCAGTAACAGAAAGACAATATTACTGCCACTGTACAGATGGAAAATAAAAACGTCAAGAACTGAAGATGCTTTCCCAAAGCCATACAGCTGTGCTATACCTGCCAACATGCTTCTGGAATTTAAACAAGGGTTTAAAGGGGTGTGTCTGGTATATCAGTTCTCTTCTTCAATCACAAAATCCTCCACCCTCCATCCAAATACTAAGTTCTAGGCGAACTCTCCTGCTTGAGCCTCGACTGCACCTTTGTTTGCACAACTTGCAATACAACTTTAGGTAGAAGGGCATCAGGGGTGCTCAGTGCAGACTCCGTGCAATGGAGGTACACAGCTAAGCCTTAGATTTCTTGTTCTATTCCTTAATAAAATATTGAGTTTCAGCTTGTTTCCTGTTTGTTTTCTCCCTAAATTATTTCTTTACTGTTTTTAATGGACTAAAATTATTTGCAACTTCCCATAAACTCTGTGCTGTGGTGACCTCTAGATCCAGCTAAGGTGGCTTCAGTTTAGTGATACCCAGGTAGACTTTTGTTTCTTTTGATGCATCGTCATTCATAATAGTTTCCTGCTTCCAAATAGTGTTCCCTCTGGATCACCTGTTCTCCTAATGTATCTTTCGGGGACAAAACTGACAGCCCTTCTTCTGGATGGCTGGTGGTCATTCCCATATCTAGGTTGTCGTCCTCAGCACAACAGAAACCCACGTGTTACACTAACAGTCTGAAACAACCAATATGTATACCAAAAATTCCTTAAATTCCTGCTAACCTGCTTCTAGTCTCTTGCTCACAGTCCAAATTACGTAGGCTGCCCATATTTTACATGAATTCTGTAATCCTCAGATCTTTGGGTGACTTTTATTTGGATATCAGTCACACTGGAACGTCTGCTTCAGAGTTATCTTTTCATAACACAGAGGCAGCATGAATTTTCCAGGCTGTAGTGAGGTATATCATCATCAAAAGACTCTATGCAAGTATACTCTTCCATTTTCATTGCAATGTAACTTATACAAATGTTTAAAGTGAAATACATGTTTAAAGTTCAGATCTTCAAGATCTCTAAGATGAAGCAAAATGATTTCCCTGGCTAATAGGCGAACACCTGAGACAGACAGTCTCAGCATCCTGGTGTCACCATGTTGGTGCCTCTTCCTGGCCTGCTGTCACTGTCATCTTCTCAGTCACTTCCTAACAGTAGGATATCCAAAAGAGTCAAACATCTTATGCAGTTATGCTGAATTCAAACTAGGGGATTAAAAATCCACAGAAAAAAAATAGCAGGTATTTATCTCTGATTTTAGAAGTCAGGGTCACCTGACATTAGATGTCTATCACGTAGAAATTACACAAGGAGACTAGTTCATATACAGGTGTCTCTGGAAAGATATAGGATTTTCTATACTGCATATATCCTCAAAAATATAGTATGCCAGTTTACTATAGTGCTGACATTTTTAGCATTATTACTTTTACATTATTGGAACAAGGCTGGGGACACTTTTGGCCTGTGCCATACATCAGTGTCCCAGGTCATGGCTGGACATACTTCTGATAATTTAGAGTTAGCAATGGTGGAAAGGACTATTCAGAACACTGAGTCTGCATATGGCCACTTGTGTCTTGGAGCTCAAGATAGCTTCATCATACAGATCTGACTGGTTCCATGCTGGAGGAACTATCCTAGTAGGAAGAATTATCCTATCAGTCTTTGTATGGATACAATTCTGCACTACTGTTCAAGGTACCTGTTTTAGATGTCTGCCTTAAGCTAAGTTAAATTGAACCTTAAAATATGCTACAGATATTTCAATACTTTGCTGATTTGAGGTGATATGTATCATCTTTAAAAATAAATATGAATGCAAACTATATAGTATAAGATGTCCTTGCATTTATTAAGAAGGAAGTATTTAATACTTAAATTTAGCCTGAAATATACAATATAAATGTAGATCATCAACCTTTATTTCGTGGATTCAATTGTGTTGCATGTGTTTTGGAGGGCAGTTAGTATAGTGGCTCTTTATAGTCATGCTAATATTTCCTCAGGCTATTTTAAGCATGCCAATTAACACTGATTCAGACAGATTTCAGAGGTAATAGTCCTCTGAATGATTTTAAATGACTTTCAGACACTGGTATTTACATATTTTTTACAAACGTTATTCAATCTATATGACATCTGACTTCAAGACCTTGTTAAATCATATTTGTTAAAGACTGGAAAATAGCTGGTGCAAAAGCTATACTTATGTCAGTAATCTCTTTAAGAACTTAAAAAATAATTGAATGTTTACAGTAAAATGATACCATATAATAATACGGTTGTGAGATGTCCAACTGTAGAAATATCTGTTTTCCATTCAAATGTATAAATATTTTGATTTGGATAGAGTAAGCTGGTTATGGTCAGTTTGTAGCAACCATATGAATCTATGGGTGTTTAGAGATTTGGAATTATGAAATTGTTGTAGACTTTTTCAATTAATCATGACTTCTTTTTCTGTGTCATATGTTTGTCTTTCCTCTTAGTTGTTTTGCTTAATCTTTTTTTGTTTCATTAATAATTTAAATGTCAAACAAATCTGAATAGGAAATTATCTAAGTGACCTTAATTTACTGACTGGGGAATTTTCTGTCCAAAAAAAAAGATTATTCTTGTAATGTGATTTAAAACATTGGATTTAAATATTGCATTGCAACTTTAATCATTTGAATTTCAGAAAACACAACTGCCCCTGTTTTCTGATCGCAAGGACAGTTTGACCAACAGAAATGTCAGTTTGCAATCTGAGTCTGCCCAGTGTGGTAACTTCAGCCTTCACTTCATTATGCAGATCACAAGATTCTGTTGCACTTCTGTCCCCAAACAAAGGCTAACTCCTTTTTAAGTTTGGTCCAAGTTTCGTGGATTCTTTTGATTTTTCGCGGACTTCATTGTGCAAATGGGCACATCAGTGCTCTGTTCTCAGTATTGCTCCTTATCAAGATTTTGTCCGAATTGTCCAACTACGTAATAATTTTTGTATGTTTTCTAAGGAACTGGCTAGACAATGCATTTTGGGGGCAGTTTTTTGAGTGCACAGTTAATGAAACCAGTCACTTAACATTTGTGCTATAGTAAATTTTTATACGTGCATGCGTTAGCTGAGTCTCTCTGTCTCTCTTAGCAAATATATCCCAGTTGCTTTAAATAATATGAGCTGTAGCTCTGACAACTATATTTACATCTTCTTTCACAATATAATGTGAAAAAAAGGGAGATTATATATGCTAGTACCCTTTTATTTTATAATATATATTCTAATTACTTACATACATCTACCCAAAAAACTTCGCCAAACATATCCAAACTGGGAAAATTTAACTGTTTTCTTCTTTGCCCTGCCATAGGAAACAAAGCAGCCTGTTTCATAGCTCAATCATTTAGCAATTATAAAAGATGTACAAAAATGTATTAAGAAAGCACACACTTCTTCATAATAGTATGATATAAATAAATGGGATTATTCGGTTAATAACTATCTTAATATTAACTTTTTTCATGTAGATACACTTAAAGATGAAGGGTGCAGGATTTTTTTCCTTTCCACCAATTTTGACAAAGTATTAGTTGGCATCATCACCACACTATGAGGGAGTACAGGGCAAGGGTAGAACAGCTAGTGCCTCTAGCAATGCTAAGGCCTAGATAGCTCCTACTTTACTTTGAAGCTCTAGGCACCAATACTTTGTGTTACATAAAGTGTATTTAAAGAAAATATTACCTTCGCCTGCTTATTAGTTTTGGACATTTCAGTCTGTATTTCCCTGTACTCTCTTTTAAAATCCTTTTTATTTAAGAACACTCTTGGTCTGTCTCACAGATTCCATCCTTACAGCTCCCTCCATCATGAATGAAATTTGTAAGAGCCTCTAATGATTCCTAAAAATGAACATCCTTAAAAAGCCAATTTGTGAGTGAGTCCACAGCCTCTCTGAGCAACCTGTTCCTGTGGCTTGATTAAATTCCTTCTGAATTTTTTCATGGAATTTCCTTCCTTTCAATTTGTGTCTGTTACCTCTTGTCCTGTCACTGTGCACTTCTCAGAAAAAGCTGATTCTGTCTTCTTTACACCCTCCCATTAGGTAGTTGTAGACAGCAATAAGATCCCCTCAGGCTGCCTCTTTGCCAGACTTGAACAGACGCACCTCCCTCAGACTGTCCTTGTATGTCTTGTGTCCCAGTTCCTGACCATCTTGGAGGTCCTTCACTGACCTTACTCCAGTATCTGTGTGTCTCTCTTGTACTGGACACAACGCTCCATATGTGGTCTCACAAGTGCTGAACAGAAACAATCACTCGTTTCCCTTGCTGTGCTGACTCTAGTCTTGATGATACAGCCCAGGACGCTGTTCGCCTTCCTTGCTGCAAGGGATCAGTGCTGACTTACTGATCTTGTCCACCAGGTTTCCCAGGTCCTGTTCTGCAGAGTTGCTTTCCAGCCCATCATCCCTCAAGCCTGTACTGAGACATGGGGTTATTCCTCCCAGGAGCAGGAATTTGCATTTGCCTTTCCTGAACTTCAAGGGATTCCTGTTGGCCCATTTCTCCAGTCTGTAGGGATGCCTCTGAATTGCAGCCCTGCTTTCCAGCAGGGAATTCTTCCACAATTTGACATCACCCACAAACTTGCTGAAAGTGCATTTCCTTTCATTGTTAAGGTCATTAATAAAGCCATTAAACAGCATCAGCCCCACCATTGACTTCACTGAAGTGGTTTCCAATTAAACTTTGTTCTACTCATCACAACTCATTAAGCCTAGTGATCCAGCCAATTTTACACCTACCTTACAGTCCATTTACCCAAACCATATCTCACCAGCTTGGCTATAAGAATACTATGAGAGGCCATTTCAAAGTCTTTGCTAAAGTTAAGTTATACGACATTCATTGTTGTCCCCTCGTCCACAGAGCCAGTCATGTCATCACAGATGACTACCAAGACGGTCAGGCACAATTTGCCCTTGGTATATGTGTGCTGCCTGTTGTCAGTGCTGCTGTTCCTTTCTCGTGTTTCTACCCATACAGAAAAAGACATTGTGAATATAATGACTTAGAAAAGTTTGATTTTGTAAGTATCTTGTATCATGGTTAGTAATAAAGAATGCTAAGTTTATTTACATAATTTTATTTAAGGAAGTACAACCTCAGAGCAAAGAGAACACTGCAGTTACATCATGCAGTCATGTTTCTGATATCTCAGGTAGAACCTCCCTCTCTCATCAGACCTTTTACAGGACACAGTACATTTCCAACTCCAATTTCACTAAAAATGCAAGTAAAGAGTATTTGTTGAGAACGAACTAGTGACTATGTCTGGATTCGGATGATATGGTATGATATGATTCGATTATCTACCGGCAGTCCTGGTTAACTGGAGAAGTTCCAGCTCACTGGAAATTAGCAAATGTAACGCCCATCTACAAGAAGGATCGGAAGGATGATCCAGGGAACTACAGGCCTGTCAGCCTTACCTCGGTGCCAGGCAAGGTGATGGAACAGATCATCCTGAGTGCCATTACACGGCACATGCAGGACAATCGGGGCATCGGGGCCAGCCAACATGGATTCATGAAAGGCAGGTCCTGCTTGACCAACCTGGTCTCCTTCTATGACCAAGTGACCCGCTTAGTAGATGAGGGCAAGGCAGTGGATGTAGTCTATCTAGACTTCAGTAAGGCATTCGACACTGTCTCCCACAGCATCCTTCTAGACAAACTGGCTGCCCGGGGCTTGGATGGGTGGACTTTTCAATGTGTTAAAAACTGGCTGGCTGGCCGAGCCCAGAGAGTGGTGGTGAATGGGGCAAAGTCCAAGTGGTGGCCGGTCACTAGCGGTGTTCCCCAGGGCTCAGTTCTGGGGCCAGTGCTGTTCAATGTCTTTATAGATGATCTAGACGTAGGGATTGAGTGCACCCTCAGTAAATTTGCAGATGACACCAAGCTGGGTGGCAGTGTCGATCTGCTGGCGGGTAGGAAGGCCCTACAGAGGGATCTGGACAGGTTAGATAGATGGGCCGAGACCAACGGCATGAGGTTCAACATGAACAAGTGCCGGGTCTTACACTTCGGCCACAACAACCCCATGCAGCGCTACAGGCTGGGGGAAGAGTGGTTAGAAAGCGGCCCGGTGGAAAGAGACCTGGAGGTGCTGATCGACAGCCGGCTAAACATGAGCCAGCAGTGTGCCCAGGTGGCCAAGAAGGCCAATGGCATCCTGGCCTCTATTAGGAATAGTGTAGCCAGCCGGTCTAGGGAAGTGATCGTCCCTCTCTACTTGGCACTGGTGAGGCCGCACCTTGAATACTGTGTCCAGTTCTGGGCCCCGCACTTCAAGAAAGATGTTGAGGTGTTGGAGCGAGTCCAGAGGAGGGCGACCAAGCTGGTGAAGGGTCTGGAGGGTCTGACCTCCGAGGAACGGCTGAGGGAGCTGGGGTTGTTTAGCCTGGAGAAGAGGAGGCTCCGAGGTGACCTTATTGCAGTCTACAACTACCTGAAGGGAGGTTGTAGTGGAGTGGGAGTCGGCCTCTTCTCCCAGGCAACTAGCGATAGGACAAGAGGACATAGCCTCAAGCTGCGCCAGGGGAGGTTCAGGTTGGACATTAGGAAGCATTTCTTTACAGAAAGGGTTATTAGCCATTGGAAGGGGCTGCCCAGGGAGATGGTGGAGTCACCATCTCTGGATGTGTTTAAGAAAAGACTGGACATGGCACTTAGTGCCATGGTCTAGTTGACATGGTGGTGTCAGGGCAACGGTTGGACTCGATGATCCCAGAGGTCTCTTCCAACCTGATTGATTCTGTGATCCCGATTCTGTGATATTTCCAAAAATAAACAGTCGCAGTTTTTGCAGTGCAACGTATATACTGAACAAAATGTTAATGACAAGTGAGAGAACAGAATTACCTAAGGGATGTAATGAAGGCTAAGAGAAATTGAACAAAAGCCATAAAACAAAATCCAAACCAGATCAGACTGCATTTGTTTAACCTTAAAATAGAGATAAGTGAGTGGAAGAGGAACCTTTCAAAGGTTTGAATGTTCTGGGAATGGAAAAGCAATGCAGGGCTGTGTCCGAGGGTATGCATTATATTGCTAGTCTTTTCTTGGTGTTTGTCAGGTAAAACTGTTTTGTTGGGATAATCTCAAGTAAGAGACATTGTGCTGAAATGATATATATGATGTAGCAGAACAGTTTACCTCTCAGAAGGGTTTGGTCATTCTGTCTGAATCAAACTAAAGGAATTATCAGCGCACGAGGGAACAGTTTGTCTTGTGCAGGAAAATTAGAGGAAATAGTTTAGTTTGCAGAAGAAGGGAAGGGGGGTTATTGTAAGACTGAAAAACTGTTGCAGGGCCTGATTCAGTTTCTGCTGAACTGGTGAGAGCCTTTCATTTGATTTTGGTCAAGGGGATCTGATCTCCAGTGGCTAAGCTATTAGTATTCCAGTCATAGTCAGTGAAATAAATGTATTAATTAATATCCAGGAGAGAAGCTTCATAGATTGAATTGGATGCATTTAGGAATGCTTTTAGTCATGTCTGTAGATGGCATCAGTGTACTGCATGCAGGGCAAAAAGAATTAATTATGCTGATAAATCTTTCTTTCCTGACTTCTGTTACCAAGTAATCAACCTGGAGAGTTGAGCAAGTGCTCTAGCAACTCAGATACCCATTTTCTGAAACAAAATGCATGGTAACAGGAAAAGTAATACATTCTTTTTTTTGTTACAGATAAGCATGGACTCCCTCCATATTGTTGGTGTCAGCATTTTTCATAAACATTGTCTAGCAGGCACTGAGAGACAAGTTTAACGTTTATTGATTTTTCTCCTGTTGGGTTATAATAGCAAATTCTTCCTGGACTCTGATTTACAAAAGCAGAAGCTGGACTTGTTCTAAACTAGAATCTATACAAATACACTTATAGAATCAAAGGAAAGAAGAAATGCTGTTTGTGCTCTTCCTGTCCTCCCAAAAGTGAATATTTTTTACAACGAGTAAAATATCAGTGAATATTATTTTCAAATGAAGCTTTTAACATTAGAGATTATGTCAAGATAGAGACTATATTACCCCCTTAAGCAGGCTCTGGGCATCAGTCTTTTTCAGCGGCAGGTATGAAATCTCCTGTAGAGCACTGTTTATCACCAAGTGGGAACCAGTGACCTGTCAGGATCTGCACTTTTGACCTGCAGTGCAACAACAAAAAGATTTGCAAGCTTTAAAATATGCTGAAACATGACACTTAACCTCTTAAGGGCATTGAACATATGACCCCTACAATTGCGGCTTTAAAAAGTATACACAAATGTGCAGCTCATCTTAAGTAAGTCTCACAGTATGGAAGCTGTACTTTGCGATGTACAGACCAATTTTTCTTAAGGAGAGGACAGATACTGCAAAATACTGGAAGAAATAATCAGCCTTTTTCTATTAATTGTATTATTTGAGGAGCCTTCTTTAACAATCCTGAAGCCTTTCAGAGGAGGGTTATTCTGTATTAGACTGAACACAGTTAAAGCACACAATTAATAGTCAATAGTTAGGATCAAGGCTCTTTGCAGACTACTATAGCAAGGATTTCAACCTGGTATGGTAACAGTAGGGCCAAGAGGTGCTAGAGAAATACTCTGAGCTCCCTGCCTGCCTGCACTGTGGACTGCCACTTCACCTTGGGAAGAAGGAGCAGATAGCTGTACGGACCTGTGTCATGCTACTTTTTCCCAGCACCAGGGATAGGTCTTGGTCCCGTCTTTTTTACCAGCAGAGGGATAGTCAAGATGACTGGGATTCCCATATGCTCTCAGCTACATCAAGGAGCACATACTTTTCTCTTAAATCTTTTAAAGACATTCAGTAAATCTAGTTGCCATAATTAGGATGAAGTCTAAAAGGTAGAAAAGTAGGTATCTCTAATTGTGCTAAATTCTTATGTTTAGGCAACTTAATCAAACCCCAACTAGCCAGACACAAGAACATAGACCTGGAAAAGATCTGCAGTGTAATGGACCTCAGCTGTGCCCTGCCACAAAAAACAAAGTCACATCAGTACCACCACATGTTTATCAAGCTCTGTGCTGTGAGTGGTTAGGCTGTGCAATCTCTCGGCTCTCTTGAAAAGGTATTTTTTTTCATTTTCTCATTCAATTTATTTCCAGGAATTTGTCCTCAGCAAATCAAAGTATACTAAAACACAGATTACTGAGGCTCATTTCACTGGTCTGAAACACTGATATTTGTAGGTTTTCCTGCCTCCTGTGCCTTTAGCTTTTCTAGTTACCCACCATTTTGATTAATTTCTTTGCAGACATGGACTTTGCTATTTCTTTTCAATAATAAATACTCAATGTTGTAACACGACTTAAGTCATAAACATGACCTTAGTTTATGTGGCATGAGTCATTCTGAGTAGGTTAAGGTGACATTTTTTGCTGTTTCAGGGGGTGATTTTTAAAATAGCTCCCTCAAGTAGTAAACCCATAACCTTCGCTTACTAGCTTTACCTGTTCTAAGTGAACTGGATTGAGTCTGTTCCTTTTTCTATAGTAGGGCAGAACAATATTGTCTAGTGACAGAATTTTCCATTTATACTTTTATATAGTTCTTGCCATCCTGAAATGTCTGAATTGCTGGGCCAACTTTAATCTGCTCTTGCCTTTCCCTTACCTGGCAGTTAAGATAAATGACTATACTCTATCAAGGGTATAGTAGAAGGTAAATTAATTCCTAATAGTCAGCATTTGCTGATTGAAGTGAGGTGGTGTAGACTCTATTTATATTTTTTCATTGTACCTTGCAGATGTTTCAGGAGTTTTTGAAAACAAAAACCATTACACTTTCTCTTGAGTACTGTAAATGTACCTGTTCAGTGTAGTGTCAACAATGCCCAGTGGCTTATACAGAACACCAGCTGTGCTATATAAATTTGTAATAAGTAATTTGAGGACAGAGATTGCTGCAATCTTTATGGAAAAAAACAAAGAACTTCCATATGATCTCTATGCACACTCCAGTGTAATGGAAACACAAGTATTCCAGTCACAAGTTTCAGAACATTAGAAACAACAAAAAAAAAAATTAAATAAGAGTGTCAATTTGTTTTACATTTTGCTTTTACATTTTGTCACAGCCTTAACTTGCTTGCAGCTATCAAAATACTGTTGTTGTAGAAGCCATCTGCTTTATTCAATACACTCAGGATTTTAAGAATGTCACCGTTACAGAGGAAGAGGGCCTTCAGTCACACCCACCAGCCTGTGAAGCTCATGGGGGATTTCCCAAAACATTACTTCCACATTTTCCATAGAGCAATCTCTTGCTCAATTTTCTGTTTAGCAGCTTTATTCATACCACACACTTCTCTACCCTGAGATAAAGGACTGTTTTCACAGGAAAGTAACCAAGGTCATAGATCTTTTTTTCCTTGCTAATAAAGGGAGTGGAATACACTAAACACAACAAACTAGATTAGCCAAGTATAAAGAATTTGCTGTAACGAGTGGACTAGATTCTCAGTTGGTGTGAACTGGCAATGTGAGTTTACATCAGCATAGAAACTGACCCAAGTATTGTAAAACTCTCTCAAATGTAGTTCCAGATTGCTAATGACACAGTAAGATTAATAAAATAGCTACACTAACTAGGATGACTGGACTGACCTGTCTAATTTTGCCCCAGTCATTCATTCTGCAGAGATCATTTTGTTAGATCATCCTTTGGTTTGGTCACTCTTTCTCGGTCTTCTGCCTTCACGTCAGGTCCACTTGCTCCATCACATCTCAAATGATACATGCATTCATTAGTGCCGATGTGGAACTTCATAGGAAAACTGAATACACTGATTCCAGCAAAATACTAAAATATTTAAATAAAGCATATCTGGCAAGCCACTTGAAAAAAAACAAAAGTGCCAAGGTCTACCACTGTTAATATGTCCATGGTCGGTCTTTTTCAATGACCATACCAATACGTTGCTGATGGCACGTCTGTGCTGCATCTTGATTAAGTCTTATGAGAGAAACCAATGCACCAATTCCTTCAAAAATAAAACCTGAGGATCTTACCCAGATAGGCACAACAGTGCACTGAATTGCATGAGTGATCTGAGTAGCTAGGGTGTGGACACACTATAGTAGATTGGTGCAGGCACATCCTCCTGTAATACCTGCGGTGGCTCTAAGAAAGCCTGACTATTAGATTGATATGCAGTCTCAGAGTGAAACAAAAGAAAATATGAATTAAGATTCATGGGCCGTGCATCTTATTGACTGTTTAAAACCATAGCAGTTCTGCTGCCACCCTCTCTGTTTCTGGTCATAAGGCAAAAGGAAACAGCACTTAATGTTGTTAGTGTCGTCATTGCTCATGCTTTAAAATCCATGTTTATGTTGACTTGCATGCACTTTGGGTGTTTTCTTTAGCTCTGTCTCCAGCATTTTACAACACTGCTGACAAGACTATGTACAGCTTATGAAAAAAGTGTGAATGGATCTAAAAAGTGGCTGGTATGACTATTTGAGTGTTTGTCATTAGCAGTGAATGGACTGTCTTGGCAATGTAGAAAATAGATTCTCTGTTTAGGTACATTGTTTCAATAAGGCTTTGTGATGAGTTAAACTTTTTTCATAGCAATGACAATATTTTTTCATCTTTTACTATGAAGTGAATATTTGTTCTATTTCCTGACCAGTTTTGCTTTGATATATGGAAATAAGTCAAAAGATGTGAGCAGATGGTGTCACAATGATTTAGGGAAAAGAAAACTTTTGCATGTTTTACTCAACAATATGTGTGCTATATAATGGATCTCTCCCCTGCTTCAAGTTGCCATTAAAAACAACTTTGGGACAGAAGTGATGAAAGAGATCTGGATCAATCTCACTGCACATGTTTCAGCTTTTTCATGCTTTCCTACAGTTTCAAAAATTGAGCCAATGGAAACCTGTAGTAAAATGTAGAAGTACCTAAGTGGATTGAACTAGCAAATTCTCTATTGAAAAGTGGTTGCATCTACTACCGTAAATATTTTGAAAGGTCTTCAGGCAGTTTCTTTTAAGCATTCCTGGTCATTTTCCAAACTAGGACTTAGGGTTGTTTGTCACTTCGACATGTCTGAAAATTACTCTTGGATTTGTGTGTCTTCTAATTTTATTTTTACAAAACTTTCTGTTCCAGCGTTTGCTCTCTTCATTCAATGATCAGGTCTCTAGGGAATGAGGAATACACACAAATGTCTGGACATGCATGTAAGTTGTTTGGTGCTGTGATTTAGAAAGGAAAACAAAGCTGAGGCCTATCAGCAACAAAAAAATGACTTCATAATTCACATTTATTTATCTATGTTTACATTTTTATGTATCACCCCTATAGATCGTATGATTATTCTTAGCTCTCAGCATCATCTTTCAGAAATAAGTTAAATTTTTCTTTCAGTCTTCAGATGTTGAGCTCAACTGGTTTAGTAAAATACGATGAGGTAGCAATAATCCCAAGAAATTTCTCAAGTGCAGTGGATGGATTTAGATAATACTGTGGTTAGTATGTTCTATTATCAAGCTGGTTTGTTTTTTTTTCTTCTGTGATATTTGCTAAAGGACAGGATGAAGTAAAATAAAATCTGTGTTAATGCTAGATATTAATGAAATGTTATCTTGTTACGTTTTGAAAAGAAAAGAAACTTTACAGGTATTCTTATCAGGAATGCACTCATCCTTTGAACATCTTCCTTGGCATGAACAGCTTTTTAATTTAATTGACAGATCAAGCTGCGCATTTACTGGTGGAAAAGGTTACTGTACATCATATAAATTAGAGGCCATCTAGCAACTTGTTTAAAGATGAAGTTTGATGCTAAGTTTATATAGTATTTTGAAAATTAATTATTTCAGCTGACATTAATGTTTCAGCTATATTCAAATTATGCATTAGAATGTAACTGCAGAACAGGGAGAGATCAACTCTTCAATTTTGGCTGAACATAAATTACATTTACACTCACTGAAAGTCTCCTTAACCGTGCCAGTAATGTGTAAATGGCCTTCAGTGTAAATGAGAAACAGGCTCACTATAGGATTTTGTCATAAGGAAGTCAAAGTTTTGCTTTTTTTTTTTGTTTAATGTTAGAACCTTAAAGATATATATTTCAAATGAGGAACTAAGTGTACAAACACTGCTACTTGTTCAGGGGTTGTTTTGCTTACACATACTAAAGATATTCAAAATATAACCTTTAAATGTTGTCTTGCATTGATAACTAAGTCTTTTCACTTTCCCTTTCCCCCTTGTTAATTTAAGAATTTTAACATTATTAAAGAAAAAGTATTTTAAGATAGTCTTTCTCTTTTAGGAACCTCATTATATACTATACAGCACTCTGAAAGTGTTTGTTTTGAAACTGAAAGGGCCAAACGAAGTAATAAAGTACTGCATTATAATATGTAACGATGGAATTAGAACTTCATGTGTAGACTATCAAGTGGTTATTGAAATCCGTCAGGAGTTATTTTTCATATGCAATTTTAATGGAAGAGAAGTAATTTTCTAGTTCTTCCAAAGATTAGAGCAATATAAAGTATGACTTTTCCCAAGTTTGTGCTCTAAGGACCACACTGTTTTATTTCTTTTTTCTATGGTAAGGTTTTATTGATTGTTAAGTGGAAGAGTACATTGTGAGGCACTTTCAGTGTAGGACAAATTTTGCTAAAAAGTATCTCTCTTGGTTACATAAATCCAGGGGGCGTGTGTCTGTGGCCAATCAGGTAGGAAAACTTAGAGAATTCATCTTAGTAATTGCAGTCCACATATCACGACAGAGTAAATATATTAAATTAGGACAACCCCAAACTTGTCAGTTATATGTAAATGAGAATATGCTGTGCTGATACCAATTTAAAATGGCTGTCCTAGGAGACTCTAGTTTGGCCAATTCTTCTATTTAATGTGAATCAGAAGACTTAAAATCGGATATTCTCTATGCTGTGTGCTTCATTTTACAAATAAATAGTATTCTCAGATGAACAGGTAAAAACATCATTCAAAAGATTGATACGACAAAGTTTGTGGACAGAAGTAATGTGTTGTATGAAATCAAATGATATACCTGAAAAAGTAGACATTTTTTGGGGGTACAGATCTGAAACCGCTGGTCTAATAGAAGTTTTGATCTCCTGCAGGGAACAAACATGTCTGCTGATACACATCCAGCTGTCTTGGCCTTAACCACACTACCATTGTAGTATAGGAAATAATGGTATAATTTTTTTCAAGAGTGTTCACTACCCAACTGGTAGAAATGTTCTCCTAACTATTATTATATAAAGAAAATAAAGTACTCAGTGTTAAATCTTCAGGGACCTCCCATTATTAAAAAAACATATTTTAATAGCCTGTGATTTTTAAGAATTGCCTGTCATGTAAAGTAGTCAGAAATTCTTAGGAGTACAATTTTTTTTTCCAAAATGTCAAGAACATTCATTATATAATGAATATTTACTAGATAATTGTCTATCTATCTATTTATCAGTTTACCTATGTGTCTATAATAAAAACTGAAGAACCATTCCACAAACATTTTTCTCTGAGATTCCATTTAAGATTATTGTATTTTTTAATTAAAAATTCCTTCCATATTATGGTCTTCTTTCTGGCTCTCAGAATAAAATCTTTCTTCTTTCAATTACCATGAGCACCTTTTCGTTTCAGTTTTTGGTCTGGTGGGAATGGATTTAAACATTTAGAGACAAATGCAACAACTTTGAGTTAAATAACTGCAGGTATTTAAAGTAGGTGGAGACATCAGGCTTCTTTTAAGTAGAATACACACACATTTTTTGCATCATGGCTACTTTTCTAAGAAAAATGAACAACAAGGAATTCATCATCTGCCAGCAAAAAAACTGCAAAATATTTTGATTTTTCAGTGTATGATGAACACTAGGTTTTTGGAATGTGGTTATGCATACAAAATTATCCATTAAGGTAGTCTGAAACAACACATGGATGGAGCTTCTCAAAGAAACAGATCACAGAATCACAGAGTCAACTAGGTTGGAAGAGTCCTCTGGGATCATTGAATCCAACCGTTGACCTAACACCACTGTGTCAACTAGACCATGGCACTAAGTGCCACATCTAGTCTTTTCTTAAACACCTCCAGGAATGGTGACTCCACCTGGGTAGCCCATTCCAATGCCTAATAACCCTTTCTGTGAAGAAATTTTTCCTAGTATCTAACCTGAACCTCCCCTGGCGCAGCTTGAGGCTATGTCCTCTAGTCCTGTTGCTAGTTGCCTGGGAGAAGAGGCCGACTCCCACTTTACTACAACATCCCTTCAGGTAGTTGTAGACTGCAATAAGGTCACCTCTGAGCCTCCTCTTCTCCAGGCTAAACAACCCCAGCTCCCTCAGCCATTCCTCGTAGGTCAGAAACAACCTATTAAAATTCCCTTAAGAATTTTTTCATTAAAAAAACCCAAAATTAAACCATTGGTGGTCAGGTAAGACTTCAGATTCTAGCTATGAGAATCTAGTGAGAATAGAACTGTCTCAGAAAATTTTCCTAAATAGTAAGCTTAATTTATTTATTTTTATTACAAAGAAGTATGTTTAATACCTCAGTTCTCTGTCTACTGAGGGCATGATTCTGCTTTCTTTAAGGGAACATCTTGACTTTACTTTGAACTGAAAGTAATAAAAATTTCAGGATTAAGAGCTGAAATTTAAATTAATGGGTTTTTTTCCATAATGCAGAACAACTCTGTTGGTTTTTAATTACTGCAATCTTTACATGAAAGTGGAGAGATAAACACCATATTACATTTGATTACAAGAATTATATTTGTGTTGGAGAAAAATTTGGTTTTGGATGTGGGAAATATGCCAAGACCAATGTGACTATGTAGCCTGTATAAACAGAACAATTTACTATACCACTGTATGTATTGACAGAAAAGCTTTCATTTCTAAATATAAAATGAATACATCACTTATAATGAGTTTGCGAGTTATAATTAATTCATGTATATTTTATCTCTATAAATGTGCATATCATGGCTTATGGAAAGTACTATGCAATAGATGATTACTAAGTCAAATATTCTTTACAAGATTTTTTCATTTCAAAATACCAACCTTTTATCGCAAATCACAGCCTTCTTTAGGAGCCCACCAATTTTTCCAAAATTTGATTAAAAATTCTAAAGATGTTTTTATAAATAACAAAAAAGATGTTTTGATATGTAAGGAAAGAAATAGTTTTAATTTTATTTGACTTGTTATTTAGAATTTGAAAACTGAATTTCACATCAATTCTTACACATTAAATGGAGCAAAATGGAACAAAGCATATGATGACCTTACTTTCATTTCATTATCTATAGCATCCTGATTTTCAGTTGGCTATTCAAACATTGTGATGATGTTATTTGCAGATCAGAGTGTGATAAAAACTACTGTACTTAATGGTATGTCTGTAGAATATAAATCTTACATTTATTTTTGATGTATGGTATTGTGCAGGACTTACAGTTGTGTTCTAGTATGTGCAGAAAAACAAAGGCATGATTGTTCCACAAACACGTTTTAAAATACTATATAATGCTGTATAATGAACACCCTTTTAAAACTCTAAGTAGAATCTGAGGTGAGAAAAGATAATACTCAGAAAGGTGCAATTCGGTGTTTATTCAGTTTTGACTGGTTTTTGCATGGATGATAAGGATGGTATTTTAGGTAGAAGGTATTTTTATTGTGATGATAGAGCTATCACTGAATACTCTTGAAAAAATGTATATTTTTTATAAGCAGAGTAATGCAAAAGGTTTGCAAAGCAAAGGTTGGTAGCAGAATGTGGGGCCCTAAGGTTTAGGAATACAATTGAGAAAAAACAAGTTCAGGGAGATCATTCAACTACAATAGGAATGTAAAGAAAAACTAAGAGGAGTGGGTTGAAAATGGATCATCTAGGCAGGAAGCGACTGTTGTGCTCTATGACCATATTTCTTTCCCATGTGGTCAGAAATTCAAGAGTTCCAAAGGCTGCGCATGTGATATGTCATGTAATGAATAGTCAGAGAAGGACAGAAAAAGCCTTGCAATTCTGCACCTCATGGTAGTCAATGCACCATCAAAGACTCCAAAGATGAAAGATGGAAAGTTTCAATTGTTCTCTAAAGACTGAAAAAGGTCTCTGCAGGCATTTGAAATGAATAGAACTGGGGGAAATTATAAGTCTGTTAAAGAGGAGATTGCAAACTCAAAGTCCTTGCTAAGGAACAGTTCAAAATATGATTTGACCCTGCAGGATATAAATATTCTCTTTTCTGTTACATTTCCTACCTAGCTAATTATGTATTACCTTGCAGGTTGACATGGCAGAAGAAAAATCTATTGTGATTTTCTAAAATGCATATGAAGAGAATATGAACATGAAGCAGGGAGGCTGTATCCTTCTTTATATAATCTTGTGATATTGTGTTCATTTTTCAATACCCAGACATCAAAAAGATATGACCAGTGTACAGAGAATTCAATTTAGTTTTGACTAATTGGATGTGATAACAAACTGTTGTATTGAAAGATAAAAGAGACTTTTTTCAATGTATTGCAAGGAATATGAAGGCAATGAAAGTAAGAAATGAAATATATTCCTATTAAGAGAGATATCCTGTTATAATTTATAACAAAATGGATGAATTTCATCAAGTAAGATACTGTTAACTAGGGTCAAAATGGTAGAAGAAACTATATAAAAAGAGCGTTCTTTCATTAAGTGGGCAATATAATAGAAGTTATGATAGGCCTATCCTATTATTTTTTCTTTAATTCTGTTTCTCCGTTTAAACATAATTTTGTGTTTTGTCATTAAAAAATAATTTATTTCAATTTAGGTAAATCCAGAAAAATTCTTTCAAATGACATTTATCAAGACAGACCTGGTATAATTCATTATGATTATGGCTGTAAAACAGGTGGCCATTCAGATTTCTGCTAGAGCATTGAATGCAGAATAGAAGATGAGACAAAAACCAAATACCTGCATAACCAATAGAGCATGGTCTCTTTTAAGCACACATGATTCCTTCAAGTGTTTAAAGGGAAAGCATGTGATAAATGTCATTTGGGTAAAGATATACTGAAGAGTTGCTTTGCAAATGAGGCATTTTAAGACATAGATACTACCTCTAGTTTTGGCAATATTCCCAATAGTTGTTTCAGCTCTTAAAGATTTTATTGCCAGTTGGATTCATTTTTTTAATCTTTCAAGTAGTGGAAATGAAAAGTAGATGAATCCATGATGTACCCAATTATCTACTGCCTTAAATAGCTCTATTAGTTGAAATAATAGCAAGAATACTTGATGGCTGTTCTGTTGAAGCTGTTGCTTTATGAGGAAAAGATGGCACACTGGGACAACTTGTCTTTCCCAAATGAGTCTCCCAAACTTTAATGTGGGACTAGAGGAGTATTCAGTTACTATGGCTTTTTCATAATAAAGAGGATAACATGAGCTTTTTGAATTATACTGGATGACACTGTGGTAATTGGACAAAAAATTTTAAAGATTTTTAGATAAAATCTTTAAACTTCTATACCATTCATAAAAGTGCATTCTGCCATGTTTCCTGCGTGAAATTCAACTACAGATAATGTTGCCACACTCTTGTTGACAACTTGTGTAATTTCACAGTGGCAAAACCAACGCCAAATTAGCCCCCATATAGTGTTTAGTACTAAACTGGCTACCAGATTGGAAATTATTATGGAAATTACCAAACAAGCTTTATGGAAACTGGAATTCTTAAGGTCTGGCACTCTTTTTCAAAAATATTTGTCAACTGATGAGCCTGCAAAATTCGGATTATCACCCTGATTCTGTAGAATGGCAAAATAACAGAAGGAGAAGCAGCTGGAAGAGGAGGAACAACAGCAGGAGGGATCATAAAAGCACCAGTTTGGGGATGATTTACACCCTGCTCACTGGTTCCAACCTATAGTAATTGCAGAGGGGACTTGAAAGGAGAACATGAGCATGAGAAGAGCAATGAGAAGCATTAAGCCATGACCATATGTAGAAGTGTTTTGAACTGACAGGTGAAACAGAAACATGTTTTTTCAATGATCCTCTTGGGTGCCTATTCTTAGATATACCTTTTTGCAACATACCTTAACAGTTCTTAGCTTGAATGATAAGGTTGGGATATACACAAGTGAAACCTTGCTGTAATTATAAGTCATAATAATTTGGGGCAAGGAAATCTCAACAATTCATGATTAATTTTGGAACTTGAGGAATCCGTATTTACTTTGTAGCCTACTAAGTCTGGAAATTGAGTTTTTCTTGCAGTCGGATGTACTATTATTTTAGCTTAAAACCAAAAATAAGTAATTTGCAGGGTGATGGGAATTTTTGCCTGTGAAGGTACTTTTTCTAACCTAACCTTGGTTTTACTTTAGTTGTATTTAAACATATAATGCATTTCAAGATGGAGGTTGTAGTAAGACCTTTCTATCTTGATGGAGTATATTGAAGTACAATGAAGACAAGTTTTCTCAGCCAGTGTTTGCTTTTAGGGATGCTGTCACCTCAGAGACCTGTGAGGATGTGGCTCTAGTGATGTTCACTTCTGCTTGTGTTTGTTATCCTCACAGAAGAATCATAGAATCAATCATAGAACCTGCATTAAAATGCATTGGTTTAGCTTCAAGGTCATCCAGTATATACAGGCTTTGTATGAGCTTAATCTCAGCATCTGTAACACCTCTGAGAACCTTGTCTCTGAAGTTTATATCAAAATTTTACTTCTCAGACCATAGAGTCAGCCTAACTGCAATGTCCAGGATCCTGCAAAAATCTGTAGTGCCAGTCTGTACCTACTTGGGGATTTTAACAATGATAATGATGATAGTAATAGATAATATAGATAATAAATGGGTAATATATTTAATGATAATTTATAATAGATTCTAGATAATAGATAATTGATAATTAATAAATAATAATGTGAGGCTGAACTGGACAATGAGATGATTTAGTTGAAGAGGAAAAATTAACAGGCTATCAGGAAGAGTTGACGAGGCATACAAAAGCACTAAAAAGTTTCCCCATAACGCTACCACTTCATCAGCCCACAGAAGACCTATACTGTAAATAACCAGTTGTGCTGTATTTGAGCCTAAAATATCTCTAATGTCTAGGCCTGAGGCAAGCACCTTGTGGCTACTCTCTCCTCATTTCTAATCCTTATTCCTGCCTTAAAGACGACACCTAGTGTATTATTGTATATCCTGTCTTCTGGGCTCTAACAGAAGAATTTCCTCTCGATTTTGCCCCTATTTCTTTATGAAAGACATTGTATGTCCCTTCTTCACTGCTTTCCACCCCATTTAAAGTTCACCCAGATGTCTGCCCAAAACCACACGACTCAGGGCAGCCACAGGGGCACACCATATCGCAGATAGATGTCTGAGCTTCTCAAACTCTGCTGGCCATATCTCTGCTGGTCCTTGACTGCTCTGCAGTATGACTAAGAAAACATCAGCTATACTTAGGGATTAGGTTGTATCACACAGCCTTGCACTTCTGGGGTATGTAAGGTACTAAGGGGGTGCTGCTAGGAGGAGGAGGAGACAAATGATGAGAAGATGAAAGATAGGAAGACTGTTTGGACTTTGTGTACAGTGCAAGGACAGGACCCCACATATGGTGGCGAAAGCATGTCAGGTGTTTGAGAGAAAAATACTACAGAAAGAAGTCAGCTTAGCTGATCAGAAAAGGCTGTCAAAATATATGTTCATATGGCCTGAAGTGAAACAATTTTCTGGCACACCACTGAAGGATAGGATTTGACGGGACTTTAGGTAACATGCAGATACAATTTAATTATTACAAACATAAAGAAAAAGGAGTGAAAAGCAAAAATACACAAACAGACAAAATGTGGGATTTTCTAGCCTGAAATATTTATCTGAAAGTAATAAAGAAGAGAATAATCAAATTAGGCTAGAAAGGTATAGGAGTATCTGTCTTTCGTGGCTGCCAGTCCTTCTTACAAGGAGTGCAGAGGCAGTAGATGAGAAGTGAACCAGATTCACTCAGCAGTAGATCCATGCTTGGACACTAGCAATTTCTTCCACCTGCTATATAGCTTTAGAGAGAGAGGTGGAGCATGAACTATCTGGAGCAGTCTAGTAGACGTACTTAAAATAAAAATTAGAAGAAACAAGAAACAGTCACTGTCAAGTCTTTTACAGTCACTAAAGGAGCTTACAAACTCTTTTGTCTAGACAGGGCAGAGATAGTGAGCCAGGAACCATTCTTCACAAGCTGCAGAACAGAGCAGTTCCTGTAGATACAGGTTGTGGGCATGGCACAAGTGGTAGACAAAAGTGAAGGATATGCAGTTTTTGACTGTGAAAATTAGACAAGATTAAGGCCAAACTGAATAACAGCTTGTGATGAATCATAGATATATTCCATCCATGCAAAACCTGCTTTTGTTTTTGAAACCAAAACACATATAAAAGAAGAAAAATAATGTTTGTGGGTTTGTTGCTCTTCAGTTTTTCAACTTTTTCGACCGAGGAAATGAGGAGTCCTGAGTGCCTGCCACCATATAGCACTTTATCAAACAGGTAATCTGTCTCAGATCTAGGGTTGCTTCTTTACCTGTTTAACTGCTCTGTACAAATACTGTGCACGTGTCTTCCTTGTCTTGAGTGTCATGTGCAACCTCCCTGGCTATAAAAGGGACTGTCTGGCGTAAACATCAAAAGAAAAAGGCAGATTGGTAATTTGCAAACCACTGACTAACTTCAGGGTGACTTTTCTAGGCCCAAGTGAAACATTCAATTTCATTGTATCCTTTCTAATGATGTTTGAACTTTTTAATAAGTTCTATTCTATTCTTCATTATATATCCTACTTTGCATGTAACATTATTAAAACAAGTTTTAACTAATGAAAAGAGACTCCTTGCTTCAATAAGTTTTAGTTTATCTTCAGTGGTGAAAGAGTACATGAAAGAGAAAATGAGATAAATCATATTCTTAAATTTACCAGACCAGTCTTGGTATTTCACCTTGCTGTAGTGCTGGGGACTTGCACTGAACCCATGAGTTATAGCTAAGATCCAAGACCAAGCATGTACTTGAAAATTAATGATCTCATTTAGTCTGAATTTGAAATAAGTTTGTATGATACTGAAGATACTGTATCCTGTTTTTTTTTACAACCACTTTAATGTTTCTAGCTTTTATCTTTAACTTTTTTCTTTACCAAGCAGTACATTTTATCATGACTCAAAAATGCTTAAACTTGTAGTAAATTTAAATGGACAAAATTATATATTATTTGTTTATACTTCAAATTAAATATTGTGATTTGGCTCAGCAGGAGTGAATGTACCATATAGAACTTTGTTCCACTGTTTGGAACTGTGGACGTTGCATTCACAGTGTGTTCCATGAGTCAGAACAAGGTACAATACAGCTCAGACATAATCTGCTTTTTTCACAGCAACAACTGATAAGAGTAGGCTATTTTTGCTTAAGAATTTAGCTGAGATATGTCTCTAAGCAATAGGAGTGGTTGGGTTTTTCTCTCCCTTGCTGACTTGAAGTTAATTGCAGGCATAGAAACATGCATGGATTGACTGTGACAACTAATAATGTCTTCAACAGCAAATGCATTAACAGAAGACTTTAGTTGGGTACGTTTTTAAAGGGTCTTGCATGGCATTTAAGTACCTTTTTACAAAATATAATTTTCCTTGAAATATTACTTTTCTCTTTTGTCTTTATAATGTCTGTGCTATTCAGCCTACAATATTTTATGGATTTTTTTATATTAAACATCTTATGTTTTATGAGTTTTATAACTCTCTGAAATACATTTCAAATGGTCAGTATTTAGCTGATCCATGTTGGAGTCAAACACATTAAGACAAAGGCCTATACTGTAGAGAGCTGTTTCTAGGTCATAACGTTTTATTGTCTACAATCGCAAAATGTGTGTTTGGCAAACCCTATATTGGGTTTTGAAATTACTGTGCTACCAGTATGTTCCAATCAATGAGAACCCCTGAGCCATGAACTTTTATTGATTTGTATTCTCCTGGGTACATGAATAGCCTTCCTTAAGTCTTCCTGTTTCACTATCATGATTTTTTTTTCTGAAAACGCAGCTGAAAAGAATGACAGGTTTATTTATGGAGTTGCTTTCTTGTCCAACTCTTCCAGAGCCAGAAATAAAAGTAAGTGCTGCAATAGGAATAGAAATGCAATGATAACCGTATTTTTGATTTCAAGACCATTGGTTAGGACACCTATGTAGTAGTGTCTGACTTCTGGAAATATGTAATGTCACATTAAACTAGTTCAGCCTTTTTTGAAATGTTTAATTTTACATTCTTTGAATTCCAATATGTTTTTATTACTTTAAACTGAAGAAGTGACAAAACAAAATTCTAGTCATCCTACTGCATTGTTTTTATTAAATATATTTCACAGAATCACAGAATCACAGAATGTTAGGGATTGGAAGGGACCTCGAAAGATCATCTAGTCCAATCCCCCTGCTGGAGCAGGATTGCCTAGACCATATTTGAAGAGCAAATTTCATCTTCACAGCTCAATCCTAGTCAATAATTCCGAAGACCAAGGGAACCACAGCTATCTACTATGGGAACAAACAACTTAGTGTTCTGATGCACAGGACTCAGTGAAGCTACCTTCTAAGATCCTGTTTGCTAGATGTACTTACGATACTGAAGTAGTAGCTCTATAAGGAATAAAATTTAACCAGAAATACCATCTGGATTGTGTCTGAATCAGAATGATGGAAGTCTCTTCAAATAGTGTTTCCTTTGTGTTGAGCAGAAAAGTAGCCAGTTAAATTGCTTATTTTTTCATTGAGAAAGATCTTGTAGCTACTAAAACTTAATTATTTTAGATATTTTCAGTCCTGCAATCTGGCTGATAAGGAAATAGTGGAAGAGAAATAGAGTGAATTAGCTTCCAGAGAGCTCTGTGCTTCACAGATCTTTCTGTGTGTATGCAACTGCACTGCTTCAGGGATTCATGCTGATTCATTTAAAAGAAATCTGGGGACAGCTACACATATAAATAGATGTATCCAGCAGGACTTGGTGAAGGTCACAGAAAGTTTGTGACAGAGCAGGGAATTAAACCAGCCATTCCCTTAGTTTCAGATCACGTTTATAATCATGAACTGTCTTTGCTTCCAGGTATCCAGTCAGTCCCTGCCTCTGCCAAATATTGTCTGCATAGTTGGTTGATAAATTTGGCTCTGGTCCACAGGAGGATTTATGTGCCCATGTAAGAAACTGTGATAATCAAAATACCTACCTTGGCACCAACAGTTATCAGAAAATGTAACTGGCAACCAGTTCTGCTTCTGTGCATAGGCAAAATTATCTTAGGCAATTTCAAGCTGAGCAGCTACGTGATTATCTTATGTCAAATCCAAACAATGATCATTAAATTAGGTTTTCTTCTCACTAAATCCCCTACAGGCCCTATCTGAAGACACGTTCTCAACACACCTATCAAACACTTTCTGGATGATATCCACACCTAACATTATAGGGATAGCCAGTTTTATTTTTAAAAAATGTGGTAACTGCCACTTGCTCTGTTAATTCTCTTAAGTAATTGTTCCATAGCTCAGCACTGTAATGAAACCCCATTTCTAGTCTGGAATAAAACTTACGGTATTTTCCCCATTTTCTGTTATAGCTTATAACATCTTTACGCAAAGTTCAGTCTTGCTTTATTTTTGCTTTATGCTGCATATAAGAGAACAAAGACCCAGTTGCTGTACTGAATTATTTAAGGTGCTCTAAGTGGTTTGCTGAAACACATTATGACAGTAATGCTCAGTCTAAAAATTACTTGCTATAAGACGTATAAGGCAGCATGTATGCATAAGCCTATATTGATATACATACCAACAAATAGACAAATAGTTTCTGTGGCTGAACATTAACAAGCCCAAAGGGAATGTAATAAAAATATAACAAATTTTTAATTATCTATAACTGTAGACTTGAGATAATGCCACAGGTAAATATATCTTTCTGTAGCTTGTGGAGAAGAGAAATTTAAAATTTTCTTCATTGATGACATGTTTTTTCAAGTCTTTTAATACCATTTTCCAGTACAAATTACCAGTGTTCTCATTTTCATTCCTGTCTTTGGCTTTTAAGTTCTTATAAAGACCAGCTTTGCTTCCATTACTATCAAAGTTCGTACTTTAGGGTTTACTTTAAAACAAAATTTAAAATATAAAGTTGTCTTATTTTCACTTGTTTGGTAACCATATTGATAAATCCTATAAAAATTATAGAGTTCATCATACCATAGAAGAAAAATTTATTATTGCATCTTTATTCTCATTAGTATTTTAGCTAAATTATTTGCTTCTCAATTCAAATGGCTTTTCAGATTATTTTTAATTGAAAACACAAATCTACCTAGAAAAGGGTTTACATCTATTTCTTCCTCTTTCAACCTTTTTTCAAGGGCTTATTTAAACAAGAATGTATCATTTATATATCTGTTTTCTTACCTAATACTCACAGCCTGCTCTTAGTCCTAGTGCAATCTTTAGAAACGCATGAACTCACAGAGCCAAGTTACTTTAAACCTTATACCTGATTTAGCCAAGCGAGTAAAGAGTTCTGCTAGATCTTAGTTATATGGAAGTGCATAGTAGTGGAGTGGCATATATGTCAGGTAACATGTGATGTTGGCATGAACTGCAGTGGTTGTACTGACAGTAAATAAAATTAAAAATTCAGGAACTTGGGGCAATCAATTCATTGGTCTGTAAATTACATGATACTGTGATGAATTTTTTCCCTGCATAATATATGGTTGCACTTTCTTTCCTCTCTTGAATCTTCCTATTAGAATAAGTTATTTTGACAGCCGGAAGTGATTGCTGAAGTGCAACTACTGTACTGATACTAATGTCTGTCTTTTTTATCATGACATGCGGAACACTTGCATTTTTTTTCATGTGATTAATGTAGTTACATATTCTAGAGTGTGCATATTGGCCACCATTTGCTCACAGAACTATCAGGAAAATGTCTATTACTTGGTAAAGGTAAGCCCCAGATGAGAAAGAGAGACTTTTTTTCCTCAGGGTTTTGTTTTTTTTTTTTACTGTTTACTAAAAGATAATAATCCACATAGCATCATAAGCTCCCCAATAATGCCAGTGTACCTGGTATATAGGGAGACACCCATTTGGAAAAATGCTGCTCAAGATGTGATTATGCCATACTCTTTCCTAAATGACTGTACTGTACTGTACTGTATTGATCAAACCCAGCTACATGTAGTCCCTGAAATCCTATTGGGCAGCATGCTACTTGAAATCCAGTGACCTGAATCCTGACCATCTCATTTGGCCCTCATTCATCAAATCTTAATTAAAAGTCTTGCCTGTCTGCTAAACAAGGAGCCTATGTGTCCTCCTGCCTCCTATGTTCAGTGGTGTCAGAATCCAGTACTGTCCGATGAGGCTTTTTTAGATGTTCCACGCAAGAAAGTTTTAATGTTTAATGTCAGATTTACTTACTTGAAGATATTTGGCATTACATGAGATTTTGATTTAACAGCGTGATACAACAATATACTGAAATCAGAACAGAAGCACAATATAGTGATTGCAATATACAGTTGAATCACAATACCAACATGATTCCCATTACTGATTCCTATATACTCATCATGATGACACCATGTGTCTGCAGTCGCCAGGAAGGAATATGTGGATTAAAGCGAACTCCAGCCCATTTCTATCTTCAAAGTTCCTTTCATTAGTTGTCCAGTTTTTATACTTTATGAGGGTTGTTCCATGTATACATTTCCCCCTCGCCCCAGGCTGGTCTGGCTAGCTCAGGAAGACATTACTCTCTACTAATTATCTCAGGGAAGGTTGTTTACACAACCTGCAAACCCACTGGTACAGCCGTATATCTGCACACAAGTTACCCTCCAGTCCCCCATGTGGTGAGATAAGTTGAGTTTTCTCTGTGTTGACTGGTGGTCATTCCTTACCTTCTTCCCTGAGCTCATCTTTCTTGTCCGTCTCCTCTGAATCTTCTTCCATTGTGAGGGTGTGTTGGTTGTCACAAGTGGAGAGATAGAGGCACTTATAAAAGCTGAATCAGACTTACATGGGATAATTTTCCCTTCAAAGTCACCTTTGTCTCTTCACTGACTACAGAGGGACTCACAGGCAACTAGGCCTATAGCATTAGCACTTTTAAACAATTACTTAGTAAGGCGGAATTAGCCCGGGCCTATGTACCTCCAGATAATGACCTCCGACTGGAGAGCTGTCTAATAGTTGATAATGCCAGTGTTTTAAGCATATCAAAAGTCCTTTTTTACTCTATATTACAATCAATGTTTGTCTGCTTTATTCTACACTTCGTTTCATGTGCATTACAGCAGACTAAGCCAAGAAATAGTGTGTGAAATCCCACTTCGAGGATTTGATCAATTGCCGTATTTTTAGTTTGTTAGACATATGTGTCTGTTCTTGAATATATATATGCATTCCCTAGATATCTACATGTTCACTGTATATGTGGGTATTGGACAATTTGTGTATATGCTAGGTGGTAAAAATATCATAAGATTACATCACAAGATATCACAAGCTTCACTGTAAGAAATTTGTGAGAAACAAAAGGAATTTTTATATCTCTCTGCATTTAAATAGATATATATTTCATTTAGTACATTTCCTGGGATTATGCACTTAAATTGTAGTCAAAGCCTGCTGGCATTTTTCTGCCTACTAAGTATGAAGAAGTTGATTGGCATAAATTTACGTAATTTTGCTCTAAACCTAAGGAGCTCTACTCAACTGGATATTGATAATATAAAATCCAGAAGTGCTATAATCAGTGGAAAATGAACGCAGTTGATTGTTTATTATGTTCTTTCATAACACATTAAAAAAAATTGTATTTTGACTTTTTGACTTCATGCTTACATAAGAAAAAATAAATCCGGTGACATTTATTCCCACTACCCAGACATGTATAGTGGCAAACCAACAAAGAATAGGAAAACTGCCTCTTTGTATGTAACAGAAGTGGCAGCATCAATAGAATTAATATTTATGAAGTTCTTAACTGATTCTGATAAGGTTAGATAAAACTAAAAACTTTTGCTGCATTCATCTTTTATCAGTCACTAAAATTATTGTAAGATGTCACAGATTTCTTACTGCAGAAATCAAAAGTCATGAGCTGATGTTATTTCGAGTGTCAAGCTGTTATCTTCCATCAAAAAACAATGCACAGCAACAGACAAAACCTTCTCAAGTCCTGTTATTTATGCTGATATACAAAATCTTGTTTTCTGCTGTAACGTGGTTTGACAAAATGGGTTGTCATGATGGTATAAATATAATTTCTAATAACCTCCTATGTCATATTTTCATTTTCCAAACATTTGTAAACTGTGTAAGTATGAAATTAGGGAAATACATTCTCCTTAGTTACATAAGTCATTCAATTATATTTTTTGTCAAATCCATGTAAAATGTTGTCTAACACAAGTTCATTATTATTTTAACTTAAGTGGCTTCTAAAATGCCCACTTGTGAAATAATCTGGATATCAGGTCCACACATTCTAATGAATAAGCATTTTTATCTTTGTACCTCATCCCCAGTTAACATAGTCTCTCTGGGTAAAAAAAAGCTGTATGTATAGTTCTTATATCAAATAGACACTTTACGGTTTCCTAGATCTCACTGGGACTTAATTTTTCCTTCTTGCATATAGGTAAAATTATGTCAACAAAGGTCTCTTGATATATGCCTTATTTATTCAAACATTACCCACAGATATTTTCAGAGATTGTTGCCCTTCAAGACCTGTCTGTGCCAATTACTTGATCATTTTATGAAGTGATTGGAATCTGCCTTATTGCAAGCCACAGTGTATCTTCCTGGCCTTTTGTAGACAAATGTACACTCATTTAACTTGTGCTCAGAGCTGGCTAAAGGCCAGCAACCTTCAATCTGAAAGCTGTGAATCTTTGTTAGCACGGTGCTGTACTCTAATTAGGATTACCATATTAGCTGGAGCTCACAACCCTCAGATCAGGGCTGGCTGGCATCCATCCAGCTTGGAGCATGGGCAAAAGAGGTGTGCAAGACCCAGAGAGTAATACTGAAAATTAGAAAAGTTCACCTGTGAAGGGTACATAGATATTGAAAAACAACAACAACAAAAAAAACCCCAGCAAATACAAGGGTTAAATTTTTGTCAAATGTATGTCAAATTGTTATTTTAGTGTGATCTTTATTTAAATAATAAGTAAAAATCAACTATCCAGTTCAATATAGATGTTAGAAACTGCTGAATACATTAATGTTAGTATTAGTTTACAAGTATGGTTAAACATGTCGGGTTTCCCCACCGTAGTTCAGGGATTTGTAACGCTGAGTTTTCATTTAGTAAGGTATGATGCTTGTAGTGTGCTGTTTGCAATACCCAGAATAACTAGAATGACCTGCATGGAGCAGGTAGTTATAGCGTGGGAGATCTGCACAGTTCTGGAGCAGCAACTGTTGACCAGATGTGATACCTGACAGCATCTCATATAGCACTAGACATGTTTAGACAATTCAAACAAGTCCCTAATCAATACAATTAGTGGTGTCTACAAAGCGGTTCAGCTGATGAAATGTACTTTTGAGGTGAGTTGCTTTCTTGATTCCACTGAGGGTGTCACTAGATCTCCAGGTTGCACTTTGTTCCCTAGCAATGTGATACTGGAGTCAGGCACAGGCTACCAGGTATGGCGCAGGGCCTATGAGGTACTTCCTTGTATCTGGAGCAGCAGCTGGAAGATAACCTTCATATATAAATCTGAGTGTCTCAATCAGGGGCAGACTTCCATCAAAATATTTTAAAACTGCATTTTAACCGTTATATTTGCATACAATGTTTAGTTTCACAGAGATAATTTATATTATGGTTTGTTTTTTCAGTGCAAATTCGTTGGTCCTAGTTCAAAAGGTTAACTGAATGGATTGAGGAGCATTTTGGATTAACTTGAATACCCTTTAATGAACTAATTTATTTGACTCTCTGTCGTATGTCCTGTCAGCTCAGCTTCAGGCCCTTGAAATGTCTGTAGGGTAGGAGTTCCGTTCAGGCATGTAAGCATGTATGGCACATGTATGGTGCCTTTTTGACATCCCCCCAGTAGTCTGTTAGCTACATTGATGAGATCTACATGGGTCTCACACAGGGTTTGCTTGAGGCACCTACACATTGGTGCCCTTGCTCTGTTGGGTATGCTCTGGGTACCCTGCATCCATATGCCATGCCAGAAGGGTGCAGGTCACCTCCACCACCTCTGTCAGATCTGAAAACCAATCTATCTATCTAAGGCATCCTAGGCTTTCAAAATGACACTAGGCAGTGTGTGCGAGGATTTGAACTGCATCCTAGATGTCTGCAGCTGAGCTAAGGCACCCTAGGTTGTCCATATCTAAAGCTGAAGGAGAGAAATAACACTTCTGGACATGGTCGATCTTTCTAATTAAAGGAAATCTAAACAATTAGTGCAGAAATAGTTAAGTGAATTGACCTAAAAATCTTTTCAGACAGAGTTTAGCTCTTCAGAAAATCAAATCCTAACCCAGTGTGCGGCCAAGATTATGACTGCATGATCCATGCTATTTGCAAGATAAGCCTGTAAGTGTTAACTTCAGAGACTGTGAAGCTCTCAGAACTCTTCCATTCCTTCTTGATTTTATTTTCCATAGATCACAATGCGGGCTGCAATATAATAAAGCAAGACAGGTGTCTGAAACCATTCCAGAAGCAGTTAAAAATTAATGAATAACCACAGTTTAAAGAAAGGCAGCAGAAATGCTCAATTCGTGGTTGGGAAAAAGAGTCCATATTAGTAAGCACTTCTCCATTTTAAGTTTCTCAAGTCAGTCCCTCAAAAACCAAACTTTTCAATGTGCACTTGTCAGAGAGAAATACAGTCAGTCTGACCTTGCCTTTCCATCATATTCCATCTATGCTTGCTCCCATGGCAGATCTCCTTCACATACAAAACTTGCTATTGGTTTGGCCCTTGACAATTTTGCGAAATATGTCTCCTGATACTATTTATTGATCACAGTCTATGATTAATAGTTAAACAGAATGAAGCACAAACTAGAAAGAAAAAATGTTACATTCATTAAGCTGATGTCATCCTTAGGAGCAAACTGGCAAAGAAAACTAATATTTAGTTAACATTATGTGTATGATATATTCCTACAATTGAGTATAGAATTTGACTTAGTTCAAACATATTTAGAAATTATATAAACATATTTATATGAATTATATTAGAAATTACAGTCAGGAAACATCATTAAAATCTTGGTCCATTACTTTTTTTTTTTATTTTCTCACTGCTTAATTATATTACATCCAGGTTAAAAATTAAAAAAAAAAAAAAAAAGACAAAGTTCCCCAAAGAAGATAGATGAAAGAAAGTTAGGACACTTCACTTGGCAATAGATTCTGTTTCTATTTACAAAAATAAAGTAAAAACCAAGTGAAAAAGTAAAGTTAGTGTAGCTATACCTGAGAAGAAAATCTTGACCATATACCTAATATTTTTTGGAGGTCCAGTTTCATCTGAATATTTGGTAAATAGTTGATGTAATTCATTTCCCTTTTCTCTGGGGACAAAAAAAGTTTCTGTTGATGTTCAGATTTATGTCATCTTGTATGAATTTTAAAATTACAAAACCAGTTTCCTCCACAGAAGAAATTTAAATTTGATTTCTTGGTGCACTAGCCAGTAGTTTTAATATCTTTCTTTTTTTTTTTTTTCCCCAATAACCTAGTGAAATCACAGATAAATAGAGGAATAATTGTCCAATGTTTAGGTCACAGCTTAAGAACTGAGAAATTTGAGTTAAATTCTTTACTTTATTCTCTCTTCCTTTCAATCTCTTTCTTCAAAATAAGTTTTTTCATGTATGTTTCTTTTGTAAACATCGACGATGTGATTTAGAGTGTTCAAAGGTACTGATAGTACCCTCCCTGCCTGCCTCTGCTGAGGGTTAGTAAAGCTCTTGGAAACATAGTTGAGGTGGAAGATCTAAAGTAGGAGGTCTAAAGGAGTTTGAAACTACTTCTCACCTTCTGAAAAAATGGCCTTGATTTCATAAACTTGGGTGATACCTGTCAAAATTCACCTAAGAAAAAAGAAAATTGGGGTCCCAGGGCAGGATGTGCATACGCCTGTGTTGGTGGACAACACACTCATTTAATAATATCAGAGGCTGTTTAGGAAGTCCCTGTTATATCATCTGTTTTAGAATATTACCGCTATGTTTAAAAAGCTGTCCAACAAATAAATAACAAATCAGGATATATTGGCTCCTCTTTATTTCAATATTTGTCTAAGATGTCAAAAAAAAATTACAAAAATAATTCTATTTGCAATCGAGGTCTGCATTTTCCACTATCTGCCTGGAGAGAGGCCTCTTTGAATAGACTCATTGAAAGATTAGGACCTTAAATTGAAAATTCCTTCGAATGAAGAGCATAAGATTGGGTCTTGATTATGTCCAAAAACATAGATGGCATTAATACTGCTCTCTGTGAAGCTGAAAAAATTATTCAGTGCCATTTGGTGGCTCACTGCTGTGCTGAAAACAAAGTAGCAAAATCAATGACCTGAATAATAAGTATTTCTGGGATGTGTCCTGAATACTTTGACCTAAGTGTTCTTTCTGTGACTTATTCAATGTATTCCTTCTACATTGGTTGAAAAGATATATCCTAATGAAAAAGACATCCCAATGCTCACTCAATACTAAGTAGGAAGTGGCCAAAAAGGTTGAAATAACATACAATGTTACTATAATTCTTACAATAAAGGGCACATTAGAATTTTTCCCTATTGTCTTGTATGTAGAGCTCAGCGGTTTAGATGAAATTGCTGCTTCCAAGCTTTGTTAGAATGTTTACAGCAGACTCATAGTATTACAGGATTGCCAGCATCAAATCACAAATGGGAACTCCACAACTTTTCCAGAACCTATTCCAGTGCTTCACAGTACTTGTGATAGTTTTCCTAATAACTCGTGTTGGTGTTTTAGGTTTTCATCTATCTCATATTGAAATGTCTTTTGTAAAATTAGTCGAATCAGGCCTTATGCTATAAAGAGGATGCTCAAGAAAAAAAAAATTCTTCATTTGTATACAAATATTTTTAAATGGTCTGAATACTGTTGTTTCAACAGGTATTTTATTGGCAGAATACAGTCTCCTAAGAAAAATATAAATTCAGTGGAGGAAACCCCAAAGTCTGAAGAATGACCTTAAGGTGGTGGGACTAAGGCCCACTTATACAGTAGTTCTAGCCCCCAAAGAGAGGAGAAAATTGTCAGTAGCCCCGCATTTAAAGAGGAAATCATAGCAGTAGTGTAGTGGTTTAACCCCAGCAACTATGTCCTACATAGCCACTTGCTCTGTTCCCCTTGGTGGGACTGGGGAAAGAATGGAAGGGTAAAAGTGAGAAAGCTTGTGGGTTGGGATAAAGACAGTTCAACAGGGAGAGCAAGAGCCCCGCGCACAAGCAAAGCAAAACAAGGAATTCATTCACCACTTCCCATCAGCAGGCAGGTGTTCAGCCATCTCCAGGAAAGCAGGGCTCCATCACACGTAACAGTTACTTGGGAAGACAAACGCCATCACTCTGAACGTCCCCCCCTTTCTTCTTCTTCCCCCAGCTTTATATTCTGAGCATGATGTCATATGGTATGGAATATCCCTTTGGTCAGTTGGGGTCAGCAAGCTTGGCTGTGTCCACCCTACACACCCCTGAGGAACTACCTCATGAAGTGTTGCATCCTTGAATGCTTCCAGGTACCCTCATGGTATGTTCATTGCATACCCTTGGTTTCATACAATAAAAATAACTCTCTGGCAGGTTGCCGTCTAGTTCTCACAGTGTTTCAGTCAGTCTTATTTTAAAAATCACACAAAATGATAACAGACCACAGGACCTCAACAGACCAAAAAGAGGCTTCAGGATCAAGTTCTGTGTAACGTGGACATAGCCAACCTGCTCTAGAGAGAGTACATGCTTAGCACTTATGGCCACAAAAACTGTAACTGCCATTGGGATTATGGCCAGCAATTGGTAACAAACCTCTGTTATTTAACAAGATATGACAAAGAAGTAAACTCCTGAAGGAATGAGAAGAAATGCCCAGGAAGAGTGTACCAGCACTCTGGTAAAGAGCAATGCCAGTATGATTTTCAGTGAGGAGCAAAATCTGATCTGGAAAGTGAAAGCCTTCCATGAGCTTTCAGGGCTACAAATAGGAATTTTGGAGCAAGATGGGATTTGTCCTCAAATAGTACTGAGAACTAAAATAAGACAATAGCACTACCCTGAATTTTGGCTGTCTTTAGAGTGGCAAGCATTACCGTGCTATTCAGACAAAATGAGAATATATCTCACAGAAAAATTTCAAGACTATGTCAGTGAGGCTGTGCAGTAAACATGCATATGCTCAAAGAAGACCAGGTAGCCTGAAATAAACAAAAAATTTTTATTTCCAGGTATGAAACACAGAACAAACTCATGAGCAGGAATGCGGAGAGAATGTTTTTAGAAAAGTAGAATTAGCCATATGGGACAAATAAACAAAAGACTAAACAAAACTAGACATTACAATCCAGATCTCCATGAAGCATATTCAAAAGTGTCAAAATTAAGTAATAACCAGAAGCTTTGGGGGACTTTTGGAGGAATCATAGAATCGTAGAATCATAGAATCATAGAATGTTAGGGGTTGGAAGGGACCTCTGAAGATCATCGAGTCCAACCCCCCTGCCAGAGCGGGACCAGTCTAGGGCAGGTTACACAGGAACGCATCCAGACGGGTCTTGAAAGTCTCCAGAGAAGGAGACTCCACAACCTCTCTGGGGAGCTTGTTCCAGTGCTCTGTAACCCTTACAGTAAAGAAGTTCTTCCTCATGTTGAGGTTGAACTTCCTGTGCTCTAGCTTGCATCCATTGCCCCTTGTCCTATCACAGGGCACAAGTGAAAAGAGGTTGCACCTTTCCTCTTGACACCCAGCCCTCATATATTTATACACATTAATCAGATCCCCTCTCAGTCTTCTCTTCTCCAGACTAAAAAGCCCCAAGTCTCTCAACCTTTCCTCATAAGGCAGGTGTTCCAGTCCCTTAATCATCCTCATAGCCCTCTGTTGGACTCTCTCCAGTAGATCTCTGTCCCTCTTGAACTGGGGAGCCCAGAACTGAACACAATACTCCAGGTGAGGTCTCACCAGGGTAGAGTAGAAGTGTGGAATTCAAAGCGATGTTTTTCTGAGGGACAAATGTTTTCCTTATGAGGCTGTTTTGGAATCTTTCAGAGAATGAATCAGAAATGAGACTTCCTTATCTCATATTTGCATTCTGAAAATTACTGCATCAATATTCTAAAGCTTTCTAAAAAATGACTAGTTACTCTGGAAGTTATTTGGTAGACTTAGTCACAGTGAGAACCTTAAATACAAGCAGAAAACATGCACTGTTAACTTGTTTTCTTGAAAAAAGTATTTAGGGTCTTGAGACAGGGACCATATTACTAGCACACAAATGTAAGTGTTTTCCCAAAAGGACGCACCCTGCATTCCTGAGAACAAGCCTGAGATTAAGGGATTCCAGGGATTCTGAAAAGAAATGTGGTTTGAATATGATTTTTTTTTTTTACTTAATTTATTCTAATTCCTTCTCTGTAGTTACTCTGGTTAGATCCTCAGTATATACACAAAGGAAACTGAGAATTATATATCAGTGATGCTTTGGGGTTCAGAGGTTTTTTTCATCTTTTACATATAGAACTCGCTGTCAGTCTTTACTACTTCTAGGAAAACTTCTTTCAGGTTGGATAGATTGAATCAAATCTCATGTCTGCTTTGCTGGAGGGCTTAAGGTGGTGTTTGACAGCATACAGGATAATTTAAGATAATTTAAGGAGAACTTAAGAGTTATGCTTAACACTGAGCTTCAAGTATTTGAACGTCCGGTTGAACTGCAGCCAGAGAACTTATTCTTAATTCATCCACAGATTCTGGCCCACTTAATGGCCAACAATGAAAGTGTATTGGAGAGCTGGCACTATAGTTTTCTGCTCTGTGCAATCTGTTCACCAAGATCTTCATGCATCTCAGTTACTATTCATAATCAAATAATTACAAACTAGTTGATATGCTAATATATGTTTATTATTAGCAATAGGTAGTTATGAGCAGAAGTTGTGTGATTAGTTTTCTGTAGGAGACGGTTTGTCAGAAATGGTTTGTCAGAAATGAAACATTCGTAGACTCCTAATTTGTTCCTTTGTGATCTAGTCCATAGGAAACCCTGTTGCCCTGACCAGCTTTCTGCTCTGTCTTCTGATTTGTGGGGCTCTGGGTTGTTCTTAATACCTGTGTGGTTTGACAGGCCATTTTTCTATGCCGTTGACCTCCCAGCTACAAAGAGGTAGTCACTTTACTCTGGCAAGGATGCCACTCTACGAAACAAATAATTTGGTTGTAGGTAGGTCCTCATCTCCTGGAACCTGCCTGGCAGTCTACAGGAAAGCATAGTTCCTGGGCTGTTTATCATCCCATTCTGTTATTTAAGAAAATTATTTTGTGCTCAAATCCACTGAGCAGAATAAACTGTAAAGTGATCTACTTTGTGAATGGGCTGTTCGATTTTGTGACTGTCTTAATTAATAACAAAGTAGCCAAATAGTTGTTAGCAGGCCCAGAATTTTCAGAAAAAATCTTTTGTTAATAACATAGAAAGCCTATATTTTTTTTACAGTCTTCTAATCTGAAATTGAATTTACGCACATGAAAAAAAAATAATTTTTCTGCCAAGGGAAATGCCAGTTGCCACATGGTTGCAATGACCAGTCTGAAGATTACTGAGTAACACTGTGAAGAAAGTAATACACAGTTCAACATCAAGGAATGAAAAATCAGTAACTATACATTCACATAATCACATAATGGTTGATGTTGGAAGGGACATCTGGAGATCATCTGGTCCAGCTCCCTGCTCAAGCAGGGCCACCCAGAGCCAGTTGCCCAGGACCCTGTCGAGGTGGCTTTTGAATATTTCTAAAGACGGAGATGCCACAACCTCCCTGGGCAACCTGTGCCAGAGCGTGGTCACCCTCACAGTCAAAAAGTGTTTCCTGAAGTTCAGAGGGAACCTCCTGTATTTCAGGTTGTACCATTGCCTCTGGTCCTGTCACTGAGCACCACTGGAAAGAGCCTGGCTCCCTCCTCTTGGCACCCTTCCTTCAGATATTTACATACATTGATAAGATTCCTCCTGAGCCTTCTCTTCCCAAGCCTGAACAGTCCCAACTCTCTCAGCCTTTCCTCAGAGGAGAGATGCTCCAGTCCCTTCATCATCTTTGTGCCCTTCTATGGACTCTCTCCAGTATGTCCATGTCTCTCTTGTACTGAGAGGCCTAAAACTGGACCCAGTACTCCAGGTGTGGCCTCACCTGTGCTGAGTGGAGGGGAAGGATCACCTCCCCCAGCCTGCTGGCAACACTCCTGATGCAGCCTGCTTTACAGCAAGGGTACATTGCTGTTTCATGTTCAACTTGGTGTCAGCCCCCGGTCTGTTTCAGGGAAGCTGCAGATACATTATCTTCTGTTAAGAAATAGCTGCTAACAAAAAGGGATGTATTCCTAAATAATTGTATATTCTAGACAGATTCTGAAGTGTTACTGAAAGCGCTGATGGTCAATTCAGTTTATTACAAGATACTGAATATCTGCTTTATAGTTTATTGTTCATCTCAGCGGATTCTATAGGCAGCTGATTTAGTCACATCAGACTTTCAATAAAATAGTGTTCTTTGAGATTATTATCACTTAGATTCATAGGCAAATGATATTATGTTCATTTTAAGCACTATAAAAATAATAAAAAAGTTGCATTCTAATTGGGGCTGCATGTGTATTATTTGAAATTGGTCTAAAATGGCACTTATCAAAATTCTAGAGTAGTAAGGTCATCTCCTTCAGCAATCTCATTTTTTGATACCAAAATAATTGCTTCTGAACTGTATATTACTGCTGACCCATATGTTGGCCTCTGAGCCAACAAATAGGTGGAACTACTTATCCGATTGTATAAGCTAGAGACTTGGAGAAGAGGAAAGTATATTTGTGAGGAAGATAAACTAAATACGGTTATATTTGTGCTTTAATCACAGAATCACAGAATCACAGAATGTTAGGGATTGGAAGGGACCTCGAAAGATCATCTAGTCCAATCCCCCTGCCGGAGCAGGACCACCTAGACCATATCACACAGGAACACGTCCAGGCGGGTTTTGAATGTCTCCAGAGAAGGAGACTCCACAACCTCTCTGGGCAGCCTGTTCCAGTGTTCGGTCACCCTCACCGTAAAGAAGTTTTTCCTCATATTTATGTGGAACCTCCTGTGTTTCAGCTTGCACCCATTGCCCCTTGTCCTGTCAAGGAATGTCACTGAGAAGAATCCCTTATATTAAGGACTCAAAATTCTACTTTTCCTTTCATTTTTACTCTTATCCAAATCCATAATGATGAAATGTACCATCCTGGTTTTCAAAAATCTCCATGAACTTAGCTTTGTCTTGCTTCTTTGATGCTGCCTGATCATTCAGAGCTACTGTGTTTTCTTCCTCAGTTTCCAGTCCAACCCTCCATACATCAGAAGTTTGTATGGCTCTTCATGCTGCTCCATCTATTTATTGCTTGCCTTTATATCTTTATTAAAGTGCTTGCACTTCTTCCTTAAGCTGTTTGCCAAGTTCTGTTTCATCCTTGGCTACTAAAAACCCATTTCAGGGATAAGAGTGTGGAACAGCTGAATTCCAATTCAATCACCAGCCTCTTCGGGCTTCACAATTTAAAAGATTTGGCTGTTTTATATGCAATATGTAGTCTATTAAGTGTTATTGGAGCACGTGTAACTGATTAGGATGCATTTAAAAAAAAAAATGAAGAGAATTTAGAGCTGTTAAAAAGGTAGTTTTCTGCTTCCATTAATTCAGCAGTTAGAAGCATGCGACCAGGGTAGAGAGTACAGGTCATTTCTAATGCCTGCGGGTTCAGGGCCACTGCTCATCTCAGAATCCACAGGGATATAGGCCATTGAAGCCATCAGAAAAGGCAACTCTCAGTCTGTCCCACTGATATTTCTTCATTTTGTATGGAGTAATTAGAGATTCATGAGTTGAAAAAACATTGCAAGAATGACCATGGGCCTCTAACCTAATGATTAGGATGGCTTGCTATGAACTAGATGTCAAAGTCACAGTTTCTGCTGTCATGAATATTTCATCATTTTATCCAGTAACTGTAAAAAAAGAATATGTGTCTTTGTATAAAGATATGGGAACTTTTATCTTTCTCCATTTCCTCCCCAACTATTTACAACGAACCACAGTTCTTTTCTCTCTGCCCAAATTAGTCTATATGAATGACTTACTGATGTGATTCACTGACTAACACTCTGTCAACGGACAGGAGAGTTTCCCATATCCATCTCTTTCTTGTGTTACAGTGTGGAATAAATCGGAGGCACATCAGTCACCTGGAATCATTATGTTTAATCATCTTGGTTGACAACGAAGTAGAGTAAATTCCACAGAATCAATAGAATTTATATAAAACAGCCCAGTGAAGAGAAACAATTTTTAGGCGGCTTGAAATTTGTGTCTATTGATAAAGATAAAATGATGTTTAGCTCAAGAAACTTGTTATTAATCCCTGTTTACCAAAACTGACTGTGCTAGCCATTGTTAATCCCTTTTTAAAACTGCTCTCTCTCCAGAGATTTTGCATAAGGAATTAGGCTGTGGTTTTCCTGACATCAGCCAGTGACCTAAAAGTTACGACTCAAATGTCACTACAACACTCTTGTAGTGTTGAAGACCTGGTTTCCAGTTGCTTGTTCAATGTCAAATCAGGAATATGTAGAGACACAAGTGAAACTCTACTTTCCCAAGTCCCATGATACTGAAGCATGTTTTTTTCTCTCAGTGAAGGTATTCATTATTACAATGCTTTTAAAATCCAGTCATTGTTCATAAACATCCTGATCATTTCATTAGGGTCTATGATACAGGACAGAGATACTTAAGTTTGGCTCAGTATGTAGATCATAACAGAAATGTACATCACAGAATCACAGAATCAACCAGGTTGGAAGAGACCTCAGGGATCATCGAGTCCAACCGTTGCCCTGACACCACCCTGTCAACTAGACCATGGCACTAAGTGCCATGTCCAGTCTTTTCTTAAACACATCCAGAGATGGTGACTCCACCACCTCCCTGGGCTGCCCATTCCAATGTCTAATAACCCTTTCTGTAAAGAAATTCTTCCTGATGTCCAACCTGAACCTCCCCTGGTGAAGCTTGAGGCTGTGTCCTCTTGTTCTATCGCTAGTTGCCCGGGAGAAGAGGCCATCTCCCACTTCACTACAACCTCCCTTCAGGTAGTTGTAGACTGCAATAAGGTCACCTCTGAGCCTCCTCTTCTCCAGGCTAAACAACCCCAGCTCCCTCAGCTGTTCCTCGTAGGACAGACCCTCGAGACCCTTCACCAGCTTGGTCGCCCTCCTCTGGACTCGCTCCAACACCTCAACATCTTTCTTGAAGTGCGAGGCCCAGAACTGGACACAGTATTCAAGGTGCGGCCTCACCAGTGCCAAGTAGAGAGGGACGATCACTTCCCTAGACCGGCTGGCTACACTATTCCTAATAGAGGCCAGGATACCATTGGCCTTCTTGGCCACCTGGGCACACTGCTGGCTCATGTTTAGCCGGCTGTCGATCAGCACCCCCAGGTCTCTTTCCACCGGTCCGCTTTCTAACCACTCTTCCCCCAGCCTGTAGCACTGCATGGGGTTGTTGTGGCCGAAGTGTAAGACCCGGCACTTGTTCTTGTTGAACCTCATGCCGTTGGTCTCGGCCCATCTATCTAACCTGTCCAGATCCCTCTGCAGGGCCTTCCTACCCTCCAGCAGATCGACACTCCCACCCAGCTTGGAGTCATCTGCAAATTTACTGAGGGTGCACTCAATCCCTACATCTAGATCATCTATAAAGATATTGAACAGCACCGGCCCCAGAACTGAGCCCTGGGGGGCTCAGTACATATATATATGTAGAGACATATATATACATATATATGTCTCTACATATATATATGTATATACATACACTTAAAAGTATATAATTATACATGGGAATGTCACGGTTTAAAGCTGGGCTGGCTATGAAAATGATGGCAGACGCTCTTTATTAACCCTCCCCCTCACCCCCAGAAGGGGAAGGAAAAGAGAAAAGGGAGAGAGACTTACAGGTAGGAAAGTTAAAACAGTTTTAATAAACTATAACAGTGAAAAAGAGTATAATAATAATAATGGAAATAATTAAATATATACAAATATGTACAAAACCAGGATCAAGCTCCCCCAGGGATGATCACGTCACCACTGACACTGCAGGGCAGGCTCCGGAAAGTCCTGGACTGAACTCAGCGACAGACAGGAAATGGATTCAGGAACACACAGATTGGGATCCAGGGCAGGAGAAAAAACAGACAGAGTCCTCTTCAGGCCATTCCTACCGTTACCTCAGTGATAAGTATAAACTTTGAGCGTTATCAGTCCTAGAAGCAGACACTGTCTGAAAAACATGCAGTTAGTTTCAGAAAGTGCTGTTACTCAGAAGAAACTTTGCTGAAAGAAAAAATTACTGAAAGGAAAATTGGTTCTGTTTTAGTCCAAATCAGAACAGGGAATTATATATATTTTTGCAACACAAGAGTCATTTAATATTTTTAGACATATAATATTTGCTACAGGGTGCTGTTTCCCTGAAGAATAATTTTGGCAACACTTTGACCCCATTTTCTTGTCTTCTTTTGATAGTTTTTCCCATAGGGAAGATAGTCTGTTTGACTTACATTATCCTTGAACTTCTTGTTACTCACTTGACATTAATTTCTGTAACCAAGACAATATCACAAGTGAAGTTAAAAATCAAATCTCTGAGAATAGCCTTGTCTAGATTGATTCACCATTCAGACTGCATACTAAGCAGTCACACAGAGCTTCCAGACTTGCAACAGACAATAGACTTCCTCTCCTTCCAATCCCAAAGGAAGAAAGTGGAACCCTTCTTTTCTTAGAAAGAGCTTTAGCTTCCAGCAGTCCATTATAATCTATATAAATTTCTCCAAAGTTTTGTCCTTCAATTTGTCAGAATGTGCTGAATATTTCAGTAAATGAAATACTTTGAGCTTCTTTAGGAACAAAAAGGAAGATAAAAGCTTGTCACTAGCTGCACTGTTTTCTGAAATGCGCTGTACTGCATCTTCCAGAAAAAAACGCAAAGTTCTTTGACATCCTACTGATGCTCAGGTATACAGTTTCCATTACTGCAATAGCTAGACACATCACACTATGTAACTCTTGTCTTTTCATAGTATCTGCCATGGTACAGATAAGTAAGTATTATGATGACTTTACAAACAGAAAACTGAAAACCAGAGGGAATAATAGGCATGCTGCAGGAAGCTTATGACTCCAGCAATGAGTATCCCAAGGCTAATCCAACTCATTTCAGTTTAGTCATTTTAAAGTTCAGTATTGTGACTAGACTAATTGTCTAGGAGGCATGTCCAATGAGGACAGTAGGCCTACAGTAGGTGCTATATTTCTCTTGAGAGGCCCTTATCTCTCTTTTCTTTCTCTTCCCCTACTCTGATTGTAGAGGAAGGTTAGGCAATAGATGCTTAGGCAATAGATGCCTTATTTTTAAATAGCTAAAGATAAGTAGAATTGTAGAATCATAGAATCAGATTGGTTGGGAAAGACCTGTAAAATCATCAAATCGAATTGTTAACCTAACACTGCCAAGTCCACCACTAAACCATGCCCCTAAGCACCACATCTACACGTCTTTTAAATACTTCCAGGGATGGTGACTCAACCACTTCCCTGGGCAGCCTGTTCCAATGCTTCATAACCCTTTCGGTGAAGAAATTTTTCCTAATATCCAATCTAAACCTCTCCTGGCATACTTGTTACTTGGGAAAAGAGACCAACACCTACCTTGCTATGACCTTCTTTCAGGTAGTTGTAGAGAGCAATGAGGTTGCCCCTCAGCCTCCTTTTTTTCAGGCTAAACAACCCCAGTTCCCTCAGCCGCTCCTCATAAGACTTGTGCTCTAGACCCTTCACCAGCTTCGTTGCCCTTCTTTGGACTTGCCTCAGCACTTCCATGTCTTTCTTGTAGTGAGGGGACCAAAACCACACATAGTATTTGAGGTGCGACCTCACCAGAATAAGTAAGTGGAATACACTTTATAATCATTTTGTCACCTTCCTTCTTCTTATGGGGGCATTCTCAGGGGAAAACTATGCTATATTTGTCTAAAGTCTCTATTTTATTAGGATTTGGGTGAATGGGAAGAAACTGAGTCACTGCCACATTTTCTTCATAATTTTGTCACAACAGAGAAAAATAAAGAACAATTACAGAGATTTATATGACAATAAAACTGAACCAATTATTTTTATTAGGACTTGGAAATATGATCCTCTCTATCCTTCTGTAAAAAATATTTTTACTACTGTTGTCCCGTGACCCTTTATCCACTGAAGAGAAAAGAAATGCATTTACATCCACTCATTTATATCTAAAAGAAAAAAATAATTCAATGTGATAAGTAAAATTTGTAAAAAGAAGACACAAAAAGGGGTAGTTGGGAAGAAAGGGAAAACCAAAAGTTTATTAAAGTTCTTAAGCCTCCATACAATCTCTATCTTTAAAGAATTTAATATTATCTATGAAGGCTTTCTTAGCTCATATATTTATTGGTTGTACCCACAAAGGGTAAAGAATGAGTTCATCTTTTTAAAGAAGCAATAAAAGATGGTGCTACATCACATAAGCGTGCAAGAACCATTGGGTTGAAATGTTGCGGAAAACACTGAAACATTCTCACATGTGTTTTTATCACTTTTTATGTCCCCTGTACCACGATGTGATTTGTATATAGTTTTTACGTTATTCCTGTTCTGTCTGATACTAAGAATGTGCATCTAAAATATGCTTTTGTGGTACTGATATGATTTTGTCTAACAAAATTTGAGATGAAGGATACGTATCTTAATGGGCCAGTTCAAATACCTTCCTAGGGGCTTCACAGACAACCCTTCAGCCTTCTCCAGACACTTCAGTTGATTGCTCTGCTAGGCATGGCTTTTAAAATTCGAGCTCTTCGTGCATATGCCACTATCTTTGACTACAACACTATTTAAAGCCCATATTCTTTGTGACTTGTCCTGAAATACTTTAAAAATTACCCGTTATGACTATCATGGAGGATGAAAGAGTCAAAGGCTAAGGCAACCGTATTTGTCTTTGGTATAAGGCTAGTTAAGGACCAGTACAGAATGAAACCTTTATTCAACTGTAATTGATAAAATATGGCATTCTAGAAAGCAGTTAATTTCTGATACAGTAACACTAACACATAACTGCCATTATACTGTAACGCTTGTTTCTATTATTTGATAGAATACAGCATGCTGTAGCACTTCTGATCCATAACTCTCTATTTGTTCTTCACATGAGCTATTCACTGCACACTCAGAAGAGGCAATGCAGATATTTTGCAAATCAGGTAATACACATGCATCCAGCAAAGATGCTGTGAATAATATGGCTGTGAAATAAGGAAACAGTTATGGGTTAGTAGCTGAACAAACTTCTAGTTGCTGAGAAAACTCTTCTTCAAAAATGCGTGATATCTTTTGTATAAAAATGAAACCGATCCAAATTGTGTAGTAACACAGCTGGGGACTGATTTTCCACGCACACAGGTGTACATAAAGTAAGCATGCTTGCGTAAGTGTAAAACTGGTTTGAATGAAGAGAGAATTATGCCCTGTATCTCCTCAAGGTAATGTTATATTCTCTAGAATTTTACAGTACTGAAAACAGGAACAGATTGGATGAAAGCATTTCATTTCTGAAAACAAAACAAAACAAACACCACCCTGCACAATTAATATTAAGCACATAGGAGTCATAAAATATTTAAGATGAAAAGCATCATGTGTTTGATATGTGTCATTGATTCCAGGTTTGCAGCATCGTCATTCATGCACATTGAGACAAATTAGGAAGATACAATGAATCCAAAGCCACAGAGGTGGGGTGGCCACTCATATTGATTTATTATTAATCAACCAATCTTTTGTTAGCTCTGAGTGTACTCTGGCAACAGAGAGGGCCAGTAAAAAGCAGCTTCAGCACCACAGGGAATTTCACTCTTTAGAAAAAATAGGAAAAGATGTATCAAGTGGCTCATGTCAGTGCATTTGCTGAAATCGCATTTCAGCCTTGGCATTGCACAGCAACTTAGGTTGATTCCTTCATTTGACCTTTATTTGCTGAACGACATTCTTTTCTTTTGTTGGTAATGATATTCACATTTATTATCTGCTTGATAGTCCTTCACCATAACTTAACTGTCATTTTGTGCTAATTTTCCATAAATTACCTCAGAAAAAACAAACCAGTCAATAAACAAAGAATGGATTGTGAGAGTGCACCTTTGACATGACTTGTAGTGGCATAGTCCCCATGTGGCTGTGAGGTAAATATTGACCATGCCAGCATTGTGTCAGGTATCAGTCCCAAAATTATCAGGTACATTCCAAGTCCCTAGAGGATATTTTGGTTTGTGCCCTGAAGCATTACGTTGGACAAAATATGAAATGTCAGACTTCTGTCTCCAAGGTTTGGTGTCCTACATAATGCCATAGTTACATGACCCTTTTGCCATTTCCAAGCATAGATATTTTAGTCTCCTATAGAGGAATCAGGTTTCTCAATTTTAGAGTAATTAGGCTTGACAGCTTTGTGTTTCCAAGTTGTTTGAATTGTTTTTCTGAGATAGTTCCTTTTGTTTTGCCAGCTGTCTGCTATAAACTTTTATGTGCTTTTTTATGATAATTAATATCTCTCATTTCATTGCTCCATTAAATGAAGGTACAGTAGAATTATTAAGGTTGTAAGAAGATTTCAAGAATACTACAAGAAGAAGGAGATGTTGTCTTTATTTATCTAGATTTAGTGCGCTTGCATATGTGTGCTGTTTAGTTATTTTCTAATGTAATAAGAATTTATTTTCTCAATTTTAAACATGTGGCTTACCCAAGGTGCCTAGTTTAAATGAAATATCTGTCTCAAAGCTCCCCTTCAGTTCTTTTCTCTTCAGTGGAGCTTGCAATTACTAGAACACATTTATTTGTTAAGGTGTATTACAGACTGATAGTAGCTGCCTCTCAGATGCTTTTTCTTTTGCCTCTGTGGAGAACCGGGACATTTTCGGAGTGAGGAATTCCCCCCACTAGTGTGTGATGCTCCACAGAGTTTAAGTTTCTGTTTGTCAGAAGAGAGCTGTTGTCTGGGGTGTTTTGTCTTGCTCTTCGTGGCATTCCTTTTGCGTCACCTATAAGAATAGTGTCTCTGGAATTTAGCAGCATAGTGCTGAGATATGTACACATATACAACTATTACAGTGGTTACTATTAATCGACAAAAAGGCTAATTTCCATGGAATCATTCAAATGAGAATTCTTCAAAAGTTCTTGAACTTTTGAAACAGTGTAAAGATTAAATTTTGAAGAAAAACAAAACTAAATTCCCTGATGTTGATAACATGATAAAGAAATTTTATTTACAGCAGGAAATAGCAGCGGTTACAGGGAAGTATACTTAAGCTTTCATAGTGTTTGGGCAGAATTGTTCTAGAATTCTTTGAGTTAATATGTGGGACTACTTCATTCAGGTTCTCCTCCCCCTCTACTCTGCCCTGGTGAGGCCGCATCTGGAATATTGTGTCCAGTTCTGGGCCCCTCAGTTCAGGAAGGACAGGGAACTGCTAGAGAGAGTCCAGCGCAGAGCCACGAAGATGATTAAGGGAGTGGAACATCTCCCTTATGAGGAGAGGCTGAGGGAGCTGGGTCTCTTTCGCTTAGAGAAGAGGAGACTGAGGGGTGACCTCATTAATGTTTATAAATATGTAAAAGGCAAGTGTCATGAGGATGGAGCCAGGCTCTTCTCAGTGACATCCCTTGACAGGACAAGGGGCAATGGGTGCAAGCTGGAACACAGGAGGTTCCACTTAAATATGAGGGAAAACCTCTTGATGGTGAGGGTGACCGAACACTGGAACAGGCTGCCCAGAGAGGTTGTGGAGTCTCCTTCTCTGGAGACATTCAAAACCCGCCTGGACGTGTTCCTGTGTGATATGGTCTAGGTGGTCCTGCTCCGGCAGGGGGATTGGACTAGATAATCTTTCGAGGTCCCTTCCAATCCCTAACATTCTGTGATTCTGTGATTCTGTGATTATGCCCAAGAAAAGGAAAAAAAGAAAACAAGCAGGAAAAGATAGTATTTTAAAAACATTTTATATAACCTTAGCTTTAAATAGATTACCTTAATGAGTTAATGCAGATCCAGGCAAATTGGTGCATTTCAAAACTGTCATAACTGTGCTACTGACGAATTTTAAGTGGGATCAGAATTTATTTGCTGTGCTAGAAGAAAGCTTTAAAACGTGAATTTTCAGTGTGTAGGTTATACCATTTGTTCTGAAGAAGAAAATTTAATTTTAGTAGTTTTTGCTTCAGTAGAAGTTGCATTCTTTGCAAAAAGGATAGTCTTAACAGACACACATCCAGAACTGAATTTCATATGCTTAGTAAAACATTCCTCCTACATACATGTTCCATACATGGCAACTGGAGAGAAATTGATACTTTTGGTTGTCTCCAGAGGGAGACCTGTCTGCCTAATGAAGCCTTTGGGACATCTAATTATTCCATTAGCACTTCGTATTGCTTATTAAGAACTTATTTTTGGAAGATACAGCTAACATCAAAACTGTAATGAACTAGCTTCCAACTACTATATATAACATTCTGTCAAAAATTTTGGTGTTCAAATTAAGATAATGAAGGGTTGTTGGTGGTTTTTTGAGCTTTAGAAGAGCAATTGTAGGATTAGAACATAATGGAAATTACTGAGATGACAGATTTTGTGCTGTACAAAGTAACAAAGGTCTAGGTCACACTTGGAAATATGTTAAAAGAGATATTCTGAAAGGCACTTAGTTTTCAAGTGAAGAAAAACCCAAACACTGACCTGCTATTTTTTCCCTTAACAACGCAGGCCTGTTCAATGATGAAAAATTAAATACACATCTTTTATTAGACATGTTTTAGCCTAAATGATTACAGGAACGTATTTTTGTCTGAAGCACAAGTAACACACTTTTACTCAGTTGTTCTCCACAATTAATATTTTCTGAAATTTAACAAGTGTATATGCAGTCAGTTTTTTCCAAATGTGTACCAAATTACAAATCGAAAAATAAATTTTTCATTGAAAAATTCAAAAACATTTTATTTTCTTTGAAAATAAATGCTGATCAATTAAAAAGTGTTGAAAGTGTCTAGGACAAATGGAATCTGTCCTAGAATTACTACAAGTACTGTCTCTGATAACTAGGTGTAAAATATTTTTGACACGTTTTCTGAGGCTAACTTTGCAATATCTACTCTTAAAAAACTGTGTAAGACTAGACAAAAACAGCCAACACACCTGCCCAAGCTCCAAGTGGTTTTTATGATTGCAGTGATTCTTCGATTTGTTCAGCTTTGTTAAGTAAAACTTGCACCACTATACACTCTTACTCATTTGCTGCTGCACGTTTACTTTTTACTGGTATTCAGGTAATTGTTAATTTCTCAATTAACAGTTACCCAGAATTTTAAAATGTCCAGCACCGATGAAGATGCTAGCAATAGCAGGTGTAAAATAACAATTATCAGCAATCATAAAGCAAGCAAGCTGAGAAGTAGTTATTAAAAATCATATCCCAAGTTTGCAATAAAACAAAATGTAGTGGGCACGCTGCGCTCTTACCATTCTTAAACACAGTGAGACTATATAAATTCAGGTGCTTGCTTGTAAGTGCTAGCAGCCTAAGTTGTGAAGTAATTTAGAATTCAATTAACGTGAGAAGCTGAACAAAACAAATCCCTTACCAATGCCTGTACATGAATGTCTGCTTTTCCAAACAAGAACATGAAAACAAGAAAATCCAGTTTGTGAAGGAGGAGGAGATTGCAAAAGTTATATCTTGGTTACTGTATCAATGCCAGTTAAAGGGGATGAACACAGGAGAACAAATACAGTAAATAAGTAGATTATTTTTAAAATTAAGTTATTTGGTCTCTTGTATATTATATTCTGTCTGGCTGGAGCTTCCCAAACAACCCACAGGAAGGAAACACCTAGTTTCAAACTGTTTCCCTGGGATTTCAGTGCTTACTTCAAACGGTCAGCTGACGAAAATCAGCATTGCTTCATTTACACCAAATTCATTTCAAATGCAGAAAATTAAGTAAATTGAAAGACTTCTCTATTGTTGCTACATCAGGAGTTAGTGGTGTTGTCTGCTTGCTCTCATAGAGATTACTGTAATGCTATCAGTTAAGATTTCACTTTGAGATGAAATATTGCAAGTGGAAGTGAGAATCCTATTGCCACAAAACGATGAAAAGAATAAGCTTTGTCAGGCAGTGTCTCTGCACAGCTGCAGCAGCTGTGAACCACCTGAACCTCCTACAGCAGTGTAGCTACCTGATACACACGACTATTTCAGAAGTAAGGCAATGTGCCCCAGTGATTAAGCCCTTCATGACCAGTGCAGTTGTCTCAATATCATGATCCTGTAACCTGGCAACTTAATGTAGATGTTCCTGAGTAGCTCTTAATAAAGTCAATGGGGCCAAGCACTGAAAAGCCCAAGAACGTGGTGGTAGAAAATGATGATAGCAGCTGGCAGAGAGACATCAGGATGAGGCGAACAGCTGAACTTGCTAAAGTGCAAGATATCACCAGGTTTCTTGGGAGAGGCTTGACTGCCAAGATACTTAGGGTTGTTCTGGAGAATAGCATTTGTTGTGATAATACACCTTTCGTTACTTTAATCATCCACTTGGAAAGTGGTCCAAGTGCCTAAAAGAAGCTTGACATCACTTCTTCCAAGCAGTGGAAGAAGCAGCAAGTCTGAATTCCACTTGATACCCTCAGTTCTTCTTTTTCTGGATTTGCTGGCTTGATGTCCTAGTGAACCTTGAAACATTAAAGGCAAAGGTAGTCCCTCTGTCTTCCACTTCTTTTCTTCAGCATCATGAGGAAGAGTACAGTTCTAACCTGCTTGTCTGTGCAGTGTTTCAAGCTTACATACATAAAAAAATAAATTTTATTATTATAAACTCTTATTGATGTTAATTTCTTTTGCCAGTAACTGTAGGAGGCGACTGTCTTGACCTGTGACTACATTTTTATCTACAGAAATTCCTAGGACTATGAGGACATGCCGAAACATAATTTTCTAGAAATGTACATAGACTTCCTGAGTTTTCTGACAATCTGATCTGTGATGAAATGAAACTTCAAGTCTGCAGTGGCTCTGAGTTAATTTGTTTTCATTTAAAGGGATCCTTTTCACTAAAAAGACAATAAGAAGCCATGGCGTTTGCTGGTGTGCAGTTCCCCTGCCAACCTGTCATTGATGGCATGTCAGCCAATAATGACTGCTTAGTAGAAAAGTTTTCTAAAAACCATAGGGCATTCTCTTTCACCTGTTGAAGCTTGGCTGCTCTGTAACCAGGATTATTAAAGGCATGGAAAAAGAACAATTAGACAAAGATGGTCATGCGTGCTAGACCCTTGTTCAGACTCTACACAACTGTGAAATCATACCGAGAGACTTATAGCTTTCAGAGACAGCGATTCCCAGCTTTTTGGAACTGCCTGAAGAACATTTCTCTTTTTTTTTTTTTTTTTGTGGGGGGCGGGGGAGCGGGTAGGGCCGGCAATATTCTGTAGGTTTGTCCTGTGGATTTGTATCCTGTCAAACCTACAAGCAATCAGCATAATGAGACAGTCCTGGAGGGAAAAAACCTTGATATTTAAAAATTGTGCATATACATATGCTTCCTACATATACATCCATACATACTCTATTTTTCAGGTAAAACTGCATCTTGTCTTTGACCCTAAGTCAAAATCAGTTTCTTTAAATATATGACTGTTATGAATATTCTTCATGGTTATTTAAGGATCTTGGCCCTCACTGTCATGACTAGGTAATACTTATTATTCTGATCTAACAATATGTATTTTTTTATTAACATTTGGAAAGTATTTAGCAGTTTAAAATATTCCTGTACTTGAAAGATGCAGCTTTTCCACAGCTGAGAGGGTCCTACTGGTGTAATTTTTAGGAAGTGCCAAAACATGCCTGAGACCTCGTCTGGGCTTATTCATGACTATGCCAGCTTTTTCTTGGTGCTAGAAGCATTTAGGTCACTATGTCACAAGTTCTTATTATGTTGCAGAGGGAAAACCACAAGATTTCTATTTAACCATTGGTTTGGTTTACTTTGTTTTTTTTTTTAATATCTGTTAAACTGTGACACTGAAGTACTTTGTGTCAGATTATTAGAAACAAGTCCATCTTAACTGTATCTCCCTCCTAATTTCCCTTCACTGAGGTATCTGCTTTCCATCTATAGTGAATTATTGCACTGTCTGTATGTCCGTCAGACTCATTGTAAGTCAGTGAGGCATGTGCCCTCATTTTACTTGTGTTCTTAAGTGGCAGGGCTATGCCATGCTGCTGTGACCCAGAAGCCATGCTGCTGTGCTGCTATGACCACATTAGAAAGCTCTGCTCCTTGCTTCAGTGTTTAACTTCAGTTGTAGCTGGGCAAAACAGACCAATCAACCCAACCAAAAGAAGAGTCACAGACTGGAAAAAAAAGATTCCAGAATTCCAGAATGAGTATCTGGGAATGGATGTTGAGGATATCTCTGGGGCCTATGTTGCACAATGGGCTACTCGCACTGCAGGTTTGGATCATGGCCACCCTTACCACCTATCAAAACTATTGACTCTTCAAGCTTAGGTTAGGGTCTTGAAACACTTAGTGAGCTCGACAGTACCTGTTCCTAATAGGTCCAGTTGTACAGCTCTATGTGGTCCCCCAGGCAACATGTAGGCATTTTAACTATTAGTTACATTGAGATTCAACTGAAATGATTGAATTAATATATTCATTACTTCCAACAGGTCTTCTAACTGCATGTACCAAGACATCGGTGATAGCCAATAGAGCATGATCTTCTAACAAACATTGATACAATCAAATGTAAAACCCACCAACTGTCTTCACAGATACAACAGAGAATAATAGGAAATTTATATGAATATTAATATATTGAGCTCAGAAAACAGGCACCTTGTTATTTATCACTTTAAAACATGTTTATAGAATACAAATATATTGGTGCTTGTTTTTTTTCTGAAAATGAATACTACTTGGGGACCAAGTCTGCTTATTAAAGTAATGTGATACATTACCATGCTTGCACAGAAATGAGCACAGATGGCGAGTCTACTACTTCTCTAGCAAGAAATTTGTCATTTTTTTCCCCCAGAATTAAAATCTGAGCCACACTTGCTCAAGTCAAGCTACCTCTGTGGGAGTCCTTAAAATGTTTTTTCCATTACGTGTACATTAGGAGTAAAAGAAACAGAAAGTGATTAATGCTGTATTAAAACTTTATAATGAATGAAGTCTCAAGCCAAGAGTCTGAGATTTTTATATTTTTCCTTCAACTAAAGGGAAACTTATTTTGCATGTAAATGTAAGTCTACAGGGATGAAGTTTTGTGTACCATGCTCAGATTCCCAATAGCCCATTTAGCTCTGACAGATCATTTAGTTCACATTAGAATGTTTGAAGATGTTAGATTTATAGACATTTGTTAATTAAACACAATGATATGTGGAAAATAAAACAACAACATATAAGTACATTTATAATTTTTGTATGCAAATATAACATTTCAAGCAGCAAAAGAGTAGATTAAACAAAAAGAGGTTGACTTCCATAATCTTACTTTTATGATAAGAATCAATAAAGTAATACTTCATAAGGCTTTGTCAATGCCTTGTTATGCACCTGAAGAAAGAAAAAGGGTTTTCAAGCTGCCTTGTGACTTGTCAGAGCCTGTAATTACAGGCTCAAAGATAAATGATCATTTTTAAAGTCAATTGATCAAAGCCAGATCACCTTGCAGTGAAAGCAAATATAATATGGGTTAGGATTTCCAGTAACAGGAAAAAATGCAAAGATATGCATTCATTTACTTCAGTATGTTGAGTGTATTCACGTTTGGGTGTTCTATACTGAGACCGCAATCATTTAGCAATGCAACATCCCATGAAGAATGTTGTTCAATGTTTATGCTGTGAACGGGTACACAAAGACAGTATTGTCAAATTTGGTGTGGTGGGTTGACTCTGGCTGGATGCCAGGTGCCCACCAAAGCCACTCTATCACTCCCCCTCTTCAGCTGGACAGGGGGAAAAAAAATACAACAAAAGGCTCATGGGTCGAGATAAGGACAGGGAGATCACTCAGCAATTACCATCATGGGCAAACAGACTCGACTTGGGGAAAAATTAGTTTAATTTATTACCAATCAAATCAGAGTAGGATAATGAGAAATAAAACCAAATCTTAAAACACCTTCGCCCCACCCCTCCCTTTTTTCTGGACTCAACTTCACTCCTGGCTTCCCTACCTCCTCCCCACAAGTGGTGCAGGGGTACAGGGAATGGGGGTTTCAGTCAGTTCATCACACATTGCCTCTGCCGCTTCTTTCTCCTCACTCTCCTCCTCTGCTCCAGTGTGGGGTCCCTCCCACAGGAGACAGTCCTCCACGAACTTCTCCAATGTGAGTCCTTCCCACGGGCTGCAGTTTGTCATGAACTACTCCAGTGTGGGTCCCTTGCACGGGGTGCAGTCCTTTAGGAACAGGCTGCTCCAGCATGGGTCCCCCACGGGGTCCCAAGTCCTCCCAGGAGCCTGCTCCAGCATGGACTTTCCACGGGGTCACAGCCTCCTTCAGGCGCATCCATCTGCTCCAGTGTGGGATCCTCTGTGGGCTGCAGGTGCATATCTGCTCCACCACGGAACTCCATGGGCTGCAGGTGGACAGCCTGCCTTACCATGATCTTCACCACGGGCTGCAGGGCAATCTCTGCTCTGACCCTCTTCTTCTTCACTGACCTTGGCGTCTGCGTAGTTTTTTCTCTCACATTCTCAACTCCTCTCCTCCTGCTGCTCTTGTGCAGCAGTTTTTTTCCCTTTTTAAATACATTCTTACAGAGGCGCTACCACCGTTGCTGATGGGCTCAGCCTTGGCCAGCAGTGGGTCTGTCTTGGAGCAGCTGGCATTGGCTCTGTAGGACATAGGGGAAGCTTCTATCAGCTTCTCACTGAGGCTACCCCTATAGCCCCCCCACTGCCAAAATCTGCCATGCAAACCCAATACCTTTGGGGAAAAACATTTTTCCAAATGGGATTGCATTCTTTTAGTTCCATGCAAATGAATCTTAATTTTTGTCATTTACCTCTTTATTTTCCATATGTGATGCTTTATAAGGCATATTCCTGGGTGAAAACTGGCATCAAGAACCTGGAGGATTAATTTCAAGATTGGATTCTACCTGAATATAAAATATAAAACTCTTGAAGGAATAAAAACTTTACAAAGTTTGAATAACCTAGCACTCCAAAAGCATAAGGATTTCTGGAGAGAGGGAGAGAAGTAGCAACTCCTTTAAGAGTCAGGCTGGGGAATGTGGTAAACATCTAGTAGACCTGAGGATAAACCAGAAGCCTTTGAAATGAGTAGTGATTATACCAGTCCTGGATCCAAAGCTTTCTCTATGGATGTAATCTTGTGTGTTATTTGGGGTCTGCTGGGGCCTGTAACAGATGAAAAATGTCAGGAGGATGGGCTGAAGTGTGTCAGTTGTCACAGAACAGGGTTTGAACTATGCATTTGTTAAGGTTTTAGGTGGAGAGGTGCTCTGTTCTGCTTGGGAATGTTGTTGTGGAGGGGGAGGAGGCCCATAGGGAGTGGGAAGCAGGTAGAATCACAAATTCACTACTTCTGTCAGCCCTGGAAAGGATCATGTCAGCTGCGGGTGAGAGACAGGTCAGGAGTGAGAAAGAAGTTAGAAGGAAAGGTGCTGAACAGCTCAGAGCAACCAAGGACAAGTAATAGGGAGGCTGTTACTACCAGTACCTAATGATCTAATAGTTGTTCAATGCTAATAGACTTAAAGTTGTCATATTATCAAGCACTATTGTGCTGCTTATCATTGGTTTGATGCACATGCCACTTCTGCTTCAGCTTCTTACCCTTCCCTTCTCAAATGGAAAACACAAGCCCCACCTCTGAGCAGTCAGCAAGGATGCAATTTGGGTAACTAATGTGAGTAGGTTCTTTGACAGGTAAGTGAGTGGATTTCCTTCCTGAAAGGAAGGAAAAGTAGCCTGGTAGTGATCGTAAAAGAAGAAAATGCTTACCAAACTTTCAGTTTCTTTACAAAGCTGTGAGGGCAGGCAGAATAATGGACAGGGATATTCCCAGACTAGAGCATGCCCACTCATACTGTACATCTGTGTTCTGCGCCGAGATGCTTTTTCTCACCAAAGTGGGCAAAAGAGGTGAAGGTTAAGTGAGATTTGCTACAGGCAGTGTTACTGGGTAAGAATATCTGGACTTTGTATAGGAATTGTCTTAGTCATGAGAACTGAGAGAACATTCAAGTGTATTTTGGACCTCTTTCTGGGGTAACTTGAAGATTCCAACCCAAAATGGCGAAGAGCCTTTCGGCCACACAGACTTAACAACGTTTAAAATGTCTACATCAGAAAAAAAGGTATATTTTTTTTTACATTGGAAAAGAGAATCAATCATTCTCTAGAAAGAAATTATTATTATTATTGGATATAGAGCTCCTCTACCTGGGGAGCAGATATGTATTTTGCCTTTGAGAGACTATGAAAAGAACGACTATAACAGAATGACTAGGAGTGGGAGAGAGAGAACCAAATTAATTGCTAACACTTTTTACTGGTAAGTAAATCCAATTACTCCTTATAAACCACAGCTGAAGAGGAATTTAGAGGATGACAGCTCTAAAGAGGCTGGGGAACACAACTGAAACTCCTAATATCTGGTCCACTCACAAGACAGTATTACTTTCCCAGTGAATTTCCCTCACATGAAAGAAGGGAGTTAATCCTACTGTAAATACCAGCTGTGCAAGGGTGTGGATTTTGTTGTGGAAATAGCTGAAAAAGAAATGACGCCAGCCTTGAATGAGCCATTGCCAGATAATTCCCAGATGAGCTAAATTAACAAAACTGTAGCCTAGGCAAGTCTCAACTTCTGTGTGGTTTATTTCTTCCTGCATGGTTAGAGAAATGAGTATTGTCAATTGAATTAAAAAAAAGAAAAAGGGTGCTCTTTTCCACATGGTTACGCAGTTCACAGACAAATGTGTAATAGCTGGGTTTTCAGCATTGGAAAAAACGTGTTAATTGAAGAATTCTGAGTGACAGAAAGTGAGAACATAGGTTTTGCATGCTGTGAAACAGAAAATGGGAGAACTGTATAGAAAGGATAGCCATAACCTTTAAGCTTTTTTTTTTTATAGTGTTATAGTACGAAGAGAAATTGCTGTGTTGCATTAAACCAGTGTGTTGAGTTAAACAAGTTGTCCATCTGGTGAGTGCAGTATTGTTCAGCTGGAAAGGGGAAGGAAGGAATTCCATATTGAATTATCTTTGGAGAAGGTTTTTAGATTTGGGTTGGTTTTTTTTTAATCCTTAAAAGCTAGCAGAAGATTTGTTGACCCTACTCAAATTGCTGCATTAAACGCTTCTCAAAGTCTAGCATGCAGGCTGCAGATTTTGTATACACCCCTATAAAAAGCTTTACCCCATCATTACAAGCTGGCAAATTGCCCCATCACTACAAGACAGCACAAAAAGCTGTCTGCTATACACCACAAAACAACTTTGTGAAGAATATGAACCATCATTCATATATTCAATGTATTCAACAGTGCTATGGAGATCTTTTTTAAACTCATGTCAGCTGCCATGTTCCAGTGAACTACATCAAGTACATTAAGCCTTGCTGTCCTGATTGTGCAGCATTAATATCCAAGTAATAGTGTGGCTAGTGAATCAGTAAAGGGTTCCATAATGGCTTTTAGTAATGAGCCTGTTATTTTTAGTATTTACCTTTAGCTGATACAATGTGTCCTGAATATTGGATACAGCTGACTATTTTCTCAAATGAAGAATGAATACAGCTTTAACTTGTTAGTAATCCTAGGTGATCATTGCTATGATATCTTGCTACATAATTGAATTTAAATTTGGTATTATATTTGCTTCCAGTGAACTTGATTACGTGTAGAAGAAATAGAGAGTACACTTGACCTAAATAGCACATGCAGAGCTGTATGTAGAAAGTCTAGAATTTTAGTATTTACTCTGTGAAACCGAATGCTTTCAAGAACTTAAGCAATGAAAGACTGCTGGATTTTGATACCTTAAAAGTGATGTAAATTTTGCTGAGCCTCAGAATTAGTTCACTTTTGAAGCATTTTGCAGAACTTGTAGTTCAAAAAGAATCTTCCTGTAATGGCTAAAGGAGATGCTAATTTTTGTCACACATATAGAAGGCAAATTGTTTGCTCTGGGACCTATGGAAAACTTAGACTCATTTTGTATGACAGGGTTAATTTATATCTATGAGCATGGCCAACGTCATTTTAGGAATGGTATCTGGGTCCTTGTATGCTTTCTTAGGAACTTCCCCAGTCTCACTTCAGGTGATATTTAAGCAAAAATCAAAGACAAAATATTGTTAGTATCTGCCAACCGTGCTTTAATGAACAGCATTCATTGTTTAGTGTCCATGAAGGTTTTCTGCAGAGCTAAGAGGACCTGCAATGTTTTTCATAAAACAGATTCTGCAAAATTTGAATCTGTTGTGTTGTCTGTGCTCATATGCAGAACTAATAGGCAAGAATTAGGCATTTCTTTACTCCATTCCTGATAGGGTTCTTTCCTTTCTTTTTCTTATAGCATAGCAGCTGGCAAAATATTTTTGAGACAGAGATATATAGAGCTATGGTCTTGTAGAATATGCAGACAAAACCTAACATATGGAGAGTATTTGCATAATGTACAGTATCTGTGATGAGAACTGAACTGAACTGAAATTCAGTCTTTCTTGCATAACTTGAGTATTACGTATAACATGGAAAGCTGAATGAAGAATTGCATCTTAATAAGCCACGGAATTCTGCTATGTGGTTAATTTTAGTCTCTGTATTTTGAGTTTTGATATATTAGAAACAATGTTCTACTTACTACAGCAGTTCTTTCAATGAGCATGTATCTGGTTTCTGTTGCTTGTTTTTTACATATCTATCTATTAAGTAAATTTGGGCCTACTCTGTGCTTACATCAGTTATGTAATGCTAAATAATTTATGCACAATTTGGCTGTTGTCCTGCAATAAATATTCTATCTGCATGTGCATTCACAAAAACACTAGGAAACTTCAGGTGTAGTTCTGAACATACAGTGCGTGTAGAATCTGGAGTTTGATTTAAAACCCTGCAATGTCATGCATTTAGGCAATCACCATGTGGTTTGTATTTAGCAAAACCAAAATGGAGGACAGTCTTTGCACGCACAAAAAAACATGCATAGGGCTGAATGTTTCTTCAAATGCAGATAACACTTTTCTTGTTAATGTTTGTAGTAAAATTAAAGCTATAATAAATAATACAACGTTGTGGAATGCAGCAATTATATTATGCTGTATTTCTTTTCTGTGAAAAATGCGTGCACAAAATTAATGCATCTCATTAAAGTGGAATGTTGGTGCCATGAGAGTTAATACAAACTAGAAGATGACTGTAAGAGTAGAATAACTTACTAAACCATTTCTGTGTGTGTGTTTGTGTATTAAACTAGCTATACTCATCGTGTGGTTGGCAGTGGAATCAAAGCTCAGTCTGCAAATCCAGAAGTAAAAGTGAAGGGAACAGATCCTGTAATAAGTCAAATTATTGACAAGCTGAAACATGTTATTCAGGTAAGCTGCTTTTACCTATAGATGTAGTATAGTACTAAAGACCACTCTAGTAGTAAACATATTAATTTACTGTACATTAAAGGTTCATTGTTAATTCAAGTTACTGCTCAGTGCACGTCAACACCAAAATGCTACTTGCTCTCGGTTTCACTTTAATTACTAAAAATTATTTAGTTGAAAGGTTTGCATATGGTAGATGAGTGTAGGAAGTAAGACTTCAGCAGCTGTACCACAGGTACAGTAAGTGTACAGAAGCAGGAATAGTATAATTTTGGGTGCATATATTTAAAAAAACAATAAAACATAATTTTCTTCTTCCCTCTTTCTTAAATCTAGGTTCTTTCTCAACTAGTCTTGCTATGAGGTTTTTTGTTTAGGTGCCAGATAGAAAAACTAGGAAGTCTGAACAAGAATAGCATGCTTGCTAAAGGAATTGATGTTCATTACCTTCTGTACATACCTGTGAGTTACTAAACTTAAGACTTACCAGGCGGTCAATTCCAATATGGTACTGTGCAATCATAGCATTGTAATAAGTTTAAAGGATTACAATTTTCTTTTGTTACATGCTGTAACATGAAAATCTGATTCTGTTGAAACCAACAGTTATTTTGCTGACAACTCTGTATTTCAGTTTAAAAATATAAGTTTCCACTCTGATCTGAAGACTCAGTGATAAGAAATGTTCTACTGGCATTTCTTGTCAGTGACCTGTCTAACCCAGTAACCTCTCATCTGCACTGGTAAAAGGAGAGGGTACTTAGGGAAGGCATGCAAGCTTGACACCTTTATGGTCTCCACTCCCCTTCTCTACCTCATTCCCCGAACATGAGAATTAGAGATATTAGAAGGCTCTTCCTTGCCTATTGCATTTAGTTTCATCTAAGGACTTGCTTTAATTTTGTTTTTCCATCTTCCTGGCAGCTTTTAAATACAGTTTCCCAAATGGTTTCTGGAGTTGAAATAAGCAAGCCATTCTAACAATACTGATAGCATCATGACAAACTCTCTTGGTTCTTATTTCTCTATTTGTGAAAAATAACTCTTCTCTGACAACAAAGCAAAGAGTAGTGAAATAGAAAAAAAAAAACAGAAAAATTTCTTTTCCATCAGTAGGGTTGTTTTCCGGGAGAAGTGGCATCCAGATTGAAGCTCAAAGGCAATCATTATTCCTTTCCTCCTTAAAAGAAATATCTTTTGTAGCCCTCCAGCATACTTTTGTCTCTCTTTCTTTATTAAAATGGCAACTACAATGGTGAGAAAATGAATACAATTTTCCCTCCAAAGAGTTGCTATGACTTAATTAAGAACTACAAATTACTGTGGAAAGAAAAACATTGCAAATCTTACAGGGTAAGTCTCAAGGTCTTTCATCTATCAGGAATGGACTCCTTCTTTGATATTAAACCTGCACTGTATAGTTTTTTGTGTTGTTTTCCTCTAGAGACTAGGAATTGTGTTGTTTCATCCTCGACTGAGGATCTAAAAGAGTAGAATAGAACAATTCCATTATAAGGTATTTCATTTTGAGAGCTTATTTGCCCTTGTCCCAAAAGACTAGAGTGAGTCTTCGGGAAAAGGACATATAATTTACCTACTGCAAGTCTTAGTAACCTCCAAATATTTTATCTTTCTATGGGATAGTTTCCTTTCTTGCAGCTCTGAGTATGGAAATAGGGTCAGGGGATAAAGAGAGCATCAAATTCCTTAGAGATGTGACATATAGCTGCTTTTCCTCAGATAAAAGGGCTGAAGAAACTGCAGAAAAAGCTTTCTTCTCTACCATTTTCTGCTTGGGAAAGGAGGATGGGGAGCCTAAATTAGAGATTCAAATATGAAAGATCACCTTTTTTGTACTTTGTGGTATGAAAAGCATGAATCACATATTAAGCTTATGATGGACAGATTAAATAAGGGGAGCTTAATGGATTGTGATGCTGCCTCAGAGATAGACAGAGTCGTACTTAAGTCCACCACTCTATCAAAGCAGTATTACTACACTGCGAAAGTTTAAATAGCTAATTTAGTAGAAAAAAACAATATTTTCGGAACTAATCATTCCTGAAATCTGTAAAAGTTTATATACTTTAATTTAGCTTTAAGGTGACACACATTGACAGGGTGATATATAACTTGCTATTTGTGTAGGCAACTATAAATTTTTATATAAATTCCGTGTTGCTGTAACCTTGCTTGCTAAACATTTTTGTTATTTAGTTGAGTTTTGTTTGTAGCCATTTGCTGTCTGTATTAGGAGAAAGGAAATGAGTGGTAGTTCAGGTTTATATGACTTTTCATATCAGCTTTTAAACATTTCAAGATGGAGGATGTCAAAGTAGCATTTCTCTCTGTCTCATGGCATCATGATGGGATATGGTCCTTCCTTCTCAACGACAGTCAGAGCTCTGTGTAGCAGTGGTAAGTATAGCCTGATTTTCCTTTGCGTGTACAGCCTGTCAGGGTACCAAGGCCTTCAGGACTGAATAGCCTCTACCACTTTGTAAATACCAATACACGTGAAAGAAATAGAAGCTTTGCTTCTGGTACTTCTCACAGTGAAAATCGTGAAATGCACTAAAATGTAGTTTAATCAGTGATAACCTGTGGCATCTTTTTGCAGCAGGGGTGGAACTCAGTTCTTTAATCAGGCACCTTCATTTAGGTGTTTAAGCTTCCCTTATATGTAGATCTAGTCCATGGACCTTAGAGAGCTGTTCATTTGGCCATATGTAAATGTATGCTTCAGGATAAGAAGAACAGTAGTTAGTTAGTCTTGCACAATATTAAAAGAGCTTGGGTACCTTGCCCACATGTTGGCATCCACACTGTAAACACCTGCAGTTAGATGTCTGGTCTGAAGGATTTCACCCTTGTGTCATGTTTCAACCCCCTTTCCAAGAAGTTGTCAGTTTGAGCACAAAAACTAGAAATCTATCGTTTCCCAAAGAGAAATATTTAGCATATACAAACATTTATATATACATATACATCATATACATATACATATACATATACAACTTGGGGGGCTTTTAAAAAATATCTCATTTTATGATTATATATTATTCTCTAATGGTTAAAAAAAAGATTATTAAACTATAGAAGGACTAATTTGAAGAAGATGACCATTTTTGCATTTAGAATACATAATCTAAGTCGGATGATTGAAAAATATATCCTGATTATGTTTTGTCCTTCTAGACCAGAAGAAGTAATCCTTTCTAGTAAATCCAGGGTAGAAAAACTGTTAGAAAGCTTCATTGTTTTCTGAAGCCTTCTCTTTGTCATCAAACCAGATGACCCCTTTCTCACCAATTACACTAAATTTCCCTTCTTACTTTCAAGAATCCCAGCATGAGGGCAAGAAGGAAGTGAATATTCTGAGATGTAAAGGGAGAGCCTATTTAAGGGAGGGTCCAGTGAGCTCTCAGAAAATCAGACTGTATGTATTTATTGTACAAATGACTAAATATTATCAAATAGCAAATGAAGAACAGATATCTCAAAGATCCCTTCCTGCTCATCTTTAATGTGTACATAAGAAAACAGATCAAAGACTATTCTGCCCTGCACGCAGAAAAGAACAGATGTCTCCTAATATCTCTTTTTTTCTTGCAAGGTAGATATACAAGTGCCTAAAAATCCCAAGCAAAGAATTGGCTTTAAAATATGTAAACATACAATGCTTAAACATACTCTGTTTTCTAGATTCTATCCTGTTAAAAAACTTTAAATCACTGAAATCAAACTTGTTGCATAAGTGACAGTATTTCTTCCCAGCAGGCTGCTATTTCTGGGCACTTCTCCTTTGTGAGAGGCTCACAGTAATCCTCCTTCTTTTTCTGTAAATAGTGGATTTACCAAAAATCAATAGAACTTTCTGATTCCATTGGACCCTGACTGCTATAATCTCTGCTCTTGACTCCACAGGTTTGTATTCACAGCAACAAAGTGCAATTAGAGGAACTAACATGAACTCTGCTGAACCAGTCAGTGCTGAAAATGGCTTGACAAAGTCACCTTTTTTTGTAAAAATCCTTACTTGTACAGACATGTTTTGGAGAGTTTTAAATGATGGGCTCTTCTTCATTAATTTATCTTCACAGTAGGCAAATAATGGGTTCAGTGCATATTCTCTTATGTACTGCAATCTGCAACTATCACTCTAATAGGCAGTCATGATAAGCAAAGTCAGTTGCATATGGCAGCAATAATAATGGTAATTATTTTTCTTTCTTCCCCAATAATTTAAAAACACGATTCATTTATCTTTCCTGCAAGTACGAATACTGAAGTTATGAAGTACGTATGATATTTTGATGCTGTGATTACAGGCAATTGGACCTTGGTCATTTCAATGTATTTATTTTTTCAGAAGACAATCTCAAAAAGATACTGCTTTTGAAAATAATAGACATTACTTGGAGCTCATATTTACTAGTGAAATAAAGACTTCCTAATTTTATGAAATCCTGCCATAGTAGAAAATACCCCTATGTCTGTCTGTCTAAATTAGACAGATCAAGTCTCCCTCTGGAGATCTCCAGAGGCACCTGCCACTCCGTTGACCATACTGAAAATCTGAATATTTCTACTAGGATAAATGATTTCCTGTTTCTAGGTGCAGGAAAATACGTGCCTGAACTTAATTGGAAGGAATCCCATCTTATACTGCTACACCAATGAACTGCTAGCTGATATATGTGGAATAATGTTTACTTTCTCCACAAAGGGCTGAAAACTGTCACTAATGGAAGTGATGCCTACATGCTTTAAGTGAATAGAGGCCACTGTCTCATAAGATATTAAATGTAGGTGACAATCTAATTTTTCCTTTACTATTGGTCATTATTATGGCGTAGTAAGCACTGTGTTTCTCCATGCCATAATTTGTCTATTTATCTAGCTCAAAAAGGATACAAAAATAGTGAGATGAGATTTTGTTTTGGCACTGATTTGTCATGCTAACAATTAAACTTTCCAGCTATGTTTTTTATAGCTTTTGTCAATGTACCACAGCATGGGCAAATGAATATGTGTTTTCATAAGAGCAGTTCAAGTACATGTTGAAAATGGTGACGGAATACATTACCTGGGTCCTCATCTGCACATACAAAGAACTATGTTTTTAAATTATTCATATGCAAGATGTGGCACTTGCAGTTGTGCTTCCCTTTGATCACTGATATCAAGTTTCTGCCTTTTTTTTGTGTTATGATAATCCCTAATAGTTAAAATCCCTCTGCCTCTTAAAATAGTTCAAACTGCTGTATACATTTAACAAATTATAATTCTGATTACTCTGTTGATGACTGAAATGCAATTCTTTCTCATGAAATGAGAGAATTCTCAAGAGTACAGCATTTAACAGTCTCAGATACTTAGGCCCTTAGTTTGATAGACTCTTCAGTAACACGCTCTTGGAGATTCACTTTCAAAATGGTTTGGTTTTTTTTTTTTTCCTTCTTAAATGTTTTGGTGTTGATATATTGTACCCTGCACTTTGCACCGTTCAATAACAGGTACCCCGCAGAGGTAATTGGGAAGTAAAATTTCAGTGCACTTTGTGCAACAGCCATTCAACATTCACTGGTGTTAGAATTGCTTTCAGCTGTGTTTGCTCCTAAACTGTCTATTTATTATTTTTGTTGCAATAGGAAAGACTGTCTCAGAAGTATAGGGGTTTTTTTTTTCATATTACAAATGCATATCTAAATGTTAATTTTGCTTTAGATTTCATTTTTACTGCCTTTTTCACTTTTTAGTTTCTTCCAAAGTTAGAACAATCCTGCAGGTACAGAATAGCTCAGTATCTTGATTATGTTAATTTTTTCCCCAGTGATTTGTTGGCTCTCCCTTTCATATTTGGTGTATTGGCTCCTTTGGTTTTATTTCTGGAATTAATTCAATGTTACTGTCTTTTTGAAATCAAACCCTTGGATAAATTCCATCTTTGACAAAGCGTGATAGCAGTGTATTAAACTGATGTGTCATATTAGGATATTCCTACTTGTCAGAGAAGCCTATTTCATATTTGTTGTGTGAGCTGTTACTATCTTTTGCCACATCTACAGAGAACTGTCTTATCACACTGTATTGACTTGAGCTCCCTCTGACTGCTACCTGGTGCCAGAGATATGTTAAATACTTGAATATTACCATTACATGGAAGATATTGGCATAATTTCTGTAAATATATTAAACAGCTAGAAATGACATGGGAAATTATCTTCTGAGTTTCATCCTCCTCCTTTTAAAATACTCTCCAACTTCCAACCTTAAAAATACACGTTAGAGCACAGGATCACTGATGCTTTTGTATCTTTTGAGGGTGAAAAGGTTTTCTTCACAGTTCTGTGGTTATAATGAAGGTGTATGCCCTTTTGTTGCTCACAAAGATGGTCTTTCTGTATTTGTAAGTCAAAACACTAGAAGTTATATGAACATTCTGAGATGACCATATGTCCTGGAAAATTATGTGTAAAATCAAACCTACATGTGGCTTACAGGTGGAAGGCAGAGAAAGAAGAAGTGATTAGGAGGGCATGAAGTTGAGCCCATGCGTCTCCCAGCATTGGGATGACGAGGGGGTAAACCAAGAACAGGTGAACAGCCAGAGTCCTTTTTGTCAGTAATTGAAATAAAACCCCAATAATCTTTTTCCTGGTTTGTTTTGATTTTCACTAACTAGATTACCAAAGTTATTAAAGGCTAATCAGAGTCCCATTCTTTTCGCATAAATGATCCTCATTTTTGTGTAGTATCTTTTTAAATAGGATTTGTGCTTAAATGAAAAAGCTTTTGGTTTTTCTTAATCTGAATAACAAAAGGAAAAGAGTATACATTCTACAGATCTTTCTGGAACTAAGTTTAAGGTTCAAATTTTTGTAAAACTCTAAATGGTGAGCTAATTTTATAAAAAATTAAAATCCTTAAGATTTGTATTTTTGCTATTTTTTCTTCTTCCTTTGCTTATAAAACACTGCACAGTACACAGTGAGAAAACATACGCATTGATGCAACAGAGAGATACTATCAATTCTTATCCATTTAGTGCAGACAACAGTGGCACAGAAAACAAGACAACCTTTTCTAGCTCCTTAGGTGGATAGTGACACTAACTGAAGTATTCATTATGGTGCAGATGCTCTCTACAAAAGCCTATTTTGCACCTAAATTGCTTGCTGCTACAGCTGGTAAGAACTGCTGGTGTTAGGATTTCTTAGCAAAACAGGAACATTGTTCTATCTTCTCATTTTTAAGTACAGTATTAAGTGAAGGAGAGTTTTGAGATTTTGGAAGAATTATAGCTATGACAATATGATCTGGGGTACAGGTTTTGTGATGCTTACTTTAGAAAATCTGATCTACTTTACTATTTGCAAAACTGTGGAAAGGAAATTATTTTTTCCTATTTATAATTTATGGTTTATGCTCCTTGACTCTCTTAAAAATGGAATTTTATTTTATTTTTTAATACTTTCTTTCAAACTTCCCATAACTTTGGCTATAGATCTCAAAGAAAACAAGCGGTTTTGTCCCCCTACCCGATGGAAATAGTAGCAATTCTGAAAGAGAAAAGGAGCTTCTGATGCCCTTACTTCCCAATCCCAACTTAGAAAAGGAAGGGAATATATATATAGAGAGAGAGATATAAAATAGAGACAGACTAGAGAGTTCAAGAGGGCTTCAGGGTCCTAATGCAGTAGTCACAATGGTATTCACTCCACCTCTCATTAACTTTGGCAAGCTCCACAGAAGCTTAGGGGTCAGTCTATGAAGGCTGGACTTTTTTGCTTTCTTCTATAATTTCATCAGAGAATAGAAAAATCTCTTCTTTTTGCAGGGAGGTACTACCCCATTTGTTGTATAGATGAATGCAACATGTTGCCAGATTTTTAGCTAGATATCTGTTTTGGAAAAGTCTCTCATCCAAAGTGTCTTGGGATTTTTTTGGGACACAAGTGCTTTTTCGTTGTTATAAAACCTCCTTAAATTTATTGTCTATTTCAGTTATGTTAAATGGAGAGGAAGCTGTCAATGCCTGATTTCATATTTTATTTGGATAAAATAACTTCTGTGAAGTCTTGTGAGGAGGGAGAAGAAAAGTGGTACAGGAAATACACTTAATTTTGAGTGAACACCATTTTAACAACTAGCTTGTCTCCAGATACTTTCAATAGCAGATTGTTTTAGGGAGCAGTATTGTGGATTACTTTTGCTGTTGGCCTTCCCATTTAGAGAATCAATTGTCGTGCAACAGCAACCATGTCACTTAGTGTATAATCAACTGGAACTGAGTTTAGGAATTCAGCTGGCAAGTTACCTGTCTAATGGGATCTGGGTTTGTGCAGTCTTTCTTCTTATGGCTGAAGAACCACATCCATTTTTTCTCATGTGGAACAATAATTGGGACTTTGTAGAGATGTATACAAGCCTCAGCTACTTGGAGTACAAACAACATTATTCATTCTGTCTTTTGCATTCACAGGTCAGGTTGTCAATGAACCAAAATGCAAGTAATATGTCTATAATAGACAATAAACCAGGAAGGATATATCCTATAACAGGGTGTTTTATTATATTAGTATTTACTGGTATTTATCACATTAGAAATTATAAGACTATAACTAATCTGATTAGACTTTAATACAGTACAGTGAATCTTACTTAAACTAATAAGTTTTGGGACTGCCCTAGCTCATTTAGCTACAATCTGCTAACTACACTGGAATACATACATGTCCAATATTGTGAAAGGTGATTATCTGTTTGCATATTAAATTGTAGTCATACTGGCTTGTGCTGTTTCTTGTACAGCAGAAGAACTATTGTTTAGTTAGTTTCTGTGCAAAATGTATTTTGAAGTGGGATGCAGTTTGCTAGAAAATATTTTTATCCTAAATGCCTTCTGAAATATTAAGCTAGTTTGTTTTGCAAATATTTTATATGCAGCTTTGAATAAGCTTGATTACTATTAAAAAAGTTGGCTTAATCATATGAAGAGAGTTTAAGTGTACGAATTCTATCAGTCTTTACATTTGAACTGTTTTTCCAGATTTGCACTGTGAATTACTTTAAAGAAGTGATTCTGGAGGAAGCTGTTTTAACTGAAGCTGTTATTTGCATCCAAGCAAATGCCATTTGTGGTGGGTTGACCTTGGCTGACTGCCAGATGCCCACCAAGCTACTCTCTCACTCCCCCTCCTCAACAGGTCAGGGACGGGAAATAAGATGAAAAAGCTCATGGGTTGAGATAAAGACAGAGAGATCGCTTATCAATTACTGTCGTGGGCAAAACCGACTCAAACAGGGGAAAATTAATTTAATTTCTTGCCAATTAAAGGTGAAGTAGGGTGGTGAGAAACAAAGAAAAAATTAGAAATACCTTCCCCTCAGGCCCCCATCCCTTCTTCCCAGGCTCAACTTCACTCCTTGGTTCCCAGCACTTCTACCTCCTCAGCCTGAGCAGTACAGGGAGCTGGGGAGTGGAGGTTGTGGTCAGTCGGTAACACTGTGTCTGTGACGCTCCTTCCTCCTCACACTTTTCCCCTGCTCCAGCATGGGTCCTTCCCATGGGCTGCAGTCCTTCAGAAACAGACTGCTCCTGTGTGGGCTTCTCTCCACCAGCCGCCTCTCCTGTCCAGGAGCCTGATCTGGCATGGGCTTTCCACGGGCTGCAGCTTCCTTCAGGGTACATCCACCTGCTCCAGCTTGGGGTCCTCCATGGGCTGCAGTGTGGATATCTGCTCCACTGTGGCCCTCCATAGGCTGCAGGGGAATCTCTGCTCCAGTGCATGGAGGACCTCCTCCTCCTTCTTCTCCAGCCCTGGTGTCTGCGGGGCTGTTTCTCTCGCATTTTTTTCTCACTGCTGTCTCTCACAGCTGCTGCTCAGTGTTTTTTACCCTTTCTTAAATATATTTTTCCCCGAGGCGCCACCATCGTGGCTGCAGGGCTCAGCCATGCCCTGCAGTGGGTCGGTTGGGGCCGGCTGGAACCGTCTGTGTCCCGCACGGCGCAGCCCCAGCCTCTCCTCACAGAGACCACTGCAGCCCCCACTGCCAGCGCCTGGGCATCTGCGCCCAATACACCATTATAATACCTACTTCTGAAATTAATATGCTTATTACATTAATAAAGGATAGAGGAATATTACCAAACTGACACACTTGGAACAACATATTTAGTAAAAAGGGAAGAGAAATGTAGACTTTCATATCAAATGAGACTTTAAAAGATTTAATTAAAGCAGGAAATCAACTCTCCAGTCAGAAGTGAAAATCAAAGTAGTTGTTCTAACTTACGAAATCTGATATTTATCACAAAACCATCCCATAGTTATCTTCATTGACAGCCTCTTCTGAGTAGAGGCTTAGCAACTAAATATCACATCAAGATGGAAGGTATCAACAAACCTTTGAGAAGCAGCTTACTATTCCTGTTAGTACTAATTAATAACAGATTTAATCTGTCTATATCATAAAAACATTAACAAAATACTTTGTATGCAAGCAAACTCATTTAAAAGTAAAAAGAGGAGTGGAGCAGTAACTGGAATTACAGTAGGTACCATTAAGATCTAAGTGGCATCTAGGTGGTCTCATAGTACTGGTCTCACCAGTACTGGTCTCACCAGTACTATGGAAATTACCGAGTGAGCAGTTTCTCTAAGCTGATATATTAAGGGAATAAGCAAGATGACTGTATTGTGCATAATTTGTATGTTAGTGATGGCTGGTCGATGCATTCCCCACATTAGTTTACTGGCTGTGGATTCTGTACAGCAGCAGAGATCAGTTCAAAGATAATCACATTTCTGCAAGGGCTGATAAAATGGAAATGCATTGCCTTTTGTCAGTCCCAGTGTCACAGCTAAGGAAGACACTACTGTGTGAACTCATACATTGTTAACACCAGGTATTACACTTGGGTACAGCTGTCATAAATGCTATGGCCATGAAAACAGGTTGTCATCAACTACAAAACAAAAAACATTAGGAAACAGGCTTCTTTATCATCAGTGATCTAAGACCATTTCTTAGAATATGTGCAACACTTACTGTGCAAAACTATGATGTCTAAAACAAAACACGTACCATAGTAGCACAAAACACTGCAAAAAGGAAATGCAGCAGTATTTCAGTGGTATACAGTTAACTACTGAGAGAAAAAAGTTGATGTCCACAGACTTTCTGGCCTGAAAATTGATAACATCCTTTTTGAGCATATTGAATGTTTCCTATTTGATACAGGCTATTTCCTTTTAGTCTCAGTCCTGGGAAATCCTCTGAGTCAGTGGGCTGTGGACAGCAATACAGAGCTAGTCATTTGCTGCAGGCGTCATAATTTGTTCTCCATGCTACTCTGTACAATAAGCAATGCATTCTGCAGGCACAAGAACTATCAGTCTGGAAAGCAATCGATTGCTCTGAAATCTTATAAACAGGAATGTCATGTTACCTATGAGGGCTATTTGTTGCCTGAAGAACTCATCTGCCTAGTCTTTTGCTATCTGTAAGTGCAGGAAAACAGCATTAAACTACTTTTCACTCCTGTAGTGTGCATGTGAAATCTATGCGGATAACACGATCCGTACTTGAAACTCTACCATATATTTTAAGGGCACAAATTTTGCTCAGCAAAACCCTGGTGTTGTCTTGAAGAAGTCAGACAGCAAGTTGTTGAAGAATCAGAACCAAAGGGGAAGTATATAGTTTGCATGAATCCTCAGCAAAACTGTTAAGCATTTTGGATTAGAGAGAAGTGTCAGAAACAAGCTATGCTATGCAATTTTTAATTTAGTTTTTGTTTCAAGAGATAATACAAGCGAATACAAATATTTCCTGGTAGACTATGGTTATTTGCTAGGTTTGTGGTGAATACACCAGAAAAAGAAATATTACACTGCTCTGTATTTAACTGACTGATACATTTAAAAAAAGAACGGAAAGAAAACAACAAAAGAAGCCTGATAAATATGCTGATTCTAATTTCCTTCTAAAATAAGCACATAATAAAAAAATGCATTCACAGGAGAAAATTCGTCAAGATTCATTACATATATAAGAAATCATAGCTTTACTAGTAATATGTTTGAATAGACATTTATATTACAAGGCAGGTTAGTTACTACTTTTGAAAAATCTTCGTCAAATTTTGTCTTTAAATTTTATAACCAAACCAAGCTTGATATACTTTATTAAACAGATGATACAGTCTCATTTAAGTTTACTTTAATGCATCCATTTCTTTAAATGACTTTCCAAGACCTTCCATCCTAAAAGTGATATTATCTTGTTTGTTGACTTAAAACCAGCATACTTGCCAGTTCCTTAATGATCGTGAATTTTCCTGTCCTTTGCCCTTCATAACCTTTATTTGTTTCTGGTGGGTGGGCCTTATCTTTAAAAGCAGACAGATGAAAGTTTTGAGGAAGATATAGTCATTCTTCTGGCAAGGACTCACCCTATTTTGTTTGCAAAGTTCATTATGTTCATCCCTGTAGGTCATACTTTGTAGAGAAAACGGAGATACCTCTTTCTCCTTCCTACCCTTGAGCTGGTGATTATTGTATGAAGTGCTCTTTTGGTAGTGGGACATTGATGAGGCACCTCTGCTTCCCTGTACTTCTTTTATCTCAGGGACTAGTTCATCTCGATTTATAGACTGCCTCACTGCATTGACATAAACAGCTGTAGGAAAAAAAAAATCAACAAACAATGAACTGGATCTGTAAAATACTTGTAGACAGAGCCCTAAAACAATCCTTTTATCTATAATTTCTTAAACACAATATATAGACCCCAGTCTTTCATGTGTGATAATGTTTTGATTAGAAGCTTCTCTTCATGTAAATTGCTTGTCACTTCAATTGAGTAAAATTGTTTAAAGTAATCACTGTCCATATCTAGCGTTACGTGACATCTGATTACCATATAAATCTGCTCATAGCTACAACAGCCCATAATCCAGGCTGCGCAAATCACAAAAGAAATTTTGTGGGAACAAAAGGCTTTTACTGATAGAAGTGCTGTAAATTAATTTTAGATAAAAGTCTTCCTTTCCTTTCCTTTCCTTTCCTTTCCTTTCCTTTCCTTTCCTTTCCTTTCCTTTCCTTTCCTTTCCTTTCCTTTCCTTTCCTTTCCTTTCCTTTCCTTTCCTTTCCTTTCCTTTCCTTTCCTTTCCTTTCCTTTCCTTTCCTTTCCTTTCCTTTCCTTTCCTTTCCTTTCCTTTCCGCCTCTTTATGGGATGTATAGTTGCAGTGAAGAGTGAAGTGTCCTACCCTTCTTCCATATTCCTTAAAGTACTCTTTTCCCAGGTCCAGTCTCCCCTTATCAGGTTCTTGTTTTTGTTTCCTGACCCTCCCCAGTTCCTCTTCCCATCTTCTTAAAGAATCCCATGGTTTTCACCTTATTCCATTCTTATTCAGCATCTATTTTAATGGATTTCTGCCCTTCTGTGTTTCCCATTGGTATGCAGGTCTGGGACAGTGACAGCCCAGCTCGATCACAGAAATGTTGCTTCTCACTCAGTTATGACTATAATAGAACGAACTAGTTTTAAATATCTGAATTAAGGTCTTACTGTTAGCTAGTAACTATTCATGCAGGAAAGTAGGAGAGAAAGTGTATTGTGGCCTCTGTGAAAACTTTTGCCTTGATTGTGGTGAGAGACAGGGAGGCATTTTAAAGTGCAAATAAAGAATGACTTTGATAAAACCGAGATTTCCTTCTTAACTTAGCTGCTTTGCTCTGACTCTGCTTTGCAACAGAATTGTTTACTCAGATCTATGCTAAATTTGTTCTGTTTGAGCTTTAATGTCAAAGCACACAGATCTGTGCAAACACAAAATTACAGCACAATATGTCAATAAATGTACCAACATTACTTTTTAGTGAGAATATGCAAACTTCTGTATCAGACCTGTATCGCAGTAAGGCTACTGTTCATAACACTAGCCATCATTAATTTCTTTATTTCTTCATCCCCTGATTTAATACCCTTGTAATATGCAGCCATGTAACAATCTGCTTTCCAAGTAAGTCTCATACTGATTTTGAACAGTTAGATATCATCATAACCCTGGAGGACGACATTCAATAGTGTCATGAAAGCACTTCAGGAAGTGCTTTTTTTTATTATAATAATTTGATCCATTCCGTCTCTTCTCCACTTTCCATTTGACTATTGCTATCCTCTGTCTTATCATTCACTAGGTGTCCTTCTCTAAACCTCTGCACCTCTGTGCCGCAGTTCAACACTTTGTATCTAGTACATACTTTATTGTAGCTGTCAGCTTTTCCCCATTCTTCTGCTTAAGAACTCCTTTGCAACCTTTTTGAAGCCTTGTTTGAAATGCCAGCCATCTGGTTCCCTTACAGTTCAGCTGCAGTTAGTCCCTCCTGTAACAGCTCCCTTCATTTCTGAAGTGTCTCCTGCTCTTGATTAATCTGAATGTTTTTGATTTGCGCTCTTTCTTCAGTTGTAGATTACAGCTTTGCCTCTGTACTTCTATTTGGCCCTCTGTGTAATACCGAAACTATGTCAGTAAATGCTACTGTGAAAGGCTTGGTCTTCAGTTTTCTTCCTAACAGCTTCAATGTTGTCTCCAGAGCCTTTTTTTTTTTTTTTTTAAATCTACATGTGCCATTAATATTCATTCCTCTCCAGTAATTTTTAGATATCTTATCTAGACAACTTACAGGGTTCACCACAGGCAGGTCATTTACTGGCATCACACACTGAACTATTTGCCCACCATTTCATCCTACCTCTAGTCCCTGTAGGAATCCCTTCTTCCAGGGAGAGGATGACTGCAAGAGGATGAAGAGGATCTGTCACTGGGATTACTTTTCCCCTCAATAGCTCACTGCTGTTCTGGTTAATTTCTGGTGTTGCTAGCTCAGAGGTGAGATTGCTACATCCAGGTGATCACTATGGGCTTCCTATAAGAACATGCTCCTCAACAATGATGGAGATGAATGTTCAGAGAGTGCTGTTGATAAACCTCTCTGTCTCCCTGAAATTCTTAAGTTCAAATACTTCATCTCAAGTGTCAAGACTGTCTCTTAGGGCTATGGGCTGCTTATGCAATGCATACCCATCTGGTGCCTGCCCCAAAGCAGGTAATCACATAGATGTATGATGGATGCTAAATGCAGTTCATTGGGAACCTCTGTTCTCTCTTACTGGGGGTCTGCCTGAAGGCATAAATGGCTTAATGTACTTCTGTGTCTGGCTGATTCAATTGACTTCTGTTTATGTGACTAGCCTCTGAGTTTAAAGAAAGAGAATGTTTTTACTGAAATCTCTTTGCCCAGTTCCCGGGCTCTGGAAGTGCTGGAGCATTTCTTACCCAAGGAAGTAAGAAGGTAGGTTCTTTTCCTGCCTTTACATTTCTGGCGGCTTATCAGAGGCGGATCAGTCTGAACTGCTAGCTCTCATGTATCCTCTTTATTTAAAATGTTCTGCTTTCCTTAAAAGCCTTTTTACTCTTGTTAACTCTATTATGGCTGAGGAGACATAAAGCCTGTGGTCAGGAAGACACATGGCTCATACTGTGCAAGACTTCTGAAGGACTATGCAGATATTGGAGTCACCTGGGAATTTCAGGAATATTTCTTATTTTCTCAACTGTTATTTTTATGAAACGGGCCAATATGGCTAGGAGTCAAATGAGCAGTCAACCTCTCCTGGAATCCTTGATATGTTTGCAGTGAAGAATATGCACTTGCTGAACCTTGTAAGAGGACTACCAGATAAGCCAGAATATGAACCACAAAATACTGAAGATCCTTCTGAAGGCAGTCCACGTTTTTGTTCACACACAGAATTCCATGTATTTAGTGAAAAGGGCTAAGATCAGAAAAAGCTTAGGGTGTTCAAATCTATTAGAAGTTCAGTAGCTACATGCTATAGCTGGAAAAACGCTAGGAATGTCCAGTCATAATATTCTAATTCCAGTATCACAATGCAAAAAACCAGCATTGCTTAACCTAGGTATCACTGGCATACTGGGGAAAAAAAGATAAAACTGATGAAAGCCTTGATTGCCAAGGTTCAATTAGTTAATACATATAATATTAAGATTGCATTTGTTATTGCTTATATTGCTTATACTGGCATTGTGTGCAGGTCCTTCAAGAAACCACTCATTATGTTTGTTTGATTTTCTTTCATCCCTTTTAAGGAAGTCTTGTTTGAGGAAGTTGCTAAGATCAGAGTGTAAAGCTGGTGAAGTGCAGACATCTCCATTTAGATAGTTTCCAGAACCTGCTTTAGTAATCAAGGAACCGACTTGCCTCCTTTGGCAGTTTCAGGGCATTGTGTTGATCACATTAAAGTGTCTTTTTCTCTTCAGTGACTGTAGTTAAACTCTGCAGATGTTACAAATAGACATTTTTATTTTTGGAGTCTAGAATTAAGTAAAATTAAACCTAATATAGTAGTCAGTTTGATATATCCTGAGGGCTTGTATGTGAAGAGGTCACCTCAAAAAACATCAGCTGTAAGAAAATTGTTTTCATACATACCAGTGAAAAGATTTGTATATTTCTATATAGTAGGACATCTCTTCAGTTAGAAGCGTTTGGGGCACAGAAGTTTTATCAAGAAATGTTGGTGTATGAAAACCTAGCAAATAATAAAAATGGCAGTTTTGGTGAATTGTGAGAAAGCTTTCCTTTGGAAGTTTTAAAAAGAGAAAAAGTATTGGCTTTAAATTACACTTTTAATTGAAAAGATGATGGTTTTAACTTCATCTGCTTTTCACTGCCTTATTCTGTTTCCTATTTCATTCAATTTCTAATTTTTTCTAATACTGTTTTTCAACATGAAGGAAAAAAAACACCCCTATAAATAAATGATTAACAGAAACAAAAATCTATTTAAGATTTTTATTGAAAAAAGTGAAAATGTTAATAATTGAAAAATATGAACAAATAAGAAGCTGTGAATATTTAAATTATATTTTATCTTTTATGTGATGTTTGTATAATAGTTTCTTTTAAAAACTTTTTTCCCTCTGCCATTCTTTTGATTTTTGGTTCTGTATTCAGTTTTAAAAAATACATAATTGAAGATTTTTAATTTTGACAAATTTGCATATCTTAACCCCATCTTATAATGAATTGCATGTCAGTATAATGGCCTTTTTTTTGTGTGTTTTGGTTATTATTTTCAAAAGAGAATAGCCTGCATTTTCTTGAACATTCCAGAATTCTCAGTTGAAGGCCATGTGAAAAAAAAGCTTTCTATGACTATACAACAAATAATTGTATTTTTCTTCTTCTTTGTAATTTTTAACTAATATTCAGAAGAAAGATATTGCTCCCTGTTGGGGTATTTTGTTTGATGTTGAGACTTCACTAGTGTTGTGTATGAAATTCACAGAATGTGCTGTCAGGATATTTTCTCGTGCTTTTGAAATTCTGATTTCTAGTTTTCTTTCATGTGCTGTGAATTATTAATCTTTTCAGTTTGTTCATGGCTCAATTATCTGTCCTTTGTGTTCTGCCAATGTTTGTTTGCTCAATTCATATTCAAATTCTTCTGAACTGCCCAGCCTGCATTTCAGACCCTGACCCATACTCTCTAGGTCACTTGAATGAATTAATCTGTGTTTACCCATCTTCTTATGCCCCAGGTATAAACTTTAAACCTTAAATTTTACCTTAGCCAAATGTGAGAACTGATAGCATTACTCTCAGTGGTACTTCTTCATCGTCTCCTGGAAGTGCTATTCAGAATCTTACCCCATCCCCTGCACTCCAGTCGTCACCAGGTTCTCATCATCAGTAAATCCCATTACTCTTCATTCCCTCCCACTACAAAGAGGTTTTTGTTGGAAGAGCATCACCAATGGAATGAAATGCAACCTCCCCCTTGACACTAGTAGGCAACTGCTACAGAGTACCCTCCTGGCTCAGATAACTTTGAAATTGTGGGCAATGGAGAAGTAAGGGGAAAGAAGTGTTTCTTAAGAACCTGGAGGGAATGTATCTGGGCGTAAAGGTCATAAAAGGCATGAATTTTAAAAAGTGGAGCAAGTGGAGTATATTATTTTTCATCTTTAGTGGTCTTAGATGTTATTTGTAACAAAAACCCTCAAGCAATTTTGAGAAAACGTTTTAGCTTTTTTAACCACTAATAATTCATGTAGTAGTAAAAAAGTTTTATTCATTTTTTTTACTATTATTGCTACAAAATAAGTTCATTTTGCTGTCCTTTGTCTAAATGAGCCTGAAAATATTCTGAGAAAATGGAAGAGGTCTGCTTTAGTAGCAGAATTCATGGGAGTGTGCATTATTTTGTGGATTCTGATTGCAGTAGTGAAATTTAGAGGATATGTCTTCTAATACTTAAAAAAATGTTTAGACAATTTTTCTGACGTAAAAAAATTGAGTCTGTTTACAGGGACCAGCATCACAAATTACAGAAAATTATTTTCATTACTGTATTTTATTTCTAGAATTTATAACTAAATCTCATTTGATTACTTTCAAGGCTATTGTCCATAAGATATTCTGGTATTGTAGATCAACATGGAATGTCATCTGCAGACCTTGAGACTGTATTGTTTACCTCTGTACTTCTATATTGTACAGGAATGGGTGGCTCAGGTCAAAGGCTTCATTTTATAAAATTCTTTTTAATGCTGCTCAACTTCTTTCTTTTCTCTCCTTCCTCTCCCTCTCCCTCTCTCTTTTGTTTGCCAATGCATTTAAAATAATAACAAGTTTCAAGCACTACAATAATTATTTTTCAGTCTTACCTTTATAGCTTTCTAACTTGTATGACAATTCCATTATTCAAAATGTGAAATATGCAAGTTCCTTCAGGGTAGGAAAATAGTATGCTGGTATTGGGTGTATTTCTAGAAGAAAAAAAATTGACATGAATAGCTATCATTACTTTGATACTGAAAGCAAAGTTGTAGCCTAGGCTCAAACCAGCTTGAGTCATTTAAATGGACTGCTGAGACTTCCCCTGTAACAAAGGGAAAAAGGCACCTCTAGAGGCAATTCAAACTTGAGATGGTCTGAATCATACTTGAGAAAGTCTCATTTTTCTATTTTGGCATCCTAGAATGACCACAGTCCAAACTGAGATATCTTTCTTACAGTTATTTGGCCAAAGACGCAGAATCTCATTCATTGTGGGCACCACCAAATTCTGTTTGCATCCGTTCACGTGGACCTTAGGCAGCTATCTTTCAAGAACAGATTGACCACTGACATTTCAGCACCACAAAAATCCTGCAGGTTATTAAAACCTATTAGCAGCTCCCCAGACATGTGAACTTCATTAAAAACCCCTGATGAGCTGATTTCTTGGGAGTAATTTGAGTGTACTTAATTAACTCAGGATATATTTTCATGACGCAAAGCTTTAGCAGAAATACCAGTCTTAAGGATTCCCATCTGCCAGACATCTCAGTGCTCTTTTCCTTGTTCTTGTTTGTAGACTCTTTTGTATAGCTGGTTTGGGGTGATTTGCAGGGACGAATAGGCAAGAGAGAATTGCTTTTACCCAGTTCTGACCTGCTATGCAGTGTGGGACCCCAGTTATCTCAGGACAGCTGAGATAAGAAAACAGGTTTTTTTAAACCAAGGATGTTGCATAGTACATCCTGTGATTGCAGTGAATTAATTATGAAGAAGAGGAAGAACAGAATTGAGATCACTTTAAATAACTTTTACTAATAAGCTGGTTGTTACAGTGATGGCCCAGGAAATGTAAAACCTCAGTTCTAGGTAATTGTAAAGCTGGTGAAGAATGAACCCTAAAGTCTATAAAGAGCTTGGGATTCTATAAGTCCCAAATGGAACTGATGGAATGACTGAGTTAAAAAAAAAAGAAATCATAATATTTATAACAACAAAAGTTTACAATAGCAATCCAGTTATGTATTTATTTAGAGTGGGATGTGTCATCTGTTTATCAAAAAAGAATACTTTATTATGGGCAAAGAGTAAGCAAAGAGAAAATGTGTCACACCACTAAGTTTTTGTACAGTCTAAACCCTATTTGCCTAAAAAGATGGCACACAAATGGGCCCTTGTTTACTAGAAGGAATCTAAATGTAGTCCTGCATGCTTTGCTGGCAGTGTCATCAGGTGATCATTTCCCATGTTACAAAAGTGCTTTAGTCACTGCAAAGAGCTTTTTGGTATTTTAAATTAACATACTGCGGAAAAGGATAGAAGCCATTCATACACAAAAGCTCTGTAGCTAACATTTTTCTTTTTCAAAGGGCAAACTGAAAAAATTAGGGATATGAAAGCAACTCTACTGAGAAGTTAATGATTTTGAATACAAAATGCATCTGAATTGTAGAAACCGTCTCATATAAATGTCAAGAAAAAAGAGGAAAAAAAATAACAAAGTAGGGATCCAAATCAAAATGGATAAATAAAAATGCAAAAGCCTATTGGAAATAAAGGGCTTGATGGAAGACTGTTGTTAGAAAGTGCAGGGTTACATGGAATTGCCAAAAGTCAAGCTGAATTAAACTTGGGGAGAATAGTAAAAAAAAATAGTAACAAAAATCCTCAGCAAATTAGTAAAAAGCTAGTTAGACAGAACTGAGCTTCGGTACATCCATTTCCACTAACAAAGGTGATGTTGAATAAGGAACCTAAGGAGGAGTGAATTATGGGAATGAGGTCATGGAAATAAAATGTAGATGATCAAGATCAAATAAAAAATTTTAAGCTTCAGTTCAGGCTTCTGTATACCTAAAACATGGACCACAACACTATAAATCAATTTAGGGAAAAATGGAAAGGAAGGGAGAAAACAGAAAATGTGCTAAGAGCCAGCATGAGTTTACAAAGAGCCTATCAGGACAGAGCAACATAATATTGTCAATATTCCAAGCAAACAACATGTTGTAGAATCTTTACTTGAAGAAGTATCGTAGAATAATTTCCAAGTGTCAGTAAGACGGTTGCTAAAATGTTATATGAATTAAGTTTGGCCTAGTTGGAAAGATAAGGATTATAGAGTTTGTAGTTAAGAAATTAACTTTAAAAAAAAAAAAAAGAAAAAAAAAAGTCTGCCATCTGTGTTTAAAAGACACTTATTGGGCTGGAGGAAGATTACTAGGAGGGTTCCTCAGAGGTTGGCACTGCAGCCAATATTAAATGATCTTGGATGAAAAAGGTGGCGTTTTACAAATTTGGAAATGACATGATTTGGCAGTTAGAAGCAAGTCAGATCATACAGAAACAACTAAGTGATTTAAGGGCTGCAGTAACAGAAATAGGATGAAATATAAAAATGTGAAATGTAAGCTTGTGCATAAGGGGCAGGCTTCCAGATCGAATTAAGAAATTCTATGAAGTTGAAGCACATCAGCTGGAGGTAACTGAGGAAGGAAAGACCTGGGTCTGGTAACTGATCAAAACATTAATTTGAGCCACCTACATTCCCCAGTAATTTCTATTCATAGAAGGCTTATCTTTGGCACAGCTATAGATCCAAGGACAGATTCTTATCATCCATTCATCATATCGTTCTTTCCAGTTATTTTCTGTATAATATTTAAATGTGATGACATATGCATTCAGGAAAGGATGGAATTTCACTGCTTTTTTTTGAAAGTTTAAATATTCTCTTAGAATTACAAACCATATAAAAATAAAATTTACTAATTTTTCTCTGCAAATTCCATATGCTATTCCTTATAGGTTTTTATTTTTATACCTTATTTTATAAAAGCTTGAATAACATTATTATTAATATAGTGGTATATTTCAGTGTGATTGGTGACCCTTTGCATAAACTTATTAACTGATTATTTCATGAACCCAGTTGCACTACAGAATTACGTTCAACATTTCCTAGTTGTTTTTCAGATTCTATGCTTATTTTTAGCAATTCATATTATTACAAGGAACAGATAGCAGTGTAAATTTATATTTTCTGTTATTTCTCCTTCACTTAAATATTTAAATATTTCCAATAAATATATAAATATTAAACTGTTTTATTCTGTTCTAAAGTTGGTTATGATAGTCTGCTTCCTGAAAAATAAGAGATTACAAATCTTTTATCTGCTTTTCCAGTATTAACAATGAAAAAAATGTTCATGTTAATTTTTTTTTGAAACTCAGGAAATGATGATGTGTTATTTTGAGGAGCTTTTCATGAAACCAAGAAGATAATAATGTCTGGGACTTAAAGAAAAATCAATACTACTTTAAAAATGACTGTAATAGTATCTTCCACATTCTATTGAATGCTTTTGAGATGCTGTTGATGAACTGATTTTATTTCAGAGTTTATTGTCTTGACAGAATCAATAATCCTACTATTAGTAAATTCAGTAAAACTAAAAGACTCGGATTATTCCCCATACTCCATACACACCCCTAAAATATATAAAATTTTTTATTAAAATTGAATATCTGCTGACTCTTGAATAGATTTGTAGATTTATTTTAACCATTTTCTGCTCTATTGATATTTCTACATGTAATCTCACAATTACATAGGTAAAAAAAGGTAGTTTTGAACCATAAGGAACTACTTCTCCCCCCACTGAACATTTCACAGGAAAGAATTGCAATCAGAAAGGTCTCATGAAAGCTTTTTTTCGAACATTTAATTTATTTTGCTGTCCCGATGGCCATGAACATTTTTAAACTGTAGAAGAGGTGAAATTTGAGCCATGTTTCTTGTAAAAGTCTTGTAAGTGATGTGTGACTTTGCAAAATGAAAGAATTCATCTTGATTTTGTGCCATGTCTTAGTAAGCCAATATATAATTTTGCCTAGCTGAATACTGTCTAAAGGCTTCAAAATAAAAATCCTCTTTTTTCTTTGTAGAGATAAAATGGTCATCCAAGAAAAAAATCTGTTAAACTCCCAAAGTACTTTCCAAGACTTAATTGTTTGGTTGAGCATTTTTGAGATGGAAAATAGGCTTTGAATAAGATGTTTAAGTATTTTCTCTTGTGTCTTTTGCATGCACATCAGACTTGACCAAAGGTTTATCTTTCTCTTCCCTTATTAAGTATAAAGCTTAATAACAATGAAAAGGATTAATTACAGTATCTACTTCCATTAGCTATGGCATTCAATGATTTTTTTCTTTTTCAATGGATTATGATTAATGTGAATCTGGATTTCAATTATTTTTTTCAAAAGCCTATATAAGTCTACTAATTAAGCAGTTAATTTTACATAAAAAATATTGAAATGGCAATTCTGAAGTAATTATTTTGAATGATGAATTTCTCAACTGTTGGAAGTCCATTCAAATATTGTTATGAATACTACGACGAAAAATATTTAGTAGTAATATTTGTTTTGATTTAGTAGCAGTTATTCCTTAGGCATAGATTTACACAACATCAAGTATCAGCATTCATGAATGTTAACTATTCTTACTAAAAATAATTTTCAGTGTTTCCCTTTTTCATTTTTTCAAACTGCTGGTGAACTTTTTTGTTTATAAAAAATGCATGAACTTCATTCAGAAATTCCTTTGCTACTGAGGTATCCAGACTACTGGTTTGCAAAAATTAGCATAGCTTAAAATGACTGTTTTTGCAGGCTGTTCTCAGGAAGACCCCTAAATCTGACACAAAAGAAGGGAAGTGAAAAACTTTTTCTTCTGTAACAGTTTCTTTCCATAAATGCTGACTTTCTTGCACACATTGCTACCTGTGTTGGAACAAAAATTACTCAGATGGATCTATATAGTCACACTCCCTTTATAATATTTTTTCCTTGAAAAATAATATTTGATTTGATATTTCACTTTAATGCAAGTCAGCTATTATTAGAAAATTCAATTAATACAATTATTGGTTTTATTTTTAAAAATGTGAATATGAACCCATTATTTATGAAAAGGCATGCAATTTCTTGCTTCTTTATCACAATTAGTTGTCTACTGTCAAGAACAAACAGTGTTTGTCTTTAATCTCTGATTTTAGTGGAAGTTTGAATTAAAGTGTATTCAGTAAGACAACATAATATGTGTGTGATAAAAAGAGGCAATAAAGGACAGTGTTCTTAACATGAGCTGGAAGATGGGAAATTACGAGTTCCTGATTGTTTGTGGAATTTAGTTTATTGTCTGTCTGTAAAGTTTTGATCTCTTTTGCCATATATTTTAATTTAAGCTTAGTTCTGTAAGTACCATCATTTAGCTTGAATCTGTATGGTGTTTACTCCATAATGATTTATATTAACACTTCTTTCTCCTTCCTTTGGTTTGTTTGTTGTTTTGAGATACTGTTTTTCATATTAAATCTCTTTGGTTTATGTGAATTATGTCTTTCTGCGTTTTGAATTTCTGTTGGAGCTTTTGGTATGGGTGGTATTATAAATTGGAGAACAGTTAATCCATTAACATAAAAGTAAAGAAGTGATGATAATGTAGACTAGAAAACCTATAAACCTTGATTTTCATCCCCTGCTATATATTTAAGGTGGGCATGTACACACTAATGAGACCAAACTCAGAAAAGCTGCTAGAAAGGAAAACTACAAGTCAACAGCTAAAAATGTGCTTTTACCTACCATAGCCATCCTTCAAACTGTATTGCAATAGCACAGCAATATGCACAATCCAAGTGGAACTCAGACTAGAAACATTGGAGCCTGAAGGCAAATTGCCACAGAATCACAGAGTGGCTGAGGTTGGAAGGGACCTCTGGAGGTCATATGACCTAATCCTCCTGCTCAAGCAGGGTCACCCAGAGCAAGTTGCCCAGGACCATGTCCAAACAGCTTTGGAATACCTCCAAGATGGAAACTCCACAACCTCTTCAGGCAACTTGTGCCAGTGTGCGATCACCCTCATAGTAAAAAGTTCTTTCCTGATGTTCAGAGGGAACCTCCTGTGTTTCAATTTGTGCCCATTGCCTCTGGTCCTGTGACCGGGCACCATCAAAAAGAGCCTGGCTCCCTATACTTTACACCCTCCCTTCAGATATTTGTACACATTTATGAGATCCCCTGAGCCTTCTCTTAGGCTAAATAGTCTCAGCTCTCTTCATCTCTCCTTATATGAAAGATGGTCCAGTCACTTAATTACCTTAGTGGCCGTTTGCTGGATTCTCTCCAGTAGCTCCCTCTCTCTTTTGTACTGTGGTGGCCAGAACTTGACCCAGTTCGCCAGCTGTCATCTCAACTGGTGTTGAATAGAGGACAAGGATCACCTCCCTTGACCTGCTGGCAACACTTCTCCTAAAGCAGCCCAGGAGACTGTTGGTAGTCTTTGTACAGGGGCACATCACTGACTCATGTTCAATTTGGTGTCCACCAGGACCCTGAGGTCCTTTTCTGCCAAGCTGCTTTCCAGCTGGTCAGCCCCCAGCATGTCCTGGTGCATGGGGTTATTCCTCCCAGGTGCAGGATTTCGCACTTGCCTTTACTGAACTTCATGAGGTTCCTGTCAACCCATTTCTCCAGCCTATTGAGGTCCCTCTGGATGGCAGCAAAACCATCTGGTGTATCAGCCACTCCTCGCAGTTATGTGTATTCTGCAAACTTGCTGAGGTACCCACTGCCCCATCATAGAATCATAGAATGGTTTAGGTTGGAAGGGACCTTAAAGATTATCTAGTTCCAACCCCCCTGGCACGGGCAGGGGCACCTTTCCTCTAGACCAGGCTGCTCAAAGCCTCATCCAACCTGGCCTTAAACACGGCCAGGGAGGGGGCAGCCAACAACTTCTCTCGGCAACCTGTTCCAGTGTCTCACCACCCTCACAGTCAAGAATTTCTTCCTAATATCTAATCTAAATCTACCCTCTCTCAGTTTAAAACCATTCCCCCTCGTCCTGTCACTACTTGTTCTTGTAAAAAGTCCCTCTCCCGCTTTCCTGTAGGCCCCCTTCAGATACTGGAAGGCTGCTATGACGTCTCCCCGGAGCCTTCTCTTCTCCAGGTTCAGGCTGAATAACCCCTACTCTCTCAGCCGATATTCATAAGAGAGGTGCTCCAGCCCTGTCATCACCTTTGTGGCCCTCCTCTGGACTCACTCCAACAGCTCCATGTCCTTCTTACGTTGGGGACCCCAGAGCTGAACGCAGTACTCTGGGTGGGGTCTCACAAGAGCGGAGTAGAGGAGCAGAATCGCCTCTCTCAACCTGCTGGTCACGCTTCTTTTGATGCAGCCCAGGATACGGTTGGCCTTCTGGGCTGCAAGCGCACATTGCCGGCTCATGTTGAGCTCCTCATCAACCATCACCTCCAAGTCCTTCTCCTCAGGGCTGCTCTCAATCCATTCTCTGCCCAGCCTGTATTTGTGCTTGGGATTGCCCTGACCCACATACAGGACCTTGCACTTGGCCTTGTTGAACTTCATGCGGTTTGCACAGGCCCAGCTCTCAAGCCTGTAAAGGTCCCTCTGGATGGCATTCCAACTCTCCACTCATCAAGAGTCATCCCACCATGTCTCCGTGATGCCAATAAGGTTGTAGCCTTGCAGGTATGTGCACGTCTCTAGTTCCTCTTGTTTGTTCCCCATGCTCTGTGCATTTACATAGAGGCATTTCAGTTGGGCTCCGGACGAAGCTGCCTTGCGGCCTGAAATTCCTATCCATGTCTCTTCTGGCGCTCTCCTGCCGACCTGCCATCCTTCTTCTTAAGTTGGGCCCCTGATGAAACTGACTTACTGGCTGGAATTCCTTTGTGCTGCTCTTCAGGTGCTCTCCTGCTGACCTGTGGTCCTTCTCCACGCTCTGGGCACCTATTACTGGCCCTGACATTGGACTGGCTGAATTGGGATGGACTGAGGTTCCCCTCCCCTGGCAGCTCTAGTTTAAAGCCCTCTTCACCAGCTTCACAAGCCTATGACCCAAGATGGTCTTCCCCTTCTCTGACAGATGGACCCCATCGGCTGCCAGAAGACCAGGTTTCTCAAAATGAATCCCATGGTCTAAGTAGCCAAACCCCTGGCTGTGGCACGAGTCCTGTAGCCATGTGTTGATTTGCCTAATTTGACTATCGCTTTTAGTCCCCTTCCCTTTGATTGGGAGGATCGATGAGAAAACTACCTGGGCCCCAGAGTCCTTTACCACTGCTCCCAGGGCTCTGTAGTCCTCCTTGATATGCCTTGGACTGCTCTTAGCTGTATCACCGGTGCCCACGTGAAACAGCAGCAGTGGGTAATAGTCTGAGGGCTGTACCAGGCTCAGTAGTCTCTCCATGACACCCCTGATGCGGGCCCCCAGTAAGCAGCACACCTTTCTAGAGAGCGTATCAGGTGGGCAGATGGGTGCCTCTGTGCCTCTCAGTAGAGAGTCACCTACCACTATCACCCGTCACTTTTTCTTGGTAGCACTGGTCTTTATATGAGGAGCACACTGGGCTGCCTGGCTGAGCTCAGCGTCTCTCCCGATGCGGCGGGTCTTTCCTCCTCAGACTGCAGAGGACTGAAGCGGTTCTGCAAGGGCACCTCAGACTTCGGGGGAAGTCTCTTCCTCCTGCTAGTCTGTGCTTTTGCATCCTTCCAATCCTCTGCAATTATATCCCCTTTTCCTTCTTTGTGTGCCATCATCCAAATCATAAATGAAGATGTTAAGCACGATTGGATCCAGTATTGATCCCTAGGGTACAGCACTAGTTACTGGCCTCCAATTAGACTTTGTGCCACTGATCCCTACCCTTTGTGACTGGCTGTTCAGCCAGTTTTCAGTCCTCCTCAATTGTCATTGATTATACAGTCCTTTGACAGTGTGGTTCTCCTGTTATTATAATGAAGTCCTTCTGTTTAAGTGTAAAATGTTCTCAGCAAAATAATTGCATTTTACTCTTGCTTTTGTGAGATTTTTTTTTTGACTGTAACTTTCACACGTTTTGGAGCAGGGTATTTGTGTGAGTTCATGAGTTCATATAGTCATGTCGCAGCAGCATGTTTAATTGCAGGGTATTATTAGAAATGCATCCACATACTTAGACAATAAATAACACATACTTGTAACTTATTTAAAATGTATATAAAAATATTTTTGAAATGGTGAATATGGATATTGCACCTTTGAAGAGGAAAGTATCTAGGTCAATCTTCAATCTTTGAACTCCAAAACTAATAACTGTTCGTAACAATTGCAGCTCTACCTCTCCAGTCCATTGCACTCCTGTCTCTCCAAGAAGAAGAAAAAAAAAGGTATCCAATTTCTAGTGCATTAGTAATAGAAAATACTGAGAAGTGTCCTCAAGAAGTGTTGAGTAAAAGAGTTGTCTCTGCAATAAGAAGAGGGGAAAAATTGCATGCCCAAATGTTTATAGCACAGTTCTCTCCTAGAAATATCCAGATAAAATTAAATTGTTATCTTAAAAAGACCTTTATTACAGTGGTCACAGAGAACAGTCTATTGCTGTATTGTTAGCAAGAAAAAAATTAGAATAAAATGAACAGTAGAAAATAAAAAAGATAGTGAAGCTACTATTAAAAGATTTTGAAAGTATTCAATCTGAAAAATCATGAATTCAGTACTTCATGATCCCAAATTTTCATAAAATGTACATCTGCTTCAGCAAAAGATGGGAATTTGATTCTTGTTATGCCATTTTTATATTATTTTTAGCACTGTTTTTTATGCTTTTTTGATAATACATCTAAAAGCACCTAAAATGTAGGTTTCATTTTGCATATGTTGTTAATGGGAAACCAAGCGGTAGTGAATAGTGAGGTGGTATCCAAGCTAACCAAAATAATGTCATCAGTGGCAGCTTGCAGAGTAGTCTGCAAGTATAAGGCCATGACATTCCCAGTATAGCCTACCTTCTCTGGAGTGCTGCACAGCATAAAGTCATGGGGAACACAGGTGACAGAATATTGAGAGGTGGGAAAAAGGACACCTGTCCAAACAGTGTACTTGACAGTTTACCAGCAATGCTCTTTGATCTAGAAGTTTAGAAGATCCCCTAGCCTGTTTCTCACCTATCCTAATGATATAGTTTGACAGAATAGCAAGATCTGCAGGTACTTGGCAAGAAATCCGTTGGACCCTTAGCTGACTCCTCTGCCTCACTCACCAGCTCTCTATAACTTTTCTATTGCCATTCATAATTCAGTCTATACATAATTATTTCTAACCAGCTTAGCTGACCGAAACAAGATTTGTAAAATACACTGACAGAGTAGAATAAAGCACACCATGATCTTCATATAGTTCTTGTCTTTTTGGGGAAAGCAGTTTTAATTTTATTAAATATTTTATTAAATAATTTTATTGTTGGGTATACATCTGAATTCCAGTGCATTTAGAAACAAAGAATGTTCTACTATTTATCTTAGCGTTTTGTAATAATTAATACTGTCTTTAAATACTCAAAATACTACCTTCTAAAAACCTAAATGTGTTCAAGCTTTTAAAGAAAACTCTCTAAAGATCTCTTCCTTTTCTTTTATAAGCATCTGCAACTGTTTCTCTTGTTTTAACCTAGAACCTCTTCTAAATAGGTCAGCTGCAGTGCCAATTACAAGTGATGATAAATTTGGCAATTATCTGACATGTTCAAGGGAAAAAGGAACCATTTTAATTTTTGCATGTGTGATTGCCTACAGGAATATGTTCTTTTAGGGTGCGAAGAACTACACAGGGTTCTCTCTACCTCTTCCTATAGTTTTCTCATGGTATGTTGTCGAGAGTGCTATTTATGACTTTTTCCTCTTTGGAACACAAAGGAAACAACAATCAGTCATCCAGAAAAGTCTCATGTCAATGTTTCTTTGTGCTTGTTTATGAATCTGACTGTATATCTATCTTGTTTCATTAGATTATTCTATTACATAATCAGCTGACCTGGAAGACAGCAGCCAACATGAACAACTTGACTTCCTCCCAGCTGCCTAACCATGACCTTTTTAATATACTGTAGTAAACAAAACTTCTAGTAACTATAGAGCAATCTGGAAAAGCAAAACAAAACACATCCCCCCCCCCCCCCCCCCCAAGGACATAGTTGCTACATTCATCACAGTAACTGAATAATTATTCTCATCCATCTTTCTCATTTTACTCTGTTTGATCTCCATTACAATCCAGACATATTGGTTGTTTTCTGTGTGTGATGTAGGCTGTTTGCCAGGGTCAAGTTTTCTGTTCAGATGCTCTGATGTCACAGTATCACAGCTCGAGTTCTTGAAGCCATATTTTACTGTTTTTCTTAAACTATGTTGTCTTAAAGAAAACTAATTTCTAAAAAGGACTGTCTGTTCATCAGCAGTTAAGTCAGCTCCTGGAAACAGATGAAATCTCAATTTGAAATCCATGAGGTCATGAATTATTACAATATGCGCTATTATTAACAAAATCTTAGGATACAAAACTATTCCATGACTGTTATATTCTCTTTCATTTAAACTAGTTGTCTCACAGATATTTATGGGAGAAAATATATGGTAGTATGTACAAGCATAAAAAAATTCTAGTTAATGTCTGTTTCTGTAAAGGTTATCATCTTCATATCAAGTGACTTCTTTTTATCAAGTTATGTGTATATGTATACACTTATATACATACATGCATACACAAAAATATTTTTCTATAGGTACACACTCATATATACTATGCAATCTCTCTGCTTCTGTGGCTAGACATGGTGGAATTGTCCTCTGCTTGATGGTCGCAGATAACAGTGGCCTCATGTCTTTTCCCTAAGGGAAAAGAAATCAGCAGTATTTGGAGTTTTATATATGCTGCTGTCCTGTAATAGTGCTAGGCAAATAGCATAAAAGTAAATTTTTTTCCAGGACTTTTTGCACAAAACTGTTATCCACTTCCTATAGTTCAACTTTTCCTGAATAATTATTTTTAATCAGAGAAGACAAAGAAAAAACTCTTTGGCTACTTGTTCGGCTCAGTATCCAATAACCTCTGTTTCAACCACAGCTTTACTTAGCAATGCTAATAATATTTTGCACCTTGCCAAGATAGCATTTATCTACATTGGTGGAAAACAAGAAACTGAAAGACCAGTAGGGAACAACTTTGTATGGTGATTCTTGTCAAACCAGTACTATGTACACTGGAAGTGTGTCACTTGCTAGAATGCCAGTCACAAATACCTCAATACATGTCTTTGTGTACTGCCTCCTAAACCATTCTTTCTCTCTCAGAAAGTTAATTTCTGAAATACTTCTGTCTCTTTTCTGAGCTATTTTGCCTGGAATGGAAAATGTTTCCATTTCTGCTTGCTTACTATATAGGTTTCTGCAGACTTTCTTAGATTAAGTTTGATTGTTGCTTTTGATTTCAGGAAGGCTTTAATTCCTGTGCGATGGCCTTACTTTTCAGTCACTCCCAGTTACAGTCATTTAATCATCCATCTCAGTGCAAACAGTCCATCAGGTCTTTGACAACAGAACAATGGCACAAAAAAAAAAAATGGAAATCCATATTATGAAAGAGGTCCTAAATCAACCCTTACTGATTAATTCCTCCTTTATTCACAAAGCCTAACTCATCCTGACTGAATCAATCAAAAAGCTATTACCTTCATACTTGCAAGTGTTACTTTCAAAATCAATAAAAACTGAGTTCATTTTTAAGATGCAATATATTACCAAAATAAAAGTTCCCATTTACTTGGGCTAGAGATTTATCAAAAACTGTTGTAGTTGGAAAAATCCTGTTTGTTGGCCCTGTATATTTTTTAGTGTTTTGCAGTTTTCAACTTTGTCCCTTTTTTTCATTTTCATTTACTTCAATAGCTGGATTACTTTTAGTTTCGTGAATGTATTTTTTCTGTTTCTGTACATGAAAGAGTTTTCTTCATGATCAATGATTTTATAGGAATTCTTTCTGCCCCATATACCATGTTTTCATTCTGTTTTTTAACAAGGCCACAGTAAAAGTGGTACAAATTTTAGGACTGATGGGTAAAGACAGGACCCACTTGGCAAAGCAGAGCAAAAGTGTCTTTGCCAGCAGGCTGACAAACCTGGTGAGGAGAGCTTTAAACTACACCCAGGAGTGGAGGGAAATTACAACCCAGTTACGTGTGGAAGCAGTGGACAACAGTGGAGAGCAAAGGATGCAAGGTGACAAGAGCAAGAGATGGTCCAGGAACCATACAAAAGAAAGCCCTCCTGAAATATACACGAGTGCATGAAGCCTTGGAAACACACAGGAGGAACTAAAGCTCCACATGCAGATCCTGAATTGTGGCATTATTGATGCTGCAATAACTGAGATGTTGTGGGACAGCTTGCATAACTTGCGTACTGTGGTGCATTGATACAGGCTCTTCAAGAAGGTCGGGCAGGAAATAAGTGGAGGAGAGGTCGCCCTTTATGTTAAGCAGCAGCATGAAGTTATGTAGCTCTTGTATACAGCAGACAACAGGCTGTTTGAGAGCTTGTGGTAACCTAGAATTAGAGGAGAGGTCAGTAAGCATGACGTAGTGGTGGCAAATTGTTCCAGATCACCTGATTGGAGTCAGGCAGACAGCAAATTCTCCTTTAAATAACTAGAGAAAGTCTCTGTATCACAGACCTTGGCTCTTAGAGGAGAGTTTAAACTCCCTTCACGCTGATGGAAGGGCAATGCCGCAAAATGCAAGCAAGATTGTCCAGAGGGTGTCAGGGACAGCTTCTTGATACAGGTACCAAATGGACCAGGTAGGGGATGACTTACAGCTGGAACATATATTCAGCTAGAAGAACTTGCTAGGGATATGGCAGTTGGCAGTAGCTTTGGCTGCAGTCACCATGAAATTGTGGACTTCAGCATGCTGAAGGGAGTAAGGAAGAGCAGCAGCAGAGTACAAACCTTGGACTTTAGTTGAACAGACTTTCGTTTATTCAGGAAACTGTTAGGTGGGATCCCATGGGAGGCAGCTCTCAAGGGCAGAGGAGGTCAGGAAAGATAACAGGTTTTTAAGGACAGGATCTTTCTAGCATGAAAACAGTTCATCATGATACTCAGGAAAAGAAGTAGACACATCAGGAGACTGGCTTGGCTAAACTGGGAACTCATGAGAGCTCCAGTGCAGAAAGGCAGCATACCAGGGATGGAAACAGAGAAAGCTTCAAAGGAGAAATTTACCCATACATGTCCTTGGGAGTCTATAGGCTGCAACCAAGTGTGTTGACAAAGTTGGCTAATGTCCTTGCAAGGCTGCTCTCTATCATCTTTGGAACATCATGGAAATTTGGGCAGGTACCAGGTGACTGGAAATAAAGAAAAGCCAAAAAGTCACCCCTAGGAACTAAAGGTTCATCAACTTCACTTTGTTCCCTGGGAAAATCATGACGTTGTCTCACCAGGAGCAGATCACGCCTGACCAACATGGTTTCCTTCTGTGATAAAATGACTGCATTTTCAGACAAAGAGAGATAAGTGTATGTCATTTACCTCAACGTTAGCAAGGTATTCAACACTGACTCCCATAATACTTTTGTATCCAACTTGGGACAATATTATCTGGAATGATTAGGTATCAGAGGAGAACTCATAGCTATTGATCTGAGCTTAAATGGAACAAATATGTCAAAAAAATATTTGAAGTGAATTGAAACAAAAAAAAAAGAAACAAAATATTTAGAAGTTACCCTTACACAAGTCGAAAATTATAAGTTTGCATTTTTTGTTTGCAGAAGTCCTATTTATTTTTTATCCACTGCTGCTAACAAAAAAGACAGCAAAATACACGAACTTCCCGAGGAGAAGCTTTGTATTCTGGCCAGATTTAATGTAAGTTCAGTTTCTTAACTGCTTTATCCTCAACTCACTAGTCACATCCTAAAAAAATCCACAGATCTATGCCAGTAATCATGAAAGATTTGTTTTTTGTTTTCCTATCTTGTCATGGCTGGAACACCTCTCATACACGGAAAGGCTGAAAGAGTTGGGGTTCTTCAGCCTGAAGAAGAGAAGGCTCTGGGGATACCTTATAGCAGCCTTCCAGTACCTGAACGGGGCTTATAAGAAGGACAGGGAGAGACTTTTTACCAACACCTGTAGTGACAGGAGAAGGCATGATTGTTTTAAACTTAAAGAGGGTAGATTTAGATTGGATATAAGTAAGAGATCTTTCACAAGGAGGTGGTCGGACACTGGACCAGGTTGCCAAGAGAAGTTGTGGATGCCTCATTACTGGAAGTGTTCAAGGTCAGGTTGGACAGGGCTTTGAGCAACCTGGTCTAGTGCAAGAAGTCCCATAGCAGGGGGGTTCGACTAAATGATCTTTAAAGGTCCCTTCCAACCCAAAATATTCTGATTCTAAGATTCTATTCTAGCCATTGGTGTTTTCTCCACTGAAAATGTCAGAAGAAATGAAAAATAATTTAATAGCTCAACAGCAATAGAATTTGTTGTAAGCCTTTGACTGATTTGAGGTGAAAAAGGAGATGTCAGTTTTAAAGATGTCTCAGTCTGTCCCTCCAGTGAGTTCGACCTATAATACCACAGTGTATTAGAGCATTTCTCAGATGAGACACTGTACTGCAGATGTCTGTGTCCTAAATTCATGCATACATGTGGCACAGCATATTATATGATCTGACATGAATGACCTATTACGATTTTGTGAAAAAATAAGATGCTATATTCAGTAAAAAATTGTATGTGCCATTTAAACTGCATATTCTGCAACCTTATTATTGCTTTAGCAAGAATACATTTTTCTTATTTACTATTTTTCTTTAAAAGGAAAAAAGCTAAAAATTAAAAATAAGACCCAAGATATTTTGCATTATCTCACTGCTGGATTTTCTTGCAGTGTTTAGAGAAAATTTCTTTTCACAATAATAGGAAAAGCAGATTATTTAGTCCCATGTAAGAGTATATGTGGACAAGCATCCCAGAGGAGAATGTGAGAAGAAGTTTCTCATTGCTGGCCTCATGTCTTCTTTCTGTTGGTCTTAGACAAGGTGTTATAGACTAGTTTCTCCTGTTTCACCAAATACACATAGATAATTACTGTCCTCATAGGACTATGTTGCACTTAAAGTCAGAATACTCTAGACTATGCTGGCCTCATTATATGTTACTATTTAAGAAAGCTATTTTCTGCATTATATTGTGTTAATAATTTATTTTTAGGGTAAAGATAATCAGCTGTTTCAGGGAATGTGTATACATTTTCTCTTTGCCTACTGTGAGCACTTAAGATCTTTAGTCATACAGCTTACAAATGGCCACAAAATGTCCATTTCAAATCAAATGAAATTCTGCTCCCTGGGAAGTAAATGGATCATTTCTGCTGTGCTCTTAGGCCTTTCTGGTTTCAGGAACGGGAAATACATTCAAGCATCCAAAATCAGTTTTCCTGCAGTGCACTATGAAAAGAAAGCACAATTAATATGTTCTACACACTTTGATAAAAAATCTTGGTGACTGTGGTGAGCAATTTCAGTGTGTTTTAAAATGAAAAACCTAAAATAATGGAAACGGTAGGATTTTTAATTTGAATTGATTAAAGGCTGTCACTTCTCATGTGAGGAACTGCGGATGTTTTTGAGAAAGATGACACAAATTTTATCTATCTTGTTACCTCTCAAACAAAATTAAAAAAAGTATAGGATGCTTTAAGAATGTGCTAACTTTCTTGGGTCTCAAGAGGGGAGGAACAGCATAGAACTGACTAATGTTTTCTGCTTCTTGTACATTCATGCAGCCAATAAGATTTTCACAAAAACTCACATCAAAAAGCCTGGGAAACTGAAATTCAGTATCCTTACACCAGTTATAAAAGAAGATGTTTAGAAGCCATTTCATTTAATGACAGTACTAATTCCTTTGTAGGTTGTTAATAGCTTATTTTAACTGGAATTCTGAAATGTACAGCCTTACCAAAGCTTCAGAAATCACTTTGTGCAATTGTGTGGACTTTGTGGCTTCTTCTTATTTATCTTTCTCTGCACAAAAGTGAACAAAAAGCATACAATGAAAGTATAGTTATTACTGTTGCCTTTTCTCCTTAGATGAGAGCTGGATTGTGTTTCTCCTGTCTCTACTCTGATGGAATGTTAGCGGTCTTAAAAGAAATAAGATGTGGTCTAGTACTCAGGACCCACTATCCTTGAACTTCCTGTGGGTTTATCTGGAATGACTGAAAAAGAGAGTATGACAAATGGGTTCTCAATAGGTAAGATTTACTACCTTTTACACAGAAATATTTGAGGAGGGGAAAGAAACAGAGTACAGTTCCCTTGAGGATGCGCATATTCTCAAACCAAATTATCTTAGAGCATATCTACAAGCTATGACTGGTTTTAAGGCTAGAGAACAATCCTGTAATTTCAAACAAGCTCATCACACTTCTTTCCTTCTATTTTCTTTAACAGTACTATGTATTTTTTGTACATATGTATATTAGTATCCATATAAGTATATATACACACATATACTTGCATCACTAACTACCTCATCAAAGCTCTTTTTCCTTATTTTAAATAGCAATGATTTATGTCTCTAACATGTCAAAGCAGTAAACCACAGAAATTATGGCATAATCAACATCATTAATAGACCTGCTTCTACACCCAGCCTTTATCCAGAAGTGTAATCCTATAAAGCTGAAATGTGAAGGCCTTACTTAATTCTCAGTTAATAAAACCTTCAGTAAAATCAGTATGGGTCTGCCCAGTAGAAACTGATAAGAATCTTAAGAATTTTTTGACCTGTACTAGGAGTATTTGCATGATCAGAGCTTTGTGCAAATAGATGCAAAGTTAATTTCCTATTTATTGGCTAGAGAAATGAAGGTATGTATGAAAGAATACTTGTTTGCTTTTTCCTCATAAGATTTTCAATTTCACTTTCATTTTGTATTCTCAGCTGTAATTGTAATTAAAAAGAAAATGCTTTTATTTTTCAGAGTCAATATATTATGTTCAAATATAGATCAATTCCATGAGCAATAACAGCATTATACATGAGCTGCTGTCTTATGCATCCAAATAACTTTATATAGCTTATGGGATATACAAACCATGTAGGGGAGAAACAAACTTGTAACATAGGAACAAGCATACATGATATTGATGACACAGCTCATTGTGGTGTTAAAGGAGGAAGTGACAGAAATATACACCAGATGTTCCTTTGCTCTACAAGGGCACAAATGAATCCCATGTTGCAGTAGTTATTCTGTCACGTAGCTGCACTCCTGAATACAATTGATGAGGAAGACCATGCCTTTTAGGTTTTTGAAACACTTTAGGAAACTGCTGTTCAGGTAAACAAAACTATCCCTTCTACTGAGTGAAAACCATGTCTGATTTTGAAACTCCAGGCAGCTCAGAAGACAGGTTTTTTTACTTAGCTTTGCTCAGCCATCTGTGTATTTTTAACTGAATAGCTCTTTTTCTGCACTGGTGTGGTAGATTTGGAAAGTTACCAGTATCATTATTGCTTTTGTAATTTTTCACATTAGAATTAAAAAAGATGAAAGTGAAGAAGAAAAGGACAGAATTTTGCTTTTTTTTTCATCATGTGAAAAAATGAATAATATTTTTTGTCATGACAGTGCTAAGCATAAAGTAATCCTTTATTGGAGGGGGGTTCAGGGAGTGATCTGCAAGGGGCTTTAAGAGGGGATGTGGTAGCAGAATCTTTATGGGGTACTGGAAAGGAGGTGTAGTGGGTAATGCACAGCCCAAAAGAAAGTATTTGAATCAATAAAAGTATTTTAAGTATTTAAAAGTCCTATTCAGTCCCTCAGAAAGGAGACGGGGAAAGAAAGAAAAAGAAAAAATATTACTGCCTTAAACTATGGGAAAAACAAGCAGGAAATACTTTACAACTCACTTTCCAAAAATGGAAATAACAGTGCTCTTTGATAAATTGAAATATGAACAATTTATACACTTTTTTTTTCTTTCTGAATCTATTTTTTTGTTTAGGAGTCTACAGACTTACCACAAATATTTATGTAGGTTTGAAAACTTTGAAATAATCCCCACTCAAGAAAGAATACTGTTTCTTATTTGTTTTGCACAAGGTCTACCTCCTAGATTTTTTATACCTCTTGTTCTTTTGTCTTTGCCAGTTTCTTGTTTATTATGACTGTTTTATACCTCCTACTACATTTTTTCGGTCAGTATTTTACAATGTGTAGAGGAAAATGAGGGGTAATGGTTTTAAACTGAAAGAGGGTAGATTTAGATTAGGTATTAGGAAGAAATTCATTACTGTGAGGGTGGTGAGACACTGGAACAGGTTGCCCAGAGAAGTTGTGGATGCCCCCTCCCTGGCAGTGTTCAAGGCCAGGTTGGATGGGGCTTTGAGCAACCTGGTCTAGTGGAAGGCGTCCCTGCCCATGGCAAGGGGGTTGGAACTAGATGATCTTTAAGGTCCCTTCCAACCCAAACCATTCTATGATTCTATTCTATGATTCAATGAAGTATAGAAAGTGGTATGATGACATTATACAGTGATAAGCAGGTATGTCACCTGTGTAAGAAGAATGGGGCAAAAATCAGAGCTGCTTTAGACAACAATGTTGTTTTCCTGTTTATGTGTCTGCCTATTGTTGTGGAAATGTTTTAATCTAAGAAAAAAAAAGAGATAGATGGTATTAAATTTATTTTAATTCTCGTGTTCTTTTGAAAGACAGCAGTGTAGCAGAGATTCTCCTAAGAGAAATTAAACAGTCACTTAGGTTTATTTTATTAAGTAGAGGAAAGGCCATCGTGTATGTTTTCCTTCCCATCCCAATGCTATGCTGGTTAACTTTTGTTTTTAAAATACTAGATCCTGCTATGGTTTAGCGATGCTTCCTGAACACAGACTGCTCATTCATTTGCAATCCTGTTGTGTCCTTTAGGAAACATTATTCTAATGACAATAATATAGTAGTTTCTATTATCAGTGTTTTACTATATATAAACCAGATTTGAATTTATGTTAAGAGCCAGCAAAGTCTTGGTCACTCTTTATTTATTTAAAAAAAAGAGTTTTGGCCATAAAATGGCTTTGGTCATTCCTGCAAAGAATAGTGTGTGAGTCTCTTGGCTCTTGTTATAAGCCTGTGCAGAAGAATTATGGAATACACAACAACTAGATGTATTCTTAGATAGTCATATGTTTCTACCAATGAACTGGCAGGAGCAAAAACATGCATTTGGTTTGTGCATAGGGAATTTTAGCCAAAGTAAATGAATCAGAGTTTTAATTCATTTGGGTTCAAATTCATTTAGGCTTGTCATATTGAACAAAAGAAAACCATCAGCTGTAAAGGAGCAGTGAGGCATGATATTAAACAGCTGAACTTGTCAAAATAATCAGCATGTAGTTATGAAGTTGCATTCAGTACATCACTGCTTTACAGTTATTGCTATTGTGTTTGATTTTTACACACTTTAGACAACTTGATGTAGGGTGTTAGGTTTTTTTCTTTTTCTTTTTTTTTTTTCTTTCATTACTTGTACAATCATCATGGAAGGCAACCTTTACTCAGCTTTTGTCCACTAAGCTAGGGTATTGTTAACTGTTTTAAATTTGTCCTGTTTGAATAGTTCCCCTGTTTCCCCAAAGGCACACTGATGGAAAGATGCCCGTTTGTTATTTATCGATAGCTATGGCCAGTAGATAAAGTATTTACAACCGGTTTTTCTGCACTTTGCATTTGCTTGTCATAAAGCCATATTACTCTGCTGAATTTTCCCACCAACTAAAAGAACATGTCTTACATGTGCATGTGCAAGTCAAAATGAAAACTTTATTCTATGCAGATGTATGAAAAAGAATTCAGTTCTAGGTCATTTATTACTATAGTTTTTTTATCTCAGTGCCCTGTTAAAACCTTAACATTAGTTTTCTTTTTAGTACCATACTGAGAATTTCATAAACAGATAACTATTATTAGTAAGTTACTTCATGAATGGTAAACGGCTTCACTACAGTTCCAGCTCATGTATTTTCCTGTCAATGCTGTTTACAGCATGTTGTGCTCTGCCTCATCAGAAGAAAGGACAGCTTACGTACTATTAGTAAGCAACTCATTTATAGATAGGAAGCTGGTAATCTTTGAATATTAATTGGAATCATTCAAAAGGAATGGTTATAAAACAGACACAGAAAGAAGACTCCTTCCTCCGAGTGTTGAATAGTGCATTATTTTTGGACTATATGTTATTTGCATGGAATTGCTGCTTAGAGCCAGGAATCTTTTATCTTTAAGTCCTTGTTTTAAACCCAATCAACAAAATGACATCTAACTTCATGTTTCCTCCAGAGCTTGACAGTCATGAAGGTACAGCCATTTTTAGGCAGATGTTTGAGGTTGATAAAATGCATTAAAGCATGGACCATTAGCTGAACTGTTGTGTAAGTTGTCAAAGATTCAGGTTGTTTAACAAATTGATATCCATGCAGAAACTGAAAGACAGAGAAGGTTTATGGAATGCTGCAGTACTTCTTATTGACTGTCTTTGAGATCAACAAGAAGTGCTACATAGGGCACAGTACGAGCAGAATGACAATGGAGCATATTTCAAAACAAGGTTGTAACTAAATGAAATAGATCATTTATTAAAGTAATACATCCCCTCACTACAAATCCCAAATATGCTGAAGCAGATTTTTTTTCTGCCTAGTCTCATCTATTGCTGTTATATTTAAATTAATTAAAGTGTAACTTAAGCTTTGCAGAGAAACAAGTCCTAAAACTATCATGTGGTGCTTATATGTGTGTGCTGCATGCAGTCTACAGCTACACAGGAAGAACTGCATAAGCCCCCCTAAAAAAATCTGACCTAAAGGTAAATATTACAAATGGAAAACTGAACAGTAATAACTAAATAACTGAATAGAAGAGAAACAAAAGGGAACAGAGGGTCTGGAAAAGTGTAAAAGATGAACAGAAGTGGAAAGGACTCACTGAAAGGTAGACAAAAAGTGTGGCAAGACTCAACAGAAGATCTAAGGGAAAAAAAGGAAATATGAGGTAAATGCTAGCAAATATTTAATGGGGCAAGACAGACAATAAGAAAAAACACTGGGGAAAAAATAGACAATATATGCGAAAGAAAGAAAAGAAAGAAAGAAAGAGAAAAAGAAAGAAAGAAAGAAAAAGAAAGAGAAAGAAAGAGAGAAAGAGAGAAAGAGAGAGAGAAAGAGAGAAAGAGAGAAAGAAAGAAAGAAAGAAAGAAAGAAAGAAAGAAAGAAAGAAAGAAAGAAAGAAAGAAAGAAAGAAAGAAAGAAAGGAAAGAGAAAGAAGAAAGAAAGAAAAAGGAAGGAAGGAAGGAAGGAAGGAAGGGATGAATGGGGTTGAAAAAAGAAACTGTATAAGAGAGGTAGGGAAAAAAAGAAAAGAATAGTTAATGTTACTGTGTGTGCACGTGCCTACAGAGATGAGAAATTTCCTGGTAACATGCAGACTGTACACGTATACATGTACAGGTCACTTTGTGACATCAACTATGACTGTATATGCTTTAAGTGTTTAATGTCCTTGTGTAATTGCCTGATAGAGCTCAAAAATAAATTTGTTCTGCCAAATGTTTTGACAGATCAAGTTCACAGAATCACAGAATCAACCAGGTTGGAAGAGACCTCAGGGATCATCGAGTCCAACCGTTGCCCTGACACCACCCTGTCAACTAGACCATGGCACTAAGTGCCATGTCCAGTCTTTTCTTAAACACATCCAGAGATGGTGACTCCACCACCTCCCTGGGCAGCCCATTCCAATGTCTAATAGCCCTTTCTGTAAAGAAATTCTTCCTAATGTCCAACCTGATCCTCCCCTGGTGAAGCTTGAGGCTATGTCCTCTTGTTCTATCGCTAGTTGCCCGGTAGAAGAGGCAAAGTTATTTTCCCGTCCTGGCATTTTTATATTAGTGATCTTCAAGCATAGTTGATATGTGTATATAAATAAATATTTTCCATAAGAACCTACCTTTGTAAAGAATGGGACTGGTTAAGAGCTTTAAAAAAAAACAAACAAAATTTGCACAGGGGATCAAATGGAAATTATTTCTTTGCAATTGTACATTAGTGAGGTCATTATGGTAGTCATGCTAACTCAGCAATATCAACTCAAAGTTTCTTGTTTATTCCTCTAGGCTTTGGATTGGAGCCCGTGTCTGGTAAATAATATATGTTAGCTCTGGACTTATTCTTGTCTTATCTTTTAATACTGTATAGTTTTTCTTCCTTGTCTTTTTACTACTAGAATACATTATTGTAGATAAGGGGATAGATGTATTACATTGGTTAAACATTCATTAATGCTGACAACATTCATTAAAAACACTTTCAATTTTACTGCTACTTTCAGCAGGAGTAGAATGGGACCCTTTATACTATTGCGATGCAGACTTTGTTTACTGTAATAGAAAAATATTTTTTAAAGGACATATACTTAGCAGGTTGCTTTGTTCTCACTTAGAAGCAAAAGAAACTAATTCTACAGTGTAAATATTAGGAGAAAAGTCCAGGCAGGTTTGGGGGTGGGAACAAAGTTCAGTTCAGGGTTGCAGAACAGTGTTATGCCCTTTCCTTTTTTTCCCCTGCCTTTTCAAATCAGGACTATTCCTACCGGGGGAAATCTGTAAGTTTCACCCAAGCCTGTGTTGCCCTCCTCTCCACATTATTTTCTTTTCCTACATGCTATGCTAAAGCTTCTTTAGGCTGCCTCTAGCTGCCTGCATGCCTCAATATCTTTTCTAAGGGAATTCTTTCTCAGTTAAAAATGATACTCAGACTTTATACCCTTCACATTGCTCCAGTCCATAAAAGTTTATCGGTCACACAATCTAGTTAAAGTCACCTGCTATGTTAGCAGATTTTCCCCTAGCTCCCAGATTTCTCTGAAAAAGGTTTTCACTGATGTCAAAGACAAAACTCCTATTAACCTCAGTCACAGAACACTCCATTTTGAAGAACTGTGTTAATAAGTAATTAAGTGGTTGGGGAAAGTTTCCTATACATTTTTAAAGATTTTTAATGATATTTTCTGGTTGAAAGTAATTTGCTAACTCAAATAGCTCTCACACAAATGGTCGCACTAGACAGCAAATTTCTATAGCAAGCATCTTAAGGAAGCACACAGAGGAACTTTCTGTCTCAAACATCATTCTTCTGGAATTTTTTTTTTACAAATGAAATAACAGCAGAATCAGATGCAGAGTAATGTAGTTGTGAATGCAATTCATAAAAACTGCCTTGGAGTAGATAATATGGAAGCCTATGTTTCAACACATTATTTGTATTAAAAAAAAAGTGAAAACAAACAAAAAACTAAACCTTAAACAAGTTTTAGTATATTTTCCTACAGACTTCAAGATCAGTGACTGAGCATTTCATTGTGTAACTGACAAGGGCTATACACCAGAGGCTATATATCAGGAATTAATTGTCACTTTGCAAGCAAATGAGATAACAGGCTTGCACAAAAATTACACTGTCTTAAAAAAATAAATGATTCCTTGGAAAGCATAAATGAACTGATAATCAGTCAGCTAGACATTAGTCTGAAGAAATAAGCTCCTTGAAACATCTCTGTACACCCAAAGAGAATTTTAATAAGATATTACAAGCTTCAGTAACAGAAAATCAACCACCAAAAGAATGGAATCTGCCAGAGTGATCATCTTAGCCTTAGCCATGTCTAGAGAAAAGCTGTGGGGATTTCTCACAACTTTTCTTATTCCCTTTTTCAAATACATAATTGAAAAGAGAGTAAGTTGCTTAGGTATACCAGAGCAAGACTATTTTCAGGTTTCTGTTCACTGGAGTTTTTACTACTCTCGCATAAAGTCATAAGCATTGCTAATAGTAGATGTGTCAGAAGAAAGGCAGAAATTTGATGGCAGATAAAAGAAAACTTGCTTTGTTTAACATCTGCAGTGTCATCATGTAAACTGGCTTAGAAATCAATGATTGCGTGACTACTGGAACTATTACGGGCTAGATTCAGCCTCACTGAGGCTGAATATAAACCTTTTCCCTGATTTGACAGAAGCTGTAAGAAGACCTTCTATACAGCTAGTTGACTGAAACAATAGCAGCCTTTCCTTCTAACTCAGGATGGTGTCACCTCCCAAAATAAAGGCATATGCTAACACTCATAGAAGAAAATTTTCTTTGCCCATTTTTTTTGTGGAGCTCAGTTTTTCCCAGAAAAAGAAAAGGAAGACTGAAGAAAAGGAGATACAAGGTAATAAGATTGCAATACAGAGAAAGCTAGGGAAGAAGGATTTTGGACCAAGTGTTTCCTGAAACAGATTTGACACTAAATATAGAAAGTCTCTCCTTTGAGTTCTGTTGTGTCCAGGGAAAGAGAGACATGTATATTCTTTGTAAATAAACAGATTTCCATAAGGGCTGTTTGACCCCATACAGCCTCAAAGTCTGGGTAATCAAGTACATCAAAAAGGGCAGTACTGGTGACAACTGTGGGATTCAGTTTCCATGGAGAGAATGCAGGAGCTTGTATGTTGCTGACCCAAAGTGAAGGAGAAAATGGAGGATGGAGAATTGAAGTATGTCCCAGAAAATTTAAAATAAGACTTAAAGTTAGCTGAAGGCCTCACAAAAGGAATTAAAACAAGGTCTGGGTATTTTCCAACAAGAAGGCAATAACACCAGACAAACTCTTGTTCTTCACACAATTTAAAAGGTCATTTCCCCCATCTCTTCTGCTGTATCTTTCTCCGAAAGTTGTCCAAAGGAAACCAGAGTTGCCAGAAGCAAGTATGTGCCAGCTGCTCCCAGTTCGTGGCCTGCTATATTTATTTAAAGTAAGATCAGTGGCATAGGAAATGAATGTGCCAGGCTGTGAATTTGAATGGCTCAGCAACCAGCACACGCTCTTTGATTGTCAATAAGTTAGGAATGGTAATCTCTTGCACAAGAACAAATGAAGTCTGGGGGAGAAGTTATTCCAACAGTCAAATCAAAGCTTGCCTGGGAGCATTCCAGTAGGTAACTTACAGTCAGAAATTAAATCTTTGTTGAGGCTGCAGTTATAAAATTCTAGTCACTTAAGGAGCAGCTAGTCACTCTAGCTGCAACAATGTCAACCAGGAAACCAGGGCTATCTGTAGCAGGGACTTACAGAACTGAGAAATCACTGGGAGAAAAAAATTATAGAGGCAAAGGTCAACATGGGAGACCATTTTAGGATGAGAAATTGAGTCAGAACAAATACTGTTTACAGCAATTTATTATCCTCATAGTCTCAAAAAGAGCTTGGCCAAACCCCCTAACTTTTGAGAAAAAGAGCATTAAATGTTTCAAGTTATACTGATAAAAACCAAAACTGATAAAAAAAAGTTTCCTGTTCCATGAAGCAAATTTTTAGTGTTGGACCTTACCCTGAGAAAACAGACTGAGCTATCTTTGTGACCACCTGAGGAACCTGAATATATGTAAGTCTATGGTACCTGAAGAGATGCATCCCAGAGTCCTGAGAGAACTGGCTGATGTAGTTGCCAAGCCACTCTCCATGATGTTTGAAAAGTCATGGCAGGCAGGTGAAGTCCCTGATGACTGGAAAAAGGAAAATATTGCACCCAATTTTAAAAAGGGTAGAAAGGAGGACCCTGGGAACTACCAGCCGGTAAGCCTCATCTCTGTGCCTGGGAAGATCATGGAACAGATCGTCCTAGAAGCTATGCTAAGGCACATGGAGGACAGAGAGGTGATTCGAGACAGCCAGCACGGCTTCACCAAGGGCAAGTCTTGCCTGATCAAGCTAGTGGCCTTCTGTGATGGAGTGACTACATCAGTGGACAAGGGAAGGGCTACAGATGTCATCTATCTGGACTACTGTAAGGCCTTTGACACTGCTCCCCACAACATCCTTCTCTGTAAATTGATGAGGTATAGATTTGATGCGTTGACTATTCGGTGGCTGAGGAATTGGTTGGATGGTCACATCTGGAGGATAAGGGTCAGTGGCTCAATATCCAGATGGAGATCAGTGACAAGTGGTGTCCCTCAGGGGTCCGCATTGGGACCAGTACTGTTTAATATCTTCATCAATGACATAGACAGTGGGATCGAGTGCACCCTCAGCAAGTTTGCCAAAGACACCAAGCTAAGTGGTGCGGTTGACATACCTGAGGGACAGGATGCCATCCAGAGGGACCTGGACAAGCTTGAGAAGTGGGCCCGTGTGAACATCATTAGGTTCAACAAGGCCAAGTGCAAAGTCCTGCACGTGGATCAGGGCAGTCCCTGATATCAATACATACCGGGGAATGAAGGGATTGAGAGCAGCCCTGCGGAAAAAGACTTGGGGGTACCAGGGGATGAAAAGCTGGACATGAGCTGGCAATGTGCGCTCGCAGCCTGGAAAGCCAGTCGTATCCTGGGCTGCATAAAAAGAAGTGTGGCCAGAAGGTCAAGGGAGGTGATTCTGCCCTCTACTCCACTCTTGTGAGACCCCCACCTGGAGTACTGCATTCAGCTCTGGAGTCCTCAGTACAGGAAAGACATGGATCTGTTGGAGCGAGTCCAGAGGAGGGCCACAAAAACGATCAGAGGGCTGGAACACCTCTCCTGTAAAGAAAGGCTGAGAGAGTTGGGGTTGTTCAGTCTGGAGAAGAGAAGGCTCCAGGGAGCCCTTATTACAGCCTTTCAGTACTTAAAGGGGGCCTATAAGAAAGATGGGGACAAAGTTTTTAGCAGGGCCTATTGCAATAGAACAAGGGTTAATGGTTTTAAACTAAAAGAGGATAGATTTAGACTAGATATAAGGAAGAAATTTTTAACAATGAGGGTGGTGAAACACTGGAACAGGTTGCCCAGAGAGGTCATAGGTGCCCCATCCCTGGAAACATTCAAGGTCAGGTTGGATGGGGCTCTGAGCAACCTGATCTAGTTGATGTCCCTGCTCACTGCCAGGTGGTTGGACTAGATGACCTTTAAAGGTCCCTTCCAACCCCAACTATTCTATGATTCTGTCTTGTCTACATACAGGTTCTTGATATATGATCATCACTCTAAGTTGCGTAACCTACTGATGACTCATAGAAAAAGAGGCAGGAGAAAAGAATCCTGAATTGGGAGACCTTAATTTCTCATATAACCTGATACTAATGTGGGCTTACTAGCTATAGACAGCTGACTCAACTTGGATATGCAGCTTAAGATAAGCAAAAAAAATATCAAGAGTGCTGTAAACTTTTTGTTGCACACTGAACAAGCAAGGAAGCAGTGTTCAGTGAAGAAGATGGAACCTAATGCCCAAGAATGTTATAGATACAGCTGTAAGTCCAATGTGGAAGAGGGGGCTTCTGAAGCCCTTCCTTTGTTCCAGACTGTAATAAGGAAAAGCAACGCATTTAATTTGTGAAATAAAGGAAGTAGGCATTAATCAAAATAATAAGCAGTTCAGTGAACTGAAAATTCAGCAATTCAGTTGATATTTTAAAGAGAATTCCACAAGAAACAGGATCATTGCAAATACAAGTTTTACTCAGTTAACTGAGCTTAATGACAGTTTCTTTCATACTGTAAAAAACCCCCGAAATCAAAACCCAAATAAACAAAAAAAAAAAAAAGAAGGGAAGTCAAAAGGGCAATCTTGGTGCTCAAAGAATAAGTTTCAGAGCTCTTCTTTTGATCAGAAAGGTTAAGGAGCAATGAAGGTAATTTTCCTTTTGAATATGTAAAATATTGCTGTCACTGGTTCAAATATATGTAATTTTAACATTTATTCTGAAAAAAGAAGGGATTGAGGCATCACAAATGATACCACTCATTTGTATTCAACATAAAGAATGACCGAAGTACAGGGCAACGATCACTTCCCTAGTCCTGCTGGCCACACTATTCCTGATACACACCAAGATGCTGTTGGCCTTCTTGGCCACCTGGGCACACTGCTGTCTCATGTTCATCTGGCTGTCCACCAATACCCCCAGGTCCTTTTCCACCAGGCCGCTTTCCAATCACTCTTCCCCCAGCCTGTAGCGCTGTGTGGGATTGTTGTGGCCAAAGTGTAGGACTCAGCACTTGGCCTTGTTGAACTTCATGCCATTGGTCTCAGCCTGTCTATCTAACCTGTCCAAGATGCCTCTGCAGAGCCTTCCTACCCTCAGGCAGAACAAGACTCCCACCCAACTTGGTGTCGTCCACGAATTTACTGAGGGTACACTCGATACCCTCATCCAGATCATTGATAAAGATATTAAACAGGACTGGGCCCAGTACTGAGCCCTGGGGGACACCACTAGTGACCAGACGCCAACTGGATGTGGTACCATTCACTGCCACTCTCTGGGCCTGGCCATCCAGCCAGTTCTTAACTCAGCAAAGAGTGCACCTGTCTGAGCTGTGGGCTGCCAGCTTATCCAGGAGGGTGCTGTGGGAGACAGTATCAAAGGCTTTGCTGAAGTCCAAGTATACTACATCCGCAACCTTTCCCTCATCTACTAGGTGGGTCACCTGGTCATAAAAAGAGATCAGGTTGGTCAGGCAGGACCTGCCTTTCCTAAACCCATGCTGACTAGGCCTGATCTTCTGGTTGTCCCGTTTATGCTGTGTAATCGGGCTCAAGATGATCTGTTCCATGACCTTGCCAGGCACCAAGGTCAGGCTGGCAGGCCTGTAGTTCCCGGGGTCATCCTTCCGGCCCTTCCTGTGGATGAGCGTCACATTCGCCAGCCTCCAGTCATCTGGAACCTCCCAGGTTAGTCAGGACTGATAATAAATAATGGAGAGTGGCTTAGCAAGCTCTTCTGCCAGCTCCCTCAGTACCCTTGGGTGAATACCGTCTGGTCCCATAGGCTTATGAGCATCCAAGTGGCACAGCAGGTCACTAACTACTTCCTCCTGAATTATAGGGGGTCTATTCTCCTCCCTGTCCCTGTCTACCAGCTCAGGGGGGCAGTTGCCCTGAGGATAACTGGTCTTACTGTGAAAGACTGAGGCAAAGAAGGTATTAAGCACCTCAGCCTTTTCCTCATCCCTGGTCACAATGTCCCCCCCACAACATTGTGTTCCCCTGCAACACTGCAGGTTTCTACATGTACCCACATATACTCAGTTAAATAGCTTTGTCAGCTACAATGGGCAGGATTTGGTTACCTGAAAATACATGTCTAGTGATGTTTCAAATGACCTCTTTAAGTGGTATCTGCATGGAGCTCAGACACCTTGCAAATACAGAACCTAGAGGAGATTCTTGTCTTTCTGTAGGGGCAGCTGGAGCCTGGATAACCTATAGCACCTGAGAAGGCAGTAGACACTTAAGTTCAGACTTCGAATTAAGGGTGAGTTGAGCTCTATGTCCCTAGAGTTCAATTCATTTTACTGCATATAGGTATCTTGTGCCATCTGAAATGGCAGAAAGTAACTGCCACAACAGAAGTTCATGGGCAGGTCACATATCCCATAGCATGTCTGCCAGACCTGGGTAGATGTTTTGAATACCCTAGGGCACCCTTGGATATACTACAGTGTCTAAAAAACTCATATGCTTTTTCAGTAACTTTCATTGTAACAGTGTACAGTGCAAAAATTAGGAGTAAATAAATATATAATAACATAAATTATTACAGTTTGACTTTTTTCAAAAGCTAAGGTAAACATAGCCTTTATGTTAAACTTCTATTTTCTCCAACATATTCTTAAACATATTCTTAATTCTATTATCTCAATAATGCTGAGCATCACTACCTAATCTAAATACACACCCAGCAGCCTTTTGGAATGGATAAAACAATATTTAGGTCATTTTATTGGTATCAGTAGAAAGACGTCTCTTTAAATTTAAAACCAAAAAGGAGTCTCCAAGTTCTTTGTAGACTGTCTTTCTGCTTTTATATGATCAAATACTGAATTATAAAAAAACATACTAAACTCTAATTGTTAGTGCAATTTATAGATAAATCTATCCCTAACATAAAAAAGTACAGTTTCGGACCCAAAGTCAAAATACTGCAATTGTTTATTCTAATTCCATTTTGCAGCTGAAAGTGAGGTACAGAGCTAGCAATTAAAAGACTCAAATATACATAACCAAAAATAAAATTGACTAGTTAGTTTGTTTTCATTGGCATAAATAAGTAAATCACAAATTTCATTAATACTGAAAAAATGAATAAGGCTTCTGAAATTAAGTTTTAATAATCTAAAGTGCTTATTATACTGCTTCTTTTTTTATGTTACATTTTATAAAATCTAATAATGAAGGTTTTTTTAATGGATGTTTGGGGAAACAGATTAACTTAATCCTGTTTTGCTGTTTTTAAATAAATATGCAAAGTACACCTAAAGCTAGATGCTTGAAGTTATAAAATTTACAACTAAAGGCTGCCTTTTTAAAATCCTCCAAATAAAAATGTGCTGTCATGTTAATTTATACCTGTCACATAGAAGAATTTTGTCTTAACTTACCCAGGCTTCCCAGCTGTAGAAGATTAATGGCTGCCTCATGTAGTGGGTACAACATAATCCCCAAATATAAATAGTTAAAACCCCACTTCTGTATGTTCCAAATCACACTGCAAATAATTAGAGTAAAACTAGTAGAAATAACAGATTTACTTAATGGAATAAAAGTACATAATTTTTGTAGTGACTTTAAGTCAGTCTTGTCTAGGTTATGACTACTGAATTTCCTATAGTGAATATTTCTGCATCACAAATACATTATGAATGTGCTAAAAGAATGCTCAGTCTATGTGTGAATAGTATTACTGACCTTGCTTTTAAGGCTATGTCTAAATAGTGGTAGTTCGACAGTGTGTCAGTTTCATACAAGAGTATGTTCTGGGACTGTAACCTGAATATAAGTTTTTCACCTTGCCTCACAAACCCTGATTCGATGACAGTACTTGGTAATGAAAGAGCTTAATTGTGTCCCCAAATCTTTTGGTCTAGATCACGGAATCACAGAATCACAGAATCGTTTTGGTTGGAAAGGACCTTTAAGATCATCGAGTCCAACCATTAACCCAACACTACCAAGTCAACCACTAAACAATACCCCTAAGCACCACATCTACTCGTCTTTTAAATACCTCCAGGGATGGTGACACCACCACTTCCCTGGGCAGCCTATTGCACAGCTTGATAACCCTTTCCATGAAGAAATTTTTCCTAATATTCAATCTAAATGTCTCTAGGTGACGGGGAGGGGAGAAGAGAAGTGTGAGGGGAAATCAGGGTATGCCATGGACCATGGAATTCACGTCCTTTGCAATTCAAATACTCAGACAGTGAAGAGTCAATTCTGCTGCTCGCACACAGGCTTCTGAAATGACTTAGGATATCTCAGACATCTGCATGTGGCTGGCAGAAACGACATGGGACCTACAGGTATCATACAGCAGCAACAGCTGGAGGCCATGCAGGATAGACTTTGCCCTCTGAGATGACACTAAATCAATGCTTGCGGTCAAGTGAATTGAGCCCCTTGTCAGCACACCAATAGTATCTAGAGAACCAGCTGATCAATGTCTGGTTTTACAGTGACTCAGATAGCTCTGTAGACTCTATTGATTGTATTTATTGGATCTTCATTGACTGTAATGATAGTTTAGATTCCTAGCTTAGAGATAAATACATTCCTGTGACATGCATTTTTAGCTACATCTGGATTCTTGCATAAGTGAATTTCCTTATGTGGATGATGGCGTGAAGATGAACATTTCTCTGGGCAGGGAAGGTGTTGGCTTCTCATGTCAGTCTCCATCTTTTGCTCCATGCTGTAGCACAAGCAGGGCTTCTTTTTAAAACAGAGGTTTAGAGATTCTCAGTGGCACCCAAAAGCTTTCAGATTATGTTGAGCATCTTGAAAAGTTCTCATTTCTGACCTGGGAATGTGAACGGTTCTGTGGCAAGGAACTGGGAGATGCAGGCTAAATATTTCCTCTCATCTCCTCCTTCCTCTCGCTTTGCCTAGGAAACAAACAGAAAATTGTTGTGTATTAGTTTGCAGCTAAGGTTTTTTGGTTTGGGGCCTTTTTTGGTTTGTTTGGTTTTTTTTAAATGACGTAGTGACCTAAGCAATAACATATCCAACCACCACCCCCAAACAGAATCAAAGCATTAAATTCATCTTCAGAAGCTGCAAAAAGGTGAGTTATTAGGCCATTAGCCTTAAAATACATGCGCTTATGTATTACTGCTACAAGTAATCTGTGAGTGAAAATGAATTGCGGTCTTTTCACTAGCTAAGTTTGTTTTATTAATTGCTAACAGGAAGAAAAATACAAAACTATGCCCTGATGTGTCTTGTTTTCAGTAATATTAAATAAAAAAATAATTTGAGCCAGTGTCTCACTTTTATGTTGCATAATTATTGCAAAAAAAAATATAGATATGCACATATTCTTAGGAAGCAGGCTATACCAGTAGAACAGGTGACTATGCCTTCGCAAGCGGTACCCCTGGAAAATGTTTAGCGGTCTTAGATTACAATAAGTACAGGCACGTTTAATGCCATCCTTGAAAGAATAAACAAAAGTGTGTACAGTAGAGACAGGAAACAACCTTTTTCATTTAAATGTGTTATTAATTACACCAATACTACAATGCAGAGCTGAAGTCAACATTTGAAAGGGGTGTGGAAAAGTACAGAAGAATATAGAGAAGTTCTCATGTTTAGAAAAGATAACCCTCGGTTAGAACCTGCTATTTAAACATATTGAGCCTGTTATTTAAAGCAAGCAAATATGATGATGATTTGGGAATTCTTTTCCTGATTTATAATAATTTCCAGAAGGAAAATGTGGAAATTCAGCTTTAGGCTAGAATTTATGAAAAATAATGATGAGAGAAACGAGACAGACAGGTTTCAGGGGAAAATAATGTTTACTGGTAAAGGTAGTTGACCAATGCAATAAAGTGAAGATTAATTCTTCATCCTATGAGGTCAGGAAGTCATGAGTAAATGCCTTTCTGCATTGTATTCTTCAGTCACACCAAATTTAATGGATCTATTCCAAGCTCAAGTGATTGAATCTTAAAAGCTTTGTGAAATCAAGTTTTTAACTACAAACCTATGCATTATTATAACTATTGTTTGCCAAAACTGCAGAAATGACAGTGTGAAATAACTTCTCTGGAGATATGCACTATCTTGGTTTTACTGGAGTTTCCCTTCCTTGCACTTTAGTTCTCTTAGCAGTGTTGGCTTACTATCCAAGAAACGTCATTGCCCTATTGTTTCATTCAGATTTCTTAACTTTTAAGTGGTATAGATAATTTTGAGGTCAGTTATCCTTGAGTTGGAGCTCTTCTGTATAGCTTTCTACATTCAGTGCAGGAACCAAAAATGTAAGATGTGAAAGGTTACTTTAAAAACCCAGGCAGAGGGGATCACTAAGAGAGCTATCTGAGCTCTAAGTCAATGTTTTTTTTTTCCCAAAATCTTTTTACAACCCTTTTCTTGTTTTGAAAACTGCTAATCATACTTAATATAATAAATAAATCACTTCCCCTCCGCCCCCCCAAAAAAGCAGATCACAGCACTTTAGAAAATGAAGTTATCATCGGCAGTACCTCTGAAAATTTTTTAGCAATTCTTTTTCTGGCAATTTTGAAGTTCGGTGATTGTTTTGCCTATAATTACCATAATATGTACATTTTTCAAGATCTGTCTTTTCCACTTTCTCTTTCAAGTAATCTTTTTTAAACTAATTAGGGTTTGTTACCCCCCACCCCGTTAGCTCGTGGCTACTTCATTTTGTAATGGTTCACCTATTTTCTTTACATATTGCCATGAAAAAATGTACTTCTCTCAAATATCACTATTGGCAAATCCCATCCTCCTAACATTCACTTCTCTCTGGCATTACAATTTTGTCACATATTCACAGTTTCTCTTCTGTGTAATACATGAGCTCGTGCTTAAAACTCAGGTAGGTCAGCCAGAATTAGTGTCTTTCAAAACTACTGGCCCCTCAACTTCTCCTTGCAAGTCTGCAAAATGCACAAGAATTCCAACTTGAAAATTGTTGAGAAAATAGAAGCTGAAAAAAGTAACAAGAATACACTGATAAAAATACTTAAGCTTGCAAAAATAAAGTAGGTGAAACTCTGTTTGCCCCATGAGGCACTGAAGACATATGAAACCATAAATCTTAGAAACAGTTATGGAAAATCCTAGGAGCAGACAACTTTACAAGACACCACCTGTGTATCCAGCAAGCATGAAAGATTCAATTTGATCAGATCAAAAAACATGAGGGTGACACATGGGGGATGCCCTTGGGAGTTCACTCTATTCGGCTACAAGGGAAGAGGATTTTCATTAAAATTAACATTTCCACAGCTAACTGCACACTACAACAAAAGTAGTAACTGAGCTCTGATACATAACTAGAAGTTTCATTTTGCTAAACTTGTCACATGGAACCAATTAATTTTTCTAAAGGTTCTCCTACTTTTTGAAAAAAATAAGAACAGAAGTAAATAAAAGAGAGGAAAACTCCAGGTTTATGGCATCTGTCACCTTTTGAAAGAAGTAAAGTCACATTTGTAAAGTCTTTTTGGTAATTTCTCATTCATCCAGTATATCAACTGATTGTTTTTAATATAACTGAAATGTAAAGACCTTTGTAACCATAGATTATTTTTCTTTTTTCCTTGAACATGCTATTTTTTTCTATTTTGTTTTTTCAAAATGAAACAATTATCTGGGAAAAGAAAGAAAATAATTCTTGAGGAAATATTCCTTTTTTCTGTCACAGCTATCAAGTTACTTTCCATATACAAAGATGAAGAGCAGTTTCATGTCCCTTCTTGTGTCATGCATAAAAGACAAAATCTTCCAAATTTTCATTGCTTAATCAAATTTAGCTTACAGTTAACTAGCTAAAACAGAACCCCAGAAGAGTAGAATCTATAGTACTGATAGGTTAAATTCTCTAGGCAATTGATATTCATAGACCTAGGACATTTATCAGCATCTAAAATCCTACCTTTTTTTCCCTCTTCTTTATTGTTTTGGTCACATTTGACTTTACCTAATTTTTTAATGTGGTTTTATTGATCCAGAGTTTTGAGTTTCCTCTGGGCATCATAGAGTGAATGCATACCCAAAGAGTCAAACTAAAAGGAACACACCACTTTCCTTTGCTATTACTACATATATTTTATGCATTCTTGCTGTCCTAACTATGTATGTAGTTAGCTTAATCAGGTGGTTTCAGCCTACACTACATAAACACAATGAGAGGGATCATAAATTATTAAAATCAATGCATCTCAATACTCTATACAAGCAATAAATTTTTGTTCATTTTTTATTAAAAGTATGAAATTACTGGAAAAGAGTTAAATTTCTTGTGTTGTACACTAGATTTAATGGAAATAATCTTGTTGATTTCACTAAGATCTAGACCAAGGCCATTGGGAATACATGAACATGAGTACTGTTTGTATAATACGTATTCTGAACCTAATAGAAAGTTTTATTGTGTATTATACCATCTGTCAGCTCTTATTTATCCATGCAAGTATTACAAGGAAATTATTCCCTTCCATGTTATAACTCTGGGGAATTTCTAGTTGTAAAATAAGTAGGACTTTTTTTTAAGTAAATCGAAACAGAATATCATAGTGCTTTATTTTAAATTACAGTGATTTAATAAACATCCCTTGGTGATCCAGTACAAAATACATATCTGGAAGTTTCCCTTCTCATTCACTGTGATGCCATATAAAACCAAAAGTAAGCACAGTAATTGTTTTTGACTGATGTACTTTCATTTTTTGTATCTTATCTGATAGGGTGAATTGTGGCATACAGATCAAGCACTCCTTGGAGGAGGTTTCAGCTTTATTATGGCATACAGATGAACCATATCATAAAACAATATGTCTATCCTGGGTCAGACCAAAAGGTCTACGAAGTCCCATATCCCATCTCTAATATTAGCTAAAACAAATGCCTACAAAGAGCAAGAAAAAGGAAAATACATTTCCTTAACACACATTCAACAGTAGTGTTGTTTTTACATATTCAATAACCATTAGATTACATTAACTGGTCACGTTTTCCCTCTAAATCTGTGTAACTTTTAGCATTCACAGCACTGTATATCAGGTAGCTCTACAGTTCTATGCTTCATTCCACAAAGTGCCCCTTTGCTTGTTATGAAACTGGCTCCAGCTAATTTCATTTCATGTTCCTGATTCTTGCTTTGGAAGAGATGATAAATAGTCAGTTTCAAGCCACCATGTCTATGCCAGTCATTTTTTAAATCTCTCTTGTATCACCTCCCCTGAAAGTATCTCTGGCAGTTTGCGTGTAAGGGTGTGCATGAATGGCGCCTCTTTGAAGGAGGGGCATTCCACTGGCTGACTGGGGGACTTCGAATACACATAAGCCAGAAACCGGGCACTGTTCTGTGACCATCTGCACAAGTCAAGGGCATTCATCCTACCTGACCATCAAGGCAGAATGGTGGGCACTCATCTGAGAGCAAAGGCTGCAGCTCCGGCTGGGGGGTCTGCACCATCGACCACAGCAGTGGCCGATACCTCCACCCAGACGGAGCTGCTGAAGGGAGGGGCTACAGTGCAGATGTCAGGCTACAGGAAGTGCCTAGACCTTTCTCCTGGGGCAGGGAAAAGTGGCAGACCTGCCTGCAAAAGATGTGCCCAGGAGGAGGACCTGCTGCAGCAGGTAGCTGAGCTGCAGGAGGTGGTGAGAAGGCTACGTAGCATCAAGGAGGCTGAGAAGCAGATAGCTGTGTCCAAGCACAGTCTGCAGTCAACCCACAGCCCATAGCCAAGCAGCCAAAAACTCCCCAGTGGCACACACAGAAGGAAGGGGGACCAATAATGCAGAAGGATGGACAGTTGCAACTCAAAGGACCAGCAGGAGGAAGAGACTTCCCCCGAAGCTGAGGTGCCCTTGCAGAACCGCTTCACTGCATGCAGACTGAAGAGGAAAGACCCGTCACATCAGGAGAGATGCTGGAGCTGAGTAAAGCAGCCCAATGTGCTCCCTGTGTAACAACCAGCACAACTAAGAAAAACAACGGGTGATAGTAGTAGGTGACTCTTTTCTGAGAGGTATGGAGGCACCCATTGGCTGACCCAACGCACTCTCTAAAGAGATGTGCTGCTTACTAGGGGCTCGCATCAGGGATCTACCAAGCCTCTTACAGTCCACTGATTTTTATCCTCTGCTGTTGTTTCATGTGGGCACCAGTGATGCAGCCAGGAGCAGACTGAGACATATCAAGAAGGATTACAGAGCCCTGGGAGCAGCAGTAAGGGACTCTGGAGCACAGGTAGTTTTTTCATCAATCCTCCTGGTCAAAAGGAAGGGGTTTGAATGGGCTTCACAGATCTTGGCCCTAATCAACAAATCTCCCAAGACTTCAGATCTGCTTAGAAGATTTGTGCCTCTATCCCCTCTACAGAACCTTTTCTCTTTCATGCAGACATGAGGTTTGTCAGCATTGTCTGGCTCTGATGTATCCCCTGACAAGTTGTTTGACCTCACCAGCAATCAGGGCACTCAACCTATTCTGTAGTTGCAGATTTGCAGGTGGAACAGGAACCTTCCTTCTGTTGCCAGAATCATAAGCTTCTAGCCTTCCTTGTCTTGACAGCTACCTTCCACCACCTGTGTGACCAAGGTCTCCAGCTGTCTGCCTTTCCTTCCCTCCTTCCTTCTTTGCTTGCTTGCTTGCTTAATTTGAATTTGTGTGGCTCAGGGTCTTGCCTCTGCAGACATTCTGCAAGGAGTGTGTAAATCTTCTCTTCAGTTTTCTTCATGGTTTGTGGCCTGCTCATCTCCACTTCAGCACCTTCATCGGACAGCTTAGCATCTCAACTGGAGTGCAGCTCTCATTCAGAGAGGATGCTGCTGCCCCTCAGCCCCAGGAAGAAGCCTCAGGCCCACTGTACATCAGAGACCAGGGCAGATGCCACCTCCCACTGGAGCTCCAACTGGGCTGAGGCCCGTGCCATGCCCCAGGCACTATCCCCAGTGGGTGCTGGTGCTGCCTGGGGAAGACATGCACAGTGAGGGTGAGCGATGGTAGCTCAAACTCTGCCAATAGACGAACCCACCAGGCACAGCCACCATTATTATTCCATTGCTGCTGATTTCCTTAAAAGCCTTTGGTGAGGGATTTGGTCAACAGCTTTAGGGAAACCATCTTTATCTACGTGCTCTTTGAAGAGACCTCTATCGAGTTGGGGAGATGAGACTTCCATTAAAAAAGCCAAATTGACTCATAGAATCACAGAATGGTTGGGGTTGGAAGGGACCTCTGGAGATCATCTAGTCCAACCCTCTGCCAAAGCAGGTTCCACTAGAGTGTGTTGCACAGGGTCATGTCCAGACGGGTTTTGAATATCTCCAGAGAACGAGACTCCACAGCCTCCCTGGGCCGCCTGGTCCAGTGCTCTGTCATCCTCAAAGTAAAGTAGTTTTTTCTCATATTTAGATGGAACTTCCCATGTTTCAGTTTGTGCCCATTGCCCCTTGTCCTGTCGCTGGGCACCACTGAGAAGAGTCTGGTCCCATCCTCTTGACACCCGCCCCTAATGTATTTGTAAGTATTGATAAGATCCCCCTCAGTCTTCTCTCCTCCAGGCTAAACAGAACCAGCTCCCTCATCTCATGTAGATGGACATTTATCTGGCAGTCCATGTATTCTGTTCTGTTTTATAGTTTCCATGGGCTGGAGAGAAATCAGGATTACAGGCTTTACGTTCTCAGATCATCGCAGAGGGTTTTTCTAAACACTGGCATCATATTTGCCATTCTCAGTCCTGAGGTATCAAGGCTGTTGTAGGTAACAGATTACATGTGATTTCTGTTATTTCAACCATACTATCTTTTAATTCTGTTAGATCTCTTCGGTAAATACTATCTGGTGCTGTCAGTTTATGACTATGCCCTGAAAGTACCTCTTTTTCTCCAAAGCCAACTTTGATATCTAGCTGAGATATGAACAGATAATTCATCCTAGTATTTTTAACACATTTTTCTGTCTAATACAAATATTGCTACATGCAGACTACAGTTCCAACTGTGTAGTTACATTTGCATTTTCAAAGCTCTCTAGAAATGGTCCCAGTCGTTAACATAGTTGCACAATTTAATGAATGTAACTCAAAGAGCAATGAGATATTTCAACACTAATATGCACACAATCTCTAGGACTTTGTAGAGATCACCCTTTACCATTTACTATAGTAAAAATATTGCAATTCAGATATAGACATCAAAATGCACACAGAAAGTATATGTGTTTGAGTAAAAGGAGTGAAGTAAAGAGATTTTTTTCTCTTTTTTTTTTTTAAGTTTCTGACATGTAACTAAAGCTTGTGGTTATTTATTTATTGGTTTTTACAGCAATATTCTTCAGTAATAAAAATGGTCTATAATATAGCAGCACTAACAATCTATATTAAATGGACACAGCATAAACACATCAAATAAGGAAAAGAACAGCTGATAATCTCTCATAAAGAAGCAGCTTTAAACTGAATTCTGGAGAAACATGATCAAGCTCTATTTTTGCTGTCCGGTAATACTTTCTATCTAATATAGGGCAGTTGATTCTGGCATAGACAGAAAAAGTGTCTGTTGTTGACATTTTAAGGACTGTAAGAATGGAGGGAAAAAAAAAGTCAAAAACGTGGCAGAAACCCCACTGATGAACAGTACAGGTAGAACCTTGTACTCTGTAATTTAGTTCTCTTCCTAATACTCGGGTGTTTGCTGTTATGGAAGCATTTGTAATAATGCCATTTTAAATAACCAAGTAAGAACTATTAAAGGAGCATGTCAAAACAATATTTGGATGCTCCTTGGAGAGCTATGAACATGTGACTCTATAAAGCTTGAATCAGATCAGTTTGGGATAATTTGTAGTTGTCCAGTGCCCTTATAATAGTCATGTTTTATTAACTAAGCTTTATTACTGGCTATATAAAAGGGAGGAGAACTCAAAATGACTCTTAATTTCCTCTCTTTTGTACTTGTATGGGAATCAAGATCCACGATATAAACCTTCTATTTATGATGTCTAAATATCTTGCATTATGCGTGCTATCTAATGCCTTTACCTATAAGTAAGATCAAAAGGGAAGAGGAATGGAAAAGAAAAGAGAATGACTAGGAGGAAATTGGTCAGTGTTTTATGTGCATATAACAAGTAATAATGTAGTCTTTACCATTAAATAAATCAGCATTTGAAACAAGAAAATCATGGTTAGTTTTAACTCATTTAAACAGCAGATTCAGAATGACTGCTGTACAACTCCTCCCTTGAGCATGTTAATCAGTCAGAAACAAGAATCATACTTGTTCTATCATAATAAATATTTACATGTGTGTGTGTTAATGAGCTGCAGCTGCAGAAGTGCAAAGTACCTTTCCTCCCACCACAAATACTTACACCTGATCATTACAGCATTGTTAGAAGAAATGTATACTTAAAGCCATAAGATGAAAAAAAAAAGTAACTCAACATTTTCCGAAGGTTGGAAGAGGTGTTCAATCAATTTCTGGATTTAGGATAAAAAGGGGCAATGGAGTTTCATACAAGCAATCATCCTGTGCTATCAATTTGCTCTCAATTAAAGTAATGTTTCCTTTTGTTTTGTGAAATAAAAGGCTTAACCAAAACCCAGCTAAGGGCTTTGGGTTGAAATTTTCAAGTAGGAAAAGAATGTCTTCTGGGAGCCTTGGGGAACATGCTTTTTTTCAAACACAGGACTGAAGATGAGCAAGAGGTCAGGGTGATGGAGCCAGATAGTTTCAAGATAAGAAATTATGTTCTTTGGTGTTGAAAATATAGAACAGGTATCCTATATTATGGAGATGTCTTCTTGGCTATGTCATGGACTCTCATTTTAATTTTTGTAAGGTGGTTATAATACATATGCAGTAAGAAACTGAATGAAATCAATGTGGCAGCCTTAATTCTGTTTGACTTTGCTACTGTAACATTTAAATGTATAATGTTATATACAATACTGGCTACAAGAGCAGGTGAAATACCTGACTGCTAACTCCAGAGAAGAGCTGGGTAGTAAAAATGCTAATTTGTAAATGTGAAGTATTTATTAAACTCTGCAATGGAGCCAGTCTTGAAAGAACTGATGAATTGGTAACAGTGATGCATTGAATTCTTTTGGTGTTTTCCCAAGGAGTCTGGAAATTGGCCAGGAAAAAAACAAGTATTAATTCCTGTATAAAAAAATAGACTAAAAATGTCTTTGCTTATGTATGTTGCAACAGCAGTTTCACTGTGCTCTGCAAAAGTATTGGAAAACAATAGGTTCACATGAAAGTGTTGACATATATTATATGGAGGCCCAGAACTGGTTGTCATTTTTCATTCAAACCTTTTGAAATTAAAAGTAACTGTTTCCAAAATGAACTTTTCCTGTTTGAGGTTTTAATTTTTGTCTTCTGTTTTTTTATATTAAAATACAGAACCACAGATTCACAGAATCAATCAGGTTGGAAGAGACCTCTGGGATCATCGAGTCCAACCATTGCCCTGACACCACCCTGTCAACTAGACCATGGCACTAAGTGCCATGTCCAGTCTTTTCTTAAACACATCCAGAGATGGTGACTCCACCACCTCCCTGGGCAGCCCATTCCAATGTCTAATGACCCTTTCTGAAAAGAAATTCTTCCTAATGTCCAACCTGATCCTCCCCTGGTGAAGCTTGAGGCTATTTCCTCTAGTCCTGTCGCTAGTTGCCTTGGAGAAGAGGCTGACTCCCACTCCACTACAACCTCCCTTCAGGTAGTTGTAGACTGCAATAAGGTCACCTCTGAGCCTCCTCTTCTCCAGGCTAAACAACCCCAGCTCCCTCAGCCGTTCCTCGTAGGACAGACCCTCCAGACCCTTCACCAGCTTGGTCGCCCTCCTCTGGACTCGCTCCAACACCTCAACATCTTTCTTGAAGTGCGGGGCCCAGAACTGAACACAGTATTCAAGGTGCGACCTCACCAGTGCCGAGTAGAGAGGGACGATCACTTCCCTAGACCGGCTGGCTACACTATTCTTAATAGAGGCCAGTATGCCATTGGCCTTCTTGGCCACTGGGCACACTGCTGGCTCATGTTTAGCCGGCTGTCGATCAGCACCCCCAGGTCTCTTTCCGCCGGGCCGCTTTATAACCACTCTTCCCCCAACCTGTAGCGCTGCATGGGGTTGTTGTGGCCGAAGTGTAAGACCTGACACTTGTTCTTGTTGAACCTCATGCCGTTGGTCTCGGCCCATCTATCTAACCTGTCCAGATCCCTCTGCAGGGCCTTCCTACCCTCCAGCAGATCGACACTCGATGTAGAACAGTTCTTATTCTATAGAAAGCCAAATCCAGTGGTTGGAGGCCATAGTAATGGAATAAAAAGACTCTCCAGTTCAGTATATTTTGTACTGTAGAATGATATGGTGCATACTGATGGAGATGCCCTTGGCAAGTGTGTATTGTGTCTGAGATATGAGACTATTGGAATTCAATCCTTGTTCCACCTATAGATTAATTTTATTTTAAATTGGCCTCATCTCACTCATAAAAGTTATTGTTTTAATGGGCTGAGCCTATCCATTACAAGTATAGCATTTATTACAGAGTATTAAGTAGATTTAAAGTATAATTAACTTTAAGTGAATTTGATAATTAAAATAACTTTAAATTCAAATTACATTTTACAAATAGCATGATTTGCCACCATTGATTTCATCAGTAGAAAATATCCCATTTTCAAGGTTTCTTACTTAGTTTGGGGCTAATATCGCACTAGACTGCAGAATACTCTGTTTTATCTCCTTGCATAGTGAAACCATTGGAGTTGCATCAGAATTGAATATGATCCAAAAAATTTAATGGAAAAATGCTTACATACTAATAAAGTCAGAGTATTGTAATAGTCACATCAGACAGAGACATCATCATTGTCTATCAAGGGAAGTTCAGCATTGCATGTTCATAAACATGAACTAAAGTGCAGTAAGCTGTAACAAAGCATGCTTGGTTAAAATACTCTCAGTAGAGACTTCAGTCAGTCAGCTCTTGTCTCTCCTGAGAGTAAATTCTTTTCCAAACAGCATGACTGTCTGTGTATACAAATGTTTTCTGAAATGGTGATTGTGAAATGCAGGATGGTTGCTGTAATTGCCTCATTGTTCAGCCTATGTCACAAAACTACACTAATCATACACCATAGGTGCGTATCATGTGTGCATAACACGTTGGTGCTTCATTCTTTCCTTTGACATATGACATTGAATGTATTTCTGTGCTGGCAATATTAGAGCCATTCAGGTAGGGGACTAGCAATGTATTGCATAAAGGCAGACTGATGAAACTTTTTTTATGCAAAAGTCATTTGAAATAACACAGTGACTGGAAGATACTGCTGAAATGATCATATGTTTGTTTGGGTTTAGGGCCAGGATAGTGATGTGGTAATGTTGTTTTATATTAGTCTGTCCCTCTATTGACTCCCCTCTGGTTTTCTCAGAAAAAGAAAGTATATAGGTAATAGCTGAATGTGCTTCAGGAATTCTTAGTTGCCAGAACAGTGTCTAGGGAATTATTGTTGGGTGCTGTAAATCTGAGGACTTTTAGGTGCTCAAATTGATGCTGGTCTGAGCTGCCTTCAGGTAGCCTCAGAATTTGTGGAAACATAAACCTGCCTTATACCCATTTATTGCCTCAACCATGCCAAGTGGAATAAGTCATTCTTGCTTTTCTGGTCTTCCCCATATCATTCTCTACATTGTGCCATAGTAGAATCCAGGCTATATGGGCTGCAACAGAACAAAATGTAGTAAAGAAGTGAAGTACTACTGTCTCTTGTCTCTCTCTGTTATTGAGGAGAATAGTCCAGGATATTTGACAGTGGTCTGGATTATTCATAGTATCTTCCTGTGCACATAGTTTGGAAGTTGTGGTCTTTTGTACTTAAGATTTTGCTATATGTCTTTTGTGGAGCACAGGGAAAGACTAGATAGTCCTACGACACCTTCTGGATTTAATCTCTCCTGGATTCTCACAGTTTCAGAGAACTAGTGACATTTGTTCAGGATAAACTCATCTTGGATATAAGTGGGCACAGCTGTACAACTGTGTGGCTGTGCCTAGGACAGGTGATGTCTGAACACCAAAACAGCAAGTGCTTATGAACTTCACTGCCAACTTTTGCAAGTAAGGTTGTATTTTACCCCTTCCTGTCCTACATTTCTAAGCAAAAGCAGAGCAGGATTCTCCTCCACTAAATTTAGCAGCTCATTTTGTGACACAGAATCCTATTTTTTAAGTTGAGGACTTCAGGTTAGGTGTACACAATCTACTTTGGAACAATGTGTCTCTTGAACCTTTTATTTCTGCTGATCCATACAGTTCCAACTAGGTGTACAGAAGTTGTCTATGTTACTTAACATTTAAACTACTGAAACTACTGAAATCCAATAATATTATTAGTAATTCTTCATGCAGAACAAAGGTATGTTAGACAATGCTGATAAAGGAAATATACCTTCTCATGAGTTATTTCACTAACTTACTGATAGTCACCTCTGAACTGCACCTGAGAGTTCTACCAACATTTCGCCTCACTTTGATCTATCAGCCACCACATTTTGACTACCACCTAAAAACTCCTTACCAGAAAAAAAGGTGTTTTTTTCCTGTTTCCTCCCACCTCCATGAAAATCTTGCTTTTGGGATTTCAAATTCTGTTTCTGGGTATCTGCTCTGGGTCCAATTTATTAATTTCTAGTCTGCTATGATATTTTAACTCCTGAAATAAAAATAAATAAAAGTGCACATGCATCATTTAATGTATTAATTTACTAGGTTTTTCGTAAACTTTGGATTAGGTAACTATTTGTATCATACAAACGATAACTAAGTATAACTTTGTGTGAATTAAGTTACAACAATTTCATTTTAGAAAGAGTTGAATAGTACTGTTTAATGAAGTATGAACAATCCAGCTTACCTATTAACTTTCTTCTGAAGGATATAAATGCATTAAGGTATATTTATACTTAAAAAGCTGGACTACTTTAAGCAAATGTACATTTTTGTATGGACCACTCGGTGGATAAGGAATTGGCTGGATGGTCACACTCAAAAAGTTACGGTTAACGACTCGATGTCCAAGTGGAGACCAGTTACGAGTGACGTTCTTCAGGGGTCGGTATTGGGTCCGGTCCTGTTTGACATCTTTGTCGGCTACATGGACAGTGGGATTGAGTGCACCCTCAGCAAGTTTGCCGATGACACCAAGCTGTGCGGTGTGGTCGACATGCTGGAGGGAAGGGATGCCATCCAGAGGGACCTTGACAGGCTTGAGAGGTGGGCCTGTGTGAACCACGTGAAGTTCAACAAGGCCAAGTGCAAGGTCCTGCATGTGGGTCGGAGCAATCCCAAGCACAAATACAGGCTGGGCAGAGAATGGATTGAGAGCAGCCCTGAGGAGAAGGACTTGGAGGTGATGGTTGACGAGAAGCTCAACATGAGCCAGAAGTGCGTGCTTGCAGCCCAGAAGGCCAACCGTATCCTCCTATAATCAAATTGTTAATGGATTTGCAGTTATAGTCAACAGTAAACAGTAAACCGAATGAGTTTAAGTATCTTTTTGCCCTTTTATGCCTCGACTCCCTGCTATCCCTCAATTCTACCTGAAATCAATGATACATTTCCATAGATTTACTGTAACAGGGAAAAGATCTAGATGCCTGTTAAGAATGTGTGGCATATTGAAACCAGGTGGGGTGAATGAATTGGTTAAAGAGACACTATCCAAAAAACTTCTTCATTTTTCCATAAGATTTTTAAAAGAAAAATAATTTTATTGTCATAGTTCTATGCTTGTATTATAGTTTTAATTAAAATGTTAATTATTTTTTCCATATTGCTGAATTAAGAAATAACATTTTTGGGGAAAAAAATTGATCTTGCTCTTTTTATCTGGAGACTGATTTGAGCTCACTGAAGTTAGTTAAGTTTTTCCCATTGTCTTGAATCATTTCAGATCCACCAGATTTATGGAGCTTCTGGAGGTTTTTTAAGAATATTGTAAATACCAGAAGGACTATACAAAGGAAGCGGGTGATACTTCCAAAATATGTCTTGATTTGCCTAAATTAAGACACTCCCAGCTTAACACTCACTGCAAGCCACAGTACATCTAATTGTCCTCAGTTATGGTGAGCCTAAAATTGGAAGGCAATGACATGATAAAGTAGCATCTTCATTAAAAGATTTCATCGTTTGGCTTACAAAGAAACAATTTAGGTTAGGTTTGCATTTGTATTTTTTTATCTTCACGTTTTTAAGGTGAATTAAGAGATACTATATTAGAAAATTAAAAGGGGATAATTAATGGATAAAGTGGTGGAACGCAAGGTGCAGTGAATAAAATACTACATTACTTAATACAAATATTGCAATGCTTAATTGGGATGATTTTTCATTTTTATCACTAAAAAGAACTGGCAAGTTCATAGTCCACAATACCACAATCATTTGTTTACGTTCTTTTTTTTTTTAAAAAAAAGGCTAAAAACAGCCCTGAAAAAGTGTAGTGGTTTTACAAATTCTTTTACATTCTGTCTATTGAAAGTGCACATTCCCTTTTCCAGTAAACATATTTTATCACTTACTGTGCTGGCATGAAGATTTGTTTGTCCTTGTAGCATAATGATGTTGACAATTTACTTAATGTTAAGGAGACTTCCCTTGAGAATATATATTTATTATTGCATGACCACTGCTTAGTCTCTGTCCACAGTCAATACAATACAGAAATTGTGCCCGAGTATGGATCATTTACTACATTTATAGTTTTTATGGATGTGTGATGGTTTTTCTCCCTGTCACTGCTCTACCAAACTTTCCGCTACACCTCTGCAAAAGAGCAAAAAAAAGGGGGGAGAAAATAATGTTTGTGGGTTTTTTATACGTGAAAAATAAAAAATTGTACATTCATTTTGAATGCCTTTCATTTTATTTTGCATACAAATTCAAAAGTTTGAGTTCTTTCAATCAAGTCCTAAAATATTTTGAGGAAAACTTAAAATTTTGAGTTCTTGTCTGATATTTGAATGATGACAAAGTACTGTAATATTACAATTTTGTTTATATGTATTATTTTCACTGTCTTTTTTTATAGCTGATACAGTTTTGGAGAAACTACTATGTGGGCTTCTTATAATAATGACAATATTTTTGAAACAGAAATTCTGCATCAAACTGTATAATTTTATTTTAAGTCTTTGGTAACCTTCACAATATGTGAAGGCTGAACTGACATTGCCAAAACCAGTTGTAAATCACCTTTTTACAATAAGGCCTATCAAATCAAATTGCCAAAGTAGCTCTGCATATAAAACTATGTGCAGAAAAATCAGAATACACTGATACTGTCACTAGTATTTTAATTATCACCTCTCTACATCTGATATAAAAGAACATTTTAATGATCCATCTAACTGTTTCTTAAAAAAGTGATATTCCTAAGAATTGACATCGGTTTGCTACCTTCTGATCTGGATTCCTGATGGACACAATACTGAAAAGATCAGAGTTTCAAACATTATTTCAGTCTTCACTTTAGTAAGGATGCTAATTAATAAAAAATGACACCGTCAATGCCACCATATAAAGTGGTAACCAGAGGTATAGGTTTCACATAGAAGTTATCATCTCCTTTCCTTTTTGCCATTAACTGTTATGATACATAGTTAGTTTTTTTTTTACTTGTAAAATAAATATCTTGTCAGTGGGAGTGCTTCTTTAAACTGCAAACATGAACAAAATGATTGAACTCTGTTTAAAGTAATTCTATAACTCTTGTTAAATCACAAAATTAACTATGTTATTATATCTCTTCACCCACAGCGTCTCATGGTACATATAATGAATTACATAGAATACATACTAATGAAAACTATATTTTAGGGGGGATTTATATCCTATAACTTAAAATGTTTAAAAATCAAATACTTGAGCTAGCACCTCTCAGCTTCTTCTATAACAAATGGATGAAATAGGAAACAGAAGAGTATGTTCTCATAGTGATGGAACATCTGTCTTAAAGAGGTGAATTACCACCTGCAGATTCATATTCTTTCCATTGTCTACAAATAATGGGAATGAAAGTAGAAGGAGTAAGTTAGGTAAGTTAGGATGAGTGACAATGTTTTTATCCACCTGTGATGATTTATTTTTTTAGCAAAGTTTGGTAATTTCAGAAGCAAATAAGACAACATAAGCATGAAACATTAAAGTGATTAACTGGTTGGGGTTGAAAGGATTTGTTGCCATGACATAGTCTTTACTTACATCTTGTGTCAAGTGTTTGTTTATTTATTTTTTTTATTTTTAAAGCCATTTGCTTGATGAGTGAAAGCAAGTTGCCTCAGCAAGAGCTTCTGACTGCTGCTGAAAGCTGAATAGATAGGCTTGAGGTGATTGAATCCAGCTCCTATCTGCCAAAAGTAGGAATTTCTATTTCTCTGACAAAAGCTTGGAGTGAAAAGAGAGAAAGAGAAGGGGAAGAAACCAAAGGGGGGAAAAAAGGCAGCTTGGGAAAGAGAGGAAATTAATAGGCTCTTAAAGAAACTGAATAAAAAACTAAGAGAAACAGAGTTAAAAATGGACTATGTTTAATATGCATCTCTGTTGCCCTTGTGACTCTTGCCATTGATGTTAAGGTAGTGTGTAATATAGCACATGGAAAGAATTCCATCTTCCTTAATCTGTATTCATGCTAAAGAAATATAGACATAGAAGAGAGACAGAAAAGAGATCACAGAATCACAGAATCACAGAATGTTAGGGATTGGAAGGGACCTCGAAAGATCATCTAGTCCAATCCCCCTGCCGGAGCAGGATTACCTAGACCATATCACACAGGAACACGTCCAGGTGGGTTTTGAATGTCTCCAGAGAAGGAGACTCCACAACCTCTCTGGGCAGCCTGTTCCAGTGTTCGGTCACCCTCACCATAAAGAAGTTTTTCCTCATATTTATGCGGAACCTCCTGTGTTCCAGCTTGCACCCATTGCCCCTTGTCCTGTCAAGGGATGTCACTGAGAAGAGCCTGGCTCCATCCTCATGACACTTACCCTTTCCATATTTATAAACATTAATGAGGTCACCCCTCAGTCTCCTCTTCTCTAAGCTAAAGAGACCCAGCTCCCTCAGCCTCTCCTCATAAGGGAGATGTTCCACCCCCTTAATCATCTTTGTGGCTCTGCGCTGGACTCTCTCTAGCAGTTCCCTGTCCTTCTTGAACTGAGGGGCCCAGAACTGGACACAATATTCCAGATGCGGCCTCACCAGGGCAGAGTAGAGGGGGAGGAGAACCTCTCTTGACCTGCTAACCACACCCCTTCTAATACACCCCAGGATGCCATTGGCCTTCTTGGCCACAAGGGCACACTGCTGGCTCATGGTCATCCTGCTGTCCACTAGGACCCCCAGCTCCCTTTCCCCTACGCTGCTCTCCAACAGGTCTGTCCCCAACTTGTACTCATACATGGGGCTGTTCTTGCCCAGATGCAGGACTCTACACTTGCCCTTGTTATATTTCATTAAATTTCTCCCCGCCCAACTCTCCAGCCTGTCCAGGTCTCTCTGAATGGCTGCGCAGCCTTCCATTGTGTCAGCCACTCCTCCCAGTTTTGTGTCATCAGCAAACTTGCTGCCAGTGCACTCTATTCCCTCATCCAAGTCATTAATGAATATATTGAATAGAACTGGTCCCAGTACCGACCCTTGAGGGACTCCACTAGACACAGGCCTCCAACAGGACTCAGTCCCATTGACCACCACTCTCTGGCTTCTTTCCTTCAGCCAGTTCACAATCCACCTCACTACCCGATCATCCAGACCACACTTCCTCAGTTTAGCTGCGAGGATGCTGTAGGAGGGGCTTGGCAAAATAATCTGCAGATCACTCAAAAGGCAAGCATCAGTAAACACATGCAGTACCTTGTGTGTTATTGAAGTGAAACTGAGGTCAGAAACTAGTATCTTGTTCTTTATTATTGCCTGAGGACCTGATCTAGTAGGAATGCTAAAAATATGCCCAACAGACAAACGAAAAAAAAACCCAGATTTTTCCATCACTTACTTTTAAAGGTAATTGCCCGTATTATCATAACTATAAAAGAACTTCACAGACCAATGAAGAGGGAGGTGATCAGTTTTTCCCTTGCCTGAAGAGGTTCAAAACCATCTGTCTCATCAATTAATAGATTTAGAGAAAGTCTTGTGGTTAGGACTGGGGGAGATCTCTGACTATACTGTTTGAAGTGTCTTACTGTCCCACAAGAAATTGTAATCTAAAATGACTGAGTGAGCAAAACAGGCCATCTTTCTCTATCCGAATGTTTGTACCTAGAAACAGGATAAGACTTCGTTCCTGTCCCAATTTCATTGTCATTTGTTTTAGGTAAAAGATATTTTTGATAATATAATGACTCCTCCATTAACATAATCTGGTATTTTGAAATCTATTCAAAACATCTAACTCTTATTTAGATGGTGGCATCTGTATCTAGCTCCAAATTATATATGCAGTGTAATGAATCTGAAGGGGAAATAATGAATTTTGAAAAGGAAAGTAAAGCATTCTTCAAAGTTTACTGTTAGCTCAGTACTTTTAGTGGTCCAAATAGCATATTTGATCATGCTTAAGATACAACTTAAGAAATGAAGAACAGAACACCTGAGCAAGATCCTCTGTCCGACCTTAAACTCAAGTATTATCCCAATGCTTGGTGTTATAATATCCCATGCCTGCAAATCATTCTTCTTGTTGCATTGTTTAATAATAAGTTATTGAAACAGCTTAAAAAATCTTAAAATATTTCACACCTAGAAATGGTATCACAGGTTCTCATACCAAATCAGCAGCTCACAATTGTGAGAATTTCCTTTTACATCTGTAGAAGATGGTGCAAATCAAAATCAAAATTAGCATTTATTTAAGAAAAGGTCTTTAATAAAGAAGTTCTGAAGTTCTGCTGAACCTAACACTTCAGGGATTTCAGATTACCTTTAATGATACTAAGGGATCATTAAAGAGGAGGGATTTGTTTCTCACATGTTAAATAGTGGACAAACCTAAAGAGAGTTTACAAGACTACACAGGTCTATCCTGTAAATGTAAATACCCTTCCTTCTTATTGAATGAGTTGAAGAACTGGACTTGTTTTTTATTTAATAGTAATATGAAGTTGTGAAAGATGTGTCATATGAGATTAATCTTCAATATGTTTGGTTGAAAAAATGCTTGGAACTCTGTCACTCCATGATGCCTTATTTTTTAATTCCAAAAATTTCTTAAGCAGAATACTGAGGTGTGGACTGTAGGGGGGGCAATTACACTACGCCACAACTTTATATAATAGTGTTCAGTAGGCATGTTTTGCCAGTCATTTTATGAAAGGTTGTAAAGTAATATCTACATTTTATCTAGAAAAAAAAAAAGAAAAAAGAACTGCATGTACACAATATAAACATGCTTTTCTACTTTTAATAAATATCTTTTGGCTGTAAAGGGAAAATTGGAAAAGATTATCTATCCTCCTGCTATTATGAGTGAGTGTATTCTCATTAAAGACCTTCACAGATCAGTTTCTCAACTATATTAAAAAAAAAGTTTAAATTACCTTTTCAGGCAGACTGGTCCATTATTCAAGAAGCTTCGCTTGTTCAGAGGGGAACAAACTACAGCATGCTACATGGGATTTTCAGAACCTTGCAAAGTACATGACTGCAGGGTTTTTCAGGTTTATGTCATATCAGTACATTTGTCATCATGTAATTCACAGATTTTAAGTATGAACCAATGCTTTATGATTTCCAAACATTCACTTTAAAAAAAAAAATGAGCAGAACCCAAAATTTATTAAGAGGCAAAGCATACAATAGCAATGATCACTTAGTCGATCTCTAAATAAATTTCTTACTCAGGCTGCATTTCTTCCCCCAAAGCTTTATAAGTCAAAACTTGTCCTAAATGAAATAGAAAATTGGTGCTTACTTTAATGAGACTACAGTTTGGATCTATGTGAGACATTTAGTGAGGGTGAGAAACAAGCAAGCTCAACATTCCTCTAAATGAGGATTTAGATCTAATTTAGGATTTATGAAAGTAAATAGGAAAAGGAAAGAAACAGAAGTCCATAACAGCTTTCCCTCCTAAGAAAGAAAAAAAAGCTCCATATAATGATCACACAGGATTTCTTTTTCCTGGGTCTCAATATGCAGCTAAAACACTTCCCTCCCTGAGATTTCAGCGTAAGAACTTCTAATGCTATTGTTTTGTTTGAATAAATGATTCATAGATTTTAAGATGACAAAAGAATGTTTTAGTATAAGCCACATATTATAATGTCATGCAAGGCTGAAATGAATGGTAGGTAGGTTAATAAACACCTTTAAAACCTGAGTGGTTTATTCTATGGAAATCTTATTTTAACAATAGTTTTTCATGTCTTGAATGATGATTTTGCATATGAACATATGCACTCATATAAATGATCATACGGGCACATAATGTGTATATCAGAATACACGTGTCAGTCTTGTCTGAGAAGAGAGATATATATATATAAGCTGTGTTAAATTGGCAGTGATTTCACTGCCATCTATTAAGTATTTATAAACTATATAACATATAAAGTTTTTCTCGGGTTTTTTTTTGAGATTGATGTGAAGGTTTGATGTGAAGCTAAGAGACCCACAGTTTCCTTTTAAAATGCTGGGGAGAACATTAGTTTGTCCAAATTACCCAGACCCTACACTGTAGTCTGAAATTTATTAAAGAATCAACATCAGTCATCCAGACTGATCCATAATTTTAATATTCTTCCCTGCAAGTTACTCTGATTAGCTTGCATATATATTCTGATTTATCTACTACAGCATATCAGTTTGCACTATGGTGAAATTCAATGCCCATATTTTATAATTTAAAAATAGGATCTAAACTGGATTTAAAATATTTAACAACTTTAATTTAACATCATTTTATTTAGTGATGCTATGAAAATATTTTCTCATTGATAACAGTGGAATATTTCACCTGGCTTTGTTCCAAACACAGAAATACTCCTATACAGTTTTTACATGCTGCATTATGACTGATTGATGAATTGGCCATCTATGTCAAGTTTAGGTCATATCTCAGTGCTAGAGTATTTTTTGTTTCCAATGCAGTGTAGTACTTATTAGTCTTAATATTAGCCTTAGAAGTTTCATGAATACATTTAGTTTTCTTTAGCAATTTCTTGTATTTACCAGTTGTCAATGTATACACATCTGCCAGCTTCTCCATTTTTCCATTGGTGTTATATGTTGTTGGCGGTTCCTTGTCATTAAGTGAAAACTGAATGCAGCTTCTGGAAAAGTGTTTATTGCATATTTCTCTGTTCATGTTTTCCCACAGAAATCCTAGAGAGCAAATATTTTTTCCTATGAATATTTTGATACCTGGGATGAAATGTAACAAGTCCGCACCTAGGACAGAGTAAAGTATAAACTGTGAGAGGATTGGCTGGAGAGCAGCCCTGCAGAAAGGGATCTGGGGGTGCTGGTCGACAGCAGGCTCAACAGGAGTCAGCAGTGTGCCCTGGCAGCCCAGAGGGCAAACCGTATCCTGGGGGACATCAAACACAGCACAACCAGCTGGTCAAAAGAGGTGATTATCCCACTGCACTCAGTGTTGGTGCGGCCTCACCTGGCGTACTATGTGCAGTTCTGGCCCCCACAATTTAAGAAGGATGTTGAGGTACTCGACTGTGTCCAGAGGAGGGCAACAAAGCTGGTGAAAGATCTGGAAGGAATGTCCTGTGAGGAGCGGCTGAGGACTTCGGGCTTGCCTAGTTTGGAGAAAAGGAGGCTGACGGTCAACTTCATTGCTCTCTACAGCTTCCTGAGGAGGGGAAGAGGAGAGGGAGGTGCTGAGCTCTTCTCCCTAGTATCCAGTGATAGGACATGTGGGAATGGTTCAAAGTTGCTCCAGGGGAGGTTTTGACTGGACATGAGGAAGCATTACTTTACCAAGAGGGCAGTCAGACACTGGAACAGGGCGCTTCCTCTCTAGGGCTTCCTAGAGAGGTGGTCGATGCCCCAAGCCTTTCAGTGTTAAAGAGGCATTTGGACAATGCCCTTAATAACATGCTTTAACTTTTGGTCAGCCCTGAATTGGTCAGGCAGTTGGACTAGATGATTGTTGTGCGTCCCTTCCAACTGAAATAGTCTTTTCTGTTCTCTTCTGTTCTGTGCTGTTCTGTTCTGTTCTGTTCCATTCTACTCTTACCAGGCTTCCACAAAAGCAGAGTACTGGAACGCATGGGTAACTTGCATGCCAAAGGAGCCTGCAGAATAGTTGGATGTAGGATCAGTGTTAAAAATTGTGTGTTAAAGAGCACTGTAACAATTCATCTTCCCTGGTCTACTAAGCTATCACTATTCCACATTTCTGTAGTTTCTTTTCAATTTTCATGCCCTGATTATTTTCGCAGAAACAGGTAAGATAAAATCAAACATTGTTATTGTTATTTATTACATTTAAAACTGTTGTTGTTGTGGAAAGTGTGTGCAATCAATAGTAAACTATAAACAAAAATTCATCATGATCTCATAGCCAATGATAAATTCTGTTTCCATTATAGACAAATGTGTATATTCCCAAGTAACAGTCTGCACACAGTTTTAATAAGAGTTGATAAGATTAGATACTTGTTCCAGATAGCACTTGACTCTGGAAGAAGTTCCACTGAAACAGAGGGACAAATATATATGGAAGGTTGCTACTCAGTTGTGATCACACATATTACAATCTTGCTTTCTGTTTTGATTTGCTCATTTATAGAATCATAGAATCATAGAATGGTTTCAGTTGGAAGGGACATAAAAGATCATCTAGTTCCAAGCCCCCTGCCACAGGCAGGGACACATTTCCACTAGAACAGGTTGCTCAAAGCCTCATCTAATCTGGCCTTAAACACTGCCAGGGAGGGGGCAGCCACAACTTCTCTGGGCAACCTGTTCCAGTGCATCACTACCCTCACAGTAAATAACTTCTTCCTAATATCTAATCTAAATCTACCCTCTTTTAGTTTAAAACCATTACCCCTCGTCCTATCACTACATGCCCTTGTAAAAAGAAATAACTTTAAAATACTATTTTGTGAAAATTGTAAAAATATTGAAAGAATTTTTTGGGATTTAAATGTCATGTAATATCATGAGGTTATTCTGTATACATACACATGCATAGATTTGTATATATAAGGAAATTTAAGGTGAATGTGAAAAGTAGACATGAATCATAGATATTAAAGTTATGATTTAATTTAATTGGATGTCTAATATTTTTGATTAGGAAAATGAAGCAGCAAAAAATTTCTGGGTCCAGTCATGTTAGCCCTTTGTGCATTGAACTCGTGTCGAAATAAAGGGAAGCCTAGCATGAGAGTTTGAAAAATCACCAAAAGCTCTAGCTGTTAAGAATAGCATACACTGTTATTACTTCTTTATTTGAATATTCATCCCATTGATTAGTGATGGATTCATGCAATTTGGCTAACTGGTTTATTTTTAACAAGTGAAAGGCTAGGCATATTTGTTATGTTATTAGTTCAATAGCCAGACAGCATTATATTGTGCAAGAAATAGGTTGTTATTGTTCCTTCTATTGTAAATCATAGCTGTCCCATAAGTGATGGAGAGCAAAGCAGTTTAAAGTAGGTTAGCAAACAAAATGGGAAATGGACAGGACAAGTAAAGAATGTAAAATATTTCTGGAATAATACCAAATACATTTTAGACAACATGAAGCACATTATCAGAGAGGAAAAAATAGGAAAAGAAATAGCAGTGGATATAAAACAGAGGCATTAGATTTTAATGTATTTTCTTGCAAATGAAGTCTTATGTTCTGCACAGTGATGTCTTCCATTGGGATTGATCTGGTTGCCTTAGCATAAAACATCCAGTGTCAACTGGGATTTTCTTCTGGCTTCCAGCTGTTTCTACGATAGATTGCAAGTCTCATTTTCCTCCTGTGTCATAGCTGCCAGGTGAAGGTGTATGTCTTGGATACCCTGGGACTTCTCAAATAGTACTGGACACTTAGTTTGGATAGCCTAGCACAAAATACTGGACTCAACAACGCTACTGTTTTATAGCTTTTTAGATATGTTTTATGAAAAATTTTATTCAAACTAGATGTTGTGGTTTAACCCCAGCTGGCAACTAACCATCACACAGCTGCTCGCTCACTCCCCCTTGGTGGGATGGGGAAGAGAATCAGAAGAGTAAAAGTGAGAAAACTCGTGGGCTGAGATAAAGACAGTTGAACAGGGAAAGCAAAAGCCATGCCCACAAGCAAAGCAAAACAAGGAATTCATTCACTACTTCCCATGGGCAGGCAGGTGTTCAGTCATCTCCAGGAAAAGCAGGGCTCCAGCGTGCGTAATGATTACTTGGGAAGACAAACACCATCACTCCAAATGTCCTCACCTTCCTTCTTCTTCCCCCAGCTTTGCGAGCTGAGCATGACATCATATGGTATGGGATATCCCTTTGGTCAGTTGGGGTCAGCTGTCCCAGCTATGTCGCCTCCCAACTTCTTGCCCACCTCCAGCGTCCTTGCTGGTGGGGTGGTGTGAGAGGCAGAAAAGGCCATGATGCTGTATAAGTACTGCTCAGCAATAACTAAAACATCTCGGCATTATCAACACTGTTTTGGTCACAAATCCAAAACATAGCCCATACTAGCTACTATGAAGAAAATTAACTCTATCCCTGCCAAAACCAGCACACAAGATTAAAAAAAAAAAAATCAAGAACATGAACCATCACCTTGTATAGGAACAATACTGATGGGGCAGTTCAGAAGGCAGTAGTGACCTGCAAAAAATTAATTGTATAAATCATGAAGCAATCTTTAGCTGCAAAGGTCAGTCTAGGTCAGAGTAAATATAGCAGTGAAAGGCTAGCCAAAAAGGGCAAGACAAATAAGTATGCTATATTGTCCTTGCAAGTATCTGGAAATTAATTGATTCCATTCAAAAGGAATGAGTTTTTTAAGATGAATTGGAAGGATTTGATTTTATTTGTTAGCTTATTTTCATAAGATTACAGAAGAGAATATACAGAAAGTCAACAGCAACAAAAAAATAAAAGAAAAATTTTACTGTAGTTAGTGAAAACTAAGATAGTTGTGAGGTCTACATATATACCTGAGATTGAAACTTTCTGCAATGGGTGATATCAGAGCTACCCAAGTCAAATACCAATATGGAAAATTTCCCATTGCCCAGTGTTTTCTCTCTCTCTGTCTATTTATACCACAGTTTGTTATTATTCTTGGGGTCAGAAAATTTTGAGAGCTGAATGCTGACAAATTAAGTCTTCAACACTGTGTTTTAACAGAAGTTGCATTATCTTTCTCCCCCTCTATTTTATATAGGTTTCTGAAATCATTTAAAAGGTTTTATTTTAAAATATTTAATTCCATGCTTACAAGTATCTGGCACAGTCCACTCACTGTTTCATTTATTCTTTGAGGTAAAGCTGATGAAATATATGCACTGGAAGAGCAGAACAGTCAGTCCCAGAAGGTGGAGATCAGTGGCATGGAGTCTACTTGGAGGCCAATAACTAATGGTGTACACTAGGGGTCAATATTGGATCCAGTGCTTCATAACAACTTCATTAATGAACTGGATGATGGGGCAGAGTGTACCCTCAGCAAGTTAGCTGATGACACAAAGCTGGGAAGCATGGGTGATAACACATGAGGGTTTTGCTGCCATCCAGAGGGACCTCAATAGGCTGGAGAAACGGCCTGGCAGGATCCTTATTAGGTTCAGCAAGGGCAAATGCAAAGTCCTGCACCCAGGCACCAGTACATGCTGGAAAGAAGCTGGGCAGAAAAGGACCTGGTGGACACCAAGTCAAACATGAGCCAGCAATGTGCCCTTGTGGCAAAGGCGGCTAACAGTATCCTGGGATGCATCAGGAAGAGTGTTGCCAGCAAGTCCCATGAGGTGATCCTTCCCCTCTCCTCAGAACTGGTGAGGCCACACCTGGAGTCCTGTGTCCAGTTCTGGGCTCCCCAGTACAACAAGAGAGACATGGATTTATAGGTGGTAGTCCAGTGAAGTGCTGGGAAGATGATGATGAAGGGATTGGAGCATCTCTCCTGTGAAGAAAGGCTGAAGGAGCTGGGACTGTTCAGCCTGGAGAAGAGAAGGCCTGGGGGCATCTCATCAATGTCTGCAAATATTTGAAGGGAAGGTGCAAAGAAGATGGAGTCAGGCTCTTTTCAGTGGTGCCCAATGACAGGATCAGAGGCAATGGGCACAAACTATAACACAGGAGATTCCCTCTGAACATCAGGAAACACTTTTGTACTGTGAGGGTGAACAAGTACTGGAATAGGTTGCCTTGAGAGGTTGTGTAGTCTCCATCCTTGGAGATTTCCAAAAGCTGTCTGGATATGGTCCTGGGTAACCTGCTGTAGGTGACCCTGCTTGAGCAGGGGGGTTGGACCAGCTGACCTCCAGAGGTTCCTTCCAATCAAAGATTCTGTGATTCTGTGAAAATGATGACTTTCAGCATTACAACTTGAATTCTGAAAGTCTGATATTCTGATCATAACTTGCTTTCAGTTTATCCCAACACCAAGAGGATGCTCCATAGCAATACTTGCTTGTCACTGAAACTTGAGACCTTTCCTTCCTAAAAGTAGTGTGTTCTATGCTGTTATTAAGTGTGCTTTCTTTATTCCAGGATTGCTTGTCTCTTAATAATTGTCTGTGAACTTTTTTCATTACACTTTCTAGTATAGTATTCACCAACATCTTTCACAGCTTTCATGTTTTTTACCCAATCCCATAATCTGAGAAAGAATGACATGTTTAGTATAGTATGATTGCCAGGTGCTTCAAAGTCTACAGGTGTTATGCTTCTAAATCAGTTAGGTTCTTCAGAAAAAAAACATATTCTTCCTTACAATAGTGGAAGGTTAGTTTGGCCGAGATACTAAAAAATACTTTTTCCTTGAAATATATACTTTATTCTTTACAATCTTTCCAGTAAAATTGTCAATAGTTTAGATAAATGACAACCAGTATTTTAAGTCAAAGCAATTAAAATATGTTTTTTGTGTACAAACCTAGAATTTTTTTTTTGCCATGTCAATATATTTTGCTGAATGCACAGTTACTGCAACCATATCCATAAAGTTCAATTGTTAACCCCAGTCATAGCAGCACAACTACTACACAGGGCCACTCCAGAGGCAAAGCCTCTTCTGTGATACTTATGCCCAGTCAGTACCACAGGTAGTGGTACTGCTCAGTGTTTTTTCCCCTTATTCCTGTCACTCCCAGCCCCAGTTCTATCACTTCTTCAGCCCTAGCTCATCTCCTTGTGTCAGGGCCAGTTCTGCTTGCAGTTCTAAATACTGAGAAAAACATTTTTTTGGGTCAAGTGAACCGTAACATCCATGCAGTGTTGTTCCAAGATCTCTGAACTAGCTGGTAAATCTGTATAGCACAGGGCTGTGCAAAGTTCCATAGAAACAGTAGTTTAAGTCCCCAAATCAGAGTAGGTCATAGCTTCCTTCCAAATACTAGTATCAACAGCTAATAGCATGCGAAGTAACTTCAGTCAGCAAAGTTTGTATTAAAAAACAACGCATAAATCCAGAGTGGCATTTTTAGTCTATAAATATATTTAGATTCATTTTTAGTGTGTCTTGTTCCAGTAGGAATTTTGAAAGCAAGGAATGGCTAGTAATTATGTGAGTACATGTATGTGTCTCCATCCTGAATACATGCATTTGATCAGAGGGAGAGAAAAAGGCTCTACTACCAAGAAGTTAGTTCATTTACCTAACCAACATGGAAATCAACTTCTTCGCCCTTTTCCACATGAGGCAGAGAACACCAAACAGAAAGGAAAGAGAGCTCACTGACTTTGGGACTGGGATATTTTTCTGGAGATGGAAAATTTTGGTTCTTGATTCAGATAAATCAAGGCTTATATTCAGTCTATATCAAAACAGGGATATTGAAAGAAAAGATTCATTTTCTTTTGGTTTGGGAGGTGAATCCTGAGCTCATGCTGCAACTCCTAAATTTTACATCATTGGACCTTAACCAAAATATATAGCTTGTGGAAATATATAGCTTAGGTGCCTCAGAATAGGCTCTGTTATATGCAGCACAGAGACAGAAGCATCTAAAACTACCTAGAGCAGAATATGTGGGCTGACGGTACTGTGGTTTCAGTCTGCTCTTTCTCACAGCCTGGGAAACAATATTTATGGGTTGAAAGTCTGCCCTGGAGATGCTTATTCTGTCTTTCAAGTCAAGAAAGAGAAATGGTCATTTCTTTCTTCTAAAAGACAACTCAGCCTCTGTGGAGTTCTCCTGTGGGGTTCTGTAGGCAAAGTTATTACCTAATTCTCTCGATCACAAAACACACTGCAAACTGCAAAGATTAAAAGGTATATTTAGCCTATCTGCATTTTAATCATACGCATTTCAATAGAATGACTCACCTTTGCATACTCTGGCATGCAAACTCTAGTATGTGACTATGTTTCTACAGTCATGAATATGAATTTTTTTGTCCAGAGAAATGTGTATTCTCTTCAGAGCTAGTGGTTAATAAATAATTCTCAAAGCTTCTTTATATCTCGAGTCCTCGACTTTTTCTAGAATTTCATGAAAGAGAAACTCCTGAAATGGAAAGGCCTTTTTGAGAAATATTCTTTGTACCCTGCATGACTAGATTTACAACAAGTTGGTATCATAACTTCCTGAAAAGTAATTAAACTGTATATGAACTACCAAAAATTCATGATACTTCCTCAGCAATTTTTGTATACTTTTCTATAGTAACTGCCAAGTACTATGGGAAATAAATTCACTAAACAAAGTAAAGTCAATGCATATATGCCTGACCTGAAAATGAATGATGATGGATGTCAGTACATGGCTGTAACTATATCTGAAATATGCTGACTTGCAATATGAATTTCACTTTTCTGATATAAACCAGTTAACTCACTGACATTTCACAAGAATGAACATTGTACTAAGAGCAATAGTTGTTCATAAATCTTGGCTGGGTTCTGCTAAGTAGCCATTGGATAGCTTCCAGCCATCTGGTTAGCATCTCAGCTTCAATGAAGGCACAATTCAGCGTGATTGTGGGAGAATAACTACCTAAGAGTTAAAGTATTAAATATTTTCAATATTAAGGGAGGCGGGGAGTTTGAAAACTTTTAGTAAAGCAAATATCTTTCTGTGAACAAGAAGATATTTTGGTATCAAAGAAACATATCAAGCCTTGTGTTTTCCTGTTTGGAATCCCACTGATGTTCTTCAAGTGCAGACTTTTTTCAGGTTCCTAACTGTGGAAGAGCTAATTCCATATAGTGTGTTAAAGATGTTTTACTATATTCTCATTACCTACTAGGGTTAAATTCTAAAGTAACAGAAGTTCTCTAATTTTATTAAACTGGTCTAGTATTTTAAAACATAGCTCATGGGAGTGGGTAGAGAATACCCAAATCTTGACTGGCCCATTCAGATTCACTGGATGCCCAATAAATGACTGGCACTGGTGTTGTCTTGCTGTCTCAAAGGATCTCAACAGACACAACTTTCACGCTGTTTCAAAGGTTTATGCTTAAGTTACTTCTCTGCTTAGCTACTCCCTTATCTTATGGGGTCAATTAAAGCTTCTCCACATACACTAAGACTGCTTTCAACTAGGCCTAACTTATGCTAACTGCTACAAGTTTTCATACCAAACAATTCAATAATGTCAAGCATTAATGTTGGTAAGAACTTCGGACATAATTAATCTCAGTTAGTGTTAAAAATCTAAAGATCAGTCATCTAAGTTGTCTTTTCAATATCTATTTCTCTTCACTGACTACAAAATGAGCCTTGTTCAGGTATACATAACATTTAGGTCACACAAATCCCACTTTCAGGCATCCCTTAAGCTTAAGGGAGAAGTCAGTGAGGTTTTCAGCTAGTATCCAATATTAGGTTTCTAAGAAAACAGCTGGATTTTTTTTTCTTTGCAGAAAACCAAAACCACAGAATTAACTTTTTTTTTTAAATTCCATTGTTTTCCCTCCTATTTTAAAGCATAAGTTTTACAGAATTCGTCACCTCTTTGTATATTCAACTGTTGACTGGTTTCTAAAAGTCTGTTCATGTGGTCATCCAGTGCTTTCCCAAACCATTTTGCCACACAATTAGTTCCTAGGCTGGCTGTTTGCATGCTGCTCTCTCCTAAAGATACTAGCCTTCTGACAGTTTAGGACAGTAACAAAACATACATAATAATACCATAATTATACACACGCACACATTTGTCATAACCTACAAAAAAGAAGAGTAAGATAAAGCACGTGAGATTTCTAACCGCTGCGATCAGCACTCACCCTGTGACATTACTGGTAGATATTTCTCCTGAGTTGATGAAGTCATTTTGCAGCTCTTAAGCGGGAAATATTTAAAACGTTTTTCTTCTCTGGATGGAGATATTGAAAGCTTATGCATAAGGACTTTCATGCCATCCCAGAACCTCATTTACTGTATTCTCCTGGGCATAATTCACATTGTAGTATTCAACAAGGACCTTCTCTGATTCTGCAGTAGTGCCATATTTTTGCACATAAAAAAGTGTTAGTCATTTATTTAAACAGTTTAAGGCTGAAAATGTCTGGGCTCATGTTATATTGCAAGTGCGTGATTTGATAGTGAATTCTTACCTTACTTCATAAGATTTAACCTTATACTTTATGCATATATTACAAATTTGCTGCAACGGAAGAGAAGTTAATGTCTTTATATATTTGATGTCTGTGGGTGTAAAAAGTACAACTGCACACATTAGCATTTAATTTCCTCCAAACGTCTGCCAGTTAAAGATCCCTGAGGATTTTGTTTAATTTGTAAGTGAAAGCTGGAAGCCATTCTGCTTTCTCTGTGTCTGTCCTCCGCACCAGCATTCAATTAAACATCTCCCCTATGGTTTCCTTCACCTGCAAAAACAAAGCAAATGTACTAACAGAAAAAGGACCTGCATCTGAATTAGACAGGTGCATGTCGGTTAGGTGGATATATATGCAAGTGGGTAGCCAAGGTGTCATTCCTCACCCTTGCCTCCAGTGAAAATAAATCTCCTCCATTTACTTTCACTCATTGGATGATCCAAACCAGCATTTTTTATGTTGATTAAAACAGCTAAATCTTTCTTCTTTGAGTGTTGGAAGGTCATGGTCAATTTTTTTTTTTTTGTATTTGTCATGTGCTTTCTTAATCCACAGAAAAACATTAAAAAAAATTCAGCATGGGAGTACAGCACTTTCACAGGTTAGCCTCTCGTATCCTCAGATGTTGAGACACAAGTGAAAGTTGCTGTGACAAGCAATGAAAAAGGAAGACAAAATATATACCACAAAACCAGAGATGTTTTAACAATGTTAAAAATTATGATGAAAATTGAGCAAGAAAAGATAAATGTACTTTTACATTAATTTAAGAGAGCTTTATTATATAACAGCAAATTACAATTTTGCAGGTAAGAAAGCTTCTTCAGCTAAAAAATAATCTGATTCAGCCAATAAGAAATAAAAATAAAATTTGTAAGACAATCAAAAATATATCTATATGAACTGGTTTGCCATGTAGTGCTGGCAATCACCCAAGCCACAAAATGATAGAGGATTGCTTACTATTCTGTTTTGTCCTCTGATGGTACTACTATCAAACCAAGCATTTTGACTTTTGAGTTCAAAATCTCTATATGTATGTACAAGAGCAGAAATGTGTGTGTAAATATATAAAAAGAACAAAAGGGAGAAATTAATGTAAATCATGAATTGAAAAATGTCAGTGAGGTTAAAAATAACCTTCAGAAATATGTGGTCAATATGATGAGGGGTAGGGACACAGAAACAGTGAGTAGAAAAAAGAGAATTAAATTAAGAGCATATTTTTGTACTGAAAGAAGAGGGGAAATGGATAACATTGCACCAGTATTTTTCAAAAACATAAATTAGGTGCTGTAGGCAACTGTCCTGATACTGAGTCTGGACAAAGACTTGAAAGACTGAAAACAGATATAGAAAATAAAATTTTTAAAAAAATCTGATTTGAATTATTTATAAGAATTAGTAGCATTTGAGGAAAAAGGGGTCTGCAAAAGGATCTTGGCATACTTTAGGAGATAAATATCACTGCTGGAGTAGGTTATTATGTTACATATACCAAACACTGGATTTAAGTGCTAGGTTAGAGTGGTGATATTTTCTTTCAAAAAAGCTGTCAGAGATGTGGCTTGAACCAAGACTGTTTCCCAGATTCTCAGAGGTGACATGATACCCAAAGTATATTGAGGCAAAATATCAGGAATCCAAGGCTAGAAGCAAATTTTCGTTCTGCTGCTCGATCACTTATTGTTCAATGGATACTTTACAGTGTGCAGTCTTGTCCTCAACTCTGCCTTAGACACAGCTACTTTTCTTTAGGGTATTGTAATCCCAATCAAATTCTTATCTGGTTTAAAAGAAGAGGAAAAGATGCCATATCTCTCAGCATTTTTATTTGCCAGCAAATAAGTGTTCCAAAAAATCTTAGCATCACCATTTTTTTTTTTGCTATATCCCTGCAGAGCCAGATAACCCAGTGCCAATTGATTTGGTCTCCCTACCAGTTTTGCTTGACATTTGTATGTCTGATGGAGATTTATCATCGTGTTTTCTAACCACCCTTGACTAAGGTGCACTTGATCTCTTTCTTCACCTCAGGTCCAAAGAATGAAAGGATGTCATGCAGAGCCCTTTGCAGCTTCTTTTGTGATCTTTTCTACAAGAACCCATTAGGACAGTTCAGAGTGTGATGTGATCAACTCTACCGTTAACTGTATCTCTGACCTCAGTGTGAGGACCTTTCAGTATTATGTTCTTTCGTTAACAAAGTCCTTGACAACTTCCTGTTTTTTTATACATTATAATCATCCTTGCTAACTGAGGTGCGTGTTAGCAATCAGCATTGGATACATCTCCAAAGCATGATCTGTTTCTATCTGAGGAATGGAATGAGACTTTCATACAAATGATGTATGTCCCTGATAGACATATAAACTGAGCGGCACAAATTCACCTGTTTATATCCCTTACTTTTTTAAAAAAAGACAAAAGCCCACAAAAAACAAATAATCAGTTTTGAATGCTACTATGGACAATATGAAAAGTTGTCTAACAGAAAAAAAGTTATCAAAAATTACATCCTATACCACGTAATATATAATAGATATACACTAGGAAGTAGGGCAAGATTCATCCAGAATGTAGATGGAGGTCAGCATAGTCACAGAATCAGGATCATGGGATGTTATCTAGAGTATGCACAATTCACTATTAACGGGGGAGGTAGGAGGAGGACATGATTTCAAGTAGCTTGCCTGCTACATATGTTCCTGGGGAGAAATTATGTGTAACTTTTACCTTTAAGCCTGGCAAAATTACCTGTATTGTTTTTTATCCACATTGCATCCAAACAAATTGGCACGTTAAATCCCATATTTGCAGACACCAGTTGTTACTACAGCACGTGGGCAGGCTGTGTTATTCTCAATTAAGGTGTCAATCTTAAGTCTGACTTCTCTTGCCTTTTCAGTTCTTGACAAAGTTGCTTTGTACATAGTTATTTTTGAAAAAGAAAACAGAAACAACTCCATTTGCCATCCCCTTAGAAATCACCTCAGATTAATGTTGCATTCTCTAAGTCTAGGTATAGCCTCTCATACAGTGAACTATATAAGTGACAGCAGTAGACAGTAGGCTGTCCTCTTCTCTGCATACTTTTAAGACCTAAGCTTTGCTAAATGATTTCACAGTTAAGGAGTGAGCTGGCAAGTAGAGGAACAGTTATAGCCAGGAGTCCTGGTTTGAGTTGAGATTTCTGGAGGGGAAGCAGGGTCTCTGAAATGTTAGTGTGGGAAGAGGAAGCTCTGCAGCTGAATGGCTGCAAGCACATTGCAGGACTGAGAGCAAATGCATTGTGTCAGGTGATGCCTGCAACAAAGGCTACAGATGCTCTAGCTGCCTTTTTACTCAGGGCAGTCTAGAAGCGATCAGGGCCTCAAATGATTCTAGTCATCAAATTACAGCAGATCTTAGAAATTTGAACATGGTCCTTAGACTGTCAAGAGGTAAATATTCTTTGAACCGCTTTTTTCTTTTTTTGCTTTTAACCTCACTTCACAGAAAAGAACAGACATCCTGTGGAGTGAAAGTCATCTTTTAGAAACCATGCAGTTTTTTGACAAAGAAATATGCAGGCAAATTGGCTGAAAAACTTTTTTTTTTTTTTTAAGGAAGAGAAGGAGCAGCAAAGTCCCAAAGGAGCAGTATGGTTCTTTTCCATCTTTTGAAAAATGATTCAGGTACTTGCTGTTCTTCCTTTGCCAACTTCCTTTTTTCTGTCCGTACACATCAACCTGTCATTTATACTATGGGAGAATGAGGACATCCTCAGCTGTGGAAAGAGGGGACGTATAAAGAAAGGCCAGGAGAAGGTGTGATGCTGTACAAAATATGGCATTTTATACATCAATGAAGAAACTGCAAAATGAACTGGTAGGGAAGTGCAGAAGAAAATACTACATTATTCATTCTGATGTGGTACAAGTACAGTTAATTGAAAATTAGAAGGCAGTTAAGCATTCATGATTTAAACTTTAAAATACTTGATGATTTGTAAGACTTATTGTGATAGTCTGAGACTGAACGGGCATTTTTTTATGATTTACGTTGACAATGTTGATTCTAGTCTGTGGATTTTTGGTCTGAAGAATTAACATTTGCCAAAGTTATAAGCACTAGAAAAATATCATATAAAGTCAAACAGAATGTGTAAGAGGTGATAAGGCCAAAATTCACTTTGATTATATTTGAGTAGGTGTAATCTAGATACCTAAACAGAAAAACTCATTTGCTTGTGGGAATATGTAGACTGTAATGAATACTGTCTCTGCCCATGGCATATGCATTTTCCTCATGTCTTGAAGATCATTCATTCTGTCCAGCTAAATGACAAACGTAAGTTTTACACTGTGAACACATCTGCTTATTTTCCTGTGGACATCCTTGAAGAAGCAAAATTTCAGTAAATAAGTATTTGTCTGCCAGCAGGTTAATGAAATTTAAAAGGAGCTAAATTGAATGATTGAATTGATATACAAATGCCACACCAGGTAAATAAGAACAGGAGGATTTTAGTTTCTTTTTTTACTGTATGAAATGTAAATATGTTATATGTGACAAATGTTATACTAGAATTGAATCCAAGACTTTCACTACTAAAAAAAGAAAGTTTGAGAAAAGCATAGCACATTTCTGATGAGCTAACTATGCACTTTTGGATTTCCCATAGTCTTTGTTATGACATATAATGTAAGCACTTAGCATATATTCATCTTGCCTAAGTTTGCCAGTTGCAAATTTCTGTGTATAGTACTGTTGCTGTTTAAGGCTGGGCAGGCTGTTAAGTGGATGACAGATGCTCTCTATTAACCCTTTCCTTCCTCAGAGGAGAAAAGGAGAAGAGAAAAGGGAGAGAGACAGAAGGCAGAAGCGTAGGCAGAGTCCTCCCTGGATGTTGGCCATAGGGGAAGATAGTGTGACCCTTGTGGTCCCTCAGCTTTAAACTGAGTATCACATGGGTGGGATGGAATACTTTGTTGATCAGTTTTGAGTCACCTGTCCTGTCAACTCCCCTCTGCAGGTGTGACACTTTTACGGTCCTTTCCTTTGTGGACCAAAGAGACCCAACAGGGACCCTTGTTTCCATGGCAAGAAGCACAAGTAGTCAACTACAGCCACTTAAAAGAAACTTACTGAAAAGTCTGTCCTAGTCCAAACCAGGACAAGTACAAGCTAGTCATCTAGACACAGCAGTAATTAGTGGTGAGAGACAGGCATCCTCAGGAGACCATTCATTTTGCTCTAGTACAGATGTGGTGAACTGCTGTTGGAGGGGCCTTCTTTTTTTTAACTGAGGTGGTGATAAAGTATTAGGAGGCATGGCTGATACGCTAGATGTTTGTGCTGTCATTCAGGAGGACCTTGACAGACTGGAGAAGTGGACTGACAGGGCCCTCATGAACTTCAACAGGGGGAAAGACAAATCCCTTCACCTGACAAAGAATAACCTCATGCACCAGTGCATGCTGGGGAAAGGCCATCTGGAAAGCAGATAGGCAGAAAAAGACCTCAGGGTATTGGTGGTCACAAGTTGAACATGAGCCAACAATGTGCCCTTGCAACAAAGGCCAAAAAGCCTCCTAGGCTACATTAGGAAGAGCGTTGCCAGCGGGTCAAGGAAGGTGTTCCTTCCTATCTAAGCAGCACAGGTGAGGCGACATCTGGAGTGCTGTGTTCAGTTCTGGACTCTCCAGTACAAGAGAAATATAGATGCACCAGAGCAAGTCCAGAGCAAAGGGCCATGAAGGTGAAGTAGGGATTTGAAAATCTGTTATATGAATAGAAGATGAGAGAGATGGGACTGTTCAGCTTGGAGAAGACAAGATCCATGGGATCTTCTCAGTATGTATGGATACCTGATGTGGGTGTACTAAAGAGTCAGACTCTTAGCGATACTTGGTGACCGAAAAATAGGCCATGTGCACAAAGTCAAATACGAGAAGTTTTATTTAAACATAAAAAAGTTTTTGCTATGAGAATTGTTGAATACTGTAACAGATTGTCCAGAGAGGCTATGGATTGCTGTCCTTGGTATTTTTCCTAAGGTGGGTTGGTAGCCTTGGAGATATTCAAAACCTAACTGGATAAGGTACTGAGCAACCTGCTCTAGCTGACCCTACTTGTAGCAAGGGAGGGACATTCCCAGAGGCCTCTTCTTGAACGATTCTGTGAAACCTCTGCAAGCAGCCAAAATTAAGCACTTCTTAGTATCTAACATGTGATGAGTTAAATTTCTCCCTTAAAGGCTAAGTTATTAAATTGACTTAACAAAATTTTATTAGTAAGTAAAATAAATTATAATATTATATTATTTATGTAAATCATACATAATTTACATAAAGCTATATAAAAACTGTATATAAACTTTTCTGTGCTTACAGAATCATATAAATTTTATTTATTATATAAATTAAATACTCTTCCCAATTTATCCCATCTCTTTGGAGAACCATGTAAGGTTTTATTACAGGTTGTCTTTAAGCTAAAACTTGTGTCTGGGCCAAGAGTTTTGCAGAAATTGTAACATGACCAAAATTGGCAGGATTTCTGGCTGCTTCTTCAAAGTTGTTGTGAGTGGAGAATTCACTGAAATTTCTTGGCTCTTGTTTGAATAGAACTCAGATTCGTGTGACAGTTTATATGCCTACAGGAAACAACCTTATTCAGCTTTCAGAAAGCCATGTAAGTTAGGCTTTTGTGGCTTTGGTATGTGTACAACTTGTCAAGGCATATTTAATCTTGTCTTTACTTCTGACATAACAAAATACATGATAAGATCTCAACAGCGTGAGTCATGGCATAATGAAAGGTTTTCTACCTTCCTCAGTTTGGGCAAAATATAAACATGGAAAATCTTTACACTCTTAATGTACAGTTCTAGAAAAATCATTCTGTAAGATATTTGGAAAATTGTTTTCATGGATAACTTTTACATACTATATAGTATACTTTATTCAATCAGTATTTAATCAGTAATTATAGGTGTCAACAAATGTTTATACCTATTTGGAAACATATTACTGCTGTCAACGAGAAACAATAGAGTTCATATTTCAAGTTCCAATTCAGTATTTTTTATATGACTATATATAGATAACTATAGTGATAAATTCATGCCTATGTTTATCTCCATGGGAAAAAAATAAGCTTTTTATGGCTCACAGGTTCATTAAAATCACAGTTAATCATAAACCAGCAATAGAGATGTAGATGTATTTAGAAAGGACAGGGGCCAGCTTGTTAGACAATACGTAGCATATAAAGTTCTGTTATTAAACTTACTGTTATCTACTCAGAGAAATAATTTATATTGACAGCGTAGAATTTTTGTTTGTCTAAAAATCCCAAACAAGCTGATCAAACACTAAAAATCAGTCTAGGACATCCTTCAGAGATAACTTTAATTTTACTATGGTAGTTCTAAGTGAATAGTCTCATAAACATTAATATATTAATTATTTTGCTTGTGGTATACTTGTAGTATATATGAAGTTCCATCTCAATGTATGCTGCCTTTACAAAGATTTCTTAACTGTACAATGACGTATAGGGCATATGTTGCAGAAATAGCAAGGAGAAAATCAAAAGTTCCTATTTATGTAGATCCTGCAGCCCCTCAGCATTCTGAATTTATGCAAAGGATTTTCTAGCTCAAACTTTCACGTAAATACTGATAAGTCCTCCACTGGAGCATTGTGACAATATTATGACTATAAAGTATGTCTCAAAAGCAGTTGTGAGTTCATTAACATACAGTCTAAGAATGGAGTGGGTTTTTTGGTCTACAAATGAAAAGAAGGTGAAGGAGAAACATAAGAATTTTCAGGTCTATAAAAAGATTATTGTAAAGAGGAAGGAAAATATTTGTTCTTGATTGCCATGATGGACAAGACAAGAAATAATAATCTGTGGTTCCTATGAGGAAGGTTCAAATTATACATATGGAAAAACTTCACCGTGAAGACAATGAAGTTCTCAAAAAAGATCCACTGCAAGAATTGCATCTATTTGTGACTAAGGAACCAGCAGTGCTAAATTCCATGTGTATCATACTGTAGTGTGTATATATATGTGTATATACATAGATCTTCATAGCAGACTGTGGATTGCTATAGATCAAAACAATATTAAAAGCCTTCTCTCATATATATTGGCATTTTATATGAAAAATTTCATGCATTTTAGAAGATAATTATGTTTTTCGAAGGAAGTGCCTAAAAATAAAACTACCGGGAACTTATGTGGAATTTATATTAGAATCATTTTTATTTATTTAATATTTACTAGCTCATTGTCATCATGGTGATCACCTCACACTAGTCTCCACATTTTCAAGTTCCTCCTTGCATTCCTTCCTTTGTCTGGATAAATATGTTCTCTTTTCCTTTACAGTAATTCCTTTCAGGGTGAGGAAGGAAGGGCAGAAATAGCCTGCAGACTGAGTGCCACTGGTATCTCACTGAGAATGTTTACTTATTTAATTTAGAGGACATGGTGTCCGACATAAATAGAGAACTACAGCTCCTATAATGCAAAAAAGCTGGTATATCTCCCATAACTTACTACTGATTCTCAGCTCTATGCATGAGATAAGAGGAAATGAGAATTGGGTAGGGACTTAAAAGTATGTTGTGTTGTAACTGTAGACAACTAAATGAGGCTTAAAAAAACTGGCTGGATGGCCAGGCCCAAAGCATTGTGGTGAATGGAGTTAAATCCAGTTGATGGCGGGTCACAAGCGTTCCCCAGGGCTCAGTATTGGGGCCAGTTCTCTTTAATGTCTTTATCAAAGAATTGGACGAGGGGATTGAGTGCACCCTCAGCAAGTTTGCAGACTACACCAAGTTGGGCGGGAGTGTTGATCTTCTTGAGGGTGTTGGTCATGAGCTCATGAGGTAAGCAGGACACAGTTAAAGTAATTTGGATAATCTCTAAGCATTGATTTCTTTTGAGAGGTTGTATATTTAGACAATTTTTTTAAAAATAGAGATTTTCTTTCATTTTTCCCCTGGGCAGCAAGAAAACATACAGCCATTAGAGAAAAAAATGCTGATGAAGAAATGTATTCAGCCTAATGCAGTCGTTAAAACTGTGATTTTCTGGTAAATTTTTACAAAATACAAACCACCACCTGAAATTGCCACCTCCATTGTGTGCTTAGTTTTGGGATGTTGTCTTTTTTTTGGTGTGCTCAGTGGTCAACTGCAAGTTTTCTACAGCTGGCTTATTTATTATGTTGAATTCTTTCAGTGATTCCACAAACCTGTACCATGGTTCTGACTGATTGGTTATTAATAGATCTGAGGGGAGGAACACATTCTTCTTGTAAAAGAAGTGTTAATGGCTATGCTACAAATACTAATACGTTTATGGTGAACCTTTTTTTGTTCTCTGCCTTCCCTCACCCAAGTCAATTAATGAACTGATGAGACATCTCAGCAAGATACAAGGGTGGCCATTTTTCCTTAGAACAAGCCACACTGATTCTACCTGAAAATAAACAACACTCGTTTGCTAGAGAGGGAATTGCTAGATTATACATGCATATATACATAGAGAATGAAATAATGCAGCTTTTAAGGAATCATGAGCATCAAAGACTTTAACATCAAGTGCATTCATTATCTGCCAAGTTCAGGCTTTATACAAAAAAGTGAGGATTTAATGGCTGAATTACTTGTTTCGAATTCAGGAAGCATGGGTCACCAAAGTTAAAATTCACATTGACAAAGGCCCGAAGACACTAAATGTAATTTAGCTACAGTTTTGACACCAAAATCCAGGCATTTTCTTGTTAAGTCCATGCCTAAATGTAGTTCTTTTTCTACGTATTCTAAAACTATGTAGATTTTTAATGGTCTGGATCCTCACAGTAAATGTTACTGTATGCTATTGTGATAGTAATCCTTAAAATGTGCATGTCTAATAACCTAGACCCCACAAAAGGATATCACTTTAGAGAGACCTTTCTTTAACATTTCTCTGTGGCTCATTTCTGTGGCACAGAATGTTTTTGGTGATTTCCAACCTCTACAGTAAACTGAGAGTCTAATGCATGACTAGGTAGAAGTCATGGAATTCAGTACACCAATGCTTAAGGCTCTTTATGGATCTGGCATCTAGGCCCAGATGATTGATTTTTCATTTGTACTTACTGACATGAGTACTCCACCATTATTGTCTTATTCCAGTAAACGTTTAGCTGGTTACAGAATCTTACTGGGTGTAAATTTAGGATTTCTGAAATGTGGATTGTAGTTCTTTTTTTCAATTCTTTTCCTTTGTTACATACACATATTTTATGCACTTTGAGGCAACAGCTTTACAGAATATGTATTTTATTTTTATGTTTGTAACATAATAGAGTTCCAGTTTCAATATTTGAAGTCTACCTTTGGAAAAAAATTGAATTTAAAATCTGATTCACATTGCTTAATCTCTTTGTACCTTTGGTATTTATTGCAATGACTATGGGTGCTAAGTGGTTGGTTGAAGCTTCTGCATTATATTTGTAGATGAGTTTGTGATTAAAGAAAGCTGGAAATATCATCAAACTTATCACACGGACTGTAAGTTAGCATTCTTAAGAATACCTATTATACACCATGGGATACCGTAGAGTAAGCCTTTTTAATGACACCACTTGAAAGGGGCACAGATGCAATTAAAGCATCACTAAGCACTGAACACTGTGCACTCCACAGGTGAAAATAAAAGTCTACATTTCACAGTGCTTCCTACAAGGTTGGTCTCTGCCACTCCCTGTAATGCTTCAAAGATAGCTAGGCTACTTTCTGCACTGGGGTATGTTTTTCTTCTCAGTGAACTTTTATCAACTGTAATAACACTAATAGGAGTTTAGAGTATGCTTTAGAAAGAGCTTGCTTATTGTGTATTTTTAATAAGAACAATTCTATTTATTTTTCTGAGTGTAAAAACAAACAGAAGCAGATTATTATGTAATTGCAAGGAGGCACTTTAGAGTGTGTTTTATGTTGTTGTTAATGGATAACTGAAGGTTGAAGGTCGCTGACCTTGTGTCTCATCTGGCAATCAAGAATTGTAATAATGACCTTTTAAACTGTGCCCTGTTATGCTTCTTGTAAAAGTTTTAAGTCCCAAGTCTATTTTTTTCCTTTTTAATCTAATAGCAACTGATTTCCTTTTAAAGTGAGTTTGGTGTTTTTTCTTTTTTATTACACTGGACTTTAAAGACAAGGAAACACAGCACTCAGTTATGCACAAGTCTGAAATGTGTTTTACTTATATTTTTTTTTTTCACAGTATCACTGTCTTTAAGAGAAAAAAAATAGGCTTCTGCTATAAATTCTACTTGTATGCTGAGGCCTCTAAAAGAAGCATGCTGTGTAGAAGAGGTGTCTGCAGAAAACTGAAATATCCTGAGGTCAAAACATGTATCGTTAGAAGATATGGTAGGATTCATTGACATTTCTATGAGATAGATTTATAGGCATATAATTCTGTCTTTGAGTTTACAGGGATTACTACAATTCACAGAGAAAAAAAAACACACCAAAAAGCATGAAGTTGCCAATTTTGAGAGTAAAAGAAAGACCTTGCACATTGTGTAACTGTCCTTTTAAATAATAGATTCTTTGTTCTCTCTGGTCATGAAGAAGGGAGCTATACTCCGTTTCCCAGCTTCATCTACCTTCAGGAATTGATACTGATGATTTCAGGTCTGTTTGTAGCAACATGCCTTGAGATCATTTGCAGAAACTACCACTCACATCCTTAAAATATATGTTTTATATTTATGAAGCTTGTGGATTTCTCTCCCCCAGTTTCCTTTCAGGTTATTTCAATAAATTTAAAATATGAAAATCTAAAATAAAACTAGAATTCTGCCTTTTACTGATGATAAACTCAAGGTTTAATTTTACTTTAGGACAATGCAGACAAGCGCAGTTTTGCTGTTGATCTACAACTGCAGCATGTTGAATGGTGGAAGTGATGGCAAAAACTCCTCTAAATGTTCAATTTTACAAGCTGTTGGTAACAGCAAGTGATATACGTATTGCACAGGAATAAAGCCCAAATTTTTTTATTACACAGCAAGTCAGTGAAAAAAAAATACCTGTTGTTAAAGGCCACCTATAGATGTAGCTGGAGCTAGGGAAGCAACACACATTTTGTGAAAATGTTATTATCCACTTATGAAATTGCATACCTTCATTACTGAGCACAAAATCAAAAATGTGTTGAATAAACCTTTTCCTAACTCTCTGAAGACATAAGCTGCATTTCTATTGTTTTGCTAGCATAAAAACATGCTCTTTGTTGGAATGTGCTGGAGAAGGGCTGGAAATATTTTTCATCACTGAGTTTCCAAGCCAATAATTTAAAAGCATCTAATTTGATAAATGAAGATACTTTACCTAATTTTGCTGTTTCTTGTAGATATAAGTTAAAATTCTAAAGGACTGCCATTTTTTTCATAGACAGAACATTTCTAAAAGGCAAGTTGACGTAGATTGAAGTGGCTCTCTTAGGGGTGATAATGTTGAATATAATTTGAATATAATATTTTTCACATTAGAGACATTCAGAGATTAGGTAATAGATGAAGTCTCATTTTGAACAACTTGTGGAGTTTGGGATTTGGTATGTACGCAGTGTGAATGGAAACGGTTAAAAGTACCACTCATACTGAATTTTGCTGTAGTCTGGAGTGCATACACTCTACTAGTGTGGAGGCACTGGAACAGGTTGACCAGAGATGTTGTGGATTCCCCCTCCCTGGCAACGTTTAAAGCCAGGTTGGATGGGGCTTTGAGCAACGTGGTCTAGTGGAAAGGTGTCCCTGCCCGTGGCAGGGGGGTTGGAACTAGATGATCTTCAAGGTCCTTTCCAACCCAAACCATTCTATGATTCTATGATTCTATGAAATTGAAGAGTTGTACTTTCCCTGGTGAATGATAAGAATGACCATCTCCTATGAGAATCCTAGTACATAAACATAACCCCCAAAATCTGTAACCTGTTTTTTTTTAAATCTTCAAGTGATTTTGTTTTCTATAAATTCTTTTCCATTTGTCTGTTTGATCTACCAATTTCCTGTAATTGCAGAAAAGTATAGATATGACTGAAGACACACTGTTGTACTAAGGGAATATTTTCACTAAAATCGAAGTGGCTGAAAAACACAGGCCCCACTGACTTTTAGTGGGACTTAAACTCCTGTAGTCTGATTTTGACAACACCATGTAATATCTATTTTTTGTAAGATTCTCAAAATTATTAATTTTAGAGTAAAATGACAAAAACAGCAGCTCTCAACATCTTGCTGTAGAACAGCAGAGGTAAATGTTCTTTATTCCCAAAGAAGCTATGATCTAGCCTTTTGTTCAATACATCAGTACTTTTTTTTCACTTCTAGTCAAAAGGGACATGCTGTTTTTGAAGACTCTACTAATTTCTTCAATATACACAGAACTAAATACCTTTAAGTACTATTTCTTCTGGAGAGACTTATACTTGAAAATTTGCTAGGGGTGCTTGGGGTTCTTATAAGCATTTTAAGAGCTCCTATATGTTACGTTTATTTGTTTGTTATATATTCAGACCTTATTTGTGCAAAAAGCTCCAGCAAGTGAATGGGACACATTATTTTTCATGTTGGCTAACATTGTTAATTTTTGATAAACTCTTTAGTGTACTAACTTGGAAAAATCTCTCTTTGCCTCTGAATAAATGCAATTACTTTTAATTGTGAGATATCTTTTAAATATGTTTTACATGACATTTGCTAATTTATTAATTAAAACTGTGGAGTCTGAGTTCCAGCTGTCTTTAGCTAAGGGGTTGTTGTAGCTAACTGCTTCACTGCACAATTTTTTTTAAGGGAAATGTTTTGTTATGAATTATTAGTTGTTAACTACCATTTAAAGAGAGACAAAAACGTTTTGTGACCTAATGAGCAAACTGAGATTTCTATGGTGGTTTTTTTTGTTGTTTTTTATTTTCCAAATAGAGACTTTAATCAAGACACCAGAAAGGAGAATTCTGCAGTAGAAATAAGTGTCAGTTTATCCTCCAACATATAGCTGAAGTGTAAGGCCTATTTGGCCTATGAAGTATCCTACAGGCTAGCTTTTACTTCCACTGCCTTCTACATGATGGCCTCTGACTATTTTCCCTCTTAACACAGATGTGAAGCCCATGGCGATTACAAGTACCAGCATGTGGTAATCTAATCTGAACTTTAAGCCATTAGGAATCCTGCAACAATAAAGCAGGCTTTAGAAATGTAGTGAAGTTAGAAAATAATTAGCAAGTAGACAAGGGCAGGAATTCAGAAGCTTAACTGTGACATTTCTCTTTGGCCCCCAGCAAACCAATTGCTGCTCTATAATGTCATCCTGCTTTTCACTTCTTTGTGATTAAGGAATTTTACAGTTTTCGTATGTATAGGGTGATATTGTAGAACAAGTTTGAAGGCTATGGGTTATAGGGGGTCAGTTCAAATTATGCTATAACTTACTAGCTTTCATCCTGAAAAGTCACATCCTCAATTGCTAGGTACTTTCCTAGGTTTTCCTTTTTCCCTTCTTGTTGAAAAAAGAGTTGTAATCTTGGTTTGAAGTTTAGCACTACAAAAATAAAACATACTTAAAATAAAAAAATCATTATTAATGGTTAGTAATCGAATAAGTAGTATATACCACTTAGCAATTTAGCTTAATTTTCCTATTGTAGATATGTGACCACACCTGTAAGTGCCAATTACATCACTCTAGTTCCCCTTGTGTAGACTCAATGAAGTCAGGAGAATCTGCCTATTAAATTGTCAGGGTATAACTAAGAGCATTATAAGTAAATACATCAGTTAAATTCTGTAACCTGCTTTCATATGTCACAATCAAATTACAGTGTTTTCCAAATAAAGCTTAACTGATATGAATACCTGCAAATACTTCATCAGAAGGACTGTGATTCTCCAATGACACTGGTATAATCTTTTAATTGCTGTGTCCATTCGCACAGAACTATGTGTCCTATTTTGTTCATTATGAATATATCTCTGATAGAAATCAATTTTGTATACTAATGCAGATTGAAATGGGTTTCAACTTAAATAATTTAGCATCACTCTCTTCTAATCTCAATTTCAATGTTCCAAAAGCCATAATGCAAAATATGTGGTTCAGTTTTTTTTTATAAACTTTAATACTAAAACTTTGTAGTGATAAAAGGTCAATTAAAAAGTGAGAAGCTGATAAAAATAATCTGTTGTGAGATGTTTGATTTAATTTCTTTTGATGAATTTCTAAAATTAGTTTCCCATATGTATTACACAAAGACTGAAAGACGGAACAGATGTATTACTTCTTTATTTGCAAGTAAATCTCTCCTGTATGTACTCATTTAAAGTGTTACAGGTCTTTCATATGTGAACTCTATTCCATTCCTTGTTGATAGCCCAATTTAAAAAAAATTGCATTTTTTTGGCAGTAACAGAAACTTCAGTACTATTATTTACATTATATTTGCTTAATCTTTGACTAGACAACTATAGTTATTGTTTCTGTATGAAAAAGAGGGCTAGGAAGGTGTCATGTGGATCACTGAGTCCTGATGCCTATAGTCCACAACCATACAACAGAGGCCTGGATTAGAAGGATTTCACAGAACATCTGTTCCACTCTCTATAGGACCCCAATACCATATTAGAAGTGAATGTTTTCCTCCCTAAAACTCTGAGGACAGTAGCACTATTAAATAATTAAAACCAAAAATCTATTCCCCAACAGCTGGAAGTGGACTGGATTTCTTATGGTTGACTGAAAGTTTCTGTCATTTCAGGAAACATGTTTACTTCTTAGATCTTCTGATGCTTGTCTTCCTTATTGTTAACTAAATAATGCAAATCATACAGCTTTATGCTATACTGGAAGTGTTAGCACAAACTTATACTCCAACAGTATGAATAGGTGGTTTTAACAGCATGGAGCATGCCTTGCAGCTCTGCACAGTTGAGGGAAAATCTTTAACTGAGGCATCCTAATTTGAGAAAGCTTTGATAGTTTTGTTTTAGTTTTTATCCACACATGTTCAAACATAAAAAAGCAACGTGTGCACAAATATATGGATAAACACAGGGACTGCCTTAGTTCTCTTTAAAGTGTTTGTTTTTTTTCCTTCATTGTCGGTAAGGAACTTAATAAAAATTTAGTAGAAATTTCTAGTTTCCAGTGTTTCTAAGTATGTGAGTGCATGAATTTATTGCAAAGTTTTTTATGATCTAAAATACACGGTATGTTTAGTACTGTGCTTTGACGTTTAGGCAACAGCTGGGAACTTCTGTCACTTATTCTGTTTTTCTTCACTTGACATCATTATAAGAAGTCAGGAGATGACATTTGTTACTAAACAAAATACTAACATATTGAGCGCTCTGAAATGAGACCATAAACCAGAAATCTTGTCTTCTGTTTATATTATGTAATATTTCAATATTATTTTCTTCAGATAGAACTGAAGAAGATCTTCACAAACATTGCCCATATTTTTAGCCTTGCCTATCTGAAAATGACTGAAATTGAAACACAATTGCTATAAGGTCATTCTCTGTTTTATTTTCTGTCTCCAAGTGTCCAGTCAGTTACCTCACTCAGTATAATTGTGTGCTTTATGGAGAAAAACTGATTCACTTTTGGTTACACAAAATAGTTCATCATTTGATGCACAGTTCACACTGACACTTTACATCTCAATTTTACTGACATTATTTCATTCATTGGGGTGTACAAGATTATAATTTGTACCTAATAACACTGAGTATTAAATACTCTAATACAACAGAGTGTCAAAAGTAAGTGCAATTTTTGTTCCAATCTTGTTCTGACAAAATATAAAAAATAAACAGTAGTCAGTTTTGTGAATATTTATGAATTTCACCAAACTTAGGACTCTGCAGATCATCCTGAGTGCCATTACACGGCACATGCAGGTCAATTGGGGCATCGGGGCCAGCCAACATGGATTCATGAAAGGCAGGTCCTGCTCGACCAACCTGGTCTCCTTCTATGACAAAGTGACCCGCTTAGTAGATGAGGGCAGGGCTGTGGGTGTAGTCTATCTAGACTTCAGTAAGGCATTCGACACCGTCTCGCACAGCATCCTCCTAGACAAACTGGCTGCCTGGGGCTTGGATGGGTGGACTCTTTGATGGGTTAAAAACTGGCTGGCTGGCCAAGCCCAGAGAGTGGTGGTGAATGGGGCAAAGTCCAACTGGCGGCCGGTCACTAGCGGTGTTCCCCAGGGCTCAGTTCTGGGGCCGGTGCTGTTCAATATCTTTATAGATGATCTAGATGTAGGGATTGAGTGCACCCTCAGTAAATTTGCAGATGACACCAAGCTGGGTGGGAGTGTCGATCTGCTGGAGGGTAGGAAGGCCCTACAGAGGGATCTGGACAGGTTAGATAGATGGGCCGAGACCAACGGCATGAGGTTCAACAAGAACAAGTGCCGGGTCTTACACTTGGCCACAACAACTCCATGCAGCGCTACAGGCTGAGGGAAGAGTGGTTAGAAAGCGGCCTGGCGGAAAGAAACCTGGGGGTGCTGATTGACAGCTGGCTAAACATGAGCCAGCAGTGTGCCCAGGTGGCCAAGAAGGCCAATGGCATCCTGGCCTCTATTAAGAATAGTGTAGCCAGCCAGTCTAGGGAAGTGATCGTCCCTCTCTACTCGGCACTGGTGAGGCCGCATCTTGAATACTGTGTTCAGTTCTGGGCCCCGCACTTCAAGAAAGATGTTGAGGTGTTGGAGCGAGTCCAGAGGAGGGTGACCAAGCTGGTGAAGGGTCTGGAGGGTCTGACCTCCGAGGAACGACTGAGGGAGCTGGGGTTGTTTAGCCTGGAGAAGAGGAGGCTCAGAGGTGACCTTATTGCAGTCTACAACTACCTGAAGGGAGGTTGTAGCTGAGTGAGAGTCGGCCTCTTCTCCCAGGCAACTAGCTATAGGACAAGAGGACATAGCCTCAAGCTTCACCAGGGGAGGTTCAGGTTGGACATTAGGAAGCATTTCTTCTCAGAAAGGGTCATTAGACATTGGAATGGGCTGTCCAGGAAGGTGGTGGAGTCACCATCTCTGGATGTGTTTAAGAAAAGACTGGACATGGCACTTAGTGCCATGGTCTAGTTGACGTGGTGGTGTCAGGGCAATGGTTGGACTCAATGATCCCAGAGGTCTCTTCCAACCTGATTGATTCTGTGATTCTGTGAATAAAAATAATTTTATAGTTTCAAAATTAAAGGTTATAATTTCTCAGTTTGAAGTGACTTTTATTTCAGTTTCAGTTAATTTTATTAATTTTAACTAAACCCACAGACAACTCAAAATATGGGGACCATTTCAGTTTGTACACACTATAGATTTCAAAGAACACTGCATACTATTTTCAGTTTTTTTAATTTAGCAGTCTTTACATCATTTTCACTTTATTTCAAATAACCAAAACACCCCACATTAAAAATGTTACTCAGCTCTATCATACTGATTTCCATGTAAATTTGCTTCACAAGTAAAATTCTTCAAAGAAGTCACTGTCTGAAGATCTGTTTCATTGGACTTGTCTGCACAGCAGAACATGCACTGACTTCAGATGAGAGCTATGTGTGAACTGTTTGAAGGCAAGGCCTGGTGATAGACATTTTACTGTACAAGAAAGTATACTTGGAAGGATGCAAAATATATTTGATGTTGGTATGTTGGATGAAAAAGTCTTTGAGAGAACTTCTGGAAGAAAACAGTTTGAGAAGGGATTTGAGAACTTTTAGTTACATTTTACAACAATATCTTGCCAAAGTAATATGTGGAAAATCTAATTTTATCATCAAAGAACAGGAAGGAGGGTGGTATTCTAAACGTCTTGTTATCGCTGTTATTATCAATGACCAGTGTTCAAAAAACCCAAGCAAGAGCAGTCAACTGAAGATAAAAGGTTGTCTGCCTTCCACCATCATTAGAAGTACTATTTTGTCAGTAGAGCTTAGAGGTTTTCCAGTGCTTGTAACAATCTCTGTTACATATTTAGTCAATAAATAAGCAACACACACTTAAGCTTGTTAATATCACTGTGATATCTAAGCAATTAAATACCATATCATTTTCAGTAGACTGCACAGATTTTCACACTTGAAATGTAAATTTTGCTCTTCCTGTCTTTGACTTGTAATGAGCTGCAGACATCTAGCCACATTTTTCTACACCTCTAGGATATGTATCCTTCCCAGTTGCTATTTAAAAACACATGGCTAGTACTCTTTCATCCCACCTTTCATTGGGCTGTCACATTTTACATTGTTATCCACTGAAACGGCTTCTGAAAGAGACAGTTTTTTCTCTCCCCTGCCCAGCACAGCTGCACCTTTTGCACCCACATGCGCATCGACCCAACCACACGGGTGAACTGGATCAGGCAACTGATGCAAGTTAAAAGTGACGTATTTGGAGGATTTCTTTTAGCAGCAGTTAATTTTCAGATTCAGCTCCCTGCCTGGCTGCACAAGCTCTGTGGGGGCAGAAAAAAGTGGGAAAGTTAGCGACAAGGCAGAGGCAAGGTGGCGTCATTTAGTAGCAGTGCAAGATTATGATTCCAGTGTTTGTGATACTGGTATCAATGTGAAGATCTACAAGATCTATATTAATTTCACCTCCTCCTTTTCTCTTGTGTTTTACTGAATAGACAATTATATCAATTTGTGCAGGGACACAGCTGCAAAATCAACATAAAGTAGGTGGAGCATGTAGCTGAAAACAGAGAGGAAAGGATGGGGGGAGCAGGGCTTTCTAAATCTTTCTTTTGTAGGAGCAAACTGTTAGCTCAGATGTATCTTGTACCTTTCTTATTTCAAGTCTCAGAGGAAACAAAGTTGAAAGGCTGTCAGAGCAGCACCATGACCCCACCTGTGTGCCCTCCTGTTTCCGTGGCTCTGGAGCTGATGATTACAGGGCTCCAGAGAGAGTAAATCCAGCTGATTGAACCCTCATCCCCACCCCCCAAAAAAAGGTTTCTATCAGCATGAACCAGTTGCTCCCAGGGGCTGGGCTGCTAGGAGTGGCAAGGTCCCCCAGCAGCCAGGACCTGTCCCACCCCCCAGCCAGGGGCAGGGCCGCCGAGGGCACCAGGGCAGCCCCAACTCTAGGCATCAGGCACCTCCTTGATGCCACTCTGACTTACAGACTGAGAAAAGCTGCCATAAGATCTCAAAAACTAGGAAAGAAAAAAATGAGGTGAATAGTCCTCACCACCTGTTTTTTTTTAATAATAAAAAGATAATAATTATAGTAATGATACAGAAGAAAAGGGGTTTTGTTTGTCAGTTCTCAAGTCCTTTGTATGAATCTACTGTCACCTGGTATCTTAGAGTCATTTTAGTATATACTTGCACTTGTGACATGGTTAACTTTTCCCATAGACAAGAAAAAACCATGGCATTTTCTTCCATTTAAATCAGAGTTTTATCACACTTTGTGTTTGATCTCAATATGACCTGAAAGGAATTTCAGGTTTGTCATGTGATATTGTACCATCTCAATCAGGGAACTTCGTGTTTGTCAGTCGTACAAAAAAGAAATGGTTTCTCATTTTCCCCATGTATTTGAAAAGTAGATGAAAAACAAGACACAGTAAATCAAAATCAACCGATTCTGATACTAATTATGAAATAGCTAAGCTTGGTGTCATTTATCAAATTGAACCTGTAGATTTTATTCTCTGCTGAATAAAAGCAGCCATACACCCTGAAGCTACCCAGTATGAAACAAAACTGGCCCATCTAAGTTAAGTTTTAAAAAGCTCAGGATTTGTAACACAGGGATATAATGAGTAAAATTATTGATAAAAAACAGATAAGAATCTTTTAAAGAGCTATTTTAAAACTTCAGTGTTTTAATTTCATAGAATGGCCAGTGTCTTTGTGTCATACAAGCATGTGACTGATGATAGGCATATCTGTAAGTGCTATAGTGATGTAGTGTCCTTCTAGATGACTCTTAATTACATATATTTGCAGACATTAGATGCAAGCAAACAAATAATCTGTTAATGGTCATTAAATTCCAGTGCAGAAGTTTTATCAATTTGTAAAGAAAAAGTAAATTATTTGTCAGTTCCTTGCCATCTACAGCTTCAGAGATTTTGACAGAATGAATTTTTATATACTGTGTCTCTTTAAAATTTTTATTACATACAGGTTACGTACAGAATCCTGGTGAAGAGAAACTTCTGCTTTAGGGATGTCATTTCTCCGAAAAATGGAAGATAGAATAATTACAGAAAGCAGAGTAGATTGCAACACATAGGCTCTGTGATCGTAATCACCCGTGCAATCACGGGCCTTTTCATATTTGAGATTAGAACTGGGCCAGTGTCCTGGTTTCATTGGGATTTTGTTTCAGTTTGTGGCCAGCCATGGTGATCAGGGCCCTTAGCAGTTAAATGCAGGGCAGCTGACCCAGGCTGTCCCACAGGTGTGTTCTATATCATTAATAATCAAGTTCACTATAAAAGGGAGGGCTTGGTACTGCAAGGTGAGGCTGTTTTTGGTGTCCTCTCTCATTTATGAGAACTGCTCTTCCTGGCCAACTTGCTGCAACCTGTAGCTAAGTATGCTTTTGTGTGTTTTGTGTTAGCATTTATATTGGTTTCTTTATTTTATTAAATCTGTTTAATTTTAACCCATGAGTCTCCCTCTTTTTCCTAATTTCCTTTCTCAGTTGGGAAAGGGACATGGGGTGAGAGAAAAACTGTTATTGTTTAACTCTTTGTGTGGGCTAAATGAAGACAGCCAGTTTTAGTGTAAAAAGTGCAATAAATTGGTTTTGAGAGTGTCAGGCCAAATTATCTCTGCCAACAATTAAACACCATTTACTTTGCAAATAACCAGAAAAAGAATTACAGTATTTATTCTAGACAGCAACCTTTGAAACTCCATAAAAAGGAAAAAGAACTAGCAGTATGTTCAGAAGAGCTAGCTGTATTGGAAGAGAAAAAGAATGTGACAGAGAAGGAAAGATAAAGCTACATAAGATGATACTTTTTTTTTTTTTCTGACAAGCCATTACACCTCAGGACTTTGTGGGATCAGACTTAGCTGAAGTTCTGTGTATGGGGCTTAACCATCAATCTTTCCTGTACACTTTCAGGTTAAGTAGCTGAGGGTTAGAGAATATTTATTACAAGTTGAATCACTTTCTGCTTTACTTTTTGATGTGGGGCTCAAGTCATTCACCCTACATCTAATATAGTTTTCTTCCCTGGCTGCAGTCTGGAGTGGCGATTTAATTTTCACATTGTGGGCACAGAAGAGAACTTCACTCAATAGTGTCATGGTAGGGGGGTACTACTAAGATCCAGAAAGGATCAAGGCATTGTTTTCTATATGGTGAAATCTCATGCTTTCCCAGGGTTCATGACATGGGGGATTTCCTGGCATCTGGAAGCTCAGCCCTGGTGACCATTGTTCAAGGGACAGGATATTTCAATTCCAATCTAGATAAAAGGTTGAAGGCTACAGAAAAACATCTCTGAAATATTGCCATTTGATATAGCTATATTGACCTTTATCAGGCCTTTCACTATAAAATCATTGCCAAACTTCCACCAAGGCCTGAAAGCATCTGGGATGTAAGTGAAGTATCGTATGAGACCCAGGGGCAAGACAGACATATGGATACTATCATTCACCTCATTTCAGTAGTCAGGCTGATGTATCATGTGCCTGATGCAGACAGGCAGACTGTGCCTTCTTTCCTCCTTCCTTCCCTTCTTTATTTTTTCCCAGCCAGACTAGGTGGTCCTATAAGTCAATGACAGATTAACTAGTGCCTTAATTTTAAGCTACACTAGCCTTTTAGAATGGTTTATTGTAAATCAATTTGCATTTTGATAGTATGTGCTGTGCTGTCTTTTTCTTCGCTGGAAATTTGTATGACTCATTCCTTTCTCTCCCTGCAGTTACACTTCTCTGCATGGATGGGCAGCCTTCTTGGAAGGCATGAGCCCTCAGGCACTCACAGCTACATAAGTGCATAGATAGAAGAAGTAAGCAGCCACAGAGAAGTGCTGGCCACTTGTCTTGAGGGTTTTCTGATTTGGCATGTTGCCATTTGACCAAAATTTGTCACATCAGACTGGTCTGAAATCTGCCTCCAGCCTGACTGGGTCAACCTTTGGGTGCAGTGAGGAGGCCAAAATAAAATAGTCTTTTCCTTTTGTGAGGTGTTGAGGTTCTGGGGGGAGGACTCAGGTTACATTGCACATGGGAGGGGATTCAAGTGACTTCACATCATCTACCTGTGTACTTGCACATGTGTGCATTATTTAAAAAAAAAAAAAAAAGATTTTTGTTTGGGAGATGTAGGGACCTGTTTTATTAACCTGGTTTTGTTGCATGTTTGTTTTTTGTTTGTTTTGTGTGGATGGAAAAAGCAGAGTGGACTTCCTGTTCTGGGGAAACAGCAGAGGATAAAGTTTCATGGCCATTGTTGCCAGCTGCAGTGATGCTGCCTCCAGACTACCTGTGCACATGCATATGTTTTGTGGTGTTATTAATTTTTCTTTCTGAGTACCAGGGAGCTGGCAGCAGTTGCCCCAGGCTTTATGAAGTTGAATTAGATATTTTGATTTTGTGTACATGATATGGTTTTCTAGACTCCTCTCAGAAATAAATTAAGGTGCAATAAGCCATGGTAATCCTCATGGTTTTAGGATACAGGCATGATAAATGTCCCTTAAAGTCCTTCAGCATTTAATCAGTTGCCTGAAGGTATATATCCATGTTCAGCTTCACAGGAGTTCAGTCTTGGCTGAAAACTGCAGTTATCCAGATATGGATGTATGGCCCAAAAGAGCAGGAAGGTACTGTTCACAGTGCACACTGGCACTCTGATAACATAAAGGCTGATGTTTTTTGAGGGAAATGGAAGCTGACATGTATCTGTTGGAAGACCTGAGAGCTGAAGGAAAACAGATATCTTGAATCAGGTAGTAGATTGTATCCATGAGTGCCCTACTCCCTGCTTAGAGCTGAAGAGTTCAGCTTGGGTGAAGGCCTGCCTGATGCTCTGGATATGATTGATGCAAACCATATAAGTCTAATGACATGAAAACCAACATTTTTGGACTTTGACTACCACCATGCCCAGGTTGTATTTGGTCACCTCAGAAGGCTGTCCTTGCCCATTAAGAATCTAAGTCTCATAGATTGCAACAGTAGAGACCATTTTCTTGGAAAGTGGATGTCAATGCTGAAGAATGGGTATTGGCTCCTTAAAAGGACCTCAAATGTTACCATTCCTGATTTAAAGCCTTGCAATTGCTACTATTCTTCTCAGCATAGTAGCACAGAATAACATCCTACATGTAGGTACAGATGTCCTTTGTGCCAAATATCCTATCAAGAATAGAGGGACTTCCTGACAGGGAGGGTAATGCTCAGCTGTGTAAAAGGGAAACTCTGCTCTCTCTTGGAGAAGGCTTGGGATGTATCCATCATGGGTTGAGGAGATGGTTGACAATAGAGGTGGAAGGCTAGACATCAAGCTCTAGCATGTTTTGAGAAGATAATGATGTGTGAAAATGGGATGGATGATGTGGATTTCTAGATGGAGCTGAGATGTGATTTTGAAAGGAAAAGAGGAGGCTAAGTGTTTCAGAAGGAAAAAAGTAGAGCTTTATGTAAGTCTTGGTTGTGGCCTCACATTGTCTAGTATTGGCCCTGATTGCCATGGTCATTTTTCCATTTATGTGGCCCAGAGCAGTTTTTCTGCAGGAGGCTACGATTATATATCAGCAGGAGAGAGTATAACTTTTCCTTTTCTCTAGACCACAGAAAGAAGAAAAAAAAAAAAATCAGATTTGCCTCTGTAGACTCATACAGTTTTATCCAAATGGGACATATTTTTGTCAAGAAAATGCTGTTTATTTTGGGGAGCAGAGTTTAAAAAACCCTGTTGTGACAGAGAGAACAAACTGTATCAACAACAAAAAGTTACTTGCTTCAAGCATAAATTATTTGTTCCTTACAAACAACTGTAGCTCTATTGTATTTCTTTGAATGATTACAGGGTGTTTTGTTTTTTGTTTTAATTTGTTTTTTTTTTAAATCAGATCTGTAGTTTCATTTTACTTCATATTGAGAGGATGCAATCAAACATAGAATACACAGTCTGAGATTCATGTTAAAGATGAACCAGCAAATTGAAGCATTTTACTCTGTTGTTCAGTTATGTTTTGTGGTTAAACTGTAAAGTCCTATCTGAAATTATAATAATTTCAAAGCTTTCTTCAGGATTTATGTCTTTGCCAGTAATCTTTACTTGATGAATTGACAATCAGTGGTTAAAAAAAATATCCTGAGCTCTAAGATTATTTAAAGCTATTGATATATCTCTATCTATCCATTTAATTTTATGCACAGTGAACTGATAAGGAAGGTGTGCACAGAACATCAGAAAAAAAACCTTTTTATGAGAATAAGCAAGAGGAACTGAGAGGGGCGAGTATGACTTTAATTTACTGAATAACAATCTTGGAAGAAAATCTGTTCCTCTGCAGTTCTGGTAATGTGAATGGGGTTATTTACATGTATTAGGAGGCCTCTTTTCCCCAAAGAGATCATACACTTTGTATCAGTTCCTGCTTAAATAGGCATCTTAGAATAGTTCTTTCTCCTTATTTAGATACGTGAAGGCAGAGAGGAGAATTAATTTCAGATGGCTTTAAGCAAATGTTAGAAAGGTTAATATTCACAGACTTCCAAATATCTTTTGGGCAGGTGACATTTTCAAATACTAAGCTTTTTTCCTTTAGCTGAATTACAGTGCTGGGCAGAAAGCAATGGATGTGTGAAATGAAATATGCCATTCAAATACAGAAAAGAAGGGGAAAACTGCGTGTAACTATTACAGAGAATAAAAGGTAAAATTGAAAGCCTCTACTACAAGCTGAGTGTTCTGTTTGAGGCATTTCATTTGGACTTGATATATTTTATGCATGAGAAATGCTTGGAAACTTTTTTCTGTCACCGAAATTTATTTTCAGATGAGGAAATGGCCTATTCAAATGAGGGAAAAATGTGGTTTAAAATTCCACGAAACCACATTGCAAACTGAACCTGAACAGCAGGCAGTGTTACTAACTGGACTAACATGTCTGAGTACCACTTTGCGTTCAAGATGGAGTCTATCTGTTAATTTTTTTGCTTTAAAACCGATATGCCTGTAGCATGCATCCCTATAGTATGGAAACTGATTATGCGTATGCATTGCCATCATGCATATGTGTATATATGATAGATATGATTATTGCTGGACTACAAAAAAAAATAAAAGGCATTTGTGACTACAGTACAGATATATGCCAATTATTGACCTAATTAAATACTACGTGATAAAGAGTTTCCCAGCAGCACTGAATCAAAATATTTTGAACTAATCAATTTGTACCACTTGTACCATGAGTCCAATGCACCTTTGCAACAGAATATAGGTTTTGCCTAGAGAAACATGAATATACAAACATTGATGCCTCCAGTAACATGGGTTTGCTAATCAGTCATGAACATTTTTGCAGCCTCCTAAGAAACTGGAGCCTCTGCGATAACACTATGTCTACCAATGCTCCTAATAACTTCTGGATGTTGTAGCCTTTCTTAAGCCACATTTAACAAAGGAATAGATGTCACTCAGCAATGGGACATTGCAATGATTTTGACTAACTTTATTCATGTACCAAAAGGGAAGGGAGGGAGCTGGTAGTACTGAAGCCAGAGGAACTACTGCTAGAGGAAACAGGGTATTGTAGGGAGGATTTGGTGATGAAAGCCTGCTAAATTATGACAAGCAGGGGATGTGGAGGTAAGGAGAACCTGACATTGCTGTTATTGGATGGGGAACTGCCAGAGGAGAAGAATTTCAGTGGGGTGGTTGTAAGCATAGAGTAGAGCTGAGATTTTGTTTTATTTCAATGAAAATAGGCAGAGGAAACATATGGGAAGGTAGACATAAGTCCATGGCAGACCAGGTTTAACCATGGTTTTATGGTTAGTGGGACAATTCAGAAGACTTTAATTCATAGGATAGTGATAACAATGACAGCAGTGATATCTATAGCAGTAAAATTTCCATCATTAAGATATTGCCTTCTGTAAATAAAATAAAGATGAGTTTCTCTCCTACATTCATGAATTTGGCTGCAATATACATGTCAAATCTAAAAACCATGGGCAGTTCATAAGGACCATAAGATAAACAACTCAACTCAGTGTTTCATTGCAGGAATGATTAGTCCTTGTTTTAAACATCACTGCATAAAAACGTACACACAGCCCTTGCAGCAAGAACTCATATCAAGTATCTTCTCAGCCATAACTACTAGGCTACCAAAGTGACCTTTTCATGTGTTTACTTGCTCTGTTCCTTAAATTCTTTGCTGAACAGTAAAAGCAGTTCCAAGAGGAGAATGAGGAGCACTGTACACAAAGGATGTGATATCACAGTCACAACCTAAGAGTAGGTGGGTGCTTTGGTTACTTATCTGTAAGAATGGTTGTGATTCCTGGTGATGGAATCCACTGTGGTTACTTAAACTCTGGAAAAAATGATGAGATTTCACACTCAGTTTTTCTTTTTGCATTTCCTCTATGAGCTGTACCCTCTGCCCATGGACATCTCCATGCTTAGCGTTTAAGATACCGAATTATTGTTATGAGCTCTATACAGAGCCCAGTTACCCAACTTGGTATTGATTCTGCTGGAGGCATAGAGACCTTTGTTTGATTTGTCCCTGTATGTCTTTTTCAGAACTCCATTTCTAGTAAAATCAGAAGAACCCTGTGAGAATAATACTGTTTTCTATAAATTCACAAATGCTTCCAATTACTTTTTATAGGAACCTGCTTAGACTGTTAAGCTTATGAGACCAGAGATGACTTCTTTCCTTCCTTTTTGTGTATCAAAAGTAACGATAAATCATCATGCCTATAGGTGTGAAACACAATTAATAGTTGTCCAGACTTAACCTTCATAGTTTGTGCATCCCTTCTTTTTATGGCTGAACGTGAGACAATGTTTGTGTGTTGACTTCTTCGGGGTTAAAAAAATCCAGTTTTTGATGTGATTTGACAGTACGTCAGCTAGTATTTACTCTTCACACTTTCTTCTCAACAGTGCTAACTGAAAGGACCAGATTTGATAAATACATTTGTTTAAAAAAACATGTATTTCATATAAAAACTGAAGAATACTGTCTGTATAAAACCTGAGAAATACTTTAAACCCCATATCTTCTAAGTTATTTAAGTACATAACTCATAGCAATAGATTTAAACATGCACTTAAATATTTTGTTGAATTATGCTCTAAATATAACTGAACATATGTCTGGTTCTTGGAAGCAGGAGCATTAAAGATTGACAGCAGGCTAGACTTCGAAATTGAGTGCTAAGTGTCTGAACAGCATAGTTCAGTGAAAAAAATGTAACATCAAAGCAGGGTTCACTGTTCTTCAGCCCTGCTACCCAAGTTTACTTATGCACATTAGTATGTGCAGTGAGGGCCTGAAGCAGGCCTATGACCACTGAAAGCCAACTGCCAACTTGTGTTTGTTTTCTTTTTTTTTTACTGAAAGCTTTTATTTTTTATTATAAAGACAGCTAATATCATGTGAAACATATCTATGATGTTATAAAGTCTTAATCAACATATATATCTTTTACAGTGAATGATGTTAGGCTTTCCCTCTAAAGCACCTGAGAAAAACTGTCTGAAATTTTTAGGAAGAGTGATAACAGCTACGCATATGCAAACATTGATATCAGAAAGAGTTTTTAAAGTATAGTAAAGGGGAGGGAAAGGATGAGTAGAAAATAAAAGAAAGCTGAAGGAGAAAATGAAGAAAGGAAGGGAGGAAAGGAAAGAAGGAAAGGAAGGAAGGGAGGATGGGAAGGAAGGATGGGGAGGAAGGGAAGGAAGGAAGGATGGGAAGCCACATGGGGGATAAAAATTAAAATAAAACTAGAAAAATACAGATGACAGGAAAAAAGAAGAACAGAAGATACCAGAGACTTAGAAATGTGTACCATTAGTCTGAGCTGTTGGCGACAGCTGGAGCTTTCTGACTGGTGATTTGAGAAAGGAGTACAAAAGAAATAAAGAGGAAAGGAAATGAATTAATTTTGATATCTGAATGGAGTGTATACATACCATTTTGCAGGTTGAGAGCAAGAGGAGGCAATAAGGACAAAATAGTTTATGGACTCAGATTTTTTTCCTGTGTAAGTAAATGCAGATTTAGTAACTACTGGGGACTTACCGTGCGGTCATAAGCTGTACTTGTAATACTAATTAAGTTGGAGAAGAAGGCAAGGAGCAGTACAGTTCTGAGAAGTTCTCTAGTAGAACAGGTTGCATTATTTTAGTAGTCATTTTGTCCCAGTAGCTAAGGCTGGTTATGAATTTTATGATAAAGTCTTACATATGTTTTATAAAATTCAAGGATATGTAAGTGCTTGGTGATGGAGGAAGTCTAAGTTTTGAGTGTAGTGTTTGATGCTTGGAGGCAGGGAGTTGTCAATTTTTCTTCCAGTACAACAGTTGTATTTTTTTATTTTCTTGAAATTTTCCTTCTGCTCTTTCTTTTGCAGATCTATTTATTTGCTTGGATTCCTTAATGCCTTAGACCATCCTCTATGTTCAGTGGTACTTGTACTTTGTCAGACCAGTTCTGCTCATCTGTAGTACTTGAAAACATTGTATAAAGAGACATGGGGCTTGACTTTGTTTCTAAATTTTTTTCTGAGGTCAATGAGAACAGATGCACAGAGAATGCAGCCTTGGAGAGAAAAGGACTTTCACTCTGCACTTGATTTAAAGCTGTTTCGCTGTTGCCATAACTATGCTAAGATTATGGAAACTGGGTACATGTTCTCTTCTGCTGGCAAGAATGCAGTGTCACTGCATATATGAGATCAGTTAGCAATTGTAAAGTATATTCTGCATAGTTTTAGAACTAGACTTACTGATTTTTACACTTTCTGTTCAGCATATATGGCACTGCCTTTCATAAGGCTTTTTCCTATGCAATAACCACTAGAATGTGCTTATAGCTTAGCAGGATACTATCACTTTTCGAATCTTTCCCCTGAATTTTACTGCTACCTTTGCCAACGGCATTGCAAAAATGCTGAAATTTTACAAGTCTAGGAGAACAGGAGTTCTCTTTGGAATAGGTTTTTATTTCTTGAAATACATATTATATCAAATCAATAAAGTCTTGCCTGACAAGAATCCTCTAGATGAGCCTGGTAAGGAATTGACATACAGTGAATATACTCTGTTATTTAATTTTGAGTTATAGTGCATTATTAAAACAAGTTTAACTCTTAATTAACTAAACATCTGATACAGGATTTCTTCCTGTCATGTTTTACTGAATTTGCTTTTTATAGTTTTATATTTCAGATGAGTTACTATAGCACATTTACACTAAGTCCTTTCTTACTTCTTGACATTTTTATTTCTGTTTAGAGTATTGCATTTGTATATGTTATCTGCAACAGTTTGGGGAGACTAGAACAACAGAGGCACTAAGAGCCAAGCACGACCTTTAAGTTTTATTTTTGTTGGAAGGACTGCAATACATAAAACTAGAAAACATTATTTTAGAAGCAGCAATGACTCTAAATTGATTTCCTTTAAGAATATCCAAGATCATTTTGTTCTGTTATAATTTGTATTTTCACACTTTTGCTTGTCGTTAAAAATTGTTCTGATGTTTGCCAGGCAAGATTTGAATGACATTAGTCACTGGGCTTTAACATTAGGATGCCTGGAGTGTCTTGACTTCCCAAAAACTTTTAACTGTGACAAAGTATATGTGGCTCGAATGCTCTGTTTGTGTGTGTGAATAAAATTTATCTGTGAGAGGAAAAAAGAACAAAAGCCATTAATTGCCTCAGTGGGAGTGTTACCCTTTTTGCTTTAGAATGTAAATTGTTGATTAAGTGGCTATACTAGCCACTTAATTCATGTCAATAAATAATATTCAAGGGAATTTGTATTTTGGTCTAATTGCTGCTTAGGGATAGGCTAGAGACCCTACTAACTCTGTTCTTAATATAATATTGTGACTTCATTTTATGCAGTCTGCTGCTCCATGTTTTTTTATGTTGTTACAGAAAGACATTGCTATGTGTTCTAAAGCATTGTTGACCTAATGTGTTTGGAAAGTCTATTTCATCTCTCACCAAAGAAAATGTCTTTGCTTCTGGCCTAAGGCTATAAGGAAATGTCTCCTATGGTCACATTTTTTGTATGATTGTCTGATTGTCCTGTACAAAAAAGCTTAACACTTCAGAATCCTGTAAGCACAGATAATAATTTCTGTCATTTAGTTTAGAGTTGAAAGTTGGGATTTGACAGATTGCTTTGCTTTGATATATACAATTGCTAGCATTTTCTTAGGTTACTGACCTAGATGGTATCATGTTTTTAATTTTGTCAATGAGCTTGCCCACATGTCGTCTCCAGGCTTATGCGTTTAGAGATTATATGTGACAGTAATTCACTCATTTTCTTTTGGGTATTTGAGCACTTCTCAGATCTGATTTTTCTGCCTTGATTGATTTCCAGTAGGTGGCATCCATGCCTAGTAAAGCTCTGTGAGCCTTTCCTAGTAAAAGTGGTTTTATATTTCATTCTAGAGAAAATGGTATTTCATTACCAACCTAGATTACTAATTAAAAAAAAAATAAAATATTTTACTTGAATTACAACTTCTCAACATATTTTTTTATTTCTCTGCTTGCTAGACTCTGACAGTTTTTTGAACAAAGACTTTTTTTTTAAGAAAACCTTGTAATCCTTCTGGATTTGTAGAACCACATCTGCCCATTCTCAAAAAATACTCTTGCTTTCACCTCACAATTTCTAGATTTTATGCAGATATTAGACACCAAATTTAATAGAAAAAGGGGAAAAAAAAATCAATAGAGGTAAACATTTGTAATTTCTAATTTGAAATTAGAGTTATGGGAGGAATAAAATGCATTAGTTCATTAGGCTGGCTAAAATTTCTGATTATTTCTACACATTTAATTTGGTCCATAAGAACTTTTATCAGTAACATAGGCACAGTTCTAATGCATGACCTTCATAGGCATGTTAATGGTGTATAGTCCAGACATGTCCTCTGAACACTTCCACTTCCTTCACCTAACATCTGTGCTGTTAGGTTGCTGTTTCTCCAGCTGATTAGTTGACCATGGCCAAACACAACTAAACTTTACCTTCTGCTTTATGAAATGGCTGTTAGTCATTGATTTCCAAAGACGTGTACAGAAATGTTGGACTCCAGTCCCTCTATCAAATTTTTTGGGGATTCACTAATGCTTTTAAAAATTATTAGGGCAGACAGGCAATGAAGCAACACAATCTTCTTTTTTTCTTTCAGTACAAGAAATTTCTAGCTCTCCTGTATTTGGGGAAAAGTTAAAATATGCAAATATAGTTCCCCCAAAAAACACTTGCAAACTGTTGTTTTCAGTATTCTGGGTTGGACTAGTCTGGTCCAGGCATGATTCTCAGGAAGTATCCTGATTAGATTTTGAAATTCTGGAAAATTAGAGGAACATATGGCACCACTGATTTATAAATCTTTTATAAAAGCTAATGGTTTGGCCACCCTACAAACTTCCCAGCCTATTTTAGCCCTGAAATGGTATTACAGGAAACATATCCATATGATCTCACTGCCTATGTGGAGAAGCTCACCTTAGTTGCAGGGTAGATCCCTTAGATAACAGATATCAGTGACTAACAATTGCCTTTGTGAAGGTCTTAAATCTAAATCTCTGAGACTCGGCAATCTCAGAGTAATAACTGACTGGAGGTGCTGACTTCTGGCTATGGGATTATGTAACTTCCCATAGATGACTACAGCTATCAGTGACAAGGATGTAGGCAGGAAGTTAAGTGGGTGGAGAGGGTACCAGTTTGAAGGAGTGGTAGGAAAAAATGGTGGCATGGGGTTAAACTCTTACTTGGGGACTGTAAAGTGGAGGCATGGCTAGGGTCCTAGTGCAGGAATTGGAGAGTGTAGGGTATGAAGGTTATAGTTTCCGCCTATATGGGAGAAGGAACCAGTCTGGGACCCATATGCTCCGTACCTCCCAGTACCAAGAGCTGTGAGCACCAGTGTTACCTAGGAAGACTGTAGTATATACTGTGGGTTTATAATTTGGAGGAAAACTTGGAAGCATGCGTTAAAATTATTTAATCTAACAAGCTTTGTTTTTATAACTTTTCTGATTGCTTCATGGTTTGACATCAGAAGTTTTTGACATGCTGAAATTTAATCCTTGCGTTTTTCAGTTTAGCTAACAAAGCAGAATAAGCCAAATGATTGTAAAAGCTGCCGTTACTTTATAAAAGCGATTCTAAAATCAGCTATTATTTCAACCGTTATTCACGGAATAAGAGGAAGTTCTCAAAAACTGTGGTAATAGTACACCTTTTTCTTGTCCTGAATCAGAACTAAAGCATCAAAGATGTCATAGGGAGTAAGATTTGGAATACAATATAAAGAAAAGTCTTCAAAGAGTGTTATACTCCTATATGCATATTCCCATACACAGTGTGCTGTGCAGCTACTTTGTGTATTCTGAGCACTTAAGAGATAAATTACTCTTAAATAATGAAAATCTATCCTCAAGTGCATGCAAAGTATTGAGTGTAATTAGGAATAGTGATGGCACTGGTCAGAGACGAGCTAAAATAAGGATGTAAAAAGGAAAAAAAAAAAAAAGAAAAAATGAAGACCTGATACTGTATTATAAATGTAATGCAGTAACTAGTAGAAAAAGCATAGTAATTCTGTCTAGTTCCCTTACATGATGGTGATTCCATTTGAAAATCAGTCAAATGGGAAAATGTAAAGTGAATATGATAATGCAGAGATTGATTACATTGTTCAGAGGAAAAAGATGTAAGCAGAAAAGATCATTGAATAATCTGCTGACTTTTTTCCTCCTCCCTTTCCTCCAACTGAAACGGATTTTGGTTTCCATTTAGTATTTTATATTTTATTTTGATTGTTTTGTTCAAGAGAAGCAATAAGGACCCTTCTTTCATTTAGAAGTGCAGAAGCTGTGATCCTGCTGAGGAAAGGTTCCAGAGCTCAGCTCCTGCTCACTTGGAGCACTGGCTGATTGATTGCTCTTCAAAGTATCTGTATAATGGTGTTAGTCTTCTGGTAGTGCAGCAGACTAAATCAATTAAAATTCACAGGAGTGCTATCTGTTGCACAAAGCAGTTTTCTGCATGAAGTGAATTAACAGACCAGATCTGCTCTTCCATGTCTTTGAAGATACTGGTAGTAAAATAATAATAATAATTTTTTTAAAAAAAATCTACTTGGTTTCATACATAAAAAGTTATGGAACTCGTTAATGCATCATTTTAGATTTCTTAAAATGTTAGACTTACTGGTTTTCTAAACGGTGAGCAACATATGGTTGTATTAAGCTTTTTATTGAGCTATACTTTACAGCATTGAAGAACCCCAAGGAACAAACATACAATCAGAGACATATATCAGAAGTTCAGTCTTTTAATCATAGGGATTATTTGAAGTTTAAAATGAGCTGTAATATATGAAAATAAAATCCTGATGTATGGTTACTTGGCATATCCCTGAAAAAAATCTGCATATTATGAAGATTAAATTTGTAATCTGCCAATGAAATAAGGAAACTATTATCTCCTGAAATTGAATATGCATGAAATTTCAAGCAGGATATCTGGAAGAAGTACTTAGATTGTTAAAGTAAATATATGTTCAAGGTAATTTCTGAATATACCTTTCTAGATTATTGGCACGTAGAAGGCTATAAGCACAAATGCACTCCACTGAAACCAGTTTGAGTATATTGTTACTATGCACAAACAGCAGCAGTATCACCTGTGTTAAGTCAGTCTTGTGTCTAAAAGCAGAATAAAATTAAGGCTATAAAATTAAGGCTATTTTATTTATGTTTATATACCAGAGCTGGCACAGGCAGGACAGATCTTTGTCATCAGTTGATTTCAAATAAATTTCTTTTCCATGAAAAGGTTTTCCTTCATCTGAAGCATGATCTCAACAACAGATATCACCCCTTTTCATTCCCAAGGATGAAGGCAGTGTGGCCACTGTTAATGCCTAAGTCCAGGAAGTCTGAAGTGCTCCCACATTACATAGTCTTGATATAGCCTAAATGTCTGTGGACTGTGCTGAGGAGATAAGATAACATAAATAAAACAGTTTTGTGCTCTTCAGCTTGCTTATCTGATAAAGTATAGGTCAAAATTCTCTAAGCTGTTAAAAAAAAAGAGTTAATAGGGTAGAACTGCCGAGATAGCACATCATGCCATTTCTTAAAGATGAGTATATATGACATGTAGATGTGCTTTAATCTTCACATATAAACAAGCATCTGAAACACCTAGTTGCAATACCCGTGCAACCTTCTTAAGTAGCTGTCCTTCAATAACCATAACTTTGTCAGTGGTTTCTATCACTTTTTATTCTCGTTAGTTGTTACTCCAGCAGTTTCAATAGGAGGACATGCCTCAGAGCATACTTCAATACTTAACACTTCCATTTCACAGAGATTATTTCTCTGTTGTTTGATATCAGAAGTGTGTACCTTTCATCAATAGTGTAAGGATGAGTGGCAGTCCCTCAGCTTTCCTTGATGCCCCTGAGAAGGTCCTCAGCAATCTGTCCAAAATGGTACTGCCAGATGTCTTGGTCCCTGGAGCTATCCAGGGCTCCTCCTCAGCAAATGGCCAAGCAGGGAATCTGACAAGATGGCTCCGACTGTGCAGTTCAGCCTCCCACATGTCACTTCTACGTTGTCTGGTTACTGCTATCACAAGACGGTGTTTGTGTCTCTCCATTCCCTACGTTAAACTCCAGCTGCCTCACCTCTGGGGACATCCCCTTATTGGAAATTCTTCTGCACGATTTGAGACAGAGCTACTGATATTTCCAAACCTCATAGGTGTAGTAAGAAACCTTCATCCCTGATATGGATTTCCCAAGGTTGTTCCTCTCTGATTAACTTCCACCTGTTACTTTCTTCACCTCCAGCTCCTGCTTGCTATTCAGTTCCCTTTTTGGGAAGAAGTAACAGGATCTAGTGATATGTTGCCATATTTTTACCTTTTGCATTCGTCCCTGGCCTCAGTTTGTTACCTACTCCACTGCTCTCAGCTTGTAGGTAGAGGAGTCAACAGGAAACCGTTTTTTTCCCCAGTTGCTGCTCCCCCTTTTTTTTTTTTTTTTAGATTAAAATGAAAAAAAAAAAAACAACAAACCAACAAACAACAGTTAGCTCAGCATGGAAATCACACCTGATCAAGATAATATTTGTGGTGATTATGTAACTCAGTTTTAATACTAATGGATCTACCTCAGAACTTTTTGGGCCTTCTCTCAGCTCATTTAAAATTGAACATAGCACCATATTTTTAAAAAAGAGAAAACTTTCCTAACACTAATGACAACACTGGATGTAAAAACACTTTGTCCCTTTTTTCTTTCACTACATGAGTGAAATATTTTAGCTTTAAAGGCTGCTGCAGTTCCATTATGGCAGATGCCAGTAAGGGCTTTTAATAAAGTAACTTTGCAAATGAGTTTGTTCTTGAACTTTCCAGGAGGGGACTTCTGTGGGGTAAGCAGGCTTTTCCTGGTTAGACCGCTGGATGCATAATTATAGTGTGTTTACCTTGATGCCAGCAAGATGCTCAGTTATGTGTGGCTTTAGAAAAAGCACATAGTCTCTTTAATGTTTTGAATGGATAAAGTGTCCAAACCAGTCTAACTAGCTGCTCTTTTTCCCAGGCTTGTGGACAGTAACAGCTAAATCAATGACAGTGAGGTTTTAGGCTGTTGAAAGTCCTCTATATATTCTTTCTATCTCTTCTACTTGCCAACCTAGGTTTTTCATTGAGTTGATCTAATTGTCATTATTACTTTCACATAAGAAAGTACCCTATTCAGAAAAAGAACAGAGTAAATCCTCAAATTACCCAAAGCTGAGAGAGAATAAAAATGAAGATTCCAATTAAAATTACTAATATTACTTATACAGTAGTAGTCCCTGTTTTTTTACTTGGTCATTTCTAATTGTACAACAAAGGTAATAATTTCAAATCTAGAGGTTAGTCAAATCTGACTAAGACATGTAATCAATTCATTAGGCTGAAAGGAGGAGCACAAATTTATAGTTAAAATAACAAAAATGAAAACACTCTGAATGCATCACCTGCTCACTGACCCAATGTTTTGTAGGTTGCATATCAAAAGTGAGCATTACAGATAAATTTGAAGATTTTAAAGAATGCTTGCATAGCATAGATAGTGATGGAGGGAAATTGCTGAAGTGTTCTGTTTTCTCTGAGTTACAGTTCTTGATCCTGTTTTTCCTGTATTCATCTTATAAATTGTTATGAAGCAGTATGTGATGAAAAGAGAGAAAGAATTTAAATCTGTGTTTAAATATACAAAATTTTAATGTTCACCTTTTTGGATGAATTTACCGTTTTAGAGCATTACTTTGTTTGATGGGAGTTAATTTTGGTAAGGATAGTTTCATATGGTGCTTTCTGATGGTCCAAAAACTGATGCCCGATTAAGTTTTCTTTCAAATTGAATGCTGTAATGCATTATTTAAGCCAGACTAAATTTTTTTATTATATCATAATCTTTTGGACTTTTCAGAGTTTACACATCCCATATCAGAAACCATTAATTAGGGTTTTACTTGCATTCCTGTATTTGACCACATTAAATGAGACTCTGTTCAAAGTGCATGCTAATTATACCTGGGAGGGAACCTGTTATAGCACAACTGCTAACACAAACCCAGGAACACTTTTCTTCTCCTGTAGTCTAAAAATCAGTAATTATTGAAAGCTAAATGTTAAATTTATTATGCTAATTTACAGAGTTCTTGTTACTGAAAGCCACTACAGGTGCCATGCATAAAATAATCCAGTCTTTTACCCAGACCCAGTAGCACAGCTGGTGACACAGAACATTTCTGTCTCTTCGTACCCATCTGCCAGTGAAGTAAATCAGATGAAACAATTCTTTCAAACTGGAATAATTTAAAGCATGGTATGACTCTCAAAGTGGCATTTTAAAATGTCAGTAGAGGCCAGTTCATCTATTTAATAAGAAAATAAGAAAGAAATTCAGAATATATTATATTCTCTAGCATGCTTCTGCATGTAGTTTATTTCAATGCTTAAATAAAGTCATTTTCAAATCCCTTTTATGTGATTTTCATATATTGTTAAGTCCTTTAATGTCTTTGAATCTCTGAGAAAAACTGTAAAACGGCTATTTATTTGTTAATAGCTTATCTATTTTTCTTGATCTTACTATATTATGAAATTTACAGAATCTATTAGCTCATTTTTAATAGGATATTTTCCTTATATGTTATAAGTGAATGGAATATTATCACAAAGCAGTGTGTAACCATGGCCTTATTAATAACTTTCTAAATTATCTTTCCGCTTTCTTAGAGAGAAAATAATGATTAAATGGTTGCACTTCTTCCATATCTTGCATTTTAACAATTTTTACTCCCGTATTTCTTCAATGGCTGTAAATCTGTGTAGTTAAAATAAACTCAGGGGATAATAGCAATTTACATTTACTGAGAATCAGGTTCAAAATATTTAATCTGTTCATTGCTTTAATTGATTGTTCAGTGGTATAAAACGTACAACATGCTTATTTCATCCTGAAAGCATTTGAATTGTCTCATTGACTTTGATGGAAATATTCAAAAAGCTAAGCATGTAGATAGGTGTTTTGCTATAGTAGGGTGTGTATTCAGCCTGTTTAAAATCAAGTCCTTTTAAAAGAACTACCAAGTGGCTGTTTTCTTCTGGACTTGTTCCTTTTCCTGCCTAGAAGGAGAGCAGAGTTTTGCCTTTCAGTTTTTGTTGTAACTGCTGCAAAATATCACAATAGACTATTTCTTTCTTTAAGTTAAGGACTTTAACTATAAATATGACTTCTGTGCTAAGTTCTGTATGAGCTACTAGCTATTGCATTGGTACCTGAATGCTGTATGGCCCAGGTTATATTAAGAATTAAAGCTCACAGCACAAATGAATTTTAATAGAAACATTTTACCTCAGATGGCCATTTCACTGTGTGGTGTCTGTCAAAATGAAATTGAGTCATATGTCTTTTTCATAAAAGGCTACTATGCACAAAAAGTTTTACGTGGCTATTTCTTTTCTCAGTGTAAATGGGTTCCTGGTACTACACAGAAATGTGGCTGTCTTTCTATGACTGAGGGCCCCATTAGGCATCATTAAAGACAATAGAAGCTTTGTTGTGGAATCCAAAATATCGTTCATTTGGATTCTTTTGGAAAAAGGCAGGTGTTTGGTTTTACTTTTTTTTTTCTTTTCACTAGTGATATTACTAGTCCTGCTGATAAATACTACTCTAATGTTACTAACAAGATATTTGTTAGGGAAAATATTTTCATTTATAAATGCCATACATGTTTTAGCAAAAACATAACCATATTTCCTGTCTTGCATGTCAGGTACTGTCACTCAGCAGTACATCTGTTTGAAAGGTCTACTTGAACTTAAAGCAGTACTTTATCATGAAAGGTAGCAGCATGTTCTGTCTGCATTTTTAATATTACTATCAATATCAGAGGTTATCCTCTACCTTTAGAAGATCTTTGGTCAGCCCTTACAGATACCACCACAGTGGATATAAGGCTTAGACTGCAAAGGTTTTGTTTTTATACTGAAATGTTTTTTGTTCTGTTAGTCGCTGTATGTGATATGTGTATGTGAAGATAGTGACCAACAGCACACAGAAGGATGCCAAAATCAGGATTTGATTATTTCCACCCATGTTGCTAGCTTTTAATCTGGTTGAAGCACATTCGCGTTGTACTTAGGAAGAGTAAAGCTTAGGGTATCTACTAGTGGATCAGCTGTAGTGTGCTTGACCTTACAGCCCTGTGCCTGAATCATCCAGAAGGAGCCTACAGAAAGGACTGTGTGAACCTTCATTGTTCCCAATTCAGGGGAAGGCAGGAATTGTTAATTCCTGATTATTGCACCATGACAATTATTTCTAGATGAGAGAATTAATTCTTGTAGAGATTCTTTTTTTTCTTCATTGTTGTATTATGTTAAATCATGACATGTATGTGGAAAAAAAAATGATTATTTTTTTAGTATGACTAGTCAGAAATTTGTTACAATAATACCACGGAATCTGACACTGTTTAAAAATTGCAAGCAACTTAAGCTTTATCCCGTTACTTCTTCTGGCCTTTAATTCAGACTTTTTGTGTAATGTGGGTGTCTGAAGAGATAAATGAATAATGCTTTCTTGAAAACAGTTCTGCTAACTGATGCAGTTGTGACTGCTGTACAGTAATGAGATTTATTGCTTTTTTTAAATTTCAGTTTAAAAACTGGAGATGGACAAATTAATATGTCGAAAAATGTGAAGGATTCAAATAATGGAATTCCTGAGATCTGGTCTTTTCTTTTAGTTTTCTCAAGAGATAACATCTCCAGTGTAAATTATTCCTAGAATTCACAAATGTTATAGTTATGCATCTCAACGCATATTGCTGAAAGATAACTGTCTCTGGTCTAATCTGTCTTCACCCCTCCTACTCAGTTTTGTTTCTTAACTGAAATGCTCAAAAGCTATTTCAAATACATATGTTCTTACTGAGTCACTTCTATGCAAATATTTGCCTTGCATTTGTGTCCCCATGTGCTTATAATTCAAATGTCTGAAGCTCAGTAAGATGCTTATACACAATGATATCTATGTCATCAGATGCTGTATGCATTTGGAGAAACACAGTATAGCAAGTCTGTTTATATCCCCAGGCTGGGAACCAGGATATGGTGTTACTCAGAAATAGGCTAGTTAGACTGAAAACTTTAAAATATTAAAATATATGGAAATATAGCATCATATTTATTCTAGCCCTAAATCAAAGCATTTCCTCTGCCTTTCAAAGTTTGTCTTCTACTTTTTTTTTCTTCACCGCAAACTAATATAATATTAATTAATCTTATGTATAGGATTTTCTGTTCTGTTATTTCCCCCCAAATGGCTATTCCTTCAGTGCCAAATGATTAAGAACACGAAAAATGTCCTTTCCATTTAGGCCAATGGTCCATTGAGTCTAGTACTCTATCTCTTACACTAGCAATAGGAGATGCTGTAGGAAGAATGTGATCCTGGTCATCATCTATGCTCCGTTCCTGTTATACTCTGCCAGCATCCACAATAGTTGTATTAGAGCTGTTAGAAGATAGATTCCTGCTTGTCCCTTTTGATATGGGCATGTTGTCCATTTCAGGTCACCCATGAATTTGTTGAATTCCTCTGTGAAACAACTTATACTGTTCACCTTCACAATCTCCTATAGCAAAAAGTTCCACAAATTAACTTCTTGCTCTACGCAAAGTACTTTCTCTTATCTGTCTTAAATTATCTATTGTTCAACTGCATTCTTGTGCAACTTTAATATTGCAGAATTTGGTGAATAACATCTTCGCATTCAGCATATCCACCACCCTTATGCTTCTGTCAGCTCAGCCACATCTCTGTCCATCACCTTAATGCATCTCAATCACTTCTCTGCTCACCTGCCCTGCTTGCAAAATGTACAGTGACATCTTACTCAAGCTGTGTCTTGATGGGGCAGTCACTCCATCCTTTTCATCCCTTATTTGCCATTATTTGTACCTTCCTCTGCCTCTAAATTTTCTGGAGATATGGAGACTAGAACTGCACACATGCAAGATGACAGAGTGCCAAAATTTACTATGGCAGCAAAATAGCACCTTGGTCTCAAGACCCTTTCTGATGGTACTTGAAATATCATCAGAATTTTGCTGAATTTTTTAGGCAGAAAATTTTCAAGAATTGTCACAATTAACTTCAAAATCTTCTTGAATTGTAACTGCAAGTTCTGAGCATCATGTAGGCATGATTTAGATGATTTTTCTCTAGTGATGTTACTTCCTTTTACCTACATTGAATCACATCTGCCATTTGCTCAGTCTTGTAAAGTGTTTCTGGAACGCCTTGCTATTAACACTGCATTTGAATGTCAGAAAAAGCTTATTATTATCATCTACAGAACTTAAAATTAAGGCTGTTCCATTATTTGTTTTTCTAGGAATTGACTGAATAAGAAAAAGGAAAACAAAAAATTGCCATTTTTCTGCATTAATATGATACCTGCAAAGTCTTATGCTTTGATGAAGCTATATGATTCTGAAATACGTAAATGCTGAATGCTGTTTAGTTTTACATGCTGGCAGATCTCAGATACACATTTCTAGCTTTATATTTCAGGCATGAGTATACACTCACAATGAATTTTCATTGCATGTAGAGTTTTAATTTTGAACAGACCATATTGTTTAGCAGTTTTCACAAGAATTGTTGTAGCAAGGATTCTGGTTACATTTTCCTTCAGAAATCCATTCTAAAGAATTTTTTCTTTAGGCACTTCATATTGTGCCTGTTGGGTACAATAAAAGATAAGGCAAGTTTGATGTCATAAGTAAATCCTAACAGGATGTACAGTCATCTCAGGTCAGTTTTCTTAAAGAATGGATAGCATCTGTGTTCTGCACACAAACCATTCATGATCTGTAGAAACTGAGAAGTCCAAAGATATTCTTTCTTATTAAAAAAAAGTATAACACAATATGTCATTTATTTACCATCTAAGAGTGTGCTGCCTAATGAAGACCAAACCCTGTTCATTTCACATGGATGGCCTCCCGATGAATGGTCTTGTACTCAGTGGTCTACTGTACTGTAGTAATTTATTATGAAGGCTCTCTGTGAGGACAGTTAAACATAACAAATATATGTGTAAATTCCATTAGCATGAATGTATTTTTTACATATGTAAAAAACAGTCTTTCTCCAATACATAGTCCAAGATTATGTCACTCTAGGGAGTGCTTTGTTTAGGTAATTCTGCTGTTCACCTAAGTCCGGCTCCTTGGGTGTCTATGGACCTTCAACAGGCTTTGCACCATCAGGCACCACCACATAGTCCCATGCCACAATCAGGAAGTTGCCACACATATTTATTCTTTAATGCATAAAAACCACACATCTGATGGGCTGGCACAGCTCCCTCGTGTTATTCTAGACACTGAAGTAAAAAAACTCCCCTGAAAGAATTGTTTTGTCTTAGGGTCAGAGCTTGCTTAAAGCAATATGAAGCTCAGAGGAGGGATTGGTTCTTTGTCCTCATTTAATTAGCAGTACCAAGGTCATAGATATCTTTTTCAGATAATTTTTCAATCAGTTCCCTTGCCATGGGATATTCCTCCTCTGTTTACTTTTTCATGTGTCCTGTGGAAAGACATGCCTCAGAGTAAACTCAAGAGAAGAAGTACTTTCAGTCTTTCTAGTCACAAATAGAGTAGGACAGGAAAGAGATGCAGCTGAGATGCTGGCAAGGCAAGTTATCTCACATGAGTTGCCACATGGTTCCCAGAAAAAGGTCAGTTCAGAATGGGGCAAGAAAGTAATTCTGTCTGCCTCGACAAACAGCCTGTGCCCTCTACTCATGCCTCTGGCATTATCCAATCACTTTTACTGGGGATTCCTAAAATGTGGATAAACCAAGAAATAGTGAAATAGCAGTGACAGAGGTTAAGTTAAAAACTTTTATCTGCACTAAACCATAATGTTAATTGCCAGGTCAGTTTGCCAGGGTGTTTATTCAGAATGTGTCTGAGTAAGTGATTAGATAGTTGTTTCAGTTTCCAACATATGAATACTTGGCTGTTCACTTTGAAATGTGCATACATGTACATCATGAGAATTTTTGGTTGCTTACAGTGGTTTTTTTTTTTGTCTCCGCTACCTCCTTGAGCACTAGCAGACGTAGAAAAAAACCTTAACCTCTTGGAAGGTAATTCAGAATATGCAGAACTCTTGAACAGCAACCATAGAGCCTGCTCTTATATTTTAAGTGTTTGCCTCTTTCCCTCTGCACTAAGGAGGCAAATTGCCATTGGAACATATGTTTCTCCTAAATGTTTTTTTTTCAGTAGTAACATCACCAGTGGTCCATACTTTTTCCTTAACTGAAGCAGATGGTTTAAAGGTCCTGGCATTAGCTGCACTGATTAAAATGAATGAATAAATACATCCTACTCTGCTGATTTCTTTGGCTTCATGCCTATATGCAATAATGGCTGATTAGGAAGTATTTCACCGAGAACAATATGAATCATGAATTCCAAACTGAGTTGTGCTGTGGCTTACTTAGAGCTCAAACAATAAGTTTGAAAGTGAAAAAGCTTATTTGAAAGTGAAAAAGAAAATACCAACTTTCACTGGTATTTCCTCACGTTTTGCATAAACAAGTTTCACATAATTCAATTTTCAACTCTTCTCCAAGGAGGCTGTTGCACATTTTTAATATAATGTATGTCATACCCTGTAATGTCTCTCTGTGATTCCTCCCCTATTTATTGATTTTTATTTCTGACAATTGCTTCTAGACGGCATTCTGCATACTAAATCGTTCATTTGCTTTTACAGAGGATAGATTTAAAACAATCATACTCTTCTACTTCAAACTTTCACTATGTCACACTACTCCTATTTCACACTTTTGGAGTTTGATTCACAAGCCTCTGTAATCAGAAAAAGTCTTTTGATTGATTTCCACAAGCTTTGTATCAAGCCTTTTGCTTTCAATTTTTTAGGAATAGATCCTCAATGAGACTAAGTATTGCAATAAAAAGTGTCAGAATTTACAGATGTAGACTTTGCTACTCAATTTTACCAAATCCCCTTTTCTATGAATTTGAAGTTTGAAACTTTGGGCAGCCTAATCCTGGGTATCAAGAGTTATGTGATAATTGCTGACTATCTTAGTAATCTGTTTGTCAATATTTTTTTTTAATATAGGATTCATGTAGATACATGAAACATCACTCTGCTAGGTTAGATGGCTGTATCCATACTGGGAAATTGCACAGGAACAACCTAAGCACTCACATGAGATCAGCTGCAGTGTTTAAATGTTAATATGCTCTTTGGAAGTTATGGCCCTTGCCAACCGATACAGTCTGGAGGATAACGAAGATGAAGGACTGTCCAAGAAAGCAGCATTCTAGGGGATGAGGGGATGATTATGGCTGAGAACTGAGCAATGGCCACGGCTCATTTATTAAATGGTGTGAACATCCTTGCGTGGAGTCTACAGAATACAAGTAAACTACACAAGTAAATCCTCACAAGACGCTGGCTTGGGAGAAAATTCCTAAAGCCAGAAGTGAAATAAGTAACAAGACAACACCTGTTTCCCAGTCTTCCAAATAATTTTTGTTAAATCACAGAAGTTATACACAGTTTAGTGGTTTCAGCAAAATCCATTTCATAGATTCCGTGACAGTCTTTGAAAGTGTTCTGCTTATTATCTGTGCCAGCATTAAAATGAGTCCTCAGTATGCAAACTATTTAATATATCATTAATACAGCTAAAATTCAGCTTTGTCAATATGTGGTGAATTTTTAGAATAACAAATAGTATAATTGCTTAGTATCAGCGATCAAACACTAACTTTTCATAGAATTCTATATATGGTGTCACTGTCTATACTTTCTGCTTTTGTCTCATACAAAAACGTGATAATTCATTTTCATGCCCTGCTTTCAAAGCAGAGAAAATAAAGTGGCTCTGAATTTGGCTACAGTCTTTAATGGTTTCCCATGATTTCCTGAAAGAGTAAAATTAGTCCTGTACTTACCATTTTTGTTGAATCTCTCAGCATGCTGATTGTTTTGCAGAAAGACTTTGAAGTCAGTGTGGGTCAGTTTCAGGAAAAATGAGGTTATACCATAGTGTTCAAGTGCGAAGTCAAAGATTTTTGGTAAAATCTAAGAATTGTTTGATGTTAATGTAGTTCATTTGTTTTTTAGGGGTTTATGAACTATGAAACTGCCTGGCAGAAATGCAGCTAGCTTTTTTGTCTTCTGCTTTATTTGCCAAGAGTTTATTCTGTTGTTAAATCAGACTCCTAGAATAAACACAGTATCCCAAAGAGGTATTTGCAAGGGTTAAGCCAAGGTTCTCTGTGTGTTTTGTTCTAATAGTATGTCACACTGGTATGTTTGGCTTTGTTTTTATAATCCTCATGTTGCAGGAAGAAAAATCTGGATAGCATGATAGTAATTTGCCATAGCGATATTACCAAAGCAAATTGATGGTATTTTAAAGCTAGATAACTACCTAGAAATAAGTAAATATAATGGAAATATATGTTCTTTCAGGTTTGGGGCTGCATTTGCCCTTGAAGTACAACTATCATGCTTGAAAGAATTATTCCACTGATGCATTTGGCTGCTATTTAGATTTCTTTTTTTTCAGTTTGCTTAACGTTTTCTTCAGTTTTGTTTTGAGTTATGAGGTTTACCAATTCAGAGCTAATATGCTAGACCCATTTCTGTTAATCCATTCATGTCCAGGGGACATTTTGTTGTCCTTACTGATGAGAAGTGTCTCTAATGTCACTCTGCAACTTTGGGGAGTAATGGTCCTTTTTTGCTCTCTTGTGCTTGAAAGTAAATGTAAATCTGTGATTCTGTGATAATTTCTGTGTCTTTCCCTCAATTGTCCACATCAACTGCAGACTCTGAGGGTATTAATGTGCATTTATTACTGCTTCTAAAGCACTCTCTAGCAGTTTGTCTTTTAATGAAGCAGCCAAACAAACTGCTGTGTAATCTGTTAATATCAGCATTTACAAGTAATTAAGATAAAGTGTTTGAAAATGAATGTCGCATAGTTTTATGTCTAATTAGTTTCTGCTGATTATCACAAAACACTTAAAACTGTAATAGCTAAACAGAATAATTAAAATCATAAAATGAGGCCCCAGTGTCTAAACTACATAGGTGAAATTATGTTCTCCTAGATCATCTATTGCTCTGAGGTCTCTTGATAGAAAATACGTCTGCAGTAGTATCTGGCCTTCATTTTGATATTCCTGACTTACACTACTTGCAAGTTGTGAATCAAAGAAAAACAATCTGGTAAAAGAAAATAAGACAGTGACTCATTTAAATAATAGAAATAATAATAATGTGAAAGCAGAAGATTTTTATTATGCCAGAATAAATTGTATCTCAAATGCAAGCTGCATTCTTTGCCACATTTCTGATTACTCGTTGGAGCTGAGTATTTGAAACTGCCTCAAATGAACAGTTTTTCTACATATTTTACCATGTGTATCCACATCGTCTTCTGTGACTACAAATTGGAGAGTAAAGGCTTTTCGTTTAAACACAGTAAAAGATGGCAAAACAGATATTCATTCCTTACAAATTATACCTGGTTTTGGAAGACAGGAAGTATTTGGATAACTGCATTATCATATCATTCCCTTCCCTCTCTTGCTTTCCTCCTCCTCCAGTCAGTATTACAAAACCATCTGCTACCAACATGGATGGCTTCTGTAAAAATCTACATGTATCTATTTCATGGCTACTGATGTTATTACAAATGGGTGTACGCTCAGTGCTATTCTAAGGCTTTTAAGAGTACACGTGCATTAGTGTTTAAATGTGTATCAGGAGTCTACTTGGTTGTCACCACTGAACATGCAGAGGAGTCTCAGAACATACAAACTTGATTCCTATTAGACGAAATTTAACTGGAAGATGCACTCCTGGAGCAACTCTAATCTTTTGTAGCCACAAAGAGCAATCCAGTCCAAGGGACTACACTGGAGTTTCTCGGAAGAGAAAATTAAATGCACAAAGAGTGAGGAGCAGGTCATCGGCACCAACTGCTTTGTTGTTTAGGTCTGTTTCTGTTGATCCACAAAACTTGCTAATGTAGGTGAAATCTTACAGCAGCAACTATAATCAGAGTTGGGGACCTCAGGCTCAAATACAGGATCAAATTGCTGTATGCCAGCTGATCTGTAAGCAGTGATTATCAGCATACACATTCTTAATCCTTGACAAGAGTGAGATAATATGTTGGTATAGCCTTTAGTGCTAGCAAGCTAACCTAATTCAAGTAATATTGTATCAGCTGAAATAATTTACTTAGGCACTTACCAGAGATTTGCTGATACTTAGGGTGGGACTCATCTCAATTCAGCATATTGCAGCTGTTGTGAGATGGAGGCCTTGATTACAGAAGCAGTTGCCATTTAAGAGAAACAGATGCAATCTCTTCATTTGCTGCAGCTCATGGTCTTGCTACTGCTATAATGTTTGTAATGGGGATACAAATCTAAAACATGCAGGTATTATCACTTTGCTGATCTGAATATGATAATTGGTCACAGGTTTTTTTTTTTGCTATTATAGTGCCTGTGATAATAAGGATAAACTTCAAGAACCTGTTTTTTATTTATATTCTTTTTTATCAGGAAATGAGTTGACATTAACTATACCTAAGGAAAATGAGACTTAACTTTTCCTATTTTTACTGTATTGATGCACTTGAACTGAAAGAAGCTCATGGGCATATTAAAGAGGTCTTGTGTTAATATTGAAAGCTGGGGAGGTGAATTGTAGTTTTCAAACCTAAAAAATGTTTAGGAAGAGTTCTGAAGATATATAGTTGACAGGAAAGACACTCTGGCTATAAGTACTCTAACAAAATTAACATGCTTGAGCTTATGCTCTAGTGCTGAAGCTAATTGCCATGGAATAGCATGGTTTCATAGAGATATTCTTGCTCTCCTCAAAACAGGGACACTACACCCAAACTGACAAAGGGGATTTGGTTTCTGGGTGTCCCGACTTCTGAATGAGCCCCAGGATTGATTCAGCCTCTTACCAAAGAGGATACTTGATGATTGTCATGAACCAAAACTATATTAACAGTTATGCAGACATTTGCATTCTAATGCCCAAGATGTCTCCTGGGCTGCTAAAGATGCATGCTATGGATAAGTACTAGCATAGATGTAACCCTAGTGTTCCATTGCTTGTTTCTACTAGATATGGGACAGGCAGGCCACCAGGACTGTGGGGTGCACCATGCAGTACATCTTTCCTCCATCCTAGAAGCAGCTACTGAGATTAGAGTCCTAGTTTACATTAATATCTTTTGAAGCTTGTGACAGTTTATAAAGTATTGTCAACATTTCTTAGGATTCATTGTGTGGTGACAATGTGCTTTTATTTTTATTTTTTTAAAAAGTTACTGTGACCATTTTTACGTATTTGCTTTATATTTATTACTTATTGTGTGATACTCTTCCAATAAATGAGGCATTCATAAATAGGAAATATGAAAGACTTCAAGTTATTTAAAAAGGAATAAATGTTCATAAGAAAAAAAAAAATCATAGTATTTTGACAGGTCTGCTCTGTGAAATATATTTTCTTCATATGTTCCTAAGTTTGAAAACATGCCATGCCATTTGTACATTTATAGGCATCTAGAGAGTCTTTTTTTTTTCAATACCTTACTATAAGTAAGGGAAAGTACTGGTTTTTAGGCCTTCTGTTGTTTTATAAAACCCAGTTCCTAAATCATGTGTTAATGTAACCATCATTATACTGTTGATACTATTTATTTCTCATTTATTTGTTCAAGAAACATAATCTGGTTATTTATGTAAGTGGTGGATGAAGTAGGGGTATGATTAAGACACTTGTTAATTGGATGACTGATAAAAAGTTTAGGCTTCTTCCCATTGCAGGCTTTATACAGAGGAATTATTCTTTCTACATCAGCATCCAGTGATTCATTCTCCATGTTTGCATAATCAAAGGACTCTCCAAAGCAGAAACAATGCCAAATTACTGTATATTAAATTAATTTAGATGTGCAGTAATATAGATCAATGCCTGAACTGAACTGTGGACACTGACAGAACTATAGGACTATAAAACTTTTGCTGAACAACACAGCTTCACATCTCAATATATTCTTTAATAATTAACTACACAGCAAATACAAATGAAAAGCCTCTGGAGCCCTTGGTAATTATTTTGTTCTACCTTTTCTTGAATTAGAAATTGAATATGTATTTCAGTCATGGGTAGTGATGTGAATTTGTACACTTGACTATGTGATCTCTAAATCTCTAAATTTTATCCAGCCAGGTCTTTGTTTGATCACACCAGTAACTATTATTTAATGACTTTTTTTATTGTACATATGCTATTAAGTATAAAAGAACTATTTAATACATTGATAACCGCATTTTATTTTTCTCTATTGTTAACTTATGATTTAACCATCAAACATATGTAATATACTTAGAGAGCTAGTTAGATTTAATTGATAGTCAAAGCTTTTAGGAACTTATGTGAGCACACCAGAAGTTTAGGAAACATTTACCTTAAGCTACATCTGTTAAATCCCTGTGTAGGAGGGAAGGGAAGGAATCTATAGTAAATTTAGGAAACCAACTGTGAGGCAAATTGTCCAATTTGTAGATAGAAGAATAAATGTATAGCCACTGTGCACAGAAGTAGAATGCAGAGTAGGTTTTCTTGTATATAATTACATCTTCAGAATGGTCTTAATGCATTTTGATGCTTAAAGAAATTGCTTGGGCTGTTTAGAAATCATGTAGCAGAACCTGTGAGTGCATCCTCTCACACACGTTTTCCAGAGACCAGTATAATACACTTGGGGAGAAGATGCATTCCTAGAGCAACAAAGGGAAAGTGGTCTGTCCTGAAAACAAAGACTTAAGTCTGCTTTACTTTGCAACATCTGCCATAAATGTTCCACCTCAAGGATACCCTCCAGCTGTAATTAATACAAAGAAAAGTAAAACCTACAGGTTACAGAATGCTTCTTCCAAATGCTGATAGGGCTGGAATCCTAAAGCTCTGAGCAGGGAAGTAGAGGATCCATTGTAAAAGTCAGGAAGCGCAAAAACTAGAATTTTAGAAGCAAGTAAAACCTGAGATCTTTAAATGTTGTTCCAACAATGTGCTAATTATGGAACTCTGCCTGTGTTTCATAAAATCATAGAATCATAGAATGGTTTGGGTTGGAAGGGACCTTAAAGATCATCTAGTTCCAACCCCCCTGCCATGTGCAAGGACACCTTGCCACTAGACCAGGTTGCTCAAAGCCCCATCCAACCTGGCCTTGAACACTTCCAGGGAGGGGGCAGCCACAACTGCTCCGGGTAACCTGTTCCAGTGTCTCACCACCCTCACATTAAAGAATTTCTTCCTAATATCTAATCTAAATCTACCCTCTTTCAGTTTAAAACCATTACCCCTCATTCTATCACCACGTGCCCTTGTAAATAATCCCTCTCCAGCTTTCCTGTAGGCCCCCTTCACGTACTGGATGGCTGCTCTACGGTGTCTCCGGAGCCTTCTCTTCTACAGGGTGAACAAGCCCAACTCTCTCAGCCTGTCTTCATATGAGAGGTGCTCCGTCCCTCTGATCATCTTCATGGCCCCCCCCGGACTCGCTTCAACAGCTCCATGTCCTTCTTCTGTTGGGGGCCCCAGAGCTGGATGCAGTACTCCAGGTGGGATCTTATAAGAGCAGAGTAGAGGGGGAGAATCACCTCCCTCGACCTGGTCAGGTCATGCTGTTTTTGATGCAGCCCAGGATACTGTTGGCCTGGGCCGCAAGTGCATATTGCTGGCTCATGTTGAGCTTCTCGTCAACCGTCACGCCCAAGTCCTTCTCCTCAGGGCTGCTCTCAATCCATTCTCTGCTCAGCCTGTATTTGTGCTTGGGATCGTCCCAACCCACATGCAGGACCTTGCACTTGGCCTTGTTGAACTTCATGCAGTTCTCAGGGGCCCACCTCTCAAGCCTGTCAAGGTCCCTCTGATGGCATCCCTTCCCTCCAGCGTGTCAATCGCACCACGTTCCCCAAGGAATGTGAACAGCTAGATATGGATTAAACCTGTCTCCTTGATTTGAACCCTGTCATCCTCTACTTGTGATAATGAGAGGTCAATTTCATTAATGGGGGCAGAGGAGGGGAAGTTGATAATGAAATCCTTCTACACAAAGTATTTATGATTTTTTTTTCTTTTATACCAACTGCAAACAGTTGGCCTTTTAATGAAGTCACACCCTCACAGAAAATTTGTACAAACAAAGCTAAGTTTAGAGAACTGATTTTTCTTAGGTAAGGGAGAAATCTGCTGGGCTGGATATGCCAAGAATATTTTGCAAACAATCAAAGAAAAGAGAGTTGAAACAAGTAGCCCATCAAACACCTAACTTTGGCAGCTGTAACTTGGCCTATAGACCTAGAAACAGAGTTATGATATTATTTCAAGAATAAGCAACTTTTCTTCCTTATTTCTGGAAGGCATAGCTAGATTAATATTTCAAGATATTTTGTAAATTTTTGAAATGTTTGAATGAATATGTGTTCAATACCTGTAGGTATATCCTTCTTATATTTGTTTTGGTAAGACTCTATCTAGCAAACTTAGTTGAAAGAACATTCGGAACAACAGAAAATGATCTTTTACATGCCATATATTCCTTTCTTTTCCATTTTTTATTTTCAGTCACACAGTTGAACTGCTTCATGCATCAAAGAGTCTCTCAAGCTATCCTACTAAGGAAAATGAGCTTGGATGTTTACTTATTTTATAGCCGTGAATTATTAGCAATACTGTGAACTTACTTACTTCACACTAAGGGAAAGATCTTCCGAATTTAATATCTTTATGCATATGCCAACTATCTGATCTCATGTTTAGCTGAGTTATACGCAGAGATTTTACTCAGAAGTTTATGGTGAAATGACTTGTGAAGTTGGTCCAAATCTATGCGTAGATGATAACTGGCAACAATGCTATATCTTTGGGCGATAGTGTAATATCTTTGATAGAAACAAATGCTAGAACTCTTATTTGGAATAGTCCTGTTGAAAAGTCAAGGTTTAATTTCAATTTGATTAGACAGAGTTTATTTTTTTCCCATCATTAACAACTCATTTTAGTGAAGAATAGATTATCTGGATGCTAGATAGTACGGAATACAGACAAAAATCAGGAAATTCTCATTAACAAACTATGCAATATATGATTGTTTCAGGTTAAAAAGAGTTAAGAAAAGTTTAATTTCACATAAGTAAGGCTGAAATGTAGGCTGAAACACAAACGTGTCCTTGGGAACTGTGTAGTAAATATAGTCTACCAATATTTACACTTTAATTAGTAAGGTAATGGGTCTTCTCAAAAATGATATACCAAATAAATTATTAATTCTAAGTCTTAATTGGCCAGATAGTAACCCTAATTTATGTTGACTTAGTGATCTGTACCAAATAGTGCGTAGCCTAGATTTTGCTTGGGAAGTAGGAAGAAAATTGTGAGAGTATGTTCTAGAGGAAAAGAGAAGCTTTTAGAACTCTAGCATTGATTTACGCTGTATGTTTCACTGTTCTTTACACAAAGAAAGGATTGTGATTCCTCTCACACTAAGTGATAATACAACAAGAGTGATGGTTTATATCAGAACTGGTTTAAAACAATAGAGGTGTATTGAAGCATATGGGGAGCTAGTCAACATATAACCATTGACATATGACAGACTTGCTAACAGTTTGTATGAACTCTCCAGAAATACAGTTTTGTATATGCATTTCATCTTGAGGTTCAGCCTTTGAGCCCTTGCTTATTTGTTTATATTAGTTGGGAAAAAAAAAAAGGAAAAAAGTACTTTTGAATTTGAAACTCAGCATCAAGTCTGGAAAGTAATTGCTTTGCAGAATGGAGCCTGACAAAATCTATAGAGGTCAAGCCAGGTGGCAAGTAATGTGCCTCACAAAGAATGGCCATTTTTCTGATGTTGACTTTATACTGTCATCCTATGTTCACTGATGTACACAGGGCTCTAACAGAACTGTAGAACTTGCACAGCCTGCTGACTGGATACATGTATCTGCTGTGATCATAGCCATTCTTCAGGGTTCTGTTCATCTTCCCTAAGGGGTAGACTTCCCCTCACCCTGAAACAAATTAAACAGAAGCTGAGAATCTAAATAATTTTTTTTCCCCCATTCACTCTCTGTTTGCCTCAGAAGCACCTAGGCTGCATTGACACTTCAAAGTTGCTCAGGTTTCCAAGAGGAAGTTTTGTGCATTTCTGAAGTTGACCTACCCTGAAGAACTTTGTGGCGACCACAAAGCTTTGCTAATGCAAATACAGAAATAAGACATCCCTCTGCATAACTGTCTTGGAAAGCTCATTTTAGCAAGCATTCTCAAAGACTGCTGAACACACATGGACTGAGAGTGAGATGTCCTAAAAATGTGAGTGCAACAGCCTTATGTTAGGGGTTGTCAAATCTGCTGCAGCCTCATGTCCCAGGTCCAGCCAGTAACAAGGCTGAGCACGTATTCCCAATATGCAAACATGTGCATATACACACAACAGGGATATATGTAGCATATCAACACAGATAGAAAACACAGTGCTCATGTAAACAAAAACAGCATCAATTGCTTGATCCTGTTCCCTTCTCTGACTGGTCAGGATGAAAGACTATTTGTGGAAAATACATACATATGTGTGTGTGTGTATATATATATATACACACGTATATATATATGTACAATGTCCCTCTGATAACTGGCCTTTGGAAACCTAGTCTATCCCCTAACTGACCCTGGATCTTTGGTCTCCCTGGTTGCTGGCACTTGGGCATGTTACCCCACCCCCACGCTCAAGCCCTGTTCCTGCTGCTGGTACAGATGCCCTTTGCCCACACACATCCCCAGACACACACACTAGGGATCCTTTCAGTAACTACCCTTAGACACTCATCATCTACTCAGCAGCTTTGGATCCTCTGGTCTCCAGTGACCTCACACACTGACATGAACATGCCTCCTGACCCCTTTACTAGCCAACTCACAGACCCTCCAATTTCTCCAGTATCCAGCCCAGATACTATTGAAGCAGATTATCTGCTTCAATACCTGGCTTCCAGGCCTCTTACCTGACTCTTGAACTAGTTCAGTCCAGCAATCACACACTGACATATGGACCCATGCAATATCACTCCATTCTCTCCAGTTGCTACCATCACGGACACATGGACCTGTGTGACCAATAGTCCCCACATCAGCAGCTGGCACTCAGACCATCACACACACACATACACAAACTATAGAGTCTCTCACCCTAAACAGTAGTTAGAGGTGGATTTGAATGAGAAGAAAGGGGAGGCTGTACCGGTCACACGCAGGACATGGCCAGACAAGTGTACTGATGAGACCCCATTTACAAATGACTTGCTGTTTTCATCCCTTTATCCTTTTATTTTCCTATTCTTGTTCCTTCCCAGACCCCCTTGATCTCTCCCTTTCCCCATCTTTGGTTCTTCCCCTAAGCATCCCACATTAAGTCTTGTATGATCCCAAAATGCTCTTTCCCTACATCCCATAATGTGTCCCACATCCCCAAGGAAGTAATCCCTTCAGTCTGTGAAGTGATCTACCAAGATCTTCCTCTACTGAGTCAGGGTGACAGGTGTCCCCTGAGCCCATGGGACTGAGGCTTTTATGGGAGGGCTGGGACAGGGACTTGTATCTAACTGGCTTATTTGCATTCCTCTCCAGCCACTGTGTCTTTGTGATCCTTCGTATTGGTGGAGATAAGCATTTCATCACATATTCTAAACTGTATAGTCTTTTAACATCTTCTGAGAGAAAAAGCTGCTACTTTTCCCCTTCTTTCCCCTCAAATAACAGTTTGATGATTAAAGTATTATCCTGCAAGGTAAGAGATCCTAGTTCAGTTTCTCCCAGTGAGAGTGCCTCTACATCAAAACTACAGGATCTTTGAGGAGGAAGAACTTTACTTATTCTTCAGTGAAAGTAACTTTCAGAACTTTAACTATGAGGTTACAAATCTATAATTTCTCTTCAGCACTTTGGGCCCATAAAATATTAAGAATTCATTCTTCACTGATGCATTTTTGTAAGAATTCCTTGAGAGCACGCTTTCCTTTTTCTTGATGAAATTAGACTATAGCATAAAACACAGGACAATAGAAGAAAATGTGGGTATGAAGCACTGTGGACAGGGAAAGGACTTCAGTCTGAGTCTTTCATTTTTTGCATGAAAACCCTACTAAGATATTTATATGAAAGAAAATGGGCAATATCTGTTCTTCTATTTACAGAATTTTAAGAAAAGGTGGCACATGTAAATTCTTTATTTCTGAGCCATATCTTATTCCCTAACACTGTGCTTGTACCAATAGTCTTTGCCTCTTGGGACATTATGAGGGTTATTTTTCTCCCAAGCAGAAGCACTACTACTGGTAGTGCCCAGAACTACACTATACTATACCAGCTCACATTAGAACTGCTTTGTTTTCTTTGCAGTTTAGAGAGTAGTATAGCACAGTCCTGGATGTAAAAGAACACTGCAGTAAAACAAAAGAACAAATTTTGCTGTATCTGATAGATCAGAGATCCGTTAGTGAGTATTAGTTTATAAATGCAACTGTATTTTACTAACATCTATGCTATGTGTATCTGTGTATTATTGAAATGATTGTATGCAAAAGTCCTGAATTGAACATCTTCTAGGATTGTAATTTATTAAACATTCAATTTTTAAAAGATATAAAGAGAAATGGGAACACTGAACTCCAGAAACTAAACCTCAGACTTAACATTTTTATATATTTTGACTTGTATTTTATCAAAGGCATTCTGTATTTTTCTGCATTAATACTTAATCTCTTAATGATTCTTATTTCTACATAAATTTACACTTCAGAACCAAGCAAAAATGAATGCATTGCAATAATGAAATCTTTGTCAGATTAAGTGCAATATAAAAATTCTACTAGCATTTGAAACAAAATTCGAACTCCATCTGTCATATATTATCCCCAGAGCAGCTAGGACATGCACATATGTAATTGGATTATGATAAATAGAAAAACACCCAAAGTGCCTTACAAAAAGTCTTATGATATTTATTTTATGCTTTAACAATGATTTCTTAATTTTGTATTAAAGTCTTTAATGCTAGAAATTTGTAATTCCAATAAAATGAAAAATATATAGCTGCATTGAATAGGAGTTTCTATTATTTTCCAAATTAGATCCTTTATTTAAGAAAAAATATAATAGAATAAACATGGCTCGTCTCAAAGCAATTCAAGATTTTTTTGTGTTTCATAAAAGCTTTAGAATGCTGACTCGTCTATTTCTGATGTTCAGTTGTTGGCATGCTTTGTGTGCAATATTTCTGATACAAGGAAAAGAACTCAAAGCTTACTGTCGTTGTGCTAAAGGGATGCATAAAACTTTCCATAAAAGTCTATATTAATTGAAAGGAAAATGAATAAAACAAATTATTTTATAGTTTACTCTCTGTTAGAACTTTTAAAATACTTTTCCTCTATCTTTGAGACAGTACAAAGACTGCCATCAAATTGCTGGCATTTACTTTCTTTCCTTCATTTCTGATTGATCCCTTCACCAGACTTTCAAAGAACAAATTTTCACACCCCCTTGAAAGGACTTAGTATTCTATCACTTCATGGTTACATTTTTTCCAGATAAATGCTAAGGCTTCTCATTTTCAATTTGTTCTTTTAAACAGCTATCCCCTCCCTTTATTTTCTGAAGGAGAGTAATTTTTGACACAATGAGCTTTTAGTGCAAGAATTCAGGGCAAAAAAATCAACTCTCTTTGGAATACATGGTGCCAGCAAATACCTTTCCAAAATCAGTAATGCATATGTCCATGCATCCTTACATGGTTTATTTTAGGATGAGGTCAGTCTTCTGAAGATGCTTGTTTCCATCCATTGACTGTAAAATGTCTAGTGACCGTAAAAGGTGAATAGTACCACTTAACTAGACTGCAGGTGTCTAAATAGAGTAGACAAATCATACAGTGAAAAAAAATTAAACCTCATTCATACACAGATGCTTGTTTTTTTTAAAACTGAGTGTAGAGCAGGGAATCTGACTTTTGACTTCAATAAACATCTTTCAGTTAACTTTAGCCTGAGAATAATTACTCACTGCACTTGCATGTCTTCCTGCAGAGACAGATGCCTAAATTTAGATTACTAAAGCTACATGAAATGACTCCCACCCTAACAGCTGAAAAGATACATAAGTAGCTTTTGTGACTTGTGTGACACTGAGTCTTCACCTTATTTGTTGGTTTAAGCCTATCCTAGTACATCTTTGAAAAGCTCATACAATTCAATCAATTTTCTATATGGTACTTTTTGTAAATGTTGCCTATTTTCTAGTTGGTTTGGATGTTTTTTTAATGAAGTTTTTCATTATATGTGATTTAAATTAGGATTTCTAAGCTCTATAAAAGAGGAACATGTGCACTAGATTCTCGTATCAATGAATGGTGTTGCTGGACTGATCCTTCAACTGTTCTTGGAGATTTTAAGTTTTCTGTTGATATCTTCTACACAGGTGATCAGTGAAGATGGCTGATTATGAATAAACAGCCCAATGTCAATATTTAATAACTGTGAGCACCTGGGCTAACACAATACAATGTACTGCTGAAAAAGTACTCTGATTTCCAAAGTAATCAAAGCTGTCTGTAATCTATGCACTATTCATTTCACTTTAAAAAGAAAATGATCTTTCTAAGTCTTCAGATAACCTAAACAATAAAATAGTTATGATAATGGAACTCCTGAGTTTGCATGTGCATATAAAGCATTCAGAAGAGACAGATTAATATACCTGGAATTTTTATGTGTGCTAGCTATAGCAGTACTTGTGACCTTATAAATATTTATGCAGGGTTCAAAGCCATCTGTCAACAATTAAAGTATATGGCACGTTACATAACGTAGTCTGCATAGATTAGGATTACTATAATTAGACTGTTGCACACATATTACAGCTGCAAAATGGATGAGCCAGCCTTTCTCAGGAATTTCAAAAAAAAGCTTCTTCTATTTGATGATATTCTGCATAGTATTTAATTGCATCTGAATAACTAATGTCATAGAGAAATAGCATAAGCAGCTACTTGAACTTGAAGCTAGATTTTCTGAGAAAAGCTATAATCTTATCACACATACAAAGACCCAATGGGATATAAAGAATTGTGTCAAAACTTTCTGAGAAGGCTCTGACTGTAAATGGTCCACTTCTTTATGCACCAAGAAAGCGTTCCCAGCTAATAAAAGTGGCCCCTCCTCTACCACTTCCATACTTCAAGGGTACCTTAATTTTCTTGAAGATTCTGAAAAACAGGCATGATGCATTTTGACAAGACTAGGCAATAGGAACTATTTTAAGAAAGTTTGGAGGCAAAGAGGATTTTAAAATACAGCCTTCATACATGGTAAGTCTCAATTTATGCAAAGCAGTCTTACTACACAATGATTATAATCAGAGGAGTATAGTTATACAGAAGTCATGAAAATAAATGACAACTCAAGAACAGGGATGGGGGACACATTGTGTGGCAGGAAGGCCTTGTTTTAACCCCATTGAGAATTCAGTTACCTTCTGAAAAATGCCAGCTCACAGTCTCAGCAGCTGGAAAACTTTCAGTGTAAGGTTTAAGTGGGGCATAAATTATGTACTAGAGTTTGTACTAGATTTCTGTCTGAAGGATATATACTGGAAATGAAAAAAGATATATAGGACCTTAAGAAAAAGTTGGAAAATAATGCAGAAGACTCTGGATGTGTGTTTTTGCTGTGGTGTGTTGTGTGGCAAACTCTTATTATAAAATTGGGCCAAAGTCGCAGATAAGGACTGGTGGTATGCTTTTGTAATTGATACTTCAACTTACAAACCTAAGGAGATTCCTGCTTATTAATTATTTTAAGGTCCTGCTTGATTTCTTTTTTATTGAAGGGGAAACTATTTTTGCGTAGAGAATCCCTCCCCACCAAAACTGCTATAGACAACATTGTTATGGTCCATTGTGAGATAAATTAATAGTGAAGAGTTCTGTTTCATTGTAATTGAGTTCTGTATTAAATTTTATAGGTGTCTACTCCCACATCATCTTCTAGATCAATTTAAAATGCTCTTATCTAAGGGAAAAGTACATGTGCAGCTTCTGAAGAGGGAAATGTATTTTTAAAGTTTACATTTTCTTAAGTATGAGGGACCATTTTTAATGTGTTATCTACAGAATAATCGCTAATGAAAAAGTAAAGGCTTCATTCTACTTTCTTCTTTTATTTAACTTGGTTTCATATCTTTCTGGGAGCATATCAGTTTTATAAAGATATACTAAGTTTGAAATATATTTTTTTTCCTTGCTGAAAGACTTACCATTTGTTTAGAAACCTATGAAATTCTGTCATAATGGAATGTGATGTTATAGTTTGTTGTTTATTTAGTGGTAACGGTGCATAAGAGCCTCTAGGTTATCTGAGTGCATAAATCACTTGTGGCAGCACCTTTTGTTATCTGTATATGCCTCAGTTTTAGTGGACATAGCTGAAGACTACATAAAATATTATCTGTAATCTCTCTTCTAGACCTAGAGAGTATAAGAATCAATACTTCACATGCAGATAGATTAGAAAAAAATCTGTATTCTTGATGAAGTGCAAGCCACAAGTCTTTTGTGGACCTACCATCCTACAGATGTTGTTAGTTGGTAGACATAACTGTCTTGGAGGCATACACTGTCATTTGTGTGAGATTTCTGAAATTCTGAGAACTCCATGAACATGTCTTCTGGCGCAGCTGGCTGTTGGTCTGAGCTGCTCACTTCCACTCTTCTACTGTGGAGATCAGTGGTGTGTATGCATATCAAGTCTACCTTTCTTATGCCACTTCCTGTTGTAACTTATTTCCAGTGTGCATTACCCAGGGCTAAAAGCAAGATGTTTTTGTCTCCTCAAGGAATTAAAAGATTGACTATGTCCTGTTTGCCAATAATTTATTGATTATTCCCTGTTATGTGTGAGGCACCAATGATAATGGTTCTTCCTTTAAATGGCTTAATATCATGCCCTTTCACCTGCATATCTGTGAAGTATGAGGCAAAGTGAGACCATGAAATAGTTTGTCTGCAATTTTCATTATCTATCATGATGTTTAATTCACTTCAGCTGTAACTTTAGTTTTATGTTTTCACTGATACTGAGAGGAAACTAGGGTTTACAGATCATTAACTCTTCGTAAGTAACAATCCACATCATAAAAGTGAGGGAACTTCTACGTTTGTAGATATAGTCAGAATTGCCAGAGACTGGAAATACACAGTTGGACAAGTGATGTAGTAGAGATAATTTGCTGCAGAACCCAATCCTAGCTTATTTTTCAGTAGCATTTTTATATAAACATGCTTGTTGAAGCATTAAATTCATATTTTAATCTTAAGAGAATATTTTATTCTTAAAAGAATAAAATAAACATTTATTGTTTTGCCACTGTCATGATTTTTATTTCTAAGAGACAGTCAAACTAATAATTGATCAATACTATTATCAGTACAAACCAGTGAATGACAATGAGCTAATGTTCATTTACTCATGTCCATATACATGAATTCTTGCAGGCTGATGAATTCTCTTCCATGCCACAGCTTCCTGGGTATGCTTTGGTTTCTTCTCTTATTTGAAAAAATGTTCTGTGTAATAATAGTCAACAGATTAATTGAAACTGGCTAGGTTCAATATATGTAATTGTGGTTAATTCTCCATGTGGTTTTGTAAGTTCTAGTTGCTAGCACTGAAAATGTCTGCTTTGAAACTTTTCTCAAGATCCCCAGAAAATTTAATTCTTAATTTATAATCAGTGTTTTTTTATCACAAATAATTTGATATTTATTCTTGCTAGTAGTACATTTATATAGATAGAGAACACACAAAGAAATAAAGAAAATTTCCATTTTAGAGCTATAGCATCTAGTTAGTGGTTGGGATCCAGTTGTGCTTTTGTCCACTTGGCCTGTTTTTGCTAGGAGCTGTGTTGTTACCAAAGAAACAAACAAACAATGTAATGTCTGGCTAAAAGAATTAAGAATTCACTTGGAAAACCTTTTTTGTAATTATTTCTTTTCTATAAATCTCATCTTAGACAACATTGTTCATTTGAATAGTTCCCTGCTTTCTATTGGCTCTGTTTGCTAGGATTACGGTTCGATTGCCTGTACACAGGTGCCTGGAGCCTTTCCAGCTGCTCAGTGTCCCTTGGCCTCCAGCTGCTGCTCCAGAAGGTCCTCTGCAAATTCTCTATCACATCTCTCTACCCATGTAGTGCCCCAGGTACTCCAGGCCATCTCAAATGGCACTAGACAACCATGTCTAGAAAATTGAACCAAACCTCTAACACGCAAATTACTACTGAGGACCTTAGACACCTTACTTACAGAAAAACACCTAAATTTTTTGACATCTACACTGAGGTGTATGAATCTGGAGCCAAAAGCTACCCAAAATCCTGGGTAAGCTTGTTCAGATGAGCTTTATCTGATCATAGTATGCCGTGTTATTTAAATCAATCCTTTTATTTCTTCTTTTTAGACCTCAATTGTTCATTAAATCACTTGGTAGTAAGTGATCTAGTGTTTCACATGGTCTACTCTGAAAGACAGAATTTCAGTTTCTGAACAAGAATGTTATTTCAGTCTACTGTTATGACAGAAGAAAATGATTAATATATCATATCTATTAGTATCCAACCTTGCCAAGGGAGAAAGGTCTAAACATGAATATGAGGATAAGGTAAAGGATAAAATTGTTTGCAAATTATCTGAAAAATTATTTGTAATGTCTAGTGGAGGGGGTTATACCAATAACTTTCAAAGGAATACAATGAAACAGATAAACAGAAAAGAACAGTGAAATAAAAAATCCAAGTAGATCCATAGCTCTAAAGAACAGATACTGAAGATGCTCCTGCTACAGCTTTAGAAATATTTTAAATGAAACTTTGCTGGTGATGTTTTTTTTTTCTGAAATTTATATGTTTCTCTTTCATTATTATTATCATCTGTTTCTGCTTGTACCTATGCTGGCTTCATGAATGGGTGAAACAGGCAAAGAACACTAGTCTCTAAACATTAATCATATATAATGTGACTTTATTGTGTTATTTCAACTACCTAGACAGAAAGAAGACTACAAGCTATTATTCTGGGGTTTAATTTTGCTCTCATTTGTTATCTTAGAAATGCCTGGCTCGTTTACTTAATTTTCTGAGGATGACTTAAATCTAGAGTGAGATGTTAGCAAGACATGCATTTTTTTAAGGACAAAAAAAATTAAATATTTTTTAAACAAATCAAGTTGATATTGTGCATAACTCTGCTAGCAGGGGTTGCACCATTAGACAAGAGCCAAGTTTTTGCTCCTGTATTCACCTGGCACCAGTAATAACTGGAAAAAAAAGTAATTGCTCATGACAGAACTCATGTGAGAACCCGAGTTGAGAGGGTTTAGATGTAAAATGCACTCCCAGGTGTAAAGCAAGATGTTTAGAGCAGCGAAGACTTTGTCTTTAGTAATGTAACAAATTAGGAGAAGGATACTTGTTGAGGGACAATTACATATAGGAGCTATATCTATATTGCTAAATAAGAGGAGGATCAAGGATGAGAACACACACTGTTTCATGTCCGCAGTGCTTACAATTAACCTCTTTAATTTTATCTTAGGGAGAACTGGTTGAAATAGTCCAAAAGAGATATAAGTTACAAAGATTAAGAAATGTAGACATTCGGTGTCTATTGCTCTAGCTCTTTCCCTGGTTCTCTTTTATTCAGCACCGTAGACGTCCCAAAAAGTTGTATCTGCTATATTAAATAAAATAGGTCAGGGACTGCAACTGTCCTACTTCCCAGAGCAGAATAGCCACATCCAGGCTGCAAGTTGTCAACAGTCCCTGGACTATGCTAAGGCTCAAATAGGGATCGAGCATTTTTGTGGAGAGTGCTAGTTGGGTCAGTTCAAACCTGTGATGGCCAGGAAGCATGCTAATTGTGGACCAAAATGGACAGTGTATGCTAGTGCTTGGGCCCACAACCTGGCTTGGTTGAACTGTACCTTCAGAGAAAATTATTAGTTATTTCTACCTAATTCAGTAGTTAGCTGTCCGTGAAAATTCCGTTTGCTTACCAAGTGGTTTGAATGCTACATAAATAACTGCTGAGAAGAAATGTCTGGATTTTGAAGTAGTGGTATAATAATAAGCTGAGGTAATTCCTATTTCTACTATTCAAGCAGCAACTGTTTTGATCCGGAGGTAGTAAAGGTAGATCAAGAAAGCACAAAGGGTAAGTTAGAGCTGTGTGGGGCAGTGCTGGCTCACAGCCGCTTCACTGATTCTTGCTGGTGTTCAACGAGCAGAATGCATGTTTATTTCTTTCAGATGAGTTGGCTTAAGCTGGAGACAAGTGTTGTGTTACTTCCATCAGAATTTCAGGCTGCTGTTTGGTTGGTGATTTTATGGAGTAGAATGAGTCTGCAGTTGTGAAATGCAGAGTTTTAGCCCTGGATCTTGGGCAGAAAGCAGTGGGTTTGACACAGCAGTGTGTGCATTGCTTGTACTTTCTGCATCATCTCAGGGCTGTAAAGGCTATAGCAGATTAGAAATCTCATTCTCTCTTTCAAAATTTCACTGAAAAAGCAAAAAATTATAAAGAGGCTGATGTACTTCACACAAAACTACAGCTTTTTTTTTTAAAAAAAAAACACAGGACACTATCATGAGGGACTAAAAGAATTGTAATACTAGTTATCTGAATATGAGTCTCCAATATAAGCTGGACTTTTAATTTAGAATACCCATTTTTGTTAAGGATCTTTTGCATTATTGGAAATGAAACCCTACAGGAGATTCTGACCTACAGAGGCATGAGTAGTTTTTAATGAGGTCACTAAAGAGAAATGCTGTATTTTCAAGTATTCAGGTAAGTAATGCTAAGCAGAAGAATAAACTTTAGCGTAGTTTATTTCTCTCATTGGAAGAGTTCAAAATAGTCATACTTATAGAAATAATTCTTCTAGGTTTGATATGATTAGGTAAATTGGATTCACTGTTAGGCTCCTTTGGAATTCTCTCCACAAGTACTTATGATACGCGCATAAATGAAAGAGAGGAAATATTATGACTGAGCTTAGTTCACATTGACAGAAACAGAGTATCATCAAGATATTTTTATTCAAAAAGAATAAAATAAAATTCATAGAAAATCAATGTTTCCCCTGAAGGTATATGATGTGTAAGATAAGTAGATAGTATACTAGGGTTTTGTTGAAAGGGAACCAATATCACATCAGTTTCAATAGTGTAAACATAAGTTCCCTTGCATTTCACTGTTCATCACTCATGAGAGACGAAATCACTTGTAACTTCCTGTAAGCACAGGAAAGTAAAAAAGAATCCAGTCTTCTCATTTAAACCAGATTTATTCACATGATTTCATCGATTGTTGAGAGCCAGAAGGGACTATTTTGGTTATTTAGTCTAACCTCCTGCATACCTTGTCCTTGAACCTCTGAATTAATTCATGCTTTAAGACCACAAACTGTTTGATCCAGAACATATACATATATTTTTTTTAAGAACCTGACCAGAAATTTTAATAAATTATTTTGATATAGAACAATCCTCGTGGTTTTTTTTGAAATGTATGATATTGATGATACAGATTTGTTTGATTCACTTTGAATGTGTAAATAAAAGTTTTTGATTAATTTCCTATTTTCATATGCTTTGGCCTGCTACACAAATCTGTCAAATCTGTGTTTGCCATGTAGGTGCTTGCAAGACTGGTTAAATAAATTCTTGAGGTGTTTTTTTTTTTTTTTTTTTGCAATAAAAGATGAGCTCCTTGGTTAGAACCAAAAGTATTTTTTGTTCCTTTTTAACCACTGTAATAGAACTTGCTTCTGTGCCATCCTCTCTGAACAGAGGAAACAAGAACTGGATTTAGGAGTAATATAACATCCTTAATCTGACTTAGTATTCCTATTTCTGTCCCCAAAGATATCCCATTAAAATCTTTGGCTAGAACACTAGTCTTGATAACTCATAGTCTGCTGGCTATCCAGGACACCCACAATTATTTTACAGAACCAGAATATTTTATCTTCTAATATGCATGTAATACAATATTTAGACTTGCAAATTTACATTTGTCTGTATTTTATTATAGTGCGTGTTTAAAAATTCATTCTATTGACTAGCTTACCAGATGAAGTATCTTCTTAGGCAATTTGTTGCTTCTCTTTGTTATTTAGTAATTGTCCAGTTCTTGTAGCACTGAAAGATTTATCATTACCTTTTTGTGTTTTATACTGCTTTTCAGGTCGTTGATAAAAATCTTAAATAATCCAGAAAAAGTACCAGAACCTATAGTACTGTACAACAACCATACATTCTTAGTGATAATTTTCCTAATTATGCTTACACTCTGAGCTTTGTCAGGAAGCTTCAAATACCCTTATAGATGCCTCTGTAGCTGCTGTAAGCAGTCCTTTTTTCTTAAGAAAACGTTATATAGTACCAAGTCATATATTTGCAGAACTCTGTAAGTACTTTATTTTACTTTACATTTTTATTTACATTTACAATGAAACTTCTGTCACACAAATCTGTATTTTCATCCTAAACGATGACATTTCACTAAATTTAATAATGGTACTTTTTGGTATTATAACATTTTTCAGAATTGCAGTTTGTGTCAAAGAAAGCGTTTCACTAAGCCATCCGTGAAAATCCCGAGGGGCTTTAAGGCAATTGGGCAGTGAGAGAGCTAAGACGGAGGCCCAGCTTCCCACAGCTATGTAGGCAAGGTGTGAAGTTGGAGACTCCCAAGGACCTTTCAGTTGACTTAAGCTCAAATCATTTACCTGTGCACATGTACCACAATAGTGGTAAGAAAACACAAATTTTCTGTGAAAATAAAATGCTACCAGCAGAGGACATTTCTGATATCAAAATGTTAGTTCACCAAAATTTCACCAAAATTAAGGGAAAGATCCAGCAAATCTAGCCTGGAATATTGGCATGCCTACTGTAATCTCACAACGCTGGTGACCTAACCCTTGCCATAACTCAGTCAAACTAACATGGTGGTCAATAACATTTGCTGCTATTTTAATTGAAATTGAAAGGCAATGATGCATGATTAAACTCAGAGTAATTTTTTTAAAGACAGAAATTTAATACAATGGAAATACCTGAAAGAAAAAGGAATTATTTTAGCCTACAATACAAAGGGAAGAACATTTATTGTACTATTTTTTTGGGGCACAGGATATGCAGCTAGTAAACCTCCTTATTCAGATGGAAGACCCAGTAAATGTATAAAACAAAATTCTCCAGTTATAACCTGTGTTTCTTTTCCTCTTAAATAATAGCTTTATAAAAATTGCAGCACAACAGAATAATAGCTTTAAATGCCTTTTATCTTTATTTCTAATATGAATCAAGCTAGCTTTGAAGAAATATATGGATTGTATAAATTTAATAAAGAAGTTATATTAGATCTAAGCCATGCTTAGTCAAGAACCAGCACTGAGATTTGTGAACTTATATGGAGACAATATTTCTTCCTGTACAATTAAGGAGACTGAAGAGAATAACAATATCAAAATTACAAATGAGACTTTTCATTTCTTAATCTCTACTATTTCAAGTACAATGAAAAGTTTGGAAAAAGTTGAAGAACATTTTTTCAACGTTGAACCTACATTTAAAGCAATTTAGTGGGATTGTCTGGGTTTTCAGATTTCTAGTCATAAGTCAATAAAGCACAATAAGTAGAAAGGAAAAAAAAAAAGAGGCAAAAGAACATAACTACTTTGGGCTGAAATTTAGAGAAGAAGCAAAATATAAAGACCTTATTAAGCCAACACATTTTTAAGACTGAGACAGAGATACAGAATGTAGAGGGCAATGCATGTTCTCAGGCTGAAAAAATGTATATATAAATGGCTGTATACTATGGAAACTTTGGCAGCAACTCTTGTCTGAAAATCTGTCTTGCTGGAGGTTCATTCCTACATTTATGCCACAGAACTCAGGGATAAAGAGTACCCTATCATACAGCTGGCTTTGGATCTGTGTCATGATTTGAACCGGGCCAAAAAAATAAGAAAAGAGTCCTGTTTAAATGGGTGTAGTTCATTGAACTGGCTGTGTTGGGTTTTTTTTCCATAAATACTATGTTGGCAGAAGTATGGCATGGATTACACAATAAGCAGGAAGCAGGGCAGCTATACAAAGGAACTTTTTTGTCTTAGCTAGGTAGTTTGTCTTTCAGGTAACATGTAACTGTCTAATAAAACTTTTGAATCACAAGTGCTGCATAAATTGGTTCTGCCTATTCAGTGGTGAATGGCATTCTCCTGTTCTTATACAGTGTTGCAAGCAGCTTTTATAAAGCCAATGAGATTTATCTGAGTGATGTCTTTGTAGTAGTGATTAAAATATTTTTGCTGGGCACTGTACAGCACTTAACAGATCGAGCAGTCTGGGAAGTGTCTCCATACTCTCTAAATAAACTGAGTATATTCTCCAAAAATATGAACCCGGTATCTTGCTTGAACAACAAAGCAATCACTTTTTTTAAGGTATAAAACAAATGAGTCTGTTTCAAACTAATTAGTAGCTACTTTCAGGAGAAAAAGCATGTAAATTAAAGAATTTGAGACAGCAAAGTTTTGGCCAGTGTAAAGAAGTCTTGCTAGATTGAAGCATGTGCAGTGCACAAGCCTGCACCAGCTGATATTTTGGACTAGATAAAGTTATAAGAATTCTTAACATTTGAAAGAACATGTTTCTTTAGGTATTATGAAGTTTATATGTATCTGACACATAAACTGAACTGAATCTGGGGCACATTGTGTCTGTATGTATGAGAGTTCTACCACTTAGTATTTAAAAAGCTGAACAACAACATTTGTATATTTGATAAATGAGAGAGATGAACATTTTTCTGGTGATTTCTCAGCTCTGCTCAACAGAATGGAGAAAAGAGTTAAACTTTGAAATCTCTACATGTTGTCTTGTAGACCATGCTGGCATCATTGGCCATGTCTATAGTGATAAATAAAAAGGAGCCGGAGAACAAGCTTGTGTACTAATCACCTACACTGTTTAGGCCAGTATCAGCTATCCCTTTGCTTTGTTTTAGGTCACCCTTCTTAGTTCTCCCAAAACAATGCCTGGATGTGATTTGGAAAATAGTTCTCTCCAAGCTAGCACTGGCTTGAACTAACTTGGTCTGCTGCTTCCTGGTCAGGCATTTGATATTATCCCAACAATTTCCTTCAGCTTCTACCAGACGCCCATGTGACACGTCCAGAACACACAACATGTATGTTTTGGATTCACCAATACAGAGCTGCAGCACAGCTCTCATACTATTTCAGATACTTCAAACTGAAAAATCCACACAAAATAATTGTGTCTTAAGTCTATGTGGGCACCATATGGGTCTTGAAAAGATCCAGGGCCAGTTGCTATGTAGCATGGATGCTGTCTGTCTGCTCTAAAGGACATTAGACTGAAGGAGTGAGGACATATCTGTATCCATTCCACTTGGCCTCTGGGCCAGCAACTGGTGCCGGATCTTTTTTCATCTAGCAATAGAGACACAGATATTTTACGATTTTTTTTTTTAATTAAAAATGAAGTATACATCTGCAGATACTACTCTTTTAAATGTGACTGTAAGGCAGGAAAAAAATAAAATAAAATCATAATTCTCATTCTGTGGATCCTGGAGATTTCTTTTTAAATCAGATAATTACTAGAGAAACATATGAAATTTTGGGTATTCATTGAAGTTCTCCATCTGTACTCTTAACTTGCATACTGTATCTTGTCTTCAGCTGTTGCAGGGCAAATCATTTCCTAAATACGAAAAATGGGATCTCCAACAAACAGGCAGTGGTGGAGGTGTAGATGAACAAATCAGTGGAGATTGTGATGATGAAGATGGTTGCGGAGGATCAGGAAGTGGAGAAGTGAAAAGAGTCCTAAAAATTACAGACTGTAAGTCCATGATTCTGTTTCCTTCATGCATTAAATAGTGAATTGGCATATTTTCCACTAAAAAATACCACTGAATTATCTTGGAAAAAGTGTGGAAAATTTTTCTGTATAATGTTTCCAAGATTTACAGGAATAGGACTGCAGTTATAGGATTTCTATGAGCCTGGTATGAATATAAGTATCAGTTTCATCATAACACATGTAAATACATATTTGGCATAATGTAGGCTGACCTTAACACAGTATTTTAGTCAAATAAAAGGTGTTACAATGACATGTCCCTGTGGGTTACTACTTAAACATAAAAAGTTTGGTAGTTAAGCAGAGAAATTGTTCTACTTTTTTGTAGCATCATGGGAAAATATAATGTTTAGTTGTGGTAGCTGAATTTCATGGAGCACTATTGGAACCAATGTGCTGTAGCCCACTCAAAAACGATGCCATTATTACTTCTTAGGCTTCTTTCTGTTTTTCTTACTTTTTTTTTTTTGTGTGTTGTGTTTTTTTCTCTCTTTTCTGAACCACGTTTGTAATAATTTTCTTTAAAAAATCATTTGTTTGTGCACTTCAGTGGCATGGAACTGTCAGCATGAGCAAATGAATTGAAGCACAAGTGGCTTAACTAATTCTCTGAATCAGGATGGTATTCTACATCTCTTACTTCTCTTCCCAGTGTAGAAATATAGGCAGAGAAGATGGGAATAGATGCCTGGTCTCATCAAAATTGCATTTCTGCATTTTGCAATTTTTTTTTCAGCATTTTGCATTTTTTTTACATTTTTCTGCATTTTGCATTACAAAATTCAATACTAATAGGTAAGAAGTCAAGGTTAGTGTCAATCTCTGAATTTATCTATATTTACTGAATTTGAGTGTACTTCAAGTTTCCAAGCTCAGGTGAGAACTCCAGGTCATTCTTGACTTGACAGTGAAAAGACAACTTAGAAATGTGGCTATAGAGAAGCTGTAGTGTATGCTTGCCCAATTCTGATTTGAACAACTGGAGAAACAAGACTCTCAGCATCTTGGGGCATGCCTTAGCAGGTCAGTTTGGGTTCAGCCTAAGATACTGCTGCACTGATACCTAGTCTATACATTTTCAAGTCCTGCTATAGCTTCTGTAGATGAGATTTAAGAGATCTGCAAAAAGATTAGGACACTTACTTCCTGAGAGTGCCTTTGATGATTTAACTTTGAAAAAGTTAGAGATCGAATATTTAAAAACAGATGTACTTTGGAATACTGGATATATTATATCTATTTGAAAATGACACTCGATGGTATGGAAAGACTGTAAAATAGTCTTAGAATATGACTAGGGCTATTAAGCAAGTATTAAATGACAAAAGAATTGCAAGAATAGTACATTTTCGTTCACCCTCTTCTACTGCATTAGAATTTTCTTCATATTGATATATTTAGTGTAATCTTTTCAAAATGTTAAAAATATAATCAGCCTTCATATTCTCTTTATATTACATGTATTATAAATCTCTAGAATTATAAACTATATATTAAGCATATTGAATTTTGCATGTAATGCTATTTCATTTAAACCTTTTCTAAGATATTACTTAACAAAAATATGACTCCATACTGTTCAAAATTGTGAACTGTGCATATATCTTGAGTTACTAGTACCTTCGATGAGCTGTTATGATTTTATGGATTTATGGTGGCATGCATTTAATGCTTGGAACGCACCTTAAAAGATGACTTGAACGTATACCAGGAAGAGTCCTAGACAACACCACTTTGTTCTGGGGTATCACACATGCTTTTTGACATGGACTTTCTGTCCAATAGAAGTGGCAAAAAATTCCAATTAGTAAGAATTTTGTTACAATATACATCAGGAAAATATTTTTAATCAGAAATCACTTAAGTGTATATTTAAGATAAATGAAACAGCTTGAACAATCCTTCTTTTGCATCATTGTGATATATGACTAGGACTTTAGGAATTAAAAGTGAAATTGAAAGTGAGAAAAAGTGAAATAAGTATATTTTTGCAATCAGACAAAATTATCTTCTCAAGATTTATGATTTTATGTGAGGAACTAGAATTAAAAAACTAAAAGATAAACATTATCATGATTTAAGCTGGTGAATTTTTCTCAGTTTCAGGTGACTGGTACAAGTTTCAAGCTAAGTCAGATCCTGAACTTGTTTTTAAACTGAAAAGCTGGATTTACTCTGGTTATATTGCTTACTGATCTTTGAAAAGCATGACTGAACTTCAGCTAAACCTAGAGGTTGACTACAGTATGTTTGATCCTCAATGTTAGCTTGCTAGTTCTAGTGCTTTTTTGTGCACCCCAATATTTTTTTAGTTGCAGACAAATAGCCAGAAATGTCTAAGTACTCTTCTGTATTTAGATATGGTTTGTATTTTATCATATATATCATGGAAGACGAACCAAACTTCATTTGTTATACAGAAACTTATATTCATAGTCCTAAGTAAATTGATATAAAAAAAGAAAAAAACCCACACTTGGAGTGTGAACAAGATTGAAAAGTTAGATTTGTTCAAATCCAACCCTTTATAAGCTTCTGATCTACAAACACTTGTAATTTTACTCAGAAGTCAAGCTCAAGAATTTCTGTACATCTGTACAATTTTACTTTGTTTCTTCTGGTACATAACAGATCATTGCTCAGTTTTTCCACTGTTACATGCTACTTCTATGCATTGTAAACCACTAGCTTATCAGTGTAACATGACCACATTTTTAAACTGAAAAACAGACCTCAGCTGCAGTAGACCTAGAGAGGTAGAGACACAATGGACTGAGTTGGCCAGTGCCTACATAGCAATGTAGGAATCATAGCAGAAGCAAAATTACATGTTAGAGTATCATTAGCCTAGTATTTCATTGTTGTTAACTTTCAATTTGTGAAAAACAGTAAGAAAACCAATAAACACAGACATAGAAATAAGGTGAGGCAAAGAAAACATAAATGTGGGTCATACTCCTCTTTCTCTGTAGTACAGAGAATCTGTCTGTATTCCATCTATATTGATAAATGGGTGACAGTAGACAGGGAAAAGACACAAATGACACCAGGATTGAACTGAAGCACCAAATAGTGTGAATGGGTGAATGAAGTCAACTTTGGGTTTGAATGAAGTCAACTTTTAGTGTTACAGTTTTAAACACATACCCTTGCTACAGTCATTTTGTCTAAGAAGAACTTTTAAGTAAGAAGTAAAGTAAAAAAGTTAACCAAAAACTTTCAAGAAGTTTTAATAAACTCCAGAAACAAGATACTTACTTTCTTGTCGTAGATAAGCATGATCATAGGACTTCATAGCACATTTATGACTTTTGCAGCTTAAAAAAAGAATTATGACTTACACAACAGATAAGTCATTTCATAAGTATTTCTTTTTAAGGTGTCACATTAAAATGTGTGAAAAAAGATCATTTATGAGGTTGGTGACGTACACATTTTAACTGTATTCATTATGCACATGAGTAATTCCCTTTACCTTATACTCTTTTGATACATGGAGACATACACATAGTATTATTTTTTCCTCACCAAAGAAACTTTTTACAGTCTTTTTCATCTGGGCAACTTTGCGTTCTTTCATAACCAGCCAGGAAAGAAAGGGGGATTACTAACTCTTTTGTATTATAATAGAGCCTGGAGGTCCTAGCCAAGGTCCAGGCTCCTTTTTGTCAGCTATTTCAGATATTTTCACCAAGGAAATGATCTTGTCTACAACAAATTCATAATCTAAATAAACTGATAAAGTGTGATACAGAAGCAGCCCTTTTAAGTACATTGCTTTGTGTAAAGATAAAAATTGTAAAGACACATCCACGTTTTCTGAGGCCACGTGATTGCTTTCTGAACACGTGTGATTCTCAGACCTGGAAGGAACAGAGGGAAAGGGAGAAGACATATTTCTGCCAAGATAAACCCCTAGCAATTTTATGTGAACGCATAGCCTCTGAAGTTGAAGATTACACTTAGTGTTACAGATGTAAGAACTGTTTCACTTAGTGTGGGAGACTGACAAATGTGTGACAGGCTTTAGGCTTTGGAAGGCCAGTGAAGGGATTTGATATTTATGACTCAGAAATTATATCTCTAGCATTAGAGTAGTGCTTAAATTATGTTGTATTTTGAAAAATTCTGTTTTTCATATCAAACAGTTAATCCTTACCTTACATTCAATGTTTCAAAGCCCTACAATTGTGCTGACTGCTTTGCTCTTCATAAGTACTTTTAAAATATAGCAAATTGGTGCAATTATTTGAAGGAATGGTACTAGAAAGGATAGTGTACTTTAAATGTATAAAATAAACAGTAGTATAAAGTCTTGACACTTCATTTGCTAGTTTTATTCTGCTCTAACCCAGGAGCTCCCGCAGGACTATTTCACGTGTCACAATGAATTACCTCCTCAAAAAACCCTGCAGAATGCAAGAGGTAATAACAACAAATACTTATCACTTCTATATTGATTTGAATCTGTTTTCAAATAGCTCTGTGAGGAAGGGCTAATCCTGATATCAGTCATCTGAGGTACTCAATACACTGTATCAAAATTTTCATAAGACTTTTGGCAAGACCACTAATTTTCTGAAGAGTGTTCTGCCACTGCATTGTCTTTCTCTTCTCATTTTAACATGCAACACAGATGTTTCTTTACTACAGGCAGAGATCTCCTGGTTCAGAACTCATATATAAGTAGAAATATCAAGGGTGTCTTTGTGGTATAAGGTATATACAGGCAAACCTTGTCTCCCACTTGTTTGATTTTTGTCTCACCTGATATTCATCCTGTCTGGGGAAAAAAGTCTCCAAAATATTTTATTTCTAGGACTACTTAATATGTAGATTATTATTTTCTTGTTCAGACTATGCAATAGAGGGAAAAGAACTTGGAATAGGCTTTATGCTGTGATATCCATATAGAAAGTGGGTACTATGATTCAAATAAACCAGTCTGTCTCTTATCTGCTGTTATACTGCATTCTCAAGTCTCAAACATCCTTTCTACTCTTTCTGCTCTATCGCCCACTTCAGTATAGTTGCTTTTTTCTTTTTTTTTTAAATCTGATTCTGATGGCATCTTCTGTGACTGAAGCTACTTAAAGCTGGCATACATATGAAACTTCATTTAGCCTCCCTAATTCAAGGAGAGTAAACGTCGCTAACTGCTATACCTGGAAATGTGCAAATTCTGTAGAGGCTTTTCCATCTTGCTTCTCACCACTGGCAGGCCTACCCAGGGCAGGGCACAGTCTTTTCCTAAATTAGAATACGAAGAGTAATATCAGTTCAGTAATACCAATTCATGTGAACAGGTGGAATTGGAAGAAAGTGCAATGGCAACAGTGATCATGGTGTCACTCATTTGTACAGCTGCTTGTCTCAGCTGGTCCATCAGCCATTCCCACACCAGATTTACTGTTCGTTACTGTTCACTGAACAAAATAACTAGTCTGAGTACAAATCTTAGCTACACTATAACACATGATTTCACTGAGGTTATGTTCATTCAAAGTACTTGTCTGGGAACAAGAAGAAGAAAACACTGGTTTAGGCAGCAAAGGCAAATGTGACAAAATGACTGCATTTATCTCGAGCTGTGTTTATTATAAAAATTCATCTGCCATTAGCCACATAGAACTTAAATGAATCATCACAAGACTACATTGAGATAGATTCACTGAAGGAGTTAAATATGAAGAATGAGGGTTCATGGTTTGAAGTGGAAGTGATATACAACCACACAGACTGACAAATGCTAAATGAAGAGCCCCTGGTTTACTTTTAAATATGTTTAAAAAATTGTACTATTTAATCTTAAAACAGTCTTAGTCTCTATTTTAACTCATTAGGGAGCAAACTTAAAAATATATGTATATAAATATAATAGATTAAATGTTCTAATGAACAGTAGTTCTTTTAATGACCTGATGTTTCCCTAAAGTATTTTTTAGGGCTTTGTATTGGAAAAGTCCAGTCTGGATCTACTGATTTACTTTGAAATATTTCAGTGCTTCTACTACAACTATTTAACAGGGTTGTTATTGACCAGTGTCTTTGAGTACACCTTTGTCCCAGTGTAGTGGGAGGCCACTATCTTTGTCTCAGAAAGTAGATCACATTAAAGTAATAGAAATATGATCCAAAATTAGAGTTTCTTGCACAGTTCACAGCCCCTTTTCTTAAACATTTATTGTCTCATTAAACAAAGAAGACAAAGACTAATAAGCAGACAACTCTGAAAGTTATACTTTCAGCCTTATAAATTGTCAATATGGTATCAGGTAACACATTTAATCTGTTCCTGTGTGCCCTGGCAAACTCTTCTGCTATTTCTTCACCATTCACCATCCTCAGCTCCAAAAGTAAAGCACTGGGGTCCAAACCATTGTGGAGGTGATGTGAAGGGCTTCTCATTAGACTTCTGCTATCTGTGACTGTCTCAGGATTCAAAGACTTAAGAAGACTGGTGGAATGCACCAGATAGTGAAAGAAATAAAATCTCCATTATGATGTTTGCCATCTGTTACATAGTCTTAAACTCTCGTATGTGTTCTCTATTACCTCAGTAAAGGAAGAGAATTCATGTCTGAATAGGATTTCAGGTTTATTTTGTTAGCACACAAGAGGGTTCTTCGTAATCCCCTATTGTTAATGTGAAGTGTTCTTATTCAGGCGTCTTTGGAAGGACTACATGACTTCACTGTTTATGTGTTCACTCAGTTCAGAACATCTCAATTATATTAAAAAATAATAATTAAAAAAAGCGCATTGCTGTGAACCTCAAACTTGGTCTAAATGTTGCGCTAACTTTTAACACTTGCTTTCATACACAGATTTTATATTGTGTTTTGTGGAATAGTTTAACTATTTCTTGTTTAGCTAGAGGAACTGACATTTAATGGTGGCTCGATATATTTTAATGGAATCAAATGCAGACTTTTTTACCCATACAAAAGTCTCCAGAAATAGACTGTGTGTATTGTCATCTCATAATTTTGTCTATAGTTGGTAGTTGTTAGTTTGTCTTGACTGAAAGATGATTGTGGAGGAGGAGCAGGAAATAAGGGATCTTACAGAACAATCCACCCCATTCTGAAATGGGAGAAGAGAGTGCCTTGCCCCACTGTAGCACCTGCTGTGACTTCTGCATTAATTCCAGGCAAAAACATGCTTTCACACAGAATGTGTTTTTACCTGCCATGTTTCATAGGAGTACCATTTAGCATTAATTGTATAGTCTGCAGTGGGAGATTTGACGTATTATTCACTGTCAGGTCTGTTTGAGCAAGACTGTATCTGTAATTGGCTTTCTAGTCCTCTGTGATTGCTTCTGTGCTTTTTGACCTAAAATTAGGTGAAACAAGGAAATGGCATATTACTTCTTCATTCAGTATGTAACATTTTGGTTCAAGCACCTCAAAAGTGTCTACATATCTGGAAGATCAGTCGGAATAATTTGAATTATTTTCCCCTCTCTATCCAAGGAAACAACTTGAAGATTACTCCTTCAGGTATCCTGCCTCTTTTCTCCCCTTCAGGGAGAAGGAAAAGTTACAAGGAAGTGAATGAACCCACAGAGATGAGTGAGCTTTCCTTCCTGCCCTGTTAACTGGGGGCCCAGTATTCTCCAGGCTGAATATTACTTTTATTACTCCAGTACCACATAAAGTGACTATCTCTTCCACTATGCCAAATTTATTCCTATTTATTCCTATGTATAGCCAATTAGTTCAAAGGTAATTCAGGTGATACACATCATACCTTGACCATGCAATACCATGTTCTGTATTTCTCTGATTACTCCAAAAAAAAGTAGTCCTGAAGAGCTGTAACCTTCTCAGGATCCAGATCAGAAAAGGACATACCAGAGTCTATCCTCTGTGCTCAAGTTCAGCAGGCATAAAGCAGTATGCAGGAGTTTTTCAGAAAGTTTCTAAAAACTGAGAAGTAATGTCAGAATTTGTTCAACAGGCAGGAGGTGTACACTAACACTTTTGTAAGAGTGTCACTAGCTACTCTTCTTCTATTGCTGTGGAAATAAGAAAACATTTATGCCATTCTCTATCTGGATAAATAGCTATAACATCTATTATCTTATTCCTTTTCCTCAGGAAATATAAAAGAATGAATGATAAAGCAATATACTTTGATACTTTGCTGGAAAATTTGTTTCTTTACTGGTAACTGTGAGTGTGAATATTTATACATTGGTTCGAATAAATAATACATGCAGTAAAAGGCTCAAATTTTCTGGTAACTTCAGAATTAGTTGCATTATTACAAGGTAATTCCCATCAAAATATAACCTCATGTTATTAATGCAGGTCATTTGTAATAATTACACTGGTCTGATGTGCTGTGTTTTAGGCCAGTGAGTATACTCATTAAATGCTTTTTGATAACTTAAAAACCTTTGAAGAGTAATTGTGCTGCTTTATTTGTGTTTGTGGTAGGCTCTGTTGTAACAATCTTCCTGTTGAGTGTAACATATTAATACCAAACAATACACTGTTGAAAAGCACAAATTTTTATATTAGCTGACTTTATTTCTGCCTCTGTGTGCATTCCCTCAGCAAATTTTATGTAAATCTTCCCCTTATTTGTTTTTGAATTAACTATCCAACCTGACAGTACAGCTTTAATCCATTACTCTGATTAAATTCTTCACTCAAAAAGTACAAATGTTGACTACTGATAAAAGATTGTGTTCAAGAGAGAGTTGATACTCTTTGAATAGGAAGCAACTAAAAACTGACATGTCATAATTTGTTTTTTCTGATGCATAATAAGAATATGCAAGTCTCACCTTTTTGCACAATAAGATACAAAGAAGTTATCTTGTAACTTTTCTCAGGTTTTTACATGGCATTTCAAATAGAATTGCTTTGTTTTTTCTCTCACTGCTACATGATATTGTACATCCAGCAACTTTACCTGTGCAAACTTCATAGGCTGGTGAAGGTCTATGCATAGGAGTTCACAAATGAATATTTTTTTTGTGGAAAACATTGGAACTTGTGTATCACTATGTATCACTCAAATGAGCTAGTGGAAAATTGGTTAAGATTAGTCCTTCAAAAAGCAGCAGATTATGCCCAAGTACATTGATTCCTGTCTTTACCTATTATGTCTGTCTCTCTCTGGTCCAAGTTATTTGGATAGAGTAGGAAAAACTAGAGGGAGATAATAATCAGGCTAAGTGTCTAGAGCTATAGTTAAAGTCATTCAGCCAGCATATGGGGGAAAAATAGAACAATCACTTCATTAGTGTCTGACTTGAATTTAGGTCTTTGTTGTCCTAAAATAACTTTAAAAATGTTTATATTTCATCCCATTAACAGATAAGAACTTTGAAAATTTCATCAAAGGAAAAGAAGATATTGTGGTGTCCAACTCTTAAAAAAGAGAGTGCACCTTTATGCATTTTTTTCATAGAAAACATCAAAATTCTTTATCTACTCTAGGTTAAGTTACATAGCATTTATTTTTACTTGTGGATCTGAGTTACCAAAAAGCAAGTCAAAATATACTGCTTTTTTTATGGAAAGTCTGGCTAATTGGAAAATAATAAGGCTAGTATATGTTACATTTTAAATGAGTTATGATTTCTGAAGTCAGTAGGCATCATTTCACTGACTTCACAGGAGCTTATATTTTCCAGAGAGACCACATAATGACTTTAGTAGGAGTTACAAAGTTCTAATTGTGTTTTAACAGGAATTACCTTATAATAATACCACTAATTTTGAAGTTATCAGAGAATTGGAGCCTTTTACTGCATGCATTATTTCATTGAACCAATGTCTAATATAATAATTATATTTCTAATTATTCATTGATTATATTTCAATTAGTCAATTTTTCTTATTATTTTTAATGTGTTGTTTGAAATGTGTTTTATAGTAATAATGTATTGGGGATCTGAAAAGAAGGGTTTTTTTTAATAACTCTTGAGATGATCACCATATCCAAACCACCTTTAGCGTTCTGTGAAGTTCTTCCATGAATGCAGTGGATGTGGATTTATATTGTTTTCCTTTATACAAAATAAAAACAAGCATGAGTTTTCCCACAAAAATATGTTCTTTTCAAGCAATTATGTTTAAATCAATCCCTTTCTCTAAGTGGTGATGTCTAATCCTCAAAAAGCTAAAAGTTTTTGCTTCAAATAAGCATTCAAAAGTCCAGATATTTTTGAAAAACAGACCTCCCGAAGAGTTGCTTTTGTCTATAGTTGGCCTTATGTGTGATTTTATTATCTCTAAGAGATCTTTAACTCACAATTTTGAATTTTACCGTTAAAGTCTGTCACAAGTGAATTGATCTTTAAACTCGTGTTCATATTTTGGAGAGGCTGGAATCGGACACAAGATTAGCAAAGGTCTGAATATTTGCTTTGGGAATTTGGCCTGCTCTGTATTTTTACTCCATGTTTTAATATAATTTTATATGGGGGGAAAAAGAAAGATCAGCATCACATTGTTGATGACACATTTCTCATACCATCTGTGATAGCTTTTATTATCCAGTTTTGATGATTCTTTTATTCTTCCAGTATATTTCTAGTTTACTGACATAAAGCCTCAAAGAAAATGTTTGTTTGTTTGTTTTTTAAAAAAGAGGGTTTTTTTTAATATAAATCGACTCTTCTTATTGTTTAGAGGAAAGAAAATAAAAAGCTAACCTCTATGCAGTTTGAAAGTATTATCATTTTCTAGTAAAAATTCCCTAAAATGATCAGGTTAGCTACTTTAATGTTAGAGTAAAACCCCTACATTTTCACCACTGAAATTGAAATGTGAATGTTGGAAGACAGCTATACACTACTGTTCATTTCTTAATTTTCCTCAGAATATAATCTTACTTTAATAACAATAGATACAGGGACAGGAGTTTTCTCCATGTTAGCCATTTATAATGTAAATATCTGTGCTTTACAGAATCACAGAATCACAGAATGTTAGGGATTGGAAGGGACCTCAAAAGATCATTTAGTCCAATCCCCCTGCCGGGGCAGGATTGCCTAGACCATATCACACAGGAACGCGTCCAGGCGGGTTTTGAATGTCTCCAGAGAAGGAGACTCCACAACCTTTCTGGGCAGCCTGTTCCAGTGTTCAGTCACCCTCACCGTAAAGAAGTTTTTCCTCATATTTATGTGGAACCTCCTGTGTTCCAGCTTGCACCCATTGCCCCTTGTCCTGTCAAGGGATGTCACTGAGAAGAGCCTGGCTCCATCCTCATGACACTTGCCCTTTACATATTTATAAACTAATTTAACTAATAAATTTAAGTTCCTTTTATTATCACTGGAAACAAATAAACATGTGTCACTGGAAATGAATAAACACGTGAGGGCACATTTCATTAGACGTATATTGAGCACCTCTGTTAGGATGAGAAGAATTGTGCCCTACAATCTTTATCTCTCTCAACTGATTGTAAAAGGACTCAAGCTTCCATAGCTCAAGTACAGATTTCTAAAGTTAGACAAGTCCTTCCTTAAGTTAGGTTCTTTTGCTCTTGCTGTGGTTTTGGTTTCAGTTTCATTTTGCTTATCTTTAGGTAAAGGTTAAATATTTTTCAATGATGTACTTTACAGTCTTATTGACAAGATCAGTAATGATTAGTTACAACATAAAATAGAAAGGCTACTTGCAAATACAGCCAATAAGGCCTGTAAAATGGAATTAATGTTCTCTGAAATTCCTCAATTGCTAGAAGAAATCATTCCTTTTTTTCATCATCTATGATGGAGAAAATGGTTACTGGTGCAAAAGGATGTGGTAATGGCTGTGAATCCCGTGATGTGTTTGGTTATCAAACTGTCTTGGTATGTGCTTTATCTGTTTCTCTTTTTAGTTTTGGAACACAGAAAAATAAATGTTAAAATTACAACAAGCCAAAACTTTCATGACCATTATATTAAAAAGGAATGATTTCACTGAATTAAAAAGGAACTGTAGAACACTTTTTTTAATCTGCTTTTGAAAGAATGTGCTGCTTTTTCAAAATTGTGATTCACATCAGACCTTTATCTTTCAATCTATTTTTTAAACAGATTGTAACCATGATAAATGTCACATTTCTGTATACTCAAAGGTAGTTTATCATCAAAGGTAGTTTCTCTGCCTGTCATGTGTCTCCAGTGTTCATTATATTCCTTAAAAAAATCAAAGTGTATGATCTCCTGAGAGTTCCTTTTGCAACCTGTGCAGAGACTTAAATTAGATTAATTTCATATTTGTGTCTTCTGCTATTAATAATTATAATTCCAATGCCTTGAATAATCTACTTCTCGGTAATTCATGTTCAGACTGTTTCTTTACTTTTAAATAAAAAAGAACCAATTAATTTCTGTTTGTTACAGAAACGTAGCACTGTTTTTTCTCCTGGAAACAATCTATATGGGAGTTGTGACTATGCAAGATCTAGTTCTTAAAATCTGAAAAATGTGTGTGAATATGAAAAAAAAATCAGTAAAAGTTTCCCAAAGAAGGGTGAATCTATTCTAAAATACTTGGTTATGACCTGCGTTCTGTGAAGCAATGTATCTGCAAGACAGCAATTGAGTTTCCTTTTTGTTCTGTTCTTCTAAAGGGAAGTGGTTAGACACCTGTATAATTCCAATCTGGCCTACGAATATGATGCCTCTTTTCTAGAATTAGTCTACTAGTAGGCACAAGTACTGTTTTTTACTTTCTAGGAAGAAACACATGGAAAAAAGATGATAGTGCAAGGAAAAAAGTGTTCTTTGTGCCCTGATCCTCTTGGAAGGATTCCCCTCTAGATTAGACACCTAACAGTAAGTGTGGGACTCACCCACCCTAGACATGCTGCATTTTAGCAGATCATTTCAGGAGTCTGTTTCAGTATGTGCTCACTAGTTTCCTTTGACTGTATGAACTGTGTTTGTAGTGACTATAGCAGGAGATAGCTCACATTGAAATTTGTATTGTAGATTCCGACATTTAGGTAAGTGAATCTGGAGATAAATTGCACTCTTTGTGTTTTCAAAGTTGGCTAACTAGAACAACTCTGCCAGATGTTGGTCAGTAGCAGTGAGATTAGACATGGTAAACATGAGTCATTTTTGTTCCTTGGAGCCCCACTAAGCAGATTCTGCTCAGGGACAGTAGACGTGCTTAAGGAAAGGAAAAATCTCCTGTTTCATTTTGATTTACCCAGTTGCAGAAACAGGGGGTTGTGCCACAGCTCTACAGACATAGACTTCATCGAAGGCATCCTTTGTGGCATCATATAGTCACTAGTATTTTTAATGTCAAATCCATTAGGTCTCTGAAACATGGATCTTTTCTCCCATTTGGCTTCCTTTCTCAAGTATATGTTGCATGCAGTCATTCCCAGGTAACTTCTTTTATAGCACAAGGTTAAATTAAGGGCCTCCTGAGTAGCTGGTACATTTCTCATTCAGACATATGATTTGGGCTTGTTATGAATGTTGTGAGTATGGACAGATCACATGGAAAGGTGTGCCAGGTTTCCAGGAGAGGCATGGACCCCTTGTTTTTATTTTTTTTTGTCAATAATGCCCTAAGCATTAAAGACATGAGTCAATCAATACCATTTTAATCCAGGGCCAAAAGGTCTCTGAGACCCAACCTGGAAGAGCAAAAATGTAGCCTTGACAAAAGGTGGTAGACTGAAATAAAATGCCTAAGAATAAGAAACTAGTCCTGAAGAAAGGATTTCTTTGAGGAAAAAGTCTGATTGAGCTGTATGAGAAATGGATGAGGATGTATGAGAAATAGATAGAAATGTCCTTGTTCACTACCTTTATTGTGTCTGTTCCACAATTTTTCATTTTTTTTTTCAATACTTATAGGCTTAAATAGAAATGTTGACATGTGTAAGACTCTAACTCCAAGGCCAAAGAGTGGATCCTGTGACCAGCTTTAGGATGTGAGAAGCACAGTTTGGGACACTTGCACAGATGATAGCGATATAGAAAGCATAACACACTTAAGAGAGTCTTATGGATTGTAACAGTGACATTTGGAAAATATATCAGTTGTTAGAGAGAGTGGAGACAGCTGGCTGTTCAAAAATACAATTTCTGAAATACCAGGAAGCAAAATCTGAATATGACAGTTGTTCTTAAAGGAAGATGCTACATATGAGCTAAACAGCTGCAAAATAATCACTTAGTACATATTATATTGATACCTTACATAAATAAATTCAGTCATTAGCAAAAAAAAGAAGGAACTATTAATTAAGGTGAAGGTTTCCTAATTAAATTGTTCAGCAAAAGCTAGTTATAGACAAAAATATTGATCATACATTGGGACCTGCAGAAGTGCTTGAGATTTATTAAAACATCTATTATTTGTTAAATGTTGGCTAATTAGAAGTCCACATCAGGGATTTTATGTTCAATAATTAAATATGTATGCTCATATATTTAAATGAAGATAATAAGGAACCTGAATAGGTTTCCAGTTTACGATGTGCTAGTCTCTGGTAGTTCCAAGACATAGTTGCATAAGACACTTAGACACACCTTAAATATAGGCAAACTAAGAGCACTGACTATTGTTTGCAAATTGATTTAGCTGAGAAGATGGCCTCTGCTGCCCATCTTGCTCATCCTCTGAAGCTGTATCTCCTCTAGGCAGTATAGTTGAACCACACCATAACTGTTTAGAGACCAGCACTTTAAGGCAAATTGAACATGCTTCTGCTATATGTCAATATAGGTGTGGTGGGTTGATTTGGCTGGTTGTCAGACACCCACCTATCTGCTCTCTCATGCCCCCTCCTCAACAAATGATTAAAAAGAAATTATAAATGAAAAACTTCATGTGTTGAAAAAAAGACAGGGAGATCACTTACCAATTACCGTCACAAGTGAAAAAAGACTCAACTTGGGGAAAATTCATTTAATTTATTGCCAATTAAAATAAAGTAGGATGGTAAGAAACAAACAGAAAACTAAAAACACCTTCCCCCCATCACCCACCCTTTTTCACTCAACTTCACTGCTTCATTCCCAGTGCCTTTACACCCTTCTGCCACTGAGTGGTGCAGGGATGACAGGGAATGGAGGTTGCAGTCAGGTCATAACAACTCTTCTCTGCTGCTCCTTCCTCCTCACGTTTTTTCCCCTGCTCCAGCGTGGGTCCTCTCCATGGGCTGCAGTCCTTCAGGATCAGACCGCTCCAGCACGGGCTCCTCTCCACAGGCTGCAGCTTCCTTCAGAGCACATCCACCTGCTCCAGCATGGTGTCCTCCCCAGGGTGCAGTGCATTTATCAGCTCTGGTATGGTGCTCTGCATGGGCTGCAGGGGATTTTCTGCTCCAGTGCCTGGAGCACCTCCTCCCTCTCCTTCTCTTACCTTGGTGTTCACAGGGTTGTTTCTCTCACTTCCCCCCTGCCTCACATTGCCAGGCAGCATTTTGCCCTTTCTAAATACTTTTTTTCCCAAGACACCACCATCTTGACTGATGGGGCCTAGCTGTGTCCTCTCCTGGATCCACTGGATCTGACTGGAACTGTCCTCTGCACAGGGCAGCCCCAGCCTCTCCTCTCAGAGGCCACCCCTGCAGCCCCCTGCTGCCAGCGCCTGGGCACGTAAACCCAGTGCAATAGCACACTGGGCACTGGTGTGTCAGGTACCACAAGGGACTCCTCTGTCCTTATGAAGGGTGAATCACTTTTGAAAGTGGGGCCAAGCGGACAGGAGAGGTTGAGGAAGTAATCAGCTCAGCTTAATCACTTGCTGCTTAATCCAGGCCTGGTCATGAGCTGGCGCTCTGGACAGCCCTGTGGGCTCAACTGTGAGTCTACTGGTGTACTCACACTACAGAAAGGGCAAAATTTGGAAGGTTTGGCCTGTCAGATAGCAAAAACTGTTATTTTTTTTTTACTGCTCTGTCTGCAGTAAGACAACAAGTGTACTGCTCCATGAATTCTTATTTTAATTTACTTTTAATTTGATCAGATTTTTAAAAGTAAAAATTGGAGATAACATTCTCTTTGTAGATCTGCTTATGTACAGTCAGGACTTCAGCTGCTCCTGTTCCTATGGAAAGTAATTTTGATAGATTCAGGATTAATTCTTTTGAGACAGTCACCAACTACCAAAATCCCAGTAGCTTCACATTGTGGAAAATGGTCCCGTGACTGATACCTTTGTTACCAACTTCCACAGAAAAGGGAAAAATTCAATAGATGCTAGAAATAAATGATAACTTCTCATGACCTGTGCTGAGCAACAATGGCCCAGGACTGAGGTTCAAGTGATCGCACTTTCAGGCTCTCTTTGGTGGACTGAGGAAGTTGTTGCTTCTGCTTCTTAAGATTCACTTCTTTGAATGTACTGAGCAAGATGTGTGATGTATAATGTCATCACAAAAAAGGAAAATATAATATATAATTAAAGAGATTACGATAAAATCTGTGAACTCAGTAACATTTTTATGAAGTTGTAAAGTAGTTTTCCAGCAAAATATCAAATATAATATTCAGTTCATTAACAACTCTCATTATCCCCAAATCCATAAACATTAATTTATTTTACTGTGCGGCAATTTCTGTGAAATGTAAGTCATAACATGTAAAAGAAAGTGTTTGGAGAGATGGATTCAAAAATAGAGTAATCAGATTTTTTTTCTTTTCTAGTCATCCCTATCTATTGCCTTTTTTTCCTCCTTTTTTATTGCTCCTCCTTTTTCTAATTAAGTACAGTTTGTCATCTTATGACAACTGATACAAGTCATTATTTAGGATACTAATAGCCTTAGAAGCAGTTGCCGCACACATAAACTCTCATGCCCAAATGGCCACTTACCAAAGAATTAGATTTTAATTTCTCATCATTCATTACTGTTATGTTTGCTCTGAACAGAGTAATTGAAGAGCAGCAGGTGCTTTTTATTTCCATTCTTTAAGCTTGATTCTTAACTTACAGTTTTGATAGCAATGTTCTTTCACAGCAAGAAGGCAATTAATTCTTCTGTATGCCAGAAGATGCCACTGTAGCACTCACTGACAAACAGCAAAGACTGATGGCAGGGTAGAAGGGTATGAATATTATCAGGTACAGCATCTGACTGATTGCTCCTGAGCAGGTATTACTGTGAGTATCCTAAAAGTACGAGGTCTTAACTTGGTAAGAGAATGATTTTTGATTTTTACAAAAATGAAATAAAAGCATCCAGATATTGAGAATTAAAGGAAATAGTTATTTTATGGCATAATTTCATTAACTGAAATCCTAGTACAGTATTTGCCAGGTTGGATATTTATGTGCTACAACACTGTAACAAACATCAATATGAGTACATGTTCTTTCTCCAAAGGCTTTTTCTAGAAAGGATTTCCCCACTGTTTAATATACTGTATAAATCACTTAAAAAAATAGACTCCTTAGGTTACTATTTCATTTTCTTCTACATCCAGTTAATCGCAGAGAGGTTTGATATCATCTGTCTAATGCAGTGTCATGGTTCTCTTTTTTTTTTCTCTTTCTTTTTTCTTTAAAATAAATGCTGTTAGTGAGCAGTCCATCACTAGCTTTAGAAACTAGGCTTTTCCCCAGACAATAAAGAAACAGGGCAGCCAAAAAATACTTCCCCAAAAGGTCTATCTAAAAAGATGATTTATTTTATTTTATTTTAGGAACAATTTGAACATTTTACCGGTTGACAGCTATGCTACTTGTTGGTGACAGGGGAGAAGAGGGAGGAAGGTTACTGTAGAGCCCCACTGATGGTCATAAAAGCTCAAATTAATAATCTATAAAGAAATACAATAGGAGGAAGCACTTTAAAAGCACTTCCTTTGAACAAGCTCTCTATTAATTGTTTGTCCTCAGAGATAGGGTGGTGCCTACATAAGAAAGCAAGCAAATATATTTAAAGTGTGTGTGAATGTATGCTTTCCAGTGGGACACTGCAATGCACTGTCAAATGTGTCACCAAATAGATGACCAGAATGCATTCTTGAAATTTAAGCTGTGAAATGTTTTCTACTATGAAATGTGGAAAAAATTATTCATCACAGGCAATGTATAGTGCAAATTCTATGCCATGTATTATCAGTGAAATTTTTTTTTTACTGTTATTACATACAGACTTCATGTCTTGAGGTCAAGCAGGTTTATCAGCTAACATTTAGAGTTTGTAATACTTCTGCTTGATTAGAAGCAGGCGCAACTTAACTCTGTGTGGATTTGGGAGAAAAAGGAAGGGTTTTTCAGTCAGTCGTAGAATCATAGAATATCCTGAGTTGGAAGGGACCCATGAGGATGATCGAGTCCAACTCCTGACTTCACACAGGGCACCCTAAAATTTGAACCATGTATCTAAGAGAATTGTCCAAATGCTTCTTGAACACCGATAGTCTTGAGGGCATGACCACTTTACTGGGGAGTTTGTACCAGTGCTTGAACACCTTCTCAGTGAACAGCTTTTTCCTAATATCCAATATGAACTTCCCCTGATGCAGCTTTAAGATCTTCCCTTGCATCCTGTCACTGGACACCAGAAAGAAGCGATTAGCAACCAGAAAGAAGCGATCAGCACCTCCCTTTCTACTCCCACTCATGAAGAAGTTGTAGACAGCAATGAGGTTACCCCTCAGGCTGCTCTTCTCTAAGCTGAACAAATCTAGTATCCTCAGCCACTCCTCCTAAGTCATGCCCTCTAGTCCTTTCACTCTCTTTGTTGCCCTCCTTTGGACACATTCTAATATTTTTATTTTCTTCTTATATTCTGGAGCCCCAAACTGCACACAGTACTTGAGGTGAGGCTGCGGTAATCCTGAGTACAGTGGTATAATCACTTCTTTAGACCAGTTAACTATACTGTGCTTAATGGACCCGAGGATATGGTTGGCCCTTTTGGCTGCCTTGTCACATTGTGGACTCATACTGAGTTTACTATCAACGAAAATTCCCAGATCCTTTTCTTCAAGGCTGCACTCCAGCCTCTTGTCCCTGAATATACATCCATCCAGGAATACACCATCCCAGGTGCAGAATCTGGCATTTGTCCTTGTTAAATTTCATATGGTTGATTACCCAGCACTTTATTCTATCAGAATCTCTCTGTAAGGCCTTTCTACCCTCAAGAGAATCAATGTCTCCTCCTAATTCAGCTTCATCAGCAAACTTACTTAGTGTGCACTCAACTCCTGTGTCCAGGTCATTGATAAAAACATTGAAGAGAACCGGCCCTAAAACTGAGCCCTGGGGAATACCACTAGTGACTGGCTGCCAGCCAGGTGCTACCCCATTTACTACAACTCTTTGAGCCTGACCCTTCATCCAGTTGCTCATCCATCATATTGTGTGCATGTCTAGCTGTATGCTGGACATTTTATCCACAAGGATACTGTGAGGGACAGTATCAAAAGCTTTGCTAAAATCCAAAAAAAACCCATGTCCACTGCCTTCCCTTCATCCACTAGTCAAAAGTGATGATAAGTGTTTCCACATCCAGCACACCTATTCAACCTGTTCAGTGTGCTCAGTAGCTACGTTGTTAGAAATACCTTTCATCTCTTTAGCTGCCATAACAGAATTTGTCATCAGAGTTCAGAAGATACCATGTGGAATAAAAGCCTGGTCTCTGTGCCATGGTTTTGAAAGGTATATTGAGCACTGCCAGGTGGTGGGGAAATTGGAGATGACTTGTACACCACTGAAATTTATGCCTCCTTAGCTATCTTCATGAAACACTAGTTGACCACTCTGTCCGTTCTTCCAAATTAGTGAAGGAGTATGTAGGGAGGAACCAGAAAGGATATTTAATCAAGTGACAGAATTTTGAACAGTTGATTACTATGAGACACAACTACAATTCACGTATTATCTGCCTATTATAATTTTGATCAAATATTCTTATATTAAATGTTTTTGCTGGAACAATCAAATGACTTGAGTACACTTATGAAATTGGCCTAATAATAACAAATGATCTTACATGATGACAGTCCTATGGACTGAACCTTAGCCTTACTAGACTCACCATAAAAATATTATATAGTAATTACACATTGAGACTTTTTGTTTTGTTTACTATCATGGTAACTCTTTTTTCATTACTTCTCCATAGCATCTCATCTTTGCATCTTTTGATTTTGTGAATGCTAAGCACATACCCTAAAGCTAAGACTATAAAATACACTTACATTCTTAAGTTATATTTATATAATTACAAGGCAAAATTATGGCTTAAATGCACCAGCAGAATTTTTTTTGATCCACAAAACTTCTTTGCATTTTGGCAAAGAAGGGAAAGTAAATAAATCTTGTAGCCCATCTGTTTCAAACATAGACTCTTCTTACCAGTAACTATGACAATTTTATCTGGAAAATAGATTTATTCAAAAATATATCTACCTTATATACAGCTGAAAAAGTCTGTGAATGGAGGTATATTTGGAAATAAAATAGAAGCCTGAAAAATTATTTTTGATACTAGCAAACACCTAACCCAATTTCTACCATAGCCCATGGCTTCCATGTTTACTGGTGTTCAGTGACCCATGTATTATTCAGAAGTGTCAAATGTTAGGTACCTATGAGTCAGAGTACTCTGTGGCTGAGGCATTTAGTATGCAATAGAGGTTTTTTTTAGTATTATTTAGTATACTAGCAGATTTAGCAATTAGTAGGTAATGTGATTCTCAGTATTGAGAAGGGCTATTCTTATCTTAAAATATGAGAAAAAAACCCCAGTTTTCTCCAGTTATCTATTCTTTCTTGTAATGTGAATCTTTTTCTTTTTTCCTTATCATGGAAAATTGGAAAATTTCTCTTTCAATCTTTGACATGTCAATTTTTATTATATTATCTATGGTTCATTTCTCACTGTGACCTAAGTATTTAGTGAATATTCAGGTTTATGTTAGTTCATTTTCACAAGGAAGACAAACTGATACTGAAATCAACTGATCTTTTTTTATTAATAGAAGTATCTGTCTCATTGTTTTCCTGAGTATAGTAAGAAGTAAATAGCAGATTTGTTTGTTTTGTTCATAATTCAGAACATCTGTTTTAAAAGTACTCTATCCTTTGGCTCTTTTTCTGGAGTGTATTAGCAGTGTTTTTTCTCACAATATGCTTTGCTTTCCTATTTGCTTTTCCCTCTTTAACTGTTCTTAGCACAGAACATTTCAGTTCACTCATCTATCTGAAGCCAGCTACTAGCTCTCCTTTGCTTTGGACATATTCTCACTGCTGTCATGTTTTGAACAAGGAGTCCCTCATGCTGCTTTAACAAGATTTCACTGAATATCCATTGAAAAAATTAACAGCTCAAAAATCAAATTTCTAGTAGGTTTGAATTTCCTCCTGGGTATTTTAATGCGTTTTGTTTCTTTTTATTCCACTTTTATTGTTTTAAGCTGTAAAAGTTTCCAAATTTTCTCCAGAACTACAAGCAATGCTAAAAATGTATTAAAGGACATTTTTTGTGTAATCCCATGACTCATGGAGCTCTGTCTTTAACAGGGCAGAAAATATCCAGAAACTGATAAATTGAGACAGCTGACACAACTTTAGCTACCCTAATCCTTTCAACAGATTTCAGACTTTGGGATCATACAGAAATATAGTCCTCATCATAACCCTTACTGTATTTATTCCCGTTCCCAAGCTTTCTTCTACAATGAGTGAGAGCAAGGGCAAGAAAGGAGGAAGGTGATATTACTCACTGTGATATTACCATGCATTCATATGTGGGCAATAAAACCCCATTCCTAAGCCAAAGAGACCATCTCCAGCTTCAGTAAATATTGGTTTAAAAACTTAAGTTGTATTGATCATGTTGATGAATGTATTGACTATAGAACACAAATATCTGCTCTCTTCTTTCTCTTAATCCACAAAAGCAAAATAACAGGTTTCTGCCAAAAGTTCAAGAACCAAAGAAATAGTAAATGGATTGCTGCTCCTTTTTTTCATATTTTTTTGAAGCAATGAAGAGCAAAAAAGCAGTCAGAGGCCTAACTCTGTTTTTTGTAAAAATGACAAGTTCTTGTATTTTTTTTTATTAGTAGAGTATTTGGTTGTGAACCATACAGTACAGAGAATGAACATAGTTACCTTGTTTCGTCTGAGTACACTTATTTGTATAAAAAGCAACCAAATGAAATTTGTTAGCACATTTAATATCAAATATTGATTTCTCCGCTAAATTAATTCCACCTACCAGGTCTTGATTCTTTAATAAGATTCAAGAAAAATATAAATAACGAAACTACTAAAGATTTAATTGAATAAACTGTGAGTATTTATTGGAATTATTTTATTCTTTACATTGAAATTTATATCCAATTTATAGCAGTGTTTTTGCAGCATACATACAATAGCATCCACTGAGTAACTACATACAACCTTCTTTTTGCTTTATATAACTTAGCTAAAACACAGAAATAATTGATATGATGCCTTGTAATAAAAATAATAAAATGCCTTGTTTTTTTAAGCAAAATAGACTCACTGAGTAGAAATGTATTTTATGAGGGAAGGCAGTCAAAGACTGAAAATGAGAGTTGCTTTTTCTGTACTGAAAAATTATGTGGATTAGTTTTGATCATCTAGGAATGCATGGTGTCTGAAAAAGCTATATAAGAGGAAACTGATGCTAAAAATAGATAAAAGGGAATTCTATCCTACTAAGTGATTATTAAAAGGAGAACTTGCTATGATTTTGTCTTCTACAAAGGTTCCTGCATCATGGTTATCACCACAGGGTCACTAGTTACCTTAAGCAACATGACTAATAGTCTGTCACATCATATTTGTTTTCCCCTTCTCTTATGGAAGAAGGATGTGTGCACTGGAATTTTTAATCCACCATAAACCAAGGTCAAAGAATTACATATTATATGTGAAGTGCAAGAAGCTGTGCTTCTGATGATCTTTATCTGGCTTGGCTAAGGACTTTGGTAATACCTGTGCTACTGAGGGATCAAACTAGAACTCCATATTTCCCTCTAACCTCTCTCCCTGACCGGAATTAAAAAAAGATACCTGTTGTACTGGCTTTGGCTGGGATACAGTTAATTTGGGGTTGTTTATCTTGGAGAAGAGGAGGCTCAGAGGTGATCTTATTGCAGTCTACAACTACCTGAAGGGAGGTTGTAGTGAAGTGGGAGTCGGCCTCTTCTCATGGGCAGCTAGCGATAGGACAAGAAGACACAGCCTCAAGCTTCGCCAGGGGAGGTTCAGGTTGGACATTAGGAAGAATTTCTTTTCATAAAGGGTTATTAGACATTGGAATGGGCTGCCCAGTGAGGTGGTGGAGTCACCATCTCTGGATGTATTTAAGAAAAGACTGGACATGGCACTTAGTGCCATGGTCTAGTTGACATGGTGGTGTCAGGGCAACGGTTGGACTCTATGATCCCAGAGGTCTCTTCCAACCTGGTTGATTCTGTGATTCTGTGATTCTGTGGTGATGTTTTGGATTCGTGACCAAAACAGTATTGATAACACACACATGTTTTAGCTGTTTCTGAGCAGTGCTTGCACAGCATCGAGGCCTTTCTGCTTCTCACCCTGCCTCACAGCAAGTAGTCTCAGGGTAGGCAAGAGGTTGGGAGGGGACACAGCTGGGGCAGCTGACCCCACGTGACCAAAGGGATATTCCATACCATATGACATCATGCTTAGCATGCAAAGCTGGGGAGAGGGGAAGAAGAAGGAAGGGGGGATGTTCAGAGTTATGGCATTTGTCTTCCCAAGTAACCGTTATGCGTGATGGAGCCCTGCTTTCCTGGAAATGTCTGAACACCTGCCTGCCTATGGGAAGTAGTGAATGAATTCCTTGTTTTGCTTTGCTTGAGCACACAGCTTTTGCTGTACCAGTTAAACTGTCTTTATCTCAAGCCAGGAGTTTATGCACTTTTACCGTTCCCATTCTCTCCCCATCCTACTGGGGAGGAGTGAGCGAGTGGCTTTGTGGGGCTGTGTCTGCTGGCCAGGATTAGACCATAACACCTGTATAAAGTTTTAGCTATTTAGTCCCTTAGTGAATGTTACAATCTTCACTTACCTTCCACAGTTAGCTACAACATTTATATGGATAATTTGAAAGCTCAAAATTTGATAGGAATGAATGCATGGTTTGTAATTTTGCTCCAAAAGCTGGGTTGTCATTAAAGAGAACTTTTCAATAGAAGTGTGTGTTTAGTGCAGTTCTCTCAGTTAAAGATAAAATTATACCATCCTCAGCATATGTATGCAGTGTTTAAAATAAAAATACTTGAAGTATACTACGGCATGCTATCCATCATCTCTTCATAGGACCCTAAAAAGCCCAGTGTATAGTTTAGCTTCCAAACAGAAGGTAGCCCTATGTTTTAAAACTCTCCCATAGCAGAAAGATGATTAGAGAAAAAATGTCATTCAGATGAGATCATTAGAAATGAGAATGGGTAAAAGTGGATATGAGGAAATACTAAGGCCACACAACTTTTTATTTCAGTGAAATGACTGTTCCTGTCAGTGAGTTTCCTACTCAAAACCAAACACAACCAAATCCCTCAAATGAGTGTGGTACGTACTTGTCCAACCTTCATAATTAAAGAAATACAGTCTTGAATAATATATTTTAGATTTATTTTTATCTTCTCTGAGCAGATCTGGAGAGATTTTAAATCTTCACTTACACTCATTGCCTATAAAATTAAGAATTTATCCTTCCTTGGTGAATAATTAAAATAAAATGTCGACGAAGGAAAATGAACAAACAGAAGAGGTTAAATTAAGTAAGTGGTGGATTTTTTAACGAAATCAGTGTACAACTTTTCCTTCAGTGGAGTTTATAAACCACAGTTGAGTTTTAGGAACTTGGCACGTTATCAGTTCCCAGCTGAGTCTCAGCTTCCTACACTTCCTCAGTGTAGACTCTAAGCCCTTCCCAGTTCCAGGATACTACAACTTATTTTGAACCGAGACTAGTTTCAGAGACATCCTTCCTCTGGCACATCATCTTTTATAAGTTAAGAAGAAATCTTCCGTGTGGATCTTCTGCCAATAAGGAATGGTTCCAAAGACCAGAAATTTTGGCTTTTTGGGAGGTATCTTTGCTTTTTCTAGAGAATGCAATAACTTTTCTCTGCCCTCCCCCACAAGAAAGTGTCTTCAGAAGTTAATCAACCAGCATTATCAGGTCTCTTAACCTTTCTTTTTTTATTTATTGTTTTATTTGTTTGGACTTTTTCAGTCCAAATGTACTTCGTTCCCTGTTCCCCCCTCATTTTCTTCCAAATACAGTAAATCAGTGCCAATTTTGTACTCCCATGGTATTACATCATGTTTTCTACTTTAAACTTCTGTGAATCACCTAATGCTTCAGAATCCTACATCCTTTATATTACCTTACTCTGCCTGATCCTTAATAAATATCCTTAATAAATTACTCTCTGTTTTCCAGACTTTTCCTTATCTGTCTTCCTCGTCAATAAACTCCTTTCCTATGTCCCAGCTTATTCTTAACAAAACAGCCCTTGTTCTTAAATCCAATTGAAAGACTAAGTTACCATTTGTTTTATCTTGGATTCACGGTGACTGGTGTACTTATGGCATTCTGCTATTTTTGTATTGCTAAAGTATGGCTAGTTAGAGAATCCTAGGAAGGAAGTAAACCTTTACAGATTACTCAGAAATAACATCTAAAGCAATGGAACCACTGCTAAAGAACACCTTATCTTTTAAATTTACTTGATCAGATAAACTGAATTATAACACTCTAAAAGAAACACATGATAAACTTCAGTGGCAGGATTTTATTTCTGTAATTTTTAGAAAGTAAAGATATAGCATTGTCATACCTGCTCATAGTGCTAAGTAGTTTAAAAATATCACAGAATCACAGAATCACAGAATGGTTAAAGTTGGAAGGGACCTCTGGAGATCATCTAGGCCAACCCCTTGCCAAAGCAGGTTCCCCTAGAGCATGTTGCACAGGGTCGTGTCCAGGCAGGTTTTGGATACCTCTGGAGAAGGAAACTCCACAACCTCCCTGGGCAAACTGTTCCAGTGCTCTGTCACCATCAGAGTAAAGAATTTTTTCCTCATATTCAGATGGAACTTCCCATGTTTCAGTTTGTGCCTGTTGCCCCTCGTCCTGTCACTGGGTACCACTGAGAAGAGTCTGGCCCTAGCCTCTTGACACCCGCCCCTAAGGTATTTGTAAGTATTGATAAGATCTCCCCTGAGTCTTTTCTCCAGGCTAAACAGACCCAGCTCCCTCAGCCTTTCCTCATGAGAGAGCTGCTCCAGTCCTCTGATCATCTTTGTAGCCCTCCACTGGACTCTCTCCAGTAGTTCCTTATCTTTCTTGAACTGGGGGGCCCAGAACTGGACACAGTACTCCAGGTGTGGCCTCACTAGGGCAGTATGGAGGGGGAGGATAACTTCCCTTGACCTGCTGGCCACACTCTTCCTAATGCACCCCAGGATACCATTGGCCTTCTTCGTCACAAGGGCACATTGCTGGCTCATGGTGAACTTGTTGACCACCAGAACTCCCAGGTCCTTCTCCACAGAGCTGCTTTCCACCAGGTCAACCCCCAGCCTGTACTGGTGCATGGGGTTATTCCTCCCTAGGTGTAGGACCCTATACTTGCCTTTGTTAAAATTCATTAGTTTCCTCTCTGCCCAACTCCCTAGCCTCTTGAGGTCTTGCTGAATGGCAGCACAGCCTTCTGGTGTATTGGCCACTCCTCCTAGTTTTGTGTCATCAGCAAACTTGCTGAGGGTACACTTTGTCCCTTCATCCAGGCCATTGATGAACAAGTTAAATAGGACTGGACCCAGTACTGACCCCTGGGGAATATCACTAGCTACAGGCCTCCAACTAGACTCAACACCACTGATCACAGGTACAGTATGAAGGTGATGCTTTCACGAGAACCTCCAGAAAATGTGTTTGGTAACAAAGATTAAGTGAGGTTAAAAGAGTTTTTTTTCCTTATACCAGAACTTTGGACTGCTATCTTGAATATTTAGTAGATGTGGGATTAAATACATGTTTGTATGATGGTAAAATCCTCTTGAACGTCACCAAGACCAAAGAGTACTAGACAGGTAGATCAGTCTGAGAGGCAGCATAAATTTCCTAAATATAAGTAATTGCATAGGTGAAAATAAATTCAGTTTATCCTGTTTTTGTATATTTCTATATAGCTTTATCCCTATAGAAATTTTATTATATATCCATACCAGAGAGAAAGGTCTTCAAATAAATGAAGTTGTTGAAGTTCTGACTTAGAAATATATGACAAACTGAAGTCAGTGACAGAAGTCTATATTTTTACTTACAAAGTTTGGTATAAATAGATTGTTTCTCATATGGAGTCATGCTGATCTGTGGACTTAGTAGACTTAAGGACTCTGATATAACCTGTATTTTGCAAACATTAAAAAAAACAATTCTGATTTTTCTGAGGTTGCTATAAACCCATACAATTTAAATATGAATGAGATGGAGCATTTGCCATAGAGCATTTTGGAGTCTGAAAAGAGAGATCTTGACTTAATATACTACATTTAATATCTAAGAATGTTCAGTTTGTAAATTTTTTTTATTACTTTTTATACTTTAAAAGGGTAAATGAATAGGTTATTCAATCACTGGTACAATAATTGTCTCAGATTCTATTATAGAGAGTTTTCTATTTACTGCTTAGTATCCGTCAGGGTTCTTTTCTAAATCCTTGTCTTTGAACAAACTTATTACATTTTTTTTAATTTTTACCAAGCTCTTAAAGCACTATTAACTTGCAAAGAAACCAAAATAGTGTAAATATATTTGAAAAACTACTTTTCATGTAAAATAAATATTTCTGAGTAAAATAAAAATAAATCCTTCCTAGAACATAATTTTCTGGCTGTCAAATAGCTTAGTACTTGCCACTGTATTATATTAGTCTTACTGCTGGCTTTTCCGTTTTTTAGTTGCTGTCATTTCTGTTGATAATCAGTGGATCGCCTAGAACCAGAAGTAAGAAAAAAATGGGTTTACTGACTAGATACTCATGTAGACTTGTCCAGACACTGTGTTCAAAGAAACCACTGTTACATATTATCATTGCCTTAAACCCTAAACCTTATTGCTTTCCTTCTATTTTTTCTCCATCCCATGTGAGAGGGGAGGGGAGTGAGTGAGAGGCTTGGAGAGTGTTTGGCTGTTGGCTGAAGTCAACCACCGAGTATATATTGACAGATATTTATACCTATGCACACTAGTTATAAGTAGTACACATTTAACCTCTAAAATCCATTCAATGACATTTCTAATCATTTTTTTTAATCTACTACTTTTTTTATAAGGCCATTTGTCCCACAAGAAAAATTCTGGTCTGCTTTGCATGAGATCAACATGCTCTTTTATTGCATGATTTTTTGTAATAATAATCAAGTATGAGCTTGCAATCCCAAGCACAAATACAGGCTGGGCAGAGAATGGATTGAGAGCAGCCCTGAGGAGAAGGACTTGAGGGTGATGGTTGACAAGAAGCTCAACATGAGCTGGCAGTGTGCACTTGCAGCCCAGAAAGCCAACCGTATCCTGTGCTACATCAAAAGAAGTGTGGCCAGCAGGTCGAGGAAGGTGATTCTCCCTCTCTACTCTGCTCTTATGAGACCCCACCTGGAGTACTGCGTCCAGCTCTGGGGCCCCCAACAGAAGAAGGACATGGACCTGGAGAGGGTCCAGAGGAGGGCCACGAAGATGATCAGAGGGCTGGAGCACCTCTTCTATGAGATGTTCCAGGCTGAGAAAGGAGTTGGTGTTGTTCAGCCTGGAGAAGAGGAGGCTCTGGGGAGACCTTCTGGCAGCCTTCCAGTACCTGAAGGGGGCCTACAGGAAAGTGAGAGAGGGACTTTTTACAAGGGCTTGTAGTGACTGGACAAGGGGTAATGGTTTTAAACTGAAAGATGGTAGATTTAGATTAGATGTTAGGGAGAAAGTCTTGACTGTGAGAGTGGTGAGACACTGGACCAGGTTACCCAGAGCAGCTGTGGATGCCCCCTTCTTGGCAGTGTTCAAGGCCAGGTTGGATGGGGCTTTGAACAACCTGGTCTAGTGGAAAGGTGTTCCTGCCCATGGCAGGGGGGTTGGAAGTAGATGATCTTTAGGGTCCCTTCCATGATTCTATGATTCTATGAGTTATTAAAGAGTGACTTAAGAATCTGTCTAATGTTATTCTATGTCTTTGGGTACAGGGAAAAGACAATTCCTTGCAGTTTTTATTTGGCTTACTAAGTAAATAAGGCCATGTGCTGTATCACTCTTGATTTTAACCTGCGTAGCGACAGGAAGTGACACTTTAAGATATTATGCCATTATGCATGCCTACACTACAGAGAAAGACCTTTCCCTGTGTCGTAGAAATAACGTCCAAAGTTGCAATGCATCAAACTATAAACAGTTCAAAGTATTTATGCTCAAAGATAAATTTTATTTTTTTCATTTACCAACCTTTTTATTAATCCTTTTTTCAAATATATAACTGAAATATATACTCCAAATTTTATTATTAGCCAGCTTATGTATAATTAACCTTCAGTTCTAAGTATGAAAGATGTACAAATATATTTATTATTCTATTAATGTTCAAACAATGAATGTAAGTGATATGAAATGGAATTTGTCTCACTTTAAAAGTTATTTCCAAAATCTAGGGTAATCTATATTCACTTTATATTCTATCAAGAAAACTGGATAACTCCAAATAAAGTTTTCTTGATCAAAAGTTATGTAACTAAGAAAACTGGGATGAATTTTTCTCCATATGTAGCTATTTTTCTAAGATGACAAGTGAGAGATTCTAGATCACTCAGAAAACTAAAAGATATCTAAATATTCAGATGAAAATCCAGCCTCAGGAATAAACCTTATTTTCAAAAAATAACTTAGGTACTTTTACCAAATTTCTTTTGATTCCTAAATGCCCAAGATTTTAGTTTTCTTCATGGAAGTTAGGATTCTTAAAGACTGCATGCTCAGAGATAATTACATGCCTAAACATTATTTACTTTTCAGGAAAGGAATCTAATTTATTTCTGAGAACTTTTTTGTGAATTAACAGGTACCTTATAGCAAAGTAATAGAAAGCACTGGAAATAATATATTTGAATTTGTGATGAACCAAAGGAATTAAATAAAAGTTTAACCTGTAAAAAGGTTGAGTTTGATAAACACACATTATAGATATGTAACATAGAAATACATTTTTAGAAAAAAGTTGGAAGAATTGGATTTCCAAATGTATGATGAGGTTAGTGATACATATGACTGTTCTGTTGGTTTTTTTTTTTTTGTCAAAGGAGTTGATGTTGGTGAAAATTACCTGTTTTTAATGCACTGTCTACTGTGTCAGTGAAGATGATACAGCTAATAATAACCTATGCTTTTTTATCAAAGACAATTCTTGTTTTTTAAAAATAATGACTCTAATACTTTGCATGCAGTGCATTACATAACTATGCACATGACATTTCAGTCTTCCTTTTTTAAAAAACAACTGTGTTTGTGTTTATTTTACTAAAGTATGATAGTGGGCATGCTTGCCAAGTTTTCATTACTAACATCTGAGAAGACCTTTAAAGACTCACTGTTTATGTAAATTTTCTTAGCAAGACTGGAGGGCTGAATCTCTAGTATATTCATGAGGAAAATTTTAAGAACTTAAGTAAACAGATGGAAAATTATTAACATCTTGAGACTGTTTCAAGTAGTATAATAATTACTGCATGTATTTTCTTCATACTTCTAGTATAATTTTTCATGATTCCTTTCACAGTCTAAAGATGCATATGTTCTGTCTGTTCCACTAAGTACGACTGTTACAAGAACCTAATAAATCAAGTGCCGTCTGTTCCATTTCTTATCCTGGACAGTGCCAGTCTGTGCTCAGAATTGAAAGTACTCACATAATTGACTGAAAAAGAGATTTCTAATTTAAACAGAAAACATAATCTTTGCTTCTTTGCAATGATAAACTAGGCATTAATATTACAAATGTAGAAGAATGTTTTCAACCTGTGAGGGGCTCCTACAGACTTGACCTTTCAATTATCTGCAGACTATTTACTATCTAAAACAGATGCTCAAAGAAAACATCTGTCTCTACTTAAGAGTTAGGATGCCCAGCAGAGACAGTGAAAAGAAACATGCTTTCTGTGAGTAACATGAATTAATTGAAATATAAAAGAAATAATCTTTTAGCATGTGTTTTTTTTTCCATAGGATTTAATTTACTTTCATATATTTTTTAACTTAGTTTTTGTTGAATGCATAATTTAGCCTGTAATGAAATTGTTTCTCTAGTTACATGGACATGATGAACTTTAGTATCTTGAAAAAATTTTGTATTAAGTTTTGCAAAGGAGCAATATATTATTTTTCTACTTACTTAGAAATTTCTTTCCTGTTGAAATCTCTATCTAAAAGCAAAATCTCAGAAAATAATGTTGTACTATGAGATTAGGAGACAAAGAACATTTATAGGTATTGTTTATACTGTAGTCAGACTCTTTTATCTGTTGCTCTGTAACCAGCAATTGGACTCTGAGTTTAGAATAAGAGTGATTTTTCTGGATAAAAGCTTTATTTTTATTGTGTTTGCAAAGGTTTACTATGGTGTCTTGCTCTGGATGGATGCGACTTACTCTTTCATAAACCATTGCTCTGAGGATATTGTTCTAAGTCTAAGTCTTGGCATCTTCTTCAAGTGTTCTATTTTAAAGTGAGGTATTGACTAAAGTGCTCTTTAACACCCAAGTACTTAACAGAAGTCCTCCAGCCCCACCTCCTTGGGACTGGTCACAGAATTTCTCAATGATCCTGTCAATTGAATAAAGGCATGAAGACCCTCATCCCTTCAGAGCAAGTCTATAGCATTGTTATGGGTCAGAACAACTTTGGTGACCTGTAACCCACAGGAAGCCGACTAGTTTTTGTGTGATCAACATGCAGAGCGGAGATTATGGATTTTCTCAGTCTATTGTGGAGTGAAGCACTGTCATTTTTAACTCTACCCAACAATTAACCTGGGAATCTTGTTTCTTTATCATGAATATTTTCTAGTCACCTGTAAGAAAAAAAGCTCATCAACTTAAATACATTTTTTTTTCCTTTGGAACTTCAGTGTTTCTTCATGAAACTCTGTTTGGATTTGTTGATGTGATTCCACCTGTATTGCTCTTCTCAAAACCTCTTCTAGCTCACCAATTTTCTATATATTATTGAAAGTAGAAGTCTGATAATATTTAATAAAATTCTAAAAATCTGATCACATTTTAAGTATATTAATCTAAGGGTCTGTTTAACTGAACTGAAATGCCTGTGCTCTCCAATACTGTTCTACAGTAGATATATTTATTACTAGAAACATTAGTGCTCTGTAGAAAATTCAAAAAAACTATATGGAGTACAAGACTTTTAGCTTGTCACCTGCTTAGTGCAGTGCTTGTCTTCTGTATTCTTGTATAAGGATTTTTTCTGTTCTGGTGCCTCTGGTTTTGGCTGGAGCCAGCTATGCTTTGCAACAAATTTGTAAACAACTTTGATGTGTCTGTGCCTTGCTTACATACTCTCACTGCGCTCCAGCAGCATTGGTCTCTCTATATTTGTTCTTTCCATTTTGTAGCCAAGTGCACCTGCTGCCAAGAGCTCTCACAACTGTCTTGTCAGGCTGTCATCTTTCCTGCTACTTGTAGTGGCTGCCTTAACTCTTCAGTGGAGAAAGCAATATTTGCTATTATAGTAGCTTGACACTTCTGGACAATGATCTGATGCACAATACACATTTACTGGTTGCTATAACAGATTTTAGTTGCTCTCTTCAGGGTTACTACTTAAGCACTGAACAACAAAGTGAATTGTTTTCTTTCTATTAAGTTAGTATCATCTACATACAGTAACACTAATAATGATAGGTAGCCAGATAGCAACAAGATTTCTTTCAGCCCTAAATGCATTTGTTGTAACCAGGGAAGATAGTCTAGGGTGAATCAGTAAACATTAACCTGGGATTTCTAAACTGTGTGGATACCTCCAGATGCTGTGGGAAAAAGGAAGAGTTCTTTTGCTGTCATAGCTCTTTTACTGGTAGCTCTGCTGAGATGGAAAATTTGACAACTTGCCTTATTTTGTTGTTACTAAATACAAAATTCTGCTGGTTCCTTGTGGATGTGTGCCCTGTAATCAGTATACTTGCTTAGTATCATAGAATCATAGAATCACAGAATGGGGTTGGAAGGAACCTTAAAGATCATCTAGTTCCAACCTCCCTGCCATCGGCAGGGACACTTTTCCGCTAGACCAAGTTGCTCAAAGCCCCATCCAACCTGGCCTTGAACACTTCCAGGGAGGGGGCATCCACAAGTGCTCTGGTCTGGTGAGACCACCACCCTCACAGTCAAGAATTTCTTCCTAATGTCCAATCCAAATCTACCGTCTTTCAGTTTAAAACTGTTACCCCTCATCCTATCAATCACTCCAATGCTCAGTGCTTCACAAAACTGCATCTCTCTATCACTTGTAAATTGTGTCATTAGATTTTTTTTTTTTTTAATGCTATTTTTCTTTGTTTCTTTCGGGGGGGTTGGTTGTGAGCTGATTCACATATGATCAGATGCAGGTAGAGACTGTACTGTTAAGAGACTGACCTTTGCTAATGGACAATACAAATGGTGAAAATTTAACTACCTTTTCCTTTCTCAGTCTTATAAAATTAATGCTATTAGTAGCAAAGGAAATGACCTCCACTTTAAAAATATGGCCTTCATCCTGCCAGTTGCTTTTCAACTTTGTATTTTACAACTTGTTTTTTGTCTGTATTGCTAGCAGAAAGAAGGTCTTGTGGCCGTTCTTTTGGGTGATTTCTGAACAGTTAGTTTAATGCAATACTTCAAATGGAAACTTATAAAGTAGCCTTAAATTAAGAATTACTCATTATCCGTTCGTCAACATTTGTGAGGTGCTTAAAATATTCTTTGCTCTTATACAATGAATAAATAAACTAAAAGGAGCCAGTTTATAATTGTGAAACCCCTTATTTCTTTGAGGACACTGCAATGTAAAACTAGTTGAGGATGCAATGACTAGTGTATTGTGATACAGCATCTCAACAGAAACAAGACTGTACTCCATACAGGATATGGGACTTTGAACTATGGGGGAAAAAAGCTTGGAGCTCATCTGAAGTCCTGCAGCAGACATAAGTCTGTTGTAGCAAGTGCTTAAATAAAAGTCTCACATTAACAGGAGGACAGAGGTCCATCACTCTGAAAGAAGCTTCCCAGTGCTACTGACCACAACAGAGAAGCTACTATGCATTTTGCTTTGGCAAATTGTGTTCTTTGCCACAGAAAATGTCCCTTAATAGTTGTCAGAGAGTATGGAATAGGACCAGACCCTTTATCTTCACTTCCTGCCAAGTGGAAGCCTTCTGGTGCAGTCGAGGCATCCACTTCTTGGACTCAGCGAGTGTTCAAGGCCATATCTAAAGTCCTTTTAAGGTAATTATTGACTTTATTTATGTTGAGTTCTCATCTGTGTTTTGGTATATGGTACAGTTATTATATGATGAAGCTTTAGCAGCTCTGTGAGGATCAATCTGGCAAAACAATAGTATTAATTTTGAAAAGCCATTATTCCTTCTATAAACTGTTACATCTTTATCTCTGCCTTTACTTAGTGTTACTCATCTTATTTTATGGATAACTGAAGAAAAGATGCAATAAAGACTTAAGGCTGTTATAGTCAGCCTTGACAAAATACCCTTTGTACACGAGGGCATTTATTAATAGGTTAAAAATAACTGCAGAATATTTGCTGACACAAAGTTGTGGACATGTGTAGAGGATTATGGACAACTTAAAATACTTCCAAAAATTTTGAAATACTGTCAGTCTGTCATGATGAACCTATTTTCATTAAAAGCCAGGACGACTATAAAAAGGCACACTAAAGCTTAACGTGTTTCTTCGTTTTCAAAGAGTAAAATGATTTTTAGACTACCTTACTGATATAAACTCCTTTCCTTTCAAACCTTGAAACTGAATGAACACATTTTTCTTAATATTTGAATTACTGTTTTCATGATTGCTCTTTGGTATGCCAAGTTTCAGTTTGAAGCACATGTTTACCATAGAGTTATGAACCCGTGAAAACAGGGGTTACAGTAAAACTGCTGATGCAACGTTAACTACAGCAGTGTGAACAATTTCATTACAATTTTATTCATGATGAAAATCCTTTAAAGGAATTCCTAAGACATTTATAAAAGTAGCAGACCAAGGACTGTGGGCCAAGGCTATGAACTTAATGCTCTTGCAAACTGTAGCAGCATCTTTGCTTAAATGATGACATTCCTTATATTGTTTCCTGATAATTATTTTTCCTAACCATTAACCTTCTTTTATGTTTTGACCATAAGTAAATTGTTATCCTATATAATGAGATTTCTTAGAAGTCTTTACATCTGCTTGCTTGGTCAGAATCCCACAACATGTATGTCTATAGTTCTTGCCTTTATGGCATGTAAGAAAAGAAATTTTTATATATGGTAATTTAGCTAACTTAAGGCACTTTGTCATGGTAGGAATGTCTAATTTAACATGAGACATGCATTTACATCATCCTGGATGACATATTATCAAAACTTGACTGATCTTTTAGTTTGCACAAGGGTGAAGCTACGTAACAGGGAGGTGGTGATTTGTATTCTCAATGCCTAAATACAAAAGGCTATCCTATCCCATCACTACCTATGCTTAGTACTTCAGAATTATATTAATTTCTTTATTAAGCTGCAGAGTTAATAATCTGTTTGGGTTCTAGAATGCTGTACATGCTAATTAAGCCTTGCCAGTTGTTTCCAACCCTAGTTTTGTCCTAACTACTCTGACTGCTTTTCTCTCACACATATTTTGCTGGTTTTCTTCTGTTTTCTGGAAGGCATGTTATTATATTAATCAATCTCTACTGATTCAAAATAGGTACTCTAAAGGCAAATAAAACTAAAATTAGAAAGAAAAGAAAAATGAGAACAGTACCAGAATTGTTCTGGAGGGAACTGTGTGGTCAGTAAGGTGTTTGAGTGGGAGAACGAAAGGAAGATGAAGGGAAATGAGCCATAAGGATGCAAATCTGTCTAATACCAGGTGGGAGATTTTGGATATCCTACCAGTCAGTCTTGGAAGTAAAAACAGAACTAATTTCCTTTAATTTTTCTGTGTCTCTATTCCTGAAAGCACTGGGTCTGGAAAACCTCATTGCTGGCAGATGATTTGAGCTTGTTGTGATATGTATGATCAATCTCAGGACTGTTACAAAGCATTCCTCTCAGTAATACTTCATTATTGTTTCTGTCTACATATTTCAAAGTACAGTCTAAGGGACACTGATAATCAGTGTGACATAAAGGCATAGGTATGTAGCAAAAGGTACATATAAGATGTAGGCGATTCACATCTGCTTAGTGACTCTCCTCACAGGTTTTAAAATTGACTTTTCGCCCCAATTTCTGCATAATGTCTCCAAAGATAATTTTTGCCTTTATTCATCCTTCCCCTTGCCAGGATTTTAATTTTATTACTGAAATAGTAATACGTTGAAGTACAACTTAGGCCACTTTGCACTAGTTTGTAGTTCATTAACCTATGCAAAAGTATTTTAGAAATAGTTTGTTTAACTTCATTTCAAAAGAAAAAACATAATAATAGATTGCAGAATGAGTAACTTTTTTTTTTTTTCCTGGGTAAACACATATATGTCAGTGGAATAACTATCAGCTCTTCTACTTTGTATTGCTGCCTCAGAAATAGATTAATTAACCTTAAAAAAAACCCTCTTTTACTGCTGTGGCAAACCTTTACTGGTGCAGTCAAGGCCACCATATGTATAGGCTCATGCATGGACAAGATGGATCTAGATTAAGGTAGCAATAATCCTGTGCCTGTTTTGATGACTTTGTCCAGTGGAAGGAGGACAAAGCGTTTGCGGTCCAAAAAAAAGACGTGTACCTTCTGCATAAGCAGCTAAATACATGGGAGGATTGGTGACTGGTTGATGCTACTATGATCACTGTTTCTCAGCCCTGTATGGCTTTCATAAATCATTTTATCAGGTCTTTGATCCAGCCTATACTTCTTTCTCATTTCCTTGAGTAGAACAGCCTGAACCAAGACCTTGCCTCTGTGTCTACCCCCTTTGAGCAGCTCTGTACTTGTAAACTGAACTGAAAAATGTCAGTATTGTCCACTGGGCTGGTTTTGGAGAAGGGCAGGTTTTGGACTAGAAGAGTGGGCTTTTTGGAGGAAGTGGATCTCAGGAGAGAATGAGAGAATCACATGCCTTGGAGATGCAGGAGGAGGCAATATATGTCCCAGGAACAGGGCAGCCTGGGGATGGAACTACCATAGCCTGGGATCTGGCTAGTACCTCTGAAACGTCTCGCAGCTACGTGATATCCCACCTGCCTCAAGCAATGCTTAATGAAAAGTAGGAAGCACAATCAGTAGAAGCTACATGGGACAGCAGAGCTCTTAGAAAGAAGATGTAAAAATAAATAAGGAAGAGAAACAAGCAGAGAAAAATGAAAACCAAAAATTAGACCTAGAGGAAGAACATAAATAATGAGTGATGAGAATAAAATGAATAAATGGAGAGGCTATAAAAAGAAAGGAATAGGTCTCTAAAGAAGGTCAGAGATTCAAGCAGGTGTGAGAATCCAATCTGAATTTTGAAAAAAAAAAATTGCTTTGTATGTTTGAGACCCCAATTTGTTCATGCTGATGAGGAAATTGCATACTTAAGAGTGTGTTTATGTGATAACGACAGATTTGCATGAAGTAACAGCGATTCTGAACACATACCAGGTGGCACACACTTGTGATTATGGGTAATATTCTACCTATATTACTAGCTGGATGATACACTTACTCTTCGTTTTTTCTGAACACTTTCTTCTTGTGAAAGAGGAAATGATTTCATATATTGTGTTTTATATCCGCATTATAGAAATCTTCTTCAGTTAGATATAATTATTGTGATTTTTTTGAAAACCAAGCTGGACCAAGGTGAATAAAGGAAATTAACGTAAAAGCAAAAGTGATTTGAGGTTAGCTTTTCCTAGTTAGGCATCTTTGTGTTTCTTCATTAACATTTTATTTATTGAAGAAACGTATGCTCTTAAACATGCCAGTCTTCTCGCTCCTGACAGGCACAGATTCCTTCTTCAGTCACACCACTGAACTCAGTAACGCCCTTCAGTTTACAGGGGTTCCAGAAATGCTGCCCTTCAAAATCATCTCACATTTAAATGTGGTTTAGTGTGTTGTTATAGATTATGAATGTTTTTATAGATTATAGATGTAACCAGAGACAAAAACCATAATAGAGTCCCAAATACTAATACACTAATTTAAACAGTGACAACAAAAACCCCAAAACAAAGCAAAACAAAAGCAGTAACATAAAGGAAAAGTAAGTAAGAGAAGACAAGAATAAGGGAATTTGAGGTCACCTAGGTTCATGGGCTTGCTGTTTGCAGATATCTCAGGTTGCAATGTCTATATTTTTCTGGCTTTTAACTATAATAATGAAGAAATATGAATGAAATCAGGACCACACATTGGTAGAGTATTTATAGTTTCGAAGGTCCCTACAGTGCTCTTGATACACACTTGCAATGCTTTACTTGTTCTCCTAAAAAATCTTACAAAAAGCATTTTGCCTAATTTTTGAATACTGTAACACTTCAGTAAGAAACGGTGTACTGCAGAAGCAGATAAGACAAAAGGAAATGAAAGGTACTGAACATTGAAAATATTTACAGTGGATGGAGTATCAAGTTATTTCATTTGGTATTTCTCTACTGAGGTGATGTATTAAGCAAATTCACTTTGTTCAGTGTCTCAAATGTCTCATTTTCAGTGTACGATGAATTATATTTTCTTTTCATGAAATAAATCACAACATAGTTTTCCAGTTTCTGCTTTTTCCCATAACATGGGCTGTGGTTTTATACTCTCCTGTCTCCCCCTCTGCCCCCCACCCCAGCAACAACTCCCCCAAAAAAACCCAAAGGAAAACAAGCAATCAAAAAACCCAACCCGACTGTAAATGGGTTTATTGTATGAGCTGATAATGTTAATATATTTCAGTAATGAAAATAATTATACTTTCTTGGATTTAGAAGTAAAATTAAACAGCAATACCTTTGAAAAAGATCAAGTTGAAAGCATCAAATGAATTAGACATGAGAAAAATACGTAGTTCTAAGTCATCTGTCCCCACGCCAATGTGGGAATGTTCTTGAAGTATATATTAAATGATAAATTCTGTTTAGCTTTAATAATTTTAGTAGTGTAATTCCTACTCCTTCTGTTCAGGGATCACAGCATAGCACAAGAAATCTCTCAGGACCTAATTCTGCCAGTCTTACTCTGAACAGTCACTTAATCCACCATAATGCCATGTAAATAATTTTAAGGGTTTGCAGAGGAAGGTGTTACTCAAAATGAAAAATCTGTCCTATACAAACAAGTTATGATTGCTGTTTTTAACTTTCTAAGCAATTTGTTGCTTCTAATGTATACTCTTAATTCATAACATGTTGGAGGAAGAGGAGGAAGACAGTTTATTAACCTCAGTTATTTACAAATCTCTGTAGTTTTCACTTTGGCAAATTGTTGATAATCAAGGTTATGTAGTAATTGCTGTTATAAATCATTGCTCTTACCTGCTTATAGCTTTGCCAAACATTTTACTTCTCTGATTAAGGTTTATTTTTTCTATGTGTGGAAACTTGAAGGAAAAAGAAACATCTCAGTCGTTTCCAAGACAATGAAAAAATAAGAGAATTTTTGTTTCCCTCATTTATTCCTTAAAGATGTCTTTAAAGAATCTCCACAATTTACAGCAGCTCATGTGTTCATTATCAGCAGATTCTGTTTGTCAACCCATCCAGATCAGACCTACTTGAAACCTTAAACCTTTAAAACCTGTTGAGTCTCTAACCAGTAAATTTCAACACAATAGTATGACTTTCCTGTTGATGTACTGTTGGTTCTACTAATATGTATGTGCAAAGCTAATTCTCCACACAGAGCATGATGCAACTTTAGAAATACTTATATATTTTGACCTAGGGGAATACTTGTTGGATTAGAAACAGGAGACTGGAACAGAACACAAGATAAGAAAATTATATTTGCATTTCTCCCTTTTACTACTCATCAAGATCTCATCTTTCATTTAAGGAGGTACGCAAGTAGCAGTCCCCCATTTTATAAATTTTCAATGCTAGCAGAAAGCCATTTTTGGCAGTATAGGAATAGAGACCTATTTCTAGTGTAGTAGAGATATTCCTCATTTTTTTAGCCACAGTACTTTGAAATGAAGATGCTTGTTCAGGACCTTCTAGAGTAGCCATTGATTATATTGCTTTTTAAAGCCAAATAAACCTCATTGACAAAATTCTGTTTTCTAACAAAGTTTCTACTTTTAGAACATAAATACATTTACATATGATGTACAGAAAACAAGATATCCTCAGGTAATGACCCTATTTCACCACTTAAATTACAGAACACATTTTCACTTCTGTCTCATAAATGCTGGACACAATGAAAAGGATACAAAAAAAGCAAGAGTCATTACTTTTTTTGAAGTGTTTTCTTTTTCTTTTTCTTTTTTTTTTTTTTTTTTTTTTGACATTGTGAAGTTCTGTGGGCTTCCTGAAGGAAACTAATGTGTTAAATGTTCATTTAATTCAGCTGACATTTTGGTTCCAAAAGCCGCACAACCTACTTTCTTCTTTCAGGCTTGAGTCTTTGCTTCTAGTATTCCTCAGTACAGCGTCTAATTACTTTTAAAAGAGTACAATGATTTCCCTCAAGAATGCCTTATGGACTCTACCTCATATTTCTCTGTCTCTATAGAAATGTGTGCAGAATTACACTTCACCTATGTATGCATTTCTGTACTGCACTACTCCAATGTGAGCAGGTTGCCCAGATACCCCCATAGAACTTATGTCTCTGTCAGTTTTAAACACATAGCAGAAATTGTGAGCTTTTCTTAAATATGAAACTTGATTGGAAACAATGGCTATTCTCATTTTCAGTACTTGAATTTATAGACCATCATAATTTATTTTTTAATTTCAAAGGCTTTTTTGTTGAAGCCTTAGTATCCATGAATCAAATCCTACATTGTTTCCTCACACAAATAATAACTGAAGTCATTAGTGGAAGAGAGAGCAGCAGGATGAAAAGAAAGACCAGAAGGCCAGCAAGGTAAAAGGTTAAAAATAACCATGAAAAAACAGCATAACTGCCTGTGACAAATTATTAGACTGGACCTCAGAATCTGGCCTCCCCATTCTCCAAAATTAAGAGATCTTGGTAAGAATTTTCAGCTGCAGAACTGGAAGAGGTAAGTTTAAGGCAGTCCTGTACCCCCAGTTCCAAAGGGTGCTAAAGCACTGCAATTCTGGCTTTACCCATCTGCTTTTCCTTCCATTTTTTCATTTTCAGTCATAGGGCCTTCAAAATAGATTTTCATTAAATTAAATAAATTTAAATTAAATCACAGGTTCTTTAGAAGAACTTTAATTAAATTATACATGTTCTTTATATAGATGATTTGTATCCCATCTTTTAGAGGAATAGGTGGTATTGACCATATATTGGTCAATGCATGCAGTTACTTTCTCTCCCGGGGCATCCAGCCTTCAGGCAGATCCTTCACCCTTTCTCCACACATAGGGAGGAATAAAAGTAACCCAATTGTTACTTGATCAGATTGGGGAGATGGAGGGGTGGTGGGAGGAAAAAGAAAAAAAAAAGTGTTTCTGAATAACTCTTCCAGGTTATTTTTTCCCCAAAATATGTTGGACCCAGAGGATAACCTGCTTAAGTGCAGTCATCCAGACTTAATTCAATGAAAACTTACCTCTGTAGGTGTAGTTTTGTTACAACTGTAATTATCTAAGGACATGAGAAAGACAGATTTGTGGGTAGATACAATGTCTTTAATTATATCTATTTTGTAAGTTATGAATTAGTTTGCATGAGGGTGATAACATAAAGGCAAAGACTCACCTTGTGACTTACTGTGTTCCCAAAGAGCAGTAGTTTCAGATTTGTTGAAGCTAATACGTAGCCAGACCTTGGTACTATCTTACTTAGTGAGGACAGAAAGTTTTCTTCTTCACATATCCATGGTAAGAAGGGGGTCCACCTTAATACTAGCTGAATGCCTGTCTTGCATTCATGTAATTGAGGGAGCAAACTGAGGTTAACATGCTGAATATGTGAGTTTAGTGAAGACTTTGTTTTGCTTAATGGTTCGCTTGTGCTGGATCAGCGTCCATCTAGAAGTCATGTGATTATTGCATTTTCTGTCAGAGAACCAGCTATTTGTCCAAAATGTGTCTATATAGCTTGCTAGTCTACCACTGAAAAAGACCGTCATTGCTGTTGTTGATTTTATTTCAGATCTCACAGAGTTTGGGAGTTCTCTTAGACTCTCTCTGCTGAGGATACATAAGAAAATCAGTTTTCATTTGAAGGGGAGAGGAAATAAAGCTTCTAACTGTTATCGGGAGAAGCTAAAAAAAAAGAAATTCTTTAAGTATTAGAAATAGAACTAAAAAGGGAAAAATTATATCATTCAAATGTAAAGATTTTTGAATGCTTGCACAATAATTTGATCAATTAAATTGTTCATTAATAATGGGCTTTTTTCAGTAATAGGGTGAACTGTCCCTGCTGTTGTAATGAAAAAAAATTAAATTAAACTACTTTTACATGCTTAGAGTGCCCGGGAGCAAACAAGTTGCAATGATGTAGTTATTAACTCCTTTCTGATCCAGTTATTTCCTTTATACTATATTGTATATATATTAAAAAAAAAAAAAAAAAAATTTAGATTTGCAAAGTCAAGCACCTGGAAGTTAGGAAATAATAGAGGCGAACCTTAATTTTTGTCCTACATGCTTGAATGAGCTTCAATGTGCTGGGATCCTGTGGAAATGCTCATAAGGTGGAAACTTACTTTCCTGTGCTGCATAGCTTTTATAATGTAGATTTTTAGGGCAATTTCTTAACGTTTATATCAGGAAAAAAGTAAACATTTCCTATATGTAGTTTAAGAGTCCCCTTGCCCTCCACACCACATTACTTTTCACATATATAACAGTAATACAACATGTACCTTTTGAGTATCTGAACCAAAGGACTATCCTAGCAACAGAAGCAAGACAATCAGAAGAAAGTTTCAGTCTGCCCTAGTTTTTTTCTCTTACCTAAGATTTAGAGGAATTCCAGCTTCTCAAAATCCAGATGCAAATTGACTGGGACCTATGACATTTGGAAAGAGCATAGTGTTCCTTTTGAACCCTGCTATTTTGTGTTGCTTGGCATAGAAGTAGCTTTTTCTGTTAGTAGAGGGACCAGGAAAAAAAGGTGGCAATTTAACTGCTTACGTCTTAGTAGCAGCTCATAACATCATGGAGGAAAAGGCATCTCTCTGACAGAGGATCTTCATGCAAAACACAGAATTGTTTCATAGTAGAGATGTGAGATGCAGGCCTAAACAGAAGGCTTACAGTTAGCTCCCCAAGCAATATTGCAGTAAACTGAGGAAAACGATACTGAGGTTTTTTTGCTACTTTCTAGAAAGAAATAGCAGAATGAGCTCCATCATTAGGCTGAAAAAGGGAGAGGGAAAAAAGGCACAGCCTCTGTTACAGTGTTAAGTAAGAAGAAAAGAAACATCTTTTACTCTTATTTCTGCTAGTAGATATACCTGAAAATGTTCCTTTGCTTTCTGGTATCTTCTTAGAAGTAAAATTCTTCGTTCATACAAACAGCAAAACTTTTAGATTATTTATTTCTTGACTTTTACCCTATTTAGCAACATTAAATGTATACTTTGGGAAGGAAAGGGTAGGAAAGCTGATACTACATGCCTCTATGTATCTAACTTAAATACCTTAATTAACAACCCTAATTTCTTGTAATGTTGATGGGGCTTTCAGGTGATTCCAGCTATGGCTCATTATTAACTTTTTTTAGTATCTCTTTCATCCTGTGAATCCCTGTCCCGCCTCAGCTACCTCTTCCTGCCCCTGCATCAGTTTTGTGCTAACATGGGCATTTGTGCAGCTGTGCATTTGTGCCTGGGAAACTGACCTGTCTAAAATGAAAACTGTGCAAAAAAAAAATGGTTTTTTCTATGCAGTCACACAAACAACTTTTCCAAGTGAATACAGGGCACTTCACCCAAGTAAGTAGGTGAGAGTAAGAGACGACTATTTAAACTAGCACTGAATGTAAACCGACATTTTTAGAGCACCTAGGATATATGATATATCTAGAGAATTTTGAATTCCTAGATTTGTAAAGCTAAAATGTGCCAATATCATGATAAATGTTTGTTATTAGCATTCACTTATTGTATACTTCATTGTTCTTCTTGATATCACTTCTAGAGGCTCAGTAACAAATCCTATTAATATTTTTTTACACACAGAAATTTTTAATGATTATTTAATTTCAGTAACTTCTAATATGGTGTAATGCCTAAAACTTAATTTCAGAAATTAAAAATTAGTAATTTGCCTTCTTAACCTTCTTAAACTAAGATCAATATTTTGTATAGTGTTCCATATTCATCTTTACATTCCCTAAACACTCTTCTGTTAAATATTCAGAAAATGCTAATTTATAAAATCTCTGATTAGAAAAAGCTATTTTCCACTACATTTAAAGTTTATTACATTAGTTTTCATCATTGATTTTTAAATTAATTCATCTTAATTGTAGAAGATTTGGTACACTGATTCTTATATTTTCATTAACTGGCAACAAAAAAAGTTTCAGCATCTGTTGTATAGTGTATTCTCTATGATAATGGTATGATGTCAATATTCCTTTTCTGTAGGCATGTTTTACTGAATAGTAGGTTAAATTGTCTTGCTTCAGTTTAATTCATAAGTATCGAGAATGTTTAAAACTATTACTTGTGATTTTTCATGGTACTTCTATACCAATGCAGTTAGCATAACAAATATATTTATCCCTGAGCTTTAAACATTCTCATTTCTGTACTCTAATTTTATGATTACTTAAAAATATAAAAAAACATAACTCTTCAATGATTGTTCTAAGCATCTTAGAAATTTACATAAACAATAAGGTATTATGAGGAATGATAATAAGGCATATCATATATTCCTCATTTAAGTTTAAATTACTTTGCTATTATTAATCAAAATTATGTTGTGCAAAGAAGCAAAAATAATAAAATGTTACTGTACTTACTGTAAAAGAAATTGAAATTAGCAATTCAGAATGCTAAATGGTATTAACAATTTATATTTATCACTATTTACCTTCAAGAAAGAGATTAGAATATTTACCAATCCAAACACCACTGAAGCTGTGTTTCATTTTACGAATTGTTGCGTTCTGAATAGATATTTACATGCAGGCAAGATCATTGAAAATCTAATCTAGTTAGAAATATCCATTTCAAGTGCATATACTTTTATCTATCTTGATACTATATTGAAGAACTTTCTGTAACTTCCAGAATATAGAGAAGCTGAGCTCAATGTTTAATATAGTGCAAATAAAAATGTACAGGTAAAGGGAAGATAGTTCAGTATGCTTGTTACTATAGTTTTCAATATGTTTATTACTATCATATATGCATCTTTTTCTGGTTATACTGGGTTTTTTAATATAAAAATGGTAATAAAAGAGCCCCAGCATTTTCTAGATTGTACTCTCGACTTTGCAGTTGACCCTGTATAATCAAACTTCATTCAAAGAATAGCTCCTCATGAAATAGACTGAAGTTTTGAAATTATATATTCTCTGGGTCTTCTCTGGCAGTATGAAACTGTACCTTTCAAAAATAATCTGCTCTGTGTTGATGCAGCAAACTAATAAAAGCAAATAAAAATGTGACTAATTCTGTTTATGAAGGCATATGGCAACCCTTATTTTTTTAAGTTAACAAAACTTGCTATGAGGTTCATATATAAATAAAAACTTAATTCCAGGAAAATATGAACAGTTGAGGAGGAATAAAACATGAAATGGCTTAGATTTCTAAAATCTGATAAAGTATTATCTATACTGAAAATGTGGAAATAGAAACTATATCCCTGCCTCCCTTCGTGATTCATATACATTTATATGTTCCTGAATAAATTATGAGCATATATCTTCTAATAACTGCTTACCTATTAATAAAACAGATATGCTTTGCAAGTTGAAATTAGAATAACTTATTTTCCATCACACTAATTTTTTTTTGCACATTTCAGTTAAATTAGTGAGGTATATTAGCACTTGAATACTGGAAAATAGAAGCTAGATAAGCAAAAGCTAGAAAAGAAAGAGATTGCTGAGAATAAATGAGACAAAAGTCTTGGTACGTATTTCCACCTGTGATATGATGACGATTTTGTTTAAAGAACAAGCAAAACCTTCATACCAGATTGTGAATATGCCAGCATTAAATAATGTCTTCACTACTGTGATTTCATAGCATTTTTACCTTCAATTCTGCAAGCTGACTTTACTTGTTTACCAGACACCAATTGCTATTTAGGCACAGACAAACATGTTAGAGGATTAAGGTAGGCCAGTGAAATTTCAGGATTGCAATCTGTATTTAAAGGTTTATATATGTGCTCTATAGACCTTAATAAAAATGCACCACCATTAATGTCTGTTCTTAAAAAATCATGAAAATCAGTAACCATGATGCTTCCAAGAGATTTATGGAAGTACTTAACATCAACCAGGTTTATCTCAGCTTGCTTGAAAAAAAATGTATAGCTATGTAATTTGTAGTGATTAAGCCACACGGAGGCCAGCATAAAAAATTGTGTATTAAAATTTTGTATTTAGTTGTAGAGGTGACTTGACTTCGGGTATGGAAGTGACAGCTCAATATTTTTAGTATGTTAGCAATGCCAGATGAGCCTTCGGTTATTCTAAAAATTAATTAATAATTAATTAATAATTAGTGGTTCAGGAGTTTATGTGATCTAAATATGAAATTGGAGTAGACCTCTGATTTGTAGTGTGATATTTTGCAGATTCTGTCTACTTGTATATTGCTCCACTTTTTCTTAATATATATCTGAAAGCGCTTTAATGATTTTTTGAGTGGGGAGACGTAAAGAGAATGTGTTTTCTTGTGACTTATAAGGTTGACCAAATCATATTTTGCCTGAATGGAACAATGAGTTAAGTTCTTATTTTGTAGGCAGAGCTTGAACTCATTTTAGAGGCATCTACTTTCAGAGAAGTACTCCCCTCCACTCCACTCTTGTGAGACCCCACCTGGAGTACTGTGTCCAGCTCTGGGGGCCCCAACAGAAGAAGGACATGGAGCTGTTGGAACAAGTCCAGAGGAGGGCCATGAAGATGATGAGAGGGCTGGAGCACTTCTCCTATAAAGAGAGGCTGAGAGAGTTGGGGCTGTTCAGCCTGGAGAAGAGAAGGCTCTGGGGAGACCTTCTAGCAGCCTTCCAGTACCTGAAGGGGGCCTACAGGAAAGCTGGAGAGGGACTTTTTACAAGGGGATGTAGTGATAGGAAGAGGAGGAACAGTATTAAACTGAAAGAGGGTAGATTTAGATTAGATCTTAGGAAGAAATTCTTTACTGTTAGGGTGGTGAGACACTGGAACAAGTTGCCCAGAGATGTTGTGGATGCCCCCTCCTTGGAAGTGTTCAAGGCCAGGTTGGATAGGGCTTTGGGCAACCTGGTCTAGTGGCAGATGTCCCTGCCAATGGCAGGGGGGTTGGAACTAGATGATCTTCAAGGTCCCTTCCAACCCAAACCGTTCTATTATTCTATGACTCTAAGATGCAAAGCAGTGGGAAAGCTGACAGTTCCTGGCAGTCTTTCTACATGTTTTCAAGACTTGTCCTTTCATCTTCTCCTGCAGGACAGACATTTTATCTTGCAACTGGCGTACCTGTTGGGAAAAATCCTGGAACATCTTAAAAGAGAGAATGCCAGGTTATTATCTGTAATCACAAATACAAGCTCTGAAATTACATGGATTCAGGGAGTATATCTGTGTTGCTAAAAGAGGCCTGGGAAGCAAGCAATTACCCTATTCTCCAGCACCCCATTCAGGCACAGTTTGTGCAAGGGCTGTGCTGGGCTTCCCTTGGGCAGTGTTAGCAGTGGAGAGTAGAGACAAGTTTAGCTCCTGGTTGCAATGCATCCTACCCAGTCACTCAGTGCTATGCCTGCAGGCTTTGCACCTTGAAATGTCCCTACAAGCATTCACCCACATCCTCAGTTCCATGCTATGAGAAAGCTGTGCCTATAGGCTTCAGCACAGCCCTCAAATTATTTCCATCCATTTTAACAGCAGCAAAATAAAAGCATACAGAAAGTTCTAATTATATGATAAATCTAAGTGGGACAGGCAGGATCAAGTCTGATGTGGATATGGCCCAGTTAGGCCGTATATTTGACTTCAGAATTAGAAAACGGGCCATGTCTATGTTTCATCTAGCAATATAAGCATAGCCAGTAAGGTGGGTAATTCTTTTGCAGTACCTCACAGTCAGTGCAGGCCAGCTGGGCAGGTATGCAGTAGTGACCTGAGGTGAGAGTGAGCAGATAAACTAAATCAAGAAGTATGTTATGGAATTTAGAACTAGAAGACTATTGTTTGTTGGAGAGAAAATACTTAGTATGAAATATTGAACATTACAGAACCATTAGGAGGGAAAAGTGACAGTGACAAAAAGAATGGAAATAAATGGTTAAAGGGTAGAATTTAGAAACAATTAATCCTGTCATAATTGGCGCTGATTTTAATACACATCTATTAAAAAAAATCTCATTAATTTCTTTGTAACAGTCACAGGTCTTGTTGACAACATTTTGAAAACAAATTCAATTTTTCATATTTATCTAGTAGAATAGTACACTGGAGCAAAGGGTTTACTCATGTATTCTTAGGTTATTGATACTGCGAAATGTAACAGAACACATAATGGGAGGAAAGATATCAAGCATATATTTTATCCAACATCTTCTTTCAGCATGTATTTTTTCTAAGTCAGTTTGTTCATTACTTCATACTTCTTTTAATAAGAATTTTATTATAGCAGCTTGAATACTTATTGGGAGCACTTTCTCTAACAGAAAAAGGGCAAATATTAATAATGCAGGTAGAATTCATGGGCTGAAAGAAATTAAAAAGAGATTTTGTTCTTTGTTTTATAACAGAAGTAATCTTATCGGTAATGGAAGAGGCTAAAGTGGCTCATGTTCTTTGGAGCTGGAGGTTCATTACCTATACCATTCAACATGTGTTCCTTAAATAATACCGCTCATTAGAATTCATTGTCAGTTAAGCTTCACAATATCTGACTACAAAAGCCAGGCATCCGGCATGTGTCTGGTGACAGAGGAACACAGATGATTTCCTTTCCCTTTTCAGTGTTAGAGTCCATCAGACCCTATCACTCATAGGCTTTCCCAAGTTACCAGAAACATACAGTGAATTTTCAGGTCTGACCTCTCCAGGATCTTCATCTGAACTATCCCAGAATTTTTTATAACATGAAATTAGAGGCAAATAGCTTAAATAAATTTAATATGAAACTTGACTTCATATTATATTTAGCTACAGTGATACTGGAAAATTGAGGATACGAAAGAGAAAGCTCTGGCTGAGCTCTGCCATGTGCCTACCTGTTGCACATCTCTTGATAAAGTAATGGGTAATCTTGTCATGTTAGTATATGTGACACATTCCAGACATTCTTAGGATGCTCTTCATACTTATGCAAGCATACTTAAAGCTCTGCTTCAGAGTAAGCTACATATCTGCAAGTGACTGCTACAGAAGCTCTAAAGTAACAGGATTGAGCAAACCACATCCCTGCTCTACTATTTGGGGTATACCACCATTCCTCACCTTTACCTCATTCAGTCTGATACTCCTTAACTCTTGTGACCCAGTTTAGACATCTATTGAAGAATGAGTTGGACTCTAGCAATACCTGTTTCTGCCCATGGACTGTACAGGGGACTATCACAGAAATGTCTACAATGTAATATGGCCATAGTTGCTCAGATGAAGCATTTTCAAAGTGATGATATAAAAAAAAAGAGAATGCCCTTCCACCTATTTTTAATCAGAAGAGAGTGAGGTGGTTCTTTCCCGAAAAGAGCAATTTAGACATAAAATCAAAGAGGTTTTAACTCAAATGCTAGCTAAGGGCTGTAAGTTACTGAGGGCAGGAACTTGAAAGTTACATGGGATACAGACAAGCAGTGACATTACCAGGTGCTTTTGTGGTCTAGTCCTTAACGGAAATGCAAAATGAGTTTGCAGATACACTGCCTTCTTTCTACCTGAAGGGCAATTTGTAAAGGAAGGACAATAAGCAATAAGTAAAGTAGGAGTCTGAGAAAAAGGCATGAGAATCTTCTGAGATTTTTGAAGATAAGAGGAGACAAATTTGACTAGTCAAATTCCAGCTCTAACAAAGTCAATGGCAACATTTCCATTTGCTTCATTGGGCGTCAGGATTTCCCCCAGAAATATGAATTGAATATGAATAAAGGAAAAATTCTCCTGTTTTATGATACAGCATCTTATGTTTAAGTACAACCTGTATTCCACAGGGAAGGGCCAAAGAAACTTCATATGATAAACAGAGTTCATTTTTCTCTGAAATGCAAGTGTATAAAAAATAAAAGATATAAACTTTTCAACATAGCAATCTAGCAATGCATAGCTGTATAATACAGAAAAAACTCAGTTATTTCAATGACAAAACTACTTAAATCGTAATTTGGTAGGCCAAACCATATTTTGAGAACAATGTCAATGTCCTTCAAAAATACAAATGATCTCCTTTGAAACAATGCTCTTGAAATAGTTGATGATCTAATGCTACAGTTTACGTTACTGTAACAGCAGATTCAGAGAGAAAAGAGTCTACTGAATGTCAACATCTCTTCCTTTATCATGCATTTTCTACAAAAGATGTGATTCAACTTTTTTTCTTTATTTACAGTTCAAAGCCATTTTGTACCTGGAGTAAGCCAGTAAGAAAATAGAATTGTGTCACTTAAGAGAATTTTTTTGCAGGTGCTGTTTGCTTCACTCACATATATATATATATATAGAGCTCATTCAGACTGAATGTGTCCCCATGTGTGTATGTACCAAAAATATATTTTTTTTCTCTTTATATGGGGAAAAATATTGTCCTAGTTTTTTATTGGAATTTTTCCAACTAATGCATTGGAAAAAAAACCCTCAAAACTCTAGGCTGAGGTATGTCAGCATTTTCCCTCTTTTCTTTCCTTCCTCACTGAAAAAAATAAGATAGATACAAATTGCAGAATATGAAGCTCATAAGAACAAGAAATTGGTAATCTGGGATATGAAGCTTATTTTTACAAAAAAATAGTCTGTGAGTTTTAAAAGACAATAAAAAAAAATTACTAAAAAAACCATGATTAGCAGGATATCTACTGTACCCTAAAAATTATTTTAAACTGTGACTAGGTAAATAATGAAATGTCTATGGTAGAGACTTTATCAAATATTTAATAAATGATAATATAATTGAATATATCTCTGAAAGTCAGCAATACTGTGTGATTCCTAATAAAGCAACATGTTGCTGCTGACCATTGTGTGCAATACCTAACTTCTTTATTGAATATAGAAGTCACCTGAAATTACTTAGGTACAGTATATTTTAGGTAGGAAAAAAACTGGTTTTGAAATACACTTGGATAAAGACTCAACAGCATAGCTTTCAGTACCTTTACAGAACTATAAACCAGATGAGCAACTTCAAGCAGGGCTTTGGAAAGTACTGAAATTATGCCAAGGAGGGTACATGTTTGATTTCAAGATCTTAAGGAATATCTGATTTCACAGCTAACTCCAACCAAAATAAAATGGGAAGCTTTGACTAAATAAGCTTTCTCACTACCTGAGAAAATTGATTGTAGTTTAATTCTCTAAGCTGCTGCCTGCAATATAGAATATCTATATTTTAAATCAACTAGATTATTTTGTAATGCATAGACTTAAATAAGCAATTTAGAGAATGATTCATCTGACCTATTTAACATCTTAAGAGAAAGACGAAGTTTTAGCACATTACTCGGAAATACAGATCTAAGATTCCTACATATTGTGTGATATGGGGGAATTACTTGTACCCTTAGTTTTTCTCCTGCAAAATACAGCATACATCACCACTTGCTATTTAGTGTTTTTGTAAAATGTGCCATATATTACTACTGTACCATTAAATACCCTAGCAAGGTATGGGTTTGTTAGGATAAGTTGTTAAAATACAACTGTTTACTGTTATCTTGGATTCATATTTATTTTCTGTTCACTCTACTTTGTCAATGCCTTTTGTATGGTCTCTTGTAGAAAATATTTAGCTTACAAAGCTATTCAGCTGTGCTTCCACTCAGCTATAATGCCAGTGTCCATGACCTGAATAAGAGAGATCAACTTATGATTAAAATAGTCAGACCACCCTCTATTATTTCCTACATCATTGATCTGTTCATTACAAAGTATGTTTTTTACATGTGCAGCTCCACAAACTATCCTAATTTAATTAAAAGCTACTAGATGCCTTATCTTTCATATTTTGTCATTTACTATTATTACTAATTGGTACTTTTGGATAAAAAACAAGTTTTGTCAACTTATTTACAGCTTGAAAAGTTATTTTTGATTATGCTTATACATCTAGGTACATAAATATTTATTATGTATTCTGAAATTTTTAATATAGCTGTCAGAAAAGTTACAAAGAAGTAAATGGCTTATAATACTCAAGGTTAGCTAATTAATTAAAAAGGAAATGTTACGGTTGATCTTCTTTGATCGTAGTTGTACTGCATCCAGTGTTGCAAAAAAGCTCCTGAAGATGTTGGCTGTAAAAGTTAAGAAGTTGGCTGTAAAAGTTTAGAAGTTGGCTATAAAAGTTAAGATGTTTGTTATTGAACATCCACATTCTTCCACTCATTGAACTGCTAAAACTCAAAGAACTAGTAAAGATAGAATGGCAACCAACCACTGAGCATTATGGCATTGCCTAGCCTTTTGCAATTTCAGATAAAACCATTATCATCTTCAGCTGCAGAGACAGTAATGCCTGGTTCCTCAGTGCTCTGTGCTTCTGTCATCATAGCTGCAGCTATGATTAAAGGCTCTTGTTTTGGAATTGTACGGCAGCTGAATGGCTCTCTTTAGTAAAGACTTCATTGCAAATGGCCCAATTTTTGTGTCAACACTAGAATAAAGTGACATTTAAATTAATTTCCAAATAAGTATTAATAAAATTAGTAGAGGGACCACTTCTGACAAACACCTTTTAAAAAAATACTACCATTGAGGTTATAAATTTATTAATTCCTCATTGGACTATAGTTTGCTCAAAATATAATGATATAAATATTAAATATTTATTCAAACTAAGTACTGTTTTAGAAATGAAGATATAATTTTGGTTTTCTTTTCTACAAAGCTAAATTATTACTACATTCCTTTTCTTCAGTGGGAGACAGTTTGTTTAATGTTTAAAATGATATATAAATGAAAACATTGAAACTACTTTAAGGACATTTTTATACATGACTTTTGATTTTGAAGAATGAACTTATTATTTTAAAGAAAATAGATGTAACTGATATTTTTCCAAAGGCTGTTAATTGGAAAGATGTTTTCACTATATTTAAATGCTTGAAGGTCAATATAATTTTCTGAGGGAAAAACAGCAAAAATGACAGAAAAATTTTGTGTTTTCTTCAATAAAGCCAGAACTATTTGTATCATATGCAACCATATAGGCCTTTTACTGAACAGGAGCCACTTGTTAGCTGGATTTTTTTTTTTAAATTGTATTTAACAGGATGTCGTGTATTCCAAATGTATGTTTATACAGAATATGCCACAATGACACTTTTAAATATTAATTAGCTATTCAAACATGTTGTATATCAAAGCACATCTGGTCTGTGGCAAAATGTGAAAAGAAATGGCACATCAGCTTTTAAGATAGGTTGATAGGGTCACATAGATCAGCTTGTTCCTATCTCCACTCATGGAGTTTCATCAGCATCTCACTTTTTATGACATAATTTGCATTTTAGGAGGCATTATAATGTATGCTGACATGCCAAAATTTTCTCCACCAACAGTTGTTATCTGAGTGGTAGAATAGAGCTTCAGAACTGGAATATCTAGAACTTTTCCTTCCTGTCCTCAGGGGGTTTAAGCTTGCATCCTCATGAGAGTCTGACAGTTCTCAAGCTACAGACTACTCAGGCACGTGGTGTCTTTCTGTTGAAGTCATGTGACTGCACAGCCAGCAATGTTAAGTAGAAGGGGCAAAACTGAAATCAGGAAACACAAGTCCTGATAGCTCAGCTGGACAAAGTGTTCCCATGGCAGAAGGAAAAGCTACGGTTTTGTTTCTCTTCCTACGATGACTTCTGACAATGACATGACATCCCACGATGACTATCTGATAGCTAATTTCTACTATGTTAATGCCCTGTCCACAATTAGAAAATAGAGTTTTTAAATTATTCTTTATTTTATCTGATTATAGTAAATTTTATGTATAATGTTAAGGTTTGTGCCAAAACTTTATTAAATCAGATTTGTGTTACAACTTAAATGTATTTTTCTGTTTCTTGAGTACATTAAAGTTCTGTTAGAGAAAGTGTTGATGGGCAACTTTTATAAATTCTTCTGTCTATAAAAGATGAACAATGATGCCTGTGAAGAACAACATGAAGTTTACACTGATTCCTACGCAACGTCCTTCCACAAATCTGTGAGAACATTTCATATATGCTTGAGAACAAATGGCTACCTATCTGAAGAAATAATTCCTAAAAACCTTTGAAAATGCTGTTCTTAATACATTTCCTTCATTATACCTCCCTGCCTCTTTTCTATGGTATTCCAATTTTCCTTTCAGTGAATTCTAAGAACGATTAGCCAGAGTTCATGTTTTCTGAAAGTAAGATCACTTATCGGTCAGTTAATTTGTTAAGTTGTGCCACAAGTAAAACTCCAGATTGTAGACATCTACTATGAAGTCACTAAATGTAGGGCCTTTTTTACATTTGTCCCAAGATAATCAGGCAGTGCCCACACATAGTGTCTGTGTGTGGGCAACTGAACGGAATTCTGGGGATCCACTGACCATACCAGTTATTACACCTAACTAACTCACCTGTAGACCGCTATGACACAGTTCAGTTGCTGTAATTATGATGTTTAATGCATTTTGAAATTCATTTGGGTTTCTTGGAGTATCTCCTTCTGCTGGTCCAGTAGTACACATATCGCTTGTAAGACTTCTGCAACAGACGCCAACCCCAATGGAGGTTTTTGGATACCCCTGGCTTCTCAAATGACAATTGGTGCTTGTGTCTACATATGAGTTATGTTTATAAACTTTTAGCAGAGTCAATGGAAATCAAGGGCTTAGTCCACTCCAGCTTGGAGTGGGCTTTGCCACTAAAGCCAGTGTTACAACCTAAATATTATAGCCTAAATGTTATAGCCTAAAGTCTATTCCTGCTTGTCATCTTTTCTAAAAAAATTTCAGCCTGTTCCGTGAACAAGCAGTAAATGTGTTGAATTATCCTTGGGGTAGCAACCTCCCTGCAAGCATGCATTTTTATTTCCTGAGAGGTTTCTCTAGCCTTCCACCACCATATGCCTGAACCTTTAGTCGGCATTAGGGACAAAGAGGAACACTTGGCAGCTGGGACCAGGCTGTTGACCACTGGGCAGTTCATATGGTCTGTACATCCTTCATATGAAGGCCTATAAAAGAAGCTTCCCCCATCCATGCGTATGTGAAGGGCCTCACATAGGATGCACACTGCTAATTTACATTTTTCTTCTTTGGGCCTGCCTTTCTGCGAAGACTAAATTTTTTCCTTAGGTATCTAACCTCATCATTTTTCTCTGTTTCTGAAAAGTACTGCACTGAGTAGTAAAAAATAGTTCAGTCCAACTAAAAAGTTTTGACAAAGGTAACGTTCTGTGGGGGGTATAATGTAATCATACAAATGCTTATTCTGATAAGCATTAAAAAGATGTTTGGAACAATAACAATATCTCAGTTCAAGTGAAATCTTTGAGAACTGGTAATGACAAATGAATTAGTTACTCAATAGCTCAGTAGTTTTATTAACTTATATGTCTTGTGCCACATATGCTTATAAATAGAAAGCGAAAGTAATATTCAGACTAAGAAATCACAATTATGGCAGTATAATAAGTCCTATTTGAGGAAGGTTATTTCTGATTATTAGAAAATTGAACACACTGCAATACAGCTGAGTATAAAAGCTACTTATAATTTTGGTATTTTATGGAGCTGCTTTAATTAGGTAGTCACTGTTCTCAACGTCAGTAAATCACTTCTTGTACTTTCTTTGAAAACAGATGTAGAGACACCGTTATTTTATTCTTTTCTTTTAGTGAATAAGCTCCCTTTTTTAAAGACCATGTTATTCTTGGGGCACTTTCTAAATGGCTGCAAATTGCATTTACAGTATGACACTCAGATGATTCATATGATATTTTCTGCTTATATTAACTGAATGTTTTGAAATGGGTGTTCCTGGTGAGAAAAGTGAAAGAAAAACACATTTACGCTACCAGGCAGAACTTCAGAGCTCGTTTCACTGCTAAGAAACTGAAGAACACCATGAGTTTTTTTAAGAAAGCAGTATTTTTCTTTTCCCACAAGGAATAGTATTTTGAGGACAGGTAGTAACATTAAAAGAATTTTTTGGCTCCTAATATGGTAAATGTTCCCAAACCTGTCTAGGTACTTATTGAACAAAAATATTTAATATTCCAGATTATTTGCCACTTATTTGGGGGTTAATGGTTTGTTGTTGGTTTGGGATTTTTCCCTCAGATGCTTGGTTTGAAGAATTATGGTTAAAATGGATATTTTTTCTTCTCACTTTTTTCTTCTACTCAAGTAACTAACTTGCAATATATCACAGCTGTCATTATAATGAGAGAAAACATCCTGATGCAGCAGAACTTAGTCAATTCAATTATATAGAAGATGCAGTGAAATTATTTTTGATAGAAATGCACCTGCTGAGGCTGCCTGCTAGGCTAGTCCACAATTAGATACTGTGTAAAAATTTATTAAAAAGTTCATTTAAACAATTTATCCCTCAAGTGTGGCAGGGGAATATTTCCCTGAAGGAAGGGTCAAAACTCTGGAGAAATGTTTATTTCAAAAGTAAAGGTAGATTATGCAGTCTTGTCCTAGTAAAGGTAAAGTGAAGACACACACTGTCTTTAGAAAAAAAATAAAAGGTCTAAAAGATTTTGTAGTTGGGTGGGACCAAGCCACCACTAAACTATATAGCCTTGGTCAACAGGCCAAAGACCAACACAAAAAGGATGAGGATTTCTTAAAGAAAAAAACAACACAGTTCAAATATCAGAGTCTCCGTCATTAGCACTCCACTGACATTGGATTTCATTGGTAGAAATGGCACAATAACAAAAGGCAAAAGAAGCTAGCTATAGAAAGTGCCCCAGAAAAATGACTGAAGGCGTAATCTGCCTTCTATGAAGAGCCATAATGCTTGCATTTTGGAGACAACTTCTCCACCCCAGTACTACCAGGAAGAATAATATTGTTCACTGTGTGAATGACCTTCTGATGCAGACCTAACTGTTCCTGGTTGGTTGTGTCACATCTGGCAATGGAGGCAACAGTTTATGGTGCTAACATGAAGCAAAATCTTTCCTTAAAAATATTGCTGCTCAGAATTAGTTTATCACATGGTTCTCATTCACTTTTCCAAGAAGGTAGTAAATCACTTCTGGAGCTTAGATCTTCCTGACTGATAGAGTCATTACTATGTGATTTTTTTTACAGCTTGTTTTCCTTACAAGTTATGATAGCTTTGTGCCATTTTTCTCATAAATGAGAGTGATTGTAATAGTAATATGACAATATTGTGTAGTTCATATTTTGAGTTTAAGAACTGCTTGATTGTTTTAACCATTAGTTTGTAAAACTGCCCTTTTATATTGTTCCATCTGTGAAGACATTGTTTCAGTAGTGGTTCTCAGTAGCGTGAAAAAGATACACAAAACATTTTCTCCAGCATGGCGTTGTCAATTGCATGGTTTAAGTGAGTTTGAATATTGTCACTGTAAAAAATGACTTGTGCCTTTGGGGGTTGTTTTAAGTTTTCAAGAGCATTTGTCAATGAATGATATATCAGGAAAAGCATGATAACTTCTTAGTGTTGAGAAATGACAATTTACTTCTTAAAGCTGGACAGCAGATGGCCAGCATGCCATTTCTGTTATTCCTCTATAAAAACATCTATAAAAATCTAGTAAAAAATATATATACAGGGTTCTTCAGTAACATCTTAAAAATTATTATACTTGCTACCAAAGAAGGTTCTCATAGAAGACTTTCTAAATGACTTCTTTTCATCAAGTATATTGAACAAATGAATAAAACTTACAATATTTTAAAATATATACAAATAAATTAATGTATTTTAGGTATACATATCAAAAACATTCTCTGTATGTTTTTTAGATAAAAATAATTTCAATGTGATACCTCAAAGAAGGTACTTGATAACTCACATTAATATGTTGTCTGCAGAAACCGTAGACTCCTGTGGTATATAGAGAAGTCAAGAAATTTAAAAAAAAATAATTCTTGGATTGATTTATTTAGAGAATGTGACTTTGAGAATGTGAGTGGAAGATGGATGCTGGGTTCATAAATTCTGTTCTGAATCACTACCCAGAAGAATTTTGGTTCGATTTCAAATGAAACACAGCAAGTATTTGAATCCTACCTTTTTTAAAATTTTCTTTTTCCAGTTGTTGGCACAAAGTAATGCTAGTCTTGCAAAAACTAATGAACTTTTGAGATATTTGTCTTTTGGGACTGCAGTTATATAAGAAAGTATCACAATTTTTGGCATCTTCGAATGCCTCTCTGACACAATAGGTTTCAGACATAGCTGAGACTTGCAGTTAATTCATATCTGCAAAATATCATGCAGGGCCATTTTTATATATACATTTTATCAAATATTTTCATTTGTAATTGAAAATGAGAAATATCCATTTTCTGCTTAGCTTAACATTCTTTAGCCTTGTTTTATAACAAATATAAAGGTGCACATAACTGAAAAGTAGATTCAGTTATGCTACTGGTAGGTAGGAAGCCCTATTTCATGTAGAAAAAACAATGACATTTCTATTTGTGTATCATGGAATCACAGAAGCATTTAGGTTGGAAAAGACTCGATTATCGCATCCAACTGTTAACCTAACACTGCCAAGTCCAGCACTAAACCATGTCCTTAAGTGCCATGTCTACACATCTTTTAAATACCCCCAAGGACAGTGACTCAACCACTTCCCTGGTCAGCCTGTTCCAGTGTTTGATAACCCTTTTGGTAAATAAATTTTTCCTAATATCGGATCTAAACCTCCCTTGTACAACAACTTGAGGCCATTTCCTATCTCACCCTGTCTTGTCCTGTGGCATGTATATGGAAGAAATTTGAATACTTATTTATGCATAAACAGAGTTCAAAATTATTCCTTCAAAAGAATGAAGGAGTCTCAAACTGGCCAATGAAAATAATTATGTAAATACTGTTAATGATTAAATCATAGTTTATTCAATAACATGAATAAATCAATTAAATTTCATGGCTTTTTATAGCACAATATATGCCCTCGTATTCATGAATAATTAATGTAAGCAACAACAACAATAAAAAGAACAACAAAGACAAATAAACCCATAATATATGTTGGCTAACTCCTGAAAAGGTTAAGAACATCAAATTTTCAAATATCATGACCTGACTTTAATGGCCCAGTAACAGGCTGACATTTGCAGTACCGTTTTTATGTAATAACACATCACATGCAAAGATCAGCAAGTGCAATGTAACTGCTTATTTCAAAGGATAAAAATAAGTAATAATGGTACAAGATAGGTTAATAACAGGTACAGGTCCAGCCTGGCTTTTATCAACCTCTTTAGAAAATGAACTGGGAATTGCTGTCAACTTGATTGGAAAACAGAGAGGAGAAATAGATACATACGGGAGACATCAGTCAGAGTGGAGAGGACTGGTCTGTGTGAAGGTTGTTTGCAAGGTTACCTACTCTGACGCAATGGAAAGCTGGAATTTGCATCTCAAAGCTTTGTTCCTTTCTCAACATAGTGTCACATAAATTGTCTGCCCTGGGGTTTTAATTTCACAGATGTCTAAGCTCATTTAGAAATTAAAGTGCAATAATCTCTGATCTACACTGTATCTCATCATTCTGATTTTTCTCTGCAAATGTGACATGGTGATTGCTTTGTTTACACATCAAAATTGTACTCAAAGTTAGGGTTTTTTTTTGGTTTAGTACATCTGCGCATTTATGTGAAGGTTAGAACATTGTCTATTTTTTCTCTAAAGTTTGTGTGTAAATTTCTCTTTTTTTTAAATTTATTTTTTATTCTTATACTCTGTGGTCTTTTATAATCCCTAGTCAGTATAGCTGGATGACAGATGCTTTGTAAGGATTTTAATTATCTCCCTTTTTTTGTTAACAGAGATATTATCCTCTAAGGTGCTGGCTCTCAGTGAAAAAAAACCATCCATTTTACCATTCAGGAGGCTTTTCAACAGTTTAATTGTAGTGTGAATCCTAGTAAAATAGTGTATTATTGATTTACTAGAGGAAATGATTTTATTAATTTTATTTGTTTGTTGTGTTTAGATTTACATAAAAATATCAACCTGCTTATTCCAGATCATGATTGGAAGGACTGAAGATAGAAACAAGCAAGCAACTAATCAGTAAAACTTGAGCCAAGGTTAGCACGTAAGAACGTGGTTGCAACCTCCCCACATTAAGGACATAATTAAAAAAATTTTAAAAAAAATAAAATAGAAGATATATGTAGTCTTTGTTTGTGGGCATCCCAGCTCCACAAAGCCCAAGGAAATAAATATGTTTTGGAAATTTCTTTTGCAGGTCTCTTGATTTTGCCTTTGTGGATGAAGTGCAACAGTTCTGAAGGTCCAGAAACTGTCCTGCCAAACAGGATCCCTGCTATTTTAAAGCTAGTGTTCAGTTTGAACAACCCGCTCTCTTGTAGCTGTAGCAACATTTCATGGAGCAGACATGACCTCTCCAGTAATCTGTTCTGCCATTCAAACTTCATAACATGAAATTATATCCCAAAAGCATAATACAGATTGTGGAACTCCATTACAGTGCTCAATGGGCACGATTCAGTTTCTAAAGGGCATGTGTTATGAATACCTGTATTGTAGAGCTGCAGAAACAGACCTGATAAATGTACCACTCCAGGTCACGCTCTAATGGTTTTCTAGACACCAAAGGCCCTATACATGGTTTTATATAGTCTTAAAAATAGTAGAAAACCAAAAATACCACCATTGCCTATGAGCAACCCCATTAAACTGGGTCTGTTTGAATTAATTTCCTTCTTTTTTCTCCTGTCTATATTGTTTGTTGATGGCCAGCCAGCCAATCTTACTAGCTCAACAGAATTGCATTAAAATACAGTACTAATTCAAAGCAACAGTGAGAAGCATTGCATTTGCTGCTGGTTTACACTTAAATTGAAAAAGGTAAGGAAGAGGTGAAAAAGAAAAAGGGATATTGTAACTGAAATTTTTATACCTTTGTTATTGCTATTCTCACATATCTGCAAATACAGTTTGCTTAGTAAAATCTTTCCTTAAAAAAAATAATGTGCAGTAATTATACATCTTACAGTATAATTGTCATAAAATACACCATATCAGAGGCAAATTGCCCCCAAGCCACCTCACTCAGACACTGCATGATTTCCCCAGTATAAAGACCTGGAAGTTCTGCAGTTTCAGTCTCTACAGCGTCACTACAGGCAGGGTAAGAGAGCAAAGGCAGAAGTGCTCCTATAACTTTTGTGGTCAGTATTTTTCAAAGCTGTATCTAACTACCACCAAGAGTGGTATTCACAGAATCACAGAATCACAGAATGTTAGGGATTGGAAGGGACCTCGAAAGATCATCTAGTCCAATCCCCCTGCCGGGGCAGGATTGCCTAGACCATATCACACAGGAACGCGTCCAGGCGGGTTTTGAATGTCTCCAGAGAAGGAGACTCCACAACCTCTCTGGGCAGCCTGTTCCAGTGTTCAGTCACCCTCACCGTAAAGAAGTTTTTCCTCCTATTTAAGTGGAACCTCCTGTGTTCCAGCTTGCACCCATTGCCCCTTGTCCTGTCAAGGGATGTCACTGAGAAGAGCCTGGCTCCATCCTCTTGACACTTGCCCTTTACATATTTATAAACATTAATGAGGTCACCCCTCAGTCTCCTCTTCTCCAAGCTAAAGAGACCCAGCTCCCTCAGCCTCTCCTCATAAGGGAGATGTTCCACCCCCTTAATCATCTTTGTGGCTCTGCGCTGGACTCTCTCTAGCAGTTCCCTGTCCTTCTTGAACTGAGGGGCCCAGAACTGGACACAATACTCCAGATGCGGCCTCACCAGGGCAGAGTAGAGGGGGAGGAGAACCTCTCTCGACCTGCTGACCACACCCCTTCTAATACACCCCAGGATGCCATTGGCCTTCTTGGCCACAAGGGCACACTGCTGGCTCATGGTCATCCTGTTGTCCACTAGGACCCCCAGCTCCCTTTCCCCTACGCTGCTCTCCAACAGGTCTGCCCCCAACTTGTACTGGTACATGGGGTTGTTCTTGTCCAGATGCAGGACTCTACACTTGCCCTTGTTATATTTCATTAAATTTCTCCCCGCCCAACTCTCCAGCCTGTCCAGGTCCCTCTGAATGGCTGCGCAGCCCTCCAGCACGTCAGCCACTCCTCCCAGTTTTGTGTCATCAGCGAACTTGCTGCCAGTGCACTCTATTCCCTCAGCCAAGTCATTAATGAATATATTGAATAGAACTGGTCCCAGAACCGACCCTTGCGGGACTCCGCTAGACACAGGCCTCCAACTGGACTCTGTCCCATTGACCACCACCCTCTGGCTTCTTTCCTTTAGCCAGTTCACAATCCACCTCACTTCCCGATCATCCAGACCACACTTCCTCAGTTTAGCTGCGAGGATGCTGTGGGAGACCGTGTCAAATGCTTTACTGAAATCGAGATAGACCACATCCACAGCTTTACCATTATCTATCCACCGGGTAACATCCTCATAAAAGGCTATCAAGTTGGTTGAGCATGACTTCCCGTTGGTGAAGCCATGCTGAGTGCCCCTAATAATCCCCCTATCCTTGATGTGCCTAGAGACAGCACCAAGAACAAGTTGCTCCATCACCTTTCCGGGGATGGAGGTGAGGCTGAGCGGTCTATAGTTACCCCGGTCCTCCTTCTTGCCCTTTTTGAAGACTGGAGTGACATTCGCTTTCCTCCAGTCCTCAGGCACCTCTCCCGTTGCCCACGACTTAGCAAAGATGATGGAGAGTGGCCTAGCAATGACTTCCGCCAGCTCCCTCAGCACCCGCGGGTGCATCCCATCAGGGCCCATGGATTTATGGACGTCCAGGTTGCTTAATTGGTCCCTGACCCAGCCCTCATCAACCAAGACAGATTCCTCCTCTATCCTGACTTCTTCTGAGGCCTCAGGGGTCCGGGGCTCCTCAGGACAGCCTCCAACAGTATAGACAGAGGCAAAGAAGGCATTCAGTAACTCCGCCTTCTTTTTATCCTCTGTCTCCAGGACCCCCACCTCATTCATCAGTGGGCCTACATTGCCTCTAGTGTTGGCTTTACCTGCAATGTATTTGAAGAAGCCCTTTCTGTTGTCCTTGACCTCTCTTGCAAGGTTTAATTCCAAGGAGGCCTTAGCTTTCCTAGTTGCCTCCCTACATCCTCTGACAACAGACTTATATTCCTCCCAAGTGGCCAGCCCCTCCTTCCACGATCTGTACACCCTCTTCTTCCACTTGAGTTTGCCCAGCAGTTCCCTGTTCAACCATGCAGGTCTCCTGGTACCCTTCCTTGACTTCCTACCTGCTGGGATGCTCTGGTCTTGAGCTCGGAAGAAGCAGTCCTTGAATGCTAACCAACTATCTTGGGCCCCCTTACCTTCTAGTACCCTGTCCCATGGGATTTCCCCTAGCAATTGCTTGAAAAGGCCAAAGTTGGCCCTCCTGAAGTCCAGGGTTGTGATTCTGCTAACTATTCTGTTCCTGCCACATGAGATCCTGAACTCTACCATCTCATGGTCACTACAACCAAGGCTGCCCTCAACCTTCACCTCTTCAACCAGACCCTCCTTGTTAGTGAGGATCAGATCCAGCAGCGCTCCTCTCCTAGTTGGCTCATCCACCATTTGCATCAGAAAGTTATCATCAATGCACTGGAGGAACCTCCTGGACTGGGGATGGCTGGCTGAGTAGGCCTCCCAGCAAATATCAGGGTAGTTGAAATCCCCCATGACAACCAGGCCCTGTAATTGTGAGACTGCTCTCAGCTGCCTGTAGAAGGCCTCATCACCGTCCTCATCCTGATCCGGTGGCCTGTAATAGACACCCACAACAGTATCACCCCTGCCAGCCTGCCCCTTAATTCGCACCCACAAACTCTCAACTCGCTCCTGATCCGCCTCTGGACAGAACTCAATACATTCTAGCTGCTCACTCACATAAAGAGCAACTCCACCACCTCTCCTTAGTGGCCTGTCTTTCCTGAACAGGACATAGCCATCCATGACCACATTCCAGTCATGCGAGGCGTCCCACCAAGTCTCTGTAATTGCCACTAGATCATAGCCCCCCGACCGAACACGGATTTCTAACTCCTCCTGTTTATTCCCCATGCTGCGTGCATTGGTGTACAGGCATTTCAGGAAGCGAGCTGGGCACACCGATTTCACCCCAGGGGGATGGGAGGCCTCCTGGTCTACCTCAACACTAGAGCGTTGCCCCAGTGGTGCAAGCCCAGCTAGTACCCCATCCCCCTTCGAATCTAGTTTAAAGCTCTCCGAATGAGCCCTGCTAATTCCTGTCCCAGAACCCTTTTGCCCCTACGACATAAACCTTTCCCATGTATCACTGTCACGCCTGGTGTCTTATAAAACCAGCCATTATCAAAGAACCCAAAGCCCTGCCTGTAGCACCAGTCTCGTAGCCAGGCGTTAATAGAGAGAATCCTACTATTCCATCCCACGTCATCACCTGAAAATGGAAGGAGGGAGGAGAAAACAACTTGTGCCCCAGACTCTTTCACCAGCCGTCCTAGGGCCTTGTAGTCTTTCTTCATCCCCCTCAGACTACGGGATGCAGCTTCTTCCCCACCTGTCTGGAAGATCAGCAGGGGGTAGTAGTCTGTGGCCTTTACCAGGTTGGGGAGTTGCCTGGTGATATCCCTGATTCGGGCTCCAGGCAGGCTGCAGACCTCCCTGTGATGGGGGTCAGCTCTGCATATTGGGCCCTCAGTTCCCTTTAGGAAGGAGTCTCCAACCACTAAAACTCTTCTCTTCTTCCTTGTGGAGGAGGTAGCTATACGCCTGTCAGGTTTTTCTGACTGTGGTGGGACCTCTGATATAGGTTGCCTCTCCACCACATCCCCATTGGACCGGCTGTATTCCATTAGGGCTTCATATCTATTGCTCGGAGGCACCTGTGGAGGCAAGGTAGGCAAGGAGGACACTCGCCTTTTGCCACGGCCATAGACTTGCCTCCACTCACTCCTCTCCTCTAGGTTATCATTTTCCACCTGAGAGGGGCAGAGTACAGGGGTCCCTCGATCCTGGGAGCTCTCCGGCAGGTGCTCCCATTTTTGTTGCAGGGAGGGCAGAGCCTGGCTCCACCAGTCTATCTCCATTTCAGCCTCCCGAATGCTCCTAAGCCTTTCTACTTCAACTTGAAGCCTTTCAACCTGGCTTTGCAGCTGTGCCGCTCGGCCGAGCAGATCATCTACTTGCTCACAGCGCACACAGCCCCCTGACACCACAGAGACGGTGTAGCATTCCCTGCAGCCCACAACCTGCACCATTGCCTCCTTCCGTGGGAGCTCTGTCTGGGTTCCCACATCCATTTTGGTCTTCTTCCACTGGGTAGATACCATTGTTCTTTCACTGAACTGGAAAATACCTGTTGATGCCACCCCTGGTTCACAGCTCCTTGGCACCTTCCTCGCCTTGTGCACTGGGAGGGAGTCAGCGCCCTCCCCAACGAGCTGCAAACGACTGCAGCCTCTCCTGCCTTGGAGGAGCCTCTCCTGCCCTGGGACACACCCAGTCACTGCTGACTCACACAGATTACCCTTGAATAACTTTGCTAAGGAAAGAAAAAGGTATTCCTAGGGCACATTTTGTTCTAATATAGACATCTAGGGCTAAACTAAGTTTCCTAAATTCAAGGATTTAAAGCTATTTGAGATGCTCTAAAATGTCCAAAACTTCGGGAGTGACAGGTGTTTGAAAAAAATCCAGATGTTATAGGTTCTCCAATAGATTTTTGCCCTTCTGGCACATCAGCAGTAGGTCATATGGGATATCCTAGATTGCCTCAGATGTCACTAGACAAGTTTAGGCAATTTAATTGAGTCCCTGGAGTAGATGTGAATAATTTCCTATATGAGGCCATTTCTCTCCATCGTCCGCGGAAATAACCTTAGGAGTTAGCTTGGATGTTTATTTGATCAGATGAATCCTCCCCTGAAGCTGCAGAATGGCCTTCCTTAACACTGTTGGACTTAGTGTCAACCTGGAGTATGCAACTCCCCAGTTATAGGCCTTGTATTCCTTAGAGTTACCTTTGCATTTGTCCCTGACAGTTGAGCTGGACTGTAAGAGTACCAGTGGCTGGACTACAATGGGGACCTAATGAGAACCAAGTACTAGAAAACTTGTGCAGTTATACAGTGGTGATGTGGCTGTTCAGCAGCATAGTGATAGGACAGGGCTAGAAAATAGTAATCTTATTCAATGTAAAAAATAATGCCCCAATCTGATATACCTGCATTAAAGACTTTATTTTGAGCACTTAGTTTTTTCTTGACCGTACTGAGATCTGTAAGACTCCTCAGAGCACAGTATTGTGTTGAAAAGGCTTTTAATAAACATTGCAGCAATGGCTTCTGCAAGACATAGTATTCTGAACTGCTACTGGAATTAGTGAAAGAGGGTCTCTCAGTGCTGTGAGAAATGAGCTTAACTTACTGCAGGATCCTCCTACAAACTGAAGGATCATTCTTCTATTTTCTTCCAAAAGATTTATGGCATTTGAAGACAGGAGGTTCTCTAGGCACTAATGAAATATTGAGTAGGATTTTTGTGTACTTCGGGTTTTTCATTTATACTGAATATAGTAGTGAAATCTACAGTAAACTGAGTGATGTAAAAATAGAAAGAAGGGATTACATGTATAGCATAGCAGAGTACTGAGAATGTGCTTCCATTCACATTGATTTCAGCAAGAATGAGATAAAGATACAACACAGCATGTTGGAATATATGTATTTATAGATGTCATGGTTTAACCTCAGCCAGCAACTAAGCACCACACAGCCGCTTGCTCACTCCCTCCCAGTGGGATGGGGGAGAAAATCAGAAAGGTAAAAGTGAGAAAACTCATCAGTTAAGATAAAGGCAGTTTAATAGGTAAAGCAAAAGCTGTGCATCCCAGCAAAGCAAAACAAGGAATTCATTCACCACTTCCCATCAGCAGGCAGGTGTTCAGCCATCCCCAGGAAAGCAGGGCTCCATCAAATGTAATGGTTACTTGGGAAGACAAATGCCATAACTCTGAATGTCCTCCCTTTCCTTCTTCTTCCCCCACCTTCATATGCTGACCATGACATCCTGTGGTATGGAATGTCCCTTTGGTCAGTTGGGGTCAGCTGTCTCAGCTGTGTCCCCTTCCAGCTTCTTGTGCACCCCCAGCCTGCTCGCTGATGGGGTGGTGTGAGCAGCAGAAAAGGCCTTGACTCTGTGCAAGCACCGCTCAGCAGTAACTAAAACATCTCTGCATTATCAACACTGTTTCCAGCACAAATCCAAAACACAGCCCCATACTAGCTACTGTCAAGAAAATTAACTCTATCCCAGCCAAAACCAGCACAATATATTTTATTCAGTAAATGAATAAGCAGAAATTGCTGTAACAGAAATGTACATGCTATGGCACAGAGGTTAAAGCAGATGCATTCTCTTTATATAACTGACAGTTGAAGGAAGAATTGACTAGGCTACTCATGGAGCAGAATAACGATTGTTTTTCATATTACTGAACAGTTACTGAAATAAATGTAAAAAAATTATTTTGAAAACAAACACACACACACTGAAATATATAAATATATTTATGTGCTATATATATGTGCTTCGAGACTAGATTACTAGTTTAGCATTTGTCTATGTCTGCAATAGATAAAACTTGCATAAAATAATGAAGACTTTCTCTTTAAAGGGAAGCATTCTCCTCTATCAGTGTATGTATAGGTACAGTGTATATACATTCTCCTGTATATACAGTGTATGTACATATATCAGCTCTTGTCCCCACACACAAGATCCCACATAGATCCCAATAGCATGACAAGTTTTTCCCAATTTATTAACAGTTCTTTATTAGAAAGGAAAATAAGCATCAAAAATTTAATCATAATTATCTCCATACTTCCTTATGCTTTACTTCTTCGCATTCTCCAGATTTAAATTAACAAAGAGCACAAAAACTTTCTCCAAGTACGTTATGCAAGTTGGTGATATTCCCTTCTTTTCTTTTCACACACTGTAATAGAGGTCTCTGCAAAGATACATTTTAAATGATGCCTATCAGGACTTCAAAGCCATTTATTGCATGGTAGACTTAAGTTTAGCTTAATCAAGGTTTGATGTAATGAAAATCTCTCGACAGAAGTTGATATGCTTAGAAATAAGTCTCTGATGCTTCATTATGTATTCACAGGAAGGTGAAATTTGTGGTGATTATCCACACCACTGAAATGTCTCATTGGATTAACAGCTATAATTAGCATTCGCGTTTATGAAAGTCAGCTTAATAATATTACTTTTCCTACCACAGATAATATTCTTATTGTTAATAAAATTTTATTCCATGAGCAAAAATAAAGAAAATACTATTATTGTGCAGAATATCATTTACTGTACTTAATTTATCACTGATTTAAAAAGCCAAGCTTTTCTATTAGCCTGAAAGCCTTTGCTGTTATGAATTAACTATATATATAAACACACATATTTTCCCCAACACCACCCCTAAAATGTTAGGGAAGCAATTTCAGAGAGCTACAGTAAATTTCCATAACCAAATGTGGAAGTGTGTACTTCCACATTTTAACTAACAAAAGAAACTTCACACATGATAAACTTCAACTAATGACTACTGAAGAGCATAGGTCAAACGTCTATGTAATGCATTCAAGAAACATGCAGTGACATAACATTAGATCACCATGATGTGGATTCAGTGTTATTGAATCATGGGTTTAGTAAAGATACTCTGAAGGTATGCACCTATGATTTTGGTGGTTTATATATGCAAATACTAATTTGATTTTTCCTTGGTTTGCTTTAGTTTTAGAGCCTGGAAGTTTCTTGCTTAACTGAAAAGATTTAATAAGTTTCCCAACAGATATACAGTGTTATCTTACCACCACTCTATTGAGAAGGTCACTGATGGAGTAGCAGTTCCTTTTTGTGTTGCAGTGTTAGCTATAAAGCTTCACAGTCTCTACTCATTATTTCTACATTATTACAGTAAATGAAGTCAAAGCTGAGGCCAGGGCACTGTCACTTGACCATCCATGATATTGAATAGTTAGCATGGGGATGGCACAATTTTGGCCTGAAACAATTAATACCCTGGGCATGTTTTGCATGTTAGCACACATGCAGTGTAAGTCTGAATAGGCCATCTGTGTGGAAGTATTTTTGGGAGAAGGGAGAAGAATTTTACTGTGTGTAGGTGAGCTGTGCCACGCCTGTTGTAATCAGAACCAGTTTCTGTCTATTTACTCCCAAATGTGTAAGTAGGGTAACCAGTTCCTGACTATTTAGTCCCAAATGTATAAACAGGGTACCAGTTAAGGACACCGGGGGCAGTCAAAGGCTACCTTATATTCCACTCACGATGCACGGGGTTTGTAATGCAAGTTTTCATCCACAACTTACAATAGAAGATAGTACCAGGAATTTTACTTTCCTAGAAGCCTTTGATTCCCATATTATGGTCAGTTATTAAGCAGTTCTTCTTGTAAGAAAACTGATTTTTAGCTTAACTAGATTTTTGCCTTTAATTATCCACTAGATGTGTTTATAGAAAACAATGATATTTTATATAAGCCTATCTTTTACCTGACTAAATAAGTCAAACTCTTTTTATCTCTTTACGTAAAATAAGTTCTTTAATTTCCTCCTTGGTGGAGTACCTTTTCTGTACTAAGTCCAGTCTGAAGTAATATTTTTTATATTTCAAAACGTGGTTTTACTGAAGCCCTGTAGATCTATAGTAAAAATATTTCATGTGATGCATCCAGAATAATACTTGCTGTTCTCCACCCTTGCCTTGACGGTTCCTAGTCATCTTGCAGTTAGCTAATACATGCAATATTTCTTTATTGTTTTGCAGTCCCTAAGTATTTCAATCAGTCTATACTATAGATTATTTTCTTCCAATCACTATTATTCAGTCACCAGAAACATCCAGTTATACCTGTGAGATATTCCAATCCTTCTCCATACTGATAATGTCATCAGCAGATCTCATGAGTACAGTCCTGGTCTTTGTGCCAAGGTCATTTAATCAAAGATATTTAGTGTCTTCAATCCTAAGAATGATTGCTGAGAAGCTTCACCAAACAATTCCCTACGGGCAAAGCTTTGCATACATATGGTACCCAATTGTCTTCTTGATGTGTTATCTACTTGTTTAGACAGATCAGATAAAAAGAAGAAAACTGGTATGTATGCATATTTGCAATAAACCACTGATAATGGATTTTTAGTTAGCTCCAGCTATAGAATGAAAATTTGAGGCTATAGTAAGGATGTACTTTAAAGAACATTTTCCAGCAACACAACTTCATTTTATCACAGAGAGGAGGTGAAAACAGAGAAATGCTGGACTGCCACATATATGCATTTCTACCTCTCTTGTTCAAGTATAACAGAGAACCAGCAGTTTAGATACACAGCACTTAAATGCTATTGCAGATATGTTGTGCTTTTATTGAGCTTACAAAGGCTTAGTATTAGCTATACTAACTTCAGTGTGAAAAAGAATTTCTTGTCATTTTCCAAGGTTCCCATCAAACAGCTTTGTATTCAAATCTACACTCTGGCAATGCTTCATAAATCTTTGAACTTTTTGATTCATTTTGGATATTTTACCAAAGTGTTTCCTAAAATAAAGGTGAATTACATGTATTATGGTACCTCTAGATTAATCTCTCTTTTGAGGTGCATTCATGAAAACTGTATTGGAACAGGTTTTTTTTCTATAGGCTTTCCTCTTCTAGCAGATTTCATTCCTAATATAACTTTATAATTTTGTATCAACAACAACAGCTTTTGTTTATTTGTTTAAAATGTTTCAGTTTGGCCCTTTTTTGTCAGCGATATAAATGCCAGAGGATTTGTCACTTTCCACAGGAGCCTTTACAGGATTTTGGCGTAAGTGCCATTTAGCTCAGTGGGGTCCCTGCTATTTAGCTTTTTTAATATGTCCTGTGTTGTTCTGTTTGCAAGTCAGATATCACCCATTGCACTGTGTTTTTGCCTACAAATGTATTGATCTTTGTTTAATGCAATATTCACCGTATAAAGATATATCTTTAATACATAAGCTCTTTAAAAGTCAGCACCAAAAAAGCCATCTTGAAAGAGTAAGGCTTTAAGTACGAGTTATGAAATAGCATATTTGGGATAGTCTTTATCACTTTCACTCAAACTCTAAAAATACCCGTGCTCTGTGAGCAGAAAAGATTTATGGAGTCCTTAATCATACTGAATTGGGAAATACTTCTCCCTCTCTTCTCTGTCAGGCATTCTGGACCCCCTGGAACATCAATGTGCATTTTAGATTCCACATTAAAGTTACCATATGGAAAAACTCAGCTCTCATGATCTCTGTGAACAGCTTGTGTTACTCATCTCGTTAGAAGAAAACAACTCCAAGATGGCTGAGTTGTGAAAACACTGGTGTTTCAAGACCAGACACAAAGGATTAGTTTTAGATTATAGTTTTAGGAACAGTTTTAATAGTTTTAACTGTTAATAGTTTTAAAGTAGGATCTGAATTTCAGTGCCTGGTTCTTGCTATCACTTTCTTAATTTTAATGCCTGCATAATATGTGACTGTAGCCTAAGGAGTAGGTTTAGGTTTTGTGTTTTCTATCACTTGGAACCCATTAATATAGTACACTAGATAATTAGATGACCGTGTCATATAACAGTTTCTTTTTGCACCTCAAGTACGTTCAGCTAAAATAACTGAGTGGCTGGAAATATATTCAGTATATACACACATGAATCTCAGTATAGTAAAAATATGATAAAGCAATCCTTGTGTAAATCTGTATGGTATTTTTCTTTTTCAGAGTCCAAAATATCCTATTTTCTGCATTTCTGGATTATCTCTCTTTGCACATTAATTTGTATGTTTTTGATGTCTTTACGAATGCTTCCACAATGGTTTTGTTTTCTGTCAAATGTTATTTATTTCATATAGCCTTGTAGGTATCCAGTAACTTACTGGCATGACAAATTATATTAGCTACCCTTTATTATCATTTATTTCTAAATGACTGTTTATTAGCGATGACTGCGTGATTTCACATTCTCCCAGTATTGCTTTAGGAGTTACAGAAATTACACTCCTGTTAGGTGTTGTTGACTACTGAAGACACTTGACCTGCTTGACTTCAAATGATCATTGACCTTGGAAATCAGTGAAGACGTTTTTCCTGTTAAAATGTACAATGACATTTACAGAAAACATGAATTGAATGTCCTTTTTTTTTTTTTAATTCTGGCACTTATTTCAGTGTTGTTTTCTGGTACAGAACAAGTTATGGTGAAAATTACTTTCTGACAGCTTAATAAATATTAATGTATTGGATGCAGCCAGCATCACCCTACATGACCCATCTTTAAAGGTAAAGTCGTTTTGCAGTATGTTCACAATTTATTTATTGTTCATGCTTTCTTTCACCTTTGGAGATGAATCATTATATAAACATCGAGCACATTTATGAATTTATAAAAAAAATGTTGTGGATTCTGTGCTTACAAGTTTAAACTGGTAAAATCCATGAAGCTGAAAGCAATATAGTGTGGCAAATTTTTTTCTTTTCCTCTAGTGACTGATACTTTTAAATATTTTTTCAGCATGGAATGATTCAATTCCATTAAATGAGTCTATGGAGACATCTAATGATGTGCTGATTTAAGTATATTCTTTAAGTTATATTCATATGTGTAGAATTGCTCCAATGTAAAAGTCTGAAATCTAACTTGGATCAACATTATTCAGTTGTCAATATAATAATAATTTCAAGATGGACACAGTTATACATTCTCAACATTTTGGAACAGTTTCAGAAACAAAATCTTTATTAAGCCTTCAAACTGAATACAAGCCAAATGTATTCCAGGTTCCAAAAGGCAAGGTTCATTCCCCTTTGCACTCCCTCTAGATCCGATAAAGTCTAAGTGATAGAAGAAGAAGGACTATGACAGAAGGCATTTGTGATATGCTTTATAATTTAATTTTTCAAGTGCCTTCATTAATCCATATCAGAATTAATCAAAATCAAATTAATCCAGAAGGAGAGAAACAAACTTAAAATTGGAATATAACAGCACTGTTGCATTTGGCTGTCAGCCTTTAAATAAAATTTCCTGCAAGCTTCTATTAAAAATGACCATTATAGTCAATGTCTATATTTCTTATTTTGAATTAATCATAGCATATCAGCATTCCAGGATAAACGCAAACATATGTAAAATGGTTTAAGAAGGATGAAAAATCTGATTTGTCCTTGCTGAGATGGGTTGAGCTATTTGCATTAATTTACTAGTTTTAGGCAAAGAATTATAAGTTGTCTTAACATCCTTCCACAGAAAACACGGCATATTCCTTTTTATTTTCTGCACACTCAATGCAGTAATCTCACTTACTTGGTTTCCAATCCATCTCAGTTTTCAAGTGCAGCTAGGTTTATCATAAAATGCTTGTTAATAGGCCACTGATGTTGCCTAGTTGGAAAGAAGCTTATTGAAAAGTGTGTTGCAAGAGAAAACAGAGTTTTCAAATAAAACTTGTTTTCTTTGCTATAGAATTCTATAAGATAAATTGAAACATGTTTTCATAACTTTCAGAACATTTTAGAATACTTTGGTTTAGAAGTTTTAAAAATTTGTTTTAACTTCTACTATAGAGTAGTTAGTAGTTAAGACTTCTTAAAAAGTAGTGTTCCTTATAGTCCCATTTTATAACCAATGGACCTTCTCACAGTTTAGAGATGCATTATCACCACTGCAGGAACTTTCTGGAAATAACAATCAGCAATTGCCTTAGAAAGGATCATTTACCCTGTATCTGGGCCTCACATCTCTGTCTTTGAATGGTATGTGCCTACTCTGGACCAAAGCTGAACAGAAGATTGCTTTCACCCACACGTGCAAGCTAGAAGGGTGCAGCAGCTGCAGAGTAGCCTGTGCCTTTGGAACTTGTTAGAATAATATTAACAATATCCAGCACAGAACAGTGAGATGTCAAAACTAGTTTATTAGAAATTGTGAGGAGGGTGACAGAAGTGTTTGCAGTTCCTCTCCAGGGACCTGAGTCAGCAAATCATATATAACCCTTATTCCTTGCCTTAGTGTAAGCATTTTAGCCCTTTCAGAGGAGGAGAGCAATATTTTATTTTAAAAGAGGCTCTCTAAAGAGTAGGTGAGGCAAACGGTGCTGGAAGGACCCTTGTTTGCACAGGAAATGCTGGAGATGTGAGAGACTAAAGGTCCAAGAGCCACCTCTTCCAGCTCTTGGGAGAACATGCTAGCCTCACTCTTTTGCCCTTCCTATTCTGCCTTCATTAGTTTTAACTAGACTTTTCTCCCAGGCCTAGGAAACTCAGCATTTTCCAACTAGAAGTAAGTTTGCCAGGCATTCCCAACCAGATCGTTATTACAGTGCTTCTTATACTGACCACTGTCTGTTTTTCTTTCTGTAAGAAATAGGACTGCACTATTCACAACAGGGTTTGAGTTGTAAATGTTTCACAAAACCTTGATTTTCATGTCATACTTAGAGCTTATTAAATGCCAAGACACGTTATTTAATAACTTATTATTTTTAGTTTTATTTTTTTTTCTTAGTTACTGCAGTAAAAATAAATGGTCCACAGCAATTTAGCCAGGCAGACTCCTTCCTGTGGCCATTGCTCAGTGAACTTTATGGTTTTGAAAAAAATGATTGAAAAAGATTTGACTATAATGTCACTTTTTCATTGGTTTAAACCTGGTTTCTGACGTTCTCTATGTGCAGTTAGACTGCAGAAGTAAGAGAGGGAAAAGGCGTGATAATTAGTTCTTCATTTACCAGTGAAAAGCTGGTATTGATTCAATTTGCCCCCAATATTCCATCAATCTGCTTTTTAATACTCCACATAATGTAACCATTTGTTGTGAAACTGCACTGCAAATTAATGTGTTATTTTTCATTTATGTATATTGTATCTTAGTATATATGGCCTTACTATAGGTTCAGGGTTTTTCCTTCAATACTTATTCTAACTTTGAAAAATTTAAGTTCTTAATTTCTTCTGCTTTTATTCTCTTCTCATACTAAGAGGTTTTTTTTAAACTATATTTTTACCTGTTAAACCTTATTATAGCTTTCTTTCCTCATGAGAACTCTTAATTTAGCAAGGCATGACTTTCATAACCTGTTTACTTCTACTTGCAGCTAACTTTAGCTTGCCAGAAGGAGCAAATTTAAGTCTTGTAATAACATCCGAGAAATTCAGCCTAAATCCTGAGATTCTGGGCATTGTTGAAGTTCATGAAATTGGGCTTCATACTGAACAGTTGTGGAAGAACAGGGGAGAACTTTCTCATTTGTTAGTTTGGAGACAGAAAATATCAAACTGGGAGAAAAAAGTGTATTTATGTGAGAGAGAACATACAGAACTAAATAATGTTTGAACAAATGTACAAGTTTAAATGGGAATTCAAAGTAAATCATTACAACAAAATCTGGGGTAGCAATACATTTATAAACAGTCTCATTTTGTTTTCTTCAAATAGTGGCTGTAAAAAAAACATTATATAGAAGTTGAAGTACGGGATTTCCTAAATATATGACGTTAAAATATTTTTGAACATAAGCTTCCATTCAGTCTGAACTTTAACTAGGTATTTTCAGCTTGCCAACTAAATGGCTGATATATGTTTCTTCTCAATGCCCTTCCTGCTTTTTTAGTGTCTAATTGACTTTTACTTTATGTTCCAAATAATGAAATAGCACATCAAACATGGGGAAAAGAATGGCAAAACTTCTTGCATCACAATTTCTTTTGCATGAGATGCAGTTCCCTTGTGAGATAAGACTAAATACATAGTAAATAAATTAAAGACTTTATTTCCTCAGTTAAAATTGAAAGATAGCCATTAATGGTACTCTTAAATTATCATTGTAAATAAATGAGTTTCTCATTTACCAATCTTTCCACATCTTTACAGGCACCATAGCAATTGTCAGTGTCCTGCATATAACTAATAAAGATTCTCCTTGTCTTCCTATGTTTTGAAATCCCAGGAACATATATAAATCTACAGTGCTTGTTTGGCCTTAAAATAATAACTTTCTCGTATTTGGAACATATAGTTACAAAATGAGATATCAGGGACTACCCTGTCTAGGATGGATGTCCATATGTTAAAAAGTGATCCTAGCTGCCTCTTGGTGTTCTGCTGCCTGGCCCAGAGAACCACACCGCTTTGTTTGACTTATCCTGCCAGTTTTTCTCACATCAATTTGACTTACAGTTATTCTCCAGCAGATGAAAACACACAGCTTTCATTCCAATCTAATTAGCTGTATTCTGCCTTTCAGCAGAAAAATGTTCCTTCAAGACAAGACTACATAGAGTGAAAGAACTTGATTACACCTAGATGAGAGTCAGAATCATTTAGACTTTCCCTGGGACTCAAAGCAATTTCTTCCAGGTATGAGGCAAGCCTGATATGTCATGGTATTATTTTCCTTCTCCAAACTGCAAATGGGAAAAGAACTTTTAAAGACCTTCTTTTCTAATACAGTGAACAATTTAGTATGTTCTTTTTCTATAGAACAGGAAATATTACTGATATACAAGAAATACAAATATGTAAATTGACTTAAATATGAGCATTCACTGAGTATGTTATCTGTTATATGGTATATTTTGGTTGCCCTAAATCTTTGTAGAAATGCTTTCTGGAATACAGGTAGATTTTGTATATGTAGTTTTCCTAACTTATTTTCCTTCTTTAGTATTTCCTCCATATTACCTTTTAATTGTATTTCATGTGTTAGTTTAGTTATTGAAAAGACTGTGGAAACGTACTCTTTACTTGAATAGATTTTTTTTTCCTTATATGTGTTTTAGAAGGATTCTAATGAGTTCCAGCTTGAGTGCTGTAAGAAGCTTTTTCTTATGTATTGACCCTTGACACACACAAAACCACTCTGTCTTGAATCTCTGTTTAATCAGAGTAGAGGCCTCCTCATCCAGTCATTTGCCAAATAATTGTATGTGATCAGCAGCCAGAGTAGCCTGAAGCCAGTGCATTAGACAGATGCTCTTAAATGTTTAGCCCCCATCAAAGAACTAGTTGCTCTAGAGATTGCCACTCACACATGCACACACACACATGCACAAGCCCCAAACCAGCCAAAACTGATTTTTAGTGTTGAAAATAAAGTGAGAAATCTAAGTTGTGGGATGCTTGTTCTACTTGTTTACAGGAAGAAAGGACTAAATCTCTTTCCCTTAAACCCTGCCTACCCTGTACAATGGGTAGCTAAATTTTCATTTGTTTCTCAGCCACCACTTCATTCCATTTACTTTCCAGCAGCACCCAACCCTTTAAGCACCCGGATCAGAAGGCACCTGCCTCATTGCCCCAAAAACGTCCCAGAAACCAACTTCTAAACACTACCTAGGAGTGCAGATGTAACGTGATCCTTTTCAGTCCAGGTTTAGGTAAGGGTCCCCAGTAGGCCACCAAGATGAGTGCGTTAGCAATAAGTTATCATTAAAAAAAGAGCAAAGAGCATGTTCTCACACATGCCCAGAATTATTCTCAACAACTCAAGAATGTAACTTAACTAACAATGTGCCTAAATTACAGATGTTGTTCCCTTCAGAGCATAAGAAATCTTACTACTGAAATTTTCTGTATAATCAGTAATCTTAAGTCAGGATATGTTGTCTTAAATGCCACCTGACAATCACAATAGTTTAGGTCACAAAGGACTCTGTGCCATCCTTGTTACCTAGCTGTCAATACCCAAGCTAACTGTTCTATTATGATCAGAGTTAACACTAAGACATAGCTATCCCCTCTATTATTGCAATGTAGCTCATACACTCGGAGCAAATCTGTAGTAATATATGGTGATTTCAAGTGACCATTTTCTGTTTTGCTTTTATTAGTACAACGCCATATGAGCACCTGTGCAGTAAATGACACTTAAATCCCTTTTATCAGATTACTAGTGACTGGAGATGGAGAGCAAATATGGTTTGTGGGTGTTTGTTTTACCACCACATAGCTTACAATCCACACACAACTAAATGGGGTAGTAATTACACATAAGTAATACAACTGAAGGTAGTTACACATGAAGGGTTGAAATCAGTGAATTATGCCTGCTTAAAGTATTTGTAGTTACCTTCAGGAGCTTCTGAAATAAGTAAGCAGATTTCTTATTTTCACAGTTTTTAAAAACAGAAAGATAGAAGCATTATATAAAGAAAAAATTGTGAAAAATAGCTATTGAGTTACTCAAGTGCCTATTTTTCTTTTACAATAATAAATTGCTCAATGCTCACTGTAATTTCCTAGCTAATTCTGTAGTGCAACAAGTATTTCTTGAAACCACATTTTATGTTAGTTCCACTGTACTCTTTCAAATCAGCATTTTTCCCATAATACTATTTCCTGTGCCTTATGTATTTTCATGAAAATTCTGTTGAGTTAAATATTGTTACAGGATACTGATTGTTATTATTATACTTGTCTATAAAACATTTTAAAACTAAGTATTATTCTTTACATTTCCCATCTATATTTAGTAGGAAGTGAAACAATGAAGCATAATTTACTGACCAGGTATTCTGCACAGATTAATTCACAGAGTCGGAACAGAAGTCTGCAATCCAGTGGAAAGACAATGTCTCTTATTTCAAAAGAACAGCATTTATTGAGTTACATTTATTTGCTGGGAAACCCAGGTGACATTCTAAAATTACAAGACTGTGTATTTGAACTACATAAAAGCACCATATATTTGATAAGTATTATTAATTGCAATACGGCTATAGCATTTGTACTTTCTGTTTATTTTGCAAAATTGTAACTTAATCTAGTATTATTCAGGTACTCTTCATACAACTTTTATGATGGTATGTAAGTCAAGGTTAATGTGCAGCAGGGAGATACTGCTCTGTCTTTCCACATTAGCTTCCTCCCACATAATCATGCACATTTTAAACAGGAAAATGAAACCGTGATTTCAGAGAAACTGCAACTAATAAATTTGAACTAAATATACAAATACATATATAAACATACTCAATATTGGAGAGTTTTTAATGGTTGGCAGCACTCTTGTTTTTATATTGGAGAAGTAAATATAATCTCTGTATTACTTTTTAGTAATATTTAACAGTTTGCATAGCCTTAGAAATTAATTTTTAGACATTAAATTTGATATTGCAGGTAGAAGTCATAGACTGATTGTCAGTTACTATAAATCAACAGATCCACATTTTATTATACATGTGCTGCTTGGAGCTACTTGAAAAAAAATGATAGTAAGAGCTAGTAATCTCTAATGACTTAAAATATGGGTTACTGCTTGAAAAAATAAAATTGCTTCTTGACATTTTCATTTAGAAAACTTCCTGTTTTATTAAAAGAAACTGAAATGTTGCATTTTTAACCATCTTTAATAAAGAATTATCATTGTGGCAGAGCATATCTCCACATTTGCAATTCAGTGAAAAAACCCAAGGCAGTGCTACTGTACCTTTTCGAAAAACAAACAGCACTTTACACAGGGTCAACATATTTAAAAGCACGTTATATTTTGGAAGTTCCACTCCATATTGTAAAAAACTATATCTGGAGTTTATAATATTCTATTTGTGTCTTTTGTGGTCACTTTTGTTATTTCTCTTCTTTATTTTAAAATAAGATATTTAAATTTCAGACTCTGATAGAAGGAGTACGTTTCATGAGAAGCGTGATTGCTTTAAAAGGCATTTTTTTTCCTGCACCATCTTTTTTTTCCTCTTAATCTTATTAGATTAGCATTTTAGACTCATCTGAACTAACAAAAAAACCCCCAAAACTCAGGAGGCAGTATTAAGAGATGAACCCCTGATCATCTTCATTGCTTAATTCTTAGGTTTATAATCTTACTTTGGACATCTACAGTTAGCTCTCTGTAGGTAAGGCTAGTTGCAGCGGCCAGCTCTGAGCAGTTTGGACACAAGCCAGCCCATGCCCCTCTGGCTAAGAGCCACAGACATTTACAGACATAACTATAATAGACCATGCCTCTCTTTTCTGGTTATTTACTATTCTTCTTTATACCGTTAATTCTTACAACCTTTAGGGTTTTTTTTCACTAGTCTACAGTATGCAATCTTTTGTACATTTTCACTGTTTTTTTCCGTTCAGTCCCATATTTTTTTTCTTAGAACCTTACTTTGTGGGAGAATGAATTTAATGAAGTACCATTAAGTGATGCTCTCTTTCTCTGCTCCTACACATACCCTGGTGTAGAAATATTCCTGTTGTGTGTTATGCTTTTCACATCTCATAAATGACTCTCTCGTGGGAGAAAACACAGTATTTGCCTTTTTCAGCTTTATAGCAACAGAGGACTCCCAAGAGTCAATTTTGCACTTCTGTGTTCAGCTAGGTGGTCTTACACAAGAATGTTTGGATATATATGTGCATGTGAGTATTTATATATATACATTTAATAACAGGGAGATCTCCCAGGTCTTTGACTCTAGCTTCTTCCTTTTAGAAGCCACAGAAACCTTATGATCCTCCAAAAGTCTAAATGGAAGAACAGCATTTGATTTTCACTGCTGCTAGAATTCTATACAAAACTGATACTCACACACTAAAAGTAATTAAGTAATAAAAAAAGAGATATAAGTGAAGTAATAGTTGTCTTTATTAGTGAGATGAAAAAGTTTATTTGTGACCTGTTATATAGGTTTGTTAGCCAAATGGTCATTGACAAAGCAGTCAATTTGTTTTCCTTTTCAAAATGGTAAACTTTTTAGATATTAAAAAATTAATTGGGACTCACTTATGAGGACTCTTCTGTGGTTTGTTTCACATGCTGTATGAGTTTTGGACCTGTGGACAGTGTTGCTTATTTCAGTAACTCTCTTGGCTTGGTTTTATTTAAATGGGATTTCTCTTTTAACACTGCCCTGTGGTATGTGATTTGAGTAACAATCCAGTCTGAACAGGTGAGCAAAGAGATCTGCAGCCTCAGAGTGTAAGAGTATGTACAATGTAAGGTTATCTGGTTTGTGAGGCTAGCTTGTGAATGACTACTCAGTATAAACAACCAGGGCAGGAGACCTGAAAAGGAATAAATTAAGCAGCCAGATAAACAAACTCTAAGAACCAGGAGATAACAGAGACATTAGCAAAGATCAGAGCTCTCAGATCACTGCTTGATGGGCCGTTGAAGAAGCCACCCAAAGCCTTGAGGAGGTTCAACCACAACTTTGTAACTGGTAAAAAGTGGGAAGCTTGTATACAACAGGTCTCCTGGGAAAAGGCAAACTTATCTAGGATATTTGAAGGGACTTGTTGGATTGAACAAAACCTATTATGGGATGCTTAGGGAAAGGCCAAAGGCAAGGTAAAGGAGAGGTCAAGGTAGACAGAGGACAACAAGTGTGGGAGGAAAGGGGATAAAGGTGGCCAGATGCATGGAAACAAACTGCTGATTGATCCTATTTTCTGGCCAAGGCCTGGGCCTGATCACTACGGTCTGCCTTCTTATTAAATGCTATTCCTAACTTTTTTCCTGTGCATCATGCTACCAAACTTCAATCCAGAGTAGCTGTTAAGTAGGCTAAGAGGTCTGGGCTGTTATAATGGTTTTAACAAATGAGCAGTGAAGCACAGAGCATGCTTCTTGAATCAGGTATCATTATCTCTTAAAAATAATTATAATAATTATCTGTTGGAAGGAAGAGTCTCAAAATTGTTTCTAAATTTGGGCAGTGATCAAAACGATTTTTGTATGTATGCCTTAATTCTCAACTATATTGAAGTCCTATTTACCCCATTAATATATGTAAGACAATCAGACCTCTCATGTCTAGTACTGTTTCACAAGAACACCAATTCCTTTTCCCCTCCTTCTGATTCTCTGCCTTTTATAATATTAAAGTCCACATGAGATGCTGGTGTCTGGCTCTGGTTGTGAAAATTGTAAAATGAATTTGCAACCTTGTATTAAGCTCAACATATTGAATGCAACTGGAGAAATGGAGTACCGGGGAGTGGCTTCACAACCCTCATGGTACAGAGATAGATGCACAAGGGACAGAGGAGAAGGGTATTTCTGAAACAGCACCTCACTTGGATTTAGCCTCTGCAAATATGTGAACCTCACCACTATATTCAGACAGCTACACGCTCTGTTACCATTTCTGACTCTACTCTTTTTCATGAAAAGGCAGCCTTATGGTCCTGACATGGCGAAAATGTCATTCAGTAGCTCTGTGGATAGGGCAGTATTTCAAGAGTGGGGACCTGAGTTTTGGCTCTCCTTAGCCTAAATCAGGACTGAGTCAGCAACTCCTGCTACAGGCTAGGGTAGAGTGGGTGGGAGCTGCCTCTCTGTTTCCTGTTGAAGCCAAGCCTCTTCACATCCAGTAAGTTCAGACTCACAAAATCCTGGGGAAAGCTTCATGAGGTAACATGTTTCTGCAGCTGGTAATTAGGACTCTCAGCTGTGCTCAACAAGACCTGATGTTTTCACCACTATTCCTTTGTTTGTGCATTTTATACAGTTTTAATGTTAAAGAAAAGATCAGCCTATAAACCCCTAAAATAATTCAGAGTCATGAATTTATGACCATGATCCCTGTTTGACACTTTTGGATAATGTTAATGAAAAATTAAAAGATAAAATCATAGTGCAAATATAGAACAATTTAGACATTGCAATAATTATCAACTCTGTCTGGATGAATGATGATAACACAGCTCATTAATATCCAGAACACTTCAGCATAATACTAGGCTAAAGAATGCAGTACATCTTAAGCAGAACTCCAGAAGGGAAAATACATGTAATACATTATCAAGCACAGCAAGAGAAAGTTAGCAAGGTAAAAATAGTAATTGCTTTCTATGCAAAGAGACAGGCAATGAGCCTTTTTCTAAGCTTTACAATTAGAGACAGTTTGCAAAATCACTCTTCTTACTTCACTTGTACAGCGTGTCCTACCAACCAAAATAAAATGCCTAAGGAAACATGTAAACTATTTCATGAAGAAACCATTGCTCTGAAGAATTCTCTTTGCTATTTCATTCCTTTTTTATTCTGGTAACCTCAGGGTCTTTTGACTTATGCATCAATGAATATTTCAAATCTTTAAGGTTAAAAAGAGCCCATCACCTGCGCGTTTTGGCTTTTAAAATGATAATTTTGAATTGAATTGAAAATACTTTTTTTGATACTGTGAAACTGTAGAGGAAAAAGGAACATTTATTTTTTTAAAAAAGAATTTGTCGTCTTTTACTGTTGAAATACCTGATGAACATCACAGGCTGGATGTAGTCACAAAAATGGTGGAAATCTTTGCAGCAATTCCCTTTTTATAATCCTAAGCATGGTAAGAAAAAGACAAGTGGAAGACTGCTAGTCTATTTGCCACCTTCCTTCCTCATCTTTGGTCCTGCAGCAGATCCCCTGGTTCTTTCATCTCTCTCTGTTATAGGCACCACTAACAGGAGCAATCCTGAAAACTCTTCTCAAGTTTACACGGTCATCATGCAGCTTCCATGGCACATTGCATATGTCAGCTAATATCCTGTAGCACGCATTTTCTTGTCTGACTGCGCCCAATGCACTTAGGGTTCCACTTCTAAGTGTGCTGCTAAGCTCTTTTACACAGGCCATGAAATTGCTCAACTCCTACATTCTTAAGACTAAGCATGAGACTGAGAGTGACTCAGTCTTTGGAAGGGCATAGCTCACTACCCCTATTTTCCTTCTGGAACTGGAAACAGGTCCTCTGCCAGTCCCTGAGGAATCCCTGACAAACCTCTCCCAGTCGGGCTTCCTTCTTGCCAGCATGAAGCACATCACTACTGCCAGACCCAGGCAAAAGGCTTTTTTTCAAGTTTTTAGGGGTTGGTTTTTTTTGGTGACAGAAATTTACCAAACCATACCATTCTCTACAGTTGGCCATTTTGGGTGCTACTTTTCAGTAAAACAAAAAATATTGGCATGCCTGTATTTCTGTTCAGTACCTGTGGAAGGAGAAGAAGGAACTTTGTAACCTGCTCTACACAACTTCTTCAAAAAACTACATTTTTCTCAGGTCTGCAGGACCATCCAAAGAACTGGGAAAAGGATCACTGAGATGCTCAACAATGCACAGGTGAATGTGGGTGATTCTTTTCTGCTAGAGTTTTGTACTAAGATGTGATGCCACTAGTCATTGTTTAAAGGAGTACAATGACAAGACAAAAAGCAGATTCAGAAAGTGGTTTTTTTAGGTACTCTTCTTTTGCAAATATGTTAGGATTAGTTCTGGGAGTTTGTGTTGAGATCTAGCAAAAGCATTTGCTGTGTGACACGGATTGCCCCTTATTGCACACAGAGGAAAAATTGCAAAGTCGTGTATTGTCTTTCAGTGGAATGAACATGCTTGTGACAATGATGAGGATTTAATAGAGTGCTGAGATCATGCATCTTTTGCCAAATAATAGGATGCATCTCTCCTCTGATTTTTGTGAATAAGGAGGAAACCAGGAATGAGATAACAACAGGAATGCCTAGGAGGTTGAACACATATCAAGTACGTGCCACAGTTACTTGTTCCTATAAAGTCATCTTCTTATGAATGAAAAGTATATTATGTGCAATTTAGTTATCAAGAATAGTAAGATACATTTTTAAATAAAAGGAACTACATAGTCCTTTTTTTGAAATCTGTAAACCTAACTTCAGAAATAGGGCAATACCGTAATACAAGAACTTTGGTATGATCTTTTATTTATTTATTTATTTATTTTGTGGGTGTTCTCTGACATAAAGCTTAAATCAAAGGGATTAAATAATGAAAAGCAAAATGCTTGAAAGAAATGTTCAATGTAGTTTTGGTTTTAAACTGAAAGTAAAGTAGAATTTGTGGTAACACTAGACTGCAAGTACAAAGGGAACTCATCTTTCTAGAACAAAACTGGAAAATTAACACTGTATTTCTACATTATTTGTTAATAGAGTAGATTGACAGATGACATTAAGTTTGAATAGTAAATTATACATGTGTACTATAAGACCTTAAGAATACTGGACATATAATAATGTACTATTCTTAGATTTATTATAAACTATAAGATTTGAAGTCAAAAGTCAAATTAATTTACAATACCCTGTAGTTATGGAAACATTCTGAAAGATTAGGAAGTAGAAGCAAAGTATTTTTTAACCCTTTTTTAAAATGCATTTTAAAAAAATATTTTTAAAATAAAGGCAAAAATGTTTACATAAAATGTGATTTGATCTTTTTGTTAAATTATCCATGTTTTCATATCAGACCTTACCAAAAGAAAACTGCAAAAATCACAGAGAAATGTGGAAGTTCCTGTTTGTTATTTGTCCTCTAGACACTTACATCTCAGTACAAGTTTCGCAGGTGTTTTGCATGCTTTATAGAACAAGAAGGCATGATCTCATCAGAAGATTTTACATTAAATTTTTGAAACAGCAGTATCAAAAGGAGCAATAGACAGCGAGAAAGGGGTATTTTAAAAATAAAGTCTTCCCACTTTTTTTTTTTTTTTTTTAATACCGTACACTGAGCATTTGGAAGGATTGTGAACTCTGAAAAAGTTCAAATGAGATAAAAATGCACTGAAAAAAAACCCATATTATTTCATTTTCCAAAGTTCTATTTTTACTGTTACATAAGACTAACAAAAGAGGTTTACAACAACATGAATTTGTGGAATTTTGGTACATAAAGTCTTGATATTCTCAAGTTAATATAGACACAAAATATTGTTTCACTGGTACCTGTGAAGTAAATTTAAATTTGGCTTAGGCTGTAATTCATTATTATTTCAGCTTTGGTCCATCTTGTATACAGTACCTTATCATATAGAAAGAGCGTATGTCATAAATGAGATGTCTCTCAGTGGGAAAACACCAGGGATCTTCCTGTAATGTTTATTTTAAGGAGACTGAAATAAATGGTTCTCTTGGGTAAATTAGATCACTATATTTTCACAGATGAGTTCAAGTGTACAGTCAAGTAGTAGGTACAGTTAAGAATATCACATATGAAAATAAGCAGATGCATGATAATCTGATCATCTGTTTCCAAGAGAAAAATATTATTTATTTACAGAATATCTAAAATTGGATTAGAAGATCTTTTGGAGTACCATGGTTTAGGAGAAGTAGAACCCTTGGGTGATCGAAGAGGCCAGTAATGGGAGAACACACCGCCACTATCTGTAGGGCTCTCCATGAAATCCAGTCCAGGTCAGCAGTGGTTAGGAATGTAAATTTATGTAAAAAGAAAATGATCTTTAACCTTCATTTCTTGAACTGTAATATAAAACATGATTCTTTAGGAGCTCTTACAATATGAGTGAATTGTCTACCCTTTTATGCATAGGTAATTGAAAGTTATGATCCACCTAACGTTTCATCTGAACACAGCAGCAACCACTCTTTTGACCTTTGTGGAGTACTGCTTTGCTATGGAGCAGGTAGTGTGGCCTGGTACAAGGAGATTTCTAGAGAAAAACAGTTGTTTTGGAGGACCAGCACTATACATATTTGGGAGGGTTTAGTGAAGTCTAGCTCCAGTCTGGTCCTATGACTGAATGACAATTAGCAGTTGGAGTACATTAGGTGCATTCCTGGAGTGACACTTCCAGTTCAATTTCATCCAACTGAGTTAAAGCCAAGTAAAAGCCGATTTGTTTTTGCAAAATGCAAAAATGCAAAAATGCATTTTAGGTGTGCAAAAAAAAAAGAGGCTAATGGTGATCTATCCTTCAGGTCTCTACAGTATCATCTCACCTTTCATCTCATGGTGAAAGAGTGAGAAGGAAAAATTGCAGTTCAAGGATTTACTAGAAGTCAGAATTTTTCTGCTAACCCTTAACTGGAAGGAGTAGGAAGACTATCTAATTTCTGATAAAATCTAATTGTAAAAATGTACAGACCTGAATGAGAGGAAGATTTCCAAATGCATTTTCTGTAATAAGCACCTTGTGTAGTAGCCACACTCACTTACCTTTATATAAATCTTTATGGACAGAAATAGGGCTGGATAGAACAAGGAGATCAGTTGGATAGAGAGAGATGAATGAATACTGTTTTTCCACTTCTAGACTGGTCAGTTTTATCATGGAATCATAGAATGGCTGAGGTTGGAAGGGACCTCTGGTGGTCATCGTGTCCAACCTCCCTACTCAAGCAGAGCCACCCAGAGCCAGTTGCCCAGGACCATCCCCAGACAGCTTTTTGATATCTCCAAGGATGGAGACCCCACAACCTCCTGGCAACCTGTGCCAGTGCTTAGTTGCCCTGTCAGCTGGCAACAGTGGCAGCAGCAGCAGCGACTGGGGTGAGTGGGGGTGAGATCGGGCTGTAGCGGCGGTTTCCGTGCTCTGCCCCGCCCCCCCTGAGCAGCAGCCCCGAGACCCAGAAGTTCCCGGCAACGAATCAGGAGAGGAGGGGGCGTAGCACCACCCCCCGTGATCGGGTGATAAAGAGCCTCTGGGAGGACAGGGACTAGTCCCTGCCCAGAGAGTACAGGGTGAGTCAGCAGTGACTGTGTGTGTCCCAGGGTGGGGGAGGCCACAGCCGTTTGCAGCTCTTTGGGCAGGGTCCTGACTCCCTCCCAGTGCACAAGGAGAGGAAGGCGCCAAGGAGCTGTGAATCTTCTGCTGTCAGTCGGCAGCAGCGGTGGCAGCGATAGCGACTGAGGTGAGTGTGGGCGAGGGTGAGATCGGGCTGTACCGGGCGGGTTCTGTACTCAGGGCCAACCGAGCAGCAGCCCCTGAGTCCCGTCCCAGGAGAGGAGGGGGTGTAGCCGGAGGCACCGTGGGAGATTTGAAGAGCCCCTGGGCAGCGCGAGCGACCCAGAGCACACAAACAGGGGCGTGGCAGTTTGCGCAGCAGTTCTCGCAGGCAGGGCGGGCAGGCAGGTATGGTTTCCACTCGGCGGGGCCCTAAGTCCTCTGCGGGTGCCAGAAAAGACATGGCAACCCAAACGGACCTGCCGCAGAAGCATGCGGAGGTGCAGGTGGCAGGCTGCAGGGAGTGCCAGAGCCTGGCCCTGGCACTCAAGGGTAACGGAGACCTCACCTGTGTGAGGTGCGAACATGTCGACGACCTGATCTCCTTGGTGGCCCAACTCAAGGAGGAGGTGGAAAGGTTAAGGAGTACAAGAGCATCCCAGGAAGAAGATGGCGGGCAGTGCTGTTCCCTGCCTGTCCTGGGGAAAACGGATGGGCCTAATGCTCCGCGGGTAGTGGAGGATCCTCTTCCTCCTCCACAAGGAGCAGGAGAAGACCTAGGGGATGGGGGGGAATGGAGGCAGGTCCCTGCTCGGGGTGGCAGGCGAATCCCATCCCGACCTTCCTCCCCTCCCCACGTCCCCCTGCAGAATAGGTATGAGGTGCTGGAGCCTGAGCGTCTTCCTGAGTGTCAGGAAGACACGAATCTAGGTGAAAGACCCTCTACAGGACTACGTAAACAGAAACAACCGAGTAAGAGGGTTGCAACCAGTTCCAAAAAGGAGAAAAGAAAAGTAATTGTTATAGGCGACTCCCTGCTAAGGGGAACGGAGGGCCCCATATGCAGGCCAGACCCGACTCACAGGGAAGTCTGCTGCCTCCCTGGGGCTCGGGTAAGGGATGTTGCCAGGAGGATTCCTCAACTGGTGAGGCCCTCTGACTACTACCCACTCTTAGTATTCCAGGTGGGTAGGGACGAGATTGAAGAGAGAAGTGCCAGGACTATTAAAAGGGACTTCAGGGCCCTGGGACGTTTGGTAAAGGGGGTAGGTGCGCAGGTGATATTCTCTTCAATTCCTTCGGAGACTGGTGAAAATAGGGAAAAGACTATAAAAGTACAACACATTAATATGTGGCTAAGAGACTGGTGCCGTAGGTGGGATTTTGGGTTTGTTGACCACAGGGCGGCTTTCATGACACCAGGCCTGCTTATGCCAGATGGGCAACAGCTGAATCAGAAGGGGAAAAGGGTTATGGCCCAGAAGTTGGCAGGGCTGATCAAGAGGTCTTTAAACTAGGTTCAATGGGGGAGGGGGATAAGACCAGGGCAGCCACAAATGAACCTAGGGGTGACAGGCCTGTGTCGGGGGCAAGGCCGCTAGCCCAGCTGAAGTGTGTTTACACCAATGCACGCAGTATGGGCAACAAACAGGAAGAGCTAGAAGCCACTGTACAGCAGGAAGGTTATGATGTGGTTGCCATCACAGAAACGTGGTGGGATGACTCTCAGGACTGGAGTGCTGCTATAGATGGCTATAGGCTCTTTAAGAGGGACAGGCGAAGCAGGAGAGGCGGTGGGGTAGCGCTGTATGTTAGGGAGTGCTTGGACTGTTTTGAAATTGAGGAAGATGGTGAGGATGACAAGGTTGAATGTTTATGGGTGAAGATCAGGGGGAAGGTCGGCAGGGCGGACATTACGGTGGGAGTCTGTTATAGACCACCCAACCAGGATGAGCAGGCGGACGAGGCGTTTTACAAGTGGCTGTCAGAAGCCACCCGGTCGCCGGCCCTTGTACTCGTGGGCGACTTCAACTTGCCGGATGTCTGCTGGAAATACAACATAGCAGAGAGGAAGCAATCTAGGAGATTCCTCGAATGTGTGGAGGACAACTTCCTCATGCAAGTGGTAAATGAGCCCACTAGAGGAGGGGCCCTGCTTGACCTGTTGTTTGTGAACAGAGAAGGACTAGTGGGAGATGTGAGGGTCGGTGGCCATCTTGGGAGTAGCTACCACGAAATGTTAGAGTTTTCGATAGTGGGGGAAGTAAGGAGGGGCAAGAGTAGAACTTCTGCCTTAGATTTCTGGCAGGCTGATTTTAGCCTGTTTAAGACGATGGTGGACCGAGTCCCTTGGCAATCGGTCCTGAAGGGCAAAGGAGTCCAGGAAGGCTGGACATGCTTCAAAAGGGAATTGCTAAATATTCAGGAGCAGGCTGTCCCAGTCTGTAGGAAGACAAGCCGTCGGGGAAAAAGACCGGCCTGGTTAAACAGAGAACTTAGGCTAGAACTTAAGGAAAAAAAGAGAACCTACTTGCTCTGGAAGAAGGGTCGGGTAACTTGGGAGGTCTATAGGGACGTGGCCAGGTCGTGTAGGGAGAAGATTAGAAGGGCCAAAGCTCAATTAGAGCTCGATTTGGCTGCTACAGTCAAAGATAACAAAAAAAGCTTTTACAAATACATCAACAGCAAAAGGAGGGTCAAGGAGAGCCTCCAGCACTTGCTGAATGAGGAGGGTAGTGTAGTGTCAGGGGATGAGGAAAAGGCAGAGGAGCTCAATGCCTTCTTTGCCTCGGTCTTTAATGTCAAGACCGGTTGTCCTCAGGAGACTCGGCACCCAGAGCCTGAAATTAGGGACGGGGGGCTGTGTGAACCTCCCATAATCCAGGAGGAGACGGTTAGTGACCTGCTGTGCCAGTTGCACACCCACAAGGCTATGGGCCCGGATGGGATTCACCCCAGAGTAATGAAGGAACTGGCAAATGAACTTGCCAAAACACTCTCTATTATCTACCGGCAGTCCTGGTTAACTGGAGAAGTTCCAGCTGACTGGAAATTAGCAAACATAACGCCCATCTACAAGAAGGGTCGGAAGGACGATCCAGGGAACTATAGGCCTGTCAGCCTGACCTCGGTGCCAGGCAAGGTGATGGAACAGATCATCCTGAGTGCCATTACACGGCACATGCAGGACAATCAGGGCATCAGGGCCAGCCAACATGGATTCATGAAAGGCAGGTCCTGCTCGACCAACCTGGTCTCCTTCTATGACAAAGTGACCCGCTTAGTAGATGAGGGCAGGGCTGTGGATGTAGTCTATCTAGACTTCAGTAAGGCATTCGACACTGTCTCCCACAGCATCCTCCTGGACAGACTGGCTGCCCGGGGCTTGGACGGGTGGACTCTTAAATGGGTTAAAAACTGGCTGGATGGCCGAGCCCAGAGAGTGGTGGTGAATGGGGCAAAGTCCAACTGGCGGCCAGTCACTAGCAGTGTTCCCCAGGGCTCAGTTCTGGGGCCGGTGCTGTTCAATATCTTTAGAGATGATCTAGACGTAGGGATTGAGTGCACCCTCAGTAAATTTGCAGATGACACCAAGCTGGGTGGCAGTGTCGATCTGCTGGAGGGTAGGAAGGCCCTACAGAGGGATCTGGACAGGTTAGATAGATGGGCCGAGACCAACGGCATGAGGTTCAACAAGAACAAGTGCCAGGTCTTACACTTTGGCCACAACAACCCCATGCAGCTCTACAGGCTGGGGGAAGAGTGGTTAGAAAGCGGCCCGGTGGAAAGAGACTTGGGGGTGCTGATCGACAGCCGGCTAAACATGAGCCAGCAGTGTGCCCAGGTGACCAAGAAGGCCAATGGCATCCTGGCCTCTATTAGGAATAGTGTAGCCAGCCAGTCTAGGGAAGTGATCGTCCCTCTCTACTCGGCACTGGTGAGGCCGCATCTTGAGTACTGTGTTCAGTTCTGGGCCCCACACTTCAAGAAAGGTGTTGAGGTGTTGGAGCGAGTCCAGAGGAGGGCGACCAAGCTGGTGAAGGGTCTGGAGGGTCTGACCTCCGAGGAACAGCTGAGGGAGCTGGGGTTGTTTAGCCTGGAGAAGAGGAGGCTCAGAGGTGACCTTATTGCAGTCTACAACTACCTGAAGGGAGGTTGTAGTGAAGTGGGAGTTGGCCTCTTCTCCCAGGCAACTAGCGATAGGACAAGAGGACACAGACTCAAGCTTCACCAGGGGAGGTTCAGGTTGGACATTAGGAAGAATTTCTTTATGGAAAGGGTTATTAGCCATTAGAATGGGCTGCCCAGGGAGGTGGTGGAGTCACCATCTCTGGATGTGTTTAAGAAAAGACTGGACATGGCACTTAGTGCCATGGTCTAGTTGACAGGGTGGTGTCAGGGCAACGGTTGGACTCAGTGATCCCTGAGGTCTCTTCCAACCTGGTTGATTCTGTGATTCTGTAGCAGTATAAAAGTGTTTCCTGATGTTGACAGGGAGCCTCCTGTGCTTCAGTTTGTGCCCATTTCCTTTTGTCATGTCACTGGGCACCACTGAAAAGAGACTGGCTCTGTCTTCTTTATACCCTCCCTTATGTATATGTACATATTGATGACATTTCTCCCTGTGCCTTCTCTGGGCTGAACAGTCCCAGTTCTCTCAGCCTTTCCTCTTAGGACAGATGATCCAAGCCCTTCACCTTTTTTTGTGGCCCCTCACTGCAGTCTCTCCAGTATGTCCATGTCTCTCTTGTACTGAGGAGCCCCGAACTAGGCACAATACTCCAGATGTGGGCTCACCAGTGCTGAGTAGAGGGGAAGGATCACCTCCCTTGACATGCTGACAGCACTCCTGATGCAGCCTAGGATACTGTTAGCCCCCTTAGCCACAAGGGCACATAGCTATCTCATGTTCAACTCGGTGCCCACCAGGACCCCTGAGTCCTCTTTTGCAAAACTACTTTCTAGCTGGTCAGCCCCAAGCATGTACTAGTGCATGTGGGTGTTCTTTCCCAGGTGCAGGATTTTTGACTTCCCTTTGTTGAACTCCATGAGTTTCCTCTTGGCCCATTGCTCCAGCCTGTTGAAGTCCCTCTGGATGGACACACAACCCGCTGGTGTATCAGTCACTCTTTCCAATTTTGTATCATCAGCACACTTGACCCACCATCTAGATTATTAATGAAGATGTTGAACAGGATTGGACCCGGTATTGACTCCTTGGGTACACAGCTAGTTACCAGCCTCTGTGTAGATTTTGTACCATGATCACCAACCTCTGGACCGATCTGTCAGCCAGTTTTCAGTCCACCTCACCATCTGCTCATCCAGCCCATACTTCATCAGCTTGTCTATATGGATCTTATGGGAACAGTATCAAAAACCTTACTGAAGTCAAGGCAGATAATATCCACTGCTGTCCCCTCATCTATGAAACCAGTCATTTCATCATAGAAGGTTATCAGGTTGGTAAAGTATGATTTTCCCTTTATGAATCCATGCTGACTACTTCTGATGATTTTCTTGTGCTTCATATGCCTGGAAATGGTCTACAGGATTAATTGTTCCACCACATTCCAGGGACTGAGGTGGCATTTACTAGTCTATAACTCTCACTGACTTCATTGCCCTGTTTGAAATAGGAAAGTAGTGAGTTTATTGAACTTAAGTTTTTTTGTTTACCATTGCATTGATGAAAAACCCAGTAATCATCTTTGGATACTTGAGTAATATTCAGTAACTGAAGTACAGGCATCCAAATTTTCAGGCACTTATATAGCTGCCAGACTTTTGTTGAAGTGCACTTCTCAGGAGTAGTAACAAGTATTTCATAGGTAATGCTGAACAAAATAATTGCCCTAATACATATGCCTAGTGAAAAGAATTCCACTAAAATATGTGTCGAGGTGAAGAATCCATCATTTTGTGAATTGACTTAGATATTGAGTTAGCGTTAAATATTACTTTCTGAGCAGGTTTTTAAGGGGGGCTAAATCTGGAATTAAAATGGTATTTTGTGATTCAGTTTAGGACCCATCATAGACTGTTATATGAAAAAAAAATCTTTATTGGTATGTCAGCCCTTTTTCTCAGTTTACTTATTACTCTTGTAGATAACTGTTAGTCTTATAAAGTAGGTCTCCAAATTTTCCAGCATTATGCTTTTCAAGTACATTGTTTAGTTTAAATAAAGTAAAAATCACTGGATGGTAAAATTGAATTTGTCTCTAAACTGGATAGTACAAAACTAGCTAGGAGAAAACGCTTCATATCATACAGCTCACCGATGTCCAATAACATACAGGGTATATTCTGAGTTTATTGAGTTTTAGGTGATAAAACTTGTAAGTCATTGCAACAGAGGGAATATTTTTATTCATCTTGTTTGAATCTTATCAGCAGAATATCTGCCAGATATTGAAAGAATTGTTTTTAAAATAGCAGAAATGAAACACTGTCTAATCCTTAAGGTGCTGTAAAAAGAGTTCTGAATGCATATGTAAGTGTTCTGGACATATAATACAAAGAAGAATACTTTTTTCTACAGCATAATAAAAAAAGAGAAAAGAAATACAATGAAATGAGGAAGAAACAGGTGAGGCAATACAATAAAGACACACAAAACTATTTTCTTATCTCTGAGGAAAGCACTGGAACCCCAAAGAATAGCAGTATTATTGTGCAACAACAGTGGATTTTGTTTCTACATGTATTTTATAAATGCATTTTTGAAAACAAAATCTACTTCAAAATGCTGTCCTTTGGTAGTCTGTGATTTTTAATGCTTTTTAAAATAAGTTGGTAAATAAGGAATTAACTGAAATTTATGTGTTTGCTGCAACTTATTACTGTTAAAAGTAGTTTTTCTAAACCAAGTGAATAATCAACTTCAAAAAATAAAAACATTAGTGAGGGAAAAAGAAAATTAATTTTAATAGAATACAGCATGCATAATCCCTAACTTTTTAGTTTTTTTAACATTTTCTTGGTAATGTAGCAAGTATGTTTAAGTCAGTCAATCGTCCCTTTTTTTACTGTTGAAAAGTTCTGATATGGATCCATCAGAATACGAAATTAAATACAAAAATGTATTGACTTTTTAAAACTGTTGTCTATCCAGCTTTATAAAATGAAATCTTTGCTTATGCACATCCAGAAAAAAATAAATATTAAAAAAACCCAAACCACTACAATTTGAGCTTAGTGGGTGAAAGTAACGAGAAGAAAATTGCCTTAGAGTATTTTCCTGGTTTTGAAGTCTGTTCGCATGGACTACTCAATAATAAAAAATGAAATAGTGCACACATGGATTTTTCTTCTGCGGACTAAATCTTCCATATTTCTTTTGCTAGTGTGTTTCTCATATTTATAATTAATTTCTGTTAATAAGCTTCCACCTCATGCTGTCTGATTTTTGCTGTTAAAAACTCATATTATGCTTTTTGTTGAACAAATTACATATCATTTATATTACAGCTGCATGAAGTTTTGCAGAAAGAATAAAAAAGCTCCATATGCAGAAATGATGTTTGGTACTTAGAAATTATAAATCAGAATTGGAAAATTCCTAAATTTGATAGTTAATGATTTTATGAACATTTATCAGATAGCAAATTTTTTTAACATTAAATAATCTTTCATCTATATCTTAAGTTTATGGACAGAACATTGTTCCAAATTTATTTCTATATCATTTCACTCTAGTAATACTATGAATTTGACTTCATATTTCCTAGCAGATGATTGACAGATGAATAGATTCTGACTAGATCTGGTACTTTTGTTTTTTCACTCTGTCGTGTAAAGCACCTTCAGCTTTCTTAATGCTTCCAGATTGATCGTACGGAGATGAGACTACCCTGAAAGATTATATCAGAACCTTTTGAACATGGGGAAGATCAAGATTCTGATTTTCTACTGTTTGATATGATGAAAAGCTTGTTTCTCTGGTAGCCCTGCTGTGTGATAACCTGGGCACTTTTCTGACACTGAAGCTCCATGGATACACATTAATCCGTAGGTCTTAATTTACAGGCATTTCCTTAGAAGTGTTGATGTTTATTTGTTACCAACACAGCATAGCTGCTTTAGTTATAAACAATTAATATTGTAAGTGCTCAAGTGCTGCACATATTCATTTCAGTCATTTCCCTCTCTTAGAACTCAAATTTTCCTTTAACAATGTTTTTCATACATAAGCCCTAAATAGACTAATATTTCATTACTGCACTGTATTTCAACACAAACTTCACTTTTTAAAATTAAATTTGGGCATATCTGGTGACCTGAAGTGTTGCCATGAAAATTAGATTCTGTGATTGCAAAAAAAATGAATTAATTATAATGAAATATTAACATATCTCAAAATCCAGTAAAAGCCTTATTGTTCCTTGCTTTCAGATCATATTTCAGCAGACTTTAAATGATGTTTCTGAGATTTCCGTAAAATCAATTCTGAAAAGGAAAATTGAAAAACAACCTACCCAATTTTATCTGTTTTTGTACAGAGGTAATGAGATTATCAGATGATCTGAATACTTAATTGTCACTAAGTTAAAAAAAGGTTTTAGTGTGGTGAAGATATTGATTCAGTCACTTTTCCAGTGCTTATCAATAACCCTGTCTCAGTGCATAATTGTTAAAATTCAATTCTGAACCAGGAACATTGGGCCAAATCTAGATCTCTTTTACTGTGCAAGTAATGAAGGGACTTCAGTAGGCTAGGTACAGTCAATAGAAATTGACCTTCTGATTTTTTTTTGCCTACCTATGTTTCTCTTGGACACAGTTATCCTCCATAGCCCACACACAAATATTGACTTCGTGCTTTCTCATCCTGTCTAGATATTTTAAGTATGATAATTACACATGTAACATTTAATCTAATTTTTTACTCTTGATATTTTGTCCTACTGCCTGGAATTATAAATAGATACTAAATCTTTCATTAAGTAGAATGATTTTCATCAGTAAAGAACCCTACTTATATAAAAGTGTACAATTTTGAGATTTCTTTTTGCATTACACTCAGCTGACTATTTGAAGAAATTAGATTAGCTAATGTGAGCTAAAAAAGGAATCAGTCTTGGTTATGTTAACGTATTGGACAGATGGGGGTTTTTTTGTATTTTTTTTTTTAAAACTGTGCCCAGAAGAATCCAAAGAAAGTTAGTTGAAATTTCTTAGAGACTGGGTGGTGATGGGAGGTGTTTTAATGACAGTCTTTGTCTTCAAAAATCTAGTACAGAAGGTATTCACATGGCAAACTTTTAGTATTCAGGTGTCAGTTCAAGACAATACTAAACTGGGACTTGAATACTAAGCGCGCGTGTGTGTAAAATTAAGTACTTACTTAAGTATGAGTCATACAATGAAAAGCCTTACCTGCCTACACCTATGCCTACGCCTACACCTATATGTAGACCTAGACCTATTTTACCTTAGAAAATGTATGACTGGTTCATTTTTCACTGTTCTATTTTAAAATTGTAATAAAGGGGAACTAGTTTAATGTTCCTTTAGTAACTGAAAGGTAGCATCAGTGTAGATATTAATTGATGCAAATTCCTTGGAACACTGCACTACTGATATTGCTTACTTTTCCTCAAAGCCAAAGGAGAAAAGCACAGATTGTTACTGACTTGGGGAAGAAGAAAACTGATCCATGCCAAGAACATTTTGCCATTGGTTCTTGTTAGATGTCTGTGTATTCTAGAGGATGAAGCAATCTCCTAGGTGTTAAGGCCACACCATATCCCAAAAGTGCTTGGAGACCATCATTGGTTTTAGTATTTTCTCATCATGAAACACCACCTCAGAAGTGAGCCACTGAAATTATTAGTGGCTTTGTCTACAGAGCAAACCTGAATGGATAGTTTAGAACAGATGGTTAAATTTGGACATAAATCCCATCCTGTGCTACTCAGGCATTTCAAAATGTTCTTCCTTGAGTTATGTGGTACTCTTACACTCAGGTGTCAAGGGGTGTAATTCTTTATACTGTCTGTTTCATTCCTTTCACAGTCATATAAGCTTGCTTTGTAGTCATAGGGAAGAAAGAGGATGATTCCTCCCAACTATTTTAGACGTTTATCTTCAGATGGGATGAAGCACCCATTGGAGGTGCTTATCTGTCTTTCTATAAAACAAAAAAGCTGAATGATATGTTTAATGAAGTTTACTAATTCTTCAACAGCTAAATATAGTTGTGATTAATTCCAATCAAGGTGAAATTGGCCTGGATACAGGTCAGTATCTAAAAATCTGTATGCAACCTTTTTGTTACCTGTAGATGGAAAGATTACTTGTGCTACCACGTGACAGGTGGGAGTCAAAATGGACTCACAGACTGTATTCTGAAAAAAAAAAAAAGTGAATGTTAAAAAAGTTAATACCTATCAATAAATGTTTTCTTTAGATTTTTGGTGATGATTAAAACTTCATCAGGTTAAAAGATGCAGATGGCATCTTTCTGTTAAGATCTGACTATAAAATCCTTGTTAAGAAGCAGAAACTTTTGCTTTCAAAAAGATGATATTTAGTTGCAAATTATATTGTATCACAGATGCTTATAACAATACTGTCTGATTCCTCTTGATTTCCAGTTTCTCAATTTGTCACAACAGTTTTATACCAGTCTTAAAAATTTACAGCCACCAGTTATTTCTTGATACGTGTCAAAAAAAAGCAAAAGCTGTAGTTTCATGACCCAGGCCTCTTCATTGCTGCATTTATATACCTTTCAGTATTTATTTTGCGTAGATTGTTTTTGGGATAACTTCTCCTGTAAATTGCATGTTTATTTTTTATCATGTACTTTTAACTTGAAATAAGTATGTTTATATCTTGACAGTTCTCTATGTAGCAGTGAGAATACTGAAATATGTAAATACACCTTTAAAATACGTAATTGAACCTAGTTATGTTGTTATATTAAATATATATTTATCATACTTAAAAGTGGCATTTTGGAAAAAACTCAAGTTCACTAACGCAGATAATTTTGCAAAGTGATCATTAATCACATTTGCTATAGACTCACATCTGAGAGCTTTGTCACAAAACTAAGCTGTGAGATAGTGAGCTGGAATCACACTGCCACCTTCACCAGGAGATTCAGACACAAAATCATGACATTTATAAATAAAGAATAAAGAATTATTTAATTTAAATAATTCCTGGATGTTGAGGGGGTGCTTACTAAGGAAATAAATGTGAAAGGCACATGGCAGAGACAGAAATGGAAGCTACACTCTGAAAGCACTGACTGTGTGAATTATATTGGTAGTCACATATTACAGACAGACTGAATTTTATTGAGATCCTATTGGGTTAGGAATAGTCTTCTTCAGCTGGAAACACCTGCTTTTCCCACTGAATCTCCAAAGAACCTAAGGCAAATGCTAACACGGTGACTTACTTTTTAGACAGATAAAGTTAGCTAAGTCCCACCAAAGATAAGTAAAAGACAAGGTTTTCTGGAGATGAAAGAAACCAATAAGTGTGTTCGTATTTCACTCAGTTATATAAATAATGACTTTCCCTTCCCCCTTCGGCCTCCTCTTCACTATTCTTGCTCAGTTTTTAAATTTCCTAGAATGTCTCAAACTAAATGTTGATTAATGGCTCTGAGAAGTGTGTGTTGTTTTTTTTCCCACATCTACCCTTGAAATGGAGCAGCAGAGATTTGCTCAACAAGTTTGTCTCTCATCTTTAACCAGACAAAAGAGTACGACAACTTAGAATAGAGTCATGAAAATCCCATGTCCACAGTCAAAGAAAAGCACCATGAGACAAGAATATAAAGGTGGTTAGATAAATCGGTTGATTCCTTAACATTTTTCATTCTCATTATCGTCTTTATAACAGGTCTTTTTAACAAGTCTTCCTTTTGAATATAGTACTCATGCTATTATAGTCACAAGGACAAGTAAAGGTTGTGGTTTTCTCTTTTGTTATTGCAATCATTTTTTGTCAGGAGAACAGATTACTTTGCTACCATTTGTCAATCTAACCATAATCTTAACTCTGGGATAAAATTCAGAGTTCTTAAAGTACAGAAAAAGACACAGAAGGATCTGAAGCTTTCTGATAATGGTATGTTTATCTCCTGAGAATCTAACTCTCTTTCTTCCCAGTTATCTCACTCCTGTTTGCAATGGGAGCAATTATGCAATTCTGACCACCATAGCCACATTCTGACAATGACCTGGAATTAAAAGAACTGATTTCTCTTTTAAAATGTAATGTTGATTATTATTCTTTTTGACATAATCACCAGAAACTGATGATATGTATGGCAGGTGAAGCTTTCTTCTCTTTCTCTCTTCCCCAACTCACTTGGCTAATTTACTCATTCTCTTTAATCTTATAATTTTACCGCTGCTTATATTTACCTCTGTCTTAAATTAATCAGGAGAGATCACTGCTAAGACAGCTTAGCATTCATTTCTTTCTCTCCTCTTACACTTTTAAAAAAATTTCTCTTGTGAAAGCACCAGTATGTAGACTGCATTTGATATGGATTGGAAAAGCATTAGAGATACATCTTGCCTTCTAACAGAGTACACACTATCAATTTTTTTTTCTGAAAAGATCCACAGTTCACTTGCCTATATAAAAAATTAGTAAAATATCCTACTTAGTAAGAGCTGGGGGTGGGGGTGGAAAAAAAGATTACGTGGGAGGGATTTAACTCCAGATTCAGAGATCAAGATTTGTCTGAGCTTCTGTGTACTAGGTCTGGCTGGGATGGAGTTAATTTTCTCCATAGCAGCCCGCATGGTGCTGTGTTTTACATTTGTGGCTAAAACTGTGTTGATAACACACTGATGTTTTAGCTATAACTGAACAGTGCCTGCACATCTCCAAGGCCGCCTCTCTTTCTCACTCTGCCCATCAGCATGTAGGCTGGAGGTGAGCAAGAGGTTGGGAGGGGACACAGCTGGGACAGCTGACCCCAACTGTGCAAAGGGGTATCCCATACTATATGACATGATACTCAGCAATTTGGGAGTAGTCTTTCCAAGGTAGTAGTTGCTCAGAGATCAGATGGGCATCAGTCTGTTGGTGGGAGGTGCTGAGTGATTGCCTTTGTATCACTTGTTTGTTTGTTTGTTTCTTTCTTTCTTTCTTTCTTTGTTTCACTTATTAAACAGTCTTTATCTCAACCCATGATTTTTTCTCAGATTTGCTCTTCTGATTCTCTTCCCCATTCCGCTGGGGACAGCGGGACTGAGAGCTGCTGACCCAGGTCACCCCACCCCATCCTGCTATAGTCAATGAAGATCAACAGTGTAGGGTGGAATTTAGTTACCTAAATGTACCATTTGAGATGCTCTAAGGTATCCTGCCTAGACTCTGCTGGCTCTCCAGAAGGATATGGACATGCCATACCTCTGCTGTCATATCTATCACACTCTGTTCTTACCTATTTCCCTTCTTTCTAGAGTTTTTTTTTAGGGGAGCCTAAGAAAATATTACCAAATGTGCACAGCAGAGTTTGGAGAGCTACTCCTCCATCCCTAAATATGTTAGCTGAATCTGGAGTCTTTGGAATCCATTGAGCCAATGAGCCTGGATTTTGTGGTCCAGTACCACATATTAAACATGAAAAAGAAGCTATGTTGACAGCTGAGCATGTTGAATTACACTGTGTGTCTATATTTAAGAAACAGAATAGATCCCCAGATATTCTTTGACTGTGATAGATGCATAGATATTTTGCGTATAGTCAACCTCCAGGCACTTAGATGTTGACAGCATGGAATGGAATCTAACCTTGTACATAGTCACTGTTCATCTGGGCCAAAGAATAGGCTTTGTATTACTTTTTATTATTTAACACTAGTTTTAAGGAGATAACAGCTAGAATTACCTTTAAGGTTTAAGATCTCCTTTGCTAAGGCCTCTACAAGGAGAAACTTGCAGCATTCTCTCTCTTCATTGCACGCTGATACATGACAATATTTACAGCATAATAAGTTGGAGAAAAAAATTATAACCATGCATATTTTATGTACATAATCTATGTCTGTTCTTTGGCTCACAGAGTGGTGTTAAATTAATACACTGGCTTTTACTACTAAGATTCAAAATGGCAGAATATCCAAAGCATCTGCCCTTTGTTTAACAGTGCATTGAAATCTGTTAGTTTAATGCAGCTGAACAAAACAAAACCTCTTAAGAAAGGCAGATGAGAAGCATTGACATTGGTAATAGGTGAAAGGGTTATAACAGGAAAGTAAAATTTGCTGGACTCCTTCATGACCTTCTCCTAGAGAAAGTCCACACTACATGGATAGCCAGGAGAATGTAATAACAAGAAATTTTATCAGAGAAGTTGAGGAAGTGGGCAGAGGAAATAAGCTCAGTTATTAAATGATCACAACAACACAGCTGAATAAAGAACTGGGTAGAACAGTGTCCATGGGAGAGTTAACTCATATCTTCAAGACAAACCAAGTAGGGCCGAGACAGTATGAATCTAAACCTTTTTGTCACCTAGCAGTCCAATCTGTACATGGGTAGTGTGATATCAACATCCCAAACCCCGCTTTAGCCCTTTGAGGTCTAAAAGCATCCAGACCTAATTAAGATGCGGGTATGTAATCTATTAAATAATACACCGGAGAAGACATAATGAAACATGAAATTAATTTATTGAAAAGGGCACATGATTTTGACCCAGATTACCCAGGAAGGAGGAAGAATAGGCTTTTAGTGGTGAGGTGAAGAAGAAGAAATGTTAAAGCTCAGCTGAAAACTGAAAAAGTATGATAGATTAGATAACAGAAACTGAAGTAAGCCATAGTCAGCCTCACCTAGGAATGTTGTGAATGTACAGGGAAACAATGAAATTACACAATGATTTTTTTTTAATGAAAAGCAGAAACTAAGAAATTAATAATTGCATATACACAAAAGTGGACTGGGCAAGCAAACTGCCACGTAGATTGGTCGTGGAAACAGAGGCAAGATCACGGGAGACAGCAATTATGTCTCTGTTATTACCCAACTGACAAAATAGATGGGCTCCCAGACACTCTTCCCTGTGGATTCATATGGAGTCTGTTCACAGATTGGACTTTGATGTGCGGGATTGTGGGTAAGATCCTGCCTTCTTGGTCTGCTTAGGCAGGAGAAATCAACAGGAATTAACTCTTGATCCGGATATCATAGAGAAAAATGTGATTTGCCTTCAAGATGAAGATACACGCAAAAACCAAAGTGTTAATAAAACAACTTCTGCTTCTTTGGAATGTTTTTTTTTGCTAGACTTACAAAAATCTAGCAGCTTTTTTTTCTGAAAAAAAAAAATAATCGAGCAGAATTCATTATCTTTTTCCTCCAAAATATAATTACTGACTTTCTGGAATATAGACTTCATCTGACAAAGTATGTATTATTAAAAATGCTTTAACTTGGTTAACATGTAGTACTTTGCAGTCTGTGATTCCATGTTGAGTATGCAAAACTTTTTGACCTTTGAAAATGTAGCTAATAATATATCACAAAACCTCTTGCAATAATTCAAACATTTTTGTGCCATTAGTTTCTTTGGTGTGTCCCTGTGCGCACAGATAAATGTTAAAGTGTCTTGTTATAAGGATAGCGCTCAGATTTCATTCTCTGAAGTGTGTGAACAGGTAGACCCTTCATTATAGTGCTGCTACTGACATTTCAGTTCAGAGCCAAGGCCACCAATATTTACAGCTACTGCTGTTCTGTTAAATATTTTTCAGCGAAAGAGACTGAGGATTGCTTCTTTCATATTTCTTGTACATGCTGAGCTATACCAAAGATGAAATGTCGGCTAAGTCAGTGCATACCTTTTTTCTGATAGTAAAGCTCTTAGCTTGCATACAGAAACTGTGGCCTTTCAAGAATATGCTATTGTAACGTGTACTGTGATCCTTTAATTGAAAAGCAGTGTAGGTAGATAATTGTGCAGATTAGAGACATATGAACGATGTGTGCCAATTACACATTAAAAAGAAATTGAGATTTCATATGACAAGGGAGAAAAAATCAGTCTGATATAATCATAGTAGAGACAAACTTTCCCCATAACTCCCACATGAAATTAGAACTTGTAACTTTTAAGTGATGCAGTGGGGGCTGGTTCATTGCTAATGCTTTTGAATAGGCCCTGCAGGGCTTGTTCACTTTTAGTTTCTTGGTAAGTACTTTGAGCATAAATGGAGCTTAAATGAACTGGCATGATAGACTCATTTCTGTAACACCTCTAAAATTTCCACTATAGGCATCCCCTGCTCTGTCTTATCCTCTTACTTGATAGTACTGTGCGTGACAGTATAAAATTCAGACAGGATTTATTTATTTATTTTAAAATCTGGGGGAAGAGGAGAAAGGGAGTTTCAGAAAACAAGTTATTTAAAAGTAGTAACCATAATCTGCTCAATGCAGCTTTCTAGTGAATAGCTCTGCTTTCAGCAGCATACAGCATTTCAACTAATCCCAAGTGCTATCATCAATACAGTCAGCCATAAATATCAAGTACCCATACAGTTAAGTGCATCTGTGGAATTGATGATTTGTGCCACTACTGATATTGAAGGGATTAGACATAAGTTATTATTTGTATTATTTTCATTTAAGAAATATATTTAACTTTTTTTTTTTTAAATAACTTTCCTTCTCTCCATTGCCCATTCAAAGAAAGAAGTATGGTTTTTTCTTCTCCGTCTTAGGGGAAGAAGACTGAGTTTTAGTGTCTGCTCTCTCAGGGAAGGATTTAGTAAGAAGGAAGCAGAGAGTCTCACTGGGGAGACTGGGGAAGAAGCTATGTGTGAGATGACAGGTTTTGGTGGAAATGAAACTCTGGAAAGATCAAAAGATTTGTAATGTTTCTTTTGGGCACAGTTTTAAGTGGTTGGTTATCTGGGTAGATGGGAAAAGATAGTTTTTTCTCCTAACCTTATGCTCCAATTTTTGGGAGAAAGTTGGAGAATTTTCAGGTGCCAAGAGCTATACATTTTTGAATTCTCTGAATTTTCCTTTATCATTAACCATAGTGAACCTCAGATATGGGCTTCAAGTAGTTTTGAGAAAGTTCCTGTCTTGTGCTTCAAACTTCTTTAGAGTGCCTACTGCATAGTACAATGTAGTATATTTTTCTTCAGATGATTCTATTTTGCTAAAGCAAAAAGGGGTCCATAAACAGCTGGAACATCCTTTAAAGTTAATGCTCATTCAGCACTACAGAATAATAAAACACTGTTAAAGTTATTAATATAGCAACTTCATAATTTGTAATAATATAATATACAGAGCATGATGTAAGTTGCTGATGTAAACAAAATCTCTGTAGCTGGTAACTAAGGCAATGGCTGAGTGATTACAAATAATGAGGAATATTTTGAAAAAAAGCCCTATCACTTTAATTAAATTAATTCATTTTATTATTAATTTAATGTTATTTTCCATGTTAAAAGACTTTTAGAAATAAATTAGAATATTTTTATGTGGATCCAAAACAGTTATAATCTTGTATTGCATTGCAATCAATGAAAACTAACTGAATGTGAATAATATTTGTATTACACTGTAAATCAAGTGACTACTGTTTATGCCTATCAACAAGTTCTCTACCCTTTCTTCAGAGAAAAAGAGAAAATTAAGCGTTCAGAAGTAAAATTCTGTCGGTTACGTAGGTTCAATTTCATCCCAGCTAACTTCAGTACTTAATTGAAGTAGAAAGATGGGAACCTATTGGCCTCCCAGTCAATGAAGAAATTATATACCTCTAGACTGTAAGGGGCCTGACACATTTGGAAGTGCTATTTCTAACCACTGAATATAACAAGAGTGTTCAGCAACTGCGTGTTTTAAACTCACAATCCATTTAAACTTGCATAAGCCGATAGTTGTATCAAAAGAAAATAGAATGTCTTTCCCTAGTCTTCCTGGTTTCTCACTCCTATCCCAGACTCCACCGCGTGTTGCACCCACATGGGCACACCAAAGAACATTCAGCAGCATGGGATCCGAGCCAGAGCTTGCCACTACAAGGTGAAGGGTGCTGTCACATTACATTTTCAGTTAATGCTCTGACTGTACTGGATTTCAGTACTCAGCATTAGAAATATCAAACTTTGTAGTATAGACTAAACCACAGCAGAATCTGTAGGAAAAAAATTAAAATAATTTAGATATGCTGTGTGTGTACGCACTGCATATTATTGGTAACTCACCTATAAAACGTCCTCACTGGATCACATCACGAAACAAATTTTACACAACCGCAATTTCTCAAGTAACAATAGGCTTTTTGACTTTTATCTGGACGTTCTGCTCTGTCTTTATAACACTACACAAGATCTTACCTCCATCTGTACAGTGGGCATTTACTCCCACATTTATTAATGCTAGTCACCCAGTTTTTTACATATAATGGAAAACACAGGAAAATATCTGGAAAGAGCAAACAAAATTTGCTAAACTACAATAAATACAATAAATACAATAAATACAAAATTTGCTAAACTTAGTAAATTTTAATGAAGACAAAACCTTATTTTCTGTCCCATGCTTTGCAAGATCCCTTATGAAGTACAGAGGGAATAACTGAAAAATAATGGTCAAAATAAAAAGATTGTCTTTTGTTTTCAATATTCAGCCTGTGTAAAAATTCAATAGTAAGTTAAGTGGTGTTCTTATTATTTATTTTAAGTACTTATATGTATTTCTTACAGTTTATTCAAATTAATTGTTCTGACTTTGTGCTTACACTATATAATATTTGTTGATACATAGACACACTGAGCTCCTTGTGGTATTTTACAGTTATAAGCGGATGAGCTATTAAATTAATAGATGGCAAAAAAGCACTAAACAGACATGCAATTTCTAGGTTAACTGCAACCTGAAAACTCAATGCAGGCTGAAAACATTATATTCTTGATGTATAAAGAAATATATGTTCTTATTTATATGCATGCATAATGCCCCGAAATTTTGTGCATGGCCTATATATACATCTGTGATTAAAGATTTTGATGGGTTTTCTACCGTTATTATTTCAGGCTCTGTCATGCACATGCAAGTGCACACACCCTCCCCTGTCTGAGACCAAAATTGATAGGACAAATCACATTTACTTTTTTACTTAAAAAAGTAAGTTGCAATATATATTCTCTTACGTAACAGCATTTTATTCTGTTTTAGCATAATTTACTTTCATTTTATGAACGTACAAACTACAATCATTACACCAACCTGTGATTAAACCATATTTTCCAGAGAACCATGATAGCTTCTTCACATAAATTGTTTATCACAGGTTTCCTTCAGAGGTAGTTGCTTAAAATTAATAGACACATTGAATTATTGCCTAGCAGGGAAAAAAATGGTCATATAGTGCACCACACTGTTTTGTACACAGGCATTCATTTAAATTCATTTTCTCGAAACAAGTCCCGTGGTCTAAGTAGCCAAACCCCTGACTATGGCATCAGTCCTGTAGCCATGTGTTGATTTGCCTAATTCGACTGTCCCTTTTAGTCCCCTTCCCTTTGATCGGGAGGATCAATGAGAAAACTACCTGGGCCCCAGAGTCCTTTACCACTGCTCCCAGGGCTCTGTAGTCCTCCTTGATATGCCTTGGACTGCTCTTAGCTGTATCACTGGTGCCCACGTGAAACAGCAGCAGTGGGTAATAGTCTGAGGGCTGTACTAGGCTCAGTAGTGTCTCCGTGACACCCCTGATGCGAGACCCCAGTAGGCAGCACACCTCTAGAAAGCGTATCAGGTGGGCAGATGGGTGCCTCTGTGCCTCTCAATAGAGAGTCACCTACCACTATCACCCATCGCTTTTTCTTCATAGCACTGGTCTTTATATGGGGAGCACACTGGGGTACCTTACTGGGCTCAGCATCTCTCCTGATGCGGCGGGTCTTTCCTCCTCAGACTGCAGAGGACTGAAGTGGTTCTGCAAGGGCACCTCAGGCTTCAGGGGAAGTCTCTTCTTCCTGCTAGTCCTTGCCTTTGCATCCTTCCATTCCTCTGCAGTTTTATCCCCCCTTCCTTCTGTGTGTGCCACTGTGGGGTTCTGCAGGGGCACCTCAGGCTTTGGAGGAAGTCTCTTCCTCCTGCTGGTTCTTGCCTTTATGACCCTCCATTCTTCTGCAGTTTTATCCCCCCTTCCTTCTGTGTGTGCCACTGGGTGGGGGGGTTAGCTGTTTGATCGTGGACTGCAGGGCCACTGCAGACTGCACTTGGACCCCATTATCCAACTCCTTCTCAGCCTCCTTAATGTTACACAGCCTCATCACTGCCTCCTACATCTCAACCACCTGGACACACCTAATGCAGGCAGGTCTGCTGCTGCCCATCCCTGCCCCAGGCAAAAAATCGAGGCACTCATTGCTGTGACAACGTATGGTGTAATAACACTAGTTTTAAATGAGCCACCTTTCATACTGATAGTCATGTGGCTGTAGTGCAACAAGATCATCTTCAGGATGAAAAATCTAAACAGAAGCTTAATTAATACCAAAGTGGAAAAAGGAAACTCACATAACGTTGTTTGGACTGTCACTCTTCTATCTGAATCATGGAATGGTTCAGTTTAGAAGGACCTCAGGAGCTCTCCAGTCCAACCTTCTGTTCAAAGCAGGGCCAGGGACGAGGTCAGACAAGGATGCTGAGGGCTTTGTCCTTGACATTCAGATGAAGGCAAAAAGTCTAAGTCTCTCTACAGTCACCAAAGAAAGGTAGGCCAATTAATTAATTGTCCAAGATTTCATGGGATAAACCTCAAACATTGGCTCACTACAAATTATCAGTTTAAAGTACTAGTGGAGGAGTTTTCGTGCTGTAAATTAATGTACTTCTTAAAAAACACTCATCTGTCAAGTTAAAAGCTGCTTTTACAGTTCTAGGGAATCTTAGAAAAAGTATTTAGTCTTTAGATTTTTTTTAAAATGTAAAAAAAAGTTGAATGCTTTAAAAAATAAATAAATGCTTTTTAAAAAATCTTGAAGAACCAGTTGAGAGCTTTCAAAAAAGGTTTTCTCTTTTGCTTTTCAAATAGTTTGAAAATTAGATAAATATTTTGCTGTTTTATTGAGCCACATCATATCTCAGTGTTCTGTTTTATTCTGTATCATTCTGTTTGATCTCATCAAACTACAGCAGTGTTCAAAGATGTAAAGATGAATAGCAGAATTACTGAGGTCTCTCAGGAAAAATCATGGAGTTGAAAAATTGACTTCCCAGTCGCATACCGTAACCAATCAAATTTTAATTAGAATTGTTTTAAATTAATTGACTTCCAGTAACATCTTCAAAATCTCATTTAAATTAAAAAAATCTCATCTATCTGTGTCATAGATCTGTGAATTAAAGATAGTCTTGTGTTGTAGTTACAACTAGTACTTTCAAAATACAGTGTAAGCTCTATTTTTACCATCTTCTTTTCTACTGCCACAGGTAGAAAGAAGTATTTCTGTGAAGATGCTCATTAGTCTGAATGCAGTGAAAAAGATCCTGTGGGAAATTGTTTTTGAACTGTAACACATCCATTGTCAGGAGTCACCCATTCACAATTTATCTTTGATAAATAAATATTTACTTCATAAAGATAAACTGGCCTGTCAAACTGCAATTCTTGGGGCTAGTCCTTCTGAAAGTTGGCTTATGCATATCCAAGTTCACTGGACACTGCTTGTTCTTTTTTTCCGTTACATTATTAAAAATAGCAATGCTTGACACTTGACATTTTTATGTTACCCTGACAATATAAAAGACCTGACACATATCTGTTGCTGGAATCTAGTCTCAGCTTTGGTCACAACATGAAGGGGGCAAAATTACTAGAAAAGCCATTTTTACAGTAATAAAGAGAAGAGAGGAAGTTCTTATTATTACCTTGAAGAGCCTGACTATTAAAATAACACCAGAACATTTTTTAGCTGACATAAAAATATCCATATTATGTTTAGAAAAAAAGAAACATGTATTTACATGTTTAGAGAGTATACTACACAAGGGAAAAATAACAAAACTATTCAAAGCAAGCATCCTGTTTACCCAGGTAAGGCTTACTCAGAATAAAATTTTCAATACATCAAGTTTTGTTTACACTAGACAGGACCGAATGTGGGTCAAGAAGTCAGAGGGCTTGCTCTGATGTTTTATTTTCTTTTGAAGACTAAAATAGGTCTCTCTAAAATGATGAGTGGGATTGAAAACAGGAGAAGGGCATAACTGTTCATTACTCTAATACATATAATGTACATTAATTGCTAACTACTAATGGTAATTAACATATTAACTCTTAACTGTTTGACTAAATGAATATAAAGCAAGACCACTACTGATTTGAACATATACTATACATAACATGTTCTGCCATACTGCAGACAGGCTTGTGAGAGCTAAATTGAAGCTGATATTTTTCTTCTTTTAGCAGAAGCATGTCTGAGATTAAATGTGTGGCTGACCTATAGCAAAAGGAAGCATTTCCCAGAGGAAAAACATGTTATGTTTGCCTTAAAGTTAATTCCTTTGCTCCTCTTTTTCAACTATCTTATGACAACTATTTTGTAGTTCATGCTTTCATCTGTGATGCAAACATGCTATAAACAATCAGCTTTAAAGACTCAAGTGATAAATACAAATCTTGCTAACATAGCTACCCAAGTAATAAAATTATTTCAGCTAATGAAGTAGTTAATTTGTAAAAGATCACTTTCCTTAACTTCTTAGCAAGCTCCAAAGAGGTCTCAGCTTAGATTTTACCATTTGCACAAATAATGCGTAGTCCTAGGCTGTCAAAGCCTTGGTGGCCCAAACTGGTACCAATGACAGAAGAGACGATGGGCTAGCTATAATTGCTGAAAGAAAAAAAAAAAAGATTAGTGTCTAATGTTTTTATTTAGATTTTTTTTTTCTTCTCTCATGATTTTCTGTCAGTTTCATGCTGGAACAGAAAAGTTCTCAGTATAGCTCTGGGGTAGCTGTGCTACAATGATTTCAGGGCTTTGTCAGCTCATTTCATTTCTAGAGAAGACTGAACTATTATCAGAGAGAAAACAGTGTGCCATGTGTGTTAAACACCCAAAGAAAGCAACTAGCATTACTAACTAGAGTAATGCCATCTGCCATGGATATCTATGAACCATATTAGTTCTTGAATTACTACCTATAAGTGCCTATTAGTTCTTTTACTTCACTGTTTCTCATCTGCTATGTTTCTTTCATAGCAAGAGTGCATATTTCTAGCTTTTCAGTGTTTCAGCCTTTGTCATCATGAATGTGAAGTACAAATGGTATAGGCACCAAACCCAACCTTTGCCTCATTCATATGTCCTCATTCCACACATTAAGGATATCAACACTATTGTCAAAGGATTATTCCTTCAGAAAGAAAATGTGAAACAAAGTCGTAACAGTTAGTTAGAAAATTGATAAAGTTGATAACAATGTAAGAAACAAGACAAATAGAAATTCAGGAATCTCCAGGTAACTTCATGAGTTGATGGACAGAAAACTGACCTTTAACAAAGTCATGCTTCAGCTCAGGCTCAAGGATATTAAAACCTAAGAAAATTTTAACAAAAGTCTGCTTCCCGTACTCATGGCTGGTTTAATACAGGAAATGTTTTTCAAGAATTCAATACACAGCTTTTTCATTCAGTCTAAATCAATGAAAAGAGAGCACCTTAAGATACTTATCTTAAGACCTTAATAACAAAGAATGTGGACTTTTCTAAATAAGGCTGTCTAATGATTTACAACTCACAGAGCTAAAAAAGCATCAATACAAAAGTCAAGAATAATCTCAGCAAAGAGATTCTGCTTACTGTCTAGCCCCTAACTGATAACTGTGACTGAGGTAGATAAAGGGATTTGGAAGAACATAAAAACTTGCATTCATTAAACTTTCTGCATATATGCTTTTATATACAGAAATATTATCCTTTGGTGTTGTCAAGACTGGAATTTTGCTGTGATTCACTAAGTCACTAGAAAGATCTGACTTTCGTTCAGATGTTACAAGACTTAGTACTTTACTACAACTAAAAAGGTCTGGCCTCTGAAGACTTGGAATATTGAGATAAATTACTTAGGACTTATCTAATGGTTCCATGCTTAAGTTGGTACCATAATTTACTCTTTGGAAACATCATGGATAAACCAGGAGCTCAAGTATCTAATGTTGGAAGAGATCTTTTACTTTTCTGTTGTTTGTGCCATGTGACTCACCTGTGTGTGCCATGTGACTCACACCCCAGCTTTGTGTTTCTTTCTTTGGTGTTTCAGACTGCTTTTATACCTTATGTTTGCTGGGGCTTGAAGTGATGTGTTTGTGAACAGAGAAATTCCTGTTTCAGGAAATCATATTGCAATGTAACACTGATCTTTCTTACATGGAAAAAAAGACAAAATATGAGTTCAAAGTCTGAGAATCATTCCTGTCCAAACATGTAGAGCAGACATGAAGGATTATCTTCAACTGGCCAAATATATGTGTCTACAAAGTAGTCTTTTACCCATAAGCCAATCATCTGCACACTCTTTACAGGCAATTAAAAGAAACAGGTTCTATGGGGCATGATTCATCTTCTTCTAAATCAGACTTAAAACTCTGATGGTAGATGTATGAGAGGTACCTTAATCAAGCTTATTACAGGAAATTGCCTAGTACACTTTAATACTATAAGATAACTACAATTAAATTACTGTAATTGCTGGAGAATATGTCAAGCTTCTTGCCAAGAGCTATTAGATTTCAAATGATATTAAATTTAGCAGCAGTCCAGTTTTTTTAAGGGTTGAAAGAGCCATTCTGCCTGCTCAGTGTCTTTCCTAAGTTTTTTCTGAGACAGTTTTAGAGCTTAATCTATGTTATCCTGTATTCAAGGGCTGATTCTGCATCCCTAGCAATCATCAATTAGTTTTGTGGTGTGCAATAGCACCTGTTTAGCTAGATGGAATAAGAAACACATTTCATTCCCCAGAAAAATTAGAATCTAAAATTGTTCAAAGTCAAGTCATCGAATCATAGAATATCTGAGGATGGAAGGGACCCATGAGGATCATCTAGTCCAACTCCCTGCTCCTCGCAGGACTACCTAAAACTAAAACATATGAACTAAAACATATGATTAAGAGCATCATCCAGACACTCCTTGAACTCTGACAGGCTTGGTGCCATGACCACTTCCCTTGGGAGCCTGTTCCAGTGACCGATCATCCTCACAATAAAGAACTTTTTCCTAACATCCAATCTGAACTTCCTCTGATGCAGCTTCATTCCATTTCCTCATGTCCTATCACTGGTCACCAGAGAGAAGAGATCAGCACCTCTCTCTCTGCTGCCCCCTCTTGAGGAAGTTGTAGACTGCGATGAGGTCGTACCTCAGTCTTCCCTTCTCCAAGCTAAACAAACCAAGTGACCTCAGCTACTCCTCATAAGTCTTGCCCTAGAGGCCTTTCACCATCTTGGTCACCCTCTGGACACACTCTGATAGTTTGATATCCTTCTTGTATTGAGGCATCCAAAACTGCAAGCAGTATTTAAGGTGGGACTGCACCAGTGCAGTGCAAAGTGAAACAACCACCTTCCTTGACCAGCTAGCTATGCTGGGCTTGATGCACCCCAGGACACAGTTGGCCCTTTTGGCTGCCAGGGCACACTGTTGATTCATATTCAACTTGCCATCAACCCAAACCCCCGAATCTCTTTCCACAGGGCTCTTCTCCAGCCTCATTCCCAATTTGTATGTATAACCAACCTGCTCTAGGTGAACCTGCTTTAACAGGGGGTTGGACTAGATGATATCCAGAGGTCCCTTCCAACCCTAGACATTCTGTGATTCTGTGATTACCCTGTCCCAGGTGGAGAATCCAGCACTTGCTTTTGTTAAATTTCATATGGTTGGTGATTGCCCAGCTCTCTAGTCTATCCAGATCTCTCTGTAAGACCTCTCTGCCCTTGAGGGACACTACAGTTCTTCCTAATTTAGCATCATCAGCAAACTTACTTATTGTACATTCAGTTCCTGAGTCCAGATTATTTATAAAAATATTAAAGAACACTGGCCCTAATATTGAGCCCTGTGGAACCCCACTGGTGACTGACCAGCAAACTGATCACAGAATCACAGAATCATCTTGGTTGGAAAGGACCTTTAAGATCATTGAGTCCAACCATTAACCTAACACTACCAAGTCAACCACTAAACAATATCCCTAAACAATATCCCTAAGCACTACATCTACTCGTCTTTTAAATACCTCCAGGGATGGCGACTCCACCACTTCCATGAGCAGCCTGTTCCAATGCTTGATAACCCTTTCCGTGAAGAAATTTTTCCTAATATCCAGTCTAAACCTCCCCTGGTGCAACTTGAGGTCGTTTCCTCTTGTTCTATAGCTTGTTACCTGGGAGAAGAGACTAACACCTGCCTCGCTACAACCTCCTTTCAGATACTTGTAGACAGCGATAAGGTTTCCCTTGAGCCTCCTTTTCTCCAGGCTAATCAACTCCAGTTCCCTCAGACGCTCCTCAGAAGACTTGTGCTATAGACCTTTCACCAGCTTCGTTGCCGTTCTTTGGACTCTCTCCAGCACCTCAATGTCTGTCTTGTAGTGAGGAGCCCAAAACCGAACACAGTATTTGAGGTGCGGCCTCACCAGTGCTGAGTACAGAGGGACAATCACTTCCCTTGTCCTGCAGGCCACACTATTTCTGATACAAGCCAGGATGCTGTTGGCCTTCTTGGCCACCTGGGCACACTACTGGCTCATGTTCAGCCGGCCATCGATCAACACCCCCAGGTCCCTTTCTGCCAGGCAGCTTTCCAACCACTCTTCCACAAACCTGTAGCATTACATGGGGTTGTTGTGCCCCAAGTGCAGGACCTGACACTTAGCCTTGTTGAACCTCATACAGTTGTCCTTGGCCCATTGATCCAACCTGTCGAGATCCCTCTGCAGAGCCTTCCTACCCTCCAGGAGATCAACATTCCTGCCCAACTTGGTGTCATCTGCGAACTTACTGAAGGTGCACTCAATCTCCTTGTTCAGATCACTGATAAAGACGTTAAAGAGAACTGGCCCTAACACCAAGCCCTGGGCAACACTGCTTGTGACCAGCCACCAATTGGATTTAATTCCATTCACCACAGCTCTTTGGGCCCGGCCATCCAGCCAATTTTTTACCCACTGAACTGTATGCTCATCCAAGCCATGAGCAGCCAGTTTCTCCAGCAGAATACTGTGGGAGATCGTGTCAAAGGCTTTACTAAAGTCCAGGTACACAGCATCCACAGCCTTTCCCTCATACAGTAAGCAGATCACCTTGTCATAGAAGGAGATCAGGTTACTCAAGCAGGACCTGCCTTTCGTAAACCGATGTTGACTGGGCCTGATCGCCTGGTTGTCCTGTATGTGCCCCATGATAGCACTCAAGATGATCTGCTCCATAATTTTCCCTGGCACTGAGGTCAGACTGACAGACCTGTAGTTCCCTGGATCCTCCTTCCTGTCCTTCTTGTAGATGGGAGTCACATTCGCTAATTTCCATTCCCATGGGACCTCCCCTGTTAGCCAGGACTGCTGATAAATGATGGAGGCACTGAATGCATTTTAGATGCAAGCCAACTGATCTCTTGTGAAGCTTGCAGATCTTCACCTTTACTGCACACATCAGTTGTTTAGCTGCTGCTTCTCTTCAAAAGCATTGCCTATTAGATATCTCACTCCATGAATATCATGCTACAAACTATAAAACATTACATAAAGTTTCTAAATAGAGGAGAGGATAATTCTGTCCTTCTTTTGTTCTCAGATTTCTTTTTTCTCATACCAGTATGTCAGTCTGATGTAACCCTACTGTAAGTGTTTTCTCTTTCTTGACCCTTCCTAGTTACTTGTATCTGTCTGAATCCTGCACGTGTCTGTGTGCTCCTTATTCTTGCTGGCATCACAGGACTACACTGTTATCATAAGTGGTTATAAAAAAATTAAAACACTGAGGAAGACGCCGAATCTGTATCTTGGAAAATATATAATTTTAAGGTTTTTTGGTCTGCTTTTAGAATACCTAAAATAGAAAACTTTAAGACCATTGCTGTTGTATTTTCTTTGGGGAAAAAAATGTTGTTTTTTTTTCTCCCCCTATCCTTCAAAGATAATTTTTAGCTCCTATTTATTCAAGTAGTGCCCAATCCTGTCCTCCTTGTAGAGTAAAATGTCTACTGACTGCACAAGACTTTAGTCTGAGAGAGGACTGTAGTTCTAGTACTCACAGGATTTACAAGCTGTTTGACAGTGTCTTATAATATAATTAAATTACAATGTTGGCTTTTTTATAAACACAATCAATCTCTTTCAAAATGTAATGGGCTTGGTGGGGGTAGGGGTTGCAAAGTGAATATGCTTTCACTTCTTGATTAATTGGTGTCATTACTGGTTAACTGCCCTGATTAAATATCTATTTAAATACTTCATTTTAGAGCTGGAATATCTTTTATTTTTGTATACCAGTCTAATACCAGTTTGGCTTGCTCACTTCACAATATCATAGCTTATATTTACACGTTACTTTAAATTGACAGTCTTTAGCATAAAAGCAATTTTTGGAAGCTACATTAAGAATGAATCTATATCTTAAAACAAGTCTGTGTCTCCGTGCATCATTATAACGAGAGTACTGATTCATCTCATCTCACTTGAGACACTATATGGAAGCAGCCCGTGCATATCTGTACATTCCTTGTACCTCTGACCCCTTTGGAAGGGTGTTCATTTTAATAAAGAGTGCCCCTCTCTCTCTCTAAAGAGAGTTCGAATAACTTATCTCCTCAGTCACCTAAATCATGTGTCTAAAACTGGGAAGAATGAATCTGGATCTAGTGCCTAATGAAATTTAATACTTATTCCATGGGATTCAGCACCAGACTGGGATATGTAAATGTTTTGACAGCATTTCAGAGTAGTCATGATTCCTCCAAAGGTGCCTGTTGTATCAAAGGGTATTGATTCATGGCCACTGTATAGAGTTTGATCTTAGCTCTGTGCTGAATTTTTAGCAATTTATTCTTGGCTGTGGCCAAATGCTGTGAGATTTTTTGATTCCTTTCACTCCAAAAATGGCAAAGTTATAACATGATTTTAGGGACCAGTATTGAATCTCCTTTGAAAGTGATCACTGGTGCAAAGCAGCCTCTTCTACAAGGCTTTAAATACCTGAGAAGCACTTCTAAGTCAAAAGGCACAGATTAAAGACTTCAAAAATAATGGATGCAGGAAATGACTAAGGAAAAAAAAATCCTCCTCTATTATATTACAAACTGTTTGGAAAATAGACAAGCACTGAAAAGAAGGCCTCAGGTTTTGGAAAGACGAGGAATACAGAAGGGATTTTGATGGACCAGGTGAAAGGAATTAGAACATATGAGTTTGTACACAATGAACCAAAAAAACAAGAGAATGAGACAGACTGAAAATCTGAGGAGGCTTCTATCCCTTTCACAAAATACATGACCGTTAATGGACTTTCTGGATCTTTTGCAAGCTTAAATTCCAAGTTACATTAAAGAATATTCTAATTTACATTGACTTCTAACTGATCATTACAGAAAATGCTTATGATCACTCCAACCAGAGACAGAGTAAAAACATAAAAAATCACCCTCGATCATGTGAATATTAAAGCAGCTATTTATGTCAGCTAAAATCAAGTAATTTGTTTATTCAGCTTTGAACATGAGATGACAGGAAGAATGTGAAAGTTTGCATTTTTCTCCAAAATGCCCTTAGATTATGTTAATAGCAGCTAAGGACTTTGGGCTTGTCTAGTTTGGAGAAAAGGAGGCTGAGGGGCGACCTCATTGCTCTCTACAACTTCCTGAGGAGGGGAAGTGAAGAGGGAAGTGCTAATCTCTTCTCTTTGGTATCCAATGACAGGAACATGGGAATGGTTCAAAGCTGTGCCAGGGCAGGTTTAGACTGGACATTAGGAAGCATTTCTTTACCAAGAGGATGGTCAAACACTGGAACAGGCTTCCTAGAGAGGTGGTCGATGCCCCAAGCCTGTCAGTGTTTAAGAGGCATTTGGACAATGCCCTTAATAACATGCTTTAACTTGGTCAGCCCTGAATTGATCAGGCACTTGGACTAGATGATTCTTGTAGGCCCCTTCCAACTGAAACAGTCTGGTCTGGCCTGGTCTGGTCTGGCCTATTGTACTCTATTTGCCATATCTCTTCATAATGAAAAAAAAAAGCTAGAATACACTACATACATTTTACTGTAGCAAGACACACGTTATCAATCCCTATCATCTGATTATCTTTTCACATTAAAACTTGCTTGTAAATGCAGTAAAACTGAAAGAGGTTAACATGATATATATCCCTAGATGAAACAACACGTATTTCAGGCAGGATATGCATTTTCTAATCAACATCCTGACAGTGAGCTACCAAATAATCCAACCACTGAACAGCAAGTACTATCTAAGCAACATGAAATATTTTTGCAGTTAGTTCCTTGCTACATACTTTCTGTGGTGAAGCTTAATGTGAAGGACACTGCAAACACACCGAACCAAAAATGGCAATGCTGTTCTGAAATGCACTAAAGGATAGTTATATGTATAAATTGTTGTGATTAATTTAGTTTCTGAAATCGATACTGTTGCTCCCTTCTGAAACACTTGAGGTCAAGTGAATTGTATTTATTAAAGTAAATTGAAGACAATTTTCTTTTTCTATCAGGGAAAAACTTCCATTAGCTAATGTAAAGTAGAGGGGAGAAATAGTTTTCCTTGATGGGGAAATATCTTGGTAGCCCATTTGGGTCTTGCAGAACTTCAGCTGTTACAAGCTTCCTCATCTGTATATTTCCTTGGCTTATTATTTACATTACTATACAGTCTGGTAAAGTGTTATTAGTTTTCCAAATAAAATGTTCTGTAAATGTCTAAAAGGTTGGAGAGTTGTTTGCCTGTCATTTAGGTACTGTCTATACTTAGCTATTTGTCGTGGTTTAACTCCAGTTGGCAACTAAGCCCCACATAGCCTCTCACTCACTCCCCCCCGCCACAGTGGGATGGGGGAGAGAATCAGAGGAGTAAAAGTGAGAAAACTCGTGGGTTGAGATAAAGACAGTTTAATAGATAAAGTAAAAGCCGTTTGCTCAAGCAAAGCAAAACAAGGAGTTCATTTACTACATCCCGTCGGCAGGCAGGTGTTCGGCCATCTCCAGGAAAGCAGGGATCCATCATGTGTAACAGTTACTTGGGAAGACAAACATCATCACTCCAAACATCCCCCGCTTCCTTCTTCTTCCCCCAGCTCTATATGCTGACCATGACATCATATGGTGTGGAATATCCCTTTGGTCAGTTGGGGTCAGCTGTCCCAGCTGTGTCCCCTCCCAACTCTTTGTGCACCCGCAGCCTACTCACTGGTGAGGTGGTGTGAGCAGCAGAAAAGGCCTTGACACTGTGCAAGCGCTGCTCAGCAATAACTAAAACATCTCTGCATTATTAGCACTATTGTTTCCAGCAGAAATCCAAAACATAGTGCCATACTAGCTACTGTGAAGAAAATTAACTATATCCCAGCCCAAACCAGCACACTGTTCTTCATTAATGTTTTTTTGACAACTTACTACTTTTAAAAACCCGTATCTATTCTGGCAACATGCTGTGGCCCAAGAGTGCACTGAACAGGAGCATACAGGAGTTCTCTTTAAGTTAGGCATGTATTAGGGCAGTTTTTGTTGGCTCTTCTTAGCTTTATCCAAACTGTATTTTACCCATCTTTTAGAATGTGTCTCTCCTGATACAAGAAAGTATCAAAACGTATATTTCATTGTTCTTTTTCCTCAATTCCCAAGGAACTGATAAAATGGTGTGTCATGATCCTTGAGGAACTGGTTCTAGGAGCTCTGTAGTTATTTTATTTTTCTATAACCATGAAATTTTTTTCAGCATGAACATGCTCTGTTTCACACTTATTTCAAAAAGACTATCTCATCTCTCAAGAAAGAATGAATGTACTTAGACACAAATGAAAGAAATGAAATATTTTACATTTTTGAAGTATACAACATACTTTAAATCTTAAATACATGTTATTTTTTATTAATCTTATCTTCCAAGACCCTGTTTCATTCTCAGTATCTCTCATATATCATATACTGTATAATTTGTCTATTTTTGTATTAATTCATACCTCAAGATTACTGTCTCCAATAGGGCCAAATGCAATCCTTATTTAATCGCTATATAGATTAGAATTCCATTGGCTTTGATGAGAATTTCTCTTTGACTGTTATTAAATTACTTGGTCCTAGTGGAATGCTTCCTGTACTGGAAAACAAAATAAAAAAAGCAAAACAAAGAAAAAACCCCCAAAACCACATAATCTTGGAGTCGGGGGTCTTCATTTATACTCTTCTAATGTTGCTTTGGCTGTTGTTTCTAGAAGAGTTCAGTATTATTTGCTTGTACTTCTGATCTTAACCTTATACTTGTCTTTAAAAACCGTGTGTATAACTTTAAGCTAAGATGGCTTGACCCTCTTTCAAAGAACCAGTCCTTGAAAATACCTTATCCAGGAGCGCAGACAAAATCAGAACTTGAGAGTTACTGGATTACATCAGGCTAAAGTGTACTAAGATAGGAATTCATATGAAGAATCCATGATGTGGAGAGGAGAAATAAGAATGCTAGGTGGGAAAGAGAGCTCCTGAATAAATCAATTCCAAATAAATAAATCTCAGATAAATAAGTCCCTCTAATAATCAGACATAAAATAACCAACCCTGCTGTTGAATTACTTTTTGTTATTGATAACTTCCGAGTCGAATGCATGAGGAGTTTATGTTTTAAAATTAATATTGAAAGATCTTAATATATTTGGTTTTTTTTTCTGAAGAAACATAAAACAATAGAAAGCAATTGCAGAATCTGAGCTTGGATTTTTTTTGTGTTATTTTTTGCTTCACTCCACAGAGCCTGGTCATAGCAGTGGAGAAGAGAAAGTACTAAAATCAAAATTAAGATTACCTGCTCTATATGTCTGAGGAGCTGGAGATCAGCCCTGCTACTCAGAATCCCACTACCCTCCCAGGTCTCTGCTGCCAGAGCACATCTGCCTACCACCACAAAAAGTAACAGCTGATTTTTAGCTATTGCTAACATGATCTTCTGCTTCAGTGCTGAGGGAGAAGTTGGGCAATTAGGGTGACAAATACTACTGCAAGAGATAACCCTACAAGCAGAAGGCCTCATTTTTCAGGTCTTTTTTTTTTAAGTTTCTCTAATTTAGTAGAACTTCTTTCTTTTCCATTATTTGTCCATAAAGTACACTGGTGATAACTGCCTCTTTCCCGTCCAAGTAGCTCACATAGGTGTAGCATGGAAGGAGGCAGAAGGGAAAGGAAACAAGGAAACTGCTTATTAAGGAGTATATGGGATGAAGCAGTCCTCCAATACCAAGACAGGGAGTCATTCCAATACCTACATTGAACAGGTGAAAGGGATTTTTGAGGACAGATAAGCCAGAGGAGATGAGCATTCCCAACGTTCTAGAGTGCCCTAGAAGCACATATATGGCGGGATCTACACTTTCCCATCGTAATGCCGTACTTCTACTCTCACAATATCCCAAAATCTGCTGACACCTTACAGCTTCTTTCTCTCACCAAGAGTCCCCATACCTTTTACTAGCTCTCCAAAACTTACACTGGTCTCACCACATCCCTATCTTATCCCTTCACAGAAGTCATATTATCCCTTCCAGTTCTCCTACTCAGTGCCAGCCTACTTATTTTACTCATGATGTTCTTGACCTCCTTTACTGACTTCATCTAGCTAGTACCCCATTGATTGTTCCTACATCCATCCCTATTATCAACATCTGATCCCCCAGTTTAAAAGACCTGATTTCACTAAGGTGACTGAGGAGCTTGTTGAACATGAGCCAGCAATATGCCCTTACTACAAAGAAGGCTAATGATATTCTGGGCTGCCAAGACCTCAAGGCAGTGACTGGGGGAGCAAAGCCCCTCCCACTGTAAGAGAAGATCAAGTTCAAGACCAACTGAGGAACCTGAACATACATTAAATCTATAGGACCTGGCAAGATTTTACATTTGGACTCAATGATCTTAAGGGTCTTTTCCAGCCTAAATGATTCTATGATTCTGTAAGATGCATCCCAGAGTCCTGAGAGAATTGGCTGATGTAGTTGTCAAGCCACTCTCCATGATATTTGAAAAGTCATGGCAGTCAGGTGAAGTTCCTGGTGACTGGAAAAGGGAAACATTGCACCCAATTTTAAAAAGGTAGAAAGGAGGACCCTAGGAACTACTGACCTCTCAGCCTCACCTCGGTGCCTGGGAATATCATGGAACAGATCCTCCTAGAAGCTATGCTAAAACACATGGAGGACAGGGAGGTGATTCAAGACAGCCAGAATGGCTTCATAGAATCATAGAATGGTTTGGGTTCGAAGGGACCTTTAAAGGTCATCTAGTCCAACCCCTGCAATTAGCAGTGACATCTTTGACTAGATCAGGTTGCTCAGAGCTCCATCCAACCTGACCTTGAATGTTTCCAGGGATGAGGCATCTACCACCTCTCTGGGTAGCCTGTTCCAGTGTACCAAGTGCTCACCAAGGGCAAGTCTTGCCTGACAAACCTAGTGGCCTTTTATGGTGGAGTAACTACATCCGTGGACAAGAGAAAACCTACTGATGTCATCTATCTGGACTTCTGTAAGACTCGATTTTTGACAAGGTCCCCCACTACATCCTTCTCTCTATATTGGAGAGATATGGATTTGATGGATGGATTATTTGGTGGATAAGGAATTGGCTGGGTGGTTGCATCCAGAGAGTAGTGGTTAACATCTCAATGTCTGCATGGAGATCAGTGATGGGTTGTGTCCCTCAGGGGTCCGCACTGGGACCAGTACTGTTTAATATCTTCATCAGTGACACAGACAGTGGGATCAAGTACATCCTCAGCAAATTTGCAAATGACACCAAGCTGAGAGGTGTGGTTGACATGCTTGAGGGACGGGAAGTCATTCAGAGGAACCTGGACAAGCTCAAGAAATGGGCCCATGTGAACCTCATGAGATTCAACAAGGCCACATGCAAGGTCTTGCTCCCAGGTTGGGGCAATCCCCAGGATCAATACAAGCTGGGTGATGAAGGGAGTGAGAGCAGCCCTGTGAAGAAGGACTTGGGGGTACTGGTGGATGAAAAACTGGACATGAGCTGGCAATGTGCACTCATAGCCCAGAGGAAAAACCGTATCCTGGGCTGCATCAAAAGCAGCGTGGCCAGCAGGCTGAGGGAGGTGATTCTGCCCCTCTACTCTGCTCTGGTGAGACCCCACCTGGAGTACTGGATCCAGCTCTGGAATTCTCAGTACAGGAGAGACTTGGACCATTTAGAATGGGTCCAGAGGTGGGCCACAAAAGTGATCAGAAGCCTGTAATGCCTCTCCTATGAGGAAAGGCTGAGAGAGTTGGGGTTGTTTAGCCTAGAGAAGTCTCTGGGGAGACCTTATTGTGGTCTTTCAATACTATAAGGGGTCTAATAAGAAAGATGGGGACAAACTTTTTAATAAGGCCTGCAGTGATAGGACAAGGGGTAATGGTTTTAAACTAAAAGAAGATAGAGTCACTGGAACAGGTTGCTCAGAGAGGTGGTAGATGCCCCATCCCTGGTAACATTCAAGGTCAGGTTGGACAGGGCTCTGAGCAACCTGATCCAGTTGAAGATGTTCCTGCTCAGTGCAGGAGGGTTGAACTAGATGACCTTTAAAGGTCCCTTCCAACCCAAACCATTCTGTGATTCTATGGTTCTAAGAAAGCAACTGCAGACAATTCACAAACAAAAAAATTATGAAGTTCCAGAATTCCATGATATGATCATACTCCAATAGAAAAAAACAACCAAACCCTACCCCAAAAAAACCCAGTCCTTTTATGTAAAGCATTACATACACTTTTCCTAGTGGGCTCACATTACAGCTACATTCTGAATGCTGGTAAGTATAATTTAATTTCAGCACATACTTGTTCATGCATTATTTCTGAAAGCTCTTTTGCCTTTTCTCTGTAGTTGGCCTTCATTTCTTCTTGATATTCCAGCTGATCTTCCTTTATAAGTCATTCACTTACACTCAGAGCACACCCACAACCTTCAACAAATTGTCTGATCTAGATAAAATAATAAAAAATTATCTCAATAAGGAGTACAAAATCCAAAAGATTAAATCAAAATGCCAGCTTAGAGCATGTTTTTAATGCAGTCAGAACACTATAAAAGTTAAAAGTATTTTAAAAAATTCTTCTGATTCTATGTTTCTACTAAAAAAAAATCATCTGAGCATGGTCCTGGGCCCTGCTTGAGCGGAGGGGTTGGGCCAGGTGACCTCCACAGGTCCCTTCCAACCTCAACCATTCTGTGACTCTTTGATTCTGTGATTCTATGAGCTTCATTTCTGTCAGTCCAGGTGTACAGTTCACTTTTGTCTATTCAGGGAAAGAAAATAAATATCAGACCTTGTAACTCAGATTTGGCACTGACACTGAGGATTTGTCATGGGTACTCCACACACTTTAACCTGCTGATAATAATATTTCATTTTCTGCTCCCATCTTGTTCTTTCTGCAACAAATTGTCATGACGATGACTGGACAAGATTATTGTATTAAGGAAAACAATGATGCAAGTCTACATGAAGGCACCTTATTGGATATGCATGACCAATGCAGTCATTTAGGGCTAGCTTCTTCTCCAGATTATAAATACCTATGTAACTCAGCCTAAAGTATGAGTAGAAGTAGAAGTTATTTGGTTTATCCTAACTTAGATACCTAGATTTTGTCAGCTCAACACCATTGAGGCTGCATTGAACTTCCTGGGTAAAACTCCATTTACTGTAATGGAAGATTAGACATCTAGTTCACATGAAACCCCTGTACATAAATACTTAAACAGGGGTGTTGAAAATATGGGATGGAATTGCCCCTGTAGGCTGGATAGGCAATAGGAAGATATAAAAAAATCGGTTTTAATCCTAAACAAAGTATCTGGAATGTGTCAGGAAAATGCAGCTCAAAAATGCATTCTGCATTCTCTGTAGGGAACTAGCCCAGGTACAAACATCCTCTCTGAAAATCTACAAAGCTGAATGGCTGTTGTTTGATACTTAGACAAAAAGTCATGTAACTGGTGATCTTCAAGAGAGCACATACTGTACAAAATATCCATGCTAATGCTTGAAGCACAATATTATTACTGGACAAAGGAAAAACAAACGAGCAAACAAAACACCTGCAGTGCGTGATAACCATTCAGTTTCTGAAACAAAATCACCTCAGGATAAATATTTAAAACAAATAATTTTTCAAGCGGTTGTTCAGAGGATACAATGTGTCAAACATTGTTAAGAATTAAAGGAAGTAAAATCTGAAAGTAATTTACGTGTGTTATTGCTGTTACATGCTAACAACAGGGACATTATCTTTTCTTTCAGAGTAATTTTTGATGCTATTTCTGCTATTTGCTTTTGAAATGTCTCATCTAAAGTGAGTACCCATCACTATAAGGCTATTTGCTGTATCCAAGGTCAAATCTAGAAATAGGTCTTTGCAAGATTTTTCTTAATGTCTGAAAATCTCTCCTCCTATCCACCAAACAAATTTCTGTATTCATCTTTATACCAGTAAACCATTTCATTTTTCCTGTATGTGTGTTTCTTCATGCATTCCTTCCTGCTATTTTCTTCCTTTCCTCATGATCTCCCTCAAGTCAGTGCCCTAAGTTCTTCAGGATTCTCCACTTTTCATTTATGCAATTTCCTTTTTCTTATAGTTTTGGTGACTTGCATCTGATACATGCTGTGTAACCTGGAAATCAGTGCCCATTTATTCCTACCTCAAGTATGTCCCAATTCTCACCAAGGAATTGATGTTAGATGTGGAGACAAAGGCACGAAAGTTAAAAGGAATAAATGCATATAAATGAAAATTACCACTGCTAACACAGAAATAAAACCAAAAATTGCAATGCACAAAAAATCAGTTTTCTCCTCAAAACTGAATTATATCTTACTGACTATCCTGAAATAACTGACATTTGAAACCAAAAGCAGTTTGAATGTAATTATTTTAAAATCTGGAGTATTATCATAAGTCTGAAGAATAGCAAATGCTTAAGAAGTTGGGAATATCAATCCAGGCAATCTCACTAGGGTGTTCTTTATAAAACCTAGATTACATTGGGAAGAAAAGAATAATCAAAGTCTTGGAAAATAAAAATAAAATAATATCAAATACTGCATTGTTTTACAAACATAAATAATGATAAAATAATCTAATATTTTTCTTCTTTATATCAGCTGACTCTCCAGAACATGAAAATACAGCAAACTTTATCATCTGTGTTTCAGCAACGCGTTTTCTTGGTGCCATGTGAGATTCCATATCTCAAGGTGGAAAAATGGGGATTAATTCAAGTATTATAAATTGGTAAAGAGCTGAGAACATGCGTGATAGCAACTGGACCATCAGGAGAAATACAGAGCTGGAAAGTTAACAGTGGGGTTTCTTAGAATCAGCCTTGAGACTAATCTTACTTAATATTTTCTGTAAGAATTTAAACACAAGATACAGGAAAACTCTGAAGAAATTCACTCTTGGCTAAGTTGGAAGCACCATTTATATATAAGACAATAGGAATGTCACTGTCCTTCAGGACTGGAGCAGTGACAATGTCATGAAACCTAAAGATGTTGAACACAGAACTAAGACTTTTCTACAGGGAAGATGTTCTGCTATAAACTGAGACTCTGTCAGCTGGAAATGAGAAAAATCAGAGAAGGATTTGTTATGATGATTAATCTGAGACTAGTATGATGCATCTGATGAAAAGCAAAATGCAATCTTAGAGTTATTAGATGAAACGTTTGTGTTAAAAACTTCAATACTGGGGTACAAGGCATTGTACTCATTATCTAGAGTCCTGTGTGTACTTCTGGTCAATGATATTCAAAAAAGGTTAATTTAAGAAGGAACAGATGCAAAAATGACTCAACACAAGCAGGAGAATGAAGAGCATTTTATTTTATAAGAGGAGAGTAAAAGAATTTAATTTACTTAGCCTACCAAAATTAAGGTTAGGAGAAGAGATATAGTTACATTATAAAGACATCAGGGGAGTAAACACTGGGGAGAGAGGAAGATGTTAAGCTAAAGGATGGTGTTGAATGAGAACAAGCATTTGTCACTGGTCATGAATACATTTAGTCTGGAATTTTAGGACATGGTTTGTCAGTGATGTGTAAGAAAAATTACAGTATATCCTTGGAAGAGAAACAGTAGCAACTGGAATATCTAATTCATTGTCATGTAAGGCTTGACAAATTTTTGACAGGAGTACCTGTAACATAAAGGGACTGGATTCAGCGATCTATGAGATCATTTAAAATCCTATGATCATGATAAGCATATAAAAAAATTACTCCTTTCTATTAAATTTGATATAATATTTCCTTAGAGGTGTAGCATAACAAATATTGATGTTAATAGTACCACAATGATTTCACCACAATTCAGATACTGGAAGTTAAAATCTTTGCTGAGTGTAATGTTGTGTTTTGAACTAAATGATGATCATTTCAATCTTTTATAAAAGCTTCGATTTCTTATTCTAAGAAAACAGTAAACCTTAATATTTATTTTATAGTATTCCAGTATGTCTGCAGTCCTTGTCTTGTCAGCATTTAAATTAGCATGGATTATGCTAAAATGTTGTTAATACATACTGTTTACAGGAATTGAACTTTTCAGAGTGAAGGGTTAATTTTTAAATAACTAAGATTATTGTCATGAGCCATGTAAACTGATTTTCCTAGACGAACTGCCAAGGCTGTCCTTTGGAGGCTACATCAAAAAAATTGTATTGTTAGTAAACTGCGAATGAAAAACAATTACATGTATGCTATGCTGTGAAAAAATAATCTGGTACTCATTACTCTGTAGGCTGAGGAAAATGGGGAGGATAAATGAATGTGTTAAATAAGGTATCACTTAGCAGAAAAGGATATATTCACTTATTCAAAGAAAATCTGTGCTGATATTAAATCTGTTTAAAGTCAAATTATTCTGGAAATAAATTACTCCAACTAAATTTTTTCATTATGGAAACTGAACATTTCTAAGTGATTTTTGCTGTTTCTTTGCTTCCTTAAAAAGATAGCTTTGTTTTGTGTGGAAAAAAAAAAAAGGAAAAGGGTCAGTTATTTGTTTTTGTCAAAACAAAATTACATATTTCTGGTGATGAAGGGGTTACTTAAAAGCATATTCAACTCAGTAGACCCTTATTGTATGACATTTATGAAAGCTGGTTCATCCTATCTAAATTTTGACACTTAAGTGACCACTTGTTATAGGAGCTCAGTCTCCTTCTGTGCTATTCTTATTTGACAAAAAAATAATTAAGCTTGCTTAAAGTTGGAATTGCCTTACTTGTTATTTCGTTTGACAATTAAGTGGCAAAAAAATGTATGGGAAAAACTCACGCTTTGTGCGTTGATTCATCAGAACGCTTAAGTACATCCCTAAATGCTTTACCAAATAAGGCCCAGATGCCTGAAGGTATTTAGAACCCTAAACGCCCTTGAAATCCCTGGGAATTGCAGTCACCTTCCTTTAAGGAGCTCTGCCTTATGACAAATCTTGCAAAGAGGTAAAATACTTTAACATAGGGTTGAAGTGCCTTAGAGTTATGCAACTCCCGAATGTAACAGCTCTATAAAGCTCCTTAACATAGATGGGTTAAGAGAGCTGGTGAATGAACATCTTTTACATAAAAATGAAGGTTGCAGGTACACCAGGGCAGATCCTGAGTTGTGCTTGGTAGTATTTAGACACCTGAAAAATACCAAGTCTTTGAAGATGCAATTCTTAGAGCTGAAAGCAGAGATTTTAAAATATTTTGATGCCCTGCTTTTGCAGTCAGTTAAGGTTTTTTTTTTTTGTAGTCAATATGCTTTTGAGAATACATCCTAATATACTTTTTAGAATACAATTTAAAATAAGAAGTACAATGTTCAGCAAGCTTACTCAAAAATCTTTATCCAAGAGACTAGGAATCTGTTACCCTATCACAATTTAATGAACTAATTTCATAATTTACTTGGTAACGACACTCAGAAAGGATAACACAAGTAAGAATACCATTTATAAAATCAGTTTAGAGGTGTGTGCTCATGGCACGTATAGGAAAGGTGATAGCTGGAAGTAGCTGGCTTTTATCAGATGCAATATTATTTTTAATTACATCTGAGAAGTAGTTAGATTATTTACTGGTTTCTAAGAACTGGTGAGTCATAGGAAAAAAACTCAAAGTAGCAATTAAATAAGATACTAAACCAGCTTCCAAGTGTTGAAAACAGGCATAATTATATATTAAATAAACGGAAAGCCTGAAAATGCAATTCAGACTTTCTATAAAACAACATCTTGAAAGCTGATCAAACAGTAAATGAAGTATATCTAAATAATGATGTAAGGTAACACTAGATGTATTATTGATAGGGTATGTAGTCCCCCAGCAGTACCTTAATTAAGAAAATATCCATCAACCAGTTGACCATTCAATATTTTGGTCAGGATTTTGGCCCAAATTAAATATTTTCCCTTTAGTAGCTGAAAGGCAGCATTACATCCACATGTAGTAGACTAAGAACAAATCAGTTTTACAGTACAAAGTGGCAAGGTGAAACACATGCCACAGCTTCATATACCTGTGAATAGTGGACATATTTTTCATGGGAGCAACTATGCTCAGATTTACCTTAAAGAGAGAAAACTGTCCTTTTTGTAGTTTTCCTTCTTGGTCCTCCCACTGGAGTGTTTCAGTATCTGCACAGGCCCAGAACGAGGTAAAAAAAGTGAGACTGACAAGTCTATTCAGTCTTGGGAGTCCAAAATACTGACTGCGCTACATCACTGAAAATGTGCTACTCGAGGAATTGTCATAGATATTCAGTTATTCCTATGGCAATGACCAGAAAAAGCCAGATGGGACTGAATTTCCAGGTTACATCCTAATGTACATGCTTCCCCAGTTTAGGCTATGATCAAATTACTACTGTTTTGTTAATAAGATTTAATAACATCTTCTCATCACTACTGTTCCTGAAAGCACAGTTACCAAATGTGTGTTTCTTACTGGTCTATTGCTTTGCAAATAAAATACATTTATTTAAATTACCTTGGTAGTGCTCTGATCATCCCTTAGACTTAGTCTAAACTACAAATACAACACCAGTCCCATTGATAATATTCTAAAAATCACTTTATGTCAAGAATTAGTGACAAATTCGTGGGGGTTCCAGACCAAATTTGAGGTATAAGCCATATCTCCTTGAATGACTTGCATCTGTGCATCTTGCATCTTAACACAGTGAACTGTCCCCATGGTCTTAGCTGCTCACCACAGAAAGCATTTTTTCAATATTGCCTGCCAGATGGACCCAAGTCATGCAATTAAAAGTGTTTTTTATTCTCACAGAAAGATAATGAAATATAGAAACCTGGTGTTGCTCTGAAAGTGCATTCTTTAAAGGGTTTATCTTTTATATTTTTGTTGAAATAAATGTGAACTATGAAGTTATCTACATTATATGAGAGATGTAGTTTGGAGGACCATCTTTCTTAAAGCTATTTTGTGAAGCAGTATACTGTTTTGGACACAATAAAAAGAATGTTAGTTCTCAACTTAGAAGAAATACTTAAAGCATTGTACATAATGTATAAAAAAGTTGAAATAGCTAAAAACTGTCTTTAATTTTTTCTCTAAAATAGAGTTCTTCTGTGCTACCAAGCAGTACAGTTCAAAAACTGTATTTCTATTCAGTACCAAGATACATATCGCTCTGCAAAATAGCAGTGAAGTGGAAAAACATGAGGATGCTGCTGTCAGATCAGACATATTTATTTTTACAGATAGGGATAGAATTAATCTGTCCTAATTCAGGTATCCAAAAGTTAGATGTCAAAATCTGAGTCCTCAAAAATATCTTTATTTGCTCAGTAGAAATATACAGCCATTTCCAGAATAAATTTCATTCCAAAGTGGGTCAGATGAACAATTTACTGCAGATTCTTCTCCATTGACTGTAAAAGGGGACATTAACTTGTTCAGACTCAAACGTCTACTTTCTAGATATCTAATAACCGGTAAGTTCCTAACAGATAAAAATGTAATTCTTCCATTAAAAAACACATAAACTTTAAGTAAGGAAGAAAATAACAAAAGACTGTATTGTAAGTCTGATTTCTTACATTTATTTTCCTTAATAAAGACCCTCTCTTATCAGTCTGGCAACATAGATCCTTGGATCAAATGCAACCACAAGAAGATAGGTATGAAAGATTTTGAGAAGTAAGAGCACTGGTGGCTATACCAAAGGGCCCATCTGTTAAAATGCTTTTTCTTCTTTCTATTAGAAGTCATACTGTGCTACACACACTCCAGATAATCAGCTATGTTGCATTAATATCACACACCAATACTGAAAGTATATTTACATGGACTTAGCCTCTAAGGAAAGATGAAAACATCTGACATTGACTTTATACTAAAGAAAATGTTGTTCTGGGTTTCAAGTTGTGGAAACTCTTGATGAACTGTAAATAAGGTTACATAATTATCATTTCATGCTGCAGAGTGTTGCTTGAAATGGCAACTAAAAAGGGACTCTGCAAGGAAATAAGTATAGTCTTACCATGAAGGCATTGGGCTGGGACTTAGAGTCTTTGGTTCAGTTCCAGGGTCTGATGTAGCCTTAACTGTGTGGTCTTGGGCCACATCTGTAGAAATGGAGATGATACTTTCCAGTCTCCATGGTATTCTGTAATAACAAATGGACTAATGTTTGTGAAATGTGGAAATACTGCATTGACGGTGGTCATGCGAAGTACTAAGTAGAATGTCAGTTTGTCAGAAAATGATTCAGCTCTAATCAAAATAAATATCTACATGAAGCCTAGGAAGTAAAAAATTCAAAATGTTTTGTATGTGGTGTAAAGAGTATAGACAACATAGATGGAGTTTATTTGGTTTTATATTATTACCACAGAGTCTATAACTATTACAATCTTTTGTTATATCTACTACAGAGAAAAACAGCTGCCTTTGTTTTGTATAACAATGATGTTAACAATCAAGCTTCTTAACTAACCTAACTATTTTAGCACAGGAATAGAAACCTGGTGTTTCTTTAAAGTGATAAAGACAAAGAACCCTGATGAGAATTAAAATGTTTCTTCACATTTTACATATGTTATACATAAAACCTTGGGAGGATACTTACTTAAGCTTATTGCTACAAAAGACAGTGAACAGAGACTGTTTTAAAGACTGAACATTTGAGAGGATTTTATGCAAAAGGTGTAGCACTGAGCCACATTTTTAGCAAAGATATACTCCTAACATAACAATGCTTGCTATGCGTTTCAAGTAAAGTTGTTCCTTTCCCATCACAAAGGCCTGAACATCACAGAGGGAAATTACCCCATGTTTCTGTAAAAGCGAAAATACCAAACTTCTCACAAAGAGAATATAGGCAATTTTCTTTTCCATGAGCATCAGAAACAATGAAGCCGTATTTCCTACAATTCTGTGTCTTGTGATTGATTGAAGTCTCTGATTGAAGTTTCCATTGTTGGCTGAAGTATTTATGAGGTGTCTCTGGCTGTGTCTAGATGACATCTGGTCCAGCAGCCAGGAGGGCTTCCAAGATTGCAGACCTGGGTTCCTCATCTGCCTCTCTCAGGGCTATGTCTTTTCTTCCCTCTGTTATCCACACAGATGAAATCTTGTTGCTCATTCCAAAGAGCTGCCATCATGAACGACCAAGGAGTCAGAATTCCAGGGGTATGTGCCAGGGTGCATCAAAGGTCAACTGAGATACATTCTAAAGTTCAAACTCCTGAATAAGGTATTTGTGCATGCCTCAGCTTCTCTATCAGACAGGGCAGCTACAAAAGAAACACTTGATTATGTTTAAATTACAGATGCTCATGATATTGACTATAGTGGTGGAGTGCATATTGTGGATATTTACTTGATTTCACCATTTATTACTTAGATGCAGATCTTTGTATTTAAAAGGACAGCTGTGATTTCTAAATCAAATACTCAGATAAATAGGAGTGAATGCTTCTGGGAAAGACAAGTGCTAGAGTAATGCAATTCCATGCAAGGTTGACAGAGTGTTTACAAGCAGATGTTGACGTTGTTAAAACTATAGCAGTCTCGTAGGTTTGTCATAAAGGCCTACCAATGAGACAAAAATCCTGCTGACTTATAATTTCCTAGGAGTATTCCTTGTGTCAGTACAGAACTTTTATTTATTTATTTATTTGACAAGAATTCTCAAGAAGACAGACAAACATATGAAATAAAATGTGAGCCTTCCTCGCTGCTGTACTCCAACTCTCAAAATTATTCATGGTAAAATCTTGTAAATGCTTGTCAGCAAAAGATTAGGAGTAAGTTCTCTGAGAAGGTGTGCATCTGGAGTTCCACATATGAATTCTGCTGGTTTGGCTCTAGTCCTGATATTTAACTCTCTCTCTGGTAAATGTAGTTAGGTTTTATTACTATCAAAGGGAGATTTTGACAGGAGTACTTGAACCTACAACCAGGATTTGGCCCACATAATTTAAAGCAGAATATAAAGTGGAAAAATGACATGAGTTCAAAAGTGAGATCTGAAAAGTGCTCTTAATTCTCATAATCTAACAAACATTGTCAAATTCTAATTAATTTTAGTGGAAAGTGAGGTAGTGAAATGCCTAACACATTAAACATTGTGCTAAAGTGCTTTAACACTATTTTAAATGTTAATGATGCTCTTTCTGGTTAGGGGAACAAGAGTTAAAGTCTACGGCAGGAAAGCTATTTTATTTCTCCTCAGAAAACCATTAAAGTCCTTTCCCCACAAATGAAGAAAGTGAAAATGGAAAGGAAATTTGTCAATTCCCATGAAAATAAAGAAAATATTTCTTTATCTGAACTGGGCAATACATTGTCACAGCCCAGTTGTCACCAAATTTTTGTGGAGTTAACCTTGAGAAAAAGACAGGAAGTGTGTTTATATAGGTCATGATGGATTCATTCCTCTCAAAGGGCAGTACAAAAGCTGAGTTGGGGAAAGCATGGTAAATTGAAATCCTAACTGGTTTGATAGAAAGCCCCTATGATGATATTGTTTGTTGCCAAGAGTAGGAAGAATGTGCCAAGGCCATATATTTTAGAGGAAGCTTCTCCACCTAGAATCATAATCTGTGACTATCCGGCTGCTTTTGCATTGTTTTCTTAACGAATTCACACAACCTGTGTGGTACTAAGACCAAGTATAGTTAAGCCTCAATAAACTCCAATGCAGTTCATGGGATATGATTTTTTTTGACCTTGTTAATGGCTCCTCTAACAAAAGCTGTAAATGTTTCTAGCCTTTTTTTAACAGTTCTGTCAGTGATACTTATGTCTGCAAACCAATTCTTCTTACCCTTTCTCTAATATTCCCCTCAATATTTTTGTTTAGACTCACCTATTGATAGTGAATGGAAAACGTGTGGAAGTATTTTTAAAGGCTGATCTTAGAAAGAGATTATATTTTGGCTCAAATCTGCAATCACAAATATGTACATTAAAGTTCTATAAGTACTCCATCCATAAACACTGCCACACTGCATCACCTTTGCAGACAAATCAAATATTATCACCACCTAAGAATCCATAGTTCTTATTAGAAAGGACCATGAACTATACCTCAATACAGATTCTGAACCATACATAAAGCTTTCATTTAGGTTACAAGAATCTAGTATTAGACTCAGTGCAGGCTTGTACGGTTCTTATGTAAATTCAAAAACAAACTCATTACTTCTTTGCTTTGCTTCAGAATCTAGGGAGAGATTAACCTGTCATATTAACATGTTTAGATTTAGGTGTCTACATGTAAACCAGGTGCCTAAATCAATGGAGAACTACAGTCAGTTTGATGCAGTAGCCTCAATTTAGGCATCTAGTTCCATTCCAGATATCCTAAGGTAACCTCTTAGACCTCAGGTTGACCTAAGGTAACCTCCAGTCCTCACCTCAGAAAGGCTCAGATTCCCCATAGATCCTCAGCAAACCTGGCAGCCTTATGTGGGTGTCTTGAAAACCTACAGACATCTCAGATATCACTATATTTAGGCAACAGCCGTTGACAGAACAGGAATATGACATCTGGGCAACCTGTCGACAACTAAGTTTAGGATCTGAATCAGCAGTTTTTCCACTCAAATGCCTTGCATGTTGCGTATGCTGAGAATGCCTAATGAAGACTGACAGGATCAGGTTCACAAAATGTTGCAGTTCCTGCTTTTTTTCCCTAAAGGTGGCCAGGTGATATGATGTTGCTCCTCTTTTATATAGTACCCCAGTGGTCGGAGTAATAGGAAAGCGAAAAGGAGAGCTTCCTGCTTCAGCACTGTATTCAGTATGTAGAAACTTATGTCTCCTACTTCCTACCAGTATGCCCTGACCTCCAATAGATCATGGGGCACTCCTCATCCATCCTCTTTAAGATATAACACAGAATGAAATGTTGACTTGGCCAAAGATATTCAATACTACAGTTAGGAAGCTCATCTTCCACCTATTCCAGATACAGCAATTTATATTGCTAATACTAAATGGGTAAAACACCCTTTCTACCTTTCCTTTTGAAAGAAAATGCCCACAGCTGCAGGAAACTGTGTTACTGCTGCATATTAGGGCATTCTCAAGAGAGAGAGGCAGAATAACATGTAAGGTGATATTCATTGACCAAATTTACGGTGTAGATATCCACATCCAAGTCAGCTACATGAAGTTCTTTTTGCAGTCAATAGGAAGACATAGGTTGGTCTAAAGCATAATTCACCTCCTGATAAAATAAATATTTATAAATAGATGATGATAGATAAGTCATCCCCACAATGAGATCCAGTCCACCTGATTTTAGAAATGTAAGTTAGAAAAATAGAACCTCCCTCTGGAAGCTTTAAAGGGAAGCCATTAGGCTGATTGTGCAAGTAATGTGAAAACTTGCTGTAATAATTTTCTTTATTAGGTCCCTAAAATCAAGGCATAAGTTAGGCAGTATTCTACTCCCCATTGCTGCATCTTAATGGAACCCATTTAGATGGGAAATAAATACTGAATCTTTTAAATTGGGACAGCTCAGGGCATGTTCAGAAGCATAACTCCGTTTCTTAGGAAATTCAGTGAAACAGGAAAGTATTTAGTAAATAGAGAGGTTTTCATGTGAGAAATGTTTTATATACAGTTTTGGAGTTTAGTTTTGAAATCAAATCTCTCTAAGGCTTTTATTAGCTATCACCTTACTCTCTCAATACACTACAGAGGGAGTTCACTGCCTAATGCAGGATCCTAGATTCTGTCCCAGTGACTGTCTAAAATATGAGATGTTGATTTTAGGTGCTGATGCCCTTGACTGGCTGTATTTCCAATATCAAGAGACTGACATGAAAAGTTTCAGCCAGTGAGGAAAAAATACTTGTATGTATTACATACAAGTAAAAACGGGAATCACAGAATCACAGAATCACAGAATGTTAGGGATTGGAAGGGACCTCGAAAGATCATCTAGTCCAATCCCCCTGCCGGAGCAGGATTACCTAGATCATGTTGCACACAGGAACACGTCCAGGCGGGTTCTGAATGTCTCCAGAGAAGGAGACTCCACAACCTCTCTGGGCAGCCTGTTCCAGTGTTCGGTCACCCTCACCATAAAGAAGTTTTTCCTCATATTTATGTGGAACCTCCTGTGTTCCAGCTTGCACCCATTGCCCCTTGTCCTGTCAAGGGATGTCACTGAGAAGAGCCTGGCTCCATCCTCGTGACACTTGCCCTTTACATATTTATAAACATTAATGAGGTCACCCCTCAGCCTCCTCTTCTCTAAGCTAAAGAGACCCAGCTCCCTCAGCCTCTCCTCATAAGGGAGATGTTCCACCCCCTTAATCATCTTTGTGGCTCTGCGCTGGACTCTCTCTAGCAGTTCCCTGTCCTTCTTGAACTGAGGGGCCCAGAATTGGACACAATATTCTAGATGTGGCATTCGGGAAGCTTGTATTAAGTATAGCTTTAACTATAATTTATCTATAATTTTTATTATCGCAGTACATAAGGTGTTTTGTCCTCTGAAAATATGAATGAGCATGTCAGTTTCTTCCTCTGGAAGTCACTCACGGGTTTGATGACAGAACAGTGACTGTTTATATATAAGGTCCTTTTGGATGGTTTCTTTAAAGGCACAGTTGCTTGTAAGGGTACCAAGACTTGCAGTAAATTACAGTTGCCATGCCAGTTTTTTTCTGTGATAGTATGCCTTATATGTATACACTTGTACAATAAGCTGAACCCTACATAATTTCTCTGCCTATTGGATTTTAATAATCATTACGAACTGGAGGTACAGTGTACATTTGAGGTTGTTATTGCCACAGGTTGGCTATTTCTGTAATACAGTGTGCCATATGGAGCAGCTGATGATCAATTAATATTTACTCTGGTATGTATTTTGCTGCCTCCCACCCACTTGTAGATTGTTAAAACAAGTCTTGATTTGCATCATTTTATTCTGCAAATAGTGCATCTTGTTTTCCAAAATGCCCACCACAGTCTTACAAAACTGAGGAAAGGGTCCATTTCCCCAGCTCACAAGTGTATTAAAATAATAGATGGGACTCTTTGTGGTTTTGAATCACATTTGCAATTTTTTTTCTCCAAGTAGTTTTGCAGTGAGGAGGCTCTTTGTAGTAGCTGATGTCTTCTGTAAAGGGTCCTACACATTAGATCGACTCATTTTTCTCTTAATTCTCAGTATGGAGCACTGACCTGATAAATTAATTTTGCCTAGCTGTTGGCTGGTAATTCCTTGTGTACCCCTGAGGATATATCCTTTGTGGTGGCAAGAATGAAAATTGCAAGCTTCCAGAACAGCCAGACCTAAACATCTGTCCAAGTAACATAGGAAATTATCCATCTCCTCTTGTTTCTAGTAGTTCTGGGCAAATTCCTGAGATGAATTTTCCCTCTAACACCTGGAGTGCATTTGTAACATTAGATATGGCTCTGGTCCAACAGCACAACTACATCATCTTAGAGAAGTTCATGCAGCTAAATGTAACTGCTTCTGATAATAAAAAAATGCTTCCATATTTTTATTGGAACCATTTGTGTATACAACATTCAATTCTGTTGATGTTCAGATTAACTATACCATTATTTAGAGCCTTGGAAATGTTTCCTTTCACACTGTGTAATAACCTTTTTGTTGATTTGGCCCCAATGGAAGTTTTAGCCCAAAGTGTACGTTTGGAAAAGATAACATCTGTGCCTGTAAAAACCTTGCAGAATAACTTCGAGAAAAAGGCAATTAAATAATGTAGAACATTTGTGACTATGTAAACTCTGTGAGGGATTCCTGATAGAATCAGGACTTTTGTGACATAACATTAATGGCAATATATAGTCTTTAACCAGCAATTTCACAAAAGACTCAGTACGAGACACCATTTTAAAGGAGTATTCATCCAAACATTTAGAATGTTAAAGGACTGTTTAGTTAGAGAATTAAGGAAGCATTTAAATATCATAATAGGAAGACAGATTATTATTCATCTGCACAAAAATGATGACTTACAAAGAACATCAGATCCTTCTGACAAACCAGCTTGTGAGTGGGTGTCTAACTTATTAAGAAACTGATTCATACCTTTTAAAATATGGAGAAAATTTGAAAATGTATCTGCTTTTAAGCTTACTTCACATAATTACAGAACATGTGAAATCAAAATTCATATTAAGAAATGGAATAGGTGGCTGGTTTTGTCTCATGTGGAATTTACACTGGTACTCGATACTAAGAGGAATTAAATTTTAGTTTATCACAAAGAACTTTGACCCCATCATTTAACATGACATTTAGATAAAATGTGGCTTTTTAGAGCTATAGTTCAGTCTAGTCTAGCCCTTATCCTAATTTAGATTTGAACAGAACAGATTCCGAGATGGTAGTGCCTGTTACCCAAGATCTCAGTCTTGTAACATTTTACACACATGATTAACTTCAAGCAACACTACTCATGTTGCATATAAACACACAAATGTGTGTATGTAGGATCAACACCTGAGTCAGTACAGTAGGCCAGATTCTGAGTTATGATTTGGCACACAGTATGTTTGCGTATAATATATATTCTATAATATATATTTTAGGCATATTTATGTTCATAAATATACATCCCTAATTAGAATTTTCCCAGCTAGTTGGAAAAAAGCATATTCTAGAATCAGGGCTATCTGACATCTCTTCCCCCCACTTTGGTATTTAATTCAGTCCTGTTTATAATGAATTGAAGATTTAGATGAGTCTATAAAATAGGAATTTCTAAAATGAGGATCCAGGATCAGATTTATGCTCTTCAAGAAAGTGTTCAAATCAGAATGTAGCAGATGAGATTCAGCTATTTAAGTCTCTAGTACCATTTTTAGTGCCGTAGTTTATGGGCACGACTTCTGTAGGCCCTGTATCATCTCAAACTGTACTAGATACTTATGATTAGCTGGCTGAACTAAGCTTGCTATTACATGTAAGCACCTACACTGTGGGCACATAAACTAAGGCAAGGCAAATCCCACTCATAGTTATAGTAAAGTTAGAAGACAGACAGTGAGGAATAATCACCTCAGATTGGTTGTGGATGATCTTAAGCAAGAGCCACCTACATGTGTTTATCCTACTTAGAAGTTTATACAATGTATTTTGTTAATGTCCAGATGATACAGAAAGTAAGATTCAGTGCAAGAGCCACTTACCCTTGAAACAGGCAAAATAAAGCTGTGCTTCCATGGGTCAATCTAACGGCTCACTGCTGTCGACAGCAGGGGTTCTTGTTCCTCCTCTCTCTTTCCATGTTCCTCTGTTCTTCCACTTCTGGCTATGCAGTTTCACCTCTTCCTCCATGCCAACTACATCCAGACATTACCAGGATTTGATCAAAGTTGCTAATTCAGCTGAAAACAATCCAGTTTTTACTTTACAGTGTGGTTTTCCATTCGTGTAGTGTGCTAAACAAATTAATGAAGGAGTCCAAAAAGAGTTAGATACAGCAGCTGAAGTGGAGAAGGGAAGGGAAGGGAAGGGAAGGGAAGGGAAGGGAAGGGAAGGGAAGGGAAGGGAAGGGAAGGGAAGGGAAGGGAAGGGAAGGGAAGGGAAGGGAAGGGAAGGGAAGGGAAGGGAAGGGAAGGGAAGGGAAGGGAAGGGAAGGGAAGGGAAGGGAAGGGAAGGGAAGGGAAGGGAAGGGAAGCTTATTGTCCTGATTCTTAGCAAGGATACCTGGAACCAAAAAGAAGTTGTTTTGCTCTTCCCTTCCAATCTCCTCATTTTCACTTTCTCATTTGACCACATTATGACCTGATCTAGTTTTCTAAAACTATTCCAAAAATTTCCTACAGTTTTAGTGAGTTAAATCAGCACAGTGAAGGGTCTGACAAGAGCCTATGAAAGATAAAGAAGGAAAAATACTGCTTGGCAGGAAGCAAGGGGGAGAGAGCAGAATGGGAGAGAGATGGGTGGGATCCAGAGAAAAGGAAGGAGCTGTTTTCAAGAAGGAACAGGGCTACCTCTTTTGGCACCGATAACCCACATGACTGGATCAAATGCACATGAAATTGTAGACTGTCTTGCCCTACTTTGTGGAACTTAGTCTTCAATGGCAAAGTAGAGAGAAATGAGATTTTTTACAACTCATTGAGGAAATGATAATTACTCACTACATTACAGGAGATGTTATCTAATCTAACAAAGAGATATCCCTAAGCTAGTGAAATAATGCTTACTTCAATTAAGAAGAGTAAGCAAACTGTCTCCTGGATAGAGAAAATAAGAGTTTCAGGAAGAAAGATTAAATTTGTCTGGACCCTTGGAGGATTTCAAAAGGGAGATTGGTTACCACAATTCAGCAAGTAAATCTAATCTATAGTTAATGCAAAGAGTGCAGAAAAAGTGATTACCTCAAAGCCATGAAAACTGGCAGAAAGTCAGATAGATAAGGGGGAGACAGAGTATACACAGGTCAATGTTATTGCTGTTCCATTTTTTAATGTATGTCTTCCATATATATTTGTGACACTGATGTATTTTAGATGTTAAGGATAATTAATTTTATTTACACCTGATATTAATTTAGTTTGAATTTGGAATAATTTTACTGCAATTCCATAACAATATTTCTAATGCAAGAACCTGACAAATCTATAAATGATGCTTCTTGGACATTTTAACAAGTAACTGAGGTATAAGTTATTTACACAAGTAACTTTAACATGAAACAAGCAACTTTTTCTGATAGAGTTTCCATAGAACTCAAAGAGTTCTTGAAGAGTATTCCCTTGCATTGGCTTGTTGGATAGCTGCCATTTTACAAATCTGGAGGGTTAGAAGACCAGCAATAACTAAGAAAACAGAGTGGCATGTAGGGAGATCTTGTGCTGCACATTTGAAACCAAAGTGTCCTCTAGCAGTTTACTACAGACTTTACTTTTCTTTCTCAAAGTTAGAGGAGAAATGGAACATAGAATATGGAAATACTAGGATGGAGATTAATATGCAGAAACAGATTGTCATTCAGTTCAATATTTATTATACCACCGCTTAGATGCTCTCTTGGCCTCTGAAGAGAGGTCTTCCAATTCTCAGGCATCTGGCATCCTGATCTTGCTATGAAAGCCTATAAATTGTACCAAATTCCCAAGAACAGCACTCCACACATTGTGAGAGAAGCCAACAAACTTAAGATCATTATTCTTTTTCATAACCTGCAGCAAAATATATGTGCACAGGACTTGATTACATGGATACATGTACTGTACATGGATTACAGGATATCTAACACGTCTTTTACTTCCAGAAACAATTTTCTGTTAGAAATACTGAATGTTATTCAAGATCTGTTCCATGGACCAGGCCAATGGTATCTAAGAGTTCCAGGCTGAAAACGAGGGCTGATATTTCCATAATTCTGGCACTCAGAAACCTTTCAAAAAGGGAAATAATTTCTCCCTGGTATAAAATTTCCAGATATTCTGGAAATAACAACTAGTGGAGCTAGCAGTTGCCACAAACCCTGCCACCCCTTTGTGAAAATGAAAGGCACTTGCCTTCCACTATGACTTCTGCAGTGTAGAAGTGTGTTTGCTGATTTTAGAGCAAAACAAAACTAGAAACATTCAAAATGAAGCAGCATGTGTGTTCTCCTTAAAGAGAGGATGTCAGAACACATCTGTGAACAACACATTTGTGACAGATGTTAGTACCATTGCTTAGAGTACTATTGGACACACTCTGATAGAATGAAAAATAATGTAAAATAAGAATTTCTACAGTATAGAAAAAATGCTGTTATTATTACTACTCAAAAAATATTTTTATACAATCAGTGACCACATGTTTAAAACTTAAGATAATACTGGTTAAGGGACTTACATGAAAATTAATTATTCACAAAATTTCCTTCAAGCTCTAAATCCAGTCTAAATAAATATTTGCAATACCTTCTGATAATTCTGTGTCTAACAGTTGCTTGTGAAATCTATTTTACACATGTAAAGAAGTTAACAATATTTGCAGGGTTGATTTAGGAGAAACTAACATCTGTGGTTAGGATTATAATTTGATCTCACACAGGGAAATATGTTAAAACTGAAAATGTTTCCACCTCTTAGGGAAGTAGTGGTGTGTTTATATTTATTCCTTTTTATTCTTTAATCTTTTTATTTTATTCATTTCCTGATGAAATTCTTCACCAGTTATGATTTCTACACTGCACCAGGAGCCAATGTTTTTACAAGTTATAGGTGAGCCCAGTATATTAAAAAGCATTTAAGTTGTTCAGTTAAATCATAGAAAAAATTGCTTCTCTCTTGGTAGTCAAACCTTGCATCGGTGGACATCTGAATACTCCAGAACTCTATTCGGAAGCTGAAAAGGTGAGCTCATCCTCTTTTGTAATTTCACAATCCAGCTAATTTTTAAAAATCATTTTATAATATATTATAATTTGTTGGGTTGTGGGTTTAGGTTTTTTTTTCCATGTTGTGACTCACTTCAGGTAATTTTCTTAAATATTTTAACTTTTATTTTGATCTAAAAATGTTACACAACATTTTTAGATCAAAATTAAAGCCTTTATTGCTTCTTAAAGTGGATGAAATTAAAAAGCAAGAACCACTCTGTGTTCTTGGCTTGATCTTTGCACTGTTTATCCTTTTTACTCTAAACAGTCACTTGATAAAAAGCAGAAGTAACTGAAAGCACAAAGAATTTAACACAGTGCTGCATTTTTCTAGATGAGTTGTTTAAATATTACATTTCTTAGCCTGTGTTTCCATAGCAGCCTAAACTGATGTAAATACTGGCTGTTGCAGTCCCATCCTCTGCTGGATCTCTCCTTCACATGTTCCACCTCATTTCTTGAGCTGGCTTTGGGGTTTGCTGGGCCCCTCATTCACCTGTTCTGTGTTCAATGCCACAAAAATCACTATTTGACTCTCAGGAGGAACCAATGACAACTGAATTGAGTATCAAGAAAGACGCATCAACCCACAGCTGAGATTTCAGTTAGTGCAAAATTACAACATCTGGCAGGTATGGACTCGTAGCCTGAATCAGGCTCTTCCTGATTTTCTTCTCTCCCTTTGAGATTTTTGACTCTATGGGGATCTAAATTCAGCCAAGAAGGGAAATCTTCTATGTGATTAGAGAGAATTATCTGAATCTCCCCAAACTGAAGTAAGAATTTAGCCTAGATTTTCCTCTTGACAGTGTCTACTTTTGGTCTGTTTTATCATCTAAAAGACTGAAGATTTCTCTTCTTTCCCCACCAAGTTTTTAAATGAGAAGAGCTATACCTTGTGCTGAACTCTGTGCTGTCTGATTTGATAAGCCTGTTCAGAGCATACTAAGTGGATTAAGTCCCTTCAGAGACTTAGATCTCTACTCATACTTTGGGCCTGAACATCATCATGGCTTATTTATTTAAATGCCTGATGCTCAGTTTTGCTGCCAAATGAAATTGGCACTGGTTGGACATAATCTTTTCCAGGACTATGTGAAACCAGACTAACTTTTCTGAATATCTCTCTGACTTAGGTACCTAATTCAGCCTAAGTATCCGAATCTTCCCTATGTTTTCTCAAAGCAAACAAACAATGGTCCTGGATTTGGGACAGGCTGCAGTCACTGCTCGAGAGACGCCTTTGGAGTGAGAGCCATTGGCTGTGTGAATGCTTTGCACAGTGCTGCTCTGCATTCTGGCTGAAATCATTGGTCTAAAACAGCTGATCCATTGCTTTCATGGGTCATCCAGGCGCAGTTTTGAAGGAAAATTTTGGCAGAGATTATACCAAATTATTAAATTAAGAATTTTATTAAAGGCTTAAAGTGAACACACTGGAATTACTGAATACATAAATCTTTGAATGACCAATAGTTTCCTGTTCCATTGGTGTAGGTACAGAATAATTGTGCAGGATACCAGTATTAGAGGACCCCTTACTAACATAATGTTGAAAGTGTAATTGATATTGTTGTACAGTTTGTTTTCAACCTCCTCTCTAATATCTTTTTCTATACATTTTACAGCTTGGGACACAAGTTTGTTTTGGTTTGGTTTTGGTTTTCATTTTGGTTTTAATCTACCATCCATACAAATAAAGGAAAAAGAGCTGTTTGAGAAAATTTCATTGAATTATCCTAATAATTGTATTTAGTGATTTAAGGAAATTAGATGGTGGTTTATACAGCAGGATATAAAACATAATGTTGATGAGTAGCCAAGTTCATTTCATTCTAAAGAGATAGCTTGCTGTATCAATGAGATTTATTTTACCAGTTTATTGTGACATACCATAATAACCATAAAAGCTCATTGAGCTGATCATGTTAGTGAAATGGCAAAAAAAACCCCAGTACATATATAGATATTTGAAACCACACACACAAACACACCCACACACATGTATTTTTACACATATATATACCTATATACACTTACGTAGATACACGTTAGCATGAAAGACTGTTGTCGTAGTGCTCATTACATTTGAACTCTGCCTGAACTGTGTCTGTGTGGCTCTTAGTGTTGAGGACAAAGAAACTAACTACTCACAGTATATTGGGTTTGCCTTTGAAATAATACCAGAAAACTATTGACAAAAGGCTCACCTAACAGCAGAGCTGAGATTAGGTGCTGAGGGTTATTGTCTTCCTCTAGTCTCAAAGGTATGTGAAATGTCAGTTAATTGAAAATGGTAATTGTTCCACATAACAACATCAGCTGTTTCATTCCAGGAAATGTGCTGGTCTTAAATTAATAGCCATCGATCCAGAGGTATTTCATGATTCCTCTCCATCCTTTTCTCAAATTATCCAGCTATCAGTCCTTAGGAGAAAACCTGTTTCACCATTTTTATTGACCATTCTTTGCTGAGTGACTTGCCTTCCTGTTCAGATAGACTAAAATAGGTCTATCCATCTGAGTGTATGTCAAGCAGATTGAGCCACCTAACTTTCAAAACACCTGCTGTTTCTTACTATAAATACTCAAAATGAAAACAGCTAAGTAATAGCACAGAGCGGTTACGTGGTTATTACTGATTAATACGATGAACTGTCATGGTGGTAAATTGCTTTTGTGATAGTAAAAATTGTTGAAATTTCTTTCAGTATTGTACTTCTGTCAGACTTAAATCTCATTTTGATTCCTTTTGAAGGAATGTAGGATATCTGGGGTTTTGTTTGCCAAAGGAATATATTATTATGAAAACCTATTTGAGTAACAAATGGCGATATGTCTCATTATTACATACAGAGCTATTGCAAAAGCTTTTGTATTGCTTAGCAGTTATTTTGAAAGCTTAATAGAGAAAATAAGTGGTGCAGAGGTATTCTTTTTTTCCATTGTAGGGAGAGTTTTCCTTCTTTGCGCATTGATAAAGTGATCATTAAAAAAAGCCAGATATATAATTTACAAGGCTGTTGAAAACATTTATAGAGATATAACTCATATTATTTTTTGTGTTTGTAGTTTTGTAAATTACCAGTCTAATCAATTTAAAATTTAATTTTACAATCAATTTTAAATTCTAACATTCTAATAAATTTTTGGAATCAAATTATTTTTGATAAAAATACAAGAAAGCACATATTTTTTCAAAGCTTACATCTCCATTCTAACTTGGAACAGTTCCACCTTCACTTATATATTAAAAACTGTTGTCTTCTTCATAATGTTTAAATTCCAGAGTGAAATTTATATGAAAAAAAGAACGATAAAAAAGCAGACAGAAATATAAAGCTTTTAAATAAATGTATATTAATATCTCTTTGTGCAGTGGCCTAGAAAATGCCTCCTTTAATCTCAGAAAAAAACACTCTACATTTCTGTGTTCAAGGACTTTTACTTACAGGGGGTTGCAATTTAATGTAAACTCCAACAATTGCCATCAGGAAAGAAAAAAAAGTCTTGTAGAGTATGATACCTTTCTATTCTTTCAAAAATAATACACTGGTTGCAAAGAGTTTCACGTGATTGTAAGTTGCTGTATATTTGTCTTCTCTTATTTATTAATAGACAGTTTTATATTAGAAATGGAAGAGAGAAATCTCGTTAAAGTTTCTAGGACAGGTACAGTATAAAATAAATTGAAATTATATTGCAACATAACATACATAATGAATTCAGTTGTTATATACCAAGTTTAATGCTCAATCTGGTTTATAGTCAATCTAATCAAAAGGTAAGGGAGCCAGGGAATATTTTAAGGAAAAATTTGCAGCAGCTTAGAGGGAATAGAAGCCACTGTACAGCAGGAAGGTTATGATGTGGTTGCCATCACAGAAACATGGTGGGATGACTCTCATGACAGGAGTGCTGCTATGGATGGCTATAAGCTCTTTAAGAGGGACAGGCGAAGCAGGAGAGGCGGTGGGGTAGAGCTGTATGTTAGGGAGTGCTTGGACTGTGTTGAAAGTGAGGAAGATGATGAGGATGACAAGGTTGAATGTCTATGGGTGAAGATCAGGGGGAAGGTCAGCAGGGTGGGCATTACGGTGGGAGTCTGTTATAGACCACCCAACCAGGATGAGCAGGCGGACGAGGCGTTTTACAAGTGGCTGTCAGAAGCCGCCCGATCGCCAGCCCTTGTACTCGTGGGCGACTTCAACTTGCCAGATGTCTGCTGGAAATGCAACATAGCAGAGAGGAAGCAATCTAGGAGATTCCTCGAATGTGTGGAGGACAACTTCCTCATGCAAGTGGTAAATGAGCCCACTAGAGGAGGGGCCCTGCTTGACCTGTTGTTTGTGAACAGAGAAGGACTAGTGGGAGATGTGAGGGTCGGTGGTTGTTTTGGGAATAGCGAACACGAAATGTTAAAGTTTTCAAAAGTGGGGGAAGTAAGGAGGGGCAAGAGCAGAACTTCTGCCTTAGATTTCCGCAGGGCAGACTTTAGCCTGTTTAAGAGGTTGGTGGACAGAGTCCCTAGGGAGTCGGTCCTGAAGGACAAAGGAGTCCAGGAAGGCTGGCCGTGCTTTAAAAAGGAATTGTTAAATATTCAGGAGCAGGCTGTCCCTGTGTGTAGGAAGACAAGCCATCGGGGAAAAAGACCGGCCCAGTTAAACAGGGAACTTAGACTAGAACTTAAGGAAAAAAAGAGAGCCTATTTGCTCTGGAAGAAGGGTCAGGTAACTTGGGAGGTCTATAGGGATGTTGCCAGGTCGTGTAGGGAGAAGGTTAGAAGGGCCAAAGCTCAATTAGATCTTGATTTGGCTGCTACAGTCAAAGATAACAAAAAAAGTTTCTGCAAATACATCAACATCAAAAGAAGGGTCAAGGAGAGCCTCCACCACTTGCTGAATGAGGAGGGTAGTGTAGTGTCAGGGGATGAGGAAAAGGCAGAGGTGCTCAATGCCTTCTTTGCCTCGGTCTTTAATGTCAAGACCGGTTGTCCTCAGGAGACTCGGCCCCCAGAGCCTGAAGTCAGGTGCAGGGGGCTGTGTGAACCCCCCATAATCCAGGAGGAGACGGTTAGTGACCTGCTGTGCCAATTGGACACCCACAGGGCTATGGGCCCGGATGGGATTCACCCCAGAGTAATGAAGGAACTGGCAAATGAACTTGCCAAACCACTCTCGATTATCTACCAGCAGTCCTGGTTAACTGGAGAAGTTCCAGCTGACTGGAAATTAGCAAACGTAACGCCCATCTACAAGAAGGGTCAGAAGGATGATCCAGGGAACTATAGGCCTGTCAGCCTGACCTCGGTGCCAGGCAAGGTGATAGATCATCCTGAGTGCCATTACATGGCACATGCAGGACAATCAGGGCATCGGGGCCAGCCAACATGGATTCATGAAAGGCAGGTCCTGCTTGACCAACCTGGTCTCCTTCTATGACCAAGTGACCCGCTTAGTAGATGAGGGCAGGGCTGTGGGTGTAGTCTATCTAGACTTCAGTAAGGCATTCGACACTGTCTCCCATAGCATCCTCCTGGACAAACTGGCTGCCCGGGGCTTGGACGGGTGGACTCTTAAATGGGTTAAAAACTGGCTGGATGGCCGAGCCCAGAGAGTGGTGGTGAATGGGGCAAAGTCCAACTGACGGCCAGTCACTAGCGGTGTTCCCCAGGGCTCAGTTCTGGGGCCGGTGCTGTTCAATATCTTTACAGATGATCTAGACATAAGGATTGAGTGCACCCTCAGTAAATTTGCAGATGACACCAAGCTGGGTGGCAGTGTCGATCTGCTGGAGGGTAGGAAGGCCCTACAGAGGGATCTGGACAGGTTAGATAGATGGGCCAAGATCAACGGCATGAGGTTCAACAAGAAAAGTGCCAGGTCTTACACTTTGGCCACAACAACCCCATGCAGCTCTACAGGCTGCGGGGAAGAGTGGTTAGAAAGTGGCCTGGTAGAAAGAGACCTCGGGGTGCTGATCGACAGCCAGCTAAACATGAGCCAGCAGTGTGCCCAGGTGACCAAGAAGGCCAATGGCGTCCTGGCCTCTATTAAGAATAGTGTAGCCAGCCGGTCTAGGGAAGTCCCTCTGTACTCGGCACTGGTGATGCCGCACCTTGAATACTGTGTTCAGTTCTGGGTCCCGCACTTCAAGAAAGATGTTGAGGTGTTGGAGCAAGTCCAGAGGAGGGCGAGCAAGCTGGTGAAGGGTCTGGAGGGTCTGACCTCCGAGGAAAGACTGAGGGAGCTGGGGTTGTTTAGCCTGGAGAAGAGGAGGCTCAGAGGTGACCTTATTGCAGTCTACAACTACCTGAAGGGAGGTTGTAGTGGAGTGGGAGTTGGCCTCTTCTCCCAGGCAACTAGCGATAGGACAAGAGGACATAGTCTCAAGCTTCACCAGGGGAGGTTCAGGTTAGACATTAGGAAGCATTTCTTCTCAGCAAGGGTCATTAGACATTGGAAGGGGCTGCCCAGGGAGGTGGTGGAGTCGCCATCTCTGGATGTGTTTAAGAAAAGACTGGACATGGCACTTAGTGCCATGGTCTAGTTGACATGATGGTGTCAGGGCAATGGTTGGACTCAATGATCCCAGAGGTCTCTTCCAACCTGATTGATTCTGTGATTCTGTGATTCTGTGAATGGAAAATATTCCCAGGCATATGGTGCTAAGCAAATGAAAATGAAAATGAAAATGAAAATGAAAATGACTGTTGTGAAAGATCATAACGGAGTCAAAAGAACTAATCATAAAAGGTGCCCACCTTTTTGCATCATTTATGCCTGTGGCATTGAGCACGTGCACAGTTCATGCCATTCCTTGCCATTTTATACATACTTCCTCCTTGAGAGAAATTCAGCTGCATAGTTACAAAGCAAGTGTGAATCAGATATAATTCAATGAAGAAAGTGGTGTGGTGGTTATGTGAAGCAGAGTAGCTTTGAATTGGTTATGGAGGCAAAAGTTCATTTTCAAAATCAAGTTATTTTTTCTATTTTTTTGCAGTTCCAGTGTCAGCTATTTGTCTCCACGCTCTATTTTATTCTGTTTCAAAATCTAAGCTTGCCCATGTTTCATTCATTTTATTGGTTAGAGAATGAACAAGTGTTGTTTCAAATTATTAAAACTTCAGCATCATCCCTCACATGTCACTTTAAGTTCAAGTTATTCCATCAGGTTAGCAGTTTGTTGAGAGCTTTTGGAAATTTGATCCACTTACGCAAATTTATACAGCCTTGGGACTCAATTCAGATTATCTGAAAATATTTGAATATGTAAGCACAGCTCTAAGTGTGTTGCTCTCATTAATAAGCCTTGAAGATCAAAGCCATTTCCAGCCTTAGCAGCATTATCTCTTTAAAGCTTATATTAGCAGCTAAAGGATGTCTTTCTCAAACTGATTTCACATTAAAATATCATAAAAATAACATTAATTATATAGATGAAGATTACAGATGTAGATAACAGCTAAACATTGAAACTACTAAGCAAATCTACAAGATAGCAGTAATGACTTAATTAAAACAAAATGCCTCTGTATTGGAGCACAGCAATAAAGAAAAAGTGGCAATCCATAGCGAATAGTAACAAAAACATGAACCATTCAGCCAAAGTATGTAAGAGTAGCATATAATAGATTGGCTTGGGTATGTATCATTTATGCCAACCTTAAACATTAGCATTCTAACAGCTGCCAGAAATTTAGAATACATTGCCTTTTGAGTGCCAGGTAGTTTAGAGGGTAACTACCAATTACCCAGAAACTGAGTCATATCAGAAATGACTTAGTGTTTTATTTCCTCCCATGGCCAAGCTGGCTGTGATACCTTTGCAATAGACTTCATTAACTCTGCTCTCTGATTTGAAGGGAAGCTGCCCTTTCCCAGTTATCAAATGAACCGAAATGATCTCATTGCAAAGATCACTGCAAAGCTGGTGCCAAGAAGCAGAGTTACATCAAGGCCTGTTCACACCAGGTGGTATTCTACCTGGTGCATACGGCCCACACTTGGCCCATGCACAACTTATGTCCTGTTCATCTTTTTTGAAGAAATGCTTTTATGTCTTATTCTGTAAGCTCTGAAAATTCTACTGTTGATAATTTATATGCAACAACATTAGTGTTTCAAAAAATACATGAAATTCCTGTAACAAAGGTTAAAGGGAATAGCATTTTCTCTCCCTGGTGTGGAGAGGATAAAAAGCAGCCTCCTCTTGTGTCAACTATTTCAGATAGTATGTAGATGGGAGAAAGGCACAGAACTATTGTTACTGGAGATACAAACAGCAATACAAGCAGTTATTGTAACGACCGTAACTACCACTCTTGCTGCCTTATACCTGTCATAAAACATGAGACCTGATTCAAGAAAGTACATAATCCTAAAAAATACCTTTTTTTTGGAAACATCACATAGCACTTGCTTTGTTTTAAACATGCACTTAGTTTTCTGTTCATGTCAAAGAGAAGGAATAAAAGCCTGGCTCTCTGAATCATGGTAGCAGAAGGCTTGTGCTGCATTGGTCCACACTGCATGTTGTCTGCAAGCAAACTGAGTATCATCTGTTTTATGTCTCATGTTGATATTGATCAAGTAGAATGGGTATACTGTAGGAACATCCAAAATATCTGATTCTGCATGGATATACGTTTTTATATAAACATTAATATAATAACTTGAAATTATATAAATTAAATTAAGATTAGGGTTTTACTGTTGGTGGAATTTGCATCACTGATGGTACTGTGTAGGTTTTTAATAACTATAAGAAAGAGGGGCTTTAATTTACATGTAGTGTACACATTATCTTTATTTGCATTAATTAGGAGACCCATATTGAATATTACTATTAATATAGAAATCTGTATTGAACAAGATTTTTTTTAAATTACAAACCTACACACTGTATCCAACTCACAAATCAGCATAAATACCTTTTCTTACCTGTAATATTTAGATAACTTCATCTGATAAAAAAAAAATTGTCTTTGCTTACATATGTGTCTGCCTGTTCAGGTTCTCCTATTATGTTCTGATATTATTAAAAATTATCTTAATGTGTGAAATATCTAATTACCTTTACAAAAGATAATATAATTTGCTTCCCCTGCTATAAAAAACTTCACATTTCTATTTGCAAAATTCTGCTCTGGAAAATGTTAGTTTAAATTTATTTTATCTTAAAAAAAAAGGAATTTTTGGTTGTTAACTTTTCATAAAGGTTGATCTTGCAGTTATTATCTAGACACATACACAGTCACTTGTAAATTCAGAGAAAAGCTCCATATGACTGGGTGAATGTAAAGGAAGTTAAAATCACTAGCTAGTGGAAATAGTGCAGATGCAGCCTGGACAACTAGGTCTGAGTTTAGAGAAATAGAAGAGCAAATTATAAAGACATATGAAAACTGAGTAGAATATTTTGAGTCCTGTCTGTAGATGGATGAGAAGGCGATGAAATTAACTCTGTTTAACATGTGCCAAAAAATAATGAGAACTAACGGTAGCACCCATAAATTCTGAGAGACACTGAATATGCAAAACATGCAGCATCATCACTGCTACTTAGAGCACCCTCTCTGGAAGCCACCTACTCTCAAGTAAACTTTAGTTTTACATCAGTCTATTGTTCAGCACAATTACTTTGCCAGGGTATCTGAACTGCATGTTCTTTTTCACACTAAGTGAAAAAAGTCCAATTTTCCTACCTTTTCATATTCAGAGTGTCATCTTATTGAGAGAATTAGGTTTATGCTGCAGTATACTCTGATGGAATATTATATCCCCTAAAGGGATCTGAGGGCCCAATATGCAGAGCTGACCCCCATCACAGGGAGGTCTGCAGCCTGCCTGGAGCCCGAATCAGGGATATCACCAGGCAACTCCCCAACCTGGTGAAGGCCACAGACTACTACCCCCTGCTGATCTTCCAGACAGGTGGGGAAGAAGCTGCATCCCGTAGTCTGAGGGGGATGAAGAAAGACTACAAGGCCCTAGGGCGGTTGGTGAAAGAGTCTGGAGCACAAGTTGTTTTCTCCTCCCTCCTTCCATTTTCAGGTGATGACGTGGGATGGAATAGTAGGATTCTCTCTATTAACACCTGGCTACGAGACTGGTGCTACAGGCAGGGCTTTGGGTTCTTTGATAATGGCTGGTTTTATAAGACAACAGGCGTGACAGTGATACATGGGAAAGGTTTATGTCGTAGGGGCAAAAGGGTTCTGGGACAGGAATTAGCAGGGCTCATTCGGAGAGCTTTAAACTAGATTCGAAGGGGGATGGGGTGGTAGCTGGGCTTGCACCACTGGGGCAATGCTCTAGTGTTGAGGTAGACCAGGAGGCCTCCCATCCCCCTGGGGTGAAATCGGTGTGCCCAGCTCGCTCCCTGAAATGCCTGTACACCAATGCACGTAGCATGGGGAATAAACAGGAGGAGTTAGAAATCCGTGTTTGGTCAGGGGGCTATGATCTAGTGGCAATTACAGAGACTTGGTGGGACGCCTCGCATGACTGGAATGTGGTCATGGATGGCTATGTCCTGTTCAGGAAAGACAGGCCGCTAAGGAGAGGTGGTGGAGTTGCTCTTTATGTGAGTGAGCAGCTAGAATGTATTGAGTTCTGTCCAGAGGCGGATCAGGAGCGAGTTGAGAGTTTGTGGGTGCGAATTAAGGGGCAGGCTGGCAGGGGTGATACTGTTGTGGGTGTCTATTACAGGCCACCGGATCAGGATGAGGAAGGTGATGAGGCCTTCTACAGGCAGCTGAGAGCAGTCTCGCAATTACAGGGCCTGGTTGTTGTGGGGGATTTCAACTACCCTGATATTTCCTGGGAGGACTACTCAGCCAGCCATCCCCAGTCCAGGAGGTTCCTCCAGTGCGTTGATGATAACTTTCTGATGCAAATGGTGGATGAGCCAACTAGGAGAGGAGCGCTGCTGGATCTGATCCTCACTAACAAGGAGGGTCTGGTTGAAGAGGTGAAGGTTGAGGGCAGCCTTGGTTGTAGCGACCATGAGATGGTAGAGTTCAGGATCTCATGTGGCAGGAACAGAATAGCTAGCAGAATCACAACCCTGAACTTCAGGAGGGCCAACTTTGGCCTTTTCAAGCAATTGCTAGGGGAAATCCCATGGGACAGGGTACTAGAAGGTAAGGGGGCCCAAGATAGTTGGTTAGCGTTCAAGGACTGCTTCTTCCAAGCTCAAGATCAGAGCATCCCAACAGGTAGGAAGTCAAGGAAGGGTACCAGGAGACCTGCATGGTTGAACAGGGAACTGCTGGGCAAACTCAAGTGGAAGAGGAAGGTGTACAGATCGTGGAAGGAGGGGCTGGCCACTTGGGAGGAATATAAGTCTGTTGTCAGAGGATGTAGGGAGGCAACTAGGAAAGCTAAGGCCTCCTTGGAATTAAACCTTGCAAGAGAGGTCAAGGACAACAGAAAGGGCTTCTTCAAATACATTGCAGGTAAAGCCAACACTAGAGGCAATGTGGGCCCACTGATGAATGAGGTGGGGGTCCTGGAGACAGAGGATAAAAAGAAGGCGGAGTTACTGAATGCCTTCTTTGCCTCTGTCTATACTGTTGGAGGCTGTCCTGAGGAGCCCTGGACCCCTGCGGCCTCAGAAGAAGTCAGGATAGAGGAGGAATCTGTCTTGGTAGATGAGGGCTGGGTCAGGGACCAATTAAGCAACCTGGATGTCCATAAATCCATGGGCCCTGATGGGATGCACCCGCGGGTGCTGAGGGAGCTGGCGGAAGTCATTGCTAGGCCACTCTCCATCATCTTTGCTAAGTCATGGGCAACAGGAGAGGTGCCTGAGGACTGGAGGAAAGCGAATGTCACTCCAGTCTTCAAAAAGGGCAGGAAGGAGGACCCGGGTAACTATAGACCAGTCAGCCTCACCTCCATCCCCAGAAAGGTGATGGAGCAACTTGTTCTTGGTGCTGTCTCTAGGCACATCAAGGATAGGGGGATCATTAGGGGCACTCAGCATGGCTTCACCAACGGGAAGTCTTGCTCAACCAACTTGATAGCCTTTTATGAGGATGTTACCCGGTGGATAGATGATGGTAAAGCTGTGGATGTGGTCTATCTCGATTTCAGTAAAGCGTTTGACACGGTCTCCCACAGCATCCTCGCAGCTAAACTGGGGAAGTGTGGTCTGGATGATCGGGAAGTGAGGTGGATTGTAAACTGGCTGAAGGAAAGAAGCCAGAGAGTAGTGGTCAGCGGGACAGAGTCCAGTTGGAGGTCTGTGTCTAGCGGAGTTCCGCAAGGGTCGGTTCTGGGACCAGTTCTATTCAATATATTCATTAATGACTTGGATGAGGGATTAGAGTGCGCTGTCAGCAAGTTCGCTGCTGACACAAAACTGGGAGGAGTGGCTGACGCGCCGGAAGGCTGCGCAGCCATTCAGAGAGACCTGGACAGGCTGGAGAGTTGGGCGGGGAGAAATTTAATGAAATATAACAAGGGCAAGTGTAGAGTCCTGCATCTGGACAAGAACAACCCCATGTACCAGTACAAGTTGGGGGCAGACCTGTTGGAGAGCAGCGTAGGGGAAAGGGAGCTGGGGGTCCTAGTGGACAACAGGATGACCATGAGCCAGCAGTGTGCCCTTGTGGCCAAGAAGGCCAATGGCATCCTGGGGTGTATTAGAAGGGGTGTGGTCAGCAGGTTGAGAGAGGTTCTCCTCCCCCTCTACTCTGCCCTGGTGAGGCCGCATCTGGAGTATTGTGTTCAGTTCTGGGCCCCTCAGTTCAAGAAGGACAGGGAACTGCTAGAGAGAGTCCAGCGCAGAGCCACGAAGATGATTAAGGGAGTGGAGCATCTCCCTTATGAGGAGAGGCTGAGGGAGCTGGGTCTCTTTAGCTTAGAGAAGAGGAGACTGAGGGGTGACCTCATTAATGTTTATAAATATGTAAAGGGCAAGTGTCAAGAGGATGGAGCCAGGCTCTTCTCAGTGACATCCCTTGACAGGACAAGGGGCAATGGGTGCAAGCTGGAACACAGGAGGTTCCACTTAAATTTGAGGAAAAACTTCTTTACGGTGAGGGTGACTGAACACTGGAACAGGCTGCCCAGAGGGGTTGTGGAGTCTCCTTCTCTGGAGACATTCAAAACCCGCCTGGACGCGTTCCTGTGTGATATGGTCTAGGCAATCCTGCCCCAGCAGGGGGATTGGACTAGATGATCTTTCGAGGTCCCTTCCAATCCCTAACATTCTGTGATTCTGTGATTCTGTGATTCTGTGATTAAGTAGATGCCATTCAATGCTTACTTCAGAGTTACTTCATTTCCAAAATATCACTGAGGCATAAGTTAATTAAATAACATAAATTTCAGTTAGGGATGGAAGAAGTAATATTTCATATGAATAGCTGGAAGTTTTTACTGAAATCCCTATTAGAAAAAAAAAGTGTGGTGATATATCATCAATGTAATTAACAGTCTTTTTTATAAGTCTAGGAGGAAGACATATCAAAAGTATGTTCGCTATTCCCGGGTTGGTAAGCAGGATAACTGTTATGTCTTCTTTCCATGCCTGCAGGACAGAACTCATTCGTAAGTCAGACAGGAAAAGTTAATGATGTACAATCTGATTTTAATTGTGCATGTACTCATGGATCACAGTAAAGAGTTTGTCAAAGGTGGCAGTTTCCTGCAGGTGTTTAACGTCACATGATTCATAGTAATGACTTGAAGCCCCCAAGTATCTGCAACTAAAAATAATTCTGCTCTGTGCAAGTGCCCTCCAGAGCAGAGTGGCTCTGTGTCAGCACAAGACAGTGGGTAGCAATTGACTCTAGTTAGCACTATCTATGAGCCATTTCTCAAGGATAAAAAAGTGATAATGGCCAACTTCATAATTAGAAACCATGTTCTTTACACTGGATTAATTTTTCATATTTTTCCTTACTAGCAATATAAAAATCTAGCATGTATCTTTATCATAAAATTGCAAAAGTTCCCATAGGCTAGACTTTAAACACAGTAGCAGTTTTTTAAAACTTTTTTTCTGTATTTTCAAAGGCAGAAACTCCCTTCTTTTTCCCATTTATTCCCTTAATTGAAACTGGAAGCTTTTCCTTGGCCTTCAATAAATATCATACCCAAAGAAAACACTGGGATGAAGGACACTGGAGATTTTACCTAGTTTACAGTGCTAAACACATTTGAAAATCCATTCCTTTGAGATTTCAGAATTGACCTAAAACCCCCACAACAACTATCTTGCTTGTAAAGTTTCTAGTGTGACTTCTTGCTTCCAGTCCTGTGTAGAATTGAGAAGAGCTGTAATAAAAAGATGGAAAAAAAAAAGGTAGAAAGAGGTTAAATATTTAATGATTTGAAAAGTATTGATACTTTGTTACATTATTTTTTTAATAGGAACCATAGAAAACATAGTCTTATTTCACATGAACTAGCTTGCTCAGCCCAGCACAGAGCACAGAATAATTTACTGAATATATTCTAAGATCCTGTTTTCTAATTTATCATTTTAAATTAAAAAGAGACTTCTGAGCATACAATAAATTTTAAATAATAACTTTGCATTTGGAAACAGACAACTAAGTTTAAAAACATGTCAAACGACAGAAGGATTTTCAGTGTGAGAGTTTCTAAAGCATGGTAATGGTTAACTAGATTTCAGTGATGTGTCTATCTAAGGCAGACAAGGACCCTTTGATGTTCAAACCATATGAAGATGATACATTCCAGCACCTACCTCTGTCCTGCCAACACTGGCAGGTGGAAATACAGTGGAACTGCTGCATCTTAGGCCATCAGACTTAGTGTCTGCACAGGTACAATAAACCCAGAAGACCCTAGCAAAACCTCATATCATATTTGCGGTGAGGTTGCACGTCATTGTCCTCAAAGCATATGAGGTACCTCCTCCAGCTATGAACCATGTCCATTCACTTGAGGTTACTGGAAACTTGCTTGCCTGGTTTCCAGCAGAAACCTAGACATCTGGACATCCTCTGGACATCTAGAAATCTGGAAGATCTCTGCCCAAAGCAGAAGGACCACACATGGTGGTTGACAGCATTGACTACATATCACAGAATCACAGAATGTTAGGGATTGGAAGGGACCTCGAAAGATCATCTAGTCCAATCCCCCTGCCGGGGCAGGATTGCCTAGACCATATCACACAGGAACGCGTCCAGGCGGGTTTTGAATGTCTCCAGAGAAGGAGACTCCACAACCTCTCTGGGCAACCTGTTCCAGTGTTCAGTCACCCTCACCGTAAAGAAGTTTTTCCTCATATTTATGTGGAACCTCCTGTGTTCCAGCTTGCACCCATTGCCCCTTGTCCTGTCAAGGGATGTCACTGAGAAGAGCCTGGCTCCATCCTCATGACACTTGCCCTTTCCATATTTATAAACATTAATGAGGTCACCCCTCAGTCTCCTCTTCTCTAAGCTAAAGAGACCCAGCTCCCTCAGCCTCTCCTCATAAGGGAGATGCTCCACCCCCTTAATCATCTTCGTGGCTCTGCGCTGGACTCTCTCTAGCAGTTCCCTGTCCTTCTTGAACTGAGGGGACCAGAACTGGACACAATACTCCAGATGCGGCCTCACCAGGGCAGAGTAGAGGGGGAGGAGAACCTCTCTCGACCTGCTGACCACACCCCTTCTAATACACCCCAGGATGCCATTGGCCTTCTTGGCCACAATGGCACACTGCTGGCTCATGGTCATCCTGTTGTCCACTAGGACCCCCAGGTCCCTTTCCCCTACGCTGCTCTCCAACAGGTCTGCCCCCAACTTGTACTGGTACATGGGGTTGTTCTTGTCCAGATGCAGGACTCTACACTTGTCCTTGTTATATTTCATTAAATTTCTCCCCGCCCAACTCTCCAGCCTGTCCAGGTCTCTCTGAATGGCTGCGCAGCCTTCCGGCGCGTCAGCCACTCCTCCCAGTTTTGTGTCAGCAGCGAACTTGCTGACAGCGCACTCTAATCCCTCATCCAAGTCATTAATGAATATATTGAATAGAACTGGTCCCAGAACCGACCCTTGCGGAACTCCGCTAGACACAGGCCTCCAACTGGACTCTGTCCCATTGACCACCACCCTCTGGCTTCTTTCCTTCAGCCAGTTTACAATCCACCTCACTACCCGATCATCCAGACCACACTTCCCCAGTTTAGCTGCGAGGATGCTGTGGGAGACCGTGTCAAACGCTTTACTGAAATCGAGATAGACCACATCCACAGCTTTACCATCATCTATCCACCGGGTAACATCCTCATAAAAGGCTATCAAGTTGGTTGAGCATGACTTCCCCTTGGTGAAGCCATGCTGAGTGCCCCTAATAATCCCCCTATCCTTGATGTGCCTAGAGACAGCACCAAGAACAAGTTGCTTCATCACCTTTCTGGGGATGGAGGTGAGGCTGACCGGTCTATAGTTACCCCGGTCCTCCTTCTTGCCCTTTTTGAAGACTGGAGTGACATTCGCTTTCCTCCAGTCCTCAGGCACCTCTCCCGTTGCCCACGACTTAGCAAAGATGATGGAGAGTGGCCTAGCAATGACTTCCGCCAGCTCCCTCAGCACCCGCGGGTGCATCCCATCAGGGCCCATGGATTTATGGACGTCCAGATTGCTTAATTGGTCCCTGACCCAGCCCTCATCAACCAAGACAGATTCCTCCTCTATCCTAACTTCTTCTGAGGCCTCAGGGGTCCGGGGCTCCTCAGGACAGCCTCCAACAGTATAGACAGAGGCAAAGAAGGCATTCAGTAACTCCGCCTTCTTTTTATCCTCTGTCTCCAGGACAGTGTAAAGCTAACTTTCTGTTAAGACAGAGAAGGTACTCAGGGCTCAATTTAAATACTCAAATTTAGGTGCTGGAAGTTTAATCTCACTACAGGTGTCTCAGTTACAAGACTTGCATATGTAGGCTCCAGTCAATGGGACAGGAAAGAAGCAACACCAGAAGGTGACTTGGAAGTCTAGCTTAGATACCCTGAATTGCTCTGTTCTGACTCTCTTGAGCAATGTTTTAGTAGTTACTATAGTAAGAATAAAGAGAAAGATTATTAACAACAGGAAGCTGCCATTCTCCAGCTAGGAAGGAAAAATAAAAGTTGAATATTGTACCACAAAGCTCTTTCAAGCAGAGCAGACAAACAGATTCATGTTTTCCTTTTAATATGAAAGCATGAATTTGTGCTACTCCTTGTACAGTGCATGTAATTTAGAAAAGTTTCCTCTTTCAGCTACCTCAAAAGTTAATTGGAAGTTATAAACCACTCCAGAGATTTTAGGTGGGCTAAACTGTTCCCTGGAGGGGTGACTGGCTATAGAGGAAAACCTTAGAATCATAGAATCACTTTGGTTGGAAAGGACCTTTAAGATCATCAAGTCTAACCGTTAACCTAGCACTGCCAAGTCCACCACAAAACCATGTCCCTAAGCACCACATCTATACATCTTTTAAGTAACTCCAGGGATGGTGAAACTTTGTGATTAAGATTCTGAATTAGACACTTCAGTTAAGAAGATTGCACACAAGCTGAGGAGATTAAAAAAAAAAAGTATAAAACATTTCAGCTAAGAGAAGATATTAATACTGTATATGAAAAAATACACATCAATTGAAAATTTTTCATCCTAATGGAGAAGTTTTTTCCTAATATAAGCATAATGCATATATTTTAGAGATATCTCAGGCTTCTAAAAGTTTTGAAATTATATCTGTATGTGTACTCAATTTTTCATGTGATTTATAAAATACTTGTTAGTGCTTCTTCTAGGCATTCTTTCCTACCACTGTGAGTTGGGTCACATAGACCATGAAATCAGTCTTAAAAGGGTTATGGTCTGAGAGAGACTGAAAAGGTAAATAGGTACTTCTCGGTCTTTGCTAGTGAAGTTGATGACACGAAACATGTTACAGATTTTGACAAATTTTATATATGTAAAAAAATATATATATATTTAAGAAAGGGTCTTTTTTGATGTGAAACCAAATGTGACCTTTAAAAAAAGAGAGGGGAGGTGGGTGAAATGATTAATGGTCTTAATGAATATGCAGAACAGGAGAGCTGGAAAGGTTACAAGTTAAATCATTTTTCTGCCTGTAAAGGCAAATAGTTCCTCATACAGTTGGTTATGCAACACTGATGCAAGAATATTTGCAAATATTTTCACAAATCTTATCCAAAAGCCACAAAATGACAACATATACTGTCGGTCAGTAAACAGATTAGAAGACACAGAAGGCAGTGTGCAATCACAAGCCAAGGAAAGAGCCAGAAGGCAGCTGAAGTCTCTTAGCTGCTGTTAGGATAGAGAGGAAGCAGAATAGAGCCAAGGAACTGAACAAAAAGGACAGGCTAACACATTAAAGGTCTGTGGATAAAAACCATGACAAAGTCTTCTTTCACAGCTTCTGCGTGCTAAAATGTGCCCCAGTCACAGGACTGCTAGTCTGTTGCTGTTGGAGAACTTGCTCCTTCTTACAGAATCTTGGAAATCGTGTGAAAGTGAAAGGTGCCTTTGTTCAAAGAAACACTTTAAGTAGTTTTAATAAGAACAATCTAGTGAAATGAACTAACATATTTTGCCTGGACCTACTTTTGTTCTAACACTGTTTGTAACATTTATAGACAGGCTTTGCAGATGTGCTAGTAATCTAATATCAAAACAGAAGCAAAAAGTTGTATAGACCAGCTGTACCATAGAAATGTATATAAAGCATTAGTGGCTGCATTAGTATCTGGAGAAGTGTATGACAATTTCAAAATATTCTGAAGAAAGGAGGCAGGAAATAGTCTTTTAAGACACATTGTAGACTGGCTGATCTTGTCGTATTCTTCTGCAAGCACAAAGTATGGGAAAGGTTTAAAGATCATTTTGTAGATTGTCTTTAAGGGTGCATGCATTTGAATAATTTAATTTGGGAGATACTGGCTATACAACTTTCTTCACTAGAAATGAGCTATATCTTCCATTAATATACTGATTCTTTTAATAACGAATTTACTCTGCTTGTATAGTTCTAGCTACAAGTGCAGTTCAGTGCACCTCCATTTAATAGTTGGGTGAGAAGCAGATCGTTCTAGAAGACCATTCATAGTGCCTAAGTGTAGTGTTTAACCTGGCCATAACTGTTCTCAGAAGTCTTGCATGCAGTTTTCCTTTGGAAGAGGAGGTTCTACAGCAATCTAACTATCATTTACAAGGAGTTGGAAAAAAGTATGTGAGCCTACTCTGGGTGCAACAAAATCAGCTGACAAGGAAATATTATCTGGGAGCAGGTTTCTACTGGTAGGAAAAGTAAAGACAGAAAACAGAAGGCATCATAATCTGGACATCTAACAGATGGTTGTAAGAGATCCATTCACAACTTTGGTCATGTTTGGTACATCCTTACCCAGTCCACCTCTTTGAGTGGTCAGACTACTATTTCATCTTTGTACATTTGCCTAGAACAAACAGGTTAGTCTGACTAATAATGCTAATAAAAATTGAATAGAAAACTCATATGAACAAATAATTTCTCCTGTTTCTTAAAATTTGCATTACATTTCCCTTGCAGTGAATTTTTCCACATGACCAAAACAAAGTAATGTGAATTCTTCATTGGATCAAGCTGTCCCTTCATGTAAAATGGGCAAATAAATATTCGCTGGCAATTTATGGTGTTATGAAACTATTTTCTCTTCTGAACATCAAAACGAGGGAGCTGTATGAATAATAAACACCTCAAACTTGACATTCCTACTTGATAGCAGTTTTGACTTCACAGTTACTGACCATGAGTTTGAGTGTCAGTCTTCAAAACCCACATTTCTAGAGATACGTGAAAGCTGCTTCACAGAATAGCATGCATGTAGACAGAACAATTTACTCTTTGGGTGTCCTGATAAGAAAGTTACATTGCTATGATGATGTGCTGGATTTTGGAACCACTTCACGTCATAATCATTTTGCTGAAGAAATAGATGGTTGAAACATTATACCTGTAGTACCTACCTACACTCCATTAATTATTGCATTATGTGTTCTTAACTTTCCCTGCAGATAGAGCACTTAAGTTTGCACTTCATAATGACTATGTGGAGGAGTTATAGAAGTCACAATTATATGACATAAGAACTAAATGAGAAATAGCATTTTCTATTATTATTTCTTCTTACTTAAACACACAGTAAAGTCTCAAAAGTAATTCAAGGAGAGCACCCTAAAGGGAAACACTGATTTCTATAGCTGAGGGAAAGTTACAGTAAGAAAAGAAAGGTTTTTTTAATATATTCTTTGTATTATGGCTTAATGTATCAGTTTACTAATGGTTGCACAAAATCTTGGAAATGTCAGTTTAATAAAAAAAGGTTTGCAGACTGTGGGCATTGCTGAAAAACTTAATTCTGAGAGCTTAGAAGACTGTCTATTATAATTCTTTAAAATAATTTTCTAATTAGTTAACAGAACTGGAACAGATTTTAGTGGATGTTAGATATTTAGTTTAATAGAATCAAATCGTACTTTTTATTACGTAGGTACGTAAATTCTCTACCCATCGCAGACATTGTAACTCACTATAAGCTGTTCATCCTGTCATTAAGCATCCAGAGATTTGGCTACAATGCATTTGCAAAGTCTTCAAGAAAAAAATGAATCTACTATGATACTCTTTTATGATGACAGTTAGCAATACTATTCTTCTCACTAAAGTGAGCTTATACGTGCTTTTACAACTTGTGAAGGATTTATTATGCTTGGCTGAACTCATACGGATAAAGTAGGAATCAGTCTGAATTTTAGCTGATACATGAACTGGATCTTCTGCTTTTTCTTAGATTAACTCGGATTAGATTTTCTGCTCTGTACATATCGTTAATGGTCTACATTTATTGTGGAGTCTATGCATTTGTGCTTGCTACCATTAGATGTTTTAAATGTCTGCTCAGCAGATTTGCCAGTTGACATCTGATGTTTCAAATTTGCTGACATCATGGTTTAAAAAATATTGGATAAACCCTCATGTGTGTAGCAGGGCATTAATAGGAAGTCTTAGAATATGTGTTAAGTCCTTCCACTCTGTATCTGTATATCAGCGTATGTCCTGGGACACAAGTAACAGGAAATGCCTTGAGTGCTGGCAGATTTCCCAAAAGTTTTACATTGTGCCAGACAGATGGAGAGCAAACTCACTGTACTTCCTTCCTGAAAGAGGCAGAGAGGACGGGTCTAATAATGATCATATAAATGAATGGCATTTATGCTTGACATGTTTTCTAGAGAGTACTATAGACAAGCAACAAGCTGGCATAACTGCCTGCAGTCTGTAATTTAAAGGAATTAAAACATCATAAAGTAGACCTGTCTTCCCTTCTAAAACTGAATAAGGAGGTCTCTGATTTAATTTTCTCTAATGAAGTCTGTGACAGGTATTTCTGAGAGAGAGCTAGTAATATCATCAAACTCAAATATTAACATTTAAGAAATTAGCCTAAATCACCATCTTTTTTTTTTCTTAAAGTAGGGATCTGTTTCTTGTCTGTTGTTTTTAGTCAACTGGGAGAAAAAGAGTAGTCTCTGAAGCTATAGGATCCACTACCATTTGTGCTCCTTTTTAGCAGGATAAATTTAAGGTAGACATTTCACCATTCAGTGAATCAAGCTTTATTCCACTTGCTTTTTCTCAGCAGCTTACGGAGTTCTTGTTTCCTCTGCCATTCCTAGATATCCTTTCCCAGCTTAATTTGAACCAGTACAAATGTGGGGGGCTTCTGCTGTAACATGATGAGTGAATCTAACCTTTTTCTTTCCTCCAGATACACTTTTAAACTAAATCCCTTCAGTTACTTGATATTAATTCATTGTATAGCATGTTGTCACAAACAGTAATGCCTACTAAACGGAGGAGGCTTCTCAAGTGCAGTGATAGAAGAAACCATGGCTGCAGTTTCCCTGTTCTGTAGTGCTTTTAGATCTAATGATGAAAAGTTCTTTGAATTAGGAGTATTTTGAGAAGATTATCAGAAATTGTCAGATTTTGTGTTACATTCAAGTTGTTCTGTTTGTAATGAAAACCTGAAACAGCATTCACATATTATTATTATTATATACACGAAAGCAGATAACAGTATTCCATACTCATTTAAATTCAGGAGCTGAGTTTTTAAGAAAATGCAAATATTTCCACAGTTCTAGACACTTGATAGGTATTAAATGTCGAGCATATTCCTTGCCAGTAGCTTTGAAGTCATTATTTTTTTTATTATTGAGATTGTAGCTAGCTAGCCACAAGGTAGTCAAGTTCAGGCAGAGAACTCAAGGAAATATGTCTCCACTGCTACCCTGCTTGATGAGGCATTAAACAAAATCAAGATCAAGATCCTGGATCATGATACTACCATGTCAAATGAAGCAAGGACACTGCCCACTGTGCCCTTCCAGAATATCTCAGCAGTTCTCTGGTCCACATTGCGCTTTGCACACACAGTGTTTTTGGACACTGTGTTTGTGCTTTGCATCAGATTTTTAATGCAAATAAAATGTGCTTTGAATTGTCTTCTCTGCCAATTGCAGCCTGCACAGTGTGCCCGTTTTGTTGTTCATCTTGTGTCAGTCTGTGTAAGACTTAGCTAATGGGTCAGTGACTGCAACCAGTTATTCTTAGAGCTGATTGTCATAATTCCACAGTAATGTTTGGCTAGAATGTTCCATAAGCAATGAATATTTTAAAATTTATTTTCAGATTATTTTTTATACCATAATGTGTTTCCTTAGAACACGTCTGCTTACTCCAGTGATCTCTCCTGTGCCTTGCAATCTCCTATTGAGAATATGCAGTCCCTTTTAGAATCATGAACCATGCAGGACAGTGCTTATTTCAGGACTAAACTCACGCATGAATGGATTAATGCTGGGCAGAGCATCTCAATGCCTTTCGGCAATTGGGACCTCATTACCTTTTCTGAAAATGCAAGACCCGTTTCAGAGTTCTGATTTATTTGTTATATTTATTCCTGATAGAACATACCATTTAACTATATTCACCTTTTCATGTGTGTGTATGTGTTCCTACTGACTGAGAATTCCATATTTGGGACAAGTTTTGTCACATTAAAAGGCACAGGAAATGGTCATAAAAGAGTGAATGTGCCTGATACCTACATCATACATCTGCATAGATATACATAGGCTTATCTGCTATGTATTCCATGACTGGGAGGCATACAGCTTCATGATGATTTCCATAACAAACAGAACTAAATGGAAATTTTCTGAGATAGCTTTCAGCAGAAAATCTATTTGCTGAGCCCAAGATTTTTTTTCTGCATTTTATTACCATATTTACTTCTATGGATTTTATAAAAATCCTCTGAAGTCTGTCTTGGTTATATTCTTGCCTATCTACCCTAGAGCCAGAGACCCACCACCTTTGTAGGCTTGGGAGATGTCTGCTTACCACAAGTCCCTGATTTGTGCAACCCAAAAATTTTGGACCTGTGACTTTAGGGCAGACCATCTAGCAAGACAGTTTTGGACAAATATGTCAGATGAACTGCTTATAAGATAACCAGAAGCAAATATGTCTAATACAGCCAGGAATACCAGAGCATTTTTTGTCATGGAGATAGGAACTTGAAGTGCCTGATAGACTTAATCTTGGTTCCTCGTTCTGTCCCAGGGAGCTTGGACATCAAGAGATTACGCTGATTCTCAGCATGTTATGGAAGGTATTTTCTATGCTCTCCATATGGGTATATGTATGCAATAAGGAAACTGGCTATGAATTATATGGAAAATGCATTAGTCGAGTAATGCTAATACTCCGATCAATTAGTGTTAGATTTGTGTACAACCATGTAGGCATAATTATGACCAGAAATCGCTGAAAACGTAAAAAGAAAGTACCAAGAACTTTGCTTTGTCCTACAGGGTCTGTATATAATGCAATTCTTGCAGTGAAGAAGTAGAATGCCTTTACTAAACTGAGCAAGATTAGAGGATGGACAGCTCTTCGTAAAAACAGATTTAACCGGGCAGTAGCAAACATCTTCACGTTATCACGGTTGCCTTGACAATGAAAGAGAACAAATAGCACTCTGTGAATTTGAAATTACTTTCCTACTGTTACTTTCCAAACGTACCTGTTTATCTCTTGACTGTAGGAATTAACACCATACTAATTGATAGCAAAGGCTGACCTGTTAATTTATTTGGGGGATTAAGGCCAGTGTTACCATGTCCTTTGCCATAAAAGGAGGAGATGGGGGGAGTAGAGGAAAGACTCACCATCCTCTAAGTCATAACAAAGTAATCTTAAATGTACTATAGTCATTTCCATAATAGTTGTTGTGGTCCAAGTTTAAAGGAAAAAAGGAAAAAATTATCTTTCCAGGATTGGCAGTTCATTAAGAAGTCAGGACTTGTTCCCCTTTTTAATTTTGATTGCCAGGTTATCTGGTTTGTTTGCTCTAGTGTGGTTTATTTAGAATAATTTTCAGTGTATGAAGAAGTGAAAACTTGCTCTTATATATGTGGCCTCAGTAAAAATCTCTAATTCCCAGTGTGATCAGTGAAAATGCCTTTTTTGAAGTCATAAGGAAATGAGACCCTGAGGGTTTATGCATAGCAAAACAGTGTACCCACATGTAGTATTTAGGATTCTGGAGTGCAATCCATGAAACCAGGTAAGTTTCCCAAAATCCTTGCCCAGGAAGACTCACAGTAACTAGTTAACTCTGGCACCTAGTGACATGTTAGTACAGAGAGGCACAGGCATGACACATAGTCTCCACTTACACTTTGAGGAGGCAGGATATAACACAGATCCAGTCCAAAAATAGGTATATATGTTACTCCAAGTCTGCACCTGCTTATAGATCAATCAGACTGACCTTAATAGGTCACTATTGTGGCTATCACCTGCAAGAGTGCAGCTACAGGGTTTTCAGAATGAAGCTAGCTTGCCTTCTACCAGTTTGGGCAGCTATCATCTTAACTCAGTTTGACCCATACTGATGTACTTCAGATCATCCCTTCAGATATTGACAGCTGGTCCTCTACTTTCACTATATGGCCACAGAGGAGGAGGACCTTGCGCACAGGCAGACTGCCTCCACTTCTCACCTTCTATGTTACCACTCTTTCTGAGGGATCCAAAGGTCTGGATCTAATGTCTTCCTCAGCCCAAACACATGCAATTCCTGCCTCTCTGTCTGGAATACAGGCTGGGACAGATGCACAGCTCAGGTTGAAGCTGGGCCATAGTGCACAGCCAAGAACGACAGGAAGGTCTGGACGAGGGACAAAAGTAGAAAAGCATAAATGTAACATCATAGACAGGTCTTCTGGGCATACCAGGAGCAGGAAGAGGTCTTGTGTTGTGACTGGTTCTTTTAATCCATGTATTAATTTTATCTGGTGGCTCTTTTGTGCAAACTATGTAAGTAATTTGATACAGCAGGAATTGAGGCACCTGCAAAAACTCAAACAAAATGTAAGGTGAAGGAGTCTGGATCACATTTTTAAGTGTTAAATTTCACCTAAGTTGCACTTCATGATTATAACACACTTTTGATTCTAGCTCTAAAACTCTCCTGAAGAAAATTGTGCTCAGAAATTATTTTTAAGTTATGTATGACTTTCTGAGTACTATTCCTCTCTTTTTCTCCTCCCTCCACCACATGTTTCTTAATTAGGTCTCTTCCTTCTAGAAATTACAAGCTCCATTTGGTTTGGCCTAGGGTTTGGATTTTTAACGGAAAAAGTAAACGTCCAAAGTTATCATTCAGTAATGTATAGAGAAGTGTTTTGTAATTTGGTGCTGCTACATTTTTTTAATAAAAATTCCTGTCATTCCTGGAAAGTTACTATAATACTTTTGGTACATATAATTTAAAGGCCTTGAGTCTCCAAAGATTTATTGTTGTGATTAATTTTAAACACCTGCTTAGCTCATTGGTTTTTATGAAGTTACTTGTGCTCGAAGTTAAGCATGTGAATATTTTATGTAAGAACAAGGCCATGACTTACTACAGCCCAACAGGGTTAAATAGACAAAAAAGTTTAAAATACAAGTTGTAATACAAGTTGTAAGAGCTACAAGAGCTGCGGTACATTAGGTTACCATGCTATTTGAGGTAATTGGACATAACATTATTTTTTTAGAAGTGAAAAAACTCTATTTTCACTATTTACAAAATTAAATAAGAAATTAAAATGTAAGTATAAATATATAAACTATGAGTGTTAAAATGTTGAAGATAATGCATACAAACAAATGGGGTTATCTGATGATGCTAAGAGATCAAGTATTTCTCCAACATTCTTTAGATCAAAATAAGGCTTGTTATAATATTTGTATACATATGTATGTACACAGACACGTCATAAAAGTGAACATTTTGTTTACTTTTATTACCTGCTTTTTTTCATTATATTTGTTGTGGGTTAAACCCCATAGTCAGCTAAGCCCCACACAGCTGCTTGCTCACTTCCCACTAGTGGGATGGGAGGGAGAATCAGAAAGGTAAGTGTGAAAATTCATGGGTTGAGATAAAGACAGTTTAACAGGAAAAGCAAAAGCCGTTTGCTCAAGCAAAGAAAAACAAGGAATTCATTCACTACTTCCCATCGGCAGGCAGGTGTTCAGCCATCTCCAGGGAAGCAGGGCTTCACCACATGTAATTGTTACTTGGGAAAACAAAATGCCATCACTCCAAACGTCTCCCCTTCCTCCTTCTTCCCTCAGCTTTTATTGATGAGCACAATGTCACCTGGTATGGTATATCCCTTTGGTCAGTTGGGGTCAGCTGTCCCGTCTGTGTCCCCTCCCAGCTTCTTGCCCACTCCCAGTCTACTCGCTGGTGGGGCAGAAAGAGAAGCAGAAAAGGCTATGACACTGTGCAAACACTGTTCACCAACAACTAAAGCACAGGTGTGTTATCAACACTGTCTTCAGCACAAATCCAAAACATAACAATATATGAAGAAATACCACAGCATACTATGAAGAAAATCAACTTTATACAGCCAAAACCAGTACAATACTAAATCTAGGAATCTGTCAGTGCATGCTACTTTAAGGGACCAAACATGCTTATACTAAAAGTATGCCATAAAATATAGAGTTTCAATAAGAGTATGATGTGCAAAGAGGGGTGATTCCATTAACACAAATTTGACTGTCAGACAACTACCCAATCCTGGTTCTTTTCTTCCACAGCATTTCAATTTGAAGCTCATTTCTCCTTTCTGCAGTTTTGAAAGGGGAGCATCCAAAAAGGCATCAGAGGGCCACTGCGAGGCATCCTGTCCCGTACATCCCAGTGGCACAGCCCCAGCTGGGGCTGGACATGGCTCTCCACAACATGTGCATAGGCAATCCTGTTGTCCCCAAGCACCGTGATAGTGGGCATATACCCAGGCGTGTGCCCATTTCCCATAGACTGCCTTCAGCAGCCTGAAGCCTGTCGATGTGGCAGCTTGGTGTTGGAGACAACACTGGGGAGAGGGAGCCCTTCCCTTTCCAGCTGCTTGTGGCATTTGTGAAGAGGGCACAAATTCAGGTTGATCTAGGAAATGGTCCCAGCCTGAGCTTTGGGGCCAGGAGGACCAGCTATGTCCACAAGCAGTGTATGTTGTCAGCACTGTTGTGACCCCAGGGATGGCTAGGCCCTCCCCAGTGAGCACCGTCCCACAGGGCCTGAGCTCAGTGGGCAAAGATGGGGCGAGTAACAGGGCCAGCGACAGCCCCCAACACTGGCCTGTCATGGGGGGAAACAGTGCCAGAGACGAGTTGTAGTGTGGGCTCAAGAGGGAGAAGAGGTCCCCACAGCATCAAGCCCAGGCCTGGCTGGAGGCAGCACAGAGCGGAGGCTGGGCACAGGCACTCCCATGGGCCAGGATGGGGCCCAGCAAAACCAAAACGGGGTCTGTCCACCCTGGTCAAGCGGTCCCAGGTGATGCCTGTCAGGGACAGCAAGTCTGGGTGGTGCGCTCGGGGCCCTGAGACTACCTGTGTCCTCAGCGTGTTTCCGTGGAGCTCCCCAGGCCCCAGAACCAGAGAGGAAAAAAGGAGACAGATGCCTGCCCCTGGAGGGAGCACTCATGTCCTCCCGTCTGCCGTCATGCAGCTCAGCTGCACGCTGAAATGAAATGCAAACACGTAATAAGACTGTGACACTGCCAAGGGCTTGAAGTTCACAGAAGTGACACAGGGAGCAAGAGAAAGGAATGATAGTGTACGGCGAGTGGCAGGTAACTAATGACATGTTACTTCCACCCCTTCACATTATTTCTTTGTTGCATGGGTGAGTGTACCTAAGAGTGGATTTTTATTTCCATAGGTAGTCTGTTGAATTTTTAGGGAGATGAAGCAGTCTAGAGTATTGCTGGGGATTATTAAAGGGTGTTTTCATAGTTACTGTCTGTTGGATTCACATTCGTTGCTGTATTATTTGGTAAACATAAATTTCTCTTTTATCCTAGAAGTATGAGGTCAGCAGAGCTGATTATTTTGTACTGTATCAGGGTATGGATTTGTTTCTAGGTTTTCTTTGCAGACTAAACAAATTTATTTTCTTCTTTTTTCTAGCAAAATTATGACTTTCCAGACTTTTTGTGAAACTCTCAATTTCTTTTGGCATGGTTCTGTGGCAGCATTTGGTGTCAGCTGAGTACCACCCTTGTCCCTTTCATAACTGAAGTATCAAAAGCTGTTGTTGCCAAACCTCATTCACCTTTACTTGAGTGGAGGGAAGACTTTCAAGAATGAGTCACTGAAAGCACAAGAAAATATATAATTTAGACAACAAGCTGAAGCTTTAAGATGAAAGCTTTTCTTTTTTTAAAAAAATAGACTATATTGTCCAAAAGTAATAATGACCTGTATTTCCCTTTTTTTTTGTTTATAATATATTTAAAGACAACTTAAAGTATCTTCTAAAGCATCGGTAAAAGAAGATTTATTCTTGTTTTTAGAAATATCTCACATGTGAAAGTTCTTTGGAGAAGGAATCTTGTCTTCTTCATTGCCCATTATATCACAATATTGGTGGAAGGGTTTAACTAAACTGCAATAAAACCTGTAATTTTATCTGCAAATTTTAGATTAACAGGTAAGTTGCACAGACAGTCATTGACAGAATGTTTACTGAAAGAAAATTAATTTATTGCCATCTTTTACAGAAGGTAATGCTCATATGGGGAATCTAATCTCCTGAACAGGTCATTCAGCTTCTGTCTGGATGTGACAGCAGTCTCCATTGCAAGGGTCCCTGTAACTAGATTCTTAACTTGACTGAACAAGATTCCCCAAACCTGTGTTTTGCTGAATTCTTGTAATCCAGCTGGTCAAAGGTCCTACATGATTGCTCCAGGATATACATGATCCACTTCTATTGAATAAACTATGTAAAAACCAGGTCAATTATCTCAGATATGTACAAAAGATGGTCCTAAATGAACATTTCCTTATCTGCAGGAAAAAATTCTACTGACTGTTTAGAAATATCTTAGCCACGTGCAGCTGGACCTGTCTGGGAGAGTCCCTGTGACTGCCTGACACTGTACCCAGGATGTTTATCAATACATCTATCCATTCAAATGGTGCCTATCAATTGGTCCAGGTCCAGCAGGACCTTCCTAGAGGAAGGATATGATGCCAGGACTGTCTGAAATTCCCACCTGACGAGATCCTGTGACAATGAGTCAAAAGCATTGTTTTGAAACCAGATAGCAGCTCAGACAGCCACCCTGTCTCACATCAGTCCCTTGTCTCATCTTTGCTGATGACTAATGTGAAGTTCCTGAACCATCAGGGAATTGATGACTGAGTGTGCTGTGTATGTATACAGGCACAGCCCTGACATGCCGCTACTCCACAAAAGTAACTTGAATTTCCTTGTTATACACCAATGATAACTTTCATTCTATAAATTTTGCTAGAGGTTCAACCTGTTTACAAGTAGTAATTTCTTTTCAGAGAGACTGATTTTTTAATGTAAATGAGATAAAAAGTTTATCCCCATGTAAATATATTCATTCTCTTCTGTGAATGTCTGGCAGTATTTAAGCATTAATGTCTTTCAAGCCATGCTTAACACCATTTTTTCTTGTTGCTTAATAGGCATGTGCAATCTACTCCCAGGTGAATTAATGAGCTACAGTCAGAATTACAGCAGTTGGAGGGGTACCCTTCCACATTATTGAGTTAATCTTTATCAACTCTAGGAAGGTCATTCCTGACAGATTTTGTTAAATCTGTTCTTAAGGGCTTCCAATCTTGAGTCTCTACAATTTAACTCAGTAACCTATTTAGTTCTTAGAAGCCCTTCTGACAGCAAATCTTTCTTAACGTCTAGCCTAAATTCTTCTTGCTTTAAGTCTGATACTTTTTGTCTTCTCCACTATGGACATTGAGAACAGAAGCTTTTTACATACATTAAGACTGCTATCATGTCTTCAGTTTTCTCTTCAGGCTATAACAACTCTGCTTACTAAAACACTCTTACTAAGCCATAGGAGCTAGAACTCTGTCACCCTTATGGATTCTTTTCTGGATTTTCCCAAATTGTACCATATCTTGGATCTGCAAATATCGTGAACATGCTATCTTTACAATAAAGAATATGTATTTTGAGAATAGAAAGCAGTTTTCTACAAGGTTAAAATGCTAATGTGAAAATCAAGTGAAAAATTTATGGAGTTTCACATGAAGAATTATCATAAAACGTATGGGTAGAAATATTATTAATTGTGTGGGTTTTGCCAAATCCAGCTTTGAGTTTGAAATTCATTCAGTATGACAGAAATTCAGGGAGCATCATCCTGTAGTCGCAGATTCAGCAAAGTTATGTAATCATGGTCATCAAAAGTACTGTGAGAAAGCAGCTTATTTTTCATTAAGCAATTGGACTGATGAACTGGTTCAGAAAAAAATAGGTCAATGATTCCTGGGTTCCATATTCTCATGGATCCCAAGCTGACTGGTTTCTTCTCACATCCTGACCATCCTTGCGAGCACGAAGCATGCACATCACCTTTGATCATTCTCACACAGCCAGTTGCTGGTTGCACTTTCTGATTTACAATTGAGTTCCTATACACAGGTATAGAAGCAATGAAAGTTAGAGGAAAAGATCTTCATTGTCCACTTTTCCTGCTCACTGTCTCCCCATTGTTTGGGATCACAAAAGCAGCAGCATCTTGCACAGCAATGATGTCAGACAAACAGTTTATTGCATGAAACTCTTACACATACTTCTTGTTCTACCTGGCAAGTTCTTAAACTACCATTTGTCAGATTTTGAGAGGCAGTCTAGGGAAGGATCAATTTATACTCGCCCTGTGTCTTATATTCTTTACCTACATATCTGCAACTGAGCAAAGAAAGATTTTTGTTCCGATCCAGTATCATGGTTCTTGTATTGTTATGTTATACATTTGTTTTAATGATCATTTCGTCTCATTAATTTCTCCATGGCAAATATCAGAACCTTTATCAATTGCATTCCTTACCATCTTCTTGTCGTCCCTTCTATCACTAAATCCTTTTCCTCATTCTTTACTATTTTTTGCCTTTTATCTACCAACTGATCATATTCTACAGTTTCCCTTTTTCCCATTACCTGTCCTCTGGGTTTGTTTTGGTTTTTTTTCACAGATAAAAGGAAAATAAAAACAAGGACACAGAAAACCATTTCCACTTTTTGTTTGGGCTGCTGTATTTATATAATGTTCTTGCTGTCCTTATTCTTCATTTTTTTTTTTTCTCATGTGTTTTTAGGACAGTGATTGTGCTTGGTTTGCTAATGCTGTTAATATTTATAACATGTCTGAAGTTTTACTTTCCCTATTGCAGTTTCTATATTAGCAAAACCACACTAATAAAAAGCCCCACACTTGTACTGCCCTTTCCATCAGGTATGTCACTGAGATTCCACTCAGATGACAATTAGAAAAAGCATTGTCATAATGCATAAAATTCATCAGGAACCACTAATAATGAGATTAATATTGTTTATTTCTCTGATTGTGGTACCTTTATTATTGTGCTGTTAGTGTTGGGTTTATTTCTTGTTCATGCGTTCAACCTCTCTGCTAAGATGATTTTGAGTAAGTGAGAGTATAATGTAAAAATGTATACATTATACAAATGTATAATGTATAAAATTAGATGGGAACATGTGCTCTTTATCGCTTTTTGTAATTAGCCCCTCTCAGTATAGTGTCTCTCATTTTATCTAAAAGTTTGTCCTTGAACAAACTCCAGACGTCTTCTGTTCTCGTTGTGCTTTGCAATGATCTTTGCCTTTTCATTGATTCAGCACTTACCTTTGAGCCTTGCTTTTCAAATATGTTGAATTTGCCTTTTATCAGCTTAAAAATGTGGACCTCATGCATATTTACATTGCAAGCTGTGACAGCTCTGGAAGAGGTCAGTTGTGTCAACTGCTCTATTCATCCACAAGAAACTATTATCTGTTGAACAGACACAGCTTTACAATGTGTAAAACTAAGCATATTTTTCTAATATTACCTCCTTATTTTGAAACTAATAGTTTGGGGATTGAGTTATACATTTTTAAATAAGATTGGTCTCAAATTAATACTGAAGAGGAATAGAAGTAAAGTTTGAATGACAAACTTTTGTTTCACTATAGTTTTGTGGCTGTCACCAAGAAATAGTATTAGTTTTAAAATCATAGCTGTGACATCCTTGTCATTGTAATATCAGTTTTTCTGATTATGGGATGATAAGGGCAAAGAATTTTGACCAAAAAATCAGACATTTCCAGTATTGGTTGGTAAGGCTGTTGAATCAGATATTTCATAGGCTATAACCTGATTCAAAACTGTTCTTTGCAGTATAAGTAGGACATAAATTATTTGTTTGTCTTTACTTTGAATTTTATTTCTCCTTTTATGTACCTGGGCTAAGTCTGTGATCTCATTTAAAAAACATGCATCCGATGATGGTGATCAACACTGGTTTCAATTATTGGTGAGAGTGGGTTTTGGCTTGAACTGAATTTAAAGCTCATGAGGAGAGTCGGGGCAAAGGAAAAATTACTCTAGTACAGTAGGTGAACCCAGGCCTGACCCTCGACATTTCAGAGTAAGAGTTTCATGAAAGAGGAACAGATGAGGGTAGGACAGCTGAAAAACTACAAAGAGGAGAAATAAGGCAAGGTTTTACAAAAATACATAGTAAAACTATCTCCCGATGGGCACTCTTCTCTTTGTTTTAGACGAACCCTAACCTAGCCATAGAGATGTTCTTAAAGCAATTGCAGAGCACTGCCTGCACTGCTTCCTTTAACTTGACTTAAATCTTAGTTATTGTAATTTATATTTGCATTGGCACTACCGTTGCTGCTACTTTGCTGGTTCCTGTGATCATTCTGAGTAATATTAGTCTCTTACTCTAATACATACATTTATATCTCTTTTACAGTGGCAGGATCTTTATTATATTACAAAGGAAGTTGTACAACAATATTTTTGGAGCCTTATGGTGCTCTGATGATGGCAGGCTGAAATTATCCAGAAGGAGGCTCTGACATCCAATGAAACAAAAGCTCTGGCTCTTCCCAATGCTGAAAAAAAATATTTAGAAAGTAGAAATAACTGTAATTTATCACTTATGCCAGCATCTGGTAAATACTTTGATCCCTGTTGTGTAGCTTTAAATTCTGTAAATAAGTTAGTAATAAAAAGTAGAAGTGACCGCCTTAAGAAAGAGGATAAATTGAGGTATTTTTATGCAAAAACATAGAAAAGGAATTCAAAAGGAAAGAAGGCAGTGCTTGGCATTTTTTGAGTTAGAACAGACTTGCGACAATTTCATGCAATATTTTGCTAGTAGGAGGAACACTTTTATCAGAATTTTTTATTTTTGGAGTTCTTATTAATACATACCTCAGTCTCTAGTTAGACCATGGAATGCATTGTTACAGCAGAATGCAGTAAGATTCAGAAAGGATTTCTACAGATATTATGACTGTTACAACACTTATTTTATAAGGGAGTATATAAATTTCATATTTTGGGGATTATGCCTGCATTTAACTATTAGAAACAATAATGTTGTCTAATATAGGAAGGAAATTATCATTCCTCTTCAAAATGAGATGTTTGAAAGGACAGCATAGGAATCATCAGATATTATTTCTTGTGTCACAGACCTTACATTTTTTAGCAAATTCTCAGTGTTATGATGTCTTCCATTTCTCCAGGGAAAAAAAAAAAAGAGAGAGAAAAAATGAATTTTACTCATGCTTTACACTAAAAAGTTTGTTGTGTTTTCAAGTGCATTTTTTTCTTCTCAGATTTCCTTTTGGAACTTCCTAATTCTAGGAGATACTAGGAAACAAGGTAATTAAAACTGAATGTAAGCTCTTTACCCAGGACCCATCAGAGCACTAGGTCACCTCTTCTGCAGTCATTCATATTCTCACGGTTTTGTCAGATTCTTATAGTGACAGGGAAAACATTCAAACTGAAACAAAACCCAGCAAGAAATACATCAGTTTCTTATTCTCGTTGCATATATCCCAAGGCTTCTTTCTGTCACATTCTGGCCTTTTCAGCTTGCTTTAATTAATAAAAGATAATTAGTCTTTTTTGTTGTCTCTTATCGTTATGTTCATTCCTACTAAACCATAGGGTGTAGGGTTTAATATGTGTAGGAAAAAACAGAAGTACTTAAAACAAAACAAACAAAAAATTATTCCAAATATCCCTCATAATCCTATATATATTAGAGAAAAAATTTGCACACATTTAGATACTCATTTGAGACACTTTTAACATTTTTTTCATATTGAGGAGCATCACCCTTGGTAAAGAGTGTCAGTGACATGACTACTGAAGTAAAGATGGTTCTCACTAACAGTAAGAGTATAAAAATCTGTTCCTTACACATCTGATATTTGTTTTTAAACTACTTGGTACATTTAATTAACATAACAAAAGATTAAACTTTATCCTTTTTTGTAGCCTTTTAATTTTTGAAAAAGTGATCCTGAATGATCAGAAAATATACAGGATGCTGTCATTGCTAATCACATATGCACACCACACCATAAAAATGACATGAACAATGAGCCAAGTGCAGCTTAAGAAGGACAGCTGCTTGAAAATCACTTCTTTAGTTCTTCAATGCTTATAAACACCTCCACTAAACTACCTGCTTAAAAAAAAAAAAAAAAAAGTAATATTTTTGTTTCTATTTTAGGAAGAAAGTGGAAATGGTATTGAAAACTTTGTAGATCTCTAGTAAGGACTCCATTTGACCACTGCATCTTTTCAGTCTGTTTCTTTCTATATTTGTAATTTTTTTTTTTTCATTTCTCTGGGCACTGTGAAATTAATACTTCAATGTGAATTATTTCTCTGTTGGAGTTTCCACATTATGACTGCAGTGAATGTTATTGTTTGCAGCAAAGGCTCTATCACAAGGCAAAGGAGTTTTACTTCTGTTTGCGTGTGTCAATTGAAACAATTTATTTGAAGACTTTGAGAGTGAAAGAAAAAGCTAAAAGCAAAAAGAGGCTAATAAAAGTCAATATCTCCCCTTTGAGCAGTGTCAATCAATCTGAGTGAAATAGATTCCCTGTTTGTTCGATAAGAAAAGTACTTTGTGTCACAAATGACCTGGAGAATTCTTGTGTGTCCTCATTATCAAGAAATACCTGGTGTTTTGATCTTGTATTACCTACTTAATTGATAACGGTATATTTGTATTAAGCTATCTATTTCTGTTATACAATTCAGAAGAAAATATCATTTTATTAAATTATGTTATACTGAAACTTAAGTAGAAGTTCCCATGATAAAAAGTGCTATGGTAAGTCTGGAATTCATTTGACATCAAAACAGCATAGTAAATTGAAAGTATATAGTGGATGTTTAATCAACTCAGCAAAGATATAGGATTGAAATTTTTATAATTCTTTGTTTTATCCAAAGAGAGGTTCTATTATATTCTTACTCTCTCTGATCTGGCTCGTATTTTAGCGGTAATTGTAGTAGTAAAAAATAAATAGGGAAATGTAAATGTACTTTGCAGATCTTTTTCATTTAAATGGTAACACACATTCAGCTTTTATATTGAATCCAGCTTTCTTGAAAATATTCATCATGTAAATCACATTGAGCCTTTTAAAAAAGTAGAAATATGAGATTTTAATAAATTCATCTAATGAATAATTTATGTTTAGGTAAATAATCTGCATCTAGGTACCTAATAAAAGTCTTTTTTTAACATAACATACAGTTAGCACATCAAGCTACAATGGGCTTAAATTGGGGAATGTTAAGGACTACTTTGTCTGAAATTTCATAACAGTCTTTTTTTATTTGACTTTTGACTTAATATTTTTTCATCATTTTGTGCTTTGAATTTCCAGTATTTAAATTTAGACTTAGATTTTCCCTCTTTACTTTGCTGACCAACAAAAACATACAACATCTATGCAAAACAGCGTTAGAAAAGGTTCCTCTGAGGCATCTAATGAGATTTTTTGTTTGTTTTTAAGGATATTTAGAATGATTTTTAGCCCTTATTCATACTAATCTTCTTGAGGGAGGCAGATGTTAAAAACCCACACCTTTTTCACCTCTACCATAAATATTGTACAATACACACACTGCAATACACAGCTTGACTGTAATTTGGTCCCCTGTTGATGATGGGCTCCAAACAGCTTGCTTCTGCCTACAACCCTTTGGCAAATTACCTCTTCCTACATAGCCAACTGTTCTGCTAAATACTGTATTACTAATACTGGCGTGGAGGTAGAGAGGAAATAAATGTCTGGTAAAATTTCCTTATAGGAAGTTGAAATAGGATAACATGAATGCTTTCAGGCATTAATAACTTCTATATATCAGCAATTGCAGACAAGATTTGAATTATCAAAGATATCTGTGCATATTGGTGAAGCACTAAAAATGTATTCTTAGATAACTTGACACTCTATTTTTCCTTCTTGTGATGCTGCATGAAGGATGTTGTGTTCTGGACTACTTAATTACTGTTGGCCTTCTGCTTTGTTATTCATACACATTAAAGACAACTGACCCACACAAAGTTTTTTCTACGGACCAAAAGTAGATTAAATATCTCCAACTTCAAAGTGTTACTGGAAAGCTTGACATGCTTAATCCACAAGGCTCCAGCTGCTCTTCTTATGGCTACACCTATAAAAAAAAGAAATAAATTAATGAGAAATTCCTATTTCCTCAAGCTCTCCTCATTTAAGGAAAATTCCAAGGTGACATTTCTAACTCATCTTTCTCTTTACCATTGACAATGCCTTACAAAAAACTGTTCTGTCATTACCTTCTTCACCAAGGAATACGGGTGTAGTTTGCCACATATGTGCTATAAGTTTTAATTTGTACACTTCTCCATAGGTGATAACTGAAAATGGTATTTGATCCCTCCATAAATTAAAAGAACATTCTAGATGTTATCTTTTTTTTTGATTCATCTGAAATATCCCAGAGTGTTCAATGTGTAGAAAATGAGTGTCCAACCACTATTAATTCATTTAGTACATTTCGTGATAACATTATTTGTGATGAGTTCATTCAGTATTTGTAATTGTTGTAAGTACTTTGGTAGGATTTCAGAGTAATTCAGTGTTAATTAAGTGTATGTTGTTGAGAATCCCCTGATACACTGAGTATTTCAGTATATTGGAAAACATCAAAATCTTCATCAGAGTGAACAAATCCCTTATTGTTCAGAAAAATAACTATGCAGAAAGGGAAATAAAGAAGCCAGTGTAGAGTAAGCCTTCCGCTCTTCTATGCTCTGCCTCAGACTCTCAGGCAGTTCTTTGGAGTAGGCATTATGTTCTTGTGGTGACAATAAGGTGGTCTTCATGGCTGAATTATAGGAAGTGCATCTAGTTCAATGCTGTTGCCATAGGGTGTGCTGGCAACACTACTACATCTTACTGACAGATAAAGGACCTTCCAATAAAAATGGGAATAGCAGGATCAGGTTTTTTATTCGGTAAATTGTACAAGTGACTATTCTTTTCTTATGTTTAGGTGTAAAACACAGGAAATATATTTTTCTTTTCAAGTACTTGAATTATATGGTAATGCACCCCATGCTTTTCCCAACCAGAAGGACAGAAGTTTACTGGCAGTCTAGAAAAAGTCAGAATTAAACTTGAAATAATTCAACTGTTTTTTTGAAAAATGGTGACCTGCAACTGAGTAGACAAATAAGAAACCATAAAAAGGAGAGGGATAGGGGAGGAACACTCTTGCACTGTTATTGTGAGTTATATGAGTATTTCAAGGAGCTATTAGTACATAGAACCAAAGCTCTGTACCCAGCCCAAACAAAACAAACACAAAACTGCCACTCTGTGCAGAACTGTAGGGGGAGAGAGAAAGTGTCTTTCCAGTAGTCTGCACCTACATTTCCCAGGGAACTGAGACATGTTTTGATTGGAGAGAAAAATCTCTTTAAGTAAGCTTCTTGTGGCTATTGTCTCAAACATTCTTCCAAAGCAAATGGCACACCATCAAACTTAAATTTCTATTTTAATATTTAGTATTGGCTTTTTCAACTGTATGCTTTCCTTCAGTACTTAAAATTAACTTTTGTTACAAGGTAATAATAACATGCTGCTCTGTTACACTGACTCCATTTCACAACATAAAATGACAAGCAATTGAGTGTATAAAATGAAGTGATTCGGTTAGTATTAGAAATTGAAGGATGACCCTGAAACCTGTTATAAAAAATAAAATACCTTCGTTCTGTTCTTTGTGTCAGGACACTTTTGATATAGCCTCTAAAAGAATGAGTTGCAGGATAATATTTACAATCTCCCTGCCTGGACCTTGAGAATAAAGTAGGCATTATGATTTCAAAATATCTGAGGGTATGATTACGCTCTGCTTCAAAAAAATAAGCAAGCTACTTGACATCATATAGTGTGAAACAAGGTGGATAGATGTAATGGATTTTCCAGGAACTAGAAATTAAGAAATTGATGAGAAATCAAGAAAAGGTTCCAGGAGACAAGTCACATATCTCTGAATGCACCTGAGATGCACAGGAGTAACAATGAAAATTTTGAGGGTGACTGCAGTGAAGACAAATGCAGGTGGATTCCAATATACCCTTTTCAAGCTGATAACACACATGGAAGAGAAAACGTTGGAGGATGAGGGAAGCATTGCAGAACAAACAAATCAGAAAAATAAAGTGTGCTTTCTGGGCAAAGAGTGCGTTACCTAACACTGAAGAGAATAGGGGATAATGGCAAATGAACTCAGAATCTGAGAGTTCATGGAGTGACAGTAAGCAGAAAGAATAAGAATTTGAATATTTTACAAGTACTTGAAAAGATTGCATGCCAGGCAGCTGTTTTTTTTTTCTTAAAGGAGCATTTCTATAATCACATAATTACAATTTAGTGAAGAATGCTGGCAAGGAGTAGCTACTACTTATTCTTTGCTGAGCTGCCTTCCACCCAGGGAGTCTAAACAAGACACATGGTGAAGCCTCTCCATTTGATTGAGTTTAAAGCCTTCCTTTTGCAACTACTACACTATATTTCTCTTCTATCTCTCCTTTAGAAAACATTCCATGACCCTGGGTGATATATGTATGCTATAAATCATGGAGGTGAATAAGGAATATTATCACTATATCATACGATATGAGAACCTGGAAGGATCTAAAGAAATTCTCAGGTAATAGGTTTAAAATAAGGAACTTTAATACTTTTTCACACAGCACAAGATATTACACCTTCCAAAAAAGTTAAGAGAGGATTCAACAAGTTCATGGAAGAATGGTCTATCTGTGACCATCAGACATCACATTTCAGATAAAAGTTCCAGCTATAAAAGTCCCATACTGCTGATTTCTGAAAGTGGAAGAGCAAGGCCAGCCCTATACACATCCTGTTTTATATAAGTTATGGCCTGCTATTAGAGGTGCTGTACTTTATTGTGCCTGTTCTTACGGCTTTATATTCTTAACTTGATAAAGCTTAGGCAGTCCAGAATCTGAGAAATAATTTATTTTGGAAATAACCAATCTTTGTTTTCCAGATGACATTTTTCTGGTACAACTTTTTTTTCTACTACAGGAAGTTTTTCTCATTAATTTCTGATTTAATTCTGTTCCTGTTTTGACTGAAAATGAGCTCTGTTTCAGCAGTGACTGATCTCATGTTTAAACCCTTTTTATTAATAGTTGCATTTGTATGTCTGGAATGATTATCAGCACATGGTTTTAGGAAAAGCCTAATGTCTTTCACAGGTAATACCTGAAATCTCTAAAAGACAAGCCAAATCTGAGTAAGCTATAAAACACAGGCGAAGCAGGCTTCACAAAGTAATATTTATAGTTCTAGTACTGGAGGAATTTATAGCATAGAATTCCTATCATTCTTAGGAAGATTTAAAGGTACATTTGCAAATATTCCAAGGACTGTGAAATACTTAGCTACTCAGTAGAGGTTATCCCTGTCTTATGAGTTACCATATAGTGATTTAAATTTACAAAGTGTTTCTGAAGTATTCATGTTAAGGGTAACAATTATTTTTTTATCCAGATCTCCTCCAGAAATATGGATTAATGGCTTTCTTAAAACAACAGCAACAACAAAACAAAAGCCCACCACATATATTTTCTGGGTTCAGATTGTCTTTACACAACCAGAAGTAAACTGAGTTTCCCTTGGTATCAAAGAGCAAATTTATGTACTCTGAAAGTGCCTGGACTGTATATCCTATAATGTAAATGAAAAATTAGATAAGGCAATGTTAAAGTCAAGAGAGTGAAAAAGCAGCCTAACTGAGCATTTCGTTTTACAGCCGTATTGCTAAACTGGTACAGAGAGAATATTTTCCTTCTAAAATAATAGCTCATTGGTTTAGCTCATCCTTTCATTATCTCGTAGAAAGATCAGTTTCAACATAAATCTTAACAGGAAAATAAGGCACTTGACTGTACATTTTCAAATGACTTTAAAAGAACTACATGTTCCCAAGCAACGTCTCTTTCCCTCAACTTTTCACATTAAACAACTCTTCATAATACCTTTCATTATGCTAAAAAGATGAATGGCTGTCTTAATAATAATAATTCAAGGAGCCAAAAAAACCCCCACCTGCAGCAGTGTACGAAAGGTGAAGCAAAATGATACAGAATATGAATGGGAATGGAATCGTAATTTATGCACACACAAACTCCTGAATTTTTGGATGATGAGTTTTACTTCTGTTACTTCATTGTCCTTGAGAGCTAAAAGACAGTATTTTTTTATGATGTTATGTTTATAAATGTCTAGCAAGATAACAACATATTTTGAGTTATTTTCTGAATTCAAAAGAGCCTTAGATATCTGAACACAAAAAAAAACTTATTTAGGCAGCAAACAGACATAAGATTTACATTAACTTTCTCTTCACTGTCTCATGATGAGGAATATCATAGAATCATAGAATCATAGAATGGTTTCTCTCTGAGTGCAACCATCCAGCCAATTCCTTATCCACTGAGTGGTCCATCCAACAAGTCCATGTCTCTCCAATTTAGAGACAAGGATATCATGTGGGACAGTGTCAAATGTTTGCACAAATCCAGGTAGATGACATCAGTCGCTCTTCCCCTATCCACCAGCACTGTAACCCTGTCATAGAAGGCCACCAAATTTGTCAGACATGATTTGCCCTTAGTGAAGCCATGTTGGCTGTCACCGATCACCTCCTTGATTTCTGTGTGCCTCAGTATAGTTTCCAGGAGGATCTGCTCCATGATCTTGCCAGGTACAGAGGTGAGACTGACTGGCCTGTAGCTCCCTGGGTCTTCCTTTTTTCCATTCTTGAAAATGGGGGTTATGTTTCCCCTTTTCCAGTCATTGGGAACTTCACCAGAGTGCCACGACTTCTCAAAAATGATGGATAGTGGCTTAGCAACTTCATCCGCCAGTTCCCTCAGGACTCGTGGATGCACGGTCCAATGGACTTGTGCACCTTCAGGTTCCTTAGGTACACAAGTTACACATATTACAAGCTTCTGGCTGAATGAGATGTGTTCTGCTTTTCCTTCATGACAATAACTAGCAAAATACAAAAGCCTTGCTCACCGTATGGGATAGAGAGATTCTCTGGTATCTTAAGTTGAGGACTTGAACTGTACTTCGAGTTCAAGAATGTTTTTGAATCCTAGAGTATAACGTAACTGAGAAATATAGGGTAAAAATCTATCTGTAGATTTCTTTCAGTAGTCTAGTCCTTCCTTTTTAGGAAAAATCATGTACCCGTGCATGACCAGTATTGAAACAAATAGTACTGGGAACACCACAAATGTCAGTGTTTGCCTTCCTTGAAACTCTGTCTACCCATATGTGAGGCAAGATCAGGAACGTGTACTGTGAGGAACATAGCTCTGAGAAGCCAATAGACCTTGAAACACTGTGGTATCCTTTCCAAGGAGTGGACTTCACAAGATGACTTCCTCTGAGCCGTAGAGGATGATCTAAAAGGAAATAAAACTGGTTTAGATAGATCTTTAAAATTAATACTTGACCAGAAGGCCAGACTGGTTATCTCACTTCATGTAGCTTTGTACTGGGTGTGGGTGGCAACGTTTTGGTAGCAGGTGGGCTGCAGAGTGGTCTCTGTGAGACCAGGGGCTGCCCCATGCCAGACACAGTTGGTTCCAGCTGGCTCCACAACATGCTCACTGTAGGACAGAGCTGAGCCCATCAGCCAAGTGTGTGGTGTCTCTGTGAAAACATTCAAGAAACAGAAAAAATGCTAGACAGAGAGCAGAGTGAGGGGGGGTAAAAAAGGAGAAACAGCAATACCAACACCAAGGTCAGAGAGGGAGCAGAGGGGAGAGGTGCTCCAGGTGCCAGAGAAGAAATTCCCCTGCATCCCATAGAGAAGAACATGAACGAGGTTGTCCCCCTGCAACCCATGGAGAACCACGCTGGAGCAGGTATCCACACTGCGACCAGTGGAGGACCCCATGCCAGAAAACACGCATATTTCCTGAAGGACTTCAGTCCCTGGAGAGCCCACTCAGGAGCAGGGGAAAAGTGTGAGGAAGACGGAGCAGCAGAGAGGAGCTGCTATGGACTGATCACGACTCCCCATTCCCCATCTCTCTGTGCTACTTGAGGCAGGGGGAGGTAGAGGAGTTCGGAATGAAGGAGTGAAGTTGAATCTGGGGAAAAGGTGGGGGAAGGCGATGTTTTAAGTTTTGCCTTTACTTCTCATTATCCAAACCTATTTTAATTGCCAACAAATTCCATTAATTTTCATAGAATTATCGAATGGTTTGGCTTGGAAGGGACCTTTAAAGATCATCTAGTTCAACCCTCCTGCCATGGGCAGGGATATCTTTCACTAGGTCAGGTTACTCAAAGCCCCATCCAATCTGACCTTGTACACAGTTCCAGTGATAGGGCATCCACCTGTTCCAGTGTCCCACCACCCTCATCGTAAAAAATGTCTTCCTTATGTCCACTCTAAATCTACTGTCTTTCAGTTTAAAACCATTTCCTCTTGTCCTGTCACTACAGGCCTTGGTAAAAGAAGTCTCTCTCCATCTTTCTTATAAGCCCCCTTTAAGTATTGAAAGGCTGCAATAAGGTCTCCCCTGAGCCTTCTCTTCTCCAGGCTGAACAACCCCAACTCTCTCAGTCTTTCTTCAAAGAAGAAGTGTTCCAGCCCTCTGATAATTTCATGGACCTTTCCTCAAGTTAAGTCTGTTTTGCTCATGATAGTAATTGGTAAGTGATCTTCCTTTGTTTATCCCAACCTACAAGCTCTTTCATCCTATTTTCTCCCCCTGTCCTGTTGAGGAGGGGGAGTGACAGAGCATCTGGGTGAGCATCTGGCATGCTTCTATGTAGCAGTAACTGTAAAGCTAACAAACTTTCAGTGCAGGGTTCCCCCACTTTTACATTTATTATGTGTAACATAACATTATTTATAAGCATAGATCAATCACTGTAGTAACTTCAGCTCCAGTCTCAAATACAGATGGAAATCACAAGTTAAAAAAAAGGAAAGCAAAAAACCCTAGCAATAAAAAGGTTAAAGTCCCCATTGTAAGGTAAATTCTAAATATTGTTGCCCCTGGATGAGATCTACACATTTTCTGACAGTGAATTTTCCTGGTTCTTCCACAACCACCCCTGCAGCTAATGCAGACTAACATTATGTTTCTGCCAGCAAAGGATTAGGTTGGTAAATCGATATGTTTTATTTGAAAGCAGAGGCCATCCAGGGACAGAGAGGCTGATAACAGAACCTATTTTTCAGTAGGGCACTTTCAGGTTTAGCCTTCAGTAAGAACCTTATTTAAATAGATTTTTGGTTGTTCCCTATGGGACGCATATGCTGCCTGTAAATGGACAGAGTTTTACAAATAAGAATATGTGGGAACTCAGAACAACTGAAGTAGTTTTCTACAAAAGGTGTAGAATATTCCTTTTATACTTTTGTTGAAGTTAAAAACTGCAAATTAAACATTAGAAATTAATAAAACTCACACTGTAAGAAAAATGATACTAAGTGAAACATAAAATTTCATTCTAGTTTAAATAATTTCATTGCTAGTTTAATAAAATGTTCTTCCCCTCTGGCTGTGTTTCAACCAACATGAAGTAGACAGATTGGTAAGCTACACTATAACTTGTATTTCCTTCTGCTTGCAGGCATTTTTTTTTTTTTTTTTTTTTGCTTTACTATGTATATGCCAGTGGCAGGAGGATGTGAAGGGGAAGGAGGTATGGGTAAAGGCTAAAGGCAAAGACATTAGGTAGCCTGCCAAATGATTGGCAGCAAGGCTAACACATGGGACCACGGGCAGGTCAACAATATGCCTGAAAGCCTAAAAGCACCAATTCAAGTCCGTCCAAAATTTTCTGCCTTCTCCATCGTATAAGAACCGCACATTCTTTCTGCAGTGTTGATCTCATTCCAGACATCAAGAAGACTGCAACCTGCAGGAAGAATTAACATCGCCCTTTCCTTGCTCCCCCCTCTTCACCTGCTCCATGCTGTATTACTGAATTACTTTTTATGTTGTCACAGCAGCTAGCATGTGGCCACATCTTTTCTAGTCCTATCTTTGACATTATGCCAGCAGTGTTCTACATTAAACATTAAAGTATTCCTATGTGATTTAGAGGAGGGTTTACATGCTATGGATCTTCTCTAATGTTAGAAAGGCTATAGGTGGCTGTTACTATGGTTTCACTCTCCTTTCACTGCCAGAGTCAGTATAATGGTACTGCATTGCACTGATTTTTACCCATCTGTCTTTTCCTATAACATGCTCAAGAATTACTACTCACCTGAAGCTATAGTAATTCTGACTACATATCACCAAAAAGGCAAGACTGATTTTCTTGGTTGCCACTTTTCATATATAAGGTTACATTTTTTGCGTGCAGAAGGATCAAAGGGAAAGCCTAATGCCAAAACACACTCAAAAGCAGACCCCAACTGCCCAATCCTCTTAACTACATAAAAAGAAATAAAGTGTCTTCGAAACACTGAGGAAATTAATTTCTGGATCTGAAACTGAAATGTGAGACTTAAGTCCATTTCACTCTGTTCTAAGTGTTAGGGATGGGGAGACAGGCTTCGTGTTTATTGGAGGGGATTTTTGGGAAATTCCTTCAGTTGTGTCAGGAGTACTCAATTCTAACTGAATGTACTACATTTGTGAAAAGAAATCTAAAGAAGAAAATCTATACCATGTCACCCTTTTTATATCACTTAGTTACAGCCTATAGCTGTGTAAGTATTTCAGCTACACAAGCCTTCAAAAATATCCTTTGTTAGGTAGATATTAGTCAGCCAACAATTTTCTTCTTCTCCTTGTTGCTGTCTCCGTTGTCCATTTCCAGACTATTAGAACATCAGTAGATGTGTTCATTGACATGCTATTTGAATTGCTATTCCTAGGCAACATCTATGATTATGAGGAAAGGCCAGATTAGTAATGTGATTTCTAGTTGCTATGTGAAAAGCAAACACTTAGAATCAGGTGGATATTTTTGGCTGCAGCTCAGTCCTTATTAATGTATGCTTTGTTTTAAGTATAGTTAAATTACTAACCCTGGAATCTATAACAATGAGCAAAATGTTGTGAAATACAGAATTTTTACATAGTTAATGTCTCATCTAGCAGCTCCGTAACACTTTAATCTCTGAATAACCTTCAATTCATACCATAACATGGATGTCAATGGTAGAAATTAGAGCTGAAAATACCTATTTGGTTTTCTGTTTTGTGTAGTCACTTGATTGTTCCCTAAAGAATATTTTCCAGTGCTTTGTCTCACTTAGATTTAAATGTACGCAGCAATAAAGCTTCTACTACTTCCCTTTGGAGACTATGTCACCATGTAATAGATTTCACTATTGGGCATCTTTACCCTGTTCAATCGTGGTAAGATATTTCACCTTCTCAGGAATAGGAAAAAGGAAAAACATAACAAAAGCAAAAATATTTATTGGCTAGAAGCTAGCAGGAGAATTCACTACAAACCAGGGATGTTACTTCTCTTAAAAGCTCATTCCTTCTATGACGCTACTTTAATTTTCTGTAGTATGAAATCTGCTGTTGCATTTTTCATCACATTTTCCTGAGGTAAAGGCAAATCCTACCTGTTCCCTTTGACTGTGTCATTTAGCTCTCATTTAGCATTTCTTATTTGTAGTTGCAAGATTGTCTTGCCCTTGAAAATGAACTGCTGAAATAGCCACATAACCATCAAATTTCTTTAAGACAGATTTATTAAAAATAGAGAAAATGGATTTAAGACAAATAGAGAGACTTGTTAAGTGCATCAAAATTTTGTAACCTTAATGAGGCATTATCTTCTTAGCCCCCAAGGAGGAAACAAAGTTCCATAAGCAGCAGAACAAGTCCTGACTCTGACTGACCTGTGACTTGCAAAGGAGCGTTTATGAAGATAGGCTGTTTTTCAAATTAATAGGTCAGGGACAAACATGAGATTAGTGGTTACACACATTACTAGACCACTGGCTAGAAGATACAAAACTGACTGACAGATATACATACAACCACCCATTCCTAACACGTTCCTGGCATACTGTGTGTAGAATATTTTGACTGGTGCTAGGATTCAAGAAAATACGTATTCTGGGATGTAAAATAGCCCAGTCACTGTCAAACTGTATAGTGTAAGGCTACATGAAGAGAACAGAGTCGGGTAAAGGACAAGAGGAGAAATAATAAAATCACATTTGTGTTTACGTGCAATAAGGCTTTAATAACAAGTTGGAGTGTTACAGTTAGCAGATCAAAAGGTTCTTGTGGAATGAAGGGCTCTCAGAGCAGGCGGAGAGAGGGAGAGCTGCTACTCTTGGAGCAGGCAGGGAAAGCATGTGGCTCCCTTACTACTCCAGCAGACCCACACCAATTCTGCAGAAATAGTTCCTGTGATAACTATTTCTTCTCCCGCCCCACCGCCCTCCAAATCCTGTCATTTTATGCGACATTTGTGCTCTTAGACAGTTTTAGCCTTTAGTCTCTGCACCCTAGAGTATGCATCACAAAATGAGGGTATTACTTTCCCAGGCAGGTACCTTATCCTGTTGCTCAGCTGTTTTTTCTTGCTTACTTGCTTCTTTTCTTTAGTGTGTTGAAAGCAGTCTTTTCCCCATTGTCAAGGTTGTACTTCTTCAATGGCCAGTAATTAATTGACCATCTGTGGGTCGTTTATAGGTCTAGGTCCTCTGTTTTCAACTCTATTTTCAAGGCACTTGCTATTATCCCATGCTTAAACTCTACATCATAACAAAAGACACCTGGTGTCAAGCTCCAGTTCACACAGCAAGTACTTGTAACAAGTTGATAACAAGCTTAAAAGGTCAGGACAGGGTCTTTGCACAGTTGGCATAAGCTTTCGTTTGCATTTTTACTGGGTCACTGTGTAATGTCCCTGTACTCTAAACTAGCACTTCTTTTTTGTTGGATATGTAGATGTGGTAAAGGGTGGGGGGAAAAATGAGAAGAAAAAAACTAAGTCAGCTTCACTACCAATGAGTGCATACCTATTTGCAAAATTTAAGTAGATGCTGCATCAACTTGTCTAATTAGGTCAAAATATTTCTGGTCAAAAGAACTTTACCTCTGCTCTATGAGAAGGCCGTTCCTGCAAGCTGACGTTTTTATTTTCTACACTTGTCTTGTACTTTGATTAAGAAACTAAGAAACAGGATCCGGTGTTTCAGAAACCTGTACGGTGTGCATTTTCATCTTTCAAGGAATTAACAGATTGTCCTTTGTTCTCCTATTGTAGAGAAATTTTGCATTTGAGTGTAGGTCAGACTACGGAACAGAAGCCTTCTATGGCTTACGCTTTTTCATAAAGCTAATTTATTTAGTTTTCTTGCTTGATGATTAAATAGAAAATAAACATACAGCATCCCAAATAATTATGTTCCAGCCTTGATATTTTTGTAGCTATCAATCCAAGCTCCTTGGTATAGTGCTATGCAAGTCAGTGAAGTTTCAGCTAAGATAAATGTGCATGTTTTCCTTTCCTACTTGACAATTATGTGGTCATGAATATATAAAAAAATATATAAATATATCTATGGAATATAATTCCAAAAGCATCAGTTTATTTATTTTATACTCAAATTGAAAAAAGATTCCTCTAGAAATCTGTTAATATCTAATTCTAGTAACTTCAACTGCTTCAGTGTGCTGCTAAACACAGCACTAAAAATTCTGACATATTCAAATTACCTTTCCAGTGGATATTTAAATAATTAAATTAATCTTTTAAAATGTCACATCTGTTGGAGAATTTTGTTGTTAGCTTCACATTTCCAGTGTATTTGCATGTTTGTGACCCTTTAATTCATAGAATAATGTTTTTTTCAATATAACCAAACTGTTAATACAGATTCTGAAAATATGATAAACATGATTTGCCTTTTCAAATTTTCTTTATTAGGCTTTAATAAGTGTGATTTCTGAATAGCTATCTAAGTACTTCTGTAAATTGATTCCATCTATATGATTACTTTTAAAATCCAGACAAGCCAGTTAGAAGCAACCAGACTTGATTTGTACCAGCTGGTGACATATTTTTTTTCTAGGAGACAGAATTAAGTAAGTATGCTGCAGAATTAAATAAATATGGAAGAATCAGGTGTTTCTTTGTATGGACATATTTGCTATAACTTTTAGAGGAAATTTATTTTTAAAATATGTAGGCTGCTCTAAAAGCAAACGAGAATTTGTCATGTGGTAGGATGTGACTTACACAGAATCAACCAGGTTGGAAGAGACCTCAGGGATCATCGAGTCCAACCGTTGCCCTTGCACCACCATGTCAACTAGACCATGGCACTAAGTGCTATGTCCAGTCTTTTCTTAAACACATCCAGAGAAGGTGACTCCACCACCTCACTGGGCAGCCCATTCCAATGTCTAATAACCCTTTCTGTAAAGAAATTCTTCCTAATGTCCAACCTGAACCTCCCCTGGCGAAGCTTGAGTCTGTGCCCTCTTGTCCTATCGCTAGTTGCCCGTGAGAAGAGGCCAACTCCCACTTCACTACAACCTCCCTTCAGGTAGTTGTAGACTGCAATAAGGTCACCTCTGAGCCTCCTCTTCTCCAGGCTAAACAACCCCAGCTCCCTCAGCTGTTCCTCGGAGGTCAGACCCTCCAGACCCTTCACCAGCTTGGTCGCCCTCCTCTGGACTCGCTCCAACACCTCAACATCTTTCTTGAAGTGTGGGGCCCAGAACTGAACACAGTACTCAAGATGCGGCCTCACCAGTGCCGAGTACAGAGGGACGATCACTTCCCTAGACTGGCTGGCTACACTATTCTTAATAGAGGCCAGGATGCCATTGGCCTTCTTGGCCACCTGGGCACACTGCTGGCTCATGTTTAGCCGGCTGTCGATCAGCACCCCCAGGTCTCTTTCCACCGGGCCGCTTTCTAACCACTCTTCCCCCAGCCTGTAGCGCTGCATGGAGTTGTTGTGGCCGAAGTGTAAGACCTGGCACTTGTTCTTGTTGGACCTCATGCCGTTGGTCTCGGCCCATCTATCTAACCTGTCCAAATCCCTCTGTAGGGCCTTCCTACCCTCCAGCAGATCGACACTGCCACCCAGCTTGGTGTCATCTGCAAATTTACTGAGGGTGCACTCAATCCCTACGTCTAGATCATCTCTAAAGATATTGAACAGCACCGGTCCCAGAACTGAGCCCTGGGGAACACCGCTAGTGACTGGCCGCCAGTTGGACTTTGCCCCATTCACCACCACTCTCTGGGCTCGGCCAGCCAGCCAGTTTTTAACCCATTTAAGAGTCCACCCATCCAAGCCCCGGGCAGCCAGTTTGTCCAGGAGGATGCTGTGGGAGACAGTGTCGAATGCCTTACTGAAGTCTAGATAGACTACATCCACAGCCCTGCCCTCATCTACTAAGTGGGTCACTTTGTCATAGAAGGAGACCAGGTTGGTCAAGCAGGACCTGCCTTTCATGAATCCATGTTGGCTGGCCCCGATGCCCCAATTGTCCTGCATGTGCCGTGTAATGGCACTCAGGATGATCTGTTCCATCACCTTGCCTGGCACCGAGGTCAGGCTGACAGGCCTATAGTTCCCTGGATCATCCTTCTGACCCTTCTTGTAGATGGGCGTTACGTTTGCTAATTTCCAGTCAGCTGGAACTTCTCCAGTTAACCAGGACTGCCGGTAGATAATCGAGAGTGGTTTGGCAAGTTCATTTGCCAGTTCCTTCATTACTCTGGGGTGAATCCCATCCGGGCCCATAGCCTTGTGGGTGTGCAACTGGCACAGCAGGTCACTAACCGTCTCCTCCTGGATCCTGGGAGGTTCACACAGCCCCCCGTCCCTAACTTCAGGCTCTGGGGGCCGAGTCTCCTGAGGACAACCGGTCTTGACATTAAAGACCGAGGCAAAGAAGGCATTGAGCACCTCTGCCTTTTCCTCATCCCCTGACACTACACTACCCTCCTCATTCAGCAAGTGGTGGAGGCTCTCCTTGACCCTCCTTTTGCTGTTGATGTATTTGTAAAAGCTTTTTTTGTTGTCTTTGGCTGTAGCAGCCAAATCGAGCTCTAATTGAGCTTTGGCCCTTCTAATCTTCTCCCTACACGACCTGGCCACGTCCCTATAGACCTCCCAAGTTACCCGACCCTTCTTCCAGAGCAAGTAGACTCTCTTTTTTTCCTTAAGTTCTAGTCTAAGTTCCCTGTTTAACCAGGCCGGTCTTTTTGCCCGACGGCTTGCCTTCCTACAGACTGGGACAGCCTGCTCCTGAATATTTAACAATTCCCTTTTGAAGCATGTCCAGCCTTCCTGGACTCCTTTGCCCTCCAGGACCGATTCCCAAGGGACTCGGTCCATCAGCCTCTTAAACAGGCTAAAGTCAGCCTGCCGGAAATCTAAGGCAGAAGTTCTACTCTTGCCCCTCCTTACTTCCCCCACTATCGAAAACTCTAACATTTCGTGGTAGCTACTCCCAAGACGGCCACCGACCCTCACATCTCCCCCTAGTCCTTCTCTGTTCACAAACAACAGGTCAAGCAGGGCCCCTCCTCTAGTGGGCTCATTTACCACTTGCATGAGGAAGTTGTCCTCCACACATTCGAGGAACCTCCTAGATTGCTTCCTCTCTGCCATGTTGTATTTCCAGCAGACATCCGGCAAGTTGAAGTCGCCCACGAGTACAAGGGCTGGCGATCGGGCGGCTTCTGACAGCCACTTGTAAAACGCCTCGTCCGCCTGCTCGTCCTGGTTGGGTGGTCTATAACAGACTCCCACCGTAATGTCCGCCCTGCCGACCTTCCCCCTGATCTTCACCCATAAACATTCAACCTTGTCATCCTCACCATCTTCCTCACTTTCAACACAGTCCAAGCACTCCCTAACATACAGCTCTACCCCACCGCCTCTCCTGCTTCGCCTATCCCTCTTAAAGAGCCTATAGCCATCCATAGTTGCACTCCAGTCATGAGAGTCATCCCACCACGTTTCTGTGATGGCAACCACATCATAACCTTCCTGCTGTACAGTGGCCTCTAGCTCTTCCTGTTTGTTGCCCATACTGTGTGCATTGGTGTAAACGCACTTCAGCTGGGCTAGCGGCCTTGCCCCCGACACAGACCTGTCACCCCTAGGTTCATTTGTGGCTGCCCTGGTCTTATCCCCCTCCCCCATTAAACCATCTCTCTGTTATCTGAGGAAGACAGTTATAACCTACACAGTAGAAACCAGTATAGATAGTGACGGTTTAGTTGTGGCCTTAAATGCATAACACTGTTCTCAAATCAAAAGAGAATTATTTAACACATTAACCTAGTAGCTATGCAGGTTTGCTAGAAGACACCATAGTCTGAGGGCACCAAGCATACCGGATTTTACTAGAGTGTTAGATATGGATAGGACATGGTTCCATGGGATTGAGACTGGCTGTGCTTTTTAAGCAGAGTGAAATTATGTGCTCTGCCTGCAGAGGTACAATCTCTAGGATTTATGATCATGTATAAAATACCATTATAACTGCTCAATTCTAGACTGTTCTAGCAAAATTGGATGTGTTGGATAACTAGGTCTCCAGAACAATCTTTGGAGTAGAGCTGATGATAGTTTTCTCTCTAATTCAAAGCACCAAAACAGTTTGGGGATATTTTGTTCCTGAGTAGCTTTTACAGTCAATATGAATGAGACAACACTAAGACTGATGTCCTCTGGTTTCCAAGAAATATCTCTAGGCCTTCAAAACACATAGTATGTCTTCATGCCTTATCTCCAGTATATCATTCGTGTCCTCTGTTTCATACTGTAAAACCTAGCTTGGCAGGCTTCAATACACTGCTTCTGGAGTAACAGAGCATTTGGAGAAGTACACAAAATAATTATCATATCTTGACCCTACAAGAGACCCAGGAGAAGTGCTAGGCAACAGAGAAATGCCTAGTCCTGAGCAGGGTGATAAGATACTTTCTGCAAGGTTAAGCTTGCGTGTTGACAACTACTTGTACCACGGATGAGGTGAAGAAGCTGAAACCATCCAGAGGAGTGCTCTAGGGAGCATGTAATTCTTCATACTGTGGCCCTACTCTGTCTCTATTCTTCATCCTCTAAAGCAGGTCATAAGAGTAGAGGTTCTCTAGAAATTAATGGATACGTTTCATAATGTAGCAGGGGACCAAAACATCTTGACCTATTGCTTATAAAAACCCCCTCCTGATTTTCTCACTAGTGTAAAAAAAATTAAAACAACAGAAACCTGATTCTTGTGGTTTAAGACCAAATCACAGTGTGGATACTAAATAGACTTGGATATCAAAATGCTTTAATCACAGACTTACGCAATTTTGTGAATTACATCACGTCCTTGTTCCAAGGAAGAGACAATGCAGTCGTGAGAGAAGCCAGGCAGGTTAGTGCAGCATTCCCAGCCATGTGAAGTACATTTCTGGTGCTGGGTCACAGGGTCTGCTGGGATGTTGCAGAGATGGTCCCAAATCCTGGTGCAGGGTCATGAGTTCCCATCACACTCTCACAGATTCTCTTCTTTCTGGGTCTTCTCTGGAGTCTCTTCCTCTGGTGTCTCGAAACATTCTTAAGTGTCCTCATTTATAGGGTTGGGTAGAGAATATCTCACTGATGATTAGCCTGATAGATTGCACTGTCTTTTCCCAATTTGCTGTCACTGTTGTTGGAACTCACAGTCAGCTTGTTCTGTACACTCCAGGACATGTTTGCACATGATGATCAGCAGGTTGTTTTTATAGTTTGGCTATCTATCTCCTTGAGCTCACAAAGACAACCTTCTGTTATTTAGGACAGATGGTTCATCATATTTTGTTTACCTCTACTACACGAAAATGTTGGTACATTACTTTATGCTAACAGTTAAGCTAACTAAGCTAAACTCGTGCTGACTGCTACACCATTTCACCCCACTATGAGGTTTGAGATATAACACTGAGTAGAAGGGGAACAGAGAGACTGTTTCTATATGAAGAATTTTGAAGAACTTTTCTTTTTATTCTTTTCATTTTCTGTAACAAATATATGCACGTCTTTCCATGAGTTGTGTTGGCATTCTGTCTTCTGCCCACAAACCATTGACAGTTCTCTCAATAAATAGGAAGGTTTACTCAAATAAATCTGTCCATGAAATACTCACTGAATGCAAAACTTTCTGACATTCAGAGCTCTTTTTGTTGTGGAAGGTATTATTGAAGGCACCATTGCGTATCACAATGAGACATATTCGTGGTTCTTTAACATGCCAGCTCTTAATGCACTTTATGATCAAATGTCAATAAAATGTGAAACTGAACAGCTTTTCGCTTAATGTTTAAAGAATTAACTTATAACCCATACTTCTTCACTAGTCCCACAGCATTTGAAATGTACTTCTATCAACTTGTACTATCATCAACTTTAATTAGACAAGACATTGCTTTGGACACTCTTCCATTTAGCTGCGTACCACATCTAGCATGGAAGACTCATATCTGTTCTTGAAAAGTTTGTATTCACTAACATTAAAAAAAGAGAAAAGTTTATGAAACTGTGTAAGAAAGCATCTTTCCCATTGACTTAAGTGAACTGTCAAAATTAAAGAGAGTATTCTGATATTAACTCAGGTATATTAGATTTGAAAACAGAAATTTTCTCACAGAACTAGTGTTCAGCAATTGTAAGAAGGGTATTTACCAGTTTTGAACAACAATTATGTAATAAATTTTCTTTTAATAGCAAGGAATTGAACTTGGGTATACAAGAGTCTTTACTGTGCACCAAAATACTCAATATAAATGGCTTTTCTACAACTGTTAAATCTGCAATAACATTTCTATTAAAAAATAGATAACATTTGTTAAATTGATCAGGTAAATCTCTCACCTTTTTTTTCCCATTTGAACTCTCTTACACCACTTTAAGATCTAACCTGTGATACTTCAGTGGGAAATGTTCTCATTATGCCATTATACTAAATCCAATATGCTTTTTATCAAACTATGAACAGACCCTTTGACTATTAGTCTAGAACTTTAATGGTATCTCTTTATTTTTTTTTCACTTAAACACATGGTACATGATGTCCTCTTGTTAGAGTTCAAGATATGTAAAACTATGGAAAAATAATTGAAGTTTGGAAAAAAATTTCAGTGTGGCCTGGGTATGGTTTGTGAAAAACGTAGTACCTACCAATCCCAAACAGAAAACATTTCTACAAATACACACCATGTTCAATTTCAACCCAGTGGTATGAGGTATTCCATCTGGACTATTGGGAGCTAATAAAATGTAGCCATTAGCGTGAAATAGCTGGAACTAAAGAACAGTTCAAGCAGAGTTATAAAGCAGAGTTATGTTTTAATCTTCCTGAAAGCTGGAAGATTTTCTATTCTTCATTTCTATACTTAAGTGAAATTTGACAGCATTACTTGCTAAATCAATGGGAATTACAGCACCAGGGCAAAAGTTGTATAGGTGGACTAAGTAGTAAATATTTTGTTTCCTTCAGTTTTTCTGAGATGAAAGTCCATTTATTGATTCTAAACAAAACCAACAGCAAAACATTTAAAAATCCACACTTCCCCAAGCACTAGTTCTAAAACATTCCAATGTTATTTCTATCAAATACTGTTTTCCAGTGATCAGCTACCCAAGTTTAAAGATAAATATTAAATTAAATTCTATATCCAGCATTCTTAAACCTAGATTTCTCCTATTTAGAATAAACTTTAATTTTTTTTTTAGAGGAAATCTTCAGAACAGATTTTGAATTCCTGAAGATGAGCAGAAAGTAAAGAATAAAGATTGTTTCCTCTCTCTGAAAAAAGATGAAGAAAGGTAAAAGTTTTATCACAATACTAGACCTCATACTTAATATAAATCCCAGCACTTATGATTTTTTTTTTCATTTCAGAAGAAAGTGTCTTGATGCAAACACACAAATTCTACCATGTATATTGTATCATATGATGGAAGGCAGTGACAAGTGGTGTCCCTCAGGGGACTGTACCGGGACGAGTATCTTTTAACATCTTTGTTGGAGACATGGACACTGGGATTGAGTGCACCCTCAGAAAGTTTGTGGATCATAGAATCATAGAATCAGAGAATTGTTTTGGTTGGAAAAGACCTTTAAGATCATCAAGTCCAACCATTAACTTAGCACTGCCAAGTCCACCACTAAACGATGTTCCTCAGCACCACATCTACACGTCTTTTAAATACCTCCAGGAATGGTGACTCAACCACTTACTTGGGTAGCCTGTTCCAATGCTTGACAACCCATGCAGTGAAGAAATTTTTCCTAATATCCAAACTAAACCTCCCCTGGTGCAACTTGAGGCTGTTTCAGCTTGTCCTATCATTTGTTACTTGGGAGAAGAGACCAACAACCACCTTGCTACAACCTCCTTTCAGGTAGCTGTAGAGAGTGATAAGGTCGCCCCTCAGCCTCCTTTACTCCAGGCTAATCAACTCCAGTTCCCTCAGACACTCCTCAGAAGACTTGTGCTCTAGACCCTTCATCAGCTTTGTTGCCCTTCTTTGGACTCTCTCTCGCGCCTCAATGTCTTTCTTGTAGTGAGGGGCCCAAAACTGAACACAGTATTCGAGGTGTGGCCTCACCAGTGCTGAGTACAGGGGGACAATCACTTCCCTAGTCCTGCTGGCCACGCTATTTCTGATACAAGCCAGGATGCTGTTGGCCTTCTTGGCCACCTGGGCACACTGCTGGCTCATATTCACCTGGCCGTTGGTCAACATCCCCAGGTCCCTTTCCGCTGGGCAGCTTTCTAGCCACTCTTCCCCAAGCCTGTAGCATTGCATGGGGTTGTTGTGACCCAAGTGCAGGACTCAACACTTGGCCTTGTTAAACGTTATACAGTTGGCCTTGGCCCATCGATTCAGCCTTTCCAGATCCCTCTGCAGAGCCTTCCTACCCTCAAGAGCATCAACACTCCCGCCCAACTTAGTGTCATCTGCAAACTTACTAAGGGTGCACTCGATCCCCTCATCCAGATTGTTGATAAAGATATTAAAGAGAACTGGCCACAATTCTGAGCCCTGGGGAACACCACTTGTGACTGGCCACCAACTGGATTTAACTCCATTCACCACAGCTCTTTGGGCCCTATCATCCAGCCAATTTTTTACACGGCGAAGGGTATGCCTGTCCAAGCCATGAGCAGCCAGTTTCACCAGAAGAATGCTGTGGGAAATGGTGTCAAAGGCTTTGCTAAAGTCCAGGTACACAACATCCACAGCCTTTCCCTCATCCAGTAAGTGGGTCATCTTCTCATAGAAGGAGATCAGGTTAGTCAAGTAAGATCTGTCTTTCACAAACCCATACCGACTGGGCCTGATCGACTGGTTGTCCTGTATGTGCCGCATGACAGCACTCAAGAAGATCTGCTCCGTAACATTCCCCAGCATCGAGGTCAGACTGACAGGCCTATAGTTCCCCAGATCCTCCTTCCTGCCCTTCTTGTAGATGGGCGTCACATTTGCTAACCTCCAGTCAACTGGGACCTCCCTGGTTAGACAGAACTGCTGATAAATGATGGAAAGTGGCTTGGTGAGCACTTCTACCAGCTCCCTCAGTACCCTTAGGTGGATCCCATCTGGCCCCAGACAGATGGACACCACCAAGCTGACTGATGTGGTTGATACTCTAGAGGGAAGGGATGCCATCCAGAGGGACATTGACAGGCTAGAGAGGTGGGTGTGTGCAAACCACATGAAGTTCAAGATCAAGTGCAAGGTCTTGCACCTGGGTTGAGGAAATCCCAAACATGAGTACAGGCTGGGCAACGAATGGATTGAGAGCAGCCCTGTGGAGAAGGACTTGTGGATATTGATGGATAAAAAACTGAATATGAACTGACAATGTGCATTTGCAGCCCAGAAAGCCAATTATATCCTGGGCTGCATCAAAAGAAGTGTGGCCAGCAGGTCAAGGGAGGTGATTCTCTCCCTCTACTCTGCTCTCATGAGACCCACCTGGAGAACTGTGCTCAGCTCTGGGGCCCCCAGTATAAGAAATACATCGACCTCTTGGACTGTGTCCAGAGGAGGGCCACAAAGATGATCAGGGGCTGGAGCACCTCTCCTATGAAGACAGGCTGAGGGAGTTGGAGTTATTTAGCCTAGAGAAGAGAAGGCTCCAGGGAGACATTATAGCAGTCTTCTAGCACTAGAAAGGGGCCTACAGGAAAGATGGGGAGGGACTCTTTATCAGGAAGTGTAGTGATAGGACAAGGTGTAACGGTTTTAAACTGAAAGAAGGTAGATTCAGATTGGACATAAGGAAGACTTTTTTTACGATGAGGGTGATGGGACACTGGAACAGGTGGAAACCCTGTCACTGGAAGTGTTCAAGGTCAGGTTGGATGGGTCTTTGAGTAACCTGATCTAGTGAAAGATATACCTGCCCGTGACAGAGGAGTTGGAACCTAGGAGATCTTTAAGGTCCCTTCCAACCCAAACCATCTATGATCTGTGCACACTTCCACCATAAAATGGGCCACTCTCTGGAAACAGATGGAGCGTGGCAATTTAGGATGTCATCTTACAGTCTCGAACACGGGTGTTAAGCAGCACTGGCTGTGTTGCCAGAGGTGAATTCCCAGCTATCATTTTTCAGAAGTTCTGGTGCTGATGTCTTTAACTGTTCAGGCTTGGAACTCTCTCTGAGCTTTAAACGAGGTTGAACAATTTCTGATGTAGATACTACCAAGGATACCATTACCTCCAAAGTCCACCATTTGTCAGGGGAAAACAGAAGAATAATATTAGATACTTTGCTCTTGGAGAACCCAGTGAAATACCTCTATAATTTCGACATTGATCAATACTGATACCATCTGTCTTCACAAAGGTAATGCTTTCATGGCTGAAACCGGCCATTGTGCCTAAAGATAGTTCTATGTTATACCTACCTTATCTTTTTTCTTCTGTCATCTCTTCATCTGTAAAGACAGTAGCATACATCAAAAACAGGGTCAGGAATAGCTGAGAACCCATTTTCATCTGTACAAATTTATGATCACTTTTTTACAATATTCACAAGAAAGTTAGAGTAGTGAGGAAGAATAAAGAATGTACTGTAATATGGATGAAGATACATATATTAGTGCATTTATTCTAAGCAGCAGCTACTCCTCCTTCAAAATTCTGAATGCTTTGTCATTTAGGTGCCCATGGAAGAATACATAAGGAAAAGGGGGCAATTGGTTATTCTAGCACAATCATAAGAAAATAAGTAGTTTTTTCTGGTTTCTTTTGGGGATTTTTTTTTCAAAAAAATATTCAACATTTAATCTCATAAAGTCACATTCCATGGTTTTAATTCAGATGCCCATCTTTCTCTTCAATGAATACTTTTAAATTCTATTTAATCTTTATATAGTCTGAAAATTTTGAAACTTTCTTCCATGGAAGGTTATACTGTGACGATCTCAACAGCATTTGTGTGCAAAACATTAAATGAAACTTGACACATACTGGAGTGTTTTCTCAGTGTGTAATTGAATAGAATGTATTATTACAGTTGCTATTCCAAAGTGATCACACCCTACACCACTGCCATCTAAAACTGCCTTTAAGCCCAACAGGCAGGAATGTCTTTTGACCTAGTAGTCTTCATCATTTATCTTGACAAAACATTTAGATAAAGATTTTAGGCAATTACAGTTCACTTTCTTCTGTAGTTTAAGACCCCTAGTGATTTCTTGGCAATATTTGCGTGTGCTCTCTGAAGTTTTTTTTCCAGATCCTTCATTAGCTTCAGAAATTATAATGTGTGTTTTAGATTAAATTATATGACATATAACTTATTGCAGATACATAGCAAATATTGTACATAAATGGGTAGCTTTTATAACCTTGACATAAAAGTACATTTCACACTGTGTTTTTCACTTGTTTTCTCTAACAGTTTCTATCATTTGCATGCAATTTGGGGATTTTAATATAAACATTCAAACAGCATCCTGATAACCTTTGTGTTGATAATGCCGGTCTGATAGGGTCTAAATTTTATTAGTGTAATCTTTCTGCTGAGTTTAAGATTGACTCTGAATTTCATATCATATTTATTTTATATCCCTGTTGATTCTATAAATAGCATTAGAATCCCTATAGCCATGCAAGATGTGAGTTTTAGTTTTGTTAAAAATATGACCAAGTTTACTTCTGTCACAGTGTAGGGGAATAACACTAAGGACCAAACGCATTTTCATAATAGTAGATGTGTACATTTGCGTGCAAAAGTACACAATAAGAAGAAACTCGTTACATTTTTAAAATTTGCAGAAAATTAAGACTATAAAACAATGTAGGACACAAAAACTCTTTAGCTTTCATGTTCTGCAGTAGTAACTGTTTAAAAAGAACTTCAGTCACATTGTGTTGCTGCTCACGCACTATTCAGGAGGCAAATATTTTAAAAATACTTCTGTGTCTTCCTGGTGATGAAAATAGTTTATCTGAGTCTTGCAGAAAGGAATTACCCACTAGATTGTATTAATTTATCTGCAGACATGTCAGAAGCTGAATATTTGTAATGGATTTCAACATAGTTCCCTGAGGAAAAACTGCCTTGCAAAGCATCAGGCTGAATATGCATGTAAGGTAGATTTTCTATTCCTTAAAAAGTCTGTTCTGATATCAAAATTCCCTGACTGTGGAGAATATGTCACAGGTTTATCAACAACTGAACTTGTTCCCAGATCTTCAGTTTTAGGATGCTCATTAAGTTATTCTAGGTTTTGAGTACTATTTTAACTCACCAACCAGCTAACTAAGGCCATCAGCAAATTACTTGAAATACCTTGGCTTTAGCCTTGTGTATGCATCTTTTGAGGAAAGCTTTGTCCTCAGTACCATGTTTGCCTGAAAATTCTTTATTTGTCAGTGTAGTCAGAGCAGTTTGAGCTACAATGCTGGTTTTTTTTTTCCAGTAAGTTGTGAAAGTCCTTGTCCAACAGTTTGAATGAATCACCGGAAGCATGTAAGAAGACAGTGATCAGATACATAATACTTGCCTGTGTTTATACTGAACAGGGCATAAACTGCAACACAACTGAGATGTAATCTGAAAGAATTCCCTACATTTAAAAGACTTCTGAAACCAACCCAGCAATTTTCTATGTGGATTAGAGGGAAAGGAAAAAGGCTGGAGGGAAAGCAGGCGGTTCTTGCCATGGTAGGGTACCTGATTTAGAAAGAGCTTTAGGATGACCAAGAAGTACACAATAGGGCAGAAGTCACTGAGGCCTGTAAGACCAATGATTTTCTTTCTAGGCTTGCTCCTCACCTGTATTGTAAGCTATACCCTCTCTAAAAGGGCATTTGTTGCTCTGGGCAAAGACTGAGTGGCCTTTAAGCTGCACACATCACTCTCTCGTTTTCTGGAGGCTACAGAAACAATGTGATTTACAGGACAATGGGGCTTAGGCAGACCCTTGGTCTTAAAAATCTTTAATCACAATGCTTCAGTGTTTTGTGGCCAGGACACATTTCCACATCTTGCTCCTGTTTTCCTGGCACTAGGGAAGGAGGATGGTAAAGGGGGTTATATGTCATCTTCTGTGCCTTGTTCACGAATGGGAATGCTCTTCCTGACCCTGCCTGTTACAACTCAATAGGCCAAAAGCACTCTGGGCACATGGTTTAAAGCAATCATGCTAATACTTTGTCCTAGGAGCCTCTGGTAGAACAAATATGCCATTTTGCTAATTAGCAAATACTTGGCAATTGAATTTGTAGGTGTCTTTAACAATGAAAAAGAAATACAGTTTGCAGACTCATTGCATTCTTGGATGTATTAGAGTTTTTTTTTTAATTTGAAATTATTTTTGCTCAAGTGAATCTCAAGACTACATGCATAGAATGAACTAAATTCACATTGAGACTAAGAGCAACAATACATCTCCCACGTGGATCTCTTGAACACAAAGAAGAATGTTTTGCAACTTTGATTAGGGAATTGTTAATCAGGCCCATAATAGTAAGTAGGTCAAAAAGCAATTAAAAGAGTCTGATTAGAATTTTTGATTAGGCAACCATTAAAAACACTGCTTATGAAAGAAAATAAATAGATGGAATAGATCCATAAATATGAATTCTTTTTTCCCGTGCTCTGGATCCAGTATGACAGTTTGAGCAGCAATAAAGCAGTTAAGTTAGTGATCAATTACTAACTTCAGGAACAGAGTAATAGTTTGGCTGCTGAAAAGCTTATTCAGCCCTTGACAAATACTTGCCTGTCACAGTAGTTTATTTGAAATACCATTGTAGCAAGCCCAGCTCTGGCTTTTATTTTTGTATATCTTCCATACAAATAAACTATGTGTGGTGTTTTTAGTCAGGCTTTGAAGTTCAGTCTGTTCTGGCAAGACAATGGTACTTCACAAATAGTAAAAATACAATTCCTGCTGTTACTTATCCTGCAGAACCATTTTCTTATCAGAAAGGCTTGAAAAAGAAATGAGCAGTTGAATCTCTGCTAACTGTCAAGTTTTGTAAAACTGTACCATTGTGACAATAAAGGAACATAGCAACAAAAACATCACTTCAAAATGCACAAAAATACCAAAGAAAAATTTATATCTCTCATCTGATTTTTGAGCAACAAAGAGAAGTGACTAGCATATGTCTTCATCTCATCTTCACTTTTATCTCCAATAAGAACAAACATAATTTCCCTCTACTAGGAGATTGTTGCAAATAAGGCTTTGCCAGTCAAACATGTCTGTGTATGGATAAAGCATTTACAATTCTATATTTGAAATTTAGTAAACACAATGCATTTCACTTAAAAAAAAACACCAACAATTTTTTTTTTGTTCAGTCAAAGTTTTTTTTTTAAAAAAAATCAAGGAGAAAAGTAATGTTTGATATTAGCTGAAGAATGTTAAAGATGAAACATTCTCTTAAACTACAAACTGAAATTGAGTTTCAGGTAAATCCAGATTAAGAAATCCCAGATGGGAGGGGGACACTGAAGAGATTGTCATGCGTGAAGTATACTCAGTTTAACAGGAATACCAATAATGATATGCTCAAGCTGTGAAGAGATTTCAGAGTAAACCAAGGGAATGAAGTGGGTGTCGGAAGAATTACAGGGTGCAATGTGTGCGTCGTCTGTTTCCAGTGTGGTATGTTTAGTCTTTCATAAAAATCCAATAAGAAAGAGTGGCTATGTTGTCTCCTGATAGATCCATTGTGACAGTAAATATATGAAACTTCAAGAAAGGTTCTGTGTTTTACAGAAATAAACTTGCTAACAGGAAAAGAGATATTGGGTGGGGGGAGAAGTTCATGTCTGTTGAGCCTTTAAAAATTCTTGTTGTTTCTAAGCTAGTATGAAAAGTGTCTTGTGGCTCATCACAATGAGATTTTTCACAGCATGAGACTGAGAGTAGGCATGTGCAGGATGTCCTGGATATGGCATGAGACATGCTGGAACAGCTGAAGGGGAAAATCCTGCTGTAATAGTGTTAGGGGACTGGCAAGGGCAACAGGATGCCAGCCTGGAGCAGTCTTGACCAAAACTGCACATAGGTAATAATTCCTTCCAAGTAGTTTCCCTTGAACTGTGCCTGACCATCGCCCAGAAGCATGTTGACAAGAAGGGCCAGGACTAAGCCAGGGACTTTGACAGAGAGTCAGTACGAACAATCCCTGCTTGAGGTTCCTCCTTCCTCTTTTATGTGTAAGTACAGACATGACTAAGGGGGCTAGGGCTAATCTCAAGCAGCTAATTACCCAGGCTCCTCATTTGATTAAAGAAGAAAGATTTCAGAACTTTCACAACAGATTTCTGTTCTGAATCTCCAGAAGTATCTCGCTTTCTCCATTGACTGTAAGGAACAACATTTGCATATATTTTTCCACCTCTCTGAAGTGTCCTCAAGACATATGCAAATAATAAATGTAAAAAACAACATTATGGTATTAACAAACTTAAATTAATTTAACTTTGCAGTAACAATCAGATGAGATAAGTAGGTTTTGTAATATCCCCTGTTTTACCACAAGGGAAGCATGGCCATATTTACACTTTCAGCTAATTCAGCTGTCACAACTAGCAGACTAAAGTTCAAGGAAATGGTGAATTTTTTATACTATGTTTCAAAAACCTTGTCTGTATTGTCACTACAGCTATGATGCCTGGGACAACTGTGAATAGGAGATGGCCCAAGTTACTAGGCAAGGTCTTGAATTTGGGGGTGGTGATTCCAGCGTTTTATGTAAAACCAATCAAGACATGTAGAAATAGAATATGCTCCACACAATTTAAAGATGCTAGATGTCTCTGTGTATTTGAGAACCTCCTGGTATTTGGTTTCTTTTTTAAACATTAAATAATGCTATGTAAGTTTGAAAATAGGTAATTTTCATTTTAGTGTTCCCCTGTGGTGACTATGAACTTTCCTTTTATGTCCTTCCAAAGACACAACTGGAGACCATGTGGACACCCCAGGGCATCTAAAATGACACTCAAAACCTATTCTTAGGCAACTGAACCCACTCCTGGATTCACTTTATTCACAATTAGAATTTTACAGAAGATGCAAAACAGACTACAGCAAGCACCTCCTCAGGAAATGATCTCTATTGATCCTCTTTCATGTACGTCCATTTTCCAAGGGAAATATTTTGGTTGCAACCTCTTGGCCATGTATATAATTTTCCAAACCAGATTTTGTCTGCCTTTGGCCTCATAATAAAATGAGAGCTGTCAAGTCACACAGAACTCTATTGTTTTTCATTTTATAATATTAACAGCAGAAATATTTTTGCTCCCTAAATTCCTTACCATACCATTCATTTCTGACTTACTTAGTTTATTCTTTTTACTATTTCCTCTTCCAGCTTCCTAAACAACTGCATTTTTTTTGTAATTAGCTATGGATCTTCACCTGTAAGGATCCACAAATTACCTTTCTGCTTTTACTAACCAGTTTTAAAAGTCAGCTTGAAGTTTTGCTACAACAGTCCTGGAAAATATGCATAACAATTTCAGAAATAATTATGCTCCCTTTTGTAGGTATTATACTCCCTATTTAGACAGCATAGTCTGAATAGATAAATAGATAGTGTGACCTCTAACTGTCACAGTATGTACAGACTAAAGGGAAGGACATGGAGAATAGATCACCTGATTCAGTAGGACCCAATTTTTTAACTCTCAGTAAAGATATATGCATGCCTGTTGATTCAGCAAATTATTAGTCAGAAAAATTATCAAGCTAGGGCACAAGCTATTCAACTTGACTTGTCTTCAGTGAAGTAAGCGATCAGAAAGTTTCTGATTCCTTGCCATGCACTTATTCTTAAAAAAGAAAACTATGAATAAAAATGTACCTTGACAAATTGATAGGTATAATTTTTTTTATATTAAAAATATAAGATATAATACCTACAACATTTCTGTTGCAATAAATTAGATGCAGAAAATTTTTATTTAACATTTGATTACGTATAGCTATAATTTTCAGAGACAGACGTTACTATAGAGACAAAACTACTCTTTTAAAGCAATTTAATTTACAGATCATATCTCTTCTGAACTCTGCCTGTAGCAAGACTGCATGCTCAGCCAGCTCCATCAAATGGTACACACTGAACCTACATTACGCTGCTAGGTTCCTCATCCAGAAACAGAGATGGGCCCTTTCACTTCTTAGGCCAATATGTATGGTGGTATCTGGATTTGTTAATGTAGAAAGGATGGAACTGAGCCAGAAAATTTCTCTGGTGCCCGTGAGTGAAGCCAGAGAAAGACTGCCTATTACTCTTGCCTCTGGTACATGCTTAGAAAATTCATATTTTTGAATGTAGCATGTGCACATGTACAAACCCAAGAGGTCAAGTATACATCTGGCAAATGGCAATGATGTAAATTTAACAGCTTGGATACATATAAATAATATGTATCTTGGGGATGCTCTGTAAAAAAAAGAAAATCATTTCTGCTCAGTGTTATGCAAACTCCCAAGCCACAGTATGGTAGTATTTTACGGACTCTTAAGCCTTGCATTTTCTGAGTTAGAAAAGCAGGTAGGCACCTGTAAGGCTTGAAGTAATTGCAGAGGTATTACAAAATCAAATTTTGTTTTAATAACGATGAAAGAAGCACAGGTAAACGCAAGTCACAGTGCTACCTATCTGCTTCAATGCAATTATTTATACCTATCCAAAAGCTGGTATTTGTCATATTACACTTAAAACCAACATGCTGTTAAAATAATGATTCTGAGGTTGGTGGATGCATGGTATGCTTTATGTGTGCTTTAATAATACACACATTAGAGCAAACTTTAGTGCTCCAAATATAGTATGAACAGTTATGATCCTTCTCTGAAGCTGGTAGTATCTGGCTCAAATCCCAGCTGCAGGCAGCCCATGTGGAACCAGGACTTTAACAATTTAAACAGGGGTAAGAACTACTTTCTATTTGTAGCATTGCAGAGTTAATACTGATATGCAATTGGCTATTACGTGAGTACACTCACATAATCTGTGTTGAGTCACTCTCCTTATGTGTACTTTGTTTCCATATTCAAGGTACACATCCTTGAAGCATTGTTACACCACCAGCACACATACATGCATGTATTTATACTTTCTTTTTCCCCCATGTAATTTTAAACAGATATACATATCCTCATGCACAACAACAGATGCAAGAGTGCCTATGAGCCATGGCACATACATTTACAAGGTGCAAATGGAAAAACTATGAAGAAGCCACATATCCTTAGAAAAATTGTAGTGCATAAGATCAGAGAAACAAAGTCGAAATTGTTTTGTAGACATAATTTTGCACACCATCCCACAGATTGCTTAGCTAACTAATAATTTTTACTTTTCAATATATACTAAAAGTCTGGTAATTATTGTCTAAATGAAATAAAATAGTAATGCTTAGCACAATTAGCTTAAAGTGCTCAGTTTTTTCAGTGCTGAAGGTGTGGTGATGTTATTCTTGTGTTCTGTTTCTTGCATTTTTTTTTTTTTACAAGAAAGCTGCCACCACTTGCATATAACAACCATAAGATTCATTTCTGTATCATATACCTCTAGCAGACCAAAAAGCAGAACATCCTGCTCACTGTAGTCTGAAGTATACGTGCATTTGATCTCTCTTCAGTCATAGCTGTCAATGGCACATGACATCTATCTGGTTTAGATGCAGTTGCTTAAATTCATTCATGTTTTAGAGTCTGTGGGATAGGTCTCTAGCTGCACTGTTAGCAGAGTGTGGCCCTGCCGTAAGACCTATGTGATATCTGCCAGCTCTGGGCGGATGTTTTGGATACTATGGGGTTAGCTGCCGGTGTTTGGATGCATAAATCCCACCTCTGTCATCAAAACTGTTGCCCTGTTTAGCCAGAAACCAAAAGAGCCTGTGTCCAAAGAATTTCATAGAAATCAGCTGCAATGCCCCCAGTTTGTTAATTTACACATAAACAGAGTTTTTCTTCAAAAGGAATAAAGCTTATGACGCTGAGCTTGTAGGCATATTTTAATTACTTTTAAGTGTTTTTCAATGAAATATCTTACTGTCTTGAAAGGTTTTGTCTGGTAATGTAGTCTTTATTTCAGAAAGGTTCTCATAAAACTTTGCTGCTATCATAGAAAACAAAAAGGAAGAATATTTTCATCTCGAGCAATCTTTGTGCTTATTAGACTGGTTGTAACTCATCTTTGCTTTAATAAAATGCTAGATCAAGGCTGTTCAATGTCCAGCCCTCGTGTAGCCACATACAATCTGCACAGTGTTTCCAAGGGTCACACTGATAGCAAGATGAGAATCCCACACTGATGTGCCTGAGAAGAAGAGAAGGGGAAGAATATTGTTGAGAAAAAGGGAATATTGTTGAGTGCAGGAAAGTCCACAAAGTCTGCCAATGCACAGCCCCTGCAGAGGCAGCAGTCCCAGAACTCCAGGCTCCATGACAGCTAAATGCGTTCCTGAGAGAGTGCTCCTGGACATCCAGCCTTCAGCCACTCCCTTCTCTTGCTGTAAATCTAGCTCTAAACAACCATATTTTAAGAGGTTGTGATCATATATTTTTAACATGAAACATATTTGATTTTCAAAGAGGGAGGGAAATCAGATGATCTTGTATTTTGTCATTGTATCTGGTATCATAGCAGACTGTTCCACTTGCTTGCTTAACAACCACAGAAAGAATCAGAGAATGGTTGAGGTTGGAAAGGACCTCTGGAGTTCATCTGGACAAACCCTCCTGCTGAAGCAGCACCAGCTAGAGATGGTTGCCCAGGACCATGTCCAGACAGCTTTTGAATATCTCTAAGGAGGGATTCCACAACCTCTCCAGGCAACCTGTGCCAGTGCTCGGTCACCCTCACAATCAAAAACTTTCCTGATGTTCAGAGGGAACCTCCTGTATTTCAATTTGTGCCCTTTGCTTCTGGTCTTGTCACTGGGCACCACTGAAAACATTAATAAGATCCTTCCTGGGCCTTCTATTCTCAAGGCAGAACAGTCCCATCTCTCTCACTCTTTCCTCACAGGAGAGATGCTCCAGTCCCTTCGTCATCATCTTCATGGCCCTTCGCTGGACTACCTCCAGGGTGTCTATGTCTCCTTTGTACTGCGTAGGTCAGAACTGGACACAAGACTCCAGGTGTGGCCTCACCAGTGCTGAGAAGAGGAAAAGGATCACTTCCCTCGACCTGCTGGGAACACTCCTCCTAATGCAGCCCAGAATACCATTTGCCTTCTTTGCAACAAGAGCACATTAATGGCTCATGTTCAACTTGGTGCCCAAACAGGACTCCCACGTCCTTTTCTGCCAAGCTGCTTTCCATCTGGTTGGCCCCCAGCATGTCCTAGTGCCTGAGGTTGTTCCTCTCCAGGTGCAGGGCTTTGCACTTCTTCTTGTTAAACTGCATGAGGTTCCTGTTGGCCCATTTCTCCAGCCTGTCAAGGTGCCTCTGGCTGGCAGCACGACCCTTGACATGTCAGCCACTCCTCTCAGTTTGGTGTCATCAACAAACTTTCTGAAGGTACACTCTGCCCATCATACAGACCGTTAATGAAGATGCTAAACAGGACTGGACTCAGTATAGACCCCTGGTGTACATCGCTGGTAACTGGTGTCCAACTGGACTTTGCGCCACCAATCACCACACTCTGGGCCCAGTTATTAAGTCGGTTTTCCATCCATCTCACTGTCTGCTCATCCAGCCTGTACATGAACAGCTTCTTTTGAGGATCTTATGGGAGACAGTGTCAAAGGCCGAACTGAAGTCCTGGTAGACAGTAGCCACTGCTCTTCTCTCATCTGCCAGGCCAGTCAGTTCATCATACAAGTTTATTGAATTGGTCAAGCTGACTTCCCATTGATGAATCCATGCTGACTACTCCTGATGATCTTCCTGTTCTTAATGTGCCTGGAAATGGTTGCCAGGATTAGCTGCTCCATCACCTTCCCCAGGATCAAGGTGAGGCTGACAAGTCTGTAGTTTCCTGAGTCCTTCTTGCCCTTCTTGAAGACAGGGGTGACATTTGCTTTCCTCCAGTATTTGGGCAAAATATACTGTTGGATCTGAGCCTAAACAAATATGTGTTCTGTACGGCCTTAAAGGAATTGAATATAATTCTGAGTGCAGTACACTCAGACACTAAAATGCTACAAAGCTTAATGTTTTGTAGGCATCACTTTATCATAAGTGAAATTTTTGTTTGGTGTGCTAATTTGCATTTCAATGTTTCTCTTTTCCCTATATTTCCAAATTATTATCAGAGTTCTTTTGCAAGCAGTTCTGTGTATCACTGGATGCATTATCAGAAATCCTGAAAATAAATATATTTAGAGAATGCTGTAGTGTCTTAGCATCTATGAAAAGCATACTGTGTTGAATTGTTTTTGTGCTTAAAGCCATATAAAGAACAGAGCAAACATGTAGTCCTTGCACAAGTACAAGCCAAGACTTTTTCTTGCAAACGTCTACGTATGTGTCTAGCAATACTTGCATGAGAACAAATATTTGTCAACTACTCAGGCTTAATTTTAAGAGTAAATTAGAATATTCCTTTCTGAACAAGTAGGTTCTGAAACAGCCTTCTCATCAAATTAGCAGAGACAACAAAGGCAGTTGGTTTTAAAAAGAGTCTAGATGCTTTTCAGATTGACTAATGTAATTGCACAGGCATGTAAAGTACAGAACTCAGCGACTCAGGACGTGTCCTCTGCTCGTATTTACCTAGACTTATGCACATAAATGGTGAATAGATTTATCTTTGGATGTCAGTGTTTGCAGGATCAGAGATTAAATAGTTATTGGATAGTTCATTTTATAGCAGGAAGCCTGCTGTCTTAACTTCAAGAATAAATTGACAGATTTGTCCTTGCTTGTGTATGTAGAGATTCTCTCTCATTACTTTTTGTAAAATACTTTTCAAGCTACTTCCAAAAAGAAAGTATATAAAAGGTTAATACAATACTTATTTTTAGCTTCACATTCCTGTTAAAAAAAAATGGCAATTTTACTGTATTCATCATGATTTGAAACCAGATAAATCATGAATAGTTCAAGTGATAATTACCTTATTTCAATATTTACAAAAAACTGGCACTTCATCATCATCAAAGCACATTGAGAATTGTCTTATTATCTACACAAGTACCTGGTTTCTACAAATATTGAAATTTGGTAATTATCTCTAGCACTATTTCTTCCTTATCTACTTTTCAGAATTGAGCAAATAGAAATACCGTTTAGTCATTAACATTTTCCAACTACATATCTGGTTTATTTTTAATGACAGTGCGTAAGGAAAGCAAGTTGCGAAATAAGGTCGATGAAACGGAGTGAAATATGTGTCAGAGGCATCTGAAAGAATGAGTTAAGACCATGTTATTCAAATATCTGGATTTAGACGGACTCCATTCCTAAAAGGAAAGACCACTTCACTAATAATAAGAGAATCTAACTGCCAAAATGGAGCCATTGGTATGTATGTATCATGAAATGAAAACCTCTATTTCTTTCTCTCTAACACATATTTCAGCCGGACTGTGCAGTGCCATACTGCCTTCTTTATGGGGTCAGGAAACATTTCCCCAGGTTGTCATCCTTTGTAAGTCTACTTGGAAGATGGTAGACAGGACCAGACTGAAACTGTTTGCATGTTGCAATTGTGTTTTTCCCTGGTGTTAGTCTATGATCACACTGATCTGTACGTCAGATAATCAAGAAGAATTAATCCATAATAGAAAATGTACGGAGGTCTTTTAAACTCTCATTCTCCATAACATACTTTGAAAACCCAAGTAATGGGACATTGTGAAAGGAATTTTGTATGGACTTTAGGGAACCATCCATACCCTGGAGACAGGGCACAGGTTACTCCACATCAGTGTTAGATGCAGTTTGTTGCATTCAAAGAAAGGAGGTATCAGCAGATCCGTTCAGAGTTTTAACTTGAAAATCTCTTGTTTTGTCAATGTATTTGGGTATGCTATGGAGTCTAGCTCTAGTCTGGAGGAATCTTTAGCTATGTCTGTACTAGTATATAACGCAGGGCCTGTAAACAGGCTCAAGCACTGTCCAGTGATTGTTCATATAATTTGTTTACCTGCTCCCCAACAGGTTTGGCCAATGCCAACTTGTATGCTCCCACACATGCTGAGGCAAAACATGTAGAGAAGGCTCCTGAGTGTAATTTAGATTATTTTCTTATCTTATTTACTGTTTTACTTACTTATTCTCCACATTCACTTGTCTTCCTCTTAAACTAGATGCATTGACCGCTGAGATTTTTAATGAGACTGGTTGGATAGGATTCGTGTTATCTAGCCTGAGATATCAAGAAACTTTATTACCTTAGCATGGTTTGCACTGTGACCAGAAGCATTTCTTTAACTGAATATAGATGGAATCAAAACAATTAATTTGTATGTAGATGTCAATTACATATATTATGTCTATAATATGTATTTTGAAGGTGGATGAGATGAATCCCATCTTTCACTGTTTTCTTAGCTTCTCCTTTTACACTCTAAGTCTCCTTATGATACCTGCAGTCCTTAGAGATTAACACCCTGCATATGCTTCAAATAATTCCTGATTATCTGCGTTAAAGAGTAGCTCAATCAATCTCAACTTTTCAAAAGCTTCCTTCCTTAAAAAAGAATCACCTGAAATAAAAGAAGTATCTGATTTTATTTTACCAGCTTCCACTACACAGATATCATAAAAGGTCTTTAATGTAGTCACAGCAGTGCCTAATGCTATAGGAGTTCAGCGTTAAATTATGCCATAATTTAGACCCTACAAAATAACATTAATTTCCCTCCTTCTCTAGCATTCAAGTAGCTACAGACCTAGCTAAGACAAATGTGCATTTTTGGCATTTATTATATCTTCCCATTGGAAAGAGCAATGTAAGTAAAAACCTCATTATTCATAACTCAGAGATACATAGCCAGTCCAACCTGTCTAAAGAGATACAAAAGCATGGAATTATTTTCCCAAATTGCTGTCATAGTGAAAATAAATAAGTCCTTATGCAAATATTGTACTGGTGAAACTGGTAATAAAATTCTCGGGTATCCCTTTGCTGTCTATCCCTCCATTTTCTTCAGTGGCCTTTGAGGTAGAAAGAAGGAAAGCAGGAAGACATAATTTTGACAGAATACATGGAGAACAAGATCAGAGGTGCAATCTATTAAAGGAAACTAGAAGTGCAGAACACAAAGGGTGCTCATCCTATGAGTAAATCCTGTTATTAAGAATGACTTGAATATACAAAACCAGTAATATACCAGGTCTAGGTTATGACAGTTGAACAAGGAATAGGGCTGAAAGTACCAGCACTGTAAAAAAACAACTAACTTTTACATTTGTGTAATTCCGCTTTTTTCTGTCATGTTGGCTGAAACATTCCTTTTTTTTACTTTTTTAAATAAATCTGTGACTGTTATTCTATAAAATAGAAACACCACCCTTCTCAAAATGTATGAACCTCCCTTCCATTTCTTCAGTCTTCTTTGCCTTATTGTGGCCTTTATCTCACAGTCCCAGAGACAAGCATAAAAAGGACTCAAGAAAGTAGAAGACGGAAAATAACAGGAAAAAGGAACTCACTAAGTAATATTCTATCTATCTTACATGCAACAAACATAAGGTATGCTACCTTTTGGTAGCATAATGTATAGCGGTTGTCCATTCCTATACTCCTGCAAGTTCCTCGGTCTTAATTCTGAGATGCTTGTGTTGGTTAGAGGCAAGCAGCTGCTCTAGCATGCATGCCTCTTTGTCTGCAGAGCCTTGTAATTAGGGCCTCACAAACAGCATTTCAACACTTCAAGGGCTTGGTCAGAATAAAGATCTATGTATCTATCTATCATCTCCCACGGCAGGCAACCATATCGTAGAAATTTAATCCCAAAGCATTTGCACAGCATCCAGTTCCTGAAATTTTGCATCCACTGTAATCCACAAAACACTTCTCCAGCCCTACTAGCATATAATATCTGTAGTAAAGAAGTGTAAACGACATAAATTATAACATGCCATAAAAAGAGACAGGAACTTGGGGTTATATTCAGCAAAGTTACCTAATAAAATGTGACATATTCCAGATTTCTATACCAAGGTTCTCAAGGCAGCTTTACAAATATTATGGGTTTATTACTTTGGCAAGGGAAGACAATATGTCCAAATAAAGAACATTGCAAACATTCTGTATTTTTATAAGGAACCAGGAGATATTCCAGCGTGTCTTGAGATCAGAATCTCGAAATTTATCATCCAGAGTGTCTTGAGATCAGAATCTCAAAATTTATCATCCTTCTATGTATCCTTCAGAAGTGGAAAATTGGATTCATACCATGAAAATCATGACAGAAAAATCATTTGTTTCAAATTGCAACTGCATTATCTTCCTTGTTATAAATAATTCAAAAAGGTGTTCTAAGTTTCATATTTCATAGATTTTTAAAATAAGGAGTATTAGTTCCAAGTAATCATGCCACTTTAAAGTGTTATACAAGAAACAATCTTGCTTTAACTGCAAAAGTTAATAGATTTAAAGCAGAAATACATTTCTCAGAGTGTTTTAAAGGATTGTCTGTCAATGACTTATGAAAAGTTAATACATTTATAAACATGCATAACATAACAGATTTACAGAAAGGAATAATTTTAACATATTAACTACTGCTAATGCATTCACTTTATTTAAAAGATGCATATTTCATTATAAATGGCTTCCTGAATTATGAGATAGTTTTTATATCTGTCTTTATTTCATTTTGAATGTTTTATGGTTTATTCTAACCTGCCAGCAACCACTGCAACTCTCCTTACTTCATTTTCAGAAAATGCCATTTTCATTACACATAGCTTCTAAATATATTTAAAGTATTTGCAGTTAATTTTGGGACATGAAAATACATTTTATGTTACCACAGTGGAATTTTGTGTCAACTGTAAGTGCACTGTAGATGTTTAGAATTATAGTTTTTAAGATTTTGTCTATATTTACATTTATTTGCGAATGTTTACATGTTACTAATACTTTAACTGCTGTGTGAAGAACTGGCTGAAGGGCAGGGCTCAAAGGATTGAAGTGAATGGGGTTACATCTGGCTGGCAACCAGTCACCAGTAGTGTTCCTCAGGGCTCAATCCTAAGGCCATTTCTGTTCAATACATTTATCAATGATCTGGATGCAGGAGTTGAATGCACCATTAGCAAGTTTGCTGATGATACCAAACTGAGAGGTGCTGTTGACTCTCTCAAGGGACAAGAGGCCTTCCAGAGAGATCTAGATAGACTGGAGCATTGGGCTATGATCAATGGCATGAAATTTGACAAATCCAAATGCCAGATTCTGCACTTGAGGCAGAGTAACACCAGGCACAAGTATAAATTGGGAGAGGAGTGGCTGGAGACCAGCCCTGCAGAAAGGGATCTGGGGGTGCTGGTTGACAGCAGGCTCAGCATGAGTCAGCAGCGTGCCCTGGCAGCCAAGAGGGCAAACTGTATCCTGGGGTGCATCAAACACAGCACAACCAGCTGGTCAAAAGAGGTGGTTATCCCGCTGTACTCAGTGTTGGTGTGGCCTCACCTTGAATATTGTGTGCATTTCTGAGCCCCACAATTTAAGAAGGACGTTGAGGTCCTCAAATGTGTTCAGAGAAGGGCAAGAAAGCTGGTGAAAGATCTGGAAGGAACGTCCTGTGAAGAGAAGCTAAGGACTTTGGGCTTGTCTAGTTTGGAGAAAAGGAGGCTGAGGGGCGACCTCATTGCTCTCTACAGCTTCCCGAGGAGGGGAAGTGGAGAGGGAGGTGCTGAGCTCTTCTCCCTGGTACCCAGTGATAGGACGCATGGGAATGATTCAAAACTGTGCCAGGAGAGGTTTAGGCTGGATATTAGGAAGCATTTCTTTATCGAGAGGTGGTCAAACACTCGAACAGGCTTCCCAGAGAGGTGGTTGATACCCCAACCCTGTTGGGTTTTAAGAAGCATTTGGACAATGCCCTTAATAACATACTTTAGCTTCTGGTCAGCCCTAAAGTGGCCAGGCAGTTGGACTAGGTGATTTTGTAGGTCCCTTCGAAATGGAGCTATTCCATTCCATTCTATTCTATGCTATGTCGTGCTATGCTATAATATACTATACTATGTTATGCTATGCTATTCTATGCTATTCTATTCTTAATGAATGAAAATATAGTTGATATTGTTGATGGAGTGTAGAGACTGATCACCTCATCCTCAGGGAAACACACAGGATGTGATTAATTTGCTTAAACTTTTGAGATGCTTTCATGCATGCTGCCAGGCCTCTAACTGTGAGTCCAGAAGAATACAGTTCTATTGTAGGTCTAGTATAATATCCGTAATCTATGAGCAAATGCTTTTGGGCACTTTAAATGGCATTAGATGCTTTTGCTTATGTATCTGAAGAAAACTCCCATTGGTTGAATCATTCCCTTACTCCTCATGGAAGTATTAATTGAGTCTCCATTGACTGTAATGGTAATTTAGACAAGCGTAACTCACATGTAGATATCCGCACTTTTAGTATTAGGGCAGGTTGAACCTCATGCCCGCTGCTTGCCACTGAGTCATTTTTCTAGGATTGTACTCTCTTGTGTCACCTACAGTTGAAGTTGGAAGATGATTGATTTCTTTGTCCCATGGATAATATGTTATCATTAATCTCCCAAATTTCTACAACACAATGTAGTTGATCGATTGAAAAATTTGTCTGGGTAATAGTAATTACCTACATTAGACCACAAACTTTTATCCTTAAAGCAATCTTATAGGAATAAAGTGATTTGAAGATAATCTTAGGTGAAAAGCTTCACCAAAGATAGCTCAGAAGGGAGAGAAAAGAAGAGGTTTATTGTTTCGTTTTCGATAAATGCCTTCATTGTCTTCATTCTTTGTTGGTAGCTGTCTTGTTAGATTTTGTAGATTTTGGCATCACTGGGGCAATTGATACTAGGACATCAAACAAGATTAACCAAAGGTTAAGCTAGCACAAGATGTTGTTTCAACCAGTAACTAAAAGTAAATGTCCAGAGAAAAAACACAACAGCATATGGTAATACTTCTTCTAGCTTACGAGACTACCTGAGGCAGAAATGGTTTGTATGGATTTTTCTGAAATGTATTTGTCTAGTCTTCCTACGAGCCCATTTCATTTTTATCATCCACAACACTCTGTGTCAAGGTGATGCAGAGTCTATCTGTAACTGTGTTTTGAACCTGACAGCTGACAGCTTCATTTGATGCCTACTAGTTCCTTTGCTGTCAAGGGGCAGAGAACAATAGATCAGTTCTGTACATGCTCTGTCATTTCCCCTCAGTCATTTCTTTTTCAAGCAAAAGAGTCCCAGACTACTTATTTATTCCTTCTACAGACACTGTTTCAGACTTTTCATATTCTTTGTTGCCCTTCTCTTAACCTTATCCAGTTAGTCCATATCCTTTTGTTTTCTGGGGACCTATACCACACACAGTAAGCAAAATGATTTATACAGCTTTATAATGACATTCTCCATTTTATTCTGTGTTTCATTTCTAATAACTCAGTAGTTATTGTTACTGACATTCACCTAATATCTTCATGATTTTCTCTGTTATAACTTCAAGATCTTTCCTCTGATTGATAGTGGTTGACTCAGAGCTCAGAGTAGAAGATGATTCTTTGCCATAAACATCACTTTATATTTATCTACACTGCATTTTGTTAGCCATTTTATTCCCCAGTCCCATAAGATTCTTTGGTGGATCCTTCATAACTGGCCCTGGTATTTGCTACTTCGGATGGCTTAGTATCAACAGGAATATTTTCACTTTGCTTTTCACCTCTTTTCTAGGTCAAACTCACTCTCTTTTCTAGGTCATTGCTGAATATGTTGAATGATATGGGGCACAGCACAAACTCTTATGAAACTTCATTAATGGCCTCCATCCACAGCGGAAACTGGCCATTTACTGCCACTTTCTGGTTCTCTTTTACAACCATCTTTAAACACCTGCAAAGATCTGTTACTCTGTAATTTACCTAATAACCTTTGGTGACAGACATAGGCAGATTTTCTTCAGCACTTGCTGCTTATAACCACAGAAAGTTAGTCAGTCATGACAAAATAGGAGTGAAATTTTGTGAATGTTCACCTCCAAGAAGTGAGGCTAGGTGATACAAAGGCCTCCTTGGTCCAAAGCTCTGTGAAACTCTGAAGACAGCTGCCATCTGAGAATGAATAAGAATGTGAAGGGTGGGCATGAACATAAGGGATTCAATCACTGAGGCTTGAGAAAGAGAGGATCGTATTTATAAACTAACAAGCTCATAAAAGTATTACAACTAGTACATTTTATTATTAAAATGCAATAAAATCATACTGAATCTTCACATTTTTCCCCACATGTCCCAGTAGGCATTCTACAGAATGAATACAAGAACAGCTATGAATCAAGAATAATTCTGGCTGCGAGAAATAAGATCAACAAGCAGCCCTAAGGGTAGCTCTAGCACAGCAGTTTACCATCTTTTATACTAGTTATATAAACAGCCTCAAGATATTTTGTCATATGATATCCCCATGGCATCTTTAAAAAAACCCGAAACCTTCTAATCTGCCTGTAAAATCTTGTAATGTGTAGCTCAGCCTTGCAGCCCTTTGCCTTATCTCCATGTACAGCAAAGGCTAATTTGTCCCCTTTAAGCCTTTCACTGCAACCTGATGCTCTTTCAATCACCTCCTGAAACTCTGCTCTGTTTATCCTCTTTTACAGAGACAGGTGCAAGGGATTTTATTAATGTAATACCTTCTTAAGTGGTTTAGTTTTATCCTTTACTATTGATCCAATGGTTTAAATCCATTAAGACGGTGCAAACAGACACTTTATTCTTTGCTTAATAGAATCCACTCTAGAAAAGATAGGTCATAGTATTCTGTCCTCTTCTACACCTTTATTTTGTTCTGTAAAACCTGAGACCAATAGCAGATTACAGAACTTCTAGCTGCTGTGTAATTTTGGTTGATACGTTTGCTTGTTTGCCTGTTAACCTTTAAGTGATTATTCAGATTTTTAAAATTCATGTATTAGATTTCTGTAATAATTTTAATATTTTAAATACGACTATGTACTCAAAACCTACTGAACTTTTCATACGGGCTATATGTTACACTGGATCCTCGTTTCCAGGCAATAATGCAACAGTGATGACATTTACAGTAATCCTCCAATAGTGCTTTTCAAACACATAGCATGTTCTGTATGAGGATATTAGGGATAATCTGGATGATGAGGCAGAGTGTATCCTCAGCAAGTTTGCTGATGACACTGAACTGGGAGGAATGGCTGATATGTCAGAGAATCGTGCTGCCAGCCAGAGGCACCTTGACAGGCTGGAGAAATGGGCCGACAGGAACCTCCTGCAGTTTAACAAGAAGTGCAAAGTCCTGCACCTGGAGAGGAACAACCTCAGGCACTAGGACATGCTGGGGGCCAACCAGATGGAAAGCAGCTTGGCAGAAAAGGACGTGGGGGTCCTGTTTGGGCACCAAGTTGAACATGAGCCATTAATGTGCTCTTGTTGCAAAGAAGGCAAATGGTATCCTGGGCTGCATTAGGAGGAGTGTTCCCAGCAGGTCGAGGGAGGTGATCCTTTTCCTCTACTCAGCACTGGTGAGGCCACACCTGGAGTCTTGTGTCCAGTTCTGAGCTTCCCAGCACAAGACAGACATTGACATACTGGAGAGACTGCAGTGAAGGGCCACAATGGTGATTAAGGGTCAGGAGCATCTCATGTATGAGGAAAAGCTGAGAGAGCTGGGACTGTTCAGCCTTGAGAAGAGAAGGCTCAGGGGAAATGTCATCAATGTATATAAAAACCTGAAGGGACAGTGCAAAAAGGGTGGAGCCAGGCTCTTTTCAGTGATGCCCAGTGACAAGACCAGAGGCAATGGGCACAAACTGAAATACAGGAGGTTCCCTCTGAACATCAGAAAACACTTTTTGACTGTGAGGGTGACCGAGCACTGGCACAGGTTACCCAGGGAGGTTGTAGAGTCTCCATCCTTGGAGATATTCAAAAGCCATCTGGACATGCTCCTGGGCAACCGTCTCTAGGTGGTTCTGCTTGAGCAGCAGGGGTTGGACCAGATGACCTTCAGAGGTCCCCTCCAACCTTAACTTTTTTTTTTTTATTCTGTGATTCCGTGAAGGAGTTAATGAAAATTCAGTCTCAGGTAATCTGAACGTGTATTACTAATCACTTTTTTGAGAAAGCTCAGAGGTCCCATTCATTCAACATAATACTGATTTTTGTCAGCCTGAGGAAGTCTTTAATGTATACTTTCCACATGAATTATGACACGTATCAGAGTTGATTCAGAATTATAGTGTGTACTGCCGTAGAAAGAAATGCAATGATAGCTTCCTGACATGAGCATTTTAGCAGCTAAAGTAAACAAGCATAGTAAGAGATGGCAGTAAAGAAGACAGGAGTAATTTTTCTTTTACTTTTTAATACCAATAAATAAAAGTAAGGAGGTTTTGAGTAGTATCTAAGCACTTGCATGTTTAGCCATGGAAAACACCAAGTCTTTATGACAATGGCATTGGAACCAACAAATGCACACCATTAGCATGATCTCAGGGATGCAGGCTGGTTCATCTCCTTCTTTGATGATTTTTTAAACACTTGTTCCAGCATGACTGTCAAAGAATGATGCATGTATATGTGTAAAGGAAGAGTTTTTAGAAGAGTCCAGGCTGTTCTAATGAAAAGCAATATTCAATAGTGGCAAAGAAAAATACTAGTGTGCTATTTACCCATTCAGTGGAGATGTAGGGGGGTGGGCAGTTGTTTGCATAACAGAGATACATCTATTAAAGTTAAAACAGTCCTCATACATAGCAGTAGGGAAATAGTTCTACTGTGAAACATCTATGGTTTGAAAGCTATCTATTTTTTTTAAGATATAAGCTTGCCGTGTGCATATTTGGAACCCAAGTTTTCCAGGAGTTTTAAAATTCTGTTTGTTGTATAAGGAATTTCATGCCCTCCAAGTTACATTATCCAGAAAAAAAATGCAGTTTTTCTACTGAAAGAGTAGTAGTCCCTTCCTGTAGGACAAGAGGAAGTTTGCAGTCTCTTGCACTTTAGCACATGCTGTCAATGAGGTTATTATGCTGCTGTTGGCTCTGCAACAGACTGAAACCTGGAGAAGCATGAAATAGTCCACTTTAGCATGGGTTGTGGAGCTAGATTTCTGAAAGATAATTTGGTGGTACTTTAAATCCCTGCTCTCTGCAGGGACTCTGTTCTTTCTTTAAAATCCTCTCAACATCTTGCAGTCTTACAGATGAAATAGCCATATATTTATACAGGTGCTCTCAATACCAGAGTATAGAATGGCCTACAAGTACAGACAGAAGCAGCTGAATAAGAGGACAGACAGAGGTATTATGGACATGTTCTTCCCCGTCTCCCCTTCCATCTTCTCACCTTGCAGTCTGGTTAATGTCAGTGTGAGCTGACAACACACAAGTGACCCATACAAACTGCCACGGAGTCTATCACATGCCAGCTGACTGCAGCTCGTGCCAGCTCTCACTGAAAGCAGCAGAAAGACTCCTTCCAGACTTTTATTCTTTAGAGTCTGGGTTTTCTGTCCTGTGAGGATTCATATACTTTAAGCAAAGTCCAAAAAGTTCCAAAAGAATGTCCTAAAAGGACACTGCAAATCTGAGTCATTAATAGACGCAGAATAAAACATGTGGAGGCTTACGCATAGAGCAGCTAGTGAAAAGGATTAAGGAGCAAGTGCAGTTTTTTATTTTCTCTCAATGTACTTCTCAGGTTTCCATTTTTTTACTCCCACAGGATTTTTGTAGGGTGCTGACAATGCAGTGCCGGTGCTACTATATGAAATCTTTTTTAGCTAATGCAGGAACCAAGCATTGTATCAGCTCTTTTTTATCAGGTGTCAAGGGTATTTGGTTATGGTCCCAACTATTGGAATTGGAGGGGTTACTGCCTAGTGTAATTGCAGCCTTCCTCCGTTCTGTTATTGCTGCCAGTTTCTACTGAGCCAAATCAATCCTGACAGCTGGCCAGATGTTTCTTGTGCCAGTCAGCAGGACTCTGATCTCAAAAGAGCATCTGGTTATAAGAAAATTTTACAGCAAACTATACAGCCGATCTTGTTTTTTAAAAATACCATCATAAACACTGAAGAAAAGGTATTTAGTGACTTCACTAATATACTTTGTTAAAAAAAGTGGGGGTGAGCACTCGACTTTTTCACTAAAATTCTGTCTTTGTAGGGTTAATGGAGGCTAGTACAAAGCTTTTTTTAGTAGATAAACTGTATATATCATATCTTTATTACAGCCTGTGCAGCCCACAGACTCAAGAGCATCTGCTTAGAGGTAAGCCAGCAGCACAGAGTACATTTTTCCTATTATTTGTTCAGTGAGACCACAATATTCATTTTAATTTGGAAGGTCTTTGGGGCATGGACTCTTTAGCTGCCTTAAATATTTTTTTGTAATACAGTATAATCAGCAAATAATAGAAGGTTGGTTTTTTTTTACTGATCAAAGCATTTAGAATAGTACAATCCTTTCCATAGAAGACATCACTGTTATCATGCAGTTTCTTTAGATAAATCTGGACTTGTTTTCTTATAGCTTATTTTCACTTTGCCCAGAAAACATTCTAAGGGAACAATGAAGAATGAGTCAGGAAAAAGGAATCATCCTTTTTCAACACGAACTTCACTGCTTCTACTTGATGAAGTAGAGTGCTTATATATTTCTGAACAGAGTAAAAATGCTAAGTACAATGGGCTGCCTGTTTTTCATAGAATCATAGAATAATTTGGGTTGGAAGGGGCCTTTAAAGGTCATCTAGTCCAACCCCCCTGCAGTGAGCAGGGACATCTTCAACAAGAACAAGTTGCTCAGAGCCCCATCCAACCTGACCTCGAATGTTTCCAGGACGGGGCATCTACTACCTCTCTGGGAAGCTTGTTCCAGTGTTTCACCATCCTCATGGTAAAAAATTTCTTACTTATATCTAGTCTAAATCTACACTCTTTCAGTTTAAAACCATTACCCCTTGTCCTATCACAACAGACCCTGCTAAAAACTTTGTTCCCATCTTTCTTGTAATCCCCCTTTAAGTATTGAAAGGCTGCAGTAAGATCTCCCCAAAGCCTTCTCTTCTCCAGGCTGAACAACCCCAACTCTCTCAGCCTGTGTTCATGGGAGAGGTGTTCCAGACCTCTGATCATTTTTGTGGCCCTCCTCTGTACCAGCTCCAACAGGTCTGTGTCTTGTGCTGAGGACTCCAGAGCTGAACACAGTACTCCAGGTGGGGTCTTACGAGAGCGGAGCAGAGGGGCAGAATCACCTCCCTCGACCTGCTGGCCACGCTGCTTTTGATGCAGCCCAGGATACAATTGGCTTTCTGAGCTGCAAGAGCACATTGCCGGCTCATGTGCAGCTTTTCATCCCCAAGTGCCTCCAAGTCCTTCACCTCAGGGCTGCTCTCAATCCCTTCATCCCCCAGTCTGTATTGATACCAGGGATTGCCCTGACCCACGTGCAGGACCTTGCACTTGGCCTTGTTGAACCTCATAATGTTCACACGGGCCCACTTCTCAAGCTTGTCCAGGTCCCTCTGGATGGCATCCCTTCCCTCAGGCATGTCAACCGCACCACTCAGTTTGGTGTTTTTAATTTTCATCTTTTTCTTTCCTCAATGGGAACAATTGGGATTATGATCTGAAAATATCTCTATTCATCCAAGGAGTGAAGAGGGAGTAAAAGTTCCATACGTGACAAAGGCTACTGATGTAGTCACAATCAAGGCTATTTGTTTCTCCTGTTGTATTAGTCCATATGTAAGTATATATACTTTGGATGCCTCTGCATATGCTGAAACATAATCACATGTTTCCTGCAAAACTGGAAAGCAGGTACAACTGGTGAAACCCTACTAAGCCCTCAAAAAGCCATCCCACTGCCTGCTTGTATTCAATTGTTCTAACAATACCACATAAAATGGCTTGTTCTGCTGCCATTTTCTGTCATGAAAACAAGCTGATATTGTCTATATATAAATTCCAACATCTGAACTCCACATGCTGGATGTAGTTGTTTATTCTTTGCTGAGAATATTTCTGTTGGGGAAAGAATGACACCACAAAGTCAGAGTATTTCTGGTGCAATTTATTTATTGAATTAACAAGATACTTATTTTAACAAAGGTATTTACAAATTGCAGCCTACTTCCTATGGGAACTTCAGGTTTTCATCTTTTTCCTCTGTTGGACCTTCTCATTTTGGCTGTATAAAAACATCTTTTAGAGTCATTATACTAAAGAAACCCCCATACAGTTTATATACATGGTGGACTTCAGGTCAAAGTAGTGAGGAGAGAAAAGGGTCAAAACAGGGAATTAAAATTCTTGGCTTCTCCCTGTTCTTAGAAACAAGTGCAAGTGCCACTGGATAAAAACAGGACTTTTGTCATCACTTTAGTCCTAAATTTTCTCAATTTATTTTTACCATATTCAAAAGGCAGTTGACATATGTCCTCATTTTTTTCCCTTTTGTCACAGGGCTTGTACTGAGAGCATATGTTAAGTGAAAATTTTTGAGGTTTATATTGGTGTCGTAAGTGCTGTCTGATATTATATTTTATGTCACTATACAGTAGATTCCCCACACTTGTTTTTTCCAATTAATGGAGTGCCCTGATTTGCAAAGTTTAAATATATCTTGCATTTACATCACTTCAGAAATAAGGGCACAGGAGTAAAGATCCTACTCACTTAAGTTCACCTTTATTTCCCCATTTTCATTTTCCAACTGAAAGGCTGGAAATTTTACATCTGTTTACCAATGGCCACACACCATTTAGCATGGTAACACCAGCCAAATGAATCTCTCTTAAGTGTAATGTTGTTACATATGTCAGAATTGAGCAGCAGTTATTATTATTCTGAGTTTAAAGGTAGTGAAATTAGCTCCTGGGGATAAATTCTTGTTAAGCACCAATTAGTGCATAGCCCTTTTCATTGCCATTGCCAGAGCAATCTAGTGTGACCAGTGGACGGCGATTCAGAAGACCTAAACATTGGCCCAGCCTTTCTACCTATTGTGTTGGGAAATAGTAATTAACTTCTTTGCATTCCCTCTCCTTTTTGGCAAAGTGATTCTGAACTTTTATCAAACAAATCTCCATATGAGCTGTGTGCCCTGATTATTAAGTTACCAGGGAGCTATTTCTGTTTAAGCATTTTGCCCACAATGCGTGTACTTGTTTGCTTTTTGTATGCCTCAACTCTGTGCTACCCTTTCTATTTCACAGGCAGGTTCCCTGCCCATCCCAGGGTTAATCGATCCATGTTTGTTAGGTCAGGGCCAGCAGCACCAAGAGCAGCACCAGCTTATTGAAAAGGCTGGAATTTGCTGCTATGGAGACCCAGCAGTGGAAATAATCCTAGTGGTTTAATGCTACTCCGAGCTGGAGGAAGACCTATGTGAAGAGATTAATGGGCAAACCAGTACAGGGAAAAAGAGCACCTGTGACCTGATCCTGCACTTGAAGAGGCTAGGAAGTATGGACTGACTGCTAGGAATGCTGTGCCATTACTCAAGAAAGCAAGCAGTGTTTGTGAGGACACCTTGTAGCCTTGAAGAAATCTGAGGGATTCTGAGTAAGAAGATAAGCAGGTTTCATTACTATTGTAACCAGCTGAGTGAGTATGACTGACATTTCTTTCCACCTTCTTAACCATTTTCCATCTCTCTTCTCATGATCTCCACTAATCATAGCCATCTTGCAGAGTGTGTTCAGTGAGGCGGCTGGGCTTTCTGCGTGTATTTCTACCTCTGGTTTCCCCAGGGCTGTCTGATTCTGGCAGAACATCACGCTTTCTCCCTCTCTTGTTCAGCCGAGTACACTGAGTGTAGAGGCAGGTTTCTCTGCAACTATCACAAATGCTTTGTACAGCAGCAGAAAGGCCTGCTAATTTTCTTTCTACTTGTGCCTTTGCCTGCTCTCTAGAAGTTCGGTAACAATCTCTGCTCCACGTAGCATTGTCAACAGTGAAGTAGCATGCACAGAGCATTGCTGAAGATTATAACATGTTATTGCTGTGCACTTTTAGCACCTGCATAAAACTTCCTGCCTATAGATATGACCTATATTTTGTATGAGAAAACAAAGTGAAGTGACTTATGGAAAGACCTAGAACAATTCTCTGATAAATCACACGGAAAAAAAAAAAAAAACCACCAAGAAACAGGTTTTTCTTTTTGGGGGACAAAGGACTTTCCTGGACACCATAAATTGAAGTATAAAATACCAGTATGCTGCGGCTTGAGACGTGTCAGTATGTATAGTGCACAGTTTAGTTTACTAATCTTGGTGCTCATTTCCCTAAAATTGAGACTCGCTTGAAAAATCAGCTTACTTCAACTCAGCTACCAGTTGAATGGCTGGTGAAATTACAGAAATGTTGAAACGAGCATGTTTGTGAGCAGTAAGTTTTATTTTAGTTTTTCTTCAAAGGCTGATTCAAATTCTACTAAGTGATTGCTGGCATGTCATGATCTTTATTTGTGTACTTCTATTTTGAGTTACAACTCATAAGAGAGTTTTAAATGACAGAACAATAAAGATATTTTATTATTGGTAAATATAGCATTTAAAAGCAGATGTCTGGTCTATTGACAAGTGAAATATTTCTGAAATACATGATTTCATATAGAAAAGTTTTTGGTTTGACTTGAACAATTTTTATATTCACCCCTATTGTTATTTCACAAGCTTTATGTTATACAGTCATTAATTAACCCCCCATATTGATTTTAATTCTGTCTGAAGATGAAAGAAATCTTGTAGAAAATATTGTGGAAAATATAGCTAAAATGTAGATGAATAGGTAGAAGCTAAATGAGTATAAATAATTTTTAAAAATAAATTAACTCTTTCTGGTTGATTTCTGTGCTTAATAAACTTACAAAATTTAAACACATGGTTTATAAAACTAATTAATTACAGTCCTACTTACTTCTTACTTACTTATTAGCATAAAATCCTTGGTTGCTTTTAATCTCAAAACATAATTTAGGTTTAAAATGAATTAAGACTTGTTGGCCAAAAAAAGTGTTATAAGAAAATAAAACTATGTGACTCAAAGTCTCACCTCTAATGTACACAAAATATTCCATTGAAATTAATGTTGATGGACTGCCATTGATGACATAGTTTGGCTTTCTGTAACTGAGGGAAAGAAAATGCTGTGCATGGAGAGGATTGCTGATGGGCATCCAGATTCTTGTTATTGAATCTCTTTTCTCTTTGTCTTGCTGGTTTATGTCCACCTCTCATCTTTTTTTATCGAAGATTTTCTTAGGATGTGGGTTCTTGGCAGGGTATTCAGTTCTGGGACTGAAAAAAAAATAACCCTGAAACTGTCAACACAATCATATGGCTGTAATCAGATTACTGAAGTGACTCATTAAGCATCATAGCCCCATAAATAGTAGGATCTAGAAGAGCACAGGGATGCAAAGCTGTTATTGTGATATGATTAATGCAGAGAAATAGTCACCTCTAAAAAGTGGTTTACTTTTGTATGGCCACCATGAGTTTGCCGACAGCAAACAGTAAGAAAGGGAGCATGTCTGACTGGGGTCTGGCCTGGGGTCTTCATGACACCTGCTGCCATCTGTCTGGGGCCCATGGAGTTGAAGACAAGGCTTCAGCTTATCTAATGGAGACAGAAGTGAAAACCTCTCCTCATGCCCCACTGCTGTGGTGAGAGCATTGATTCAGGAGGAGGAAACTGGATGTTTGAATCCCCCAGAGGGATCCAGCGACCACTGGCTGGGGTGTACCTGGGTTGCCTGCAGTGAAGAACTCAAAAGTTATAGAGGCAAAAATGGAGAATAACAGCACTGGTCAGACAGTATTTACTTTGCAGCACCTACAAGTCAAGCTGTGTTTCTTCCCGTAATACTACATCTATTCTGGACCATAGCTTACTTCTCTTCTTGCTACTTTTTTGTGAGGTATGTAAGGAAAAACAGCTTCAGCCCAGCTCACTGAAGCAAATTCAAAAGCAGGAATGCTCTGAATTTTATATCTCTATTTTAACAAATGTTTTCAGACATGTTTCTGCCAATGACTTATTTCATATAAATCAAGAAAGAAGTGAGTTTCCAATCCATATTCAGATATGTTAACACATCAGATCTTAGGATTTATATTCATCTCATCAGAGAACAGTAATATTCCATGAGATCTATCTAATCTATCCAAAATAACTCATAAACTTTCTGAAATTCCCACAAATGACAGAGCAAGAATTATATTCTAAATTCTTTGGGTAATGATTTCTGGTAATTTATATCTTAAAAAATTATAGATGATTCATGTAGCAAAATGGTGACATTTGCTGAATATGTTTTGGGAATTACTCATTCGTCCTAACTTAATATGCCATTTGATTAAAGTCATATGCTCTCAGACTGCTAAAACAAGAACTTTATTGTTAGGAAAAGGAAACCTCGTAAACCACACATTCTTAGTACAATCTCCTACTAAATTTTTTCTGTAAGTACATTTTGCTATGAAGAATAAAATTTTACATGATTTCAGGGGTTGTTGACTTATGTTGAAATTTCTTTCACCTAACTTTAGATGTCTAGATTGGTCACTCTAAGCTTCTACAATTCCAAAGCATCTAAGGCATCTAACCTATCATCTCATGCATACTTCTCAAAATGAAATTAATTGTCTTGGGAGACACTTTTCTCTGCGTTGAGATAAAGGCCTCTATAATCTTAGACAAATTGACTCTCATATCTAACTTGTAGACACCTGAGTTAAATTTGATTCTCAGCTGCAGTTTAAGTGCATTCCTGTGAAATCAATGAAAGATTTTTTTTTCAGTTCTGCCGAAGGCCTTAACATGGACTCAGTTGTTTGAGAAGGCAAGAGTAGCATGAGTAATATCCATGCTGTGTTTGATTGTTCTTCCTATCCTTATCCCCATCCCCGTAATAGATAAGACAACATTTTTTTCCTTGCCCACTCTTCCAGAAGAGCTCATCTACATTCAAATGTATGACCAGTTTGCATATGCTGCAATAGAGATAGCTCCTCCAGCGTGGCTTTCATAAAGCTTACACAGAAGCCAGAGTTCATTCAGGAGTGTCTTGTAGGAGGACAAATGTATAGTCTAAAGGCTACATATATTCCTACATCATAGGAGAGAGAGAACTTCAGGGAACTATATGAGAGAAAAAAGCAGTCTTTCACTCCTTAATGTAGACCAGATCTAAAACCTTATGATACTATATTGAATCTTTTAATATGAGTTTTATGACAATCCAGACATAATGGAAGAAAACTCGTTGAACTGGAACTCAGCTTCCATTTTTCTGTACAGCAAGAAACTACAGAGAAGATAAAAAGCCTGAAGTATAAACTTATTTTAACTAAAAATATTGTTTGACTTTATTAGTGTTTAGTCTTAATTTTATTTGTTATATCCTTTTCTAGTATAATTGAAAAGTAATGAACATTAAGAAATAAATTTAGGTGATTGACTCCTTTTCTCGTGGGAAAGGTATTGAGCTCTTCTTCAAGGATCTCCTGCTGCCTTTGAACACTAAGTACTATCACTACTGAGCTTCTTACAGATGTTGAAATAACTGTGATCTCTGAATTGAAACAAGTCAGCCTCCAAGCAATTGGAAAATCTTGTTCGTGTCAATACTATATTTGTTGCAAGTTCAATTAAGAGACAAAATTAGATTAGACAAGACTCAATTTCCTGTTTTGCAAAAGCTTAATATATTACAAGACCATAAGGGTAAATGGCAACCTTTAATTCCAGAGCATGTTTTCCAATGTCTCTGCTGCTGCACAGCTACTGTAGATAGATTTATATTCCAATTTGAAATAGTGACAGAGGCTGATTTTTTATAGACATAGTTAAAGAAAGTGTTCACTAAGGTTTGTAAATCCACAGACACTTCACAGTATATAACTTCTTTTTTTCAACAGTAGCTAACCCAAATTATCCAACAATATTTTATGGAACAGGGTCTGTTGACCCACACTGGACTTAAATTTTATGAAAAGTATAGCAATGGCTATCATGAGAATGATTTTCTGAAAAGTGCAGCAATGGCTATCATGAGATTTTACAAGGTAGTCATTATGCTTTGTAATATTAAATCATCTTTCTGGATGATTCTTCCATTGTTCTGTTTTCTACAACTGAACCAGTGGCTATATAGATAGCTACATGCATTGCTAGTAAAATGAAAAACATAATACTGCATTACTCTAGGTTTATGCAGATGTATCCTTGCTGCTATCAATGAAATTACATCAATATAAATCTGTTTTATCACCATCATGAATTATGCACACATTTGTAATTTAGATCTTATGGGACAGTATTCATAGTTGAAAATGCACTATCTCCTATTAATGGTAAGCTTCTGTGTATCTGTATTGAACTGATTTTGGTTCTGGCTAGCAATACTTAAGATTCACTGAACACTCTCTAAAGTTTTGCTTGTCTTCTTGTTTTAAATTTTAATATTTAACATCACTAGAATTATTTTTATAGACTCATTATAGTGGGATATTAATTGTTCGTGCTGAGTAGTATATGAAAAGAATAATGGGTTGTGACTCAGTACCTCCTGGGGCTTCAAGCAAAATCATTTACACATTCTTAACACACTTATCTTTGAATTTACTCCCCAGCAAAAACTATTATCTAAGGTGAAAACATTCATTGACTTGCAATGATAATAATGCTATCTGTATTTCCAGGTAATATTATGCATATTATTGGTGTTAAGAGTAAGGTAAAGGCAGCAAAAAATTAAAATGAGTTGAGGCTAACCATAGAGGTCAATGTGAAAGGACAGTCTTATACAAATACATCAGTGGCAAATGAATTACCAGGGAGAAAGTAGATATATTAAAAGGATAAAATAGTGTAGGCAATGAAACAAATGGTAATTTAAAAATAGCTGACATGTTATTTTCATTTGAAAATTCTCTTCAGAAAAGTAATATGAATAACTAGCAAGGAAAGAAAACCCTTTATATGTAGGGTTGAACATGTGCAAATCAGCCAGATGAGATGCTGTGCTTCCCAAGATGTAAATGGATCTGTTTAATAGGTAGAAGATATTTTCAAAGGTGTGAAGGACATATGGTGCCCTATTCTCTGCAAGTCAGCAATAGTCAAGAGGTACGTATTTTGGTATACTTACTAAATGAAGACATCAACTGGATCTTTTCACCCTAGAGAAGAGAAGGCTCAGGGGGGGATCTTATCACAGTTTTCTAGTACTTAAAGGGTAGCTACAAAGAGGACGGAGTCTCTCTTTTCACAAGAAGCCAAATGAAGAGGACAAGGGGCAATGGGTGCAAGTTGCACTGGGAGAGATTTCAACTTGATATAATATGGACATTTTTTACAGTGACAACAATCAATCACTGGAACAATTTCCCCAGGGATGTGGTGAAGACACAAGACACAACTGGACAGGATGCTAAATAATCTCATCTAGGCCCCCTTTTCCATGAAAGGTTGGACCAGGTGATCTTTCAAGGTGACTTCCAACCTAGGCTGTTCTATGATTCTATGATTCTGTTTCTGAGGAGTCATGGATAATGAGGAGCAGTAGCAGCAAACTAAATTCAAACCTAGGTGGTAGTCTTTTTTTTTTTTCCTCTTTTCTTCTTAAAGGGAGGAGTAAGTGAACATGGTGGGTAGAGTCCCACACATGTGATTTCCATTCCAGCAATACTAGAACCAATGCTCTAGGGTGAGAATCACAAACAGCTCCAAGATAGCAAAGTTCTGGTAAGCAAGCAGCATAGAATCAGAGAGTCATTTCATTTTGCAAACTACTTTCATTTCTTATACAGGATTTTTAGATAAAGCCTTCTTATTTTATAAAATTATGGTGACCAGCAAAGGTCATAGTGAAACAAAACAAAAAATTTAGTCACACAAGAAGGAAGAGGTGCGAGGTGAGAAATATCTTCTTTTATGTATTATATGCTAGTTCTAAGAGCTTTTTTTTTATTTATCTTTTAATAAATTAGCTTTCATCAGTTGAATATGTATGACCAGCATCTTATCACTGATTGCAGTGCATGTGGCGGGTATCTATACCAAAAGAGTATTTACCTGTCCCTCCCACGTCTTGTGGTAACAGTATGCATACACCACATTTATAGCACTGCTCTGGATATGAGTCTAGCAGGGGATCCTTCTGAGGGGAGAAGATGAATTATCACACAGATCATCTCCTATCACACCCAAAGGCCTCATTCTGAATAAATCCAGAAACTAATGCAACCCTCAAGATACACTAATGATGTATTTTCTGCTTATTCTCAGGCTGTTCACTACCTCTCCACTGAAACAGTTGTCCTAGCAATCAGGGAGAAAATCGAAAAGGTCTGGGTCCAAACAACACTGCTGAGTGTTCACAAATGTTCTCAGCAGCCTGTCCTGAAAAGCAAGATCTCAGTCCATGGCAATCCAGCTTCCTGCATCTCTCTGGAGTGCATGCTTCTGGAAAGAATCTATAGAAATATTTAGAAAGATACAAGGGAGGAATTAGTTAAGTTATTCGGACTGTTTAACTTAGGAGAAGAAGAAAAACTCGATAGATGTGTGAACTACACAGAAGGTAAATTTTAGGTTATATGACAGTCTTTGCTGTATGACCCTTTCTCCTGATGGTGTAACAAATAGCCAGTAATGTCCAATCTGATTGAGGGGAAAGGGTTTTAACATGGGTATAACTACATCAAATTATATGAGATGCATTTCTTCCATTTCTGTGAATGTTGCTTTCAGGAAAGCTGGGGCTGTGATGTACAAGGCACAAACAGTTAGCCTGACACATTGGGATGTACTTGAGCAATTGCTCATGAGCTGCACAGATGGCCAGAATGTATACAGTATGCTTTATGAGTTCTGGATGCATTACACTGATTGCATATGCTCAGCGGTCTGTTATTCAGAACGTTTAAATACTTGGCCACTGATCAAAGTTGCAGCTACTGCTCAGGCCAGGTCATTGGTGTTCAGAAATCCTGGAGAAGTGTTCTGCTCTCATTGGTCTTAAAGGAAGGGTTAAATCAACCTGCCTGCCTTTTGTGGTATGGATTTGAACAACAAGAACCTGTGGAATCCATCACTTCAAGTCATAAGGGTGTGGAGGCCAAGTGCTTTTGAAGATTCAAAATAAATGTATATGTCAACCACTCTCCCATGGACTCATTTCACTTTATTTTATGCATTAGACATTGACATTATTATATTAATATCTCTACAGAGAAATGCAAGAGGATACTCAAAATTGTGCCCTAGAGATACGTGTCTCTCAGTCACCACAAGAATACTCAAGACAACTTGACTCCAAACATCATTCCCTTAGCTGAGTACTGAAAGTGATGATGGTGAATCTGATAAGATATGAATAATAAAATCCTTTGTAGTTAAAGCATAAAAAATTGAATTTTGAAAAAAATATTTATTGAGAAAGAAGTCCTTTGTTCTCTGTTCTTTGTGTAATATAGGAATAAACAGAATATTCCACATGTAAGCATGTGTTTCTCTTTTATGTTTCTCTAAAGCTCTTAGAAATGGCCTCAGTTGGACATGATTTATCCAGGTGGATCACTCCTAACCCTGTAGAAGTTCGGGGGTCAATGTCTAAAATAATTAATATTGTTCATCAGCTGACTCGGTAAATTTGTTCCTGATTTATTTACAGCAAATAAAGATTGAGGATTAAAGCACCTAGCACTGTAATTGAACTCAAGTCCTTTTCAAAATCCCAATGAGAAAAGCACTGCTGTACCTTTTATCTATTGTGATATAATCTTTTATTATATCTCTGCTCCACTTCACAGTTCTTTATTAACTCCCTGTATAACTATTTACTGTTCAGAATTACTTCAGGTGCCTTTCTGAATACAAGTATCCTGGCTCTAATGAAAAAAAATAAGAAAAGTCAAAGAAGGTTGTTGTTTGTGTAAGGCACTTTAAAGAAAGATACTGAGACAACCAACACATCAAACATGGTTACAGAGATATAAATCGCTCAAAACAAGCATTTAAATATTCCTAATTAATAATGAGTTAAAATAAGAAAATTAAGGAAAAAAAATGTGAAAACCTTTTCATTACTTGTGATCATGCCCATTTTGAGTTCATTAGCATTTTAATAATAAACCTGCATTTCAGTTATTATTTTTTTCCTTCTTAAGTCTAAAGAACATTATTGATTTTGAAGGCTAGTGATTAAAGGAATTACGAGTTTTGTCATAAGGGCCAATTCTTCACATGTTCCTGTAATTACAAGACTGAAGGCTTGGCCATGGTAATTTTCATAAACGTCAGAGTAATTTGCAGCCTAAGAGCACCGGCATTACACTAGTGCTTTACTGGATATCTTCACTTATGATTCTTGAAATCAGTGTTGTTCCAAAAGTCACTGATCCTCTTTCCCTCTCTGATGTAGCATGCAGAATGCTTACAAAGGGCAAATTAAAGGACTGATTAAAAAAGCTAAAGATACAACAAAAGTAAAGTTTTGTTCTGCCACAAATTTTGCCTCATCTAACCTTAATTTAAAAGCTGGTCATCTGTTCCAACATGGTATGTTGTCACAGAGGCACCCACAAAACAGACAGGGTAGGCATTCAAAATTACATTTATTCTAACCAATATTACTTAGCATTCTGACAAACAATAGTAAACCACAAGTTTGGAGATCATGTGGGAACACTACTATACAGCCAACTTAAGAATTCTTAAGTTTTCACGAACAATCCTTTAGAATGATGGCTCAAATTGTGCAATCACTCACCCATAAGATGAGGGCTCTCAATCCCAAGGAAGTTACCTTGGGCGGCATCCCAACCCAAGGGGAGATTCCCCGACTGCAGACCCGCTGCTTCGAGAAGGAACAACTCAACTCTGCCCTCCATCAGGGCTCCGTTTATACTCTAGTCAGGTCTGGTCTGTGGTCAGTTCTGACTGGCTGGGAGGCTGTGTGCCTAACAACAGTCACTGTAAGCACACAAAAAGCAAGGAAAGCGTGCAAAAAAGCGAGGAAGCACGTGACAAAGCACCCAGCTCAGGTCAGGGTGGGTGTACCTGCCACATATGTGATTCCCATCCTCTATCCTAGACACCTTATTTAACACTTTAAAGTCATCCAGCTATATCATAAGAAATAAAAGGATTTGGTGTTTTGAGCATCTTTTGCTGAATCACTTATCCCAGGCTAGCTTGATCAAATATATTTTTGATCAGTTCTCCCCTTCTGCCCAGCTCTCCTGGACAGCAATGTTCCAGGGCTGAATTTTCACGGCAGTGCCGGCACTTTTGCCCACATGTAAAAGAACAATAGAATTATTTTCATCTATATTTTCTTTCTATGATGTCAAGTATAATTTGAATCCTGAAAAGGTTATTCATTTTATCTAGGATCCATCCAATCCTGCATGGAGCTGTGCATGCCTTACAAACTGATTACTCCTTTAACGGCTATTGACAGTGGTGCTTAGGGTGTTTGACATCTGATAAGAAACACTTAGCTTTTTACAGATGGGGAAGGAAGGCTGCATATGATAATATCCCATAGGACAATTCTTAATTGCTATCTCTACTTTTATGTCTTTACTGAATATATATAAATCCCTGTGCATAGATAAATCTATTAAAAGGTGACCTGCTAAGTTTTTAATTTAAAAAATAAAGTTCTGCTGTCCCCCACTCTCCCCTTTTTATGATCCTCAACTAAGATAAAATAATGCATCTGGGATTAGGAATATCATAATTACCTTTTAAATACAAAATTAACACCTGAATAGATTGAAACTGAACAGCTCCTTATAAAAGCTCAAGTGAATGACTACATAAATGTCTCAGTCTAAGGCTAGCACTGGGAAAAAGAACATAAAATCATGTGTTTATATATTTAGAACACCAAAATTATCAATTTATCTGGCTACACTGCAGGATCTTGTGATCTGAGCACTGAGAATCACACAATATCTGAGACGATAAATTCACACAACCTGAATCCTTTTTGGGAAGTTTTGCTCGAAATCTCAGAAAAAACAACAGTGGAAAAAAGATTTATTGATATCATTAAGCTTTTGTTCTGTCCTTGCAATATATTTCTATTCTTTATATGGTGTTCTGTGCTGTAAGTACCGCTTATGTGTTTAGTATTTGTTAGAAATAAAACAGAGAGCTTTTGGATCATAGACCAGAAAACATGTGGGTTTTTTAACTGGGACGTAGAAGCAAATCTGCAGTTATTTATTATATCCCTGTATTTGTGCATATTGTATTTATTTTTGTACAGTCTTTCAATTTTAGGGAAGGGCTTAAGAATCGTCTCGTTTGAGTCTTCAACTTGGTGTAGACTTGTTCATACCAAAGAGTGATGGATTTGAACCTGATTAAGATGAGAAAGACCTGGAGCACAGGTTTTCCCACTTGTAGATTAGCACTAAACATTACTACTCTGTTTCTTCTCCTCCTCAGATATGTTTATTATGCCTCTTTAATAACTGATAAAACATCTTAGAGACCTGTCTTTAGTGAACTGAACTAGTCAGGCCAGTCAAATACAGGTATTGGGTAGCCTGAATGACTGCATTGAAGCAAATGTTGAAAGCTAACTTGAAATGCTTTTGCTTACTGTCACATAGACGACTGAATGAACATTTCTCATAGCTCAGAAAACTACCAGTAGAAAAGGGAAAACTTTGTTATTTAATCCTCTTGTCTTCGTATTCCATATGGCTCACTGTATTATGTCTCTTTGTGAGTGAAACATTAGTCTCTTTCTCTGACTTCCTTTTTTTTTTTACTGTGTACTACATGAGACCAAACTTATCTCCAGCCAAGTAAGAAGAGTCAGCATTTCAAGATACTAGAATTTGGATGGAATCTTTCAGTTTACTTGGCAAATATATTATGTTAGTGGAAGTCCCAGTGACAGTGAGCTGCTGGATGTCTGTGTGCATGTTTTATGAGGGAGGAAAGGGAGGTGGCAAAGTAGCAGGATCCTGGCTTCCTTCCATGGTAAAGCAGGAGGTAATTCTGGTACCGTCCAATTGATTTGCTCAAGGTGTTTGCTGGAAATGGCTGCTGTCTTACCCATATATTGCATAGCGTGAATATTTACCATGTGTATTTGTCAGAAAGATTATTCTGGGCTTTCACAGTGCAGCAGGAGCTCTTTCCTAAAACAACTGTCTTAGGTCTCCAAAGCAGATGGTGCCATTTTATTCAAAGTTTTGTTTGTGGACTCTCACTCATTATGGTTTTTTGTTAAGTAATAAATATTATTTCAAAACAGATGTTTAAAAAGGGAGGTAAAAAGATTCACATCAAAATGTTATTAGTCAGTGCAACTAAAATCCTTTGTGCCAGGAAAGCGATCAGATAAAAAATCAGCAGTGTTGTAGGCATAATTTGATCCTCTTCCTGGATCCAAATCCTGAGAGCAAATTCAGTTAATGTTCTCATTCTCCCTTTTGCTTTCTTAATGTAATTCAAAGAATTCAGCCTAAAACCACAAGTGGTGAGGTGGCCTGTTTTGAATGTCACGCAAATTAGGCAGGGGTTGGATACGTATTAGTAAGTTTCTGTAGAGGAAATTCCCTAGTTGTTATGAATGTTTCCAATGGAAGCAATGACTGCTTAAAAGAAGTAAAGTGAAGTTTCAAGAAGAACCACAACTTGATTAAGGGTTTGAAAGAAATGAATGTAAAACAAAGATATAAAATTACTTAATATGTCTAGCTTCTCCAGATGCTAATTAAAAGTGGATATAAAATATGTATAATACATATATTTGAAACAACTGAAAGTACAGTTCTACAACAGTTTAAGATGATTTAAAGTGGTGCTGCTGCAATTACTTCTTCCCTCCTGTACTTGTTTTTGCATTTCTGTCTCCTCCTTTGCAGTAGCTGACACTCTTCTGTCCTTACTTGTGGTTATTTCAGACAACTAAAGCTGAAGAAAGCTAATCTCTCTGGGTGGCAAAGGAACACACTCTGAAAGGCCAGAACGGTAAACAAAGTGTTGGGAAGGAGGAAGATCATCTTGGAATAATATAATGAAATGAATTACGGTTTAGTTTTAATTTTAAAATACCTAGGATTAAGTAATTATACAGACTATCTTCAAGAAGTCTTCTCATCCAGGATATGTTAAACTTGAACAATTAATAGAAAATAAAAATGATATGGAGAAAAATCCCACACTGGTTGAGAAAAGAAATCATGTTTTGTCACCATTTTTATTAACTTCTATTATTTGAAAAGAAGAAAAATAATAAGCAAGATTTGGATATTTCCCACCCCTAGAAAACTGCTGGGGGAATTGAAAGTGGAAAGAAGTGTTCTATCATTCAGTTCTAAAAATTGTTATTAACTTTATCTTTTCTGTTAGTAATAAAGAAAAATTTTTAAATAAAAGCCTGAGAGAAAAACTTACAAAACATCCTGCAATATATCCACTGAAGAGCCAGTTGTATTGATTATTAATTATTATAACTGTTATTATTTGCCTTCATGTAGAGATTAATTTAATTAAAATAAGTCTCCCCAGTTTCACGCATTAATATATTTATTTTCTCTGAACAGCTTGCACCTTTTTCGTATTAGTAGAAATGTAATACAACGTTGAGTATTTGAAGTCCTCAATGAAAACTAGTCATGGAGTTGAATGAAGTTATTCTGGATATATACTGATATAATGGATTGCCAATGAACACAAAGAGCTTGGAATTCAGCCACTAAAATCCATCTGCAGAGTATTAATTTGGTTCCTAAAAAAGGAAACCTGGGAAATCCTACCAAGAGGGAGTCAGATGGTTCCTGTGTGAATGAGGACAACTGAGAAATGATTGATTGTGCTGTCCCTGAAGGGAAGGACTTACAGCTCTATTATACAGCCTTGAGATAGCAAGAATGAAGAGTTTTTCTTGTGAATGAAATTTGAACATTTCTTTAGCTTCAGGTGCATGTAGGGAACCACTGGCAAGCTCAGATAATTCATATATTTGTAAATAAAAGACTTCCCATTTCTAGCTGTTCTTTTTCTGTCTCTATTCCTTTGGATATCTAACTACCTTTGGGGCTCTGCCACTGCTTACTTCTCCCTTCTGCTGTGCACCAGGTGCCTTGAAGTATACTTTGGACAGGGCTTCAATGCCAGCCTCCTGGTAGATTCCCATCAGGAGTTATTCAGGATGGTGGCATGGGCGTATTACAGACTAGAGTAGTGCTTGTGCAGAACCCTCATTTCTCTTAAGACTCAGGAAATTGGAAGGGAATAAGCCATTAATTTAAGAGAAGTAATTCATTTCACTTTCCCAGAATCTCCAGGCACCATTTGTTTTATTCCTGATACCTTCACTTGCCTATTGTTTGCATGACAGAGGGAAGTGTCTATTTTTTAGTTTTAGATCTTTCCTTTGGTATCTAAAATTTATTATTTTATTTAGGCTACATCAACAGCCTCAGAAAATTATCCAGTAAGAAACGAAGTATATCACATGTTGAGTAAATATTTTCTTCAATAGACTTCAGACAGATCTGTCAAGAATACATTTAACTTATTCTGCACAGTTTTACCTATCCAAAACTCATCAGCAGTAATGAAGAGCAGCTAGATACTATGACTTCTGATCAAAATGTGTTCTGATAAGATCAAATTCAGATTCGTAGTTGTGGCTTTTGAATATTCCACCTTACTGCTACTGAGAGGTATGAATCATTAGTCATCAAGGCTGATGCAGAGAATAGTGAACAAATTTCATAAGTTAGAATATTCACAGATTGTCCACATTATCATAGGCATTTTGAGAGAGTGACTAGGTTTTATTAAAAATAAATTAGCCTCAGCTGTTATGAAATATTTCTCTTGGGCACAACACTGATAATGCCATATGTTATTTCTTTGTGCCCCTCTCTCTCTCAGCGTTTTTAATTAAGGGTTCATGGGTGAAAGCAGTGAAGTTTCATTAATTTAATTAATGGATTGAAAGGCCACATGACCATGAATTAACATGAATTACTCTATGGAGACAACATTATTTTTTTGAGGAAAGAAACATTTCAATGACCTCTAGTCACCTAAGTAAAATGAGCAGAGACAATCAACAACCCAGACTCACTAATTAACCGATTAGGACATTTAAATACTCTTTAAAACAATGCTTAAAACTGAATTTCTTCTAAAGTAGATACTTCAGGGTATGGAGGGTTGAAGAGATCTGTCACTTCATTTCAGTTATCATTTACTATTCACCAACGTATTTGCAAAGGAGAAAGAAAGATTGTTTTTTAATTGGGCTAGGAGAACAGAAATCAAGATATCTGTAGGAATATTTGTTCCACTTTTCCTGCAAATAAGATATGAGACTTGATGAGAAATTTTTCTGTGCTTTAGGTTTCTCATCTGAAAAATGAAGATGTTCATTCATAAGTAGGTTTACTAAGCACATACTAATGAAGAATGTTATACATATGGAAAAAATGAGCACTTTTTATCCTATGAACAAGGGCTAGAGCTAAAAAGTTGCAGTTTTTAAAGAAAGCACTTGAAGGATTTTCAGAAACACCAAGACACCTCTTTCTAGTGCACTAGTTGATGCCAGCATTTGACAACTTAAAGAATAGCCAGTTTTATTTATTTTCTTTTCTAAAATTTGGATGTTATGTAAAAAGGTGGCTGCAGAAAAACAGACCTTTTTTTTTTGTAACAGATGAATATACACTAAATAGTAAAGTGGATTTTTTCAATACTCATTTAAAAAGACGAAATTTTTTCGGCTAATCAGCAGTAAGTTATAATAATATTTAGGATGTACAAAGTCCTGAAGGATGAGTTATGTATTTGCCTTCTCTTTGTTTGATATTTTAAATAAATAGTTTTATGGGATTTAAATGATTTTGTTGTATATTTGTCATGGATTTTTAGAAAGGTGAATGGATACACTGTTATCTAAATATTTGCACATCAGAGTTTTCTGTGCATCTGGTCACTCATTACAACATGAGAATGTGTCTGAAGTAATACAAATGCAACAGACATGAGATTTATATGGATATAATAAATATACCTGGGCCTTGTCCCAGAAACAAAGTGCAGTCATATATCTAATGACACAACAATAAGAAAGCATCTTTTCCTAAGTGTGCTAAAGTAATTCTTCTCAATTTGTCTTACTTGAAGTACCTTCAATATTTGAAGTGACTTTTATCAGAATGCATGTAGTCTTGATGCAAGTATGTGTTGGGGATTTTTTGTTTACAAAATGCTACCAGAATCACTTCTGGACCACTTACAGATGTATAGAACTGAAGTTAAATCTGCATCTGAAAACCATGCAGAAAGTATAGCTATGGAAAAATATACTTGCTTTGCTACCAGCAGTGTTTTACATGAGAACTGTTGTACCAGTCCTGCAACATTTTCTGTGTCTTCACATTTTTTTCCAAGTACAGTTCAAGGTACTGTATTTTGTCTATAAAACCTTTTAATATTTGACTCCTAGGTATCTTAGAGACCTGTTCTGTCTCTTTATATCAGCAGCTTGGACATTTAAACTGAGAGCTTCTATATTTAATTTAAAGGTCGTGGAGCTGGTGACACATTCTCCTTAGAGCAAAGCCGTAGATTCCTACAAGTGACTTCTGTTGTTACATTAGGGTTAATTTTAGGCAGACTTCATTCACTAGCTATATTCAAATAGAGCATGTTGCTTAGGAAGATTTCTAATAGACTGGGGAATTCTTTTGTGTCATTTTCTTTTCTCACTGTCAATCTATATTGTTACGAGACATGTCTTCAAGAAGTTTTGCTGTATTTGTGCCTACATTTTTTTTTCACCTCCATTGGGTAAAAAGCAGCAACGGGAACTTGACAGGACAGCAAGAATGGCCTCCTGGGTGGGCACACAGAGCATTTTTTTTGAGACCTTTGCTGAATGGAAAACAGTAGTAAAAAGTATTTTATAATTTTAAATGTACAGAATAGCTCAAAAAATTGTCTGCAGTAGGCACAGAGTATGCCTTGTAAAAATGAACCCGTCACTTTTAGTTTGATCAGATTTCCTTATCTATAATACATTTTATCCTCTCTTTTACCTTCCATTAAACTTTGGAATATATGAAGCTCACCAGCATGTGAAATATTCTTCATGATACCCACTAAGCTATTTTAGTCATACTATTCATCTTCCAGCTAAAATACAAGAAGTAGACATGTTACAAAGGATTTTGGAAATTCTCTGTGCAGACCATTTCTTACCACTGTCTGCAGGATGTCTGTTGGGTTGTCACCGCCCAAATCCCATTAAAGTAAATGAGGATAATGTGATTAAAATCTCACAGATTTAAGAGTTTACCCCGACTGTATTTCTAACCTGCAGTTTAGGGCATGACTCTATGCTTTATGAGTAAGTCATTAAAACAAATAGCAATTACCTTCTCTGTCCACTTGTGTAAGTCAATTTCATTCCACTTGGTGTTATTTAACGTAATTAATCCCTACACAAGCTCTGATTTTTATTGCTAAACAAAGTCAAATTTATTAATGTTAATTCCCTCCAACTCATTTCGTCTCTGCACTTAAAAGAGTTTGACACTGTAACTCCTTAACAGTTAAACAGGAACAAAGTTGGGTTAGGCCAAAACTGAAGTTTATAAATCTGTCTGATGATCTAGCAAGCCATTGGAGACACATAATGTCAACAAATGCTTCAAAAACTTTAACTACTAGCTAATTTGGCCGATTTATCTTTTAAATTAATTTTTGGTTACTTTTGACATAATTCATTCTGTCCCTTCATTTTCACTGTTACATTAGTTACCTACATCATAAAGTTTCATCTGCCTTTGGTCCTTCAGAGATTACAAATTCCTGTTGATTAACAGAAAAAAAGTAGAATTCCTTCGGAATTCCTTTCAAGTTAAACTGGATCTTCCCTCTTAAGTATCTTTGGCTCTCCAATAATCAGTTTTCTCTCCTGTTTTCCTGGCTATTCTGGTATAATTTGGTAGGCAACATTAGAGGTGGAACAACAGGGAAAGAAATGATGATTTTTGCTGTGCTGGTGGAATGTTCTAAAATTATGGAAACTAAAATGAGAAAGTTGAGGGGTTATGTAAAAAATAAGTCTGCATATCTGTATGTCTGTGTACATACGTATGTGTATAAGTGATCCTCTCAAAAAAATCTGGAGAGTATGTTTTCTAACATTTCAGAAAAAAACTGTATATCTGCTTTTAAGGTTAATTTTGCTGTTTCTCACCCAGCCTTATGTTTTTTTGTTTAAAAATAAAATTTGCTACATGACATTTTAAATTTGTTGTTATTCTGAACAGTAGGACAGGATAAGAAATTTCTCAAACTGGAGGAAAAAGCCTCAGTAATGAATAATGCAAAATCTAAACAAACGTATTTCTATGCTGGAATAATATGTTTATTTTCTCTGCAGAGTTTCAACTTTCCTTTGAGATAGTGTGTTGCTATATCAAGCACAATGCTAGAAGTTATGATTCACAAGATAACACCTTTGCTTTTCATTTATTGTCTCAACTACAATAAGGTTTCTAAGTTGTTTCCTTCTTAGACTCCATTCTAATACAAATTATGATATTCCAGTTAACTGTATTTTCCATCAATGGATTAAGTAAGAAAAAGTGTGGTATTTCAGGGTTTTACTTGAGAGTAGAATAAAGACTGCAGGATTTGTCACCAAATAAGTTCTGAGATTCTGTAGTTTGTAATAGTGTAAGTCAACTTGCAAATAAATTATTTTGGACACCTCCAAAGTAGTTCCAGCCCTAAATCATTAAGCTTACTGTCATGAAGTACATTTCATTCATCATAGTTTGTAAAACAAGAAGATAGCAGACCTGAACTAGCTCAGCAGCATTCTGATGACAATCACTAATGGGTTGACTCTAGCTCAGAAAGGGGTTGACTTCTAGAAGACAAATGAATCTCCAGAAACTAAAAATGAGCATCAGTGACACTCTCTAAACCAATATGATTGTCTGACCTATGCAACACAACAGGCATTGTTCTTCAAGAATATTTGCTGTCCATTGCTACCTCCCAGAGTAGAAAGCTTTAGAGAATAATAATGAAGTGTATTTTAGGACACAATTCTTAACTCTGCCAGTGGGATTCATTATCAGCAACATGAAAATCAGGTAACTGAAATGAGTTTAAAACTGGGGAATTAGAGTAAAGCTGTCTTGAGCATTAACATTGAACCTCAATGTTTTCTGAACTTGCTGACGATAGGTATTCTACAGGAACTTTAATCTGATGTTTCCAAGTCTCTACTGCTAAGCTTGTTTCAAGTGGCATGGAAAAAAAAACCGAAGAAACTCAGTACATTTTGTATTCAGTAAAAGTGACAACACAGTCTAGTTGACATACATTCAGCATCGCAAAAATGTTAGGCCATCTGAAGCAGTCACCACGCAAGCTGCTTCCCCCCGTGACACACACAGACGGTGGCTGTTGCCCTTGTAGCAGGGACAACCAAACTGCAGATGAAAATGCAGTCTCACAGCAGCCCACGTAAACTTGCATCAGATTTTGCCATTGCTACAGGATTTCCTACTTCCTGGAGAGAACAGGAACAAACATGCCTTGGAGTGACCACTTCTGATGCCCCAGTTCACTCTGATGTCAATGAATGTTAAACACCCAATGAAAGTCTCACACCTTCTGGGGTACAAGGAATTATAACCATTTGTCACGGTTTAAAGCTGGGCCAGCTATTTACCCAGTGGCAGATGCTCTCTGTTAACCCTCTTCCCCCCCCCCCACCCTAAGTGAAAGGGAAAAGGGAGAGAGACTTATGGGTTGGAAAGTTAAAACAGTTTTAATAAACTATAGTAATGAAAAAGAGTATAATAGTAAGAATAGAAATAATCAAATATATACAAATATACACAAAACCAAGATCGAGAGCTTGGAAATCCTCCTCAGGCAGAGTTGCTCCCCCCAGCACAAGCAGAGGGGAAAATGCAGTAGCTCCCCCCAGCACGAGCAGAGGGGAAAATACAGTAGCTCTCTGCCATCACACCTGCAGGCTTTTAACTGGAAAATTGGCAAAGCTGGTACCAATCAGTGGGAGAGAGGAGGGCCCCTCCCTCCTGGGCCCCACCTCCAGGAGGCAGTGGGTTAGTGATAAATAGGAAAGTGAGAATGACGTGTGTGGGATGGAATACCTCGTTGGTCAATCTTGGGTCACCTGCCCTGTCTGCTCCCCCCTGCAGCTGCGACCCCCCTTTGGCTCTTCACTCATAAGCAGTGAGGAATTTAGCAGTGACCTTGGTTTCTCCAAGACTAATTGGCCTGGTTTGGGCCAAACCAGGACACCATTTTACTCAAGAGAAATCAGCACAATAGACACATACCCACACACCCAGTATGGAAAGATTGACCTCAAGTTGCTTTCCCAAGGTTATGTACAAAATCTATGGCAGAATCTGGGACAGAAAAAAGGAGTGAAATCTTGGCTCATTTTAAAATAATGGCAAAGATCAATTGTCTTTAATAGGATTATTGTTAATATTTCATCACAGGTCTCCTTCAGTTCAGTCCTTGGCCTTAGTTTTAGACTGTATATGACGTAATATATAAAATCATTATGCAAAAAGGAAAAGGCAGTAGACCCAGACATAAAATTAAATTACCAGTCTGGAAGTCCTCCCAAAACCAATGTGGAAATGCCAAGGTTGTCAAAACCTGCTGATGGGATATTAAGAAATCTTTCAACTTATATTTCCATGCTAGCATTACTGTGTGTCTTCTAAGTATCTAGGGAAACCATAAACACATGCATTACGATTTCATAAACCATAAGAGTGACAAAGAGTACCTACTGCATTAAATTAACTGTGAAAGCATATTTTTTACATTTTCTAGATGTTATCAAATACAACTTTGAATGTCAGTATCTGAGAAATCATTAATTATGCCCTATGCTAAATTATCCTCTAACACCAAAAAAAATGTTGAATTGGGCTCTGTGAATTATCTATCATCTCCAATTCAATATGAACACTGTTCTAGTTGAGTGTTAAGCACTTTTGAATAGTATCATAGAAGGTGAACATTTTTCTGACAATAGAGTACCAGAAACTGTGACCTGACATTTATAAAATACAGGTCCCAAAGAATCAAGAAGATACACTTCAGCAGAAGAAACAAATATACAATTAAAGACAGATTTTGTTAATAGGGTCATATAAATATTTGCATAACATATTTCAGATCAAATCTGTTCATAAGGGATTAAAATCCTTAAAAAATAATGTTAGAAATATCTTAATAGATAATGTATCATCTCCACTCTTTCAACAACATTTTTTTCAATTGTGTCTTCAGAGTTAATGTACATAGCCTGTTTTGCATGTTCCCTTTAGAAGACTAATCTCTTCCTTCTGTGAATAATCCTAGAGCAATTGTTGTTACTGCTCTGATTTGGTAGCATTTTGCCTGTATTTCCTGAGGATGCATATGATGAGGGAGAAAAATGATGAAGTGGGCTGCTGCTCTTTACATTTGTGCATTGTTACAGTAGCTACCTTTGCCAAAGTTAAATGTTTAATATCACTTAATGAAGGTGCTAATTGGATAAAACATTATTGTCACATGACCACATGAACTTTCACAGTTCATACTGCACATTTCGCAAGTTCCTTTGCTGATTCAAATAGATTCAGGTCTCACAAGTCTCATTTTCCAACCTGACAATGTAATATTAGTAAGTGATAGAATGGAAAAGTAAAAAAACCCCACAACTCAAAAAAAGAGAGAAGGTAAGTCACTGTTGTCAAAATCCAATTACTAAGTGAGAAATTGAATTTAAAAATCCCACAGTGACCTGATGACCTGAAAAGCCCATGGTGACCTGATGATCTGAAGGCTTGAAATTTCCTACCCAAACTAAGGTTATGCGACTTGTTTTTTTAAACATATTTTAATACATTTCGTTTATCTTATTTTAGCTTTTATTTGAAATGAATATTAATTGATGTTTAGTAAATTAACGTATACTATTATTGTATAGGAAAAACATTAGATGTCCTTAATTCACCATAGTAAATACTGTTCCACAGAAGCTGTTTTATTTACTGTTTAGAAAGTGACTAATCTCCAGCTGACCTTCGAGTCTGCCAGCTGGGAGAAAAAACTATAGAGAAATGGAAGAATGTAACAACAACCGTATGAAGTATGGCAAGAATCTTTAGTCCTGGAGAAAGTAACAATGTCCCTCTAATGCTTGTGTTCTTTCGGTGTCATACCATGCATTACTCAAGTTCTGAAGCTTTCAACATTTTTCCTACTAGTTAGCAGTTCTCTTTTAATTCTCTATTAGTTTATTACCAAGTTGATCCTAAGTATTACTGTGATAGAGTTCTTCCTTTGCTTCTCCAGATACCATGTCCAGCACATGGTCATTGCTTAATACTAAATAATAAAACTTTGTTGTGAACCTTAAATTTAAAATAGTATCTTCACATAAGCTAGGAGTAGGCAGGAAACCAAGAGGTCCCCTAAATCATCTCTTTCCACAAGAAGATCAAGAATCAGCCATTCCCAACATCTAATTTTCTGGTAGAAAAATTTGGAGATACAGGGGAATTATATGCAAAGAAATTTTTTTTCCTCTTTTTTTTTTTTTTTTTTTCACTTAAAGCATTGACACAAAGCTGTGGTGCCTTCAACTTCCTCATGGACACATGCACCTATACTGCTAAGTAAAAGAGAGTCAGGGACTGAACTTGAGCACTGGATGCTTGATTGTACTTGCTGCTTAACTCTCTATCTTTATTTTGGACCACTCTGACCTAGCTCTTGAAAGAAAAATTTGTCATAGAAGAAAACAGGTCTAAGCAGTGTGGGTAGAAGACAGTAGTATGGATGGGTCAAGCCTGTTCCACTTGACTCCAGTCCCCAGGATTGATGTCTGGTCCCTTTTTATTTAGTGGGCCAGACATAATCACCCTCTCTACCTAGATTTCTAAGTGCAGTACCAACTTGAAACCAGCACTTTGAAGGCTAGGTGATCCTAGTCACCTATTTATCTTACAGAGACCATCACCTGTAGAAGGCAATATATTCACTTACTGAGGAATCTTACCTGAAGGTAGATCTGGTTAAAAGATGTCTATCTCTAATTTGATGCCTAAAACAAGATGGGACAAATTTAGTGCCTAAAATGAGATGGGACAGCCATACAATTTATACATTTATGCTCAAAATTTAATAGTAAGGCTAGTGCTCCAAAGAAGCTTAGTTTGTAAGGGAGATAAGAAAGGAGGCAAACTGGCTAGCTCTTGAAAATAAAAAAGTTCAAAAAATAAATACAAAAAAAAATAGTTCAAAATTATGATAATGAAGATTTACTTCTATTTTATCATAATTTGTCCATTGTCTGCTTAATGGAATTGTAGTTTGTGAAAAGCTTCCTAAAATATTTTTAATGAATCAAGAAACAGATACATAAAATGAGGACTGTCATTCAGACAAGAAACAGACACATAAACTGAGGACTGTCCTTCAGACAATAACCAGGCACTGCATGATGTGTACTGGCAAGTTACTGAATCTGTTTTAGGTGATTGTCAGAGACCAGGGTTATGCAGCATAGGCTAATAGCACATCTGCTATGGTTTATAGTTACATGGATAAATATTTATCTACAACTGCATTCTGGTACATTCTGAAACTTGAACAGTGTGGAAGTAGGAGTTCTATGTTAAAAGGAAAGTTCCAGAAAAATACATTAATGAGTAAATTTATAGTTATTTTTTGCTTTAAAAGGTCAAGGATTTAAAACAGCAGGCATATATGAAACAAAAACATTATGGTATTTCAAGTATATCCTGAAAATAGAAACATGTATACATTGACCTTTACATGATAATACAGCAGTTCTGGTTGTCCTGGTAGAATTTCTGTACAAAAGGATAATAAAGCATTCAGTTAAGAAGGAATTTGGAAGTTCCAGAATCATGGGAAATGAGCGCAATATCCTGCAGCTACTGCTATGCAAGAGTGGCTCAGGATCACAGAATCACAGAATCACAGAATGTTAGGGATTGGAAGGGACCTCGAAAGATCATCTAGTCCAATCCCCCTGCCGGAGCAGGATTGCCTAGACCATATCACACAGGAACGCGTCCAGGCGGGTTTTGAATGTCTCCAGAGAAGGAGACTCCACAACCTCTCTGGGCAGCCTGTTCCAGTGTTCGGTCACCCTCACCGTAAAGAAGTTTTTCCTCATATTTATGTGGAACCTCCTGTGTTCCAGCTTGCACCCATTGCCCCTTGTCCTGTCAAGGGATGTCACTGAGAAGAGCCTGGCTCCATCCTCATGACACTTGCCCTTTCCATATTTATAAACATTAATGAGGTCACCCCTCAGTCTCCTCTTCTCCAAGCTAAAGAGACCCAGCTCCCTCAGCCTCTCCTCATAAGGGAGATGTTCCACCCCCTTAATCATCTTCGTGGCTCTGCGCTGGACTCTCTCTAGCAGTTCCCTGTCCTTCTTGAACTGAGGGGCCCAGAACTGGACACAATATTCCAGATGCGGCCTCACCAGGGCAGAGTAGAGGGGGAGGAGAACCTCTCTCGACCTGCTAACCACACCCCTTCTAATACACCCCAGGATGCCATTGGCCTTCTTGGCCACAAGGGCACACTGCTGGCTCATGGTCATCCTGTTGTCCACTAGGACCCCCAGGTCCCTTTCCCCTACGCTGCTCTCCAACAGGTCTGCCCCCAACTTGTACTGGTACATGGGGTTGTTCTTGCCCAGATGCAGGACTCTACACTTGCCCTTGTTATATTTCATTAAATTTCTCCCCGCCCAACTCTCCAGCCTGTCCAGGTCTCTCTGAATGGCTGCGCAGCCTTCCGGTGTGTCAGCCACTCCTCCCAGTTTTGTGTCAGCAGCGAACTTGCTGACAGTGCACTCTATTCCCTCATCCAAGTCATTAATGAATATATTGAATAGTACTGGTCCCAGTACCGACCCTTGAGGGACTCCGCTACACACAGACCTCCAACTGGACTCTCTCCCATTGACCACCACTCTCTGGCTTCTTTCCTTCAGCCAGTTCACAATCCACCTCACTACCTGATCATCCAGACCACACTTCCTCAGTTTAGCTGCGAGGATGCTGTGGGAGACCGTGTCAAACGCCTTACTGAAATCGAGATAGACCACATCCACAGCTTTACCATCATCTATCCACCGGGTTACGTCCTCATAAAAGGCTATCAAGTTGGTTAAGCATGACTTCCCCTTGGTGAAGCCATGTTGAGTGCCCCTAATGATCCCCCTATCCTTGATGTGCCTAGAGACAGCACCAAGGACAAGTTGTTCCATCACCTTTCTGGGGATGGAGGTGAGGCTGACCGGTCTATAGTTACCCGGGTCCTCCTTCTTGCCCTTTTTGAAGACTGGAGTGACATTCGCTTTCCTCCAGTCCTCAGGCACCTCTCCCGTTGCCCACGACTTAGCAAAGATGATGGAGAGTGGCCTAGCAATGACTTCCGCCAGCTCCCTCAGCACCCGCGGGTGCATCCCATCAGGGCCCATGGATTTATGGACGTCCAGGTTGCTTAATTGGTCCCTGACCCAGCCCTCATCTACCAAGACAGATTCCTCCTCTATCCTGACTTCTTCTGAGGCCTCAGGGGTCCGCGGCTCCTCAGGACAGCCTCCAGAGTATAGACAGAGGCAAAGAAGGCATTCAGTAACTCTGCCTTCTTTTTATCCTCTGTCTCCAGGGCCCCCACCTCATTCATCAGTGGGCCTACATTGCCTCTAGTGTTGGCTTTACCTGCAATGTATTTGAAGAAGCCCTTTCTGTTGTCCTTGACCTCTCTTGCAAGGTTTAATTCCAAGGAGGCCTTAGCTTTCCTAGTTGCCTCCCTACATCCTCTGACAACAGACTTATATTCCTCCCAAGTGGCCAGCCCCACCTTCCATGATCTGTACACCCTCTTCTTCCACTTGAGTTTGCCCAGCAGTTCCCTGTTCAACCATGCAGGTCTCCTGGTACCCTTCCTTGACTTCCTACCTGCTGGGATGCTCTGATCTTGAGCTTGGAAGAAGCAGTCCTTGAATGCTAACCAACTATCTTGAGCCCCCTTACCTTCTAGTACCCTGTCCCATGGGATTTCCCCTAGCAATTGCTTGAAAAGGCCAAAGTTGGCCCTCCTGAAGTCCAGGGTTGTGATTCTGCTAGCTATTCTGTTCCTGCCACATGAGATCCTGAACTCTACCATCTCATGGTCACTACAACCAAGGCTGCCCTCAACCTTCACCTCTTCAACCAGACCCTCCTTGTTAGTGAGGATAAGATCCAGCAGCGCTCCTCTCCTACTTGGCTCATCCACCATTTGCATCAGAAAGTTATCATCAATGCACTGGAGGAACCTCCTGGACTGAGGATGGCTGGCTGAGTAGTCCTCCCAGCAAATATCAGTGTAGTTGAAATCCCCCACAACAACCAGGTCCTGTAATTGCGAGACTGCTCTCAGCTGCCTGTAGAAGGCCTCATCACCCTCCTCATCCTGATCCGGTGGCCTGTAATAGACACCCACAACAGTATCACCCCTGCCAGCCTGCCCCTTAATTCGCACCCACAAACTCTCAACTCGCTCCTGATCTGCCCCTGGATAGAACTCAATACATTCTAGCTGCTCACTCACATAAAGAGCAACTCCACCACCTCTCCTTAGTGGCCTGTCTTTCCTGAACAAGACATAGCCATCCATGACCACACTCCAGTCATGCGAGGCGTCCCACCAGGTCTCTGTAATTGCCACTAAATCATAGCCCCCCGACCGAACACGGATTTCTAACTCCTCCTGTTTATTCCCCATGCTGCGTGCATTGGTGTACAGGCATTTCAGGAAGCGAGCTGAGCACACCGATTTCACCCCAGGGGGATGGGGGGCCTCCTGGTCTACCTCAACACTAGAGCGTTGCCCCAGTGGTGCAAGCCCAGCTACTACCCCATCCCCCTTCAAATCTAGTTTAAAGCTCTCCGAACGAGCCCTGCTAATTCCTGTCCCAGAACCCTTTTGCCCCTACGACATAAACCTTTCCCATGTATCACTGTCACGCCTGGTGTCTTATAAAACCAGCCATTATCAAAGAACCCAAAGCCCTGCCTGTAGCACCAGTCTCGTAGCCAGGCATTTATAGAGAGAATCCTACTATTCCATCCCACGTCATCACCTGAAAATGGAAGGAGGGAGGAGAAAACAACTTGTGCCCCAGACTCTTTCACCAACCGTCCTAGGGCCTTGTAGTCTTTCTTCATCCCCCTCAGACTACGGGATGCAGCTTCTTCCCCACCTGTCTGGAAGATCAGCAGGGGGTAGTAGTCTGTGGCCTTTACCAGGTTGGGGAGTTGCCTGGTGATATCCCTGATTCGGGCTCCAGGCAGGCTGCAGACCTCCCTGTGATGGGGGTCAGCTCTGCATATTGGGCCCTCAGTTCCCTTTAGGAAGGAGTCTCCAACCACTAAAACTCTTCTCTTCTTCCTTGTGGAGAAGGTAGCTATACGCCTGTCAGGTTTTTCTGACTGTGGTGGGACCTCTGATATAGGTTGCCTCTCCACCACATCCTCATTGGACCGGCTGTATTCCACTAGGGCTTCATATCTATTGCTCAGAGGCACCTGTGGAGGCAAGGTAGGCAAGGAGGACACTCGCCTTTTGCCACGGCCATAGACTTGCCTCCACTCACTCCTCTCCTCTAGGTTATTGTTTTCCACCTGAGAGGGGCAGAGTACAGGGGTCCCTTGATCCTGGGAGCTCTCTGGCAGGTGCTCCCATTTTTGTTGCAGGGAGGGCAGAGCCTGGCTCCACCAGTCTATCTCCATTTCAGCCTCCCAAATGCTCCTAAGCCTTTCTACTTTGGCTTGAAGCCTTTCAACCTGGCTTTGCAGCTGTGCCGCTCGGCTGAGCAGGTCATCTACTTGTTCACAGCGCACACAGCCCCCTCTCACCACAGAGACGCTGAAGCATTCCCTGCAGCCTGCGACCTGCACCATCGCCTCCTTCGGTGGGAGCTCTGTCTGGGTTCCCACATCCATTTTGACCTTCTTCCACCGGGTAGATACCATTGTTCTTTCACTGAGCTGGGAAATACCTGCTAGTGACACCCCTGGTTCACAGCTCCTTGGCGCCTTCCTCGCCTTGTGCACTGGGAGGGAGTCAGCGCCCTCCCCCAACGAGCTACAAACAGCTGTGGCCTCCCCTGCCCTGGGACACACCCAGTCACTGCTGAGTCTCTCCCCTCTGGGCAGGGACTAGTCCCTGTCCTCCAGGAGGCTCTTTATCACCCAATCAACAAGGAGTGGTGCGTTTAAATCGCCCGCGGTGCCTCCGGCTATGCCCCCTCCTCTCCTGATTCGTTGCCGGGAACCTCCGGGTCCGGGGTGGGGGGTAGAGAGTATCTTCTTATACAATATTGAAAAAATTTATCTGCATCTTCACTATGTTTACTTTCTTTATGGAGAGCGTTTTATGGATAGGTGTACACAGAACCTTGACACAGCTGTTCATATGTAAGCATCTGGTATAATCTGAGATGCTCTAGAGAAGATGAGACAGCTGCATAAGTTTATCAGCTGTGACACAGGATCTGTAGGAGAACCTACCACCACCAGAGGACCATCTAGGGCCAGGCAGGCTATCACTGGGAATCTCAAATTTTACCATCACCTCTGGTGGGCACCTGAATAGGGTTATGCCATTAAATAACAATGCAATAATGCAAAGCAAAACTTAGCGGGGGGCAATTTAGTTTCCTCAATATAGGTGCCTCACACATTTTTAGGTATTGAGAATTCTCCCATCTAGCTTCCATCTCTAGAAAACCATAGGTCTCCTATAGCTCTCAAGTCATATCTGTAGTAGATACTTAAACAGCCTTCTCAGGTGCCCTAAGTCGGTAGGCATCTATGCTCACACAACTGAATATAACCCCTAAAAACCTATAGTATGATTTGATACCAAATCATCTCTAATGGCTCTTATTTGCATTCCCTCTCTTTTTCATGTGGTCATCTACTCATCTGTGTCTATGAGCTTTCTTTTCTGAATTGAGAAATCTCTAGAAGAACTGGAGGTGATATATAAATATCTTAACTGCTACGAAGATTTGAAATCTTTCTGTGATTCAGGAATAAAAATAAGTGTATCTAAGACAACAAAAATTAGAAAAGTGAAAAAAATGCCAATTTTATCTAGAGAGCTTTTCTGTTTAATTATCCAGAAGGACTTTTTTGTAGGTATGCTGATAAGAAAAAGACACAGAGATGTATGTTTCCTATAGCAAATAGTGCTTGTTATTCAATTCTTGAGGCTGCCCCAGCAACCAGTGACCTGTGTGAGAACCTGTGCTCACAAGCTCCACAGGTATCCAAGCTTAATGTAACTCTGGAGTGCCTTTAATAGATAAGCGTACTCTGTCTGGTCTGGCAAAGGAAAACAGGGCAGGCAATCAGAAAACCATCTCCCCTAACCTGAGTGGAATACTTAACATAAGTCAAGGATAAAGAAAACAATCTTCCCAGAACAATGCCTTGAAATGCCATTGAAAGAAGATCATTTGTGTTTATACACATATGTGTGTATATATATGCATGTATGCATGCATTTATAGCAATAGGAATACAAAAATGGGAGATTGCTCCTTTGTTTGCTTAAGTATATTTCTTGACAAAGCAGAAGCCCTTTCTACATAATAGTCTAGATATTGTAGCTACTAAAATGGCTAGAAAATTTCATATAAAACCAGAAAGACATAATGACAAAAAAGTGTTGACCCATGTGAAAATGAAGTTTTCCTTAGTTATTCTAGTTGTCTAAAAATGAGAATTCTAATGCTACTGGATAAGATAGCACAAAAAAAAAAACCCTTCATAATATTTTTTTTATCACATTTTCTCTTTTATTGAGTTTTATTCCCTTTTTATTGCCAATAACAATCTATAGTAAGATGATTCTGGTGTAATACTGTGTATTGCAAATTCCCTGCTACTGATTTGCTTTTCTCTTTCTGTTGATTTATGCACAGACACATCTGAGAATAGAGCACAGCAGGGTTTTTTTTCTTAATTTGTTAGACTTTTTATTGTTATTATTATAAGATTTAAGACCAAAGTGCTAAAAGTTACCTGTTGACATTTAAAATTTGCCATGTAAGTTTCAAACAAGTTTCTATAGGGAATAAAGTCTACTACCATTAATTTGAAGAACTAGAAGACAGCTTATTAGCTTATTGGTTACAGAAGCTTTAATCACTTTTGAAGTACAAGATATCCTGTGAATTAGAAAAATTATCTCCTTGGACCAATGGAGTTGGCGTACCAATAAGCTGACAAAAAGACAAGAGATGTATGAGAAGTTGTTTGGGTGTTCCCATTCTCTCTGAACTGTCATCTCACACGACATATACATACCTTAGTAACACTAATGTGAATGTAAGATGAATAATTCCGTGGAAGTGGATACTGGCACCCAGTCAAGTTTTTGAAGTGTTGCTGAAGGAAAATTGTATATGGAGAAAAACAGGAATTACTGGCAGGGAAAGAAGGCATCCAGGAAAAAAGAATTAAGTCAGAGTCCTACTAAAATAGACTTTCTGAAATAGAGGAAGACTGCCCAAACATTCAGCATTCTTGATCCCAAATGTCAAAAAATGATGAGATTTGAGAGCTAGCAAAAGGCTCTAATTCTTCCTTGTGAGGTAGGGCCTACTTAGGTCTTCAGAGCTGTAAAGATTAGACACTAGAAATGTTTCTTCTCTTTAATGAAATCTGAAATATTTACATAATCATGTCTTTCAAGAGCTAGATATTTCAGTAAAACATTAGCTATTAAGAGATTCGTTACAATAGCATGAGAGCTGACAATGCTGTCTATGCAAGTTTGTTAAAAACAATGAACACAAGGAAAATTATATGTGTGAGTTGCTAGGGTCCCTTTGCTGCTGTAATACGAAAATCAAGTGGTATAGAATAGTGTTCCATAAACTCACAGTCACTCACACTTATTTACTACTGCTTAGGAAGCTATCATGGTAAAAAATTGTATACTATCACAACCAGAGATGTAAGAAAAAGAAGTGTGAATAGCACTTTGGTAAAAAAAAAAAAGTTTTTTAAAATTTAAATATTACTTTTCTCTCTGGCATTTGCTTTTATGATGCACCCAATATTTTAGACTCCTTTTTAGTGCTACATTCAGAGAAACATATTCTGAGATGATAAAACAGGGATAGTTTAAATATTGATAAGTAAAAGTGAGTCTGAAGCCTACATCTGTGAAGAGCAAAAAAAGTGTTTAATGTAATGCTCTCTAGTTGTCTCATTAAAACAGTGATGAAATTCAAACTGCTGAAATGAGACAGAGCTTTGTTATTCTTTTGTGTGATGCCAGCATTTCACTTACAGATTCAACACCCGCTGTACTTCAGACAGGGTGTGTTGGCTCTTTTGGAAGATACAGGCTTAAGAACTTTATCTATTTCTAAAGACATTCTAGCACAGTACAAATTCCACACTGTATGAGATGGAAAATGTGGGAGGGCTAGTATAGCTTGCTGCAAAAATAAGATTCAGTATAAACTAGGAATAAAAACTACCAAAAAGAAAACATTAAAAGAATTAATGATGTTTTAAACCAAATAATACTTTTTCTGTTTTGCTTCACCAGCATCACTTCCTGTTCCTTTTTTTGGCAACAAAAAGAAACGAAAAAGAAGAAACAGAGAAAAGGAGAGTAGAGATCTAGGAGGAAAAAAGGCAAAAAGAAAAAAAAGAGGTGAAAATATTCAAAATAAATAGATAAGTAAAGAAATAATTTGAACTTTGAAGAAATTAAATTTTAAAAAGGAAAAACAAAAACCCGAACCACAAGCAAACTGTCTTATTTGTCTTAAGCTACAACTCCAAGGTACATCTAGACACTCAAACATCACTCTACTGTCCACCAAAATGTGCTGGTGTATGATTTGTTATACACTAAAATCCAACAGTAAAAATATTCTCATAATGGTTTTCTTTCTATGACATATATTTCAAGCATAGAGATCCTAAGATGTAATCATTGTTCTTTGGTGAGACTTTCAAGGAGTTGTCATGTCTTCTTACTCACTTGTCACTGGAAGCAAGGTCTGGTAGCAAATCCCATGCTAGTACTGTGCTGTTTTCTAGGAGAGTGGTTGCATTTCATTCAAAACAGTGTATATACTCTGGGTAAATCTCCTACAAAGTTTCTATCAGTAAAAACCCTGAAATCTTTCAAAAGCTCATTTGCTTACAAGCACAATGTTTGCAGAAATGATGAAAGTTTATGTGTTTTGTTGTAAGGGGAAGGAAAGGTGCCGTCAGTTTGCTCCATGAGAGGTTTATTCAGCCAGCTTATTTCCACTGCACGTGTTACCAGGCTCTCTATCTCCCTGCCTGGAATATGGTTAGTTTTAAGCTGTCCCTTGTCAACTATCTTTTCCTATAACAGTTTAATCTTAGGTCATCCAGAGGTCAAACTAATATGTATGTTCCTGAGATAAGGCCATAAGCCATATGGATGAAAATATATGCTAGTCCATGATTATGGAAAAGCACAGTATAGTTTCTTCCTCTTACTCTTTCTTTCAGCTTTAATGAGACTGAGTGAACAAGATTGAGAAGAGTTACATTTTAGGCTTCACCTTGGGAAAAGAAGTGGAAAAGTGAGATTTTATGCATGAACAGAGAGATTCCTCTAAAATCAGTTAAGAAAAAATTTTCCCTAACTTACATGGCAGTCAGATATTAATGTTTAAGTGGGATGTTTCAGTGTTTTTATAGCAATCTCAAGGATTTAAGATTCTCAATGTAAAAAATGTGTGTAGTTGTTAACAAACCCCATAGTATAGGGAAAAAAAAACAGATGACTACAGTATGATTTTGTTAGGTGTTCTATAAACTATATGTAAACAAAGAGCAAATACCATTTTATTTCCATATGAGTTTAAAGTTATTGGTGTAATCTGTGGGGTAAAACTGATCTTGGATTTATATCCTCTTTTGATGTGTTTTTTTTCTTAATAGCCAGACAACTTTATTCTGACACGACGTAAAAAAGAAGCTGGATGTCACTACCACTTTATCTTTCAACTAAATTGTATAGAACCTTCAAATTCTTTTTTGAAGTTCTTTCCCTGCTGGGCCATACTTGAATAGATATTGTCATTCATCTTGCCAACATTAGTGACCTTTTTGATAAAATGCAATGCATCCTACTTTGGACAGTGAAACCAACATAAAACACATTTTGCCACCATTGCATCCTGACATTTGAAATTACACATTCCAAGTCACGTTGTGTAAGCCCATTATGTTCAGAAATGGATTTTTTTTTTCTTCCAAAGGAACTATCCAGAAACTGATTAAATCACATGCACTGCTCAATTAGTTCATTCTTAACCATAATAGCAACATTTACTTTCTTGTCAATAAACTTCTTGCAACCCATCAAGTCACTCATTTGTAATAAATGATGGGTTGACCTCTGATAGTTGTGGAAGAAAAATCTATCAACACAAAGATGTCACTTATGCCTGAGGAAGTCCCTGAACTGTAGATTGTTTAAAGCTGGGAAAACAGCCCGAAAAGGATCACACTTTCCATGCTTTTTACTAAACATCATCTACAAGCCATTATTAGATGAAAAGTCCCATGCTACATGAACTTTGGTCTGACCTACTTCACTTATGTTGTTTGTTGAGTGATTTGTTCTATTTTCAAGCTTCTGTTCCTTTATTATTTAATTATTAATGTAGTATTGGGATGAGGTGGGGGGAGAATTAGAGCCAGTCCAGGAAGACTCAGTTCAAATTTTCTGTGGTATGATGAAAGACTAAGAAATACAAACTTAAACTGCACATATTAAAAAGTACACCAAACAATGAAGGTGTCAGCATTCCTTAAGGCACTCAGGACCCCACAAGGGGCTGGCAGATACGATATAGGAGGCTTGTGTCCTTCTGGAGTTGCAGCCCAGGGTCAGGGAAGATAGCCCAGAATAGCCCAAATAACACTAGGCATCTTTGGTTAGGCAATGCAACTGAGCCTGTAGTATCTTTATGCTGGTACGGCACCTCATTTGCTCATTTATCACAATGAAAATGGAGCTTTGCTCTGCAATCTGCCAATAAGTAGTTTTTACCTGAGCCAGGTCTTGCAAGTTTAAATGTTTTTCTGGTTTTTTTTTTAGCTTCCTTAATTTACTATTACTCTTCCCTACAAACTTCACATCACTTGTATCATTCTATTATCATGTCCACATGTTATTTCAACAAGAGTACTGCACGTTGCTATTTTATTCTCCATGACAAGTGTAATATCCTGCAGTTCTGAAAACAGATCCATTTTTGTCTGTAGGCATTTCAAAGAAGGACCATATTTGCTTGAGCTGTGTATTTGTATTAAGAGGAGACACTACTGATCATGGAATCAATAATAAATTTTTACTGACTATTTTTATATCTGTTAAAAGACGAGAATTATTATGCTGCCAAAGCTAAGCCCAGTTTTCGAGACTTTTGATAGCCTCAGATATTTCTACACTGAATAAGACTCTTGCAATGCACATATCTTTAAGAGAGGAATTTCAGTACATTGTGTAAATGTTTTGTATAGCTAACATTATTCCCCTGAAGAGAAAGCAAACTCCATTACAAATCTGATATGCAGGATTCTGCATTGCTTTTTACTTTCATGTTAAATTTCCCCATGGTTTCCTTTACCACTTTATTGGTTTTAATTTTCTTTTCACTTAGCTCAAAACACCATGAGCTTTGCAACAGACAGCATCTTTTAGTGACAATGTTGTTTTCAGTTTTACTTGAATAAAAGGTGGCATTTATGCCAGATGAAAAAGGCCAGATGATAAAGGAGATTTTGTTTGCTTTTTTGTTTTGTTTACATTTGCCAGAGTCTATTCTGGGATGCAAAATACAGAACACAGTGGTAGAAACTGCTCTAACGCTATGTGGTGCATTATGAAAACCTTTTATCACATTGAGAAATAAAGGAGATTGTGTCTCAGTTTAATGGACGTAAAGCAGTCAGGCATCTCATTGTAATTAAGGAAACACAGTTTACAAGAGCAAGTTCTTCCAGGTCTGTGAGCCATGCTCTCTGCTGGAACACCTTGAGCACTGGGAAGGAGAATTCATCCTGCAGAGAAGCCTGACACCCTTTTGTGACTCTCCTGTGGACTAAGGAAAAATATTGCATTGTGAGCTGATTTCCTTTTCTCTTTACCTCCTTTTATAGAATCCCACAATCAAGCAATAATATATTGCACTAAGACACTGCCATTTGAAATATCTGCTGCACAACCAGAGTGGGAGGATATAATCATGTTTACTCACCCTCTGCTGCTCATACATGGGTAAGGCCAATGATGAGTCAGACTTGGGCATAGCTCTGTTGAAATTCTGTTTTCTAATGCCAGCTTACTTAATTCTTGGTTGAAAGACAAGCCAAAATTCTGTCATTTCAGGGTTTATCAGAAGCATTACATGAAGTTAACCTCCGGGACTATTCTCCATAAAATTCTGATAAGCATGTTTTAATAGTTCACAGTCAGCTAGAGTAAGACAGACACAGATAAAGCACCATACTGTTTCTCAATAAATTAATGTTCACTGTAAACAGATAGCTTGGACAATACTAAAAAAGACTAGTATATGGAATTCACTAGTTGCTCTTTAAAAGGAATTACGGTCCTCTTTGCGAAAGGATTAGACTCAAAGTTTATTGGTATGTTTATTCACACTCCACCTGCTTTTATTGGCTGAGTATAGTGCACCTCTGCATGCTGTCAAATGTTTGAAGAGGGAACAGCTATATACATTTACATCTTGCTCAAAAAAATCTGTTCTTGTTTTGATGCGTTATTTTCCAAAAATTCTACTTTCCAGCTATCAGTATTCGGAGAAGGGCTATCTTTTGTTTTCAGATCTTTTGAAAATCTTTGCTAGAGAATTTGACAAGTCATAGATATATGCCGTCTACTTCATATTTGATTCAAAGTTGTGTTAAAACAGCAGGAAGTTCATCATCTCAGTTTTTTGACAGAGAATGTCTCTGCCTTTTTGACAGAGAATGTCCAATCTTTTTTTTTTCTTTTTTACATGAAGAAAGTCCTACACTTTTTCTTGCTAGGTTTGAATTAATAATTATCTGATTATCCAGGAGCTTCATGAACCACTGGAATATCTGCCATTTTGTGGAAACAGTAGTTCATTGACTAGAAGTTTTCCACTTTATTAATTTAAATTAACTTTGTCACAAGATTATCCTTTTCTTTTTCAGTTATTGCAAGTTTTGTTATGAATGTACCATTCTATTTCATCTAGAAATTATTATTTGAGAGCTTTGCAAGTAACTCAGCTATAAAATTTCTCTTGAGACAAAGTTTGGCTACCAAAGACTGTATCAACACAGGGAGTTGTATTCAAATTAAAACTCAGCAGTATCTTTAGTTTGTAATGACTAATGACAAACTAGAAAGCTACATAGAGAACGATGGGAACATACAGGAACTGTTAACCTGACAGCATATAATAACCATGGGTGAGATTCTCACAAACTTTGAGAATGAAAACACACTGAATTCATTATTACCTGGGCACTACACCAGGCTACTGCCATGTTAATGAGTAGGGTGCACGTAGACCTTATATTTAGATGAAAACTGGCTCGCAAAGTAATAGCTTGGATTTTATGTATCCAGTTTTATACTTCCAGTCTGGGGTGTCTTTCTCTGCTTTTTGCCAGTAAGACTGTAAACAGATTGGTCCAGACTGAAACACTATGTGAAAACTTTGCACAAAGTCTCAGTGCAAAATTTACTGTGAAGTCAGAGGATCTTGTTCCTTAAGGAACTGTTTGTCCTGAAAGGATATAGATCCTACGTTGCAGCTGATGTTTTCAGCTACCGAAGTAGATGTAGTCCAAAGAAAAGGATTTTTTAGATACTTTATTAGCAATTTTCATCTGTGAAATAGACAAGTAATAGAATTTAGTCTCCAAATTCAGCTGAGCCAAGAAACATGTGAGACCAACCCTCTGTCACAGGTCTATTGCAGAAGTGCTCCAAAGTAGAGCATTTGTATATAATACAAGCACAGATTCACTATCTGGAGCTTGTTTTACTTATGTTTCACTTTATATATCCATGTATTTATTTCAATAATCAAACATCCAGAGAAAAAAAAATCCTAAAATGGAAAAGCAGGAAAATGGAACATCATTAATGTTGAAGTAAAACAGTGTTTGTATAATAAACATAACAAAAATGAGTCAGTGAAGGAGAGGAATTAATTGGTAGATTTAAAACAGAAGCAAAAGTAAGGCTTCCTGCTCTGGCTTCTGCCTGTAATAAGTACAGTTAAAGCAATTCTGAATTAAGATATTTTTCCAGTTTAAAGTCAGGCAGAAAGGAAGAGCCATCAGTTGTTCTTACAAAGCAAGAAAGACTGCTTTTGTCTCCCCATTCCTGGGCTGTAGTGTTGCTGTATGTATGACCTCCTGCTTAATAATGTGAGAGAACACACTCTTTCTGAAAGGAACCTGGCTTTTCATTAAAAGAACCAACACTACAAACACAAGCAGCTTCTCACTATGTTTGCAGTCTGCTTTCTGTTGTATTTGCTTCAAAATCATTGCTCCCATAATTTAGGAGGCTTCCACTAGGCAGGCTGTTATTGACTGCTTTCTGCAAACCCTGTCATCCAAAGAAGAAGGAAAAAGAGGTCATTACATCCACTCTCTAACATGGCTTCTGATATCTTTCCTAAAAGGAGGAAACTATGATAGCCAAAACACTTTGGTATTTTCCTTTGTGTTCATAAAGAGGGCTAGTGAAGCCCTCTAATGGGGGCTCTGCTCCCATAGCACACAGCCAGCAGTGTGAGGCTGCACAACACTCCAAGCCTCAGCCCTGGCATGTATGTTGGAGGACATCCTAATGCTCTGCAGCTGCCCTCAGATGTGCTAGATATGCTTTCAGACCAGGGTATCGGGAAATGAAGGCAGTTTAAAATCACTTGTGCCTTCCTTTTTTCCCTGTTCTGAGTACAGATCTGATTTGGTCTGGGGTGTGGCGATATATGAAAAGACATCACTTTTGCTCAGAAGTCCTGAAAACCCAGATTGCTTGAGACTGACACGATATTCCAGGGTAGTATCACTAAATGCTTTCCTTGTTACTTGATTCTTCCTTAGGCATCCACTTTCTGCCAAAGTCTTCTGATTCTTCATCTAGGGATTGGGGAGAGTGGAGCATGGTGGAAAGAAACCAGAAGGTCCTTCATCTGTTTTAGTCAGAAATCCCACTCACTGAGCAGCAACAGACAGGCCCAGCCAGCCTTCCTCTCTGTAATGGCCACTGTATTTTTTCTTCTTCAACCAAAAGTGCTACAGTTTTCACAAGTGAAAAAGGAATGAGGATCAAGCAAAGAAAAGCATAAAACAAGGAGGTTGAGGCTGAACCCAAGCAGAAAATTTAAAATATATGATGCCAATCTTGTTCATATGATTTTTCATGCAAGATCTCCTCCTTCTAGAAAAGCTTTGTTGACTTATCCCTGTTCAAACATAGTTTTTGCTGTGATTTTCTTAGTAGGCTAGAAGAGTATTCAGCTGTACTGATTTGTAACTGTGAATCATGTCTGGTTAAAAACTAGCAGAGTTACATTTATCACCTTCCATTCTTCTAATCCCAATGGTCATCCAAATTAGGTTACACACTGCAATCAATAAGTGGAATAACATTCTTACTATTTTTTAATGTTAATTTTGTCAATTTTTCCTAAGATTTTTCTCCTGATTCTCCAGTTTGGCCAACAACTCCTGTGTTTACTCATAAAAACAAAGAAGTGTGGGCCTTTACCTTATTTCTGTAATGGTGAACAGGAATGTAATGTATTCACTTAGTTTCTCAGCTACTGCTTTTTTTTCTCTGAGCCTTACTTTTACATCTTAATCATCTATTGGGTCTCCAGACTTTACTTCCTAGTTTTCATGTTCTTTAAAGGATTAATTACTCTATACAGAAAATTCAAATTCTACACTTCAGGCTTTTAACAAGGAATTCCTCAAAGTCATTTTTGGCTTGCTTTATTTTGTGTTTTTTTTTTAACTTGTCACAGTTTTCTTTACATAATTATTTCTACAAACTCCATGCAGAATCTAGCAAATATCTCAGATGTACATATCCACCCTCTAGAGATACAACTCCAAATCGTGGGCACCTAAATGTAGGTTCCTACCTGTGAGCCAGATAACTAAATACACTTGTAGTTAATGGTTGTCTGATTAATACAAGCACCAGTACCTAGTGAGTTAGTCATCTTACCAAATTTCCAATTCCGAAGAACCTTTGAGATGCCCAGCTTGATTCAATAGCTCACATAACACCCACTGTGGAGATAAATCCCACCACAGATACTTGGCTCCAAATAATACCTTATATTCTGCAGTAATGCTCTTTTGTCCATGCAATATCCTGTTGTTATAGCAACTTTTCAAGACAGCTGAACCTTCAGTCTTCAAGACAAAATGTTGGACAATAATAGTTAACAATTATGTGGCATCCAAGGCTTCATTCCAATAAGTCCCAACTGCTTTAATATATATATATTGAATTATCCAGTTTCAAGACTACTGTTTGCTAAAATAATACACCAGTCCTGTAAGTATAGGTATTTCTTTCAAAATTTGCTCATCAAATTTGAAGGATGGTAACTTCAGCAAAGGTCATTTAATGTGGATATCCACTGGTACAGCTACGGATACACGAAAACCTTTTCACGTGATTGCATGAAGTTATGATTTGCTTACTGACCAAATAATTCCCGAACACCATTCACAGATATAGGTAGTCATGCACCCTAGGAAAGTGCACTATAAAATTTCTCTGCACCTGTTCTACTTGCCTAATAGCCTTAAGTGGTGCAATGTGTTCAATGTTTGGAGTGAAGAGAAAACGGAATTTGTGTAGATACAGTCAGCATACTTCTCTTCTAAGCAAATGGTAACCTTTGCCTGATAAATTCATGTTTCCTTAGTAAGCACTAAACTATTGGGGAAAAATCCTCATCTCAATGAGGAGGGAATGAGTGAAGAAGAAGGGAATATTCTGTTCCCATATGTCTGGCAAATCAAACAAAAAGAATAAATATTAGGAAAAACAACCAAACATTTTTGAATTGTAAAACCAGTGAAGAGTACTGGAATAGGTGGCTGGGAAGTTTGTATAGCCTTCATTAGGAAGCAGACTAGGCAAGTCTGTCAGGATGATTTAAGTGTATCTGAGCCTACTGTGGAGAGAGGGAATGGACTATATGATTACTTGCATTTCCTGCCAACTCAGTGTTTTCTGATTCTAATATAATTTTTAGTCACCACCAGTGAGGTCTATTTTTTGTTGTTAAGAGTAGAATTATTGTCTAAGATAAACAAATTAGTAGCATGTTAACAGGGACCATGTGCATGTCACTGCTTCTGCTTTTATCTGTAAGATAGTTGTGATTATGTCAGATCTCCTATTTGTTTTGAACTTTAATATTTAGCATTTGTTTCAGACTGCACATACCAAGCTCTTAGAGTCTCTTGGTCTGTGCATGTATTAAGCAAACCAAACAAGAGTTTTATCACACAGCTGGAAATTCATAGACTCAGTTTTGCGTGTTTTGCAGTATTTGCTCACAATAATAGACTGTAAACTCTTGGACTGTTTTCACAGAAAAGACAATCCAAAATCTGGTTGAGGTCATTTTGCTGGGGGCTGAGTCATCACTCAGATAAAACATTTACCAAAGTTAAACCCTTGCGAGGATTGGAAGTCCAGAAGTCTTTTACTTTGCATTTCTCCCTACTGGTTTCATCTAGTATTTCTCCCTTTCAGAGGCATATGGGTGGAATTCAGCTCAAATACCTAAATTCATCTACCTAAACAGATATGTCATGTACCACTTTAGATGCTATACTATTTCTAAGATATCTACATGAGGCTGGCAAAAATGACACATGAGCCATGGGAGGACTCACCCTTTCAAAACAGCAGCTGAAAAGCCAGGGAGGATCTCTTAGAGCATCTCAAATCATTAGACATCTGTAGTTAAACATCAATTATCTGATGATAACTGAGACATGCCCTTCAGGTCTTCATTTTACTATAAAGTTGGTAAACAGCAGTCAAATGGCAAATTCAACAGCTGATAGAATATCACTCACTGATTTTTGCTTTTCTTTCTTCATGCTATCACACTCCTTGCGCTAACAGTTTTTTCCTTGTTGGAAGGCTTTTGCATTTTTTATAAATAAATCTTGTTCTCTGCCTCTTACATTCTTCTTTCTTGAGTTGTTCTTCATTTGTGGCAAGATGCATTTTATTGCAGAAGCTCTCCCTAAGTATCCAAATGTTCAGTCATTTGCAAGGTGCAATCCACTTTCACAACAGGTCTGTGGTGATTTGCTTATTAATTATATACAGACATAAATAAATTCATATTCCCTGTAACTAGCCCAAACACTAAGAGTTTACAGGACTTCTCAATATGTTAGGGCACAAGCAGAAATGCTCTTATACCTTTAGCTGAAATAGTTTATGAAATTATCCCTCACAGCTGCTTGTTACCAGTCTCACAGCTGAGGTGCCATAACTGATCATGTTAATTTCCAGTCCATTTCTGTGCAAAGTGAAATAGATTAGTTTAATCTACCACTGAAGCTGTTTTAAACAGATTTACTTCTTTGCATTGAAATGGAGGAGGTTTTTCGAGTGAAACAGCTGTGATGCAAATCGTTATTGTTACATGGAGAGGAATAAAACCAAGAGGAGAGGAGACATTTGGATAAATGGTACACTTCAAACTGAGACTTAGTCAAAAAAAGTAATAAAAGTTTTGCTTTAGGAAAAAAACTCTCTGATTTCTTATATTGTTTGCCACACACTCTGTATTGTCTAAATCACATTTTCTGTTTGATTAAATAAATTGTTCATTTTATTAAGCCAAAATTAACTATGATTAGTTCTCTGAAATGCTCCTTACCCCAGCAGTTCCTTAACACAACTAACATTTGCAAAATCACAGAATAACTAAATCAGAAATTTTTTGAGAACTTTAAAAAAATTCCAATACGTGGCCTGAACAACTAGCCATCAATTGCCTTGGAAACATGTAGTAGAACAAATAAAATCTCAGGGAAGAAGCTGATCAGTATTGTTCCACATTTCTCTAAATGTTTTCTTTGCAGGAGGCAGCAGCGGTTGCATATATCCTTCACCATCTTAAAGACTCTGTACCTACATACATTTATATTCACAAGCATGAGCACACACGGCATGGCAGCAGAGATAGCACTGTTGGGCACTGAGTGGGTCTGGCTCTGTGTAGCATCTAATGTAATCTGTTTTGTGAAGTACTCTGGACTCTGGTGTGAGCATCTCTCACGCACCACAGATACCCCTCTGTCTACTCTTCACCAAACATAACCAGCAGCACTAACATAAACCAGTCCTTACCAGTTACCAGCTCCCAGATGAAAAAGTCAAGCAGCTGATAAGGCAAACAGGACAGAGGTTATGCCAAGTGCAGAAAATACTTCAATGTGCTTGCAGCCATAGCTGGATGCTTCATGGCCACAATTAATTAGGTTGGGAGGGCTTCTGCACTGCTTTCCAAAAGACACCAGCAGTTATAAGAATGCACTACCCCCAGTTGCTCAAAGCCTAGCAGGTCATGAACTGCTCTCGGATATATGTGTTTTAGCACGTGAGCTAAGAAAATGTAACATACCTCGGCATGAAACCATCAGCCTGTAGGGAACTCCAGCTTCTTCACAGTTCATGGCATATCCTTTCACTAAACAAATCAGCAACTGCGAACACACCCAATTCTGTCATCTATCTTTGCTTTCTCAGAGTATTGAAATATGATGGAGGGTGAGCTATGTGAGTAGTAACTCCTAGAGCTCCGGGAGAGACACTGCACCTGATGAACTAGTTTTTTTGGGAACTTACGGTGACTGATCATGGATTGAGCTTAAGTGACAAAGTCATCTTTGTGGATGTGAAGTTGTGGGTGTTAGTCTATATATTAGTGATTCTGACAGCATTTCTGAGAAGCTGGGAATTTTGCAAGAGTACTGAGTGTAGTAGGCTGTGATCTGCATAAATATATGACATGTATATGCTTAAGATCTTGAACATTTCTTTCTCTGAAATTTTATTTCTCAATGTCATTTTTATACGAACAAAAGGAATTTTTTCATCTTCACTAGAACTTTCTAGAAAGCAAATAATAGCAGTAAAAGTGAGTGGTTAAGGTTATCTAAACACTGATTTAATCATGATACAGATCAGCTAGGTGAAAAGGGCTTATTGGAGCTCCCCTACCTCTTCCTTTCCTCTTCACTTTTTTACTTTTCTAAAGCCTTGGAATAGAAAATAAAGATGTTAGACTGAGAATGAGCCTAATAAAATCTGTTGGGTTTTTTTTTTCAGTGGAACTGCTTTGAGCATTGCTGGACCTTGCCTCCTAATGACCCTTGGCAGATAGATTACAAAGACAACACTAACATATTAAAGTATAAGGGATATAAATACCTTCCTTTGAAGTTTACATCAATGACCTCAGGAATGGGCAAGCAAAAGGTTTTTCTGAGCACAGCTATTTTTCTCCTCTAATCTAGTTTTTTTGACTTCCAGGTTGCATCCACTCTATGCTATCCCAAGAATAAAGAGAAACTGTCTCTAAAATCAAGTATCCACTTTTGATACACCTTTGAATAAAAGCACCCTAACCATTGTATTCTGTTTCTCAGGCTTGTAAAAGATTCTGTGATGGAGCTTTGATCTTGAAATTTTACTTTCCCAATTTGTCTGTCTACTTTCATTCTAAGATCAAATGCAGTTATCAGGCAAGTCCAAGGCTGCTTTTTATCTTGGATATAGAAAAGAACTCAATCTGCATCTAAAAGCATGCTCAAACCACACAGTTTGTTCCCATTATAGAGACAGATACTGAATTATGCAGCAAGCTGCCAGTGAGCAATTACATTTTAATCACTGTAAAGATGTTTTTCTGCAAAGACACTCCTATAGATGATTTATTTCAAAAGATAGGAATTGTACCCATATAGCTTAACTGGGAAAGTGTTCAACTTCCCCAGACAAATTTCCTGGCACGCAGAATGTTTGAGGAGACCAGTAACTAATATTTAAACCACTTTTTTTGTTTCCTTTTTTTTACAGTAAATCATTAACGTCGCATAACCTATAGTAGCTAAGTCTCAGTCTGCAGTTCCATTTGGTCACTCACAGCTTGCTTTCTTGGTTTAGAAACTCCATGAATTATTTTTTACTTTTCTTAAATGGATTGTGGTGTTTACAGTAGTTGCCTTCTGTGCTGCTAAATTGAATAACCATATAGTACTTCAAAGAATGGCTGAAAATAGAAGAAAATTATAGAAGAACATTCCACTGCAGTTAATGTTAAAATGTAGGTTTTACTATAGGTAAATAGATGGGATATTTTTCAGAATTAGTGATTTACTTACCATCATAGGTAAGATATAAATTGTGTAAGCTACATCCATTTATTCAGGTTCTGGTTTCAGATAGATAAATTTCTAAGTGTGCTGCCACAGTGCTACCAGGAACATTTGGTGCATTCAATAGGAAAAAACATAAAAAAGATGAGTGCATTAAAAAACAGATGAGAACACTTCTTTTATTGGTCTTTCCACTGAGAATTTGAGCATAGTTTATAACTGTTATTTGTGTTTCTCTAGTAAACCGAAATCCCCATCTTCAGTTGCCTGCACAGTCACTGAAACTCAAAAGATTTTTTTTGGTTTTGGTTGGAAAAAAAATACAGACCATGGTAAGAAACATGCCAAATGAAGAAGTGCTTTGCATAGAACATGTTTTTATACCAAGTACAAGGAAACTGTTATTGCTTAATCCATCTTTGACATTTTCGCCAGCACAAAGGAGCAAACTCTGAAATGGCAGATGCCAATCCACTTAGGGATTTGCAGAGCAAACCCAAAAATTTCAACTGCACTCAGGAAACCACTGTCCAGTGAGTGTTTTTCGTGGAATGTATATTTCTGCCAGGCTGCTGCAACCTGCACCACCCCGAGGCTACACAGAGACTTCTGTGAATTACTTCTTAGCTGCCATAAGTGTATAACTAGTTGCCTGAATCCATGCGTATAGCTATTTAAATAAATAAATAAATGCTTAACATGGATCAATGTTATGCATTGCATAACTATGCAGTTTTAATCACAAGAGAATTCAGGACTGACTGACTTACATTTTACAACCTGCAACCAATTTTATTAAACTCTATAAAATGTAAGTGGATGAGGAAATTTTATAAACTGGGCTACAGAACGTCTTCTGATCTTCTCTAAAAGCTGAGTATTTCTAGTATTTTTGTACAGGAAAAAAAAAAGACACAAAAAAAAAGAAGAAAAGCTTTGATAGTTGCAATGCCTAGCTGTAAACAAAACGCACATTAAGACATTGGGGAAATCACTAAATCACTTAGCACAGCTTGCTCCAATTCTTTTGTATTCTGGAAGAGGTAGTTAGAAAGTGCAACATAATAGATATTATTTTAACATTTCTTTCTAAGACAATAAATCTCAGTATATAATTTTCAAGAATTCTATATTACTATTGAGTAATAACTAGAATTTACTTATAAACAGATGTACAATAACTTCAGGACAAGATACTTTTAGCAGTACACATTGACGTTGGTCCTTTCAAACCAATACGCCTGGCCAGCTGTTAGCCAAAGTCTTCACATTTTCTTGAATTTAAAAACCTTCAATATCTTAAAAGAACTACCCAGGAGTAAAGATGATAATTCTTTCAGTCATCTATATTTCCACACTCACAATTTTAATGTGTCAATAAAATTAACTATTTTTCTTCAAAACCCAGATGCTGAAACAGTAATCTGAGAATCTCATCTTTTATCTGTTTATTTATTTTTCAAATACACTTAGAGCTCTCATGATTACGAAAAAAAGCCTGATGTATAAAGCAAGTGTAATATAACAGCTCAGAAATGAGATGGCAGCCTGCACAGAGACCTCATATTTATTTATGTCATTTCTTGAGTACTTAAAGACAATGTTATGATTTTTGTGCCAGATTCTTTTTTGAGTGCTTGAGGTTGTCAATGTGAAGCTCAATAAAGCTGTGACTAAAGATTTTCCTGATGAGACCCATGACATTCGGTGTGCCAAATAAAAATAAGCAAAATAAACAAAAAAAACGTAAGAGCTAAGAGAGTAAACGAAGCAAGGGAACTGAAGTTAATGCACTCAGATGTTTAGCAGGGTTTGTTATGAACAGAAGTGTTAAAAGTCTAAATAGTACTTTTTTCTCCTGTTTGTTCAGACTACTTCTCTTGCACTTATTTATCCACTCATTTTTTACTGTTTAAAGTCACAAACTCTATGCTAGCTGAAAAGTCTAATCCTGTTGTCTGGATTATTTTTTTCTTTCGTCTTCCGTAGTCAACTTCTCTACCTTATATTTTAGAGCCTCCATGTTTGACCCTTATAAGTAGCTCACACTACGATGGCAATTTTCCTTCCTAGTCCTTGCCAGAAAAGCTATTCCTTCACTTAATGTAAATTTATCAGCATGCCAGGTGTACTTACTCAGTGTTAGCTCAAGACTTTGAAAACAGAAAGTGGTACGTAAAAGCTTAGTGCAATGTGTCATACAGTCAGATTCCATTTAAATTATGTACCCACTGTATTTATAGAATAATTAAAAGGTGCTTGGGTCCTTGAAATAACAGAAGCGCGTTTCTTTTTCCACCATCTTAATTAGGGTATGTTATATTATTATTGGTGGAATATTCTATTTCACTGAAATGCGAGGAAACCTCAAGAGTGAAGTCAACACAAAGCTTTGTATTAGCATAAAGTCATGATAGAGGGTTATATTGCTAATAGTATAGGTACATCAGCTTCTCATTATGATTTCATAATATGAGACTTTTAAAAGGTCAATAATAAAGGGTAAAATACTAGCTGCTTTATGATTAATGGAAATTTTACTGTTGAATATATAGGGGCAGGATTTAATCCCAAATGTTTTGCTGTGGGAAATGAACCAATAAAGACAATGAACAGTTCATTTTATTTATAAAATACATTTCCATTAGAAGCATGCATCAGATTAGTAAATATGAGGGTTGCAATCAGAAAGACAACCCTAGCAGGTACAATAATGACGTTACTTTATTGTGTGAAGAATACGAGGATATTAACTCAAAAGCTACAAATTTTGGTCAGCCTCCTTAGTTTTGTTTTGTTTTCCATAGATGCTTACCTGTATTAAGAAACAGCCTAAGGAAAGGGATAATAAATGGATTTTCTTCTAAAATGGAAAGCTGAATAATTGTTAATTTTGCCTTAGATTATTTATAGTTTTTGTCCTGTCAGCTTGTGAAGCCATAGTCACCCACCAGAAAACTTGCCATGGATTGCCTTTTTCCCCAAGTCTTTCTGTATTTATTATACTCCTGGCTAGGAACTTTTCTGAATCTGTACTTATTCGAAATATTTTAGCATTTCAATAGATAACATCCCTTCACTTACAAAGATTAATTAAATTATTATGTCATTAGACACAGCAGCTTTTGATTAACACTTAAAACTCATGAGAATAACTGTATGGATTTCATTTAAAACACAACCCCTCCCCCACTAAACAGTCAAAACTCCAAGGTACATTAAAGTATCTTTTGAATCCCGTAAAGAGATTTAAAACTGCTGTGGGAATAACTTGTAATAAGAGATAGAATAACCATTAAAATTAATTTACTTACAAAATTCCATTGTGAATTTCCCTTTTATATTAAAGTTAAGTGCCTTTACACTTTGGTCATCATCTTAGAATGAAGCAGAACATAGCATAATTTTCTCAACCACTGCCAAGACCTTGGATGAAGCTCTTTGTTCAAGAAAAAATGTAGGGATTATGTATTCAAAATTAAAAAAAATGTATATGGAAAGGTCATGAAAATAAAAATAGCCACAAAAAGTTACTGTTCTTTTCTTAAAAATTGAGAACAATGTTTTTCAAATTAATTTCCAACTATTACAAACCCTAAAAATAATAGAAAAAAATCTGCCAACTAATAAATTCACCTACCTTAAAATTCTAAAGCATTGTTTTCCTGTAACTGGAAAGGTTTAAAAAATGCATGCTTTTTAAAAACTTTGTCAGAGGACTTCTGCTGGGCCAGCATTTTGGCACCCTGATGACACAGGATCCAACACTGTGGATACTGTTTGAAGGATTCTGAGATGGCTTATTTCTTGCACATTTTCCTTTTTTAATATTTCTGAGTTTGTGAGCAGTTTGGATTTCAGGGCCACTCTCTAACTTCCAAAATTTGCTTCTGTGCTTTCATTATGAGATTAGCAAGAAATTTACAGATTGCTAATGATGCAACTATGCATCACAAATAATACTAAGGTAAGAAACCATTGAGTTCACAGTAACCTTTGTTTTCTGATATTCTTGCGATTTTGTTTATTTCACTTAATCAAGAATTTCAGGTCACCCAGAAATGATAGTATTTTCTAGTGGATTAAGGAGAATGAGTATCGTGTTTCCCATTCCTTTTCAAAATCTCTTTTACATGCTAATGGCAATGGAAAATGCACAACAGTACCTGGAGCAAGGGCCAGGACCTGGTGCTGTCCTCCTCCAAATAACATGTCTTAATCATCAGGTGACAGAATCAGGCTCCATATTTATGGTCACCCACCCATCCTGGGCTGAAATGATGCCTGTCTGGAATTAGAAAAGGAAAGCATTTGGGCTCTGTGCATGCAACTCAACACTCTCTCAGTGACCATGAATACAAATTCTCTCAAGCTGAAGGCAGAACACAGTTTTTCTGTTTCTACGGTGCTCACCTGAACAGATTTGTCTGAACGTACTTGTAACAACTGATTTAGATATTTTTAATGGTGATGTTTGAAAAATAAATAGTCTGAATTGCCTTCTGCAGCTCTGAATTTACTTTATCTGTTTTCCGAGCTGGCTGGACTTAAACTGGGTCTGGTTTATGCTCCACACACATTAACAGTATGCTGTAACAGAGTGGGTATTTTTTACTGAGAGGCAGGATGCATTAGCTCAGGGGCAGGACAAATGCATCTGTATGACTTCTGAGTTATGATTATGAGGCAATGATTGCTCAGCTCAAACTGCAGAGAGAGAAGCTTGTGTGCATCCCAACCCATCTGTAGCCAAGGTAAATGTGTCCAAAGTCTGCCTGTACTAGTCTTGGGCAGAATATGATAGTCTAAATGTCACCTCTCGAGTTCTGGGATTAAATTTATCCCTTCGTAGGAATTAATAGACGATATCCGTGGCTTCACTTAAACTTTCAAAAATATGGGATTTGGGAAAGGATAAATGGGACTCATGTCAAATGGTGTGAATAATTTCACTCAGAAATCATGAGAGTTGAACTTTAAAATGGGGAGAAAATTATTGATATAGTTCAGATTTACATACAGTGTGAAAAACTAGGTATGTGTAACAGACATAAGGCAGAATCATGCAGAGAATTATTGTTACATAAATTATTAACCCAGAAAGTGCTGTGCTATAACCTCACACATGAATCTGCTTTGGGTCCAGTATCATTTTCATTAACAGCTTTTTGGGGTGAAACACAGAGAAGAGTAGAAGAGTAATCTAATTCAAAGAAGAAAAAAGCTGAGAGAAAATGCAAATACTTTTGAAGCAAATGCTTTTGATGACAGAACTTTAGAAAAGTATTATCTTGGTAAGCTGGAGGAATTGCTAATGTGGTTCAACCCAGATTCAATTACAATTTCATAACATTCACTTTTAAAGGAAAAACAAAAACAGGAAAAATTCTTTGCAGAGTAACTCAGGAAGCAAGGAATTATTATAAATAATCTTATTTCTTTCTTCCTTCACTTATATTTAATAAACATTTGCTGTAATTGTGATCAAGATTTCATTTTTTGAATAGCACTTTATAGTGAAGTACTATGTAGACATTGGATACCACAAGAGCAAAATCAGACTCTGAGAAAATGCATGTAATACCCACCATTTCTAAAGCAAGCACTTGTTTTACACTGTTGCCCTGTTTAAAATAAAACATGCATGCACATGTAACAATATCATAGACATTGCCTAAAAGATAGATCATATTTTTTTGTTTTCACCTTTCAAACACTAAAAGTCTGCAGCAAATTTTGAGGTATTATAACTATCCTGACACCTCTAAAGCTAATCTTGCTAAATTGTGTTAAAAGTAGCGAAATACTCACTATATCTTAATAGAACATCCTGCTTAACTTATAGAAACTTCGTGTATGTTTTTTCAAAACAGAAAAAAGCATCAAGCTTGTAGTCTTAGTATTGTACTAGAGAAGGATATATTTATAGCTAATGACATGACCTTTTTTTATTAGCCTACAGCAAAACCTTTGTATTATAGTGTCAGTGATTACAGATTCTTAACTATGGCATTGCAAACATTCCCTTAATTTACTGTAGCAGTAAACAATCAATAAAAGCTCATTAAAAAAAACAACAACAACAACAACAACAAAAACCCAACAAAAAAGATCAGTTTAATCGGGGAAATCTGCATGCTTTAAATAGACAAATGAAGGTCTTGTCCATCAATGTCTATTTCAATTCTGAAGACACCATTGACAAGCAGCTCTGCGCTCCACTAAGAGACACTGGTGTGTGAACCGATTTGGAGGTCACCTGTCATTTTAAAAACACGATCAATAAGTTCTCAAAACGGTCCTCAGATTCATTTAATAAGTGAGAAAGGAATAGGTCAGTGATGCCGCAGTGAGTTGCCTGTTATTTTCTGAAAGGCTTTATTTGTTTATCAGTGTAAATCAAGTTCTCTGTGTGCTTTTAAAAATAATGGCATTTGCAGGTTTTCAGACTGAGAAATTCCCCAAAGAAGGTGTATTAACACAGTCATTAATAAAATATGGCTGAGACTTCCCATATTTTCCCATTCATGAACTTGCTTTTACTTCTAAAGTAAAACCAAGCCCTTTTACTGGTTGCTAAACAGTTTGTCAATCTTACACCAGAGAAAATAACATGAAATGAATATGAGGAGGCAATGAGTACTTAAATGGTATTTCTGATTTTATGTTTGAAACCACTAATCTCAACACAAATAGTTGCTGATTAAAATGAAGAAAATATCTTGCTTGACCTACTGTCAAAACCATTGTTTTCTGTTAAATGTACCTGATAAAAATAGTTTGTTTTTTTTCAGTTGAAAAAGTTAATTGAAGCCCTTTGCAATAAAATATTTTCATTGCTGCTTTGTGACAGGAGGAAATAGAAATTGGCACAATAGTGATGAAAAGCAGCTTTCCACCCATGATGCCTAACCATTAAGTTGATTGTTCCATGTATTTCTGTCTACAGGTGGAGATTTTAAAATTGCACATTTTCTTGGAAACACAGAAACTATTTTGGTTTAGAAAATAGCAGCAGCAGTGCCTAAATGAGGGTCACCAGGCCTCACTGGGCCATGGGTCTCAGCAGAGACAGCAGCCTTGAGCAGTGGCATCAGCAGCACAGGTGGTCCCAGGTCAGGAGAAGTGAAAGTCCTCCCTCCCCACTGGCTCTGGGTGGTTCAGCAGGATCCAGGCATAAAGGAGTAAGAAATAAGGGGAGAAACCAGAGGAAGGGGGAGCCAAGCCTCTGCAGCTCCAAAATGCAGAGCACTCTGGACTACTGGAAGATGCTTGCAGTAGCTGGGGACAGTGTGGTCTCCTTCCTTGTTCCTTGTGGGGTTCCCATGGGACAACGGTCAAGTACTGAACGAGCTATGTCCAGGCATGTCCAGGGGGTGGTAATGGGGTGGTAATGAACTAGCCAATCATAATACAGAACAAGGGCCTTGGCTATGAGAAAAATAAGATATAGGGAAGTTGAAAAATAAGAAAGAATGCTGCACCTGCAAGATATAACTTTTTAGCATAAGCCAATCAGAACTAATATAGAGGCGTGTGAATAAAGCATACTAACCAATCATAATAGAAATGACATGTACACAGAGCGTGTACAAAAATAGAAGAGTATAAATGTACCCTCAATAGAATAGTATAAATGTACCCTCAGATATGCGAATAAACGAGATCTGCTTAATGATCATATTGGTCTGTGTGCAGTGTCTCCGTGCCCTCTCGCAAACACTGACAGTTACTCACCTTGCCCCTTTCGAGTATAAATGGACAAAAGCTCATGTCCCCGTAATCTTGGCAGATGCCAAAACACCTCACTCACAGCTAGCAGTTAGAAACAGCCTGGCTTCCACATGAAATGCAGCTGCCTCCTTTCGAATCCAATGAGATTTCTCCTCAGCACCTTTTTAGCAAAGTCCTATCTCGTACACATCCATCATCCCTCATCTTCTGTGGCATTTGCTCCCAGCAGTTTGACCAGCCCTGAACTCCTGTTTGCTAGATGCTTTGCTGGATTTCCTGCTGCATATCAAAGGTGGGAATTTACTGTGGCACGTTGTCAGACCTCCCCATTGTTCAGCAGAGACAGCAGTTTAAAACTGTGGAAGAAATGATGGCATACACAGCGTGTCTGCCACCAGTGCTGACTTTCCTGGCCTCTGTCCCTCAGACCATAGGTCCTCAATCCCAGTGACAAGCACTGGAGCAGCTCACGCAGCCTCAGTAGTGGCTTCATCCTGATGTTTTCTAAGGGCTTTTGCTCAGCCTGCATTGAGATGCAGTGCCTATGGTGGGGCTGGCAGGGCCATTCCTTTTCAGCGAGCCCAGTGCATGGCAACCTCAGTTGGAGAAGATGTCCCCTGCATGAGCAGGAGATTACTGATGCACATGCTAAGGGCTACTGACTTTGACTCAGAACTACTTTTACACTTCTTTCTAAGCCACATCATGGTGTCTGGGAGTGTACTAGAGGGATGTAAGATTTTAGGACTGGTACTTCCACTCTGATTTCCTTAGGTTTTTCAGATACATCTTTTTGTTTCTCTTTTCTGCATTACAGCAGCATGTGCTAGCTGGCTCAGGAGTTGCTTCAGATGTGCATGTACTGGGAAGGATAGCTTGGCATCCTTGTAACTCACTAGATTGTCTTCATATCCCACAGCCTTTGCTGTTCCTTTGCTGTTCACGTAAGCCAGAACTTCTCTACTATGTAACATTAATGAGCATTTGTCCTAAGTACGATCAGAGACTAAGTCATCAATAGCTGGTAATGAAGCAGCATCTCTTCTTTGTTGTTCTACAGAGTAATCTTGAATCCATGCACATCTTTTGATCACCTGTGAAGTTTCATACCCTTTCTAGACTTCCAGGTACACCTTGACAATTTTTAATAGGTGAAGTACTGTTTCTTCTTACATTACCCAGACAATCATCTACAAGGATGGTAGGAGCCATGGGACTCTCCTCCTGGCCTATGCCTAACTCCTCTCTTGCAGTCTACACATCTTTTAATGATTTCCATTTAAGTTGCAATTCAAATAAAATAAAAATAAATTCCAAAGAAAAAATAAACCTTCATATTTACTGAAAATTTTTTTATTTTAAAAACTTTACAAAGTCACCTATCCAATCATTCTTGCGAGTAGGAACACAGACTATGGTTGCTTTGTGAGAAGAAACTGGTGCTCTGACCCCAATACCCAGGCTTCAGTACTTGGGATAGGACACAAACCGTTGGCCATGGAGTACCTTTGCCTTGCTGCACCAACTCATTCTAGACCACAGACCAAGAAAGATGAGGTAGACTTATGGCCAGGGACTAAAACTGTGCAGTGTTGCACAAAAAGAACAACTCAAACCAAGGCATTGTATAGTGGATACAGTAGTATTTCTTCTTTTATACCCATGACAGTAAACATGTGAGTCTCCATATGGCAACCCACACAGCTGACGCACTGGTCTCTTTAAATACTGAGCCATATTGCAGGCACGTGCTGGCATTCAAAACTTTTGTCCACATGCAGCAATACATGGTTTGGTTAGACCATTTAATCGTAGCTGTACTTCAAAAACCTTCCATATTTAAAAATCTTGTTTGTGTGTGTAAGTTTTGTTCCCTTTTACTTTCACATAAATTAACCTACTATTTTAGTAAGAAGAAATGAAAATCAATCTAGTGGGGGTTTTTTAAAGTTTCTTCTGAAGCTACTGATACTAGTAGTAATTTGGCCTTCACAAGAAGGAAAAGGAATAGAATACGTAAAATGACAGTTCAAGTGAGAGTTCTTGATTCTCACAGCATTGGCAAGAATATATTGCTTTATGCCTATAGATGCCTGCAGATTGTGTAGTTCTTTGTTTACTAGGTAGGCAAAGCTGAAATCCACATTAATTTTCTGAATAGATGGATTTCTTCCAGGTTCAGCTGGAGACTTTCTTATCTTGGAAAGCCTTTATCAATTTCAAGAGCTGTTCATACTGCTAAAGTAGGAATCTTTCTTCAAGAGACTAAAAGAGCAATATTCTGTTTTTATTAAGGAAATGAATGTGATTTATATTGGCATTTTTGTACATGCTACATTTCTATATTGTAGAATTACAAATATTTTAACTGACAAAATAGCTGTAGCCATTTGCTTTTTCTGTACAAAATAAAAATCTATAGACACATTTTCACCAAAGTCTTCTTTTCTCAGCTAGTGCTTTTCTCAGGTAAAAAGGCCCGATGAACAAGAGTAAGTGTTCCCTAAGGAGGGCCAATTACACCATGAGCAGCATAGCAATACCTCCACCTCAGACCTATATGTTTAAATGTATTTGAGCCAGACAGAATCCTAAAGATATAGTAAAGCTGTGCAACAACCAAAATAGTTGATCAGGCAGGCAGAAGTTAGAGAGAGGAAAGGGACTAAAACACCTCGGAATGTCATTGTCATGGATTTCTCTGCAGTGGTCATTCTTGTGACTCTTATCCACAATATTAGCATTCTAAAATATTTGGGAAGACCCAAGTCTGTAATGCTTTCGCATCCATCTCTACCTCATTTTTTCTCATTTTCCCACCATCCAAAATATACTGACAAATTACAGTTAATACTGCTTTCTGGATAGGTGATGAGCCTTCCTTAGAACACTTGCAAATCTATTCATGAATTCCTTTTCCAGGACTCATGGAAGAAAACTTGCTCAAAATCTGATTTCTTTATTCATAAATAAAACAATATGAGATGGAGAGAAAATAATTTGGTTTTGTTTATTAAAACTCCAGGTGGCACAGTGTAGCCGTCTACAAATACATTTCATAAGTTTGTCACACAGCATAATGTGTGTTGTACGCATGAGAGAAAGATTGTTATTCTATAAACAGCATGTGTTAAATCAGTGTGGATTTTCTGGTGTGAAGCATGTGGTTTTTATTATTGTTATGGAAACCTGGAGCCTCTCCATCCAGCCATAGGCCTAGCTAGACTCATCCTCGCTTTGGCTGCAGCTAGACTGCACCAGGATCACACCTGAGTTAAGTGCCATGGTGTCTCACATCCCATGTAGCTCTTTATCGAAAGAGGATGGCTGCACCCAAACTGCTATCAGGAACAGCTAGCTTGAGCTTTCCCTGTGTGTAGCCATTCATGAGGGACAGCTAGTTTCATGGGCCAAAACTATGCCAGGGAATCTACCTATAAGTAACAGAGGATCTATCAATAATTTATAGTTTACCAACAATTAACGATCTACCAGTAAATAATGATGACTATGGACAGTCCCACTCCCATACTTAAGTCCTCGCACCGGTTCTGCTCTCTGCACTGATGCAAGGCAGGAGGAGCAGGACCTGGGTGCATTTACCCCCACTGAAAAGTTGGGCCTGCAGGTCTGTAGGAGCAGGAGGCTGTCTGCTCTGAAAAGAGCAGGAGCTACGGCAAGTTCTGACATGACCAGCAGGTCACCTTGTGTGCCCTCCAGCCCTGCAGGTGCCCCCCAGCACCTCCGCTGCAGAGCTGAGGCAGCTCGCTGGGGTCTGGTAGATCAGGTGCTGTCTGGGGGAGCCCGAGTGCCCCGTTTGCCCAGGTTTTTAACAGCTAAAAGTGATGCTCTGTTAGTGGTGCTACTCCAGTGCCTGTTGTTTTCTCCCGCCTAAATAACATACAAAAGGGAGGATCTGAATAACTTCCTCGGCACAATAATATTTTCTAATAATAGTGTTGTTTTAGCTGTTATAATACAAACATAAATGCAAGAAAGGCTGTATGGGGAGTATCTGTTATTATGCCAGCTGCTACTGTTGAAAAAATCCAGCTGGAACGCAGAAGCTGCCCTTGATCAGTGGGTTTTATTAATTTCACAGCATCCTAGTGAATCTGGATGTGCAAACAATGTCACTTGTCCATTATATTAATTTCAAGTTATTATAAATAATGCAAAATGGAAAATGGTCAAAATTTTTCCTTGCCAAAAAAAGAGACTTTTAAATTAAATTCTTTCATTTGTATATCTTACTGAAACATCATCCTTCCCAAAATAAACAAAACAGAAAACACCTGTCTTGAAATAAACCCAATATGAGTAATCCCAGATTAAAATGCTTCTTTTGTTGGTTGTTTTGAAAAAGGTCAAAGGGGTTGGTAACCAAAAGCAATAATGAAAATGGAAAAAGATCTTGCAGTTACCAAGTAAAATATTTTTTCAAGGCCTTAGTGATTTTTTTGTCCAAACTCTTTTAATACTGTTCTCACTTTAACTCTGCTCTTGACCCATTGTGTCTTTTTAAACCATATTGTGCTTTGCATCTCATGTGCGACATCCAGCACTATGTGAATATTTCCCAATTTCCCAAAGCAATTTCCACTGTAAGCATATTTCATGAACATTAATGTTATTTTACAAAACGACTTTAATATTTTGTCTTTGGTTTTCAAGGCAAGTATTTTTTTCTTTGCAGTTTTTTCTCCGCTGCTTTTAAGCTCTAATAAAATTTCACCCTGGCATTATTTTTTTTAATTGGAGAATTAATAGATTGGCAAAAGGATCAAAAGTACTCATTTTATACATTTTCTAAAAAGCTTATTCCTTCGTGGTGCTGACTTACTAATTAAACTGGGATTGTTTTCTACTTTTTTGGAAGCTCGTTTGAGGGGTACCGAGAAACAAACAATCTTAGTACAAGTAAAATGGGTCACCTGACTATTGCAAATTCCCCCATTTGGGATTTATGTGTTGAATATTTCTAGTGATCTGCTGAGTAACTTCATTTTCCACCGCATTCAAAGGGAACTGAAGATGCCCCACATTTTGCTGGACTGATCATTTTTTTGTGAACCCCTGCCACTCTCACTGAACAGCATTAATGACTTTCTGGATGGGGAGTCGAACTTACACTTGCCAACTATTTTCTACTAACAAGATATTTCTAGACTGCTTGTAATTGCCAAACATATCTATTTAGAAAAGACAGGAAGAGCTAAGTTCCTAAGTCTAACAGCCTAAGATGATTCATATACTTCCTGAATATAAATCAACATTTCAGATAACAGAGGCTGGGCTTCAACACACACTAGCAGTCACACAATGAAAAGAAGCAATGTCCAATGTAACTTTGCATTTAGCCTGACAATCTACAGTAGCTATCCTACTTTCAGCAAAATAAAATATAAATTCATAAATGGAATTTAAAAAAAGATAATGAACCAAAGAGTAACCCTGTGCATACATATGCATTTATTCATAGGTTTGCGTATATTATATAAAATAAGTCTTTCTGTAGATATGAACCAGGGAGCTCATTTTCTTCTTCTATTTGTCCAGCCTCGTCGTTTTGAAAAACAATGGCATTGCACATTATTAAATACATTTCAGACACTTAAGTGTCTGAGTGTATTCACAAATGATCAAAATATAGTAATATGGTGAAATTGCTTCAGGAAATATATATTCAGGTAAATTCTTCCAGCGATGTTCAAGAAAATATCGTTTCATCAAAATCTCTACTAGGAATATTGTATAAACTATTGTGACTTTCATATCCAGCATTAATGTACCTGAAAATGTTATACTTTAGATTGAATCAGCTTCAGCTAGAAGACATTTACAGTGCAAAAATATAACATAAATCCATGACAGATGCTTATTTTTCTCCCTTTATGTTACAATATAAAAAATCTCATTTTTTTATTTCCATTTTTTTTTAATTTTTAATGCTGAGACAAACAGGGATACAAATACAAATACTAATACAAATAAAGTAGGAACAAGTAATACGTGTGTGAATATACTACTACGCATGTTATACTGTATTCTTATTAATCATGTACCAATGCATTATCTGGACAGATTATAGAAATCTCCTTGAGATGGCTCAAACAAGACATGATATACTTCCAGTATTTTTTGGCATATGGGATGATGTCTGCAAAGAAAATCCCTGACAACCAAATAAGTGTAGTCCTCTCTCATAGATATAGCTTAGGTCTGGGAACATAAAGATCTTTCCTCATCATATGAAGATAAGTCAGAAGAAAACCCAGATCAAGCAGTAACTAGTGCATTCATACCACTTTACTATAGGGATTTCAATTAGGATTGCAGTCACATTAGGTTCTTAGATAGGCAATGGAGAAACAAAATGCATTGTTGCCTAAAACTTCTTTTTACAGCATCCAAATTTGTTCTAATGAGGTCTTTACTGCTTCCCATTAACTATAAATGGAGAGGTGGATGACTATATTCCTGTCTTAGGGATCTATGTTAGGTGCCACAAATAGGTGGAATGAATCAGATCAATATACTCAAGTACATGAAACAGGCAGCATGTGTTGAGATTTCTGAGAATACGACATACATAAAGAACTTTTTGGGAGCATCAAAAGGAGACAGGGAAGAAGATTAGTCCATGGGGTCATACAAAGTTTTGGCAAGTGCTAGAGAATAAGGCAGATATCAGAGCAGTAGCATGAAAGTGTCACAAGAGTGAATTTGTCCGGTGAACACTGCAGTGCCAGAGCAAGTATTAAAATGGTGGAACTGACGTCAATATGTGAGGAGGAAAAGCAAATATCAAAATGCTGCAGAATGTGCCTGAACACCAGCGGAAATGTTTCGTATGATTACTTTAGTTAATTCTGAAGGGGGCAGAAGTTACAATTTTAGAGAGAACACACAGCCCACATTGATAGAAGACCATGAGCAGTGCAGCAGCACAATCTGCAACAGAGGACTCCTTCACAACTGCAGTCAGAAAGAAGCTGGCGGGAACCTTCAGAGGAGATGCCAGCAGTGACTGGCAAGTGATTGCGTGCTCTAACCTTTTAGCACTGTCCTCAGTGCTCAATAAATGTAAATAGCAAAGGCAGCTCTTCAAGTCCCATGTTAAGGAAATAATACCTAAGACTGAGCTTCCCACACAAGTGGTATGTTTATAGAAATGGGTTTTTTATCAGTACGATTTGAAGACTATATTGTGTAAATCAATTAGGCAAACAGCATTACTTGCAGTATAATATACCTACTTCAACATCATATTTTCTTTGTGAATTAACAGCTCCAGGATACAATGTGCACTTAAGAATAATATGACTGGGTTCACTCTGAGACTGTGAAGAGTTAACTCCTTCTGTTGACTTTAGGCATGATTTCTTGGTTCATTTTCCTAGTATTGATTGAGCTGGGTTTTTTTTGTACTTTCAGAAATTCTGCTGTTGGCATTAAAGCAGGCAATATTTGCCCCCTCCCTGTGTCACCCCACCCCCAGCAAGAGGCTAATTAAGAAAGCACTGTTTACAGAAAATATACGTATAAATCTACCTTTAGGGAAGTATCCTCAGGAAAACAAGTAGAATACATAAAAGTGTTCTACCATCAAACAAGTGAGGCACCACTAAAAATAAGCTGTTTAACATTTTTTTTAGAAGTTCTGAGTCCACTCGTTCCTGCTGCCAACCTCTATTTCAAATATGAACATTGGAAAGAGAAACCTTTGGCAAGTGTTGACTTTCCCCTAGTCACATTAATTTAACTGATGCCGAGACATATGCGCTGTCTATAGCGGGAATCATGCCCCAAAGCAGCCCTTTTTAACCTTTGCCAGAAACTTCAAGTATCAGATGTTTTAGTTCTGTGCACTGCCTAAAGAGCTGATCTCAATTTCCCATTGGCATGGTCCTTTGCTTTTGCTGCTGCTGCCAAGGGCAAGACACAAGTGTCTTGATGGGTGTCTTGGAGGACTGGAAGGACCAGGGGCCCAGGCTGAGCTTAAGGGAGCCTCTTGTCTATGGACTGTTGTTTCAGTTGGACTCGATGATCTTAAAGGTCTTTTCCAACCTAAGTGATTCTATAATTCTATGGCAGAGGTCTCAGAGGAGACTTGGTGCCCTCAGAGACCCAGTGCCCTCTTTCCTTGCCATGAACATCCTCAGTCTTCACAGCAGCTTTCCAGCCTGGACAAACACCTCTAAAAATCTGCCTGTATCCTTTCAGTCACACTTCGCCATTGCCCACTCCCTTCAACTCTATGCTTGGTCTACTGCCACAGATTCATACTTTGTTTCCAAGAAGACAAGAAAGAAGCTTATTTTGCCTTCCTGTTGGGGAAAACAAAATTCAGTTTTGTCTCATGTTGCTGAAAGAAGCTTTGTACTGGCTTTGAAATTAAAAGTAATTTATCTGATCTTGAGTAATCACTTCGAGATTTAGTTTAAAATAAACAGTTTTCAGCAGACTAGACACAAGAGTAGAGGATGAAAGGTTAGGAAAAAAGATAGTTCATCTTGATTGAACAAAACATCTATAATTTTTAAATAACTTGAGTAGACAGGTTAAAGCTCTTTCTTGGTTGTTTCAGATGCTATTTGACTGCTAAATGATAAATACAAGTTTCAGGGATATCAAATCTTCCAAAGGATCGTCTGTTATTTAAAAATATATAAGCAGGCTTTTCTGAAACTTCGGGGTAAAGCTCTTCACATTCTCAACAATTTTCTGGAGAAAAAAAATCCTGTGTCATTGAAGGAAAATCTGTTTCCAAAATATATCTATGGTCTCACTTTTACAGTATCCAGGTTTAATGATTAAATTAATCATTTTATACAAGCTTATCTAACAGTTCTTTCAAAGGTTCTGCTAGTGTAGAAAGGATATCCTGGGAATGAAATGCAAAGAAATCAATAGAGAAATGACAAATAATTTCAAAGCGGCAAACAATTCCTCTTAGGAGTCACTCTTTTTGGAAGGTTTTATGACTTATTTTGTGGGAGCAAGTATCGATTCCTTAGACAGTGCTAACTCACAGAGTTCTCTGTTATCTCAAAAATGTTCTGTGATTTTGAGAGACATGAAAAAAAAGCTGAAAATTCTAGTAGAGTAGGAGAACTAGCCCTATAATAATGCTGGCTTGGGTCTTGGTAAATATATCCTGATTCAGCTAAATTGAGTTAACAGCAGCTGTGAACTGTTCTGGAATTATTCTGTGCTTACGCTTGCATAATTGGGAGCAGGAATCAAACCTCAGTTGTGCAGCATCCTGAGTGTTAGCAACACTCAGGACTACCCACCTGGCATCCTTCTGCTGTGTCTGCCTACAAGGAGGTTACATCTGTTTCTTAAATGGAACTAGGGTTGAGACTTACACTATATCCATTGTTCTGCCCTTCCCACCTTTCCACGAGTGAGGAAGCTTTTCCATGGTATTAAGCCAGTTTATCCTAACATCTCATGCCAATGATCCATTGTCTTTGCACTTTAAAGTTTTACTTTGCTAAGTAACCTTCTTTAGTGTTGAGATATATACATATAAAACTAACAGGTTTTTTCCTATAAATATCACCAGATAAACTTTTTTTCCTATTCAGTTGTAACACCTATTAGTTTTTTCAGTGTTTCCCCATTAACCATCACCTACATAATCTTCACTCTCTTCACTTTATTGTTCTTCCTTAGGTCCTTATCATATGTTGTTTAAAAACAGTTTCCTTTCTGTGAGCTTAAAATTATATGAGTGAATCTAGTATAACTCCAGTGGTAGGGAACTTATGGAGGGATAACAGGATACTGCTGCATTTCTGTATTTGCATCTGTGTTTTGTGTGCATGCCATGTTAAGCATATCTTCAAATAGAAATGAATTCAGATTTTGCAAGTGATGTTTTTAAAAAGGAAAAAGTCTGTACTATCTAAATCAAGTTCAATCGAATAGTTAAAGCATTTAACAGTTAAGGTGAGATCCACAAAGAAAGGTTGGCTCTGTGACATTGATAAGAGATTCACCTCACCCACCTTCAGTCTTCTAATGTTAGTAATCTCAGTCTACGCTGATAAGCCATTGTTTATAGAAAAAATAAAGATGGAGCTACAGGATGATTCATGCCACTTACCTAATGTGCCATCTGTCTGTCCTAGGTTATGCTCATGGCTCATACTTAAATGTGTAACTTTTATCCAGCTGAAAGTGAGCTGGGGACTATTCTGAATATCAGGCCTTTTAGCACCTGTCTCCTCTTAGGCCCATTTTAGGCACCAGGGTTCCTAATAAAAGGAATGGGAGGGATTGTGCCTTTTCTAGTAGACCTGAGGCAGCTAGGTTGCTGTAAGATGAACTGCAAATGACAGCAGCAAGAACAATGAGGAGAAGGATGTGTTTCCTGATACAGGCACCAGAACTTAAGTCACCTGTGCTTTACTGCCAAAAGCTTTCACCCCTTCAGCTGGCTTGGGGCTTCTGTTTAAAAGGAGGACAATGGCAGGGTCTTAAAAGCATTAGTAGCAGTCCCTCTGTATACTAGCCTGGAGGGATGAACACTGAATGGGAGTCCAGGAGGCCATTCCCTCTTCTACCTATGGGATTGAAAATGACATGCCCTCAAAGTATTTTAGCACTTGTCTGCTAAAGCTACACAAGAATGCACAGAGGGAAATGGCTCAGAGGAACAGATGGGGAGGTGAGGGATTAGCAGTGAAGACAATAAACTACTGTAGGAAGACTTCTCTTCTCCCATTGCAATATTAGCATTTTATCCAAAGGCTACTGGAAACAGAGTCTTGGGTTACACGCCCTTTTTCTCACATGAAACTGACATTGGAATCTGGGAAAATATTGCTGGGAGTTGGACTAGATGATTGTAGTAGGTCCCTTTCAACTGAAACAGCCTATTCTATTCTATTCAATAAATGTTTATTTCTTATTGCATTCTTGGAGCATGTCTATGAGATCATTTTTATAGAATCATAGAATCAAAAGGTTTGGGTTGAAAGGAACCTTTAAAGATCATCTAGCCCAACTCCTCTGCCATGGGCAGGGACATCTGTCACTAGATCAGGTCGCTCAAAGATCTCTCCAACCTGACCTTGAACATTTCCAGGTATGGGGCATCCACAGCTTCTCTGGGCAACCTGTTCCTGCCTCTCACCATCCTCATTGTAAAAAATATCATCCTTATGTTCAATTTAAATCTACTCTCTTTCAGTTTAAAACCATTTCCTTTTGTCCTGTCACTACAGGCCTTGGAAAAAGTCTCTCTCTGTCTTTCTTATAAGCCCCCTTTAAGTATTGAAAGGCTACAATAAGGTCTTCCCAGAGCCTTCTCTTCTCTGGGCTGAACAACCCCAACTCTCTCAGCCTTTCTTCACAGGAGAGGTGTTCCAGCCCTCTGATCATTTTTGTAGCCCTCCTCTGGAGCTATTCTAAAAGGTCCATGTCTGTCTTGTACTCTGGGATTGGACGCAGTAAGTATTAAGCTCAAATCAAACCTTACTTTTGGGTCATTTGCACTACCTGTATCTGGTGAGACTCAATTATCTCTTTTGGTAAGGATACTGAGGTATGGTACGAAGTGTCTAATGCTCTGTCTTTAAATGTTGCCAGCAGACAATTGTATTACACCAGCTCGCTCTGAAAATTCAGGCATTCATTTAAAAACAGCTACCAAAAACACTCTGTGCTGCCATGTATTGCCTCAGCTTTAGTGTTTTTCTGCGATGGAAGTTGCTTTCCCATAGGACAGTATGGGGCAGGAAGACAGTAGACAACCCCCAGAGCTGCGTCTTGCCCGTGAACCTTAGAGGTGAATCACAGAATCACAGAATCACAGAATCAATCAGGTTGGAAGAGACCTCAGGGATCATCGAGTCCAACCATTGCCCTTACACCAGCCTGTCAACTAGACCATGGCACGAAGCGCCGTGTCCAGTCTTTTCTTAAACACATTCAGAGATGGTGACTCCACCACCTCCCTGGGCAGCCCATTCCAATGGCTAATAACCCTTTCTGAGAAGAAATTCTTCCTGATGTCCAACCTGAACCTCCCCTGGCGAAGCTTGAGGCTGTGTCCTCTTGTCCTATTGCTAGTTGCCCGGGAGAAGAGGCCAACTCCCACTTCACTACAACCTCCCTTCAGGTAGTTGTAGACTGCAATAAGGTCACCTCTGAGCCTCCTCTTCTCCAGGCTAAACAACCCCAGCTCCCTCAGCCGTTCCTCGGAGGTCAGACCCTCCAGACCCTTCACCAGCTTGGTCGCCCTCCTCTGGACTCGCTCCAACACCTCAACATCTTTCTTGAAGTGCGGGGCCCAGAACTGAACACAGTACTCAAGATGCGGCCTCACCAGTGCCGAGTAGAGAGGGACGATCACTTCCCTAGACCGGCTGGCTACACTATTCCTAATAGAGGCCAGGATGCCATTGGCCTTCTTGGCCACCTGGGCACACTTCTGGCTCATGTTTAGCCGGCTGTCGATCAGCACCCCCAGGTCTCTTTCCACCGGGCCGCTTTCTAACCACTCTTCCCCCAGCCTGTAGAGCTGCATGGGGTTGTTGTGGTCGAAGTGTAAGACCCGGCACTTGTTCTTGTTGAACCTCATGCCATTGGTCTCGGCCCATCTATCTAACCTGTCCAGATCCCTCTGTAGGGCCTTCCTACCCTCCAGCAGATCGACACTCCCACCCAGCTTGGTGTCATCTGCAAATTTGCAGAGGGTGGCAATTTTGCATATGCTCTGCTAAGTCTTGTTGTAAATTAAAGCTTTCTATTTCCTTTGGAATTAATCTCTAGCTCATTTTAGGGTTGCTCATCTGTTGACTTAATAGGTTGTCTGTTACCAGGAACCAACACACAAAGGAATTAAATCACTAGATATTATTATTTAAATTCAACTTACATATTTTAAAGGGCAAAAGACTGTACTGTAGCCTACCTGTCAGCTACACCAATAATATAACTGAATGTTATAAGCAATGTTCCTTAACTCTAAATTTCCTGTTACTTTACTTTGGGCTAGATATTGTCTAGAGGAAATACCATTTAGCTACTTTCCACACTGTTTCTCCTTTTTTTGAAATATCTTTTTCCATAACGTGACTTTCACAAAGAAAGAAATGTTAAGCCTCTCTGAAAATGTTTGATTCCTTGAAAGCAAAAGTAACCAAAGTTCCCTGTGGATCTAAAAGTGCACTGAATTAGTTTGACCACATAATTTCTCAAAGAAAATCATTATTCCAGTAGTGCAAATGAAGTTCAACTTGCAATTCACTAAGATTTTCTATCTCAGAATTTCGTAGTTATATCAGCTTGCAATTTTTAGTTTGCACAGGCTTGTAGACCTTGCTGAATTAAAAACTGCATGTAGTTTAAATAACTATTGGCAAAAAATAGATCAAAAAAGGATTGTGCCTTCCTTCGTGTACAATACTTTTTAAAATATTTGCTACATGCAATCATGTGAGATATAGTTCAAATGTTATGATGCAGGGTCAATCACAGACCCTGTTAACATTTCTCCTTTAGGGCACAGAAGGCCATAGAAACCGTTGCATATAGTTCAGATCTTTTGAAAAACGATTTATGAAGAAATGAAATTATCACATAATAGGCCCCTTAGTGTGAATTTAAATACAGTTGTCTTATACCTCCCGATCACAAATTTCCAAGTTTCTTGAGTGAACAACCTGTGGCTTATGAGAGTGCTCTTAGTAGCAATCTGAGAAATTACTTCAATTATGTCAGGTTTTTAAGATTTTAACTCATTCTTTGCACTTTAAAATTTGCGAGAAATGTAAAGTTTTCTTTGATACTATCAAATATGCCCATGACGATTGCAAAAATGTAAGTATTCACAGGCAATGGCAGTCTATTTAACAGATTAATGATCAGATTTATCACTGTAGCATACATATTAGTACATGGAACCCGGTGTCCATATTGGTGTTGTAATACAGTAACTGCATTGTTTTATTTCATCTCCATTCCAGTGGACATCAGTGGGTTAGGCGATTTATGAGAAAAGAATAAAAATATGTTGTTTCCCCAAAGAGTTTGTTCTTTATACTTCTAGAGATAAGGCTACAACTTTTCTCGGTGCACACTTTTCTGAGAATCCACGCATTATTTACAGGAAATACCTTGTCTTTGTACTGCATCGTGATGCAGCTGTTACTAAAACCCATCTATGCTTGTGGGGAGAGAGGATTACAGCAGCAGAATTCGCAGGATCTACATCTGAACTACTTGCTTTACAGAAAACACAGTGGGGATTTTACGAACACTAAGATTGACCTAATCACCTGAAGCTCATGGTAGGATCAGCCATATAGGATAGATAAAACATAAATGGGAAAATAAGCACAAGGAAAGCACAAAGATAAGAGAGAAAAGGATAATAAACCTGTGGTATGTTCTGGTACGCCGAGGTAGCTTGGAGCCTTGCTTGAGGAGTGGTTTAAACAATTTCTGGAAAAAAAACTCTACTTAGTTACATCTGCATGAGTAAACAAAACATGAAAAGTCCTGATTAGAAGAAGAATGCCAAGGCATTTTAAAGTCAAATGGATAAACTCCTCCTCCTTTTTACCCCAAGAAGAAAAAGATGTTATTCATCCTGCCTGTTGAGAACAGCCTGTGGTATATTTTCTTCAAAAGACTCCTAGGCTCCATCTGGAAAAGTGGATCAAAAACATGCCAGGGAGTGTGCTAGCCATTAATGAGGACAGATAGCTGTATGTCAGTGATCAAACCTGTGCTCTCGGTCTGTGTAAATTGTTGTTATAAATGGGGCTTGACAGAACATGTAAAGGAAGTTTTGGAAATAGCTGTGAGATAAAGACACAAAGATTTTCAGTACAGAGGTAACTTATGAGACAGAATGGGGAAAACAATCTGTTTCAGGTATGCAGACTTAGTAGTACCTTGATATTTTGCATGTATTCGTGCCTTCATATAAAGTGGAACAAACAATTCAAGGCACTACCTGGAGCAAGTAGGTCCTTTATTTTAACAAGCTTCCAACCCTTTCAGGAGGAACAGTTTGTTTCATACAGCACACATTTAAAAACTTTTCTTCTCTACAGATCTCACCTGAATTTCATTGGATTGCTTGATAATGCTTTTTTTTTTTTGCTGTGCTGACTTGATCTTAGCTCCTAACAATACACAATACACTATGTTCCCAGAGAACAACGCAACGGCATCTATGTTGCTATACTAAGACAGTTCATGGTCCATCAACCTCATCTACTTTACCTCTCATCTGTCTTCACTGGCTAATAGTAGCTGCTTAGGTAAGGATTTACAAAAACAACAAGAATGTAATGATCATTGACCATTTCCTGGAATATTTTCCCAGTTCTTGTCAGTCTGCAACTCAGGGATTTCTTGAGCCAGAAGCAGTTGCTTTTGGTATTTAGCAAAACATTAATACACTTTAATTTGGATGTCTCCATGCAGCTGCTTAGATGTGACCTACATGTCTAAGCTTTAATCATAGTTAATGGACTGACATATAGTTAATGAATTGTCTAGTCAAGACAGTCAATAGAATCTCAAGAGAGATTCAGTTCATGCTAAAGTGAATGTCTGGGGTTCAGATGCATAAGTATGAATGCCTTGTGTCATTTTAAGTACCCAAGTCTATCTCACCAGCTTTGGTCAAGAAAGGAAAGGGTTCTGTCAGGTTTAACATCCACCTGCAAGTTTCTGGGTGTCTGAAAGGACACTAAAGCCTTTTGTATTTAGTAGTTCCACCTGGACTTTCTTGCAGCAGGTTTACCCAGCTGCTTCTTGAATTTCAGTAATACATCAGGTCCACAACATCTTGTGGCAAGGTGTTCCACACAGCTCATCTATGTTTTGTGTGAAGACTTGCTTCCTTTTTTTTTTTTTTGTTTCTGTTTCATCTTACTATGTTTTGTTTCTAACAATTGCTCACTTCATTTCATTCTCTCTTATTCTTTTTTTTAGCAGGAAGATTGAACAATGGTTTTCTATTCAATTAATCGTGATTTTGTAGACTGCCTTATTATCTAGTGACTTCTTCAGCTACTAGGACCCCACACGGATGACCACATCTAGAGTATCCCAGACATAATTTTTTTATAATTTTTGAAACACATCTTGCAGGTTCAATTACAACTTTCCAAACAACTTAGTTGCCCAAAAACTCTGCTCGTTCAGTCTTGGCCAGTTTCCATGTGCTTGATTTTTGAGGCTTTATTCTCTTGCCAGATTCTAACTGTCTTGGGATATTTTACTTTTTGAGACAGTCTTCTACATTGTCTCGTGCACTGTCTACTGTCTGTCTTGAATGAAGTTACTTTCCTTTTAAGCACGCATTTAAGTGCTTTTCTGAAATGATGCCCAAACTGACAGTGTTCTCAACTAATGTGCTTTCTTTTTCTAATTCTACTCTATTAGTTTATTTATTTCAATAAAATCATCACTACAATCATAAATACTAAAGCTAGAAAAAAATTTTAAATGAAACTGGAAATCATTTAAAACTAAGATATGGGCTTGCTATAGGGCATAGTTTAAACAAAAATTTTGGAGCCCATGCCTCTTTTGTGGAAAACCAAACTAAGCAAAACATATTTTCTGCCTCTTTAAAGGAGCATATATTTTGAAAACAAGACACTGTCTTTCCTAAAAAACAAAAAATCTGGCCAGCAAAACTTAATGAAATTAACCCATCCAAATCATTAAGCACCCTCATGAAGACTTGCATTCAGATAGTTAGAAAACTTAAAGCAAAAGCTGCACTTTAAAACCATAGAAACTGTGATTAGGAAGGGAAAGAAAGGTTTAAAACTCAGAAAATCACACCTACAAAGTTTTGTACAAATCTAGTAAGAATTCATGCTGATGGTCCTTTGGATGCCTATAGCTCAAACTCCAGAAATATTTTTAGAATAGACTATTTCAGTTGGAAGAGATCTACAAGGACCATTTAGTCCAACTGCCTGACCACTTCACGGCTAACCAGAAGTTAAAGCATGTTATTAAGGGCATTGTCCAAATGCCTCTTAAACACTGACAGGCTTGGGGCATCGACCACCTCTCTAGGAAGCCTGTTCCAGTGTTTGACCACCCTCTTGATGAAGAAATGCTTCCTAATGTCCAGTCTAAATGTCCCCTGCCACAGCCTTGAACCATTCCCATGTATCCTATCACTGGGTACCAGGGAGAAGAGCTCAGCACCTCCCTCTCCACTTCCCCTGCTCGGGAAGCTGTAGAGAGCAATGAGGACGCCCCTCAGCCTCTTTTACTCCAAACTAGACAAGCCCTTAGGACATGCTCCTCATAGGACATTCCTTCCATCTCTTTCATCAGCTTTGTTGCCCTTCTGTGAATGTATTCAAGGACTTTCACATTGTTCTTAAATTGTGGGGCCCAGAACTGCACACAGTACTCAAGGTGAGGCTGCACCAACACTGAGTACAGAGGGATAATCACCTCTTTTGACCAGCTGGTTATGCTGTGTTTGACGCACCCCAGGATGCAGTTTGCCCTCTTGACTGCCAGGGCACATGTTTTCTATTTTGTGTCAGCCTGACTGAATATCTGAAATATTGCAATGAGAACAGGGTCATTACATTCACATTCTTGCACACAGAGTTAAAAAAAAATAAAGAAATACATAAGAAGAAAAAAATATTTTTGAAATTAAAAATACCATGAAATTATGGAAGTGTGTTGCCTAAAGAAAAACCAAATGAAACATACAGAGTAAATGGCATACATATACACACATATGTATATATTTATATATAAATATATATGAACATTCATACATATATATACACATATATACGTATATATGCATATATAGATATGTACTTATATACAGATAGATAGATAAGTAGGTAGGCAGGTAGGTAGGTACATACAAAAAACATCTCATTGCCAAAAGACACAGAGAGGCTTTGTTTATTACAATTGACCTCGGCCCGTTGATCCAGCCTGTCTAGATCCCAAAAGCATTTATATTTTTCACAGCACAGTAAGAAAACAATGTTAAACTTGGAAATTTTTAAACAAAAGAATAGAGAGACTGCCCTACATTTTTGTGTCCACCTTGATATTATAGCCAGATTTTTAAACGCAATTAGGTGACCAAACTCTGTTATGCCTGTAAGGGAGAATTATTGCGTATTTTATAAACCTATTCTTAGATTTCTTTTCTCCTAAAGTAACAGACTCAGTTGGATAGCTATGAGTAATTATTCCTCATTGAGTTTAGAAAAAGGTTCTCATCCAATTTCTGCAGTTTGCAAAGACTGTCCAATCCATGCTTTCTGTCACTATTACAAGCATATTGAAACTGAGTGCAGTTTTTTCAGGCAGATTGGTGTCATTCATTGGCACCATGTAATGGTATACAGGGGACTGTTACAAAAGGCACATAACAGAGGAGTAGATTTATTCTAAGTGTTATAAAGGAACTTCCAAATTCCAAATCTAATCTGACATCTAAGTCTTTAGGATTCTTCATACTTGTCATATATATCTCACAAACTAGTCTCATCAGTACTACTGCAAATGTATTTTTCCTTGTTTTTCTGAGCATGTTTCATTATTAAAAATAAACTTGAATTAGTTTGTTAACAATGAAAACTCCAGAAGCACTTTTGCTTTCTATATGCAACTGATTACTTGGTCAGGGTAGGTAATATTACTTATCCTTGCAATAATGGACAATTGTAACTCAATTTGGGCAGAAAGAAAAAAAAAGTAGTATGTGAATTTGAACTTAAAAACCTCTTTGGCTAGATAATAATGCTTTGTCTATACCCATAAACTAAAAGTGTATAGGACTCTTATGTAGCACTAAAGTCAACTGGCATGGAAAATTTAAACCCTCTTGCCCTCCAAGACAGAGAGGACATATCCAAAATGACTATTTGCTTACATGCTCTGCTTCATACTACCTCAGAGCTTGTGACTGGAAGTGGGTTTGAAGAGTTCTGGTTAGCTCAGGGCAAAAATTGCCAGGGGCCGTTCTGACAATATAGAATGACAAATGATCTCTTTTCAACAGCTCAGAAGGGGGCAGCCACAACTTCTCTGGGCAACCTGTTCCAGTGTCTCACCACCCTCACAGTAAAGAATTTCTTCCTAATATCTAATTATGTGCTGGTTTCGGTACTCATTTAACCCAATGGTAATCGTTTTTTTAAAAATTTCTCTTTTTAATCATTTGCAGTAGGTTTCAAAAATTAATACTTTCAACGTACTTCTCTTTCTCTTTCCACCTTTTTCCCACCCCTTCACCTTTTCCTTTCTAGCTTGATGTTAAAGTCAATTTGCCCCACCAGATGATCTACTCCATTTCATCAAATTCCACTCTATCACTGTTTGCTCAGCTACCCTCTTCATTCACAAGTCTGATTTTCCCGTCAGTCCCACCACCTCCCTTTTCACTTTCTTCTTTTGAACTGAATGCCCTTTTCCAGCTAAACAGTTTCCAGTCTTCCCCATATTTCCTTCAGGTTCCAAGTCCTTCCTTCCCCTTCCCTAGTTTCACAGTCTTGGTATCAGTTAATGCCTTTAACCAATGAATTCCCTTCTCAACAAAACATTTGTTTCTGCTCCATTTCAATCAGATTATTTCTCTGCCACAAATCTGTGCTGTCTGATACAACCACTCTTATAGAGGGAAGACCACCCTTGTTTTCCTTGATGGTGCTCAGACTATGGTATGAATTCCAGCTTAGCAAAGGACATCTAAGAATAGTAGTTTTGGAAAAAAGTCTAGAGGGAAGTTTTGAACTTGCACCCATGTTATGCAGGAAGCATGGTCAGATACCTGACTGTAATAATGCGGGCAGAGTTTAGTCATAACAAGGAGAACCTGAAGAGAATGTATTCTTCAGAAATGTTAAGTGACAAAACCAACTTTCTAATACATAAATGTACTCAAAATTATGCAGTTGGGCATAGTTATAGATTTGCAGTGGGGGAAAAAAAGACACTGCAAGTCACTAAAAGTGCAGTTTTTCAACCAGCGGAAGCCCTTCATAAAAAAAAACTTGACTGATGATCCCACAAGAGAAGATGTAAATGTAAAAGATGTAAATGTTTGAATGTATGTATATATTCTTTAGTCTTTCTTTCAGATTTAGTTGAATCATTATGACTGAACATTTGCAATTAAATAATTGAATCAGAGTTCACTCTACAGCCGACACTCAGGGATTTCTAAGTTTAAATAACTCAATTTTGGCAAGAATCAAGCTGTCATCATTAATGGAAAGTCTAGAAAGCCTTAATTACATGGCATATTGCCAACATCAACAATCATCTGATGGCAGGAAATATTAAGCTCCTTTCAAGACATATATTTTCAGGAATTATTCAGGATGCATGCTCTTATTTGATATGTATTCAAGAAAGATACTTTTACTCAGTTTTAATAACTGTGAAATTTGATATCTCAATAAAGGAGTTCTGTTAAACTTGAGATGTCATATACACTTAAAATCAGCACATGATTCTAGAAAAATAGTGTGCAAGACAGTGGAAAAATGAAATCACTTCTACCCCCTGCAGAGATTAAATTTACAGGAAATATTGAAGAAAATACTATAAACACAGGTTTGACCTGTGTGTGGAAGCAATTGGAGCAGAAATAAAATGAGACCCTTAGATGCTCACTTTGCTCCTAACAGTCCTACTATCCGCTGTTCTTGATGCACCCAATATATTTGCATGCACTACAGAGGGAGAAAGCAGGAAGTAAAACAGTTACTGTAATATATGCATCACAATGTACTTCAAGAAAAAGCAGAAACAGATGTTTCTTGTGCAGGTATAAAATTCAAAAGGATTATAAAACTATCAAAGAATGTGTAATGAAGCGTAGATTAAAGACCACTGTCTTGTCGTTACAACATATGTTCTGAACTCTCATAAGATAGGATTGTATAACACTAGACGTATTCATGAAAACAAGGAGATTGAAAGCACCTGCAAAAGAAGTGTTCTCTTTATGTTCTGTAAGGTACAACCTGAAGAAGGGTATGAATGTAGCATTAGTGTGCCATATGAGTTGTAGAGCTGAACTGATGCATAAGCAACCATTATCCAGTTCTCTGCAACTGAAAGTTACTTTGACTGAAGGTCATTATTGCCAAGATACAGGTCTCAACAGTTCTTGGAGTTTCTTTTGGTAGAAACAGTGCCAATTCCATTATGTATCAGTTTATTTTGATTAGCACAAAAAGGAGAGGACTCATTTCAAATATGTCATTCTTTTCCAGACCTTTTGAGTGGGATTAATTTCAGTTACCGATGGAAGGATCTGCCAGTTCTTGGTTACTGTGCCCTCATCTACTTCTGTGCTAACTAGACACAATATAGCTGTCTAGAAAAAAACAGATTAATTTAGCAATTTATGGGTATTAGGATAAAATCCAGGTGTCAGTAACATATGTACATCAGAATGTCATTTTTCATTCTATCATCATCACACACCACTTAGGAAGATGCCACAAAACCTGTTTCTAACTAGTATCAGTGCTTTGTCCAAACTTACATGATCATAACTGTAAGCATGAGATATCTGATTTACAGCAACTGGTCATAAACTATAGACATAGAAAAATAATACATAAATACATTGTGATCCAAGAATGAGAAATATATGAGCTAAAAAGCTGTGAAAGAGAATTGCTTTGTTAAGAATGAATCGTTAGAAATTCAGAGTCCTCTTGTACACACTTCCATATAGATACAGGTGAATATCTTCAAATTATTACACAATCTGTGAAATGAAGAAAAATAGGAACCCACCTTAACTCTTTCAGACCACCAGTGTATCATTTTCTCTCATGACTTCATGGGTGCTTCATCAACACACATCATCATCCCTTTTGTGAAAGCCAAGGACAGCAGGCAGTCAGATAATCAACAGAACTGCACATTCTCCTAGACAGATACTGGATCTGATAGTCAGACTTGGAAGAAATTGAGAAATAGTTTGCTTCTGATAAATGTTCATTTGGATATTCATCTGGATGAGACATCTCTTCATTTCAACTTAATTGTCATTCAGTGAAGTTGCTTTGTTCACAGGCAAAGAGCAAACCCAATTATAAACTCATCATGCCAAAGAGCAGGAATATCTGTGATACCCACAAACATTGGTAGCCAGAGATGGACCATGCAGAAAACACATGTTAAATACAAACATTGTAATGATGTCAAATCAAACCAATTTTGGTTAACGCTGGAGTGGAAGACGACTAGAGTGGGATTCTTCTATCCCTCTATTGGCAGGTACCTAGCACCACCCAAGGTATACAAGGGTATCCAAGACATGAGGCTGATAGTTACAACACAGGTCTTACAGGAAACCACCATTCTTCTAGATCCACAATAAGTAGGTAAGCTGGATACATGGCAGTGCCTGAAATAGGCCTTAATATCTGTATGTAGGCAAGTGAATCACATACTGTGTGTCTACATTCAGGAGATGAGTGCTGCTGCTATTTTACCAAATGAGTGATTCCACAGCTGGGATGCACAGAACATCAGAAAGGCCCTAGGGACTTGTTCATCTCCCAGGGGGATTCAACCCTTACCCTAGTTTCTCCCCTGCTGTGTGGTTCTACATGCCAGGTACTTTCTGTGATACTATGCAAAAGGCTTACCTCTGTAGCTTGCTGGTCTATACACCAAGGCCTCTATTGCAAAAGCCCATGAGGAATGTGGTAATCCACACTCTGTTCAGTTCTGTTCTGAGCTCCGCTCAGAATCCGTGTCCCATCAGCTCCATCACCATTCCTTCTAACTGCAGCAGACTGCTTGGGAAATTTAAGGTGCTGTTTACAAAATCAGAATACTCACTCAGGAAATGACAGAGAGTGAGTGCACAAGCAGATGTACTATAAAAAAAGAAAAAGAAAAAAAAAAACACCAAACCAAAAAACACCTAGCAATGAATCGCAGGGAAACTAAATACAGCTGGAGCATATACAAAAATATGTATAAATGTAAAGCATGTATCATGTCCAGGTTCAAATGGATGAATCACCAAGAGGATTGTTTAAAAGCACTAAGTCTAATATCTTTGTTCAGGAATTTCAAGAGCTGAAACCTTCCACTGCTAGAGATGTCTGGGAGAAAGGTACATGGTACTCTTTTGCATCGAGGTATGAGAACAGCCAGACTGGTAGCAAAAGCTTGAAATAATTTCTGAAGACTCTATTGATCTAAGATATTCTCATCCCAAACCAACTCCACTTGGCAAATATTTCCCTTTGCTCTGAACTATTATTTCCCTTTGTTCAGCCCCAGATGTGCTCACAAGCATGTGTTTGCTTGAATGAGTCTTTCCTTCTTATCTAGCTACTTTGCTTTACTTCTGCATATGCTGACACTTCTTCTTATTACATTGACTGAGCAGTGTGATCTCTGCATACTGCCTCTACAAGTCTGAGAGATGATAAAAAATCTCTTATGCACTGAGAAGAAATGCTTCAAGGCTCTGTTTTTTCATCTGGATTCTTTGGCTACCAATAAGTTCAGCAATAATCAGCAACATTGCTGGGCAGTGAAATTTGGAGATCAGTATTGGTAAATTGTTTGAACAGCACCCAAAACATGTTTAGCCTGTACCAAATTTTCACAGTAAATTCACAGGTACTGGGTTGGGTGTGCTCTGCTGGAAATGCAGGAATTATCTGTGTCTTGGAAGAAAGCTGTGGGCATGGGACGCTGAATCCATTCTTGCTCCCTGGAAATTATGTAGATAGTGTTGGACTTCTCTGCAGCTGAACACATCTTCCAGCTGAATACCATAAAGGTTCAATTTATTATTTTTTTTCCTGTTAGAGGACCTTCTGCTGGAAGTTTGTCCACCTTAGCCTGCAATGCCTGCAGTTTGTTCAGAAACAGCTTTAAAAAACAGTGGACTGTAGCCAAGGTTCTAAGGTAACTCTACCATGCAGACATCCCTTTATTATCAACTGTAAAGGTGCCTTCAATGCCCAGGGTCTCTAGGCAGAACTGATCCCATCATTCAGGATATCTTTGAAGGTCTGACATTTTGAACCTGTCAGCTGTTCAGCTGTCTCCCTAGTTGGTACAACTTTTGTAGTGTTGATGGACCCCTGTTCCCATTATCAACCTGGCACAGGCAGCAGACAGCACTGGGGCTGTTCAATGCTCTTCCTGGCTACCCAGGTCACAGCAGTCTAGTCTGATTGTATCTGTACAGAGGTGCTCGGCAGCAAGCTCACAGGTAGCTTATCAGTTTCTATCTGTAAGTATTTGAAAGCCTATCTTCCTCAAGGAAAAAAAAAAAAAGAAAAACAAACAAACAAACAAAAAACAACAACAAAAACCCAAACCAAACAAAAACACAGCAGTATTTTTAAGTCGAAAAATTATGAAATTTGTATTTCAGTTGGAGACAGTTTTACATTCAGTTTCACTTAGTATTGAAACAAATGTAAAAAACTTTCCCCAAATACATTTATCTTTCAGTCAGGTATATAATTTGCCTAATGTACATGTATACTCCCAGAAGGCAAGGTATATGTAGATTTACACAATTACCTGGATTAAACATTAGAAATCCCTCTTGCACCTAGAATTTTTCTCCAGATGTTCTGACATAATTACATTCAGCTGAAAGTATCCATGGTTGTTCTGTTGGTTAAATTGGTTTATTGCGTACTTTGAAATCACTGAATATTATTCCTGTTTCTTCCTCTGTGTGAATCCTTGATTTTATATTACTCCGTGCCAGAAACAAATTGAAATAGATGTGCTGAACACAGGGGTATGAAGCAGTTTGCCCAGTAATAATTGCTTCATGACAGTTTTCTATTCTTCCAGTTCTTCTCCCTTTGGGATAGTTTAGTTGTTTGGATAGCATTAGTGAGAGAGAGAAAAAGTACTGTCTCAAGCTAGATATTATTATTGCAGACTTGATAAAATCTAAATATTTTTCAAACAATGGTTCTCTGAGTAATTAAATGGATACTGAAAACCTCGAAACATTACTGATTTTTACTACACTTGACATTTTTTAAAAGACCACAAAACAATTCCAGTCTTGGAGAGAAGTAAGCTTTGTATTGCAATTGAAAATATTTTCAGCATTCTGTATATGAAGCGGTAATTAAAAAAAAAAATCTTTACAAATAACACTGAAATACTTCTGCTGTAAAGTTTCCACCAGCAGTATTTGTCTTACAGTTTGGCATGGAAAGGAGAACTTGGTTCAAGTTTCATAGGGTAATGTGAGAAATTAATTATCCCTAATAGATTTAAATTACTCAGATTTAACACAATAGAGAGTTATATGAAACATTACGGTATTTCTTAATTACAGTGAATCCACAAAGAAAGGTGTTAATTTTAACTTTACTTTGGTTTACTAAAAGTTCTTTCCAAAACAAAAAATACTTCAAGAAAAGTGTCCATCTCATTATATTTGATGACATCTTACATCTGTTTTTTTTTAATGAACTATTTCTCTTAGTAGCTTTTTTGGTGTCTGCTGAGAACTGGCACAGAACATTACTTCTGTAACACTGAAATACAGAAACATATGTATGGAAATGTCTCAGGCTGAGACCTATAACAACACTGCACACATATTGTTATGTGTATCAGAAGAACATAAATTAGAATAGATGTTATAACGTTTTGCAGTACAATATTTTTGAAGTGGAGAGTAACTATTTCTGTGGATAAAGAAAGAGTTAAAATAGTAAAATATTTCATACTTAAATAATTTATAACAACAATAATTAGGTGTTGATTTTCTAGCTTGTTTTATGGTGAAAAGCTTATACATTTCTTTATTTTTCTTTACAGAACTTATAAGAAAGTCAATCCAATAAATACAGATACATAGAAACCTGTACTGTGCACAGAAAGGGCTCCATAATCAAGACTTTTAAATATTAATATTAATATTTTAATAGTTACAGAAGGGTAGATATTGCAAATATATATCCTGGCACAAAAATATATCTGTTACTGATATATCTTTGACTAAATACGTGCATTAAAAAAATTGTAAATTTACTGTATTTCTGTCCCATGGCAAATTTACAGTTTTGCTTAGGGAAGGAATGTCAGTGCACCTCACTAGAGAGTAATTATATATTTCTTTAAGAGCAAGTTTTGCTCCTATCAATATCAGCATTTTCACACTTAATGCTTGGAGGCAGCCCATGTATCACTGACCTTGTAAATCCAGTCTTGCCATCACTGGTAGACTCAAAAGTGGATATAATGAATCTTATGGTAGACTCACTGGCACATGCCCTTCTTTCCTTGACTTTATGTGGATGCAGAGTGACCACTGGGCTAGGTTTTCTGGGTTTTCAGTCTCTTGAATGTCATGCAAATATGTTAGATGCAGTATGTCCGTAAACACCTGTACTCTTTCTCTATGGGGACAGTGTTGTAGGGGATAGCCTTAATTAAACCATGTGATGTGAACATGAGCAAAGTAGGTTTTCTTTTTTTTTCTTTTTTTTTTTTAATAAGGTTCCCTCTTTCTCTTGCAAAATATCTGGAAATATGTCTGGGAGCTCTAAAATAGTTATGTATTTAGAATAGTGAAACTCCTTAAGCCATATGATCACCTTTAGTTGTATCTCAATTTGAGCCAAATATTTCAGAAAACCTGGGCCAGGTTCTGAAACACAATGTTATGCTGAGACCGCAGTATAATGGAAAAGATATTAAAAAAAAATAAATCACATACCTTCCGCTACACAAGCTGAAAGTTTGGTCTAGGAGATTTAGATCTGAGTAGACTACTTCTTCCTTTATACTCACTCCACAGGGCAAAAATGCTGAGCACAGCCTAGCTGTGGTTTTAATACGGTTATTGAACATTTAGACCATGAAATAATTCAAAATACTCCTTTAAAAATAAAGAGAAAGATATAGAACAGTTACACAACATCCATGGAGGAAGGCTACTCATATTCAATCATCTGTTTCTCAAGTTCTTAGCACCGATAAAGAATCCACAGAAAACACTTACACTCCCAGAAGTACGGTATCTTTCTGGGGAAAGTATTTGCATGGAGGAACACATTGAAAAATGTCATCTGAATACAAAGCATTGGGAAGATACTAGGTACACAGTTTCTAGTGCCTAGGTTGTGCTTGGGCACTCCTCTATGACAGAGTTGAGTGCAGTGCTTCAGGTAAGTGTCAGTCAGTATTCAGCTAGTAAAATACTATTTTCGGGAATTTATCACTTTAGAACTTACGAATTCATCTTGACACAAAAGTGCTCCTGACATAAACAGTGTCTCAGTATAGGAAATATTTTAATTTATTTTTAATTTTGTGTGGCTTTGAAAGATAATTGTCATTTGCAAATTACAACAGTTCTACAAAATACAGCATAGTAAGTACATGTAAGGAATTTATGGTAAACATTGAGCACTTAAAGTGTCTGCATTGTTTTCAATTTTTCAAAAAATTGATTGTTTCAAAATATTCCAAGAATTAAAAATCAGCTCCATGAGCCTGCTCAAGACAAGCTCATTAGGTCAGGCTATCCCATTTGTGAGCACTTATATCTGATTTCATATAATTAGAGAGTTTTCAGCTGGAGAGATAATGTGGAAGTCTGGCTAATAAGTATTAATTCCAGTTCAAGAGGATTTCAGTCTGCACGTAGATTAACAGGTCTACAGCCAAAAGGATTCCATTTTGGTCATTTAGTCTGATGTTGTGCATAATGCAGACCACTGAATTTCACCAGCCTCACACTGTATTAATATATCCACACATATTCCAGATGTGTCATCTAAAAACATGCTTGGAAATGTATAATTATTTAGGTCTGTGTTCCTGTTTATAATTTCTTTTCATGTTAGACAAAAATTTGAATGAGATTGACTAACTGTCCCTAACATGTTATTTTCGGTATTACAGTTCAAGTGTAAAACAATAGGCAGTTTTAAATACCACACAGTCTTCTTCCAAAAAGTCAAAATAGAATGCATCTATGACACATTTTCTTGAATTTTCTATGTGCCAGATTAAAAACAATCTGCTTTGCTGATGCATTTTAAAAGAATAAAAAGGTTGCAATTCACTGAATATAGAAGTGAAATAATTTTTATTTTACATTCAGAATTAAATCAGTCCTTAAAGTCCCAGTTGTGTAACAATGCCTAATCATACTTCCCTAGGATTTTTATTGATATAAGGTGTAAAATATATTAGGTATCCACTGCTTATTTTTAAACCAGACCACCTGTGTGGAAAAAACTGTTGTATCATCTCCTTTATTTATGTTTTCACAGTCCATATGCAGAGAAAGCCACTAAAAATAGTTTGCATCTGGCGAGTTGATTACTGTGACAATAAAAGGATTAAATAGCAAGATATCTCTCTGCTTTCAGTAATGTCTAGCAATACAGAGGATCTATTTTGTTCATTATGTGCACATCATTCAATGTTTCCAAGCCTTATGAATGCCACACCTTTCTTTATCTGCCCTTGAAAAATGACTGTATTGTTACTGAATTTGTCACAGATAATGTTTTATGGGAAGAAAAAAGCATACCGAGAGTACACGAAAATTACACAACTTGCTTAAAATAGTCAATCTTTCAGACATGATTTTTAAAAAAAATTCTTTTTAAAGCCATTTGCTACATAACTTTTTCTATTATATTGTTAAGAATTTTTTTTCATAAACCAAAAATTTTAACAGTGATGTAATTCTTGATTATGTTGAAAATAATTGTGAGGTTTTTTTTGTTTTATTTTGTTTGCAACAACTTTCTGCTTGACTGTAGTATGTATAAAACAATGTTTGTAGAAGCCTACATAGTCTTGGTTGGTCTCAATTCTTTATATTTTAATATGAAATTCAAGGTTTAGAATGAACAAAGGAATAGGTTCCGATGGAAAAGACTGGGATTAATCAAGCAAGAAGCATGATATTATTTGCAATATTTTCATCTACCTTTAATCTGAACCAAAGATATATTATACTGTAAATCAGATTTAGATTGAGTAGTTTAAAGAGAGACTCGGGGAACTGAAAGACTACATCATGGGATGATTGGATCAAGTGACTACAGCATGGGATGATTGCATCAAGCGAGTCCAGAGGAGGGCCACGAAGATGATGAGAGGGCTGGAGCGCCTCTCCTATGAAGACAGGCTGAGAGAGTTGGGGCTGTTCAGCCTGGAGAAGAGAAGGCTCTGGGGAGACCTTCTAGCAGCCTTCCAGTATCTGAAGGGGGCCTACAGGAAAGCGGGAGAGGGGCTTTTTACAAGGACAAGTAGTGACAGAACGAGGCGGAATGGTTTTAAACTGGAAGAGGGTAGATTTAGATTAGATCTTAGGAAGAAATTCTTTACTGTGAGGGTGGTGAGACACTGGAACAGGTTGCACAGAGAAGTTGTGGCTGCCCCCTCCCTGGCAGTGTTTAAGACAAGGTTGGATGAGGCTTTGAGAAACCTGGTCGAGAGGAAGGTGTCCCTACCTGTGGCAGGGGGGTTGGAACTAGATGATCTTTAGGGTCCCTTCCAACCCAAACCATTCTATGATTCTATGATTCTAAGTGGCAGGTGCACGTTTCAACGATAATTTCAGGACATATTTGGCTAGTCAGTCAGTCTATTGAAATCATCTTTTGTTATGCATAAATCTGAGGATTTTCAGTGGTTTTGCCCAAATGGGCTAGCATCTTCTGATAGGACTGTATTCTCCTGCCCATTTGGGGGAATCAGCAAGTCAATGTAAGACTCTGGAATGCAGAGAGTCATGTCCGGGTCCCTGTCAGAAGAGCTGGCTGCATTCACTTGCTACATTCCTACACTGAGGTCATCTCCAGTTATGGTCCTCTCTAGTAGCTAACGATGTTATCCTTTTTCCCACATACCCAGACTATACAGCAGGGAACAGAGCCACACAGAAAGTGCTCCACTCGGTCCCCAGAGAGGAAGAGTTATGCATCCCTGAAATTCCTAGTATGTTTTATATATGCAATTGATAATTTAGAACTAAAAATAAAAACCTGGCCATCCACTTAAAAGAAAGGCCTTGACTAGTCCCTTTTCCTCTTTCAAAGCTGTGTAGTCCCAATACAGCCACCTTACTGTGAGGCTGACACCTAGAAGAGTGAGAGAGGACACGGGGGCTTCACTTCCTCAGGAGAACATGGACAGGAGATATTTGGGGGCAAGGAAGCAGGGAGAGAGACCCGTCGACAAGTTCTTAAGAAGACTTCATAGCGAATAACTTTCAGTAGGATGACTGGAAATAGTTCTTAGTCTGCCTCGTCCTACCCCAGACTTTTCTGGAAAGAGGTACTGACTCACTGCATATTGGCAGCAGACAAGTATCTCAAAGGCCTCAATTTCTTTGGGAGAGCTGTGTTCCTCAGACTCCTCTGTTGAGTGTTGGCTAGGAACATAGATGCAGTCCAGGAACAGCTGGATACAGGATCTCTCCTTCACATATATTTGAAGAATTAAAACCGGCATGTAAGTCCTTCGTAATGACTGACTACTGTAGGGCTGTCCCCAGATGCTTTCTCACTTTCCTTCCAGTATGTTTATCTGGAGGACAAAGTTCACAGCAATATATATATATGAGTGGACCACAGTCATTCACAGGTAGACAGTATTATAGAAAAACGGGTTGGAGATAATCCCGAGAGTGCCCTACCAGCCACTCGCATGTATCCCCAATGCCAGCAGGAACTCCCTGCGGCCAGCTCTAACAACCTGCCTGTCTCTTCTAAAGCCCATAGCTGGTACTGCAGCAAGAGAGGGCTGAGATGGGTGCATGCAACAGGAGGAATGAAGGGAGACTTCTGCTGTGTGAGGGACACTGTACCTATCACTTGTCCAAACTGTGTGCCTTTGCCATACTCAGAGGAACAGGTGGAACAAGAACCTTTCCCAGCATTAGGCACCACTCTGGAAAGTGGATGAGGTCTTGGAGTGTTCCTTGGGAGCTGGAGGTGCTGAGAAACTTACACAAATCAAGAACTATTTTCAGACAGTTGCTACAGAGGTACAACCGTGTTCCCTGTTCTAAGCTTTAATGTCCCTGACCAGCCCCACCTGTGGTTTCCACCCATGCCTTCTTGGCCATGGTCCCGAGAGCCCCATTTCAACTCAGTTCTGAACACCTAGGCCTTTTCTGAGCTATTCTGTGGATATAATTATCTCCAGTCCTGTCTCCTGGATGGCCCCAGACCAATGTTGAAGGAAGTCACTTCTCCAATCCTGTCTTTGGCCCCATTTCCTGCTGTTGTTCCTGACTGGTCCTCCTGGATGGAACTGGGTCTGATGCAATGCCTCACCTTGCCTGGGGATCACTTGACAGTCAACAGAAACTGTTACTGTCACCATCTCAGGCCTGCTCAGGTGCTGCAAGACTGCAGCCCACCAGCAAAAGCATGGCCTGTGCTAGGGTCATCCTCAGTGCCCAGATAGACATAGCAGCAACCCCTGGGAGAATTCATCTCACCTCTCACCTTTCTGTTACCCTGATTCCAAACTCAGAGCTGTATTTCTTGACAGCTTTCTTGGTGAAGTGAGTAGACGCTATCTTGATCTGGTGTCCGGGAGGGTGTTGGAGTTTGATACTCTTCTCCTGCTACACACATTGAGCATCTCTACTGCTCCCTAATTCCCTGCTGACTGTGGAAACTACTTGAGCATGACCAGAGTGTACTGAACCTGTCCTGGGACTGTGTGGAGGAGGAGCATGACATAATATGACTCATCCATGAGCCTGAAGGAAAGGGGGGGCACACAGGAGTAGGGCACCCTGCAAGGGAGAAAAGACATTCCATGACAACCACTTAAGCTTACATGACATTCCCAGACTCATAGTTTTATTGACTTATTAAAAAACCTAGAGACTGCTTTTTCAGCAGTTTAGTTCGTCTGCTTATTCTGCTGAACTATTTTTTGAGAATTTCCTTTGTCATTTAACTTACATTAGCTTCTGAATGCATTCATTCATTCTGCTCCAATTCTGCCTTTTTAGTTGTGTAAAAATTTCCACCTTTTCATGCCCAATCTCTAGTTTGTGTAACTTCAGTCTTGGTCTTCTGGTTGTAGATTTTTATGGTACTAGTTCAGTAGCATACTTTTCTTAATGTCTCCATTGCTGCCTTATCTTAAGGTGTGACCTCATCTGCCATTTTTACCTTAAGTATTTAAAAAATATCTATCAATGGTAAAATAAAAATAAACCCAACTTGGATATAGTTCCCAAAATCAAACACTTTAAAGTATACAAGAGTTATTTTAACATTGTGTAAGAGAAGACTTAAATAAATAATTCACTTGTAGGCTTTTTTTCACTGCATAGTGAACTTTTTTTTTTTACTTTAGGACCCAGACACTCTAATCCTTCACCCTATACACATGCTAATTTCCTTCAGAGCTCCCATTTGGAGTCCCTCAAAAGGGAAAAGCCTAATTGTCCTGAGAAGACAGCTTGCTTCAGGACTGACTGCATTGCTGGAAATAGATATAATTTTCACCAAGTTTTGCTTTCCCCATACTGAAAAATCACTCAAACCTATGCCAGTCACTTCATGGCTTCTAATCTCTCCATAAAATCACAAATCCCTGGTGTCAGGCTGAAAAATAAACCTCTGGTGGTCTGTGAAACAGTCCTCTCATTATTCAGCTGCCATTTTTCTGGAAGAGGAATATTTGAAAACAAAAACTGTTACAGGGCACCAAGAGCTATCATATGCTTTAAACTGTCTCATATCCAGGCTCTACTCCACTAAAAGGATTCCCCTCTCTACTAATTCCCAAGAAATGATAGCCGTGCTAAGGTAGGCTCCTCAACTTAAAAAAATTCTAGAAACACATGAAGGACAGGGATGTGAATTATTGTTCTCTTGTTATATGGCACACATTAATAAGCTTTTGGGTACAGATTCCTTGCAAAGCTTTCTCTGCTGCACTGCCTGTGGGATCTGAGTCCAACCTTCCTTCTCTTCATCTAAAAGAGGAAAAAGGTGAGTAGTACTGTCTGCCAAGGTCACCCTGTTATCATCTCGCTTTCTCCTGTCAAATGTTGATGCTTCAACAGAGAACAAGGAGTGTGGTGGAGGAGGTGGACTTTGTCTGTTGATACTTACTTAGGCTCAGGAAGAGCATTTATGCTTAAAGGACAGTGAATGGTCAGGATAAGGACTCAGTAGCTTAAAATGAAAAGAAAGATCACAGAATGACTCCACAGCGTATCCCCTCAGTTCCCATTACTCACTCATGCATGAAAAACTGGTGTCTTTAACACTTTCACATGCCTCTTTACTGACAATGTTACAGTTCAACTTACCATGCCCCACTGAAAGTAGCTCTAAAGCCAAAATTAGTGCCTCCCAACCAAAATAAAAGTGCAAACTTGTGGTGTCTTTAACTTATGGGTCCACACAGAGTTAAATAGAGGTCACCTTTCTCACTTCTCTTTGCTTTTCAACCCTCATTCATTGTTTACTCAATTCTTTCTCTCTTGGATCAACATCTTCAGGGTAAAAACCTAAACTGTGAAAGTTCAGCTGTTTCTCACCCATTTGTACTCTTGTTTTCTTTGAAGAGCTGTGTTGTGACTAAAAACCTGTTTTGAAAGTATATAGAAATTATTAAATTAACAAGAAATAGCACTTCAGTTTCTTTCTTTATGCTTGTTAGTTATGTAAGTTAAGTTAGATGGGCTTTCTCCTTCAGTTAGACGTAAGGACCAGACACGGCTTATGTATTTTTAAGCAGAAACTCTTGAAAGCATATAGGTTTTCTTTTTATTTTGTCTTCCCTCATATTCCCACTACCAATTGGGAAAACAAAGAAATAATCTTTTTTCCTCAATCTTTTTTTCCCTTTTTCCACATGTTATCTTGAGACCTGTTATTACACTACTTGCTTTTTTTTTTGTTACAAACCTGGAGACTGATATCTTGCTTTTGCTAGAAACTACTTTCCCCCAGGCAGTTAACCAGAGCCAATGAAGTCAATGATCAGCCTTGTTAGGCTGTGGGAGCACGAAGGGGAGTGAAGTTTTATTTCTGTTCAGGGACAGATGACTGGGAGCCAAACTGAAGCAGCACTCTTCGTGTGTTACTGAATGGAAACCATATATTTGTGTGAAGCCTACATATTGAAAAGAATTCTGCAAGGCCAGCTTTCCTAGGGAGAGGTAAAACTGCTGCAGGTACTAGGTTTAGTCTTCGAATTGCTTGACGGTTGTCTCTGAACTTAAGGAATGCACTTTTTTGATGTTTAACTGTCCATTTTTAGTGACTTCAGATTAAAGATCTTGTACTTGTGGGATGCACTGAGACACAAGACTTTCTATGGCATTTCATAACACTAAATTCACTAAGGGATGCATATCAATATTCAGCAGCGAGCATCACGTTATTTATCACAGACATTCACCTAGCCTGAAAGAAATTGAAATGCTCTGCCAGAAAGGACTGTCTCTGAAATAAAAATCAGAGAGCAAAAATTTCTATGAAAAATTGTAATTTTTAAACCTCACAATCTCATTAAAAAATACATTTCTAAGAAGACATCAGGAACTAGACTCTTTTCAATCATATGCTTTTGATACATTTTCAACATAATAGCTGAGATAAAACTTGGGGAACCAAAAGTTATCCCAGAAAGGAAGACAAATCAGCAACTGAAGAAAATCTCTGTGTTGCATTCTTACAGAGAAAATCTGTGCTTTTGTTTACAGGATAGGAATGGAGACACGGATGTCTACCTTCTTTACTGCTCCACACTTCCTTTTTTGTCAGTAATCCAGTCTTTGATGTGGCTTCAGGTTGGCTATCAACAGTGGATTATATGTTTTTCTCAGTTTGTTTCTGGGTGCTTTACGATGTTATCATTAGCTGACAGTTTAAGTCCTTTCCCAGATTATAACAGCATGATCCTTCTTCCTCTTACCAGCACTTATCTGATCCCACCGTGAGGTGGTTCTAAAAGTAAGCTCAAGCTGCAGTAAAACTAACTCAGCAAGAAAAATCACAGATCTCATGGTTCACCTCTGGGAACAGGTTCACTATGGGGATCCTGCACGTGCCAGTGCATGGCAACAAGTAGGTTTATAGCCCCCGCCTGGCAGACATGATGAGGAAATTACTGCAAGTGGTCCTGCCTTATATCAGCTTCAATTGTGGAAATATGTCATTAAAAATGCTTTATGGCAAAAATTAAGGACAGTTTAATTTATCAGTGTTTTGAGGGATCAAGATAATCTACAGGCTATGTTTCTTTTAACAGAAAGTGGAATGACTGGAATTCTAGGTGGACTGACCTGAAAAAAATTGCCAAAGTTACTTTATCATCTTAGCAATGGAAATTGGTTTAATTCATATTTTCTTTCCGGAAAAGACTGATTTCATACCTTCATTTTAAAAACAGCATCCAGACAAACAGTAAAATAATGAACTGCTACAGTGAAACTGGGCCATAAATCTTGGGAATCTAAATGATTTAAAAAAAAAATGAAAAATATTTCATGTTCTTAATGGGCCTAATTGGTAACATTCCACCTCAACCCAAGTTCACACATTACTTTTAGGAGTTTCAGTTCAAATTCATCTCTCTTCTAGATGGCAGTTTTTTATAAACCAGAATTGTTGATTATAAATCTCCTACAGCAAATTGAAAAAAAGATTAAAAAAGAATCACATGTGTAAATTGTTCCAAAGGACAGTAATTTATATGGGACATCTGACTCATAGGAAGGAAATCAGTACTGATCAGATGAAAATTCAAAGAATGAAGAATTTGCTTACTTTTACCCAGTGTGATTTATGGGACTTTAGCCCTATTGTAATTTTGTATTGATTACAAAGCCTTTGCATAGGTTAATGATAAAGGTTAAAAGTTCCTCAGTAGTGAAAAGGATTGAAAAGATGGATTTCTTCATTTAAAACAGGCATTATTGACAATGCTGATTCCAGCACCCTAGAGCATTGAAGTTATAATGAACATGGATTTAGAAGCTCTTGCATGAGAAAGCAACAGGAACAGATCTAATGAAGGCTACTGTGGTTCTCTCTACCTCAGACAAAATATACAATTATGTTTCAGTCTCTGTATGCAAAATAAAACCAAGTCTTTTAGACATCTAATATTTTGTTAAATGTTAAAACTGACTTACAAGTAAAAAAGTATATATTAGCCATTTTAACTAATGTTATCTCTTTCTGATTCTTAAGAATGCAAAATAAAAGGAAATGTTTTGGTTTGTGACACCATTTGTTTGTGTTACATTAACTCATAAAAGCTTTGTTTTCTAAATGGAAATACTGAGTTCATTAATGTATAATGTGAAACAAACGCCACTGTCAACTCTGAAAGAAAACTTTCAAATACTAGACTAGAGACTTAATGTCTGCTGCTCTTGTAGTTAAAATGACTTGCCAGATTTATGTTAAGATCATTGGTTACACTTTATTTCTCATATATATAAATTTCATAAAATATGTGCAGTTAAACATGATATGTTGGATTCATTTCCTAATATATGGTTAACCATGCAGAATTCTCTTAGATAATGTTATTAGGCAGACTTTTTAATTGCTTTCTAACAATAACAGAAATACTATTCCTTTGTTTGTAGGTGAGATTACTTGCATCTTGATATTCCCTGTGCATTTATAATTGCAATTTGTGTTGATTTGTGTATTATTACAATGATCATTACAATATATACAGTTAAAAAGAAGGATTTTAGATCAAATTATTTCCTCCAAATAAGCACCCATTACCTATTCCAGAAACTTTCTTCAAAACAGTATCTATGTTTAGTGCATAGACAGACAGCAAAAACTGACAGCTGCTCAGTACACTGTGTTTCAAAGAGTTCTTACCTGCATCATGCTACAGCATACTACATTATATGGACAGTGACATAGTTTTCCCTGGGAAAACAGATGAAAGCTCTGTCACTTAAGAATAGAGCGGATAAAGCACAAGAAAATTGCTGTGAGATAAAGAAATCTAATGGTGGTTTGATTATCACCATACTTCACATACAGACACAAAAATCCCAGTCATTAACGATCTCCCTTTGTGGAGGCAAGCTAAATGTAAATTTTCAGTTGGCTTGGCTCCTAAGTGAGCATCATCTCCCTGTTGCACATCACCTTGTGGCATCTAGATCAGGTTCACTCCTTTGGTACTCGAGGTCCTGCCTGGGATCTGATACAGGTTTCCTGAGCTATTTTTCTTAGTGTCACGGTTTAAAGCTGGGCTGGCGATTAAACCTGCGGCAGATGCCCTCTGTTATCCCCCCCCCTCCCCCCAGAGGGAAAGGGAAAGGGAAAAGGGAGAGAGACTTCTGGGTTGGAAAATTAAAACAGTTTTAATAAACTATAATAATGAAAAAAAAAAAAGTATAATAATAATAATAAAAATAATCAAATATATACAAATATATATACAAAACCAAGATTGAGCTCCCCTGAAGTCAGCCACGTCACCACCGGCACTGCAGGGCAGGCTCCGGGAAGGCCCAGCCTGGGCCTAGCGATGGTCGAGAGCTGGATTCAGGAATGCACGGATCGGGATCGGGGGCAGCAGGAAAACAGACGGAGTCCTCCCTGGACACCGGCCATAGCAGAAAGAGCGAGACCCTCGTGATCCCCCCACTTTATACCGAGAATGACGTGTATGGGAAGGAATACCCTCGTTGGTCAATTTTGGGTCACCTGCCCTGTCTGCTCCCCACTGCAGCTGCGACCCCCCTTCGGCTCTTCACTCGTAAGCAATGAGGAATTCAGCAGTGACCTTGGTTTCTCTCAAGAATAAGTACAGCAAGAGCCTTTCTGCACAACATCCCTACCGGTGCCTCAGTGATAACTACAAACTTCGAGCGTTATCAGTCCTGGAAGCAGACACTGTCTGCAAAAACATGCAGTTAGTTTCAGAAAATGCAGTTACTTAAAGGAGACTTAGCTGAAAGTAAAAATCACTGAAAGGAAAATCGGCCTGGTTTAGGCCAAACCAGGACATTCCACCCCTTATTCCATACCATTCACGTCATACTCAGATCACCACTAACTTTTCATTTTAAAATATATACAGATAACATTAGTTTATGATTTATCTCTATACAAAAAAAAAAAAGTTCATCAAGTTCATTTAGTTCAGGATTGTGGGTTTCCATCTGGCTAGGAGTCTCCCAGGGTAGGAGAGATGATATGAGCTTTGTCACAGTTCGTGCCCACGGGTTGCAGGTTAAAGATGTCAGTCTCGAGGAGGTTACTGGACGCCACTTGCAGCTAGCTCCGGTCTCATCACCACTGCTTCAACCTGAAAGACACTTATGAACACTGTTAGTATTATGCAGCAATTAACATCATGCAGTTCAGAATTAAGTATTCTCACCCAAGATCAGATCACCTTCAGGGACACATCGGACTCCACCATCCTGCAGCATCACCCACCAAGTACATCCAGGTCCTTGAGCAAAAGCAATCCCATGAATGGGTTTACCTTTGCCCGTAGCAGGAAGAACCCAGACAGTTTTTCCCAACAGATTCCTTTCATGCACCACAGGGACTTTATCCCCTTCTACTGTATGTAAAAGGTCTGACTGAGCAGGGCCAGCTCGGTTGATAGATCCTCTGGTGTTAACTAGCCAGGTAGCTTGTGCCAAATGCTTATCCCAGTTTTTAAAGGTTCCACCCCCCATTGCTTTTAGGGTAGTTTTTAACAGCCCATTATACCGTTCAACTTTCCCAGATGCTGGTGCATGATAGGGGATGTGATATACCCATTCGATGCCATGCTCTTTGGCCCAGTTATCTATGAGACTGTTTTTGAAATGAGTCCCATTGTCCGACTCAGTTCTCTCTGGTGTGCCGTGTTGCCACAAGATTTGCTTTTCGAGGCCCAGGATAGTGTTCCGGGCAGTGGCATGGGGCACAGAGTATGTTTCCAGCCATCCGGTGGTCGCCTCCACCATGGTAAGTACATAACGTTTACCCTGGCGGGTCTGAGGGAGTGTGATGTAGTCAATTTGCCAGGCCTCCCCATATTTATATTTCAACCACCGCCCCCCATACCACAAAGGTTTTAACCGTTTGGCTTGCTTAATTGCGGCGCATGTTTCACAATCATGGATAACTTGTGCAATAGAGTCCATAGTTAAGTCCACCCCTCGGTCACGAGCCCATCTGTATGTTGCATCTCTCCCTTGATGACCTGAAGTGTCATGAGCCCACCGAGCTAAAAATAGTTCACCTTTATGTTCCCAGTCCAAATCTATTTGGAACACTTTAGCAGCCTGATCTGCTTGTTGGTTGTTTCGATGTTCCTCAGTTGCCCGACTTTTAGGTACGTGAGCATCTACATGACGTACCTTCACGACTAGTTTCTCTAGCCGAGCAGCAATATCTTGCCACAGTTCAGCAGCCCAAACAGGTTTACCTTTACGCTGCCAGTTGCTTCGCTTCCACTGCTTTAACCACCCCCACAAGGCATTTGCCACCATCCATGAGTCAGTATAAAGATACAGCCTTGGCCACTTTTCTCGTTCAGCAATGTCTAAAGCCAGCTGGATGGCTTTTACCTCTGCAAATTGACTTGATTCACCTTGTCCTTCTGTGGCTTCTGTCACTTGTCGTATGGGACTCCATACAGCAGCTTTCCACTTCCGATGCTTTCCTACAAGACGGCAGGATCCATCGGTGAACAGGGCATACTGCTTCTCATCCTCTGGTAGTTCATTATATGGTGGGGCTTCTTCAGCACGTGTCACCTCCTTTTCTGGTGGCATTCCGAAGTCTTTGCCTTCTGGCCAGTCCATGATCACTTCTAAGATTCCTGGGCGATTAGGGTTTCCTATTCGAGCCCTCTGTGTAATTAATGCAATCCATTTACTCCATGTAGCATCAGTTGCATGATGAGTAGTAGGAACCTTACCCTTGAACATCCAGCCTAGTACTGGTAATCGGGGTGCCAGGAGAAGCTGTGCTTCAGTACCGATTACCTCTGAGGCAGCTCTAACTCCTTCATATGCTGCCAGTATCTCTTTTTCAGTTGGGGTGTAATTGGCCTCAGAGCCCTTGTATCCTCGACTCCAAAATCCTAGGGGTCGACCTCGAGTCTCCCCTGGCACTTTCTGCCAGAGGCTCCAGGTAGGACCATTGTCCCCAGCTGAGGTGTAGAGCACATTTTTAACATCTTGTCCCATACGGACTGGTCCAAGGGCTACTGCATGCACAATCTCTTGTTTAATCTGTTCAAAAGCCTGTTGTTGTTCAGGGCCCCACTGAAAATCATTTTTCTTTCTGGTCACCTGATAAAGAGGGCGTACAATCTGGCTGTAATCTGGAATATGCATTCTCCAGAAACCCACAACGCCTAAGAAGGCTTGTGTTTCCTTTTTGTTAGTTGGTGGGGACATAGCTGTTATTTTGTTGATCACCTCTATCGGGATCTGGCGACGCCCATCTTGCCATTTAATCCCTAAAAACTGGATCTCTCGGGCAGGTCCCTTGACCTTGCCTCTTTTTATGGCAAAACCAGCTTGCAGAAGAATTTGAATTATTTTCTCCCCTTTGTCAAAAACTTCTGCTGCTGTATCACCCCATACAATGATGTCATCAATATATTGCAAATGTTCTGGAGCTCCACCCTCTTCTAGTGCAGTCTGGATCAGTCCGTGGCAAATAGTAGGACTGTGTTTCCACCCCTGGGGCAGTCGATTCCAGGTGTACTGGATACCTCTCCAGGTAAAAGCAAACTGTGGCCTGCACTTTGGTGCCAAGGGAATAGAGAAAAATGCATTAGCAATGTCTATAGTGGCGTACCACTTGGCTGCCTTTGACTCCAGTTCGTATTGAAGTTCTAGCATGTCTGGCACAGCAGCACTCAGAGGTGGCGTAACTTCATTTAGGCCACGATAGTCCACAGTTAATCTCCATTCTCCATTAGACTTTTGCACTGGCCATATAGGACTATTAAAGGGTGAGCGAGTCTTGCTAATCACTCCTTGATTTTCTAATTGTCTAATCAGTTTATGAATGGGGATCAGGGAGTCTCGATTGGTGCGATATTGTCGTCGGTGCACCGTGGCAGTAGCAATTGGCACCTGTTGTTCTTCAACTTTCAGCAACCCCACAACAGAAGGATCCTCTGAGAGGCCAGGCAAGGTAGACAGCTGTTTAATGTCCTCAGTCTCTACAGCTGCTACACCAAAGGCCCATCTATATCCTTTTGGGTCCTTAAAATACCCTTTCTTAAGGTAGTCTATGCCAAGGATGCACGGAGCATCTGGACCAGTCACAATGGGGTGCTTTTTCCATTCATTTTTAGTTAGGCTCACTTCGGCCTCCAATACAGATAACTCTTGAGATCCCCCTGTTATTCCCGAGATACTGACAGATTCTGTCCCTTTATGATTCGATGGCATGAGGGTGCACTGTGCACCAGTGTCTACCAGGGCTCGATACTTTTGTGGTTCTAATGTGCCAGGCCATCGAATCCACACAGTCCAATAAATCCGGTTATCCCTCTCCTCCTCCTGGCTAGAGGCAGGGCCCCTCTAATTAAAGATTGGATTCGTGCTGCTCACGGGGATTGGACCTTCATTTCCTCTATTCACTCTTGGAAAAAAAGGATTTGAGGCCCATCTACCCTGACTGGGGTCCTGCTCATTGGTAACTGGAGCAGCCATCCTCCTAGAAAAATTCTCTCTGGTATTTCTGTTAGCTTGCAACTCACGTACTCATGCCTGTAGGGTACTGGTAGGTTGTCCATGCCATCTGTTCATGTCCTCCCCATAATCACGCAGGGTAAACCACAGGATACCTCGTGACGTGTTCCGTTTCCTTTGAGCCGGTCCAGTAGGAGGGCGTTGCCTCCTAAAGGCTGCAACGCGGGCCTGTGTAGGTAGAGAGTCAAGTTTATTCTCGATCCTGGACAGTTTGTCTGACAGTTGTTTCAATGAGTCTTTGTTTTCCTTAGTCAGTTTTTCCACAGCCGAGACACGGGCCTGCAGTGGGGAAGAAATACTATCTTCATACTGTCGCATATAGTTAGCCATTTCGCCCACACTAGGTCGTGCCATAGCATCTTCTCCACAGACTAATATTGACAATGTATGGGCATGTGTTGGTGGAGCACTCTTCACAACCTTCCGGAACATGGATCGGTTGCATTCCACTTCATCAGGATTTACAGGATCTACAATGTCCTGAGGGTGTTTATAAATGATCTCTTGCACAGCTAGTTCTCTAAGGTAGTTAATACCTTTTTCTATAGTGGTCCATTTGCTTAGGTGGCTCATAACATCATCTTTATAGGGATACCTGCTCTTTACAGCTGACAAGAGTCGCCTCCAGAGACTGATACTGTTCGACCTTCTTGGAAGCATCTTATCAATACCACCATCTCTGGACAGGGATCCCAACTGTCTGGCTTCTCTACCATCCAGTTCTATGCTATCTGCCCCATTATCCCAGCATCGGAGCAACCAGGTAATTATTGGCTCACCGTCATAACGACTAAAATCTTTTCTTATATTTCGCAGTTCTTTCAGGGATAAGGAGTGGTAGGTTATCTCTACTTCCGAGTCCGAGTCCTCCTGTGATTGTTCTGCTTTAGAAGGACCTTTCTTGTCCTTCTTGTGTAATGGGCCTTCTTTAAAAAGACGATCAAGGAAACCCCCCTCTGTGTCAGGCCCTGACTCTGCCTGAGAAGGGCCCTCACCTGGGTCCCGTGCTGGCTCTGCCTTAGAAGCCTCTGAGTCATCATCCTTCACTTTACTAGTTGATTTCTTTCGGTGTTTTCTCCTGGTTACAGGGGCAGCATGATACCTCCCGCTGTTGCTGCACCGACATCTAATCACATAGCACACCAGTAACACATACAGGACACCCAAAAATAACAACATGCCCTGTTCGAATTTTGCAGGAATCAGCTTGGCAAAAAAGGAGCAGATACTATCAAAATCAGTTAAAAGACGCCCGGTGTGCGCAGCTACCGATTCACGATTAAAGCTGCCCGTCATTGTATCATAGAGATAAGAGATCGGAATAATGACTGCCCAGTTTATCACGACATAAATCAGTATCACAACCCATACCGAAACGACACATTTTGACCAGCACGCCCTGTTAAACCACACGTAAGCACTAACACACAGCGCATACGGCAAGTAAGGTATCATTACACATAACTGTAAAACAAGCTTTATAAAGAGAAGAGGTAACACAAGGCTCACAAATGACATTACCATCTTAGCTATCTGTTTTAATTTCCAACCCCTCGTAAATCTCAAAGGAAGAAATCTGATACTCTCTTGGCTGAGCTCTCCGGGTCTCCTCCCACGGGAGCTGGGATTCGACTTATCAGAGCAACCTGTCGGAGCTTCTCTCGAGCCCCACGTTGGGCGCCAATAAATCTGTCACGGTTTAAAGCTGGGCTGGCGATTAAACCTGCGGCAGATGCCCTCTGTTATCCCCCCCCCTCCCCCCAGAGGGAAAGGGAAAGGGAAAAGGGAGAGAGACTTCTGGGTTGGAAAATTAAAACAGTTTTAATAAACTATAATAATGAAAAAAAAAAAAAGTATAATAATAATAATAAAAATAATCAAATATATACAAATATATATACAAAACCAAGATTGAGCTCCCCTGAAGTCAGCCACGTCACCACCGGCACTGCAGGGCAGGCTCCGGGAAGGCCCAGCCTGGGCCTAGCGATGGTCGAGAGCTGGATTCAGGAACGCACGGATCGGGATCGGGGGCAGCAGGAAAACAGACGGAGTCCTCCCTGGACACCGGCCATAGCAGAAAGAGCGAGACCCTCGTGATCCCCCCACTTTATACCGAGAATGACGTGTATGGGATGGAATACCCTCGTTGGTCAATTTTGGGTCACCTGCCCTGTCTGCTCCCCACTGCAGCTGCGACCCCCCTTCGGCTCTTCACTCGTAAGCAATGAGGAATTCAGCAGTGACCTTGGTTTCTCTCAAGAATAAGTACAGCAAGAGCCTTTCTGCACAACATCCCTACCGGTGCCTCAGTGATAACTACAAACTTCGAGCGTTATCAGTCCTGGAAGCAGACACTGTCTGCAAAAACATGCAGTTATTTTCAGAAAATGCAGTTACTTAAAGGAGACTTAGCTGAAAGTAAAAATCACTGAAAGGAAAATCGGCCTGGTTTAGGCCAAACCAGGACACTTAGGAACAGACATGAAGACTCACATGATTGCATTTCACTGAAAGAAATGACTGGTCAATTACAGAGGTGAGACACATGAGGACATTAAGAATTTACTGCTAGAATTTATATCACGGTACCGAACCTTCCCAAGCAATTCTCCAAATTTCAATGATTTCACTGTCTATGCCTACACTGTCAAGTAACTTAGCTTGTGAGTTGTCTCCTGGTTTCAGTTCCATTGTCCACATTGCATAAATGTTAGTTCACTCCGTGGCTCAGCGTTAAAGAAAACCATCTCCATCCCTCCAAAACAAACCTCAAGTTCTGTGAATAATTCATTCCAAGGACTGCTTCCAAATGGCAACACAAACCAGACGGCTGAAGGCTTGGATTTCTCTGCCCTACCAAGTCCCTCAACAGCAGGCTTTTTATTTTAAAAACACTTTCCCATGCCTGGATATCATATCCCAGAGCCTGTAATACACTCCTTCAGTTTCATGTTATAAAAACACCACCTGGTGGGTTGCAGCACACCCCTCATGTTTCTTTCAGGCACTTCGAACTAAAAACAAACAAACAAAATTTTAACTGGGTCTTTGAGCCAAGGACACCACAGTGTGTGGCTTAAAAGAGATGGAAGGCATTGTACCATGTAGTGGAGATTTGTTTAGCAGTTTCTTGAGGTATTGCTGCCTCTGAGCATGGTAGGCAGAAGCCACTCAACATCACTTTGCCTAAAGGATCTCCTTCTGGCATGTGTATTTAGCTATGCAAATATAGCTGCAATGAGACTTTCTTTACTTTAGCAGGAAACACTTTCATGAAGTACTGGCTTCTCAGAGATGTTTGCACACATTGGACATGCACTATTTTCATGGCAATACAGCAGCCCTTCATCCTGCCCTTCAACACCAGATGCTGAAACCAAAAAATGCTTAAAGGCAGGGGTTTAGGTATAAAAGTGAAAATATAAGACTACAGGTGAAACAAATATGAACTCAATCAATACCCCACCCTTTTTTGTTTTAGTTTTCCTACCTAGAATTTCTAAAATGTATTCCATTTGCCAGAGATACATGAATTGGCTGGATGGCTGCACACAAAGAGCTGCGGTCAATGCCTCGATACCAAGCGGAGATGAGTGATGATTGGTGTTTCTCAGGGGTTGGTATTGGGACTGGCACTGTTTAACATCTTTGTTGGTGACGTGGACAGTGGGACTCGGTGCGCCCTCAGCAAGTTTGCCAACGACAGCAAGCTCTATGGTGCGGTCGACACACTGAAGGGAAGGGATGCCATCCCGAGGGACCTTGACAGGCTGGAGAGGTGGGCCTGTGTGAACAGCATGAAGTTCAGCAAGACCAAGTGCAAGGTCCTGCATGTGGGTCAGGGCAATCCCAAGCGCAAATACAGTCTAAGTGGAGAAGGGATTGAGAGCAGCCCTGAGAAGAAAGGCTTGGGGGTGATGGTTGATGAGAAGCTCAACATGAGCTGGCAATGTGTGCTTGCAGACCAGAAGGCCAACCGTATTCTGGGCTGCATCAAAAGCAGTGTGGCCAGCAGGTTGAGGGAGGTGATTCTCCCCCTCTACTCTGCTCTCTTGAGACCCCACGTGGAGTACTGCGTCCAGCTCTGGGGGCCCCAACATAAGAAGGACATGGACCTGTTGGAACAAGTCCAGAAGAGGGCCACGAAGATGATGAGAGGGCTGGAGCACCTCTCCTATGAAGACAGGCTGAGAGAGTTGAGGCTCTTCAGCTTGGAGAAAAGAAGGCTGCAGGGAGACCTTCTAGCAGCCTTCCAGTACCTAAAGGGGGCCTACAGGAAAGCTGGTGAGGGACTTTTTATAAGGGCATGTAGTGATAGGACGAGGGTTAATGGTTTTAAACTGGAAGAGGGTAAATTTAGATTAGATATTAGGAAGAAATTATTCACTGTGGGGGTGGCGAGACACAGGAACAGGTTGCCCGGAGAAGTGAATGTCTCCTCCCTGGAAGTCTTCAAAGCCAGGTTTCTATTCTATGATTTGGTATTTAGTTTTGTTTTCCACCAAAGATATAAAGCATAATGAAAGGGAATATATCGATTGTCACTCAGTGGTGAACCTGTTATATGACCAAGTGTAGGATTCATCTGTCCAAATTCAGACTAAATATCTACATCTCAGTACTTCATCTCCTTCTTCTACACTTATTTCTCTACATTCACTATAATGGGAGCTGCAGTAATTAACTTTGATGCAGGGCAGGATTCAGTTATCTAAACAGAAGTGCCAAAAGCCACCGGAGATGCTCTAGGATGTCCAAGACACCTTTAAAGTGTTTTATAAGAATCAGGCTTCTTTTGGATGGACAGCTGCATGCCAAGTATGATACCCTTCTCCTCTGCATCTAAAATGTCTGTAGAGGGCTATGTTTAACCAGCTGAACCCTAGCTGTAGATGTGGACTGTACAGATGTGAAAAACTAAGTGGAATTAATCACGCCTTATGTATCATCTGTTATTATCTTCTTAAGCTCACTACTTCAGCATCAGTATAATGCTACTTGATGCTGCATTCAGGATGGTGCTCACACTTAAGTTTATAATTTCTGACACAATCTGACCCATATAACCACTATAGAAAAGCAGATGAAATTCTGCTCTGCCAAAATATGAGCTCATCTGTGATTTGAAATAAACTGTACTGAATTGATTTTAATGGATGTATTGTAAGGACTCCGACCTTCCTAGTTAAGAATTATTTCATACAACTGAGAAGGTGTAAGCACATTTTCAGTTTGTTGGTTTTTATTTTGGCTTTTCATTGCTTTTTATTTGGTTTCTTCTTGCATAAGGCAAAGTGACTGCAGAAAAAATAGCACGAATTTATGAGAATTATGAGAATCATTCACTCTATTTTATAAGGATAATAAATATGTATCCCTGTGCTCCAAGGCATACACTAATCACTGAATGTCAGAACTTAAGGGTCCCAATGGACTGATTATTTAAATTTTTCATTATAACTTATTATTTCTCTCACCTCAAAAGCATCAGGCAATGGTCACCAGCAGACTCAAATAGTGAAACAGAGACATTACTGTTTTAGCAAAATCTATTCATTTTGGTTTTAAACCTTCTTTTCTCTTTCACCTTACCTTTACTGAAAAGCTATTAGAATCAACACAATCAGATACAATAATTTAATACAATTAAGATTTTAGACCTTACAGAAAGACAAAAAGGAATAGGAATCAAAACTATTTTACAACATACAATTTTAGTACCAGTGAAGTCTGTTTTCTGTGCTAATCCATTAATTTCATTGATAGGGCAACAGTTATATGTATGTTTATCTCACAATAGGTTCCATAATGTAAAAGCCTTCATTCATTCAAAATGAATAATATTGACTCTGCTGTTCTTTTCTCATGAACCTTGTAGCAAATGGATCTCCGCTGAAAGACAAGTTTGAAGTATTAAGAAATTCAGCTGAGTAAACTGATTTATAATTCAGTCATGGCAAACCAATGTGTAATGCTAAATTATTTATTTTTCTTTAAAATTAAAGCCTAAAAATCACCAAAACTTCATTGGAAAAACGTTTGAAAATTTTGACATTTCTTTAGCCTCTGTGGATCATCTGTTAATTTCTGCTTTATTAAATGAAAACTAAACAAAATAAGGCAGAGATACATTTTTCACTAGCTTGATTCCTGACTTAATTCTCAGCAGAGTTATCTCTTATATCACTGTTCACATCTTCAAAAGTGATGTAGTCAAAGAATGGTAAGGCAATATATGTTCCTTCTGTCTGTACTACTTGTTAGTGAAATCCAGTGGGGTTTTTTTTGTTTGTTTGTTTGTTCATGACTTGCCCTGAATTGTGAAATATTAATACTTATAGAATCACAGAATCACAGAATTCTTGACATTGGAAGGCACCTCTGAGAGCATCCATTACAATCTCCCTGCTCTCTTCCATTTCACTTACTGTGCAATGGAGAGGGCAAAAGTTGCACTACATCATAAAAACACACAGATTGCCTGAAGAGGGTGAATACATTCACTACTATATACATACTATAAGAAGGGCATATGTTCACACATCATATACCATATGCTTTCCTTTTAGGGACATCCTTAACTTTTGCAAGTGTAGATGCAGTCATAAGAACATGAAAATGGCCTCAAGAAATCAGTCCTTTGCCAGGTACCCCTCATAATACAGTTCTTCTCAGACATCTTTTTCTCTCCTCATTGAGACTTCATGGCCAATATCACATGAACTTCACATGGAAGAGTCTTCAAATAATAGTAGAGGTAGTCCATTGTTTCTACTTTTCTTTCTAAGCACTGGATACTCATCAGTATTTTGTGATTTTTTAAGATTAATGGCTTAAACACACTAGCTGGGGAATGATCTGACATGTACTGAATATTTTTTTCTCACATATAGCTACTGTTCAGTAAAGGAATCTATATATTACTTAAAGTAGCAAATGCAAGTTTTCACAGCAACCACTACATATAAACTGAAGCATGTCTGAGGTACTTAAACACAGCTCTGTGGTCTAGTTAGTATAATTGTATTTTGAAACATTTTCATGATATTAAGTAGTTAGGAATAAAACCTGGCAAAAAAGCAATAAAAGAAAAGGAGGAGACATCCATTAGAAGCTTTAAAAATTCCAGATGGCAAAAGATTGGTCAATCAAAATAAAAGGTTTGGTAACTAATATGTCATTTTAATTTATGGAATGGCAATGAAAAGTAAATACTTTTTTTCCTCCTTTTTTTTGTTAAAAATTTAATGCATTTTTTTAAAGTTTAACTGCATGAAGTAATTTTTGAGACCTCATTATCGTGAATTGCAGGAATCAAACTAATATTATGTCTTCCTTCATACTACGAAAATGTGTCGATATTAGTCAGTGTTGGTTTTTACTTGACACAGTAAGGAGATTGTCCTAGCTCTTGCTAGCTGCAAATTCCTGAACCCATTGCTCTGATATCACTGTCTCTTCATTCCTCTTAATCATTATGCTACTCTTAGTTTTGCCTTTGCCTACAAATTCTTCAGTTTACTTCACCAGTTGCATCCAAATTCATCTTCTACTTCCCAAAAATATTATTGCTCCCTACTGATATCTATAAATTCATGACCAACTGCCTACATGTCATTATTTTCTGGGTATGTGATTATTGTAAATTACATTTGCAACCTCATATTTAAACATTCATCTACAGTACATCAGGTTTTTGGTCTATTCATCTGACCTTTATGCATTTCTTTAACCTCTCATGAAGATTTTTCATGATCTTTCTTACCAATTTTGGGACATAACTTCAACTAGTTATCAGTTCTTTTATTTACAGCTCATGTGTTATAAGATCTCGAAATTTAACTTACATATAATGATTGAAATAATTATTTGTCCTTCTAAGAATTTTGCATACAACTTCACAGGAGTGTTGTCTTGTAAAATCCACATTCCACATTTTTTCCTATCTGAAACACTGTCCCATTCTCTCTCAAATTCTTCCTCATATTTGAGGCTCGTAGAAAATGCATGTGCCATAAAAGCTGTATTTTGAATCTTCCAGAACATTGTAAGAATGGTGCACAGAGTGAAATTCAGTTCTTCCTCCTCTCTAAATCTTTGACAGGGTTTGTATCCAATGGGATTCCCACAGCAGCTCATTTGGCAACTTCATTTTCCCTTGAAGAGCCATGTTAGTTCTGATATACGTTACTCAGCAAACAGAAGATAATACAGCAAGGTGTTTGAGGTTAGACTACACTTACACAAACACTTTCTGGTTTGGTTTCAAACTAGGCCATTATTACAGGATGTTCCATTTAAAACTTTTAAAATGCTTAAAGTCCTAGCATGGCCCTTGGAAGGCAAGTATCTACTGCTCAAAAGTCGTACCCCATTATTGTAATATTTTGACAATCTCAGTAGAAAAGCTACATGTCAAATTAAAATCTTCCATGACTTTAGGTTTGACTTTTCATATCATGGTTAAAGGCTCTGCTGAATATTGGAAGGAAATTGTATTGTTGCTTTAGCTATTCTGGAGAACATAACAGGTCAGCTCTCAAGGCTGCCAGTACCGTTACCCCTCACAAGCTTTAAATATCTTTAGAAGATATTAAAGAGCATTACAAATACTCTGCAGCTGTTATACAATAATGAGATACTGTAATATTTATCACAGTATTTGGTGAAATTCTTTTATTGATTAATTTTTTCTAAACCAGAGGAGGACAATACTTTAAATTGCAGCCACTGAGTTTTACAGCTGATGCTGTATGGGGGACAGGTATGTGATACTTGGTTGCTTTGTTTTATATAGGTTCATGCAAATGTTATATTTGGATTTTAATTCCCAAAAGGTTTATCTTCTACACTGCTGCAATTCTAGATTTTCTTCAGAAAAAAACCTGAATCTCAGCTGAAACATCTGAATTTTACCATCTTCCAGTCAAAATATTAGCTCTAGTATGATTTTGATATTAAACTAGACATTTATATTCCGGAAACTTAAATGTCTCTTCTGTAACATAACTTCAGTTTCTAGAATGAGAGGAAACTAAAATTAAACAAGTTTGCTTTTGGTTTTAGTCTCTCCTGCTATAAATGTTTTCATAGCTCCCATTGCAAGTTTGCTGTGAACTACAAAAGTTAATTTAGAGAAAAACTCACTTCCGTTACTGATTATGATATATGAAAGGTAACATATATGTTTAAATCTTGATGCATAATGGACAACAGAACCTGCTTATCCAAACAGAATGTATAGCCTAGTGTAGGAATTAAATTTATAGTTATACTTATTAGAACCAGATTAAAAAAAAAAAAGACATAGCATTCTGTGGGCAAAAAAACCCCACAGTTCTGTTAAAATAGGCTGTTTTTTAGGAATGTTCTTCTGTTCAGTGATTTTTTCACAGGAGCATGTCTAATTATTTTTTGAACTTCTCATTTCAATGAAGTCAAAGGTGTGGCTTAGACCTATGCGGCTGACTGAATAGGTAAAACTCTATATTGTTTACACTGAAACAATATGTTTACACTTCAGTCCTAACAGTATATGCATTTAAAATCAGAGATTAAATACTTTATGGCATTTTGATTGATCAAAGGAAAATGTATTGGTAGGTTTGAACATTTTTTTAGAACCCACTTTTCATGGGAACTTCCAAAGTCTGCAGTTTTCATTTGAGGCTGGAAAGAAAATAAAAAAAAAAAAATTGAGATAATATTTCCCATATAATAAAATCTGTTCTTTTCCTATATTCTATAATATTTCCAATGAAAATTTCACTAGAAATTAAACCTGACTCTTCAGTCAGTAATTAATATCTAGTCAATAGGCCTTTGGATTCAGGTCACATCCTCTAACTGAAGCCAGTTTTTTCTTTAACTGCAAGATCTAGCAACATTTTTCTTTTTATGATAATTATCTTTTAATAGGCCTGTTTAAGGTAAGGCCATATATTTCACTCTTTCACTACTGTGATAATGTATCTGTAAATATACTGGGAAAAACCTGCTTTGTTATACTTATAGCACTTGGTGAACTGCTTTGTTGTATAGGTAGAGTTGAATTTTTCACCATCTGTTGAAATTAGTCTTTTTAAACACGGGAAATCCTCACTAATGCTCTGTGGAAATGACCCAAACCATTTTTTTTGTTCTTCTACTTCCAAAACTTACTGAAAAAAACACCTTGATAAACCTTCTTTGGTGATCCACCAAACATCCATTCAGTGAAGCACTGAGTGACTGATCTTTTTCTAGACAGGTTACTGAATGTGCATGATAAGGAGGAGTTGTATTCCCTCCTTCTCAGCATCTGTTGTCACTCTTCCTTCTTGTATGTCCACTTGCGTTGTACTCAGAGATAAATTTCACAAATTCCGGGCAGAGCACTGGATCGATAAATCCACAAAAAATAGCAGCATATTCTGCTGTCTAAGTACAGCAGCAAAGAAGAAATATTCATTGTAGCAGGTTTGTCAGACAACGTGATTGACTTCAGGTGACTCTTCCCTTAATGCATTTTTTCAAAGCGACAGGAAGGAGATTTGAGTTCATACAGCAAGTTCACAAAGATCAGCTTTCAAGCTGCTTTTAGAGAAAAGAGTATTTTTAACACAAGCACTGAAAAAAGTTATTCCTTTTAAAAATGAGGATTCTCTGCAGCTTCTGTTAAACCAGCTTAATAAAGAGGATAACACCATGACTAAAATATTTATACATCATCACAGTCCCTTTGAATAAAAAAAAAATCACTAGTTTATTCATATTTCCTAATGATACAGAGAGGAAAGTACCTAAACAATGAATAATAATGCAGAAACTCAAACTGAAAAATCAATATGTCAGCTCAGTAGAGCTGAGCTTCTTCCTAAGGCTGCTGTTCCAACAATAGAGCTTACCTTCTGAATTATATATGTATTGACCTAATTATATAAATATTGACTCTGCTTTACATGAAGCCTTTTTCAGTCTCAATGTAATTACAATGTCAATATTTGTTGCATGTAATGACACAGAATTCAGACTTGTTAATCTTGATTGATAGTGGCATGCCACAAGTTATTATATGGGATAGGACAGTTAGTCTAGAAGTATGCATAGCAAATACAAGCAGCTGACAGCGCTACCAAATCTGAATGTGTCTCCAAGACCTTCTGTTTCCGATTGTTTAGCCAGGCAGAGGAAATATAATGGGTGATTACATCCTTGTTCCATAAAAAGCACCATTTTGAGACGAAGAAATATTTACCCTGGTCCGAAAAAGTACAAATATTCAGCCAGGAACTCAGTAAGAGAGTTCCTGTTTGAAGTTAACTTTACAATTTTGCCTTACAATGTTGTTAAGTCTGTTTAAATTGTGTCAAATGGAGGTTTTATGTAGCAACAAGTATACTTTGCTGCATACCTTCCATCAGGTATACGTTATTTTGCAATAATATTGGGACCCAGACACAAGCAATTTCACACTAAATTATTTCCCTTTTCCTTCAAATCCAGGACAGATGTTAGCAGTGGACTTTTAGGTACTACTGGGACTTGCAAAACTGTTCATTTCAGTCTGCAAATGTTTGTTGATATATATTTCTACAAGAACAACTTTGTTCAGAGCTGGCAGACCTCTGAACTACTTTCAACGATGAATAGCCATATAGTATAGTCTATGTTTCTAGATGCAATTATAAAGGATTTTGAATTTGGCAGTAACATGAGAATCAGAAACCAAACTGTGACAGTCTGTGTGCTGAGGATATTTAAATTTGTTCTAGCTAGAACATGTTGCCAGTAGTGACAAGACATACATCATACTATATTTTCTTATTTGTCTCAGCAGGGATGCCAGACAAGACGAACCTCAGTGACGTAAAGCAAATCCATCAAACCAACTATGGCAGCACTTTAGACACAACTGGAGCAGGATGTACAACGGCTGACTATATGACATTTGTGCTGATTGCTTTGGTAACACTCTTTCTCAGTCTTTGGTAACAGTTTAGCTCTGGCTTGATAAATGTGCCTCATTGTCATCTGTTTATCCCCACTCATAAGCCTGGAATAAGTGATCTGGTGGATATAGCAATATTTATGATAGCTTGTGTAATATCAGCCACTCTGATCTTAGGCCTGAATATTAACAAAGTTGTTAGTGTAATATTTTTCCTGTGTTTTTTTTAAACACCTGTATAGTCATGCAAAATCAAGTTTCCTTCTATAATATTTTATGTTAAAAGTAAGTTGGCTATGATAATTTTTATCTTAAAAGCTATTTGTAAAAAGGAGATCACAGAATCACCGACTCATGGAAGAGGTCCCTGGAGATCATCTAGACCAACCCTATGCTTGGAGCAGAGTCAACCAGAGCAAGCTGCCCAAGGCCAAGTCCAGTTGGTATTTGAATGTCTCCAAGGATGGAGACTTTACAGCCTCTCTGGGCCATCTGTTCCAGTGCTTGAACACTCATAGCAAAAATCCTTTTTTTTACATTTAAACGTTATCTATTGTATTTCAGTTTGTGCCCATCGCCTCTTGTCCTGTCACTGGGCACAGACGAGGAGAGTTTGGCTCAGTCTTCTTTACTGCCCTTATCAGGTATTTATATATTTTCACAGAATCACAGAATCACAGAATGTTAGGGATTGGAAGGGACCTCGAAAGATCATCTAGTCCAATCCCCCTGCCGGAGCAGGATTCCATAGACCATATCACACAGGAACGCGTCCAGGCGGGTTTTGAATGTCTCCAGAGAAGGAGACTCCACAACCTCTCTGGGCAGCCTGTTCCAGTGTTCGGTCACCCTCACCGTAAAGAAGTTTTTCCTCATATTTATGTGGAACCTCCTGTGTTCCAGCTTGCACCCATTGCCCCTTGTCCTGTCAAGGGATGTCACTGAGAAGAGCCTGGCTCCATCCTCATGACACTTGCCCTTTCCATATTTATAAACATTAATGAGGTCACCCCTCAGTCTCCTCTTCTCCAAGCTAAAGAGACCCAGCTCCCTCAGCCTCTCCTCATAAGGGAGATGTTCCACCCCCTTAATCATCTTCGTGGCTCTGCGCTGGACTCTCTCTAGCAGTTCCCTGTCCTTCTTGAACTGAGGGGCCCAGAACTGGACACAATATTCCACATGTGGCCTCACCAGGGCAGAGTAGAGGGGGAGGAGAACCTCTCTCGACCTGCTAACCACACCCCTTCTAATACACCCCAGGATGCCATTGGCCTTCTTGGCCACAAGGGCACACTGCTGGCTCATGGTCATCCTGTTGTCCACTAGGACCCCCAGGTCCCTTTCCCCTACGCTGCTCTCCAACAGGTCTGCCCCCAACTTGTACTGGTACATGGGGTTGTTCTTGCCCAGATGCAGGACTCTACACTTGCCCTTGTTATACTTCATTAAATTTCTCCCCGCCCAACTCTCCAGCCTGTCCAGGTCTCTCTGAATGGCTGCACAGCCTTCTGTTGTGTCAGCCACTCCTCCCAGTTTTGTGTCAGCAGCGAACTTGCTGACAGTGCACTCTATTCCCTCATCCAAGTCATTAATGAATATATTGAATAGAACTGGTCCCAGTACCGACCCTTGAGGGACTCCGCTACACACAGGCCTCCAACTGGACTCTCTCCCATTGACCACCACTCTCTGGCTTCTTTCCTTCAGCCAGTTCACAATCCACCTCACTACCTGATCATCCAGACCACACTTCCTCAGTTTAGCTGCGAGGATGCTGTGGGAGACCGTGTCAAACGCTTTACTGAAATCGACATAGACCACATCCACAGCTTTACCATCATCTATCCACCGGGTTACGTCCTCATAAAAGGCTATCAAGTTGGTTAAGCATGACTTCCCCTTGGTGAAGCCATGCTGAGTGCCCCTAATGATCCCCCTATCCTTGATGTGCCTAGAGACAGCACCAAGGACAAGTTGTTCCATCACCTTTCCGGGGATGGAGGTGAGGCTGACCGGTCTATAGTTCCCCGGGTCCTCCTTCTTGCCCTTTTTGAAGACTGGAGTGACATTCGCTTTCCTCCAGTCCTCAGGCACCTCTCCCGTTGCCCACGACTTAGTAAAGATGATGGAGAGTGGCCTAGCAATGACTTCCGCCAGCTCCCTCAGCACCCGCTAGTGCATCCCATCAGGGCCCATGGATTTATGGACGTCCAGGTTGCTTAATTGGTCCCTGACCCAGCCCTCATCTACCAAGACAGATTCCTCCTCTATCCTGACTTCTTCTGAGGCCTCAGGGGTCCGGGGCTCCTCAGGACAGCCTCCAGCAGTATAGACAGAGGCAAAGAAGGCATTCAGTAACTCCGCCTTCTTTTTATCCTCTGTCTCCAGGGCCCCCACCTCATTCATCAGTGGGCCTACATTGCCTCTAGTGTTGGTTTTACCTGCAATGTATTTGAAGAAGCCCTTTCTGTTGTCCTTGACCTCTCTTGCAAGGTTTAATTCCAAGGAGGCCTTAGCTTTCCTAGTTGCCTTCCTACATCCTCTGACAACAGAGGATATTATTTTGATAAGATCCTCCCTACATCTTCTTTTCTCCAGGCGAAATGATCTCAGCTGTCTCAGCCTCTCCTTGTATAAGACTTGTTCCCGTCCGTTAAAAATCTTCATGGCCCTTTGCAGGACTCTACCCAATATGTCCATGTCTCTCTTGTCCTTGGGAGCCCAGACCCAGACACGGTACTCTAGATGTGGTCTCACCAGTGCTGAGCAGACGGGGAGGATCACCTCCTTTGACCTGCTGGCAATGCTTTTCCTGATTCAGCCAAGGATGAGGATGGTTGTCTTTGCTGCTGGGGAATATTGTTGGCTCATGTTCAACTTAGTGTCCATCAGGACCCCCAGGTCCTTTCTAGATGGCATGCACTGGTGCCTGGGGTTATTCCTCCCCAGGTGCAGGACTTGGCATTTCCCTTTCTTGAAATTTATGAGGTTTCTATCAAGCCATTTCTTCAGTCGGTCACGGTGCCTCTGAATGGCAGAACAACTCTCTGGTGTATCAGCTACCCCTCCTATTTTTGTATCCTCTGTGAGAACTTGCTGAGAGTGCACTCTGTGGCATTGTCCAGGACATTAATGAAGAAATCAAACAGTATCAATCCCTTGGGTAAACCAGGAGTAACTGATCTCTGTGTGGACTTTGTGCTGCTGTTCACAACCCTACATACAACTGATAGCAACTGATGAAACTGGTGCTCAGCACTTTATGAGTTTTGCATTTAAAGTCCTACCTTCTGGGACATCATCCCTGTAAAACAGAAAACGTTGAATTTTCCCTTCTTTCTCCAAAAAGGAAAAAAATCCACAGTGTAAACTCTGCTAATTTTAGTAGGAATTACTTTTCATAGTTCAGAAAAACTACATATTAAATACTACATATATGCAGATATACATATAACTGCATTTTACCTCGAGATAATAGCAAGGTTAGGAGTCAATGTTGGATTAAGACATCTTAATCTATATGTCTGCTTACAGATATTTACATATGTGCTCTATATCTTTAAGCTGTCTCTGCAGTCAATGCAAGTACAGAGTAACATTTAAATGCTAAAACACCAGCAATGAGTGCCAGTTAAGATGCCGTAAAAAAAAACACCTGGTGTCCAGCTACTGCTCCTAAAGGCCTCAGGTCCTTCTGTGGGCAGGTGACAGGAGCCCTTTTTCAACACAGTCAATGAATTCCAGTGCACTATTCAGCTTACATCATAGAACCGTAGATCATGAAGATTCTATCATAGAATATATGAAGACAGACACCTAAGAAAGCAACTCAGTTGCGCAAAAGTAAGTGTTTGGTGACATCTAAGATTTCTTGGAGTAGCCAAGCATTTATGGCATATATGATGCAGGACTTTGGGAAATTCCAGAGGCTTCCTGAAATGGGAGCCATCTGGAGTGGCAGCTGGTAGCTAAGTGGGTTATCCTTGTGTATCTTAAATAGATCTAGACATGCATATGTGAGCCCATGAATCATACACCAAGTCTCCATCAGTAATATTGGGAGCTTAGATACCTAGCTGAAGTGATGACACCTGAATGTAAATCTGAATCACAACATGAATCTCAGCTCAAGTTCTTATGCTTTATAAATAAGGCAAACTAAAGTGTCCATTATTGTTGTAAGATTTGATTATCCTGCCATGACTAATTCCCATGTCATTTTAACCAGAAAATATTTGAGAATATTTTGTAGTTATTTCTCCTTTACAGTCCTTTACAAGAAAAAAAAATAAATGGTACAGTATTGTATGCACTCATTCTGTACCTAGAACTCTTCCTAGACTGTAAAAAAGTTAATTTTATATGAGACTAATACAAAGAAACATATGTAAATATTTTTATTCCTAAATGCATGTGTTTTAGTCATTAGTACACACACTGTAACATACAGGTAAAGAGGTATAAAATTTAGAAAAGCAAGTGAACATTCCTAATAGCAATTCCATGCCCAGATAAACATCTTTAATAGGCATGTGCGCCAGTGTGTATATTTTACTTGACTTCGTTTTTCTTTTGCAGGTTTTGTAAACCAGTCTTTCAAATTCACTTGTCTTGTTGTCTCAGCATACACTGAAATTATGATTTGGGAATTCAGGGAAAGAAAATCTGATTTCATTCTTTTCCTTTTTCATGACAGTTCAAAACAGTAATCAATCTAGTCTGGCAACATTTTTTTTGAACAAGGACGGGTATCAATCACTTAAAGGAAAACAGAATAAAGCTTTAAATAGGAGATTCAGAAATGAAGAACAAATTCTACCAATACTCATTACTTAGAATTTTATTTATATCCTGAAGAACTTTGTTTCCACTCCTCACTTTCTTGTGTTGTTCAAGACCTCACTGATGGCACCAGGTAGTCAAGGAGATAATAGTTTATTCTATAACACCTTGGAAACAAAGGCCCCATTTTCAAATAATGATAGTAATTAGGTTCTAATTAGGTCCTCTTCAGGTATATGTTAATTACTAATCTGTGTTACTCCTCATTTTTTTCTTGGCCTGTTCCCCTTATCTTCTGCACTGCACCTACACAAAATCATTTCTAAAATTCCTTCTAGAGTGAAAAATTAGGTCTTTCCTTCCCAGACACACATGACCAAACTAGTGGCAATATGAATACAACAGTGGCAGGTCTGGAGATCCCTCACTGGCCGCTTGGCCATGAGACCTCATTCACTCTCCTGTCCCACCTATCTCTAGGCATCACCACACACTCCACATCATTGCATAGACTTATACATCTGCCTGGCTGAGTCACAATTACTTCATCTTTTCTACCATGCTATAAAGAAATATTCTTGTTTCTTAAAGAACTATAAAACATCATTAAAATGGTTCAGAGCAAGGAGAAAAAAGCCAAAGCTCTTTGGCAACCAGTCTCAAGGTTATCCTGCAAGAGAGGTACCCTTGCAAGAAACTGTGGGAACATGGCAGGATGTTGAAATGCAGCTCCAAGTTTAGCAACTGTAAAAAAAAAAAAAAAAAGAAATGTTGCCTGTGTTAAAGCCAACAACAAAATGAGGAATAGCACTGAGCAGAAAAATGTAGAGTATGTTAGAGAAGCCAGGAGGAGAAAAAGAAAAGAAGGCTAAACCAGAGGTCATGACAATACAGTGTAAAAACCTCTGTATTCACATAAAATGCTGGACCATATGCAGTACGTATGTGAGCCAATCTGGGTCAATTGCCTTGGTGTGCAGAAGCTTTTTGCAACAGCAGGTTAAATAGGCAACACAGGGCGGCCACCGAGCTCTCCAGATGACCTGAGAAATGGCACCTAGGTCTAGATTGCTCTGAGTACTTTCATTTGGTTTTATTCAGACATTTTTAATAGTCTAAAACTTTTCCGTATTTCAAAAAACCTTTGTTGAATGATATTTTTGTTTTGTTTTCCTTTATTTTAAATAAATAAGCTTTTTATGTATTACAGCCAATATGGTTTAAAGTAGGAATGCTTTACTCAACGTGTACCATTTTTCAAACAGACAGACATTGAAATGCTGTTTATACTAAAATTGTAACAGGTATCACTATTAAAGTTGTGTAACTGGTCTCAGTACAATTTAAAAAAGCAGTAAGCATAAGGTGAGAGAGATTTGTAGGGACTAGTTTATTAGAGGAAAGTATAGTTACTCGTAAATATTTTAGAAAAATAATAATTCTAAAAATACAACATTTCAAAAATCTATGATATTTTTATTTGGTAAGCTCAAGCTATTCTTCTTGAATGTCCATTTTAATTTTCTTTAGATGTACCTATATGTTCAAATGTACCTTGTACCTCCTAGGAAAAATGCATTGAAGTACTTTTTCTCATAACTGATGTCCTAGCACTTTAAATAAATATTTTAACATGACAACTTTCCTGAGTGTAGGTGGTGAAAGAGAACAAAACACATTTCTTTCCTTTGGAAGCAAATATTACTGTTCCTTTCATGACTAATAAGAGATGAAGCATAACTATAGCCATGTAACAAGTTATCTTTGTCGTTCTCTCTTACTATAGATAGGTAGACGGACATATACAGCATTTATTTCTCTATATCTGTATTTTTATATGTTTACTAAAATAATATTCTTGTTCAGATTATAACAAGGTTTAGATTAACCTACAGAGGATGTCAGATTAACCTTAATATTTCCATAGCATCTTCTCAGGAGAATGAATTAAAAGAAGCGGTTGAAGCTATATCTGCATAGGTGTTTATTAAGTTCAGTTCTACTCTGAAATAATTGTGTAAACATGTATCTTACTCAGCAAATGATGCCTTTTTCTGTGTTCTCTGAGTCACAACTGGTTATAACAGGAATAAAAAAAAAGTTTTTTCTAACTATGTTAGAATAAAAAGTTAATGTAGCTCCAGTGAAACACAGATTCTACTCTTGCAAATCTCAGCAAGTTATTAATAAAGTTCTAACTCCTAATTCTTTCTTCCTGGTGATGCATGAACAAAAAAATGTCTTGACAGATTTTGCCAGACAAAATTTGCATGTCTGGAAGCTGGAAACTTTATCTTTTATTTTATTTTGGAATTATAAATGTGAAATGCTAGAAAATATACCTGATAACCCATGAAGCTCTTTTACCAGCTCACATTTAACAGGAATAACATGCTGAACTTCTGTGGTTGGGAAGACTTGGTCTATGAATCTCAGCACCCCTTACAGTGCAGAGGGCTGTGCTAAGATCACCTGCTGTGCATGCCTAATTTAGGTGTCACAACTATGTCTCTCGAGGTTTGTCAGGCAGTATAAATCAATTGTTAGTCTCTTGAATTTAAGTCACATGGAGAGTTTTCTCAGTGGCAGTTTCTGATTTTCCTGCTTCTCTCAATGTCAATGTCTCTCTCATTTTTGCTGGTACAAGAGTTTACAGGATCATGCAGTGAAACTGGTCAGGATATTTCTGACCCAAAGGATCTCCTTGATCCAGTTCACCTTGTATCTCCACAGACAACGGCACTGGTGCAAAGGACAGGGTGGCCATAGTGCTCGTAGTCACACATTTATAGCAAATGGACATAATGTTAGGTACAACAAAACATTTTAATAGCATAAACACATAAGGCAAAAAATTATTTTCACAGATGCACCTTGTGCAAGGATTCATACTCCAGTATGTAAGGCAGGATATGACCATTAAAAAGATCATAGCAAAGTCTGATTTTATTCATACACATGCCACACATGAGAGACTATAACAGATCTCTTTTGCCAATGGGAAAAAACATACTGCCCAATATATACGTCAGTATACCTTACCCTGAGCCATTTCCCTTTCTTTGTCCCCTGTAGCTGTGTCTGTAGGGGAGATTGGTATTGTATAGTAGGAGAATGTGCTTTCCTATTTACTTGTAGTTTATTTATATATATAGCTAACACCTTTGTGCTGGCTGTTAAAAATATTTTTCATGTCTGTTCATATTCCTGCTTTTTGGCAGACAGAAGTGTTTGTGAAATCATTGTCTTCCACCTTTTTATGTTTAAAAAGATCAGAAGTTTATCCAAGTAAAACAAAATATGGGATATCAGGCCTTCAAAAAGTTAAAAAGCAACACGATACTGATGAATAAACGTTGCTTGTCATGTATATCTTTTGTAAGGTATAAAAAAATACTGTATTTGTAATTTCAGAGCATTGGTAGGACTGGTAACTAGTGCATGGGCCAGGTTCTTCTTTTAAACATTTGTGATACTACTGAGTTCCATGGATATGACTGCAAGCATAGCTTGGCTTTGTATTATTTACATGCAAAACTGAACTGATACATTAATGTAAGAAGATTGTTTTTAGAAAGGCATCACAACATTATAGGTAATAGCAATTTGTATTTCTCTGCTCTATACTAGTTATATGTATACCATGACAAACAAAAATTTAATTTAGCAAATAAAAATTTATATTGTGAACTCTTACCTATATGACTTTAAGGAAAAAATCATGTATTTTCCTATGAAATATGTAACTTGATGTTAAAATTTTCAGCATTTTAGTGATCGAAACAGCAAGGGTAAGAGGAAACTACATGTGTTCAAATATGTAAGTAGACTTGCACACTAATAGCTAGTTAAACGACTATTTTGAAATACTGTCTTAATTTCTTTGATTTCAATCTCTTGCCCTGAAAATCCTGTTTCTCTATAACACTTGAGAAAACCACTAAGACCGAGGACAGCTGTTAACAATGGAATTTCTATGAGAAATGTTGAGGTATACTCTTGATAAGCAAAAAGGTTTCTAAACTGTATCATATTAGTTATGGTGTTCTATGAATAAAAAACACAAAAGATCAGCTTTATGGAAGACTGTAAGTATCCATGCAATTTCAAATCCTAGGAAACACTGCAAACACACTGATTGAAATAAACAACATAAAGCAAAATTTCTTTAGACTGATCTGTTTCGTTAGGCTACTTTTCTTCTCTGCCTAAACTTATGCATCTAGAACTTAAACTCTCACTGACTTACCCTTTTCTGCACCCTGGACTAGTCCAGTTGCTGGAACATAGGTGGCTAGTTTTACACGTGAAGTTTTGTTTACGGACAAAGAGGAAATGTACCATACGTATAAAGACAAGAATGTACTGTTAGTATAACTAAAATCTAAACAATCTAATTCCAGAATCATTGTTAGTCTAGAACTAATCATTACAGAAAAGGAAAGAAAGCATAGTTACCTGGTTAGACTATTTCTACGCAGAAAAATTCTCAATAAAAGTAATAATTCAAATTAATTGTAATACATAAACTACTTAGAATCATAGAAGCATAGAAACATGTTGGTTGGAAAAGACCTTTAAGATCATTGAGTCGAACCGTTAACCTAGAACTGCCAAGTCCGCCACTAAACCGTGTCCCTAACCACTACATCTACACGTCTTTTAAATACCTCCAGGATGGTGACTCAACCACTTCCCTGGGCAGCCTGTGCCAATGCCTGATAACCCTTCTGATGAAGAAATTTTTCCTAATATCCAATCTAAACCTCCCCTGGCACAACTTGAGACCATTTCGTCTTGTCCTATCACTCATTACTTGGGAGAAGAGACCGACACCCACCTCGCTACAACCTCCTTTCAGGTCACTCAATAAAATCAAAGCCAAAAAAAAAAGGAAGATTGAAAAAAAAAGTGAGAAAAAAGAGAGAGAACATGACATTAGTCCAATAGGTAGAAATTTGTGATGGAAGTCCTGAGAAATTTAATTCCTGTTCCCTATGTGGTTTATGTATTTTAAATGTAATTGTGCTCAGATAAAATACTACACAGTCCTGAGAGAAGATGGTAAGATTTCAGACTGTTTGGGAGAAAACCTCAATGTCTGTGAGTTCTGATGATAGAACAGCTTTTTTGTTATGTGCCTCTAAAAGATGTTGTTGTCCTTCTAGAAGGTGTTGTGTCTGTTCCTGAGTTGCTGCAGCTTACAGCCTAGCAATTTGCAGAAACACATTAGGGTCTAAATTGCTGTGGCAAGGACAGACACTCATATCACTGCTGAAAAGGCAGCAATCTCCAGGAGAGAAGAGCCAAGACCAGTAACAGTTTCCCTGGTCCTAATGGAAACTCTCCACTAATGGGAATCAAAATTCTGAGTGCTGCAACTATTCAAGCACCGCTTTCAGCGGAAATGAGAAAAGGGAAATTGTGTGCTAACTTACATTAATACGTATAAACATACATCTGTACATAAACAGGCATGTACTAATATATCAACTAAGGATCACCAGCACTATATTTTCTTTTTTAAAAGAAAGAATTTCTTTTTTTTTTTTTTAACAAATGTGGTTTCTTTTCCTTTAAGTCATAAATCTTTCTGTATTAAAAACAAAGGCAACATACAACTGACTGAACACTCAGGAAAGGCAGACAACATAAATATTCACTTTCACATTTTGATCTCTAAAGAAATAAGCATATTTCACAGCTATCTCTATCAGGTGTCCATGTACCAGTCTTCAGTGAGAAATATTGTTTATCTTTGCACTAAAACATCTGGTTTCAAAGACCATAACTTGACTCTGAAAAGGATCCAATGTTATCAGTACCCATTGTTCTTATTTTTCCTAGTTAAATTTAAACCACACTAGGACAAAGTAGTAATTAACATGCATAACAATGTTACCCTAAATGTTTTCTAAATCCCTGCATAACTATAAACTCTGTCTAATTCTCCGGCTATATAGGTAAAAGCACAGATGTATAACCACTGTCTAGTATGGATATAGTTTATCCCCACAACTGCATAATCATTTTGTTGTCTCTCCCACATTATACCCTATAGCTCCATTTGCATGCTAATTTTTTTTAGTATTTTGTATATTTGTCAATTTTAGCATTTTTTTTTCCTATTCTGACTGTTGATTTGCAGGGCAGATCTGTTTCTTTAGAGGTTTATTCATAGCCTATTGAAGGGGAATGCCAATGTTATTCAGGTCTGTAGAGCCTACTTCAAAAATTTATGCTTAAAAATTATTAATATGATGGATAGTGTCTTTGTTTAGCTCACACCCAGTGCTAAACAATAACAGTTTTTCTCTCACCCCATGTCCCTTCCCCAACTAAGGAAGAAATTGGGAAAAAAAGGGATACTCGTGGGTTAAAATTTAACAGATTTAATAAAACCAAGAAACCGATATCAACAATAACATAAAACACACAAAAGTATACTTAGCTACAGAGTTGCAGCAGGTTGTTCCAGGAATACTAACCACTGGGAACAAGAAAAAAAAGAGGCCAGAGGAGAGCAAAAACAGCCTCACCTCTCAGCACCAAGCCCTCCCTTTTATAGTGAACTTGATTGTTAATGACATAGAATACACCTGTGGGCCAGCCTGGGTCAGCTGCCCTGGATTTAACCGCTAAAGGCCCTGATCACCATGGCTGGCCACAAAATGAAACAAAATCCCAATGAAACCAGGACAGAAAGCCAATCAAGACATCAGGTACAGGATGTCATTGCTGGTATGTAAATTCAGCCTTTGCTTCTAGACACATACTTTTCATCTGGCATCTGTTGGCAATTTTAACAGACTTCAGACCAGAAATTAGAAGAATCCACTAAATTCATAAAACTCTGAATTTCTTGATCAGATTTCCTGATGAAGCAAGTGGAAAAAACAACAAAACCCAAATGCCAAACTTCTTGCTCTTCAGATAGGCCTGGCTATGTTTAGAGAAGTAATTATGTGATTTGTACTGCTTGAGATAGTGGGTAACTGTATTTCATGAATCAAGACGTCCCTCCCAGTCCTGTGTTCACAATTGCTTTTCATTCCATGATGCAGCATCCACTTTGCGATTTCTGATTCTCCTGCAATGACTGCCATAAGATATTTTATTACTCATAAGTGCTAAAAAAACCACAATTAAATAGGTATTGAACTCTTAGGGAAGATCAAGTAATGCTGAGGAATTTCAATGAGTTCAGACACTTTTCAGACTCTGAAAGAAAATAACATTTATTCATCCACTGCTAAGTGGTTAGATAGGTTACACTATCTATCCATCACACATATCTTTATAGACAGTAATGTTTGGCATTTCTGTTTATATACAGTATCTTCTTCATCACAGTCATCTTTTCCACTTTCCCTCTACTTTCACTTATTGGGGTGATAAGACATATCTTATCAGAGACCCTACCATCCAGAAGGACAAATTTGCTTCTATGATATCCCAGCCTTTTCCAGGGAATTTAGCCCAATTATCACAGGAGCTAGATAAGCCAAGGAACTGATAAGGTGCTTATGAGATGTTTCAGGTTTAGACTAGTTGTACAATTTTAGGCAAATTAGCAGCAACACCATTTGCTTTATTTGCTAGCTTTTTGCTGGACTATATTGACGAATACTGCAGTTTTAGGCATGTTGTGAGTAGTACATTTGATTGGAAGTTTCTGCAAAGTGGCTGAGGTTTGAACAAGCAGAAGCTGAACTGCACCAACCTCTATCGCTGATTCTTCCAAAATGGAGCTGAAGACGGTGCTTTGACAGGGCAATGTCAGGAAGCCTGCAGTGCTGCTGCGGGTGTTGTTTGTTCAGTGTCTAGATAAAAGATGTTCGATTCTTGCACTGTCACTCTGACATATTTCAGAAACACAAAAACAGCTTGTAGAAAAGACCCATAAAGCTATCAAATGTTACGGCAAAATTAAATTTACATTTCATGAAGGTTAGTAATTATCATTTCTCAAACATTGCTAGCTGGTTTAAATAAAATGTTCTTGAGGATTTGTGCTCTATGGCGCATTGTATTGAAATAGGTTTACATCAAAGCCTGACACTGGCTTTTCACCAAATTATATCTTTGCTACATGACGTATGTGCACGGAGAGCCTCTCAAATTGTGAGGTTAAAAAACAAAACTCTTGGTTGCAGACCTAGCTCTGCCCTTTATTTCTCTACCCTTGAGGCTGTCTCTCATTTATCCAAAAAGCTTCAAAACAGTGAGTCTCTGAATGTAATTGAATTTACCAAATTCAAATATCCAATCTAAATGTTGCCCTACCCTTTATGACACAATAAGTACACCGCGAGATCTTACATTCTCTCTTTCATAGCAAGAATCAAACAACTTGAAATAGAAAATCCATAGCACAGTATAAGCAATGGCCAGTTTCTTGTGCAGAGAACCTCTAGTAGATAAAAATTCCTAAGAGACGCCATCTTATCCCCTCCAAGAGAAGAAACTACCAGAGGTTCACTCCTTGATGCCATACAGGTTCGTGGCCCAAGTTTAGATGATGAAAAGACTTATTTAGGAAATTACTCCAATCAAGCATCCAGGAGGCCACACAGAATGTTATAGCAGATTTTTTTCCACAGATTGAAAATGGTTGTACCAATAAATTGCAATGTCTTGTATAAGGACCTATTAATTTCAGGAAGTATGTAGTTACTAAAATATTACATGTGGGATCTGGAATTTTACTTAACTGATTAAGTCTTTAGATGTAAATGTGTAATACTTGGTGGTTCCTCCCATGGAAAGATTGAAAATATGTTATTTGTGCCTCTGTGGTGGAGATCATATTTAATCCTTAACACTGCATGCATGTAGTCAGTACTCAGGATATGTACCATACCTCCTGATCTGTTTTATGTTTCACGTTTTAATTAAAACTTTGAAAGTATGCTAAGGCTTCTGTCTACCTTTGCATGTTAATTTACATTTATGTTAGGACATTCTGAGTGAGTGCCCAGTTTAGAATATCAGAATATTCCCATATAAAAAAGAATTTTTTAAAAAACTTTTATCCACTACTTGCTTTGAAAATAGCTTTATAAATAACTTACAGTAACAGGATCAATGTAAGAAGCTTCTGGCTTCCAGGCCTATGTGCAGTAGCTTATACTACTATAAATTTTTCTAGATATTATTAAATCCAGACTTCCTCCAATGCACGAGGTGCAGCTCAGCTCACTCTGAACCTTCTGTCTGTTCTATCAGCAGCGTATACAAACTGTCATAGGTAGTTTCCTTTACGCCCAAAGTTTCCACCGGCACACCTGAAAAATTAATCAGTGAAAAGATCCGTAGTCACAAATAAGAAATGTCAGCTTGAATTATAGCTTTTTTCCAACTTCTCTTCTTTTTCTCAAAGAAGGAGTAATACCTTAGCTAACAGTGAAGATAAGACAACTGTTAATTTTGTGTTCCAAGGGAAAAAAAGAATACCTCAGCCTCTAGGATTGAAGAAATGCCTCATTCTGTGATAACAGGCTCAAAAAATATGGGGCAGGGGGAATTAGGTAAGGGGTTTTAATTCTTCTGGCTAATCTTCATAGTAAAAAGAAAATGGAAAAGGTCTTGAATGAAAGTAAGTCTATGTACCTCCAACTCCATGCAGTAGGAGAATTCTATGAACTGGAGCATGTCACATTGACAAGCAAATCCCTAAGACTATACCAGAAGTGGTGAGGATAGATCTAGGCATTCTACTAGAGAGTTTCTCCAGTTGTTAATCTTAATTTAAAAGATGCAGTCATAATACAGAAGGAATTATCGAATAAAAGACACAAACCAGACAGATACTGATATTCTACTGTAACCTTAAAGACTCACCTACTGCACTTCTGCAAGTGCTGACACCTGTAAGTTCCCACATAAATGATACAGTGATTTATTCTGAATAACACTTCTTCCTCAAGACTATACAGGAAAAGTAGCATCATTTGAGACCAAATCACATATTTTGTCATTGATTCTACAAGTAACAGCAGTCTCTGCTTCTCTTGCAGGGAACTTCTGTTGCAGAGATTCAAGCCTTTGTCATCTGTTCTGTCAAAAAACATCAGCAAGAAAACAAACCTGACTAAATTCTATGAGGTTCTCATCAAAAGACTAAGTAGTATATTGAAATCTATTAGTATCTTGGAAGACAAGTGCCATTCACTGGACAAAAACTTCAAGCTATTGAACAAATTTTTGAGAAATAAATTATAAAAGGAAAAGTCATAATTCTTTTCCACTAAATATCAAAAAAAGGTGGTTTGGACTTTTTTTAGGGTACATGCATGCTCAAAGAAAGCATACAGTTCACAGAAAACTACCACAATAAACTTTGTATTTTGAAATCTTTGAAAGAATACTTATTCAAAAACCTTGCTGAGAATGTAAAATAAATTGGGCTTGTAGGCAGAAGAGATAGAAGTCATCTCACATAGGTTCAGTCTTCTAAAAGAGGTATTTGGTCCAAGCCTGTCCAGACACTCCCTTAGTAATCTGTGAGACATTTGCAGTACATCTTATTTTAATACTAGCTTCTATGACAGGAAGAATGAATTGCCCTCTGGAGATGCATGTCTTCCTCAACTCTATGTAAAAAGAGCTTAGATGACTAAATTACATAAAGTACCTAAGCTTTTAGATAGAAAATAACAAGACTCATACCCATCTCAGGTGTCCAGCAGGAGTGAGAAAAGTCACATTGACTTAATCAACTCTTCCCTTCAACTAAAGGAATTCTAAATACAGTTATAATTACAAAAATCTTTATTAGAAGGAAATTAAATTGATGCTACATACAGATTAAAAATTTCAATGTCTTTTCAAGGTCTGGAGACTAAATAAAAAGCATAGGCTTGACTGCATCTGTTAATACAGTTATTTTTCCAATGTGTTGATTCCAACCAACCAACACTGCAGCTATATCAGCCCCGTGGCAGGAATGAACTGGCAATATGACTTCGGATTTGTTGCATTCATAGGGCCATGATTAGACTAAATTTCTTAGAGAGAATAAAGTATCATAACCTGGCCTTCCATCTAACAATTAGTATTGCTACAAACTCAATTTGGCAGCAGCACACGTAAATTCAGCTTTCTGCTACTAGCTGTAAACTTCAAAAACAACAGTCATTTCCAAGAGATATTAATGGGCAAGATATGGACCTAAAAGGAAAGGTTGGTGCAGTTTAGGTCTTTGCTAATGAAATTAATGAACAAAGCCATAACATCTAATGGATTAAATATTACATTAGCAGTCCATTTCCAAAGGACTGATGAGTTCCTTGCTGTTTCAGATGATATTTAAAACTGACAAGTAAGACTGGCTAGCAATATGAAGATTTGAGCACCTACAATTTTGTTTACCAAAATGCAAATATAAAAAGCACCGAATCCACCACAACCAACAACAACACAACACCAATAATAAAAGGCTTTTGTTGGTAAAACTCTGCTTGAAGACAAGACTACAGAGTAATGCTGCCTCAGGATATGACTCAGTATCACAGATGCCTTATACAAAGGCTAATGAGCCTGTTACGGGTACTAAAAACACTATTTGCCAGTGGCAAAACTAACAGTAAGTCTGTATTTCCACTAATTTGCTGGCTATTTTTCTTCATTCACTAGCTCATAAATTCCAACAGTGTTGCTTCTAGGGAAATATCAATTGCTATGAAAAAGGAATGTAAATATGTCATAACTCTGAGTGGTTTGTGACAGTATTATTAATATTTGCAATCCACATAGATCATTGAAGCTATGAAAGTTAAACTTTTCTGAAATATTGAGTCAACGAAATCTGTTTGCTTGGATTTAGAAATGAACAGTAAAGAGGCCCTAATGACAATAAACAATCCAAGATTGTTGTAATATCTTCAAGTGATTTCTAGTTTAGTTGCTTGAGAGGAAGAAGAGCTAATGGCTTGCCACTTGTAAACATAACAATTTTCCTGAAAATACTGCTATACAAATATCCTCTAATAATGCTCAAAGAGTAAATAAAATATTTATTTCTGTGGTATGTATTTTTGTCAACTATTATTATCTTTATTGATGGAGAAGCCCTCTGAAAAATGAATATAAAAATTAATGGCAGGAAGTTTTGACTATATCGAACAATTGTTGTTTTACTATGACAGACTAGAAATGAGCAAAGGGAGCCTTGTAGCTATTTGCATTAACTTGTGTTTTGTGTTCAAAAAGTTTTCTCTTTGTCCTGGTTTGGCCTAAACCAGGCCAATTTTCCTTTCAGTGATTTTTATATTCAGCTAAGTCTCCTCTAAGTAACTGCACTTTCTGAAACTAACTGCATGTTTTGCAGACAGTGTCTGCTTCCAGGACTGATAACGCTCGAAGTTTGTAGTTATCACTGAGGCACCGGTAGGGATGTTGTGCAGAAAGGCTCTTGCTGTACTTGTTCTTAGAGAAACCAAGGTCACTGCTAAATTCCTCACTGCTTACGAGTGAAGAGTCAAAGGAGGGTCACAGCTGCAGGGGGGAGCGGACAGGACAGGTGACCCAAAACTGACCCACGAGGGTATTCCATCCCATACACGTCATTCTCAGTATAAAGCAGGGGGATCACGAGGGTCTCGCTCTCTTTCTGCTATGGCCGGTGTCCAAGGAGGACTCCGTCTGTTTTCCTACTGCCCCCGATCCCGATCCGTGAATTCCTGAATCCAGCTCTCGACCGTCGCTAGGCCCAGGCTGGGCCTTCCCGGAGCCTGCCCTGCAGTGCCGGTGGTGACGTGGCTGACTTCAGGGGAGCTCAGTCTTGGTTTTGTATATATATATTTGTATATATTTGATTATTTCTATTATTGTTATTATACTCTTTTTCATTATTATAGTTTATTAAAACTGTTTTAACTTTCCAACCCGGAAGTCTCTCTCCCTTTTCCCTTTCCCTTTCCCTTTGGGGGGACGGGGGGGATAACAGAGAGCATCTGCCACAGGTTTAATAGCTGGCCCAGCTTTAAACCGTGACACTCTTAAAACAGTCAAGATCAGCTTAGATAACAAACATGATGTGAATTTAATGATACCTAGTCAGGTATAGATTTTTTTATCAAAACATCTTGTTTTAAGTTTAAATTTAGAGAAGCATCTCTGCTAAAATGTACACTTGACAATTGTCCTGGTTTGGCCTAAACCAGGCCGATTTTCCTTTCAGTGATTTTTCCTTTCAGCTAAGTCTCCTCTAAGTAACTGCACTTTCTGAAACTAACTGCATGTTTTTGCAGACAGTGTCTGTTTCCAGGACTGATAACGCTCGAAGTTTGTAGTTATCGCTGAGGCACCGGTAGGGATGTTGTGCAGTAAGGCTCTTGCTGTACTTAGTCTTAGAGAAACCAAGGTCACTGCGGAATTCCTCACTGCTTATGAGTAAAGAGCCGAAGGGGGGGTCGCAGCTGCAGGGGGGAGCAGACAGGGCAGGTGACCCAAAAATTGACCAACGAGGGTATTCCATCCCATACACGTCATTCTCGGTATAAAGCGGGGGGATCACGAGCGTCTGGCTCTCTTTTTTGCTTCTTGCTCTTTCTGCTATGGCCGGTGTCCAAGGAGGACTCCAACTGTTTTCCTGCTGCCCCCGATCCTGATCTGTGCATCCCTGAATCCAGCTCTCGACTGTCGCTAGGCCCAGCCTGGGCCTTCCCGGAGCCTGCCCTGCAGTGCCGGTGGTGACGTTGCCGACATCGGGGGAGCTCGATCTTGGTTTTGTATATATATTTGTATATATTTGATTATTCCAATATTATTATTATACTCTTTTTCATTATTATAGGTTTATTAAAACTGTTTTAACTTTCCAACCCGTAAGTCTCTCTCCCTTTTCCCTTTCCCTTTCCCTTCGGGTGGGGGGGGGAGGGTTAACAGAGAGAGTCTGCTGCAGGTTTAATAGCCAGCCCAGCTTTAAACCGTGACAGATTTATTGGCGCCCAACGTGGGGCTCGAGAGAAGCTCCAACAGGTTCCTCTGATAAGTCGAATCCCAGCTCCGGCGGGAGGAGACCCGGAGAACTCAGCTGAGAGAGTATCAGATTTCTTCCTTTGAGATTTACGAGGGGTTGGAAATTAAAACAGATAGTGAAGATGCTGATGTCATTTTTGAGTACTGTGTTATCTCGTCTTTTTATAGAGTTTCTTTCACAGTTGAGTATTGCAATGATGCCTTACCTGCCGTGGGCACTGTGTTATTGTTTGCTTCTTATGAATGTTTACATGCAGTTTAGCAGTGGGCGCTGGTCGAAATGTATTGTTTTGGTATGGGGTTTGATATTGATTTATGCTGTGATAAACTGGGCAGTTACTATTCCAATCTCTTATCTCTATGACACAATGATGGGCAGTTTTAATCGCGAATCAGTAGCAGCGACTTCATCTGCACGCTCCAGGCGTCCTTTAGCTGATTCTGTTAATGATTACACTTCCAGTTTTACTGCAGGAAATAGTACCTTCTCCTTTTCTGCCAAGCTGATTCCTCTAGTTTTTGTGAAATTAGGATGGTGCTGTCTAGGTGGCATGTTTTTATTTTCAGTTGTCCTGAATGTGTTTCTGATGTGGGATAAGATTAAATATCAGTGCAGGGACAGTTGTAGGTGTTATGCAGCCACCTCAGATCCTACAGCGTGTGCTGCCGCTACAGCTCGCACCGCAGCTGCTACACCCCCCAAGATGGCCACTGCAGCTACTCAGACTCTAACGAGTCTCAGCACTCCCACGACAGCCACTGCATCTACTCAGACCCCAGCATCTAACGAATCTGTACCAATTGCTCCTGTAACCAGGAAGAAATACCAAAAGAAATCAGCTCGTGAAGAGGAGGATGATGACTCAGAGCCTTCTAAGGCAGAGCCATCACGTGACCCAGGTGAGGGCCCTTCTCAGGCAGAGTCAGGGCCCGACACAGATGGGGGTTCCCTTGATCGTCATTTTAAAGCAGACCCATCACAGAAGAAAGGTCCTTCTAAAGCAGAACTATCACAGGAGGAGGACTCGGATGTAGAGATAACCTACCACTCCTTATCCCTGAAGGACCTGAGAAATATAAGGAAAGATTTCAGCCGTTATGATGGTGAGCCAATTATTACCTGGCTGCTCCGATGCTGGGATAATGGGGCAGATAGCATGCAATTAGACGGTAGAGAAGCCAGACAGTTGGGATCCCTGTCCAGAGATGGTGGTATTGATAAGGTGCTCACAAGAAAGTCAAACACTATCAGTCTCTGGAGGCGACTCTTGTCAGCTGTAAAGAGCAGGTATCCCTATAAAGATGATGTTATGAGCCACCTAAGCAAATGGACCACTATAGAAAAAGGTATTAACTACCTTAGACAACTAGCTGTGCAAGAGATCATTTATAGACACCCACGGGAAATTGTAGATCCTGTAGATCCTGATGAAGTGGAATGCAACCGATCCATGTTCCGGAAGGTTGTGAAGAATGCTCCACCGACATATACCCATACATTGTCAATATTAGTCTGGGGAGAAGATGCTATGGCACGACCTAGTGTGGATGAAATGGCTAACTATATGCGACAGTATGAAGATAGTATTTCTTCCCCACTGCAGACCCTCATCTCAGCTGTGGAAAAAATGACTAAGGAAAACAAGGATTCACTGAAACAACTGTCAGACAAACTGTCCAGGATCGAGAATAAACTTGACTCTCTACCTACACAGGCCCGCGTTGCAGCTGTTAGGAGAAAACGGCCTCCTACAGGACCAGCTCAAAGGAAACGGAACACATCACGAGGTATCCTGTGGTTTGCCCTGCGTGGTTATGGGGAGGACACGAACAGATGGCATGGACAACCTACCAGTACCCTACAGGCACGAGTACGTGAGTTGCAAGCTAAAAGAAATACCAGAGAGAATTTTTCTAGGAGGATGGCTGCTCCAGTTACCAGTGAGCAGGACCCCAGTCAGGGTAGATGGGCCTCAAATTCTTTTTTCCCAAGTGTGAATAGGAGAAATGAAGGTCCAGTCCCCGTGAGCAGCACGAATCCATTTCTTGATTAGGGGGGCCCTGCCTCCAGCCAGGTGGAGGAAAGGGACAACCGAGTTTATTGGACTGTGTGGATTCGATGGCCTGGCACATCAAAACCACAAAGGTATCGAGCCTTGGTAGACACTGGTGCACAGTGCACCCTAATGCCATCGGATCATAAAGGGGCAGAATCTATCAGTATTTCAGGAGTAACAGGAGGATCTCAAGTGTTATCTGTATTGGAGGCCGAAGTGAGCCTAACTAAACACTAAAAGTGTTTTCTTCCTTACCATAAAAGTTACCGTGTCTCCAGGGAAATTTTCTTTGTAGCATGTATTAACAGTTGTTGACAAATGAAAGAGAGGTGGAGGTGGACAGGAGTAGGGGTAGGAAGGAGAGAAAGGAAGATTGAGAGAAAGGATGTGGGGCAGAGGAGAGAGGGAAAGGGAGGTGTCTCCATTTAGCCTGCACCCAGGGCTAAACAATAAGCAGTTCTTCTCTCATCCAATGTCTCTTCCCCGACCAAGGAAGAGAATTGAGAAAAGGAGGGACAGTCATAGGTTAAAATTAAATAGATTTAACAAAATAAAGAAACCAACATCAATGCTAATACAAAACACACAAAATTATACTTAGCCCACAGAGTTGCAGCAAGTCCCTCCAAGGATATCAACCGTTGAGAACAAGAAAAAGGGAAAGGAGGAGAGCAAAAAGAGCCCCCACCCATACCCAGCAAGCTTTCCCATTTACAGTGAACCTGACATTAATCACAGAATCAATCAAGTTGGAAGAGACCTCTGGGATCATCGAGTCCAACCGTTGACCTGACACCACCATGTCAACTAGACCATGGCACTAAGTGCCATGTCCAGCCTTTTTTTAAACACATCCAGAGATGGTGACTCCACCACCTCCCTGGGCAGCCCATTCCAATATCTAATGACCCTTTCTGAGAAGAAATGCTTCCTAATGTCCAACATGAACCTCCCCTGGCAAAGCTTGAGGCTATGTCCTCTTGTCCTATTGCTAGTTGCCTGGGAGAAGAGGCCGACTCCCACTCCGCTACAGCCTCCCTTCAGATAGTTGTAGACTGCAATAAAGTCACCTCTGAGCCTCCTCTTCTCCAGGCTAAACAACCCCAGCTCCCTCAGTCGTTCCTCGTAGGTCAATGTTATAGAATACATCTGTGGGTCAGCCTGGGTCAGCTGTCCTGGATTTAACTGCTAATGGCCTTGATCACCATACCACAGCTGGCCACAAACTGAAACAAAATCTAACAGAAACTTGATTCTATAAATTTTATCCCCATGAAACCAGGACAGGAGGAATGAACAGAAGGAAAGGAGGAGTGAAGGAAGGAAAAAAAAAGGAGAAAAGAAGAGAAGAAACAGAGAGAGAAAAAAGAAAGAAAGAGAAAGAAAAAAGAAAGAAGGGAGGGAAGGAAAAAGATATTTCTCTTGACCATCTATTTCAGAACTCTGAATATTGTTATTCATATAAATGTCTGACTCTGGATTTTGCTAAGATTTTGCCTTGGTGGTATTATGGACAATAAATTCCATTGGTTGATAGTGCATTTGATTAAAATAATTATTTCCTTCACTTTAAAGCTAATGAAATTTTATAGGCAACAGTAACTTCCCTTTTCTTTACATTTTTATACTGCCAGAGAAGGGAGTTAAACCTATTTTCCTTTTTCTACTGCCTTCACAGGCAGGATAAGCCTCTTAATGAACATGTGCTGGCATCTTTTAAGTATTTCCCTTTTGTATCTTCACTGACTGGCTAATGTTGCAAGATGTCAAGTAACGCGGCATTGAGAGAAAATGTCGTAATAAAAAAGGCACTTAAATAATACGAAATAAAGTCTAGCAGTTTGTAAAGAGAGGTTAAGACTATATTTCATATTTTTGAGGGTTAATTTAGCATGTGTATTACAGTTCATATTCCAAACTCCTGTAAAAAGCAACTATAAAATACCACAATTCCCTAATGAAAAGGCAGCACAAAACTGCCAGAAATCACTGCAATAAAAGCATTTATCCCTGGATGATAGGCAAAAAACAACTATATTCACATATTTTCAGGTAAAAGAAAAAATTCTGTTGAGTTGCCCAACACTTTAAACAACTTGTGCTTTGCCTGTTTTCCATTTACTTGAATAATGGTTTTTAAAACCTTTGTAAATTCTTTTGTTTGGATTTCGTGCACGGAATATTCTGACACAAGCAAGCTGTGTTAGATAACATGATGAATCTTATAAGTACCCTCCGTTTCTTGTAACCAAGATGTCTAGAGATTCCTCTAAACAGCAGGCTAAATGAAGATCACTGGTTTGATTGAAAGCATATTGGGGCAAAATGGGCTACCTGGAAATGCATCACAAGTGACACTAGTGAAAAATACTGCTGAAAGCACTTATTTCTCCTGGGTGGCATCAATTTTTCCACTAGTGCTGGTCAGCACACTTCACTACATTCATCCACAGATCTGTGCTTCTTGGAAGAGCCAAGCCGCCATATGGCATATTAAAGATCTTGCTTAATAAATCTAGCTAAGAAGACTTTTCCTTCAAGCTGTATGTTTGTTTTATAATACAGTTTCCTGGTTTTGGAAACATCTGGGTCTGACAATGAGGACAGTGTACATTTTGCAAAGAGATTCTGAATCTCGATTATCTGCATCATTGACTTTCAGTGTTACGAACTATATTTTTCTGCTGATACATATCTGTCTCTATGAGATCCTGAAAAAATGAAATGTAAACCAAAATGTGGTACTGGCAAGTAATTAATGTGTGTAGTGTTTGTTTGCTTTTCTTCCTTTTTTGTTTTAATTTTTTTTTTCAAGTGTCATTCAGAAAGAAAATTCGCATTCTGATTAGAAATCCAGAAGTCAAAAGCAAGCGTCAAATTAAAAGTAAAAGGATTATTAGACAGGATATATACTAAATCTTCCATCAAAACTAAACAGATATACTCAGGATTTACAGGACAGCTGTCCTCTCATATAACATCTGAAAAATCATTTTTTTTATATGACCTCCAATTTGTCATATATCTAAATGATGTCCATGCACCTGTTTCATAAAAACTAAATGGCCTCTAGGCAGTCATATAATGTCCATCTCATGTGGAAAAATTATAGCTCAACACCTTTGTTGCTACAAGTAAACGTTTATTTCTTTGGGATTTAAAAAATAAGTACTATCAATACAATATGCAAAATGAACACTATGTGATTTTATTCTTTAATAGAAGACACAAATCAAGTACAGTAAATAAAATAAAATTTATTTTCAAATAATAATGAAACACAAGGGTCTCAGGTAGTAAGAGTTCATTGCTCTGGTACAAATACTGCCATATACTTGCGTATCTTCATATTCATAGATTTTCCTACACTCTGGTTCTGAATGTCTCTGTTACACTGTAAAAGGAAATCTCTATTCTCTGCCTTTTCTTTTATTGCCCTATCAGAATACAGCAAGGTATATATGTCTGCAGATATTTCTCAGTTTCTGATGCACAAACATGAAAACCTCTAGATTTTTTTTTGTTCCTTTTTTTCTGTAAGGCTTACCTTACTGAATGAGTTCAAGCTGTGTGACACCATCTTTTGTGCTTATCTCTATTTGCAGCCATACCAGTTGTTCCTGGTAACTATCCACCCATCCCACATATACTTCCTCATGTAGTTCTATTACTCTCCAATAAAGCATAACACAAAATATTTTTGTTAAACATGTCGTTCAAAATACATGAACTTCTCGCATTTGCTTTGTTGTTTTAGATCTGTTTTGCTTTTCACCCCATTTGTTGTTTTCTCTTTTCCTTGCCTTACTTGTTCAACGTGATAAAACGTGATCTGCTCTCTCCCTGTCCCTACTGGCAGTGAGGCTTCCCGAGTGCCTCAAGTCCATGTGGGACAGTGCTATACTGAGAGTGCCAACCTGCCCCCATGTCTGTAGCTGCACATTCCCCCTGCATTTCAGCTAACTATGCAATGAGGCAGATCAATCTGTCGATTCTGCTGGAAATTTATCCAGCAAAAGATCAACATTCGTTTTTAGTCTCTATGCCACTTGATCTAGCAGCAACTGCTTGCAGAAGCACCACTTCAGATCAAGAAATGCACAGTATCCCCATCTTAGAAGTGGCTGTAGCTTGAAAATTAGGGTGAAGAGGACACTCTCCCAGATCTTAAAAGATGTGAAATTTAACACTCTTGACCTGCAGAGGTAGGGATCCTTCATTAATCAATCGTTCTAACCACTTCACTATCACGTAAGAGTGAACAAGCCTGCCATTACCACAGGCTGTTTAGTCAGGTGGTGCCCAAAATGCACCTATCATCTGTAGCTCATGAAGAGATAAAAGTGCGCACACACACAAACACGTACACCTACAGTCCTACAGGGTACTGGGATTTCTGATATACCTCTAAGCTCATCATTCCAACCAGGCAGTTCCCTGCACAGTGTGTGGGACCTGAGATCTTCATGTATATTGCATGGGGAAATTAGCTGCTCAAAAAAACCTGCAGTCTTAAATGTCAGGCCTTATAGAGAACTTTTAAATACTTAATTGAATATTTTACTCTCAGATTTAAGAACTTGGTGTTATCTTTGACTTGTTTCATTTATTATTTTTCGTATCAGTTCCTTACTAGAATGTGATACAATTTTCTTTCAGAGTTCCTTCAAAACCTGAGGGAGGAAAACACATCACAGCTAAAGCTCTTGATGATGCTGTAGCTATTTTCTGTCTTAAGAATGGTGATCTTTTCATCAGGATCTATCTTGTGAGGTCTGACATGCTGCCACTAAAATTATCTCCTCTTTTATAATTGGAAACTTGTTTTCTATCTTTCTACAACCTAGTCAATGACTCTCCTAATTTAATATCACATTCACCCTCTTTAAAGCACTCTATTGCTCCACCTTCTCTGCTATCTCTCATTTTGTTTCTTTCTATTAACAGCAGAGAATCTTTCCTCCTGACACAATCTGCCATGCATTTTCTATTAAACAACCCTCTGTGCTTGCAAGAGCAAGCTGATAATCATGTCCTATATGACCTTCTTGTTTGTCAAATTGCTTCCTCAACCCCACTTACACTGTGAGAACTGTTCTCGCCATTAAGTACACTGTTATGGATTTCCATTGTCCATTACCTGCATTCATTGCAAGGAAAGTACCTTAATGGTGTATACAGCAGTACTGTAATGAACATATTTTTTGCATTTCTTGGCTTTCTTCATGGTCACTGAAATCACTATTTTCTCTTTTTTTATTTTTTCCCTCTGGGGATTTCAGTACTTCAACGGGCTTTGAAGTAGGACCCTACATTGAGTTTTCATGAACGGCGACTTTGTCTTTTGGCTATGACATTTGTACTCAATGTGCTTTTAAACACTGGGCATGTCACCAATGTAGTAGGGGTAGATCATCTCAATAAGAGAGAAGGAAAGGGAATTATTCTCTCCACATTTTGAATGAAATCCTGTTAAAGAAATGGCTGAACTTGCAGGAGGTTTGTAAAGGTCTTAGAATATGAAAAAGTGCTGCATGTTAGTAAGAATGATGATAAAATTTAATATCAGGCAAGTTAAAAGCAGCCACTTCAGAAGAGAATAGTTTCTGTAAAAGTTAAGCATCTTCTTGATACACCAGCCTGGTACCACTGGGTCTTTTCAGCTGCTTATTGAAGTGATGCTATTATTTTAAGTGTTGATACTGATGGTATTACTGTAAACGCTACCGTTTGTAACATTACACTATGAAAAAGAGAGGTGTTCATCAGGAGAAGACTGAAAGGAGAAAAAAACAGGAAGGGGAAAAAATAGTTATTTAGTGAAAATGTTAATAAATATTCAATAACTAAATAATTACTTAAATGAGTGATTTAATCATCAACATGATTTTAGCTATAACAATTTCTGCTTACGTCTTCTAGAATTGTCTACAAAATACAGAGGAGTTGTGCCTAGTATCTATTCCTAGCATATGCCCATCAATTTTTAATATTTATAAATTCTTTTAAGTGCATTTTTGGGAAAGGCTTATTCTATATTATGGTTTTGCTTGTTCTCATACACACATTTTAACAAGTCTTGGACTGGCATCTGATAAACCTTCCTTCCTTGAAACCTTTCTTACTAGAATGAGTGCTTATTGGATGTTTTGTCGGAATACAATTTAAAGTAAGCCCCAAAGTAAACTGTACTTAACTTCAGAACAATTTAAGATTAAGCTTAAGCAGTAGGTCAATACTGCAAGACGGTTTCTTCCTCATTTACAACAGCAATCATTTATTTAATTTGAGTCTAAGGTAAAATTTCTTGTAACATGTGTGCCTACAAGCAATCTCTAGTGCATATGATTGTTTATCTAAATCATTGTGTTTTTCTTGCCCATTTTATTTACCATTCCTCTGGAACATTATAGTGGGACAGTTTTCCTGGAGAAAGATCTAGTTAACATTTTATGAGACAGGCAACTTTCAGAATTCCTTTTGAGCTTTGCCACATTGAACGTGTGAAAATAAAGTTGATAGGTGTCAAGAGCAGTGAAGCATTTTGCTAGTCTGGTTTGGAGGATGAAATCACATGGTGCTGTTCTGGGAACACAGATTTTGGTCACTGTGAAGTGCATCATTATTATTCAGTCGGATTGATCATGGGAAGTATTCACTTCATTTAGATCTAGCAAATTCACAACCAAATGTCACCGCTTGATTATTCTGTGTACAGTCATGTGCATGCTGCCTATCTCAAATAAACCAATCTAATACACTTTTCCATTTTGTTACAAAAATAGACTGGTTCCAGCAACTGAGAAGTAGTAAGTAGATGGTAAATAACTTGATGATTGTCAAGCTATATGAGAAGAAGAGAATGAAATAATAAAAAGGAAAGACAACTTTTAAATCTTACAAGTTACATGGAAGGAAGGACATATTTCGGATTATTTTATTTGAAATAGTGTTAGTATCAGATAAATTACAGAATCACAGAATCACAGAATGTTAGGGATTGGAAGGGACCTCGAAAGATCATCTAGTCCAATCCCCCTGCTGGAGCAGGATTGCCTAGACCATATCACACAGGAACGCGTCCAGGCGGGTTTTGAATGTCTCCAGAGAAGGAGACTCCACAACCTCTCTGGGCAGCCTGTTCCAGTGTTCGGTCACCCTCACCGTAAAGAAGTTTTTCCTCATATTTATGTGGAACCTCCTGTGTTCCAGCTTGCACCCATTGCCCCTTGTCCTGTCAAGGGATGTCACTGAGAAGAGCCTGGCTCCATCCTCATGACACTTGCCCTTTCCATATTTATAAACACTAATGAGGTCACCCCTCAGTCTCCTCTTCTCTAAGATAAAGAGACCCAGCTCCCTCAGCCTCTCCTCATAAGGGAGATGTTCCACTCGCTTAATCATCTTCGTGGCTCTGCGCTGGACTCTCTCTAGCAGTTCCCTGTCCTTCCTGAACTGAGGGGCCCAGAACTGGACACAATACTCCAGATGCGGCCTCACCAGGGCAGAGTAGAGGGGGAGGAGAACCTCTCTCGACCTGCTGACCACACCCCTTCTAATACACCCCAGGATGCCATTGGCCTTCTTGGCCACAAGGGCACACTGCTGGCTCATGGTCATCCTGTTGTCCACTAGGACCCCCAGGTCCCTTTCCCCTACGCTGCTCTCCAACAGGTCTGTCCCCAACTTGTACTGGTACATGGGGTTGTTCTTGCCCAGATGCAGGACTCTACACTTCCCTTGTTATATTTCATTAAATTTCTCCCCGCCCAACTCTCCAGACTGTCTAGGTCCCTCTGAATGGCTGCGCAGCCTTCCGGTGTGTCAGCCACTCCTCCCAGTTTTGTGTCATCAGCGAACTTGCTGACAGTGCACTCTATTCCCTCATCCAAGTCATTAATGAATATATTGAATAGAACTGGTCCCAGTACCGACCCTTGAGGGACTCTGCTAGACACAGGCCTCCAACTGGACTCTGTCCCGCTGACCACCACTCTCTGGCTTCTTTCCTTCAGCCAGTTCACAATCCACCTCACTACCCGATCATCCAGACCACACTTCCTCAGTTTAGCTGTGAGGATGCTGTGGGAGACCATGTCAAACGCTTTACTGAAATCGAGATAGACCGCATCCACAGCTTTACCATCATCTATCCACCGGGTTACGTCCTCATAAAAGGCTATCAAGTTGGTTAAGCATGACTTCCCCTTGGTGAAGCCATGCTGAGTGCCCCTAATGATCCCCCTATCCTGATCCGGTGGCCTGTAATAGACACCCACAACAGTATCACCCCTGCCAGCCTGCCCCTTAATTCGCACCCACAAACTCTCAACTCGCTCCTGATCCGCCCCTGGACAGAACTCAATACATTCTAGCTGCTCACTCACATAAAGAGCAACTCCACCACCTCTCCTTAGTGGCCTGTCTTTCCTGAACAGGACATAGCCATCCATGACCACATTCCAGTCATGCGAGGTGTCCCACCAAGTCTCTGTAATTGCCACTAGATCATAGCCCCCCGACCGAACACGGATTTCTAACTCCTCCTGTTTATTCCCCATACTGCGTGCATTGGTGTACAGGCATTTCAAGGAGCGAGCTGAGCACACCGATTTCACCCCAGGGGGATGGGAGGCCTCCTGGTCTACCTCAACACTAGAGCACTGCCCCAGTGGTGCAAGCCCAGCTACTACCCCATCCCCCTTCAAATCTAGTTTAAAGCTCTCCGAATGAGCCCTGATAATTCCTGTCCCAGAACCCTTTTGCCCTTACGACATAAACCTTTCCCATGTATTACCATCACGCCTGGTGTCTTATAAAACCAGCCATTATCAAAGAACCCAAAGCCCTGCCTGTAGCACCAGTCTCGTAGCCAGGCGTTAATAGAGAGAATCCTACTATTCCATCCCACGTCATCACCTGAAAATGGAAGGAGGGAGGAGAAAACAACTTGTGCCCCAGACTCTTTACCAACCGTCCTAGGGCCTTGTAGTCTTTCTTCATCCCCCTCAGACTATGGGATGCAGCTTCTTCCCCACCTGTCTGGAAGATCAGCAGGGGGTAGTAGTCTGTGGTCTTCACCAGGTTGGGGAGTTTCCTGGTGATATCCCTGATTCGGGCTCCAGGCAGACTGCAGACCTCCCTGTGATGGGGGTCAGCTCTGCATATTGGGCCCTCAGATCCCTTTAGGAAGGAGTCTCCAACCACTAAAACTCTTCTCTTCTTCCTTGTGGAGGAGGTAGCTATACGCCTGTCAGGTTTTTCTGACTGTGGTGGGACCTCTGATATAGGTTGCCTCTCCACCACATCCCCATTGGACCGGCTGTATTCCAGTAGGGCTTCATATCTATTGCTCAGAGGCACCTGTGGAGGCAAGGTAGGCAAGGAGGACACTTGCCTTTTGCCACGGCCATAGACTTGCCTCCACTCACTCCTTTCCTCTAGGTTATTGTTTTCTACCTGAGAGGGGCAGAGTACAGGGGTCCCTCGATCCTGGGAGCTCTCCGGCAGGTGCTCCCATTTTTGTTGCAGGGAGGGCAGAGCCTGGCTCCACCAGTCTATCTCCATTTCAGCCTCCCGAATGCTCCTAAGCCTTTCTACTTCTGCTTGAAGCCTTTCAACCTGGCTTTGCAGCTGTGCCGCTCGGCCGAGCAGATCATCTACCTGTTCACAGCGCACACAGCCCCCTGTCACCACAGAGACGCTGTAGCATTCCCTGCAGCCTGCGACCTGCACCATCGCCTCCTTCCGTGGGAGCTCTCTCTGGGTTCCCACATCCATTTTGATCTTCTTCCGCCGGGTAGATACCATTGTTCTTTCACTGAGCTGGGAAATACCTGTTGGTGACACCCCTGGTTCACAGCTCCTTGGCTCCTTCCTCACCTTGTGCACTGGGAGAGAGTCAGCGCCCTGCCCAACGAGCTGCAAACGGCTGTGGCCTCCCCCGCCCTGGGACACACCCAGTTACTGCTGACTCCCCCTGTACCCTCTGGGCAGGGACTAGTCCCTGTCCTCCCAGAGGTTCTTTATCACCCAGTCGACAGGGGGTGGTGCTACCCCCCCTCTTCTCCTGATTCGTTGCCAGGGAACTTCCGGGTCCGGGGTGGGGGGGGAAGAAGCTCGGGGCTGCTGCTCGGGGGACCCAGAGTATGAAAACCGCCCGGTTACAGCCCAATGTCGCCCTCGCCCCCGCACTCACCTCAGTCGCTGCCTCTGCTGCCGCCGCTGTCAGCTGTCATTAGATATACCTTCTGCCAAACTGTTCACTCAGTTTTGGAAGCAGAGGGAATATTTTTATATTTTCAGACCAACTAGGTGATAAATAGGCCATTTGAGCTATTTGTAAACAATTCTAGTTCATTCCATTATTTTATTAGACAACTGTTATGAGACTTAACATGTCGTGTGATTTGGTTTTGGATGTGAAGAGGAAATTTCTGAGCTCCTGGAATGCTGAAACTAGAGACAGTTGAACTTACAAATGTGCTTTTACAAAATTTTTTTCATATATTCTTTAAATTCATTGGCAAGAAAAACACACGTATTCTGAGATCTATAATGCTCTCTCTTTCATGCTTCACAACAAAGTCTAATTTTCATTTACATTATTTAAAACAAGGTTAAAATGTGATGATGCCAGTAAGAAAACTTCACCTGTGTGGTACCAGCACATGCATTTTCTGAACTCTGTTTAAAAATCTAGTTTTGAGCAAAAAGGTTAGAACATAAGTAACACATTATCATTTGTTAAATATTGATGCTATCAATAGTTATGTGTGAAAGAAAACATGATTTATGCTCTAAGAAGTTTACAATCAATGAACTAAACAAGATGATGACCAGAGCCAGTTTCTGAAGAAAGAGAGCACCTCTATAGATCAATGTGAGATTTGATCCCAGACTTTCAACCACCTCTGGTAAGAACAGTATTTGAACTATTCTATCGGATTATGCAGCTTAACATAATGCATTAAATTTCTCTGAAAGTACAGCCAATAAAGAAGGATTAAGGTATACTGGTGAACTTTATAAGATTGGAGAGGTCATTCAAGAACTTTGAGGAGATTACTTTTTCTCCCAAACTTCAGTTTTACTCCACATCATCTAACATCTCTACTATTGAAGTCAAGCAATGGTGGAATTAGGAGTGCAAGATTTATGAGTACAGAATAAAATCCAAATCCAGAAAACAACCGATTCTCACTCAGTATCTTGGTCCTACTCCCAAGGTTGCTACATATTTTACAGTAGACAGTCACTGAAAACTATACAGTTATACCTCAGAAACAAAGAATAAACCTCTGCCTGCCATGTGTGTTCAAGCACATAGGCCCATTTCTCAAAATAATTTCAAGATCCACTACCTGAACATGAAGATTTGGGGATTTTTAGTGGGATTTTGGATTGGAATTTAGTCATTCCAGTGCTGCTGGATCTTATCCTCACTAACAAGGAGGGTCTGGTTGAAGAGGTGAAGGTTGAGGGCAGCCTTGGTTGTAGCGACCATGAGATGGTAGAGTTCAGGATCTCATGTGGCAGGAACAGAATAGCTAGCAGAATCACAACCATGAACTTCAGGAGGGCCAACTTTGGCCTTTTCAAGCAATTGCTAGGGGAAATCCCATGGGACAGGGTACTAGAAGGTAAGGGGGCTCAAGATAGTTGGTTAGCGTTCAAGGACTGCTTCTTCCGAGCTCAAGATCAGAGCATCCCAACAGGTAGGAAGTCAAGGAAGGGTACCAGGAGACCTGCATGGTTGAACAGGGAACTGCTGGGCAAACTCAAGTGGAAGAAGAAGGTGTACAGATCATGGAAGGAGGGGCTGGCCACTTGGGAGGAATATAAGTCTGTTGTCAGAGGATGTAGGGAGGCAACTAGGAAAGCTAAGGCCTCCTTGGAATTAAACCTTGCAAGAGAGGTCAAGGACAACAGAAAGGGCTTCTTCAAATACATTGCAGGTAAAGCCAACACTAGAGGCAATGTAGGCCCACTGATGAATGAGGTGGGGGTCCTGGAGACAGAGGATAAAAAGAAGGCGGAGTTACTGAATGCCTTCTTTGCCTCTGTCTATACTGTTGGAGGCTGTCCTGAGGAGCCCTGGACCCCTGCGGCCTCAGAAGAAGTCAGGATAGAGGAGGAATCTGTCTTGGTAGATGAGGGCTGGGTCAGGGACCAATTAAGCAACCTGGACGTCCATAAATCCATGGGCCCTGATGGGATGCACCCGTGGGTGCTGAGGGAGCTGGCGGAAGTCATTGCTAGGCCACTCTCCATCATCTTTGCTAAGTCGTGGGCAACGGGAGAGGTGCCTGAGGACTGGAGGAAAGCGAATGTCACTCCAGTCTTCAAAAAAGGCAGGAAGGAGGACCCGGGTAACTATAGACCAGTCAGCCTCACCTCCATCCCTGGAAAGGTGATGGAGCAACTTGTTCTTGGTGCTGTCTCTAGGCACATCAAGGAGAGGGGGATCATTAGGGGCACTCAGCATGGCTTCACCAACGGGAAGTCTTGCTCAACCAACTTGATAGCCTTTTATGAGGATGTTACCCGGTGGATAGATGATGGTAAAGCTGTGGATGTGGTCTATGTCGATTTCAGTAAAGCGTTTGACATGGTCTCCCACAGCATCCTCGCAGCTAAACTGAGGAAGTGTGGTCTGGATGATCGGGTAGTGAGGTGGATTGTGAACTGGCTGAAGGAAAGAAGCCAGAGAGTAGAGGTCAGCGGGACAGAGTCCAGTTGGAGGTCTGTGTCTAGCGGAGTCCCTCAAGGGTCGGTTCTGGGACCAGTTCTATTCAATATATTCATTAATGACTTGGATGAGGGATTAGAGTGCGCTGTCAGCAAGTTCGCTGATGACACAAAACTGGGAGGAGTGGCTGACACACCGGAAGGCTGCGCAGCCATTCAGAGAGACCTGGACAGGCTGGAGAGTTGGGCGGGGAGAAACTGAATGAAATATAACAAGGGCAAGTGTAGAGTCCTGCATCTGGGCAAGAACAACCCCATGTACCAGTACAAGTTGGGGACAGACCTGTTGGAGAGCAGCGTAGGGGAAAGGGACCTGGGGGTCCTAGTGGACAGCAGGATGACCATGAGCCAGCAGTGTGCCCTTGTGGCCAAGAAGGCCAATGGCATCCTGGGGTGTATTAGAAGGGGTGTGGTCAGCAGGTCGAGAGAGGTTCTCCTCCCCCTCTACTCTGCCCTGGTGAGGCCGCATCTGGAGTATTGTGTCCAGTTCTGGGCCCCTCAGTTCAGGAAGGACAGGGAACTGCTAGAGAGAGTCCAGCGCAGAGCCACGAAGATGATTAAGGGAGTGGAACATCTCCCTTATGAGGAGAGGCTGAGGGAGCTGGGTCTCTTTAGCTTAGAGAAGAGGAGACTGAGGGGTGACCTCATTAATGTTTATAAATATGGAAAGGGCAAGTGTCAAGAGGATGGAGCCAGGCTCTTCTCAGTGACATCCCTTGACAGGACAAGGGGCAATGGGTGCAAGCTGGAACACAGGAGGTTCCACTTAAATTTGAGGAAAAACTTCTTTACGGTGAGGATGACTGAACACTGGAACAGGCTGCCCAGAGAGGTTGTGGAGTCTCCTTCTCTGGAGACATTCAAAACCCGCCTGGACGCGTTCCTGTGTGATATGGTCTATGGAATCCTGCTCCGGCAGGGGGATTGGACTAGATGATCTTTCGAGGTCCCTTCCAATCCCTAACATTCTGTGATTCTGTGATTCTGTGATTCTGTGATTAAATTTTTAAATTCCTGTATTTCGTTTTAAGCATCTTTGTGAGTGGTAAATTTTCTAAATAATAAAAGACTTCCTGTATGATCCAGCAGTTAAAGTATATACTTCAATGTAGAGGATGAAATGATAATACACAGGCAGCTTTCATTCTAACCATTTGTATCTTCTTGAGTTCTCGGGTTTGTAACTTCCGCATTCTTTTAACACAAACATTAAATATTTGAAGTATGTTTTTGAATGGAAAATAACATTACTAGAATTAAAAAAAAAAAGTAAAATTATTACAGGAAGGGAATCCGAGGGAATACAGGAATCCAAGAGGGATTTATTTGATAAACCCATTTTATAAATAAAGGATGGGTCTCTTTTATCTGTCTATCATATTATCAATTCTCTCATTAGATAGGAATATTAGACAGGGATATTCCAGTCCCCTGCTATTTCTAGCATGGTGGTTCAAAAGAAAACTTCCTAAATAGGTTATTTCTACACAAAGATTAAGGAAAGTGTACTCAATGAAGCAGAGAGATACAGCGAACAATGAGGGCGGCGAAAAGAAGGAAATGATCTAGACCTTATAAGAGGCCTTAAAGGAAAAATTCCTGGGAGATTTCTGATGGCGTTTATGCTTATAGGTGAAATCAGTAACATAACTTACATTTATGAAGGCATATAGGAAGAAACATACACTTTCTTGTGGACATTTAAGGAAAGGAGGGTTTATTTATGCTTCTCTGCTTGGTCTGGAATATCAAGAAAAGAATTCTTACGTTTCCACTGTGAGGAAGATGATGTAGGTTTCACGGGGAATGGATTGGAAGGGGCCAGGAACCAACCTTATAAATACCAGAAGGTGTAGCTGGTTCAAAGTTAACTAGTCCAGGAAAGGACAACCTCATTTATTCCTCCATAAAATGTGGGAAAACTGGGAAGAACAATGCACAGTACTTTATTCCAGTCAGACAGTAAAGCAAAAATCTATAAACAAATGTCCTACTTGAACAATTAGTTCGTGATTAGTCAAGATTAGTCAAGAATAACTGGGTGACTGTTTTTTATCTAGTTGTGATGTAGATGCTACCTTCTCCCAAGATCAGCTGCTGCTTATGATCCATACACATAATTAATTTGTTTCATCTAAGGATGTCCTTTAGTATACCTCATCCCCTACAACTTATCTTAAAACAAAAAAAAACAAACAAAAACCCAAAAACCAAGACAAAAGTGAGTTTATATAACCTATGCAAAAATACCCCAAAATAAGTAGTTCTACAAAAGCCAGCTAAAGATAGACATGGCTTATAAGAGATATTGTTTAAAGATTGACAGTTTTTCCACATTTAACATTTAATTTAATCAAGGTGAATACATAAATGACTTCTTGGATTATTCACATTTTTTTGGTCTTCTGGTATGATGTGACTATCCTTAGATGAAGAGCTTCTCTTAAAGGATTTTTTCATCAGGTTTATCATTCTGAACTTGCTGCTGCAACTGCTAGCACTACCAGTGAACAATGAAATCGAGAACGACACAGCTGATAGGTTTTACCCTTTATCACCTTCATGCTAATTTAATGCAACACAGAATATTATTTGCATTACTTCAAAAGTAAAAAGATGCTTCCTGTGGTATTACATCACTATTAGACATTTCTTACTCTATTGTGTGAGTGAACACCACATTCAAAACGGGATTGTACAAACTTCATTTGTGATAATAAACATAATGAGCAACACTGAGAAACGTCTAAAGAACTGAATTATGGTGACACAGAATTTGCCAAATAGAGATTTGTATTTTTTTTTGTGCATTGCTTCATTAAAGACACACTAGCTTTTTTGGCATGCAATTGAAAATGAAAATAACAATGTGCATTTTAAACACCTGCAATGTTCGGCAATCACTAGAAGGGAAGCAACCTCCAAAACATGTGTAAGATGTAAAATTAGAACACTCAAAATTGTTCCGTATGAAATAATATGGTTACAGTGGTTTTTTATGTTTTTGATTGCCAAATAAGTAAAATTCCCCAGTTCTGCTGTGTGTCATTGATAGGGAAAGGGAGGAGGGATCAATAAACAAGATCTATTTCATTAAGAGATGTAATAATAATAGCCCAGTTTAGTATCAGAGGGAATGGCTGAAAATGATGGTACATTGGCAACGAATCAGGAGAGGAGGGGTGTAGGGCAACGAATCAGGAGAGGAGGGGTGTAGCACCACCCCCTGTTGATCGGGTGATAAGAAGCCTCTGGGAGGACAGGGACTAGTCCCTGCCCTGAGGGTAGAGGGGGGGTAAGCAGTGACTGTGTGTGTCCCAGGGTGGGGGAGGCCACAGCCGTTTGCAGCTCTTTGGACAGGGCGCTGACTCTCTCCCAGTGCACAAGGTGAGGAAGGAGCCAAGGAGCTGTGAACCTTCTGCTGTCAGTCAGCAGCAGTGGCAGCGGTGACTAAGGTGGGTGTGGGCGAGGGTGAGATCGGGCTGTACCAGGCGGGTTCTGTACTAGGGCCACCCAAGCAGCAGCCCCGAGTCCCGTCCCAGGAGAGGAGGGGGCGTAGCCGGAGGCACCGTGGGAGATTTGAAGGGCCCCTGGGGAGCGCTAGCGACCCGGAGCGTGGCGAACAGGAGCGTGCAAACAGGGGTGCGGCAGTTCGCGCAGGCAGGGCGAGCAGAATAGGCAGGCAGGAAGGTATGGTTTCCACTCGGTGGGGCCCTAAGTCCCTTGCGGGTGCCAGAAAAGACATGGCAACCCAAACGGACCTGCTGCGGAAGCATGCAGAGGTGCAGGTGTCAGGCTGCAGGGAGTGCCAGAGCCTGGCCCTGGCACTCAAGGGTAACGGAGACCTCACCTGTGTGAGGTGCGAACATGTCGACGACCTGATCTCCTTGGTGGCCCAACTCAAGGAGGAGGTGGAAAGGTTAAGGAGCACAGGAGCATCCCAGGAAGAGGTTGGCGGGCAGTGCTGTTCCCTGCCTGTCCTGGGGAAAACAGATGGGCCTAATGATCCCCGGGTAGTGGAGGATCCTCTTCCTCCTCCACAAGGAGCAGAAGGAGACCTAGGGGATGGGGGGGAATGGAGGCAGGTCCCTGCTCGGGGTGGCAGGCGAATCCCATCCCGACCTTCCTCCCCTTCCCATCTCCCCCTGAAAAATAGGTATGAGGTGCTGGAGCCTGAGAGTCCTCCTGAGTGTCAGGAAGACATGAATCTAGGTGAAAGACCTTCTACGGGGCTACGTAAACAGAAGCAACCAAGTAAGAGGGTTGCAACCAGTTCCAAAAAGGAGAAAAGAAAAGTAATTGTTATAGGTGACTCCCTGCTAAGGGGAACGGAGGGCCCCATATGCAGGCCAGACCCGACTCACAGGGAAGTCTGCTGCCTCCCTGGGGCTCGGGTAAGGGATGTTGCCAGGAGGCTTCCTGAACTGGTGAGGCCCTCTGACTATTACCCACTCTTAGTATTCCAGGTGGGTAGGGATGAGATTGAAGAGAGAAGTGCCAGGACTATCAAAAGGGCCTTCAGGGCCCTGGGGCGTTTGGTGAAGGGGGTAGGCACGCAGGTGATATTCTCTGCAATTCCCTCGGTGTTTGGTGAAAATAGGGAAAAGACTATAAAAGTACAACAGATTAATATGTGGCTAAGAGACTGGTGCCGTAGGTGGGATTTTGGGTGCGTTGACCACGGGGCGGCTTTCATGACACCGGGCCTGCTTATGCTGGATGGGGAACAGCTGAATCAGAAGGGGAAAAGGGTTATGGCCCAGAAGTTGGCAGGGCTGATCAAGAGGTCTTTAAACTAGGTTCAATGGGAGAGGGGGATAAGACCAGGGCAGCCACAAATGAACCTAGGGGTGACAGGCCTGCGTCGGGGGCAAGGCCCCTAGCCCAGCTGAAGTGTGTTTACACCAATGCACGCAGTATGGGCAACAAACAGGAAGAGCTAGAGGCCACTGTACAGCAGGAAGGTTATGATGTGGTTGCCATCACAGAAACGTGGTGGGATGACTCTCAGGACTGGAGTGCTGCTATGGATGGCTATAAGCTCTTTAAGAGGGACAGGCGAAGCAGGAGAGGCGGTGGGGTAGCGCTGTATGTTAGGGAGTGCTTAGACTGTGTCGAAATTGAGGAAGATGGTGAGGATGACAAGGTTGAATGTTTATGGGTGAAGATCAGGGGGAAGGTCGGCAGGGCGGACATTACGGTGGGAGTCTGTTATAGACCACCCAACCAGGACGAGCAGGCAGACGAGGCATTTTACAAGCGGCTGTCAGAAGCCACCCGGTCACTGGCCCTTGTACTCGTGGGCAACTTCAACTTGCCGGATGTCTGCTGGAAATACAACATGGCAGAGAGGAAGCAATCTAGGAGGTTCCTCGAATGTGTGGAGGACAACTTCCTCATGCAAGTGGTAAATGAGCCCACTAGAGGAGGGGCCCTGCTTGACCTGTTGTTTGTGAACAGAGAAGGACTAGGGGGAGATGTGAGGGTCGGTGGCCGTCTTGGGAGTAGCTACCACGAAATGTTAGAGTTTTCGATAGTGGGGGAAGTAAGGAGGGGCAAGAGTAGAACTTCTGCCTTAGATTTCCGGCAGGCTGACTTTAGCCTGTTTAAGAGGCTGATGGACCGAGTCCCTTGGGAGTCGGTCCTGAAGGGCAAAGGAGTCCAGGAAGGCTGGACATGCTTCAAAAGGGAATTGTTAAATATTCAGGAGCAGGCTGTCCCTGTGTGTAGGAAGACAAGCCGTCGGGGAAAAAGACCGGCCTGGTTAAACAGGGAACTTAGACTAGAACTTAAGGAAAAAAAGAGAGCCTATTTGCTCTGGAAGAAGGGTCAGGTAACTTGGGAGGTCTATAGGGACGTGGCCAGGTTGTGTAGGGAGAAGATTAGAAGGGCCAAAGCTCAATTAGATCTTGATTTGGCTGCTACAGTCAAAGATAACAAAAAAAGCTTTTACAAATACATCAACAGCAAAAGGAGGGTCAAGGAGAGCCTCCACCACTTGCTGAATGAGGAGGGTAATGTAGTGTCAGGGGATGAGGAAAAGGCAGAGGTGCTCAATGCCTTCTTTGCCTCGGTCTTTAATGTCAAGACCGGTTGTCCTCAGGAGACTCGGCCCCCAGAGCCTGAAGTTAGGGACAGGGGGCTGTGTGAACCTCCTGTAATCCAGGAGGAGACGGTTAGTGACCTGCTGTGCCAGTTGCACACCCACAAGGCTATGGGCCCGGATGGGATTCACCCCAGAGTAATGAAGGAACTGGCAAATGAACTTGCCAAACCACTCGCTATTATCTACCGGCAGTCCTGGTTAACTGGAGAAGTTCCAGCTGACTGGAAATTAGCAAATGTAACACCCATCTACAAGAAGGGTCGGAAGGACAATCCAGGGAACTATAGGCCTGTCAGCCTGACCTCGGTGCCAGGCAAGGTGATGGAATAGATCATCCTGAGTGCCATTACACGGCACATGCAGGACAATCGGGGCATCGGGGCCAGCCAACATGGATTCATGAAAGGCAGGTCCTGCTTGACCAACCTGGTCTCCTTCTATGACCAAGTGACCCGCTTAGTAGATGAGGGCAGGGCTGTGGATGTAGTCTATCTAGACTTCAGTAAGGCATTCGACACTGTCTCGCACAACATCCTCCTAGACAAACTGGCTGCCTGGGGCTTGGATGGGTGGACTCTTAAATGGGTTAAAAACTGGCTGGCTGGCCGAGCCCAGAGAGTGGTGGTGAATGGGGCAAAGTCCAGCTGGCGGCCGGTCACTAGCGGTGTTCCCCAGGGCTCAGTTCTGGGGCCGGTACTGTTCAATATCTTTATAGATGATCTAGACGTAGGGATTGAGTGTACCCTCATCAAATTTGCAGATGACACCAAGCTGGGTGGCAGTGTCGATCTGCTGGAGGGTAGGAAGGCCCTACAGAGGGATCTGGACAGGTTAGATAGATGGGCCGAGACCAACAGCATGAGGTTCAACAAGAACAAGTGCTGGGTCTTACACTTGGCCACAACAACCCCATGCAGCGCTACAGGCTGGGGGAAGAGTGGTTAGAAAGCGGCCCGGTGGAAAGAGACCTGGGGGTGCTGACCGACAGTCGGCTAAACATGAGCCAGCAGTGTGCCCAGGTGGCCAAGAAGGCCAATGGCATCCTGGCCTCTATTAGGAATAGTGTAGCCAGCCGGTCTAGGGGAGTGATCGTCCCTCTCTACTCGGCACTGGTGAAGCCTCATCTTGAGTACTGTGTTCAGTTCTGGGCCCCGCACTTCAAGAAAGGTGTTGAGGTGTTGGAGTGAGTCCAGAGGAGGGTGACCAAGCTGGTGAAGGGTCTGGAGGGTCTGACCTCCGAGGAACAGCTGAGGGAGCTGGGGTTGTTTAGCCTGGAGAAGAGGAGGCTCAGAGGTGACCTTATTGCAGTCTACAACTACCTGAAGGGAAGCTGTAGTGGAGTGGGAGTTGGCCTCTTCTCCTGGGCAGCTAGAGGTAGAACAAGAGGACACAGCCTCAAGCTTTGCCAGGGGAGGTTCAGGTTGGACATTAGGAAGAATTTCTTCTCAGAAAGGGTTATTAGCCATTGGACTGGGCTGCCCAGGGAGGTGGTGGAGTCACCATCTCTGGATGTGTTTAAGAAAAGACTGGACATGGCACTTAGTGCCATGGTCTAGTTGACAGAGTGGTGTCAGGGCAACGGTTGGACTCAATGATTCCAGAGGTCTCTTCCAACCTGGTTCATTCTGTGATACTGTGATCAACCGCAGTGAATGACACCTAATTTGGTCATCATATGCAACTACAGCAGAAAACAAAGAAAATGTCTTATAAGTCTTCATACCTGCAGACTGGATTTTGCCCAGTACCCAATAACCCTTCTGGATCCAAACCTAAGGGAGATCCTCTTTATTTGCTAGCTTCCATGTCTAAGAAATTTAGCATCTGGAAGACACCATTCTGAAGAGCTACTCTAAAAGAAACTTACCCCAGGAATGAAACACAACACAAACTTAAAAATAGATTTGCCTGAAAAGAAACATACCACCTTTTGCCCTAAGGATATCTGAATCTTCTATATGGGTTTAACAGTTATGACAAAAGAGGTTCAGGAGACTCTTGCCCTTCCAAAGTGGCATTTCAGCACATGGAGATACTCCAGAGAACTATGAAAAATTGATTTAAACTCTCAAATGTAAAATTATGTAGAAAAGGGGAAGGAAAGAAAGACACAGAGATGCTATATTAATTCTGCTATGGACTACAAGAGTTTTACAATTCATGCTGAAACTGAAGCTGAAAATTTCAAAATATTTTTATTTCTGTTTTTCATAAATTGGAACATACTTTTCTTAAAAAAAAAATCCATTTAATGTTAGTTTTGCAACATAATTTTTTTTGCTTACCATGTCTGACAGTCTTTTTTCTGTCATTTTGATTTCTGTTTTGATATTTATCACCATACTCTCATTGTCCTCATCCTTTTTGGTCCCATTTCTGTCAGTCTTATCTCTATACACGTAACCACATCATCACCTATTCACTCTGAATGAACTAGCCAGCATGGTGGGCGTTGGGCATGACAATAATTCATATTGCACAGCAAAGAGGATTTGAGAAATACTTGTGATCTCTGTAAATCACCTTGAAAACTGATCATATCTAGGATGATAGAGAACTAAATGACCTGTGAAACACTGCATTAGGGGACAGAAAGGTGAGAAGATGGTTTTCCTAGTATGAAAGACAGACATATTTATTTATTTATTTTGTAGAAACGCTGGTACAACTTCACCTGGTATGGCTTTTATTCAATCACTTCCCATGAGCAATATACTGCTATTTCTAAAATAAATTATCCAATTTAAAAACAAAAAAAGATAATATGAAGGACAATTTCAGACTACGTTGTTCATCTGGGATGTTTTTACTAGTTAGGTACATCTTCATTTTTTCTCTTTACACTAGCTTTGCTCCACAGAACTTTGACAAGTTCTTGTCTTTGCTTAAAACAAATTGGTCAGTGTCATGTACAGTGTGCTGAATAAAGAATCCTTGAGTGGGATACACACAAGGTAGTCGTCTCCTACTGAAATATAGCGGAGGGCTGTAGAAGGTATTCAGGCTGTAGAAGGTATTCAATGGGGAAAACTCTAAAGAAGCAGAAGTTGTGAGTTAACGGAGCTGTGATCTGTGTCATCTATAATGATGTTCTACAAAAGCTAGAAAGAATATATGTTATAAAGTAACAATCACAATTGACATTATTAATGGTAATCACAAAAGAAAAGCTAAAAGCTAAGCAGAATGATGGAATAATTTGGAAAGTTTGCTTCTCTGATTCAAGGTTGAGATCTTTTGACAAAAGTCCCTTGTTATTTGTATTGTAAATACCTCTGCCCATGTTATAGTGATGAAGGCCTTGACCTACAAATTCTTCATTTATTTTGTCACCAGTTTCCACCTATGTCAATCAAATACGGGCTATGTCTACACTGTTGTACAAGACAGCTTTTCTGTGGTTGCTGTATCTTGGTTAATGTCCAAGACACATCCCAGCCACGCATTAGGACAAGTTATCAGTATGTAATAGCCCTTTCCTGTACTCACAGTTACACAAGAGTGGACCTTTAGAGCACAGGAGCCATCACTTTTGTTAAATGAGTACAGGTCTGGATGTCTATGATACGAGGCTCAGGAATGCATCAACAACAAGGCTAGTGACAGCCATAGAAAGCTAAAGACAAGGACCAATTCTGATAAAACACAAAGCTTTTTTTTTTTTCAGGATTTCTACACAGACTCTTTGAGTTCATTGCAAGACAGAGTGAGAGCAGGAGCTATTGAGAACTCCAGATTTAATTACATTCAGTCTGAAAATAAACAAGGAATGGAAATATGGTGACAAAGAGCAAAAGTTAATCTACACTACAATATAACAAACAACTGTGGGCCAAAGGTTCTCTAGCTAATAAACTGATAATTTAGAGAGACTGTGTCAAGAATTTCTGTGGTATTTCTGCAGTGCAGATTTCTCTAGTGTAGGTCTCCCAGATGCGTGAAAGTAGAAAATATTCAGAAGCTCTTTGTCAAGTAAGAAACCATTTCAAAGAGGACTCACTGTATGAATGTCACACCTATATCATTAATTTTGCTGTAATGTGGTTAGCTGAAAAATAACTGTGTCCTAGTTCATATTCGTCCTATTCAATGAAGTACAGAAGTCACAGAATCACAGAATGTTAGGGATTGGAAGGGACCTCGAAAGATTATCTAGTCCAATCCCCCTGCCGGAGCAGGATTACCTAGACCATATCACACAGGAACGCGTCCAGGCGGGTTTTGAATGTCTCCAGAGAAGGAGACTCCACAACCTCTCTGGGCAGCCTGTTCCAGTGTTCAGTTACCCTCACCGTAAAGAAGTTTTTCCTCATATTTATGTGGAACCTCCTGTGTTCCAGCTTGCACCCATTGCCCCTTGTCCTGTCAAGGGATGTCACTGAGAAGAGCCTGGCTCCATCCTCATGACACTTGCCCTTTCCATATTTATAAACATTAATGAGGTCACCCCTCAGTCTCCTCTTCTCTAAGCTAAAGAGACCCAGCTCCCTCAGCCTCTCCTCATAAGGGAGATGTTCCACTCCCTTAATCATCTTCGTGGCTCTGCGCTGGACTCTCTCTAGCAGTTCCCTCTCCTTCCTGAACTGAGTGGCCCAGAACTGGACACAATATTCCAGATGCGGCCTCACCAGGGCAGAGTAGAGGGGGAGGAGAACCTTTTTAACCTAATATTTATCAGCTGTTTAACATCAGCTGCCAAAACCCTGCTGTTACGTTTTTGTTCTCATATTCCTTGGATTTTACAGTATTTATATAGAAAAAATTGTAATTTCTCACCACTGCAGGAATCATGGAAGGAAGTTCCTGCTTGTGCCTAACTTATTTTGCTTGTGCCTAACTTATATTTCCATTACACATAACGGTTACTTGGGAAGACAAACGCCATAACTACAAACATCCTCCATTCTTTCTTCTTCCCCCAGATTTTATTGCTGACCGTGACGTCATATGGTATGGGTCATCCCTTTGGTGAGTTGAGGTCAGCTGTCGCAGCTATGTCTTCTTCCAACTTCCTGTGCATCCCCAGCGTGCTCACTGGTGGGGTTGCATGGGAAACAGAGAAGGCCTTGTTGCTGTGTAAGCACTGCTTAGCAATAGCTGAAACATCAGTGTGTTATCAACAGTTTCCATCACAAATCCACAACATAGCACCATACAAGCTGCTATGAAGAAAATTAACACTAGCCAAACTCTATCAGCCAACACGAGTACATCACTGTGCAGTAGTTAATGATAAGCCCTCGCTCTTCAGTAGGGACCATTACAATGCTGCGTTAGCAGAATACATTTTGTGCAGTCTACACTGTGCTTAGGGACTATTGCTATAATCTACCAGGAGCTAAGTATTCCAGGCTATATACAACTTATTAACTTCTTGGTCCATCTTCAAGCCTGGTTAGGGGAAATGTTTGCAAGAATATGTTGTATTGCTCTGCTGCAGTCCACAGAGCTGTTCTGAAAGAGCTATTGCCTGTTTTGATGCTGCATTGTGCTGCTAGGAAAGGCAAAAACGAAAGTTAAAAGAAGCAAGTAGTTATAAATCACTTCTAATTGAGCCTGATCTTTGAAAATGACATGTAAAAAGGTTGTGAACATACAGAAAGTTTAAATCTTGTTTGAAAACACAAATAGGTAATGAAAAAATTTGAAGGGGGAAATGACGATCTATTTCAAATTATTTTCACAGAATCACAGAATCAACCAGGTTGGAAGAGACCTCAGGGATCATCGAGTCCAACTGTTGCCCTTACACCACCCTGTCAACTAGACCATGGCACTAAGTGCCATGTCCAGTCTTTTCTTAAACACATCCAGAGATGGTGACTCCACCACCTCCCTGGGCAGCCCAGTCCAATGGCTAATAACCCTTTCTGAGAAGAAATTCTTCCTAATGTCCAACCTGAACCTCCCCTGGCAAAGCTTGAGGCTGTGCCCTCTTGTTCTACCTCTAGCTGCCCAGGAGAAGAGGCCAACTCCCACTCCACTACAGCTTCCCTTCAGGTAGTTGTAGACTGCAATAAGGTCACCTCTGAGCCTCCTCTTCTCCAGGCTAAACAACCCCAGCTCCCTCAGCCGTTCCTCGGAGGTCAGACCCTCCAGACCCTTCACCAGCTTGGTCACCCTCCTCTGGACTCGCTCCAACACCTCAACATCTTTCTTGAAGTGCAGGGCCCAGAACTGAACACAGTATTCAAGGTGCGGCCTCACCAGTGCCGAGTAGAGAGGGACAATCACTTCCCTATACCGGCTGGCTACACTATTCCTAATAGAGGCCAGGATGCCATTGGCCTTCTTGGCCACCTGGGCACACTGCTGGCTCATGTTTAGCCGACTGTCGATCAGCACCCCCAGGTCTCTTTCCACCGGGCTGCTTTCTAACCACTCTTCCCCCAGCCTGTAGCGCTGCATGGGGTTGTTGTGGCCAAGTGTAAGACCCGGCACTTGTTCTTGTTGAACCTCATGCCGTTGGTCTCGGCCCATCTATCTAACCTGTCCAGATCCCTCTGTAGGGCCTTCCTACCCTCCAGCAGATCGACACTGCCACCCAGCTTGGTGTCATCTGCAAATTTGATGAGGGTACACTCAATCCCTACGTCTAGATCATCTATAAAGATATTGAACAGCACCGGTCCCAGAACTGAGCCCTGGGGAACGCCGCTAGTGACCGGCCACCAGTTGGACTTTGCCCCATTCACCACCACTCTCTGGGCTCGGCCAGCCAGCCAGTTTTTAACCCATTTAAGAGTCCACCCATCCAAGCCCCAGGCAGCCAGTTTGTCTAGGAGGATGCTGTGCGAGACAGTGTTGAGTGCCTTACTGAAGTCTAGATAGACTACATCCACAGCCCTGCCCTCATCTACTAAGCGGGTCACTTGGTCATAGAAGGAGACCAGGTTGGTCAAGCAGGACCTGCCTTTCATGAATCCATGTTGGCTGGCCCCGATGCCCCGATTGTCCTGCATGTGCCGTGTAATGGCACTCAGGATGATCTGTTCCATCACCTTGCCTGGCACCGAGGTCAGGCTGACAAGCCTATAGTTCCCTGGATTGTCCTTCCGACCCTTCTTGTAGATGGGTGTTACATTTGCTAATTTCCAGTCAGCTGGAACTTCTCCAGTTAACCAGGACTGCCGGTAGATAATAGCGAGTGGTTTGGCAAGTTCGTTTTATTTTAAAAGATTATGTCAATAACTCTTGACAAGGTAAGCATTTGAAAGAATCTTACTGATGGTACAAGAAACATCATAACAGAAATTTATTTTTCAAATAACCATAATATCAGAATTTTTATAAGGAGGGTCTCCCCCCAGAAAAACATGTCTCATTTTCTGCTATGAATAAACATCCTTTTCACTGCTATACAAATGGGTTTTTTTAATGTCATTAACATATGTAGAAGTATTTAGAAAATCCTGACATGAATTTTGCAGCCAAAATAAATGACGCTGATGTTTTTCTTTCTTGGCTTTTGTTGAAATAATAATAAAAATTATACCCAGCAATCTTAATACCTCAATTTAGAAGGTGTTTCTTTCCAGCACATCAACTCATTTTTTGGCCCACATAACTATACAAAAACTGAGCTGCACAGTCTCGGTATAATGCAATTCTGGGAAGTCATCCAACTCTGGGAATGCTGTTTTATGATCAGCACATCAAAAATGTATATAACTCATCTCATAGGCAACTAAGAAAAGCATACAACCAAGGAGTTTGAAGCTGAGATTTTGTATTTTATAAAAATGATGCGAGAGACTTTCCTGTTTCCTTACTAAGAGTGCCAGAGTTTGTACTCTTTGAAAGACCCTTTTCCATTTACCGTTGTTTTATTAACAGGCAATATAGTTCAAATAGTCTTTTATGCAGCCAAGATTTCTTCTATGCAAATATTAAAGATTTGCAGACAGAACTACAACACAGAGTGGTGTTGTCTACTGTTTAAAATCTACCATAGCAAAGCCACAATTAAACAATCTCTCATTACTTGCAAAATCTTTCCAGTCTAACAGTCTTTCTGCTTCAGTAGTTTACTGGTTTCCTCACCCTGGAATCTGAAGGTTATTTGAAAAGAAACAGCCAGACAATTTGTCTTTGCAGGCTGAGTAGATTAGAGAAACAGTTTAGAAAGGATGAACTCTGGAAGTAGCAGAGCTGAGTTCTAAAATAATATTGGAAATTGCTTTCCAGTGCTGTTTATGTTCTCTGGCTTCAAGAACATGCAGTGTGGGATGATGAGTGTCAGCTAATAAATATGACAACTCCAAGAGGGAGTCATGAAATGACAGCAAAAACACCTGGTAAGTACAGCAGTACCCAGAAATCCCAGAACTTCAAAATCACAGATTTGTAATGGCTGTGGAAAGTAGCAAGATATTAAATGTGCTGCCATTCTTTCACAGGTCTGTAGCAGGTTACTTGCCATGGGAAATAACCTGCAAGTCAGGTTTTCTTGCTGTTGGGCTTTCCACCTTTGTGATTTTGGGGCTTATATGATACCCAGAACATAGTGTCACATTTCAGGTTACATTAACATTTATGGAGCCTTTATCAATGAATCACCTTAAATAGTATACTTAGTTTTAGGTACAATGCACATTGATTGGCAATGGTTCTCTTAAAATCTTCTCTTTAACCTTTAAGCTATTTCTTGCAACTAAGTGGGTCATTTCAAGAGCAAGGTTCATTATTATATCAGGTGGAAGAAAGTGCTCATTTAATCTTCTCAAGTACAATTTGCTCAGTGCAGATCACCCCAAATGCCATCAAAAGCTCAAATGCACCACAACATTTTTATTATTTTTGCTAGAGATTGAATGATGAAGTCCAGGCTTAATTACAGAGAACAAAGTCCTCCAGAAATGTAAAGGAGTGAAAGTTACAGTCATTTATAGCCAAATATTTTGGAGCAATATGTTGAGCATAATAAGCACACATACAAATAATTCAAAAACCAATAACCTCCAATAAAGATAAAATCAGAAGTCTTTCTTTGGATAAATTTAATAGAATAGTAAAGAACAACCCAGTTGGATTAACTTGATTCAAAACATCCTTCACTCCTTGTCATGGAGTTTAAATTAAATTCAAATCAATTTCTGATCTCGTCTGTCCATCACATTCTGTGCGGACATTTCAAACCTGAGGCTAAAATTGATGAAACCAATAATTTGTAGAACAACTTGCCCTACCTTTAAGAAGGCTTGTGTATATCAAAACAATAAAAAGAAATAAGTCTAGGGCCAGAGGCAGACAGGAGAAAAGAGGCAGCAGAGCAAAAAGCTGCATACTTTGCAGTTCTTCAGGAATGTTTTTATATGAAATTTAATCTCCCAGAAATAAATGAGATTCAAAATATTTAAATGATGTAATTAGAAACTGTGCCAGTTATAGGGCAATGTGACTAGAGCAAAAGAGGTGAGGTGGGGTAAAGCAGGGAAAGGGAAAGGGGAAGGGAAAGGGGAGGGGGAGGGGAAGGGGAAGGGGAAAGGGGAGGGGAGAGGAGGGGAGGGGAGGGGAGGGGAGGGAAGGGAAGGGAAGGGAAGGGAAGGGAAGGGAAGGGAAGGGAAGGGAAGGGAAGGGAAGGGAAGGGAAGGGAAGGGAAGGGAAGGGAAGGGAAGGGAAGGGAAGGGAAGGGAAGGGAAGGGAAGGGAAGGGAAGGGAAGGGAAGGGAAGGGAAGGGAAGGGAAGGGAAGGGAAGGGATGTCTTTTCTGAGAACATCTATTGCTTTCTAATTCTACTTAGGTTGAATTCTGCGCATAACAAGGTACATCTAATGAAACAATTTCATGTGCTATTTGAGACTATACAGGACATTCTGATCTCATTAGAGAGGAAATATCATGACTTAGACATCTATATGGTGAATTACAAGATTGAAGAAAACTGTGGTAGATGCTATACAGCATAACATGAATGGAATATCATTTTATCAATATAATTAAAACTGGAGATACTATAGCCAAAGGGAAAGTTAAGTATGCCAGTTACAATTTGAAAGGGACAGAAAGAAGCTGAACCTGAAGACTTTATTTGCACATTAATTTCTGAGTAGTTATCTCTGCACTGCATGGAGTGTGCATGAATACAGGATTCTGAATCCTGTGTTATGAATCATTGCATGTCCTGATAAGTAAGGTAGAATCACAGAATCACAGAATCACAGAATGTCAGGGATTGGAAGGTAGAGATGGTGACTAATTATTATAAATACATATGTCTTTTTTATTAATGACAGAGGTCATAAAATGCCTACATTAGTGAAAATATAGGTTGTCATGTGGAAGATATATACACCACTACAGATAAATGACAATGAAAGTTACAACACAGAAGGAAAATATGACAAAGTATGTGTATCCTAGAAATACACTGCAAAAATAAATAAGCAAGATAGCAAGTGAACTGAATATGTTAATGGTAAAGAATATAAGTGACATCCCAGCTACTATTTTCATAGAACCATAAAATCATAGAATCATTTCAGTTGTTAACCTATACTGTCAAGACAACCACTAAACGATGTCCCTAAGGAACATATCTGCACATCTCTTAAATACCTCCAGGGATGGTGACTCAACCACTTCCCTGGGCAGCCTGTTGCAATGTTTCATAACCCTTTTGGTGAAGAAATTTTTCCTGATATCCAACCTAAACTTCCCCTGGTGCAACTTGAGGACATTCCTCTTGTCCTATCACTTGTTGTTTGGGAGAAGAGATCTACACCCATCTCACTAAAACCTCCTTTCCTTTTACATCAGAACTCCTTCTTCTTTTCCTATCTCTTCCAAACTTATCTTTATAAAACACTCCTATGTACAGTTGCAAGATGCTGAAAGAGGAGTTTCAAACTTGTCTTCTGGAAAGAACTTCAAGATGCCATTACGGTATTCCAGACTATTAATTTGTGTAAATTAGTCAATATTCCTGAAAAACAAAACGATTTTGTTGTATACTGTGTACTTTGCTGTTCTTCAGGAATGGTGTTTCTATATTAAATTTTATCTTCCAGAAATAAATGTCATTCAAAATATTGAAAAGATGGACAGATAATGAGGAACTGTTCCATTTGAAAGGGCAATATGACTAAAGCAAAAGACATAAGGTCTCTTTTGGCAATTTTGTTTATTTACAGTACCTGATAATCTGATCCTATATGGAAATTTTTGTTTCCTTTCATTTGCATTTACTTGTGCAATGAAGAAGAAAACACGGCAAGCATATGGAAAAAAAAAATACAAGTCCTCCAGACTGTTTTCTCCAGATGTTGCTCAGGAATGCAGAAGAAAAAGAGAAATAAATGATTTGTTAGCAATGAGGAAATAATATACAAATGAAAGTGCCAAAACTGACATTCCTATGCAGCCCTGCTGCAGAAGTTTGGCCTGGATACAAACTTCTGGGTAATCTGAGATTGAACAGTAACTTAGAAAATACAGAAATATACATCAAAGTATACTTGAGGCCATAGTGTTAATCATGATACCAACCTCATTTATATTTGTCTGTTGGAAATCTTTAATGGGACTGAAATTATATTCTAAGAGACATGTTTTAGGGAGCAGATTCAAAAGAAGATGAGTTTGCTAAAGATCACTACAAAAACTGTTTTTTTTTTTTTCTGAAAGCAGTTGGATTCAATGGGTATACTGTTCCCATGCCTTGCAAAGCTTTACAATAACTAGTGCTAGTAGACAGAAGGAAATGTGGTTACAGTCAGAAAAGAAGGCTGAATCACTTCTCTCAGTAGGAGCACTGTCCTAGTTCAGCATAAGCTAGTTGTGAAACCAAACCCTAGGACAAGTAGGGAGAACTGTCTTCTGAAAGTGCTTACATCGGTCTATCAACTATGGAAGGTATGTAAATGTCTAGGTCAAAATTGTCTAATTCAGGTTTCACACAACATTACCTGAGCAAAATTTGGGTTTCAACCTCAAAATCAAGGCTTAAATGGTTCACAACTGAATTGCATTTTTCTCCTTTCTGTCCTATTTCTCTTGTCCTCCATGCCATGATAACTGTTCAAAGAACATTCACAGCCCTGGAAAGAGAAGGATTTAAGACATATTATTCTCATCAATACTTCCTGTTAATTAGTTTGGGCTATACATTTAGCACTCTGGCTGCTGTAAATTTCAGTGCAGGTCATTGATAAAAATGTTCCGCATTTGAAAGCTTTCTTTCTGCTTATAAGAATGGGCTGAGGTGATAAAAACAATGCAGTCCATTTTATGTTCCTAAATTAGGTACTACCGTACTTGAAAAATAGATGTTAGGGTGAGCCAAGGTGATTCTGACAATTTAACTCTGCTGCTTAGGTTCCCCATAGAGTCAATATGCAGAAAATATAGATTTGATCATTGATTATTTTGAGACCCTGAGCACCTAAGTCAGACTGCTCAAATGGAATGACCTGGGTAAACACATCTAGTAAGCTAAAACTCAGAAATCATAAGGTTATTAAAATCACAAACTGAAATGCATTTTGGTAAAAATGGTTTGCTCATTTCTTTATGGTTGGAAAAAAGAATATTTCATATTACTCAGTAGTTAAAGCATCAGTGAGGGACATGATATTCCTTCATCAAAGGACTGCATCTTGCTCTCTTCCTGACACTGAAAGGTTTATATTTTGAGATATACAGTTATGCTGCTTCCATGTATGGCATATAAGGGATAGTCTATTGATTCTGTTGCTCTACAGACTGCTGGTCATGTCATCACCTGAGAAAACCTACAGTGCGGTTGACTTGAGCACTTCTTAAGATGCCCAACAGCAACAAGATAATTTTAAGGCAGACCAGGTTATGTCTGAAGAGGAGACAGTCTGTGTTGTTACTTAGGGCTTAACCTTCTACGTTTGACCTCAATGCAGTCAGAATTAAATTGCGTGGATGTTGCCTACTGGAATTAATCCATTTGATGCTGAAGTAAATGACAATTCAGAATTCTTCTGCTAATCTGGAGTTGCTCTGAACCTTTTCTAAGATCTCCAGCAATTTACAGGGAATCTGATTTGTGTTATTTATCTTTTGAGAAACTGGAAGGATGGGCAAAAGAGTAGTCAATGCCTCATTTTGGCCTGATATTTCTACAAGGTATTGTTTTCTTTATCCAGTACAATAGCAAAGGAAATAAAATTAAAATCTCTCATGTCTCTGAAAGATTCTCCTTACACTGAAGATAGAATCACAGACTCATATAGATCAGAGAAGGTCTCCAGTTGTCATCTAGTCCAATCTCCTGCCCAGAGCACTTCCAGCAGGTTGCTCAAGGCCACATCCAGTTGATTTTTAAATGTCTCTGAAGATGCAGGTTCACAGCCTCTCTGGGCAGCCTGTTACAGTGTTTGACCACCTTTATGGCTTTTTTTTTCTTAAATAGAAGAATTTTATTTCATTTCCTTATGTGTTCCAACATATGTCTGTTACCTCTCACTTTCCACTCTGCACCTCTCAGAAGTTTGGCTCTGTCTTCTCTACTTTCTTGCATAGGTGCTTGTAGGTAGCAATAAGATCCCCCTTAGCCTCTCTTCTCCAGGTTAAACAAGCCCCATTCTTTCAACATTTCCTCACAGAGCATATGGATCAGCGCCCTCAACAATCTTGGTATCCACCTGCTGATCTCGCTCCAAAATGTCTTTCCTTATGCCAGCTCTATGAACAGAACCTGGTATGTACCATTGGCCCATTCTATGTATGCATCTGCAGTTCTCTTTTCTTAATTCAAATAGAAAGAAAATATTCGCTCTTTTCATTCGCATTCTGGATTGTTTTCCAGAAAGATACTCTGCTAACTGCTCCCTCTAACAGAACAGGTCGCATATGCTTGATTATTATACAATCAACAAATGTCATAGAAAACTCTTGGAACAATCACCTCACAGAGTATTTTGAACCAGTTATAATGAGTTAGTAACTTCACTTAATATTGTATACTTTTAATCCTCCAGTTGCTAGTTATATAGAGCAGAATATATTATTCCCTACATACATACTTATAGGGATGTCTTGGTTTTGGCTGGGATAATTTTCTTCCTAGTAGCTGGTAGGTACAATACTGTGTTTTGGACTTAGGATGAGATCAATGTTGATAGCACACTGATGTTTTAGTTGTTGCCAAGCAGTACTTACACTAAGTCAAGGACTTTTCAGCTTCTCATATTGCCCCGCCAGTGAGTAGGCTGGGGGTGCACAAGAAGCTGGGAGGGGACACAGCCAGGACAGCTGATCCAAACTGGCCAAAGGGATATTCCTTACCATATGACATCATGCTGAACATGCTGAACAATAAAACTAGGGGGAGTTGGCCCAGGGAGGGCAGGGCAGCTGCTCAGGGACGGGCAGGGAGGCTGCTCGGGGACTGGCTGGGCATCAGTCAGGGGGTGGTGAGCAATTGCATTGTGCATCACTTGTTTTGTATATTCTTTCATCATTATTATTATTATTTTCCTTTCATTTTCTGTCTTATTAAGCTGTTTTTATCTCATCTCAAGAGTTTTACCTTTTTTCTGATTTTCTCCCCCATCCCACTGAGGGGGGAGTGAGTGAACGGCTTGTGTGGTGTTCAGCTGCCTGCTGGGCTAACCACAACAATGGACGACTTTAATTTGCATTTTCCGTTATTTCCAGCGCAAGTAAGCTAGAATAGCTCAGACTCCTTGGAGCCAGAGTTTAATGAAGGGCTATAACTTAGGCTTTGTTCATTAATTCTAAATTTAGCCCTGGTATTAAACTAAACACTGAAGCAGTGGGGTTTTCTTATAACATCACATCTTAACTCTTACAAAATAAATTATTTGTACTAGTCTACTCAGAATGCAAAACAGAGAACAACTCAAAAAGGCTCCTTTATACAAGTCAGAATTTATTTTAATGACCACATTTCTTTAATTTTGTAAGATTTCTGTATTGTGAATGCTTGGCATATTTAATGAATTATGAGACTTCATAAATTATAGAATGGAATCTTACAATCACAGATTTATTTGGGTTGGAAGGGAACTTAAAAATCATCTAGTCCAACCTCCCTGCCATGGGCAGGGACATCTTTCACTAGACCAAGTTGGTCAAACTCTAGTCCAACCTGACCTTGAATGCTTCCAGGGAGGGGGCATCCACAACTTCTCTGGGTAACCTGTTCCAGTGTCTCACCACCTTCACTGTAAAAAATTTCTTCCTTATATGCAACCTAAATGTACCTTCTTTCAGTCTAAAACCACTGCTCTGTCACTACAGGTCTTGGTAAAAAGTGTCTCTCTGTCTTTCTTATAAGCCCCTTCTAAGTATTGAAAGGCCACAATATCTTCTCCAGGCTGAACAACCCCAACTCTCTCAGCCTGTCTTCATAGGAGAGGTGTTCCATCCCTCTAATCATTTTTGTGGCCCTCTTCTGGTACAACCTGCTCCAACAGGCCTATGTCTTTCTTGTACTGGGGGCCCCGAGCTGGCTGCAGTACTCCAGGTGGGGTCTCACCAGAGCAGAGCGGCAGAATCACCTGCTGGCCACGCTTCCTTTGATGCAGCCCAAGATACAATTGGCTTCTGGGCTCCAAGTGCACATTGCTGGCTCATATCAAATTTTTTGTCCACCACTATCCCCAAGTCCTTCTCTGCAGAGTTGTTCTCAATCAATTAATCCCCCAGTCTCTACTGTTATTGAGGATTGCCTGGACCCAGGTGCAGGACCTTGCACTTGGCCTTGTTGAACTTCATGAGGTTCGCATGGGCCCACTCCTCAAACCTTTCAAGGTCCCTCTGGATGGCATCCCTTCCCTCCAGCGTATCAGCTGCATCATTCAGCTTGGTGTCATCTGCAAATTTGCTGAAGGTGCACTCAATCCTATTATCTATGCAATTGATGAAGATATTAAATATCTCCAGTATGGTCCCTTGAGGGACACTGTTTGTTACTGGTTTCCACTTGGACATTGAGCCATTGACTGTAACTCTTTGGACATGGCCATCCAGCCAATTCTTTATCCAACAGTCCATCCATATCTCTCCAATTTAGCAGCTAGAATGTTGTGTGGGACAGTTTCAAAGGCCTTACAGAGTCCAGGTAGATGACATTTGTAGCTCTTCCTTTGTCCACTGATGCAGTCACTCCATTGTAGAATGCCTGTAGGTAGATTAGGGTACGGCGACCGGAAAATCTCGGGCTGTAACGGAAGGTAGGCGTGGCGAAAGGAGCAGGATGTGTCATTATCGTGCGAGTTCGTACGGGACAAGACAACTATATAAGGCTGTTGCGCAGTTAAATAAACGCCATTTGTTGCATCCTCACATTGGTGTCAGTGCTCAATGGCCCTGGGGTGCGGATAGCCTCAGGCCAGCCAGCAACCGAACGGAGCTTGCTGCAGACAAGCGGCAACAAGTGGTGACCCCGACGTGATTGCTGGGCTGGCGGACCGCAGGCGGTCGGAGTGGGTTCGCGAACCATGGAAACCTTGATAAAGGTGATTTCGTTACTGGGCGGGGAATTTAAGATTTCTGTGAAATCGAAAGACGTAGCCCAGTGTGTGGACCGTCTCGTTAAAGGGGGGGCGGTGGCAGGACCGGCTGATTTTTTACAGCCGAATACCTGGGAGCGGTGCTCGATGCAGCTTGCTGAGCGAGCTATGGCAGCGGGTTCTGCCAAAGAATTAAAAACATGGGGAGTTATCTTGTGGCTGCTACGGGCTGCGCGGGAGGACTGGGCGACATGGGATGCGGCTCGGACGTGTTTACATGGGGTCTACCCTGACCAAGACAGAAGTGGCAGTGGTGAAACTCCTCCAACATATACTCTCTGAGAGAGGAATTAAATATGACAAAGCTGCGTTAAAGCAGTTACTGTTTTGGGCAAAAGATAAAGGACATTTTACAACCTTTAATGATGTCTTTGAAGTGCCTTTATGGGAGAAGATTGGTGACTCTCTCTGGAATGCGGTGTCAAGTGGTGATAAGGAAGCCTTTAAATTGTCTGCTACGTGGAGGCTGGTTAGTGAAGCGTTAAAAGGAATAAAAGCAGAGAGAGAAGTCACACATACAGCTTTTATGGCTTTAGGACCACAGGCGCCTACTACCCCCTCACTGTTTGCGGGACTAACACCTCCCATGGCCCCGGTGGCTGTACCAGTGGCAGCTCCTTTATCACCGTGGGTACGGACAGCTCCGAAAAAAGCTGAGGAGCGGGGAGCGAGAAAAATAGATACAGATCCACTAGAACCGGTAGTGCACCCTAAAACACAAACTCGATTTGAACTAATTGATTCAGACGCTGAACAGGAGACTTGGCAGAAACCCCCTCCGAAACCCTTGGCAGAAACCCTCTCATTGATCTCTCTACGGATGAGGCTGAGCAGGAGGACAAGAAGGAGGGTAAACATGCTTTGTACCCACCTTTACCGGATTCGCCATTTACGGAGTCAGCAGTACCAGAGTCACAAGGACTTAAAGGACTGTTACCATCACGAAATGGACACGAACTTGACATGACAGAGCTTGGTAGATGACTGGAAGGATTAAAGACGGAATTGCAGCAGCATCGTTCAGCCAACGCCTCGGGACACGTGACTATGTCTCCCCCAAAAACCCCCCTCTGTGTTCGGGACAAGTATTAGGGCCACCTCAACCTCCTTTACAACTCCCTTCTCCACCTTTAGATCAGGGCGGGGGGGGAGGTTTGCGTCCATCTGGTAATGTGGGAGGTGAGGGAGAGGGTCAGCTTCCGCCCTCGTATACAGGGGAAGGGGGGGGAGGTGAGGGAGGAGTGAAATGGAAAGAGGTCATTCAAGATGCGTTATTAGAAGGAGTTATAATTCCACAAGCATATCCGGTGATTGTGGGTGCGGGTCCTGAGGGAAGAAATATTTGGCAACTGTTAGATTGGAAAATTGTAAAAGAAGCATTACCACTATAGTTAGCGAAAGACAGCACAGGTGAGGACTGCAGAAAAGTTGTTGCAGGGATGGCAAATCGTAACCCCACCTTAACTGAGCTAATGGATGCTTGTGAGAAAGTAGGAACCACCACATTTCAGATGGAGCATTTAGCAAAAACTTTTGCGGCGGCAGTTAAGGTAGTTCATCGTTGTTATACATGCGAACAGGAAGGTCACTTTAAGAAAAACTGCCTTAAGAAGTTGAAGCTGAGTGGGAGAGATAACTCTGTTTTGATGTGTCATTGCTGTGGGAAGCTAGGGCATTTTGTGAAGCTGTGCAGGTCTCAGTATAATGCTCAAGGTCAGCTGATAACAACCAGCTGCAGAATACAGGGAAACTGGAGAAAGAACGCGGAGGGGGGAACTGTATGCTGACACAAATGAATCTTCCCAACCAGTTCCAGGCCTATGCAGTTAACTCGCAGCCCAAACCGCAGGGAGCGCAGGACTGGTGTTTCCCCGCAGGGTTAACCTGTGCGGCTGCCAAGCCTTGGACCTGTGGCAAACAGGGATAATGCTAATGCTGATTGTCAAAAGATTGTTGAAGCTTTACCTGGAAAAACAGATTTGAATGCTATGATAAAGTCATGTGCAAAAGTGGGTACTGTGGAACATAAGGCTCAAGTTATGGCTGCGGCCGTACTTGGGGCTTACGTCGTCACAATTGCAGTCTCTATTCCAATTATTAGCAGGGGACACAACTTTAACAGCACCACGACACACTACTTCAGAGATACAGCAACTGATTACAGAAATAGAAAGCAGGCTACATTCCAAATTTGTACATCGTATTGATTTGAATCAGGAAATACAAATTATCACTTTGTTTGATAGGCAAATTCCATATGCAATAATTGGTCAACGGAATTCAGAATGATCAGATTCATTACAGAGCTATTGGCACAGATTATTCATCAAAGGACGGATGCGATGTCGGGAGCTTGTGGCCAGAGATCCCTGCATCACTAACCGTTCCTATTGCAGCTCAGTATTTTGAGTGGTGTATGGCTAATAGCTTTGCTTTGCAAACAGCTATGGAGAATTTCTCGGGACAGGTTGTTTACCACTTGCCCTCCCATCCTGTTATAAAATTGAGTGCGGAACTTCCAATTGCCACAGGAGTGTGGTGCGCAGACACTCCTGTGGATGGAACTACCATTTTTACGGATGGATCTGGGAACACAGGCAAGGCGGGCCTTGTCTGGTATTCTGATGGCAAGTGGGAATCTATGGTAGTACAACAAAAGGGTTCACCTCAGTTGGTAGAATTACGAGCTGTATTAAAAATATTTCAGAATTTTCCCATTCCCTTTAATTTGATTGCTGATTCAGCATATGTAGCTGGCATTATAAAGCAATTGGATAGATCTGTTATAGAGCATATATGTAATCAGTGTGTTTTTGAATTGCTGCGAGCTCTGTGGCAAGAAATTCAAATCCGAACTGCATTGTTTTATGTTTTACATGTAAGAAATCATACTTATTTGCCTGGGTTTATTGCAGAAGACAATGCTCGAGTGGACTCTTTGGTTTTTCATCCTAAAACAACACTTTGTACCAGAGTGGAAGCAATAGCACAATTGCTTATCAAAGTACATAAAAGGATTACAGACATTACCGGACTAGACTCAGATGCTATCTATTTACCTATCAGAAAGGAATATCTACAGTGGTTAACAAATCAGTCAACTCTTTTTCAAATGGCCTTACAGGACTTTACTGGACAATTGTTAACACATTTGCCAAGAGATAAAAAGCTACAGTTTATTTGAAAACAGGATTGGGAAGAAAAACCTAATCAGATCAGAAATACCTGTGACTGGACTAACTGTTTTTACTGATGCAGGAAAGCGATCACATTCAGCAGTTATTACCTGACAAAAGGATGGACAATGGAAATATTGTAAATTCTCAGGAATTTACTGAGGACTCATTGCAGACACTTGAATTTTTTGCGATATGTCAGGTTTTTGTAAAATGGAAGGATTTACCTGTAAATATTGTAACAGACTCTCTTTATGCAGCAGGCATTGTAAATCGAATTGAAAGAGCTTTTATACGACCAATAAGAAATATGCGACTTTACACCATTTTGCTACAGTTGCATCAAGCAATAAACCTCAGAGAGATACCTTATTTTGTCACCCACATTCGTAGTCATCAATTTGATCAAGATTTGAGCATTGGAAATAATAAAGCAGACACACTTGTGTCCTATACGCAAATATCACCAAATTTATTTGAACAAGTACACCTATCCCATCAATTCTTTCATCAATCAGCGAAAATGTTAGCGAAACAATTTCACCTCACCATGGCACAAGCACGTGAATTAGTTAGTGTTTGTCCTAGTTGTCAGAAAATTGGCATGGGAATTGGAATAGGGGTAAATCCTCGAGGACTGAGTGCGTTGCAACTGTGGCAAATGGACGTTACTCACATTGCAGAATTTGGAAGGCTCAAATATGTTCATGTATCTGTTGATAGGTTTTCACATATAATATGGGCAACAGCACAAACTGGGGAAACAGGTCGTCATGTCAAATGACATTTACTTGCTTGCTTTACAAGTCTTGGGGTTCCACAACAACTTAAGACTGATAATGGACCAGCATACTGTTCATAAATTTTTCGTCAATTTTGTCAACTATGGGGTATTACACATGTCACCGGGATTCCTCATTCGCCTATGGGTCAGGCGATTGTGGAACGTGCTCATAGTACATTGAAACAGCTTCTGCAAAAACAAAAAGGGGGAGAGGAAACTGAACCTTCTGAGAGACTTGCAAAAGCTGTTTATGTACTTAACCATTTAACTTTAGCAGGAGATAAGGAACGACCCCCAGTTGTAATACATTGGGAGGCAGTTCGACAGGGAGCAAGCTATGTGCAAAACAAAGGCAAAGTGTGGTATAGGGAACCAGGTACTAACGAGTGGTTGGGACCAGGGGAACTATTACTAATGGGTCGAGGTTATGTTTCTGTCTCTACAGGCGCAGGAGTACGGTGGATTGTTTCTAAAAGGATGATTAGCCACATTATTAGAGGGAATAGTTTATATAGTTGTGATTATAATTATCATAGGGATCTGCGTAGGTTGTGTTGAGGCAATCATTGAGAATAGTATATGGAAGTAGTGAGATAATAAATCTAACTACTTCCAAAGGGGGAAATTGATACCGGATGGTTTAGCAACGGTTTAGCAAGAGTAGGCCTCAGAGTAGGCTCTAAAAGGCCTGATCTGTGTTACCTTTAAACAGAATCAGCTTTCCTGTCAGTAATTTTCCTTTCAGCTAGAATAATAGAGAATAACAGTATGTTCTGAAGTAAACTGCATGTTTTGTAGATAGAGTCTGCTTATGGGAATGTTCATAATAGGCATTATCCTACTTGTGTTACCCTGTTTGTTTGCATGTTTGCAGAAAACTGTGCAACGAATGGTCAATACAACCTTTGTGGCTCAACAACAGAGAGCAGGATTTATGGGTAACCAAGGCTGGGATTCTCTGACTGGGATCTGTGAGACACAGGGAACCAGGTTTGAGTAAGAAACAAAAACACAGAATTAAGATTCTTGGGGAGGGGGAAGGATTCCCAGACGTAATTCCTGTCAACTACCAATCTCACATTTTACATCGCCCTCTTTATTCTTTAAATCATTTTGCCCGGGGAGACCAAGAGCGTGCCCCAATTGAGCGACATTGGGGTCCAGGGGTGCCAGAAGTGGGCCCCCCAGTCAAGGTTCGGTTCCCTGGGACAGCGGAGTGGGAAACATGTTGGGAGCTGCTACATCATGGGAGGGGGTATGCCGCCATCAAACGGGATGATGTTATACAGTGGGTCCCTACACGCTGTTTGCGCCCTGATTTAAAACAAAATCCTAACCCGAAGTAGGTTAGGAAGTAGGTCCGAGCTTTATGTTTTGCAGGAGTACCTGTGGGGGAAGCCGAAACAGCACCAGCCTCGACCTTCAGAAGTGAGGAGTCATGACAGTACAGAGAGTCTGGTAAAGCGGCGGGGCGCCAAGAAAGATGAGGAACAGCGGCCGTTGCTGAGTGAAACAAAAGCTTTAAACAATGCGCTTATGATTAGCTTGCTTTTGCTTTGCATCTCAGGAGTTACAGGGGAATCTTACTGGAGAACCTGGGCTCGGGATGTTGTATCCGCCAGCTACGCTTACGCTTTGATGCAAGGCTCCAGAATCAGCGATACGCTTTACTTTGCATGACTTGAAGCATGGGGAGGGGGAAATGTAGGTAGATTAGGGTACGGCGACCGGAAAATCTTGGGCTGTAACGGAAAGTAGGCGTGGCGAAAGGAGCAGGATGTGTCATTATCGTGCGAGTTCGTACGGGACAAGACGACTATGTAAGGCTGTTGCGCAGTTAAATAAACGCCATTTGTTGCATCCTCACATTGGTGTCAGTGCTCAATGGCCCTGGGGTGCGGATAGCCTCAGGCCAGCCAGCAACCGAACGGAGCTTGCTGCAGACAAGCGGCAACAAATGCCACCAGATTAGTCAGACAACATTGGCTGTCTTTAATCACCTCCCTGTCTTCCATATGTTTCCACATGTCTTCCAGGAGGATTTGCTCCATGATCTTACTGGGCACAGCGATGAGTCTGATTGTTTGGTAGTTCCCAAGTCCTCCTTTTTACCTTTTTAAAAGAATGGTTGTGATATTCCTTTTTCTTCAGCCACTGGGGACTTCTGACTGCCATGACTTTTGAAATATGATAGAGAGTTGCTTGAAAACTAGGTCAGCCAGTTCCCTCAGGACCCTGGGATACACCTTGTTTGGTCCAATGGACCTGTGTACATTCAGATTCCACAGGTGGTCTCAAACCTGATCTTCTCCTATGATGGGAGGGACTTCATTCCCCCCTAGTTACTATCTTGAGGTTCAGGGACTTGAGAGATGTGGGAAGAGTGATTACCAGCAAAAACGGAGGCAAAATTTTTTTAGAACCTCAGCCTTCCCTATGTCAGTTGTCACTAGTTCTCCTGTCTTATTTATTGGGGAGGGGCTGTATCTTTTCTTTAATCTTTCTTTTCTGAGCAATGTACCTCTAGAAGCCCTTATTATCATACTTCACAATGCTTGCCAAATTCAGCTCCAGCTGTGCCTTAGCTTTCCTGATCCCATCCCTACACATCTGGGTCGCATCCCTGTGTTCTTCCAAGGATACATGTCCCTGGTTCCACTGCCTGTGCATTTCCTACTTATGCTTTAGTTTGACCAGGAGGTACTTACTCAGCCATGCTGGTCTCCTGCCTTCCTTACCTGATGATAAACATACATGTTATTTTGCAAGAGAGCAACCAGACATTATTCAAAGGAAGAATGCTCATAGGAAAAGAAGTTCAACAAAAAAGGATTCACAAATACAGTTAATACAGCCATCTGTGGGACTGTGATTTTGAATATCAAAAGAGGGAGTATGCCTAAAATGCTCGTATGTTTTAAATGACAGATTATTAATGGAAAGAAAAAGATTGCATCAAGCTCAGGAGACTATGCTTAAATTTATTGTATTTCAACATGTTTATAGGAATAATAAACTGATTTGCTAGGAACTGAGAGGAAATTTTTTGTAGCTCTTATGAGGCCACAAGTTCCATAAAAATCTCTCTAGGTATCCATAAGATTTTTTTTAAGGAAACAGAGTATAGTAAACTCATGTTAAAATGTAATTTTTATTTTCATGACTAAGAATTTGGTTTACACAGAACATTGTATTTCTGTTCCAATGGACATTCTGGTTTGGTTTCAGTTGCTTAAACATAAGCAACTAATGTCACCTGAGGTGCCACAGGTATCCAAGTTTTGGAAGTAGGACTGGCAGCCAGGTCCCTGGACTTCCCAGAGATCTATGCCATGGTGGAAGAGCTGCTGGAGACCAGGCAGGGTGCCTCACAGCCCCTAAAATAGCAGGAGACACCTTGATGACTGAAGCTCATGTCCAGGCTTGTTTTCTATTTGCTCTCTCTTAAATATTTTGTGTCTTCTTTGAAGACATAAAATAAATGAAATTGATTAGCAAAACGCATGGCAGCTTAAGTAATAATGTAAATTGCATTAAAAGTCACTCAGATGTTTAACACATCAGTGCTACAGGCTTCTAACATAGTTACTTCAGTTAAAGACCTTAAAGTAAATGCAACAAATCCAACTCCTGTGTTTCTCTTTGACACACCTCTCTCTCTATTCACCCATCTTTCTCATTGTCTGTTGTTCTTATGACAATTTAAGTGAGCCACATACTTACACACACACCCCTAAACAATCAGTCCTTTCATATAGTCCTCCTGTAGAATTTATATAACATTCCTACGAACAACATCACAGTTACCCATTACTCCAGTAAAATGCAGCAGGAAATTGCGGTTTTTGTAAATATATTTATTGCTGCTTTTTAAAACATAGTTAGACTTTAGACCCTCATAGTCATAATAATACTTGATTTTACTTCTAATGTATAATTTCTGTTGGAAGTTTTTATCTACTATTTGTTGTGATCAATGTGTTATTTTCTCTAAAGTGATGCTTAAAATTTGTTCTGAATTTGCAAGTCTGGTTATTTATGTCTTTTTATTAACTGACGCTACGTCTGTAATTGTGATCTGCATGAAAGTTAAAAAAAAAAAGCATTTTGTTAAAATCTCTTAGCTTCCTTTCAATGTATTAGACGCTGTATCAGGCAATGAAGTAGTATCATCACACCATGAGACTTTCATTGTGTTCTGTATCTCAGAAAATACTCCAGTTTGATCACTGGTTATAATGTAAACTTCTAAGTATTGACTATGAATTAAATTTTGTATTCATAATACTAAATATATCATCTACCATAACAGAAGATCTTCAAATAGTTCAGATAACCATAGAAAATCCAAAAGTTTGATTTAGATCTTAATTTTAGTTGAGAGCAGGTATAAGGTTTTACTCCTCAGTAATAGGGAACTCAAATGATTCATCAGCAAAATGAAATACTAAAAAAAAAAGTTAACAATGCTGAAAACATTGTTTACAGACTACAAAAAAAAGTTGTATCTTTCTACTTGGTCAAGCTTTGAATAATCTATAATGACATCTTTTTTTCCTATGTTATTGTCATGGTTTAACCCCAGCCAGCGACTAAGCACTGCACAGCCACTCACTCACTCCCCTCCTAGCGGAACAGGGGAGAGAATCAGAAGAGTAAAAATGAGAAAACTCGTGGGTTGAGATAAAGTTTAACAGGGAAAGCAAAAGCCAACCATGCAAGCAAAGCAAAACAAGGAACTCATTCACCACTTCCCATCAGCAGGCAGGTGTTCAGCCATCCCCAGGAAAGCAGGGCTCCATCACATGTAATGGCAATTTGGGAAGACAAACACTGTCACTCCAAACATCCCCTCCTTCCTTCTTCTTCCCCCAGCTCTATATGCTGAGCATGACATCCTATGATATGGAATATCCCTTTAGTCAGTTGGGATCATCTGTCCCAGCTGTGTCCCGTCCCAATTTCTTGTCCATCCCCAGCCTCCTCACTGGTGGGATGGTGTGAGAAGCAGAAAAGGCCTTGACTCTGTGCAAGCACCGCTCAGCAGTAATGAAAACGTCTCTGCGTTATCAACACTGTTTTCAGCACAAATACAAAACATAGTACCTACTAGGAAGAAAATTAACCCTATCCCAGCCCAGTTATGTTCTTCACTGGACAGAAACTTGAAGCACTGCCAAGTGATAGCTTGATCATTTTGTACAAATTAAATATCTATCCAGTCATTCCAGATTGATAGGCTGGGATACGTCCCATCCAATTTTGGGCAGATAATCAAGGTGCTCCCTCTGTAGTTGATGACGATTCTTTTTATGACTATACATGAAGGGAGCACAAACCTGATGCTAACAGAAATGTTAACTACCTTTGGCTCTTCTTCAGTGGCCTGGACAGAGAGGTGGACCCCAGAACGCTAAACCCACAACAGTATGATTTGTAGACAAGACTTGGCGAAGAGAGCTCAAGAATGTTCAGTTTCTAGGAAATTAATTTAAAAAAATATGTAAAGCAAAATTAGATGTAATTAATAGAAATTTAGAGACCTGGCACAAGAGCTCAACGGTCTTGGATATCAAAGGACATCTCAGCTCAACTTTTCTTCAAAAAATTTTTTCAAGAGTATAGTTCATATAATAAAAGTATGCATCTTCAAATGTTCTATTTGCTCTTAAGGTCAAAATGAAAAACCTCTAATTCAAAGACAAACACAGTATTTTATGAGACCAAGAAATGAAAGAAGGCATGATAATAAAAAATGGAATCATTTGAATACACATCAGTTTCAAAGCAGTAATTCTCAGATATGAGCCAGAAATCCCTTTGAGAGAAGCAAACCTTTTATTCTTTTTAACACCTGTTTCTTCATCTCAGGTTTAGAAAGGACAGGTCATTAAGTACAGAAGGAAGACATTATATTGCAAATACTGCATAGAGATTATATTGCAGCTGCTCCCACTGGAGAAATATCTAAAGCTAGTTGCACGCTACTAAAGCCCAGTATTTAAAATTTGAAGACCTTAGTTAAATGAAGTCAATGAGGAAGCTGAATGCTTGATATAGCTAAATATTGAGTTACTGAGTCATGGTTGAGAATATATATTTAATTAAATATTGTGCACTACGCATTATGCCTATTAAAACTATTATAACTGTTTCTATGAAGCAGCTTAAATAATTAATATTCATACTGAAATGATCATTTATATATCTAATTACTGATAAAGGATGGCGAAAAAAATCTAAATTAATCAGACTGCATTATTTATGAATAAACTCTTTGTGCCTTTTTTGCTGTAGCTCTGTTTCAGAGATTTCATGGAATTTCAACGCTTTTTGTTTTATTGACAGATGTATTTTGAGATATAAAAGTAAAAAAAAGTCAAGAATAGCATTTAAGACGACTGGTATTTTATGGAATGTTAATTTAATTTTAATATAATTGTCAATTTTAATTAATAAAAATGTTTCTCTATTTTAGATCCCTTTTTTATTCTACAGAAGTTACCATTTCACAATTTGAGGGAAAACATAAGTAGAGAGAGATTAGGACTAAGAAGGAAATCTATAAAAAGTAATTAGGCAAATGAAGTAGTCGTTTGTTTTATACCCATTTCTGTTTCTAGAAATATCTCTGGTTTTCAGAGCATTATATCGCACTGCACTACCTGCTTGCTCTTATTTTGCTCAGTCTTGCAGTGAAGTAATCATATAGGACTGAAATCCTATATATAAGCTCGCTGTCATGGGACTTATTGTAGACTGCTAATAACACTGGTTAAAATGAGTTTTGTGGGAGGAACAAGAAGGCAGCTTCCTTAAGTATCATATAAAAGTAGCATTTTCTCATTTGCAGGGTCTGTATGAGACTCCCTAAGCAAATAAGTGTTTCTTACTTGAATACTGAAAACTTGCTAAATAAATCTCTCTGTAACTTAACACAGTATCCACTGAAAGTTCATAATTTCTGATTAAATTAATTCAAATTACTTCTAGGCTAATACATGTAAATAAGTATGAGTCTGTAGATTCCTTTCGAACAGGCCTTTTTAAGAATTTGATCATCATTGACTTAAGTTTTGACAGGAGTCACTAAAAAATTTTTTTCCCCTTAAATGAACACAACTTATTCATACAAAATTGCTTCCTTTCATACATTGTAAGGTCCATACTAATCTCAGTTTTATGATTATTTGCTGTTGACCCTGCTTGGAGCAGGAGGTTGGGCTAGAAGACCTCCTAGGGTCCCTTCCAACCTGAATTGTTATTTACAACTGTGCATGCTGAGATTAGTCCTATTGATTGCAACTTCTTCTATTTACAGCATGTGACTTAAATACAAGTAAATATATGCAGCAACAATTTTTTTATGCATAAATTCAGTTACAAGTTTAATTCAAAAGTTTTCTTCCATAAAATCTTCCTACCTACAGCTGTTTCCAGGAAACATATATGAAGATGACTGGGAGGTAGCTGATAACGAGACGAGAGGTCAATATAGAACAAGTAATTTGATTAAATGATTAATAAATTAATATATGCATTATATGTTCCTCATGCATTTTCCCAGCTACTATACTGTAAGCATCCAGGAAACTCATCATTCAATCCAATATTTTAAAACATTATTGTTATAGTTACCTTTTGTTGTATGTTTCTGTCTCCAGTTATTGGCAGTTCTTCAATTATTACAAACAGTGTTAAATGAGTGACCTGAACTTTTAATTGTAGCTCCAATTATTCTTACAAGGTATTGTTATTGCATCCATAGTAAGAGACTTAGTTTCATGCAAGAGCTGCCTAAGACACTGATATATTGTTTAAAAGAGAAAAGCTTTACAAATTTAAGGCATTCAATAGCAGGAGCAATCTGTGGTTTTTAAGCAAAATGTCACACATTTGTATATTATTAATATTTCTGTATAGGATCAACCAGATCAAGAGCAGAGGAAATGAGAAAAAATATGACAAATAACTCTGGTAATTGGCTGAAATAATAAGGAAATTATAAAAAAAACCCATAACACAGTAACTTAAAGCAGTTTTAAAAGTAGGATGTATTTTAAATTGCCCTCTAATTTGCAATTCTCTTTTCTAAAGAAGACATTTACAACTATCTAGATCCCCAGCTAAGAAATAAATTTGATACTCATTGTGGAAGTCTTCAGTTAGGAAGCAAAACTGATATTAACATCCAAGTTAAAAAATAATGGGCTTCAAAAACTTACAAAATATACTTGCAGAGGTCAGCAAAAGTTACTAAATATCTTTAGACAAAATGTTTTATTTATGTTCAATAAACTCTTATTCTGTCATCATCTAGTTCATATAATTATAAATATTATAATTATACATAGAATTATGTATGTTATAAGTTACACAGTTTTATATACAAATTAAAAAACAAAGCTTTTTAGTCTGTGCTTTGATTAATTTTCTTTAATTAGCTCTAGGGAAAGGAAATATGTTCTCCCTCGTGAGACTTCTTTTCCCCAAACAACTTCAGAGGAACCATTGTTTACATGAAGAGTCTATGGCCGCTGTGCCAGGATGCTGAAGATCCTTTGCCTGATTTTCAATTAGACAAAAAAAAGCTGGTGCCTCAGCACTGTGGGCAGGACAGTGGGTACCCAAATGTGGCTCAGGGCCCCACAGTGCCTGGCAATTGGCTGTCACCATGGCTGCTCACTGCCTGCCCCTTGGAAGGCTATGACACAGCCAGTTTCAGCTTCATTACACGGGAGTCGTTGGAGGTACAAGGTTGTAACCAGTCCTGGCCCTGCCAAACAGCTGTGCAGTCATAGTTTGCCCTTGGTAAAGCCATATGGCCTGTTCCTGATACCTTCTTGTCCTTCATGTGCCTAGGCAAGGTTTCTCAGAGAATTTAGCCCACAGCCTTCCCAGTGACTGAGATAAGGTGGTGGCCTCCTTCCAGCCCATCTTAAAAAGCAGTGTGAGTGATGTCTCCCTTTTTCAAGTCACCAGAGACCTCCCACAGTTACCGGTTGCTCTTGAAGATGATGACAGCCACCTTGTGATGGCAGCCAGGTCCCTCAGCACCCTCAGGCCCATCCCCTCCAGTCCACTGGTTTGCTGTAATTGTTCCTAACTGGATCATCTTCCACTGTGGGCAACCACACCTTAAAAAATCTGGTAACAACATAGCTATGACAAAACAAAACATTGTTTTATGCCTGTTAAAAGATTAGGGCTATCAGATCTCCAGAAAATTTGGGGTTTGCAATTTTACTTAGAGATCCTGCGACTGGCAGGTAGGAAACCTGAGAATATAAAAAGCAGGAGAAGGAAAACAAACAGTTCTGACTGAGTAAGCAGTCTAGTCATTCAAGCAGCTTATACTGCAGTAAAAAAGAGAAAATAGAAACTTGATTTGCAAGCTTATATTTCTGGTTTACAAGACCCAGCAACCACAGAGGTCATATCTGAGCTATCTGGGAATGTGTATTGGAAGCCCTCAATGCCCTGTATTGATCACTGCTCTAATGTTATAAAGTTCTCCTTTATTAAAACCTTCTAAAAGTTCAGAAGCCATTTCAGATTCTGCAAGAACAAAGCCCTATCAAAAACTGTTTCCAAGCTAAAAAATAATGAAATAAAAAGCTTGATTTCCCTCTCTTTTTTTCCTGCAGTGGATAGTAAAGGTGAAAGGAAAGCCTCTCTCTTGTTTATCTGATGTTACAAAGTCTCCTACAGAATGCTAGTCTTGATGAAACCCTTTTATGCAGAAACTTGTGGAAAACTGCAATAGAAAATCCCTTTCCTCATCCTTCAAGATTAAACACGGATTTGAACTACAATTAAAAATGGAGATAATTCTTAGTAATGAACACCAATAAATTTTTTATTTCATCATTAAAGTCTATGGGTTTCAATAAAGCAGGAATTCCTGACACATTTTGTCTGATCTTCAGAGCTACCATAAAAAGAAAGCCAGTGTTTCAGAAAGTTTCATTCTGTTCTGTGAATCAGCCCTTTGTGGTTACTTAGGAACACATGAACGTAACACAACGGAATTAAATTCTGTCCATTGTATGCCATGGCTAATTAAAAAAAAATGTCTCTAATAATATGCAAAAAAAAAGAGGAAGTATTGTTAAGGAAAGATAATCTTGTCCTACAAGTTATTTTTCCAATGGACATCTGGAATAAAAGCATCAGTTACAATTTGGACATCTGTAGATGCATCAGTACATCAGCTCATTTCAGGGACCCCCTCAGCTCCAGAATGATGCAGTCTAGGAGAAATCTCTGTTCTACATATTTACTTTTTAAGGAGCTGCACTAAAATGTATGTACTTATGTAATAATTTATTATATTTTATAAAGAATTTGCATAATGTATTAAAGGAAACTGAATGCTTTTAAATCTCATATAACTCAGCAATGCACGCATTTATAGATGTAATTTTTGAGAAAGTGGCATTACATACATACTCTTTCTTTTAGCTATATGCTCTATTTTTAATGCATTTCTTCATCTACGTGCCAAGAATATTTAACTTGATTTTACAGAATCACAGAATCATCTTGGTTGGAAAGGACCTTTAAGATCACTGAGTCCAACCATTAACTTAACACTACCAAGTCAACCATTAAACAGTATGCCTAAGCACTACATCTACTCATCTTTTAAATACCTCCAGGGATGGTGACTCCACCACTTCCATGGGCAGCCTGTTCCAATGCTTGATAACCCTTTCCGTGAAGAAATTTTTCCTAATATCCAATCTAAACCTCCCCTGGTGCAACTTGAGGCCGTTTCCTCTCGTTCTGTCGCTTGTTACCCTGGAGAAGAGTAACACCCTCCTCGCTACAACCTCCTTTCAGGTACTTGTATACAGCAATAAGGTCTCCCCTGGGCCTCCTTTTCTCCAGGCTAAACAACCCCAGTTCCCTCAGACACTCCTCATAAGACTTGTGCTCTAGACCCTTCACCAGCTTTGTTGCCCTTCTTTGGACTCGTGCCAGCACCTCAATGTCTTTCTTGTAGTGAGGGGCCCAAAACTGAACACATTATTCAAGGTGCAGCCTCACCAGTGCCGAGTATAGGGGGAAGACCACTTTCCTTGTCCTGATGGTACTTACATCTCAGTGTATTTCAAATATCAAAAAACTTATGTCTCATAGTAACTCCACTGGTAGGTTTTTAATTCTGCACAATTGTTAGGTTAGAAAATAATGTTGGTTTACTTCAGACGAATAGAACATCTCAAATTGGACTTTGAAAGCTAATTAGTATATAAAAATTTTGTGTTTCATAGCTTTCTATGGGATGTTTCCTGGCTTTAGATTCTTCTCTGTACACAGTCCTCTTTACATCTGACACATCCTCCTCTGACACCTCTTGATGTAGTTCCATTTCAGTAGCACACTCTTACGAGAGCTGTTAGCATTCTCGCCAACTTCAGAGATAAGCTTGCATTTACACACCCATCTGTGGTAATGTTATGTCCAGACGTTCTTCCAAAAGGCTTGATTCAGCAAAAATCTTGAATCACATGCATAACTGCAATTATTCACCAGTTCCAGTTCTGGAGCTTGTTTTTTTAAGATTCCCCAACTTTTTCTTTTTCCTTGAAATGCATTTTTGAAAAAAAAATGCACGCTATCCAAGTCACAAACTATCAATAAGTTCATAGCGCTCTTACCAAGCAGAAGCAAGCTATATTCATAGAAGCCCGTTTGCAAAAGAGAATAAACTAAAAGTTGGAGCTCCCTGAAAAGATCATTTATAAGGTATTGTTATTTTTGGCTACAGACCAAACTGCTATTGATCAGTTTCTTTTTTGTTTTACTTGAATTAATTTCATTTATGAACTATGATTGCAGAAGAAGAAAACGTGGATAATGAAGATAAAATAAGGAGCAGGAAAAAGAAGCAAAGGAGAAAACAAAGAGGAACCGAACTTGGAGCCTTTTCTGTTTCTTAAAAGACACTGAGTACAGGTGAAAACTGAGAGAACAGGAAAAAAAACATAATTATGATGCAAGATGAAACTGTTAAATCCCAAACCATATTTCTTGTTGATCTTATTGACTGTTAATATGAGCAGTTGTACCAGCATTAAGTGGACTTCCCACAGTATGCATTATTCTCAGTGTCAAGCATTTATAAGATTGAATACAGAAATTTCAGTTCCAAAATTCAGTTGCAGTTTCACCTTACTGACCTGGTCTGCAGCCACATTTTGGAAATGGCATTATGAAGCAACTATTAATTACAATATTCAATATATAGATAGCATGATAGCATGTGAACTAAAAATGCAGTGGAGGGACACAATGTCAGTCCTAGATTAGACTGTAAAGGGATTGTGATTAATAAAGAATGATGACTATTTTTTGCTGCCTGACACAACACACAGTGGAAGCAACTCACTGAAATTTTTCTTTAAGATTTCTAATTGTCTCATCTCCAAGGAGTTTAAATTTTGAAGAATGTAGAGCATAGACATATAGTACACTATAGATCATTTCTGCCTTGTCTGTTTCATTAAAAATAAATAAAACCTCAAATAAATATAAAGATGGAGGTCGATAGAAAAAAGTCTCACCAGATTCTTAAATTCTTTATATGCTATCTACAGCATACCAGAAATGTGAAGTATGATTCTCCAGTTCGAGGTCTAAACAAAAGAACCCTCTAAAATTTGACTGTTACACACTAAAAGGCAGTGTATTTGAAAGCCTGAAACACTTGTATTTGACAAGTGTTATGCATAAACCCCAATAAACAATGAAATACACCGTTGTGCAATATGGAAGTTGTTGTGTTTCTAAACTCTTTACCGTCTTAAATCAAAGGCTGTCGATTTGAATTCCACCTCTTTCCATTGCCCAACTACATTGTTTATATGTCAAACTCCCAATCGAAAAAACATTGGAGAAGAAAATGGGAACTATATTTAATCTTACTATAAACATTATGGGTTTTTCTTATGCATTTTCACTTCTAATTCTTCACTTTTTTTTGTCCTTTACAGGAAAAGAATTTCAGCTGTGTGTCAGAATTTTCTAATAGCTTTGGACAATAGTTCTCCATTTATTCAAAATAATTTCTTTTAAAGGATCAGCTCTTAAAGGTCTCTAACTTTTAAAAGCATCAAAGTTCTGAAATCTTCTCAGTTTTACTTCTGACTTTTTCTGTGACACATTTAATTTTCTGATAGAACTTAATTTTTAGTTTGAAAAATTAATTTGTTTTTGAACACAAAAAAATTAAAAAAACAAAGCAAGTTTAAGAATCCCAATGACATAAATGAACAATGCAGCCACTTCTTGGTTTGGAGGTTTATCAACAATTTGAGATTTTAATGTTCCATCTTTCATGTCAACAACAAGAGTTTTGGTAACAGACACAGCTGGGTCAGAGAAGAAAGCACAGGGTGCTCAGGGTGAGAGCAACATGCTTGGGAGGCTTGGGAGCAGGAAGGTCAGCAAGAGCCTGTGCTTTAGCTGTGAGGTAGGAGTACTTCGCATGAAGAAATGGCCAGCTCATTTTAAAAAGGGCCTAGGAGGAAAAGAGTTGAAGCAAGGTACCCTGAACCAAATGGCTCAGGGAACAAGGATGTCTCCCTGGGGCACATGATGAAGGTGGCAAAGGTTGTCACAGCTGGTACAACTGTCTGGAAGTAGCCATTTACTTCCCCTTGCCCCAGTCTTCTGAGTGAAAAATGGGAACAGTAATATTGCCCTATCTTAAAGGCTGGAAAAATGCATAATATCTGACAGATACTCAGAAATCATGCAACTATTGTAACAAAAGGAGACATCATTTCTAATGGTGAACAGTATTTCCTTATCCAGGCTGTAAAAGCTATTTAAGTCTTGTACATTAAGTCATTAGAAGTCCCATGTCTCCTTTGCTGTCTGTATGCTTGGTTTCTATCTGAAGAACAGCATGGGACAGTGTACTTTCTCCATTGTTATTTCAATATTCAGTTGGTATATATATGACTACTGACAATGTCAAAGGATTTGGAACCGGGAAGCACTCCCCATTCTGAGAACTTATGATGTGCTTGCTCTTCAGGAACTTGCAACACTCTTGGACCTGTAGTAAGTAATCATATGGCTCAGCTTTGAGATATTTTTGGGAGAAAGTGACAGCCGTAGTAGTGTTGGGCTCCACTATATACTTTTTTTTTTCCCTGCTAGCAAAAAAGAAAGGATAGGAGGCAAGCTTTAAACCACAAGCTTGTGACACCAAGACTTTCAAAGGAATGGTGACAATTGTGATGTGTACTGTGAATACATAACTTGTTTAAATGACTCACTTTCATGGCATGCTGAAAAAATTATTTCCTGTCAGGAAAGATCAAAAAACTACAGAAGACAAATATAAACTGCCTTGTAAAGTAGCATATCAGGGAGTTCCTCTGCCCACACCAGTTAGAAAAGCACAGCAGGAAGCCAGGAAGCAAGCACCTGTTTTTAGGACAAAGCCCATTTTCTTTGGATGATTAAATAATTAAATTAAGTAATAATAATTATGCCATTACAAAAATATCATGTTAGCAGTGTATATTTCACACATACTACACTGACATTTATAAGCAGCAGCTGATGTCTAGGTTAATATAGCATATGCCTACTCAATGACATAAAAGTTCCTTCTTTGCATTTCATAGAAGTACTGTATATTGTGACATCTGAAAGGAATATCATAAATGGAAATAGTCAAAATTTTCATGTGGAATTTTTCAATTTCAAATGTCAAGATTTATTGAAACAATCTCTTAGTAAGAGTGTCACTGAATTTTCTGGGTAAAAATAATTTTATAACTGTCAAAGCTTTTATAGCTTTTTAAATGTATTTTCTGTTCCTCAGAAGAAAAGGACTTTTAATATTAAAATATAAATACATTTATAAAGTTAAAAATAAAAGCCAAAACTGAGGTGAAATTAATTGAAAAACTGAGGTTTTAGAAATTACTGCAGCAGAATGTTTTTATTAATCTTTACAGATGTTTTTCTTTCTTACGTTTTCATTAAGATATATTTCTCATGTATTCGGTGTTTCTTTCCAACTTAGAAAGAAGCAATTTAGTTGCTTAAAAATGGGCAATTAATGCCATTATAGATGATCTACTGTTTTTTCAGATAGTTGCATGGAGCTAACATGTCTGACCAAGAATCATGGCAGGTGAGGGGTAGCAGACGGGTACCTCAAAGAGCCCTCCATGTCTACATTTAGGCAACTGAATCCTGCATTTTGTGGCCCTGCAAGCCAAAATTATTTGGCAAACACAAGTAAACATATCTTCACATTCAATTATGCCATTTATTTTGACTTTTTTTTTGCTATTTGCCAGAAAACAAGTGAAAAACTCCATTCTCCTTAAGTCTAATGCAAAATAAAGAAAGGAATTTGCAAAAAGATTACCTACTTCTACTCTGATCATGTAAGTTACAAGAACGTTTCAGCTGCTTCTTCGTTTTGAATAAGTTCATTTTGTTGATCCCAGGTTTTGATGGGTAGAACTTGCAGCTGGAAAATTTAACATCTCACAGTATAGTTCTTTAAGCATGTAAACAGGAATTAAGGAGAAAAATATTATGTGGTATATATTTCACATGCTAATCAAAAAGAAAGAAACAGCAAAGCTAAACTCTTCTGAAGAGTGTTGCTCTGATTTTGCATTTCATATCTATCCATAATTTGATATTATTAAATACAAATTTTGAATGCACAAGGAAATCAGCTATTGGACATTTCTTTGGTGTTTACAGGGAGAAAAAGCAGCAGAAATATTTACACTAAACCAAGTAAAAACCCCAAATAACTGGCATTTTTGTGTTTAGTGGTTAGTGTTCTGATCCCTGGTTCATAAACAATATTTTCCTTATGAGTATCTGAAACTAAAATAGGGACATTTTTAAAAATTTTGATTTTATGCTTCCATTCATGCTTGCTATAAATCAAGATTGCCTGAGACCAATAGCCATATTTCAGCCATAGCAAAGTAGAACATAACACAAATGCAATATAAACTGTAGAAACTTGTTTTCAGTTTATCCTTAAAGCTATTTTGTTTCTAGTAGCTTACTTTTTTAAGGTTTTGTCTAAATCTAATTCCAAATATATTCTTTCCTTCTTCTTGGATATATACGTGCCTCAAATACAGACATGGATACACATATAGTTTCTAATCTCCATCATGGACTAACCTACAGTTCTGTATCTCAGCTCTTACCAGGTTCAGACAAATGAGGACATAACACAAGTTTGTAGGTATAACTTCCTTTGAAAACTTTGCAATAGTGATATATTCAGCGACCTTCATTAGTTTTGAACTAACAACAAAAAGAAACATGTATTTTCCAAACAAATAAACTTTTTGGCAAATATAGCCCCTTTTCTAGTCAGAGGAACATATTTTCAACCCTACTAGAATTTGTAACAGGTTTTACATATTAATCCTAGCTTCATAATGAAAAATCTTGATTGTGAACAATAAAAGAGTAAATGCTTGACAATATGCACAGTTTTCACAGAATCTCAGAATCACAGAATCAACCAGGTTGGAAGAGACCTCAGGGATCATCGAGTCCAACCGTTGCCCTGACACCACCCTGTCAACTAGACCATTGCACTAAGTGCCATGTCCAGTCTTTTCTTAAACACATCCAGAGATGGTGACTCCACCACCTCCCTGGGCAGCCCAGTCCAATGGCTAATAACCCTTTCTGAGAAGAAATTCTTCCTAATGTCCAACCTGAACCTCCCCTGGTGAAGCTTGAGGCTGTGTCCTCTTGTCCTATCACTAGTTGCCCAGGAGAAGAGGCCAACTCCCACTTCACTACAACCTCCCTTCAGGTAGTTGTAGACTGCAATAAGGTCACCTCTGAGCCTCCTCTTCTCCAGGCTAAACAACCCCAGCTCCCTCAGCCGTTCCTCGGAGGTCAGACCCTCCAGACCCTTCACCAGCTTGGTCGCCCTCCTCTGGACTCGCTCCAACACCTCAACATCTTTCTTGAAGTGCGGGGCCCAGAACTGAACACAGTACTCAAGGTGCAGCCTCACCAGTGCCGAATACAGAGGGACGATCACTTCCCTAGACCGGCTGGCTACACTATTCCTAATAGAGGCCAGGATGCCATTGGCCTTCTTGGCCACCTGGGCACACTGCTGGCTCATGTTTAGCCGACTGTCGATCAGCACCCCCAGGTCTCTTTCCACCAGGCCGCTTTCTAACCACTCTTCCCCCAGCCTGTAACGCTGCATGGGGTTGTTGTGGCCGAAGTGTACGACCTGGCACTTGTTCTTGTTGGACCTCATGCCGTTGGTCTCGGCCCATCTATCTAACCTGTCCAGATCCCTCTGTAGGGCCTTCCTACCCTCCAGCAGATCGACACTGCCACCCAGCTTGGTGTCATCTGCAAATTTACTGAGGGTGCACTCAATCCCTACGTCTAGATCATCTATAAAGATATTGAACAGCACCGGTCCCAGAACTGAGCCCTGGGGAACACTGCTAGTGACCGGCCACCAGTTGGACTTTGCCCCATTCACCACCACTCTCTGGGCTCGGCCAGCCAGCCAGTTTTTAACCCATTTAAGAGTCCACCCATCCAAGCCCCTGGCAGCCAGTTTGTCTAGGAGGATGCTGTGGGAGACAGTGTCGAATGCCTTACTGAAGTCTAGATAGACTACATCCACAGCCCTGCCTTCATCTACTAAGCGGGTCTCTTTGTCATAGAAGAAGACCAGGTTGATCAAGCAGGACCTGTCTTTCATGAATCCATGTTGGCTGGCCCCGATGCCCCAATTGTCCTGCATGTGCCGTGTAATGGCACTCAGGATGATCTGTTCCATCACCTTGCCTGGCACCTGTCTGTAATGACAAACAAATGCTCCTAAAAATCTTGTGTAACTGAACTAACTTGTTGAAGGCTTCAAGATCGGTTTGAGACAAGGTACTTGGTAAATGGAAGAAGTCATGCTGCCCACAGAGCTGCCCTGTCATATGAAGTATTTGCTTCCAGAACTGACTCAAAGACACTTCCTTTCCAACATAATGCATTCTTGATTTGTCTGGAATGTGACACACTCTATTAAAAGTGGATACTGGTAAGTGTCTTCACAGAGCAAGTTCTGCTGGGCAGCTTGCAGAAGTGTCACATTTTGTTAGAGCTGTTACCTTGTCCTCATGTCTCATTATGTGTGGACAACTATACTGGAGGGTATCAGTTAATTAAACTAATGCTGAAAATGAAACAAAACCTGAGATGACTGCATGACAATGCCACAATACATCTGCCCACTTTAGAACATGTTGCAAAGTAAAGATACAGCTCTCACTATTTCAACTGGCCTCATATATTAGAATTGTTTTTTATGTACTTGTAAATCATTTTAAATGGCTGCAGAAGGAACGTATTACTTATGTTGTTTAATTTATGCAAACGTGTTTGAATTTACTGTTCGCCTTTCTCCCTCCCTTATATTACTCTATCTTTTTAACCTCCTATTATGGCTTGTTAGACAAAGATTTCTTCTAGTGTTTGCCTTCCTTAACTTGTCTGTGCTGTCTTGAATAATTTAAGATGCATTGGAACCCACGGGCACTATTCACAATATAATAGGTAACGACAGATAGCAACTAAGAAAATAATGAAAATATAGAGTTTAGGGGTTCATCATATAGTTCTAGTGACACTAATGTTGTTTTACCTGAATATTCTACATGGCTGTTGCAGAGTTTTTCATTCTTGAAAGATGGATCTGTCACTGAGGCACCTGCTAGATCATATCTAAGACAACATTCATGCTGTGTTTAGCAAATAATGCCAGTGTTACTAGAATTCCTGAACAAAGTGGCATCCATCAGCAATAGTTACTCTTTGCAGCGTTTAGGCAAGAATGCGTCCTCCAGCATCTCTAATGCAACAGTGGGATCCTGGAGGAGTATAAGGGAGTCCACGGGTTGCACAAAAGGGGCTGGTTTGTACAGTCTTCCTAAATGGCAATTCCTACTGCTCTTGGAGAAAAACAGTGGGCAAGACGAACCGTTGGTTTGACTTGGGGGGGCATTTCTTGCATTCTTCTGATAGGGCCAAACCCAAATCCCCTCCAACAACTTCCTTCTTCCTCTACCACACCCTCTGTTTAGAAGGTTATATGGAAAGTGAAAGATAAGCATACAGAAGAGTTTCCTGTTGAAAAGTCAGCACTCAACTACTAAGTAGAAGAGATTTACAAGATAAGAGGGATCTTGACTTCACAATCTAGTGCTTAAAGCACTCTATCAGACTGTGGAGTCCTCGATTATGCTCCCTGTTTTGTGTTTTACATTTAAGAGTCATTGATTTTAAAACACCTGTAGTAGTATAAAGGACTGATTCCCATCTGGGTTTCCTAGCCACTAGGATAGTTAATAATGCTTTAGGCCTTTGACTCTGAAGAGAGGCAATGAAGTATTCTGGGACTGTTGTTAAATAACAATATAGATTCTTTAAGTTTTAAACTTAGATCCTACATGGCTCAGTCCTACAGAGATAATAATTTATGATAGTCATAATCTTTGTTATCATCATGCAATTCATTTCATTTTTCCCCTTAGCTCAGCACTCATGATTATAACTTTTATAAAGTAATTTCAGTCAATATTTTACAGTACTTTGATTCACAAGGGCATACAGGGATGGGGAAGAGGATGTAATGTATCACATAAAAAAAACCTCCAGATGTATTTTTCTTGCTATTGTTTTGCTCACTTCCTTTTCTACTCAGTCAAGATATGTATTCTGTTAGATTTTTTTCTTTCATTGTGTCAGGTAAAATGGAAGTCATTTCACAGTGTACAACATATTTTCACCTGTTGTTTCTCAGGTAATGAATAAACTTATGCACATTTGGCATTTATTTAGCCTGCTCATATGTTAAATTGTACGTTCTTGAATAATTCATTATGCTCCTTAAACTCATGTAGACAAATTAACATAGGTAAGGGAGTCTGGGAGAGAGACATGAAACTGTCGAGGAGTTGCTGTCATCTGAGCAGACGTTATGAAACAAATCTGAACCTCTAGCAAACTAAATATATCAAAATGGTGCAGAAATGCAAGATCTTTCCTATAAAAGAAACACATTGACAATCTCACTATATAAAACTTTCAGAATGCAATTGTGTTAACAGAAAGGTAATGAGATTAAAAGATGGCACTACATAAACACTACACTGTCTTTGTTATAGTGCCTCACAACGACAGCCCTTTTTAATCAGAAAGAAATCTACTCTTCTAAAAACACAAAGGTTTTCTTGTGCAATGTTGGCAGAATGGTTTTCATGTACATTCTATTAAAAAAATAAACTAAGCATGGAATGCTCAGTTATTATTTTTGTATTTTCCCATTTTGATTGTTTCCTTGCCTGTATGTGAGCATGTATCATTTCATGAACCACTTGCTCAGATCCTACAGATCACTGATAATCCAGAGATCATGAGTTGAGAAACAGCCTTAGATTTGGCTGCTCCAAGACCTTCTTTGATTAGGCTTTCTACTCAGATGGATTGTCATGAGTAACACTAGATGCTATAAATCTTTAGGAGTTAATCTGGTTTTTGCTAGAAGCTGTCTGATAAAGCAAGGAACCAAGATCAGTGTTCTGTTACATCGTTAATGTATACTGTCCATCTTCACACACATAGATATACACATGCACACATTTTACAATGTTTTCTCTTGAGGTTTGATGGAAGTTGGTTAGTTAAAAAGGTGTTCTCTGTGGCTTGATCCTAAGACATTAATGGTCTCTCTGAAGGTGCTAAGGGCTTAAAAGTTGTAAAACACATTCATATCCCATGACACCTGATCCTGTGCCTAAATGTGTATTTCTGCAGCCATGAAACCTGTGATTTTTCCTGCTGGCTTCACTGGAAACTGGAATGTACCTTTATATTGAAGTAAACAGGGTTAGCAAAGACTGACACTCATATGAATTCATAGATGACTAGAAACTAATAATTATTTCATTCTATACTCAACATATTACAGGATGGAGTTTTGTACTGTTTTAACTAGTATGAAAGAAATGGCATGAGATGAGGGAAATATTCACTGTTAAAATCCCCATGAAACTCATTATGAAGATGAACTGAATACTGAAAAAAGAATGAAAAATTAGACTGTAACCAAAAGTGAATATCACATGGGTTTTGGTCTTATGTTTTAGGGCTTTTTTTAATACGGTCTTGTTTCATTGCATTTTGACATTTTTGTTACTTGGCCATCACTGAAAATTTGTTTGTGGTGCCAGAGAGGATTTGGAAAAGAGCAGAAAGGCTGAAAGAAGTGTAACAGAACTCAATAAGTTGAACTGATATTTTGAGGAAAAATGGATTTTCTTGTTGCTCTTCAGCAAAACTCTTATTTGGTAACTTTAAAAAATATGATCCTTATTGCAGCTACAATGTCAAAGTATGAGGAAAAAAATTACAAAAATAAAATAAAGGTCCTATAGAATTTTCCAAGCACAAAACTAACTCTCAGGTGATAAGGGTGAAGTATTCATAAGCTTTTTTTCTATTTGTAACTTTAGTTACAAAGTCTTGGTCAACTGGCTCTAGGTGACCGTGCTTGAGCAGAGCGGTTGGACCAGACGACATTCAGAGGCCCCTTCCAACCTCAACTATGCGGTATTCTGTGATTCTGTGGTTAAAAACTTTAGCATATGTGTTTCATAGAATCATAGAATCATAGAATGGTTTGGGTTGGAAGGGACCCTAAAGATCATCTAGTTCCAAGACCCCTGCCATGGGCAGGGACACCTTTCCACTAGAACAGGTTGCTCAAAGCCCCATCCACCCTGGCCTTAAACACTGCCAGGGAGGGGGCATCCACAACTTCTCTGGGCAACTGGTGCCAGTGTCTCACTACCCTCACAGTCAAGAATTTCTTCCTAATATCTAATCTAAATCTACCCTCTTGCAGTTTAAATGTTATCCCTCATCCCGCTTTCCTGTAGGCCCCCTTCAGGTACTGGAAGGCTGCTAGGAGGTCTCCCCGGAGCCTTCTCTTCTCCAGGCTGAACAAGCCCAACTGTCTCAGCCTTTCTTCATACGAGAGGTGCTCCAGCCCTCTCATCATCTTCGTGGCTCTCTTCCGGACTCACTCCGACAGCACCATGTCCTTCTTATGTTTGGGGCCCCAGAGCTGGATGCATTACTCTAGGTAGGGTCTCATGAGAGTGGGGTAGAGGGGGAGGATCACCTCCCTCAATCTGCTGGCCACGCTGCTTTTGATGCAGCCCAGGATACAATTGGACTTCTGGGCTGCAAGTGAACATTGCTGGCTCTTGTTGAGCTTCTCATCAAGCATCACCCCCAAGTCCTTCTCCTCAGGGCTGCTCTCAATCCATTCTCCGTCCAGCCTGTATTTGTGCCTGGGATTGCCCCGACCCACATGCAGGACCTTGCACTTGGCCTTGTTGAACTTCACGCATTTCACACAGGCCCACATCTCAGGCTTGTCACAAGGTCCCTCTGGATGGCATCTCTTCCCTCCAGGGTGTCAACCGCACCACGCAGCTTGGTGTTGTTGGCAAACTTGCTGAGGGTGCACTCAATCCCACTGTCCATGTCACTGACAAAGATGTTAAACAGGACCGGTCCCAATACCGACCCCTGAGGAATGCCACTTGTCACTGGTGCCCACTTGGACATTGAGCCGTTGACTGTAACTCTTTGAGTGCGACCATCAAGCCAATTCCTTATCCACTGAGTGGTTCATCCGTCAAGTGCTTGTCTCTCCAATTTAGAGACAAGGATGTCATGCGGCACTGTGTCAAATGCTTTGCACAAGTCCAGGTAGATGACATCAGTCACTCTTCCCCTATCCACCAGCACTGTAACTCCATCATTAAAGGCCACCAAATTTGTCAGACATGATTTGCCCTTAGTGAAGCCACGTTGTCTGTCATCCAATCACCTCCTTGATTTCCATGTGCCTCAGTATAGTTTCCAGGAGGATCTGCTCCATGATCTTGCTAGGCACAGAGATGAGACTGACTGGCTTGTAGTTTCCCGGGTCTTCCTTTTTTTCCGTTCTTGAAAATGGGGGTTATGTTTCCCCTTTTCCAGTCAGTGGGAACTTCACCAGACTGCCACGACTTCTCAAAAATGATGGATAGCAGCTTAGCAAGATTGTTGTTGACTTGTTTAACACAAGTCAATGAATTATAGAATAATTTTTTTAATTTCTCTGTAACTAGAACAATAACTCAGAGGGAAATCAGATTTGTGTCATTCACTGTTTCTTCAGAAAGAAGTGAATACATAGGCAGTGTAGCTGAGCTTATTTTAAAGGCACCTGTCAACTCCATAAGAGATAGAGTTTAGTAGGGTACAAGCATAGTGTTTTCACTTCAGTGGAGTAGTGAAGTATTGTTCAGAAAAGTGAAATGGTATCAGAATCTCCCTGCCCCATTCCTTTGCCTCAAACCCTTGTAATGACTTTACATAAAGAGATTCCCGAATTGCAGCAATGTAGGAGAGATGAAAATCAGTCTTATAATGCTCTATATGATCTTTGGAAGGCAAGCATAACCCTCATCTGCCTTCCTCTAAATTGGTGTCATCTTTTCTAGGCTCAACCAATCCAGACACTGTGTTGCTGTTGTTAACGTAATGATTTCTCAAGCTAATGTGATAGTGAATATTTATAATGTGATAGTGAATATTTATATTTCATATATATATATAACCATTTAATCAACATGTGAAAAAGTTAGAAAATGTTTTGATGCAAATGATGGATTTTCTTCTTATGCAGATTACTTTTTCAAATCAGCTATGGGAATATTTTGCTTAATTTTAAATGATTTATTCATTGCATGTAAAATTGTATTTATGACACTGCATTACAGTTACCTGCTTATGAATGAAGATTTTAATATGCTTATCCATATTTAAGTGTACTTTTTATTTCCTATCAAAATTAATTCCCTATAATTACTAAGGCAAACAATGATAAATAAGATCAGTTCATACTAACATACTAAGAATGTATTTTGTTTCATGTAGTAGTGTATTAACTCTTGTTCTCAATCCAGGTATTGAAAGATTTTATGTAAGTGCAAAACACAAACTCTTAGGATCAGATCCAGTTGACCAAACATAGATCTCAAGTGCCATTTGAGTTGCTTTGGGATATCCTCCTGGTCTACAGATACTTCTTTAAAAGCACATGGGCTATCCATAGATCTCATATCAACTAGCCCTGTGTAGGTAGCTGAAATGTCCATGAGTATCCAAAATGGCACTTGATGCCCATGTACAGGAACTCAGATCTTACTCCAAAGTTTTTATTCATCTAAGTGCCTACCTTCCCACTACAGTCAAATGAGAGCTGGTATCATTTCATCAGTGGATCATTCTGTAGATTCTATTGGCTATAAAGCAGTTGATGATAAGACATTGGTGACTGGCACCATTTGAAATACCATGTTATTCTATTCAGCCCATACCCTTCCAGAAGGTCATGGGACTTCCATAGATCTTGTGTATGACCCGCCAATGTATGACATCTCAAAAGGCACCAAAAGCCTTTGAGTAGGCACCTGAATCAAGTCTAAAATCTTCAATAAATACAGTGGCATCTTGGATAACAGCTTACAAGTAGACACCTAAATGTAGGTGTCTAAATCTGATTTGCAGCTTGTGCACATTGGCAATTGTCTTGCTTTCACCATAAAGGAGAGCACACACAACTGTTTCAAAATTGAGGATAAGACGTTTAATTTCCCTACAGTGCATGGTGGTTTTGTTATTTTTGTGCAGTCATTGGCTAGCAAGACCTTACAAATTGAAAACAGACCATCAGCTGACCTTACACGAAACTCTCTAAAGGACAAAAATCACAGTAATATCAAAAATAAAAGATAATAAAAACTGTTAATAAAAGTACCTCTTTTGCAGAAGAAAGCTTCCTTGTAATACAATCTAAATTGAGATACTGTTGATTACAGATCCAATATTACAAGAAGCATTAAACATAGAGAACTTCTCAGCTACTTTGCATTAAACTTCTCAATTACTTTGCCTTGAAGTCCCTATTTGTAGCTCATGGCATTTGTTCTTAACAATATCTTGTATCTGTTGGATTAAAAGAAAAATGCTTGTTTCCTTTTTTATTTTAAATAATTAAAATATGAAATTCATCATTTCACATTTTAAATTTCTTGTGTAATTGGAAGTAGATAGGAATCTGAAACCTTTTGTTCATTATGCTAGACAGTCACCACTTTATATGCACCACAAAGCGTAAGTATAGTAAGTACCTGCAGCTGTTTTGTAGCAGAGGGCTATAGTCAGCACCTGAATTTTTTTTTTACTGCTATCGCGTACATGGCGCTTGATTCAATATCCCAGCTAAAAAAAAAACAAAAACAAAAGCCCACTGACCATTTTAGAAAATATAATTTGTCTTTTCTCTCCTTTTGCCTTATAATTGCCATATAACTTCATCATACTATTTCCTCAGCTTGGTTAAGATATTTTGGATTTGGTATTTTTCAAGACTCCTGCTCGATAGTTTTTGAATTAACATTGTATGTACCCCCTGCAGACATTCTCTCCTATGAAGGAAACTTATGCTGGTAGTCTTAAGACTTCATTTTGCAGCTTCAAAAAACTTACAAACATTTCAGTCTTGTTTAGAGAGGGGCTGGGAATCGGGAAGGTAATAATCAGGTGAGATTTTTCCAAGCACACTATAAACCTAAAAATTAACCACTTTGTCTGAAATGCCAGAAAATGAGACAAATTAGTCCAAGCTACCCTAGGCAACTTCTAGCCCATTCCTCTTGAAAGGGAGGAGGGACCCAGAGATTATGAGAGGTTGCTCTATAGGTTTCTTAAGCTATAGTTTGTAGTCCACTGCTGATCACTAATCATATTTAAAGAAGATCAGACCAATATTGTCTTTACAATTGCTTTTTTTCCCCAATAAAGTTTGATGCACAGCTGCCTATAAAAGTGTATATATGTATGCACACATACTCAAGTCATTAAAAATCTTTAACTGGACAATAAATAACCCTCCCATTAGACTGTATTTATTAATTTCTAGCTTCATAATGACCCTGATTTTTTATGCTAAAGCTATAGAGGAATATCTTTTTGCTAAGTTCCTTTACTGTTCTTTATACAGGTTCTACACAGTAGGCTCTTCATGGAGAAAACTGCTCAGGTCAGGCACTTTGAATTTCTAAAGCTTTGCAGAAGGTCAGTGATTTCTGCACTGCACTGAAGAAGGAACTGTTGGAGGCTTTGCATTCGTGAGTCATATCAAGTACAAGGAGACAACTACTTCTAAAAAGCTAAGTTCTGCCTCTGTAAATTTTAGGACCTTCATAAGAGCAAAGTCAGTATATCCCAAAGGGACATATTAGTGAAGTCTTCATGGATCTCTGATTAACATAGAGTTTCTGTTAATCAGAATTTAATTAATCAGCTGTCCACTTGATTCTAGAATAATTCATTCTAGGATAAATTGCAAATTATCTAAGAAGTGTCTTAGAAGTATCTTAGAAACCACTCATACTTTGCAGGTTGATTGGTAGGTACACTGGGCAGCCTTAGCTTGCTGTTACCACCCTTGCAAACAGTATTTTCCCTTTCCTATTTACACTTTACAACTTGTTCTAAGGCAGTCTCAGGTTGTGTGAGCATCATGAGAAAGGACAACAAAGAGAGCAACTCCAAATGAAAATTCTGCAGCTGTTTTATTCTAGTCTGTAGCACACAGAAGTAGAGGGTATGATAAACACAGAATTAAAAGTGGAACAAAATCATAAAAGAGAGGAACTCATAAGATCTATAAACCATACTAAATAAAAAATCAGGTGACGTGCTTGCTTTAATACCAGGTATCTTAATTCTATCTCTCTAATTTCAACAGCATCTTTTATAGTAATTTTAAAGTTGTTTGGAGAATTGAGTTATTCCTACGCCCTCACACCCAAGCAGATGAACTAACCTAACATATGGAGAAATCAAGATCAGGATTCCATTACGAAAGCTGCTGTAACATAATGTAGAAAGAGCTACTTTAGAAGACAGTTATCATACTATCACTTGGGAAAACTTGTCCCTGCTTTGAGTGGGGTTTTGAAGAAAATTACTCCAGAGGTCCCTTCCAAGTAAATAATTCTATGAATCTGTGATTCTAAAGCTTGTGTTATATTTTAAGGAGTTTGTGGCTTAACTGAAGACAGATCACAACAGCCCATCCTGGAAAGAAAGCAAGGATCATAGCAAAACAAGACAAACTACCATACTACTATATCATGCAATGGTCCTCACACGCAAATCGGGAGGAATGCTTACAAGCAGAACGAGCTATAAGACTATTTTGTCCAACTGGAAAATTATGTTAATAACTGTCCCCTACTTAATTCAGGGCTTATGCATAGTTGCAAGAAGGCTAGACTTCAGTGCAACATCTTGTGTCAGGACTACTGAGAGCTGTCAGACTTGTTACTTTGCTGGTAAATCCACCCGAACACAAGACTACTGCTTCCAAATATTTAAGTACCCTAGTAGACATCACTGCACTGGCTGTCCTTGGTACAGGTTTTTAGTGCTTTCTTTACAGTTGTGTGGGTTAGAAACTGAGCATGGTAAAGGGAGACTTTCCCTTCTCTTCACACCTTTCTTTTGTCTTCTTTAATCAAAGATAGATGGTTCAAAAATCCTTCAGTCCCAGAAAGTAAGGCCTAAGCTTAGGTTTTAATGTCTCCTTGGAATTTCAAAACATGATGAATGTAATAGAAATATTTTTTTCTTTAAAGTACCTATCATAGTTATGCTGTTCCAATGTAGAGGACATAGTTTACTGCCTTGCACAACAGCACTAAACCACATTGATCTGCTTGCATTGTATCTCCCCATCACTGTCTAGTTAAGAGTATACCGAATAATTTCATTCTGTAGGAACAGACTGTTATTTGAATATGCTTCTCTGAAATTGTTATGGGTTCTTGAGTGATAACTGATTGGATGACCTACCTACACTCTAATAGTGAACAGAATATAGGAAGTAATACAGCATATTAAATTGAGGATATAAATCTCTTTCTATTACTACTGTCTTTCACAACACTAATGGAAAGTTCAGCTTTTTATGGTAGCTTAAATAAGAACTGGAAAATGATGAAGCAGGTAGGATTAATTGAATGCCCAGGGGATATCGCTGTTACTGGTCTGCCTCCTCTCTGTTGGTCTCCTACACTCACCCTACAGTACATCTATGTGTTCACCCTCCATTTAAATTGCATATTTGTGGCAGATTTGGTTTAAGGTATTTTTTTTTGCTTTGTTTGATGAAATTGATTTTCTGCAAACCACAGGGGCTGTTCTTGTGTTGACACTACACGTTTGTGCATAAAACTCAAAATTTCCAGTTAGAATACTTGCCCGCTCTGCAATTACTACAAATCAACGGTGTCAGACCAAAAGCCTTGTTAAAAAGAAAAAAGTTGTGCTGGTTCTGTGTCCAGTACTAAAGTGTGTCTCAGTCATTTCCCTTAACCTCAGATGTGTAAACCCCCTTTGAAACTTAGTGTTCTTGGGTCTACCCTGCATAATATCCCACCTAACATACATATAAATAAAATTAACTCTGTGAAGAAAAACTCAACTTATGAAGTTTAAAAGAAACATCTATATCTGACGTTGACAATTGACTATTTTATAGAAGTCTTGCAGACCTGTTTTTTTTTTTCAGAGTGAATTTGGCTTTGGTAATGAGAAAGAGAGGTTTTTGTTGGCTTATTAAACTCTTCTGTTGAAGTATATTGACTTAGGGTTTAACACTAGTAGTCAAGATAGAAGTTAATTACTATTCAGTACCTTTAAGTGCAAGCTACAGTTCAAATACTTCAGGACAAGGTAAAGCAAATAACACTTGTCACCAGTAATTACAGCCAGTTTTTACCACCTTGACCTCAAAGGCACTGAGCTGCTGCTTTCTTAAGAGGTCACAAAAGATAAATGAGTGAAAAGGAGATCACACTTCTAAAACATCCAAATAACACTTCACTTTGAGAATTCTTTTCTTTATCCTCAAATATTGCTTGTTGTTCACCTTTAACATTGTTTAGACCCAAAAAATGCATTTAATTTCTATTCTTTTGTTTTTAGGCGTTCCAGGATGTCTCCATATCATTTACTTTTGCTTACCGTGTAATACTCACAAGGTCTGAGGTTAGGAATAAGTTGGTGGTTGTGCTTTTTTTTTTTAACAAACTCCCAGAAAGACCTAGTAGGCAAAGCATACCCTTGTAAGAAAAATGTGCAAGAGAAAAATAAACAGAAAGCTCTATAAAAATAACATGGTCAAAGGGAGACTGAAATTGCTTCTAAAATTCACAGATACCTCTTTTTCTCCTATGCAGCATGTATGGAAAACATAAACAAGTAAATGGAAGAAGAAAATTTACATCAAGCTGTTTCTTAATTGAGCTCTAATGGATACCCTTTGAGACCCATCATAACAGAGAAATTCATATGTAGTCTGATTTGCATCTGTGCATTGAGCTGGCTCACAGGTGTTTACCTTTGCTATGTAGCAATAACAGCTAGTTTTTACAACTGACATGTGATCTAAATCCTCCTCCCATCTCTTCTGAGTACATAGCCCAGAGCCTCAAAAATAAGTGTGCTAATAACTCTCTGGGAAACTGTATTTCCCTTAAATATCTGTACCTAAGTAGTACTATTTTTAGCCTTTCCTCACAAAGTTTCTATGATGTATAGGTGAGTTGGATAGTTAAGAGTAGAAGACAGAAAGCATAAAACCAAAAAATGTCTCTGCTAGACATCTCTACCGTCACCATCAGCTTAGGCTGCTTTCTAGTGACTATAAATTGTCACTGACAGAAGTGAGGGGAATGTGTGCTTTCAAGACAGTGTCTAGTGAATTAGCAAGTATATCACAAAATTCCCAAGTGCAATGTATTTGTAATTCTCCCGCGTACGTGGGTGTGCATTCATTGCACACAGAGTAATGTAATCAGTTCTTTGAAATGAATTGATCTGGAAAATGTTTGGCCTGTTGAAAAATTAAATACTGCAAAGAGACGAGTAGAGAGTATGTTGCCATTGAAATGGCTATGGCTAAAGAGAAGACTTTTGTTTCAGGTGTTGAGCTTCACCCAGTGACCACAAACTACGTGAACTGCCTGGAATTATTGGCACCTTCCTATGAGGTTCTTCACTGACTTTATTCAGATCACTCAAGTAAGTTATGGTCTGCTAGGATAAGCTCTAAACTGCTGCTGTACATAAAAGGAATCCTAGCTTTTGGACTGGTGGTAGTGCTCATTCTCCTGGGTTATTTTTCCCTCTAACTTTCATTGGCATCTACTGTTAGGCTGTAGTCAGGAGAAGCTAGCTGCAAACCAGTTCAACGGATGCTTGTTTTCTTCCTGACTGGTATCCAGAGGGAACTCTTCATGAAGCCTGCATATGCTAGCATGTATAAATTTAAGAAGAGTTACAGGACATATTGACAGCTTTAGAATCAAAATGTGCTCTTCTTATATGGGATCTTTTGTGTGCTTTTCTTAAAAGTTCATCATCTAACTTTGTTTTGAGATGATTTAGGTACTTGAGATGTTCAAATGTACAGTTAATACTTTGTTAGAAAAGAACTCATTTCAGTCAGTTTAATAATCCCTATGAAAGTCTTTTTGATACAAATGTCAATTGAATGTTCAGAAGAATTGTTATCTTCAAATTAATTTCATAAAAGTAGAACTAGACTTACAGTGATTTGGAGTTGTGGAGATCATCAGATTAATAAATAAATATACATATGTACATAGGTATGTATATAATCTTATATATGTCACATAAGTATATTTTCTGATTTTATCAAAGTTTCCAATCAAAAAAAAGAAAAATCATGGAGGATTGTCTGGGGACAAATGACCAGGGAAGAACACACATGAAAGTGTGGGGAAAACGGGAAAGTTTGTTTACCTTAATAGGCATTTCAGTTGTGTCATTCTGGGAAAGGTGCAGATGATCAGATGCTTATATGTCAAGCATGAAGTATTCAAGTGAATCAGATTATTGAAACAGTTGCCTTCAAATGAATTGTCAAAGGCAAAAAATAATGTGTTTTAACTTCAGTGGACAATTGACACTCATAGTTTTGTGATATGTCTGAAGAGCCCAAGTATTTAATCCCATGAATAATTTTCATTTAAGTAAAAAGATAATCGCAGAAATTGAGATATAAGGCAGAAGTTCAGGAAGTAAATAAGGTGTCTGCAAGAATTTTGAGGGCATATTTTCATCACAAATAAACGAAGGTGCTTAAGGTGCTAACCCAAAATCCTGATAATCAAAGTAGAACATGTTTTAGATACTGCTAGGGATATATTATAATGCCTCTGCCAATTCACTGCCTAGACAAAGGCTATTAGATTAATTATTTTCTCAGTGAGTAAATAAATTATATATAAAAGACAAATTTCACTTTCAGTAATGTGTACCATGAACGTGTTTTAGAGACCTAAAGGTATCTTACGTCCTTTCTGTTTTCCTGACTTTTCATATAGAGACTATCATGCATAAATTGTCAAGATCGGGACAAATATCAGATTAAGAGAATGAAGAAATCCTTGAAAAATAAAGCAATTTAAGATGGCAAGCCAGTCCAGGACTATGTCTTACTTCTCTTGTATCAGGTTTTACACCCTGCAAGTTTCTGTGCATCGCCTTAGTTGTGTGAGACTCCTCAGCACCCACAGCAGGGTAAAAACTCAGGGTGGCAGTGGCAGTGCATCAAATGTGAGCAGACAACAGGCATCAACAAACCTGAGCTGATGTTTTCATCACTGGTTTGGTTATGCCAAGTGCTTTGTCAGCAGAGCCCCTAGAGCATATGCAGAGCATGGCAGCAGAAAGCACTTTTCTGCCATCAGTCTCACTAAACCTCTGAATGACATAAATTAAGTCTGACAAAGACTCTCCTCTATCAGCATAAATGTCTCTGCATAAGGTATTTTTCTGACATAACAATGTCAGTAAGGGGTGAGATTTTTTCCACACCCTCAGCTATGAAAGCTCTACTGCTAAAAATTTTGAGTGTAATTTAGACTAAGACTTCAAGACTAAGAAATCAGCATTAAAATCCCTAAAAACCCTCTCTCCTTTGTGTCTGTGTGGAGGAAAAGCTGAGATGGCAGGAGCAGGATTTGTGAGCCACAGAAGGATAACATGAGTTTGATGGGGGTGCTGTAAAATTAAGTGTTCATATCACCCTCATTCAAAGATTATGTCAAGGAGTTTGGGGAGAACTAAGCAGTGTTTGTGGGCTGTAGTGATGTTAATCTGTGATGTGGTTATCAACACGCCATTTTCTGTAAAGTTACATACTGGAAAGATGTTTCTAGGAAATAGACCATGTAACGGAGGTTATTTTCCTTTGCTTTCTATAGGATGCTACTGAACCTGTTGCCATTGATCTTAGTCCAATGTCAGTAACAGTGCTCTGTAATATAAACTGAATTTATTACGAATAATGTCAGAAATTGTAATATTTCATACCTTTCCCTTCTCAGTTACCAAAAATGTGCTACTCTAATGGATACATAACAATATAGGCAAATAATGTGCATTATATACCATGCACACAGGTACATACATACCTAGGTATAGTATATACCGCTATATTATATATAGTATATGTAAACATATATATTTTCATATTGCATCTAACCCATGCCTTGAGATGCTAAGTTTTGGCTGATTGTCTAGACTTATTTAGTGAAGCATAAAATGCAATTTTACTGCGAAAGCCCTGATATTCCACTCCCTCCAGTGACAGATTCTGAGGCCATTAGAGATACTCTGAGGTCTGATCCACAAAATTCGTACATGGCAGTGAAAGGTTTGTTCATCATTACCTTTATACCATTATACAGAGTTACATGGTCTTGTACCAATATATTCAAAATAGTACAATTTCTTTATGAAGGCAAGGCCTAAGTTCAGGACAGCTTCTTCTCATCTAACTGTTACATTTAATTCTAAATCTATAAAGTATCCCTGGAATAATTCTAGCAAAGTTCAAGCATTTTGCCCTCATTTTTTGCAATTATAGTTCATAATTAATGGTACTATTAAAAGGCCTTGCTTTATTCATAGCATTCATTCCAAATTTCTATTCTCTCCAGTGTTCGCTTTTGACTTCAGGTGCCTTCTATTAATTATTTGTATTTATTTAATCTGCAATGGCTGCTTTATCTGCAATTCATATACACTTTATTACTGCAACTAGGTAGCTGAACTTATGAACTTGAACTTATCACATAGGCAGTAACAGAAACTTTCTGGCTTGAAAGTTTGTTTCTTTGAATGTTTTCTTCTGGACTGCATATTTATTGCCCAAGTAGTTGTTATCTTCACTGCTATTCTCTTAAGAGTCTTATGATGCTACTGGCAAAGGTTCATTCACATGCAGATCTGGCTTCTGATTCGTGTTCACTAAGCACTCCTCACTTCAGACAGTGCCCAGTTGTAAAGAAGTAATTTTTACTAGTTCTATTTGGATACCGCAGTCAGACCGTGTAACCAGGGCTCCTCCCATTGCTCTCTAGATCAATGTCTCTTGTATTGCTGGTTACAGAAGGAAACACATTTTCCAAAGTGGAAAAGGAATGTTCTTTCTCCAAAATACCCTAATACTTAGGGTATTGCCTTACGATATGAAAGAAAAGACTGAGACTCCTCTAGGGAAAGCTGTTCTTCAAAAGGTGGGAACTTACAATCTTTTGTGAGAGTTATTGCAGACACGTACTCCTATGGGCAGGCCGAATTGTCTGGAGTATGAATGGTGCTTAAGAGACATCTCTGACTTGGGATACTGAATCTGGGACAAGCCTGTGCTCCACCAGTCCTGTGTGTTTGGTGTGGAATGTCCTTCCTCATCTAGAGGAGTTCCAGCATCCTCCGAGGGAGGCTCCCTAGTCTCTCCATGGCCTGTAGATGAGAACCTAAACACCCAACCTCTGAGGTCTGAATCATCACCTAGTGACAGGTTCCTCATGCCTGCATCTGGTTAGATAAATGAATCTCACCTTCGGCTGATAGAATATACTATATAGTGTCATATAATGAGACTTAACTGTAGTATTGATCCTGTTAAATTAATACATTTTTGTCAAGAAATTATTGCCTTTCAGGAAAAAGGTATAGTGGTGAATACACTACCTAGAAGTCTTGGGTAAAATTTTTATTTTACTGTAGCAACTATTCAATCTGTAACTTTCCTTAGATTTTTTTCATGTTGTATCCCTAGATTAAAAGACGTGACTTTATTTTTCTTAGTTCTCATGTGTAACTAATTAGCGTAGTAGTTTAGATAATACTGCTTTTATTGTTAATATATAATTATTTTAATGAAATGCCAATCAAAACTAATTATATTAGCAATGACTCAGCACTTGAACAGCTCAGATCTTCTTCAGGGATGTAAAGGTGCTTTCTTTTTATTAGGTTTATCAAAGATTTTAACATCAGTAAAATTTCAAGTGCACCAAGACTAACATTAAGTTGCTGTAGCCTGCATTCCAGGTCCAGTTTTGAAGTTACAGAAAAAGAAGAGAAGGGTTGAGTTAGTCTTTTCAGAACCTGGGGACAGAAAGAATAGGGAAGGGCTGTTCTCAGATCAGGGGCTCCTGGTGTTTGAATACTGTGGATACTGCTGCTACAGCTTTTAAGTGCATGAGCACAGAGGGCATACATATTACTCGTCTCCTGAAACAGAGCTGAACAGGAAGATCCTCCTGAAGAGCTCCCCACATGTAAGAATCTGCAATTTTTAGTTGGACAGTGCAGCATAATACAATGCCAGGCAAAGGCTAAGTCCCAGCTAGTTCTGAAACTGGAGGCATCCTCATGCTGTGCCTGTACCTGCCAGGGGTTACCTTAGTGTGCTTATGTTGCTTCCAAGGTCTAATGGAGCATAAATCTGCAATTCTAGTATGGTACTGCACTGTGCAGCCACATTGCATCATTTAGAGCTAGCTGAGGTGTTTCTAACAGACTGTGGTATTACTTCTTATAAGCATGTCCTTAAAGCCCTAAGAGCTTGGATTGAAATCAATTCATCTGAGATACTTGACACCTCTATTGGCTACAATGGCTATGTTATGCTATAGTGGTTATGGTATTGCTGAATGCAATTTCTTCCTAGAAAGCAGAAATGGCCGTTCTGTGGATGGACATTGCTCTTTGGTTCCCAAGGGAACATATGCCACATTAAGATGAATCTTCAAAATCAAGGACTGTCAGTGCAAGAGTAGTTTTCAGATTGTGCAACAAGGATTTGAAAAGCAAAGCTCAGCTAATAGCTTCCCTATGACTCAGATCAGGCACATTTTTAAATCCACTTCAGTAATTTCTCAAGAATACGTAGATTGTCTCCTCTTTTTCATGTGCTTGCAGCTCTGAGATGTCCATTCTATCAATGTCTTTTCTATTTCTTAAATCTTAATAACTTTCTTAAACTCAGTTATCTATGTGTTCCATTACATTCTCAGTATTGCAAGAGTATTTTGATCTGTTTCTTCTAATCACAGTTTTCTGGATGGTATCCTTGTTACCATCTCTGTATATGAGACAGTCAATATCGTCTTGAATTGCAAAAATAAAGTTTCAGATAGTTCACTTTCAATACTCTTTCTCAGGCATCATTTCTTATAACAATTTACTTAAAAAAAATAATATTCAGTTCCTAGAGTTGTCTGTGTTTTTTTATTTATTTTCACCCCGATGGACTATTGTTCTTGTTCCCATAGTACTGGAAACATATTTCATAGCTTTTAGCTCCACCAAATGGAATTTCTACATGTAATCTAAGAATGTGATACTGATGATCATGTAATAGATTTTTTGTATGCATAATTTCAGACAATAAATAGTCTGAAATTAATAGCAGCTACTAAAACCTTTATAAAAGTTTCCCAATTGTTCCTTAGAATGCTGTGCAGTACCATTTTTTAACTTAATGTTTTTCAGGAAGCTGAATCTTTTTCATTATGTCTAAACATCAACAACTACTACCATTTGAGACTAGGTGAAACACAGAGTTGGCAGTCAGAAGGATGGAAAGGTAGAGGATGTATAGCAGACCTGTGCCTCTCTGGAGTGGCAATAACAGGCTGGGCAGCATGCTCCAGGATTACAAAAATGCCTCCAGACACCTATCTTCAAGCACCTGAATCAGTCCCTAGTTGAAGTTTTGTCATGCATATAAAATATTTGAATACCTGTAGTTTCAAAACAAGATTTAAAAGTTTAGATCTTTCACAATCTCATACATTCAAAAGCATTATCATAAAAGAATTTTTATGGGCATTTTTTACACATTTAACACTTATTTTTCCTACAGATTTTATTCAAATATGCAGGGCAATGGTTAGTAGGGTCTCATGTGAGTATACATGTTAGCCACTTCATGGAGAAATATGCACAGACTATTTCTGAGAAAAAAAAATACACATCTGAAAAGACACAGAACTGAGGCCCCTTTGAAAATTAGAGGTAAAAATAATGTATCAAACTTAGTAATCATTTAGGTCTGTGCAACTGCACTTCTATAGGGACAACTGAGAATAAAGTCTTTCCTGTGAATATTAGTCACAGAATCACAGAACTGACCAGGTTGGAAGAGACCTCTGGAATCATCGAGTCCAACCTTTGACCTAACGCCACTGTGTCAACTAGACCATGGCACTAAGTGCCACATCCAGTCTTTTCTTAAACAGCTTCAGGGATGGTTACTCCACCGCCTCCCTGGGTAGCCCGTTCCAATGTCTAATAACCCTTTCTGAGAAGAAATTTTTCCTAATGTCTAACCTCAACCTCCCCTGGTGCAGCTTGAGGCTATGTCCTCTAATCCTGTCACTAGTTGCCTGGGAGAAGAGGCCGACCCCCACCCTGCTACAACCTCCTTTCAGGTAGTTGTAGACAGCGATAAGGTCTCCCCTCAGCCTTCTTTTCACCAGGCTAAACAATCCCAGTTCCCTCAGCCGCTCCTCATAGGAAATGCCCTCTAGACCCTTTGCCATCTTTGTCGCCCTACTCTGGACTCACTCCAGCACCTCAATGTCTTTCTTGTAGTGAGGGGCCCAGAACTGGACACAGTATTCGAGGTGTGGCCTCACCAGTGCCAAGTACAGGGGGACAATTACTTCCCTAGTCCTGCTGGCCACACTTCCTGATACACGCCAGGATGCTGTTGGCCTTCTTGGCCACCTGGGCACACTGCTGGCTCATGTTTAGCCGGCTGTCCACCAATACCCCCAGGTCCTTTTCCACCAGGCTGCTTTCCAACCACTCTTCCCCCAGCCTGTAGCACTGCATGGGGTTGTTAAGGCCAAAGTGTAGGACCCTGCACTTGGCCTTGTTGAACTTCATGCCATTGGTCTCATCCCATCTATCTAACCTGTCCAGATCCCTCTGCAGAGCCTTCCGACCCTCAGGCAGATCAACACTCCCACCCAACTTGGTTTCATCCGTGAATTTACTGAGGGAGCACTCGATAGTTGGAAGGTGATGAGACGCGTTATGCATTTCATATTTATAATCAAATTTTTCCATCAATTAAAAAGAAGCCTTCAGAACAAAAAAAAAAAAAAAAGAGAGGATCTTTATTTTCCTTTGCTTTGTTGGCATAAAAGTACAGCTCTCAGCTCCAGCAAGCAGAAATTCCTTGCCACAATGAATTCAGCATTTGATCTTGCTGTCCCAATACTGCACTGAATTAGACTTATGGGTCACTTAGCGCTTCTGAAATGAACACCATTTATACCTGCAACAATGGTCTGTAATTAAACTATTCCGTGATCTCTATTATGTGCCCTACAGAACAGTTCAGGAGAGTAATTAACACTCTTCACTACAGCAAAAAGTGTTATTAACCAACAGTAAAATAAACACGTGGAAACAATTGTAAATGAATGGGTTTGTAAATTAATAGGTTTGCAATGTGAAGATCAGTAAATTTTAACAGCTGTTTGAGAACTTACTGTAAAAACATCAAAGTATTTTTTCGTTCCTAATAGCAAAGGTGAACTTCATCTATCCTGTCTTAGGTAGATATATAAACACTTCCAACCTAAAAATTTCAAGAGAGATATGAACATCGGTTTGAATTTGCTATCTGATTTGATAGCATTTTCTCAGCTGTATCATTTGCTAACACAGAGGATAATTTTTGAACGTTTCTTATCTCTCAGTAGTCACATGGGATTTATAATAATTTTGAACCAACCTGTAGGTATAACTGTAGGTATAATGAGTATATCAGAGTTCAACTTCTGATTTGACATGTTTAATTTCTATTATAAAGTTATATTTTTCAAGATTTTTTTATAAAATCATAACTTCTTTAATCTACAGATTTTTTCCTGAGTTTTTTGCTTGTCTTTTCTTGGAGATTTTATAGAACAAAGGCAGAAGATACCTAATGGCCACTTATTGGTGTTGAGTGCCCTTCCTGTGCTTTAATGCTGCCCTGAGTCCATTGCCTCATACAAGAATATGCCCCATTGTTTCATTAATTGTGTTACTGAGAAAGGTCATGGTTGGCGTCATGGGCCTGAATTCACCCAGGGGCTCTACAGCCCCCCTCCCTCCTGGAGGTCAGGATGCCTGTGCTCAAAGTCAGTGTTGATGTGGTGCAGCCACCTTACTTTGCAACAAATAAAAGGTGATGGAACAGATCATCCTGAGTGCCATTACACAGCACATGCAGGACAATCGGGGCATCGGGGCCAGCCAACATGGATTCATGAAAGGCAGGTCCTGCCTGACCAACCTGATCTCCTTCTATGACAAAGAGACCCGCTTAGTAGATGAAGGCAGGGCTGTGGATGTAGTCTATCTAGACTTCAGTAAGGCATTCGACACTGTCTCCCACAGCATCCTTCTAGACAAACTGACTGCCAGGGGCTTGGATGGGTGGACTCTTAAATGGGTTAAAAACTGGCTGGCTGGCCGAGCCCAGAGAGTGGTGGTGAATGGGGCAAAGTCCAACTGGTGGCCGGTCACTAGCAGTGTTCCCCAGGGCTCAGTTCTGGGACCGGTGCTGTTCAATATCTTTATAGATGATCTAGACATAAGGATTGAGTGCACCCTCAGTAAATTTGCAGATGACACCAAGCTGGGTGGCAGTGTTGATCTGCTGGAGGGTAGGAAGGCCCTACAGAGGGATCTGGACAGGCTAGATAGATGGGCCGAGACCAACGGCATGAAGTTCAACAAGGCCAAGTGCAGGGTCCTACACTTTGGCCTTAACAACCCCATGCAGTGCTACAGGCTGGGGGAAGAGTGGTTAGAAAGTGGCCCGGCGGAAAGAGACTTGGGGGTGCTGATCGACAGCCGGCTAAACATGAGCCAGCAGTGTGCCCAGGTGGCCAAGAAGGCCAATGGCATCCTGGCTTCCATTAAGAATAAGGTAGCCAGCCGGTCTAGGGAAGTGATCGTCCCTCTGTACTTGGCACTGGTGAGGCCGCATCTTGAGTACTGTGTTCAGTTCTGGGCCCCGCACTTCAAGAAAGATGTTGAGGTGTTGGAGCGAGTCCAGAGGAGGGCGACCAAGCTGGTGAAGGGTCTGGAGGGTCTGACCTCCGAGGAACAGCTGAGGGAGCTGGGGTTGTTTAGCCTGGAGAAGAGGAGGCTCAGAGGTAACCTTATTGCAGTCTACAACTACCTGAAGGGAGGTTGTAGTGAAGTGGGAGTCGGCCTCTTCTCCCAGGCAACTAGCAATAGGACAAGAGGACATAGCCTCAAGCTTCCCCAGGGGAGGTTCAGGTTGGACATTAGGAAGAATTTCTTCTCAGAAAGGGTCATTAGACATTGGAATGGGCTACCCAGGGAGGTGGTGGAGTCACCATCTCTGGATGTCTTTAAGAAAAGACTGGATGTGGCACTTAGTGCCATAATCTAGTTGACATGGTGGTGTCGGGGCAATGGTTGGACTCGATGATCCCAGAGATCTCTTCCAACCTGATTGATTCTGTGTGATTCTGTGTGAAACCAGTGGGAGAAGAGCTTGGGTGGCAGAAGGACCTCATGGAGGCCTTGCTGGAGGCCTCTGCACCATCGCTCCAAAGTTGCACTTATGCTCAGATACATAGCCGTGGCCCTTGCTTGAGCTATGCTGTAGGTATGACCACTCCCGACCTGATCCCAACATACTGTCTCAACCTCTTGGCTCCACCTCAGAATTGACTGGCTACTGCAGACTTGCCCAGAGATTGCAGGACTCTTGGCTGACCGTGGTGACCACCACTGGTCCTGCTCTGCTCTTCTTGTTCACTTACTGCAGGGAGGTGCCCTTCCCAACAAAAGCCCACTGCTCTGTCCACCTCGTTGTTGCTTTTGGCACCATGTGGTGGGAGTGGAGACAGTGATGTTTAGAGGGAGCCACCACAGGTGCTGAGCTCCCTCAGGCAGGGCAGCATGGGCTGGATCAGGACTTCTCTCCTAGAGCAAAGGGGTTCCTCAGCTGAAGGCTGGGTACAGGTACAACTGAAACGTTTCACGGACAAAGAACAAGGACAAGGGCTTAAATGCAGCTCCTGAGCAAAGAAATGGGGAGTCCCTGATGGGCTACCTGGCAGGTAGCTTATTCACTATCCAAAACTGGGGACCAACTTCTCTCACCATAATGATTTACCACAGCTACTACTTTTTCTTTTAACCCTTTATTGAAGATCTGTGCTTGTTTTCTCAGCTCAGGATGAAAGAATCAGTTATTATTCTTGATACAGGTTTGTCATCCACTGGCACTCAAAAATCATTTTGAATCACAAGGTAAGTTTAAAACCAGCTCTGTTACTTCTTCTTTTGCCCTCAGTCTTCTCAATTTACTTAGCCAAGCTTTTCTATTTAATATTTTCATATTTTCATGTTTCTTTGCCTCTTTTTAATTAAAAGATCATATTCTTAGGTAATGATACAGAAGTTAGAACATATGTAAACAGTTGATTTTGAGAAGTCTAGTGACTCTGAGCAATGGTTTCATGGACTGTCATCTGAACCAAGGTTGTTGGTATAGTGAGTTTGGAAAAACCCATTTACCTGTAGTTGTACAATGCTTCCCCATCTCCTCTGTCATATTGTTAACATTATGAATGAAAATCTGAGAAACCTTCCAAAATTTTCTTCGAAGGACTTGGCTCTCCTACTCACTGGCATTCAGCTTGCACAATGGTTGGTATTGCAAATGCTTCCTTATGTCACTGCAATTCAGCTGGAGGCCAAATCAGTTGAGTAGACCACATTCAAGTAGACCAGCTGATGATGTTGGTACAACGGAACTTATTTTTGTTTTCAATCTCACCTCATGCATGAGGTAGCATCAGCTCTCCCAGCCAATAGAAATGTCTTGGAAAGGAGTGTAAAACTGGCAGTTTTTACAATAAAAGTTCCCTTAAAAGTGTCCTTCTGTAAGCAAGAAAAGATACACACAGAAATGAGATGTTGAATAGCTTCCATTACATTTCTTTGAGCACACAATGTATCAGTTTTATCTCCCTGGAGCAGTATAAAAAGAAGACATAAAACGGTTTTAAAACTCAGACAAACGCTATAGATATAATCACTCGACTTTGCAAAAGCTATTATTATCCATTATGAACATGTCATCTTGAACAAAGCGTTCACCCCTCTTTTTTGTTTTTTACAATAAAGGCATACAGACAACACATAGGTTCATGTTTCCCTAATTGTGTTTTTATGATCAAATAAATAGTTAAACTTTTACTTGACCGTGAAGAACTAGGAAAATTAATAGGGAAAACAGCATGTCTCACTCAATGTCTAGAAACTTCTCCCTTATCCTAAAAATGTCCAGCAAAGGCAACAGCAACTTTGTTCACTTATGTTTTATTTTTACCAGTACCAGTAATCCAGCATCCTGGACTGCTTCAGGAGAGCTAGGACCAAATGTTCAAGCCACACAAGGGACTCGGAGTTCCACCCCAAGTCCACACTGAGCAGGGACTGGACTGAGAGGAGAACAGAGGAGCTTCCCATTACGATTCTCTGGTGCCATTATGGCCTGTGGCTGCATGAACATGCTCCTATTTTCTCACCCCTGCATTTAGGTCAAGGCTTTATCTCTACTACTGAATACCAGAAATCAGCGCCATATACCAAGTCCCAAAGGACCTATCATTGAGATTCACTGCTGAAAGGGCATAAATGCATGCAGAAAACAAAAAAAAGTCAGTAACTGTAATCCTAAAAAGTAAAGCATTACATATTCATCTGTGCATATTATAAGGATGAAAACAATGTGTTTTTCGCAATTAAAACAATTTAAAATAAAGTATTTAGATTGCCATGCATTCTTTCCATGGTTTTCTATCACTGCAATCTTCTCCAGACAATACCAAATTTCCATACACTGTTCCAGATTGCTGAATTTCCTGACTGGGGTGTTTTGGGTTTTTTTTTAAATTAGAAATATGAGTGTCCTAGCTGGCTGCCTAGGTATCTTTTTCTGAGATGCAAAAGGTATTCCAGCAAAAGCTTGCATCTGTTTAAGGTGCTTTGTTTTCTTTTTTTTTCTTAATCTTTATGGGATATTTTTGTTAGAGGAATGGGTTTCTTTTTAGGTGGGTTGATTCGTTTTGGTTTTTTTTTTGTTGAATGATCCAAAATACCCGAGTATCAGGTTTACTTATGAAATATTGTCTTTTGTTTTTCTTTACAGGAGAATTTTCCATTTTCTACATGACTGTTTTATACTGTATTTTAAAGTTTATTTATTTTTTTGGTAGAAATTACCTAAAAGCAATATAATACTAATGTGGAAGTCCAATTGAGAAAGGATTGGAATTTTTATTTCATATGATTAACGTTGAACTCTTTTTTCCTCAAAACAAGTGAAGTCAATGGTAAGACTGCTAATGAATGTAAATCTGATTTAAATATGATCCAGAAAGTTTCTGACCCTGAGACTTTTAAAGACATAATCTGTACGACCAATATCCCTAGTTTTCTTTGATCTCTTAAATTTATTTTTATTACCAGAAAGGTTGCTTTGATAGAATAAAAAGTTTAGGGATAATTTAATCTCTTATTTTACCTGGAAATCTTTAACAAACGACTCAATTTACTTCCTTACAAATCAGTCAATGACAGTAGATACAAATTAAAATCATTAATCTCTGTAAAATGCACGCTGAGCTTGGACTGTATTCAGAAGTATGTTACTTAAATATACTGGTCAAGATAAAAATCTTTTAAAATTATTCTGATTGCAGTTTGGATACAATAAAATAAGAAGCAGCTGCCCTATTTCTACAAGTTAACAGTAAAGATGCATCTATCTTTCCAGAATCTTCAAGTCTAAATGTAGGTATAAGGATTATATAATTTCAATGTCTTTCCGCTTTGCCCTAAAAATCCTGCTTTTCTATAAAAGGGATGAGTAAACAGTTAAAATAAGTAGCAACATAGATCAAAATGTGTACAGCAGATGCAATAATGTTGCAAATAATCATCATCTGGATGACTGTATTCATACTTCTCTACTTCCTGCCATGCTATTTAAGTCAGTTGAATAGGGCTGCACTTGACTAGGGTTTTAGTTTTTTTTTTTCTTTCTTTTCTGATTTTTTAAAATGTTTTTTCAGGAATTTTTCTCCTAACTCTGTAGATCCATGTAAGATACCTGTTTTCAGATCTGGGATTTCCAGGGTCCTGTGACAGAAATGATCAAGTGTTTCTGACATCAGACATGGCATGTCTGAGTTTTACTCTCCCTTTGCATATGGACGTGCTCACATTTCCGTATGCTGTTCCCCACATGTTTTATACCATCCTCCTGAGAGCAAATGGAGGAGGAGGAGGACAGCATATCAGCTTTGGCAGGGTGCATTGTTAATGCAGTTGGACTGCTTCTGGTGTATGAGGGAGCTCTTTGAAGCTGTATTTTTTCTTGATTCATGGATATTTATCAAGTTAAAATGACTTTGGGGTTTTGTTTTTGTTTCCCTTGCAGCAGTCTAACTCAGACTTACTTCAGGAAATTTATACCTGCACTTACGTCTTTTCTTTCCTAACTAGTATTTTCTTTCTTCCTCCCTCCAAGTTTACTCCTGATAACCTTACAGTTGATTTTTCAGTCAGGAAAAGCCACAATGCCTTTCCACAAGACTTTTCCAGGATACTGATCATTCTTTTGAATGTGAAGGAGTCCTGGAATTTCTGTGAATCAATACCCTTAACTCCTCTCTGCAGCATGACTAGTTCCCTAAATTCGTTGAAAACTGACCACTTCAAACCGAGAACATTTGTTACAGAATTTCTTTTTTTAATAATTAATTTAAATTGAATGTTTTAAGGTTATTTTCTATTAAATCCTTACAAGGATATCCAGATCAGTATATACTTAGCACCACTTCTTGTTGATTCATAATGACTTAGCAAAGAAATCTGCCAGCTGTCACAAATGTGAATAGCTGAGGCTATTCAGTACTAATACCGTTATTAGTCGCATTTGTTCTCCAACACTGTATTTAAGAAGCTAAACACTTTCCTAATGATACCGCTCACAATTCGCCATCTTTTGAATGGTGAAGTCTTTATACACCACTTACAGCAAAATTAATAATGAAGTCTTCTATGATGATTAAAAAATTACTGTTTCTTGAGACATCACAAATGTGTCTTCAGAAAAATAAGAGTAAGAAAACAGCCTAAAACCTTTAAGAAGGTTGTAAACAAATTAAAGAGCACAGCAAAAAAAAATGTAAATCAGGAAATGCTGGTGAAAATGCTAAAACACACAGCCTAAAAAAAAATCAAGAAACCAAGTAGGATTATCCGAAAGCCCAGTCACAGAGAACTAGGAATCAAATTCTTTTAACAGCAAGTTGAAGACTTTAGCTTAACTATGTTAGAAAGAAAAAGAGAGACAGTTAGCTTCCTAAACTAGCTAAAAGACATTTAGGCATTTCAGGAATAACTTTAAGGATTATCTGCATTTAAATTTTTTTGCCCTAACATTTCTTTTGTAATGTTTTCCTTAACATATTGATATTTTTCAGTTTTAATCCCTGTCAGGCAGAGAGCAACTCTGGGGAGATCTGGCAATGATAACTGGATAAATGAAGAATGGTGGCTGGGTAAGCAGTGAACCCATTCTCCAGTAGAGGACTGAGACACTGCTCAAGACTTTTTTCCTAATTCATTTCTTTGTGTGCTTGCAGGCTTACATGAGAAAGGCAGGTTCTAGAGACCTGGCCCATCTGCATACATCTGCAAAGCCTCATTTTTGCGATGGGAACTCACAAATGTCTAAGTTGCGGAGGATTTTGACTGGTGCTGTGACAGGCAAAAAAGAGTATCAAAATGACTGTGGTGTGCATGATTGTCATGTTGGTCATCATATCCAGACCTGGCTCAAGGAAAAAGAGAAGACTCCCCAAAAAAAACAGTAAAATCTTCTTCATTTTTTTTCCTGTTTTGCCCCCAAAAGATTATCCACTATCCACACCTTCCGTGTGCTGATACTTGCATGGCAAGTAGGATTCCTACAAGAGAGTTTCTGATAAAAGAAAAAGAAATATTTAATAGAAGCATCAGTTGGAATGGGTGATAAAGAAGTGTCCATATTTTCCAGAGCTAAATCTTTCAAGATCAAAATTCCTAAATCAAGCTAATTTATCTTCAAGAGATACGTAAAATATAAACCTGTACTTATTTCAAGACTCTGTCTCTGTGTCACACATAGATTTCCCAACCTGCTTTGATAAAGCAATTATCTCAAATTTTGAAGTCAGCTATAAGAGAAAATATTTAAGGATTCTATAGTCTGATGGAGACATCTGGCTGGAAGACAGAAATTAGTGCAATGTTATTGCACTAAGCTAAGATACATTCCAGCCAACAGTCTCAACAAGGCACCTGGTGTTTGTTAAGGCTGAAAATATATTTTAGAAAACAGAATGCCTGTAGATACAGTAGATGTTTAGAACCTAAAAATAAATGAAACTAATAACTTCTTTAGAATTGTCTAAACCATCTTATGTTAGGCAACAAAGCCTCTGAGATGAACTGTTTAGTAGAAGGTAAATATTATTTGTTCATTTTAATTATCTTTTACATGTAAGCAATTGTGTTGCCCTTCATATTTATTAATAGTAGACCAAATTCTATTCATAACGTAGGTGAAAATCCTCATGAAGTATTCAATGATTTTCAGACACCATGGGTGGGATACATCATTCTGGATGACCTCTCTGCATCACTTATGAAAGTAAGCCTTCATATATAGCTTAAAATAAATGCATCATTTTCAGGGGGTTAAAGCTGAGTGAGATGGATTGCACTATTACTGATTAATTTTATATTCGTAAATTTTGCCAGCTTCCCTTTTACATTTCCATTAACATTTCTCAAGCTGATTAAAACAATATAACTTTATTTCTTTATTTCAAAGAAAATTGAATCAAATGATGCCATGTGTAAAAGGTAATTTTCAATTTAACCTGTAACTCCCTTACTTTTAAAAATAAATTTCAAACTGTGCAAAGGCACTAAAAAAAAACCCCAAAAACCCCAAACAAAAAACGACCAGAAGTATATTTCAGAGCAGCAAGTTTATACCCATTTTCTTAACCTGCAGATACACTCATTTGGGAAACGGAAAGGTTTTCCTGTCTTCTTGAATACAGACACGAACCATTGTATCTGAGTGAACGTATGGGAGCGATGAGATTAGTAGATATAACCTGCTAGATTTCCTCTTTACCTTCAGATTTTACATCTTCATCAATCCTTGGCATAATCCTTAAATTATGCACTTTTAACATTAATTTTCCATGTATTTTTAACTTGACCCATTATTTTTCCTACCATAAATGGCTAATAATATAAATGTTATCATTTTTTCCTCTAAATTGTCTAACTCATTTCCCTTCTAAAGCTTCTACTGATACTCAGTGATTGTGATAGGTCTGTACTAGAGGCTTCAGAGAGATTATTTCCTTTGTGTAGTTATCTCTTCAGAAGGAGAATACCTAAATCTTTACTTTTTAATTTAGTGATTAACCGTAGTGTGTTAGATAGTAGTTTTTTTAAAAGGTTAATTCAAAGTTCTGGAGTTTGTTCTGGTTCCAAACCACAATAAATTATTCAGTGACACAGTTCTGACATTGATGGAAATTATTTTTTCTTAATGCAAAAAAATCTATTAATTTAATTAAACATCATAATATTCACAGAATCACGGAATGGTAAGGGTTGGAAGGGACCTCTGGAGATCAGCTAGTCCAACCCCCCGCCAAAGCAGGTTCCCCTAGAGCACATTGCACAGGGTTGTGTCCAGGAGGGTTTTGAATATGTCCAGAGAAGGAGACTCCACAACCTCCCTGGGCAGCCTGTTCCAGTGCTCTGTCACCCTCCAAATAAAGGAGTTTATCCTCATATTCAGATGGAAGTTCACATGTTTCAGTTTGTGCCTGTTGCCCCTTGTTCTGTCACTGGGTACCACTGAGAAGAGTCTGGCCCCATCCTCTTGACACCCACCCCTAAGGCATTTGTAAACATTGATAAGATCCCCCCTCAGTCTTCTCTTCTCCAGGCTAAAAAAACCCAGCTCCCTCAATGTTTCCTCATGAGAGAGATGTTCCAGTCCTCTGATCATCTTTGCAGCCCTCCGCTGGACTCTCTCCAGTAGTTCCTTGTCTTTCTTGAACTGGGCAGCCCAGAACTGGACACAGTACTCCACGTGTGGCCTCACTAGGGCAGTGTAGAGGGGGAGGATAACCTCCCTTGACCTGCTGGCCACACTCTTCCTCATGCACCCCAGGATACCATTGGCCTTCCTGGCCACAAGGGCACATTGCTGGCTCATGGTGAACTTGTTGTTCACCAGAACTCCCAGGTCCTTCTCTGCAGAGCTGCTTTCTAGCAGGTCAACCCCCAGCCTGTACTGGTGCATGGTGTTATTCCTCCCAAGTGCAGAACCCTACACTTGGTTTTGTTGAACTTCATTAGGTTCCTCTTCACCCAACTCTCTAGCCTGCCCAGGTCTCGCTCAATTGCAGTACAGCCTTCTGGTGTATCGGCCACTCCTCCCAGTTTTGTGTCATCAGCAAACTTGCTGAGGGTACACTCTGTCTCTTCATCCAGGTCATTGATGAATAAGCTAAACAAAACAGGCACATTCATAAGGTGCCTGTTTAAAACTTATATTTGATATGGTATGCCAGCTAGGTGATACCAGTATAGTGTGCTTCTTTCTTTCTGCTAACAAATTATTTAATGAACTTTTTCACTGGTACTTTAGATAATCTATTTTTCCTTTGAGCTCCATTTACATAGTCTTTGCTGGCACAAAGAGCAGTTTATGCACAATTAGCTGTCTACTTAGGGCATCTTTGAACTTATCACCTTGCTATCTTAACAAGATTTAATGATAGAATAATAAAAAACTGTCAGTTTTTTTCATGCTGTTCATAACACTGGTAGTAACAAATGAGAGCCGCAGAATGACAACTGTGAAAGAATCCCTGTTTTCAGAAGTGACTGTGTCGATACTGAATCATGATGAATGGGCTTGATTTCTAAAGAGTGTTATGGACATTTAAAATAAATGTTAATCACTTCAGAAAATCCATGCCCTATTATGAAGAATCTAATGTGCTTCCTTGAAATTAAAACTTTTAACTCTCCATTCCTTTAATTTTTTACTGTGTATGTATACTGTGACTTCTATTACTCCAAGTGATTTGGATGCTACTGCCAGGCTGAAAAATACAAATAATCTAATATAATTTGACCTTTTAAAAGGACATTCTATTTAGATTAAGAAGAATTAGGTATTTTCATCAATTGTAGAGGCAGCATGTTATAAACTTCTGACCTTTTGTAACAAAATTGTATTCCTCTGTCTATTGGGAAGACCAAAAATAAAGAACAGTGGCAAGGTGCTCAGGGGCTAGCAAAGTGACATGTGGTTTAAACTAAAACTAGAGGTTTTGACTCCCCAGTAATTTCTAATGAGAAACCTTATCTAAACACTCTGTACTGACATTGTGGTTTAGCATTTATATTTTCACTTCATCTGGCAGCTAAGTTTGGTGTACCTGCTTTGACAATATAAATCGTATATTTGCATTTCTGCAAAGTATGGAACCAGTAAAAAGATAAAAATCTTCCCTCCATTAGCTTTTAGGTATGACAAAAAAAAAAAAGAAAGCAGATAAAGAAATGGTCAAGGAGGTGAAACTAAGAAGGTTTAGTAATATAAGCTTGCTTACATGATTACCTGATCCTGTTGTATGAAAATCCTTTTGCTACTATGACAAAGAAGTGATTGTGAGGGCTAAGACAGCTGACTGAAATTTCCCAGTATATATTGATTCTTTTTTCTGGTAAATGTTTTTTTTTTTCCCCCTTGATTTCTGTAACTTTAAATGATACTCTCCAGTGAAGAGTAGGTGCCTTTTTGTACTGAAAGAATGATTATGTCCAGTGATGATACAAGTGACTGTTACTGTCTACAGGGAGGTAGTATCTCACAGAGTAAGAGGTGAAAAGACAAAAGCTTGAGGTATACATAAATACTGGAATCAGGGGAAGGTTTTGGACAAGACTCTCATGTATTTTACTGTGTTCACTTTTGTTGAAAGGCAAGTCTTCAGGGAGTACCTCAATAGCGCTAACAAAGTCCAGTCCCTTGTATAATTGATTGAGAAAAAGGCAGGATCATCCTCTGGAAGAACCTAACTTTATAGACTAAATTAGCAGCTGTGAAGCCTTTGTCTCTCTCCATTGATTATTAAAGAAGCAAATGAAGATCAGTCTCTCTAAGCACAAATTAATCCTTAAAACGACCTTTCACTTAATTGAATCTTGCCTCTAGATGATGTCACATTGCAGGATGGTTCTTCAATGGTTCTTTAACGCAGGCAGCCCTGTGTGACAGCTGGCTCTAGGGAGAGAGCTGTAAAGGCAGGGAGTAAAGGGAACAGTTGGCAAGCTATATCACGGACAGAAAGCAAGTGAAAAACCCAGATTATTTCAGTGAGGAAGAACAACAGAGTTCTTTGGAACACAGGACTCATTTAGAAACACAGGATTTTCTTGCCCAGATTGTCAAGCCTTTCTGTACTTTAATTCTAGCTGTGCAGAGAGAAGCAGGATTGTGAACATATTTTTTCTAAATAACCAGCATTGTACTGAAGAAAAACTCAATTTCTATTTCAAATTAAATATAAATTAATTGCATAGGCTTATGGCCAATATTTTCAAGATAGCTGATAATCTTAAATTTGTGTTCAATAAGATTTTATGAACTTGCAGTTGTGTGGAGGTAGATTTTGTTTTCCCACGTTTGGAAAATTTAGGAAGCTCTGCTTTGGAGGTTGTTTTCTTCTGAGACAGCTGGAAACAGATGCATTTCTAGTCAGTGATACAGATATTTGGAAATGAACTGAACATGCAATGCATTGCATGGAGAGGTGAAAGCTGCTTTCAGACGGAAGTAGTTTTTCTCCAGTGGCACTCGATTCTGCATTCATATGGAAATACAGGTGTAAATGCTTGATGTCCATAACCAGTCTCCTTGATCATCTGTGTCTCTGAGATGACAGATACAAAACTTAGAACAGACTATTTTAGTTGGAAGGGACCTACGATGATCATCTAGTCCAACTGCCTGACCACTTCACGGCTGATCAGAAGTTAAAGCATGTTATTAAGGGCATTGTCTAACTAACTGCTGCTTAAACACTGACAGGCTCGGGACATCAACCACCTCTCTAGGAAGCCTGTTCCAGTGTTTGACCACCCTCTTGGTAAAGAAATGCTTCCTAATGTCCAGTCTGAACCTCCCCCGGTGCAGATTTGAACATCTCCCTTATGAGGAGAGGCTGAGGGAGCTGGGTCTCTTTAGCTTGGAGGAGACTGAGGGGTGACCTCATTAATGTTTATAAATATGGAAAGGGCAAGTGTCATGAGGATGGAGCCAGGCTCTTCTCAGTGACATCCCTTGACAGGACAAGGGGCAATGGGTGCAAGCTGGAACACAGGAGGTTCCACATAAATATGAGGAAAAACTTCTTTACGGTGAGGGTGACCGAACACTGGAACAGGCTGCCCAGAGAGGTTGTGGAGTCTCCTTCTCAGGAGTCATTCAAAACCTGCCTGGACACATTCCTGTGTGACATGATCTAGGCAATACTGCTCCGGCAGGGGGATTGGTCCCTTCCAATCCCTAATATCCTGTGATTCTGTGATTCCCATGCATCCCATTGCTGGCTACCAGGGAGAAGAGCTCAGCACCTCCCTCTCCAGTTATCCTCCTCAGGAAGCTACAGAGAGCAATGAGGTCACCCATCAGCCTCATTTTCTCCAAACCAGACAAGCCCAAAGTCCTCAGCCACTCCTCAAAGGACACTCCTTCCAGGTCTTTCACTAGCTTTGTTGCCCTCCTCTGGACGCATTCAAGGACCTTCACATCCTTCTTAAATTGTGGGGCCCAGAACTGCACACAATATTCAAGGTGAGGCCGCACCCATGGTGAACACAGCAGGATAATCGCCTCTTTTGACCAGCTGGTTATGCTGTGTTCGATGTCCCCCAGGATGCGGTTTGCCCTCTTGGCTGCCAAGGCACACTGCTCACTCATGCTGAGCCTGCTGTCAACCAGCACCCCTGGATCCCTTTCTGCAGGGCTGCTCTCCAGCCACTACTCTCCCGGTTTATACTTGTGCCCAGCATGACCCTTCAGCAGGACTGGATGACTTTTATAGATATTTTTCTTTTTTAGTATACCCTGTCAAGACATTCACTGATGACTTACTTTCAGAAAATAGGCATTTGACTAACAAACAGCAAGGTCACTTGCATAATTGTCCATAATTGGTTAATCAATGCTACTGGAGGCAAGCTTTTAAGTAAAACAAATTCACCAGATCATTGTATCTAGGATTCACTGGCCAAAATGTCCTGTGGAACTATATCATTACTGGCAAAATTTGGGAAGTTTCATTTGCCAAAGAGATACCCAAAGCAGACAGGTTGTAGTTGGGTGTCCCACCATATCACGCTATGGCTTCTAGCCACCTGCTGTGGGAAGCAGAAGCAAAATGTCAAGCCCACAGCACTTGAGGATCCTGTTTTAGACTCGTGGTTCTGCATCAGCTGGGACTCCTCGCTGCCCAGAAGTGAGCTTCTCTTTCTGACCGGGAACAGGGTTGCAATTTGACATCCTGAAGTGCTCCTGTTGCTCTTTTCTGCTCAGCTGTATTGGCAAGGTAATTCTGTGCCAGGAGAATAAACTCTCGCAATATAAATTGCAGTCACAACTATTTAGAACACATTTATACCTGTTTAAACTCTCAATTGTGCAGGAGATATCTACACTACAAAATGATGATTTATATACTTTTGATATTAATTATCTAACAAAAGAACAAGTAAATCACACTTCAGTCTTAAAATGTGTAAAGGATATGACTAATGGTGCTAAAACTTAATTACAATTATTTCATTGGTGTGGGACTTTTTATATTATGCAGTTATTTATGTTCCTCAATATATCCTTAATTTGCTTCTAGTAGGATGTTTGCAGCTTCAGCAGTAGGAAAAACATTGTAGCAAACTAGAAAATGATGATTTTAAAATGAAAGTTGTGGCTGGAATTCAAAACCAGACACCGTTCTGTTCTAAAACTGATCTTTAAATGGTGTGTGTGTGTGTGTTATTTAGCCCAAGAGTAAACATACTCCTACAACAAATCTCAAGTGAAAATTTCAATTATTAGTAATGCTTATACTTGTGGCAGTATTGTGGACTTTCCTATTAATGTCTCAATTTGACTGGAGTTGATCAGTTAATCCAAGTGTGTAACCATGGATAAAACTGACAAGCCTTGCACATCAAAAAATAATCCCCATCTAAAGATGATTAACTGATTAACTAAGATCAATTAATTGAAATTTAGCACAATGTCATTTTCTGAGTTTATTCATGGACATTCATTTGTTTATCTACTTCACACATCTAATAACCACTCATTTTTTAAGTAATTAAACAGCATTTGAATAAAGAAAGCAATTTTTAGACTCTGAAAAGGAAAACAGTGGGCTAAATTCCCATTTCCTTCATATAGAAGATACTCATTGAAATCTGGATATGTTTGTATGAGTATAACTGGGAAATAATAAGACAATAAGATTAGAAATAATGTATGTAGAAAGAAGGAATATAATGTGATATTTGATTCTTGCCTATTTTATCAGATATATTCCTAAGCCTAAACAAGAGCTGTGACAATGACCATATTAAAAGTAGCAGTCTGTCCCATTTGTAAATTTATCTGTTAACTTTTGTATTACAATCACTTTATTTCTAAATATTAAATGTTTTACAGTATATCTTTAACAAACTTTAAAAAGACTATACACCAAAGATCATTCTGGACTATCTTCCCTTTTCACAGCAGCCACAAGCCACTTTTTAAGAATTTATGAGAACAAAACAAATCATAAAGGTAATAAAACCTAAGCATATCTCAGTGGAGATGAGAAAAAGTTAAGCTAATGCAACAAACATGTCATTGAACTAAGCACAAATTCAAGTGGTTGCATGCTGGAAACACTTGGAAATGCACACGAGAAGTACTTCAGTCATGTTTCAGTCTCTACTGAACTACCCTTGATAATGGCAGAAATACTCCCTTTAGTATTACTGTGGGGTACCAATTCTCATACAGCTGGAGTCAAAATAATCAGGACTATTGCTGATGTGAAGATAAACCATTTGCAAGTAACCTTTTAAACACACATCAAGCAACAGTGTTCTTATAAGGGAAGACAATAATGGCATGAATGTCTCTGTTCACAACTTCAAGCCATGATTCAACTCATGCTAATACAAATGTCAAAACCAGGTGAAGTGAATTCATTCTAAAGTGTCCAGCTTGGACTTAGACATCCAAAATTAGGAAAGATATTTCTCATCCTATGTGATTTTGAAACAAGTTCTGTTTAGGCTTTTCCTGTTGCTGACTATCTAACAACAAGGAAGTTTTCCTCAGTAGTGAAAGTCCTCATGGGTAGGATACATCTCACTTAACTTTTGACATCTACAATTGAACTAGTTTGCAATGCTCCCTTTAGAGTTAATAGAGATCAACAGGCATCTTGAATCAAGCTCATGGTCTATGAAGACAGTCTGGACAAGTAATCAAATGTAGACATCCTAATTCACTTATTTGGATCCTAAAATACATCGACAATGTTTTCAGTGACAACCAAACACATCTCTCTTTTTCCCTTTTCTCTCCCTTCACAATTCTTATTCCTCACTATATTATGAAGATACTTTGCAGTCTTATTAAGAGTGATTAAATACTAGTTTAAGTAGATAATCAATGTCTGCTAAGACAGATCACCTTATTAAAGAGAAATTTAATTTTAGCCCTCTCCAAAAACTAGGACATAGTATATAATAAAAACTCAGGGCAATTCATCAAGGTCAGGTTCAGAAAGAAACATATCAGATCAAGCAGAAGCAGAAATAACTACACACAAACAGTCAAAGTAAAAGTAAAAATCACAGGCGTAGGTGTAATTTATGTCTCAACATAGGCAGAGCAGGACTATGTTTTACGAATCTCTTAAATGACCTCCTGACTTTGCACTTAAATTATCCAGAAAGAAAGAACGTTTACTTCATTATAACAGGGATTTTTCTTGGCTATGCTAATAATAAGGCCTGTACTGAAAAATAATCAGTTTCTTCACTTGTCTGCTTAAATTCCAAGTATTTTCTTCCTTGCTAACTAATGGAGACTTCACTTTTCTTTCTTTTTTTATGACTTCGTATATGATCTGATCTATTTCTTTAATGATGCCAAATTGATGGGATGCTTTGCCACCTCTGATGTACAAGCAGCTCCAGAAGAAAACTTTCTAATCATCCCTAATCTGTATTTAAAAAGCACACACCAAATGATGGATTAGAATTGGTGCACCACAAAACTGGACAAAACCTGAAATTTTCTTCACTCGTAATCCTTGTGAGCATTAATACTACTACCAAGGGAGACCTTGAGCAGATAAAAGGTGGCTCTAGAGGCTAACATGAAAGGTATAGCTGCGCAGACAGTATCCTTCTTGATTCTAATGGCCAAAAGGAAAGGATTGCATCACAGAGGGTGCATCAGAAAGTCAATTCCCTGCTGCTCAGCTGATGGTTTCTGGCAGGTCTTTGTCCTCTCTGACCATTGAGCCCTCTTCAGGGGATTGTCTCTTCTGCAGAGAGAAGAGACAAGATCCACCCAATAAAGGCAGGAGGCAAGATTATCTTTACCAGCAGGACTGCTGACCTAGTAAGAAGGACTTTAAACTAGGCTCAGTGGGGATGGAGGCCAAAAGTATCTCAGACAAATAGAGGAATAGAGATGAGGGAAGCTCACTGGGGAAAGCATGATGGAAAAGGGTCTCCTTGAGAGGGAAAGATGGCTGTGAACTCATCTCAAGTGCCAGTAGCCTATGAAGTAAACAAAATAATCGGAAGCCTGTACACAGCCGCTGAGCTTTGACACCACTGGGATGAGAGGGTTGTGGCAGGATAGCTCCATCACCTGTAGTGCAGCAATAAATAGACATGGACAGGCTCTTACATGAACATAGGTGGAAAAGACATGCAGTGTGGACTGCTCCAGACACAAAGGAGCAACTGTGGAGAACAGACCTCTGCTAGGGAGCAGTCTATTGAGAGCTTATGGTTCAGGATCAAAGAAAAGCCTGCATTGGGTCTGGCAGGGGAGGAGTTAACTTTCTCCATAGTAGCCCTCATAGTGCTGTGCTTCATATTTGTAGCTAGAATGGTGTTGATAATACACTGATATTTTGACTATTTCTGAGCAATGCTCACACAGCATCAAGGCTGTCTCTCCAACAGCCCCACCCCAAAGGCCAGTAGGCTGGGGATGGGCAAGAGGCTTGGAGGGGACACAGCCAGGAGAGCTGACCCAAACTGATTAAAGAGATACTCCATACTGTATGACACCATGCTCAGCAATAAAAGCTAAGAGAAAGGTGTGGGGGTGGGGAGGGGATGACACATTCGTTATTAAGGTGTTTGTCTTCTGGAGCAACTGCTACGCATACTGAGGCCCTGCTTCCCAGGAAGTGGCTGGACATCGCATGCTGGCGGGAAGTAGAGAATAAATCTTTTTGCTTTCTTTGCTTCACTACGTGGCTTTTGCTTTTCTTTATTAAACTGTCTTTATCTCAACCCATAAGTTTTCATCTTATTTTCTCCCCCTGTCCCACTGAGGAGGGTCAGTGGTAGAGTGGCTTGGTGGGCACCTGGCAGCCAACCAAGATTAATCCACCACAGAGCCAAAAGGTAAGACACTGTGGTGGGCATCTCGTGTAGTCTAAGCAAATAAAGAAGAAAAAGTGGGTAACATCATCTTAAACCAGCAGAAAAAATGTCCCATCACAGGCCCTGTTTCTCACAAATGAGGAAAAGTTGCCTGGGCATGTGGTAGTCACTGGAAGCCTTGGCTGTAGTCACCAGGAAATCAGGAGAGGTATCGTTGTGGTGTCACCCAGACATCACCTGAGATTCTCATGCCTGTAAAACTTTGCAAAGAGAAAGTGTTCAGGGGTAGCGGGAGAAGGGAACCTGCTCACAAGGCAGGATGACAAAAATGCTAAACAACTGACTGCCATAGGTTACCTGGAGACCAATACTGCATAAAACTTAGAAATAAGAAGGCTGGTTTTCTACAGACAAGGTATGGCATACATGACCAAAAATTTTAGCCCACAACTTCCCCACATATTTTGGCATAGATCATCACAGCCTCTGACAATTTTAAATTACCTAAGGCAAAGTTACAAAAAAGCCACCTTTTTGTCTCTGACTTTTGTATAAATCAATGGTATCCCAGCACATGGGTATAAACTTTTAAAGGGTGAGAGATGGAAGAGAAATGATTTTTTTGTACCTGGCTGCTGTTCCTATAACTTATTTCTACAGGGACATGTATCCTACCTGTGCTCCCACTTGGAGAACTACTGCCTTCACACAGATTTCCATGATACAGAGCTATGTTAACTGGTAGACCAATTTCCATTCAATATCATGTACAGCTGGGACAAACTTTTCTTTTGTAAGTTTCGTGCTTGGAATAACAGTACCTTATTTGAATTATGCCAGAGTCACAGAATAATGTGGCCACATATGCACTAGAATACTGGCATTTCCTTCTCCCCCTGTCCCTGCCTCCAACATCTCTCTAATTTATCCTTTTATTTCTGTATACTTTATTTATGTTGTTACTAAGAAATAGACTGTGTCTGCTTTTAGTAGGCAAAAGATGGGAGAGGCAGAAAATACTCAATTCCTACAACAATCAGGCACACAGAATGATTTTTCGTAAAGTTACCAAAAGGAAATATTTGAACACATTTTAGTTTCATTTATGAGTAAAAGCATGTTGAGCAATAGACAACTATGGTCTGTTGTCCAACAAGTGAATAAATCGAGGCAGATGGCAATACATTAACTCTAATGTGTTTATTCCAAGGCACCCAGTGCCAGCTGTGCTCACCAGAACTTCCCAATATTAACGTCCTTCTCCTTCATTGTCACATGCCACCTAGTGACTTAAGACTGAATCACAGCTTAAAAGATATTAAGACTGACTGCAAATTACAGGGTATCACGAGGACAGTCTTGTTTCTGAATGCTTAAGGATGTAAAAATGGCCATGGAAACAGCTAAAGGCACAGCACGAAGCATAGCTTTACTTCTGAATGCAATTTCTTTCACAGACCTCCAAGGACAAAGAAGTAAAACAAAAAAATCAGATGTATCTGAATGATCCAAATTTTGTTTTTCATTATTTGTGTCTGTGAAACTGAAACAGTAAAAGAGAGATCAGGTCATTCAGATGTTAAAATAAAAAAAAAAAAAGTAAGACAGTATGTTTGCTAAAAGAGCAAGCAATAAATTCAGTTTAGACATAAAAATAACAAACATACCCTTCCTCTGACTTAGACCTCTTAAACATTTTACTTGACTTTCTTATTTATCTCTGCATATTTTCAACTTTTTAAAAGTCACACTTTTATTCATATGCATTCTAGGCTTTTATGTTTTTATTTTCTAAGAGAACACAGGAAGTGGAAGAGAGCACCTCTTTCTGACTGCAAGCTAAGCCCATGTTACAGAGATGTTTTGATTTTTCAACACAGCATCGCATTTCTTACATAGAATAGCGAGACTATGGTATTCGTCTCAGAAATTAGAGATCTGTAAGACATTATTTTAACAGTTTTAGCTGCAACACCAGCCCTAGAAACTCACCAAATGATGTAATTATAATAACAACTTTAAAATCAAAACTTTTGTGCTTGAGCAGGCACTTCTAAGAAGAATAGATGTGGTGATCTCTAGAGATTCTTCCTTAGAAAACAAAAAAGAACCCAAACAAAACAAAACTATGAGGTACTCTTGATGCTTATCAAAATACTGTGTCTGCTTTCTCTCAAGCGTATTTTGATTGAACACTGTCTGAGAGATTCTTCATTACACAGGCAGTTCAGACATTAGAGATTCAGCATGACTTTATGTAATGCAGACAGAAAGCATTTGATGGCAACTTAATATTTGAAATGTAATGAATAATTCACTCTGTGGATCCAGAACACCATTCTCTAACTTGTTACATTAATAAAATTAAGCTGCAAAGAAGTATCATCTCAAAACAAAACAGGATACCAGACCAAATCAAAATGACATTTATCATACAAGACTGTTAAAAGATCTTGCAAATGAATACTGCAATGTATTTTCCTCTGGGGGAGGGTTATTGCGTGACTGGTAACATAATAATTATGCCATGTTTGCCCATAGTATTTTTTTCATCTGTTAACTCTTGACCTGTTTCCCCAGAAGAAACTTCCCCTAATCTGCATCGGGGAAACTGAAGTCAAAAGAAACAAAGAATCTGTTAATGATTTAGCTGTTGCCTTCTTCACCTGCAACTGTACAATATTCAACATAGCCTGTCTTTCAACAAGGTTTAGGAATTCAAATCTGAAACATATTTTCCTGCTCCATGGATTTTTTTTTTAAAGTTCATACATAGCACGACTCCACAGTTTTAATGGTACAAGGTATTCCCTTGCCCAGCATTTCAATGCTCGCAGAGATTTCAGGCTTCATTCAACGAGCAGCAATATCTATAATCCTGTTCTGTGTAAAGACCAAGTATAACTGCATTTGAGAATTTGATCACTTGGTCTGTCTGCACTGGATAGGACCAACCAAAATTTCTTTCCTTACAGTATTTAAGCTCCAGTATTCCTCACTTATGAAGTCTAAGATTTACAGACATAATTCAGACATGTAATTCTGAGATTAACTGGAAAACTCTCGGATGTCTAAAGAGAGCACATGTTTGTAATGCTGATATTACATGACAACAAACCTGGACTGGTGGTACAGACGTGGGCTGGTGCTTCATCAGTATTTGACAAAAGACAGAGCAGGGGAAAGTCAGTTTTGGGTAGGCTTAGGCGTTGATAGCAAACATTCAAAATGTTCTTTTAATTCTGGGGCTAAGTATTCTTCTACAACTGTTGGTTCTCCTTCAGCCAGTCATGGATATCAGACTTGATAAATGGGAGGATGGGAGTGATTCATCCTTCCTAATGCTGTGCACTACAGCTGACCTCAGTCTCTCCTGAGAGTTCCCAGAGTCCGCTGAATTTATTGGTATAATCTATGGCTCATAACTAAAATTTTGAAAACATTTTTTACTGTAATTTAAATATATTATATATATGTATCTCAGTGAAGTGATAGCAGAGAGGGTAATGAGAGCAATATACACCATGTTGTGAAGGGAATCTGCCTTTGAAAGGCTATGTGTTAATTTGGTGTTTAAAAACTATCTGTTTTACAGGGGAAGAAGGGAGCACACAGTGTAATACACCATAGGCTGTCAGTGCTGTATTTACAAGGACAACGCCAGTCAAATTTTAATGATAACTTGTTCTGGATGAAGCTAGAGAGAACAGCTTCCTCCAGCTTCTTTGCAGATGTGTCTGAGGTCGACAAAGTAATTGAGTTGATAATAATGCCTTCCAGAAACCTTACGGAGTCAAAGAGGAAGAGAGAGGAAGAGAGAAGGAGGAGGAAGAGAAAGAGGAAGAGATAGTCTTTGTGGTTTAATGACCAGGAGAGTAGGATTCTGCGCTCCTTGTAGAATATTCACCTAAACATTGGAGAGTTTTTCCAAATGGTAAAAAAAACGTGGCAACCATTGCTTGGGACAAGTTATTTTTTTGTTCATGACAGTAGCAGTTTGCTGCACTGAATCTGCTGAGCGTTCCCTGTGCATCATGTCTCACTCCCTCAGAGGGATGAATGATAACAATCCCTGTGGTAGTGTGAAAGTGTATGTTAAAGCTATCAATTAATCGCTATGTTGGCCTAAAAGGGTTACAGACCTTTTTACAAATGGGTAGTACGTTAATAGCATGATTTAGGCCAACTATATTCTCCCGACTCTTAAAGAACTGCATGTTGCCTACATTGCAAAACAAAAGAGACTAAGGAGTGAACTGAAGTGCTGGCCCCTAATTATCACATCACATAACTGTAACTCCCCCACTAGCTCACTATTCAACTGTCCCAGCTAGTTTTTTCCAAGATTAAACCAGAGCTGGGTGAGGGATATAGTCAATTCCCAAAAGCATAAGGACAAGACTGTACCAGGACTGCTTTCCTCCACTCTCCGCTTCCTCCAACACAACCCAAGGACATCTTGCAGTCTCAAACATACCTGAAGAGCCTTATCCCTTCCCCAAGGCATGCAACTAACACCCTTAGTTTCACACTAAGACACAATTCTGGTGAGCTGTATCACAGCCCTACATTATGTCAGACACTCCTAATAGAAACAGAAGGGGGGGCAGTGCAGATTGTATGTGTAAACTGTATGTATAGACTGTAGGACCATATCTTATAGGACAGTCCAGTGTTCCCTTTTATAACATTACCCATGTCCGGAGCATTAAAAACAAACAAACATGCCATCAAGCTGCACTTTTGGAAAATGGGCTTGCTTGAGCTATGTTGCAGTTCAGTGATGGAAGTGGAGGAGGAGCCTAAACGACTCTTTAATCTCTGGTAGGGTAAAACTGACTGGCACAAAACAGGATCACATGAAGTCTAGCACAGCCAGGCAGCACAAAAGCCACAAGTGACTCTGCCAGTCATTCAGTAAACAGGGTCAGAGCAGTGTAAGGAAGGCACATCCTAAAGATTTAAACTTTGTTCAGGCAGTAAGCTTGAAGTTAAGGAATAATTCACTCTACCTCTAGTGACCTGCTACATATAACTTGTACATGGAATATTACCAGTCTGTGCGCTAAAGAAAGAATAAATTGAAAATGCGGGTTGTGTACGATCTAGAGAGTATTAAATTAAATTCTTCTAACCTGACTTATTATTAATAATTAATGTTATATCACTACTATGTATCATTCTACATACACATTAGTAATCTAATACTAAACAAAATCAATAACATAAATCAGTTAAGAACTTCAAGTGAAAGCAACATACCTTGATCATGAGTAGTTTTTTTAAATGCAGTAGTTTAATGCAATTCAGCCAGAGGAAATTGAACAGTAAAAAGTAAGCAGAGAAATATGTATTTCTCTGAATATTAACTATGTATTTACAACCTATGATGCTTATTATATCCAATACAACAGATTTCAAAGCGCAGTCCAAGGCTTATACAAATGAACAAATCATTGTGGTTCAACAGCTTCACACACCTCAGCTGATTTGTGGCAGCTGTCTGTATATAGGGTCTTAGCTTGTGGTAAAGTAAGTTGAGCTAGCTTAGACTTCTTTCAGCAACTTCTTACCCTGTGGGAACTTCATCATGTATTTAAACTCTCAGACTAATGCACAACACTGAAACGTCACAGCCAGACTGGTACGAGAGCCTATATGGATTTGAAAATGTGCACGTCATTTTAACCTACAGTGATGGAAAGGAGACTTCACAGGACCACACAATTTTCTTCTTATCTGAAGAACATAATCAAGCCTTACAACAAAGTGAAACATCCAGAAAAACCTGAAAAAAATCCAGATGATTATACTACACATATTTTACCAAACCAAGGGATAGCTTAGTAAGAGCAGCGTTCTCTAACACTATTAAAACAACTCCTTCACCTTATGAAGCTGTCTTCAATGACATATCAGCTCTTAATCATTGTCTGTCTGACTGATCCCTCCATAGTCTTTTGTCAAAAATGACTGAAAACAATAATAAGTTAAACAAAATAATTACATAAAAAATATGCTTAACCTTAAGCGAGGGGGGAAAAAAAACCCTTTTTCTAAATGAATCCAATGCTTCTAGTTTTATTTGTATTAAATATTTCATATTTTTTTTCAATATATTACCTCAAAATAACTGTTATTTCCTGCTCAGCTTATACCATTTTCACAGATGACTTACCTATTTTTTCAAGTTCTACTCCTTTTTTCTGGTTCATGGAAGAACTAGAAACTGTCTCTTCTGAGACCCATTAAAGCTCTTTATTCACAGTTCTGCTCCTCTGTGCTTCATGGTGCAACCAGCTTTGGAAGGATTGAAAGCAGAAAGGTACTTGTTGAGGGAAAATACCCTACTTTGAGACCAATGTGCATACCGGTCTTTATTTTATGAATATGGGTGGGAGATGTGGAGAGAGGGGTATTATTCTCACCTGACTATAGACATCCAAAATGTTATTTAAGTCTGTCATCATCAATTTTTATTGATGGCGGAGAGAAAGAGAGCTCCAAAGAACAATTTAGCTCACCCTAACATAGATATCTACAACAGACTAGATTAATCTGAAGGTGCCTGTCCCTTTCCATCATCATCAAAAAGAATTTAGGATGACTACTTCCGACTTAGATACCTAACTTTCAGACATTGAAACAGTGAAAGAGGCAAATGTTGCCTTTAGAATTATTCAGCCTTACTGAATTGACTAATTTCATGCTGCTGAGCATAATATGCAACCAAGTAAGAACTATTCCTTTCATAAGCATTCTATAATGTATATATTCCCAGTACTTTAACTAGCCCATTGTTTTCATAATTTCTTTAGGCAAGTCACCCAGTTACCTTTTAGACTGATTTCTATAGCTTCCCTTTCTTGACCCATAAATGCAGTCTCTTATTTTTTCTACCAGACTATTACATCTGAAATACTTTTCCGTATATAGCACTCTCCTTTTAGCATTCCCCCAATTAAAATACAATCTGTCTTCATGTCCTATTTTCTCTGCAATAATCTCAAACTGGCATCTATCAACTACCCAAAGAAGTTTGGAATTTTACCATCATAGCTAAACTATTAAAAGATGTCAATCAGCACTAAGTTAGCTATATTTTAAATATGTTTTATTTTAACAATTTCCTTATTGTTTTATTTTAACAATTTCCACTATATTTCAAAGATAATAGTGCTTTAGTGTTACCTCTGTGGAACATTTCTGTAACTATTCCTTTAAGTAAAATGGACACCGACCAAATGGAAATATTTATGTGGAAGCAAGACCTCACAAAAATATATTACATGTGACTAGGAAAGGAAAAATGAGCAGGGCTTGGAAGAATAACAGCAACAAGAGATATCACTATCAGAAATAAAATTAAATGTAGACAGGAACATCAAACAAGAATGTTGCATTATAAATAACCAAGTCCCTAACTGAAACCATAAATCAGACTTTACTTATCTTTAATCTCTCTCCTGAGCATTGTAGATGTAGCTTCAGCTGCCTAACTACAGCCCTGACTGGCATTTGATCCCTGGGACAGTCCAGTCAGCCTTGAAGCAATGCATTCCACCTCCCATTAATCCATGCCCTGGCCCAGATTTAGGCTTCATTTCTACTCTAAGCCATATCTCTTCCCAGGTTGCTTTTAAATGACTTTGCTGGTTCACCTCAAGGAAAATTTTGAGAATATGCATTCTGCACAATTGTCACGCAGCCAGCGTAATGCTCCCTGGCACCGGCCCATTAAGGCTCCAGTCCTGCCTCCGAGGTCCGACCCTGCCTGCATTTCACCTTCAGCTCCCACTTCAGCCCAATTGCCTCTGCTGGGTCCATGAGCCTTGAAGGTCACCTGGTCAATAAAAAGATCAAAAGTGAATATTTTAAGACAGGTAAAAATCACAAAGTCTAAATGTACAAAAAGGCAGTGGAAGACAGCAATACAATTGTACTACCGGAAATAACTGACACAACTTTTGCAAGAGAAGTACAATATCAATTATAGCTAATAAACATATGACTGGCTTTATGACTTACAGATTTCTTATGCACAACGTTTCTAAGTTATGGCCTTTCCTATCCAGCCACAAAAGAAAACAGGTAAACAACTTGATTTTATCTCTCACTTTGATTAATTAACATTCTACCTTGAAAATTGCAATATCAGCCAAAAATATCCATTCAAAATGCTCTTGCAAAGATCATTCTCCTTGTGCTCAGCTTGATCATATTGCCAGCTCCTCTGAGTCCCTTGTCTGACTGCCCATTCTTAGCTCAACTATAAGCTATTTGTCTTTAAAAGGGTTGTATATGTATACTCAACTGCATACTGTGCTTTGGTGAATACCTACCTGTCAATACATTTGGGTGACTTGAACTGAACTTTTTAAGAGATTTTTGTTTGTTTCTTAACATTGTCTAGCTTCAAAGCAGCAGTTAATTATTGTTGAAATACAACCAATTCAAAATGGATAATAAAAATAAAGTAAAATCGGGGGAGTTTAGAGTTTAGAAGACAATAGGGCTAAGGAAAAGTCAAATCCAATGGTTTTAGCTCATGTGGTGCACTACCTATTGCAAAAAAAAAAATGGCATGCCCTTTTTACATGAAAAAAAATTGAATGCTGCACAATCTTTGGTATAAAATTATTTGTACTAATTGCACTAATTGCACATATTACAATCTTAATAGTAACATACCTATAAGTAACCACATTGAAATTACACTGAAATAAATTACGTATGAAAAAATAATTCTGGTTTATAAAGTCTCTAACTAGTGAACTGCTATAAAGTCATAAAATGGAAATAGTGACCAATCTAATAAATAAGAATGAAGTATGTTAGAATTTGAAAGAGAGGAAATCAAGATGAAAAAGGATTAGATGTACTACATCTAAGCTCATTAGTTTTTACTATAATTGATAAATATAATATACATGGATTCGAAAATAATTATTTTCCTCAATAAAACAAAAAATAGTCAGCAAAATCTGGGTGTGAAAAGTATGTACATCTATCATTTTTCAGTGTCTCCTCTCCACTGTCCTGACTGATTTGCAACATCGTTGTGGTAATATAAAATCAAGGTATTGTTTTTTGAGGAGTGCTGTAAGCAGAAGTCATATGAACTGTGTGACATGTTGATGGAAGTATTTGAGTATTTGAGAACGAAACGCAAAGAAGAGTGGCAGTACTCAGAATCTTCAAAGCTTATAATGTTGGGGGTTGAAGAAAACAGGATGTAGAACAACACTTAAAATCTCTTAGTTTTGTCAAGCCAAGTGCTAATGAAAAAAATGCAAACCATGATACATGCATGCTTCAGCTTTATATATCAAGAAAGAAATCTAGCAGCAGGATGACCCTGTGGTTTAGCATGTGCTATGACCTTCAGTGATTCTGTTTAATTTCATTCCAAATTCAAGTCAATCACTTGCTTTCCTAAATAAAGTTGTACTTGTGTTGTATCTTCCACACAACAGAAAACAAGGACACACTTTCTCAGTGTGTTTGATTATTTTTAATAACATTTATTCAGTGATCAGTTTTCTGCAATTTTTACTGAAGTGACGTATTGCTGCCAGCAATTAAGGTACTTCATCACTAGTTAGTTTGAAATAAATAAATGCAAGAATAAGGCTTCCAGAATCAAAGTTGTTGATGCAACTGAATGCCCAGGGTTAGACATCATCTAAAAGTGAACTGGAATAATTATTTCAGGAAACTAAGTGTCTATTAATGACACTTAGACAGCACATATGCGGATGCTTGCTAAATATATAATTAAAATGAATCTTCACTTGTTGCACATGCTGTAAAGCAGATTACTTTGTGCTGAAAGACCGAAGATTACATCAGTCAAAATAAAATGACTGGTCATCTACAGCTATACTCCTATCTTTTGTAAAATATTTTTATGCATAAAGCAGAAGTAGAAAAATATCTTTTTTTAAAAAAACTTAATTTTGTTTTATTAGTGCAAAGTCTTGTATTGCTATTTGAGACAACAGACCTTTGAGCCAAACAAATTGTCACAGCAGAGAACAGCCAGAGAGTTTAACCCCTTCATGGCAAAAGCGTATGAAGAATTAAAGAAAGATTTGCACCAAGTTATTTGACAAGTGAACAGCAGTCGACTCCTGAACTTGTAAATCAAGCATTGTAGTTGCTGTCTGGGCCTTAACATCCATGACTGCTGAGTGCTCATTCAGTTCATTTCAGAAAATTCAGGACAAAAGACTAATTCAGTTCTCTTCTAAGCACTTTTGACAGTTGAATAGATTTTATTCTAACATAGACACTAAAATCAACTTGTAAAATTGAAAAAATGAATGCTTTTGACTGTCATATAGATGACTCTGATGACTCCAATTCTAATTTGCAAATATTCTTATTGCAGACGTTCAGTTTCTTTACCATTTTATTTTGAAGATTAACTAACAACACATATAACAAATGCATAATTAACAAATGCATTGGATTTTATGTGACTGTAGGTACAGAACATGAAACCATAAGTTTATTGTAAATGTTATGGAACAAAAGGGCAAGCATATAATTAAATGTCAAAAATTATTCTCCATGTGCCTCAAGGTAGTTTTAAATGCCTGCGTTTTGTTAATGTGATTAATGTGCTACCTTTGAAAAGATATTCACAGAATAAAAGTGTGGCAATAAATTTGGTTACAAATAACAAGAAATATTTCAGGTTTTGTTCTTGATTTTCATTAAAATAAACGGTAGTTTCTATAAACTCTACCTATAATTCCTGACCAATATATGTTCTTTGAAATTTCCAGAATGGAGATTCTTTAGTCTCCCCAATGTTTAAATTGGCACATTTTAATAATATATAAAATAAATCTTTCCTTTCTGAAAATAAACCCCACATAGTCTGTGTACAACGAACATGGAGAATGTTTTTCTTCACATCTAGCATTCGCAGTTGTACCTTACCGTGTTTTCATTGCATTACAGGAGCATTTCATTATCAGAGCATTATAACTGCAACCTTCTGGGCACTCTCTACCTGGTGTTTATCCACCCTACGTTGCAGATGAAAGCATTTCAGCCAAGACCATACAAGAAGGAACTCTACCCAAAAAAAGCAGAACGAAGTACATCCTGTGCCTTTGAGACAGTGTTCCTATTTACATATCCTGATAACAATAACTATATTTTTTGCAATTGCATGACATTAATTACTGTTGTTTAACTTTGATCCCGATCCTTTTTTTGCACAATACTATCATTCTTATATTTGTGAAGTAGTGAAGTACTTTGCATTTGTGTTTGGAGAATTGCATCCTGTTCAGACTGAGGATCTTCTTCCAGATTATTTATCCAGTTTATCAAGATAATTTTGAATTTTAATATTATCCAACAGTGTGCTTGAAGTATCTCCTAGGTGATAAAGACATATTCTCTTCTATATCATCAAGTGTTTCAAGGTATTTAAATTTAAACACTTAGGATTGAGAATTTATTTTTACAAAATGAAATATTCAGAGAATATTCTCAATAACAAAGGTAGAAATAAATTAAAAAGAACTTTGCTGAACTGATGGATTATTGTGTTGGTGTATGATCATTGTCAGTGCTAGACGACATTTTTTCAAAAAATAATTCGGCAAGAAGTGACATTTTAGAGTAATCAAAATAATTTGCAAATCTAGTGAAGAGTTTAAATAAAAACATTAAAATATGTGTTTTGAGAATTAGTTGTTCTGTCTTCAAAATGAAAAATTATTTCACTTTGATATTTTTAAATTAAACTTTTTAATATATGGTATCTTTTGGATATTTATCTCCATTAAAACCAGAAAGGGCTCAAGAACTTGGAAATGAAACCAGTTATTTTCATATGACAAAAAGAAAGTGTTTGACATTAGTGAGATTGGCAGTTTTCATGTTTCAAAAAGAAAACGGAGGCGTTGTGGTAGTTTCACCCACAAGAAGTGTATTTCCTACAGCTATTTGTGGGAAATATTTAGTACTAAACAAAAATACATATTTTTCCTATCTTATTCATGTTAGATATTCTACTTTCATTCTCAGATCATAGTGTTGAAATCAGAATATTTCCTTTCACATTTTAAAAATACTGATAATTGTAAAATTAGTCTTTTAATAGTTATTTATATACTTATGTTAAAAACACTGTCAGATACTTTAAATAGTATTTTAAATAATACAGTTCAATTCTAGGATCAAAGATTAAAACAAACATAACTAAGCTAAACCTTCATATTTTTCTCCTCAGATCTCCAAATAAATATTCTACCACTGCTACTCCAGAATAAATGTCATTGTTAATCAAATAAATGTATAAGCAATTGTACTACAATAAATTGAAAAAACATAATAAAATCAGCCCAGTGTACAAACACTGCTGCACCTTTTCTGGCAAGTCTTATTTAATTATCGGCTGACTATTCAACTTCAGACAGTGATCAACAACAACCAATTCACCACAGAAGTAGTTAATTCCTCCTCATTAGTTCCTTTCATTCCATTTCCTCTGATCTGAGAACTTAACTGCCTGAACACCCAAGCAACTATCTCTCCTTCCACTATTACTGTTAGATCAGTGAGGGCTCTTTTGGCTGACAAATGACAACAGTGCTTTTCCCTCATCTAATCACAGTCACACCAGTGGCCCAGTCATGTAGCTGCTGTGAGACCCAGGGGTCCAGCATTTTCCAACTGCATGTCTGGGCAAGAATTAGGTGCGTTCATAGTCCCTGGTCCCTATGATTGCTGTTGGAGGACCATCTTTTGCAACCACAGGTGCAAAAAAGAGATTTCAGTGTGTTCTAACAGTTCTTTTGGAGAGAGATCAGGACTGCAAAATGAACTCAGGAAGCTACACTGCCAAACAACTCAAAAGCAATAGCAGACTTTGGAGTTGGTCAATGCATTCATTTATGTATTTTAGTTTTATAATTTCAAGACAGCATTGTGAAATTCCAGCCAAGTTTGTCTACATGTAATAGGTTTCAGACGTTTGCAAGATGACTGCAATGTTTCTCTCTGGTGACAGTGAAGCGAGGAAGGCTGTAGGAGCACCAGCCGGTACTATTGCTATCATCTAGAACTGAAAAATTTACACAATTTGTTTAGAAGAGCAGATGTTTACCAAGATTTTAGGGGACAAGTCCTCACATAAAAGCTGGAGCAAAGGCCTTCACCACAACAACACAGGCTGAGACTTGACCAGAGACTGTACAGTTACTGTATCATAGACAGTAATATATGGTTATTCCCAAGAGGAGCAGTCAGGGATCTTGGAGACACACTGTACCACTGTGTGACAATAATTCATTCAGCTAGTGTCTTGTCTGAGCCGATGTCCTGTTCTTTTTTGAGTACTGCTGATACTGACTGCTTTGAGTTGTTGTCAGGAAAAAGACAAAGGGACACTTATAGTTAACCAGTTATGGAAATGAGCATTGCAAAACCATTAAATTAATTGCTGAATTCCTACATTTCACTTCTCAGATTTCAACAGCACCCTCTTTCAAAGCTACCATGAGCTATGTAAGAATATGTAGCTACCATCAACACATCTTATTCCCATATAAAAGGCAGAACTATCTCCCATTATGATTTCCTCCTGGAAATACTCCCTGCAGGAAGATAAACATATGGTAAATGTGAAAAAGTTAATTGGCTATATATTGGCTGTAAAAGTTAATTAGCTCCATAGTGTTCCATATATTGGTATTTTAACAATTTACCTTCAGATGTCAAAACTGGTCCTTTCATTTTCCTAGGTGTGTTACCTCAAAATTAGCTTTCAAAAAAGTTCAATGCAATAAACAGATCTTTCTGTCCAGAGACTGCGTGTACCTTACAGAGAAGTGTTATACGCTCTTGTTAGTCATCACAGTGAAAAAGAAGTGCACCCTTGGGATTCTTGCCATCTGAATTTGTGAATGGCCAGTCAAAAGCTAACTTGTAAGTTTTAAGCCAAATCAGCTCCCCGAATCAATTCATTGTCTGGCCATACAAGCACAAGGGCTCAAGAAAAGAGGTAGGAAGATAGTGTCAGACATGATTTGTGTGGCCTTAACCTGCCAAGAAACCAAAGTTTAATTCTTCTCATAGTCTGTTGCTATGACTACTCCACTTTTTAGCCTCCTGTGCTCAAGCTTAAATGTCTCTTATTCAGGCTTTGAGCAATCTCCAAAACATGGTGTGTGGGGGAGAGAAGGGAGTTTGAGCTCCAAAGACCCCTTAGGACAGTGCATCAAGGACCTAACTGAGATGTACAGACACCTAGTAATGGCCATAGCCACACTCTGCCTATTTCTACATTTCTCATATTGCCTACAGATGCAACACGTGGCTAATATCAGGCAGAAAAACAGCCACACTTCTTCATTAGAGGCCCAGTAGGACAAACTAGAATTTTTAATTTCTGGGTAGCTGAACAAAAGCTGTCTGCATTACCATGCCCTGTCATAGTCCTGATTTTATGCTCCTGTGAAGAGCTGCTTATGTAGAAAGTTGTGTATTCTACTGAAGATGCCAGACACTTGAAAATCAGGTGTCAAATTATCTAACACTAGGCCTTTTATTGGGTTTAGGCCCTACCATAGTCCAGAGTCTGAATTTTGCTACAAGGATCGCACTTTGAAGTTTGGTATCATGCTGAATGTCACACTGGTCAAAACTCTCGGCACTGCTGACAAACACCTTCAAGACACAACTCAAGACCCAAACCCCTGACCATCCACAGGGCTTACATTTTAACTTATTAACTTGTGTCTGTTATGGGTTCCTTCAGCTAGCTGTTTCCAAGGCAAAGCTGCTATAAAGACAGATAGAGCCAAGCAATCTGAAGGCAAGACAGTCTGCATCACTTGGCTTTAAGGTCCTCTTTAATTATTATAATAACTTATTATAATATATAATAATTACTTGTTTCTCTTTTACTTATTAGAGACTCTGGACCTGACAGCGAGACCACGGAAATCTTCAGGTAGCAAGAACTGGATAGCCTTGAAGAAGCCTAGTAAAATTAGATCAATGGGAAGGTTCTTTACTTCTCTCCCTTTTGGGCAAAGGAAAGGTAGAAAGGGTACTGCCATTAAAAAATGATATTATTTTTGCTTTTATAGAGTTCTTTTTTGCAAGAACCTTACAGCATTTATGAATTTCATGTACTCATGCAAATTCCTCATGAAAGTTCACTTTTCCAGGTGGCTAAGAGCTGAGAAGACAACTAGCTTGTCAGAGGCAGAATATGTACTAGATCACCAAAGACACTCTCCTTGATGCTAGTTAACGAATTATTTCAGAAGGAAAAAAACCACTGGATGGTACAAGTTCTTGATTCGGACTGTGGTCTCAACTTTCATCAAAGCTGGAGCTATATTTGTAATAAAATTTGCAATGTTCATTAGAAATTTACCTCATTATGTCTTCAACTCTTCTTCAACTTCATGTGTATGATTTTTTTATACTATTGATAGATACTTCTGCAATTACTTTTCAAATAAAAACATCCTTCCATCAGAATCTGAATGCTCAAAGACTGAGAATTTTTTCCTGTTCATTAGATGTCTTAGATGTCGTGAAACTGAGAAAAACAAATTACTATAAGTAAATGACTACCAATGACTACCCAGCTCTTCTCACTACTGCCTCTAGTCTGACTTAAGTAACTAGTAATTCCATGATGAATGCTATTCTCAGATTTTAATTCCTTCTTTCTATGCAAATTATTCCCAAAGAAACAGTAGAATTTTCTAAAGCACATTAACTCTGTTTATTACTGCATATTTGAAACAATTCTCATTGGATTTTATATACAATTCCAGTAAGCTTTTAAATCGGGATTTACATAGCCCAGAAAATCTGCCTTTTTATTGCTCCGTTGGCAAAACTGAAGTAGTGTAAAATGATCTTGTGATGGTCAAACAAAGCATTGACCTGTTTGTTCAATCTGTGTCTGTCTTTGACAAAAATCTGAGGTGCTAGATTAGAAAGAGTTGAGTAAAAAGACAAATCTGGACTAGCTTCAAGAAAGGTTTATGCTTCTTAGGTCAGTATAAGGCAAATTTTAAATGCCCAGGTGCAAAACCAACCGATGGCCATCTCTACAAGCATTTACAGTGGGCACTTCTTTGTCTACATCAGACGGTTTCACCATAAAATTTTCTTTGCAGCAGCAGCACTTTAGATCCCTGCAAGCCTGATAAAGTAGGTGTGCTTTAAACACATCTAGTACACAGGCCTTACTAAAAGCAAATTTATTTTTTTTTTAAATACTGAGGATGAATATGCCCACTGTCTTATCAGATAGTTATAGGTGATATAGATTCCTGTCCCTCCTCAGACTAAGGAGCCATAAAACCACATCTTAAGACTACTATTAGAGCATCAAGATAGCAACCAGCTTCCTTTCTATGCGATGAGGCTGTGGCAGTGTGTGTTGAAGAATATAAAGTTCCAGGGGCCAGAAAACAAACAAATCAATGTGTCCACTGGGAGATGAGGTTCCAATTTCATTCTAGCTGAGCAGGGAATAGAATACAGGCTTTTTATTTTGTGGTTGAATGCTTTACTAATTTTGTAAACAAGTCCTGAAAAGCGGAAAGTGTGTCACTGTCATATTCTCCTGATCCTTCATCCGACTGGGCCCTTCGGTGCACAGTCACGTATGTGGTTTCCAGGATCTGGATCCTAAGTGATGAAGGTGTTTGTGGTTTTTTTCTCTTAATATTAGTTTCCTAAGAAACTGATAATTTCCTGGGATTTCAGGTATAGGTAGCCATTGGCCACTTTTATGCCTGCCACTGCTTTAAACATTGAATTTTTTACTTTTTTTTTTTTTTGATGGAGTGGACTTTCTCCTCTCAGCTGTATTAAGGTTCCCCTTCTGAGTTCCTCTCCAGCAGAGAGGAGAGGAGAGAACTGGCCTTCATGGGGTTTGGCCTCTATCTCTGTGAATGATGAGTTCAAGGAATATTCAGTGGTAATACGGTACCTGAAAGTACGACTGACTAATAGTCTTTCTGAATGAAAGGGAACTTCCCTGTAGCCTGTCTCTGTAGCCAATATACGTGTTAAAATCAGCAGGTCAAAGTATGCACATCTGTCCTAGTCTGTGAGATTCGTAACTTCCTCCTAGTCCACTCCAGCTACACCCTGAGCTCATCTCAGATGTGCATGTCATCTCCCTTCTCCACAGCCTGTTTTTTTTTATGCAAAGAAGGAGTTGCGCTGAACTCTGGTGAGTCCCCTGATCAAAGGTCAAAACTGTAATGTGCTCAGGGAGGGCATCTGCCTCACTCTCCCAACATAGACACAAAGTCTGCCAACAAGGAGCCTGGTTAGGACCCTTACAAAACACTGATTACCAAAAAAACAACCCAAAATGCAAGCCCCTATACGCTGAGAATATATACAATGCTGTATGTAAACACAAACCCCCTAACTTTGAGTACAAGCTACCTACTCTACAGATAGGCTGTGAGATCCTGTACATCACTTTCTTGTGAATCACTTCTCAGAAACCTACCTGAAAGAGTCTCTAAAACGCTAAAAGCTGTCCACAATGTTTAGATATCTTATATGTGTCAGTGTTCTCCTGAAGAACCGGGGCTTGATCCTATGCTTCTGGTGAGTGATGTGAAAGGTCTTGCAGGTTTGCCAAGTCAATCTGGCCATCTTCAACACGAAGGAAAGCTCTCTTTCTTTAGCCTGGATGAAGTCCTCAGATACAGTTGTATAGATTTGTGAGTGAAAGGAGGGACTCCAGAGAAGCTTTTTAACACCTCACATGCATTGCTAGATTTTATCAGTCTCTGCAGCTGGTATACATTTACAGAGGGCAGCTGAGCCTCATTACCAAACCACACAGGCAGGCAGGGCAGGCAGCCTCAAGTCTAGCTAACAAGCCCATTATCAAAAATTATAAAGGGCGCTAGGCTGGGCAGTGAGAGAAAGAGATGCAGATCAGAAATGTTGCCTGAAGGGGCCAGAAGCTGTGTCATGAGGGAGTTATTACTAGGCATTTGTACATTGTTTGCTTTCCTGGAACATAACTGAAGTTAGTAATGTTAGATACAGTTGGACTAGTGCTTGGAGACTTTGATACTGTGAACTTCAGAAAGCTGCCAGTGTACTCTGGGTCTGCTATTTCTTTCCTTGCTTGTAAGTCTGAGTATAATGTAGCTATTGATCCTTGCTGATTTTGCTTACTATGGATAAACACGATCTTCTTATAAACTGCAGTATATTTGGCTTAGCTGTAATTCCAGAGTGGAAGCTGATCTTTGCTGTTTAATATCCTTTCACTGTTCATACTTTTATATGCTATGTGCATTGGACAATACAACCACATAGTACTTGAGTTATAGAAAAGTAGTCAAATAGACTCATCCCAAGTCATCCAGCTGTAAATCAGAAAATATAACTTGTATTTATGCTGAGAAACTCTTGTGTATTCTAACATCTGAGAACTTTAATTGCTGAAATATCATTACTTTCTACATTGTCTTTTTAACTCCTATTTTGTCATTTCATTGGCAAACAGTAGTGAAATGGTTAGCAGCATTGAACTTCTGTTCCTTACACTTACATCCCATAATCACTCAAAGAAACATATTTAGATCTAATTCTCTTCTTTATTGCCTTTTTGTATATCACCTCCTTCAAAGCAGCCACATTTTCCAAAGACATATGTAAATATTATGGCACTCGTATTGATCCTCTGTTCCAAATGCTTAAATCCCATAACCATTCTAAGAAACATGTTTAGATACAAAAAGGTGTCTGCCACCCCCAATATGATTTGGAGACAGGTAGTCTGGGATTTTTTTCCCAGTTCAAGATGAAAAAAAAAACCCTGAAATACCAACATTTCATGGTTGTCTAAATAAAACACTCTCTTCTAAAAAAAGAATATGCATATGCAGACTGCACAAAATGAAAGAAAAACATTATTTAAATTCTTGTTAGCTTGACAAACCAAAAATAAGTCACTCTCAAGCTAAAATTGTTTATGTATTAGGGCTAAAATCAATGCAGAACTGTGAGCAGAAAAATGTCCAGAAGCACAGGACCGATTTCTTTTCCAGAGTTGAGGAAAATGGAAAACCGAAATAAGGGGTAGCTTATCAAAGGCACAAAATTGCTTTTAATTTTTTTTTATTTTTCTTTGGTGGAATACACAACTCTTCCACTCTATTTTAAACCTGCTGACCTCAGAAGCTCACAGAATTATTACAGCAGGCTACTTTTTTCATGCACACTTTCTGAAGTAACTTTTTGGACAAAAAAGTGGTATGCACTTAAACTAGGGATGTATTTGGAAACATAAAGCTGTCAGACATAGGACAGAACAACTTCATTGTTGGTATACTGGTTTATCCTTCCTTTTATTTATAGCTAAGTGAAAAATTCTATTTGCTCCTACAAAAATTAAAACAAAATTCCTAGGACACTTCTATGAGACTATACATCTGAGAGGAAGGGGATCAATCTGTGTCTTGTACTTTTCTTGTTTAAGGGTTTTGGAAGTTCTCAGAGTTGGGATCAACACTTTTTCTAAAAACACAGAAATGATACTGGAACTCAAACTGAATTTTGCAAGTAGTTGTGGCAGACTACTGGTGCAAGTTTGGGTAGCAGGTTGATTGCTCACTGTATTAAACAGCTTTTTTCATGCTGATTTTTTTCCAGCTCTTTCAAATCATGGTGTAATATATACTAATTAATCTATTTTACATGAGGATAAAGATAAGTTACCTGCACTCATTTTCTATTATTTTTTCCTTTTTCTTTACCATAGTAAAATGCCATGTTTTTTTTAAGATTCACACTGTACCTACATAGAACTGTGTTCCTATAAATATTGTTGTTTGAAGTTTTTGATGATAGGGCTCAGTTCCCTGAAAATGGAATATTCTGTGATTATAATTCCTCAATATTAACTTATACTATGTACCCATTCAGCTGAAAATTAAATCTTGGAGTCCTGAGCACTCTCAGCACTATAAATAGCTGCCTCTTTAGTCTTACATTCTCACATGCATGCTCATAAATGAGGAATTTGTGGAACAGGTTAACCCCACTGCTGTGTTTGCCTTTGAACACTGAATTCCTCTTTTTTTTACCTTTGTGCTTCTGGATATCTCTATATGCATATTTTCTTCTCCAAAAAGGAGATGCAAGGCTATTTTAAAATTTGTATGAGTGAAAAACATTTGCTCAGTTGAGTGGCTAGCAGGATTTGGTAGATTTAAATCCCTAGATGATTGACAGGTACATTCTTCGCACTCGGCATCATTGTAGTCAATGAGCTAAAGGGTTTCAGAGAGAGTGAAAACAAAGACCATACCCAAAGGATTGCTTCTCCCAGTACCAGCAATAATAACCCTGAGTTTTATCCTTAGGCGACACACAAGAAAAAAGGCGTACATAAATAATTTACAACTATTAAACAATAAAACAGAAAAAATTTTTTTGGAAGGGTATGCTACATCAATAAAATAACAGAAAAGGTAATAACAGCGTACTTTGCTGTACTCTCCTATTGGCATCCAAATTGAAGGAAGGGTGGCAAGGACAGAATTTTCGAAGATTGGCTCTGAGTAGTTACTTGAGTTATACGTGTGGATGTAAATTCATATAACTCATGATGATCAGAGGACTGGAGCATCTCTCTTATAAGGAGAAGCTGAGGGAGCTGGGTCTTTAAACTGAAAGAGGGTAGATTTAGATTAGATATTAGGAAGAAATTCTTTACTGTGAGGGTAGTGAGACACTGGAACAGGTTGCCCAGAGAAGCTGTGGATGTCCCCTCCCTGGCAGTGTTTAAAGCCAGACTGGATGAGGCTTTGAGCAACGTGGTCTAGTGGAACCATGGCAGGAGGGTTGGAACTAGATGATCTTTAAGGTCCCTTCCAACCCAAACCATTCTATGATTCTATGATTATCAATACTTACAAATACCTAAGGGGTGGGTGTCAAGAGGATGGGGCCAGACTCTTCTCAGTGGTCCCCAGTGACAGGACAAGGGGCAATGGGCACAAACTGAAACATGTGAACTTCCATCTGAATATGAGGAAAAAATTCTTTACTTTGAGGGTGGTAGAGCACTGGAATAGGCTGCACAGGGAAGTTGTGGAGTCTCCTTCTCTGGAGATATTGAAAACCCGCCTGGACGTGACCCTGTGCAACGTACTCTAGGGGAACCTGCTTTGGCAGGGGGTTGGACTAGATAATCTCTAAAGGTCCCTTCCAACCCCAACCATTCTGTGAACTCAGTTCTTCTGTTATCTGTGGTATAATTTTTTTCCGTGGGGTACACAGGCCATATCATTTTCTTGTGGGTTTATGGGATCTCTCATCGCTTTCCTGGTATAATACAATTACTATGGCTGAATAAGTAAATTTCCTGATTTTTTGCTATTGCTGTGTGTCATACATATGAAGCAATCATCGTGTTTTCTCACAACGTAGAGATGGAAGAGCTGCACAGGGCTAGCTGCATACTGTAGTATTTGCAGTGGTACCACCTACGCTTCCCTTGGTGTCAAGTTTCCTGCTTTTGCCTAGCAGGATGAAATCTCCCAGTTCCCGTTCTTTTGGGTCAGATCTCATGTACTGTCTCTTGTACTGTACGTCCCTGTGGTTACTATGATGGTCTGAGTCTGGCACCTAGGATTCTGCAAGGATGCTGGAGCAGACTGATGAGGCAACTTTCTCAGTGCCAGTAGCAACAAGGTTTCCTAAGGATGTGAAAATAAGCAAAAAGCTTAAAATATCAAAGTGCATGGCTATCTTATCTTTCCTTAAAGGTGAACTTATTTCTTTAGACAGTGTTCTTTTTTGCCCAAACTAGTTCATGTGGCTTTCTGGGCAATTAGGTGTGAATCTCTTCAGTCTTTGGCTTCTTCTTTACCTTTGAATACTTAAAATGTGTTTTCTTGTATGGCTTTCTTCAAGCTGAAGCTTATAATTCCTGCTGTTTTCCTGAACTTTCTATAGACTCACTCCAATATCATGTGCAGTACCATGGCATTTCAGTCTTGGTCCTTCAGAGCTGCTGCACTCTACTACTTGTTCCCTCTCCCCCCTGTTTCAGCCTGCACTACACAAAAAAGTCACAGCATTTGAAGTCAAAACTTTCATAAAATATTAAGATGAATAGTATATTGTCAAATACCAACAGGGCAGAGTAAGATTCAGCTTCAACAAGATCCATTTTCTCCTGTTCTTTTTAACCATAATTTTAGTCATGCTTTAATTGATTAGAAGCTTTAATTTTTGGTCCTTTTCTACATTATATGCTAAATGAAAGAGCCAAAGGAAAGAACCATACATTTATCACGATTTTTAAATGGTATTATTTGAAAAAACAAACAAAGACCAAACCACCACAGCTCCATGAACTCCTTCAAGGAACTACGAATGTTGTAGTCATGGAGTTTTTGGGGTTTTTTAATGCTAAATTATAATGCTTTCAGAGTTTTTTCTTGGTTTGAGCCTTAAGGTTGATGCAGGATAGTACAGAGCACAGTAACCAAGGCAGGCCAGACCTTCAGTCTGTTCTCTAAAACTCTCCCTGACAATCCTGATGTTGTCAGACATTCCTGGGAACTTGTCGTTATCCATGTCAGTTGGGCTGCAAGTTCTCTCAAGAATGCATATACATTACGCTAGCAAATAACGCTCTGCTTTTAAATGTGGACAGTACAGTCATGACTGCCCCTGAGCAGCAGCTGCAAGGAGAATGACAAGAAGGCTTCGAGATACTGAAATTGCCAGGCATGAAACAGGAACTATGTGGTCTGAAAGCCAGAAAAAATGCTTATAGTCCTTGAATGAGAAGCATGGCCAAAAGTAATAAAGCAAGAATGATGATGTTAATTTTACGTTTTATACTGCCTTAATTTTAATTTCATTTACTTAAAGGAAGAAAAAAGAAGAGAGAAAAGGTCTGAAAATTTCAGATTCAAATGAATTCTATAAAACTTGAGGGCTGCTTAGACCATGAGAAATAAGGCAAACGTAAACCTTTCAAATGTATCTATTAAATACTGTTTTAAAATAAAAAGACAAAAGAAATACTGATCATTTTATTAATATCTTCTAGTCTTAAAATCATGAGGCATCCATTTGTGCTTCATTTACTGATTTCAGTATGATAATTTCATGCATGCAATGCGTGACTTGTACATACACATTTGCTTGGAAATTAGGCAGAAACCATGTTGTCAACTGTTGTTGTCAAGTTATTTCTTACAGCTTGGTATACACTGTGGTGTCTGCAAGTTTGGCAGCCAGAGTGAACCTTGAGCTTTAGAGCAATATCATTGGGGTGTTTGATTTACAAAGTTTGAGAGGCTTTATTTGGTATAATGAGATGATTTAATAATGCATGTTTGTAATTATTAGCATGAAAAAAAGCTCTGTGTTCCCATATTTCCTACCTGTCCCAATGAAAAATCAAGTCCTTGGTTTTACTCACCACAGATCCTGTGTATTTTCACAGAATTTGCATTACGCAAGTAGGTCACTGATAACCTCAAAGTTTCTGTGCTGTTTGAATGCTGTTGTCTGAATGCAAAATAGAATTTCCTTTGAAGTTACGCAATTTGCTAAAGGAGTTTGGAGAAAATTATGAAATTATACTAAACTATTGTGCAGCAATGCATCCTTTCTTTTATGCTCCCTCTCCATTAGCGAAATAAGCTTGAATGGTCAGCATGGTAAATTATCTGAATCAGCAAATATTAAATTTCTGTTAATTAAACTGATTTATAACTTCACCTACTTATTTTTATTAAGGTCAGCTCATATTTTTCAGTATTGTTTGATTAATATTCTATCTCCCCATTTACTAAATCAACTCCGAACTGTTAGTAAGAAGAAGTATTTCAAAGTATTCTGGTTATATCTTTCAAATCCCCCTAGTCTGTTTAGCTGAATCCACAATGTATTTTATGTCAACAACTGACAGTCTTTACAACCTCACAATACAGTCAAGAATAACAAGTTGCATGGATATAAAGCAAATTGATTTGAAATATTGTTCTATTATGGCAAAAAAGAGTTACTGGTGTTTCTCTCAAGGGTTTGCTTCTATACATTGTCATATGCTATTGATGTATTTTTACATTACATACTGCCCAGTGGGTTGTTTTCTTTTCTGTTATCTTTTTACTACCAACTGAAACATAGCAAGGGCTGAGTTAAAATTTTACCATGTCAGACTGGATCAAGTGAGTGAATAGTCTCTTTGTTGTTTTTGTTGTACTGGCCACATATTTGAACCCAAAATAGTAAGAAACAGGATAAAGAAATCACAGTCTCAAAGAATATATTTTTTCAGAATATAGTCTGAAAAAAGTGTGGTCTCAAAAAACAGAGAATCCTAGGCTGACCAGGTCGTTTGAATCTGTCTCTTCTCTGCAGACAAAAGGGAAGTGGTACTGTTTAGGATAACAAGGAGTAGGTGTGGAAGGATGTATATAAAGTTTTCTGATTTGTGATTATTGGTCACCCTAAAAAATCTTTCCTATTAATTTTTAAAACACTGATTATCACACTTCCATTCAGCTACTGAATTTCTGTAAAACTATATTCCGTGAACTGATTAATCTGATAAAATCTATTTTATAAAAGATAAGTACTTGCTCTTTTAACCTAGTATCTTTAACTCTGTAGAGGCTAGTACATTAGTATATGACACATTAATACAATCTGATAGTGCAAGCTGCAGCCACTGAGATTACAGCAGGGACAGATGCTGCCCTGTGGGGCACAGGTTAGGGAGGTAGGGCATCCGTGTCAGGAGCATGCTCCCTTCACCAGACCACCCAGGGCAGCAGAGAGTAATGTGTGCTACAGAGCTTTGGGTGGGAAGAGGAATTATCCCCTATCCCATTATAATGGCTACTGTCTATCATGTTTCCCTTCTGCTTGGCATTTGGTGACAAAAAAGGACCCGGGACCGTTTGCTGGTTGCGTGTGGAAATCCAACCTACATAAGTTATGGTGCATCCACTGCAGTGGAGTGTATGCATGCCCCATATTTTTGTCCAAGGTTTTCTGGATAGAAAAATGGGATACAGCCCCATCCTCTGCTATCTTAATAGCCCTTTTCCTTGCTCCTGCATTGTTGTGTTGCCACCACTTCTTTTTGGAAAGCATGGTCAAAGTTTGGGTCATTTTACATTTGGTTTGTGATATTATGGAACCGGTGAAGGACATCAGTGGAGAGGGCAAGTTCTGCTGGTGACCCACAGAATGGAAAGAGCATAAGAGCAAATGAGGTGGAAGTAATGAAAACTCCCTCTGTTAATCTTCACCTTGAGGTAGAGTGAGCTATATTGTTATATCCCCAGCAAGGATGAAAAAGAGACACTTCAGAAAGATTTAAATATCTAAAAAGCCATATCTAGCAGAGTCTGTCCAAGTTCTCTAAAACGTACACAATATGACAAAAATAAAAACTGCCTCTTCTAAAAGACACTAAAAAGTGGGACATCTCCCAGAATAAACCATACTTGTCTGCCAGGCAAAAATACGAGAAAGGACATTGAACTGGGTTTTTTTTTTGCATAACAATCACTTTGCAGTATGCTGGACTGAACAGGTAAAAAAAAAAATATGTCAAGAGCCTTCGAAACATGCTGGGGGCATGTCTCCAGTCACTGATGCTCCCACCTGCTCACTGTGAGCACATCAGAAGACCTCACTGCCAGGTGGTAAATGCATCAGGGAAAGAAAACAGGTTTACATTCAACGTGATAAATCACGTGTATATGACGAATTATGTTTTCTGCATGTAAAAAGGACTGCTAGGTTCACTGACAGTTTCTGCCCCAGCTCAGTTATATGCAAATGAATCCTTAAAAATAGTCTACACATTCAAATATCAACACCCTGAGCCCAGCTTAACCTCATAACTGCATAAGATCCCACCTAATAATCACTGTATCCAGTCTATAACTTCCAGCGTATTTTTAAACATGTACAACCGATTTAAAGATTTTCAAGTGATAAGGAATTGACCACCTCCCCGTGTAAGCTTCTGAGGATTAAATAACCTCATCATGAAAGAAAATCTACACCCTCTGTTTTAGATTAGTCCAACTTCAGTTCCCTAGCATTACACTTTGTAATGCCTTTGTCTCTTTGAGCAATCAATCTGAAATATTTTCCTATATGGGTATAGGTAGACTGTAATCCAACACTCTTAACTTTCTCTTAGGTAAACTGAAGAAATGGAGCTTCTTAAATCTCTTATTATGAGAGGGTTTTTTTCATGTTCCCCCCCCCTCCTCCCATCCTTTAATGATTCCACAGGTATCCTGATGGGTGGATACCGTAATTGCAGATGGTGTTCCAGCCAGAGTCATTTATTCCAAATAACAGCTGTTGGTAACTCTTACCAGAGCTTCCTTGCATGAGATATGTTTGCAAATGACTGGATCAATCATTGTAATAAATTATCCTGCATGATTAGAAAACACAAAAGTTGTTAACGATGTTTAAAAATTGCAGTCTTGTCTTGCAGTTCTACTAAAGTCTATTCATTTTATGAAAAAGGGCCTTAAAACTTGTGCTGACATACTTTGAGTATATTTCCATCTCCTTTATACATAATGTCTTAGGGTTTGTTTTTTTTTCAATCCATTAAAAATAAGTAGGTACAAGAGAATGCACACAGCGTAGCAAGTGTGGTTTTTGTTTAAATGAAGGATAAGGAATGATTTTCCTGAAAATAGGAATTTTAATTTATGCTTTTAGAATCACCTTCTTCTCCTGTTCTCTGCTGTTTTCAGGGATAGCTTGGAAGACCCTTCAATAATGGTGAAAGCAGGAAGAGTGATGCCACTGTAAGATTTACATACTGTATCTCCTGTATCACAGAAACGGGATGTAATCCTTGAGACTTGTTCCTGTGTTGGAATTCTAAATGCTTTGTAAACTGGGATTCAGTACATTAAACCATCACAGATAAGTAATAAAACTGAGATTATTAAATACTATGTACTTTTGTTGGCTTCTTTAAAAAGGTAAAAGTCTGTCAGTAAAACTCTGTCCTTTTTCGGCATCTGGAGAATCTGTGACTCAAATGGCATTATTCTACCACCCACAGAATGTTTTTGCTCAGAGTTCACAGAGACTGAGATGATAAAAACATATTCTAGTAATGAATGCTTTAGAGGAACATTTCTATTGCAAGGATACTAAAATCTGAATCAAAAGAACATGTACTTAAGCATTTTTTTTTCGAAGTAGATTATTTCCTTCCTTGTTTCCTATAAAGTTCTAGTAAAGAAAAGGATTTATTCATCCTGTATAGTATTATTGTTGTGGAATAAATATTCTTTTTCCCATTTTTCTCCTGTTATCCAAGGTTTTGATCACTTGCTGTGACTTCATTCTATATATTTTCAACTGTAATATCAAAATGAATATTGTTATTACTCTGTCAACATTTCATTCCATCAGCATAATCCTTAGTGAGAACTGGTGTTTTGGGAGAATTCAAACCAGTTAGTTTTATGAGGGCTTTTTTCTTCCAAATATGAGCAGCTACCTTTGTTTTCTTTAAGTTGTTGTGGATGAAAATTGTACAGGTGTGCTCTGCACCTTATGGTTTGTGGCTTTCTTAGAATATCATATATAGGAAAATCAGAAAGGAAAATCTAATATGATGAGGGGTGGCCCCCAGGAAGAATATTAGTTCTACATATATTATGTGCAGTCTTTTCCTTCCCAAAGTAGCAGATGGGATAACTGATACTGGGGGCTTCATAGGTTGGAACAAGATTCAATTTTATATTTTGTGGGATCTTTTAGCTGAAAATGTCTGGCTTCACTCATCAGCTGCAATCACTAACATTCTGGATTTGTCCTTTTGGAGATTAAGATGTATTTAGTGGCTAAACAGATAAGGTAAAGCGGAAATATATAGGGTCACTGAATAGGTCACTAATGTTTTGTTAACAATCATTTAAGCTGAGGTCATCCTCTTTCTATTTAGAGCTTTTGTAAACATCATCCTCCCCTGTTGAGCTTAAATATTCTATTTCCTTTGGAAAGTAACTATCTTGTAAAATTCTCGGGTGCTAATACTTTGGCCAAGATTTGCTAGGTGCAGAACATCTCGCCTACTGCTAAACTAATACCTCCATAAATATGTCCCTGGTACACGTCTGATGGTTATTTTACACTGAGAATATTTTTGCGGTGATCACTGTCAGGAGAGGTAGGGTCTGATTAACACTGGTCACCTTTGCTAGCTGCATCTTTAATCACAGACTCTGCAATAAACAGAGATACATAATCAATAAAATTGCAGATACAAAGGAGAAATATAGATGGGGACTAAAAGTCTATTGACAAAATCTGGTGATTATTTCCCAACAAGACTTTAGGTTGTTCTCTTCTTTACCTGTAACACAACCCAGCAAAACTGAGTGGCCAATTAATAATATTGCCAAGCAAAAAAAAAACACTGAAGAAGTTCCTCTCAGGTTTGTTTCTTAAACCTTACTTTTATTTACTTGATGTATTTTTTTTCTTTAAGAATTCCTTATGTCCTTTACTATGTGATTATTTGGTAGACAAATGATTTATGCACACTAATTTGAAGCTTGAATCATTTCTCACTATAATTTTATTGTAACTTAACCTTTCCAGTAACCACATAACTTAAAGCATTTCTAGAAATATTTTCATTTAACAAAAGGATCACATCTTTGTTTTGCTTTCCAATTAATAGATAAAATTATTGTTATTCTGAATGTTACAGTACATAACCTTTTTTAAAAAAACACAATCTAATTCCCTTATGTTAAGTTCTTAAGCCTAAATTTTCCCTTTTTCCCCTCATTTTTTGTAAAGCTTGGAGGAAGAAAACCCAAAATCCAAACAATAACAACAAAATGAAACAAAATGCCCAAGTGTTAAATGTGATAAATGAGGTTTTGAGTTACAACTCTTTTGTTTCTTTTTGTAGAAGTTGCATGCAACTGTCAAGGATTTTCAGGAAAAGAAAAAGGATATTTGTCTTAAGTTTGACTGCTTTATTAGCCATAAATTTAGTAATAAATCTCTCTATGTAACAAATGCCTAAACTCAGGTCATAATACAAAGTATACGTGCATCATATACAGAATACACGTTTGAAAACCCTAAACCTAAATTATCATTTTAAAGAAGTAAGTTTATCATTCAAATCTCCTTTCAAAGCAAGGAATGGCACTATTGCTCTTGACAGTCAGGGAACAGATCCAATATTTTCTTGATTTTTTGATCAAATAGTATAAAAGTATGATAAATATGTCTACTATCCCATAAATTCATGATAAACTGTCATTCTTCTCCAAAACCAATTTATCATTGATGAATTTAAGATAGCAATTTAAGCATAAACTTCTTGGGGATGAGCCTAGCTTCTATAAAGACACTTATATGCCTATTTGCAGTATTCAATATATTGTTATTAATTATCTTTAAAACAATATCCTATTTTAATGTTCAAAAATCTCACACTATCTCTACAAGCGCAAAGCAGATTTCTTTCTCATGCTGTCAGTGCTTACTTCCACATATACTTTGAAAAATATGAAGTAAGTTGTGGTTTTCAAATTCAGATGATCTGCCGCTTTCATGAGAGCACATAAACATATTTCTAGAATCTTTGCAAAGGTATTTCAGGGCTGAATTTGAGATGACAATGGAGTTAGTGAGTGAAATCTTTCTTATTCACCAAAGCAGAAAATGTACACTGCCCGGTATTCATCCTGCTCTCTTTCACTCCAGTAATCACACTGTATTTCAAAATGTCAATGTAACTTATTACAAACTGACAAAAATGAGGGGATCATGTGATGCATGCATTGCATATGGGGTATGGAAATGTGCTCTTCAGCTAAATATTTGCATGTGCCTTACATGTCCCCTGTGTTAGAACTTAAATTACTGAGTCTCTTGCTTAATCCTTGCATTTTTGCAAGATGTGTGTGGTTTAGTATTCAAGTGGTGTTCAGACTTGTAGATTACAGATATGATGCAGCAAAGCTCTGCCCCAAACTTCTCTGACAAGATCATATGAAGTTTTTAGCTTGCATGCAGATTAAGTCCTTGGGTAGATGCCCAGAGAAGAATCACTAGGACATGGACAAACACAACTTGAGGGGCTCTTTGAAGCTCTTGGGCTGCAGCACTGGGTACTCAGGGCATGACTCTTCTTCCCTACCAGAAACTAGTGTTGCAAATCAGTCAAAAGGCAGCCCTCATCTTAAAAAAATCTGAAAAGGTGCATAGACTTATTAGAAAGAGGAATGTGCAAATTCTAGCAATAGCAAGGAATCTTTTGGGGTTTTCCTTCATTTTTTTTCTTCACATATTTTATTCTACTGTCTGGCTAGATATCTAAGGTGCATTAGTCCATTCTATATCTGTCAGTTGTTCTGGTTGTTAGCATCTATTGTTTGGCAATATGTTTTTGCGTGTTACCAGTGACCTGAGTTGATTTTTCTGGTTATTCGTCTGGAATTTTTCAAAAGCTAGAGTCATGAGACTCCAGTAAATCTAACCTGAAATCCAGACAAAAGGACTCTGCACGTGGATAGACTAGGCATGTTTAAACTCAGTCTACCGCACATAGCTAGACTGACTATACAACACTTAGCATACCCATTTAGACATATGCAATCTGATTACATCTAGTAAGGTACAAGCAAGGACAGTACCTGTGAAGAAATCAATTGCAATAGTTCTACTGAGATTAGAGTAATTTAATGCTTTTTTTTTTTTTAACTCATGGATTTTGGAAGAGCTTGGCTTAGTTTTTTGAGCTTTGCATTTAACAATAAATACATGATGTAGGAAAAGCATCAGGACACTGGTTTTGTAGCTCTTCCCTAAAAAAAGGGGAAATCAGATTTACAAAAGGATCTGCAGAGTGTATGTGCCAAGATACCAAGGCTCACTTAAATTGACATTAAGATACCTGTGGTTTCTAAGAAGGTCTCCAAAGGCACTCTAGGAATTGTGACATTTGTCAGATGTGTATTTTGTAAATGTTTATTGTTATAGGATTTACACATGTTTTAGCTTGAAAACAAGCAGCAGGAAGCCATTTTAGCTGGACAGAAGAACATGCTATTTAAAGAAACATAGAGGGGTATGAGCTAATGCTTATTCTTGAGCAGAGACGAGTCCAGTTGCTACACATGCACTGAAAGACAACAGAAGCCAATTAAAATGTCCCGGAAGAAAAGAATACAGAAGATTGCATTCTAGGCATAGACATTGCAGAGTTGCTATTCTGCTCAGCCTCAAAGAAGTACATTCCAGTTTCAGTCCTTCCAAGACAGCTTAGTTGTTCCATTTTGACAAGCAGCAAGAACAGAGTTGTTGCTGTCAATAACCATGCTCATGACTCCTATAGCTGAGATCTGTCCTATGGAACCACAAAGAAAGATGAAACTTGGTGCTAACTTCTTTTCAGAGATCTTTTTTGTTTTTTCTTTATATAACTTCATTTCTCACCCAAAAATCAGCATATCACGTTGAGGTCAGAGTCTTAGAATAATTTATGTTAGAAGGGACCTCAGAAAGTCACCTGATCCCGCCACTAGTGAAAATAGTGATACTAAGATGTAAGAATTCTAAGTTTTTTTCTAGTAATCACTGAGAACAGTACTTTTACTTTTAAATGACCTTCTGCACAATCTTCCTATACAAAACTCCCACTGGAATTGCAGAAAACACAGAAAAATGTCTTTTACATTTCTTCTGTTTATTCTAAAGGATATCTGACTTGATATTCTGACTCTGCAGAGAAACTTATCTTCAAAGATTTGAGGCTGAAAGTGACTCCTCAGCCACTGATTTCCAGGCTCTCTATTACCTCAGTACCTTCTGTCTTTTAGGGAAGGCAGGGCATAAGCCTGCTCTCTTGGCAAAGACACAACCCTAAGACTTTATCAGATAACAGAAATGTTTTAGCCAATTATCTGTAGCACGCAAGGTTAGGCAAATGGTCTTTCAAAGGCTGCCTGGAAGCAGCTGGCCACCTGCCATGCTGCGTTACATGCCCATGGGGTCATACGCTCCTTTGGTATCACTGAGGAACAAGCCATGCATAAGGAGCAGGTAGACTGCTGCATCCTATACAAATACGCACACCTTTAACTACTGGGTTCCCACAGTCTCTCTACTGTGTTTTATCTGCAGAGGGAAAAAAAAGTGTCCCGCTTATTTTTTTCTTACTTTCTGCAAATAAACTCCTGCCTTTCCCACTCCTAGCACTTTTCTGAAATCCTAACATTAAGACTCTGAGCTTGGGGAAAAAAAAAAAAAAAGAAAAATGGTGATACGGTTATACTAATGATAATTTTGCTGACAGAGGTAAAAACTATCAAAGGAAGATACACTGAAGCATCTTCATGAAGGGTTCATATGGGGGTAATGAAAATACTCTCCAGAGAAAGAGGCATTCTCCTAAAACCTGTGAGCCTGGAAATAAAAATAAAGCATCTGAGCTACTTAACAAATAAACATTTTATAATTAAAGCCAGCTACTCTCTGAAGATTGGAGGGAGGGTGAATACAATACCTAACTTTCACAGAAGAGTTAAAGGTAATGCTGGGAACTACAAAGCAGTACTGAAGCAGTACAGGAAAGCCTACCTGCCGCTAAATTAACCAAAAACGAATTGAATAAGGACTGATCAATATCCATATCTGATTTTTCTGTATCAAAATCGTGAATCCACAGAACTCCCTGAACATGAGTGTTGTTAAGAGAATACAGTTCTTTCTTTTGTAGTAGCTGCAAAAGATGTACTGAAGGAAGTGGGGTAAGCTTCTCATGAAAAAAAACCTTTTTTTTTCCCCCTAAGCTTAGATTTGTAGCTTGCTGAACATGAACATGAGGCTGTAGCAGACAGGTATTTATCTGAACAGTAGGCAGGTAAATATAGAAGAGAGGTTCTGTGAACTTTCCTCTCCCTAGGAGGAGTGACCCTTTTATTCAATTAAATGTGTGGAATTTAGTGTCCTGAGGATAAAAAAAACCTCAGACTTTTACACTGATATTAATAAAATCTTAGCAGTTTTGCCATTTAAAGGTCAAATGGACATGAGCTGTGTTGAATCAAACTAGAAACTACTGCTGGGACTGAAAAAAAATTCCCTCCCATGGAATACCACTCAGTAGCAAGTCAGGGGGACTTACTGAAGGGAGGGATGGGAGGTAGGGACTGTTCTTTTCTGTGAAGCAGAACATATTTTCAGAAGGAAGATACTGTATTTGTCCAGCCAGTGATCTTGTAGAATATGGTAATTTCTGTCAACTACCCTGACTATGGGAAGTGAAAAAAAGTCAGTTTTTGACAATCTCTGTAACACTTGCAGGGTGGGATTCGTAAACCAGAGGTTTATGAGGGATTTACAAGGCATGCACGTTTATGGGTGGGAGTCTGGTATGGCTTCCTGCTGGAGGTTTGAATTCACTGAATGCACTTTAGAAAGTGGTATGTTTTTCCAGACCCAAAGTGATAAGCATTTACTTTATATTTAGGTTATCTTCTGTTCTAGGTACACAAGATCAAAACCAAATTAAGAATATAACATACGAACGGCCATACTGGCTTTGAGCAAAGGCTAGACCTAGCAGGCTGTTCCTTCTCCGACACTGACCCAAAGCATGTGCCGAAGGAAAGTACAGAAAAGGACAACGTTACAGAGATAGTCTGTTATCTTGAGCAACTGGTTGCTCAAGTTATTCCTGAGCCAGAAGTCGACTCTGTGTATTTAGCAATTCTCAGCTAATTTCTTTTCCATTAGCTTGTCTAGTCTCGCCATGAACCCGTGTAAATCTGTATTAAACACCCACAGGAAAGAGACCAAATTATCCGTTGTTTTACATTCTATACAATAATCTATTTTGATTATTAACTATGCCATGCTCGCCTCATGACAAGAAGGCAATGACATTATTCTATTAAAAGTGCGATGAAAAATGAAATTATATAACTGTGCCTGAGGTGTATTTTCCTTTAATACCTCACAAGAGGTTTCTTGCCTACCTTTACCTAAGAACCTGACCTTTCTTTTCTCACCACCTTCTAGTACGTATGTGTGCGCACAGGAACGAACGCATCGTTGAAACCTCCACCTGCACTTCATTTGCTGATATTCCTAAAAGATATTTCGTTTTGGAAAACTAAAACACCCAAGAAAAGCTGACAAGGTGAGTGTGCCAAGAAATGAGAAGAAAATTTACTCTCCAATAAAATCTCAACTATTATCATAATGCATATTCCAAGTCAGATCTAAGATGTCCTGTATTTCTGCTGAATGTATAAGCTGGTGTGATTCTTTAGGCTCCCATTCATTATGAAAATAGACCAGTAAATTACATCTTTTGCAAATGGAATCATTACAGCTGTAATTTACAAGATATATTAAGCCTTTTGATCTTTGTCAGAGAACATATTATATACTTTTAAACACATTCCTCAGAAATGGTAATTTAAAAACTATAAACCTTACATTCACAGCTTTAATGCATATATTAGACTGTACTTTTCTACCAGAAATAATGTCTATGTTCTGTCTATTGCATAACATTGCCTCAACCTTCACCTGAACAGAAAAACATGATACTGCGAACTGATAAGATATGAATGAAAATTGTCACCGATGGACACCTGTTGGCCTTTGTGTTACTCAGGCCTATGATATAAATAAAGCTAGTCTTTCTGGTGATAATCTATTGCATATCAAATATTTTCAAGTATGCAATATTGCTACAATATACCCTGTAGTTTGGTATCTGATACAAGCATGTTTAAAAATAAGTAATATTTCTCAAAAATATTAATCTGCACTCTAAATGTTATTTGGACATTAACATTTTTCTTTGACTTTGTATATCAGGCGCTTTTTTGTTTTAATTGTTACTGTCCAATGATAGTAAGATGGTGCAGGAAAAAAACAATAAAAAGATGCTTAGCCATTTTTAGGAATCTTTAAGACAATCTTCTTGTACAGTTAAGAATCAGAACAGATGTTGCATCTTATCCCTGGATTAACTAGAAAGGAATAGATTCGTAAAAGTGTATGTTTGAATATTAACCTGATTTTGTATATAATTGTCCTTATGAAAAATGGCATTTGCTCTTGAAAGATCTAGTATAATGTCAAAATCTTGCCTGAGCTGGAGACCAGTCACTTAGAAAAAAAGCGTCGTAACAGCACACAAGAAGCAGTACATAATATTTAAAATGCTATTCCTTGGTCAGTGTAAGAGCTACACAAATATATAAATAGACGGATTTTGGAACTTTGCCAACATTTGTTCAAGCTTTAAAAATGTTTTATACTTAAGTGAAATTGAGCATAAGAACAGAATTCATCTATGTACATGCACTTCAGTCTGATGGTTTCACTGTTTATTGTGATGAAAAGTTATGATCTTAAAAATAATTTCTTTTTCCCTTTTTCTTTTTGCAACTGGCATTTCCTAAGGAAATACAGACTGTAGGCATTTTATTTGAGAGAGAACGCAACTTTGGTCCATTGTTTTTATTAAAAATGGGCGGATTAAATGACACTACCTTAAATAAATAAATGGGTGGAAAAATATATTTTCTTTTTAAATGAACAATGTTAAGAACAGCAGCCCTGGATTGTTTGCTATAATCCTCACCTAAAAGGAGCAATGGTTCTGTCCAGCCTTTGTGCACTGTTTCTGCAAAGCCCAGGCATTTCGACTTACCCATTCAGTTGCTATGCATAAACTTCTAGCATTTGTTCATAAAAGGTTTCATAAAAGGAACAGCTAAAATAAAATGCTATTATTTGCCCAAAATAGCATAGCCTGTGGATTTCAAGAGCAACCACTACTGCTTATAATTAATATGATATCACTGATTACCACATATAAACCTTTTTTATGGGAGCCTAAGCCTCCTATATTATGTGTAACTGAGCATATGGAATCTTAGATCATTTTTTTACCTTCTGTCTCTGAAAACTTTCAGAGGAAAGAAAGCTAGTTGCATTTCATTATTCTGTGTATTTAGCAGGTCTGTTTTCTTGGCCATGATTCTGAAAACCTTTTCTAGGAGGACTTATCTAGCAGCTGTGTTGACAATTCTATTTTTGAGTGCAACTTCAAGAGCAAGATGAGTTCTTCACACCTGTGCCTCTAGAACTTACTTTTTGGAAAGACTTGGGCTTTGCATTAATTTTGCAGCAAATACCATACAGTGAAAAGAAGAAAAAAACAAGTTTCCCCTTCTAGCATAGAGTGATAAGGAAGAGCAGTTTGTGCTATGTGGAGGAAGTTTTTCTACGAAGGCTCTAGACACAACATGAAAAACCAGTTAAAAGGGACTTTTTGATGTACAATGTCTGCCTTCATTGAACTGTTCTTTGGAAAGTTTTATTGTGACAAATTCATAGCTCAATTTCATTCACAGAATGTCACCACTTCACCATACAATTAAAAATTTCTGGGCTTTTCAAGAACCGTGTTCTCCTGGAGTAGACATGTAGACCTAGAATAAGAACATTTTTTTCATGTAATTTCTTCATATTTGTCCACACAGTTTTATAGAAAAAGGAGCATGTTCAGAGTTTCCTGTTGGGGCGTACAGCCTGGAGTGTGGGTGACTTGGTCCTCAGTATCAAGGATGTGTTCTGTAGTCTAAAAAAATGCATTGGAAATCTGTGTGCGGATGGATCTCCCCGTAAGATGAAGTCAAGATCCTGCCAGCCCCTCACTGACAGAGCTACAGCTTCTGCAGTGTTTCAGGGCCTGGTGATGCAGAAAGGGGCTAATTGCACAGCAGCAGTCCTCCACCTGCAGAAATTACTGAAACATCAGAGCCACTTCACCAACAATAATTCTATTGGACATGTGAGAATCTCACAGATTATTGCCTCAACCCGCGAAACCTTCTTGCTAGAAATCCATTATCTGAAAGCTGCAAATATACACAGCACATAGATTTAACGGTGAATCTAGAAGTCAGCTTCTTTTTTTTGTGAAGTTGAGTTATAGAGTATTTTGATGTTTGCCAAAGCTTTAATGTCAAGTCAGGTGAAAGATGCTTTTGTCTATGCATTCCCCTTAATACTCATGACATCAATGAGACTTTTTTGATAATGCCTGATAATAAATCAGTGTATCTTTCAACGTAATATCCTTTATCCGGTTTCTAAAGTGAAATAACTCAAAAAAATGAAAAAAAGAGCGAAACTTCCTTGTATGATCTCAGTCTCACACCTATGTACTACACATTATAATGTTCAAAATCCATGATTGTGTGTTTTACCACCATGTCCTTGAATTGTTCAGAGCTCAAGATGATGGCTGCTTGGCAAATGATGCAGCAATTCAATATTTATTTTTGTCATTGTTTAGATATTCCACAGCTCCTTTACTGCACACCATAAAACTGCCTCAGCCATGTGGGGTAGAGTGTTCCAGTGGTTGGAGGAATTAATGCTGGCTGCTGCTCCACTTTCACTGAAGTTTTATTATGATGGGGTGTGAATGATTACTTTTAATCCATTTTTTTATAGAAGTATTTGGAAACAAAGGTTAAAAATCATTTGTCTTCCAGATTTTTTGGCACAACTGTAGGAAGAAGTTTGCAAAAAAATCAATCAGTAGAACTTGATACGAATGAACACCTTCTGTTTGGAATAACTTCCAAAAAAAAAAGCCCGATTGTGGTAAACTTGGCCAGTAGATGCATTGCAAAATCATTCTAAGCAATGATCTATGTTACTACATTGAATGTGTTTGGTGGAGGGGGCTCTCCAAGAGGGTAAATGATTGATTTTCAGTCTGACTGCCAAGCAAGCAAAAATATTAAAAATACATTTTTTTTAAGTGCTATTATTTCTTTCCACAGAAATGCAAAAGAGGCAAAAACGTCCCCTGGTGATTAAAATGTTCCATTTAACTAAAAGAAAATGTTTCATTTTGGTGCTTATGCAAATGAATCGAATTGCTTCCCAAAATTGATGTAGGAAAAGCCATCCTTTTACCCAACAACTTAGAGGTTTGAGCACTCACTGATACACCACAACTCAGAATCAAGTCCATCTCTGCCAGAGGACTCTTTAACCCGGAAGACAGTAATCATCACATCAAGGAGGAGGAAGAAGGACTTTATTTAGATTAGATATTAGGAAGAAATTATTTACTGTGAGGGTAGTGAGACACTGGCACAGGTTGCCCAGAGAAGCTGTGGATGGCTCCTCCCTGGCAGTGTTCAAGGCCAGGTTGGATGAAGCTTTGAGCAACCTGGTCTAGTGGAAGGTGTCCCTGCCCGTGGCAGGGGGGTTGAAACTAGATGATCTTTAAGGTCCCTTGCAACCCAAACTATTCTATGATTCTATGATTCTATGATACACCATCTTATATACATTAATTTTTTTCTAATCCAGCAAACAGTGCCTCCTTCTGAAAGAAAATTAAAGAGGTATTTTCACTAGTTGTGAAACACACTAGTTAGTTACATGTTTTTTTTATAAGGTACAGCTGAAAAAGGATGGGTATGGTGTCACCACCTCAAATAGCCTAATACTGTGGGTCCTGAAATAGGAGAGCTTTTAGCTTCTGCCTATGATGTGCCTGGCAGAAGGTGGTGTGTTTCCAAGGGACTGCTCCAGCCATTGGCTTAGAGCGCGTTCCGAGCGGGGCTTTCTTTGGAGCTCTTCCACTTTGTACAAAATTAATTACATATGTACTGAGAGCACACAATGATTCTCCCGTGTGACGAGTAGGAGATTTGTTGAAGCAGTAGAAATATCTGTGTTTAAATGTGAGCTCTTGGGAGGGTAAAGTGTTCTTTCAACATGCAGGACTGCGATGCAACCGGCAGTCTAGGCCATTTATGTCAGAGGCAGGATTCAAGGGTGGAAATAAGTCTGTTTTTTCCCATACCAGGTTTCCCATGTTATATCAAAGTTATATCATGCTGTCATCACTTTATGTAAAAGTGCTATCATATTACCAATGGTATGAATTCAACTGGTATTTGCAAAAAAATGCAGGGATGAATAAGCCCCATTTTTCCCAGAAAATTTATGATTTTCTTAAAAACCTTTACATAGATGCACTCCTGAGTTCATCACAGAATGTCTTTTGCTATTTTACAATGATTTCTGCACTTCAAACCAGTTTGCTGATTTTCTCATTTGCATCTTTGAATTTGTGTCAAGTAACTTTCTTGTGGGTTGAAGAAATGTTGAAGAAAATTGGATTGCGGGGGAGTCTGTCATGCTTGATATGTGGTAAGCTAATTCTCTGCTTTGACCACAATGCAGAGGAAAGTTTGAGCAATCCGGAAGAAATGAGGTAGGTGTAACATTTGTAACACCCTCCTGATCCTATCTTGGGGTGAACCGTATGTATCTTACATAGAGTGAGATCTTACATACGGATCTGTCAAACTTTTCCACATAGTAAATATATGGACCTCGCCTAACTTTTCATTAGTATGGGGTCACTAACATGTACTAACAGCTTGTTATTTGTAGTGGGCTGGTGACACATGGAGTTCTCTATCTGTGGGTTGCTAAAGCAGCGACTTCCGTCCTGTGCTCCAGGAGAAGAGGCTGGGTGATAGCACTTGACACTGTTACAATGCCTATTCACCAACACCCCCAAAACAAGCACTAGGAAGGATTGTGGTATGTATGTAAACCTTTCAAGCTAGCAAGTCTGTGGAGCTTTAAAGGGCTTGTGGACTTGGAAAAAGGATGGAAATCTCACCCGCATCCCCCAAGCCTTTGCCTTCCAACCTGATCTCACTGGGGTTTGGTACCTGTGCCCCAGAGACATCTCACCTTAAGGGAAGCTGTAGGGACAATGCTAAGCCCATCTTTCTGACCGTATTGCAGGACTCTGATAAAATCCATTGCTCATCCACTCCTTCATGGCCCCCCTTGGCCCTGCATACACAGGAACTTTGCTAGGAAGAGGGAGGACAAGGGCTGCACACACAACAGCTGTTTCTCTGCTGTGTACACGAGCAGTGTCAGAGCATCATCACTCAGCTGGAAGAGGGGAGAAAAGAAGGAATGTCAATGTGGGAGAGGGAAAATGGTAAGGGAGGCTAGGGGAACTGACAACGTCAGGTGGGACCAGGTTGTGTAGCTGTGTACACTGTCCCAGTCCCAAGAGTAACACTGCAGTTACTGTGACACTGCAGCAGTATTGGCACCTAATAATTTCCATCTAATTTGAATGCATCCTGAATTATGACAGTGGCATGATACTGTTCCATGGCTTCTCACTGATAAATGGGTCTCCAGGTTGATAGTCTTTTATCTCTTCTGTTGGCCTTCTTCACTTCATCCTGGATCTGACATGTCTCTCTGCTTACTTCTGACAAAATATCACACTTCTCTACAGTACTCGTAAAAAGCACTGCAATAAATCCTTTCAAACTGTAACTTTGGATTTTACTATCAAATACTAAAGAACAGAGTATTTTTCTTTCTCCCTAAGCAGAGACTGAATTCACCTTGCAGGAATTTTCTTCACTTCCCTCATTCATTTCTTTGCAGATGCTCATTTGCAGAAGAGAATTTATGGCTTTGTCCCCTGCTCTCCTCTCCTAAGGTGGCATGAATTACCTGAGTCAAGGACTACCTTTCTTGTTTCCTTCTCATTCTTCTCTGTCTGATGCACAGAAACATCCTTTCTTCTCTCTCCTTTAGGCTATGAACTCATCCTCGTTCTAGCTGTTCAGCTGGGGCATTTATGTGTGCAACAAATAATAATTAATGGAAAAAAAATATTTATGAGGCCCGCTCCAAACCTGGCATTACAGAGAGCAATACCGCCGGAGAGTATCTTTTTAGACTTCTTGCTAGCAGGCAATTTGTAATTTTGGGGCTAGGAGCGGCTGGATTCGTGGTGAGGAGGAAGTTTTCGGGGCTGTGGGTGCTCTTCCTTCCTTCTGCCAGCAAACAGCGATCCACGCCAGGATTTGCTTTCTGCTCCTGTATTTCGGCGATGCAATGTGTAGCACGTTTCTCTGTGTGTGTATGTGCGTGTGTGTGTGTGGCTCTCCCTCGCTGTGTCTGCCTCCAGGATTTCTCCCTGCCCGGGCTCAGGAGGCTGCTCCAGCGCTGCGCGGAGCAGAGGTTTCCCCGGCTCCCGTAAATACAGGCACACGGATCCAGTGCACCACACGCATGCACACACACGGACACACCACGGACACACACACCCCGACACACAGGCACGCACAGAGCCGCTGGCCAGTCCATCCCCACGCCGGCTGCTTTTCCCACCACCTCCAGCCTCGCAGAGGGGGCGGGCACAGCTCCGCGGCGGATCGCGCTGCCGCTGGCCCGAGGCTCTGCTCGCAGCAACGCGCCCGCGGTTTCAATCTCCACAACCTACAGCCAGATTTTTACCCCTCTTTTTTTTTTTTTTTTTTTTTTTTTTTTTTTTTTTTTTGGCGAGGGGGGCGAGAGCGCTTTGCATTTGCAGACGGAGCCGGGGGGGACGGGGCTGCCGCTCTCCTGCCCCCGCCGTGCGCGCATGTGTGTGTCTGCACGCCCGTCTCCCTCCCGCCTCGCAAAAGTTTGCCTCGGCGGCCGGGGGGCTCCCGGGCCGCCGCCCCCGCAGCCGGGGGGCGCGGCGGCAGCGGCGCGGCGGTGCGGCGGCGCGGGACTTGCGCGCCGCGCCATGCCGGCGGCGCAGAGGGCTGCGCGGCGCTGCGCCCCGGCGGAGCTGCTGCTGGTGCTGCTGCTGCCGCCGCTGCTGCTGCCGCCGGCCGCGGGGGCCGAGGGCAAGGCGCGGAGCTGCGGCGAGGTGCGGCAGGCGTACAGCGCCAAGGGCTTCAGCCTGGCCAGCGTGCCCTACCAGGAGATCGCAGGTAAGGCGCCGGGCGGAGCGGGGCGGGGGGCCGCGGAGCGGCGGGAGCGGCGCCGCCCAGCTGCGCGCATCCCCCTCGGAAGCGGGACGGTAAATCGCCGCGTTGTCTGCGCGGCGCGGGGCGGCTCTGCCGGCCCGGGTGGCACCCGGGGGCTTCCCGGCGGGGCATGTGTGTGTGTGTAAATAAATGATTAAATAAACATAAAAACTAAGGGGGGGGGTGTAAAAAAAGGGGGGGCGCGGGCGAGCCTCCGCCGCGGTTCTGTCCGCCGGCAGAAACTTCTTGAGAGTTGCAGCCGGGCTGCGGGAGGCAGCGGGTGGTTCCGCAGTGGCTGCTGCCCCCGCTGCCGCTGTGTGCGGGGGAAATAACTTTGCCCTCTACCAGCGGGGACAGGGCGTGAGGGAGGCGGCGGAGGAGGAGGAGGGTGGGGAAGGCAGTCCTGCCCCCCCCCCCCCCCGCCCCGGGGAGCGGCGCGCCCCTCCGAGGGGGCCAGCCCAGCCGCGCACCCCCGGGCCTGGCCGCTCGCCCCTTGGAAGCGCAGCCGGGCGCCTCCACTGCAGCCCAAACCGAGCAGAGGCATCGGCTGCTGGGGAGAAGCACCCCCCCGCACACATGCACACCCCGCTCCGCCGCCGAGAGCCCAGGCAGCCTGTTACTTAGCTCTTCCTTCCGCTCAGACATGCCTACAACAGGTTATATCTCAATCTGCCTACGAAGGTGTCTGGGGGTTGATTTTTTGTTGTAATTTTATTTTCCTGCTTTTCCCTACCACCTTAGCCCTATTGCATCCCTAGGACTGAATGAATAAAAATACGTCCGGGACAGATAATCGTTTAGCAGTCAGAGAGCACGAGAAAAAGAGAGAAATGGTACGGGAAGGCATGAGCTCGGGCTGCTTAAATTGGACTGCTTGAGCCCTGAAGAAAGATTTCTGCTTTGCCACTGACACTTTGCTGTTAGGTTCTGCTGTTTGTAGAGTGAATTAGATGCCCCTCGGTTTGCTTGCTTCCTTTTTAGGGTTGGAAGCAGTAGATTTATCTTCCTTGAGGTGAAATAAAGCCACAGTTATTCACTGTGCAGTATTTAGCACTTTACATGGGGAATGATAAATGTGGAAAATCTCAGGACAGCAAGGATGTAGTTCAGAAAAATACGGGGAAGGTTGTTCTGCGCTGCCAATGCAGAGCAGACCAGATCTCTGCATAGCCACGTTGGTTCCTTTGGACACATAGGTCTGACCCACTGATGTGCTTTAGGACAAGGCAGGAGAGTAAAGGGCCTGTGAGTGTGACTGTTCCACAGGCACCTTCGTTGCTCAGGCTCACTGATTCTTTGGTCTTTCTGTGCTCTTTTTTAAAAATTTCTTTTGAGGTTGCTGATGAGTTATATCAAATCATGAAATCTCTCCTGTGAGCCACAGATCCTTTGAATATGCAGTCATGCTTTCCCTTCACTCACTGTTATTCCATCTGCTTTGGGACAGGGTGGTAAGATACGCCTTGTCCCATTTAAAAAAAATAGAATTCCCAGTGAATTTCAGACTTCTAGTAACTTTGGGTAAGCACTTGTTGCTTTCAGCTCACAGAGAAGTTTTATTGTCTCATTTATTTTCTGAACGTACAGTGCAAAGCTGCCATGCAATTTTTAAGTAATCCCAGCATTTGCAAGTTTCTATTAACATATATCAGTACAGAAAGACTCGTGGTAGTTCAATATTTAATAGTAGTTCAATCCAGAATTACTCTTCAGTTTCTTGCTAAGCTTTGTAAGTAATATCTACTTCTGTGGTTAAGAAGTACCTGATTTATGCGGGTATGAGTTATTTTTTCTGAGTTTCCTATTACAAGTTTTTGTTTTCTTTGTGGTTTATCTGACTTGTTACTAGTTGGTGTATCAACTTTGGAGCGGTTCTGTGTGTAGCTATTCAAGTTACTTAGTTATCGGAAGACTAGGATTGCTTTAAGGTGTGTTTCGGAGTATGCTTTTCTTGTACGGTGCTGAGAGGTTGTGTAATAACTGTTCATGCAGTGTGTGCTCTTAATGTGAAAGCTATGTGTTTGCAACCTGGTGCAATGTGGGAAGTTTAATTAAAGCAATCAACCCACAGGTTTCAGAATAATTTTTTTTTCATTCTGTCTTTTTCTACCATACTGACTTGGTTAAGGAAGCAATTTGTTACTGTTACGGAAGGAGTGTAGCCTGTCAAATGCCTCATGTTTTAAAGAGTTCAAAGAACCTTAATTACAGTCATATTTCTGAACAAACATTGTGTTTTTAAAAGATTTTACATCAATGGCTTGATAATGTGATGGCAAATAGTAATATGCAATATGGTTTATGTGTTTTGATTTAACAGTAGTCGTATGATTTCGTTTGCCGTTTGTTGAAAAGCTACTCTCTAGCTAGGACTGTTGAAACTTGATAAACTGAAGAGGTAGTGTGCATGTACTGATGCAAAGAGATGAAGAATCTGTTAGAGAGGTTACAGACGCAGAGGTACCCTTCTGTTGAATGGAGCTGCTAAGCCAGACTTGTTAGATAACTTTTGTAAAATTATTTATACTGGCACTCACTTTTGAATGGAGAAGGCAGAAGTTACAGATTTAAAAAGCTTTCAGTTTTTGCACTGGAAAGGAAGGTGTTCCTACACTATTTTGTTGCACGTGAAATGTGTTGAAGTTGGTAATACTGTGATTACGGTTGTCTGCTATGCTTTTACAGCAATGCTAAATTGTTCAATGTAATTGTATTGTACTTACTTGTAATCAACCTGCTGCGTCTGGCGTCTTGTCTGATCACCAAATTCTGGTGCTGTGACCTACATTGCAGTATGGCATATAAAGTTGTTTGCCAACATAGGTTGACAGAGTAAGTCCTCAGTAAAGGAACTTTGCCTGGGAATGGGGGGAAGAAGAAAATTTGAAGTATACATAATATGCTGCTGTGGGCTTGATTTTGTGCATCAGTCACATGCAGGACGGCTAGCAGTAGCTTGTGGTGTATGCTGGGCTAACCTTGTAAGATCTGCCCTCTCGCAGAGCTGCTGTGGAGTATCCTACATGTGAAGAAGGGTTGGACTGCTGGACTCATGCTGCCGTGACCCAGCATTCACGAGCACTGAGTGGAGCTCAGGACTTTGCAGGAAATGTTTTGTTATAGGAAAATCTGTCACTTGAACGTCAATACAAAAGAGAAAAATCGCAGCACGTATCTGTTAGCACTACTTGTTTAACTCCAACCATGATTTCAATAACTTACAGCACCTTAGGGTAAGCCATGAAAATGAAACATCAAAGTTAAAGGTGAAGTATGTCTTTACCTCAAAGTTTTCTAAATTAAAGTGAATGTCTGACTGTTTAAAAGTGATGGATGCGTCTGATTCGTGCCTTTCCGCTTCCAGTTATCTAGAGATTTTGAAAGGTGAAGGGTGTGGGGTTTTTGTGGTTTGTGGTTTTGTTTGGGTTTCGTGGTGTTTTTTTGTTTGGCTGTTTTTTTTTGTTTGTTTTTTTTTTTTTTTTTTTTAGTAGATGCTGAATATAGTGTATTTAGAGAAAGACTAGAAGTGTTCTGGTAAAGCGTCCAACTGTAAAGAAGTTGAATTCTAAATACTGTGTGAGATAGTCAGTGCTTTGTTCTCCTGTGCAGATGATGAACGAGGTGAGATTCTGGCAACACAGAGACACCGTAGTGAAAGTAACTGAAATGAAAGCTGAAGCAAAGCCTTCATTTTGAAGGTCAGGAGTCACTTGAAATTGTGCTTTGATGAATGGGCTTCATATTGGCATAATACAGAGGTGTTGACTGAAGAAAGCTAGCAAACGTAACACAGTTGCTTGTAGCTCTAAAGTGGTGGTAGTAATAATAATAAAAAAAATAAACTCAGTAGTCACTCATGCAATTGAGCTATTAGTCCATGTCCGGTGTTCCCAAGATACTCTTTCTGAATGTTTTGCTTTCCTTTAAGTAGCTCTAAAATGTAATGATAGATTGACAGGAGAACAGTGGAAAATCCTCCTGACCGAATCTGTATCAAAGCACTTGTTAATTAATGCCTTCTTTTACTGTGTCTCTACTGTTCTCACTGAGAGTTGTATGAACGAAGTGCCAGTAGACAAGGAGGCAAGTGGGGATTCACAGGCACCTTGTGCGGTTGTCTCAGGACTGTAAAATAGGAATAGCCCTACTGCAATCAATAATATAATCGATGCAAATTTGTGAAATCTGAATTGGGCCATTAGAGTTTCATTTACTTCTGATCTCAGTGATGACAGTGAAGACGGACGCAGCATTTCATGTAAACTTTGCCCTCTTCTTGTTTTAGCGCTGTCATAGTAGTATCCTCCACGCTGTGTACGACTGCTCCTCATCTCTGTTTGCAATTTTAGTAACTGCAGCGTCAAGAGACTCTCCGGTCACCCTCCCTTACGGCCTCCCTTATTTTCCCATTGTGAGTGCACGATGCACACTAATAAACCGGTGTGTGCATTTAGCTAGGAGGAGTACAGCTTTTCTAAGACCTGGCTTTGCTGTCACTTTTGTACGTATTTATTGGTTTGTATGTGACTGATGCCATTAAAGGGAACACAACTTATGTATGCACATCTAAACCTAAAAGTGCTGTTTGTAAGTTCAGGGCCTTTGAGAAGAATAGCATGTTTTTAATGCTTATAAATAATTCATTTTTGACTGAGAATTTTAAATCTCAGCATCTGGAGTTTCCCGATGCGACTTTATGGTAGAGTATCTTGGAAAGAGGGACTTTAAAATAGAAAAGGCGATGCTTTAATAATTAGTGTAATGATTAATTTCAGTGTATTTTACTCTTAATTATCTTTTCTCTGTCGTCAGTCTGATTTGTAATCAAAAAGCATACCTAAAGCTATAATATTTTCTACACTTCTAAGTGCTAATGTGTTAAACTGTTCTGATGCTGTGTTAGTACCTATTTCATCATATGCTATTGTGAAATACTCCTGAGATTAGGTGGTGTTCAGACACCAGAGAGGTCAAGCACTATGTTAAAAGCTCTGGCCATTCTTTTTATATTACCGCAATAAAGAATATATTCATTTCATTTATATTACCACTTGGCTCTCATAAAAGGTCAGTTTCAGCTGAATGTACAATTACTTGCAAATGGCAAATCTTGTAACAAGTGATCAACAATAAAAGCTTTTCTGGGTAATTTGTCTTTAAAATTACCACCTGCCATTTCTTTTGAATGACTTGAGCATCTTGCAGTATCACTCAGAGATCTCTGTCTTATTCCCCACGATACATGTAAGAAAACTATGCATACTAATCTTCCTTTCTGCTTAGTAAAGTAAAAATGCATAATTACATTAAAGTTTCTAGTTGAAATAACAAGCTTGGTGCTTAAAACTCCATTATGGTATCAAAGTATCAGCACTCCCATTACTAGCAAAATGAAATTACGTTTCCAGTGAACTATGACTGTATGCTCCCCTTCATACCTGGTTAATGGGTGCTATCTCCCTGGGAAGGGAACCTTCATTCTGTGGTTTTGACTGTTCATACTACCAGGCATGATTATTTTAGCAGCTTAAATATGTGTAAAAGAATTAACACTTCTCCACAAATTCCTAAAAACAGCATATAAAGGTTGGTGTTTAAAGGCAGAATAGTGGTTGTGCTAAAGAGAGAGAATATATTACAAGATGCAAAAGGAATTTAAAATGTGTTGCAGATGGCAGGAAAACATATGCCTGGTAAAATTCTTAGCACTTTATTCTTCTGTATGTAAAAACAGTCTAATACCTACTGAAACTAGCGTTTGCCTTCTTCACTACTTACAGCTACAGAGCTCCTGCACACATCCCAAAATAAGCTTCCTTAATGAGAAATTTTTTAGTTCTGTCTAAAGAACTAAAAGGAGGCTATCACAAAGACTGCCAGCTCTCTCCGATGAGCTGCTTTCGGCTAACGTGACCTTTTCCTTCTAGCAAAGTGGAACGGCGGTACTTTGTTCTGTTGAGCGATCGCAAAACACAGAAGATGCACAGCATTTGCAGGCAGGTGCTGCGAAAGAGGCGCCCGATGGAGCAAGTCTCTGGTGAGCAAAGCCAGGGGTTACGAACAGCTCCAGGAGGGTTCGCATCCCACCAGCCGGCTGTAGAAACCCGGGTGCCCAGGAGGAGGCTGTATAGCTCAGCGCCAGCCTCGGGATGGAGACTGGCCGGCCGCCTGTCCTGGCCTTGGTTTTCAGAGCTCAGGACAGCGGCCGCTTTCGATCGGTCAAAAAGAAGCAGCGAGGGCTGATGCTCCTAATGCAAACAGCAAATTGCTCGCCGTCTCGCCTAGCCTGCGAGGTCTGTCACCTTGCGCTTCTAATGGCCTTTTAACCGCATCTCCAGCTGAGCAGCAGATGTAAAGCGTACAGAGCATCCCGAGCTGTTTTTTTTTTTTTTCTCCTGAAAGAAGCATTTCTACAGGCACTCAACTAACAATGGAGCCTCGTACCTGCTCGTTGACCTGTTGGGTTTAAAATAGCAGGGGAAATCTCCCGAAATAAGTGGAACTTATTCCACTCAACTGCTTTTAACGGGTGTCTTGTAGGGCTGTTACATTAAATTGGGTACAGAATAACATAGTCATATCTGTGCATGTGGATATGTGGGCATGTGGGGGTAAAATCATGGCTTTTACCTGGAGTGGCCTCAAAGTCACATTTAAGCACTGAAAGAGCTAGAGAAGCTGCACATTACCAGGATAGGTATTTGCAAACCAGGTTGAAACTTTGTTTTATGGGCCCCATCTGAAAAACAGATGTGCAAACACACATGAGTGCAAACACGTGCACAATAAAAAACTACACAGGGCTCAGTTCATATATGTCAGAAAGATCAAACGCTAAGTTAGCCACGCTAATCCTACTGTTTGGGGAGTCCAATTAGTTCAAGCTTGATGCTTGACTAAGCAGTGGGTAATACTACCTGCCCTCTAAGTCAAAAGCTAGACCTCTCTGTTCCCAGAAGCAGATCCTTTGTCAGTCTCCGTAGCTGTAGCTCTTGCCACGTCTATGATGGTAGCCATATATTTCTCTGATGTTTTTGGCCATGTCCCTTTGACTTGTGCATTGAGTTTCTAACATGCTAGAGACTACGGGGACACTCATCTGGCTTTTGTCTGAGTTTGTCTTGGGGGGAAGTCAATGCATTAGATGAGGCTTTTGTATATCTTGGTATCAGGCTGTAGTATGGTATAGTGTGAGGATGTACGTGGATACTACTGTGGTTGTGAGACCTATGGAGGTATGCAGAAGTACTCCAGATCTGGCAAAATATAGTCTGTGAATGCCTCACTACAGTTCTCATGTCATATGCGTGGCTTTTGAGTTACGGTATCCCTTATGACCTTGGAGTTTTCCTTCGAGAGCCTATAAGTAGTAATTAATACAGGAAGCTAAAATGGCTTTCTTAAGCAGAATTATTTTTTAAGAAGTGAAACATAACATTAGGGAAAGGATCTTTATGCACAGTTATCCTACCAAAGGTCTGATGATGCTGACTGATGTTCATGGCCAGGGAGGCTCCCGTCAGGCCCTGTGTACATTTACTGTAGGGTTTTTTTCAGTTCAGGATTCAGTTTCCTGTCTCAGGAAATGTTTCTCTTGCAGCTGCTCTTGTCTAAATTTCATTTTTTTGGTGATATCAATCAAGTAGTAGAGGTAACATTTTGTATAAAGTGTTGGTGTTTATGGTTGCAGCGTTTGAATCCAGAACAACCATTTCTCTTGCCCAGTAGATGCCACATTGATCTGTGTTTTGGTTTTGGATAGTCTTTTGTGAAGGTAGCAATGTGTGGCTTTGGAGTTCAAATATGCAGATCTAGATAGAGGTAGTGAGGCTAGCAAAAACCTGACTCAGAGAACTGGGGCGAGAATATAGAGTAGGATGAATTGTTCGAGAAGGGGCTGTTACTGGAACATGAATGGAACATGAATGGGAGTACTTCTTTTTCTCGTTGCTTGAGTCACTTTGCATTCATTGTGTTAGGTATCAAGACCTTTCACACAGTTAGAGCCCTCGGACAAGGGAAAAAGACTGGAAAAGTACTTTCATGGAAAGATTTGGATGAATAGGATGCAAAGAAGAAGGGAAGGAGCAGAGATGCTCCATTCCTTTTTCTTTTCTTTTTTTAGGCCCCTCTTGGTCTTGGTCTGTACAGTCTGTAGATTTCTCCTTTTTCTCACCATCTGAGTGGTTAAACTTGTCATCTTAAACAGGTTGTGGTGATCTGACTGGTGATGCTCCAAAATGGAAAAAGTTCTAATCAAGGTGTATTGGTGTTTCTATTGTTGAACGGTTCCTTCAGAGCTTGTTACTCTGCTAAGTGGGCAGTTCTCAATAATTCAAGCTCAGTATCTAATATGTAATTGTCTACTTGCAGAGAGAACAGTGCAGCTTTTGCGCGGTTTTGTCTCTCATCATAATTTTACGTAACTGCTCCATAACCTGAGAGAGCAGACTATGAATTTCTGGCTTATACTTCCTTTAAACCTAAAAAAAAGTTGTAAAAGGCTTGAGCCCAGACTAATGAAATATGTTTTCATTTACGTCTCACCCCACTGCACAGGAGTTGGCTGTCAGCAAAGTTGTGCTTTCCCTGTTCCTGCCTCTGACTACTTCCCCTGCATCAGGTCTAGCCGTCTGACACGCTGACCTGGACTAGCAAGCTGATCTGATAGTTAAACTACCACAAAAGATCTTGAAGTTACTAAAGAGGGTATGTGGGAACATGTGCCTGAAGTCATGATGAGAAAAGTGGGGCTTACCATTTGATGGTGGCTTTCAGGTAGATGTCTTACAATTATCACGAAACTGCAAGAGGAAGACTGTCCATCTTTTCTAACATGGCAACAAAATGCAATGTGGCAGTAGTAGAGTACTCTTACAGTATAAATGAGAAGAAACTACCAACAGCTGAGTATTCTTGGCTATTATCCCCACTTTTGCACTTGACTTTCTGCCTGCATCACCAAAATTTGACCAGCCATGCTAGCAAAGTCGTCTGTTCTCCAAAACTGAAGGAGCTGAACATCTGCCTGGGATGAAGGATCATACCGAGTGCTTCACTACCTTAGGGAAACTCTCTGCTTGTTATCATGTTGATGTGGTCAGTTTAGTGGGTGTCTGCTGATTTTATTTGATTGAAATTTGGGGTTTATGGAGCAAATGGATTGAATTATTAGACCGCAGTTTTATATACTGCTATTTATTGTTGTTTTCATGTTTTAAATCTTTTCTACACCTGAGGGTACCCGTTCCCATCTGTATGCAGCTTTGACGTATAAAATAAAATTGCGCTCCTAGTAGTGCTGAAATATAAATTGTTAAAAGCAGTGGCAGGGCGCTTCTTTGCATGTCGTAAGTATCTAGTTGTCAGTCAGCAGACTTCAGAAGCTGTTGCACAATTTTTAAATGTCTTTTAATTTCTGAATACCTTCATTTTTAAATGTGTGCTAGTCCCTAAGAAGCTTAAACAATGCAGTGACAAATCAAAGGCAAGGGATGGTGAGCACACAGTGTCCAGTGGCTAAACCTGATGTGTCTTCCATCTTTTCTCTTAAACTAACACAATGTTTCACAGAGAAGGGAGCTGTAAGTACAGTGACTGTGTCTTATTTAGTTAGACAAAATTGATTCACAGCATAAACATGTAATACAAATATTTATTTCTCTGATATTAGCTTTTGGCTTTACAACTTCAACATATAAGATAATACAGCATACGAGCAATTGAGATTCCTTGGATTAAAATAGCTATGTAACATTTTGTCTGTCAGCATTATCTGTGTTTTAGAGAAATATGGAAAATACATCTTGAACAGTTTCTGATTCAGACCATTTTCTCTTTAGCCAGTTAGAGTCATTGCAATTTACAGTATTCTTATCCGGTCCAAAATTTGCGTAACATGCATGTATTTGAAGCAGTTTCAAAAATGCAAAAGAAGATCCCAAAACTTCCTTAATAAAATATTGTTTTTTATTTTGTGAAGTAGTCTATCCTCTGCTAGCAGTCCAGCTGCAAAAAAAAAGAGCAGGGAAGACAGATCGTGCTAATCAAAATTGCAAAACAGGTTTTGTTGACTCAACAGAGATTTAGGTGTTTCTGAGCAGAAAATGAAAATCTAATTTGAAAATGAAGGTGTTTAAAAGAATGGTGCAGGGGAGGTTTATTTTGAATTGGTGAAAAGCCAGCAGCAATATTCCTTGACCACTGTTGTTCCAAGATGGTCTGCCGTGCTGGCTGTGGGCTGGCAATGAGCACTGTTAATTGAATAGCTGGAACATAACTAAAATGCGTTGATTAAATACAAACACCTGTCTTTGCAATGTAGCATGGCTGATACAGTGAAAGGACTCCCAGAAACAGCTTCCTGAAACTGAATGCTGAAATAGTGATTAGCTTATTCTTAAAGCTGATCTTCAGAAGTCCCAGACCGTTCTTCAAATGGCAACTTCAAAGCCTCTTTCTTCTTTTAATTACTGAGACAGCTTACTAAAAGCCATGTATAAACTGACTGTAATCAGATTGGTTGTGTGGCACGTGCATGCTTCTGTTAGTAGTTTTTTGGGTTAAAGACCCCCAAACCTGATTTCTGCCTGTCTGTCTCCACTGAATGCAGCTGATGGCAGAATTTGATTGGGAATTAATTGTAGGGTTTTTTGTACGAAAGCAAGTAAAGCAGTAAACGATCAAAATTCACAATTACAATTTAATTGTGTGAAGCACTGAAGAAATACAAAGAAGGGACAGTCCTGTCTGCAAAGAGCTTCCAATTTATATTTATGCCAGTATTTCTTCATGAGACTTAAGCGATCATAATGTCATAGTTATGTACATGCTGTTTAAACCTTTTTCTATTACATAACCAACAAATAGTACAAATAAATATGCTGCTTAATTTTTTAATTGTCCTTTTAAAGGACACCAGTTTCATATTCCACTGAGATTACTACAATAACTGATGGATCCTTTATGGAAGCATCTTTGTACCTTGTTAATTAGTAATTTAGAGTCTGAGTTTGCTTTTTAAAGCAGCTCCAGCTGGACACTGTAAATAATTGTCTAGAGCACAGTCTATGCTCAGTCCAGAAACTGGCCAAACCACAAACTCTTTGCTCCTTGTATACCAAAATCTGGTTGCTGGTGAATACTTAAACCCATAAATACAGATCATTGCTCAAGTGGAGCGTTTCCATATCTGACAAATGGATTTAAATTGCTCTTCTCTCACGATTTGCCCAAGAGACTAATGCCTTCTTTTCAACTGAGAAGAATGCATAGAGTATTATGTCCACAGTGTGTCGACATATGTACGTACATTCATATACCTGGAAGACCCCTTACATTCAAAAAGTCTGCTGAAATTGTATCACATACGAGACAGCTTTTTTCCAAGGTATATTGTAACACTGTGGATAACTTTTGGATTATAAGTGATATTCAGTTTTTCTTTTAATATTTACTTAGTTTTCCTTTGTTGTTAGTTTTTACTTCTTTGAGTATTCTAGAGTAATTTCCATTATTCTGGCGACAGGATGGTCACTGCCATTACCTTCATGCCTAATGGACTTCTCAAGCTAAATCTGCTTTTGACAGAAGAGGAAACTCTACAGAATTTCCCTGTCCTTTTTAGCTGAAACACCAGCAAAAATCAAACTCAAGATGAAGGAAATTCTGTAGTTAAGTGCAGATTCATCTAGATTTTAGTCTGTAATGCTGAACAAATCTGATGCAGGTCCATAAACTTTAGTTGGGCTAAAGAGTCATACATGTAACTTTGCTATTGATTTATATACTTTTAGGTTATTTTTTATAGTCCTTTCAACATCATTATTACAGTTATTGTACAGCACAGACAATAAACCTTTCTAGAAAGACTAATGGAGTTGGCAAATTAGGATCATAATAATTTTAATGGCTGATACCTAAGTGCTAATCTTTTTGTTCCATTCTGTGGCTTGCCTGATGTTGGGAGCTGATCAAACTGTTGCATGCAATGACCGTTCAGATGAGTCATGCAGAAAAGACTGATGTAGCAGAATAAAACTTATCAAAATGGTACGTAGAGTTTCTATACCTTTGTGTTAATTCCATATAGAGATATAGAGGTACAATCTTAGTTTAAATTGGCAAATACCAAATGAGTTATTTACGATTTTCAACAATAAGCATCTTGGGAAGATGATAGTAACAGCTAGCAGCCACATTTTCTGATTTATAGATATTTGTATTTTTGACACTCTCATATCAAAGGCAAATTTGTAAACATTACTAATATTTATTCCACAAATACTTGTCTCATTTTTATTTCACCCTGCTGTGATCTGCAAGTGCTAATCATTTAGACCCCTTTGGAGCAAAGGTACTTACTAAGTTGTGTTAGATATACCAGGAACTCAATATTCAGACAGATTCTTGTTGAAAAAATGCCTTGGTTGATCTAATTTTACAGGAGAGCTGCATGCATGCCTTTCAATAGTGAGGAGTTAATTTGCAAAGGCAAGCTAAAGAATATTTTCTGAATATTTTCTCAGTTGCTTATGGGGGACTCCTCTTCCTTTTCTTTCTAAACCATTCTTTTCTATTCTGCCCAGAATATTTCATGTTCATGCTACACCGGCACATACATACTTCCACATTTCAAAAGAAGAAAAAATAATAGATAATTCATTTTTAACATTAGTTGTGTTTGCTGGAATACTTATTGCTTCCACAAAGTGTTAGGCCATCACTGTATTTACTGATACAGCCCCATATTTTTAGACAGCTTCCTGCTTTGCAGGATAAAGTTTTCATATAGGTGCTTAGAGCTACAGGATACAATGCACGAGGAGAGTTAGTCACAACTGAGTAATCAGCCAGTGAATCCAACCTAGGAGAAAAGTCCTGTGAGTGATGCTGATGAGTGGGAGTGTTGAGTCCTCACTCCTCGCCTTTTGGGAGAACATCCTCAAGACCCTTTTTGCAGGGAAGCGTGTGATCTTTCCTTTGGAAGTGATTCCACTGTGCATAAATAATAGCATGTTCACTAAGCCGGAGCGGGTGTTTGGTTTTGTGCCTGTTTGTTAGCACATCGGAGGACACTGTTTCCAAAGAGCTGAAACGTTCTCTCTGGCTCCAATCCAACGAATGCATAAATATTCTTGTGTAAGGTAGCTTACACAGACTGAAAACAGACTGAAACCAGCATCCTGGATCTGCAGCCCCTCTGTGAGGGGAGGGCAGGCTGCACTCAGCTAGATAGTTTCTTCACTCTGTTTCTGCCCAAGAAATAATTATTGCATGCAAAGCAAAAGTATTGTAATAGAAAAGACTGAGAGCAGGTTGTCAAAATTACTTTTCTTTGCCAAGGAGAACCTTGTCTATAGTAAATCTATTTAAACATAAGGTAGCTTTGAAGTAGGCTGGCATTGCTATTTGATCTTGAAGCTTTTCTTAATAAAAAACTTAATCAACTTGAAAATTGGTCAGCATAGAATGTTTTTTTCCCCTTATTTTTTCCCTCTTGAGGAATATTTGTACAATTCCAATTTTCCTCCTGTGCTGATAATGTTATTTAAATTATTAGTAATCTGTCCTGGTTTTGGCTGGAATAGAGCTAATTTTCTTCTTAGAAGAATCTTAATCAAATACTAGATTGCAAGCAGTCAGCAGTAATCTAAAAGATGTTTGACAAACGCTTTAGTTTATGGCATAATCTTCCACGGGATTTGATGAGAAACTTATTGCTTGGGCCATTATGACCTAAATTAGACAAAGTACAATGAATTACGTGTTCCTGTCACCTCGTTATGATTTGTCAGTAGTGGTAGCAGGCCTTTTTTCTTTAAGTACTTTAAAGGAACAAACCTCAGTGAAAACAAGCATCTACACCTTGAAATGTGAGGTTCTGTAGGGGCCAGTTTGGACGGTTCCCAGTGCCGGCAGCTTCTGGCCCTTTGGCTCATGGATTCCCAGGTGACCCAATCCCTTTTGATGTATGAGTTTTGCTCCAAGCAAGCGCACGGCCTCAGAAGGTACGTGTTGCCTGTTCCCCCCGGGCAGGATCCTCAAAAAGTGATGCCGAGTCGGCGTGAGAGCCTACGCAGAAATATTTTCTGTTTTCTGCAAGAGTGAGTCTTTTGTGAAAAAGCAGTAGCTGTAACTATTGGAAGTGCACATTAAGAATGTTAGAGGTGGGTTTTGGGTAGGTTGTAGTTGCAAAAATGGGTTGATTCTTCCTCAAACATGTGCACGAAACAGAAGATATTCTTGGAAGATGTTTTTATTTTCCTGTTAGTGGGAGTGGACTGTGGGGCACAGTGGTTCCTCATAGGCCCCTGCCAAAGGGTTTAATGTTTTTCATCCTATAAATATGGGTTTTTTTAAAGAATAATACTATAAAAAATATTCCATGGAGAATCAACAGCAGAAATCTTAGTGTTCTCTGCTGAATATGAAGCTATTCTTCTAAGGTCTTCCACTAAGGTTAAGGTAGAAGAGAGAGGTCTTGAACATCCCGTGGATTCTGTTTGTTTCCGCTAGAAGTTTTATTTGCTTTTTGAGCCTAGATACAAACTCAGCAGTGGGAATAACAGTTGCTTTAAAATTTTCTCCTGGGGAAATTGCTTGACTTCAGAAGCACCTTAGAAGGTTGCAAAGGTATCGCTGGCCAACAGGCACAAAATAATTTGATATAAAACTGAGCTCTAAGTTGCTGTTGGAAACCACCAAGATAATGAGTCAGTTTCAGAAAAAAAAAAGGTTCATTATTTTTTAATTGGGCTGCTTTTCAAGAAATCCAGGGGCTGCTCATCAAAATTCAAGAGGTGTTCCAAATACCATAATGTTTAAGGAAATTAAGTTCTGACGAATGCTATATATACCTGGCATGATGAATCTATTGATTGCACACTGTTGACCTTCACTAGTGAGTTTTCCTACATCTTCAAATGTCTTCTTGTGTGAAAACCAACAGAAACATCAATTTAAGCAGTACTTAAATATGAACTGAAGTAAGTACTTTAAATGAAACTTTAACAAGAGCAAAAACATTTTGGCAAGATTATTTCAGGAAACAGTTAAAATAAATGAGAACAGCTTTCCTTTGTGATTAACACTGTTATATTCTCATTCATTCAGGACATATTCATTCAGGACTTACACAGCAATTTTCAGAGGAGCCTTGTAACAACAAAATGAGAAAAGTAATAAAAGACATAGAACTAATAATACATTTGTTTTTCAGAGAAAGCAGGATAGAAGTGGGCTAGGAGGACTGGGATATGTCTGCATTCAGGTTGCTCCATAACTGTGATGTAGGCAGATGTGGGAACTAAAGCAGCATTTCTCATGGAGTTACTTAGTTATAACCATGACTGAAGAGGTAGATATTTGGTGGAATGCTGATGGGTGGACTTAAAAGGCTTTCTGAGATTGTTTCTTTTGCTTTCACTTTAAGTATGAAATAAAACTAGAATCAAACCTCCCTTGCTAAGAGTTTTGTAGTCATTTGGTAGGAGTTTAGTTAATACTTAACTCAAAAATGAACATGACACATTTATCACCTATCTTTGACTATGTGTTCCTGAGTGACTAAAAACTGCATCAGTCACTTCCCTTAGTCTCGTCCCTTTCCTTTCCTTAAATATCCCATAAGTTTTTGAGATTCTCCACAGCCCCCTTAGCACATCTCAAAATCTGACACAGTCTCTTCCCTCTGCATCCATCCTATAAGAAGTCGTTTACATCTGTAGGCAGTTACCCTGTTTCATGTGCACAGCATTCTGGGGAGTTTCTTTCCTTGACTTATTTTTGGTTTCCTATTATATACAACAGTATCATCAACTGATCATTCTCCTCGGGCAGTCGTAGCAGTAGCTGACTCAGTGTCCTCTGGTTTTCACTGAGCAGGTTACTAGAGTTCCTTCACCTATGCTGTTTCCCTGGTCCTTGCCAAGATTTTGTATTTAATTTGTGTTGCTTTTATAATAAAGATAACCTGACAGTCAATACTCAGTAGCTTCACTCCATGCTGCTTTTTTCCAGTTGCTCAGTCTTTTACTGATTTTTTTAAAAAATTGTCTTAATATTCTGCTTCTTCAACTCCAAACTGTAGTTTTGTCTGCCAAAAGAGGTATAATCGAGTGTGGTCTTCTTACATTGGTGATTTAGCCTTCTTTCAGTGCATTTTCTGTCAACCTCTGTTGGGAGTACTTTTTTACCTTGTCAGGCCCAAGTTTGGTTTTGTCTGTATTTCAGGAATCATCTCTTCATATGAGAATGTGATCCATCATTGCAGCTTTTCCTGACTGGTGGGTACGCTGCTGGTTTTACCAAAGTCTATGTCAAAACTCTGCTGGATTTCAGTAGGGCCAAGACTTGTTTCTTTGCCCAGAATTTTCTTTCCTGGACTGCTTGTTTTGGGAGATTTTAGTTATTTGCTCAATAGTTAAACCAATATGCGAGAAACTTTTTATCCCTGGGAATATGGAGGGAAGAGGAGCTCCTTCAGTCTCTTCCCGGGGAGGTCTCTCTGGAGATATTCAAAACCTGCCTGGACGCAACCCTGTGCAATGTGCTTTGGGTGAACCTGCTTTGGCAGGGGGTTGGACTAGATGATCTCCAGAGGTCCCTTCCAACCCTAACCATTCCGTGATTCTGTGATTTCTGTAATTAGCACCACCCCCCACTGATCGGGTGATAAAGAGCCTCTGGGTGGGCAGGGACTAGTCCCTGCCTAGAAAGGAGAGGGGGAGTCAGCAGTGACTGGGTGTCCCCCAGGGCGGGGGAGGCCACAGCTGTTTGCAGCTCATTGGGGAGGGCGCTGACTCCCTCCCAGTGCACAAGGCGAGGAAGGTGCCAAGGAGCTGTGAAGCAGGGGTGTCACCAGCAGGTATTTCCCAGCTCAGTGAAAGAACAATGGTCTCCACCCAGCGGAAGAAGATCAAAATGGACGTGGGAACCCAGACAGAGCTCCCACGAGGCGATGGTGCAGGTTGCAGGCTGCAGGGAATGTCACAGCGTCTCTGTGGTGACAGGGGGCTGTGTGCGCTGTGAACAGGTAGATGATCTGCTCGGCCGAGCGGCACAGCTGCAAAGCCAGGTTGAAAGGCTTCAAGCCAAAGTAGAAAGGCTTAGGAGCATTCGGGAGGCTGAAATGGAGATAGACTGGTGGAGCTAGGCTCTGCCCTCCCTGCAACAAAAATGGGAGCACCTGCCGGAGAGCTCCCAGGATCGAGGGACCCCTGTACTCTGCCCCTCTCAGGTGGAAAACAATAACCTAGAGGAAAGGAGTGAGTGGAGGCAAGTCTATGGCTGTGGCAAAAGGCGAGTGCCCTCCTTGCCTACCTTGCCTCCACAGGTGCCTCTGAGAAATAGATATGAAACCCTAGTGGAATACAGCTGGTCCAATGAGGATGTGGTGGAGAGGCAACCTATATCAGAGGTCCCACCACAGTCAGAAAAACCTGACAGGCGTATAGCTACCTCCTCCACAAGGAAGAAGAGGAGAGTTTTAGTGGTTGGAGACTCCTTCCTAAAGGGAACTGAGGGCCCAATATGCAGAGCTGACCCCCATCACAGGGAGGTCTGCAGTCTGCCTGGAGCCCGAATCAGGGATATCACCAGGAAACTCCCCAGCCTGGTGAAGGCCACAGACTACTACCCCCTGCTGATCTTCCAGACAGGTGGGGAAGAAGCTGCATCCCGTAGTCTGAGGGGGATGAAGAAAGACTACAAGGCCCTAGGATGGTTGGTGAAAGAGTCTGGGGCACAAGTTGTTTTCTCCTCCCTCCTTCCATTTTCAGGTGATGACGTGGGATGGAATAGTAGGATTCTCTCTATTAATGCCTGGCTACGAGACTGGTGCTACAGGCAGGGCTTTGGGTTCTTTGATAATGGCTGGTTTTATAAGACACCAGGCGTGACGGTAATACATGGGAAAGGTTTATGTCGTAAGGGCAAAAGGGTTCTGGGACAGGAATTATCAGGGCTCATTCGGAGAGCTTTAAACTAGATTTGAAGGGGGATGGGGTAGTATCTGGGCTTGCACCACTGGGGCAATGCTCTAGTGTTGAAGCAGACCAGGAGGCCCCCCATCCCCCTGGGGTGAAATCGGTGTGCTCAGCTCGCTCCCTGAAATGCCTGTACACCAATGCACGCAGCATGGGGAATAAACAGGAGGAGTTAGAAATCCGTGTTCGGTCGGGGGGCTATGATCTAGTGGCAATTACAGAGACTTGGTGGGACACCTCGCATGACTGGAATGTGGTCATGGATGGCTATGTCCTGTTCAGGAAAGACAGGCCACTAAGGAGAGGTGGTGGAGTTGCTCTTTATGTGAGTGAGCAGCTAGAATGTATTGAGTTCTGTCCAGGGGCGGATCAGGAGCGAGTTGAGAGTTTGTGGGTGCGAATTAAGGGGCAGGCTGGCAGGGGTGATACTGTTGTTGGTGTCTATTACAGGCCACCGGATCAGGATGAGGAAGGTGATGAGGCCTTCTACAGGCAGCTGAGAGCAGTCTCGCAATTACAGGGCCTGGTTGTTGTGGGGGATTTCAACTACCCTGATATTTGTTGGGAGGCCTACTCAGCCAGCCATCCTCAGTCCAGAAGGTTCCTCCAGTGCATTGATGATAACTTTCTGATGCAAATGGTGGATGAGCCAAGTAGGAGAGGAGCGCTGCTGGATCTTATCCTCACTAACAAGGAGGGTCTGGTTGAAGAGGTGAAGGTTGAGGGCAGCCTTGGTTGTAGTGACCATGAGATGGTAGAGTTCAGGATCTCATGTGGCAGGAACAGAATAGCTAGCAGAATCACAACCCTGGACTTCAGGAGGGCCAACTTTGGCCTTTTCAAGCAATTGCTAGGGGAAATCCCATGGGACAGGGTACTAGAAGGTAAGGGGGCTCAAGATAGTTGGTTAGCATTCAAGGACTGCTTCTTCCGAGCTCAAGATCAGAGCATCCCAGCAGGTAGGAAGTCAAGGAAGGGTACCAGGAGACCTGCATGGTTGAACAGGGAACTGCTGGGCAAACTCAAGTGGAAGAAGAAGGTGTACAGATCGTGGAAGGAGGGGCTGGCCACTTGGGAGGAATATAAGTCTGTTGTCAGAGGATGTAGGGAGGCAACTAGGAAAGCTAAGGCCTCCTTGGAATTAAACCTTGCAAGAGAGGTCAAGGACAACAGAACGGGCTTCTTCAAATACATTGCAGGTAAAGCCAACACTAGAGGCATTGTAGGCCCACTGATGAATGAGGTGGGGGCCCTGGAGACAGAGGATAAAAAGAAGGCGGAGTTACTGAATGCCTTCTTTGCCTCTGTCTATACTGCTGGAGGCTGTCCTGAGGAGCCCCAGACCCCTGAGGCCCCAGAAGAAGTCAGGATAGAGGAGGAATCTGTCTTGGTAGATGAGGGCTGGGTCAGGGACCAATTAAACAATCTGGACGTCCATAAATCCATGGGCCCTGATGGGATGCACCCGCGGGTGCTGAGGGAGCTGGCGGAAGTCATTGCTAGGCCACTCTCCATCATCTTTGCTAAGTCGTGGGCAACGGGAGAGGTGCCTGAGGACTGGAGGAAAGCGAATGTCACTCCAGTCTTCAAAAAGGGCAAGAAGGAGGACCCGGGTAACTATAGACCGGTCAGCCTCACCTCCATCCCTGGAAAGGTGATGGAACAACTTGTTCTTGGTGCTGTCTCTAGGCACATCAAGGATAGGGGGATTATTAGGGGCACTCAGCATGGCTTCACCAACGGGAAGTCATGCTTAACCAACTTGATAGCCTTTTATGAGGACGTAACCCGGTGGATAGATGATGGTAAAGCTGTGGATGTGGTCTATCCTGATTTCAGTAAAGCGTTTGACACGGTCTCCCACAGCATCCTCTCAGCTAAACTGAGGAAGTGTGGTCTGGATGATCGGGTAGTGAGGTGGATTGTGAACTGGCTGAAGGAAAGAAGCCAGAGAGTGGTGGTCAGCGGGACAGAGTCCAGTTGGAGGCCTGTGTCTAGCGGAGTCCCTCAAGGGTCAGTACTGGGACCAGTACTATTCAATATATTCATTAATGACTTGGATGAGGGATTAGAGTGCGCTGTCAGCAAGTTCGCTGATGACACAAAACTGGGAGGAGTGGCTGACGCGCCGGAAGGCTGCTCAGCCATTCAGAGGGACCTGGACAGGCTGGAGAGTTGGGCGGGGAGAAACTTAATGAAATATAACAAGGGCAAGTGTAGAGTCCTGCATCTGGGCAAGAACAACCCCATGTACCAGTACAAGTTGGGGGCAGAGCTGTTGGAGAGCAGCGTAGGGGAAAGGGACCTGGGGGTCCTAGTGGACAGCAGGATGACCATGAGCCAGCAATGTGCCCTTGTGGCCAAGAAGGCCAATGGCATCCTGGGGTGTATTAGAAGGGGTGTGGTTAGCAGGTCGAGAGAGGTTCTCCTCCCCCTCTACTCTGCCCTGGTGAGGCCGCATCTGGAATATTGTGTCCAGTTCTGGGCCCCTCAGTTCAAGAAGGACAGGGAACTGCTAGAGAGAGTCCAACGCAGAGCCACGAAGATGATTAAGGGGGTGGAACATCTCCCTTATGAGGAGAGGCTGAGGGAGCTGGGTCTCTTTAGCTTAGAGAAGAGGAGACTGAGGGGTGACCTCATTAATGTTTATAAATATGTAAAGGGCAGGTGTCATGAGGATGGAGCCAGGCTCTTCTCAGTGACATCCCTTGACAGGACAAGGGGCAATGGGTGCAAGCTGGAACACAGGAGGTTCCGCATAAATATGAGGAAAAACTTCTTTACGGTGAGGGTGACCAAACACTGGAACAGGCTGCCCAGAGAGGTTGTGGAGTCTCCTTCTCTGGAGACATTCAAAACCCGCCTGGACGCGTTCCTGTGTGATATGGTCTATGTAATTCTGCTCCGGCAGGGGGATTGGACTAGATGATCTTTCGAGGTCCCTTCCAATCCCTAACATTCTGTGATTCTGTGATTCTGTAATTCATGAGCAGATTTTGGTAGAAAAAGATTTACTCTGAACAGAAACAGGTGCAAGAAAAATAGGAGAGAGAAGCCTGTGAATTAGACTGAGGTGATGGTTGAGTTTTTATTTCTCTATGATGCTAGGGACAAGTGAAAGAGGCAGATCCAAAGAGAAATATACTTGAAAGACCGTTGGCAATAGGATCAAAAGGAAAGCAAATGGGAAATAAAGATGACAGGGAAGAAGAGGCACTCCATAACAACGTACAGCAGCACGCAGAGGGAAGTGAAGGTGAAGGAAGTGCCATGTGGTACCTTCCCTTCGGATGTGAGGCTTTAATTTGGTTTTGCTTGTTTTGCATATGAGTTCTGTAGAACTGTACTGCTTCCAAAACCTCATCAGGCACAAGTGCTTGTTGGAGTATTTCTGATGGTGTTCCTAGTCTCTGAACTTCATAGTTGTGATTAGTTCCTTCAACATATCTTCCATGCAGTTGCTTTGATTATCATAATTAATCATTCTCAGTCAATCAAGTACATTTTCCAAAGGCTGAAATTATTAAATATAAATTGTTCATGATCCCATAAAGAAAAGTCTATTTTAAAGGTTTTGATTCTCAGTCTGCTATGAAGAGGACGTGACTACCTGAAAAAGAACAAAAAACCATGTTCCAAGATACTCTGCATTTAAGGATAGGTTAGGGGATTTTTTTTTTTTAATGAATTCTTAAAGTGTTAAGATGCCAGTCAGTTTCTAAGTACTCGCAAAGTCCTGGAATTGACTTATTAAACATAGAATTCTGTATTGTATTTGTGAGGTGCATATATATATGCATAGGTCTGTATAAGTGGTTAAAGCAAAGCTGTTAATTTGCTGACATTTGTGAAACAACACTTTACTATGCATGTGACATCGGAGGGTCTCAGCATGTGAAATGATGTGTGATACTAGCAGACAGAAAAGCAAGCAAAATGAAAAGTGTTGATCCAGCTGGAAATGAATGCTGGAGTTGAGGCTGTATACAAGTGTTTTATTGCATGTAAATCCTGTAGTCCACTTATGCAGGACCTATGCATACGCAGACCTCCTGAATTGTAACTTAAAAGGACTTTATGCAGAATTCAGGTACTAAAAGCTTAGAGAGCAGTTGAGGCAGCTTCTTCTCAAGAACCCCATGACCTCTGTAAAAACATAAAAAGCAGCCCCCCTGCCCCAAATGATTGCATTGTCTGCTTTGGGGCAGACACGTCAACTTGCTAGCCATTAGGCTACTGAGACAGTGGAGTGCTATTCTCCTGTGTATGTTTATCACCTGAAAAGAAGTGTTCGGCACTTTGAATCTCAACTGGATTTAGGCATCTGTTCTAATCAGGTTTATGTGCACTCCTGTGCTTGATGTTTTGGCATATGGATACCCAGCAGTTTCCCTTGGAAGTATATAGATTTCTGTGGTCTGTATGTTTTCTTTTTTCTTTTTATAGTACATGAAAAGAAAATATAAAATATATGTCTTTTTTTTCCATTTGTAGTCAATGAAGAAGGAAAGACTTCTAATTAAGATGTTCTGCATCGTTCCCTGGAAGCATTCAAAAAATGTACCTGCCTTAGCATTTCGGTATGAATTAGAAATGTGCTTTTGAAGTATAGCTCCCCATTGTCTCTACTTAATGTGCTTGGATTCACATCACAGAGCGGTCTTGGAGAACACAAGATGGACTTTTTTTTGGATAACCAGAAGCTGTGCTCCAAACGTTCCCACATATTCAAATCCATAGGCCCAGGTCAGAATAGGTCCAAAGCCTTTAATATGTATAGTGTGGATGTCAGGTTCACATCATCAGTGTTTTACCCTAAGGGTTTGCTCCTATTGCACTGCACTGCTTGCTAATGTAGATACAAGCACAGATTTCTTCTAAGCTTTCTCTCTTTTATCTACAGGGCGAGTCTGGGTCCTCAGCACAGGTGGTCTGAATCACTCTGCTGCAGTGAGGTGCCTAAATTAGAGGCACTGCAATGTTCACATTAGCTGTCTAAAAGTAGGTGTTATAAATACAGTTCATAGTGTTCCTATCATAAAGCAGAGCAAGGCAGTGCAGGCAGCAGCTGTGTATCACTTCAGTCCCCTTCAGCGAGTTGTTCTTCCTGGGGGAGAATGCGATAGGGATTGCACCCCATCTGTGCTAAGCCAGTTCTTGACTGTTGTTTGAGAGAGACATGATAGTATTATAAAAAAATCTGAACCAATAGAAAATAGGCACCCCCCCTCTTTTTTTTGAGACACACACTTCTCTGCACTTGTGTTCAGCTGTTTGTAATTGCTTGGCTAGCGCAAAACAAATAGTTTGATCTTGTCCTAGGACTATTAAGTAAAACATCTAAATTGTTACTAGCGTTAACTCCTGTTTCCTAGCTTGTTCTCTCGAAAGCTATTTGGTAGAACTTGTTTCACTGTCAGTTTAGATATTGTTCCTCCCTCCCAGAAAACTCAGACCTCTCAATTCATTCAAAGAATAGTTTACCAGTACACATTTCTCATGTCAAGGCCATAATAAATCAAGTATGGAATGGTACAAGCTTTAGTGATGTACTTTTCTATAACTTACTGATTCTCATAAGTGTTTGTAGCATGTATTTCTACTTAAAACGCTTAAAAATACTACATCAGCTCATAGGTAGGACCAAAAAAAATAAAAGACAATATGCTAGCGTATTATTAGAAATTTAGAATTGTAACATCAAGCATTAAAAACTTAGAGAATTAAGATTGTTGTAGGAGCTTCTGTTTAGCTCCTTTGTATGTATGAGTAAAGATAGTTCTAGTAGTTTGATCATGCACAAATCCTTGTACATGATTGTCACGGTTTAAAGCTGGGCTGGCGATTAAACCTGCAGCAGACGCTCTCTGTTAACCCTCCCCCCCCACCCGAAGGGAAAGGGAAAGGGAAAAGGGAGAGAGACTTACAGGTTGGAAAGTTAAAACAGTTTTAATAAACCTATAATAATGAAAAAGAGTATAATAATAATATTGGAATAATCAAATATATACAAATATATATACAAAACCAAGATCGAGCTCCCCCGATGTCGGCAACGTCACCACCAGCACTGCAGGGCAGGCTCCGGGAAGGCCCAGGCTGGGCCTAGCGACGGTCGAGAGCTGGATTCAGGGATGCAGATCAGAATCGGGGGCAGCAGGAAAACAGTCGGAGTCCTCCTTGGACACTGGCCATAGCAGAAAGAGCAAGAGGGAGCCAGAGGAGCGAGACCCTCGTGATCCCCCCGCTTTATACCGAGAATGACGTGTATGGGATGGAATACCCTCGTTGGTCAATTTTGGGTCACCTGCCCTGTCTGCTCCCCGCTGCAGCTGCGACCCCCCTTCGGCTTTTCACTTGTAAGCAGTGAGGAATTCAGCGGTGACCTTGGTTTCTCTAAGAAAAAAGTACAGCAAGAGCCTTACTGCACAACATCCCTACCGGTGCCTCAGCGATAACTACAAACTTCGAGCGTTATCAGTCCTGGAAGCAGACACTGTCTGCAAAAACATGCAGTTAGTTTCAGAAAGTGCAGTTATTTAGAGGAGACTTAGCTGAAAGTAAAAATCACTGAAAGGAAAATCGGCCTGGTTTAGGCCAAACCAGGACATTCCACCCCTTATTCCATACCATTCACGTCATACTCAGATCACCACTAACTTTTCATTTTAAAATATATACAGATAACATTAGTTTATGATTCATCTCTATACAGAAAAAAAAAAGTTCATCAAGTTCATTTAGTTCAGGATTGTGGGTTTCCATCTGGCTAGGAGTCTCTCAGGGCAGGAGACATGGTATGAGTTTTGTCACAGTTCATGCCCACGGGTTGCAGGTTAAAGATGTCAGTCTCGAGGAGGTTACTGGACGCCACTTGCAGCTAGCTCTGGTCTCGTCACCACTGTCTTAACCTGAAAGACACTTATGAACACTGTTAGTATTATGCAGCAATTAACATCATGCAGTTCAGAATTAAGTATTCTCACCCAAGATCAGATCACCTTCAGGGACACATCGGACTCCACCATCCTGCAGCATCACCCACCAAGTACATCCAGGTCCTTGAGCAAAAGCAATCCCATGAACGGGTTTACCTTTGCCCGTAGCAGGAAGAACCCAGACAGTTTTTCCCAACAGATTCCTTTCATGCACCACAGGGACTTTATCCCCTTCTACTGTATGTAAAAGGTCTGACTGAGCAGGGCCAGCTCGGTTGATAGATCCCCTGGTGTTAACTAGCCAGGTAGCTTGTGCCAAATGCTTATCCCAGTTTTTAAAGGTTCCACCCCCCATTGCTTTCAGGGTAGTTTTTAACAGCCCATTGTATCGTTCAATTTTCCCAGATGCTGGTGCATGATAGGGGATATGATATACCCACTCGATGCCATGCTCTTTGGCCCAGTTATCTATGAGACTGTTTTTGAAATGAGTCCCATTGTCCGACTCAATTCTCTCTGGCGTGCCATGTCGCCACAAGATTTGCTTTTCAAGGCCCAGAATAGTGTTCCGGGCAGTGGCATGGGGCACAGAGTATGTTTCCAGCCATCCGGTGGTCGCCTCCACCATGGTAAGCACATAACGTTTACCCTGGTGGGTTTGAGGGAGTGTGATATAGTCAATTTGCCAGGCCTCCCCATATTTATATTTCAACCACCGCCCCCCATACCACAAAGGTTTTAACCGTTTGGCTTGCTTAATTGCGGCGCATGTTTCACAATCATGGATAACCTGTGCAATAGAGTCCAAAGTTAAGTCCACCCCTCGGTCACGAGCCCATCTGTATGTTGCATCTCTTCCTTGATGACCTGAAGTGTCATGAGCCCACCGAGCTAAAAATAGTTCACCTTTATGTTCCCAGTCCAAATCTATTTGGAACACTTTAGCAGCCTGATCTGCTTGTTGGTTGTTTCGATGTTCCTCAGTTGCCCGACTTTTAGGTACGTGGGCATCTACATGACGTACCTTCACGACTAGTTTCTCTAGCCGAGTAGCAATATCTTGCCACAGTTCAGCAGCCCAAATAGGTTTACCTTTACGCTGCCAGTTGCTTCGCTTCCACTGCTTTAACCACCCCCACAAGGCATTTGCCACCATCCATGAGTCAGTATAAAGATACAGCCTTGGCCACTTTTCTCGTTCAGCAATGTCTAGAGCCAGCTGGATGGCTTTTACCTCTGCAAATTGACTTGATTCACCTTGTCCTTCTGTGGCTTCTGTGACTCGTCGTATAGGACTCCATACAGCAGCTTTCCACTTCCGATGCTTTCCTACAAGACGGCAGGATCCATCGGTGAACAGGGCATACTGCTTCTCATCCTCTGGTAGTTCATTATATGGTGGGGCTTCTTCAGCACGTGTCACCTCCTTTTCTGGTGGCATTCCGAAGTCTTTGCCTTCTGGCCAGTCCATGATCACTTCTAAGATTCCTGGGCGATTAGGGTTTCCTATTCGAGCCCTCTGTGTAATTAATGCAATCCATTTACTCCATGTAGCATCAGTTGCATGATGGGTAGTGGGAACCTTACCCTTGAACATCCAGCCTAGTACTGGTAATCGAGGTGCCAGGAGAAGTTGTGCTTCAGTACCAATTACCTCTGAAGCAGCTCTAACTCCTTCATATGCTGCCAGTATCTCTTTTTCAGTTGGGGTGTAATTGGCCTCGGAGCCCTTGTATCCTCGACTCCAAAATCCTAGGGGTCGACCTCGAGTCTCCCCTGGTACTTTCTGCCAGAGGCTCCAGGTAGGACCATTGTCCCCAGCTGAGGTGTAGAGCACATTTTTAACATCTTGTCCCGTACGGACTGGTCCAAGGGCTACTGCATGCACAATCTCTTGTTTAATCTGTTCAAAGGCCTGTCGTTGTTCAGGACCCCACTGAAAATCATTCTTCTTTCTGGTCACTTGATAAAGAGGGCGTACAATCTGGCTGTAATCTGGAATATGCATTCTCCAGAAACCCACAACGCCTAAGAAGGCTTGTGTTTCCTTTTTGTTAGTTGGTGGGGACATAGCTGTTATTTTGTTGATCACCTCTATCGGGATCTGGCGACGCCCATCTTGCCATTTAATCCCTAAAAACTGGATCTCCCGGGCAGGTCCCTTGACCTTGCCTCTTTTTATGGCAAAACCAGCTTTCAGAAGAATTTGAATTATTTTCTCCCCTTTGTCAAAAACTTCTGCTGCTGTATCACCCCATACAATGATGTCATCAATGTATTGCAAATGTTCTGGAGATCCACCCTTTTCTAGTGCAGTCTGGATCAGTCCATGGCAAATAGTAGGACTGTGTTTCCACCCCTGGGGCAGTCGATTCCAGGTGTACTGGATACCTCTCCAGGTGAAAGCAAACTGTGGCCTGCACTTTGGTGCCAAAGGAATAGAGAAAAATGCATTAGCAATGTTTATGGTGGCGTACCACTTGGCTGCCTTTGACTCCAGTTCGTATTGAAGTTCTAGCATGTCTGGCACAGCAGCACTCAGTGGTGGCGTAACTTCATTTAGGCCACGATAGTCCACAGTTAATCTCCATTCTCCATCAGACTTTCGCACTGGCCATATAGGACTATTAAAGGGTGAGCGAGTCTTACTAATCACTCCTTGATTTTCTAATTGTCTAATCAGTTTATGAATGGGGATCAGGGAGTCTCGATTGGTGCGATATTGTCGTCGGTGCACCGTGGTAGTAGCAATTGGCACCTGTTGTTCTTCAACCTTCAGCAACCCCACAACAGAAGGATCCTCTGAGAGGCCAGGCAAGGTAGACAGCTGTTTAATGTCCTCAGTCTCTACAGCTGCTATACCAAAGGCCCATCTATACCCTTTTGGGTCCTTAAAATACCCTCTCTTGAGGTAGTCTATGCCAAGGATGCACGGAGCATCTGGGCCAGTCACAATGGGGTGCTTTTTCCATTCATTTTTTGTTAGGCTCACTTCGGCTTCCAATACAGATAACACTTGAGATCCTCCTGTTACTCCTGAAATACTGATAGATTCTGCCCCTTTATGATCCGATGGCATTAGGGTGCACTGTGCACCAGTGTCTACCAAGGCTCGATACCTTTGTGGTTTTGATGTGCCAGGCCATCGAATCCACACAGTCCAATAAACTCTGTTGTCCCTTTCCTCCACCTGGCTGGAGGCAGGGCCCCCCTAATCAAGAAATGGATTCGTGCTGCTCACAGGGACTGGACCTTCATTTCTCCTATTCACACTTTGGAAAAAGGAATTTGAGGCCCATCTACCCTGACTGGGGTCCTGCTCACTGGTAACTGGAGCAGCCATCCTCCTAGAAAAATTCTCTCTGGTATTTCTTTTAGCTTGCAACTCACGTACTCGTGCCTGTAGGGTACTGGTAGGTTGTCCATGCCATCTGTTCATGTCTTCCCCATAACCACACAGGGCAAACCACAGGATACCTCGTGATGTGTTCCGTTTCCTTTGAGCTGGTCCTGTAGGAGGGCGTTTTCTCCTAACAGCTGCAACACGGGCCTGTGTAGGTAGAGAGTCAAGTTTATTCTCTATCCTGGACAGTTTGTATGACAGTTGTTTAAATGAGTCCTTGTTTTCCTTTGTCAGTTTTTCCACAGCCGAGACACGGGCCTGCAGTGGGGAAGAAATACTATCTTCATACTGTCGCATACAGTTAGCCATTTCATCCACACTAGGTCGTGCCATAGCATTTTCTCCCCAGACTAATATTGACAATGTATGGGTATATGTCGGTGGAGCATTCTTCACAACCTTCCGGAACATGGATCGGTTGCATTCCACTTCATCAGGATCTACAGGATCTACAATGTCCCGTGGGTGTCTATAAATGATCTCTTGCACAGCTAGTTGTCTAAGGTAGTTAATACCTTTTTCTATAGTGGTCCATTTGCTTAGGTGGCTCATAACATCATCTTTATAGGGATACCTGCTCTTTACAGCTGACAAGAGTCGCCTCCAGAGACTGATAGTGTTTGACTTTCTTGCAAGCGCCTTATCAATACCACCATCTCTGGACAGGGATCCCAACTGTCTGGCTTCTCTACCGTCTAATTGCATGCTATCTGCCCCATTATCCCAGCATCGGAGCAGCCAGGTAATAATTGGCTCACCATCATAACGGCTGAAATCTTTCCTTATATTTCTCAGGTCCTTCAGGGATAAGGAGTGGTAGGTTATCTCTACATCCAAGTCCTCCTCCTGTGATAGTTCTGCTTTAGAACGACCTTTCTTCTGTGATGGGTCTGCTTTAAAATGACGATCAAGGGAACCCCCATCTGTGTCGGGCCCTGACTCTGCCTGAGAAGGGCCCTCACCTGGGTCATGTGATGGCTCTGCCTTAGAAGGCTCTGAGTCATCATCTTCCTCTTCACGAGCTGATTTCTTTCGGTATTTCTTCCTGGTTACAGGAGCAATTGGTACAGATTCGTTAGATGCTGGACTCTGAGTAGATGCAGTGGCTGTCGTGGGAGTGCTGAGACTCGTTAGAGTCTGAGTAACTGCAGTGGCCATCTTGGGGGGTGTAGCAGCTGCGGTGCGAGCTGTAGCGGCAGCACACGCTGTAGGATCTGAGGTGGCTGCATAACACCTACACCTGTCCCTGCACCGATACTTAATCTTATCCCACATCAGAAACACATTCAGGACAAGCGAAAATAAAAACATGCCACCTAGACAGCACCATCCGAATTTCACAAAATCTAGAGGAATCAGCTTGGCAGAAAAGGAGAAGGTACTATTTCCCAAAGTAAAATTGGAAGTGTAATCATTAACACAATCAGCTAAAGGACGCCCGGAGCCCGCAGATAAAATCGCTGCTACCGCGGTCAGAATAGTAACAGCCCAGTTTATCACGACATAAATCAGTATGAAACGCCATAACAAAACAATGCACATTGACCAGTGCCCAGCAGTGATAAACTGCACATAAACAGTAACAAACAGCGCATACGGCAAGTAAGGTATCATTACACTTAACTCTGTAAAAGGCTTTATAAAGAGATGAGATAACACAGCATTCAAAAATGACATCAGCATCTTCGCTATCTGTTTTAATTTCCAACCCCTCGTAAATCTCAAAGGAAGAAATCTGATACTCTCTCAGCTGAGCTCTCCGGGTCTCCTCCCGCCGGAGCTGGGATTCGACTTATCAGAGGAACCTGTTGGAGCTTCTCTCGAGCCCCACGTTGGGCGCCAATAAATCTGTCACGGTTTAAAGCTGGGCTGGCGATTAAACCTGCAGCAGACGCTCTCTGTTAACCCTCCCCCCCCCACCCGAAGGGAAAGGGAAAGGGAAAAGGGAGAGAGACTTACAGGTTGGAAAGTTAAAACAGTTTTAATAAACCTATAATAATGAAAAAGAGTATAATAATAATATTGGAATAATCAAATATATACAAATATATATACAAAACCAAGATCGAGCTCCCCCGATGTCGGCAACGTCACCACCAGCACTGCAGGGCAGGCTCCGGGAAGGCCCAGGCTGGGCCTAGCGACGGTCGAGAGCTGGATTCAGGGATGCAGATCAGAATCGGGGGCAGCAGGAAAACAGTCGGAGTCCTCCTTGGACACTGGCCATAGCAGAAAGAGCAAGAGGGAGCCAGAGGAGCGAGACCCTCGTGATCCCCCCGCTTTATACCGAGAATGACGTGTATGGGATGGAATACCCTCGTTGGTCAATTTTGGGTCACCTGCCCTGTCTGCTCCCCGCTGCAGCTGCGACCCCCCTTCGGCTTTTCACTTGTAAGCAGTGAGGAATTCAGCGGTGACCTTGGTTTCTCTAAGAAAAAAGTACAGCAAGAGCCTTACTGCACAACATCCCTACCGGTGCCTCAGCGATAACTACAAACTTCGAGCGTTATCAGTCCTGGAAGCAGACACTGTCTGCAAAAACATGCAGTTAGTTTCAGAAAGTGCAGTTATTTAGAGGAGACTTAGCTGAAAGTAAAAATCACTGAAAGGAAAATCGGCCTGGTTTAGGCCAAACCAGGACAATGATCAATGGTGCTTATACAATTAATTATTTTCGTTGTCTTATAGTAGATTTTATTCAAATTTTGTTCTGAAGACAAGACTATAAATATCCTCATAGCCTCTTCTCTTGTAACTACCATATCTGGAAACTTAATTAATCCTCTTTGTTTTCACAATACTTTCGCAATACTTTCTGAGATGTTATTTTCCTTTTTCAGGTGAGAAAGAAACATTTTTAAAGTTTCAGATGCTCAGCTTGTGTTGTAAGATTACTTAGCACTTTAGATTACTTAGCACTATATAGCAGTGTCAGTAACACTGGTTTCAGCTGCGGTCTCCGAGTAGATCTTCTGCATATCAGGCTCCATTGTGTCTGGTTTTGGACACCATAAAGTGATTAATGTAAATGGAGAATCATTTGTGAAAGTTTGGCTGAGATGCAGGAAACTATAGCAAGAAGAATGGTACAATGCAGTTCATCGTGGAAATGCTCTCGCCATCATACTCATGAGATTATCTTTTCTCTAGCTGCAACTCCCATCTCCATTCACTAAACACTTTCCAAGTTCGGCAAAAAAAAAAGACACTTGTCCTACAGACTGCATAATACCCAATCTCCCTCATTCTGAAACCACTTCAGTCCTATACCATTCACCATTGTGATGCATATGCACATGGGACAGAGGGTACAGTTTTATTGTATGAATGTTTAATTTCCTAACTTTCATAATGATCTTTAAACACGGCTCCTTAGATGTGTATAAAAGTTACGGTGAAGGTGCCTGGATTTAGACTTTTTTATTGCCATATAATCTTTCTGTATAAAATTCACTCCACATCTGTCTCCCTGTGGTCTTTGTTCTGCCGAAATCACATCTTGGTTCATTAAAAGAAAAGTCCTTTATAGACCCTTTGTACTGTGATAAATTTCCCCTATATTCATATAGTAGTAGCTTAGCAAGAATTGTATTAAAGTAGACAAGGAATACTTCATTGAAAAATGTGAGATGAGCTGCACGTTTAAGTATTTTGTGACTTTGACCGGTTCATAAAACTGGGAGATTTGCTTCAGATGATACTTAAAACAGCACCACTGGATACAGTATGGTACTCTTGCTTTAGGAAGGTTAGGAGGAACCTTACAAGGACATTCAGGGTGAAAAAAGCTAACAGATGGTATACAATTTGATTCTTTTGAGCATCTGTGTGGGATTCAGGCCCATATATGCAGGAAGAGGGTGGTTTGGAATTGGACTCACAGTTCCTCTTCTTTGTGAAGCCTGTTCTGCTCTGAGACTGTTTGTCACTAGGGGACCAAGCGACAACTAATGAGAAAACAGATTTTGCAAGTGGAGCGTACTTGTCAGCAGGAAGGCTGGGGAAGGCACAGTTGAAGAACGAGTGTTTGGTTTATGCCCGAGCTCTTCCAGAAAGGGGAAAACCACAGTTTGTTCACATCAAGTGGCAGCTGCTGAAGTACTGCTGTAAGTGTATTGAAGTGCCAGGTTCATATGGGACGCAGACTTATTGTAAACACTCCGCAAAAATGAGAATAGTTCTTCAAAGTTGAAAGCTAAAGCACTCATTTATATCAAATGTTTCTAGAATGATTTACTTTTAGTAGACTAGACTCTGTTTACTATTGAGTAGTTTATTATTGTTTCTGTTTCCTTTTGAGAGTTACTTTGGATATTGTGCTGCAAAGTTGAGAACCTCCCTGAAAAGTACATGAGAGAGAGTAGCCTGGCTTATCTCCTCCTCCTCTCTGGTCAGTGAGGTTACAGCTATGATTGAATTACATGAGGTGAGCAAGTTGCAAGGTTTAGAAGACATACCATATTGTGGTACCCCTCATCCAGTGTGTTTCACTTGGTGCAACCCTCTCCTGTGTTACCACTTTTCCCGTTTCACGTATCTGCCATGAGACGTTTGTTTCCTATTATTATTTCAGCCTTGTAAAGATTTTGTTTTCATAGGTCTTGGGAACATTTTTCATTATGCTGGTTTGCAGCACATAATGCAGATTCTATCTGCAGTTCTATGATCTTGTACTAGCCAGCAGTATGGTGTCTGTAAGAGATGTCACTCATTGGCAACAAATGCTCCTCCTCGTCCATAATTTTACCTGTCTCCACAGCAACTGACAGCTCAGATGGATTTCCTAGAAGCAGATCTTTCATGTTGAAGGCTTAATTTCAAGGCTTAATTTTAAATTCTAATTCTAAAATCTGTGCACTACCCACATCTAATTCCATTTGCGCCTTCTCTGTGTGCTGAAAAAATGTGATCTTCTCTCTTCTCCCTCTCCTGTCTTCTGACATAATTGTAGTAGCTGGTGCCCTGGTAGATTTCAAGGAGCATACCAGAGGCAAAAACCCAAACTAACAAAGCAAAACAAAATAAAAAACCACCCTAATATGTTTTTCTCCTATTTAACTTCCATCCTCAATCCCTATAATCACATGTAACTGAATACAGGCAGAGTCTGCATCATCACCCTGAACAGGCAGGACTAAATTGGACAGAACTAGATGGTCTACTCCAAGATGTGCATACAGCAGACAGTATTCCTGAAATAAAATATAAATCTGTTTTTTCAAAATAAATTTTCTTAAGCTATTTGATCTTTTCAGAGATTAAGTACAGAAGCTTTTCCTTATGTTGATTCATTGTGGTCTTCCTTCTCTATACCTTTGCTAAGTATACCATCTTGTTGAAATTGTTGTGCAGATGTTGTGCATGGTAAAGTTATATAGTAAATCATTTGCTATTTAGGTATTGTTTCCTGTTACTAATTCCTAAAATTGCATTTTGTTTTTAACTGCTTCCGGGCATGAAACAATAATCAAAGGGTTTAAATTGACTATTAATACTAATGAAAGTTATAGGAGTCCACAATTGTTTATCTGCAGTTAGGGCTGTCCCTTCTTGCCTTGCATATGCCGTATTTTGCAAATAGTTACTTTGAATTTCAGCTGTCATTTTTTTGCCAAGTGACTCAGTATTGTGAGATCCTTGTACAGCTCTTCAAAGGCAGCTTTAATTCTTCCTGTTCTGGTTAATTTTTTATCATCAGACTTTCTCTTCACTCATCATCCTCTTTTCTCAAATGCTAACGAGGGAAGTTCAGTGGCATGAGAGCCCGAGAGAGGTTGTTCAGAACTCGTCCTTCTCTGTTGTGAATACCGACCATTTATTTCTAAGATGCTTCCTATCTGCTAACCAGTTATTGAGCCAGAAGAGACTCTTCCCTCTCCTCCCATGATAGTCAGGTCTAAGGCCCTTTGAAGGATATCAGAAAGAAGGATTTTGGAAATCCAACTACTCTTTGTAAATTAGTTGCATCTTATACACTCTGTTTATTCTTTCAGAGAACTTAATAATTTGTGAGACATGAATTTTCTTGTTATAATGCATTCAATTTCGTTTGATTCATTAGAAAAACTTCTGTTGATACATCTAATACAGAGGATGGGATTCCTCTTTTGGTGTTTCTTAAATCCTGAGAGAGATGAAAAAACCCCTCTGTTCCAACTGCAGCCTTCCTCTGGTACACAGCTTGATTTAACTGATAAAAACGGGGTGTGTTATGTGCTTTCCCGTGTTCTAGACTAGTTTGGAGTGCAATGCAAGTTATAGGAAAGAGAGAACCAGAGATGCCTGAAAAATTATGAAACCACTGTTTTGTGGACTAACTGAGCATTACCAGAGGTCTCACACAGCAAAAAGAAATTCTTCATTCAGAGCCATCTTAGTTCAAAGAGGAAATTTAACTCATCCTAATAAGGAGTTCTAGAAAGGCATAAGCAATGCAACTCTTTATAGAAAACCCAGAACCATGCAGTAATTGCAGGTTACATAACATAAACAGAAACATAATTTTTAGAAGACCAGTAAGAAGGACGTGTTGTGGGTACCTGAGTTAGCACAAAAGCAGTAAGTGAAGTAGCTATACTGTGTTATCAGAATTTTCAAAGAAAAGCCTCTTTCCTAGAAATGCCAACATTAAGTTCATTCTTAGGGTTACTTCTTTTATTTCAGATCAGAAAAGTTAAGACCTTGGAACATTATTCTTATGACCCGTGAAGAACAGAGAAAGAGAGAGCTTTCTAGAGATACCACTGTAAGATCTGTTTGACTAGAAGTATAACCACAATCTTCAGGCAAACATCTTTTTTGAAGCTAGAAGCACTTATCGATAAGATATGGGATCACATTATTAATTCAGACAAGTACTTGTTATAACTCACATAGCATTCGTTTTCAAAATAAATCCAAATAGCATTCTTCCTTTCAGGTAAGCATCAGAGCTTTTATAACGACACTATCAATCTGAGGCAGAGAAGTCATGACTTCTATTTTGAGATCTATGGGAATGAATGCACGGCTATCAGTACATAAATTTTCCATTTCTGCTACTGGTCATACAAAGTAGAGGAAAATAGAAATTATATATAATATATAAGGTTTGTTTTGAATTTCCATATTTAGAGTATGATCTTGCTTTCCAAGGAAGATAGATCTTTCCAAGCTCATAACTGTGAAAAATCACACAGTAGTTGATTTATGGACCTTAGTGTGATGGAAGGTAGAAAAGTGTAACCGTGCTTACCTGGAGGTTTCCTTTCTTTCAGCGATAAAAGTCCTCAGATCAGAATATTCTAGAAATGTCTAGAAATACGGAGATTTCTTTCATTATGGTGAATTCTTATGCTCTGCAGTACTAGAACTCTTTTTTTCCTTTTTCCTCAGTTCATTTATTTGAAACAGTCTGTTACTTAGGAATGTAACGTTGAATTGACTTGGTTGTGAAAGTTTGCTGATACGGATTGAAACTTCAGGGAACGACATGGGGTATCACTTGTTTGATTTTGCCATCTTGTTGCAGGGACAAATCTGTGCCAGTTTTAACAGATGTGTGATCTTTGTAACAAAAGGAAATTTCAACAGTTTGCTGTGACTTAAGGTCACAAGGATGGGCATTTCTATTCTTTAACCCGTTTATTGAACAAAAACTCTGGTATATATGAGGCTTATTAAATACCCCTAGAATATTCTGTTTTTTTTTTTAAGTGGCTGAAATGTTTGCTCTAGAAGACGTATGAAACTTTCAAATGTACTTAGATCTGCTTTCTCTGTTCCCATTTCCCCTTACCACAGGCCTGCAACTCAGCTGAGGTATTTTATTACGATATCCAATTATGGTGTGTTTGTGTTGTTGAAGTTTTTATGATAGGGTTTGCATATATGGTATTTTTTTCTCTGGACTTCACCTCTGTCCTCACCCCATAATGCAGTATGTTAAGCTATGGATTTTGTTAGCCAACATTAACGGTAGCCTGCTTTCAGTGTGTTTTTTGTGACCGCGTTTGAAGTGCCAATAAAAAGTTATGAATCCCACAAGATGAGGACATAAAAGATGCAAAATTCAATCCTCTACCTCATAGTCTTTGAACCACAATATTATTTGAATCAAGGACACTATCATTATGTGCCATAAACCCCAGTATTTTTATAGAGTGTTTCCCAAAGTAATTCTGACAGATGGGACAGATAAAATCTTTTCACCTGGTCATCACCTACCAGGGGTTTTAAAATTCCTATATATGTTGTAAGAAAATAGTAAAAACAGGACTTACCACTGTAGATAGTAGAACAACTAACATGGTGATCTGGGCTCTAGATGAGTCTTCCTCAGGAGTATTTCAGCACAAACCAGTGGAAAAACTACCGTGCTTACCAGAGATTACTGAAAAGCGATAGCTGTGCCTTGCCTGTATCCTAGTACAACAGTCAGGGATGGGTCTTAGGCTAGCCTGGAAAGATTTATCTTGAAGGAGGCTAGTTAAGGCAGTTTAAAATACTCTTGGAGCAAGATGCTAATTAAGCACTGTGGACTGTTGCAGAATCAGTGCTTGAGCTCATTACATAGCCCTCTATTCTTATTTTTTTCAATATAAATGTTAAATCTCAAATATTTAGGGAACACTGCTAGGTGATTCAGTGGCCCTCATGTCCTTTCCCAAGGTGTCAGCACTGAAAAATATCCTCCTTGCTCAACATTGTGATAATGCTCCCCCTCTCCCCCTGTGACGGTCAGCTGAGCACTCCCTCCCTGGGGAGGAAATCGGTCTCTGGGTTTGTTTTCTGTGGGTATCAGTATTAACTCTTCACTTGCAGTCTCTTCTTTATGAAGAGACTGCCAGTAAATATAACCTTGATCAGCATTCAACCAGCCCATTTCCAATAAGATTTCTCTCAGCTTAGTCCCCAGCAACTTCTTTAATATCAGCTTCTGACAACAGCTCATTGTGCCTTGTTTGTAGTCTAAAATCAGTCTAAAATCACTCTCCAGGCACTGTGAAAGAGTTACCCTAATTTCCCCCATATTGTTAGAGCAAAAAGGGTGTTGGGTTGGGACCAGATATCCCTAGTGAGTGGAAACTACACACTCACCCCCAGATTGTAGGGTCTTGGGACCAGAAGACAGCCCTTGTATAAGCACTTCTCCTGAACCAAAATATCCTAGCCCTAGTCCTAGCCAGCAGGACTGCATAACTCTATGGCTAAGATGCTCCCAACCAGTCTCTGGGGCTCAGACATAGGTATATATGTGTTTGCATATGAATAGATAGATATATCAGATATACGTATACAGATATCTGTCTATACAGATAATAGATGTAGTAGATAGATATACACATATATATCTAAGTACGTACATATACTATAGGTATATACTTCATCAAAGGGTAACGTTTGCACATGGGATGCCTCTGGCCACACATCAAACGCATTAGGAAGGTCCTCCTCACGAGACTGAGAAAATAAATGGCTACGAACCTTTTTATTAAGGTAGGGAAAATGTCCAAGAAATTCCTCATTCTTTCCTGGACCCTCTTTTCCCTAACTAAACTCTCTTATATGGAGGGCTAGTCTGCCCCTTTCTCTGATGCAGGTCCTTTGCAGCTCCTTCAGCAGGCAGTCACAGTTACTTGCTGATTCCCAAAACCTGCAAAGTTCGCTGTAGGATCAAAGCTGGCTGTTTCCCAAACTTTTTGAGGGGCACATGTGCACCGTTGCACTGACCATTACTGAAAGCAAGTTAACTGTGAAGACTGGGCCTTTCTCAGTAATTAAATTGCCGGTTTTCAAGTATATAAATTCTTTGAGAAAAATGGTTTTAATCTGCAGTGTTTTTGTGAGCAACATAATGTTACATGTGATAGGGACTGTGCAGGCAGAGCGAATTTAGCTGATGTGTTGTGCTCTCAGTGGAGCAGCATGGATGCTACAGCTGGTGACTACAGAAAAGTGCGAAATCAAGTGAGATGTTTTGAGTTCCGGTAATGGGACTGAGGTCAGAAAAGTTAAATGTAGTTAGACCATTTATTATGTTGCTTGCTAAAAGGCTGGACAGGATTTAAAATTCTTGGATGGGGGAAAAAAAAAAGAAGCTGTATATGCCTCAGAATTTTATTAGTTTGCTTTGTTTTAATCCCTCTGTCACACGCTATCTTAGTTCTCAAGTGTGCTCGCTACTGCTATGCAATGTGCCGGAGAGTTTTTCCTCGCTATTGCCAGGAAACCATTGGAAAATTGTTTTTCCTTTCCTGTTGTTTGTTGTGCTGATTCTTAAGATATCCCATTCCAAAGAAATATATTTTTTATTCTGTAGATGCTCTAGAAATAGTCCGTTGGGGGCTGGGTGCTTTTAAGTGTTTCGGTACCTGTGTTTAAAGATTTGCCATGTACTTTCATCAGGAATGTCTTTTTGTCTGTCAGGTCATCCAGGCAGTGTTCCCTATTTAAGAGCTAAATAACATGTCTTTAAAACATGGTATCCCTTTAATGGGACCTAAATACAGAATGATACAACAACAGAATTAAGACTGTGCTTAATAATAGTGACTTTCCTTGTCTGCTCCAGCCTCTCTGAAAGGTTTCATCTCTCTTGCTTTTCTGTCAAGACAGGCTCTCCCTCTATTAATTGAAGCTTATCTACAGACTCTTTTTAGTTTGCTTACGCTGAAGAAAATGTCTCCAAGAAAAAGCTAGCACTTTCCTCCTCTGCCATCCCCGAGCTAGAGTGTTCCTGTCTGTTTACTCGTCATGTAAGAAAGGCTTTTTCTTTTTTCCTCTTTGCTGAGCACTCCTGGTGATGACTACTGCTGACACTGAGGAAGAGGTGAAGGGATTACTGTACTTCCTCTCCAAGGTTCTCAGAGTAATGCTTCAGTGACTGCTTACTTCAAAGTAGTGAACAGAGTAGTGCCTGATGGAGACGTGTGTGCTTAATTCGTATGAGAACCATTCCTAAGAAGACTTATAAGGATTTGTCTGGGATCAACGGACTTTATAATATGCCTCTCATTTACAGAAGAGTGAATTTCATGCCTTTACTTTTGTATTAGAAATATGACTCAACAGGTGTTTCAAGCTTTGGACATAATATGTGGGGTTTTTTTTTATGACACTCAGAATATATAGCTTTAGCTTTCATTGTATCTTAGACAACAAAATGTTAAAGCAAGTGCAAAATCTCATACTGGAAAAATAAAAGAGAGCAATGTAACATGAAAAAAAATTCTGAAGCACAACAGGTGTAAAGACTTGTGCAGTGTACATAAATGCAGAAACAATTTTTAATCTTGATGAACTATCAGTGAGGCAGGTATTGTAAGTGCTGTTTTCCGTATCTTATTTCTAAACATCAATAAATCATTTTAGCAATTGGGAACTCTCAGCTTCAGCCACTGTTTTGTTCCTATGTATTGCTTGGGAGAGATTCAGAAAATGAGGTTGTAAAAATTCATCCATTTTTATCTCTGGCAACTCTTCAGAAACAGCGAGTCCACAATCACAAGAATACTTGGGAGTCCCAGATCATTGATCCTACCAATTTAATTCATGTCATAATAAGCCATTTAGGAAACCCACCTTGCATCCTCTGTGTATTTATTTAGGTTAGGCAGATACTGGTACAGTTCAGCTTACCACACTAGGTGCAGAAGAATTACATGACTGCTGTAAAGGTTTTGATTTCAGCCAGTGGGTGTCTAAATGGGAATGTCACCAGACAAGCTATATTAAAACAAAACAAAACAAGCTTCCTTCTCCACCAACAAAAACCCATCTAGGAACATAGATTTCTCACAAAATGGGAGTGATGACCTAATGGTATTTTTTACAACAAGACAGGGGATAAAACATACCCTAGAGATATGTTTAGATCCCTTTCAAAACCACTAGAGAATGTATGTAATTTCAATAGTATTTTCTGCTATCGCTTTTTGTGGGTAGACTGCACTCCTTCTTCTAAATGGGAACAAACTCTGTCCCTTCTTATACATGTGCAGTTCACAAGGAAAGCGATGGCTCTATATAGTGGTTTCTTGAAAAGGTTTTCAGCTGCTAAGAGGCTTAGAAAGAAATAGTTGATGTACCATCACTGGTGACCTAATAGCTGTACTTTCAGGATGGAGTTTTCAAAAGCCGTTATTGAGGGCCTCCATAAAACTCATGGGAACAACCAAAGATAATTCTGTGCTGTTTTGAAAATGTGCCCTAAACATGTGAGCTCTCCAGGTGCTACGTGAGAATGTGAATTGGGCTGTCCTGTCCCGAGGAAGAGCCCCTGCGACCACTATAGATATGCCCTTACTGTCATGGGGGCATTTCTACATTCTGCAGGCAGTGCGGAAGTGGGAGTTGCCATAGCATCCAAGGACCGTCATAAATTAAAAACTCGCAATTGAATTCACGTGGAATCAACTCCATTTTCCTTTATTTAGTTCAGTTGTCTGCTTCTGTCTAACAATAAAATGTGTTATTCCGTCATGAGAATGTATTTCCACTCTAATTCCTTTAATTAAATGGTACTAGATAGGTACTCATATAGGATAAAAACACTGCTAATTTAGACATTCAGGGGCATGCAGACATTCCAAAAAGCCCTGGGCAAAAGTTGAAATTGTGATCTTTTCTAAATTGGGATTTATTATTAGTGTCATCATACAAAAGTTCACTGTGCGACTCAGAATATTGCAAACTGTTTCCTGCTTCCTCAGCGTCATTGCCTGGGCAGCCCCGGGCTATGTTTGTGGAATACTTTTTTTTTTCTTTTTTCTTTTTTTTTTTTTTTTCCTGTTTTAAACTTCTCAGTATCCTCTTTCAAACTTGAAGTGTGGTCATTGCTATAGAGACAGTGGAGTACATAGTGGGATGGTCACTTGTGGCTGGATTTAATAATAACGGGGAGGACAATATGAGGTCCATTTATAAATTATAACAGCTTGAAATGCATTGTGTATAATAGCTTGGGAAATACAGCAGATGTATTGCTGGAGTTCAAGAGCAATTGATTAAAATACTGTCAAGAGAGACATACTTATGAGAGTGCAGTAACTCCGAGTCAGTGCTTAAATTCTGTTTTTCTGACTGCTGGATCCAACTGTTGTCTCTCATTTTCTATACACATCATAAAAGCTACATGAATGTGTTGCAGTTTCTCCCAGTCTGATAAAGCCTCACGCCCTGATCAGTGACACCAGGTTTTATCAGGATACAGATAACAAATGTATTGCACAGTGAAAGGAGCAGTCGGTAACTGTTGCATAGATTTCATAGTGGTGGCATCACTTTCGGTGACTATCAGCTCATTCATTTTGTTGCTAAACTATGTTTCCTACTTATCTTTTAATTCCTTCTCACACTACCTGAAGTCTTTTATCTCCTGCATTATATATTGGGTTTAAAATACTATGTTAATAAGTATTTAAATATTTTATAAAAATAGGAGCTTTACAGTTAATATTGTTCCTGCTGTTTCTGCTAGTTGACACATATTGCTCATTCTTTCTAGGTCTGAGGACAGTCTCAACTCTTAGGATTAGACACATGTGCTCCAGTACTTAAATGAGGTCCACAAAATGCAGAGGAGATACCCTGGAACTTGGTAAATCTGTTGCTTAATCACAAGGAAAATGTACTGGCTGTGGACTTCCCATCAGCACCCATCTCTCACCTATCTATCCTTTCTAAGTGAGGTCAAATTGAGCATGCAGTGAGTTAAGTATGGTAGTTTACAGACCTCAGTGCCTGTAAAAACCCTGTCTGCAGATTCCTCTTTCGGATGCCGTTGTCAAATGTCACTGCTTTTATATCCTTACCACCCCTGCGAATATATATTTCATTCCAAGCCTTCTGCACCTTCCATGACTGCTAATTTTTTCTCTTTTATAATGTTCTTATGTCATCTGTTTCTTTGGATGGCTTTTTTAAGGAGGCTGGAAATAAAGTTGCCTTTGCAGTCATGAGAAGAATTTAAAAAAAAAACCACTAATAAAAATAAGATTTAGCTACTGAATGCTGAGTGTAAGTCACTGACTAAGCTTTAAATGCCAAGACTGAAAATCATGTTAGGCATCTCAGCTCTTTATCTCGTGCATGAGAATAGTACGGGCTGCAAGGGTGAGCACCGGGTGTGAGACAGCATAACTGCTGTGGGGCAAACAGGGAGTCGAGGGTTTCAAACCTGCCTCCGGCGTGGTCTAGTTCCTGTTGTTAACTGATTGCTGAATAAATTTCATAAACACTTATCACAGAAGGAACTGGAGCATACTGCTCTCTCACCTGGCTGCTCTTCCCTTGAAGCTACAGAATTGTGCTCTTTGCTTTTTCTTTCTCCTCTTGACTAAGAAAAAGGCTGAAGGTGGCTTTTTCCCAGCCAGAATAAGATTACTTCTGTAATAATACTGTACAGTGCAAGGAGCTGTGCTGCCAATACCCTATTTCTTACTCAAGTCACATAGCCTGATGCGTTTCATAACCCGCAAGGCAGTGGGAGACAGGGGCTTGAATTGCAGTAGACGAAGAAAGGGGCTGAACTGTCATGTCTTGAAAACATCTTGAGTATATCCTTGACCTGCCGAATCAAGAGTTTGAAATATTTTTTTTTAAATACTATTCTGGCTGAGATGTGTATCTGTAGCAAACGTAAGTCTATTGGTGATAGATGTGCTTCTCTTAGTTATTTGGCAGGGGGTTGGGCTAGATGATCTCCAGAGGTCCCTTCCAACCCTAACCATTCTGTGATTCTGTGATTTTTTTATGGATTACACTGAAATAGTCTGTTCTTGTCTAATGCCTCCAGACTACAAATTGAAAATAGGTAAGCTACGTTCAGCTATAGAAAAGCAGCGAAAGCTAGCGCTTTGTGTTAGATTTTAAAAGTGCTGGTTAACACTGTACTTCAGAGGTGGTTGATCCTGGTCCAGTGTGTCATAAGAACATCTAATGAAGTCAGTTCTTCATGGAAGGTAGGAAGGCGATTATCAACCTGATTTTTATGTTTGGATTTAGCTAAATACTGACTTCTCAGTATTCCCAAACCTGGAGAAAATCTGTGTATATGCTAAAGGTAAATTTTAAGCACCTAGGAACTTTTCAAAACATAGATTCTTTGAGTAAACTTTCATCTGAGTTCATGTCTTCAGGACTGCATTCTTGAATATAGGCATCTCTCTTTTTCCTGAGCCTACTTTAAGTGCCCGATTTCCTTCTTTACTTCTTTTAGGTTTTTCCATCTGGACCAACGTGGATTAACCTTACGGTGTGCCTACAAATGAGTGAGTTAGTACCCAGGCTATGCTGCTAATGACATTGCATTTAGCGCTGAACTAGGAGGGAGAATAGCTACCTTAGTGTCTGGCTGTCTGTGATCTGGCACCAAGTTTAATTGGACAGCAGCAGCAGCTTGAATTAACAAGTCCTACTGGCAGCACACACCTGATTCCCAGCATGAGCAGAGGGGATGCAAGGGAAAAAGATATCTGACACTATGAAGGAAAAAAAAAGAGAGACATTGCTGCAAAAATGAGTGAAAGCAAAGCTCATCTTTTTAGCTTCTTTTCTTTTTTTTTTTTTTGAGAATTAACAGATAGGGATCAAACATCAGTTGTATTTCAGGAACTGCTAGCTGAGATCTAATCTTTTTAGATTTTGAAATTTTTTGGCTGAGCGCTTGGAATTTGTATCTTCTGTCTTGAGAAATCTTGGAAGAGAACAGTCTTATTTATAGTAAATACTGGCAGAATATTGGACATAGAACGAAGAATTATGCTACTTCTTTGAGTAACAAATAACTTGTCATACCACTTCCCCTAGACAAGGCAGACATTTCAACAATGAATCAGTGGCAGTTTTTGAAGTATTTTTGAAACAGGCAAGGAGAAATACAGCATAGATAATTATGGTAGATCATCTCAAACTGATCACCAAAGAGCTGCAAAAATGGGTTTGGTGGGGGAATCCCTGTTCTTTAACCATTATGTTGCTGCTTGGCTGTGGAATATAGGAAATGAAAAGAAAATTATTTTCAGCTTTACCTCATGAATCTGCATGAAAAAGTTGGATTGTTTGACATGTTTAGTTGGTCATAGCTAAAAAGTGAAGCTCACAGTCTCCTGTATGTGTGTTTGTGTGTGCGTGTGTGTGTTTGCGTATAGGACTTCTGAACCTGGTAAAATTGGAAAGGGATTTAAATGTGCCTTAGTACATAGCCTTGGAAGCTGTCCATCCATGTACCATAGTAGCTGATAAACTCTTTATTCCACCTATTTACTCTTCTCTTTTGCTACAGTCTGGATTTTGTATGATTTTGGTTTTCATTTAAACTGTTCCTCCTTTTTGTTTTATTTTTTCCCTCATCAGCCTGGTATCTTGGCTGTCTAGTTAAAGGAGAGAAGAGCTAAAAGAACCAGAAGTGAAGAGGACCAGTTTCTTACGGATTTATGTCTCTTGGTTAATAATTGAATTATAGAGGTCGTCTTTTATCTCTCAATGTGCATATATTCTGGTAATGGTATGCAGGCTGCCACACTTCAGACAGCAGAAATGGACTGATAAGATTGTTAGCACCATGCATGTTACTGCTAGGATCCTGGTCTGTCTTCTATCCAGCAGTTACCGCTTTCAAAATTTATAAGAGCGTAACTATCTTTGAGATTTCTATCTTCTCAGTCACATTTGGTCAAAATTGGGCTACTTAGTTCAAAAATTACAAGGAGAGGACACACAGACTGTATTATATTATTGCGCAGCCTGGTTTCCATAGGAAAAACAGCCTAAAAACAGCCTGATAAAGTCAAGTTTATCTTCTGAAAAAAATAAAAAATCCCCTCCTGGTTTGTACACTATAGACCCATAACATAGTTGAGGGTACTCTGAAGCAATTACTTTTAAGGAAGATAGTATGCCTAAGCACACACGTGGCAATGCCAGATACTCACCTTCTGTTAGAAAGAAGCTTTTCACCTGAGCAGGTATAGATAGGAGTCGTTCAATTACGGAGAACCTTCTCTGCCCAAACCTTCCCATGCTCTCTTCTGTGGATGAGGGTTGACATCTTCTTCCATGCATCTGTGAGGAGAAAAAGTAGATGAAGGAAGGGAAGAGGACTAAGGGAAGGTAAAAAACGTTGTTCCTTCCCCACCTGCTGTTGAAGATCCAGATAAGTCTTGTCTTCTGCCTGCACTCAGCCTCTCTGTTTGAAGCTTTATTTCTCTACAGGTGTGCGGGGAACATTATGAAACTAATTGGAAGCATATTCTGAAAGGAATTGGAGGTATGACCTTCTAGTTGTATATTGCAGCAAGAAGCAGCCTTGCTTGTAGAATTTTAACTGATATATGACAAAGCAAAAGAAAGGATGTTTAGCTAAATCGTGAAAGAACTATCAAAACCTATCATCCTGTAGAGATATATGATTCAGAAAACAGGAATATTTAAGAATAGGTTCACCTGAAAAAAATATTATGTACAAACCACTATTGATCGTTTAATAACATGACTTCACACATCTCAGAAAATATTAAATTGTCAGGAAAAAAAAATACTGCTATTTCAATGATAAAAATGAAACCGGATTAAAAAACAGTCAGAGTGTATTCACCAAGGACAACTAAATCAATAAATAAGAATAGCTTAACTTGAACAGCGCAAAATTTGAAGAATTTTGGCTTGGCAGACCTGTCAGAAACTTGACTAAGTGTTTGCTTATTTGTTCTGTATGCTAAAATATTTAACACATATGACAAGGTAAAATATGTCAACTCTGGACTTTTCATGAATTATAGAGCCTTTGGGGTAAGTACTGGTAGCTCAAGTCTCTCAAAAAAACCATACAGTGTATGTCCAGTACATGTAACAGGCAAGGTATACATAGACCACCTTACTACCTTCACAAATATGTGCAAACTGAAGGCTTAGTCAATAGAAAAAGTCTGTATATTTTTAGAAATCCAAATAATGATTGCTTATATAGTAGTATATTCAGAAGTGTAAAGTTCTGGAAATGACCTAGTACACATAACTGAAAACTCTCTTAAACTGAATGCAACCGTAGCTAATCCATTTATACTAGATGCGCAGAATGCAGTAAGTTGTTTAAGGGTTAAGCATCAAGCCTTAAGTTAGTTACCTCAGCTCCATCTGTAGTCAGTGGAGAGGAAGGGGCATCTCCAGAGTGTGGTTCATCCCATGCTAAGCGTATGACTGGTGTAAAAGTGGTGAAAAATGAAGAAAAGAGATATTCTCCTTCTTAAGATAAGGAGTGTTTAAAAAAATTGTCATTGATCTTAATCAAAGCATGTCGTTCACCTTCAGAGCAGCGCTTCAGACGCATGCTGATTTTTGTTATGGCATTTGCAGCATGTGACATACAAACATGTTAAGACATGTTTAGGCAGGTGAGGATTTTTTTTCTACAGCATTTTGCAGATGGACCAAGGTTATGACAAGATGCAGGTAGCATATATCTTTCTGTCTAGTTTGCTCAGAGATACTTCGATTGGCTGATTGAGTTCTGAAAACCCTTTTTTCTCTATTATTATTTAATCAGGCTCAGTACTAGCAAATATATTCAATAGCAGTTTTACCATTTGAGAAGCAGACTCTGATTGCAGATTCCCAGAGTAATGTATCCAAGATATGATGTTATGACAACCACCATTTTTATTTCATTGATTGCAGACAGTAATGAGGTCAAAATCATACATCTAAAACTGGTTCATTTAAGCCTCTAATGAGCTGTGTGATATGAAAGCTTTTTTCATGTCTTATAGTATAGACACATACTGTGCAGCAGGAAAAATACAGAAAAGCAAAACATCTGAAAGAAGTACATAATTTATAAAGGCTACAGAAATAGCAAGATCATAGTAATATGTTTTGAATTTGTTAATCATTCTAATAACATAAAGGAAATTTATGGTTGGTTAAGGAGTTGCAGCTGCAATGCCATGTTGTGTTGCAGCCAGAAATTGTTTGCTATCGTCACCGGAGGAAGGTATGTACACTGAAACACGTTTATGGAGTTTGATGCTGCCCACAGGTTGCACTGTGTATGGTTAGGGGTCCACTGTGTGAAGACCTGTGGAGATGTGGATGAGGAGAGTGATGCTGATTAGAGTTGTAGTCTAATTTCAGATGCAATTGAAGAGGTAGGAAATACTCCTAGAAGGACAAATGAGAGCAGGAGGCTTCTAGTACCAGACCAACAAAGCCGTGGAAACTAGTTTTGCGCAACAGTCTCATATGCATGTTTTTATTTGATTATTTATGTGTGTTTATGGTGTTCTTATGCCATTTTTTATAATTTTTCAAAGTTTACTGTAAAATCATAGGCACTTACTTGTTTGTATGCATTAAGAGACAAGTGTGTTCACATGCCAAATCCATATGTATGTGACTTCTCGGGTATATCACTTGTCTTTTACAGGTCTGCATTCCTTTGGTTTGCAGTTTCTAATTGGCTTGCATACCAACTATTGATACTGTACTACATACACTTTAGACTGTAATAGTTTGCAGTAGAACCACAGGTGTGCATTACTGTCTTAAAACAACCCTTACTGTGGTACCTTGCTTCAAACCACTGAATGTGTGGGGTGGAAAACAGTCTGAGAAATTAATCATAGCTAAAAGAGTTGCAAATCAGCTTTGTTGTGTAGGCTAAAACCAGAAAATATTTTTTTAAAGACAAAGATATAAATTATTTTCTTTTTTTTTTTTTCATTCTGCATTTATTCATGCAATATAATGGCTACCCAAGAAGTCTAGTCTGCTAGTCCCGACACAGTCATGGTTTCGTTCACATCTTCCAAATGCCATGAACAACAAGACCAGAAATTAATTTTATTTAGTTGAGAGTAGTTTCTCTTTATCTTAAAACTAAGTACTGAACTTCCAGTCTTAATAGTTACAATAAGAATGATTAAAAAAAAAACCAACCCAAAACCCCCAGGCTTGAGACTTCTCCAAGTCATAACACTGTTAATGTCACATCCACCCATATTTGTCTATAATTAAAATTATTTCATATGTTTTTAAACATAGTATTTTGTTCTTTATTATCTTCCTCTTACTGTTTCTCTCTGTCTTCTGGGGAGGTCACAATCTCCTTATTCAATGTTTTTCCTGTCAAGTTGACCTGACATTTTTCTTTCTCAGTAACTCATCTTTATACTTCTTTTAAAAAATGTATTTCAGGTAAATATTTTTATCATACATTGTTTTCCTTTCAAATGACAGTTGTAGTGTGGAGATCAAATTAAAAAACATTTAAATTAATTCATGTTGATAAATGAAGGACAACAACTGTTTCCCTCACCCATTTTCTTCAGATGATGTGCTGTGACACAGGATATGTTAACTGTTTCAGCACTGTGATTCAAAACAATTGCATTACGTTCCCATCCTGAAACCTGTTTTTTACATTTAAAAAAAATCCCATTAAGTCAACACCACGTTGACTTAAATCTTGGATTTAAATCTTCAAAGATGTCTACTGAAAGACTGTCCTCCAGTGTAGAGCCAGACTGTCACTGCTGTTTCTGTTATGCTTGCCTCTCACTGATTTTCATAGGACCACAAGTAATAAGGTACTGGAAGGTTTCTGTCCTTGGGGAGCATACGAGCCATTATTACAGGATCATGCCTATTTATTTCAGCCTCCTCTAGTGGTTTCTTCTCTGAGTCAAGGTTACCAGCCTGACCTGCCACAGAGACCAGGCAGCAGTCATCCCCTCTCCTCAAGAGATGCTGATACAGGGCAAAGGAAAAGGAAGCAGCCAGTACCAATGCGACAGAAAGCTATGAGACGAGAGAAAGCCTTGCAGTTTTGGTGGTGGCTCTCTTTTCCCATTGTCCTTTTCTTTTTTCTTTTTGAAAACTTATCAATATTTTAATTTCATTCTCATCTCTGTCCTTGGTTCTCCATGCCTGGAAGAGGAGAGCGAAAATTAAGACTGTTTTGAGCCAGCTTCCCTCCACGCCTGAGAAGAAGCCCAGGGTGGGTATGGATGAAGACGCATGTGCTGGGTACGGATGCAGATGGATGTGTTGAAGGACCAGAGCTACTCAGGACATTCCCATGCATCAGCTACCTGCTTTCTTTCTGTTTCCTACCTGATGTAAGGCTCTCCATTTCTGCCCAATATGTTTAGTGTTCCTCCTCTTCTTCTACTTCTCTTACCCTGTCTTCCCACTCTTTTTTCTGCCTTTTCCTTAGGTGTGGTTTCCATTAATAAGCTATCCATGTTGGCTCCGCATACCTTACTTCCCTCCTACACCTTTCTGCAGTTTGCCAGGTCTGTATCAGCTTCCCTGTAGACTTTCCACCCCAATATACATCTCATTCCAAGCTGAAAGTGAGGCCCAGCGACAGATACTTGGGTTTTTCTCATAGTGTCGGGCATCGCTCACGTCCCCCACAGGCTGGGCGGTGAGAAGGTGTTCTCCAGGGGATGCCCTGCTTAACCATGGTAGCCTTGAACCAGGCCACATTCAGGCACTGAGGGATTTCTCGGAGCATCTAGTTGCCAAATTAATTTCCACACAGTATGTCAGGAGAGAAGTCTTCCAGAAGAGTTTGTGTTTTGTTCAGAGTCAGTACTTTTTTTCTAGGAACGACAAAAAATCAGCTTTGTTTACACATTTCAGTTTGCTACTCTAGAGCGTGAAGTGACAAGTTATCTGATGAAACTGGAGAAGGAATTCGTAAAGCCTTGGCAAAGCAAATCTTTTCCTGCCTTTCCCTGTCTAATTTCAGTCTGGAATGGAATATCTTAACAATTTCTGCATGCTTAAAAAAACCCAACAAATCTCAACCAGATAACAGGTGAAAGAATTTTTTTGTTGAAAAATTTTTGGCAAAATTGGAAATTCCTGAAAGTAGATAATGTCACAGAAGATTTTGAGCAATACAAGTGCTGAAACTTCCCCTCTTCTGTAAATAGCTTCAAGGTTTTGCTTTTAGCAGTGTCTCTAGAAATAACGAGAAATAGCGCAGAAGATTAATGACAGTGGTGTTATCATAATGCTGATTATAATTGGATACACATTATAATAGCTTCACACTGTGATTAGCTCTTCAGATTAGGATTATTGTAGGTTTAGAGTTTTTTAATTTTACAAAGGTTTACCGTGGTAGTTAGTTGCTTTCTGTGACAGCTTTTTTTATGGCTTTACCAAGATTTAACAAGGAGAAGTGAAACAAAAAATGTTCTTCCTTTATGCAGACTGCTGTTATTTGATGCTCTGTTTATACACTTGTAATAGTGTCAGAGTAGTAGAGCAAGAAAAAAATCTTTTCTATCTTACATTATAAAGACATTTGTAAAATTACTGCATGCCAAATCCCTCTTAATAACACTATGTACAAGGCATAACAAGACTATTACAAGGCTACTGTTAATGAATAGTCCATCTTCCAGCTCCTTTGAACTTGCTTTTTACATGTAGATATGCATATAGATTGGTGCCAGAAGAATCTTTCCTGTTTTCTAAGAATTGCTGGAGAGAGAGAGCGAATGAGGCAGACAGACAGACAGGTGGACAGACAGGTGGCTTTAACATTGCAGTTTGTGTTTGATAGTCACATACCCTCCAGCATAGATCTGGGATATAATTTTTTAATGTATTCAGCATAATACAGAGTAGATGCTGTTTAATACACATGGAAATGCTTTTTATGTCCTTTCCTCAGATGTTTTCTTACAGAATTTTAATTTAGTTATTCATAATCCCCTGAGTTATTTAGAAACCAGTATGTTTTCAGCTATCATTAATCTCTACCAGTTTGTCTTTAGATTCCTGTGTTCTTCAAGTGAAGGCCAAAAACCCAGAATAAAGTTTAACAGCCTCATCGAAAAGCTAGTACTGTACAATACAATTAATTTTAACATAGAGACATCTCCACCAAAGTGATACTTGATGTGAAAAAGTATAATAAGCTGATAATTCTTTAGTGAGAAGACACCATGCTTCTCATACAAAAGCACTTTTAAACGAAAATACAGTCCTTCACAGAGTTTTTGTTGTTAATAGTTTGTTGTAATTTAGAGGAATTTAGGGAATGCGTACAGGGAACGAAGAGAATTTTAATCACTTGCTAAAACCACTGTAATACTAGATTATATCTCCTGAATAATCATGTCCAGTATCTACCACAGTCAGAACATCTTGCAGTCCCTTTTGTGAATATACTCAATTGTATTTAAAAAATAATGAGCACATTTTGCCCACTTACGGTTTTTATCCTTGTTGCTTACCCGATTCACCCATGCACTGTTCCATTTTCACTTCATCTCTCATGGGTATTGGGCAAAAGTATTCCAGACAAGGTGTGTTACGAAATAGCACAGGCCCTTTTCTCTTCCTTTTCTGGATTTCTGCTCCATACACTCTTAGGGTAGTACTGTACTCTCCTTTTTGATTTTTTTTTGGCCTTCATCATCTTTTGTTGGCAGCTCCTAATCTTCTGGGCTGGACTTCATAATGTCTAATCTGAGTCACCTAAAAGGTGAGCATCCAGTCTAAAATAGTTGTTGAAGTAGAGAGAAAAAGACAGGCATCTAGTGTGTGTGATTCATCCCACCTAAGATATCAATTTTAGTTTGATATGAATCATGAGCTAAAGATACTCTCCACTAACCGCAGAGAAATCCTCGATGTCTAGCTTAGACTGGACATCTTTTAGGTGTCTGAACTGGGTAAGTTGAATGTGCTAGTCTGTCATCACTTGTACATAAAGACTTTTTCTTGCTTTTCCTGGTAACAAAGAGATCTCTTGTGCAAGAAGGCAATAGACAGCTCGTGTAAACCATACTGCCAAGGAAAAAGCTATGCAAGAGCCAGAGGATCATTGCCTTTATTCTTACATCTCTCTTCCCTTTTCACAAGGCCATGAGACACCAGCTATGCTGGAATTAAGTGTCAGTCCACTGAAAACACAATTACTGTCGGTTATTGAAGTAGCACACTACTGCTCTAATAGAATGATTTGTTCTATACTATTTCCCTCCAAAATTAGTCTTGGGATAAAGTGGTGGATTTAACCTAAAATGACAGCCTGCAAAGAGCTACGTGGGAGGATCAAATACTGATATCTCAGCAAAACTGAGATAGCAGACTTCTTACTGTGAGAGCTGTGAAGAGATATCAGAAAGAAATTGTATTAGTAAAGTGGAAAGCATAGTTAGAACCCTTCTTGGTATGCACATTCTGAATAACTGAATTTTTTGAGAAGAATCTACGTCTAGAACTCTCCAATGGTTTTCACTTTTTTGAAATTTTTCAGTCTTAGTGATACCTCATGTTGCAGAAACATTGATGAAGTAAAAGCTGAATTTTTCCTCATGCTTTATATAGTATTACCAACCTCAAATATAGTCTTTTAAACTTAAATAATTGTTAGAGTGTTTAAAATAAAGTTTTAACATTGGTAACTATCAAATAAGTTACCTTTTTTTTTTCCCCTCTTGGAGAAGTCATTCTTGTCTTTATGACCCTGGCAGCTTGCTTAAACATTGCCAGATAATTAACTAACTTCCAAATTAATAACAGCATTTGATAGTTAAATGCTGATACTACACTGATAACCAGTTATAACGTGAAATAACCTTGCAGTTTTTACACATAAAACACCTTTCTTTGTACTTGATGATAGCATTATAAAGTATTGCTATTAAAAGCTGGAATGTTTTAGAATCTGGGGGGAAGTAAGAGGTTTTATATTAATATTTGAAACATTCATTAGATGTAACAAGAATTTCTTTAGAATCATCCCCAATCATAAACATTCTTTGTAATATTTAAGGTGTGAAGACTTCACAGACTTTATGATACACACCTACAGCAATTACAGAGGTCAAAGTTGAAGTCAGTGCCTGCTTTTGCATTGTGGGATGTATTATTACAGATAAAAAACTATACGTACTGTAAGATTTGAATATAGAATATTGTTCTTTTGGGTGATATGATGTACAGGTTATCTTAAAGTTGTACACGTACAAACGACTATATCTTAAATATCAGTTAGCCTTAGATAAGCTCATGATAAGGTAACTTTAGACATCAGTAGAATTCTAATTTTTAGCTGGTTTTCTTGTCATTATATTTGTTATCAGTTTTACCGCTTACAAGGGTCATCTTATTTCTTGCATAGCAATCAAAAAAGTCCTATTTATCTTGTGGTAGCAAGAGATAATTATGTGCTGGTATTTCCCTTTAATCTGCGAAATACTGTCATTCCCAGTTTAAAATGGTCTCTTATCTATACTATTCTAAATTTCCACAGGTTTGCAAACAGTTGAAGACAAGCACACAGTTGTAAAGAAGCGAGAGCTATGTTTCTTGAATCTTTTATGCTCAGACGATGGCAGGAGATCAAGACACAAAAGCTTCATGACTGTTGCCTGTCAAATGAGCTATGGGAACTGATGATGACTCTGTAACCATAGCCATCTGCACTTGCGAAGTAAAATGCACAAGCTTAAACCAGGGGCACTCAACCTTTCTAACTGGGTGGACAGTGCTAATTATAGGGCCCCAGTGACTTCTGTCAAGAAGCACCCCTTAGGTGAACAACATCAGTAGAAACTGGGACAGAAGAAGGCTGAAGTGCTGGAGATGTCCTGATAGCCATAAAACATGGTCAGTTTTTTGATGGCCCAAGTGTTTGCTGAATCCCCTTGGAGTAGATGGTGTCAATTTTAGGGTTTCAGTTTGGTACACAAGTAAATTCATTTCTTCTGACTTCCCAGCAGTTTGCAGGTGCCAGCTTCTACTGCCAGACTTTTTTACGTGGTGTCTTTTGCTGTTCACTCAAATAAACATTGAAAAGAGTCATGCAAACCTTAGTCTTACTAGCATTAGGTAAAATGTGATGATGTGAGTTTCAGCGTGTGCTGTGTGAGGCTGGTGAGATCTCTGCCTCCTGGGCTTTCCTGCCAGTGCTGATCTCATGGATACAATTTCTTTACTACTATTGCTACAGGGTCACCTGGATTAAAGCTAACGTGAAGCACTGCTGTAGTGGTTGTAAGTACAGCTGTGTACCCTATATACAAATGCTCTGTTCCCGGTCATCGGTCATCAGCTTGTCTTTCATAGTACTGTGGTGGGGAGAATCATATTAGTACATGGATAGTTGGTATTCATAGGGTGTGATCATAAACTGTTCTCCAGTTTCTGCATCAGAAATGATTTATTTAACCTTTATGCAAGTTTAGAATTTTTCTGTTGTAACTCACCTTTGCCATGTGCAATTAAAAAGCTGGGCCTGTACCTGGGTTTTGTTTTTTTTTTTTTTTTAATTTCTTTTCAAAGTCCTAATTCCTTTTATGCTTAGGAAAAAGAACCGGTATGTTTTATGTACTAGTGATCTTTTTTATTGTTATTATTTTTACTTTAGACCATGTCCTTAACATTTATTATTCAATATTGCTGTTTCATGGAAATGTGAGAGCACTCGTACTTTGAATAATCAGCTACTCCGTCATCACTCATGTTACACACAGTAAAAGAACTTGATTCATTTGACTCTGCTTTTTTTTTCTTAATCCATTTGAGCCCTTGGGAGAAGCTAGAACCTCCGTAAAGATATGTTGCATGTCTTTTTAGAAAGAAGAGTATTTAAGTTCTGTTTGGACTTCTTTTTTTTTAGAGAGAAAAATGTAAATACAACCATGCAAATAGAACCACAAATTTGTTTGCTTAAAAGGCCAAAGTGTTGGGTGTTTTGGATCATCTAGAGTGTCTGCCTGGGTGACAGAGAGTATTCCCAGGAGACCTGTTTGAGACAGTTTAAAAAGATGAAGATGAAAACTGATACAGAAAAATACAGAAACAAACCTATAAAGGAAAGTTCTGGACACTGACATTGGTGTAAATGCACATAGTACTTGTTTGTGCTTTGCTACCAGTGGGTGAGCCTGCAAACTACTGGTAAGTGTCGTATGGAACTGAGGGACACAGGGAGAAATATAAAATAGTGGAGATCATTCAGCATGGCTTTTGTGGAAGGAAGTTACATCATTGTCTGCTAGAAGTCTTCTGAAAGAAGTAAAGGAGCATATGGACCAAGGCTCATCTAGTTAATATAGTCTGCCTGGATTTACAAAAATCTTTCAGCAAAATTCCTTATCAAGTCTTTAATAAGAAATTAAGCTTCTGTGGAATAAGAGGAAAGATCTTTCTATAGTTCTGTGTTTAAAGATAGGAAGAAAAGAATAATAATGAAATTAAAGAATAAAAATGGTCAATATTTGCAGTAGTAGGATAGTGGAATTTCATATCTATTTATCACAATATAGGGAAGTGATAAAGTTTTCTAGTGATACTGAACTATTCAGGGTGGTATACTCAGAAGTGAACCCAGGTTTTAAGATACTGAGTAAGTAGGTGATAAAACAGCAGACGAAATTCAGTAATGGTAAATCCAAAGACAGGCGTGCTGGGGAAAACCAGTCTTACCTATTTGTATATAGAGATTGTCTCTAAACTGGCTGTTATAACTGTGAAAATGCATTTTTAAGCTTTATGGTTCTATAAAACATTGGAGGGGGATGACCGGCTTGATCACTGGGATGGGCCGGTGTCTGGGCAAGGAGATCTGACTAGACAGAGGCTTCAGTAAGAAAAAAGAAGTAACTAAAGATGAATAAGGTAAAAGTGTATGAAATCATACTGGGATTGAGTAGAAAAATGAGTATTCACTTTTTCTTGTAAGTATCATGGATCATTAAATCAAATTATCTGGTAGCAGGTATAAAATGAGGAAAAGGAAATATTTTTCATACAGTGCATAATAAATTCATGGATTTCATCTCCATAGGAAGTTCTGGAGTCCAAAAATACATAGAGGATCAAAGAGTGACTGAACTCATGGAAGAAGATTCCCCCAAGGAGTGTCAGACCCTAAGATGCAAAGTTTACAAAGTCCTGAAATGACACATTTCTGCGAACTGGCACAGATGTTGTGGAAGTGTTGCTGTGGGATTGTTCTGCATTTAGTAGATTTGTGATGATGGTTATATTCATTATACTGTTTCAGACACAGGATACCTTGAAGGATCTTTGTTTTGACCCAGTACTCCTCCGCATACAATCTGACAGCCTCATCTAGCTGCTTGTATTCCATTCTTTTTAAAAAAGTGCGATAACCCTTGTGTACCGGGTCAGACCCAGTGTCCACCTGCCCCAATCTCTTGTGTCAAACAAAGCCCAGCAGGGAGTGCTTAGGAAAGGGTTTAAGGTCTGCACCAGCACGCAGACACTTCCACTCCTATACACTCTATTGCCTGCAGTCTGTGGCTTGAAGATTTTCTAAATAGGAGCTTTTTTTTTTTTTTTTTAAATACTACTGTTGGGTTTTCTTTATCTAAATGCATCTAATTGTTTTTGAACTTACACTTTGGGCATTTATAACCTCCTGTTGCAATAAATTTCAACATTTCTCAGATGCTGTGGGTAGTATCTTCTTTTTCTTGTTGTGGGTGAATGACCTGATAATTTCATTTGCTATCCCTGTACTATGGTGCATAGTTTTTCAGGCACAGTGTTTCCTATTCACCATCTCTATAATGGTATTGATTTTGCATTTTTCTTTTCCATTTGTGTCTTTATTTATCTAATCTTCTCTCAAACAGAAGCTGATCCATAGCTTTGCTTATCTTTGCTGTCTCCATCTTTGCTGTACATTCCCTGTTTCTTCTGTACCTGCAGGGACACTTCAGACAGATCTTATGATGGCTTAATATTAGACAAGTTTTTGCAACACTACTAATGAACAAAGAGAATTCTCACAGTGTGTCTTGTATCACTTGCAGGCAGGCCGATGGACCTCATTGGGAGCTCTTCCAGAGCAAAGTAATGAAGTGATGTAAATTAAGCAATGTAAAAATGCAGGGATGTCTTTCAGTATTCTGGGCAGAGATAAACTGATACATACACAGTACTGTCATCATGCTGAGCTTTGCATCAACAATAACAGAGAGGAATGCAGAAGCAGAATACAAATAGCTTCACTGTCTTCATGAAAACAAATATTTAGAAATAACTTTTTGTTTCAATTTTTGCAGTTACTTCTGGTAATATAATTATCATGACTTGAAATGTAAAATGCACATACAGGTCAGTGGAGACAAGGATCCAAGGAGTGTTCTCTTCTGTCCTCCATGTTGCAGTGTACTGTCCAGCCATGGTTTCAGATTTTAGCGAGCTGCAATATAGCAGGTTTTTTTGGTCCCATAGGCAGAAAAGCAATGGCTTCCAGTGCAGCTGGAGAAGAGATTGATGAAGGAGGCTGCAGAGGTCTTCTGCCCTTCTTCTTGTACCTGCACTGGGGTGGCATGGGGAAGGTTACTGAGATCCCTTCTTCTCCAGTCTATGGCAGAGAAGCTACTGTTTGTTGAAGCAAATCTTGGCAGACCTGAGACCACAAATTTAGTGTTTCTCCGTCTTATGGTAAACCCTGTGTTAGATCTTCTGTCATATCTGAGCTGGAATTAATCTTGGCCAGCCTGAAGGATAATAATGTTCTTGTAGTTCCAGTTCTCATCTGCATTGTTAGCTGTACTTATCTTTATGCAAAAGTATTATGCTTTCCTCATGTTTCCTTCAAAACAGTATCTATCAGGAAAAAAAAAATCTCTCTTTACACTGTGTAGCATCCTTTGCACTTTAAATTATCATCTTCAAATCCATTACAAGATGCATAAAATCCTTCATTGCAACATTAGTCCTTTCATGGTTTCTCTTGTTCTGATTTATTCTTCTTTACATTTTAATATTTTCTTAGATTGTAGATTTTGAGATCTAACAATATAGTCAAAAGTTATAAATCAGAATCCCCTAATTATGAAATTGTACTAAAACCAACCTCAGTGTTTGTAGTCGGTCTTTTTTATATATGTTTCCTAACATTTTTGGTTTTTTTTCCGTACAATAAGAGTGGTTCTTCTTTCAGGTGAAAGTTGAATCTTGAATAATTATGTTTAAATGGATGTATAAGGAAAATGCTAAATAATGTAAGACTTCTGATGACACTGTATAAGCTTAAACCACTGATGATATTTCATGATCTGTTTGAAGTATTTTTTGCATTTGCATTTTGCAAATTTTCCATATTTATATAAGAAGAATAAAAACAATGGATACAAGTGGAAGATTAAGGTTTGCAGACAAGACTCTTCTCTTAATCAAGGTCTTTTTAATTTGAACATTGAGAAGAACTCAGATAATGTAAAGATACGCAGTCACCTGATCAATGAAAAAACGAAAGACCGAACTTCCTCTGTTAGACCATTGTCTCCAGAGCAGATTTCCTGACTGACTTAAAATGTTTGCTTGTGTGTTTTGGCCCTCAAATGCTGGAATGCTTTCTCTTTTCATTTCTATCCTTTGAGGAGGAACGACGTTTATGGTATATAAGGCATAGTGAAAAAAAGTAGACATTTTGATCTGTTAAGGAAAGGGTTAAAGATCTGTTGACCCAAAGGCCAGTGTTTTCGTAAAGACTCCTTCATTCCATATGTGTACTTTTACAATAATAAATAAATTCAGCTTTGATATTATAAAGAGAAGAAGCCAAGATAAGATTTAAAATTTTTGTTATCTTGTTTCATACCATCATCAATTTAGTTTCAAGAAGTTACTGTGAGTATTTTTATATAGTCATAGCCTACTTGCTAAAAATGTACTCTAATTATATGCTAGGCTAAATTTTGGTGGTTTTTTTGCATAAGTAATACTACTTATAGAAAGTGTATTACTATATTACTGTATTTTCTTTTACATTTGATTTACTGCATTTACTCAAACTGACTAGGTACTTTAAACATGTAATTAAATAGTATTTTTTAAAGTGTGCAATTTAAGCAAAAAGCTGGAATGATTGCCAATCCTCTTTGGTAAATGTGTACAAATATTATTTTTTAAAGCATAAATTACAACTCTGAAAAAATAGTTTTTCAAAATATTTCAAACCTGATATTATATAGGTGTTGCTGCTTTAAATAATGTTATCTACAAAAGGTGAACAAGTAAAAAGCAGGAAATCTAGTGTCGACTGATGCCCAATGTTTACATTTTCTGCTATTTTCTATTCAATTATATGAAAGCAAACTGTTCTTGGAGATTGTACTGATTTTCCAGGAATTTAGACTGCATTCTTTAAGAAGCAATTACTCTGCAAGTATCAGCCAATTGCACTGGTCCATCCCTTGCTGACCTTTCTACTTATTTTTACCTTAGACTCAATGTGACCTGAACAACACAAAACAGATTTTATAACATGATTAAGAGGAAATTACATTGGGGGAGGGAGACGATTATATTACCTGGAGTGGTACCAAGGTAAGCACACACACTTCTGATATTTTTTTCATTTTTTTTTCTCCCATTAGCTTTCACTGCTTCATGATTTGAGTCTTACAGTTTCCAAAAAAAAAACCCACCCCACAAAAAAACACCTAAGAAGAACAGCAAAAAAGCCTATAACTGCAAGTTCAATTACTTTCATTGTGTACTACAATAACAGTAGTTACTGGTTATGGTTAATGCTCTTAGGCAGTAGACAGTGATCTGCCAACATCTCTGTTGGTTTGATGCAAGGCTGAGAACACAACTGTTGCTTCAAGTAAGTAGAGGGAAATTAAAAACTTCTCTTTCATAATTTCAGTCACTGTGAACTCTACTGAAGGAATTTAACCTGTAAAGCCCCCTTACTTGGACTCGTTATATAAAAATAAACACTGCTTTTTTTTTGAATTGCTTAAGTTGTTGCAGCTTTCACTTTTCCAAACTGCAGAGAGACATGCTTGTTGAAATGGATATTGGACTTCGTGCACTGGATTTCAAGCTGTCATGCTTAGCAAAATGGTGCAGCAAAATGCAGAGCCAAGTTGATGTCTCCATGGCTGGCTGGTCTGATAAGGTTGGGAAGGCTTCCATGTATAGAAGACACTGAAGCCCACTAGGGGGCTCAAAAAGTGAAGACACTGAATTTTCCTATACTGCCTATTCTTTCCTGCAGGACCTGACAGTGGGCCTGGAAAGCACCTGCTAGCATATGGAATATAAGTGTAGTGAGTATAAGTAGAGAGCTCTCAAATTGTTTTATGGATTACTATAGTCTACAAATTCCCCATACTTTAGTGTATGTACCAAGCCTCTGTAGTGCCGTTGCACAAATGGTGCTCCGTAAGAACCAGATTCTGCACATACTTGTGCATATGTGTGTTTTCATTTGCCAAGAGCAGTTCAGTTTTCTACTCTGCCTCCTAGCACATGACTGAAAATTCAATGAAGATTGGATTCAGCTTCAGAATAAACATCTAACCATCTAAGTGTGAACTGAGGGTCCAGGCTCCCCATATAGACAACTAGTTTTAGACAAACCAGACAATGTGGCCAGGAGCACTGTTGGGCCCACATTAAAGTTAGCACATTGAATATGATTCAGTTGGCTGTAATGGTCCCATTCGAGGTGCCCAGCTGGTTTACAGATGCTATTTTAGAAGGTTACAGGTGTCCTGTCTGCTAGCCCCATTGGAGTGGTTTGGATGTGCTGTAAAACCTCAGATGGTGCAAGGCTCCTGTGCAGGCAGCTAAATTAATCACCTTTGGTCAGCTGAGTAACTCTCAGTTGAGGGTAAGTTACAAATTTCCAGACCATTATGATTAGCAGAATATCTATCTCAGTATGCGTACAGTTTTTTAACTAAAGCCAAAGCAATTTCCAATAATTGATTTCTGCCCCCTATTGCTTACCACAGAGAATAAATTATACGTGTGCTTAATTTAGAAGTATGTTTGGTATAATTCAGTCTTTGTATATTATCAAAGCAAAAATTATTGCTGGTAAGGTGAGAGGTCTGGAGCCCCTTATCCCACCTATGCTGGGCCATCTTCCCCACAGGACCAGGGTGAAGTTTTGGAGAAGACTTCCTATTTCAGTCACGATGGCTATTCATAATACAAGTGCAGTGGGCTCATCAGGACTGGCAATATCCCAGTACCCTTGCATTGTATATTGGCATAGTTTGACACTCTTGACAAAGAGTTTCTTTTTTAACCAGGAAAACCCTATATATCCTTTGAATAACATTATTTTAAAACCAGTAGTACCAGAATAATTCAAGGTCATCAATAATCCTCTGCTTCTATCTGAAAAATTAAATGTGAGTGTTTGGAAAAGCTATAAATGTTGATAAGCATCTAAATCTTGAGAGATATATATAGCATCTCATACAGAAGGTTACTACAATACAAATATCAAAGTGAGACACAATAAGCCATCATCAGTTTGTTCCGACTGATACTAATGATACTGTTTTCATTTTTAAAGCTTTTTTTTACAAGTGGCTGCTGTGTACTTACGGGGAAACACAGCCTGTCATCTTAAATATCTTCTCAACAATTTCCACTTGAGGAAGAAAAGGATTTCCAAGCCCTGAAAAAGCATTTGGAAGCACATAGCTCAAACTAGAATGAAGTCAGGGTAATCCCCTGTCCTTTATTATGCAGCAGGTCAGATTAGAGGATCACAGATCTTTATGGCTTTATAATCTATGATTAACATATTAATTTTTAACTGTGTGCTTTGGTCCAGTTCTTTGCAACAATACGTATAAGCATGTCTTTGTTTGGAGCAGGTGGAGCTGAAGCAAGGGATTAAAATTAGGCAGATGCTGAAGTGCTTTGCAGACTGGAGCTTGAGTCCTAATGTCCTGACATCCTGAGTTCTATACAATTAAGGTTATAGTACTTTTTCTTTGCCTAATGAGACAATTTTATTAATTAAGAAATGCATTTAAATAAGTTTTATTTAGATGCAATAATCTGCTTTTCCCTAGGTTTGTTTTTTTTAAAATTTTACATTTTCAGACAAAATACATACATCACCCATAGAAATGTTTTAAAAGTTCAGTTTTTCTTGTGGAGATACATTAAGATAATGTAAATGATGGAAAATTAATATTATCAACCTGAATTCTGTACTTCAGGATCTAAATTAAATCTGTGAACAGTTGTAACACGACTAAATAATATATCTTACGTTTCTAATAACCTGTTAAAGTTTTGAAAAGTAATAAAACTGAGGATGTTAGTCATATTGATACCATGTGATATCATATTGATATCAATTAATGATATCATATTGATATCAATTAAACATCGACAGTAACATTGAACTGAAATATACTGACCCCTGAAGAATATATCTTTGACAGTAGTAACATGAAGTAGCTGGTTTACAAAGTGTGACTAATTCTCCAAATATATATTTGGGGTCATTACTTCCATTACAAAGTGCCTGTGCCAGCTATAATCAACAAATTCGTAGCAGTGTGGTACACCTTGAAAAGTATCAAGGAGAGAAATAATAAATACATATGCCTATAGTGAAAAGGACCTACATCTTTCAGTAGGAAGGATTAATCTTTCCATCTCTCATCCCTGCTCCCTTTGGTACTGTAGTTTATGTCTTCCCAAATGTTTCGATTACAAGCAGAGTTGCAAATGTAATTCATAGACAATGATATGATCAACAAATTTCTTTCCATTTGTGAAGTTTCTGTCAGGTTTTCTTGTATTGATTTATTATTCATTCACCTAGTACTTCCAATAACACTTTCACATGCTGTTGTCATCAGTCTTCAGGAATCTCAGATGTGTTGGGTTTACCGGTTTGCAGCCAGTTTTCAGCTGCTGTTCTAGGTGCTGCCAGTTTTTCTGTTAGCCAGATGCTATGAGTTTTGCTGATAGGATAGCTGCATCTATTCTGTTTCACTGGTGAAATACACCCTTTCTGCCTGACCTTGTAATTTCTGCCATTCTAGAATTCCCTCACAATTCTTTCTTTCTTCTCCATTGGTCTCCGTTCCTGCCATGCCTTTTCTTTCTCCCCTATTCAGTCCCCTTCTTCCCTTCAGTTGGCACTTCCACTTGCCTCATTCTCTTTCCTGAAACCTCTTTTTCCTTCTTGCTTGTTACATAGTTTCTCTTTTGTGTGCCACTTAGCTCTCTGCTTAATTATCAAGGTCTAAAGTATTTTGCCACAGGGAGCTCTAACTGTTGATCAAAAAAATGGTGACTAAAAACCAAACCAATGGATGACCAGTAAGAGAATGACCAGGATTCATATAAAAGTGCAGGTGATTCCAAATGGCTGGCTGATTTGGAAAATGAACCTGTGAGACTCATAAGACACTATGGTAATAAATGTTTTTTGAGGTCCTGTTTGACCTTGTATGAGCAAGTTCTGGGTTTTGAGTTGGGGAGCTGCATAGTTGTCAACTGACATGTTATTCAGGACTATGTAGGCAGTAACGGGGAAAAGAAAGTGTAAAAGCAGCAAGAGAGTTTGTCCCAGTCTCTGCATGCCTCTACCTTCTGGCAGAGTTGCACTTCTGCAGTCTGCTGGTAATGTTGATTTGCGTTTCTTAGCAAATGTACATTAGCTGTCCAGAAGTCTACACCAGAGTTAGGGTTGCCAAGGGCAATTTCAGCTCTTGAGTTCAATTACTTTAAATTCTCATACAATATAGTAGTGCATTTTAGAACACCAAAAAGTGATGAATTACAGTAATGCTGACTTCAAATTATGAAAAACACTTGCAGGTAAGCCACAGAATACTCTAACACTGCCCTCCTGAATCAGGCGGTAGGTACTGAGAACAGTAATAATTGTACAGTAGTACACCTAAGTAGCAATGGAATTACTTGTGTTGTATGCCAAGTATTTGAGTTTGCAGCATATGCCTTGTTAGTGCTCCATCCTCCATTCATAGTATTAAGTGTAAATGTACTGAATAGTGGGGGATTGGTTGAAGGAGGTTGTCAGTGTCGTGAATGATGCATTAAGACCATAGTAAAAGCCTGAGGCTTCCAGTTATTGTTGCCTAAATATAGGTGTGTGCAAGTGAACTTTGTGAGTAAGAGTGGAACTGGACTCAGTTATCTCAGCTTAGGTGTCTAATGCTCTTTGAGATGTCCTAGCATATCTGAGGCATGCATGTAGGGCTAGTGAATGTGGCCCAGGCCCAGATGGAGATTGGAGCAGTGCAGCCAGGTTCTTCCCTGTGTCTTCAAGAACATCAGGGGCAGAATTTGTTTCCCAAGTGCCATTTGAGGTGGCCTAGTACATCCCACTGATGGGAAAATAAGAAATACTAATGAAGCTTACAGGTCTTCCATAGAGCCTGTGTTGTGTCTGTGTTTTATCATCTCCATGTATGTGTTACAGGTACCTCACAGCTTGTCAAATGACTTTAGATGCCTGTATTGAAGTAATCATTTATATACATAAGTCTCTGTTTACAACAGTGGGAACTTGTTCATATTTAGACACCTAAACGTATATCAATGAAGAACTGAGCATATCTTACTTTCAGTACTAAGATTCTGTATCACTGAGAAAAACAGGGTGGTATTTTGTCATTGTGATGGATAACAGAATAGTAATACGGATGATATAGATCAGTGCAATAACAACATGTAAGTAAAGGCAGTTTAGAAAAAATATTCTTGTACAAGGGAGAAGTGATTAAGTTTGCAAGGGCTGTTTGATGAGTAGTAGATTCAGAGAGTGGAAACCATATTTAAGTGGTTTCCGTTTAACTTGTGCCTAATGCACTCGTCTTGCTTTCACGTAATACTTTATTTTCCCATGATTCTTCTATACTATTCTGTAACATCTCTAGTGGAGATGTTCTGACCCCATTATTAAAGAGGGCAGAGTTGCATTTTATGTTGTTAAATCTTCTTTCTTTGATTTTTTAGCGACTTGAGGATAGTTTAGTTCAGATTGTGGCACTAGCAGGTGACCCTGACTATGCATGAGACGGTGGATTAACCTTGGCCAGCAGCCAGATGCCCACCCTGGCCTCTTGCCACAGAGGCCAACCCTGCAGTCCCCCATGTCTACCAAAACCTTGCCACCTACACCCGATACAGTCAGAAACAGTAACTTTCTTTTTGTGCCAATGAAGGAAATATCCATTCATAGAATCACAGAATCACAGAATTCTTCCCTTCTATTGCCTGTAGTTGTTTGAAGATAGTTCTGCTGGCCAGAATTAACTCTTTTCCTACTTTTTCTTATCTCTACTTATTATTTGACCTTCCTCTTTTGAGGTGAGGAAGTGGTGGGAGTAAGTAGGGTTGATGAGCTAAACAAAAGAGACAGGGAAATTAGAGAGACAGAATGAGATCAGTGGTGAGATACTATCTGCCAGAATGGAGGGAAAAGGAGATCATCATGACACATACATCCCACATGTGCAAACTTACTCTCCTCTGTATATTGTCCTGTGTTGTGCTGGCAGTACTCATCCCTAGGAGTATGTTCACTAGCAATTAGGAAGAGAAAGGGAAATTTGGGGTTCTTTCCTCTAATCACAGAGCAACAAAGGATCTTCACATGATATACTGAAGCAGATGCTGAATTTAAAAGTAATTAAGGAAAAATAGTATCTGTAAAGGAGTTCATTAATGGATGAAACAAAGTCTCTCGTCTCTTTCTTAATATTTGTAGTTCTCCTCTGCTAGAATTCCCAGAAAGCAAAGGCCATTTCAGACCTTTATTCATTGATGAGTCTTAGAAATACAATATTTTTTAAAATCTACTTCTTAATTAAAGCTGTAATAACCATATCGGATTCTAGAAAACATAACAAGGAATATCCCTAATGCAAGTGCTCTTGAGCCCTGCCTGACAGCATCGAGGGGAGTTATAAGTCAGATTCACATTGAGAGAAGAGTATGATGTTGCTCTATCAGTATTGTTACCCATGTGGCACTGGAAAATGATCTATTTTGAAAGAGCTTTACATTTCTGAATTTATAATCTTGAACTTCAATCTTTTGAATTAAAGAAAAACTAAACAAATTTTGAGCTACTTTGCAAAATGTGAACAGCAAAATTAATGTAACATTTCAGTAATGCTGTAAATATGTCTTAATACATCCAAAAGTAATATTTACTGTCTTAGCTGTGGCATCATGCTTGAAGTATGTGTTTAGTTGGTCTTTTATGCTTAATTTTAAGTCCTTCTCAACTTCACTGAATTCCACTGAAATTATTCTTTCATGGGAGTATAATCTGCATTATCTGTTTTGAGATGCAGCCTTGAATTTAAACCTCTGAAATTCATATCGATCTAGATGTTCCTCATTACCAAGGAATCTAAGTTTCCTTTGTAGTTGACCTATTTCTTCATTGCTTTATGTCTCCAGCAACTTTGGATTATCTACAAATGTTTTCTCTACTGATTTTTTAACTAGCAAACACTTGTTCTTATGCAGGAACCACTGGGATGATTTCTGATATTGCACTGGCATGAATACCTAGAAAAAGACTCAAGTTGAGGAAAACAAAAGTAAATTATAGTGAGGTAGAAATAATTTTTTTTCCAAGAAAATAGATTTTCTCCGTTTATGGTGTGTCATTTAGGTGTTTTTCTTTAAAAATATTCCTATATTTATGCAGTGCGGATGTGGGAGTACTTTGTAATTATGTAGAAAATAATTTATGACAAAAAAATTAAAAAACATAAGACAAATCCAGATTTTTTTAATCAGATGTTTAAAATTTGAAATTTCAGATACTTGAATATGCAACACTGTATGAGAATAGTTTGCATGTTTAATCATCTTCTTACTGCATTAAGTTATCTTGCTGAGAACAACAGTATGTTTATGTACATAAGAGAAAAGAGATAAAAAAATTCAATTTAAATCTAGAGAAAAAAAACCACGTGAGTACAGCTATTGTATTTTTGCTGGTTTTGCCTTAAAATATATATTTTTGATTCCATCTTTCAGTAGAGTATTTTAGCATCAGTACATTAGTCATTTATACCAGCTGAGGATATAGCCTGTGTTCTCAGGCAATAGCTGGAATTTTCTCCATACTCTCAGAGATAATACAGGGAACTTCAGCCATTTACTTTTCACACAAGCAGGATTTTCCCATCAGCTTTAAAAGGTTATCTGTTTATAGTCATTCCTCACTTCTTGAACATAATTTTGCTCTTAACGCTAATGTTGAATCTTCTTGTAAGCATTGTCTTCATCTTTTGTTACAGGGGTTTTAAGTAGGGTAATAAAATCTAGTGATGTGGTCATTGTCGTATACTAAAAGCCAATAGTCAGACAACTTCTGCCAGTAGTGAAATTGGAAGCATTATCAATGATGATGTTTTGTAAGATAAGATGGGTTTAATTATGTTTTATAAGCACCGATGAGAAAGAAGTGTACTTGATAACTACCATTTCATCCCATTTATTCACTACACTTCCTCCAGTGTACTGTATACGTTTCACAGGAAGCTCTCCAAAGACAATATTTTGACATTAATTATTGTTATGACTTAGGCTTTTTGCTTTTTTTTTTAAAAAAAAAGCACTGCAGAGAATCCCTCTGTACTTCCCAGAGGCACAGTACTGGGAGGTCTTTTGATGCAAGGAGGGTCACAGGACACTAAGAATACAACTCTTTCCCCTGTTTACAAACCCTATAGGAAGAAGAGGTTCAGTGAAACTATTGCTTAGTCTGGTGGCTGGTCCGTCTGAATTGTGTCCCATTGAGGGTAATTCCTATGCGTCCTTGTCAACAAAGAACAACCGTTTGTTGGATTTGATTTTTGGAAACAATGGTGTGCTTCTTGTTGATGATTGGTTTTTTTTTTTCCCTTTTGCCCCTGAAAACGCAAGGTACATTAGCTGTTGTTTGGTGAATACCCTTGTTACCCTCTTACTTTCTACATGGTAAAGCTTGCAACAAAAGGTCTAAAATCCTTAGATAATATAAAACTTTTTAGTGGGGATAAAAATCCACTGGGGACTAACAATAGACTGAAGCCCTGATTTTTTTCTTTTTATACCTTGATAAGTGGGTTAAATTTTTAATTCTATCTTTCCAAGATACGCCCAATGTGTTAGTTTTTGTACAGTGCTCTTCAGAAGTACACTGCCTTTGCCAGAAGCTCACCTTGCTTTGGCTAAGGTGCAATTGTGACAAAGCAGCAGGGACACAAAAAGCGCTCTTCTCACCTGACTTCACATGTCTGCATCGTAGATGAACAAGGGAGTGACTGTAAATGTCATTTAATGGAAAGAAGTAAACACTTCTCAAAAACTGTTAATCTGTTTAAAAACAGATTAATCTGTTAATCTGTTTAAAAACACTTTTTTAAACACTGTGTTTAAAAAAAGACTGGACATGGCAATTAGTCCATGGTCTAGTTGTTGTGGTGGTGTCAGGGCAATGGTTGGACTCGATGATCCCAGAGGTCTCTTCCAACCTGATTGATTCTGTGATTCTGTGATTCTGTGATCAGCGTTAGGATGAGGTGCCTGCTTCTCTTCAGTGACTAGAAAAAGCGCCTAGGATAAATTCCTCAGAGGTAGATATCTGTGGTATAAACATTGGGACAGATAAATTCCCGTTCAGAACATCTGTCATTTTACACTGATGAAAACGCAACACTTCATTAATGCTAACTGATATTTTGCATAAATAGAGGCAAATATACATACATAACCTGCATTTTTTGGTAGCATTTAAGGAGATATTTTTCTTCTAACTAAAAATTCTATTTGAAGCTGAGTGCTTCTGAAAATCAGTTTTCAGCTTGTTTATGGGAGCATTGATTGAGTTGAGCAGATTCTGCATTTAATGAAAAAATAATGTAAAGTTGTAATATTTTAATTCCAATGTAAGCCTACTTGGTAAAATATTTTAAATATGTTTGTAATGCAGAAGGAAGACATTATTAAATGAAATGGAAATGTTTTAGTGACATAGAAGCACTAGTTACTAAGTGACTAGGTATATTTAGGGAACTAAACCAAGATCCAAGCTGTTTTTCAGGATATGTAAAACATTACAAGCTCTTCATTTTCAAACATTTAGATATTGAGTTAAATGCAGTATGAGTGTAAACAAATCAGCAAAGTTTGTATGACTTGCATCTTCTGAAAACTTAAGGCCATATGTCAAGTATATGCCAAGAAAATGGCGTATTTAACTTTGAATTTGAAAAGATATGTCAGTAGATTGTGATTTTTTAAAAAATCACTTTTCTTTTTCAATACTTCTTTGAGAGAAAGGAGTGTTTTTGATAGGGAATAACTTTAAATTAGAATCTTTGAATCAAGTACAACAAATTACATTCCATTATAGTGTCCGATACTTACAGAAGGGAGTAATAATACTCTTCAAAGAGGGACTATGAACTGAAACATGTTTTAGAAAAGCTATTACTCCTGTTGGTAATGCCATTCGTGTGTAGATAATAGATAGCAAAGAGGTCGTGTTTTTAAAGTAAGTTTAGTTTAATAGACATGTCCAACAATTAGCAATTTCTTCAACAAATTGTTCCATTTAATTTTGTGTTCTGAGTCGACAATTTCCAAGAACAGCAATTTTCAAAATATCTTCTGGGTAAGTATGAAGTTATGTTAAAGCCTCATATATATCAATGATCGAATGGTATTTATAGAATATTTCTAATCTATCAAGAATAATTAGAACCCGTGTTGCAGGAAAAAAATACATAGCTTCTCCCAGGCCTTCCTGGATGTCCAAGATAAACAGGGTATGAACCAAAGGCCATGGAGGTTATCAGAAGGATTCCTCTATGCCTCAGCACCTTGGATTTGGCTTGCTGCCCCTTGACTCATCAGAACTAGCTGCATATTTTAATTAAGGTTTGTTCAATGGCAAGAGGCCTTTCTGTGTGATTAAGAAGAGAAAGTAGCAGCATTACTTCTGCAGCAGGGCCTACTTTGCTACCCAAATCATACTGAGCTGTTCATCTTTCAGGAGCTATTTCCAAGCCAAGCAAAATGGTTGTAGTGCTGACAGAGGCATTGGTTTTCTTGTCAGACTGTGACATGTGTCTGTTTCTGGAAAAAGGGTACAGCAGATGGATGTGGAGTCTTCCTTCTCTACTTCCTTTGGACCTTCCTTGGCCTTCTGGTTGGCAGCTGACTAGGTTCTGGGTTGGAAAGGAGTGTAGGTATCTAGTTCAAACCTGGCATGGGTGGTTCATGTTTGATTTTGTCATTTTAGTAGAATCCCAGATTGCTCCACTTGGTCTCTGTAGACCTGCAGTACTAATCCTTAAAAAAAACTCTGCTACTGACTGATATTTTCCTACCACTTGTTAAAAAGACCGAGACTGCTTTCTAGGGCAGCATTGAGGATCTTTTCACAGAGTCACAGAATCACAGAATAGTGATTTTCCACACCAGAATGTGGAAGCATGGTCCTCCGAAGCCTGTGGTACCCAAGATGACCCAACACAAGTTGGCAGCAGCATACAAGATTTGTGTAGCAGCATGTGGCCATACTACCTTGAATCTAAATCCTTCATTGGGTCAGTTTTGTGCCCCAGCTGGTAAGCATTAACTCTTCATTGTTGTTCTCACCAGGCAAATTGTTGCAGTTCCAGCACTGCAGGAATAAAACCATGCTACTTCTGGCTATGCACCTTGTGTAACTACTGTGGCAGTTGGCTTGCGCTGGCCACTGCGTTTTCCTTGACAGTGGTACCTTTGGCTTCTGTATGTCTAAAACTCTTAGAGAACTCCTAACTTGTGGTATCGTCAAGCATTTATTAATTAATTAATTTATTTATTTATTTCTCTAGCTATTTATTTATTTTATTTTCTGTGTTGCCTTTACTGCTGGTGGATGTATCTTCTAAGGCACAATTACTTTCATTAATAATTATGTACTGTAAACTGGCAATTACATAAATTGTAACAAAATAATCAGTTGCGAAATGTAACTACACATTTTAACTTCCTTTAAACAGCATTAGTGGATAGAAATATTATTGTCTAATTTTAAATGCAATGAGCAGAAGTATAGAAAGATTAAGTGCTTTGTCCAAAGTGACATGACACTGCAGGTCTTCGACAGACCTATATCTAGGATCTAGTTAACCTGGCAAACAGTTATAATGCATCCCAGATAAGTTTTCTGCTCAAGTGAAAGACCAGAGAAAAACTAACAGATTTGTAATCCCTTACAATATATATATTTTAAAGAAGATATAAAACCAAATTGTAGCTAACTATTCCTTTATGACATATGAACTTTGAAATAGGCAATAACATAATAGTCACAATTAGAAAGCTGTACAGGAGAAAACTGATTATTAAGCTTATGTTTACAATAAAAGTGCAGGATTATGATACAGCAAGAGAAAGTCTATAGGGTAAATAATGGTCTCTAACAGTGTGGTTTCATATGATTAATGTGACATTCTGTTGGCTGTAATAACTATATTATGCTCTGTACATTGTTTTGGGGAATATTTGTGGAGAACATGTAAAATGCAAAGCAATAGCGTATGAAAGTAGCTTTGAGAGATTATTCAGGTCCCCTATTACATATTTTGTTTATTTTTGTATGCTTTTATGTATTGCATAAGAATAAATTTACTCACATTTGAAAGTATAGTGGATCATTATACAATCCAAATATTTCTGTAAAATGGATTACAGAATAATAACGAAAATATTAAAAACATTTTTTTGTGTGCTGACTAAACTATGAATAAGATAAAGATCTAGGAAGTGGAAATTATAGGAAAGCTGCATTTAATGCATTGATTAAGTTGCAAATAGAACAATTATTTTAGATTATGAAAAATATCAGTTTTTATCAGTATTGTTTACCTAGAAATCATTGTGGAACAATTATGCCTGCTAAACGTAAAGTTCCCTAAATCCTTAGTACAAATAAAAATCAAATAAAAATATTCAGCCACAAAACTGCATGGGAACTGAAATTAAAAGGCTGGTTCTCTCTGAAAGAGAAATTTATAGAATATTAAATATATGTCGTGTTTTCATTTTCTTTCTTGGTTATGCCATTAATGAAGAAAATACAAATAATATTTTCTTTATGCAGTCTGGGCTAGTGAATGAAAAATGTACCAGCTTAGGGATCTTTCTCACTCCCTCCCCACCCCCAATACCAATAAAAGACTGAACATTTTTCATAGAGTTAGTGTAGTTTTCAGTCAGATGTGCTTCCTAATAATCGATTGCATGTAGCTGTGTATTTTCTCACTTGGTTTGTTTGAAGTTTTCTAGCATGAATCTTGTTCATATATGGCATAAGAATAAATTGGTTTAAGGAAGGAAAGAGGCATCTGATCTCATTGATAAAAGCTTGTTGGTTTTATTAACAGCTGAATACTTCAGCTGCTTCGGATGAATGCTGCCTTAATTCTTGGGCTGTTTTACTGAAATGAACAGCTTTCCTCCTGAAAGAAGACGACAAATATTTTAGAAGGTAGACCTTAATTTTGCCTGATAAGATGAAAATATATCATTTGTTTTATATTATTCCTCTAATTCTCCAAATGTTTTGTGAAACAGCAATAAACCATACATCTTTCAACAGATTTTACTGGTGCATATATATGCTTTGCATGTGTATTTGTGCAGTTAGCTGCTGGCAGTGGGCAGTAAAATGGCTATTACGTACTCTCCATATGGGAATTAATTTCAGAATTAAGCTTATCTTATGGCAGAGGAAATGTGCTTGTCAGCCAGCAGAAGAGTGTCATCTGTACCAATGACTGTCCTTGGGACAGCTGGGGCAGTGGTAGTGCAGGCATCATTGCCCACAGGTGCTGGCGTGGTGGCTAGCAGCAACACCTGGGAAGTGCAGAAATGGTGGCAGGAGGAAAAGGGTAGTCCAGGCAACACAGAAACAGTATTTTTTCCCTTCGAAGTAGTGTGTGTGTGTGAGAGAGAGAACTTAGCATGTTTTTTTTTTTAATTATTATTTATCTTCTGAGATTGCACATGAGAAGAGTTAAAACATACTCAACCCCAAGGAGAAAGGAGAAGAGGGTCCATTTAGTTGACACCAATCAACAAAGGGACTAGAAAATGGACTTTAAGGACTGGGAGCAGAACCTGCCTGCGCGTCTGCATCCAGCCTCTGGTGTTATACAGGTCTCTAGTTCAGTGGCACCTATGAAAACACATTCACTTACCTTCATATTGAGTTAGCCTATATTGTGTATGTCTTGGCTTCCAAAAAGTTTTATGCCTTTTTCTGAAGCTACTCTACACTGGTTTGTCAAAAACAGAGTGCCCCTAATTCATGCCAGTAACACCTAAAAACCTTTCCTCCATCAGGAGGCATCAAGCCACTAACCTCAGCCACTGCTCCCACTAAATTCAATGAACTGCACTGCTATAAATCTTCAGTCTTCTTTTTCTTAGTGGAATGCATTCGGAATAGGAAAATATATGGTTTATATTTTATACTGTTTTAATAGTTTAGCTACTTCTGCAGAAATGCTGCATTTAAAAAAAAACATATCACATATGATGTGATGAACAGATGAGAGAAAGCACATCAGAAATTATGTACAGCTCCAACGATGGGGTAACATAGCCTTGAACAATGAACTCTATGGTGGTGTTATTTTTTTAAATTATGAGTTGAGCGTTTGTGATGACAGAATTACAGAATCACAGAATCAATCAAGCCTGCGAATTAAGGGGCAGGCTGGCAGGGGTGATACTGTTGTGGGTGTCTATTACAGGCCACCGGATCAGGATGAGGAGGGTGATGAGGCCTTCTACAGGCAGCTGAGAGCAGTCTCGCAATTACAGGGCCTGGTTGTCATGGGGGATTTCAACTACCCTGATATTTGCTGGGAGGCCTACTCAGCCAGCCATCCTCAGTCCAGGAGGTTCCTCCAGTGCATTGATGATAACTTTCTGATGCAAATGGTGGATGAGCCAAGTAGGAGAGGAGCGCTGCTGGATCTTATCCTCACTAACAAGGAGGGTCTGGTTGAAGAGGTGAAGGTTGAGGGCAGCCTTGGTTGTAGTGACCATGAGATGGTAGGGTTCAGGATCTCATGTGGCAGGAACAGAATAGCTATCAGAATCACAACCCTGGACTTCAGGAGGGCCAACTTTGGCCTTCTCAAGCAATTACTAGGGGAAATCCCATGGGACAGGGTACTAGAAGGTAAGGGGGCCCAAGATAGTTGGTTAGCATTCAAGGACTGCTTCTTCCGAGCTCAAGATCAGAGCATCCCAGCAGGCAGGAAGTCAAGGAAGGGTACCAGGAGACCTGCATGGTTAAACAGGGAAACTCAAGTGGAAGAAGAGGGTGTACAGATCATGGAAGGAGGGGCTGGCCACTTGGGAGGAATATAAGTCTGTTGTCAGAGGATGTAGGGAGGCAACTAGGAAAGCTAAGGCCTCCTTGGAATTAAACCTTGCAAGAGAGGTCAAGGACAACAGAAAGGGCTTCTTCAAATACATTGCAGGTAAAGCCAACACTAGAGGCAATGTAGGCCCACTGATGAATGAGGTGGGGGCCCTGGAGACAGAGGATAAAAAGAAGGCGGAGTTACTGAATGCCTTCTTTGCCTCTGTCTATACTGCTGGAGGCTGTCCTGAGGAGCCCCGGACCCCTGAGGCCTCAGAAGAAGTCAGGATAGAGGAGGAATCTGTCTTGGTAGATGAGGGCTGGGTCAGGGACCAATTAAGCAATCTGGACGTCCATAAATCCATGGGCCCTGATGGGATGCACCTGCGGGTGCTGAGGGAGCTGGCGGAAGTCATTGCTAGGCCACTCTCCATCATCTTTGCTAAGTCGTGGGCAACGGGAGAGGTACCTGAGGACTGGAGGAAAGCGAATGTCACTCCAGTCTTCAAAAAGGGCAAGAAGGAGAACCCGGGTAACTATAGACCGGTCAGCCTCACCTCCATCCCCGGAAAGGTGATGGAACAACTTGTCCTCGGTGCTGTCTCTAGGCACATCAAGGATAGGGGGATCATTAGGGGCACTCAGCATGGCTTCACCAAGGGGAAGTCATGCTTAACCAACTTGATAGCCTTTTATGAGGATGTAACCCAGTGGACAGATGATGGTAAAGCTGTGGATGTGGTCTGTCCTGATTTCAGTAAAGCGTTTAACATGGTCTCCCACAGCATCCTCGCAGCTAAACTGAGGAAGTGTGGTCTGGATGATCGGGTAGTGAGGTGGATTGTGAACTGGCTGAAGGAAAGAAGCCAGAGAGTGGTGGTGAATGGGACAGAGTCCAGTTGGAGGCCTGTGTGTAGCGGAGTCCCGCAAGGGTCGGTACTGGGACCAGTACTATTCAATATATTCATTAATGACTTGGATGAGGGAATAGAGTGCACTGTCAGCAAGTTCGCTGATGACACAAAACTGGGAGGAGTGGCTGACGCGCCGGAAGGCTGCGCAGCCATTCAGAGAGACCTGAACAGGCTGGAGAGTTGGGCGGGGAGAAATTTAATGAAATATAACAAGGGCAAGTGTAGAGTCCTGCATCTGGGCAAGAACAACCCCATGTATGAGTACAAGTTGGGGGCAGACCTGTTGGAGAGCAGCGTAGGGGAAAGGGACCTGGGGGTCCTAGTGGACAGCAGGATGACCATGAGCCAGCAGTGTGCCCTTGTGGCCAAGAAGGCCAATGGCATCCTGGGGTGTATTAGAAGAGGTGTGGTTAGCAGGTCGAGAGAGGTTCTCCTCCCCCTCTACTCTGCCCTGGTGAGGCCGTATCTGGAATATTGTGTCCAGTTCTGGGCCACTCAGTTCAGGAAGGACAGGGAACTGCTAGAGAGAGTCCAGCGCAGAGCCACGAAGATGATTAAGGGAGTGGAACATCTCTCTTATGAGGAGAGGCTGAGGGAGCTGGGTCTCTTTAGCTTAGAGAAGAGGAGACTGAGGTGACCTCATTAATGTTTATAAATATGGAAAGGGCAAGTGTCATGAGGATGGAGCCAGGCTCTTCTCAGTGACATCCCTTGACAGGACAAGGGGCAATGGGTGCAAGCTGGAACACAGGAGGTTCCACTTAAATATGAGGAAAAACTTCTTTACGGTGAGGGTGACCGAACACTGGAACAGGCTGCCCAGAGAGGTTGTGGAGTCTCCTTCTCTGGAGACATTCAAAACCCACCTGGACGCGTTCCTGTGTGATATGGTCTAGGCAATCCTGCTCCGGCAGGGGGATTGGACTAGATGATCTTTCGAGGTCCCTTCTAATCCCTAACATTCTGTGATTCTGTGATTCTGTGCAATCAGGTTGGAAGAGACCTCTGGGATCATCGAGTCCAACCATTGCCCTGACACCACCATGTCAACTAGACCATGGCACTAAGTGCCATGTCCAGCCTTTTTTTAAACACATCCAGAGATGGTGACTCCACCACCTCCCTGGGCAGCCCATTCCAATGTCTAATAACCCTTTCTGAGAAGAAAAAATATTTGTCAACAGAAATCCTGCTTTGATACATGCAGCCAGACATAAAGCTTAATGGTTCACAGGATTAGAAGTGGGATAAAGAACAGTAAGCTTTGCATTCCTAATTCAGGAATGTCACATTATTAGTACCTATTAATTGGTATCCTAGAATTTAGTGTTTTGGCTAATTTGCAGTAGAAGCTATTTTTTGTAAGCAAATATTCATATCACAACTCAAAAGTTTCTCAGACAGCTGAGTTCATTAAATATGGAAATGTAAAGCTCAAATTGGCTTGAAGAGATCACATAATTTATCCCTTATACTGAAAGCAGGACCAAGTACGTCCATATGTGACATATGCTGGTGTATATTCTGTTCTTAAAGTGAGAAAGCTTTTCCTGAGATCAGACATAAATCTTCTGTGCTGCAAATTAAGATAATCTCTTATCTGCCATGGCCACAGTGAATAACTGATTGCCATGCTTTCCATGCCAACTTCTGCCTACTCTAGTCGAACGCCTCTTCCCTTGCCCCTTTCCGCTGCCACTTCTCAGCTGCACCTTGTGGGCTCCTTTCAGCTTTCCTTCATTAAAATTACATGTTTTGGTCTTTTAGTATCTTCTTGTTTTCATTTGGGCTCTGCAATTTTTGTAGATTAACTTGCCCCAAAACGTTGACAGTTCCCTGGAAGAAGTCTACTAGTGTGAAGTAGAAGAAAGTAAATACTTCCAGTGTCTCATATAAAATATTTGTTAACAAATCTAAAGCAATACTGCTTTTTTTCCCTGCAGACAGTGTCATGTACAGTTGGTGATGGGTCACATATATTTAGGGATCCATTATAAACCCCTGAACCCTTTCTAACACACTGCTGAGTTTCCAGACTGTTGTCATTTTGGTATGATATTTGACTCCCCTTTTTAAGTATCGCACTTAGGATTTTACGTATTGTAGATTTGTAATTATGTTATATCAGTAGATTTCTTGGGTTCGCCAAGTTCACGTGGCATTCTGGTTGTCTGCACATTTATTTAGAAACTTCCCTGGAGTGATGCCATGCCCTGTGAGTGGTGTAAGCAAAGTCTCTTCTGTACCACTCAGCAAAGACTGGATGAAGCTGGATCCAGGTCAAACTTCTGCAGAGTTGCAGTTGCCCATTGTCCCACAGGTTGTTAAAGAAACAACAGTAGCTTTTCGTGTGTTGTTTTTCAACATGTTTTGCACCGTCTAGATGCAAATGTGTCCCGTGTAGGTGTTAGGTCTGTTGGAGATGTCCTCTGTTTCCTGCCTGGCTTCCAGCTGCTAGGTCTCATGGTCCAGCAAGGATGGGGTGCTTCCAAAGGTCTGTGTCGTATCTATGAGCCTTGTGTCAGGAGACTTACTGTGTCTGGATAACTCTCTTCTCTTATTCCCCGTGGCTTTTCAGATGTTACCATAGACTATTGTTTTATTCTTCCTTTTGCCTCTGACCCTATTTCAGAAACAAATCTCTGGTATGACCAGACTTCTGATTTCTCACAGTCTCAAAATATACATAAATATCTAAAATTTTCCTGTAGGCTCTTCTTACTGGATTTCTTCACACGTAGCTGTAGTCTTTCTTCTTTTTTTTTGGCAGATTTGGCAAATGAGCATGTTTTCTTATGTCCCTCAGAAGTGGACGGGTTTCTTTTCTTATGCCTTTTATTAAGATCCATCAGTAAAGATTTTCCAAAGACATTATTGACTTACTTTGTTAGTCACATTAATCCAAAATAAAAAAGATTTGGTCTAGCAATTAGAAATAGACTTTTTATTTTTATCTCCTCAGCTGTAAAGGAAAATCATCACGTCCAAAACATGACAGTAACCTAACTGGAATATTGTTAGACTGCAACGTCAATATGTACAGAGATGTCATGCATAAATAAAATATTGAAATCATTGATATTATATAAGTGTCTATATTTCCAATTTTAATTTTTCTGTACCTCTACAAAGGATCAAGTGCTTTCAGAAGAGATCCTTTCAAACTACATATAAGCCTTGTGTAAAGACAGTCAGCAGAGTTGATAAGGATAATTTTAGAAATGAAGCCGAGTGGCTCAGTTTTTGCTAAGAAAGAGATGTGTAACTTCAATAAAAGAGAACATTTGTATTTGGCTTGTGGGAAGAATAATTTGATTTAGTTGAGGCTGTTGCTGATCTTACAGTTTCATTTTTTAATATAAATTGAAACATTTCCAGTAATGACGTATATGTTGATATTAAACCTTTCACCAAAGATAGTAATCATATTGATGTAAATACATTGCACAAGGATAGTAACACTTGGAAGTAGCATATTTTATGTTAATCCAAAATGGATAGCTAGAAATAAGTTGAAAACCCTTATTGGGTATCATTTTTCAACATTATTTGAAATAATGGGGATTGTTTGAACCTTTTTTATCAGTATGACTCCAGAATATATGCATTCCCTTTGAAGATGATTGCCACAGGAAATTAGTCTTTTATTATTGCATTGGCCTTATGCAGCAGAATAAAGCTTGAAAAAACAAAGTTCAAAAAAGAAAAAAAGTACTTTGCTTACTACTTCTTCATTTTTTTCTCCATTTTTTCCAATGGAAATAATTGGTTAGCTTCTGGTTAAATTACTTCCTTGTCACTTGGCAGTGTTTCTAAATTATGTTTGGGATTAAATGAACTAGCTGTAGTTTGGATAGATACTGCTGAGACATAGAAATTGGATATGGATGCTTTTAAACATTTAAATGAACTCCTATTATTGAATCTGAGAAATCTTTTCAAACACTAGGATTTGCCATCCACATGAAGGAATTTTTACCTTCCCAAATCATTTTCTTTTGCATTCAAGAGTTAAACCTCTGTGTAAGCTAAGAAAAAAAAAATCAGAGGAATATCTGAAGGAAGAAACATGTTTGCTCCTTGATATATTTTAAGCGATGGCTGAATTTTGTTTGTGGTATCTTTATAATTTCTGCTGAAAAATATATGTTTACAGACATTTTAAAGCCCCTGTACAACAGACACATACCAACACATCTAGGTTGCTGTAAATTAGCAAATTCTGAGGACCGTTCCACAATGTTCTGGGGAAGCCTTTGTGAAAAAAAGAGGGAGACCAGATGTAGTTCAAAGGACAACTTCTAGCCTTCAAATCAGGCTCCAGTCCTGATTTGAACTCTCTGAGCTGCAGTGGGAAAGTGTGATTTATGACTGTTGAAAATGGATTAATGCCGCTGTACCCAGAGGTATCCAACAGTCATTTTGTCTGCAGAGATACCGGACTGCACAGTCAGACAGTTGCTGTCGGCAGCAGGGTAGAGAGCCACTGGGACGTGCCTTGTCCTGATGGAGAGTTAAGCAGCCTCACAGGCTGTCTTCAAGTTGCTGGGTCCAACCCCATCCTCGTGTCATTTACTTTGACTTGTGTTCTTTATTCATTTGTTTCTAGTGGTTGGCAAAATCCTTGCAAAATATCTGAAGCTGTATATGGGTGAGGAAAAAAGTAAGTACACCTCATACTTCCAAAAAAAACCCCACTATATCATGGCCTTATAGACCCTTTATTCTGGTTCTAGTGCCAAAGTGAATATTCAGTTTTACAAAGAAAATAAAACATCTTTTTATTACGAAGAAAATAAAACATCTTTTTATAGCAGAAGTAATTACGCATTTTAGGTATGGATGCCTCAGCTATACATCCTTCATGTGAGATTATGCCATAGAGATTGTATTTTAACAAAGATAGTTCAATAGTAGAGTCTCCTTTCTGGTGTTTTACTGTTGGTGTAGGTTTCACATGAAAGTTAGAAAATTAAGTTTCTCTTTGCTATAACAGGAATATTTTTGTGATGAATCTTTAACATACTAGCCTCTGGCAGGTAATGCAGTTGCCTGGAGGAAATTGTAGAAGCTTTTTAAAGTGCGGTGTTATCAGTAGATGGTTTGCAGTATCCCAGTTTCCCTTTTAAGATTGTCTCAGAAAGGTACAATGTTCAGTCATTATGCACAAGAATATGTGCTAGTTTACCTCTAAAGCAAATGAGGTTATATAGAACGAGTTAAGCAAAAAAGTAAAACCGACAACTAGGAACTTTGTCGAAGTTTGAAATGGAGAGGGAAAATGAGAAGAATAAAGAAAGAGAGATCTTCTCGTAATAGAAACAAACTCGATCCTTCTGAAGCTGTTTTCTACAGTGAGCTGCAAATAGTAGTAACAAAAATATCATTAGGTTTACAATTTTAATCCCATTACCTGTGCATTGAAAATTAGAAGTTGATGAATGTGACCTCCCTGTCTGTGGGGATGAGGATGTTTCATGAACCACTATTTGAATTATCCAAAGCATAAATTTTCAGCTGTTGTCCAGCCATCTGCTAGGAGAGCAACATAGTAAGATGTCGAAGTGCTTGCAACAAAACAAGTTAGGCAACATGGTGATGTGGGGCAGGGAAGAGACTGGGGTATTCACTGCCTTCCTTGTGATGGATCTGTTCTGGTGAGGCTTATCTCAGGTCTGTCAGGTGTAGGAGAAAAGTTTTTGGAGAAAGGTACTATCCACCATAAATCGAGATCAAGGTAAGGACTATTCAGACGAGCTGGACAGGCACAAATCCATGGAGGGCAGCTGGCTAATGTTTTGTGAGATCGCTGTATTTTTGAAAGGTTATAGCAGCTGAAGGACATCCTCATGAGAGAAAGACAAATGTTACATCCGTTTAGAAAAATAGAATAGGAAAGAGTATCCAGGGAGCTGTACACCAGGCAGTTTCACCTCAGTCCCTGGAGAAAATAGGGAGCAAGCCATTGTGGAAACCGTTCACAGATACATGAAGACAAGAAGATGATTGGGAGCAGCTGGTGTGGATTTGCCAAGTGAAAATCATATTGGATCAGCCCGATTGCCTTGTGTGATGAAATGGCTGTCTCTGTGTACAAGAAAATAGCAATGGTTGTTGTTTACCTTAACTTCGGCAAGGCTGTCTATGCAGTATCCCATTAGCCAGATCAGGGCAGCGTGGACTGGAGGGGTAGACTTCAGGGTGGGGGGAAAAATCACCTGAACCAACAGGCTGCAAGGGCTGTGTTTAGCAGCACCAAGTCCTCCTGTCTGCTGTCTAAGGGGTGTTTCTCGGGTCTGAGGCTGGGGCTGGTACTGTTTAACATCCTCATTGGTAGCAGTAGGAAGTGCATAGCCTGATGGTGACAGGGACCGATCAATCCCTCTGCTTGACACCGGTCAAACTACATCTATGAAACTGTGTCCAATTTTGGACCCTACTGTAAGAAATACTGGCAAACTGGACAGTGTCCAGCAGAGGGCCATGGAGGCTGTTAGTAGGCTGGAGAATGATGTACAAGGAGAAGCGAAAATAAATGGTTTGTTCAGCCTGGATAAAAAAAAACACTGAGGGCGATCTAATTGCAGTTTGCTGCTGTGTGTAGGACATTATAGAGAAAATGAAGTTAAACTCTTTCAGAAGTGCATAATGAAAGGACAACAAGCAACTGTCACAAACTGCAATACAAACTATTTCAACTGAGTGTAAGGAAAAACAATAATTTAGAGCAAAAGTGGTTTATCGTAAGAAAAGTCTGCCCAGAGAGGTGGTGGAATCAACTTCAACCTCTTCCTTGGAGATTTTCAAAAGTCTGCTGACTTGAAGCCCAGAGCAATCTGATCTGGCTTTGCAATTAGCCTTGCCTTGACGAGAAGCTTGGACTAACTGCCTTCAGAGGTCCCTCCCGACCTCAGTTGCTCAGTGGTTCTATGAAGGCAGCTAGCGGGAAGCCCCTAGAAAAAATGTAGCTGAAAATACAAAGGGGGTTTACTCTCACTTTCTTTAACCTGCTTAGTGAGGACATAAAATGATTTATTACATCAAGGAACAGAAAGTGCAGATCATAATAAAACCAATAAATTAGAAGAGAACAACCTAGTAGGGGTGATGAGTCAGATCTCATTGCAAATAAACCTAAGGGAAAAACATTCACAAGCACTGGCAGTTCCCCCTAGAAATTATATTTAAGGGAGAAGTGCAATACTTGTGAAGCCTAGGAAGTAGCTCCCTTAAGTAAGCCTTGACTTCAGTGGCCTAAAGCCTGGGAAACAAAATCCCTGAGAAAGTGGAAACTAGGTTTCCACCAAACTGGTTTTCCACCAAACTAGTGTAAATGAAGTAGGACTAATATGAAGGGTGACAAAACTGGAAGGGCCAAGACACAGAATTACATATGGCCTAAAAAAGGACATAAAAGGAAACTAAAAGTAATTTTATAAGCACATTAATAATAAGCAAGGGGAAAAAAGGCTGATATGCTATCAAACAGGGAAGGAAAGAAATTGAAAAATGGTATTAAACCTGCAAAATTGTTTAATATCTTTTTCATTTTTCCTTAACGGGAGCTACTGTGTGCAGTTAACACAACTACTAAGCCTAAGAAAGGGCTAAGATGTCAGACTGGATTTATAAAAGACCTGAAAGACCTCTGAAAGAGCACATAGAGAAATCAGATATTTTTAAATGAGCTGGGTTTAATGAAGTTTGTTGTATAGTATTTAAGCAACTAGATGAAGCATTCTCAAGATCTGTTAGCAGTTCTCTGTTATGGAGAATGGAGGAAATTTCAGAAAAGTCCAGAAGAGCTGACTCAGTGCCTGCCTTTATAAAGGAGAGGAAGGAAGAGTTGGGGAATTATAGACCCATCAGCATAATTTAAATTTTGTAAAAAAAAAACGGGAAGAAATAATCGAATCAAATTAACTGTAAGCACCTGCAGAATAGCAGGGAGATGAGTAATAGCCAAAATGAATTTATCAAGGAGAAATTGTGTAATACCAGTCTAATATCCTTTTGTGACAGAATAACAGTTCCTGAGAAGAGGATGAACCAGGAAATGTCATCTGTCTTGACAAATAAAGCTTCTGACATTTTCATAAGAAAGCATTAAAAAAAAAAAATTACACTACTATTCTGTGAGTGTGTAGTTAGTAGGGAAACTATGCAGAGTGTATTGTTCCCTGTCAAGCTGACATGTGTTTTGTAGGAATCTGTTCTTGCACGTTTTTAGTAACGACATGAACAATGGAATAAAGACTAGTCTAATTAAATTTCCACCAAAATGAGTGGGAGGGAGGACGATCTGAATCAGCAAGCAGGATGAGAACTCAAAAATTGATGAGTGAAAAAAAACCACCAAACAACACAATTCTGTGATGAGAAAGGCAAGTTCTTACTTTAGGTGAAAAAAATTCCTGATACGAATACAAGGAGAAACATGTTTAGAATTGAACCTTAGATGACCTGGATTTGTCCTTTACAGTCATTGATGATAATAATTCTTGGTCTCATTTTTTTAAGAGAAGTTTCAAATAATGTAAATGAGATACTTTTACAGTATGTAGTTCGTTATGATGGTAAATATGTGCAAATTTCATGTAGATCTTTCAATATACTTAACTTTGATCTCTTTACAAAGTCGTTGCTAGTAAGAAAGGTAGAGCTTACGGTTCTGAATTTTAGGAAAACATATTTTGCCTCTTTCCAAAACTTAGAACCCAGCACATTTTCATGCTGCCTTCATAACTTCTTGATTTCTAGATAGTAATTATAATTTGTCACATGTTCCTCTGGAACAATTATGCCTTCTTTATAGTCCATGGTCATGAGTTTAGACTACAGTGTCATAACAATATTTCTGGTAACTAATCAAAAAAATCATGCAGCTTTTATGGTGTTTTCAGCCAAGAGTTTGTAGAATATTCCTGAGAAACGTTAAGGGCCCAGTATTTTTATCAAATCCTCATAGATGCTATAGAACGTCTCTCTGGTGGAAGCAAACACAAGTTTTAGGGCATGGATTTTCACCGTTAGTAAAAGACTATAATGATCTTCCATATGAGGTACAAGCTCATTGGAAAAGATTCAGTATTAATGTTGTTAAAATTGTATTTTTATAGGTGTGGTTATTGTAGACTCTTTATTGTTTAGGTTTTTATAAACATTGCCTTATTTTTTCCATTTCTACACAGACAACTTCTTTGCATTTATTTTTTCTAATTTTCATACTATAGCCATCTTCCTCACCATAGGTTAACAAAGTGTGTTTCCAAGAGATGTCTCATATAAAATACAAAAAGGAGAGTAAAAATTACATATTAAGTTCATCTAGACTGAAAAATATGCATCAAATAAAATGACACAATTTATTGGTGCTCTTAAGTTTTATTGAAGCTAAGCTAACCTTACTCTTAGATGAGTAAACTAAGAAAACTTTCAAACTAAGAATTCTGCAATCTCTGCTCAAAATACAAAGGACCTAATGATAAATTTAGAAAAGAGGCGTTATCTCTGGTTCATATTTGTTAGTTAAATACCACCGTGCTCTTTAAGGGGAGAACAAAGACAATGAAGTTCCAAATGCTTTATTTGAGACAAAACATTCGGCTCTCAATGCTCCAGATTCAAAGCTAAGGGGGGGAAAAAAAAGCAAGCTGAGTCAAGACACTCACCTCTTAACTTTCCTATTCCAGAACATACGTACACACAGATAGTTTAATATTTTTAAAGCTTTGAGCAGGATATACAGAGGACCAGGAAGGAAAACAAGAAGCTCACTGCTGAAGTCAAGAAGAATTTTGCCATATTAGTGACATTCAGGTTAGACTCTGGGGCCTGGATTTGCCTCACCTAATTTTAGACATCTAGGTATCACACCTCATTTAAGTCAGGCTGGGTCACTGTCACTGGAAAATACTTAAAGCGCTTCACCTAGATAAGATCCTGTTCTTAATACAGCAACTCTTCAGTCAGCAGTAATCTTATGTCTTGTATTGCATACTTTGTACTGCAGATTATTCATTTCACTACATCATATTGCATAGAAAGTAAAGTGACTTTCAGGTCAATCTGAGATGTGGTTTCGAAGATGCAGCACAGAAAGCAGGCAAAAACCACACAAATACATAAAAATAATAGTAATGCTCTGCAATAACAACTTAATCATTACCAATTCCATTGGAATCTGTTTTAATAACATTAATCATGAGGTACTCATTTGGGATTAATGTGGATGAAGTACTTAAAGGATTTCAGTGTTAATTGACCATTATTTTGAAATGTTCCTACATGAGTTTTGAAGTCGGGAGCATCACACACTGAAGATGACCTGGTTGTAAGGTAGCTGCAGAGATAGATACATATAAGCATATGATTTAGGTCTGGGGATGGTTCTGCATCCTTATTACACAAACTGAAAACTGCATGTAGCATCTTTTGTGATTTGCTTTTGAACTTCATTGAAGTTGCTGAATCATGTAATGCAGACCTATTTAAGTCAGTGAGTACCTATGCATAAAAAGACGGTAAGTTTAACCAGCAGGAATGAAGCATTTACAGCTAAATCGCCTACATTTTGGATAAATTATCAACCACTGGCTTTTGAATGGTGCTTTGTTTTTAATAACTTCATCTTAAAACTAAGCTGCATAACTTCAGTATTGATTTTTGAACCGTTAAAATTGTGCTTTTGATTCAGGACCAGCTTCTTTCATACTGAGCACCTGTCAGTGGGCAGTAGATACAAATCATCTGAAATCAAAAAGAACAATGGTGGTAGAAGCTGCAAGTGGTTATCTTTATGGCTGCAGATTGGTTTTCTATCTACCTCCTTGTTTTTATTATCTCATTCTCACATCTTTCTGAAACTGTCATCTTTTGGACTGCCCAAATTTAGGTCTTCCTGAAAATATGTTTTCGATATCTGTTTTGGAAAATTTTCAGTGAAATTTGAGGTCTTCCTGTGAAGTGACACCTTTGGCTCAGAGATTATCATTCATCTTCTGTCTTTTACAATGTCTACTGTATTGAGAAATGTACGCTTTTGTCTGAATTCAATCCATTTTTATAAGAATAGCTAAAGATAGATTTACACTGAACAGAATACAGAACAAAAGTTGCTAAGCTTAGTCTGACTTGCATCTGCCATGTGTCACAGTGCAGTAATCTACAGAGACACTAGCTGGTGTCCCAAAGTGCATATTAACTGAAACAGTTAAAATAGCTATGCTTTCTAACAGAGGTATTGAAAGAGAAATGAGTTTTCCAGAACTGATATTGAAAAGGGAGAAAAAAGATAAAAAGATTTAACCCCAGAATTCATGCCTGGCAAGTGATTAAGGGGATTGCTGGAGGGTGCTGGAGAACTAAACAGAACAAGTTATCATCAACCATGTTGCCCAGAAGCCAGAAAGGTTATGTGTTGTCTCTCTCCAGTGTCTAAAAGGAGATCTATGGTTTGTGTGTGAGCAGGAATATATATGGTATTCTGTGTTTTGGGGCTGAAGTAACATAATCATGCTTTTGTAAGTGAAAAAGTTGGAAAGCAGACTAAATTAAATCCATAAAGTATTATTGTTGTTTTGTTTGAAAATCTCTTGGTTTTAATCATATCCTTTGTGATTGACAACTGAGAATAAACTTGAGCAAAATTCAGCCCTTGCAATGTTGTAATTAAAAACAAAACCAGGAGCTGAAAATTACACTTTGTCAAGTTTTTATCAGTTGTGAAAGTCCACGGGCAGAGCAGACTGAGCTGTCCATTTTGTCAACAGACAGAACAATAAATACAGATCTAGTCCAGGGTGACTAACTCAAGTTTAGAAATTTTAGACAAATAGTTCAGGTCAGGTATGGTATTAAAAAGAAAATTTCTTATGTTATTTCACTAGAGTGGGAAATATTATTTAGGAAAAGAGAAAACATTTATAGTTTTGCAGACTCCCTACTTTACTCATTTTGCCTAACTCCTCCTCTACTGTAACATGGAGCAGTAACTGTTTCTGGGTAGACTTTTTGAAGAAATGAAGCGATAAATTGCATTATGTTTTGTATTATCTCTGTCTGCCACTAAACAATGCAGCATCAAATTGAGCTTGTATGTACCACAGCTTTTACTAGAAAAAACATCAGTTCTGATAAACTCATTCTGTAAATAGCAAGTTTTCTCCCTCATGCAATCTCAAGTTGTTTTTTTCTGCACTTTTTGAGTGTGCTGCACAGGATTCACTGCTCATCAGTTTTTGAGATCTGCGAAGATACTTCGTTTAGTCCATCAAACCAGTCATGTCCAGTTCCTGGGAGCTGCATGAGATGGGGAGGGAGGATGTTGTGGTCCAGCTGAATCGTGCTGGCTGTGGCACCCCACTGAATGCCCCTCAGCAGCCCATATATACTGTGGGTAGCATACACTCAGTATAGTGTGTATATATCTTATGTATATGTGTATATATGTGTATATATATATATGCTAACACCTCCAGTACTGCATGTACGCTGCAGCCTTGGTCATGTGTCAGGAAAAGGGCTATAACCCACAATCCTCAGCTCCTGCTAAAAAGTTATGTGGCTCTGAAAGTCAAACCAGCTGAACCGAGAGTAAGAGTTTAAGATGCATTAGGTGGGGAATGCTAAGTCACTATCTGGATATTTTGGTAAATTAAGTGGTCTTTCTTCACAAGAAACTGGTCTAAATCTGCGTGGTCACATGCACACAACATGTATTTAATACTTATTGAAGATACACCCTTGGTCAATTGGCTTCATGTCCAATCTAGAAAAAATTTATTTGTTGTGGAAAGAAATGGTATAGAATATCAGACTGCTCAATGATTTCTCTAAGCCCCTGCAAAGGTCGGAGCAATCATAAAGCAATTGTTTGGAGTTACTCCTTTATCTGCCTCTGAGCAGGTCAGGTCAGTCTCTTCTGGAGTTAAGCTACAGTGGTAATACTGATGGCAGTAAAACTTGGAAGACGACCAGGACATACTCTAGGTAAATAAATAAATAAGAGGAGATGGAATTAAATACCTGACTGTGATATACTCTTTAATGCACAGTCTGTTCATGGCGAGTCACAAGTTAGAGCTGACGAATTCCAGTAATCACAGAGTTCATTATTCTTCATTACCACCCATTTAAAGATCATTACAGTGTAAGTAAAAAGCACTTTTGGAAACAAAGAGGGATGAATGAAGCTTAAAATGGTAAGCATCCAGAGGTTTTTATGTTTCTCTGCTGTGTGCCACTTTTTAGTGGCCTTGTGACACTTTATCTTCCATTAAACAAATCGCTTCTAAAAATTTGCTACATATTTCACCTCTAAAAATGAAGATGCAGTGCTCTGTATCTCTTAGTTCACACAAAAATACCTTGAAAGCTTTTTCTTGACAAAATCCCTTTCAACCTGTGGGAGAGGAAGAGTATGAGATGAAAATAAATGTTCTGTGTCATTGGTCTTCTAAGAATTTGAAGGAAGCCTTCCTTTTTCGCTGTCTTTTTGCTGTGAACTTCATTTCCACAACTTCTTTATGCATGTTTTAGTAACTTCTCCGCTTTAACTGTAAGGACTTTGAAGCTGATTTACTTTTATTGTTTGCAGGTAGTTCAAAAATTCTGTGTAAAGAAGCCTGTCAGGGCAAAGAGGTTGGTCAGTCATTGTACAGATATGATTAAAAATTAAATACAGGATTTCAGAAATAAAAACCTTGTAGCAAAATCGTGCTCTGGAAGCTGCAGTACTTGTGTAAAAAAACTCTACTGATGTGAAACACTTTAACTATAAAACAGCTGTGTGCTCTGATGGCTGAAGAAATTCCCATTTTAGTGTAATGGCTCTTACTGTTGAAAAACTCCACTAAAGCTGATGAAAAAAAAAAGAGTAAATGTTTTTTATTATAAAATATGATTAACTTTTCACATGATTGGGCCATATGAAAGAGATGAAAGAGGAAAAGGTAATTTAAAAAATAATTAAAACTGATATTTGCAAAAGGTTTATTACCTTGATTTTTATTAAGGTTTTCTGCTAGCTGCTCTACTCCCTGCTGCTTCAGATCTTTCTGCTAGAAATCAATCATAGATTTTAACGGTAATTCGCCTGTCACCAGGAATTTTAATTGTCATTGTGATCATTTATTAAAAACCAGAGACTGATCTGCCCTCTGCTATGCAGCATGTATTTCCATAGATTCAAATTAAAGCAATTGTGCAAGCATGTGTTATACAACAGAAATAACACCGCAGGAGGAAAAGCTGCTGTGTATAGGCAATTTTCTAGTGCTAATAATGCTGAAGGTGTACATACCACTGAGGGATTTAGTACTATGGGCTATGGTATATGCTAACTTGGAGGAACTTCTTTTGCATCACTGGGGATATCTGAAAAGTCTTTTCACCACAGGATCCTGTGCACTAAGAAAAAGGGACTTCTAGGGAAGCTGCCCTTTATCCCAGCTCTGTTCCAGGCAGCAACGGAGCAGGGGCTGGGTGAGGACAGCTGGTTCTCTCCTGGAGTAATAGATGCTTGGGGTTGGAAATGAAAACACATCATCCTGTCTAAGAGGCCACATGGTTAAATTTACATAGATGCTCATTGATAAAGGCTGGAACTAAGTTATTTTTGCAGTGAGGAAACTAAGGAAGACCCATAATGAATGGTACATCGAGATCTATCTTTCAGGAATCGTGGCTTCTAGTCGTGTTCTTTAACCATGGGAAAATACTGTTTCACCTTTTTATATATGAATTAATATTTAAAATATAGTTTTGGTACCAAACCTACATGCATAAAGAAACATGAGCTCTTAATTGTTAGCAACCCAGGCCATTCTCATCCTTAACTTTACTTCAGGCACCTGTTTGAGGCACTGGAGCTAAAAGGGTAGTTGGCTACAAGCCCTCTACCATTAGAGGAAAGTGTTAAGACTTGAATTGCTCTGAGGAAGAGTGTGTATATCCTTCTTCATTGGCTTCAGAGGGTATTTCAGGTCATTAAGCTTCAAACTTACGTATCTCAGATTTCATAAATGTTGGACATTGTAGCCACATTCAGGGCAGCAGTCTCTGAGGCCCTGGATTGAAACTTGGTCTTCTCTGATGTTCTCCAACTTTCTCTCAGTTTTCCTATTTTACAACAGGTAAGATTCAAGGAACAAGGAAGAGGGAATACCAGAATATAAAGGTGAAATCTTATTTACTGATCTCAAGACTATACATATTTATACATAGTGATGACAATGAAAACTATGCAAGTAGTCCTGAGTGCAAAGTGTCACATTGCTCCTGTATGAATGGAGATTCCAGCATGTACATCCAGCCATATAAAGACTGAGACTGACTGTGAAACTTGTTAATCTGTGTAGATTGCTGGGCCCCCTTTCACATTCTCCTTACAACAGCCTGATTCTGTTAAATCAAATGGAATTTGACTGAAATGAAGCTGCAGCAGCACTTGTACGATCCAGCACAGTCCTTCGAAATCGTGCAAAGGTAGTTACGCAAACAGGTCACTTTTTATTAAACATGCAAATAAATAGGCATCATGATTTAGTGACCAACAATGGCTTGTCTTTTAGCATAGGTCTCTGCACTTGTGGATATGGTAGCTTTCTCTGGAAAAGAGTTTCCTTTCCTTGTGGGCTTGGTGGAGTCCCTCCCATGAGCCTGAAATCGGCACTGTGATAGAAGGAGGATGGTGGATGTAAAGGTTGAAAGCATTGAAAGCACTCCTGACAACTTCTCAGAAACGTGTGTGCCAAAGAGAAATAACCTAGACCAGAATTCATTGCATGCCTACATATTAATATCTGGAAGTGGTAAATTACGGGGACAATGCGATAGTAAAGCAGTGATCTCTTTCAGATCTAGGTATGGGAGAGGGCAAAGCTACAGCCACACCATCAGCTAGGCCAGCTAATATTGGAGGTCTTTCAAGAGGCTGATTACAGAGGAGTTCCACCTGGAACTTCTTTCAGAGGTTTGCTTTCATCAGAGATCTCCCACCTCTAGCAGGGGGATTATCTAGGCACTAAAATATAACTGCTGTATGAAATAGAATAAAACCCATACCCATGTCCTGCATTTACCAGATTTTGGCTAGCAGGATATTTAAACTGGGGAGTTTAAAACATCCTTCCAACAGAGATTTATGTTAGACTGGCAGCATTGATACCCAAATAAAAAATACTACTGTGCAGCATGGTGCCTGGAGTCCACAGAATGCAGCATGAGTTCAAAGAGCTGAGGCTGGAATTTTCTCTTCTCCTCTGGACACTAAGCAGGTTTACATTTCCCTCTCTGTTGGTGGACACTGTTTTCTGTTGTTCTTTTTTATTCTTTTATGATTCATTAAGGTTTTCTTGCAATATTTACTGTGGCCAGGTTCCCACACACTTGGATGACTGCCAAGAATTCAGAATTTCACTTAGCACCAAAAACAATCTAGTTCTGATCAGGAAAAACACTTTATTGATGGAAGTGATAGTCGGGTAAATTCTAAAAGGTAGCGTTTATTAAATCCTCTCCTCTTCGAAAGTTGGTTTTAAATGAAAAACAAAGGATTATGTAATCTATGGACCATTGCTTCAGTTAAAATTAAAAGGAAGTGCTATTAAACTAAGCAGTAGTCTAAGTCATTTTTATGTGACTCCTAGCTCTTAATAAAAAGATAGCTGTTCGTGTAACTCGGTATAACGCTGGATCACAATAAAATGTCTTCCTCATTACAATCAATACCTATGAATAGCAAAGACCTACAGCATGCCACAGCCTTTCTCAACAGGCAGCCTCACTTGGTGGTAAGGAAAATTGCTATTGTCTTGTATGAAACCATTTTAGCATCACCCTGAGCTTAATAGAGCAGTGTTTCATTGCCTGTTAACTAGCTGAGCTATTGCCAGAAAGTGTTTAAACTGACAAATGTTGTCAATAGTCTTTCCTTGTAAAGGTTATTTTTTTGGTGCATTTAGTGTGTTAACATTAGTTTGAATTCTTTCAAAACATATGTTGATTATTTTATTTAACAAACTAATCAGTCCATTAGTTCAGGGTACAGAAAGTCCCTACATAACAATAGCCAGGTATCAGCATACAGGTGATAAGCTGGAGCCCGTGTGTTTGCAGTTAATTTCATTATGATTTCAAGTGTGTGAAAAGGTGTAGCAGATATGAACATTAAGGGCTGTGTTGTGTAGAATAACCTTTTGCTCAGTAGTCATCGTTCCTATGCAATATACAAGACATTGCTGTTGTAGCGACAATCCACATATATCAAATGTGATGGAATGATGAATATCTCGTAAAGGCCAGATGAGCTGACTTTCTACAGGCATTTATAGTCATGTATGTACTTGCAGCTGCATATGATGCATACTGATAATAGCATGCAAAAAAATAGGACAAATTAAGGTACATGATGTTTAGAGGTTTTGGGTAAGGTGAATGGTCATGTGAAGAAATTCAAGAAAAGGATCATTCCATTGCTCTGTATTCTGGGAAGGAAAAGATGAAACCTAAAACTGTCCCAAATTTGTTAACAGGAGAAAAATAAAACATGAAGGCTTTTTGGGAACATACATCAATTTTATTATTTCAGCAGTCGGGAGTGTAATAAAGATGCATTATTTGTGCTGCAGTGACTTTCAAATTACACAAATGGTCAAGCTGGCTTTGACCACCTGCCCTCCATTTTTGTAAAGCTTTCACAGGCAGTTAGAGACAGGAAGAGTCAAGACAACACGCTGAAGAAGGAGATAGGCTAGTGTGCGCTGCTGTTGGCAGCTTCCTTCCTGCTTTATTTTATTGCAACCTCAATTCCATAATTTGCCACAAGGTAACCCCCTTCATCTCTCGTGGCACAAAGCGATGCTGTAGTGTCGTACTTATCCAGCTGCCTACTTTGCCGAGTGCACTTCAGGTAGACCTGGTGGATGATCTGTATTATTTTTTGAGTGTCATAGAACTAGTAGTGGTTTTGCTTGTAAGCCTTACGGTTAGGATTTTACTTTTCAGTAAGGCTGATAAAAGGAAGTGACAGTTTTTACTTTATATGGGAAATGTACTCATTTTATTCTCTGCGCCTCCCTGGGAGCCTGTAGCTTCACCAGATTTTCTAGGCTGTGAGTGGAGTTGGATATGAAGGGGAAGGAAAACAAAATTGTTAGTCTGGTCCCTCTAATTTCAACTGTTTTTCAGGAAATAATTATCAGATTAATTATGTCTCTTGATTTGAGTTGAAACAGTTATTAGGCTCTGTAGATAGACTCTTCTATTTTCATGCAGTCCAGAAATGACCAAAAAGACCCTTGAAATAAATTAAGGATCTTTCATTGAGAGTTATTTTTTCATTACCCTTTCTAGTATAAACTAAGTTGTAGCCTTTCTGTGACATGTGGTTAATGTGTGGGGAAAAGTAATTCTTTAAAGATAATTGTTTTTCTTTATGCTCTAAGGAATGGCTGGAATACTGTTGTGATTAAAAAGGAGGAAAAAGAACTAATTAAATAGCTTTCTTATGCCAGCTGTGTGTTCGAATCCATATTTCTTGCTACTTTCCTCAAGATATGCAGACCTAGAAATAAGGCTTCAGAGCAAGAAAAAAGCTAAACCGTAAAGAGATATAGAATCTCACAAAGAGGGGAATTGTCTTCCTTTCACACTTGAAAAATCACACGAAGTCAAAAGGAGGCCAGAGCAGTGCTATACAGTCCCCTGAGAAACAGTCCTCCTCTATATCCCAGAGAAGGAGGATTGTGCATCAAAATCAGGCTCACGCTACAGCAAGCCTCAATACAAGCACTGTGTTAGTTGAGGCAAGGGGAAAATGAGAGGAGGGAGCAATCAAAAGGGAAAGATACAGGAAACTCCCACTTCATTTAAAACACTTCCAAATTGCTAAGTTCCTCAAATAATGTTTGAGACAACTCTGAAATTGCATGCAGCACAATTATATACAGCAAAATAAGATACAGGTTTTTCAAGAATCTGATCTTCATTTTCCCTTTCCATGACTGTGAAATGCCAGCGATGGTTGAACGTACAGCCCACTAGATCAGGGGCCAAGTTAAATTGAGTGCTGTTACTGCGTAATAACTATATTCTTCTTCATAAAATGTTCATTATATTATGGGCCAAGATTTTCCTGTTTCTCTGACCTATGGGATTTAGCACAGTTGTGTTAGTACTGAGAATTTTATGCAAAACCCAGTAATTTCCAATAGCTATGCTCCTGATATCATAGAGTGTCACGGTTTAAGGCTGGGCTGGCTATTAAACCGGTGGCAGATGCTCTCTATTAACCCTCCTCCCCGCCCCACCTGAAAGGGAAAGGGAAAAGGGGGAGAGACTTATGGGTTGGAAAGTTAAAACAGTTTTAATAAACTATAACAATGAAAAAGAGTATAATAATAATAACGGAAATAATTAAATATATACAAATATATAGAAAACCAAGATCGAGTTCCCCCGATGTCGGTCACGTCACCACCGGCACTGCAGGGCAGGCTCCGGGAAGGCCCAGGCTGGGCCCAGCGACAGACGGGAACTGGATTCAGGGATGCACGGGTCGGGATCAGGGGCAGCAGGAAAACGGACAGAGTCCTCTTTGGACACCGGCCATAGCCGAAGGGGGCGAGACCCTCGTGATCCTCCCGCTTTATACTGAGAATGACGTGTATGGGATGGAATACCTTCGTTGGTCAATTTTGGGTCACCTGCCCTGTCCGCTCCTCCCTGCAGGTGTGACCCTCCTGTGGCTCTTCACTAGTGATTAATGAGGAATTTAGCAGTGACCTTGGTTTCTCTAGGAATAAGTACAGCAAGAGCCTTTCTGCATAACATCCCCACCGGTGCCTCAGTGATAACCATAAACTTTGAGCGTTATCAGTCCTGGAAGCAGACGCTGTCTGCAAAACATGCAGTTAGTTTCAGAAAGCGCAGTTACTTAGAAGAGACTTAGCTGAAAGTAAAAATCACTGAAAGGAAAATTGGCCTGGTTTAGGCCAAACCAGGACATTCCACCCCTTATTCCATACCATTCACGTCATACTCAGATCACCACTACCTTTTCATTTTCAAATACATACAGATATCATTAATTTATGATTCATCTCTATACAAAAAAGTTCATTAAGTTCATTTAGTTCATGATTGTGGGTTTCCATCTGGTATAGCAGTCTCTTAAGGCAGGGGAGTTGGTGTGAGTTTTGTCACAGTTTGTGCCCATGGATCGCGGGTTAAAGATGTCAATCTTGAGGAGTCTCGAGGGGGTTACTGGACACCACTTGATTAAGCTAACTCCGGTCTCATCACCACTGCCTTAACTTGAAAGACACTTATTGAACACTGTTAGTATTATGTAACACTTAACATCATACAGTTCAGAATCAAGTATTCTCGCCCAGAATTAGATCACCAGGAACACATCAGACTTCACCATCCTGCAGCATCACCCACCAAGTACATCCAGGCCCTTGAGCAAAAGCTGTCCCACAAATGGGTTTGCCTTTGCCTGTAGCAGGAAGAACCCAAACTGTTTTCCCCAACAGATTCCATTCATACTGTCGCATACAGTTAGCCATTGTACCCACAGTAGATGGTGCCATATCATCTTCTCCCCAGACCAATATTGACAATGTATGGGTATATGCCAGTGAAGCACTCTGCACAACCTTCTGGAACATGGATCGATTGCATTCCACTCCATCAGGATTTACAGGATCTACAATTTCCCATGGGTATCTATAAATGACCTCTTGCACAGCTAATTCTCTAGGGTAGTTAGTACCTTTTTCTATAGTGGTCCATTTGCTTGGGCAGCTCAGAACACCATCTTCATAGGGATACCTGCTCTTTACGGCTGACGAGTCGCCTCCAGAGACTGATAGCGTTTGACTTTTTCGCAAGCGCCTTATCAATACCACCATCTTTGGACAGGGATCCCAACTGTCTGGCTTCTCTACCATGCAAGTCCATGCTATCCGCCCCATTATCCCAGCATCGGAGCAACCAGGTAATAATTAGCTCACCTTCATGACAGCTGAAGTCTTTCCTTATATTTTGCAGATCCTTCAGGGAAAGTGAGTGGTAGGTTACCTCTGCGTCCGAGTCTTCCTCCTGTGATGATTCTGCTTTAGAAGGACCTTTCTTCTGTGATGGGTCTGCTTTAAAAAGACGACCAAGAAGGCCCTCATCTGTGTCAGGCTCTGACTCTGCCCGAGAAGGGCCCTCATCTGGGTCATGTGATGTCTCTGCCTTAGAAGGCTCTGTGTCATCATCCTTCTCTTCACGAGCTGGTTTCTTTCAGTATTTCTTCCTGGTTGCAGGGGCAATTGGTACTGGCATGGATTGGTCCTCTGGTCCTGAAGTAGGCATAGAGCACTTGCATCTGCACTGAGCACCAGTAGCAGATGGTGGTAGAATCACCGTGGCAGACACCAGGGCTGGTGTAGCTGCGGTGCCCATCGTTGAGCTTAAAGTAACTACAGTGCCTGTTGTCAGCATTGGAGTGACTGCAGAATCTGTCGTTGGAATTGGAGTAGCTGTAGTGCCTGTTGTTGGAGCCTGAGTAGTTTGCCATCATGGGGGCTGCAGTGGATGTGGTGCATGCTGCCAGGGTTTGAGTAGACACAGTGGCTGTCGGGGGGGCGGGGTGCAGTGGCTGTCGGGGGAGTGCTGAGGCTCGCTGGGGTCTGAGTAAATGCAGTGGCCATCTTGGGGGCTGTAGCAGTTGCGGTGCAGGCTGCCAGGGTTTGAGTAGATGCAGCTGCTGTCTTGGAGTGTGCAGTGGCTGTCATGGTAGAGCTGAGGCTCGCAGGAGTCTGAATAGATGCAGTGGCCATCTTGGGGGGGTGCAGCAGCAGTGGTGCCTGCTGCTGGGATTTGAGTAGATGCAGTGGCTGAGGTGGCTATGTAACACCTACACCTGCACCAATAAGTAATTATATACCCCACCTGAAACACATTCAGAAAAAACGAAAATAGGAACATGCCATTTAGATAGCCCCCAACCACATCTGAAATTCTCAAAATCTAGTGGAATCAGTTTGGTAGAAGAGGAGAAGGTACTATTTCCCAAAGTAAAATTGAAAGTGTTGTTATTAACAAAATCAGCTAAAGGGCACCTGGAGATGAAGTCGCTGATACTGATTCGTGATTAAAGCTGCCCATTGTTGCGTCAGAGAAATAAGAGATCGGAATGGTAATGGCCCAGTTTATCACGACATAAATCAATATCAAACCGCATAACAAAACAATGCATTTTGACCAGCGCCCAGAAGTGATAAACTGCACATAAACAACAACAAACAGCGCATATGGCAAGTAAGGTATTTACTTGCACACTTAACTCTGAAAAAAGCTCTATAAAGGTACAAAATAGCACATTGCTGAAAAACGACATGATGTGAGCTGTTTTAATTTCCAATCCCTCGTGAATCTCAAAGGAAGAAATCTGATGCTCTCTCAACTGAGCTCTCCGGGTCTCCTCCTGCCGGAGCTGGGATTTGGACTTATCAGCACCACCTGTCAGAGCACTCTCGAGCCGAGTCGTGCCCCATGTTGGGCACCAATAAATCTGTCACGGTTTAAGGCTGGGCTGGCTATTAAACCGGTGGCAGATGCTCTCTATTAACCCTCCTCCCCGCCCCACCTGAAAGGGAAAGGGAAAGGGAAAAGGGAGAGAGACTTATGGGTTGGAAAGTTAAAACAGTTTTAATAAACTATAACAATGAAAAAGAGTATAATAATAATAACGGAAATAATTAAATATATACAAATATATAGAAAACCAAGATCGAGTTCCCCCGATGTCGGTCACGTCACCACCGGCACTGCAGGGCAGGCTCCGGGAAGGCCCAGGCTGGGCCCAGCGACAGACGGGAACTGGATTCAGGGATGCACGGGTCGGGATCAGGGGCAGCAGGAAAACGGACAGAGTCCTCTTTGGACACCGGCCATAGCCGAAGGGGGCGAGACCCTCGTGATCCTCCCGCTTTATACTGAGAATGACGTGTATGGGATGGAATACCTTCGTTGGTCAATTTTGGGTCACCTGCCCTGTCCGCTCCTCCCTGCAGGTGTGACCCTCCTGTGGCTCTTCACTAGTGATTAATGAGGAATTTAGCAGTGACCTTGGTTTCTCTAGGAATAAGTACAGCAAGAGCCTTTCTGCATAACATCCCCACCGGTGCCTCAGTGATAACCATAAACTTTGAGCGTTATCAGTCCTGGAAGCAGACGCTGTCTGCAAAACATGCAGTTAGTTTCAGAAAGCGCAGTTACTTAGAAGAGACTTAGCTGAAAGTAAAAATCACTGAAAGGAAAATTGGCCTGGTTTAGGCCAAACCAGGACATTCCACCCCTTATTCCATACCATTCACGTCATACTCAGATCACCACTACCTTTTCATTTTCAAATACATACAGATATCATTAATTTATGATTCATCTCTATACAAAAAAGTTCATTAAGTTCATTTAGTTCATGATTGTGGGTTTCCATCTGGTATAGCAGTCTCTTAAGGCAGGGGAGTTGGTGTGAACTGAAAAGAAAATTGGTCTGTTTTACGCCAAGCCAGGACATAGAGATACCAGAAGTTTTAATGAGCTCCTATTCGTGCAGTTTGTGGAGAAAATTTGGGGACACATAATTTGATTTCTAGTTCCTCTTCCTAAGCGGTATTTGAAAGAAACTTTCTGAAATGCCAAACTGATTTGTTCAGTCTCATCACTGGGGATGAGACCAACTTTTTTGTCATCTGGTCCTTATGATTATTTTTTTAAAAAAAGCAAAAAACGTTTATATACAATGTGCCATAAAACAGTTTGGAAGGAGAAATCTTTTCTTCATAATCACGTAATTGTACTTCTGTTCCAAAATATGTTTATCCAAACTCAGAAGTTTTGGAGTCTAGTTTGTTATAAGTTCTGAATTGGACTTACAAACATTTACACTTAGTTTGAGCAGATTCTAATTTTTGGAGAAGATTCTCAGTGCTAAACAGAAGCATTTTAATTGAAGATTGCATCTGCTGTGTAGGAACAGCAAATGAGGGTTAATATCAGTGAAGATATTTGCACATGGGAGCTTTTCTTGGGTTTTTGGTTTTGATGTTTTTTTTTTGTTTTTTTTTTTGTTTGTTTTGTTTTGTTTTGTTTTGTTTTTTTGTTTTGTTTTTGTGAAGGTTGCATAAAGTCTCTGGAACATTTCTCACGTTTATCTTCCTGCACCAATACATTAAAGCCTTTCCAGAACAGCAGGGATGCTTTCTTAGAGTTTGCATTGCGTTCATAAAATTATCATCAAATTCCTTTTATTCAAGTAGATCTCACATGATCTTTCTGAATAGCTGCAGAAAATCAAACAGCTTGCTGGCCATAAAAGGAGAGGATTTGCTGGAAATCTGAGGGTGGCTCTAGCAAAAGACTAGTGCTAGGGAGTCCGAATCCAGATCAAAGAACAATCTTATAAGTGTGGGGAACAGGGACGAACATAGGAGCTCTGTCTTCTGAGAACTGGACTGAATCTCTTTAATAAAGGCTGCCATGCTAATTGCTTAAGAAATCCTTGTTAGATTGCTTTTGGCTGCATGCAGGTGAAACTTCATTATTTCAAAAACCAAAAAAAAGCCCATTGCAGTTTCAAGTACTTTGTGGTCAGTCTGTGGTTTGGGCTGTTTTATGCATTAAGCTATAAGCAGTGTAGTTGGCTGAAGAAAGGGATATGCAAACAATCCTATGGTGTGGAAGCAAATAACTGAAATCTACAACATACATTTATTTCCTGGTTCAGACCTTCAGTCTTTTCTGGAGAAATAATTTAACAATGCAATTACAAGAAAATGTATGCACAACTAATGCTAACCAAGGTAATGCTGAGGTCTGCTAGGAAGGAAGAGGATTTATTTTGAAGTCTGTTTGTAAAAATATGTCCTAATTAATATGTCAGGATTGTGTCTGGCATTTGGTTTCCTGTTTTGACTTCCATTTTCACAGGATCTGCCTGTGTGAGAGCTGAATCTCTCAAAAATGCTGACGTTAATTTTCAGGCACTGAATCCAATTTTGAAGGAACCTTTTACTGTGGGGAGTTGAATTAGGGCCTATAAACTGTATAGTCTTGTGATCACACACCAAAAAGATGCAGTAGGTTTTTCTAATAAGGGCTTGTGTTTTCAAATACTTTTCACTTTTTGAACTTTTATAAATTCAGTCTCTTTTTTTTAGTTGCCCTCTGAATTCTTGCTACCTGATGCAAACCTTGCCTGGACAAACAAAAATTCTGATGCTCTCTCTTCATCTGGAAATATTAAATAGAAACAGAAGCCCATGTTACTCATAGGTGAATGTCCAGGCTTTTGAACAGGTTGCAGGGAGAACTTCAAGGGCCAGCCTTGTGCTGACAGTTTGAATTTAGAGCTGTTCAGGAGAATGCCATCTTGTTGCATGGCATCTAGAAAGGGGTTGAACTAATAAGCCACAAAACCTTCGCTGCTTTTCGGTTCATTTTCATGTAAGGATTGCGTTTCATTGCTATCTCAAAATCTGTAGCTTTCGGTTTTCAAGCAGATTTTGTCCCTTCATATAGTCTGCAGTTTAGCTGTGATAGTAGAAGTGTAATTTATTAATATTAATAGGATTTTGAACAATGGTCATGCTGGAAATACTTGGTGGAACTGTGTGACTACTGGGCTTCTGAATTTGCTGTCTAAAACCAGAAATTCACATCTAGTATCTTCAAGGTCAAACATTTGAAGCAGTTATAGCATTTTGTGTTGATGAAATATTGCAGTAGTAATAATGATGATTAAATGTTATTGACAGTCATTGGTAAATTATTGGCTTGCTTTTGCTGCCACTGCTATAAAACTTCAATTTCTGCAGACTTCTTACAGCACAAGTAAACAATTTTACAGAAAAAATCAGTGATCACATAGGGAACTGCTTACAAATATGTTAACTAACAGTTAAATTGTGTCTCATTTATAAAATATGAAAAGGCAGTATTTTGTGTTGGGAGATTCATCCTTTTTTCTAGGGATTTGTGGAAATGAATTCACAATAGTATCAGATAGTTGGCTAAACATGCCAACAAATACATAATCTTATTTCAAACACAAAAATAAGTCGTCCTTTGTCTTGGAAAACTGCTTAGTCCAAAGCCTATTAAACTCAATGGGAGTCATTTTATAGACTCTTAACAAAATGGACTTTTCCTTCATACCTTTTCAGCTTTCCTCCCCAAACCTTGTGCTTTCCAGGCACTTCATACCTACCATAAATGCACTGCCTGTTACATTATTATGAACAGATTCATATACTACATAATGTAACAAAATATTCTCCATGCCTCTTCTGCCTATCATCCACTCTTTTTTTACACATGCAGTCTCCCAGAATTGTTTTCTGGTATTTTTTAGGTAGGTCACATTTGTTCTGACAGATGTGCTACATCTGTACTACAAGTTGGTGTGTTGAATCCCTTGCATGATTCACTATGTTTCTTAAATGTAGATGATGTCAGGAGAATTAACCAGTCAGAACGGATAGATATGTTCATTAAACCCATGATCATAGAAATGCAGTTGAGCAGATCTTTATCCATCTGTCAAGAAAGAGATCTAAAACCAGCTCCTTGGGAATGCTTTGGATTCCCCAGTGCAAAGATGTGTTTTATAGTCACTGAAAGACATCTCTTCATCCCTCAACCCTATCATTGCAAGCTCTGAAGCTCATCCAGGTGTTTTCTAAGGAGAGAATGGTTTGTTGCACTTTGGATACTCTGGAAATTGTGCCGAAGAGATAAATCACTTGTTAGAACATCACAATACCCACTTATAAATCTGATAATCAGTCCTGGATGAAAAATCCTGGCAATCACCCCTAGCTCAAATCTGTTGAAAATAAAAACGGGGAAAAAAAAAAAAGTTTGTTACCATACTGTCCATTTTGCATGTTGTAAATGTTTCTAAAACCTGATCAATAAGTGAAAGAAAAAAATGCTTTATTTTCTGACATGAAGATTAAAACTGAAAGGTGTCTCTATGTCTGTATGCATTACATAGAGGATTATATTTTCTGTATGCCATTCAGGTTCATTTTGGGAAAGAACTGCTTCTTGGCAGGAGTGTTAGCTTTATAACTAATCTCCTTTCTTGAATGTCAGTAGGACTTTGGATAGATTTACTTGTTCTTCTTCAGTTCTTCCTGACATTAACTTCTACTGTTGTTAGGACTTAGTTTTACTCTTCCTCCAACTGAAATAGCCATTTCCTTAAGGGAGCAAACATAACTTTGATGGGTCGGGCATAAATTCCTGCATTTGATGGTCACCTCTGAGTGAATGAGGTGGGGTGTCACACTGCCCTCCTATCTGATGACCTGCTGAGAAGTATCTCCATCCAACAAACATCCACTTACATCTTGTATCAGTCTATATACTAAAAATACATTTGATGCAAACATGTATAGGGAATAATGAAGGTAGTCATTACTGAGTCATGACTGTTCCTAGACACAGTGGTAGCTAACCACTTTGAGAGGACAAGGAATTTATGTCCGTGTCGATCTCCACCATATTTTTTCTGAATATACCACTTCTGAATCCCATAAGCTAGTAATGAATCTAAAACCTATGAGAAAGGTTCATAACACTGAGGTGTGGGTCAGCACAACATATTGCGCTTTCCATACTGCTAATGTGGATAACTATAATTCAGTCTAAAGGTGTCACAACTGTTTAGACATGAAATAAAGCAATAGTTTAACTTAAGCACTAAGAGCATGAAGATCTCTATAACAAGACAGATGAGGTAGAGTAATGCTGAACGACAGCACTAAATACAGTAAGATTCAGCTGGAGAGTGAAAGAGATTACAGCATCTTTTGTTTCTACTGTCCTTTCTTTCCTTTTTGCCTTTTTCTCTGCCAGCCAGGTAAAACGGGAGCATCCATGTAGTGCACAGTGCAGCCCTGTATTTCCCACCCAGTGGCCCTCCTGCCAGTCAGTCCTGTAGCTGGGTAAATTCTGCCATCCGTAATTGTTCTTTCATGATCTGTTATATGGGAAATGCTGCATTCCAGCCAGTAAGGCATAAAATTCTAGCTAATGACTTTACTGTTTGTGTTGACAGAATTACCCTCAGATTAATATTTTCAGTAGTATAAAAGTTTTACCAAGCCAAAAAGAGATTTTGTATACCCTCATACTCTGAAAATGAAGACTACTTTTAAGTAGAGTTTTCGAGAAGATGGCCCTTAAATTTATTTGGGATGAAATTTTCTCAAATTTTTCATCTGGTTCTTATCCTTTAAAAAAAATTTTCTTGGTTAAGAGACTGTAATTAATGACCTTATATATGATTCTGAATCTTTGTAATGAGCAGAAGGGAACTGATACTTATGTCTGGTAGTAAGTCAAGAACCTTATATTACGCTATTTAAATACATCAGAGAGAAAGTTTTTGGAACTGAAGTCTACTTGAAAATTATTTTCATTGTTTCTCTATGTGATGGATCTGTACCTTGGAATCTTGTGATAAAAAGATGGCTCCAATGACATTGAAAAAGAGGTGGTACGTCAGCAAGGTGACTGAAGAAAGATGAGGCTTCCCTAGTCATCTGGAGAATGGCAAAGTCTTACAGAAGCACAGGAGCTAGATGTGTATGGATTTTTTGAAAGGATATCTATCCTGTTTGAAAAGTTAGATTATAAATGAAACTGCAGGTTTTTTTCAAGGAATGCTATCAAGTACCCATTCCTAAGTAGCAGATGTGAATTTAATTTGGATTGGCTGAGGACAATTTGGTTATTACCTGCAGTCAAATATCATGCCTGACTACAAGTTTGGGAAGATACTCTTTGTCCATTGCTTTGCCCATATATCCTGGGAAGCTGGAAAATGATTGAGCTATCCCAGAACTAGTTGGAAATGTGATTGCTTCAAAATTATACATGAAAAGAGCAAGGAAGGAATAACACTTCTGGTGATCTGAGGGGGAAAAAGTTCACTAAATTCTTAAAGTTAGTTTGAATTCTCATGAATGCCATCAGGTGCCCAAGTACGTAAATTGCATATTTTGAGAAGCCAGTCAATCATATTCCAGCAGTGCTTTCAATCTGTACTTTTCACTTTATGCTGTAAGTAGAGCAATGAAGTTGTACTTAAAGGAAGACTATAAACATTCTGATTGCCTGTAATGGGAGTGATAGATTTTATGTTGTACATCTTTTCAGACAGTTTTCTCAGAGACCCTTCCCCTCCACAGTATTTTAGGATTTTATGGATTGATTACTAAAGCTAAAAAAAAAAAATAAATCTGTTTCAGGACCATTTTTGCTGCATCTTGCTCTTCTGTCAAATTGATATATGGACTTTAGTAAAAGGAACTTCTGAGATATTGAAAAAGGACTGTTCAAACTCTTCCTTTCCTAGTCTAAAATGCATACAATTATTTTAATATCTCTTTGCTTATTATCTAGAAGAGTGTTAGAGAGAAGTGAATAAGCAGGTGAAACAGCATTTATAAAGGATGGAGGAAAAGATGTTGCAGCAATGAAGACACAGGTTCAAAAACTGGGGAATGCACAGGCTGTGTATTTGGATATGTGTCTCTTAAAAAGTTTTCTGAAAGAGTCTGCAAGATGGAGGTATGTGCTTAATATAAGGAACTAGAGCTACCACTGGAGATAAGTCTTAGGTTTTGTGTCTGAGGAGGAGGGTGGAATTATTCACAGACATATAGAAAAGAAAGAGTAAAGAGCTCTCAGGCTGCCATTATTATCTTAAGCCAATAGTTAAGAACTTCTTGAAACATATCAGAGTGTTATGTTAAAGCAAAATTAGAGAAGTTAAGAATAAAAGCAGAAAGGAGTGATCTCAGAAGCTGAAAGATGACTATTTCAAGAAAAATCTTGTGTCAGAAGTATTTGAAAAATAGGAGGGTGAAAATGTAAGTCTTGATTCTGCTTTTGGCTAAGAAAAAGCATAAGGAATCTTTTTGGGAAAGTTATGTTCATGGAATACACAGCATCCTCGCAGCTAAACCGAGGAAGTGTGGTCTGGATGATCAGGTAGTGAGGTGGATTGTGAACTGGCTGAAGGAAAGAAGCTAGAGAGTGGTGGTCAATGGGACAGAGTCCAGTTGGAGGCCTGTGTCTAGCAGAGACCCTCAAGGGTCGATACTGGGACCAGTTCTATTCAATATATTCATTAATGACTTGGATGAGGGAATAGAGTGCACTGTCAGCAAGTTCGCTGATGACACAAAACTGGGAGGAGTGGCTGACACGCCGGAAGGCTGCGCAGCCATTCAGAGGGACCTGGACAGGCTGGAGAGTTGGGCGGGGAGAAATTTAATGAAATATAACAAGGGCAGTGTAGAGTCCTGCATCTGGGCAAGAACAACCCCATGTACCAGTACAAGTTGGGGACAGACCTGTTGGAGAGCAGCGTAGGGGAAAGGGACCTGGGGGTCCTAGTGGACAGCAGGATGACCATGAGCCAGCAGTGTGCCCTTGTGGCCAAGAAGGCCAATGGCATCCTGGGGTGTATTAGAAGAGGTGTGGTTAGCAGGTCGAGAGAGGTTCTCCTCCCCCTCTACTCTGCCCTGGTGAGGCCGCATGTGGAATATTGTGTCCAGTTCTGGGCCCCTCAGTTCAAGAAGGACAGGGAACTGCTAGAGAGAGTCCAGCGCAGAGCCACGAAGATGATTAAGGGGGTGGAACATCTCCCTTATGAGGAGAGGCTGAGGGAGCTGGGTCTCTTTAGCTTAGAGAAGAGGAGACTGAGGGGTGACCTCATTAATGTTTATAAATATGGAAAGGGCAAGTGTCATGAGGATGGAGCCAGGCTCTTCTCAGTGACATCCCTTGACAGGACAAGGGGCAATGGGTACAAGCTGGAACACAGGAGGTTCCACATAAATATGAGGAAAAACTTCTTTACATTGAGGGTGACCAAACACTGGAACAGGCTGCCCAGAGAGGTTGTGGAGTCTCCTTCTCTGGAGACATTCAAAACCCGCCTGGACGCGTTCCTGTGTGATATGGTCTAGGCAATCCTGCTCCAGCAGGGGGATTGGACTAGATGATCTTTTGAGGTCCCTTCCAATCCCTAACATTCTGTGATTCTGTGATTCTGTGATTCTGTGAATACAAGAATAGAAGTCATGCTGAAGCAGAGGAACTGCAGAAACAAAGTATAATTAGAGAAAAATAGGAACTCAGAGATAGCTGTAAGAGAATATTTAAGATGCTTTGTCAGGGAATGTAGGTGGTTGATTATAACTTGTTTCTATTGTGTTTTTTATAAAACAGAAATGACTAAGTGTTTGGACAGCTATGTTCTGCATAAAGAAATTACCATATCTATCTTTTGTCTCATTTCCATTCTAACGCTATAAGGAGGACTAGAAAATAGCTTATGCAAGTCTTAGTTTTCATTATATTAATATTGCAGCTCCAAGGTTCAAAGCAATATTAAATACACTAAGATTTTAAAATCTATATATATCTCTCTCTCCTTATCTGCAATAAGAACATAAGAGTGATAGCTCTGGATCAATCCGAAGAGATGTGTAGTATAATACTGTACATCTGAGCACCACCACTATCAGATGCTAAAGGAAGGGTATGAGATCAAGGGAGCATACAGTGATGTCCCTGACTACTTGCCCAGACTCCAGAAATTTATAGGTCTTGTGTCTTTTTTTTTTTAATACTTCTTCATTTAATTTTCTTCCATGATTTAGGCAACATTGCATTTCACATTACAGTAAATTTGATGATGGGGCATAGCCTGACATAATCCTTTCAATCACTTCTGTATGGAAAAGACAGCTACAGGTAGAAGCTGACATCTACCTCAGTTGTGATCCTACCTAACCGCTTGTTGCAGCAGAGTACTTTCTCTTACAGATGCTTGACTCAGTCTATTTCTCTTTGCATGATTTTCTTGTATAAAGTGCTGTTCTTTTTTACTCACTATGATTTGACATGATGAAAAAAGGCAGGATGGATGACAACGTTTCAAAGGGTGACAAAAGATTAGGATTTCGTGCCTTTGTTTTGTGAAAGGTGAGAAAGTAAGGGATAGTTCTTTTTGGAAAAGATTCTGTCACCATATGTTCTTTTTTTTATTACTTTATAGCTTTGAACTTTAATAACTGTGTGGTTACACAGCTAAATACCTCTCAGATTTCAAGGATTTGGTCTGAGTATCAATATTTTAGTGTTGGACTTTCAAACCTATTCCTCAAATCTCAGGTCTTAGAATAAAACCCCTAAAAAGTTGCATGACATAAGGTACATCATATTGCTCCTGTCTTGAAACGCTATGAATATTTTTTTTAAAGGGATTTTGAGTGTGTCATTGTTAAGTTTTTTTAGTTTTATGTAGTTAGTTTTATTTTTGAAAAATCTGTTAAAACTTAAGCTGTGGCATTTCTCGCGAGTGACTTTCTGAGTGTTTTTTTGAAAAGCAAGCCCATTATTTTTTCTTCAACCAACTGGCTTTCCAAGAATTGTTATTTTACTATATAATATTCTACTATATAATACATCTAATGTGCCTTCTGAGCACATGGTGCTTGAGTATCATGTAACAGCAAATTCTTCCTTCTGTCTTATTTTGGCGCAGTTGATCTTTTTTTTTTTTTGATGGGGATATTCAGTGTATTTCTTTGAAAGTATTATATGGTAAAGACTAGGAGGGGTGAAGAGTAATGCCTCCTTTTGGAAGTCTGCCATGTCATCTTTGCTTAATTGTAACAAATATGTGTCCATTGCCCCCAAAGTCAGGATTTACTGACAGTCTGACTTAGTATCTTAAGGATTGCTTTACATCTTCTGCATTTTGTTGGTGAAGGTTGTAGAGGGCTAAATTAAAAAAAAATAAGTAAGCCCATAAAACCACTCAATCCCTTTTGCGCAAGATGTGACAGAAGCAGCACTAATCCATGTCATTGATAGCAGATATGCCTGTACTTGAGTGAAGTTCAGACATTCATTTTGGTATTGATAAATCTAGTCACGCTAATTATGAAATGTTTTTGAAGCCATATGCTTGCAAGTTTGACTTTGTTCCCACTACTTCAAAGAAGCAGTATGGCTAATGCAGTCAGAAGAAGATTGCTTTGCTTTGGATTTGTTTGGTTTGAACTCCCATAAATACTAATTCGGTCATGGAATAAGAGGGCTGACTTTAGCTGAGTTATATCCACATATACATTATTTGGCCCAAGTTAGCTGATGGAGAGAAACACCATGTTGAACAGTAAATCTGTTTGAAGAATATACCTCTCAACCCGCCAAGGCCCAAATTGCCAGCTGTAATGTGGAACAGGGAATCAGAATGAGAGACACAATTATTACTAAGGCAGAAAATCTTAAAATGCTCTGGGATTCTTTCTTTCGTAAATAAACCAAAACCGTCTTTCTGTAACTTCAGTTTAAGAATCTTTATTTCTGGTACAAATAATTCTTAACTGTAAAAGTAAGACAAAAGCAAATATAGTGGGGCATGCAGATACCTTGGGGACTAAAGATTACTATATGACTAACATGACCTTCTTTAAATGAGCATGAAAAATGCAACTCCCGAATTTTGCACTCACTAGAATGCAAAACAGGCTATGTAGCTGGAAAAATACATTACCAATAGCAGAAGTAAAAATCAGTGCCGCAATCTAATGCAACAGTCATTGCAATGTAATTCTTGAAGCTGTCACAAACAAAGGAAGGATAATTTCTAACGTGCATAAGTTATTTGAAGTGCCTCTAGTAAATGTTTGTACTTACAAGAAAAAATGGAATTTGGGCCCATTTATTTCTATATATCTTAAGTTCATTCTTTGGTGATATTGAATCATTTTGTAGTTTCACTATGTTCAGCCTGTTTTAGGGCATTTTTATGTTAGCTGCCAAAGAACACTTCAGATTAGTTTATGCAAGTTGATAATATTTGGTTGTATTTTATTTAAAGAACATGTTTGATTTATAAATAGCTTTGTTATAAACGCCATGGCAGTTATAGCTTGTCTTTCTGATAATTTTTTCGAGTTATATAAAAATCATTTTGCTGTACTATGTACAGAATCTATAAAATTACTAACCTAGAATTTTATGAAGCCCTGAGATCATTAGGAGACTCTTTCCAGGCATCAGAGAATGTGCCAAAACCAATGAAGAGTCTTACCACACGTGGAAATTGTTTTCTCGAGGCAGGCAGCTTTCCAGTTTGGTGAAAATGATCTGAAACTGTAATTGTGATTTCATGTTTGCTCATGCCCCTTTTGCATTATTTTATAACCCGTGGAAGCTGAAATGGTAGACTGTAGGATACTAAGGCCCCTGGCTCACGTTTGCAGACGTTCTGCAGGATGACTAAAAAAGATCTTTATTTTCTCCTTTGCTGCCATACCTAACACTTGTCTTCACTAATGTAAAGTGCTGTTTTTTTCAGTTTAGAAAACACACAGGGCTGTGAACAGCAGTGGTGCAGGAAGGTTTTCCTTTCTGCTGTTCTTCGCGTAACTTCCAGCAGAGAGAGGAGCGTACAGCCAGGACAGTCACTGCTTCAGTGCTTTCAACACGTCCCATTTGCAAGCCTTCACCGTGCCTGAATCCTAGTTTTTAATGCCCTAAAAGACTGCTATGGTTTTGAAGGATGCTGAATTTTCAGTCTCTCTCTACTCTAGTAAGTGTACGTTGAGGGTCATTCTATGGCACTGAGGCCACTGAGAGAGGAAGACCACGTCCAGGGCATCACAGCCTGGCTCCACAGTCATGCGTGCTCCCAGGGAAGTGGTTGGAAGAATGCTGGCTGGCACAGGTGAAAGCCATGACAGCAGCCATGCTAACCATTTCACAGTACAGACAGTCAAATGATCAGTTATTTGATAATTTCAGAACCTGAGTCTCAGCTAATAGTTATTAGCAATAATTTCTAAACTTTAGCTTTGATTTATATATTACGTGAGTATACTAGTAGAGCAGAAGACGTGCTCCCTATCACCTACTGCATACCTCAGAGTAATGTATGGGGCACTGAGAGCTGGCTTTAAAAGTTGGCGAGCCTGTAAGGGTGAAGTCTTGTTGTCTATCACATTGTTCAGTCACCAGAAATGATTATTTTGTCTTCTTTTTTTTTTTCTTTTTTTTTTTTTTCTTTAGGGAAAATGTGTTTATTTACAAATATATTTGAAGGAACTATTCAAGGTTAAAAACAAAAGAAGAGAAACAAGTCGCACCCAAAAGACATAACAATGAAGTCTTTCCTTGGTTATTTCAGTGTCCTGGCAGGTAACAGGTTAAATAACACTCTGCTTTCTGCCCTGGAGTCCCTGGCTTGAGAGTTTTTAAGGGGCATTTTGTCTGTTTCAGGTGCTAAAATTTGTTCTTGAGTTGCTCAAAGGGGATGCTCTAGTGACTAGGCCTCTCTCTATTCCTAAGTAAGAGCATTTCCTTCCTTCCTTCCTTCCTTCCTTCCTTCCTTCCTTCCTTCCTTCCTTCCTTCCTTCTTTCCTTCCTTCCTCCCTCCCTCCCTCCCTCCCTCTATCTCCCTTTATCATCTCCCTCCCTCCCTCTTCTCTTGTCCCTTTATTTCCTATGAGAGACAGGGAACACTGTTGGTGACTGAGTTGTTTTCTTCTCTCTTACTTACTGATTCTTGATAAACATTTTAATATATATGTATATTTTATACAAACACAACTATATATGTGACATTTCATATGTTTGTATAAATAAACAATATGTATAAACCACAAACATATACACATATATATATAAAGCATTATATGTATAAAATGATGAATAATTATACACAAAAAAGCCCTGACTTCAGGCTTCTTTCCCCTGTAATTCATCTTCTAAAAATGAAATCAACAACATTTTGTATACCCTATCGTGAGGAATATTAAACATTGGAGCTGATTCCTTTGGCTTGCTGTCATGCTTTGTCTGCATGCAGGAGCCAGGGCAGGTATGAAAGAGCAGTTAGGTGTGCAATAAGAAGACACCCTCATCTACACCTGTCTGCTGTTTAGGAGCTCTTTCTGGGGACTCTCTAGGAACTGGAGCAGTCAGACAGACTTGATGAAGACTGTGCTGATTATAGACTGAAGGATAAGATGTAGGACTAGATGGAATCTCCTTCTGTGCCATATGTTCAGACTACCATAATGAGAAGTTTTAAGATACCAGCAGTTCTCCTCTGTTTTCTGGAATTCTTGGAAAACTCACCCCAAATTCCCTCTCTCAAGTAAAAGTACTTAGTCTAAACTTTTTGAAGTTCATGCCACCATAATCATGGATATCAGAAGCAGTGCTTTGTTTCTTTCAATTCATTAATGAATTTTAGCTTTTGAAGTACAAAAAAATCTCCTAAGTGGTGAGTTTAGTTGCTTCTGCAGATTTCCTGAAAAGTGTAAAATCACATTATTAGAGTCACAGAAGTGTTGAAGTGTTAGAAATTACTTATATTTCTATATCCCCATCTTAAAACAGAAGATATGCTTTGAGAAAATTGTCTGCCTTCTTATTGTTTCTGTTTGAAATTATAAGATGTAGCATAAATATGTGGCCATAACAAGGGTGAAGCATTTAAAGCACTGAAAATCTTTCAGTAGGGATCCAGACAAGGCAAACTGTCTTGCAGCCGTAAAAACTTATCAAGTGCTATTAAAACAAATGATCTGAAAAAAATGAAGAAGTAGGGCAGGAGACAAGGCACTGAAATTGTCTTGCGAAGTAACTTACTTGAGTTCTAATTTCCATGAAGAAAACGGAATTATTATTACATTTCTACGTATTCAGGAGTTGGTAAATATGTTAACATATTTTTTCCCAGTGCCATGGAAGAACATCCATTTGAAAAGCACTTTATGCATACCCTCCTGTATGATTTTTTGGATTTAATTGCTTTTTTTTTCTGCTTTGATATCTTTAAGTTGAATTAGTCAGAACTTGGAATGAAAAGCAAAGTAGTTCTGCATTGGATTGTATGGTATAATGACAAGAATAGAAAAAAGAACTTTTATTCCACTCCTAATGTGCTGAAATAAATGTCCAGTTTTACAATATCTGCATATATTCAGAAAATCTGAATATTTAAAAAAAATAATTATTGGAATTGCTATAAAGTATAGTTCCGTACAAGGAAAGGTATCAAAATACAAAGTATTGGTGTAAAAATATTTACAGCAGAGACGAGGATAAGCAAGCCTCTAACATGTCCTCAAAGCATTAGAGTGCCTACAATTTATTCTCGTGTTTGTGGTGCTGTTAAGATTACTTTAGGGACATTGTTAGACATGTTCTTAAATTTTATTTCTCGTAATGCTGCTTTCTGATCTGACATGTACAACACAATCTTAAAAACACTACGAAGATACATGTCTACATGAGAGTACATTTAATGCTTTTCTGCATACACTGTGAAGCAGATGATAGTACTTTCAGTAACTTATTCATGAAGGATATGCTTTGCATCACCACATGGAAGAATTAAGTATCTTCTTTGCTAGTCATATCCTGTTTAAATCTTTTTTCACCCTTTTGTTCTGGGTGTAAGTGTCCAATGGGATAAAATTAATCCCCTCAACTGTATGTGTTGTGCAGCACAGAGATCATCATAAGATTTTTTTACTTTTTCAAAGTAACTTTTGTGATTTTTTTCTGTATATAATTCATGATTTAGAGAGCATATGGTAGTTGAAGTCCTACAACTTTTCTTTTTGACTAGTTTTGAAATTGATGTCATCCTTTTGATCATCAAAAATACGAGGGATTGAGATATTTGAAAATGCCTTATTCCCTAGTAGTGTTTTCAAAAAAAATGCTATAAATTAATTTCACATCTTCTAAACATATCGTTCAAGTGAGTAATACCATAAAGTGAGCTTTATTGCTAACCCTAGTATGTGATATTTAGCAGAAAGAGCAACAGTCTTGTCTAATGTGGACGGCTAAAATAGTAAAGGCTATATAATAGGGCAATTGGAGAAAGGGACACTATCTGGGAGGTTTAGCTAAATATGAACTTATTTCTGTACTTGAACAAAAGTCTCAGAAAACGTAGGTTAGTGCCTTGACCAGGTTGTCCTCTGGTTGTGGAGTCCATTAAGTTGCCTCCCACTGCATGAATGAACCCAAGGATTGGAGCAGTTTGCTACCTACAGATCTCTGCCAGAAGCGGATCTCAGCCTGCAGGACCTATTACCTGCAGCAATAACCTAACATAGTTGTTATCATTTCCAGACAGAAATAACGCGCCCTTTCCAGCTGTTTTATTTGGACTGACAAGTTTCAAGCTCACTGCCATCCTCCCTAATTAGGAGGCCTTGAAGATCTTAGCCTGGAGGTTGTTCAAACAAAAGGTATTCTCCAGCACAAACATGTTTTATCTCGAATACAAGTATGCTTTCGTGGTCTAACTGCAGTTAGTTATTATACAGACATACACATTTAGCTTTGGGCAAACACCGCGAGCAGCATTTGTATTCAAGACAATAGGCACTCATCAGTGTAAATTCCTGTCTACTATGCAAGGTGCATCTTTTGATCTTTCAGAAAGAGCTGGAAAATTGGATGGTATTTGCAAAAGTCTTTCAGCTGAGAAATGTCAATAAAATAATCGTGTTGAGACCAGTACGTGGAATTGACTTCTTGGAAGGGCCACAGGGATGGTTACAGGTGCAGGAATGAATTGTGTAGCTCTTGATTACATGGACCGAAGTTCACAGATGAGAAATTGTGCACAGGCTCAGCACCTCCAGGCTGTACCACAGTCTCTCATTTGACGTGGCGAATTGGAGTGGAAATACCAGGATACAGTTTTTCACACTTTTTTAGTGCAGTGTGTATGGAGATGCTTTGTAAATACTTTACCTTCAGCACATCAGTAAATACGTAAAGGCAACAATCAAGTGTGATTGCACTGTTATGGTTTTTGCATGTTAAAAAATGGGAGTAAATGCATAACTTAATTTCGTACTGAAACATTCTTTCAGAGTCTGGCTTCCCACAAACACTCTTTCTCTGAGGATTTTAGCAAATCTGCAGTGTTTAATGTTTCTCTCTGCAGGTCACTGCTCTCTATCCAGACTACTTCCATAAATAAATAGAAATAATTGCCAGTGGTTTAAAATTATCATCATTCATCTATCGCATGTGTTTGTTGTTAATCCATTAACTTGAAAACATTGCTGTTGGTTTATTTTTATTTTTTTCGAGTAGATCTGGAAGAAGCAATCTAATGAGTATACATAATTCTTTTCTCCTTTTTAGACGTCGCTACTTTGAATGCAATGTTCTTCAAAGTTTATTCTTTTAATAATCCTGTAAAGAAGTCAGGATGTTTGTGAAGGACAAATGCAAGATCAAATTAAGATCTTCAATTTTACTGATTGATATGTGTCTTCTTTGCTGTTCTTGGAGTAGTCAGCACGACGTAAGTATTTAAAACAGTCCTTACTTGAGCTGCGGAGGACCACTTCGAAATAACCCCTCTGTTGTTTGCATGTTGGTACCTTCCTATAATTTTCAGTAAAGTATTTCTCAGGAAAGGTTCCTTAGTCAGTGGCCACAGAGGAGAGGAGCTGATGATGCTACAACACCTGCCTAAGATAAACATATCTAAAGACAACATCTAATGCTTGAGACTGATTTTTTTTTTTTTTTTTTTTTTTAATTCAGGGGATCTTTTTAGCTGTAGGGTGTAGCCACTAGCTCTTTGAGATTTTCACATGTGAGTTCTGGAATAGAAATATTTCATGTTTTTATTGTGGTTTCTGTAAGTATTAAGCAGAGATAATGGTTAAAGAATAGCAAAAACCATAAGATAGATATTGTTTTACAATACTGGGAGGTTTCAAAGCACAAGACAGTGACATAAGAATATATCTAGGGGCATATCAGATTAGGCCAAATGTTCAGCCAATTCCTATCTTGATGAAGATACTTCATGTGTCATTGATACTTTGTACTTTCTGCCCAAGTCACAGAAGGTAAAGGCAGGGACTGGGAGAATGAAGGACTGCTCACTGTAGGAGAAGATCAGGTTAGAGACCATCTAAGGAACCTGAAGGTGCACAAGTCTGAGGGACCTGATGAGGGGCATCCACGGGTCCTGAGGGAACTGGTGGATGAAGTCGCTAAGCCACTATCCATCATTTTTGAGAAGCTGTGGCAGTCCAGTGTAGTCCCCACTGACTGGAAAAGGGGAAACATAACAACCGTTTCCAAAAACGGAAAAAAGGAAGATCCAGGGAACTACAGGCCAGTGAGTCTGACCTCTGTGCCCGGCAAGATCATGGAGCAGATCCTCCTGGAAACTATGCTAAAGTACATGGAAAATAAGGAGGTGATTGGTGACAGCCAGGATGGCTTCACTTAGGGCAAATTGTGGTTGTCTTTTATGACGGGGTTACAGCATTGGTGGATAAGGAAAGAGTGACTGACTTCATCTACCTGGACTTGTGCAAAGCATTTGACACTGTTCCACAAAACATCCTTGTCTCTAAATTGGAGAGACATGGACTTGAAAGATGGACCACTCGGTGGATAAGGAACTGGCTGAATAGTCACACTCAAAGAGTTGCGGTCAATGACTCAATGTCCGATTGGAGACCAGTGACGAGTGACGAGTGGTGTTCCTCAGGGGTCAGTATTGGGCCCAGTGCTGTTTAATATCTTTGTTGGTGACATGGATAGTGGGATTGAGTGCGCCCTCAGCAAGTTTGCTGACGACACCAAGCTGTATGGTGCAGTCGACATGCTGGAGGGAAGGGATGCCATCCAGAGGGACCTTGACAGGCTTGAGAGCTGGGCCTGTGCAAACCGCATGAGTTCAACAAGGCCAAGTGCAAGGTCCTGCATGTGGGTCGGGGCAATCCCAAGCACAAATACAGGCTGGGCAGAGAATGGATTGAGAGCCGCCCTGAGAAGAAGGACTTGGGGGTAATGGTTGATGAGAAGCTCAACATGAGCTGGCAGTGTGTGCTTGCAGCCCATGAAGCCAACCATATCCTGGGACGCATCAAAAGAATCATGGCCAGCAGGTCGAGGGAGACAATTCTGCTCCTCTGCTCCGCTCTTGTGAGACCCCACCTGGAGTACTGCATCCAGATCTGGGGCCCCCAACATGAGAAGGACATGGACCTGCTTGAGCAGGTTCAGAGGAAGACCACGAAGATGATCAGAGGGCTGAAGCACCTCTCCTATGAAGACAGGCTGAGAGAGTTGGGGTTGTTCAGCCTGGAGAAGAGAAGGCTTCGGGGAGACCTTCTAGCGGCCTTCCGGTACCTGAAGGGGGCCTACAAGAAAGCTGGAGAGGGACGCAGGGTAACAGTTTTAAACTGAAAGAGGGTAGATTTAGATAAGATATTAGGAAGAAATTCTTGACTGTGAAGGTGGTGAGACACTGGAACAGATTGCCCAGAGAAGCTGTGAATGCCCCCTCCCTGACAGTGTTCAAGGCCAGATTGGATGGGGCCTTGAGCAACCTGGTCTAGTGAAAGGTGTTCCTGCGCGTGGCGGAGAGGGGTTGGAACTAGATGATCTTTAAGGTTCCTTCCAACCCAAACCATTGTATGATTCTATGATTCTGTGATTCTGAAACAGATTAATAATAGGGTATTGACAGCCTAGGGAAGAGTCTAAGCTGAAAGCAACATTGCACAGAAATTTTCACAGGACTTCCTGAACCATAAGGTAGGTTTGTATTTAAGAATTCCCATATGGGCTTTTTTTCTGTGGATTTATCCAGTCACTTTTGGAACCTTTATAAAAAGTTTACAAAGAGTTCCTTACCTTAAGTTCATGTTATGTGAGACGAGTTATGTCTCCTTTCCTTCCTTCCTTTTTTTGTGTTGGGTTTTTTGTTGTTGTTGTTGTTGTTTATTTTGCTAGTAAGTCATTCCCTTACTCCCTGTATCAGAAAAGAGAATGAACAATCTATATGCACCTTCTTCATACTACTGAAAATGTAATATACCTCTATTACATCTCTCTCCTCTATTTATCTCTCATTCATGCTGAAGCATCCTTGGCTGTTTTGTAGTTCCAGGTACAGAAAACCTGTAAAGAAGTCTGATAAGTTTGATGCAGTTTAATAATAAAAAAGACAAAACTGCGTATTTTAAGCAGCAGAATAGAAAGAGATCTCTGTGGAGTTCTAGAGTTGTCCGAAGCATTAGCTGATTTTGCTTATTTGAAATTTACTCAGTAGTTCGTTGCTCATTTAGGAAGCATATACATCTTTGAGTCTATCCTTTATAATTCTTCCTAGAAATACACATTTGATAATAAAACCAGCAAATCTAAATTATTTAAAGGTGATCTTTGTGGTAATTTAAAACTCAAAAAAATCAGAGTCCCTTAGCTGTGCTCTTTGACATGCACATATCCGAATAGAGCAAGATCACCTTACATACGTTGAAGTTTATTAACTGACATGGTATGCTATTAACAGTGCCACTTACAAACTTGATGTTACTGTCAGGGGCTTTATTACTTAATTCAATTGTTCAGACTTGATTTTTGAAAACTTTTGTCTGAGTTTGTGTGAAAATGTAAATGGAAATTAATGATGAGACTAGAAGGAATGAAAAAAAATTAACTTTATTGGCTTTTAAGGTTTGAGGTTTTTTTGCAAGACAGAGTAAAGCAGAATTAGGGAGATTACATTTGTTGGCAGGTGTCACATAGGATTTGCTGTTTCCCAACTCCTAGCTTTGTGCTGAATCTTGTTAAACAAATACTACTTAGTTCTCAGTTTGCAATTTTGAGCTGGATTTTAAAATACATGGTGGCCAACTCTTTCTATATATGATCTTACAGGTTTATGGATTGTGTGGAAACCCAAACTATGAGAAGGTGAGAAATAAGAGTTAGTCATTCTGCAGTTACCGTCTTGCTGTGATTCCTTACCGCAACACATCCTTCTTGCACGTGCAGTGGAAGAAATAGCATTAACACCCTCCCTCAGCTGTTTGGAGAGCTTAGCCAGAGCCACAGCTTCTCTGAATTATGCTTCTTTGATGCTAAGTAATTGTTGCATGGACAATTATGGATGGAGTACTTGTTTGAAAATAAACACAAACAACTTTGGACCTTGGCATACGATAATACTTGTGTTGGGAATGAAACCACCCAAACAGCTGATCACTGCCTCATGGAAATGAGAGTCTTCATTGCAGGGGTCTTTGCTACAGTATTGTTAGATTGGACTAGTTGACAGGGTGGTGTCAGGGCAACGGTTGGACTTGATGATCCCAGAGGTCTCTTCCAACCTGGTTGATTCTGTGATTCTGTGATTCTGTGGACAAGACTCCCCAAACCACTCTTGTACTGGCTTGTGGTATTACTTGACCACTCCATTGCATGCGTGGTCCATTTTCAGGAGCTATCTTAAATGTCATAGAAAACATCTTCTAACCATCTTAAAAGTATGTGCGAAAGACTGTCCTACATGAACATTTCTGCATCTGCAGCAAGTTTCTACAGGCTATTTTCAAGCGGCTCGCCTGTGTATGATTTGATCAATTCCCCAGTAGGAGCTGACTGGGACACTCTACTCAGGATGTTAATCAAGACATCTAAGCTCACAAATTGAATGAGGCACAGCAGGAGCTGCCTCGGGGAATCTCTACAACTCTCTGAAATTCCCACCTCGAGCGGTCCTGTAACTGTAGCTTCTCAGTCAAATAATTCTTCATGACAGAAAGTGGCTTGAAGTTCAGTCAGTCCTTAGCTTCAAGTGAGTCCCTTGTCTCCAGGCAGTCCATTAGCTCATCCGTGTAGAAGACTGGCCTGGGAAGTCCTGGGCTGCTCAAGGAATTCATTACTGGGTGTGCATATGGGCACAGCCATGATATCCAGCTGCACCATGGTTGCAACTGTGGACAAACTTGAGCTTCATACTTGGAGTTTATCTTCCATAGCCCGTGCCACAGAAGAACAAGAGGGGAGGTGCCTCACCTAGAAGGGACATGGAAAGACAACAATCATGGGCTTTCCTGCTCCCCCAAACTCTGTTACCTCCTGCAAACTGTTACTTAGTATCTGCAACCCACAAACCCAAAATATTTTGTCTTCTTCCACTTACAAATGTGACAGTGTTTCTATTCTTAGCGGCTGTAAAAAGTCTCAACACCCCACCAAATTCTTGCTTTAGGACCCTGTGGCATAAGGAAAAATTCCAGATTCCTGATAATATTTGCACTGGCTTTATTGGAGGTCTATCTTCAGATTTAGGGGATTAATTAGATAATGACCTGTGGTTCTTTTTGCTGAATTACATGAATTTTGCCAGTTATCATCAGTAGTAGGACTGGGCCTAGTGGGTACAGAAAACTGAGTATGAGAAAGAGCAGGGAAGTCTTTTACTGCTATTATGTTGTTAAGAGCACGCCTCCTGGTTTTTCTTTAAAATAAAATCTGGAGTAAAATATCCACACAACATCACTCAGAAAACCTCATAGTATATCTCTCTTACTAGTGAGAGCTGACAGAGACACAGTTCTCAGGTCAATCACCAGTCTGTCTGGTTTGCTTTCATAAATTTAAAATACCCCCAAAGAGCCCTACAACAGTTAGACCTACTCTTCCATGTCCTCTTGTGTTAGTGAGGATACTTCAACCATCAAATGAAGCTTCATTTTGAAACATCTGCCTGGACTGACAGCTTGAATCTAAAATGAAATGTTGTCCCATCAGAGTAAATATTTTTAAAATATATCATACAGTTTGCTAATGTCATGATTTTAAATTTAAAATTTAGGGTCAGCACTGTTTCAGAGAGCTCTTTTTTTTTTTGGCTTTGACTTTTACTGTCCCAGATAGGTTGACACAGTGTCATTATTATACTTTAGCAATAGCACTAGATGTTTCTTTCCCATCTCTACCATTCCTGCAAATATAAAATACAATTAAAAAAATTTCAATTTTATTGAAGTGTTACACATTACTTTGTCCTTGCCTGACAGTCTTTCAGTAGTGCACAAAATGTCAATGTGGCTCCTTTAAAGTTCTCACGGAGGTGGTGCACTTCGAAATACATTCTTCCAGACAATTGTCTCCCTACTGAAATTTGAACCGTGTTCTGTCTGGGATTTTATGAGAACCTCTGAATTCCGATTTCCTCAAGGCTTCTTCTTAAAATGACAGGTTTTTAACTGTTAGATTGGTGACAAGATGCCACAGATGGAATATTTGTTATCTCAAAAAATATTTTGCAAACCTTCTACCCCTCCGGAACGTTAGCTCTTGTTTACTACGCTGAGCTTCAGAAACAGCTAGTTACATGCCACAGCTGAATTATCCTCAGACATGAATGCTGGTTAAGTGTATGCCTTGCTGTCAACAATTTTAGTTGACACAGTAACTTTTTTTTTTTTTTTAATCTGAGCAAAATTTAAGTTTAACATAACCTGGAAAGTTGACCCCTTCCTAATTGGCAGATATGCCTGGGAAATGCTGTCGCTTGTATGCCAGAGAAAGAACAAGATGACTGCCAATGAATATGAATATAAATTGATATGAACTGCCACACGTTTGATTAGATTAAGAATATGTCTGTGATACATTTAAGCAATTAGCTATGTCTCTCAGATTTTGGTCCGAAGGCCTTTATAGATTTGTCTTTTTTGTTTTGCTTTGTGTTGTTTTGTCTGACTAGTCTCTTTCCCTTTTTTTTTTTTTTAATAGGTGATTCCAGTCTTGCTGCTGTGTCACTAATTGGTTTTGTTGCTGAAGTAGCATGATCTAAAAGTAAAACATTCTGTACTTGAAACAAGGACCTCTCACATATGCTTCACTATTTCTGGGGACATACTCTCTTACATTTTTTTAAACCTGTGCAAACCTTTACTTTAATTGACAAAATCTTTTGAATTAGTGCAAAATATATTCACTGGTCTTTAGGGCTTTTTCCATGATTGATTTTTGCGTATGTACTTCTCATGACTTGTGGTGTAGAGTTATTAAATCGTGGTGGCCCAGTTATACAATGTTTTATACGAAATGTTTCTAGAGTGTCACACATTTCATAACTTGGCTCATAACTTTTCATAAGCAGGTTCAAGCTTACTGCCTGCAGCCAGAACTCCTTGCATTCATTTGCTCCCCTCCTCCTCCCCTACTCAGTATCATTGGGGCCCTCATGTGGCATCCTTCTAACTCACCAGTTTTTATCCTGCAGAAGTGCAGCATCTCCTCATTTCCCACGTCTCCCTCCTGCATTGGTGGTGTTTGTTCCTTCACCGAGGCGAGCAGCTCCATGTATGCATTCATCCCCACAGTGCAATTTAAACAACTTCGCTTCGATTTTCACCCTCCCCATCTCTTTTCAGGGGTCTTCTTTACTCCCATATTGGGATGTCCACAAAACTTGAAGGTGACTCCTGTTGGCAGCTTTCCCTGACACAGATTCCTGAGTCTCCATTACCCAGGACATCTGGAAATCTCTTATTCCCCACCTCCCTAGTGGTGGTGGCCATGCAGGGTAGGCTTTCGATGTTCATTCAACAAAAGGATAAAAGCTTTTCTTCAGACAACTCCTTCTTTTCTGTCTCTCTTCCCCTCTTTTGTCCATTGTGAAGAGGAGACCAAAGCCTTTGTTAATGCCTTACTTCTAGTTTTAACTAAGACATGATTTTCCTTACTGAATGGAACTTTTTTCTCTAAGCAAAAATAATTTACAAGACTCACATTATAGATACAAAATTTAAGATATATCTGATTAATCTATACAGTAACTTCTTAAAAGCATGGAAATATCAGAAACGTGAACAAAAATTAGGACTTTATTATCTGGCTATGCATATTTTGGTTAAGCTGTTTTCACTGACTAACATCATATGAGTAATAATATTTGAATTAAATTGCAGATTTCATAAAGAAATGGAGGAAGTCTGGTCTGGATTGAACAGCCATAAGAAGAGACAGTAGATTAAAACTGTATGAAGCAGAAATCCATATAGGGTGATAGGAATTGATCAGACTCTTATTGCCAGAAACATAAACATGAAAATGCCTCCCACAAACACATCTATACTTGCAAATACACCAAAGCAAATATGTCAGCATATAGTACAGAACAAACTTTTCTTGTTTTTAATTGGTGGAAGGGCAGTTGCTCAGAATACAGATTATGTGAAAGTGCAATAAAGACATTTTTCCAAGGCTAATCTAATCTTGCATTGACAGCACTGTACAACTATACTGCATAATGGTAGCCAGTGCAGAAACGCTGAAGCTGGAAACATCTCACACTGAGTCTGGAATCATGGTATATAGCTTACAATTAAGTAATTTAGAAGCAATGCAACTGCACTGGTATGATACCTTATCCAAACTGTATTCCTGCTGAGAAATGTTCTGTCTTAGGTGTAATGTTGCATTTTTGTTAGGACATGTGCATCATGCTGAGCTGCCTCATGCAGACACAGGAGCTTGGTCAGCATTAGCTTTAGGATGTTGGTGATCTGCAGTGTGGTGAAAGGATGCCCTGTGGAGTCCCTTGCTTACACATAAGAAGAGTGCTTTCTCTGACTCTTTAAAAAAAGATGTGTTTATCGAGTGTGTCACTGAGAAGTCTGTGCAATAATGACTTCCCTTCACTTTCATGTTTATGATGGATTATAAGTTATCCATATTCTCAACAATTAATTGCTGTTAAAAGTCTCTGAGTCATCTAAATCTGCAAAGAAACTTATTTTCTGTGCTCCAGCAGAACATTCATCTGTAGTCAGCTACATTTGGGCAAGACCTCTTGAAGATGATAAATGCAGTATTTTTCACTTACAGGACAGTGTCCCAACTGGGAGACATCAGCAACATAAATACTGTACTGGGAAAAAATCAAAATGGAATTGTTGCTCCTCATGTTGATATTAAGCTTTGCATTTGTCTTCTCCCCTCTAATTCTCTCATTCAAATTTCAGTGCCTGTCACCAAGCATACAATCTACAGAATCTTGTAACACAACAAACTGATATGTGAATTGAGATGTGCAGAGATCCAGGCTTTTGTGCTGGGAGAGCTGTTCCTGAAGGACATACCAATTTGTGCATTGTGCTTGTATGTAATTCTGCTGTGACTAGACAGATGGGTGGCTATAAATGAAGTATCTTCCTATTCCCTCTGAGACATATGCGGTAATGTCCTTCTTTGGATGTTCTGTCATGGCAGTGCACACAATTAGCTACAGAGTGTTAGTTACTCTGCAGGATGCAAATCAACATCTTTCTCTAACTGTAATAAAGGCACAAACCTATCAAATGGTATCAAGAAACCAGATTTTTACATATACCCAGCTTGTATTAGTGATTTGGTTGCTCACCAGCTGAGTCAGGAGGAGAGAGCATAATGAATGGACAGTCTTATGTTTGTTTGTAATGAACCACAATTTTATGTTTTCATCTCATGCCCATTTAAATGCAAAAGAGCACATTTCACTTTGTAATGAACCACATACACTGATGTACAACTTCACTGAAATATCAATTTCTTCTAAAGCTTCTCATTGAGATGTAATAGCTTCACAGTGGAGACTGACATTGTGGTTAAACACCAGTAAGGATCTAAGTCAGAAGTAGACTCTTCTTTAATGTCCTTTATATAGAAAAGAGAAAGATATCCTGCTGTTAAATTTAATATTTTTTCAACCTGGAGGATTCCCCTGAAATTCTTTGTGACCTTAGCTACACCAATAGGTGTCTGGCTATCTGTTATGAGCTTGCTGGGTAGATTGCTTTCATTGAACAATAGATGGGTTTGATTAAACACGTTAATCTGATATGTGCATATGAAGAAACACCTGATCTCTGCCAAGGATCATCAATAGACGGAGTATCTATCATTTTGTTCTTAGACATGAAGTCTAACTCATTTCCCTTGCAAAATCCTCCTTTGAATCTGAACGTCCAGTGGACTCCTTGCACCCCTGAGAATCAGGCTCTAAGCTGGGATCTGAAACCTCGGGACATGACATTATTGTGGAAGCACAGAAGGCCTTCAATAGTCTCTAAAATGCCTACCTTTCTCAGTCACTGTGCAAACGTAGCGATTCTGTTCATGCTTATTTTATTGTGAGCCATGTTGTGGAAAGATCTAGATCGCTCTTCTTGCTTCAGTTCTGTCTTGAGCAGTGAGTCATCTTGCATATCTCAGACAGAATAAAATTAATAACCCTCTGGAGGAGCTAGTTTTTCTCTATTGATTATAAGGTAGCATAGGGATGATCGGCTAGACGAAGGTGTCTGAAAGCTTGTGGTGTAAATTAGTGTTTGATAACCTTACCCTTAAACACAGCAAAACCTTTTAATGATTACAGTCTCTGTCTTCATAATCTACTTTCTGTTAGCATTTAATTCAACAGAAAAATACATTTATTCTAACGCTTGGGTATGGCTTTTGGAAGGTCTAAGTCACCAGCAGCTTTTAAATCATAATACAAGTTCATAACTTTCTTTGTTAACATACACTTTTTTTCACTGCATTCAGGCAGTATCCATACCCATAAACAGAACTTCCTCTTGCCTACTCCTAGATGAAAGTTCTGTATCTTCAGATCTGCTTTATTTTAATCTTTCTCTTGATATGTGATGAAGCACCACAAATTTGATCCAAATCTTACAATTTATTACGTTAAGCTCTCTAGAGAAGACAGACAATATTATGTTGTTAACAATCAACTTCTTTCCTATTTCCACAAGAACTTGCTGATTAGCCTTGATGATGCTGTAAAAGTAGGAGAGAGAAAATATATCCATAGCATTTTGAATGAAAAGGCCTTTGAGAAAATGAGTCTTCGGCATGATACGACAAGAACGATCTTGAGTGTTGGCTCAGTATTTCTGGAAAGCCAGAAAACTGATCTCTGTATCAAAGTCAGATAAAGACCTTTTACAGCAATGCAAGCCAAATTTTAAGACACTTCAGGGAGTCTGTGAGTGGATTAAGCAGTTCGTGTAGATATCCCTACTATACTCTCCTGTCACAGTTGGAAATGTTTGGTTGTGTTACTAATGGTAGATTTCAGAGTGACTGTGTTTTCCAAGTGTTTTTTTCACTCATTTACTAACAAGCCTATTAGAGTTGTGGGGGTTTTTGTTTTGTTTTTGTTTATTTATTTGTTTGTTTCATACCTACTTTGCAGCAAACTTGCATTTGTTTAGGAAGAATTTTTTGTTCTGTCATTGTTGAGACAAGTAACCATGTCTTCTGGAGCACAAGTGTTCCTTTCAATGACGGAATTTGTTCTTCTACTTAGGGCAGTATTTATGGTTGTCCAGTGGGGCAACTATCGAAGGGTTAAGGCTTTAGCATTACCCCACTTGAACTCAAGACTGTTATAGTACTGCAGCACTGCAAAATTTCAAACCATCTGTTAAGTTCCTTCTGAGATTTCTGACTCAAGAGAGTTCATGAAAGGGAATAAAGCTCACGCTGGCCCCAAGCTTCTTCCAACATAGATAACACTGAAAACAGTTTAACAACTTAAGCATTACCATCATCTTGTGTTGGATTTTCTTCTCTCAAAAAGAAAAAATAAGAAAAAACACCCTCAAATCCCAACATAGATAACACTGAAAACAGTTTAACAACTTAAGCATTACCATCATCTTGTGTTGGATTTTCTTCTCTCAAAAAGAAAAAATAAGAAAAAACACCCTCAAATCCAGATTTTTATTGTAAAGAACCATTGCCTTCTCATGCTCTTTTTCATTCTTGTGCTGTCTTCTGTAGTACATTTCACAGAATCACAGAATCACAGAATCACAGTTAGGGATTGGAAGGGACCTCGAAAGATCATCTAGTCCAATCCCCCTGCCGGAGCAGGATTACCTAGACCATATCACACAGGAACATGTCCAGGCGGGTTTTGAATGTCTCCAGAGAAGGAGACTCCACAGCCTTTCTGGGCAGCCTGTTCCAGTGTTCAGTTACCCTCACTGTAAAGAAGTTTTTCCTCATATTTATGTGGAACCTCCTGTGTTCCAGCTTGCACCCATTGCCCCTTGTCCTGTCAATGGATGTCACTGAGAAGAGCCTGGCTCCATCCTCATGACACTTGCCCTTTCCATATTTATAAACATTAATGAGGTCACCCCTCAGTCTCCTCTAAGCTAAAGAGACCCAGCTCCCTCAGCCTCTCCTCATAAGGGAGATGTTCCACCCCCTTAATCATCTTCGTGGCTCTGCACTGGACTCTCTCTAGCAGTTCCCTGTCCTTCTTGAACTGAGGGGCCCAGAACGGGACACAATACTCCAGATGCGGCCTCACCAGGGCAGAGTAGAGGGGGAGGAGAACCTCTCTCGACCTGCTAACCACACCCCTTCTAATACACCCCAGGATGCCATTGGCCTTCTTGGCCACAAGGGCACACTGCTGGCTCATGGTCATCCTGTTGTCCACTAGGACCCCCAGGTCCCTTTCCCCTACGCTGCTCTCCAACAGGTCTGTCCCCAACTTGTACTGGTACATGGGGTTGTTCTTGCCCAGATGCAGGACTCTACACTTGCCCTTGTTATATTTCATTAAATTTCTCCCCGCCCAACTCTCCAGCCTGTCTAGGTCCCTCTGAATGGCTGCGCAGCCTTCCGGCGCGTCAGCCACTCCTCCCAGTTTTGTGTCATCAGCGAACTTGCTGACAGTGCCCTCTATTCCCTCAGCCAAGTCATTAATGAATATATTGAATAGTACTGGTCCCAGTACTGACCCTTGAGGGACTCCGCTAGACACAGGCCTCCAACTGGACTCTGTCCCATTGACCACCACTCTCTGGCTTCTTTCCTTCAGCCAGTTCACAATCCACCTCACTACTCAATCATCCAGACCACACTTCCTCAGTTTAGCTGCGAGGATGCTGTGGGAGACTGTGTCAAATGCTTTACTGTTTGTTCAGATCTAGAAAGGTCTCAAAAGCAGGAATGCTGAAACAGAAGCACCTGCAAGAGTTCTCTTCAGGAATGAATTTTCTCTGCTGATAACAGAAGTGGTTTCTCACTCAGTCTGTGCAGAAATTCATGTAAGTATAGCAAACTCACATATGCACTAGTAAGAGTAGAATCATAAAGCTCTTCATTTTTGCAAGAATCCACTGGATCTAGTAATTTTGTACCACCTCAGTGTTCATTTTGTAAGCATGAAGCCAATGTAAATTACAGCTTTGAAACAAATTAGGTTTATTTCCATTCAGTTTGAAGACAGGTAAATAGCCTCACACATTTTTTAAATATGTTGCTTCCAGTATAGCTAGCATACTTTAGCTATGCCTAGGTGTAATAACCAGGTGTCACGGTTTAAAGCTGGGCTGGCTATTAACCCAGTGGCAGACGCTCTTTGTTAACCCTCTCCTCCCCACCACCCTAAGGGAAAGGGAAAAGGGAGAGAGACTTACGGGTTGGAAAGTTAAAACAGTTTTAATAAACTATAGTAATGAAAAAGAGTATAGTAAGAATAATAGAAAATAATAAAATATATACAAATATATACAAAACCAAGATTGAGAGCTTGGAAATCCTCCTCAGGCAGAGTTGCTTCCCCCAGCACAGGCAGAGGGGAAAATGCAGTAGCTCCCCCTGCCATCACACCTGCAGGCTTTTAACTGGAGAATTGGCAAAGCTGGTACCAATCAGTGGGAGACTGCCTGTCCCTCCTGGGCCCCACCTCCAGGAGGCAGTGGGTTAGTGATAAATAGGAAAGTGAGAATGACGTGTATGGGATGGAATACCTCGTTGGTCAATCTTGGGTCACCTGCCCTGTCTGCTCCTCCCTGCAGGTGCGACCCCCCCTTTGGCTCTTCACTCGTAAGCAGTGAGGAATTTAGCAGTGACCTTGGTTTCTCTAAGACTAATTGGCCTGGTTTGGGCCAAACCAGGACACCAGGCTAAAAATAGCAAGTCATCCAGTAATTCTTTGTTTAATTCTTAAAATGCACATAGGCTGGTAGTGGGTATACCACACTGATTTTGTCAGTACAACCTTTGCATTCATTTCTCTTGCCTGACAGCATCTTCATTCTCTTGCTTGGGCTTTGGCCAACTCAAATTAACTACTTACACTGAAGCATGTATTACAAGGATTGTGCCAGATCTGCATAATATTGGAAAGTTTTTGGAGAAAGCCTTGTGCCCCAGAGGTCTAACATGTCTAGACAATTTGGAGTGACTGTTAGGAACCCCATTCCTGTTCCCTACAACCTTTAATTCTGGCCATAATTCAAAAAAAGGTCTTCCTCTGGCAAAATAAACAAAAAAGAATTTTTGCATTGGAGCAGCCTCATATCTCTTCCTTTGAGTGTCAGTATATTATGAATAGATGTCTTAAATATATGAAATCTGTTAAAGTATTATGGCAAGCTCAGTTTTGTATCCAGATGACTGACTTACACTGTATTTGTAAAACATGATTTCTGAGCTTTTAAGTTCAAGTTATAGTTCACTTCCATTAGCAAATTCAGAACAAAAGTTTTACTAGCGTTGGTTATTTAATGGAAAACTTTTTAAATTATGACAGGCAGGCTGCTGGCCATTTCATCAGTTCCTCTGATGCTTTTCTACTGAAGCCTTTGATAACTGCTAATCCATCAAAGGTTTAACGTTGTTTTTAAATTCAGCTTCTCATTTTCTCAAAAACCACCAGATGCTGCTTTGATCCCCTTTTGTATCTCTTGTATTTTAGTCTTATTTAAAATTACTGTGTCCATTTTGGAGTTTTTTGAACATTCTCGCATCTGCTCTTTTGTGGTTCATCAGAAAAACCTGCTCACAATTTTTTCTTCTTAAAAATAAATTCTGTGTCTCCTATCAGCATTTCCCTTTCTTGATGTGAGAAGTTAACTAGTAATTAGAGTCCCGAGGATCCTTTGTGTTGGAGGAGAAAATGACAATGAGGTTGAATCCCCCTTTGTACTTCCTTTGTGAAATAAATAGGGTTGTGTCAAAGTACTGTTCCTGAAGCACAGTATGGTAAGGAGGAGTGCTTTTATTTGCAGATTTAGTTCTTCCACCTGTCTGCTTTTGTTTCCTGCTGCCTCTGCTTTTCACTGCATTTTTTTAATCATCCTGCCTCAAAGATAGACAGGCCTTTGTACAATCCAGTGGAGCTGTCGAAACACTGTTCCCACGTCTCCCTGTCGCCTGCCTTTGGGCAGGGAAGTGTTCTGGGTTTGTTCTGTCCTGAAACTGCCTTTTCAGCAGTCTCTTTCCCTGGAACTGCTCAGAGGCTGTCCCAGCCATCTGGGAAACAGAGCATTAGCAACAGCATCCTGTTTCCAAGTCATTTAACCAAAGCATAACTTGTCTGAGAAACTATGTATGAAAAACAGTTGGGGCTGGGCAAGATGACCTGTGGAGGTCCCTTCCAACCTCAACCAATCTGTGACTGATTCTGTAACTGTGAACAAACTCTGTACAGAAATTCCCGGATGGGAAACGTGGTGGCCCTCAGCTATCCACATAAAAAGTGGAATTAGGTACACATCTTCAGACAATGACCCACTGAAGATCTAATTGCTCTCTGCAAAACACTGCCTTCCTCCTTGCTTACGATAGTGGAAATGTCTCAGCTACCTCTCTGTTAACACTTCACTTAGGTTGTATGACTCTCCTTTGATCTCCAGGTATAGATGTAGGTGTTGGAGTAGAATGGTTTGCATGAATTTGACAGGACATCTGATCTTAAGACATGTGTTTGAAGGATTCCAATTACACTCTGGAATGAAGGACATAGAAACTGTCTGTATTAGTTCATATTATTTGATCTGATGACTAATCATGTCTCCATCCCGTCCTTCATAACTGAACTTTTATCTTTTCTGCTAAAGCAGGTTTTCTGTGGTATTTTGCACATCTTTTGGTATTAAGAAATTGTGTTAATCAGTTTGAGTATTGGAACAAAATAAAAAGCGATTGCTAAAATCTAAACTGTAGAATAAAGATTTGTTCTATCTTTAATAGACAGTTTAGCATACAAATTTATATAGAGTTAGAATGAACATTTGTGGCATTAATTTCTTTTTCATTATACTACTATCTGAAAAATTTGGGAATAGAAAGCAGATTGTAAGTCATATTAATTTTTCTGTATCTGTAGGCAATATTTAAGTCTTGAAAGCAAAGCAAGAAAGGAAACAATTTTTTCACTCTTAAGATGCCTCTGGTATTTCAGAGCTTTTCCCATTAATGTACTGGCATAAAACCAGTGTATTTTGGAATGAAGCAAGAGTACAAAGATGAAGTTATACATCTGAATCAGGGAGAACAGCAGTGTCAGCCTGTCTCTCAGACATCACATATGAGCTTTGTGACCACCTGCCTATTGGATGTAGGTGTATATGTGCTCCCTTCCATAGATGATGAGCATTAATTCCATCTCCTCTAAAAGCAGCACCGTGTTTCTCTGGAAAGCTTCAGTTCCTCAAGCCAATTGAGAAATTATTTTTGTCTGAAAATTCCAACCACCTTCATCTGCAATATTTTGCTTTGAAATACCAGCCTAATTTATCGTAGAAAAATGGAGATCTGTGCTTTCATCTTTTGCTGCTTTTAAATACATTTTAAGTATCAGATTCACATGTTACTACCTGAAAGAAACACAAAAACAAAAGCTTTTTTCTTCAAATTCCCTTTTGTAACTGCTTCTCAGTCTTTCACTATGCTTTTAGTCAGTTGTTCTGTTTCCATGGAGCTATATGAATTAGTAGAGATCTAGTTAGGTAAATGAGGAAAAAAGGCACAAAACTAGAGTGCATATCTTCTCTGACATTTTCAGAGGAAAAACACTGCGATTTCTTTCACTATCAGGAATGTAAAAACGGGCACATTTGCAGTGTTTTGAAAGTTTCAGTTACTCTGCAGGCGGAAGTATCATTACTGGAGCACTTCAGCAAAGCTCTTTGCTCCCTGTTGAATTGTAACCATTCAGTAGGTTCTGGCAGCTGCAATAGGGTTTAGATTTCATCCCTTCTTTTGTTGAGACCAAAATAATTTCCTTTCAGTGAAAATAGCAGTCCTCTATGGGACTTTTATCATAGAATCATAGAATCATAGAAAGGTTTGGGTTGGAAGGGACCTTAAAGATCATCTACTTCCAACCCCCCTGCCATTGGCAGGCACACCTTCCACTAGACCAGGTTGCTCAAAGCCCCATCCAGCCTGGCCTTGAACCCTTCCAGGGAGGGGGCAGCCACAGCTTCTCTGGGCAACCTGTTCCAGTGTCTCACCACCCTCACAGTAAAGAATTTCTTCCTACTATCGAATCTAAATCTATCCTCTTTCAGTTTAAAACTGTTACCCCTCATCCTATCACTACATGCCCTTGTAAAAAGTCCCTCTCCAGCTTTCCTGTAGGACTTCTTCAGGTACTGGAAGGCTGTTATAAGGTCTCCCCAGAGCCTTCTGTTCTCCAGGCTGAACAGCTCCAACTCTCTCAGCCTGTCTTCATAGGATAGATGCTTCAACCCTCTCATCATCTTCGTGGCCCTCCTCTGGACTCGTTCCAACAGCTCTGTCTCCATCTTATGTTGGGGCCCTCAGAGCTGGACGCAGTACTCCAGGTGGTATCTGATGAGAGTGGAGTAGAGGGGAAGAGTCACCTCCCTCAACCTGCTGGCCACGCTTCCTTTGATGCAGCCCAGGATATGGATGGCTTTCTGGGCTGCAAGCACACATTGCTGGCTCATGTTGAGCTTCTCATCAAGCATCACCCCCAAGTCCTTCTCCTCAGGGCTGCTCTCAATCCATTCTCCGCCCAGCCTGTATTTGTGCTTGAGATGGCCCCGACCCACATGCAGGACCTTGCACTTGGCCTTGTTGAACTTCATGTAGTTCACATGGGCGCACCTCTCAAGCCTGTCAAGGTCCCTCTGGGTGGCATCCCTTCCCTCCAGCATGTCGACTACACCACACAGCTTGGTGTCGTCAGCAAACTTGCTGAGGGCGCACTCAATCCCACTATCCATGTCACCAACAAAGATGTTAAACAGCGCTGGGCCCAATACTGACCCCTGAGGAACACCACTCGTCACTGGTCTCCACTTGGACTTCAAGCGGTTGACCGCAACTCTTTGAGTGTGACTATCCAGCCAGTTCCTTATCCACCGAGTGGTCCATCCCTCAAGTCCATGTCTCTCCAATTTAGAGACAAGGATGTTTTGTGGAACAGTGTCAAATGCTTTGCACAAGTCCAGGTAGATGAAGTCAGTCACTCTTTCCTTATCCACCAATGCTGTAACCCTGTCACAGAAGGCCACCAAATTTGTCAGGCACAATTTGCCTTTAGTGAAGCCATGTTGGCTGTCACCAATCACCTCCTTGATTTCCATGTGCCTCAGTATAGTTTCCAGGAGAATCTGCTCCATGATCTTGCCAGGCACAGAGGTGAGACTGACGACTGACTAGCCTGTAGTTCCCCGGATCTTCCATCTTTCCCTTTTTAAAAATGGGTGTTATGTTCCCCCCTTTCCAGTCAGTGGGAAGTTCACTAGACTGCCACGACTTCTCAAAAATGATGGATAGCGGCTTAGCATCTTCATCTACCAGTTCCCTCAGGACCCATGGATGCACCTCATCAGGTCCCATGGACTTGTGCACCTTCAGGCTCCTTAGATGGTCTCTAACCTGATCTCCTACAGTGAGCGGTTCTTCATTCTCCCAGTCCCTGCCTTTACCTTCTGCGACTTGGGTGGTGTGGCTAGAGCACTTGCCGGTGAAGACTGAGGCAAAAAAGTTGTTGAGTAACTCAGCCTTCTCCATATCCCAGGTAACCAGGTCTCCCGTTTCCTTCTGGAGAGGGCCCACATTTTCCCTAGTCTTCCTTTTATCACTGACATACCTATAGAAGCTTTTTTTGTTGCCCTTGACGTCCCTGGCCAGATTTAATTCTATCAGCGTTTTAGCTTTCCTAGCCTGATTCCTGGGTTTTCGGACAATTTCTCTGTATTCCTCCCAGGCTACCTGCCCTTGCTTCCACCCTCTGTAGGCTTCCTTCTTGTGCCTGAGTTTGTCCAGGAACTCCTTGTTTATCCATGCAGGCCTCCTGGCGTTTTTGCCTGCCTTCCTCTTTGTTGGGATGCATCGCTCCTGAGCCTGGAGGAGGTGGTCCTTGAATACTAACCAGCTTTCTTGGACCCCTCTTCCCTCCAGGGCTTTATCCCATGGTACTCTCCCAAGCAGGTCCCTGAAGAGGCCCAAGTCTGCTCTCCTGAAGTCCAGGCCAGTGAGCATGCTCTGCTCCCTCCTCACTGCCCTAAGGATCTTGAACTCCACCATTTTATGGTCGCTGCAGCCAAGGCTGCCCTTGAGCTTCACATTCCCCACCAGCCCCTCCTTGTTGGTGAGGACAAGGTCCAGCATGGCACATCTCCTTGTTGGCTCCTCTGTCACTTGGAGAAGGAAGTTATCATCATCAACACATTCCAGGAACCTCCTGTATTGTTTATGCATTGCTGTGTTGTCCCTCCAACAGATATCAGGGTGGTTGAAGTCCCCCATGAGGACCAGGGCTTGTGAACGTGAGGCTACATCTATCCGTCTGTAGAGAGTCTCGTCCACTCCGTTTTCCTGGTCGGGTGGCCTGTAGCAGACCCCTACTATAATGTCACCTGTCCCTGCCTTCCCTTTAATCCTGACCCATAAGCTCTCCATTGGTTCCTCCTCCATCCCTGACAGACCTCCATGCGCTCGAACTGGTCATTGACATAGAGGGCAACACCCCCTCCTCATCTTCCCTGCCTGTCCTTCCTAAAGAGCTTGCATCCTTCCATTCCAACAGTCCAGTCACAGGAGCCATCCCACCAGGTCTCTGTGATACCAATAAGATCATAGCCCTGCAGGCATGCGCACATCTCTAGCTCCTTTTGTCTACTACCATTTTTTTGTGGTGAAGGACACTGGTTGTAACACAAGATTTTCCTTGTTGTTCAGGTACACTGTGGCATGATCACAGTGAAAAGATTCATCAATCTATCAATCAATCAATCTCTGTATGCCTGTACAATGACTCATCAGTTAATCAGTGTGCGAATTTAATTGATACTTGCCCCTTGCCAGGCTGGTAAAGATGCCATTGTGTTCCCCATAAATTAAAAATAGTATTGTGCTACTGTAATAGCAGTTGCAATTAATTATTCATAAATTCTTATTTATGTGATTATTCTTTTGACTGTGATGTAAATGATATTTAAACCCTAGGCTCTATTTTTGGAAAACTTAATGGCAAAGAAAGAACTGTTGTTTAGTCTGAGATAAACTGAATCTCTAAAGAATAAAGGGAGAAAATAAAAGGAACTGTGATCCACATCCTTTTGTTTTCTTCAGGCCCATGGACCATTAGATAGTGAAAAGGTTAACAATTCGCCTCTAGAATAACAAGCTTCAGATTGTTCTGCTTTAAAAATACATTTATTATTTTCTCAAGTTCTGGAAACTACCTAGTTGACTTTTATATCCTTATAGCCCTAAAATAGTACTGAGACATACACAAAAAGCAAGAAGATGGGAGTTGTACCCATTAAAAATAGTTCAGGACAGAAATAGCTAACTAGAGGTGACAAAGCAAGACTTTCTGTCTGTGGACTTTTGTACTTTGCAGTGATTTTCTGCTGATTCTAGTAGCAGTATCTCTTGTAGCAAGGTAAGGCTCTCCCTGATCACAGCATCACAGAATCACAGAATCAACCAGGTTGGAAGAGACCTCTGGGATCATCGAGTCTAACCTTTGCCCTGACACCACCCTGTCAACTAGACCATGGCACTAAGTGCCATGTCCAGTCTTTTCTTAAACACATCCAGAGATGGTGACTCCACCACCTCCCTGGGCAGCCCGTTCCAATGTCTAATAACCCTTTCTGAAAAGAAATTCTTCCTAATATCTAACCTGAACCTCCCCTGGCGAAGCTTGAGGCTATGTCCTCTTGTGCTATCGCTAGTTGCCTGGGAGAAGAGGCCGACTCCCACTCCACTACAACCTCCCTTCAGGTAGTTGTAGACTGTAATAAGGTCACCTCTGAGCCTCCTCTTCTCCAGGCTAAACAACCCCAGCTCCCTCAGCCGTTCCTCGGAGGTCAGACCCTCCAGACCCTTCACCAGCTTGGTCGCCCTCCTCTGGACTCGCTCCAACACCTCAACATCTTTCTTGAAGTGCAGGGCCCAGAACTGGACACAGTATTCAAGGTGCGGCCTCACCAGTGCCGAGTAGAGAGGGACGATCACTTCCCTAGACCGGCTGGCCACACTATTCCTAATAGAGGCCAGGATGCCATTGGCCTTCTTGGCCACCTGGGCACACTGCTGACTCATGTTTAGCCGGCTGTCGATCAGCACCCCCAGGTCTCTTTCCACCGGGCCACTTTCTAACCACTCTTCCTCCAGCCTGTAGCGCTGCATGGGGTTGTTGTGGCCAAAGTGTAAGACCTGACACACCTACGCTTCCACCCCCAGAGATGCAAAGAGTCTTTGAGGTATTTCATTACTAACATGTATATAAAGGAGGGACACACGATCTCTCTATAATTCTGGGATTTGGGGTAATACCATCTGGCATGCTGGAAGGTACCAGAGTTATTCAGCGTAAGACTGATCAGGATCCTTCATTAGTGTGGACAGTATGGATCATTTCTTGAGCAGCATTAAGGTCCCCTTCAGGCCAGGGCAGGTCCCTTGACCCTGAATTCCAAGCTGTAGTACAGCTCTGCTGTCCAATTCCCTTCTCCTTTTTCATTATATTCCTCAAGGAAAAATGCCCAGATTTTTACCTAAAAATGTTGGGTCAGCCAAAGTGGTGCGTTGTAATTGCACTCATTTCTTTGGTCTCCCTAGTTTCTGAAGAACTGTATCAGAAATCCAGGTTGGTGGAAAGCACAAGGTGCTTCAGCAGAAGTGGTGACGTGATACAAGTAATACAGAAAAATAGATACTAGATACAATAGCCCTAAAAGGAGCTGAACAAAAGAAGATGGCAGAAGATTTCCCTCTGCAACTGAAATTTAGTTTTGCTAACTCTTAAGGTGACTATCCACAGTATTCTCACTACATTAAGATCGGTGAAGACTGCATAGTCTGAACCCCATGAATATAGTTTTTCTAAGAGCTGGCAAATATTCTAACTGACATAATAAAATAGAATATCTTCTGGGGGAATCACCAGACTTAGAACGGGTAAATTATATTTGTGAAGAATTTGCAAAATCCTATTTATTTCTCCTGCTTTCTGTTGCTATGATAAATGCAAGCTTTTTTTTGAAAGAAAATGAGTAATATAGCTGTGTTATAGAAAAAACAGGTTTTCTCTTTTTGATTAAAAACAGTACCTCACGTTTGTCCTGCACTGCCCTGAAGTTCAATTGCAGGCACTTCACACAGTCTTTTTTGGATTAGAAGCACTACATCCCTTCCCATCGGCAACATGAGAACAGCGAAGTTTGCCTTTTTCTCCTTATAACTGTTAAAAAGGAGACTAACTCTTTTCCCCAGCTGCAATTTAAGGGGAAAAAATGAGGGATATGATGTAATTACCAGCATTGGAATCTTGCCAGGATGCTGGACCTTATTTCCCTGGATTCCTCAAAAAAAGTGTCATGGGACCCTGTAATTATAAGCAATTGGTATCACAGTTCCATATCTGACATGAAAGACTCTGCTCCCAGCAACATAGAGCATCCGTCTGGGCATTTGCTCAGTACTGACTCAAAAATGCTGTCTAATGACTCATATTCATATTTTCTGTTGGTTTTTTTTTTTTAATTTTGCTGTGTACCTAGAGCTTGTTGCAGTATCTCAATAACCAACATACGTACATTTTACAACGCTCTGTTCTACAGTCAGTAAAACAAGATCAGCCAGTACATATAATCCAGTCTATACTCCTTAATGCCATTTTGTAAGAGAAGTGTGTGTAAAATGTAGGGCAATATTTTTATCTTTGTTCATGTGATTTCATGTAATAGAAAGTAGGATGGAAACGGTATTTTAATTGCAAGGAGCTTTAAAAACATCCATGTATGATAAAAAGTTACAGATTCAGCAGAAAGTAACTGTAAATTAGAAAGCAGTGTCCCATCATACTATCTTGGCTATAAAATGTGTCAGAGACCCTTGTTTTACAACTCACTGAGAAAAGATATATCCACACTCTAGTGATGAAGCTGATCAGCATCTACCAATGAAAAAAATTACTTCACGTGAAATTGGAATTTCCTCAGAATGTTGATAAAACAAGCCCTGTTACTCTTATGCAGAAAGGATTCACTGATATTTTCAAAGAGGAGGATGATAAAAAAAATGGAAGTGAAAAAGGAAATCGAATGGGCATGCTCTCATGGAATTATTTTTGCAACATATATCAAATAGTTGATGAAGATAAAATAAATGGGTCATGGTTCATGTGCCAGTTTAATGAAATAACTTTGTAAATACCTTGAGTTGAGGTGTCTAGGTGGAAGGAAGTGTGTATGTGTGAAAATCTTCCCATCCTAAACTATGAACAGCTCTAGTTTTTACTTTCAGAAGGAAGAATTGGTAATAGAATATCAATTGTAGAAAGTGTAGAAAATATCTTTATTCACATACAAACTAATTAGAAAAAAAAAATGGAAGTTATTAGAAAGAGCGTATATTTACTTTTTAATTTATCTCATTCCCATTTATATGCAGAGGATGTGGTAAAACAATGATCTTCATGGGTAAATGAAATCAACATCAACATGTTGACTTCATCAAAATGAAAACAAAATCAACATCAGTGCTGCTTAGTGAAGTAGTTTTGGAAATTACTTTGATTTCTCAGGTTGTTTTCCATTTTAGAAATCATGCTACTTAGTCTTTCCTTTTCTAAAATTCCTGTTGAGCTGTTAACTGTATAAAATAGAAGAATCCCAGCTAGAGGATGCCTGGAAAGAAGGAGGTGAGCATCTCCATTGTTTTCCTGTGTGTGCATAAGGAGGTTCCTTTCTTCATATGAGGATTCTGTAATGATTTTAAACCTCTACTTATTCTACCTCATTTACTACTGACTTTAGCTTAAGCCTAGCTTTTCTTTGGTTTACAGTAAGTCAGCTCCTATGCACTGTAAGACAATAACAGCATAAGGTTGTATAATAACCATTTTAAACAAGAGTTGCACCACTTTTGGAAAACTGATTTAAGACAGCTGAGGTAAGAATATTATTGTGTCCAGCAAGATTAAAGGCTGTGTGGTTGCCTTGAATAACTCTTGTTTTTTTGTCTGGTGCTCAGTGCAGTGAGAGCCTTTTTGAAGTGATGTTGAAGTGCAGTGGACATGCACTTAAAAACTGGTCATATAATCTTTGACTTCAGAATTTAAGAGGATCAGGCCCCTAGCTTTGTTACACACAAAGTCCTTTAAAGCTTGCATGTGTGAAAATAGGACAGAATAAGATAGACTTTCATCTGAATTTAATAGCTGTTTTTGGTAGAAATTCACCTGTAGCGATGTGATTATCCAGGCAAATTCTTGTCTGTTTGTATCAACTAATTTTAGATTATATTCCTCTTTGTGGGAATGTCAAGCTGAAAGCAGGTCAGGACAGACATATTCACAGATGTAATTCTTAAATTTTCAGGATATATTTAGGTGGCCTCCTATGAGGGAAACCAAAATGTAACAAGCTAATAACAGATGAGTGGGAAAAGTGGCATTCAACAGAAATGCAACTATGTGTTGTACAAAAATTTTATTATTCTGGAAAAAGAAACCTAAGAGTATTATGTTATAGTAATACCGAGTGCCTTGGTATGCTTACTTCAAGTAAGGGTTGTTGTTATTACTACATTGCTAACTATTAAACAAACAAGGTGTAACCCAGCTCTGGAGCATTACCACAGTGATGGTCCAGGGAATAAAAATGTATTAGCCTGTTAATTGTTAGCGATTTAGTTGTAGCTGTGAGATACCACTTCACTGGATGAGCGGAAGAAAATGGCAAGTGATGAAAGACATGCTTTTACTGGGAGGACCCACCTCCTCATTTAGTCAGTCAAGGGTTGTTATCCCTTTATTACCCTGTAATTTGAGGGCAAGTTCGGTGAACAACTGTGGAGGCCATTAGGAGCTGTCATGGAGAATTTATTTGCCTTTGAATGGAAGGTGGAAGTAGTACGGCAGAGACTGTGCTGCTTCAAAGTGGGTAATTCTTCTTTTGCAAGCTTTTTAATGCTATGTTTATTGTTTCCTAGTGTGTCTCCCTAGACTGTTTTTTGTTGCCTTTGCTGCTCTTGTCAGGAATAAAATTTATAGAAGTGTGGCCCAGGAGAACCAATCTTATTTTGTGTAGTGACTACACTAGCAGCCCACAGCGTGTCTTACTGGAAATTTGCAGAAATAGTAAAATCCACACCTCTTCAGAAGCTAAAGGTCTGGTGACATTTTTTTTTCCTTCACTGCTGTAAAATACAGGTAGTTGTGGTAAAATAGACTCTTTCTTACAGTGTTGTAACTCCAGAACAAATCTCATAGAAGTTTGTAAAAGCAAATTAAGTCAGTTAAGTTGTTACATGCTAGTTTAACAGTGTAAACATGTGACTTGCTATGAAAGCAATTGTTGCTTTTGACATTTCCTGAAGTGTAACACACATCTTGAACGCAAGAGAAAAATCCGGACCTTGCTTTAAATAATGCATTATATGAACTTAAAAGGCATAAGAAGATATGTTAATTTAGAGAAGAGATGGACAGCAGTAAGTTCATCCAGTTGCAAACGTAGGGGACATTTTACCTGGAAGAACTGGTGCTACTCAAGAAGTGGAACCAACAGTTTTGCTCTGACTGTGTTTTGAGGATAAGGATGAGAGAGAGGGAGATCCTTTTTTTAACAGACACTGTATATTACACGTGAAAGATATCTGTAAGTAAAGATAAAATTTCCAAAGGTCGTGTCGCCAGTAGTTTAGGTAATTCACATACCCTGTGGATGTGCTGTGTTACAGGAGTGTTTGAGGAATGTGTTTTATTTATTCTAAGTGAACTCAACCCTTGGGTTTTGAGACACTTTATAGGTGTGCAATTTCCTTACCAGGGTTCCTCTTGCAAATGTCTCAGAGAAATAAAATCAAAAACTATAAATGAATATGAAAGCATCTGAAAAAACTTTTTTTGGATACAAAGTCAGACAGTGGGTTCAAAGACCTTAAGTTCATGGTCACATAGGGCTAAGTTTGAGTCCTGTGTATTTCTGTTCCCCAGTTAATATTGCTTTGGTTAACACTCAGTATTCAAAATTTATGAGATCTTATTTTGGCATTGATACAATTTATTCAAGTAAGTATAAATTGACACCTGCAGTGTGTCTGTGTGGATTTATACTGACTAATTTACCTATTCTTCTTATTACTTTATCAAAATGGGGGTTTTTAAATGAATGCCTGTGCATTCACAAAATCACAGAATCACAGAATGGTTAAGGGTTGGAAGGGACCTCTGGAGATCATCTAGTTCAACCCCCTGCCAAAGCAGGTTCACCCAGAGCACATTGCACAGGGTCATGTCCAGGCGGGTTTTGAATATGTCCAGAGAAGGAGACTCCACAGCCTCCCTGGGCAGCCTGTTCCACTGCTCTGTCACTATTGCTATCAAGCTTACTCTCTGAATGTAAACACTATTTTGTTTCCTGAAAAGTGCAGTGTTGTTGAAATACTGCTGAATTAATCTGAATGTTGTAAAAACTGTAGCTAAACTAAGTCTTCGCTGTCATTCATCTGAAAAAAAAATTTTTATCAGATACACAAAAGTATTCCTGTTCATAGATATATTTGCTGCCCAGTAATGCTCCATAATTATAGTATGAACTCTTAATAATGTTGATATAGCAAGTCTTTTAGTCCAGACAGAAGAACACAGTCCCAAATGCTTTATTAACTGATCAGCTGCATCCAATCAATTACAAAGATTCTAGCACTAGTTATTTTTTCCTCTTAGCTGCTTTGTTAAGAAAAAGTAATGAATATGAATTTTTCAATTGGATATTTCCACAAGGCATGAACTGATTCCTTTTATAAATACCTAGAAATTATTTAAAACATTTCTTTCAACCACTGGCTTCCTTCTTTCATCTGTGGGTTTTAAACAATTTCTAGAGGCACTAGCAGTGTTTTCGTCTGATGTTATTGGTAGCCTAAAGGGCAGTTTATGGAATAGCAATAGTAGGTACAGCCTAAGGTAGAAAAAAAGTTGGAACAAAGTTGAAGATGATAAATATTTTAAAACTGAAATTACATGATCTTCCAAAGGACAAGCAACAGTCATTTGCTAACCGTCAGTTATTGGAGGAAAGGTTGTTGTGTTTTTTTTTAATTCTATCCCAAACTCTCTGTAGCAAACAGCTGCGAAAATGTAGCTCTGTAGCTGTTATCCTCTGTGTTTAGTTCTGGTGAACAGCAATTCCTCAGTGAGCGATGCGCTCGCCTAGTGGTAAATGATTAAATCAGTAATGGGAGAAGAAAAGAGAAACCTGTAAACATATGAACAAGCATTATCTGACGCTCCCAAGTCATCATGAGTCTGGGCTTACCTTTCGCGCACTCATTTATTCAGCTGTTGTCATTTTTAGGCTACATCTACAAGGCTAAAGGCATCGGTTCCCCAAGCGTTCCCCGACCCCTCAGTGGAGTGATGCAGGGTGGTCTGGCCCACGCTGATCACGGCTAGCCTCCACTGAAGGGGAGCGATTGTGTCGCGTGACATGGCGCTTGGCTCTGGAGGGTCCTCAGAGCCCCACGTAGTGCCCGTGCGATCCTGATACTTTACTCTTACTCATGTGTGTACAAGCATGCATGCATGTGGGTGCTGGGGAGTCAAAAGCTCTTTTCAGTTCAAAGTATTATTTTGCATTCCAGTATTCCTATAGCATAGCATAGAAGGTATGCCATGCTCAAAGCCTGGCAACTCTCTCGTTCCCTATGTTGAGAGTAGAATCCAGTTGCCCATGTGTTATTGCCCGTTGTGCAAGAGCTGAGAGTATGCTGTATCCCTGTTACAGGCACAGAGTTGCCTTCATGTTCTTTATGTTTTTAAATAAACGGTACTGGACCTTCACTACTGGTATTCATGCTCATACTTCCCAGTTCGGCTGCTACCCCGAGGGGAGCAGTACTTTGCATCCACTCACTCCTGTCTGGCATGGTTAAGAGGAACAGGAGATGGCACTTCCACAATAACACTGTGAGTGGTGGTAAGAGCTGCAAGGTGAAGCTCATTTCCATCATTACCAACGACCACAATCTTAACTGCTGTGGCCCTATTCCCCTGCCGCTGGCCCCGTCCTTAGCTCTGCAACCCTCTACTACCTTCATGTTTTACAGAACTGCTGGCACACCAGATGTATACTTCCACAATCAGTTCCTGCAGCTTCAGTGGAAAAGGACGCTTCGGATGTGTTGGCAACGTCAAATAAATCAGCTGCTTATTTGTGGAGTGGTAGATACGTTACTGAATTCCTAGGCTAGCCGGTGAAGCAAACTGAAGTGTTTCCTCCCTCCAAGGTGAGCCCAGCTGCAGTTCAGGAGATGCTTCATTCTGAGGACAAAACGTTCCTCAGCCAGGACCATGCTAGGTTTGGTTTCTTCTGCCCTACACAGTCCTCTACGCTATCCCAACGGGCCGTGTACTTTCAAACACACCATATGTTCTGATGCCGTATCCTTCATTCCCTTAGCATCATGCTGTGTACACACCACTCTGCACTGACAGATTGCACGACAGCCTTCCAATTATTTCAGGTATTCGGACTGAAACAACTTTGAAAAAATCAAACAATTATGTCTAACGGCCACAAAGATGCTGCACGAGGGAGTGGGACTGGACTGCGAACCACTGTACTGCCAGTCCAACCAAGAAGGAGGTTATTCACTGCATGGCCTGGGGCTCAGGGATGATTAGCGGTATAGATGTAGTTTTGTCCTTAACTGGCAGATGCAATTAATCTGTCTGCTGCAGGATATTTACTTGCACAGTGTAGCTACGTTAGCAGAATGATGTGAAAAAGCATCTCATGTATCAGAGGTGGAATAATAACCTTACAGTGACTGTCCACATTCCAGTGTAAGTGGCCAGTATCAGAAAGGTCTTCTTAGACCTCCTCACCTCCCTTGTATCAGAGTGAAGAAGTAGGACTTGCAATCGAGACCTGAAAGAATAGCTACTTTGAAGTCATGTTCACACATTACGCCTTTTAATTGCCTGATTTTCGCAGAATGGGTTGCTCTCACATGTCCACAGGGCATACCAGTGTCACTTTATGGTGCATCATAGCTTCATAGTGCACTCAGAGGGAAAACCACTCATTAAAAAGATGAACAGTGCCTGCTTTTCAGCACCTATTACTATCAAGACATGTCTGAAATATGCAATGCACATTCTTAATGGGTACTGACAAAGTACTTTTAAGCACATTGATGTTTTAAATGTATATTTAGACTAATGAACAAGATGTAGCTGAAGATTAACCTTTTGAGTCTATCAAATCAGTGGAATAGCCTCCCCCGCTCCTGAATCTCACTGTTTTCTTTCTTAATGTTTTATCCATACAACGGTACGTTCGGGAGATAGTGAGATTCCAGCTCTCCTTGAAACATCCCGGATCATAGAGAGAAAGAGCGGTAATTTGCCAGGGTAAAGAAGAACCTGCATAGTAATGACATAAAGGACAGAGCACAGTCAAGATTATTGAAAGTATGATTTTGACCTCGGCAATGACTTTGCAAAAATGACACTGTAGACTTACATATTTAATGTGTGTCTCAGATTTTTCAGCTAAAACTTGCTTAGCTGGAGAGTGAAGCAGTGTTGCTCTTTCGGACCTGCCATTCCTACTGACCCTGCCTTAGCTGTAATGTCCCAGCCAAGGTCTCTCTGGTGTAAGCCCCTTTAGCAGTAACGGTGCTTCTACTAATCGCCACCCACCCGTGTGTAACCCTGCACCAAAGGGATTATTTTCTGCAATTCCTGTGAAAGCCCACTGGAAGGCTATGACTGTGCTCTTGCTGAATTCAATGTGAGAACAACAGGTTTTAGTCATGCCATGAGTAGTGCTAGGAGGCTCCAGGAACGTTTAGATTGAGGGGCAGGTAATATTGATGGCAACGCATGACATGAGCAATCTGTCTGGGATTGTTTCCTTCTGCGCAGGCTAGACTGAGGGCACAATTTGATCTGCCCTGCCATGCAACCCATATGCACCCATTTAGTTAGGAGAGAAAACAGAGCTTTGATTACTTGAGAGTAAAAATATGAAGAGATGGATATATTCCTGTTCAATCTGAAGTAGTGTTTGCTGTAACAGTCAATGTAAGAGCTCAGTGTTAGAGTAACTTTGTTTGAACTGGTTGGGGGAAGAATATTCTAGCTCCCTAATTTCTTTCCCCTTTGTTGAATGCTCTGTTGTTTCTGCTGGTTTCTAGGTCCCGCTTTGTGATACAGTTTACACTTTTCTGTACTGCTATGTGTTTGTAAAACATGTCATGATGGGACTTCGAGGCAACAGGTTCTAAGTCCTTGGATCACTTGTCATAAATGCAGGATCACCCACCAAGATAAAATGATGTGGGAGACTCACTAGATCATAAGTGGTATTGAAGTTCAGAATACCTAGAGATAAGCCTTGAAAATATGTGACTTGGTTTACTTACCTTTCTCCTCTATTTATTGTCTTAGTACAATTTTCATCACACCTAGCTTTAGGAATATTCTTCATGTTCCTAACTAGCAGGTTATTTGCCCTAGGCTTCTGTAATAATAGCTGAGGGAGACAGGCATTTCTAACAGACAGATCTTCATGCTTAAGTGTAAACATTAACTCTTGTATTTTCTTTATCACTGCAAAGAAAGGATAAAAGTGGTTTTAGAATATGAATCTATTAAAATGTGTGCCCCAGAGACTCTAATGCTAAGACTCGCAGTGCTGCATCATAGAATCATAGAATGGTTTGGGTTGGAAGGGCCATTAAAGATCAGCTAGTTCCAACCCCCCTGCCACGGGCAGGGACACCTTCCACTAGACCAGGTTGCTCAAGGCCCACCCAACCTGGCCTTGAACACTTCCAGGGAGGGAGCATCCACAACTTCTCTGGGCAACCTGTTCCAGTGTCTCACCACCCTCACAGTATAGAATTTCTTCCTAAGATCTAATCTAAATCTACCCTCTTTCAGTTTAAAACCATTACCCTTCATCCTATCACTACATGCCGTTGTAAAAAGTCCCTCTCCAGCTTTCCTTTAGGCCCCCTTCAGGTACTGGAAGGCTGCTATGAGGTCTCCCCAGAGCCTTCTCTTCTCCAGGCTGAAGAGCCCCAACTCTCTCAGCCTGTCTTCATAGGAGAGGTTCTCCAGCCCTCTGATCATCTTTCTGGCCCTCCTCTGGCCTCATTCCAACAGCTCCATGTCCTTTTTATGTTGGGGCCCCCAGACCTGGATGCAGTACTCCAGGTGGGGTTTCACAAGAGTGGAACAGAGTGGGAGAGTCACCTCCCTCAACCTGCTGGCCATGCTTCTTTTGATGAGGCCCGGGATATGGTTGGCTTTCTGGGCTGCAAGCACACATTGATGGCTCATGTTGAGCTTCTCATCATCTTTGTATTTGAATTCTCAAAGATACAGAAATCTGAGTCTTCTGACGTAGCTAGATCTCTCTGAAATTAGTAAAATAATTCACATCATATGAATGGCTGCTTTAACAATGTAGGTTTTTTACATTCACTGAGATAATAAAGCATAATCATTGTAACTAAATACCTAAACTCACATATACCTATATATGTGATGTTCTTATGCATTCTTTTTTTAAAAGTATGGACACAGTAGGGTTTTCAGTAGCATTGTATATACTGGATGTTTGGAATTTACATTTGCGATATTGGTGTTTATTTCAAAAAAAAGCCTCCCACATCCTTAATGATCAGTTTTCCTTTATGTAAATTTAGTAAGAAGAAAATGTTTATGCCTGCTGGTAATCTCTGTGTTTGTAAGCTTTCCAGATTTCAGCTGAATGTTTCACATGTGACAGCTTGATCTCCTCGTAAGCGGGCTGTTCAGCTCAGATTATTTCTTTCTACCTGAAACTATCTTTCTTTTCTTGTTCTAACTTTCTACTTAGTTACGTGTTGGTTTTCCAAATAGATGTAGTTCCTCAAGAGTGTGGGATTCAGAAGACTAGAAGTAGTGGCAAAGATCTGCTTTTTGGTTGATGCAGAGTTGATAGCTTCCCTGTGACTGGCACGTGTCCTGGGACATTCAATGCTTCAAGATAACCCAGTATGAATTCTTGACAAAACGTTTGTAAGAGGAGTTCAGAAAAAATTTGATTTTCCTAATAAAGTACGGGAGATATAACAGTTTGATTCCAACCCCATTTGCCTTATCTTACACTGTTTAGATAAATAATCAATCTGAAATTTGAATCTTTCAGATTCTTCTCTATTGCATTTTTGAAAAATTGTTGAAATCTGAGGTTCCACTGAAGAGTTTTGTATAACAAATAATCATATTGTATACCACTGCTTCTTAATTGCACAAAGTACCATTTTCTTTTAAACTCACACATATTGGTTACTGGTAAGCTTAATGTAAAGTCCAGATAAATGTCCTATTTCAAACTAGAAGTCTTAGGCACTTTGTTCCTGATAAAAATGATCACTTTACCAGAAATTGGTGTTTATCATTCAAACTCCTAACTTGTGCAGATCTATGTGAAGTTATTTACTATCTTCCATACTTCATTAACTGAAATGATCACCCTGCAGGCTTCAACTATTTAGTCAACTTTCTTTTCCAGTACACTAATGAGTAGATCTACTTAGCATATTGACGTTAACTGCCTCTCTTTCAGAAGAGCAGTCTTTTCTAGAGTGTCTTGAGTTAACATACCACAGGATTTTTATTTATTTATTTATTTATTTATTTATTTGATAAGTGACCCTCTCACAAGGTTGTGATTTTTAATATTCTTTTGCATGCAAGGCCATATTTCTAAAAAGAAGCAGACACTCTGACTGTCTAGTCTACAGTAATCTATATATTGACTGCTATGGAAGAAGGATTTTTTCCCGGTGCTGAACATATAGACCAAAAAGATTTTCAATGAAATAGAGCCATTAACATACGGTATTTGCACAAGTCAAGAAATGTGTTTTTGTTTTGTTTTCATTTGGGGTTTTTTGCGACTTTAAGTGCAAGGACTCCTCTAATTTGGCCCGATGTCCTGTCTCGGGAACTATGGGCAATTGTCCTTTATAGTGACGTTGCTGTTATATTCCTTCCATGATTTGTGTGTTCATGACATAACTGAATCTATAGTGAATAGCCTTTTTACAGAGCTATCCAAGTATCTGATTTGCACTCAGTGATTTGCTGCACTTAGGATTCTCCCTAGAGATTTCAGTTTCTAAGGATCAGTTCCTGAAAAATGTCTTAAGGAGAGCACGGCAACTCCTTTCTCCTTGTTTAAGAGTGACAGAAAACAAGAAAATTAGCCACTGTGCTTGTTAACCATCTTTTTTTTTGGTTAGTATTTCTCCCTTTGAATTTCATTTACCATATTTTCCTGTGTGTATTTAAAAAAAACCCAAACTTGTTTTGCCATTAATTTCCTTTTATTGTTTCTCTTATTAAATACAGTAATGTGTGATGTCCATTTTCTATTATGTCTGTTGCTCTTGATGAAGCTGTATGTCTGCACACTTTTACTTTCTCCTTTCCACTCCAGGGCTCATTAAGAATTTTAGTCTGTTCAGTAAATTTAAGGTGAAGGAGATAGGAAGAGGGGCCAGTTGTGTCAGTGCTCAGCAGCAATCTCCTTATTAAGGCAAGAGCAGAGTAAGGCAGAAGCAAGTGTAGTAGTTGCTGTCATCATACTTCCATCTGTTTCTTAAGTTATCAATTCATTTGGGAAATAATTTCCTCTCGTTGAACAGTACCTTCTCTTACAATGGAAGAAACACTGAATGTATACACATTTTGTTATTATTAACTTGCTAATGAGCACTCAAAACCAGGCATCATCAGAAATCCTTAGATGGAAATTACAAGTCCATTGCACATATGTTATGGAACAAATTCATGTGTGCTTTATTTTACTCACCCCTCCATTTCTTAGTTTGCGTTTTTTATTTAATGTGTCCTAGCTGGGATGGATGAAGGAAGGGAACTGTATGAAAAATACTGGACAGTTTAATGTCTTGCACAGTTATTTCTTTACCTCACCCCAGTACATTGCTAATCTGATCTGAGACATGGTATTTGCATTTATCAAGTTGATGGAAGTACAGTAGGTTGCACTAATGGTTCTGAGGCCCACTGGGAGAGCAGCCTTAAAACCTGCCTGGGATTACACAGGGATCTCACTTAGGCATGTAGGGAAGAGTCAGTACGTTAAACCTTTTCTACCAACTCTGGCTCAGTCTCTTTTTGGGCTTGAACTAGTCAGTAATGGGGCTCATGTGCCTACGCCTTGCGCACTCTCTCTATGAGAACTTTTGACAGAGTTCCTGCTGCCGGGGTCCTTTGTTCTGCTGTCACAGAGATTGAAATCTGCCTATAAATGTGACAGATGTCTCCCAGGCGTAATTCCCCTGACTTCAATAGAGTTACACAAGGGATGTTTTTGGACATTTTCAGCAGTACTTTGTGATTTTAGTACCTGTATGCATACGGTTTGGAGCACGTATTTAATCTGCACAGGCAATTTGATAGCTGTCCCAGAAAGATAAGTCACCTTTTGTCAGAATTATTGCTCTGTATATTCCACAGTTAAGAGAATATTAAATCATTTGCTCTAAAAGCTTAACATTCTCCAACTTTGAGACTTTGCTTTCATCAACGAAATATGTCTAGTCCAGCATAATGTAAATTTTTTTCCTCTTGTTTTTTAGTAAATCCTTGAAGAGCTAAATAATTCATAATTCTATGGTTGGTTTAGGACCTAAGACAAATACATTTTATTAAGCCAAAGACCAGAAACGTGAAAGCTCTTCTTTTTCTCTTGGAGTGCTGCATTTCCAGAGTATTTATTAGACTGTGGCCTGATGTCCACCAGTCTTGTGACTAAAACTAATTGCTGTATCAAGTCCCCTGTATGTGACCAGAGCCAGGAATGAACTAACAATTAAGCAATTAAATGGGTGATGAGAGATCCCATGCTTTAGCTTTCTACTTGCCCTCTTTTAGTTTGCAGTATGGATATACTCAATTATTCAATCACAGAAGCTTTTAAGCTAATTGTATCTGGATACGGTCTGCATTTTTAGGTCTATGAGGCCAAGTCTCAGGTTCAGAAATCCTTTTGGAGGCCCTTTCTAACTATTGTTGAATAGCACAGCCTTAGCTCTGAAAAATAGTGCCTGATGCTTCTTGGTATTCCTAGGGGTTGCAGCTAGGCTTTTGGCACTCTGGAAATCCAGTCTGATTTATTTATTAAAGATGACAGGCAGTAAAATAAGGCTCAGCAAAGACCTACTCGCCAGCACTTTGTCCTTAAAACATTAGACATTTCAAAGTATCCCATATCCTTCTGTTGCTGGCCCTTCAGTGAGTGTGATATTTGGAGTTTGGGCAGAGGTGACTCCTGCCAGCCCTTGCTTTTATAGAGGCCTGTTGGGCAGCCAGCAGTGTTTGGCTTCCTTCAAGCAGAGGACTTGCCTTTACAGAAGATATTCCTCTTTATGTCCAGCAGCTTTAAATTTGGGAATGCTCCAAGCAGTCCTATTCATAATCTTCTCATTCCACTATGCAGCCATCTATATAGCAGGTGCTTTTTTGTTGATTTTTTTCCCAGGAAAGTTTTCGTAGGGGAAGAACAATAGTAGCTTTTAAGCTATTCGATAGCCTTTCCACAAGTAACCAACATGATTTCCAGGGTAGAGAAGACTCTTGAGGTGTTTTCAGGGTTGTGCAGGCCTGTACAGTCACAGTGTCCCAACACTTCTAAACTCAGACCCAAAAGATGTTATAATGCATTTGAGAGATTCTGCTCTGTAACAGTTGTTTCTCTCCATGTCGGTGTTACAGGCTCTAAAGCACTGTGAGCTGGTTGAAAAGTGAGTGTGTTTCATCTGGATACAGGTCGTGACACGTGGTAAAAATTTATTTTTCATTTTGCTTTTAGTTAATTTTTCTTCAAAAACTGCAAAGGAATTGTCCTAGGAACATGAGAAAGCACTTAATGCACCAGATGCTTACAAGAAGGCAAAGCCGACTGAGCAGAAGTAAAGGTTTCGTTACCATTAGCAGCAGCAATGCTAACTATTCATTAGGATTCTCCGGCACACTGGTACACTGCATGAGAACAGTTTATTTTGTATTCTGGGTTTAATTACCGCATTAGACCTTAGACCTCTCAGTGAACGAAAGCTTCCTGCCATTCTGACAGCTTATTTGATAGCAATGATTGTTAACCTTGAAGGCACCTCAAATGACATTTGAATAGTGTTATGGATTTATACTGCACATCATGCTGTTTTGCTCACTCTCCATTAAACCAAACAAGACACCTCCAGAAGGCTGTATTGATTCTTGACCACAGATCCTGGCTCTGCAGGATACCAGTCTATTCTTCAGAAAGGTCATGCTCTCTCAGAAATCTTTAGTGCAGAAAATACACATTTCATTGCAGCCAAGAGCAGTGCAGATGACCACATAACCTAGTTTTAATGAAGGTTACTGTCCTTCTGCTTCTACTACATCAATAGTGCAATACCTTTTGCAAAATATACGCATACACGATTTTTCAAATTCAGCTTTATTAGTCTAACAAGCAGCAGACATATTAAACCTGTTGTTGTTTTGTGTATGCTTCAGTGAGTTCTACCTGAATTTTAGAAATAGAAACGTCTCATTTGCTTTTAATATTTTTCTTCTGTTGCCCTTTATTTCTGCCAGGTAACACCTCCTTCTATGTCTGTAATCTTTTCCTGTTTATGTTCTATTTCTTTGCTCTTGAGAAGAACCACTGGGAGAAGCCACTACTCTGTTCACTTTTGACTCACCTTACAAAGGAGATGAGCCCTAGGTGTACCTTTGTATTTTCTTTTGTACGTCAGAGAGGTTTGAAGAATTTTCTGCTTTTAATGTGCCCTATAGACATTTCCATCTAGCTTCCTTTAGAGTTTTTTTACAATTAGAGGGAAGTCCGTGTTCAAATAAGTGGTTTGCGGAACATGTTTTACCATACAGCAACCTGTAAAAGCAGGCAAGGCAAAAGAAAACAGACAGTCATATTAATGATAAATATCTTCCTGCAAAAAAAGCCTCAGCTTTTGTTTCCTGTAAGAGGTACTGCATCACCCACTCAGACAGCTCCTAATGTATCACATTCAGTATAAAGCTAACCTCTCATTTCCACAAGAGATGTGACTTTGAATTCCATTGTAAACTGTCCGGACCCTTCTGATGGACATTTCAAAAGACAGGTTCATTTTTGGCTTTCTAGACTATACTTACCAGTCAAGAAAATGATTGCAATAAACCAACATAACCTTTTGACCTTCTGTCAACACCAAATTAATATAATTTTCAAAAGAACATACCAGTCCTTGAAGGATTTGTCCCGATTGACTATTCAAGTTGGTGGTGCCAGTTCATTTGTATATATACTCCTGAATATGATTTGCAGTTACTGGAATATTATCTAGAGGATTAGAATTAGTAATCATTACAGGAACATAGTAGTCTGATAACCTCCAAAGACTGGTGAGAAATGGACTGACTTTTGGTTACAACTCCGAGGAGAAAAAAGCCACTGACTCTGCAATGCTGCTTAAAATAGGGTCAGAGAATTAGTAGCAGTACCCAGGACATTAAAGGTTGATCTTGAGAATGACTGCTAGCTCTTGACTTCTGCCAGCACTTTTCACTAGGCATTATCAGTATTTTTAGTTATGATGTTAATTATAATAATAAGCCAATGATTTGCAAAACACTTTATTTTCTTTAGTGAGGTACCAGCAATTTTTCAACTACTAGGCAGCAGTGGGCTACAAGCTGGTCTGTTATATTTTTCTGAAAATTATGAGTGGTCCTTTGCTAAAGCAGTATCTTGAAAAAGCTCTTCTGTGGATGGTGAGGCTTGTTTAATGTGGCATTTTAGAGCCACCAAAGGCATATGCATTTGCAGTTCTCTTCTAGTAATCAATCAGGACCTTTGGGACTTTTTAGTTGTGTTTATGAAGCTAAGTCCTGAAGTTTTGGTGTAAAGCAGCTATTCAGAATGAAGGCAATGAACAGAAGTGTGTGGGTGTTGATGCACAGAAAAAAAAAGTTATATACTTTGTTGTGTAGGCAAAAAAGAAAAAGAAAAGAATTTTCTAGAACATGTTCAGGTTAGTTTTCTTATTTTGATGTTATAGTCAACAGAAAAACTTCAAAAAAAAAAGATGCTTGAACTCTGAATACACAAGTTCATGAAGCGTGATGGAACACAGAGGAAGAAACTAGAAACCTTCTAGGGTTATTTCTTCTTTAAAAAGATATTCCAAAGCAAGTTATTTTTGGACTGCAGTCTTTATCTTTTGCGTCTGCTATCTATTTAAATATGTGTTCATTTGCTTTGATGCTAATGACATCATTTCCCTATTTAGAATAATCTAACATGATAAGCGTAGTGAATCACTGACTTTATTTCCCCAGGCTTTGGAGTCCTTTGTATGTAAACTGAAGTGATTGCTGATATAAACAGAATAATCAAAGCTACTAATCTGAACATCAGGCCTGAATTAAGGCCATTAAGTAAAACAATGACATTAGAGAGCCGAACTATAATTTACTTTAAATTAAATTAAATTGAAAACATTAGCATTATTATACTGTGAGAAATTAAATACTTCTACCTTCTAGACATGCATAAATACTGGTGAATTTTCCTAATTGTTTTTTGTTGCTATCATTTTAGGAAAAATGCAGTGCAACATGAATTATTTTTTGGCTCACTGAGTATAAAGGTTTCAAAAAGCAAACATTAGAAGTGACTTTCTACCAATTGAATAACGATATCATAAAAAGATGTAAAAAATGGGGAATAGTAATAGGTTACAAATTGTTTAAATAAAATATTCTTAGAGGAAAATATAATTGACTGTGTTACTTTTCCACATAGTGCTACTAATTACTGCCTAAAGTTAACCAGAGATCATTAGAAAAGGCACAGGTTTTTTCTTTTAAATTGACATTATCGGGAAATTTTGAAATTACCTATGGAAGAAAATTGGGAGGTATAAAAAGTAAATTGGACATTCTCTTGTGTTTTAGTAGATGTTAAAACATTTCCACTTTTAAAATGTAAAAATATTAAATTCAGTTATTAAATAATTATAAAATATAGGAACATGTTCCTATTTCCTCTAGCAGTTATTTTTCTAACCAAGAATCACAAACATTTTGCAAACAAACACATTTGTCAGAATTTTTAAGAAAATTTTTCAAAATTTTTCAAATTTCTCAGATATTTGTTTCGTTTTTTTTCTACTTTGGGGTAAAACATTAATTTTATTTTTATTAGCTGACTATTTGGAAAAGAAAAATATTTCCATGTCGAATTCAGAACCAGCTGTTTTACTACTAATCTTTCCCAGGTTCTCTCTAGTGATAGTGCCAGGGTAACCAGCCTTTTCCCCCATCACTTCTGTGCTAAGAAAAATCAGTGCAACCTCTGTGTCAAGAAGATTGATCCTTCTGCCTCAGAATTTGGCCATGCTGCAGACAAACTGTTTATGTGAGTTGGGGACAAAAATCTGTGGAGATTGTGTTGAGACAAAGGGACTATTCAGCTGCGACCACAGCCTGCTTCTCCCCTCCCACTGCTTTTCCTGCAGACATATTTATTTGTTTGAGGCATCCAGTGGTTTATAAAATTCCTCTGGTCTCTCCTTGACTCTTCACAGCTCTTTCCAAATACGCATGCAGACTCATCTACACACTGAAGAGATGTCTGAGAATTACAAAATGATATTCACCCCAAAATATCCATATTCAGCAAAAAATCACCTCTGTTCACGGAGTCTGTGGTAGCACACAGAGAGAGGGCTTGCACAATGCTTGGTTGAATGGCAAGTTAGATTGAAGACACATGCATATATATCATAAATGCAGTGGTTATATCCTGAAAGCAGGTAAAGGCAAATTTGCTGAGCTGAAACAGTAGTTCACTGTTAATAAATGCTTTATTGAGTTGAATCTAGGTAAGCCTATTTGCTGCTTTGTGTGAGGAAGGCAATTATAATCAGTAAAGGAAGTATTGACTTGTGATATTGAAGCTACCATGCATTGGGTGTAGTAGGTAATAGGCATAATAGTTAAAATGGTATACATAAGGACTAAGGAATAAGGAATGGAATAAGTGATGACAATAATTGCCTCAAAGAATACTTCATTTATTTATTTATTCAGTGGGCTGTTTATTACTCTTTCAAAGGAGAGAGACAGGCATCGCTTCCATTGTACATGCTGGCTGAGCCCTCGCTCCCCATGCAGGGTCATGGTGCTCCGTGCACGCCCTTCCCGCACACGCCTTGCACACTGAGTGGTCCCAGCTTGTCCCACCCAGAGGTGTTGGACTTCATGTGCAACATTTTTATAGTCCTGCAGATATGACTTGGGCATTTAGGAAAGTCACTGGTGACATTTAGGAAATCCAGCTATTCTGGTATTAGCACCTGGAGGCCATGAGGGGTTGGTTCCCTGGGACATGTTGGATGGCACCAGACACATACATGCAAGCAAGTAAATTGAACACTTGATTAATATTGAGGGAAAAGAAAAGATGCTTGAGGCCTGGGAGTGCTCACCTTGTGGCTGAAACGCTTTGGGCAGGAGGCTGGACTGGAGACCTCTGATGTCTCTTCCAAACTGAATTATCATGGGATCCGATGAAAAGAAGTTAAATTTTGCTTTTGCACTGGTTTCTGATTACAAAGCATCTCTAGGGTGGAGATACTCCTGAGATTTGTGTATTAATGTTGAGTCCAGGTTCCTAGAGGAGACTGTCTTTCAGCCTGACTGTCTTACTTTAGTACTCATGTATATGCGTAAATGAAATTAGTAACTCTGAGATTATGCATGGATTCTACATCGCTTGTATCCCCTCTGCTGGGAAATTGAAAGAAAGGGTTTGTGCTTTTCTGCTGAGATCAGAATTATGTGTTACAGTCCTTCCTGTCACTGTTGGAAGGTCCACACAGGCACCACAGAAAACACTAGTAAGACCCCCTGGTTAGCCATTATGGTTTCCTCCCACTGCTACAGCAAGTTATCTCAGATAAGCAGCTTGCTAACTCAATTTCTTTTGAGTGTCTAGAGGAAGATTGCAGTCAAGCAGCTGAAAAACTACTTGGAATGAAATCACAATAAACTGAATTGAACTGTGTTCCTATCGTGAAAAAACATCCAATATAAGCAGTCAAATATACTTGGATAATTAATCCTCACTTGATGCATGGCATCCTTCTGTTCATTTCTTTTTAGCTGAGCAATAAATTGGTCAATGGAAGATTGATATTTTCAGAAACACAAACCTGAATTTTATAATGCCTGTAATTGAACTTGTAGCTAAAGTGTAAACTTATTTCTGTAAAAAAAATTACCTCATATCACTACAAATAATTGAGCCAATAAAAGCAGCAAGAATGCTGCAACTGTAAAAATTGTTACATGGAGTAGTACATTGTGCAAGAAAGCAGTAAAAAGTCAGCAGAAACAAAGAGCACATACTTAAGTATTTACAGAGTGGAGATATTTCACACTCCTGGTCATTTCTGATGTCAGCAATTCAGCCAAGACATGCACAGAAAGGCTGTGTAGGGATGGCCATGCAAAGATCTCAGGAGGTTGACATGGTGAGCTGGGGTCATTTTAATGCCATGGCTACTGTCTTCAGAGATTGCTTCTCATTGCTAGGGAATGATGGGTTATTAAATAAATAATTTTCATCACCATTAAAAACAAATTTTAAAAGTCTTATGGAAATCTGTGATTAGATGTTGATTATTTGTATAGGAGAATGTCAAGAAAAAAATAAGGTCCAAACCACCGGTTGTTATATTTGAGATTATGCACCTGGATGAAAACATTCTCGTAACTCGAGAGAAAAATTTAATTAAATAGGCTATTTACATTCTCAGCTTTCAAATAATTTAGAGCTGAATATTCCTTTTTATTGAAAATTTTTAAAGGAAATGTTGTAAGAATTTATATTTTCATGGTGGTGCCAGAACTGCCTGTCCAGAATCATACAGGTTTACTACTGTGTGGTAAAAGATTAAGATGGGTGAAATATGATCGTTGTATAATTTTATTTTATTTACTACTGTAGGAAATTTCATGCAATGGTGTTAGACAGATACACTTACAGAAGACACTCCTGTTTGAAGACTCTTAAAAACCTACAGAAAGTAACATACCCATTCTATCAAATATTGACAATTATTATTCATTCGTTATTATTTATCAGACACTTATTGTGCAATTATTTTTTGTTTTATTCTAACAAGTAAGCTTTCTCATTACATTAGTGATAAGGATATGTCTTTTTTAATTTGAAATAATTAACTGTTAATAGAAACCTGTTCTCGTGTGCTTCTGGCTTTTATTATAAAAATATATTGAAATAGAAAACTATTTTAGTAATGGTAAATAGTTACAATGTCTGCAGCTAAGCCAAACTTTTTGAGATGGTTAAATAATCTTTTTGCAATATGCAATTTTGAGCTTAGTGAAAGAATTAATGAATTTGGGGCAAAACCAGTGAACAGTTTTCCCCAAGATATGAATAATATCAAATTTTAAAAAACACTTTTTTCTAAAGACACCTTGAATTTCCATGTCTAAATATTTTGAGCCACTACCTAGCTAGTTTATTTCATTAAAAAATTTTTACACAAAGCTTTTTTAGGGAAATCAATTACAGCAGATGTTGATTGGAAATGAAATATGCGGGAAAGAATTTTAGCTGTGAAACAGAAGAAAAAGCTATCTCCGTGCTGCAATGAAAATGAAACGATGCTTGTTTATTTTTTCCTAGTTTTAGAATCACAACACTTAATAACATTGAGCTCTTATCCAGAATGTTCAATTAGGAGATCTCAAAGCATCTAGAGAGGTTTTAATTGCAGTTATATTAATTCCACCCAAGACCTTCGAAAATAATCAAGTATTAAAAATCTGAAAACACAAAAGAAATCAAGGAAATGTCTAATGAGACATTAGGTCTACCTCCTGAGGGAAATTTCTGTCTGTGACAAGTTTCGTGCAGTTTTTTTCAGAACTCTGAAACGCAAAAAAAAAAAAAAGCAAAGCGTTTTGTCTTTTTAAAACCTATATTATTGGTGTCTTCAGACAAAGGCAGACATCAGATCTGTGATCAGACATTTAGTCTTTAAGGCACTGATCATAAGTTACATATGTAAAGGTAACTGACTGCCCAGGTTGCACTGCTGAACGTTCTCGGTTCTTCTCTGCTGGAGATACTGCACTGGTTTTTTTTTCATGCTTATTATTCATCCTATTTACCAATTACATTTGATGCTTGTAAATAAAAGCTATCATTTACCTAATCACTAATATAGGCACTCTGCTTGACTGTGTGGTCTGTCAGCACACCATGTTGGCAAAGGCAAGAGAGCAAATTGACTCCAAGAGTGTAAGACATAGGAAATATTGCTGTAGGGTTAAAGAAACTTGTAAATTGTGTTCTGTGAGAATAGTTTGGTTAAGCAAACTGTATTTCTGCTTGTAAATGTTGTTTCTAGAGATCTTTCATCCAACTGTCATATAAGGGACAAAACAATTAAATTATCTCCTCTGCTGTCATATTCTGGACTTTGGTAGTGAGTGAAGACTAAGGCAAATAAAGGTAGCAGGAAACGTTTAGTTTATAGTTAATATTTCTTTCTTTTTTGGGCCAATCAAAGGCTAACTTACAGTCAGTTTTTTCTGACCCACATCTTTGAGTAATACGCACAGCACACTATTTAGCTATTCAGGATAACTGTCTGATGTAATTACACCTCAGTTAGCTAATTTCTTCCGTTGTTTCACTACAAATAACAAAAAAATGCAAATCAATATCTAGACAGAGATTCTTTCGCAATATTCTTGGTATATGAGTACCAACATTATTTTTTGTGTATGTTAGAAGCCTCAGATAACCACTTTCAAAAAAACTAACTTGGCCATACATTTGTTGCTTCTTTGTAGTAAAATCATGATGGTTTTGTTTTAAGATAACCTGATTTTAGAAAACTCTGAAAACAGGTTTATGCGATCACACAGTCTTCCCACTTGTGTCTGTTTGGCACCCACTGGCTAATTTCCACACGAGCTTAAAGGACAGTAGAAATCTCACAGACAAATTCACAAACTTGCGGGAAAATCAGTGGTAGAGAATAGGAGAGAAAACAAAATTTATTTTCTTGATGCAATATTCAAGAGAATTCAGCTTGACAATATCCGGCTGTGTAATTTTGTGATCACCGCAGCACCAGTCTTCCTTGCCAGTGGAAATAGAGAGGGAGGTGAAGTTTACTGTGGTGAGGGAAAAAAGAAAAGGACAAATATTCTTTAATTCCTGGGGCTTGCAAACAGCGTGTTGCTCTTCTGCTGCTCTTTTTCGGATGTATCACAGAGGTACAGCTGGCACCTGGCTCTAATATTTATATGGAGTATATCCATTTAAGTGTTAACTATATAATGGGCATAGAGCAGTCCCATTGAAGAATGCAGCTGACAGAAGTTTATTAATTCAGGAGTGGGCAATTCAGGAAGATCGATAGGTTCCTGACCACATCATTGATTGTGGGAGCACCAAAACACTGTGCTCAAATACTATTTTTGTTATCATCTGCCAATTTTAACAGCATCTCTGGGCAGTTGACTGAAAGCCTCTTTAAAAATAATGTATAGGTTACATTCTGCAGGTCTTCCACAGGTGAGCATCAGTTGAAGTCAATAGTAAGGACAGAAATACATTTCCTCCAAGGAAAATGGCTAATGAAGAAATGAGCAAGAAAAATAAGTCTTTGTTTCACGGTGATTTTTTATATGCAATAAAAACTGTGGCGAGTGGGAATGAAACAACTTTCATATACAAATACATCCACAATTGTTCTGATAGCTAGTTCATGTTATTTAATGCACTGGAGAGGTAAGAAAACAATGAAAAAGTGCCTGTGCCTCTGTCGATTAGTGGAGATATACCTGTTGTGCTATTCATAAAGCAAGCATTATTGGTGAAAGAGGTAGTTATATCTTAGGGAGCTCATAGCCTGAAGACCTGGTGTAGAACTGTCATTAAAGTGAATACTAAATGAAGTTCATTCAGCTTAGTTCGTACATGATACCGATGATTGATTTGCACAGTCAGGCCAATAGAACAGTTTTCTTCGGTCTTGCAATTACATTACTGTTAGAGCATTCTTAGTTTTTTTTTCTCAGGTATTATGGTTTTAATAGAACTTTTGAGTCTCTTTTGTTGCTTGTAAACATAGATTTAATTGGATCTTGAAATCTCAGTATTGAAAATTTCTCCTTTTATTCTTTGGAAGAAAAAAGCTTTTTTTGTGTTCCCACCCCCTCAACTGACTGACCTCAAAAGGATAATCAAAGCTTTCATGGTGGCAGATATTTCAAACAGGAAAATGCCTATGTGGCTTAAACTCAGTCATAGTATTTATCAATAGGAATGCTTTATGAAGAAAAAAATAGGATAGTATCTCTCTATCATTTTGAGTGAGAAGTCTGCACGTTTATGCCACAACTTACAATGAGAACATATTTTGTCATGTTATTTAAGTGCACCACAGATATTGAACAAATAGTGTTTGTTTTTAACAGTTTTCCTGAAAAAGCTTTTCTTTTAAATAGTACAGATCAGACTGGTCTCTGACAGAAAGAGAAAAGAGTCCAAACACAAAGAAATCATTACAGACTGACAAAAAATTAGCAGTGGTGCATGTGATGTTGTTAGCTCTGAAAAATCAGACATACGCTAGTGGGAAGAAAAAAGAGCAAGGTCAGTTGTGTTGTATCATCAGGTACACACAGCTGGACAAGTACTTGCATATTTATATACTGAAAAAGTGGCAGAAAAAATTACATTGTTACATTGCTATTTCATATATTGTATTCTTATTAAGACTCAGTCAATGCTGACATTTTTTAATACAAAGTATTAACAGCGAGAGTTCTCAAAGTGATGCATAGTAATTAATTCACTGACATAATATTGAAGTACTATTTTGATTTTTTTTTTCTGCTTCTGCTTGAAGAATGCTTCTAAATGAAATTGGAGGTGTGTGGGTCAATGCATAGGCATAATGAAGCAAAGCCAGATCTAGAGCCACTATCTGTAATGTCACGATCCAAAGCACAATTGGTACACCCTGCATAGTGAAAGAACAGAGTGTCTCCTTTGGAGTCACTTGATCTCTGTGTTTTATAATGCATGAAAGCCAAGAAAATGCTGAATGAGAGGGGAATGTGAGTATGCATTGAAGATAAATTCTTCAAAGTGAATTACAGGCTTGTTTGTGCAAGAAGTACAAATGATCACCGAAGAAAAGATTTTCATATACTAAAGCGAAAGTCTTTTGTGCTTCACGCTATTGACCCTGACACAAATAAGAAGGTAAAAACAAACCAAAACAATAATGTGTTTTACATGGTAATTTTTACAGTAGCTGGAAGTAGCTCCTATTTTCTTTTCAGGTGGTTGGACAGAAATGGATCCCAGGATGATTGTAAGAAGCAGCCATGTAAATACACGGGGGGATAGTTTGTATCATGTAAGTTATGTCCCTGGTGCGAAAGACTAATAATCAGCTGTACATTTGCCAGAAGCAGCAGCATGACCTTTTCAAAAAAGTATTTGGGTCTGCTCCCCAGCTGCTAAATCTCACAAGACCGTCTTCGTGTGTATTTACACATTGTATTTGAAGGTGTTTAAAATTACAAGAAGGTCATTGGTTTGAAAAATAAGGCAAAGGAATTTAATCTTTTAAATGCAAAAAGTTGCATCTGCATGATGCAATTTCAGAAGGCTTAATGTGAATAAAAATATCAAAAGCAAAAAAGTCAATGCAATTTTTTAGTGATTGCGTGTCAATCAAACAGAAATTATTGGGGTTCCTTGTCCAATGATGAGACAGGGCACAGGAGTTCGTCATGAGGGAAAGACCTTATTAGCATGTTTGTATTTTCTTTGAGTTCCTCTATAGCCATCTCTCAACTTCTATAGGTGTCTGCCCCAGGAAGAGATCTCTGTTCTCTAGCCAGGGATACAGAAGCCTTTGTGTGCGTCCTGAGTGTGACCAGGAGGATTGTGTTACTGCTGCAGAAGGAGGAATTGTGCACTGGAACCTGTGTTCTTAGTCATGATGATTGTCGCATGGGTGTTTCTCAAAGTGCCTGAGATAAAGTGAGGGCCGAATTGCAGCCCAGCAAAGCGATATAATTCTTAGCAGGATGGTTGGTGTTGGCTGGCGTGTCTTGGGGTGTGGCCTGAGAAGGGCAGTGGTTTGAGGTCTGATGATATGATGTCGAAGTGCAGTGTATGGAGCAAGGGAGCCAAATCTATACTTCCAATAGGAAGGTCTCCGTCTGAGTGACATACACTAAGGATGTTGTTTGGGTTTTGGTCTCAGAGGAAGTTTGTTAGTTCGCTATAAAAGATAGATAACACATTTAGACTGCTAATTACCACATGACAAGAATCCAAAAGTGAATTGAGTGAAGTTACTTGAGCCAATGGATCCTTACAATGTTTATGACAGCGAGACCACTGTTACTACTAAGTCATAGTTTCACAGGTGATTTGTTGTGAAGCGCTCTAGCACCTGAATCTTTATCTCCTCTCTGTTTCTGTCTCTCTTATCTGATCTGGCAAATTTCCTCGCACCACAGAAGAGAGAAATCTAAGAAGATTTTCTTTATGACAGCTTGGTTTTGCAAACTGATAAGTGCTTTGGGGGTCCAGCAAAAGTTCAAAGAATATTTTTAACATTACATGCATGGTGTGCCATTACAGATTATGCTAATCCCTAAAATATACTCAGATTCAAGTATAGACCATTAGTGCAAGATGTTATTATCAGACTCACCCTAGGGATTTATTATAAACCAATTATATAAAAATAATTTGGGAGGGGTCTGATTGAGATTGAGTGTGTGTATCTGACATTTATGACCAATAAACTTGAAACAACAAAATGGAAATGTGTTTTGTAGTGCAAACTCAGGTTTTTATGTTTCAGGACCATGCAAAATCAGAAGGTAGTCTGAATGTTTTTTAAGGGCTTTGATAAATTTATAGTCAGCAATGACATCTGAAATTATTCCAATTCATGAAAGATTAATAAAAGTTTAATTTGATGCATAGGAGGGAAGCTCCACATAAAACTTTTAGAACATTGCCAACATGCATCCCTGGTTTTGTCATTATATTGAATTGTTAGACCCAGTGATGCTAGGATGCTGTCACTTGACAATGTACAGGTCAGATTCACTTGAGCAAAATACTGTTATCATTAATGTCTGCTGGTTTGCAGCAGAAACAGGAGACATGAGCTTAACAGACTGATCCCAGTCAATAGCCTGTGGAATAAAGAGAAGCCACCTGCTTCCCTCTCCTCTCAGCTGTATCTCTCTCCAGGCATGATGCCTGTTTAGATATTTTTTATGAGACTCAATGTCACTGTTACTTCTGAGAACAGCTGATAGGTGATGGGCAATGAGCTGCTTTGCACTGGTGAGAAATCCTGCTGTGTTGTGACACTGTTGGTGTTTCTGAGCACACTGGACCAGTCGTGGGGTCCAGTTCTGCTCTTATGCTCATGAAAGGCAAGAATTAACTTCACCAGTTTATGTAATTGCATTAACTTTAATTTCAGGCAAGTACATCATAGTCAGGCTTCTGAGTTTTCTCTTAATGCTTTTCTTAACAGTCTTCTTGATGTTCTGGGCATGGACATTTGTGGTTGTAACATTTGAGTATTCTAAAATGAGAGAGTATTTTTATATGCAAGGAAAAAATAGCACTGCAAGAGTTGTAAGAGTTTTCAAGCGATCAGGTGTTGTTTTTTGCAGTATGAGACAGATCACTCATTGATTTGCTGTCAGATACTTTATTATTCTTATGCCTTCACACTGCTATAATATCATTCTCTCCCTTTTAGGATAAATACTGGGTAGAACAGTAAACCAACATTTGAACAACTGAGTGACTTTTTCAAAAATCAGTTAGTAAAATGATCAGACATTGTGTGTAGACAGTCTTTCAGCTACAGGAAATTACATCCTCCTGTCTTCACTAAGAATGGACTGTCATTTGTCAGTACTTTTTCTCTTTTGAGTTTTTAGCAGTTTGATAGCTATAAGAGTTAACATAAGAACTTTTGAGATCAAACTTTATTTCCATTACTGAAACTTTCCATGACCCAGTCTGTTTGTCTGTAAAATGGATTTGTGATTTACCAAACAAGGATAATAGAAATAAATTTACTTTTTTAAGCCTAGTGAAAATAAAATGCATTAGAATATGTAATCAGTCTTTTGAACATTTTCTTACATTGTGTTAATATGCTTGGTTTCCTCTGAAAAACTTCTTCAATGTAATTTGAATGTCCTATGGGTAATTTTGGGTAATCTGGGACCTTTAAACAGTGATTACACCTAAACTGTTTTGCATAAATGATTTTGCATTGGTAAATGCCTGCAAGATGTTTATCACAAGGTATGTGGTCTTCAGTGGATTCATCCTCAAAAAATAAGAAGAAATAAAGGAAAAAAAAAGACAATGTCTGTGCTTCATCAGTGAGCCCAAAGTCTTGGTTCCTTGATATGCAACATCCTTCCACCCCAGCTGTTTTTCATGACAGGAGCTAAGTATTCACTGTCTCCGAATGTACCGTCATTTTCTTGAGAGGCTTGTGGTGCGTGGGCAGTGAGAGAGCCAGGATGTGACCCAAAAATGGGGGGTCAGTGTCTTGGGGAGCGCCCGTGCTGCCCCATGGGGCACAGTGAGCTGGTGAGCACGCGGCACGGGCGTTCATGGCGCAGGGTGGCCTGCACCCGACAGCCTGTGTAACTGCAGACAGGGTATTCACCCGAGTTCATCTGATGCAAATTCTTCAAGAAGACAAAACAGACCTGTAATTTTTGTGTCAGCTGGCTAATGAAGTTAAGCCCTTGGCTTCTGTTGCTCCTTTCCCGTATCAGAAGTTCCTGGCAGAGCTGAACGTGCTCTTCTTGAAATGTTACCGTCCCTTGGCCGCTACGGAGCTTAGGTCCAGTTCTTGGGAGGATCCCGACCATCCTTCCTCCGGGACTGGGGGAAGTGAGATGCCATTGACCACACTGGCAATCGAGACCTCAGTGGAACTTAAAGATTTAAAAAAAAAAATCAAATAAAAGATCAATATAAAAAATTCAAATAAAACATCAATACAAAAAAAGAAAGATGTGGTTCTTTGTGCAGTCCATTGTAACCTGTAAAACTGTTTGCCATAGGCCATTGTGGATACCGAAACTGTACAGGAGTGCAAGGGACAATCCTGAAAATTAATGAAATAAATGCCATCAAGAGCTCCCAAATGCAGAGCTGTCATGCCTGAATCAGGAAATCTGTATGCTGCAGATGTGCAAGGACTGACTGAGCTTACCTTATTCATATACTTTGATTTTGGCCATTGCTGGAAACAGGTTATAGGGCTACATAGAGTGGTTTTATGTTGTTATTGTGCTTAGCAGAGCCAAGGTTTCCTCCTGTGTCTTTTGGTTCTCTGTGTGGAAGTGTCCTGTGTTACCTGTGTTCAGTTTTTGCTGGCTTTAAGAGGAAATTACTTACCTAAATCATCAAGAGGAGGATACCATAATTGTTTAGGAACAAGTGCAAGCCTGATGGCTGGACTAAAAAGGCTATAGAATCCTGAAACTGTATTTCTCAATTTTCACTGGGAAAGGAGGGGTGTTTAAATTAGTCAAAACATGTCTCTGTGGGCACTTAAGGGAGGAGCAGAAGCTTCGAAAGCAACAATTGGTCAGTAACAACTCTCATAAGCCTTTGGGGCACCATTAGTGACAATGTTTTCGCATGAGATAGAAAGTGAGTGATAAGGAGAAGAGAGTTAAAGGGACAGGAATTTTACAGACCATGGAACAAGTCGCAATCTCATTCTTGCTATTGAGTTTCAATAAAAGATGGCTCTATATGTCTTTTGTTTTAAATCAAGTGTTTCAATTACAATGTGAGAAGTACAGGACAACCTTTAACTCCGAATATTTACTAACGAACTTATTCTTTCTATACTTTCATTACAGTAGTAGTTGTAGATTTAAATAGTACTTGTAGTTTTACATAATGATCAATATTGATCACAATGTAAAAATGAAATAAGTTTACAGTAAAGGCAAGTTTGCAGCAATAGACCATTGGAAGGTATTTTTGAAGCCATCCAAAAAGGAAGTTAAGATTAAAAAAAAAATAAGGCAAAGTGCCTTATATCCATGAATGCTCAAATATCCTGAGTAATTATAATTTTCCCTAACACTATGGGAATATTATGAATGCACAGCAAACCTGAAAATCAAGTGTCTTATTGAAGACATATTATTTTTGATTTTTTCAGCAGGAGACACATACAGCTAATTTTTTTTTTTTTTTAATGTGACAGAGCTCACTTCAGGAAGACTGGTGAAATAATTTTGTTCAAAGTTTTCTGTACTAGTTATGCATCTAGATATGTTTTTATAGCTGCAATTGGCCACTACAGCACCAATAAAATAATCATAACAGTAAAGTAGTCCTTATGGTCACGGTACAAACATTTTCAAAAATTGTGATAACAATTGACATTTCATGTGTCCACAATAAAAATATATGGTCTTGATTTTGGAAGGCCTGTTCAAACATGGGAGTTGTGGGAGCTGTGAACATAAATGGATGAAAAAGAGAAAAAGAAACTTTCAGGTTATAATTCTGAGAATGTGTTCCATGCAGTGAAGATTTCTGAGAAAGCTGCTTCACTAGAAACCAGAAGATAGAAGATGAGGGCAACAGATAACAAGATGAATAGATACAATTAGCCACGGATCTGGGGAACAGTAAAGCGAAGTTATATGTGCAGTTCTCAAAGTGTAACAGTAAACATCGAGTAGGCTGTCAGAGGGAGTACATGTTCTGAAAAACGTGAACTGAAAAGGACTGGAACTAACTTTAATCTACTGCCTCACAAAATGAGCTGCTGCTTTGCTTTTAATATTAGGAGGATGTAGTTATAGCTCACTTTAGGTAATGTAGATGTTCTGGTAAGTTAATATAATTATATTGAAGCCTTACCAACATGATAAATTATTGTGCTTTTAAAGCAGCCATTTATTTCTGTATTTAAAAGGAAAACATAAATGTATAAAGGGCAGAAGATTACTGTGTAACTTAAATATAATAGCACATATTTATTAGTGAGAAAACATTAAAAAAAGAAAAAAAAAGAAAAACTAGCTTCTGAGAATACAATTCTAAGTGTAGGTCAGGAAGGCTCATCGCAAGCAACTCTGCCAATCCTTTTAATCCAGTTCCAGTCCTCAACTCTTTTCTAGGAGAAGCTGCATTCTTTTATTTTTCATATTGTTTTTTTGTAAATATGAAAAATGTACATTTGAAAATTAGAAGATAGAGCGTGCAAGAAAAATGCTCTGAGGCAGTGGGACAGAGAACCAAAACTGGCTGTACACTATTTCCTATGCTGTCAAGTTTAGCTGGCCATTGAAGCAATTTATCTAAGGTTGTTTTCAAGTTTCCATTTTACTTTATTTTAAGTAATACAATTTAAAATCCATCCAGATAGTTTTTCTCTGACATCAGAGGAGGAAAAGCTAGGTAATAATTTCATATACCGGAGGCTGATACCATAAATTACCATCTTTAGTAAGGTCCAATAAAACCCCTCATATCCATACTCTTGTTCTGCATCTTCCTTCCAGCACTGCAATGCACATGAGTTTGGAAAGTGCCTGCCTGAAAAATACATAGAAGTTAGTGTATATGAAACGTCCACTTGTTCTCACATCATGTTAATCCCTCTGTTGGTGTCTCCCCAGCTGGGATGTTCAAACTCTGCCTTATGAAGGCTCTGAAGGAGGAAGGTCTCTGTTGGGATGCAAAAAGATCTTCTGGTGCCAATACATTAAAGTGTATGCTTCGCCTTTTCCGTTCCACCTTTGCTTTAGAGCAGTCACCTCTGTTCTTAAAACCTGGCAGTTTGGATATTTTAGGTGAAATTGCTACTCATTTAGTGTTTTAAGGTAGGTAGTGAGGTTTCTTTGCTCATTCAGCAAGCGTTTGTTCAAATGTTTATTCAAAATTGTTGTTTTCTGGAAATTGTTATTCACAGAAGTCCAAGAAACCTTTTTTCCTTCCTGAAAACCTATTGGAAACTTGACCTTGTTCTCTAAGACTATTTAGTATAGTAAATTGTTTTCTGTATTTTCATAGTGTTTATTAGCATGAACTCAACATCATGATCCAATTTTAACTGGTGCTGTAAAAACACAGATGGAAAAAAGAAGGTCCCCAAAATATGCAGAAGATAAGAACTACCAGATGGACAAATTTCAGTTGCGGAATACAAGGAATGAATTAGCCAATGCAAGTACATATTGCTGGCAGCGGTTTCAGTGCTCTCTTCTATTAGACAGTGATTTCAGATGAAAGTTTGTTTCTAATCTGGAAGTGCAGTTGATTGGGTTTTGGTGAGTCTGAGGGTTAGGCCAGTGAATCTGGATGCAATTTTACTGTTCAAAGATTGTGCATATGGGCTGTTTCAAATTTTATGCTTTCTGTGTTCTGGTGGTCTTTCTAATTGTTTGAATGGTTCCCTTGCTCAAGTTTTGTATTCAGTTTACCACGTGGCAGGAATTAGTAGTAAAAAGAATAAGGGTGCAGGTTGCTTGAGTATTCTGAAGGTAAAATGAAGTAGAAAATTAAAGATATTTATCTCCATTATTCTCTTTTAAACTTGTTATTAACAAATCCAAAAATACAGAGAAAATGGTAAATTATTATTCAGACTCTGAAAGCAATATATATTTTAATGGGAGGAAAAATAGCCTGCTGCTTGCATATTGTGCTCCTTTCTTTTCTGGAATAAATGAGGTTGCAACTGTTCTGTGGACATCCTTCCCTATTCCAAGCAGTTGTTAGATTATGTGATGTGCTTTTGTGGCAGACTGTACTGGTTGGTGCCAGTAGAAAGGTCAGCAATAACCAAAGCAGATCACCAGTGACAACAAAACATGAATGGCCTCTCAAGATCAAACTATTAATGGCATTAAATTAACCATGAATGTTTAAATATCAGTAAATGTTAGATAAATTTTGAAGGAAAAAGTCAAAGATACATTAAAAATTACATTCCTGAATAGGTGATGTGTTGGGTGATGTGCTTTTTAGCTTGCATTCGGTGCTGCTTGCCTCATAAGCTTCACTTAGTGAAAAGCTTGTTATCATTTGATTGCCAGCTTTTTCTCTGCCTCAGAAGAAAAGTTATAGACTGCTTCTCTGATGTTTGTATCTTTAAGTCACGTTTGCTGGGTAAGTTTATAAATACATGCTACGGCAGCCAGCATTCCAGACTGTCTCCATACGTCGATGCCCGTGCTGTCCTGGCCAGAGCCCTGGCGATGCCTCCGGTCCCGCAGGGATGTCAGAGGGAGTTGGGTGTTATGGAGGAGTCTCCAGGACATGAAACCAGGCCCCAAATCTCCTTTCTTTCACTTGCTGATTCCTGTTATTAACTGCAGCAGGGTGCAATATGTGGGCGAGTATTTGGTTCTCCGGTAATCCCCAGAAATAAAAAGTTTCCCCTGAAGGATGGTAGTCATGCGGATTAGAAGAGCGTTAAGCTCCCCGGGGCCAGGTAGCCACCTGACTCTTTTCTGTCTCTCTAGGCTGCACACTGCTCAGGAGAGGAACTTGGATCACTAGCGTAAATAACTGGAAAGTAGTGCCATGTTTGACCAGCAGCAATAGTACTACTTTCTCTTAAAAAGAGAATTAGTAGTAGCTGTGCTTAAAATAAACCTTTGTGTTCTCAGTTCGGGCAGCTCAGCTGGCGTACTTTTTTCAGTGATTGCTGTACATCAGCTGCCCAGCTGCAAACAATTTTTTTTTCATCAAAACAACTATAGGAGTAACCTCTAAAAATTGTTTCAGCTCATATGTACCGATTAGATTACTGCATATTGTATTTTTAAACATTCTTTCTTAACCACAGTTGTAATGCTCCATATTAATACTGTAAAAATACTCTAAACAAATTGTCGGTTGTACAGGAACATTGGACTATCAGGTAATCCTGATGGATTAATGTGTTTGCTATAAGTGTAATGAAGTGTATTTTACCTGAAAAGGTTTTAATTAGGCAAGCATCAGAGATTTGTATAACACCAAACCATTAATCTGAAAATGGAATTATAGAAAAACCAGATGAACACACCTCATCAACTAAAAACAAATTTGCTATAATTATAGAAAATGACATAGTCTGTTTAATACATAAATTGCAAGATAATGAAATCAGGGGTCATCTACTTGAATAATAGTGGTTGTTTTTGGAAAAAAGCACACTACCGCACATAATGGAGTGGAAAAGGGGTTATGATAAAAGCTTTTCGAAGTCTCTGCTGATGCTTGTAAGCTGAAAAAGACAGACATGATCTTGAAGAATATTTCTAGAAAGATGGGCATTAAATCAGAATAATTTACAATATACTGTTGTGTTCATAATATGTTATGTTTAAGAAGTTTTGGTAATTCTAAGACAAAGAAGTATTAAAAAAGGTCTCGAAGTTCATATTCCGCAAATTGGTTTGCATTCTTTTCTAACTTCTTTCAGTCATAAAATGTACAATAGAAGGGCAAAAATTTCCCTAATGGGAGGATTAACTTAGAGACAAAAGTACCTCTGTTAGTAACTGACTCTAAAATGAGCAAGGCTCATGTGTTAATGCTAACAGTTAAAAGTCTTTCTGTTCTATGAGCTCAGTATTGTTTACTTATTTAATGAAAACCATGTCTATGAATATCCAACTAGATCACTAAATAGTTACCATTATGTATAACCAAGAGAGTTCAAAAGACCTGAGGTGATTTGTAACTTCATATTATCAAGGCTTAACTGTTCATTAACATTGTTTTGTAGTTTCCATACTTCTTGTAGTGGTTTTGGGAAAGTTGGGGTATTTTTCCCTCTAGCGTAGATCTTTAAAAAGTAATAATGTGTTTTATCACTTTTGCCTCAGCACAGTGACCTAGGTAAGACAAATGATTCAGCTGATGACCTCATACAAGGTTTCAGGACTTAGAGTAATTCCGATGCAGACCCAGAACCTAAGCCACCATTTCCTTTTTGCACTAGCCTAACGTTCAGTGCCCAAATCCAGATGTTCAACACCTTTATATATGTACTGCTAACATAAGCAGGCTTGTATTTTATTTTGGAGGACAAAAGTAACTGTCCCTGTGGACTGACTATTATCAGCATTGCCTAAATTTGGCAGTTTCGCAAAAAAGCTTGGCAAAAAGCAAAGACTTTTGGTAGGTTTTGACCAGGTTCATGACAAATTCTGACTGCAGCTACATCAGCAGCTGGAATCCAGCTACGTGATAAAAAAATGTGCTAAATATTTGAGATCAGTAAATATTATCAAATTCCTTTTGTAAGTCATAAAGTGGTAGTGTAACTAGATATACAGCAAGCAAATAATTGAAAAGAATAAGAATGCCTTGAAAGGCCTAGGTGTCCTTCCTTTCATGTTATGATAGATTGTTGGATCACCTTCTGAAAGTACACGTTGTTCATCAGAAAGAAAAAAAGCAATATGATGTCAGAATTCAATCTTTATGCATTTTTCTCACTTTTAAAATGTGTGTATGTATAGATGTACATGTATACACATGTATATATAATATATATTACATATACATTTCTTACACACTACAGATATGTATAGACACACACATGCTTACCTAAATTAAGAAGACTCATTAAATGGAAGGTGACATGTTTTGTGATCACAATTGACCAGTCAAGTAGAATATAAGCATGAAATCAAGAGACATTAGGAAGTGTTCTTACCTATACAGTCTGGTTTCACAGACATCACAGCAGCTATGCAAACATAGTTACATTAAAATGCCTTGACACAAAAATGCCACCTCAGCTATTACTATTACTTTACAAAAAAGACCTCTTGCCTTATAGTACTGTTACAGAACTGCCGATGCAATATGTTCTTTGAAAATACCTTCCTTTGATATTTTGTATGCCTCAATGATTCATATGTCAAATGAAATTACATGTACATGCTGTAACATAGCATCAAATATTTTGTTCATAGAACTTTTTATGACAATAAATAACAATACTGCTTTTCAAATGCTAAAATTTTTCCTCTTCTTAGTCCATTCAAACCAGTAATTAAAGCTTATTTAATGTGTATAAAATGACTAATGGAAAGGCAAGTTAAAATACTTATATACATGTATAAATATATACCTATTTTAATATGTGTAAAATACATACATATACATATGTATAAAATATACATAATAAGTATAATGTGTGCATGTAAGATAATTTGAATACTGTGGTAAACACATCTCACAACATGCCAGGGTTAGAAATGTCTGGGGTTTGTTTTTCAATGCGAAAATCTCATAAATAAAACTTGTGCACACTGGAAACTGACAGACGTTTCTTGCCTTTGTCTTTGTTAGAGCCAAAATATTATCCCAGTGTTCTGTTGGATTGATAGTCCGAGTTCTAAGCAGTAATCAAGAACTAAGTACTTTTTCCATGACACACAGGAAACACAAACTTGTTTTGTTATGTATCTCTTTTTAAAACGCTGTCTCTTTTTTTTTTTTTTCTGATTTGCTGAAATATTTAGAATGACAGAATTTTCTTCTGACACAATTAATTAGTAAAATCAATACAAATTTGGTTCCAAATTTAATCCTCTCACTGTAGAAATAAGACGAATGTGTTATTGTTGTGGTTTGGCCCCGGTAGGCAGCTGAGCCCCACAGAACCACTTGCTTGCTCCCCTGCAGTGGGATGGGGGAGGAAATTGGAAGGGTAAAGGTGCAAAAACTCATGGGTTGAGATAAAGACAGTTTAACAGGGAAAGCAAAAGCTGTGCGTGCCAACAAAGCAGAACAAGGAATTCATTCACTTCTTCCCAGGAGCAGGCAGGTGTTCAGCCATCTCCAGGAAAGCAGGGCTCCATCACGCGTAATAGTCACTTGGGAAGACAAATGCCATCACGCCATATGTTCCGCCCCTTCCTCCTTCTTCCTCCAGCTTTATATGCTGAGCATGGTGTCATATGGTATGGAATATCCCTCTGGTCAGCTGGGGTCAGCTGTCCCAGCTGTGTCCCCTCCCAACTCCTTGTGCACCCCCAACCTGCTCGCTGGTGGGATGGTGTAAGAAACAGAAAGGCCTTGACGCTGTGCAAGCACTGCTCAGTAATAGCTAAAACATGGGTGTGCTATCAACACTGTTTTAGTCACAAATCCGAATCATAGCCCCATACAAGCTACTATGAAGAAAATTAACTCTATCCCAGCCAAAACCCAATGCAGTTATATAACTTAAATAGTGGCATAAGTGCTATGAAAATAAGTATGTCTTTAAGGTCTCATTGCCCTCACTTTGATGATGACCCAAGGTTGTTCAGATAATATCAGAAAATTGTATGTCTTAATCTTTCTTTTTCAGAGTTAATGTGTTGGAAGTGTTCATCACATGGTTACAAAGCTTAAGTTGCTGGTTTATTTCCAAATATTTTAATAGTAATAGATATCAGCAGTAGAGATCAGTACAAAAAAACATGTTTTCCAGGTACATAAGTGGAGACATTAGTCTCAGGTATAACAATATTAATTCATAGGCCTGTCTCAGTCTTAATGCAGTTGTCTTTTCAAGTCACACTAATATTATTAGTTGAAACCAATATCCAGTTCAAACTACCATCATAGATCTACTATTGTTTTAATTGGCCTTGGTATTGATATATCCATGATACAGGTCATGTACATATCTAAACTTCAGCAGATATATAGGATTACCTACATAAGCTGTCCCAAAATATTATTTCTGCAAGCTGTATTGATAAAATATGTACCACTGAGCAGCATCGTGTGTTCATATCAAAGCAGAAAAAAATATAATGCCCACAAAGGATTCTAGTTTTTCTTCAAGCATGTTCTTTTCCTGTATTGGAAAGAGGATTCAGAGACAGATTACAGCTACTTGTGTAGAGTTGTCTACTTTGGGGTAAGCTGGTCCGCAGTCTCCTCTGAGTATGTTGATGAGTCACTCAACTAAGCAGACAGTAGTCTAATGCCATTTTGATTTCCTGAGGCATCACAGCTGGCCTCCAGATGCCAGTCCAGAAAGTCTTGGTGCTCACATTGCACCTCTGTCATATCTGTGACTGGCTCAGGTACTCCAGGGTCTCTCAAATGGCACTACATGCCTATATTTAGGTAGATGAGTCAAGCACTAGAGTTTGTAAGCTGGAGCTGAATTGCAGCCAAGATGGCACTAATTTGACACACATTGTATTAGTCTTTACCAGGAGCAGATTTGTGGTCAGGCTTTCTGCCTCAGTCAGAGATAAAGTTTTATATTGTGTTTTTTTTTTTGTATAACACAACTTTTCCCACAGTGATATACATGGTGTAAGAACTTAAGCAGGTAAGGAAAGGGAATACAGTTACATCATGCTTGGGAAAACTAGTAAGAAAATTGTGAGGCAGCTAAACTACAGAAATATTGAATAGACACAACTGCTTTGAAAAGGACTGCGGTTTCTTGTTACTGGACACAGTTGGGTTCATTCAGGTTGCCTACTTTAGGCCTGTAGTGATTCTAAGTGTTTTAGATTATTTCATCCCTCTGCACTTCAGTTTTAAACATGAACAGTAATATTGTTTATATTTTTCTACTAACTGCAGCATCTGAGAGAGGTGTTTAGCCTCAACATAATGATTTTGGAGGAATTTTGATTCCTCCAGTCATTACCGGAAGTATCAAGGACCCCCAAAGGACATTGAAAACTGATCCAGAATATCCAGCTGCTGTCTCTTTTTTTTTTGTCTATTCAGGGAAATTGGGTGCCTTTACATAGTGATTCATTTCTCCTGAGTGCCAAAAAATGTGCCAGCTAAGGTCATACAGAATAAAGTTCAAACATATATTGGTAAAGAAAAGGGATAGAAGTAATATTTAAATTATGTGACTTATTATGTGACTGTAAATTATTACATTTTCTAAGAATATTTTTTCTTGCTTTAATAAACATCATAACTATAATAAGAACTCTTAAATGTAGAGAGCTGCTTCAGAACTTCATCGTGTGTGTGTTTGTCCCTAATGCTGCCTGGCCACAGTGTTAATCAAATGAACTAGTGTTTATTGCTGCTTTAGTTTTTTCTCATCTCATTTCTGTAAAGAGGTGTCTGCTGCTCACTTACACAGTCTAGCACCTCTAGGCTAGTGACATGTTTGAGTCACTACAGAGTGTAATAAAACATATGGGTCCACAGCAGCTGTGTCCTCTGCACAGTATTAGACAAATTGATTTTACTATTTTTTTTTCAAATCAGCCAGAGTATATTTATTTTATTATCTTTCCTTGAAAGTTACATCAACAGAGAGATTCTCAGTCTTCAGTCCTGGAAATGGTCTGTCCTTTTATTTTTCATTATTTTGTTTTATTACAGTCTAGAATAAAAAAAAAAAAAGTTGATTTTAAAAAAATCTTTCTTGCTACATGGTAATTCTGTGCCTCTCAGATTATTTTTTTATTATTCCTGTGTACTTAGAATTTTTTTTTTTTATTAGAAGCAGGATTTTAGGTTAACATTAAAGAAGGCTATACATCATGAACTATTCTAAAACCCTTGGGTCATCTTAGTCTTGTCCTTGGCAATGAAGAGCTTAGCACAGGTTGCAAAACTTGACTAAGAAGCAGGTAGACTCTTCATGATGTACTGTGTGTAATCTTGTGTCATCATAGCTAGATTCAAATACAAATGTGAGCTACATCTTGGACTGCAAACAGTGCAGTTATATTTCGTTACTGCTCCATTCAGTTCCATTTTCAACCGTCTGGAATTGTGTGCAAATATCCATTATGAGTTAAAATTTGAAAGACAACATTAACTCTGTTATGAGAAAAGTTTTGTGTACTATGAGCTGTTCCTCAATTAGCCTTCTGTACACCAGTTTCCTCCACTAATTTGTTAAAGGTTTGTGTATGTAAATGCCAGACTCCAGTAAGGTCTACAAAAACACTGCACTGGTCAACTAGATATGCATGCTCAGCCTTTCCTATCGACCAAATCTGGGATAACTGAAACCTCCAAAGTCATGACTGAGTGCTTCATGGATACCAATATTTGTTCATACCCTTCCTACCATGAAGTTAGTTTGTCTTCGCAACAGTAATTGAAAACAAGTCCCAGGAACAGCAGCTAAAAAGAGCATATAATCAAATAGCAACAGTTCAGAGTTTTCTCTCAAACAAGAATATTCTCATGTCTTTAATCTTCTCCAAATGTCTTCCCCACTTTTTCTCTTCATGACAGTTTGTGAAAGAGAACCAGACAAAAAAAAAAGAGAAAGGAATCAGACAAAGTCTACATTCAAGGTCTTCAAATTTAAACCATTTGTGAATCTACATACAGAAAACTTCATAGCAAATCCAGAGGCTATAAAATACAGAACTGGATAATAATTAATATAACTGTTTACAGATATTACAGAAAGTCAGAAATTTATGGTCCATTTGAGGTCATTTTAGAACACACCCTAATTACACAGCACAATTCTTTAAGCAATATAAAATTACACAGTATACATCAAAATGGAATACTCATCATCATTCATATTGTTGTATTCATGGACATGGTTAAAGAAAAAAGAAAAAGAGTTTCTATTGACAAAAAAGGTTTTATTCTTATTTCAGAGAGTAAAATATAAATAACAGCTCCAGCAATTCTCTGAACTTCAAGTCTATTCACATATATGAAGTCTTTACATAACAATGAAATTTCAGAACATTTGTTTATACATAATATAGATTGATTTTATACTAAATACACTAACACTAAGCTATCACTGTTAGAGGAATGTAACATGAGGAAAAATTTCACAGAATGGTTCTGTGTAATATTAATAGTGAAATAAAATTATTCAGAATGAAAGGATAAAGCTGCAAGGTATGAAAATTTTGTGCAGTCTGGTACACAAAAATGTGAGTGTCCATACATTTGCTTTTATTTTTTACCTGATTTTTTTCATTGCAGAACAGTTCCAAGATGCCTGAAGCGGTGTCAAATGTAACTCACAAGATTTGAAAGGATCACCACATGCTATTTTTTTCACCCTATTTCTTGAAACTTCAGAAAATGCTATGGATGTGGGTAGACAATCAGCATAATACTCTTCCATCCTGGAAGAGTATTACAAGCATAGTTACTAACAAGAGTAGACCACATGTAACCACAATGATGCTTTGCTGCCAAAGTGTAAGGGCAAAGGGAGCTGTTGGATACACAGACTTGGCAGTCTTCTGGATATCAGCAGTAGAAATATCTTTCATGATCTACATCAAGCCTTTCAGACTATTCTGAGTATTCCAGATGAACTGAGAAGACATTTGGATTTCACAGTTTCACTGGGAGAGGTATTTTTAGTCTTTTGCTGGCATTTTGTTGAGGCTATTTGTCTACTCACCTGAGCCTGGAGAAGTTCTCAAAGTTGTTACTCATGGGACTCTACTCTGAAGGCATGATTAGATAGCTCTTAGAAATGAAAGATGTAAGCAGTGTCATAAATGACTAGTCTCCTAAGACATCCTCATTTTGCCAGAGGAGAATATTGCAACTGGACAAATGCAGCCTCATTCTTGATTTCAACTGAGATGACTTACAAATATAGGGAACAGGTAAACATGCTGTGTCTTGAGGACACATAAATATGACTTAGTAATAATAAACAGCAAAACTCATTCACTATACCTCAAAAATACAGTTTTTCTTTATAAGAATTCATGGTGAGATAACAAGTGGTAAAATGCCTGTAGCATGCTTAAGGATGATACAGTATTTTCTGTGTTCACATTTTCTGTGTGTGCTAACACAAACTTCTAAAGTTACAGATTTGCTGTGTCCTCAGTAAAAATTAGAGACTATATGACCTGTAAACTCTGATAACTTTTCATTCATTAAATATTTTTTCCTTTCTTTCTTAATTTCTCAAAATTGTCACTTAAGTGACTGTCTTCGTTTAGCCCGCACCCAGGGCTAAATGGTAAGCAGTCGTTCTCTCACCCAATGTCCCTTCCCCAAACGAGAAGGAAAATTGGAAAAAGAAGGGAGACTCATGGGTTAAAATTTAAACAGATTTAATAAAATAAGGAAAAAAAAATTTCTATTCCTAGAAAATCTGTGACCTATCAGAAATACTGACACTAGACTCACTATAGCAGACAGATTCTGAAAACCAGCAGGAAAGATTATTTAACAGGTAGCTTTAAGAAAATGTCTTCTGACGAAATATGAGTAAGAACCAACTCAGCCTTAAGCAACACTAATTTAATTGTATTTGAAAGTTATTTTTGCAGTTGGTATTGTACTTCAGTGGTTCATTTAAAAATCTCAATTTGGTTTCCTGTAGAAATATACCTGAAAACATGAACAACAGAATTGCAGCTTTGTTAAGATTTTTGTAGTCTTGGCTTCATGATGTGAGGGAAGTGTATGAGGTTGAACACTGTGCTATCAGGAAACATTGTATTTTCTAGTCTTATTTTTTAAATTGTAGTTGAATTTAACACTCCTGAATTTGAGTGATTAATGAATAACACAGCCTTGGAATGGTGCTTACAGATCTCCCCATTTGCTTTACCAGTGTTCGCATTACTACTATTCTGAGATGCTTTTGGGTGAAGACTGATTATGGAAGTGTTGTCTGTGGTCTGTGAAACTTTAAGCAATCAGACCACCATCAAATGCATTTTTCCCTTTTTTCTCAAGGCTTAAACTTCTCATCCAGAAGCATGAATCTGGTATTTTCACTCTACGGGTCTCAGTTACAATGTCAGGAGACCATTTAGTGGTGGAGACCCCACTTCCTAGCATCTGGGTCCTCCTGTGGAAGTTGAGGCTTTTTACTGTTTTTAACTCAGCCACAAAAGTAAATGACCAAACTGGTTTCCTGTGCTGAAGGATGGATAGAAAGAGATCTAAGAAGAGCTACACATACATACTGTGCATACAAGTGTCCTCACCTGACAGTTACAGACATCTAAATGTTCTTAGAGTTATCATTTTAGTTGGGAAAAAAAATCACTGTAAATCCCATACAATTGCGTTCAGATTAAGAGATGTCAAATGAGAGAAGCTGGTCAATATATACAAAAGGAAAATTATTCAGGACACTATCAGCTCACAAAAAATGAGCTAGACTTGGCTATTTACACTCTGAAGTCAAGTGTAAGTTTTTTAGCCAGTAGCCTCCAACCCATCTCTTGAACTGAATCACTCAGCAAGATTTTGGGTTGGATGTATTTTGTCTTCCCTGCTTTTCTTATATTATTCTGTACTGAGAATGAAAAAGAACAACTATGGAACAGATACTTTCCATGACACTCAACAGTTGATTTTTGCTCCATTTTCTACTATATTCTCATTTTTCTACTATATTGACCACTACAGTGATATGTAAATAAAAATACTCTCTTCTAGCAAAGCCAGAATTTAAGAAAATGGTAAAAGAACTTTGCTCAAATGAATGATGAAAATGTCCTTTTTGTCTGTAGATTTTAATGCTAAATCTTCTTTCTCATCTTCTTTCTCTGTTCTTTGACATTTAGCTGTTACATTCAATAGCTATCATTAGGACAAAGGTACTATTTCCAAAGAATAATGTGACTCTTACTTTCCTTTTGCCTTAAGATTTGGCACTAGCATTATTTACACTTTTATCCAGTAAAGAGAAGCTTTCTAGATAGTGATTCATGTTCTCTCTGTTTAAAGAATGCAGAGGCATATACTCCATTCAAAGGAAAAAAAAAAAAGATTTTCAGGCCTTTTTTAATGTCATGTCTGTCCTCTTTATATCATTTTAATGTGCCTTCCATTTTTATGGAATGGAGGCTTTATTGACTAGTCAGCCTGAAATACAGTGGTAAATATTATATATGAGCTAAATAAGTTGATTGTTATCTTGCCAACTAGATTTCTTAAAAGTATGAAACTTCCCGTTGTGATCATCTAAAGAGAAAGCTCATTTGGTGTTGTGGTTTAACCCAGCAGGCAGCTAAACACCACACAGCTGTTCACTCACTCTTCCTCAGCGAGATGGGGGAGAGAATTAGTAAAAAAAGGTAAAACTCCTGGATTGAGATAAAGACGGTTTAATGGGACAGAAAAGGAAGGGAAAATAATGATAAAAGAATATACAAGTGATGCACAATGCAATTACTCACCACCTGCTGACCGATGCCCAGCCAGTCCCCAAGCAGCTGCCGCTGCCCCCCAGCCAACTCCCCCCAGTTTTGTTGTTCAGCATGTTCAGCATGACGTCATATGGTATGGAATATCCCTTTGGCCAGTTTGGATCAGCTGTCCTGGCCGTGTCCCCTCCCAGATTCTTGTGCACCCCCAGCCTACTCTACTGGCAGGGCAGTATGAGAAGCTGAAAAGTCACAGAATCACAGAATCACAGAATGCTTAAGGGTTGGAAGGGACCTCTGGAGATCATCTAGTCCTTGACTTAGTGTAAGCACTGCTCAGCAACAACTAAAACTTCAGTGTGTTATCAACATTATTCTCATCGTAAATCCAAAACACAGTATTATAGCAGCTACTGGGAAGAAAATTAACTCTATCCCAGCCAAAACCAGGACATTTGGTCTCTAAAGAAACTATAGCAGTATTACTTCTTGGTTTTCTTTGCATTTGTTGCCAGAAGCGAACTGAAGAAATATAAAAAATTCACATCTGGGGAGAAAAAGCAGTATTTTAGGAAAAATAATTGTTATTTGAATTGAAATAATCGTTCATTCCTTCCATTTTATAAGCAGTTTGTTAGATTACTCTTCCTTCAGTAATCTGAAATAGGCATTGGGCTGCAGAAGGGAAATCCATTCTTCCTTAGTATATATCCTCACGGTATAGCAAGAATTAATATTGACTGTTTGCATGTTGTTTTCCTTCTCCAAAAACACCCCTTAAACTGGCTAGTTACTTGCAAATACTAAGGAAATAAAAACAGCCTCCAGATGCCCAGCATGCTAAGCTTGTTCTAATGCTTGAACTACCATATTTCTGGAGTTGTAACAACTGTAGTTGCCCTTACGGACAGCAAAGTAAGGAAAAGATTTTCCAACTAAGGAGAGGGAACTCATGCTAAAAGGCTAAAGGCTACTGTAAATAAGTTTATTTGCAGATGGAAGTTAGGTGCTCCTTATGTGCAGAAGAATATATTTTGAAGTCTTTGAAGGTCTCACTAGAAGAGTTTACAGCTGCAGTGTTCCAGAGTTGATGAAACTGAACACTTTATTTCTGTCTCCAGAATCAAAATACCAGGCAACCAGTAAGATTTTTAAAAAAGTTTGACTGTTGAGAGAAAATTTCCTTTTTAGGCATTTAAAATTCACGTTATCAATTTTGGTATACAGTTGGGTTGACTGATCTTTTTTTTCAAGGAAAGCTGTAGTGATTATGGAATCATCTGACTTCAGGTGTCAGTGGGTCTAAGGAAAACATTAAATACTATAAAACTGCTGGTAAACCCACAGCAGCGACTGCCCTACAGCTGAGACTGTGAGGCCCAAGTTACATTGCTGCAAATAAGGCTTATCAATCAAAATTATTTCCTGAGCCAGAACATGCCTTATTCTGCTGAAGAAGGAAAATTCACACCCTTTTGCAAGATAATAGGAATGAAGGAAGAGAGAAATGGCCAAAGTTCATGTGAATCACAGTAGGTTATTTAGGAAATTACAGAATATTTGAGGCTGAAAGGCACCTCTGAAGATCATCTAGTCCAACCCAACTCTCAAACCAGGGTCAGCTACAGCAGCTTGCTCATGTCCATGTCCAGTTGGATGTTGAGTATCTCTGAGAATAGAGACTTCAGAACAATCTCTGGGCAACCTGTGACAATGCTCAGTTACCCTCACAGTGGAAAAGTGTTTCCTGATGTTCAGAGGCAACCTCTTGTGTTTCAGTTTGTGCCCATTGCCTCTGGTCCTGTCACAGCATGACTGAAAAGAGGCTGGTTCTGTCCTCTTTGCACCCTTCCTTCAAAGTTTTTTGCACATTGATGAGATCCTTCCCAGGCCTTCTCTTCTCCAGGCTCAACAGTCCCAGCTCTCTCAGCCTTTCCTTACATGAGAGATGCTCCAATCCCATCAACATTTTTGTAGCCCTTTCTGGCGTCGTGGCTTTCAAACTGCTCTTTTTTTCAAGGTTGTATGTACAAATAATACTCAAAGCCACTCTATAAAGCTTACCATAAGAGGAATAAGGTAAAATGCAAACACTTGCTTCCTCAGGAATCAAATGATTCAAAGTTTTAATGTATGGATAGACTTTGGGTGCTATTAACCAGTCTCTTCTCACTTGGAAGGCCAAAAGAATGACAGGGGCAAGTTGGTCTGAGAATCTTTTGTGGGTGGGACGAGGCAAAGCAAAAATGATTAACTCATCTGATTAGCTACAAAAGAAGGTGGGGCCCAGACTTAGCTCTTTTGAAGCTATTTCAAACTATTCATTCCTTCCTTTTCGAGCGGTACTGAGTTTTGGAATGAGTTGTGAAGGGTGCATGGATGGAGGTGTGTAAGACATATTAACGGAAAATTTCGTAGCTTCTTGCATCCTTTAAGGGCCTTGAGACAGGTCAAGTTGAAGAATGACTGTATGTAATGACAACAGGTGCATCTACATTAGCATTTTATTTAGGGTGAAAAGTATTATTTTGAAGAGATATTCTGACCATTCCACCTTTCAATGTTTTCATTACTATCATGGAAACAGTGCTGGAGTGTAGGAAGTGAAGGCTTTTTGGATGAAACTTAACCAGGTGTTTTTCTGCAAATCTCATATGCATCACAAGAATGAACTAGAATGAGTCTGTAGTAAGAACTCCCAAAAACTCATCAGAAAGTGCTTTGTTCTCCAGAACCCCCTGTTACGGTGCACTGCTTGCTAATGTGAAGATAACCCACAGTACAAGCACAGATACAAGCCCAGGAATTGATTTTCTTTGTCGTTCACAGACAGCTAGATCTTTTTGACGTGGAAAGCCCCATCATTTTAAGAGAGAAGTTGACAGCATGATGAATCATTTGTAGTAACAGCTTCTTTGTAGCTGAACCCATGCGAAGTGTTTAGGTGAAGTTTGCAAGTTGGAGTTCAGCCAGCACAGGAGCTAACTTCACAGCATCTGGGCAGACGTTTGATTTCCTTCAATGTTGGCATTGTATGTATGTGGATATGGTTTGTTTTCTTTGCAAATGTTGACACTGTTAAACTAATGATATGAGCAAACTTATATTTATGAGTATGTGTATACATACACACACACATAAACATACACACGCACGCCAAATGTACTGTAGTGTTTGTAAAGCTCTGTACTCTAACTGCCTTCCTTCAAGTTGTTTCTCACAGAAATCTTGCTGAAGGAACTTCTGCTGGTACACAGGTGAAAAAAAAATCAGTGTGTCCTCAAATAGCCATTTCTATGTAAAATACATTAATGCAGTTAATTAATATTGACCTTTTAGAATATTCATCATGTCATTGCTTTATTATCTTGAAAGTTCACTTTAAAGGAGGTATAGCTGGTCCTGCAGGGAAAGGCTGAAAGAAATCTCAGTTGGGTTTTATTTTTATGCTAATGTTACAAAAAAGTAAATGGTTTCTGCTGGGTAGCCTTAATTTGCAACATCATTACACATACCATATTTATTTCATGTTATTGTAAACTTTCTTAGATTGTATTATTCCATCAGATAGTACTTGGGTAGAACATGAAAGTTATTTGTACTGAAATTGCTTAATAATCATGCTTTAGCATATTTTCTTGCAGAAAAAAGTGGTTTTATCCAAATAAGCAAAGCAATAATGATCCCTCAAATATCATTGCAATTCCATTGAAGATTAATAATAGGGAGTAGTATTAAGGATCTTTTAAGACAGTATATGAATGATTTCTTATAAGTCTTCAGTCAGTTTGTGAAGTAAGGGGAAAAAACGGGGGGGGCGCGCTCGCAGGTGCTGGGGAACGGTCCGGAGTAAACTATACATCTCAATGTGAGTATGGAAGCTTCTCGTTTATTAACAAAGAAAGCAGCGGTTATATAGACTATGTATATGTTAATCACGCGCCCCGATCGCACTTGTGATTGGTCCATAGGTTTACATATTCAGAGCCGTGACCGCCCCCCCTCCCGGACGCAGCTCTGCTTCCCGCCGAAGCAGGCACCACAGGGTTCTTTGTTTTGCACCGTTCAAGGGGAGTCCAAGGTCGCTAGCTCTGGGCTTAACCCTTGCTCAAAGCCTGGGTTGCTCAGACTGCTCAGTGGCACAAGATCGTGCCCCTTCTCACTTCTACAAGTTTGTGTAAAGACACAGAAGATTATTGATGTTGTTTACTTGAGTTTCCATGTTTCCTATTAGTATTTTTCTGGAGCTCTACTGTGCAGACTTCATCTGCTGTTTTATGAAGAAACTCAAACGTGATGAACTAATAGTAAGCCTATCAAAAAAAGAGCTGGTGCAGGTCATAGCCATGGCTGGTCATTTTTGTACTCCCCCATTTAGACTTCCCACATGAAGAAGAAATATCTCTTGAGATGTAGTTTCTGTATCTGCAGTATCCAAGTTACAAACACAGGTGCAAAGAGACTTAAAATCTACATGGCTTTTTATACATGCATTCTTTTTTTTCAGAGTTTTCAGAGTGCTGAAATATGCATCCCATTGCATTTGAGGCTTGCACCTTGCAAAATCCTAGTCTGGGTTTCTACAGTTCAGAATTTCTTTAAAATTCCTGCTGCTATGTTGGGTTTATTCCAGTGCTTCTTACTTGACTAGATGGTGGCACTACTAGATTTTCCAGTTTACAAGTTACTACAGTACCTACCAAAGATAAGTTTAGGGGACAGTCACTCCAAAACAGCTGCCATCTCAACAGGGTTAATGCAAGTGTTTGATATTTGTCTCTGAGGTTGTGTAATGAGCTAAATACATATATCTAATTTTCATATAATATCAAGTATATTTGATAATATCCAGGTTGCCATAAAAAATGCATCTGTTTTTATAAATGTAAATGGAGTCACTGAAATTTCTGCTCTAACATTTTCACACAGACTTCACAAATAATTATTCATAAATCAAAGAGATGATTGCAGTTGGTCGGTCAAGTGCAGGAAGCAACACTCTTCTGCCTCATCAGTGCTTGCATCTCTAGAGCAGCAGCAGGACAACCTTCCTTAGGATGGGAGGGCTGTCTAAATCATCTCCCCAGTAAGTCAAAGAGGTAAATAAATTCGGGAATTGAGAAGAGTTGAATGTGTGTGTAACTCCTAGAGAGGACCCAAAGAAGTAATCTATAAAACCCAGTATGTTTCAGTAGAAACAGATGCATTAAGGATGTGCAACAGGAATTCAGGACTGCAGGATTCCTGAGGGTGTCTCTGTGAGCTGGATATGTAGAGAAATCTTTTAGATTTGATGTTTGCACATCTAGTTTAAGTAGAGATTACTACAAACATTTGCAAATGTTTTCTATTTTACGTTTGCTTTAAAGGGCTTTTTTATTCTACCCCAGCTGAGTTAAAGGAAATGTTGAGGTACATCAAAACACTTCTCACCCATTTAGGGAAGAAAGAAGGCTTGAATACAAAACCTGGACTGCTGGAGACACTTTTACAATTGCCTAGCTTTGCAACAAGTTATTTTCAGGCTTGACACATAGACATAACTTGTCCCAGTCTGAAAGTTAGCGTCACAGAAGCCAGGAAAAGGACTTTCCCACTCAAAGATGGGTGACATTTAGGAAGGATCTTTAGTGTGAAAGGAATAGAAAGTTCACATGAACGTCCCATGTCCCACAGGTGCTTACAGGTGTACATACTTGAAGACAGAAACAGCCCTTTACTAAGTGGATTTTCAAAACTCACAGCCCTTTACTAAGTGGATTTTCAAAACTCACCAGAGAGAGGCCACACTTTGTCTGGAGTCTCTGTGTGCTGCTGTTCTGCTGTATAAAACCATTTCTGCTGGATCACGCAAGAGTGAAAGTGGGCGAGTTGGGCAGAGCTAGGCAGGTAATAAATACATGGATGTACGGAGATACTTATGTTGGCCTGGACTAGTTTGTTCTTCAGTGTCTGGCTTAGGTTCCAGGAGCAGGCGTGCAATAAAGCATAATTAAAACACCTAATCTGATTTTACCACTGCTGTTGTTCCTGCTGCTGCCATTCATACTGTCAAAGGACAATTACTGTCATTAACCAAATGAAAGTACTGTTTAGGGGAATGCAAATTCAACGAATCTTACTCAGTGCTTGGCCTGTCATAAAGGTAAGTAATCTCTGACTGTCTGCTAAAACTTTACACTTCCCATGGGCAGTGAAGCAGTGAATTTTTAACCAGTGTCATGCTCCTTTCTGTACCTGATGATTAATGTGCTGGTAAAAACTTTATGCACACTTAATCATTCATAACTAAACATATCTGATTCTGTGCTGCTAAAAGCTTCAGCATTTATAATTAAATGACATCAGCAGAGAGAAACCAGCTAAATCTGGAACTAGACAGTTTGAAAGCTTAATGATAATGTTTAAATCTTCCTCCATGTTACCCTGTGGCATTTAAGGGGGATTTTTTTTGCTTTTTATCATGAGGGAGCAAAGAGATAATAGCAGCTCCTTCACAATGTTTTCTAGGGTACACTCTGTTTTCTTGGCTAGGGTGAAAAAATTTGGGGCACTGCAAGAGCAGCCTAAACATTTTTTACAGGAATATATATTATACAGTATGTTTGAAGCCATGGGCATGAATTTTCAGCCTGTAAGTTTGAAAAAAATACTCAAGACGTTTGTTTGCTGTGAAGATTGTAAAGAGGAGTGGAGGGACGGGCTTGGGATTCTACTTTCTCATCTAGGGACTCTCTTTTACTAAATTAGGGTGTTCATCAGAAATAAATTAATGCCAAAATTACAAGACAGTCCCATCTGCTGTTCTCAACCTGCCTTCCCTCAGAAGAGAAGGAAATTGAACTTCAGTCTCCTAGGCTGTGAGAAGAGGATTGAACCTCTGAAGGACTGGATGAAGGTTGAGGCATTAGCATCTCCTTGTCAGGCTCTGGTTTTAATGGCAAACAAGGACTGCACAGCCAGGGGGGTATGCATGTTCTCAGGTCACACCCTGAGTGCAAGCTCCATTTAGAAATAACACAGTTCATGAATTTTGACTGGATTTAGATTGAACTGTTGTTTCTCATAGAGTAAATTTAAGAATATAGCCTCATAATTTTTCATGTTGTTTCTTCCTATAAATTTTATAATTTTTCATAACTCATCAAATGTAGCATATCTTAGATCAAAGACAAGTATTATCTAAAACACATACGTGTATTTAAGACAAATTACCTGTGGGTATAAGGTGTTTTCTGTTAATGTTTGGAAGTAGACTTTTTGTGTTTTCATGTAAACCACTAAATAAATAAATAAATACATCCACTTTTAAATCCAGGTTATTAAACATACTTTTCACTATTTTTTTTTCAGTTGGGAAGATGTTAAGCAATAGTAAAGGGGAATAAATTACAGGATGGAATGTTTCCACCCTGATTTTTTTTTCTCCTTTTTTTGTGGTCCCCCAAAGCAGGTGTAATAGATGTATCAGTGGTCTAATTTATTAATTCCCTGAAGCTTGAAAGAGATTTCTTAGGGCAAAAGAATGTGGAAGTGATCTGAAGCAATGCAGTATTCAATTATTTATTTGCCTCTCTCCTTAAAGACTGCTTCAGTTCCAGATCTTCCCATTTCTCCTGTATAATTAATGGGAAGTAGAAAATACAGCTCAGAGAAGTTTGGCTGGATTTGAAAGCATGTACGTATGTAATTTCTTTCATTCATCATAGAGAGTACATAGGCATATGCATACCAGTTTCTGCTTATTTGTCCAGTGAATACTTGGCATATGTCATGTGTTTCACTATGTCCTGAAAGTGAAGACACCTGTTTTGCCAGACAGGTTAGTTGTAAGTATAATTTGCAGGATGATATCTGCATAGATGTATAAAATACATTTATAAATTTGTAAGTGGATATATTTATAGTATTTTTTAGGCCTAAACCATTATTTTAACTTAGTAGTACTGAGATAGACCTCAGAAAGCTACGTATTCCTATTCATTTACTCACCATAGATAATGTTTTACAACAGGAACAGAAATCTTCACTCTGAATTACAGAAGTTATGAAGGCATGTTCTTGGGAGGTAAAAGGTTTAGGTATATTATCCTGACTGAGGAGAATGTTGAACCTGGATCTTCCATTTAAAATGTAGGCTTTAAGGTGAGAACCATCACTTCATTCTTCAGCTGCTGCTTTGCTTCTGTTTCTTGAAAAAAAAAATAAGAAAACAACTGATTGCCTCAAATGTGATGTATAAAATCATTGCTGTGTCATTGAGGAGATTCCAAGTTGTTCATCCCAGTCCTTCATAAATCCCCAAATAGATTCCAGATCCTCTTCTGCTTTTGTTCTTTGTTAGCTTGGCATAATCAACCAGTCAACAGATGCCTTATTCCTAGACATTGTCTTTTTCCCACCAAGGGAAATGTCCCAATGGGAACAGATAACTACAAGCTCACACTGCCCATGCTCTCAATCAACTTGGCATCAAACTTGTGAAAGTAAAACTTTCAAAAATCGGGGGCTAGACTTTTGAAAGTATGTATGTGCCAAAGAGTATTTTAACTATCAGGCTTTACACAACTGAGGATCTGAAACTCCACTGTTTCATATCTGTGGAACTTTGGCTCCTTAATACACCGGGGATATTGAAACACATTGCCTTGTGCATCCATTCATTGCAGTAAATTGTAGATAGTTGTTACATTATAATAAAAATAAGCCTGGGTGTCAAGGAAGATTTTCAAAATATAACAAATGCTGGGGTTTTTTAAAGCATTTTTGAGACAGATAAATGTGATAAAGAATATTTATAACATTATAATTAGATTCCTTACTCCTGGCTGTCACATGTACTGTTAGCCATATTGAGGAAAATTGTGTGTGTGTGTATGAAATTTATGAGCTGATTTGTAGACTAAGAATTCTGCAAGAAATATAAAAACTAAGTTATATGGTTGAACACAGGATATGCTTTGTATTTGGTTTCTCTATGTAGTTTCTAGATAAGTAAAATCCAGTAAACATAGCATTTCTCTACTGATGAATTCTTCAGCTTCTAGAAATCACTAATTTCCAGTAACTGAAGATTGGCTGGTCTTGTCAGAGGCACTGACAATTTTTTCCACAAGAGTTATTTTAAAATGTAGTGCATACTTTTTGCTTCTATCTCAAAAGTTATGATATAAAAAACCTGTGCCTATGGATAAATGCATTCTCTTTCAGTGCAGCCCTTTCCCTGGTTTGTTAGACTGATCTGCATAACTCACAAGATTCTCTATAAGGAGACAAATGTTGTACTGAAGTCACAAGCACTATTCTTTTCTTAAAATTCAGATCCTGTTTTACACTCTGATTTACTAATCTGAGCCTTTCAGCGGGAGAAAACAGATGCAAAAATCATACTATTAAGTGTGTTAAATATAGTGATTTATAATTCAGCCCTTACAAGCTTTCTATACAGAGGTTAACAGAATTATTTATTTCTCTGTGTCTGGAGCTGATTTAGGACTAGAAACCCCAAAGTAAATACAGTTTGCCCTTGAACAGTGGTATACTTTAGGAATGTAAGTCAGTTTCTTTATTTTGAAAACTGCGTGAGCTGTGTGAATAACAGGTTTCTTATTTTGCACACATTAAGTAGACCTTTCATGTTGTTTTTAATGTTTAGTTTACAGTAACCCAGGTCATGATGTGTGACACTGGAAGCGGGGTGAATGAAAGAACAACCTTTCTCTCCTGTTTTTGAGAAAGAGGGGGGAGGAGGAGAGTGACTTAACAGCCGTCATTGCCAAAGATTATTTAAAAGCTGTAAAAGCCTTCATTTGCCTTCAGGAGTTGTGACATATGGTCAGAAATGGTTTGAAGATTTATTGTCATCTTTGTTGGATGAGATTCAAAGTGTTCTTTAACAAGGATCTTCTCCCTCATCATCCTTGGAAAAATCCTTCAGAAATTGTAAAGCATACAGAAAGCAGACAGAGAATAACAAGCCTTAGGTTTTTTCTTGATTTTTTTTTTCCTAAGAAAGGCAGTAAGCAGGGGTTCCGGATGAAATAAATAAATATTCATGGTAAAAGTGAACCTTATTTTTTACTTTCAATCCAGTTCTTTACATGACTCCATTTCATCATATGCATCAATGACAGATTGTTCCTTACCCAGTTAATTCAAATTTCATGTTCAAACTGCACACTATGCATCAAAGGGTCATTCAGTAGTGATTTGGAGGTATAAAGTTTCTCCATGCAATTACAGCTATCCATTTTGTCTGAGCCTCCCTCCCCTCATAGTTAGCAAATGTGGATTTCACATTTTGAAGGCATGATGAGACCTTTTCACTCATAAAAGCCCATCAAAACTCGTGAGGCTAAGAAAGCAACAGGCAGGTACCAAATGACAGGCCTCCTGATCAAGCAAAAGAAAGACTAATGGCAAAAGGGAAGATAATTGCCTGAGCATAGAATAGCCTCAACTGTGCGTCTTAAAATGGTAATGGACAAATCTTCTCTAACTTCATTTTCGGAGCTGAAGCTACATGGAACAATACTGTGCCTGCTCTTGCTCCCACTGACTGCTGCACCTGTGGGAACTTAGAATAAAACCCGTCACAATGCATATTGAAAGGCACATTGATCTCAAGGTATATGAGGTACCAGTGAGATACGGCAAAGGGCACCTTTCTTATCCCTCTTAAATTTTGCATAAGTCAGACTGATTTAAGCTTTAGCTGAATAAAATACTCCAATTTTAGCAGGCTTGACAAGAATTTATTTTGTTCCAGTAAGAAAATAACACAGAAACATAATACTCCAATCATATTTTTAAAGGTAGCTTCACAGTATAAAGTTATGGCACTTGCACAGTAGAATTATAGTTACTTTCAGATTCAGTGTCCTTGGTTGTTTCCTGAATAACAATAATATATCACATAAGCGGGAAATTAATAGTCTACATATGTAAAACTTCTCACTGCCTTCTAGCTGGGGTTAGAGCAGAGCTGTCACAACAAAGAGGAGGACAGGAGATGGCTGCTGCATGAGTGTTCCACTGGCTGATAGTGGGAGGTGGCGAAAGGTGCTCTGCAATCATTGTACGCTTTCGTGACGGCCCTGTGAAGACCATGAGGAAAGTGATCCAGTAGTAGTGACTGGCAGAGAAGCTGTGTAAATGCATTTTCACCGATGCTTCTTAGAGCACAAGGAATCAAGTGAAGAGCATTAAGGGGAGGACACACTTGGTCAGGGAGTTCTATCACTCCCTTGACTTTGTTGCTGTTGTCAATGAAATTTTCTGCTCCTTTTGGGAGGAGGAAGAGTATCCAAATAACTCTCTGTTTCCAGGCTGGATGAAAGCTCAGCTAGGATTACGTAAAAATAAAACCACTTGTTTCAGCTTCTGTTTACCATCTGAGACAAAACAGAAACTACTTCATGAAATCTGCTGGAAGGTTCTGGCTACAGAAGTGGTAGCAAACTAGATCTGTCAATAGCTGTCCGTTGGCAGTGTGGCTGGCAGACCTGCCTATTCAGTTCTTTTTACCTCCAGGTGTTGCTCCAGGAGACATGCACAGTGTCTTCTGTTTGCCACTCCTATCTCCATGTTTTCCATACCTGCCACTGCAGGAAGGAAAATGGGCCATAACTCCCCTACTTCAGGATTCTTTTTCTGATAATGTTTTTACCTGTTTTGTTCTTTCCTCAAATGACCCAAACTTTCTACAGAGCTTTATTCCTCCTGGCAGAAGCTTTGTTTTCCTGGCAGCAAGACCTTCCTAACCCTCAGACTGTATTTTTAAGTTTTGATTTGCATAAATTTGCATAAACCCACCAATACAGGGCCTCCCATTTGATTGGACTATTATTGCTGAGTGATAGGAACAACACAAGTGTTCAAAATGGAGCTGCCAAACCTGCGTGAGACACTCTCCTCTCTCACACAGGGGCTGCTGCAGTGCAGCAACTTGAAACCAAACTTCCAGGCGTGAATGTTACCCACTGTGGTGAAAAACACCCCCTTCCAATCTATCCAAGGGTTCAACTGGCAAATGCCATTCCTAGAGGAGCACAGAGCCCATGGGAAGGTTACCTGCGAGGAGAAGCCAAGCAGTGTAGGTCCTCACGGGCTGCCCTGGTACTCCTGGTTGTGCCGGCAGGGAATTCCCTGCTGTCAGAGAGGCACAGCTGTGCCAAATACCTGATCGGCAAGGCAGCCACCACTTCTGTGCCCCTTGAGAAGGCTGTCTTCCTAGTGCCCATCTCCAAGTCAGGACTATGAGATAGAAATAAGGAAAGAGTGCATAAAAAGAGAGATGTCCACTGCAGAGTGGAAGGGGTAGCAGCCTTGATAAGGAGGAAAAAAAATCCTTTTCACTCCACACCTACATATTGAATAACCAAGATGAACTATCCAAGACTATAGTGAAGCAGACTTGGCCTTTTCTGAGAGATGGATCAACACTGGCTTCTGTATGGTGCCTCAGAAATTGCTCCAACAGGGTACACTTCACAGTATTATTCACAGTTTCTGAGATACAGAACTAAGCCCTAACAGTTTTCTGAATCACTTGAGATTTGCTCCTTGTTAATGCTGATTTAATCTTCTTAGAATCATAGAATTGTTTTGGTTGGAAAAGACCTTTAAGACCATCAGGTCCAACCGTTAAGCTAACACTGCCGAGTCCACCACTAAACCATGTCCCTAAGCACCACATCTACTTGTCTTTTAAATACCTCCAGGGACGGTGACTCAACCACTTCCCTGGGCAGCCTGTTCCAATGCTTGACAAACCTTTCAGTGACGAAATTTTTCCTAATATCCAGTCTAAACCTCCCCTGGTGCAACTTGAGGCCATTTTCTCTCGTCCTATCACTTGTTACCTGGGAGAAGAGACTGACACCTACCTCGCTACAACCTCCTTTCAGGTAGTTGTAGAGAGCAATAAGGTCTCAGCCTCCTTTTCTCCAGGCTAAACAACGCCAGTTCCCTCAGCCGCTCCTCATAAGACTTGTGCTCTAGACCCTTCACCAGCTTCATTGTCCTTCTTTGGACTCACTCCAGCACCTCAATGTCTTTCTTGTAGTGAGGGGCCCAAAACTGAACACAGTATTTGAGGTACAGCCTCACCAGTGCTGAGTACAGGGGGACAATCACTTCCCTAGTCCTGCTGGCCACACTATTTCTGATATGAGCCAGGATGCTGTTGGCCTTCTTGTCCACCTGGGCACACTGCTGGCTCATATTCAGCTGGCCATCGATCAACACCCCAGGTCCTTTTCCTCCAGGCAGCTTTCCAGCCACTCTTCCCCAAGCCTATATTTTGCGTGGGATTGTTGTGCCCCAAGTGCAGGACCCGGCACTTAGCCTTGTTGAATCTCATACAATTGACCTTAGCCCATCGATCCAGCCTGTCCAGATCCCTCTGCAGACCCTTCCTCCCCTCAAGCAGACCAACACTCAAGTCCAACTTGGTGTCGTCTGCGAACTTACTGAAGGTGCACTCGATCCCCTCATCCAGGTTGTTGATAAAGATATTAAAGAGAACTGGCCCCAATACTGAGCCCTGGGGAACACCACTTGTGACTGGCCCCTAGCTGGATTTAACTCCATTCACCACAACTCTTTGGGCCCGGACATCCAGCCAGTTTTTTACCCAGCAAAGCGTACACCCGTCCAAGCCATGGGCAGCCAGTTTCCCCAGGAGAATGCTGTGGGAAACACTGTCAAAGGCTTTACTAAAGTCTAGGTAGACAGCATCCACAGCCTTTCCCTCATCCAGTAAGCGAGTCACCTTGTCATAGAAGGACATCAGGTTAGTCAAGCAAGACCTGCCTGTCGTAAACCCATGTTGACTGGGCCTGATCAGCTGGTTGTCCTGTACATGCTGCATGATGGCACTCAAGATGATCTGCTCCATATCCTTCTCTGACACCGAGGTCAGACTGACAGGCCTGTAGTTCCCCAGATCCTCCTTCTGGCCCTTCTTGTAGACAGGTGTCACATTTGCTAACTTCCAGTCACCTGGGACCTCCCGGTTAACTAGAACTGCTGAAAAATGATAGAAGGTCTTTTACGGTAGTAGCCAGATGAAGTTCTAGTTGGGCTTTGGCCCTTCTCATTTTCTCCCTGCACAACCTCATGACATCTTTGTAGTCCTCCTGAGTCACCCGTCCCTTCTTCCAAAGGTCATAAACTCTCCTTTTTTTCCTGAGTTCCAGCCAAAGCTCTCTGTTCAGCCAGGACAGTCTACTTTCCCACCAGCTCATCTCTTGGCACATGGGGATGGCCTGCTCCTGTGCCTTTAACATTTCCTTCTTGAAGAATGTCCAGCCTTCCTGGACTCCTTTGCCCTTCAGAACTGCCTCCCCAGGGACTCTGTCAACCAGGCTGCTAAACAGGCCAAAGTCTGCCCTCCGGAAGTCCAAGGTAGCAATTCTACTCACCCCTCTCCTTACTTCTCCAAGAATCAAAAAACACTATCATTTCATGATCGCTATGCCCAAGACAGCCTCCAACTGTCACATCACCCACAAGTCCTTCCCTGTTCACAAACAACAGGTCCAGCCGGACACCTTCCCTAGTTGACTCTCTCACCAGCTCTGTCAGGAAGTTATCTTCCATACACTTCAGGAACCTCCTAGACTGTTTCCTCTCTGCTGTATTGTATTTCCAGCAGACATCCAGTAAGTTGAAGTCCCCCATGAGAACAAGGGCTAGCAATTGTGAGCCTTCCCGCAGCTGCTTATAGAGTATTTTGTCTGCCCCTTCATCCTGGGTGGGTGGTCTATAACAGACTCCCACCATGATATCTGCCTTGTTGGCCTTCCTTCTGATTCTTACCCATAAACACTCAACCCTATCATCACCATCATTAAGCTCTATACAATCAAAACTCTCCCTAACATACAGGGCCGCCCCACTGCCTCTCCTACCTTGCCGATCCCTTCTGAAGGGCTTATAGCCATCCATTGCACCGCTCCAGTTGTGCGAGTCATCGCACCATGTTTCCGTGATGGCAACTCTGTCATAGTTTTCTTGCTGCACAATGGCTTCCAGCTCCTCCTGTTTGTTGCCCATGCTGCATGCATTGGTATAGATGCACTTCAGTTGGGCTATTGATCCCGCCCCCTTTTTTCGGGGAGAAGCCCTAATTGCTACGTGACCACTCTCAGGCGCTTCCGTGGTTTCTAACACGTCAATAACCCTTGCATCTCTGCTGCCGCATGGCTCTCCATCCACTGACTCCACTGAGATGGCAGGCCGAAGCACCTTGCTAGCAGACCGTCCCACAAGCATTGGCATGCCGCCCCAGGCTTATCTCTAGTGAGCCTGGTTTTATCCCCTTCCCCTTTCAAATCTAGTTTAAAGCTCTTTCAATGAGCCCTGCTAACTCTTCCGCAAGGATCCCTTTCCCCTTTTGAGCCAGGTGCACCCTGCCTGTCGCCAGCAGGCCTGGTGTCATGTAGACTGACCTATGATCAAAAAACCCAAAATTCTGCCAGTGACAACAGGCTCAGAGCCAGGTATTGATCTCCTGGCTCTTCCTGGTTCTTTCCTTATCATTCCCTGCAACTGAAGGGATAAAGGAAAACACTACTTGTGCTCCTGATCCCTTAACCAGTGGACCCCAGGTCATGAAGTCTGTGTTGATTGCCCTCTGACTTCTTGTTGCAACTTCATTGCTGCCTACCTGAAAAATCAATAATGGATAATAATCTGAGGGACTTACCAGGGTGGGAAGCTTTCTTTTCACATCTTTAACCTGAGCCCCAGGGAGGAAGCAGACTTCCCTGTGAAGTGGGTCTGGTCTGCATATCGGGCCTTCTGTTCCCTTCAGAAGGGAGTCTCCTATGACAATGACCCATCTTTTCTTCTTTATGGAAGCAGTTTTGATTCAGGGCTTAGGCCGACTTAACCTCAGTGACATCTCCAAGCTAGATGAACCATCATCCTCACCTCATTATTTTTCGGTTCCACTTACAGAGCCTCATGTCTGTTATGCAAGGGCACCAGGGAAGGTGGGGTAGTCACAGAGGAGACGCGCCTGCTGCGCCTGGCAGGAACTTATCGCCATTGCCCACTGTCCCTTCAGTCACTCTGTTCAGCCAGGCGGAGAGAAGATAGGGAATCCTCTGTATCATGTGCCCTGTCTGCCTGCTGGGCCTGTCCCAGGGAAAGTAGGGTGCGATTCCAGTAGTCTGTCTCTCTCACACTTCCTGATACTCCTCAACCTACTCACCTCCTCCCAGAGCTCTGTCACTAAGCAGAAGAGTTCCTCTACCTGGGCGCACCTCCTAGGGAGGGAGGGAGTTGGTAGCAAATCTGTCACAGGCAGAAAGTCTTTTTTTTTTTTAATTTTTATTTTATTTTTGTTTTTTAAGGAAGGAAAGATTATACTTGGAAGCAAATCTTAGTCATTTTCATTTGATTTTTATGTGAATCACTGAGGTACTGTTCCATGACTTAAATTAACCTTTTTGATACAGTTCTATGGAAACTCACGCTCTCCAGTGGCCTTTAGTTCCTAGTCTTTCTTGAAACACCTGTTTTTTTGAACAAAGAGCCAAGGCATATATATGACATATAATGGTGCAAATATATTCCTAGGAACTTCAAATATCCTGTGCCGTGGATAGTTATTCTCTCATTAAATAACTCGTGAAAAGAAGTTTGAGTTATCCACATTAAACGACAGCTAGGAGACCTACGTAATGAATTTATAAGTTTATCCTAATGAAATGCTGTTTTCCAGATATTATTTCTTGACTGAGCCCTGGGCTAAGGACAGCTCAGTAGGGGGATAATTGTAGTGGTGCTACCAGTATGAAAAATAGCTGCTTTCCCTTATGGGAAAGTTTCCATAGACTACTAGGTCAAGATAATGAAGCACTGTTAGGCAGTCTGGAAAACTGCAAATAACAATTGCTTTTCTTAGAAGTTGATGTAGATGATTTTGATGAAATTTGTGAAATTCTATGAAATACTTCCCAGTGCTTCCAGAGCATAATTCCAGTGAGTAGGACAAACAAGCTACTGTATTTCATTTAAGATATTACATTACAAATGTCAGCATGCATGAGAATAACATATCATGTAGGTGAAGGAACCATTGCTTCTAAAAGGAAATCAATATATAATAATGGCTAATATCAAGCCTCTATTCAATGTAATGGAGGACAACAAAGAGCCTGCAATATGCCTGCAAGGAGCATTCACTTAGCACTCCAAGAATAGGTGCTATAACTGATCTTGCTATTCATGCATCATGATAATGTTTGTCCATTACATTTTTGGGTTTGCACAGTGGGCTGTAACTGTATATACAGAGGAAAATGGAAATTTTTTTGTAGCTGTACAAAAACAGACATTAATTTTACTGTTGTGCATACACTGTAAGAAGGGAGCAGAATAACAGAAACTCTGGATCTAGGGTAATAAGCATGTTGGAGAAACCTGAATTATACTGATTACAGAATATTAGGACAATCAGGCTTTTGGCTTAGGCCTTAACTTCTACGCAGCTATTAGCATGTTGCATACCAAGGTCAGGGAAGATTTTCTCTTACTTCTTTTTCTGGAGTGAAGACATATATTTATGTGGTCTCAGGTCTGGAGGAAAAGGCAAGCAGATCTGTGTTTGAATTCTTAGGTATTGATTAAAGTCTCTGAGGTTGTGTTCTGAAATTTTTTTGCATGTTTTTTTGTTGCCACTGTATCTAGTCTGTTTTAGTTTAGTTAGGGAATAGCTTAATATAGGGCTCTCAGTGAAGCATTTGTTTCCCATTAAACCTTGCCAAAATTTGCAGTATAAAGCGTAAAGTTAATGAAAAATTACTGGTATGTGGTTTTCTACCATCAGCTGCAGTTCATTGTAGTTCTACAACTATGGTGTCTACATGGTGGATGAATGAATGTGCATGGTTTATAATGAGATTAGGTCATATGGATCTTTCTAACATCTTTTATGTCAAAGCTCCACCCTTACCTCTAAGAAATTTAAGAAGTCAGTAAAAAACTGTGGGAAACAGATTAAAATCTGTGCGAAAACAGCATTATCTTCCCAATATGCAAAAAGTGTTGGAATATTCTTTCTTAGTATTGGTTTGGTTCTGATAGAAACATCCATATTTATTTTTTATTACATCTTTTGTCATTAATAACTATTTGTTAGACCAAGTTCTCTAACTTAACCTTTCTAATAGTTATAGATGGCTGGAGAAGTTTTGACTTTCCTTTGCCTAATGAGATGTTGCAAAATTGGGCCTTTGAGATGTATGTGTTTCTATCTCTTTTTACTTCTTTTCAGAGGGTTTAAAGACAAAAAGGCTGATAGAATATAAGGCTGATAAAATATACAGGCTGACATGAAGGGCTTCTTTTCAGAATGCAATAGATAACCTGAAGTGAATATGAGAAAAAAATGCACCAAAAATGGGAAACCACAAAAATACAGTGTATGATATTTGATTACAATCTCAGAATTCCTGTTTTACTTTAAGAATGCTATGAATAGTTATTTTTGCTTCTGTTTTATAAGCAATAAAACATTTGTGATCCTTACTACGGACAGACAAAAACCTCCAAAAAAAATGACTTGTCTAATTATGCATACATAAGTACATATTTTCTACTATGAAGGAAACACAGACAGTGAAGTAACTTACATTAGAGATGAGGATAAAATAAAGAAAGGGTTGGTCTTTGTTTTAGTGTTGTTGAAAGTCTTCCTAGGACTTCACCACACAGCTCTGAGGGTTTCTTTTCTGCAAATTTTAGACCATATGCAATTTTGAAGATCAGATATGGCTCCCTCATCACTGGATTTAAATGTCAGTAAGAGCAGTGGTGACTTAGCATTTGACAGTCTAGTTTAAAGAAATTTAAAGGTAATGAGTGTATGTTTTTGTCCTTGGTGCCCAGGCATAACTGTAATGAGCTTTGGAGATGCTGAGTTTTTAAGCAAACCCATTTCATTTCAAAAGTATGAAAAACAAACTGATGTGCAGGTCTCTACAGCATATGCAAGGTATGAGTAACCCTGTCAGATTTACTCTTTCAGCATTCAGCAGACTACTTAAGGAAAGAGATATTAATTCATTTTTAATGTTAGGAAAATACAGTCATTAAAAAGCAGATAACATAAAATGCCAGAAATGCTTTTAACATTACATGAAGTGCACTACTTGCCTAAATAGCTTGCTACTTTTGGAGATCTAGATATGCTGAGGTATTAAATATTAAAATAGAAGTTGCTTTTTAAAATGCAGCATTTCTTATCAGAAAAACAGTTTGAACAAGCAGTGCTGTTGTATAATGCATGATGTTGCTAATAAGAGAGTCTTGGAAAATCATTTTTCACGCTGTAAGAGTGACTAGTGTTTTGAATAAGAAAGATTCTCTGTTCATGTTCTCTTAACATATATATAGCAGTGCTGTCAAGCTGCATGTGATTATAAATTTGCAATACATTCTGAGTCACATGAGGTTAATTCTGGGCTTTTATCCTATTTTTGTGTATTTACTGGTTATCAACTCTGTTAGCAGGCTATACATAACCTTGATTGGAAAGTCGTTCTGAAAGAGTAGTTATCAGTGCTTCAGTGTTGGTTTAGATGAATGTGTTTGAAGTGTTCTGCGGGATCTGTTCTATGTCTAGTGTTATTTAATATTCATGCTATTGATTTGGATGAGACAATAGGAACAATGCTTATTCAATTTTCCAATGACACAAACCTGTTCACGGTTGAACCTGCAACATTAAAGGAAAAGATTCTGATATGCTGGAGAAACCATTGGGAAGAAATACGGCGAATTTAAATGGAAAAAAATTAATCTGGGAGAAATAGCAGTTTAAGTTTTAAAGAAAAAGGCTTCTATGGCCTCAAGGCATTACAAAGGGAGCAGAAGTAAAAAATGTCACGATATTGCCAAAAAAAACCAAAGTATATAGTGGGATGGATAGGCAGGAGCATTTTCAGAAAGATCTATAAATATACTCTGTGCTGTGAGATGGAGGGGCATTTTGCCCAGATTTGGACACAACTGAGAAAGAACAATTGCACATAGTCCAGCCAGAGCAATAAGAATTATGAGACAATATAACCTCTGAGAAAAGGTGGAGGAAACAAGTTTTTCAGTTAAGAAAAAGTCTTGAAACGTGAAAAAATTAACTATTAAAAAATAAAAAATAAATTATAAGTTCTCTAGATTTATGAAAAAAAAAAAAGAAATAGGTATTTGACATCATAAACTACCTAACACTAAGGCCATTGAAGCACTGCAATGAGAATGGAAGAGCAGATTAGACAAAAATCTTTCAGCAATGGCAAAGTCATTGAGAAGTGGAAGACAGATGAGAGGTGTGTATTTCGTTCTGAGAGAGATTTCCTTGACACAAACAGCAGTTCTTGTCCAGCCCAGATGCCATTCTTCATCCTGCAGAAGACAGTAAACCACCGTCTCACTTCAGAATGGACTTGGGATTGATTAGAGTCTATATGACCTTACAAACCAGTGATATTTAAACTTTGCTATGATTTTTTTCATGGCAGAAGTTATGTGTTGGTAAGAACTAAGTAGTGTAGCTGTGGGGGCTTGGGGGGTCTGAATTTTAATTTCTTTTAAGCAAATTTCCAAGGCATTGGAAAACTTTCAGACCAAATAATTAGGGATGTGAAGCAGATGGGAATAATGCATTTGTTACTGTGTGCTTAAGACTTCATGTGAAAGTCTATTTTTTGTTGTTTGGTTTGGTTTGTCTTGGTGATAGCATGCGTATGGCTTAAGAGCAAGTACAATAACATTTTAACTCAACATTAAGTATTAAATGATCACTATTATGGGAAAGTGAGAGGCTTCAAATAAGGTCCTATGATAACAAGGAGCTAAATGACTTGAGAGGAAGGGACATCAAACTGGAAGAACCTGGATTCAGTTTTTGCCCTTGACTTTGTGAAAATCTCTTTGTCTCTTCCTTCATTTCCCCTTGACCCCACTTGTCTTATGTAAGCTAAGTCTTTGGAAAGGAGTGCAATGCATCTCTCTCACTGTGTGTTTAACAAGGCCACCCTTGTTCCATTGGGTACTTTAGGGAACTATTATTATTTAATAACAAAAACAATGTAAGACAGAAAAGGAAAGGTTGTAAGGTTCATATGCACAGCACACATCTAGTCTGGTTAGACACATGAGGCCTTGCAGTGAGAGATTAGTCATATTCAGCCAGAATCTGCTTTGCTGCTTATTCCCTTTAAAATATTAATATTCATAACTTACTGTGTTATTCACAGCAACAACAATAAAAGGAACAGAGTAAAAAATTTTCGTAATAGTCACTCTAGCAGTCTACATATATTCCTTGTGTAATCCCAATCCTGTTGTCTTTCATCTCTTCTAGTGTTATAAACCTCTTTCTCAATAAGTACTTGAATTAAAAGTTATACTTAATGCTATAAATATTAACGTTGGACATTACATGTAATAGCTCAAAGAACGTAGACATATTATCCCCAGATCATTTTATGCATACAGATTTATATTTAGATCTTGCACGCATTTTTGTTCTGAGTTAGAAGTGTTGATGTGGTAATTTTAAAACCCATTGATTTTAAAGTCTACAATTCATAATAACTGTAAACTTTCCAGTAATCCATTATTTTCAAGCCCTTTAAGTTAAATTTTTGGCTGTCTGCAAAAGGGATTAGGTCCCTTGAGGCAATTTTTGGGTAACGGAGTTCCCTCAGTGTCAGGTAGAATAGCTTTTCTGAATTATTTCAGTAGACTAATGCCTCCAACCTAATCAGTTTTGCTGTTTTAAGTGGTCCACTGTGAAGCCTATTGTGAGTCACAGCCAGGACTTTCAGATTTGACAACACTTAGGACTTTATGAGAATCAAAAATTTTCTGGACTTTGGTGCGTTCTTGACCAGTAGCTTAATTGGAAAACATTAGAATGAAGTATTCAAGAAGAAAATTAAAGCTTAGACTCTAAGAAAAAAGAAAAAAAGGTTTAATTGGATCTGAACTGTAGCAAAAAAAAAAAAGTAAATAAATTGACATCTCTTAGCTTTTATAGCATGTAGCATTTGGGGGGCGCTGGAGGGGAGAGGACTCCAGAAGAATAAACTGTAACTTTCAGTAATTGCTTGTAAATTATTCAGTCTGCTTTCATTTGCTTTGGTCCAAAAATTAGTAATAGTGTTAGCCTGAGATCTTACTGACACTTGATTGAATAATTACTACTGCTAATACCTCAGCATCTGGAAATCTAAAATCCTGTCTAGGCCTAGTTTCTGTTGCAACCTTCAGGCTGCTTATGATTTCTCATCAAGAAGCTAGGGGCTGACCTGCAAGTTTAATTTCAGCCTTAGAGTAACTTTTTTGAATTCAATGAAAAAAGCAGTGACTGAGGAAAACCAGAGGTTTTTGTAGAACAGGCTCACAAAATGTTTTAGCCATTGATAATTTAAATTATTCTTAAACATTTTAATACATTTTTCTTTCTCAGATTTCTTGGTTGCATTTCTCAAGATTAATGTTTACTTTCTGTCATAGCCATGCACCGTAGACTGTTTCAACTTGGTGATTTCACATTCACATCAAGTGTCAGTTGTATGAAGTGTCTTTTGTATCTTGCAGTCGCCATGGATAGCTTTAGACCATAACTTAAGTAACTGAAACTTCAGTATCCAAGCTTGAACTTCCAGCTTCCCTTTACAGTCAAGGAAGAAATATAGGTATTTCCAGAGAGCAATTCAACTCATTCTGAAATATGTATCTACATGGCTCAAACAAATTTCCTTCTGGTGAAGTCTATTTTTCTCCATCATTGTATGTGTCCTAACACTCAGATTTAGACATTTAATTTTTAGATGTCTGAAATTAGAGGAGATAAATCTTATCCGATTAGACAATCAGTACTGCACATTAAAAAAAAAAAAAATTCTTTAGCAGAAAAGTGTTACCTGGAATTTCAAATGTTGTTCTTGGTAAATTTCATAAACCATTGGTTGAATTTCCAATGAGATCTGTTTATATTTGTCAAATACCTTGTACTGAGAGAAGCCTGCAGTATTCAACAGCTGAGAAACATGTTGATTTCCTGCTTTGAAGTATCTGAATTCACTTACTCCCAAGATGATATTATATGCCCGTGTTGGTGAAAATTATACAGATTTTTCACGGCCAGTTTCCGAAGGTGAGAATTTCATACTTTTGTTTCGTAACAACAAAGGAAGTAGGATTTGATTTTGTACTGTCTTTCAATTGGTAATCATTTACATGTGTGCCAACAACAAAACTTCATCAAGTCAAAATAGTTGGCTTTATGTAATTCAGATCTGTCAAATCTCACACGCTGAACACAAGATTCCTGCCCTTCTCCTCTTTTGACTCCTGTCTCATGCTGCTTTACTGCCGCACCTGTATATTTGCCATACAGTGCCACTGTCTCTCTCATACTCCATGAATCGCTGCTCAAGAAGTGCTGCACCACCTGGTCTGGCATCTGCTGACCAGCTGCGTATGTGATATGAAGTCAAGAAATAAATAAAATATCAACAGTGCTGTGCTGCTGCCAGGGCATTTCTTGTAGCCTGGTCTTGCTTCAGAGGACCCATAAGAAGGCATTTTTCTGCTTTGCATCTCTGTGTGCAGTCATGTAGCAGTCATGGTAACATATAGAACATGTAATCAGAAGTTTTCTATAATAGTACCAAAGAAAGCTAAGAAACATGTACATTCGTCTTTACTGCCGAGATGAAAATGGTGACTAAAGGTGTAAGTCTCTTGTGATTTAGATCCAACCAATGTTCTGAGGTTTTATGGCAATACAGATACAAAGCAAATCTGAAACAAAATTCTTTGATTCTCTAGGAAATAGCACATTCAGATATTTTGTCATATGTAAGTAGCAGTACATGGCTAAAAGAGGCAATATGATGTACGACAATATAACAAAAAGAATTTGGTAAAGAGAAATTATTACCCTGTAATCCAAAGTGAAACTACTGCATCATCACCCAAGACCTGAAAGCAAAACTGTGAGAAAGACAAATCAGTGAAGCCACTCTCTTTCAGGGAGTGAAATCTACCCAGAAGCAGCATTTCTTTTCCTGTATGCATGAAAAAGAAAGAAATGTGGTATTCAAATAATGTAAGAATCTGCATATTCATCACTTACACGGAAATGAAATTTGCTATGTGGACATGATAAGAGTTGCATTTCAGTAGCATTGATAAGTGAATGTCAAAGCATACATTTTTAGGAGACAATATCTGGTTACTTTGGCAACTCAAGCATTATTAGTCACTTCTGATAAGGCATCCTTCTTTCATTACCACCTGTGGCCTTTGTTGCTCTGTTTCCTAGTAACATCAAATTGTTTTGATAAAATGTAATTAACATATTCAGTTGTAACAAGACTATATATAAATTTGATCTCTCTTTATTTTTTCTTCTCGAGGCAGCATAACAAAATTTAAAAGTAAGCTTTGTTTCCTTTTCTTCTCTTTTGTTTATTCCTAACCAAGCTTGCAAGAATTAAGCTAAATTACTGAAGCATCTATATATCCAAGCCCATTAAAATAATACAATTAGGTTTAAAAATGCCAGCTAGGATTGCTGCTTTAGATCGGGGAATATTTGATTAACAGGGGAAAAAATAGCCTTGAGTTATAATAAAATAGAAAATTATTATTGTGATAGCTTTGGTAAAATTGCAACAATTCAGAGAAACAGACAATAGTTAAAATCCCTTTCAAAATGTAATTGTGAATGATTTCTGTTGTAAATTACCTTGATTTACTTAACCATGTTTTAAAGTCCTGTTAGTCCTAAGTCAGGAAAAACACTAACTTTTTAAAAGTTTTGTACAAGGAACGTTGTTAGCTTTTATTCATATGATTACTCATGTTAACATATAGAAAAAAAAATGCATTCATATGTATGTGTGTATGCATGTGCTAGGGACTCTGTTTTTCAGGATGTGAGATTCTTTTCTTGCTGATGCACTTAATATGGCATAGAAGTCAAGGCAGGAAAACTATACTACTGGTGGCAGCAGCAATTCCCTGAATGAATTAAATTACTGATTACTTCAATATATTACAGAATTGCAGAATGGTTGAGGTTGGAAGGAGTTTCTGAAGACCATCTAGTGCAAGCCCTCTGCTCAAAGCAGAGTCAACTAGATCAAGTTGCCAAGGATGGAGTCCAGCGGGGTTTTGAATAACTCCAACGTTGGAGTCTGCTCAGCCTCTCTGGGCAACCTCTTGACAGTGTTCAATCACTCTTACAGCAAAAAAGCTTTTTCTTGTGTTTAAATAGAATCCCCTAGTATCAGTTTGTGCCCATTGCCTCTTGTCCTGTACTGGACACCACTGAAAAGTGTCCGTCTCAGTCATCTTTACTCCCATCAAGTACACACTGAGAAGATCACCCTGACCCTTCTCTTCTCCCATTGAACAGTCCTGGCTCTCTCAGCCTGTCCTTATATGAGAGATGCTCTAGTGCCTTAATAATCTCTGTGGCCATTTGCTGGTTTCTCTCCAGTATTTCCATGTCTCTCTTGTACTGTGTAGCCCAGAGCTGGACACAGCACTCCAGGTGTGGCCTTACCAGTGCTGAGCAGAGGGAAAGGATCACCTCCCTCAGCCTGCTGGCAACACTCCTCCTAATGTAGCCGAAGAGGCCGTTGGTTGTTTTTGCTGCAATGGCACATTGCTGGTTCATATTCAAGTTCTTGTCCACCAGGTCCTTGTCTGTGAAGCTGCTTTCTGCTTTATCAGTCCCCAGTCCGTACTAGTGCATGGGGTTATTCCTCCACAGATTCATGACTTCCCATTTCCCTTTGCTGAACTTCATGATAATCCTGTTAGTCCATGTCTCCATCCTGTTGAGATTCCTCTGGATGGCAGGACAACCCTCTGGTGTATCAGCCACTGCTTTCTGCTTTGTATAATCTGCAAATCTTCTGAGGATGCACTCTGTCCCATCATCCAGGTCATGTCCTTACTGAAGTCAAAATAAAATACATCCACTGTTTTTCCCTCATCCACCAAGCTAGTCATTTCACTGTAGAAAGCTATTGGTTTGGTCAAGCATGCTTTCCCCTCCATAAATCCATGCTGACCACACCAAATCATCTTCTTGTCCTTCATATGTTTGGAAATGGCTTTCAGGATTCTTTGCTTTATCACCTTCTGAGGGATTGCGGTGAGGCTGACAGGCCTGTAGTTCCCTGGCTCCTCCTTCTTGCTCTTCTTGAAGATGGAAGTGACATTTGCTTTCTTTCAGGCATCAGAAACTTCCTTGGCTTGCCATGACCTTTCAAAGATATTTGAAAGTGATGTTGCAATGACAGTAGCCAGCTCCCTCAGCACCCATGGGTGCATCCATCCAGGTCCAGATTGTGTATGTCCATTTAGTTTATATATTCCCTAACCTGATCTTCCCACTGAGGTTAAGTCTTCCTTGTTCCAGGCTGTCTCACAGGTGTCAGGACAGGGATTGCTGAAGGCTGGTCTTGCCAGTAAAGATCAAGGTGAGGAAGGTGTTGAGCAACTCAGCCTTTTCCATGTCTTGTGTCACCAGGTCCACACTCCCATTTGGCAGCAGGCCCACACTTCCCCTGGTTTTCCATTTGCTGTCAATATACCTGTAGAAGTCCCTCTTGTTGCCTTTCCTGCCCATTGCCAGATTCAGCTTCAGGTGGGCTTTAGCTTTCCCAGCCAAACATGACCTAATTTTAGACCAGCTAAAATGTTTAGGGGAAAAAATTATGCAAAATATGTTAGTGTACATGTGGGAATGTATTTATGTCTGTGTATTACTGTGTGTATATATATATGTGCCTGTATGTATTTGTCCGTGAATTCTATTGACCATTCAAACAAACTGAAAAGAAATGTGATTCAATTCTGTATATGACACACATTTCAGGGACCTGAAAGAAAAGAAACCCTAAAAATTAGGGCACATAGCAGAACTGAGCATTTGACTGCCTGCCAGATTGCTGGTCTAGCAAGAAGTAACCACTCCTTGTCCTTGAAATGTGACCTTCCTGCTCTTTAAAAATAGGTGTCATAGAGGGAGTTACTCATGGAATTAATTTTAAATTTACATAGGTGTAATTCAAGTTGTAACGTGGAAACAGCAACCTAACAACTGATTAGTCAATACCTTATACAATATTACATACTATACTCATGAAACACACAAAATAATAGAAAATTTGTGTCTATATATGCATGTGAGTTTGCACTCTGGAGTGATGTGTATTAGAGTGTTGGCAGTATCAATCCTATTGATTACAATCTAATAGCAGCAGTAAATAGCAGTTTACAGAGAGATGAAAGGAATAGTTTTTCAATAGCTATAATTGGAGGCAGGGAAATTAGAGAATATTTTTTCAGTTGCAATTCAGATAGATATATTAAATATTTTGAGTTTGTGGGGTTTTTTGTTTAGTGAAAAGTGAGAAATTCTGAATATCTTAATTCACAAAATAAAGCACTCTATTAAAACATTGTCAAAATATTTACCATTTTATGATGTCACATTAATCTTTTTGTTAGCAGTCATTCACATTTGTTTTTCTTTTTTTTTCCGTAGATCTATATAGTTGCTAGAAAGTCCTGCACATTGTGATCATGTCATTTTCTGATTGACCATCCTTTTTTAATTAACACTCTGTGATTTAAATGTCCAGAAATTCTCAGTAAGTTCATACTGAGAATGAGCACTTGCTGAATATTGATAATGATTGCACTGGCATTTTTTGGTATGCAATCTGGTTCTCAAAGATTACAAAGGATTAGAAACCAACTTGGGGTACTCCTGTGAATATTCTACATGAACTTGAGTCCTCTGTGCAGTTCTGTGTAAGACAATGGCACAGGGTAGAGTAAGAGTTGTTACAGAAATTGCCATTGAGTAGTATTCATTGTTAAGTACCATTTATTGTTTCACTTCTATGAGTAGAAGCCTGATTATGAATTTCTGTTACTTTGTACTATTTTTTCTGATCAGCTTTGCAAAAAAACCTCTCCATATTCTTTGGAAGGAATCAGCTCATTTTATGTTATAAAGTAGGAATGAGATGATTTCTTGCCATTATCAGCTTTATTTCATATTTTTAATAACTGGGAATATATTACAATCGTATTTATAATATTTATTTAGGTTTTTTTAAAACAAAAGCAAAAACATTTTCTCTAACTAGATATTTCTCATATTGGTCTATTGCTGCAACTGAACTGGAAAGACGTTTAATGTAAATTGTCAATTGTGTACAAATGTTATTTGCAGAAAATGAAACAGTGCCATTTTCATTTTTTCACAAACTATTCCCTTCACTCATAAAATATAATGTAAAATTCTAGTCAAAATTTGTTCAATTCAGAAATACTAAAATAACAAATAAGTCACAATTTTTTCAGAGCACAAAGAAAAATGTGTTATGAATTTTCTGTTTCTCAGTCTTGACTGTTACCTTTGAGAGGAGTATGAAGTCTTCATGACCAGAGAAAAGGACAAAATTCATCAAATAAATTTTTCATTAAAAATGATTGCCCATCTATAGTAACATCATGGAGAGTAATGGTCTCTTTTTACATTATACTGTTCAGGCCAAACTGAATCCACAAGTGCATTAATATTTGAATTTGATATTCTGAACTAATTGAGTCAGCATTAGGAAGTTTAATGGAAACAACAATTTAAGACCTTGATCTTGCTATCTTGTTCTTAGAAATAGGCTCTTGCGTTGCTCATACTAGATTCTTCCCAGTCTGAGTCACTACAGGAAAGACTGCTGAAAATTCAGAGTAATGTTGAAGCTGTGATAAACATGGGAACAACTTCCTCACAGCAATTGAATCCAAAATTTTACGTCATTTTACACAGTAAAAATCCTTGGTTCAAATATCAAATATTCGAAGGAGGATGGGGTAGTAGCTGGGCTTGCACCACTGGGGCAACGCTCTAGTGTTGAGGTAGACCAGGAGGCCTCCCATCCCCCTGGGGTGAAATCAGTGTGCTCAGCTTGCTCCCTGAAATGCCTGTACACCAATGTGCGCAGCATGGGGAATAAACAGGAGGAGCTGGAAATCCGTGTTCGGTCGGGGGGCTCTGATCTAGTGGCAATTACAGAGACTTGGTGGGACGCCTCGCATGACTGGAATGTGGTCATGGATGGCTATGTCCTGTTCAGGAAAGACAGGCCACTAAGGAGAGGTGGTGGAGTTGCTCTTTATGTGAGTGAGCAGCTAGAATGTATTGAGTTCTGTCCAGGGGCGGATCAGGAGCGAGTTGAGAGTTTGTGGGTGCGAATTAAGGGGCAGGCTGTCAGGGGTGATACTGTTGTGGGTGTCTGTTAGAGGCCACCAGATCAGGATGAGGAGGGTGATGAGGCCTTCTACAGGCAGCTGAGAGCAGTCTCTCAATTACAGGGCCTGGTTGTTGTGGGGGATTTCAACTACCCTGATATTTGCTGGGAGGCCCACTCAGCCAGCCATCCTCAGTCCAGGAGGTTCCTCCAGTGCATTGATGATAACTTTCTGATGCAAATGGTGGATGAGCCAAGTAGGAGAGGAGCGCTGCTGGATCTTATCCTCACTAACAAGGAGGGTCTGGTTGAAGAGGTGAAGGTTGAGGGCAGCCTTGGTTGTAGTGACCATGAGATGGTAGAGTTCAGGATCTCATGTGGCAGGAACAGAATAGCTAGCAGAATCACAACCCTGGACTTCAGGAGGGCCAACTTTGGCCTTTTCAAGCAATTGCTAGGGGAAATCCCATGGGACAGGGTACTAGAAGGTAAGGGGGCCCAAGATAGTTGGTTAGCATTCAAGGACTGCTTCTTCCGAGCTCAAGATCAGAGCATCCCAGCAGGTAGGAAGTCAAGGAAGGGTACCAGGAGACCTGCATGGTTAAACAGGGAACTGCTGGGCAAACTCAAGTGGAAGAAGAGGGTGTACAGATCATGGAAGGAGGGGCTGGCCACTTGGGAGGAATATAAGTCTGTTGTCAGAGGATGTAGGGAGGCAACTAGGAAAGCTAAGGCCTCCTTGGAATTAAACCTTGCAAGAGAGGTCAAGGACAACAGAAAGGGCTTCTTCAAATACATTGCAGGTAAAACCAACACTAGAGGCAATGTTGGCCCACTGATGAATGAGGTGGGGGCCCTGGAGACAGAGGATAAAAAGAAGGCGGAGTTACTGAATGCCTTCTTTGCCTCTGTCTATACTGCTGGAGGCTGTCCTGAGGAGCCCCGGACCCCTGAGGCCCCAGAAGAAGTCAGGATAGAGGAGGAATCTGTCTTGGTAGATGAGGGCTGGGTCAGGAACCAATTAAGCAATCTGGACGTCCATAAATCCATGGGCCCTGATGGGATGCACTAGCGGGTGCTGAGGGAGCTGGCGGAAGTCATTGCTAGGCCACTCTCCATCATCTTTGCTAAGTCGTGGGCAACGGGAGAGGTGCCTGAGGACTGGAGGAAAGCAAATGTCACTCCAGTCTTCAAAAAGGGCAAGAAGGAGGACCCGGGTAACTATAGACCGGTCAGCCTTACCTCCATCCCCGGAAAGGTGATGGAACAACTTGTTCTTGGTGCTGTCTCTAGGCACATCAAGGATAGGGGGATCATTAGGGGCACTCAGCATGGCTTCACCAAGGGGAAGTCATGCTTAACCAACTTGATAGCCTTTTATGAGGATGTTACCCGGTGGATAGATGATGGTAAAGCTGTGGATGTCGTCTATCTTGATTTCAGTAAAGCGTTTGACACGGTCTCCCACAGCATCCTCGCAGCTAAACTGAGGAAGTGTGGTCTGGATGATCGGGTAGTGAGGTGGATTGTGAACTGGCTGAAGGAAAGAAGCCAGAGAGTGGTGGTGAATGGGACAGAGTCCAGTTGGAGGCCTGTGTGTAGCGGAGTCCCTCAAGGGTCGGTACTGGGACCAGTACTATTCAATATATTCATTAATGACTTGGATGAGGGAATAGAGTGCACTGTCAGCAAGTTCGCTGATGACACCAAACTGGGAGGAGTGGCTGACACACCGGAAGGCTGCGCAGCCATTCAGAGAGACCTAGACAGGCTGGAGAGTTGGGCGGGGAGAAACTTAATGAAATATAACAAGGGCAAGTGTAGAGTCCTGCATCTGGGCAAGAACAACCCCATGTACCAGTACAAGTTGGGGGCAGAGCTGTTGGAGAGCAGCGTAGGGGAAAGGGACCTGGGGGTCCTAGTGGACAACAGGATGACCATGAGCCAGCAGTGTGCCCTTGTGGCCAAGAAGGCCAATGGCATCCTGGGGTGTATTAGAAGGGGTGTGGTTAGGAGGTCGAGAGAGGTTCTCCTCCCCCTCTACTCTGCCCTGGTGAGGCCACATGTGGAATATTGTGTCCAGTTCTGGGCCCCTCAGTTCAAGAAGGACAGGGAACTGCTAGAGAGAGTCCAGCGCAGAGCCACAAAGATGATTAAGGGAGTGGAACATCTCCCTTCTGAGGAGAGGCTGAGGGAGCTGGGTCTCTTTAGCTTAGAGAAGAGGAGACTGAGGGGTGACCTCATTAATGTTTATAAATATGTAAAGGGCAAGTGTCATGAGGATGGAGCCAGGCTCTTCTCAGTGACATCCCTTGACAGGACAAGGGGCAATGGGTGCAAGCTGGAACACAGGAGGTTCCACATAAATATGAGGAAAAACTTCTTTACGGTGAGGGTGACCGAACACTGGAACAGGCTGCCCAGAGAGGTTGTGGAGTCTCCTTCTCTGGAGACATTCAAAACCCGCCTGGACGTGTTCCTGTGTGATATGGTCTAGGCAGTCCTGCTCCGGCAGGGGGATTGGACTAGATGATCTTTCGAGGTCCCTTCCAATCCCTAACATTCTGTGATTCTTTGATTCTGTGATCAGTGAGATCAGCAGAGGTCCTTGCTATTTGTCGTGGTGTTGAGCTGGTGCCTGAAGCTGTTGGGAATGATTCAAACACACACTAACATATGTTCAAAAAGACATTTTTTTTCTCAGCTTAGCTAGAAGTGAGCACGATTCATCTCATCTAATTTCTAAGCCATTTAAATTAGTCATTTTGTCTAAGTTGTCAGCTAGGATGTATTTGTAGGTAGGAGGAACAGTCAAGAATTTCTAGAAAGCAGCTAAATTATTTCCATTAACTACAGAGAAATGACAGTGGTGAATGCAAATACATGTATATCTGGTAGAAGAGCAGCAAGAGATGCGATCACAGGTGACTTGGGAGACTGGCAACATTTCTTTCTGTAATGTCATGATCATACTTATTTTACTCAGTGTAGACTTCTCTACATCTGATTAATCCCCTCCAATGTCCCTTATTATCTCCTCTGACTTTGAAAGTACCGTAGCTTAGGTGTAAATGTGGCTAACCCAAATGTACACACATACAGTTTAGAGAGATCACAGAATCACAGAATCACAGAATGTTAGGGATTGGAAGGGACCTCGAAAGATCATCTAGTCCAATCCCCCTGCCGGAGCAGGATTGCCTAGACCATATCACACAGGAACGCGTCCAGGCGGGTTTTGAATGTCTCCAGAGAAGAAGACTCCACAACCTCTCTGGGCAACCTGTTCCAGCGTTTTGTCACCCTCACCGTAAAGAAGTTTTTCCTCATATTTATGCGGAACCTCCTGTGTTCCAGCTTGCACCCATTGCCCCTTGTCCTGTCAAGGGATGTCACTGAGAAGAGCCTGGCTCCATCCTCATGACACTTGCCCTTTACATATTTATAGCCATTAATGAGGTCACCCCTCAGTCTCCTCTTCTCTAAGCTAAAGAGACCCAGCTCCCTCAGCCTCTCCTCAGAAGGGAGATGTTCCACTCCCTTAATCATCTTTGTGGCTCTGCGCTGGACTCTCTCTAGCAGTTCCCTGTCCTTCTTGAACTGAGGGGCCCAGAACTGGACACAATACTCCAGATGCGGCCTCACCAGGTATATAGTTGGAGTAAATAAATCCTACCTTCTTTGTCTCTGAAGTTAAATTATATTTACAAGAAGGGTCATTGATTATGTTATGGTAGAGTGAGTGGGAAGTTTGGTACCAAGTTTCTTTACTGTCTGGTAGAAGGCACTTGACACGAAATCTCTATGACTGTCAGCTCTTTTTTCAGTCTCTGCAAATGACAAGGGACATTTTACTGTGACTTGGACTTTAAAAAGATATCTGTGATTATATTCTTGAGAAATACTTGCTACTTTGGGGACAAAAAAAAAGCCAAAACCTGAATAAATTTTTGCTTAATTCCTGATCCTTTTGCAGCTCTCTCAGTTTTGAATAGTGTAGGAAATGAATTTACTCACTATCTGCTGAAACACTGCAGCCATGTGGAATGAAAAAAGAACTATAAACTTATATGTGAATTTGCATATATATTTATGTCAGAATCTTGATCTGAAAGTCACATATCCAGAGCCAAAGCCTAAATACAAATTATATATACTATAACTGTACTCCCATATAAGATGTATTGAAATTAAAGGGCTGTAAAGATAAGGCAATTTTAGGGATATAATTATGGATGAGGACTTGTAATTGGAAACAAAAATAAAACAAACTTGTCGAGCTCAAGCCAACCCATCTCAGTATTCAAAAGATGCTTCACAGGGAATTCCATACGTTTAGACTGAGAGTTGTTTGAAAAAATCTTTCTCCAACAAATACAGTTTTGTGGCAATAAATTCAGGCATCTTTTAATCTAGAAATTAAGTTACTTGGATAAGGTACTAATTGCAGTGCATCCATTTCCAAGGGGTAAAGGGATGGGAACAGAAATGAATATTTATGTGTGTGAAGGAGAGTGTTATTAATATTCCATAATTTAATTTTGTTCTCTGTAACCTGAAACCTGACTTTGGAGTTATGTCAATGTTAATAATTCCTATTGTTATCAATTTGAACATGATAATTTCTACACGTTTCTACAGTAAGCTGTTTAACTTACCTTGTATCTTTGTAAGTCTTATTTCTTTAAAGGGAGTCCATTCAAATGGCACTGTGTGTTGAAGTGGAGGTTTGATTTAAATGCTACATCTACTAATAGTGTTCGGGTTTTCAGCACTAAAAATGTGTTATCAGAAATAATACTTATGCTTTGAAATTATTTTTTTCTCTGTAACTAGAGTATTTTTCATTTTTTTTTGAAGCTTGTTTAAGTAAGTGAAAGTATTTCAAAGACAATATTTCCACAAAAAGAGCTGAAGACAGTGATTATATCAACATCACAAGAAAACAGTTGCAGTATAGTTAATGCAGCAATATCACCTTGAGATTGGGAAGCTGTATTCAGGGGACAACAGGATATTAGGAAACTTGAGCTATGACTATAAGCAGTTGTTTGGAAAGAATGAGGACTGTGGTAGGAAAACAGATATTCAGCTTTACCCTCCTCTGTGTCTGGGAGTTGATGTAGTAGAACAGAGTACTCTGCTGGGATCAAGGAGAGATGGCATGGCCATCATCAGTAAGATGAGATGCAGCTGACTCAAGAAATTCCCTTTTCAAAGAAATCAGACTTCCAGACTAAGAATAGGAAAATAAATTTGGTAATAGTATAGTGCTGCAAGAACACAATGCTTCTGTTTCATCTGTGGGTATGGTCAAACTCTTTGGTGGCCAGTAAATTTGTTTAGCTCTACTGACCGATAAGCAGGTGGTAGCAGCTTCAGATAGAGGCCCAACAGATGAGAAAGAGCAAGGAAACAAGAAGTAAAAGGTGAATAAGCTTTATGTTTAGAATTGGATATATTATGGTTTTACAGCTTTCTGTTTAGGTTCTGCTTTGGAGTATTCTTATACACAGTTTTGAAAAAGACTCCAGAGGGAAATACAACCAAAAGCGTGAGAGCTCAAATTGCAATTGAGTGGTGACTTATTAAAAAGAAAAAAAAAAAAGAAACAGAATGCAGGTAAAACAGAGCACAGGCAGAAGACCAGCACAGGGCTATATGACTCTCCATTTTTTTAAATTTTACTGTTTTCTTTCTGGGGATGGAGTTGGAAGGAACTGCCTGAAATTTACAAGCCGGCAAAAAGTACTGTTAAAAAATAATAGCAATTGTATACTCTGTTCCTTAAATTTGCTCAGTTTCAGAGTAATGGGAGATGACAACTGCAAAAGGACTGTTTAAAGGTGACCCTAAAAGACTGACAGGAATATAGGCCTGTTAGTTTGACTTCTCTACTGGAAAAGAAGTTGTGAACATATGTATAATTATGACAGAGAAGAGAATTATTCATCTTTTGTTTACAGAAAATTACAGAAAAAGGATTTATAAAGGTGTAAAGTATACTTAATTTTCAAGAAGAAACTTAACTCAGTTTTCCTCACATTTTCTAGGGGAGTAATAACTGTTTAAAGGGTAGGAGACTAAAGTTAGGAATAAATGGTCGGTTTCTCCAAAGGAGAGCGGTTCCACTCGAGCGTGAGATGAAACTTGCTGTCTTTAACCCCTTTATGAATGAACTAAAGAAAAAAAAAGGTAGCAGAGGGGAGATAAAACTGAAGTGTTTAAGTTGTTGATCCTATCAAATTATTAAGGGCAATGAAATTAAAATAAACCTAACTAATCTATATTATAGTTATAGCTGTATGTAATAATAAGTATGTGGGTGCACAATGATGATCCATAGATTTGATACTGCTTTTCAGGAAAGAGATCTCAGAGGACAGTTATTAAATCTCACTTCTCAACAACTGTAAAAAAGACAAATAAAACTTTGGGAATTTTTAAGAAAGGGCAATGAAAAAGAATCCTCATTATACTAACGTCCAAATAAATGTTTTGTCCTCGTGTTGAACATTGCATTCAATTCTGCTCACCTCTCATAAAAAAGATTAGAAGAGCCTGAAAATGTGCAAAGGTAGTCGGAAAAAGGTCATCAGAAATACAGACTTCCATACAATCATAGGAAGGATTGTTAAATTGACTGAGAGTCTTCAACGCTGAAAGGAGATGATTGATTGAGGTCAAAGGGGATGCTGGAGATCTCCATAACATATGGAGAAAATGGCCAGGTCATGATGGGTCACCATGCTTTATTGTACTAGGACAACTTATTGGCATTCAATTAAATTGTCAGGCTGTAAGTTTAAGAGAAACGTAATTAAGTACTTTTCTCACATGACCCACACTTGTGGAACAAGTATGGAACTCACAGGATGTTGCTGTGGCCAGATGTATAAAAGCATTCAAAGAGCAATTGCATAAGTTATCAGCACAGTCTGTTAAAACTGCAGCGAAGCTGTTAAATGCAGTTATATACAGGGGATCTGGTTATCCTTAGACCACAGACTACTGGCACTTGGAAATGTGTCGAAGGAAAATATGACTGTACTATTCCCCTGTTCTTATACTTCTTCTCTAGGTATTTGTTCTAATCATTATATCTGCGATGCTGAATGAAAGAAGTCTGTGGCCCTTAGGGTGTGGAGATTAATAGCTCATGGACTGGCTCCTGTCCATTTTTGCATTAGCCCTTCCAGAGGAGATTGGTTAAATCTGGCTACATAATGCCGAGTCTCTTCTCAGCCCCCTATGGTCTGAAAAAATATATCCATGATACTTCATATTTTCTAAACAATTTCTTTTCTAGATATAAAGCTAGTCTGGTACCTATGCTTAGCATAGCTTTATATCATTTTTTCCCTTATCAACATTCTTTTAAAATATTCTTTCTTTCAAAAATTACTCTAAAACATATACTTTTTTAACATTCATCCTAAGGGAATGTACATTTTTATAAGTCTTGCTTTCTCTTTCTCATAGGTTTTTCATTTGCTAATGTCTAGACATATGAAACCCTGTGCAAGACGCTGATGTTTCTTGCTAGGCAAGTGAGAGCATCACAAAAACCTAGACAGAGAATTACAGAGTATCTTTCTACAAAAAATGGGATTGGACAGGAAGAAATCAGTGGGGCAGCTTGTCCTAAATAACACCAACAAAAGTAGACAAGTTTGCTCCCAGTCAACAGACGTGTCAGATCTGTTGAGGATACTTGGCTTGTTTTCACTTGCCTTGAAAGGCTGAAAACTATCCTATGTCCTTTGAATCTGTGTGATGGATGCACCTGTTTGCCAGATCCCAGAACAGATTTAGGGGAAAGAGGGAATATGAAGGAAAGTGTAGCTTTTCCCATTGATGCCTCCACGTGTGGCATGGTAGTGTGTTATGGTGACAGCTACACAGCTGTAGGGTACAAACTGTGACTGTACCCAGCACAAAGAGATTACAGGTGACAGCTGCCCTCACAGGGCAGTCAGCATCACAGGGGAAGAGAGGTGCTGTATTACAAAACTGTGGTCTGTAGGGATGCCTGGGATCTCTCTCTCAGGCTCAACACCTCCAACTTAACGGGATCTTGATCCATGCTGAGCCAAACTAACTGCATTATTTGGCATCCCATATATAACATGGCTATAGTAGCAAAACCCATGGTGCGGGTGCAGATACACCAGCAATAGCATTTTGTCCTTCATTAAATCAGTCTGAGTTTTACCATTGAATTCAGCAGCTAAATCATGGTGTAGTTTTGAAAAACTCACATGGCATTCAAATATTAACACTTTCATTTTCTGGAATTATTAATCAAGAATCATTAAAAGGTGATAATAAATAGAAAATGTATGAGACAATTGCCTTGACTACCCTTCCCAGATGTCTTTATTCGTTTTCACTTATAAAGAAAGCCAGAAAAAAATATCAAAACATTTCCTTGTGGCTAAAAGAGTGTTATCTTGCTTTCCTTTCAGACAAAATATTAGCTTATAACATTTACATTCAAACAGTGTTCGGATCAGTGAAGTGGAAGTAAAAGTAACAGGGTTGTCAGGTTCTTTTATAATTGTGTGAAAGGAGCAATCACGTCACTTATGAACAGCAAGTTCTTAGGTCAAGGAGCATTCAGAGACAAGCCAAAAAATAAAGAATAATATAGGAGGGTATCAGTAAAATAGTAGAATCAGCACTTCTTACTCTATTTAACTGGAAAAGGATGATGCCTGCCTTGGGAACTAATGCTTCTTAACAGTATTTGGGCAGAGAGCCAAAAAGGAAAATGCATTTCAGAAAGAGAAAGACAGGCTGGTAGTCGGTAGGATAGGTAATCACAGCAAGCCACCCTAAAGCAGCTAAATCCAGGATTTTAAATTGAGCATGAATAAGACTTTCAAGTGCTTGTGGATGAAACTAGGAATCAGCAGTGTATTTATCAGATTACTAGTGAAACAGAAGCTTGAAGTTTAGACATTCACTTACTGTCCAATCCAAAATTGAATTTATGTAAGTAACCTAACTAGTTACATAGAAATGTTTTTATAAAAATACTGGTTGATATTCAGTTAGGTCTACATGGACTTTGCAAGATGTAACTGGAAGATATATTACCTTAAGAGTGTGTCCATCCTTGAATAGTCCTGCAGAGTCCACAAAATCTAGTTTTTCAGTTTGCTACTGCTTCATTTTATTGTGTAGTTTGTTTATTTGAAATTTATTACAAAGGGCAATCGATTCAAATAGTCTAAATGTAAATGCAGATAACTGCCCCTTCATCCTTTTCTTCCTCAAGTTGTTTTCAACCTTAATCCAAGATTATAAGTGCTTTCATAATAAGCAGCAAGCATAACTCTTTTAGGCATATACTAGTGATTTTTTTTTTTTCCGAAAGCAACCACATTCTCAAGTTCAAACAAATCGAAGAGCTGTTGGAACAGAAATCTGTGTTCATGCTGATGAAAATCTTACTATAGTAGCAGTAAGTGCTCTTATGATAAGTAAATAGTAAAGGTAAGACCTGAAAACTCCTGATATTAGAAAGAGTGACAATTAAGGTACAGATAATAGTAGAATATTTATTTCCTTTTAAGAAATATTTGACATCGCTTTTAATTTGACTCCTAAATAGAGTTAGGCATTAATTAACTTTGGCATTAAGACTAATTTTGGTTCTCATATGTTAGTCTTTTTAAATAGAATATGTCTTGTATGTCTTTATGATTATTCATATGTCTATTAGCAGCATACAGAAGAAGAAAACTAAAGGTCTCAAGTCTAAATCCATCCTTAAGGTTAACAACCTGCTAAACATGTTAGCTTTCATACCTTTCTGTCAGCTAACAAGCCTCCCTAATCTGTTGCCCATTTCTCTTCAAAAAGAGTTTAATGAGATTTTAGAAGTATATGATTTTGCTGTTTTGATCTAAAAGATTTTTCCCACCATTTGAAAAACTATGCATTTTTAAGATACGATTTTTAGACATTCCGTTTGTATCCATTTATCTTAAAAACATGTAATTTTCTTCTGTAGAAGAGTCGTAACAGTCCTTCAATCTACTACCAATAGTTCCCCTGTCAGAGAGAGACTCAGAAAAATCTTGAATGCTGCATATCCCCCACAGCACTGTGCTACCTCCTTAAAACTCAAAACTGCATTGTATCTTATGACCTAATGTGTTACCAGACTATGATGGAATTTCTCATTTTGAAGAAGAGAAAAAAAAGCAGCAGTCAGCACTGAAAATTTCACAGCATTTATAATGTTTCTTCAGCATGAAGGTGCAGTTTTCCTTGGCATTGAAAGTGAGCTTGTAACCATAGATGTCACAAATAAATGGAAATAAATAGGCATATCTGTCATCAGTTGGTCTTTAAAGTTGAAAGATTCACAATACTCTCAATTTCTAGTGATGTTTTTAAATATAATAATCATTGAGTTTTGATTTTAGAACTTGTCCTCTGTTCATTTAAATTGACATCCATAGATATAGAAAAAATATATGCAAGCAGACTTTCTTTTTTGAGTAAGTTCTTGTGGATTCATTTTGTTCTTCTATGATAGTAATTTTCATAGCAAATTATATCATCGATTTTAGTCTTTCTGAAACTTACCGAATTCTGAACTGTTCCTTTGATCTCACTCCTGTGTGTAAATCTGCACAAGCACAGGGGGAAGCTAACACGCATCTGTGTCAAATACATGTGGTACATAACTGGGAAACTTATGACTTCTATTTTATAAGTATCTTATGGTTCTCTCTTACAAATGGTGGAGGGATTCACAGAATCACAGAATCACAGAATGTTAGGGATTGGAAGGGACCTCGAAAGATCATCTAGTCCAATCCCCCTGCCGGAGCAGGATTCCCTAGACCATATCACACAGGAACGCGTCCAGGCGGGTTTTGAATGTCTCCAGAGAAGGAGACTCCACAACCTCTCTGGGCAGCCTGTTCCAGTGTTCGGTCACCCTCACCGTAAAGAAGTTTTTCCTCATATTTATGCGGAACCTCCTGTGTTCCAGCTTGCACCCACTGCCCCTTGTCCTGTCAAGGGATGTCACCGAGAAGAGCCTGGCTCCATCCTCATGACACTTGCCCTTTCCATATTTATAAACATTAATGAGGTCACCCCTCAGTCTCCTCTTCTCTAAGCTAAAGAGACCCAGCTCCCTCAGCCTCTCCTCATAAGGGAGATGTTCCACCCCCTTAATCATCTTTGTGGCTCTGCGCTGGACTCTCTCTAGCAGTTCCCTGTCCTTGAACTGAGGGGCCCAGAACGGGACACAATATTCCAGATGAGGCCTCACCAGGGCAGAGTAGAGGGGGAGGAGAACCTCTCTTGACCTGCTAACCACACCCCTTCTAATACACCCCAGGATGCCATTGGCCTTCTTGGCCACAAGGGCACACTGCTGGCTCATGGTCATCCTGTTGTCCACTAGGACCCCCAGGTCCCTTTCCCCTACGCTGCTCTCCAACAGCTCTGCCCCCAACTTGTACTGGTACATGGGGTTGTTCTTGCCCAGATGCAGGACTCTACACTTGCCCTTGTTATATTTCATTAAGTTTCTCCCCGCCCAACTCTCCAGCCTGTCCAGGTCTCTCTGAATGACTGCGCAGCCTTCCGGTGTGTCAGCCACTCCTCCCAGTTTGGTATCATCAGCGAACTTGCTGACAGTGCACTCTATTCCCTCATCCAAGTCATTAATGAATATATTGAATAGTACTGGTCCCAGTACCGACCCTTGCGGGACTCCGCTAGACACAGGCCTCCAACTGGACTCTGTCCCATTGACCACCACTCTCTGGCTTCTTTCCTTCAGCCAGTTCACAATCCACCTCACTACCCGATCATCCAGACCACACTTCCCCAGTTTAGCTGCGAGGATGCTGTGGGAGACCGTGTCAAACGCTTTACTGAAATCAAGATAGACGACATCCACAGCTTTACCATCATCCATCCACCGGGTTACATCCTCATAAAAGGCTATCAAGTTGGTTAAGCATGACTTCCCCTTGGTGAAGCCATGCTGAGTGCCCCTAATGATCCCCCTATCCTTGATGTGCCTAGAGACAGCACCAAGAACAAGTTGCTCCATCACCTTTCCGGGGATGGAGGTGAGGCTGACCGGTCTATAGTTACCCGGGTCCTTCTTCTTGCCCTTTTTGAAGACTGGAGTGACATTCGCTTTCCTCCAGTCCTCAGGCACCTCTCCCATTCCCCACGACTTAGCAAAGATGATGGAGAGTGGCCTAGCAATGACTTCCGCCAGCTCCCTCAGCACCCGCGAGTGCATCCCATCAGGGCCCATGGATTTATGGACGTCCAGATTGCTTAATTGGTCCCTGACCCAGCCCTCATCTACCAAGACAGATTCCTCCTCTATCCTGACTTCTTCTGAGGCCTCAGGGGTCCGGGGCTCCTCAGGACAGCCTCCAGCAGTATAGACAGAGGCAAAGAAGGCATTCAGTAACTCCGCCTTCTTTTTATCCTCTGTCTCCAGGGCCCCCACCTCATTCATCAGTGGGCCTACATTGCCTCTAGTGTTGGTTTTACCTGCAATGTATTTGAAGAAGCCCTTTCTGTTGTCCTTGACCTCTCTTGCAAGGTTTAATTCCAAGGAGGCCTTAGCTTTCCTAGTTGCCTCCCTACATCCTCTGACAACAGACTTATATTCCTCCCAAGTGGCCAGCCCCTCCTTCCATGATCTGTACACCCTCTTCTTCCACTTGAGTTTGCCCAGCAGTTCCCTGTTTAACCATGCAGGTCTCCTGGTACCCTTCCTTGACTTCCTACCTGCTGGGATGCTCTGATCTTGAGCTCGGAAGAAGCAGTCCTTGAATGCTAACCAACTATCTTGGGCCCCCTTACCTTCTAGTACCCTGTCCCATGGGATTTCCCCTAGCAATTGCTTGAAAAGGCCAAAGTTGGCCCTCCTGAAGTCCAGGGTTGTGATTCTGCTAGCTATTCTGTTCCTGCCACATGAGATCCTGAACTCTACCATCTCATGGTCACTACAACCAAGGCTGCCCTCAACCTTCACCTCTTCAACCAGACCCTCCTTGTTAGTGAGGATAAGATCCAGCAGCGCTCCTCTCCTAGTTGGCTCGTCCACCATATGCATCAGAAAGTTATCAGTGCACTGGAGGAACCTCCTGGACTTCCTGGATTGCTCTCTTTGTTTTTTCTACAAGTAATAAAACAAAAAGACTGAGCAAGTACCTGGAAATTTTCAAGTCAGGCACTGACTCTTCTGTGAAGGTTCAACGTGAAAGTAGGGAATTGTCACAGGATCTTTGTCCCTCTCCCCTTGCTAAAAGAATACTGCATATTTTCTAGAGAAATATTGTGAAGGATTGAAATAATTTTTAAGCCCATTATCCTCATATTTACTTTTATTTGTCTCGTGGCTTATAAAGACTAACGAGACTTGAGCAGTGCTTCGTTTTGGGAAAAGTATTAAAAAAGCTGCTAATCCAGTTCTTAAGTAAAGGTCTTAAGGGATAAATGTACTTAGCTCTCCTGATTTATATCATAAGCATGCTATAACCTTTCTGCTGAGATCAGCTCTTCTACAGGTTCATCTTTCATTCTCTTCCTAAGTAAACCACTAATGAAGTAATTGATTATGAGAGATTGTATAAACATAGTTAAATCTTGAACTTTTTTACCACCACTTCAGATGAGCTGTGTATATTATGCTGCTAGATCAACAGTGAAAAAGAACAGGGTTTAACAACCCTTTTCCCCCATTTTATCAAAAAACAATACCAAAATGTGTTATGTGGCTTAATTGCCAATGTTTCTTTTGCTTTTAAATTATTTTAAAGGCTATTCAGTAGGCACAGCAATAGCATGCAAAAATAGTTACGTGTAAAAGGCAGAAATGAATTTCACAGCAGTTTTTTGTATGCACCTGTAGAAGAAACAAAACAATACTTTCAGTATTGAGAGAAAATGGTAAGTGTTGCTCATAAACACTTATTTAAATAAAAGCTCTAATTTTCTAAAATTCTCTAAATATTTTCAAATCAGTAGCCTTTTCCCCATAGAATTGCCTGTGTATTATAAATGCACAGCTGATGATGCAGCACAAATGCTTGCATGCTGACCTTCTAAACTATAGAATCATTCTGTCTTTATCTGTCTTACATAAGATATTTAACATATCTTATATGTATTACATATGTTAAGCTGTTCCGCAGAAAATTGAATAGTTTCAGGAGGAGAAACTGAGCAAGAACCAGCCTTTGGCATTAAATACCCTGCCTGGAATACATCTCATGAAACTTGGTCATCAAGAATAGATTGTTCTTGTAGGTATTGACATCGACAACTAATGACATTCATACAGCTAAATAGAGGTGAGATGTATCCAGACTGGATGATATGAGTACCAGAAGAATTTGGATCAGGTTCCCTCAGGCAGAGGTAGAGAACTGAACTTGATTCTCTTTTGTCTGGAGTAAAGTCTCTATCCAGTGAAATACTGGCAGAGAAGCATGCTGGGCACCACAGCTCTTGCTCTTCCAAATGGTCTCGGTGCCACATAAACCCCAACATCTCTTAAAGCACATACTCACTCTGTCGCTTGTGAAAGATAAATGGAGGAATGCTCAGTTTGTGAGCCTGACAGTGGTTAGATGTGTGCCAGAAGCCTACCTGCTTACTTTGGTCAGTACGCATGCAGTCTGAATGTGCTCAAAAAAGGAGACTTTGGTGCTGGAAACACATCTGTAGTAGTTTAGGTAGCTGAGGAAGTAATATACTGCCAGGTTAGGCAACACTACTTTGTGGGTTTTGAGGAGCTTAATTTTCAATTTAGGCATATGAAAATGGCAACTGAATGCTTATGTCCCATTTGGGAATTTAGTGTAAATGAAATAAATCTGTTCTAGCTCTTTCCTAAGTCAAGTGGGAATACAAAGGCGTTGTTTTGCATATTATTTCTGATTTATTTGGGAGAGATTCTTGCCATACCTTATTGCATTCCCAAAGGATGATCATAAGAAACTATAGGCTTTAGTCCCTAGGAAAAAAAGCTGCTTCTTTTTTTTTTTTTTTTTTTTATTAGGAAGTATATCCAGAGACTATGAGTATATTTAAGTGTGTCCTTAAAAAAGAAACACACAACAGAACAGCTCTTTGCTTTGGCCACTAAAAAAACCAATTGTGTTTCAGTCATTGAAATTGTGTTAAGGTACTTCATATGTGTATACTTCTGTGTACTTTATGCAGTTACCTTTATGCTCTGAGGTATATAAGTATCTCTGCATAGTACAGGAAACCTAAGAAGCTAATTTTGGATGGTGTATTTGAATTAGTCACTGGAAAATTGGAACTCATCAGCTTAACACTTACCTTTGCTTCTCTTATTCTTTAGCCCTCAGTGATGGTGTTTTGGAGAAGGGAGTCTGGGAACGGTCATTTAACATAGATTCTCTATCCTCAAATTTACAGAATGTTATAACAGCCTCATTAATGATCCACACCTTTTCTTCTCCCCTCAAATAAATTCATACCGAGTATTCAGAAAGATAGCAGTTCCCCAGCTGATTCTGATCTATGGTATTAATTTTGGTCTCTGCTGCCAAGCCAAGGACTATTTTCCTTGGCTACAGTTTTCTTTAGTCCTAGACCTTAGTAGCCAATAATAATAAAATGTATGTATGGGAGGTTGAATGATAAAGAACAAAATAGCATACAGAAAACTAATATCTAGTGGAGCAGTTCAGATGTCAATATTTGATGCCATTATCATCTCTCTCAGATCATTAAACAGTTGATGATACTGAAATGGAGCAGAGAACTGCTTTGGCAGTATTTTGTGTATAGCTATTATGCTTCCCTTCCTAGACTATTTGCAGAAGCATTGGGTGGAGTTCTTACTTGCCCCAAGGAAAACTTCCTTTACAATTTCATAAATAGTGGCTGAATTAAGTGCCCTATAATTTTCAAACTTTCTGGATATTTGTGGGCTGAGTCATTCTACTGAAAGCTTTACAAATGTATGTACATTTGAATAAAATACAGCTAGTCCCCTGTTTTTTCCATCTTCTAGAGGAGAGAGTAAATGGGAAGCAACAAATAAGTACTTGATAAACCTGTGTATTTTAACATTAAACTGAGAAATGTGAAAACACTAAAGTAAAATGGTACCAAAGTAACAAGAAAGGTAACACTATGCCTGATAACTGTAATAGTACAATAACTAATAGAAACTCAATTTGTAAAACCATGAACTAATAAATAGAAGTGAAAATATTTTAAAATGGGCTTTCAAAAGAGATCTGAGATATACAATTTAAAGATATTTAGCCACCTGTATGTTCCAGAAGGAAGAAGTGCCTGGAAACCAGAATTATGGCAGGAATTTAAATAAAATGCTAGTGCATTTTGGAGTTGGATTTAAAACCAGTGCCGGGATGAATTTTAAGTATGGAGCAAAGTTTTAGAGTATCAGTATGTGAGGTGAAAGAATGATAGGATTCCTGCCCTATGAATGTGGCGTTGTCATATAAATTTCTCAAACTGTCAGTGGGACTGCAATGTTTGTATTCTCATGTGTCCTTCACATTTACAGTGAATGAGATAAATTCCACCAAATTCTGAAATTCTGCTCATCTCTTTCTCTATCCTGTAAGATACTTCAGAAAATATCAGCTGCTTTGTTTCTAAGAGGCCTTTTATCCCAATGCAAGCCACAGGTGCTGTACTAAACATTCTTCTAAGGCCATACTTACAGCCTTGTGACTGTATCAAACTGATGCTATAAGCAAGAAAGAAAATAAATAATAAACTAAACTACAAGGTAAAATTTGGAGTAGAAAAAAAATCCTTTCAGAATTCAAAACTAACATTATAAAAGTGCAGGTCCTTACTTTACAGCTGTTGGGCTGAAGAGATAAAGATCAAAAGAATCGGGAAAAAAAAAAGTCCTAGAAGGAGCTCCAAAGGTTCATATTCCGCATTTTGATCCAAGACAGAATCCTACACCTACAACACTGCAGATCTAACCTTTTACTGAGGATGACTATTTCACAATTTCCACAATCTATTCCTGTGTTCAGTTAGCTTTATTCTTAGAGAATGTTAGTATTTCTTAACTAAATTTTCCTTGCTGGAATGTAGTACCATTTTTTCTTTTCTTATATACTGAGGGCACAGAAAGCAGCTTATTTCCTTTCTCTTTACAACTGCTTCTTGATATTGGAGACCATTCTTATATTCCAGCTTCAGTAATTTTTCTTCTATGAACAATAAATCAGGCTGTTTCTGTAGGTTATGATTATTAGACATCTGGTTGCTCCCCTGTAGGATCTCTCTAATTGGCCATTTTTTCTTTGAAATGCAAGGCCCAAAACTAGACTCAGTAGACAGTGAAGGCTTTGCCAATCCCAAAGAATTATTCCATGTGGCTTGCAAAAATATTTCTCTTTATACATCTCAGTATGGTAGCCTTTTTCCAGTCACCTGGCATTAACAGCTTACTATTGGCTGAGAATTCAATATATGCCTTAGACTTTTCCCTTTACAGCTGCCACCCTGCCAGTTGTTTCCCACCTAGCATTTTTGCAGCTGATTATTCTGCCTCACTGAAGAACATTGTGGGGTTTTTTTTCCATAATGAGTCCTGTCCTGTTTCTTTCAGAAGACTTTGTCAATTTGTTGGTCCTATTTTCTAAACCATTTTTTTATTTTTCTGTCTGTGGATTCAATAGATATATTCTCTAATCTGTCATCCAGCTTGTCAATGAAGTATGAAGACTATTGATGTATTCCTGGATTTACATCTGTTGATCGTCATATATCCTTCCAGTCTTAGAATGAGCTATTGATAACTACTCCCTGAGAGCAGTTCTTAAACCAGTATTGCACGTGTCTTAGAAAAGTTTTGTCTGTAACATTGCTTTCTTATAAAAATGTCATGAGGCAATGTCAAAAGTATTTTTTAAGTTAGTATATTTCTGCTACTCTGTTTTTCTTAAGGCTTTATTCTTAGAAGGAAGTTGAATTGGGTTTGTTCTTGACAAGTGTATGTTGGCTGCTATTCATCTTCATGTTATCTTTCAAGTTTCTAAAATACTTAATTTCTTCCAGTATTGTTTCAGGAACTGAACATAAGCCGGGTAATTCATAATTCCTTGTCTCTTCCTTTTCCTACTTTCTAGAGATAAATGTTGTGTTTGACCTTTTTAAATCCTCTGAAATGTCATCGTCCTCTCCAAATTCTGAAAGATAACCACGAATGCTTCTGACATTGTTGTAGTCAGTGTTTCATGTACTCTAAGGCAAATTTCCCAAGATTCAGTTGATTTGACAACATCTAATTAAGCCAGATATTCCCTCCTCAGTTCTTTCTCTGTTCTCACCTGATTCCTTGCCTCTCTTAAAAATGTTAGCTGCCTCATACTTACCTGGTAAATGCAGTAACTGCCCTCTGATTTCTCCAGTACTAGTGAGAGGCTTGCGCTTAGGAAATCAATACAGACTGGTCTTCAATGTTCTTGCTGCTTCTTACACCAAATTTGAACCTCTGCTTACAGATACTTTTGATGCTCAGACAGAACTAATTTCTCTCCAGGTAGCCATCACAAAATTTTCTAAAGGCAGGTAGAAATTTCCATATGGTCCCTGATATGAAGTGGTGTTGATTTTGTTGGGTGTTTTTTTTCTCTTTTTTTACAGAAATTCCATTGTCTCTAAATTTTCATTAAAGGTAGGATTTGGACTGTGATTCAGACACCACGGCATAGGGGCTCAATACACCTGCCTAAACATAAATGCTCAGGTCTTTCTGATACATGCTACAATATCCAGAACATCCTTATAACACAGGACTGGCACAGCATGGTCTTCATATGTCTGTTCAGTTCAGGTGTCTGGTACCACCTGAAATGTCCTGCTTGACCTTTAGCTGCAAATTCAGAAGGTCATGCATCTCCCCTATGTCTTCTGCCTTATCTGATAGCTCGTGCAGATATCCCAGGTACACCAGAATGTCTTAGGTGGAGCTTGGCACCTATGCTTAGGCAACTGATTCCCCCTCACCATTATATATATATATATACACACACACACACACAGAGACACACACAGACACACCCCTATACCTTGTAAATTAGATGTCTCATTTACAACTTAAATCCCATCCCAGATTTCAGAATAAAATAATTATTACTGGTTGGAATTAATCCTGCTTCTCATGAAAAGTGCTTCCATGCCCTTTTCTTCAGGAACAGTTCCATGCTCGTATATGTTTTATTCTCTTCCTGTATTCTTTAGTACTAGGGAAATTAAATAAGAACACCCCTCCCCCAGGCTGTTTCCAAGAGTTAATCTTCTTGCTGCTCTTTTGTGTACGGAAGTCATAATCCTCTCTTTGTGACACTGAAACTGGTTGCTGTGGAAATAATTGCACTGTTACCAAACCTGAGTAAGAGTTCAGGTAGAGAAGCAGCTGGAGAAGCAAATTCTTAGAAATAAAGATTCTACTTTAACATAAATATCCTTGGTAATGAATACAGTATTGACGCAAAATTGTTTCTAAACAGAATTGTTTTTTCCAAAGTTCTCCAAGATGTATGACTGTTTTTTCAGCCATCATAAAAATTCTCTTTTTTTTTCCATATTTCTATGTAAATTTCTTTAAAAAGAGAAAAATAAACAACATAGAGAAGATATATAATACAGTGAACAAAAGTGTTTCTAATATATATTCTGAAGTGGCAGAAAAAAATCCCTGAGCTACAGTTGCTGCTGGCATGCATTATTCCTGCTTCTCTTGCTGCAGATTAAAACATCCAAAAGTATTTCTCTCTTAATCCCTTTTTTTCAGGTTACTGACTTTTTTTTTTTTTTTTTTTTTTTGAGAAAGCATATGGTTTTCATTCATGTATGATAAGCCTAAAATTAATCTGGAAAAAAAAGAAGTGAAACAAAGTAAAACTAGATCACTTTAAAAGAAAACTGCAATAGAGAAAAAGATTTCTTAAATAGCATCCCAAAAGCACTGCTTACTTTAGGGTAACATGAGTAATGTCGCCCATTTATCATCATATGTAAATAATATTGGCAAGCCTATCTCTTGTATGCTGAGAGCACCACTAAACATTGTCAGAGGTTTACACTAAAACACTTTGACAGCTTGCAGACATTTTAACCCAGAGACAAGTACCTCTGTGTGACCACTAATGATTCTGATGCATGAAAAGCAGCGACTGAGCTCAAACAATAAGAGAAGGAGCCAAAGATACTAAATTAAATGTAGCTATCAGATACTTGAAAGCATTGCTGATAGTTTCTGTAGTAGGTATACACACCCTAATTGTGAAGTCTGAGATCCAGACTCCTAAGTGCATATGATTTATTTGTACTTAAAAACTAAATAATGTTGATGTTCTGTGCATTACTTTGGCTAAATGAGTAAGTCAAGACGAGATAAAGTCTGAGGTTTTGTTTGATCAGATGTGCTTAGCAAACAAATGTTAGAGAATTAAAGCTGTCAGTAACAATCTTCAACACTTAGCTAACTGGCTGATCAAGTGCAATTAATGTATCTTTTGTCATAGGTGGAATACAGCTTTAAACATACTGCATCCTCTAACGGTAAAGCAGTATTACATTTGTTATTTGAGAGAGAACTATATTCAGCACTCCATGGAACAGCAAAAGGAGTCTGTTCACACCATGGAGGAATTTACATTGCCGTCAGGTTAACTTGTTCCTGTTTCTTTATTCCTTTCAGTTGTCAGTATCTTTGTTCCTCTGTACTGCTGTTACTGTCTCCCACTTCTGTGTCAGTGCCGCTCCAGCTGCAGGAGGTGGTTTGCAGACACGGACAAAGAATGAGTCCCAGGGATGCAAGAATACAAAGAAAAAGCAAAACGTGAAGGCAGGGAAAAGAAACAGAATCTAAAAAGTGTGGAAGAAAGAGGACTGTTATGAACCATCTGTGTTTCATCTGTGCAAATTCATATTCTGGACAAGGCGTTTAAAGACAAACTTCCCAAAATCATAGCAATGCTTAAGCAATGCTAGACTCCCTCCCCTGTTGCTGGCCACACTGTGAGCACCAGGCTGTATTTATAGAATCTACCTGCAACAAAGAGTTTGTGTAGCAGCACCTGATCAATGTAAATCTGCACCCTTAAGCCTGAACTGGCTTAAAATATTTCTCCCAAGTTCCAGTATAAACCACAGGTTTTGTAGATTTATTTAAGAGGAGTGAGCCTCAGCATTCCTACCAATGCAAAATTTCTAATACTTACGAAGCAATAGTGACTAATCTCCCTTCCTCAAAATTTGTAGCAGCACCATAAAAACGTCTCTAATGGTGGCATGGAAAAACTCAAGTTTTAAGATTTCTTTCATGAAATCTGTGTGCAATTGAGTAAAGAAGTTGAAATGTGGAACAAATTTCAGCCTATTGACTGCACTGTCAGTCAATTAATAGTGCCGCACCTTTATTAGGAGCATGTTTTGGCTGTGGAACACTTACAGAGCAGTAATAGTCTGAACCCATTTTGATCTGAAAAGTGTAAAATCATGAGTAAAATCTTGATTTCTCACTTCCTGGTACAATAACGTGAAATTATTAGGTCAAACCTTAACACGTATTAAATTGAATTAAATTGAATTCGTACTGATGAAATAAAATATTTTCTTTTTTAAGTTCTACTCCAAACTTTATTTCAAGCTTAAGAAATGTTTGGTTGTTGCAGCCAGCTTGTTCACACATACTTTAATTGCTCCCTTGGGATCTTGTAGGGTGTCTTTAATTTGTAATTACTGGCGCTGGTAGTCAACGGTGCCTTTTAAGTTTGTGACTTCTAGCATTTCCAAGAGAACATTTATCATTAACTTCCCTATCACTGCTTTCATTTTGAGCCTTCTGTTAGTTTCTCTTTTTTGTTGTTTAATTTTATCAAAGTCAAACCAAAACAGCTCATCGGTGGTTAGGAAGTAAGGGTTGTAGCTGTGTTAGCAAATAGTGCAGTCCAGTAAGAGCGGATCCGTAGAGTAAAATAGCTGCTACTGAGGACCTGATGTCTATATTATATGCATTTCAAGGTGTTTATTTCATTCTATCTGTAATGGTTCTGTGGACTGTATTAGTGTTAGATACTGGAATACCTTAGGTAAAGTCCTGGAGTGCTTCGTTTAACTTGCTGCAGTTTAATTGGAAAGCAATGCAGTTTGTGCCTGCTGTCTGAGACATGACATGAGCCAAAGCACCACAGGTGCAGGCACTGCAAGATTCACTTCAAAAATCCCACTCCTGATCCAAATCTAAATGATAAAGTATCACACCCAAGGATTAAATGCATATAGGACCACTATGCGGCAAAAGTACCTGGGGAAAAACGCTCTTTTTTTTTCAGAAGACAAAATGTCCCATGATTCCTGATCAAACAGTATCAACTCCAAAATGTCCAGCCTGTGTTCAAGGTGCTATTCAGCTATGTGTAGAGGCATGCAACAGCACTGAGAAATTTGCTTAACTCGGTATTTGGTGGATGGTGTTTTGCTATGCCTTGAGGATACTCATGGATGTTTGCTAGGCACCACCAGAAAGCCATCCTGCAAACCAAGCAGCTAGGGAACTCTGAATCTCCAAGATCTCTTGAAACTTAATTCAGCACACTCAGCTTGAAATAGAAAATGACTTTGTGTGGTGCTTGAGAAAAGAGGTACAATAATGTGACAAGCATGGAGTGACCTGTCTACCGGTTTGATTTTCTGATAATCTGCGATCTGGGTACTTTCTGAGCAGGAAATTGTATCTATGTCAATATAGTCTGTAGACATCTTACTTGTCCAATAACTCCTGAACCCATTTATAATTTTACCACGCAAATGGAATATGTGGCAATGAGTCAAACACCAAATATCTACTTTTTAAAGTCACTACTTGATTTGATGCCTTCTGGTTTTTGCAACATGGGATGTGCCTACCTTAGCAAGTAATACAGTACAATGGAGGTGAATTTGTAGAATGAAACGGTTTGTGCTGATGACCTGATACCCTACGATGTGCATTTGAGGGCATTTTACTTCAAGCTAACTGTAATCTGGTTCCATGAACACCTGTTAATGGCTGGATCATTTTAGGTGAGTATCTGGAGTGCGTCTTTCAGTTAACTTTCCTTTTAAAGGAATCTATTTCATGTGCACTGAAGCTGTTCTACAGTGTGAACCAAAGTGGGTATTTGCTTCAAGTGTTCTCCAGATCGAAACAAAACAGTTATGTGGATTCACATTGCTAGTAAGAGCAGGGAGGTCTAAATTCACACATTTCCTTCAGAATTTGGAAGAAAATTTGGTATTCCTCTGCAGATATCTGTCAAATAGACTGGCAAAATAGCATCCTTCTTGAACAATTGGTTCTGTTAGGTTATGTCTACATTCATGGTTTGCTTTGGGGCAGAGCCCCCAAGTAATCCTCACTGCACATCAGAGAGCTGGGTCACAGAGCTGATTGCATTTTCAGAGGAAACAAACAAAACCTTCAAACTGCCCCTGCCCCCCAAAAAAACCCCAGCCAACTCCACTCCAGGTGCAAGCCAAATACACTCCGACCCTTCTTGGAGAGTTAAGGGCCCTTACCAATGACTGGTCCTTTGGACCAATCTGTTCCCACATGCCTGGTGGGGTCAGTCCAGAGGACTAGATTAAATCTTATCTGAGGTAAAGCTTCTGTATCACATATATCATAGCAGGGGCCTCAGTGGCATCTGTTTTGATCTGCTGATCCTCTTCTGTTGCTCCAAATTACTTGCTAACATACATAGCCTACAAAACTAACTGATAATTAGCTGGAACATGTAGTGCGTCTAGCATTTAGTGCAGAGCTCATTATGGTTTCACAAAGCGTTTGTGACATTTACTTTCTTTTGTTTACATAAAGCAAAAAATTTACTTTTTAAAGAGCAGTATGGCCTCACAAGCAAGGTCTGTAAAGGCTGGAAAGCCACATGCTCAAATGTTAGGAAATGTCAGCATTGCGGTTGCAGAAGTGCCCAGCAACCACAACTGCAGGTCAAGTCAATTAGAGAAGAGCTGTGGCTGTATGACATACATTAAGTGTTAATGCTATTAGAACTCAGGTTCTGTGTGGCTTAAAAAAAATGTAGTGTATAATTTGGATCTCTTTCCTTTCTCTTTAACAAAGTGCTCATTACTGTTATTTCTCTAGCACTTTTGGAGCAACTCTTCTGTCAGGGGTGTGTTCATATATTGTGGCATAGACATATGCATATATCTCTGTGAGTTTTACCATCTTAGTCACTGGTAATCTATACCAAATTGCAATCAGAGGATTATTGAATTACAGCCCAACTATTGCAGGACTGAGAATAGTCCTAAATAGGAATCGAGCTGTACCTGCTGTGCTGCTGTGACCATGTCTGCCCTCCAAATGGAGCAGTGCACTGATGCTGGGAGCGCGTTGCTGCTGGGTCACGGTTTTGCCGTTCTTCTGCAGCTCTGGACACAGACTCCTCTGGCACTTCCTATGCCGAGCCTGCCATTTCTGTTTCAGTAAAAACACACCTTTTAGAGGGACTCCTAAACTTTGTTCATTGTGTCCATGCTTAAAAATGTGATCTTCCTTTCAGATGAATTTGTCTAATTTCATATTCTAGATGGGATAAGGGGCAGAGAAGAGAGAAGCGGACATGGATCTGATATTCTCAGATTGTCTCTTATGTCCTGATATTTTTCCCAGCACTAATATTAGCTGAACTGAAAGTATCATCATGTCAAGTTTTCAGTCTGTGTTTACAGACATAACCTGGAATTCTTAATGTTGCCTATCAGTGAGATTAAACGCAGCTAAGTGAGTAAAATGTATTGGCTTGCAATTCTCCTGTTGTCTGTAATTTGCTATTTGCTCTGATGTTCCTGTGACTGACTGTGCTATAGTCGACACAAATTGAAAATTTACACATCCAAATTTAACGAAGTACTTATTTGGCTCTAATGGTTTTTTTGGGTAGTAAAATACAACGTAAGTCAGGTTGTGAAAGGTCTTTTAATGAGAATTTTAAAACAGTACAGAAAGATAATGTGCTTTTTTCAGAGACACTTCTAAAAAGATGTTTAAATAAATCTTTTGTGTAGGTTTTAGCTGTTTATGTAGTTTTGGAACAGAAATATGAATCAAATGATTCTGAATATCTTTGTAAGTCAAGTAAAAGACATGTAAATACTTTTTGTGTGGAGGAGATGCTTTCAAATATCCAAGAAATATCTGCTATCCCATTTTAATTTGCCATAGTAAATTGACTCCTTTGTTATTTGTTTCTGTTTTGCATAATAGTTACTTCTGCTCAAACTGCTCTCCTCTTCTAAGGAGGGTTTGCAGATGGTATAATCACATTGATTTTTTGATGACGTATAAACTGAAGTCCTTTCATAAGAAGGTAACTTAAAGATAACATTGTGGTAAACACACTCATGCTAAAATATCAGGTTTCTTTAGAAGATATAACAATCTTAATTGCCCTGTCATTGTGAATGTTCATCCATAATCATTAAAAAAAACATATTTTGACTTTGGAGGTTTCTTCCCATTTTAATCCACTATGTGAATAAGTTCAACAATCCATGTTGAAAGGAAATCAAATTCATAGAAAAATATATGTGACATCTGTTGGTATAACAATACTTAATCCAAGTGTCAGATTGTATTGTAACAAGATGCTACAAGAAGTTATCTCTAATAGGAAATACTTGGTATGTCATGAGCTACACAAATTCTCTTGAACAACTATTTTCTATCTTTTTTTTTTGTTTCGAAATATTTATTTGTTGCAAAAAAAATCTGATTAAAATTCTTCTATAACATGAAATGTCACTTAAGTCTGCTCTGTTAAAGCACATGCGTTTTTTATTATATGCCTCTGTTCTTCACCTTGTCCTGCCATTTTGTCTTTCACATAAATTTCAAGCCATGCCACCCAGTTTCATCACTGACACCAGTCCTAAAGCCCAGGTGCTCTTCTGTCATGGTTGTCATCTCTTTGCATGCCTCTGCATATGTTCCCAATGAAACACATCAAGTACAGCCATATGCCTCTGCTAACACAACAGGAAAACCTCTCTTGTCTTCTTGTCACTTGAAGCAAATCTCCTACCAGATTGCTCCTTCCTTGTTTGTGCAAAAAGTGAGTTGAAAAGGAACAAAATATCCCCAGGTTATTTCCTCCTAGTGTTTTCCAAGCTTGTCCATTCTTGATCCAAAGATTTCATGTTCCCAGTGTGGATAGTCCTCCTGTCACCAGGGACTAGGCTGCCGCTTGAATAGCAATTTATTATTACAGCGAGTGATTCTGTACTACATGTAATTCTAAATCAACCTCTTAATCTTCACAACAGTTGTATATACAAAAGTTAACCAGCAGGCCCTGATATAGGTGATGTGTACCATCCAAGCCACGTCATATTTTGATGTGCATTGCTTTTTGTCATACTCTTAAAATCAGTAACAACAAATCAATACCAATAAAACAAGTCACGTGCTATTATACTTTGGACAGAATCCCCTGTATTTATGTTGTTGTCCTGGTTTCATTGGAATTTGGTTTCAGTTTGTGGCCAGCCATGGTGATCAAGGCCATTAGCAGCTAAACCCAGGGCAGCTGACCCAGGCTGGCCCACAGGTGTATTCTGTATCATTGACATCAAGCTCACTACAAAAGGCAGGGCTTGGGAGGAAGAGGTGTGGTTCTTTTTGCTCCTTTTCTACTTATTTCTCATTTCTAATGATTGTGATTCCTGGAGCAACTTGCCGGTGCTCTGTAGATAAGTATAGTTTTGTCTCTTTTGTGTTGTCATTTATACTGATCTTTTTATTTCATTAAATCTGGTTAACTTCAACCTACAAGTCTCCCTCTTTTTCCCAATTCCCTTCCTCATTTGGGGAAGGGACATTGGGTGATAGAAAAACTGTTTATTGTTTAGCCCTGGGTGCAGGCTAAATGAGGACAGTTATAAAGATTCAGTAGTCCTCTGGTAGAATTAAGTGAAGGGCTATTATTATTGGAGACTGGCAAATCTCCCCAAAATAGAAAAGCAGGATGTCAAGTTAGGCCCAAACAGGTAGCTATTCAGGAAGACGGTGGTACCCCAGAGCTCAGGAGGTAGACCTCATTTGTTTTCAGAAAAATGGCTATGCAGCATCTGAGAAAAAAAAGTATGTGGTAAGGACGGAGAAAATTTAGATTTGAGGGAGCAGTAGGAGTAGATAGATGTCTTGGAGAAGATCTACAGAGGCCCTAGCTATACTGCTGTCACAGAGACATCCACAGCTGTCACCACTTCAGGATATAGAATAACTCACCATTAGGGACAGACCCCTTCCTTAATGAACACATGTTCACTGTCCAAAAGTGGCAAGTAGAAGAGCAGTATTTGCTGTTGCAGTGCATAAATGTCCACATAAGAGTGACGTGGAGATTAGATCTTTGTCTGCCTTTGAAATCCATGTCTCAAGGGGGCCTGTGTGCAACAGCTGGCTTTGATCCCTACTCTTATAATGGGAAAAATTGCTTGTTATAGTCAGGCTATCATCTTAGATGGATAGATAACGTATTTTGAGAGCTAGGGTATGGCAAAACAGAAGGGGGGTCAATGAAGGGATAGCATGACTTCATCTGATCCAAAGAAGAAAAGTTCATGGTATGATGAAGGAATTATCTCACTGTACAAACCCAACATTAAATACATACTTGCATACATCCTAGGTAACTTCTAGAGTAACCCCTGAAACTATTATTTTTCAAAAAGCAGTGTAGTTTCAAATAAGTAGTTTATTTTTTTATTTTATACACTTTTCAACATTAATCTATTTTATTTATTTCAGTTTCTGATATTTTGTATAGTCAATTATACTACATCTAATTAGTTGTTAAGTTTAAGTGCAAGTAATCAGAGGAGTGGCCCTTTTAATTACAAAGTAATTACGAAGTTATTGTGTTGTACAATTATGTATTCATCCTCATTAAAACTACCACATGGTGTATGCATAAGCAGAATTTCCTTTAAGTTCAGTATTTTCATAATTTCAAAATGTAAAGAGTAATTATAGTTTTCATTGCCTTATGAAAGGACGTGAAACTGTATAGGTGAGTTTCGTTTTGATTTCCTACCGATTCTGTAAGCAGAAAGACCCTTGACACAGCTTCAGGTTTTTTGTCTTTTTAAACTTTTGGGTTTATATAATTATTTAAAAAAGCTCTTCAGGAGGGTCGAGTTTGCAGCAAAACTTCACGCATTGACAACACTCAAAATCATGAAATAGTTCACTGTTATTCTAGCGTTTTATTTAGAAAACAACTTTCTGCAAGACAAAGGGGAGTGATATGTATTTGGTCGTTCACTCCAACTTTGGAAGCATAGCAAAGCAATGCAATTCTCAGAGTAGCTGCAACCGTTGATGCTTCACAGCAGCTTCAAAGAGCAGTGCCAAACCAGCCTGCTAGCAGATGGGCTTGCTGACTTGATTGGCAGAGAAGCGTCAAGTCCCTGCAGTCACATCTTCTTGTTTTGTTCCTACCAACTACTATATTTCATACCATGCTCACAGTTGACAAAAATTTACGGCAAGTGATTAGTGTTGATGAATGTTTCTCATTCCTAATACTTTGCTGCACAGCCTTATTAAATCTCCATTGTGGTGATTCAAGAAAACTTTTTAATTAAAGATTGGAAAGGAAATTATGATTTGGATCGAAATCACCATTTTATAATACATATGAGGTTTGAAACACGCAGGGTTGCAGCTTTGTTCTAAATGTGGGAACAGTGGCAAGTTGGAAGTTTGATGATAGTTGGTGTCTCAAAAATCTAAGATCTAAGCAATAACTAAAAGGATTTCTCAAACTGTAACCCAAATGGCAAAAAAATAGCTGTAATTAGTAATGTTTTTAATTGTCACTGTAATTTACCTCTGATGAAAATCTCAGTTTTATTTTTTACTGCTTTCTTTATTGGTGGCAATTTTCAGAAGAGTAGCCATCAGGTATCATTTTAAAAGAGCATTTTAGTACAGCCTCAGGGAATAGTGGAGGTTTCTTTGCATTCTTTGACTCTTTCAGAGGGAGTTAACATGCTTGACATATTGTGCAAAGAGATAAATCCCCTCATTAAGGAAAATAAACAAAATCACCATATTCCTACTTCTCCATATACCAATACAAACTTCTCATATGGGACCTGTGTTAGTAACCTTATCATTTGCAGATATCTGGAAAAGAGTTAGTGATGAGTTGTTGATCACTGGAAATGAAGAAAAATCTCATTTTCTTAGTGTATGCTCATATGAATGAGATAGATACCTAAAAAAGTGATTACCTAAAAATATTAATGTGACAAGACATCTATATTTCCTGTTTTCTGTGGCAAAGAATGACAAATGAAAGGTTCACAAGTGCCAAAGGGAGCCTATTGAAACTTAGGCTGGATAACAATCTGTCCAACACCTAAATGATGATTATTATTATTATGATTGGTGGTGGTGTTGTCAAACATTTCTTTCAGTAAAAGTATATATGTAGGTCAGTGAAAACTGTGTGACAGCTTTGATCTAACCTGGGAATCATTTATACTGTGAAAAAATTCAGAGTAATAAAATGAAGGAAGGAAAATTATTATTTTTCTTGTTTGACTACCAAATAATAAAATCTGGTGTTCGCACATTAGAGCATGATCCTTAATATAACTGATATTCTTTAGACACTCTGCAGTTAAAATACTAATGGAAAACTCTCAGCAACTTTTCTTTTCCATTTAAATGGAATAAAGGTTGGGAACCTGCCCTGAAGTTTTCTGGTTAACATACTGCTAATGAGAAGTGGAGAGTGGATAGTCTGGCCTTTAACATTTTGCATAACGTGTTTTATTCTTGAGGAAAAAAAATATTTCTTTCAGTAGTCTCACAATGGAAGTTCAAAGAACTAGGAAGGAGAGAAAAAGTGAAAGCAAATCCTTTAAGTGAAAAAAAAAAAAAAGCCTTAACAGAAGTGTTCTGAGTAATTTGCTGGAGCTGTCAGTCAAGAACTATAAAACAAACCAATCATCTGCACTAATTATTTTCCACTGTTTGAAAAATACATTAGTTGGAAAAACCACAAAACTGTAGTAAAAGACACTTCCGGTACCTTGCGAAATCATTTCTTCTGTAAAAAATTGAAAATAAAGGACCTATTTTTTTAATTAGCAAGCACCTCTTCTGCTGTATTTTAGCTGAACTCCTTTTTAAATTTAAAGTAATTGAAGAAACAACCCGAAAGCTTTAATCGATCTTCTGAAAGGTAAGCCCTATTTCAGTAGTATGAAACTTGGGTTTCGCTTAGGCTGACAAAGCCCACTGATAGTTAGAGCTGATAAGTTAAAGAGCAGACTGTCATTCAAATGTTGCATTTTAAGATGACGACTAAAATTCTACCAGTGGAGTTTTCTTTTGGGTAGAGATATAGATTTTCAGTAATGAGCAATAAAGTCCTTTTAAATATAAACATATTTCATTTCATTCTGTTTGTCTCTCGGGTACTTTTGATTCTTCAATACTATTACTAAATCTTTTTGGCAGTCAAAATGCTGTAACTTAAATTGACTTTTGGCAGTATCAATACAGAAAAATAATTGGTAATGTCTGTGAATCCTTCATGGAATTGTATTTTATTCTTTTAGTAGCATGTAAGAAACATATAATAAGCAAGTATTTTTCAGTGTGCTTATTATTGCCCTAATTAAACCTACAAACTTCCAATGGTGGCAATGAGAAATTGATGATACAGTGAACTGATTATCCTCTGGAAGAAGTATTTAATGGACCAGTTTTGCTTCAGTTTTCTCCCTCCTTCTACTAGAACACTTAACTCATTTCAGGCTGCCTTAAACCCCATAATGATAGAATTCCCAGAAACTTACATATGAACTCCTATTTACTTATATAGAATATACACATATACATGTGTACATGCATTCATACAGACACAGGTGCTCACACATGTATATATGTGATCACTGGAAATGAAGAAAGACTACACTGGGGATGAAGAAAGACTACAAGGCCCTAGGACGGTTGGTGAAAGAGTCTGGGGCACAAGTTGTTTTCTCCTCCCTCCTTCCATTTTCAGGTGGTGACGTGGGATGGAATAGTAGGATTCTCTCTATTAATGCCTGGCTACGAGACTGGTGCTACAGGCAGGGCTTTGGGTTCTTTGACAATGGCTGGTTTTATAAGACACCAGGAGTGACGGTAATTCATGGGAAAGGTTTACGTCGTAAGGGCAAAAGGGTTCTGGGACAGGAATTAGCAGGGCTCATTCGGAGAGCTTTAAACTAGATTCGAAGGGGGATGGGGTAGTAGCTGGGCTTGCACCACTGGGGCAACGGTCTAGTGTTGAGGTAGACCAGGAGGCCTCCCATCCCCCTGGGGTGAAATCGGTGTGCTCAGCTCGCTCCCTGAAATGCCTGTACACCAATGTGCGCAGCATCGGGAATAAACAGGAGGAGTTAGAAATCCCTGTTCGATCGGGGGATTATGATCTAGTGGCAATTACAGAGACTTGGTGGGAAACCTCGCATGACTGGAATGTGGTCATGGATGGCTATGTCCTGTTCAGGAAAGACAGGCCGCTAAGGAGAGGTGGTGGAGTTGCTCTTTATGTGAGTGAGCAGCTAGAATGTATTGAGTTCTGTCCAGGGGCGGATCAGGAGCGAGTTGAGAGTTTGTGGGTGCGAATTAAGGGGCAGGCTGTCAGGGGTGATACTGTTGTGGGTGTCTGTTAGAGGCCACCAGATCAGGATGAGGAGGGTGATGAGGCCTTCTACAGGCAGCTGAGAGCAGTCTCTCAATTACAGGGCCTGGTTGTCGTGGGGGATTTCAACTACCCTGATATTTGCTGGGAGGCCCACTCAGTCAGCCATCCTCAGTCCAGGAGGTTCCTCCAGTGCATTGATGATAACTTTCTGATGCAAATGGTGGATGAGCCAAGTAGGAGAGGAGCGCTGCTGGATCTTATCCTCACTAACAAGGAGGGTCTGGTTGAAGAGGTGAAGGTTGAGGGCAGCCTTGGTTGTAGTGACCATGAGATGGTAGAGTTCAGGATCTCATGTGGCAGGAACAGAATAGCTAGCAGAATCACAACCCTGGACTTCAGGAGGGCCAACTTTGGCCTTTTCAAGCAATTGCTAGGGGAAATCCCATGGGACAGGGTACTAGAAGGTAAGGGGGCCCAAGATAGTTGGTTAGCATTCAATGACTGCTTCTTCCGAGCTCAAGATCAGAGCATCCCAGCAGGTAGGAAGTCAAGGAAGGGTAGCAGGAGACCTGCATGGTTAAACAGGGAACTGCTGGGCAAACTCAAGTGGAAGAAGAGGGTGTACAGATCATGGAAGGAGGGGCTGGCCACTTGGGAGGAATATAAGTCTGTTGTCAGAGGATGTAGGGAGGCAACTAGGAAAGCTAAGGCCTCCTTGGAATTAAGCCTTGCAAGAGAGGTCAAGGACAACAGAAAGGACTTCTTCAAATACATTGCAGGTAAAACCAACACTAGAGGCAATGTAGGCCCACTGATGAATGAGGTGGGGGCCCTGGAGACAGAGGATAAAAAGAAGGCGGAGTTACTGAATGCCTTCTTTGCCTCTGTCTATACTGCTGGAGGCTGTCCTGAGGAGCCCCGGACCCCTGAGGCCTCAGAAGAAGTCAGGATAGAGGAGGAATCTGTCTTGGTAGATGAGGGCTGGGTCAGGGACCAATTAAGCAATCTGGACATCCATAAATCCATGGGCCCTGATGGGATGCACTCGCGGGTGCTGAGGGAGCTGGCGGAAGTCATTGCTAGGCCACTCTCCATCATCTTTGCTAAGTCGTGGGGAATGGGAGAGGTGCCTGAGGACTGGAGGAAAGCGAATGTCACTCCAGTCTTCAAAAAGGGCAAGAAGGAGGACCCGGGTAACTATAGACGGGTCAGCCTCACCTCCATCCCTGGAAAGGTGATGGAGCAACTTGTTCTTGGTGCTGTCTCTAGGCACATCAAGGATAGGGGGATCATTAGGGGCACTCAACATGGCTTCACCAAGGGGAAGTCATGCTTAACCAACTTGATAGCCTTTTATGAGGACATAACCCGGTGGATAGATGATGGTAAAGCTGTGGATGTGGTCTATCTTGATTTCAGTAAAGCGTTTGACACGGTCTCCCACAGCATCCTCGCAGCTAAACTGAGGAAGTGTGGTCTGGATGATCGGGTAGTGAGGTGGATTGTGAACTGGCTGAAGGAAAGAAGCCAGAGAGTGGTGGTGAATGGGACAGAGTCCAGTTGGAGGCCTGTGTCTAGCGGAGTCCCGCAAGGGTCAGTACTGGGACCAGTTCTATTCAATATATTCATTAATGACTTGGCTGAGGGAATAGAGTGCACTGTCAGCAAGTTCGCTGATGACACCAAACTGGGAGGAGTGGCTGACACACCGGAAGGCTGCGCAGCCATTCAGAGAGACCTAGACAGGCTGGAGAGTTGGGCGGGGAGAAATTTAATGAAATATAACAAGGGCAAGTGTAGAGTCCTGCATCTGGGCAAGAACAACCCCAGGTATGAGTACAAGTTGGGGGCAGACCTGTTGGAGAGCAGCGTAGGGGAAAGGGACCTGGGGGTCCTAGTGGACAACAGGATGACCATGAGCCAGCAGTGTGCCCTTGTGGCCAAGAAGGCTAATGACATCCTGGGGTGTATTAGAAGGGGTGTGGTCAGCAGGTCGAGAGAGGTTCTCCTCCCCCTCTACTCTGCCCTGGTGAGGCCGTATCTGGAATATTGTGTCCAGTTCTGGGCCCCTCAGTTCAAGAAGGACAGGGAACTGCTAGAGAGAGTCCAGCGCAGAGCCACGAAGATGATTAAGGGGGTGGAACATCTCCCTTCTGAGGAGAGGCTGAGGGAGCTGGGTCTCTTTAGCTTAGAGAAGAGGAGACTGAGGGGTGACCTCATTAATGTTTATAAATATGTAAAGGGCAAGTGTCATGAGGATGGAGCCAGGCTCTTCTCAGTGACATCCCTTGACAGGACAAGGGGCAATGGGTGCAAGCTGGAACACAGGAGGTTCCACATAAATATGAGGAAAAACTTCTTTACGGTGAGGGTGACCGAACACTGGAACAGGCTGCCCAGAGAGGTTGTGGAGTCTTCTTCTCTGGAGACATTCAAAACCCGCCTGGATGCATTCCTGTGTGATATGGTCTAGGTAATCCTGCTCCGGCAGGGGGATTGGACTAGATGATCTTTCGAGGTCCCTTCCAATCCCTAACATTCTGTGATTCTGTGATATGTATGCACTCGCACACCCCTCAACACACACATATATCTGTGATCAAAGGGGAAAAACATGAAGAGTTTAGATTACATCTATGATATTGTAATCAGCTGAAGTTGAAGATTATAATAAAAGACTGGATGTGAAGGAAATAGTGGTTGTAGTATACAAACTGGTTTGACTATTGATGAAAGCAAAATTCCCATTGTTCGGAAGAGCAATTCTTATTGATGGGAAGAGTTAAATGACTGTGCCAATGTATTGCTTTTAGTTCAATGTTCTCAAAGCAGCAAGATGGATCTAGGAAAACTCTCATGGAAAATTTATAAATAAAGGCAAACCAATTAGCTCACAATCTCTTAAATCCGTGAAATCCATATGAGGCATTCAGAATTGAGATTTACTGTATAGTCAAAGCTGGCATAAAGTTTCAACACTGTTAGCTCAACCTCTGCCAAACTCCCCCAAAATCTTAAAGTTCCTCCTCTGCTTGTAAATATCAGTGTGGCAGATAATGATATTGCATAAATAAAGACTGGTCTTTTGCAATGGGGAGTAAATTACACAGAAAAGTGTTGCTATTAACTGAATTTTTAAAAGTTTATAACATTGTCCACGCTCTGTTTGTAGACCAGGCCACAGCGTGTGTGGAGCTCAGATTGAAAACTAGATGAGAATTTCCTGGTTATAAATCAGAACAATAGATCAAGTTGGAAGTCCACTGAATTTGTGTCAGTAGAGAATATACACATCAGAGGTAGTGAGCAATACATGTAAAAATGCATTTGAGCCTGCCTACACATTTCTTGTGGCTCCTTCTTGACCTCTCCAGCCCATAAGTGCTGTGTGTTTTAAAAACAACATTAACAACAGCAAATCCGAACACTTGTGACTTCATGGTTTTCTGAAGAGCAGAGATCAGAGTTAAAGTCTTGCAACTCACCTTCAGTTATCCTGTTCCTGGAGAAATGCTGAAAGCATGAATGAAGCATATTAGAGAAGTATTAGCTGTTCACAGGTCCAACTAATAAGTAGGGAATGGTCTCTGTTAAAGACAGACACTGATTCTGCAATACCATTTTAAGGACATCAGCACAGATAGTGATATTTTTGACAATGCTACTGCTTCTCTGTTTTAACTGCTGCTGGCTGCTTCCCTACCTTTCATAAAAGGCTATGTTTATTTTCTTCAGTTGGAACTATTACTGTGCTTTGTGTGATTAAAAAATTTCTCTGAGTTGATAACTTACATCCTTCAGTATAATGAAAACAAGAAAGGGATAGCTGCACATACCTGCTACTTGCAGGCTTAGCTTTCTCTTGGGGTTAGGGAGGTTATTAAAGTACATCTTGATAAAAACTAAGCACTTCAATGCACTAATCTCAGCTGCTATGGCAATTTTGATATTCTGAGGAAGAGTCATATACGTCTCATTGTTCTCCAAGAATATATATTTAATGAGTCACAATGAAATAGAAAATAATCTGAAGAATCTGTTAAAGTGTAGGTGAGGCTTAATTTGATAATCATACGTACGTATTCTGCATCCTCATTACAGACCATGGAGGAAGCATTGTTCAGGTGTAGTTCTGAGAAGGGAATTTTTAATTTGTCCTTTTTATACATGTACTTAGAACTGGGTCAGGAAAAGAAAAAAATATTTTGCAATTTTTTTTTTTTGTTCTAATGCCCCCATGTAAAATTAATGGCACTATTTACTGACAAGTTCTATTTACAATACAAAATTGGGCGAAGGTGAAATAGAGGGTTCAATTCCGAAGCAAGTAGAACATTGTCTTTTACCTGAAAAATTGAAGCACAAACCTGATAGATGTAAAAATGTGCTTTCTCTATTTATGCTGCATAAAAAGACACTTTTTTTAAGTTAACTTTTTAAAGACAGTGTAGATGCATGATTCATAAAGAGGAAATACCATATTGCGAAGGCAGTATTAAATTTGCAGGTTCCCAGAAACTATTTCTGGGAATGAAACCTGTCAGGCTCAGTGGACAATGGATTGAGAGCAGCCCTGAGGAGAAAGACTTGGGGGGGATGGTTGACAAGAAGCTCAACATGAGCTGGCAATGTGCGCTTGCAGCCCAGAAGGCCAACCGTATCCTCGGCTGCATTAAAAGCAGCGTGACCAGCAGGTCGAGGGAGGCGATTCTGCCCCTCTACTCCGCTCTTGTGAGGCACCACCTGGAGTACTGCGTTCAGCTCTGGGGCCCCCAACATAGGAAGGACATGGACCTGTTGGAGTGAGTCCAGAGGAGGGCCACGAAGATAATGAGAGGGCTGGAGCACCTCTCCTATGAAGAGAGGCTGAGAGAGTTGGGGCTGTTCAGCCTGGAGAAGAGAAGGCTCTGGGGAGGCCTTCTAGCAGCCTTCCAGTACCTGAAGGGGGCCTACAGGAAAGCAGGAGAGAGGCTTTATACAAGGGCAAGTAGTGACAGGACGAGGGGGAACGTTTTAAACTGAAAGAGGGTAGATTTAGATTAGATATTAGGAAGAAATTCTTGACTGTGAGGGTGGTGAGCCACTGGAACAGGTTACCCAGAGAAGTGGTGGATGCCTCCTCCCTGGCAGTGTTTAAGGCCAGGCTGGATGAGGCTTTGAGCAACCTGGTCTAGTGGAAAGGTGTCCCTGCCTGTGGCAGGGGATTTGGAACTAGGTGATCTTTAAGGTCCCTTCCAACACAAACCATTCTATGATTCTATAAGAGAAATATTGTAATCCCCAAAGTAACAACCAATTGCCACTTGATGACATATGTAGTAAAAGGTATAAAATCCCATTTTGTTATATTGTCCAAAGTACTTTTTTTCCTCACCCAATGGAGAATTAGTTTTATCTTTTATTTGACACAGACACATTTGGGAGTGGGGTTTTTTTTTTTTGATTTCTCTGCTCTTAAATCTCACAATCTTTTTTTTACACTGTTTTGTTATATATTGCATTTCATTATTTATTTGTAACTAATAATCAATAATCAGGAACAACACTGTTACATGGTATCTTTGGATAACATGGATGATATTTTATTTCTTGACAGGCAGAGGAGAAAGAGGTTTCAGAAGGTAACTGATAGTTGTATAAAAGTAGTTTCAGAGTGTGTGTATGGTTTTTAATTTTAAAATATTGTTGCAATAACCTTGATATTTCAAAAACTTTTTGGTGACAAGTCCTCTAAATATTCAGAAGTCAATTATACAACTAGTCATAAATTTTCAAAACATTCTGTCAGAAAAAAAAGGCCCTGCAGCATTTTGTAGAAAATGTGGCTATGAAGCTCCATCATCAACATTCAAATCAAAGTCCTAATCTATAACACCATTGATCCATTGGCTTATGTTAGGATAGGACAAATTTGTATATAAGAACATCTAATTTTCGATCCAGTACTGAGTACAGACTGCTCTGCACTGATCTAGCATAAGGAAGTCTTATTATATATAAGGAATACAGTTTTATTTATATATTTAGATAGTATTGACAGTGAGATGTAATAACAAGCAGTGAGTTAGAATTTTAACAGATCATCATGGATACTATTTTAAGCCAGAGCTTAAAAAAAATAAAATTTTACATGGGGCTGCCTTTTCTCTGTACAATACTGTGAGTGCACACTTATAAGTTACCATTTTTTACATAAAATAAGATGAAGCTGTTAAGCTTTTATAACGAAATAACATATTTCATGGGGAAAAAAAATGACCATGTACCAAGAAATTGCAAAATATAAAGAATTTCTATTTGTTCTGAACAGTTGCTTTAAGTTACAATGTAAGTCTTATTGATGTTGGATTCAGTGGCAAAGTACCATTGACTTAACAGAAGTAAACTTGGCTTCACATCTGTAACAGAAATGCAAGTTAATTAGAATAAATTGAACAATATCAATAAGAGATCTGCCTTTGGAGTCATGTTGTACCAAGCAGAAGAACTTTTCCTATAAAAAAAATCAAGGCAAATACAAAAGTGGGTATTTTTTTTTAAATGTAAAATCAGAGAGGTATCCTATCCTGTGAAACCAGAGGAAGGAATATGCTAAGAAAATAAAGGCAACCCAAAGAGAATGATGTAGCACCTTTCAAACAAAGAGAAGGGTATGATCCATAGGTCTAGTTTTAATAAGTTCCTTAAAAGCAGCTGTGGCAGATTATAGTACTGTTCTCTTATAGATGCATGCTAAGAAACTTGTCTTCATATTTCCTTTCAAGCAGTCTGAATTGTGAAAGGTTAGATTAATATTGAAAACTGCAATGTGTTTTGAACCATACATTCTTTATGAGTGATTACACAACATGTATATTTAAAAATGGTGGCAACTGGCAGTAACTATTTCACAATTTGGCATTATCTTTAACTTACACTTGCAGTTACTATTGCAAATACATAGTGTGGTAGACTCCAGTTACTGATCTGGGAGAGAGTATTGTTGTACGCCTGTCAAACAGGAGTATTGTAGTCTGTAATTAAACATATATATTAGAACAGTGTATGAGGGTCCAGTATACCATCACAGTTAGAGCTTTTCCTTCTGCTTTCTGATAAGGGGTAAAACAGATACAGCTACAGATGTAGATATACTATAGCATAAATGTAAGAAATACTGTTTAATACTTATTTCAACAATCTTAACTAACATTTAACTAGCTTAAGTAACTTAACAAAATAAATAAAACTATTTAAAATTATTTATAGAGAAGCTTATAGCAGATGAGTGAAGGCAAATATTCTTCTCAATTTTTTATGTCTATCTAAATATAGTTTCACACAAGTCTCAAGAGGATTTGTTTATGTTTCCATTGAATTAGTACACAGTAACTGGCATCTGCTTAAAATTATTTCCTTGGGAGGAATGAATTTTAGCATTTTTCCCATGTGTCTTAATTTCCTTTCAGCATTTTCATTTATACAATTTATCCTATATTGTCAAAACAGTGAGTACATCCTTCAGGACCAAAATATAAACATGTCAATACAGTGCTATTTATTGCCACAAATGTATATGCCTTATGGTGTTGTCTCTTTTCTCTTTTATCGTCTACAGAATAAATGAATAAATAGAACTTTGGCCTTCACTGTTTCTTTCTATACTCTTAGATGACGAGCCAGCTATGCACCACTGTGCCTAGGAAATGTCAACAGTTTACCACTGATAGAACTTTCTGTTCTTCTGAGAATATCCAGGTTTGCATGTAAACACTTATGAACTGAAAGAAGAGCATATGTAGGTTTCTCCCAGCTGCCAATTCTTTGCATTTGTAGTGCAGATTTACTCACATGAAATTTTGACATTTGTAATTCTGTATTCTTACAATGCCAATATAAATAAATACATGAACAATCACATAATTTCTGAAAAAAAGGAGCATCTCAGGAAATAAATTTTCTTATTTCTGTGTAACTCTAACTGCAAGTCTCTACTTTTCTCTAAGCTCTATATGAAGATTAACACATTTAATTTACAGGGAGAAACAAATGAAAAGAAAAATCTTGCCTAACTTTGAGATTTGTTATGGAACTGGTTGTCAAAATGATAACACAAATGTATTTTTTCTCTGTAGACACTGAGACAAAATTTAGTAGTTATACAGTAACTGGTGATTTAGTAGGATTCCCAAACCACAAAGGGAATGTCAAGGATGCTTTGGGAACTTCCTAAACTGTAGGGAGTTTCTAAAAGCATTCTGCAGTTATACTTAGGGAGATGTTCTTGCTCTTCTTGTAGCGAGCAGAAGTTGCAGCTGTTTGAGTGTATGTTGAGAGTGTTCATAGAGAAAAATTATGATCGAGCATGTCCCAGATTGCATAGGCTCCCAAACCATAGTGAAATGAATTTGTATCCTTCTAAAGTGGTGTATATTCAAGCTGGGCAGTATATGTTTCTTTTGAAATATATTTTAAGTGCAGTAGAACGAATATTACCCCATTAGCTTCCTTGTTGATAGCATGTTTTGTGTTTTTTAAATTTACATTTGAGTATATTTAGGGGCATTTCTTTTCCTACCATTCCTTCCTTCCTGCTTGTTCATCTAACTCCTCCCAATAAAGGAATTTGCAGGAAATATGCAGTAAATAAACTTATTATAATGCATTTAAGTGCCTGGTGTAATTTTTTTTTATTTTACAAAAAAAAAAGCATAATATAAGTACTCATTTTATACACTGTGAACTCAAAATATCTTAGACTTTCTGATTTTTTTTTTTAAATTAAGATTGGACCAGTATTAGCCTGTACTTTCTTTCATTTCCGTCCTTGACATAAATGCTTTAATATAAATCTTTGCACTTTGCTATGCAGAGATGTAAGTCCTCACAGATATAAGTTTATAATTTAAGCCTCTATTCCAGCAAAATGACTAATCTTTTGTCTGCACACTTGTGAGGATTATCTGTCCAATAAATTGAAATCATACAGATCTTCCACTGTGTAATAAATACTATGCTTTATGTGTATAATATGTAAAAACTCCTTTCCAAGTACTATGCACTCTTTTTTTTTCTTTTCAAGGACAGTGAAATAACACAAAAACAGTAAAATTATTTTCAACACCAAAACAAGTTTCTGCATATTTATAAGAGGTGTAACATGGCGAGGGATGAACCCAGTAGACTATCACTTCAATAGACAGCTCATTTTAGTCAGGTGTAAAAAAGTTGAAAAAGAATTGAAAATGGTCAGATCTGCCTATTATTAAAATGTGTTACTTAGACTGAATTAAAGACTGATCTCAAATGAGTATACAAACTGTTCACTGTTTTCTGAAAGAGAAAGGGAAACAGAGCACTAGCAGTCAGAAATGCAGCTTTTCTAAAGTGTCATAAGAAGCAAAATACATATGGAAAATATTTGTGCAGAAGAGGTTATATAACGTTACAGATCTTGAAAACTGGTGAGAGAAAAAATTTTCAGTTTGGTCAGTCATGCCACTTATCGTATCTGCAGTCTGTTCTACAGAATTGAACTGAACAGAAGATACAGACCAGAAAACTCTTTTTTTACTTTCTGTTTGCATTAAATATTACTCAGTAAAAAAGCCAGTGTACTGAGAAGAAAAATATCTTTTTATTTTCTTTCATCAATCCTTGATGAAACTGAAAAGCATCTTTATTTATTTTGTGAGTGAAGCATCCTAGGTAAGTTTGTCCCCTGAAGGCATCTGCAGCAACAAAATACACTCAGCATGTACATCTTTGCATCTTGATAAGACACTATCCTTACCATGGTTTGACAATGAAAACTCTTGTCTTCATTTTAATTTCTTAGAGGTATAAGATTATGATCATGGAAAAACATTTTTAGCTTGCAGTAGTGTTTCAGTGTATTATTTTAAAATGCTGTATGATGAACTGCAGTGTTTTTACCCACAGCTTTTGCAAAGCCCTGGTTGCCCTAGCTGTAGTTTCACAGCTGAGTTGCTTAGGGTTTTTTTTTCAAGTTTCTGTCTAAAATCGAGCTTTAATTAATACTTTTAAAGTTTCAGACTGCTGCCCTTAGATAATTTATGATTTTAAAAGACTGATTGTCCTTGAACCTAGCCCATGTAGTAGATTTCAGTGAGACCAAATAGTCAGTTCTGAAGACTGAAGTCATATATATGTAGGACCATATGAATAAGGAAGACTGTATATATGAAGACCTTATATGTATCATATATCTAAAGCTGTATGTGTTTGTTTTTATTGTTGTGGTGCACTGACAAATAGCAGTATAGTTATAAGTGCAACTTTAAGGCAGGAACATCAGTCAGTAAACTAAAAAGATCTGAATGAGATTGTTTAAACGAATTCTGGAAGTCTGGAATGCTACAGATTACATCTAGAAAAATAGCACCACATTTTTTACTTTTCAGTGTTTCAAAAAAAGGCTAAACTTCGTATGAAGCTCTTCTTCAATGATTTCACTCTGCTTTTTCACACTCCATATGCTTGATACGTCACCCGTACGCAGTTACATGAGCTCCTTGCTGTTATACTCCTTTGGATGGGTTTTGGCATGAAAAAAATATGCTAATCAACTTAACCTCCTCAAAGTTACTGGGGAAAAAAGTGTCCTGTGAAAAAAATATCAAGGTATTGCATTCACAGCAAAGCTATACAGCATTGCGCAAAATCTTGAAAGCAGAACAGAATTAACAGCTGCAGTGTGTGTGTTGCAGAGTGGACCTTCAGGAAGGACAACTGCTGCTTCCTGGAAATCAGCAGCTGTAAAGCTTCCTCTAGAACTGAACCATTCAGTCTGACATTGGATTATCTTGCTTTCTTAAGAACCATGTCTGAATTAGGAAGATGTAGAAGACCTGGAGATTTTTTCTGCTTGCAAGCCTGGCTTAACCAGAAAACTGCTAACGAAAGGGGCTGATTTGTAGCCCCAAAGCATGTGGCGTAGTCAAGCTCATACCCATTACTCTACCTCTTCTAGAACAGAAGCTGCCTACCTGATTCCACCCTTTATATTCCTCAACGTTGATTCTCCTGTGGTCCCATAATAGGGTAAGGCTGTGGCATTACTGGTGCCTTTATTCAGGTGGCATTATTGGTGCATTTATTCAGTTGAAAGTGTCTGAAATAATGTGAGGTTTTGTTCTGTCGAAAGAGCTAGCGTGATTTGTTTTTTTATTCTACTTTAGTTGAGAGCTTATGAAAATTAAAATAGCAATGACACAGTTCTTTCTGGACAAATATTACATTATTTATACCCTCAATTATTAATACTCTTTGTCCATCTCTCTCTCTTTGTTTTCCTTTCTTTCAGTCCCCCTTCTCATATTTCATAAGCATTGGGCCTTTGTTTGGCAATTTAATTACACTATCTAAAATCAAACTGAGAATATCTCAGGGTTGTGTTCCAATGCCGGGTCACAGCTGAGCCTCATAGTTATGCAGACTTATGTATTGAGTAAGCGGGTAAGTAAGGAAAATATGGCAAGTTTGACTGAATTTTCTTTTTGAGATTTATGGGTTCATTCAAACTTGCAAAAGGGCAACTTAGGCAGATCAAAACTGAAGATGATATTAGCTTGACTCCATGAAACGAAATAGGTGAACTTTGTTCAGTTCTGAGCAGCAGAATTGAAGTGCAGAAATGATCATGCAATGATACGGGAGCATTTAATAAAGTAAGGTGTAGTCACTCAGAGACAACATGATTCCATTGTATTTCTTTGATCAATCACACTTTCACCTGTGTGGACATCACTCACTGTATTGCTTCCACCTTTCATCTAATTAATCTGTTCTGATGATACGGCCCCTTGTAAAGGAAATTCTGCAACATTCAGAAATCGCATTTGCTCGTAAAATAACTGACACAATTTCAGTTTGATCATTTTGTACTTTGAATGTGTCTTGTCAAACAAGTCTTAGATGGTGTCTTGACTCTGAATGATGCATCAAAGTAGCATTAAATCACTGCTTGCTGCTTCTCTTTTCAAAGTCTGTATTCAGAGATCTGCAGCTTGACATAAAGTATGCAGTATCTGCCTTTAAAAATGCAGGAATCTCAGTTCATATCTTTACTCTAGAATTCATTCCTGAAGGAGACAGTTTGGCTAAAGCTTTGAATCTCTTTTTGTGTTACTTATTTCAACTTAGAATCATTATTGTGGGATGTTACAAATTTCTGTCATCAGCACACGTGCCTAAGTCGTTGCCTTATATGATTACCAATTTTTAAAACCTTTTAACAGAATTTTATGTTAATAGTAATAGTAATAATAGTTTCAGATTATTATAGGAACTTAAACTCTTTATTGCACAGTATTTCCAGTTTCTTGCACTGGAAGCTTGCCTTAAGTATCACTTAAAAGAAGAGGACAGTGCCGGTGCTTAATTTGGTGTTTTCTTAGATATCTTAGGTACCAGTACATTAAGGTTGTCTCAGCTGAATTTATCACCAGATTACATATAAGTAGTCATTAAGCGTGACCACACATTTATAGGTTATAATAAGGAAAGGCCGAAGCAAGAATTTTGGTAATGTGATACATGAATCATGCTAGTCAATTGTATCCCAAATAAAACTTTACCTAAAAGCCAGTAGGTTTGATTAATTTTAGATCCTGTTTGGCCAAACCTAAGGAGAACAGAGATGGATTCTTGCATGGAGCTCATGATCATCCCCAGAGCTTCCTATATTTTAAAGCGCTATAAAAAAGGGAAATCGATAATTCAGTAATCAATAAATGATCAATAACAACTCAATTATAAATTTAAAACCCAGAGATCAATAAATGTTATGTACTTCAGCAGCTTGTGCTGCTGAATTTTATTTCTGGCAGTATTTATGGATGAGTAACTTCAGGTGTGTAAGTCATCCCATAGAGCTTAGTGGAACTTCCAGGTGCAGAAATTATTGCAGAATTATTATTATTATTATCTTCATCATCATCATCATCATTATTTCAGAAGTTTATTTTGAACATTCTGTGCTGCTTTTCATATTTTAGGAAGTAATGTTAACCTGAGGTAGGTACTTTCCATGTTGTCAGATAATGGTGAATTATTAAATGACGGCAAGGAGTAGCATAGATGGCTGTTTTATGACTTATTTTTAATAGTTTTTATGTAAAGTTTTAGAACTTTGTCATGAGACTGTGCAGTATTAATTTTGGATGATAACTCCATTAAGATACACTTTTAGCTTTAGATACTTTGTTTGTAACCATATTGTGAGAGGCTAAACCTACTCAACCATGCTATGTTGTTTTTAAAAAGCATGCTGTCCAAGTGGAAGGGGATTAAGAGTATTCTTAAAGTGATGCTAAAAGAATGCAAGTAGTAATCTGATTCTCCCTTTAGGACATGAATCTTTTAACAGTAGTATCAGCTAAAATTGGTATTGATAATTCAACCACTCAAGAAGCTAATTTGCATTTGGCAGGAAATGGTTGGAAACATCTGCAACAAGTGCTCAAAACTGTTGTGCTAAATAGATGTAGAAAATAGCCATAAAGTTTCAGAGAATATTCATTAAATACAGTACTTATTAAGCAATTTGTGAATGCCACCAAATTAATTACACTGCTTAGAAGTCACCTCGAAATACAGACTTTTTTTCTTAGACACGGTACACAAGCAAAAACTTCAAAAAAATGCTTTTGTATTTGCTATTAAATGGAAGATATACAGGATTTGCTTTTCCTTTTTCACATGCAGCTTTTAGTGAAGGTAATAGCACCTGCACTATAATGTTCCTCATTATAAACCTATAAATCTCTTTCAAAAACATAAAATGCTGTGAGAGCTATTAACCAGTAGTATATTCTATTTATTAGGATCATGAATCCCTAATTTCTAATTTAGAAAAGCGCCAACTCAGTGAGGAGCTTATTTACAGGCAAGTGTGTACATTTTTGTATATATCTTTTTCATAAGCCACTCTGACTTGTTTTGTTGATGACTGAATCTTAGCTTTTCCAGAACATGATTTGTTGCCTAATCTCATAAATGCATTATAAGCAGACTAATCTTGGTATTTTTCATCACAGAAGCAGCCAAACTTGACTCCAAATTTTCTGAGAATGGCTTTCAGGAGTTTCACAAGAAGAAAGTATATTTTTTCATGCCGTACATTTAATTACATATGTAGTTTTGTGCAAATGTTCGTCATTTGTACATACTATTTCCAGCCTGATTGTTTAAATCACCATCCCAGAATGAAGTTCCATCTCCTGGTATTTCCTTATTGCCCATAAATCAAACCTTGTACAAATCTTTACAGTCATTGAGGTGAAGATCAATTAAAATGAAACTGTATTAAAATAAAATATTGACTTCATTTAACATAATATACCTCCCAAGTTGGGAGTGTGGCTTCCAGACAGAGCAGCAGCAGTGCAAGATGTTGTATTACAGGTTTCTTTCCTTGTAAAATTCACAGAAAATAATAACTTCTGCCTCAAAGAGACCACTCTGATTCTTAGTTCTTATGCCTCCTTTCAAATCTGAAAAAAACCTATTCAGTATTTTGCACATGACTAAAATATATAGGGACTCAAATATTTGTGTTATTGGACAAAACCATACTAGAAGTTTTTCTAAGTAAAATAGCTGATCCTCTTCTGTTCTCTTCTTTCTGCACCCTCACTTGGTCAAAAGATAAAAATACAAATAACTAAAGTGCAATTGCTTCTGTACTGATTTCTAAAGCAATAAAATACCACTCTCAAATTCTTGCAAACTTCAGATTAAGTAGTTTTTTGAGCAGGTCGCTTGTTTTCATGCCTAGCTCTGTCAGTGCTACAGTTTTGTATGGATGGATGTGGAAATGCTGGATGTGGACATATTACAGAGTGCTGGGTTTTGGTTGGTCAGAAATATGCTGACATTCAAGAAATGTGTCACGTTGTGCAGTAACTTTAAAGTCATATAGAAATAGAAGGGCCATTCCTGTGACAGTCAGTGGAGAACTTCCTTTAAGTGATTTACACAGTTTACCAGGTAACTTCAGCTTTTTTTCCTTTCCACCCCCCCACCCCGCCCTGTAATTCCAGACATTGCCTTTATTTGCCAAGGAGACAGTTACCCTGGAAAGACTGGAGAAGATAATTTAATGTTGTTCACACATATAGTTTACTAGATGCATTCCTTAACTGAAACTTATCAGTCATCTTTTATAACTGTATTTGTGTTATACAAGGAAAATAAAATATATATGACCTCCTTTTGATAATCAATAAAGACAGTGATAATGAAAACATAATGTGAGTTTTATTAGGACATTTTCTATTAAAAATAATTTTAATGACAGTAAAAGTCAATACTGTTGATGGAAAATATTAACAATACTAGAATTTAACAATTACTAGTAACTCGTATTTAAAGAAAAACTTCAGGGGTATTGCCTAGTACTATTTTTTTCCTCTTTTCAACTTTTTTTGCCAAGGTGACAAAAGAAAAATATTCCAGGCAAAAGATTTTAGGCATGCATTAGTCCAATATAGCACCAGAAAGTACGGTGATATATTTACTAATGCTGCTGTTGGGCCCAGAGTAGAACTAGGTAACTCCTCCAGAAAAAAAATATCCCAAAATATTATTCTTTCCTAAATATACATGATTCATATTGGAATTATGTGCATATTGACCTAGATCTTATTTTACAGATTTATTCTTGCTGTTTGCAGAGATTGCTATAGGTAACCATAATCATTCCCTCTTACAGGTGTAAGTGATCACCGCTTTAGCTCAGAAAGCACCTTTGGGAAGGGGAGAGCAGCACACTGCACAGCCCTCGCTTAGTAGTGAGAGCCGCAGGGATCCCTCCTGTGAGAGCCTCACAGGAGCAGAGGGAGAGAGGGCAGGAAGGCAAAGCAAATTCAACCCGTTTAGTGCAAGGCACCCAGGGAAGGCGATAGACACTTCCACAAAGAATGAGAAATCCTTAGATTTAGACCTCCAGAGATAACAGCAAGACCTGGAAGCATTATAGCTGCATCTGCAATGCAGACTTGCACATTTTTATGAGTTTTGCAGTTGTTGCTTTTTTACAGTTTTTGGGGTAAGGTGGGCAAAGTCATTTGAGGTTTGCACTGACATGCCCGGAGATTTCTTTAAATTTCCACCTGTCATTAATATGATACATCTTACTGTGGCTCCATCCATGCAGCAGAGGCCAAGGAATGCCTCATTTTGAGCAGTTTCTCAGAGAAGTAACCAAGAGAGAAATGTATTCAAGGGGCTTTGAATTTAGACAGATGTCTTAGAGTCTTCCTTATACTAAAGAGAATAAGCACAAACAACGACATAGTCTTTGCCTACTTTCCTCCCAGCTCCACCTGCTATAGATCTGCAGAGAGTTTCATCCATGAGACAAGTACTCTCTTTGGTTGATGTCTGTCCATATTATGTCAGCTGAAGTACACAGAGTAAATAGGACTAAAGAGAGACTCGTCATCTTCATAGGAAATAGCCTGTTTGGCCATAATGAGGAAGGATTATCAAGTGTCTTCAAGGAAAATACAGTGCCTGTCAGACCCAGAATATAATCTTCTTTCAGTAAATAAATAAAGAAAAAGATTGGTGTTTTGTTTTTTTTTTCCAAAAGTCTGGGATGCAAGCTAATCACAAGCTAACCAGAGGTCACTGCTGAAAGGAGCCAGTCAAAAGCTGTGATGGTACTGGACGAATGTGACAAAAAGGTATATTAATAAGATAACAGTAATTCTCTAAGAGACTGATAGAACCTGTCTAGTTTATTACTGTATCCTTCTGTGTTTAAATGCTTTGATTAAGTCTATGAAAGTACACAGAAGCCTTTTATTTTTGCAGTCAAAAATGCCCATTCAAAACTATCTTTACATAAGAGAAGGCTTCAGACATAGGCAGGGATTTCCTTTCAAGCTGATCTTTAATCATAAAGGTCAATCCTTTAGCATTAAAACACTTGAAGGGCAAGAAACTGTTTCATTCAGTTATTGATTTTGAAGACCCTGACCCTTGCCAAGTGTCACAGGCTATAGAGGGCATTGACAAAAGTCTAGTAGTAAAAATAGATAAAAAACTTGTTCAGTCTTTTTTGCGTCTAAATCCAATATTAAAAAAAAAAAAAAGAAAAAAACACACAAACAAAAAAACCCACTGTGTAGGACTAACAATAGATTCAGATCTCAAGGACTATTGGGAATAGTGGAAATCTGCAATTGTTACGGCTAAGCTACTATTATCTTCTCTAAAAAGCTTTCATTTTCCTTTTGGCAGTGATTATTGTGGCTGGCTGATATTATGGAAGCATAGTTTCTGTTAATTAGAGTGAGCTAAAGGTTTTCTTTTAGAAAATATTGACTTAAAGAAATATCATTATATTGTAAGCAGGTTTTTTTGTTAGACTGCAGGACTGCCTATGCTCCCAAGCTTGCAGCACCAGCAGTTCAGGGCACACCTGCCCTGTGTCCTCCTTCAGGCCAGGAGACCTCTTAAAGTCAAGGACAATGTCATACCTGTTCTGCCAGGCTCCCTGAATCCAAAGTCCTTTGACCTCTGAAGACCCTACTGTAATTTATTGTTAGAATCATAAAATCATTTAGGTTGGAAAAGGCCCTTAAGATCATTGAGACCAACCATTAACCTAACACTGCCAAGTCCACCACTAAACCATGTCCTCTAGTGCCACATCTACACATCTTTTAAATACCTCCAGGGATGGTGACTCTTGAGGCTGTTTTCTCTTGTCCTACCATTTGTTACTTGGGAGAAGAGACCAACACCCACCTCGCTACAACCTCCTTTCAGGTAGCTGTAGAGAGCGATAAGGTCTCCCCTCAGCCTCCTTTTCTCCAGGATAAACAACCCCAGTTCCCTCAGCTGCTCCTCACAGGACTTGTTCTCCAGACCCTTCACCAGCTTCGTTGCCCTTCTTTGGACTCGCTCCAGCACCTCAATGTCTTTCTTGTAGTGAGGGGCCCAAAACTGAACACAGTATTCGAGGCGCGGCCTCACCAGTGTCAAGTACAGGGGGATGATCACTTCCCTAGTCCTGCTGGCCACACTAGTTCTGATATAAGCCAGGATGCTGTTGGCCTTCTTGGCCACCTGGGCACACTGCTGGCTCATATTCAGCCTGCTATTGACCAACACCCCCTGTTCCTTTTCCACCAGGCAGCTTTCCAGCAGCTCTTCCCCAAGCCTATATTTTGCTTGGGGTTGTTGTGCCCCAAGTGCAGGACCCGGCACTTAGCCTTGTTGAATCTCATACAATTGACCTTAGCCCATCAATCCAGCCTGTCCAGATCGCTCTGCAGAGCCATCCTACCCTCAAGCAGACCAACAATCCCTCCTGTCAGGTTCTTTGTTTGAAAAAGGGCTAAGAAATGAGCTCAAGCACTGGACCCAGTTAGGTCCCACCTTGGCTCTTTTTGACTGGTTCAACAACTTTGCTCCCAGATTTATTGCATGAAGAGGGAATTTTCCCTGAGAAACATGGGTGCGATGAACCACATGGATCAGTCGCTGACCTCATTTTGTCTAGTGTTATGCCTTTGGATTCAGATGGAAGGGTACAGAATACTGACAACTTGACCTGAACCAGAAGCTGAGAGGATTTCTATCTCCTGTCATAGAAAGCGTGGAAACCTCAGAGATTTTCAAAACTGGCAAGCTTTGAGAAAGCCTTGGGACTGTAACAGGAAAGAAAACACATATTCCAGACTCAGGAAGCCTTCAAGACTTCCCAACTTCTGCTAAAGAGTGACAGCACTGTTGTTTGAACCACCTTCAGTCCTAACACCTCCAGGCTTCTTGGCAACACACAGCAGCTGCCCCCCTCTTCAGAGGGATGCTCATGAGTCCAACTTGCCTGAAAGATGGGAGAACCTGAACACCCCAGCCCAGGCTCTAGGGCATCTGACAGCTGGTTATTGAAACTGATAATCTGATAGCAGCAGTGAACAAAGGATTTGAAGAATGTCAGTCTGAATTACAGAACCCCAATATTCCTAAGGAAATACAATTTATTTAAAATGTTTCAGAATTTCCTGCTTATTCATCAGAAGTTTGTCTATCCATGGTGTTAGAATGTCTAGTCTCATGCTATAGTTGACAATATCCACAGAGTAGCTTTAGATTCATATTGATAATTAGAAGCCTTCTAATTCAGAATATTTTTATTCATGGGTTTTTATTTTATTGCATGGGGTTTTTTTCAGTTCAGTGAAGTTACATTTGTCATGTAAGTGAATCAAAACAATCTAAAAATAGTATAAGTCAATAGAAAAAAATCTTGTATGAGAGAACTTTCCACTGGCACATTCTCAGTGGAAATCTGTACCCATACTTCTTCCTCCTGTGTCAGCTGGTGTCCCCTGTCACTGAAGGAGAGTCATTTCAGCAGTGTGAATTTTGGTAGGAGTGGGCAGAAAAAGGTCTGAGTTCCTTAACTGCGTAAGGTTTACTGTGGGAAGCCACAGAACATTCTCTTGTGCACGTTTAGGAAAGAACTACATACTTGTTTCTATAGTTCTGAGGCCCTCTCACCTGAAGGAGATGCCACTGACAATGAGCAACTTGCAGAAAAAAGGGCACCCCCCTACTGTGGTATCTTCTCCCACTTGGCCCATCAGGAGGAGCAGCTGGGGAGGTTTTTCCCCTAACCCCTGGGAGTCAACACTCTCTGAGTCACTGCAGAATATGCCCAACTGCAGAATATGTACAAGAGTACAAAGCAATCATTTTCTGGTTACTACACATGATAGATAACTAGGACTAATGAGCTCTAAGGCTAAGCAACAGTATGTTGCCATCAATGATAAGACACATGATAATTCTCAGATAGCCATGCAGTCATCAGTCAGGTCAGGAATGGGCTATCTTCCTTGTTGCTGGGTTGCCACACTCCAGTTCGTCACTTTTTTTCCCATGGGGTTTTATACCTTCCCATGTCAGTAGTTTTCCTCTTGAATCCTTTAACTCCTGTGGTCCTGTCTGCAGTTTTGCTTCCAGTACCTTGTTTGGCTTTAGCATGGACTTTGTCACACTGTAGCAGCAATTGGATCTGTAAAACTGGGCCAAGAACACACAAACTTGCACCAAACTTGGCTCACAGACTGCTGAACTCCTGCACGGGGGTAACAGGACGCTATTTTTTGTATGTTTTGGACCCTCTTGCATTGGGTGATTTCTCTGTGCATTCCACTTGTGGCCATATCCTTAGAATGCTTCTTTGGGGATAAAAAAGGAAGGGTTTTATCCCCCATAAAGTCAAAGACACACGAACTTGGAGAAGGTGCTTTGCTTTTTTTGCCTTATGACTTGTGTTACAGTAAGGTTAATACTTAGAACCAAAAAGAAATGAAAGAAAAAATGCCAGTGTTTCTGGCCCTGAAATTTCATGGGTAGACCTTGAGTCAGTACGATAACAGGACTCTCAGATCTTTATAAATTGTAGCCTCCCTTTTTGTACCATCTTTTCCTTAAGTGACTAGGGAATAAATTAGGCTGAAGAGTAGCTCAATAAATAGCTTATGGCAGAAGCACCAAAATTTTACTACTTTTAGCCTTTGACTTAAGACCAACACGACATACATTGTTGTTGTCTTTGTGAACTGTTTCCATGACTGGCATTGCAGGAAAGTGTGTATTATCAATCAGAAGACAGAAAGGTAGATTTGTCTGTTTAATGGTAGCATGAAAAGGTTTCCTTGGACTAGCTGAAGCCATGTGAATACGAGAAGAGCACTGGGATTAAGGACTTTTAAACATTTGTTGCTAAGTTTAGTATTTTAGAAACACAGATTTTATACACGACAATACAGTGATCAGCAAGGGATCTGCACGGCTTTAAAATATACTTGACAGTGCAATCGAATGGCGTGACCGTAGCTCATGCAGCTTTAACTTTTGCTGCAGGTATATTAGTAATGGTGTAACTAGCTTAAGGACTTGTTTTGGCAGTACAGCGTACCCAGTTAGCCTCAGGCACTAACTCCACTCTGTCCTACTGTGATATTTCTGTGGGTACATGAACTAAGTGGTATAAATCTGTCTCTGATACATCATGTGCTGCAATCACATCTTTGGATTTCAGTTTTATGTGATGCATGTTGATTAAAATCTTTATAAATGCATGAATGTGTACAATCTAATTTTGCAATCTTAATAATGAAATTGCTCCAAGAGCAGCTGAAATACAAAAACTGCTTGCACTGTGTTTTATGGTCATGATAAAGCGATGTGCTGCTTGTATTCTACTTCTCACTATAATGCTATGTAAGATATTTCTGCTATTACAGTAGGGGACATAATAAACAGCAAAAATCAATTGGAGGGGAGGGGAAGCTGCCTGCTGTTCCCTGGTGAAAACATGCTTTGAAATCAGAAAATTGCAGCCATGTAGCCAGCGAGATGATGAAACTATACAGTGCTTTCCACAAGGCACTGAGCACAATACTAGTAATACACCCCCCAAGAGGTAACTAAAGATTCTTCTCACAAACTATGCTATCAAAAACCAATTGTCTGACTGTGTATGCTTGGAAAATGAAATGAACTTGAGTGTTGGAGTAGTGGTACTGCTTCTAGTAGTTTAGTTAGGAAGACTCTAGGGACTTCAGCTCTTTCTTCAGCATCTGTATAGTCCTAGCCTGAACAGGTTTGCCTTGGCCTCCGCTTCTGTAACTTATTACTGAGGGTTTCCCAAGGACAACAGGGTCAGGGCTTCTTGTAAATGAATGTTCCCTGTGGGACCTGTAATGAAGAGACTGTTAACTAATTATCAGTCTGTTTGGAAGGCATTCATTTTTTAATTGACCTCAAAGCACTCAAGGAACAAAAGGAATCTGAGCAAAGATGATTTGGGTCCAAGGCAAACAAATGAGTCATTTTCTTTCAAGGAGTAGTTGCACGGGTTTATTGGAGTCCACTGGACACAGAAGTTTTTCAAGTTTAGTATTCCGCTGATTAAAATTAGGAGAGTTGTGTCTGATGACATGATCTGTATGTTACAAACAGCTTTCCCTCCCTTCCTTCAGCTGTCATTTTCTGTGCAAATATTGCTCCCGTCATCACTTGTCAGGCCAATATTATAAAGGAATTAATTTAAAATCTGTTTCTTTTTAGTTTGAGTGGGAAAGTTAAATTCTGCGACTTGAATGTCAGGTGCAATTTTGCAGAGGCTGCTTGCAGGGCTGTTATACCCTACAGAGAAGATAATTACAAAGCCAGAAGGAGCCTTAGGACTTTTTGGTTAGAGAACAGGTTTTGTCCAACAAAACGATATTTTAATTTTCACTATTTGAATATTGTCTGAAATGATGAAACTTATGTTTCTAATTTAGTTTTAACTGCTAAATAAGTTAATGCAGAAAACATGATACTGCTGTTTGGGTTTTTTTTTTTAAGTTAAAGATGATCGTGAATCAAATTCTTCTACAGCACTGTTTTCTCTTTGCATATATGAGTGACAGAAGGGTGACAGAAGGGTATAAGTGTATTGGAGGAGAATAGTTTTCTATAATAGAAGATTAATAATGTGTTCATGAAGAGTTCTCCCATGCTCCTGATTTCATCAGTAGAGCACTTAAATTGAAAAATTCAAAAAGCAGGTGTTAGGAAACATCATCGCCAATACAGAAAAGATCTGAATCTCAGAACAGTGGGGGTTAAAGCTGAGTAAGGTTTTTGTTTTAACTCTATTAATCATATTTTTAAAATAATTTAAAATAATATTTTAAAATAATTTTAAAAAATACAGAAAATGAGGCTCAAAATGTTAGCACATTCCTACCTCTCAGAGGTAGGAAGCTCTGAAATGCCTAATCGCAGAACCATAGAACAGCCCAGGTTGGAAGGGACCCCGCAGATCGTCTGGTCCAAGGCATTGTGGGAAAGGGAGCCTAGAGGAGGTTAACTAGCACCCTGTCCAATCACATCTTGAAAACCTTCAATAATGAAGACTCCACCACGTCCCTGGGGAGGTTGTTCCAATGAAAAATTTCTTTCTTATGTTGAGATGAAACCTCTCCTGGTGCAACTTCTACCTGTTGACCCTTGTCTTCTCCATGTGGCTGCTTGTGAAGAGAGAGACTTTGTCCTCTTTGTAGATGCCCTTTAAGTACTGGAATACTGTGATGAGGTCCCCCCCTGAGCCTTCTCTTCTCCAGGGAGTAAAGACCTAAATCCTTCAGTCTTTCCCCACAGGGCAGGTTCTCCAGCCCTGTCATCATCTTCCTGGCCCTTCTTTGGACACTCTACAGTCTGTCCACATCTTCCTTGAATTGTAGGGACCAGAACAGGACAAAATACTCCAGGTGCAGCCTGACAAGCACTGAGTAAAGTGAGATGATCATGTCTCTATCTCTGCTAGTAATGCCCCTGCAGATGCAGCCCAGTATCTGATTTGCCTTTGCTGTTGCCACTGTGCACTGCTGACTCATGTTCAGCTTGTTGTCCACCAGGAGCCCAGGTCCTTTTCAGCAAGGCATCTCCTCAGCCACACAGATCTTAGCCTGTACTGAGCTCTTTGGTTATTCCATCCAGGTGCAGGACTTTGCACTTGTCTTTGTTAAACTTCTTACTGTTAATAAATTACACTGCCTTCTCCACAAATGGCTGAATATGAGCAGGTCTGAAGCAGGTATTTCTAATTTTAAAGAACATCATTAATGACAAAGCCTGATCACATTAATCTAACCTGCAGGATGAAGGATGCATGGGGGTGCATACAAGGTGACCAAGTTTGAAAGCACACCTTGAATTTACCCCTTTTATTTATTAACATTTATTCATTGCTGCATTTATGAAGCAGCATGGTGACTGCGTGTTTCTATTCTCACCAGTCATACAGTTAGTCCTACCATCCTGTCAACAGAACAACATCGTTTTTTTTCATTTATGATTAGGATAGAAACTATAAAATATTGACTGCCTCCCTCGGAAAGAATTGTTTCTGAAATTGTTAAACTTGCAACATGACCCATAAAGATTCTGGCTGATGTAAAGTATTTTATGTGATCGTGCTTCCAGTTCTAATAATGTAACCAATGCTTCCATCAGGTGTTCAAAAAGTCTGGCAGTGAAATTGTTAAGGGTAGTGTTATAGTCCATAGAGCTTACTACTCCTTCAGCTTGTATCTTCCACAAGTAGTTACCACGCTCAAATCACTTCTGGCATTTTTGATACACAGTAGAAGCATTTATTCAGCTTGAGAGTTGTAAGTTGCAGTTTTTAAAGACTCTTGTGAGATTTGTAGCATGTTATGGGGACACCAAACTGCAATATATCTGAATATAGAACAAGTGCTTTATAAATTGTTTTATCACACTTCAAAGCAACATGCTAGCAGGATTGCCAAATTCAACTGCAAAACTTGCCAGTTTGGATCATGTGAAGGCAGGTGTGAGATTACAGTTGTAATAAAACTGAAATTGAATACTGGTAGCTGAATTTGTAGTAGGCAATTGATTTGATTTATATAGCATAAGCCACATGAGCAGAGATGTGTAGGTCAGCATCTTCAGCTGGAGATGGTGGTTAGAAGAGTTGTGGTAGGTCACTGGGAACTGCTGAGTTAATACTTGTTTAGTCTGGCAAAATGCTGGTGCACTGTAAATACATTCTGTCAAACTTGTTTGGGGAGACGCCATTTGCAACAAGGAAAAACTAGTCAGTTATATCCAATGCCACTTGTGCCATAAAAATCTTTGCTAAAATTAGCATAAGAATGTAGACCATATGGAGTTTCCTAGGGCAAGAATTGGTGCATTAGCTGTGAGCACATTTTCAGCCTGCAAAATACTTAAGATGTGTAAATACACAAATCAGTGATTAAACTCCTTTTAGAGTAGTAGAACAATATATTACAAAATACAAATGGTAAATGATCCTGTTCAGGGAAAGAGAGGAAGCACAATCAAATATAGCCTATAGAGTTGTTTCCAATCCAAGCAGTCTGTTATGTCACAGATTTGCACAAACTAAGCAAAAAAATCCAAAATAAAGCACGCACCCCTTAATTAATAAAACCAAAAATCCCTACTTTTATTTGAGAAAATCATGTCCCCTTTTTTAGTCCAAGGAGTGAACTAATGACCCGAAGATTCTAACATGAGTTGGAAGTTTAATAAGAGCAAACACAAAGTGGTAATTGTTGATTTTCAAGAGGAAATTAAGATTAAGCATACAGAAATGACTGCTTGTCAGAGAGTTTCCATTCGCCATTCCCAGGAAAGGGCCTTTTTTTGTCCCAGTTTTTGTCCAAATTGGGAGCCTTTGGAAACTGCAGCCAGTCATGGTCAGTACAAACATGCTAGGGCTTATGAGCCACAATTTATAAAGACTTCATCTTTGCAAAGTATTCTTGAACTCTTAGGCCTACAAACACTCCATTGGCACGGAGCAATGGAAGAGACTTTTTCTTTATCTGTAATCTGACCTGAGCCTCCAGTGAAGGAAAGAGGAGGAGGAAAAAAAATCTTGAAACAGAATAGGAAGAGTAGCACAATATTTACGTTATTATTTTTTTCTACCAAAATGCAGGGAGTATGTGACAGGGGAGAAGAACTAGAAATGTTGTTTTAAAAAAGCTGATTTTAGTTTATCAAAGTTTTTGTGATGAAGGCAAGGTGGTTAGTATAGATGATTTAGGAAGATACATTGTTAGAAGAGGAAAACAATGAAGTTGTGAGCATTTCTGATAAATGTGAGTTTCATATTTCAGCAGGCAAGAGCCTCATGAATGAATGAAGATCCACTGAATTAAAAAGAAGAAACTTACTGAAAATACATGTATAAGAAATAAGTGCAGTAGGAATCTGAATTAGTTTGTTGCAGCCAAAATGGGAAGTCATTTTTGTAGCAAAGAGAAAGTAAGACCTTAAATAAATGAGAAAAAAATTAATGTTGCTACAAAAATGACTGCTATACTGAGTTCAGTATGCTTTAATTTGTCATAATACTCAGTATAACATAATGTCTTAAAAATCTAGACCCATGGTTGTTTCTCACAAAGCACAGTGCCTTCTTGATTAGCATTAGTTCAGTTGATAGTCTGTCCGTTATGAAAAACAAACAGAGCCAGATAGAAGAGAAAAAAAGCTTGAAATACACAGAGGAAAGAAAACTGAATTCTACAAAAATTATTGACTGCAACAGCACTAGAGGACATTATTGTTATAGAAAGTATAAACTACCACTGTGGCTGGAACTGAGATAGTAGGTCTACCCAGTGCTTTCCAGTGAGCAGAAACCCCTGGGTTTATCAAGGAAGTGGGTTACAGACATTATGGATGTGGTATATTTGTTATGTAATCGAGCACATGGCACTGCTTCTAATGGCACAATAGCTTTCTTTGTCTTTCTGACATCTAATAAAAACTCAGAGCATTACTGTTACTAAAATAATTCTTATTGTGTCTTATTATGTTACCTCTGCAGTCACATATTACCTGTTGAATAGTTTCAGTTTAATGTGACAGAGATGTAGAGGGTAAGGCAACCATTATTTTGCCACTGTCATCTATGTTTGACAGCAACTGGCTCACCAGTCCCTCTATGTGTTGTTTATGGCTTAGATGTGTGATTTTGAGAACTAATTTATTGTGTTGGGAGGGTGTAGTAGACATGGGAAACAATCCTTAAAATATTTTGATGGTCACAGGGTATCCCTTTTTCCAGGTTTATGCAGTGTTTTATGTCACAGTGCTTTTAGACATGACTGGGACTTGTAGTTAGTACTGCTGAACAGTAACTGATAATAATGAAATAATCCTTCCTGAAGATGTATAGCTGTGAGCTTTTAAAAAGTCTTGAGACTGCTGAAAGAAATCTCATGGCATTATAGTTCATATATTATGAACTCTTGCAGAAAAAAAAGAATTAAGATGGGGTGATGGGTCAGGGTTGAGGAATGACTAAATTTCAAGTTAAAAGACTTCATTCAAACACTGAAACAAAAACTGGAATAAGGTGAGGGCAGACTCAAGACAATGTTTGTTCTAAGCATGTGCAAACCTCTTTTTGATGCTGTTTTCAAAATGATGCAGCAGCTAAATGCATTATACCCCTGGGAAGCATAAACCTTAGGGCCTGATTCTCCTCACAACATAGTAAGAATGGTGAAAAGTAGCCTTAAAGTAGGTATAAATTGCATTTAAATCTTCTTTACGGCTCAGCAGTGGTAGAAAGAAGCCTCGATATGAATGAGAATCAGGTCCCCAGTATTTATTTAACTCTTGGGCTTTGTATATCATTTTATTTTCACCTTTAAGAGATTTGCAGAGGGATTTTTAATCAGAATTCGGTGTACAGAAAGCTAAATGTTTTCATTGCCTTACAAGTAACTTTAATCATAAAGGCAGATCATTCTTTTTATTTCTCAAGAGGGAATGGTAGAATTTCCTGCCTTTATACAAACTGAGCTAAATGTTTCTGACACCCATAGTACAGTGTCAATTGGAAATTCACATTTCATGTAATAACAGACCATTTTAATTTCATGAGCTAAAAAATTGGTTCCCACTTGCAAATTGTACTGAAGAAAGCAATATTGTCAGAAGAACGGGCACAGTGCTTCAAGAGATAAATCTATTGAATTAAATAAGAGGCTTTCATTACCTTTTACATTGCATTTCGGTATAACATAAGCATTAATTAAACTCTTCATTGCTTTCTCCTATTCAGCAGAGCACTTGCTCGGTCTGACAAGAAATGCTGCCCAAGAAAGCACGTGGCACCCAACAGTCATTAAAATACACTTACTGAAGCAGAAGGGAAGAAAGGGTAGAAGGGGAGAATGTTTTGATGCATTTGGGCAAGTGGGATCTATGCACAGAAATACGTAATTTCTGTTTTTCGGGTTTTGACAGCAGGACAGCTCCGATAACTCGTAACAGGTCATCTCACTAAGTATTTCTCCAGGCGTTTTGAATGCAAACAGAAAGCAAGCAATTGTCTTTGAATTTTTAAGTATATGTCTGTTTATGAGGAAGGCTTCTTCAGCGTGAGGAATCACTTTTGGCACAAGACAGTTCTACCTTCTGAAGTATCAAAACAACTCTGCAAAGTGTGTCTCCCCTGCTGTATGAGCAATGCCCAACTATGGCAAAGTTGTTGATGCAGTGTCCCCAACCAAGCAGTCAAGCCTTAAAGGGCTCTTTGGTTAGCCCGCTTTCCGTAACTGAAGAGACATCACGTATAGTTGGTTCTGACACATTTCTATCTGTATTTGAATATTTCTAATTCCTTTTTTCTTGTGATTCCAGGGGAACATTTGAGAATCTGCCCTCAGGAATATACATGTTGCACCTCAGAAATGGAGGACAAGTTAAGCCAACAGAGCAAACTGGAATTTGAAAACTTAGTGGAGGAGACAAGTCACTTTGTACGCACCACTTTTGTATCCCGGCACAAGAAGTTTGACGGTAGGCTGGGTATAATTTACTTATTTTCAAGGTTATGGGATTTAAAAGTGAGTTATCCATAATAAATTCCAATGTTCATTTCTTTACGATTAGATATTGCATTTGCAGCTGTCAGTTTGGCTAAGATAAGGGTTAACTTACAGCTGGTGTGCTTATCAGCCTTGTGAGTATTGCCTTTAATTACAATGACATCAAGAATCAGACTGTTAAGCGCCTGCAGGCTTGGCTAATGTTGAAAAAAGATATTAGATATGCATAGAGAGGTTTATAATTTTTGTCTCCTAGTTTCAAATGCAAGATTTAGGTTTGCAATTATGTTCACTGTTGCAAGACAAACTGTGTATCTCCCATTATTTTTGTCATTGCAAAGCAGGTTTTTTGTAGTCTGCCTTTTTGTAGACTTAAGGCTGTGGTTTTTTCCTGCATGATTTTCTTGTGATGTGCAGAGTAGATTAGAGGGCTTCTGGCTTCCAAACATTAAGGCCTCAGTTGCATTTGAGAGGGATTGTCATGTAAACCGCTTAAGCAGTATCAAATTCATCTTTTATACCTAGAAAAAATTGACAAGGACAGTTTGGGGTTTTTATTTGTTTCTAATCAGTACTCAAATCTATTCTGGTCCTCAGCCTTTGTAAGATCTTTGTAAGATCAAGAGTTCAGTGTGACAATTTGCTAAATGCTTGTCTTTAATAATGAACATTAAGCAGTTTTTATGGTTGTATCCCTATTTACAAGTCACACTGTATTGACCTTTTCTCATAACGTTCAGATTAGCAAGGAGTAAAAGAGCTCCAGAATATTCAGTCACAGCTTTATCTAAATATAAAATCTGCATTTGTGTTGAAATTGTCATTTCTGCATATGTGTAAGTTGGAAAGGGTCTGGCACTAAGAGGTGTAAATTGGCATTGCAAAGAGGATTGTAGGGCTGCATCTTTGCATGTCCACAGAAAGCCTGCAAACGTGCAGTAAAGCTGGCTAACCACAGGTAGTGAGGCATATGCACACATGTAGGAGAATGGTGGAAAGATTATCCCTGAAGTTGGAAGCTTACTTCGAAACTCTGAGGTCGCATTCAGGAAAAAAGTGAAGATGTCTCTAACTCCTTAGGGTAATTCTGTATCATTCTCATTATCCAATTACAGTTTTTTTTTTCCCTAATATTGGTTCTCTCCATATGACACAGAAGGGAAGATGAATTATAAAAGCAGGAAATGGGAAATGTGTAATATGAGGAGGAGCTGGAGAAAACTCCTCAGCAGCAGGTCAGATGCTATTATAATTTAGAAAGTGTCCTTAGTCCTTGGAAGGACTATGGTGCAGATGACTCTGCAGTGCTCTGCATTATGATGGCTTCCCTTTTTAATGGGAAGTTGGAACTTTTTGTGTAGTGGATTTTCAAATTTTACTTGGCTTCAAAGGACCTAAAAAAAAAATCCAGAAGTTGTGTGCAGTATTTCAAGACGAGTATGCAAGCAGAACAGACATTTCAAACCATCTATGGCATGTACAGGGCTTTTCTCTCTTTGTAGAAGGAAACCAGGATGATTACTGGTGTTCAGTCAGTAATGCAGTTTAATGGGATGGGCTCATTGACCACAGAGCTCAGATGGCACCTTACTAATTCTTTGGCAACATTGCTTTTTATATTGCAATAAACTTAAGCACATTCTGGCTTTTTCAGTAACCTGAAATTGTGTATCTTCATATTGATGGTGAGGTATATAGCTAAAAGTTACTGACTTCTTGTAAATATTGGATTCTGGGTTTCTTACAGATGTGCTCCAAAGGAGGTTGGATTAAAAGACTAAGTGGTTTCTTCTGGCTTAACATTGATGTTTTAAAGGGAATTTGCAACATGAAGTCTTATCAAAGAGCGTTTGATCACCTGTTTCCTGTTCCTAGCAATGGACTATAATATAGCAATATGGCTATAAACTATTCAGATGGGATAGGCAAGGAATGAGATGCAGTGGAGTGGCCCTGTATGTTAGGGAGTGTTTTGATTGTCTAGAGCTTAATGATGGTGATGATAGGGTTGAGTGTTTATGGGTAAGAATCAGGGGGAAGGCCAACAAGGCAGATATCATGGTGGGAGTCTGTTATAGACCACCCACCCAGGATGAAGAGGCAGACGAAATACTCTATAAGCAGCTGCGGGAAGGCTCACAATTGCTAGCCCTTGTTCTCATGGGGGACTTCAACTTACTGGATGTCTGCTGGAAATACAATACAGCAGAGAGGAAACAGTCTAGGAGGTTCCTGGAGTGTGTGAAAGATGATAACTTCCTGACAGAGCTGGTGAGAGAGTCAACTAGGGAAGGTGTCCAGCTGGACCTGTTGTTTGCAAACAGGGAAGGACTTGTGGGTGATGTGACAGTTGGAGGCTGTCTTGGGCATAGCAATCATGAAATGATAGTGTTTTTGATTCTTGGAGGAGTAAGGAGAGGGGTGAGTAGAATTGCTACCTTGGACTTCCGGAGGGCAGACTTTGGCCTGTTTAGGAGCCGAAGTTAGTTGAGAGTCCCTTGGGAGGCAATTCTGAAGGGCAAAGGAGTCCAGGAAGGCTGGACATTCTTCAAGAAGGAAACGTTAAAGGAGCAGGCCGTCCCCATGTGCCAAGAGATGAGTTGGCGGGAAAGTAGACTGTCCTGGCTGAACAGAGAGCTTTGTCTGGAACTCAGGAAAAAAAGGAGAGTTTATGACCTTTGGAAGAAAGGGCAGGTGACTCAGGAGGACTACAAAGATGTCATGAGGTTGTGCAGGGAGAAAATGAGAAGGACCAAAGCCCAACTAAAACTTCATCTGGCTACTGCTGTAAAACACAATAATAATTATTTCTATAAATACATTAGCCACAAGAGGAGGGCTAAGGAGAATCTCCATCCTTTATTGGATGAGGGGGGAAACATAGTGGCAAAGGATGAGGAAAAGGTTGAGGTACTTAATGCCGCCTTTGCCTTGGTCTTTAGAAACAGTTGTTCTCTGGGTACCCAGCCCCCAGCCCTGAAAGACAGGCACAGGGAGCAGAATGAAGCCCCCATAATCCAAGGGGAAATGGTTAGAGACCTGCTACACCACTTAGACACACACAAGTCTATGGGGCAAGATGGAATCCACTTAAGGGTACTGAGGGAGCTAGTGGAAGTGCTCACCAAGACACTTCCCATGATTTATCAGCAGTTCTGGCTAACTGGAAAGGTACCAGGTGACTGGAAGTTCGCAAATGTGAGACCTGTCTACAAGAAGGGCCAAAAGGAGGATCCGGGGAACTACAGGCCTGTCAGTCTCACCTCGGTGCCATGAAAGGTTATGGAACAGATCATCTTGAATGCCATCATGCAGCATGTACAGGACAACCAGCTGATCAGGCCCAGTCAGCATGGGTTTAGGAAAGGCAGGTCCTGCTTGACTAACCTGATCTCCTTCTATGACAAGATGACCCTCTTCCTGGATGAGAAAAAGGCTGTGGATGTTGTCTACCTAGACTTCAGTAAAGCCTTTGACAGTGTTTCCCACAGCATTCTCCTGGAGAAACTGACTGCTTATGGCTTGGACAGGAGTATGCTTTGCTGGGTAAAAAAATGGCTGGATGGCTGGGCCCAAAGAGTTGTGGTGAATGGAGTTAAATCCAGTTGTCAGACGGTTACAAGTGGTGTCCCCCAGGGCTCAGTATTGGGGCCAGTTCTCTTTAATATCTTTATCAATGATCTGGATGAGGGGATCGAGTTCACCCTCAATAAGTTCGCAGATGACACCAAGTTGGGCATGTCTGTTGATCTGCTTGAGGGTAGGAAGGCTCTGCAGAGGGGTCGCGACAGGCTGGATTGATGGGACAAGGCCAATTGTATGAGGTTCAACAAGGCTAAGTGCCGGGTCCTGCACTTGGGGCACAACAACCCCATGCAACACTACAGGATTAGGGAAGAGTGGCTGGAAATCTACCTGGCAGAAGAGGACCTGGTCGACAGCAGGCTGAATATGAGCCAGCAGTGTGCCCAGGTGGCCAAGAAGGCCAACAGCATCCTGGCTTATATCAGAACTAGTGTGGCCAGCAGGACTAAGGAAGTGAACATCCCCCTGTACTCGGCACTGGTGAGTCTGCACCTTGAATACTGTGTTCCGTTTTGGGCGCGTCACTACAAGAAAGACATTGAGGTGCTGGAGCGAGTCCAAAGAAGGGCAACAAAGCTGGTGAAGGGTCTGGAGAACAAGTCTTATGAGGAGCGGCTGAGGGAACTGGGGTTGTTTATCCTGGAGAAAAGGAGGCTGAGGGGAGACCTTATCGCTCTCTACAACTACCTGAAAGGAGGTTGTAGCGAGGTGGGTGTTGGTCTCTTCTCCCCAGTAACAAGCGATAGGACGAGAGGAAGCAGCCTCAAGTTGTGCCATGGGAGGTTTAGGTTGGATATTAGGAAAAATTTCTTCACCAAAAGAGCTGTCAAGCATTGAAACAGGCTGCCCACGGAAGTGGTTGAGTCGCCATCCCTGGAGGTATTTCAAAGATGTGCAGATGTGGTGCTTAGGGATATGGTTTAGTGGTGGACTTGGCAGTGCTAGCTTAATGGTTGGACTTGATCTTTAAGGTCGTTTCCCACCAAAACGATTCTATTATTCTATGACAAGCAATCATACTCCTATTCTTGGATGCCCACTGTATACCTCAAAGCAGCTTAAAATATATTATGCTCACAGTGTAGCTATAATAGTATCATCTTATTATCACCGATAATAATGTCTGTTTCACAGACAAGCCCATTTCTTTTAAGCGTTGCTCCATCAGCAGCCAAAACCATCCCTACCGGAAGGTTTTGTCATGAATGTTAATGGGGAGACAAATAGCCGTTTAGTGACATTTTCTCACCAATCCTTGGAATAACTATAGAAAAATCATAGCAAATAATTTTAATTTAAGTTAAATAGATTTGAACCTGATAAAAGAAACCCTGTCTCCTCATTCTCATTAAAAAAAAGTACAGTAGTAGTCTTCGTAATGGTGTTAAAAATGAAGGAATATCTAAGAATAGTTGTCATGAACTTGAATGGGTATGGGTAGCCTTCAGCAGAATGTGTGAGGCATGATGCCATTTAAGGAAAATAACCTGAATAGCGTAAGAACCAATCCACAGCTGCATTGATATATCGTACAGAGTCATCATTCCCCATGCTCCTTTTTTTACAGTCTAGGGGAACAGTGATCCATACCCATTAGTGCTGCTTGTGTTTCTTACAGTCATTACCAGCAGTAGCTGTAAATTACAGGGCAGGAAAGAAAGTTTCAAAGATAATCCTGGAAAACAATATCTGCAAGTATAGCTAGCATCCCAGAAACCCTGTATCCTCTTTTCTTTTCTTGCACAATTTATGAAAGAACTTGGAGAAAAATAGTGTTTATGAATCTTTCCTTGATACTGGAGCTGGCCAAAATGTGTTTTCTGAAGCTACTTTCCAACAAAGCAAGAAATCTTCAGTGAGATGAACTCTTGTAGCCAGGTATAACTATCTCATTAAAATTGGCAAAAAAAAAAAGGCGTAGAAAGTAAAATAAGGGAGATGCTGGAAATGGGAATACACTGAGGTTCAGTTGCGTTGCCCATGCAAGTGTTCTGCCCTCTGCTCCCCCTTCCTCCCAGCCTTGCTGCCCAGCCTGCCAGACCAGCTTGAGCCTCACTTATGCCTAGAGCAGCTCCATGGACTTCTGCAGAGGAGAGGGAGTGCAACAGCACAGGAGCCCACTTGCACACTGGTGCTGTCATGGTTGGTGGGTGAAGGATGGACTTTCAGCAGGGTATTTTTTTCATGCTTTGCTTACTTTGAATGTGAAAGGGCACGGTTTTCACAGGAACATTTTTGGTTTGTTCCTTTGTTTTTTGGAAGGCGGGAGTCAGAAAGGTCCACCTTTTCCACAGAGCTGTTTGGGAGGCAGGAAGCTTCTAAGGAGTGTGGAAAAGTCAAAAAGATAGAGTGTGGTCTGTCAACTTTATGCAATTACTCATATTATTCTAGTGCTGAGATGTCTGCAACAGAACTGTGCCTCTACCATATGAATGCTGATATACCAGATATTTTGGTTTTTAGTTCTGGTGCTGTTTTGTTTTGTTTTCTTTGTTTGTGTTACAAGATTTCAGTGTCTCTTTGCAATGTGTTTCCCATCAAATGCAAAATCCATCGCAGGACAGGTGCGTTTTTAAAACTCCACAACTGTTAGTCTGTAACAGTGCTAGCAGGCTACAGTTTCCATATAATTCATCTACTGTTTTAACACACTACATAACTTCTGCCCTTGCCAAAATACAGGCCTTAGAGCAGTTAGAAGCCTTAAAAAAGGTAACATCTACTGGCTTGTAATATGTAACTGCTGGCAAGCCTTCGTTGGACATCTGGCTCAACTTTCTAAACTTTAAAGGGATAAAAGATCCCTTACCTTATATTTAACAGGAAAAAGTAATTTGAAAATAAAATTTTCTACACCTGATCCGAATCCTTTAAGATTTGATAATAGTCTAAGAGCAATCTCTATTGCCTACAAGTTATTTTATGGTCTAATCCTCTAAGATTTTCACTGAGATTACTGTCAGTTTCACATATTCTGTCAAAATTTGTGAATTACAAAATTTTGAAGATCAAAATAAATTATTTTTTAAAAATTAACCGAAAGAGGAGAGGTGGCAAGGCTACAAAATTTGGAAAGGAAGGATTGGCCCAGTAGTAAGAACAGTTTCCAGTCAGGGATGCAGATTCCTGCAACCTGGTCAAGTCCTGTGCTGAAAAGCGGCGCTGTGGGAAGTGGTGTCTTCTGCACGCTCCCTGCAGCTGGAAACGCACTTTGTGCATTTGGATGGCTTGTTCCTTCCACTCTTCCGCAGTTTCATTTGCTAAGTGCAGCTGGTGAGTGGAGCATGTAATCTTCTAACCAGCTGCATCATGTTTATGAAGCTGCAAAGCAAAGGACAAGCTGCTGCCCCGTGCTGGAACAGGCAGACATGACCCACTCTCAAATGGATCTCATTAGAAGGCGTGCTGTTCAGGTATAGCCAGATCTGAACAGGCTTTGAGAGGGCAGGGATCCCATGTTTTTCCTGTTGAACAGAAAGTAGAATTTGCCTCACTGAATATTAGATGCCCATGGTGCAGGGTACTCCTGTAGGTTCCCTTGGTAGTCGATAGGGAATGATAGGTGCAAGTCATGCTGGTCTAAAGTTTACACCTCAAACAGGTCAGGAAAAATCTCTCCCTGAAGTGCTTATTTCTCTATATTTATTAGAGAGGGCGTTTAATTCAGATATAGATACCTATACTGTGGACTTACACATTTGTTCAGATAAATTCCACCCCAAGGAATGGAATAAAGGAGTGAAACTTCTAAAACACATTTGAGTCTCCCTTTATGCTTTATTTTCCTCTTTTACAAAAATCATCCTCTGTTTTTTTCTGTAGTATTTTATGAGGAAAAAGACATTAAAAATATTGAGGCAAGTAAGCACTATGGCAGTTGGTTATTATCTTATGCTGGTTGAAAAATCCGCTATCCTGTTGAATTCAAATGGCATTTAATCTTCACTGAAGCTCTGAATAGTGTATGTTTTTAATATTTTGTGATGGAAATTGTTTTCTGAACTTAGTGTGCAAGCCTTAAAAATGCTAACCCATAAGTAAAATGACTGATTTACAAATACTGAAAATCCTGCGATTAAAGATGCTTCATATGCATATGGACAAGAATGGGGCTAATAAAGGACCCAGCCACAAGTCCATAACGCTGATGAAAGACATCAGTCTTCCGACAATCAGCCGTCAGAGGCTCTGTTACCCATACCTGGTTCTTACTGTGATGGTGGTATCTGCTCACCTGACACACAGCAAGGACAAAACCATGCTGTAAGAATAAAAAATATGAAATGTATATAAAAGCCAAGCTACAAAACAAGAGTATTCCTACAGTGTCAGCATCCTGGATAATAGGAACTGTAACCTTATCGTTTCTCATTTGTTGTCCTCAACCCTCATTAAATGCAGGAATACTGTTTTTTAGATTGATCTCTTGACTGTAATATAGAGGCATTGTTGTCTTTTTGCTGCCCTTCTTTTCTTAATTCTTTTGCCTGTGTGTCCAAACAACTGGGAAATTAAAAGCAAACTTAAACCCGTATATCATGAAAAAGATCCTGGAATATTTGAAAAATGATTTAGTGAATCTCTGTCTCTGTATTTCTGCTTACCTAAAAGACTTTTTAGAGTTTATTTTAAATTAAAGTTTCCTTTTTTTCCTTTTACCTCTGCTCTGTGTGTTACCACAAAAATAAGGAAGTAGCTCTTGTTCTGGGAGGAGTGTCGTAGGAATGTCACTTTTAGTAGTAAGATAGATCCTTTAGGGAGAGAAGGGAACTATATGCCTGTGTACCGTAAGAATACTTTTAGAGAGAGTTTAAAAACAGGAATATTCAGGTCCGCTTGTGCTATACTTAATGGTAGCTATGAAAAACGCAAATATATATCAGAGCTACCAGATCTTCAGGAAGAACACAGGAATGATGTGGCACATGAGTATTGCTTCTGAAGTCTTCCCCGCTTGCTGTACGTTAGTTCTCATTCTATACCTATAGCTGAGAGGTAAAAATAAACACATGCTGCCTACACTCCCATAGTGCAATCTAGCTGCTTGTCTGTGTAGGTGCTGGTAGAAAGCAGTAGCAGTCGGTCTCTGTGTGGGCAACCTCACGCGGTGCTGGTGAAGGCTGACAAATGGTGCGCGGGCAAGCTGGTTAGTGTAACACGGTGCTTGCAACCCAACTGTCGTTAGACTTGACACCACCATAAGTAGCGCAGTTGCTGTTGGCCAAACTGCTACAGACAAAATAAAAGCAGATCACCAGGATACAAATTCTACCAGATTAGCCATACTGCAGTTTTTTTTACTTGTTGGTACTGTGCATGAACATTCAGGTATCATTTCTGAACTCTTGGGACTTAAAAAAATACATGGCATGACAGATAGAGGCACTTAGATTATTGAAATGTTCCAATTTTCTTAAATATATTGGAACACTAAATTTCATTGACTCTCCATAAATTTTTTTATGGATTCTTTTTTCTGAATATTACTGATACAGTTCCCACTCCTTCACTTCTTGGGATATTTACATAAATTTGGATCTTTATTTTCAACTTTCCCATCTTTTCCAAGTTACACTGAAATGGTTTTGCTTAATGTGTTTATTGTATATGCATCATGTGCTCAGTTTACTCTGGGGTATGTATGGATTCATTTACAAGCTTTATCAGAAATAAACTCTTTCCTTTTCTTCTAGTTGTAAGCTGTGTGCTTTATGCATTCAGAATCATATATCACTGAAACGTCAGCTGAATATTTCAGCAATATTCAGGTCAGTTGCCTATCATTAACAGTACTGATATTTTAAGGGTAATGCACAGAGCAGGAGATCAGCTGGAAAGGGGGAGAGAGAGAGGTAGGACCAAAAATGCTATGCCATGAACTATATAATCATGTAAAGGAAAATATATAGCTTACAGATGGGTAACTTGATGCAGCTTTTGTGGAAGATAGGCTTCATATTAGAGGAGAGACAGATGGAGGACACCATTGCTACTTGAAATGTGCTTTGAAGCTATACTGAGAATTTCAGTAGAATGAGCAACAAACCTTAAAGCCTGAAGTATATATTCTTTAATATATGGAGGGTACCAATTTAACATTCTTAGGTGGAATTATTTACTGTGAATTGATAGGTTTTTGTGGTATCATGGGAGCATCTAGAAGCCATTGCTATTTCTGAATTAGGAAATTCATCAACACACAGCTAAAAGGCTGTTCTTGCTCTTGAAGAGCTACACTCATAGTGAAAACATTAGACATATGTGAGGCAGGAAGGAGGTGAAAACAGCTCATTTCAGTAACGTAGGATATTTTCAGTCAATGAAATCTCAGCAAGATTATGACCAAAAAAAGGGAAAAGAAGGTAGTTGTTGAGTACTAGCTTCAGTGAGTGGGTACAACGTATGTGATTCAATTTTTACTTCGATAAGAGCAACTTGACTACGCAGGTACTAAAACTGCACTGAGGAAATAAACTCTGTTGTTATCTGCTTTTTCATTCTTCTCACATTGAAGCATTTTCATAGGGGTGTGCGGCTTAAGGAAGGCATCAATTTATACATACTTGTTATATAAAAGTTGAATCAAAGTTTGGTAGCACCATGGAGTAACTTCTGGAAGACGAAGTGATCTCTGCTTCATGTGAACTAGTTTTTGGAGCACGTAAAATCTCTAGAGGGGAAAAATATGACAAGCTTTCAAAGCATAACAAGAAATGGGTGCACGTGAAGGAATACAGACTAGGAAATTTACTATTTCTAAGAGAAATTAACTATTAAGGCTAAGCAAATAATGACTGTTTGTGTTTTTTAATTTACAAAAGCTAGAAGCAATTGATTGAAGAAAATGCTTTGTTTCAGGCACCAAAAAAAGCAAGAAGCAACATTTGAAGTTGAAATTTGTATTTCATGTCAACAAAATGCTGTACAGATTTAGCTTTGAATTTCAGTAAATTCCAGTATTTTGAAGGATTTCAAATGAATGCTAAAGGTTATTTTCAACTGAAAAATCCAACATTTGCATTTAAAATTGAGAATGGCGACATTTCACAGGCAAGATGCTGCTAAATCAAAAAACCTTCTTAACTACTCCCCAGTTGCATAGTGTACCCTATACCACACGTGTCATTTTTCTGTGCCAATGTGGAGTTTGAAGTGCCATGTCTGAAAAATCACAGCAGCATGAGAACAGTGTGGAGACAGGGGAGAAGAAATGGAGAGCTGAGTGATGTTAGTAACAGTTGTCCAAATAAGCTGTTGAGGTATACCCAATATCAGACATCTCTGTCTCTAGGATGCTTCCTGGGATTTGTTCTCAAAATGTCGTTAATAAATGGAGTCCTCCAACACTTTCTTCCTTGACCACTCTTCTGATGTTTTGGCGTAGTCATCATTTTATCAATACCAATTATCAAGACATTGTAAAAACTCAACTTCATTCTGTTCATTCTGTTGACTTAAAGTTACTATTTAGCAGATACACAGTTGTACCATATAAGTATCAATCAATCCTTGTCTATGTCACACTCTTGACACTGGGCATACATGTATCTCCAAATGCCAATAAGTGGACTGAAACAAATAAATTAGAATTCTGTGGAAGCTTGTGTCCAAGCTGAATTTATTTTAGTGTATTATGTTTTATTCAGCAGTCCACTGCCAGAGACTAGCTTCTCAAGCAAGTTGTATGGTGACATAATTAAAGATAGGGTTAAAATAAAATGACTTACAGGATAGCAATCCTTACGTGACAGCTTCTCTGTTAAATAAAAATGAGGTGTTAATTATCAAGTGATCATTAAGGAAATTTAAATTAAGAATTTGTACAGCTCTTAGACTGGAAAGTACCCTACAACAGACTTTTTGCCTCACATCTTATAGTCACAGTATCACACTCCTTGGATAACTATGGCCATATCTTTAGTATTTTTAGCAGTTTCAGTGTCATGCAACCTCTGTATAGATGTGATCATTGGATCAGGACCTGCCTTATCAAATCTACATACCCTTGTATAACTACTTCTTTTTATGCCAAAATAAAATACCATGAAAATAAGAGAGGCTTTGGAAAGTGAAACAGAAGAAGTTTTCAAATGGCCCTTTAATAATGCTCCTTGTGGAAGGAAGGTATTGGTGCTCTGAGGAGTCTGAGTGTACCTGAATTATATTTTTTCTCTTACATAGTTCTTGGAAAAAATATTAGTGTTAGTACAAAGTAGTAATTGATCAGTTCTAATGACAGAGCCAGAGAGACAATACTATTCTTGCCAGGATAATATCATGCTTAACTGTTCACAGGGAAGCCTAAAAGCATAGGGATTTATTTGGATTTTCTGGCATCTTACATTCCTACATTCTCTTCCTTAATGTGACTGGTTTTTTTGAACTGCTTTCTTTCATATGCACTGAAATATATGACAGTACATAAAACTAGAAAAATCCCTGTTCAGTTCTTAGCCCAAGGATAAATCTGTGCTGGACCTAAATATACGCAGGCTTGATGCCAGGTCTTTGCATGGGATCAATTGCGTTTACAGCTAATGCATAAAATAAAATGCATCAAGCCAAAGCAATGTTGTGCCTACAATTTTTAAAAAAGCACTTTGAAATAAACTCCTTATCCTCACTGTCACCTGTGCTATGCTCATGATTTATGTAGTTACATTGCTGAGAGATGTGTTTCTCTAGTGTGTTCTGGTTTTCTACTTACGCATCTGTAGGTTGCTTGCTAAAACTTTATCACTGTTGTAGCGGTATGCCTAGGAGGAAATTATTTTGTTCATCTGTTTGTAAAGAGGTACATGGAAGAAGAGCGATGCAGAAGAGGAAAGGAAGATTAGAGGTGAGAGAAGTACAGATGAGAACTGACTACACTTCTATGGTGGCCTTAGTCCCGTGAAAGGATGAATAAGCATTGTAACCTGGTGGCCTGAGGAAGGTCACCTCAGCAAGGGTATCTCACTGTGCAATCCACGGGGCTTTGTTGCTATTGCAGTCAATGGATTTATTTGTCAAATGTTGCAGGATCTGGTAAATCATCTAAAGGTATGAGCAGGAGAAGGCAGCTGTTACCTAACGATTGTTTACCAGCAGGAAGTTTTTGTTGTTGTTGAGTATTATGTAGTATGTAATTCTGCCCTCCTCCTGGCATCTGCTTTTCCAAAGAGACCAGAATGAAGGAGTATCTGTAATTAGGCCTTCAAAAGCACAGCTTGAAAGGAAACAATCTTAGCACAGCATAAAAACAATAGCAGTTTCCTGATTTGACTAAAATTTCTAAACATCTTAATCTCTTTAATTTACTTCTCTAATGCTGCTTTTTACAAATTCCCTAAATGGAAAATGTGTTACTATGCAGACTGGCAATGCCCTTCTCAATAATCTATATTGTATTTATCTATTTTTACTGCTTTAAGCATATTCAGGAAAGTTATAATCCATATTTAAGTTAGAACTAGCAGTGATGTGAGAGGCTTTTTATGTAATTTCTGGAATAAAAACAAATACAGCATTAGGGGGAAAAAGCACAGACCCAGTGACCATTTAAGGAGGCGTTTTGTACATCCCTAATGCAACGCTATAGGTGTGCAAAATAAGGTATCCCTGGACATTCTATTGGTAGGTCTCAAACTGAGACTCAGGTGATAACACTGCTTGTAAGTTTGGGTGGTCCTGTCCATGACAATGTGTAACTAAAAAGTTAATACCATAGCCATGTATAATTTCTTGTTTGTTGCTTGCTCAGTATTTTTGCTTGTGCCTCACAGAAAATTTCTTTCTTTTTTTTTTTTTTTTTTTTTTTTTTACATAAGGAGACGAATACTAATCTTGCATTTTAAGTGTTGTACCATTACTAGACGTACTGGTAGCAAGATAATTTTCTGATGGCTATAGGGTGCCAGATAAAAGGGCAAAACAAAGCATCTTTGTAACAAGTACACTTTTTTAGCTTAAAATATTAAAAAAAAAAACATTTAAAAGAATAAATTGTCAATGGAAAAGGAAAAATTTAAATCACTTCTGCTTGCAAAGATTTAAAAAATACTGCCTGAAGTTACACTTGTTTGAATGAGTGACCTTTGTTTTCCTTGATTACAACTTGTATACAGGACCTCAGTTTTCCTAGATGTGGGTTCTTTCTTTCTGCCTTTTTTGAAATCTTCTTTTGCTACTCAGACCTTACATATCCTTCTCACTTGAAATTTCCTTCATTAATATGAGGAACATGTTTAGGCTGGTTATAGTTAAACTCATATTGTTCAAGAATTTTAGATATCGAAGTTTAGGATCAACCACAAGGTCACCTTACTGCAATGGCCATGCATACCATCAGCCAACTTTAAACCAACTAAACTGGTTTAGCTTGTTAAATCAGCAAAAACATGCTGTGGTTTCTTCAGATAAAAGAAAGGAGAGGAAGGGATAGAAAGAGAGAGAGAGGTCAAAATTCAATGGTCTGGCCATGTAGTATGGTAAGTAAATCTTGGAGATAAGAACAAAATACCATCAAGAGAATAACAAAATTAAGAGGTGGAAATTTTGAGAAGGAAGAACTCGATAACTTAGTGCGTGGCTGTCTGCTTATGTTCAGCTGTGACATAAAAACATCAAAGTACCAATGCAGATGTCAGACTCCTAGGAAAGGGCCAGACCCTGCTCCCACCAGTGCCTTACCACTTAGTCTATTTAAAAGACTTTATTAGACTACCCAGAGAAACAGCACACTATCAAATTCGCTAATAGGCTATCTACGAACAAGTGCAGCAAGTTTTGCAACAACTAAAAGGTTTCTTCTCAGTTTCTGTTTGCAAAACATGTGTGAGTTAATGGAGTATCACATTTATACAGTGCTGGGGCATTGACCTGAGGTCTCTTCAGGAAATAGATCTAGGTTTTACCTAGATGTACAGTGCTTTACAATGGAAACAGCCCACATTTTCTAATAAGATGATAGTGTTATTTGTTCATTAAATAATAAAGGTGGATGACAACTTTTCTGTCCCTGAATCTCTACCATCTATACGTTACTATACTGTTCCTTCTTGGAGAGAAGTTATCTTCCAAATAAGTCTCATTTCTCTGTGTTTGCCAACTTAGATATTGAGCAAACTAGGGCAGTTAAAAGTTTACAGTAACGATCCCAGTTTGTATGACTACAGGAAAGAGAATAATCTGTTTTTGTTTCAAAAGAGGTCAGTGCCATTTGGGAAGGAATTTGGGAAAGCATGATTCTGATATAGTCGCACAGATAATTAATATATAAAACTTTTTCTGATGCTAATGTCAATATATCTGTCGTATTTTAGCTGTTGAACATAGAACATGCTTATGGATTGTCAGTCTTCCCTGGTAATGTTGATATCTTTTCTTAGGTAAGATATGAACAAAGGCTGAAAACAGATTTAGCAATTAGAATTCAGTAGATAAATTAACATGGTCTGAAAAATACTATCACCTACTCTATCCACTACCAGAAAAGACAATTAAGAATTGCATGTTCATTTTCTGAATGACAGGGCTTGTTTTCAAATCTGCAACTGATGCAAACATTTCTGAAATTAGATGCAAGACACTTTGCTGAAATGAAAATGTGTAGTCAGATTTTGCAATATGGTCATATTTTAACCAAATACATAATTCTCTCTAGCCACATTGAAAGACTTCACACATAGTATTCACAGGGGGGTGAACACGCGAAGGATGATTGTCTCAGAATGACAAAGATGGAAATCATAGGTGTTAAACGAGAATGTAAATCACATACCCCTAAACTTTTGAACCACAAGGATGCTAACTCGTTCTTTCAAGCATTTTAACCTATCCACATCTTGACACTTCTTCTGTATGTCAAAGTATCTCAGACATATTTTGGTTTTCACCCCATGTATTTTCATTCTACTATTTATATTTTCTCTTAAATATTTTTAATAATTTAAATCAAGATTGGTTAAAGTCTTGCAACTTCTCTGTGAACTAATAAAGTATTCTTATAATATTCATATACCCATAAAGATGATGAAGAAACTGAGGCACATAAAGGCAACCTGACTGTGCTGAGGTCACACAATTTGGTAGCGACAAAATTGCAAATGAAACAAGGGCTGCTTTTCATCTGCCTTGTCTCAGACCCTTAGATATAAACTCACCTTTCTTGATGTTAATGCCATAAAGTTTTTAGGGAAAGTCACAGTTTTTCTTCATTGATCCAAGCTTTTTCTGTAAGCAAGAATTCTTTTTATCGTCTCTCATAAGTTTAATTTTCTCTCATAGTCACTTTTTGTTAGTTTTTTGTAAATTCCTTTCAGTTCAGGTTTTTAGTGTAGAAGTGTCCAGACTTATACACAACATTCAGTGAGTGCACCATGTTGCCATAGAAGAGTTTCTGGTTTACAATGTCCTTTGCCTTATGAAATGAAACTGATTTTTTTCCTTGATGCAACACCGTGTTACACATTCACATTACATTTATTACCCTCAGGTCATTTTTTCCCAGGTATTTCTGTTGAATTTTTTCTTATTCGTCTTAAATGCATTCACTTGTATTTTACTAGATAGATCCTACTTCACTCTACTGACTGCCAATTTTTATTTTCAGTCACTACAGGCTTTTTGTCTTACCTCTATATTAGTTGTTGCAGCACCTCCCATTTTAGAATCATCTATGAGTTTAATTAATGTGATGTTTACTCCTTTTTCCAGGTGATTAATAGATGTTTCATTTGAAAAGAACACCCATTCTTTATCTGACACAAGCTCTTTGGGATGTACTACTAACATAACTAATAAATCTGCTGAAATTCTGCCGTAACGTCCTCTCATCATTGATCTTTCAAAACAACAGTGCTCTTGTTGCATCAAATTTCTGCTGTGCAACTTCATGCCACTTTCTCACAGCTAAAGTGGATCATTGAACCCCAGTTATTTATTAAGCAAAGCAAGCCTTTTTCTTCAGATGTGTAACCAAATTGCAGTAGTCTTGCAGCCTTCTTAGATTCAGTGTTCATAAAAACATTTAAGGTTGGCTGGTACTAAAATTGTTTCTGTGAGTACTGTTACTGCATCGACCACTCCATTTTCTGTATCTCACTGGGTATTAAGGTGCCTAGTATCTCTCTAAAACATTAAATAACTATCCATCCTTGATTTTCTCAATTTTTCTCCAAAATGAACAAATAAATATATTATTTCACTAGGCCTGGCTGGGTTTTGATTTTATCTAGTAAATTCTGTTCAAGGCACCAAGGCACCATTTTGTAGTGAGCTAACTATAAATCATGAATATTAAACTTCAGCATATTTTGCATCACTTCTTAGCTGTTAAACAGAACCTCCTGACTGTAGACTCTGTAGGTAAGAACTTCAAATACAGTTTTGCTATTAGAAATCTTGTTTCAGTTGACAAATATTTTCTATTTACCATATTTCTATACAGAACTGGAAAACCAATGTTATTTTCATGTCATACCTAAAAACAGTGAACAACAGTTCAGCTCAGTGATACCTAGTTATTCCTCTTCCTGAGACTATGTCTTCTTCATAAAGGCAGGACAATGCTGCCTTTTAGGCTGGAGAGAGGTTTGATACTGCTTTCTTCTGGCATGTGCATGATTTCCAAGAGCCAGCTTTGCTCATAACTTTCAGAAGAGGAAGAAGGGTATTGCTTAACAACACGTGCACCTGAAGTGCAAATTCATTTTGTGGCAGCTTCTGGCTTTTATTATTTATTCCTCCTCTCCAGCTATGCCACATTATTTGTCCCCAGGAATGTGTTCTGATACCACAGGTACTGGAAACTGGCAGCTGTTGCTGAATAATGGTGTTTGAATGATAAGGATACTCTCTGATAGTATTAACTATTACGACCACTGTTTACTTGATGTGATATAAATAGTTGTGACTGCATACCCAGAATGTCAGCATACCTATATAAAACAAACAGACAAACAAGCAAACAAAAATATGTACAGGTAAAAACAATAGAAAAGGAGAAACTAACCATTGCATCTCCTCAGGACTGGAAGTGAGTCCAGAGGCAAAAGCACAGGTGTACCTAGCATAGTCCTATGTACAGAAATATTTAGGAAGAAAAAATAGAAACAACCAGAAAGCTGGAAAAAGAGGTGTACTCTCTGTCTTCAAAACATGACAAGAAGATAGGAAATTTGTTTGCAAATACCACAAATGCACTTAAACATCCATTCTTTCAACTGACAGCATACAATACATGCAATTAGTTTGTTGTCTGGCCTAGCACCTGCCTGTTAAAGCACTTAGCTCTGAGCTATTCAGCATCTTAAAGCTCTTTTCTCAGAGGACTGATGGGAATCAGGATGTCATCTTGAGCCTTTTCTCTTGAAATATTTGTGCAGAGAATACCAAGCTAAATGTTCTTCTAGCTATTGCTTGAAGATAGCTTATTAGTGAAATGATTGATTTATGCTTTGACCTTTACTGTTCAGTAAGTGATCTGTTTGTCTTTGCCTCTGAAAGACAGAAATGCATGTCTTGTAAGGTAGCCCTGCCACGATTTCAAAACGTGCTGTTTTCAGTGGAAACAATGAAACCTGGTATTTGAAAATGCTGCATGTGTAATATTTTAATAGAGATGATGGTATTGACAAAAATACTAACAGTAATTACTGTGAATATACCTTTATATAACCTGGAAACCTGTCTAAGATGTACGTGTATTGTGTATAGCTGTATACCCTTGTGAACATGAATAGATGTTATTTATTCACAGAAGATTGCTGTAAGGAATGCTTTTATTCGGATGTCTCGTAACTAATGTTTAGAACATCTGAATGACTCTGAGAACACTTTCTCTGTTTATTACTCAGTAGTTTCAAGTTAATTTGATTTAGTTTTAAGGCTTGATTTGGGAAATAAAAGACACCCTCAAAGAATGAGATGTGGAGGTGTTTAGGAATTTAATATTTCTATTATTGCTTGTTAATTTGCAAGTATGATCTTACAGAGCGTATTGCCATCCCTAGAAACAGCGCTCTGAAAAAATGAACACAAATCTATGATGTCCTGAAGTGCAGCAGGTGCTGGCTGTGTCATTTCAACATCAGTTTGGGGTTCAACAGCCTTGCAGGACTGAGATTGTGAGTTTGCAGGTGTTAAAATTAAAAGACTGTGAGGCCAGCTGCATTCAGGCACTGCGAGTGTTCACGGTGGGCATTCAAGGGCAAATCACGCTTGAACAACCTGATTGCCTCTCCGACAAAATGAGTGGCTCTGCGGATGAGAGAAGAGCCGTGGAGGTAATATACCTTGACTTTCTCCCACAGTGTTCTCATTTGGTATCTGAGGACACCCTGGCTGCCTAATCTGACTGCTATGTGGGTAGAAAATTGTCTGGGCTGTCAGGCTCAAAGGGCAATGATCAGTGGCTAGATGCCCAGCGGGCAGCTGCTAAAGAGAGGGTACCCAGCACACTAGGTGACTAGTGCTGGGGCCCGTAGCGTTCAGCATCGTCATCTGTGGCCTTGATGGTGACACAGAACAAACTTCTTACATGACACAAAGTTAAGGGAAATGGCTCACGTGAAGAATCTGAACTTTGGTCCAGAAGCTTATCAAAGCAAATCTGAGGACTGAGTCAACAGGAACCGCATGAACCTCAATGAGGAGAAGGCAAAAGGTCTGCACCTAGGGATGACAAGCCACATGCAGGCTGGAAAGCAATTGACTGAGAAGTAGCCCTACTGAAGGGACCTAGGGGTCAATGTGGATGCCAGGCTGAATATGAACAGTTTGATTTTTGCATTATTGAGACAAACACATGTACTGACATACATGAGGAGAAGCATAGCCAGTGAAGAGAAAATATAACCCCCCTTTACTTGGTGCTGCTGAGGCCACATCTAGAATACTTCATCCATTTTAGACTCTCACTTCAAAAGAGTTGTGGAGAAACATGAGAGGGTCCAGTAGAGGGTTACAGAATGGTCAGGGACCTATAGTACATGTTATACAAAGAAAATCAGAGAGAATTTGGTTTGTTTAGTCTGACAAAGAGGAGGAAAAGAGGACCTGGAATAGCTGCCTATAATTCCTTAAAGGATATCTAGTGCCAAACATAATAGAACCAAACTCTCTTCAGAAGTGCCAGATGATATAACAAAGAACAATGGTCATGAATTGCAACTTGAAAGCTTCAAGTGAAAAAAAAAACCTCTATCAGGCAGCATAGCCCTGGTGCAGATTGCCCAGAGAAGCTGTAGGATCTCCATCCTGGAGATTTTCCTGGTCTGGCTAGACAAGGCCCCAGCTGGACATGCTTTGAGTGGGAGGTTGGGTTAAATGACCTCCAGAGGTCCCTTCCAACCACCATTCCTGAGATTCTCTGTTTTTTCTGGTGGCAATATCTGGAGTAGCCAGAACAACAAAAACTTCAGATATTTTAAAGATTAAAAAATCTTAAATAAAAGTAACAAGCAAATGGTGTATATACTAAAAAAGAAAGCAGGATATTCTTAACCAAATATATAGGAGAGCTGTATGGGCTCAGAAGAGTTAGCCTGGTGTAGAAAGCTGGGGAAGTCTCCCTTTCTGTTGTGTTCTAGCTTCAGTGCTCTGTGCACATTTACACCTCTCTTTTCTTGCTTTCCTCAGTCTTGATGATATAGTTGTTCACAGTGTTTTCCTCTCTGCCTTCAGCAATTAAATGTATTAATCACCTTGTTTGGTTCTGAATTATGTCCCAATGTCAATCTGTCTGTATTTTTTTCCACCAGCGTTTCAAACACTGGCCTCTCATTTCCTGTTAATTGAGATATTTATGTTGGTTGCTGTTGTTCCCAGTTCCTGTTGATTCTCCTTCTTCTTTACATAGGACTTAAATATTAAAGGTTAGTCACCCTCCTGATACTAGGCCTTTTCCATTTAGCTTCATTCCTTGTGCTATGCATCTTTGGTACCTCTCCCTCTCCTTCTTCCTTTCTCTCTCCCTCTCTCTCTTTTTTTTGAATGGGGATGTCAGCCAGTGTGTGGATGACTCCATCTGAGCAAATTGTCTCAACTCCCTTGATAGTCAGTGGAAAGAAATAGGAACTCTCAGAGCACAACGTATTTCCTACTTTAGAACAGGTTAGATGTATTCATCTTATATGTAGCTCCTTTTCTCTATCGACTACACAAGAAATGAAGATTAACCCTCTCAAATGCATGTCACAGGTATCTAAAGTTAGATAAGATGATATCACAATAAATCAGAGTGATCACAGCCTGAAAGAATGATGCTGCAACTATCCCACAGTAATAGGAGCTATTCTTTCTTCATGTCTTAAGAACTTGTCATTCCTTCCATGTTCAGTTTCCTCTACCTAAATTTCTGTGCTGGCTTTTGTGTTTCCCCATATTTTTAAGCTTTTTATTTACAGACACAGTGTATGGAGACATTACTCCCCTCCTTTTTGTGCAGCATCTTGTGTGTGCATGTCTCAGAAGGTTTCAGGCACTGAAATAGCTTTTCACACTCACAAAAATGATCAAAGGATCACAATACTGGGTACCTCACTGTTGGATCTGTAGATGCAGATTTCAGCCAACTGAAATGGAATAGATTAAATACTTTTTTTTCTGGTTATTTCCTTTCCATCTTTTACATTCCAGTTAACTTACTGGCCTCTGTTATGCTGAATACAATCACTGTTCCCCAATCCGATAAATATTGTATTGTTACTGGCTGGTACAAAATGCTTCTGCTGTGTTTTAAGTATAGCAATGTACAGCCAATGAGATTTTAATGGCTGTTTATCACAGCTGGACTATAGTAATAAATGCATCAAGACTTCAGACACTTATGTTCTCCTTATATGTGACTGAGGACGTTGAGGAATCCAAATACATGGGAAATATAATTAGAATATTTTGATTTACAATAAAGTAGCCAATGCTGTAGTGCTATTTTGAGTCTCCTCAGATTTAAACTTGGCTCACTTCAGATTTTAATGCACCAGAAAATCAATATTAGGCTAATTTTATAGACATAGCAGCAAACCTCCGAATTTTTTGTTTCCAGATATTCATGAAATCTCTGATGACTCTTACAAGATGAGCTTTTCCAATCACATGCGGTAATGAAGCCATCTGCTTTAAAGATGTAAGATCATCAGGTATCAGATTTCCTACTATTCCAGTTTTCATTAAAACTATGATTTAAAAGAGAAAAGATTGACCTAAAATTTGTTAATTTCCCCTTGAAAGGCAAAATGAAAACTTTCTTGAGCCTGGTCTCTTAGCCCTCACTTTTTTCTTTTCAATATAGAAAAACGGAATTAAAAACAAATCACTACATTGTTTCTGCCTTCAGCCAAAATGCCTTTCCAGCATATTTACCATGCGTAAAGAAGAATTTAGTGTTTTCAAAATATGTACTTGCATGCCAAACTTCTACTGTTAGATAGATCAGACTTTGTTGTGAACATATCCCAGTAACATCTTGCTATGGTCACTCTTAGGCTGCTTTACATGCCTCATTATGACATCACGTGTGATTGTTCTCCTTCAAGAAGAAGGATATGCTGATGAAGAATGAATTAAATTTATAAGAAAGCAAAATCTGCTTAAGGGCAGAGATAATATGTTTACCTATGATTGTATTCAAAATTTATCCCTTTGTGATTATGGGGTTAGAGGAGTTTATTGATTACTTCTCCTCTCTTCTCCAAAAGTAACATAACAAATTTTTGTCATAATAAAATTGGAAACAAGAGTATGCTATTTTAACTCATTTGAGCCTCAAAATCCTTCTTTTGTTTCTAGAAATTGTTATGAATACGTTGGAAATTTAAGTTATTTGGCCTTAAACCAAAATTCTTGTGTTTTTTATGAAAATGTGGATTTAGGAACAATACATTGTAATTACATTGTCTTGTTATCTGCTGTTTTCTGTTATTCTAAATGGTTATCAAAGATAATCAAATATGTTTAAACTATTTTGTTGAGAAAAATGTGCCTGTGTTTAGCTTTTGTTCTTTCGGACTCTCAAGAGTGGTATTTCACCTCCAGATTGCACACACCAAATTACAAGGTGGGGATTCACTCACCTAAAAATAGATGTGTTTGCCATGTGAGATGTTTCAGGATTCAGAAGACACAGGCAGAGGTTTGGCAAATATGATACTGTATGTGTGGGAGACCTGGAGAGGCAGCTGGATGCAAGAAGGACCCATCTCCCAGTGTTCAAAATAATACCATACCCTTATATTTCAGCAACTGATTCACATGCTGAATGTCTGTTTATCAGCATCATTTCCTCCTAAGTACACCTAATGCCCTATGAAATGCCTCCAGTTATCCTGCCTGGCCTTCAGCTGCCCCTTCAAAAGGGCATGGTTGACCCAGAGGTCATATGCCGGCCTTACTAGCTCTGTGAGGACATCTTGGTACCCTAAAACACCTCAAATAGCACCAGACCCCTCTACATGGATAACTGAAGTGAGCCATCAGCTTTTTCAAGTGCAGATTAAGGCTAAGGCAAGGAGATATGGACTGGAAACCTAGAAACTATGAGCTTCTTTAAGAGAAACTGTGTTTCTGTGATCAAATGGCAAAAGAAAAAAAAACAGAGCAGCTCAAAATGCAGTAGTAAGAGTTTGTGACCTGTCTGTGGAGCAGTCAGGTATGTCAGGTCACTTTACCAGTGCATGGCAGGCATAACACAGTAGAAGTTGTTTGACATTTATGTTTTGAATTGGTGGGCGTGAAAGGTGTGATAGTTTTAGCTGATGTCTGCTGAATAATTACGTGAATACCAAGGAGTCCCATGATGAGGATGTTACAGTGAATCAAAGGTGGAGTTGTGTAGGCTACAGTCAAGAGCTAGAGCAGCCAGGGACTTTTTGCCTCCTGCTATATTGTGGAGGATGGTGAGGGGAAAATTAGATACCACTTTTGAATATATAGAAAGTACAATCTCAAAGTCACAAGCCTTAGAGGTCAGGAGGATATATGGCTTGGAGCAATAAGCAATAGTGATAAGGCAGGGGGAAGGTAATGAGAAGACAATTTGGATGTTTTGAGACTTTTTTGCCTGTCAGTTAAAAATAAAAGGCAATAAAATAAATCCTCTTGGGAAGGTGGGGTTGCTCATCGGTAGGAAGCTAATTCATGCTTGATTAGAGCTGACGTTTTTTCTTCCTGAGATTTTTTTTTTTGAAACAATGTTTGGTTTCCTGCTCTTATTTCAAAGAATGCATTTTCACTGAGGTAAAAGTCAGAATCTGCATATAAATGGAAATCCTTCAACACCATCACAGGAAAATTTCATTTTCTTGTGCAAGGATAATATTATTGTATACACTTCTTAGTACTGAATGAAGTGTAAACTAGAATATTTTATTTAAATGTAAATTTTGAAAAATGAATGCAAGGGCATCTAAGTTCATTCAGCATCAAAATGCTGTTATTGGGTAAAATGAATAAACACTTAAACTATACTTCATCTTCTCTGTATATATCTTTTAACATAAAATTTTTGAACGAGTCTAAAAGCAATGCTACTCAAGACATTTTTATTTATGAAAAGTGATTTATGACAGGTAGGACGTAAGTCTGTAGCCCCTTAGTTTGCTTCTGGTTTGTTTGAGGAAAAAAAAAAGGAAGACTTTTCAGTGTCCTTCTCACATAAGATATTTATCAAGGAAATTACTATTCGTGTGGCTGCCAGTATGGTGCAAGGACTCTGCTTGTCTTAATCCAAATTTCCTTCCAATTAAGTATTATTACATGCTTTCCCTATTCTACACATCTCCTGTTCTATACCAGCTGTTAGAGACAGTACTAGACAGAACTAGACAAAACTTTTTTGTTCCATGATTTGTTTTGTGGTTTTTCTCTTATGTTTTTATTTAAAGAAAGAACTGCTCTGGCTTGTTGAATCTGGAAGAGGATTCGCCCAAGAGCAGTAAAAAAGCCCCACTCTCTTTCTTATTTCCTTTTGCCATAAAAAAGCTGATTCAATACTAGTTCTGGTATATCAAAATTAAAGTAAGGCACTGTTTTCAGGACACTCTCTTCTTGCATCCAGAGAAGAGGAATGAAGCTGGTGAAGGGCCTAGCGCACAAGTCCTATGAGGAGAAGCTGAGGGAACTGGGGTTGAACTGGGGTTGTTTATCCTGGAGAAAAGGAGGCTGAGGGGAGACCTTATCACTCTCTACAACTACCTGAAAGGAGGTTGTAGTGAGGTGGGTGTCGGTCTCTTTTCCCAAGTAACAAGCAATAGAACAAGAGGAAACGGCCTCCAGTTGCACCAGGGGAGGTTTAGATTGAATATTAGGAAAAATTTCTTCACCGCAAGAGTTGTCAAGCATTGGAACAGGCTGCCCAGGGAAGTGGTGGAGTCACAGTCCCTGGAGGTATTTAAAAGACATCTAGATATGGTGCTTAGGGACAAGGTTTAGTGGTGGAGTTGGCAATGCAAGGTTAATGGTCGGATTCGATGACCTTAAGGGTCTTTTCCAACCTAAATGATTCTATGATTCTGTTCTTAGTTATGATACACACTCAGTGTGACGGTCACAGTAGTACCTGGCAGTTTCTATCTGCCATTTTTAAATTGAGGTGGTATTTAGTAACTTTATTAATCTCATGACACATCTTTGCTGAAAGAGACTGCTAAGTATTAGTGATACCTTTTCCTGGATTTAGCAATTTAAAAACCACACTTTTTGGTCACTACTGAGAACCGAGTTGCTGAAATGTGATGTTTTACATCTGTAAACAGTAATTATAAATCCGTGACTAGTTGTACATTAACAGGCTAACACTGAAATTTTTAAAAATAGATGTGTCATTAAAACACAGACTGTAGCAATGCAAAATTATAAAATTCATCACTGTTGTAAAATAACAATAACAAAAACCAGCTGCCTTTCAGAGGGATTAGTGTTGATGCCATTACAGCCTTCCATTTTCTCTATTTTGCAGTGACATATGATGGTCCACTCGTAACTCTTCATCTATCTACAGTACTGAAATCTATCATTTACCAAACCTGACTAATGCAAATCCTTTTAATGTAAAATCAATAAATCACCAGGTCAACCATCTGTTCCTGCAAGTAGAGACACATTTTCTTTGCGAAACAGAGCCTTCAATAGGTGTCTTGGAGAGCCTTAGAGTCTGAGAGTATCCTCCTGTTCTTCCGTATTCTTCAAGGGTAGAAGGATCAGCATCTGGCTCCATTAGATACCTGAGAAGGTCCATTCTCCAGGGAGTCCTTATGCAAGAAAGATAAATAAATGTCTCACTGGACCATGGAGGGAGATTTTTACAAAGCCAAAAAAATAAAGTCAGCCAAAGAAAATGCCTGACATGATGAATATTATATGTCAAATATTCATCTTCTTACTAGCAATCTTTTGGAGAACTGCAGTACCGTATCATTCTCTCGTTCCCCCGCCCCCCTCCTTTTCTTTTCTTCCTTACAAAAATCTAAATCAGTGTTTGGACCAAATAGAAAATGTCTATATTTGAATAGCAATATTTGCCTCACTACAGTTTTCAAGTATGAGGTAGCCTTGACATATGGCATTTCTTAGAAGCCTATTTTAACACAAGGAGTGAGCAGCAGTTAACGGAAATAATAAATATGCAGTGAAAAATCATATAAATTTGCAGTAATGGATCTCATTGGGTTTAAGTAGTCTTTTTGTTGAGAACTGAAGTCTGATCTTTTTACAGTCAACAGGAGCCTTTCTGTAGACTGCAGTGAGCTTTGATTTATTTCTTGCTATACAGGTATGAAGAGACAATATTAAGGATACCTGTGCTTAGAAAGGGACCTTTCAAATCCAGAGGTTTTGCTTTCAGGTTATTAGGATAACACAGGTTAATATTTCAGCCAGTTGTAAGCTACTAACAGCATCCATATTATAAAAAGTTCTGCAACTTAGTTTTGAAAAACTCCAAGCTTCATAAGCTCTACTTAGTGAGCTCCTGTTCCCCTGTTTTAAATTACCAACTCCAGTATTATTGCAAATCCAAGTAAACTCCTTGGTGATTACAGATTATAGTCACAAATCCAAAAGGTGCAACACAATATCCTGTTCTTAGCTAAATTATTAGTTATTTCAGTTCTGGGCAACTCAATAGTAAGAACTGAACCACCAGCTGGCTAATATATACAGTCAAAACATTTAGCAGCAGGTTTTTACATTAGTAACAGCAAGAATCCATTTCATGGAAGACAACAGAGAATAAATGATTCTCATTTTAAGAGTCCTTAAGGCTAAAGTGCTTTATCCTCCTTAAATGTTCTGACTAACTAGCTCCACATGATGTCATCAAGATTAGTTTTATGTAGGTAGTTTCTACTGAAGAAATACAGTAGAAATGTGTGCAAGGCTATGGGAAGTAGGGCAGACAGAGCAGAACAATTCATGAAAAACAAAATTGTCCAGTTTCATAACCAAGCCTTACAAGTCTTGGTTCTCTTTAGAGTGTGAGGGAATCTTCTTTTTCCAATTGCTAATGTTGTGATTGTAAGCTCAAAGATGGAATGTACTAAACTCCTCCTTACTCTCAGAAGTTTTCTTTTCCATGAGTCAATGTGTAGGCTAGGCTTTTTTTAGAGACTAATTTGCAAAGAAGTGGTGCCAACATTCTTCTGGAAAGCATGCAAAAGAGTATATCTAGGAATGTGCAATGTTAGTTTGCTATTCAACTAGGCCAGCAAAGATATAGGGAAGGTTAGGTTTTGGCAGGGTTTCCCTAGAAAACACCTTTTATCATGTAGTTTGAGGAAACTACATTAGTTGTTAAAAAACATCTTATTCAACAACACAACCAGTAGTGCTTTAGCTATCTTAACTTCTATTAAAGTCGAAGCAGGCACAAATCAGTTGTGTAAGCATCAGTGTTTAGTTTCATTGGAGAAAGCCCAGAATACCCAAAATGTATCTACCAGAGTAGTAGGTATGACACAAGATTTGTTAGAGACATTGATGAGTCTGCTTTGGTTTATGTTGGTCTTTTTCATGAGAACTTTGATCCAGGCTTGTTGCAATCAACAGGAATTTGTCCATTAATTGCAATGGAAAGATATGACACAGGACATTTTGGAGACCCACGTTCTTCTGGTGTAACAATTTAAGGCCAGGGAGATTACAGTAATGCATTTCAAATGACACTAGATGCCTGTGATAAAGAAGTTGAACTGAGTGATTGCAATGTAGCCAAAATCATCAGTGGATGCTGGCATTTCTTCAGCTAGCCAGTAGGATAAACTGAGTAGCTCTCCAGATTCACTGATTCATTTGCCTAGACATAGATACCTGAACACACATGCAAACTTCAGACTATTATCTAGTTGCTTGTGTCAAATTCTATGTGAGATGTCCTGTGTGTTCCAAAATACATCCCTGAGTATCTCAACAGTGTTAGTTTTTAGCAACTGGTTTTCAGCAATTAAATTGAGACCCATCAGCTTCCCAGATCTTCAGTCAATATAACAGGAGGCTTTCCCATTCCCAGAAGATGTCTCAGATATGTTGGTAAATTTTGAATTAGACACTATATTAGACATTTGCTGTGGAGGCACCTACATTTAGATTTTTTCTGTCTGAAGCTAATGCTTGGTGTGGGCACCAAGAGATGCGTTTGGTGACCTAATCTGAGAAATTAATGCAGGACTTGATGTTCCCTAAAATTCAACATAGCCATTGAGGAAAGTGGAATCTTCTAAAGGGAAGTGCAAACTAGGAGCATTAAATAGATGTTTTTCCTTCCATGTTATGCAGGTAAACTACAGCTAGGATGGGCAGAACCAGTCTTCCATTTGGGCCATTTGAAATTCCATAGATTATCTGCCACATCATCATGAGATTGACAGATACACTGAAAATTCACAGCATTCTGGCATGGCAGGTGGAAGCCAGGCATAATATTTTGAGGCATCTCAAGGTGCTCTAGACAATATGGCTAGGCATCATTTCTTCTTGTATGGGAAAATTCTATTGTGCATAGAGAGACTCAGCAAAGAATGATATACAAAACGTAAGACTGCGAAGCAGTATCTGCTGGCTAATACACACAACAGATGATTGGGACTAATGAGATACTAGACTAAGCATTAATATGATCCCGCAATGAGATACCCAAAACATCTCAGCTGGGTGACAACTCAGCAGTCAGGTGAGGAACAGGCTGATGCTCAACATTGCTGGGTCTCCATTGCTGCTTTTTTCCTTTGGGTTTTATACGTTCTTATGTCAGTGTTGTTCTTGCATCCTTGGTCTGCTAACCAATCGCTAAGCAATTGTTCAGCTTTCTCTGGTTTTGCTTTCCTTATATTGCATGATGTAGCTAATGGACTCTCTCACAGCTTCGTAACAATTTTCTCCGTCAGGCTGAGCCAAACCAGGTTTGGCTCACAGAGAGCAGACTGCCTGGGCTGAGGGCTACAGAACTGAGCACAAGGTCTCCAGAAGACTTGTGTTCTTCTGGGGAGGTAGCTAGAGGCCAGGAAGGATACCACACTGCCTGAAATAGTGCTGCGTTTGGGCACCTAAGTCCTCCACAGGTCAATATTCCTCCATATGCTAGCTCCTTGATAAGTAAGTGCAGTTCTAGTGAAGTCATTAGAATTTTGTCCAGCCTAAAATTGAAATTCTGACAAATTGTGTCTAGAAATCCTAATTTTACAAGACATCGATAAATTAATTGTGCAGTTGTGCTTAATGAAAATAGTTGAAAGAATGATTTAAATTTTTTTGGTTTTGTTTTTATTTTTCTGAAGAACACTATGTATGTTTTAAAACCAAGACACATCACAGTGAGAAGCAGTGACGGGGAAGAGAATGGAAATATTTCTGTGGCACACAAATGCACAGACATCTGGAAGAATATGTTAGAAACACTATTTTCAACATGTAACTCGTGTTTCACATAAGTCACATTCCTCTAACTGTTCATGAAATATCTCTACAGACATTTTTTTCCAGACAGGGGAAGACTCTGCTTTGTCTTTTTCAAGAAAGGGCTGGAAAGATTGCACCAAATGCCAGCATATAAGATTACATTTTTGCTAGGAATAGCAAGAACTGATATATTGTCTGTTCACTTTTTATAAACTTATATGTGTATTACCTGCATATAAGCATATTAAAATATTGCCAGATTAAAAGTTTTCCCACAAGTAACCCACTGGCTATGAAATTATGAGAAATAAGTGCATTAAATAACCTTCTTACAGAAAATTAGAAGACTCTTTCAGAATCTGATAGAAGCAACTTACTAAAATATTTTTCTGGCCTTCTTCTGCTCTTTGATGGCCTGTTTTTCTTTCATCACTGAGAGAGGACATTGTTCCACTCCGTGAAGACTGGAATGAAAATGAGTAGAAATTTCATATTTTAATGTGGTGGAAATTATTTGTAATATTGTCATAATGATGGTGATGATATTATGATCTTTCTTTTTTTTTAATCAATAGATGTAGAATATTTTATATGGACATCCAGATAACTTTCAAAGTTGGGAAAATGAGGATGCTTAGAGATGTTTTGGTTTGCCCAGGGACTAAAAGATCTAGGACAGGATGCACCTGTGTTTGTTTCTTAAGCATGCACTTTTATCTCACTGGAATCACTGGGATATAGAAAGGTGATTAAAGTATTGCTTGCATGCATTCCTTAAAGGCAAAAGATATAATTCTGGTCCTTTTGTGTCCTATCCTAATCAAGTTTATAGTTTTCCTTTTATTTGAAAGTTGATTCAACAAATCAGAATAGATGAGGGGAGGATGTATCAGTTAAATACGCAATATGTTTTCTTCAAATTTTTGATGAATCTGAGAATTGATTGCTTTAGAATGAAATCTTCAATTAAAATTAAACATTTTGTGGAGAATTTGGGTATTTTAGAATGTTTCAAATAGCATTTTAGAGAAATGATAAAGCACAAAATAATCTCAACTTTAAAAAAAATGACACTTCATTTGATTTTTCTAAGTCAACTCAGTTAAATTGTCTGAAATTCACAAAAAGTTTTGTTTTAGATGAACCCTATATTTTTCACAAAAGAAAGCTGAATCCAATCTTTACATTTTGCCACCTTTACACAGGGATATCAAGTAGGCACATGCTGAACTAGTTGCTGACTTGAAGGGGCAATGTTTCAAATATGTCAGGTATTGAATCCCAAAGTCAATTTTCCAAATATATGTGCAAGAAGATATCATGAAGGAAATTCAGAGTTTCACTGGTCAAGATAAAAAAGTTAAAATTAGTATTGTCATTGCATGTAAAATATTTCCAAAAGTTGAAATAGAAGACAGATGAGCACCAGAACAAGCTGGTGCAGAAAATCATAGTAGAAAGAGACTTAAAGCGAGAGAATAACAGTAATTGTATAGTCAATTGTCCAATCATATATGATTTATTTGATATGATTTCTCATTTGCAAATAAATGAGCCATCAGAAATCCTGACTGGAAAGAAAGACATAAAACATTGAAGTATAATTTTAATAGCAAAAATGGTAGTGCCAAATATAAGGATATCTAGCTATTTATATGGAAATTAATATGAATGTTGAAATAATGTAACATAAATTCATCTTTGAATGTAGCATTAGGAATAATGTGTAATTATAAAAATAATTAAAGGTAATCACCTCTTCCAACAAAGATCATAGTTAAGGATTTATTTTTAGTTTATTGTGGTAAGGCAACACCTTAGTGGGGGTTTGAAAAAAACGTATGGAAGGACACCGTGTCTATCCCAAAGCCTGTATGAACAACATCATTATTCTTTAAAAGTGAATTTACAGCCTTTTGTAGAATGGCAGCTCAGGGCTGTTTTTACCTTTAAACACATACAGTGTTGCAAGCAAAATTTTGTTATGATCAAAAAAGGAATACACCTTTTATACAGAGCCAACAATATATTGGAAGTCTAGTACAAATCTTACCAGTCTAACCAAATAATTATTGCTAGTCCAGGTCTAATTACAGAAGAGAACACAGTCATAGAAAAATGTCCCAATAGTAATGCAATTAAAATGTCACAGTCACACTCCCGGTATGTGTACATGTGTAACTGCCTCTTTTCCCTGGGGTTATGCTCACCCTTCCTCTGGTCATGTGAGTCTTATGGCCATCAACACTCATATTCTTGAAGAAGGAGGTGGTGGAGGGGCTGTTGTGGTGAGATCTCAGCATCCCAGCTCTGTGCTAGCAGAAGGCCAGTGCTGATGCTGGGCAATTCTTCCTCCCTGCTCCTGAGTTTGCTTGAGAGGATTTGCTTGCAAATTTACCTAAATCTTCTGTTGAGCCTGCTTACTTGTTCTTCCTTCATTAGTTCCCAAAGCTGTATATGAAGTTCTACATAGTTATGCTTGATCTTTGCTTTTTGTTACCCTTGAACTAAACCCAGCTTTACCCAGCTCCCAAGAGTATATCACTGTAGTGACCAGGAATTGACCACTGGTGATTTATTTGTAGTGTTGAGGCCTCCATTACCATCCTATGTCAGCACTTCCACAGTCTATGCTACCATCCTATGCTTGCACTGCTCTACACGACATTTTTGTTCTAGAGCCAAAGATACTTCATTCTGTGCCATTTTTGTTTTAAAGCCATGGATAATGTTCATTCTATACAGAATTACTGCTTGCTGTTACTATTCTTTAATTACATATATATATACATTAAAAAGTATATATATGTGTGTATAAATCAGAATTACTATAACTATTTGTTTCCCACTACAGAATCTCACAGAGCTAAAGCTAGAACAAACTAAATTATAGCAACCTGGTTGTTAGACCACTGCCATTAGAGATAAATCAAAACAAGGTCCAGGCCAGAATGACAATGCTGTATCAAATGGAGTACACAGCATGATCACTTTGCTAAATGAAGAAACTTAATTTGTAATTTTAATCTAATCCTTGGCTTCCACTTAAATAAGTTAACAGACTGTTGTCCAGTTTTGACTCCTCTGAAGAAGAATTTATCTTATTATTGTACTTTTGGTGTCCGTACAGACAGAAAGAAAAAATTCCACTAACAAACATCAAATCAGCAGATGCTCAAGAGAGAACTAAGAGCAGATGTTGGAAAAAATGCTTTCAGAGATACAGAGAGGTCTGTTTTCAGAGTTGGTCTTTACTAGATCAAGGTGGTGAAGTGAGAGTATGGAGTTAGATTGTTTTAAGGAAGAACTGAAGTAGTATGACAATTTTGCCCACAAATTATCTTACATAAATGCTGAAGATTTGTAGTATGGCTTCTCTCTCCTTCATGTGATTGGAAGCAAGTCTGTTGCATGATGAATATGTCTTTGTTTCTTACTGTCATGTGACATTATATGACACAATAACATGAGGATCACATAGCTTCATACACAAAGTAAAAAAAGAAAATGGAAAATTTTGAGGTAAGGAAAACAAAATGAAAATGTATAGAGTGACTTTTAAAAATGTCACGCAGGCTTGTAGAGAAAAGTTTTTTTCTTAAAAAAAAGAATTGGTTTAAGACAAAATGAAAAAGGCAAAGATTTGTGCTATTTCAGATATTGGATTTTGGTTCTTTTTCCATTACTTAACTCAAGTTTTTCGTTTTTTAAGCTCACATTTTGTCCTGGTTTGGCCTAAACCAGGCCGATTTTCCTTTCAGTGATTTTTACTTTCAGCTAAGTCTCCTCTAAGTAACTGCACTTTCTGAAACTAAATGCATGTTTGCAGACAGTGTCTGCTTCCAGGACTGATAACGCTCGAAGTTTGTAGTTATCGCTGGCTGTACTTTTTCTTAGAGAAACCAAGGTCACTGCTGAATTCCTCACTGCTTACAAGTGAAGAGCCGAAGGGGGGTTGCAGCTGCAGCGGGGAGCAGACAGGGCAGGTGACCCAAAATTGACCAACGAGGGTATTCCATCCCACACACGTCATTCTCGGTATAAAGGGGGGGATCACGAGGGTCTCGCTCTCTTTCTGCTATGGCTGGTGTCCAAGGAGGACTCCGTCTGTTTTCCTGCTGCCCCCGATCCCGATCCGTGCATTCCTGAATCCAGCTCTCGACCGTCGCTAGGCCCAGCCTGGGCCTTCCCGGAGCCTGCCCTGCAGTGCCGGTGGTGACGTGGCTGACTTCAGGGGAGCTCAATCTTGGTTTTGTATATATATTTGTATATATTTGATTATTTCTATTATTGTTATTATACTCTTTTTCATTATTATAGTTTATTAAAACTGTTTTAATTTTCCAACCAAGAAGTCTCTCTCCCTTTTCCCTTTCCCTTTCCCTCTGGGGGGAGAGGGGGGGGATAACAGAGAGCATCTGCCGCAGGTTTAATAGCCAGTCCAGCTTTAAACTGTGACACATTTAAACAGTCTCCCTTTTGGACAGAAGTAGGAGGAGGGCATGGATTTAATACTGAAGAAAGAAATTTCACAAACATACAAAGTTTGCAAAGTAAAATTCCTTAATCTCTTTCAAAGGGCCATAGTACTTTAAACTCCAAGAAATTTGTTTTCTGATAGTTTTGACCTTTTGGTTGTATGTCTACAGAGTGTTACCCCAATGTAATTTGTTTTAAGAAGATTAAAGGAAAATGGGAACCTGGTGCAGTTCAATGAATGGAAGAGTAAAGTCCTGTGCCTGGAGAGGAACAACCCCAGGCACCAGTATAGGCTGGGGGCCAACTGGCTGGAAAGCATTTTTGCAGAAAAGTACCTGGAGGTATAAGACGTGGACGTACTGGAGCAAGTACAGTGAAAAATCACTAAGACGATTAAAGGACTGGAGCACTGGACATGCAGGGAGAAGCAGAGAGAGCTGGGACTGTTTGGCTTGGAGCAGAGAAGGCTGCAGGGGGTGTATATTGTCAATGTGTTCAAATACCTGAAGAGACAGTACAAAGAGGACAGAGCCAGTCTCTCCTCAGGGACAGGAGGCACAAACTGAAGCACGGGAGGTTCCATCTGAACATCAGGAAACACTTTTTGACTGGGAGAGTAACCAAGCACAGGCTGCCCAGAGAGGTTGTGGAGTCTCCATCCTTGGAGATATTCAAAAGCTTTCTGGACATGATCCTGGGCAACCTGCTCTAGGTGGCCCTGCTTGAGCAGGAGGTTTGAACCAGTTGACCTCCAGAGGTCCCTGTCAATCTCAGCCATTCTCTGATCTTGTGAAAAAAAATCATGAGTTTCAATAAAGTTCATGTTGCTTTAATGGTGGTTTGTGCAACTGTCTAAGAATTGAAGAATAATTGAGTGTCATAGTTAAGTGAGTATTTACTGTCAACCAGGGCTTTATGAAAATCTGCAGAGCATCTGCTGATTTCATCTAGTGCTACCTCTGCTATTGTTTCGTAATTTGGGGAGAGTGAAGTTCCTAAGTTGTATACCAAAATAGTAATGAACCAAAAAATAGCTGTATATAGGGGAACCCCTCCCTTCCACAAATAAAGCACTCTTATAATCACGGAACAGTAAATATAAAAATAGGTTCGCTTTAAATACTTTGTAAAGTTGTTGTGAGAATATTATTGTAAATAATGTAAGATAAATGTGTGATTTATTTTCCAGTACAGCAATAAATCTATGTGAAAAACTTCTGACATTGCTGATGCAGCCTCTTATGTCATTTGAGAAAAAGCAGTAAAATTTCTGAAGAGTTTTCACAAGGCTTTGTAAGAAGTCTTTGCCAACTGTAGACACCTGATTTAGAATAAAATTCCCACATCCCGACAAGGAACTGAAAGGTATTTTATGAGATAGCTTTCAATTTAGATACTATTATCTCCACAAGTAAAATTCTTGGCCACTTGTTTACAAAAATGTTCTGTGATTGTGAAAGTAAGAAAAAAAGTTGGTGTAAGAAATCCAAAATTCCAAGTGTAGCTCTACATAGATCGGAGTGTGTAATCATCTAATGGTCTTTCAATACTTAGAAGACCGAATTTGAGTTTCATCAGCATTTTCAATTTAGACAAAAAACTTAGGAAAAGGCAGTTGTGTGGATAGCAATGAAAATTGCTTAGCACTATTTTGTAATACAATTGTCATTTTATACTGTTGTTTTCTATATAGCTGAGATTTTTGTCAGTTCAATTTGAATGAAATAGCTGTTACTGGGTCAGAACAAGCATAGTCAGAAACTGAACCAGGTCACTTCCATCACACTACTAAACAGAAGTATTCTTTTTCATCTTATAATTTAAATTCTTCTGAGAAAAGTTCCAGGGAAGTAAGAAATAGATGTACTTCTATAGAAGTACAAAACAGGTACATTTAACTTTGAATGGCATGCAGCAAAAATGCTTTTCAGTGTATCTTTCAATTCGTGCCAATTTGCATTAGAAAACTAAGTAGTTAACATATTTAAATAAGAGCTTTGAAGAAAAGCTTTATATTCTGCATAAAAGATAGATGTTCAGCAGTGTTTACTGAATTTTTTAAAGCTTTGAGTGTTAAAGAGAGTATCTTTCAAGAAGACAATCTATTTCTTCGCATACGTGCGTGAAGGTTTTTTATGGAGACACTATGCTAAATGTGCAAGTTTGAGTTGATAATTTACAGAGACAATCAAACAGTATGAAAGTAATTTTTTAAAAAGCCTGTGTAATTAAGCTTGTCAAATGCAGCCTCAGTAGTATTTGGGGTTATATTTGTAGCTGTGTTTATTCATTGAAATGTTGCTGAGAAGCCACAAGTATTATAGATTTTAAAATTAAATTATTATTAATCTGAACAGTTGTTGAAAGAATCTCTCTGAAACACCAACTTGAATTTCAAAAATATAATTAGCAGCACCCCATCAATGTATACCAAATATCTGTGTTACAGCATCCACTTCGTATCTAAATACTATTTTGAAGAAAAGCTTGTACACTATGAGTAGATGATATACACATGTTTGATTGTATCCTGTTGACCCCATTTTGACGGGACATTAACTTCCATTATGCAGTTCACTTGTATTTCACCTGATATGTCAGCCACAGTCTATAGTAAAGACTCCAGTCTTCACAGAGTGTTCAGATAATATAGCCAAGATTTGCTGGGAGATCAAGACCAAGTATTTACTCTGAAGCACATAGCAGAATGGTTTTAGTGTAAATAAAGTTGTGCAAGGAAGCATGAAATTGAGAGAGTTCTTGAAGCCTCTGGGAATGGAGGGAGCTAGTGCTTCTGCCACATTTGATACCCTTGGTTGGGTGATTTGTCTTCAAAATGGGGTGAAATGGGATAAGAAATCAGGAAGTGTCCATTATGCAGACCCTTTAATTTCTTAGAAGGTTATAATGCTGGAAGCCAGTAAAATGCATGGCAAAGGGAGAAACTATTCTATCAGTAAAAGGTTATGGTGATATGAAGTGAGTGTATTGAAAACTTTACTGCAGTTTAGTTTTAGCTGTTGTTTTCTTGTTGTGGTTTTTTTTTCTGTAAATAGATTAACTTTTATTCCTAGTAAAATTCTTCACTATTATTAGTGCTGCCTTGCTTTAATTCTTTAAGGCAGTTCAAAAGTAGTACTTATAAATTGTTTCACAGAACTTTGAATGGGTTCCTTGCCTACTAGGCGTATCACTGCAGCTCAGCTAGAGCATGCAAGAAAATTAATTAACCTGTGTTCTCTGAAATAAGCAATTTTAGAGTGTCTGAACAAAATGCGTCTGTGTGGTGATACAAACTAGGAAGTGGGCAGGGTGATAGCTGGAGAGAGCTCATCCAACTGTAGATTTAATCTCAATAGATGTTTACATTGAGGTCCTAATGTTTCATTCAGAATGGATAACCAATGATTGTATATCAATTAATTTATAACAAATTGGAATTTTTGAGACTCTGTTTCTTTTATTTTAATAAACTGAGCTTATATTCTTAAAGTAGTTTTGTTTGAAAGTACAAGATAGAGAAAACATGTCTTTGCTGGTCTTCTCTATGGACTTTCTCTCTTTGGTTTGGAACGTTTGGCTTCTCAGCATTTAGCCATGCATAATTTGGGGGGCGTTTCTAAACTAAAACATCTGTGATAACACTGAAAAATAAATTGTAGATGGCTTAATTATTAAGTACCTGTATATAGTCATCCAGTGCCATTTAAAATGCCGTGGGGTACTGTTTTTGACCTCCAGCTGTCACTTCAGAAAAGCACAGGCCTTGATATATCCCATGACATAATGCCTCATGTCTTGAGTATCCTAGAACATCCTAAATAACACTAGACATCTTTGTTTAGGCACCTGAATTGACACCAAAGTTATATTACGCTCTTGGAGAAGGATATGGTTTCTTAAACATAGATGCTTAATGTCATTCAAGATGCATGGTACTGTATATACAAGGTCACTAGAAACTTATGTTTAGGGAACAGTATTCTTTGGATGGGACTCAGTTTCAAACTCGAATGCTTAAATTTAGTTGTATACTATACAGCTGCTTACAACCAAGCCAAGTGTCTAAAATCCTATCATAGTCAATGAAGGTCTAGTAAATACAGACAACAGAGTGTAACAAACTATTTATTGGTCTCAATTCAATGTCCATGCTTGACATCTCAGAAGGAAGTAGACACTGCTTAGGTAATTGAACCAAGATGAGGGATTAACTCTCAAAGCCCTGACTGAATTGGCCAAGGACACCTTTTGGTGTCACTTCTGCAGTAGAAGCTGAAGGGCAGGCAGGATACCCTAGAGAATTTCAAATGGTGCTAGATACTTAAGTTCAGGCAAATTAATTAAAATTTTGATGCCTGATGATGATAGTGGGAGCAGGGGCATGCAAATAAATGTAGGTATCTTTACCTGAGAGTTGAATCTTATCCTTCATGTCTGTTTTGGGGTTTTTTTGCCCTAATGTAGTTGTCTCTGCCATTTGAGACGCCTGTGGTATTCTGTCTGTCCTCTAGCTGTGAGCCCAGAAGGGCATGAATCTTTCATAGATCTTGCATCACTTTGACCAGGGTCATGCCAATATCTCAGATAAAATAGGGCATAAAATATGTCAAAGGGCCCTAGACACTTTAGGTAGGCAATTGTGGGAAATCCTTAATATATATGTCAATGAGATGATAACACTTCAAGAGCTTCAGAAACTGAAAGTGACCCTGACTTGAAATATAATGGCAAGTAGTTTGTAAGTGTAAGTAAGTTTGTTAAGACCTCAAAGCATTTGGAAACAGGAAGGGAAAAAAATAAAATCAGTCTTACATATCTGTACATTAAAAATAATAATTACAATTTTTAAAGTGTTATCCTTTCAATAAGTTAAATAAGTCAGGTATCCCCTAAGTAAGATTTACTAAGATTTTCACAATGAAAACAGGCATACCATTTAATATATGTGCAATACGCATAGTTGTTTACTATGTGAACATTCCAAGATTTTATGTGATCTGGGAAACAATCAAATCAAAACACTAAGGACTCAAAAGGAAAGAAACTGCAATTCATTACAGAAATGTTACTACTTTAAAGTTGAGTGATAATCTAGAATACTTAAAGAGAGTACTTCTCACCTCAAGGTGAGGAGTGGAAGGACAGGTAATTGTTTTCCTACCAACTGAGGTGTCGAATGCTGCCAGCTTCATTCTTGGCTGTATTAGCTGTAGCATTCTCCATCAAAGTACTTAAGCAAAGACTTGAATCTCCTCTGAGAACATATGCGAAATGCACTGTGACTTTCTTATTAGTGTTGAAAATGAAGAGCATTGATACTAGTAAGTTTTATAGAGAAAATAAAAGAATTTGTGTTTGTACTAGACGTTGACACCCATACATACGTTTTAGTGCACATGTTTTTTCATGTGTTTCCTGCCATACAGTGTGGGCTTTATAGTAGCACTATCAGTGATACCGAGTCAACTAACCAAGAGTAGCTCTTTTTTCTAGTCAGAGAGGGTAAACAAACTGGCAAAGAGGTATTTTTGTCTTTAAAAGTCAAAGTGTAGATAGAGCCTTTGTGAAAGGAGGAAAAAAAAATCAGATGTTGATATGCATAAAAGTAGATTAGAGTACAAGGACGTTGCTCTATTATGGTTCGGAGGTCTACATCTTTTACTTTGCAAGTGCTTGCTGCCACAAAGAATTTCCAAGACGCCACGTCTCTGGCAGCCTGAATTCTAACCTTAGATGCTCTTTTCCTTTTTTGCTTTGTGAAGTTCTTGAGCACAGCCTATCACCCCCACTAAGCCAGACAGTCCTGTCCTATCTGTAGTCCTCGCTGCTGCTTGGAAGAGTCCACGGTTTCATTACATTCCAGCATAGAGCTACTGGAATGTTTTTATAATGCATTCTTTACTCATCATTTCAAATTGCTGCCTATTTCACCGCAATTAACCTGGTACTAAGTGCCTTGGGTTCTCGACAGTCTCTTGCCTTTGCCATATTTGTTGACTTTGATTTGCTAACTTTTTTCTATAATCCCTTGTCCCTGTAGGTTTTGTTTTTATGGGCCTGATGTGTTCTTACGGACTGAATCTGTAGTAATGATTTGGACTTACCTTTACCGTCTGTCCTGAAGTCTCTGGCACTAAGCATTTACCTTGGTGCAAAAGCTTGGTTCCTAACTGCAGCTTCCTCCATTGTACAGATAGGATGCAGTTATGCATAGTTATTTATCTGTAGGTGACTTTAGGCTGACTGACATTCATAATCAACCATAAACTGGAACAGAAAATTGCCTGATCTACAAACTGTACTTCTGTCTTTAGACAGAAGTGTGATTTTTATAATTAGACTACAACTCATACTCTTTACTAATAGCAAAGTTTTGGTTCTACAAATGAGGAAAAATAAATGCTTTATTTGACTACAGAGGGGCTAAAATAAATCCACAGTGTTGGCTCTGATCTGATAATTTTTGGGGGTTTTCATTTTGTTTTGTTTTCATTCCCCTAAATTGGCTCCCTTTAATACTGAATTAATGTGCTGTCTCTCCCTTGGTCCTAATTTCTGCATCACAAATTCTGCTTCTAATGCCACACATTATTGTATTTCCAAACTGCTGCTGTTCTGGGTGATGTGATTTGATACCATGTGTGAAGGACTTGGATCAAAGTAGACTTTTATTTATACAAGGCAGGGAGACTATATCAAGTGAGACTCAGAGGCTTATCCTTATTAATTTATTTTTAGTTAAATAATTATACTTGGATACACATTCTTTGAGATCCTTTATTCTTAAGTGGGAATTTAGAAACTCACACCTAAGCAGCTTTGTGGTATGTACATTTTCTGCTTTTTCTTTAGCTATACTGCTTAGAAACAACCTATAGCCCAGTCACCTATAGCTGTAGTCTCATTGTTTGGAGTCTTCTGCTACATTGCTACGAAAAGACTGATTCGTTTGTCTGCTAGCTTTCTGCTACACAGATTCTCAGGAAGTGCAAGCGTTGATTATTCTTAACCTTTTCGATCTCTTTCAGAGTAGGGAATGACTAAAGAGTATGTGAGCACCATGAGATGTCAAAAACTTGTAACCCCTTCCGGTAGGTTTAACTCCGTGGTAACACAATAGAGCTGCTGCTGAAGAGGGACTGGTGGTCCTCTGCAAGCTCTGTGTTGTTTCATAACTCACCTACACTTGAACGCATGGGTCTTACAATTCCAAGTACATAGGGATATCTATTGTAAGCTGAAATGAACTCCAAAATGTCATCTCTAATCTTTTGCTTTGTTTTGCTTTGCTTTGAATGGTGTTTTTTTAAAATGACGCAGCCTGAATTGTTTGCAAGGTAGAGAGACACAGATGGCTGTGAACTGATCTTGTTAGAGTTTGTTAAAATAAAATGACAGATATACCTTAGAAATTGAATACAGGTGCTGCAAAGAGAAAGTTATTACTTTGTATCTGACTTTGTCTGGAAACAGCTGGTGCTACAACTTTTTTTCATTTTTTTTAATAATGGGGATTCAGGCATTTTATTTGTTCTCATCTGATATGTCACTTTCAAAACATAGTTAAATGGCTCTGAAGATGACTACCAACTGTAATCAATAAAGAAGGACTTGATTCTCACAGTTGCCAAGCATCCACTACTCCCAGTGATTTCAGTGTGTTTTTTCAAATTGAGGCCCTCAATCAAAAAATAAAATGGAAGTGTTTTGTTTCAAGTATTTTTCTGTATTTGCACCTGAGTCCAGGCTAATCGATATAAACATAGTTAGGCATAATGCCTATGTATTTTGCAAAGGAGATGATTTTTGGTACATCAAAATATTGAAAATTAGATAGTTCTGTACTTCCTGCATGATTCTTCATGTCATATCTTCAGCTCCCATTTACTTTTTAGTCTGAACAGAGCTAACTGCAGAATTATAACTTATATTATTAAATCAATCCAGGAAGAATCTGTGAGGCTGTCTGTCCATATATCAGCACAATTTACAAATCAGAAAAAAAAAGGAAAATTAGTGTATTTTGTTAGATTGACTGACTGAGCTGAAGAGAAATAGGGCACTAAAACATATTGTTTAGATATGGACCAGAAAGAGAAAAGCGAAAAGTTAGCTACCGGTTAGAAACAGTTGTGTTTAGTTTCATTTTGCTAATCAGTAAAGCAATTTGAGAGTAAAAGGGTGGCTGGCAGTTGGTGAAAGAAGGGGATGTTAATAAAGCAGAGGTGGGAAGATCATTATTCTGCACGGAGCTGACAGAAGCAGGTGGTGAATGCCTATGAAACGTTCAGGGGTAGTTGGCAGGGTGTCACTGGGAAAAATGGAATGTGTGATATCTTTATTCAGTCCATAACTTTTACTGTCCAGTGTAATAATGGGGTTTAGTTTCCAGGCTCATACGTTGAAGGTATTTTATAGGTCTCACTTGAGGCTCAGGACAGAGAGAACAGTGATAGACTGTTCTGTGAAAAATTATTTCCTCCAGCGACTGGATGTTTCTGGCCTCTGTCAGTTGGCTTTTCTTTCTGAGATGCAGCATTCATTTGGTTTCAACTATATGGCTTCTACAAGGACATTCTGTTCAGTGACTGAGATGTATTACAGCCTGGCATGAAGAGCTATAGAGCATGTAGCTTTTGGTGACTCAGTTGTCCAACTAATTAACCATGGTAGCTTAGGAGATAAATTGAAATGTTTTACTCTATAATGGTCTCATGTCACTGATGATTGTTAATTTTGGAGAATTCTTCCTCTAATAGTGTTAGGTGAAGTTAGAAGATGCTTTCTCGGCTAGGAAAAAGCAGAGTGCCAGGAAATTTTCTTCCGATATATGATCTTCTTTTCTGTGTAGATTGCAACAGGTGAATTACTTTTTGTTTAAATAGATTTCAGAGTAGACTGATATGTAACACTAAAAATGCTCAATTAAGCAAGGTTGGAAGGTCTTTTTTGTGATGGGTCAGTAATGTAATAATACATTGAATTCATCTGTAATTCAGGTCTGTTCTAAGATACGATCCTGTTTTACCAGAGGAGTACTGAATGGAGGTCATCCTTCAGTTATTAAGGTAGCATTCTCTTCAAATCAAATGCTCTTATGTCTGAGAACCTAATTGTATGTCACTTTTTCCCTGTTTTGTCTGGGTGGTTGCTGGTGCTATACATGCATAACACTCTGAGAGAGGATTACAGGCATTCAGCTGGGCATTGAATTTAGGAAAATTTCAAACATCCTACTAATGCTGAAGAAAGACCTCATGACACATACTTAACTTGGAGAACTTAAAATGAAGGCATCTAAAATGATCGGTCCTCTTTGAAACATAACAGCTTGATCATCAATTTACCAGTTTCTTTAGAAATTAATATATAGAAATGCCGTGTGAAATTCTTCTTCACGGTCTAAATTTGCTTATATTTTATTCTTTGGTAGAAATCAACGTCACTTACATTAAAAAATTAAATACCCTTTGTGTGAAATACTAGAAGTTTTAAAATAAGTAGAAAAATATATTCTGATGTACTGATATATCTCTGATAATGATGCTGGCATTTCTGGGCAAAATCATACTTTGTGGATAGTACTGTGAATGACTGGCTATTTTGATTAACCACTGAAATAAGCAGAGCTCTTTGAAGCACCAGTAATGCAATGCCTATATTCGTATAGCCCAATAGATATAAAGGCCCCAGAAATTATATTCAATTTTCTACCTAGATTTTGTGTAAGTGGTACAGGGAAAGAAATATTAGGATGGGAGGGGGCTTATCAGATGCTTAATTTTTTAAAAATCCATAATGATACATTGGTAGTATCCAAAATCTGTAATTGTTAGGCATGGCTTGTGACTTATTATTTAATTTAACTGTATTTTTCTGTCCTAGTTCATATTTTTTATGCTGGGAATAATATTTCTAACTAGAACTATAGACAAAAGTTTGCTTTTAAGCCTGTTACATTAGTCCCTCTGAATATTGTTGATTAGTTCTGCTTTTTGAAGTGATAGCATAAAATCTCTTTCCTGTAAGGATTGTAAGTAAAAGGAGTGAAACTGATTTTTCAGTAGTCTCACATTGTACTTAGTATGTGTCTGAATTACACTGTATCAGCAGCTGAGGACTTGCTCTGCTTCGCACTTGCTGTCATGTTTCCCGTTGGCCACAATTGTTTTAAAGGATTTGAGGCAATGAATGAGTATATTAGTATCAAAAGCATGAAAAGTAGTTTAATTATTAAAAAAATAATAAAAAACCCACCACACATTTGAACTGTAAAATGACCAAAATTAATGCCTCAATATCACAAATCTACTGTGGTGAAGGTGTTGGAAATGAAGAGAGACAATGCAATGTTCAAAAGTACGGAATGAATGAGGAGCTGCAAGGTGAGCTCTAGGAGGTTAAGGGGAGATCATAGAATCATAGAATCATAGAATCATACAATCATACAATCATACAATGGTTTCGGTTGGAAGGGACCTTAAAGATCACCTAGTTCCAACCCCCCTGCCACAGGCAGGGACACCTTCCACTAGTCCAGGTGGCTCAAGGCCCCATCCAATCTGGCCTTGAACACTGCCAGGGAGGGGGCATCCACAACTTGTCTGGGCAATCTAATCTAATCTAATCTAATCTCTGGGCAATCTTATCTAATCTAAATCTACCCTCTTTCAGTTTAAAAATGTTACCCCTTGTCCTATCACTACATGCACTTGTAAAAAGTCCCTCTCCCGCTTTCCTGTAGGCCCCCTTCAAGTACTGGAAGGCTGCTGTAAGGACTCCCTGGAGCCTTCTCTTCTCCAGGCTGAACAGCCCCAACTCTCTCAGCCTCACTTCATAGGAGAGGTGCTCCAGCCCTCTCATCATCTTTGAGGCCCTCCTCTGGACTCGTTCCAACAGGTCCATGTCCTTCTTATGTTGGGGGCCCCAGAGCTGAATGCGGTACTCCAGGTGGGGTCTCACAAGAGCAGAGTAGAGGGGCAGAATCACCTCCCTCAACCTGCTGGCCACGCTTCTTTTGATGCAGCCCAGGATACGGTTGGCCTTCTTGGCTGCAAGCACACATTGCCGGCTCATGTTGAGCTTCTCATCAACCAATACCTCCAAGTCCTTCTCCTCAGGGCTGCTCTCAATCCGTTCTCCACACAGCCTGTATTTGTGCTCGGTGCACACTTAGTAACTAGCAGCCAGGATACTTCAGGCACTGGATGTCTGTAAACGATTAAAGTGGTGATAAAGGCCTGATATAGGCCTTTGAAATGATAATGATAATAATCCTTTATATGCGATAGATAAATGACTAGGGAAAAGGCAGGACTGCGTAAAAAAGTACCTTGCATTTTTGAGTTTGTTCGCTGCGTTCTTACACATATCTGTGATGGCCAGGTAAAATTTTCAGCAATTGAACTGAAGGTCAACAGCACCAATTTAGTCATTCTTGTCCCACGTAATCTTAGCTAATTGGACAGGTATCACACCTTCCCTTCCTCCTTATATATTCTCGTACAAGGGCGGGTTTAACGTTGCATTCTTGCCTCATGAACTGAATTAGAAAAAAGAGATTTCTATACTGGAATAGAGTTGTCCATAGCATTGAGATTACGCTGGTATCATTGTAACAGTTTATATCCATATCTTGTTTTATATGCATGCAACTTTCCTAGCTGGGAAAGTCCCTTAAGTTCCTTAATAACTGAGGCACTTTTGAGACTGTGGCTTCAGGACTCCTGAGGATGCTAGTTCATACAGCTTGATCTGAAGTCCTCTGGAGTTACTGGAAGCCCATTGACTTCAGTGTAATTTCTGTCTAACTTGTATGCAATTAAGATCCCCTCTGTAATGAAATTAGAATAATCAGTTATCTAGCATTTTTGCAAGTGTAATGACCGTTGGCCTACTCAGCTTAGTTATAAGGTAAGATTGCTTTGGTAGAGAGATTTGAGAAAGCCAGATGGACATACTCAGGTATTGGCAAGCAGAAGTGGCCTTGAATGTTATTCTTTTCCTTCTTTAACACAGCAAGAATCATTTATCATCTATTGCTCCGCCTTTCTAAAATATTATACCATGACCTTAATGCTGAAATGCTGTTTGCATATTGTTCCAGACCATAACTGTTGGCAAATCTGTCTTGCTTCTATGGAATTCGAAGATTACTTTGGAGGCAAATATGTCTTTGCTCATACTTTTCAAAGTGTTTTCTTCTTTTTCTTTTCTCTTTTCTTTTCTTTTCTTTTCTTTTCTTTTCTTTTCTTTTCTTTTCTTTTCTTTTCTTTTATTTTATTTTATTTTATTTTTTTGTTTTACCTTTTTCTTCCTCTGCTCTGTTATGCAGAGACAGAATTTTTTTGGTCCCTTCATATTTCATTACTTGTGACAGAGTGTGCCTCAGGAGACTCTGCATCACTCCAGGTAATTTCATCAGTGTCGAAATGGATGTTAGCCAGTGGCCTTGACACTGCAAGTTAGTCTTTTATGGAAGATTTAAACAGACAACAATAAGGTGTACGTCGGTATCTTTAGACTAGACCGTGCAGAACTCAAAATGTCAAAAGCATACAGCATTCTCTTTACTGTTTTTCAAATTTTCTTGAAGGTTTTACATTTGCAACAAGACACATACTTTGAAAAATCAAAGCAGTAGTGGTAATATGCAATGAGTTGTCAAATTTACATTTCAGAATCTCTCTTTCTCTCCTCTTGCTTGGATGTGATAAAATACCATAAAGTCCGACAGTCATCCACACATACTAATATATTAAGCCCCTGTGAAATAAAACCACAAACTTTGGAGTGCTGACTTCTAGCTGCTGCAATTGCTGTGTAGTAATGACACAAACGCAGTATTTTATTTGTACAGTAAAAAAAATTAACTTAGGATATGGAATGTGACAATATTGAAAACAATACTGAGTCTTTAAAATACTTAAACTGAAATGTCATTGAATACTCAGTTTATGTCATTAATACACAGGATAAAAAGACTTATACACCTGAGAAGCTTGTGATGTGTGTTGGAATTTTGTATGTTGTATTTCCCATTTTGTGATAAAAATGTGACTTATTATGTAACAGAACATATTCAGTATTAATCTGATTTTTTTTACATGTACTGATAATTCTTTGGATAAACAAACAAGTCATCTCAAGTTGTATAAAAATATCAGAGAATTTCTTCTACGCCTGAGTAATTTTGTTCCATTTATAAAGCTGGTTTTCCATCATGATTTCCACAAAGTTTATTAATGATAAATGATAAATTATCTGGGTGTGTGAATAAGGAGTTATGCAAGTTGATCTGGTTACAGGCTGAAATCTCAATATTTTTTTTAAAGAAACTCAACGTAGTAGGTTAGTTTGCCTCTCTTTAGGGATCAGTAAATAAGGGGGATGCAGCCCTATCTGATTAGGGCTGCAGATGCAGAAAAAATAAGTTCAAGTAGATTCAGGATAAGATTTTGTTTAAGTAACAGATGCAGATTTTTGGTCTCCAGACTAGGTTCTGTTTGCATAACTGAACATTATATCAAGGACTCGCTAAGATGTAAAATAATAATTATAACTAACAAATAATGGAAAAGAAGTCCAGACAAACAGTATCTTTGTTACTTACACCATTGTATTCCAGGGAGACCTCAGAAGATGCGACAAGATGGTGGCCGAAGGGGCAGTTCTTCCAAATTATCACCTTTTGTATCTGCTCTCTTACTTTATGTTTTGCCAACCTGATTTACTTACTTAAAAATAATTTTCTTGTTATCAGTTTTGATTATGAGACTAACTTTAATTTAGGGTCCCTATTTTTGACGAGTTAATATTCCTCCATGTGTTAGAACTATTAATGTTACATTAGTTGGTTACCATGGAAAAATTGTCTACAGTCTGTCTAGGCTTAAAGAGGGGTATGTACCCATTCTTTATCTGAACAGACCCCTTCTTTGTATTAATTACCCATGGCACTCCATAGCACTTCTGGAAGAATGCTAAGACGTTGTATTTGAATCTTGATTTTGGTTATTTATCCAGTAATTCCATCGTCCCCTGTTACACTTTCATGCACAGTTATGTTATACCTACATTATTACTATTCTTACTGTAATACAACCTTTAGATAATTAGATCGTTGTTAAGTGCATCAATGTCTAATGATGACCATTTCTTGTAAAAGTTTTTTTGTTTTGATGGTCACAGAAGCAGCAAGGGAGATTTAAAATGTGTCACATCTGTATCGAAAAGCAAAACATGCTTGTAGTTAGTCCTTCCAACAACGTGACTCATACCAGAAGTGTGCAAGGATACAGAACGTGACAAGGCAGACTGAAACCCATATCGAACTCATCCGTTGAGCAGTGGAGCTTGTTGACTGACATACGAGTGACAGCAGTGAGCAGAGAGGTTTTGTGTAATCAAGCCATTGCTGGGGCAGTCTTTTCCTTTGTGAGTCTGTTTTATTATTAGATTTGCAAAAAACTATACCAAACAAGATGCTATCGCAAATCTTTCTTTCTTGGAATTATTTATTTCCTAATGTAGGCAGAGGCGTATTACTCATTAATATGTAATATATATGCATTTGAAGGCTGTTTGATGGTTTTATGGATGAAAGACATCCCAGTTATATCCATCTCTGTATGAGTCAGTACAATATCAAGCATATGTTAAAAATAATTAACAAATAATTGAAAACAAGAAAAAGATAAGAAGAAAAAATTAATAATTTCAAACTGTATGAAGATATCTGGAGATTTCCCTCAATATGAAGTTTCCGATTCGGGTATTGCTGGCACCACATAAATGAGAAATGGTTCTACCTTCTCATGAAGAGTTCCAGGCTCATCAAGAGATGGCTATCAAAGAAGGTTTCTCTCTCAAACCCTCTTCGTTTTTTGCATTTCTTATATTGAGCTCTAAACTTTTCATTGTTGTGGTTTATCCTTTTGGCATATTTATGTGTGACAATAGTACTCTCCTCTCTCAGCTACTGGATTTATATATTTGCAATTTATATATATATTGTAATAATGGAAAGAAAGATAACAGCAAAACAGTGTATTTAGAAAGAACAGGAAACATGAATGGGCTTTTCACTTATTTTTAACTTCTCTAAGGAGATATAGGATTCAGTAGCAAAAAACAGAACACTTCCTTATGTTTTTAAACACAGACTCGGGGGGGGGGGGGGGGGGGGGAGAAGGAAACCAGCCTCGAAAAGAGAGATTAATCTGCCCAGCCTTGACACATCCAAAGCATAGATGTGTAAATCTGAGCCAGTTCCCTAGGCTTCTTTTAAAGTCAGTGGAGATAAGAATTCCAGAGAGTAATTCATCTTACTCTTCTTTGATGCCTTTCTTAGCGTGAGATTAATTTCCCTTCATGGATTGTAAAGGGAGCCTAGAATAACTAGTGTAGACTTAAATGCCTGATCTGGAGATGCCTAAACTAAATCTGGAGATGCCTAAACTAGGGCTAACTAATCTGTCCCATCATTTCAAGCAGAAGGCACAGATAGACCAATTATTCTGAATTTCCATATATCACATTTCACTCAGTGGTTGAATCCAGCAAATTCAGCTAAAGCTGACATGAGGTTGAGCTGATATTACGGTCAGCTTTAGCTCATCTATCGCAGAGGCTCTTGTCATCTGAATTTAAAATCTGAATTTAGCAGTAGCAATCTGAATTTAACAACCTATATTGGAACACACGCCTCTTCAAGGAAGTGGATGGGTGGACTCTCAGCCTTCTGTTTTTCTATATCTGATGCCGAGCTATGACAAAATGTCTCCTATGCAAGTGAGCCGGGTTTTCTGATTGTAAATTATGAATACAGAGAATTATTCTATTCCAGCTACTAAGACCCTGTTTCATTCTACTTGATTGTCCTGCCTACCTGTGGCCTGGCTCCAGACATGAAATAATTGTTGCAAATGGTTGCTCTGCTTCAAACAGTTTTTTGTTCATTTCACATTCAGTAACTTTGTTCCCTCACTAGCAATTACTTTCAATATCCTCTCAAAACACCATTTTCATGTATTAGGTGTGAAAAAGTCCCTCTGAATGCTGTGGTTTCCAATCTATTTCTGAGAATCTGGTACTTGTTGTATCTTAAATTTCATTTTCTCACCTTCAAAATATTGCCATATTGAGACTCAGTTAATACCAAATGAAGCAGCTTAAATGCTGTCTGATTCCAGTCGGTCTCATTACACCTGTTCAAAAAATCTCTTTACTAGCTTTCTATAAAATTTCTTATAGACTTAAAAGTGGCTTTTTTCCCCCCTTGCAAACGCTTCCACAATAGTGATCCAGTATTCTGTGGCTCTCTGACCACCTTTTATCACATGCCACTAGCTCTCCATCTAGCTCCATCTAGGCATGTACGCATCAGGCTGTTATTTGAAATGTCCTCATTATCAGCTGTATTGAGTCTTTAGCAGCTGTAGCTCTGACTGCAGAGTTACCCTGTGATCTGAATTCAGCAAACTGACACCATCCTGTCTTTCAAGTCCACATTGAAGGAACACAGGTATGCTGGAGATTTTTAATGAGTTTTTAGCTTGTCAAGCACATTGTGTCTACTGTGAAGAAAGCCCTTGATGTCTGTGATTTTAGTACCGAGGACATCCAGGATTTAATCTATGACGTAATAGTTAGCATTCACCAGAGGAAATCACATGCTGTGTTTTGGGTTGGTTCTTAAAATATGTTCAGTTTCAGTAAATCATTGACTTTGCCTGATTTCTGAGATGAGTGAAATTCAAAAGATTGTCTGGTTATCTAGTATCACTGTCTCAAAATATAGGATAACTTAAAGTATGCAACAGTTGCAATACATCTGGAAGTATTTCTCAGCTTGACAGTTGACAGGCTTCCTATGCCTGAAGATTATCCTTTTTTTTTTTTTTCTCATTGTTTGTCATGTTTTCATGCTGATCTGCAAGTATGGTAGCAAGCTATTTTTCCTATCAAACTAATTTCAGTCAACTTCTGACTCGTCAAACCAGAGTTTCACCGCCAGAATGCGTAAGGGACACAAGCTTCTTGCAGAAATCTATGCAAATCTCAAACAATACACTCTTGCTTTGCATAACTGGGATTTACGTACTCTTGTTTAGCAACCTCCTCCTCTGGCTTGCTCACCTTTCACAGAGCAGCTTAATCTTTCCCAGCCTCATCAACCATCACTATCACATGTATACAAAGTAATACAACGATGTTTACAGCCTTTTCACCCCTGGGTGCTATCCCACTTGATAAATATCAGCAACTAAATACACTTGAGTCACGGGGTTCATCAGGGCTCAGATTTCTGCCAAACTTGAGCACTGCAGATAATATTTATGTATTGCAGGACATGGGAGGGAAACATTTAATGAAGAAAATTAAGACCCAGAGGAGAGCCACGAAGGTGATCAGAGGGCTGGAGCATCTCTCCTATGTAGACAGGCTGAGAGAGTTGGGGCTCTTCAGCCTGGAGAAGAGAAGGCTCCGGGGAGACCTCACAGCAGCCTTCCAGTACCTGAAGGGGGCCTGCAGGAAAGCGGGAGAGGCGCTTTTTACAAGTGACAGGACGAGGGGTAATGGTTTTAAACTGAAAGAGAGTAGATTTAGATTAGATATTAGGAAGAAATTCTTTACTGTGAGGGTGGTGAGACACGGGAACGGGTTGCCCAGAGAGGTTCTGGCTGCCCCCTCCCTGGCAGTGTTTAAGGCCAGATTGGATGAGGCTTTGAGCAACCTGGTCTAGAGGAAAGGTGTCCCTGCCCATGGCAGGGGGCTTGGAACTAGATGATCTTTAAGGTCCCTTCCAACCCAAACCATTTAATGATTCTATGATTCTATGATAAAATCTCCTCCTCTTCAACCTTTGCCATATCTTAATGTTAGTTATTGTTTTTTGGTCTTTCCCTTTTACTCAAGCGCTGGTCTATTTGTTCTGACATAAAATAAGAATTACATCAGTCGATCAGCAGTCACGTTAGCAACCTGTGCCGCAGTGGGAGCGGGGATTTCCCATGGCACCTGGGAGTAGAAAGCTCTTGGCTTGGGCAGCAGCTTGTCCTTACCACTGGCAGTGGCTGGGGAACCAGTGGGAAAAGTAGATACACAGTTGTGGAGAAGAAACAAGGATCTGCATATGACTACATGAGAAATATAGAAGTTTGAATCTACCAGGCCTGTGTACCTTCAGAAGTCTAAGAAGTCCAAATAGCTATATATACAGCAGAATCACAAGTATGTGGGGGAAGGCGGGGGTGGGGGAGTGGGGGTCAAATAGCATATAAATTCAGGTGAGAGTTAGCAGGAGGTTGGCTGTCAGCTGGTCTAGCTAGTTCTTATTTAGCAGGAATACAAGTACCTGGTACAAGTGGAAAGTTTGGTTATCTTTTTGACACTGCAGTTCCCTGTTTCTACCAATCAGTGTATTTTGACTTTCTTTCTAGCTTCATGCATTTGCTATTTATGTACTAATATTCATTCAAAAGACAATGTTTCATACTAACCAATGGGAATGACAATACTAAAATACCTTTTTAAGTATACTTTCAGATGATTCAGTGAGATTTGCTTATGTTCATATCTAGCCAATATAAACATATAAATGAGAGTATAGGTGTATATATACTTTGTGATATATATGTGTTTTACATGTAAATATGCAACCTTTAAAAAAAACTATAGTACAGGACATTATTGAATTTTTACTTAGAATTAGAACTTAGAATACCTAGCATTATGCAATGCTAAAATTAAGGTCTGAACACATGAAAGATGATATAGTCTTTGCTTTTATAGTCACATACATTTTTAACAGAAGCCTTAACCCAATGCCTTGTTCTCTCAGGCTCCATTGAAAGAAAAATGCTATTTGTAGGATGCCTGATTCATTTGTTTCTTGTTTAAGATGTGTAACACCAGAGAGGGAACTGATGGATGCGAAACAGGATGATACCATCATTAATGCAGCCGTGTTAAAAGTAGTAGCTTTATAAGCGGAAAAATGAGACAAGCTTTCGGGAACCTATGCCCTTTTTCCATTCATAAATTGAAGCAGCAGATTTTAAGGTTGGATACCCCTGTTGAGAACAATTGCTTAGATATCTATCAGTTAGACCATCTCTGGTAGGAAGAGGTAGCCTATGGAGCAGAGAGACACAAGAGGAGAAAATGGGAGGTGATAGACTAGTTATTGCCTAGGGGAAAGAGAGAGACAAAGCTGTAAAGCATGGCAGAGTCTGGAAGGAAGGAAAAGGAAATTCCTGGAACCTACACCTGAATTTCAAAAATATATTTTTCGTCTAGTGCATGAAATACTCTTGTAACTATGTTTCTTACTTTCTGAATACATCATGGCAAGTGGGGGGTCAGATTTGCAGAACTGTTGTGTTTCCAACTGTAAATAAAATCAATTAAGACTTCTCTGTATGAGGACAATGTTATAAATTAGTGCATGAAGAAGTCAGGTCTCAAGTGATCAAAACTGCATACCCAAAACATATTAGTACAACTGTGATTAATTTTCAAAGTGAAAAATGGCTGTAATAAATTGAATCTTAGAAATTTGTATTTATGAAGCATTCATTCACTATAGCAAAAACACCATGGAAATGGTGATGAAGAAAATAATTTTACTTTCAATAAAAGTTTTGAATAATGTGTGCTAAATAAGGTACGGGGTCAAACACTGAATAAGAAAAACAACAAAAAAATACCACCTTGAATAACAGTAAACGCAACTAGAAGCTTTGAGGAAGAAATGTAATGAGTCATGTAACTAAAATATTATGACGGATGTGTCAAAGAAGCTATAAAGTTGCATATGCATAGGCAATTTTTCTGACAAACTTCTGAGTGCTTGAATGTGTAACCATGACATTCTGCTCAGAAAGGGGTGTGCATACTCCAGATTAATAGAATTCTGCATATTTCTAACTTCTTAGAAAATAATCTGCCATCTGATCAGCTATAACTGTGTTGGTAATGAATTAGGATCATCAGCATTTTTCCAATCAATGCCACTAACTGCTTCAGCTTCAGGCTGTGGAGTTACAAGCAGCAGTAATAGACTATGCATCATCTATGTACCAGCTGCTATGGATAATGCGACATAAGGAATCCGAAGTATAAAAATATTAAAGACCTTTGAAGCTCAATTACAATTTCTTTAAGGAAATGTACCTTACTGATTAGAGGCACTTCTGCCCATATAGCGCCGGCTAATCTGATCCTCTGTTTCTATATACCCACGTGTCTTTTTTTCTCTATCACAAATCCTATTTCTCATGCTTCTGCAGCATATTCAGGCAATTGCTTCTACTCTCATTTTACATTTATGCCAGGGAGTTATAATAAATAATTTTAGATTAATAGCTGAGCTCCTAGCCATAGCCACTCCTCTCATCATGGAACACAGTCAGGTTGGTCAGACACAACTCACCCTTGGTGAACCTGAGCTGGCTGTTCTCAGACCCCTTCTTGTCCTTCAGGTACTTGGAAATGGCATCCAGGAGGATTTGATCCATAATCTTCCCAAATACTGAATGACGTTGACCAGCCTGTAGTTTGCTTGATCCTCATTGCTCTTTTGAAATCTAGATGTGGCACTTTCTGCCCTGTGGGTACTGCTTCATTCCCACAGACTGGGATACCTGAGAGCAAACCTGGCCAACGGAAACTGAGAAAAAGAAGTCATTGAGTACCTTGACCTTTTCCACATCTTTTGTCACTAGTTTTCCTGCTTCATTGAGCTGTGGACCTTCACTTCCCTTAGCTGCCAATATACATACAGAAACTCTTCTTGTTGCCCTTCACCTCCCTAGTTTGTTTCAACTCCATCTGATCTCTGTCTTTCTTAAAAGCAACCTTTCATGCTTGGGCTGTGCCTTTGTATTCTTCCTGGGTAGCCTATCCCCACTTCCACCTTCTCTGGTTTTGCTTTTGAACTTATTTAGGTGTTCCCTGCCCATCCATGCTGGCCTTCTGCCTTGCTTGCTTGACTTTCTGCACATTGGAATGGACCATTCTTGTGTTCTGAGGAGGCTTCCCTCGAAGATGAACCAGCTGTCCTGAGCCCTTGATCAGATTCCTGAGCAAGACAAATTCTTTTGAAGTTCAGTACTGTAATTGTTTGTCTTGGCCACTCCTGTGAGCATTTTAAGCTTGACAATCTCATGGTTACTGCAATCAAGGCTACCCTGACTGTCCCATCTCCAAACATTTTTTGCTTGCTTTTGAGTAGCAATTCCAATGGACCATCTTCCCTAGTCAAGTTGTCCATCACCTGTGTCAGGAAATAGTCATCAGCACACTTCAGGAGTCTTAAGGGTTTACTTAATGTGCACAACTATTCATTCTATTCTATTCTATTCTATTCTATTCTATTCTATTCTATTCTATTCTATTCTATTCTATTCTATTCTATTCTATTCTATTCTATTCACAGCTATTTGCCCTTACAGCAAATATGAGAGTTGTTATGCACCATAAGTAACAGGGGCTGTTATCATGAGGCTTCTTCCAGCTTTCTAAAGAAAGCTTCATCTGTTTCCTCTGCTCAGTCAGGTGGTCTGTGGCAGAAGCATACCATGGTGTCATCTGTGTCAGTCTGTCCTCTTATTCTTCACTATAAGCTCTGAACTGGCTCATCACCAGTGCCAATGCCAAGCTCTAGGGATCCAGTGCATTCCTTTGCACAGAGCTCACCTCTCCTCCTCACTTTCCCAGCTGGTCTTTCCTGAACAGCCTGTGTCCACCCATTGCAGCTTCCAACCGCTGGTGCAAGCTCCCCTGCCTCACCTCCTCGCCGCACATGGGATCATTTAAATAGTAATTCCAATAAATAACACAGCCTTTTTTAGGTTACTTTTGCAACTCAGTGGCTGTAAGGGTAGCCACCAGATGCAATCATTCCCTTTATGAAATCCTGTAATAGAATCATAGAATCGTTTTGGTTGGGAAAGACCTTTAAGATCACCAAGTCCAACCATTAACCTAACACTGCCAAGTCCACCACTAAACCATGTCCCTAAGCATCACATCTAGATGTCTTTTAAATACCTTCAGGGATGACGACTCCACCACTTCCCTGGGCAGCCTGTTCCTATGCTTGACAACTCTTGCGGTGAAGAAATTTTTCCTAATATCCAATCTAAACCTCCCATGGCACAACTTGAGGCCGTTTCCTCTCGTCCCATCACTTGTTACTTGGGAAAAGAGACCGACACCCACCTCGCTACAACCTCCTTTCAGGTAGTTGTAGAGAGTGATAAGGTCTCCCCTCAGCCTCCTTTTCTCCAGGATAAACAACGCCAGTTCCCTCAGCTGCTCCTCATAAGACTTGTGCTCTAGACCCTTCACCAGCTTCATTGCCCTTCTTTGGACTCGCTCCAGCACCTCAATGTCTTTCTTGTAGTGAGGGGCCCAACACTGAACACAGTATTTGCGGTGCAGCCTCACCAGTGCTCAGTACAGGGGGACAAGCACTTCCATAGTCCTGCTGGCCACACTATTTCTGATACAAACCAGGATGCTGTTGGCCTTCTTGGCCACCTGGGCACACTGCTGGCTCATATTCAGCCAGCTATTGACCAACACCCCCAGATCCTTTTCCGCCAGGCAGCGGAAAAAATCTGTAATGAATTAGCATATCACTGACGGGGCAGAAGACTAGCTATATATATTGGACCTCTGAGGTGTCATAAACCCCCCTAACAAGGAAATTAACAGATATGATTTAAACTGATTATTAGTATTATAAATTATGTTGAGTATTAGCTACTTTGTATGCCTCTTGAATATATATATTCATTCACTTTACTTCAAAAGAGAGGATCTGTCAGTTAAATCACACACTATATTGTAACATGTTGTGAAGGCTGATAATATGTATAATATGAGAAGTTTTCTATTAAAACTTTGCTAATATTATCACATAGTACTATGCATGTCTATGGATTGAGGAAAATCAGAGGAGATAAGATCAAGGATAAATTTGTCTCATCTGATAACTTATGTGTATTCTGGAGATATACCATATAGATTTGGCAAATTTTGTATTAATATTTAATCTTCATGAAAAATAGGGGTGTAAGGTTGTCAGACTCCATCCTAGTAGACACAGGAATTAGGGGTAGTGCAGAAGAAAAAAAATCACAATTTAATATCTTTGTGTAATCACAAATTCTGAAATAAAGAGAAAATAACAATGACAACATTTTCATGACCACTCTGTTACCTTAGGCTTAGCAATATGGTGGTTGTTTAAAGCATGTAAGAAAGTGTGGGGAGAGAAAATTAAGACAGAGTGAAAGCTATGTTCTGAATTTCATGTCATCATGGAAATGTCATGCTGTTTTGGTAATGAGAATAGTGTGTAGGTGGGACAGAGCATAAAAGTATTCCTAAGACTGTAATGGCATGCAGCTGCCCAGTCACCATATATGGCAGTAGTCTTTTATCACCATCACAATTAAAGTTCGTTCATCTTGGTCAGGCAATGAAGATACATTGAATTAGAATGCAATTTAGATCTTTGAAGCACCGTACTTTTTTATCATAGTTTTGTCATTGTTCCAAATGTCATCAGTTCTCAGATGCAGCAGAATATCAACATAAAGACTGTCTCACTGCCAATATATGGTCCATTATACCATATAGAAAAAAAACATTATGCCTTTACCTTGATGTGACACTCTGAAAAGGAACAGTTGAAAGGTGATGCATTGTTCAGTCATCCTATATTTTTCATTCTTCCATACTTCCTCTTTTAAAGAAATAGTTTATAAGTACTCAAAGCAGTATTACAAATTCTTAAGTAATTTTAAAACTACTGCTGATCCTACAGGTTGTGTTGTCCCCATGTATTTCACACCTCTTGTCAACCAAAATCAGATACTTCATTATGTTAATCCTGCTCAAACATCTGGTAGATTAAATTCTCACTCTGAAGTCCTGATCTTTGACTCCCAATTATGTGGTATATTAGAATGTTTCTGTTATTATTTATAAGTCTCGGAACACAGCACATTTTATTTTACATAATATTTGGTACTATCCCATCATCCTGAGAAATCTTTTTTTTCCCCTTTTTAGTCATATAAACCATATCTCTTTTTCCCCTTAATGCAGGAGATAAATATAGGTTCATAAGCATTTTGTTTGGGTTGCTTTATGGGAGGAGGAAGTTGTACTCCATTAAGTCTCTTCCCACTCCCTTTAAATCCAATTTGTATTTGTTTTACTATATGTAAGCAGAGAATTTGTTAACGCATTTATTTTTTTACTTTGTCTGCTGAGCTATATCCACTATATGTTGAAATGTAGGTCACAATGCAGAGACAGAATTTAATTCAGACAATTATTAAATATATCAAGTTGCCTGGAGTAATTTTCAAATCTTTGTCATATTTGAGTTACATCTTCTGAAGTGATGCACTCTTGATTCAAGGAATATTATAAAGAGGGAAAGTAACCAACAGGACTAAGATACCTGGAGGAAATATTACATCAAAATTAAAAAAAAAATAGAGTCACTATTATGTTACAAATCTACTTTTAAATCAACTGTTATGTCTTTCATTAACAAGGCAACACTTGAACATTATTTAAGGGCTGCTTAACTGACTCCTACAATAGATCTGTTTCCGTCATAAGCATGTGGCTTAGCAAAGTGCCACAAATTCCAAAAATCACTGCAACTGTGAGGCAAGAGAGTTGTCTCTAGTATGGAGCAGAGATGTGCTGCTAACAGCAGGCGTGTAAATTTGAGTAAAAAGAGAGGTGGTAACTATTACTAGTTACAGCACAGTTTATCTACTAAAGTATCACAGAGCTTAAGCCCAGATAGAACAATAAAATATCCAATCTGGCTTTTAGGTCTTTGTCTTGGTGATATCTGAGCCTTGTGCAGATCTCAAGACCTCAAATGCAATGCAGATATTCATCTATAAAGCTGTATGTGACAATATAATACCTATGCAAGATATCAGTTAGATGAAACCACTCGAACCTTCAGGAGACTAGACAGCTTGTCAGCAGAAGAGAACAGTGTGCGATCAGAAGTGCAGCAAAGGAAGATGATTATTTAGATGAGATGTGCGAGATTTGAGTGTGGCAAATCTTGCTTTTTGGAAGAAAAGAGCAAAAAAAATCCAATTTGTTTGCCTAAAGAGGGGAAGAAATTCCTTCCAGACTCTAAATTAGCAATCAGTGATCTTGATTTTTTGGGACGTTTATATGAAGGGTTGAGCATCCTAATTATGATGAGCCAGCAATACTGTATTGAAAAACTATTCTTTTGGCAATTGCTGGTAACAGCCACCCAATATTTCCAAAAAGAACCTGAGGCAGCCTCATGATTCCCTCTGTGTATCTAGCACGAGGAATAGGTGGTAGCAAGACGTTCCTGAATGCTATACTGGAATGGAATTTGCAGACATGCGTTAAATGTGCATGCCTGTTCCTGACCTCCCATGCTGCACTCATTTTAGTATACCATTATGTTCTACTGGATGAAATTAGTCGTGTTGGGGACCATAGTTGCTCAATGAGAGAGCAAATTTTAAAAATGAAGGGATTGCTGCTCCAAATTTGAAAGGAACTGTTCAGGGAACTTGTGTGTGGTGGAGAATTGAACAAAGGTTAGAAATGTGATTTAACACAGCTCTTCAGTACCTTTATGAACCTTTTATGATTTCATTTCATTTCAGAACTGTAAAGCTGGCTAAGTCTGATGAGGTTTCAGGAAGGTTTCCAAAACCCTGACATTTACTGCTGTGGTCTCAATCCAGGTGTAAATGTGCTAGTGTATGTTGGCTCGTCTGGACTTTTGGCAATGTCTGGGACTAATTCAGTGCCTCCTCCTATGTGTATTCTGGCAACGCCAGGGGACTGGGCAGCCATATGCTTCTATATTAATTCTGGCAAGGCTAGCGTTGCTTTGGTGCACATTCCACAGCACATTCATAATGTAGAACCTGCTGTTGTCCCAGTGGTGCTGCTGGTGACATTACTTTGAAATCCTAGAGGTAAGGCAATAGAGTTTTTTTGTCATTGGAAGGGGAGGTATGATTTTTTTAATTTTTTTTTTTGATTTTTTTTTTATTTTTTTTTTAGTTTTAAATGTTGCAAGTAAGTGAGGGAAAGATATCACCTGTAAAATTCTCCATATTCCTACAGGACATGAGAACTCGAAGTCTTAGTTTTACCTATGATATGAAACATATGATGAGTCAGTGCAGCTGAAGATAGACCTTGACTGTCTGAGCCAGTTTAGAATAATATTAGTAAATTTCCTGGGGTTTAAGATAAAAATTGCTTAAACCTTTAGTGTTCATTCTTGTTCCTAATAAAGCTAAAACTCTTATTTTGCTTAAACACCCTTCAACACAAAATAGGCTCCTGTCCATGTACTTTTGCTAACTGAAATGAGTCAACTGTTGTTCACATAAAATGATACTAATAAAACAGAAAAAGTGTATTTTGATTTTTCATTATTTTCAATTAAAAAAGGTGTTTGAACAGGTCAGACAGATCAAAATAAAATTTTTGGTTGATGAAAAGCCGATATATCTGATTCAGAAAGATTCCTCATAGAAGAATAATTTTGATTCTTTTGGTAAAATAATAATAATTTATGAAAGCAATCTATATAGCAGAGTGGGGATAAACATAATGGACTTGAAGGTTCTTGTAGATTTCTACTTTTACTCAACAATGCATCATAAAAACAAATTCAGATTGACTGTGGGAACTGTGGTTTATGGCTTCTTGGTCTCTAGGTGTTCATAAAAAGTGTTTTCAGAGAGCACTTTATTTTAAAGGCATTTCATTCTTAGCATGTCTCCTTGCAAGGCCGTTTTTATTTAAATGAGAACTGTCCATTTTATTTTATTGTACATGCAGTTAAGAAAAAGGCAGCATTTTAATGCTGTATGACAAATAACGCTACTGAGAAGCTGAACATATACTTGAAAAAAAACTATAAAAATCTAGTCACTGAAGCATAATCACTGTACCTGTTCTCTTGGCATTTACTCGTATGTGACGAAACCAGCAGTGCATCTTAAAACACTGTGGAGTAGTAAGAGACATTTTAGAAGTTACTCTTCTCTACAGATTCCTACTCTTTGCCAGTGATTATATAACATTAATATAAACATTTTCATGGCTACCTTAGTCACTTCCTTCTCTCTAATTCAAGTTACAGACTGTAGCAATCAACTTGGTCAGTAGTATGACCACTGTGGTAAAAAGTAGACCATGGAGAAGAAGAAACATATACTTTCTGTTGAAGAAAGATATTCAGTTGCATGGTTTAGTATCCATAGCAGTGAATATTTAAAGAAATTTTCTGAAGGTTCAGGAAAAAAAACCCTTCACAATATTTTTTCAGTATTCGTTGTGTATTTCTTCAACACAGAGTATTTGCTTTTAATTTATGCATAATACCATGGAAGGAATTTCACTCATCAGTCTTCCATTGAAGTTGATCCAAATTGTTTGATTCAGGGAATGGCTTGGAGAGGAAAATCTACGTGACATTTGTCTCTGCAAATTAATGCAAGTTTTAGTGTAGTCAGGCAAAATCCAGTTTTCATATATGCCTCATTAAACTAAGAGGAACTGTAGAACTGTATTTTCAAAAGTGTAAAAATGTCAAAGCAAAAGTGTGCAGTTGCTCAGAGGAGAAGAATATATATGTCTATCATCCATGAAAAATATCTGGGGTAAGAATATTATATTAATTTTCCTCCTCCTTCAGAATTTTGCACCACAGACTTCCAGGTGACATTTCCTTGTATTTCTTGTATTTTAAGTTCTTGCTGTTAAATGTATATTCGCTCAGGACCTGTAAGGAATGAGGTTGAGAAGGTCATTGGATCTTCCATTTTGGGCACAACAGCTAGAAGTGTATGGTTAGTCTTGATATATTTCTCCCATTGCATAAGCCCACATCTTTTAGTTGACCGTTTTTGTTTTTCAGCAAGTAGCAATGATAAGGACTAATGGGAAATTCATTTAGATATATGTGCTAGGCTGGGTGAATATTTTCAAGAAAGGCTTTGGAATCACAGCTGAACCAGTAGTTTCCTATTATACTTGAATTTTGATTTATATTATGAAGTAAATCTTGCCACTGAGCATTGAAAATGCGATTGCACAGGAAAATATTTGCTGAGATAAATGTCTATTTTCACAGTAGTAATGAGAGCAAAATCAAGGTAAAACCTGTTCTCCGTGGCTGGGTAGGACTGACCAATCTAAACAGGTTTGCAATTTACAAAGACAATCATGACACTCAGGAATGAGGAAATGTAAAACATATTATCACAAACCAAATGGAGTTCTTCAAAGGAAGGACAGACTCCACAGAATTCTGTGACTTTACAGGGTGGAAAGGCAATGTCTAGGTGACAGTTGCTGATCTGTAATGTTATAGATATTATTCAGTAAGCTAAATCAGAACAGCACTCTGTAAATTGTGCTGAATGTATATCTAGTGTGTAGCTTATGAAGAGCAAAATGCCCCACAGCCAGGTTTCTTTCAAATAATTTAAGGTTATTGTTGAATTGCGTAATTTCTAGACATGAAGGCATTTAAAAGGGAGTATATTAGGTACAACATCATTCCCTTGACATTTTCTTTCTCCTTGATTCTGTCCTTATAATGCTACTATTGACATTCCTTCTTTGATATTTATTTTACTCCCTTCAGTAGTTTTGTAAATCTGTGAGAAATTAACAGATTAACAGATTCCCCCTCTTAGTTTCATTCAGTATTATGTTTTTATTGGCAATACTGCTTATTATTTGGGTGAAAGAAGTTTATCTTGTTTCCTGCCCAGAAATAAGTGTTAGTTAAATGATGGAAACCCAGTGGGATAAGCTAGTCTAATTCTCAAATGTTTATTTTAATCCAAAGAGGTAAATTTCCTTAACTGCAGTGATGCATCCAAAGCCTTAAGTTAGGAAGAGTTTGGACCTTTCTGTAATTAGTAATGACCTTAGAAGTCTTTATGTTTAAAAATAGATTAAAGATAATACACCACTACACTCAGTAAGACAGATTCTGTTCATGACAACTCAGAGTAAAAATGGGGGTGATATATAATACATTTTTCTTTAGTTGGGTTAATAACATTGAACATACAGATTTCACAACTTAATTGGGAGATCTAGAGTAGCACGAGGCCATTTTTATTTCCAGAGGTTTGACTGAACTGGATTACCATTTTTTTTTTTGCTTTAAATTATGTATATGATTATGTATGGACTGCGCTGTGAGCTTTTAAATTTTTAAAATATTTGTTTTTCTGTATTTAATTTTGCTATGGTTTCATCATAACACTGATTTTTTGAAGTCATAATTTTGATTTCCAGACCTCAGCAGACGTCATTGTCTGTTAAATTGTTATGTTTTCCTAGGCATCATATGTAGTTTGATTTTTAAAAGCTTTTTTAGCCCTATGAGTTTTTTGCCTTGTGTGGGCAGTGAAATACTGTTTTCTTATAGAGACAAGAAAGGAAGGGAAGGGAAAGGGAAAAGGAAAAGGAAAGGGAAAGGTAAAGGGAAGGGGAAGGGGAAAGGGAAAAGGAAAGGGAAAGGGAAAGGAAGAAAGAATTTTCAAAGAAAAAAATCCGACAGTTTTCTGGGCTTGGCATCTCATTTCTTTTCCCAAATATTATATAATATTTGGAAGGTCTCACCATTCCTTTAAGAAAAAATACGTCACTTAGTAAATGTACCTCTGTGTATTGTATTTTATGGTTAAGTGCCATCTTAACTCAAAGATAAAGATTCTGAACATAATTTTGAGGAATGTATGTTGGTCAGTATCTACATCCTCCCTATCTCTATAAGCAGTTTTATTCCTATGTAAAAGAATAAGCATTAGCAGTCCCTTTATTGAAGATTTTATTTTCTCTCCTTTTATGTAGAGAAACCTTTACTCAGCTTTCCCAACTGGATCATAAAATTTTGTATTTGAAATTAGGTTCTGAAATGAACTACTACTCTTATGGACTGTAACATACAGATATTCTAGTATTTGAAACAGAGTTCAATAAAATATTTTTTATTTATCTTCATTTTTCTCTATTTCTTAGTACATCAATACATCCATGAAAAGATATTTTTCTCCAGACACCCCAAAAATATAGAAAATTATGCTCCTTTAGCATAATTTCAAAGGAAGATGAGTTATTGGAACATTTATTGAGTATCTTTCTGAGATCTGCCTTGTTAGTATCATAGACACATGGGAGAGCTACCAACCAAATACAGCAAGTATTGGAAGGAAGGAAACTCAGTATCAGTGAACAGAAAGCCTTCTTTCAACTGCCTCCCTAGACTGAAACTGTTTATCTCCCTAAGTTTCTTATAGCCTGTGTAGAGGTAGAACTTTATAGGCACAGATCTCCTCCATATCTACCTAGAACTGCTCCATAAATGCTGTTCAACTCTATGTGTGATGGAGAAACAAAATGTTTTCCAGACACTGTATACTCCTGCCCTTAGAAATTCTCAGAATATATTATTTCAAACACAGATAGGTATGATTGGTGATGTGTAACGTGTGGCAGCACCTTTTATATAACATAATGAAGCTTACCCAGGAATGAGGGTGTCAGAGGGTGTGCAGTACTCAGGAGGGAACAAAAGCTGACTGAGAAGTAGGCTGGGCGTGGAAACTTTCCACTCCTTCTCATAAAGTACTTCTGTTGTTTAAAAAAATTCTTCAAGTGTTACTAAGCTAAAGAAAGAGTATGAAAGGAAACATGAACCTGGAACCCAGTAATTAAGGAATGCGTTTCTAAGATGGCACCTTTAGTGGTACGTGATGCAAGGATTAACTTTTGTACTTTACATAAAACAGTCACAGGAGAAAATATAAAAAGGAATAACCTTTTCTGACTCATTTAAAAGAAAAATAAGTTATCTGAAAGATTTGCCAAAGATGTATTTGTAGACTGGTGGTAGCAAATGAACAAACAGTTTTCCCTAAAGCCCAGAGCCTGATATCTGAGTCCCATACAGGAAAGGATGAGAAAGGATTGCAGAGATGCCTACTGCACAGTGTTTCCTACAGGCTGGCTCAGGCTGAGCTTTAGCATGCTGGTTGGTTTGGATCTCCTTGGCTCTTAATACTCTAGTAACAGGAATTAAACGTCCTAAAATTCTCATCTGGAAATAAGACATAATGGCAGCTAATATATAGATACCAAAATCTTCCATTAGATTGTCATCTTGCCATTGTTTGATACCTAACATTTCCTGGAGCAGGCCACATGTCTAAAAAGTTATGCCTACAGACAGAAGGATTACTTCTTTAATTTCCTTTTGTGGAAGGGTCTCCAAAAATCTGGAGATCAGAGGTTTACAAAAAAATCAAGAAAATACAAAAAATAAGAAATAAATAATGGAATTGGACCATAATCCTGCAGTCAGTTTTTCATGGCTACATAGATCCCCCCCTACAGACGCTGCTGTACAAACAGTGATTTGGTATGGTACAACTGTAAAAGGTGTCAACATATTTTTTAAAGAAACAAAGTTTCTCCTTAGTTAGACAAAGTGATCGAATGTAACAAAATAGATCCTCACACCATTGGAAATGACTGACAGAAAAATTTAACAAAAAATAATAAACGTAGATTGCTATAAAGAGCCTGAAATGTTGCCCAGTTCTTTAAAAAACAGAAGTCAGAAAGACTGTCTATGGGGCATAGGTTCAGTTCCCATAAGAAAAAAATAGTGGTATTTCAACCAGAATAATTGCTATACATTCATTTTGAATCTGATTGTCACCTATATCTGGCCTCTCAAGTACCTCTCAATCCACCAGGTAGGAAAAATATCTTCTTTCCCTGAATTTTGGGGTGGGAGATGTGCTTCTAAACTTGTCTTGCTCTGACAGGTTTCATATGTGGAATTGGTGAGGATGAAGAATTCTTCAAGTGCTTTTTGCTGTTGAAGTGCCTGTGTCATTTCCACATTTATGGGGAATTGAGGTGTCTGTGGCTTGTGGCTTCCTCCATGAGAGGAGAAGGTATTGCAGTAGCAGGAGGGTTGTCAGGGTGAAGATTACCTTGACAAAGGAGAAGCATGGGTGGAGAGTCCTGTCAAATTACTGCCAAGAAGTGGACAAGTAGAAGGGCTATAGCACTCCTCCTAAAAAAAGCAGTTTCTTTTAAAAAGCAACAACAATTTTTTGTGTTAATAAATTGTTGATTAGAAGTTGGATGACTGAGAGGTTACAATAGTGGTATATTATAAAAAGAGACATGTATGACTCTACATTATTCAATACTTTTTACTAACATGAAAGAAAATAAAACAGAAAAAAAAAAAGAGAAAATACAAAAAAATGAGAAAAAATAACCATGGAATGGTCAATTATCTTCAATTACTTAAAACTGCAGTTTCATTTGAGGAGCATCTGCTGTAGTACAGTTAAATATTAAAAAATATTTCTTGAAATTAACATTGAACGTTGTACCTGCTAAATATATCTTCAAGTGCAATGACACTGAAAAAGGATCTTGAGGTCAGGGTTGAACATGAGTTACCAGTGCAGGGCTACAGATAACAAACAGACTGTAACTACTGGAAGTGATTTCCAGTAACGAGGACAATAAATGGGCCTAGGGAAGAAGTATTACTTAGTATGCAGCATCAGTGATATTGTTACTGAAGTGCTACGTTCAGTTCTGGTGATGATGCTTTAAAAGCTGTTGATGGAGATGAGTTACTAGCGGATTAGGAGAATGATTAAATTCAGATTTATTTTTCATATTATGAATTTAAAGTAGTTCTCTAGTTTAACAAGCAGAAAGCGAAGGGTGGCTCATTCTAAGGCTCCAAATGAATAAATGATTTCTGGCAATAAACAGCTCTGTAATATAGCAGAAGTAAAAATAACCCGTACATGGAAACTGAAACTAGATAAAAGATCAGTCTAGAGTATACTTCCATGTGTAGTCACTGGGAAAATGTGTTCAGTGATACGGTAGTTGCTCTGTGACTTTAAATTCAAGCCACCGCATTTCTCTCAGACACATATGATAATCCTAAAAGAAATGAAGGGCTTAATTCCTGAATTATTGCATGACTTTTTATAGCCTGTGTTATGAAAAGACCAGATGACTGTAAGAGTTCCTTCTGGCCTTTAAATCTAAACGTCTGAGAAGAGGCCACTGAAAGAAGAGCTCACTAAAATTGGATCTGACACTGGAATCTAAACCCCGTGAAACAAAGTGAATGAAATATTGGTCCATTGGAGAAGACGAACATTCCCTTGTATTCGCTAATTTCATCCCACATGCCTAAGCTTTTATAGTGCAAATACATGCAAAGACTGATCTTTGCTGATTGTCATAGCGTAGCCATGTGTAATATTGTCGTCTAATTAAATCAGTTTCTAGATCTGCCTTTATTATTCATGTTCATTACAAAAAATATTGGATCTGTACTTGTAAGAAAATACCATAACCAAAATTATCAGATGTTAGATGTGTTATTCTTAAGTTGAATTAAATCATTTTGTGTTGAAAATTTTGTAGGAAGATGAGCTGGGATATTTGAAGGTTTCATCAGGAAGCTGTCGCTGTCTGGTCAGACTTGCACTCTTCCGATGGTTTTGCTACTGAGTCTAACCATGGCTTGTCTAGGAACAATAATTAAATGTTTTAGAATTATGTTGCTCACGATCCATTCAAGCTGAAATTAGATGCTGTGAATTGATAGTACTAGTTCTTATGTAAAAGCAGAGAAGTGCTGTAGTGTTTATTTTGCTAATTTATATATACGATTAAGCTATATAAATACTTAAAGCATTAAGTAAGCCTTATGAAGATGAGCTATAGCTCCTCCGGTAGCATCGTAAGATGGAAACCAAGAAAGAGATTCCCTTTTTATGTTAATTCAAAATCACCTTGACAACTGAAGAAATCCCTTTATAGACTTCTTAGAATTCATTTACATGTAATTAATCAAAATGTTATTTGAGAAGACTTAAATTCATTTCAAGGAAACATAGAAGTGTTATTTCCTGTTTTAAAAGCATGTTTGAAGCATTGTATGAAATGCAAATTTTTTACTAGTGACGCAGGTTTCCAAAATTTCTTTGCTGTGAGCATATGAAAAAACAGTGGGACATTTTTGTCAATGATCTTTTAAAAATCTTGTTAATTAATAGCTATTTTCTCTTTTATGGAATACTCTTAGCATATTTAAGGACAGAACTAAATACACAGGACTGTCCTAAAGATCATCCTATTTAGATGACCACACTTTAAAAGAATAATTAAAAATGTTATTTGTTTCCTACAACAGGAATTGTGTTCTGTGCCACTTGTTCACTTTCCACAAGCCCACAATCCACAAGATTGAAAAATCTATTAAGAGTCACATGTGAGTGAACCCACTAGCCTTTAATGTGCAAGAATAGTCATCAGTCATTTCTCTATCCCTGCTTTGTTCTAGTTTTACTCACCGATGAGAAGTGAGTGCTACATGAGTATTATTGTACATAGGATTACCTTTTTCAGTGGCAGAGCCCCTTAAAGTTAATACTGATATGTGAAAGCTGCGCAGTGCGAACCCTTTTGCAGTTTTGCACGTTCAAAGTAATGTGCGTCCATCCCAGCTTAATTGTTTGTGTGATAATCCAAGAAATTTTCTTAAAGCCTAATTAATTTTATGGTTGGATATAGAATTAGTCTTTTGTTGTTCTGTAGATGCAGTGCACATATCTCTTTATAAGCAAGTCAGGCTTCACTGTCATAACCAGTTTGCAAGTCTTAATCATAAAGGTGTAATATAAACAAATAAGATGAGTCAAGAAAGCAGAACTAAAGCTTGTTGGAGAGAATATAATTTCACGTTCTCATTAATGCGTCAAAAGCTTTAGTGTGTCAAAACATAGAGCTACCTAGCAGTGGTCAATTGGATGTTCAGGGAAGAATATAAGTAGTCTTAAACTCTTTTAGATCAGCTTTTGCAATACATCATATTGCTTTCCAATAATCCTATGATCCATAATCAGGTACTTCATGAAACAGGAGTATTGTCTTTACATTAAGTCCCTTGATGGATTTTCATTTCCATCAATAGGGCCCTTTTTGGCCCTATGCATATGCCGTTCACAGCTTTCAGATGATAGAAAGGTAAAAAGAGGAAAATAAGTTTTAAAGGAGCTAATGAACATCAATTAGTGCAAATGAAGGAGAGGGACTTCCCAAGTGTAGGAAGCAGAATTTAGGAAAAATATATTTACAGTGCTTTGTACGTGTAGCCTTTCTGTTTCTACACAACACTAATGAGTTTTCAAAATAAACTAAACATATAAATATGAAAACTAAGTATAACCGTCTGTCATACCTTTACTGCAATGTGGCTATTCCAGCAGCTCATGTCATCAGTACAAAAGGATTGGCAGGAACTCAGCTGGATTAACACATCAAGCTGCAACCGAGTGCATTTTCAGTTACCAAAGGGTCAATTCTTGTTTTTGTCTATGATACAAGGATTGATGCCTTTAAATGAAAACATGTAGTGTAGTTTTACTAACCAAGCTTGGCCAGGACTGGGATTGTATTTCACACCTGAAATATGATGTCCCCTGCATCACCGTCCTGATGCTGCTTTCTACATCTGACAGGTGTTTTATCAAAACAGAGGAGCAGCCATACAGCCTGAGCGTGGAGGGCTGTCTAGCCCAGAATTTGTCTCTGGCAGTTGCCAGTAATGGATGATTATAAGAGCAGGGCAAATAGTGATCAGTCACTACCTTGTTTAGGTTTTAGCCTACCTCAGAAAATAGCAGTACTGCAGACTAACATGCTGCATTTTGACATATTTTAAAGCTAGCACTTTCTGATATTAGAAACCACGGGTATCACTTCAGCTGTTTTCTTGAGCAGTAGGACTGCTGACAGCAGCTGTACAATGAAACCTGATATAACGATTGTGCATTCCCCGTATTTGTTGAAATGCTAGCTGCTGGTATTTAGGGACTCCTCATTTCTATTTATTTTTTATTCGAACTGCTTTTGTAAGTGGGCTAGGCTGAGTAATTTTTCCCCACAGCTTCTGGTGATAAACACCAGCTGTCAACAGTGAATGCAGTGACATGAGAAGCATACAATGATTTTCAAGACAAGGTCAAATGACAGGTAGTTAAATAATGTAGAAAGGATAATCTTCTGAACAAGCAAAAATCTGAGGTTGGCGCGATGTTTTTCACAAAATTTACAATCAGCAGATGGTAATGCAGAGGTCAAGCTCCCAGACAGAATATATCATGTTCCTGAATAAATAATTTGTGTATAAATGATACACTATGAAAACTAATTTTTGCTATTGACATACCTACCTGACCTTGTAATGTTACTGTTAACACTCTTTAAATTGTTGTCTGAATTGCATTATGAGGTAGTACTTGAAATCATATGTTGCTACTATAATCACATGTATATTGTTATACACATATGTTTAAAGGTCTAATGATTTTGAAGGCATGAAGTTTGGGTTTTCTGTGCTTCATAAGCTGCTATGTATCCTTAAAGTGTCTTATGATGGGAACATGACAGAAATCATATTCTTTGGAATTGAAGCTAAATTTAGCTGTTTCTGGGATTTTGTCTAGCCAGTCTGGTGCTTTTCCTTGCATATTCCTTTTTCACTTATGTCTGTCTTCCTGTGTTTCATAGTGTCTCTTGAGAGGTGTTCCTTTCCATTGTCCAAAAGCCTACCTTTAATTGACATAAAATTAGCAAAGTGTTTTACACTACTTCCAGAGCTTAATTTCAATTCTCCCTTAAGCACAAGGTTCTTTAAATTTCTTTAAATTAATCTTAGAATCATAGAATCATAGAATCGTTTTGGTTGGAAAGGACCTTTAAGATCATTGAGTCCAAACATACCATGTCCCTAAGCACCACATCTACACATCTTTTAAATACCTCCAGGGATGGTGACTCAACCACTTCCCTCAGCAGCCTGTTCCAATGTTTGATAACCCTTTCGGTGAAGAAATTTTTCCTGATATCCAATCACACACACTTATTATGCAAAGGTTTAATGGAACTCATTAAATATCTTCTTACTACCCTTTTAAAACAAAAACAAATTAATGTTTTTCTAAAGTGGACCTCTTATGTACGTTGAAAAAAATGCAGTAAAGCATTTTTAATCGAAAAATCAGTATGTAACCATAGAACCCAGAGTGAGCTGTCACGGACATAATAATATAACACTAGTGAAAGATTTTTTAATGGAAATGTCAAATACAATTGTATTAATAGGAAGTTAGCTCCCTATGAGAATGTAAGTACTATTTCATTGTCAATTGGGAGCTTAAAAGATTTCTTTCCTTTTATATATTATATTTTAATAAAGGAAATGAAAATATCAATCAAAATCTATGCTAAAATCATGTTAAAGGTTTTAAGGAACTAGGCAATGTAGGAAAATTCACAGATAAGGCTGCCACAGTATCCAGAGATTAAAAGCAGTGAAACAACCCCCAGGAATTGCCTGCCTTCCCTGAACTGTCAGTTGATGATGAGCTGATAGCAATGTGAAATATTTCTTCGCAGTGAGCTGAAGGTGTGATATTGACTTTTGAAGGTGCAAAGATAACTTGATTAGATTGAATTTATTCTGAATTTGCTTTCTGGTTTTAAAGAGACAATCTCCCTTTGATTTAACAGAATACTAGTAAGCAGAACCTCATAAGTTATATTGTTTTTAACATCCAGGATATTCTCCAAAAGTAGAGAAGCATTTATGAATTAGTGCAACTACACTGATTTTAAATATCACAAAATCTTATTTGACCATCGTGACACAGAAGACAGTTTTGAAGATGGAGTTTACAGCTACCATACTTACTGTTCTGAAAATAATCTTACAATCTTGGTTTTGAAAAGGAAGTTAATACTGAATTTGAAGAAGTGGGGGATTTTTTCTCAGTAACTGAAAAATAAATGATGCTGCATTCTTTCCCTCTGAAGTCACTTTGTGCTAGTCACATTCCTTCCTTGAGCCAGAAACTGTAAATAAACTGTAGGGTTCATATCCAGCAGAACAGGAAAAAATGTTATTGGCAGCTTGAAGATTATAAAAATTACTGGCTATGTAAGTCAAGCGTTTATGTAACTCAGAGGAAACCTGTTGCTAAATGGCATTGCACTCCAGTTCTAAAAAACTTTTTTGCAATACCACTGTCAGTAGCTACAACGTGTTCAAATGCAATTATTATTTTCCTTTTTATAACTTTCAGATGAGAAGAACAAGATCCATGTCACTGAAATAATAAGGATGAACTCTACTGTAATATTATATACACCAAGAGAAGTATAAAGGATGTCATCAGGTTCTGGCGTTTGAAGATGACCTCCAATGGTTTAGCATATGATATTTTTATGAGCATCTCTAGTTGGAAGCAGAGAAATTTTTTAAATATATGTCTCTCTCTGGCTTAGCTGAGAAGGTTTAGGACTTAGATTAGGTTTTTAGCTTTTTAGTGCACACTTTTATTGTCTTTGAAATGGTTGCACAATACTTACAAGCTGACATTTCAAATAACCTAACAGTGGTATAATAATCATTTGGTACTGGACATGCATTTCCATTGCTACCATCAATGCTTTTGAAGGATTGGTTTATTATCATAGGTTGGAAATTATTGAAAAGACCAAAAATCATAGCTGTTGTAGTGAGAAGAGGGTCTGTCTGCAAGCAAGAGTGTTCCATGTAAATGTTATTCCTCTTGGCATATTTTACCTTTTATGATGCAAAGTTGCTAGCTGACGCAACTTGTGCATCACTGGCAAACCTGAGCTGGTAAAAAGCAATTGAAAAGTGAAAAAAGGGGTTCAAGTTGTGTATTCTGCATCTTGACTTTCTGAATAGTAGGCAGTTTTTAACAACCATATTTCCTCCATTACATAAAATATGTGCACATCATATTTTAAGCTCTAATAGAAGTAAGGAATCATTATCTTTATTTTTTTTCTGAATCCTATGTCTTCGTATCTATTCTCCAACTGAATTTAGCAAAGATTATTGAAACAAAAGATTGGAGATCAGGATGCAGTTGTAGCTACATCAGAAGTGAATTTCACAATGAAATCAATTATTGTGTGAGTATTTTGACCTCATTTACAGATTTTGGTAAACCTGGTGCTCCTGAGACCTTAAGTGATAGTCTTAAACAATGAAGTCTTCTATTTAACTGCAAGATAGTTATAACACAGAAGCAACAAAACATGTGACACATAATGATTGAAAATGTCTCAAAATAACAGAAGCAGGAATTTCTCTTCATTGCAGTACTGGCTAAGAGCAGTGAGAGAAAGCGGTAAGAAGGAATGTTTAATACAACAGCATTTCACGCGTACTGTTGCCAAGTATAAATAGAGTTTGATGCAGAGCTCGCTTTTAAGAGTTGTTAGCTTTTGTAAACCTGCCTTGTATAGAAAAGTGACTATGGAGATACTTAACAGCAATTTTGCAGGTTATGTTTTATACGAGGAACATTTCAGCATCAGATTGTCATAGACATTTAATCAAGTTGGTGGTGAAAGATCAAGAAAAGATTTTGATATGAGATGTCAGGGAACTTTTCCAGTCCCACTGTCTTAAAAATAACCACTAAATGTTGTTAAAGTCTTTCTGTTGCTCCAAAGCAGATTGTCTAATGCTGCCAAGAGTGTAAAATGTAGTGCAGAGGCGTGCCATTAAAGAGAACCATGGTTCTCTTGTCACCCAACTTACCCTTATCTTTCATCTGTTCCACCAGAATTATGTCTTGGCCGATCGTCATTTTATATGATTCCACACCATATTTTTATAATATTTTCTGATCATAATTTTTATCCATATACATTACAATTTGTATTTTTACTGACTTGTCTTCTAATCATGTGTAATCTAGTGTAAAAATAGTGAGGTATATGTTTTACAATGAAAGCACACTGGAGGTGTCAGTCTTTCTCTGTTGACTGAAAATGGAGCCTGCATGATTAGTTTTGGGTGACTACCGCCAGTCATAGAACAAGTATAATTAGCAAAGGTTAATCCAAACCTGTGGTGTTAATCTATATGCAATAACATGTTTCCTTTGAAACTTGAATCAGACATAGAAATGAAGTTTTGAAAGGAGTGATTCATATTGGTATAAACATATCCATTTATGAGATCTTTAGTTATTATATTACAATATTTTACAGCTCTGTTTTTAAGGGTAATTTAATTATAGAGGTTTATCTCGTACTATTTATGATACTATTCATATCTGAGTTTCACTGAGATTCTTTTAAGGTATTTTTTCTGGGGATATTTTTTTTCTTTCATAGAGCTACACATTTAGTTTGGACATAATGGTTCAGTATCGTACCGTATATTGAAGAAATAGCCTTCTACTACTGTTTAAGCGTTCTGAGGTTTTACATCTTGGAAAAAAAAAAAGATGAGTGCTAGAAAAATATTGTACTGTTTCATGATGAGTTTAATAGCTGTGTGACTTCCTGAATGTTTGAAGAACAGAAAAATGTAAGTTCCAACCTGCTATACACAAGAGGAATGTACAAAGAGCTAGGTAATATCCTGTTTCAGAAACAGAAGGTCACAATCAGCTGTGAAATCAGACTGATTAATAAGGCTAAGGGTAACCAAAATAAAAATAGTAGTTTCATATGAGAAATGTCACATGAATCGTGAGTAGGTAGGCAAAAGTTATGCATTTCTAGATGTGCTTATTGGAAAAAATATTCTGCAAAATGAAATTAAAAAAGGAAAATATTTTTATGTTTTTTTGTTTCTTGTTATTGCCACATGTTCAAATGAAAGTGAATATAAATTAACTTGAAAAGTGAAAAACAACAACAAAAACCCCATAAAAACAACATAGCCCAGAATCGAACAGTTTGGAAACAAAAGCACAACATCATTCTGTAATCTAGTAATGCAGCAAAGGTGAATGAACCCAGTGGCATCGTACTGAAGTTTCAGGGGAATGCTCAGTTCAAACTAGAATACAGTAAAATATATGCTGGAGATTATCAGAAAAAGCCATTCACCCTCAGAGAAATGTTCTTTTACCGTTTTCAGAATATGGCTCATGTATGCTCAGTTTATGCTGATTTACAGGATAGGGTTTTTCAGGAATAGCAATCATGCCACAGTGATGATTCAGCTGTCAGAAATGTTTGCACTATGTGGTTGAAGGGATGTGGTCAAGGCTGCACAGAAAAGCAGTGATTAGGAACAAATTTTTTTATTTTCCACAGAAGGAGAAACTATACAGTCAAGCTACAGTCCATCTTCTTGTTCTTCTATGGTAAAATCCTGAAGAAAATGTGTCTACTATTTTACTTTATCTTTCACTCTAGGACTACTATCTGTGACATGGGAGATAGCATGGGGATAGATGTACATAATTTGTGCTGGATATGATTCTGTATTTCAAGATAGGCTGTAAGGAGGCACAAAAGGATGCAAGGAGGAAGTCTCAACTAATTTCATACACGAAGCTCTCTCTTCACATTTCTTCTTCAGAATAAAAAAGGTTTTATCTGCTTATCTACCTATAGCACCAATTAGTAGTTAAAAATGCTAAAATTATAACACATGCATGAGCTCACCTCTGACTGAATATATTCTATTCAGCAAGCTGCCTTCACATCCTCTGCAGTCACATGTTTTCTATGCTTTACGTGTTTTTAGTTGTGCATGGAGAACGTTTATGTACAAAGATATCCTTGTAAAATGGATAGTGCTCTCTTCTATTTTTATTCCTTTAAAACACTCTAAATATAAATATGTAAAAATAGAAGTAAAAAGGCACAAGGAGAAGAGAAAGTGAGTTAAAAATACTTCAGCAGCAAAGAAGATATTCAGTCAGCAAAGTGGAAATTATACTTCTTGTCATACGTCACTTTGAATCTTTGGAGAATACTCAGATACCATCATGATGGGCATTAGCGTAAGAATACCAGTATAATTGCTGTTAAAATGCATCAGTGTGGGCAGGACTCCATTTCACTTACATAAGGAACTATGGAATAACCTATGTGCAGTTTCTCAGTGATAAGGAGGTACAAGAAGAGGAGAAAACCCTGTTTCTATCAGTCAGGATTGGAGTTGTTCTAGGGAATTGGGCAAAGATGTACATTTTGTTCTCATTACCATTTTTAAGTATGTAATTACACATTCTTCATATTGCAGTTGTTGGTGATATCCAAGTAATTAAATAGCATAAGCATCTGAGAAAATACTGGTTAAAGAGAAGAAACTCTTAGGGCACAGATCTAGGATGTGATACAGGTAAAATGTATAATGAAAGAATATAATCATATGCTATGAATACAAAAACATCACACATTTAATTCATAGCTTTCTTCATGTGATTTTTATATGTTCTTATGGATTGCATACAATTAGCGAAAGCCATATACTTTACATGTTGGTTTGAAGGAATGTAATAGTCTGAAATTGAGTCACTGCACCTGGTGTATTTGCGCTTCAAAAAGCAACATTTACAGGAAAAACTACAAACTTTATCTAGGCCGCTGTCAAGAAGTGATGAATGAGGTCAGTGGTGGTGTAACCCCAATTCTTTTCCCATGGGTGCTATTGGCTCCCTTGGAAACATTTGCTGGCTAGTCTCAGAATATGCAAGGTTTTCTACTGAATATCTGTGGACTCATAGCCTTTATGTGGCTTCTGAAATGTTTTCTTGACAATCAGAAGGGAACAGTGTATGCAGTGGAGTACTGCTTTCAACAAGGTGTATAGTACTATATGTCATTAATAGAGGTTGAATAGAGTTGTTTGTTGATGTATGAACATGTATAGATTCACAGCCTCACCTATCAATTTTAAAAACTAGCATTTGCATTACAGTAAATCAGAAAGTCAACACTTGAATAATTTTATGTACTCTGGTATACTACCTCATGACTTCTTGAAATACCAACTTTATGCTGGAATCAATGGAGATATGGTAAAAATCACAGAGTAATTGATATAGAAAATTTGCTGAAATGTTATCCAATGTTCATTTTTCTCAGCTGTGAAAAGTAGCAATTAACTGTCCTTTTTTTCTGTTTGATTTGTGAGTTCCCTTTTGATATCAAGTGGCTATATTTATGCAGTGGTATAAATGGACCAAAGAGTAATGTGAAATTAAAGTTTAGTTTGCGATTTGCCAATAGTTAGCTGGGAGTTTAAAAGAACTAATAAGTGAGATTTTAGGACCTTAGGACCTTCAGTACAACAGTCTTTTGTTGTGTTGATTTCAGATCAGTGTAATTCTCTCAGTGAAATGGGCATCTGTCTCCAGAACAGGCAAGGCCTTAAAGGACTGACAAGTCCTATGCTGGAACAGTGTATTTCTTGTTCATACAAATTACTTCCACATATAATGTCTTTAAAAAGCATCACTAGTACATATAAACATAAGGAAAATACGTGATGTAGATCTACGTTTACGTATAGCAAATAAATCTAAGTTCTTCTGATACTCAACTTTGTATTTACCAATGAATACCAATGCTCGCTGACTGTGCTCTACTGGGAGGAATGTTTTTATCATTGCCAAAACAATGCTTTACAAGAAGAAAACAAATCAGATGATAAAAAATTAATGCATTCATTATAGTGGCCTTTTTTTCTCCCTACTGGAGAAATCCAGCACCTGTTAATAGTACTTAGACAAATAGGAAGAGGGAGAGAAAATGTAATTTCACTGCACTATCCATTAGCAGTAGTTTTTAAATCATCAGCAGAAAGATGATGGTATCCTTTGATTTCCTTCATGCCTATGGAGGAAACATAAGAAGTTTACAGTGAAATCAATATCTCTGATTATATGGTGATAATCTAGTTTGTAAAAAGGAGCCACCCTTATCTTCTTCATTTGAAATAAGAAAAAAAAACCCACCCAACAATACAAACAATACAAACAAAACACAATGTAACGAAATATGGAAGTCAAAAGTGATAACACAAGGACTTATTTTTAATAAGCTGGAAAGGGGCAAAAGTAAATTACTCTAAAGTTATATCAAAAGGCACATGGCATTTTAGCTCCCACCTCACTTTGTAAAAATTTTGCCTTGTAGAAAAGAATGAATTATTAAGAAAGAGGAGAAAGAGGGTAGAGGCCTGGGCTAAGTACTGTGTTTCTGAAGCCCTCTGCTTATTCTGCCCGTTAATGACATACACTCTCTATCCAGATCACAGCTGATCTTCAGCAGCTAATAAAATCTCACACTCTGCTAGTCTCACACTCTGTAATGCATGAGGCAAAGCGTGATCATGCTGTTATCAGTATCAGCAGATTTAGATGTCAAGTGCAAGAAGTACACTGAAGTCTGTTACTTTCCATGGCAGAGTAACAAAAGGTAGAAGCATCCTTTAGTGATGCTCAAAACCACATCTTCCCAGCAACCTCTAGAAAATTCTGCTCTGCTAAGAAGGGCATATTCAAAATCATTAACATCATTTTTCCCCAACTCTCATTCTGCTGGTCTTATTTTCTTTTGTGAAAATGTAGTAATGTGCCCTACACTTTATTTGCAGGAAGTTTTTATATCTTGGCAACATCGAGACATAACCTGGGCGAAGGCACAGAGTGCACTCTCAGCAAGTTTGCTGATGACACAAAACTGGGAGGAGTGGCCAATACACCAGAAGGCTGTGCTGCCATTCAGGGAGACCTGGACAGGCTAGAGAGTTGGGCAGAGAGGAACCTAATTAAATTCAACAAAGGCAAGTATAGGGTCCTGCACCGAGGGAGGAATAACCCCACACACCAGTACAGGCTGGGGGTTGACCTGCTGGAAAGTAGCTCTGTGGAAAAGGACCTGGGAGTTTTAGTGAACAAGAAGTTTACCATGAGCCAACAATGTGCCCTTGAGGCCAAGAAGGCCAATGGTATCCTGGGGTGCCTTAGGAAGAGTGTGGCCAGCAGGTCAAGGGAGGTTTATCCTCTCCCTCTGCCCTGGTGAGGCCACACCTGGAGTAGTGTGTCCAGTTCTGGGCCCACCAGTTCAAGAAAGATGAGGAACTACTGGAGAGAGTCCAGTGGAGGGCTACAAAGATGATCAGAAGACTGGAGCATCTCTCTTAGGAGGAGAGGCTGAGAGAGCTGGGTCTGTTTAGCCTGGAGAAGAGAAGACTGAGAGGGGATCTTATCAATGCTTACAAATACCTTAGGGGCAGGTGTCAAGAGGATGGGACCAGACTCTTCTCAGTGGTGCCCAGTGACAGGACAAGGGGCACTGGGCACAAACTGAAATACGGGAAGTTCCATCTGAATATGAGGAAAAACTTCTTTACTTTGCGGGTGACAGAGCACTGGAACAGGCTGCCCAGGGAGGTAGTGGTGTGTCCTTCTCTGGAGCTATTCAAAACCGTCCTGGACACCACCCTGTACAATGTGCTCTAGGGGAACCTGCTTTGGCAGGGTATTGGACTAGATGATGTCCAGTGGTCCCTTCCAACCCCAACCATTCTGTGATTCTGTGATACTGTGAAGACGCTTTTTTGTTGTTTCCCTCCAAAATGGCATAGGGCTTTGCTTCGTCATCCAGTCCCTTCAAAATTCTATCACAGGGAAACATTTGCCTTTGGTTTCAGCCTCCTCACTTTTTACTCAGTTCTGAGGACATTTAGTAACGCTACATATTGATGGAGAATAGATTCCCTTTTCCCTCTATCAAAAAAAAAAAGATGCTTATGTTCTCAGCTCATGTGCTCTTTTTCCTAAGAGTGTGCCCACTTATTTGTGCTTCTCTGTATAGGCATGTGCATATATACAGTGTACAGTCAGACAGAAAGCACAGAACTAAAAGACCTTGTTCAATCAAATTAGTGCTGAAGATTAATGAAGAACCAAAGGTTCATTTTGATTTGTGTTGTGAAAGATCTTAAAATGAAATACTCTGACAGATTTTTACTTCCATTTTTTATTGCAGATGTGGCCTGATAATTTGAAATCCCCCTTACCATTCTTTTCTTCTATTTTAACTTTCCCTTTTGAATGCATCTCTCTCTTCCTGTACTCAGCCCTTTTGTACCAATAGTCCCCTGAGTCAGAAAGAACCAACATGACCTTGAGCACAGATCAATGCAGATGTAGTAAATTTACATAGTATCATGCAGTTTTCCTTGAACATATATCACCTAGTGGAAAATGGGGACATGTATATGCCTAGACAACATGAAATGAAGGATAGCTTTGACCAAAGGCTTTAGACATATTAAACTGTTCTTTATGAGAAATTACAAACTTGCGCAACTTTTTTCCCCTCTGAAACTCTGAAATTAAAGGCAATGGGATGATATCCTGAAAAAGTGGTGCTGAGTGAGACTTAATCACACAAGGAGGAGCCACAGGGTTTTTGCATGTCTATGTGCTGTTTGGCCTCATGAATTTAAAAATCAAGTGACCTAAAGCAGTCCCTTCTTCCAGTTCCTGCCCCTTTGCCCTTAGTCCAACATGCACACGTCAGCATCCAAAATGTTTTTCACTTTTATTTTCAGGTTCTCTTGAATTAGATGCGACTGTGAGCCTATATTTTTTCCTGATGCCCAAGAACAGCATCAGCAGACTGTCAGCATGAAGTGTGGTGGTGCATACCAGCTGGGTGGTAACAGTCCTTGTGAAAGAAGTTGGGGAAAAAACCTACCTATTTTGTGTGTTAACCCCACTACAGTATTTGCCTTATACGGTAGTCAGTAGCAGGAATCTTTCTGGTGGCAGAGAAATAGGAAGAAAGCAAATCTCTCATGGCTACACATGGTATCCCAGAAGTACCTCTGAAATCCACTTATGTTTTGAGGGTTCAGATCGGTCAAGTTGGCTAAAGTCTAGCTGCTATTAATATTATTAGTAGCAAGTGTCAGGCAATGGAGATTTCCGGCATGGTCTGGTCCCCATATTTCATCAGATGTTTGGAGAGAAGAAGACTTGAGGATGTGTATTGGAAAATCTCACAGGTGGACAAACAGGGTTAGGTGCAGATGAGTCAATTAAATGAGAATGCTAGTTTTGACACAGTGCAATTGTGTATTACATCAATGCGATGAAACAGTCAGTCAAAAGTATAGTTTGCAGAAGATAACAAAATCAAGTGTCTAACTATTTTTTTTATTCATACACTTTGACTATAATTATGAGAAAACAGTAATAGGCAGCTACTCAGTAGCTGAACTGCTTGCATGCAAAACAACAGAGTTAAGCACTGACCTTCATTTTGGATAATTGTCATTTTTCCCCCTGTGGGCTGACTAGAGTCTATCATTTTGCAAAATGGAGTTTCGAAAGTGCTCTTTACATTTCAAGTCTTAAAAAGTGGAAATCTATTATGTTAATGCTATAGGTCAGTGGATGCTGTCAAGATTTGTAAAAGCCAGTACCATTTACAGATGTCTTGCTTCTGTCTTTGCATTGCTCTTCGCTATTGTGTTATACTATATACCTGAAATACTAGGCAACCAAGCATAGTAGAGAGCTCAGACTTTCGGCCAACTGAGTTATATTTGCCTAGCAAGCACATTGAGCTCTAGCTGGGTGTTCCTGCAGGATGCAAGGAAGATAGATAAAAATTAATGTGCTTCTTGAAATAGAGTGGTACAGATGTTTCTATGTTACAGCTACCTTCAAACACCAAATGCCAAACCCCTTTGAAACCAAGAAAAGACACCGTGAAAGTTTAAATAGAATCTCCTCATGGAATACGTTAGATTATTAAATGTTTCCTGACACTTTTACAACGCTTGTTATTGATATTATACATCAAACAAATTGTATAATGATGGAAGTAACATGACAAGAGTCTGGGCAATATTAGCATAAATGAACAAATCATTTCATGTTCCAACATATATGACTATGATATGGTATTGTGCTGGGCAGTTTCTGAAGTGGATTAACTTGGCACAGAAATGCTGGGTTTTTTGAAAGTATCCTCCATACTCTGCTTGTCTTTAACATTTGGAAACTCAGATAGGGGCTATCTGAAAAATCAGAAAAATCTATTTAAAATTTTATGTAGGTTGACATTGAAACACTATTTATTTGAAACAGAGAATGGTGCTGTCTAATCAGGTATGACCTACATATCTGTCATATGTTTATTTTAAACATGTAGTCCTATATTATTTTATAGTGTGGTACTTTAAAATGGTTTGTTGTAGTGACTGTATTGGATTAGTCTTTATTCTTTAAGGATCTGATCCAATGCCCATTGAAGAGTAGGATCAGGTACTAACAGAAAACTGGTTAGCTCCCCTAGGACTCAATTTATATAAGTAGCATCTGAAAAAAATGAACCTGAGTTTATGTTCATTGTTTTGAGAGAAAAAAAAAACTGCTTGGAAATTAAAGAAGGAGTAAAAAAGAAAGATTTAATTTCTGTCTTATTTGAACTCTGTTACAGAAAGAACTTGAAACAAAGATCCCTAACAATTCAAAGATTTTTTTAACTTCATAGAGATATTGGAAATTGCTACTCTTTAGCAGTTTCATGAATTTTTCATGTTAATTAGTCACTGTGCTAGGTTCCTTTTCTGATGAGCTATACCTGCTCTTTACATAACTAATACTCTTTACATAACTATTTTTCTAGTTTATTTATTTGCCAGCTCTTCTTTTTATTACAGGCACAGGCTTCTGAGGAGCTGAACTTCTATGGTAAACTAAGCTGTCATAGAGGCAATGTACTTTTATATTTGTCTTTTTTTTTTTTCTTCTAGTCTAATGCAACTCTCCCCCTAGCATAAGGATTCTCCACAGTTAACTAGATAAACCTTTAAAACAGATTGTGCTGGCCAAAGAGCTGTGGGAGGTTTTTTTGATTTAAAAGAAGAATGGTCATTTAGACAAAAATTATCTTCCTTCTTAGGAAAGGTGTGAAGACAGAGCCCATAGGTTTCTTATGGCAGGGAATGATTGTATTAAAAACTCTGAGCTTCATTGCTGCTAGTAACAGAGGAGAGTAGGAGGAAGAGCAATTCCAGCAGCTTTATTCATTGATTTCCAGCAGTGAATCATATGTTCCCTCACAAGCTGTTTGGAAACATAAGTAATCCTGTACTAATGTCTTCTTAAAGCTGTAAAATGAAAACTAAATGAGAAGTTGGTCAACTTTCAGTCCAAGTCACACTGAGACCCTTATTAATCAGGTTTATGGCCATAATAACAGGCCCAGAACCAGAGCATGATGAATAGTGCACTAGTGAGAAATGACAGGCATGGGCCATCCTGTATTACCCTGTCCTGGGGAAGAGCTAAGTTAGGCCTTACAGACAGGCTAATACTGCTAAATCAAAGAGAACCACTTCTTGTCCCTGAGAGCAAGTGACGTGGACTGCCTCACAGCTATACTGTCTACGACTTCACTACTTTGCCCATCATTCCTCTCTTGAAAAAAATCCGTTTGGAACAGTTCAAAATGGAACCAGAAAGTAAACTAATGACAAGACAATCTGGTGTCTGATGATATGACTTCCTTGACCCTTTATTTATGCCCTTAAACCTAACCTCAGAGGGCCATTGATGTCCACATCAGCAGCCGCAGCTGGCTTATCTTCCTAGGCCTACACAGAACCTCCTCTTCCTTCCAGCTAGTCTCTTTGCCAGTCACATCATTCCACAATGCACATCCCTACCTCAAGTACCTGGACACCTTTCAACAGGTGAAGTCTGGTTATTCCCACCACAATGGCTCGATTCCACACCAACTGCAACTTCAGTTTGTGAGGCTTCGTAGTATGTATATGTGCTTACTATGCATACATGTCCTTGTGTGCATTTACATCTTATGTGCTCATTTTGTGGCTATGATGTCTTAAGGACTAATAGTACAGACCTCTTTATAAAACCCAGAGAAGACTTCATTGGATTAGAAAAACTAGTTGGATTTGGTAACCTATTAAGCCTTTCCTATCTTTAAATTTGTAGTTACAGGTCCTGGTAGATAGTATTTGTTTTCAGTACATTTGTATGCGTTAAAACAATCTGTAGAGCAGACAGTATCCATTCTGCTGTTATTGAACAGTTTGGAAATACTAGTTCTTCATTTTCCAAAGCTGTACTTAGATAAGACATATCTTGGAATGAAAATAAGGAGACCATTCAATGAAAAAGTGAACCAGTGAAGCAGACCTACTAATTTTGTTTAAATTAAAGAGAAAAGAAATCTCATTATTAAAAGGCAAAGTGAAATCTTCACCATTTCCTACAGCTACAAGTATATGTTCTCCTTTGTTGACAATGGGGACCTGTATGAGCACCCTGCTTTGCCTCACAAAAGTTTCTCAATCAATCATCAATGACAAAAATATTATAATAAAAGGTTAGGGCAGAATCAAGAGTTTCCATCTGGAAGAAATCTTGTTACGTAGATCTGTCTGCAAAAGGACCTTCTACAACTTCAGTAGCAGTGCTAGCCTTACTTTATTACCTGCAGCTACATGCATGTAAAGAAAAATTCCCTCCTCTACTACATCTCTTCCTTTGCTACAGGAGATGTTAAGCTTTAAACATTGGCATTCCCCTTTACTCTTTTGTGTTGCTAACATACTTATCATAGCAGTGAATGTACTGTGCTTGGAACAGCATGTGTCCTAGGAAATTTTCGTGCAGGTAGCATCACTTTGTAGCCCTGAATGACACCAAAGCTGCTCGATCTGGCCGAGGTAGACCTATTCAGGGAAATCACAGCTGTGCACTCAGAAAACTGGCCAGCACTCTTCCTGCGTATGCAGTAACGGTAACATGTAGAACACTTTGTATGACCAAAGACAGCCAAGTTTCAAAGTCTTCATCTGAAGACTCTTCAGCTTCATGAGGATTTCTGCAACTTTAGGGTTCAGAGAACACTCTGTTTCTTTTATGGGTACTCTAGCCAATTTGTGTTGGCCAGTAAATCAAGAAACTTCCAACAGTTTTCTCTTATTCCCAGCCATTTTATTTTCCAGCACTGAGCTCATGTACCAGTAAAACCTCTCGTCCACCACAACTGAACAAGTACAGTTGTTTGCTTCGTTTTTTTCCTGAGAGAACTCAGTGAAAATATCCTGAATGTTTTTAGACACACATAATTATCAGTATATGTAGAAATTAATTACATGATCTTTCTGAATAGGATACTAGCAGATTAAAATGTAATTAAGAAGTCAAATATAATTTTCAGTATATAGATCAAGTTTTAATTGCTAGACTAATTACAGAAAGACAAGAGACCTTTGAAATTATTTGACTGAACATTTTATCAAATGTGGGGTTTGTATTTTTTCCTCTGCTTTCACTGTTCCTTTGCAAGTAATATCAGTCTTCATATAGTCATGTAATAGAAGATTTTTATTTAGTCATTTAGAAGTTTATCTTCTTGGGTAAGACCAATGAACCATTGTATTAATATGCTAATTGGTACTTTAAGGGGTCTGGAAATGATTAAAGTCTTAAAATATTTATCGCTGTTTTGCTTTCAGCAATGTATGAAGTGAGAACACAGTTTAAAGATTTGTGGAAAGATTCAAAAATGGAAAGAACTTCTAATAGTATTAAGAAAAATATTTCTGATTTGTATGTTTCAACCCCTTGAATATTTTTGACTGAAATAAGACATTCCCTGTTAGGTATAATTCCATTCTTTTGGGATGTTTTTGCTAATTAAGCCAGCTGAAATGTGAGACAATGTCATTCAGCAGCTCAGACTTTTTCTCCAACTATGAAAAATAATACAGAATCTTAAGGAATGACAGGATCTACTCTAATGACAGACTTTTCCGTCAGTCCGGGAGTGAGGGTCTATGGGGGCTCTGCTACAACTCATGAACATCGTAGTGTATGAATATGAAACATTATACAGAAGGGTTTATAATTAAATTACAGAGATAAGTTTGAACATAAAGTATTTTACAGCTACAGAAAAAGTAGGTGCCTTATGAAAATCAGGATTTAATTGAGTCGAATTTCTTAAAAAAGTGAAAATCAGATTTTATTTTCTGATATTGTATTTTCAATAATTTTTGACTTAATGGTATGTTCTCTAAACCACTAAATAAGTATTTAAAATAGGGACTGTAGGATTAATTTTTATTTTAAGGTACAGTATAAGGTCCACTAATCTGGTTACATAAAACCATCCCTACAGAACTGTGTGCTTTCTGAACCTGTTTGAAATAGTACACATGATATACACAGAGCATGCTGCAGCTCTTTGTGAAGCTGGTTTGCAGCAGGAGAGAGGTGTGGTGAGGAAGAAACAGGTGTGGTGATTTTCAGATTACAAAGAGGGAAATACAAGAGACAGATGTTGACTACGATAGGGAGATGATGATGTATATATGATTAATATATCATTAAGTATATTTTGGGACCGTTCTGTATGACCTCTTTATTCAGATTAAAAGCATGTGCTCTAAGTAACAGTAGGCTTTTAATTTAATCAGCATTTGCCTTTATACTGCTAGGACTCAAATGGAAATGTCATGGGCATTTAGGTTGATGAGACCTTGCAGCTACTATATCATTCTTTGTAAGGACAGTAAATGACTACATATTTGACCTTTCCTGTTACATCCAGTTGCACTGTAGATTGAAAAATTATAGGAACTGTAAATGTTGTCATTATGTGCTTTGCTAATACAGATCAAATCCTATTTTGTGAACATCCACTTCATTGTTATTCTTGAATACTATCATTTCTTGTTCACATGGAATCATAGCCCACCCTGCTTTCCTGAGACTAAATTTAAACGTATATTAAATATTTTGTTTAACTTAAATGCTGCATACCAATTCTGAATGAAGCCATATATTAGAAGTTTGATATCACAATACCAGATTGTTCATAAACCCAGCAGAAATTCCATGCCTTGGAAATTAAATTCCATGCCTGCAGATTAAAGCCTTAAGTTTTATTGAACACAACATAAAAAGAAATCCAAAATATGTGTTTTCCATCAGAGTTCACCTTACCTCAAAGGGCTTATGAGAGCACATAGTACATGACTGCATTTTGGGATATTGTTTTTTCTTATTCAAGGATCATTCAAAAATCTGTCTTGATAAACAGGAAAAGTCCGGTCAGCCTTGTTATATGTTCTGTGAGTTGTATCATATGATATTGATACATAATGCAAGCAAGAAAACTGTTTTTTAGAGGCAAAACATACTTATAGAGCTCTGGTGCTTTAGTGGAAGGCAACAATGTATGCACCTCTATGACAATGCAGCCTGCTTTTAAAAACCTGAATAACAGCTTCTGCGGTCCTGCAATGAAACACTACCCTGGGCTGGATGGAGATGTCTAAAGGTAAATGTGTGGCAATGTGCACTTGCAGCCCATAAAGCCAACCGTATCCTGTCCCAGCCAAAACCAGTACACTCTACTTCAAACATTTTCATAACAGTAGACAACATGTCACTGACCTGATCATTTGTTCTCCACCTCGTGTTATAGAAAACATTATGATTCTCAAAAGAATTGAGTTCACATCAAGTGAAATTTCTGTAAAATGGAAATTTTTTTAATCACTATCAAATTCCTTTGATTAAAAAAAGATACTTATGCAAATCACTTTCACTTTATACCTGCTTTCATTTGTGCGGCTTTCATTTGTCACCCTAATACAGATAAATAAATATTTAAATCATGATGCACTGTTGTGAAATTCCAATAAGAAAAAAAAGTCAAAGGGAATTTAAAGTTGGACCACCGATCACAAGACATTTAGCTACTGAGAATACAAACAGAACGATCACAAAGAGAGAAGAGGGGACAAATCTCTTTTCTCAGCTAAGAGTTTCCCTTTTTCTGATCTAAGAGTTCTCAGAGGTAAGAGCAGAGAGGAGGTTTTCCCCGGCATTTCTGCAAATAAAGATATTACTTTATTTGATAAAACATGCAATTTTAGCACTCAATCTATTTTTCCAAAGTAGAGTCTCCTGGAAGTCTTCTGGGCTTCTTTTTCTCTTGAGATGACATACAAAGTTGCTGTGGATAAAGGGACTGTCAAGTAACTGTGCATCCAATAAATTAAAGTATAGGAAAATAGACTTACTCTTGAAATATCTGAATAAATTTAATGAAGTTTTCAAAAGTGACTAGCAAATGTACTAGAAGTAATTGAAGCCTTTAAACAGTCTTATAATGAAGTTCATGTAGTTCTTAATTATACAAGCCTTCTGTAAGCATTTACACGCTAAATACCTACTACAGTAGCGGGAAGGGCGGGGGGGTGTGTTTTGAATGTAATGACATGTGGAAGAAAAATCTTTTTAATAAAATATAAAAGCATGAGTTTATGAATTTCAATTCATTTCTACTTGTCAAAATTTTTTATGTTGTTTATTCTGAGAAAATAGTCTTCCTAATTGCTCTGATGTATAGACTTTACAGTAGGTTTTAAGAGCACAGACCTCTCTGTAAATCTGCTTATACAGATTGCTCAGTTCAAGTTAAATTTGGAATTGTGTAATATAGAGAAAACTTCATTGGTTTTGTCAAAATTAGATACAGACCTACTGTGAATCATGAAACTATTCTCCAAAAAGACAAAGAATACTATATAAATCTGTATCAGCAGTTTGAATTGAAGCTATTCTTTTTAAAAGGTCTCATTATAACAACGTCTTTCATTTTACTACTGTTTACAAAGTTTAACTTCTCATTTACTGAGAGGAATCTTGTAGCTTCTTTCCTCCCATGCTTTTGAGTTGTGATAGACATGAGCATGAGTATGTGTCCTAGTGAGAAAAAGTTATCTGCATGAATAAGAGATAGGTCAGGCTTAGCACAGTAACGGCTGGCTTGTTTATGTTCTATCTGTATAGATGCAGAGTGCATACATACCCTTACAATTAATGAAGTGAAGAGCAAAGCCAAGTAGCTACTCCCTCTCCCCTTAATCAAACCAAGTCCTTTCCCCCTTCTGTGGCACCATCCTTTCTGATCCTCTATGCTCCATCTATCCACAGCTAAGCTTTCTAGAGCTATACTAGAATTATACCAATTGATGGCTTCATAATAACAGAGGAATTGTTTTTTCTCCCTTTTGGTTAACTTTCTTCAGACAGATCTTGACTCACAGCAATATGAATTTTCTAGCTGAAGAACTTCCAGTTGAAAATGTGTTCTCTCAATCATTTCCAAGATGAAATAAATATGGGAGAAATAAAAGTATAGGACTGCAATGTGCAAGTTTTTAGTTTAAGACCATAGAAAGGTTTGATGAACACGGACTGTATCATCTGAAATATTCATCTGTTGCTAGGTTTCAGTGCAGTGGACTATTTCACTATGCTTGTCACTAAACTTTTTTCTGCCATACAATTAAGTATGGAGCAGGGAACTGCAAAGTAGCAGTGACTTAACTCATTCCACAACTGGAAGCAATATAGTCATGCTAGTATAGAACTGAATCTGAACTCATCATAACTCGTTCTAGGCAGCAATGTTAATTAGGACAACGCTAATAAATTTATACTGGTTTTGGGACCTCAGGTGGTTTTTTGGCCTGCTGCTGAATGAGCTTTATATCATCTGTCTCCTTTAGGGATGTTTTGCATGCTTCTATGCCATGCTCCATTGAAAAATACAGATATGCTAAAGAAAACTGTATGAATTGGGTGCTCACAAATATGTTTGTCATAGATTAGAATATCGACGCATGATTAAATATTGCTTTAAGAAAAGTAACAAGGGCTCCCCCCATTTATTAAATAAGACATTAAATGTTTTTTGGCTGATTTTTGCAGTTCTCTAAAATAAAGTCCAGATGTGTAAATGTATATATGCACAACTTGTGGGTGAATTCATCTAACTGAATGCAGATATCTAAAATATAGATGTCTTCATCTGAGTTAATCATACTTACTTCCACTTATAATCAGTGAACAACAGAACTTCTAGAGTGTGAATCACTGCATCCTAAAATAGACTTCTAAATCTGACTATAGGATTACAGTGCCTGTTTCTCCCCATACTATACAAGGACCCTATGGTGACTAGCACGTATATAAACTACATTGCAGATATCTTAGATCAGAAATCCCATGCTAAATGACCAAAATAAATTCTCTCTTAGCACGTATTACAAGGATCTGAGTTTCCTTGGAAATACCACGATAATGAATATTCAGTGTAGGCATTAAAATACCTAATTACCTCTACAATTATAACTCCCCTACTGTAAGTATGTCAAAAGTGCTTATGAAAATTATAAATACTTTTAACATTTTCTTAAAATACATGATAGGTTTTCTTCAAATTGTATTAAGTAGTTTCAAAGCAAAATGGCTGTACCACATTGTGTCAATGTGGTATTGTGTTCAAACAATTACAGTGGGTCAGCTCAGGTGAATCTGAGTGCCTAGAATGATATATTAGTAATATTACAAAAAAGTAATAATAGATAAAAAAATAGAGGAATTCTTATACAAATGTGTGGTAATTAACTGTGCAATTTTTCTATTTATCTACTAAGTCTCTGGACCAAAGGATGGCTTCTCTGTTAGCAAGAGAGATTTCTGGCTATACTAAAGCAGCCTAGCACTAGGCCATTTCCTATTATTTTTTCAGTTTTTTGTATATCTCACATACCTTTCTAGTGTTAAAGTACTTCATTCAGGGGATCATTATAATGAATATTAGCACATTTTTATCAGAAGAGACCAAGGAAGACTCTTCCCAAATTACCTAATACTGTTTATGAATGTACTGATAATTTTTCCAGTATGCAGAATTATCTGACTTGAAGGTATTGTTCCAAATCCATGGTAGAATGAGGTTTTGGAAGAAAACCTGAGATGTACAGTCTCAATGCCAAACACCTGTTTCTGGTCCTAAATATCATGGTACAGTATATATAAATATATAGGTATACATAAATATAAACTGTCTTGTAAAAAAACATGCTGCATTAGGATGGTAGAGGGCAAGGCAGCCACTGTGTGGGGAGTGTTTAAAGGGTATTGCTTAGACTGAATAGTAGTCACCAACCCTAAAAGATGCCTAAAATTTTGATGTCTGAACTTCAGCTGACTGTAAGTTTTAAGGTAGGTGTCTCTAAAAGCTTTACATCTTTTGGGCTTTTATTTTAGAATAAATTAATTGCCATTTAGATTGATCTATTTGTCTTCAAAGACTATGAGGAGAGTTTAGGTTACTAGTTCAGTTTTAAGTGGTTAGCTTACATGTCCGCATATGTTGGAAATAGCATGCCCAGAGCGGAATTCAGGTGCCTAAAGGACACTCAAATCAGTAGGAGTCATGTCCAGACTCATTTTCAGATGTATTATCCATTTCCTCTCCAAAACTGAGTTGGGCTGTTGCAAAAATTATGCGAAGAGCAACGTGATCAGACCCAGAGCAGTCAGGATTACAAATTAGCCAGAATAGCGCATGGGCTACCCTGTGAAGCAATTGTTGATATTAAAGAGTTTCTTCTGCTCCTCGGTCATAGGATGAAGGCCTTATTGTTTCTTTCTTTTGTTGTGCTGAGTGCACTTATCATCATTTCTTGGGATCCTTTTTATGAAGGAAGACTACATTGCTATTCAGTATACAGTCCAGTAGTGCTTTGTACTCTTGAATTTAAATATCTTGCTATCTTATATCACTGTCTATCATGAGAATTTTTTGGTAGATAAAGCATAAATGAGAATTTTAAATATTGCTCAACATGCTGGTGAAATCATTTACACTGAAAATATAAACAAGCTGTCTTTGTGGTGAATGAAAATCTCAGGGGGGTTGAACTAAAACTACAACATTGCATAAAAGGGAAAGATTATAATAATGATGATAAAAGAAGCATCTGGAATAAACAAGAACTGTAATGTTTTTCATCTCTGATGTTAAGTATTCTCTCAAACCCCCTTTTTAACACTATTTTTCATAAATACTATACACCAGATTGGTGCAGTGAGGCAAGAGAATTTTAAAAAAGAAAAAAACCCTTCCATTGTAACTGATAATGTAATAAACAGTTACAGAGATTGTCTCTTGCTCTTGCCCATTCTCAAGATACAATATTTATATTGTTTAGAGCCCAAGCAATGGACATGTCAGTTCAGTGAATCTTCAGCAGAAATCAACAGCTGCTTATGTACACAGAGGTAAATATAAAGAGGTTACATATAAATGAACTGAGTACTAGGAATTGTATGGTTGCTGGCTGCTTTTATTGTAGACAGAGCTGACACTGGTGCTAAAGCTTCCTATTATAAACAATGTTTTCAGTAGGTTGAGTAGCTGTGAGACATCAACCATTTGGTTTCTGCTAAAGGCAGGTATTTGTCTTTTAAAAGTTTTATTCAGCTTTCTTTATGGCACTTTCTAAGCCTTACATTCTTGAGTTTGAAATATTACTCTGCTTATAAGAAGGTTGGAGGTTTTCTCATTTTATATAGCAGCATAATTCAGTAAGCAGGAAAATTCCTTGTTAGAGGTAGCTATCAAAATATGTGCAGTGTTTACTATGCACTTTCCTACTGCAATACCTAGAAGACTTGCACACTTGATTTCAAAAGAAAAAAAATGTAAAAATATTGTTATAAAGAAATTTATAGTGTCAGAATATTTTGCTGTATATTTTGGTTTATTTCATGAAGATTTATGTAGTAGCATTATTAGGACATTGAATCAAATGGAAAATTTTCACTTTTCTTATGAAAACCACTTACTATACTTTGACCCTCTCTTGCACTCTGTTTTTAAATGCTTATCTTCAGTATATAGATTCTATAGACTTATTTAGATTTTCCTCCATTTATCAAGCTCTATCCTTGCAGCTTGGAAGGATGACTTTGCAAGTGCCATGCTGCATTGCTTCTACCACTCACAGCTTTGGAAACCTCCTTCTCTAATATAGGGTTTTCATTATTTGTTGTAGCTGATATATCACTGCATAATGATACAGTAATAGAAATGCATAAATAGGAAGATCTTTTTGCCTGGCAAGAGGTGGAAATATTGAAAGTAAGGCTTGCCTTTTGTGTTGGAATAAAATACCTTACTGCTTTACAAAAACTCCTGTAATTGTCATATGTGGTAGCATTTGAGGGGTAAAAAGACATTTCATCCAGAAATGTTATCAAAGGGCCTTTGCTGATATTGTAAGTGAAAAGGAAGGGAAAATTACAGTGAAATATTAGAAATGCTAAATTTCTTCTGAGAAGTATAAAATCAGCTTACTCATCTAGTGATACTTGTGGTTAACCTTGGAAAGAGAAATAAATTAACAAATATTAAATTTTTCTGTAAAATGAAATGTCCCAGAAATAAATGATTTCTTGTGGATAGATCTCATTCTTTCAACAGGAAGGGCAAAACAGCTAATTCTGCAGTACAGAGATGCCTTTTCTGCCTAATATTGTGTTCCTCTCATTAACTCTTACCACTGTTCAGACATACTGCCTGCACAAGGCACAGAACATCAGGTAACCTATTTTCCAAATTGTGCTTGTTCTTTTGATGTTGTGATATCCTGCCTGATTTCACTGGTCGTAGTAAATACTGATTTTTTTAGAGAATGAAGGAGAAATCCAACAAAACAGTTTATCTTCTTATACCAACCACAGGCAAGCCAGACTAAAATATGAAGTGGTTTATGGAACACTAAATTGAAACCATCTTGGTTAAAATCCAATCAAATGACAGTGCACAGTCATGCTTTATTTTAGTTCATTTCCAGCCTGTCAGGAAAAATTGGGGATATCAGTCCTCCTCTTTGTTTGATTATTCTATTATCTAAAGAACGGGGAGTGCCAGAAACATACATGTTGATTTAGTGTTGCACTGATGAAACCATTCTGTTTGTGTGATGTGTCATTTTTCATTGCTTTCTTATCAAGGTATTTCAGCTGCACCCAACCCAGGTCTTATAATTGCTTCAGTTGCTTGTGGCAAAGTTATGTCAATGTCAATCGCTAAATAGCTTTTGACTGCTTCATGTTGGATCAGTTGGAAAAGAAAGACTGCAGAATGGACTTTTACACACTGATGGTGTGTCACTCACAGATTGTAAAAGGTGGCTTTCTACCAAAGAATGTGGTTGCTAGTAAATATATTAAATATAAAATATTAAACATGAAACCCTGATATAGGGATTAGAGGAGTGAAAAAATACATTTATATTAAAAAGAACTGTAAAGCCGTGAGGAGATCGGATGACACACTCATAAAATCTCAAGTAGAACTCTAAAGACAAACCGTGTTATCCATACTAGGTAAAGCTCCTGAATTTCAGCAAAAGATATGTCCCCAGCTGAGACTCAGTGAACAAGCAATACTCACCCACAGGCAGAGATAACACCCGTTTGGGTACTATCCACAATCACTCCCGCATTTCATTGAAATGAGGTAGTGGTGCAGTAGGGAAGGGCTGTGCATCAATGGTAATTAGTAGTTACTGGAACGTGGAAGCTTGTTCCTCCTGCTGAGTAGACAGCTGCTGAAGCAGATTCAGGAAGACATCACAATTTTTCCTGATGCCCATTAGGTACAGGGCACGAGTATTTCAGATTCTTATATCAGCCCTATATTATTTTAATATCATATATCAAAATGAAAATGGAGTAAGTCTGGAAACCAAATGTGCCATGTGTCAGACAAATCAATGCAACATAGTATTTCTCTCTTGAAACAGTCATGTTAACTTCTTAACTTACTACATCATATATGTACGTGTAAAATGTGAGAGACAGGCACAATGAGCTGTTTTGCTGTGTTGCAAGTTTGGAACAAGAAGTTGACCATCGATTCTCAAATGACATTTTTCAGTGACTCTATGTTAGAAAACCAACTGGAACATATTTCTAAAAATAATACCACTTTTTTACAACTCTCAATTTTTCATATTTATGACATTCACAAACTGCTATGGTTCAGGTAAGAACATGCTTAGCTTGAAGTGAAGAGGTTTAGGAGCCAAGAAGCTCTGACATGCCAGGAACTGGGATCTCAGGCTGTCTTGAAGACAGATATGGGAAATCTGGGGGCAAAATATACCAAAAAAGGAAGGGGCAATGACAGACTGGTTTTCAGTATCTGTCTTTGCTTTGAAGATATGCTTTGGAAGTACCTTGGATGGTCTGAAGTCAGAAAGAGACCAAGCCAGAAAGAGAAAGAGATTATTGACATGACCACCATTGGTGTGACCATCTAGCATCACTCAGTGACCTTTGCCTGTAACCATCCACACTTTCTGTACATCCTGGTTTTGTCATGCCTTAGGAATGAAAGCCACTCAATCTGTTTCAGAGAACCTGGGGACCATGAAGGGTGAATCACTGAGTTTCCAGGCTGATCTCAGTGCTCCCAGGCCATCTAGGTCCTCTGCCAAAATGACAGCATTGCTTTCTGTATCTCTACTTAGCAGCCCAGTTCTGCCGCATAGAGCAGGACAAATGATCTGATTTCAATTTCGTGACCCCACCAGACACATATCCTTCTTGATTCCCCCAAATCATAGAATCATAGAATGGTTTTGGCTGGAAAGGACCTTAAAGATCATCTGTTCCAACCCACCTGCCATGGGGAGGGACACCTTTCCACTAGACCAGGTTGCTCAAAGCCTCATCCAACCTGGCCTTAAACACTGCCAGGGAGGGGGCAAATCAAGTTAGGCATCTTCCAGAATCCATTAGCTTTTCTGTAACCCCATCCACCTATCTGAACTGTTGTTGCTGTTGTCGTAAATTATTATTGCATATATATTATACGATCCCCTAAAGTAAAATCAGTGGAGCAACTGAAGATACTAACATAAAAGATTTTGATGGTATTCAAGATCCTTGGATTCATGTTTGTGCTCTTTTGAAACAAAAAGGAACCATTCCAACTTCTCCACATTGGAACAACATTAGAGATCCAGTTGCTGTATGAAATAGTGACATTTACTACTTAGATGATTTATATTTGCCAAATAAACATGAAAAGGGCCCAGAGGTTCTATTGCCAACTCGTCGGAAAGTTAATTTAAACTTTAATCACAGGAAGGCATTTTAAAATTGTTTTAAATCTTTGTTAAATTGTTCTGAATGATAGTTTTGTTATTTCATTCCAGATATGTGGTTTTAGAAAGGATATTGTTCAGGTTTTAACTGAATGGAAAATAAGTGTTTCAGACCACCTCCTTTGGCAGGATTTAATTTCTCTTTCTTCATTTAGCATTTCTTTTTAAGTCTTCAAAAGTCTGTCATTTCTGATCCATTAGATGAGTATAGAAACAAAACAAGCTATGTCTAGTTGGATCAAAACTTTCTTGGTTTTCAAAGTTTTTGTTAAATAACTATATTCTTGTAGTCCCAGAGTTACATGATAACCCTACTTTTCAGATTTTAGAGAATTTAACTTACCCATACATTGATAATCTTGGTATATTTCCATTGCTTCCAGACTATTTTTGTGTGCTCTATTTTCTTATGATTGCTTTTGATACTTTACATTCACTTAAGTCCAGTTAATTGCATTGATTTTTTGAGTCAATAATTCTAGACGAACACTTTTCAGTTCTTTGCCTGAATAAACTTTTTTTTCCTGGTGATTTTTAAATCCTACTTTTACTTTGATGTGCAAAAGTTTTTACGCGCTCCAAGATGTTTATAAAGCTGTTGGAGACCAAGAGAAAATAGGAGATGTAAAAAAAATCTCTCTCTAATCTGTATCTACTTCTAAGCTAAAGAAGCTGTCAGGACAATTTAATTAAGCTTACGTTTTGTTTCATAGACACATTTCGCTGTGCAGTATCAATAGCCTACACACAGGCAGTGAAAACACTTAAACATTTTAAAAATGTTGAAAATATTTTATTTTAGTTGCCTGTCTTTTACTTAATATGCACTGCCCAGCTGCTCAGAGTGGTCGCTGTGTTTTTCTGCAGCAGATGACTGGATTCCAATTTCCTTTTCACGGTTACTCCACAGTTCCAGTTCGTCATTATCCTGCTTCTGAGAAGGAGGTGTTTAGAAAGGTGTAAAATGCTGACTACTGTGGACATTGATGTACCTTGAATAACCATAACTGAAAGAATAAAACTTTGTTATAAATTAAATATTAACCCTCATTTATAAGATGGTTAAATGTCAAATATTGTTGTAACTATGTTTATAACACCATATTTTTAAAAGAGGGCTAGCTAATTTTCAGATATTGTGTCTATCACTATGGATTCCATAGGAGAAGGTCTTGTAATTGTTGCAAACAGCAAGACAATGATTGCTAAATATATATTTATAATGCGTATTCTAATGAAGTCTTGAGCAGAACTTTTACACGATTTTACTTCTTATTGGAGTCACACATTATAGCCTTCCATCAAGCTTGGACAGGAGTGATATGTTATGAAAGGAGTCTGTTATGCCAGTGCTATGGATTTATGCTGCTCTCACGAAGGCTGCACCTATACTGTCAGTTTGAGTCACTCAATTTTTCAGTCCAGAAACCTGTTCTTCCTGATTGTTCACACTTCCTGCATGCAAAATCACTCCTGGAATCCTTTTTGGAGTGCACCATGTGTGTCTGCCTGCAGATAAAGAGTCAGGAGGGGCTCTGTGCAGACTGGTCCAAGGATTGCTCCAACAGGCGGGAAGGTTGCCATGCCTTTCGGCACACAGCACATGCTTTCAGCTTCCTGCCATCGAATCAAAAACTTGACAGGCACCAAGGAAGCCATTTAGCTTGTCCATTTCATATAGAAATATTAATTTTTAAAGAATTGTAAAAATGCTGCTACAGGGTTTCATACCTTAAGATTACAGTGACCTCTGTTAAGCCCTTGATGAGAGCTGGTGTCACACAGCGAGATAAATGGTGTGTATGGTGTGCTGAGTATGTTGAAAAGGCTTGGGAAATACCTATTACATCCAAATTATATATAGCCTGAAGATGCATCCAGACTAATTTGGAAAGAGCAGGATGGGCTTGAATCATTCAGGACTCAGTTAAGGGAAGGGTCACTCCCTGGAGCGTATCAGAAAGACCACATAACCCAGATGTGTACATACATCTATATCTATGTATATGCATATAGACAGAAAGGCAAAGTTTGGTTTTGAAAATCTAAAAATGTGGCCTAGTTGCAGGCATGAGGGAGTGAATGTCTCTTTTCTTTCAGTAGCACTGAAGTGTCAGTTTTGCAGACATCTATAAAAGTCGTAATAATGTAAATGTGAATTACGTTCTTAGAGAACTTTTAGACATTTTCCCTTTCACCCATGATTTTGCTGTTAATAGTGTTCATTTGCTTATCAAAGGTAACAGTGGAAGTTACACCAGATTCATTAACTTAATTTATGATGAAAAACTCATTTTATCTATGTAAGCTGGACCAGAACCAGCCCCCAGACATCTAGAGAGAAAATAGTCTTTCTGGGAATGAGAACATTGGACTCATCATTCAATGCAGAATGGCAGGTTTTTGGCAAAAGCTTCAAAATTCATGTAGAAATATACACTTCTTTTAAACTATGTAAAGCTAACCGTAGAGCTCCAGTGAATCGTAGCAGACTTAGTATTGCTCTTTAAAACACAGTGCTAAGCAACTGCACTACGTATCACTTCTGAATAACACAAAACTGTTCTAACATTCAGTATTAACGGTTAAAAACCATTGTATAGAAAAAAAATGAAATTAGGAGGAAAACAATGAGAGGAGGGCTGCATAGACTTTCCTTAAAATGTGCCTAGGACAGTAGCTGCCTAGCTCTGATTGCTGAGGCGATGTTATTTTCAAGTGTCCCTCTTTTGCTTTATATCCTTCTGTTGCTGCATATGTACTTATGCCTAGCTTAGTGCCCTGACTGAAATGACTTATTTATTGCCATTCTTTAAATTTCACTAAAGCATGGGCTCACAAAATAAACATCTTTCTGAGCTGACTAACCGTAACACAGTATATTATTTTTCCTATTTTATATGTATGTAGGTCTTTTCTATGTCAAAAAATATTTCTTCCACGAAATTTTAGATATGGACCTTGTATTTTTTTTTCTGGGAACAGATTAGTGAATCTTAATTAATCACCAGTCAAATAGTTGAAATGCTAATGGAGAGTGAAATTATGAAAAAGATAAACATTGTGCTACAGAGTGCTATCAGTGGTGTCTGGAGAAAATAAAACCAAACGTTCTCTCATTTCTTGTTTAAAAATCTTTAATAGATTAAAGTGGTGGATGAAAAGAAACTTGATGGCATAATCCATTTTCACTTTGAAAGAGACTCCAATGAAGTCCTTCACAAGTGGCAGTTAGCAGTGGGGTGTCAAGGACAAGACTCAGAAGTAAGCTCAGTGATGTCTGACTAGTAATTTAGAAGAAAAATCTCCATATTTGAAGGTGATACAAAATTATTCAGGTTATTCAAGAAAAAAAGAAATGGGTCGAACCTCAAAGAAAGCTACACAGATTAAGAAAATGGGATCATGGTTTCAGATAAGCTTGCTGTTGAGAAATGCTAGGAAATCTATTTAAAGAATATGTGAGGTGTTTAACTGGCTCAAACTTAATTGTGTAGATTCAGGAGAAAGAGGAGACCAAAAAGACTTAATAACTTCTGCGAAGAAAACAGAGAGAATAATGAAATGGGCAAGAGCTGATAGAGCTACCAAAAAAAAAAAAAAAAACAATAAGGCTTCTCACTTGAAACATAAAAATGAAAGGAGGAAAACTCTGCAAAGGGAAGGGAAGAAGGGATAAAGACAGGTAGAATACAGAAAGTTGGTCGGACAGTGTGGACAAGGTACAATGATCTGTCCTATACTTTAGAAGTTGCAAGCAATGAAATAGTAACAGTTGGTACAAGAAAAGGTAAAGATTATATTAATCTATAAGCTAGATAGGTACATTTTCTTTCAAGTTCTCCCGAGGGAGCTGAATTTACAACTGCAAATAATGTGTGCAAATGCTTGCAGAAATCATCACACTGGAAGTGGTTTACCAAAATTCTTCTCTCTGTCTCTTTTTTTAGCCAGCCTGGGAACTGTGGCAGTCTCTTGTGATGTTCATGACCAAACCAAAAGGAAGAACAGCAGATTTTCTCGCATGCCACAGAGCAAAGTTCAGAATTTAGTAGGCAGAGATATATTTTTTTCCATAAATGTCCAAGAACATGATACATCCACATATGTCAGCTTAAAAAGTTGAACTTTATTTGCAGATAAAAGCAAAGTGAAAGAGAAGTTACATTTATTAAATAACTTGGTCATTTTAGATGAAAAGAATGCTCTAACAGTAAATAACCTTCCTAGTATGTATTCACTGAAGTGGCACATGAACTGAAAATATTTTCGTATGAGTTGGAAATCGATAAAATTTCATGCTTCACTATTATGGTTTTTATGTCTGTGCGTTTACTGTATTATTTTCCCCTTTTTCTGTTTCTTTCTTCCCGTGTCCATAGAGGAAGAAAGGCTTGGGCACACCAACAGTAAATGTGGAATGTGGTGATATTTTCCATCCTTATTTTAATAACTGTCAAGAAAAAACATACCAAATGATGGTTGTTGGTTCTTTGAATATTCCCGGCTTTTTTTATCACTTAAAAGAAAATCTTAAAGTATGTACAAGAACACAAGTAGATGTAAAAATATCTAAAATCATATAAAAGGAGTTTGCATAAATCTGTATATCAGTTTATACTCATTGATTTCTTTTAAAGTTTCCACAGGGACTTTAACAATAATAAGGTTAATGAAGAAAGATAGTTAGCTGAGTCCCCAGCTTTGCTTTTTACCCCCTACTTCGCTTGTGCTTGAGTTGAGTTGCTTTATTATTTCTGTTTTAGGAAGGTGTTGCCAGTCTCTGTGTGATTGGTAAAGGGAAAAAGACCTTTTTAAATTTTAAAGAAGGAGTTAGGATAAAGTAGGTTTATTCTGTCTATGAACAGAAAAATGTTTATAGCTATAAATATCTTCATCATGTCATGTTTTAAGTTACTTGTTCCCTTTTCTTTTACACATGAATATGAAAACTGTTACGATGATGCACTTATTCTTTCTGTTGTCTTCCTCGTGAATCAGGATGGCCTATGTGGAGAAAGTACTCACAAAGAAATATCCTCTTCATGGTTTATTACTTGTTTGGAAGCACAGATTTACTTTTCTGTTAAACACCTTGGACCCTGGAGGGAAGGCCTGGTATACAGTTTGCCCTTGTAGCTCCAGGACTGTACACCCATGTCTTTGCTTGAAGTGGCATTTGCGCCCGTTGCTGCTCCCTGACATGTACCATGCACAAGTACAGAGCCAGATGCTGAGGCACTCTGCATCCACCCTGAAGCTGGGTATCATGGGGCCTCAGCTTGGATTTCCACCAGCAGGGAAAACACTTGAATAAATCAGTTTTGTGTGCAAGCACATGCTGCAAGGCTATAGGCAAACTGTAGACACAAGGGAAATTTTTATCAGAAAGGAACCTTTTGTGTGCCTGTCGCGGAGGAGTGTTTAGATAAAAGTGCAACTTAACAGAGTTCAATGGCAAGGTTCACTCTATTACTTACTACATGGAGGAAACATACAGAGGGAAAATTGGGTTAGAATCGATTTAGAATGATTGACACAGGGACTGGAGGTGCAGAAAGGTAAGGGAGACCCTCCCATGAGTCACGAGGTTTAGAATGGACCCCCCTGCTTTCTAAATTACTTCTCAAAGAGGAGTCTAGGTGCAGCTTGATCCAAACTTAGTCCCAGACTTGGTCAATGGATTATGACTAAGGGATAAAAAGGGTAAGGGATTATATGTGTTTATAGCTAAAGGGTTATATGTCCACACCCGATTCTCTATATTACTTAACTAAGATTTCAAAGTTTCATCATGCTTATTTCCACTTCATTTACCTTCCTCTGGGTGTCTGGTGTTAGTTTGCTCTGAAGTTCGAACCCTAGGTTTCCGAAAGCAGACTCTCAGGCATCGGATTTTATAAAATAAATAATTTAATAGAGTGGCAGAGCAGCACGGTCAGCTTGTGTCTCTGGAGAAGGGCCGGAGGGCGAACAAAGAAATCCCTGGACAATTATACTGTTGCAGACTATTCACCTGTCCCTCACACGATGGTCTGGCTTAGTAGTAATATTTGGGTTTGAGGTCTTCTTGTTCCTCATTGGATTCCTTCGCTGTCTTCAGACAGGCCGTTATCTTGTCTAATTACAGCTACTGTTGATGGTTTGTAGCCTTGAAGCTTCTGTATCTTCTGATTTAAGCTGGCTCGGGAGGCCCTGTTTTGACTAAGTAGGTACACGTTTGGTAAACCGAAGTGGAAATTTACAGCTTGCAGCCTAAAGCTTCAGCAAATCTAGCTACTCATGCTAAGTAAAGCTAAGCAAACAGCATACTAAACCACACAACATTATAACTCTGAGTGATTCATTGTATTGAAAACCTACTTATTTAAGCTAAACAACTAATGTCTATTAACATTGAGAGGTGTCCCTGCTAAAGGGGAGAGAATCACAACCCTGGACTTCAGTAGGGCCAACTTTGGCCTTTTCAAGCAATTGCTAGGGGAAATCCCATGGGACAGGGTACTAGAAGGTAAGGGGGCCCAAGATAGTTGGTTAGCATTCAAGGACTGCTTCTTCTGAGCTCAAGATCAGAGCATCCCAACAGGTAGGAAGTCAAGAAAGGGTACCAGGAGACCTGCATGGTTAAAAACGGAACTGCTGGGCAAACTCAAGTGGAAGAAGAGAGTGTACAGATCATGGAAGGAGGGGCTGGCCACTTGGGAGGAATATAAGTCTGTTGTCAGAGGATGTAGGGAGGCAACTAGGAAAGCTAAGGCCTCCTTGGAATTAAACCTTGCAAGAGAGGTCAAGGACAACAGAAAGGGCTTCTTCAAATACATTGCAGATAAAGCCAACACTAGAGGCAATGTAGGCCCACTGATGAATGAGGTGGGGGCCCTGGAGACAGAGGATAAAAAGAAGGCGGAGTTACTGAATGCCTTCTTTGCCTCTGCCTATACTGCTGGAGGCTGTCCTGAGGAGCCCTGGACCCCTGAGGCCCCAGAAGAAGTCAGGATAGAGGAGGAGTCTGTCTTGGTTGATGAGGGCTGGGTCAGGGACCAATTAAGCAATTTGGACGTCCATAAATCCATGGGCCCTGATGGGATGCACCCGCGGGTGCTGAGGGAGCTGGCGGAAGTCATTGCTAGGCCACTCTCCATCATCTTTGCTAAGTCGTGGGGAACAGGAGAGGTGCCTGAGAACTGGAGGAAAGCAAATGTTACTCCAGTCTTCAAAAAGGGCAAGAAGGAGAACCCGGGTAACTATAGACCGGTCAGCCTCACCTCCATCCCCGGAAAGGTAATGGAACAACTTGTTCTTGGTGCTGTCTCTAGACACATCAAGGATAGGGGGATCATTAGGGGCAGTCAACATGGCTTCACCAAGGGGAAGTCATGCTTAACCAACTTGATAGCCTTTTATGAGGACATAACCCGGTGGATGGATGATGGTAAAGCTGTGGATGTGGTCTATCTTGATTTCAGTAAAGCGTTTGACATGGTCTCCCACAGCATCCTCGCAGCTAAACTGAGGAAGTGTGGTCTGGATGATCAGGTAGTGAGGTGGATTGTGAACTGGCTGAAGGAAAGAAGCCAGAGAGTGGTGGTGAATGGGACAGAGTCCAGTTGGAGGCCTGTGTCTAGCAGAGTCCCTCAAGGTTGGTACTGGGACCAGTTCTATTCAATATATTCATTAATGACTTGGATGAGGGAATAGAGTGCACTGTCAGCAAGTTCACTGATGATACCAAACTGGGAGGAGTGGCTGACACACCGGAAGGCTGTGCAGCCATTCAGAGGGACCTAGACAGGCTGGAGAGTTGGGCGGGGAGAAATTTAATGAAATATAACAAGGGCAAGTGTAGAGTCCTGCGTCTGGGCAAGAACAACCCCATGTATGAGTACAAGTTGGGGGCAGACCTGTTGGAGAGCAGCGTAGGGGAAAGGGACCTGGGGGTCCTAGTGGACAACAGGATGACCATGAGCCAGCAGTGTGCCCTTGTGGCCAAGAAGGCCAATGGCATCCTGGGGTGTATTAGAAGGGGTGTGGTTAGCAGGTCGAGAGAGGTTCTCCTCCCCCTCTACTCTGCCCTGATGAGGCCGCATCTGGAGTATTGTGTCCAGTTCTGGGCCCCTCAGTTCAAGAAGGACAGGGAACTGCTAGAGAGAGTCCAGCGCAGAGCCACAAAGATGATTAAGGGGGTGGAACATCTCCCTTATGAGGAGAGGCTGAGGGAGCTGGGTCTCTTTAGCTTGGAGAAGAGGAGACTGAGGGGTAACCTCATTAATGTTTATAAATATGTAAAAGGCAAGTGTCATGAGGATGGAGCCAGGCTCTTCTCAGTGACATCCCTTGACAGGACAAGGGGCAATGGGTGCAAGCTGGAACACAGGAGGTTCCACATAAATATAAGGAAAAAACTTCTTTATGGTGAGGGTAACTGAACACTGGAACAGGCTGCCCAGAGAGATTGTGGAGTCTCCTTCTCTGGAGACATTCAAAACCCACCTGGACGTGTTCCTGTGTGACATGATCTAAGTAATCCTGCTCTGGCATGGGGATTGGACTAGATGATCTTTCGAGGTCCCTTCCAATCCCTAACATTCTGTGATTCTGTGATTCTGTGAGAGTTGCCTGGTGTTCAGTCCAGTTACTGCCCAAGGAGAATTCAAATTGGGCTCATCCAGCGATCTGTCGTTGGTAAAAGATCTCGTTGCCTCAAGGAGCAATCTTGAGGGATGCCCCAGCTCAACGGGAGATCACCACCATGCAGCCACGCTGCCTAGCAGGGTGAGCTCAAAGGCGGCTCACTTAGGCTGTCATATTTATGGGATAGAGTGGTAGGCTTGTAGTCAAATTGCATATAATGGGAGAGGTACGCACGAGACTCCTTGTACCCACAACTTACCGGTGTTTACTGCGTCACTCTGCTTCTTTGTGTGTTTCCTAGAGGAGTTCCTGGCCCAGCTACGGCTCAGGCCTTTGCCTCCTTTGGAGCCTGTACCAAATTGCTGCTTTTTTGGTTAAGGAGGGTTGAGTGCATCCGTCACAGTGCCTTCTTTGTTACCCCTAAAAACACAGTTCTGGGAGCAGACTCCAGCTATGAACTGTAGTGTAACGTGTGATAATAATCTACTAGAGGAATTATGAAGTTTACTATATATAAAGTATATATATGTACTTTCTACGTACATGTGCATGGTGCCCATCACTGTGCTGGGAATTTTTTATTAATACTATAGTAATATGAAGGGATATACAAAAGGAATACATTTTACATACAGAAATAATAATAAGATTACAGTGGTTTGGTATTGTAATGTCTCTCCAGCTAGACTGAAGTTTTATTTAGGAATGTTAATTTTGCATTGTTTCATTGTGGTTTAGGAACTGTAAAACTGGATACAAACTCAGGTGGGTTTTTTTCAGAAAAGTCTGAAGGATGTTTGCATTCTATTAATTTTAGTGGAAGCTGTGTTTAATTTTACGAGGGCTGGATTTGTTTAAAATAAACCTTTATAGATAGGAGGAATGAAAACTGATGTAATATCTGAAGATTTACATGTATTGTTCTCTACATTCATTTTGTAGAAATAACAGAAGACTTCATGTCTCATTGCTTTATATTCTGCAAATTTACCCAACGCACACGCTCCAAGCTTTCAATTTGCTCTTCACTGTAAGGCACAAAGTGGAGAAAAATTCAGAAGAAACTGATAGAGGGATCACTACAAACATCAAAAAGTTAGAGATGTCAAAGGCCAGGTCCACATAAGGAGCAAAAGTGTTTATGAAGAGAGAGAACATTTTTAGGAAAAAAAATGTAATATTTCTGTCTTGGGAAAAATATGGTTGAGAATTGGTAGTTACGCTGTCATAAAATTGCTTTTGTTACCATGGGGCTTGTCTGAACCAAACTTGTGAGAGGTCTAACGCAAAATAATAGCGGTTTTTTTCTTTAGATTTACAGGTAAATGTTAATTACCAGAATAATTTCTCACATAATCCCAGTGAAAAATTCTTCAGTGTTTACCTCCTCTTTAGACTTTGGAAAAGCTAACTATAATCAGAGTGGTTCACTGAATGTGGGACAATGATCCTTCATTATTTTTGTCTATTGTGTTTGTCTTCAAAACTGGACTACGTTTATTTTTTAAAAAAAAAGACAGGTTATCTATGCCTAGGAAACCCTGTCTATTTTTAGTGTTTCCTTTAAATATGCTGAGTGATTCAGCATCTAACATTCTTTTTAACATTAAAATATTTTCATTTCTACTGTATTTTTCCAGGCTTTAAACATGATACAGACTTGTTTGTGAATGACACTACCAGAATTTTATCTCATCAACAATTAAACACCAAACATCTATTTTTCAAGAGTTCATTTGTTAGATAAATATTAATTTACTGGGTCCATCTGCTGTATGCACAGTACAAAACAGTTAAAATTATTTTTAGATTCATTACACAATTATTTTTCTTTAAATTGTAGATATTAGTGTTTTTGTGAACTCTTTTATTGAAATAGGGGGAGTTTAGGAAAAAAGGCTTCTTGTTATTATTAAAATTTATATTCAAAAATGTTAATCTTACGCTGTTAATATTCTAATAGCTGAGGCTGAGGTATTTTTGGCTGTGAAAATGTATTCAAAAGCATGCAGCGGTTTGCTGCTAGGCTTAAGGTAAAAGAGTTTCTGAACATTCTGTAATGAGAATATAATCCAGGAAAATTATTCATTCTTAAGCATAGGTTCTTTAATACAGTTTTGTAACCTCCTGAATACAGTGAGTGTACTTGAAAGGACAAAAATCGTTATTTCCCAGAGATATAAATGTTTCTCTCACTGAGACTGGGAAAACTTTGAGTAATTGGGGATTAATGGAATAGATGGAAAGTCATAAACTTGTCTTTTACACACAGCTTAACTTGCAGAATATGTTTATTAACTACCTGGAATAACTTTGTGGAAAGGACACATTTTAAGAAGTCAAAAGTTTGTATTAGCAGATGACCATTTTACATATGAGCTGGAAGCACAGTATTTATAAATACCCTGATTAAGAAAAATATTCACACTGAGGAAAGCATATGCAAAGATGCTTAAAGTAAAGCTGACTCTAAAGTTCATTTAGAAGTAATTTAACTGGAAGCATGTCAGTAAATTCTTCTCTGTTTTAGCGAAACACGTACACATCAGCTTTACACTCAAATATACCATGAAGTTCTTTCCCAAATAGGATATGTGAGACGTCATGTGTCTAAACCAGGAACTTCTGTCCGTACACACACCATTGTGTAAGACGTTATAGACATCAATTAATTAAATTTATCTTGCTGCTGGTTTTGAGGACTGAAACCATGGATGAAAATGAACACCCAAAAGATGTAAAGTTCTCAGGTGTGACTTTCAACAGGGTAGCACTAAACTCCATTCCAAACCACATTATGCCATCAGAGGCCATATCATGATTTAAGGAGTGTTTCTCTTTTCCTTGAAGAAACTTGTTCCATTTCCCTTTCCAGTCCTGACGGTTGCCAAATGCTTCATGTTCAATTAAGTAATCCTACAAAAAAGGAGTCACTACCTTATGAATTCTGGAAAGTAATTTAACTTTCATAAATTTTTATACCTCCAAATATTGGTCTCAAATGAGTACTCCCAAATATACTCCCAAATAAGTAGCTGTCCTGACAGCCATAGAAGAATTTTGATAGAGATGATGGAACAAGTAATCCTCAGTTAAATCAAAGAGCAGATTTTTTTCTTAGACCAGCTTTGAAGGTTGCTAAATAAACAAATTGTTGAAAGGTGAAAGGCCTGCTTATCAAGCTGGCATGCTCAGAATGTGACATTTTATGTAGCTGATATCATATCCACTGCCTTTGATTGTGCACATCAGCAGGGTTACCCCTTTGCTGATGAGTCAATATGAAGTGGCATTTGGGAGGCTTCTAGATCCATTTCTACTTTGTCATTTCAATGACGATTTGAGTTTAACTGTGCACTGTTTTGAAACTAGCAATCAAGACTTCAACTATGAGGACATAGTAAAAGGTGATTGTTAACATTTAATAGAGAGTATTTAATGTCTCTCAAGTGCCACTACAAAATCTTCTAAAAATTGATCTATCCGTCATTGTATCAGCACTGTAAAACTAGTAAATAAAAACAAAATTTAAGGTATGATTGGAAACAGTTGAGCAGATAATTTGTTTAGAGACTCTGGGGATTGACAGACAACAGGCAGACAGACAGATAGGTAGAGAGATGTGTATACACATGCATACATGTGTAAGCCCATGAATTCTGCTAGGTGTCCACTTTTGTATTTCACTATTGTACTTTGTGCACCTCTCTCACATCCTCTCTGTGTGTCAGGACCTTATGAAGAAATCAACTACATGGACACCACAGAAGCATCGGTATTTCCTGTTAAAAAACAAGTTTTTAAGCTGCTCTTGTCTTGAGAATTTGCAGTTTCTGATTTTTATTAGGATGTATATGCAAAGAGGTCTGTAAGCCTGCTGTGCACAGATCTATGACTGATGGTAATAGAGAAGAGGACTGCTAAAAAAGCAGGTCAGCAATGCTTAAAGCTGAAAATAAAAATGATCTGTAATTTATTATTTCTTCATATATTTTGGACTTCTAATATATTTAGGGTCTTGGTTCTTCATATTTGAAAATATGCAGTCTGTTGTGTTCCACCCGCAAGCTTCTTGTGACAGTGTAAACCAAAATGAGATCTTTTTTTTTTTTTTTCAAAAACGTGCCCCATCTGCTATGATTTTCATTTAACCAAAAAGGAACAGCAGTCTATAATCTCATATCTGTTTCCAAATATTTTAGGATGAAGAACAGGAAAAACATGGATATCAGACACTGATTTAACTAGCCACTTCAAACAGTAAAGACCAAGGATAGGACAGCCACAGTGTGTATAAGAAATAATAAGATCTGATCCAAACCATTGTCTGCTTTTCAAAACATTACAAATGCTAGTGATGGTGCACAGGTGGATCCAGTGTCATTTTCAAGTAAATGGCTTGGTTGCACCCATCATTATTATGTATTCCACAGGTGAGACTCTCACAGGAGAGATAAATTGATTTGGAGAGTCTGATTAATGTTGTGAGTTGATTTATTGGCTTTGCATATGTTTTCCTAAATATCTCTGCCTTTTTATTTCACTCTGTCTTCATGCATCCCATATCTACTTCTTTCTTAGAGAAGTTGTAACTTCTTCCTGCTTCTCTTTTTCATTGAGCCATCAGATTTAGCTGGGTATCCACTTTTGACCTAGGCACCGGCTATGTCTCTGCTGCTTAATAAAGCACTGCCATAGAGTGGGCTTGAGAACTGGAGTGCTGCTCATCCTTAACGCACATTCCTGACATGGTTTTGGCCCATGCCACCTAGTCCTTTCTTAGCAGGAGTGTGCCCAAGAGTTGTTTGTGGGGGCCCTCTGAGGGGCCATTCCCAATATGGGATAGGAAAAGGACTGCACCAGGCCTGGCTCTCTGTAGCCTACACAGTTCCTGAGCCTCACGGCAATGCCAGTAATGCCGTCATGCTGCCCTCATGCTGCCTTCTGGCACTTGCGAAAAAAAGATCCTCAGTTTCATGCTATAAAAATGTCACTCTAGTGGGCTGCACCACAGTGCTATATCAGACAGTTTGAAATTAAAAAACCACACCCTACAAATAGCAGTGATGTATAAGGACCAGCAAGATAACGAGGAGATCCAGAGGAAACCAGTAGCTAAAGCCATGCAGTGTGCCAACATATATGCCACTTGGCCTGAAGGCCAGAGGACTCTCCATGACCTTGTTTTATTCAGCAGTGCAAGTATTGTCTCTTTACACTCAGTCGGGAAAAACATGAACTCCTTAAGTAAAATTAGTCGCAATCTACTGTAAAAGTCTAATTTGGATTAGGTGAATTCTGCTGTAGGAGAAGCTATTAATCAAGTTTAGGTGAGATCAATCGCACCCCCAGTTCCTCCAGTTATGTTGCTATACACTCTTCTGTGTGTTATTTTGTTCTGGTGGGAGGTGGGATTTCTAGGTGCTTTCACGCATAGTCTTTTACAACGGCTAGTTGGATCTCCCCTGTTCAGAGAATTGTGCTGGCTTGGGCGTGTTCCTTCGCAAAGTACATTATATACTGAGAATCTGCTGGTAACTGTTGTATTTCTGTGTTTGTGCAGCAGAAGAGAGTTTGCCCTTGCTTGAGAAAGGGAAATTCAGAAAACAAATTTCAAATTGCACTGCCACAGGTGTTGAGTCTTATCTTATTGGAACAAATGTACAGATAAACCCTTACAGTGTGATCTCAGGTTCAATAAATAGCTTCGTTATTAAGGATAAACAGTGCTCCTGAGAGATATGCTAATGTCCACCTTATTTTTAACAAACATAGTTTAAATGGCTTGCAGTCTGAAGGGACACTGGCTTGAAATGGCTCACATAGGGGTGATTAACAATTGGATCTAGCACTGGAAAGTAAGAGCATCTTTTGAGAAATTATTTTTTGAACATGGTTTATGTAGCAAATATCCTTTAAGCAAATTGTTAAAAATTGACTGCATTTTACTTAGTAATTAAAATATCTTGTGTTTTTTAATTAGTCCAAATAAATACTGAAAAATGTACAGCTTCATTAGCAGTGATTCTTTGCAAGGACTACATTTCTGACCAAAGAAAAAAGTAATTTTTCCTCTAGGATTGAAAATGTAATACAGTTAAATACTGGCATAAGTTCAAAGTATGAACCGAATTAACAGTTAATGTAGTTTAAATAATGCATTGATTTAAAATTGGAAAGATTTAAATACTGTATCTGTTGTAAGAAGTAAAAGGTGTCCTAATACTTCTGCTATGTCAGTGGTGGCATATAAACCCAGAGCAAAGCTATTGCAGCAGGTAAAAGACAAGTATTTAAAAGCTTTTAACGTAATGCTACGGTGTACCTTATTATAGAAAAGATAGCAACACTCTAACAAATATGCATAACTTCAATACTTAAATAGCATTCTTTTGAGTAGTAAATGTTTCTTTAAAATATTCTTGGCTAAAGGGAATGATGTGGCAAATTTTTAATCTCTAATGAAGCAAGTCATTCTTCTGGCCTGGAGAAATGACAGTATAAATCACTGAAGAGCAACCAAATCTTCAATTGTGTAAAGACTGGATATAGGTTGAAAAGTAGTTTGGAAAAACAGCATGAGGGGGTTCAGCAATTGTCATGTCTTACTGTTTTTCTAAATAAATTGGTCTTTTTGCATAAAAAAAAAAAGAGGTGGGTTTGTAATTGTCAGAGCTGCAGAATAACTCCAGGCTCTTAAGGTGAATTAAGGTGACAGGTCATTAAGGTGAACTGTCTTCCTGCCATGCACCTGTTGCTAGAAGGCAGCAGAGCAGTTGCGCAGGTTTAACCAGGGACATATGTTGAAGACAAGTGTTGCTTAGCTGTAAGTTAAGCATCATGTAACTGAAGATTCCCTCTTACTGGAAAGATGGATGGGATGAAAAATATCAGTTTGGTTCTCAGATCACATGGGGACGTATATAACCAGGTAATATGCTGCATTTTCATTTGCAAACTGCGATCTTTGTGCAGAAGGAGAAACCCCAATGTCCAGAAAGCAAGAGAAAGTTCATTTTAAGGTTCAAAACTCTAAAATTTGTGTCCCCAGAAACGGTCTTAAAATCTCAGCGCTCATGCTTGGGAAACATAGTAAAACTGGTTCTCACTTGATGTAAATCAAAGTGACAATATTGAAGTCAACAAAGACAGAAGAATAAACATGAGATTCTACTGTCTTATTTCAACTCATGATCAGCCTTAGGTATTCACTCTTGCAACATGCGTTTTGACCTAAACGATCAGGCTTTTAAGTAGAGGAATTAATTCTGATGATTGTAACATCAGATCGAGGATGCAAGTGAATGAACTGTAGCAGCACTGTTTCCAAATCTGTAAGTGATGCTAACATCACTTTTAGGGGAGCAAGCATCCACCACATGCTATACAAAATATCATGGCTTTGGAACTCTCACAGCAATACAGCCATAAACACTCTGAATCAGAGTTATTTGAGGCTGTAATTCCACACAAAAAGACAAAACTACAAAAAAAACTTGGTCAGATAACTTCATTATCCTGATATTCTGTTTTTTTACATGTATGTTCTCTTACCATATGTATTGCTATTGTACAAGGATGGATATTTCATACAGTTCAACATATTTAGGTTAGTTCTATAGATAATCTCACCATCTCGTTCATTCTGTGACGGTGTGACACTGCAGTTGTGGAAATAAGAAAATATTTGTTAGTAGTAGTAGAGTTTTACTATTCTGATTGTCAGTGTGAAATTTATAGCACGTATTTGTTTCCAAAGCACTTGAATAGTTTATGAATGTAACTAAGTAAATGAAAAGACATATTGAAGCAGCTTGTCTATAAATGATGTTAAATACAAGTAATCAACACAAAGTAAGTAAAGTGAGAATAATCACAGTACAGATTTGTACTTCGCTTATCAGAAGTCTCTTCATGAATCTACCAAGGTAATTCCTTTCTCCTTCCAGTAGAATGAGAACAGTAGATGATACATCTTTTCTGTTTCTTTGCAAACAATCATAATATCAGAGCAGAGCTTTTATTCTTTCTTTTTGCAACAATCAAAAAAGAACAAAGCTTTGGGTGTAAGGATGTGTATTTATGCATGTATGTGTAAAAATAGGGACTGTCTGTATGAATACTGCTTCTTTTTTTAATATCAGAGTCACTGTGAATGGACAGAAAACACATTAGACAGAAAATGCTTTAGACAGAATGCTGGTGTTCTATAATTTATATATAAGGGAAAAGGACCTGTTGCAGCATGTCCAGAGGAGGGCCGTGAAGATGATCAGAGGGCTGGAGGACCTTGCCTATGAAGACAGACTGAGAGTGTTGGGGTTGTTCAGCCTGGAGAAGAGAAGGCTCCGGGGAGACCTCATAGCAGCCTTCCATTAGCTGAAGGGGGCCTACAGGAAAGCTGGAGAGGGGCTTTTTACAAGGGCAAGTAGTGACAGGACAAGGGGTAACAGTTTTAAACTGGAGAAGGGTAGATTTAGATCAGGTATTAGGAAGAAATTCTTCACTGTGAGTGTGGTTAGACACTGGCACAGGTTGCCCAGAGAAGTTGTGGCTGCCCCCTCCCTGGCAGTGTTTAAGGCCAGGTGGGATGAGGCTTTGAGCAACCTGGTCTAGTGGAAAGGTGTCCCTACCTGTGGCAGGGGGGTTGGAAGTAGATGATCTTTAAGGTCCCTTCCAACCCAAACCATTCTATGATTCTATGGAGCAACTATGAATCCTTCCCTTAATTTAAAAAAGGCCAGAATTCTTTCGTAAAATACCATCATCATACAAAAATGTAGAGAATGCAAACTTCCTGCACCTGGCTGGAAAATCTTGGATGCTTTCATAGTGAAGTCAACTGCCTTAATTAGGATTTTTCACAAGAAAATTAGTAAATATTATTCTGTACCAATGTATATAGATTTCCAGTTAGTGACCACTAGAAGATACAGGAAACCTCAATAATCAGAGTTTCCATTAAGCAGAACATTGAAGAAAATGAGGAAGGGAGGAATCAAAAAATAGCTTTTTTGCTAAAATCGGAATAATTTCCTTTTCTTGCCCTATAGACTCACATTTCAGGAATTCAAAATGTTCATCACTATCATCTGATATTTTATTTAATGAATGGGATTTTTTAAAATTAAAAAAATAAATACATATAACCCTGATATACCAAGGTAAAAGAGGCTGATAGCTAAAAAAGCTGCATACGTGTTGGTTCTGATCACAGCTTGTGTCCTGGTTGTGTTTGCAAACTCTGAATTTGTCTAATTTTCGTTGATAATGATCAGTTATTTCCTCTAGGGGGGTATGTGATAATTCTTAGATCTTCTGGCATTTCACTTCAGAGCCTGGCTAATCCTTGAGAAAGCCTTCTTAGCTGCCCAGATTATCCTTATGCTTGTCTTTGACAGTTCTAGAGGAATCAAAGTTTGGCTGCAGATTTTGTCTAAGAGTTTGAAGTGATTTACTTACAATTGTCCAGACCATTTGGTATTCCAAAGTCAGGAAATGAGGCTTTAAACTTTATTTTATAGATGAAATCAGGAAGATATGAGATCTGTTTTATTGTTCTTGAGTAAATGACTGTGCTGGAGACAGGACCTGCCACTTTTTTGTGCTTGGTGGATTTGCTATAGTGACAGAGGCATCCTCTCTAGATAATTTGTGTTGCTGTAGTGCAGTGGAGAGATAATTTCAGAACAATCAGAGGATGTGTGGTCATCATCTACTAAGAATGAAATAGATTCTTCTCATCAATGAAGAGGACATCCTTCATTCATTTTTGAAATATTCTTACCAATGAGTAGTCTAAGAGTTTTCCTAAACTGCGGATCAAGCTGACCATTTGTGGACATGTGTTTTAAAAGAAAGGTAATGATTCTAGAGCTAATTTTTTTCCCTACATCTTTCCTAGGCATATTACTCACAGTATGCATACTTAGCTTTTGTTAATTTAATTCAGTCCTGTAAGAAATGGGGCATGGGGGTGTGGAGAAAGGCTTTAACCTAAAAGTATGTTATATGACTCCTTAATCTAATAAATTATTTATGATGCTTAGCTGTGCACTGGAACAAACCATCCATTTTATTGATGCACCTTTTAAGAATGCTTAAGAACAGCTACAAAATATTTGCAGAAGGAGTACACAGGTTTCAGAACAATATCTTGATATTCTATGCCTTGGGATGCTGAAAAGGACACCTGAGCGAGAAGAGCAGTTAACTACTTCAGGGTAGCAGCCATATTTCTTCCAGATTTATTCTATCAAAGGAGAAGAACACTCATGCACGCAAAGCTTAGAAGAAACACTTGTAGAAGAGATTAATGAAATAAATCAGTCAATATCACTAATTGGAATTTAAAAGAATGAACAGATGGTCTTTATGTGACTGGAAGCATCAAGATAAAAATCATCACATGTGTTTGCTAAGACAGCTCTGCTCCAAGAAAACACACCTGTTTACTTTTCTGATAACAAAAATATTATTAATACAATTTTTATTTACAGTTATCTTTGCAGTTAAATTACTCTGCAGTGTTTTAGTCTCTTTTGTAATCAGACAGATAATCAGCTTTAAATTACTCAAAATTATTCATATAAGTGTTTTTCCCCATGGGTCCAATAACATTAATCATAACATCAATAGCAAGGTGATCTTTCCAGTTTCCTTAATCCTATTTACACCATATGGCAAACACAGTCCTACTAGAAATAGAACAAATGTTGTATCCTCATAAGTGGAAAGTAGAGTTTCTTTCAAGCAGTGACAAATGGAATTCCAGTTTTTGCTGGAATGTATCAATAATAGATCTCCATGTTGCTTATCTTCCTAACTGCATTGGGATCAAAATGTATCTACAACAAACTTTTCCTACATTGCCTAAAAAAGGAATGGGCACTATTTTTCCTTAACTTAGTCAAGACACTAGTGGTGCTGTGACAAAAGGGTGACCCTGTGTCACCATCTGACTGCCCCTTCCTAAAAAGTGTCTGTCATCAAAGGATTTGCTATGGCAAGACCTCAAACCATTTTCTGGAGTTTAGTGGGAAACAAGACCTGGTTCCAAGGATTCCCTGTCTCATTTTGAGTTTCAGAAACTGAAGAGGTGTGGCTGCAACATGGCTTTATTGGGAAACTGAGAAAACATATTGCCTTCTGTGTTCAGATGGCCTTGTATGCTCATTGAACAAGTCTACTAAAAGTGAAAACAAACTTGACTATAAAACAAATACCTAAGTATTTAACTGCTAAGTTTGGAATGCAGTTGTAAAGAGGAAAATAAAAAACATGAATCTTTGTGTGTTCTCGCTGAACTCATTGAAGATCTGCCTTTGCTGCTTTCACATTCCTGATAACTTTGACAGAACTGGAATCTACAGAGGTTTCCGAAACTGCATTTTCTTACTGAAATTTTTCAGGATATAAATCTCCTCTACTGTCTTACTCATGCCTTTTAAGAAATTTCTTCTAGTTCATCTTTATTCTATAATTCAATCAGAATTTAACATTACTAGACCAGACCTCTTAAATAAGTATAATTCAAAGTTTCCCCCAACACTGTCTTCTTTTGGCATTGGTCTTTAAAAGGGAAAATGCAAATGCGTCATTCCCCTCTGACTAGGGAACTTCCTTGAATGTACCATTTTCTTAATTAGCCTTTGAATGCTAAGCTGTGTTCATACTACTCAATACATTTTCAAATGTAATAAACAGCAAATAATAATAAATAAATAATAATAATAAATGTATATTTTCATAAGAGTTGCCATACATATTTCATAATAAAATAAAGTTCTAGTCATTAATGTCTAGAATTAGATGAAGGTGATCTCTTCTAGCCATAGAATTAAACAATTAGGCATTAGAGCATCATAGAATCATAGAATGTTAGGGGTTGGAAGGGACCTCTGGAGATCAGTGAGTCCAACCTCCCTACCAGATCAGGACCAATCTAGGGCAGGTTACACAGGAATGCATCCAGACGGGTCTTGAAAGTCTTCAGAGAAGGAGACTCCACAACCTCTCTGGGAAGCTTGTTCCAGTGCTCTGTAACCCTTACGGTAAAGAAGTTCTTCCTCATGTTGAGGTTGAACTTCCTGTTCTCTAGCTTGCATCCTTTCCCTTTCCCTGCCTTCTTCTATCCCTTTTACCAGTTTTAAAGCTTCTGATGTCATGAGAAACACATTGTGTCTTTTAGTCCAGCTCACATAAATTCAGAGGCAGTGCATCGACTTGCCAAGTGGATAAACACGATAGCATGCTTTCTTAAGATAGCTAGCTCTGCAACTCTACTTTTAGCCTTGATTGTGATGAAGTATCATTAATTATTTGTAAGCTTTCTTTTATATGCCATAATTTAAAGAAAAATACACTTAGTTAAGCACAATGCTTTTTAAAGAAAAAGATGGTGATGTACAGCTTCAGCTTTTAAATTTGCCACAGAGTGAGTGCTGCAGAAGAACAACTGGTACAAGTTCTACATTCAGTAAGATTCTCTGATTCAGGACCAGAGACCTAATTCACGCCAAAACCAAAAATTATGTTCTTTGATCTAAAACTCAGTGGACAGCTCAAGTGATAGGGCTTGTTCTTACATTTTACATTTAAAATGACAGCCTTTGCAGGCACCGTAGCTGGCAATGATGGAAGGGAATGTCACTGAAGGAAAACAATACCTAGTGAACCGTAAGTTGCCCGTGAAATAAAAGGAATCATAGAAACATAGAATCATTTTGGTTGGAAAAGACTTTTAAGATCATCAAGTCCAACCGTAAACCTAACACTGCCAAGTCCACCAAAACATTGTGTAACATTGTTACTAGGTCTGACTTCTACTGAAAGATCTTAAAGAATCTCTGGGTCTCTAAGGTATTTTTGTATTTGGCTTATCAATATTGTATTGAAATTCGATAATTCAATTTATAAAATTCAATAAATAGTGATATTAAAACCTTTTCATGCAGATTAGCTTTTACTACGAAGAACATATCCATGTACCTATAGTCATTTTATTGTATTTATGATTGCATATGAACCATATGAAAATCAAAGCTAATGCTTATATGCAAAAGTAGTGTGGAAATGTCATTTAATATATTTTAAATAGCAATTTAACACTGAGAAATGAAAGAACAAAACAACTGTCTACAGGATGCCCTGTAGACTAGGGTTACAATCCCCACAAGTAGGATGGATTCTTGGTCCAGGTCTGAGCTCTTATATGCATTACAGTGAATGAAAAAAGTTGGGTCCTAATACAAATATTTTTTCTAAGGTTGTGTATATTTCTAAAAATTATGAAAACACAGTCCTTTGCAGCTGCTAGAAATTCTTCAGTAAGAAAACAATTAAAGCTAATTTATAGTTAGATCAGTAGCAGTTAACACAGCAAAACTTCATGATTTCTTGAATAGTTGGTCCCATTTCAGATAAACAGTTCGTAAGTCAGGTCAGAAGCAAATCAAAGATACATGTCATGCCCTCAAGCCAAGAAACATGTTCACTATATCATTTACAAGACCTCATTAAGTTACTTACAAACCATGAGTAGCAAGTTGTAGCAAAAAAAAAGGTAGAATAGAACAAAAGTAATTAGAAGATAATTTAGCCCCACATATGCCCCACAGAGCTTAGCAGTTGGAGATCAGCCCACACTGTGAGTGAATTTCATTTAAGCTTCCTTGTCTTGTTTTGGAAATTAGAGAGTGACAAAAATATACCTTGCTAATAGACATCAGACTACATTTCACCCCACTAAAAATTTTCCTTATAGTGTGCTAAATCTTATTAACCATATGGTTGTCATTTAGGCCACAGCTACTCCATTTATCTTTTATTGTTCTTTAATTTTATCCATAAATAAGAAAATTTCAGAAAACTTAGTTCTTGTCATCTATCACTATATGTAACGAGCATAAAATTAACTAAAGTAAACCGTAGCTTTGCACAGATGGCCAAGTGCTGTCTGATAATGGTTCACATGATGTCTTTCATCACCACCTGGATATATATTGCTGCTTAAGTAAAATATACATACATATACCCCTTCTCATTGAAATGGTTTCATCTGCTGGCATGAAACCTGATTCTAATACCCAGATCAGCTTCTTTTTATTCTTTACCATAGCCCCAGTTCTACAAGGCATGTAAGGCATGGATAAAATTAAGAATGTGAGCATCACTTGACTCTATGGGATTACATATATGCTGGAGGCAAAATATATTCCAAATTAGAAGCTTTCCTTTGAAAGGGTTTGGATCTTAATGATAAAAATGCCCAAGTGTTTTGCTGAGTCAGAGGTGCCAGAGATAAGTTCAGAGGGTAAAGAAGTGGTTTCCTCCATCTTCTAAATTTGATACTGTACCATTCACTTCTACACAGCAATTGTTGTGACGTCTTGCAAGAATTCTTGATAGATAGATAAGCCATTCAATCAATTAAGTAGTTACCATCTCATCACTCTTTGTTTCACTTATGGCTCATTTTAGCGAAGGATTTTGTATTTTCAGTCAGTTTAAATGCTTTTAGAAGTGCTCAAAAGACATTCTTTAGCAATTTCCCATGGGAGTAATTTGTACTTTATGTATTATTTCCATGGTAACTTCAGAGAACAGGAACAGTGTTGTATGCTATGTTACATCCATCTTAATTTAGTTTAGGACATGTTTTTTTTTCCAGGGTCAGTTTTCATTTAACAAAATATTAAATGACCTGTAAAAAGAAGATTGAAAAGGCAAATGTCCTTTAATATAATACTGTACTGAAGTAGTTTTTCACAGTACATTAGTTTTCATCTTTGAATAAGATATCAGGGATCTTTTTATTATTATTGTTTTTAGCAAAGCAGCAACTGAAATGTATTGTTAAATTTTCTGTAGCAGAACTAGAATACAACAATGTGGAATTTATCCTGAATCATTTGGAAACTTGCTCCCTGACCTTTTCTCTGTGCTATTCCTAGTTAATGAAAGTACTAGTCATGGACAGAGGCAACTTTTTTCAAGTGAATCCAAGCAGCTGGTTGGTTTGATATATCCTCAGGAGACATGCTCAGGTGCTTCTGTCTTTGCTTCTTTTTAAATTACAGTGTTGAAGCACTGTTCTCTGTTCCTACCTGGCTCCCCAGCCCACGCATTCTGTCAGTATAATTAACAATTTTTGTGCTCTGTATCCTATTTAAACCAACCAAAGACACTTTGATTGACCACAGTACCTTTATAATCTTTTGGTTCCACATTCTGTAAATAATTACTTACAAATATAAATATATATTAAAAAAATATATATATGTATCACTAAGTCGGACTCCCTATTCAACTTGTGTTGTTACTTAGTATTGTTGCATAGGTATGTAATTCTCTCCAGAGTCAGACTTTTTATTGGTTGTCTTCATATTTATATCCTTTGGCCAAATATGTATTCGTTTCTAAGCAGATTACGTAAGAAGTATTGAGATAATGAGGAATCTGTGAGGAAATGAAGCTACGAGAAATGAAAACAGCAGGTACTACTGTTGGGGATAGTGGCATGCTAGCAAGAGACCTTTATTAAAAGATTATATTTCATTTCTCTGTTTGCATATGTGTCCTCCTAAACATTAATAAATACTATGTAAGACACTGTACAGCTTCATCACGAAGCTGTCAGGGTGCAAAAGCACGCTCTCCAGATCCTGAAATAGACTGACTGGAAGGTATTTTTACAAAATATCAATAGAAAATATACTTCAGGGAACAGTTGTGCTATGTAGAGACAGAATTACATTATAGTCCTCTCCATTAAGATGTCAGCAGTCACCGATTGATTCCATGAAGTCATTTCCTGTTTGCAGTGAGGGGAATAGCAATCAGCTGTGTGATGGAAACAATTGCATTTACTTATACATAATGTTAACTTATCAGCATTTTAATGACAATCGCTGTATCTCAAGTACAACTCTAGAATATTTGCATGTTTACTTCACAGTGGGGCCATTTTTTACACTGGAAAGCCTTGGAGTTTTTAGTATAAAATAACTCTTCATTTTGAAATGTTAAGTGACTGAGACCAGAAATTTTCAAGAAGAGTAAACAGGTGAAAATTGAAACAATGTTTCAACAAAACTTTTCAAAACTGAATGTTTCTATAAGACTCCTCTCGTTTTTCTAATTTCTATAGGGAGACTGACTTGAATTCTTGAATTTCCTGATTTGTTAATTCTTTTTTTTTCTATCTTTGAAATGTTTCTATATGTTTCTCACTCACTTCTGGTTTAGAATGCATTGTTTTGGGCACATGGTTTCAAGTCCATGAAAGAAATTGGGTTCATTAAGTTTTGGTTGAAGCAGAGAAATATGGAGATATGATTTTGTAGGAAGTGTTTTCTGTAGCAAGTGACACCTTCATCTGTAAAGATACTTCTGGCTCTTCTCAGCTCCCTTCTACTCCTCACAGCCTCTTCTCACTTCTTACAGTTGCTCCCACTGTTTGCTCAATTTGGTGCCTAGAAGAGAGCAACGGAAAGGCTTGGGCATATTTTTGCTCATTACATGCCCTTCATTGTGTGTTTCCTTCTCATATTGTATTTGGGATTTTAAGAAGGATAGAAAACCACAGCTGACATTCAGGCTCACTTTCCTATGGAAAAATGATCCCTCATGAGTAGCTTTGAGAGAGGGCATTGGAAGCAGGGTCATTGCATGCCTATAACTGTGATCTCAAAAAATGAGAGGGGAGAATTGAAATATTTGGTTATCAGTGGAGGGACCAAGTTTGTATATTGTGCATATATGGCAAATCCCACAGGACCCACAAGGTTTGGATGTTGTGGTAAAACAAAAATATTAATAGCAAACACTGTAGCAGAATCTCAAGGGATTTTATATCTTTTTCTGAGTCCTTGTGAATAATTTTACTACCTATCCAGAAATAACGTCTTCATTAATTAAAAGAAAACCTCAACATAAGACTGGAATTAACAGAAAGCTAATACTTCGTCCTTTTAAGTATAATGTTTGATTTAGCTATTTCTTTGAAATTTATGTTTTGTTGTTCAAGTGCAGGCAGACAAAGAATCTAAGATAACTTTCCCCAGTTTTGTGAAACACGATTTCTGTTTGTCTTCAGTTTTTTATGAAATTATTGTTAGATAATAATTATTAAATATTAACCAAGGCAACATTAAAGCAAAACGTAGGATCACATTTTGTTTGACGTAAATGCAAGCTGACTACAGACATCTCACAAAGATCACCTCCTTGAAACCATTTAATTTGTCATAATCTTTACCTTTCAAAATGACTGCCTAACTCTTCTTTCAAAAGCTGTTGTATCAGAGGAGGCATCCAATCTCTTGTACCATAGAATCATGGACTCATTTAGGTTGGAAAAGATCCTTAAGATCATCAAGTCCCAACAATCTAACATTTAGGATGTGTGCCAAAAAGTAGCAGACCTGGGTTCTCTTACCTGCTTATTGTACAGGGATTTAATTTCATATTTCCCAGGTTTAGGGTAAATTCTTCTTGAAGCTGGGTTTTTGTATTGCCAGAAATGTAAGGCACGTGAGACCATGAAGTGAAGTCTCAGGAAGCTTTACTTGGTAGCCCTGTATGCAGGTACCAAGATTGCCTTTCGGTCTGTGAACCTTCACAGAAAAGAATAGGAGATGCTTGCAATGCAGATCATAACGTAGCATGCATTTCTCCATGGGACCCTTTCATTCTCATAGCTTATCCTTTTTGGTGCATGGGTTCTTTGAAAAATGGTGTGCTTGCACATTTAATGATTATTGTAACATGTAAAGAGACAAACCTTAACCGGCATGTTACTGCATATCTGAGAACATCAGGCAGAGGAGACCTCTAAATTCAACCTGACCTACCCACAGCAACCCTGAACTTCAGCTGGAGAAAAAGTCCTGAGGAGCTTTGCATTGTACCATGCCATTATAGATAAAATCTTCTGAGAACTTAGGAGTCAAAATCTAAGCATCTGCTGAATGTATGAGAAATGTAATTTTCCAAAACCCCATAATTTTGACTGAATGTGGGTAGATCTGTGTTGGGAGTGATAGAAATTACTCATCGGCACAGAGGCTATGCAGATGACACTCCTTATTCTGCTTGCAATAGGTTGTGGAAGTGGGGTCAGTGTCTCAAGTTTCAACTTTTTCTTCTAACTTTTAAAATTATTTCTGCTCTTGAACATTTTGTGTTCTAAATCAGCTCTTGGGGCCATTCTTGCTTGCAGTGCAGTGACTGTCTGCCAACTCTCATTAAGGTATATTTACTGTCATTTGCCAAAAGTAAAACTAGGCCATTAATCCTCCCTTATAGTGTGACCTCATTGTATATTGAGATGGTGCTGCTGCTGTTGCCAGTATCAGTGCTTTCCTCGTGAAGGTGACAAAATGCCTTGAAGATGCTAATGAAGTAGGAGTCCCAACACCCCTGCAAGATAATTAAGTCACTTTATTCTGCATTATAGATGGAAGCAATTCAGATGCACAGAGGACTGATGATTTTCCTCAACGGGCATAATATTTTGAGACATAATAATTTATAGGACCAGAGTTGAACAAAGGCTTCTGTATAGCACTGTTCACTCCTATCATAAAAAGATATTACAGTGGCATATTTTCAGTGTGAGAATGTTTGCTTTCTGCTTTTCCAAACATCCCCTGCAAATTCAAATGCATTTCAAGATGGGGTTTTGAATTGGCAAAAAAATTAAACCTGCTTCCATAATTCTGCTTGGGTCTAACTTAAACAAAATTATATAAATCTAGGTAGCATCTGTGGAGATTTTCAAAACCAGACTCGATAAAGCCCAGAGCCCAGAACCTCATCTGACTTCATGGCTGACTCTGCTTTGAGCAAGAGATTGGACTAGAGACCTCCTGAATTTTCCTATGTATCAATGTTTTTGTGCTGTTTGCTGCTAGAAACTGCATGCCCATGACAATTACATACATGTATCATTAGCATATTCATGTGTGTAGGAACTGAACATTCAAAACAAGATTAACGGAGAATGCATTCCGTTTATTGTAATATAATACCGTAACACTAGAAATTCTTAGCGTTAAAGGAATCATGGCATCTTGCAGAACCTTTCCTGCATTAAAGAAGCAAATGATTATAACTGATTATAAATGATTATAAAGAAGCAAATAATTAATTATAACTAAAATGTTTCCTGATAGAAACAGACAATAGGCATGAAAACTGGAACTAGAGAATGCAAAATGTAAATGGCTCAGAAAATATTCTGGGTACCTGTAATGCACATTTTCAAGTTGATTTAAAAGATATTAAAAATCTGAAAACAAGTTACGAGTCATCTATTGCTTCCATAATAATTGTAAAATATGTTTTGTCTTTGAAGCTAAAGAAGTTATGCATAACATTTATACAATGAGTGTAAATGAGTTTACATTGAGTATAAATTTATCATCAGCTTGCACCATTCAAACCCTAGAAGCCTAGGGACCACAGCCTAAACACCATATCCTTTCTGCAGATTAATGCATTAATTGGCACACAGTGTACGTAAGCTTGTTTATTTAATGAAGTTCATGATGGTCTCTGTGGGTTAATGCACACATTTAAATACTACAAAGCATGCCTAACACTTTTTCTTCCTTTAATTCCTGGAACTTTTTTGTGTTAATCCTTGGTTATTTTCTAGACTCTTCAAGCTTAAGGCAGAGGTAATTCATAATTAGGGAAATCCAGGGAACCCCTGAAATCAGGGCTGTGCTCTCTGTCTCTCAGCCTGACTTGCACTGTGTCAATATCGAACTGAGAAGAAGTATCATGACGCTCTGTGGAGCTTTGCCAGACAAGAATGCTGCCCTTTGGATTTGAAAGATTACTTCATCTCCTGCCTGTGTAGGCAAACTATCTTAAAAGTCGACTGTCTGAGGGTGAATAACTAGATCCACGCTCCTATGCAAGGTCTTTTCACAGACAGGAAGACAAAGAAAAAGACCTAATGCCCCTGTTTGAATGTGCGGTTCACAGTGCAAAAACTGCAGCCTGTCAATCTAGTGAGAAAATTCTGCCAGTGAAGGTTGCTACAGAGATCAGTACAAAGAGATTTCCAGAAAAGTAACTTACTCAGAAAGTAAAAATGAAGGAAAAGTTACAGAAACAAAAATGTTGTACCAGGACAAGCATTTGTTGCCAGATGCTGTAGCATGTTACTTGTAAAATTTGATCCAGAGGTTGAACCTCTTTAGTGGTGACTGCCTATAGGTAGTGTCAGGATCTCTCCTTCAGTGAATGACTGTAAAGCACAGCATCTACGAAGGTACTAAGGTTAAAATTAGTCTGCCTCTGACATACCTGAACTTTATCATCTCTTCTCAGTTGTCCAAGTAAAACCAAAGAGCATGATCTGATTTTGTTCCTCCAAAGACAATGTGTTTGGAAGAGGTAAAAGAGAATCAGAGAATGCAAAGCAATTGCCTCCTTTCATTGTACTTACATGAAATATTTATAACTTGCATTCACTTTCTGTTTTCCACTCATGTTGAAAGCATACAACTTAATACTTATGTGGAAAGCATACATCTTAATATTTGTCATCTTGCAAATGGACCACAGTAGCAATCTGAAATCTGACCTCCTTTCGTTGTCTGGCTACTTAATTGGAGCTGTTGTGGGACAACTCTGCATACAGAAAAATGTTTGAAGTACTCTATTTTTTGCATGTAATATGTATATTTGATTATCATAATACTGGCAGTGGATAAGCACAGTGCAGATCATGGCCATACAGCTGTGGTCAACTGGAAGCTTCTTTTTCCTAAAGGGAGACATTTGGGTGCTTTAGCTCCCCTGATCAGAGCATGTCCTGTGACAGAAGGGGCACAGTGCTCAGGCAATATGCTGACTGCCCAGCTTGGGTATCCTATCCTGTTCATTAGCTGTTCTCTGAGTACATCTGGACAATATGGATATTAGTCCTGCAAAGAACGCATACATGTTTAACACTTACCAGATTTTCAGGGTCAGGTCCAATTAATATAAAACCATGGCAGCAACTAGCAAGAAACCTGTGCTGGGGCATTGGCCTCCAGCACTGATAACATCAGTGGACCAGGAGTAGAATCAGCAAGGAAGACTAATTTTAAAGAAATGGTCCATAAACATGAACTTGAAGAGGTTTGCTACACAGCGAGACTTACTGATTTTTTAAACTTCTTTTTTTCTCAAGGAAGAACAAGAGGTGAATACAATTAATGACAAAATTAATCTGCAGTGCAGATTCTTTTTCATGTTCCTCCTGCACAGCTGCACCAGCCCAAAAAACCTTTTCTCCTGTCACCACTACTCTTCCCCAACTCCTGGGTACAGCTCTGGCCACTGTGTTCTTCTGCCTTCCCCAGTTTACCTCATTTGCCTTCCCCTGTGTGTGGGGAGCACACATAGCGAGTTGGGTCAGCCTGGCTATCCCCGATTCCTAATTCCTGCAGAAGTGACACTCTTGAAACAAATAATGTAGTGGGTTTTTCTTTCCTATGTGTGATAATGGGGAGCCCTCTGGGTTTGGAATATGCAGCCTGAGCAGCCTCCAGAGTCCTGGTTATTTGCTAGGTCTTCAGAGAGCAAAACAAGAGGGAACAATAGGCAGCAGAAACCTCCAGCCCTCATACTCTCTTCTTACAAGGTATTTGGTCACCACCTCAGTCTTGGTGATTAGATTTTGTCAGGATAACTATGACTTAAATGTCCCTTCATGGATCTGATGCAAAGTCTCTGCAAGCCACACATGGAGATTCTATGGTAGTGCCTGAATCTTTCTTGGATTCTTTCTTTCTGTAGCAGCCAGCACTCTCAATACAGATCAATAAATTTCAATTAGCTACAGAGGCTTAAAATAATCAGGCTTAAAAACTGTAGACCAGCTTTTAGCACGTTTGTTTGTAATTTTTTTATCTTAAAAAAAACTAGTGAAAGTGAGGTAGAGAATAGTAGTATCATGCAGTTAGACCAAAAAATTCTTCATTTGGGTTCTTTCAGTCTTTTTAACCAGTATGCTTTTGATTTAACAAGACACCACTGACTTCCTGTAGAAAAACAGAATGCATCAAGCAAGCTATTCTCTGCAAGCTGTTGGGCTTGGTGGGTGCTTTTCTGTTCTCTATTGGGATTTAACTTGAGGTCAGACTACCTATGGGCTAAGCTGATGCTTCATATACAATACTGTTGGACTTTTTGCTATATCAAATAGAGATGATAGGAAAGGTTTATCAGGAAAATTGTGTATGTGTTTCTGCAAAAAGAGATTTCTGGAGAAAGAGAAAACAAGAAATAACCAAGAAAGTCCAACATTTACTGAGACAATGGGTGACCTAAATTCAAATCTCTTATTCTTGGCTCTTTGGAGCTTGCATTTATATTTCCCTGTATCCTGGTCATACCCCTGGCTTTATGGACATTCTTATAAAAGACTCTGTCCTTCCTCTTTTGGAAATATCTGTATTAATTATGAACTATTTCTTTAAGTACCAACTTCGTAGCTGGGCCTCCTGCTTTTCGTAAGATTTCCCTAACCACATGGATCTGTCTATCTATCTAGAAACTTTAAAAGGAAATAGGTTTCAGCACAATGGAGAAAAAGAACTGGGGCAAGGAGGGGAGAGGAGGGAAAAGGTGTTTTTTCTTTTTTATAGGATGGGAAACTTTTCATTCTCAGGATTTGTCTTCAGTGGGATCTTTCTTCATTGCTGGATATCCCACTTGAATTAGAAAGGCAGAAGCTTAAATAACGTATAGTGACAACACTATACTACTTAATGTTTCCATTCCTACTTTTTCCTCTTGAATGTATTTCAAAGTTCATATAAGATTACCGTATATCTAAGTAAATTTTGGTATATAGAACATTGGATCAGATCCTATCCCTTCCAAGTTTTCATTATGATCCTGTAAATTCAGAAGGATTAGTGGCTTTTGGAATACATGAAAAATAGAGGACAATTTGTCAACAGGGAAGGAGGGTATTATACTGATGAAACTTCCCATATTAGCTGGCATAATTGACGTCAGCAAGTCACACATCCATTCTGATCTCAGGTGGGTGAGGGAATAAGGGTGACATGATGTCCTTTCCTATCCCCATCTGAAATCCATACATCATGTATTTTCAATGTCTGTATCTATTAGTATTTAGTGTTGTTGCACAGTTTCTGTAACATCGGTTTCAGTAACATTGGTTTCAGTTTTTCATAACGCACAGTCAACTGAATCACCAATCTGTCTTCCAGTGCTCCCTTATCTTTGTTAAAAAACATGCACAGTGATGCGTTATTTCTGGCGTACACTAATATGTTGTTTCTCAGATGCTTTGATTTGCCATGCTGGGTGAAGAGCCAGTTGTTTAGAAAACGATCTCTGTCTCCCATTGCAAAAAAACACACATAAAGAACGGCCTGCAGTGTGTGGATACATGGGCAGTGACCAAGCCAGACTGTGCATCAAATGTATATCTCAGGAACTTTACTATTAATAATTTTTACTGTCAACTTTTAATATCAAAGAAGAAAATACAGCACAGTGTTTTAACACACTCCAGAACACTTTATTAAATAGCATAGCAGTATGCTGTTGTAAATTGAGGTCAGGAGGAAAGGTAGCAGTACTTTACAGGCTTAGGAGCTCGATACTCCGGTATAACACTGGGATAAGAGTCTCTCTTCCAAGACTGTTTGCAGCTGACAGTGCTGTCAACAACTCCAGCTCATTAAGACAACAATAACAATAACAGGGTGAAAAAAAAAAGAAGTATCAGAGATATAGGTAAAAGCAATGATTTTGTTTATCTCAAGCAAAAAAAGCAACCAAAAGGGACCCCTGGGACATCTGAGGGAAGAAAACTCTAATGCTAATTGACATGATTTAAAAAGATGACTCTGTTATTGCCAACAGTCTAATTTAGTCATTAGCTCCCCAATGTTGAGGCAATCAAACCTATTGTTATAATTTTAGTAGATGGATAACAAGCTATGCCTCAGTGTACAGACGTATATGCTACAAGGTAGGCTAAAAGAATGTGAAAAGAGCTTTCTAATAAATACATTTTGTATATCTTCTTATGAAACACTACTCCTTAACGTTGTTTATCTACTGAATGGGCTTCATTATATTCTGTGCAGAGGTAGTAGTAATTTGTCATGAGGCCACAGAAAAACAGCAAAACTAAACAAAACTATCTACATCTCCTTAATTTCACCATTTCTCAAATTAAAAGCTTTACATTTTTACATAAAAATAAATATTTGTTAGAGGGAAAATATTTTGGGGGTTTTTTCCTCCCTATAGTCTATGCTTTTTTTTCAGCAGATGTCCCTGTATTACAGAACTCTAATGTTCACCTGGAGATTGTCAAGGATGTAAGAATTAAAAAACAGTTGTACTTACATCCATGACAGATGTAACTGGCTATCTGAGCTCAAAGGTTTGCTGCAATACTGTCCTCACATCTGTTCCATGAGTACACTTCCCACTCTGAAAGTGTCCTATCAGTATCATGCGTTTTTACTAAATGATGTGGCAATGTCCTGTAATGAGTTACACCTGCTCCAACCAGCCTCTTTGCTAAATTGGACGTTGTTCAAATGAAGAGTGGAGGCGGGGGGGAGGGGGGGGGAGTGGAAGACTATATATATGAAAAAGTCCTTTCTAGACCTCCCTGCTGCCCAGAAAACTTTCTCTGCCTCTCATAAAGTCATTGTCCTCTCTCAACTTTTCTCTTTAAACTTGCTATAAACTTTTACCTTTTTCAGTGTTTGCTGCAACAAGAAATGCCTGTTTTCATAAGATTAGGCTTTGAGAGAGGATGCTGACGCTTTGGAATCAAGACTCTGTCTCAATAGCAGGATTGGGTCTGACAAAGAACAAATGTCTGAGTGAGAAGGGGAGTACTCAAAAGCTCCAAAGATAAGGTGTTCTTATGCCATATGGAGATCAGAGATTCAGTCTTTGAGTCAAGTAAGGTATGAACAAATGTATATACAAATGTCCTCATTTCCAAATTCTTTAAATGTAAAATTTTGAAAGGTCTATTTCAAAAGTTCTAAGTGGTCTTTTTAAATTAAAGAAAAAAAAAGTGCAACCCTCAAAAAGTTGAAGTTGAAATTAAATGTTTAACACAAATAACAGGTTATTTTTGCTTACACTTTGTTTTGGGCAGAGCAACATAAAAATACTGAAGATGAGCTTTTGAAAAAAAAAATCCCATTTGCTTAGCTGGTATCTGCCAAGAGTTCTAGCAAATTCAATAGAATTAATGCCCTTCCATGGCATTACTACACTTTACCCCTGGATGGTGTAAATAGGCCTTAGAAAATGACACTGCCAGGTATGGATTAAGAGAATTAACTTGCATAAGGAGTCAAATCTCTGACCTCTACCTTGGTTCACCTCTCATGAGTGCCACAATCCACTGGGAGAAAGATGGAAGTGATAGCCTTTACAGAGCAGAGTAGATGAGTGCTCTTGTACGCAGAAGGGCTTTTGAGGAGTTGGATTGCATGTGGGTCAGTCCAGTCACAATTTACTGCTGTCTGCTGCTAGGGCAATTTGCATAGGGGAGATTTTTGTACAGCTTGTTAAAACAAGTGTGAGGGAATCATTGTCAGACAGGAGACTACACAGTGGGAATATTAACAAGCCAGAAATCTGACATTTGCTGTCTGATTTTTTTTCCCTAATAATATCTTAAATTATAAACTAGTCATAACCTACAATGTACAGAATGGGTAAGTGTCATATGATCCCTCCTTCCACACAAATACCTCCAGCTCAGTTTGGGAATTGAGTAGCCTCCCAGCAAAAAGAAGACAGTATGGCAAAAGCCGTGCCGAAATGGTAGTTCTCCTCTTCACTGAAAAATTTGCCAGTGTGCTTTGCTGGTGCCTCCAAAGGGAGAAGGAGAAGGAGTAAGGACAGGAGGAGCATTCTGCAGTTGTGAGCACAGTTGTGAGTCAGGATTGAATTTCTGTGAGGTTCACAGTTCTGGAGGTGTAAAAACATACATGATGTGAATTAAATCACAGTCATTCTAGCATGAGTTAAAAACAACCACAATTCACACCTGGATGTCAGCAAAGCATTTTTACCCCTTGATGTTAATATGTTTTCTGTAGATGGCGTATGTGTAAGAGAGGGCTGCAAACAATTAAGCATATGCTTTCTGGCATTTGAACCATGCAACACCATGCCTGATAAGGGAAACATGTCTGTACCTCAAGTAGAAGGAGATTTGTAAAGATTTCTCGATTGGCTTTTGTGTAGGGTTGTAATGAATTACATTTTGTTCAGTATTGAGAAGGGATTGAGCTAGGACTTGGATCTAACAGTTCTGAGATTTGTAGTTGTATATCACAACCACAGCTGGATTTTGACTCCAGGGAACAGTTTCTCAATTTATTGAGAATAGACATCTGTGTTGCTGAGAGGAAACGTACATTCCCCGGGCAAGGGAAGCCCTTGGTGGTGCTGCAAGTTACCTGCCAAGTGGACCCTTGATCGCTCTAGAGCTCTACCCTGCTATGGTTTTGATTATACAAGTCCAATGCAGGAAAATGCTGTTGCTTTGGTGAGCTTGTTACTTTATTTCTCTATTCAGAGCAGAGCAATCCTCACGTGTGAGTGCTGTCACTGCTCACTTGTCCCATGACCGGTGTTCCCAGTCCTAACCTCCGACTGATGCAACTCACACCTTGTACTATATAAGTAGCTGCACACACTTCTAAACCTATCAGTTAGCATGTACTATGAATAGCCACAATACAGAAACAAAATACTTCCCACCACCAAAGAAATGTCTAAACTTGTCATTCAAAGCTAAACCGTGTTTGCACATAAACTGTATCTGCTAGTAGCTTTCTTTCACTTATATTGAGTCCCGTAGATCAAAAAGCTTGGGCTTGCTGAGAAAGGAAGGATATAAGACCACATTAACTTGCAACTATGAGCTGTTTGCTACAGCTTTCAGCTTTCTGTTACGGGGTGTACCCTGCCTGTAACCTGTTGAGTATCACACATCTCACCAAGCTCCTAGATCACCAACACAGTTCTGCACTGCTTAGTAGCTTTGTCTTTTCCTAATTGCACTTTGGGATTTAAATATAATGTGCAAACACAGAGAATGGGTCACTCATTCACTTTTCAGAAGTGCTCTAATCCAGTATAGCCACCTTAATGAAATGTCAGGTACACTAGTCCCATTATTGTCATAGAGAGTTGGGTGATTGTATGAAAATATGACCTTCTATAAAAACATTTCTAAATTATCTTTCTGGAGCTTGATATTACTGATGATGAATAAGGCAATGGAGTGTTTTTGAGGCTTATTTTTTCATAAAAGTGCTTAATTGGGAAAGAATTAGAGCTCATGCTTATGTTATTCTTTATTCAGTAAAGCCTGTAGGAAGACACTCACATCCTAGATCATAATTTTGAAGGAGAAAATTTCCACAAAATAGGACTTTTGAAAACAGTTTTTCTGGGACTGCTATTAAACAATAGAAATACATCTTGCCTGTTTTTGATAAGGGGACGTATATTAGCCACTACCGAGAAGACATCAGTGCTTAGTATGATTTAGTCCTCAAAGTCTCCAGTAATTTCCATTTTAGCATTAACATTTGTGTATTTGTATAATGCCTTCAAAGTATATGAGGGGCTGTATAGGCATGCAGTAATGTTTCTGCCTTGGAAACTTAAAAATTGGTCTGGGTGCCAAGAAGTAAGGGACAGAACAATATACTGCACTCAAGGATATATATATTTGTATATATTTTTACATTTTAAATTTACAAAAATTTTAATACACTTCAAAGTTCTGTTGTATATCTCTAAAATATTTTTTAGAGTACATAAGATAATGCAATTTAAGTCTTACAGTTAAAGTACAGGGCTCCTTCTGAAAGAAGTCTAGTTATGACAATGATCTACCCCTTAAATTAGTCTTTTCTCAACTACTAATATTTCAACTGTCATCATTTGTACAGTGCCTAGGACAGTCGGGGCTCCTACTCTGTAGGTCTTTAAGCACTGCAAGAATTAACAACATTAATCGTGATAGTTATAGAAGGTGTATACTTCTTAAGCACGGTGCAACAATTGCACGACATATGATGAGAGGACTGCCAGTGGTAAAGCAGTAAGCAAACAAACGGGGCAACAGCCTTGTTTTAATGTACTACTTTACGAGATGAGAAAGATAAGCCTGAGTGCAAGTAGATAAACAATCCAATACTCCAGTGGGATGTTGTGCATCAGAGACAGAATGCAGTGCAGATCCTTTGAGATAAGAGTCATCTGATCATATTTCTTGACTCTCAGCAGAAAACTGAGAGCAGTACATTTAAGCATGAAGATTGATATGCTGAATTTAGGAACTGGGTTGAATGTTAGTAAGAAATGGGTACGGTAGAAATATGAAAGTAGGGAGAACATGACACTCATGTTCTCCAACCCACATGCATTGAGGTAGAAGAAAGTCTGACCCTATGGCTATATTAATCTGAGAAATGTATTTCTTAAGATAAAATGCAGTCTTCCATATATATGAAAATCCACAAATAATCACAGACCAACTGCACCATTTTAGGGTATTATAGATTAAGCCGTATCTTTCATCATTAGAATTTTCAAACATTTTATTTAAACAATGAATTGTAATACCATTTATGAGATATATTTGGGAAAAAAACCTACCAGTTATACCTTGATAGCCTTTTGAATTTTTAGCTGAATTTTGTTCTAATCCAATACAACTACAGAATATTTTTATGGTTTGAAGTAGTGCAGGGCAAACTGACAAAAGACAGTAATGACATTTCTTCACATTTTCCTTGTCATTTCCTCCATAAAAGGAAATTTGTGACCATTAGCTGTTAAAGTGACCTGCATATCTTTTTAGTACATCATCATATCCATAGGACCTTATACTTATTGCCAGTAAGACACTGCAGATTATTCTCACATAAAAGGTTAATCATGTGCATAAGTGTTTGTAGGAAGAAGCTATTATAATGTGCACTGTACGTGCCCCAGTAGCAAGGCAAACCTTGAAGAAAAATGAGACAGGAAAATTCCATTCTTTAGACCTTACTGCTTATCTGGCAATTTTTAGCCTTCAGCTCACACAGCCACAGTCTGGAGGAACATCAAACAAAGAGAGAGAAATCAGCATTACAATTATTTGGAATATTTCATATCAAAGCTTATAAAACGACTAAGAAGCAATCAGGACCAGCGTCTCACTGCTAATACACAAGTTGGCTCTTCAAGGTTGAATGCCCTTTACTCTCAGTGATACCAGAAACAGGATACTGAATTACCTGCCTTTTGCCGTAGGGTTGGAGAACAGTTGCTGTGCATCAGCTAATACACTGTTAACATTCTTGCATGCTAAAAACTTCAGACACTGCTTTCAGCCCACTGCCCAACAGAAGTGGTCACACAGTCCATTCTCATCTGCAAATAGCAATTTCCTCACCTTAATTTCCCTCCTAACATGTTTTTAGAATCCCCAAATCCAACAAGTAAAATCTCTTTCATTTTCTATTTTGAAATTAAATAGAGAAATTAAAAACCACATGTAGAAGAATGAGCCGCAAAAGCTAGGCACAGATTGCCTTTAATTCTAGTAGGTATGACAAGATTTTATGCAATTATAAGTAGTTTCATTGCTGCTTTTCTTATAATCAGATCATAAGTGGAGGCTGGATCCTACATCCTACATTTCTACCCTTGGAGTTCTCATCTGAGGAATGCCGCGATAGCAGAACACAATAGAGTATGTCAGGCTAAAATGTTCGATTTCTTAATTGCTAGGAAAGATCTGTCTCTCTTGGTACATTGTACACGAAGCATTCCAGCCTTTAAGTATCTTCTGAATGCCTCTGTGTCCTAGTTTTATTGGTTTGTTTGGTCTGGTTTGGCTTGAAACCAGTCTTATGAAATATTTTTTCCAAATTAAGCTATGACTTTATCTCTCCACATCCATACTTGACGAAGGAAGTTGAGCACATTAGTTGATTTATATAATGAAATATCTAGGTAACCCTGTGCAAATCTTTCAAAACACTTCTTTTGAATCTGCATTTGCCAGACAAGGTTTGCTTTCCCTTTGGGTGCACTGCCTGAGCCACCACAAATACGGGAGCATAACTCGACTGCGGACTCCAGGCAGAAACTAGTCTGGGTAAGGCTGCAGGGTCTTAACATAAAAAGACTAAGCCCAGTGCAGCCAGTGGGGATTTTCCTAAGGCATTTACTGTCCTCATCATGCTAATATATTACAGGGCACTGAACAGCATTAGAGGCAGCGCACTTGTTGTTACACAGAGAGCAGAAGTCCCCAGTACAAGAGAAGATGCCATATACTTTCTGATAGCGCGAATGGGCTTAGCATCAAACTTTTTTTACGCAGCTGTGCCCACACAACTCTACAGCTACACACACTTCAGATTCAGATACCAAGACCTGAGTCTATGTGATAAGCTGCCACCATGGAAACCACTTTTTCCCTTTTATTAAACATGCAAAAAAAAGAAAACTAAAAAATCTGAAGGGGCTGAAAATGCACAATATTCAATAAGTCTTGCAATTCTAATGACCTCAGGAGTTTCTAGGAAAAAACTCCTTTCTGTTCCACAGTTTTTAGATAGTAATGCTGATTGATAGTCATTACTGGAAAAGGTTAGCTGAGAATGACTGCAACTTTCACTACTCCGGTTCTGTCTTATTTCCATGAAGACAAAATAAATCAAACAGAATTACAGAATTACAGAATCAGTCAGGTTGGAAGAGACCTCTGGGATCATCGAGTCCAACCATGTCAACTAGACCATGGCACTAAGTGCCATGTCCAGTCTTTTCTTAAACACATCCAGAGATGGTGTCTCCATCACCTCCCTGGGCAGCCTGTTCCAATGTCTAATGACCCTTTCTGAGAAGAAATGCTTCCTAATGTCCAACCTGAACCTCCCCTGGCGAAGCTTGAGGCTGTGTCCTCTTGTCCTACCGCTAGCTGCCCGGGAGAAGAGGCCAACTCCCACTTCACTACAACCTCCCTTCAGGTAGTTGTAGACTGCAATAAGGTCACCTCTGAGCCTCCTCTTCTCCAGGCTAAACAACCCCAGCTCCCTCAGCTGTTCCTCATAGGTCAGACCCTCCAGACCCTTCACCAGCTTGGTCGCCCTCCTTTGGACTCGCTCCAACACCTCAACATCTTTCTTGAAGTGTGGGGCCCAGAAGTGAACACAGTATTCAAGGTGCGGCCTCACCAGTGCCGAGTAGAGAGGGACGATCACTTCCCTAGACCGGCTGGCTACACTATTCTTAATAGAGGCCAGGATGCCATTGGCCTTCTTGGCCACCTGGGCACACTGCTGGCTCATGTTTAGCTGGCTGTCGATCAGCACCCCCAGGTCTCTTTCCACCGGGCCGCTTTCTAACCACTCTTCCCCCAGCCTGTAGCGCTGCATAAACACATGCAGAAGTGAGAAGAACAGATAGCCAGAGCAGAAAATACAGCATCAGTGACAAGGGCTGGATTGCACGTCATTGCTTTTGAAAAAAAGACAGGTATTACACACAATCTGGTCAGCTAATCTGACACTCAGCGAACTGGTGGCAGTGTCAAGCTGTTTGAGATATTATCATTAGCTGCCTTTCCAGTGATAAGCTTATTGCAATCGAACAAAACCAGAATGTTTTGAGCAGCTAAGGCTAGCAGACTTGCAGTGAAAGGGATTAGATGTCATAATCTGCTAAACACATCTGTTTTGACATTCCCTGTTGACAAAGTGTGACCACTCATTGTGTAGCTATGGTAGATGTAAAAGAGGTATTTCAGCCATTAGCAAGAACCAAAACCTAATATGTTGAGTGTTTCTATCCTCCAAGTCCGTGAAGTAGAGCCCCACTCTGGCGTAGAGTTCATCACATTAATAAGTCACTGAGTTGGTGGATGCAGTTGTACAAATACACCTCTGGTGGTCTCTCTCTGCCTTCTTGTTTTACTTGCGCTTAATTTTAGGTCTGTTTTCCAATGCAGTGTTTTTCATGTTGATGGAAAACATGCTGGGATTTGCTGGTGTGGCTCTACAACTGGAAAGGTTTGAAGATAAGAAATATGAGGTGAAGATGAAAAGGATACATGAAAGCCAGGGATGTTAGGAACGTGTGTTACATTTCAAATAAAGCTTGATATCTGACTGAGGCGAGGGAAGGTGATTATATCCTCTATACGCCTTTTTGGGTTTGGTCTGGTTAGGTCATTTCCAAGGGTCAGGATGAGGAAGAGTGGTGTTCAGTTGGGAGAAGGAAAGAGATGAGAACAAACTCCAGGAAGTGGCACAGTCTGTGGGTGATTCTCATTCTATTAGTGCCAGACTATGGATCCTGATGACTGTGACACTCCCTCCTCCTTTTTATTTTGTTCACTATTTAGGTCCCATATTTCATATCAATTTAAAGTAAATAACTTCTGATCCATAGTATGTATGTTTCATAGTTATTACGTCATAGATGTAGAAAATTTAGCTTGGAAATGTTATGGTTTCATATTGTAATTGCTGACTGACTTTATAAATCACTTTATGCAGGTAGATGAATTGGAATTTTTGGTACCTTGGACAACTAAAAGAATAATTTTACAAAAATATGGTGTCCATTAGTTCTCCGCTGTGAATTTGTCTACAGCTTCATTGGAATAAAGTTAGATTAGACACCATTTCCTCTGTAGTCTCTCTGCAAAAAATAAGCTGAAGTTTACCATTAAATAGGTTAATGTAAAATTGACACAAAACCAGCATAATGGCAGCCCCTAGGTATTGAGTTCAAGATGGAGAAGTAGGCCAACAGGAGAATGTCTGGTAAAGCTGAGAGGAAGGGTAGAAGACACCTAGAAGAATATCCTGATTGTACTCCAAGGCACCTAGCCATCAAGTGCTGCAGGAGGTCTTGTTGCCTTGACAGGTGAAAAGGCCAGGAAAAAATATTGCCGTTATAATTTTCCTGCTGAAAACAGCAGGGAATTCTCCTCAAGGAAGGTGAGAGAAGATCCCATGTCAACTGGAGGCAGAGGTAGACTGATGAAAAAGTCTTCAGTTACTTTCTATGATATACATCACTAGACGCTAAGGTGGTTATTTTCAACCAAGTCCAAACAGAGAACTTGCTAAAATGTGGAGAAAGGAGAATACTGTTTCCAGAGAAGAAAAAAGGCTAATAGAAACCTGGAAGAGTTATAAATAAACTATCAGATGGAGAATTGTAATTGTAGTGTAGAAGAAGCAGGTTAATTGCTATTTCCCTCCCACTAATAGGCAATGAGAGAGATGGAAATTGAGCATCAACATGCTTAATTTATTTTTTTAAGTTATTATGGCATCTTGAATTCTTGCTTCTATTACTTGTAAACGTTTTATGAAGTGGGTCTTGGGTATATATTATGCTCCTAGTCATTTTGTTAGTACATTTGATATTAAAAAAAGAAAAGAAAAAAAAAGTCAATTATTTCTGGACAGGATGTTTCATGACCTGTTTAAGAACCTTTTAAGACTAAGAGTCTGCTGGGATTAAATGTGGCTTTTACGTCTTCCCCAAACAGACCTTAGGCCTGTTCTGTTTCAAACCCCCGTTGATCAAATTCCTCTCTAGGCAAGCCTGAGACTTGCTTAGGAATATACTTGATCTTTCTTCTCTCCTTGATACTATATCTCCAACTGCAAGCTGTGTTAAATTCCCTTTTTAAAATCAATAATGATAAAGGAAGCATGCAAAACTATATCAGTCATCCAAGTTTCACTCCATTGAACCATCCTGTCCTTCTATTTTCCTGTACAACGCTGCCTTAAATCTCAACAACTTGAAGTGCCTTGTCATTAAGGTATCTGACTCCTTACCTTTTCTGCAGACATGTAAGATCTGTGAACAAAGAGGTGAGATCTATAAGCAGAGATTTTTTCATGGCGAAGTCAAGAAAACTTTCTACTGACAATGATAAATAAGGATTCCTAACTGTTTAAAAAAATTTAATTGATGGGATTTTGAGAGAGAAAATTATCTCTATTTTAAAAAAAAAAAAAAAGTTTGAGAATCTCCAAGGCTGAAAATTAAAGAGGCAGAACTCAGGTCATCGAGGAAAAGGTTTAGCATTAAAGTAAATAGTAATTCCAAATTTTCTGGTTACTAAGAAATGCATGTAATAATTGAATCCCTGACTCACTACAAGTTTTATTACCCCAGTAAACAGAAAAAAACAGATTTGGGGGGAAAAAAAATTAAAATCAGTAATAGCTTATTCCTACTTCTAGAAGAGCCACTGGAAAAGCTGTCAGTTCTACATCCACTAGTCAATGGAATGTATAATTAATTTGCTCTTTTTGCTTGGAAGGGATCATCTTTTTCGGTGACAGTTTTGATCAGAACAAACCATCAGACCTCTAAACCACCTCCTGCTGTGAATGGTTAACGCTCAGTATTATAATAAAGCAAAAAAAATTATTCAGCATATGTTTTTCATAGCTTTAGCATAGCATACTAGCCTCGGCTTACTCCTTCTGTCATATTAAGGGCTGTATTTTTACATGTATGTGTCTCACAATTGCAACAGAATCATAACAACCATAATGCATAATTTACTTTTCATTGTCAATTTTAAATGCTTTGCAAAGGTGTCAAAGACTTATACCGGGCACTTGTTCAGTGTTATAAATAAATGGAAAATGAACCTCAACATTTTTAATATTTCTGTTATTTCTTTGAAACAATTGCATTGTGCATGATTGGTGTAGAGCAGTATCTTTCTACACATTTCAGTATAAATGCGTAGCTAGTTGTATAAATGCATAGCTACTCATAGCTAACATTATGGCACTCTGCTTGTTTTGTTTTTTTTTTTTGAAGGATAGCATCTTAGTGTTGACTTCATGTCATGAATACCACAACATGGTCCCAGATGGAACAATGTAAAAAAAAGACTCTGTACAACCACTTTTTAAAAAAAAAATATTTTAAATCATACATTTTTAATAGTATTGTATAGTTCATGTATTATGTGTCAGTGATTTAGAAACACTCATGTATTTGTGAATATAAAATTGTTTTCAGCTGGGAGTTAAAATCATCAGATCTATATTATGCTGCTTCACTTTAGCACCTAGATCAGTATTACCTTCTTTAAAATGTAATTAAATGTTGTGGGGCATTAGAAATTACACACATTTTGTCACTGAGATAAACTAAGGCAAACAAATGTTTATTAATGGAAACTGACTCCCAATAGAATCTATACTCATTGTTTCATTAATTGAATAAAGTATTAAGCATTACAAATTCTGATGGATTTTAGAAGCTACCTTAAAATAGAAGTATTATATTGCAAAAGGTGACATCCGTCCTTTGGACTTTATCTAATGTGTGTAATCTCTAATGTCCAAAAACATTTAATTGAATTCAGCTCAGATACCCACACATACAAATTCTGTATTGGCTGAAGGGCTTGCTGGATCAAACCATTGTTTGGATTGAATTACATATCCAAATATTTGTCATTCTGTTGCCAATTTGTTTTCCCCAGTTCCTATCAAAATATACCCCTGAAATAACAACTTTATTTACAGGACTCTTGCCATTTTGCCTATTTCACATAAAATAAAATGTTATTTATGTAAGTTCAAAATATTTACACTCCTTGAAATTGAATTTTATCGTATGATGTGACTTTCTAGAACTGCGTGCAGTGAATAAAATTGTAATGCTCAAAGTTAAGATAGCATACATGACTGTACCCATAGCATCAGGCTTGGTGTTTGTTCTTGTAGGTGAATAACTGTAATTCTGTTTTCTAACTTGTGTTCGAGTCACTGCTGTGACTATCGATAGGGAGCTTGTCTAATTATTCCCTGAATTGACATGAGGCTTGGGTTTCCATTATACAGCTGATGATAGAAATTCACCATGCTAGCATTGTAAAATAGAGGCACTATTTCTAATAATTAGTTCTAATCAGATATTTGTTCCCTAAATCACATATACCTGCTTCTTACAATATAGCATTTCAGTTACTGAAAGACAGAATTCTGTTTGCTTTTTACTTATTTACCTGGTCTCATCATCCTGATTTTTGGAAATATTTGTGAATCAATGGATTCCTTGTTCACAGGCTCTCCTACAGAGCTTGAGTGTAAATCTTCTTATGTGATTCAGGTCTTCTGTAAATTATCACACATTATGATAAGCATGAAGAATTGACTAATGTTCATTTACACTGTAGTCATCTTACATTCTATTAGACATATATTAAAAATCTCACTTGGGTGCTGTTTGAGAAAGTCAAGGCTGTAAGGTCACAGATTTCATGTTAAACAAACCTTGCATTAGTCACAAAAGAGACAGCTTGTAGCTGTGCAAGATCTTGTGGGAGTTTTTTTCAGATCAACCACTAACATACAGTATTTGCATCTTGAAAGTTCATTCTAGAAATGCTATCTTAAGGTTAATCTGTGCTGAAATGGGAGTTTTCTTCAACTAATTGCTATTCAGTGAATGGCCTGGCTTACACTGCTGAAGAATTCATAATCAAGTGTTTTTTTCATTCCAAGTCTTGATGTTGTGAAAAAGAACCCATCAGTTTTGAAAAGGAATTTTAGATAATTTTCTCTCTCTTCTCAGGACCCAGAATAGAAAGACATCTTATTCCCAATCCCATCAAGGAACACGACAGTTACTGGCTAGGTACATGCTAGCAGTGACACAGTTATAGGGGTAATGTTACAGCATGACTGAGCAATGTACTTGTCAAACCTGCTACTGACATTTGTGAATTAATGCTCAAATCAATTCAGCAAACTGCAATACATAACTTGTAACTGGTCTTAATGTTAGAGCGGGAATTGGTCCAGGAGTTGTTTTGTGCATATTAGAAGTGGCCAAGAACTTTCTGACAATGTTTTGTTTGTTTTATATTAGTTGGAAAATCCAATTAATTGAAACAGAACCTCATTATTGGTTTGTGCCTGTATAAGACGACTTGCTGGCAAAGCCTTCTCAGCTCCCTAATGGAGGTCCTGGTCAAAACCAGTAGTGAGAGAGAAACTGGATTTAATGTGTAGGGTTGTGGCCTCCAGCATAAGAGGAGAGTGCCATGATGAACAGGATATTTGTTATTCTGGATTAGCCTTTTCCTGCTGGAGCTGTTCTACTTCATGTGACTAATTATGTATTAATTGATGAATCAGTGTCAGCAATGTCCCAAGTAACACCCCTGACTACTGAATTTACCCTTGATAATTTTATCCAAGGTAGAATTTCTTCAAAAAGGGACGGGCATAATAAATAAGATACAAATCAAGTAACTTCATGAAACAGAGCATCTGTGAATAGGGAAACAAAAATGGACATGAGCCAGCCAGAGCCAACAGGAAACGTTGATATAATTCAGAGCATGTTGCAGGCCGGACATCACATGTCTTCCAGTCATCAAAGCAGTAATGGCAGTAGGACTGAAGCAGAAAAATTAACTCGTGCGGGGATAATACTGTATGATGCCTGAGATAGCAAAGAATTAAACTCAACTCAATCTGACACTATTCAAAATTAGTCCATTTCGTAAGGATCCAGCTAGCCTTCAGCAGTCACCCCTCAACTGAGGATTGCTAGTGCATATTATGCCCCCAACTTTATTTCTCTTCCTTCCTTTCTCAAGATTTTTGGGTGGTTTTTCTGCCACTCATGGATCAAGATTTTTACTCTGCTCTCATGCAACCAAATACAAGAGAACTTGAATTTCTGGGAACGACAGCTCGAGGTAATCCACTAAGTGGGTTTAGCAGAATGACTGCAGGATCCTGGCTGAGCTGCTTCCCCAAATAATGACTATAGATTAGATGTCATAATAACAGCTGTCAACAAGCAGCGTGCAAAAGAGTTTTTTGAAGTCACAATTACTCGACAACCTCTGTTCCCCTCACGTACCAGAAGCATGTTTGATGTGCCGTCTGTTGCCCTCCCACCTAGCATTACCACTGCTTTGGGCACTGTACATGCCTGCTGCTGCTTGCAAGATGAGTCACGCAGCTCAGCAAAGCATATACTTCAACTGTGGAAAATGAATAAAAGTGACACCAGCATGCTGGCTACATAAGATGTACTTAAACTAGTGCCTTTTCAGTTCAGCGGGAAACTGTTTGCCTTTGCCTTTGGGATTGGTGTTGGCAGGAGGTTGGAAGTGACCGCTCCGTGATAGCTTTTGTCTGTAATTGGCTTTTGCTATCCTGACATAGTTGACCTCAGTGGGAATCATTAATCTTTCACCCACTAAGGATATTGACTGGGTAGTTGGATCTTAAAGAGATCAGCTAGAATTGTTCTGAGTCACCAAAAAATTGGCATGGGGAGAAATGGGTTGAGAAAGGATAGAGCTCTTCTACAGTCATGAATGCACGACCACGCAGGGAAAGAAAATAGTGCATTCGTTTGCTTTCCTTACAGAGTAGCTGAACAAAGTGTTTTCTAAGTAACAACCTAAAACGTTGGATTGATTAAGTTCTACTATATGGAGAAAAATACTATTTGCGCTGTTTAGAAAGCAGATATCTAATACTGAAAGGAGAAACATGATTTGCCTGCCTTAAAATTGATAAGATGGTTGCCTAAAAATAGGTTCCCTGTAAGACAATTTTTAAAGAAAAATATACAAAAACTGTTACAGCTCCAGTAACGTCTTCTCTTGCTGTTGCGTCTGTCTGCATTTGAATTCCATCATTTCAAGTCTTTCAAATGGTATATAAATCAAGAAATCCAGTATTCTGAGAATGCCTAATGTGCATGAGGGTACACATTTTGACAGTGCAGTAAGCAATATTGTTTCAGCCAATTTTTCACAAAAAAAAAGTAAGTGCAGGAGGAAAAGTCTCTCAAGCATTGTTTCTTGTGCTCCCAATGTTTCAGTCTTACATGGGGAAAGCCATTTGTGGGTGTGGGAATTACTGTTCTGGGCCCCTGTTACAGCTCCTTATGTGCTGTAAGCAGCCAGAGGCGACTACGAAGAAGAGAAAAGATGGGGGTTTTTTAACCTTTAGCTATTGCTGTATCCCAGGGATGAGGTATACCTACCCCTTCAAGTGTGCTCACAGTGAGTGGCAGATCTTTCCCTCTGCCTGAAAGTCTTAGGGGCATTTGGCAAATCAGAGCTCCCCCCCTTTATCCTGGGTGGATCATGACCCACCATACTGACCATCTTCTGTTAAAATTCTCCTTAACTCTTCATAAGCCTAGCAGGACTTCCATATGGATTTAAATGCATGAGGAAAATTTCAGGAGGTCAAGTCAGAGAACAGTTGACTACTTTCTTATCTTCTAGAATTTGAATGCATACAGAAATCCTCTTTGTGTCTATGGGAATTTAGACAGAAATTTAGTTAAATGTTTTCTAAATCAACCTTCCTGAGTAAATAGGATTTTCCATACACAGAGTTGCAGGACAAGCATCATTACAATAAAAAAAAATATAATTCAGGTTAAGCATACATGGCAGAAAAGGAATTAATTTAGTTCTCTTCTTTGTAGATAATACACCATTAAGTTGACTTAGAAGCCAGGGCTGGTCCTAAACAATGAATTTTCATTTTGAATTGTTTTCAAGTTTCTGTTCCAGCTTATTTTTTATTTAAAATTTCTTTTATTTTTATTAACTGAAAAGTTGGAGTTTTTTTCAAATGAGATCTTTCTTTCAACATGAAATATCTTTTTTTAACTTGATTAAAAATAAATAAAATATTTGGTCCAAATTGATTTTTCATTTTTTCCCATGATTTGTCAGCAAAGCACAAAAATATTGTTTGCTAAGCTCCAGTCACAAAATATTTAGTGCATCATACAGAAATAGTAAAATGTGATTTTTACTTTTTCATAAATTTGGTTCTGAATGCATTAATCTTTGTATTTCCAGGCAAGTAGCTCCAACAGCTTAAGCGCATCTAAAATACAGTTACAAGGAATAGATATTTTTGTCTTTTGTTTCCCTCATTCAAATTTCATGATCGTACTAGCTGCGCTAATGCTATCAAATTACAGGCATTGATAGGATTGGGTTGGTTTGGGTTGGATTGGGTTGGGTTGGGGGGAGGAGGAAAGGTTTGATTCTCAGACCTTAGACGTATACACATTTAATCTTTTTTTATTTTAAACAATTCAATTATTTTTAGTGGAATGATCAAATGGTTAAACCTTCTGCATTAACTCTTTCAACTAGGCAAGCATGGATCAGATATTGGGGTAGTTGCATAGTGGATTCATGTATTTTTTATGTGAAAGCCTTACAGTCTTCATAAAGTAATATATAATCGTAAGAGAGCAGGTAACAACAGATAATTGTAAAAAATTAACTAAAATCATAATGATAAAAGCAAATACAGTGGTATACAGAATTCAGTTATTTCAATTTATAGCATCTTCTTCTACTTTTCTGCGTTCTGATTAATAGAGCTTTTAAAAAATGTTAGACATTTTAAGACTGTTCTTCAACTAAGAAAAGATGTTTTGCTGAGAACTCAGAGTTTGGCCAGATTATCAAGGGTTCAGATAAAGCTCAGGAAAGTGAAACTTTACCTCAGCAATTTTTTTTCAAGTTTTAGCAACACCATTTCTTTACCTTTTTGTCTAAGCTTCCTTAGAGATCTTGTTAAAGTTTCACAACTTTCTCCTTCATCCCTGCTGAGGTTTATTGTTTCTCTGTGAATTTAACAAATAAGGTTTTGAAACTTTGGGATTTGGGATTTCTCTAGGGTATGAATTAAAGTATTCACATTTCTTTCCAAAATCTTCTCCATGGAATTCCAGCAACTTGTTGCTATTGCAGCTTCATATCTTCCTTTACTTTAAATAGCAAAAATTAGAGTTTTATAGCTGCACACTATTAAGGTAAAGAAAAGAATGTGTTGGAAGATGAAAGTTAGAAACAAGATATGTCCTAAGGCCACATCAAAACTATTAAATCTCCATCATAAAACTGATCTTTTGCTATTTTTCCCCTGAAGCAATAGGCTGTGATCTCATTGTGCTTTATAAGCTAAGAAAGGTCAGGCCAGCCTCCTCAGTCTTTGGATAAATGAAATCCTGAGAACTCATCTATGCTTAGGATGATGCTGATAAAGTTAGTGTAGAGACAAACAAGATCTAGCTAGAACAGTTTGAATTTACTCTTCACAGCTGTTTATTGCTGCTTCTCTAGGTAATCATTACAGCCCCCACAGCTGAGGCCCAAGAACAGCCTGTGGGAATCCTCCCACTCTCTTTCAGTGCAAACCAGCTGTATTAATTTAAGTCACTGTGGAAGATGGCTTAGGCTAACTCAAATGGTGACGACTTAGTGCAGCTCAATATGGGGATGATGAGGAACAACTGTTAATACTGAGATCTGAAGCTACTATTGCTGCCTTCAAAGTGAGTACTTCATGGTTCTCTAAACTACACTGCTACAGAAAAGTAATGGTGGGAGGAAGTCCTAAAGCATTACAGGTTGTTTTGGGAGATATTATTCTTATTTTTGAGAGCTTTGGCCCTTTAAAACACCACACTGAAGACTTTCTGTGTAGTTATCAGTGTTCAGTACCAAAGAGGTTCGAATAGTTTCATATTCTTCTTTTTTATCATGAAAACGGTCCTCGCTATCTCTCTCTGGACTTCAAAAAAATCAAATGAAAAAGAAAACATTTTTCAAGTGAAATTAAAATTTATTAATTCATATTATATTGGATTGATTATTTTTTTCTCCATGGAAAGCAATGCTGTTTATTAAAAAGAATGAATGGAGCTCATTTCTTTAAAAGTAATTTAAGTTTCTGTTACATATTTTTGTCCATGACTAATACTAATGCTCGTTTTCTGATCAAATTTGGACTAAAATACAGTTTTGGGGTTTTTTTGTTTAGTTTGGGAAATATCAACTTTATATAAATGGGAAATATTATTTGATATTTCTATTCCACACTACTGCCTACTGTTGATAAATTCTGTTAGGTATAGCCCTCCTGATCAAAGATAACAATGTTGCTAAATAAAAGCAACTTGAGCATTCAACCCCTGTTCATCCATAGCATTTATTTTTTAGGTCAGTCTTTTGATCTGTTTTGGACCTCTCTAATTAGCTCTCTCTGATAGCCCTAAGCATTGTGGATGCAAGCCTCATGAGCAAGAACACGTTTCTTTTTCTTTTCTTTTTGAACACTGATATTTTAGGATAAGTTAACTGACAAAAGTTTTGTAATCAGTTTATTAGACTATTTGTGCGTTGGTTTACTAAAGTTCAACTGTGCCCTGTCCTACAATTTCTAATCATCTTTTTTCCTGAAAATAATCTCTTTCCTGTGCCACCCCTTGCCTCTACATATGAAATTATTACTTACGGAAAACAGAAAGAAGGAGGTAAAGCCTTTGCTTAGATCATTGGTGTAGAATCAGGAACAGATGATAGCTTTTTTGACTCTCACAGATGACTAAGTATATGCAATCCTTGCAATAATATCATTGCTTATTATTTATTATCTGAGAGAGACAACAAGCCTCTGGCAAATGAGGGACTGAGTTGCTGCCAGTACCATCTTCCCGCTGGCAATTGCTGAGGGACACAAGATATTTTCCCCCAGGCTATTTTTGTCACTGCTTCCTATGCAAGGAAACCAGAAAAAGATATCTGATGTTTCTCCCATATGATCTCAAAAAACTCTACAACGAGACCCTTGGAGAGATTCTTATTTCTGTTTATAAAGACTGAATTGCAATTTCTGAATTACTAAATGGTACTTGTACATAGATACCTGTGTGCATATATATATGTGCATACACATATACATATCCACGCATATATCAGAAAAGCTGCACTGATGTCAGGGAAATAAATTTTGTAATAGGCACCGTCGCTTTTCTCTTAAACAAGTTTTAAAGTAACTATCAATAGTAGCGTATGATTAACAAGGCCATTTGATTAATGCTGTAGTTTAGAGATGGGTTTCAACTAAAATTGCATTAATTTATTCTTATTTCTCTCAGACTGGGGAGAGGGCCTGCAACATTCTGTGGATCATTTTGTTACTTCAGTTTAAGGCACTGATGAACAGCAGCTCCAAGATCCACCTGTGTGGAAAGGACCATGCTAATTGTGATTCATAAATATTATCCCCCCATTGTGCAATTTTAGAGCAACACTAAGACCAGGTAATTATGGTCCATTGCCTCTGCTGCAAGCGGACGCTGTATAAATCCCTCAGCTGAGGTGGGCTTGTCAGGCTGAGAATAATGTGCAGGTCATCAGAAAGGATTTATATCCAAGGTCCATTGGGTAGGTGTGTTTTCCAGTTTTTCATTTCTCAGAACTGGCAACAAACTAAACTAGTTGGTTATTCCCCATCAGTGCTGTTCAGGATGATCAATAGTCTGTGATTAATTTAGAGTTACTCATATGTTAGTACTAGGCAGTTTTGACAGCCTTACTTTAAGGATCGATTTCTTGTGTAATTTACAAAAGAGAGGCGTACCAGATATGATGATGCTTTGGAAGTTGTTGTTTGCATCGTTCTTGTAGACAGCCACCCCCATCAGAAAAAGCCCCATGGTATAGAGTTCATTTGAATCAGATAATCTTACCCCTGTTCAGGAACAGTCTTATTTTGTTTCCCCTGTCTTTTATTGATGATGGATTTAAATTCATTTTATAAATAAATAAATAAATCTTTCAGCAGTGTATTAACAAGAGTCTGTCCCAGCGACATAGTGTACTAGTCCCTTGTCACTGCATGTTTTCTGGTTTTACAAGGCCTCACCATCTCAAGGGCTGAGAGGTCAAGGCATGGTTTGCTTTGTTATCCATTCAAACAAAAGCCCTTTTTGGTCAGCATAACTAGGGAAGTACATAATGCCATTTGGCAAAATAAATGCATGTTATGGTCGTATTTTAGAAGTAGTAATGTTTTCTTTTCCTGAGAAAACATATAGTGTTAAATTAAGTTTTATTTTTTAAAAGCACAATTTACATTTAATTCAATTGCATTATTATGGCTCAAAAAAGGTATATTGATAGTATATCAGGGAGTATAGTTGGAAGACATGGAAGCTCATCTGATGGGAATGAAGGATAATAAAAATTGTAATGGATAATCCAGGATTTTTACCCAGTAAAACAACATTTTGGATAATACCTTATATTTGGAAACATCAGACAAACAGTTTGGAAGGTTTAATGAGGCCTAAGGATAATAGCCTTTAGTACATGGTAAAAAATAGTGAGTCAGTTATAACAAGAAAATGTTCCTCTCTGTTAATTGTGATAAATGACTGTTTTAATAGTGGGTTAATCTTCCCTGACATCTTCAAAACCGTGAAGACTTTTTCAGCAAATAGAAAAGATTTGTGGTGAAAATGAAACTAATTCACTTCCCTTTCTTACTAATAAAATCATCAAACTGTAATATATGTTAATCGTTTTGCAAAAAGAATTCCCCCTTGGGAAATTTGCTAAAATATATTTATTTAATTATTCAGTTTCATTTGAATAATGAAATATATGAAGCCAAGTCATAACAAAACAAAAACCCATGTAACATTATATGAAAAAAAAAATGTACACGAGTTTAACTGAAGATCAAACAAATGTCCTGCTGACTATATTAAAAACAATGAGCTCATTTTCTTGGGTTTTTTTTTGGATTGGCAAACTGCCCTGTGGGACACAAAAAGAATACAGAAATAAAGTAGTTTGGTGTTGGTTTGATTGTTTGTTTGTTTGGGTTTTTTTGTCATCAGATATCAAGCCAAATGCATTAGTAACTGTATCCTGCTGTTTTGCTAATATGCATCAAACTAGTTATATTCCATATAGCACAATACACAATATCACACAAACAGCAGGTAAATACGCAGCTGTAAATACAAGATGAAATCAGAATGCAGTATGCAAAGCAGACGTCCAAACCCATCAAGAAAAGAGATGCATTTAATGTGATCTGTAGAGCTGACATTTTCAGCAGGAAAAGTGATGCAGTTTCAGCAAAGATGCAGTATGTGAAAAAATACCCATCTCCTGTTGGCCATATCTTGTGACTGGTTTTGATTAAATTTTCTTTTGCCCACTCTTGACCAAACTGAAGGCATCAACCATTCAGCCTTGGTGAGAAGGACTGCTGCATAGTACAAAGGCTGCTGTATGTTGCTGCAGAAACAGAAAGGTCCCTCTGAAAGCAGCTAGTGGCAGGAGGGTGGTAAAAGAGTTTACAATATAGTTTGTGATTATGGCGCTCTCATGAGTACAGCAGTTTTAATTTTTTCCTAGGTGAGAATTTACCCTCTGCTTTGACAAATGTGCACATCTGGGGTGATCAAGGCTGTGCCTTGTGGCTGTGTGGCACAAAGCAAGCATGCGCTGGAATATTACTCACTTTATTTAAAAATATTGTGACACAAATTCCTGTGTTGTAATCATAAGTAAGGGCATACTTTACCCACATTTTGCTATTCGTTATGTATTATATCAACTCTAACGATTTGATCCCACCACCATTTGCTATCTAACATAGTGATAATGTAAAGCAGCACTGCAAGATATTCCAAACAGTATGGAAACTTTTCGAAGTGCTTGACTTAGGCCATAAATATTTTAGGACTTTACTAATAGGAATCCTTATCCTCTTCATTGATGCACTGAAGCCTAGGTTTATTCCATGTAACTTAGGCATCTGACCAAAATATCTGAGTCGGAAAACATTTTCCCTAGAATCCCACAAAGTCAATGAGGAGAAAGAAGTGCACTTCCAGAGGTTCAGATCTTAAATTTCAATGGATTGCAAAGAACTCCATGTTGTACAAGAAGTCTACAGAAGATACACTCTTCATTTAAACTCCTAAAAGGAAGGTATGTGAATCTGGTACCAGTGTATTCTGATCTATTTTGAAGGCCCATACTTATATCACTTGCAATAACTGAAAGAATTTGTAGGAATTAACCAAATGGGTTGTTATCTCAAATCATATTGAACATAAGATTTATGTCAAAATTCTGAAGAAAGAGCTATATTTCCATGCTCCACAAATTAAACACTTTTACTAACTTACATGTGTGCTCAGTCAAACAATGTATGGTGTATGGCCTTGAAAGTATCACTAGTGAATGAATCACTAACAGAAAAGGCTGCAAAAAAGGTTTAAGTCAAATTTTGCAGAACAAATGGATTAAACTGTCAATGAAGTCGTACTTTATGTTGTAGGGGAGCTCATGCAATTCATGAAGAAATGAGGAACCTGGCTGTTGATTTCCATCACAGACCTGGTATTTTTCTAGTTAGTATCTGATACACTGGCAGCTGCCTATGGCTTTCTTCACAGCCTGCTTCTGACGGTTAGGCAGCTGCATAAGGGATTTGCACAGGCATAGGAAAGGAAGCTAGATCCACAGGGCAGCAAGGAAGGCGCACAGCCAGCTCACCACCCTGGTCTTCAGGAGAGCAGACTTTGGCCTCTCCAGGGACCTGCTTGGGAGAGTCCCTTAGGATAAAGCCCTGGAGGGAAGAGGGGCCCAAGAAAGCTGGTTAGTATTCAAGGACCACCTCCTCCAGGCTCAGGAGCGATGCATCCTGACAAAGAGGAAGGCAGGCGAAAACGCCAGGAGGCCTGCATGGATGAACAAGGAGCTCCTGGATAAACTCAGGCACAAGAAGGAAGCCTACAGAGGGTGGAAGCAAGGGCAGGTCGCCTGGGAGGAATACAGGGAAATTGTCCGAGAAGCCAGGGACCAGGTTAGGAAAGCTAAAGCCCTGGTAGAACTAAATCTGGCCAGGGATGTCAAGGGCAACAAGAAATGCTTCTATAGGTATGTCAGTGATAAAAGGAAGACTAGGGAAAATGTGGACCCTCTCCAGAAGGAAACGGGAGACCTGGTTACCTGGGATATGGAGAAGGCTGAGGTACTCAATGACTTTTTTGCCTCGGTCTTCACCAGCAAGTGCTCTAGCCTCACCACCCAAGTCACAGAAGGCAGAGGCAGGGACTGGAAGGATGAAGAACCACCCACTGTAGGAGAAGATCAGGTTTGAGATCATCTAAGGAACCTGAAGGTGCACAAGTCCATGGGACCTGATGGGGTGCATCCACAGGTCCTGAGGGAACTGGCGGATGAAGTTGCTAAGCCGCTATCCATCATTTTTGAGAAGTCGTGGCAGTCTGGTGAAGTTCCCACTGACTGGAAAGGGGGGAACATAACACCCATTTTTAAAAAGGGAAAGAAGGAAAATTCGGGGAACTACAGGCCAGTTGATCTCACCTCTGTGCCTGGCAAGATCATAGAGCAGACCCTCCTGGAAACTATACTAAGGCACATGGAAATCAAGGAGGTGATTAGTGACAGCCAACATGGCTTCACTAAGGGCAAATCATGCCTGACATATTTGGTGGCCTTCTATGACGGGGTTACAGCATTGGTGGATAAGGGGAGAGAGACTGGTGTCATCCACCTGGACTTGTGCAAAGCATTTGACACTGTCCCGCACGACATCATTGTCTCTAAATTGGAGAGACATGGACTTGTTGGTTGGACCACTTAGTGGCTAAGGAATTGGCTGAATGGTCACACTCAAAGAGTTGCGGTCAACCGCTCGATGTCCACGTGGAGACCAGTGACAAGTGATGTTCCTCAGGGGTCAGTATTGGGACCAGTACTGTTTAACATCTTTGTCAGTGATGTGGACAATGGGATTAAGTGCGCCCTCAGCAAGTTTGCCGACGACACCAAGCTGTGTGGTGCGGTCGACACGCTGGAGGGAAGGGATGCCATCCAGAGGGACCTTGACAGGCTTGAGAGCTGGGCCTGTGTGAACCGCGTGAAGTTCAACAAGGCCAAGTGCAAGGTCCTGCATGTGGGTCAGGGCAATCCCAAGCACAAATACAGGCTGGGCAGAGAATGGATTAAGAGCAGCCCTAAGGAGAAGGACTTGGGTTGATGAGAAGCTCAACATGACCCAACAATGTGCCCAGAAAGGCCAACCGTATCATTAGCTGCATCAAAAGAAGTGTGGCCAGCAGGTCGAGAGAGGTGATTCTGCCCCTCTTCTCCGCTTTCATGAGACTCCACCTGGAGTACTGCGTCCAGCTCTGGGGTCCCCAGCATAAGAAGAGCTGTTGGAAAGAGTCCAGAGGAGGGCCACAAAGATGATGAGAGGGCTGGAACACCTCTCCTATGAAGACAGGCTGAGAGAGTTGGAGCTGTTCAGCCTGGAGAAGAGAAGGCTCCGGGGAGACCTTCTAGCAGCCTTCCAGTAGCTGAAGGGGGCCTACAGGAAAGCTGGAGAGGGACTTTTTACAAGGGCATGTAGTGATAGGATGAGAGTGAACGGTTTTAAACTGAAAGAGGGTAGATTTAGATTAGATCTTAGGAAGAAATTCTTTACTGTGAGGGTGGTGAGACACTGGCACAGGTTGCCCAGAGCAGTTGTGGATGCCCCCTCCCCGGCAGTGTTTAAGGCCAGATTGGATGAGGCTTTGAGCAACTTGGTCTAGTGGAAAGGTGTCCCTGCCTGTGGCAGGGGGGTTGGAACTAGATGATCTTTAAGGTCCCTTCCAACCAAAACCATTCTGTGATTCTATGAAGCTAAGGGTTATGACAGCAATGACCACAACAGCATGAAAATCCCAGGCGGGGAATTTCACTATAATGTTAGGTCATATTTAGTGCTGTTCCAGAATGTTTTTATTTTAGTTATTCCTGCTCTTTTTCATCCTAAAGCAAAAGAAAGCATGGGATTCTGCATTTTGTTTGTTTATTTCTTTCTATGTTTAGTCCGCAGAAAATATAGTTAGTGAAAGGGAAATTACAACATTTAAAAGGAAGATGGGACTGATGGGATGGTTAAGGAAGCTTTTATCTTCAACATGGGTCCAGCAGTCAAGGTACTCATGGGTTAACACATTTACCAGGGTATGCAAGTAGAAGTCCATCTGATGGCCCAGTAATGAAATGACGTGCAATATTCTGTGATTGCCCTCAATTACCCTATGCAAAGCAAGAATTAATTACCAGCATTGAAAAAGTTCACCTTTGTCCCTCATTTCAGGCTCTCATTTGTACTGAATGTTTCTCAGGTGGTATTAATAGAGGTCCAAGTACTTGATAGCTGTTTTTTTTCTCTTTTTTCTTGTAATGGGGATGATCCTTTTACATAATAACTAAAGTCTAATCAATCAATGGCTGGAGTAAGCGTTAAGATATATACAGAGCATTTTAAAAGTGCTGAACCTACCCACGTACCGTCTGGCACTTTGTTGTCCAGAATTGTAGTACACAGGATGGTTAATTTGATGCATTTGTTTTGCAACAAAGACTGCCACCACCAAGTTATTTTAATATAATGCTATAAATCAACTTGAAGGCTGCATAAAAAAATATATAAGCCAAATAAAACCAACCTAGGTATTCATCACATTTTGTTTGTTTTTCCTTGTTGAATCAAGGGATGTGTTTCTAAAAGAAAAACAATGCTATATGATCATTACCTTAGGCTCCCTTCTCAAGTTGTCAATACAGTGTTGTATTGGTGGAATGAACTGGCTGTTTGCATGTGATTTTAAAATACATTTTGTCTGTGCGTATTTAGTACAAGTCTAGACATAAATGCAGATCCAGAACCAGAAATTTAAACAGAAATTACTCAAAAAAAAATCTAAGTTATGAGAATAATCATATTCCCCCATGTCATATTTACTTTACAGTGAGGTTCACCCATTATTCAGGACTAATTTAACAGGTAGAAGTGAAGCTGTAGTAGTAAAAGAGAGTGTAGTGACATAGGAGAATAGACACCGACATCTTTATTTGGTTCTAGACATTTTCTTGCAAATAAAAAAGGCTTAGGACGTGTGTATCCAGACAGTTATGGATGACACTGAGGCGCACTAAGATTTTTTGCGTACACTGGTATAACATTCAGGTGCATACTAAGGCTGAAGACAAGTGCATTAAGGGTAAAGGTAGCGGATGAGAAGTCAGTTCCAGAGACTCAGTAACTTTTAAAATTTCCGCTTCCCCGTGTCAGCTAGGGAGAGCTGGTAGCGAACTGCTAGTGAGGTGACTGCAGCTTCCAAAATCAGTTGTTCGAATTAACCTGCTTGACTCTGCTGTAAAGGGTACCGTAAGTACTCATTCACTCAGGAAAGAGTGGGAGGAAGTTTCAAAAGCCATCTCTCTTCTTTCAGAAAAAGTCCATGGAAGGAGGCACCTCACCTGTGTAGACATCTATAATGTGTTGACAGTATCTGAAGTGGTCATTCAAGCTTCCTTTATAGAAAAAGAATAGGCACTTCTAGAGTGCCATTTCCCTCATTTCTTAGGTAGAGATCTGATACAGACCACTTTAATTGCTCTCTAAAAGTTCCTACTTCTCACTACCACTAAAAAAGGAGAAAGATTTAGAAAACTAAATCTGTTGTAGGTGTCTACAGAGATCTACACATGGATGAGATGAATCTCACCTCCAGTAAGTGACTTATGAGTGCTTCAATCCCATTTGATGCTAAGTCAAAGTGGTCATTTTGAGCGATAACTGAAGATTTAGAAAGCTGATTCTGGCCATTTCCAATAGTTAGCAGATTTCAGTGGAAAAACATTTAAAATAAGCTGTTGACCTTTGCACTGAAAGGGACTGGAATATATCACACACTGGCTATAATCAAGAAATAGTTCAGAAAGCATCTCCCATCGAGAAAGTGGTATTTGACTGTAACAGAGTGGGTGGGCATCTGTGTCAATTTGGCATATTAACCAGCACATTGTGAATCAGTTCAGGATAGACAGCCAAGTCACCTAATCATGTAAATGTATTCTTAATTTTTTTCTAAAGAAACAGTAGCAATAGAGGTGCTCAGGCAACACAGAAACATGATTAGACACTAGTCACAATAAACACTCACTGAAGACTAGCTTCATTTTACATATATACTGCATTTTGTCTGTTCTTCAGCATTTTTTAGTTTGTTGTTAGCAATAGATACCATAAAAGTCTGGCGTTTTTCTTTTTCCAATAACTCAATATTTTCTTCAAACCCTTATCTTCTTCCCACTTTCTTACATTCCAACCAAAGGGACTTTTTTCAAGATATTTTTTTTTTTTGCTCAACTGGATTTTTTTTTTTAAGAAAATTTGAAGTGTATAAAGCCAAAGGATTATAGAAGTTAGGCCACAACTCTGGAGTTCAGGTTGTATTTTCATGGAAAGGAGGATTAAAATCCTTCTCTTTCACACATTACAAATTGAAGTAAGTTTTTAACCTAAACTGAAGCCTTCACAGAAACACGATACAGCTGAGGAAAAAGACAAGCTCAGAAGTTGTGCATGGTTTTTTGTTGTTGTTGTCTCCCCTTGTTTTCTACCTATATTATTATGAAGCTAAATGGAGAAAATATACACCTCAGACTATGTTAGTTGTCTTTCTGAGCTACAATCTCTGCAGTAACTGTACTGACCACCTTCACAGCTAGACACACTAGAAGCTTTGCTGATCTGCAACATTTTTAATGCAAGCACAGGCTCAGAAAAATTAAAAGATTAACAGAAAGAACTTAAATCCTTGGATTTTGTATGCCTGTGACTTAATATCCCCAACACAGTAAATTGTTATTCTGTACAAGAAAGTCATGGGTCCATGTTTTGTTCCTGACTTTAGTTAACAAATAGATAGAAGTTTAGTTGTTATAGCACAGCACTGGGCTTGGTGAGAGAACCAGGCTGGCACACTGGTTAACATAAGGATATGTGTAGGAGTAGTGCTAGCAGAGAGACTTCTACCAGAGGAGATAACAGCAAGTATCAGCAGAGCATCGTGTAAGATCGCTGATGCTGAATGAGTCAAAACCACAGTGCTTTTTCCCTGGACAATACATAGCATTAAAAGCTTCTTGGGTAATCCTTAGAGTCGTGTGACAGAAAGGAGTGAAAGCAACTGCATATATTCACAAAGCATGTGGCTTGGGGTGGTAGGTCAGTGGAAGCCTTTTGGTTGTTCTCTCCCTGCTTCAGAATCCAGCAATGCTGAGGCCAGCGGAGACTTACACAGAAAATCTGACGATGTTAGTGCCTGAATTATTCCTTTTTTTTAAGACCGTATATGCTGGTGGAATGGTAGCAGGCTTTGTAGGATTCAAGTGGGAAATAAGTATTTCCAGAGTTTTGGTTATGACATCATTTGGTTTACACAATAAGGAACGAATTTAAAGTCTGGTCCTGAACTGTAAGCAATAAATGTTTCTCTGCCCTTCAGGATGAGACTTTAAGGAGAAATTAAATGTATCATTAGAACTTTGATAATATCTGACTATATTTCACCTGTAAATGAATGTGTTTCTACATAAACAACTAGTGAAAATAGGAGTTGCTGAAAGAATAGATTTGTTTTCCATAGGTTCTCAGGAGTCTTTATATGCAGTGAAACATCCCTAATGAATGTCCAATCTCAACACAAAACAGTTAAATGAGTAAAAGCTCAGAGCAGTAAATTGGGGGCTACATTGATTTTCTGATCTGTATACACAGTAAATTTTTCACATTGAGGCTACCCACAGAGTGTTTTGTTTTCCACATCTCAGATTTCAGTTTGAAATACTTGAGAGTAAGCTTTCAGAATCTCCTTTCAGAGACATCTTTTGGAGGTGACCTTTGACTTGGAAGAGACAGTTAAAGCAGCTCTTCAAATATTGCAAAATTACATTAATTTCAGGGAGCTTTCACTGTTTGACCTAGTAGCTAAGATGGTGAAAATATAGTATTAAAACCAAAGTTGTCCAGATAATCAGTAATTACTTGGTTTTTAAATTCCTTGGATGACGACTGAAAAAGGAATTAAAAATGCAACCTTCTCACTGAAAAGTCAGGATCCCTCCAGTTAATATGCTTGAGTAGTCTGTCATTGACACAAGGGTTCTGTGCATAAAGGTTTTAGTCAGAACGTAGAGAAGATTGCGACAAAGGAAAAAAACCTGATATCAAGGCAGAAAGCAAAATTTTGTATAAAAGCTTAATTTTTCAAGAGAGGCAGTTACATTCCTTCCAAGATAGCAGTAGTCTTTTTGTGGGATTTTTTTGTTGTTTTGGTTTCGTTTTTTTTCTTTTTAGGGAAGGGACAGAATAATGTGAATAGTGTGATTTTAATGTGATTCCATCCCATTAAAGCTGATAGGAAAATAAGAAGCTTTGTGTTTGATCTTCTACTACAAATAACCAATTTAGATCTAACTACTCAGAGCCAGCTCTTTTCCTGTGTCTGTTTAACTTTTGGTGATGCAATTTGCATCACTGAATTAAGATGCAAGTTTTTACAAAATGACAGGTTTTCAGCATTTTTCAGTCTTCAGTTTTCTTTGTAGGAGACTATACTGCAGGAATTTCTGAGGAAGGTGAGAGAAGGAAAAAATAAAATTAAAATTAAGCATTGAATGCCTTATCTCCATGAGAAAACTCTTTCCTATTCTGAAAAAAATAGTGATTCTTGAGACTTACAGCACATTTTCCATGCATTTACACTCTGGTTTGGTGGGAGCTGACATTTAGGGCTAGTCCGGTAATAAGATTCTTTCTAGCAGAAATTGTAAACATAGTTTAGGGCTTCACTGCCATGGAATAAATACCACATATCATATGCAAAGTATAATATTGAGGTAAAGACAAGCCAGTGTTATTTTATTCGGAACTAAATTAAGTGAGAGCTCTAAATGCCAAATAATCGAAAAGAACAGTAGGTCTATTAGGAATTCAAAATCAGTTAATGAGGAATGGTATGTGAGTATTCCCATGGTGAGGAAAAAAAAAAAAAAAAGACCCTTCTTTTCTCTAGAAGACACGACTAGACCACAATAGAAATTATTTTAGTATTGCTTTTTTTTCTTTAGTCAGGCTGAGCCTACACTGATGCTGATAGCAAAGAACTGCAAGTTTTGCTTAATACTTCATAAAATTTTCCACTGTGTGAGTAAAATTTTCCACTGAATTAAAATCAAAAATACTTCTTGCAGCTATACAAACATTTACTAAAAGAATTCATCTTGTCTTCTCATGGCCACAGGTGTCTTCTCATGGCGACATCCTAAGACAGTCAAAAGCTTGAGGCCTGGGGCCTGACATACAGTCTCCAGCCTTCAGGAAACAGCAATTTCAGGCGCTGCTAGCAGGATGTCCCCTTCCCTTTACCACTTCCAGTTCTGGTGGAACACTCTCGCAAGAGCCTCGCTTCTTGGTTGCATTTAGGAGTAACTGGATTTTTGTTTCCAGATCAACTTACGTCCAGTTGATACTCACCTGGTTTTGCACCAATATGGGACTTTAGCTTAAATATTTCTTTTCCATCCCTCTCTGAAAAGTTATAGAGCCATAAAACTGTATGTATGTTACTTTCTACATTTATATGTATGTGTATATATATTGTACTTACGTGTAGTGTAAAGCACAAAAATGCGTAAAACATTCCAAGGTAGCAAACTATTTTTACATTTGAGAAATCAGGGATTTAAAACCTGTGCAGTATTTGCATTTTTGGGCCTGAATCACAGCTAGAAATTAGTCTGTAGCTAGCAATTAACTGTTAGCTGGTGAAACAGCTTATGCAGAAGGGAATCTTACCTGTACTTGGTGTTCATAGGTGGCACTTCAAAACTACCTATTGTGCAGAAACACAGTATTGCTTTCATCCTGGTTAGCTTCCAAAATGTGCATCTTCTCAGGCTCTGATATGCCTCTGAGCCATTTGGACTAAGTCCAGGTAAAATATTTTCAATTCAGCAAATCAGCATCCTGCTGTGGTACATTGTTAGGAAGTACTGAAAGGTGCTTTCAGATTTGTAAATAACAACAGATCATATAAAAATGATTCTTTTATTATAGTAGTCTTTATGTAAACCAAAGTATTCATTTCAGTCTTTGGATAGGTATGGTGATGTGGGAGAGAGTGCAAACATCTGGACAGCCCTGTTGGAAAGAAATCCTACAGATTATACTGTTAAATGTAATAGTCACTAGATCTTAATTTTTCATTAAATGTTGTCTCAACTCATATGCTGAAAGTGATGTTTCAGGAATACAGATGAGCAGACAAAATATGTATATTAGAGCCATTCCAAAAGAGAACAAAGAGAAGATGCTGGAGTTTGGCAGCAGACTTTTGTCTGACCTAACTCTACTTAATCCCTGTGCTGAAATTTCCACTGACTGTACTACAGATCAAGAGGGTCTCAAAGGCATAAGAAGCTCCATATTTTGATAAAAATGATTACACTCATGAAGAACAGCTATGCCTTCTGAACACTTTCATAATACTGTTTTCCACTAGTCCTTTTTTAAACTGATGGTGTCATATAAAATAACGTGAACAAAAGTGATTTTCTCTTGCGGAGACCAACCCACTGGTGAATGTGTATTAGACCATGATCTTATGCTTACTTACAAAAGATATGAATTGTCACAGCCCTCAGATGAAAAGTACTGATGTTGTTGTTTCAAGCTGCTATTCTATACTTTTTTTTTTTTTTTTAATAGCAGCTTCCAATAAAAGACCTATGTAGGATTTGGTCAGAACTAAAGCATGTACATGCAAAATTGTACTTCTGAAGTTTTGCGTGATTTTCCTGCCCTAGTCTTGGACAAATGGAGCTCCCATCACATGCACCTTACTTTCTGACCTTAAACTTCTGCACTTCCACACCACGCTGGATAGCACACTGTCCCAGACCAAGTCAGAATCACAAAACATAGGTCCTCCTCTGTCCAAATCCCCAGAAGTTTCAGCTGATGGTTATTCCTGGAGCTTGCCTAACACAACCTTTAGGACGGGCTTCCCCCACAAAATGCAATGGTGATTTCTGCTTCCTTTCTTCATATGGGAGGCAGAAGCGGTGGTAGTTACCATAGCAGTGCTATCTGCTGCAGATGTTTGTAGCTGAAGCACTCTCACAGAAGGACCTAGCTTCTCTATCTGCTTTGGTATACACAGGTAGAGCTCTGGATTACTCAGGTGCTGAGGACATTGATGTTTCAAGACGAGGGTACTGATGTTTTTCCTCTTGAAGCTGTGTGGCTGCAAAGGCTCAGAGTCGGAACCTATGTACAGGGAGCCTAAGCCCAAGAAAGGACTGAAATTTCAGCCTCATTTTGGTCCTCAACATTTTCTACAGTAGGAAACATTTGGCTAACAATAGGCTCCTTATGTAATTTTTAGTGCTGTGAGATATCTCACTTGGTCTCCAGAATTCTTGTGCTCTATCTGCTGGACTTGACTCAAATGACAGATGAATATTGACCATTGGATTTGCATTTTGCATGTCATTTTCCAAAAGTGTCACTTCTCCCACTGTGGGTAGCTAGATTTTGGATCTCTATACAAACCTTCCCAGGACCCAGCCCCTGGGTCAGGAAACCCTCTATTCAGTTCAGTCTATATTCCATAGGCCTAAAGAACAGAAGTGCCTATTATGATCAATTTGCCTACATTTGTGATTTTTTAAAGAGGTTTTTTTTTTGAGAAAACGTAGTTACTCCTACTTCATAAGTGTATTTTAAATCTAATTACACTTGGGCCTGAATAGCTGTCATCCTTTTCAAATAAAACGCTAGAAATAAACTTGCTTTGCATTAGAGGAACCTGACCACAGTGTAACAAAAAGTAGTGCTTAGCACCCTTTCTTATCTTTCAAAAATGCTTTACTGTGATAAACATAAAAGAAGTATTCTTTAATTTGGATACTATTCCTGAATATCTCAGTCTGTTGTGGTTTTACATCATATATTTATTAAGAAGTGAAAAGATGTTATTAAAATTAATTTCTCCCTCTCTTATTGACTCTACTGATCAGACTATGAAAATCTCCCTTGACTTGGAGACATTCTGCTGATTGCTTAGATTTTTCAAGGTGGAGGTCACTCCATGTTACTTTTGGTTGTAGATCAAACTAGCTTTGGTGCTAAAAGCTTTTTTATACGTTGACAGTGAATAACCACTTTTAGAGAAGACAGTACAAAGAAATGCTTCCAGGTAAAACAACTTCCTTTTGTTTTTAAGTAGGTTATCTCTTCAAAGTTCATTTCATTGTGCTTCCCAGCCCCCTAAATGTATTTTTTAGGAGATGAATATGAAATGAAGATGCAAACTGAAAAGGCCACTGCCAAGCACTTTCTGTTATCATGCTCTCCTTTAGAACAGTTGTTTTGAACCTTGGAAAGAAGAAATATTGTTCTATGTCTTTACATTTTGACACTATAAATATTTTCTAATGTTGCCATGCATGTTTCAAGAAGGAATATTTAATAATTGTTTGAATACTCTAGGGCAGACAAACACAATGACATCCAAGACTGAACCCATTAAATTAATGTACTTTCAATGTGATATCACATAACATTAATATAATAGAAATGGATGTTGCTCTTGCAGCTTATATCAGTTCTTGTCTGTACAAAGCATCTTGCCTCTACAAACTGCTCTCTGCTGAGACTTGATTCACAGCAGTGAGGAAAACATTCAAATTGATGAGTATCTCCTTAAAACGTCAGCTTGAAGCCATAAACTTTTCTTGGTGATGAGTAAAATACTTTTGCCCACTCAGAAATACCAATGAAACGGCTTAACAGACAATATTTTCATTAAAGATGGACATTCTAATGAGGTCGATAGAAAGGGTAACAAGGATTAGGTCTTAAAGCAGGCTGTGACAGTTTTTCAGTCCTTCCCTCTAAGCTAGCTGGTTGCATTCCCTTTCTCATTGCAACCTTCACTCACAGTTGAAGATTTTTCAGTTTCGCTGGTTAGCGAAGCACAGTTTAAACTGAATAGACCTTTTGGTGTGATCTGCTTTTGCTAGCCCTTCCCATGTCTTCATTGGTGGCTCCCACTTGCCATGCCTTGCACTGCTCACCTCTCCATGAGTTGTCCCTGATGGTGCCTTATGCTGCCCCATCCTCCTTTCCTTGGTGTGCTGGCTGTGCCTTGCTCTGCTTCTCTTGCTCTTCTAACTGCACCAGCAAACCCTGGCAGCTGGGCTAACACTTGCTGTTACAACAGCTCTTTTAAGAGCATATGTAGTGTGAAGATCAGGCAGTTTCTCAGGTTACAGGAACATCTTTAGCAACTTCTGTCTCACCCTTGTTTATCTCTAAACATTGCACTCCAGTGCTAAAAACTGCTGTCTTAGAGTAGGTTGACCACTTACCCCCAGCTGACAAAGACCATACTCTGGTAATTGCAAATTTTTCTCCTTTGTAGTAGTCATCTGTCCATAAGACAAGAGCAAAAGTATATGTTTCACCTCCCTTTTAACAAACATGTTTTTCTGATTCTGTGAAGGAGGTGTACAAAATGACCTCATCCTAGGTCTTTTTTCATTGATCTCTCTTCTCTCCACCAGAAGCTGAGTCCTCGTCTTCTGAGTCTCTTTTCACCCGGGACACTCCTGAGGCAGGGAATGTATGGCTGGATCTCTGCAAAGCGGGGTTTGTCTCAAGTCTTGACCACCCAGCTTATACAAATTTTAGATAACTTGCTACTCCAACAGCATGTAGGGTTTGTAATTTGTGCAGTATTATCACTACTGGTCCAGACCTTCTGTAAATGTGTCTAAAAGAAGGGAGAAAACCTGAGGTTGATGTATTTTGGAGGCCTATATCAAAATGGAGATCATCTTAAGAACAGTGCAGATAGATAAGGTTGGTTTCCAGGTAGAAAATCCTCAAGTAAGAAACCCATAGAATTTAGATTATTTTTTTAAATAACTACTATAGTGTCTTTAGCAAAGGAGGACCACAGAGCACTTGAAAAATAATACCTTATTCCCTACAAAATCCCTTTAACATTAGTAGTACTGCTATCCATGGCTATTGCTCTGTAGTGATCATGACTAAGGGAAACACAGTTTGGGCTTGCTTTTGGGAAAAGAAGGGAAAGGAACACAGTTCATAAACGTTTTATAATACACATCTTCACCGATTTGGGTTTTTTTTCATGTAATAATGATAGCTCTGTGTTTTGTTTGATATGCAGCACAGGTTTACAGAGATGTTTCAGATAACTGAGGTATGACTGATGAAAGGGATTAATTTGACTTAATTGATTACATTAATAATATGAAAATACTAGGGACCATTTTAGGGTCTTAATGAACCTCACACCTGTGACCATCATCTGCTGCTTGAGCTGTAACAGTCTTTACCTGAACTAGAAAGGACCTCCCCTAGGCTAGATCAATTTGAGACAGTTTCAGTATGTTCTTTTGACAGTCTTTGATCCCACACTGTAGGTGTCTGCATTTAGGTATTTAAAAGTAGGTGTCTATATGCAATATTGTATCTATGGCCCCATTTTAGTGAGGAGAGATGGGCCTTGATTCAGTTGCCCTTCTTGGTTATTTGTGCTCATTTGAGGTGCCTTAGGTTATCCACAAGATTGGCAGATGTGACAGAATAGCTAGAGCTACGTATAGGACAGTAGCTGTGACCTACGATGTCCTGCGCAGTGGAAAGGCCAGAGGGAATAGCCCCAGGTGTCATCCATTGCCTGTAACAGGGTTTTGGACCCATAGCTCAGATATAAAAACCTACATGTAGATCTTAATCTGAGAGCTGAATACTGCCCTTCTTATTTAGCTCTCAGGTTTTTATAGGGAAAACAACCTAGTAACAGACATTATTATGCTTGACTGGTGGGGAATTCTGGGCTATAGTAGAGCTTATAAGGAGCCCTGGGAGCCAGTGGCAAATTGTAAGAGCTAGCGTGGGGACAGGAGAGGGGTTCTTGCAAGACCACATGAGAGTTGCAGGATTCCTCTGAGCTGACTGCTTGAGAAATACCAAAAGAGGGGGTAATTTGGTTCACCAAAATGGGGTAGTGGAGATAACCTGTGTAACAGATCACCTTTGTAGACTTATGCAGACTTTGAAATAGTTTGGGAAAATTTTACCATTCCTGTTACTGATTATATTTTTTTGAGTGTAGTCCATTTTAAAATATATTTCTTCAGCAAGAGGAACTGTATTTCCCTGTAGGGGTTAAATCTATGTAGTATGTCCTGAATTATAGTAGTGAGTAAATAGTCTGAGATACTATGTGTTTCAGCTACAGTCATGCATTCTTAAAATAGGGGCAGATAAATAGGAACAGAAAAAATGAAATGATTCCTGATAGAAGGAGAGATTGTCTATGGGTGGCTGTGTCTACAACAGAGCAATAGGAGCAGCACATTTATGCTTCAAGAGTTCTGCAAAAGATGAGATAACAAAACACATGGCATGAAAATTAGTCAGTGTCAAGAGCTACTTGAAGTGTAGCAGAACTAAAGAAAATCTGTATTATTATGTTCCTTGTAATGTACTTTGTTATTTTGTATTTTTGTAAATGTTGTACTCTTATTGCAGGTTATATTTTTAAGAAAACATATAATTTTAACCTTATATCTTACCTTGAGGTGGACTTTTAGTGATTTACCACAACTCAGCATTCTGAGTCTGAACAGTTGCAATCAAAGAAATCAACACTTTTAGTAAAAGAAGAGAACATCTCTGAATACACTGCCATGGGAGCTCATTTCAGGGTAACTTGGTTAGATGGTATGCTACCAAGTTTTGACTGTCATTCAGTGTTTGAGACGGGATATGATGTGCAACTGAGGATTCTTTTGTGCTGCCTGTTTCATAGGATCCTAGTACCAATAGCTAGGAGGGCTTAGTGTCCATTTCACTTCTTTATGTACATGCATTTCAGTAGTATTTGCATTAAAGAAAAAATGTTGAGGGTTTTTTTTTTGCCTTGGTAATTTTGCTGGTTTCCCTTGTTCAGTAAGTCTTGTAGTCAGTGAAAGCAAGAAAACTGGAATTATCAAAAACAATGCATGCTGAGTGGGTTCAGGTACACTGAGGATCTATACTGAGAAGATTTGCATGGAGAAATATTTAGGGCTGTAGAAAGATATGTGATAATTTACATACAAATTGATTTTTTTAAAGGAAAAGGTTAGCTGTCAGGAATTTGAGGGAAGAGGCATAATGCAAATTATATTTTGTTGACTGCTGAACAAGCTCAAAACTTAAGTTATAAAAAACAAAATTATAAAAAAACAAAGACATTTGGAAAGACGTATTTCAGAAAGGGTTATTAGACATTGGACTGGGCTGCCCAGGGAGGTGGTGGAGTCACCATCTCTGGATGTGTTTAAGAAAAGACTGGACATGGCACTTAGTGCCATGGTCTAGTTGACAGGGTGGTTTAAGGGCAACGGTTGGACTTGATGATCCCTGGGGTCTCTTCCAACCTGGTTGATTCTGTGATTCTGTGATTTCCATAAAAGACACAGAAATTAGTTGTTAAAACAATGGGCCTCAAGTTTCAGAACTTTGACGAAACTTCAGAGGCTTTCTTGCCTATGAGTTTGCAGGAACTGGCAGGAAGATGTTTTAATACTGGTGAAATTTGCAATGCGTAGCTTTTTGTTTTCTGTGAAGTTTTAGGATCATTCTTTCTTTTTATAAGACATTATAATGTTTAATACATGTGTTCTGGATATGGTGCCAACTCAAAAACAAAGCACTCAAACTCGGTTTTTTGTTGTTTTTTTTTCAAAACATTTCTATATTTAGGGATGTTGATAGTGTCTCTGTAAAATAACATCTTGTGAAATGCAGAAGATGGGGCAGAGGATATGGTACAGAAAAACAGATATCCCAGCACCAGTCTTCTGTTCCTTGAGAAATAAAGAAGCAATATTCAACAGACTAGCAACCCCTTTTTTTCCTTACTGGTCTTTCCATAGTCTCACTTTAAGAACATGTGCCAAATCATGTTACCTCTTCCTGCACCACGCTGTAGATTTACTATGCTTAAAAGAGCTAAGAAATTTTATGTAACTAAAAAAATAATTTTAAAAAAAAGGACCTCTTACTGCACAGCTAATGTTTCTCAGGCTTAACCACTAGGAAAAGCCTTTTCTCTCCTTCTCTGTCTCTCCTTAGAGCGATCACCTTGTTTCAAAAAGGCAGTGATTAAGGATTTAGCAAATGCTGCATCGCCTGTTGGCCTGGCCAGAAGTTGAGTTCTCAGTGAAGTGTTAAGCGCCTTCAAACGGGCAACGAGCAAATTTTGCTGCTTGATGATCACTGAGAGCAAACGATGGCTTTCCTTGAGGATTTTCTGTCCCACAAGGGAGGGAAGCAGAACTCAGCTCCAGCAAGCGAGGAGCCAGCTGAGTAGCCTCACTGTGGCAGGCTCAGAGAAGATTAGCTACTGGCTGTTGTCGCGAGTGAAATGCACCAGCAAAGCTGCTTCACCAGAGTCATTTCCTCTTTGTGTGAAAGGAGTGAGACAGCCACGAAGTGTCTCATGCCAGTTAGGGAGTTAATGATTAGTTTAAAAGAAATATTTTTAATATTTTGCTGGCCTTTGTTTCTAGGTTTTAAATTCACTGTAATTCTTGCTTCTTCTCATCAATCTCTTTTCCTACACACCATATCACCCTTCCAGTTCTCTCCGGTCTTCTCTTCCACTGTCTCCCTCTCTCCCTCCTTTCTTTTTCTTATCCTTCATATGAAGCCTTCATGGCAAAGGCTTGATGCTTCTGCCTAGTAACTGGAGAACTTGAACAAGCAGCCGAAGTCAGATACTGTAAGGGGAATAGGGGTAGTTTTCCCAGGTAATATCTGCACAAGAAGCCAGCTCCTGCTGCCTTCTGCCACCACCACCCCATCCAGAGAGAGGACATGCTGTTCTTTGCTGCCGCTAGCCCGGATTTCAGTTCTTCACATCAATTTCTGGCCAGCAAGTCCCAGAGAATATAGGGAGCAGTTACACTCCCTAGCTCACCCCTTAAAACTTTACAGTTTCTTTCAGCTTCACAGGAACATTATAAGAATTTATTAGTGAAAACCTGGGACAGGACCTTATCCAGTGTTTATACTCCTAAATCAGAAGGGAGTATTAATATTATGCATATTTAAGATCTAAGATTTAACATTCAACTTGTACTTAACAGGGAATATGCCTGGGATTAGTTACCAGCTCAAACTTTGAAGTGGAAATAGGAATGCCCACTTTATACCAAACATGAGCTGTTCGCAACGCAGTGCTTTTCAGAGGGGTTGGAAAATCCTTACAGGACAGTGATGCTAATTTGGAAAATGACATATTTTAAAACAGATTCACTCAGGAAAGACAGTAGTAAGAATTGCAGAGAAGCACATTTTAACACAGTCCAAAGAAAAAGCTGAGAAAGATATTTTCAGATGGATGGTGACTGGATAAAGGCACCTAGCTCTGTAAACCAAGTGATTTTCTGTGCTTTTTGAGCCCTGTGGTGCTTGAAGAAGCTCCTGCATTTTTGATAAACAGGACTCTTGAAAGAAGCACTAGTCATTACTTCTTTCTTTTGCTGATGCAAACAATCTGCCCCACCTTTGAGTACCAGTTAACCTCCTTTATTAAGAACAAAACATCTAAATAACTGCTTTCAGCTTCTGATTTCTGAGTAGGAGTAAAATGGAAAAAATAAGATTCACTAGCAAGACATGGTTGTTATTTCCCCACAGTAGTTTCAACTAGCATTTCAGAAAATATAGGGCTATATATTCTGTTCTATTCTCCCTCAGTTATCTCACCTGAACCTTGAGATCTGTCTGTTATTATTGTTGCACACTTCTAATTCCAGGCAGGACAGCTTAAATTCCTAATTACCTGTTCAATTCTCAGTTTTCAGTTGCACAAATAGCATGTAACGTTTCCCAGTGTGTAGTCATATAGGTCTTTCTGAACATGACAGGAATGAATACTTACTCAGACTGCTAATCTCAATGACTATGTAGGCAGATCTTATTTCCTCTCCCTCCTTCAAAGCTATGAAGTCTAGAATCTCTATTAAGGATAAGAGGTTTGAGTTTTAAATCCTTTAAAATCAGGTCAAGCAACCAACACCTTGTAAAACCAAGATTAAACAGCAAGTGATAATGTTTAATCCAATTCTGTTAGATTTTGCATCAGAAGAAACACATAAGCAATATAAATTTTGTGCTGCGTTTTACTCCAAGGTCCAAATTTGTTTGCTGTTCCTTCCTAAAGCTATATTAAAAATATTATAGCTTGGCTAAATTAAATATTTGTACAGTACTTAACATTTAGCTTCCTGAAGTATACTTTATTACCTCTGTCATTATGATATGTAAGTACTTCATATATTGGTTAGGTATGTTGTTAAGGCTTTCAAATCCTCTCTGAGGCATGCTGTCTGATTAACCCCATTTTTCTGATGAGAAGCTAAAGCATGAAGTTACATATAGCTCTTTTGCAAGCAGACACCTCACTCTGCTGGACCTACAAATAGCCTCCTCAGTGGGATCTTTAGGAAAAGTTCATGTACTTTGCTTCTACAGCATCTGCTGAACCAGAATGCAGACAGACGTCACTTGTCTCCGCTTGCAGGAGGTTGTGTGCTCATATCTTTAAATAGTCACAACTGCAAAGAAAATCAGAGTGAGAGCTAGGATTTCAGCCTTGAGTACCTACATTTAAGGCTACCACATGAATGTCTAACATACTGTTTTCCTGTGATGTTGATTAAAATGAGACAGAGGTACTTACTCCCTACGGCACATACAGTAGCAATAGCCATTTAGTACTGAGGGGCTGCGATATGAAATGCTGCATATAATGGGATGTCCGTAACTACATGCATTGAAGGAATGAGTTGTGACTTTTCGTGGTCAATACATGATCTGGAAGTGTACAGAAACATCCTTTTCCTGTCCAGTTACTGTGATTTCACTCACTCTTGTAATGCAGCAGAGGAGACAGTGACCCAATGGTAATTGAAATTACGTATGGAATTCCAGCATAAAAGGCCTTTCCATACTTACAGCTTATTTCTCAGACAAAATCACTACTCATCACCATTTCCTTAAATTTTAAACCACCATTGCTTACATGGGCTGCCTGAGTGCTTCTGGTTTTAACCACACAGTCAGAGATCCGGGCTTTTTGGCTTCTCATGATAGTACGTCAGAGACACTTAGCAGTGATAAATAGGTATCTGTAACACGCATCACAAAGCATAAAAATTATTAAAAAAGAGAGAAAATTTGTATAGTGTTAGACATTTCTTGTGCTAAGCTTTGACTTTGTGCTATAGAAGGGAAAAAACCCAAATCTCTGAAAAAATGTAGAATTCAGGAAGTAATATATGTCTCTTTTCCTTCTTGTTCATTGCTATTCTGTCTACATTTTGGTTCTTAGTAGCTTTTGTTTTGGGATGTATTTGTTTGGAAGAACCAGATGTTGCATCACAATTGCTGTTGATTTCTTGTAAGGGTGCACATTGTTGTAAAATCCTAATTACACGTTTTTCACAGTCCCTGGAGCTAAATGATGATTTTTCCTACTGCAACTTCTTTGTGTCTTTCTTTCTTGCATGCTGTGGTAACTTCACTTCTTCAAGAAAAAATGTACTTGAAATATACAAATTTAGTTGCATACCTAAAAATTGTAAAAGACTGTTTTCTTGGCTGAGGTCCCATTACCAGTTGGAGCATATTAGCTGTGCTCACAGAGAGTATCTTCTGGTTTGGTTTAATTTCAAAGGAATCTAGTCTCACAGTCCAAGACCATCCTACCATGTGAAAGGAAGCGTGCTTAAGTGCACCAAAAGTGTATGCCTGAGCCAAACTACAATATCTCATGTAGATTCACCCGTGAAATGTAAAGAATAGTGTCCCCAGACAGACACAAACTTCCTCCTTGTGGAATCTGCTAAATTATTACAAGTATTAACTCTTGTAAGTAATGGTGATTTTGGTTGAATGGAAAAGTAAATGAGATCCCTAGGTCACCTACCAGATATGGATGAGACCACTTGAGTATGCTATTGATATGTTCAGTGTTGTGTCAGAAGGTGGCTCAAGTAAATACTGTAGGGCAGAAAAGGAGGTTCACCTGCAAAAGAGACTAGAAAAAGTTGGTGATGCTGCCTTATTGGAAAACTAATTAGTACTGATAGAGAATATTTTATTAAATGGTAAATTTTCTAAAATATGTTTTCACTCACTTATCCCTAAAAAAATGTAGGATTCTTCCTTGTAAATTATTTTATCTGTAATCCAAGTATGTGAAATAACTTCTGTACAATAAGGACAATTATCAGTGGAAATAACATCCGTACTAACATCATAAGTGACAAGTTAGAAAACTGGCTCCATTTTTTACCATCTCTCTATTTCTTGTTGTCATAGGCAACAAAATCATTTTTTTGATTGATATAAGTATTTAAAGAAACATAAAAAATATTTTTGTGTTATCCATTGCAATTTAACAAATAAAAAAAAATCTACTATCTGGTTTTGTCTGCTAAGGAATCACTGACTTCTACTAACTCAAGGAAAGGTAACCAGATTGCAAAATAGTCTTTCTTTTGTATATGTAAGCTTCTAGTGTTGCCAGTATTTTCAAATCATCAATATATTAATGGATGAGAATAATATTTTTTTAAGACATTTGTAATGGAACATTTTGTATAGATAATATTCATCAACTTTCAATGTGAGTCAAAAGAACATAGGTCTTCCATTTCTACAGCATGAACTTCTCTTCTTAAAAGCCTTTCTCAGCTTTATTGCCCAGTTACTTTTATTGGAAATTTGTTGCAGAAGCTCTCTATTCTATTTAATAGAAATCACCTAATTCCTAGACAAGCTGTATTAATGGCCTTTTGTTCTTTGCCTATTTTATCCATCATCTTAAATAGCTCTCTTTTCTCCCTGGTGTTTAACACTCATATGTACTAGAGAGTAATCATATCTGGCCCCAGCCCAACCTTCATAATGTTGGGTTAAGCATGACAAGCTCTTTTAGTGTCCTGTGTTATGATGAGTTCTCTGTTCGTTTGATTATCCTAATGGTCACGTTAAAATGACCAATGAATCCCTTGTTTATATGCTTAATTTGTTACTATATTTCTTTTCAAAATGCTGAGAAGATAACCAGAAATAAATGAAATCCATTCATTGCACGTTCCTTCCAATGGTCCTTTCTGCCTGTCCTTATTTTAATAGAATTCCCTAACTAGCAAATAAGCCCTAAACACAATTATGACATTCATAAGCTGTGGTTCCAATCAAATGAACATCAGGAGGCAGCTGTGATTCACTAGCTTGTTGTTGCCCACTGGGACTCTTCACTCTTTATCAGCCATCAAATCAGCAACTACTAGAGCGGTTCACACAAATGTAACTCGAGTACACTAAGTTCCACCTTATTTTAAGCCAGCCTCAGCACAATACTTGCTTGACAGTTTGTTTCACAAATTGCTGTCACCCACTATGCTTTTCCAGCTACAGGTCGACAAGGTCTGTTCCCTGGAAAATCCCAAATCTAATAGTTACCCTGAAGTTAGAAATAATCTTTCTGTTCCCTGGAGGGAATGGCTTATGTCATAGAAGTAGACTTGCTGGTCAATCAAACCAATTAGCACGTGCCTACTTGCCTTTCTCGTCTCCCAGGGTTTGCAGTGTGTCCTGTCATCTTTAGACATATTTACCAGGAATGTGATTGTCATCTTTAGAAAAATTTACCAGAATAGTGATTGCCAGAATCAAACTCCAATGGTAATGGCATAAAAACAACATACAGAACTGCCAGAGCTACCGTTTTGGTTTGGGTTGGGTTTTTTTTTCTTCTTTTATAGAAATGGCTCAGAAGCTCCCATAGTTGAAAACAGCTTATAAAGTGCTTTAAGATCTTTGGATGAAGAACAGTAAATAAATGCAAAGTATTAGCTGCTTTTCTTTGGACTAGAATCAAGCATAATAATATTATGCTTTTGTAGGAGGTAGAAGAAGAATTTCAGCACAACATGAAGACTAAATATCTTATAAATACTATGGGACTAATATAGATAATAAGAAATGACAATGTATGGACAAAAATACAGTTTTAGTAGCCTAATATTTCTTTCTATTCTAATTTATATAAATGGCATGAAGCTCCAGAACTCTTTTGGAGGGGAAAATTTGGGAACACTTGGTGCCTTAACACCAAGTTTTACCTGAGCAATCTGGATAGCTCAAGTAATCAAAAGGGCTGAAGAATCTAACTGGCAGATAATTACAAGGTTAACTTTTCAAATACAGAGAGTAAACACTCTGAGTGTGATTCACATGACTATGTACATTGTAGACATCTTCATCTGCACTGGTCACTCTTGGTATTTTTATAGTCAATTAAGAGAAATAATCACTTCAGGGTGCAGTTTATATGTCCTTAATGTGCAATCAACATCTGTATTCTAAGAAGCACTAATCCTATTCACTAGCTAAAAAGGGACCCTACTGTGACCAATTTGGATAAAGATATCAGGATTGACAACATCCCAAGTTAGGTGACATGAATCCAAACTTTTAAATAATTAAGTCACAAATCAAACCTTTTCCCAAACTCACTCTGTACCTTGCAGTATAAACAGACTTGTGAAAGTGAATACTATATTACCTGTGCTTCTGTGTCATCAGTTGTGACAAAATAGTGAGAACAGCATTTCCAGTCCAGTCAGAGAGCAACCATGTCTTTAATGAGCTGTACAAAATTAGCACTAGTTCCACTCACCTTTATACCTTGTCAGTGAAGGGGTGCACGCATGCACACCCATGCACACTTCTCTCCCATGCAGCACAGTTTACACTAGCTGAACATGTCTGGTCATGGGTAAATTATAACATGAAAGAAAAAAAAAATGTTTGTGGGTTTTTTTACTAGTTTTATCAGTTAAAAAAAAATAGTTTTTTACTAGTTTTTACCCCTACTAGATTTATCAGCGTTTTTTTTTTCTTGTTTACAAGGTAGTCATTGTAACCTGGATGCTTTGTAACTGTAATTGATAGCAGCTTAGGGAAATACTCCTCTCTATCACACTCATTAGGTATTTCTCCAGAGACAATTTAGAAGTGCTGTATTAGGGAAATAAACATTTAGAACAAAAAATGAAAAGCAAGTCATAAGAGGTTAAAAACTCAATAAAAATTTAACATTCAGTCACTGACTATAAATATTTAAAGTACTGTCAATGATGATGAATGAAGAAAAATGGCTATGTAGAAATAATGGATCAAATTCTGACTATGTATTTGCAGAAATAAACATTTTCTTGCCAACTAGGCTCTTTTATGGAAAGGAATGTATTTTTTAATTTTTTAGTCTATACAGTTAGAAGAGGCCTACAATGCATGTTATTCCAGGGCGGTGAGTTTAAGTCAAGATTTTTACCATTATTTTTATTGTGTCATGAATAGATTTCCACTTAAAGTTTACAAGTGTGAATCTAAGTAATGGTAGTCTTAAAAGATGGCAACGAATCGGTAATCATGTCTATTTTTAACAGTCATAGGTTTATTACTTTCTGAGATTTTATGAGAAAGATCTAGAAATATTCTGATTGATGCACACTATTTTATGCACACTTACTAAAGATTGCTGTGGCTAATTACATTAGTGTGTATAAAAATGTATAATACTGACTTTAAAAGTTACATCTCTAGCACATACATAAAGATGCACACATGAGAGACAGCATAACATGGAAGGTATATAATAATGTCAGGATGATCAGTAGGTTATTACCTGTTTTCCCCAAAGTTTTAGAGCCACATAGTCTTATGCCACTGGCTTCTTTAAGGGTTCATGTGATATGTCAGAAGTCATGATTAGAAGGAATCAACTGCTTTGATTTCTATGACTCACTCTGAACGGTTCGGGTTGATTTGAGCCTCTTCCTCAGCTCCTGTTTTTTGTTTGTTTGTTTAGGGTATGGGTTGGGGGGAGGGGGGTGTGGAAGGGGTCAGTCACATCCTTATTTAAAAAACTAAGCATGATTCCTCTTACTTGATGGTGATCTTCACTGTTTTAGCCAGTGATGGGTGTAACCTTTCCTTCAAGGTTCCAGACCTCCAGCTCCAAAAGGACTATGTGAATGATCATCTTGCTCCAATTTGGTATAAACATTTGCATTTTATTTTCTTTTTCTTCTGTCTATGCACATCTTGCGTTACAAACGTTTTTAGCAAACTTTCATGGAAAAGAAAACTGTTTGCTCTACTCAAAATTAAGAGAATCGGATTTTTATATCACATTTGAAAGTGATCATGCTAGCAATACAAGCAGTTAAGCACATTTGACAAGAATTGTCTGCTGAAGTATGTGTTTGTTCTCACCGTTCAGACACTCACAGACACTGCCTTTAGAGCTTGCTGGAGCAAGGTTATAATAAATAGGAACAGGGAAGAGAATTATGTTAGTTCAGTGGCCAGCCACGAGTTACTAACACTATCCACCTTTTTTAAAAGGTTATCCAAAGTGTGCATTATTATGTATATTTCATTAAAGGCCAAATTTGAAAACCTAGTAGAACTGCTAAGAAAACTTAAGGTTGTGGATGAATGTATCCAAGTATTGTTTTTTGGTACTTTTTTGATCTCTTTTGATACATGACAGTCTTTTTTAACCATAGGCACAATAAGTTCACCTTTTGGGACAGTTGATTCTCCCCACACTTTTGTTGACCTATCTCTTCAATGCAGAGTCTAATTATATAACAAGAGGGCCAGCCTTCAATATCAACGGCTACATGCCCAACCCATATCTGATCAACCATGCTTGTATTGTTATACTATACGCATATATGAGTTACTATGCTGGCTGTAGCCCTCAGTCTGAAAAACCCATATAATCATAATGTCATTTCTGGTGAAGAAGCATGGGGAACTGAAACTCTGTCTTGGTAGGTATATGGAAAATAAATCTTGGCACAGGTCTATAATGGTTGTTTTGTGTCCACATGGCAAAGTGAAGAGACCACTGAGGTTTTGGATTGTATTGCTGACCTTGTAGCATGTGTGTTAAAGATAACCACACTCAGGCCACAGGACTTCATGTGCAAATGAGAAGCAGAATGAGACAGCAAAAGAGTAAAAGACCTGATAACTTTGAAAGGTAGGAAACATTTCTGGTGCTTCAGAGGACCAGCAGCTTCCTTTTTCCCTCCTCTGATCCTTCAGAGCCTCTCTGTCCTCCCCAAGCTAATCCTGAAGGTACATGAGAGACAGTCTCCCATATCACATCATGAAGACTCACCTCAGGAATTTAAAAGCATGTCATTAGCAGTTTCCTGAAATAGTGGATAAAAAAATAAAATAAAGATCAATTCAACTGCCGAAGTCAATGCCTTATTGGACAAGGTAGGAAAGAAAAGGAAATAGTTTTCTGGATGCTTTTTGGCTTCTTTCAGAGAACGATATGACAGCTTACAATGGTGAAAGCACTGACATAGTTTATTTTCTGAGCTTTTTAAACCTGTGTTTAAAATCCTCTTTAATAACAACTGTGACAATTACTTGTTATCATAATGAATTGTTGCCATTTTTTAGTTCAGTCTAGAATAGACATGTCATTTGAGTGGCAGCAATTTGTCATCAAATCCATGTTTGTTCATTTGTTTGTTTATTTTCGTAATTATGGGTTTAGTAGTTTAAGAAACCTGTATTTGGTTTTTGTTGTTGTTGATGTTACTTGAGCACCCAAAGTTTTATCAGACGTGTGAGCCTAAGGTGATATGTTCCTTAAGCACAAGTTTATCAGCAATATTCGTTGTTCTTCTACAGAACTTTTTCCAGCATTTGCTCAAATGCCTGTGGCCAAACAAAAAAATTGCTGTCAGAATATTGTGCTAACAAAAAGCATTGCCAAATGATAAAATATTAATTCTTTTACTTTATATGCAGATATGAGAGAAGAAGCAATTACCCCTACTTTAATTGTTTCATAGATGAGTACAATTGTGATGTTATTCATTCCATTTGCAGACTGGATGTAAAAAATAACATCCACATCATATAGTCAGAGATTTCATTTTAAAGTAAACCTTACCAATGTTAGATATATTAAAGCAATAAACCAAGAGATTAAACTTTCATAAACAGTAAGAGCTCATTGTTTTGTAAATGGATGTATAATAACGTCTTTGTAGCTCAAATGAAACCATAAAACTGACTGGGTGCTTTAGTATTTCTGCAAACTTTTGATTTATCTTTTTAATCACTTGTTAGCTTTTTTTATGGCAATTAAACATTGAAAATGGGCTCCAGTCTTCTTGCTGCATTATTCTTCTCGTATTGAACTGCTGTCATTTCTTTATGATGACAAGCAATTTAGAGGTGCAAAAAACCAATTAAAGTGTATGTGGATCCCGCTGCTACAGGTGTTTGTTACTAACAAAAGAAGTTATAGCTGTTGTTGGAATGTGAGATTTATCCTTCTTTGTGACTTGTGCAGCAGAGAGTGGATGGGATACCTTTGAAAAGTTGGTATGAACAGTCCACAATCACAGAAAAGCTGTAGCTAGATTTTATATCTGTAATACCAGAGTTAATGTTATGAAAAGGTTAACTAGATTGGTTAATTTGCAATTTTGAAGCTTGCTGTAGCTACAAATAAGAAAATATATTACAACAGGTGTTATGATCCATCCATTACAGGTATCTGCTAATGTTCCACCATTTAAAAAAAAACAACACCTAATACTTAGATATACATCATTAAGAAAATGCAACATAATGCGTGATAAGTACCGTAACTGCTCTAAAAGAATTAAACACACTATAAAACTGCCTGCACATGTACAATGTAACAGCCATTGATAGCAGTAGCTATACCTAAGATTGGGAAGCAGTTTCTGGAAATCCTCAATTATTTCCATGTTCTCCAGCTCTGTCTTAAGATCAAATATCTTCTTTTTTTTTGAGAGACAGAGAGTGTTCATGCCTAACAAAAGTTACTAGGACCCTCTCTGTCCCACTCTGTCATGTTACTGCTTCAGGGCTAAAAGGACTAAAGAGTGCTAAAAACATATTTTGTCATTGAACAAATCTGTTGACTCAAACTGCTATTTTTTTATGTGGTGACTTCTGAGAGTCCAACAGCACCCTAGAGAAAACTGCTCTCCGGAAGAAGAAAAGTAATAACAGCAGAACTTCACTTCTCATTTGCCATTGCAGTCCAGCTACTTGGAAATATTATCCATCTCTGCACCCAGTCTACAACAAGGAGCGAATTGTAACCTGGGAATGTTTCAGTGCTGATAGGATCGATTCTTTTATATTTTTAAATGCTAAATGCCCTCAGTGACTTTTTGTTTCTACCTTTGCTTTTAATTTCCAACATCCTGTCTTCATATTTTTTATTAAAACGTTTACTGAATTTCACATTCATGTATTTAAAATGCATTATTTTAGTCTATTACATCAGTTCCTATCTGCATCCATTAATGATTTTTTTCTGCCAAATATAATCAGCATGGCTCTGCAAATAAGCCTGCCTTAAAAATAAACCAGAGAATTAACATCTAGATACCATGGAAGAAGGCAGTAAATCCTGAAATAACATCTGCATTGAATTCTGCCTTTTTAGATGATTTTCCATCCACAACTCATGTCAGTCAGTCTGTGTGTTGCTAGGGTATCCTTACTGTACGGTATTTATTTAAATACTTTTAGGTGTGCGTTGTTTATGTAGAATGGAATGAACAAAGGAGAATTTCAGGGCTAAGTCTGAGATTTCTGCTTTCGTTTGTTTAAGCTACAGACACTATTTGCATGTAGCTTTTGTGGTGTAATTGTTTGTTTTTAGTTCTGCTGACACTGGTGGGTTAGCAGTGCAGATAATAACAGATGACAGTTCCTTTTGTGGAAGTTAAGAACAGGCTGATTAATTGTTATTATGTTACACTCTAGAGGAAACCTTGTAATTAAACCACAAAAAGCTACATTAACATAATGTTAAGGGTCTGACTTAATCCCACGAAAGCCAGAAAATTCGAAGTTAACGATGGAAGAGCGTGATGTTACGTGTTTTAGGCCAAGTGCTGTTCTTTGGAAAAGAGCTTAGTCTGTCTATTGTGGTTGTTTCTGTGTGTGACTAGGGCAGCTGCATTTAAATCAGATTAAGTCCTTTGACTTTTTGTTGTGTGTGCTTGCAGGTCAGGCTTTATAAAAAAGATTATTGAGCACTCAGCTCAGCAGTTATATTTGGAGCAAGGTCTGATGTTAGATTTCATGCTTCCAGGTACCTAGTCCTGGCTTTAAACAAGATGATGAGCTCCTCAGTAATTCTTTTATTTGCAAGCATATTTCCTGAAAGCCTACCAGACTAGTATTGGTACATTTATGTGGCATATTTTGATTTGCAGTAAAATGCTATTTCTTTACTTGTATAATTTGCAAGAGGAGGTACCTGGTTTATTTGAAGGAGTGCTTTTCTAGAAGCTAAAATCTTCCAAGTTTTAATACCCACTCTGTTCTGGTGATAATTTTAAATTATTTCTGAGTCACACTTCCCTGTATTGCTTCATGTGTCTTCAGCTTTTTTATCTCACCCATATGTACTGACTGAAGATTTCAAACCCTGTAGAAAAGTCTATGCAGACATGCTATTGGGATGAAATGTACCACTAAAATTTGTGTAGTTAAACACTTGAGGTACGATGGTGGTTAGTCTGACAGGCTGATCACAGTGACTGTTTCCCCATCTCTCCTACCTCCCTCCCAGTCCTTGACTCTTGGAGAGTTACAGTGTCTGCCTGCAGCCTGGGTTATTAGTTCTCATACCCTTCTCCACGGCAGCTGATTGGGAGCTTTGATATTCCTGAAAAGTCTTGATGTAGTGCCCTTTTGTGTGAACGATTTAGGTAACACAGACCTTTATTCTCTAGCCTGTATGATCCTGTGGCAATTTTGTAGCCCGTTTTGCATCTATCATGGGTAGAAAATTACACGTAGGTTGATAGAGTTGGCAGTGGGGAAGACAGATGATTATCTGAAAAATTCACATCCTCTAACAAAAAGACTTAACTCCTTAGGTATGGGCATCCTCCCACTTCATATGCCTAAAGATTACTTTCACATACATTTACAGAAAATTAATGTCCAGTGCTTAGTACCGAAACCAGGGGAAGAAACACATAAGTGCACAAGTTCCTGAACTGATTGCAAGATTCATGTGCAGTGAGTTATTTCTTGGCATTTTTGAAAACATGTATCATAAAATTAGTTTCAAGAGCTTCTTACTATAAAGGACAATAATGACAAGTGAACTGTGTATATTAAAACTTCATGAAAACAGAAATAGTTTTTGAAATATTAAGAACTCACTCAATTATGAATTTTAAACAATGTAAATGGACTCCAGAGATATGATTGCAATTCTAGGAATATACTAGTTTGTGAGCTGTCACAGCTAAAACATTCAAAATGATAATACATTTTTCATGTAGTTCTAAGGCTTTTAAAACAGTATAAAGTCTTCATTTTTCAACTTCCAGATTTTAGACTTAGTCCAGTACACATTTTAGGTGCGTATTCCATCAAATCTGGCCTCCTTAGTTATCATGCGAACTCATCAGCCACTGAATTTTAAATATGATGTAGTCATCCTTGTTTTGGGAAGCTAAAAGAATGCAATCTTACCTCCAAAGGGTTTGTTATTCTAAACTCTCACCCCTATAAATATACATGAAGCTAATTCTGTAGAACAAAGACAGGGTTTAATATTTTTGAGCACTTTTTTTTTTTTTTTAAGATTTCTAGAGCATACTCTGTTTCAGTGCTGTCCTGGATCTGAGCATACAACATCCCTCTGACTTTCTCTGAGCTTTCCTGGCTCCTTTTATGTGCACATCTGAAGTGCTTCATTTGTTTTTCATCCCCTCTGACCCTCTCTCTCCTGGAGAGGAGTCCGGCTGCTAGCATCTGTGCACACAAGCCACCTCCTAGCCTCCTGCCTAACTCATGGAAGTGCTGTAGTTTGCATGCAACTGATACACCTGCAGCTTTAGCTGTCTGATTTATATGGGCCTTTTAATTATTTTCATCCTTCTCCTAAATGAAGGCCAGTCATTATACTCACTGGCTTCAATAATATTTGTTCTCTAAGCAGACTAGTTATAATAATTTAATTTTGCTGTATTAAACCACAGAGATAGGTCAATTGGTATTTTTGAATAGGTGCAAGCTACAGCCTTAGAGGTTGCAGGAGATTTTACCTATTTTATCTGCATAGGATCCTAATTGATGTACGTAACACCAAACACCGAAACTGTCATCCATAGGAATCTTCTTTCAGCACCTGTAAGAGCCTTATCTTCATGCCTGCAGATACCTGACTGAAATATTTGATTTGTAAACAGTTTTGCATAGTTGTGCTTGACAAGCACATTAAAAATGGTCTCTCATGAGCTACAAATCTCTTAATTTACAGCTACTGCATATATTGCACAGTTGGCTGTCATGATGCTAGCAAGATTTTTGCTCCATGATCAAACAGGAGTTTAAAATTCAAAGCGTTCAAGATGCTTATCATTATTGTCATTTCTATGCTTTCCTGAAAATGCTCAGAAAAACTTTTCCACAGTCCAAGCACCACCCACCTAAGATGCACTTTTAGCAAAGTTGCCAGCTCCGTGCTGAATGAGTATCTTGCTGTTTTCACTGAAGCTAGACCCTTGCCGAACTCTGCCTGCTGGGGCCCACTTAATTTGCAGTAGTTGGAGCACTGCACAGAAGCCAGACACAGAAGGACACAAAAAACTACATTGGCAAATGGTCTGCCAAGTGACCCATGAACAAAATCGAGATTGAGTTGCCCTTTGAAATAAACCTATTTGAATTGTATTATCTCTAGAGCACCTTGTGTCTCTAATCTTGTGAGAGGTTAGTATTCCATCCATCAGAGCAAGATTAGAGCTCTAGTTGGTGCCTGTGTTTGATGATAACTGAATACAGCACTTGGGGCTGGAGGAAGGAGATTCATTACCATCAGCAGTTCAAAGAAAGATTGGGTAAACAGACGCTCAGGAAAGCAGGTTCACAATATAGACCACATATATTTCAGGTCAGAATAGCAGAAATCAAAGGAGCAGAATGTCAGCAAAGGTCTAAACTTTTTAACAATAATCCAAGCAAAGCAATGTTACCTTATTCCCATCCTTTTATTTCATGTCACAGATTAGCAGACTGAAATGGCTGCCTACGAGGCTGAAATGCTAATCACTTTCTCAGTATATCTATCAAGAAAAAGCTAAGACAGAAGGAATAAATGAGAAAATAATAAAAGAAAAAAATCCAGGACTCATGACCAGGTTAAAGTCCACCTGATATGCATAGACAGAAGAGAAGAATGCAGATTCTGTATTGTTAAAAAATAATGCTCTGCTTTTATTAATTCAGGAGTTCTCCCTCTCCTACCTCAGGTAAAAATCATTTCTCAAGTGTTATGTCTTTTTAAAGTTTACCTGACTTTTTGAAAAAAGCTTTAGTGAACAGGCATCATTTTTCCATGTCCTTGTTTGCCTGAACTTTCTAAATTTTATATTATGCTCTGAATTATATATATGATTAAGTTAATAACAGCAGTGACCTTACTTCTCATTTTAAAAACAGAAATATGATTAAGTTCTTCGTTATTCTGTGGCAATGACAGCTCCAGCCCTATTCATTGCTTCAAGAATATAGGAGTAATCTAAAGGATTAAAATGTGTATATTTTTCCAATCCTTTAGTTCCTCGTGGTGGGTCTGGGTTTGTGCCTCTGGCTTTTCTATCCATCCAGAGCAGACCATGTATTTATGATCTCACCATTTGGCTTTGAAGGATAACAAGAGGCCCTTTGGACCTGATGCCAATATATCAGCCAGCAGCAAAATAACATGAGACTGAATTTTTTATTTGCTGTCAAACTTCATAAAATCACAAAGGCAAAAGAAATGGAGGGTAGGTCTGAGATTTTCCAGAGGCAGAGGTATGTTAAAGCAGTAGAAATGATTATATGCAAAGTAGGAACCTGTTTAGTTCTTAGGTAGTACCTGCAGTGTAATCACACAATCGGAAAAAAAAAACAAAACAAAACACCAAAGTAAAACAATGCCAAAATAAATTCCAATTTGTAATAGATTATACTGGTGCTCGAAGTATAAGAAAACATGACTTTCAGCTAAATCAGATTAAATCAAAGACTATGACAGATTGTACAAAGTTTGATGGCTCCTCGGAATAAGTAAAAATGTTTAGAGGAGGCCAATTTTAAAGCAACAACAGGAAGTAATAACAACAAAATCTGTGGTATTTATGGTGTTATGAAATATTTCTGTACAACTCTTTGATTACAGACACAAATCTGCTGTTTCTGTGTAATCAACAAAAAAGATTTTTCAATACCCTCTGCAGTTACATTTTCAGCTACTTTAACTTTTACTGCATTAAGGGACTAACACTATAAACTCTACATGAGTGTGTAACACTAATTGAAGTGCTTAATGACTAAATACATATTAGGTAGGTTGTATGGCACCTATTGCAATTATTGTGACATTAAACATTAAAATTTCAATTGAAACGTATTATATATACACACATTATGGGCAAGTCTGAGTGAACATGTGGTCCTTACAAGAGAGGAACGTGTGACTAATAAAATAATGCTTCTTCAGTGAAAGTGGGGAATATTTTCTAGGTAATGAGTTGAATAAGCAATGTAATTTAATGCTGAACCCTAATATAAAAGTCAGCTATTGGGAACACATTTTTAATTATACGGTTCGTAAATGCAGAAGCACTTAAAGCATAAGGCCGTCTAGGCTGCATAAAATTATAATGTACTTAAGAAGTTTCTTATTATGGAAAAGGAGCAGTGTAATTAGTGTCACCTAATATGTAACATACCTGATGTTTCCATTTTTCAAAAGTTATTACTGTTTTAGTGTGAGTTTGAAAGTCTTCTCACAATTATTTAGGTCCTCATTCAAGGAAGTATGTTGTCTCAATTAAAAACTAGACGATGTGTTCTCTCTTGTGTCCTTTTCAAAGAAATCCCTATTTTTTCCAGCTGTACTGAGATATCTGCCCTTTATTGTGTCATATGTCTGAATGTTTCTCACAAATAACTGAATATATATGGATTTGAAAACATAAATAAAGAAGTTACTGAATAAAAAAGACTAGAATAATCTTTTACAATAAGTATTTGTTTTACTTCCCTATCACACCCGACTACTAAAAACATTAGTCTTTCAGATAACACAGTAGTGGAAGACCTGAATTTGCCTTATCAAGCAATGATACATATACTTACATGTGTATTAAATGAAAACATTAGCACTGATCCAATGGGGTTGATATGAAGAGACAGGCTCCTGTGGGCTGTGAAGGGGAGCCCCCATTTTAGGGCCCAAGCCAGACTTCTGATCTAAATCATTCTTTCTCTCCCAGTGGCGAACATGAAGGCAGAGCTGGAGCAAGGCTTCACGACGAGGTTCCTCGGTTGCGTATCTGAAGTGAAGCAGTGTGTAGCCTGGACTGCAGGTCCTCCTGCGCTTGCCAAGTTACACCGTTTTCAGGACTCTTGTTCTGCCCATGTATTCACAGGAGATGGTTTTAGTGTTATTGATAGACTGTATCTGAGGAACCTCTAGAAAACTGAAGTGTTACTCGTATCACTTTCTCCTTTTTATTATGTTGCCATTTCCCTGTTTTTCTATCTTCTCTCTGACTATTTTTGTGCTCTCTAGCTTTTGCTTTCCTGATTCACATGTACTGCCTCGTTTGCACTTGTTTATCCTCCCATATTTTAATGTTTCTGCAGTAGTATAGTGCAGGAAAACAAATATAAGGCCTCTAGTCAACATGGGTCACCCTGGACCCTTCACCACCTGCTCCTCAATAAGACTGATCAGCTTTTCAGCTTGTTCCTCAAACCCCTTATCAAAGGGCTGTCACACTCAGCTGGCAAGATTTAATGAGAAGAACAGTTAGTGGAAGTTTCAGCTCAAACCTAACACAACATTAATGTTATGGCCAAAAAAGCTGGAGAAATACCAGAATATTACACAAGGAAATAGTGTCTAGCACTAATTTTAGGCACTGAATGAAAAGACACTGCCACCAAAAGTGACCCAGAATCTCCACTCCACTAGGCTCAGGGGGAAGCATTGGACACCGATGAGGAAAACATGGCCTATGCCTACATTCCCCCATCAACCTGTCAGATAAAAAGCATGTGATGAGAGGAATTACATCCGTCTGAGAGAGAGTGATGAAGACTGTATAGTAAGGAGGGCAGAAAAATGGGTCTCAAGATTGGAGAGAAGATGGAAGAAGCAGTAAATGGCAGAAGGCCTGGAAGTCCAGTGACTTCGCACAAATAAATCCCCAACAAACAGACAAACAAAAAACCCATACAAAAATCCAGAAATAAGTTCTAGATCTCCTAGCTCTTACTGAGCCACACCATTTCATTTCATTTCAGGACCATAGGAAGGAATCAAAGCTGTTGTTTGCTTAGAGAGTCAACAGCTTGTGGGTTCATTAAAATATTCTTGTCAATATGTTCAATAAATTCAGCACCTAATCAGCAGACCAGCACAGAAGCACAAAACTTCGGTATCACTACATGACATGTCTGTTTAGATGGAAACATCATATGCAATACAGCAGCTAATAAATGGGAACAATTACCCAAATAAATTTGTCCTAGGAGTTTTAAGGCCACTCCTGTGTAGTTCAACTAAAGAAAAAGTAGATTCACAGAATCACAAATGGTTGGGGTTGGAAGGGACCTCTGGAGATCATCTAGTCCAACCCCCTGCCAAAGCAGGTTCCCCTAGAGCACGGTGCACAGTGTTGCGTCCAGGCAGGTTTTGAATATCTCCAGAGAAGGAGACCACAACCTCCCTGGGCAGCCTGTTCCAGTGCTCTGGCACTCTCAAAGTAAAGTTTTTCCTCATATTTAGATGGAACATCCCGTGTTTCAGTTTGTGCCCATTGCCTCTTGTTGTGTCTCTGGGCACCACTGAGAACAGTCTAACCCCATCCTCTTGACACCCATCCTTAAGCTATTTGTAAGCATTGATAAGATCCCCTCTCAGTCTTCTCTTCTCCAGGCTAAATAGACCCAGCTCTCTCAGCCTCTCCTCATAAGAGAGATGCTCCAGTCCTCTAATCATATTTGTAGCCCTCCACTGGGCTGTCTCCTGTTTGAAATCTAATGTAGCCCCAAATATATACCAATCTTGCAAAGATCGTTTTCAGGTCATTGTAACGTATCTTATATCTAACTTTCCTTCTGACTGGAAAACTTTTGCAGTAGACACACTCTTAGGAGAAAAAAAGGTTTCTATTGAGGAAGTAGGTCAGATAAAAATCGATCATGCAGCATCCTGATCCAGTGAACTGGTGTCTGCTGGTGAAGATTTGTGTTGACTTTAAAGCTACTCAAATAAAAACTTTGTTTTTTAATCCCTGATCTTTGAAATATCCAGGTAGGAAAGTTTATTGACTTCACAAAGCCCCGCAGGGGACCCAAGGTCTTTCTACCAGCACATGAATGCAGATCCAGTATCTGAAAGACTGTTTTCTTCAAAAGTAATAGATCTTTTCCTACATTTGTACCTTCTTTGAAGACAACTGTATTATCTTTAACTTTAATCCTTAACCTTATCCTTAATCTATTATTTTATGCATGGCCTTGTTTTAAGTCACTGATTGCCCAAATCTGATCTCTGAGACCACTGTTGCTCCTTAACTTTCCTACTATTACCTTAGAAAAAAAATTTCATCCCTCTAACAAACTGAGAACATTTAAGTTGACTTCCTGACATTTAAGTTAACTTAGTTTAATGTCACCAATAAAAAGAAAGTTTGCCGCCTCAGTGAAGTTTGACTGTGTAGCTCAATTTACAAGCAACAAATTCAATCATATCTCTGTATCATTACAGTAACAAATAGTACTGCACGCAGTGTCCAAATAGTCAAGAAACAACTGGGAAACCAGCCTGGATTTAATACTTCTTTGCCTTAATGGTGCATGGGGTTCCTTTGAGTATGAATGTAGGGAAATTGGATAAGCTCAAAAATAAGTAAATTATGTTGGAGGTAGTTTTATCTTTTTTGTTAGTGGTGCTAAACCATAACAGAAGTTATTAGTTGCATTCAGAGGTGTCTGGAAAAACCATCAACATGACTTCACTACCTCTTAAACTGCAGACTTATATACAAAATTGATTTTATGTGTATAATAATTTCAATAGGAAGTCAAACTTCAAACTGCTCTTACAGCATGCTTCTGCCAATTAGCTCAAATAGAAGTCTTTTCATTTATTGCCGTAGTATCTGTCTCATGTCTCACATCTTAGAGGTTTTTTTGATGTAATATACTGATTTCTTTATAAATAATAAAATGAGCTTGTTTCAGAGAGAAAGGAAGGTGAAATGAGATGGAAAGGAAAACTGCAATGGATTTACAGCAGTTACATTAAATAAATATGACTGTGCAAATATGTCTTAGCTCTCTGCACTTGCAGGTGTGATGTGAAAGTAGCTGCAGTTCTTATTTTAAACGTATCGTGATGCACCCGGTCTGAGCTGTTTCCACGCTGGGATTCAGGAGCTGCACTTCCTGCTGGGTACTTCTCCAAATGGATGTGATCCAGAATATGCTTCAGAAAACACCCCCTTCTTGAAGCTGAATAGGGCCCAAGAACCAGTTTTCAAACTCCTCAACAGCAGCTCTTCACAGTAGTCTATTTTGTTTAAAATGGGAGGAAGAAACAAAAAAAGACACTATTCTAAAAGAGGTGAAGCAGCCCTCCTCAGTCCCATATGTGCCTAAATCCAGGTTGAGATTTCTGCCTCCAAAGCCCAGTTCCAAAGTGTCGCTGCTGTCAGGTTGTGGTTAATTACCACATTGTAAATAAAAGTCAATGAAGATTTCATTGTTTTCCTCTGGCCAGCCAGAGTATCCTTCCAGACGAATGACTCCTGCCCTTAGTCAATTCAAGCTGTCTACTCTGAGAATAGGCATGAAAGTGTGCAGTGACTTCAGTGCCACATTCCTCCCCAGCACAACACCTGACCTCTGAACACCGCAGGACTGCATCTAATGATAGCAAATAACCGCCTCTGTTTTGGGACCTGCTTGTCAAAAAAATTGCTTACTTTTTTTTTCTTCTTCAGACAGAACATACAAATTATTCTGGCTTAAATCAGTTTTATCTGGCTTGTAGCAAGGCAATTTGATGTTAATTTTCCTCTGTGTCTTCTGGTCCACCTTACACTTCCCTGTATTAAAAGACAACAAATTTTTAATAAGTTTAAAAGATTGTTGTAGATTATAGGCATGGCAAAGAATTTTCATACAAAATGTTAGGTAGCGAATCTCCTTAACTATTGAACTGGATATTTAATAGCCTTTACTGGTGCCTAGGGAAAAACAGAACAGTCTCTATATTTTAAAACAATTGTTGAGCTGGGTCCCGTAGTTTATATATTGTTAATATCATTTTCATGAAAGCTTTAAGTGTTTTTCAGAAGAACTGTAGTGACTCATGAATTTCATGAGGCTTTGTGCATTTTTATGAACATACAATGTAAACTTCATCATTCTGAAATTCACAGATATCCATGAAATTCTACATGTCTCTCTTTGGTCATGGATATTCATGACAGTACTACTGCTGTAAGCGTTTAAATGCCCATTCATAAATATTTTAGAATGTCGCCTTCTGATGCCATGTAACATTTTGCTTACATTTTATGAGTACTTCACTTGGGCATATTCCACTTGATAATGAAAGTAGAACTTTCAGGCACAGTTATTAGTGTATATAAATTATGTGTAAAGCTATCTTATTGGTTTGGTTTTATTCCTAGAATTTTCTTTCTTGGTTATTACTATAAATTCAATGAATTCTGTGAGGGGATCTTGGGAATTTCAGGTTTCATATTTCTAATATCAAGGATACAACATCAGTGTAAAGTACCAGGTGCAACAGAATATGAACTGGCATTCTAGAGAGTAGTAAAATTTTCAAAAATATGTGTTAATATAAGTGATGTGTTTCACCCAGTTGCAGGATTGTCTGTATAGAATCAACAGCAGGATCAAGTCTCCCTTTTAGATGTACTCAAGTATTAATAAATGACCTTTTACAGAGAAGAAACAGTAAGTTTAGCATATAAATGTTGCACCTGCATCCCCTGAAGTTGATAATTTTCTCATCAACTTCAGTGTTGGAGAATAAAGTCTTATAGACCTTTATCAATGCATGTAATCAGCTCTGAGTAGATGTCAGATACTTTAACTCTATATTAATGTTCATTTGTACAATAAAATCTTTGTACACTAGTGTTAAATAATGCCTTAAATTCTTTGTTGGATTAGGTTCACATTGTGATAAATATCAGCCTAGCTTTTTTTCTATTTGCCTGCACCTGATCTAACCTGTCCATCTCAGCCCATGATAGATGTGTTTGTGTTTCCTCCCCATTGTCATGTCCCTCATTTTAGCGCAGGACAGTGCTGTTTGCATGCTCCACAGTGAGGAGTGGGTGAGGACGGAGCCTCAGTGGTCTCCCCTTCCCCTGAGTCTCCTTCCTTGCAACAGCCTGACCCATAAGGGGGAAGAAGTAATGGACTCTAGACAGGAGACAGGGAAGATCACAGTGAATTATCTTCTATTATCAAGTTTTGCAGTAGTCTGAGAAATGGAGGGATTAAAGAGGGGAGAGAGACCCTCATCTTTACTCACAACCTTTGAGACTGCACTGGCTTCTAAAAAATTTAGTAGCATTGAAAAGATTTCATAATGTCATGATATTTACAGGTATAGGACATTCTAGAAAGCTATGTAGATCCATTAACAGCTAAATCATTTTACCTATAGGTGATTTTGCCCAAAACAAAAATCACCTAGAATTTGTAATTATAGGACACATTTAATTATCTGACTTGTATTTCTTAGCTTTAAATGCAACGTGTATATATTAAAAATGAGTTTAAAAAGGAGAGCAATTTTCAACAGACCTCATCACACTGCAGTTTTTGTTGTTCCTAATGGGAGCTGAAATTCGTTTTCCAGTTGTGACTGTTGAGTGTTTCTAAAGGTCAAAGCTATAAGGGAATTTTAAAATTAGTTATTCAGGCTCACTAAAAAGTAATACCAATGCATTGGTAGCCTTATGCATATGATTTGTTCACACTTGAATATAAATACAAATGTAATGTCAAAAATAGGAAAAAAAAAATATCACTCTGGTGTAAGTATTGTCCTTACAGCACTTTCTTCTCAATTGGGAGAAAATGAGATCTTTTTGTTTTGTAAGATTAGTTATTGTTAGAAGAAAGTCTCTGGAAACCTAAAAGAACAGTTGGAAAATGAAAAAGCATAGAAACCACAGAGGTTAATTTAACTTGAATTTCCTTCAGATAAATCACAACTTTCACTAATTGATACCATTGTGGAATATCTTTAAAAAAAAAAAGAAAGAGAAAGAAAAAACCTTTGCAAGAATCCTGAAAAAGGATGAAGAGTTCACCAAAACATTTTTTTCATGAATGACTTCATGAACAAAGAAAGACAAAAATAGGGCAGTGACAAAAAAAAAAAAGGCTGCCATTGGTGTATGTCATGAATGTAAGTGTCTGTACCTAAAGAACCCCCAGAGAACCTTTCTGTCCAAAAACGTAGTCAGCTTACATGAATGTTGATATCCTTCTTACCATTAGCCTTATCAGGACTCGGAAGTTCAAAGATGTAAATTGAAGTTAAGTACCTAAACTCCACATAGGGTGTAGATGCATGGACATCTTCATCGTAGATGGTAGGTCAATAGAATTTGTATGTCTAAATCCTCAGAGCTCTTTGAAAATCAATGCCCACAAGCAGGAGAACACCACTGTAATGGGGAACTGCCTGTATATTTTGGATGGATGAGATCAGCATGCCACCCTGAGCAGTGTTTTGCATAAAGGCTGAGGTAAAATCAGACATATGTCCCTGTCCAGAACCTCTGAAGAGCTCTGTGCAGCTGTGCTGCTTTTTCTCAGATAGCAGTGAGACTGCATGTCCTGTGTATCAGATGCACCATAGTACCACATTCAGATCTCAAGTTCTGCTAAAAAGGAAAACTGAGCAGAATATATGGTAATTAAATGAAATTTTCTTTTGGTCTTTCTGCTCTTAAAGCTCATGCATATCTTTCTGGCTTTGCAAATCGAACAACAAACTGTTTCTAGCTTCGCATCTTGTCCTGCAGCCAGATGTTGGTTTTGCTTAAATTACAGACGGAAAAGAAAACAAAAGGGAAATTATCAGTCTGGGAATGATCATAGAACATCAGCTCCAACATAATACAGCTTTGTTTATCTAATAATTTCCTCTAGATGGTTGTGATTGTATTTTGTTGAAGGCAGTTATTACATCATGTCATGCTGCAATATTATTCCCAATCCTGATCCACCGACATACACTGACAACTAGTCATCGCTTTGGAATTAGGCTAGCTCCCAGGTTGAATTGCATTATGACACTAGATTACCTATGTTAAAATAAAGTGAGAAAGTCATCTTTCAGTTGACAAGGTAGTGTGAGAGCTAACAAGACCCTATTCTTAATCCGAGAGCGGTACCTACCATTCAGTAAGAGACTAGCAATGCATTTGTGTCCTTTCACTTTGTAACTGAGTTGTCTTATCATAGACAAAACATTTAAAAACAGTTCAGACTTCATTTGCAGAGACTGTTGTTATCAATCTTGCATCCTAAATTTACAAATAATGTTTAAAAATGAAAACCAGCTTAAGTGTTATCTGTTGACTGGAAACCCACCATTTAAGCCTATATAGAGCATGTAATGGTTTGAAATAGCAACCTTCTCACCCTCTTTTCAGTATCTCAGTGTGCCTTAGACCTACCTTATCCTTTCCAACTACCTCATAAGCTGAACTGAATGGGCTTCCTGAGACACTCTGGCTAATAAATGAAAGCTGTATAAAAACATGCTTGCAACATAAGACATACCCAGGACATCTTCTGTCATTTAAATGAATCACTACTTAAAATTAGGAAAAATTATTTCCAGTGTTAACACCGCTCATGACAGCCTATTTTGGCAGCAAAAAATTTCACAAGATATATTTTTTAAAACACTGCGTGGCTCTGTCTTATGTACATTCTGCTCTCCCACCCTAGTACTTGAGTGTCTTCCAGAAGCACATTAAGCAACATGACTAATGTCTGTCTCCTCTTCATTCTTTTACTGTGAGCTGAATTATTACATTATTTTTCAAAAACTACCTGCAAGTTGATGAAATATCATCTTTGCAATGAACATAAAATCTTTAAATTAATGTGAAGACCAGGGAAAAAGTCAACCTTTGCAGAAGCTAGTACAGTTTCTCTTGATGTAACTGGACAAATGCCCAGTTATGCCAGGACACAGTTCCTGTACATAAGCATGGCAAGGCAGACTACCTTCTTGATATATGGAAGATCTGCAGACTAAAAAAAACAAGTGATCATTCACAGCAGCATTCTTTTTGCTGGACAGGAGTTGATTGAGAATTTTTCTAATTAGTACAACAGGGGAGATCTCTTTCTCTCTGGAACTAAAAAGGTATCCAGTTTTGTAGTTGTTGCTGCTTAATTATCCTGATCCTGCATGGAGTTACTGATGCAGATAACTCAAACTAACTGTCTTTTGTATCAAAGTGTACAGAAGACTAATGGTCTAACTTTTTAATGGCATAATAACTTACTCTAAGCAATAACTCTCAAAGACTGGAGACCTATGAGAAGACTAAAAATTAAATAAATGTACTGCTATTTAGAGGATATTAGCTTTCCTACAGAATGCATATGTATGGTGTCACATTTGAAATAGCATGGAATTTAAGCTTGTGGAGTTACTGATAATGTTTGTATCATAGTATAAATAAAGATTGTGACCAGCATGGACCACATATTGTGCTAGATGCTGTACAAGCACTGAATAAATGTCTACCCCTCCCTGAAAAGTTTGGTTGGCTTCCAGCAGCCTGTGAGATTGCTAAATAATACCCCCGCACAAAGAAATAATAGGCTCTCTCAGGCAACAGGAGCTGTCAGCAAAGTCGGTTATGCTTTGCTGTTTCTGAATTATGCAATGGCATGGTCTTCTAAGATAACTAGTGGGATTCCCAGTATAGCTATGGATTGGGAGGAGCCAGCATGTGAATTGCTCACAGCCCCCTGGCATACAGAACCTTATGGGAGGGAAGTCGAGGGGTCTGGATTCACTGCTTTTGTGATTGTCTTTCCCAGCTGTCGTTCAGTTGCACTGATATGAAAGCCTGGCTTCAACCTTAAAAAAAATTTTAATTTGAGCCCCAACTTCTCTGCCATCTTTTTGCCTTCCAGATTGTGTGACTAGAGAGCTACATGTATTCAGCAGTACAGGCAGTATGCATTATTTCTTAGAAGAAGAAATGCTGAACGTATAAAATTGTAATCAGGATGATTCAGACGTCAAGGATACTACCAGGTCAGGGTTAGGGGTGAAAAACAGCTTTGTTTTGCTTTTCTCTAAAACAGCTTTGTCAGAATTCATGGATAATTTGGAAAACCAACAGAGAAGACTGTATATTGTGGGCCTCAAGTTATTCTGTTTGTCAACAAAGAGTAACAAGGGTTTCTCTTTGGTTGTGGGTTTTATGGGTTGGGTTTTTTTTGCTTTTCCCTACATGAACTGTTTGGCAAAAGCATATTCTTTTCCAGATGGAATTTGTTCCATATGAAGAGCTGTGGTTTTAATGACAGTCTGGACGTTTATACATTTATTAGAGTATATTTTGCCTTTAATAAATCTTTGATATAGCAAGTGTGTTATCAATGTTCTGCGTGTACATTTTCATAATAAACCCTTTGCAGTTATCTGGGAGATCAAACACTGCAGCTCTTCACAATTTCTGCCAAAAAGAAGAGGCTCTTTTCTTACTGAGTCCTTGTAGACTGGTCCACAGTGTTTGGTGGATTCTGCTTTCAGCTGATCACAGTTGCAAATCCTCAAATTTAGCGTAGATTTTTTCTTACATAGTCTTAGTTGCCATCCTGTCATTAGCATTGCAGTGGTTCTGCATTTTTATGAGTCACTGTAGCCACAGCAGAGCCCTATGTTAAAGGGGCGTTCACAGTATAGCATTAGCCAAGACTGTAAGAAGTCAGAACGTCCCTGCAGTTAGCACACACAGATGTGTCTATGGGCAATGACCACATATTTAGAATCTGGTATCCTACAGTTGGCTGCATGATGACTCCTGCATCAGTGCAAATCATTTAATCGCAGCAAATATATGTGTTCTGCCAAAGGCCTTGCCATCTGTGCCTTACTGTCTGCAGTGCCCCATTTGCAGGCCACAGCAGTCATTGAACTGTTTTCCAAAGGAGGCTTAAGAAGGTTGACAAGCAGACCCTATAGGAAGATGGGATCTTCTAAATACCAGGCGAAACTATGCCTGCTTTTGTCAGATGTGTTTAAAGAACTACTGTACATGCTGAGTGAATTTCTTGGGAAAATCTAAGCACCGTATGGCAGTTAAAGGATCTTAACGGAAGAGATGATTACATATTTCCACTGTATCCCATGGGCTTGGTTTCCAGTAAGAATAAATTCCACAAGCCAAAATTTAGAAATAGGTTATTTTTTGGGCCTGGGTACATAAAAGGCACAGAAGCAATAAATTCTGAAATCCTTTCAAAAAAAAACATAAGGTCTGCTGTTCCAAAACCAACAACTAGGATAAACTGGAATTAGTAGGCTGGCTGTAGCATGTGGAGGGTTCTAGTACTGTTCTTCAGTAGAGTAGCAAAGTATTGAAAATACTAACATTTTCTTAGTATTACCTAAACGCGTAATACTTTTAAGAGGGATTCTGCTCATTTCCACTCAGGTCTTCTCTTTCAAGTTCTCAAGAATATTTGCAAATAAGTTTTCAGATTTATTTCCATGGTTTTCTTCTATATTATAAGAACTTCAGCCAAATGGAACTTAGCATTATCTAGCTATTCTAGAATCATTAAGTTTTCAGTTAAATCATCATATTAATGATTTTACATTTAGCTTAGAAGATTTAGTATACTGGATATGGAGGGTATTGCAAGGGACGAGGATTGCTATGTTCAAATAGTACATGAAGAAGTACCCTCACTGAAGTGCTTTTAAATGGGTTTTTCGTGTTGAGTGATATAGGTTCTACATCTTTCTACCTTGTTGGGGAATTCAGGTTATACTCTATTTTGCTTTACCTCTAAATAAAACTATTTCCTATCCAGATAGATGAATTTCACTAGTAAAGTGCTGTGGTAACAACATATTAGGACAAACTTTACTAATGGTAACATAGGAATGAAATCAGAAAACCTTTGGTGCCTTACTAATACATCCGTTAACCCCTGATTGTTTTCCCTGCAGAATTTTTCCGAGAACTTCTGGAGAATGCGGAAAGATCCTTAAACAACATGTTTGTCCGGACGTATGGCATGCTGTACATGCAGAACTCAGAGGTGTTCCAGGACCTCTTCACAGAGCTGAAGCGGTATTACACAGGAGGCAACGTGAACTTGGAGGAAATGCTGAACGATTTCTGGGCTCGGCTGCTGGAGCGGATGTTCCAGCTCATAAACCCCCAGTACCATTTCACTGAGGACTACTTGGAGTGTGTAAGCAAGTACACAGACCAGCTGAAGCCATTTGGAGATGTACCCAGGAAGCTGAAGGTTCAAGTGACTAGAGCGTTCATTGCTGCACGGACCTTTGTTCAGGGGCTGACAGTAGGCAGAGAGGTTGCAAACAGAGTATCCAAGGTAATCTAAATTGGGGGTTTTAAGCTTGAATTTGTTTCAAATTTACTAGACAATTGAAATCTGATTGTGTTTTTTAATACAGGGGGGGTTGTTTGGTTGGTTGTTTTTTATGTCTACTGATATACCCATCCTAAGCTTATAAATAGGGGTAACAGTTGTTTTTATTCCTTCTGGAGATATTAAGGCAATACTGACTGGAAAGCATTTATCTGTGCTTCGGACACAATGAAATACCAATATACATCAATGTTATAGCATGGTAGTGATTGCCATTAGGAGTTCAAAGCCAGCTATGTATATAAAAGACAATGATCATGATCAGAATTTAAACGTTTCAAGCAAATTTATGCTGCTGTTGATTAGGGCAGTACAGCCCTCACAACATTCATTCATCATGCAACTGGGTGATGGATTTTTGTTAGAAATGACTAGTCATGTTTTTGATGAGAAAATAGACGAATAGTGACACCTCTGGAGCTTGAGCTTTCCCACAGGATGGTTTGACTCACATTTATTTTAGTTTTAATTATTTATCTATGCAAATATTTAGGACAGTTATAATCCTTGAGGGCTTCACGTAATTAAAGCTGTGTAAGAAAAAAAAATAGACACAAAAATAACCCATCTGGGTACCAGAAATGTGCCTGACTGACTTGCTCTTACACAGTGTTTTAAACTCAGGTATGTTTTTCTGAATTGCTGTTCCTACTAGATACTTGTTCTGTGGTCTGACTATTTCACAGTCCTAGTCTGTACTGTATTTGGACCTTAACTATATTCTGAATTCTGAAGTGCTCTAGTGAGATTCGCTATGACATGCACAGATACTCACTTCTGGACAATAAGTACATGCACGATTTTGACACTTGCCCCTTGCAATGCTTTCCTGCATTTACAAGCCTAAGTCATTCCTCTTCATCAAAAGGACTGGCTCTCTTGCTTCATTTAAATCACAGCCAGAAGGTGAGGTAGAGCTGGTATATTGTACAGAAGACTGCAATTCAAGGGCTCAACAAGATGAGGCTTCTAAACTTTTTTTATCCTGTATGATGTGATATTTTGCAATTACAAATTCAGAACCCATGAAGCTGGAGAGGTAGTCAACAAGTGAGAGCCTGATTTTATGCCTGGGAGACTGCATGGGAGGAAAGAGTCATTTTGTACTTAAAAGTCAGTGAATGAAATACATGATCCTGGTTACCCAGCTGAACCAAGCTCTCTTCCTCCCAAGTACGTTCCTGGGCTACAGGGTTGCCTTCCCTTTTTTTTCTGGCACTGTCAATTCTTGCAGTTCTTCTGAACAGTGGCAGGGCATCAGCATGAAATCCCAGCCCACCTAGTCTAGTTGAGGACAGATATGGCTGTTTAGCCTCTGAGTGTGTAGAATGCATATATCTGCAGACCCAGATTTCCTCTGAAGGGCAGTGATGTCCTCGTGGGTCAGGTTTTAAGTAACAGTGCTGAGCTCTGATGTCACTGTTGTCAGTAGGCATTAGGTCTTGCTGCATCGACGGGATCAGACTGTAAGGAGTAAGCTGTGTAATTTGTGTAATAGATGTGTAATTTGTGAATCCTGAACAGATTAAGGTATGAATTGTCTGCTGAGATGTCACTTCCCCTGTGTATGTACATGACTGTACACAATGTGCAGGTGTCTCCCCTCTTACATACCCAGGAAATGTTTTCATCTTGCCTGCTGGGTTTTGGACACATAAGCCCTTTCAAGAATAGGGCTTATCACAAGATCACTAAATGATCCTATGGTCCTATAATGAGAACTGCTAGCTCTGTAATCATAAAATGAGCCTTTTTTTAGTGTCACTTCGAGATTATAACAATAGCTTAGTAATGCTTCTGTTTTTTTCTTTAAACACTTTCAAATCTTTAAAAGTAGTTGGTGCAAGATACAGTACAGGTTCTTCACTTTATATATACATAAATAGCGATACTCTGTTAAACTACATCTAGAATACTATGTTCAGTTTTGGTGCCTTCCCATACAAGAAAGACATTGGCAAACTGAAGCAAGTTCAGTGGAGGCCACCAGCATGGTCAGGACTGGACTACTAGACCTGTGAGGAGAGGCTGTGGGAGTGGGGTTTGTTCAGCCTGAAGAAGAGGTGACTTCAGGGGCACCTATCAGTAGCTCCTGGTGCCTGTAGAGGGGTCATCAAGGAGATTCAGCAAAGCTCTTCACAGTTGGGCATGGTGAGATATGATGGGCATGAGTTGAAACAAGGGCCACTTCAGACTGGGTATAAGGAAAAATTTTACTGTAAGCATGCTCAAGCGGTGGATCAGTTGCCACTGGCTCCATCCATGAAGGTCCTGATTGTACAAAGCCCTTTGAGATGACCAGATAATGCTAGTCTGAGTTCAGAGCTGACCCTGCTTTGAGAAGAGTTGGACTGGAGATCTCCTGAGCACCCTTCCAACTCAAATTATCCTATGATCCTATTAAAAGATTAATGAAATGAGCATTTTTACTTAAATGTAGAATGTCCTTTGATTGCAAGACTGACTTTGGTATTAAAATCTCAGTGGCTATATTCATACCCACAGCAAACGGTAGACAATTGCTGGTTTTAGGGACTTTGTGTCATATGCAGCCTGGTAAGGCAGATGCGAAGAACCCCAAGTGACATCAAATGTTCAAGAGTAATAAATATCCTGTGGAAAGTCTGTGATTACTTTGAGATCCAAGCTTTTGTGATCATATCATAACTGTGGAATTTTATGCTGGTCTATCAACTGTAGAAAATGACAAATCCTTTTCTTTAAACATCATTTTAAAAGACTGCAGCCATTCCTTAGAGTTAGCACGTAACTTTGCAACCAAAAAAAGAGGCAGGTAAATATTTTTTTTTTCTGTTTTGGAAGTCATCCAGATGCAGCATGGATTTCATTTTCATTGTACTCTACTATTGAGAGATTCTGTGATAGGAATGCCACATCTGGGTAAGTTAAGAGAAAAGAGAAAAAGAGAAAATGAAAAGAAGAACTGTTGCAGTTCTTTTACAGAAATCTTTGTCCATTGTCTGCAGAGTCTGGAAACAGGGGAGGATTTCCTAGCTGCAACATCACGAGATAAAAAAGATTTTTTGCCTCCTGTTTGTAGACCCATTATGTCACTGAACTGCCACTGTCAAAGGCCACTCACATAGAAAAAAGTTGAGTCTACACATTAAACACCTCGAGAAAGAGATTTATTAGTGAGAAAGTTGGTAAACAGCATCTCCTTTGGACCTTTAATTTACTTTCTCAGCCTCTTCTGGCCCATTTCTGTAAAGGAGTTGGTGGGTCACACACTCAGAAGGATTTGTTTCCTATCTAATGTCAGGGATACATCCTTTCTGAAGATTTCAGAGAGGGGGTAATGTTGGTACTGACTGAAAACAATGTAGTCAGTGTATTACTTGCAAAAGAGCTATACTCCTCTGTTTTTCCAATGATGTACGCACTCAAGCACTCTGAAAATAAGCAACACGTATCGCAAACATTTTACCCTTACAATAGTATTTTGCTATTTGCTTATGTCAGTGATGTTATAATTTAGACAAATCCCATTTAGATAAATGGGGAGGGAGGGCAGTTAGGACATATCTTTTTTTTGTAATTTTTTCTAATATTATATTTCAATTGTGAGCAGACATAGTTGGTTCCATCTATCTGAAGTTGTGCAGTTTTACTTGAGCAGTGTTTTCATAATCTCAAAGTCCAGTTGCACTTTTTAATTTTCAGAGATTTTAAAATATTTTTATTTCTTATACTAATGCATTAAAAATTTGTCAGTCTGTGTTTGCTAAGGGCTCGTTAAATCCCCATTCAATACAGTGTATTTCCATGGGCTTGAGCAGACTTCAGATCACTAAATTCTATATATGCTTTGTAAAGCTGCATATGCGTACGAACAAATGTAATTACAGTATTTCTCAAAGTGAGAAAAATGAAAACTGTTTATTCATTAATATGGAAGAATCATAGAATCATAGAATATCTCAAGTTGGAAGGGACCCATAAGGATCATCAAGTCCAACTCCCCACTCCTTGCAGGACTACCTAGAACTAAACCATACGACTAAGAGCATAGTCCAGATGCTCCTTGAACTCTGACAGGCTTGGTGCTGTGACCACTTCCCTGGGGAGCCTGTTCCAGTGATCAATCACCCTTTCAGTGAAGAACCTTTTCCTAATGTCTACTCTGAACTTCCCCTGATGCAGTTTCAATATATAATATTCAATATATAACATAAGAACTGGCATTTTGGGCACAGCAAAGGTCTGTTTAGTTGATTTTTACCTCAACGCCTAGTAGTTTAAAGGTCAGTACAGGAGCAGAGCTTCTCACCTAGTATACTTTCTTAAGCTATAGCTAGTAGATGTTTATGGACTTTCTGAGCTACAGGCTCAGAAATAATGAGTAAAATTTTTTACCACCTATTTTTCTACTAATTTGTCAGATCCTAAAAACCTGTGCAATACGCTTTTCTACTTTGTTACCATTTGGTGGAAAAAAGTGTGCTATTCTTTTCCTTTCCCCCATAAAAATATAGCATATTTAAATGTCAATGTTTTTAAATGCATTTTCTTTTTCTTAACTTACTCCTGGAGAAACAAAGAAACAAACAAACAAAAAGAACAAACCTTCCTGACCAGCTGCGAATTAGTATTTAATGTTAAACTGGAGAAACTACTGAAATTATTTCTGAAGTTGCTGCCAGCTGTGATTTCCAGTAATGTGATAGAAAAGATGTATGCATATTTTTCATGTTCATCTTTTACTGTGTCTGAGCTGTGGATACTTTTCAATAAAACAATACTAAGTTATTCTCTCTGACTCTAAACGACATATTCTCAGTGATCATAATACTCTCCTTGAACTGTCACTGAGTGGTGGAAAATGTAGGCAGAAAAAAAATGGGGAGGATAAAGCCATTAAAATTAAAAAAAGGGAGGGTCTTTATGACTTCCCAGGAGCTTATGATTCCTGAAATACTTTTCCCAAATATATTTATGACTGAATTACAATAATTATAAAGCTTGATGTACTGGAGAATTTTTTTCATTAAATAAGAAAATGTTCTGGACCAAACACAGCATGTAGAAAACAGAACCAGTTTCCAAGAAAAGATTGAGACTGAATCTGAGGGTATTTCAAAAAATAGTCTAAATCCCAAACTGGATGCAAATTTGCCAAAAATACCGTAGTAGTTGATACAGGCAATACTGTTTCCCTAACAGGGTGTTGTCCTATCAGGATAGCATTCCACCCAAAGAAACTTTCGCCTGGAAACTTTTTCTTTCCATATACTTTTCATTGAAAGTTATAGAAAACAGGAGGAAAAAAACCCACATTTTTTTATGTTTCATGAGCATAACTTCTCAAGCCTGACTTGTGCTGATTTCATGTTTTAACCTGGCTAAATTCACATGGAGAACATATGAATTTAGTAGGAAAAAAAAACAAATAACGAAGTATGACTGGTCAGTGCTTTCCAAAAGCACAGTCGTTAGCCAGCTGTCATTTCCCCACTGCTGCTCAGAGCTCTGATTTAATCCCAGTCAGACAGTTACATCTTCATTGGCTCTTGCACTGAATCTGGCTCACTAGGAACAGCAAGTGAATGCAGAGTGCTCCTATTTGCATAGATCTGGGGTTTTGGTTATAGTTTGCTAGTTTTGCTTTTCTCTAAGTTTGGTTATTTTGTGGTTTGTTTATTTTCTGAATTTGGCCACTTTCTTCCCGTTACATACTGGGATAAGGCCAGGAAGAATTGATCTTAGTTTGACTTTGCCTTTCGCACTTGCAAATTCATGCTACTGGCAACCAAAGTAGTTTTTATACCAGGAGTAAAGTGAAGCTTAGCTCAGAGGCATCATTAGGAGCAGTCAGTGATTTTGTTAGTGGCATAAACATCAAAGATTTGTGACCCAGCCACTAAGAACTTCTTTCATTAATGCATTTAAATATTAATTATCATTTATTGCAAAATAAAAAAGGCTCTTACAATACTTTTTGCACTGTATGGCATTGACTATATGTCTCCTTCTTCTTAAACGAATTAAAACCATTCTTCCTCTGAATATTATTAAATTATGTTAATATCAGACCTCTTATTAGGAGTCTGGTGATATATGGGCAAAGTGAAACAAATTCAGTAATACAATTACAAGGTTAAACCCAAGATTAGTAGTGAAAAGCAGTCTCTAGTAATTGCCCCTGATTACTTCTACTCACAGAATGCCAGGCCACTGCTTTTCTAATACACTGAATCAATATTCTTACAAACTCTGTTTTTCATGGTTTATAAATAAACATTCGACAGTTTGTGAGAGCCATAAATAAAGGTCAATATTGAATGTCACACTGATTCAGAATGTAATTATTGCGGGGTGGGGGAGGGAATATGACATGCTGATAAGTCTGGTAATTAAAAGCCAAAACGAATAGTACTTTAATGCTGCAAAATGTGATTTGTGGGGTGTGACACATAAAGAGCTACGTGTCCTGTATATTTTAACTTCATTGACTGAAGAGATTGGGCTTGTTAAAGACACAGAGGGAAAGGACATCTAAAAAGGACTATGGTTTTCACTAAACTTTAACCCTTGGTTCAAATTGCTAGTTTAGGAACAGCCTAGCTGAGCAAGCATAGCTTTTATGATTGGTTCTGTCTGTTGTTTTCAGATTTTTTCAGTCATTCGTTCTTTGAGTTTTGATTGAATTAATATGTTTTTCCAAGAACTGGATCATACTATGCCATGAATGGGCCACATTCTTGTTTCCTCTTCCTGTCCCTTGGTGCTCCTCAGGCAGGGAGTCCAGGGATTATCCAGTCACAGGGATTTCAGGGCTCAGAGATGTCCATGGCATAGAAGCAAGACTGAATGGTATTTCACTGGAGTGCTTTGTAGGAAGTATCCTTTGAACTGAGGTTCTCCAGCTATGCAGGAAATCTTTCCTCCTTTCTTGGAAAGAAAAGCAACATAAACCAATCTAGTTAATTTGCAGGCATTTCATGGGAAAATAAAACAGAGTCCTTCCAGAAGTCCCAGATTTACTTCAGGTGAAGTGATCTATTTTCCACTTTGTGTTCACTGGAACATCAGATGTCCAAGAAGAGCAGCTCAGGAGAAAAGGTCTAAAATGAAACAGCAACTCCAACAAAAGGAAAACGGAGGTAGGAGGTCTGCAAAAGCTGTGGTCCATGTCCTATCTATTAGAATTGTCAGATATAATCCAGTCTGGCCTCTCCATTTCTTAGGTCCTTAAATTTCATTAAGCTAGCTTTGTGTTGACCTTAATAACCTGAGTTTAACTGAGTCATACTGCTCAGTAAGACATTCAGTCTTGCTCAGTATTCCTTAAGTGGGTCTACCAACCTTGTTTATTACTTACTATGTACTACTTCACAGCTCAAATTTTGCAGTATTCCAGTCTTCCTGGATTCTTTGTATCATTCATAATCAAAGATCTTCTGACACACTGATTACAGTGCTTTTGCTCCGTTTGTGCTTTTTTTTTTAAATGCCTATGGCACAGAAAATACCCTTTAGTTCAGCTTTACATGAAACTTCAACCTGTATATTGAGAATCAAAATGGAAGTATTTTAGTTTAACAATGTCATTAAACTCTGTCATGACACATTAGAAAAATAATTATTCAAGTCAAGGTTTTATTTAGGATTGCCAAAAAAGAACATTTTACACACAGTACTTTACAGTTTTCATACCAGTTGTATTTCCCACCTATGAAGGATGTTGATATGGCATCTGCAGAAGCTATGTAAAGAGAAAATGTAGAACTTTTTCAGAGGAATTCCTAGAACAAAGGATGTGTCCTAATGCATGTCATGATACACAGCCAAGTCATGATAAAAATAATGGTGAAGAAGCAAAGCTCACCTAGGAGCTTGCTGACCCTGCTAGATTTAGACCTTCTCTGTAATTAATCTTACAGCAGGTTTTACGTTTTTGCTGTTTTAGCACAGGAGACTAAAAGAAAATTCAGAAGAATCAAATGGAAATACGAAGGAGATTAAAAAGTCTGAAGGTTAAGCAATGCAAGCAGATCTGTATCATCTTGCAACATGCTGACTTTTTAGAATGACTCTTTTTTACAGATTGTCTTCATCGTGTTTTGAAGGCAGCCTATGGAAGCACTGTTTTCCAATCACGATTTGATAAAAGCAATTCACTTTATTTCTCATGTGAGCCAGAAGCACAAAAACTAATAGGTTCTTCTGCCTTCAGGTTTCTACAGAAAACATTAGTCAAGGAAATATCTGATTTACCTAAAACTCATCAGGAATACTAACTGGAATTTAAATGCATATCTGCTTAAGTGTTAGAGTCAACAAAGTCATCAGCAACACATTGAAAAAGTCAATTTCTTTGAGACTTTAAAATAATTAAGTCTGAAATCAACAATGTGGATCTACGTTCAGTTCTCAGTTATTCAGAGGTCAGTGACAGTTGGCTTCATTGCTTAAGTCTTGCATTTCAAAATATATCTCAAACAAAGAAAAGAATGTATGAACATAGGAAAACAAAATGAAGCATTTCCTTGTCAGGAAAATAACAGTTCTGGTCATCTGTAAAATTTTAAACTTATCCCCATCCTCCAGTGTCTGCTTCTTATGGGAGTTTTTTATGCCACAAGTTTGCCAAGTTTTTCCCATAATCTTTTCTGAAGAGAAAAATGTCACTTTTGTTCAGTCCACGTGTCTAAGGCTATCATTGATCTTTCTTCTTTTCTTCCTTTCCTCCTTCTCCTTTTTTTTTAAAGCCCTTAGGAAGAATTCATTTCTTTAGTGAAAACAATGTACCAGACAAAACAGTGGAAAAGTAGAGCTTTAAATAAGATTAGGAGGATTTAGTTAACCTCAGCTATACACATCTGTCACCATTACATGGCCAAGAGCAGAAACTGAGTGTACAGAGAGGGAATTTTAATACAAGAAATGCCTGCATGTCCTTCATAACAGTTTGCCATCCTTTGGCAGCTGGCATGCAAGGTTTTGCCTTTCCCCAACACCTGAGCAAGTTTTAGCCTGCAAACAACTTCTCCATTCTTGAAAATGATTTTGCTTTTAAAACTGTCAGAGATGTTTTCGTGTTCGGGTCATTCCTGGTACTGTGCAAGTTTGCCTTCTGTTCTTTCATTTCAGAAGGTTTATCAATTGTGCATGAATGCACAACTGGAGAAATTACTGGATTTATTCAGGAAGCATGAACAGACTCCCCACTTTACCCCCGCTTACGTGATCTTCAGTATTGCCAAGTAACAGAATTGCATCTACACTTGCCTTTTGTACTTTTCATCCCATGATTCTTTTATTCACGTCCATATGTTGGCATTATGCATGGATCCAAAAGTGAATGTGTATAAGGCAATATCTGGCAAGCTGACAAAGCTAAGCAGGGCTAATACACTTAATTCGCATTTCCTGAGTAAGTGCTCTGTATGCATCAGCGGTTCTCTCCACAACAGAAGACACTGATCTAATTGTTCTATTTCAAATGGAGATTTTATGCATCCAGTTGGTAGAGGGAAGCCTGAGCTACCAAAGATATGGATATGAATTTCACAAAAGTAACCTTCAGCATTTAAGTACAAGAAAGAAAGAAATTACAAACTGCATTCTTCGGCAATTTGCTGGCTCAACAGTACCGCCACTCACTGTCATGTTATGGCACACCAAGGCAGCTGTTATGAACCCTGTTTTTCAGACATGACCTAAAAGAAGTGAATGCATATGGATCTAAGCACTTAGTCTTCTCTGTCTGGGGAATGCAATAATTGACCAGCTTTGGTCAGTGGCATTTAAGCTGCATGAACTCAAACCAGCTGAGGCCTAGGAGCCATGGAAACATAAAAGGAAAAGCTTCTCAGCTCAACCACCATCTTCTTTTAGCTCTATGGTCTTCAGTGTTGATGGAACAGGGAATTAGGTTAGAGCAAGTCTGACCCAGTTCTCACCCATATAGATGTGGCCACCAGTGCCTAACTCTCCCTTTTCACTATGCCAGAAATCAAACCTGTATTACATGACAAACTCCTCCTGTCAATTCCATACCCAACACTGGTAGCCTCTTGTCTTGTTTGCAATTTACCCTATCAGATTGCTATGTTCTTTTTGGATCTTGTCACAACACCTTTTATACTTGCCTATTTCCCAGTGGAAAAGGGAAGTGTTAGAGGCATTTATGCGTCTAATTTCTTCAGGCTAAATCTATTATTTTGTTGTTGTCAGTTTTACCTGATTATATTAATATTAGAGTACCAGTCAATCCATTGTTTATTTGAAAAAAAAAAACTTTGTACACTACAGTGCAAAGAATAGCCTGAATAAAAAAAAAAATGTTTTCTTCCAATCTGAGTGTTAGTTTTGAATTTACACTGACATTTTCTTTGGATAAGTGGTGGCTATTTTAACAGTTAGTTTGAAATCCAGCACAGAAACAGCTCAAGGCACACTGTGGCCTTTAGTCCTGGAGATCTTAAGGTAAACTTAAAGGGGGTAACCTACTACCACATAGAGTGTAGGAAGACAGAACCAGAAGATGTTCAGAAAGCTCCCGGCAATCTATGCATCCTGGCAACCTATCCATCATACGTAAGATGTAGTTTTGTAGGAAGGATAAGCACCTCTGTATCTTTCATCATCACACATCTGTAAAGAACTGTGCACATCTGCTTTTAAAGAAAAACATACAGAAACGAAACCACAGGACAAACTGCTGTCAGAAACTTCCACACTGATCCTCAAAACTGAAGTTCTTTTGGGAGCCCTCAGGATGTTTCCTGGCCATAAGTATGAGGTTAAAGAAATCTCTTAACTCAATACAGCTTTTTTTTTATCGTTACATAATTCATTGTGTGTAGTGTTCAGCATTTAAAAGTACGACAGAATGCAACAACTGGAAATGAATGCAATTCAGGTTTACGCTTAAATCAGAGTTAAAATTTTGTGTGAAGAATGTTTGCAGATTAATTTATGCTCTGGAGTCTCCAAAGCTAAGAAAGGAAGCTGGCTGCCAATCTCAACTACTATACAATTTTTTTTTTCTTCCATTTTATGTTAGTCTTATATATATAGTTACATAATATAAAAAAGTGTCAAAAAGGTGAAAAAGATAATTTATACAGTAAACTTTATTAAAAATAAAAAAAAAGGCAGGGGGGGAGCAGGAGAGGTAAATGTTAAACCCAAAATGGCTCGACTGTCTTACTTTTACCCTGACCCCAAAGAAAGCATCCTATGGCCATATCATATTTTCAGTCTGATTCCCCAAAACTGCTTCTGAGAGAAAAGTCTTCCAGACTTAGCCTAGTACTGAAGCACTGTGAATGTACGTATATCAGTACAGTGCATATTTTTATATGTAAAGGTCGATTCTCTATTCGAGATTCAGTCTGTGCCTCCCTCATCCCCCTCCCACTTTCCCTCCTGAAACAGTAAAAAGTACCTTAGCCATTGACTTCAATCTGAACTTGATTAGGGTCTGATTGTTCAGATCTGTATAAAATCAGGTAGAAAACAAAGTTTATTAAGGCAAAGGCCTTTACAGGGAGACTGAGGAACTTACTGATGGAAACTTATTGCTGAGGAAATTTGGGTGGAATAACAGGTTTTCAGTCAAGAAATGACCGTTTAAAGGCATACGAACGTATTTCTGTTTAAAGGCATTACCTATGAGTTAACATAGGTAAAATGTTTATAGACTATCAGTATATGTAGTTAAGTTCACATAAAATCATCATCAGTGAAATTTCACTCATGTGATTTAGTTTAAGCACACTGTAAAAGTTTAATATGTTTCTGAAGTGTATAGCATCACCTGCCACCAGATAGTGTTCCAAACTGGGGAGCACAGTGTTTACAGTCCCTAAGGGCAATTCCTGTGCCCTGTGGCAATTAATTACAAATAGAAAAGCAGAAGAGATTACATACATGAAGAAGAAGAAGAAAATTCACTTCTCCAGCTGACTTGGTAAATTCTTGCTCATTCTAGTGAGTGAACTGTCTGCCAGGGTTTGTTTGCTACCTAAGGATTGATACAGGCACAACATGTATACAAAACACTGAAAAGGGTATATCTATGAAAATGGTTGAGATCCATCATCTGCTTTTTATCCATCAGTTATTTGTAAGAAAGTTTTTTCTCTGGGAGTTAAAATGTTCTGTAAGCAATTTTTTGAACAATAGCTATAGAGTGACAACACAAAACACTATTCAAAGGGTGTTGGATGAGAAAGCTCTGCTAGAGACTGAACTTTTAAAAGTTTTGAACATTTCTCTTTTATCATCCCACCTGCAGAGATTCAGTGCTACAAGGACGTTCCCTTAGGCAATATCAATACAATGTGGAAGTTTATGAGCCAAGATACACATCAAAAAGAATTTTAATAAGCCTTGACAGATATATTGCATTAATAGTGCTGATGTAGTGAGGTAGGACCTACGCAGTAGGGTGTGTAAAGCACTGAGGTATTCTTCCTGCTGGCTAAGCTATGACATAGAACAGACTGTCACTTGGTGGAAGAAAGAAATGTATTAACTAAATGTATTGAATTCTTTTCTTTTTTCATGATCAAAATCTTTTCCTGGTGACTGTATATTGCTCCTCAGTAGGAGGAGTAAGTACCTATCAAGGAAAGATTAGATCTCCGTAAAGTGAATGAGCTTACTGCTTAATTGAGTGATGATTCACTTCCACACTTTTTTCTCTTGTCCTGTCTTCACACTCATACATGCATGCGTGCACACACACACACACATACAGATTCACAGAGTGACATGTTGGCAACTAAAGTAGTGGGAGAACTCACCATGTTGTATGAGATGAGAATTGGACTATCTTCCTTTGCACAAATTAATAGTTGTTGAGGTCCACTCATCTGTGTTTATGCTCAAATATATTTCAGCATGCAAATAGAAAGAGATTACTAGAGTGTATATATGCGTATGGGCACACAATCTAACTGCAGGTAATAGCATACAAATCTTGCTATTTGAGTTGTTACCATCCAATGGATGTTTATTGCACTACGTGAAATGTTGATATGTATGTACATAGGTGACAGAAAGCATTCTTTGGTCCAGCATCTTTGAAAGCAATCTTAATACAGAGGAAAATATTCAGTCAACGAGTACAGAAAATTACTTTAGGCTTTCTGTACAATGGAGATTTAACTTTTGTAGCTTTAGTTTTGTCTTTTTGGGTCAAAGTTGAAGCAGTCCTGTGAGTCACATTTTCCTGCTCATTTTTATCAGTAAGAACTCGAGTCTGCTATGCTGTCAAGTTGACATCCTTTAAAAACAGTGAGAATAAACAAATGCATTCTAATGGAGCCATTTTTCACTATTATACTTCTACCTACATGTATATGCAGCATGATCCAAAAAGCTTCAGAAGTAAAATGTCTTCTAAATACTCTTAAGATACTCAAATATAATGCAATGTTTAACATGAAAGTGGCAAATGGACAGGCATGAGAAGAAGAATGGAACTTTTGGCAGATGAAAATGCTCAGAAAAGTGTTTATTAGCAAGAAAAGTTAAGAGCTTATAGTGCAGATAATATTAAATCAGTTGAGAAGATGCTAAGCAGCAGAATGTTTGATGTGAAAAAAGTAGAGGAAAGGTGTTCTTGGAAGCTAAGATCAGGAGTGATATTTAATAACAAGAAATTTATATTACCTAGGATAGGCACTTATCTGAGGTAATGAAGTTACAAATAGAGTGACCTGATGCTGTTTCTACAATCCCTGGAGAAAAATAGGCACCTCTAGGGGGAATTCACATCTTGTGCAGGTGGAATCATGTTCTAGAGCTGACAGTCTTTCTCCAGCGAAGGAGAAGGAACAGAAACAACCACCAGTGGCCATTCAATGCATGGACCAGCCTATAACTAGTCCAAGGTAAAACTGCCTGATAATGTGGACATCCCACGAACTTAATGAAACTTCCTCTACACCCAAAGATGGGAGTTACCTAAGGTGTTCTTGCCAACATTTGTAATAAAAGTCTTACATTCTTTTCTTTCCTTTTCGCTCAACTGCAAAAAACACACCCGTGCATTTTGCTTGTAATATTTAATTTTTTAAAAATGAAGTCCTAGTTCACATTTTTAAATGACTCTTTAAGTTGATATTTATTTATCATGGTTAGGGTTTTGTTAGAGAAGTCAGGAATAGTGGTGATGCACTCCTTAAGAGCCCAGAAGGTTACTTTTGTCTCCCATATAGATCTATAGTAGTTATTTCTTACCACAAAAAATCTGATTAAACTCACAATTATAATTTCTACTTGCATAACCTGTATTCATCCAAGTATAATATATCTCAGTGATCAGAAGCTAATTTTGCAGATGATGGATAAAGATTAAAATAAGACAGAATCAACCTTAATTTCCTTTATATGTAAAATACAGTGCTTCATAATTTGTTCTCCTCAAGTCAGACCATAAAAAGTGGGACTGCTGCTGAATTGAAATGGAAAATATCCTCTTTAATCTGTTGCTCCAAGTGTATGTAGATTATTCATTGTTAGAATAAGGAGACCTTGTAAATTAAAGAACAGGTGACATGACAAAAGGGGAGAGGAAGTCTATGGTTTATAGAGTTCAGCTGCTATGCATATGTACAACAGAATTGCAGTTTGATTTTCTTAGCAATCATTAGGGAAAAGAACCTTTAAATTAGTGACGTTACAACATAACTACAAATGTAATAGGTAAGAAACCTACAGCTGTTGGTTAGTACCTTCTGAGACAAGAAATGACTGATTATAGAAATTTCAGTCTGCCTGTTTAAACTTCTGTCAGCATTAATATTATTGACTTACTCTTTTCCCAAGATAGGAATCTATATCCCAATGCAACTAGTTTTGTTCTGATTGCTGTCAAAGGTATTTCCTGATATTTTGGCACAAGGTAAAGGTGAGGATTTTTGAGCAGTTGCCTCAAATGAAATGGTGTCAGAGAGCAATAAGGGGTGGGGGGGGGGGGAAGTGGAAGTATAACTTCCCTGTCCCTTTACTGTCAGCGAAGTGGGTCAGAAATAGACATTGGCAGGTATCAGGCGTAAACCATCCAAGAACTGCTCCTGTCAATATTCAAATAGTAGGGTTTGCTGCCGGTAGGATCTGAAAACAGATGTAATTTCAGGACAATAAAGCTGAGCTATTTGTAAAAGAGGTTTTGGGTTTTTTTTCCTGAGTGTCAGATTATTTAAAGCAAATATCCCCACTAAAAAAAATGTGCAGATAAATGTGTTACTTGAGTATCCATACAGTTCTGCTTTAGTTTTTTGTAGTTCCCAAATAGTTGTGTTCTATTTAGCCAAGTAGATTTGCCTTTGAGTATTATTAATTTGGAGAAGGGGAGTAGTTGTTTTTTACCCTGGGACCATAATTTTCATTAGGGTTTTTTTCTTTTTTTTTTTTTGATAGATTGATAGATTTTAGTTGATAGATTGCTGGCTTTTCCTTTTTGTTACAGAGCATGAAATGAACCTGGCAAAAGAGTTACTGCCTCAGTAAATACAAACAGCCATTTTCGGGATGTGACTGAGCATTTTAATGGGTCTCATCTCAAAGCCTGTGGTTTAGCTAATGAGAGAATTGACTTCAGATTGTTCCATAAATTGTATTCTGGTGTAGTCAGAAAGGTATAAACTGATTTACTGTGAGAGAAATCTCTTTTGCTTCAGGAAGCTGTGGAGATGGTAGGCTGCATAATTTCAGCTCCCTTTTCACGAGATTCAAAGGGGAGCTGTAGTTGGAAGTAACAGCCTACACTAGCCTGGCCACACTGCAAGGGGGAAGGAGCTGTTTGATCATGTAGTCTTTTCTTTGCACCCTACTTCAGTCACCTATCAGTCACCCTACTTCACAATGTGGTGGACTTAAGAGTACTTAAAAAAATTCTGATCAGTCTGATATTGTATATGTCCAGTAATAGAGTTTCAACCATGTACTCAAGAGACTAAAACTTTTCATTGTGTCAAAACTTACTTTCTGAGCTAGAGATTAATTACAGAAATTGAAAGTTTTCTTACCTCTTTGTTTTCATAACAGAGAAAAAAAAAACACATTCCTGTTTCTCTTATACAATTTTTATACTTTTATACAAGTTTTAGTGTGTATTTCTCCTCAGAGGAAAAAAATATCTCAGAAGATTTACTAAGCTAAGAAGTTAAGAATTGTAGATGAAAGCTGACCTTTCCTGACTTATTTATTTTTATAGAGATTTATTCAGAATCACATTTCTCCGAACATGGAGGCCCCTTGGGTTAGCTCAGCTAGTCTGGTTCATTAAGCAAGAGAGTGTTACTTTCTTCAACAGACTTTCAGATGATCCTAACTTTAGGTTAACCAAGGCATGTAGGTTTGGAGTGTATTTGCCATAGGCTTCTTCAATAAACAAGGAAAAGAAATAAGTATCTCCAGAAAGCAGTTCCCATCTCCAGTCACACAAATTAACCTCAGGATGTTGCTGTCTTTCTTTACCAACTGTAAAGGAAAAAATAACTCTTAGAAGTAATATTTTCTTCCTTTAGATTCTTTGGTTACGTGCATTACATTAGGTGGGAAAAAATCCAGCCTGTCAATATTAATATGCAATATAGTATTTTGTAACTATTAAGTTAGAGATTATTAGGATTTTATTATGGATTCTTACATTTAACTACTCCCTCTTAATTAAATAACTTAAATACAACTGGTAATGACATTTTATTCAGTATTTATTAGTTAGTCATTATGGAATTTATTTCTCAAAGGAGAACGGACCAAGATAATGATTTTCTGTAGAAATCAGCTGGTTTAAAGGCAACAAATATACAATTTTAATGCAGTTCAGTGTTCTGATGTATTAGCGGAGTTGCCTGAATAATAAAAAAATAGAACATTGAATATGTTTGAGTAAAAGTAGACCAATTTTCCTTTATTGGAAGGAGTATTTCTGAAAATACTTTGAAATCCTCAGTTTTGTAAATTGTAAATTAATTAATCTCAGTATTTATGCGAGGAACCTGCTGTTAGTTGGTCAGCAGCTGAAGAATTTTGTTTTTCAATAAAGGATCTAAATAGATGGCTAACTAGTCAGGTATACAATTATCCAATTAAAATACACTGTAAATAAGTCAATGGTAAACATAATTTCTTAAATTCTGGTGTGCAAATGCTATTGAATAATGAAGACATCAACAGAAACAGAGATTGATCAGCATTAGAAAAACAACTTGAACCTCATAACCTATACAACTTGCAATGGTATTTCATCAGATATACTGATCAGGGTTATAACATAAAGTGCCTATGTGGTTTTAGCCATGAAACTTGTTGAGTAATATATTTTCTGTTTTTATCATGGTCTGTATCTCACATTCTCCTTGTTGCTCCCCCGCATACCAGATAATTAATTAAACTGCTTTTTTTTTTTTTTTTAAGAAAGGACTTGTTGACCTAACCAAATTTAGATGGCTTATTGACTAGGAGCTCAGTTACTTCCAATCAGCAGTATAGATATAAATCACATGTACCAAGGTTGGGCCAACAGCTGTGGGAAAGTCATGAAATGGATCAAGCTCAAGACATGGGTTTATGCAATACTACTGCAGTACCCCACTTGTTGATCACACTGAAAATGCTTAGATTTTATTCATCTTTACTTCTGATGTGTTCGTGGTTAACGTTCTGCAATTAGCACAGAGATCTCTGTAGCACTTACATTAAAAGCATAACATTAGCATGATTGTTAAATGTCCTGGGAATACAGTTCGTGTCTGTACAACTTAAGAATTTATGTTGCTGGAAAGGTTTTTAAAACACAACTTCAAAGAGTTATATAAAATGTTATGTAAGTACATAAGAGGATACTAACTTTGGTTGGCAGAAAAAGTCATGACCAACAGGAAATGGAAACATGACTAAGGTGTTAATATTGTAGCTGTTGAAGTTGATTTTTTGATACCTAATATCCCATAATCAGTCACAGCATGTGCTTGGACTAACTCAGTTTTCTCAAGGCAAATGTAATATGTGAATTCTGGGCTCTGTTAGTTTAGCTTATCAGTGCTTGAGACAGTTTTCTCCCACAAATGTATGTTGTATGAGCACTTGAAGATTGTTATCTTTGCTGCATATGCTGGACACCTGTGTTCTTCATGGGCTGCCCAGGGTACCTACAGCAGTTCAGTCTCTCTTTGGCAGAGTCAAGTGCCTGAAACCACTGTGTCATCCTCTCTTCTATTGTTCGTGTATCTCACGATTTGGCTTGGGAATTTGGCACTGGTATGCCACTCTCTCAAAAAACAATGCTCTTCATGCAGATGGGATGGCCTTGGCAGTGCAATATACTCTCCCCACCTCAACTCACAGTTGACTGGCAGCTGTGTCCTGGAAAACTGGCATATTACCTTGCAAGGGGCATATTGCCATCCACAGACAATCAGGAACCTCGGTGGCAAAATGATTACAAATGAGTATCAGCTGTTAACGTTCAAGAACTGATTCCAAGTCACTGAGGTTGGCTAGAAGCATGAAGTCTTTATTCTCTTTATTTCTAAATGCAGAAGTCCCTATTGCACACAGCCTGTCGTCTTTCACATAAATAAGTCTAGATTGAAGAAAAAATCCCCATATAATATTTACAGCACAGATATCTGTACTCTTTCATGAATAGATGGAGATATGCAGTTTTCAGGAATATTTTGAATTGAAAAATCAGAAAATTTGTTAAACATATAGAATCATAGAATCACAGAATGGTTTCAGTTGGGGGGGACCTTAAAGATCATCTAGTTCCAAGCCCCCTGCCACAGGCAGGGACACCTTCCACTCGACCAGGTTGCTCAAAGCCTCATCCAGTCTGGCCTTTGGCTTTGATGTCTCATCTTACCCATGCTTCTCAGAAGCAGTCTGTGGTCAGTAGTGAATTAGACTGTTATCAGGGTTAATAAATGAATGTTTCATACTACTGGCTTTTCAGAACAAAAGATAGAACAAACCAAGTGAATGATCTGAGTCTTGCCCATAGTCATGAGTGAAGACCATACCTTCTTAATCAGGAAATCAGATAATGCAGTAAAATAATGCGATAAAAAGCATATGTCAGGCAAACTTAGCTACCATTTAAAAACGTGATTTTGAGCAGAAAAATATGTCTGGAGCCATTTTGAATTCATTTTTCTTCACAGATTTCTTTATCATATTTAGTCCCTTTTAACAGATTTCTTAAAAAAAAAAAGGAACTTTGAATTAGTAAACCTGAATGTTAAAATACGGTCAGTTTGGCTCTTATGAAGATTCACTGAGCCAACGTCCCTACATAGTTGTGTTTTGTCTACAGCTGGATGGGACATTTGTAAGGAGAAGGAGGATGCTGCACTGAACAGTTGTGGAGACCTAGAAGCAAGAACAAAATTGAGTTCGTTCTCCCATAATTCTGTGCAGTTTTTAGTGCTAAGAAAAGTGAAAAATACTGATCTTTGATTTTTCTTACCAGACAAATATGATAGTGGATGCATGTAGCTGTCTAGAATGTTAATAACATGATATTTTTGCATACTGTATTCTCAAACTGGAAATGAGTTTTGATTTATCACAGAGTTTTTAGGACAATTTTATTTGACCTTTGCTAAATACTGCCTCCATTCATCCCTGGGCAGCTGGCAGTCTCTTTTCCCTGTGACATGGTATTTGTTAGAAAATATGAAAGTCAAGGTTGGTTTTAAATTACTGGCCTCTCACATTTAGTTATATAATGAAAAAATTGGGTCAGCCTTAGCCTTGTTAAGCAGACTAATGAACCACCTCCCAAAATTTGTTCCAATATTGTTGGAACATTTTAATTGTCTCTCTAGCACTTTTCCGAGGTCCTTTTAGCCAGTCAGCTCCAGCTACATGGATAAAACAAAGGGACAGGGGACTTAATCCTGGCTTCAAGGTTAAGAAGTGGCACAGATTGACTCATATTTGCATGTCTCTGTCACTACGTAGAGCGAACGGTGCCTTCCACATTCATGCACAAACTAAATTTCTTTTTTCTAACTGGGATGAGTAAGCTTACATCCTGGAAAAAAAAGGGAATGTTATGTGCTGGTTTGCAGCACCTCTCCCTCCTGTCAAGTTTCGGCTGGGCTCTGTGTTGTAATTGCCAGCAGAGTAGTAATACATAATAAGCTGGCTGCCAACTGGGCTGAGAAAACTCACAGCAGGGTGGGCAAGTGCACAAGAACCCCACGTGGAAGGACGTATCCGAAACACGGCTCTCGTCCAGCCGCTCTGAGGATCTCTGGAGCACAGTCTCTCCAGCTGCAGGTTTCTCATAAACACAGTGCAAACAGTATGAAACCTTTGGATGTTCCAGCAAGTGACAAATTTACAAAAAGGAAAGAGTATGCTGTCAGCACTTTGCTCACAGCCCACTGTAAGGTCTTGAGAATTCAGCCTTAAAAAGCGTAGAACTGGCCTTTTTTGAAAATAACTGGAATGTCAGTAGGTGGAGGCGTCCAAGTTTAAGCCCCTTTGTTTTATAAAGTGAGCCCATACTACTAAGCTGATGAGGTGAACTTGCAATGAGAATTAGCATTCACTGTTTGCCAGGTTTTCCGGGCCTTTATTTCAGGGAGTGAGATGTGCAAAATCGCAGGGACGGGGCTGTGCACCCGAGATGACGTGGGACTGATATTGTGTGTGGGTACCTACTCCATATACTAATGGGAAGGTTAAACTTTCTCTGCTCCCATTGTGATAAATCCATGTCTGTCTGGGACACCAAGTCGCTCCTCCAAGAGAAACATCATGCCTGTGAATAATTCTGGCAACATTTTAAAGTGAATTAGAGTTTGGCTTTATGGTGTTTTCCACACTATCCTCTCACAGAAAGGATTGCAGATGTCAATTATTTTATCTTTTAAACAGAGAGATGAGATTTTTCTGTACATTTCTTGATCGACTGCATAGATGGGAATGCTGTTACCATGAGTTTACAAGACCTCTAAGGCTGACTAACTGCACATAAAATAGGAATATGAGAGAGCATCCTGTTAAGAACAAAGAAACTATAAAATGATCCAGATGCAGCTCCATCTCAGAATTACTTCATATGCTGGCTGTTAAACATCTTGCAAATGCTGTTGACTCCTCTTGAATGCAGTTCTTGTTAACTGTACACTGATCCTATTTGTATGCAGTGACTGCGTAAATTTCTTTTTATAAGGGTTTTTTTTCCCTGGCAAATTGGACTTGTATACAAGAGATCTTGATGATGTTATGATTCACAGGAGGAACCAATGATTACACAGAGAGGCATGACAATCAGTGCAAAACAGTATTATGGATCTCAGGTGGATGTTGCAGACCCTCTTTTAGCTTAAAAGAAAGAGAAAAATCTCTTAATAAACTTTTTCTCTGAATATGAAATTCAAAAGCATCTTTTATTGCTCTATCCAATGAGCATTCCATGTTTTTATATTTGCTGTCCAAATATAAAATATATGTTGTAGCATATCTCAGTGTGTTGACTTTGTACATTAATTCTGACCTGGCAAAAGACCTAAAAATGTACTCAGCTTTAAATTTGAGGTAATAATTCAAAACTAAGAACATCACTTAAATAGTTTTCCAAATCAGGGCTGTGAGCTCCACAAATAATACTGAATTTGCAGAGATGTCTTTTTCTCTTTTTAAAGTGAGTAAGATTTGTTATTGTTTTCACACAGTGGTTTTGGATTGTTTAGCTAATATTCATCAGAAAACACGCAGAAAGAATATGCATTTTTTCTACAATCAGTGATTCATGGCTTCTAGCACACCAGTACAAGATGACATCTTTATCAGAATTAATGTTAAATAATTATTGCTGAGAGAGTACTGTCATGCTCATTTTAATGGCAGCATTAGTAGGGAATGAAGATAAAATGTATTTAATTTAAGGTTTTTTAAAAGAAAAAGAAAAAAAGATTGCTAAAGCTAAATCTTTCCTATTTTAAATACAACAATGGTTCTTTTTGAGACTAATATGCTCTAAAATTGGGACTAATATGATATTTACAATAAACTGATTGAAAAAAGATAATTGAATTATGTGGACTGGTGTTTTGCTAAAATGAAATTATTCTAATTTTTGAGAGAAGCCTGAATGTCTCTAATGCAAGTTGTTACTCTTTCATTGCAATCACTAAATTAAGATTCACTTTTGCATATTACATAGATGCCATTAAGGCTAAAAGTTTTAAAAGCAGCCAGAGATTTGGGGAGTTCAGTCTGAGACACCACAGAAGTGGGATTCCCTGAATTCTGAAAGTACTCAGCAGTTTCTAAAAATCTGGATGCTGAAATGTTAATTGTCTGGGCATCTGGATCCCCTAATTACTTTTCAAAATCTTGGTTTAATGTTTAATAGAAAGCAGACACCTCAGAAATTGCTGTAAATTACTAGTTTGAGACAGTGGTGATTTTTTTTCCAGAATATGTTAATCTTACTTCAGGAAACTTCAGGCTATCTAGAGTCCAGGCATGCCTAGATTTCTGATCCGTATTTGTTTCACTAGGTTTTGCAAGCTGACCTGGTAGTTTTGGGAAGTTCTCTTTCTCCTTACTTTAAAAGCATTTCATGTTTACACGTAACAGTCTCAGAGCATTTTTTTTCCAAAGCCGTTTGGTAACATGAGCACCAGCTTGGTGTGTTTTGAGAACCAGCAGCTTGGTGGTTAGAGGGGGAGGATCTTAGAATAAAGCTTGTTTCTACGGATTTTTCCTTTCTGGCTCATTCTTTGTTTTGTTTCTCTTACATCAAACAAAGCTAAAAGCATTGAATTATTATTGCTTAATTATGAATTGTCCTATCTGTAAAAATTGGGCTAGTGGACTTAGAAGAACAGAGTCTGAACAGTAGAAAGTTTATGACACCACAGGTATAGAGCTAGAAACATGGCTTTTCAAAGGGTTATCTGTAAAATACAGGGAAAAATAAGGGAGCATAGGGGGCTTCTTTGAAATATATGAAAAGTGAAGAAATAAGTATTTTATCTTTAAAGAATAGCAGATAGCAACTTCCTGACTCAAAAGGGTTGCACTGGATGAAAAGGATTGAGTATTGACAAATAAACATGAATTGATCATAAAATGAAAGGATAAAACTGCTCAGATGCAAATGACTGTAACTGAGTTGTATTTAGTTCAGTCTGAAAAGGTTTGACCACAGCTTATTTTGAATTGAAAAAGTGTTCCCCATGTCCATGTGTCAACAGTCCAAGAAAGATATTGAAACAGTGAGGAAGACTCAGAGGAATGTCATAATAATATTTAGAAGTAATTAAAATATACCCTGTAGGAAGAGAATGAAGGAGTTAAGACTGTTTCTGTAAGAAAAAAAACAGCATAAAAGGTGATTTAATCATGGCTTGTACACTCATATGTGTGGAACAGCAGTTTGATGATCGAAGAGGCTGGCTTTTAATTGACTAAGATACATGAAGATCCTCTGGCTGGAAGTTGAAACTAGGCAAATTCAGGCTCTATTCAGTACACACATTTTCAGTTGTGAGGGTAATTATCCATAGAAAGAGCTATTCAAAGGTTATGATGGCCTCCCTAGCACTTGAAATTTTTAATATTAAATTGGATACTTTTTGAAATAGCTTTTTCAAAAAGGTTTGCTGTGTTTTTAACCTAGTTATTTGACTTGAAGTAGGACTTCATTCCAAGAAGACTTATTGGCTGTGTTTTGCTAGTCTTTAAACAGATGACTGCGACGGCCCTTTCTGGGCTTAAAATGTTATCAATAAAAAGGGAAAGAACTGAACAGAACTACTTTAATAAGCTTATGTGAAAACTTAGCCTGGTAACACTTATTTCCTAAATATTATGGCTGCACTTTGAGCACCCAGATGAGACAGCACAGAATAGGTTCAGTGAGGGAGACTTGTCTTGAAGTAATTTTTGTAGTATTTTGATCCTGTGCTTAAGGGAACTGAAAGACCCTCACAGAAGAATTTAACAATCTGTAATTTAGTATAAGGTGTCTGACCTATGTGGGCTCCCTGATATTATTATTAATGCTGATAATAATAATAATCTGTAATTTTTATTACAGATAAATTTTTATTACAGGTAAGGGGGCCCAAGATAGTTGGTTAGCATTCAAGGACTGCTTCTTCCAAGCTCAAGATCAGAGCATCCCAGCAGGTAGGAAGTCAAGGAAGGGTACCAGGAGACCTGCATGGTTAAACAGGGAACTGCTGGTCAAACTCAAGTGGAAGAAGAGGGTGTACAGATCATGGAAGGAGGGGCTGGCCACTTGGGAGGAATATAAGTCTGTTGTCAGAGGATGTAGGGAGGCAATTAGGAAAGCTAAGGCCTCCTTGGAATTAAACCTTGCAAGAGAGGTCAAGGACAACAGAAAGGGCTTCTTCAAATACATTGCAGGTAAAACCAACACTAGAGGCAATGTAGGCCCACTGATGAATGAGGTGGGGGCCCTGGAGACAGAGGATAAAAAGAAGGCGGAGTTACTGAATGCCTTCTTTGCCTCTGTCTATACTGCTGGAGGCTGTCCTGAGGAGCCCCGGACCCCTGAGGCCTCAGAAGAAGTCAGGATAGAGGAGGAATCTGTCTTGGTTGATGAGGGCTGGGTCAGGGACCAATTAAGCAATCTGGACGTCTATAAATCCATGGGCCCTGATGGGATGCACTCGCGGGTGCTGAGGGAGCTGGCGGAAGTCATTGCTAGGCCACTCTCCATCATCTTTGCTAAGTCGTGGGGAATGGGAGAGGTGCCTGAGGACTGGAGGAAAGCGAATGTCACTCCAGTCTTCAAAAAGGGCAAGAAGGAGAACCCGGGTAACTATAGACCGGTCAGCCTCACCTCCATCCCCGGAAAGGTGATGGAACAACTTGTTCTTGATGCTGTCTCTAGACACATCAAGGATAGGGGGATCATTAGGGGCACTCAGCATGGCTTCACCAAGGGGAAGTCATGCTCAACCAACTTGATAGCCTTTTATGAGGATGTAACCCGGTGGATAGATGATGGTAAAGCTGTGGATGTTGTCTATCTCGATTTCAGTAAAGTGTTTGACACGGTCTCCCACAGCATCCTCGCAGCTAAACTGAGGAAGTGTGGTCTGGATGATCGGGTAGTGAGGTGGATTGTGAACTGGCTGAAGGAAAGAAGCCAGAGAGTGGTGGTCAATGGGACAGAGTCCAGTTGGAGGCCTGTGTCTAGCGGAGTCCCTCAAGGGTCGGTACTGGGACCAGTACTATTCAATATATTCATTAATGACTTGGATGAGGGATTAGAGAGCGCTGTCAGCAAGTTCGCTGATGACACAAAACTGGGAGGAGTGGCTGACGCGCCGGAAGGCTGCGCAGCCATTCAGAGGGACCTGGACAGGCTGGAGAGTTGGGCGGGGAGAAATTTAATGAAATATAACAAGGGCAAGTGTAGAGTCCTGCATCTGGGCAAGAACAACCCCATGTATGAGTACAAGTTGGGGGCAGACCTGTTGGAGAGTAGTGTAGGGGAAAGGGACCTGGGGGTCCTAGTGGACAACAGGATGACCATGAGCCAGCAGTGTGCCCTTGTGGCCAAGAAGGCCAATGGCATCCTGGGGTGTATTAGAAGGGGTGTGGTTAGCAGGTCGAGAGAAGTTCTCCTCCCCCTCTACTCTGCCCTGGTGAGGCCGCATCTGGAATATTGTGTCCAGTTCTGGGCCCCTCAGTTCAAGAAGGACAGGGAACTGCTAGAGAGAGTCCAGCGCAGAGCCACGAAGATGATTAAGGGAGTGGAACATCTCCCTTATGAGGAGAGGCTGAGGGAGCTGGGTCTCTTTAGCTTGGAGAAGAGGAGACTGAGGGGTGACCTCATTAATGTTTATAAATATGGAAAGGGCAAGTGTCATGAGGATGGAGCCAGGCTCTTCTCAGTGACATCCCTTGACAGGACAAGGGGCAATGGGTGCAAGCTGGAACACAGGAGGTTCCACATAAATATGAGGAAAAACTTCTTTACGGTGAGGGTGACCGAACACTGGAACAGGCTGCCCAGAGAGGTTGTGGAGTCTCCTTCTCTGGAGACATTCAAAACCCGCCTGGACGCGTTCCTGTGTGATATGGTCTAGGCAATCCTGCTCCGGCAGGGGGATTGGACTAGATGATCTTTCGAGGTCCCTTCCAATCCCTAACATTCTGTGGTTCTGTGATTCTGTAATTTTATAGTATATATAACCTTCAGTCCCACACTACAGACCCCATGTGCTGGGTGCTATACAAATGCAGATTTTCCTTTCACGAACTGTGTGTGTGAAGGGACAAATCTCCATCTTGCTTTATCTGTGTAACTATACCAGGACAAACCAAGTCTCTGCAAAGCAAAGCCTATGCCTCATATTGTTTCTAGTTTAGGACTATTGTGTCCCATCCAGGCAAAATGGATTTTATCAGCTGTCTCCAAGGCCCATGAAAGAGAAAATCCCTTCCTACTGCTTTTAATTCCATAATGTAAAATAGATCTTTAGATCATGGAGGGCATGATATCCAAGACCTCATCTCTGGGGTAAGCCTCTTGATAAGATGTAGGGCCTTCCTGTTTACTGAACAGGAGCTGTGGAGCTGTACTGCAGAGTATAACCTATACTAATGCAGCAGAGTATGCTGTTGGGAATTTCAAAGCATACACAATTTTGGAAATAGGATTTGGGGAAGTATGCCATCCAGAATGTGAGGCATGCCTCTGTATTCATAAAGAAAGCATAAGAAAAATAAACACTTTTGACTTTGATATGACCTTTGCTTGAATGAAAAGGTAGGACAACTTCTCCTCTTTCAGTTCAGCTGAACCTTTTCAACAGTTTAGTCAAATGGGAACTGTCTTTATTCAAATTCCTCCCCCTCTTCAAGGGAACTAGTTAATAACCTTTCTTTGGAGAAAATCACCTTGCTACTTTAAAAAACCCTGTGTTATCTAGTGAGGTACACGCATTTCTTGTTCAGTGAGTCAGTTCTTGCAATGTTAGGTACACCAAACTGCATGTTGGACTTAAAAAGATAAAATGATTAGCAAGTGAACTAGGCTAGAAAGATGTCTCCATGCAGTGCAGATTAGTTTAAAAGATATTTTAAATATGCATATAGCATTGGTGACTGGGAAAACATGGATATTTGAATCAGAGGAACAATTTGTTATTTATGAATGTCAGATCACATAAATAATCTGAATATCCTTTATGACACTAAGGTTTAAACAACCATCAATCTAAATGTATGCCCAAAAGTCCTTATGAGCATTTAAATAAATTACATCATCCCTGGTACTTGAAAAAATCAGGTCACTTATTTCAGCACCAATAATGAATAGGAGGTTTGAATGAGGCATTCGTTATTAAAAACCTTGCATAGGATATTAAAATTACTTATGTAAATGGCATTTGCAAATACATCTGGGTATTAAAGCAATGTAATCCATACAGTAACGTGTGATCGTGTATCATGTTGCACATCTTGTTGCATTTGCCTCTGAGTGGGAAGCATGTAAAACTTTTGGTCTTTGCTTATCCTTTTTAGCAGAAAAGATATATCATAATAAACAATGATTGTATTTGGATTGTTTGCTGAAAAGCAGCAGGATTGTTTTCATGTTGAAAGCAAGAGCAAGACAGAGACAAGGCTCTGTGGGAGACTGTAGACACTAAATTATCATATATTTGGAAATACTTAATAATCACTTGTGTGCAGGCTTCTATAAAGCTTTTGTGAATGCTCTAGGTGCGACACAAAACAGCATTTTCAGTCCTCTGCTCATTATAAAAGGGAATAAAAGGTTGAAATTGTTGAAAAATATGAAGCTGGCTTCATAACAGTTACTCTTCAATGCATTTAAAAGCCAAATGTTTGAGATGTCATTAAACATTAGCAAAGTAAAAATTCAGCTGTTCCTTACAGTGCCTTTGTTAAGTAATCCAAAGAGAAACAAGATGAGAAAAAAAGGCAAATAGGTAATTATGTTTAAGAAATCAGATAATGTAATTTCAGAAACATTCATAATTTTTATATATTTATTTATTTGCTTCTGCATTTGTAAGCCTGAAACATAGTGGTACTGAAATAAATGCTAACACAGGGTACATTGCTAAGGGAAGAGACACTGGATGACTTGATGTGAATCCCGCCCCGCAACCAGCTCTCTGTGATAAAGCCTACAATTTTGACCTGTGCTATTCACAGAGCCTGTGCTATTTGAAAGCTCTGGAGGCTCACGTTCAACACTAGCACCTTAAAAGGCAGAATTACAATGTGCTGTCATCTTGGCCGCTGCAGAAAAAGGAAATGGTATCAGATAACCGTTAATACTGCAAGATGTGACTGAACTGTTCCTTAACCGAGGTGCAGGCTGAACTTCTTATATACGCTTGGGACCCTTCACTCCCAAGCTGTCTCTGGACAGGAGCACTGAATTTGTTTCATTACCCTAATATGTAGCTCTGTTTACATCCTGCTTTTGGGCAAAGGTTCAGCTGTGGACTGTGGCCCTACCACGTGGAAACACATCCGAAGTCAGCGGGGAGGCAGATGGCAGCAGATTCTCCAGGTTGTGGCAACCATTAGCAACTGTCACTTTTCACTTCAGACCTGCATATTTTTCTACTTCCATATGGCTTCATTTGAGTTTAGCTCTTATTCTTGATCGCCGAGGTTGCTGGTTTGTTCTCAGGAGTGGTGTGGGAGCCAAGTCTTTGCACAATGGGGCTCAGGTGTCAGCCTGGATGCTGTAAAATTAGTTCCCAGCTGGGACAGGACACTCCTCCTCTTCCTCTGCTTTGTGCCTGGGAGGCCTTTCTGTTTCAGCAACGGTCTCAGATTAGAAATCGTCTCCCATGAACAGAAAGGATGGAAAGAACTCCTGTAGCCACATCCTCTTCTCTGCTGGGAAAGGACAGATGAGAGCTGAGGCTTCCCATCTGCTGTGTGCGTCAGAGCTTGACATGGATGGCAGGCTTGCCTTGATTGCTCCAGAGATTTCAAAATAGATACTTAAGAGCTTAGCAATCAAACAGTGGTGTCCATGCTTAACAAATTAGGACTTAAACCCAAGTTGTGGCCTACTGTAGATACATTATACTGTGGCAAATATTATAAAACTATACACATATATATGAATAATTATCCATATTATAGCACTGCAACAGTCAGATAGTCTTTAGTTCTCAACCAGGACTTTTCTCCCTTACAGCATTATTTTCTTTCTTGCTTGCTACCCTCCCCATCCTTTACATTTTTTCTTCCTCTTACATGAGTTTTATCGGACATTGAATCCTCTAAGTATTCCTTTTCCCTTACCCATCTCATCAACTACACCTCCAGCCTTATCTCCAGCTCTATTTTTTTAACCAGTTTTGTTCATCTGTTATTTTCTCTGCCCCTATATTCTTCTCTCTCAACCTTGACTGCAAACCCTCTGTTTGCAACTGAAGAGTATTTTGGAAGCTAGCTTTGACACTGTGAATAAACTGTCTTAAGAGAATTATTTTTCCTCCATAATGTCCTTTGACACTGGGATTATTTTATATTCCTGGAGTGCTTCCTTGCCCATCCCTCTGGTTCCTTTCTTCTATGATACCATCTCTCATTAATTAAGATTTTAGGTGTTGGTAAAGAAATCTGAAGCAATTGCAATTATCCATACATATACTGTGGACTTCGCTTCTTTGAATTTCATCTGGTCAATCAGCAGTAGATTCTCTTTCCAGAAAACTAGTCCTACTGTCCTCACTGATCATTTTGTACAAGTGTTTTGAGAGGGGCTGTTCTTCGCAGTTCTCCTGTGTTGAAAACCACTGTGCTATTTATCAGTTTCTTTCTACTGCTAAGGTTAACAAAACCGGTGCTACTACATTTCAGTCAGAAGAATAGTGAAGATAGATAATTTTTGTTAACTTCAAGATAAAACTATTTTTACAGTATCACTGTAAGAAAAAGAAGAACACAAAAAAGGAACACTTTTGGTCTCACTTTATCATTTTCTGCCTTTCTTTGCTGGGAGAAAAGGCAAGTGACATAGTATTGCCATCCTGTTATTCCTTCCTCCTACGAAACATCTATTTCTGCTGTAGGTGGCAGTTAACATTGTTTGTCCCACTTTATCTCGATTAAAGCAGTGGGAGGAAATCATGTGTCCTGGGGAGCTGCTATGTGTATAGTCTCTTTCTCTATTAGGCTGGTGAGTGGGTTGTACTTGAAGTTATAACGTGCTTTCTCTCCTTCACTTGAAGGTCAATGGGACTGCCTGATTGTTAGATAATGTCTTTGTCCACTACCGTCATGCAGGTCAAAATCCCACTTCTCAGAAGGAAAGAAAATCAGAGGCAAATTGAGTCAGCTTGTCTTTTTTTTTTTTCAGTCTGTCTTCTTGATGAAGAACAGTAGATTCTTATAGTAAAATTCTACCACTCTTAGTTAAATTATTAGTGCTACTTGCAAAGCAGATTGCCTGAACAGGAATGGCAGAATGTGAAACATTATCTGCAGAATGGGAAATGCATCATGGTCATCATGACTCTGTTAAAACAAACCTTCTATTAAGTAATAATAGATACACAATGAAATCATGAAAGGAACTGCTCAGGTAAATGATTAGAGGGCTGTGGACAGACTTTTTAGCAGGGCCTGTTGCCATAGGACAAAGGGTAATAGTTTTAAACTAAAAGAGGATAGATTCAGACTAGATGTAAGGAAGAAATTTTTTACTATGAGGGTGGTGAAACACTGGAATAGGTTTCCCAGAGAGGTGGTAGATGCCCTATGTCTAGAAATACTCAAGGTCAGGTTGAACGGATTTGAGCAACCTGATCTAGTTGAACATGAGATCATTGCAGGGTCGGCGGGGGGGGGGTTGGACTAGATGGCTATTAAAGGTCCCTTCCAACCCAAAGCATTCTATGATTCTATGATATAAAACTAGAAACCAAAACAGCCATTATCTAACATTTCCAAACAGATCAAAACCTAGCTTGCTAGAAATTATGAATATTAGCCACTCTTCAGATTTTCGAAGTCACTTCAAGATGAAAACAAACATGTTTTTTCTATTCAGTAAAGGTAAGGAAACAAAAATAGTTTGTCCTCCTCTATATGGAGTGGATATTTAGATTTGAAAGTCTGCTTTGTATATTTTATTAACATAGCTACTGAAATATTGATATGAGGTGGCACTGAAGATATCCTCACAAAAATAAACTATTAATTTCCTATTACCTACAGCTTATAAGGTATGTTAAGCATGTGTGTATGTGTATATGTGTATATAAATCCTTGAATTCATACTTTAATCTTCTAATTAGATGTCTATGTAAAATTATCATAGTCCATTAAAATAAGAATTTCCCCTTATTAGTTTTTCAAAATTAAACAATCCTTATTTCATATTCTGTATTGGTGAACTATACCTTCAAAAACAGATTTACAGTAAGGTTAGGAAAGTAAAAAAATACCTATAAAAATAATGTAACTACACTGCAAATAACAGGTAAGGCACAACTTTTCCAACTTCGATATCTAAAGTCAGGAGGAAAATAAAAGCAGTCTTATAAGATAAAGTAAATGTGACTTGATTTTCAGAAGAATTGAAAAGTTGTCACCTCTGATGATCATAGAAGCTGTCAGGACTCAGCATTTCTGAAAAGCAGGACATACTTATTTAGGAATACAAGTAAAAATTTAATGTCTGTCTTTTTCCACCTAAGCAAAGGGTGGAGCCAAAGAGTGGCTCTTGCAGAATCTTATTAAAGTTTCCTGTTTGGTTTTATGCATTTGTGACTGTACCACTCTTCCTCCTGTATAAAGCTAACTTTCACATATTAGGGTTCTGACCCTGGGAATGGCAGAGCAGGTCTTTGGATCTTGAGCTCAGTGGTTATTTTATAAGGCAGTACTTCATTCTCCCAGTCCCTGCCTTTGAATTCTGTGAATTGGGCGGCATGGCTTGAGCACTTGCTGGTGAAGACCAAGGCAAAAAAAAATTGTTGAGTACACACAGTTAATTTCCACAGTGGACATAAACAACTCTAGAGAGAATTTCTTTTAACATATGTGTATTGTCACTCATATTTCTACTCACTGAATGTCAAAATTCTGGAATCTTGGGAGGGGTGGATCTCACTCACCAATTTCTAAAGAATATTTTGCAAATTTTAGTTGAAATAATGTGTTGATTGGATCCTGTGTTATGACATCTGGAACACTAGCCCCAGCTGTCTTTGGAACCAGTGTTCGTGTAGCATCAAAATTAAGCAAAGCAGGCTTACTCATTTACATATTTTGCATATTTATAAACCCACCATTTTCCTGTATCAGTAAAAATCTGGGTGCAGATTGATTTTAAAGGACCTGATATGATTGACACCAGCTGAGATCTTGGACTGCTGTGTTTAGCTGTGGTTTACATTGAATCACATAAAGACAGGAAACATGATGCGGCAAATACGTAGAAGTGTTATAAATCTTCTCTTGAGAAGCTTCTGCACAACCTAATTCCATGAAACTTTACAAGCAAAAGAACTGGGATAAAGATAAAGCAAAAGCAGCAGTCTACCCATGAAATAAGCCTAAAAACTATTTCTAGCAGAGAGTATTGAGACGTAACGAGTAGAAGTTGCCACAGTATCTGAAGTTACGCTGCTGTGGCTACCACATAGGGGGAATGGTACCTCCAAGATACATTTCTGCTGGAATATTATTTCTTGATTTACTTTTCAACTTCCCCTGCAGCTGAAGACTCTCCCTCAGTTTTAATGAAAATAAAAACACAGCTGGGTAGGAACATAATCTCCTGGAAAACAATTAATTCTTCACACTTCATGGAATAACATAAAGAAAATCCACAGTAGGGTATCAAAGATTACACAGAGGAGTCAGTGACTGACAGAAATAAAGGAAGGAGCTCCAGGTAAAAACACAAGCTTGGGGGAAACACAGTCTCAGGGGAGTTTTTTTTGAGGAAGAAGCGGTGGCTCTGAATCAGGTTTCCTGGTGGAGTGTTGAGGTGTATAACTGCAGCTGCACCAACGTGCAGGCTCACGTTGTTCTGGTCACCTGCAAAAGCCATGACACACCTGCAGCATTTGAGAAGGGATTCAGGGATGATAGCTGCTGCTAACCATTAACTAATCCTAATGGACTTTACTGCAGACGTTTTTTTATACACATGTGCATGTGTGTGCATGTATGCATGTATTATATACAAACATGCGCACATGTGCGCATTAAGATTACTGATATGATTAACAGAAATTTAACAGTGTTATGTTAAATAAGTGGAAATACTGTGCTACTGACATGACTGCTTAATATGGTAATAGATTTAAATATTGTTTTTATAAGAGAACGTCATCAACTTCAAATCTCGCTTGCATCTGAAAGTATTTTTGTTGTTTCAAGGCATACATAAAGTTACAATAGCTAAGGTAACAGAGGTTGAAGTATTTCACCTGTTGTTCTGTTTATTTAGCATGTTTGACAGCATTTCACATATGGTGGGTTTCCCCAGCTAGGCAGTGTCACCTTTAGTTGTAGAGATCTTGTTGAAAAGAAAGAGAAAAATCATTCTCAACGGGAAAATTTTTCTGCCTTTCTCTCTTTGCTACCTGTCCGCAATCCAGGAATATTTTTAAACATGGCTTTAAATGTAAGCATGAAAAAAGCTGAGGAAAATTATATTATTTGTATGCTTTAAAAAATAACATTTCTGTAAAGTTCTCTGCTAGATCAGGCCCACGCCAGGGTAATCAATGCGCAGAGGTAGTCCTTGAAACTACTTTTAAGTCATCTCATGAAACTGATTCAATTTTAATTTGATAATTTCCCTTTAATGGGGCTTATTGTACAGCCAGTGCTAGCTAATAGAAATATTCACTTCTTTGCCAGGAAGCAGTTTCATGTATGTTATTTAGTGGATATTTCAGACCTCATGCCACATATTATGGATACCTGAGAATTTATTATTGCCTTCATGCATGCAGTAGTCCTTTGAATAATATCTTTGAAATTTGAAGAAAAGTTGCATTATTTTTCAAATATGTGGAGATATCACAAAAGGAAATAGTGCTATCATTACAGATTTAACAATGCAGCTTACATTTATTCCATTTTTACAGCTGATCCCTGTTCTATGATAGATATCTTCTGATCCTTTTTATGTGACAGAAGGGCATATTTACATTTTATCCATCATGATGAACTAAAAGTAAGCCTCAGGAAATGCTTGCATTTGCTAGAGATGACCTTTAGTTTACACTAGAAAGAAACTGGGGCTTTGGTGCTCCAAAGATGGATTGCCTTTTATAAGTGGAGCTGTCTCCATACAGCTGTGTTTGAGATCTGGTTTAAGCGTGGTAATGATTAAAAAAATGTAGAGGAAAGGAGGCAAGTGATTCTGAGAAGGAAATGGACTGAAGTTTATTTTTTCTTGAAACAGTGTGAGATTTGGCTCTGCTCTGTACCTCCACAACAGAACCTTTATTATACTCTCAGGAATGGCAGTTTTACCGTCAGCTTCCCACACTCAGCTTTTCAGCAACATCTCTTGTTAGTTTTCATCTTCTTTCTTATTTTTAATCACCCTTTAAAAGAAGACTGCCAACACTTTCTAGCCATATTTGAAATGGGCAGGTCAAGGAAATAGAAGAAATAATTTATTTTATTTTCCCCCTAATTTTATCTCTTGTATTGAACTTTTGGCTCAGTTTAGGCAAAGTCTTCCCCAAATGATGGAATATTATACCATTACTTGTAAATGGAGCAATTGCAGTTTGTCAACCAATTAGTTGCAAGCAATTTGTTCAGTAAGATTGTGGGAGGAATGACCATGAAGTGAACGAGCTGCGTGGAAGAGAGCAGTGGCTGTGATGGGAATGGGCTATGAATTATTTTGTTGTGAACAGAAAGGCTTCTGTTAATCTGTTCAGAAAAAAAAAGAGCAAAGCAGTCTGTTTGCCACTTCCTATATGGTTTATTTCCTTTTTTTTTTGAGATGTAGTTCACATCTCAGACACTGTTTGCCCTCTTGGCTTTAGTTAAAATATCTATTTTTCCATTATTTAAATAATTGACAAGTCTCCAGAGTTCTGGATAGTTAGGAAGGAGCTTGAATTGCTTCTTGGTTTCAGTTTGACTTCAAAATAATAATAAAAAAGTGCAGTGTTTTATTAGTTAAATAGCAGTCAAAGTACTGTCAGACAAAATAAGAACTTAGTGTTCCAGGAGCAACTTACCTAAAAAAAAAAAAAAAAAAAGAAAGAAAACAGGAAATACATATTTTATTAATTTGTTATTTAAATAGCACATGTTAAAGGGCTGTTTGCTTCAGCTGGTCCAAAATTTAATTTATACATTATGTTCGCTTTATAGCATTAGGCTGTCTAAAGCAGTAACACCCAACAGCTGAAGTAAAATGTGTTGTCAAGCAAATACTGAAAGAGGGAATTAAAGGGAACACCTGTGTCTTGTTATTAGAAATCATATCCATGCTGGACTTGTAATAGCCTAAATAATACAAATTTAGCTAGAAGTAACAAAGCAGACGGAAACATCTGTATATTGTATGCAGTGACAGTTATTGGATGGTAGAGTATCTGGCCCTGGTTTTCCCCTGAGTAAAAATTATTTGCATAGTAGTTTTCATCCTTTGCATCTTTAAGCCTTGAAAATCTTTGTTGTCTGATGAAGATAGCATAGTTTATATTAGATTAGTACAGGGAGACGGTCTGGTCCTGATATAAATACACAGGTACAGATGTAAGCCATGTAGATGTCCAGTACAGAAGTATAATGAACATGCTGATTGGCATAAGTGGAAAATAAAACATTAAAACTTCCTTGAATGTACCATTTTCTAAGTGAAAAAATCAGAGGAAAAGGTGTTGTGATGCCAGGTATGGCTGAGATAACAAATAACACATCAAATGCAGCTAGATTGCCACATCATTGTAAGTCAAAGCTTAAGTCAAAGGACTTTATCGCTCCCTAACATCAGGTGGAGGTACACTGGAGGTACAGAGCATGCAAGCATGCTGTCCCGTTCTAGTCAGTGCGGTCAAAGGAATGGGGAAACTATTCAGCTGGGCAGGTGTCAGTATCTATTTTAGTGTGAGCTGAATATTTCTGCAGCCTCCCATCAGCTGTATTGACTAGGTCCTCCTCTGGCTGTCATGGGAGCTTGGACATTAACCTCGCTTACAGACCCTTAGGCTGTAAGACATCTTAAGCCAAGTGTCTGAAACCCAAAGATGAATCCCGCTTTTGTAGTTCCCTTACACACAGATTCAGTTCCTAACATCTCAGCATCTGCAGTACTTCAGTCACCCTAACTCTGTCTTAACTTTTAAGAGAACTCTGTTAGATGCTACCTGAGCATAGTGGGAAAAGTTTTTTTCTGCTAGAGTCACACATTTTTGTACATAATGTCTTCTCCAGCCAAGATTTCCTTGGCTAATGGAAAGAAACCCAAAAGCAACAATAAAAACAGATCATGCCATGTGTGAAGTGTACAGGACCTTAAAATGAAACATAACAAAGATGAGTTTGAGTGAAAATTCTGCAAAGGAGAATTCTTAAAATGTGTCCCATTTTTATAAAATACTTAAAAGGTGCAATAAATCTCTTAGATCCAGATTTCCTTTTTCATCCTTCTAAGATGTATCATTGAATATGGTTTCTTCTTTTCAGCTGGAAGGTGTTCTGTACCTTGTCAGCAGGCTGAGATGGTTGCACACTGGGCACGTTGGGCCAGAATAGCAGTAAGATGCTACAATGGCAGATGCTAAACCAAACATGAGGTACATGAAGTTAACAATACATGGGATGACGAAAAAATACTTTTCTGGGAGTGCTTAATGACATGTATTATGCTTTTGGAGACATGAAAGTGTTCCAACTGGATATATTTGGAGTTTGACTAAGAACTCACTTCTTGCCTATATGGACAAGTGAAGCTTCTAAACTGCTGTTGTGCTTCACTCTGTTGTTTACATCTAATGCTTTCAAAGAAAATGTTGCCTAATGCACCTATCATCTGTGGAACTTCCTTCTAACAAAAGAATTTCTTCATCAGACCGTCTATGCGATCCATGATTGCATTCATGTTTCTGAATTCATTTTTGTAACTTTTTGACATAGGTATAACAGCTTTAGATGTTACCACTGTTCAGATAATATACAGAATCCTTTTAAAATTCTCCCAGTGTAGTTGTCTCAATGATTTCTTACAGATGATCTACAGAGGTCTCATTTTGCTTAACTTGATGGTTTTGAGTTGCTTACTGGGGATAGCTATGGCTAAGCACACTCATTGTTAAGAGATTCTTCTGGTGCAAGAACAGTCGTAATTGCAGAAACAGTAATTTATTTTACTCTAGCTTTTCCCTTCATTCCACTGAATTTATTAGTAAGAAAGAGTCATGCACTCTTCTATTCTTCGTCCAGCTATTGAGCATTTTACATAGTAAAAAGGAAATATACTACTAATAAAATTACATTTCTTACTATATTATTCACCAATCTCCAGGGTTTCGATGCTATTTTGTATTTCTAAACACTTACTATATTCATTATTTAACATGCAACAAAAATGCAGATAAACCAGGCCATTTGGGTGGTAGATCAAAAGGCAGAGAATATGAATTAGCCAAGGAATGTCTTTTCATATCAAATCTTATTATGCTCTACCACCAAATTTTCAAAAACACTGCAAAGAGCAAATCTCTGTTTTAAAAAATGCCTTGCAGACTGGCTTTCCCTAAAATAAAATTAATCTGTTGTATTCTCACCTATTTTTCTTCTTCCTCATTTGAAAGGTAGCCATGCCTCTTTCCCATCTTTAAGCTCAGAGACCACCACCCTATTTTCTGACCTTCCTTACTCTGCATTTCCAAGATACTAAACACCTCCCTAGATCTCTTAGTCTCTACTTATTTATCATCCATATATATCAATGACAGTTGTTGTCTTGTTCTGTGGCATAATGCTGCCTGGTGTACTTTGTTGACAGATTCTGCTTTTGAGACTTTGTGTGCTGTTCTTTAAATCCTTGGTGGCAGCCAAGCTGGTAAAGCTGATGAAGGCAGGAAAACTATACAAAAGGGAAAAGAATTAAGAGAAAAAAATAGCAGTGCTTTCTCTAATCCTGTGGAGTTTACTGTTGAAAACCAGAAATTTAATGTCTTCTGTGTTTTGTACCACTTGTGTATGGCAGAACCTACGATTCATACCTCACATACTGCCTAAATGTCTCCAGTAATGACACTGTCCAGTTACCCCTTTTATAGAAACTTGGGGTTTCGCCTAGATCCTGTGCCATTGGTTATGGATAGGCTCGCTTATGGCTTTAATATCCACTTGTTGTATTTCAGTTAGGGTGTAACACTCCTGTAAGGACTTCAGTCTTCTGAAGCTTCCTGATACAATGAGACGTCCATGGTGGCTATTGTCCTAGACACTGGTATGACATTTTTTATTCAGTCAAGACCCAAACCTCCAAGATATTTCTTTATGAAGTCACTATAAAACCTTAAATTCTTTCCACATGAAAACTCTTTCCACATGGGATGGTCTGGCTGAGGCTGTCGTGTTCCTTTGTCTTCAGAAAACGTCAGGGTAGAGTGCCATGCCATTCCTGTATCCTCTTTCTTTCTGCCTCAGCTTGTCCCACCATTATTTGTTCATGTTCTGCTTCCTATAGTGCTCTGAATTATATTTTAGTCCTCTGTGTGCCCTTTCTTGACCTAGGTGTGTTCCCTGAAAATACAGTGGTCATTCATCTGTGTGTCAGAATACTAACTTTCACCTAAAGATAATATATATTTTAACCTGCATAGTTAATGGGAAGGAGGGAGGGGAAACAACCTCAAACCACGAATTGTGGCCCACCTGAACCGCAGAGATTCTGAAACCTGAAGAAAAAGGCTCCAAAGCCATCAGTGTATTACCCAAATGGGAAATTTAAAAAGCTGCTGAATAAAAATGAGCCTGATTTTGGAGGAACAGACTCATGATTGCTGAACACTCCTGCCTGGCAAGACAGTTAGCTTCCTGCCAGCTTTTCCCCATGCAGTGGTAGCAGCAGAACCTACAAATGCTCCACTGGGATTCCTGCTAGGTAAGTGTCAATGCATTTCATTTTGCAGGTGGGGCCCAGAGCAAATCATACTAATAAGGATTCCCAAAATGGGTATTTGGGAAGGACAGCATTAGAGCATAAAGATGGATATTGCAACAGATATATTAATACTTAATTAGATAACCTACTTATAGACATCTCTATAGCACTCATTACCAGAGCAGCTGTGATCTGATTATATCAGCAATTTGAACTTTATCAAATCATTAACTTATGATATTAACAGTTTGGGAAGAGAATCACAACATAAAATGGCTGGCGTTACTGTTATTGTAATTACATGACATAGCACAGCTGCAACTGATAATTACTTATGTGATCAATCCTTATTAAGGTTAATACCTGTATGTTTGTCAACTGTGGAGCATTATAGCTTTAAATAACACAATTATTAGGACATGATACTCTGGCTGAAATATAACCTCTTGGGAAGACACTTTATGACTGTAAGTAGTCTTACACTTTTTCAGAAGCAAAGTGCGGTGCATGTGTTACCATGTACCTTGTGACAAGTTGCACGCTGTACATGAAATAACAGGGCCCCTGTTTGACAATGCCACCTGGAATAAGTGCCAGAAAATATGTGTTTGGTGGTCTGTGAAGGAACTCATGCAAACCAGGAGGGCCTCATGCATTCCTGAAGACAACTAAAACATGTCTGGAACGATGTGGACTGAAAAACACACTTCTTTCACCCTCTGTCAGCCGCTGTGAAGAACACGTGTTTTGCCATGCTGATGGATAGCACCAGACTGGCACATGAGAAGTTCTGGTTAGCACTTACCTGCGTCTGGTCTGGAGGGCAGCACTCATGTTAGGTAGGGCTTAAATCTTGATTCAGTTTGTTTTTCAAAATCAGTTGTGTAGTTATCCAAGAACTTTTTTTTTTCACTCACTAGAACTGAATGGCCTCATTTAGGGTTAAAGATTGAGTCATCTTTCTGCTAACATTCCTTGAGTGAAATGTACTGCTTCTGAAAGGGTGTTAAACTGACAGGAGTAGAAGCTGAAGACATTTGCTTATCCACAAAACAGATTCTGTGGAATCAGTGTCACAACACGTTTGCTAACACATATATCTAGTCGTGGTTTTGTTTTTTCACACTTGGAAAGCACATTGTCTAAAGTGAATGGAGCTTTTCAGCCTCATGACCCATAACCTGCTGGTCATTCAGCTCCCAATCTGCACTACTCTGCACCTGTATTTTTTTTGTGTGAAACAAAAGAAGCTGATTCATTGAACTGAGACCATCGACTCATTTTATGTATGCCCCCAAACAAGCCTTGCTCACAAATATCATGAGAGAACTAACATTGTGAAGGCATAAGTCAAAACATTATCACTTCCTTTCGTCAGATTCGGTATTTTTCATGTTGTTCTGTTTGTAGCCTTTCTAAAAGAAGAATCTGAAAAGGACAGCATGATTGTTAGCATATTCCCAATCTACATCCCGATTCAGCTCTTTTTCATTTCATCTTTAGTATCTGTTCTTTTAATCCAGAAAGATACTGTCTTTCCTATCTGCACTGCCCAAAAGATATTAATTCAAAATCACATTAAGGCAAAGACTCTGAGTCACTCCACAGGAATAAAGGTATAAAATCCCAGTAACTACATTTTCTCTTCCCAGCACTGTTGTCCCCCGTGAAATGGAAATAATAGGACATCTCACTGGGTCCCTTATAAAACCATCCTAACATTACAGAATCCCAAAAGCACAGGAAAATGTGATAAAACCATAAGATAAAATGTATGTTTTATCTGCTCATGAGGAACCCGTAGGTGCCTGGGACACTCAGGCTTTTATGTCGCACTCCAAAATATTTCTCTCCTTGGAATCTAACAGAATGTTTCTGTCCATCGTTTGGACCTCAGTGTCTGACTGAGAAGAAAACTTCCTTAAATATCTCAGACTGGCAGAGCTTGTTTTGTGGGTGACTGTGCAAAAGTCATGTCATTTGTTATTTTCCTATCTGATTTTTTGCATATTAAAGAAAGTCTTAATGGCCCTTATCCAATAAAATGTTAATAGGAGTCTAATAGTAAGAACCAACATTGTGTTACTGATTTCAGTAAGATACTGCAAAGATTCATTGTTTTCTGTATTGAGACTAGAGTGGATTGCTGCATTTGGCATATAGGTTGAACTGAGGTACATTCTCCATACTTAATGTTATTTTTTTAGAAATACTTGTGTACATGTCTGGGGAGTGAAGAACATTTCTAGATGCCTATGCAAACACTTTGTTTTGCCTAAGATATTTTCTAAGAAAGGAAAAAAGATCAAAACTACCACACCCCAAATTAAATTTGTATTTTTCATTCAAAAGATGCAAAAGGATTATTTTAATGTTTTTACCACTAAACTAAAAGCCAAGCCCTCCTCTGCCCTATGAAAACCCACTATCTCCCCATGTGAAGTATGTGACTAAACACATGAAATGTGAGAAAAACTATTTTAAAAGGAAGGAGGGTGGTACATAGCCTGAGAACTAGATTCTTGGTTCCATTCAGCTGCCATAAACACAAAGAGAAAGAATATGGATCCTTAGGCAGAATATCTCTCAGTTTACACTCATAAAACTGAGACCAGGTTCCTCTTAAGATTTCATTTTTATTTAAAAACAGAGAAAGTCATCTTTTAGCACCACTAGGGACAGAGGTTTTTGGTTTTTTTGATGGTGTCCAAATCCAGGCTCAGCCCAGAGAATATTTTGTGCATACTCTTATTCTCATTAGCAGGATTAAACATGCTCTTTAAGTTGACAGGTTTGATACAGAGCTAAGTAATTTATTACTTTGATTCCAAATGAAGAATGTCAGAGGAACTGTTGAGCAGGATATAGCAAAGAAAATTTTGTGGGTGACTTGCCTCCCATACATGTTCATCAAAAGATGGCCCTGAGATCCTTAAGGGACACTGTAGAAGAAGTAAGCATCCTAGGTATGTTTGGGCCTTGATGTGAGAGGCGTGCATGGAAAGTCAACACCCTTCACACCGATCAGCTTCAAATTCACTGTACTTTACAGCTATAATAGAAAGAACGTTCACCTCATACAACCACTGCAACTGACTGACTTAGTTTGTAATCTACTCCAAAGGCGAAAGGAGGTGAATCATCTTCGACTAAAAATGACAGTTGAGGGGGTGAGTTCTCTTTAAAGATGCCAAGATACAAAGAACACTCTGCACCCTTACATTGCAACAGGCTTTGTGGGTTTGTTTTCCTTGTAGCACTTGCATTTGTGTTGTTAGCTTGCCATCCATCCCAGGTGCCACTGCAGAAATGAGCAGTTTGCTTATGAAGAAAAAAGAAAAGTTATCATCAGGGAGATGGCACAGAAATCCAAAAATATGGAATGAAATAAATGGCAAAATCTTCTCTTTGTTTACATGCCAAATTCTAGCTAAGGAAATCAACTGCAGCTTGAAAGGGGTCCTGCCAGAATTTCTCTGCAATCAAATCAAAATTCAAACTTTGTCTTGGAGACCCTATGATTTTATTGCCACTCATGTGCATCCCAATTAAGCCACCAGTGTCTAAACATTCATACACTGAGCAATTTGTCAGATTCTGAAGATGACACCATAATTCCTGTGGCATATTTTTGTACTGAGTAGTGTTTTCTGCACCTTATTCAGTACTGTGTGTTCTGCATAAAAATAAGCTCCCAACATTAAGTGCTTCAGTGAAGTGCTTTTCACTTGATTTGTAAATAACTTCAGAACAATAGGGACAGGTGGGGGTGAGTAAGGGAAAGAGCTTCTGTTTTCGGTAACTAACATATTAAAAATGCAATAATCTCCTGGGTTTCTACAGACAAACAAATTTCCTTTCATGTTCACTGAATGCCAGCTTTGAGCAATACTGGCACTGGGACATTACTCAAGGCAGACCAGAAGGCCCCAAATAGTAGATAGGAGGGGACAGCCCTTCAAAACTCTATAGGAAGTGTTTCCCATATGGAGGAGGAATGGATGCATCTTAAACATCATAGCACTGCTATGTGTTCATTCCTTTGACTGACTCTCAAGCTTTCATTCAGTTGAAATATGGCCTTTAAAACAGCTCAGTGTTCATGTGAACAGAATACAATTAGAGCACATTTCAGAGTCCATTGCAGACATCTTTAGTTTTGGTGGGGGCTTTATATTTCTCAAATTAGGAACCAAGTTTTAGAAATACAAGGAGAGTTTAATGAACATGTCTGGTTTCATAATGACTCTCTCCAACATCCCTTTCAAAGGATGTCATAATTCTGAATTACCTCTGTTAAAATGAAATTATTTAGCTTCATGGCTGACCCACAAGATGGGTCTTTGTGTTTTATTACGTTTCCATCAATTTACCATTCCACCTTGGTGAGCGGCAGTTGCAGGACTCTCACACACCTACTTCCTCCTTCCTTTAAGTAAAGTTGGAATTTTTTCAGGCCATAGAAGTAAATTGAGAAATTATTGTTCTTTCCTGTTGTGGGAATGCTTACCTGCAAGACTACAATAATACTGTAGGAAGGAGTGTCGTCTTCTGAAGTTTACAAAAATGCTTGCTGGAATTGAATGAATTCAGATTTTCCTAAGCAAAATTGTTTTCCTATATTCTAGTATCAGAAACTGTGAGGAGTTTTAGTTGCTAGGAGCATACACATCTACATATAGTATTCCAATGTTATTTTGTGTCTTTAAAAAATGGAACATCCAAATATGGTTAGATACTTTATATGAAACAGCTGGCAACCATCTTAAAACCTTTTGCATTCCCTCAAAAAAATTATGGTAGGTTTTGAAACAACTCTACTCAATACTTTGCACATCTAAGTAGAAATTTAAAGCAGAGTGCTTACAGAAAAACACACAGTGCAAAACTGAAAAATAAAAGGTTAATCTTGTTTCCCTGCAAAAGGGTTAGAAAGTGCTGAAGTTCAGTTGAGCAAAAATATTCCATTTGTGTTAATCTGTATATTTTAACAAAACAACTCCTCCAAGGCCTGCAGTTTGGTAAATTGTAAATAAAACTATTCACGATGAGAATTATTGTAGCATATGTTACTATGGAGATCACTTGAGAAAAGAGGTATAACATTATAGCTTGCTTTCTTTCAGGAATTGAAAATATGATTTTTGAAAACCTTTAAAGGAATTTGTTCAATTGCAATATTTAAAAGAATGAAGTAATGCAAAACATGAATCTACTTATTCACAGAATTTCACAAAGTGAGGAGATCTTGATGACAGTGATGTCTTTGGTGATGGGAAAACTAGGCATCTTTTATTTGTCTAGTTAAAACTGATGGAAGATATTGTTAGTCTGCAGCAGTGAAGTATTAAAGAACAATTCATAGGGAAAGGTTTGCCAATCCGTATAATGCTTATGGGAAATTGTATCTGGGGCTATTTTCAAAGCTCATTTATTTGCTGGATATTTATGACTGCTGTATTTACTCTGAGAAATGATTCTAAATGAAAAACCCCAGTTCAAAGAGGACAGAAGTAGATGAGTATTTTTTTTTAAGAGTGTTCTAAGTAAATAATTTGTAGGCTTAGCTGTCCATATTCAGTGGCATAAGAGGCTGCAAGTAGCGTAAAGTTATGTCATTTTACGTTTTAGTTTTCTCTTTAGGCTTGGTAGAGAAATATCTCACTGTTCACTGGGAATAGAGTGTGGGAACTAGTGAGTAGTGAAACAGAAGGATACACATCTGAAATTAACACATGCCGTTATGAAATGCAAAGGTGCAAGAAGGGAATTTGGAGAAAAAATAAAAGTAAAAAAGAAGAGCGAGAAAAATTTGTAAGATGGAAGAGTGAAAGTAAAAGAAAGCTAAGTAAAAGGAAAAAGAAAATAAAAGATAAAGTTTTTATGAAAGCTATTTCAAGTCTTCACTTGTGCGATGGTCATTTCTAGTCTTCATTTGGCTTTGATGCTTTTTTCAATGGACTTTCTCTGTGCCAGTTCTCTTTCTTGGCTGTTAAAATAGATCAGAGACACTTCTCTCCATTTTTCTTATTCCCTTTTCTACACATTTGTAAACTCTTTCCTGAAGAAAAATTGTGGCTCTGAGGGTATTTCTTCACTTGTTTTTCAGGATTCTGCTAGTGAAAGGGTGGTTTCTTAGAAGTTCTGATAACCAAACCCAATTGTTCTGTGCCACTTTCTTTCCACTCCTTAATGGTCATCTTACTAATTTTGAAGAGAACTTAGGATAAGAGCACCAACCTTCCTTCTCTGGAAGCCACATACTGAAAAAGCTGAAACCCAACTTCTGATTCAGGCATAACTAAAGACCATGGGCACAGCCTGCACGGGGCAGTTAGGGAAGAGAGAGCTCCAGAAGCATTTCAAAGCCAGAGGGGACAGTGGTTCTCATGTCATCATACCGTGACACTGCAGCAGGGGCTGAGGGCTGGGCAGGGGCTATTTGCTTCCCAGGATGACCAACCCATCATTAGAAGCCCTCAATGTCTCGTGTCCTCCCACAGTTGTGAACGACTTTACCGAGCAGCATATAGCATAATGAGAGCATAGGAGTTACGTTTGAACATCTTTGTGAGAAGAGCACATACAAAAGATTTTGTATTTTGGCCGAAGTTTCACCAGTTTAAGATACTTCTTGCCCACTTGGTGGTTCAACTGAGCTTAATTAATTGTTAGTAAAACTGTCATATAGCTTTGTATTTGCTAGGGATCAGGAGTATACACACACACACGCACAGAGAGCGACTCAGCTGAAACAGCAATCTAATTTTCCTTATTTTGAAAGTTATTAAGTTCAACTTTTCCCTTGTCATAAATGGAAACAAATTCAGTTTAAATGAAAAGATACCCATTTAGTGACTTTGGTCACTAAATTTATCCCCGTAGCTTCTTATAATCTTAAACTGGGGTAGCTCAGCTTTCTTTTGAGAACAAAACGCTAGTCAAGGAGAGAATGAATTCTGAGGCACTTGAGAGGGAAATAACTGAAACTAGCTGTTAAAAACATAGAAAAGGAAATGCAGTGCAGATGAGTGTGAGGTACTTTGCATTCAAAGCAGAGATGAAAGCATTGTGAATTTAAATTAGTATAATGACCTACAGAAACTACGGCAAGGTCTCAGGAATTATTCAGCCCTGGCAACCAGAGGTGTTCAGATTTTGTTTTATTTAGAGTTCAAGTTAAGCACAAGCACTGCTAGCAGTCCTTTCACCCTTCACATGGAGGAAGCACTGTGGAGAACTTTGTTTTTCTGAGCAGTGCCTGTTGCAGTGCTCCACATTGTGGTGTTGGAAAATAGTGTTGCTCTATTTTTTCCTCTTTTTTCCTTTTTTTCTTTTTTCCTATTTCTTTTTTCCATTTTTCTCTCCCTTTCCTCTTTCGTCTTTCCTAGAAGAACAGAATCATAGAATCATAGAATCAATCACAGAACAGCACAGCTTGAAAGAGACCCCGACAGATCATCTGGTCCAGGTTTTCATGGGAAAGGGAGCCTAGATGGGATTAACTATTACCCTGTGCAATCACATCTTGAAAACCTTCAGTGATGGGGACTCCACCACATCCCTGGGGAGGTTGTTCCAGTGAATTATTGTTCTCACTGCAAAAAATGTATTTCTTATGTTGAGATGAAACCTCCCCAGTGCAACTTGTGCCTGTTGCCCCTTGCCTTCTCCATGTGCTCCTTGTGAAGAGAGAGACTCCATCTTCTTTGTAGCTGCCCTTTAAATACTGAAATAATGTGATGAGGTCCTGACTGACCCTTCTTCATGGAGAAAAGACCTAACTCCTTCAGTCTTTCCTCATAGGGCAGGTTCTCCAGCCCTTTAATCATCTTCATGGCCTTCCTTCGGACCTTCTTCAGTCTGTGCACATTTTTTTGAATTGTTCTTGAATTGTGGGGACCAGAACAGGACACAGTGCTCCAGGTGCACTCCTATTTCTTCTTTCCTCTTTCCCCTTTCCCTTCATTTTATTACTGAAATAAAGAGCTCTACTTAATTCTCATGCTTAATTTTTAGCTTCTAGTGCTTTTCTTAGCCTCTTTTTTTTTTTCCCCCTCAAAATAAAAGAGCAGAAACTTGAACTTTTAAGGTATCTGAAGGTGGATAACAAGTAAGGCCATCCACTCACTATTTCAGCCGTTTGTTGAAGTCTTGTTAAGAGTCTTGCTTTTTTTTTCATGAGAGTTGTGAGTTTGTGGAGCCTAGTTCACAAAGTGTAAATGGATAAGATTGGCAATGCTGGGAATCAAGCTTTTGAAACATTTCAGAGAGGATGATTCTTCATTTCTTGAGGTCTATCTTTGAAAAGATAAGGTAATTTTTTTTTGTCAAAATAAAGCAAAATGAATCAGACTGTTATGATAATATCATTCTAATTGCTTTCTTTCAAGCCTAAAAAGTGCTAATACATTTTGCATTGAAAACAAAAAAAGACATCACAGCTGGGAAAAAGTTGAGACCTTAGATTTGCTTCTTTCCTGAGAAGATTGTGTCCCTGGATAACCAACCTGTAATTAGCAGCATTAAGGGGCACAGTACCCAAATCAGTACATAAAAGCTGTTTGGAAATGACATCTACACTATTTGTAATGTGATTAAGTTCTGAATTAGCTATAATCTCTCAGGGAAGATAAAAAGGATTTAAATGTCACTGTGGACAGTTCAGTGAAGACATTTGTTCAGTGCACGCATGCAGCCAAAGGGAAAAAGTTATGTGCCTTTCATTTCAGTGGAAACTTTAGACAAGAGAGAATGACAAGAGCAGGCTCAGGGTGCTAAACACCTGCTTGAGATGGCTTGTCTTTGGCCCTGGTAAGAGAGAGAATATAAGACTAAGTGACCCATTGTTTTGTCCCAGTATGACAATTTCTTATGTTCCCATAATTAAAGGAACAAAATCACATGTGCAAGAAAGAACAAAGAGATCTGCAGATAATAGCCAATTAGTGGATCAAAGGCTAATTAGGTAAGTTCTAAAATAAAGTTTTGAAGGTGAAACAGGCAGCTAAGCAGGGAATTGTCATAGGAGAGGATAATGATGCTCTCTATACAGCTCAGGAAAGGACAACCAAAGAGCTCAGTGATGCTTGAAATGGTAAGGAAAAAAATATGCTTAAAAAAAGAAATTCCTTAAATGAGTGGTTCTGGAAGTCACTGGTGGAATTTGGACCAAATGAATGATGAGGCTGATGTATTCTATTTTAAAATAACTCACGTTCTGTTGCTTATTTCTCAGATTTGAGAATAATCAACGAACAGTAGAACATGAGCTATTTTATAAATATAAATATGCAGAGATAGATATGCATGCACAGATACGCACACACACTCACATGCACACCTTGCCTGTAGTTATTCTGAAGTGTATTATTTGAGACTGAAGGCACAAGGCTGAGTTCACTCCTGAATTAATAGTTAAGTGATTGTATAACATTTAGAGAGATGATCTACTCAAACACGAAGGTAACTAGCAGGCTGATTTATTCAACTTTTACAGAATCTTACTAGTTTAATTACAATTTATCTACTGGAGGGTATGAATTTTGAAAGAAAGGAAAGAAAGAGGGATGATTATGCCATGTGCAACTGCAAGCATTGAACATCCAGGCAGGTATAAAAGTTGTTAGAGGCAAGTAGCGCCTAGATTAATAATGCAGCTATGGAAAGGACTCCTGTATCTATGCATTGCCTTCCTTCATCTACATAAGTACACCCTCTCCCAGCAAACACTGGCATGCTTTCTTAGTGAGAACCAGTCCTCACCACACCCCCTGGGCAGCCCTTCTCCCACTCCCTTGAGGCTGGCTGCTTGAAGCCATCAGTCCCCCGCTCCGATCCTGCTGCACACATCTTAGCACTTGTGAGGCTGCAGCGTGGGCCAGAGCAGGGAGCAGATACACTTGAAAACCCACCTTTTCTGAGCTTTTCTGCAGGATTGCTATTCAGATGGAGTAGCTCTGTGGTCATGTAGTCACATCAGCTATGATGCCAGCTCAAAGCAAATGACAGGAATTGGCCACCAAGGAATTGGCCACCAAGGGCTGTTGCAGTCTGCCTGGGTATGAATTGCATTCAGCAAATCATAAAATGTCACCTTTATGTGTTCTTCCTTCTTTACTATCTTAAATTTACAAACGGGTTTCTTTGGCATACTCTGATTCCTTTTTCCTACATGCAGCCAATATTTGGATTTTCATATGGTAATCCCCTTTATAAGAAGCAAATAATGGAATATATAATATTTATGAGTTATTAGAGTCTGGCTCCAAAAGTCACCATGTTAATTAATGTCCTCCCTGGTTCAGTGCTACAGCATAAACTACCAAACAGCTTAGATGCTGACATACATTAGCTTTCCATCAAACTAATAACCAGAGATACCAAGTGAGCTGAATTACATTCAAACATGCTGAATGGTTCCCTCACTGGATATTATCTTTTAAAAACTTTGGGTCTTCTAAAACTTCGCAAAATTGGATTTGTGAATTTTATCTTTGTTGCTGTGTTTTGTGATTCACACCGTTATTAAGTTCATTCCCTATTAAAGAGCGTGTTACATTGCAGAGTGTGTGCAATCACTCTTCTCTCTAGGCAAGGGAAAGACTTAGTAATGTGGTCCTGGGGTCACCGAGGACAGACAGTGCTATTAAGATGTGAGTCCCTGCATCGTGCCTAAAGGTCCTTGTGACTTTCAAAAAGAGCTGCTAAAATATACTATATACATGGATTGTTCCTACATGTGGGGTTTTTTTTCCACATTCAAACATAAGAAAATATTCAGCATTAAGGAAAATATACTGTCTGAGCTCTGTGCTTGTCAAACTTGACATGCTCAGAGATGTATCTATCACTGACACTATGTTTATTTTTATTTACAATACCCAACTTCTATCACAAAGGGCAGGCTTCATCTCACTTAACTGTAGTGATCTAGAAATTAGACATTTAGTAGCTTACGCTGGCTATCTATGCTTGCTGCCTGGGTGATCAGAGCGAGATGGCACCTCCAAAAGCAATTATTTGGTTAATCCTAGTATAGGCATCTAACAAACAGAGGTGGAAAGAGTTGCCCCCTCTGTGTGTCTCATAGAGGGCTTAAATTAAGTGAGATGAAGCACACTGCTCGCAGTTAACTGTCTTTTCATATAAAATGTTCTACTGTCAATGGGAAATAGTAAAAATAGGATTTATTTGGAAAACAAAGGGAAAAAGTGTACTTTTGACAATGAATTAAGATATATTAAATAGAGATAGGACAATACCAATAATGCTGTGTTTCTTTGTTTTTTAAAAAAATTACCAGAATGTTTTTTTACACTTTAATTACAATCTTTGTGTATTTGTTGTATACATATGTTGATTGTTAATTTTTGCAGACCACTGCACAGGTTCCTTAGAGGGACTTTGTGCTCTTTTAAAGGAGACAGATGATACACATTATCTAATTAACTAACATCTCTGTCATTTTCTTTTTTTGCAAAGTATCCTCTGAGCTTATTTCTAGAAAGCAAATACATACTACCAGTAGCTGAAAATGGGTGGGGCTTTGCTTTGGTTAAAATTTGTGCAGGTTCTGCTTTTTAAGTTGGAAAGCTCTAGTTTGCACTTCATATATGTTGTCTTTTAGACAACAATCATAATCACGGCTATGCTTCTTTTTCTTTGTCTATGTTTTCTTTCATTATATTTTACATAGTGTGTCTGGTTTGGGGTTACTTTCTTGAAATCTAGATCCCCAAAACTGCAGCTGAGGAAAAACTGAATGTCATACCAATGTGGGGATTCTTTTCATTAATTTTTATCGTACGAATTGCTCATGCACATTGTAAGTACATATTCAGATGTACATTCAGGTGACATATTCCAATGTATATGAGCAAAGTTATTAATCTAAGATAAAGCCTAAAAGTGTTTAATTCTCTGCATTCTGTATATGCTGAGAAACCCCCTAACATCTGTGTCACGGTTTAAAGCTGGGCTGGCGATTAAACCTGCAGCAGACGCTCTCTGTTAACCCTCCCCCCCCCCCACCCGAAGGGAAAGGGAAAGGGAAAAGGGAGAGAGACTTACGGGTTGGAAAGTTAAAACAGTTTTAATAAACCTATAATAATGAAAAAGAGTATAATAATATTGGAATAATCAAATATATACAAATATATATACAAAACCAAGATCGAGCTCCCCCGATGTCAGCAACGTCACCACCGGCACTGCAGGGCAGGCTCCGGGAAGGCCCAGGCTGGGCCTAGCGACGGTCGAGAGCTGGATTCAGGGATGCACAGATCAGGATCGGGGGCAGCAGGAAAACAGACAGAGTCCTCCTTGGACACCGGCCATAGCAGAAAGAGCAAGAGCGAGCAAGAGAAGAGAGACCCTCGTGATCCCCCCGCTTTATACCGAGAATGACGTGTATGGGATGGAATACCCTCGTTGGTCAATTTTGGGTCACCTGCCCTGTCTGCTCCCCCCTGCAGCTGTCACTTGTAAGCAGTGAGGAATCCAGCGGTGACCTTGGTTTCTCTAAGAAAAAAAAAAAGTACAGCAAGAGCCTTACTGCACAACATCCCTACCGGTGCCTCAGCGATAACTACAAACTTCGAGCGTTATCAGTCCTGGAAGCAGACACTGTCTGCAAAAACATGCAGTTAGTTTCAGAAAGTGCAGTTATTTAGAGGAGACTTAGCTGAAAGTAAAAATCACTGAAAGGAAAATCGGCCTGGTTTAGGCCAAACCAGGACATTCCACCCCTTATTCCATACCATTCACGTCATACTCAGATCACCACTAACTTTTCATTTTAAAATATATACAGATAACATTAGTTTATGATTCATCTCTATACAGAAAAAAAAAAAAGTTCATCAAGTTCATTTAGTTCAGGATTGTGGGTTTCCATCTGGCTAGGAGTCTCTCAGGGCAGGAGACATGGTATGAGTTTTGTCACAGTTCATGCCCACGGGTTGCAGGTTAAAGATGTCAGTCTCGAGGAGGTTACTGGACGCCACTTGCAGCTAGCTCTGGTCTCGTCACCACTGTCTTAACCTGAAAGACACTTATGAACACTGTTAGTATTATGCAGCAATTAACATCATGCAGTTCAGAATTAAGTATTCTCACCCAAGATCAGATCACCTTCAGGGACACATCGGACTCCACCATCCTGCAGCATCACCCACCAAGTACATCCAGGTCCTTGAGCAAAAGCAATCCCATGAATGGGTTTACCTTTGCCCATAGCAGGAAGAACCCAGACAGTTTTTCCCAACAGATTCCTTTCATGCACCACAGGGACTTTATCCCCTTCTACTGTATGTAAAAGGTCTGACTGAGCAGGGCCAGCTCGGTTGATAGATCCCCTGGTGTTAACTAGCCAGGTAGCTTGTGCCAAATGCTTATCCCAGTTTTTAAAGGTTCCACCCCCCATTGCTTTTAGGGTAGTTTTTAACAGCCCATTGTATCGTTCAATTTTCCCAGATGCTGGTGCATGATAGGGGATGTGATATACCCATTCGATGCCATGCTCTTTGGCCCAGTTATCTATGAGACTGTTTTTGAAATGAGTCCCATTGTCCGACTCAATTCTCTCTGGCGTGCCGTGTCGCCACAAGATTTGCTTTTCAAGGCCCAGAATAGTGTTCCGGGCAGTGGCATGGGGCACAGAGTATGTTTCCAGCCATCCGGTGGTTGCCTCCACCATGGTAAGCACATAACGTTTACCCTGGTGGGTTTGAGGGAGTGTGATATAGTCAATTTGCCAGGCCTCCCCATATTTATATTTCAACCACCGCCCCCCATACCACAAAGGTTTTAACCGTTTGGCTTGCTTAATTGCGGCACATGTTTCACAATCATGGATAACCTGTGCAATAGAGTCCATGGTTAAGTCCACCCCTCGGTCACGAGCCCATCTGTATGTTGCATCTCTTCCTTGATGACCTGAAGTGTCATGAGCCCACCGAGCTAAAAATAGTTCACCTTTATGTTCCCAGTCCAAATCTATTTGGAACACTTTAGCAGCCTGATCTGCTTGTTGGTTGTTTCGATGTTCCTCAGTTGCCCGACTTTTAGGTACGTGAGCATCTACATGACGTACCTTCACGACTAGTTTCTCTAGCCGAGTAGCAATATCTTGCCACAGTTCAGCAGCCCAAATAGGTTTACCTTTACGCTGCCAGTTGCTTCGCTTCCACTGCTTTAGCCACCCCCACAAGGCATTTGCCACCATCCATGAGTCAGTATAAAGATACAGCCTTGGCCACTTTTCTCGTTCAGCAATGTCTAGAGCCAGCTGGATGGCTTTTACCTCTGCAAATTGACTTGATTCACCTTGTCCTTCTGTGGCTTCTGTGATTCGTCGTATGGGACTCCATACAGCAGCTTTCCACTTCCGATGCTTTCCTACAAGACGGCAGGATCCATCGGTGAACAGGGCATACTGCTTCTCATCCTCTGGTAGTTCATTATATGGTGGGGCTTCTTCAGCACGTGTCACCTCCTTTTCTGGTGGCATTCCGAAGTCTTTGCCTTCTGGCCAGTCCATGATCACTTCTAAGATTCCTGGGCGATTAGGGTTTCCTATTCGAGCCCTCTGTGTAATTAATGCAATCCATTTACTCCATGTAGCATCAGTTGCATGATGGGTAGTGGGAACCTTACCCTTGAACATCCAGCCTAGTACTGGTAATCGAGGTGCCAGGAGAAGTTGTGCCTCAGTACCAATTACCTCTGAGGCAGCTCTAACTCCTTCATATGCTGCCAGTATCTCTTTTTCAGTTGGGGTGTAATTGGCCTCGGAACCCTTGTATCCTCGACTCCAAAATCCTAGGGGTCGACCTCGAGTCTCCCCTGGTACTTTCTGCCAGAGGCTCCAGGTAGGACCATTGTCCCCAGCTGAGGTGTAGAGCACATTTTTAACATCTTGTCCCGTACGGACTGGTCCAAGGGCTACTGCATGCACAATCTCTTGTTTAATCTGTTCAAAGGCCTGTCGTTGTTCAGGACCCCACTGAAAATCATTCTTCTTTCTGGTCACTTGATAAAGAGGGCGTACAATCTGGCTGTAATCTGGAATATGCATTCTCCAGAAACCCACAACGCCTAAGAAGGCTTGTGTTTCCTTTTTGTTAGTAGGTGGGGACATAGCTGTTATTTTGTTGATCACCTCTATCGGGATCTGGCGACACCCATCTTGCCATTTAATCCCTAAAAACTGGATCTCCCGGGCAGGTCCCTTGACCTTGCCTCTTTTTATGGCAAAACCAGCTTTCAGAAGAATTTGGATTATTTTCTCCCCTTTGTCAAAAACTTCTGCTGCTGTATCACCCCACACAATGATGTCATCAATGTATTGCAAATGTTCTGGAGCTCCACCCTTTTCTAGTGCAGTCTGGATCAGTCCATGGCAAATAGTAGGACTGTGTTTCCACCCCTGGGGCAGTCGATTCCAGGTATACTGGATACCTCTCCAGGTAAAAGCAAACTGTGACCTGCACTTTGGTGCCAAAGGAATAGAGAAAAATGCATTAGCAATGTCTATGGTGGCATACCACCTGGCTGCCTTTGACTCCAGTTCGCATTGAAGTTCCAGCATGTCTGGCACAGCAGCACTCAGTGGTGGCGTAACTTCATTTAGGCCACGATAGTCCACAGTTAATCTCCATTCTCCATCAGACTTTTGCACTGGCCATATAGGACTATTAAAGGGTGAGCGAGTCTTACTAATCACTCCTTGATTTTCTAATTGTCTAATCAGTTTATGAATGGGGATCAGGGAGTCTCGATTGGTGCGATATTGTCGTCGGTGCACTGTGGTAGTAGCAATTGGCACCTGTTGTTCTTCAACCTTCAGCAACCCCACAACAGAAGGATCCTCTGAGAGGCCAGGCAAGGTAGACAGCTGTTTAATGTCCTCAGTCTCTACAGCTGCTACACCAAAGGCCCATCTATACCCTTTTGGGTCCTTAAAATACCCTCTCTTGAGGTAGTCTATGCCAAGGATGCACGGAGCATCTGGGCCAGTCACAATGGGGTGCTTTTTCCATTCATTTTTAGTTAGGCTCACTTCGGCTTCCAATACAGATAACACTTGAGATCCTCCTGTTACTCCTGAAATACTGATAGATTCTGCCCCTTTATGATCCGATGGCATTAGGGTGCACTGTGCACCAGTGTCTACCAAGGCTCGATACCTTTGTGGTTTTGATGTGCCAGGCCATCGAATCCACACAGTCCAATAAACTCTGTTGTCCCTTTCCTCCACCTGGCTGGAGGCAGGGCCCCCCTAATCAAGAAATGGATTTGTGCTGCTCACAGGGACTGGACCTTCATTTCTCCTATTCACACTTTGGAAAAAGGAATTTGAGGCCCATCTACCCTGACTGGGGTCCTGCTCACTGGTAACTGGAGCAGCCATCCTCCTAGAAAAATTCTCTCTGGTATTTCTTTTAGCTTGCAACTCACGTACTCGTGCCTGTAGGGTACTGGTAGGTTGTCCATGCCATCTGTTCATGTCCTCCCCATAACCACGCAGGGCAAACCACAGGATACCTCGTGATGTGTTCCGTTTCCTTTGAGCTGGTCCTGTAGGAGGGCGTTTTCTCTTAACAGCTGCAACGCGTGCCTGTGTAGGTAGAGAGTCAAGTTTATTCTCTATCCTGGACAGTTTGTCTGACAGTTGTTTAAATGAGTCCTTGTTTTCCTTTGTCAGTTTTTCCACAGCCGAGACACGGGCCTGCAGTGGGGAAGAAATACTATCTTCATACTGTCGCATACAGTTAGCCATTTCATCCACACTAGGTCGTGCCATAGCATTTTCTCCCCAGACTAATATTGACAATGTATGGGTATATGTCGGTGGAGCATTCTTCACAACCTTCCGGAACATGGATCGGTTGCATTCCACTTCATCAGGATCTACAGGATCTACAATTTCCCATGGGTGTCTATAAATGATCTCTTGCACAGCTAGTTCTCTAAGGTAGTTAATACCTTTTTCTATAGTGGTCCATTTGCTCAGGTGGCTCATAACATCATCTTTATAGGGATACCTGCTCTTTACAGCTGACAAGAGTCGCCTCCAGAGACTGATAGTGTTTGACTTTCTTGCAAGCGCCTTATCAATACCACCATCTCTGGACAGGGATCCCAACTGTCTGGCTTCTCTGCCATCTAATTGCATGCTATCTGCCCCATTATCCCAGCATCGGAGCAGCCAGGTAATAATTGGCTCACCATCATAACGGCTGAAATCTTTCCTTATATTTCTCAGGTCCTTCAGGGATAAGGAGTGGTAGGTTATCTCTACATCCGAGTCCTCCTCCTGTGATAGTTCTGCTTTAGAACGACCTTTCTTCTGTGATGGGTCTGCTTTAAAATGACGATCAAGGGAACCCCCATCTGTGTCGGGCCCTGACTCTGCCTGAGAAGGGCCCTCACCTGGGTCATGTGATGGCTCTGCCTTAGAAGGCTCTGAGTCATCATCCTCCTCTTCACGAGCTGATTTCTTTCTGTATTTCTTCCTGGTTACAGGAGCAATTGGTACAGATTCGTTAGATGCTGGACTCTGAGTAGATGCAGTGGCTGTCGTGGGAGTGCTGAGACTCGTTAGAGTCTGAGTAGCTGCAGTGGCCATCTTGGGGGGTGTAGCAGCTGTGGTACAGGCTGCCGAGGTTTCAGTGGATTTAGTGGCTGTAGCGGCAGCACACGCTGTAGGATCTGAGGTGGCTGCACAACATCTACAACTGTCCCTGCACCGATATTTAATCTTATCCCACATCAGAAACACATTCAGGACAACCGAAAATAAAAACATGCCACCTAGACAGCACCATCCGAATTTCACAAAATCTAGAGGAATCAGCTTGGCAGAAAAGGAGAAGGTACTATTTCCCGAAGTAAAATTGGAAGTGTAATCATTAACATAATCAGCTAAAGGACGCCTGGAGCGTGCAGATGAAGTCGCTGCTACTGATTCGCGATTAAAACTGCCCATCATTGTGTTATAGAGATAAGAGATCGGAATAGTAACTGCCCAGTTTATCACAGCATAAATCAGTATCAAACCCCATACCAAAACAATACATTTCGACCAGCGCCCACTGCTAAACCGCATGTAAACATTCATAAGAAGCAAACAATAACACAGTGCCCACGGCAGGTAAGGCATCATTGCAATACTCAACTGTGAAAGAAACTCTATAAAAAGACGAGATAACACAGTACTCAAAAATGACATCAGCATCTTCCCTATCTGTTTTAATTTCCAACCCCTCGTAAATCTCAAAGGAAGAAATCTGATACTCTCTCAGCTGAGCTCTCCGGGTCTCCTCCCGCCGGAGCCGGGATTCGACTTATCAGAGGAACCTGTTGGAGCTTCTCTCGTGCCCCACGTTGGGCGCCAATAAATCTGTCACGGTTTAAAGCTGGGCTGGCGATTAAACCTGCAGCAGACGCTCTCTGTTAACCCTCCCCCCCCCCCCCACCCGAAGGGAAAGGGAAAGGGAAAAGGGAGAGAGACTTATGGGTTGGAAAGTTAAAACAGTTTTAATAAACCTATAATAATGAAAAAGAGTATAATAATATTGGAATAATCAAATATATACAAATATATATACAAAACCAAGATCGAGCTCCCCCGATGTCAGCAACGTCACCACCGGCACTGCAGGGCAGGCTCCGGGAAGGCCCAGGCTGGGCCTAGCGACGGTCGAGAGCTGGATTCAGGGATGCACAGATCAGGATCGGGGGCAGCAGGAAAACAGACAGAGTCCTCCTTGGACACCGGCCATAGCAGAAAGAGCAAGAGCGAGCAAGAGAAGAGAGACCCTCGTGATCCCCCCGCTTTATACCGAGAATGACGTGTATGGGATGGAATACCCTCGTTGGTCAATTTTGGGTCACCTGCCCTGTCTGCTCCCCCCTGCAGCTGTCACTTGTAAGCAGTGAGGAATCCAGCGGTGACCTTGGTTTCTCTAAGAAAAAAAAAAGTACAGCAAGAGCCTTACTGCACAACATCCCTACCGGTGCCTCAGCGATAACTACAAACTTCGAGCGTTATCAGTCCTGGAAGCAGACACTGTCTGCAAAAACATGCAGTTAGTTTCAGAAAGTGCAGTTATTTAGAGGAGACTTAGCTGAAAGTAAAAATCACTGAAAGGAAAATCGGCCTGGTTTAGGCCAAACCAGGACAATCTGTTTCAAGCTTTTTAATGCATAATATAACTCCTCCATAATAAGTTCAGATGGTTCTAGCCTCATCCAGTAATGCTACAAATTATTTGCTCACCCCTCTCAGAATAACAACAGCTGCACCTAATGTGTTATCAGTTTTTCAAGGGCCTGGACACTGCACAAACTTTTGAAAGTGAATTTTTGCACTTTTGAAGGTGATGGAACAGTGTGCACCAAGGATATATCATAAAAGATCCATTATCCTGCAAAGTAAGTTAGATGTATTTTCGTGTCGTAAGAAAAAGAGATACATGGCATTCTTAATGTGTTGCTCAATTCCAGTGATTTTATGGAGCATTGCAACTGTTTCAGTGTAGTGCTTTTTCATTCTCAAATATTATTTTATTGTTTATAAATACGCCATTGATGGCCTTTCAACTGCCACCCTCTTTTCTGGATCAGCTGTAATTACACCTCGCTTTTATGGAATGATTACAACTATTACTGAGATGCTTTCATCTTTAAAAGCTGTTTCTCATTTTCTTAACCAAATGTTTAAACCTCCTACCTTTATATGCATTATTCGAGAAAAAATAGGGAAGTGACAACTCGTATTTTAAAAGCAGAGTTTTTTTCCACAGTTCTGGGTTAAGCAGCTTCACCAGAAAAAAAGAGCAGACACACAAACCCTGAAATCAAACTCAACATTTAAGAAGCTTGGGAAATAAGGAAAAACTGAAGAAGTAAAGACATTGCTTCTCTTTCAATCATTAGGTACTAACTGAAATTTTAAAGATATAGTATAATATTATGCTAAACTTACGTATCAAAAAATAGCTTTTAAATTGGTTAAAGGGGTCATGGTTTTCCTTAGTCTTCTACTTTAAAGAAAAATAAAGATGAACTCAAAATTATAATTACTTTTGATGGTTTTTTTCTTTTAAATAAGAGCATAAAGCCTGTTTTAAAGCATTGTTGACAGAGTGCGAAAAGAATAAAAAAGAAAAATGTATTAAATTGTTTTTTAAGACAGAAGACTATTTAACTGAAAGAAAGGAGAACAAGGCAATTTTGAATCTTCATCCTGGAGAAAAATCAATGATGTAGCTGAGGTCAGTACTGAGTCACATATAGGCTAATGATCTGGATGAGAAAGTAGGCAATGAGTCAGATGTTTATTAATAACAGTACTATAAGTTGGTTTACTTAATTAACATGACTGGGCAATTAAAAACCAAAGCTATGCAGATGTAGACACCCCTGTCCCTCATGTCCCCTGTGAAAGTCAACCAAGCTGAGTATAATGCTTATGGGGGAAAATAACTGAAATAACTGATTTCTAAATTTTTTTTTTAATCTGAAAGATGAGAAGTCCTGAGAGGAGAATGGAGAGAATGGCTGTTCTAAATAAAAAGTTTTCCTGTGGGGGTTTTCTGTTTGACATTATTTGTGCTGTTTGTGACAGTTTAGCTAAAAAATAACCCACAGAGGATACTCTCAAATAAGAAAATAAAAAAAGTCAGAAAGCGATAAAGTCATAATGATGACATTGTGAACCTAATAATGCTACTCTCTTGCTTCATTATGTCTTATATCTTTGATCCTATGACTTTAAGGCAAACATTGGTGTGACTGAAACAGCTGTCACACAAAGATGTATATGAAATAAATAGCATCACCCAGGAATGTCCTAGTCTAATGAGGAGCTATTATATAGCTAAAAAAAAAAAAAAAGGCACTCAGAGCTATGGAAAATGAGGGGGGAAATAATGAGTCTTATTTATGTTACTGAGTGAGAGGTGGGGGTGTTACACTAAGGAAAGAACAAGAAACCCTTTGGTAAACTTGACTGGGAAGACTAGGACACACTGAAGGCTACAGAAGGAGACTTGGTGACAGTTTGCCCCAGACTGTCCTCAGAACGTGCACTCATTGATATGAGCTGTTTTGATTTCTGTGAAATCAAGCATTTATGCATGAGCCACTTCAAGATACTTGTTTCCATGTCGGGAAAGAAGAACCAAGTTGAATAAAGAGCATGTGTCTGGCTTTATATATAAGTAATCCTGACTTGATATCCATTACCTCTGTAGTTAAAGAAGCGAAAGCAAAGTCATAATAAAATCTTAAGCTTCAGGGAGATAATCCATCACCTATGGAGGTTGGGAAGGCGTTTTCTCTCCCCTGCGAAGAATATTGCCTTGGGTGCACTAGGCATATTTTGTCTTGCTCAAGAGCATGAGGTATTTGATCATGGCCAGTGGCAGGCAGGGCACTGTGGTAGACCAGTTGTCTGATCCAGTCTGACAAATGCTGTGTTTCTAGGTTTAATTTATTCAGGTTTAAAGTTTGCTTATAAAGTTGATAGCGGCATAGCAACTAGCGACACAATATCATTTAACTTGTCCTGGAGAAACAGTCACAGTTTCGGAACACACAGCCTCTAATTAGAGTAAATTACTCCTGACAGAATAAGCAATCTGAGAAAAGGGAGAAGAAAAAGTGAGTTTAATTTCTAATGCCACAGGGAGGTCTTGACTGTTCAAAAACTGTCTTTAAATCTTAGGAGCTCTGCTTTGAAGTGATAGCTAATAGCACTGGGCAGGAAATAAGCCTGATTTAACATTTTTTTAGTAACTTTGAGCACAAAAGATGTACTTACGACAATAGCCAAGACATCATCTTCAACTGAACTTGGCATTTGTTTAAGAAAAAAAAGTAAATTGAAGCCATTAAAATGACATCAAATAAATTAGGATATTCATTTTGTACATTGCTTATCACTTTCTCATTTAAAAAAATGTGTTTGGAGATCTCCAGATCTAACTAAGGGGGAAGGGTTAACATTGATTTAAATGGGTTATGACACATTTATATACATGTTATTCACCAGTTAATATTGTCATATCACAACAATCTCTGCTGTACTTTAATACAGCCAATCAATCAGCAATATCTACAATAAAAAGGCTGGGAGAGATGTATTAGGTTTATTGCAAACAATTTATATCTATAACCTTAAGGCTTTATTCCACAGGATTGATTTGAATTCTTTTCAATGCATGAAGCAGTAGTTATGATTTTTTTTTGCACTACAGAATAATTCAATGTAAAGCTTAGATGAGCCACATTTTTTTCTTTTTGGATTCTTGTGGTACCAAGAGTAATTGTAATTGGATTTGGAAAGGGAAAGAGGTTTTCTTGTTGCTGTTGATTTGGCTTTTGGTTTTCATATTGTTAATGAAGTATTTCAGAGCAGTTGCTCTTCTGCTTGGATTTTTTGTTGTGGTTGTTCAATATCTGTTAGCTCAGTTTTGTGTGGAACACAGAAGACAGTAACGGAAAGTTCACAATAGTGAAGAGAAACAATATTTGCCCCTGAATACAGAACAAAATAATCCCTTCAAAATCTATAATCAGTATATCCATGTCACCGTTTAAGGCTGGGCAGGCGGTTAAGTGGACGACAGATGCTCTCTATTAACCTTCTCCTTCCCCAGAGGGGAAAGGGAAAAGAGAAAAGGGAGAGAGGCTTATGGGTTGGAAAGTTAAAACAGTTTTAATAAACAATAACAACGAAAAGAAAGAGTATAATAAATAATGGACTATAAACAAAACCACTACTGAGCTCCCCCCGATGACAACTACGTCACCGCTGACGCTGCAGGGCAGGCGCTAAGCAGTCCAGAACTAGATGCGGCAGCAGGAAGGAACCGGGTTCAGGAGCGACAGCAGGAGCGTGGGCAGGGCCCTCCCAGCATGTCGGCCGTATGGGAAGAGAGCGTGACTCACGTGGTCCCTCATCTTTAAACTGAGTATCACGTGGGTGGGATGGAATACCCTGTTGGTCAGGTTTGGGTCACCTGTCCTGTCCACTCCACCCTCCAGGTGTGACACTTTTACGGTCCTTTCCTTTGTGGAACAAAGAGACCCAACAGGGACCGTGGTTTCCACAGCAACAAGCACGTGCGGTCAATTTCAGAAAGTGGTCACTTAAAAGAAACTTAACTGAAAAGTCTGTCCTAGTCCAAACCAGGACAATCCAAACTTTACTTTAAGAATCTATTTTGTAGACTTTTGTAGACAACTCATTTTCCTGTAAAGAAAAAAAAAAAGGAAAAAAATAAAATGAGGAGGTTGAGAAATAGATGGAAAGGAATGTAAGTAAAAACAATGGAGGTAGATGAATGCTAAGGTATTCATCAGTGTGAGGTTTTCTTTTGGGGGGTTGTTTTTTCCCTACTGCTTTACAGTTTCTCTGGTATTTTTGTTGTCACATGGGGTTTGCTCTCAGTTGTTTTCAGTAGGCTGAACATGACTAGCTGGATGCCCCTCAGTGTCCCCAATTCACCTGGCTGCCTGTGGACCATTCCTTTCTGTCTGGAGGAGGCTTCTGAAGGCTGAGTGGCCAGAACAAGGCTGTTGTTGCACTCAGTAACAGGCAGCTATGTACTGATGATAATAGATACGTATTCCTCTTGAACGTGAATTTTGTAATTTTGTAAGTTTTATATTTTATTTTCAGCTTTACGTTATGTACTAGCATATGAACTTCTCCAGGAATTTCTTTCCTCAGACTTATTGTGGCGCAGGTGTGCAATATACTGACTCTGTTCAAGTCCTCCATACCCCAGAGACAGGTTTGTTTAACCTAATTCTCCCATGTTCAAACATGAACTTTCCTAGCCAGATGTTTCAATCATTGGCTTGAAACACCTAGAGGACCTTAGAAACTCTTTTTTTTCTCCAAGCATTAGCATTCCAGGTGGTTTGTAAAAACACTGACTCCTTCTATTTCAAGTAATTAATTATTCAAGTTTCATCCATTTACTTTATATTTCAGTCTAAAGGAGCTTTAATTCCTCAATAAGGAAAGGGACCACAGAAAAACAGAACTGTTGGTATAAACCCAGTATTTTTTAGTACTCAGTGTTGCAATCTGTTCAGAGAAGTGAGTGCAACTGTGCAACCTTCTTCCTCCTAAAAAAAATCAGAAAAAATGCAGTGAGTTAACTGCTGAAATTTAACTTTTTGTGATTCACTGTTTTTCAGCTCTGAAGAAATGATATTCAGAAAGCACATATCTGGGAATATAATCAATGGCTTGTATTGATTGTGTACAGTATATGTATGGTGCCCTAGGCCCAGTGAAAGTTTGTTCTGAGTTCCACAAGGATGCTTTTAAACAAACTTTCCAACTGGTCTCTAGTCTCTGTCAACATCAGTTTTGCTCTTCTATTAAGAATTACCAGTATAAATAAGGATTTGCTCTACTTTCATATATCCTTATTTGAAAGATCAATATAGAGCTGGAAAGCCAATAAAATTGAGTCATTTTGACTTGGTCATGCACTAGAAGTTTATACCTCCAGACATAGACCAAAGACTGTTTACTCAGATGCCTGGTTTTAGATTTAACGTGACATATTGCTGCCTTGCCGAAAACAGCGTGTTCATTCACCAATATGTGAACAGTTTCACCCAGTGCTATATGCAAGAGTGTCTGTATGCAGACTCTAAAAGTTCAAAGTTTATATTAATTTCTTAAAAGGAAATTAATCTTAAATTGTTCTAATGGATATCATCAAATCATGTGGTTTTTATTGTGAAACAAAACAGTGATTGTGTATTCTGTCCTTGTCTGTCTCAGCTGTACTGAGATACTTGAAGGGAATCAAATTTCTCCTTCAGACGCTTCTTCTCTTATCTCCAGATTCTGAAAAATATTTTTCCTCAGAATATTTTGTCTTTTGCTCCCAGCTTAGTAGTAAAGAAAGTCAGACCATGTCTGCAAACAGACTAAGCTGACCCAAAATCCGCAAGAACGCTGGAAGTGTTATATTGTGGGATACCTGCAGCCTAACTTGAGGCTAAAACCTGTCCTGGATGAGATGATAGGGACTAGGTGTACCACAGCAGAAGTGAGGATACAGCCTCTATAGAATTTGGCCCCTGAATTAACATTGCTTATTGCAAAGATGCTTCCTCTCTACCCCTGTTCCAAAAGGATGTGCCATAGACCTCAGTGCAGGCTAATTCACAGATTTCCTTCCCAGATCTCTGTACCCTAGGGCATGAAAATATATATCCATTGAAAGAAAAATATATATTCTATTTTCTATTTTCAGAAGATATCTATTATTACACTATCCTACCCATAAAGGAGGAAACATCCCTCAAAAAAAAGAAAGCATGCAGATGCAAGTTCAGCTTTAAACTGCAGCATGTAAATTCATACCTGGTGATATCACTGAATCAGCGATTCTCTCAACAATTTTAAATGCTCAAACAAGAGGATTCCTATTTGGGAATGTTTGTAGACCCCTTGGATCAAGAATACTGAAAGTCTCTTGCACCAGTCCTAACTTGCAGTTATTCTCTCCAGATCAGACATGACGTGGGGTCAGAGTAGAGTGGAGGGAATGTTTTTTTCTAGCACTTTAGTAAACTAGGAGTTGGATTTGTTTCTGAGCTTGACCTTTCAGAAAAAGGAATTGGCTGTCCTCATTACTGACTGTAGGATTTTGTTAACAGACATGGATCAGTCAGGTCAAAAGGTGAGACATACTGAGCCATATAGAACATGAATGAGAATCAGGTATCATCATTGACTGCTTTTTTCAGTTCTCCTGCCTTGAACAAAGAAATCAGTCAGCAGAGAGTCTCTGCAGTGCACAGAGCTGCCAGATTCTGGGGATATGCCCTTTTTATTAAACCAAGCATGGGAAATATAAGAGAACAGGGAATCCAGAATCACTTTAGTTGCTGTCTTGTTTTTCCATCTCAGATGTAATAGTGTCACCTAATATATGCCTTGAATAGTTTAACCGTTCTATTGTATCTGCGTGGATTGTCTATCACATTCCCAGATAAGTGAATTGCGATTATATTTCCCATATGTCAAAGTCAAGATATCTTCTCTCATGTGTTGTAAATGCAGTCTAGGATTGTGACTGCCCTGTAAATTGTCTGGATTGACTCTTTGGGTAAGGCAATAAAGAGTAAAAGCAGGTGTTAAGTCTGTATCGCACAATGAAGCCTGGAGCAGAGACCTGCAAGCCGGCCTCATCCAAGTTCCTCCAGAGCCAGGAGCAGCACAGATGTAGCTGCGCCCCACTCTAAGGCAATTAACCTGTGGAAAGGAGAGCTCGTTTGAGAGGAAGGCATAGCATCAATTAGGGAAACACTGCTGGTTTTGTTTGTTTCAGTGTCTCATATATACATCATTTTCTACATATATGAAATATTGAAAGGTATCTTTTTTTAACTTAGGCAGACACTACTTTGTTAGTGCTTATGTATGCAGTTCCACAAGGGCTGGAGTTGTTTCCCCATTGTATTCTCTATATCATAGCTCCGATAAAAGGTTTGGGAAAGCTTTTCTGTTCTGTTTGCCTCTCTTGGTGATAATAAGATTGATCTTTTCCTTGCTCTCATTGCATCTCAGACATTAAGTGAGCAGCAGTAAGAGCAGGGAGAGAAAGAGTACAGCCTTAAAGACAAGGATCATTTCCTTCACAGATGCCTATGGACAGACAAGCTTTCTCTTGATGACCTGGAAGGTCTAATTACACCAGAGCACAGTGAAAAAATGCAGAGGACACTAGTCTGCTTTGAAAAAAAAAATAAAGAATTATCCTTAACACCCTCACACATAAAAAAAAATTATCTTGTAATTCAAAACCAGTAGGAGTCTCCATACTAAAAAGTCACTTCACTCTCCAATCACAAGTTAGTAACTGATACACCTTTCAGTGGAAAAGGAGGGTTGACAAATGCAATCTATGGAAGTGAGAGGCAGATTTCAAAGAAATCCAGCAGGAAGACTTCTATAACTGCTGTCAGTAAACTATAACATTACTTTTGTAAGAATCTGTTTATGAAGCAATTTGTTCTTTTGAATGTTTGCACAAGCTTGTGTGGCAGCGAATAAGTGGCATGCATAAATAGCAAAACAATACAAAGATTAAATAATAATAATACTGCTGTATGAGTGGATATTGAGGAGCCTTCCAAAAAGGCTGCTGTTTGCAAGCTTTCATTTGTAAGCCTTAATTCATGGATAACAAAATAAAGAATACAATACCTAATGGGATTTTCGAATTTTAGTTTAGAATATTCCATTTAAATTGCTTGAAGAAAATTTCTTTTCTTTTCTGGATTCATGTTTTTCCTGTGTTTGCCTCTGTCTGTGTGCTCCCCAGTCCATCAGACATTGATACTTCTGTCTCAATAGTGTTTTCTCAATCTCTGTATTTTCTTTTTCTTCCTTTTTGTTTATCCCAAAAGGAAATCTTTGCACTGCAGTGGAGTTTGGATGATCAGATATTTCCTTACTCTTGTTGACACACATCTACTGAGGGGATGCTACTTTTGGTAGAGGTATAAAAGCCAGATCATTTAACGCCCAAGCCAACTGTAACACAAATCCAAGAGAAGCACAAATGCTTTCTTTTCTTCTTCAAGAAACACATGGAGGGGGAATGCCAGATCACTGACATGATCATTGGAAGCTTCTAACTGGTCATTGATCCATCTGTTGAACCCCTTGGTCATGTCAGTGCTGACTGATATGTGTCCAGTAAATGTCACATACTGCCTGATTGATAGGTTGCTCTGGCTGCAATAAAAAAAAAAAAAAAGGAAAACCTTTCATTTCCTCCCTTTCAGGCCAGTACTGATATGATTAGTGGCTAGACCAAGAAGATAAAAATGAAATACTTACAATGCCTTTAAACTGCCCACAAACGTTTCAGAGTGCCAATTTAAAAAATTTAAATAATTTTTTTTTTTACTGTTGTGATTTATCTTCAAATAGAACAAAACCTGTGAGTAGGAGTAAAGTGACTGGATGTACAAGCAGTATTGGGTCTGCAAGATTAGTAGACAGCAAAGAATTTCCACTTATTTTTGAAAATCTTCTTCATGATTAAAAATTGAAATGTATTTCACTTAGGAGAAAAATTTGATTCTGAAAATGCTCATGGTCATATATTCTCTGCCTTGAGCATACAAGGAACAGTAGTTTTCCAGCTGATCAGTTTTTTAATACATGAGTGTTACGACCTGGTCGCAACTAGTTCATAAATCCCTTGGAGTAAATTAAGGTGAAACGATACCAAATAACTGGTATGAAATTAAGAACAATTTATTAATACAGGGAAAGTTGCATGGTTGTAAGTGTCTTGGGTTTCTAAAGGCATTGAGAAAAGAGAGAAAAGGAAAAGAGAAAAGAGAAAGAGGATAGAGACTATGAGAGAGAGAAAGAGAGATCACCACCCTTGGATCCAGCGATGTACGTTGTCTGTAGAGTAGGTAAGTTGCTTGCAGAGTTGCTCCTCTGGTAAATCGCTTGCAGGATCGGTCCTCAGGTGGCGGGCGGGAGCGCGCCAGCATCCCAAGTGAGAAGGTCTAAATACTTTAGGTCATTTTCATGCGAGATAGGAGAGGGTGGTAACATCCCTCTTGTCTCCCCCCCTCTGCTCGCTTCCCATGCTAATTGGGACGCCTGCGCTTTATAGTCTTAGATTGTTCTCAAAATGAGTCAGTGGTCCCCCAAGGGGTGTCTGGTGGTCGTGATCCCCTAGTTGTGGTGTCCGCTGTATGACCCCGCTTCTGCACAAGCGTGGCTGAGGCCTTGCAAAGTTGTTGCACATGTAGGCTGGCCCCAAGGAAAAGATACCATCCTGCCTCCGCAGGACTTATCTCTTCCTCCAGCCAGACTTGTAAATCACAACAATTAAGGCACAGCAGGGGTATTGTTCTGTTCCCAAGACCCTTATCTCTTGCCAGACTTGCAGGCCTCTGTAGTATGCATACTCTCCTCCAGCCAGAGTTGTCAAACAAGTTGTTTAAGGCATACAAACTCTGTCCGTCACAATGAGTGCATAACAATAAATATTTTATTCACTTTTTTATTTGCCTGTTTCCCCCAACTATGGTTATTGATATGATATAGAAGGAGAGGCTGAGAGAACAGTGTTTGTTCTATCTTGAGAACAGAGGTCTTTGCAGGGATCCTATTGCTGTCTACAAATACGTAACGGGAGCTTGCAGGAGGGAGCCAAGCTCTTCTTAAAGGTGCCCAGTAGGACAAGAGGCAACAAACCCCAGTGGCAACATTGGAAATTTTAATTAGATGTCAGGATTTATTTTTTTTCCTAGGAGGGAGGTCAGGCACCAGGATGGGTTGACCATGGAGGCTGTGGACTCTCCATCCTTGGAAATATTCAAAATATAACAAAAATTAAAAAACTTACCTCAACTGAGTAATAATACCCTGAGTAATATCACAGCTACATGTTCAGTTCTCTGGGCAATATTTTATAGCTGTCAGCTACATTTTTTGGCAGTTTGTTCTACGTATGATAGTTAAGGTAGCTGGATTTCAAAATTATAATTAGTTGAGGGGATGTGGAACTGAGCTAACTTAGGTTTTATTTAGAGGTGCTCTGGAAATCAAGTAGTTCACTGATTGCTGTTTGGTGATTATCTTCAGGCCACTGTAAATAAACAAGCAGTACATTGTGATGAAACCATACTTTTTATGCATTATCTCCCTTAAACTAACTTCAGTCCTTAGTTTACAGAAAAGGTGAGGGTCTGTAGCTTGCCAGCAAAATCAGGAGTCACTGAGCATGCTGAACACCGTTGCACACGAGTAACAGAAGACCTAGTGCAATGCAAGGCAGACGTTGTAAGTGGGAAATCTCTAGAGTTATAATGGCAATTTTAAGGAGTCCTCATAACTTGATACACAAGAGGCAGAGAATGCCGATAGCAACTCTGCTCTTCATGTGAAAGTGTACTGAGCTTAAGAGCTGGCATTATTTTTTTGTGTCTGTGACTACTGCCTACTTTAAATATGCACCTGAAGTAACCAAGAAGTTTTTTCTTGTAATATTGGTAGTACTAGTCTCAAACACTTTGCTGAAGTCTATCTCTGAGACTCTAAATCTGCTTGCGGTGGCCAAGCCTTGGCGTGAGCTGATACCAGTGTTTTGCTTGCCCCTCTGCAACTTGCACTGGTTCTGCATCAGTAGTGAGCACAGCGGGGTCTGTAATGAAGCCTTGCAAATCCTTCCTCCTTTTCCCCTGTGCTGTCTGTCTCATCGTGAAGTAGGTGGTTCAAGCAGAAAAACAAACGATGTCATAGAGGTGCCTTGGACTCTCCATTTACTACTCCAGATACTAGCTCCTACACTGGAGACTTCAGAAATGAGGAGCGATGGTCTGGTATTCAAAGGAAATAAATAGATAAATGCTTAATCAACTCTAGAAACAGCAGTCAAATATTATTGTGTGAAGCAGCCTGTTTTGATCCATAAAGCAAACCGAAAAAGGGTTTGAGGGAGAGGACAGAGGCAGGGGAGAATAGAATTAAAACTACAGGAGCAAACGCAAGCTCCACAGACCACATACATAGATAAGAATAAAAAATAAAGTGGAAAAGGACTCAGCTTAGATTTATATTTTACAATGCAGAGAAATACAAGCAGGCTGTTCTGTACAAATCTTTGTAGCTGTCTCATATGTTTTAATCATATCTCATTTTGGAAAATGTTATGTCTTACATCCAAATAAAACCAACATTTTTTTTTAATTAGCTACAATGACTTTAATTGAATGAGAACAGAAAGAACACAAGATGACTGCTAAAATGAGTCAATCCAGCTGAACTTCTCCAGTAAATTGCTGCCGGTGCACTTCAATCCAAAGGCAGTTTGCAGCTAAGCAGAGGCTGCCCCTAGTGACATGGTTTTCGTCTCCACCACAGAAAGCCTGGCAACAATCACCACATTTCAGGCAACTACTGAGAGAAGAGAGCATCAAAAGAATCTGTGCAAATCGTTGTTATTTTCATGTAAAGCAGGCAGAGCAAAAGTGGCCCTTCACTTTCAGCTGCATTTTGGTTGCGGTTCTGGAAGCGTGGGCTCCTGAGTGCCTGTGCCCTGAACTGAAACTGTAAAAGGCACTCCCTGAACACTTAGTCCTTAAGTATCCTCTCATTTTGGTGAGACTCCTTTTCTTGAAATATTCTTTATGCATTATACATCATCAGTACTATTTTTGTTTAGGCACATCAGGAATCATCCCACAGCGATTAAAAATCGTTATTCCATTAGCTTTCATGCCTAAAAAGAATTAATGACTCCATGAATCATAATTAAGGCTTCCACTTCTTTTGGCAAGCAGAAAACCAGGCATTCAGAGACCTTCTTGTTATCTATTTTGGCTGTTCTAATGCTTCATTTTTCATCTTGCTTTCATGCTAACTGCTATCTCCATGCTTTTCCTTCATGTTTCTTTACTGTGCTTGGCTGTAAACTTGTTGAGCAGCAGAGCAAAACTGATGAAGGAAAAGCTGGCGGTATGGATAGGCAAGGTATTTGGGCATTTTTCTAGTATTTTACTGGAAAGCTTAGAATCAAAAGGTGTAGGGCTTTTTTAATTTTATCTCTAAATGTAAGATTGGAAAAGGTTCACTGTATTTTCCTGAATGACAAAACTGATAATTTGTCTCTCTGTTGTCCTACTGGTTTTCCCTGGCAATCAGTGTTTTATCAAATATATTTGTTAGTGAGGTCATAGTTATGAAAGGATGTGCTACCATTTGTGTATGAGCAGGTAAACAGTAGTCTTAAAGCAGTCTTCAAGTTTATTGACTTAAAATATTTGCAGGTATTCATACATTCATCTAAATTAATTATATGAATCATCAACTAAATAGTAATTTATAACTTTCTTGAAAGTGTTTTCAGGAAAATCAGCTATGATACAATGCAGTGACATGCTTTGAAGTTCAGAGGGAAAAGCATGTATATTCTATTAAAAAAAAAAAGTACAAAGATGTTTGTTTTTATCATAACAATCCAAGGAAAAGCATAATAATTATTAACACATATAATTACTTGATTTGCCATAAATCAGATATTCTTGAGAAACAAACTAATGTAACTTGTTGGCTTTCACACAGCTAACCTGTGCAATGATCCTTTCCTCTTGCAGCCTGGCCCTTCTTTCCTTTTCAGTTACAGCTCTGTTTACCTTCTGCATCTTCCTCCTTTTTCTGGTAGCCCTGTGAGCCCAGCCATCTCAGCCTTCTCTAGGGTAATCACTGGTGCAAGTCAAGCACTAATAGCACAACACCTAACACAATGGAGGCTAAGATCTGTAGTTGCATGTAAATAGTAGCGCTGTGCTTCTGAAATAATGGTAATAACCACAGTGCCTGAAACTGAAAGAGCTTCCATGCAGAGGAGGCATCAGGCTGTTACCTGCTCAAGATCAACTTGCAGTTGGAATTCTTGCATTTTTCAGTTGCAATGTAGGGCTTTTTTTTTCTAAAGCAGTATTAATTATAATGCATGAGTATATATAATTAAAATTATGATTATGTAATATTTACACAAAATAATTAGATATAACAAGACACTGGTGATACTGGCAGAGATGGGGGTTCTTCTCTGAAGCATTTTTCCTTGTGGATGGCAGGAATCACTCATTTATCTGAAATACCACCTTCTTACCACCTTTTTTACCCAGTGTAGCAGACGAAGCCTTGCAGCGTGGCAGTGGTATGACACTGCCCTCTGTTTGCTAGTTGTCTGCTTCCCTCTTTTTTTAGCCCTTTTCTTTCAGTATTTGAAAGAAGCTATTCTGAAGGCAGTCCTGCCTTCCTTGATTCATTAGTCAGCTCTGTCTCTCTGCTAGCAAATAATACCACCTGTGTCATAGATCTTCATATCTACAACTTTTTTTTTTTCAAACTAGCAACAGAAAGCATCCTGTGAGGATACTTCCTTCTGCTGAAGAAGGGATTGTAGGTTAGCAGGACCTCTTCTGCTCTGCTGTTACAAATCCTATTTCCACATTAATTCTGAAGGACACTGCTGAAAGTACTGTTTGTTAAACAGTGGTTCTCTTTCATTGTTGTTTTAGTTGGTGGTGATGCAGGCTTTTGTTCTGCAACGGTCTAAGATATGAATACAAATTATTTGTCTTCTTTTTCCCAGATGCCCAATGAATGCACAGTAACAAAGACAATTTGTCTGGTCAACCAGAAATTTACAGACCTACTTTTGTATCACCATCGTGAGAGCTGTCCGTGTCCTGGGTGATGTTCAAAGACGTCCATAATTCTTAAACTCTGGTTGAGGGTTTTTACAGAGACATTCAACACCTCATCCATGAGTCTTAACTCCGGAGTGGCAAAACACATAAAAGAATTTCATTCACTTGCCATCTGACAGTACTTTTTTTTGGCAAGCTAAACAAGCATTTCCAAAATGTAGAAGTGATCAAACCACTCCAGTGTCTGGGTGGAGGTACAATCTGGTCACAATATGGTTTTCCAGAATGTCTGGATTTTGTCCTGTGCGCATTTATCATTGGCATCTATTACCATTTTGGTGGGAAGCTGCCACAAGGTTTGGCATCTTCATCCCTCTTCCTGTTCTTCTCAGACTTATAAAAAATGTTTACAGTGATATTCAATGAAAATTTAGTGCCAAATATTTCTGTACATATAACGAGAGACATCTAGATTTAAACAGAGATAAGAAACAATAGTTTATTAAGTCAAGTGTGGAAGTCAGTTGTTAGCATAGTCAAATATTTTGTTTATCATCTAATGTTGCAACTGAGAGAACTTTTTTCAGCAGTAACTTGAATAAATTTTATGAGCAGCAAGTTGCGGTCTCTTTCCCTTGGGGACAGAAAAATCTTGTAAAGAACCTACCATATGTATTCCTATAAGCTGCTATTCAGAAGGGAACAATACACTCTAAGTTCTTTGGAAGATATAACAATGCCACAAAATAAAAAGGAATAGTAGGACATTGAAAGATCCCTCACCCCCCATCTTTTCTCCCTCCCCCAGTAAAGCAGAACATTTTCTACGTTTCATCACAGCAGCTTTCAGCAGAGATGATTTCTTGCCCAAAGGCACAGGAAGATTAACCAAGTATATCCAACTGCTCAACCAATAACTCATCTGAAAAAGAGTCTAAAGAGCAAATTGTAAGCTTCACAAATGCAATCAGTTTATCAAGGTCAGATAAGGACAAGAGCCTGAATAGATATGATTCAAGATAAAAATTGAATAGATACTGATACTGTATGATTAGAACAAAAATGAGGCCACCTGCTGAATTGCAGGGGTGAAATACCACATTCTGCAAAAAATGTGCTGTCACTAGAGCATACACAGACTGAAATCCCTACTGATGATGAGAAATTAGCTTTGTAGTCAACAAATTTATTGATGCTTTTCTTTTACAGTACAGTGGAATTACTGGTGAGATTAGGAGGAAATTCATAATGCATAAATGCAGCTCATTTTATGAGCATTTTCTATTTTGTCAGTGAAATAACAGCAAGCCTCCGACAATGACCTCGGGTATAATCATCATTAGTGATTGGGCAAGATGGCATCTGCTGAGAGGCTGGCACCTGACAGGTGAAATAATGGGTATATTTTAAGTAATTGAGGGAAACATTTTAATGGAAAAATGCTGCATAAACAAAATAAAGTCAGCAAAACAAATTGCTGTACAACCATGAATGTGTAAAATCGAGAAGGAAGTGGCCTGTTCTCCAGTTGATGTGAGGGAAGAAAGAAAGTCAGAGGGCAGAGGTTCATCCCAGGATGAAACCTGAGAAGAAAGAACATGTTGTGGAAAATGTGCCTTGCGGCAACAGTAGAAACCAACAAACAGGCCAAGGCAAGTTAAAAATATTTCTGATCTTTGCAAATTTTATCAGTAGAAATCAACCACTTCATTTTTGTTGTCACTTTTTAATTTACAACTCACAAGAATGGATGGCCTGGTATTTCCTAAGTAAAAGTCCTTATACTTAGATAATATTTTTGCTTTAGAGTTGATTGTCCCTCAGGATAGTTGTGAATGAGCACTTAGGCTGTCAATTTGATGCTGTGCTGTGCTCATAAATGTGAGTCACTAGGACTTCAGAGGTCAAACTGCACATTTCTTACCATCACAAAAAAATAAAATATCCCTAGGAATCTTCCCCTGAGAGTTTTTTGTTTTCCTGAACATGTGGGTGGATTGTAGAAATGCATGAGAGAAGCTGATGAAACATTTGAGTCAGCATTGTCTTTCTTCCTCCCTGCTGCCTGGGTGGATAACCACCTGTATTCCCCAAAGTGTTTTATGTTTTGGTGGGAGAACACAGCTGAAGTCACCTTTATGTGGTGGCATAAAGGTCTCTTTCTCCAGAGATGAGAGACTTTGATACCACTGAGGCTTTTGGTTAAAGCTTACAGGCTTTTAGAAAGTAGAGGTGAGGTAACTGCTAGCCAGTGCCTCTTACTGTTTCACATTAGCAATGCCCACTCATATATGGACAAAAAATTATCATCTTAAGACTTTTTTAAAATAATGTAATATGTTACTACTTAATCTTGCAAGCCCACAATCATTTTAGATGCCTATGTGAATAGAGTATGATCAACACCTTTTTATTGCTTAGCTACTAAGTTTCCCTAGTTTTCTTAGGCACAACACAATTGATCCCGCTGCCTCATAGTCTTAGGTGTAATATCCTTACGTGAAGAGGAGAGGCAGGTAAAAAATATTAGGAAAAGTTTGTGGAGAAATGGACCAAGGATATAAAAACAAATAATGTAGCTGTTAAGATCTGTGCTTAAGCTGGTGGAAACAAATAATATTTTTAATACTGAAAAGAAATTAAAAGTCCTTGATCCTCTTCCTATGGACAGTGTAGTCAAAGGCAACTCATGGAAGAGCATAAAAGAGAACAATGACCTGAAGCGGGATTTACACAGATCTTTGTGACAGGATTCCTGCCTTAATTTATGCATATAATTGCTCTGTATCTATGTTCCCCTTCAAGTCAATTGAAGCTCCATCCAGAATTTGGTTCATCAACTCTAAGGTAGATCAGATCAATTAGCAAGAAAGAGAGCCTAAGGTAACTCACACTTAGGTGTCTAATTTTTGAGCAGCTGAACCTCACTTTATGCTGCCACTGAAGATCACAGGCTACATGCTTCGCAACTGCCATGCTGAGCTGTTTGCCAATTCTTTTCTGTAACCTCTAATCCCAGTCTAATGATATAGTCCTCATGAGAATGGTTTTTCAGAGCTGAGTTACACTGTAAGGACGTTGTTTTTACCTTCTTCTATCTTTCCCCTCACTTTCAGCACCTCTGTCGTTGTCTTGAAATCTTTTCAATCTCTGCTCCCAGGCCTCTGTTCTTTTCTGATTCTCTGCTTCTTTATTTCCCCTCCAATATACTAGTTTTAGCCGAAGGCCTTCTAGGGTCTGTCCTAGTCCTTCCACTATGTCATACCTAAGGGTAATCTCATCTAACAGCAATCTAATTTACTATTTTTTCTGCTGGGAAGGTATGTACTTTACTGTCAGTACCAATCCTGTTTCCTTCCTCTCAAGCTAAAACTTTGTTTCTCTGATACCTCCAGGTTACCTGTTCTTAAATTTACCTGCAAAATATTTCTCTATTAGCGTTCTCTGTAGCTTTTTAAACAGCAGCACCATCTTTCCTGTCTTGCATGAACTGCAGACATTAGTATCCATTTGACATTTTCTCCAGGTTGCACCTAAGTATTGCAGACTAATTGTACATTATATCAAATACGGATCTTTTTTTCTGCATTTACATGCTTTTAACCAGGCTCCGAGCCTCGTGTGTCATCCTTTTCTGGCCTTGACCAATGCAATCTTGCTTTTGTTCAGGTATCTTGCTAAAGCTTCCAGAATGCTGTAAAGATTGTTCTTCCAACCTGTTGTTTCATTTTTTTTTTTATTTCTCTTTGCAGTGCTCCATTGGATCCTATTTTTTTATTAAATTAAACATAAGCTTTCTGTCACCTTCATAACTTATCTCCTCTTCTCATCAGGTCACTTCAAACATGCAACTCTTTCACAACTGGTTTCCATCATTGGTGTGCCCCTGGTTCTTATTAGGAGTATCCTGGAGTAAACCTCTTTCAAATCTGCTGAAATGATGGCCACAAACTAACAGCAAAATTGGCATCATCAGTCCTATTCATGTGCTACGTATTTCTATTGCCTATTATGTTTTTCAATTTTTATTTCACTTCTTGTGAACAACTGCTTCTCATTTTCCTATTATGTTCAGTCTATATGCTTTCTTCTGTTTTTTTCTCACGGTCTTTTTTTACAACAGGGTCTTGATTTATGGCTAGAGTTCATGATACTAATAGTTACTAAAACAAAGAAAAATAAGGGACAACTTCAGGATTTGACATAATATAAATCAATACACTTAACAGGGAGGGGCTTTTTGTAGGAAGTAGTAATTTGTATTTATTTTGCATAACAGCTTACAATGATGTACTTTGGATGGTCAAGGAATATTTAGATGATACTGCATTATTGTAGATTCATTTTTCTCAATGAAAAAATCTGGTGAAAAATTTTACTGCCAGAAAAAAATAAAATAATGCAAAAATGAGTGTATGGAGATCTATAATCTTGAAAATGAGCATACAAGGTTAGAAGTGATCTTATGTTCCTTTGAACATGGTATTTTGATGAATGTCACAAATTTATCACATCCCTCATAGCTCCTGAAGGGGCCGTATCCACTCAGGCTGGTTGACAGTGGATTCATGATTTTATTCTATACAGCTCGGCTGTATTGATTTATATTATTAGTAACTTTAAGCTTATAGGAGATTTCTGTGTGCATTAATGTATAGTGCAGCAAGAACTCCTTCAGTCACGAAAAGTGTTGTTCCTGAATTACCAGTCTCCAATAACTGAATTCAGCAACCATGCTTGTTAAATCAAAACTTTAGAAAAGAAAGCATAAAACCAATAGTCCAAATAGATTAGAAATATGTTTCTCAAGATTTGAATTGCTCAGATGGGAAAATCAGTGCGAACTATACAATCACTTTTATATTGTGCTTATAAAGGGATTTTCATAACAATATTGTCTTACCAATTGCATGTTTTATTTCTTCAGGATAACAGCACTAGCTAATTTAAAATCATTTGTAGAAGGTGAAGGTATAAATCCAAAAATGTTACATTTTATGACACAGGGAAAGAATGCATAACTGAACCTGCTTTACAGGGATGGGTTACTCCATCATATTAGAGAGGGCTTTTTTTCACCCCTCAAAATTTGGACAGGAAGGTGTCAAACTAGTTTGAAGTTTTGGCACACAAGCCTGTGGGACTTAGATACACAAATCATAGTTTAGTCGTTTCTTGGAATGGACAAACTGTTTTTCACTGCATCTGATTTATAAGCATAATTCAGCTTTCAAATTTTTTTTTCTAATTTGAAACAGGTAGATTCCTTCATATGACATCTCCTTGCTGTATTAGCTTTTGATTAGAATTCCTTCTTTTGCACTACTTTTTTTCACAGATATTTTTAATACCCATGAAAAGCCACTTTGCATTGGAGTCAAGTTGTCAAACAACAGAATTCAGATGGCCTTGAAAGAAGGCAAAACAAGCTAATTCATTCCTTTTACAAACCGTCTATGAACAATAAATCTGGCAGATGCAAACTGAAAAATCTAATGGGCTATGAAGGCAGGCAATTCTCCAAATATAGGAGAAAAGTAGCTGATCTAGTCATGCTCTACATAAAATTTTACAAACTATTTTAACCATTTGTTTTAATAAGTCTTTTTTTATATACTACATTTATGCTATAGACTTGTTTACATAAAGTCATATCTCACAGTCAGAATATTGCGATGTCTAATTCAAAATATTCAAAAAAGAGATGTCAATGAAATAACTTGTCATCTCCTTACTGCACTGTGTGGTAACTACAGCTAAATTCTCTGCTACAATCATTTTGCCTGCCCATTGGAAGATTTCTTTGCACTTATGCCTCTCTGATATGCGAGGATTCTTTAAAAAAACGTGTGCAGCTGCATTCTCTAGAGAACAACTATCAATTTAAAATTCATGTGCTAAAAATTGAAGGTCCTCATTGGTAGCGTGTGTCCAATTTAGGATTCTAGATCACCATTTTTCTAACATATCATTACAAGCACTTTATAGCAATTGCAGTTACTCATCCATGTAAATGTTCATAAGGCACTAGCAACAGAATACAAGGAAACAGTGTGTGCCATAAAGACTATGTTCCTGCAGACAGCCTATTCCAGTGTGCCTGTTTCCTTCCTGCCTCCCCCATCTCCATGTCCTGTCTCCCCACCTGCAGGCTAGTCCAAAAGATGCTCCTCCTGAGAGAAATCACTGTCAGGGAGTTGGGAAGATAGCTGGAGCCACTGAGCTTGTAGAAGATCAATCCCTAAACCTCTTTTGTTTCACAGACCAGAGAGCTCAGGTGACTGCCTTTCTGCTCTTGTAGCACAGCTGATCAGCTTTGCAGGGGCAGGGAACATTTTCAGTAAGTGTGTCATGTCATAAGGCGGAAATGAGGAGAGCAAATGAAGTGTTGAGAATCAGCAGTTTTGTCCTGTTGGTGCATAAATGATTTAAGAGGCTTCACATATACTCTCTATTTTTCTACTTCTGTGGGCCTGAGAAACACAAGGAATATGACCTATCCCTTCAATGACACGTTAGCTCACTGCAAATAGTAACGAGCAAATGCGTTGGGAGGAATATTCAAAGCAAATATAAAAATAGAGATCTTCTTACATTTGGGGTAGGATGTTTGCTTTAGAGAAGCTTCAGATTTAACTAATTCCAATAGCCTGAAAGCAGGCAGGAAATCACAAAACATTGACTTTGGTATGTTTTGTGTGTTTAGTCTGCCTGAGGCTTATGCCTGGGGATTTAAAGATGCATGGAAATGTTAAACCACAAACCAGCAAAAGCAGTGAAAAATTAATTCTAAAGAACATATGTGCTCTGTCGTTTTCTTTCCCAGTGAGAGAGGTGTTTTAAATTGAACTGTCCATATTTGAGTTCTGCAATTCTTAAAATAATAACTAACCACTGCTAACAACACTGAATGTTCAAGGACATTCCTCTACTTTGAGAACTAGGATGGGTAATTTTAAGCCTAGATTGTTCATATTTTATAGAACAAGTGTTACAGAGAAACAAATAAAGTAACCAAACCAAAAGAACAAACACCAGTCTTAATTCAAACTGATTCTTCTTATTAATCCCTTTCAGAGTTATAATTTTTCTTCTTTATAAGGAAAAGTTTTCAATCCAAAATATTTTGGTGTTTTTTTCACTTAATTTAAAATTAGTTCCTAAACAAACAAACAACAGCAACAAAAAAAAAAAAAAGAACAAGCCCTATGCTAAGATACAGAAGGGAGCCCCAAAATTTAGAATTTCCTAAAGTCTTTCCATATTGTACTTGGACTATTGATATTATTTACTAAATTGCATGCATAGAAATTATGAACTTATTGAAAATTATTCACAGACTTACCTCCTAATGAAAAGGTAATTTTTTAAATTTTGTACAAGAGTATAAATGCAAGGAGGCTAATATAATGTTTCTACCAGCTGTCTTGCCCAGGGACCAATCAATCATGGGAAGTGAAATCATTTTAAGGAAGAATTATCACAGTTGCTGTGCGTTCCATAAGAATAAGGACAACTGTCCCTTTCTGCCATTGCCCTGCTGGATGACAGAGTATTTCACAATCCTGAAATGCTGTGACTATTAAACTCTACAATCCTATTCTTACAGGTCACTGAAAACCCTTTGAGATGTTTTGTTATATTTCAGCCACAGACAAATGAAGCAGAAAATGACTGTGTTAGAGAGTTGTCAATTAAAGAAGAAAAAAATCTTCTTTGCCTTTTCTGCCCTTGTTTTGACAGATTTATTTTTGTTTTTCTAACAGAGGATTTTTTTTCAGAAAAGACTGAAGAAAAAAGCTTTTATGTGGAAAAGAAACCCTCAGTTTTGAACAAGGGAATAGAATTGCTGCTTAGTACAAGCATCTGAGATTTGTTAAAATATTTTTTCAGTCCTCTCAGTGGTAGTGTTTTACCTCTAAATTGTGTTGCCCGATGCATTAAGGAGTAAGGTACATGTGCTCTGTGCAGTTGCTTTGAATATTTGACATGCAAGTAAGCATTTTAAAAAATGTACCTTGGGCCAATATCCATCCACTGCTTGTCTTATCGGGACGTGCACAGTACTAAACTACAATCCACACATGAACTGCAATCAAAAAATACTTGTATAGATGGAGAAAGATACTCCTCCCCTCTCCTCTCCTCTCCTCTCCTCTCCTCTCCTCTCCTCTCCTCTCCTCTCCTCTCCTCTCCTCTCCTCTCCTCTCCTCTCCTCTCTCCTCTCCTCTCTCCCTTCCTCTCCTCTCCCTTCCTCTCCTCTTTTTAGTTAAAAACCCCTACAAAACAGATAATGCTTATTCATATCTCCATAGATAACCCATTCTCATGAACTGCACAAGTAGTTCACAGTTCATTATGTTCTCTTGTTAATATGGAAAACTCCTAAGCTTTCCAGCTTTCCAGCTGGGGTGCATGAACTTGGAACTTAGGACCTAATGACTGAGGGTGGGGTAGAGCTTTCTTCCTGATTTTGAGCACGGGTTGAATATTCAAGTTCACTGTTACTTGTCATGTCTAAGGAAGAACATTCCTGGAAGTACTTCTTCTAAGTCATCTTCTTGCTAGATAACACTGCAGTCACAAGTCCATGTGCAAGAAATTTCTTTTCTCTCAAAGGCTTGGGGGATACTAAAAACAGCTGCTGCAAGGTCAAGTTTCCATAGTTTCCTACCTGCTCTCCCTCTATGGTGTGCCCCATGCATCAGTGCACCAAAACTCTGTGTAACAGGAGATTGTAGGATTCATTAAGAGGAAAAAATATTCCTTTCCTTGTCTGATCATGTGTATTTTCTCATATATGTTTGAAGGTACTGTGATACTTTGCAGGATTTAAAGATGAAAGTCTCACTAGAGAAGTTCCACTGAAAACATGAAGTACAAGTGACAGATTTTAATCTGTTTTCAAGTAACAGAAACTAATTGTAAGGGACAATTACATACACAGTCTTCTATCTTTTCTTTCAAAAACCAGAATAGCACAAAGAAACTAAGTTTCTTGCAACAGTCAACTATCTGTTTCTCCTCACTTCAGGCCATTTCTATCCCACTGAGGTTATATGGGTCCATTATCTATAGATATTCTGTATTAAGGTATCTGTGTTCTGCATGTTTTTCTATCAAAGAGTGAGGAAATAATTTAATAATACTGCCTAGAGCTTTCCATTTAAATTTTCATTGCACCTGGGAAAGCTGTTAAGTGAACGAACATCGACTTTCTGAGATAAAAATAAAACTTTAGTACTTTAATTTTTTTGGCAAATAATCAGCATTTCATAATTTCATCCTTTTTGTTTGTTATGGGCTCTAACTCAACTTTAATGATCTGATTCAAAAATCCCAGCTTTGCTTCAGCTTTTTTGCTCTTTAATAGACAGATTTATTGGTTCATATGCAGGTTTTCCCATCAGCAGGTCAGACACTGACAAATTGCTTAGACCAGGGTATGTGTTTGTCACTTGGGTATCAACTTGAGTATCAACTCCTGGGGTACACTGCTATCAGCTTATGTCCACTTCATGCCACCAGTTGCAACCTTTTGAGCCCAGCGGTTCAGCCAATTTTAATCCATCCTGCTCTCCACTTTCTAATCTGTACATCTAATCCAGCCTTTCAAAGGTAATCAAGAGTAGCCTCGCAAAGACATCAGCCAGCTCCTTCAACACCTGTGGGTGCAACCCATCAGGTCCCATGGACTTGTGTATGTCAAGTTTGTTTAAATGTACTCTAACCTGATCGTCCTTTATCGAAGTTAAATTCTTCCTTGCTCCAGACATTCACAGTGGTCTGAAAGGCCTGAGGTTCCTGAAGGCTGCTCTTACCAGTAAAAACCAAGATGAAGAAGGCCTTGACTACCTCAGCCTTTTCCAGGGCTTCTGTCTCCAGGTCCCATGCCTATTCATCAGTGGTCACTCAGATTTTTTTTAGCTGCTGTAGAGATCCTTTCTGTTGCCCTTCACGTCCCTTGCCATGTTTAACTCCAGATGGGCTTTGTCTTTCCTAACCTTCTCCCTGCTCAGAGACGTATGCCTCCATATTCCTCCTGGGTCATCTGTCCCTGCTTCCACTTTTTAAATACTTCCTTTGGGGATTTTTGTATAGTCAGGAGCTCCTTGTTCAGCCATGCAGGCCCTCTGCCACCTTTGCTTGGCTTCCTTCACACGGGGATGAACCACTCTTGAGCTCAGGGATGATGATCCTTGAAAATCAACTAGGTCTCCAGAATCCATCCTCTTTCCAAGCCTACATCCCCTGGGATTCTTCCACGCAGGTCCCTGAACAGGCCAAAGTCTGCTCCACATCTAATTGGGATTTCCTTTCTTGCAACTTGTGTCCATTTTCTCCTGTCTTATCATTATCCATCTCCAAAAAGAGTCTGGTCCATCTTCTCTACAATTCCCAATACGCAGTTGTTGACAGCTTTTTTCTTCTTCGGGCTGAACAAGCTCAGTTTTCTCAGCTCAGCCTTTTCTCATACATCGTATGCTTCAGCCCCCCTTACCTTCTTGGTGGCCCACCCCTGGGCTCATTCCAGTATGTCAATGTCTTTCTTGGAGTGGGGAAGCCCTAACTGGACAGAGCAGTCCAGATGTAGTCTCACAAATGTCAAATAGAGAAGGGAAATCATCTACCTCAACCTGAAGGCTACACAGCCCAGTATGCACTTACCATTCCTTGCTGCAAAGCAAAGTGTGAAGGAAAGTGAAGAGTTACTGGTCCATTTGCCAATATCCTTCATCAGTAACTTCTGCTATAAACAGTGAAATAGGTAAAATACCCAGGCTCCAAGTAGACACAGCTACCCATTTTCTTTATTACTTTTAAACTAAGAGACACATCGTTCCATGAGGGCAACATCAGACAGGCCAAATGCTAAAATCAGGGTAACAACTGTAGTTAATTTGTCATAATGGTCTCTGGATCAGGAGCTGCTCATAGATCTCTGATCAGGAAAGAGTTGTATAAAACAAGAGCAAGGCATCCTGTACTCTGCCAGATCAGATAAGACTGTCATCAGGAAGAGGTTTATGGTGATCTCCAGTGGCCTGCAACATGACTATGCTTTGCCTCTCTGGATGGAGGGTTCCCCAGAGTTTATTTTTCTGGATGCATTCCCCTATTAAGGCAGCTGATAATGAGCAGTGTGATTTGCCAACTTTTAGAGGCTGTCAGATTTGGTGGACATCAGGATGCAAGGGATTTCTCCAACAATGATCAGTTGGAGCTGACTTTGGTAGTCTCTAAGGCACCTCTCTAGGGGCAATTGTGGATATTTCAAACTAATAGGCAAAAATGTGGTTGGTCGGTTGGTTGGTTCATGCCTGGTCCAGACCTTTTTTATACTGTCCTAGTGATTCAGCAATGCTCAGACTTCGTATTAATGTGCATGAAACTATAAAGTTAGCCTCATCAGTGCTTCCCCTGCCCCTCTCCAGTGGGAAAACCAGCTTTCTTGGAGCTCTTGGAGTTAAAAATGTTTGATCCTAATAGATATTTCTCTTTAGGCTTATCACCTTGCTCCACTTATGCTTTTGTCATATAAAGAAACTCTTTTGTACTATGCTGAAGACTAATTCTTCATATGTCAAGAGATCAGATCATACTTGCGTTCCCAAGGGAAAAAAAAGCTATGAAAGAAAAAGCTTAGTGCAACACACTGTAATCTTATAGTCAAGACAGAGAGGGGCTATGTTGCTTCTTTTCTTTCAATGAAGCATGCTATTCCCCTGCTTCACAATATCCTGTTACTAAAAATTTCATAAACAAGGGCTGGAGGGTTTTCCCCTTGGCTTGTAAGTAACCATTCACCAGTGAGGTTGTCTGCAGGAGCAAGGACTGTACATCACTGAGTGTGTTTAATCTTCAGATGATACAGTTAAATCCTAAAATCCATTTTCTGCAGCCAGTGAAAATCATGCATTAGGCCCTTGCGTTCAGCACATGCATTGTCAAAATTAGCAAACATTTTGAGGTAGTTACACAGAGATCAACAGCTTGTGTGCCTAATATCTGTCTTTCATTGAGTGGAATTTCAGCAGGCTGTTCTTTTCTTTTTTCAGAAATAGAATTTCAACACAGAAGTCATAAAGACTCCCTATCTGACAGGTGCAGACACCTGTGCACGTAGGCATGCATGCATATATGCGCTTAACACACACTATGCACACCGCATACAAATTTTTGTCATTCAAATATGAAACAGAAAAGAACATCAGCAGGGATGTCTCTCAATAATTAGCTATTATTGAACACAGCATTAGGCTTTCCCAGAGCTTGCTCATGGACAATTCTCATCTATTTTGCAAGTGTGTGAATTCTCCAGTAATTTACCTCTATGTTTTTGTGCACATACATTCTTTAAAACAGGGGAAGAAACAAGCTTTTAGGGGTCCATTTAACAGATTCATATTTGAGGAATCAAGTGTTTGCAAGTCAGAATGGTTGACAGGTTCAATTTCCATTTCAAATTCAAAGTCAGCTTCATTCTTATTAAATAAGTATTGACTTTCTGCAGAGAAATTCTAATCAGAATGCTCCTGACAAAGGAAAGGAAATTGAGTGTAGAAGAGAGACTGTGTGAAAGAAGATAGGTTATTTAGTGTCTCCTCTTTTTCTGAAAAGGAGTGTGCTTTTTGGAGCTTTGAGCTTGGCGTCCAAGACTTTCTTCAAAGCAAAGTCTGTGAAAATGAATACTGAAATTTTGGACATTTTTCTAGCTATCTAGGTTTTGTAGTAGTGACATACTTCAAACTACAGTGATTATTATAACTGTTGGATTCATGAATGCTTTTATGAAATTTAAGGCCAATCCTTAATCTTACCTTCTTTTTCCAGGAGCTTTGTGTAAGACCTGGAAGATACTGGGAATTCTTGTTTAATACTGGAAGAAGATGTAGGCAATTCACAGAGGTCTGAGTGAGAAGGGACCACTAAGATTAATGGGGTTTGGTCAGGGAGTCAAGCTCTTCTAGAATTTGTACCTTTTGACAAAGTCCTGATCAGCCTCACCTATCTGCTTAGAGCAGGGCGTTATTTCAGATGACTTCCAGAGGTCCCTCTAAACCTAATTTTTTCCTTGATACTATGATAATCAGTGAAAATAAAACTAGAGTACAGAACCCAGCAGCTTCCAATTCAGCACACCTGGTCTGCATCCTGGCTCCATATCAAGGTAAATTTTGGACATGCTTCACTCCTTCCTCCATTTCCTCCCTTTCCAGGTTCCATTTGTAAAGACCTGGTGAAAGCAGCAGTGTGATCCCACAAGTCCCAGCTTGTCAGGAGCTCAGAACTAAAAGGTCTGTTTAGCAGAAACAGCTTTGTCTGTTGACTGTTGTCTTAATGTAATATATTTCATTTTTTCTATCTAAAAAATATGAGAAATCACCTTCTCGGTGGCCGTGGCTACATGGTATTTGTAATCATGGTCAGCAGCAAAGAAGTTAAAAGACCAGAAAAATACAAACTGTCATCCCGCCTCCCCCCTCCACCAGAGGGCTTTATGAATGGACTTTTATGAATGTTGTTAGCTTTCCAGCTACAAGACATTTTAAATGATGGATGAACAAAAGCATCATCTGTGCAAACACTGGGATGTTTGAACCCAAAGGAAGGTTCAATAATTAGTCATGCAGAATATTAGTAACGCCCTTTGGTCATATTCCAAGTTCCTTCTGGATTACAACACAATGTCACAAATCATCAGCTGCTGCAACTGGTATTTTCACAGAGGAAAATCTTCCTGGAGGTAGTACAGAACCTTGGAATAATATTTAACTCTGCTTCTTCCCTAAAAACTGATAGTATACAGTGACCATTTCATTCAGCTAACAGCTTTTTCTGCTTATACTTCTGGAAAATTAACTATTTTTCCTCTTTACTTTTCAATCCTGTCATCGCTACAGAACTGACCATGTTCAGCAATAGAAGGCAGGATAATTTTCTACTGTTGATATTATCAGCATAACTATGAACAGTTAAATATGCAGAGCCCTCTCTGTTACAGCTTCAAATGAATTCTAAGATGCACCTTTCCAGCCCCACTGTGGACCCTAGGCTACATGGAAGGAGGTAAACGAGGGTAGGATTCGAAAGCAATGCTTTGTCTTTCCCAGTTGTACCCGAAGGAAGCATTTGCCCAGCAGAAAGGTTTTCGGATGATATTGTACATGGAAGAAACGGCGTAGTTTAGTTTCCAGACTGACGGAATGTTTGTAGAACAGACACTTAGATAAAAATGACCTTTCAGTCAGAAGCTAAGAAAATTTGATCTGGAAATCATTGGGATATAACAAATGTGGAACTTTATGCTACCATTTTTTTGCAAAAGCACTTTTAAAGTAGAACTGCACTTTAAGTCATTCACTCTCAAATAGAATTGGACTGTAGGGACAGTATGGAGATAAAGACTATGTAAAGAGCAGAAGAAAAAAATAAAATGTCTTTCTCTTCAGCTTTAAGGTTCTCCAGCAGCTAGCAGATTTCACACTTATTGTTATTGACAGCAAAGGCCCATATGGTGTTAAAGATACCAACACAGTGCTGCACATTACTCAAAAAAAAAATCCTATTCATCTAACATTCTACCTTTAAACTGGCTCATTGTGCACTTAGTATCACTTCAAGATAAAAAAAAAAAGCAGTTTGGGCAGACAGGTTTAAAATGGAACTCAGTCAAGCACCCTTTCCTGGATAAATCAGGCTAACTTCAATGCACACATAGCTGAAACCTCCTGTGATTAAATATTGGCTCTGTATGGCAAGGCATTCTGGCTGTGACTTCAATTGTCTGTTTTAAAAAGCAAGCCTCCTGCAGAAAAAAGATTATTTAGTTAGCTAAATAAAGTGCTTGTTGAAAATCCAAAGAAATCATTTGTGTGATAAATAAGGTTGCTTATTACCAAGCTAGGATGATTATAGCTATTTTATGAAATTTTAATTACATTATGTGGCTGCTCAAATATTGGTTTTGAACATTAATCAAGTTACTTGGGAAGCGTTTCACGGAAGGGAAAATAAAAATGAAATGGCTTATTTACTTATCCCAATGTATTAAAAACAAAATTCAGTGGGGAAATCATGAAAAAGCCATCAGGGAGAGAGTACTGCCTAAGAGTGTTCACAGTCAATAGAAGTCTGAAACAAGTTTTCACTTGAATGACTCACCAGCGCTGACTCGGTAGTATCTCTGTGCTCCAGACAACACAGTATACTTAAAAAGCCATGTGTATAATTTTATAGGTAAATGTATAGCCTGAAGCATTCAGATATTTTACATGTTTAGGAAACCATAAGATATTCTCATGTTACTATGTAAACAAGATGTCTACCAATTTTGTTATTCAAAACATAAAGCTATTTATGGGTTCTGAAAAGTCAATAAAAATTCTTGTTCAGAAAGAGAGTTTGCAGTGAGGAAAGGTGAATATAAGTCTACATTAACTAGGCAGATACGGATTGACACTGAACTGATGTGACAGGTCCCATGTTTTGCCATCGCATATGTTTCCCATCTCAGTGATTTATTTCCTGTGATAAATTCCACAGGACAGAGATGTCGCCAGAAGTCTGCTGCATTATTTCATTTTATGTTTTTATTAGCCTTCAGAAACATTCCAGATTTGTATTAACATTGCTGTCTGGAATAGCAATTCCAGGGCATTATCTGTGCATAGTGTGTTACGTACAGATCAGCGCTGATGGTGGCAAAAGCCTCTTGATGGCACTTCATCATTTACATCCGTGAACTCGCAGCTGTATAAAAAGAACCCTTTAAAGGGATGCAGGCAAGCCTCTCTTCTCTACTGCACAGCAAAAGAGAGTACTAAAAGTGACCTAGCTCTAATTTTCCCTTATCCACAGAGCGATGTGGCAAAAAGAAGCCTTTTCCCTTCCTTTTCTCCCTTGTGGAAGCTGAATGAAGGACCAGCAAACTTCTGCCAAGTCAGCCTAGTGACTGCAGCTTACTAGTTTCCTCAGGCCCAGAAGAAAGAGGGAAAGGACAAAAATGAGACAGCAGATGCTATTTTGCATTTCTGTACAGCTGTATGAAAAAAACATGCCTTGCATCTTGAAGGTGGTGCAGTGGTACATATGCTTTTCACTCATAAGGAGCCCCAAAAGCTGTTGCTTTTCTTGGTTACCTTCACACCACACCCTTGGACATCCTTTTGCAGCCGAGGTCTCCATTTAGAAGCTCTCCAGTACGATACTGTTTCTACTAAAGGGATGGGATAACGTGAAATACAGTCAAAAATACAGCTAGTCACTTTACAGTATTTTGATTTTAACTGAAAAACTGGCGTTTAGCTTTCCAGTGTAACTAGCTATGCAAAGGTGATTGGGGGTCACCAAAGATGATGCGAAAAATAATAAAAAGGAAAATATCATAAATTTTCTTGCATGATAACATCTAAACTTTAAGTATATCAAAGTTATTTCTTAAAGCGTGTCTGTAGTTTTATTTCAAACTAGTTGATATTTGTATGCAAATAGTATCCTACAATGAAGAAATTATAGTACCACATTAGACTGTTTGCCAGTGAGAAATCCCCATTATTACAAGCATTCTTCTCAAGCCCTTTAAATGTAATTCAATGTTCTTCCCAAAAGCGCTTTACTTTCATTATACAATGTATACCCTACCAAGGTAAAATATTTGAATTGATTGATAATAATTTCAATACTAACATCTGATATGATTTGTGGTATTTCTTTTCCCTTCTGACAAGACAAAATGTCTGAGAAGAGAAAAAACAAAGTAGAACAATCTGGAGTTCAGATAATCAGATAAAATTTGGAATCTGAATATTTTTCTTGCAGCGAAGGATAAACTAGCATGAAAAACCGAGGGATAACCTAGGTACTCTAAGCGTGCTTTCAACAACGATTGAACCCAGAAAACCCTGGCTATTTAATCTCTGACTAAAGACTGTTTATCTAGATCAAAATATTATTTAGATCACTTCAAAACGACTGCTCAAGGTTCCATTTTCATTAAATATCATCTCAGGCCTTCTCTACTGTTAAAGATAGTGGTATTCAGGATTGGACATTTGTATCACCAAAGCATGAATGCAGTCTAAATATACAGCGGGGATAGTGTATATATGAATCTCCAAAGACATAAATTCATTTTGCATCTAATTTATACAAATTGCCTTAAACTGACTTTGTAAATATTCATCCTTCCTAAGAAGCCTTACCTAGCTTTAGTGACAAAGAAAAAGAAAAATTATTTTGTGCCCATCTATGTAAGTTTGTCTTCTTAGTGGAATTTTAACTCCCAAAGTGAATGTTTGGATTCAGTGAGACCCAATAATAATTTTCTTGCTTTTGTTGGTTTATTTTTAGTCTGAATTGTTTACCGTGTCTAGCAAACTCCCCATACTTACCTGAATTATTAGCATCCAAGATTTTGATTCCAAGAAAGAAAAAGTTTTGAGCTCTTATAAGTGTGTGTGTTTCAGCTTTTCAGCTACCTATTTAGCCAGAATGAAACATAGTAAATCTTACAAGGAACACAGGAAAATAAATTTGCTGAGGACTGCTGAGGGCTATGCAACATTTCATAACTTCTGAAGACACCATTAGAGATAGTACTTGTTCCATTGCATTTCCACCTGGGTGTGTCTTAAATTAACTTTGAATAGTGGAAGACTGAGGGAAAAGAGAGGCTTTCAAAGAAAATTAAATTTTCAATGCAAGGACCATTCAGGTCCAAGGACATCCACATTTCTGTGTTTTGCATTTTTTAAAGTTCAATTGAATAAGAATTGGGTAAGAATATTTTATGTTCATATAATTATGTAATTATTTTGTTTTATAATACCTTTAATTCTAAAGAATCCCATGAAACTTCAATATCACTATGGAGGAACTGGGAGATATTTTGCTGAAGGATACCAGAGTATAGCTGGAGAGCAAATAGCTTTTTGTCAAGTCAAAGTTTCAGGATTTAAAAAACTGTTTCTCCAGTCTTCTTCTCTCATTAGGTTAGAGACTAGTGAACTCGAATGAGAAAGACTCTGTTTGATTCATGTTACGTGTACTTTAGCCTGAGTTGTCTTCATCCCAACAAAATTAATAACCAAATGTTTATTTACTACTCTGGAAGGAAAGGAAAGGAATTTGCAGCCACTCCTGTTGGAACTATTCCATCTTGGATAAGTAATGAAACCTTCCCTTGAAAAGGTACTCAAGCCTTTGCTTCCACTAGTAGCCCAGGACAGGGCTGTAGCTGCTGAGTTAGAATTAATGTATCTTATTCTTTCTCTGCACTATTGAGTGTTTAAATGTACATATTAACTAGAAAAAAAATCAACAAGAGAGAGACTGTCAGAATTCATTGGAAAAGGAAGAATCCCTCACTCCCTTCTCTTGGTCTTACTTCGATATAAAACCTAATCTTTGACTTCAAAATGTTCTTACTATAACTAGTTTATCAGTGTGGTGGGTTGACCCTGGCCAGCGACTAACCACCCACCCAGCTGCTCATCCACTTGTCCCCCACCAGGATGGGGGAGACAGTTCAAAGAGCAAAAGCAAGAAAACTCTTGGGTCAAGATAAAGACAAATTTAATAAGTGAAGGAAAGAGAAAAAACCACAAAGGATGAAAAGACAATCACTCCCCATGCCCACAAGCAGACTGATGCTCAGCCATTCTCTGAATATCTCTAGGTCAGCTGTCCTGGTTGTGTCCCCTCCCAGTCTCTTGCCCACCCCCAGCCTACTCACTGGGGAGGCAGCATGAGAAACAGAGAAAGTCTCAATGCTGTGCAGGCACTGTTCAGCAACAGCTGAAACAGCTGTGTTATCAACACTCTTTTAGTCTCAAATCCAAAACACAGCACCATATGGGCTGCTATGAAGAAAGTTAACTCCATCACAACCAGACACAGTATAATCAATTAAAGCAAGAGGTATCAATTTTGATAAATCAGCCAATGAAAAAACTGGTTTACTGGAAAAATTCCCAGATTCCCAGACAGCTGTATACCAATACATCTGTTCTAAAAAATTCCATGTACATGAGAACAAACCTTGATTTCCTTCCAAGGAAACCACAGAAAGTAAAGTGTGTAGTATTTAACTTATTTACTTCGAAGTGACAAAATTGCTCAGTTGAGTTCACTTAGATTGAAAATCATAGTTCCCTGGAATCTAGGTTTCCAAAATTTGTAGACTATGATACTAAATTATGTCCTTCAGGATGTTTCTTATAGTGTTGTATTCTCAATAAATGGACATGAAAACTAAGGAAAAAATGAGGAAAATATAAAACCATAGGATTATATATTTAGAAGAAATATATTTAAATTAGTAGGTTGCTCAGCTTGCCAGGGTATTTTGATTATTTCCTATCCTTCTGTTATTTGTTGCTATGTTCTTCGCTATATAACTCAGCGTTCTGCAAACCAGGTATGATCAACAAGTCCTTTTAGTAGATATATTACAGAATTTTTTAAAAGAAAACAAAAAAAAGAAAAAAGTCCCTCATGCTCAAAGAGCTCTGGAAGGTTACAAAGGGAATATATTATAAATAAGAAATAAGCAACAGATGTAGAAATGAATTTGGAAACAGCATTTTCAAATAAGTGATTTGGAGCTATGGAAGGACAGATAATGTGCCACAATATCTAAACTGGAATTAAAATTGAAGGAGCTACAGTAACATTCAGATCCAGGAAAGGACACATTTAGAGCTGCTCTTTGGGCTGTGCTTAGAATTTTGGAAGCTAGTAGAGTTACACTCTTGTAAAACTGGTGTGAAAGGGAATCACATTACACAGAATATGTAAGTAATGTAGCATCAATAGCAAAACAGAGCAGGACCCCTGTCCTCCTTAATTTAAAAGCTGGTCTTTTTCCTTCCTCACAAATAGTTTCACTGTGGATCTACTTTCTCCTTCTCTTTCCTTCACCTGGGACATTCCCTATGTTTCATTTGCCTTTCAGAAGAGCCCATGCACTGCACATTTGCTCTGTGCACTTGCTGAAAGACACAACTTGTTTTAGTTGTTCAGATACTTGAATCACAGAGGACCTTTCTATGGCACCTTCAGATCCTACTCTTCATACAGGAGAAACTTCTCTCTGATATTCTTTCTTGTAACATTTGCCTCTTCTTTTTTTTTTTTTTTCTTGAGTCTAATGCAATTGCACTGTTTGCTTTGCCCCCCTCCGGATTTTGAATAAGATCTCCAGACATTCCCAAACAACTTGGTAAGGTCTCAGTTCCATCGAAATTCAGTAGAAAGTAAGCACTTCAGTATCTAAAGGTGTTTTGCAAGTGGTATTCCTTTTTAAGCTATTTTCAAAAATAGTGTGGTATCTCTGAGATGGTAGAGCTGTGAGCCATGGTGACTTGCTTCCTAGGCTAGATTTTTGTCATTAGGCTAATGAAATATACTAGTGCAACAATAAAAGCAGGATAAGTTTTCAAACACTTTTAAGCCCTATATCATAGAGCTAAATAAATTGCTAATCTGAAATAGTGCTTAGCCTAGAGAAGATTCTTCTCTGAGATTTTCTCTCCGTTGGTTTAGACATCCTAGCATCCCACTGATACGTCAAACCTGGACATCTCTGTCTCTTCCATTTCACATTTAGAGGGTCTCAGGTGCCTAAATCAATGTTTTGAATTCTGCTCCAGAATCAGCACATTGGTTTTGCAGAGTGACATTCAAATCACTTCCACTTTGTTCTCATGTGGAGTAGCCTCATTTCCATCTTTAAGTTGCCTACTCTGAGGTATCTATTATCTATTCCAACAACTCCTCCAAGCTGCTTTTCAAGTAGAAGAGTCATTGTATTTCCTTGAACCAATTTTTCAACAGAAATTGCTTTGAAATTATGCTCGATTATTCTGTGAAACTTTGTTGACAAAAAGAAACATTGATGTAACATGCCTAAAACATTTGGCTTTGAAAATATTTTAGCTGAAAATTAACAAATTCGGAGTGAAAGGGAGACATGCAAGGACAGAGGGGATTAATCGAGATTCACATTAAAGTAGGTGTTGTCCTGTTTACTAATTCCATTCCAAATTGTGTTTTTTGAAGAATGTCATTAGTTTTCATCTGTCATTGTATTTACTCCATTTATCTAACAAGAATGTAGAAGGAAATGGAAATAAGAGTATAGCTTATGATAAAGCCGAAAAAAATACAAGACCATTGTGCCTGGTCACATGTTAAAGATTCATATTTGATCCTGCAAGTTAGGTGGACTGTTGACAGCTATTAGACAACCTTATTTCAAGAAAATGGGCAAAGAAGTTGAACAAAATGGTCTTAATTGCTTTTTATGTTACCCTAAGCTTCTAAAAACCTTCCAAATGTTGTATCATGGTGAGTTCTTATGGCTTCAAATTTGAAGAGGCTGCACTTGTTGCCTTTTAAATTTCCTTGCATGACCTAGCAAAAGATGAGGTAGCTACCAGCTCCATACATTGTATTTATTGGAGTAGTGGACATTTTTCCAACCGCACTACTTTATTGGGTCTCTAGTGTGGTAGTCATTCTAGTGAGAAAGAGAGAGAAAGAGAGAGAAAATATGCTGCTCACTCACTGAAATTGAAAGGGAACCTTCTTCATTTAAGTTCTCTAGGTAGCATGGGATGGATACACTCGTTGTAACTTAGTGAGAAAGAGCGAACAGCACAAGTGATTCCATGTATGCTGCTCCTTAATCATGTAACTTATCACTCTTGTAGTAGTAAGATTTTCAACCAGCATCAATTCCTGATCCTCAAAGACAACATGAAGGCTTACCCCTTTAGGTATATCTCTTATATTACATTACTTTGTTGAAAGGATGTCTATTTTCTGTATAAGAATGATGATTTTTTTAGAAAACATGCTTCTTTTTAAATTGAGCTCCTTTATTACATGTGCTTTTGCTTTTGATATACAGTCATTCACTGTATCTCTACTGAGAGCAGTTGATTTAATAAACTTATTTTTATTTTCTGAAGAAAACATCTTATCAAACCAGAGAAAGCAAAGCCCTTGAAACAGTTGCTTAGTTTTCTGCAGCATGTCGTAAAAGGGAAATGCCAGGCCATCTATCACTCCTGTCAACTCTGCTGGATCAAACCATCGTGGGAAAACATTCAATCCTTAGCAGAATCACTTTGGCAGGTACTGAATGGAGCTATTGATACTACTTTTGCTGGGAAATTCCATCTGATCACATAGTATAGGGAGGTAGAAGGTCAGATCGCATGTGGCTATCTCTAGCATTTCAATTTCTTTTATTGTGATGCAATTTAAATCACATGCTTAATTCCATGCTCCTTGTTGTTTCAGTTTTTGATTGTATTCTATGTTGTAACTTGTAGGGTCTTTTACTGATAATAAGGATCTGTTCCATGCAGATTTAATACAAGAATCAATTCAGTATTAGTTAGTCAATTATCAATGAAAAAAGAATTAAAAGAATCTTGGCTTATACAATAACAACTTGCTTATATCTTCTTCCAAAATAAAGTTTTCTGTGAGGACAAAAGGGCAGTTTTTTATGACACTAGAATTTCTACAGAAAACTTAGTGTTTCAGCAGATTTTCCACATCGTAAGGGTTTTCTTTGTTTCCCTACCTTCCCACTTTTTCTGTTACAAGCTCTTTAATTTTGCTTCTATCATAACTTCACTCATCCTTATAGCTCAGTTCAGGGATGTGTTCAGTATTCACAGCTGTATTTCTTATTGTGTGTTAAATTTAAATGTATTTTCTATAAATTACCAAACTTTGTACAGGTTTGTTCAGATTATTTACATTCTTGTCTGGACAGTCTTCTTACTTTTTGCAGGGCTTATGTTTAAGGGGATACGGAAGAGAGGAAAATATATGAACAGACTTTAAAAGATGCTGAGCAGCCAAAGGTCCCACGGCCTTCTACAGGAACTTTGTGCAGGGTCTTCAAAAAATGTGTCAATAGAGTCATAGTTCAATAAGTGTTTTAGTACAAGTTATTTAAAATTTCGAGACTGTACAGGTGTAGCATCTGAATGTTATATTCAGATAAGTGACTTCTGTAGTTTGAGAAGGTGTGTGAAGGAGTACATGTCTTCTGCAACTACGGTAACCACTAGAAATGGAATGGTATTTTATTTATATGAAGTTGGAAGCTGTATGGGTTTTTAGTGTGTATGTGTAAAATAAGTTAGTGTTATTGATAGACCTATTCTTGACATCTTTTAGTTGTTCATGCTGTTTCTCTCCATTTTGTGGCAGCCCTTGACAACCAAAATTGGTTTTACTTCATCCATCCTTCATATCAGAGAAATAAAATAGCGAGTACTGAATGTCCAAGACAAGTTTATCTGTGTGATATCACTTCTCTTTCATTTTGATCTGTCACTTTGTTTTCATTCCACACTCATCTTCACTCCCAATGAAGAGATACACATGATGCAATAGTTCTGCTGACTGAATGCAGAACACTAAGTTTTGTCGTCAGTTAAGCCACACTAACTCGAATGATGAAACATGTTTGAAAACATGATTTGAACTCCAGTTTAATATAATTTTTTTCTCAATGTGTTTCATGTGCTTACTTAAATCATAGAATCTCAATGTGCTTACTTAAATCATAGAATCGTAGAATGGTTTGGGTTGGAAGGGACCTAAAAGATCATCTAGTTCCAACCCCCCCCGCCATGGGCAGGGACACCTTTCCACTAGACCAGGTTTAAAGCACAGGGATTAAATAAAATATTGATGATTATTGTATCAGCATTAGACTACTCCTCTTGGGATTTTTCTATTGGCTGAACTCCTTTTGGCTCTATGGGTGCATTACCTAAGTCACTTACACTACATTTTACCTTCTAAGGAAGGCAAAAGACCAGACACATGATCTAAACATTAGTCAAGTAGAGAAGGTAACTGCCTGTGTGCTTCTGGAATTACTTCATGAGGTCCACTGTGGTAATCTATAATGAGTAGCAGATTGAGTACATGTAAGAAACAAAGCAACATTTATGTCACCTAATGACCATTATTTTTCATTACACTTTGTTTTAAAAGGTCTGGATAAATGGTATAAATGAAAAAAAATAGGTTTAAGCCTCTGCCTGAACATTAGATTGTATTGCTGTTCATTTATTGAATCAATTAAGTTTTAAACAAGAGTGAGGGAGCTATATTCGCAATCAATTCTGCCAGTTTGCCTCTTTAATAATAATCTTTTCATTGTTAATATTTTCATGAATTGCAATGCAAATGTTTCCTTGAGCTTTATTTTGCATTTTTGGAAAATATTGTTGACTTTTTTTTCCATTTTTTTCATTGTAATGTTTGCTTTAGAAAATGCATCAGAGATGTTTTTCTATCACACAAGAACTCTACTGATTAAAATCTTGCATTTGTGTACATTTACTATTGCTGCCAGGATTGGCAAGGAGAACTAGTTTTTTTAAACTGTTTTCTTTAAAATGGAACAAGGACTTCCACATGCATAGTGTTAGAAAAGGGAAAAAAAAAGTCATCTGGATGAGTCCTATAACAGTAGTCATCCTGTAGTCTATTAGTTTGCTGGAGGTGTTCTTGGCAATGCAGAACTATGCATTTTGCCTGTATTTGTTAAAAATACTTTGAAAGAAATGGAAGTACTCTAATCGTTAAAGCCTAATTTCTGCAAGCACCAGGTGTGAGAGACACCATGTGATGAAAAACATATTCCTTATTTCCAAATGTCATGGGCTCCCATGATACAAAGTTCAAGTAATATCATCTGTGACTTTAGCTGATGATAGAAATCCATACAGGAGATTTTGTAGTTGCTACTATCCGGGTGTTTTGATAACACGTCAGGAATTACAGAAATTATATATATGTATGCAAACCCACACACTTGTGTGTGTGTGTAGCTTTTTGTGCTGATGAATTTTATGTTTAGAAAGATGCAAGTTTGCTTTTGGATCATCTCCCTTAAACAGATGGTATCTTTGTGATTGTTTTGACTCTTCATTGTTGCTGCCGGCTGATGACTCACCGAAGGAAAATCCCAGCACACTGAGCAGGAGAAAATAAGGCTGTTTGCTGTTCTTTGCTACATCTAATTTTCTAACAGAATTTCAACAGATGTGACAATTTTGCTGAAATGTTGTCAAAATAACAGGAACAAGTCGACAAATCAAATCTGGCTCATGTTCAGTCCCCTGGTATTATACCGGTTCATCTGCAATAACAAGGGGATTTATATCAGTGTCATCCTTGACAACTTGATCATTTTAGATGTCACATTATCAATATTTTGTCCTTCTCCATGCCTTGCTTTTTGTGCTGTATGCTATTCTTTCTGGTATTTTTTACAAATAAATATTACCACAGGTAAAATAGTGTTCATTGATTCCCAATTGGCAAGAAAAGATAAGGAAATAATAAGCATAGTAATTTTAAATCTGAGGTCAAGATATGAAGGAAACTAAGCTTTACTAGAGAATTTTCCTGGTTTGTGCTGTTCACCAAAGTAAAACTGGGAATAGCAAGACAAAAAATGTGCAACATCTGCAGCACTGGATTCCCACATTTCAAAAATGCCAAATAGAGCTCTTTGGGAATACAGTCTGGCTATGGCATCTAATGAAATATGGTAAATATGCTTTGTGAGAGAAGTTATTTTGCTCACTCCACCAAGCATTCCTGTGTAAAGATATTTTGGTGGCTCCACAATGAGAACTTTTTTATGAAACTTTTTCCTCTCTTTGCTGAATAGAACTGATTTTGGCAAAGATTTTGTTGAAATGACATAAGGGGAGAGATAGAAACCAAAAGGATGGATGATCTCTTTGAAGAATAAGTATAAAGATCCTTGCTGTGTCTGATTCTGAACAGAGAAACACCAAAATTGCACTGGCCACTGTCCGAATAAAGAGATTTGCAGTACATTCACTGCTTATATAGTCTACTTGTAGCTGTTCTGTTTTACATCGGAGATTAAACAGACGTTATTCACAGGCCAAAGAAAAGCACTTACTTCATAAATTGGTGGTCATGCAGAAGAGGGATTTGAACCTTAGGCTTTCAGGCTCTGTCTCTCTGCCTCTCAGGGAGCTCTACAGTATTTTACAGGCTCAGTTATTCTGTGTTGTGCAAGAGTCATAAATGCACTCTGTGAATGTGAAAGTTCACAGCATATAGTATGTTTAAATGACTGAAAGGATATATATTAACCAAAACTCCCCACATAAAGTACTGCTAATTAATCAATAAGACATTTCAAAGTATGAAGTTTGATCCTTATATTGGAAAGAGAACAGAACTTTTCATTTCTTTTTTTCTCTGAATGTGTTTTAAGAAATCTGTGAGAAATTTGTTATTTGTAGGTAAAATAATCCAAACACCAGGCTGAAGCCTGATGTGTTGTCTGGATTCTTTGCCCAATGCAATTTACTTTTTGAAAGACATTGCTGCATTTAGAACAGTATTTTGCAATTTAGTAAACTCAATAAGTATTTATATTAATTCATTCTAGTACACTATAAACTATTCTGCTGTCAGTCCAGGCCTCAGTGCATAGACATCAAGATCAGAAATGACACTAATTGGTACATTTGTTGCCACACTCTGTAGAAAGGTTAAGGGCTAAATAGTCATTCCTATTTCACAATCAAAGCGGTAGCCTGATTTTCAGGGTATTTTGACCGATTCACCATTTTGCAGCAGTGAAAACTGATTGCAAATTTTTAGAGAAAACAGAAAGTAACATTGACAAATCTGAATGAGGCAAAAGGTATGCTATGGAGAGTTTCATGTGAATTTTAATGCCAATGTTCTGCACTCAGATGATATAAGAAGGGAATGTGAAAAAACATAGGCAGGTGGAGAAACTGACAATCCACATCAGAAGTGAGGAGGAGTGTGAAGCTGATCAATATGCAGCATACTTTCTGTAAACAAATAAAAAGCTAGTCCTCACAGCTGACAATTTTTTACTTTATAAAATAACTGTTTTGTATATAAAATACTAATGAAGAATTAAAACACATCCAACACTTACCTTTCTACAGCACACTGGGTAACATCAAAAATATCATTTGCAGTGGTCTGGCACCTGTAAATGTCATTACAGTGTAAAATTTTCTGTATAACATCTTCTGACCAACTGAAGTCAATGGGATCACGACTCTGTCGCATGATGACAGTCAGCTAGGGGTAGCATGCTAACAAAGTTGAGGGGGAAAAGAAATTACTATAAGGATTGAATCAGTAAAAAATAGTCTTCTGAAATAATTGTCCTGATACAAAATAAGGGTTTTAACTTTACATATTCAGCCCCCTTCCTTTCTTTTTAGTATTAATTTGAAAATGTAATGTGAAACATCAGATATACTGATTAAAATATTTATAAATGAAATATTCTTTTATTTAAAAAAAACCATAACAACAAGTTTGGGTTAAAATTAGGTCCTGAACTCAAGTCAGATTAGACTTTTACCACAGTCACAGATGGCACTATGTGCAGCATTGTTACCCCTGTCTCCAAGCACTTCCAAAAGCTGAAAAGAAGAGCAAGTCCAGCACTGGAATCTCATGCTGTTTGTGCAGTCTTTCAGCAGCAGTTCTGTGGAGAATCAAGAAATAGCCTGGTGCTGGTGAAGATGCTCAAACATATTCTGGGCCTTGAATAAGATTTCCAAAAGTGTTTTGGTGAGTTGAAGCTTGATCTATCAAAATTTAATGGGCTTTAGATTTCTAAATTACTTTGAGCCAGAACAGTTAAGCTCCTGAATAGATTTGTAGATTTTCTCATTGGACACTTTCGGACATTTTCTTTTTTTTTTTTTTCTTGCTCATCACCTCCTTTGTCCATGTAGACAGAGAGATCACAGACAAGCCATTAGCAGCAACTTAATAGCAATTGCAGTGAGGGTGTATCTTCACGGGAGTTCAAGGACCAGAACCCCAGCCTTCACAAAGAAACATTTTGTTCATTCCAGTCAGCTGAGAATACTGCTGCAGTAGTTCTGCAAAATGCCTGAAAAATGCCAAACTAAAGGAATTACATGTGCATAGCCTATAGATTGTTACAGAGTTTCTAAAAAAAACTTTGTCTTGGGAGCAATGGTTTTTATATTCTTTAGAGGAAAATAAAGATACGTAGAATGAAAGGCACTTCCTCCCAGCAGGACAGAGTCTCCCTTTTTTTATTTCTGAATTTGATATGGATTAGAGTTGAATTCCTTCTCCCCTTCCTCTCCTGATGCAGATTATCACTTTTTAGATCCCTAGACCCTTACTTCATTCCAGAAGAGCAGATTATCTGATTATGGGTAATTGGAAATAGTGGGGGGGTTCTTCTGTTATGAGGCATCTGAGGAACTGAGTATATTTGTGCAATACAGTACAAGGATTTATTTTCCTTCTCTGTTTTCAAATGACCTTTTCACAAATAATTTTCAAAATCCAGTAATTTACAAAGGGTCTCCCAGTTACCTAGTGTAACAGTGATTTGCACTATATGTAGTTTTATGGTACCTTATGTGAAAGAAATCTTATAAAAACAAATAGTCTAGCATTTTATCTGATAGGTGTATTCTGGCTCAGAATAGTTAGTATAAGAATTCATATATTTCATTGTGCTCCAGTGTAGCTGATACAGTGGTCAAATGCAGTGGATTGTGGCATTTTGAAAGCTTTAATCATTATTAAAAAGAGAGAAAGACTTGTGTGAATCACTGACTCGCAGAACCTGCTGTTCTGATCTCATGAAGCACAGAGGAAGTCTGTGTTGTTTTTCTCTAGGAAAAAACCACTATTTTAACAGCATTCTTTAAAGACCTGCAGGAAACCATCAGGCTTCATGTATCGGTTTTTCCTTTTCCTTTTCCTTTTCCTTTTCCTTTTCCTCTTCATCAGAAAACAACAGTTGCTGCTATATATATATATCCAGGGCTTTTTGAATTACCTTTTTTAACTCCATTTTGTATCTTACTCATGATCATGCTCATTTAATCGCAAGGTGATGCAGTACAGCAGAAGATAGAGAGCGAAGGCAAACATCATTCATGGTCTCTTGAATTTCATTTATCTCAGAAGGAAAATCTTCATAATAGAGAGGATGCTCTGAGACCAGCTGAGGATGCTCTTTGCCTGCACGGTAAAGCTGGGAGAAGGAAACTGGCTGGATCATGACCTCTCCTCCTCGGGGTGCTTACTGTGTGAAATTAGAAGTCTTTCCTTGTTGGCTAATCCTTGAAGTGACTATGATTGCTCAGAACTAAGCAAAATAGGTCAGAGCATTGGTGACATTGAGGGGGGAAATTTGACTGACTCCTGATTGACCTTTGGGCCCCACCACAGACCAGGGCTCGAATCTGATCTTGAGTAGTTCTGTCTTTTGCCATATACCTGAAACACGAAGTTGCTCTGTAAAGGTAACATTTACATTAATAGACATACCAAAGGGATATATTTGCCAAAGCCAGGGGCAGTGAACTTACCTGCCTTTTTCTAGTTCTTTACTAATCTGTATTTATGTAGTCAGTGCGGGCAAATCTTTTGAGACATGCAGACTCATTTACAGGAAAACCACGCCAGCAGCACCGTGTGATGAGTAACCTTCCATCTCAAATCAGAAAAGTTAAGAGAAATACAGATTGAGATACGTTGAAGCAAATATACATAATGCAATTTTTGCACTGATTGAGAGCTTAAAATAAAGCAGGACTTCAACACAGGATGTTAGTTATTATCATTTTTACAGCACTTGTGATATGCTACACACCTTACTGTCCTCACAATAAATCATAATCCCCAGTCCTGTAAAACTTTTAAAACAAATTTCAGCTATTACTCAGTGAAAAGATGGAAGGAATGAAGTAGAGAGAGGCAGGTTGCAGCAGGACAGTAAGGAATGTAAAAGAAAGAAGGATACATCAGTGTGTATTTTTTCCAAAGCCTTAACTTCATATTAGAGGTCCTAAAAAAAAAATTGGACTGATTTTGGAATAGCTGCTTTTAGTGACTCAATATTTCTGTACATAAAACCACTCAGAAAACTGAAGATCTAAAAACAGATGTATCCCAGTTCTACACTGTTTATATTGTAAATGCGTGTAAATGAGCTGCAGGCATATCCTTGACCACGTTATAAATGTACAATATCTTTCAGAATTCTATTTAGCTTAGATGGTAGTACTACACTGCTACCAGATCCAGAGTTTAATTATCTTCCAGATTAAGAGTCTCCGTGTTATGCTTTACTATTTACTTCAAGCATATGCCTAAGCAATCAGCATGCATTAACAAACATAGAATTGCAAGTTCAGTGGATTGCCAAGTCACAGGAGAAGATGCAGCCCTTTGGAGTGCTCAATTCATAAAGAGCTATCCAGGAAGTACTAAAATTAAATTGCTTTAAAGCCAGCTATTAAATTCTGCTCTCCATGAGAAAGCTTAGCTTGGTTATCACTAGTTATGAGTTTTAGATCCAGTAAAGATCAAGCGAACAATTCATGATATATCTCCCTAGATTGATTTCACTAAACATCATGAACCTTTGCAATGGTCTGCATGTTATCCTGAACATGCTGTGAATTTCACCATGTGTTATATTGCCTCTCCTCTTCTATTATTTCTTTCACCACGAAAACATCTGTTTACTTTTCAGCTCTGTATTAAGCTGGCTTGTGTTTAATCTTAAAATGTAATAAAAATTTTCATATTCCTTTATCTTAAAATACAAAGAAGAAAGCAGTAATTTAAAAGTGTGTGAGAAATTAGTCTAACTGGGAAATAAGGTAGGGTTGAGCATGCCAATATTATGATTTGGTTTATTCTACATGTGCCTGGAAAGTGCAAGAATGATCATTTTCAGTCAATAATGACCTTGTTTGAGTGACCTGTAAGACAAACTGATGGGTTATTCAGAGCACCATTTCCATCTCTTTGTCTCTTCTTTTTTCCTCTCTTTTTTTTTTTTTAATTGACATTTCACAACAAAAAGTGACTAAAAGCTGCTTGTGAACCTCCCAGTGCAATAGATCTATAAAATCAGGACACCTTCAAGTGACACCAAATCAGAGGAAACAGCTCATGCAGCACTTGCGCAGTAGCACCTACATTCCCTTTTGAAGACAAACACCAAGCAGAATGTGATATGTCCCCAAAGTCCTGGAAACAGTACCTGGCATGCAAAACCAGGCACTGCTGGCAGTTGCCTGCTGACACCTGGAGTCAGGAGCTCTCACAGACATCCCTCTTCCCCCTCTCACTGCACATGGGCCACCAAGAGGGATGCTCACTGACTACCAGGAGCTGCTACAGATGGCCCCAGCCTGCTCCCTATGGCCAGCACCCCATAGGGCTGGACTCCTGAGTGCCAAGTTTTGTAAAGAAGCAGCCATTTCCCTTCCCGTGCTTGAGCTTAACCCAGGAGATAGTGCAAAATCCCTCAATTTAAGGGTGCAGTGCTGCAGAATTTGTTTCACTGATTGAGGTCAGACCATTCAGGTGATATGCAAAGCTCTAGAAATGCCCTTTTTTCTTCCTAATATTTTGTGAAGGTTATAAACCGAGGAAGCAGACAAGTTGATGATGAGAAAATATGATTTAAGTGAGACTGACTGCATGATAAGACTCAGAGAGCCAGGATCTGGCCATCTGTTGTTATGACTGGTGAAATGTGCACATGATGTCGAAGTGGTGTAAGCAGCTTGTGCAAGTGGTGTGTTTTGAAAACATAATTTCAAAAGAGGTATAGAGGAAGTGGAAGGAACAAATTTGCATTTCATTTGACATTAGTATAAAGATGAGAAAGAACTGGAAAAAGAATAAACTACATAGTTTGAGACAAAAATTCTGACCTTTCACATCTGGAAGCTCTTATAAGGGGACACAATCTGGTGTCATACTGAGTTAGGTAGGATAATTGGTAAAAACACTTTGGAAGTTTTTCATCAAAGTGCCTCATCCATATACAAGTAGTATGCTCTGTTAGACAGTGTCACCTGACCTTGTTATGTCTTATTCATTCCTAATTAGAAATGAGGTATCCAGGTGTGAAAGGTCATTACACTCGTTTCTATGACACCTATCATGGTGTATTTGTGTCACCTAGATTTTTATTAGAAATGCACTGAACAAGCCCAGCTTTCTCTGCCATATGTTTATTGCCATGTTCAAGGACCTGCAGGTAAAAAGAATATTTTGTCTACCCAGATGGTTATTGCCACATTTGGTTTTTAACTTCCACAACATCTCATAGTGCTAATTGGTTCACACTCTGATGCCAGCTTACAGAGATATTATTTTTGGTAATAACACCATTGATAGCAATTCCTCTGTAAGGAATGAAAAAAAAATTTAGGGATCTTCCCAGACAAAAACAGAGGTCAATTTTTTTTTAAATACTAATTCATGTGAAGTGTATTTTGAGCATACCCTTACTTAAAAGTGTAAGTTGTGGGTTTTTTTTTTTCCTTTTTTCCTGTTGTAGCTTTTTGAAAAGTCATTTCATACATGTTTATTTAAGTGCTCAGAAGAAAAAAGCAATAAAATGACAGAAAATGCTCCTTTTAAAAAAATAAATTTGTGCACACAAGAGCATTTATGTTTTAAAAAAACTTCATTTTGTATTTCAGCATATATGAAATGTCTAGTAGCCATCATATTTTTCGTTTTCAGTTATGGAAGGTCACTTATGATGTCCTGTTTAGTCTGATTAGCTTCTTATTTGGCAACTAACACCGTTAAAATCAATTGCACCACTTGCTAGAAAAGGCACCATTCCACCTGAATCCAGGATGACAGAATCTGGCTCAGAATTGATACTGTCAAAAGTGATTAATTGTACTTTTGTCTCAAACACGCTTTAATGCCAAAAAAAAATCTGGGGCTTTTCAAAGTCCTGAAAAATATGCGTATAATGGCTTCATCACTCTCCAGTAATGACATGTGTAAGGGGCATTGTTTGTTAGTTTGGAAGGAAAGAGCTATGATCCAAAACATACACATGGCAGGAGCACCAATACACATCAGCAAGTCAGCAACTTACTTACCAATGTTAATATAAGGGTGTTTTATTACCTACATACTAGAATTAAGTTCTTCCTTTTCCTTGAAAACAAAGATAGACTCTGATATCTGTAAGGATTACCATTTATCCATCTATTTTTCCCAAAGTAACAGAATGTGATTTGTGACTGAATTTTCAGGTAATTTTCAAATACATCTGTTGCATTTTCTTAGGGTTTCAATATGCAATTAAATGATGGTACACGTTAATCTTTATTATGGTACAGCAGAGAATTTCAGTTAAGACATCCAGGCTTTTCACAGAATCACAGAATGGTTGGGCTTGGAAGGGACCTCTGGACATCATCTAGTCCAACCCCCTGCCAAAGCAGGTTCACCTACAGCAGGTTGCACAGGGTCATGTCTAGGCAGTTTTTGAATATCTCCAGAGAAGGAGACTCCACAGCCTCCCTAGGCAGCCTGTTCCAGTGCTCTGTCACCCTCAAAGTAAAGAAGTTTTTCCTCATATTTAGATGGAACTTCCCATGTTTCAGTTTGTGCCCATTGCCCCTTGTCTTGTTGCTGAGCACCACTGAAAAGAGTCTGGCCTCATGCCCTTGACACCTGTCCCTAAGGTATTTGTAAGCATTGATAAGATCCCCCCCCAGTCTTCTCTTCTCCAAGCTAAACAGACCCAGCTCCCTCAGCCTCTCCTCCTAAGAGAGATGCTTCAGTCCGCTAATCATTTTTGTGCCCTCCCCTCCAGAGAGGAGAACTCTCTCCAGGAAGAAAGTTCCTTGCCTTCCTTGAACTGGGGGGCCTAGAACTGGACACAATACTCCAGGTGTGGCCTCACTAGGACAGTATAGAGGGAGAGGATAACCTCCCTTGACCTGCTGGCCACGTTCGTCCTAATGCACCCCATTAGCCTTCTTGGCCACAAGGGCACATTGTAGGCTCATGGTGAACTTCTTGTCCATCAGAACTCCCAGGTCCTTCTCTGCAGAGCTGCTTTCCAGCAGGTCAACCCCCAACCTGTACTGGTGCATGGGGTTATTCCTCCCTAGGTGCAGGACCCTACACTTGCCTTTGTTGAATTTCATTAGGTTCCTCTCCGCCCAGCTCTCCAGCCTGTCCAGGTCTCACTGAATGGCAGCACAGCCTTCTGGTGTATCAGCCACTCCTCCCAGTTTTGTGTCATCAGCAAACTGGCTGAGGGTACACTCTGTCCCTTTGTTCAGGTCATTGATGAATAAGTTAAACAAGACTGAACCCAGTACTGACCCCTGGGAACACCGCTAGCTACAGGCCTCCAAGTAGACTCAGCACTGCTGATCACAACCCTCTGAGCTCTGCCATTCAGCCAGTTCTCAGTCCACCTCACTGTCTAGTCATCTAACGCACACTGCCTGAGCTTTCCTGTGAGGATGTTATGGGAGACAGTGTCAAAAGCCTTGCTGAAGTCAAGGTAGACAACATCCACTGCTCTCGCCTCATCTACCCAGCCAGTCATGCCATCATAGAAGGCCATCAGATTGGTCAAGCATAATTTCCCCTTGATGAATCCATGTTGACTACTCCTGATAACCTTCCTTTCCTCCACATGCTTAGAGATGGCATCCAGAATGAGCTGTTCCATCACCTTTCCAGGGATGGAGGTGAGGCTGATGGGCATGTAGTTGCCTGGGTCCTCGTTCTTGCCCTTTTTGAAGACTGGAGTGACATTGGCCTTCCTCCAGTCCTCAGGCACCTCTTCTGTTCTCCATGACCTTTCAAAGATGATGGAGAGCGGCTTGGCAATAACATCTGCCAGCTCCCTCAGCACTTGTGGGTGCATCCCATCCCATGGATTTGTGGGTGTCCAGTTTGTCTAAATGATCTCTAACTTGATCCTCCTTGACCAAGGAAAGTCTTCCTTTCTCCAGACTTTCTCTCATACCTCCAGGGTCTGGGATTCCTGAAGGCCAGCCTTAGCAGTAAAGACTGAAGCAAAGGCGGCATTCAGTAACTCCGCCTCCTCTGTATCCTCCATCACCAGGACACCCTCCTCATTCAGCAGCAGGCCCACATTTTCCCTAGTCTTCCTTTTGCTACTGATGTACTTGAAGAAGCCCTTCTTGTTGTCCTTGATGTCCCTTGTGAGATTTAATTCCAAGTGGGCCTTGGCCTTCCTTGTCGCATCCCTGCATATTCTGACAGCCTTCCTATATTCCTCCCAAGTGGCCCGTGTCTTTTTCCACATTTCGTATACTTCCTTCTTCCATTTCTGTTTTGCCAGAAGCTCCTTGCTCATTCATGCATGTCTCTTGTCCCCTTTGCTTAATTTCTTACTCATAGGGATGCAGCAATCTTGAGCTTGGAGGAAGTGATGTTTGAATATTGACCAGCTCTCTTGGACCCCTCTACCTTCTAGAGCCCTAACCCGTGATGTGATGGCAAGGCAGAGACTCTCCAGTGTTGTAAATGACTTCTCTACACAACCTTAGCTTATGACTGTTATATGAAAGATGAATAATTTCTTACCCATATAAAGTGAAATTTTAAAATATAAGAATTTCAACCATGCATTTTACTGTTATCAACAGGAGTTGCTCACCCAGGTTCATAAACGCTGACATAAAATATCTCAGTTGTAGACCAGACCTTGTAGTTGTTGATTACCTGCTGTCTCCAAGCCCACCCTTCAAGAAAAACTGGACAGAAAGACTGAAATGCAATTTAGCCTAGATGAAAGTTAATCTTGAGTGAGTGGTTTAAATGAACAGAAGTTACATTAGCTCTTCAAACAATTAAAATTTTCAGGAACATTGTGCTATGTAGTTAGTCTGTGAGAAATTACATTTTACTACAAATGTGAAAAGTAGATCTTTCTCTGAGCACACACTATTTATATTAGTCTAATTTCTGAGTTTGAGGATTTTTCACATTTCTTAGTGTTTATTTTAAACTACTAATTTATTTTTAACAAAAACTGTTTTAAGAAATCTCTCAGATGTTTGAAGAACTTCTGTATAAATTTTAAGTTTTTGACTACAGTAGCTTCAGGGTTTTTTAGTTCATTTTCAAATATCAGTTGGATTTTCTAAGGACATCAAAATGTTGATCATTCTAACTGAAGTTTTCCTTTGCATTTCCTATTCCCTCAGGTTTTGGGGGCAGGGGGGGAAGAAAAAAAAAAGAAAGAAAAAGAAAAACTACTTGAATTTTTATATTACATAGTGAGGTCAGAAGTACCATTATTTGTGGAGACTGCCATAGCACTTCTGTGTAGATGGTGTATTATAACCACAGGTCAATTTTTTGTGGGTCAGATGTGAGTCGGAATTTTGTTATTTAAACATAGTATTAAAAATGAGAAGGGGAAAAGAATTACTGTCTCATTCATTTGCGTGGAGATTGTGAGACAATTGATGAAATAAAAAAAGCAATTACTTTTTTGCTGTCACTAAGTGTATGAGCTATACAGCAGGTATTTCCTGTGATGTAGATCAGTTTGGTCTAAAGCAAATGCTCAGACAGAGTGGAAGATCAGAGGGGCAAGACAGAACAAACTCAGTATTGTTCCAAGATGCATAGCAGCCTGGATTCACTTAAAAAAGGAAATTGCAGTTCCCCTTCTCTCCTTGTTCAGTTCATCTTCGCTTAAAAGAAAGGTGTGTTAGTATTGGAACTGGAACATGATTAAAATACTGGATCCAGAAGCAGCAGGAACACTGGATCTCTGTGTTGGCAAATATGTTACTTGAGCCAGAGGAAATTATTTCTTTTAAAGCAAGTATAACAGCCTCTAAATTATTGTGTTTTGTATAAAATGAACATTTGTACATTTCCTCCAGACTTCAAGGCTGAGACATAAGCACTCATTGCTTTTCCCACCATCCACCTTATCAGTAGCGTTATGACAACAATCAGGGAGAGACTGGTCATGTCAAATGGCACAAGCTTTACCATCTGCTAACTTTGCATAGAGTGAAGTTTGTTATGCCATATACAGAGACCTTAAGGTTTCCAGAAGTCATCACTGTAATTTGTACTCCTTCCTTTTTCAGGCTCCTTGCTCTTAGAAAATAATTGTAGAAAAAGTTTTGCTTGTGTTTTCCATGGGTAGAAGCATGAGTAGTCCTCATTGCTCAAGGAAAATGAGAAGTAGAGCACAAGGCAAGATTTTCTTTTTCGGTCCTGATGTATTAATCTTATGTTTCCACGAATTCAGCTTTTGGATTCTTAGAGTAACTCTTGGAAAGCTCTGTCCAGAATTTATACAAAATCCCATTTCCAATTTTTCTGGGTTTTTTTCAGAAGCAAGTTCTACAGTGGTAGAAATGCTAACACTGAAGCTGATTAAAATCCTTTGTTTTCCATATGTGGGACTAGTACTGCAAAATACTTTGTAAGGGTGGAAAAGACGATACTTAATGTTATGAGATACATCAGATTCTTTGGGCTTTTTATTATTAATCATTATTATTTTTTTGTTATAAATGGTCATATTTTAACTGCAGCTCTAAAAAGAGACAGCTTTCACAATTTGCTCTGTAAATCCTACTCAAGTGACCTGAAAGTGCTATTTTAATACTTCTTAATCCTTTCCTATCAAATCTTTACCAACTTGAAATGAAAAAAATATTGATTGAAATGCATTATAGGAGACTTAGTATGTTCAGCTGCTTTGTAAACTAACTTTGAAAACATTAGCATATGACATAGTGCACCTTCTCTCATTCAAGATTTAGCGAAGTTCGTGCACCTATATGAGGTGGCTAACTCATCATCTGATACCTGGCATAACCACAGGTGGAGGACATTAGAGTCTTCCTGGCAAACAGCTGAGTAAGTGGAATATAGAAATTATTAAAGGAGTGTTGACTGGAAGGCACATATGTTGTAAAAACTTGGCAAGTATTTTGTCTCATTTTCTTTTCTGTTTGCAAGCTGTCCAGTAGTTACAGCAGTCTCAGTTTTTTGTCCGGGTTTAAATGTGAAAAGATAAGATGGGGTGAGAAGGAAGAGGGGGACGGGTGTTTCTCCCATCATTGACCAAATTCTATTTCAGCTGTCTTTGTAAATAAAGTTACAGGATATATAAGATAATTTTAGGATAAGTAGGTCACTGGCATTCAGTGGCATTTCTATTCCATGAGATCTTGATTATCATTACTGGTTGGAAGTCAGATGAAGAATTTGTATTTTGATGGCAGTCACCCACACTGGTTCCATGTTTTCTCAGTGTCCTGGTTTCATTGGGATTTTGTTTCAGTTTGTGGCCAGCCATGGTGATCAAGGCCCTTAGCAATTAAATCCAGGGCAACTGACCCAGGTTGGCCCACAGGTGTATTATATATCATTAAAAATCACGTTCACTATAAAAGGGAGGGCTTACTGGGGAGAGGAGAGCCTGGTTTTGCTCTGCTTTTTTCTTCTTCTTCTTTCTCCTCCCTCCCTTCTTCTTTCTCCTCCCTTCCTTCTTCTTCTCTCTTTGTTCCCAACAATTGGTATTCCTGAAACCTGCTGCAATTCTGTAGCTAAGTATACTTATGTGTGTTTTGTGTTACCATTTATGTTGGTTTCTTTATTTTATTAAATCTGTTTAATTTTAACCCATGAGTCTCCCTCTTTTTCCCAATTTCCTTCCTCAGTTGGGGAAGGGACATGGGCTGAGAGAAAAACTGTTATTATTTAGCCCCCCTTGTGGGCTAAATGAAGACACTCAGAAAGAGTGAGTTACATGAAGTTACATCAGCAAGTTCGCTGATGACACAAAACTGGGAGGAGTGGCTGATGCGCTGGAAGGCTGCGCAGCCATTCAGAGAGACCTGGAGAGTTGGGCGGGGAAAATTTAATGAAATATAACAAGGGCAAGTGTAGAGTCCTGCATCTGGGCAAGAACAACCCCATGTACCAGTACAAGTTGGGGACAGACCTATTGGAGAGCAGCATAGGGGAAAGGGACCTGGGGGTCCTAGTGGACAACAGGATGACCATGAGCCAGCAGTGTGCCCTTGTGGCCAAGAAGGCCAATGGCATCCTGGGGTGTATTAGAAGGGGTGTGGTTAGCAGGTCAAGAGAGGTTCTCCTCCCCCTCTACTCTGCCCTGGTGAGGCCGCATCTGGAATATTGTGTCCAGTTCTGGGCCCCTCAGTTCAAGAAGGACAGGGAACTGCTAGAGAGAGTCCAGCGCAGAGCCACGAAGATGATTAAGGGAGTGGAACATCTCCCTTATGAGGAGAGGCTGAGGGAGCTGGGTCTCTTTAGCTTGGAGAAGAGGAGACTGAGGGGTGACCTCATTAATGTTTATAAATATGGAAAGGGCAAGTGTCATGAGGATGGAGCCAGGCTCTTCTCAGTGACATCCCTTGACAGGACAAGGGGCAATGGGTGCAAGCTGGAACACAGGAGGTTCCACATAAATATGAGGAAAAACTTCTTTACGGTGAGGGTGACCGAACACTGGAACAGGCTGCCCAGAGAGGTTGTGGAGTCTCCTTCTCTGGAGACATTCAGAACCCGCCTGGACGCGTTCCTGTGTGATATGGTCTAGGCAATCCTGCTCTGGCAGGGGGATTGGACTAGATGATCTTTCGAGGTCCCTTCCAATCCCTAACATTCTGTGATTCTGTGATGAAGTTTACCTTGTGATTCACAAAGATTTTTACTAGTGTATGTTCATAAACATTAATGTTTAGCAGTTTTCCCATGGTATGTCCTTCCCCTTTTTACATTTGGAACTGTGCATAGGTATCCATTGCTTGGTAAAATTATCTGCTAACAACAGAATTTGAAAGTATGAGCTTTTGAGCTGATTTGGCAAGTATTTCTATATCACATTCAGTAACTCCGCCTTCTTTTTATTCTCTGTCTCCAGGGCCCCCACCTCATTCATCAGTGGGCCTACATTGCCTCTAGTGTTGGCTTTACCTGCAATGTATTTGAAGAAGCCCTTTCTGTTGTCCTTGACCTCTCTTGCAAGGTTTAATTCCAAGGAGGCCTTAGCTTTCCTAGTTGCCTCCCTACATCCTCTGACAACAGACTTATATTCCTCCCAAGTGGCCAGCCCCTCCTTCCATGATCTGTACACCCTCTTCTTCCACTTGAGTTTGCCCAGCAGTTCCCTGTTTAACCATGCAGGTCTCCTGCTACCCTTCCTTGACTTCCTACCTGCTGGGATGCTCTGATCTTGAGCTCGGAAGAAGCAGTCCTTGAATGCTAACCAACTATCTTGGGCCCCCTTACCTTCTAGTACCCTGTCCCATGGGATTTCCCCTAGCAATTGCTTGAAAAGGCCAAAGTTGGCCCTCCTGAAGTCCAGGGTTGTGATTCTGCTAGCTATTCTGTTCCTGCCACATGAGATCCTGAACTCTACCATCTCATGGTCACTACAACCAAGGCTGCCCTCAACCTTCACCTCTTCAACCAGACCCTCCTTGTTAGTGAGGATAAGATCCAGCAGCGCTCCTCTCCTACTTGGCTCATCCACCATTTGCATCAGAAAGTTATCATCAATGCACTGGAGGAACCTTCTGGACTGAGGATGGCTGGCTGAGGAGGCCTCCCAGCAAATATCAGGGTAGTTGAAATCCCCCACAACAACCAGGCCCTGTAATTGCGAGACTGCTCTCAGCTGCCTGTAGAAGGCCTCATCACCCTCCTCATCCTGATCTGGTGGCCTGTAATAGACACCCACAACAGTATCACCCCTGCCAGCCTGCCCCTTAATTCGCACCCACAAACTCTCAACTCGCTCCTGATCCGCCCCTGGACAGAACTCAATACATTCTAGCTGCTCACTCACATAAAGAGCAACTCCACCACCTCTCCTTAGTGGCCTGTCTTTCCTGAACAGGACATAGCCATCCATGACCACATTCCAGTCATGCGAGGTGTCCCACCAAGTCTCTGTGATTGCCACTAGATCATAGCCCCCCGACCGAACACGGATTTCCAACTCCTCCTGTTTATTCCCCATGCTGCGCGCATTGGTGTACAGGCATTTCAGGGAGCGAGCTGAGCACACCGATTTCACCCCAGGGGGATGGGGGGCCTCCTGGTCTACCTCAACACTAGAGCGTTGCCCCAGTGGTGCAAGCCCAGCTACTACCCCATCCCCCTTCAAATCTAGTTTAAAGCTCTCCGAATGAGCCCTGGTAATTCCTGTCCCAGAACCCTTTTGCCCTTACGACATAAACCTTTCCCATGTATTACCGTCATGCCTGGTGTCTTATAAAACCAGCCATTATCAAAGAACCCAAAGCCCTGCCTGTAGCACCAGTCTCGTAGCCAGGCATTAATAGAGAGAATCCTACCATTCCATCCCACGTCATCACCTGAAAATGGAAGGAGGGAGGAGAAAACAACTTGTGCCCCAGACTCTTTCACCAACCGTCCTAGGGCCTTGTAGTCTTTCTTCATCCCCCTCAGACTACGGGATGCAGCTTCTTCCCCACCTGTCTGGAAGATCAGCAGGGGGTAGTAGTCTGTGGCCTTCACCAGGCTGGGGAGTTGCCTGGTGATATCCCTGATTCAGGCTCCAGGCAGGCTGCAGACCTCCCTGTGATGGGGGTCAGCTCTGCATATTGGGCCCTCAGTTCCCTTTAGGAAGGAGTCTCCAACCACTAAAACTCTTCTCTTCTTCCTTGTGGAGGAGGTAGCTATACGCCTGTCAGGTTTTTCTGACTGTGGTGGGACCTCTGATATAGGTTGCCTCTCCACCACATCCCCATTGGACCGGCTGTATTCCACTAGGGCTTCATATCTATTGCTCAGAGGCACCTGTGGAGGCAAAGTAGGCAAGGAGGGCACTCGTCTATTGCCACGGCCATAGACTTGCCTCCACTCACTCTTCTTCTCTAAGTTATTGTTTTCCACCTGAGAGGGGCAGAGTACAGGGGTCCCTCGATCCTGAGAGCTCTCTGGCAGGTGCTCCCATTTTTGTTGCAGGGAGGGCAGAGCCTGGCTCCACCAGTCTATCTCCATTTCAGCCTCCCGAATGCTCCTAAGCCTTCTACTTCGGCTTGAAGCCTTTCAACCTGGCTTTGCAGCTGTGCCGCTCGGCCGAGCAGATCATCTACCTGCTCACAGCGCACACAGCCCCCTGACACCACAGAGACGGTGTAGCATTCCCTGCAGCCTGCGACCTCCACCATTGCCTCCTTCCGTGGAAGCTCTGTCTGGGTTCCCACATCCATTTTGGTCTTCTTCCACCGGGTAGATACCATTGTTCTTTCACTGAACTGGGAAATACCTGTTGGTGACACCCCTGCTTCACAGCTCCTTGGCACCTTCCTCGCCTTGTGCACTGGGAGGGAGTCAGTGCCCTCCCCAACGAGCTGCAAACAACTGCAGTCTCTCCTGCCTTGGGACACACCCAGTCACTGGGGACACACCCAGTCACTGCTGACTCACACAGTCACTGCTGACTCTGACTCCCCCTCTCCCCTCTGGCCAGGGATTAGTCTCTGCCCTCCAGAGGCTTTTTATCACCCAATCAATCAATCAATCAATCACCCAATCAACAGGGGGTGGTGCGTTTAAATCGCTTAAATCGCCCGCGGTGCCTTTGGCTATGATGATAGATGCTATAGAATTGGGACTGAGATGTTAAGGAGCAATGATTGTTGGTGTGCTATATGGGTAATTATTCCCAGTTATATTCTCATCACATCAGTTTTGATTTAGGACCTTGTTAAATATTAATCTGAATGAATTTGCTCTTAAGTTTCTACCTAGTTTAAGTAATAAGCAGAACTTATTTTTCTTTATGTGCTTAAATTAGCTGATACACATTTATCTATGCAAATAAATTTCATTTCAAATGGGTGTTTTGTGAAATCCTATGAGCAAGTATTAAGAGCAGTATTAGAATCCTGGAGGCTGTGGCAATCTTAATTAGTTTTATAGACTGAATCCAATTATTCTTTATTGGAAGCCATGCTGTGTAATTCCAGTGCTTGGTCTTGGTAAAGAGTCTATTTCACTATTGCAAAAGAGAAAACATTTTTAAGAGGTTATCAAAATATTCTGTATGGAACTGGAGAACTGTTTGCATGAATGTGATGCCTGCCATTTTGATAAAAGACCAGGGATCCCTAGGACTAAAGCCATAAACTGTTACTGTTTGAAAAGAAGAGCCAGGGCCATAACACTGAGGACAGTCAGGCCCTGTATCCCATGCAGACCAACCCACAGCAGCAGCAGTAGCACACACTCTCCAGTAGGTTGTATTTTTGGCTACTCGAGGAGTGTTTCCTCAGCACTTGAGATCTACTGCTCACCTAATCTCAGGTGATGTCCCCCTCAGGAGACTGCCTGAGGGCCAGCACTAGGGCTGAAGCACGGATCTCCAAAGCTAGCAGCACAGGTCACTGCTCTTAGGTATAAAACATGTTGAGGGTAGGAAGGGATGAGGATTAGTATCGACTCCTGTTGAGTAGCAAAACCAGTGGTTTAAACAAATGTTTGCAACTCTAATGAAGAAGTCATGATTACATGTAATTTAACAGAGACCTGATCAGCCTTGTTGTCCCTGGGTAGTGAGAATTCAATCTTTTGCTATTCAAATACTAATTAAAGTCTTCCACTGATTCTAGTGATAATAATTTCACTATATCTCTTTTCTTTACAGGGCTGAATGTCTTAACATTTAATTACTGTTAACAAGACCTTTATGGGCAGAATAGAAAATTTCATGTACTGTAATACCATTAGCATGTTAAATATAATTGTCAGGTAGCCCTCTTAGGATTACTACTCCTGATTGAAGCCTGTTCAGCTTTTTCTTCATTGTCATTTGAACTTCATTAAGTACAGAAATTCATCCCTTTTACTCCTTTCCATTGCAAACTTGCAGTCAAAGTTGTGTAAGCAGGTAATGAATTTTGTTTGATTGCTATAAATTTGATCTGATTGCATTTTGATTTGGAATGGCCTGAAAGGCGAGTTAGATTTTTTCAAAGTCAAAATACTAATAGAAATAGTTGTTCTAAGGTGAAGTAAATAAATTATAAACTATAATCTCTTTTTTTCCCCTTTCAAGGTGTTCGTATTGATAGAAAATTGCCCTTAAATGGCTGGAGTTTAATATGGCTTCAAATTTCTAGTAATCTGCTTGTGTTTTGAAAGGGCAACTCTGATTAGTATAAGGATGCAAATTTTTTAAAAGTCATTCTTAAGGTCATAAAGCACCAAACAAAGTTGATGTTCTACAGCATCAAGGCTCCTGTTATGAAGTGAACACAGTGCAGCCTTCCAAAAGTAGCTTAGTGGTAAATTTCACTGCTTCTCTGGGTAAAAAAGCAAAAATGGATGAGAAACTGTTTTCTTAAAAACAGTGTGTAATATTCCCCATGCTGCAGTACTGTCAAGAAGATTCTGACACTTGGAAGAAGAGAACAAAACATTGATAGCATTGACCTTTATAACAAGAGGTTACTTTTCAGTTGTTCTGCCACTAATTAGGATTAACATCTAAACATTAACCCCATGCATCACTACAGACTTGGGGAAGAGTGGCTGGAAAGCTGCCTGGCAGAAAAGGACCTGGGGGTGTTGGTCGATAGCCGGTTGAATATGAGCCAGCAGTGTGCCCAGGTGGCCAAGAAGGCCAACAGCATCTTGGCTTGTGTCAGTAATAGTGTGGCCAGCAGGACTAGGGAAGTGATCGTTCCCCTGTACTCAGCACTGGAGAGGCTGCACCTTGAATACTGTGTTCAGTTTTGGATCCCTCACTACAAGACAGACATTGAGGTGCTGGAGCAAGTCCAAAGAAGGGCAACAAAGCTGGTGAAGGATCTAGAGCACAAGTCTTATCAGGAGTGGCTGAGGGAAGTGGGGTGGCTTAATCTGGAGAAAAGGAGGCTGAGGGGAGACATTTTTGCACTCTACAAGTACCTGAAAGGAGGTTGTAGCGAGGTGGGTGTTGGCCTCTTCTCCCAAGTAACAAATGATAGGATGAGATGAAATGGTGTGAAGTTGTGCCAGGGGAGGTTTAGATTTAATATCAGGAAAAATTTCTTCCCTGTAAGGGTTGTCAAGCATTGGAAGAGGCTGCCCAGGGAAGTGGTTGAGTCACCATCCCTGGAGGTATTTAAAAGATGCGTAGATGTGGTGCTTAGGGACATGGTTTAGTGGTGGACTTGGCAGTGACAGGTTAATGGTTGGACTTGGTGATCTTAAAGGTCTTTTCCAATGAAAATGATTCAATGATTATTTTGCATTTTTTTAGTTGGCAATTCTACTAAGATCAGGACGTAAAGCAGGTGATGTAGCTATGCATAGATGCTTCGCTATTATTTTTCCCAGTCTCATTTGCTTTGCAGGTTCCCTTGGCCTTGTGATGCAAGCATAGCAACTCACATTTTCAGGTGGCACAACACATACTGGTTTAGAGCAATAAAATATATACATCTTTTTTACATATGATTTGATTTGCACAGTTCATGGTCATAGAATTGTAGAATCATAGAATGGTTTCAGCTGGAAGGGACCTTAAAGATCATCTACTTCCAACCCCCCTGCCACAGGCAGGGACACTTTCCTCTAGACCAGGCTGCTCAAAGCCCCATCCAAAATGTCCTTGAACACTGCCAGGGAGGGGGCATCCACAACTTCCCTGGGCAATCTGTTCCAGTATCTCACCACCCTTGCGGTCAAGAATTTCTTCCTAATATCTAATCTAAATCTACCCTCTTTCAGTTTAAAACTGTAACCCCTTGCCCTTTCACTACATGCCCTTGTAAAAAGTCATCTCCAGCTTTCTTGTAGGCACCCTTCAGGTACTGGAAGGCTGGTAGAAGGTCTCTGTGGAGCCTTCTCTTCTCCAGGCTGAACAGCCCCAACTCTCTCAGCCTGTCCTCATAGGAGAGGTGCTCCAGCCCTCTGGTCATCTTTGTGGCCCTCCTCTGGACTCTCTCCAAGAGGTCCATGTCCTTCTTATGTTGTGGGCCCCAGAGCTGGATGCAGTACTCTCCAGGTGGGGTCTCACAAGAGCGGAGTGGCAGAATCGCTTCCCTCGACCTGCTGGCCACGCTTCTTTTGATGCAGCCCAGGAGACAGTTGGCTTTCTGGGCTGCAAGTGCACATTACCGGTTCATGTGGAGATTCTCATCAACCAATACCTCCAAGTCCTTCTCCTCAGGGCTGCTCTCAATCCATTCTCCGCCCAGCCTGTATTTGTGCTGGGGATTGCCCCGACCCACATGCAGGACCTTGCACTTGGCCTTGTTGAGGTTCATGTGGTTTGCACAGGCCCACATCTCAGGCTTGTCAACGTTCCTCTGGATGGCATCCCTTCCCTCCAGCATGTTGACTGCACCACACAGCTTGGTGTAGTCAGCAAACTTGCTGGGGGTGCGCTCATTTCCACTGTCTATGTCACTGACAAAGATGTTAAACAGGACCGGTCACAATACCGACCCCTCAGGAACGCCTCTCATCACTGGTCTCCACTTGGACATCAAGCCATTGACCGCAACTCTTTGAGTGCGACCATCAAGCCAATTCCTTACCCAGTGAGTGGTCCATCCATCAAGTTCATGTGTCTCCAATTTAGAGACAAGAATGTGCAGGACAGTGTCAAATGCTTTGCACTAGTCCAGGCAGATGACATCAGTCACTCTTTCCTTATCCACCAATGCTGTAACCCCGTCGTAGAAGGCCACCAAATTTGTCAGGCACGATTTGCCCTTAGTGAAGCCATGTTGGCTGTCACCAACCACCTCCTTGTTTTCCATGTGCCTTAGCATACTTACCAGGAGGATCTACTCCATGATCTTGTTAGGCACAGAGGTGAGACTCACTGGCCTGTAGTTCCCTGGGTCTTCCTTTTTTCCCTTTTTAAAAATGGGGGTTATGTTTCCCCTTTTTCAGTCAGTGGGAACTTCACCAGACTGCCATGACTGGTGTATAGCGGCTTAGCAACTTCATCCGCCAGTTCCCTCAGGACCCGTGGATATACCTCATCAGGTCCCATGGACTTTTGCACCTTCAGGCTCCTTAGATGGTCTCTAACCTGATCTTCTCCTACAGTGGGCAGTTCTTCATTCTTCCAGTCCCTGCCTCTGCCTTCTGCAACTTGGGTGGTGAGGCTAGAGCACTTGCAGTGAAGACTGAGGCAAAAAAGTCATTGAGTACCTCAGCCTTCTCCATATCCCAGGTAACCAAGTCTCCCATATCCTTCCGAAGAGGGCCCATGTTTTCCCTAGTCTTCCTTTTATCACTGACATACGTATAGAAGCATTTCTTGTTGCCCTTGACATCCCTGGCCAGATTTAGTTCTCTCAGGGCCTTAGCTTTCCGAACGTGGTCCCTGGCTGCTCAGACAATTTCTCTGTATCCCTCCCAGACTACCTGTCGTTGCTTCCACCCTCTGTAGGCTTCTTTTTTGTGTCTGAGTTTGTCCAGGAGCTCCTTGTTCATCCATGCAGGCTTCCTGGCGTTTTTGCCTGCCTTCCCCTTTCTCAGGATGCATCGCTCCTGAGCCTGGAGGAGGTGGTCCTCGAATACTAACCAGCTTTCTTGGGCCCCTCTTCCCTCCAGGGCTTTATCCCAAGGGACTCTCCCAATCAGGTCCATGAAGAGGCCAAAGTCTGCTCTCCTCAAGTCCAGGATAGTGAGCTTGCTGTGTGCCCTCCTCACTGCCCTAAGGATCTTGAACTCCACCATTTCATGGTCACTGCAGCCAAGGCTACCCTTGAGCTTCACATCCCCCACTAGCCCCTCCTTGTTGGTGAGAACAAGGTCCAGCATGGCACCTCTCCTTATCGGCTCCTCTATCACTTGGAGAAGGAAGTTATCATCCACACATTCCAGGAACCTCCTGGATTGCTTGTGCCTAGCTGTGTTGTCCCTCCAACAGATATCAGGGTGGTTGAATTTCCCAATGAGGACCAGGGCTTGTGAGTGTGAGGCTACTCCTGTCTGTCTATAGAGGGCCTCATCTGCTCAGTCTTACTGGTCAGGTAGCCTGTAGCAGACACCCACTATAATGTCACCTGTCCCTGCCTTCCCTTTAATCCTGACCCATAAGCTCTCGGTCAGCTCCTCCTCCATCCCAGGCAGAGCTCCATGCACTCCAGCTGGTCATTGACTTAGAGGGCGACATCCCCTCCTCATCTCCCCTGCCTGTCCCCTTTAGAGCCTGCATCCATCCATTCCAACACTCCAGTCATAGGAGCCATCCCACCATGTCTCTGTGATGCCAATAAGATCATAGCCCTGCAGGCATGCGCACATCTCTAACTCCTCCTGATGATCCTTAAGGAAGCAGTGAATGGTTCATTTTCAGAAGATGGCAGCTTTGGAGCACAAGGTCATGTTTGTATTAGGGAAGTATTCATATGGGACAGTGATGATGTACCAGCCTGCAGAAGCATTGCATGCACAGCCAGAAGGTCTCAGCTTTAGTGTCATAAAAAGAATGCCCAAGCTGGAGCAACACATGCTATAACTTGTTAAAAATAAAGCTTCCCTTTTTTCCCTTCATTCTTAAGGATCTGTTACTTAAGCTTATTTTGGTTAGTTCTTTTTGTAAAGAAGCCTTTTCTTTCTGCAATTTGATTTGATTTTGTCATTTGTATCTTGGCACTGTAGAGAAGAAACATTTTTTAATCCAAATGTATATATTTGATTGTGCAGGGAGCACCAGCTCGTTATTTTTCCTCTCTTTCTTATTTAAACTTTTCAAGATGTGTCAGTTTGCATAAACATGACAAAGACTTTGATGGATAAAACCAGTTACCTTAATTATATAGAAAGTGTCCTACTCTGATACAATATTGTTGAATAAGAAGGAGACAAAGATTGCCATGAAAACATTAATTTCTTTTATGTGGAGAAGATAGAGGTTATTATTATCTACTTATTTTACATGACATGCCATCAAGGCATCACAGAGCTGTTTCCCTCTCTACACGCTGGTGGCTGTGGCCCAGTCAGGCACTTGTGAACACCAGATGGACCTTTCTTGACAAGCCAGAGTTGGCACCTGAGCCTTGGCATGGACACCACGGTGGATATGACGTTTCACATTTTCATCATCTTCACTAGACTTGGTGAAAGTGGATGAATGAATTAATAATCTGAAACTAACAATTCAGATTCACTCTGCTCTTTTCGCCTAAGCTAAGGGCACTAATCATAAATCATAGAATCATAGAATGGTTTGAGCTGGAAGGGACCTTAAAGATCATCCAGTTCCAACCCCCCTGCCATGGGCAGGGCCACCTTTCCTCTAGACCAGGTTGCTCAAAGCCTCATCCAACCTGGCCTTAAACACTGCCAGGAAGGGGGCATCCACAACTTCTCTGGGCAGCCTGTGCCAGTGTCTCACCACCCTCACAGTAAAGAATTTCTTCCTAATATCTAATCTAAATCTCCCCTCTTTCAGTTTAAAACCATTCCCCCTCGTCCTGTCACTACATGCCCTTGTAAAAAGTCCCTCTCCCGCTTTTCTATAGGCCCCCTTCAGATACTGGAAGGATGCTATGAGGTCTCTGTGGAGCCTTCTCTTCTCCAGGCTGAAGAGCCCCAACTCTGATTCACTGGACCGTAGCCCAACAGCCTTTTTCTTGGAAATATCTAAAGCCTTTTGGGGATTCAGTTTGTCTCTTTTTCCTGCATAGTAAGTGAGTAAAGCTTAGCAAGATGCTTCTGTCTACAGACAAAATGCAAACAACTGCCCTTACCATGACAGCAAAGCAGCAATGACCCAAAATGCCCAAGTCTACTTGGTAAAACAGTCAGATTTGCTCCACCTCTTTCACTGTAGCAGGAAAGGAGGAATTTGCCTATAGGGATCATTCTGGAAACTTCCTCATCTCTGAGCTCCTAAAATCATGCTACCAAGAAATTTTGCTAGGAGGAAATATAAGTAATCAGTGATTAGAAGTTCGAGGGACATGAAAACCACCAATGTAATGTAGCATTCTGCTGAATAAGCACAGGAAAAGGGAGCAGCAAATCCATGTATGAACATTGATGCTTCAGATCAGTATCTTATATTATAAACAGGTAGAGAGAAGCAGAGGACTGGCTCTGTTTTGAATGTGGGCTATAGTTACCAAACGACAAGCATCCATCATATAGTTACAAACATCCAAGCCCAATACATTACTGAAGATGAAAAAATGTTATTTATTAGCTTATAGACATCTTATTTGTGATCAGTTCATAGATTGGAGGTGAAGAAGGGGTGGACCAGAAGACACGAATAGGATAACAAAGTCAGTTCTAATACAAAAGTATTTTTCTAAATTATCTCCGAGACAGAGTTAGCACTGTGTTAGTGAAATCTGTAGGTGTCATAGCCTGGGAGAAAGGCTGAGAAATAATTAAAGGGAATATAAAGAGATTGAAAACATGGGCAAAAAGTCCTTTTCTAAGGGTTCATAAGTAAAATGAACAATTATACACCCAAAGGAAGCAAAGAAATCAAATTCCCAGGGAAAAATGTTGAAATTAGAGTTCTTTAATGAACAATAGAAAGATATAAAGTAACATTTATTAAAGAAAAAAAGAATAAGCTAAATGACCATGACTTTACTAGCTATGTTAGACAGAAATGTCTAATGTGAAGAGCCAAATTTCAAGCAGAAAGAGAAGATATTTTATAATTGTCAAAAGAGTATAAAAACTAGGTAGAAAAATATAATTCAGAAAAGGAAACTTTGCTTCACACATTAACTAAGACTTCATAATAGCTTTGTACTAGCCTTCCAAATGTGCTAAGGAAGTAACTTCTTCCTGCAGGAGAGGGATGGAGGGGATTTGCACTGAGAAAAATCTGAAGAATTTTCAAGAATATGCACTAGGTGACTAAAGTTTTTTCATCTTTAGTTTTAGTAGTTTTCACACAAAAATATATTTTCAATAAAATACCTTAAATATATATTCAGTAAGTTATAATTTGGAAATAGTAGAAAACAGCCATCTATCAATAAATTTCTACTTTACAGAGAAGGTTAATCTGTAGTTTCTTTTCTTTTATTTTACAGTTTTTGTAAAACTATCGAGAAACTTCAAAGCAGGAAAGATTCATTTCACCATCCTAGAATTCTTTGCTATTTTTTTCCCAACAAATTGAGTTGTAAGTCATTTTCAAGTGGTTTCTCCAGTAAGCTTAGGCAAGTGTAATTTCATGCAGTGCAATTCAGACTTACATTCCCACTGTGAAAGAGAGCTCATCAGTCTGTTTTCTGGACAGAAAGACAAAACACTTCAGAATTACTTAGTGTCAGTTATATTTTCTTTGCAATGCAACATAACTCTTTCCTAGGAATGGAATGTACCTTGTGCTTGTTTCCTTTTATGGCCAAGAACAACTAATATATTTTTATCAAAGCTTTTATAAGTATTTAGAGAACTATGTACTTACAAATAGTGCCATATTAATATCACAGAGAATTAAATGTTCTGTTTAGCCAAACAATGAAGGCATCAGTGAAAGTTTTTATCCTTTTTTCTGGAGGTTGGCATGGGTAACAGATCGATTCAGCATCCACAATATGGCTTTTCAGTTTAGTTTGCCAGCAAGAACACCACTTAATGCAAAATATAATGGTGGTGGTGTGATGGACAGAGCTCACTAACTTGTCTCCTTGTCTCACACTAACCACCAAACAGCCATCAGACAGTATGAACAGGAGCCAGGATCCTGCAGTGATCTCTGCATGGAGAGAATACTTTGGAGAACTGGTGCCATATATCCGTTAACAGTCTGCTTTCAGATTGGAGACTGAAAATGAATAGTCTTTATTTTCTTGTCCAAGACAAACATGTCAGGGCTGCTTGAGGGAAGACTTTGTTTCCTGTAAATCATACAAGAATGAGGAAAAAATAAGTTGATCACTTGATTAGTCTTTTAAATGATCAGTGTTTGGAGAATTTTGTCAACCTGATACTCCTATTTTGTTATTGACTAAGAAGTACCAGTCTTTTGTAACTCTTCAAAATGATACAGAGTCAGTTCATTCACATTATTTTCACATTGCTACCTTATTTTTAGTTATTACTTCATCTTTTATTCTAAAATCTCCGCTTTTGGAGGAAGGGCCATAATATCATAGAACTTCAAGGTAGAAGAACAGAATAAGAAATCGTGGCAGAGGCTTTTAATTTTATGTTTCAATGTTATTTTGATTACCACATGACATATATAAAGCAACAAACATATATTTGAAGATTAATTGCCTTTCAGCAGCAAGCCTTGTAAAGACACAAAACTGCCAAAATTTTGAGAGGAAAAAATTGTTGTCATGGGTCAATCATCCTGATTTTGTTCTCCAGCTACTAACAACATCAGAGTGTGTGTTGAGTGAGTTATCATAGATCCTTCCAGTATTGAATTATGAAATGAAATTTCAGTTTATGAAATCTACATTAATATAAGATAACTACCTGTTAAAAAAAATAATTCTTTGAAGTTAAGAAAGTTGATTAAGTGGTTTATTTGCATGAGACATTGGCAGAAATAAGGAAATCCTACAAAGGGTGGGAACAAACATGTGACAAAAGTGAAGAGACAAGGCAAACACAAATAAGACATGCTTAGTAGGAAATATCGTGGCACCAGAGGATGGATTCAAAATATGAAGACTACTATTTGCAATAATTTTGTCATTTGGATTTAATTTCTTTGTGCTCAGGAAAACATTTTTGTACACTTGTTTGAGCTGTTTGAAAACAATTCTAAAAATGCTTGTAGTTCAAGGCAAGTTCTATATGTTTAATTGTTCCCTAGCCCATTTCCTGATGCCTAATGGGCTTACTGCTACCTTAAAAAGTAATGAGCACTAACTTCCCCATCCCCTACCCCAAAACCTCCTTATGCATGTACAAGATGTGTGAAAACAGCAAGGAAAGAGTTATCAAATGAGCATTCAGAAGGTTCAGTTCTGCTACTGCACTTGAAGAGGGCTTTTCACAGGAGATCCTCTTGGCTTCAGGGACTGGGATGGGCAAAAGGGGTGGGGTTCTTTAATTTGGACAAAGACAGTTGAAAGAGGTTCTAGACAAAAACAGCTAACTCTGTAAGTCTGCACACACTGCAGCCAAACTACTCATCCCTACAACTATATAACAAACACTTTCACTTCACAGAATCACAAAATCACAGAATGTTAGGGATTGGAAGGGACCTCGAAAGATCATCTAGTCCAATGCCCCTGCTGGAGCAGGATTACCTAGATCATATCACACAGGAACGCGTCCAGGCGGGTTTTGAATGTCTCCAGAGAAGGAGACTCCACAACCTCTCTGGGCAGCCTGTTCCAGTGTTCGGTCACCCTCACCGTAAAGAAGTTTCTCCTCATATTTAAGTGGAACCTCCTGTGTTCCAGCTTGCACCCATTGCCCCTTGTCCTGTCAAGGGATGTCACTGAGAAGAGCCTGGCTCCATCCTCATGACACTTGCCCTTTCCATATTTATAAACATTAATGAGGTCACCCCTCAGTCTCCTCTTCTCCAAGCTAAAGAGACCCAGCTCCCTCAGCCTCTCCTCATAAGGGAGATGTTCCACTCCCTTAATCATCTTCGTGGCTCTGTGCTGGACTCTCTCTAGCAGTTCCCTCTCCTTCTTGAACTGAGGGGCCCAGAACTGGACACAATATTCCAGATGCGGCCTCACCAGGGCAGAGTAGAGGGGGAGGAGAACCTCTCTTGACCTGCTAACCACACCCCTTCTAATACACCCCAGGATGCCATTGGCCTTCTTGGCCACAAGGGCACACTGCTGGCTCATGGTCATCCTGTTGTCCACTAGGACCCCCAGGTCCCTTTCCCCTATGCTGCTCTCCAATAGGTCTGTCCCCAACTTGTACTCATACATGGGGTTGTTCTTGCCCAGATGCAGGACTCTACACTTGCCCGTGTTACATTTCATTGAGTTTCTCCCTGCCCAACTCTCCAGCCTGTCCAGGTCTCTCTGAATGGCAGCACAGCCTTCTGGTGTGTCAGCCACTCCTCCCAGTTTTGTGTCATCAGCGAACTTGCTGACAGTGCACTCTATTCTCTCATCCAAGTCATTAATGAATATATTGAATAGTACTGGTCCCAGTACCTACCCTTTAGGGACTCCACTAGACACAGGCCTCCAACTGGACTCTGTCCCATTCACCACCACTCTCTGGCTTCTTTCCTTCAGCCAGTTCACAATCCACCTCACTACCCAATCATCCAGACCACATTTCCTCAGTTTCGCTGTGAGGATGCTGTGGGAGACTGTGTCAAATGCTTTACTGAAATCAAGATAGACCACATCCACTGCTTTACCATCATCCATCCACCTGGTTATGTCCTCATAAAAGGCTGTCAGGTTGGTTAAGCATGACTTCCCCTTGGTGAAGCCATGTTGACTGCCCCTAATGGTCCTCTTATCCTTAATATGCCTAGAGACAGCACCAAGGACAAGTTGTTCCATCACCTTTCCAGGGATGGAGGTGAGGCTGACCGGTCTATAGTTACCCAGGTCCTCCTTCTTGCCCTTTTTGAAGACTGGAGTAACATTTACTTTCCTCCAGTCCTCAGGCACCTCTCCCATTCCCCACGACTTAGCAAAGATGATGGAGAGTGGCCTAGCAATGACTTCCGCCAGCTCCCTCAGCACCCGCGGGTGCATCCCATCAGGGCCCATGGATTTATGGATGTCCAGATTGCTTAATTGGTCCCTGACCCAGCCCTCATCTACCAAGACAAACTCCTCCTCTATCCTGACTTCCTCTGAGGCCTCAGGGGTCCAGGGCTCCTCAGGACAGCCTCCAGCAGTATAGACAGAGGCAAAGAAGGCATTCAGTAACTCCGCCTTCTTTTTATCCTCTGTCTCCAGGGCCCCCACCTCATTCATCAGTGGGCCTACATTGCCTCTAGTGTTGGCTTTACCTGCAATGTATTTGAAGAAGCCCTTTCTGTTGTCCTTGACCTCTCTTGCAAGGTTTAATTCCAAGGAGGCCTTAGCTTTCCTAATTGCCTCCCTACATCCTCTGACAACAGACTTATATTCCTCCCAAGTGGCCAGCCCCTCCTTCCATGATCTGTACACTCTCTTCTTCCACTTGAGTTTGCCCAGCAGTTCCCTGTTTAACCATGCAGGTCTCCTGCTACCCTTCCTTGACTTCCTACCTGCTGGGATGCTCTGATCTTGAGCTCAGAAGAAGCAGTCCTTGAATGCTAACCAACTATCTTGGGCCCCCTTACCTTCTAGTACCCTGTCCCATGGGATTTCCCCTAGCAATTGCTTGAAAAGGCCAAAGTTGGCCCTCCTGAAGTCCAGGGTTGTGATTCTGCTAGCTATTCTGGTCCTGCCATGTGAGATCCTGAACTCCACCATCTCATGGTCACTATAACAAGGCTGCCCTCAACCTTCACCGCTTCAACCAGACCCTCCTTGTTAGTGAGGATAAGATCCAGCAGCGCTCCTCTCCTACTTGGCTCATCCACCATTTGCATCAGAAAGTTATCATCAATGCACTGGAGGAACCTCCTGGACTGAGGATGGCTGGCTGAGTAGGCCTTCCAACATATATCAGGGTAGTTGAAATCCCCCACGACAACCAGGCCCTGTAATTGTGAGACTGCTCTCAGCTGCCTGTAGAAGGCCTCATCAACCTTGTCTGCAAGCTAATTTTTACTTCTTGTTGTGTTCCTATACTATTGTTGTTGATCACTTACTTCCTATATATGCAATCACTTCTTCTACTGCTTTATTTCTCTCCTTTTTCAGGGAATTTTTATGAAATTTGTGGCATCACAAATGGTTATATCACTCTCAAAAACACTTTGCCTCTGTGCATTACAGTAGCCTCTATTATATTACAGTTCATTGCACTCTAAAAGCATAAAAGCTTTCAAGGCAGTTGACTCTGTAAAGGTTGCGATTGCCTATTGCACCAGACATTGTACACTTACAGGATAAAGCTGCAGATAAGTATTTAGACTGAAGTGGTCTTCCTCTTTCTCTAACTTTATGTGATACTTCTATTGAATGTTTTCTAAGTTGTCTAGAGGAGTTTCTATGTGTTGTTCTTTGTTGTGATTTTCTTGCACCTTTAAATAATAGTCCTATTTTGAAATTTTATAAAGCATTAGATTTCTTTTTCACTGGATTAAAATTGCTTACTGGAAAATATTGGATTTTTTTCTCTAGTTTGTTTTTTTGTTTAATGATAGAAGCCTGATGATAAGGTCTTAACCCCATATTTAGATTCTTAAGTTTAATCACCTAGTTTTTAGAAGGGCTGGGCAGACAGTCTGTTCCATGCAAGTTAATAGGATTTGTAGATGCCTGATTGTTTTGAAATTACCTAAAGACTCAACTTTCTTACAAGTTCTTAGTTGGGGTTTTTTTTTGAAACCTTGGCCCACATACCTAGCTGAGTTTTTCACATAAATTAGGAGTTGTAATTTTATGGACAGCTTGTAATTTATCATCTGTTTCTTTTAACGCCCACCTTGTGCTCATCATTTACAAATGATAATCAAAAAAAGCACAAAACTTGGCATTGAGTATAAAGAAAACCAAATTCAAATTAAATAACACTAGTGGGAAAATGTTATCGTGCCAGAGAATCCAAAGAAATTGGGTCTGTTAAATGAGACGAACTGAATAAATACAGTAGCACTCTTCAGACAAAGATCAAAATTTGCAAATGCTTTTTCTCTTCTTTGAAATACAAGTGTATTTTGCTTCAACAAAGAAAAGCGCCTTTTTATCTTCTTTATGAGGTGTCATATGTATTGTCTAATGTAAAGGAAAAATTGTACCATGTGGGTTCAAAATTCCTTTTCCTTTCCTGCACATGGCATCTTGGCTTCTGAAATCTAATGCAAATAAATCATGATATCAATGAAAAACAGCAATCATCACAAAAAAAGAAGGGGGAGGGGGATAGGTGGTTAGAACATATATGAGAAAAGGCATCTTCATGACTTTAAGAAACAACAGGTCTGCTGTGTCAAATACTGAGGATCTATTCCTGTTGACTCAGGAGGGACTTCTGCTTTAATTATTTACCTTCAGAGCTCTTTTTTAACAGCTTAGGTGAATTTCCAAATTGAGGCGGCAGTCTGGCCCTTGAGGCCCAGTGATGTCTTCCTATCAAATTTACACGGGTCAGGATTTCATTCCTAGAAGCTGTTTGTTGCTTCTGGTGGCTTCCATCTTCTGTGAGTATGAGGACTTCATGTTACGCTTGTAGCATGCAAATACTGCCAGCAGGGTTGCAGTTCTCTTTCAAAACCCGTGTCTTCTTTTGTTACAACTGTTTCTGTTCTACATGGGATGCTTATGAGATGTGAGCGTTGGTGTGTATAGTATAGATGTTAGTTTAATGACCTGGAAGGTATTGTCACTTGGGAATCTAGTACTTCTAACCCATAAAAGGGCTAGGTCGGTTAACTATTAGGCGTTTTTCTAATTCTTCTCTTAGGATTTCTCAATTATTTTTGCAATTGTTTCCAGGTTGATTTATCTCTGAATCAAGAAATATTACTGGATATCGAAGGTGTGATTTCAGTCAAATCTCTTTTAGCTTTCAAACCTAATGAAGACTTCTGTTTCATTGCCACTCTTGGCATTAATTTCTGTCTATGCTCAACCTCAAGCTTTTGACAATGGCTTGTGCCAATCCTAGAAAATGGGCTCACTGAAAACAGTGGTCCATTGCCACCAAAGCAGACCGTCTGATGATTCTGCCACAATAAGACCGTAGTCAGGGCAGATTGCTCCAAGCATAACTGGTTCAGTCTCAGTGATCTCCCTAAGCACAAATAAAGTATTGACTTGTATTAAGAACTAGCCTCATTTTTCACTTCAGGTGTGGAAAGTCCAGCCTTATCGCTAATCTTCTTGTTTGAGTGTGGCCATCAAATTCATGTCATAAACCTAGAGCAAATCAGACCCTGGCAGCTGTGTATAAAGTGAGCCAGCTGTGCATTTGGGGCATTTCAAAGTCTGGCAGGGTTTGCCCTAGGTTTTCTTTCACAGGCTTGCAGCTTTTTAAAATCTGCTGCTGTCATGGGTTAGCTTGCTTATAAAGCCACTGCATATTCTTCGGAGGGAAATCTCATTAAATAGCTTCCAGGCGTTGTAACTGCACGTTAACTTGCAGGAGAGCTCTCGCTCTCATAAGGGAAGCCAGAGGTACGTAAGCACTGTGAAGAGAGTGGTACATTTATTTCAGTGAACCTGATCTTCAGGCCATACGCAAAAAGACATTGCAGGAAGGAGGCTTTTCAGTTGCTGGAAATTAAGTCCTCCCTTGACGTTTCCTGAAAAAGGACAGACTTACACTGCATTGTCTTCAGTGAGCAGTTCAGTTTTCTATCTGCAGAATTAGGATAATGGAGATAACAATGTGAATTTTAATTTAGAATTTGTGAGGCAGAAGCTATAGGGCTCAATTCCACATAAATGCTTAGATGAAAAATAAAAGCATGTAGCAAAGATAGCACTTATATTTCCATATATGATAATCAGAAAGTTCTTGTAGTCAGGTTTCTGCAGTTCATCTTTTTAAAAATATTTTGCTAGCTGAAAGTTTATAGCAGAAGAATTATTATATGTTTAGAAAAGCTCATTTGACATGAAATCTCATTTTGGAGAATAAATCTCTTCTATAAACTTAAAGTTGAATGTCATGTCAATTTCATAGATTTTTCTATTATGATTATGTACATTTACTTTTCACCGAGTTAGTGTATACATCACAATGGGAAAATAGACTCTGGCACCTATCAGTGGTAGGAGAAATGCACTTACAGGAGACAATAACAAAGATTCATAAGGAACTGCAGCAACACATTTTATACAAATGGCCTTTCCGTAAGTTTGTTGCTTCTTGCTGAATAGCAGTCATTAACTGCAAGACATAGCTGGCTTCATGAAGAGTTCTAGGAAGGTTTGTTCATTGTTGTGAATTTATTAATAAGAAATCGTGAACCTGAATTAACCAACCAATTTAGATAAGACCATCTGTTGTCTAATAAGATGTGACTGTAATTTGAATAGTGGTTTTGTAATAAGTGTATTATGGGATGAAGGACAAGCAGATATTAGAGTTGTCTCATTAGCTTCCAGGAAAAAAAAGTAGTTAGTTTGCCAGTATGGAACATGGAATGTTTTTTTCTTTAATTCTTAGCTCATCCTGTGTACAGGTAGATCCTCTTGTCTATATTCTTCTCTACCATATCAGAATGTCAAAAACTAAAAGAAAATGGGGTACAATGCACCTTTTGGAACACTCTTGTGGTCACTCATTAGTGGCAATAAATCTATTTTGTTCTTGCTTGATTTTCCTTGGTGATACTGGACACGCTGACTGTGGTGCAGATGAAATGGCAGGGACTAGCTTATCAACATTATGTCAATGTTACTTGGTTTTGCTTTGTTTAGTTGCCCTCTCTGGGCTAATACAAGAAGCTAATGTCAGCTAAGTACTGAGAGTGCTGGAAAATGGTCCTTTTTATGTTTGGCAATAAGAAAATGGACAAAGCACATGTAATCCTGACTTGTCAGCTCAAACTCTCCCAACAGCGCTCTCATTTTTTTTATATGGATGTGAAATAATACTGTAGAGTAGATTAAGCTTTACTACTCACTATCATGCTTTTATTAAAACTCTAAAACTGAATTTTGTAGAAGCATTGTCCAGTTAAGTAACAAGGATAAATCTTTTCTTCAGTCATACAAAACCAGGCATTAAACCATATGCATGAAGATTAAGACAGAAATAAGTGCAGATCTGTATGGCAGTAACTTTTCTAAAAACACATTTAGAAGAAGAATGTTGTGTATTTTGTATCAGTTTCTTGTTGAGCTGTTGCCTCATCTAGTGTCTGACTGTCCTTGAACACAGGAAAGCAAAACAAATGGCTAACAAGGAATACAATCCTATTAATTAGAAGATTGTATTAAAAATGCTAATTATGCTGGATGAAACATATCCTTTCAAAAACTTATTCATATGCACTTAGGACTCTGTGTCATTTGGAGTATTCAGTAGATCCTGGCCAGCTGAGTTCCTATTTGCTTAGTTTTGCAAGTTTAAATTTAGAAAATTAATAAATAATGGGTATTGGGAAAATCCACAAAATAAACCAGACTGGAGTTGTACAGTTAGTATGACATTGGCTTTTGTGTGTGATGCTGTGGGTGTTGTTTGATGTCAACACAGCAGTGCACCCTGGAGTGGTCATGGGTACCAACACCTTAGTATCACTAAGTTCTCAACTCTCTTAATAAGTGCTGTTCCTTCATTTATTTATACTAGTATTTATACTTCCAAACTGCCTGAAACAGTAGCACAATATATTACAAGCTAAGGCCGCTATGACAAAAACTCATGAAGGAAGCCTAAACATACAAGATACTTAACTTCCTTTCGCTCCCAAAAACTGAGTTCCTTGCTATGGGTATTATGATGTGAAAAATTATGTCAACACGTTCAGCGCTTTCATGTTTCACAACACATAGGTACAGCAACATAAAACAGCCAACTATTCCAAGCTCTTCAATCTCCCTTTCTCTCTGCTCTGTTGCTGCTGTCTTTACAGTCTGAATGCTGAGCTTCAGGGACTGATGCTGACTCTGAAAACTAGGGCACCTTTTAGGTAAGAAGCTGGCTATCCCATTTCCTAGTCAAAGGCAGAAAACAATCCATACCTTGCTGAAAGCAACCTGGCCAGGTCTGGTACCAGGATCAAGGTGAGCTGTAATATGTAGGATGGGGCCCTCCATGGACCTCAGACTAAGAAGGCAAGGGCACACTGAGCTCTGAAGGCCAGGGTGCTTCTAAGCCTCCAGGAAAGCAAGGAAACTGATTCTTTTAATAAAAAGATCCAGTTATTGTATTGACTTTTTCAGAGAGGAAGGATAATGAGTTTTCTATGCAGCTTAATTAAGTATCACCAGAGAAGAAATTACATTATATGAAATCTTTAGACAGCATTGAAAGAGCACGTTTTGTAGTTCCAGAACAGTAAAGATTCATTGCGGCTTCTCATTTCTTAACAAACTCTGAAGTAAAAATGCTGTCTCTCCATAAATCCCAGTCTATCAGTCTGGACAGGGAGCTGCTTTATGTTTGCATTCATATGGTTTTAAAGCTGTAAAATAGTATCCACAAAATTTTCTGAAGCAATTCATTTTTTAGTAAATCTGTAAAGAGATGTAAGGAGCAGGAAGCCTTTTGTATTTGCAGGAGCACAGTCTCAGACAGCAAATATAATCCAGGCAAAATGAAAATGTGTTGCGAGTGCTGATCGCAGACTTGCAGAAGATCAGAAGGTTCTTTGCACATGAAAAAAAAAACAAAAAGCATCAATAGTAGGCCCAAAAACTTAAAATAATATTACAACAATTTACTCATGTTCCTTTTGTTTTCTTTGTATGTTGTTTTTTCTAAAGCATTTTTGGATTTATGACTAAGATCAAAATACAGTATTTACTTCCAAGGAATCTGCAAGGCTTAAAGTAAAAGGAAATTGTTTTTCAGCAAAGGCTCAGATAAGTTAAACGTGTAACAGTTTTCATTATGTCGTAGAAGACATTTTTGGGCAAGGGTTGTTATACCTGTTATACCTTTTAGAATTGAAGATCATGTCTTGCATATGTGAATTCTGCTGAATATGATTAATCCCCAAAAGCAGCCATTGAAGCCTTTGGAGAGGGGAATTAAAAAAAAAAGCTTCTATTTTAAAGCCAAGGTTATGGTCAAGGTTAATTCAGGGTGTCACAAAAGTGTGACTGTGACAAGATATAGTGACGACGTGAGGGCAAATTAATGCAAGATCAGTGGCCTGACTATTGATTCTTATCATGGGAACCTGCTGAAATGAAGTCATTATTTAATTACACTTTTACTTACACTATAAATTGTTCCCAGAATAGACTGCGCTTGATTTTGATGTCTGCAGCTCCATCTTCACTTTTCTTTTGTGTTCATAAGTGAGTAGGGAATGGGAATAAGCACTCAAGAAAATTTTCATTTATTATACTTCACATGCTGTCATTTTCCCACAAAAAGCAAGCAAACAAATGTTTTCATTCTTCCGTTCAGAATAGTATCTGATCTCAAATAGTTCTGAGTACAGGAAACATGTCTTGAAACCTTTGAAGATTTTCAGATCAAAATTTCTCTAAAATTCATTCAAACAAAGCAATGTTCAGATGTTTTTTGTGCTCTTCTTGAGTGGTTTAAAAAATTTTTTTCACTGTCTCTAGAAGTAGACTCTAAAGTTACTGTTCATACTAAAGCAAGTAACTCAGCTGGGACCGGCAAGAAGTTTATAAGTACTTCATTGGGACTTAAGATACAACAGCAAGGGCTTTGCTGTAGAAATCTATTAGCAAAGATTGATCATCTATAAAATGACACCAACATTCACTGAACAATCAAAATTACATTGTTTTCCTTTTGTATCCTTGCTTCTCTTGATTCTGAATCTGTTTGTCAAATTTGTGACTAATAGAAAGTTATCATTAATTCAGGTTTAATTTGTTTTATGGACCATGTCCCACGTTTTGTCAAATTACACAGATTTTAAGACTCAACAATTAAGAAAATATAACTGGTTGTCATTATAATGTTGTCTGAAAAATAATACGTAAAATGAGCAGAATTCACATTTTAAATGCAGGGTTATGTTTGTTGTTTTAGAACACGGAGGCATCTAATTCTGTGTTTGTATAATGCATAGTACAGTGCAAACATAGTCTTTCTCAGGACAAAAATCTTAAATAAATAATAAGTGTATTGAGGGGAAAAACAACTCAGTGGAACTTAAGTTTCACAAAAAGTTGATGAGAGATTTAGATTCCAATTAATCAAATAAAGGGAGTAAAATTAACTTTTCTGTTTTGGATCGGAGTAATAAGTAAAACCAATCTGCAGAGTTTAATCTGATCCTCATTGTATACCATATTTTTACATTATTATTAAATAAAAAAAAATTAAAACCATATAATTCACAGAGTATAAAAAATAATAAATGCAATGCATGAAATAAACAGAGCCTTCTTCAAGAAAATGTACTGTATTGATAGTGAGGTAGCCAAGTGTTATTTAGTCCACGGTGTGGACTTTTCTCCTGCAAATGTTATTCTCATTTAAAAACTTTTCCTGGGAAAGAGACATAAAAAGTCAGTGTATTAAATGAGTAAGTAATGTAATAGCTTCCTGTAATAACCATCTCTAGTTGCCACTTACTAATCAGACATTTAAAATGCAAACAAATCAAATGCAGTGCATAAGGGGTTTGCTTGCTAGTTCAGTATCGTGTGATTAGCCATTAAATAATAATATAGCAAGATCATTATGTTAAAAAACAGATTAAAGAAATTTCTTTTCTCTCTTGTGCTCCTATGTTCATAAGTAATAGTGTTAAAATTTTCACATCTATTTTCAACTACTACAGAGGGAATATATACTTCTAAATTGGAGAGAGAGTATATAAAAGGTTTTGTTAATGCTTTTCCTCTGAATGGAGAAATCCAACTATAGTGAAATTGTTTCTGGTTCAGGTTGTCTTTCAGTAACCTTGACAATTGTAGGGTTTGAGAGAGAGAGAGGGAGTCTGCTTTCTGTGCGTCAAGATTTCAGTCTTGGCTCAACGTGTTTCTCTTTGTCAAGTCTTTTTTTTTTTTTATTTATTTAACTTTTCCTCATCATAATAGGTGCTCAGCAGTTCTTTTCATCCAATCTCTAGCAGCAGCAATGTCGCTTATCTCACCATTTTGGAAGTGTGTTCACACAGCCAGTCAGAAGGGTGATGGGTAGAAGGGGAAATGGGAACATGGGTTGTAAAATGACGATTATAGTAGGAACCCACTTCCAGGCGTCATTTTGTACAAGGAAATATTTCTGCAGTGTTATTTTGTACTGTGTTATTCCAGTGTTATTTGCCAAAGCTGTCTTTGGGTTTTATAAATGCAGTTATAGCCAAGGGACAGAAGAACAGCAGGATCAACTCTGGTGTTTTGGCACATAGCAAAGGGCAGGCCTAGGCCACCTGATGTATCCTAATCTTGTTACTAAAAACTGACCTTTCTATATTAAGAAAAAAATTGGCCCCCCTCACAGCTCCATTTTCTATTCTTCTTGAAAGCCCAGATGTTCTCCTACACAAGGAGAAAAGGAACAAAGTCTGGGTGAAATATGTTTCTGAGGTTGGAGGATAGTCAACAGCCCACTGACCAAGACAGACAAGAATTATGCAGGAAAAGTGAAGGGAAATATATATAGTGTTTGGTGTCAACATTAAAACAACTCCAAGCTTCTTCATTTGTGTGTTTTATAATAATTTCCTGATTGTTCTAACTAAAATCTGAGACATATATATCAACTTATGTCTAAGATTGACTAAGCCCTGTGCTGGTTTCTCTCCATTATCTCTAAAAGGGTTCCCAATAACTATGTCAGATGTTGATGCCTAAATTGTAGGTTTATACACTTAAGTGAGATTAACCCCACATCTATCTAGCTCAAAACTGATGGTAGAAACGGTCCATTCACCTGCTATGTAACACAGGACCATATCCACAGTGAACGAAGTGTTCTGGTGCATGACCCAACATAATCACTGTTCAGACCATCCCACTTACAAAAGGTGCTTCAAGTGCTGAACATTTTCAGGTTATTTTTGTGACCTAAGGACCAGGCCTCATGATGAGCACATGTAAAGTTCTGTGGCAGATGACACAGTGTCTTTTGCTTTTGAGTTTTTCTTGGGTGTTGTATTTTGTATTCCTCTGTTCTGGCTGCTCTGGTTGCACAAAAGCATCTGAGCATGCTCAGGGCAAAAGGCTTCCAGCACTGGGGGAACAGGGGTGTGGGAGACACTCAGCAAGACAGGGAGGGATGCTGCAAAAACCAAATGGGTGCAATGAGGGAAAGTTTTCCTATGGACTAAGGGGAGACCTTATCACTCCCTACCTGAAAGGAGGTTGTAGCAAGGTGGATGTCAGTCTCTTCTCCCAGGTAACAAGTGATAGGATGAGAGGAAATGGCCTCAAGTTGCACCAGGGGAGGTTTAGATTGGATATTAGGAAAAATTTTTTCACCAAAAGGGTTGTAAAGCATTGGCACAGGCTGCTCAGGGAAGTGATTGAGTCACCATCACTGGAGGTATTTAAAAGACATGTAGATATGGTGCTTAGGGACAGGGTTTAGTGGTGGACTTGGCAGTGCTAGGTTAATGGTTGGTTTTGGTGATCTTAAGGGTCCTTTCCAACCTAAATGATTCTACGATTCTATGACTAGTTGCAACCAATTTTACACTTGCTAGACTAAGTCAGAAAGAAAGTTTACCCTTTCAACTGATAGCAAGCATTCCTTACCTGTGCTCTTTATTCTGGAAGATTTGCTAGCATGAAAAACTTCTAATATGAAGTATTGTTTTATGAGCTCTAAAAACTGAAGTTCACGTCTCTTTTCCTTTAGCCTGCTTCTTTTCTAATTGCACTTATTTAAGGTCCATTGAGACAACAGAACAGTGTCCATCAAACAAAACTTTTGACAAATCTCAGCTTATTTTATCTAATTATTTGTCTGTGGTCTGTTCATGGTATAGGTTTGTGGGACTATGGATTGAGGTGCAGAGAGGTGGTGACAAAATTAGATGTAAAATAAGAAATGACAGCAAAAAAGGACTACTTTTATACAATGATTCTTCCCTGTGAATTGGAAAACTGTCTTTTGATGAGAGAGGAGCAAACTGGATGTACCCAGTTGAAACTGATCTCAGTAAACAATTTTGAGGCCATCCATCAAATGGCATTTTACTGACATGGGGAATCAGCAAGTGATCCCAGTTTGCTTCTTGGGCCAGAGATACTCATGCTGCAGAATCCAGTTACTGTTGGCTTTAATTGGCTGTTATGTTTAAAATATCTTATGTAGGTATTCTGAAAATCAAGTAAGCATAAGCAAATTTACTCTTCCCCTTTCTCTGGAAGCAATCCTTTAAATCCAGGCAGTGGATGGGATGTGCAGGAGACCTTGCACATCTTTGAACCTCACTGCACTTGCCCATGTAAATAAAAACTTGAACCTTGGTGGTTGTCGGTGCAGCATCTATTCCATTCATTCACTCAGCTGCTGTTTAAGAAAGAAAACCAGGTATCTTCTACCCTCTGATTTTTCATTAGAAATGTTTCACAAGCCTTATAAGACATAGATCTTTAAGAACTTAGTATTCTACTTAGGACATTTATTTCTAAAGATACTGTCAGAAAAAATGTACTCTTTGCTGAATGGACAGGCACAGTGAAATTTTACTTTTTTATGATGATTTGTGGTATTTGGACCAAAGTTGTCAGGCTCAGAATCTGTTCCAATATCCACTTTTGATACACAGGACACTATCAAGTTTGTGGCATTTCTCATATCCACTGGAAAATTTGGCCTCTCTGTCAAAGGTTTACAGTAGTGCTAACTTCACAGTGATTCACTAAAGGTGAATATTACTGCACTGATGAGGAAATCTCTCCCAACTCATAAAACACCTTTGTGTTTTGGACATGACTGAGACTTTCCTTGCTTTTAAAAGGTTTGGAAAGAGGTTGTGGTAGTGTAGCTGACAGTTCATCCATACCGGAGATGGTAATGATGAGATATCTTTCAGCAGGCATTATAAATGGATATCTGGCACTGAGAGTACCTTTATGGTTTGAGCATGTTTGTCCTTGTGGTTCTGGAAACCAGACCACTAGGTGGATTATATTGCTGTATATAAATTGTATTCCAGCATGTTTTATAAATCGGGTGGCTTAATCAGATAAAGACAAATGGCAGTGAAATGGCTTAAATACAAATTCACTGCCAGGTAGCCATTATACAGTGCTGTATTTTACTGGGTTTTCTGACTTAGCTGACAGTAAATTCAGTCATTTTACACTTGGAGACATGGGTGAAATTGTCATTCAGTGCGATCTGTGTGGTCTTTTCATGTTTGACATGAATGGGGGGTTTTGCCACCTAGCAAGGACTGACATCTTGTTTAACAAGCTATAGAACATCATTCACTTTGTTAAAGGAGAAATTGGCGTGCTGGGGGACATATACAAAAATCCTTGCCCTGGTCTAGCTGCAGATGTATTCAGGACCGGTTCAGTCCACAGCACAATTAAGTCTGTTCTAACTTATTTTGGAAAGTCTGTGAAAGTCTGTTGGGAAGAGTGAGACCAGCTGTGACACAAGCGGTCACAGTTACGAGCCTTGCCCATATACACTGTGTCTCCAACCCGAGATCTCAGGAATCCTCCATGAAGAGCATAGCTGCAGTGGCTGCATCAGCCCCGTGGAGTACATAGGCTCAGCGGGATGGGTGGTGTTGTGGCCATTGATTTTACCACCAGAAGATCTATGGAAGCACCATGGATCCAGATTCTGCCTAAAAAAAGACCGAAGCATGCAGGGTGGTTTTATGTGCAGATATCACATCCTGACAGGCAGTCATGATGCGGCCACAGTACAGTTTCAGGTTGATGCATGGAGTGGATGGAGGAAGCAGGTACTCCTTCCCATGCCCTCCAAATCCATTTAATATAAAATCTTCAGGCTGAAGATGTATCAGCTATTAAAGTGATACGAAAAGATGATGCATTTGATCTTAGCCAATGGCTGGGAAGGGTGCATCTTGGACAGACAGTGCAGAGCACTTCCATCCTTCTGAGGATGATATAGGATCAGTGATTTCGATGGCTGTTGACAGATCCAAACCATAACACATAAATGAGTAATCTCTGCACTTGAGAAAGCGAGAACTGTAAATCAAGACAATTACAGTGGTTTGTAGTGATAACTGAAATTGTTGAGGTTTAAATTACTATGGCAAAATATCTGAGCAAAAGAAAATAATCTTAGGCTATATTTTTTCCCAGTTTAATATTTTCTTTTAATTTTCACATTTATAGATCTGCTGTCTTTTAGGTCCTAGTCAATCCAACACAGAATGCATTTTCTTGCTCAGTTTTGATCAAGAAAAAAAATTTTAACAGCAGCTTACTTGCTGAGAATTTATGAGGAACAAAATATTTAAAAGGAATGTTTTCATATGCTTGTAGACTCTACTTCTTTTTTTGTATATCAACCTAAAATTCACAGTAGATTAAATGAAGATTTAATAGTAAATTTCACATTTAGTCTATCTCTACATAAAAGCAAAAAGCAAATCTAGTTGCCAGCTGTATTTGTATAGTGTAGGTTTTGATCTGCTTTCTGCAAGCGTGAACAAATAACCAGTTTAAACTCAGCAAATTTTCTTTCATTTGGTTCTTGCTTATTTCAAACCAATGCTGCAATGTCCTTACTTTCCATTAGAATATTTTCCAAAAATTATAGTATTTAAGCTATATTTTTATAATAATAGGTACAATAGAGGCATTTTGCTGCTGCACTTCACCCTTTTGTTAACTATCAGGGAACAAGACTGCATCTAATTTTGCTATATATATATGTACATGATTTTAATTTTGTATGTTTATGTGGACATGAGTGTGAAGGAGGAAGAAAGTTGTATCTTTTACACAGGACTAGTTTGATTTAATACAATCCAATAAAACATTATCAGGGAAATTATATACTTTACTTCATATCATATACTCATCCAGTGCTAGTACTTTGGACCATGTTTTTCTTTAGTGCACAACTCAGAGACAAAACACTGAGAAGAATCCCTGTTCTTACTGTAGAGACATTAATTCCCCTAACTATTCCCAACTTAATCACCTTCCTATGTTCCTCTTATAGTGGCTTGGAAGTAGGACATGCAGACACTAGTGAGGACCCCTCTGTTGTTACATTTTGTGTCTATAGGGAAGGTGTTATCGGGAAGGGATTTAAAAGAAAATAAAGGAAAATAATGCATAAATGATGGATGAAGATGCAAATTTACTTTCTACTACGCAGTTCCAAAAGCTGCAAATGCAATACTCAGCAGAAATGTGGGCACACATCCCATAAACAGGTCATTCGAGACTGTAGTCATCATCCCAAGGTGCACTTGAGCATCTGTTAAATATTTTATATATGGTATTTATATTTACAAGTAGCTTTGTGAAAATCTAACAAGAGCATTTGAAAGACCATAAAAGAGGAAATGTTAACATGGAGCCATAAGGTGATCTCACATGATTCGGGCCCACATAATGCAGTGGGCATTTATGGATCCTATAAATAGATGGTGAGCTATTTATAAAGCATCTCTCTGCTTCTGTGCTACCCTGGTTATATTACCAAGACATTGTGTATTGTATTGAGGAGCATGTATTGAGGTTGATTATTAGAACGCAGCAAAGTATCTGACTAGGTCCTTGCTGGGTTACCTTAAAGATCTGACACTCTTCTTCACTTTAGAAGTCAGGAAAATAGTATAAGATGTTCCCTTTCAATCTCTGTATTTGCATATGATCCACACAGACTTTGTTGTACTGTCTGTTGTGCTCCATCGTGTGCTTCATTCACATCATGAAATGAAACAACAGTATAAGCAAAGCTTTACATTTCGTTGTGTCCAGATAATCAACATCTTGCTTTCTACTGGGCTGGAGAGTCTTCAGCAAACAGTCAATCTTTAAAGCAGGCTTTGCATTCCTTGCTGAAGTGATGACTGTATTTTTGTACACATCTTGTCTCTGACAAGGCGTGACCAGCTTATTGCTAACAATCAGATTTAATGTTTCATTTCAAAACCCAGCACTCTTTCTTATTTAGCCTTTTGAATTTCATGGAGAAGGACCAAGAATATGCGCAACTTGAAAAATCACGTTTTGTTTCTGTGGAGATTCCTTTGCTTTTTTTCCAGATAGCCCAGGGTTACTTATGGGATTTTACCCTTTGAACTCACTTGAAAAAAGTTCAATGTAGGAATATGATGAAGCTTATCAAGTAGGCAAAGCTATCAACCTTGGAGTTGCCTGCTTCGCTATCCCTACAGTTTTATTTCTCTCTCTAGCAGTATACCCTTCTTTTAGTACTAGTCTATCCAGTCCCTACCCTTTAGTCACTGACAATATGCAGCCCAGATAATTCATCAGGGAATTCATGTGGGAAGGCACCTGTAACGAATCTGCATATCCTCACTTGCTGTGTCTAGGAGACTGCCATTGTCAAGAAATTCGGATAGTGATCACCTTACTATAAAGTGTCTTTTGCGTTATGACTCCATCCATGTTTCTTAGAGCAGGGAGGAGATGGAACATGTTGAGTCAATCTGTTGTCACTTGTCACCTCAAATTATTGCATAATTTATCATTGACCAAGACTGCCAATATAATGTATGCATTTTTTTCTTTCTCATCAGGGCTAGTGTGTTCTTGCTGACACCACACAACTAAAACATCCCATGGCCCTCTGCACCACTCTGAGCTTCATGCCCTTTTTAAGTCAGTAAAACAATTCACAGGTCAGTGAACAGCGAACAAGACTTACTTGGGAGTACTTAAGAGTGATCAGAAGAGTTTTGCTGCTCTCTCTCTATTTGAGAGAACTGATTTTCTTCTCAGGTGCTTTTCTGTTTTGCACTGTGAATCATAGATAGGCAATCAGCAAGACTTCTCTCAGTTATGTAGTCTGCGTTTCAGGCTGCTTGGGTGTTCTAAGTAGGACTGACCATTCTTCACATCATTTTCTTGTTCAGATACTCTCGCACAGCACATCTATTTGTTCTATTTGATCATTATCTCGTGCTGTGGCAGTTCTTCTCTTTTTCTGTCTCAACCCTTTTTCAGAGTTTTCCCTCTTGCTTGTCTGGGGGTTTGATTTCCAGATTATGAAGGATCTTCCCTTCTATTTCTGATTTGTACCTAGGCAATACTTAACCTACTTCTCGGCAACATTTTTTCTCCTCCCAGTGAGCACAAAGCCACTTTTACTTGATTATGCAGAGCCTAGTCTGGCATTTTTTCCTCACCATTCTGTCTTAATGTCTCTTTCAACTTATCTCTTCCTCTGACTGCTCTACAAGGCAACTGCACATCATTGCTCAGTAACATTCTCCCACTTTTCCAGTTGGAAAAAAAAACCAGTGGATTCTTCTTGCTTAACTTTAAACATGCACATGAATTAGTCATTATAGCACCACAAGAGAGAGTAATTAACACCTTTTTTAGATGTCTGTTTTTAGGTTGAAGTGAATCTGTTTTGTAAGGGAGCATAGGTCAGATTTTGGTATCTGTGTCTAGTGGAGCAAATCATACTAAGGACCTCTTCTAACATGCTTTATGGATTTTCTTTTTGCTACCCAAAGTATTTGAAGTAGCCAATTTCAGGGGGTTTTCTGACCCTCTTGCTTACAGTCATGTCCTATTCTGTTTTCAGCCCTGGAAAATTTAGTACATGCTTTCCTCATAAACTAAGGCCCTCTTATCTGGTGGAGGCCACAGACATTTCTACACGAGGCTGGAAGAAATGAGCACACTCCCTTTTAAATGAGATGCTGTGGGTCTTTTTCTTTGGGAAGAAAGCAGAGGAACAACTTTTTATTAAGAGAGTGTCTTGAAGTTTATGTTCCAGAAATGATGGTGGGATTTGAAAAGCATAACAGCTGTGAGATTCCTTCCTTATTTCTGTGTAACAGAAAACTTCTCCTCTCCTGGGAGTGAAAGGAAGAAATTATTTCAAAGATTTTTCACCTTAGCTTTGCCCTTGAAATGCTGGGAAAATAATAGGTGGAATCCATACCTCAAATTCTATTTAATGTGGGCTTACTCTAGCAACAGATAAGAAACAAAAATATTTTTCCAGAAACTTTGCAGGGCAGATTTTTCAGCTAAATAATATCTCATAGGATTTAAACCCCCATATCCTGGAGTATTTTCTCAGCTTGCACTATTTTAAGTTTAAGAAATTCTCATTTTAATCATATTTCTAATCAAACAGCATTTTTCCATGCAGTTTGTTTGAAATTGATTATGCCTCTGACAGGTAAAATGGGATTTAAGATGAACATTTTAGTATTTACAACTGAGCATTCAAATATTTTATTTTGTAAAAAAAATTGCTTTAAAGCATCACTCAGAATTGATTCGAGAGATTAAAAAAATAGCTTTGCACAGAATATCCTTGTGACTGCAGCTTTTCAAGTGGTTTTCTAAATTTGGATTTTCTGTATTCAAATAAACTGATAAGTAATTTTCCTAGTTTCCAAAAAATAGGAGAAGCTATTCTTTTCCTCTGTAAACAGAGATTCAGTCTCACCCAAGTAAACATCTGAACATTTTGTTCTTGTGGTTTTTTGCCCTTGACTTCTGTGGAGAAATTGTGAAATTCCACAATTCATTTCTCCAACAATGATTTATTATTTGATGTACAGTCTCCTGATGTAATCACTTAGAGACTTGCAGTCCTTATTTTCCTATAGCCAGTTTCAGAATTACATGTTATGATAACTTAGGCAATTCATAGATGAGAGTGATACTTATGAGCAGAGTTGAAAATTTCTGGTGCATAACTTTTAGGGTTTTATCCATCTAAACATCTTTGAAAATTGCTTGTGATGCTTCATTTTTTTCATCTGTAAAATAGAGAAGCAATGTTTGTCCACCTTACAGAACTATACACATACTGGAACACAGTTACAGACATACTGAGATGACCAAATAAGTGTGAAAAATGCCTCAAATTTTAATAGGTGTTGGAAAGAAATCCAGTTGCCATATTTCTCACTATTTCAAAATCATAGGTAATGGAAAGGGGCATCTCAGTTGGACAAGAACAATGGCTAAATGTTCCTCTTATTTTAGAAAAAAAAAAGCTGTTTCCTCTGGGTTGGAGTGGGGTAAGTGTTTAATGCTACACAGTTTGTATCAGATAGTAAATGTGTAATTTCTTTTTTACATTATAAAACTTTTCTAGGGTTCAACTATGTTGCCCTAAAATTGTTTTTAATAGTTTAATGACCATATTGAACTATAAATTATATATTTTCTAGGAAAATATTTTATTGGATATAAAAATACTAAAATTGAATTTATCATGTTTTATCTCATCATATTCTTCAGATATACTATCCCAGAATTGTGGGAATCTTGCAGCTGTTTAACTGGCTGTAGTGTTTTGCTTTTACTTTGGTATAATTCAAGCACAAAGACAACAACACTAGTACAAAGCTATAGTACTCAAACCAGGACTTCTAACTTTCGGTCATCTGGGATGCTATGAATTGTTAAAAAGATAGCTATTTTTATCTTTAGGAGGTTAGTATTAGACTAGACTTTTGGTTGATATAAGCAAGTATTCTCAAATTGACCTTCTGCAACATAAATTCCCAATTGAGTATGGCTGATGGGGTATTTCCTTTTTTATATCAGGTTGTGCTACAAAAGCAGTGAGCTGAGATCTTAGCATCTAAGAGCCAAACTGAAACAATGAGAAGTGCTTCAGTAAAACATTCAAAAATCTTATGAATATTTCTATGTAGTTCTAATTAGATACACACAGACATATTTTCAGCTGAAATCTGCTGAAAAGAACTTGCTTGATATCTAGATTATTAAATGAAATCAGCAGTAACACAGTGCTCTTGAAAATAGCCTAAATACGGGCAAGGAGAAAAATGAATCACTTGGATCCAACAGCGAGCTAATCTTGTTTGAAGAAAAGAAAGAGCAAAATGAAGAAAAACATCGTTGCAGGCTAAGTTTACCAGCTTTCCCCAGAATTAAACACAAACAATAACAACAAAATTCAATAGGGAGTAATTGTAACATGTTGAGAAGATAGTGTCAAAGATAGATGATGAAAAGTAGCGAGTGATTGGACTGAAGTTTAGTCTTTGTACTGAAGTTAATTAAAGATGAAAGAAAAAAGGACCTGTAGCTCTTAGGATGGGTGATCCAAATGTTTATGGTAATCCTGTGTACCCTATAAAGTGTACTTCATGATATATCTCAGTCTGATCCCAATTACATCACTGTTACAATGGTTTACACCCATTTCATGAGATCAGAAACGATGTTTTTGTGCTTAGGAAAAGTTTCCTCAGTTCTAGCAGGTTGAATGCGATATCAGCAATTCTTAATTAAAGGTTTTTCTTTTTCCTTCTCTTCTGAAATCACAAGCATATACTTCTAATCCTTATGCCCCATTTGATTTTAAATATAATTTTGGATAGAAATACTAGAATTATACTGTCGAGTGTTTTGGACAGGAAGCTCTAGAATTGGACTATGGAATTGTCCACAGATATATTAACTTTTTAGTGGAAGAATGCAGGGGCACTGCTACTCTTAGTGGAGTTTGCATTTCTCTTGGAGTTGGTCGAGACATGTCAATGTATTCAAGATCAAACTCTGACCCAGCCACATATGTAAGCATTTTATTATTATTGCCCTAGTCCTATTTGAAATTCTTGAGATAATTAGGCTATGAACAAAATTATGTTTGGGAAACTTAGCTCATTTTTCCATTATTAAGTTGTAGATGGACTACACAGAGATCCAAAAAGTGATTTAAGGATGTCAGTGCCCCAGTTTCTCAGACGGGGCAACATGCCTGCGCAGGACACACAACATCAGCTTGCTGAGTAGGGAGCTGGATGATTTAACCAACACACAAGTGCTAAGGACAGGGATTCGTTTCAAAACTCTCTCCAATTATGGAACATTTACATGGGATTGCAGGAATATACCTCACCCTCTTGTATAAAACAAAGCATTTAATACCTTGTCTTGAACACTAAATAGGAAGGAAGTAGAAGTTTCCACTTTTATCCAGCAGACTGATTGTTAATGCATTCATAAAGCTTGGGAGAAATAAAATGCAATCCTCTTCTGCTTCCCAGACTGTGGATAGTTCTAATGTAGAGGCATTTTAAAAGAGTATCTACTTCCTGGGCCAGTTGGCCTGAAATTAAGTGATTCCTCCCAGCAGTTTCCCCCCAAGGTCTTCATGCTAAGGAGTGACTCCATGTGATTCCAAGTGGGATCCTTTGGGTGCATAGGAAATGTAGGAAGGAGTTGTCCCCTCTGTTGTGGTCTCTAGGATGGAACTCAGTTTTGATTCATTTTGCTCATATTTGATAGAATTTATTATATGCTGAGAAATGACAGGATCTGGACCTACGTATGGCTTTATGCTGTGGGTTTAGGTACATTCAGTATTCTTTGGAAGAACATCCCTCCTTTATTACCAGACAACATATACCAGCTATTTCGGTAAGAAATCTCCTATAAATACAAGCAGAGAAACTGCACATCAGTGTGTTTGATCCTTCTAAAGGTGACCAGTTGGTTAATCGGTTTATCTGATTTTTTTTTGTATCAGAAAAAAGATTTATGTTTGTGTACCTGACAAAGACAAGGCTTTTGATTATAAAAACAGGTCAAATACATAACAAAGCAGTCTTTGCAAATGCAGTGTTAGAAGAGAGTACCATTTCATGGCTTTTACCCGAAGTTTTCTCCTCAATTATTTATATTTGCAAGTTCACCATTGCAAAAACTGTCTTCTAGATGAACTAATATTCCTCCTAGAATATCTGAAGGGGGAAAACAAGTGTTCAGTAATGAAGCCCTTAAGAACCTTGCTTTTTATTTTTTTTGCATGTATGCAAAAGCATACATTTAGATAAAGCTGAAGCTGTCAGAAAATGTTACAAAATGCAGTAATGTAACATGTCCTACAGCTACGAGGCTCAGTCAAAGCTCAGCAAGGCACTTTTCTGATGTGCTGCATTCCACGTATGCTTATATTAAAATGAAGATGTCCTAGTCAGTCAGGGAGACAGCATGATTGTCACGGTTTAAAGCTGGGCTGGCGATTAAACCTGCGGCAGATGCCCTCTGTTATCCCCCCCCCCTCCCCCCAGAGGGAAAGGGAAAGGGAAAAGGGAGAGAGACTTCTGGGTTGGAAAATTAAAACAGTTTTAATAAACTATAATAATGAAAAAAAAAGTATAATAATAATAATAGAAATAATCAAATATATACAAATATATATACAAAACCAAGATTGAGCTCCCCTGAAGTCAGCCACGTCACCACCGGCACTGCAGGGCAGGCTCCGGGAAGGCCCAGCCTGGGCCTAGCGACGGTCGAGAGCTGGATTCAGGAACGCACGGATCGGGATCGGGGGCAGCAGGAAAACAGACGGAGTCCTCCCTGGACACCGGCCATAGCAGAAAGAGAGCGAGACCCTCGTGATCCCCCCACTTTATACCGAGAATGACGTGTATGGGATGGAATACCCTCGTTGGTCAATTTTGGGTCACCTGCCCTGTCTGCTCCCCACTGCAGCTGCGACCCCCCTTCGGCTCTTCACTCGTAAGCAATGAGGAATTCAGCAGTGACCTTGGTTTCTCTCAAGAATAAGTACAGCAAGAGCCCTTCTGCACAACATCCCTACCGGTGCCTCAGTGATAACTACAAACTTCGAGCGTTATCAGTCCTGGAAGCAGACACTGTCTGCAAAAACATGCAGTTAGTTAGAGGAGACTTAGCCGAAAGTAAAAATCACTGAAAGGAAAATCGGCCTGGTTTAGGCCAAACCAGGACATTCCACCCCTTATTCCATACCATTCACGTCATACTCAGATCACCACTAACTTTTCATTTTAAAATATATACAGATAACATTAGTTTATGATTCATCTCTATACAAAAAAAAAAAGTTCATCAAGTTCATTTAGTTCAGGATTGTGGGTTTCCATCTGGCTAGGAGTCTCCCAGGGTAGGAGAGATGATATGAGCTTTGTCACAGTTCGTGCCCACGGGTTGCAGGTTAAAGATGTCAGTCTCGAGGAGGTTACTGGACGCCACTTGCAGCTAGCTCCGGTCTCATCACCACTGCTTCAACCTGAAAGACACTTATGAACACTGTTAGTATTATGCAGCAATTAACATCATGCAGTTCAGAATTAAGTATTCTCACCCAAGATCAGATCACCTTCAGGGACACATCGGACTCCACCATCCTGCAGCATCACCCACCAAGTACATCCAGGTCCTTGAGCAAAAGCAATCCCATGAATGGGTTTACCTTTGCCCGTAGCAGGAAGAACCCAGACAGTTTTTCCCAACAGATTCCTTTCATGCACCACAGGGACTTTATCCCCTTCTATTGTATGTAAAAGGTCTGACTGAGCAGGGCCAGCTCGGTTGATAGATCCTCTGGTGTTAACTAGCCAGGTAGCTTGTGCCAAATGCTTATCCCAGTTTTTAAAGGTTCCACCCCCCATTGCTTTTAGGGTAGTTTTTAACAGCCCATTATACCGTTCAACTTTCCCAGAGGCTGGTGCATGATAGGGGATGTGATATACCCATTCGATGCCATGCTCTTTGGCCCAGTTGTCTATGAGACTGTTTTTGAAATGAGTACCGTTATCCGACTCAATTCTCTCTGGTGTGCCGTGTCGCCACAAGATTTGCTTTTCGAGGCCCAGGATAGTGTTCCGGGCAGTGGCATGGGGCACAGAGTATGTTTCCAGCCATCCGGTGGTCGCCTCCACCATGGTAAGTACATAACGTTTACCCTGGCGGGTCTGAGGGAGTGTGATGTAGTCAATTTGCCAGGCCTCCCCATATTTATATTTCAACCACCGCCCCCCATACCACAAAGGTTTTAACCGTTTGGCTTGCTTAATTGCGGCGCATGTTTCACAATCATGGATAACCTGTGCAATAGAGTCCATAGTTAAGTCCACCCCTCGGTCACGAGCCCATCTGTATGTTGCATCTCTCCCTTGATGACCTGAAGTGTCATGAGCCCACCGAGCTAAAAATAGTTCACCTTTATGTTCCCAGTCCAAATCTATTTGGAACACTTTAGCAGCCTGATCTGCTTGTTGGTTGTTTCGATGTTCCTCAGTTGCCCGACTTTTAGGTACGTGAGCATCTACATGACGTACCTTCACGACTAGTTTCTCTAGCCGAGCAGCAATATCTTGCCACAGTTCAACAGCCCAAATAGGTTTACCTTTATGCTGCCAGTTGCTTCGCTTCCACTGCTTTAACCACCCCCACAAGGCATTTGCCACCATCCATGAGTCAGTATAAAGATACAGCCTTGGCCACTTTTCTCGTTCAGCAATGTCTAAAGCCAGCTGGATGGCTTTTACCTCTGCAAATTGACTTGATTCACCTTGTCCTTCTGTGGCTTCTGTGACTCGTCGTATGGGACTCCATACAGCAGCTTTCCACTTCCGATGCTTTCCTACAAGACGGCAGGATCCATCGGTGAACAGGGCATACTGCTTCTCATCCTCTGGTAGTTCATTATATGGTGGGGCTTCTTCAGCACGTGTCACCTCCTTTTCTGGTGGCATTCCGAAGTCTTTGCCTTCTGGCCAGTCCATGATCACTTCTAAGATTCCTGGGCGATTAGGGTTTCCTATTCGAGCCCTCTGTGTAATTAATGCAATCCATTTACTCCATGTAGCATCAGTTGCATGATGAGTAGTAGGAACCTTACCCTTGAACATCCAGCCTAGTACTGGTAATCGGGGTGCCAGGAAAAGCTGTGCTTCAGTACCGATTACCTCTGAGGCAGCTCTAACTCCTTCATATGCTGCCAGTATCTCTTTTTCAGTTGGGGTGTAATTGGCCTCAGAGCCCTTGTATCCTCGACTCCAAAATCCTAGGGGTCGACCTCGAGTCTCCCCTGGCACTTTCTGCCAGAGGCTCCAGGTAGGACCATTGTCCCCAGCTGAGGTGTAGAGCACATTTTTAACATCTTGTCCCATACGGACTGGTCCAAGGGCTACTGCATGCACAATTTCTTGTTTAATCTGTTCAAAAGCCTGTTGTTGTTCAGGGCCCCACTGAAAATCATTTTTCTTTCTGGTCACCTGATAAAGAGGGCGTACAATCTGGCTGTAATCTGGAATATGCATTCTCCAGAAACCCACAACGCCTAAGAAGGCTTGTGTTTCCTTTTTGTTAGTTGGTGGGGACATAGCTGTTATTTTGTTGATCACCTCTATCGGGATCTGGCGACGCCCATCTTGCCATTTAATCCCTAAAAACTGGATCTCCCGGGCAGGCCCCTTGACCTTGCCTCTTTTTATGGCAAAACCAGCTTGCAGAAGAATTTGAATTATTTTCTCCCCTTTGTCAAAAACTTCTGCTGCTGTATCACCCCATACAATGATGTCATCAATATATTGCAAATGTTCTGGAGCTCCACCCTCTTCTAGTGCAGTCTGGATCAGTCCGTGGCAAATAGTAGGACTGTGTTTCCACCCCTGGGGCAGTCGATTCCAGGTGTACTGGATACCTCTCCAGGTAAAAGCAAACTGTGGCCTGCACTTTGGTGCCAAAGGAATAGAGAAAAATGCATTAGCAATGTCTATAGTGGCGTACCACTTGGCTGCCTTTGACTCCAGTTCGTATTGAAGTTCTAGCATGTCTGGCACGGCAGCACTCAGAGGTGGTGTAACTTCATTTAGGCCACGATAGTCCACAGTTAATCTCCATTCTCCATTAGACTTTTGCACTGGCCATATAGGACTATTAAAGGGTGAGCGAGTCTTGCTAATCACTCCTTGATTTTCTAATTGTCTAATCAGTTTATGAATGGGGATCAGGGAGTCTCGATTGGTGCGATATTGTCGTCGGTGCACCGTGGCAGTAGCAATTGGCACCTGTTGTTCTTCAACTTTCAGCAACCCCACAACAGAAGGATCCTCTGAGAGGCCAGGCAAGGTAGACAGCTGTTTAATGTCCTCAGTCTCTACAGCTGCTACACCAAAGGCCCATCTATATCCTTTTGGGTCCTTAAAATACCCTTTCTTAAGGTAGTCTATGCCAAGGATGCACGGAGCATCTGGACCAGTCACAATGGGGTGCTTTTTCCATTCATTTTCAGTTAGGCTCACTTCGGCCTCCAATACAGATAACTCTTGAGATCCCCCTGTTATTCCCGAGATACTGACAGATTCTGTCCCTTTATGATTCGATGGCATGAGGGTGCACTGTGCACCAGTGTCTACCAGGGCTCGATACTTTTGTGGTTCTAATGTGCCAGGCCATCGAATCCACACAGTCCAATAAATCCGGTTATCCCTCTCCTCCTCCTGGCTAGAGGCAGGGCCCCTCTAATTAAAGATTGGATTCGTGCTGCTCACGGGGATTGGACCTTCATTTCCTCTATTCACTCTTGGAAAAAAAGGATTTGAGGCCCATCTACCCTGACTGGGGTCCTGCTCATTGGTAACTGGAGCAGCCATCCTCCTAGAAAAATTCTCTCTGGTATTTCTGTTAGCTTGCAACTCACGTACTCGTGCCTGTAGGGTACTGGTAGGTTGTCCATGCCATCTGTTCATGTCCTCCCCATAATCACGCAGGGTAAACCACAGGATACCTCGTGACGTGTTCCGTTTCCTTTGAGCCGGTCCAGTAGGAGGGCGTTGCCTCCTAAAGGCTGCAACGCGGGCCTGTGTAGGTAGAGAGTCAAGTTTATTCTCGATCCTGGACAGTTTGTCTGACAGTTGTTTCAATGAGTCTTTGTTTTCCTTAGTCAGTTTTTCCACAGCCGAGACACGGGCCTGCAGTGGGGAAGAAATACTATCTTCATACTGTCGCATATAGTTAGCCATTTCGCCCACACTAGGTCGTGCCATAGCATCTTCTCCCCAGACTAATATTGACAATGTAGGGGCATGTGTTGGTGGAGCACTCTTCACAACCTTCCGGAACATGGATCGGTTGCATTCCACTTCATCAGGATTTACAGGATCTACAATGTCCTGAGGGTGTTTATAAATGATCTCTTGCACAGCTAGTTCTCTAAGGTAGTTAATACCTTTTTCTATAGTGGTCCATTTGCTTAGGTGGCTCATAACATCATCTTTATAGGGATACCTGCTCTTTACAGCTGACAAGAGTCGCCTCCAGAGACTGATAGTGTTCGACCTTCTTGGAAGCATCTTATCAATACCACCATCTCTGGACAGGGATCCCAACTGTCTGGCTTCTCTACCATCCAATTCTATGCTATCTGCCCCATTATCCCAGCATCGGAGCAACCAGGTAATTATTGGCTCACCGTCATAACGACTAAAATCTTTTCTTATATTTCGCAGTTCTTTCAGGGATAAGGAGTGGTAGGTTATCTCTACTTCCGAGTCCGAGTCCTCCTGTGATTGTTCTGCTTTAGAAGGACCTTTCTTGTCCTTCTTGTGTAATGGGCCTTCTTTAAAAAGACGATCAAGGAAACCCCCCTCTGTGTCAGGCCCTGACTCTGACTGAGAAGGGCCCTCACCTGGGTCCCGTGCTGGCTCTGCCTTAGAAGCCTCTGAGTCATCATCCTTCACTTTACTAGCTGATTTCTTTCGGTGTTTTCTCCTGGTTACAGGGGCAGCATGATACCTCCCGCTGTTGCTGCACTGACATCTAATCACATAGCACACCAGTAATGCATTCAGGACACACGAAAATAATGACATGCCCTGTTCGAATTTTGCAGGAATCAGCTTGGCAAAAAAGGAGCAGATACTATCAAAATCAGTTAAAAGACGCCCGGTGTGCGCAGCTACGGATTCGCGATTAAAGCTGCCCATCATTGTATCATAGAGATAAGAGATCGGAATAATAACTGCCCGGTTTATCATGACATAAATCAGTATCAAAACCCATACCAAAAAGACACATTTCGACCAGCACGCCCTGTTAAACCACATGAAAGCACTAACACACAGCGCATACGGCAAGTAAGGTATCATTACACATAACTCTAAAACAAGCTTTATAAAGAAAAGAGGTAACACAAGGCTCACAAATAACATTATCATCTTAGCTATCTGTTTTAATTTCCAACCCCTCGTAAATCTCAAAGGAAGAAATCTGATACTCTCTTGGCTGAGCTCTCCGGGTCTCCTCCCACGGGAGCTGGGATTCGACTTATCAGAGCAACCTGTCGGAGCTTCTCTCGAGCCCCACGTTGGGCGCCAATAAATCTGTCACGGTTTAAAGCTGGGCTGGCAATTAAACCTGCGGCAGATGCCCTCTGTTATCCCCCCCCCCCTCCCCCCAGAGGGAAAGGGAAAGGGAAAAGGGAGAGAGACTTCTGGGTTGGAAAATTAAAACAGTTTTAATAAACTATAATAATGAAAAAAAAAGTATAATAATAATAATAGAAATAATCAAATATATACAAATATATATACAAAACCAAGATTGAGCTCCCCTGAAGTCAGCCACGTCACCACCGGCACTGCAGGGCAGGCTCCGGGAAGGCCCAGCCTGGGCCTAGCGACGGTCGAGAGCTGGATTCAGGAACGCACGGATCGGGATCGGGGGCAGCAGGAAAACAGACGGAGTCCTCCCTGGACACCGGCCATAGCAGAAAGAGAGCGAGACCCTCGTGATCCCCCCACTTTATACCGAGAATGACGTGTATGGGATGGAATACCCTCGTTGGTCAATTTTGGGTCACCTGCCCTGTCTGCTCCCCACTGCAGCTGCGACCCCCCTTCGGCTCTTCACTCGTAAGCAATGAGGAATTCAGCAGTGACCTTGGTTTCTCTCAAGAATAAGTACAGCAAGAGCCCTTCTGCACAACATCCCTACCGGTGCCTCAGTGATAACTACAAACTTCGAGCGTTATCAGTCCTGGAAGCAGACACTGTCTGCAAAAACATGCAGTTAGTTAGAGGAGACAGCCGAAAGTAAAAATCACTGAAAGGAAAATCGGCCTGGTTTAGGCCAAACCAGGACAATGATGTAATTAATGACTCTTCCATAGCAGTTTGTCATAAAGTGTGATCTCATTGATTGATAATATATGATTTACATAAGGACTAGTTATTTCTAAACTTTGAAGTCTATAGAAATTTCTCTGTTGCAATTAGCATAGAGCCAATTGCAATGTATTTTAAAATACAAATAAGAAAAAAAAACAAGCCGTATCCATCCACAAATGTTAGTTACAGAAAAAACGTTGAAACTCCTGAGCTGAGGAACAGCTGTCCTCAGCAAATTCAGGTTTTGAATACTTCTGAATGAAATAAATATCTGCCTTTTGACTAGTCTGCAGAAAAGTTTTATTAGGTGTGAGAGACACTGAATTTTTTTTTAAGATGAGAATGAGAAACGGGCTTTGAAAATACATTTAATAGAATTTGCCAGCAGCAAGAAATAGCAAGCCAATTACAGGTGTTTGAAAATCAACTTTCTGTGATAATCTCCGGATTTCATGTGTTCATAGGTTTCTGAAATACTCGCACTCTAAGCTGAATATTTTTTATGTTTTTTTTTTTTATCAAGATTTCAGAATGTTAGAGCAAAATTTGATTATTTTTTGTATGAAAGATACTTCAGCTGTTGTTGAGGGAGGAAAAAGACCTGACTCTATTCTCTGAAAATAAAGACCCAGAAAAAACAGCTGAAGCTGAGAAATGAAATTTGGCTGCTCACTGAAAGCTGGATTCACAAAGGCACTTAACTTTTAGCCTTCAGACTTCCAAAGTAGCTGAGTTACTTTAATGTTTCCTTGTGCCACAAGTGGGAAGGGTCAGTGACCTAAAGGTACATCAGTACTGCTAAGTGACAGGGGAGTATGAAGCAAGCTTGAGAATGGGACTCATCATGTGCTCACGTCACAGCTTAATTGTTAGCCCTCCTCCTGGATGTGTTTTGGACCTCTCCATCTGGCTCTCTTCATGCAGTGCCTGTGCACTATTTGGAGGCCAGAGACTGCCTCCAGAAAGCTGCATGGAGGTCCCCTCCCTTCTTTCCAACACCAACACAAGTGTAGTCTAAGCACTATCAAACGTAACCTCCTGTCTCCCTTCAAAACATGCAACATAATATTTAGCTTCCTTTTACTCCCATTGACTGCAGTACTGCCTCCTATTATTCCAAACATTTTGAGCTGAAAAATAACCACACAAAATAACTATTATGTATTTTAGTCACTCTGGCACCAACTGGGACCCAGAGGAGGTGTAGTGCCAAATACTATGTAGTGGTATGGGAGGTAGCCAGCTTGGAGCAGAAGGTGCTCGCAGTAAACAATGTGAATGTAAGCCAGTCCCTGCCACTGGGCCTCAGAGACAGCAACTGATCTGTGCTTGTATTTTAGTTCACCAGTATAGCATCTTCTGAAACAGAGGTCTGCAACATCCAGCTTGATCAGCAAGGAGCTGCTTGTGTTAGTCTTCGTCAGAGGCCAATATAGATATGTCAGAGGCTTCCGTAGAAACTTTCTCCATCTTCTTTCTGCTTGGAATCACAGCTTGGCCTCTTATCTTAAAAACTGTATTACTCCTCATGCTTCAACCTCAATAAAGGCAGTAATAGATCCTCTCTCCTATTCTTCTCCCAGCTATTTTCAACAAATGTGTAGGATCTTAATGTACTGAGACATGAAGTCCTCAGTCAAATTTGATTGAAATTGGCTGACGGTTCAAAAGCTATTGGAAAAGGATGGATAAATATACCTTCATACACACCATCAGAGTGTTGTGCTAGTAAAGTGCATTTCCCTAGGAAACCAAGGCAAAAATCACTTCTGAGCATACTCAGAAGCATCTGCTATCACTCTTAACAGAGCCATTTTCATGTAAAACTGTCCAGTGTAGAGAGTATGTTCTGCATAGTTCTCTAAAAATCAGTGATTTAATATCAGAAAGGGAGAAAGAAATCCAGAGGAAAAGAAGTGCCATTTTAGTATAATCCTGATAATACAAACCACATCAGTCAGTTTAGCACATGCTGTTACAGTGCAAAGTCAGATTCATGCTTTCAGCACAAGTTACCATGAGTGTAGAAAAACAGTTTAATCCCTTCAAATTCATATTGGAAGTGTTGTATTTATTCATAAACCAACAGAATGAGTGAAAGGAGTGCCATTGCTTTGCACTCTCCTGTCCAGGAGTTTTGAAATCACTAAGGAACCTGTAGCCCTTTGTCATTGATCTAGATTGTCACTCCAGTACAAGAAACTTATGCTCCACTGCACCATTAAAGATGCTATTGCAAGTAGTACCTAATGCGCACTTTTAATCCAAGATAGAATTTCTGGCCTGAAAACATACATTGTAGTAGTACATACGATTTTAAAAGTCTGAGGTGAAACAATTAAATATGGAAATGAGAGGGTGAGGGAAATAATATTTACCCAAGGAACTTCACATGGTTGTCAAATATGACAGATTTCTGTGGTTTAAATGTAGATATGGAGGATTCAGTGGACGTCCTCCAGAAGATGATTTATCCTACCCTTCAAGAGGTAGGATAAAGAAACAACCCAAAAAGGACCTATTTCTCTCCACTGAACATGGCAGGCACATTGCTGAATAGATGCCCGGAATTTTAATGACTAAAAAAGATGAGGTGAGGTATCATTAGAAATAATGGGGAAGCCTTATGCAAAAACCTTTCCCTAACATCCATGCTCTGGGAAACCCATACCCTTCTAGTGTAAACTGTAACACATATCCCTAAAACTTTGTATCTACACCCTACTTCCATCTGTCAGCCATGCCTAGTGTTAATGACTTTGACTGGAAATCCTAAACTCATTGGGTGTCTTTCCATTGACCCTGGTGGCTGTTTTAAGTTCACCCTGTGCAGCCATGTTGTTCCATGCTGATATGTAAATTGAAATGCATTAGACTGTTTTCCGTAATACTTTTTGTCACTCGAGATGTTGAAAGCATACAAAAAAAACCCCTGCCTGATCTCTTTATGAAGCTGTCTGAGAAGACAGAAGGGTGTTTTCATCTGAAAACAGAATGATATCCCTTTGTCGTGGTGCAGTTCTGAATAATTTTATAGAAATCATCAAGATTATCCTGGATTTACTGTACTTTTTTAAAGAGGAGAATCTTATCCAGTGACGGTGTGACTGACAGCTCTAGCTTGAGTAGGAAGAGTGTGGGATCTCCTCAGGATCCTCAATGTTAGGAGCAGTCCGTTACTGTCCAGCTGATCCCCTGGATGATTTTCCTTCGCTTTCCAGTAGACTTTGTGTGGGAGGGCTAGGGAGGCAAGCACTGCCATCAGTAGGGACTGTGTTGATTTTTGCATTCCTGAAAATCGCTGCTGGCTGTGCTAAACAAAGATAATTGTCAGGAATCAATTAGTCTCATAGGAGTGTTATTAAGGGTTGAGCTCTTTTCACAAATTGCCCCTTCTGCACTTATTGCTTGGGAGGCATAATCTCAGCAATCCTGAAATTCACAGAACAGGAGATTGATGTCCTCCTTTTTCTTTTTCTTTCCCCCCCTCAAACTCTGCAGGTCAGTCCCACCCCAGGGTGCATCCGAGCGTTAATGAAGATGTTGTACTGCCCTTACTGCAGAGGACTTCCCACTGTGAAACCTTGCAACAACTATTGCCTCAATGTAATGAAGGGCTGCCTAGCAAATCAGGCTGATTTGGATACTGAGTGGAATCTGTTCATAGGTAAGAAGAGTTTAAATATTAGTGGAAAGAAATTCTGGTAAATGCACCTCACTTTCTAATTGAGCTTCCTGGCTTGCAGTAAGAAGTGACTCTTCCCACCCCTGAGCCAGTCACATTTCGTATTTCATATTTCAAAAGGAATGGTGTGGTGCTACAGCTTCTGAGCTAAATTATTACGTGATATGTGAAATGTTGAGAAAGCTTTGGTTGAAGATTTGATAACAAGCTTAACATGGCAGAAATGCTGTGTATTACAACAGAAAACTAGGCTCTTGCAAGCTGAGAAGATAACATTGTATAACATCCAGTCAACATAAATCACAACAGCTGCTGTTCTTAATTCTGGTAGTATATTGGCAAAAAACTTAAAAAATTACATACATGAGAAATTATTAATTCCTTGTTCTTGATCAAAATATGTTAATGTCTCCCTTTCAGTGTGCTGAATAGAAAGTACCAAACATGCAATCAAAATGTTAGAATGGAGCATAGAATATGTATTTAATGAAAACTACTATTACAGTTTTATTCACATAATTCTTCACTCAAGTAAACTAAGAAAAAACAAGAAAGAAATCTCCTTTAAACAGCCATTCAGATACCCTGTAGCAAAAAAAACTCCCAGAAGAGTAACGTTTAACAAGAAATGAGAGCTTCAAGTTGTTTTTGATGACACACAAGATAGGATGTGGAATTAGACAAGGCTAATGATAATATAGAAAGAACAGAAACAGCTAGTTACACCAGTCACTAATGAGCATCATAGCCTAGACTGGATTTCAGGAAAATAGAAGCAGCTGGAAAACATGGGATAAAGCTCTCTTTATTGAAACCAAATAAAGGAAATGTTATTCTCTACTTTTGGAAAGACAAAATATGAGCAATTTCATTTTGCTTAATTTCAAACTCCGCTGACCAATGTGACTTTGAAAATTTGACTCTGACTCATTCATGGATTTTCACTTTACTCAGCACAGAGGTGGTACAAGATGGATAGGGAGAAGAAAACAGGATAAAAAATGAATCAGAGTATGAAAAGTGAAAAACAACTTTGAGTGAGCTATGAAAATTGCATAAGCCAAAAATGCAAACAACAATAATAAACAAATGATGCTTGCAAAACATGCCTTCTCAGTCCCTTGTACTGGTTAAAGGAGCTGAAATCGGAAGCAGCACCGAATGGAGGGATACATGTGGGATTATTAGTGTGAAAAGAAGAGCCAGTTCATCATCAGAAAGCTAAGTAGGAACTGATGAGAAAACAGTGCCGACCCGCTAAAGACATTGCATAAGCTACTTTCCCTTTGTCATTAAAGAGTAAGCAAGAGCCAAATTGTCACTAATTCTGATCAAAGAAAATAATGTAGGCTTTTAGAAAAAAAAATTTAACTAAAATATGCAACAGAGTTTTTATTAAGGCAAGCACCTGTTCAAATCAAAAGATGGAAGGTAAGATTTCAGGTTTTAAGAGATTTCCTATTCTGGTGCTTTAAATTCAGTAAGAGTGCTGGGCAGGGTGAGGTATGCGTTGGAAGGTGTGGAAATGCTTACAGATTCAGTCTTTCAGAGTCTTTGATGCAAAACCCTTGTCTTCATCAATGTCTCTCAGATTTTGGTTGTTGCTGCTTTCAGAAAAGAAAAACTGAATGAAAGCTTGTACATTATGTTAAAACATAGTGCTAATTTATTAAATACTATGTAATACACTGTGTGCTTCCTTGAAGGAAAACAGGCTGCTGTGCAATTATCCCTTCAGGTCAGTGGTGACAAGGCAGTATACAAATACATCAAGACATATTTCCTCTTTCTTCTACCTATACAACTTCCTCTCTACAGCTTGATGGGGAAGGGAATAGAGAAGGAGAGACAGAGATTTTCCTGTGTTTGGAAAAGGTATTCTGTTTTATCCCATTTTTGAGGCCTCTGACAGCTTCGCTGAAGATGAGGGTCCTTAGTCCTTCCTTTATGAAAGATTGAAATGTGGCAAGTTGTCTCTGTCTCTGACAGCTGTCAGAGGCTTTCTAATAGCACATGCAATTCCCTTAGTACTAAACATAACAAAACTTCTACTCACTGAATTAAAACGAAAGGCAGCACTTTACAGCACCGCTGAGCTATGAAAGATTGGAAATTATGCATGAGCAGTTTTTATCCCTGTTCTGATACTAGGAACCATGCACTAGGAAAAAAAAAAGATAATTTTGTGCACTAACCGTCTCTGCGTAGGCAGGAATCCCAAATGTTAGTGCATATTCATACATAACAAGATAGCTTTGCTTAGCTCATAATCTGTGTATTGCAAAGTCGTTTTACCAAAGTTGGTACTAGGAGAAAACTCTCAGATGTGTTTGTCAGTAACTAAGCAAATACTGTAGTTTGGACTGCATGTTCTGGTATTGTGCTGTAGTTACTATAATTGTCCAGCAACACCCAAGATCCACGAGTGAGGAGGAGCAGAGGAAAGTAAATGGGCTCTCTGACAAGAGGATGTGTTACATGTTCCACCTAGTTAATAAATATAAAAGTCAGGACTGAAATCACATTTATATAGCACTAATAAATCTTGCATCTACTTTCAAAGCTAGGGAGAGTGGGACAGCTTCCCCTAAACATCTGGTGCTTTCCAAGATTTTATAGACTGTGAAAATTGGTACGAGGTGAAACAGCTTCAGCAGCATGACACATGGTTTATTACATTTTTCCTGTTTGTGTCACCTTAAGGTCTGTGTCCTTTTTGTGTAACATTTCATTATAGGCTTTTTGTGTTTTGTTGCCTTCATTATTGCACAATAAAAGCCAAATGTAGCACATCTCATTCGAGCAGAATTCCTCTGAAACTCAGAATTTTGCCTGAGAAAGGAAGGCAGTCTTTAATAATTATATTATAATTATAAAACTGTAATAAATAAATGTTTCTTCCAGGTATCTATATAAAATATTTAAGAGGTATTTAAAAGTAAACCAGCCACACTGACTTTGAAAATGTGTATTTTGACAAAGCTTACTTCTGATATTTTGCCCGTTAGTTACCCCTCATAATCTCCTTTGCACCAGTCTCAAGCAAACTTAGCAAATGCAAGATAAAAAGAATGAGTGGAGGAACTGTACTGCTGAGGAAGAATATTGCCTCAGGGGAGGAGCTGACTAATTCTGTGGAATGGGGAAAAGGGGATTTTCTCTGTCTCATGGCCCAACAGATATAGTCAAAATTATGCTTCTCTCCATGGAGCTATACCAATTAACAGCAATAAGGATCAGGGATCCCACTATTCATTCTGTCACTGAAGCACAGAAGGGATGGAGAAAGCTACTCCCACTTACAAAGATTCAAACCTACCTTAGGGAATTACATTCAATTTTAGCAATACAGTTACTCCTCTTTCTCTAGCTACCCTGTATTTCAGTCCTTGTTTCTATCCTGAAGTTCTCTGACTTTCCCTAACATTAGCTTTCTCTACAATTGATCATTTATTTCCCTGTAACTGCTCTTTTTCTCAAGCAGGAATGTCAGTCAAGGAATGAGCTCCCCTTAGTGGGCACCACACTTTCCCTTGGTGCCTTCATTCAGCTTCAGAATCAACACCTGCAAAATGATGATTTCCATGAAAGCAAGCGCATCTCCTTCTGACTACTGCCTTATCCACAGGTTCAGGATGGCAAAGTGGCCATAACCCATTTGTTTTTTTGCAGGATTTCTTTCACAATTAGCAGTGGGGATAACTTTCTTCTGTCTTGAGACAAAAACATATATGATAGCAAATATGAATGTCAAGAAAGATTGTGAGCCAAATATGATAGTCCTTATTTTAATAATTCAGAACAAGAGAAGAGTAAAAATCCAGGTAGTTGCTTTAATCACAGCAATGACTCTACCTGGGCTTTTTCTGTGGATATCTACAGTAAATCATAAATGCTTTGTTGCTGTATTTAGTGACAAAGTGTACGCTAGTATAGTGCCTGTGTACTAATGTAGTCCATGGATTGCTTTGCTGCAATCCATGGAGGTTCGCCACTGCATGGCTATTTATAGCAACAGAAATTACAAGTAATTTTCTTTTCCTAATTATTCAATGGCAAATCAGACACACCTTGACCTTACTCCCATGTTTTAACAGGTGGGAGATTGTGGAAAACACTTCAGAAGTTGTGCAGTAATGGAGATGTGCAAATGACTGTGATTCTGATGGCTTGGGATCACATCCCTGTCTGTGAAAAGGAGCCAAGGGGCTCCTGCACTAATGCATGTCCACAGCCATCCTTCTGCTCAGGCTGGAGAACAAGTGGCTTTGCTAGCAGTGTATTCAATATTTGACAAGCTCTGCAGTATAGCAAGGCAGATCAGCATGTGGTGTGTTCACACAGTAGTATTCAAGGCCAGCAAAACTGGCATCCAGGCTCAGAAAGCCAGTCACCTCTTACTACCACCACCCTGCTGGACTTCAGCCATAGGAGAAAATCATATCTGCAAGGTTTCAGCAGAAGCTTTTCCTTCCAGTCTTGAAGTTATTTCACTTATTGTCATTACAGCAGCTCTGCACTACTAATAAACTTCCTCATTATTGTGCTTTAAGAATCCCTCTTTTTTCTTCCCATCAGTGAGACTCACACTCTTACCCTAGGAGACCTCTTGAGGTAGAGCATACCATGTAGTCTCACTTATAGCAACTCGATCATTTTAAGTAAAACTCCCCATCAAAACCTTAACTACTTACTCCTAATGAAAGCTTTAGAGTGATGAAAATGTGCAATCAGTTTTATTTGCTGCTTACAAAAGCCCTCAGGACTCTCTGTTCTGTGTGCAAGCACAAGGATAAACATTTTGCTTTTAATGCTTCAGGAGACCACCTAGATTTGTCATTTTTAATGGCGTATTATAACTGTGCTCTTTGAGACTCACTTTGGTTCATGGAAAAATCAGTCTATAATTGTAAAAGTAATCCTTTACAATTTTTTTTATTCCTATGTGTACAGCTACTGTAAATAAACACAGCTATAGCTATGTAGGCAACTACATATTAGGTTCATGAAAATGGAGAACCTCTGAAGTGTACTGAGATAACACCCAAAACAGATTGGGATTTTTGCCCCTTCTTTCTCTGAAGTGTACAGCATCTGTCACTTCTATTTACCCTTACACACTCCAGACCAAAGACTGGCAATCTGTTGTAACTCCCAGTAGGCAAAAGTCTTACTCCTGCTTGTTCATGGTAAGCAAGGACTAAAAACAAGGATTTTAGCAACCTTGGTTACCTGGCACTTGTATTTCTTCCCTCTGCCCCCCTCCTCCTTAATCATTATATGAAAGTATGCTGTGATATTTATTATATATTAGCCTCTCATAAGGACTCTGGGAGAAAAAATAAGTTATATTATTCCCTTCATGGAGAGGCACTGCAGAAGGTTTCTGCAGTCCTGGGGTGTCATTACTCCAAATTCAGAGTTTCTGGTAGAGATCCATGAATTTTGGTTTGACGAACATAGATTGGGTACTTAAATGCAAACACTAAAATTTCATAATGTGCGTCTTGTGCTCGTATGAAAACTGATAGCATTCATAGTTAAGGCAGCCTAAAAATCAAAACCTGTATATAAAGCCTTATTTTCAGTTAGTGTCAACTCAGCAAAAGTTTAATTGTTCAGGCTAAAATCATCCTTTCTTGCTTGCTTCCTGAATGAAAGGTATCATGACACCTCTAGTGAAACCATCTTTGCCACCCATCAGAATGAGAATAGGGAAAATTATCTCAACCTAATGCTTTTCATCTTTTCTACCAATTTCTTAGAGAAACTTTAGTGCCTCCACAGTTTGGAGAAGTAATATTTTCTTTAAGTCTCTTGTCTTTACAGACTATAGTAGCTATTATTATACACCAATGTCTGTTCCCTTAGTTGAAGTGGCAGGGTTTGGTGGATGGCTCTAAGGGTTGTGGAGCCCCATCTTGATTATATGTGAAAAAACAGAATTTGTAGTTTAGAAATTTTTTTCCTGCTTTAGCTTGTTTCCCAAAAGCAAGGGAAAATGAGTACTCTGTTGTGTGATACAACTGCAAATTCAGTTGCTCAGAAGTTGAGAACAACCAGATTTGTGGATGTAAATCTAATGCTGTTTATGAAAAAAACCTTTAGCGTGCTTCAGGCTCACCAGTATCCACACTGCATAGGTAGCCTATGCAAAGGAATTTTCAGTGCTATTAGAAAAACAGACTTAGCATCATAAAACAATTATACCAGTTCAGGATAAAAATATGTACTTGCACAAATGAAAAGTGAACTCAACTTGATGACACATAATTAAAATTATTTTTTAAATTCTTTAATAAGCAGTAGCCTCCATGATCCCATATTTTCCCCTTGTTTCCCAGAAATAATAGAATCACTGCCTATAATTTAAATATGATACCAAGACCTGATGGCTTATTCAGAGTATATAGGAGCACCCCTGAAATAAAGGGAACATCATCATTCAGTGTGGTAAATTATGTGTAGAAGAGGGTAACTGTATTTGCTCTTTCCCAGCTGTTTCTCTTCCCTCAGAAGTACAAAGGACGCACAACCTGAGCATGGAATTCCTCAGATGGTAATGAATTCAGACTGAGAGAAGCTCTCTGAAGTTGTGGGACTGCCAGCAGCATACAAATAGCACCAGCACTTGCCTGCTGCTTAAACTCTACTTACCTTGCTTAATCACTGTGCCTCCCGCTGGGGCCATACAGTTTCTTGCAAGCAGCTCACAGCATCCATTGCCCTGTTTTAGGATGTGTCACTGAAGAAGGAGGTTCCCTTCTGTGGGACTATGGGGATCTTCTGCTCCAGTTACTGGCTCAAGAGGGTTGGGACTCCTCTGGCCTGATCTTGCTGTTTGCTGACACCATTGGCAACTCGTTACTAGGAGGACGCATCCTGGAAGGATGCTAATGGCTTCACTCATGGTGACTCTTGAAAACTGCAGCTCCTGAAGAAGGGCTGTGGATTTCTGAAGATGCAGATGCTTAGTTGAATGATAGCAACAAACTTCTTGGGCTCCTGAGCTTTAACATGACTTGCGGAAATGAAGTGTTCTGATTAACTATGCCTTTTTTTGTTAAGGATAGAAAGATATTAGTGCATGTGAAACACATCACCCATCATCATGTCATGTGACAGCTACAAATACAGGATCGAATTCAGCAATTCTAGAATTTTGCCTTTGCCATCCGTACACAATACTCTTGAAATGTATGATTTCTGCATTTGCAGGAAAAAGCCTCTCAATCTTGAAGTGTTATGAGAACCACATACTCAGCATTTTCACCAGGCACAACAGAGCCCTAAGCTGACTGCAGCATTTAGATGCTACAGCATCTTTTGAAAATAACAAGGCTGATCAGCATTGTCAAAAAAGTTTAAAAGATTTTATAATGAAACCATTGGACCCAAATGATGACTTTTTAGTTCCATTTTCATTCCTCATCTCCAACTCCTTCACATCATTTTACATCAAAGTGAAATGACTGTCTAGTACATATGAGCACAAGTTGGAAGTTGCATAGAACAGCAAATTTCTCTGTGTTTACATTCAGGGGAAGTGCTGGGGAAGCTGTTTTGCCACTGCCCTTCAAAATGCTGTGAATGAACACAGGGATGTTACATGAGACATCTCTATAAACAGGAGAATACGTTAATTATTTATTGCTCAAATACTGTGCAAATCAAGCGTTATTATTTTGTACTTTTCCAAGTCCATAGCTATGCTCTCTCAAGGGATTTCTTGCTTCCAGGAGTGCAGTAAACAGTGCTGCTCTTTCTGTCCTAGGTTACCATGTGTATTAACACCTCAGAAGAGTTTTGTCTTCAGTGGAGGTTTTGATCTCTCAATTAATTATGCTTATGTAGGGTTGAATCTCTGTTTACCTGTGGAGGCATCCCTCAGGCATTTCACTGTGCTGATCTCCCTGTTTCACAGCCGAGCAACCAGCTGGAAAATATTGTGCCTCTTACCCTATCTGGTTTCCGTTCTTATTTGGCGTGTTTGGGGCACCTGGTCTCTCTGGTATATGAAATAAGAGTGTGAATGGAGCACACGCCCAGACTCCAGAACTTGGCCATGCTCTTACAGTTCAGTTACCTGAAAGAGCTACTTCCATGCAGTTGTTTTTTTTGGGAGTACATATCCAAATGAAGAAAGTGTGACTTTTTTTTTTTTTCCCAAGCAGAAATAAAAATAAGTCCACTTTAAGAAAAGCTTGATTAACCTCTAATGTGCATTATTTTGAACAACGTAAAGAGATTTCTTTCAAATGTTGTGAGCAGGAGAAGTTAAATATCAGTTTAATTGGTTTGAACTTTGGCTGTATGTAATTGAGGCAATGCTGTACTACACTAGGAAGCGTGAAAATTGTGTTATCTCTATAAACATATCTGCACTTACACCATCATTTGGCTTGGTCAGTATTGATAAACTTCAGATGACCTGAATTTTATGTTTTGCAGACACTCCTGTTTTTAAGGGAAAACATAATGATGCAATAATTTGAATGTTGCCCAGAGGAATACTGAAGGTTATATTTCAGCTTTTGTCTCTGTGTCCATTTTTCTTCATTTCATTTCTGCTTGTATTCAACTGTATTTAAGACCATATATCTGAAAAAAGTATTTTGTTGCACTGTGACATCATTTTATACTTCTAAAATATTTTATCTTGGAATCTGCATCTATTTTAGAAAACTGCATAAATAAGAATCAGTTTTCATACACTGAAAATAGAACTTGAAACTATGTAATATTTTAAATGTTCTGTTCTTTCTGACATTGATTTACCAACTATTTCAGGTTCTCTAAACTTCATATTAGAAACAAATGTCAAATTATGTTCTCCATTATTCAGGTAAATTTAATGGAGAGATGCATGCAACTCAGAGCAAATTTGTTCTACAGCAAGAAACCTCCCTACCTTACTACTATCAAAACACTTGGTTATATCTGAAAATACTTTGCTGAGGTTATTATACAGTATCAATAAAAGGTGATAGGCTCAAATCCCTTACCGCAATGATGTCAAAGCAAAATTGACGTTGATTTGCTTTGTATTATGATTTTGAGCCATTGCCTGATGAAGGCTAATCTGTTTATGATAATGTCTTAGGTAGTATATTATCTTTTTACAATCATGTCCTATGACCTTAAAAAGAGACGTACATATTTCTTTTTGAAATACAGAAACAAAGTAGTGTTGGCAACCAGCCTTAATTTCTCCTTACAAATAAATCCTAATGCTGTAGAGGAACAATACACAAAAGAAGAGATTTTGGGTTGTAAATAATCTGCCAAATTCCATTAATGAGACATTTGGGGGTTTCTTAGCATCATTTCCTTATGTTTTTTTAGTCCTTGAATTTCAGAGCAAGTTTCAATTTGATGTTTCTTGAAGAATAAAAACTCAACCCAAAACTCAGTAAAAGAATTCAAATGTGTAGACAATCTCAGTCTAAATCACTAAATTTTCTTTACTTTTTTACTGCTTATGCAGGTCTTTTTTGAGCCATACATAAATGACCCCATATTGCCAAAAGCTCCAAACCTTATTAGCAATGTGGCAAAACCTACTCAACTATATAATTTTGTACAGGTATTATATTAAGTACATATGTTCCTTAATGTAAACAAAATGTTCTTTTTTTTTTCCTAATGAAGCCACACAGATATGCAAGGGCATAGATTACACTCAGTCAACGTTCTCATTTCAGAAAGACCTTTTAAGGATAAGCTGATAGAAAAGGGTGAAGAGTGACTGACTGAGCGATAAATTCCTCATGACTTGGCAAAGAGACTATGGTAAAGATCCCTATGAAGTACCCCATATCAGTGCCAGATTTAGTGGAGCAAAAACTTGAAACCATTAGAGAGATCAGAATTTTAGTAAGACAAAAGATTCTGGAAATAATTATTTCTCTCCGGTAAGGGACCTATGGGTTCCCTTCTTTCAATATGTCAACACTCCATTTCTTCTTGTAAAGAAATTTTTTTATCAGATGCAGGAATTATTGGGAAAAGTATAGATTTTTCATCCTTTCTCTCTGCCTTACTAACAGAAAGTCTTACCATTTCTATAGTCAAGAAAACTAGTTTGGCCCAGAGTGATATGACAGAGCTGGTATGACCAAAATTCATTGAGCTTTTTTTCAACAGTGAAATCTAACAGTGTTCTGATGTATTTGGGAGATTCTAGTGTGTTTAGAAGGTAATATGAAAAACTCAGCTCTTATATTTCTTATTTCTCTGTGTTACTCAGTGTCACCTGCCCTGTAATATAACATTCAACATCCCTTAATGTACTTTATATTGCAAGTTAACCTATGGGAGTTTAAATTCCCGTGACATATATTTTTAATTTACCCACTAGAAGCACATACTGAACTTTCCATGCCAGTAGGAACTCACCTTCATAATATCACACTTCAGTTTGCAGCAGCAGAAAAGAGCCTTTCTATCTGTCTTGTCTTGTTAACTCTTAAAATACAGATAACTACGTAGGAAAAAATAGCAGCTTGAAAAATAAAGAATGCAATTTTGGTTCCACTGGATATTTGTTGCTGACCTCAAAAGAGAATCCAATTTTTCAACCAAGCTTTGCATCTCACTGTGATGTTGTGAAGTGAGACAAAGGTCAATCTTCACTTTCAGTGTGAAGTTACAGGTTACAACAGCATCTTGCACTTAGCTCAACTGTAGGATGAGATGAAAACCATCACTAAACATAATGATATACCATAGTAAATAGACAGTGCCAAAAAGGCAAGAAGTTATCCTGAGCATGAGCCAATGAAACATGGAGCACTCACAAGATGCTAACAAGAATTTCATAGAATAAACGATAAAGTCTTCTAGCAGATTTCACTCTTCTAATAAAACACAATACCCACTAGCATTTAGTTATACTTCAGCATCCTTATTTTAATATGTTGGTGAAAGGAAGATGATAAACAGGGTATTGACTGTCTCTACTATAGGAACGTAAGAGTGACTGTTCTGGCACACGTATCTATAGTTTGTGATTTGTATTTCATTTATACACTCAAAAGAAAGGGTTTATGTATTTCTTATGACAAACTAAAAATGAATCCATGAATATTTTGTTAGCTCAAGCTTCGCCGGTATCTGCAGTGCTGGAAACATACTCTAAATCTGGTTCTCCTCTTTGTACTGCACTTACTCTTTGATTAGCTTTTCATACCAATTACAAAATCAAATGGTTGTGTTTCCTTTCTACTTTATCCTGGGAGATTTTCTGTGGGAGCCATGAGAGATGGCTGCTCCAACCTATGCTGATGGCTAAAAACACATTTTAGTAATATGGAAATCTTCTATTCCAGAGATTAATGACTGACATTCTCATTTTAGCACGTTGGCTGCACTCAGATAAATCACTTCAAAATTATTAGACAGTTTTGAGTCCTTTCATAATTTTTGACTGTCTTCTCCATTGTTGCAGCATCTTTCAATCTTTTATTGATATAAGTGCATATTATACTTGGTTTCTTCAAATACCGCTGCCAGAAAATACATAGAATAATAGAATTGTTTTGGTTTTAAAGGACCTTTTAGATCATTGAGTCCAACCCTTAACCTAGCACTGCCAAGTCCACCACTAAACCATGTCCCTAAGCACCACATCTACATGTCTCTTAAATACCTCCAAGGATGGTGACTCCACCACTTCCCTGGGCAGCCTCTTCCAATGCTTGACAACCCTTTCGGTGAAGAAATTTTTCCTAATATCCAATCTAAACCTCCCCTGGTGCAACTTGAGGCTGTTTACTCTCATTCTATCAGTTGTGACTTGGGAGAAGAGACTGACACCCACCTCGCTACAACCTCCTTTCAGGTACTTGTAGAGAGCGATAAGGTCTCCCCTCAGCCTCCTTTTCTCCAGACTAAACAAACCCAGTTCCCTCAGTCACTCATAAGACTTGTGCTCTAGTCCCTTCACCGGTTTCACTGCCCTTCTTTGGACTCTCTCCAGCACCTCAATGTCTGTCTTGTAGTGAGGGGTCCAAAACTGAACACAGTATTCAAGGTGCAGCCTCACCAGTGCTGAGTACAGAGTAAACGGTCTCACAGGGAAACAACAGGTTACAAATAGCTTTTTCTGTAGTACATGACACTAAATTATAATTTTTTATTTTCTCCTCATTTTGTGCTCATCTCATTTGGCTCAAATGGTGATAGAGGTCCAAATTGTGTAAAGTCTTGTGACTTTATGGTACTTTGTAAGTGACAAGAATGCAGCGCTTTTCAGGTGATGCCAGTATACGTAGTTTCATTGTTGTTGTTTGGGGGTTTTTCCCGCTTGTGCTCGCCTCTTAGTGTTTTACTGTTCCATGTAAATATGCAAAGCATGTTTCACACAGGAGTCTTGTATTATAGCTTAATCAGCACTGTAGTAAACGTGTTTCTACTCACCACAATTCTTCACTTATTTTTCTAAAAACATTCTATTTTGCTGTAGCTTCCGCCTCTATGGACTTCTGAAACAAATGTTTCAACTGAAGAATAATGCATTTGCTATGGATGAAAATAATACGCATTTATGAAGAAGAATAACCTCTCTTTTCCTTTTTAACTTGGTCACAAAATCTACATGTTATCAGAAGTCTTTTTTGTTCAAATTTTTGAATGCTTGTCCATAAACTTACACAAAGTTTGAGAGATCGGGGAATAACATGCGAAGTAAATAGTTCTGCCTAATATAAGTCTTCATTTATCTCGTGTGATGTTTTAATATTCTAGCTCAGTTTATTTGCAGATGTTACTGTAACATCTTTTTCTTGGAAAATCTGCCTGTCAATATATCCTGCACATATTGTGCTAAGCTGTTGTAAAAGAGATGAAAGACACTCAGATATCTGATTTACTATGTTTCAGGAGTGGATTTTTTGAGGGGAGGAGGGTAGATTTTCTGAAATTTTCCCCTCCAGTTCAGAGTAGAGCTCAGGGTAGACTACAAGAACTTCAGGCATAAAAGTATTATTCCAAGCATTGAAGATCCCTAATGCGAACATGAAAAAATCATTAACTTTTCCTGTAGACCAAATTGCTTTTCAATACTTGTAAAAATATACTCTTTAAAATAAAAAGTAAAAATGATACTGAATTAGTAGTTACTGGATGTGCACTCTCTGCTTTTCATTATGTTTTACTGAAATTCTATTGAAATTAATACAACAAATAGCTATTATATTGCCATAGAACTCCTTGCAGAAGAGTTAGAATTCAAGGCAAATGGGTTAGTTATGAAATACCATTATTTTCAACGGCAGCTGGGTAGCTATTGAATTTCCTTCATTTCAGTCTGAATTCCATAGCTATTCAACAGTAAAGAGGTTTGGTATCTATCAGTCAGATTCCTTTAGTTTAAACAGATACAGATAAGATGATAGAAAATTCCTTTTGTTTGATTTCTGTTTGATTCATAGATATTTTCCTGAAGCATATAAAACAAGCTCACCAAATCCAAGCTATTGCAGGTGACCTCATTAGAGACAAAACTGGAGAAGTTAGGTGATATATGTGAAAGGTAAGAGAAAAGGTATAGAGTTGTGCTATTCCATGCTGTATACATGGATGCATTTTATTTACTGTTCTTATTTAGCAAATGAAAGGGTATGGGAGCTCAGTGAGTTCCCAGGAGTATGTTAAGAGACTTTTAATAAACAAAATTTAAGAATATTAAAATGTTCTTACATTAAAAAGCTGTGTTTAAGTAGAGGCAACAAGCTGCTGCTTGAAGAATAGCAGCTGTAGTTTGTTTATTTGGGGAAAATGGAGCAAATGCCTTCATAGGCTTTAGAGAAGTACCAAGAATATGAATGGGCACCCTCTCAACCAAAATATCTTTTTACAATAGTACTATTTGAAAGAAATAATGATTCAACACTCTGCAAGTGTACGTGTCACCTTTCAGTGGGCTAAACACAGAGAGATTAAAACCAGGCCTTTGGGAATCATAGGTTTTTCTTTACTTGACCATAGGCCAGTGGAACAATGAATTTCTTCCTGTTTTCCTAAAATGTAAACTAGAAAATTTTCACAGCATTCATGGAATCATGTGGATGGTCAGTAGCCCAGATGGAGCATGTGGATTAACACAAACTGTTTTCTAATTATTGCAGTAAATTGTGGGGTGAATTGCTGTCATTTGAGGCACCTAGGAGAACCGTGATGACCTACACATCCTTCCCACTATTTGAACAATTAAGCTTAAGTATCATCATTACATGGAAGACTGTCTGCCTAGTGAGAGCAGCACCTTCTTTTATCAACGCATTTCTGTTCCCACAACAGCTTGCTGGAGTAGGGGAGTTTGTATGGGTTGGAAATTCAGGTCACAACAAAAAAACGTTATTTCTGAATGAGCAGTAAAACACAAATATCGATAAGATGCTGTGCAACAAGTTTTTACTGCAGTTAAGGTGCAACCTGAGCTGTATTTAGTTAGGTACTAATATCTGGTTTACATGCTAATTACAATATAAAATGGCAGCACAGAACTGTTCCTAGGCTTGCTGTCTGTATTTCCCTGAGCTCCCAACTGAGTCTTGTAACCTGTATTGAGCTTGGTGATGGCCCAGTCATGTCTCTTGGTTCCTGTGGAGCTAGAGTGAATATTCCGAGTAGAATACCATCTTCCTTCTTGCTACAGAGACTGAAGGAATGGGTTAATTGCCTTTTTTAAGGAAAAAAATGCACAGGCAGAAAGAGATGTTGAAAAACAGTCTTCATCTGTTTAATTTCCAATATGTACAATTCCTGCACATATAAACCTGAAAAGACATTATCACAGTTTAGGGTTTATGTACTCATAAACTGCTACTAAAGCATCTCAAAAATCCCAGGATGATTCAGACTCTGTCTCTATACCACTGACTTTCAATCTGAAAAGGCCTATTCAATTCCCAGTTTTTAAGGCCATAATTTTTAGATTTGAATGTGCATTCAGATAAGTTATCATGACTATCTGAAATTTCACATAAATGTGGAGAATTGTGCCTTTAGGAAGCTCTAACCTAAGACAGCTGAAATGATTTGTTTCTCTGCAGAGACTCACTGTGTACGTAATATATGTAGCAATGAGCCATAAGAGCATAGGAAGCAAACAGGTTTTTTTGAGCTGTCTCAAGGGCTCTGAGCAGCTGCTGACCAATGCAGATTGCACACAGGTGTTGGAGTAGATGTGCATTTTATGTGCTTTTTATGGAGAATTTTGAATGTTGCCTGAAGGTGTGGCTTCGTTATTAGCTGACCTAAGTTGATCTAAGCCAACACTGCTCAGAACAGAGTGATGCCAGACACATATCCTTGCACTTTTCTGTGTTCTAGTCCCAGCTCTGGGGGCCAGGGAGCTGACCTCTATGAAAACCACTTTTTCTTTCTTTTTTCTTTTCTTTTCTTTTCTTTTCTTTTCTTTTCTTTTCTTTTCTTTTCTTTTCTTTTCTTTTCTTTTCTTTTCTTTTCTCTTTTCTTTTCTTTTCTTTTCTTTTCTTTTCTTCCAATGACTGTGTTTAGCTGAGTTTGTTCTCTGATTTGACTCTCCCTGCGACCCAGTGAATTCTGGCACCATGGCAAGGGAGGGAATGTGTGGTGAGCTGGGAGACCTCAATAAACAATGAAACAACATGCTAAGATGCTCTGCGATCTAATTTCTTTAAATTAGTTATCCTAGTTTATAACCAAAAACCCCCTAGGTTTTTAGTTTAAAACTTTTTAATCCTTTTTTGTCACAACTGCAAAGTGTCTGGCCAGACCCTCCTCAGGGATTCACTAGGGTGAGGTGTAGTCATAGCCCAGTAACCTTTTGACATTCAGGAGTCAACACAATACCCAAAAACTAACAACTGATCTACCTCCTCTTCCTCAGAGGAGACAAGGAAAGCCTGAAAGCCTTCTCCTGTGGGTCCTCCTCTGTGAAGGAGCAAGGATCTGCCACTGCTGTTACTACTGTCTCCTATGGGAGGGGGGACTGGGGCCAGTGTCGTGTTTTCTCCTAAGCATATGGTCTGGCACAGAGTGGGAAGGCGTGACAGAAAACACTTCTAGTCCTATGAAGGCAGCATCTGAGCAAGCTACATTTAAGAATCGCTGTCTGGCCATGATTTCACATTTGGCACCCATCCTGCTTCAGCCAGTTAAGGCAGTCCCCACATGGCAGCCAGCTGTGTGTTTATACCACTGTATCATCAGCAGTCCCCTGATCTTGTGATCCTTCACAGAGACAAACAGCACTGCTGACACAAAGCAGGGACAGGCAGCATGGTGGGAATGAGCCGCTGGGAGAAGAGGGTGGCAAGGAGAGAAACAGAGCTCTCTAGGCCAGTGATGTCAATAGAAATACCAGCCAGGTTGTGATTTAAGAGATTAGTTTGATGTTACAGAGAGATGAAGCTATGGGCAACTGCCGTGAACAGGTCAGTCACATTTGTGTCCTCGCCATGTGTTTCTGCTGTGTCTTTTCCAGCAGCCATGGAGCACTCAGTCTGTGGAGAGCTAACTGGGACCAGAACCATCAGGAAGCTCACCCAGCCACAAAACTGAGATAGGCTTTCTTCTGCCTCAGCTGCCTGAATTAACTAACTCATATGCCACAATGTCACCTTATGGCAGAAGGAAATAATTCAACACAAGAGGTGGAATGCTAACTTCATCTTTATCAGTAGATGTTCAGGTGCATTTAGCTGTAGCATCCTTAAGGTGAAGCGTCCTGAAAAGGTTGAGCCAGTCTCAGAGCTGGAAGCCAACAAAAGCAGAGAACTCATTCCCAGCCGTGTGCTACTTCTGCTTCCCTTCTCCTGACCTTCTTTCAAAGCTTTCTCTGGCCTAGTAACCTGGTAGAAAACGAACCATGAGGGGAAAAATTGTTTGAAATTCTCAGCCAGATTAGTGAGCAACATCAACTCAAGGAGTGGCCATCTCAAGTAGAAATGCAAAACTTAACTTTACATGAGATAGCTGAGGTCACCATTGTTGAAAAGGTGTCTTGTCACTTCTTCTCCATCCCTGTGATCTCGTATGGCTGCATATTTGCACTGATTCCTTTGCACTCACTTTGATGCCGATAGGATGTTTTTGTGAACAGGACCATTGCCCAAGCATGAAATAATCCCTCCACACAATCTTTTCCTTTTTTTTTTTTTTTTAACCAGTTTAGTATTCTGGTTGATTACTAAATTGTCTTGGCTTATTGCCCCGTTGGATCATCATCCAATGCGTGCTAGAGCCATTGCAAAATAAGCTGTGGGTGCTCATAACAAGGAGTGAAGATGAGATGTGAGGTGATTGGGATCTCCCTCTATCCTTTTAATGCTACTAAGTTGGTAAAAGCTCTTACCTGTCACTCCACCTTAAGGGTCTGCTTTCAGTTCTTCATTAGAGTTATACGCAGCACAATGCCAAAAAAACATGCATCTCCTTAAAGAAAACAAACTGTCAATTACTTTATATGCTTGCCATATATGCCAGTTTATTATTCTAGTTTTAATAATTGTTAGATTACTCCTGGTTCACAAGTTCCTTTTTAAAAAGGAGAAAATTAGTTATGTATCATTTTCTACTTTTGCATTTGTGCCATTAGTACTGTTTCATGCTCTAGTATGAAGAAATCCTGATTTTGCTTTATTTTCCTTTTCAAGTAATCTTATAAAAGACATCTCACAGTGCCATACCAATGGATGTGTACAATTGTGATGTATACTGCATCCTCCTATATGCAATGGACCACAATGTTTTAGAGGCTTAAATATGTTTACAAACTGGAAATAATGAAGAAATAGGTGAGAAAAAGAGCAATTAAAATAGTGGAAAAGGGTAAAAAGAATGTTTTCTGGTGTGATTTAGAATAGTGGACTGCTAAGCAGGGGTATCTAGGAAAGCTGACAGAGATAGCAAAAGCTCTATGTAAGAAGGCTCTTGCATAAATAATGGTAACAAAATTAAAAATGACAGAGAAGAAGACAGTATTAGACAGAAGGAGTGGTGAAATATGAAGCACAGACAAAGTCTGGGTGGTACCTTGCGGTAAATGTGTCAGAGTATTGCGAGAGGTCAGCTTTAATCTGGATTCTGAAATTAATGCCATTTTTAATATATTTGTGTTTCACTGTATCCATGAGAAAATACCAAAGTAGTTGTGAATACAGGCCAACAGTGCAGAAAGCTCTGAGAAATACCTCTTCAGCCCATCTCAGAATTGTGTTGACAATCCTCCTCTTTTCTTGTGTTCTTGAGGTGCTTCAGTGAGGAAATCAGAACAGCAATAGCAGGTTTGGGTAATCAGCACTGACAGTAAAACTGAGGGAAGGCATTGCTAAAGTTGCTGAAGATAACAAATGTGATTAAATTCACAAAAACATTATAATTTAGGAAGAAGAAGTCATCTTCATCTTCTGAATTATGACTTTTTCAGGTAATGAAATCTTATTTCCTCATAGCTGTGCTTTAAGTAACTGGGTTGCTTTTTATATAGAAATTAGTGAAAACTAGAACACAATGAGAAGAGTTTGTGCACATCAGGAAATATCACTTTTGATGAAACTTACCCAAGAAGGGTAAAATAAAATTTCTTGTCAAAGTACGCAGTGTGCACTCCTGAGTTGTTAAAATAACTGTCTCTTCAGAGATGGTTAAGCAGGAAACGAGGATTTCCTGTGTTCTTAGGAGTGACCTAGGCTATATTGGTGTCATGTACTTTTTTCCTCTTACTATTAGCATATTTTCCCTTTACATAATAAAGCCATGGTTTCAGCCTGATTTTTAATAGGAAAAAATTTAACATTTCAAGGTTTCATTGAGCTATACATTGTCTTTAAAAGCTTTTTGTGTGGCTGGTATGTTGCTACAGCCTTTTAAATCACAGTAATATCACATTACGTTAACTACATAGAGATTCCCAAATAGATATTTTAGTTAACAGAGTGTTCTATATTATCTCCTAAATAAACATGAGGTTTTCTGTTACCAGAATGTTCAACAGTAGCACAGTTCTGAGATAAGAGTGAGCACATGAGGAGGACTGTAATTACAGCAATTATGGAAAAGTAATTTACTGGTTGTATAAACTGAACAGCTTTGAAAGAGAGTGGATCAACCATAAAAAGAAGTCCAATATTGAAAATAAATATTTTGGGATCTGTGAAATGGTTGTTATGTGGATAAGCAAACTGTAAACATTTTGCTTAAAGTGCATGTATTTTAATTTTCGAGACCCTTATAAGTATAAGTTTGTGTTTTTATAAAAAGACTTAAAGATGTCAGAATTATAGAGAGATATGCAGATCTGTCATTTCCCATCTGGTATATACCCAGAGCTTACTAAAGAAGCAAATAAATACAGCTGAATTTACATGTCTTTGGGGAAAAAGAACAAAATCCAAGCTTTTAGATTTTGAAACAGGTAAAACAATCATTTATTTAAAAGGAAATCAATAGGTTAATGCCAAAGCATGCAATAAAGTATAGAGTTATCTAGAGAGCGAAATTTTATCCAAATACTTCTCCCAAAATGTAGATGCAGCTTTACACTACATTTAGATGGCTCTGAAGCCAAATCTATATGTAAACAGTTATGATCTAGCCCAAGAATATTCAACCTTAAGTTTTCAGTGCTTGGTCAAGAGAACAGCTGGGGTTTGTCAGCTATTTCTGAAGACTCCACAAAACAGGATTAAGGAAAGCAAATCCATGTATCCCATATGAAATTTCTAAAGAGGTTTGCAGCTTCACCACATGGAGTACAGAAATTTTAAGAAGTATATAAATAGAAGGATAAAAATAATGTTCTAGATAAGGTTTTTATCAAATCAGGCCCATTTTTGCAGTGGCAAAAGCTAGGGCCATGCTGTGGGTAGCTGTGCTCTGCAGCACACCCCAGCATCCTGCCCTCCTGACCAAAGTACACTATACATCTCTGTCCCTCCATCCTTCCTATGAAAATCAGAAGTTAGGGAGGAGAGCTTTACACCTCAAATTCATCCCAGATGGAGATGGGATGTGGCCTGGATGCACTCCCAGGCCTGAGGGACGCTCCAGTATCTCATGTTTAAACAAAGCTCAAATGGTTTACCTGCAGTGAGAATAGCAGCAATTAGATCTTGCTTACCTGTCAAGCCAGAGCAGCTCAAAATCTAACATAATTGATTGGATAATGATAATAATCTTTCTTTGATCTGATGCCTGAAAATGGATGGTCTGATTATCAGTTGCCTCTTACCTGCACATTGCAATTTTACATTCACATTCCTGACTGATCGATAGCATCCATTACAAGCACTGGCCATATTCCGCAGTCAGACTAAACCACATGGCAATTGTGTGTTCCACTGCTTTGTAGCAAGTCACAGCATTTAATTGCATTATCACAATACTAAGCCATTGCAAGCAAGTCAGAAGCAAAAAACAAGGCCTGAATAACTATTTACAGTCATTCAAGCTTTGAGGACTGTTACATAAGAAACTGTCACTTATGCTTTGCAGGGGGAAAATTAAGATTTCTGTCTGTGAGTTAAATGCTATTGAAAACTAAAGGGCTGGGCCAAAACCATTATAGAAAATAAACTGCTTTAAAAACAACCCTGCTGCTGTAAATGCTTCTTTTTATATGAAGCATTCGACTTAATTGGATTGCAGTTACTCTTGACTGTATGAAGGAAGGTATCCTTAAACATTTTAAAAAGCTCCACGCTTTGGTGTATTAATTTGGCAGAAAATGGCTTATAAGAAAACCTTGCTTACATGAATGACAAAGCTGAAGAGGTCTGTATGCTAGGGAAAGAATACATCAGTTTGTCAGTGGGAAAGAACACAGGTACCAGTGGGGGCTCATAAAATGAAGAAAGAGTTCGCAAAGGGATGAAATACCATAACCCGTGGTCTTTTATTTTGTAGCATGTCCAGAATTTTTTACTCCTGTTTATAACACGTTTTTAAAATCAGTGAAGCTGAGCAAAAGGGAAAAAAGTAAAAAGGATACCTATTTGTACCTTACTAAAAATTCCCATTCAATACATCTGATTTCTTAATTGCATCTTTCTGAAGCAGTCCTGAAGAACTGAGTAGGTAGGGAAGTACCAGGGCTCTGCAGAAATCTAGCAGATATTTGTATACAATACTGCAAGATCCTACTTAATGAAATCTGCAATATAATGTTGATGGCTTTAACTATCTAGCTTTAACTAGAATAAAATTCTATACTGTGGAAGATATAAATGAGGCTTTAAAATGTATAGGATGGCTCGAAGCATTTATGATTATTCCAGAATAGAAATTCTTGTATTGTCTTTAAGGTATATTTGTCTTCTTTAGATTATTTGCTTTAAAGTAACATCATTCAAATAAAAACTACTCTCCTACAAAGATAGTCTTCTAATTAAACAAAATATAACTCAAATAAAAATATACACCAGGAAGATAAGCCCAACTCTGTAGCAGAAATTATCTTATGCTTTCAGAAAAATACAAAAGCATAAACAAATCTCCTTTTATATCCCAAAATTTTATTATTCTATTCAGAATACCCTCCCCAAGTACTATGAAAAAAACACTGAACTTTTTCCAGATGTCTAGGGGTCAACAGGCCAAAGGTATCCATAATAAAATAGAGCATGAATTCCGTTTGAGGAACCTTAAAAACAATCTAATTATTGGCAGCCTCTTCTAATGTTGACCATGTTTTTTGTTAATAGATTTCTGTGACAGAAGCAAATAAAAAGGATTGCTATGTGTTGCTTTTGAAAACTATGTTCTTGCATAAAATCCTGATGTATTTTAAGTCAACTGAAAAATAAGACAAGTTCTTGCAGTGGAGAATTAGAAAATATGTTATTTCAATTTCCTATTTCTTCTCTGAGCAGGAAGCTCATTCTGTAAAACCGTATTAAAAGAACCATTAAAATAAAGATAATTTTCATGTTTAATTTTTTGTAAAATCTGCAAAGAGTGAGTGATATGCCTTTGTATCATTTTAAATTCAACTTTATCCAAAACATTTGTTTTCTTAACAATGCGGAAAAGTATGTACCAAAAACTGCAGGAAGCTATTGCAGAGTTAGTTTGGAGTGAGTAAACAAGCATTCATTTGTAGGATAAATTATAAGGAATAAATTGAGTCAGGATGTTAGGAGGCATATATGAAGGGGAAAAAATTCTCATGAGGTTTAGAAAGGTATTAAGTTGATGAGATGGAGAAATGCAGAATGCTGTGGTAAATGCTAGCAGGTATAGATGAGGGCATACTCTGAATGCTGGTGTAAAGTGAGAGAAATACAGTCTGATTTAGATAATAGGAGAAAAAACAGAAATTGAAAACAAGCATTTTAGCTTAGTATTGAATAACCTGTCACCATGCTGAACAAATCTTTAAAAGAGTAGCTGTGATTCTGAAGGTGACAGTTCATGTGGGATAAAGGAACTCACTGCTTTGTTTGAAATTAACTCCTCTTATTTATTTCCATCTTTTGTAGGTTGCTTCTACTCTTTCTCCTAGACAGAATTTTGTAAGAGCAAAAAGCCTGCTACTTTCTTTTCACTTAGGAAAGACTTCCAAATGAACTTCCCTTGTCACTCTGTGACACAGACAAGTAACAATACATCAACCAAGAAGCCTAGTGGGGTGTCTTTTTACCTTTGTGTATCTCTATTGTCTTGGGCTGCAATATGGCCCTGAGAGAGTCAACTAGGCGAAGTAGAGCAAGTTCATAAAGAGCAACCTTGACGTAAGCTTGAAACACATTCAAAGACTGGATCCCTGTTTGGTGATAGTGATAATCTTTGTTTTCTTTGTGCAATGCCCTTGTCTGGCACATGGGAAAAGAAGAGAGGAGGTGAGATAAGTGATCGAGTCTATGTCTATTCTGTGAGGAGAGTGAATACACCCGCATCCCACAGCCAGAGGCCCTCGAGCAACCTGAGAGGCAGGTTGGAGCACACGGCTCTGAGGGTGAGAAGGGGACAATGCTGCAAGCCCAGGTTGCATCCCATCACAGTATTAGCAACTAAGTCCCACACCTGGAGATGGAAAGCATTTCCAGTCCAACAATACAGGCATAGCCAAAATGAACAAATAGGGTAAGACATGAAAATTTCAAAATGCGTGTGAGATCAAAGCTTATACAGATTATGTGGATGACCTAAGAAATACAAAGTCCACCTGTGTACTGAAAACAGGAGCAGAATAAGTAGCATGAAGAGGATGACACCCAGGTGATGCAGTAAAGAGGCAAATTAGAGGGAGAATAGTATTTCTGAGCTATTTAAACAGTAAACACATTGGGGATAAGATTGTGCCCTCTAATGGATTTATGAATTATATTCCCTGTCATCAAATTGTCTGATTGGGGAATACAATTGTTACAAAAAATGAATAATAAAAACATCAGCATTTACAAGATGATTAAAACACTCCAGTGGCATATCAACAACCAACCAAAAGTCTTTCTTTCTAAAGAGTCAAGGTAGCAAATTTGAATACAGGTAACTCACAGTGGGTGAAAAGAGATTTCTTATACATTTCAGAATTGGTCAAGTTCATAAGAGTCACGAGAAGTTTTCTCAAGGGCTTATATCTCTCTAATGGAATTTTACTGAAGATTGATTACACTACCTTAATAATTAGAAGGTCTTAATAAGCAGTTTACCTTTGATAAATGCTATTGTTAGAAACTACTGTACTCTTGTTGTAAGCTAATAAGGTTGAAGTGTCAAGTTTTAGAATGCATTTGAATCTTGGTGTTACATGGTAATTAAAGGTAATTAATAATCCAGAAATAATCACTAACAAAAAACTCCAATCCCTTTTCCTTGTTTAAGAAATTCTATACAGAGTATAGATGAGGTATTCATGTAACAGAAAAGTTCATAAAAGGGAAAAGACAGTTTCCCTCATTTGGAATCAGCATGGGGGAAAAAATCTGAACAATAGGACAAGAAGCCATGACCAAGGGCTCAACACAGAAAGCTCTCTGGAGCAGCACATTCTGCAGTGAGATCCAGAGGTAACAGGGCCATGGGCTGAACTGGCACACTCACGCATCTCAGGGCTGTGGTGTAATGAACTACCTCCACATCTACAATGTAGCTGAGCTGCTAACTCATGGGCTTGATGAAACCCCATTCCTGATGTGCAGACTGTGCTACAGATTCTCAGCTTCTTCCTGGGATGATGTGTTTGCCTTTCTAGGAAGGACTTTATTGGATGCAGGGGGAAACATAGTGGCAAAGGATGAGGAAAAGGCTGAGGTACTTAATGCCTTCTTTGCCACAGTCTTTAGTAGTAAGACCAGTTGTTCTTCAGGTACCAAGCCCCCTGAGCTGGAAGACAGGGAAGGGGAGCAGAACGAAGCCCCCATAATCCAAGGGGAAATTATTAGCAACCTGCTACACCACTTAGACACACACAAGTCTGAGGGCCAGATGAGATCCACCCAAGAGTACTGAGGGAGCTGGGAGAAGTACTCACCAAGCCACTTTCCATCATTTATCATTAGTCCTGGCTAACTGCGGAGGTCCCAGTTGACTGTCAGTCTGACCTTGGTGCTGGGGAAGGTTATGGAGTAGATCGTCTTGAGTGCCATCACGTGGCACATATAGGACAACCAGGTGATCAGGCCCAGTCAGCTTGGGTTTATGAAAGGCAGGTCCTGCTTGACTAACCTGATCTCCTTCTATGACAAGGTGCCCCGCTTAGTGGATGAGGAAAAGGCTGTGGATGTTGTCTACCTGGACTTTAGTAAAGCCTTTGACACTGTTTCCCACAGCATTCTCCTGGAGAAACTGGCTGCTCAGGGCTTGGACGGGCGTATGCTTCACTGAGTAAAAAAATGACTGGATGGCCGGGCCCAAAGAGCTGTGGTGAATGGAGTTAAAACCAGTTGGCAGCTGGTCACAAGTGGTGTTCCCCAGGGCTCAGTATTGGGGCCAATTCTCTTTAATATCTTTATCAACAATCTGGATGAGGGGATCGAGTTCATCCTCAGTAAGTTCGCAGACGACACCAAGTTGGGCGGGAGCGTTGATCTGCTTGAGGTTAGAAAGGCTCTGCAGAGGGATCTGGACAGGCTGGATCGATGGGCTGATGCCAGTTGTATGAGGTTCAACAAGGCCAAGTATCAGGTCCTGCACTTGGGTCACAACAAACCCATGCACCGCTACAGGCTTGAGGAAGAGTGGCTGGAAAGCTGCCTGGGGGAAAAGGACCTGGGGTGTTGATCTATGGCCAGCTGAATATGAGCCAGCAGTGTGCCTAGGTGGCCAAGAAGGCCAACAGCATCCTGGCTTGTATCAGAACTAGTGTGGCCAGCAGGACTAGGGAAGTGATCGTCCCCCTGTACTTGACACTGGTGAGGCTGCACCTGGAATATTGTGTTCAGTTTTGAGCCCCTCACTACAAGAAAGGCATTGAGGTGCTGGAGCGAGTCCAAAGAAGTTCAACGAAGCTGGTGAAAGGTCTAGAGCACAAGTCTTATGAGGAGCGTCTGAGGGAACTGGAGTTGTTTAGTCTGGAGAAAAGGAGGCTGAGGGGAGACCTTCTTGCTCTCTACAACTACCTGAAAGGAGGTTGTAGCGAGGTGGGTGTTGATCTCTTCCCCCAGGTAACAAGCAATAGGATGAGAGGAAACGGCCTCAAGTTGCGCCAGGGAAGATTGGGATATCAGGAAAAATTTCTTCACTGGAAGGGTTATCAAGCATTGGAACAGGCTGCCCAGGGCAGTGGTGGAGTCACCATCCCTGGAGGTATTTAAGAGACATGTAGATGTGGTGCTTAGGGACATGGTTTAGTGGTGGACTTGGCAGTGCTAGGTTAACGGGTGGACTTGATGATCTTAAAGGTCCTTTTCAACCAAAACAGTTCTATGATGCTATGATTGTATGACTGTGAACCATCTTTTCTGCCCAGCATTGATCATGTAAGATCACTGCAAAAGAGAATAGACAGACGCTGCTCAGTACTCTGGGATCACCCACATACTGAGTGTGTTTTTTAGGGGATACGTGAACTCTTTCACAAGAACTATTCCAGTTATCGCAAAGGCAGCCCTGAAGCACATAATGTGGAGAGGAGGTGAATTTGGTCTTGATATTGGTCTTGTGTTTGCTTCTGTACACCTCAATTGGTGCAGACAGAGGCATTACTGCAACAGTTGCAGCTTTACCAAAAATCCAAATGTGGGTTGGATTTGGGGAGGGGGGATAAAATTGGAAGCCTGGAACTGGGTTCTTAAGAGTATGTCCACTCCTTAATCAACCTTGCACCTCATTGCCTACTAGTGACAATGTATTTTCAGACATCCTCCGGCTTGAAGTACATGATCTAGGTATCAAATGTTTTTTAGCAGGTAAAAAAAATATTCATCATCCTGTAGCAGTGCGAAATAAAAGTAGTCTCCCTCCTCACAGGAGCACCAGGATTCTTGTGCAGTTCATAAATCAGTTAGTCACCTTTTGCAATAATACAATGTCTTAAATATTAAGCAAGTGAAAAAAGAATCCATCATAGGATAATTAAATATGTTAATTCTCCTCGCTGTCCCAAAGGGATTGATCATTACTCTTAAGTGGGCAAATTTCATTTACTTTATTTAAAAGCAGATGCAGTATAATCAATGTTAAATTTCCTGATTAACCATAAAAACCCTGTTTGAATAAGTGATCCCTGGCATTTTAATAGGTTTTGATATAACTACAGTGTGTCAGCAGGGTTTATTAATACCATAGGACTGGAAGCATAGTGTGATATGGGTAAAATTGGTTCCTGTTTTGTATAAATGTTAATATCCTGTGTAGATGACCTTGCACCTCCTTTCACATATATTTTAGCTTAAGGCAGCAAGTGAAATTTAAAGCCTAACTACAAATAACAGTGTGGCAGAAAAAGTAATTTTGATTTGTGAGGAATCAAAATAGAATTTTCTCTCATTAAGAATATGGGTAAATAATTGTACATCTTAAAAGCTAAACTGTGCAACAAAGATAAGGTAGTGAACATAAAAAGAAATAGACAGCATTATAGTTGCACTAAATATGTGCACTAAATATATGCATAGTGTAACCAAGGCAAAGAGTTCCCTAAATCTTCAGGATTTATGGGCAACCAAGGCAACTCACTTTGCAGGTGGAGGGTCACATAAAAGCAGTTTCAATAACAACATTTTATTTTAAAAGCTTGCTAAATTTTTTTGCTGTGATATACTCTGTGTGGCACGACTGAAATATAATAGCGCATGTTGCTGTAAAAGTTGTTTTGCCACTTGTTTGGGATGACCTGCATAACTCACAAGTGGCGTACTGGCAATAAAACCTTGATAGCACTCTACACGATTCTGATTCTAACTGTATGTTGATACATACACTTATGTATATCATAAAACACAGGCTGTGCATACCGCTTAATAAGACAAATGTCAATGTAACTTAACAATAGCGACAAACTTTACCAACATAAAATCTGTAAACTTAAATTTAACAGTATAAAGCCAGATGGAAGACTGGCTGAGAACAAATACCTAAGATCAGTCTGGCCCTTGCATGGAATGGAAGATTTAGGTAGACTATCTTAAGAAACATTTTATCTCCACTTGCTTCTCTTACAAAGCCTTATGCCATTGCAGATAGATTATTTATTTTAAAATAAAAGATTTCAAATGCTAGCAGTCCTTTTTCCATTCTTATGGCAAAACTGATCCCAGGAAGATCAGGTATTAGGAGTGCTGATCTAAAGCTAGGCTTGTAGAAATACTGAAGAGCAAGGATCTTTGATTATCCATCCTTGCCACAGAAGGGACTGCAGGAAGAAAACTCACCTTCCCCCAGAAAGTGGATCCGCCGTGGGGCAGAACACATGCAACCCCATCTTGTCTATCGTAGCACTCCACAGCCTCATTTATCACTATACACAGTTGAGAATTGGGTGTAAAATTCATACAGCTTGAACAATTTTTTTAATATATATTCAAGGTATGTTAGCTCATCACAACTGAAATCTTTTGTGGGAAGATGTAAGCTTCCATGAAACTCTACCAGTATCTATTCTGATATGGGCACTCACATCAGATGTGGGGGACTGAACTGAAGTCCATCATTTGTAAGAGTCACTTAATAACATGTTGGTTTTGTTCTTTTTCTTTGTTGGTGAAAGGTGACATGCCAGGGCAATCGCAATATGGAGTGATGAAATTTTTGAAATCATTAAAATTTTCCTGTGATGACGGATTAATTTTCTAACTATTTCTAGTAATCTCTCCTTGAATTTTCCCGAGAGGAACTGATTAGTGAGAGTGTAGTTCTCACAGTGAGGGATTTCTTTTCCAGTAGCATGATGGTCATGATGATAAATGTCCTTATTAGTGGATGCATCTTTAATTAAAAGTAAATACGTGAAGGAAGTAACTGTTTCTGGAGAACTTAAAATGGCTTGTTTCAATGCTCGTGTGCTTATACCATAAAGTATAACTTAAGTAGCACAGTGCTGTCACTTGTTACTAATACATACTTAATGAAACAGACAAGCAGAGGAATGTAGCAGCTACAATATGTTTTGTCAAGGTTATCAAGAAAAGTTAGGGAATGGAAACATGACTAGATTAATTGTGCGTCTGTTAACACACTGCAGTTCCAAAGACGCTATGCCTTTCATCTTGTACAAATATTGGTAGAAGAGCATATATCATTACTAAAGGGAAAACAGAGACAGCTAATTTGGAAAGCTGGAGAGCAGCAGTGACCTAGAATACAGCTAGGGTCTTGTTTTGGTTTTCCAACCTTGTTGATTTAAGTCTGTGGTTACGTTAGTGATCTTTTCTGTCCTACTGGTTCAGTCTTAGTTAGACTGTAAAATTTCAAGGCCAGCATGTATTCTAAGTAGAATGTGTCCAACCATGCCACAAACTCATTTTTTTGCTCATTCTGCTAATATGTTATAACTAATGTTTGTGTACAAGTAGTCAGAATCATGTTTTTCAAGAAAATTCAAACACTAAGGAACTGACAAAGTCAATCTTCCAGCTTTACGATTTTGTGCAAACCTGTATTGCAGCTTTGGTCTATGGCATATCTGATGTTCAGTGGGATGTCACAAGAAGGGGTTTAATGGAAAATGTAGATGTCTTATCAGAAGTAAAGGATTGCCGTATTTCCTAGTTGTAGTTGAACCATAAATAACAGTAAAATGAGGCAGTGCATGCCTTAATCTTAGGCACAGAGTTTTTATTTTCAGACAAATAATGCAAATACTTTTCATAAACTGGATGCTAGCATGCCTCCTCTTCCCCATTTCCAACTTCATATCATTCCTTTTAAGTTTAGGTACTGTGGCAGGTTAACCTTGGCCAGCAGCCAGACCCCCACCCAGCTGGTTGCTCATTCCACCTCCTCAGCAGGATGGGGAGAAAATAGGATGAGAAAGCTCGTGGGTCAAGATAAAAACAGGAAGATCGCTTACCAATTACCGTTGTAGGGAAAACAAACTCAACTTGTGGAAAATTAATTTAAGTTATTGACAATTAAAATAGATTTGAATAGTGAGAAACAAAGACAAACATTGAAACAACAATATTTCTTTCCCCCTTTCCCGTGTTCATCTTCACTTCAAACTCCTCTATTCCCCCTGAGCAGTGCAGGAGTGGGGAGGGGTATGGTACATGCAAAACGATTTATCTCTGCCCCTGCTTCCCTCTTACGTGTTTCTCCTGCTCCAGTGTGGGCTCTTCATGGGCTGCAGTCCTTCAAGAAAAATCCTGCTCCAGTGTGGGTCCCCCATGGACTGCAGGGGACTCTCTGCTCCAGCTCCTGGAGCACCTCCTCCCCATCCTCCTTCTCTGGTCTTGGTGTCTGCAGGGCTGTTTCTTACTCTGTTTTTCCCTCCTTCTCTGCCTGTCTGGCATTTTTACCCTTCCTTAAATACGCCTTCCCCAAGGTGCCACCATTGTGGCTGAGAGATTCAGCTGTGCCCTGCAGTGGGTTGGTTGGAGATGGCTGTGCCTGGCACAGGGCAGCACCTGGCCACTCCCCACAAAGGCCACCCCTGCCACGCCCACCAACAACACCACCTTGACATCTACACCCAATATAGGTACAAAGCTGACGAGTCTATTTTAGCTTGTAGTCTTCATAAATGTTCTGTATAAACAATGGAGATAAACGGGCATCTCTGAGGAGTAATTCAAGTCTTGGGGAATCACACACCAGAGACGTCCACGTCTCTCCTGTTTTTCTATAATATTGTAATCATTTCTGTTAAATTGAACAAAGTATATCTCCAGAGTAGAGCACACAGCACCTTCTGAGGTCTATTTATCCCTTGTACATACTTCAGTGAAACTGAAAAGAAAATTATAGACACTGAACTAGATGACACAAATATACCACAAAGCTACCCTAATCAAACATAATTATATCTTTTTATTTGCTTTAAATTTGCCTACAGGTGCAATAAAATAAAAGCATGTATGCAATGGAGGACATTAGTAATACTAGCAGGGATGGCAAGTGGGCTGTAAAAAACATATTATAGTTTTCAAAGCACTGAACCAGATTAGCATGGATTAACACATTTGTTTGAAAACCCATGGCAGGAAGCATTATAAATGCTTGGCACATCATCCCTTATTACATTGCTTATTTTTTTCAGCAGTATGAAATAAGTATCACATGAAAATAAAAACATTTCATTGAATGTTTCAGTTTCCCACAAAAGGAAACCAGTAAACAAGATGACATCATTGTCTGCAATACTGAAAATACAATAGTGACAGGTCCATGGTTTATAGTCCAAACGCTTTTTAACTGGTACGCAATGTAATGCTGCTGTGGTTGAACATAAGAGAGTTTGCATTCACCTTTGTTCTTATTTGAAAAAGAAGCAACTAAATATAAAAACTGTAAAAGACATTTTGCAAGTGACAAAATCAGAAGTATCAGGTAGTAGTTGTCAGAATGTAAGTTATTCATACCACCTGAATTTTCCCACCTTTTTTCATCACATATTTTTCCAAAGCAGTGACTCTTGCTGTTCAGAGGATGAGTGGTGCTCCAGGGAAGAAGGAGATTCTAGGAGCCAATATGTCCAGTGACAGTCTGTAGCAGCCCTGCTTCATTTGCTTTAGCAGTTGGGAAAGGTTCAATGCAAAACTCAGTAAGTAATTTAGAGGAAAGAAACTTTTTGAGTAGGTGTGCTAAATATATTAGTGTTGCAATAGTTGCACTAACTCACAGATTTTGATGCATCAGAGCTGTTCTGAGAGGATTTAACCAGCTAAGTTCAAATGCAGTAACTATGCAGTCATGTGATGGCAGTACCAAAAGCATGACTTGATGCTGAATGAATGTTGATATCTAACATCCAGACCCAAAGTGATCTCATGGTCCCAGATAAAGAGGCACCAAATGACAGAAAACAATAACAGCAAGTAAAAAACTAAGTATATGTTCTAGGTTGATCCCTTTTTAGGTGTTTGTTTCTATCCCAGTAACTTTAGCTGGATGTTCCCTGTGCAAGGTGCCAGAACATCGGATCAAGTTTATGATTTAAAAAAGTTTCAGCACACATGGCTTTCTGGTTAATACAGATTTTGATCTCAGGTTCACTAAGGTCTGTCTCTCCAGTCAGCTCTGTAAACTTACTGAAAATTTTCATTTATCTGCAGGTGACAATTTCCCCATCATCCTGCCCAGAAATCATGTAAACCAGCATTTTTACAGGTTGCCACATTGTGTTCTCACCTCCCAGGGACTTATTTTCATATCTCCAGGGTTTTGCAGAAATAAAGACCAGAACACAAATTCATCTCACCTTACTAGAGACTAAGCCATTGTATGTTATCAAAAAACACCAGGATCAATTCATAGAAGAAAATTAATAGCTATTAAGTAAAAAACCCCACCACTTATAGATCAGGAAGTCCCTGAGTCAGACATCACTTGAGGCTGAAAGATTATCCAGAAAATATTACAATACTTACAAATACGGTGTATTTCTACCACTACAGGCTTGTCCTCACCTCACAGACTTCCCTGTTGGCTCCCCAAGGTCAGAGACAGGATGCTAGCTTACAGTCTGACCTGGTTTGAACATCCTTATGTTCATCACATTTGAAAGAAATGCCTCGTGTCAGAACACATGCCTGGAGTCAGGTGATCCTAAATTATAACCCTTCATTTACCGCTGAGCCCATATGTTGCCCTCGAAAGACTTTGTTTCTCCAGCTGTGAAATACATAATATAATATTGGAGATGAAATGATTGGTCACAGGCTTCCAGGTTCTTGAGTGATGGACTGAAAAGCTTGTAAAAGACTGAATTATAATTTCATAAAAATATTAAACTGCTTCCTGAGGGAATATCTTGAGCATTATTCATTGTGCACATTAGATGAAGCAGGCCTCCTTAGGGAAAAATAATACATGGGCATGGCATTAAAAGTGGTCATACCACATGTGCACAGGGGGCAGCAGTAGATTTAAAGTTTTATGTGTAACCTAAATTATGGCATTTCCTGATTTTCAAGTTCTTGCTTTTGCAGCTTTAATACTTTATAACATAGTTCTACGTAAGCATAAAATAAATACACAGAACCATGCCTTTGGAGAGCTGCAGAGAGATTTTAGAATCAACGCATATAAATGTGAATCCTCTGCAGGAAGGAGAACCTTTTATTTCAGGTGAGATAGGGCAGGTCAGTACATCACAACTTGAGTTGATGGTATACTTTCATTTATCCTTTTCAGCCATTTGTGCTAAAGCTGCAAATATATCTTATATCCTGCAGATGCTTGACACTACCTCTAGAATAAGTAAGGAAAAGTAAATTAAATGATGGTATAAGCAAAAGCTGACTCACATCAGGCTATTTTCTCTGGTGCTACCAGTAAATGACAGACAGTAAAGTGGAAGAAGGACTGCTAATCATAAAGGGGAAGCACTGAGAAGGGATAGACACAGATGTGGGTGGAAGGGCTCAGAAAGAGAGAGGCAAAAGGATTTTGTTACTTGGGGCTGTGCTTCTATGTGATGCAGCTTGAGAAGGACTAAATCCTTCAGATGCTACCACTTTCCTAGGTCCAGTGTAGACCTGAGCAATAAATATAAGAATCCTTCTAGCAAGGTCACAAAGCTGGCCCTTATGTTTAAAACTAAGCAAATGGTTTGTCAGATCAGGTTGCTCTTTTCTTGGAACAGAACCTCTATGGCTCATTTGTCTTCATTCCTTTGGGAAGTTGTAAACCCCACTTTCCAGTACTGCTGGTGTTGCATATCTCCTTTGAATCTCTACTAGTTCTCTACTTACTATCCTTTCCTGAACAGTCACTTTCTCTTTCTTTTTCCCATTTTCACTTTGCTTGCAAATGTTGTATGACTGTCTCCATTTGCCCCTTTCATAACTGTAAAACAAATAAAATTGATTTTTAATACATTTCTGGAAGGGACCACTGACTTATGGAACCACTCTTCTACAATCACTGGCAAACATAGCTCATATTTCCTTTCATAGTCACAGAAATTAAGAGCATTGTCCAAGCTAAGTTCTTGGACTGTCTCGGTATGGAAAAACTGAAGAAAGAAAAGCTTGTTGGTGAAAAATTCCTCCTATCCTTTCTCTGGCTGTAAAACATTCACAGGCTCTAGGTGACCAACTTGGAAAGGTTTCTAATATTTAATTGCTTAAAGACAATCATTGGGATAGAATATCTTAATCAAGGTGGGTCCAAAGAATACTTCCTTCAGTTGCAAACATTTGTATAACGGCTCCACAGATTAAACTGGGTGTTTGTGAACATGCACTAATCAACTTCACTTCAAACTGGAAAATAAAGCTTTACTGTTGGGGGAGGGAGGGCTAATGCTTCTAGGTTTTCTAAAAGCAAACAGTGTTTCTTAGCAAAGTGGCCAGTATGCCAACCAGTAATTTTCCTCAAACAAAATTGTTGCAATGACTGCACACATTATTTTGAAGTGCCATCAGTCATACGTGTTTTCAAATTGATGGAAAAAGCAGGAGTACTGGCAACATCAAAAGTCTATATTGACAAACTGTTGAAATTAAAACCAACGCTCTGGTAACATCTGGTGCTTCATGACTGTCAACTAATACTTGCCAGGGGCCTCCAACCAACATGGAGAAGTTTGTTTAAAAGTACAGTCCAAAATGAAATAAAGTGCTGTGATGTTTATAAAGTTCCTAGCAACATGACACCACCTTATAACACTAGAAACTGTAATACTTATTTTTCCAGTAGGAATAAACTAACCCTAGCACAGAGAGTTGGGCTAAAGGGAATAGAGTTGTTAGGCTACTATAATTGCAACACAGTATAGCTTTGGCAACACTTCTCTTTCCATCCCTGACTCCCTTTTCTCAGTTCTAATACATATTTATCCTTTCACCTGTAAATTAACGCTTTTCAAAGGCATACCATCAGCACTCCATGAACTCTTCCCTATAGAGCTTTAAATAAGTGTTGAAATGCCCATTTTAATTAAAAAGAAGTGGCTTTGCAGATCCAGTATTGCAAATTCTGAATGGTTTGTCAAACTGAACCTAAACTTCTAAAATTCATTTATTGTTCTCAAGATGCAGGAGTTTTAACTGTATTTATTTTACTTTTAGAGTCCTAAAATGTATAGGTCAAATGGTTTGAAAAAACGGCTATCCCTTAAGAAATTTTGTGATTCCATTTGAAAATGTGATTTTCATTTAGTGGATCCATAGTTTAATATTAATGGTGTTGTGGGTCGACCCTGGCCAGCAGCTAACCACCCATACAGCAGCTCGTTCATTAGGGAGACAACTGGAAGAGCAATAGTGAAAAAATTTTTGGGTCAAGTTAAAGGCAGTGAAGGAAAGAGGGAAAAAATCCCACAAGTAATGCAAAGGCATATCCCACAGGCAACCAGTTTCTGAGCAGTGGTCACCTTGGAAGACAAACCCCCCCAGTTTTATTGCTGAACACAATGTCAGATGGTATGGGATATCTCTTTGGGCAATTCAGATCAGCTGTCCCAGCTGTGTCCCCTCCCAGCTTCTTGCCCACCCCCAGCCCCCAGCCTACTCACTGGGAGGCAGACTGAGAATCAGAGAAAGCCTTGACACTGCAGGCACTGTTCAGCAATATCCAAACCACTGGTGTGTTATCAACCCTCTTCTAGTCTCAAATCCAAAACACAGTATCGTACAGACTGCTACGAAGAAAGGTAACACCATCCTAGCCAGACCTAGTACAATCAGCTATTTAAATAAATAAGAAAGAAATACATTTATTACTATTTTCTGGGTACTTTCGCTCCTGCATTTCTTTTTTTCCTTTTGAAAGCTGGCCTGTTCTAAGACAAATTTGTACCAGACTAATTTACTAATTTGCTTAAGCAGTCAAGACAGTGTACCTGCAGTCCAACCTGCAGCCTCAGCAAAGGAAAGGAAATTTGTAGACCATAATATAAATTTATACATCTATATATATGTATATACACACATATGTATGTGCACTGTTGTATATCATTTCATATTCATGCATTAATCACTGCTGTAAAAGACATATCTTTAACAAATTTGGAAAATCATACAATGTTTTAAAGAAATGAGACAACAAAATATTTGGAGGGGTTTTTTTGTAACATGCACTGTTTATACTTACCTATGACTTGCATTAATTGAGGGGAAAAAGGTATACTGGAGCTCTCATTTAAAAATGCAACTTTTTTGGGTCTTTGCTGATGTACTGGTATGGTTGGTGGAAATAAAAAAGAGAACCCAGAAGTACAATAAGAAAAGAGAGAATGCTCAGACTAAGACTAGCAACATGAAAGTACGTGAGGTTTTTTTAAACAACTGAGTAGTCCCATCCTGATTTAGTATAAAATTTTGCAGATTAATTACTGGAGACAAAGTTCCATCACAAAGACTATTTCTATTACTAGTTGTGATCATTTGCCTCTTTTTCATTTTTTTCTTCTAAATTTTGGCAATATTCACAGGAATAGTAAAGAATTCAAGAGGACAAATAGCACTGAGTAGTAGAAAAGTTAAACCAGTTCATATACAATAAGCTACCCCATTTGTTTGCCAGATAAAGCACTTGGATGGATATTTCTTCATTTGGGAGGAACTTAAAGAGCTGAGAAAACAATCTAAGGCACTTATCCTCTGGGAACTCTCTTAGAAATCAGGATATCTAGCATAATTTGCTTGCTTCAGGTTTAGTGAAATCATCTAAATCCATCCTTCATAACAGTTTCAACAGTACTGTGGTGATTGCCAGGCGTCCTGCTTTGCAGTTAAAGCAAACCTACATTTGCAATGGATCCTGGAAGATCTCTCGTCAGGAATGGGGATATTGCCACTCAGCCCATGAAATGTGTTTACTTGGCTACAAAAGTGATGAACAGTGGTGTTGACTGTGACCTAGTTACACAGTCTTCCCAGGTTTCACTTGTGGCAGATTGGCAGATTGTCTTTTTCCTCCACATTCTGAATTACCTACCCATAACCCTTTGGAAGTTATGCAGAATGAACAGAACAAATGCCAGGCACATCTCAAAGAGAATTAGAAAAGTGTCTCATCTTAAGTATATTGATAAAATATTGGACATATGTCCACGTTTTCCTTCTTGGTGGCAAACTTCTTTGTAGGTAAAAAAAAGAAAAACGAAGAAAAGGATGAGGAGAATTTTCAGTGCACACAAAAATACCTCTGAACGACAGGCAATAAGAAAATAAGACCTTTCAATGCAGAACTCCACAAATATTGTCCGGACTAATGGTGTCTAAAATTACTTTGAATATATTGTAACTTTTAATTCATTTTTAAATCACATTCACTATAAAAAATTCTTGGACCATGCAAACTATCCTAAAATGAACACTTTTTCTCTGGTATTTTCCCAGAGAGATTTTTGTCATCAAACAACCTGGAGGTGTTATAAATTCTGACATTCTCCCTATTTTTAATTTTAAGGTTTATATAACACGACAGTCTGACTCACAAGGTGAATATAAAGAGGAATTTAGTTCAGTTCTGGTCTTGTTAAAATATACAAATAAGTGGCCAGATTTTCCACAGTGCTCTGCATGCTATTCTTAATAGTCTCTTTAGGACTTGCTGAGTGCTGGACATGTGAATTGAAATGATATAAATTCTAAAGGTGATGAGTTCATGTGGATGGGAATGCCAGGCAAATTTTGGTGCCTGCTTAGCTACCAGGACATGCATCCAGTACCTGCATCAGCAGCCTGATTTTCAGGAACGACCAACATTCGTGGCTGCTGTCAGGTCTGTCTGACAGCTTCAGACAGCTTGCCACTTCCGTGCATCCCAGCTGTGGCAGCGGGTCAGAGGGGTCCTTCTCTTTTTAATGTCTGTAAGTGGCATATGTTTATCCATTCAAGCTTTTACCTTTTCCTCCCTCCTCCAAATCAAGCAATCATTTTTAACTTGGTCATTTTAACAGGGCTGTGTCTGGGATACAGTTGCTTAATCAATGGACGGATTCTGTTTCTCCTGCCAGACATCAAAGGAGGTATCTCACTGTTCTTAATCCAGACTCCAGCCTGATGAATGAGTACTAGTGCATTTTATTCTTCTCATTACAAAGTATCACTATAGTGCAATCATTGTATAACAGAAGAACAGGAGGAACAAAAGGATACGACCATTGGAAATAAGTTATTTCAGAACAGAGATTTTTAAAGTGTGGCATGCTTTTACTGTAAAAACACTGGATAAAATTTTTCCTTGTTGGATAATCATAGATGAATCAGAATCTGCACTAATTTGTTCTTAAAGATAACATCAAAAAATAAATACATTATTTTAATGCTAGCGGCTGCTTCTGTAAAGGGAGATGCATGACGTTGGTACATGCACACTATTACTAAACTGTCTTGAAAATTCAAGAAGAGGACTCCATATTCAACCCTAATTATACCAAAAGCAGTGTCAATGACACCAGAGTAATCTTGAACAGAACACTCACAAAAAATTGAGGTGTTCTGGGACCTTCTATGGTATTAATAAGGGTTTCATCAAATCAAAATTTCTTATTAAAGAGATGTGCTGTATATATCTTAATGACAGACTATTTAAGAGCTTATCAGGTTCCCAAATGAGAACAGTAATTACCTTAATGGCATGCTGATTCTTTCCAGACATAGGACACTAGCTGTTGGAAGTAGTGTCTGTGTCCTAATTTTTTTACTTACTGTAATATAATAAGAAATGTAATTCCTGTTATAAACAAAAATAATCACTCCTTTAAAGTTTAATCACTGTAGAGCTCAATTAAAATATCTATACTAAACTACTATTTACCTTTTTTATAAAGTCTGGGTTGAGTTTAAATAGAACTTATTGGATGGGATATGCTGCTAAATTGGTAGGGACCAAGGCTATTGCCTCTGTCTGCAGTTTACATCTTGATTCTCTTAGAAGGCCCTTCTACTGAACTCAAGAAAATTCCAGTTTTATCCCAGGAGTCTATTTTTTTTCCAATCATGTATAATATATCTAGTAAAATTTAGGTTATTTGAGGAAATGGCAACTAAATCTGTGATAGAAAGATACTATAAGGGTATTTGCAGAAAAGGATCTGAGAGGAAGAACAGGGAATATGACTTTCTGTGCAGATATCTGTGTGTAAACATCCTTTACTAGCTATCATTCTTCTTGTTCAGGTAGCAGTTGTCTTGATCAAATTGTTTGTTTCACTGATAAGATCCAATCATGAGAATTATGGAAAAAGCGAGAATAACAGCAAGCACCTTGCTTTTTTTTCCCCTCTGACTTGAGCAAAGCTGTATCTGACCTCCATATCAAGCAACTTGCAAAAGAGGAAAGCTGCATGAGTATACCACTGATACTAGACCTCTCCTGGCTCTAGGTGATAGGTCTGCTGCTTCAAAGAAAAGTACTTGCAAAGTTCTCCTAAGAAAGTACCTTTAAAAATGAAAACAGGAGAGATGGAGTTGATCAGCTTTTCCTTGTGGTTTTGACTGAGGCTGTGTTGCTGCTCATTAGGCAACCTCTAACTATTAAAATAGGGACAGAGTTACCTCAGACCCTCGCATCACTGCCAAATAAAAGAAGGCCACATGGCATGGATTGGCTTGGATTTCCCCTGCTGAAGGGTAGCTGTATTCACAGAAGACAGACCTTGTCTGCACGCATGCTATTAGGCTCTGGACTCCATTTGATGCTTCTCTGACCTTAGGATACAAATCATGTGTGTGTGTCTCAATTCAAAGTGTCTGATATGATCTGAGGACTCTGTAAAAACATTGTGATATTTCTATAGCATGAAAAATTATTGCTTTGCATGTCCAATGGCATATCAACTGGCATGTGGGGATGTTTGAGGGCATAAAGCTTGCCAGAGTGGTGTATCGAGGAATCAAAACCTGGTGCAGTTTTGTCTCAAAAAGTATTGACTTTCAGAAGGGATATCAGAATGAAATGTCCTTTGAGTAGTGCTCCAGCAGTGTCTTAGGGGCAGCTGATTGGAGTAATCCAGATCATAGACAGAAAAGTGAACTATCAGTTGAGCAGTATAGGTGATCAAATGGTTCAGATTATCATTGCTGTATGTGTTGTTCTTAACAAAAGGCTTACAAGCTCTTAGAAAATTAAGAGCTGTACATAGCTACACCAGAAATATCATGGCAGCTGCCATCCAGCAGTAGAGGAAGAGAATGTTTTCTGAAATTCAGTTCACTAGTACAATCCCTTCCTTTGATTTATCATTTGTTGAAGTCATTTCAGTCTTCCCAACATTCAAACAGCTTTAAAAAAATCTTTTGCAATCCCATGAATATGCTTGGGACAAATGAGGAAAATGTTATGAATTCTGTTATGACAGTAAGCACACAGTAACTTTGTTAAGACCATTTTTGTCCAAAATATCTTCACATTTAACCTTTAATTCAGAAAAGGTACTGATTTTTCCATTCTTCCTGTTTGTCATTTCTGAAAACCTGAAAATTGGGGAAATGGGCACTAGTGGATGAGAACTTGCAGTGTAAAGCGATGTTTTTGCACTAAATTATCTTCAGCAGCTGGTGACAGATGAGAAGACCAAAAAGAGTTGGAAATTATGTCTTGTATGGAAGACTAGCTTCCTTTATGTAACCCTGCATAACAGTACAATATTTCTTAAAATAGTTGTGATAAGGCTATGAAGCTACTAATTCAAGAATGTGTAAGGTAAAGATGCAGCAGCATTTTAACTGGCTGCAAAAATACCCTCATTTAGTTCAAACCAAACATTAGCAGTCAAGCAATTCATGATTTTTTTTCCCATGTCCATGAAGCTGTTGACCTGTGACATGGTTTTTATTAGAATATCATTTACATTTCATCCTCAAAATTTCATGTAGTCATTACTCATTAAAGTATGAAAGCAAAGATAATGATCAGAAGGAAGAGCTGTCTGTGTGCATGTGTTTCTGATCTAGGTATTGACCAGCTGAAGTGAACTGAGGCTGTTTCCTCCTAATCCCAGTGCTGACTGCTTCTGCAAGGAATCGCTGAATTTCTAAGAGGAGAAAAAAAAAGCAAAATTCCTTTAAAAATTGTCTCTGGCAGAGGAATGTTCAATGTTGCAAAGAAAAGTGCTACTTGCTCAAGGTGGCATTACCTCTGCACTGTTGTCCTTGTGGGACATACTCAAGCGTACTTCTCTCTGCAAGTTGTCACTCAGCCCCAGGAAGTAAAAAATGAGACGATAAAAGTGTGTGTGGTCCCCAGCTTCTTCAGATTCCTCCTTTACACTGCTAGAGCTCTGCTTCCCTCTTCCCTCAACATTTTTCTCAGGATGTTTCATGGATCATATACTTTTTTATCAGTTTCTCATTTGACTTCACTAGCTCTACTGTTTTGTGTTGTGGGGTTTTTTTCTGGAGTCATTGTGCATTTAATCTGAAGTAATGCAGAAAACAATTTGATGTGACCAATTTTCCTTCACTATCTTCTCAGTTAAGGCATGTGTCTATTGATAATGATGGAAAAAATTACTGTTATCTGAGTTGGGGGGTTGGTTGGTTGGTCAGTCCATGTATTTGTTTTTTTAATGCAACAGGCATCTCTGTATTAATGTATTCACAGCGCTGCTCAAGCTTTGTACAGTCAGTAATGCAGGCAAGATTACAGGCTGGATTTTTGCATTCAGATAACCTACTGAGCTAAACACTTATTACTTATCTGCAGGCTAACAGTATTTCAGAAGTGCTGACTTGTTTCTACTGAAGGCTATATTGGAAGTTTTGTGCTCCCTTATTTACTGCACACTCACTGTCTGACAGAGTGACTATTTACACATATTTAACTGGTACTCTTAACCTCATCCTATAAACCTCATGCACCCTTTCATGATCTTTACACATCATGCCCACCTACAGTCTCTTGTTACAGACAGAAGTTTCAAATATACACAGATTTAGAGCAGTCTCTTTCATGACCATCAGATGGGAATGATATTCTTCTAGAAGTTAATATTTTTATTGTTTTTCAGTTATATAACATTTTCTAAATGGGCAGAAGTAATTGGATGAATGGATAATTATCAGTAAAATACTGCCAGCTTGCTCAGACCCTTGGAACGGGTAACTAAACCAGTATTATAATAAAAACATGAAGGGTCTTTCAAGACTCCCTCATCTGACAAGAAGTGTACAAGAAACAATCATTCTGGTCCTGAACTATGATTAATCAAGTCAAAAGAAGAGTTAACCACTAACAAGACATGATAAAAATCTATATGGAATACGTTACTCTTTTTCTGAAAGTATTAGGGCAGGTCTATGCTCAGATTTTGATCAGGTGGATTTGCACAATTTCTGTCCAGAATGGCTGTTCCTCCATCTTCCATGGTTCAGGGGTTTTGGATTATTTTTAACCAAAGCTGTATGTAGGTGATATTTTTGTTTGGTGAAGGCTACCTCAATTTCACACAGATCATATGATATCAACAATCATGTCATTTTTCTTAACAAAGTAGCTGCCATTAAAAGATTCTGAAAGACAAAAAAGAAAACTAACCCGTGGGGTGTTTGATTATTCATCTTTATTTTCACCCATCTTAGGAACTGCTAGAGCTTTTCTGGAGTACATTTTTTGCTTATTTGCAGTGGAGGGTACAATTACAGAGCAATTTTGCTCTTAGGCAGCAGAAAGATATGCAAGCAGAAGGCAACGACAGCTGAAGGTTTTTTATGTGGTTCTGTAATTCCCTAATTAAAAAAGATCGTTCTAGCAAACAAAATTGCCTCTCGAGATAATGCTTAATGAACATTTCAGTGACTGGATACCTTTAAACTCTGGTCAAGATTGCTACAGTTCATAAGATTGCATTCAACAAGACTGCATATTATAGCGCACAAATTAGTTTTAGCTTTCATCAAAGAATTTTGAACTGTTTAGCATATTTTTATCTCTTGTATTTACATTTGCTGAAATAATTGACTCTGTGACAATTATAAGCCTTCACAGCTCTCTTTAACTGTATGTATTGATTGTTACATGACATCAGTTTTACCTCTTATAATAGAGTCTTTTGACATAATGCCTCCATAAAGACAATATTATCATTATTTCGGGAATCATCTGTTTTGGGAGATATATACCCAGGACTCCTTACAGTGTGACATGTACAATGCTGACTGACTGCATCTTAATAAAACCAGCTTTCTGTGAGTGCAGCCTGTGGCTTTGGGAAGACTCCGTGAAGAAAACTCCTGGTAGGGTTTGATGAGGTTAAAAAAAACCTCCTCAGGAGCACTCATGAAGATGACTAAACTTTCTTGATGATCTTCATAGATTCCTCTGTCTCTTGGAGGGGAATTAAGAACAATACACTACCCAAATTAAAAACATAATGATATAAAGCCAGTGGCCATTAATAAGCCAAAGCAGCTGTTGTTCTCATCTGGGATGCAGTCTGGGGCTCAGCAGCTAATTGCTGATATTGCACCACTACCAGAAAGGGCAGGGGATTTCTGTTTGTTCAGGTTATAGAATCCCTATTTAGGGGATTCTATGATATTTAACATTGAGGAGTTGAGGATTTTAATGTATCATGGGCTGGTAGTTGTTGCCACAGTGGAGCCTCACCACGTACTCTGTCTTAACAGACTCTATAGGAAAGTGCATATAGCAAGCCTCCAGTGAAACAATTGTGGTGTGATTTACACTTCTTCAAGGGGGTTGGAAAAAAACAAACCAAGCTTATTAGGTGCAATATATGCAGAAATTTGTCAGATCAGAAGTGACTGAAGATAACTATTACAGAAATAATATGATACTAATGTAGATGTTCTTTCTTTTATTGTCAGGATAATTGAAATACTTTAAAGAAAAAGCAATCTCATGGGTATGGAAGCAATGCTCCAATTTTAACACTCTATTACACTTCATCTCTTTTTCCCCCTTTTTTTTTCTTTTTTCCAGAGCTCCTTATGTCTCTGCCTGGAAGGGTTGATACAAACTTGGTATTCAATCAGGAAAGTAGCACATTCAAGATAATTGCCTTTCTAATTAATTTTTTATTAATTTTCATCATCAAGATTGCCATATTCCTGCAGTTCTTTGGTAATGGTTCTTCCCATTCACAGAAGTTTTGTAATAGAGGACCATATTCACAATGTTTTGGGAACGTAACAGTGAGTCCCACCAAAGCACACAGGCATCAATAAGTTAGGATTCTCAGTGCTTTTCACTTGAGCATGTGGAATTTAAGGTGCACAAATAACTTAAATGCAGCGAGTATCATTATAACGGATTCTCAGGTGTCTGGCTCCCAGGGTACCACTACATATACAGAGTATATAGCAAAAGGCACATGGAATTGTATTACTCATCAGCCAGCATGCCATTAGCTAGATGTTTTAATCGCTTGAGAGAAATTTCTCTCTTTACGGATAGTGCTTCAAGCCCCAGCATTGCATCAGATTTGAGATTCCTCCTCCCTTTGATTTAAATGGACCATTAATTTCAACTGGATACAGGCATCTCAGTATCATTTTTGGATTTAGGCCTAAGCGCAAGACTGTTGTTTCGTACTATGTGTTTCGCTAGATGTAAAGTGATGGCAGTATGAAAACTATTTGTCTCTGGACTTTGGCTTTGACGGTAGTATGGAACTAACATTTGGGTTTGGAGACCCCATTTGTGCTGGTGTTTTTGGTTTGTTTTGTTTTCCTGTCATATCACATCAAATCACACTCTCTGAGCTTTTTCTACTTTTCTGTTTTCTTTATCCACATGCTCTCTACCTTAATCCTGAGGGCTTAATAGTTACAAAAAAATTGCTCATTCTAGGTTTGAAAAAACAAATTTAGGGTAAAGCTTCACATTTTCTTCAGTCTCACATATGCTTTTAATTAATTACTGTTTTAACATGAATCATTTCACCAGAGCTGGAGATTAAATAGAAAAAGTATTAATTTAAATGGTATCAAGTATAAATGTATAATGTTCCCTTATAAAATAAAAAGGCTGAAATAGTAAGGAAAGATAATAATTGGAAATTATTCTAGTGTCTGCCATATGAAATTATGTCCATCTTAATAAAACCTGCATGAAAACAGCAGGAAACTATGTGAAGCAGTGGGCAACACTCACTAAGGAGTTCTGCAAATATGTTTGCACTGTCGAAGTCAGGTGCTGCCCTTTGTTTCTGGCCTTGCAGATTGCATGTTATGTGGGGCAGCAATTTCTTAATTGACTGGGATATTCTGCTTTTCACTCAAGGATGAAGCTGACATTTGAATCAGAGGCTCAACTGAAAAGGGACAGGAGCTGCCCTTATGACTGCCCTTTAGGAGCATGCAGACCCCAATTTTCTGCCTTCCTTCTCGGGCTGACACTTGACACGCGGGCAAAGCAGGTTGAAATCCAATGTGCATCACTTTACAATCTTTCACACTTGCTTTATTTAGCTGTCCATGCATAGATTAGTGGACATTCAGTCCTGTTCTTCACATAACAGGGTGAGTGATAAAAGATCCTGAATGAAGTAAGAAACCTTGCTTGTGTTTTGCTGGCTGGGCTTCAGGTCTGTGTCCCCTGTGCTGCCTCAGAGCATCTCTCCCAGAGCCTCCCCAGGCCAGAAGATTTCCATGGCCATGGCTGGTGGACAATGAGCAACACATGCTACTCTTTTGCCAGAAGCCTCCCTATGGCACTTTTTATTCCTTCTGTGAACCATTTTTAGTTTCCTGCTTTGTTGCTTTATCTTGCTGCCCCAAATGGAATGTTTTCATTTTTAGGTTTTGCTCCCTTTTACAGAGAAGAAGGAGGGGAAAAAAAGTTTTTCTACCTTTAACTGGCCTCCTGAGCACACCTCCTGTGTAGACAGGGTGGTCGTTAAGGTTAATGACTCTCCATTGTGCTTAATCTGGTGAGTGGTACAGAGCTTCTCAGAAAATGACAAAATTCCCCATCCATAGATTGAAATAAAAAAAACACAGACTTTTCACAATAATTTTGTATAGTTGACTAGATCTCATAAATTGTACATTGGTAGAATCCCAGATCATCAAAGCAAAGAAATCTGAAAGTATTTATCCGAGATAAAAGGATGCAAGTGCTTTCTGCACTTCAGTTCTCCAGGAGATTTTGGGTCACTGGCGATTTCCAGTGTTTCCTGTCATTTCTAAACTTTGTGTCTATAAAATTCCATGAAACATATTTTGGGTGCTGAGCATAAAAAGTTGGAGTTAACAGAGTATGCCTAGATTGATTCCCTTTTGTGACAGGGCGCTGAATATAATTATGTACAGTGAACTTGAACTCAACATATATGAAGTAGGAGACTGAAAATTATCTTTGAGATTCAGTTTAAACTTAGATGGTCTAGAGGGAATATACTGAGAAGCACTTGTCAGTCTCACAACATCTGCAGCAAGGATGCCTGAGCAGAAGGGCAAATTACCATATCTTCTGAGAGTGTGAATGTATCTCAGAATAGCCAAAGAAATACAGTGTTAAGAAATGCCTAATAACATTCAATCTAAATTTGTGTAATCTATTAATTGTCATGATTTGAGTTACTTAGGTCAGGATGAGCCTTCAATGTGCTGAAGAGTTTACTGTCTTTGATTTGAAATTAAGATTATGTGCCAGTGATCCAAAAAAAACGTCCTTAGTGAGCAGTGTCTGAAGATAAGTAGTTTGGATTCTGCTTAGAATTTGGCAGCTTTGAAAGTTCACATCCTTCACTATTTGGAACAATACAAAAGAGCTGCCATTTGTGCTTAAAAAAAAATTTCATGAGAGAGAACTGCAGGCACTGCAAGACAGTCAGATCAGTTGCCTACACTTACCAGAGGCATAGTGTGGGGTATCCCTGCCCCGGCTGCTGCTCTGGGGAAATAAGCCAGGAGAAGAGATCGATCTAACACCTCTCCCCAGGAGCTGTGAGTAAGGCAGCTCCTGGTGTGTCTGTGCTGGCCCACGTGTGGGTCAACCCCCACTCAGTGGTCCCACGTTGCGGGACTGCAATGCAAAGTACAGAAGTGACATGGACATACAGAAGCGAGTCCAGCAAAGGGACGCTAAGATGGTGAAGGGACTAGAGCATCTCTCATATGAGGAGAGGCTGAGAGAGAGACGGGACTGTTCAGCCTGGAGAAGGGAAGGCTCAGGGGGGTTCTCACGGATGTATATAAATACCTGATAGGGGAGATTAAAGAAGACAGAGCTAGGCTCTTCTCACTGGTGCCCAGTGAGACAATGAGAGGAAACAGGCACAAACTGAAATACAGGAAGGTCGCTTAAGAATAAGAAAGAACTAATTTGCTGTGAGGATAGTCAAACACTGGTACAGGTTGCGCAGAGAGGCTGTGGAGTCTCCATCCTTAGAGATATATTCAAAACCCAACTGGGCAAGGTGCTGGGCAGCCTGCTGCTGCTGACCCTGCTCTGAGCAGGGGGTTGGATAAGGGGATCTGCACAGGGGCCTGCCCACCTGAGCGATCCTGTGTGATTCGGTGACAGGGGAGCATGCTCCACTTCAAACACGGGTCCTCTGCAGGAGAGCAGCCAGCCTCCCCCCTGTGCTGTGTTGCAGACAGGCTTCAATCAGAGGACAGAATAAGCATGTAGCAGCAAGGAAAGAAAGGTGATGGGTACACAGGCACATATCCCAGGTGCTGCAAGTGGAGCGGTTTGAACTGAGAAGCAAGACCTTGCAGACAGGGTCCGAGACAGCACCGATCTGCTGTTTCCCAGAGAAAGGCTGTTGCTCTTCACAGAACCAATCTGTAAATATTTCATGCTAGGAAGAAAATAGTGAGATGGGATACTCTATTTCCTTCTTTCTAGTCCAAATCTCTGACCCAGAAGAAAAACACTACACGTGTAGACTTTCTGCACATACATACATTTTTCAGGTTGTAAAAAGCAAACACATTTTTGTTACAGCAAGCAGGTAATGGCGAAATCTTTAAGAAACTGCTTCTTAGGGAGATAAATGGCACAGCAGGATCCAGCAAAATCCTAAAAAGATAATTCAGCAATAAACATTCTGGGACATAAGAGTTGTTTAATTTTTAAGATGCTATCACAACTTTTTCTAATGAAAAAAAGCTTTCAGATTTTCAAGCCTGTTAAATAAATCTTTCCATGTCTCAACTATATGGGCTGGAACTGCTTGAGAGATTTTTTTCAAATATTCCTTATAGATTTACCTGTTCCTGATAGAAATCTCAGTGATGGCACGCTGAAACCTTTGCTCACACAAGCTGTCATACCTCTACCAGCAGAGCTATCTGTGTGTCAAAGGCATTGCGCTGGGGTACGGATTTGCAGAACGGGGCCTCCTGAGACCCGTGAAAAGCAATCCTTTCAGAATGATGTACAGAAAACTTCTCTGTAATCTTTATTTTATTGAAATATTTCTGATTTGACATAACCAGGGTAATCTTATCTTCTGAAACAAAATCACTGACAGGATTTTATATGTCACAGGGAAATTACTTGAGCAATGAATAGTTTGGTGCTGTTCCAGGTATGCATGAGGGTAGGAATATGACCCTCTTTCCCAGTTCATGCCACTCTTTACAAAGATATATTCAGTAAGACAAAGGATCCAATGTTATTTCTGAGAATTTATTATTGTTTACAAAGTAATTGTCTTGTGGCATATTGTTTATATAATGAGCAAACTGAGTAAGGAGAATCATTTAAACCACCCACTTTACAACCTCATCCTGACTTTTCAGGCCACTTTTTGACCTTTGCTGTTGGGTCCTCTCATTCACTTGCCAACAATATGAGCCTTCTTCATTCGCCTCTCCTGCATCTACCTTCTTCATGATTTACCCCTTGCTTCTTGCTGCAAAGGAAATGCTGCCCTCTCTGCTCTTTGTACCCCAGGGCAGAATCACATATAACAGCACATAAAAAAGCAGCGTTCATAGATATTTGATAGTGTCATGAAATAATCCGACATCATTTTGCCTACAAATCATGAGTAAAATCCCTGCACTACTGAATCAAAAGAATTTTTTGCATCGACTTCAGCTGAGCCAAGACTGTAACCCAGATACTCCCATATCCATTGGTTAGATTCATTACTCACAGGGAGCCACAACTATTTAAATCCATAAAAATGAGGCATTGACTATTTTGCCAAAGAACAATATGAAATAAATAGCAATGACATCATAGAAAATGTCGATGGAATACTAGACTTTAAGTTCACAACAGTGTTTTTAGACCATTTTCTTGTTTTGTTTGGGGTTTTGTTTGTTAGGTTTGGAGAGGAGGTGTTAAAATAGGCTGGCTTCTGGTAGTCTGATTTCTTTATGCATTTGATTATGCAGGCCTAAATACAGAATGCTATTTGACAATAGGTCTAAAGGTGCCATAAAACAAAAAACAGTGTCTCTTTTACACAGGATGCTTTTCTATAAAAGAATGCATCTTTGTAAAAGGAAAATAATAAGATACTTTCTTTTTATACAGTATGTCAGATCTGTTTAATTTTCTTGTAATTAATCATATTTCTGTTTGGTCTGTGGATTATGAATATCATTAATGAATACAGAAAACCTGTTTTTTTATGATTAATGTTGACTAATCAAAGCAAAAACAGTTCTGGTCAGAAATACCTCAAAGTTAACAAGCAATGGTTTCTCCCCTGCACTCCCCAGCAGCAGAGGAAGTATACTTTTAAGAGTACTATAGTCTAGTTTTAGTATAAATAATAGTGAAATCACTTAGGAAATTAATCACTGTTCTCAATCTTCTTTTAAAGAGCTGCCTTCCTTGTGCCGCAATATACTGTGCTCAATTGCCTGTTGGTTTTGAAGAGGTTTTTTCCTATCAGCTCATATATCCAGTTGGAGAAGCTTAACCATCTCTGTACTCAGAAAGGTTGTTTCATATATTGCATTTTTACTCACCATAAGTAGACCGTTGCAGTGATCTGGCATTTGAATTTGGACAAATTGTGCTGAATAACAAATGTAGCAATTAATCAGAGGCTTCCTTAGGAAGCAAAAAAATGAGGGTAATCAATCTTCAAATGTTCTACCTTACCTTGCAGTTTTGCGCTTTTGATTAACAAATGCACTGCAAACCCCTGTTGTGCCAAGAAAATCTGTATTTCCAAAGATATCCAGAAGAAATGGGACAAAATCTCAAAGATCCAGATTTGTTTATGCAGAATTTGACATCTGTTGAGGCTCCTGAATGGGGAGCCATGAGTCTTTTTATAAAGCGAGTCACCTCTAGACGTAGCTGTGTTTCTAGGCTGACTATGGAAGGTAACTGTATTCCTAAATTTAGTAGGTTCCTACAGACTGGCCACAATTCACTGCATAAATTTATTTGCAATGAATTTCAGACCAACTGTCTTGAATTACATTTGCAAATCCTAGCTAGTCTCTGAGTTTCAGAAAGTCACTTTAAAATTCAAAAACCTGGAGACTGACCCCTGTTGTGACCTATACTCCGTTTCTTCTCTTCCAAGTCTGGAGAGATGCCTTTATCAAAATTTGGGGTAGCTCTCTTAAATCAGACTCAGGCATCCAAAATTGCCACAGCTGGCACTCCTGTTCCCCATTGTAGTTTTTACTTGGAAATGATGTAAACTGAAGATATGTATTTAGGAAAAAATTACATCACGATGTGAAAATTTATCCAAAAAGTCACTTGTGAGACAGAAACTTACAAAGGCATGACATTTCTGTTTTAACTTAATCCCAGCCTTCTCTGAACTTCAAATATACACTTTAAGTTTTATCCTGCATTTAATTTATTAATTCAAATTATACTGGCTTTTTTATTTATCTCTGCCTATAAAATGTTTATGAAATAACTAATTTTTATGTATCCAGTTACTCAAATATGATTCATGCTTTACATTTCCTAATTTACCTGTTACCCTTTTCAAACCAGATTTCTGTTCTAGCAGTTGAATCAGATTCAAAAAAAATATTCAGATTACTGACTTAAGATTTAGCAACCTTATCATTCTTTCCTTTAATTAAAGTACCAAGATAATAATGATTCTCTTGTCAGGCAGCTGTGACCTCAGGTTTTGTTAGCACAGTGTGATTTTGCTGAAATTGGATTGAATCTTTGACAGTAAATAATGACCTTCACTCAAGAACATTCCAAAGTCTTTGTTAATGAGGATCTACAACTTACGCCTTATGTTAATTGTGCAATTTTATGACTTTATTTTCTATCACCCACAGTTTTCTTTCTTGGCGTGTGAGCTATTGCACTTTCTTCATATAAAACTTTTTGGGTTGATTTCTACCACTAGCCTTTGCTCTGTTATCCATGAGATGTAGTTTACAAAAAGACATTTGAAATAAAAGAAAGACACAAAGCAACAACACTTCTATTTTATTTGCTTGGAAAACAGTACATCCAAAAGCTGTATTGACTTTTCATTGCTTCATGCCACGGCAGATGTTTAATGCCAGATATGTCAGTACAACTAAAGACATTAGTATTTGGTAATACACCAAGTCATGATTATTCAGGCTTTTTATGATTATGATTCTTTCCTCTATTTTCAGTATTAGAATTAGGTGGACAATGTTTCTTGTATGCATCTAAAATGTTCTAAAATATAACCTAAAATGTTCTAAAATGCTTCCCATTTTACACTGAAATAAATTTCAGGGTTTTTTACACCATGGATGATGTAATAAGGAATATAAGAAGCTGTGACAGAGAGAGGAGGGCAGAGGAGCAGAACCCAAAATAACCAGGTAGGTCAGGGAGCTAAACCTGGACCTGCCAGAGCCTTTCCAAGTACTGTAATGACCAGGACATTAGCTGTCTTTTCTTTTGGCATTGGAAGAAAAAAAAATAAGCTGCCCTTGACCTAAGAAATCACTTAGAATAGTTTGCTCAAACTGATTTTTCCCAAGAACCTTCTTTGATGAAGCCACATTTTCTGATGAAGTGAAACAGTAAAAAAAAAAAAAAGGGCCTGATTAGTCATGTCATTTAAATGACTGAAGATTTGCTGTAGACCAGTCAACAAACAATTTTCAGATCAGATTAATAAGGATCAAAAGTCACTGCTATTTCATAGATACACAGCACTTTTGCTAAACGTGGCCATGTAAGTTTAGTTCATCCAATGCAGTGATCATTATCACAGAAGCTGGCAAGACAATTGTGAGGCTTCCCAACAGTAGAAGAAGAGGACTGAAGAGCATGATGGCGTGAAGAGAGTGAGTGACTGATGATATTGCAGGAAAAATATGGTGATGTGACCCCCACATTACTTCTGTGGTCTCCAGCTCACATATCTTGTACCAATTTGTCCTGGCTGGATAATAATGGAATCACAGAACCATAGAATGTTTTGAGTCGGAAGGGACCTTCAAAGATCATATAGTCCAAGCCCCTGCCATGGGCAGAAATGTCTTTCACTAGATCAGGTTGCTCAAAGCCTAGTCCAACCTGACCTCGAACACTTCCAATAATGAGGCATCCACAACTTATCTGGGCAACCTGCTACAGAATCACAGAATCACAGAATGTTAGGGATTGGAAGGGACCTCGAAAGATCATCTAGTCCAATCCCCCTGCCGGAGCAGGATTGCCTAGACCATATCACACAGGAACGCGTCCAGGCGGGTTTTGAATGTCTCCAGAGAAGGAGACTCCACAACCTCTCTGGGCAGCCTGTCCCAGTGTTCGGTCACCCTCACCGTAAAGAAGTTTTTCCTCATATTTATGTGGAATGTCCTGTGTTCCAGCTTGCACCCATTGCCCCTTGTCCTGTCAAGGGATGTCACTGAGAAGAGCCTGGCTCCATCCTCATGACACTTGCCCTTTCCATATTTATAAACATTAATGAGGTCACCCCTCAGTCTCCTCTTCTCTAAGCTAAAGAGACCCAGCTCCCTCAGCCTCTCCTCATAAGGGAGATGTTCCACTCCCTTAATCATCTTCGTGGCTCTGCGCTGGACTCTCTCTAGCAGTTCCCTGTCCTTCTTGAACTGAGGGGCCCAGAACTGGACACAATATTCCAGATGAGGCCTCACCAGGGCAGAGTAGAGGGGGAGGAGAACCTCTCTCGACCTGCTGACCACACCCCTTCTAATACACCCCAGGATGCCATTGGCCTTCTTGGCCACAAGGGCACACTGCTGGCTCATGGTCATCCTGCTGTCCACTAGGACCCCCAGGTCCCTTTCCCCTACGTTGGTCTCCAACAGCTCTGCCCCCAACTTGTACTGGTACATGGGGTTGTTCTTGCCCAGATGCAGGACTCTACACTTGCCCTTGTTATATTTCATTAAATTTCTCCCCGCCCAACTCTCCAGCCTGTCCAGGTCTCTCTGAATGGCTGCGCAGCCTTCCGTTGTGTCAGCCACTCCTCCCAGTTTTGTGTCATCAGCGAACTTGCTGACAGTGCACTCTATTCCCTCATCCAAGTCATTAATGAATATATTGAATAGTACTGGTCCCAGTACCGACCCTTGAGGGACTCCGCTAGACACAGGCCTCCAACTGGACTGTTCCAGTGTCTCACCACCCTCGTTGTAAAAAATTTCTTTCTTATGTCCAATCTAAACCTCTCTTTCAGTTTAAAACCATTGCCCCTTGTGCTGTCGCTACAGCCAGGCTGAACAATCCCAGTTCTCTCAGCCTTTGTTCATAGGTCTTCCATCCCTCTGATAATTTTCATGGCCCTCCTCTGGACCCACTCTGACACGTCCATGTCTTTCTCATACTAGGGGCTCCAGAACTGGATGCAGTGCTCCCTATGGGGTCTCACAAGAGCAGAGTAGAGGGGGAGAATCACCTTACTCAACCTGCTAGACACACTTTTGATGCAGCCCAGGATACAATTTTTTTTCCAGGCTGCAAGTGCACAATGCTGGCTCATGTCTAATTTTTCATCCACCAGTATCACAGAATCAGCTAGGTTGGAAGAGACCTCTGGGTTCATCGAGTCCAACCTTTGACCTAACGCCACTGTGTCAACTAGACCATGGCAGTAAGTGCCACATACAGTCTTTCCTTAAACACCTCCAGGGATGGTGACTCCACCACCTCCCTGGGTAGCCCGTTCCAATGCCTAATAACCCTTTCTGTGAAGAAATTTTGCCTAATGTCTAACCTGAACCTGCCCTGGTGCAGCTTGAGGCTATGTCCTCTAGTCCTGTTGCTAGTTGCCTGGGAGAAGAGGCTGACCCCTATCCCACTACAGCCTCCTTTCAGGTAGTTGTAGAGAGCAATAAGATCTCCCCTGAGCCTTCTTTTCTCCAGGCTAAACAATCCCAATTCCTTCAGCCTCTCCTCATAGGACATACCCTCTAGACCCTTCACCAGCTTTGTTGCCCTCCTCTGAACTCGCTCCAGCACCTCAATGTCTTGAAGTGAGGGGCCCAGAACTGGACACAGTACTCAAGATGTGGCCTCACCAGTGCCGAGTACAGGGGGACAATTACTTCCCTAGTCCTGCTGGCCACACTATTCCTGATACAAATCCTTCTCCACAGAGCTGCTCTCAATCCATTCATCCCCAAGTCCGTATCGATATTTGGAATTACCCCGACCCAGGTGCAGGACCTTGCACTTGGCCTTGTTGAATTTCATATGGTTCTCACGGGCCCACTTCTCAAGCCTGTCAAGGTCCCTCTGGATGGTATCCCTTTCCTCAAGCACATTAACTGCACTCCTCAGCTTGGTGTCATCTGCAAACTTGCTTAGAGTGTGCTCAGTCCCACTGTCTATGCCATTGATGAAGATATTAAATAGTATTGGTCCCAGTATGGACCCTTGAGGGACACCTTTCATTACTGATTTCCACTTGGACTTTGAGCCTTTGACTGTAATTCTTTGGATGTAGCCATCCAATTCCTTAGCCATCTAACAGTCCATCCATCAAAACCTTATCTCTCAAATTTAAAGGTAAGAATGTAGTGGGGAACAGTATAAAAGGCCCTACAGAATTCCAGGTAGTTGACATCTGTAGCTCTTCCCTTGTCCACTGATGCAGTCACTCCATCACAGAAGGCCACCAGATTAGTAAGGCACAATTTGACCTTGGTGAAGCCCTGTTGGCTGTCTCTAATCACTTCCATGTCTTCCGTGTTTTGATGTATCTTCCAGGAGGATCTGCTCCATGACTTTACCAGTCACAAAGGTGAGGCTGACTGGTCAGTAGTTCCCAAGGTCCCTCTTTTTACCCTTTTTAAAAAATGTATGTGTTCTTTCCCTTTTTCCAGACAATGAGGACTTCACCTGATTGTCACAACTTTTCAAATATGATGGAAAGTGGCCTGGCAACTACATCGGCCAATTCCCTCAGGACCCTGGAGTGTATCTCATCGGGTCCCATGGACTTACATACATTCAGGTTCCTCAGATGTCTTTGAACCTGATCTTCATTTGCCCAGTCCCTGCCTTGAGGTTCAGGGACTTGAGAGATGTGGGAAGAGAGATTGCCATTGAAAACTGAGGCAAAGAAAATGTTGAGTATCTCAGCTTTCTCCACATTGGTTGTCATTAGTTCTTCTTTATTGGAATGGGGTACATTTTCTTTAATCTTCCTTTGCTGCCCAGCATACCTGTAGAAGCCCATATTATTCTTCACATCCCTTGCCAAATTCAGCTCCAGCTGTGTCTTAGCGTTCCTGATCCCACCCCTACACATCCTATATTCTTCCCAGGAAACATGTCCCTGGTTCCACTGCCTATGCATTTCCTTCTTACACTTTAGTTTGACCAAAAGGTCTTTACTCAGCCATGCTGGTCTCCTGCCTTCCTTTTCTGATTTCCTACATGTGGGAATCAAGAGTTCTTGCACTCTAAGAAAAATGTCCTTAAAGAGCTGCCAGTTTTATTCAGCAACTTTATTCCTGAGGGAAGATTCCCAGGGGGCCCATCTGCTAATTCCTTAAAGAACTGAAAGTTCGCTGTCCTAAAATTCAGCGTCCTGACTCTACTCTTCACCTGGCCTGTATCCCTCAAGATTGTGAATTCCACCAAGGCATGATCACTGCATCCCAGGCTGCCACCAGTCCTGATATCTCTAATTAGTTCAGCCATGTTGGTAAGCAACAGGTTGAGTCCCCAGTGGTAGGCAACTGGTTGCCTCTCCAGTGAAGGCTTAATGGGTCAAAGATGAGACTATCTATCTTTGGACTGAGCACTGAACCCAGGGAAGCATATTAAGGCACCTGGGAATACTTTCTTGTTTGCATCTTGTACATCTGCCCTGGCTACATTGCAAATCCACACCAGGGAACCCTGGTCTCAGGTCTGTGTTGCTGCACCCACTACCAGTGACAGAAAATGGACCTATTTCACATACTAGACATGACACTCAGAATATATTAATGTATCCTTGAATATTTTCAGCTGAGAAGGATTCTTTAATCAGCCTCCTGCACTGTGTGTTTGTCTCCAGTTCTCTTCAACTATCCCTCAGACTCTTCTCATTGGACTCTTACTCACTTCTTTTTTTATCACTTCGCACCCTCTCTGCATCTGAAGTCCACGTGTGTGTACTCTTCTCACACAAGAATGTTTTTAAAAGAAATTAATACTTTCAAAATACCACATTCTGCTGGTGGACTGTATGATTTATCCCTTCCTATCTTCACCAATATTTTCTTTATCAAATTTCTTTAGAGAGTAGTAGCCAAGAAGCCTGGATTGCGCAGTGCAGTGTCGAAGCCCACTGGGGTTCAAATGACTGCCATGATAATATTATTATTAATAACAAAAAACTTTTTAAGTTTTTCATTAGAATGTAATTTTCTTTCCTTTCTTCTTATTACTCATAGTCCCCAAATTTTTTCTTCTGTTTCCATTCAGCTGTGGTTTTGGTTTCTCTTATTCAGTTTGCAAATCAAATTATGTTTGTGTAAGGACTGAATGGTCAGAAGACGGATACTTGAACAGGTTCAAAACTGACAGGACCTGTTCATAGCCCTGTGTCACTGAACATAAATAGAAGAGGCCTGCTGACTTGAAAATAAGGATAAATTATGGAATATTTGGGGATATCTTGAAAATAATGAGATGGCCTAAGAAAATCAATCTTCAAAATAAAAGACATTAAAATGAAGAACTAATATGTCAGCCTATACATCAACATCTGTGTAAGACAAGAAGTAGCAGGCATGGAAAAAATAGTTTTATCACATAAGGAATTAAAGGGCTCTCATGTTTCAGTGGCCATGTGCATTTTACCGAGATCTCAAAGAAACAACTGAAAATAAGGATATAGCATTTGTAGCTCACTCACTCATTTGGATAAATGTCTGTCAGAAATCTGATCCAAGGGAAGCTTTTCCTTCAAGTTGCAAACAAATTAAAAACTATGCAAACAAAATAATAATAATTAATAATAACTTAAAACATTAAAAAAAAACCCTAATCCAAAATTTTCACCTCAAAGGGGACAGAGGCTCTCTTCACAAGGAGCCACCTGGAGAAGACAAGGGGCAGTGGGTAGAAGTTGCACTGGAAGAGTTTTTATCTTGATATAAGAAAAATTTTTTACACTGAGAGCAATCAATCATTAGAACAACCTCACCAGGGACATGGTAGAGTCCCCATCACTAGGGGTTTTCAAGATGCATTCAAAGATGGTGCTAGATAATCTCATCTAGGCTCCCTTTCCCAGGAAGGGCTGGACCAGATGATCTTTCAAGGTCCCTTTCAACCTGGGATGTTCTACGGTTCTGTCGTTCTATGATTTGATTCTGACTTTCTACATTATTTTTTTCTTATATAATTAAAACTTTTAAAAAGCACAAACATTGGATTAACTTATTGATGCCTTATTCCCTTGAGGGTCCTTACTGTTGTATGATCAGATCAGGGTCAGCCCACAGCAGTATTTGGATGGAAAATCCATTGACCAATTTCAACTCAATTCAGCAGACAGGTAGCGGTGGAAAAAGAAGAGAGAGAGAGACTGAGGATGTGAAACACAGCAGCAAGATGCACTGGTGTATAGAGAAACACCAGAAAGTGACTGATAGACACACTGGACCTCATTAGTTCTGTTACTCATAAAACAACTGTTGATAGTTAATATTTTACAGTAATGTATTGCTGTTGAGTTAAAGAGCTGCACAAGAAACTCCTTGTTTATTTGGAATTATATACTGAATTAATGAGTTGCAAATTGTAAACCAATCCAGCTTCAATAAATATCATTATGAGCAGCACTAGGTTTAGCTACACAAATGTTCAAAGCAAAATTATTCTGTGACTACAATAAGATTTAGAGCACAGTTATGCTCCCTAAAATATAAGTACTTAAGGAGAAGCTTACCATATGTTTAAAATTATCTGTAGTTGCATTTATGATCTGTGATAACAGTGCATATATTTTCTGGATTGCAGCACTTTAGAGGTTTTCCATTTTATTTTTATAGTGTTAGTGTACAATTCACCTCTAGCAATTTATAGTACGGCTTTAAAAATTCAAATAATAAAGAGTTTCTTTCTATGGCTGTGAGTAGTAATTTAACTTTACATTAAAATGTTCGCTACAGAGAAGCCAAAAATAGCTACTGATGACAAGTTTAATAAACTGTATTTGCGCTTCAGTGCAATGCCAAATTCCAAGTAGTGAATCCTGTTCTAGGATTATCATTGATGTTATTTTAAAAGGGGGAATTTATGGTAACATGTTTACTCATGTACAGTATGGGACTTTATTTTCTTGTCTGAAATCAACAGAGAAATATAAGGCACTTAATCTGCAGTTTCTAAAAGTGTGTTCCCCTGGGCCTTTGCATAGTCTGGCATGATTCTCCTTTCCCTGGTAACTTTGCACAGAAGTAGGAGGTCAAGGAATGTTTCCACATGAATGACATTAGTTGCAAGCGCTCTTACTCCATGGAAAGACAGCTATTGCCAGAGAGAAAAATGATCTATCTATATAGATATAGCAAGGCTGTGGCTGTATGGAGAACATCCATCAATGCAGGGTGAGAATCCCCAACCCAGTCTGCAAGCCGTCTATCTCATAACACTTATGGGCAGGCAGGCAGTTGCATGCCAAAGATATCCTTGACCAGGCTCCATCAGCATTTGCCATGCTCACTCGGCTGTTCACTGCAACACACTACCTGAGCCATGAAGTTAGAGAAACCTCTCTGTGAGAGAATGCAACTCAGAAAAGTAAACTGTAGTGTACAAACCCAACGACTTAGTATTCAAAAATGAGGTGCAAATTCTCTTTAAGAGATTGGAAAAAAATGATCATGAGTGTCAGTCAGGGCAATGCTCTTTCTCTGGGGATCCAGTACAAAATATTGGATCATTGAGGTGTAGTGTTGTCGGATGCCTGTATTGCTAATTAGCTACTTCACAGTAGTTTGTATTTGCAGATGTTTTGGGAACCAGTCCCAAAGAATGGAAGGAAGCCTTGCAGGCTCTGCTAGAGATCTTTAGTACCAGCTGGTTGTTATAATGGAAAGGAATCATCTTTTGTAACCTATTGGTCTCAAAGGCAGATCATTATGTTCAAAGTAGTCGTTTGTCTTTCCTGTCAATGGAGATAAACAGATAGCTTCAGAGGGTTGTTAAATTCTTCTTGAGATAGAGGTCTGAGATAGGTCTTTTAGGAAATATTTATTTCTTTCTGTCATCAATCATGAAAGAAATCTGAGTTGTGTAACTCACACCTGATACCCAGCACTTACAGATCTAGAAGGCAGAAGAGCTGAATCCCACCTGAGATCTCTGTTGAAGGCAGCAGAAGTTTAGTCACAGTCACTAGTTCACATTAACACATCTACATTGTAGACATGTACATATATATAAATTCCACCTAAGACATCCAAGAGTGTGCCTCAATGGTACAGACTAACAATATACGGAAAAATATCTTCAATGCTAGAGTTGTTTCAGTGAAATTAAGTATTTTAAGATGTCTGTCTTGGTTATCAGCCTGGGTTCCATACTGCCTTGTTCATATCTGCTCGTTTTGTAACCATTCAAGAAAGATTCTGATAATTGAAAAATATGGATATGCAATATTTGGGAATTATAAAACCACTAGATTCTAGATTTGCTATATTTTCTCTTATAGAAAAATACCACTTTCACATGTATTGATAAGAGCTGGATTTTTAAATAATATAGTCTTTTCTGCCTTTGATTCATATGCTGCTAGACTGAAAATGGCACTCTACCTTCTGACTGAAAAGAGAGAAAAGATATTTCCAATAAAACATGAAATGTCTCAAAAATATTCAATTTTTTTCTGTAAAGTATTCATCTGGTAAAGAATATACGATGAATTGATGTGGCGAGAAACTTATATACTTACTTGTTTGAGATGAGTTTACAATGTGCTCCTGAATTCCCCCTTAGGAACTGTGCACCCATTGATAGGCTCATGATAACTGAACAGAGTATGCCTATATTATATGCTATATCACGTAAGTATAGACATTGAGCACAGATACATGCAGATTAGATATGTATTTATGGGCACACCTTAATGTTCAGAGGAAGAGACTTTAATTCTTGTGCCGACAGTCAGGGGTTCTTTCTTCTGTAAGTTAAATAACTTTGTATAAACTAAGAGTGAATTATTTTGTCATTACTAATGAATAAGATAAAAAGACAGCACTGTCCACCCATGGAGCAGTCTGTCTTCTCCGCTTTTTACCATCGTTGAAATTCAGCTCAGCATCCGGCTAGAAACTTTCCCCCAGAGTCTATGATTAGGAAAGACAGTATTCTGCCAAAGCGTTATTTAAATTCTGTTTCAACTTTATTATGTGATATCAGACAACTTCAGAAACCTTTAACATCTAGTTTAACACTTCATAATTGTTCTCTGAGAGTTTGAGCATTTTTGTAGTTCTCTCCACAGGAATTCCTCAGACATCCCAAGGGCCAGATTAACACATGTATTGATGGAAGTCTTCACCTGCCATAGTGTTTAATAGTGCACCATCAAAATCAGAATGTGTAGTGGGATATTTAGGAGACTGTAAATCTTTGTGCCCTTGGGATACAATACTCACTTAATGATTCTTCGACTATAACTGTTAATGTTCCTTCTTTATCTCAACTATCTAATTCCTTCCTGTGAGCAGTGTTTTTTGCTGTTTTGTTGGAACTACACTAACTACAGAATCTTGATGCTCTGGATTTGCAAAACTTTGTTATTGTACTTCAATTCTAACAAATGCATTGGTCTTCTTTTTTCTTTTACTTTCCCGCTTACTTTATTCTTCATTTCGGAGACTGTCACACGTAATAAATTATTCTGGCTGGATGACTTTAATGAAATGAATTTCATGAGAGTGCTTGTGCCTTCCAGCCCCTGTGATAAATCCAAAGTACAGAGAGGCATGTTAGTTTTCTGATGAAGAAATACTATTTTATACAAATAAAATCACAGACTGCTGAAAAAAAAATTAAGCTTCATTCTCAGTCCTATGTGAATCAGAATAGGTATAACTGTTTAACTGTTGTGGAAACAGGGTCCTGATCTTAAGTCACATTAAATTCCTGCTGCTTCAGTGGACTGAGATCTCTGTTAAGGCAGATATTCACACCTCTGTTGGTGTGTGTAACTACTGCATGAACCAGGGTCCTCAACTGGCTGACTAAATAAAGCTAATACTTTCAAAATCAGGTCCAAAGTGACTTGTTCCCCAAAATAAGTGGTAAAATAGGAAGGACCTCCCAGGAGCCCTACCTTAATATGCTCTGTAAAGTTGCTGCTATTGTTTTCCAGGATCTAAATAGTAGACTTTATGTGTTGGTCACCTTTTCTACATCTCTGTACTCTTCTTCCCCAGAGAATATGAAAGCTCAGATATGCTTTCACATTCCTCCCTCACTGAAATTAAGAGACGGTTTGCTGTTAGCTTCAGTGGGACCTGACCTTTGCTTTGTGGCATCCGGATTTAGGTATGCTGCCAGTCTTTGAAACGTGACTCCTTTTCTGCATTGATGATCCTTTTTTTCCCCAGTGCTGATTGCAGGCTGTTTTAGGGACATTTCATTACAGAGTCAGAAGCACATCTCCTCTAAGAGGCTTTTTTTTTCATGTGTGTGTTTATGTTCAAGAGTAGACGGTGTAAAGATAAAGTCACAGCCCACCTTGCCTGAGCCAACACAAGCATCTTCTCAAGCAAAAGAAAGTTCTTAAAACTTTAGGCTGGCACTGATAATGAAAAAAAAAAAAAAATTTCCTGAAGGAGAATGTGAATGTATTAGCATAAAAGTGTATAAAAGGAATGATGCAAACTGGAGCTGTCCATTCGCTTTCAAAAGCAGGCTTAAGTGTTTGGACAGTCACAACAGGTAAAGAGCCTGCTGCAGCAGCTGCTTTTATGGCGCCTACTGCATCAAATGTCTCTGTATCAGCTTTGAGAAGTCACTATGTAAAACTTGCTTCATACTCCTTTTCTACTCCTTTTTCAGCTGAAATGTTGTGCTGACATCTTTTCTATTTACACTTTTTTTAATTTCTACTAAGACAATCAGCTCTGATTTTCTTGAATTTGTTGTCCCAGGCACATGGGTACCTAGACAGAATGCAAGGGACGGGGTTTAATTAGATCACAATATTACTATTTAATTAATTTGCAGACCATCAAGCAATAAATTTTCCAGTGTAGTTCCTTTCTGACTGGCTTCCAGCTGGTGGAGCTCAGCTGTCTGCTCGCAGCCCGCTGCCCTGTGTCCTTTCATAGCTAGCCTGTTCTGAAAATACCTTACCTTACTTCCAATTTTAAGGTTAACAGACTGAGAAAAGAAGATTATATCAGACAATAAGAGCTCATATCCTTTCTTGCCTTCTCTAGGGGATGCATTCTCCCAAATCCACTTCTGCCAGCTAACGAAATCTCTCATATTGAAAGCTGTGCAGACTTGGGTGATGACCTTGAGTTCCCCTATGGCTCATTATAGCTTGTGACTTCTGGTCTCTCCTACTGTATAGATTTATAGATTTATAGTAGGGTGTTTGGAAGGGTTGTGAGATTGTGGTTTGGAAGATGGAGTTGATGTTACAGCGTTGTCTTAATCAGACCTGGGGAGGCACAGGACGACGGGAAAGGATTCAGTGGCCCAAGAAATGCCTTTCCAGCTGAACACACCTCTATCAGATAACTGCCTATCACGAGCAATAAAACAGTCAGGACAACAAGGATCTCAATTTAAGTTACTACAGTTTAGCTGCTCTTCAGTGCTTGTTATAGAGTGATATAATGGAAAAATCTATTCTTTATTATCAGGAAAACCTGTTGTGACCAAGGAAACATTACTGTGACCAGTAATGTCCCTTAGGATAATAAATGCTTCAGTGTAAAGAATAATTTGACACTTGTTAGAGTTTCTCTTCTACCTTAATATCTTGATGCTTATTTGTGTTTTATCAGACACTCTCAGAGAGCTTTTCATGTGGAAAGTCCTATCACTCAAGGTAGAAATATGTCTTAAATCCATCAAATGTCTCTATCAGCTCAGAGCACCTGATCAGCTTCTGCAGATAGAATCACAAGAACACAGAATCATCAAATAATGTCCGTACATGAACTTATACAAATAGTAGTTCCAACAGGGGGACTGTTTTCTAGCAGCTTTGATAGTAATCTCAGATATTCCAATAATGGACCATTTCACTTAATGATTAGTGAACACTTAATATTATTCCTGGGTTTCGCCTTTGGAAAGCAGAAATTATTCACTTAGTCAGAAACAAAACTATGATCTCTCAGAAATCCCCTGGCTGATACATTCCTAGCAAAAGCTGCTTTATTCCAGATGTTACAGACCATATGTATATATGCACAGCACAGAAGGGAATATTTGTGCAATATGTCACAAATTACCAGGGAAGACTTAAAATGTCATTACAGGATATCCTTTGACCTTTCTGATTTCATCAATACATCGTTTTAAGTGTCTACTTTAGAAGGCTTTTGATACAAAGTCAACCCAGGTATTTTATTTTGATTTTATGCATGCACCTCAATATTTTCCAAAAAGTCCATTTTTTTAGATTTATAAATTCTACTATAAATTTTTAAGACTCAGTAGCCTCATGGCATTTAGGCACACTAGGAAAACCATCACACACACTCCAAAAAGGACAGCTATCTGTACTTTTTAGGCACACTTGGCTTCATTTACATCTCACCTTATCATGACACTCTAAAATACCAAAAGCAGCAGTATCATCGAGTAGAACCCCAAACTAGCAAGTAAATCTAACCCTGTTTTTGTTCTTCCCCAGTTACAAATGCCTAGGACATCAGCAATGCTTTGCAACATGATGGAAGGTCAGTCTATCGGTATTTTATACGATACTAAGCAACAGGTGCTTTAGCTAGTACATATAATACAGCATTTTGGACTATAAAAGGTAAGAAAGATTTAGGTGAGCTAACTTTCACTTAGTAACTAAAACTAACTGATCTATTTTCTGAGATATCAGTAGCATTATGAGGAACAGAAATTGTCTTTAAAAACAACAGCTTAAAATGGGAACTACATCCATCTCATTAAGTAAGAGCCAGTATCGTGATCTTCCATGTGTATGCATGATCTTCCAAGAAAATGTAATCACTAACATGAGCCACACATCCTGATCTAAAGATGAGGTTACAGAGCATACTGAGGTACACTTGTGGACAGGGAATGTAGTGTGTACTGTCTAAAAATGCTAGGTAATTTAAGTTGTAAGCAATGACAAAAGTTTAGAAATAGTCATGAGTTAAATCTATTTTTACTCCGTTTTTTTTCTGTGTTTTGTTTTGTTTTGTTTTTGTTTTGTTTTCTGTGTGTTTTTCTTTTAAAGCCTAACTACATGAACATAACTGTACCTTTACAGGCTTCACTCATGTCAGAGCTCTGTTTGCAGTCTCTTTGTGATCATGGCAGCACCTAGATAGAGTTAATGATTTTGGATCTGGTTCTCTGGCCCAAAAATCACAGGAATGTTTTATTACCTACAAGCCTGCATATGTAATTCTGCAGTCCTAACACTTTTTGGCTAGGTTTCCAATCCCATTCACCATCTGTGTTAAATGGCCCAACTGTGCAGACACCTATAAGCCCTTTCCCCTAGGGATCAACAGCTAATTAAAATAGCGACCGAAACAAACAAACAAAACAGTATGTGATTTTGAAAGGGAATTTTTTATACACATAACAGTGACCCTTCCCCCCTCCAACCATAATAGGTGTATTTGTAATGCAGAGAAGCCCAGCTTCCTCCAGCATCTTCTCATTTTGTCTGTCCTTGCCAATCAACTTCCAATGACAGCAATTGTGTTGTTCCCTGGTCACTGTAGTAAGTTTAAGTTTAGCATGTCCTAATCATTTCTAAGAGTGATTAATTTTTAACCAGATGAAAGTAAATACAGAGTTTTCCCAATTAACAGCAAAATCTTTATACTTTTTCTTCAAACCAGAATTCCATTGTTGTTATTTTCTTACTTGTTCTTTTAGCAAACACTATGATCTGAGTGTAGGCATTCATGCTAGAAGGTATAGCATAGATAAACTGGAACAGTTATGACATGTATCTTTAAAAATACATCCCTATTCTATATGTTTATAGAGATTAGAAAAAAGGAAATCCAGACATATAAGACTGGTTATTTTATTTTATACTTTTCTGATTTTGTAAATTAGTTTAATAGTTTGTGAACCTATTCCTTGAATATTAGCAAATGAAAGTTATAGTGTATTTCTGGGTCTGATTTTCATCCCATTTTTATGGGCAAGAAGTGAGTGTACTGAAGTCACTGAAGTGTCACAAAAGGAAAGCTAGTGCAGATGAAATCAGTTTAGTTTTCCTCGCCAGTTCTCCACATTCACTTTAGAATCAGTTCATGCTAAATTACATCAGTAATCTCCACAAGATAAAACTTTAAATTTAAGAAAAAGAAGCTTCACATCAATAACATTTGGAAATGTTTAACGACTCCTTGAATCTGAATGAAAAAGTAAAGGTTCATATAAAGCAGTTTAGCTCAGCTGAGCTGACTTGTTGCTTAAGCTTTCTGAGTGAAGCACATTATTCTACAAGCATGAAGTTGAAAGTGTTTCCCCTAACCATGGCATATATTGACAGCTACTGTGAACTATATTGGCCCCTGCCACTGTCCAAACATCTTAATATTTACATTTAAGGCTTTTCCCCTTGTAATTGTACAGAAATTACTCTAAATTAAATTTTATGGAGCAGGCTCTAAATTGTATACACACTGAATGTGACTTTCTTGGAGCAGCTACCTTTACTGACATATGGAAGAAATTGGCTTAATTTTGGCAATTAAACCAGTCATATTTCAAATATGGTTACTGGCCATTAGCACAAATTACCTTGGACTGGGTACATTTACATAATACGTTTTTGCCAGGAAAATTCATTACAAGAAACATCTTGTTTACTAGGTTATTTAGGGTATAAAAAGCAGCATCAAAATGTTACTTTATATAAAATAAATTAAGTTTCGTTAATATAACTGTGATGACCATTCTGTGATGACCAATAAAGCAATAGACTAGTAATGTGCGGATGAGTCACAATTCCAGTCTGAACCCAGTTGTTGCAGCAAGCTGAGTGATTACTCTGTAAATGGAAGATGATTTGAAAATTGTCCACTGAAGCTGAAGAGGTCAATAAGAAAGAGCATGCTCTGAAATTTGATTTGTTAGCAGATTGTTCTAGATTTATATCTGCAGTGCAAATATCTTTTAAAGACTATTGTATTATTAGGCTTCAAGTAATGCTGTTTCTCCAGGTCTTTAATAAAGCTTTCTAGTAATGACAGAATTTTGATAAGCAAACCTAATGCAGATAAAAAGGCACGAGTCTTAACAAAGGACTTCTCAAATCATGCCAAACAAAATGCCCTAACAAATGATACGAACAGTGGAACTGCTCCAGTATCAGTCAGAGCCACTGGGAACATTTCCAGTCAATTTAGTGGGTGTTGGATCAAGCTCATTTGCAATTTGGGAGCAATGTTAGACAGTAGCAATGTTAAATCAGTCAAGGCAGTTAACAAATTTTAATTAAACCAGTCAGGCCTCTGGGACGATAGGAAAAGTTTCAACAACAAACAAGAAAAAAAAGACATTGAAACATAGATCTAATTGCTGATCTCAGTGTGCCTCTATTTTCATGTGAAAATTTTATTTCATTCACATCTCAAAATACTTATAAATTCACACTTTATTCAAGAAACTAAATGGACTTAGTTAATCTTTCCTACAGAGACATTTCAGGGTTTCATTCACTTTTTAGTTCTGATGCAACATAGAGCATGAAATGCTTGACCTGACCCTTTTGCTTTTTTCTTGTCTAGAATATTATATGTTATACGGCATCAAGTTGTCTTTGTTCCTGTATGATTAAGTAACATAATTTGAGATACTTAGAGGTCATGACACGTCATTGCTGGAAAGATTAAGATACAACATTATAAATGAATAACATAACCATAAAAATAGCTTAGTTTTACTCAATTTTTTAGACCAAAACTATAAATCATAACATTTTGGCACAGCTAGCATAGCTATACAATTTAATTAGTAATTGCTGTATTTCAATTATCCTTGTGAAGAGAGATATGTAACAAAATTAGAAGTGTTTCCCTTCCATGAATGATGGAATGGTATTAGAGCATAACAACTTCCTTCTTGTAACTAATCAATTTTATGAAAATTTATAGACTTAATGTAATAAAAGGCCAAAGGTAAGAAAAAGGATCATAAACTAATGAAACTAATAATATTAACAAAGTATTAAAGCAATCAATTATTAAAGAGACATAAAGGTTAACTGTCCATGAAATGAACATACTAATTCAATGTTATTTCATGATGTACTCGTAATTAGTTTCTAAATTTACTTGAGTGGCTCAGGAGAAAATCTACTTACTCTTACTTGTGTTACGTTAAAAAATACCCACCTACAGGTCGGATTTATGGTGAGCATATACACCAGTGATTCTGACAGCACTCTCAGTTTGTCAGGGTAGAAGTCCATCCATATTACTACCTCAAGGTCTGAGCTGCTTCCCTCTCCTTTTGATATCCAGGCAGCCCAAGTCAATTTTGCTCTTAATTAGGTACCTAGCTTTGTGTGAGGTCGATCCAGGCCCAAGCTCTAAAAGCTTCAAACACCTCCACCTAAGAGCTGTGCTCAAGGAGAGTTGATCACCTTTCCCACAGCGATGAATAGACTGAGATACCTTGTAAATATAACAAAAGGGTCCTTAAGTAAACTTATTCTCCTGGGTGAAAAATGAAATTACTTACAGAAAAATTCACCCAGGTTAATCTTTCTGTTTGGGACAAGAATACTGACATACTTTATTGGCTGATTGTGGTTTCGTCATTTTCACTTGAGATGCTGTTGTCTTAGCTTTATGAAGACTGATGCAAAGAGAGGTAGTGACAATACATACTAAAATTGGAAAGCAGAAATTATAAAATATCCTTGCCAAAGTAATGAGGTATTGAAAGATATGAACAACTCTACTGTCAGGAGACCTCAGGAGGTCTAGTCCAACCTCCTGCTCAAATCATGGTCAGCTGTGAGATTACCAGATTGATTAGGGCTTTAGAGGGCTCCCTTGTATGTGTGCAATGTATCAAACATATTTCTGTCTCTCAAATACACTTCAGCTGTGAATTACCCTTTTTAAAATGAAAACTGTGTTATAAGTATGTTATGGATTAATGAAGAAAAATAAGATGTGCATTTTTATGTAATTAGCATACATGTAATAGACAGACAGATATACGCAATATATGCTAAATCAATGCAGCGGCAGTTTGTGGTTTAGATTTTGATCAGTAGTCAGCTGCCCTCGTCCTGGAGCCTGGCCTTGCACATCACATTTTTCCACTGAGGAAAAGAGCCTGTTCTTGGGGGGGGTACACATTTAATGAACCATGGCAGGCGAAAGAATGCAAAAAGGCAGGAACAGCTGCTAAATTCAGTGTGAAAGGTAAGACTTATCCCTGACCAAGGGAAATGTTTACTTGCTGCATCTTCTCTGTTATCTGTGGTTGTTTAGCTGGGCACTTAAGAAAATCAAGGCTTCCTACATCCGTTTTCCCCAAAGATCTATGGTGCTACATTTTTGATAGCTTCCATCCAATCTTTTCTTTCTCAAAAATGAGATGAATACTGCCAAGGTTGGTGCTTAGAGAGGGCCCAAGTGACTGGTGTACCTTTGCCATATAATAAACTAAATGAGTGCTTTGGCTTGCCTGGGGTTTTTTAGGTACTTGAGAATAGAAAAGCAATGAGCGCTTGTGTCTTGGGGCTGAGTGGAGAGAAAACACTACAGATTAGTGACAACTCTGGGAGGCTCATAATTGCAAGCGGACTTAGTTTTTGAGTATCATCCATTAACAGCAACGCACATAGATACTGCTGGTTTCATTTGCTATTTCATTACAGGCGGTGGCGAAGAAGTGCACCCTCGCAATGGCTGTGGGTCTGGCAGCATAACTGTTTTTCATTACTTTTGTCTCACTCTGGGTTTCACAAAGTGGTACAAATTTCCAGCTTGTACCAGCTTTCCTGTTTCTGTTCTTGCTCTGATTCCTCTCCCTCCACAACGGAGGGAGCTGCTGCCATCTCCCTCAGGAGATGTCCAGGTGGCATTTCTTTTTTTCTTTCTCTCTCCCTTCTTATTGAGAGGAACTGGACCTAGAAACGATCTCATGTCTCAGCTCATTCATCACTGTGCTTCCTGATTTGTAAGCATTTTATCACTTGGGTCTGGCAGTAAGAGACATTTGTTCAGCTGAGGGAGAGGCACAGCGTATCGCTGCACCACTCCTGGAGTGTAATGGCAGGGCATTCACCCCAGAGTGAATTTTCCCCTCATCACCTCTCTGTTGTGAGAAATCACTCCATCTGTATCCCCTCACAGAGTAACTTTACTACTACAAGCTATTTACCACCCCTTCAGTATCATTTTGTTTCCTGAGGGGATTATCACAGGAGGTGCTTCTGCCTTCACCTCTCCCTGCCCAGCTCTCTTTATTCCTTTGGTCCAAACCACATCCCTGAGTTGCACTTCCTGACCAGGGGGAAGAAAAACACAAACCAAAAAGATGAGTTACTTATGTGAAATAAGGATAATCTAGTTTCTGGCAGGAACTAGCATCTTTTTCAACCTTACTCCCTTGTGCTGCTGTCTGAGCTGTAGACAGCCTGCACTAATGCCTGCATAATTCCCTTCCTACTGAGTAAGTGCAGAAACCACTACGACTTTGCAAGCTGATACAGAGCAATTTGCAAGACTTCATATTCAGCCAGTTGCCTCCTTATTGGTCAGTATTTGCAAATAGATTTACAAATCTGATGATGCCCTTTCTCAGTTTACAATAGCAGGAGACCAGAACCGGATCTTTGCTCTCTAAATCTTTTAGGTCCTCACCTAAAGCAGAACTTGCAGGTTCTCTCTTGCAAGCACACACGAGAACAACAGTGAGTGCTTCTCTTCCTTGCAAACTCTTGCAACCTTACTTTCTCATGACTGAACTATGTAAGATTTTTTTAGTGTACCAGTAGACCTGTTGGAGCCAGAGAAACAGTCAACTCAATTAGTACTTTTCATCAGATGTTGCATTTCCAATGCAAGAGGTTCTAAGTCTGGTAGTTTTTCCCTTTATCCTTTTTTTTACAGCAGAGACAGGTGGCTTGTAAAGGCACAGATGTCTGGCATCTGGCTTTAAATGTGCTCATCTATTCACATCTGAGTGAGCAATGTATCCCGATGAATTGGATTCAAAAAGAGCAACACTAAATGGAAAGATTGAAATTTTGTCGTATTTCATACTGCCACCATCTACTGCCAAGATCACTGATTTGTACCTAACACCAAGGAAGTGGCAAAGACAGGTTCTGGATGGTGGAGTTTGGAGCTACAGCCTCCTAACCAAGACCTGTGGGAGAGAAAAGCAGTGAGTCTTTCCAGGCTCCCAAATCAGCAAAACCAGAAAAATAAGTTAATGCCAAGAGAATGGATCCTTCGAAAGGCAGAGCATCTCTTAGCCCCTGCCTAACAAATCTCTAATATAATCTGGCATAGGACCTCTGAAAGATTGTCAGCTGTCAGTCTTCTTGGGTTAGCTGTGGAAATTGCACACTTTTTCCAATAGTTTAGAGGATTGGTTGTTTTGGGGGTTTTTATGTACTAAGGAAAGCCTTTTCATTTGAAGTCAGGGGATTCTATAAAAAGCCTGAAATTCATTTTTTCTCAACAAGTTTTTGACCTATTCAATCAAAAAGCCCCTGAATGACAAGTAAAATCTTGATCAAAATGAAGGCATTTCTACTGTCATTGAAATGTCTTAGAGGGAGAAAAATAAAACTTACCCACATCTCTTTTGTTTGTTTACTTCAGACAGAATGTTTAAACCTTCCCATGGGGTTTTTCTTCAGGAAAGTATGGCATAGGCCCTTTGTAGACATTTCAGAAATAAATGCACAAAGTTGTCTACTTAATTTCCAGCTGATACAAAGGTATACTTGCTATTACAGTGGAGAATGACTGCAAAGCCTGAAGTGAAAGCTATTTCGCAATGGTCAGCAAGTATTAGTTTACATTTCATAGCAGTATTTTTTTAATCCAACAAAGAAGTGAGGAAAATGTCTAATGTAGTTCCCTCTGCAGAACAAAATTAATACAAGCTGGTAGTTTCTAGGTATCACAGGCAGAGTTGGTTAATTTCACAGATCAGTCACAGTATATTTCCTAGGAAACTCATAAGAAGGGATTCAGACTAATTCTGTGAAAAAGCACACAGACACAGACACTGCAGCTGCACAGTGTTTATGAAAGAGAATATTAGCTTTGAGATGGTGTATAGCATCTTCTGACAGCAACTGCGTAGCCATCCGATCGTCTGACTTCTGTTCCAGACCAGGAACTGGGACAATAAATACCCTAAGAGGAGGAGCTTTGCCCTTTATCTCACCCACTGTTTGAATAGCAGATTCTAGTTCTCCATCCTTTGCCTCAGAGCTGAACAAAGGCTAGCACGGCCTAGAGAAGGATTCATCTCCTTAAACTTCTTCAGTCATCTAAAATCTGGGCACCTAGTCTAAGGTGGCCACCTGGGATGCCTTCATAATAAGTGGAGACACACAGGTGCGTAAGACTGGTGAGATGAATCATCCTCTGGAAGTGCCTGCTCCTCTGCTGCTTCATTTTCTGCAGAGAGTGAGCTTAAATTATGCATTTGTACTAGACACAACTTTTAGAAAATTAAAGTTAATATTACCAGAAAGAGTGAACCATTAATATGCACAGCACCAAATAGGCAGTTGTTATAACCAAGATTCTTTTTTCGTATTGCATTATCAGATTGCCCTAAAAAGCCTTCCTCAATAGCCTTTGCAGTTGGAGCCAGGGGGGGTTACGTGACAGTATGTTCTGTATTTTCCTGTAATAAGAAGAGTTTGTACCTGCCAATATTCTAATGAAGAAAATGGTAGAAATTCAAAGTGTCCATAAAACCATCTGTACATGTGCTGCCAATCTGGTCTATACTGTACATGCACAGATCATCCCTTGTCTGTAAGTCCCAGATGAGGCTAGTTTTCATGTGGGTTGTGTTTGATTTGCTGCACACAGAACATGAAGTTACTTTGAGTGCAGATAGTGACTACTTTTTTTTACATTCCTGGATGACCAGAAATCCAGTGCATCGCACAGTCAGAAATCTGGTAGGTTGCTGCTGAAAGTCATCAGATGGTACATTATTGCTAAATGTAATAAAACTGACAGTATATGTGGAAGATAAATTTCTACCATCAAACAAGAGAACTGTTTGAGTAAAAAAATTGTGAAGAGCAACTACTTTTCAGGAGTAGGGTACTGAAAAAAGTTCAGCTGTGTACTGAAAGTATATGCAGTCTTGGAAGAGCTGCAAGGACTGGCGTCCACCTGAGGTGCATGAGGAATAGGGACACTGAACCTTGATGGGCTTTTATGAATCCAGGTGGAATAAATGCACAATATGAGCCAGGAGGTATAAAAAACTTTGAGGAAAAGCTGAGTGGAGTTTAGTTGCTGACTAGGAACAGAAGAGAAAAGCTACATGTATTCTGGCATTTTGGAAAATAATTACTTCCTGTTAAGCCAGTACAAGTCCAGCATATCAAAACCAAATTAAGGTCACTCCCTAGCACTGCATGAAATGCTCAGTGCCTACATCAGTACATGGTCTCCTTTCTCAAATACACCGATTTCAATAGCTAACACCAGTTCAATACATAGTAAATCCCAGGAGTCGTGACTTGTCCTAAAACAATTACTTTAAATTGCTTGGTGGTCACTGCTGGGATTCACCAGCTGACTGCAGCCATCTGAGGCAATTCATATTACTGAGATGGGAAAGCATATTGAATGGGGAAGCAAAGAAATACTCATGCAGTGCAGTTCAGTGTGCTAGCCTGCTACCCACCTGCCCAACGTGTCACATGAAGCAGGTTAGGAGTGGAAAGCAGATGGCACAGGAAGCTACAGCGCAGTGGACCTCTGCACTCAACAGATGGCATCAACAGGATGCAAGAAAATCGTCAGTGTCCTTGTGGACTTGGGAGCACAACAGGAAGATTTCTGAGATAGCTACTGGGGGTTGTGCCACCGTATTAATAGCCAGCACATGTCATGGCAATTCAGCACCAGCTGAATAACTTTCAGAAATGAGTTCTGTATACATTCCTCCTTTATTTGATCTAAACCTTTAAGCACAAATGTCCCTGTTCTTTCACAAAGTTGGATCCAGATCCAAATTTACAGCTTAAGATGATCTTCACAAGCTGTTCCCTTGTCTTTTTGCAGCTTGCTACAAATGGTATGTCAGTATTCCTAGCTGTAGAATAATTTTTTTTCATATAGTTCCTATTCACTTCCTGGCAAGATCTTAATTTGTTCCTGTTTATCTACAGTTATCCTCAACTCTAACTGCAATAGTTGCTTTTTCATTTATGAAAGCTAATTTTTGTCATGTCCTGACAAAAACAAAATCCGTGGGGGTCACACTGTTGAAGAGTGAGATTGGTATGTTTTCACTAATGTTATATTCACATAGAGGCATACCCAAGATGTTCTGGATGGTTTGTAGGCCAATGGTGCTCAACTGGTTTCAAGTGAAGAAGCAGTTAATCTTTTCTGAGAACATATTCTAAGATCATCTCACTGTGATTCGTGGGAGGGAGTGAAAGGAGAGATAATAAATAAAATAATAAAAAATTAACTAAATGCAAATTATTTTGTAAAAACATAGTGGTACTGTTCTAATTACAAAGATTTTAATTGCAAGTATGGATAATAAGAAAAATAATTAGTGATGGAATTATGCCTGAGGATAGATACCAAAAGCAGTCAGAAGTTATCTCATGATGCTATCAGTTCACAAGGTAGGACTTAAGATAAATATTGGATGTTCAGCGATTGTTATATTTTCTCCCTTTTTGCTTTCCCTGCCTGGAATGTGTTAAAGCAACTATATTTGTAGTCAGACTATATAACATCTACTGATGCGATTTGATATGCCGATTGAGAGGATAAAGATACAATCCCTGCCTCAATTAATATAAGATCTATATTCCAGTCATGTAGCAAGTAGAAGGGTATGAGGCTTTGTGTGCTTGATAAATACCTTGAAATTACCTTTTGGGCACAATATTATCTGCATAACAGATTTATGAAATGATTTTTCATAGATACATACTCACAGCTCCTCCCGTCTAAAACTAGTTCAGTAGGTCGTGTGGGTGTTCTTGGTGTAAGAAGTTTGGATGTTTGCATTGTAATCACTGGACAAATAAATTTTATTTAGATTTTGAGGTTCTTATGACAAAGGTTATTTATCACAATGTGCTCATAAGTCACTTAGCAAAGCAGTGCTCCAGTCTTACGTTGAACCCATATTTACAACTATAATATCAGAAATAATTTATGCAGATAGTCAAATATTTACTGTTCAATGAAAATTTTCAGAGTTTGATCCACACTTCTAGCTTTGACTTTTGTTTCTCACCATTAGCTATATTCATGTTCTTTACTATGTGCTTGGTTGGACCAGACTTAGGACCAGTATCTCTGGAGATACTTGCCTCTCCGCATGGTTAGGGAATTCGGCAATCTGCAAACTGGAACATTCTTGTAAGATTATATTTTACTAAATTTATGCTAATCCATAGCTGGATTAGAACCACTGAGGCTAAAATTATGAAGTTTTCAGAAACACAGTATCTTAAAAACTACAGTGATTTCATCAGTCTTTAAAATTACCACATAAAATGTTTTTATCATATTTGATGGCTGAAGTGTTAGAGCCTCAGTGTGTATTTTTGCCAAATACACCAAAGGCCAGATATATTTCACCTAATTAGAGGCTCCTGAGTCAAGAGCAATTGCCTTTGGTTCTCACTAAAGCAAACCCAGCAAGAAGAGCTGTAAAAATGAGTTTCTTGGGAAGTCTAGGAGTCATAACTCTGCTCTTGGAAGTCCCTGTCTCTCTCTCACTCAAAGACCAGTTTCAGGTGGATAATGTCAGTGTGGGATAAACCTAAGCTTTTCTATATTTCTTGTCTCTGTTAACTACTGACCTTCGTGCAACCACCATTTTTGGTTAGTAGTTTGGTGTTTTTTTTAATAAATAGTAAGAGTAATAAGTAAGGAATGAGAGTAAAACCAAAGTTGTCTTCAACACAGCATGAAAAAATGTTGAAGTACCTAATCAAAGATCAAAAAGAAGGAAGAATATAAGGTTTCATGGTTGATACAGACATCTATGAATATGGAGCATCCTCAGTCCTTCCATGGCATTGGGAGGTACCACTCCAGTCACTACTAGCGCTTTTAACACTAAGTCACTTGAGACCTGCAAGTCAGGTTGTTAGCAGTGGTCTGGCATTCAAAGGGGAAAGCAGAATGGTCATATGCTGGTTTTAGTAACCTGTGCATGGGTCTTGTTTTTCTCTGGAGTTCATTCTAAGATGCAAGACGCATCATAAGGTTTATGATTTTTACAACATCTGCCTTGACAAAAATATGGCTGAAATGAGAATAATATGGTCATGGTGCCGGAACAGTGAGAACAGTAATAATGATAGCCTCTTTGTTTATTATTATCATCATTTTATTCTCACTATTGCACCAAGCGGTATAATTTATTGCAGTAATATGACCTGGCTATGAGTGATGATACAAATACATATTTCATATTGTTCAGGGGTTTTACATATTCATGCTTTCCTGATGAAAATATATTATGTACCAACAAGAAGAAGGTCTTAGATGAAAAAGAAAGAAAATTCCCTCTACTTGGCAGCTATCCATTTGAGATCCAAGCAGGGTATGAGAAATGCATGCAAATGTGACACCTGCCTGTTGATACTAAAATTTCTAAGGATCATCTATTAAAGCAGCATTTTGTTATTGTCTTCTGCATCCTGATCCTGAACTATGTGAATTTTACTTAATAACAGACGAATCTAGCTTTAAAATACATCCAGCTGCTCAAGATAGAAAATAATCCCTCGGGTAATACACCTCAAATAATCTCTGATTTCAGAGTAAAAAGAACCTGTGTTCATTTACCATCTAAATAGGCTTTAAAGCACTGATCCTTAATGGTATTTCTTAGAGCTTTGGGATTTCCTTTCTATAAAGAAAAATAGCCATTAAAAAAAGAAAACCTACAAAAAATTAAATTTGTAGCTGAAATATGTCTTCATATAGCAATCTCTGTTTGATCTCCATTTCACAAAAGATGGACCTGATCCTGAGAATATTTTAGCATACAAGTAATTCTATTCATATCAAAACTGTCTGCAGTACTCAGTAATTCTACTCATGTAAGTCAGAAGCAAGCTTTTTCACTTGATCAAGCACTTACAAGATCAAAGTGTCTAAATTGCAAAATACCTTAATATAGTATAGATTTTCAATATGTCTTTTGGAATAAGTCAATTCTGGTATTGTTTTGTAGACCAGATTTTTACAAATTAATTTTACATCTAAGAAAACAAATTTAAAGGGAGCTAATAAGCTTTGCAGAGCCTTTATAGCAATCTATTGTGAGATCATTTTTTATAAGGAAGAATAAGGTACATGGTGACCTCAGTCATAATTCATATTAATGTAGTACATATTCTAAGCTCCTCAAAGACATGAAACATTAAATTTCTTAGACTAAAAGGGTCTGACATCCAAAGGGCAGATTTTAAATATTTTTGAAATCTATTTATAATGTAGTTATATCTGACACAAATGTATCAATATATTGTAAGTAAAGTTTGGAAGGCTGCAGTAAGACAGTTATAAATTAAAAGCAAACTACCAAAGTTAAAAATGTTAAGCATGCTTCTAAGTAAATATTAAGCTTAAACCAGAGCTAATGTTTTATATATATGTGACTGCTGAATTTTGCTTGATGAGTTTCACACTTACATCTGTCACTCTAGCAAGGCATGTGTATGTCTTTCCTAAGGTAAAACTGTTAGTTGGATATTTTGTTGGGTTTTTTTTCAAATCCTGAGAATAAAATTATGAGCTTCTGGCAAATAATACAGCTTTGCTGCACGCATAATTTTCAGGCGTACTCAGTCAGCTGTAATCTGACCGTGCTCTCATTGTTGGCAATTGTAAAGCTTTCACTGCAGCAGCGCAGTGCTAGTCCTGAGAACTTTTGAAATATCACCTGAGAGCTGTTGTCTGCTGAAAAGGCAAAAGATTAGTCTCTAAGTAATGAAAGAAAAAGAAACCAGCTGTTTTCATAGTCCACCTGAAATCCTTCATGAGGCTCCGGTAAGAAAAGAAGAACAAGATGTGGCCCATACATTAACTGATTAATACCTTTCTCTCAATTATGCTGATTTCATACACATTTCTGGACTGATGCATATGCAAATTATGTCAGTTTGCCAGTAGCATGGTTTTTGTGGTGTGATTTTGACTGAAATGCAAAGTGCACCTTTTCCATAAGGCAGATGTACATCACACATCAGCTGATGGTGTGTGCTTCCCGACCTGGCTCTGGGAGGACCAGAGTCTCTACAGCAGCAACGGTGCCCAAAATCACAGCAGTGTGAGGGCGAGCAGTGCTGCTCCCAGGGCATCTGATCCCTGCAGAGTATCCTGCCACCGAGGCACACAGCAGGCCAAGGCCATGCAGTTTGGCTTTCCAGAGGTCAAAACCTTTCTTTGCCCCCATAGAGAACAAAAGATAGTTTAACACATCTTTTATTATATTGTAAAGTTGAACCGAAGTGTTTACAGTAACAGTCATGTCTCTAATAGTGATTCTCTGCTGCGCTTTCAGTCACAACTGTCTTACAACATCCCTGACAAAATGTTTTTTATTACACAGAATCACAGAATCACAGAATATTAGGGACTGGAAGGGACCTCGAAAGATCATCTAGTCCAATCCCCCTGCCGGAGCAGGATTCCCTAGACCATATCACACAGGAACGCGTCCAGGCGGGTTTTGAATGTCTCCAGAGAAGGAGACTCCACAACCTCTCTGGGCAGCCTGTTCCAGTGTTCGGTCACCCTCACCGTAAAGAAGTTTTTCCTCATATTTATGTGGAATGTCCTGTGTTCCAGCTTGCACCCATTGCCCCTTGTCCTGTCAAGGGATGTCACTGAGAAGAGCCTGGCTCCATCCTCATGACACTTGCCCTTTCCATATTTATAAACATTAATGAGGTCACCCCTCAGTCTCCTCTTCTCTAAGCTAAAGAGACCCAGCTCCCTCAGCCTCTCCTCAGAAGGGAGATGTTCCACTCCCTTAATCATCTTCGTGGCTCTGCGCTGGACTCTCTCTAGCAGTTCCCTGTCCTTCTTGAACTGAGGGGCCCAGTATTCCAGATGAGACCTCACCAGGGCAGAGTAGAGGGGGAGGAGAACCTCTCTCGACCTGCTGACCACACCCCTTCTAATACACCCCAGGATGCCATTGGCCTTCTTGGCCACAAGGGCACACTGCTGGCTCATGGTCATCCTGTTGTCCACTAGGACCCCCAGGTCCCTTTCCCCTACGTTGGTCTCCAACAGCTCTGCCCCCAACTTGTACTGGTACATGGGGTTATTCTTGCCCAGATGCAGGACTCTACACTTGCCCTTGTTATATTTCATTAAATTTCTCCCCGCCCAACTCTCCAGCCTGTCCAGGTCTCTCTGAATGGCTGCGCAGCCTTCCATTGTGTCAGCCACTCCTCCCAGTTTTGTGTCATCAGCGAACTTGCTGACAGTGCACTCTATTCCCTCATCCAAGTCATTAATGAATATATTGAATAGTACTGGTCCCAGTACCGACCCTTGAGGGACTCCGCTAGACGCAGGCCTCCAACTGGACTCTGTCCCATTGACCACCACTCTCTGGCTTCTTTCCTTCAGCCAGTTCACAATCCACCTCACTACCCGATCAACCAGACCTCACTTCCTCAGTTTAGCTGCGAGGATGCTGTGGGAGACCGTGTCAAACGCTTTACTGAAATCGAGATAGACCACATCCACAGCTTTACCATCATCTATCCACCTGGTTACATCCTCATAAAAGGCTATCAAGTTGGTTAAGCATGACTTCCCCTTGGTGAAGCCATGCTGGGTGCCCCTAATGATCCCCCTATCCTTGATGTGCATAGAGACAGCATCAAGAACAAGTTGTTCCATCACCTTTCCGGGGATGGAGGTGAGGCTGACCGGTCTATAGTTACCCGGGTTCTCCTTCTTGCCCTTTTTGAAGACTGGAGTGACATTCGCTTTCCTCCAGTCCTCAGGCACCTCTCCCATTCCCCACATCTTTGCAAAGATGATGGAGAGTGGCCTAGCAATGACTTCCGCCAGCTCCCTCAGCACCCGCTAGTGCATCCCATCAGGGCCCATGGATTTATGGATGTCCAGATTGCTTAATTGGTCCCTGACCCAGCCCTCATCTACCAAGACAGATTCCTCCTCTATCCTGACTTCTTCTGGGGCCTCAGGGGTCCAAGGCTCCCCGGACAGCCTCCAGCAGTATAGACAGAGGCAAAGAAGGCATTCAGTAACTCCGCCTTCTTTTTATCCTCTGTCTCCAGGGCCCCCACCTCATTCATCAGTGGGCCTACATTGCCTCTAGTGTTGGCTTTACCTGCAATGTATTTGAAGAAGCCCTTTCTGCTGTCCTTGACCTCTCTTGCAAGGTTTAATTCCAAGGAGGCCTTAGCTTTCCTAATTGCCTCCCTACATCCTCTGACAACAGACTTCTATTCCTCCCAAGTGGCCAGCCCCTCCTTCCATGATCTGTACACCCTCTTCTTTCACTTGAGTTTGCCCAGCAGTTCCCTGTTTAACCATGCAGGTCTCCTGCTACCCTTCCTTGACTTCCTACCTGCTGGGATGCTCTGATCTTGAGCTCGGAAGAAGCAGTCCTTGAATGCTAACCAACTATCTTGGGCCCCCTTACCTTCTAGTACCCTGTCCCATGGGATTTCCCCTAGCAATTGCTTGAAAAGGCCAAAGTTGGCCCTCCTGAAGTCCAGGGTTGTGATTCTGCTAGCTATTCTGTTCCTGCCACATGAGATCCTGAACTCTACCATCTCATGGTCACTACAACCAAGGCTGCCCTCAACCTTCACCTCTTCAACCAGACCCTCCTTGTTAGTGAGGATAAGATCCAGCAGCGCTCCTCTCCTACTTGGCTCATCCACCATTTGCATCAGAAAGTTATCATCAACGCACTGGAGGAACCTCCTGGACTGGGGATGGCTGGCTGAGTAGGCCTCCCAGCAAATATCAGGGTAGTTGAAATCCCCCATGACAACCAGGCCCTGTAATTGCAAGACTGCTCTCAGCTGCCTGTAGAAGGCCTCATCACCCTCCTCACCCTGATCTGGTGGCCTGTAATAGACACCCACAACAGTATCACCCCTGCCAGCCTGCCCCTTAATTCGCACCCACAAACTCTCAACTCGCTCCTGATCCGCCCCTGGACAGAACTCAATACATTCTAGCTGCTCACTCACATAAAGAGCAACTCCACCACCTCTCCTTAGCGGCCTGTCTTTCCTGAACAGGACATAGCCATCCATGACCACATTCCAGTCATGCGAGGCGTCCCACCAAGTCTCTGTGATTGCCACTAAATCATAGCCCCCTGACCGAACACGGATTTCTAACTCCTCCTGTTTATTCCACATGCTGCGCGCATTGGTGTACAGGCATTTCAGGGAGCGAGCTGAGCACACCGATTTGACCCCAGGGGGATGGGAGGCCTCCTGGTCTACCTCAACACTAGAGCGTTGCCCCAGTGGTGCAAGCCCAGCTACTACCCCATCCCCCTTCGAATCTAGTTTAAAGCTCTCCGAATGAGCCCTGCTAATTCCTGTCCCAGAACCCTTTTGCCCCTACGACATAAACCTTTCCCATGTATTACCGTCACGCCTGGTGTCTTATAAAACCAGCCATTATCAAAGAACCCAAAGCCCTGCCTGTAGCACCAGTCTCGTAGCCAGGCATTAATAGAGAGAATCCTACTATTCCATCCCACGTCACCACCTGAAAATGGAAGGAGGGAGGAGAAAACAACTTGTGCCCCAGACTCTTTCACCAACCGTCCTAGGGCCTTGTAGTCTTCCTTCATCCCCCTCAGACTACGGGATGCAGCTTCTTCCCCACCTGTCTGGAAGATCAGCAGGGGGTAGTAGTCTGTGGCCTTCACCAGGTTGGGGAGTTGCCTGGTGATATCCCTGATTCGGGCTCCAGGCAGGCTGCAGACCTCCCTGTGATGGGGGTCAGCTCTGCATATTGGGCCCTCAGATCCCTTTAGGAAGGAGTCTCCAACCACTAAAACTCTTCTCTTCTTCCTTGTGGAGGAGGTAGCTATATGCCCGTCAGGTTTTTCTGACTGTGGTGGGACCTCTGATATAGGTTGCCTCTCCACCACATCCCCATTGGACCGGCTGTATTCCACTAGGGCTTCATATCTATTGCTCAGAGGCACCTGTGGAGGCAAGGTAGGCAAGGAGGGCACTCGCCTTTTGCCACGGCCATAGACTTGCCTCCACTCACTCTTCTCCTCTAAGTTATTGTTTTCCACCTGAGAGGGGCAGAGTACAGGGGCCCCTTGATCCTGGGAGCTCTCCGGCAGGTGCTCCCATTTTTGTTGCAGGGAAGGCAGAGCCTGGCTCCACCAGTCTATCTCCATTTCAGCCTCCTGAATGCTCCTAAGCCTTTCTACTTCAGCTTGAAGCCTTTCAACCTGGCTTTGCAGCTGTGCCGCTCGGCCGAGCGGATCATCTACTTGCTCACAGCGCACACAGCCCCCTGACACCACAGAGACGGTGTAGCATTCCCTGCAGCCTGCGACCTGCACCATTGCCTCCTTCCGTGGGAGCTCTCTCTGGGTTCCCACATCCATTTTGGTCTTCTTCCACTGGGTAGATACCATTGTTCTTCCACTGAACTGGGAAATACCTGTTGGTGACACCCCTGGTTCACAGCTCCTTGGCACCTTCCTCCCCTTGTGCACTGGGAGAGAGTCAGCACCCTCCCCAACGAGCTGCAAACTGCTGCGGCCTCTCCTGCCCTGGGACACACCCAGTCACAGCTGAGTCTCCCTCTCCCTTCTGGCCACGGACTAGTCCCTGCCCTCCAGGAGGCTTTTTATCACCCGACCACAGCGGGTGGTGCGTTTAAATCGCTTAAATCGCCCGCGGTGCCTCCGGCTACGCCCCCTCCTCTCCTGATTCGTTGCCGGGAACCTCCGGGTCGGGGGTGGGGGGGGAAGCAGGGGAAGCAGCTTGGGGCTGATGCTCGCGGGGGGCTCGGGGGGGGGGCCCAGAGTACGAAAACCGCCCAGTTAAGCCCGATGTCGCCCTCGCCCCCGCACTAACCTCAAGTCGCTGCCGCCGCTGTCTCTGCTGCCGCCGCTGTCAGCTGTTTGTTCTGGTTTCACCACGTTTAAATCGCCCGCGGTGTCTCCGGCTACGCCCCCTCCTCTCCTGATTCGTTGCCGGGAACCTCCGGGTCCGGGGTGGGGGGTGAAGCAGGGGAAGCAGCTCGGGGCTGATGCTCGCGGGGGGCTCGGGGGGGGCCCAGATTGGTGAGCATGTTCCCTGACAAATTCCTAAACACTGAAAAGGAAATAATGACAGTAGCAATTTAGAAAGAAAAGAATGACAGACAAATTAATTGATAGCTCTTTGGCTTTGAATAGTCAAAGATAGTTCCAACTGCAATTTCCATCAGGTCTCCTTTTGGTCTTTAAGTTTCTGTAATTTATTGACTTAGTTTAAAATAATAGCAAAAGTATTATGAGATATAGAACATTATTGGTTGTGTTGAGATTAAAGGAAAATTGGCAAATACAAGAATCTGAGAAAAAATGGCATTCCACAATGCTTTCTCATTAAAGGTGTTGTGGGGGTTTTTTGAGAAGCTATGCATACAGCTGAGAAAACAAACTACCACATGCTTAACACTGGTCTTAAGTGCTGATATTCACATAAATTGGGCTTTGCTGATTTAGAGTCATAGTCCTTATTTCTGTGTTAATCACACAATTGCAAATATCAGAAGATCAACAAACACAGAGGTAATGTTCTGCCATAAACTCTTATATGTGTCCATTACACTCTTTAGAAAATATCTACATTCAAAACTGATTAGGCTGTTCCCATAGAGGAAAGCTATACATCCTTCATTCCCTTCTTTTTTTTTCACCAGCACAGCACTAACAAGGTATTCATTCTAATTACTCTTCTTTAGGGAACAGAAGTCACGAAAGGAAAAAAAATATTCCAGCCTCCAAAGAGATGTAGGGGAGTACACCAATATCTTTCCAGGAATCAAACCTCTCAGAGCCTGTTTCTCTTCTGCAAAATGGTGACAACAATGCTTTTGTCAGAAGCAAAATTCACAGGCAAAATGGACAGTTTAAGATACTTACAGCCTCATGTTTCTACCAAACAAGGAAGACAAGCAGGTGGCTTGAGATGCATTATGGTCTGACAAAATTATCGTAGGACTGGGACCCTGAAGGATATACCACAGATGGGTACAGAGCTGGTTGTGATTCGGAACCCAAATAAAAGCTCAAAGTACTATCTTTCAACTAAAACAAATTGCTTTTCAACAAACAGAGCTTGAGTTTTTCACTCTGATTCATTTTTTTCCTGTGGCTTTCTGGGACATTTTCATTTTATCCTTCTTACTAAATTGCAGGCAAAAAAAAATTTGACAATGTTAATACCATACATGCTAATAACAAATGTGGAGGCAAATGGCTTTTATCCACTTCAGTGTTCTTTTCATGTATTTGTCCCATGGGCTGGAGAGTGGATCTGTCTTGCAGATGCCAACTTTTTTGGTTTTGGGTCACTGATAACTCCAGTCCTGATCAGGTATAGGGTTTTCTAAGTGAGAGTTGTGAAACACGAATAAGTTTCATTCAATCTAGGGCTTTTAGGACCTCTTCCTGTGGGTTTACACCCTAGCTGTGCTGGTGAGGAGGAAAAATCATTTTCTCTTTCTGCTTCTTGGCTCTCAGTGAAAGAAAAGGCTCTCTGGGTGACAGAGCAGGTCCCTTAGCCTTGTGGGGCCAAGACTGTGGGAAGTGCCAGAGCACATCCTGCCCTGCAGCTCTTACTTGCTTGGGTGACAAATCCCAAATTCCTGCGTCTGGGAGTTAGCCTCTTCCCTTTTTATCACTCCCCCTGTCCCTGGGTCTTCCTCACACAATACCAGTAACAATTTTACCACTTCTTACAGATCTTGGATAAGTACATGATGTATCCGAGTGCCAAGAACCAGTCCCTGAGGGAGTTCACTGAAAGAATTTGATGATTAACAGGAACGATTTCAATTTACAATGACATTTTGAGACCTATCAGTTAGCCATCTTTAATCACTTTAAAATATCCCTTGCAGAGCTTTAAAAAAATTTTAATTTGTTAACTGAAGTGCCATGTAACATCAAGTCAAATGCCTTCTGTAAGTTTAAGTCAACACTTTTATCATCTCCACTGATCTTATGACTCATAAAGAAACTATTTCAATTTTATCTCCATAAACTTGGACTGACTGAACAATTACAGTTCCATCTTTTAGCTTTTTACTTACGAGATCTGTAGCACCCACATCATTATTTTGCCTGAAATATTTCTTAAACTAGCTTTCTTCAAATACATTGCAGGTAAAGCCAACACTAGAGGCAATGTAGGCCCACTGATGAATGAGGTGGGGGCCCTGGAGACAGAGGATAAAAAGAAGGCGGAGTTACTGAATACCTTCTTTGCCTCTGTCTATACTGCTGGAGGCTGTCCTGAGGAGCCCTGGACCCCTGCGGCCCCAGAAGAAGTCAGGATAGAGGAGGAATCTGTCTTGGTAGATGAGGGCTGGGTCAGGGACCAATTAAGCAATCTGGACGTCCATAAATCCATGGGCCCTGATGGGATGCACCCGCGGGTGCTGAGGGAGCTGGCGGAAGTCATTGCTAGGCCACTCTCCATCATCTTTGCAAAGACATGAGGAATGGCAGAGGTGCCTGAGGACTGGAGGAAAGCGAATGTCACTCCAGTCTTCAAAAAGGGCAAGAAGGAGAACCCGGGTAACTATAGACCGGTCAGCCTCACCTCCATCCCCGGAAAGGTGATGGAACAACTTGTTCTTGATGCTGTCTCTATGCACATCAAGGATAGGGGGATCATTAGGGGCACCCAGCATGGCTTCACCAAGGGGAAGTCATGCTTAACCAACTTGATAGCCTTTTATGAGGACGTAACCAGGTGGATAGATGATGGTAAAGCTGTGGATGTGGTCTATCTCGATTTCAGTAAAGCGTTTGACACGGTCTCCCACAGCATCCTCGCAGCTAAACTGAGGAAGTGAGGTCTGGATGATCGGGTAGTGAGGTGGATTGTGAACTGGCTGAAGGAAAGAAGCCAGAGAGTGGTGGTCAATGGGACAGAGTCCAGTTGGAGGCCTGTGTCTAGCGGAGTCCCTCAAGGGTCGGTACTGGGACCAGTACTATTCAATATATTCATTAATGACTTGGATGAGGGAATAGAGTGCACTGTCAGCAAGTTCGCTGATGACACAAAACTGGGAGGAGTGGCTGACACAATGGAAGGCTGCGCAGCCATTCAGAGAGACCTGGACAGGCTGGAGAGTTGGGCGGGGAGAAATTTAATGAAATATAACAAGGGCAAGTGTAGAGTCCTGCATCTGGGCAAGAATAACCCCATGTACCAGTACAAGTTGGGGGCAGAGCTGTTGGAGACCAGCGTAGGGGAAAGGGACCTGGGGGTCCTAGTGGACAACAGGATGACCATGAGCCAGCAGTGTGCCCTTGTGGCCAAGAAGGCCAATGGCATCCTGGGGTGTATTAGAAGGGGTGTGGTCAGCAGGTCGAGAGAGGTTCTCCTCCCCCTCTACTCTGCCCTGGTGAGGCCTCATCTGGAATATTGTGTCCAGTTCTGGGCCCCTCAGTTCAAGAAGGACAGGGAACTGCTAGAGAGAGTCCAGCGCAGAGCCACGAAGATGATTAAGGGAGTGGAACATCTCCCTTCTGAGGAGAGGCTGAGGGAGCTGGGTCTCTTTAGCTTAGAGAAGAGGAGACTGAGGGGTGACCTCATTAATGTTTATAAATATGGAAAGGGCAAGTGTCATGAGGATGGAGCCAGGCTCTTCTCAGTGACATCCCTTGACAGGACAAGGGGCAATGGGTGCAAGCTGGAACACAGGAGGTTCCACTTAAATATGAGGAAAAACTTCTTTACGGTGAGGGTGACCGAACACTGGAACAGGCTGCCCAGAGAGGTTGTGGAGTCTCCTTCTCTGGAGACATTCAAAACCCGCCTGGACGCGTTCCTGTGTGATATGGTCTAGGGAATCCTGCTCCGGCAGGGGGATTGGACTAGATGATCTTTCGAGGTCCCTTCCAATCCCTAACATTCTGTGATTCTGTGATTCTGTGATTCATATGTTTCATCTTAAAAACTGCTTAAATTTAACTAGAAGTGTCAATTACTGAACTGCTTCTCTACTTCTTTCCCTCTTCCTTTATTATCCTCTTGTATAGCATTATTTATTTTACATTCCTAGTTTAAATGTTTTTAATTTCTTAACAAAATTTTCATGTAAAGTATCTATAAAATTAGGCGAACCATATTATAGCATTATGATTATTAAATGTCAGTTGTGAAGACTACAGACGTTTTCTAGTTAGAAGTTGGAAAAGCAAAATTTTACAACTTTTCAGATCAGTTGTGATCCTTGTGATAAATGTACATAAGCAATTGCTCTTTTTTTAAAAAAGTAACTGGACTGAAAAATCTTAAAACAAGGCTTTATAGTAGAGAAATGAAATTATGTCTGCACTGGATAATTTTTTGGCACAGGAGGTAGTTGAATTACATGGATTGTTAAGAGTGCAACAAAACCTATTCATTGCCAACAAAGCACAGTTTTGCAAGAAACATCTGGACTTACCTTTGGCACCAAGTCTTTTATTTTTAAAAAGTTGAAGCTCTTCAAATCTCCAACTTTGTAATGTAATTTATGATGTGCTGTCTTTTCCCTTCTTGGATAGAGATCATAACTGAACTTTTGTCTTGGAACACCTGCATTTTAAATCTGGAGATTAATATATTGCATGAAGAATTAAAAAAAAAAAATCAGCTGTAGGGATATGTACTCTCATCTATGTTTAATTTATAGCTATGATTAGCAGTAATAGGAGCTTGATTTTCATACTGAAAATAGAACAAACCACGTGCTTTCAGTTCTGACTGGGGTGTAAATAGAAAATAACAAATTATCGTAGCATAGTAGATAATGAATATCATTAAGAATGAAAAAAAACCCCAAAACCAACTCTTTTACATCCTAGTTAATTTTACACTTAAACCAGTATGGTGATTGCTATACTGTTTTGGTGTTTAATTTTAGTGTTAAAAAATCTCGACTTAAAACATCTGGTGTACAGCAACATAAACCTTTCAACTGTCAAGTGAATGAAAGTTTCATAGCAGGAGTAAGTTTCAGCATTTCATAAAATGATTTCTCTATCACTGTCATCCCCAGATGACTTACATGCACCAACTTTAACATTACATGTCATGTGATTACACATTTTGAAAAAACATCAGGTTAGGATTTGTCATAGTACTTCTGAGGAAGAAAAAAAATGTTTAAGAAGTGGCATAAGAAATTTCAGAGGATGTTACAATGGAATGCACAAAAAAAATCAACTTATAATGGAAAAGTAGCTCTATTATTATTTGTAAAATGATTGCCCATGATTCTGTAGCTGAATGGTGTGAGAAAGTGGGGTAGATTTTCAGAAGGTATCTTAGAAGATAGGAGCACAGACAGGGTGCAGAAATGCTCTTTCAGATCAGCTATTTAAACTGTAGATAAAAGATCATTTATCAGTGTCAGCTCAACAGAAGTCTTAACATATGCTTAGATATTCTACTAATAATAAGAAGAAATTTTTGTAGATTGTGTTCTCTTCTATTAAAGCATTAGCAAATTCCGTTTTAGGACTTGAGACATACTGAAAAAAATCCAGTATTAAGAGAGGCAGACTTAATCTTATTGCTAGACTTACCAATAGACCTCTTAACATACCAAGGCTAGGCAAATCAGTTTCTCTCCCTTTCAGATGAAGGTTTGTTGTAATTTACTCAAGTCTTTAAAGGCTATTAATTAAAAGACATCAGCTTCAATGCCTATACTCTGAAATTGATTTGTTCCGCCTAAATTTAGATGCCTAAGTGAATAGCCTAACCACTCAATGCATACCCATTCCAATGGGCAGTCCAGACCTTGGCTTGGCTAAACGGTCTTCTGGAGTACCTATTTCTCTGCACTGACAAATTCAGTTGCCTCTGTTGACTACACCCCTAAATGAATCCAGGTCTAAACCCCAGCCTACTAAAATTGATGGAAAGACAGACAAGTGCTTGCATCTTTGAAAATTTTTATCTGCAAGTGTTTTCCCAATAACACATCCTGGTCAGGATGGGGAGCAGGTGATGGCAACCTGCCGAGGTGCTCCTAGTCATGCTCAGACACCCTGGGGCTGCAGCAGCACGCTGCTCCCTGAGGACAGTCTGACTGACACTCCAGTGTTGGAAAAGGAATTTAAAAGACTGTTTGGAGGTGAGGAGAGAGGATACAAGCTGAGGAAAAGGTGGAAATGAGAATATTGATAATTTCACTGCATCATCTTGGTCTCAGTTGCATAATTATTAACACTTAGCATGAGCTGATCGCTTTAGCTGAATTTGTGTGGCTTTGCTTGTATACAGCTACTGTAATTGCATATTGCTTAGACATAACTTTGACGATGTCTGAAGACTTTTGTAAAACAGGGAGCTTTAGAGGCACAGTCCTAATAGCATTGAGCAAATGAGAGTTCTTTTGCTAATCAGCAGATATACTCTTGTGGACACCTTGCTACCATTGGGTTAATTAGAAAACAGCTGGCACTGGCTGGGGGGAAGAGGGAGGTGTAGGGAGATGGAGTTTGCCGAATCCCTATAATGTTTTATTATCTTTCTCTAACCTTTTAGCCTTAATTGCCATTTTAGGAAGTCTAACACGACTTAATGAGATGCATCTTCTCAGAGCTATACCCCTCAAGTGGTAGGAAGTGGGTTTTCTTGGGTGTGTTTAATCCTCTGGGTTTTCCTGAGAACTGTTCAATTTAATTGGATTACACCAGGGGTCTGTCTGGGTGTGACAAGGGCCCTCTTCACAGGCCCTTGATTGCTTCATATTGTGTTCATCCTCTTTTACTTTGACCTGGTGGGTTGTAAAATGCAAAAGACTCTATGTCTTAAGACTTAGTAAAACACAAAGTTTACAACTAGGGCAGGATGTGCTGATTTCTGAGGGAAGATAGTTAAGGAGAAATACAAATACATACAGTATCTGCAACATTAACTGAAGTATCTGACGGCAGTATATTTTTTTGAGCTTATGAACTGAGTTACCACATTAGAACCTGGTGTTCAGAACAAGTGCTTTTTAGCAAGGATATCTGGAAAAGATGAGCACAGCCATAATAAGATGAAGAGCACCTGGGTTTAGAGCTGGTAAGACAGGACAGCGTAAGAGAAAAAGAGGGAAGATGCTGAGGAATGAAGAGCTTCATAGATGCCAAGCCACACAGAGAAACTTTCAACCACCTGTCAAACTGGTGGTGGAAGATGAGCTCCTTGGGGAGAGAAATCTGAAGAGGTGAAGAATTAAAGCCTTCTAGAAACAACCACAAGTGGAACATTATGTGGATCATGAAGTCATGCAATAAATGTATGCAAGGTGGGGTTTTTTTAGTCTAACTCACATGCAATCATAAGAGATTTAAATGTTTTAGAACATGGTGCAGAAACAGCTGCACTGAGGCACTGGGAACATGAATGGGGGGAGCTGATAGATGCTGTGGTATGGGCAGATGATATACCACAATTCTGGGAGCAGGATTTCATGGAGGAAGTCATACATGCATCATATTCCTTTCTTCCCTCTCCACCTCTCAACACCACCCCACCTTCCTGTAGGAGGTCATTGCACAAGTAGCCATAGTCACACACACACAGACCCCAGTGCTATTGCAGCAGTTGCTAAAGAGAAATAAAGACAACAAGGCTGTCACTGGAAAGAAAATATATTAATATTTTACACTGCTGGACTGGATTGGATTTTGAAATGAATAGGCTACAAGATTTCAAACCATTCCCAGTATTTTCTGGGAATGCAGTGAAGTTTCAGGTGAATAGTTTTGAAGTCACTACACCATTACCTGTAAGGTTAAAGGTAGTGTCCAACAGATGAAGGCAATCTCACCTTTTATCTCAGGATCTGTGGGTCTTGGTGGCTGGAAAGCAATTTGAAGAAAAATGCAATAGGATAATTTTCTAAGAAATAGAATAATTTTCTGAACACACAGTCATAAACATGATGCAGATATGAAATCATAAAATCTTGAGTCTCTTTAAATGCTTTCTGGTCCTCAAAAATATTATAAGTGAGAGAACTGACAACTCAGTAGCTTAAATGCGTTAGCCAGAAATAACAGTAGGAAGGAGCTGAACAGCAAGAAGGAGAGTATGCTTGTGGAAACCATCTACTGTAAGCAAGGGAAAATTGCTTAAACGAGGAGGCAGAAACAAATACAAAGACAAAACAATGTGGGAGGTTTTTTGCTGTTGCCACACATAAGTTCTCGTAGAAGCATCAAATATTTGGGTCTACCTACTCCTACTATACAAGTGACTGCAACTTGAATATTCATTACCCTAAAGCTGTACAATAGCCTAGTACATTCCTGAACAATTTTAATTTTGTCCTGTATGTGGCAATTACAGTGATATTATCACCATGACAAAGACTGTCGGGCACATACAAATAAAAAAGATGTATGAAAGAAATAAATCAAATTGATCAGATGAATGCTGTGAAAGTCTACAAAGGATTGATACAAAAATCAGAGATAAATTAGAAGGTCAGAGGAGGAGGACAGGAGAAAAATTTCATGCATATGTTATTTGGAACAAAGAGTAAATTTTGAATAACAATTCAAGACAATTTTTTTTAAAAAAAAAAACAGAAATTTGAAAAGGAGGATAGAGTTGTAACCTTTTTCTTAAAAAAAGTGTAAGTGTAGTTTATATTTGAAAATGTGACAGTAGAGGTCATTTATCATGTTTTGAAATGAGACTAGAGCAAAAGAAAAAAAAAGAAACATAAACAAATTGATAGCCTCCAGATTCAAAAACATATAGCAACATATAGAAGTGGTAAACACAAAATTACATGAGAAGAGATGAGTAATCTAAAGCAAATTGTTAAAGTTCTGAATTAGTAAATTTAGGCTCATTACATAAGAGAAATAAATCAAGAGATTTATTAGTTCTGTGGTTAAGGCACAGAATTATATTATATATCCAGTAGGGGAAAAGGAAGAATTTAGAGAAAAAAAAAATCAATCTTTGGCTAGGTCTGTGTGTGGTAAATACAACGGGATTGTAGATGTGAGTAGGGCTCTTTGCAGTTGTGTTCATAACCTAATTAGGGTGGTAATTAGGACACAGGTAAAACCACAAAAGAAAAAAAAAAAGGATGTTAAATTTCAAAGAGTGAGTTTTGGAAGAATGTAAAAGCACAGGATGAAATCAAGTAGGATAAATCAATAGAGATAAAGGACACAGAGGGAAATGGAAAACATTCAAAGATAAATTAATGTATGCCCAAGGGTTATGCGTGTAATCTAGCTAAAAATACACCAGAAATAAAGGCTAATGTTGATGAACAAAGAAGCACAAACCTGAAAATATACACTCTAGCTGTATCCAAGGGAGTGTGTAAAATGAATACAGCTGAAAAACAAAAGGTCAGAGATGAAGCTAATAGTGCATTTGACAAATAGCAAGAATACATTTTTCATGAAAAAAATTAAAAAATTTCTCAAGGCATAAACTAAAATATTCTTGAATGTGGAAATAATCAGACGATAAAGACGAAAATACAGAGAGTGTGATATTAACTGTAAGATGCTGAAAGAAATAACAAAAACTGTCAAAGATATTTTGGACTCAGAGCAAAAACTGTTGTACAAGAGGACTGCAACTCTGATATTTACTTTTTGCAATACTTCATTAGCATACTGCAAGGGACTATATGAAAATCCTAAAATTAGTTCTAAATGTCTCTTGTAAATTGAGCCATTTAAACAGCCAACTTATGGGTGCTTTTATAGGTAATGTACATTAGTATAATATTAGGAGATTGACCTTTTGTTATCATTGATTTCTGTCCTGGTTTTGGATCCAACACCTCCTTAGAAAAATAGTAATTGCAAATTACAAATAGAACAAATCCTCAGAGATACACTGCATACCTGCTGTGTATGTAACTCTGACTAGTATCAGGAGAAGTTATGAAAGCTCAAAGTCTTCCAAAGTTTCAAGCTAGCAGATTGAGAAAAACTTGAGAAAAATTTAAACTACATTTCAAGCAAGTGTGTTAAAGGAACACAGTGCCAGATTTGCCAAAACCATACTGGAGTTCAAAACAGTGAATCGGTTACCTCTCTGTGTGGTAACGAGCACGGCCAAAACCCAGCCTGCCTGATTCAAGTTTTTCAGTGAGGCCACTTAAGATCTTCATTTTTCCTGGGAGCTCTTTTCTCCTTCCACCAAATATAAAGGGAGTATCTGTACCAGAAAGGCTAAAAAGGATCACAACTCACACACTTAAAAGAGGTGCCTAAAGTTGTGGGAGGGTAAATCAGGTCCAAATATAGTTTATTACCATAATTACAAAAACAATTGCTCTCTATACATCATAATGAAATGAGAAAATTGAATGAGTAACTGCCTGAATTAAGTTGATAAATGCACTACAATATAGTAGGTAGAATGGATCCAGTGAGATAGCTGGTTGAAAATGAGTAATTGATAATCATTTTACACCAGTAGGTCTTACTTGCTACAGCCCATAAACTGTCTTTCTGTAATTTTCCCAAGTATATGACCCTCTTTTTTTTTTTTTAACCAAGTAAGAAAATATCTTGGCTTGGCAGAAATTCTGTTCATCCTTGATAAAAAGTAATTAAAAAGCTAAAATATAGGGCAAGAAAGCTTCATGTGCCAGGAAGCAAGGGTTCAGAAATCTCTTTAGCTGGAGGAAGAAGGAGAGGGAATTAAGTTTATGTTTCCATTTTGAACCTGATCCTCTTGGTTCTTGCACTTTTTTTGCCATTTCATGTTAATGTGTCAAAAAAAATAAATTTCTTTTCAGGTCTGAAAAGAAACTGAATTAAACTTATAAAATTATCTAATGAAACTCAGAAAAAAGTAACATGGAAATGGAGGGTATTTAGTAAACCCTTCCCAGATGACAAAAGAATCCAAAACAAGTATTCATATCACCTAACATTAAGAGCACCTAACATTAGGTTGAGATGAACTCTGCCTTAGCATGCCTGTTTCCCTCTATAGGCTAAGGGCAAAAAGGATGACAAAATAAATGTGTGTTTTGTCAGAGGTATCTCAACTGTAAATATTGTGAGATGATGTACCCAAGCCAATTTCTTCTGGACAGGGCAAGTGTTCAGACCCGCTGACTGAGCAACCATGTTTCATCTTGTTATCCATAACAGCCACATGATGGTTTTCCCTTTATTGTAAGGTTTGTATTATCCACACTAACCTTAACATTTTTCACAAAATTTGACATAGTTGAAAATTTGAAGCATGCAGTTTAAGAGTTCATACTTTACCCTCCCCAAGGTACCACTGATGCTTTGTAGACATGAATCCTGACCTTACTGTACAGGTCTTTAAAAAAAATGTGAGAAAGTGCAAATGCTTTCCTTGAATAATGTGTGCCGTTATAATATGCAATAATAGTAAATTATGATTTTATTTTTTTAGTAGTGTGAACACACCTCTCATGACATAGACAATCAACATTTTCCTTTTCTTTGAGCTGTGCTGGTGAGAGAAGAATTGGTTAGTGAGTGTTATTCACAGTCACAGGATGAAGCAATCATAAACTTAGTGTACTTAAAAGTGTGATCCATTAGCACAATAAAAAAGAAAACTACATCCTGGGGTGCACCAGTAGAAATATTTTCATTAGGAAAAAAAAAATAATCAAACCAATAAAAGGCAGCTTGTAGTCAGGAAAAAGAGTCCACAATGGAACTGGTAGGGAATGGTTGTGAGTAGGCTCCAGCTCTAAGAGCTACAAAAAAGAAGAATGGAAGAGAGCAAGAAAACATTATTGTTGTGGGTGGTGGGTTGACCCTGGCCAGCAGCTAAGTACCTCCCCAGTCACTCACTCATTCTCTCCCAGAAGGATGGGGGAGAGAATTGGAAGAGCGAAAGCTGAAAACTGGGGGGTGGACGTAAAGAAAGTTTAATAGGTGAATCAAAGCTGTGTGTGAAGCAAAGCAAAATAAGGTATTCATCCACTACCTCCCATCGGCAGGCAGATGGTTAGCCATTTCCAGGAAAACAGAGCCTCAACACGTGTAAGGGTTACTTGTGAAGACAAACACCATAACCATGAACATCAGTCCCTTCCTTCTCCTTTCCTTGAGGTTTATTGCTGAGCATGATATCATATGGTGTGGGATATCCCTTTAGTCAGTTAGGGTCAGCTGTCCCAGCTGTGTCCCCTATCAGCCTCTTGCCCACCTCCAGCCTGCTCACTGGCGGGGCAGCGTGAGAAACAGAAAGCCTCAATGCTGTGCAGGCACTGTTCAGCAACAACCGAAACACTGGTGTCTTATCAACACTGTTTGAGTCCCAAATCCAAGACACAGCACTATAGGGGCTGCTGTGAAGAAAATTAACTCCATCCCAGTACACTATGTGGGAAACGAGCATAAGGAAAGAAAAGAGAAATTTAAGTTAAAGGATGATGGCACAAGAATATTCTTTTTCTGAGAATTAAAGAAAGGCTTTGCAAAATTAGAGCACTGAGATTCTGGAATTGCTTTTCATTCAAGTAGTGAGGACAAAATTAATTGCTTTTAAGGTGCAGCCTGATAATTTTATGAAAAGCATTATATCATAAGAGTCTTGAAACATCAAATCTCAGTGACCCACATCTCTTCCAGTCCTTTGTTTTTTGTTGTTTGGAGAAGTTTTTTAAAAAGAAATATATTAACATCCAAAAATTGCTTTTACTCCCTTTTCTCTTCAAGGATGATAGACAAACAGTACAATGTCTGCAGGTGGTTTGGAATTAACTAGTCTACTTTATATCTGTTATCTCAGACACTGGTAGCTGTTTAGCTGAGGTGGCGCGGCTCTGAATGGTGTGGGTAAAGCCACCCGTCAAGAAAAGTAAAATATTCTGTCAGCTAGCATGCACTGGGCTCCCTGCTGCTGCAGTCTGCCAAAAATTTAACATGTGTTCAGGTATATTTGCAAGGACTGAAGGTCGGATATCATCTAAAGGCAAAAGAGCAAAGGAACTTCCTTCCCAGCCAGTGTGTGAGCAAAGTCCACTTCCAGGCAGTTGATGCGTAAATAGCACGGAGCAAGATGCTCCTTGAGATAGTCCAACCAGTCACATCTCCTCATGGACTTCCCAGCTCAAAGCAGGGATGGAAACCAGCTTCTTTTATCTTCTGAAGAGTGCAGTTTGTCTCCAGTGGTTCTAGACAACTCCATTCTGTGCACTCAGTCTGTTTACAGTAGTTGAAACAGGCTGAAGCAATTTAGAGTCTCTTCTGTGGATGATGGAAATACCTACTCCTCACTGCACAGAGACACTTCTAAACTACTCCTTAAGCTCTCTGGTAGTGTCATCCCTCCTCATTGACTCCCTTCCATCTTTTCAAAGGGAGGGGGTGAAGCATATGATTTATAAGCTGTTCTAAATTGGGTATCACACTGTTTTTAAGAGGACATTTGGAGGAAGAAAAATCGTTAGGGCTGTTTTGTGAGCAAAATCTGACAGCCAAACTGAACTAACTGCACAAATGGGGGGGTGTCCATACTTTTCATGTTTTCTACATTTTTAGAAAGCAAAATTTTAAAAAATACTTTGCAAAGTTAAAAAAGGCTGTATATATCTTCATCCTCTTGTTTTTGAGAGTTGAATTGAAGTGAGGTGGGAATTTCCTATGAAGCCTGGCTTCTGTCGAAGGACTTCATTAATATGCCTCAGATAAAGCTTACTGCTGCTTCTTTAGAAAAGGACATTGTAATACCAAGAGAAAATGTATTCCTATCATATGCAAAAACAGGACAATAAGATTGTCACTGATTGAAACTGAATACAACAGTCTTTGCCCTGGGATTCTTTTTTGCCTGATAAGCACTCACAAGAAATATTTGTAAAAAAAAAAAAAGCTATATGAAAATCTGTCTGAGTTAAATTATCCTAGTAGCTTTCCCCGTATTTATACTTCTCTCTGCTCTGAAGTGCTACATATCTTCACAGCTCTGGAAAAATCTGTGTGGGAAGGAATGAGAGATACTGGAATTTGCACCCTGACACTCTTCCAGAGATGTTGGTGCCCCCCTTTGCAGAGCACAAAGACTGGCTGAAGCTTCAGAAAAAAGAATCAATCCATCTTTCTCTTCATTGAGAGTACCTTGAGCAGATGTTCCCTTTGATTTTGCTACTTCTTCACAATCAGCGTGAGGATTACATGTTAAGAGGAGAACATGCTTTATTTGTTGACAGCTGGAAGAACAAGGCTGAAAAATCAGTCACAAAGGCATTTCTTAATTTTCGATTTCCCCTGAATCTCCTTTTCTCAAAAACAGATAATTCCAGAAACCTGAAATAATCAAGAGTGGATAATGCTTCTAGAATTCTTTCCTTTACACTAGGATGCATCAGTTTCAAGGGGTATAAGTTTTACTCCAAAGAAAAGTTAAGATATACCCACAACAAAGGAAAAAGCCTGCTATACATATGAATGAATGCAGTAGAAACTTTCCTCAAAAAAAAATGAAAAATAAGATATCCTATTAAAGATGGATATTTTCTAAGGTCACATGTGGTACAAAGAGACATAATGTCATGCAGCACAGTTTAGATCTCAGATCTCTCAAGAAATCTGTAGAGAGATCACTGTTGCATACAGAAATACCTAAAATTCATCATTATAGGATCAGATTCCCAAAGATTCATGTTCCCCTGCATATGCATGTGATAGATACTCCAGCTTCTATTACAGTAAAAAACATTTAAATTCAGGGTAGACTTTGTTTCATACTTTTCCCTTCAAGCATGTCATTTATCTTTCTCAGCAACTTATGTAGGACCCATCATTCATTGACTGCACCTTTGGAAACCTAGTTTTGAATAAACTGGTGTTAATGCTCTTTCAATGTTTCAGCACCCAGAAGAACCTATCAGAAAACAGAAAATATTAGAAAAATGAGACATGAGAACAAGTTTCCCAACACAAAAGCTCAAGAAGTCCGCTCAAGAGCTAAGCCAGATCCCTGGCCCAATTAAATGCTGTTATCAAATTCAGAGTTAACATACTCATGGCTGTTGTTGTGGAGTTTGATAAAAGGGTTTCATGCAATAAGATGTAATCTTTAAGATTTTTTTCAAGTACATGCAGTAAATAATCTAGTTTGTCTTTGGTTCCTGTACTTCTAAACAGGCAATAATGCTCATTGGTAGTCAAGAGAGCACCAGGTTATATCCTGCTTTCTCTGGGGCTGCTCTGGTGTTGCAGACTGCTTTCTGATGTTGAAGGAGGCTGGACGGAGCTCAGGCACTGATTGGTTTTCTCAGTCTATGCCTGCTCGTTCTGAGGAACGTCGCGGAGTTGTTACTTCGCCGCAGTGGTCGTGAATGCTGCTGCTGCTCCAGAACTGTTAGCAGACCCCCTCTCCTTGAGCCTGGACACATTTTATCTCTTGATTGCTGGGTGTGTCATCACGTCTCTTGATTGCTCTGGCACAGCTGTGTGGCATCATCTGAGTCAGCAAGAGCAGCAAGTAGCTTCAGCTGTTCCTCTTGGCTCTTGCTCTGCCATAATAGGCTTCCCACATTTCCCCCTTTTTTATTTATTATCCAAGGAGCCGGAGAGGAGTGACCAAAGGAACCATAACTGATTTAATGAGACATTCACAGTTTCACTGTACGGCCCATGTTTACTTAGATAGGCATGGCTTAAGCTGAGACAAGCATATGCTACTGGCAGGATCAACCAGGTAAGTATTGAAAAGCAGTTTTACTTTACATTGCTCTTCTTGTACCCCCCCACTTTTTTTTTTGATAATTTTTTGATAATTTTTTTGATAATTTTTTACGATCATTGACTATCATGAGCTCCAGATATTTCATTTCTTCAAGATTCCACAAGATACTGCTCTCTTCTCCTCAGCCACTGTAGTCCAGACTGAAAGGACCATTCAGAACTAGATTCAGTCTCAAGGTCCTGCAACTGCTTGGAAGCTTGTGTTCCATAAGTTCTTTGGATGATATGTGGAATACTCATATTCTTTTATCATTCAGCCTTGTATCGGTGGCTGAGGCCAGATCCAACCCGCTGGCAACGTGTTCTGAGGCTGTTCATTTGTCGGGTTCTTGGATTGAGTATGTACACAACAGACCCTTGCGCCCCTCTTCTGGTTTCCCTGTATGGGGTTTCCATCTTTATCAAATTTCGATCAACATTGATTGCTCCAGTGATAGCCCTTTTTACACCTAGGACATACTCTTTTGGGTGTTTTAGGTCTTCTCTGCTCATCTGTAGTACGGGGAAAACCGGGGGAGGCGCGCTCGCGGGTGCTGGGGAACGGTCTGGAGTAAACTTCACGATCTCAATGTGAGTATGGAAGCTTCTCGTTTATTAACAAAGAAAGCAGTGGTTATATAGACTATGCATATGTTAATCGCGCGCCCCGATCGCACTTGTGATTGGTCCATAGGTTTACATATTCAGAGCCGTGACCGCCCCCTCCCCTCCCGGATGTAGTTTTGCTTCCCGCGAAGCAGGCACCACGAGGTTCTTTGTTCTGCTCCGTGCAAGGGGAGTGCAAGGTCGCTAGCTCTGGGCTTAACCCTTGCTCAAAGCCTGGGTTGCTCAGACTGCTCGGTGACTGACACAGGATCGTGCCCCTTCTCACTCAACCAAACCTCCACAATTCCCCCTTCTTGTTTGTGAGCAAGCCAGGCCTGATTCACAAGTTTCATTAACGTTTTCTGCAAACAAGAAAATAAACATGGTAACATTAACAATATAACTGCAATCACAAGAACTCCTGTAAGAACCATTTTTACCAGTTCCATCACCCATCCGATCTCTCGGGGAGGTGTGGTTTTACTGATCGGCTCAGCACCCAAAGTGATCCCTGGTCGGTGGCCACGCACATATATCCCCGGCCACTAAGGATCACTGGCACCGGTCCTTTCCACTCCCCTGTAGCAGGTTCCCGATAAATCACCTGTAACTGAGGTATAATGGTGTTGTTATTAAATTTCAACTGCTGGTGATGTACAACAGCCGGTGGTTCTTCTCGGTCCCCTGTTAAACACAGAAAATTCAAAGTAAACAACACTTTATGCAACCGCGATGTTGGATCAGTATCTACCTCCTTCTGTCTCCTTAAATATTCCTTTATGGTTCTATGGGTGCGTTCGATGATCCCTTGACCTGTCGGGGAGTGTGGTATACCAGTAACATGTTTCACTCCCCAGCGTGTTAAAAATACACGAAACTTTTGGCTGGTGTATGCTGGCCCATTATCTGTTTTGATCTGTTCTGGCACCCCCATAATGGCAAAACACGCCAACAAATGTTTACAAACCTGTTGCGCCTTTTCTCCGGACATCGCAGATGCCCAGATTAACCTCGAGAAGGTATCTACTGTGACATGTACATATTTTTGTCTCCCAAACTCTGGAATATGTGTTACATCCATCTGCCATAGCTCAAGTGCTGCCAAGCCCTTCGGGTTTACACCAATACCAATGCCTGGTCCCTGAGCCCCACACCTCGGACATGCTTGAACAATAGATTTTGCTTCATTTTCTGTTATTCCAAATTGTCTCTGTATTCCTTTTGCATTTTGATGGAAATGCTCATGACTTTGTCTAGCTTGTTGAAATTTGTCTAAAGGAGGAATATGGCAAGCAGGGCTAACTAGAGAGTCTGCCACCTGATTGCCCTTCCCCAGACCAAGATCCCATTGATGACTCCGCACATGTATTATGCAACAAGGCGCACTGCGTTGTCGCATAATAGACCGTAATTGCAAGAATAACTGCCCAAGGCGGGGATTTTGTGTGTTTCGGAGCAATGCCTCCTCCAATCGTGGGATGACACCTGCTACGTACATAGAATCTGTGACTATATTTATAGCCACATCCAGCCAATTTGTCAAGGCCCAGCCTACGGCAGATAGTTCCAGAGTCTGTAATGTATCATTGGTCTGACCATACAGCATGTGGTGTACCCAATTCCCTTTTTCCTGCCACACACACACCGCTTTGCGCTGTTTCTTTCCCGCATCTGTATAGACCGTTAACCCTTCCACTACTGGTGTTTTCTGTACTTTAGATTTTTCTATCCATTGATTTTTCTGTAATATCTGCCATAATTTACCTTTCGGTTGCTGTGAATGGACTCTTCCTTCGTACCCCAAAAACGCCTCCTGAATGGGTCGAGAATTGCGGAACCACCATTCTAGGTCTACAGCATTAACAGGAATACTAATGTCCGCTGGATCCAGTCCTGTTAATTCTACAGTCCTAGATCTACCCTTTCTCACTAGTTCCCCTATGGCTTCTGGTCTAGTCTGTATGCTTGTCTTTGGTTGTACACTAAGAAATACCCATTCCAACACCCAAAAAGCTTCATCTTTATCGTGGCATTTGTAGTGGCATTGGTTGTAACCCTGGGGGAGTTCCCCCTTTTTGTTTTGCCACTGACAAATGACACCACAAACCATATTTTCACTGTTAATTACAAGCAGAGACACAGGTAGTTCACGAATGCGTCGCGACGACCATGCAGTTTGTAATTTGGCGGTGATTGACCGCAACGCGCTTTGTTGAGTCTCAGACAGCTGTATGGTGTCAGCAGGGTGTGATCGTCGCAGCAGTTCGGTGAGGGGGGCAATCTCGGTGTTCGAGATACCGACACAGTTACGGACCCACTGAATATCTCCGAGAAGTGTTTGTACATCCTTCAGGTTCTTCAAATCTGTATGTAGCTCCACCTTTTGAGGCCGGATTTGAGCATCCGAAATTGTCCATCCTAAGTATTTCCAGGGATCAGTTCGTTGAATCTTTTCTGGTGCAATCACGAGACCTTTCTCCGCCAACGTTGTTGTTAGTTTGTGGAGACTTTCTTCTGAAAAAGGATCGGTCTGACATAACAAAATATCATCCATGTAATGATAGATGATAGTCTGTGGCCATAGCTGGCGCAATGGTTTCAGTGCCCATGCCACATAAAGCTGACATAACGTAGGTGAATTTTTCATGCCCTGCAGCAGAACTACCCATTCATACCTTTGAGCTGGTTCCGCTTTGTTGATAACAGGAACAGAAAAGGCAAACCTCATGGTGTCCTGAGGATGTAAAGATATGGTGAAAAAACAGTCCTTCAAGTCTACAATCAATATATGCCATCCTGCTGGTAACATGTTAGGTGACGGAATACCTGGTTGCAATGCTCCCATTGCTTGCATTTGCTCATTAATTTTCTGTAAATCATGTAATAATCTCCACTTTCCACTTTTCTTGGGGATGACAAAAATGGGTGTATTCCAAGGACTAACTGAGGGTTTGATATGTCCTGCTTTTAACTGTTCCTCTACCAGTCCCTTAGTAACCTGCAGTCACTCTTCAGTCATAGGCCACCTCAAAGCAGTTGTAACATTAGGTTGGTCAATTTAAATACTGTGTCTCCCTGTTGGATATACACACTCTTTACACCCAAACATTAATGCATACAAAGCAACAAGGCATTGTTGCATAAATCAGCAACAAGTTAATTAATGCAACTTAGGCCCTATAACCAATTACACATGACTAAAATTACTTCCCACATTCACATCCACAGTACTCCTCCACCATTTAACATCTCAACCAAAACCTTACACATGTAAAACATTCACTAACAGGCAAAAAAAGTACTAAACCTGTATATTTGGTATTGCTACAGCGTCTGATTTTACTCCATACTGTGTAGCTGCAGCTTTTGTTTGTTAAAGAATTTTCCAATCACGTGATTCCCATGCCGGGAATCGAACCCGGGCCGCCGGGGTGAAAACCGAGACACCTAGCAGTTAGACCACTTTCACAACGGCGCTTGGCGATGTTGATTGACAGGGTGAAGGCGGGAGGGGCGGGTACTCCGGCGGCGCAGAGGGGATGAGCCCGCCCGCCTCTCCGCCGGCCAGCCGCGCAGCGTCCGGAGGGGCTGACCACCCCTCCCCCTCCTGTTTCCGCTCCCTTTGCCACGCGGTCCTAGGAGCGCCACGTGGTTCTTTGTTCGCAGCCTCCTCCTCTAAATTCTTACCGCGCCATTTCTCCCGGGAGCTCGCCGCTTCTACCGCCGTACGGGCCTCAGCCACGGATGGCTTTATGTTTGCCGACATGCCCTTAACCGCCGGTAACCCGAAGAAACGAGCCAGAACCCCAGGTTTTTCTGTTTTAGCGGGGGGGTTGGGCTCCGGCGGCGCCGGCCGCATCTCAGCAGCCGCGCGGGTGACCTCTCCTTCTGCCCTCATAGTTTTTAAAGTCTCTATCACGTTTTGCCAGAGTTCACGCACCTCCTTAATTTCTTTTTCCTCGGGGTCCCTCTCAACAGTCTTTTCCCACATAATGTCTCCCACTTCTTTCCATTCCTCCACAGAAAATACAAGCACTGTGTCTTTAAAATGTCCCCAGCGCTGGCCCAACTTTATCAGCTTAATTAGCTGTTTCTCCACTGTCTTGCTCCTTCTCTTAGAGAAGATATATGCAATCAGCACGACTGCAGCCTCTATTTCCATGGCTGCCCTTTTTCCAGTGTCTGCTCTGCCCTTTTGACCTGAACAGCACCTGAACCCTGGGAGCTGGGTGGCCAACCCTTCCAGTGTCTGTTCTGCCCTATTTGACCCGAACATCACCGCTCCCAGCCGTCTTTTTCCCAACACCTCCTTTTCACTGCTTACCGCAGTCTCGGAGAGAGCACGCCGAAGGGAACCATCCTCTGCTACCAGTTGTAGTACGGGGAAAACCGGGGGAGGCGCGCTCGCGGGTGCTGGGGAACGGTCTGGAGTAAACTTCACGATCTCAATGTGAGTATGGAAGCTTCTCGTTTATTAACAAAGAAAGCAGTGGTTATATAGACTATGCATATGTTAATCGCGCGCCCCGATCGCACTTGTGATTGGTCCATAGGTTTACATATTCAGAGCCGTGACCGCCCCCTCCCCTCCCGGATGTAGTTTTGCTTCCCGCGAAGCAGGCACCACGAGGTTCTTTGTTCTGCTCCGTGCAAGGGGGAGTGCAAGGTCGCTAGCTCTGGGCTTAACCCTTGCTCAAAGCCTGGGTTGCTCAGACTGCTCGGTGACTGACACAGGATCGTGCCCCTTCTCACTCAACCAAACCTCTACACTCATCCTCTCAGATTTGGACAGTTCCTTCTAATATGTCCCATTTGGTTACATTCAAAACATTTTACTTCTGCTCGTCCCACGAGTTGCTGAGCTAGGGCATTTGCAATTCAAGTAGCCCTATGCTCTTCAGTGCCTGTGTTCTGACAGGCTTTGATAAATTCTGCTATACTTCTATAAGCGTTTCTTAGAGGGGCTAAAATTTTTTGGCAATCTGCATTTGCTTTTTCATATACCAGTTGTAATAACAGCGTTTCTGATACATTTTCATCATCCATCTGTCTGCTTAATGCAGTTTGTAAGTGGTCAATGAATGTGACATAGGGTTCTTGGACTCCTTGTCTAACGGCCGCGAAAGAGGGTTGGTGTTTCCTTACCTCCGGAACGCATTTCAAACACTTTACAGCTAATGCAGAGGTCTGTTGTAGTTGGTGTTGAGGTAGTGTTGCCTATACTTCTGGTGTTGAAAAGTGATTAATTCCCAAATATTCATCTAAGTCATCCATATTTTCCAAACTGTCCATAGAAGCAGCCTCCTGGTACTCTGCCTGCCACACGGAATATTGTGCAGGCGTTAAAATCATTCGTAAGAGTGATTTCCAATCATGTGGAGTCATAGTATATGTCACCAATAACTGTTGTTAAATTTAAAGTATAATTACAATGCAAGCCATAATCTCTTACCGCCTTTTGTACTTCCTTAATCATCTCATAGATGAGGCACTGATATTCAGGGGAATGATTTGAGCAGTATATTACCGGCGTTGCCGTCAACATGGCAAGATCTCCATTACAAGCAGCCTCCTCTCTGCATCTTTCTGCTAGCGTTTTGTATTTCATTGTATGAGACTGGTATCTTTTCAGATTTCATTACGTGAGACTCTGGTGGGTTTTTTGAGAAACCAGTAGGTGGCTTGGCAGACACGAGATACAGAGGAGCTGTCGTTGCTCTGGCCATAGTCACTGCCGCTACTGCTGCTGGCTGTGAGATCTTTTGCACTGGAAGGATGGCAGGAGCTGTTTCTTTTGCTGATGTTAATCCTGTGAAGTCTGGATTATAAGGATCATTTGATTCTCCAGGGATTGTTTCATATGCAGGCTCCTTTTGCTCTTTCATGTTCACCAAGGTATTAATAGGTGTGGATGCCCGAGATTTCAAGCACTCCTCCGCAGGCTGAAGTGCAGAGAGTGCTGTGAAAACAACCCTCCATGTTCTTCCTAGTTTTTTTATTTCATCCCCCACTTTCGCCTAAATCTTTGCATCATAGGTCCCTGATGCAAGGAACCAGGTACATTTATCTTTATTCCATACCAACAATTGCTTTAATTCCACTAGTTGAACCTTATAGCCTTGTTCTCGTAGTAAATGCTGTAATATCTCAGTATGGAGCTTATGCTCTTGGGCACCAGCCTGTCCCATGTTTATTGCCATTGTGGAACTCACGGGTTCCTGGGAACTAGCAGCCTGTCCCATCTTTACTGTTATCGGGGAACTCACTGGTTCCTGGGGTTCTCACTGGTCCTGTGGGACTTTGCTCACAAAGTAGGTCCCTTGTTCGGGCACCAAATGTTGCAGACTGCTTTCCGATATTGAAGCGTGCTGGACAGAGCTCAGGCACTGATTGGCTTTCACAATCTATGCCTGCTCGTTCTGAGGAACATCACGGAGTTGTTACTTTGCCGCAGTGGTTGTGAATAATAATGATGATGCTGCTGCTGCTCTAGAACTGTTAGCAGACCCCCTCTCCTTGAGCCTGGAGACGTTTTATCTCTTGATTGCTGGGTGTGTCATCACGTCTCTTGATTGCTCTGGCACAGCTGTGTGGCATCATCTGAGTCAGCAAGAGCAGCAAGTAGCTTCAGCTGTTCCTCGTGGCTCTTGCTCTGGCATAATAGGCTTCCCACACTTGCTCTGGCATAATAGGCTTCCCACACGCTGGTACCACCCTTTCATCTCTAGAAACAGCATAAAGTAAGGACCTCCTGTCATATGGTCCTCTTCAAAACCATTTTAAGCTCATTGTTGAAAAAGAACAGTATAATTTAGCGATATTTCAATGGCTCTTGAGCAGCCTTGCTGTACAGCATATTTGGGATGGGGGAATGCAGACTGCCCGCTATGGAGCTGGGGATCAGGAGGCTCCCTTTGTAGAGACTCTAGACCAGTAATGACTAGCTCCCCTGGAAGCCAGATATTTTATGTAACCCTATGCTAGGCAAATGTTCCCAGGCAAGAAACGTCATCGTCTTCAGCTTTAAGTCTGGATCCCTTTGGTCTGTGCTAACAAGCACTCTCCCATTCAATTCCCTGGCATGATTTGGCTGATAAACTCCAGAAACTTTTCCCAATTTGCATGCAACCACAAAGGAAAGCCTTGATGCAGCCTGTACTCTGCTGGCTGGTCCCACTGCCTAGTTACATATAGATGTTGTTTCAATGTCCTGACAGGTGGACCTTTAGCAAGTATCTGGCATTCTCAGTACCTCCTGTCTCTCACATATTAAGTCAGGAGTCCAGGAGTTTGGGGAAAATCAGGCCCTTAGGTTCTTCCAGGCAGGCACCTGCTACACAGTCAAAAGTGCTAGCTGGAGGTACCAGCCTCTTTAATCCTTTAGGCGAGCATCTCCTGTGGGGATGACTGCTGCAGTGCCCAGCTCCAGAGGGATAGGCAGGTCTGAGCAGTGCCTGCAAGCAAGCACCCACTCTAATTCATTTAGGAGGAAAATCAAAGTGACCTGTCTCTCCACAACAATTTCTTTTTCAAAATGATGTTTCTTTAGGAAATTTCCACAGTTGAAAACAGAAGAAGGGCTAAAACATTTCTGCATGACATGCCTGTCATTGTTTAAGAGGTATTTGGACAATGCTCTTATTATATGCTTTAACTTTTGGTCAGCCCTGAAGTGGTTGGGCAGTTGGTCTAGATGATCATTGTAGGTCCCTTCCAACTGAAATAACAGTCTATTCTGTTCTGTTCTGTTCTATTCTATTCTATTCTAAATCAGATGGAATGAAAATTTCTAACACGATTAAAAGCAGTTTTAAGAAAAATTAAATGCTCTTGTTATTCTTATACCAGAAGGATACTTCCATAGAGCAAATATACATATTTTAACCAGAAATTAGGTTTTTCACTGAGAAAAAGCATTTCTTTCCCAAACATTAGTCGATAAGTATCCCCAAAACCCAGCCTTGTTTTTGAAAGTAATTTAGGAGCAACTGGCCACAGGTAAGGAGGACGGGGATACCTGACATATCCAAAAGAACCGAACAGGCATGAGACAAAGACAGTCGATGACCAGCATGGCTGGCAGAGTCAACAAGGCAGATAGACCCCAGCTGACTTCAGCAGAGCCATTCAGTTGTCTCTGTCCCAGACTCTGGCTCTAGCAGTGTGTATCAGCTTGGGCACACCACCAGACCCATGCTGGCTCTGTATATTAGTTCCATTCTGCCTCTTAGCAATAATCCCTTGTGACACAGCTTAAAGCTGGTCTGGCTATTAAACCAGTGGCAGACTCTCTCTATTAACTCCTTCCCCCCCACCCCAAAGGGGAAGGAAAAGAGGGAAGGGAGAGAGACTTACGGGTTGGAAAGTTAAAACAGTTTTAATAAATTATAACAATGAAAAAGAGTGTAATAATAATAACAGAAATAATTAAATATATACAAATATATACAAAACCAAGATCGAGCTCCCCCGATGTCGGTCACATCACCACCAGCACTGCAGGGCAGGATCTGGGAAGGCCCAGGCTGGGCCCAGCGACGGACGGGAACTGGATTCAGGGATGCACGGATCGGGATTGGGGGCAGCAGGAAAACAGACAGAGTCCTCTTTGTACACCCACCATAGCAGACAGCGGCGAGACCCTCGTGATGCCCCCGCTTTATACTGAGAATGACGTGTATGGGATGGAATACCTTCGTTGGTCAATTTTGGGTCACCTGCCCTGTCTGCTCCTCCCTGGAGGTGTGACTTCCCCTTCGGCTCTTCACTCGTAATTAGTGAGGAATCTGGCAGTGACCTTGGTTTCTCTAGGAATAAGTACAGCAAGAGTCTTTCTGCATAACATCCCCACCGGTGCCTCAGTGATAACTCCAAACTTTGAACATTATCAGTCCTGGAAGCAGACACTGTCTGCAAAACATGCAGTTGGTTTCAGAAAGCGCAGTTACTTAGAAGAGACAGCTGAAAGTAAAAATCACTGAAAGGAAAATTGGTCTGGTTTAGGCCAAACCAGGACACCTTGGAAGAGCAGCACTGCTGGAAAACAGTGCAGAGACTTGGAGAAAGAAAGCTCTATGAGCTATCATGCAATGCAAATCAAACTCTTTACCTCCTCTCCAAGCCAGCTGTGCCAGACTTGGACTAGCTCCATGCAGAGCCGTTTGCTTGACTCTGCATGGTGCAGGGACACCAAGAGGTATCAGTTTAGGCTCTGTAAAGTGTGTGAGCTGCTTCTGGGCCAACTTGACCCTGGAAACTATAGACCCACCTTTCCACAGCGCTGTATATTAGCATACAAGCCCTGCCAGACCTGGCTCTGCAAAGAACCAGCTCAGTGTCCCTGCATTTGCAGTTCAGCTAACCCACAACTTGTAAAACACCCACAAATAATTGAAAGATAACAGGGTAGAATTCATTTCATCCATGTAAATTCTCATTAATCTGCAATTTCTAAGCAGGAAACTGTGGGGAGGGAGGGAGGGTAAAGGACATTTTACTGAAGTGAATCCAAGTGAAACATTAGGAAAGTCTTTACATTAAATTGCAGGAATAATACATGAAGCGGGATGGTTTTGGAAATTAAACAAGCCTCTGTTCTCATAGGCTGTGGTATGAATTATATCTGGTCATTTTCTGTGTGGCTTCTTCGCTTGGGATAAGTGGAAGAAACTTACTGCAAGGAGTGGAACAAAGTGGATTCCTTATCACAACTGTCAAACCAAAAATAATCTGGCCAAATTCTGCCACTCATTTAACAACAGAAGTTCTGAAAATAATTCCTGAATTTATTATTGAACAGCCTTCTCTGCTCAGCAGAGCTGCTTTACACACTCAGTTATGTCGTTTTTGCACATATATGAAAATAACCGTTCAGTCTTCCGTGTTTTTATTATACATCCTCAATAGTGTATTTACGTGCTTTGCAGTGTCTTTCATCTTAGAACAGGGAACATACGTACTTTTCATAGTACCCACTGGCAAGCCCTACTTGGTGTGGCATAACTAGCCAACTGATTTTTAAGAGGTGGTGGTTGGGCAACTGTCCTCAAAAACACTCAGTAAAGGGCAGTGTAATTCCTGTTTCCATGGGGATATGGCACCGAAATAAAAACATTATCTTATATGTGTCAGGCAACAGACCTCAAAGGGAACAGAACTCCTGGGATGTTAAGATGTAGAAAAGGATTGACTGGAAAGGCAAAGCTGCTAATTATAAATAAGAAAAAAATGCTTAGGTTTGCTGATCCTTTATGAGAAATAGCTCAGCTGCTAAGAATATATCTGACATTTCATAGGGGCTTGGTCTGTTTATTCAGCATAAAAGGGAATAGATATGTTGTTTATACTTTAAAGCATCCAAATGGCAACACCTTTGTGCCCTAAAGAAAATCTGGAGAAAGCTAAAGAAAACAAATATATTCCTTTTCTCATTTTGCCATGCTACTTAAAAATGTCTGTCCTGAAAAGAAGTGGTAAAGTTGCAGTAGCAACAAGCATTCAATTGCATTAAATTCATGGACAGTATCCATTCTAACAACAAGCCACTGTTATCGGGGGGAGAGGAGTTGGGTGTACTCTTATCCCAGCAAGGTGTTGTCCTATGAAGGTGCCAATAAAAAGGGGAAAAAAAAATCTAAATAGAGCTTTGTCAGAACTTATGGTATAACGTTGAAAAGCAGCCTCCAAAGTTTGTTTTAGAAGTATCTGCAGGACACAGATTGCTTATGATAAAGTAAATCCTATCTGTAAGAGGTCACCTAAAAATAAATTACTGATTTTTGTTCCAGTAATTCTATTCCCAGTGAAGTCAATGGTCATATTCATTCATTGGCAGCAGATAATATGAGCATATTTATGGAGAAAAAGTAGAAAAAGTAGGTATTTTAGAAGTATCTATAGAAATAGCTACAGAACTAGAGATACCTGCCATGATATCTCTGAATGGATGAAACCTCCTGCTGTGGATTATTTGTGGGGCACTCATTTTCCTCTCTGTCCCGAAGGAAGTCTCCTGACATAGGGCTTGAGTGCTAATGAGTTCCTGCAATTCCCATAACTGGTATAACAGATGCAAACCCCCATCCGAATCAAACATTTGGCTACAGGAGTAGCAGGAGGAAGCATCTGGTTTTTGGCAAATGAAGCACTGCTCAGCATTTCAGTGCAGGAGGGGAAAAAAACACAGTGAAACCCAGTATTAATGTACAAAAGATGTCGTTATTTTAAAGCAGCAATGAGCAAGCAAAGCCATATCTCTTAAGAAATACGACTCAAAGCAACTGTGAAAATCCTCTTTCTCATACCTGCTGACACTAAAACCTTTGGATTCTATGTAGAAGACAGCAGCATGATGCAGCTTTGTGTTTAGACAATGCTGCTACTGGCTGGGAACATTCCTGTGAAAACATACAAAATTAGGTGAAGAGGTAATCAGAAAAAGCTAGTTTGACTCACTGGACAATTATTTTTTGCTTTGCATATGACAAGAAGGAAGGGGACATTTTTTAGCCTAGCAGTTCCTCTAGCAAAGGTGTCATGACTTTCATATGAGCTCTGGGAAATGTATCATTTATGTATAGTTCTTGGCACTTTTTCACTCACTGGCAATACTGTTACTGATATCCTGGTGATATGGAAGAACAGAACACCATGTAACCCTGAAATACTATAAATTCAGTTCTGACGAGTGGCTTTACTAACTTATAACACTTTACAACATGTTCCTTGCCATTGTGGAGTTTTACTTGATCAGAAGAACTGTCAGTGCTTGAAAGGAGGCATATGAACTAAGTGTCTTAAAGAGCTCTTTGGTTTGCATTAGGAGAAAGGATTTGAAAAAAGAAAGGTGTATTTGCAGCCTTAATATTTGATTTGTAAGAACTTCTACCTACTTCTTGAAGAGTTTTCCTAAACCCTTATTGAGTTCAGCTGCTGTTATTTTTTCCAAAATCCTTTGGGCTCTTGAATGCCTACTGCTTCAAACAGAAACTTGAATTATTCTCAGTTCAGACTGGATATTAATTTTGCCATTTACTATCCATTTCTAAAGACGCTGCTTTTAATAGGTCATCCTTTGTAATCTATTTTCTAAAGGAAACAATTTAATTTAATCTTCTGTGAATTCTTGATACTGGCTTAAATTGAACAGAAACTATAACAGAAGGCAGTAGAAACTGGGGGTGGGGAACAGGGGACGTATTTTCTTCCTTGGTTCTAAACCATCCTCTCATTCTCTATAAAATATCTTCTGTTTCAGTTTAATTTTCATCTTTTATTTTTCTGTATTTGAATTTGCCTGTACTTCAGGATCATTATTCAGGAATTCATCTCTCAGCCCTTCTACAGTGATGCCATCCCAGGATCTGATGATTACTCCAGCTCACAGCATGATGGAGGCCTGGTCTCACATCCTATCCTCACAGGACAGAAAAAATATATATTCTTAAATATAGCCTAAAATAATGTGGAGATGAGATAAAAGTTTAGAGGGGTCCCACATTTTTTAAACACAGCATAATTAGCTGTCTCCCCACCATCTTGACAGGTTATCCAAAGCTCATCTTCAGCCTGACAGCTCCATGGCCCTTGTCCTTCTCAGCACCTCAACCCAGGACCCCACATCCACACACTTCTTTCATTTTTCCTCACTTCTCCAGACCAGGAAACCAACCTTGTTTCTGTTTTCCCCTCTGCTTCCACCTCTAGCTCCTCCCTGTACTCCAAACTCCATTCCCACACTCCCCAGCATTGCACCATGCACTTGCCAGCAGGTGAGGCAAGGTCGCTCCCCAATCCAAGAGCTGCCAGATCCTTGACAGCCACTGATAATTGCTGTCTGCAGATTCTGTTCATGACACTGTCACTGTAAATACACAATTTCCAGCCCCAGAAAGACTGGTTCTCAGGCAGGTCCTTTCCCTGCCTGGCCAAGATTTGCTCCTCTTCCTGTTACTCTAGGTATCACCTGTGCAGACAGCAGTGCTGCCTTTGTGTTCATGGAAGAGAAATAAACACTTCAGGGGTCTGATGCATCATATCCTAACATTGGTATCTAAAATAGATGAGCTGGCAGTCCTGTGCAACCAGGACACCTTTAATAACCTTCACAGTGTGCACATTCCTTTGTAATGGGGGTCACTGGCTCTAGCATAGCACGGTTCTTCTCTGCCTACAGCATCTAATCAGCTTAAAGCTGTAACTGTTCAAACGGCTTCTTATGAGCTAAAAGGAGAGGGGAAATGATGCATACAGACATCTACTACTATTTGGTGTCTTTATTTTACTCTTCTGAAAGGTGCAGTTACAAGGTTCAGTTGTCTTAATGAAGGCCAAATCCTTTTGGTTTGATTTGTTTGCTGGCGATATTACCTGCCCTAGTAAACCCATGCCTAACTGCCCTAATTTTCACTTCAGAATATATAGTGGAAAGCAAGGGCTGAAATGAACCACTCTACCATATAGAATAAAGATCTGACTGTATCTATACCCACCAGCTTGGCTATAGTTTTGATGATACTGCAAAAATGTTTCCTGCTCCTGAATTATATATATCAATGTTGCTTTTGCAGCATTTTTGCAACCCTATTCTGACTATTTGGCATAATTTCAAATTGTCCATAATATATATAATAGAAAGTACATGTTTGTGTGTCTATTTTATTTTTTTCCAACAATAAAGACTTGTGAATGAGTACAGGCAGTAGTTCAAGGGCACATATTATTACAATGCAGAAGGAGGGAACTGAGAAATGACATTTCATTAGTTAATTAATCCAGTCAGTGATTTTATGCTTACAATGTCCGTAATTTCTTTGAGGCTGTTCCAGCTATGCAACTAAGCCACAATTCCTCATTCTTGCCTGTTCTTTCACTTGCAATGCAGTCGTCTTCTATGAAATAAAGATCAAATATAGCTATAGTAGTCAGGGTGGTTTAAAACTGGGCTGGGGACATCCAGAACAGAGAGCATATCTGTCTATAACCCGAGCTTTTAGCTATCTCTAGCTACTGATTGTCAATTAGGCATGATTGAGCACCCATAACACCCATTGCTCAGTAGATTATTTTAGCAAAACGATCAAAAAAAAGACTGTAGCCTCTCTTGTCATCAGATTTCTTTAGAGAAGAAATCTCTTCTCTTTTTTGTCTCTTTTTTGTCTCTTTTTTCTTTGAAGAGTAGAACTGCAAAAAATAAATATATTATCTCATTGAATCAAACTTAAGTATTTTACTAAACTATGCCAAGGAAATAATTAATGAGTTGTTGGGTTTCACTCTAGGTAGTGTACATACATGCTTCCTCTCCTTCTTTCTCGTATTGAATGCTACCTATTAAATGAAGGACTGCAGAATATTGTTGCTAACAGCAATGTTATTGCTATTGCACCACATTTTGTAATGTTTGCAGATGCAAGGAGTTTTTTACATTTTTAGGAAAAAAATTTCACAAAGAGGAAGGTCAAACACTGGAACAGGTGGCTTAGAGAGGCTATGGACTCTCCATTCTTGGAGATACTCAGAACTCAACTGGACTTGGCCCTAAGCAACCTAAGCTACGTTTGAAGTTGAAACTATCCTCAAAGTTAGCCCTATTGACCTCCAGAGGTCCCTTCAAATCTAATTATCATTAGGGCTAACAGGTGATAGTCTTAATCTAATATATGTAGCTTGTGCCTTAAGCAATTTCCTCTGGAGCGTTGGTTCACTAAAACTCTCAAATTTGAGGGAAAGCCAGGCTGTTTAGGATGATTCTTAGACTTACTGTGCTTGGGTGTGTTTTGGGTTTATGTTTTTTTTAAATATAATCTGTAGGTTGTAACTTTTAGTGCAATTAATGGTGAGCTGCTGCTGAAGGAGACTTGAAAATCTCTTGATCTTACCTGTTCCTTTATGTAGTTCCTTCAAGAATGTAACTTGTGGTCTTTTGTACTCCTTAAACTTTGTTTTAAGGAGGGGAATTAATCAAACTAAATATGGATTACTACATATCTTAGCTGGGAATCTTAGGCTTATTTTTAATATTTATGTTAAAATGTAGATTACCTGATTCTGGTAGAGATGGCTGAAATAAGTCAAATGAATTGTACTTTCAAAGTGTCTGTTTCTGCTAAATGACAACAGAAGTTGCCTGGATCAATTGGTTAGCTCAGCTCTAAACACACCACAGATGCCTGAAGTTAGATGAGATGGATTCCATCTAGGATTTTGGGTAGTTTAGAATCATGTGGCTTAGAAAAATGTGTATTCTGTGGACACTTCTAAGCCTCTATTGCTTAGTTTTCTGTAACTGCGGAGTGATTCATTCTCAGTTCAGGAAGTCTTTGGTCAAAGGCCATAGAAGATCATGTCCAGGAGCAATTTTGCTAAAAAATTCTATTTCCTGTTCTTTCCCCTGGGGCACAAGGACTGTTGCATGTTTTAGGAAAAAGTCTTATTTTAGAGGTGCTGAAGACTGACCACACTACTGAAGAATAGAGTTAGAGATTTCTTTTTTTAAATGAAAAATATTCTGGACTCTGCATTCCAAGCTTCTGATTTAGCTTTTCAGCAGGAATTAAAGGATTCTGCTTTTGACCTGCTTTATTCATTATGTCTGTTATCTGCTGGAAAAGCAAGATGTCCAGGTATGGACTGCCTGGTCATCATGCATGTAGTTGTGAGAGTCCTTAGACAACTTTAACGTGGCAGAGAAAGGCTTAGAATCTGTCTGTCTTCCAAAACGATACTGTCCCTGGCTTGTCTTTGATTGCATCATCAGATACATCCACTGGCTTTTCCACTATCAGCCTTAGATTGTTGTTGTTATTTCTGTAAATGTGAATACAGTCAAACCTCTGAATGCAGGAAAGCTGGGAGTGTAGCTCAAGGTCTTGCTGTCTTTTGGGGAGGTGGAAAGGTACTTAGTTCGTATGCAGAGAGTTGTTTCTTCATTGTAGCTTTGCTTCCCTTTTAGAAGATATCATTATGTGCCTCTTCCGTTTCTTTGCTTTTTCTCTGCTGCCAGGACTGAAGCTGTGTAAATTCTTCATTGTAAAATGAAGAAATAAATGAAATTTTTCTCACCTCACATTTCCTTACATAACTGAAAATTGAACCCAGATGAATCAAACGTAATGAATCTCCCTTCTCAGTAAGGATTTAGGTTGAAAATCATGTGGAGAGCAACAGTATACTTGTGAAAAGGAACTAAATTTGTTCCTTTCACTCAGGTCAATATTAAAAGAGAAATTTGTGGGATGCTTCTGTTCAGGAATGCAGAATGAAACAAAACAACTGTCTAACTTACTGGAAACTGAATCCACTGAGTAGTAGAATGCTCTACTAGTCATCCCTCTTCCTTTCAACTGCTCACCAATTTTATGTTTTTACAAAGAAACATGTAAACAGCAGAAAAGAAACATTTCATTTAGAATTTTCAATGCTAAATAAATTTGCATTTACTTCACTTCTTAACTTTTTGTCTCACTTCAATTTTCTCTCTGCTGTAACAGTAACAGCAGTAACATTAATACATAATTAGATGGGTAAGAATGTGCTTGGAGTCAATAGCTTGTAATAGCTCCTTTGGAGCCATAATGAAGTATCTTCTATAGCAAATACATGGTTATGGACTTGTTAAAACAGACATTAGTTACCCAGTAGTCCATTATGGCTCCCTATAGTCTACAATTTGAGTAGATCTATATTTAGAGTCATATTGATCAGTAATTAAGAGATAGCATGGTGGCAAAATGGAAATATATCATAAACAATTTTAAAGAAGTAGTTTATAGAAATGGTAAAAACATCAGGAACTAGCAAATGTCTTTTGAGCTATTTTTGCTTTCATGTAGAAACCAATAAATTCAGTAAAATTATAACTGATGTTATGAGATTCCCATGTGTAGGCTGAGAAGCTTACTTCATCCAGAATTAATTTTTAAAACAGAGCTATTAAAACTAGGAAGAAGTCAAGCAAGTCACCACCGTGTATACAGTCTTCATCTACTCATTGTGAAAAACAACTTTACCAGTGGTGAAAGTAAGCACTGGTAAAGGGAATTCAGCCACTTTTAATTTGAGCCATCTGGAGCTTTCCCATCTCTCATTAGTCTATAATACCACACAGGTGAGTTTATCCACTTTTCTATTTTACTATATTCACTGAAATACAATTGTAATAATCAATTAATCACAAATAGTTAAAAGTCTCTATTAGAATGCACCTAGAAAAGATGCTCAGGCATGATAATCTTTTAACCTATTCGAAGTGTCACAGTCGTACTAATCCCATATGATTTTCATATGGTACTCAAGATGTTAGGACATGATTAAATGTAAACCCGGAAAGAACAGCTATTCCTCACTTGGTTTACATTTCCCTCCACAAGGGGACTGTGATATTATTACTTGTGTTGTGTGTAATGGAATGGTTTAATTCACAATAGCACTTGCAAATGTAAAGATTTAGTTACCACGCTTGTAGTCACTGAGTAAAAGAGGGATGTTCTGCTGTAAGCCTATTCTTCTAATTGTTCCAGTCTCTGTATTAACATTAATTAGCAAATTCAGCTTTCAGTCTCTCCCACATGGGGCATGTTCAGTCAGGGTTGGGTCAGTAGGGAATTTAATTAATTTATCAGCAAATTGGATTTTTCATTAGGTGTCCTTGCTTTGTTTTTTCTTTTTTTTTCCCCCCCAAATTTTTGGTGATTTATATAACTACAGGGTTTTTTCATCCACAATTCTCTAATGCAGAGGTTGTTAATGGAATGATATTGAACAGAAATACCTCATTAATAAAGAGTATCAAAAGAGAGGTTCAGTCTGTCTCACTGGTCATTTGTAAGCAGGTTTCTGTTAGTGGGAACTTTTTGCTGTGTAGGCTTGCAGTCTAGTGGGAATATTACTTTACAGTAAACCTGTCAATAGCTGAATGTATAAATGCCCTATATTTATGGGTTAAGTACAAAGGGTATCGGTGTGTGAGAATTCAATTCAACGAGGCTAATCTCAAATGCAATTAATGTTCACATCTTTTATGTGCCCCTATGGTAGTCTGTTTGCCCAAGGAATTTATTGGAAGTGATACATTTAATTAAACTTCTTGAAGCACTTGGGCAATGATGTCATTTAGGTGATAAGGCATCACTTTTGGAAAGTAGAAAGAGGAACAGCACAACTGTTGTATTCATTCTGTACTGCTTTACCTTTAACGGACGGTACGTGTGATTCTGTGGAGGGTGCATGTCAAGTGCTGCTCAGAAAAGGTGATTTCCCCATGTTCTACCAAGCTGCTAAATAAAAGTCAAATGTTTTGATCTTGTGTCAATCTCGATTTAGCTTCAGTAAAGTAGTTGCTATATGTACTGTGTGAACAAATGTGAATAAGCAAGAAAATTTGCTAAACTGCTCATAGAAAAAAAAAATGTGGCTTGCTGTATTTCATTGGGGATTATTACTTTGCTAATAGAAATCTTTTTTTTTTGTTTGGCATCCATTCTTTATAACTTGTTAACCATATAACTTTAATTAAAGAGATATCCCCTTCCTTGCTGTCAAGGCATCTTCCATCTGGTGTTAAAAATGTGTGTTTTTACAGAAATGACAACATGAATTCTTATAGAAATTTTCTTGTGCTTTTTTTGGTAAAGCCAGGCTGTGCTACACTCACTCTGTGCTAATTCTGCTCAAGACTGATATTCTAAGATAAATTATACAATGCATGAAATTATTGTCAATGTTTGTCTTTAACAGCCCTGTTTTCTCAGTGTTCTCCAAACAGCTCAGCACTACAAGGGAAATCAGTGAAGGCTGGCTGGGTGACTGAGCAAAAATATCCTTTGTGTGCTCTATGTCTAAGAGGGAATTAAGGAAGATAGCCAATAAGATTTTAAATCCCCATAGCCTGGGTTTTGGATACCACTGTTTAAAAATTACTCTTTGCAGGAGAAAGTGAACATAAAAATATGCATGTAGGTGGGTCTCAGTAGGGCAAGAAAGGTGAGAGGAATTTTGGTTAATTGCTTGCATAGAATCAGTTACATTGGAAAAGACCTTTAAGATCATCAAGTCCAACTGTTAACCTAACACTGCCAAGTCCACCACTGAACCATGTCCCTAAGCACCACATCTACTCGTCTTTTAAATACCTCCAGGGATGGTGACTCAACCACTTCCCTGGGCAGCCTGTTCCAACTCTTGATAACCCTTTCAGTGAAGAAATTTTCCTCGTATCCAATCTAAACCTCCCCTGGTACAATTTGAGGCCGTTTCTTCTCGGCCTAACATCTGTTACTTGGGAAAAGAGACCAACACCCACCTTGCTACAACCTCCTTTCAGGTAGTTGTAGAGAGCAAGAAGGTCTCCCCGCAGCTTCCTTTTCTCCAGACTAAACAACCCCAGTTCCCTCAGCCACTCCTCATAAGACTTGTTCTTCAGACCCTTCACCAGCTTCGTTTCCCTTCTTTGGACTCGCTCCAGCATCTCAGTGTCTGTATTGTAGTGAGGACCCCAAAACTGAACACAGTATTCGAGGTGTGGCTTCACCAGTGCTGAGTACAGGGGGACCATCACTTCCCTAGTCCTGCTGGCCACACTCTTTCTGATCCAAGCCAGGATGCTGTTGGCCCTCTTGGCCACCTGGGCACACTGCTGGCTCATATTCAGCTGGCCGTTGATCAATACCCCCAGGTCCTTTTCCACCAGGCAGCTTTCCAGCCATTGTTCCCCAAGCCTGTAGGGGTGCATGAGGTTGTTGTGACCCAAGTGCAGGACTTGGCGTTGTTGAACCTCATACAATTGGCCTCAGCCCATCGACCCAGCCTATACAGATCCCTCTGCAGAGCCTTCCTACCCCCAAGAAGATCAACATTCCCGCCCGACTTGGTGTCATCTGCGAACGTACTGAGGGTGCACTCGATCCCCTCATCCAGATCACTGATAAAGTTATTGAACAGAACTGGCCCCAGTACTGAGCCCTGGGGAACACCACTTGTGACCAGATGCCAACTGGGTTTAACTCCATTCACCACAACTCTTTGGGACTGGCCATCCAGCCAGTTTTTTACTCAGTGAAGCATACACCCATCCAAGCCCTGAGCAGCCAGTTTCTCCAGGAGAATGCTGTGGGAAATGGTGTCAAAGGCTTTACTAAAGTCTAGGTAGACAACATCCACAGCCTTTCCCTTATCCAGTAAGTGGGTGAACTTGTCATAGAAGGAGATCAGGTTGGTCAAACAGGAACTGCCTTTCCTAAACTCATGTTGACTGCGCCTGATCACCTGGTTCTCCTGTATATGCTGTGTGATGGCACTCAAGACTATCATCTACTCCATGGACCTTACAGATTCTGAATTATTTCAGAAATTTTCTACAACTACACAAATATACGAGAAATATCTGGTGAGATGACTAAGAAAGTTTGCTTTGAGCCTATAACCCCAAGTATAAATTCAATTCATATTTCAATATTATCTTCACAATGAAAATTCCTCTTGAAGTCTCTTAAAAAAAAAAAAAAAACAAAACCAAAAAACCTCAAAACGTTAATGATGAGATTCACAAGCACAGTTCCAAGACAGGCAATAAATTCTGCAGTGACGCCAGTGTCCTAGACATGCTTATTGTTTCGGAAAATGGAAGCATAAGAATTGTGATATGTTGGTTTCATTTTTGTTATAGAAACATTTAGATTAGACTTTTCAAATACAGATAAAGATACAGTCCTAAAATATTAACCATTAGTTGTGCTTCAGTAAGAATCATGAAAAAGCTTAACCTCCTGAGAAAACATAATCATTCTCCACCATCTTGTGTGTATGTGTCTGTGTCTCATTCAAAGAAACATAAAAAATATTCAATATATTTAATGAAAAAAATCTGCTGATTTTATATGTATATATATCAGGAAAAATCTGAGTAAGTACGTTTTTTTCCTAGGGTACTCTAGAGTGAACTTTTATAATAAGCAAAGGAATCCCTTCAAATGGCAAAAGGGATAAACAAAGAATACTTAAGTAGTGCTGAACATGTGATACTTTCATGTCTCTTCAAATCTGTCCAGGCTCAGTTGGAGAAGAAGGTAGATGCTTCCTGAATAACATGAATACTTTCTCTTCTTTTGCTTACGTACTGACACTCTTCCCATGATACAGAATACCATGGAAAGCTTATTTGTGTTTTAGAAATGCCATATTTCTCCAGAATTTAAACACAGGTTACAGTTGGGGGCTTATTGTCATCTGTAGGGAAATAAACAGAGAGAAAATTTTCATCTTTGAGAAAGTCTTCTAATACTTGATTAAAAAAAAATAAGGAAAGGGCGTTAAAAAGACAATAAGGAATGAGAATGTATGTGCTAATTGCAACCCAGCATGAGTCCACGCATTTTACCAGGTGTGAGTGTGCCAGTCTTCAATCAATTTGCAGAGCTTCACTGACAGTAAGGTTATAAGGTATCCTTCAGTCTCATTAGTTAGACTGTGTGCTCATCATGCGGAGATGTTGAATGATGAATTCAGATGAAAGATTTCAGACATCCCAGTAGGGATCTGCTGAAATTACTTTGACAGCGTTTTGGTCTTAAGTATTATTTTCATCTATGCAAAGTCCTGAAAATTTGCAAAATAACATGCAGTCAGTCAGATTTACCATTCCTTGTTTTTCAAGGAGCCAGAGCACAGGTTGGACCTGCACTCGGACAACCGTTGGGTCTTCTTAATTGCACTTCTAGCCCAAGTGCAATTCAGAGCTATTTAAGACTCCTAAACATTCCACAAATTCTGTCTGATTTCTGCAGGCACAGGACAGAGAAAATTTCTCTCTCACTGACTTGATGAGGACTTTTCATTTAATGTAGGGTCTTTGGAGGGACAGGGATATTAACATTATCTTCTACTACAGTACTGGAGAGTTGTTTAAATCCACTTGTTCAACCTGCATAGTCACTGGAATGGTAAAAGAGGGCTATATTACATGAAATAGCCAAGTCTGAAAAGTTTTATTGTTCTTTCTTTTTTCTTAAATAAATACAGATACATTTCACTGCTTCTTAGACATTCATGAAAAAAAACAATATCACTTACTTATTGCAGACTGGTAATGAAGCTTAGCATTTGCTTCTATGGTGAAATGTAGAGGCATAATTATACTGCCATTGTAGGAAGAGCATAACTCACTAAGCAGGAGAAATTCAGATATTACTCAGAAATAAGAGCATCCATGCAAAGAAATGTATTGGTAAAATTATCCTAGTAAATATCATCAGAATGACAAGTCATCCTGTCATGGAGGCAGGAATCTCAATTTCAGGAGAGTAACCTGATAATTTGGAGGTAAACTTGAATCAAGCCCTAGGATTCAAATACTCATGAACACAATCCAACTGAGACCAGCATCTGAATATTGCACTTCACAATGGCCTCTACTTGGAAGGTGGAACAACATATATAAAAGTAATGACTAGTTCTTAAAAAGGGAGTGAGAAACAGCTATTATGAGAGTTAAATTATACTGGTAGATAAACTAGAGGAACACGAGTTTATAGTCTGACTTTTCTGCAGCTGTATGTTAAGAAAAAGTAGATGGATGCTCAATTTAAGTAAATAAATTGGTAATGTGAAGCATTTGAATCTGAGGAACTTGGGCGGTAAATCAGTCTCAGTTAATCATAATTGTATCTGATACCACTGAACATCATTTAATGGTATTTTAAGGTTCATTTTATATAAATAATAAATAGGAAAGTAAGGTGCACATGCATATTGAAACAATTTTACTTTAAAAATTCAGTGCCACTTTTTTATTATATGACAATTTTGGAGTAGAACCTCTAATCCAGACCTCCACTTTTTTTTTTTTAAAAAACAGGTATGAGAATCAAATCTATTCCTCATTGCTATTGTTAGTCTAACACCAGTTATAGAAATGTTAGTAAAAATAGTTGCTAATGGCTTCTTCGATCAGTCAGTTCAATGCCTGGAACACTGGTCACCTCAGCTGTGGCCCGCATCCTCCCTGTTCCTTCTCCCTGTACAAGCAAGCTGACCATCTTCTGTGCTTTAATTGTTCCTGCATTCTCTGGCACTCTCGGATCAGCTGAAAAAATTAGGGACATGTCCTGAGCACTGATACCACTCTCTGGTGTTTAAATTGAGGGTCTTTCAGTCTAAATGGTCTAACTGTTCTCACGGTTATACTAGCCCCAAGGAGACAGAGGGCATACAACGTGTTGACAGGGATACACGGTGTTGAAACATGTATAAATCAAAATCAGTTTGAGCAGAAAGCCCCTGTAACTGTCGAGAAAGTGGTGTAATTCACCACCACCTGGTGAATATCACTCCCGTAGAATGAAAGATCATTTAAATTTATATGGAAGAGGTGAACCTATTTTTATTAAACCCAGATAATTTTGTGTTTTGTTCTTCTCCAATGCAGTCTCAAGTTGAGGTGTTACAGGTGAGATGAGACAGGCTCTCTGGACAAAAGAAAGCTTAAGGTGAAACATAAAGTAGCATATCACTTGCAAAACAATCCCTCAGCATCCCATTGGAGAAAATAGGGCTGACATATGCCACAAGAAGTTATTTGTTCAAATTGTCCATATTCTTGCTGTCTCTGTAGTAGTATAATCACTGAGATCCTTTAGAGCATTCAGGCTAACTGTCCCTAGAGTTAAACATCAGACAGAATTAGATATAGTTGTGTTTTTATCACACTTATTACCCTTTCACATTCAAGGATGACCCAAAAATGAGGTTTGTGTTTTCCAATGTCACATGAGAGATCTTCTGAAAATATATGAGTAATGGCCATACGTTTCCTGAACAAGTCTGTCATGTCCTTTTTATGAACCTGGGTAACAGAACATCTTTTCAGAGTATAAACAGCCAGTGTTAAGATTTGTTCCACACAGGAGAAAATCTTTTGGGTAATATGAGGTTAAATAAAACATCAACAGTATAAAATATGGAACCACACTTAAGGTGTGATGTGTTTTATGAAACCTATAATTCACCACACAGGCAGCAAAAATCTTTAGATGCAACCTTCAGCTACTCACATAAGCTGGCCCTAAGGTCTATAATGCTACCAAAATACAAGAAATAGTTACACTATGTCTCTACACTATGCTAAAGCAGATACTTGTTCAGAAGCCTGTATGTTATCACTCAGCTCTACATCTAAACTGTACTGTTAGCTGATGCTAAATACTCTATGAAGCTTTGGCTTCTCCATCTTGAAAAAGCTTGAGCAAAACTAAATATGATGCAGACAGAGCAAAGAGGATGAACAAAGAAACAGAAATTCTTCTGTGCTGGGAATGCCTCTGTGGACCAGTACTCTTCAGCTTAGAATAGAGACACCTCCAGGGAGACATTGCAGTGACCTATGAAACCTTAAGAAGCAAGAGGAATGTGCAGAAAGAATTTATTTCTTGTCTCTCATAGTACAAGGGGTGAGAAATATCTGATTGAATCAACAGATAGCAGGTTGCAAATCAGCAGAAGGAAGTGCTTTTCCACACGTGGCATGGTTAAGCCTCAGATTTTAGTGCCAGATGGTGGTGTGGTTGCCAGAGAAGTTTACATGGATGTAGAAAAGGGGTTAAGCGAACACATAAAAGAAAAATCAGATAAGGGCTTTCAAATACAAAGATGCTCCAGTACAGTGCTTCCGGGTGTTTCAGTATGTGCCTGACCTGCTCTTCCATGCTTTCCTAGGCATCTGCTACTAGCCACTGTCAGAGAATCGTGAATTATGTGAACCTTGGTCTGACCTGATACAGCCATTTACAGCTCCTAAAACTACCTTAAGCATCCACAAAACTAAAACCACCTACTTATTTATTTAATGCTACATAAATCAGTGTAGCAGTTGTCCATGTGTTGTATATAGTGACAAACAGTATTTCTGTGTCAGCTTTCACTTTCTTGAAACTTAGTAACTCTCTTCCATTATATCCCATCCTGTTTTCTATTTCTATATTATTTGAATGGATGTGGCTTCTTCCATTAATAATAGTGGGAAACAAGGATGTAAATCCTTATGTACATGTACAGAAGAATAGGCCCCCACAGCCTATTATTGTGAAGAACAATATGGCATTACCAAACTGTGAAGTAAAGCTATAAAATATTAATTACAGATTGATTTAGTCTGGTTGGAATTCAGCATTAATGGCTTCACTTAGTGTTATCTAGTTTTTCAAAATTATGGCAGAAGGAGAGAATAGGGGAAGTCACAAATGGAGCTGTGGACTGTGCTTTAACTCTTCACCTCTAGAAACCTGAGTTCAAATTCCAGTTGTCCCACACAGACATGGCTTAGCAGTGTCAACATGTGCACTAGTGAATGTTAGTGCGGATCATAAAACTACTACACAAACTTGATGGAAAGGGTGAATGCTGCAGGTCAAAAGTCCAGTGCACCAAGGAGAGCTTTTAAACTCTCTATTTTAACAGTGTTTTTCAAATGAATCTGAAAACTGAGAGCTTCTCAAAGTGATAAAAATTAGGTGAAACACAGCCAACTTCATCAGCATCCCATGTTGGTATACTAGAGAATTACCAAAGGAAGTAAGTAATACAGAACTTCATATACTTCTGTTTCTTATTTCTTGCTGGACTTTGTGCCATGAAATGCAGAGCCATGTTAATATGACAACATAGTATTCTGTTAGCAACCATTGAAATAAATTAGACCCCCAAGTCCTATTTTCTAGGTATTTGGCTGAAATACCTTTTGTAGAATAGCTGTTCTACCTTGTTCTCTGTAAGGATGTTCTTGGTAGTTTCATTGGCATGCACACACACTGGGCAGCTCTACAGGAGCTTCACATTGTGGATCAGCTCTTGAACAAATCCATACCGTACCAGTGCAAACGGATGTCTCGGATCTTTTGTCATCCAGATTAGGGACCTTTGGGAATGCACCATGGCTCTCAGTTGACCACATCCTTCATTTCCTTTCCATGTAAACCAGGGAATAGAGGAGGACCAAATGCAAGTCTGAGGTTTGTCCTGGTGTACAGCCATGGAATGCTAGGTCCCAAAATTACAGAAGCAAGATACAGAACCTAAGAAACATTTTGGTTTCAGGCTAGGCTTACTTTTCAATCATAAGAATTTGAGGTATTTTTAAAAATGGTAGATATGTCTCTGGAAAGGAGCCAGGAGGCACAAGCATATACCTCGGTGAGGAAGAAGTACAAAACAAATTGTGAAATGATTTGGCTGAGCAGAACCTATGCAAGAAGAAGCCACCTGTAGGCATGCCTACCCTGACAGGTGCAGACTGACCAGAACGCTCGCCCATCCAGGAGCTGCATGCCTATGTTAACATGGCTCTGCACAGAGCTGGTGTATCCTGTCTTCATTTTGTAGTTCTGGCAGAGGGAGCTTGGGTCTGCCCAAGTCAGACTTGTGAGGGTGCCTTAGATCTCCTTCTAAACAAAACTACATGACCTTCATCTTTGTAGGCACCGGGAATGAAAAACTTCTTATTTTTTCGTATTCCTGTGTAAGTTAAACAGGATTTTTTTTTTTTTTTGCTTATTTGGCAATGTCTTTATACACATGTAAAGACAACATTGTGATTGTCAGTATAAATTTCAACACTTTACACAGGATCTGGGCTGAGAAGTGAGGAAAGAGACTAAATAGTTATAAATCTTACATTATGAAATTCATATGTCAGTTCCTTCTGCAGATCTTGTTCTTTGTTGTTTTAGTTCATCGGTTTTACTATGTATCTAAAGCACTTGGTTTTCTTTCTAATGCTGGCAACATTATTTCTTTTTTTTCAGTACAGAAATAAAGTGCTCTAGGAAAATACATCTGATTTATAGCCAACGGAAGAAACATTAATGCTTTTCTCCATTCCCCAACTGAAGTCAATGTATTAAAGTTTTGCCAAGGTCAAAAAGACTGGCTTTATAATAAAGTTAAAGCATTTACATAGAAGGAAAACTTGATGAGAAGTTTGTGGGTCCAAATTATCTCAAGATTTCCAGTAGGAAATCAAGCTGTGTAACAATGAAGAAAGAATTTTTAAAATGCTCATATTTTATCTGCCATTTAACATGACATCTGCAAGGAAAAATTGAAAGAGAAGTTATCTGAGGTAGCCAAGCAGACTGATATTAGAATGTGAGTTATTTCCCCAAATAAAATATACCTTTACCTTATATAAAAGTTTAGTTTAGCCAGTCTATCTATGACATTTATTGGACGTTTAACTTTCAATTACCTAGATACTATTAAAATCAAATTTGTTGTCTTGACTTCTTCTATAATTAGGATCGGTCTCCTCTGAATGTAACAATTATCTTCCAGTCAAATATGAAGTAGCTAATCATTTAGGCAGGTAGCTTCAACAGGAATTGAGTGGGTAGACTGAGACTTTGAAAATGTGTATGTTTTACTTGATAGTTTAAGAGACAGGGAAAAAAGATTTCAAAGAAAACCAATTTTTAAAAGTAGTAAAGTAGAAATTCTCTGTTTCAGTTTTGCCATTAAAAAAGAATATTTTCAGAAAGCTTTTAAGGCCACATCTGGAAAGCATTATATGAAAGTATTATTGGTTTAATATATATGAGTCTATAGAATCATAGAATGGTTTCAGTTAGAAAGGACCTTAAAGATCATCTAGTACCCCCCTGCCACAGGCAGGGACACATTTCCTCTAGACCAGGCTGCTCAAAGCCTCATCCATCCTGGCCTTGAACATCGCCAGGGAGGGGGCATCCACAGCTACTCTGGGCAACCTGTCTCACCACCCTCACAGTCAATAATTTCTTCCTAATATCTAATCTAAGTCTACCCTCTTTCAGTATAAAACAAAACCATTACCCCTCATCCTATCACTACAATGTTCATCCTTTCTCCTAAAATGTTTGTTGGGGATTTTTTTAGGTCATAGAAAAAATACTGTGGAATGAAATGATAGTAGCAATACATTTTAGACCTATTAGATGCAACACATTTTTTAATCTTACTTTTTGATTTGTTTTTATTATGAACTTTCTATTAAAAGAAACAAAGGACAGTTTAAAAGACATTAGGTAATTAAAAAACTGTACTCAGTGTCATTATTTATCTTTGGTTTTTGCTTATATTGCTCTTATAAAATGCATACTGTTATGTTACTTAACATTTATAGTGAAAGGTTTTTTAAATGGCTTGTGATAATTAAACTGCAAGATAAACAAAATAACAATATATGATTTAATTATTTTAACTAGTAGTTTTTAATATCATAAACCAAGCAGGAGCTACAGGATAAAGAACATTTTTGTTTACTCTTTTTTTATCATATTTTACGTTATCTTAGATTGTCTGGCATACAACCCAGGATCACAAAATAAATAAAAATAGTCCTGTGTGGTTAATTGTGATATATGGATAACAGTCTCTTACTCTTATTACATACCTATATTAGCCAGCATTGAAAAACTGGCTTTCTTGAAATCAACAAGAGTTTAGCTATTCATTTCAGCAGAGGCAGATTTCATTCTGGGAGTGTATCTGCAGTTGCAGCTGCTGATTTTTGATGTAAATGTAAATGTACAGCAGGTTAGAGCTCCCACCCCTGAAAACTTTGTTTTTCTGTTCTTGCTTTACACAATCTTGCTTTTTCTCACAATCAAAAGTAACTCTCACCAAATCCCTCCTCAGAATTGTTTTCCTTGTTTTCAGACCTTACCAAATCCCATTCAAGCTATCTTAACTGCTCACTTGCTCCATACCCAATAGTAGTAATCTCTTTTCATACAATCTTCCCAAAATTATTACATTTTCTCTTCTTCTGCTCCAGCCATGCAGAATAGCCCTTTGTTTCACCGCCTTTATAGCTTGTTTCTGATATTAGTTCAAAACTTGTCTCTTCTCCTGTGTTCTTGGTGTTCTCCCATTATGCTACTTGTCATTTTAACTCTTTATAAGAAATCCTCTATGCCAAACAAAGTAACGCTATTTATTATTATTAATTCACTGTGACTGCTTCAAGTAAAGTTGGCCAGTCCTTTTCATAAAGTGCTGGTTCTAATAAGTCCTTGCTAGCTCCTTTTCATTAAAAAAGAACCTTTAAAAGTGTTTTTCAAAGTGAAAGAGTCAAAACCATTTGCACGCAAATATTTCAGTAGAAAAACATGATGGCATGCTTATACAAATTACTATTTTTGCTTATGAGTGAGTTCACAGAGAAGCAGAGAGCCAAGCAGTTCAAATAAGCTTATGCAGAAGAGCTTCAAGCAGCATCGTTTTAAAAACAGAAAAATATTTCTAGTGCACGCAGATTCCTTTGGTTGGATAGACCAGCTTTTTTCAAATTAGCCTCTTTTTTAGAGAGGACTGACTACTCCATTCATTCTTGAAAAACCTCTTTCATAAGACAATGTTTAATTTAGACCTCAATTTAAGTTATAACAGGAACCAGCAGAATTTCTCCCTATTTGTTTCCTTGCATTCCAACTAAAATAAAATAAGTTTCCAACCCCAGTGTTGTACATGCACACATATGTCACCAATTCCTATCACGTCATCCAACATATATGTTCATTTACAATCTCCCTCCCAGAAGTCAATGTTGTGAGTCTCTAACTACATTGGCATTGACACTAAGGTTAACAACAGGACTTTTTTTCCAGCAGCAGTGGCCTGAGAGAGCTTGAGTGACACAAAAATCCATATTTTGCAGATAAATTGCCCTGTCTTTAGAAGTTCTATGCACTCCTAGCTTGTAAAAGCCTGAGAAACACTAGTGCAATGTAATGTATTCAAATAGCATGAAATGAATCGGATTCAAAACACTGCAAGCACTACATGTTTTTTGCATTTAAAAAGCAAATTTAAAGTGCTTACAGGTTGCTTTTTTATCAGAAAGACTTTGTTTTAATTATGAAATAAAATATGAACATAATAACATATAACCACCTATTTTAAAGGTTAGAATCTTAAGTTCGAAAAACGCTTCTGCCTAAGACTCTGAAAGATGACTTGCAGCCAGATTAAACTGTGGTCTCAGCTGTTTGATATGTGTATGGTCAGCACTGTTGTAAATTGTCAACAGCATGTCTAAATCAAAATCTGAAATAGCTACCATAGATACTTTAAAAATCTGGACTGAGTCTTGATATATATTGTCAAACAAACAAAGAGTATTGGCAATGTGCACTCTGCCAGCTCAATAGATAACATTAGTTCCCTGGTTTTAGGAGGAGTTACAATAGTAACTAACTACAATAGTAGCATCCCATACATTTTTCCCCATTAAAAGAGAAAACCCACTTCCATTTAAAAAGCCAACAAGAGTTAAAAAAACTTCTTTCACCCAAAAGTTTAAAAGGATTAAAAAGGAGTTGATTCAGTTTCTAATGTTATACTCAAATACTCAAAATACTCCATTTGAAAAGGCTGTTTCCATTTGTCTCTGAGCTGAAATAAGGATATGGTGAGAAGCTTTTTGTTTAAAAGAACAATGTTCATCCTTTCCCTGAATCAGCTCATGTTGCTGATGGACTTCTGCAGAGTCAGTTGATGGAAAATTCAAATTTGAGTAACATTTGAATTGACAATGGAGTAAAAACTGACTTAATTTGTTACAGTGATGATTTCTTGTTATGTGCCCTACTTTCAGAGGCGCCTCTCTGACAGTGAATTGTCAAACTTCTCCAGGGCTTTAGGGGAACATCCAGTTGGTATTGCATAGGGAAAAGAGAGACTGCATTAGCCTCAGGGTAGCTCCTCATATTAGAACCAACAAAGAGATACACTTACTGTTTATAAAGAAAAGAAAAAGGTCTTTGATCATTTATTACCTTAGACCATATTTTATTGAAATGCCAGGAGCTTAAAAGCTGGCTTGCAAGCCCCCATCATTCTCTGATAGAAGTAGGAGCAACACAGATCTGCACTCCTAAGATTCACCAACTTGAAAGACCTTTCAATATGCAGAATGAAAGGTCACCATCTCTTGATGAACAGGCTGGGGAAGAGAAAGATAATGTCCCTTTCAACAGATATTTATTCTCTTTAATCATGTATAAACACCATTAGGCTGCACACCGTTTTCTTCTTGCAAGGCTTCCCTGGTTAAGTACAGTTATCAACCTGGGCTGTGTGTAGGTAACTCACTTCAATACATAGAGGTAAGTCCTACAGCTTTGAATGCCCACTTTGATGTTAATAGAATTATTTTATGAGCATAAGTTAGGGAATAATATGATCCATTCTGTTTCATCTTCTGCCTTTTTAATGGATAGCAACTTTATCAGACCATCTGTTTTCCATAAAATATTTATACATACATTAAGAAAGAGAGAGACCTAGAGAGAGAGAAGTAGGACACTACAGAAAGAGAGAGTATCTGAGGACGACTTTAAAAATGCAACATATGTAAAACTTTTTGGATAAAACATAAGTATAAATCAAGAGTCAGATCTTAAACCCTTTGAAAAGGGTTTTATTTTATGACCATCGATACATGCTAAAGGAAGTTCTAGTTCGTGACTTTTTCCTTGAGAAAGGAGAAGAACTCTAGTAATATTGATCTGTTGTACACTTAAAAGTTAGGGGGCAAATCAACATATTAATATTTTTAAGAAAATGATCAATCTACATGTCTGCTCAAAATAATTAATTGATTAAAGAGAGTTCAAAAGCAGGCTCGCCAGCACTCAGTCAGTAAGGAAGCTGAACTCTACTTCATTACAACTTGCACCCAAACTTTAGGTATTGATTCAGCTCCTGGCATAAACAATTGTTTTTCTTATCTAAACAGTGAAGAAGGTGGCTATGAAAACCTCCAAGGAGAAATCTTGTCAGACTGGTTATGGTGCCTGGGATGAGGTAGACAGGGATTTCCTTCTGGTGGCCTCTGCTGCCACCTCTCCCCATTGACTAAAGAAGAAATTATGCGTACATTAGCCAGAAGTGTGGACCCATAGGGGAAGATGTGCAAAGCAAACAAGATGGTGCTGAAGACCTAACATTTACACCATATGCATTTCAGAGCTCTACCCTGGTCCTGAGCACTGATGCCCGGTGACGCTGGGAATGCAATGGATGTGATCCTGAAGTACATCTTCCCATGGAGCTTCCACTCAAAGGGATCCAGTTTGTGTGCCCTGAGCCCACGCTGCAAAGTGAACCAAAGCACACTAAGTGAGGACAGAGAAGGAATGCACTGAGATCAAGAGTAATCTTGATCTGAACTAAAATGCTAATATAAATGCACCCACTGTAGTTGGACTGTTTCATTGGACAGCTAAACTTTCTGTGCAAGCTGGGTACCTAACTTAGCATGGCATGTCATTTACATGTTCAAAACTGAAAATGTTGTGGTTTAATTTTCAAAAAGAACTAAAGAGATTGGGCTTCTCCTTCTCATTAATATTTTTTTTCCTAGAATAAAATCTTCTTTTTGTAGTATTTTTCAGATGCCCTTATTTCATTGTTTAAGGAATGGAGTATCAAAATTGCATGTAGTGTCTCATCAAGCAAAATTACGTCAGTCAGCATTGGAACAATTCCCACACCCATTTTACAGCAACTAAAATGAATTACAAAACTTGCTGTTCTACAGATGCATGTTCTAGAGCTTTGTTCTTGGGTACCTTGGGTAAAGCCCTTACAGCCCCAACTATCTCTCTCCTCTGTATTTCAGTGTGGAGTAAATTTAATACTCTTCAAAAGGCTACTGAGTGGTTTTATGATTTTTTTTAGAAATTATCTCCTACATTTTGCCGTATACCTATTTTGAAAGGAAGCATGCTTGTACTATATTATCCTTATAATCCCTCTATTTCTTCTAGTCAAAGCCTCTGCTCCTTATATCCTCCTTCAGAAACAATCATTCTAATAACATGTCCAAGAAAGGCCAATTTTGCTCTTTTAAAGATAATCATATATGATGTTCATCCTCTTGCTGGGGACAACACCAAAAAAAAAGCCAGAAGCTTTATCTCTTTCAAAGAGCTTCAGGAAGCAGCTGAAACTACAGCAGAAAAGCAAGGTGGAATGTGGCAAATTAGTTTGCAACATTTTCTTTCTTCTCTACCTAGCCTCTGTTTAATTAACAAATCATATAAGGAGAGAAAAAGGAAGGAGAGAGTTAAACCTGAAATTATTAGAAACCCAGAGGCTGCAGCTCTTCCACAGAAGCAGCTGTTCCTTCTGAAAAAAATTCTGTAGTTTCTTTGAAGAAGGAACTAACCTGATGGAAGAAGGAGGGCACTTATTACTTTCAAACTGGGATCTCACTTGACAATTTGCAGAACAGATTAGGCGATGAGTAAAGATGTGATTTAACAGGAAAAATCAAGAAGGCAGTTGACTTTCTGCTTGCCACTGCCTTGCTGAGCAGCCCATTCTCACAGCATTCTCACTGTACTTCTCTCTAGCTAACTTAGCTCAAATAGGCATAGCACTTGGTTTGTTTGTACAGTCAGGCATGAGCACTAAATGATGACCACTAAAATAAAAGGAAAATAGCTTCACACAGTCATTGCTGTCAGTGATTTTTCTAATGCATATGGTGATTTAGTTCAGCTTCAAACCCGGGTACTTCAGTTCAGTGACTAAGTTTAAGCAGGATAAATCAAAGCAGAACAGAAAACCATATATGAGACGGGGAGGAGGAGGAAGAAGGTATAACGGGTCTGGACTCAGCTGGGGTTTGTGGGGAGGCACCACGTGTCAGCTATCTGTACAGGACTTGTGACTTGCAGAGCCTCCCGCTGACCTCTCCACGCAGTGAGTGGGCGATTGCCCCGGGGCCGCTGTAAAGCTGCGATGCTGTGCCCAGCCCTCCGCGAGAGCCACGGCGGCCAGGCACCGCTCACAGCCCCGATGCACACGGGAAGGCCAATGAGGGAAAGGAGGGCATGAAGAAATGCCCAATGTTAAGCACTTTGCCCACTTGATGCCCAAGAAAGCCACTTGCTTTTCAGGTCAGTGGGCAGCATTAGTCAGAGGTAGCTAATGCCCAGGGCTCCTGGCTTTTTGGATGCCCCTTCTGGAGCTGGGCTCCTAGGGTGGTGTATCAGAGAAACATCCAGCAGCAGTTTGTACTGGCCCAAGATATTAATTCTCATTTAATTACTAAAGAAAGTCTACTTACACTGTGCCTACACCATCATAGCATTGGAAGAAAATACATATTTATTTCATATTAGTGACTTTAAAGTGAAAATAGAAGACATCTCATATTACCAATGGATCAGTTTGACATTTGTGTTGGTGACACTGATCTCCTTGTGACTTCCTTCCCATTGTACATGGATCGCAATTTCAGCTTCTGCTCACATTGTCTTCTGCCTGCAGTTTCCTGCCTGCAGTTAATGATGTGCCTAGTTGGAAAAGTGTAGAGGAGTGGTCATTTAATTCATTTTGATCAAAGTCTGCACCTTGTATCTTCAATCAGAGTGAAAGTACTTATCCAGATGCAGTGTTCAGTAATCAGCAGGGATAATGCACAAGCAATCCATCAGTGCTTGAAACTATTCTGTATGGGCCCTCTCAGGGCCCTAAATTGCTTATCATAGGCAGAATTGATGCATTACATTTTGTCCCCAGCTTTTCTAAAAAACTTGTTGAGTCATTTCTGGAATTATTCCAATATACCAGACCTGTAACTAGTTTTGAATCAAGGTCATATTGTATAGTTAGGGTACTGATATTTTGCTATCACATAAAAGAACTGCTGCATTCCCTCTGCAGCCTTGGTTGGAGACAAATGTGCGTCCGTCCATCCAAGGTTCTGCATGCACTGGTACACACCAGAGCTCAGCCGCAAGGGCTATCATTGCTCAACTCAAAACTTACATTACAGCATTTTTTTCATTGAAACCTCACTGAAGAAGAAAAAATGCAGAACTCTGATTCCTGAAAACCTCTGTGAGCAGAAGTTAGGTGAGGACTACTTACTTCCCTGCCAGTGTGCCTACTGATTAAAATCCACAAGGACTAAATGAGTGACTTAATTTTTATGCTCATTTAGACATGGTGTTTCAAGATCTATGTGTTGGGCAGCAGAGTTAATCAGCTTCTGTTCAGGGCCCCACTGAAAATCATTTTTCTTTCTGGTCACCTGATAAAGAGGGCGTACAATCTGGCTGTAATCTGGAATATGCATTCTCCAGAAACCCACAACGCCTAAGAAGGCTTGTGTTTCCTTTTTATTAGTTGGTGGGGACATAGCTGTTATCTTGTTGATCACCTCTATCGGGATCTGGCGACGCCCATCTTGCCATTTAATCCCTAAAAACTGGATCTCCCGGGCAGGCCCCTTGACCTTGCCTCTTTTTATGGCAAAACCAGCCTGCAGAAGAATTTGAATTATTTTCTCCCCTTTGTCAAAAACTTCTGCTGCTGTATCACCCCATACAATGATGTCATCAATATATTGCAAATGTTCTGGAGCTCCACCCTCTTCTAGTGCAGTCTGGATCAGTCCATGGCAAATAGTAGGACTGTGTTTCCACCCCTGGGGCAGTCGATTCCAGGTGTACTGGATACCTCTCCAGGTAAAAGCAAATTGTGGCCTGCACTTTGGTGCCAAGGGAATAGAGAAAAATGCATTAGCAACGTCTATAGTGGCGTACCACTTGGCTGCCTTTGACTCCAGTTCGTATTGAAGTTCTAGCATGTCTGGCACGGCAGCACTCAACGGTGGCGTAACTTCATTTAGGCCACGATAGTCCACAGTTAATCTCCATTCTCCATTAGACTTTTGCACTGGCCATATAGGACTATTAAAGGGTGAGCGAGTCTTGCTAATCACTCCTTGATTTTCTAATTGTCTAATCAGTTTATGAATGGGGATCAGGGAGTCTCGATTGGTGCGATATTGTCGTCGGTGCACCGTGGCAGTAGCAATTGGCACCTGTTGTTCTTCAACTTTCAGCAACCCCACAACAGAAGGATCCTCTGAGAGGCCAGGCAAGGTAGACAGCTGTTTAATGTCCTCAGTCTCTACAGCTGCTACACCAAAGGCCCATCTATATCCTTTTGGGTCCTTAAAATACCCTTTCTTAAGGTAGTCTATGCCAAGGATGCACGGAGCATCTGGACCAGTCACAATGGGGTGCTTTTTCCATTCATTTTCAGTTAGGCTCACTTCGGCCTCCAATACAGATAACTCTTGAGATCCCCCTGTTATTCCCGAGATACTGACAGATTCTGTCCCTTTATGATTCGATGGCATGAGGGTGCACTGTGCACCAGTGTCTACCAGGGCTCGATACTTTTGTGGTTCTAATGTGCCAGGCCATCGAATCCACACAGTCCAATAAATCCGGTTATCCCTCTCCTCCTCCTGGCTAGAGGCAGGGCCCCTCTAATTAAATACTGGATTCGTGCAGCTCACGGGGATTGGACCTTCATTTCCCCTATTCACTCTTGGAAAAAAGGGATTTGAGGCCCATCTACCCTGACTGGGGTCCTGCTCATTGGTAACTGGAGCAGCCATCCTCCTAGGAAAATTCTCTCTGGTATTTCTGTTAGCTTGCAACTCACGTACTCGTGCCTGTAGGGTACTGGTAGGTTGTCCATGCCATCTGTTCATGTCCTCCCCATAATCACGCAGGGTAAACCACAGGATACCTCGTGACGTGTTCCGTTTCCTTTGAGCCGGTCCAGTAGGAGGGCGTTGCCTCCTAAAGGCTGCAACGCGAGCCTGTGTAGGTAGAGAGTCAAGTTTATTCTCGATCCTGGACAGTTTGTCTGACAGTTGTTTAAATGAGTCTTTGTTTTCCTTAGTCAGTTTTTCCACAGCCGAGACACGGGCCTGCAGTGGGGAAGAAATACTATCTTCATACTGTCGCATATAGTTAGCCATTTCGCCCACACTAGGTCGTGCCATAGCATTTTCTCCCCAGACTAATATTGACAATGTATGGGCATGTGTTGGTGGAGCACTCTTCACAACCTTCCGGAACATGGATCGGTTGCATTCCACTTCATCAGGATTTACAGGATCTACAGTGTCCTGAGGGTGTTTATAAATGATCTCTTGCACAGCTAGTTCTCTAAGGTAGTTAATACCTTTTTCTATAGTGGTCCATCTGCTTAGGTGGCTCATAACATCATCTTTATAGGGATACCTGCTCTTTACAGCTGACAAGAGTCGCCTCCAGAGACTGATAGTGTTCGACCTTCTTGGAAGCATCTTATCAATACCACCATCTCTGGACAGGGATCCCAACTGTCTGGCTTCTCTACCATCCAATTCTATGCTATCTGCCCCATTATCCCAGCATCGGAGCAACCAGGTAATAATTGGCTCACCGTCATAACGACTAAAATCTTTTCTTATATTTCGCAGTTCTTTCAGGGATAAGGAGTGGTAGGTTATCTCTACTTCCGAGTCCGAGTCCTCCTGTGATTGTTCTGCTTTAGAAGGACCTTTCTTGTCCTTCTTGTGTAATGGGCCTTCTTTAAAAAGACGATCAAGGAAACCCCCCTCTGTGTCAGGCCCTGACTCTGACTGAGAAGGGCCCTCACCTGGGTCCCGTGCTGGCTCTGCCTTAGAAGCCTCTGAGTCATCATCCTTCACTTTACTAGCTGATTTCTTTCGGTGTTTTCTCCTGGTTACAGGGGCAGCATGATACCTCCCGCTGTTGCTGCACCGACATCTAATCACATAGCACACCAGTAACACATTCAGGACACCCAAAAATAACAACATGCCCTGTTCGAATTTTGCAGGAATCAACTTGGCAAAAAAGGAGCAGATACTATCAAAATCAGTTAAAAGACGCCCGGTGTGCGCAGCTACCGATTCGCGATTAAAGCTGCCCATCATTGTATCATAGAGATAAGAGATCGGAATAATGACTGCCCAGTTTATCACGACATAAATCAGTATCACAACCCATACCGAAACGACACATTTTGACCAGCACGCCCTGTTAAACCACACGTAAGCACTAACACACAGCGCATACGGCAAGTAAGGTATCATTACACATAACTGTAAAACAAGCTTTATAAAGAGAAGAGGTAACACAAGGCTCACAAATGACATTACCATCTTAGCTATCTGTTTTAATTTCCAACCCCTTGTAAATCTCAAAGGCAGAAATCTGATACTCTCTTGGCTGAGCTCTCCGGGTCTCCTCCCACTGGAGCTGGGATTCGACTTATCAGAGCAACCTGTCGGAGCTTCTCTCGAGCCCCACGTTGGGCGCCAATAAATCTGTCACGGTTTAAAGCTGGGCTGGCGATTAAACCTGCGGCAGATGCCCTCTGTTATCCCCCCCCCCTCCCCCCAGAGGGAAAGGGAAAGGGAAAAGGGAGAGAGACTTCTGGGTTGGAAAATTAAAACAGTTTTAATAAACTATAATAATGAAAAAAAAGGTATAATAATAATAATAAAAATAATCAAATATATACAAATATATATACAAAACCAAGATTGAGCTCCCCTGAAGTCAGCCACGTCACCACCGGCACTGCAGGGCAGGCTCCGGGAAGGCCCAGGCTGGGCCTAGCGATGGTCGAGAGCTGGATTCAGGAACGCACGGATCGGGATCGGGGGCAGCAGGAAAACAGACGGAGTCCTCCTTGGACACCGGCCATAGCAGAAAGAGAGCGAGACCCTTGTGATCCCCCCACTTTATACCGAGAATGACGTGTATGGGATGGAATACCCTCGTTGGTCAATTTTAGGTCACCTGCCCTGTCCGCTCCCCTCTGCAGCTGCGACCCCCCCTTCGGCTCTTCACTCGTAAGCAATGAGGAATTCAGCAGTGACCTTGGTTTCTCTCAAGAAGAAGTACAGCAAGAGCCTTTCTGCACAACATCCCTACCGGTGCCTCAGTGATAACTACAAACTTCGAGCGTTATCAGTCCTGGAAGCAGACACTGTCTGCAAAAACATGCAGTTACTTAGAGGAGACTTAGCTGAAAGTAAAAATCACTGAAAGGAAAATCGGCCTGGTTTAGGCCAAACCAGGACAGCTTCCAACTAGACTGAGTCACAAAAGTGCTGACAAAAAGGGCTTCTATGGAAAACAGTAGTTTGTCAAAAAAAAAAAAACCACATTATTCAGATGTTTCACATCATTTCATCTTAATTTTAAAGTTTTACCCATTTGGATATAGATGCACATGTATTTCATTCTGTGGGGCTCTGCTTTATGTGTGCAGGACTGTGTTCATACACATACACACATACATATATGCACACACATACACATGCACATTTGCCAGCCTGCACATAAATCTCATATGGCTTATCTGGCTCAGCCCTGCCATGCAGGCTACCCACATGGAGATCCCCGCACTCCGGCAGCTCCTCCTCCATACTCAGGACCAAACACCTCAGGATGTCCCAGCTCTAAGCAGGTGGTTGACAAGGTATTACAGCTTCTCTGTCATGCGCAGGGGATGTCCTGCCACCCGTCTGGAGAGATTTCCCACTGCCCTGTCCTCTAACGTGTGGAGTCCCCAGGAACTGGAGCAGATAATTGCTCCATTTTACAAACTATGAAGCTGAAATCATTAAATAATTTATCTCGTTATTTTCTGTAGTGTTTTACCCTTTATGTGGATAGTAGTTGTAAATCATAATAATGCACAAGCAAAAAATGCATTGCAAAATGCTTGAGTTTTCCAGGGATGGAAACATTGTCTTTTGCCCAGCTCTCTGCCCAGTTTCTTTACTGGACTCATATGCTGGTCAGTTTTAAGCAGTGTACATAGTCAGGCCCTGTAAATGCGCAGAATATGCCAATAACATTTCACGTGGGTGAAACTGTCTTCTGCTGTCTTTCATTCCTGAAGCCATCCAGTATCTATTATAAATTTAGCAAAAGAATGGAGGAATAAATTTCATTAGATTTCCTTTGTTAAACGGATCCAAGCCAAAAAGTCACCAAGTGGCTTTTTGGGCCTGTATTTTTACAGGGCTGGAAGTTTCTTCTAAAATTCATAAATGTATGGTAGCTTTTGAGTTTATCTGCCACAACTTGGTACTACCAACCAGCAGACAGATACTGTGTTTGCACCAGATATGCATCTATGTGTCTAAAAGGTTTATTTACTTGCACTTTCAGTTATGAAATTTGTATGCATGCTGGTGGATGTACGTGTGTGTGTGCACAGTCACACACACATAAAGCACAGCCCTACAAAATACAAGTGCATCTACATCCAAATGGGTAAAACTCCAATCTTCTCTGTAGAAATATTTAGTACAAATAGCCAAATCCTCAGTAATCTAAACAATAAAAACAGAGCTCACCAAAGTCAATATAAAGAAGGAATTATTTTATCACCCTTCACTGCACATTTCAACATTAATAATAGATAAATCAGAGCAGACTTTGCAATTAAAATTCTTTGATCTCTTTCTTTAAAACAAATAACGACAGCTGGAGGAAGGATCTCATCACATGTGCCGTTAATAGTGCATTGGGGACAGCATGAAACACAAAATAAGAAAAGCATTTAAAGGCATGAAGTTTTTTAAAACTGTTACAAGGAGATAGATGGATCATTACTTGGGTGAAGCCCTCTGCTCTGCAGCTCTGTGCTACAGGATTCATCAGCTCTGGCTAGAGAGATGCCTTACTCAAAAGCTGCAAGACATTTATCCCCATAACATAGCCCTACTTCATGTTCTCATTCCTAGTCTGATGTATGTGGTCTGCCCCATTTTCCAGCAGAATCCTGGCTCCTCTGCTGGCAATACTAACAGCAGTAGAATGAATCTTTTCCATGAGGTGAAGCTGATGTGAGGGACTTTGGGCAGCCCTCCCTTTCTTGGATGTACTTTTCTCCTGGTTTGGCTGCAATAGAGAAAGATTTGTCATCCACATGCCTTGTCGTGCACTGTAGAGAGGCCTTTTGTAGAAAGCTTAAGGGGTGGAAGACACCTGTCTCTTCTGACAATTTGGTATGAAAACAAACACATTACCCTAGAAATTCAAAAACCTTGGATGTGTGGTCTCTTGTACTTCTCCACTATCTGGAATAAACAAAGTGTCTATTTATTCTCTTACTTCAAACTCAGTTAAACTGTTGGTAAATAAAATGTCTTTCTGGTGACTACATCCAATTTGTGCATGATATGTAGGGGAAAATGGGATGTGAAGGAAATTACAGTTAATTTTCTAATAAAATTAAACGCATTGTAAACCTTCCAGTGATATCTAGGAATTTTTTCAATGCATGATCCAAGAGGAAAAAATGCAAGTACCATCAGAGACTTTTCTTTCCCCTAAACTACGCTTGCACTATCTTCTGCTTGCTGCAGGAAACCAGTAGGAACTGACAAGGTGCTGTACGTTTCAGATTGGGCTGTCATTATCTTATTTCCCATGCCACCAAACGGTGTTTTGGATAAGATGGGATTGGAGATATCCGTACACAATACTGTCCACTTTTGAGAGAAAGGAAATACAAAGCATGCAAAGACCCATGGTTTTTAATTGGGGACTGATCTAAGAGTTCACGGAGAATGTGAGCAAGTGGGGTGTGAAACAACCAAGCTGAACGTGAACAAGGGCATTTTACCTGATTGTCAAGAATATGCACAACACAGTGCAATCTCTTTTGTAAGCAAATTGGTAAAACTACTAATCAAAGATGATGTGTAATGGTAAAGGGACAAATAACAGCATAATGACAGTATTTATCTGAGAGAGAAGATTCTTTCAAACAACATGAAGGTCTACAAAGCAACCACACTTCAGAAACCCTTAGATGTATCATAAAATACAATAAAAATAAAAATCCATCTTTAAATGAACAAAAAAAAGTTCAAAACAAATGTGACTTTAGTGGCCTCTGTCCCCGTGAATAATTGTTTTGTTCTTCAGTGTGGAAAGGATTGAGATTCCCCCAATCCTCCCCTGTATTGCAGATTTTTTTTTCTAGTCAGCCAGAAGAACCCATCAATCTGCTATCACAACCTGCTCACCATTTTCTCAGCACACAAAGTCTGGTGGGGAGCTGGAATGAACACAAGCTGGTATGTAATTCGTTACACCCTTCCTGATCAGCATTTATTGTTACATCTTCCTGCTTCTCCACAAAATGTAAAGGACTAAAAAACATTTACCGTTTAAAACAAGATTGATTTATGGGCACTTCTTTGTTTTAGGAACAATTAATTTTTACATCAGGCATTCACTGAAAGGCATATATATCTTGGAGTATCAAGAGGTCATTTTACTGTTGATATTTTCTTTTTAATTTATTCTGTGGAGGCATTCAAAACTTCCTAAGCACTTTCCAAGCACATGGTGGTTACTGTAGAATAACAAAGGTCTAAGAACAACAGCAGATGCAGGAAAGGAGCCCAACTGAGGAGCAGAAATTGGGCAGCACTTCATTGTTGACTGTTTTCACAGTGCCCTGGTGCCATTCTGCCAAACCTTTGCTGTGGCCCATCTTTTGCTGCTGATTCACATCACTGTAACAGTTTTGGCTTTGGCTACAGTTTCCAGCACCGCGGCAGTCCCCTATTCCAACTTCAGCAAAGCAGCCTCTCCCTGATATGCTGTTCCCACTCCATCCTTCTGGAAATATTTTTCCCTGCAGTGTGACCATCCCGTTCTGGAGCTGCTCTCGCTGCTATGGAGGAGGTCTGGTACCTCCTCTCCATGGTCACAACCTTCCAACCCACACAGCGTGCCTCTGGGTGCACTCATCGTCTAGCCCTGCAGTCACCTCTTCCTTCAAACACTTGGGATGGTGGGCACCAATTGAGAACCTGAAGCAGATGACAGCACCAGTTTGAGAACCTGTAAAAGCCACCCTAATGCAAGCTGCTTTTTGAAAGGCAACCTCCTTCCCATTCGCATCATCTTTTTGGCTGCTCTGTAGTAGGTCACCGCTCTGCTGAAAATGAACCTGCTTCAAAAAAGGATTCCATTTCCAACCAGCTCCATCCCTCCCTGCAGCTGTCTCTGCACTCCCTCAGCACCAGTGCTGGCACAGAGCAGGATGAAATTTTGTCCTCAGTTGCATGGAGGAGAAGTCGTCACTTTTTCAGTTGTCTTAAACAGGTTGTGTGACTGCACCCTGAGCTGGACAGGCACAGTTGGGCAGTCTTCTGCCACTGCTTTCTCATTTCTAGCCTGTCTTTTGGAAGTTATCTATCTCCTCCATGCATAACATCCAAGTCCTCTTTTTCACTACTCTGTGTGTAGATTTCGAGTCTGTATCATGCATCCAGGATAGCAGGAGGGCAGGAGAAAATGCCTGAGGAGACACTTGAACACTGTTGTGTCCCTCGTTGTTCCTTCAGGCAGCCATCCAGAAGCATGCAATCATGCCATAACTGCAGTCATTATTCACTACATTTCAAAGAACAGTTTTTAGAAACATAAATGGATTTTCAGTTCTACTGAACCATTTATACTAAAGGAAACCACAAGTATGAATTACAGACAATCTGGTATGCATTTTTTTGTAAGTGACCTCTCAGTTCACAGCAAATGGATTTCCAGTCCTTGATTAGATATTCTAGCCTTCCCATGGGAAAGAAGAAAGGAAAAGCTTTGTAGTAAGAGAAATAATAGAGGTATGGAAATATTTCATATTCTTTCCTTGCCAGATCCTCTTTCATTTCAAATTAGTGAAATTCCTTCTAATCAAAGGAAAGAGAAAAAATAAGAATTGCCTTTTCACATATTGTCTTTTTACATCTAAGTGACTGATGTTTTAGTGAAACTTTTCTGTGTCGTATTTCTGTCAAGAAATTGTGGGCTGGGTCATATGACAAGGCTGAACAAACTCGTCTGAAACACAGACACAATAATTTGTTCATGAATAAAAAGTCTTCTACAGATATTTGTGTAAACTAACACCAAGTGCACAAATATTTGCAGAAAAATAAACAAGTAAAAAAACTTAAGCAATATGGTCAGCACAAGGGGTGAGTTGAATTTAATGGCTGATATGTTTCCGTATATATATAGAGAGAGAAATGTTTGAAATAATCAAAATAAACATTTCTATTCCATGGTTTGAGTGAACATCACCAAAAGGACAGAACTGATCCGGTTCCATTTGTGCAACTCACCTTTGAAAGAGCAAGTTGTCTAACTTGCTTTTCTAAAAGAAAATATAGATGGTATCTACGTGCTTTAGGAGAAAGGGTGTTGCTAGGCTGATACAAGTATTATCAAAGTGTTTTGGTATTCTTTCCTAGTTGGGAGAGGAATGTTATCAAGTTAATCATTATTTATATTATTAACTGTTGTCTTTCTGTATAGAGCTTGCGGGAAACAATGAAGACAAAAAACGTATCTTAAATTTTCCTTTTACTGAAGTGTAACCTATTTGACATGTCTTTGGAGGCCTTTTTTAGTTACTGAATGTCGGCAACATTAAATGCCTGTGATAAGTTTTCCCCCCGTAGCAGATAGGATCCAGTCTCCAGTGCAGCATATCAGTGTTAGATGATGTCATTGTTCCTATTTTTTTTCCTGGAAAAAATGTATGACAACTGTAAGCAGCACTTTAAGAAATTAGACATTGCTGTACCAATTTTTAGAAAACTGTTTGCTGTTCTTTTTCTTCCTCCTCACTTTTGCTCTCTTTAGAAAACACGAAAAACAATTTCCCCCATAGATGTTGTCCTATTCCATTTGACAAACACTGATTTTTCTCCCCCATGTTTTGAGTGGAGCCAAAACTGGCATGGCTTATTTTGTTCAATAGGTTTTTTGACGATTGCTAAACCGATGTTATGAGAGTATGAAAAGCCTGGTTTTGAGTGACAATAGTAATCTCAGAGCCCTTCATTGCCTAAAAAATGTTAGAATTTCTCTTTTTTTCTTATACTCATCACTTGATTCCATTTTACTGCTCAATCATTCAGTATCACGAGGTCCTTCTCAGATTTTCTTGGACAGTCTTCATCTTTACTCCCCCGAATAGTAACACCAGTGTGCTTTTTCACCTCACTATTTACCCCTATTCTCAGATCATTTACGAAAAGGTTGCAACATGGTCCTGTCATGCCAAAACATGCTTATTTCTGTATAGCACTGTCCACAGATATCAGTACAACACCATGAATAATAGTTGTTCATTTGCTGCCACACGCTCAACCAAGGGGAAACAAAATTGGATCTTTTCTGCAAAACCTAAGAATAGGAATTAGAAGCCTCCTCCAAACTGAATTGTTGAAAAGATGCTTTGTGACTATATTAGGCCTTGGATCACGTCCCATTTGCTTGGCAGATATAAGTATTAACAATAATCTTAATGTCTTCATTAAAAGGTATTAACTTTAAAGATTATATCTTTGTTTTTACACTTTTACATTCAGAAAATCTGAAATCAGTGCTGTTTTTGATAGCAATAAACCATGGGTACAATTGCATAGGATAGAGTCTAACATTTCTTCTTCCCTGTTCTTGCTTATGCCTGTAGGGATCTGGAAGAACTGCAATGAAATCAGTGTTAGTATCCCAGAGCTATAGCCAGGTTGGTGATAGCAGAATTTCACCAACATTTGTTATTCTGGTAAACAGAGGAGCTAGATTAAATGGATGTGCATAAAGTTTAGGAATTGCACAAAAACTGGCCTCTAGCACAGGTCAGTGGCAGAGGAGGAGCTCAGGTGGGTAAGGAGGGTGGGACAGAGCTGTGCAGAGGCTTGAATGCAGAGGCACAAACCTGATGCTCTTGGGGCGGCTGCTAAAGAGTGGACCCAAAGGGAATAAATTCACAACGAACTTAATCCCTAAATAAACTGGGTGGTTGGGATCTCTCTCCGGAGGTCTCCAGAGCTGACTACATCTCCTCATTCCGTGGACAGGGAATCAGGAAGGACTCTTCCACTAAGTGCTTAGAATTGTAGGAAGAGGTTAAAACTCAAAGATACAGAGAACTGATCCCGAAATATCCCCATACTTACCTAGATTTCCTAGTCTGTTTTTCTGACATTCAGCAGTTTTATGAGGAAATATATGTAATTCATATTCATAAATCTCTCTTGGATGAAACTGGAGCTGATTGGATGAATTTTTTGCTGTTGGAAAATGCTCATTTTAGAAAATAAAAAAATTTTAAGGGAGAATTAATATGATGGTTCCCTGGCCACTGGCCTGGAAGCCCTGCCAATGTGCAGCCAGCTAGCAATCTTTCTGTGAAAAATGTTCCATTTTTAAATTTTTCACCCTCAGTTAAAACAATTTTTTTCCTGCTGTTAAAGTTTTAGTGGGAACAGATCTTCTATCTTCTGGCCAACACTGTCTGTGTGTTGTTATTAATATTTATGATGATTACAACATATCGGGCAAGTGGCCTTGTGCGATGAACATTAGCTTTCTGTATTACTTTGACCTTCTCTAGACTGGATGAACATTTTTACTCTTGATCTCCCAATCGTTTCAAAAATCAGGATACAGATAATTTATAAGAATTAAAGAGCTCAAGTGTAGGATTTTGTAGTGTTGTCCCTATCCTATTGATTAGTTCTGTTTCATCCCCATAATATAGTTAGTGCAGCTAGGCAAAAATAGAGAAATTGCTCTTTCCTTTCAAGAGGAATGTCAAAACAATAAATAGATTAGTCATACCAGCTGTACTGAGTTGTGACAACCTTGATGTACACAATCGTTTGAGAATCAAACATTTATCTGAGGGGGAAACCACACACACACCCCATTTTTATTTGCTGTATTGAGGCTCACTGGGAGAAAATGCTGTTAGGCATCTCAAAATTCTCTGCTTAGTGGCAGGCTTTTAAAGGCAATGAGATATCTGCAGTACATTTCCATATTAATCAATAAGATGGAAGACAAAAATCAATTTAGTCTGTGCAACTGTATGTGACACCTCCCTAAGAGCCATACCATTGGGATGGATTCATGCCAGCAAAGCTGGCCATAGGTTGATTGTTTATTTATGGTAAGGAAAGGCATAAAGTCAGCTTAGTGACAAAGTAGCAGGAAAGACGTTACTCATAGGATGTCTATTCAAAAATCTGGCATTGGTACCCAGGAAATATGTATTTCAGATCTTAATAGCAATTGTAGTTTCCTGCATAAAACGGACAAAAATTTTCTTTGATTCAGAAGAAAAAAAGGCTGAATTTACCAAAGGAACTGAGAGGCATCCAGATGTTCTCTGATAGTAATGGCAACACTAAGGAATTTGCCACATAGTCTTGGGATTAGCGAGGTATCGTTATTGTAACATTAAGAAACTAATAAAATATGATCCTCTAGTTTCGTATTCTATGTCCCCCTTCCTGTACTGGAATAGGCAATGAAACTTAACTCATCCCCATGTCCCCCACAGTTTGGCTGGCCTCTATTACATCCTTCTGTAATTCTTCTAATTCAAGATTGTGGAATGTTACTTGTGTCATATTTGAAAGCTTACATTTATAACTACTTCTGCAATGCAGTATCCAAGATGTTATTTCACTGTAGACTTATTCATAAATATAAACATGGTTTCTTTGGTGTTCCCAGTTATTTCCAATATTCATTGTGGGGTTTTTTGACGATTGCTAAACCGATGTTATAAGAGTATGAAAAGCCTGGTTTTGAGTGACAATAGTAATCTCAGAGCCCTTCATTGCCTAAAAAATGTTAGAATTTCTTTCTTTTTTCTTATACTCATCACTTGATTCCATTTTACTGCTCAGTCATTCAGTATCACGAGGTCCTTCTCAGATTTTCTTGGACAGTCTTCATCTTTACTCCCCTGAACAGTAACACCAGTGTGCTTTTTCACCTCACTATTTACCCCCATTCTCAGATCATTTATGAAAGGTTGTAACAGCAAAGTCTTAAGCATAGAGTCCTGTGGAGTCTGTTAAAAATGTCTTTGGAGCAAAAGTTATCCTAATCTCAGCTGTCTACAGCTGACTCAGATTGTATGCCTAACTTCTAGATAAGTGTAATGAATCGAAGCCCAACCACAGAATCACAGGAAAAGACTGGGTTAGGAAGGGACCTGTGGAGAGCCACTAGTGTCCAACCTTCAGGTGAAGGCAGGGCCTTAGATTAGGTTTTTCAGGACTTTGCCAAGCAAAGTCTGAATATTTTCAGCGAGATTCCACCACAGCCCTGGCCGATCTGTTTCAAGGTTTAATTTTTCACGTGGTGATTTTTTTTTCTTATAGCCAAACAGAAACCTGTCCCCATTGTGTCTTGTCCTGCCACCCTACATCCATGTGAAGACAGTTTCCCCATCTTCTCTATACCTACCCTTTAGGCATTGAAGACTGATGAGATCTCCCCCGAGCCTGCTCTTTGTAGGCTGAACAAAGCCAGTTCATTCAGCCTTTCTTTATTTGCCAAGTTCTCCTACCCTCTCATCCTCTAGGTGGCCATCCACTGGACCCTTCTAACCCAGAAAATGGCTAAAAATTCGTTGATAATTTTAGTGGAAGAACATAAGTAAGCTATTTTAAAATTGGGCTGGACAGATCACTACTTAATGTGTACCATGGGTAGTAACTCTGCACGGGCAGTGGAATGGCTGAAAAGATCTTTGACGTTCTAACATCTGTACTGTACCAAGGTAATGCGACCTATATACTCAGGAGATTTTTGCTGAGGAAAGGATACATTAAATATGAAATTTCAGGCTATGATTTGCTGTCTTCAACCATTTGAGCATATCTCATCAAAGAAGAGTCAGAAAGATAGAGTTTTTGCAATGTTCCAAACACCACGCATATTATTAATCGATTCATGTCAAACATTCAGATAGAATCATCAACAGCATTTGGCAATAACGTTTACTAAAAGTCCAGTTCAGAAGAACATCTTGCATTCAGCTCCCATAGGGTAGTAGAAGAATAATAATTGTAGACAAGTATTACCATTTTGCCTAGTCTTTGCTACCTTCTTTTTGCATACATGAACAAAAATAAGATATAATCTAATAACAGTGCACTAAATTATTTAGAATTGCTCAAAGTTATAGAAAGACAAAGAAGCAAAATCATTTTACTATGGTCATTTTTTTCAATATATGGAAGAAAAATGTATGCTATGTGAAATGCTCAAAAAAATCTAGTGAACCTGCAGTTCACACTATGAAATTCATTTTGTTGCTATCAGCTGCAGTAAGATGACAACTGCATGTCAATAACTTTTTCATACATATGTTGTACATGATATTAAACTGATTTTTTGAGCTGCTCTATGTAAAAGAGACAGTTAGAAACAAACCCAGGGAGTGATAAAAAATTCTTCATTATTACAGAATTGAGTATGGAAAACTTTAGCTTATTCATACTGTTGACAATTCTTTTTTTCATTTTTTTGAGGGAAGAGTAAGTGATATTGTCATCAATCAACATGGCTACATAGCTGATCAGAAATACCAAAAACTACATTATAATTCTTAAATCTGCAAATTCTTATAACTGCAATTGAACATAGATAATAAAAAACTAGATCTGATTATCTACACACATTTTTAAAGTTTGACTTTTTAAGTAATTGGTAATTAACCTGGCAGGGACAATTCTGGATTCCAGTCCCTCCTGCAAGAACTTATGATGTACTTTTCATTACATCAGTCTCTGGACATCAGCCCTATAAGCATAAGCCAGAAAACTGGATTCAACCCTTCATAACTGTGTAACTTAAATGCTAAGATAGAGACCAATCTTTCTGTCCGGGTGAATGGCTAAGTGTTCCATAGAAACAGCTTTGAAAGGAGAGCTACCAGACACATAAGAATAGCAGAGGTGGTTAAGGTGTTTTTCCAGCAGATAAAATTCCTCACAGCAGGCAAAAAGAAATGAAATGGAGTCTCCCACATCTTGGTTGTACTGTGTAAAGGTAGGCACCTTCAGGACCACGTTCTTCTTCACTACTCCTTTGAAGAACTCCATGCTGTAGGAAGAGCTACAGAAACAATCGGCTCAGAAGGGCTGAGAGGGTGAATGGACTGTCAGACTGTCGTGAAGTGTTGTTAAGCTTTAGAAAGCATTTAAGACTGACCTGAAGTTTGTATAGGGTCTGACTTTTGCCTTGGGCATTGCCAATGTTTTCTCAGAAAACAGGTGTGCCACACAGATCAGGATGGGATTCTGGCCGCTGTGGCAGTTCACTAGGGGAACACATGCAGACCCCTTTATTCACACACGCACACACATCTTGAACCAGCTCCTTTGAACCATAGCCTGGACCTCAAGACTATCCCGACTCTACACTCAGACCTAGACTCTTCACCAACCATACAGCTTACACCTTGGGTCTTTCCAGTGGCTGGTCTTCTCTTACTTGCCAGGTAGTCCAGCTTGAAGTTTGCCAGCATGACAGCATGCACACACACACAGACAACACACTGCACACCCACACTATTATTCTCAACCAGAAAAATGGTTAGGAATATAGAGCAGACTGCAGTGATGAGGCAGCCAACAAGTTTGCTGACCAGCAGTTCTTCCACGTGATGGCCTCTTTCGTATGTCCTCTTCTCCCCATTTTCCCATGGTTGTTCCCCAGCTCACTCTAATGCATCTATTGCTTTGCCCTTGTTTTCTCCCCTGTAAACAACCCACCCCAACTCTTTCCCCATTGCTCCCTGTTTTGCTAACCGTCTGTGAAATCCTGCCACTCTTCATGGCGCTAACTGTGACTTTTGTTCAGCTACCTACTCTGTTACTTGTTACCTCCAGGAAATCTCATGCCACGTCCAGCATTTTCTCATGTTTTGCTCATTTACCTAAACCTCAGGCAAGGACTAGTCATTTGCCTGCATACCTTAACAGGTAAGCCTAACTGGATATTGATAACTGAATATCCAAATAAGGAATATTGAGATCCCATTTACACAGGTGCAAACATGAGTTTTAAGAAAATTACCTTCCCCCCCCAAAAAAAAAAAGAGCAGGATGTAAAGAATTATAATGTTATTATGCCAATACATATGTGGAGCTTAATGATAGTCGGAGAGGAAATCTGTCAATTAAGCCTCAACAGAACAGAACCGTAGAGTGTTCTTATATGAATAATAATGTAAAAAGCAGACTGTGGACTCTAAGAAAAACAGCAGTTTGGGCATCACTGCCATGCCTTACTCTGTGATTTCCTGAGAAAAGAGTTCTTAGCACCTCATTAAATGTGAGGTAGAGTTTTACTTTCCTCTTCCTGAATTTTTTTAGTAAATCACAATCTAGCAGTAAAAGTTTTGGCAGAGTATTACAGGAATGTATTTCCACTGTTATTATATTTCTAAAAAGTCAATATGTACCCATATTTCACTTTTCAATTTTTATTTTTTATTTTGTTTCATTAATTTACCGTGTAACACTCTAAAGATTTTATGACCAATATTTATATTTAGTGTCATGATGGAAAACTCGCTGATTTTTGCCTACATGACGTAGTAAATACAACCCAAACTCCTGAGTCCCCTTGCCCTTGGTCAGAAGGTTGGGAAGCTACCAAACAAGCACTGCTTTGCAGTCCAGAATATTAACAGTTATATCCTTTTCCAAAACAGTCATTGCTGCTGTCACGGTTTAAAGCTGGGCTGGCGATTAAACCTGCGGCAGATGCTCTCTGTTATCTGCCCCCCCTCCCCCCAGAGGGAAAGGGAAAGGGAAAAGGGAGAGAGACTTCTGGGTTGGAAAGTTAAAACAGTTTTAATAAACTATAATAATGAAAAAGAGTATAATAACAATAATACAAATAATCAAATATATATAAATATATATACAAAACCAAGATTGAGCTCCCCTGAAATCAGCCACGTCACCACCGGCACTGCAGGGCAGGCTCCGGGAAGGCCCAGGCTGGGCCTAGCGACGGTCGAGAGCTGGATTCAGGGATGCACGGATCGGGATCGGGGGCAGCAGGAAAACAGACGGAGTCCTCCTTGGACACCGGCCATAGCAGAAAGAGAGCGAGACCCTCATGATCCCCCCGCTTTATACTGAGAATGACGTGTATGGGATGGAATACCCTCATTGGTCAATTTTGGGTCACCTGCCCTGTCCGCTCCCCCCTGCAGCTGCGACCCCCCTTCGACAAGTTGGGGGCAGACCTGTTGGAGACCAGCATAGGGGAAAGGGACCTGGGGGTCCTCGTGGACAACAGGATGACCATGAGCCAGCAGTGTGCCCTTGTGGCCAAGAAGGCCAATGGCATCCTGGGGTGTATTAGAAGGGGTGTGGTCAGCAGGTCGAGAGAGGTTCTCCTCCCCCTCTACTCTGCCCTGGTGAGGCCGCATCTGGAATATTGTGTCCAGTTCTGGGCCCCTCAGTTCAAGAAGGACAGGGAACTGCTAGAGAGAGTCCAGCACAGAGCCATGAAGATGATTAAGGGAGTAGAACATCTCCCTTATGAGGAGAGGCTGAGGGAGCTGGGTCTCTTTAGCTTAGAGAAGAGGAGACTGAGGGGTGACCTCATTAATGTTTATAAATATGGAAAGGGCAAGTGTCAAGAGGATGGAGCCAGGCTCTTCTCAGTGACATCCCTTGACAGGACAAGGGGCAATGGGTGCAAGCTGGAGCACAGGAGGTTCCACTTAAATTTGAGGAAAAACTTCTTTACTGTAAGGGTGACTGAACACTGGAACAGGCTGCCCAGAGAGGTTGTGGAGTCTCCTTCTCTGGAGACATTCAAAACCCGCCTGGACGCGTTCCTGTGTGATATGGTCTAGGCAATCCTGCCCCGGCAGGGGGATTGGACTAGATGATCTTTCGAGGTCCCTTCCAATCCCTAACATTCTGTGGTTCTGTGATTCTGTGGATGGCTTTTACCTCTGCGAATTGACTTGATTCACCTTGTCCTTCTGTGGCTTCTGTGACTCGTCGTATAGGACTCCATACAGCAGCTTTCCACTTCCGATGCTCTCCTACAAGACGGCAGGATCCATCGGTGAACAGGACATACTGCTTTTCATCCTCTGGTAGTTCATTATACGGTGGGGCTTCTTCAGCACGTGTCACCTCCTTTTCTGGTGGCATTCCGAAGTCTTTGCCTTCTGGCCAGTCCATAATCACTTCTAAGATTCCTGGGCGATTAGGGTTTCCTATTCGAGCCCTCTGTGTAATTAATGCAATCCATTTACTCCATGTAGCATCAGTTGCATGATGAGTAGTAGGAACCTTACCCTTGAACATCCAGCCTAGTACTGGTAATCGGGGTGCCAGGAGAAGCTGTGCTTCAGTACCGATTACCTCTGAGGCAGCTCTAACTCCTTCATATGCTGCCAGTATCTCTTTTTCAGTTGGAGTGTAATTGGCCTCAGAGCCCTTGTATCCTCAACTCCAAAATCCTAGGGGTCGACCTCGAGTCTCCCCTGGCACTTTCTGCCAGAGGCTCCAGGTAGGACCATTGTCCCCAGCTGCGGTGTAGAGCACATTTTTAACATCTTGTCCCATACGGACTGGTCCAAGGGCTACTGCATGCACAATTTCTTGTTTAATCTGTTCAAAAGCCTGTTGTTGTTCAGGGCCCCACTGAAAATCATTTTTCTTTCTGGTCACCTGATAAAGAGGGCGTACAATCTGGCTGTAATCTGGAATATGCATTCTCCAGAAACCCACAACGCCTAAGAAGGCTTGTGTTTCCTTTTTGTTAGTTGGTGGGGACATAGCTGTTATTTTGTTGATCACCTCTGTCGGGATCTGGCGACACCCATCTTGCCATTTAATCCCTAAAAACTGGATCTCCCGGGCAGGCCTCTTGACCTTGCCTCTTTTTATGGCAAAACCAGCTTGCAGAAGAATTTGAATTATTTTCTCCCCTTTGTCAAAAACTTCTGCTGCTGTATCACCCCATACAATGATGTCATCAATATATTGCAAATGTTCTGGAGCTCCACCCTCTTCTAGTGCAGTCTGGATCAGTCCGTGGCAAATAGTAGGACTGTGTTTCCACCCCTGGGGCAGTCGATTCCAGGTGTACTGGATACCTCTCCAGGTAAAAGCAAATTGTGGCCTGCACTTTGGTGCCAAGGGAATAGAGAAAAATTCATTAGCAATGTCTATAGTGGCGTACCACTTGGCTGCCTTTGACTCCAGTTCGTATTGAAGTTCTAGCATGTCTGGCACGGCAGCACTCAGAGGTGGTGTAACTTCATTTAGGCCACGATAGTCCACAGTTAATCTCCATTCTCCATTAGACTTTTGCACTGGCCATATAGGACTATTAAAGGGTGAGCGAGTCTTGCTAATCACTCCTTGATTTTCTAATTGTCTAATCAGTTTATGAATGGGGATCAGGGAGTCTCGATTGGTGCGATATTGTCGTCGGTGCACCGTGGCAGTAGCAATTGGCACCTGTTGTTCTTCAACTTTCAGTAACCCCTCAACAAAAGGATCCTCTGAGAGGCCAGGCAAGGTAGACAGCTGTTTAATGTCCTCAGTCTCTACAGCTGCTACACCAAAGGCCCATCTATATCCTTTTGGGTCCTTAAAATACCCTTTCTTAAGGTAGTCTATGCCAAGGATGCACGGAGCATCTGGACCAGTCACAATGGGGTGCTTTTTCCATTCATTTTCAGTTAGGCTCACTTCGGCCTCCAATACAGATAACTCTTGAGATCCCCCTGTTATTCCCGAGATACTGACAGATTCTGTCCCTTTATGATTCGATGGCATGAGGGTGCACTGTGCACCAGTGTCTACCAGGGCTCGATACTTTTGTGGTTCTAATGTGCCAGGCCATCGAATCCACACAGTCCAATAAATCCGGTTATCCCTCTCCTCCTCCTGGCTGGAGGCAGGGCCCCTCTAATTAAAGATTGGATTCGTGCAGCTCACGGGGATTGGACCTTCATTTCCCCTATTCACTCTTGGAAAAAAAAGATTTGAGGCCCATCTACCCTGACTGGGGTCCTGCTCATTGGTAACTGGAGCAGCCATCCTCCTAGGAAAATTCTCTCTGGTATTTCTGTTAGCTTGCAACTCACGTACTCGTGCCTGTAGGGTACTGGTAGGTTGTCCATGCCATCTGTTCATGTCCTCCCCATAATCACGCAGGGTAAACCACAAGATACCTCGTGACGTGTTCCATTTCCTTTGAGCTGGTCCAGTAGGAGGGCGTTTCCTCCTAAAGGCTGCAACGCGGGCCTGTGTAGGTAGAGATTCAAGTTTATTCTCGATCCTGGACAGTTTGTCTGACAGTTGTTTAAATGAGTCCTTGTTCTCCTTAGTCAGTTTTTCCACAGCCGAGACACGGGCCTGCAGTGGGGAAGAAATACTATCTTCATACTGTCGCATATAGTTAGCCATTTCGCCCACACTAGGTCGTGCCATAGCATCTTCTCCCCAGACTAATATTGACAATGTATGGGTATGTGTTGGTGGAGCACTCTTCACAACCTTCCGGAACATGGATCGGTTGCATTCCACTTCATCAGGATCTACAATGTCCCGTGAGTGTCTATAAATGATCTCTTGCACCGCTAGTTCTCTAAGGTAGTTAATACCTTTTTCTATAGTGGTCCATTTGCTTAGGTGGCTCATAACATCATCTTTATAGGGATACCTGCTCTTTACAGCTGACAAGAGTCGCCTCCAGAGACTGATAGTGTTCGACCTTCTTGGAAGCATCTTATCAATACCACCATCTCTGGACAGGGATCCCAACTGTCTGGCTTCTCTACCATCCAATTCTATGCTATCTGCCCCATTATCCCAGCATCGGAGCAACCAGGTAATAATTGGCTCACAAATAACATTACCATCTTAGCTATCTGTTTTGATTTCCAACCCCTCGTAAATCTCAAAGGAAGAAATCTGATACTCTCTTGGCTGAGCTCTCCGGATCTCCTCCCACTGGAGCTGGGATTCGACTTATCAGAGCAACCTGTCAGAGCTTCTCTCGAGCCCCACGTTGGGCGCCAATAAATCTGTCACGGTTTAAAGCTGGGCCGGCTATTAAACCTGCGGCAGATGCTCTCTGTTATCCTCCCCCCTCTCCCCAGAGGGAAAGGGAAAGGGGAAAGGGAGAGAGACTTCTGGGTTGGAAAATTAAAACAGTTTTAATAAACTATAATAATGAAAAAGAGTATAATAACAATAATAGAAATAATCAAATATATACAAATATATATACAAAACCAAGATTGAGCTCCCCTGAAGTCAGCCACGTCACCACCGGCACTGCAGGGCAGGCTCCGGGAAGGCCCAGGCTGGGCCTAGCGACGGTCGAGAGCTGGATTCAGGGATGCACGGATCGGGATCGGGGGCAGCAGGAAAACAGACGGAGTCCTCCTTGGACACCGGCCATAGCAGAAAGAGAGCGAGACCCTCATGATCCCCCCGCTTTATACTGAGAATGACGTGTATGGGATGGAATACCCTCGTTGGTCAATTTTGGGTCACCTGCCCTGTCCGCTCCCCCCTGCAGCTGCAACCCCCCTTCGGCTCTTCACTCGTAAGCAGTGAGGAATCTGGCAGTGACCTTGGTTTCTCTCAAGAACAAGTACAGCAAGAGCCTTTCTGCACAACATCCCTACCGGTGCCTCAGCGATAACTACAAACTTCGAGCGTTATCAGTCCTGGAAGCAGACACTGTCTGCAAAAACATGCAGTTAGTTTCAGAAAGTGCAGTTACTTAGAGGAGACTTAGCTGAAAGTAAAAATCACTGAAAGGAAAATCGGCCTGGTTTAGGTCACAGTCAACTACAATAAGTTGCTCGGTCTGTTTACAACTGATTCATCTCTCTTCTTCTGCAATCCGTGGACTTGTCCATAGACTAATCCTTTGAAGCTTCCCAAATAAAAATTTATCCTTATGTTCTTTCACAAGCAGCTGTGTGAACAAGCACTTCACAGTTATTCATAAATAAGTGTTAGACCACATATATGGAACTAGAAAAAGTAGAAACCTCTTGATAGGAAATTTAAGATAAGATCTTCCTCCCTTTTTTCCCAAAACAAAACACCTTAAGATTTTGTGAAGGACATGCAATTTAGTATTTTACCATTCTTTGTCTCCCTGAAGAAACAACATTTTTAGAGACTTCATCCATAGATGCTTTCTGAATTTCCCTGGGGAAAGCTCAGCCACTGCTGGAATCTCACTGGTAATTTAAAAGTAGAAGAACAACAAAGTGTACATGAAAGGAAAAGCTGATGTCACATACAAACTAACACAGACCCAAAAAATGCTTTCCCTTATCAGCTCTCTGGGTCTTCCCTATCAGACCCTCCTCGCATTTTCTTGATGATAGAAAGGTGGCAAGAAAAAGGAGGCACCGATTGTTTTTACAGAAACTTTGCATTTCGGTCTAGGTTTTGGGTTTTTTCACTTGTCAGATGTCTCAGTGTCCTTGTCCCTGCTCCTTTTGTTTCAGTCTGGGATTTACTAGGAAGTTTTCTGGAAACCTGTCCTGAAGGAAATGTAACATAAACAGGAAGATATCACTTTTGTATCAAGTTAAGTCAAAAAGACAGTGACTTGTTGCAGTTCCTAGGAAACAGAAGCAGATTCTTGTCTATTTATATTATTAGTCCACCCATTATTTTGCCTGGAGATGCTCAGGGTTCACAAACCATCATCATATCTTGAAATTCACACATGGCCTTCTGAATTTTTAAGTTATACAATAAATCACGTAGCATGGTGATCAGTTTTGTCCTGTGCTTCTCATTAAAATGGCACCTATAAAACTGTTTAAAAAAAAATCTGTGAAGTAAACAAACAAATTCTGCAGGATCTCTTCCTTGTATATTGCTTAAAATGAAACAATGTCCTTCTAAGAGCCACTGTCAAATACCTATGGTGTTTCTTTGTGTGGACAAGGGAATACAAAGCAGTCAGAGCTGCTGTGCCTAGCCAGTAGAGACATTTCGGGGCCCCTGGGACTACACCCTGGGATGTCAGTAGGCTTGGGGTTTTTTTTACTGCATGAGGAAGGTCCCCATTCCTGTTTTGAGCAACACGTATCTAGCAGGAGAGGTCAAGAGCAGTGGCACTGACAGTGAATCTAGTGTGCTGTATGCTCTGCACTTTCTCAGGACTGTTTTGCAAGCCCACGTCCTCAAGTGAGCAATTAGTCATGTTTATTGTTTCCGAGTCACCTACAAACCTGCAACACAAGAATGACTTACCTAAACTGAGCTCCTGATCCACTCACCCGGTAACTAGATGCCAGCTTTTTGCCAAGTGCTGGAGTATATGAAGAGGGAAGACGTCCTCAGCTTAAGGAAAGTAGATTTTGAAAAATGCAAAAGAGGTAAAAATAAAGAACATGTGTAATTGAACAATACAGCCCAAGTGTATTAACAACCTGAAAAATAGGTAGTCAATTAATCAATCAGTTTTCGGATTTTTATAGCACAAACAATAATTAAGCTCCCAATATCTACTATTTGAGCTGATCGGGAAATTATTAAACCGACACAGAGTCCCACTGAACAGAATTAGGCTTTCTTTGAGTTCAAAGGTCTGTTCTTGAGAACTAAGATTTCAAGACTGAGGCTTATACATTTTCTTAACTTCATTTTGAAATCTTTCCAGCTTCTCCTATAATAATATTCATAACATTTTTAGGAGAAAAAAAGAGACTTGGGACAACAGTGTTGCATTTTTTGTTACATGATTATAGATTTGAAGAGCTACAGTCTGGGAAGGACCCTTACATCATTTTGACTGTCCCATCATAAATCTCAGATCATTAAATTTCATCTGATTTTCACTATATTCAACCTAACAGCTTTTATCTCATTCAATTGCATAGGATACCTGGTGTGTATGTATTGTATGTGTTCATATAGAATTGTTCAAGTGAATAAGATTTAGCACTGGAGTGAGGGTTAGGGTTGGCAAACAAGAGGATGCAACCTAATGAGCTGAATAAATATTTTCCAAGGGAGGAATTTACCTTAAGACAACACTGTGTGGGGTTTTTTTTCCTAGAGATCAATCCAATCAAGGATAGGAAATTCAGTCTGAATTTTAAACTGAGGGCTAACTCAAAAAATCAGGAGATAGAAGCTAGTTAACTATAGTAGTGATTATGTTCCCAAGGGGCCTGCACACTCTTAAGAATATGACTGTCTTGGTCTTCAAGGCTTCTCTCAGTCTAGGGATGTCAGATATCATCTGGATAGGTTTGACTTAATATCAGGAACAACATGATGGTTTGAGAAAGTGTAGAAGGAAGAACTCAGTCAGACAGAGACTAAGAAAATAATTTGGAGTTCATAGAAGTGGCACTTTCTCATACTCTTTTGCTCAACTGATCTTATAGTACTCTTACCAGAAGGAGACAGGAGTAACCCAGCAGTCCAGTCACTGCTAAATCAGCCATGGCCCCACACACCTGCTGAAACCGAAGAAGATAAAATGAGTCCTCAAACAACATTAGTTTTCTGTTTGTACAAGAACTCATCTAAACTGTGTAATTGTCCAAGACTTCTAGCCTGAGCTGAGCCCTAAAATGAGACTTAACTGGAAGCGCAACTTGTGTCAACCTCAGAAATAATGTTGCAGGAGGAACCTGTTTTACCTTAGCCCTTCAAGCATCTCTCATCCCAGCATTTAATCCATTTCTCAGACTCTGCCTCCTCCAATATATCCCTGTATAGGCCTCTAGTTTAACACTAGTCCTGTCGCGTTCTAGCGCACATTCTAGATCCAAAACAAAAATACAGATTGCTGATATAAAGATGTACCTGTCATCAATAAAGGTGTGGATATTTCAAATTAAACATTTTCTTTAACTCATTGGTCCCTAGCCATGTCCCTATAGTGCTAGCTAAATAAAAGATTGCAGGGCTCCAGTGTCAAGTGATGCTGTTGGCTCACAGCCTCATTGCTTCAGGCCAGCTTCTCCACACATTTGTGTTGTGATTAGCTGCCTGTAGTGGTCCAGAATCATTCCAAGCCAGAGAAGGAGATAGTAATCAAAGAATATGGACAACCTGGGATCTACTGCTTGTTTTTGCTCTCTATTCTTTATTTTTTCTTCTCTTTAACTTTTTTTTTTTTTTTAGCATAAAGCTATAGCCCATGCGGTTGAAACATAAACTGGACTCTAACCTTAACTTGAGCCCAAGCTCTCAAACTCACCATCAGACCTATACTATACTATATCAAACAAGGAAGCTCAACATAGCAAAAAGCTCACAAAGACCTTTTGACAGCCGGGAATTACCCACATTTCTCAGCCTTTGCCCACTTCCAGTACAAAGACTAAGGAAAGACTAAGTCTATGAATAGGGTTAAGGTTCATAAAATAGAAGCTGATGAACTAAAGGATGTTTTTTCTAAAGATACAAATTGTCTAAGCCAGGAACAGGTCTTTAGTTTGCATCTCCTAGAACTATTAATTTTGAAGCTGAAAGCACTTTGCTTGAAGAAAGGCTGTTCTTACAATTAAAGCTGTGGTTCTTGTTAAGAATGATGCACTTTTCTATCACGTAGCTGAGATTCCACTTCAAGATTTAATTCAGAACTAGTGCCCCATGCCATCAGAAGACACAGCAAGTAGACTCAGGCCACCACCCATTCTCATGAAGTGTTTCCAGCAACTACCTATTTACTGAACTCTACTTCAACACAGTCCCTCATCCAAAACATGTACCTGAGCTTAGCACTAGACTTGTCCAAAGTGGTAGTTCCCAAACTAAAGTGTGCTTGTACAAAGAGGCACCTGTCCTTAACTTAAGCTGTGGACTACTCCTACCAAAAAAAAAAATGAAGCCTTGTGACTGTTTTATGCATTAACCCTAATCCTGAACTAAAGCAACTACCAAGACCTGTGCCCTAACAATGCCTAGTACCAATTGTGGCAGCTAGGATTTTTCTCACAAAGTGCTAAAGCATAAATATTTTATACAAGTCATTCTGAACATGTGATGAAGAAAATCCTTCATACTAGTCCACACTTACAAATTCACTTTGCATGTAGAAAAATTGCTGCCTTATTGCAGGAATATTTAAGTGTGTGCATGTGCGTGTGTATATGTGTGTGTGTAACTGTGTGTATGAAAACTATTTTGTTTACTCTGTCAGAGCTAGGCGCTGTTTTCACTGGGTTTACTACTGTAAAGACTTTAAACTAAAGAATTTTAAAATAATGTACAACCAAAATAACACCTCTGCTTGAAACCAAATTCCTGTCATCTCACCATTTCTCACAGTTAGCAACAAGTGCTATACACCCCATTCCAAATAACAGGCATTACGCTCTTTCCAGCCTAAAAGTACTGTGAAATATTAGACCCGAATTTGCAAAAGTGCTCAGGTACTACACACCAAGTAATTTCAGCTTCAGTGAGATTTTTATGCGTGCATTGACTGCATTTAAACAACATATTGTAGCCCTCGGGTGCTGTGCATGGGATTCTGTGTCTCAGCTGCTAGGGTGAGATGCCGGCCTCTTCTTCCCATACGTTCACGCACATGTGCTCCTGTGGGGAGGGAGAAGATGGCCATGCAGGCTAGAAAGAAGCCCTGGGACTCCGCAGCCAAGTGCGGAGCTAACAAACACTGCTGTTGGGGCTACGGGGTGCTCCATACTTTCTCCACATAGCTGCCATGGGACTGGTGCCTACAACAGCAAAGCACGCATGGCGTCTCTTTTGGAAGGAAGTCTGGTTAGTACTTTTTGGAGCCTAAGTCTGAGGGATAAAGAAGAGAGCAGGTGAAGATTTTTGTTTATCATGTTAAAATTGCAGGTGGCATCTGTTTAAAGCTAATTAGATGCTGAAAATTTAAAATGCTAACATATAAGACAAGGATCGAATATGATGTTCAAAGGTATAGTATAACTCCAGTTTATTGCATGGCTATTGCCACAGAAAATGTGATTAATCTGTGCCTGTGCATAAAGAAATGGGGTGTATGGCAAAACCTTTCTTACTATTGTTAATTTCTGTTCTGTTGCTTGTTCATTACTTCTTAATGAACACAAAAAGATAAAACTATTTTGGAGAGGGGCTCTAATGTAAATTAAGCAAAGAATAGTTTTTACAGTCCAAAACATGCAAAGAATATATGTTTCTGCATACAACTTCCAACGATGTTTTGAAAATGTAGCAAGGCAAACATGGTTTATACCTATACGCTATGGCAGAAATCCAGTATTCATCTGCTGTTCATATTGCAAGAAAATGAGATCATTAAGGTCAGAAAGAACAGCTGCTTTAATTATAACACCCTGATATATCATATCAAGGTTTTCATCATCTCACACAAACTCTAAGAACATACCCCAGGGATTCATTTCTATCATCCTGCTTTTTCTAGGGAAGGAGACTACATAAGTATGCTCCCGAGCACTGGCTGCTTCAAGTGGTGCAATGCTGTGTAAAATAATTTTACCCCAAGCTCAATAATGCTATGGCAACTATTGTTAATCTAACTTTTATGGTCTTTATTCCTCTTTCTGTGGTGGCAGCAGTAAGGGAAGATATTTTTGACAGCTGGGAAGCTGCCCCGCAGGCTTCACAGTCCCACTGCCACACATCCTTCCGGCTCCTGCTCGGGAGCGCTCGGTACCCATGCCTCCGGCTGGTGATGCTGGTTTGCCTGAGGCACCTGAAGGTACCTCTTCTTTAAGGGAATGGCTGCTTTGTGTTTTAACAGATGCTATGCTTCTGGTAGCGGAGAGATTAGAGGGACCATTCAACATTGAATCAGTTATGGATCCTATTGATGTCAAGATTTCTGAAGCCATCATGAACATGCAAGAAAACAGCCTGCAGGTGTCGGCAAAGGTACTGTGTGAGTCACGCCTTCTCTGTTGTTGAATGTCACAAGCAGGGGGAAAAACATCTCCACCATTTTCTGTCCAGACTTTAAGAAAGATTGTCCAGTCCACTAGAAATTGCTTTTGCTCATTCGACAGTTCACCAGATTGCCTTTGAATCCTTCATCTAGTTAAACAAGCTCGAAGTTTTCAAAAGGGTGTGGCAGGGAGAAAGGTACCATTTAGTAAACTCCAAATTAATAGCTGTAAGAGATTTAAGGGAAACAGAGTGCTGAAAAGTAGCAGTGACTCTGTAAGCAGTATCCTGCGGAGCACGCTTGGTAACTTCTGCTCGTGTCTCATCTGTGATTCTCCGTATTAACTTCCAAACACATTTTGATCTGTCTAGGTCAGACTGAAGTACAATGTGTTTGAGGTGAATACACAGTGTTCCGTTTAACCTCCTTTAATAGCCACTCAAGGGAAATATCATTACATTGTACAGTCTCTGATTACCAGACCTCAGTTTGGTAGAGTTTTGCCTGGATTCTGACATGATAAACAGAGTTAATGATACCAGCTTCCTCCTTTCTATTTTTAGTGTGTGTGCCTATACACAGGTCACCACCACCTCTGAACCTCATGTTAATAAGATCCTTTGAATTCAGTAGCGGGTGCTGTTGAGCCAATAGTCGACAATTAATGGCTTTTCCTTAATATTCATCAGTGCACTGTGGCTCAGAATCTAAAGTCAACAGTTTGCCAGGTTCTCTGCATTAGCAGTTTCTGCCTCCCATTGATCTCCCAGTAGTCAGGTAGGTGCTGGCTAGACTGCCATCCGAGCCAGTGAATTTCCATTGCTTGGAAGGAAGCTGCCATAGCTGGGAAAAATGTGGGGACAAAAGGCAGGAGGCTGAGATTAGTATTCTTCCTGCCAACCCAAAATCAGATGCTTTTTATGGCCCCAGTACTTCAGGTTGCTAAGGATTTCCTTCAAGATGCTTTTCGTTTTCAACCTACATGAAGTTACTCAGATTTTAAAAGCAGCCTACATCCTGCGCAATGAGACTTTGTTCTGGCAGCAGTGATCAAGGCGTTTAACAGCCAAATCCTCTCAAATATTTTGGGAATTAAAGGCTAGCTTCAGCAAACTCAGCCATTACCTCAGAAAAATAAAAAATATTTTCACTGAAAACTCACCCAATATTCAGGTGTATTTCATTTTCCTTTTTACTTGCTCAGTTCTCACAGTTTTTGCATTAGTCAGGAAGCTGCATCCCCTGCCAGAGTCCAATGACATCTTGGCACAAGCTCATCATCTCACAACTCGTTTTTAGCAGAGCAGATTGTTTCTCCTGTCCCTTAGAAATATTTTATTTGCTGTAAAGATTAATAAGGCACAGCAATTCTATGTGCAATGTGAAGTTTTTCTTCTAAGAGAAACCTTAGCCAATATTTTTTAAAATCTTGAGAAACAGAAACCAAATTGTATCAGCAAAATTTATTTTATTGTATTTTCATAGATAACAGAGCTGTCTATCCTTGAGGGTCCTTTGTATATTTCTATGTAGATATTATTCTCCTGAAATGTGATTTCCTTGTTTTCCTAGATTATAGCCGTCTTTTTTCAGGTCCTAACACATGGAAATGCTTTATTCTTAAAGAAAAGTATAAGAAAGCAAAGGCTTTGGGTTTATTGCTATGTTCTCCTGTCATGTCAGATCTGTAGCGATGATATATGAGCGGACTTCGAATCAGTCATCTGTTGTCTAATTTTTCCCCCTTATACATACTGACCACTTAGAGCTTCAGTGAAAGTGACAGATACCTTGCTAGATGTAATGGGGTGCATAGAATGCAATTGCAGACCTAATGTGGGAGAAAAGCCATGCTTGTCAATTATTCTGAGATGCCGCTCAGAAAGCTTCAGGCAAGGTGTCGAAATCACACTATTTTCTCTTTCTTCAAACAATTTTGTACCTTGCATTTGACTGTACCAACTGAAAATGTGGTGACTAGGAATCACAGCTATTTTTCCACAAGTCAGTCAGCGCATTTTTACAATGGGAAAATGATGATGTACTAATAATGTTATGCCTGTAACACCCACATACACATAGATTATTATTCACCACTGATACGGAGCTTTTTCTGCCTGAAAAACTGGTTGATGTCTGGGAGGAGGTTTTATGTGGTATTCAGTAATTCAGAATTTTGGGCCATTTTCTATAATTTGTTTCTCTCTTAAAAGGCATGGAACAAATGAAAACAAGCAGTTTCTTCCTCAAGGACCTCTCACTAATCTCATTCTCTTTGCAGGCAGAAGATCCAGAGTTCATTTAATCCAAAATCCATTCCTCTCCTGTTTCAAATATTTATATAAAATTGCACTATTCCAAAAGTCATTCACATTAAATTGCACTATCAGTTTGTCTTTGTATCACAAAATTATGTTTTGCATTATACCAGCTGCAATTATATATTGAAATTGATTTAAGAAAAATAGAAGTATGTTTGATATAACACATTGACTGTACATTACTGTGCATATGGAGGCAAAATTAAGTGAGCAACAGTGTACACTTTTCAACATAAGTGTATAAAAATAAGGATGAATGCTGTTATGTGAATGATGAAGTCTTCAATTTTAGACATCACCAGAAATAGACATCATGAACTTTTTAAATCTCCATTTTTATGGTTTGTCCCTCTGTTCTTCACTTGATGTAGTACTGAAGGTTTTGTCCAATATCTTTTTCCTATAAATACGCACCTCCTATTCAGCACTTTTCTTCTAAGAAATAGTCTTCATGGTTACAGTTATACTAATAAATAAAAGGGGGACAAGGACCAGTGCCTGATCTTGAGGCCAAAGTGTCACAGCCTGATTCATTTCTATACTGCTGAGAGCTACCTTCTCTGGAACTGTTTCATTCTGCCAAGAGCAAGTTAGAGCAGTCCAAGAAAAAGCCAATGAGTTAACAATTAATCAGTGCAGACAGTCAGGGCTTATTGCTTGAGTTCACGCCTTGTCTTTCATTTCCTTAGAAGACACAAACCCTCTGTCTTCCAGTCCTGATGGGTGCACATCAATATCAAGACAGAGAATTATAAAGGTGCCACATATGCCTCTTCTATCTTTGTACTTCCGACCAAGGACATACAGACTCGTCCACATCCCAGGACCTGTCACTGTATAAAATGGAGCATCTCTGTTCCTAGGCCATTAACTTTTCTTGTTTGTGTGCTGATTGTGATTGATTCTTAGCACTGTTCACATTAACCAGATACTAGTATTATGTTAAGATCCTCCAATTCATCCTGAGGCTGCAATATTTCTCTATTTTCATGGTATTTCTCTGCAGTCTATATTCAGCACTGGCTGTCCAGGAAGTCTGGCCAGAAATCTCTAGGCTTGATAGGCTGCTCACCTTGGGTGACTGTCGTGTCCCTGAATGACAGCCACACGAGGTCCTTATTTTGTCTCAGGGAAAGTCCCATTCCTGACAGCTGCAATATCTCGAGATGCTTTTCAAAAAGGAGCAATGGTCTGGAAAGTCAGACCCCAAGGCCTTTCTGCTAGAGGAATCTACATGCTCTGAATCAGACCCGAGTTTCACTTCTCCAAAAAAAGACAAGGACTGAAGATCATCAAAGCCAGTTTCCATAGCTTCATCATCTAACACCTGCAACCATTCTGACAGAGCACCTTCTGCAAACCAAACCACACAGCATGCAAAAAGAATCAGTCTGGGCTGATGCCTCCCAAGACATCGTCACTTGAGTAGGCTTTGCAATCCAGGTCTACCCAGACTTCAGTGGTGGTCTCTAAAAGTTTCCTATGGTAGAAGTCAGGTTGCAACAGATTTACTTTGGGTTTGTCCTGATAATGTCTGATACACATTATCTTCATTATTGAAATCTCTTTGTTATTCGACAGTGACACCTCTTTGGTATTTGAACATTATAGTGCCAAACTCAGTGATCAGCAACAGCTTGATTATTTCTCAGGTAAAGGTTTCATATTCTATATACTGTTTCCCACGTCTCAGTTTATACCCAAGACTTAGTCGTAGCATACATTTACCTTATTCCTATTCTCCTTCTCCCTGAGGTAATTCAGGGAGTCGTATTCAGAGAGTCGTAACATATAAATGCTCATTTCAATCTTGGCCAAAACAAATGTGCTTTGGGGGCCTTCACAATCTTCCCGTAAGGCTGTCAGTACCATTACCTTTGATTCCTGCTGCAAGTCAAAGAGTAAATCCTACATCTGTTCCATTTTAACAATATGAATGTTTACTAGTTAACTTCTGCAGAGATTGCTTGTTCACAAGAAGTGGAAGAAAACTCAAAAACAGCAGAAAAAATGTTATAATATCCATTTTTCTTCAAAATGGAGAAAATTCCTGATCTGGTTGCATCAGCATAATTGTGTCTTCATCACTACTCAAAACACGACATACTGGACTATTTTCTGCATTTTAAACAGTCTGGTTCTATACACATATGTTTGGCTGCTCTAAGTGTCATTTGGCTGCCATGCCAAGATTTTTCGATTTTCATAAAGGTTATCCCTTAGTAAGTCTTAAATCTACTTTTATCTGAGCTGATGGATGTGCCATTTTAACCTATAGATATATGTCCCTTTTTGGCAATTACTTCAGCTAAAAGGATGAAGAGCTTCATGACATAGCAGACTACCTATGCATTATTCATAAGGAGGAAATCTTCATAAAACTACATCCAAGGTTCTTCTTCAAATAGCCCCTGAGTTTCATATTAACAAAATCTCTTTATTCTTCTATGTTCTTTCCAGAGCTCTGTGTAGGAAAAATATAATGGCATTTCAGGAAAAAATCAATGCTATTCTATCTGAAGATGAGAGAGTCAATGGAGCAAAGTCATGTAGAGACACTCAACAGGAAACACTGAGCACTAGCACATGTCTAAATAACAGTATGACTCAAGGCTTCATAGAGAACAATCTCTGTCTGCCGGGATTCAAAACTTTGAGTTCTCCTGGGAAAAGGTCTCTTTTTTACAGTATCTACATCCTAGTCCTGAAGTAGGTATCTCCATTTAGTCAGGTTGATAGATGTAATTCTTCACTGGCTCTGTTGACTTGATCTCATGGCTTGATTCATATCCCTGACCATAGAGGTCTGGTGCTCTTTGTGACACCCTAGGATATCCCATTTGAGCTTTAGCTGCAGTTCAATGGGTAATGGTCTGGTGTTAAGACAGTCTTAACAGATGTCTCAGATATCCCAGGACATCGCAAACTATTACAGATGCTGATGTGAGAGCAACTGAAGGGAGCTTTTGATCTCCACTGTCTAAAATAGAAGCTTAGATGTTTAGCTTAAGTGTAGACACCTACATGTACACACCTGAATTTAGTCTTCTTAATTTCAAATGGAATCTCTTCTCTAAATTCAGATGAAATGGGCTGCACCAATTATATATAAAATGCAATTTTTAAAAGAGAGTGGATTTATGCTGCCAATTCACAGCATGCATAATGAAATAGGTGAATATTTTTCCTGAAACTGCTCAGTATCTCTGGCTAGCATTGTGAAGAAAGTATTTCATGTGCTGCTTCTTAGGAAGCATTTGTTAATTTCAGGTACCAACTTACATTTTCTGTTCTGTCAGTTAATACCTGGACTCAAATTAGAAATGTCTCTTTTGCACTCAAATTAAGTTACTGAATATTGTATCCTTAATGCATTTCTGTCAGGTCACGTAAAAAGTAAATTATTTCTTCTTCTGTGATATAAAAATTGATATCTAATTTCCATCTTTATTATTGTCTGGCTGTGTGTAAATTTGTTCGTATAAAACTACTTGCTACAACTATTTGTATGAAGTTAAATGTCACAAAGTCTACGTTGTTTTTTTTTCAGTATGTCGTAAGAAAAATTAAATATAAGCTATGTAGACTCACAGTTACTCCACATGGTCATACAAGTAGCCTAACAGTCACACTCTGGGAAATTTAAGAAGATTCAGTGCCCTCACTTTCCTTTCCTCTGAGAGTCCAGTTGCATGTTTTGGATAATTGTCACTTGTCTTTCTAAGCAAATACCTGATTGTTCAATTGACTAAACGGGATTTCATAGATATCAAATAAACGGTTATGTTTTCTGTGCATAAGTTATCTTCAGTCAGAAGAAATATGAGTAACCTTTTGTAAGTATAATTGATGCCTCCAAGACATATATTTGGCCCTTTAAAATACACAGTATCATACACAATCATGTATAAATCCTGAACATTAATGTTAGTTGAATTTTCTTGAGATTAAAAATAAGATTCTTTCCTGCTGAAAAATTTAGAACTTTACAAGCTGAAATCATCTTTCCTTGTTGATTAAATGACTTTATTGTCCAATAGTCCTCATGGCTAGGGAGGCTAGAAACTCTTATAAAAATCTTACAGATATTCTCAAACCAAACAAAGCAGTATTTCACCCATAAATTAAAAATCCCAATGACCATACAACAGCTGACTTGCTGGACCTTGAGCCAAAACAGACCTAATTATTGGACATAAATTTCGTATGAATCAGTTTCTTTCATCAAATTTTGAATCATTTGGGGTCTCTAAATTAACATCAGGAAACCTAACTGAGGGCCAATTGTAACGTATCCTGAAAGCAACAAAAGTCATGCCATCCATGGCTACTTCAGGACAGAACCACTCAAGGCGGAAAATCTAAGTCTAAAAGTGAAACGTGAGTCTTTTTGATCACTGGCTCACAACATAGCTTGTGAGTTTGTTATGTTATTTGCCACACAAAAAGGATTAATCTGGTGTTACAAACAAAACACAGCACCTGCATAGGAGTTTTCACCTCCACAAAGCTCATTCAGACAGATAGTTTGTGTCTGGCATTAGGGTAAAATTGTAAAATACATCTTACAAGACATTTTGACATTTGATTTTTTTTTTTATTCTGAATGGAGGCAAAATGTTGAAAAGCCAAAATACAATGGTCACAAAAAAGAAAGATGATTCCAGAACTGAAAAAGTTGGTATGAAAGTAAACACTAGGATCCTACTTCTTGAGTGCACTTGAAAAACTTAACTCTGTGAATATTCAACTTCCTTTCAGCAGAGCAACTTCTGTGAGAGTTCCTCTGGGATATATACTTGATATCCAGTAGTCAAAAGTGTCCTCTGTCCCCTTTAGTATCCACCAGATATATGCTACTGAAACTTTTTTCCAAATGGAAGTATATGAAAAAATTCGTAACCCTGAACATTATTTTTTATATGTAAAAAACAAACACACTAGCAGAAAATAATTCTCACTATTGCCCTCTCAATATGCCTCACTCCACTTCTAGGGAGAGATTGGTAGGGAATAAGAAAGTTACCCAGTTATAAGACTATTTCATCATTGACCTTTTCTCCGATACTACAAACAAAATTACAAGGTAGGAAGAGCTGTGGGTAGGGATTATGAATGAGCTGTGATTCTGGGTAAACACCACATTTTAACAAAAACTAAACCAATTATCAACTCAGTCCTGCCACAAAGGACTTCCTTTTGCTCATTCCTCTTCTTAGAAAGACAGCAATTGGAATGCTTTCAGATGTTAACTTCTTGCAATAGTCACCTTCCTAAATTAAGGGCTTTTTAAGGTCCCTATATGTTTTTACACCTTCACCAAGTAATTAATAATGCTTAATTATTAACCTGAGTTTTAATGCAGAGCAAGTGCTTAATTCAGTATTATCAAAATGCTAATCAAAGCTGGTTTCAAATACATGAAAGAGAGAATAAAGAGCCTGTAAAATAGCAGCTTCCCTTTTTTTATGATTTTCATATAACCTACAATGTCTTTTTCAGGTTTTCCAAGGATGTGGCCAACCTAAACCAGCGCCTGCCCTGAGGTCTTCCCGTTCTGTCCCTGAAAACTTCAATACTCGGTTTAGACCATATAACCCAGAGGAGCGACCTACAACTGCTGCTGGCACAAGTTTGGATAGGCTGGTAAGGCAAAATATATTCCATTTTCTAATTATTAGAAATGGCTTGGTAATATAGTAGACAGGTGTCAATATTGTGACATTTTTTTTTAATAATTTCATAATCACTCTATATGGTTTCTACGCTGGCTGTTCCAGCATTCAGTAGATCTTTTTTTCTCCATTGGAAATGGTACAGAATTGCATTGTAGGAGAACATGACTCAGTTTTTATGTATTAGAAATGTTAGAAGAGAATAAGCTCTTTCCTGGAGCCCAAAAAACAGATGAGCCGTGGCAGGTACTTTGCAGTATAAATTCTCTTTGAAAAGTGATCTACAGCAATATTTTGTATTTTTTTATTTTATTAAAAATGTTTTTTATGTATTAAAGCAATTTTTAGCAGCTAGTTCTTTAACATATACACTTGCAAAGGCACATTGCTTTGTTCTACTTCTTTACTTAATTATGAAATTACCACTGCTTTATTTCCATCCATCTCAAAAATTGACTTTTATCAGCTAAATCTTCAGTGGTCATTAATCTGACTTTATTTATTCAATCATTTTGAAAACAAGACTTTAACATAAGATTATTCTCCTTACTAACAGTCATTGGATTCACATTTGAGACTTCGATGTTCCTGCTATTTATACACCTATAGATTTTTAGCGGGCTAATTGTTATAGCTGTTAATACTGTCTCAGCAATCATGTCAAGGTAAAGCCAATGAGCAAAATTAGGGAGCTGCAAAGCGTCTGAACCAAAACAGACTCTATTGCATACCCTCCGCTTGCCGACCTTGTTGCCGAACACTTGCACAGCATTGGTCTGTTTTGCTGAAGAGAGTCGTGCTCAGGGCTGTAGCAAGAGTGAGGGGAGAGGACCACCCAGCTGGAAACAGCCACCGTTAGTTGGGGGTATGACGCTTTGGTGATCTGCACTGCTGCTGGGTGCCCAGCAGGTGCTGGCTGTGCTAGGGCACCAAAATGTCTTGCTATGGTTCTGATCACAAGCCTAAAATGTCTAGAGGTTTCTCCAACATGCAGCTTACATCGCTGAGCAGGAACCCAAATATACTAATTCAGATAAGGACCTGCTTATCTTCTTGACACCATCATTCAGCAAATTGCTTTGACAACTACAGTAGTCTTCCACAGTGCCAAGTCTTTCCAATCGCCTCTATCTATGCTGTATTCTATCTGTCATCTGCTGTATTTTGTCAATCTTCGAGGCAATTCAACTGGAAAATAACATGGCATTTCTAGTCAAGACATGGGATTACCCTGCAGCAAAAAGCAACATTTGTTAGTTCTCTGCTCTTCTGGAAATGGTGTAGCCTGGTTATCTTGAAAGGAGAAGCAGAAAAGAAGATGTTTACCTCCATTGTAGACTTACGTCTTTCTACCACAGCAGCTTCATAACCCAGTGTAGCATCTCAGGCTAAAAATCTGGCTGGCAATACTCAATCCCTATTTGACGGGGTCTTAATTTTACCCTTTCACTTTAGATTCAGAGAACCAGCCCTTGTGTATTGCTCAGTGCAGGGGCCTGGATCTTAATCTAGAATTGGCCAAGGTGAAGTGAAAGGCCACCAAAGCCTGTAGGTTTCAATCAAGCTCCGTCAAAGCTAAAGGTTGCAAACAGAGGAAGTGGGAGGAAGAGCATGAAAAGGAAGGCTGGTAGCACAGTTCAACTTGGATTACTCTTACGTTGTAAGAATTGTTCAAGCATTTTTGCAATGAAAAAGACAGGTTTAAGAGACATTCCCTATTGACTTAAGGAGAATACTTCTAAATACATTAATATCCCTTTTAAACTATAAGTTTCCAAAATACTAAGCAGCATCCTGAATAAAGCAGAGATGTGTCATATACTGCCAGCCTTTAAAGGCTGTAACTAATGAAAATTGCCAATGCAGATAATCCTTTATAACTCCTAATAACTTGCAGACTTTTAAAGGGGAACTTATCTCCATATGATTTAACTAGGTTTGTTCGTGCATTATTTCAGAAAAAACAAAGAGCTTATCATTGCTGCTGTTACTTTAAAAAGTGTTCAAGCCAAATATCTATTTGTTTTTCCTTCTGGTGATATTTAAAATAATACCTATTTATGATCTGTTAGTGGTAAGTGTTGGTATTAAATCCGTCTCCAAATGGCAGTGATGCACGTATTATCTCCTTTTGGGCTGAGACCAACTATCCCTTGATATAGAGATGGCCACTGACCTCAGCTGGATCCATTTATGTGGATCAGAGCAGAAGGCTTTGTTTCAGAGCCGTAATCCCTCAGCAGCACTTGGGGAAGTCACTGCATGCATCTTACACCAACTTGGGTAATATTATCCAGAAGGATATAAATGCTGCACTTCTGCCTCACAGGAACACCATTCAACCTGCCTACATCAGATCTTTAGCATTTAATGTGCTGAATCATTCCCTGAATCATGTATCTCTCTTCATTAACTATAGACAGAGCCTGAAGGACCAGCTTCAATTAGATCCTCCTAACCCTTGCATTGCTAACAGGATGTAAGGAGAGTCTCACTCACAGTAGTTTTCCAGTCCGCACACTGATCATTTTCTGTTGCTTGCTTAACACAAACATACAGCAATATTAGTATTTTGATAGTAGTGTCAAACAGTTAAAGCCCCTTTTGATTATTATAGGTATAAGAAACAAATCTTTCCTTGTGAGTCAGCTGACTGTTCAGTGTTGCATTAATGCTTTTAGAAGTCTGTTCTGGAGTTTGTATTCATAAAACACTGTCAGACCACTTAACTTTAGACTGTAATAGCAAAGTCCAAACATGCAGCTGTGTAAACTTCAAAAGAAGTGACAATTCTGATTTCATCTGTCTTTGACAGCATGTGCTCAGAAGAGACCAAGTTTAGAAAATATTTTTTCTGCATCTCAATCTTATACAAACAGGTAGCATGTCTGAACCAATTTTTTTTTTTACTCCTTCTCATATCCCCTTTTATAAGCTTAATTCAGTTGAGCATATTTTATCAGGTATGTTGCACAAAGCAGCCCTCATAAGAAGCCTGCACTGAAATCACCAGGTACTGAACCCATCTGAGAAAGCACTCCTTCATCCTTGCCTGAACTTGTGTGATTAATCCAGCTATTCTATTCCAAGAGGAGGGAAAACAGTTTCCCTGAGTTATTGTCATATGTATAACCAGTAAGGCTTAATAAATAAGAAATAGATCAAAATAAATTGTGAGAAATGTGAAAAAAATTAAATATCCCCCAAAAGCTGTGGTATAACTGGTTTAAAATTCATCAGATGTATTTAGGAAGTTATGTAGAGCTTGAGAGAGCTGTCTAAGCATGGATATGAAGCACCATCTGAGACATCCTGGAGTATCTGAAACATGGGACCAGCAGATATGGCACAGGACTAGAGGAGACCAATATACTTCTGGAGCAGCAGTGGGGAGCTGGGTAGAATATGCTGCAGCATCTCAAGCAATTCAAGATACCTGTGCTCAGGCAATTCAATCACATCTTCACAGCACAGGGCCTAAAAGTCTGGCTCTTTCTGAAGTCAATGGAGAGAGACACACATCTCTGGAGAGTGATTCACCCCATCTGTCACAGACACCTCTCACAGACTGGGAAATGAAAGGCTCAGCTGAGATATCCCCATGCGGATATGCAACACTGAGATGCCTCAGAGTATCTAAGACATCTAATTGAGCTGGCAGATAGGACACTAATTTGGGATGCTCATGCCCTCCTGGACTGGCAGTTGAAGGCCAGGTAGAACACCCTAGACGATGTCTACTATGTGTCATCAAAGTGGGAGAACAGAACTGAGCCCCAGGTGTTCCCTACAGGTCCCTCTGGCTGGAATTCAGCTACATAAACATAGTCACCTAATGCTATTTGAGATGCCTATGGTCTTCAAGATGTCCAAATGTGAAAGCAAAGTTACAGGAGACCTAGCTGGAAGTAAGCTGGAGTACCTCAGAGCTACTAAATTCACTTGCTATGCCTATAGTTAGGTAACTGGGTTCCACCTTCTTTCTCCACTGACTGTAACAAAGCAAAAATGAGGACTTTTCTGATCCAATATAGAGATCCATAGTGTAGATACCTCTAACCAGCTATCTAGATTTGAAGTCTAGATGACTGTATTTTTTACTGTTAACGGAGAGAAATAAAGGTCTTCGTTCAGTGGTCTAAACATAGGTTTAGACAACTTAATTGAGATCAAATATTTCTAAAGCACAATTCGTCTCATCCTAAAGTACATGTTTAAACAGCTCAGAGAAATCATTCCATATCGCTCTATTACAAAGTGCCAAAAAGTGACAACCTTAGTCTAGGCATCTAGCAATTACATCTGAAGTTCAGTAAGATAAATACTGTCAGAAATCAAATAATTTTAACCACTGAGCTCAGCTGCTTCTGTAGAGCATGATCTAAAATTTCTCATTTAAAATCAGCTGCTTATAAATACTCGTTATCTTCTCTGTGGTTGCCTGTTTGGTATAACCTGTGGTTTATTTTGTTTTGTTTTGTTTTGTTTTTCTGTTCCCTGAATCTGTTTCCCTCTTGCTTCCCAGAGGACTGTCTGGAGGACAATGCAACATGGTGTAAGCTTTGGTATTCTTATTATTCACCTCCATTCCCATTTGTCTTTGTACAATGCTGGGCAAAACACTTCTTTAAGTTTCATCTTCACCACCTTTACTTTGTGTGTGTTTGTAGGCTAAAATGCTAGCAGTTCTTTCTGTAATTTTGCATTCTGGCTGATCTAATTCTGCCCAGTGCCCAGAGTTGCTGGTTCTTTCCAGTATTTTTCTCCCACTTCAAGCATGATGCCTCACCCCCAGAAAGGAGCATATGTACTCCCTCAGTGAGCTAAATCTGGCGTAAGCGTCCCCACAGTCTCTGACCCCACGTATGCACATGCAGCAATGCAGACACTGCGGTGGCATTCACCTCTGAGTCCTGTGCCTTGAGATAGCACTGGAGCAATGGAAACAAGCTCCCAGGCCTTCCTGGGCTCTTTCCCTAGAATTGACCCTGTCTTGCTGTCCAATCTTGGGCAAACCACTGAGCTTCTCTGCGGGAGTTTGATAAAGTAGATTCCCTTATGCTTTGTGAGTGTGAGAGGTCCCTGGTTTCAGACAGAAGGCCTCCTCAGCAGGGTTCAGCACAGTCCAAGGGGAAGGCAGGAGCACAGCACCATGCAGATGTGCATCCTCTCACTTGTGAAGTACCCCAAAGCATTTGGCTTGGACTACTCTATCCTGCTCCTTAGCAGGACTAATTAGTCTACAGAGAGAACCATGCTGATATAATCATACTACCACCTGCGTTTGAGCTGCCTCAAGTACCTCTGTATCCACTGCATCACCGTACAGCACAGGGCTGCCTTAATTCAGCTGGAATTCCTCCCAAGAATATACTGCAGCCTGACCTAGCTGGATGTGTATAAAATAATTCCACATTTTCTTTCAGGAGGATGTGGAAGCTTTCTTGACTTTCCACAAGGGAGCTGATGCACTATTAACCATATAATACATAATGCACATGCATACTATGGAGTTAGGCAACAGAGAAATTGGCCATGGCATTTTAAGAGTGATTTACATTCAAGTACAGTATAGTGGCTGCATAGGTAAGCGAATGAGCATGCACCCAGTCTGAAAAATAAAACCTTTCATGCTCTTTACCCTGGGGAGGGGAATATATTGTGTCACACTTTGTAGGAAAATGTTCTTTTATCTTCCCTTCTGCTTTTCTTAAAATAAAAGTAAATAAAGTCTCAATTTCCATGAGCAAAAGACCCCGAATCCTTTTTTTTTTTTTAGGAATAAAATGGGATATATTTTAAGTGTCCATTCAGTCATATTTTTAAATTTTTTTTATTCTATTGTGTAATGATTTTTGTTACAATAAAAATATGCAATAGTAACCTAACAAGTCTATTGTGAATAATTACTTTCCAGTGCTCCAAAACTACATGAAGTAGAAAATATTATTCAAAAAAAAATTAATCTGCTTTTCATTTTAGCTATAAAAGACTAAAATTAACAGGACAGTATACTATGAAGACATTGATCTGAATTACCCAGGGAATCCTCTGGGGCACTCCTGAAAGTGGAGTTTATGTTTCAGTTTTTCAGAATTCATTTAGTCCAGAGTCTAGAAATGTTAACTATATGCAATGATAGCACAATTTTCCTGAGATAGGATGTTTATTCTCAACATTTTATTTCCTAAGAGGCCCTAGAATAAAATCCAATAGGTATAAATCTTAAGAGGGTTTAAAACACTGATTTTAATTTTTCAAACACCTTCTGTGCACAGAGGCCATAGGGAAAGATGCAAACAATGAACCTGTAAAAGACTTCATAGATAGGAGGGTGAAGATGACAGGCTCATGCGGGTGTTCTAGAAGCCCACTGACTTCCCACAGGCTACTCTCCCCGCAACCCTTAGATGCTGTGCTGTTGGACGTACCATTTCACCCTGTGTGATGTTAATCAGCAGAAAACTCCTGTAAAGCATAAGGTGTACAGCTCCTCCAGTTTTAGGTTTTGTGTGTTTAAACAGAGCCCTCTGGATACAATACGCACCATGAATAAATATGTTTTATAGCATTTGTTGTGGTCATTTGGTGTCAGATTTAGGATCTGCTCAGTTCTCCAAAAATAGGTGTTTGCTTAGTGTCAGGTTTTGTTTATTCTCAGTTTCTCTGTCACAGCAATATCTAAGTAAGTTTAAGTCTGTGCGATCACTTTTTCCTTCATGGTTAATACCTGTTTCAGGTGGCAAAGGTGGATGAATGATGGTGGCTGTCAGAACCCTCCTGGGAAACCTGCCAGAGTCCTGTTTTTAAAAATGGCAATATTATTCCATGCCCCAGCTGAATGGTTCTGCATGCTGCTGTATCTGATGCATTGCGTTCCTAATGCACGTGAGGCAGTTACTAAGAGCTTTATTACAGGGATTGATTCTGTCTTCAGGTGGAATGTGTCTGCCTGCTGTTTGGACCCTGCTTAGTATGAGCAAGGAAAGATCGTCTTCCAACAGTAAGAGAAAAGACAGATCTCTACCTTAATTAGTTGTCAAAAAAAATGCACAATATTGATTACCGTGTAGTGTCTGCCTTGCCTGAAGAGTGATACGTTGCTTGTTTCATTGAACACAGTGACTGCTTGAACATCTTCTAAAAATGTACTTGTTAGTACTAGTTGAACTTCCTTTACCTGATGGGTCTGAAGACCCACTGAGAGTCATCATCTCATTTCCAGGAAAGTCTTAGAGGTGTGAATGGTATTATGTATCCCTATTACAGAGATGGGGAATACAAAACCTGTAGGCAGAATCCACTTCTGATCACTAGACTTTTCTGCACACAGTAAGACAAAGAAGTGGCATAGTCACGGGTCTTCAGTTGTTGCACATTGAGAAATTATGTGATTCTTGAGCTTGGCTGTTAGGGTAAAGAAAAGCAAGATATATAGGCTAAAGTTTGCACATCTGTGCCATATCAAACCAGACTAACACAAAGTGGGATTGATTTGCCCTAGTTTTTCATGTTTCCGATGTTGCTATCAAAGTCTGAGCTATCACCTCATTCCTTTACTAATCAATGGAGAGAATTAGGCGCCTCCAGACCTTGTTTAAGATACTCATTTGGAGATGACAAGAATCTGAATTACCCTCTGAATTGCCCATTTCTCCCCACTGAGTATTAAGAAAATATGGATGATTAGCTCAGACATCCTATTTATACATGTCTAAATGTAACCATAATGCTGGGCTTTGGAGTTAGGCTTTATGAATCAAATGTACACAAAGGAGATTTTGGTCTATATACTAAATTGATAGATAGTTCCAATCATAATTCTAATCATACTCATCGTGATGGTATCATCAGGTACCTAGAAGGATGGCCAGTCTCCAACAAAAATAGTTCATTCAGAGGGTGCACAAGTTTATTCAAAGGCAATTCCCCCTTGTAAATCTGGATTAAAATCCACTTTATTCCATTTGATGTTTTAGCCTTTGCTCAATAAAGAATAAGGAGTTTTTTTTCCAATATACAGAAAGTTTGTATTATCAGCCTCTGGAAGATGAATCTAAGCAGGCAATACATCAACACTGCTCTTTCAGCTGAAAGATAGATCATGTTTCATTTCACATGCCTGTGCATGAATCTGTGCAAAAGGAAAAGTGAATTCTTAATGTTCTTGTTAATGCTAAAGAAAGATAGTGACTATATAAGCATCCTCTGCACATTAGCATTTTGACATGATATTAAAAGAAAAAATATGGTTTAAAAATTAGTAGCAGGGCTTGTGCCCCTACTTGCAGTGCATAAACCATGCTCATTTAGGTGTTTCCAAGTAACATGACAGCAACAACAATGACTGACGACTTGCCCAAAAGGTGTTACACTGTGATGAATCCTTGCATTGTTAATATGAGTACAACCAACAAGTTCTCAGTTTTCATAAAAAATTGATTTTGTAATATATCATTGGTTCATTTACCACTAGAGAATCAGAGGGTCCTTTTGTGCAAGTGACTACAGACCATAAAATGTTTTTTCAGCAACTAAGTTGTGCACAAATGTAGATGCCAACAGAGAAACTAAAGCTTTGATAATTTCTGAATTAATTGCAAATAGTGATTCTCACTCTCCAAAGAAAAATATGTGTTGTATTTTACTGGCAATTAGTTCTTTCCATCCTTTTGCAGCTATTTTTATTTTGCTATACTGCAGCGCACAGATATATTGTGGACTCATAACAGGAGTGTGCAATGCCAGACTCCACTTACAACAAATAGGAGGTTACAGCAGACTGAAAACTGATTTCCCAAGCCAAACATCTCATACATTTTTCTTTGGTTGTAACAGACAGAAATTGACACTTTATGGCCTTTTATGTGTATTACTAGCGGTGAGAGGGGAGGTGAAATACAAGGACTAAAAAGGTTTACCTTCATACAGATAGTGACCCTTTTGTGAACTTTCCTTAGTTAAAAACAAATAATTTACATTAGGAAAGATTTCCTGTATTTTCCTCCTGCGTTTATCTCCCATCCCTCAGTCATATCAATGTATCAGTCTAGGTTGTTGGGACAGCAATACAGGGTGCTTCTATAAAGCAGCTGCCTGTAAACAGCAAAGCTTGAGTATCTAGTTACAGATACTCATTGATGGGAAAGCCAAGACCTCTAATAATATGGGGGAAGGGGGAAGGAAAGGATTCATCGTACCTAATTTTATCCATCATCAGCTAAGGACTAGTCCAAGGTTATGCATCTGTTAGCAGACCCAGAAGCACTTTTTGGATCCTCAGTCTGGGTGCAGGTCCTAGCAGCATCACAGCTTTACACTAGGGCAAAATGCATAGCCCCCATATTATCAGTCCAAGTACTTAGTCACCATGGAAAGTAGGAGAATACCTGCAAGATACTTCAGCAGATCCCACTCTGGACACTGGCATGTGCTGAGGTATGTGGTAATATAAAACTCCAGCTACAGGATTAGGACTTAGTAGCATGGACTCCATCCACAGTTGGTTTGAAAACAGGCATTTTCAGAGCATAATTCCCAGTCTAATGTAGACATCTGGCAGAGATTGTATGAATAACTCCCTGGAAGTGGCAATGTCTCATGTCAGAATCTGGTGGCAGCAATCATAAATGACCATTGTGTACATGTGTTTGTTGGTTTTCTTGGCTTTTGCTTTTTCTGCACTGAATGTATGTCATGTACATGTCATTTCTGGTACATAAGAAACGGAATTCACTGTCTCTTAGTCAATGTCTATAATACAGGTGTTATGTGGAACTGGGTTTGTTCATCTCCCATGGTAGCAATGGAGAGCTAGTCAAGGTGGCCAATAACAGGCACAATTCACTTGCTGAGTGCCTTATGCTAACTGAGATGCCCTGAACTATCCAGGCATCTGCAAGGAGCTAACAGATGTAATAAGAGCCTTACAGGAGTTCTTCAGTCTTCTGGATGCTGCAGAGGACTCCAAAATGGTATTAGATTAATTTATTTCTGTATTAAATGAGGGATCTAGGAGCTACTCATAAGATCCTAAATTAGACCAAAATGAGTCAGCTGGCTACTTGAATAACTCCCTAGACACCACTGACTAAGAGGTCAATAGGCTGTCCAGAGAGAGGCATCTAGGGCCTTCACATGAGGGTCTAGGGTATGGTGTAGGACCTATTGGAGACCTGTGCTGGCATGTGGAGGATAGAGAAGGCCTCCAAAGGCAGTGGACACCTGTGTGCGGGCAACTGAATCCCACTCCAAGTCTCCACTGTCTGTGGTGGGATTTTGACACCCAGCGCACATGATAACACCCACACTGAGAGATTTTAAATTCAGGCAAGACTAACTCACTGCCAGAGCCTCATGGACAACTGACATATTGCTATTCATTTGTATGGGAGCAAACCACATTGCTGATACGCAATCAGCTCTTAACAGTCCCTAGTGTAATTGCATTCACTTTGAAGAGATGGGAATTTTACTTTCCTGTTATATATTTGGGCAGCATGAATACTATATAGGAACCCAAATGAAAACTGACTGGAATGAAAGTTGGTTTTCTCCTTAAACATTCAAGCCCATAAAAACTTCCAGTACATAATAATAACTGTGTTACCTAAGTAACTGCTACAGTGACTAAAGTAAAAAGCTAATTGCTTGAAGTGCATTGCCTTTTTTAATATAACATACCTACAGTGCTCTTATATTAGAAGCATGACATATATGCAGGAATTTGAGAAACACATTTCTTCTGCTGAAAAAAGCAGCAATCACTTGTAGAAAAAAATTCACTGCATAATAAATGAACCTGAAAGAAAATTCCTTTTTCTATGATCTCACAATGAATGTTAATGGGCTTAACAGTCAGAGAACATTTATAGTCTTAGAAATAATATGTACATAAAAGTCCTTTCAACAGTTATTCATTCATTCAGATGAAACCCAGTTGACCAAATGGAGGTATCTAACCCTAGAGCTAGCCAAATAATATATCCTTTACTGTCAGCTGAGAGAAATAGGTTCTTTCAGGGCACAGTTGATCGGAGCTACTTTAAAAATCTCTATTGGATTAAGACACACTTGCACCCTTCAGCTCCTGTTTCTCACCATTGACTGCAGAAGAGTTCGTAGCTCAGATGTGGACACTGGTGTCCTGTGAGATTAATTTCATTCTCAGACTCTGTCTTATGGAGCTCACGGTCTACAAACCCAGATAGACTGTGAAATTACTATCACACACCTTGACGGTATTTCTACTTCATTTGTTTTGGCAAGAAGGGGTGACCCTGTGCTAGGCATTAAACACTTATTAAAAATATGTTCCTGTCTTGAACACCTTAATGGGATCTTCCTTTCAGGTGTTCCTTTCTTCTGAAGTAAAAGATGCAGGGTTCCCAGTCATCAGTTATTGTCTCTGTACAATTTTCTAACCGTCTATTTATGCTATGGGAATGGAGTGATTCAGAAGAATTAATCAGCTGCTTCTGTAAAGCATGATCTTCATAATTTCCAAGTTAACAAGTATGAATTGGTAACCTCAGTTTGCCCCATGAGGGAAAGAGAAGAAAGTTGACATAGTCTTCCCCTTGCCACTTATTCTCAGGCAATTCAGTTCAGATTACACGTCCAAATGCAGAGTAGTAGAGAAGCAATGCTGTCCAGAATACAGGACTCCTGGAGACTGTGAATACCCTCCTCTTTGTCAGGTACAGAGCACTTTTTCAAGCAGTAACAGGGCTGGGAAACCATGGCTGGCTTTATTTGCAACCCATTTCTCCCAGATTGCAATGCCCACATTATTGGGAAAGAAGAGGACAGCTCCTGTCTCAAACCCACCCGGCTATCACAAAGGTCACTCACATAATAGCACATCTCCTAGCCAGCCAGAGTTCACCCAGTAAAGTCCTTTGTTGTTAGATGGAAAATAGTGAACTCAGCTCCTCTCTGCCTGCAGAGAGAGGCCCAGCTTCATCACACTTTTCATCAAGTCACCTCTTGCTTGATAAAAATTAGTGTGACAAAAATGAGTCTGTTAAAAATCACTTTTATCATGAAATCAGCTGGATGTAGACAGATAGGAGAGTGGTTGATTGGAGAAAAACTGCTGCCTGTGAAATGTGCAGGAATGTGACCAGCTGCAAATTGACTTGATAATGTCCTGAGGCAAAACCCCTGGAATTCTCAAGCTAGTTGTGGAAGCACTTTTAAAAAATCTTATTTCCCACAGGTTGTAATGCTGATTTATTTCTGTGCTAAAATGTGAAATAACATGGCTGGCAAACACTGTTTCAGAAATCTAGAAAATAGTTAATGATATATAAGGACATATTCTTCAATGTCATTTGTTCCTTAATGTCTCCCCATGGCAAAGGCAACATAATCACTTCAAGGCCACTCATACCCATGCTAAAACACTCTCTTGCCTCTTTCAGCCACTCACTTTATCAGAGAGAAAACAGAGATTGAAAGGGCATCACTGTAAGAAAGAAGATGTGACCAGGATATTTCCGCATCTTATAACCACCTAAAGATTTAACTCTGGCCTCCTGGACCAAATGACCAAGGCTTCCCTCTCACTCCAGGATATGAGCCATACTCTGCCAGTACTCAGTGGATGCTAAGGACATGAGCAAGCTGCTAAACTTTGCACCCTGACAGCTGCCCACATGCACTCATTGCAGCCACTCTGGAAGCTCTCCAGCAAAAGCAAGTGAATTTCCAGGCTTTCAGGAAGGGCTCAGCTACTGCATGTTGACCACACAGCTGAGTTTAGACCCAGACCAACGTATTTTTTCCCCATTTGAAGCATTAGAGTGTCTGACACTTAGAAAATCCAGATTTGCTTTGCACTTGTTCAGGTAGCCATGTCCTAAACCAGCCAAGAATGTTTTGTCATTTTTCACTATCAATATTGATAAATAACAGGATTAACACTAAGGTTCTCTTTAGGATTTATTGCACTTCTGAATGCAATGTTATCTGGTTCTGAGACCTTACTCTGCTAGCTGTTGGCTTGCTGAAGTGTTTTCTAACAAAGAAAGAAATACATCATAATCCAGGATAATGACAAACTTCCATCAAGGAGTCCAAGGCTCAGCCTTCGTCTGCACAATTCACCATTTAATTTTAATGGATTAAATTGCATAGTCAGGGGAAATGTGCACTGGTAAGAACATACCTGTGAATGTTTCATTCTCTCTGCACTGGTGGAAGTTGCCATAGTAACTTATCAGGATAAGTTAATCGAGCTTTGCCTGTTATCAGAAACCAGACAGAGCAAAGAATCCACACTATGGATCTTTAGGCAGCTGCTAAAAGTCAGATTGAAGTTCAACTAGAGGTAAATAGGAAAAGGGTCTGTCAGACAGAAATCATAGATGTAATATTTTGGTATGAAGGAATTACAGAGGAAAAGGGGGAGATGAGGCAGAGCAAGAAGTGTTTTAAATTTTTATTGATAATATTTAAATGTTTTTCTGGTTTAGAAAGTGTTTTATTTAAATAAGATTCTGATATTCCATATGGTCTGCTCCATTCCTTATGTGACTACCGTATCATATTTGCTCAGTCAAAGCAATTTTTCTTCTCTACTCAGTCTTATGGGGGTCAGCCCAGCATAGGAAAATTGAATTGTCCTAATTCTCTTTCATATGCCGTCACTTATAACCTCCAGGAACCTACACTCATTTTCTTTTACAGTAGCTGTCTATGGCTGGATGGTCATCTGTGAAGGAGAAAGGCAGCATGATTTTCATGGGCCAATGTGGGGATCCATGCTACACTAGCAAAAAAACTTGTTTGATGGAGTATGACAGCAACCAAGAAAGTGATGCAGAGAAAGGTGCTGGATTTTCCACCAAGGGTGCCCTGGAGTACAGGTAGAAGGGGAACAGTACAGAGAGGCCTGAACAGGTTTCCCCATCTTGCGAATATGCAGGCACGGAGGTTCGAGGTGGCCAGGAATTTTCATTCTGGGAATTGGCTGCATGCTTAAATGCAGGTTCAGGGACACATCAAAGCTCTTGAGGCCTTTGCTTGGGAATGCAAAGTGTGTTCTTGTCTTCTTCTATCCCCAGCAGCCAAAGAGGGCAAGCAGTAAAGTTTTTACTTTTTCCTGTACGTACAGTTTTTAATTTACCTGTAGGCTTTGGGTGTGAAAGGCCATGACGATATGGCCAGTGCAAAAAGGTGCCTAGTGCCCTACACCTACTGGCCTATATGATAAGGGATGGCAGCATAGTGCTGCAGCCTGGTGAAGATATCCTACAGCTTCGAGTGCAGAGCACACCAAGCTGGCTGCCACCACAGGAGTAAGTTGCTACTCTGCACTGCAAATTCAGGGGAGGGAGGCCAAAATCATGAGCCTTGGGTAGCCGACTTATGAATATACAAGGAAAGCCAAGAGATGCTTTTCACTCACACAATCACCAGCTTTTAGCCTTTGGGGTGCATCATAAAAGACAGCTTAAGCTAACTTTGCTTTTCATCAGAAGAGGTACTAATCCTGAAAGGATCCATGGGCATCAAATATATTTGAATTTCAACAAGCTAATCAGAAAGCCTAAGGTTAGCCTGGCTTGGAAAGGTGCTAAGCATCCATCTAGTTTCCATGAAGAGCACTCATACGCACATTTTTCTTTTGATATTGTGCCAGGTTTTCCTAAGTAGGAAAATAAAATGAGATAAAATTGCTAAAAACACCTTGAAAAGAAGTATAAACATTGCAGAGATTTGGCTTGCATAGTACATTTCTTAAAGGGCTGGAAGCCACCTGTGGGATAATGTTAGGCAAGTTATATCTTCTGAAAATAACTGAGCCCAAGAAGCATGTCAACATAAAAGGAGGATGGGTAAGCCAGTTCAGATAAAATAAAAAGTTACTATCTTTTCTCCCACACCTGACTGATTTCAAACGTCTTGTGCATTGAAAAAATCATTGGACTTTTTTCTTATTTATTTTTATGGATACGATCCTTTTTAGGGTTCCTGACAAGATGAAGGATCTATTAATCTAAGAACTGTACAAACACATAGCTTTTGCACCAAGAACTTGAGTCAGAAATTAATTCAGATCCTGACCACCTCAGCCCTTGGCCATCAAATCATATTTCATTTGAAAAGCAGGCAGGAGATATGAATAAGGAAGATAATTCGTGTATGTTGCTGCTTCTTCTGGTTTTGCTCAGGACTAGAAACAGAAATAAGCAAATAAATGAAGTACAGTAAGTTTCTGACCTAGTCTGCTATTCAGGTCGAAGCAGAATTGCAGCTGTGTTTTACAGATTTCAAAGGTTCAGAAAAATGAAGTACTCCAGTTTCGGGGTGGTTCTGAACTGCATTCTGAAGTGGAGCTTTAAAAAAAAAAATCATAGCTGGGTATCTCCTTGCTTTGATGCATAACACTGCAGAAGCTGAAACACATCTGTAGGTCTGCATAGTCCAGTCAAGAGTCCTGGAGAACGTCGCTCCCAGTTAGAGACAAACTTGCAGAAGGATTGCTCTGAGAGCAGTCTACTGATTGCTGTGGTGCTTTGCACCTTTTCAGTTCTTCTCTGCTTTCGGCTTGTCTGCTTGCATATTGTAAGCCAAATCTTAAAGAAGTTATAGTCACAATGGTAAAGTTCTCCTGTATTTTAATTACGTAACGTGTGGTTTCCTTTTTTTTTTTCTTTTTGTAACTCTCTTGGCACAGCTTTACCTTCCTCTTGAACCCGCAGTGGAGTTCTAACCCTTTGCTTTTTCCATCACTGGCTGTAGCTATGCATACGGTACCTGAGTTATAAATTCAGCTTCATGAGCAGCTGTACTGTAGAATAAAATAAGACAGGCAGAGCATCTGTAAGAAACAAAACTTGTTTAGATGTAAGTGCCTTTGATCAGCAAGTGTGGCAAGGGCATGGGGAAAATAAATAGGCTTATCTTAAAATAAGACATAGTTTAAAGTCATTCCCAGTGTGAAAGTATTCTCTTTGCACAGCTGAAACATAAATTATGTAGGATCAATGTTAGATGTTGGCTAGGCTATTCTAAAAGGGAGCCTGTAGAAACTACGCTAACTGATCACTGCCAATGAGTTTACTTGCTGTATGCCTCAAGACAGAGAAATTGAAAGAGCATGTAAAACTAGGAGCAAGTTGATGAAGAAATTAAACTACAAAATGACAGGAAGAAGACAGGAAATGTAATGACCAGTATAGGGTGGTTCGAATGTAGTTTGAATTAAAATTATTATATATGCAGCCTCAGGAAATAAAAGCTTCCATTCCCTTCAACATAGTTTATAAAGTTTTGCTGCAGTAATGAAAAATGGAAATGAGCCTCTCTAATGAATTATAGCAATTATCTCTCTGCTGGGGCAAGGCAACTCTGATTCTTGTCATATTCCCCCAAGAAAGCAGCACTGTGTGCTATTGTTCACCACACACCTCGAGAAATTCAACATTTTCTTATTTTTGTTTCTCTGAAGCACGAGAGTGCTCAACGGCCAGCCCATGGCACTTCTGGATTTCACGCTGTGAGTAGCCTTCAACTTCACTGGGGTGTGTTTGCACAGGGAGCTCTCTGTGTACGAGCAGCTGGTTGCCACAGAATTAGATTGATTTCTTACACTGTTACAAGGCAGTAGTTAATTCAAGGATTATGAATCCGGTTAAAATAAAATACAAGTTGCTTCTTACTTACAGAACTCAGCTGATTTGTGGAGAAGGAAACTGGTGCAAATCATATTTAAAAAAAAACGTTTCTTTTCTATGCCACCTGTCCTGGAATGTAAGAAAAGTAATGCTAGTGTTTCCTTGTTAGTAAGACTTTATCTAGATTTACCGGTTGTTGTTATACAGATGGCATAAGTGATGTGTCAAGGTGAAAGGACTAGTGCTAAGATTAAATCCATCTATACTCATTCCTCTACAGATAGGAAAGCTGAATTCTTCATTGTACATACATACATGTACATTGTTTCACACACAAAACATTTACATTAAAACTAGCTCAAGTGCATTTTTGTTCAAAACAATTAGGTAAAAATTGAGGCATTTTCACATTAAATTATACTTGAACTGAGCAAAAAGTGAACTAGTGTGGGTAAACAGCATTCATTGCGGGTCAAAAAGTCTGTTATCTCTTGGACTTTTTTCCAAAGAAAAAGCATATTTAATGTGTCCCCCCTTGCAAAATTACGTTGATATCTACCTGTATTAATAAAAACTGAAATATGTTGTCTGGGAGATCGCTGTTGAGAGATTAATACAAGCTCTTCATTTGTGATGCAACACAGCTATGCTGGAGCATTATTTTTATGCAATATGTTATGTTAAACAAAAGGCATTTGGAGCATCTGGGATGTCTTTATCTAAATGTTTTCATGTGATAAAAGTATACATTTATTTGTATATTTGTGTCATACAGATATATCACATATACATACAGCTGAGTTTTTCAGACTTGCAGACTCAAAACTTTGCAGTCTAAACAGAGATGTTTTGAGCACACAGGAAAGAAAATTTTGAACATCCCATGTCTGTAACTCTGTTCAACAGAGAACAACCTCTACAATTAACTGTTTAAAATGGACAGAGCCTGTTTTCTCTCTTTCTTTTGACAGTGATAAATTCTTTGCATCATGAACAGCCCTAGCCATAGATCTCACTTAAGGCCAAAGCTGTGTATCATCTCATTGTCACTATTCAGCCACACCACCCTGCCCTCACGGGCTCCAAGCTCGAATCCCAGGATTCATAGTCACTCATAAAAATTGCATCAGGAGCTTTTATCTTGACACACCAGGATGACCCTGATTTCTGAAGGCAAGGCAGGCTTCATCCTTCAGGGTGCACGTTCCCAAATGGTGGCTGGGGGAGCTGCCCTCTGGGAACCACGGTGTGCCGGTGGCCACCAGCTAATCAAGAGGCTTATAACTGCCAGGGAGCAAAAAACAAGCAGCAGAAGAGTTGTATGCCTCGAGAGTTCATTGTACTGTGAAACAGGGAGAGCTGAGAAGAAAGAATGAGACTGGCTAATTTCCAGTTCATTTCCATGATACCTTATTGAAATGAAAATATGCGTAAAAGCTGCACAGTGTAAAAGAGGGGCAGACCCCTGAGGCTTTCATATGAGGAAAGTGGAGTCTTTGTAGGACAAGACTTCATCCTGTGGCCATTGTTTTATCCCTGTGGGTCTACTTGTTATTACTACCCGCAAGTAACCTAGTGGCAAGTTGCCATCTCTTTCAGGTCTCTTTTTTTTTCCCTCCCCTTATGCAAAGTCTTTAGTGGTTTCTGATCACTCGAGGAGATATCACTGCTCTTTTCCCTCCAGTTTTGAACTTTACAATTAAAAACGTGTCATGGGTCAGCTCTGTGCTCTGCAGTAACACAGACTAAAAAGTCAGAAGCGAGCTCTGAGTGAGCTGGTGTATCTATCTCTGCCACCCAGCACTGTGCCACACTGTGGGAAGTTGCCAGCTTGGATCCTGGAGGCAATGAAGGTATTTTAGCACCGTTCTGCACCTCTTGACCTGCCTCTCCACAGGACCAACTGGTTCAATTAAAATGCTACTGCCATCCAGCCACCAGGTTTGTAATGAGCTTGGCTAGGGTTAGCTTAAGGATCTCTGATCACCATGGCATAGCTGTGCCCCTTGTCCATCCTCTTCCCCATTCATTCCTCTCCAAATAGCAGAAGGCTTTCTGTGTCAATTCTTTCTCATTTATAGCTTTTGTCTCTCCTAGAGGGACGTGTTTCATGATGTTGAAGTTGCCTGTTAGTGGGCAGTTCTGCACCCAAATCTGTATTGTCCAGGGCCTGGTTTTGATGTGTCTAGTTTGATGTCTAAATTACAAATGAACTCACGTAACTTCAGCAGCCTAAAACATAAAGAGGAGCCCAAGCTGGACATCTAGGCTCCCTGTAAAGTCATCAAAGGCAATCCCACTGCCATCCAGTCCATGTACTTTCTCAAGATAGGTTGAACTGGCCTCTAGAAATGATTACAGTGGGAGTCCAGACAACTAGGCTAGCCTAAATTTTTACTTTTCAAGTGACGACACTTAGGTGAGAGGAACGCTGCTTGTAGCAAACAGCAATAGCATACAACAAGTATAGGTTCTTTAAATGCCTAGTTCTCTAAACAGTTCCTTTAGAAGTAGTATGGTTTTGGTTATGTTGCTATCTTAATCACAGCTGGGCCTCTTCCCTGGTGCTGCAGCCAGATGCCTCCACTTGCCATGTTGTGGGCATCACCAACAGGCTAGCTCTTTCCATAGTCTGAGATAGGATCACAGAGCTGCTAACTCAGGAAAAGCCCTGTAGAAATGTAATGAACTGAGAACTTGGAGCAACCATGGTGCTAAACCTCTTTTCTTCCCAAGCTTGGTGGCCTCGTAAAAACTGGCTTTGGGCATGGTGCCTGGCCCAAATTCGTGAACCATGCCAGAAAATTGGTCTCAGGAGATGGCCTATGCCAAAACTTTTCCCAAGACTGATCTCACAGTTTAGCTGTATGGACAATCAATTTCCAGTGGGTCCAGGAGTGTTACTGGTACTCTTAACTTATTGAAGAAAAACTAATAGGCTAGGCCACAGAATGTAGGTGTGGAGAAGTGTGCTGTTGGATCCCTCATGCTTCAGTGATGCTTTTTCTGTCCCATGTTTCTTCTTCTTAAAAAAAAAAAGACCAAACGAGCAAGCAAAAAAACCCAACAAAACAACCCTTTGTAGATGAAGGCAGTATCCAGGGATCTTAATCCACAGGTGCAGTGAAATGGGGAGAAAACAGCAATGATCTCTCTAGTGTGAATAGTGTAGAAGCCACTAGAAAAATAAAATTGCAGAGGGACAGATGTCTGGTGATTTTGAAAATATAGATTTAGCTCACTGGAGAGCATATAATAGGTCATCAGATAAAGAGGGAATGTACTGGGAGCTTGTGAAAATCTTGAAGAATTTTCTCCCAAGGTAGACAACTAAGAGTTTTGACTGCTAAAATCAAAAATAAAATGAAATTATTTCTGAATATATGGCTCAATTATGTAAATCAAAAGAGCATTGACATGGACAAGAAAATAAAATTACAACATTAAGCATATAAAATGAGGCAATCCAAAATAGTTATTGACATATGCTTATTTGACATTAAAATATTCACTAGAAGTTACTGCACCACTAGAAGTCATTTCTAAAAAAGAAGTACAGCAACAGTGTGATGCCATTTCAGCAACAGAGTTACTTCCATAGTCAGAATCCCTATACAGAACTTATGGTTCAAGGACAATCTTGTAGAAAATGCAAAAATCTTGTTCAGGCCACTGCAAAAACATGCACATGAAGGCAACAGTTTGCAGGTGACAACACAGAACATCTCTGACTGCTATTTTTTTCACAGAGGTAATCAGTCAGTTTAGTAATGTAGCTTAGTAACACGCCCCTGTTATTTGAAGTGACAATACTCAACGTTCTGCTTTAAAATCTTCCTCTATAAAACATGGAGAAAACCTATATTAAAAACATAAAGAATGCAGACAGATTTTTAAAGATATCTAGGCACTCCCTGTTCTTTAATTTCCAAAGGAAGTATCTGGCCTTACTAACTGGCTGACTCAGCAAATAGAGGGAGTCACCATCAAAATGTTATGTTTCCATACAACTGTGGTCCTCTAAATAACCGTATCTTCCTGTGGGACTCTGTGCATACCAGTGATAGGTCTTGCAGCATTCAGTGTTTTTGCTGGCAGAGTTCAGTATGAGTTTTGCAGGTAGCACAGACTGGTCACATAATAAATATTTAATAGAATAGGACAGCCCAAGAGGGTGATCTAAGTCACTTATGATTTTAGTCCATTTAGATAGAACATGTTTTGATGGAGTCAGATACAAGGTCATGTCTCTGGGAACAATGACTACCTGCCAGACCTAAAAAATGTGAGACTACCCTGCAAAAGAAAGACTTAAGAGAACTGCAGAGATAGCAGGAAAAGACAAGGTAGAGACTTTCAGCTGCTGTGGCAAAAAAGGTTAGCCATCACACATGCAGTGGTGAGGAGCACTAAGGTTTTATGCCATTGTCTGAATATGGAACTGGTAGGTCCACTTACATCACTGAATAAGAAAGGGCTGGAATGTGATCAAGGGCTGGACCGTCGATTGCCCATACTGCTTGCATGTTAATTCATTCCCCCTCACAGTTTTGGCCCACACTGATAAATACCCTCCAAGACATGGAGACAGTTTGAAGGGTATCAGGAACCATTCCCAAAAGCCAGCATCTGGGGCACAAAGCCAACCCACTTTTGGTCTCCTCAATCCACCACATTCCTCCAACACTATCTCAGCATCTGCTATCCCAATATCACCCTCAGAATACTTTGCCCAGATACCTGGCACACCTCAGGATATGTAACACATGGGCCACAGGAAACCCTGGACCAAGTGCTGTGTAGAACAGATGCAGAGATTTTCTGCCACTTGGCATCAGAGCCAAACTCTTGAGATCCTTTCTAGACAGAGGCATGTATTTTTTAAATGCAGACTTTAACAAGGATGGTGAAAAGTCAGAACAGTATGAACCATACATAAAGGCTAGAAAAATGTCTTGCAACGAAAGACTTAAAACTTCTCCTCTTAAGTTATCAGAAAAGATCAAGAAGTGACTTGGTGGTTGTGTGTATGTGCCTCCAAATGGAAAAAATCCAAGTACTAAAAAACTTAATCTAAACAAGAAATAATAAGTGCCAACGGCTGGATGGGAAAGTTAGAAAAATGTACCTTTGAAATAAGGTATTTGGTTTAACAATGAGGATGACTAACCACATGAGCAGACTCCAGCAGGGAATAGTGAGTTCTCCCTCCATCACTTTCTGGTCATTTTCCGTCTTTAGTAAAATTCAGGGGCAATGGGTGAAAGTCCTTTTGCAAGAGGTTAAGTATGTGTTCTGTCTGTCTGCAACATCCACAAATCTAGGGCTGTTAATTCAGAAGATAAAGAGTTAACTGGGAATATTCTTTCCAGCAGAATGGATAAAACTTTAAATAGATCTTGATAAAAGGTTCACTGCTTATATATTAGTACAGTAGATCCTAAAGCAATGTGTGTTGCGTTCTTGGCATAGCATACAGCTTAGTAAGCAATGAAGCAGTGGCTATATTCTGTGCTTACTCTATTTTCCAGGTGAATTCAGTAGGTCACTCCAGACAGAGTTTATTACAGTAATCCAGTCCTGAGTTGGCAAAGGTATGTGGCAAGGTTTTATTGGAGTGAAGAGGTTGCGTTTGCCTTTTCAGGCATAGATGGAAATATTATTTGGGGCTATAATTGCAAGCTAGGCATGCAGGAGATTCTTAAGATCTTATAACACACTGGAGTGGCCACCTGCCACTTCTCAGAGTTCGGTCTCACTCTCTCAATTTTGATGCTGATAGAATATGTGATAGCATTCAAACCTTCTTTCCCAGTTCACCCAGATTGTCTCAGGTGATCTGTAATACACCTGCAGAGAGCTAATTGTCTTCCAGCTATTTCACTCACAGGGGTACTCAGTTGGCTCATTGCACCAGCTGGAACCAATGGGACAAGTTTCACCATTATGCTGTGTGCAGGCCTCCCCATGCCATCTACTGACTCCCCCAGTTCCATTTTGAGCTAGCTCAGTTGTTTCTTTATTGTGCATGTAATGCAATTCATTCGGAGCTGGAAATAATCCCCAAACTAGAAATAAAGTGCTTGACTTTCATATTTCAAGCAAGGGCTGCTAATTAGGTAAAAATCTCACACCATTTTATTTATATAGAAAGCAAATTTGATGTTGAAACCACTGAAAAGCAATAACCACAGAACTTTATGATGTCACTGTTAAAGAGATCTTTTCCAGGCTTTATTTATGGCCTAATTTTATATGAACCACCTGCAGTGTTGTGGGCATATAGGAATACCAACTAAGTGCAGGGAAATCAAATGCCATCTGAAAAAGTAATCTGCTCTGTGGTCATCAAGGGCTGGTTCCGATAGAGGACTCAGGTACTTGCAAGTTATGTCACACAACACCAAACTCTCAAGCAGTTGGATCCCAGTGTATAGTCCAAAAAATTGAGGAAAATGGATTGGCATAGGAAGCCAAAGAAGCTCAGAAGTATGATTTAAACTACGTGTGCTGAGTAGGTGGTGAAAGTGCATTGACAGGTAATAGAAAATTTAAGTACTGGAGTGTGTCCAAGCCTACCTTGTTTTTGGAGCCAAGCTGCCTTCTGAGGGCAGAAATATACATCAAGGCTCACTGTTTCTGCTCCATATACAAGTGCCACCTTGCCGTAGCGACCACATACCTCAGTATATAAAAATACACTAAAAATGGTCCAATCACTGCCTTGCAGAGTGGGGACATACCCACTGTGCCCACATTCCTGGTTGGCTAGGTTTAGGTGGCTCCAGCTTCCACAGATGGGATTTTAGGATAGCCTTTGAGACACACATGAATTTCCTTGCTGATTTGTGCACTGCAATCACGGCATCTCAGTCTAGCTCTCTCACTCACCTTCTGGGGCCAGGCATCTAACAGGGTTTGTAATGTTACACTGGGAATGGCAAAGCAACCACACCAATTCTCATCCAGATGCCCGCAGAAGTTCCTTCTGAGGTGATTATGCCTCTTTTTAAGTAGGCCTTGAATTATTTCTGAATAGTGGTACTAAACAATAGAAGAGAGATTAGTATCTTGCTGAAGATTATTCTCCCTCACATCCCAACTCCAGGCCCAGGACCCACTTTTCATTCAGTCATTAGCAGCTGAAGGGATGTAAATGCAGCACATATAGCTCTGCAGGGTGGTTGTACTGTATCTCACAGCTTATTTTGGCCATCAGTAGCCTCCTGTCACACATATCCCACACAAAGTCAGCCTTCCTCTGTGTAAAGTCTCAAACAGTCTGGGCAATGAGGTAAATTTCTCCTACTTACAGCATGCTGGAATACCTTGGAACCATCCAAAGCCACCTTTTGATTTTTAAGGGCTTTACTTTTGAAGCTATTTAGGTTATTTGGACCCTGAAAGGTAGACACTGTCTCCAGACACTTCTCTTCTGGCAACGCTTAGAATTCCTTGTCCCAGCAGGAGAACAAACCATCCCCCCCATTCCCACCTGGAGCAACGTTCAAAAGTTTTATTTATAACTTTTATATCAGCTTAAATCTCAGTTTCAAGTGGTATGACCTAGCTGCAAAACCTGACAACTCCCAGATGTTCTTTGTCTCCTGCTGTATACTTATCTCTCAGAAGACTACCCTGGGTCAGGGGATGCCACTGATGACCCATATTTCTTTCCCACGTTCAAAGCAATCATTTTAAAGCTGCACGGTCTTTCTCACAAGCCCTTGTCTGGGTCTTGTCTAGGTCATATATTACTACTCAGTATGAAAACTGCAGAGTCTTGCTAGATTGACTATAAAATATCCGCAGGTTGCTGCAGGTTTTTGATTTGTTGCACAGTACTAGATGAAAATCCTTTCAACTAAATATGAATGAAGACTCAGGGTTTATATAGCAGCCATCCAAGAAGAGAAGGTCATCATAACTCCACCCTCTAAAAAGAAAATGAGGGATAAAGGAGTGTAATTAACAATTTCTTCTGCAAGTAGTAGGACAGCATTTAGTAAGGTCTGTATTTGAACAGTTTAGGGTAGTAATGGCAACCACTGACACTTATGTCACGTTTGCTGCTGACAGGTATTTGAGGCTGGTCCCAGCAGTAATCAGCCCCACTGTTTTTCAGAAATAAATTTGTCACCCGCTGACAAAAACGGTGCACTATTAGTGCTTTAGGAGAAAGGGAATAGCTTACAAATATTTATCTTTATAAACCTGAGAGACTCTGTGCTCTTCTTTCTGAGGATTTACCATCAGAACCAAACACAATGCTTAATGACTATATTGTGAAAAACACCAAGCAACGTAGGAAGAACCATCACGTTGGTAACACGCACAGGTAACTAGGGCAAAGCTACTCCTTCCTGGTCCAACTGGCAGCATGCTTCAGAAAAGGCAGGAAGACTCCTATCCACCTGTGGTCCGACTGCCCCCGTGCAGAGAGTGGAGGGTTTCTGGAGGCTCCTGCCTGAGCTGCTCCTCAGGACCCATGGCACCGAGGCTTCTGTGTGGGCACACGGACTTCTTCTACCAGAGAAAATTTTTCCGGTTCTTTACCCCTCACCTTGTCCCAGCACTGTTCTTACACATCCAGACAATCTCAGATACATCACAGAAGAATACATGTTGCAGATTTGGGCTGGATTTATTTTTTTATAGCTGCTGCCACCAGCTATGTTTGCTGTACAATCTGCTGGCCGCAACCACTACCCTGCTGAGCTATCTCTACCCAGCAACTCCCCCGCAGGGCTTCAGTTCTCTTAGAACGGGATCATTAGCAACAGGATTTTCATATAAGCTTCACAATAAAAGAGAATTTTCCTTTGCCCTTCTTAACAAAAATAAAATAGCTACAAACTCTGAACCTTTCTAACAATGACTGTCTCATCCTACCGATTAATGCACGATAGGGCAGATATTAAGGTGCATTTGGCTTGGTTTGGCTGCCAATATTTTTCTAAATGCATGGACTGCAGCTCTGTTTCTTCCCCTAAATACTTCAATTGCCACTAAAGCGTTAACACAGCTTGTCTACTCTAGTCAGAAGCCTACAGGCCCACTAACAGTTTCCAGGGAGCTCTGTCCCATCCCTGCAAGAAATGCTGCCACCCAGACTCTTCGCTCTCCCAAGGCTTCCAAAAAATAGCTCACACAGAGAGGAGAACATAGCCAACTTCTCATGTTTATATTCTCCCAAGGGCATTACCTGAACATATGAAATTCATTTCATTCACGGATCTAGTTGAAAAATAGAGAATAAGTTAGATTTTTTTTTTCTTTTCAGATTTAATTTCTAGGGGGGGCAAAAGACAAGATGATGATTATTATAGTAGTATTATTATTCCCACATCAGAGAAAACTAAGACATGATATCAGTCCGTGTGAGCACGTAAAGCCTCTACACACTCTTTCCATACCATATTATTTATCACCACAGTGGCTACATACGGATACAGGAAGTATAAGTACCACTTAAACATTATAATCTTCTAGAAAGAAATTGAGCAATTGGACTGCTTTGGAAACAAATATGACTGGTTAGTGCATTTTCAAGTTTCTATTTCAGATTACCAATTGCTCATGGCCAAATGTAAATTCATTAAGTATGACAAATTAACAGAGTTCAGTGATAAAGAGCCTTAGGAGATCAGTCAATAAAATCATCACAATCACATAGAAAGCTGTTGGCGAGATCTTCATGCCAAACAGCTTTGAATGTCTTCAAGCTACAGTATTCAGACATCATCAGAAGTGTAGGTGACAATGAAGAAATGCCCTTGCCAACAGCAAATCTTTTCAGCGAGCAGTCAGACAGTTCCTACTGCATGTTAAAAACTCCGCCTCGTTTTTAGGAGGATTCTATGTCTATGAGAAAAATTAAGTCAGGCAGTGTACGATCATGCTGGCGACGACAGAAAACTCTTCACTCTCTGATTTCTCTTTGACTCTCATAGAATCATAGAATTGTTTGGGTTGGAAGGGACCTTAAAGATCATCTAGTTCCAACACCCCTGCCACGGGCAGGGACACCTTCCGCTAGACCAGGTTGCTCAAAGCCTCACCCAACCTGGCCTTAAACACTGCCAGGGAGGGGGCATCCACAGCTTCTCTGGGCAACCTGTTCCAGTGTCTCACAACCCTCACAGTAAAGCCTCATACATTAACATGAAAATGTCAGGAAATGCAGGAGATAGATGGTCTTTAAAGGTTATCCAGCTCTTCTGGCATTGCAAAGTCACGTACTGGACCTCCTTTTTGTCAGAATCCCTCCAGAATTTTGTCAGAAAAAATTGTCAAAAAATTTGTCAAAAATTTCTGAGATACAGCTTTCATTCCTTGCACTTTCACTCCATAGTAAGTATGCTTGCATCAAATTTTAGCAAGCAATATCAAGTAATAGCTATTCCTTTAATTTTCCTATGCCCTTTTTAAGTTTCTCACATGGAGAGTGTGGTCTTTTCTCCAAAAATGATATAACTGAACTATATCTTTCTCATCTGTCCCCGTTACCCATCCTGTCCAATTTCCTTCTCCTCAGGAAGAAAGAAGAGAGGAGGACATTTTACATTTCAGACACTAAGTACTTTGATTCACTGTTTGAGATTCAGATTTGTCACTAAGTAATTCTTCTGCTAGGTCCTGGAGTTTAGTTTGGAGCTCTTGACCTCAAAGGTGCACATTTTCAGATAGATATAAATGCTTTTGGTATTATTTATGTAGACATCTGCACTTGTGTCTGCTGGTGCTTGTGGCCCGCCTGTATTTCACAATACTTGGAACTGGTTTAGCATTTAAAAGGGTCCATATGAGGAGCATTAGCAATCAATAAACAGACTCTTTCAAACTTTCCCTCATGGTAAATGAAAAGTGTGTAAAACTCTAAAAGGCATTGTAGCAAAGCTTAATCCTTGGACACTATGAATATATTAACCTCTACAAATTCTTAAATGTCACCAGCCTCTTTTCTGTTTCTTCTGGGTCATATAACATCACACACAACATGAGAATTGACCTTTATTGTTTGCAGGCATGCCTAAGGATATTTACATCACCCAGACACAGCCCAGAGATGCCAGTCTGTGTTCCTTAAAAGATATAAACAACTCACAGTGGATGGAAAGCAGAATTGCATACTCATAGAATAATTTAGATTAGAAGGAACTTCTGAAAGTCATCTGGTCCACCCCCCACTTCCCCTTCATATTCCCGTTCAGTTCAAAGCAGGGACAATTTCAAAGACAGGTCTATCTTCAAGATAGATCAGGTTGCTCAGCATCTTGCCTCAGTCAAGTTCAGAATATCTCCAAAGGTGGAGATACCACAAACTGTCTCAATCAGTCTGTTCTGATATTCAGCCACCTTCATTGTGCAAAATATTTTCCTAACATCTAGTTAGGTTTTCCTATATTGCTGCTTGTCCACTGCCTTTCATTCTTAAGCTGCAGACCTTCAAGAGTCTGGCTTCATCTTCTTCGTAACGTCCCATTAGGCAGTTGAAGGCATCAATAAGATCCCCTCTTTGCTTTCTCTTCTTCAGTCTGAACAATGCAGTTCTCCTCTCCTTGTACATCATGTGCTCCAACCCCCTAACTATCTTGTAGTTAGAAATAATTAGAGGTTTGTATAGGAACTCCCTTCTTCCTTCCCATGCCAGTGAAAACAGCAGTCAATGAATGGATTGCTACTAGGATAGAGAACCCATTTGGCTGGGCATGTGAAAGAGACCACGAATTCCCCAAGAGTCATTGTCCCACAACAGCATTTCAGTATCTGGAGCAAGCAGATTTCCCTCATCCATCAAAATCAGCCCTTACCTTAACTCTGGGCAGCATGGGAATAGCATATTCATAGACAAAAGCAAAAGCAAAAAACAGTCTCCTTAGTTTTGCCCCAAAGCCAATGCTTTGATAACAGCATATGCACTGTAAGAGCACTCTATCAGTGGTGCACATGCTGCTCATGGAGAATACCAGCTGGAAATCTCCACAAGCATTTTCTCCACAGATTGTGAATGGGAGCTCTGAAGTTTGACTATTCTGTTCGTTTTTCAGAAATGGGGCTGTCTAGCCGTGAACCCGTCTGTAGGCAGCACAAGCAAGATGTGTCAAATTTTGCTCAAGGGACATCAGAGCCAGAACACCTTATTAATGCACTGTCAGGTCAATTAATGTCTGCATCCCCAGTGGTTTCCGCACTGCTGAGATCTCTGCGGAAAATCAAATGGGAGAGAACAACGAGTTCCCTCAGTATGGAACTCAAAACCATCTTGCCCACAAAGTGCCTGACCTCTCAGTGGGTCCTGTGGGGTCCCAAAGTATGACTTCTCTGCTTCCAAATGGATATGCAGGACAGCCAACTCCCATTCAAATTAATTGTTTCTCGCTTAAAACAAGAGGAACATGAAACGCGCTTCACTTACTGCTATTCGTACGTCACTACTGCTGTGGCTCTCCCCTGCCAAGCAGGCACTGCTGGGGAAGGGTCTCCAGTGAGTAAGTGCATGCACACCCCCACATGCAGAGCAAAACACATACAGAGATAAGGCATGTCAAAGACCTCCAATTACTGAACAGGTAAGTAACTTTCCTCTTAGCACAACGCATGATTGAGTCCTAATTGAGCATCACATTCCTCCTGGATGCAAAAGCAAACCATTATGGACAAATGAGTCAAAAAGCCAAAATAAAAATCAGTCAGATAGCTCAAGCATGCCTGACAGAGCTATTTAAAGGATTCTGACCATTAGCTATCACTTCAATTATATCACTTTTCATACTGATAAGAAAGGTGGCAGAGGAGCTATTTTCTCAGTCTCTTGCTTCTTCGCAAAAGAAGACAAACATCAGGCACAAAATATTCAGAAAACTGTTAGCTGTCTTTGTCACCATCAGATCTTCATCTGTCTCTAGTGTTGGGTTTGGGAGTGGGAAGGCTACATGTCTGAACAGCCAAATACTATTTTTAAGACTTTCAAAGAATAGTCTGTGTATGAAAAAGATGTGTCTACATATGGATGATTACACTGATTTTTAATGTGTGGATCCCATACAGATTTTGCTGATGCAATAAAAAGACTTAGACTCAGGTATTTAAATGTACATATTGCATCTTTCCAGTGTTTGGGTTTTGATACTGTTGCCAGCAAGATTGTGGTCGGCATAGGTTTTCTTCCTTTGCCGTTCTCAAAAAAAAGAGCTGCTTCTCAAACCAATGGTATCCAGTGTAGTTTGATGCCTAGTTTTACAAAAAGGTAGAGAACACAATTTGAGGCTTATTTTGTTTAAAATTAAGCCATTCCTCAGCATATCTTGTTATTTGAGTTTTCCTTTACACACACACACAAAAAAAAAAGTCTTCACAGCAGCACCTTTCCTTTTAACTAAAAAGAGGGCAAATACAAATAGCAAGTCTTAAAACCAAATCACTTCTCTTATTTGACTCTTGGCTGAAATTCCTCCTTTACTGAGGTTATATCCTCTCTCTCCCAGTTTATATTCTTTCTTTTCCTCTCAAACAATGAGGTATTGAAGTCTTCTGTTATGAAAAGTAAATGTTTATCCTTTTTGTAATTTAGCTTATCAGTACTGTTCAATGGAAACACCAGTGATACAAATTTGAATGACAGTTTGGGGCTATGTGTATCTGTCTCCATTAGGATATGGCCCAGTGTCAACAGCAATCTTACCACTGCTGTCAGTGAATTTTGGATCAGGTCTTTTAGGGCTAAATGCAAAAAGAATGGACGCATTGAGCGAGCCCAGAGCTCAATCCAAACCTTTGAGTCAGGCACTTAGCACTACTTATACCATATCTGGGGACAGTTTTGTGCCCTATTGTGAGATGCAAAACAAATTCCAGAACTTAAATCAACAGTCTGCAGGCTTGGTCTTGGAAACATATAAAACAGTGCTATTTATAGTGTTTTCAGTAAAGTGTTTCAAAGGAGGCAAAGTTACCCAGGGGAAATTTTAAAATTTAGCAGTGATTTTTTGGCCAAAAGGGTTTGGGAGCCACTAGCCTAGAGATAGCTAGTCACTGCTTAGGACAGGCTAACATTTTAGATCCTGACTTTCTTGACATGTTCGATAATTTGCTCATCAGTACTAGGAAGCACCACCACATATAGCTTGGATCATATATATACATATGTTTGGCATAGCTATCACCTTGAACCACCTAGCAGAGGTCATCTTCCAAAATGGACATCAAGCATTACAGAGCTCATTATCACAGCATTCACTGGCACATGAAAAGTCTGGGTTTAATTCCTTCCCCTGGCTGAAGAGACTCCAACCTCCCACCTTCCTAGAAAGGGCCTTCTCCATCACCTGTTGTCCATCCTGGCACAAGAACATCCTCCCGGCTGAACTTGGTAGCATGCAGGAAAGATGTATGTTGAAATGTCTTAGGGCAGAGTGTGGGAGTGTGACTGAGCCTGGCTGTGAAGTGCAGTGATTAGAAATCTCACAGCTCTCTGAGTACCTGTTAGTGTGTCACTGAGGTGACTTCTCGTTTCAATTTACCACTGTACATTGGTTGTTGTTCTCTGTGCCAACAGCTTTGCACATGAAGTAAGAACTGATGGCTGTTAGGGGCAGATTACACATACTTTACTACCACCGCTTTTAGATGCAGCATGGAAAAATACAGTACAGCAAGAGAGACAAATCTGAATGCTGAGTTTTACCGAAGAGTTTCAGAGGCAACAAGAACCCTGAAACAGAAATTGTTCCTCTCTTTGAACCTTCCCTAGTGAGTCTTACCTCGGGGTATCTGGGCAGCTGTTCTTCTGCACTGAAGGTTTACTTGTATTTTTTTTCTTCCACATCCCTGGGTAAAGAACCTTTCCATCTCACATGGCAAATCCTCCTTTGATTGTCAACATGGCAGTCTTTTACTTTTCATTGGTGGAACATTGATCGTTTCAGTGCTGCAATTAAAGGATATTAAATCTTGCCTATAAAGTTTCTTATCTGTTTGTGCTTGGAGGGAAGCTGAAATATGTTACTAAATTGTGAATGCATCATCAGTGTTGTCTATTCTATTAGAACTAACGATAGGTAGAAAAGACACAGAAGTGTAGCATAAAAATTACATTTTTGACAAATTGTAATTTTATGATACCTGTTATTTTGGAATGCCTTCAGTTTTGACGAACACTAAGATGAGGTCGTTTAGACTGTTATTGATTCTGCCATTATGGCATCACTCATAAGTATTTAAAGCATTTAACCCTCCATGAGGAGCTTTGAATTATAAATGGCTTTCTGTAATAAGGACAGCCTGGTGTTTTCTGGAGGTGACACCAGATGTGTGGTCTCTTTTACGACAGCCTCTAATGATGCAGTAACTTCTCTGGTTCTCATGTTGCTTGGAATAGTACTTTCCTTGAAGACAATGAAACTATACTCACGTTAGAGGTATAGCAAGCATCTTTTTTTGTCTGTATACTTGAAATCTTTTCAGCTAGATTGGATTGTCTTTTCTGGAGTGTCAGCTGAGTTTGGAATCACAGTAAGCAAACTAACAGTCTTGTGCCAGGTGAACAGGAAGTACAGAATAAGTATTAATACAAGACATCATGTTCCTTTACTAGAGCCCACAATTAGGCTAATAACACCATGCTGAGCTTTTTCAGCAAGTGGCCTTGTTTTTCAGAAGGTCTGAGCACCCAGGCTGTTCCAGTGACTTTGCAGGAAGTATCTACTCGTTCCTTGGAAGAGCGCAAATGTGGACACAGAAGACTAACTCAGATACCCTCTTAAAACAAACCTGGGCATAATGTTCACAAATTAAACTGTATATAGAAAAGAAAATCTAGAGCCTAATATGAAGTCCAGTGAAGTCAATGCGAAAATTTCTGTTCATTTTGTTAGGTCTTGGGTGAAAGTCACAAGGCAGATTCTGCAGGTATTGAGAGGATAAAGTCACAGCTTAGAACTAGTTCTGGTCTAAATGTGAACCCCCAAAGCACAAACAAAAATAATAAATGCATTCAGTTCACAGATAGGTTTTTTCCTACCACTAGCCCTTTCAATTTAAAATATACCAGCAATTAAATTTTCATCCAATTTTGTCTCAAGTAGGCATGATTTTTGCACCATTTAAAATTTCCAACTCTCTGTGAGGCTTTCCATGGAGTTCACTCCATGGCTGCCTGGGGATACAGCTCTCCTAAGTGTGCCCCATCTGTAGTCTGTATCCAGCCTGTAGACCATCTCTTCTGAGTTACTGGAAGCGAAGCACCTCCCAGATGCTGTTCATCAATGTCACATGAGCATGAGATACCTAAGTTCAATTCTTCTTTGAACTACAAAGGGATGTTCTAGCATTGAGTATGCACCTAGTATTTTAGCTGTCAGAGCTCAATGCATTTGCTTAGATACGGTACCAACTGCCATTTGAAATGATGTAGGTGATGTGAGGCATCTTCATGGGGCTATCACATGTGACACAAGACACATGTCACAGCAGTGCTTCAGCATGATAGCAGGCATGCACCCTTCTGAAACAACAGCTGAAAGACAGGTAGCATTCTTCAGGGCATCTCCAACATCAACAGCAGCCTACATTTGGGCAACTGGACCATATCCATCGAGTTAGGCAAAGGAGTTTCCACATGTATTGGAAATGCCAACCTGGCCTATAAGGGTACATTGATACCACTAAATAGGAAGACAGCTATGATATGATCCTAGCATCTTGAGGCTATACTGTGCCTTGTTCACGTTGCTGAGGACTAGCTTCCACAGAAGCAAACTGCCTGCATCCACAGACGACACCACTTGGTCTTGGATCTCCTGTGGGTTGCACATTGTGTTGCTGTAGTCTTAGAAAATACTGTTTCTGTGTGTGTGTGTTTCCAGTTCAAACAATCTGAAATCAGGTGAGAGCTGTGCTGCAGTCCGTCAGTGTGGTAGCATGAAACTGAGCATATATGTCATGCGCCCTTGAACATGGCATACAGGTATATGGTTGTGCAAGAGAAGGCAAAGCCTGCCAGGATGTCATTAAAGAGCTGCAGAGGGCAGAGGGTATCACAAATATTCAGTCTCATGTGCATTGCCTGCTGGGAGCTGTCCCTGCAATGAACTCGTCTCCAAGCCACGCCAGGACATTGTGGTGTAGAAAGCACTTGGAGTGGTCCAACACAGTGCCAGGGAACAAGTTAACAATTTAGCACAATTTAGCACCATGGACCATTAGAGGTCCCATGTTTGTGCCTTTAGCCACTTTTATTTAGCAATGTGGATCTACCTTCAGTGTCTAGCGGTTAGTATTATTGATGCTAGGGTTAAAAATGTATGCCTTTACAAATATACTTACCTTTATAAATTTTCAAATATAGGAGAAATATAAATTAGAGTGTGCTTGAAAATTTGATGTTATTTTGTGCTAGAATGACTGTGTCCGGCTTGGACAAAAGGACTTGGATGAGCGATTCTGCTCAGTCTTCCTGGAACTTTGCATGCCAGCTCCCTTAGCACACCATACGAAACACCACATTCAATAGCATTCCTGCCTAAGACGTGTGAGATCAGCATATTCATTGATGTAACCTACATCCCACAGAGAGTAGATGGTGTGTGGATAATGTGCGTGCCCCCAAAAACGAGAGTCAATGAGAATTAAGCACTTAATACTGTCTAAAATCTGCTCCTGGCTACAATAAAGCTAATCCAAATCAGTACTGCAATGCACTACTACTTTAAGTTTCAGTGGCTTTCCTGTTGTGGGGAGTGAGAGGACTCTGGGGAAGCAAATGATCAGAACATTGATTTAGTATCCGTTCTGATTTAAGTTTCTTGCAACGAAGTGGGTTATGCTGACTCTCAGCCTGTGTATGTTGTTATTTGGATTCTAGATAAACAAAACAATGGTTCGTTAGAAAGACATCAGTGCTTTTGTTTTGATTTCTCAGGGCAGGAGGAGGGGGAAACATGCCTTACATTTGCTGTTATTTTTAAAATTTTGAAACATTGAAAATCATAGATAATTTATATATGATGTACTTCCATATCAGCTCAAAATACACCTCATGAATATTGCTGTTGGTAGAGGAGCCATGCTTTCATATGGCTTTGCTGTTCATAAACAAGTTTTCTTTTTACAAGTGGACACACAGATCATTTTGTGACTACTGGACTGCAAGCTCCCGTCAGCAAACCTGAGTATTTGTGGCTTTCACAGTAGCATTACTTTTGCATGTGAAGCATTTCATACAGAAATGTCTGCACGATTTCAGTCTGCATTGTGAGTACCTTGCACATGTTATGAGGAAATATCTCCTGGATTTTCTAGGATGCTTCAGTTCCCAAGTATGGATGATTATTTTTGTTCAGTAGTACTTTTTCTTTGCTGAGGTAAACACATAGAAATCATCCGTCTGTTGAGAGAAAGTAGGTTAGCTTGCTGTTGCTAAGGATGACAACCAGAGCTATCTGGTCCCGGTACTGTATTGGCAAAATTCTGTTATGATGAAAATACAGTTGGTCAGAGCTGTAATTCAGGCTACCGCTCACCATGTTCGAGCAAGACCAGCTCTTGGTGTTTGGAGTCAAATTAATGTGAGGAGGAGTCATTTCAGCATGTGAACTTAGTCTGCACAAAATAATTTTGTTATTCATTTTATAGGAATACATGTGTCCATTGCACATTCATCAAAAGGAAATTTTAGTTCTATTCCTAGAGTTATCAGGATGTCAGTCTTTCTACAATTAAATTTATTTTCAGTTTGCCTACTGGGCTCACTTGACTTGTCCCTGTGCATTGTTTGTCCCCTCTCCGTTATTATAACCTCTTGTTTCTCTTTCTGGTAAGAATAATTTGTAGATTTTTCATAAATCTGTGCTATCCTTAGGGGGTTTTTTTCAGTGTGATTTTCTAGGATTTTTTTGATGCTTTCTACCTACTGAATTCCTTTTGAATTTCAGAGAAAAATAAGATCCTAACACTGATATCTGCTGTTGTCTGATTTTGAAGGAAAAATGAAATAATCTACAAACTGTCCCTAGAATCTGAATTCAGCCTAGGCAGCATCACCAAATCTAACTTGTCAGGTCTCTAAAAAAGGTGAAATTGTAGAGGTTGCATTTGGCTTTGTTTTGCAATGAAGATATTTTTCAGAAAGTTATTCCAAAGCAGCAGCTGTGACAACCATGGTGTTTTGGAAAACCAGTTAACAGAAATATCACCGAGATTACATTGCTCTGAATTTCTTGTTCGACTGTTTTTTTATGAATACAGCATGATCATCCAATGGACTGATGTGAGAAGAGACACTTAAAAATGTATTTTGTGCACAAAGGTTTATGCTGCTCCTGAAACAGTTTAAAAGTAGGATTTTTCAGTGCCTGTATCTTCAAGCCATATTCAAGGGCACCTTGATTTAAACTGTAACCAGTGCCCCAGTGTATAGTCACAGGGTTATTTCTGTTCTTAGGGGAGAAAATCAGGCTGCTAGTGCACATGTCCTTCATGGCAGAATATCTGTCTAGAGAGAGGAAAGCAGATGTATGTATAAAGCTAAAAATCCCAAATATAGCCTCTAATAGGTGTGATAATTATTTTTGGGAAAAAGTGATAAGATGCAGTTTAAATCCATGGGGCACATTTTTCCAATGAATGTGTAGTGCATTTATTAGGGTACTCATAGGATTTATAGCTGCTCCAAAGAAGTACATCTGCTCTATGACTACAGGCAACATTAGTTTCTAGGGAAAGTTTCTTGAAACCTTTTTTAATATGCTTTAACCTCTTGCATGCTGACTTGATATACCTAAAAGTTAGTTGCTCCACTTAAGTCTTCACCAGCAAAGGCTAGGTGAGAGCTTCCGGCTGCTCTGGATGCTCAGGCTGGGGTAACTCCTCTGGCTTGAGTCCCAGCTCCAGACTGTCAAGACTCAAGTACACACCACCCAAAGCTTGTGTAGTTCCTGGTTTCTGGGAAAGGAAATCCGGGTATAGAGACTGGATGGGAATCATAGGTCTCCTGTAGTACCTGATTCAGACAACGAGGGGTTGCAGCACACATGATGGCATGCAGCAGCAGTTAAGTGTCGGGGGGTATATGTCTATGTACATATATAGAATGACCTGTTGGTCCTGAGAAATGGATACGCTAAAAGAATAGCCCAACAAAAGCCCGTGTCTGCATTGCACGCTTGGCTTAGCCCTATATGCACTCAGTGCTTTCACCAAACAAATCTCCTACCCCATAGCCATGCTCACACTGGCAGGCTCAGAGCTTGAAGGTGCCAAGGAAGAGTCTCTTAAACCACTTCCCATCTCTGCGTGTGCCTGCGTGAGTTCACTGTCAGTCAGGTATTGAGCCAACCTGTCTAGCATCTTGCAGGGAGAGGGGAGTACACGCAGGTGGCTGGGTACAAGCAGGAGGCAGCACCCGCCGGCTGAAGGGTAGCTGGTGGAAGCGGTTCCTGTTCCCACCTCTCGTGCGCGGTTTCAGTGCAGGGCACTGTCCTCCAAACTCACAGAGCGTAGAAGGCTGTCAAGTCTCACCCAATGGGGCTGGCTCCCATGCAAGTGTTTACAGACCAAAGCTGGAGATACCATAACCCTGGGAGATGGTTAGCAAGCTGGACCACAACCTCAGCATATCCCAGCCATGCAGGACAGACAGAGCCAACTCTGAGATAGCTGAAGAGCAACATTCTGTTCTGCAAAAAGGAAAAAGGAAAGGGGAGAGAAATAAAATAGAAAAAAGGAAAAAAAAAACCACAACAAACCAGAAAAAATCCCAATGAAATGAGAAGGAATGTTATTACTGCTGTGACAAAGAAAGTTGAACCTCAGCACCCTTCCCTGTAGCTGCTGAATTCATATGACAAATGCTCCATGACTGTTCCTCCTCATATGTGCCCATTTGCGGCTGAAGATGTGAATTAGAGAGAATGTAACTACTTGCTTGATATTTAGGGCAGAGTAGTCAACAACTGTTAGTTCTGCTGGCAAACAACCAGTAGGTCAGGCCGTTACTCAGAAATATCACAGGACGATGTTGCCATTCAGAGTGCTGACTAAGGGAGAGGAGGATGCCAAATGAATGAGCAATCATCATGGTGTTTTGCTTAGGATGGAAATCTCAATTAGGATTCTACACTTCTCCTGCTTCTTGTTCTTCCTTGTGGCAATCTTTTTACACAACAGCAAGATGTTAACAGTGCAGAATAAAAGGCATGCTAATAAGTATAACTTTTTTTTTCCTTGAACACTGTATTTGCTTCATGTTCTTTCTTCCATTGTACATAGGAATTAAATAAAGAAAAAATGGTGCTGGGCTGTTTCTTTCCACAGGGCTTTTAATCTTTTTCAAGCCACCCCTCTCTGAGCATTTGTACATTAGAGAGCAATGGTACATTTTCTCCCTTTCCTCCACAAACACTAGGTCCCCTCTAGGAATGTGCTGTTCTTATATGCAAAGGTTTAAGAGCAGTGGATAGCAGCAGAATAGTCTGTCTGAAACACATTCTCATCTTTTTTTTTTTTTATCCCAAGCATTATCTCACTCATTATAAAAGACTTCTGTTCCTCTACTACTTTTTTTTTTTACTTTTTTTTTTTCCCCAAAAATTCCCTGTGTCTACTGTTATTGGCTTTGATGGACAGATGAAGTGTGATAGCCTGAGACACACTTGACAGACTATGACTTTGGCCTGCATAAATTACTGTCAAGGAATTTTCAGGGAAGTACTGAAGTAAATTTGCAGTGACTGAAAAATGAGTTATAAATTACAGCCTCGTCACTGCTGCTGAACAATTTGATGGGGAAAACAATTAACTGAGTTTAGACTTTAGGTGAGTCCTTATAATTTTTCCTTCTAGTTTAACTTCTCAAAATGCTCTGAGCCCTTTGGAGGAAAAGATTTTAGAAGGGGCATTTTCCCACTCCCTTGCCAAAAATCGTATTTCTTTTCTGTCAGCCTTGTGTCTTTCACAGGTAATTCAGAGATGGCAGGTTTTGATCTTTCCACACATACCCACACCTGCTCCTATGAGGGGGTAGCTACAACACTTCCACCCTGTGCCAATACCTTCCTGGCCCTTTTCTACTCCATGTCACCAAATCCCAGGCTTTTCAAATTACATTCTCGAAACAATTAGCAGGATAAGAAATTAAAGAGTTTGTGAAGCTCAGGATCCTTATGGGATGCTCCTGAAAATATACTTCAGGCAGTGGCCTATATTTTATGCATTCAGTATCACTGTAGCTTTGACTCAGTGAGGGTAATCTCTTCTGTCTGGTGAAAAACTCTAGACTGGAAAATATCACTGTTTCTATAGCTAAAATAGACAGAAAATGTGAATGTTTCTATTATTATCTTTACCTCATTTGTGACACTACCCTTTGCGGGGTTGTATTTTTTCCATTTTGAGTCTTTTCTACTCTGTAAAGAAGTATGGGTTTAGTTTTTATAGACAAAACTGCAAATTTTCTAGATTTTTCACCCCGTATCTTGTGAAACTGCTTTTCTTAAAATCTGCAGTCTTCACTACTATGGTAAAACAAATCCAATTTTCCAGCCTTTGTGACTATTACTAAATCCTCCAAAGCATGAATTCTAAAGCTTCTAGATTTTGGAGGCAAATAAACTGCAGCACTTGTTACTTTTATAATGTCATTATTTTCAGGATAGACTGACGACCGTGGGAACACAGCTCGTGATCGCTGAACGCCTAGCGTGGCCTTGCATGAATCCTTGCTGAAACGCAGCAGCAGGCTAGGGTGGGAAAGGCACTGTGAAAAAGAAACAAGTAAATAACCAGTGTGCAGCTGCCTCAGTCCTGAGGGTGCTGGCACAGAGGCTAGGCTGCTTTTAAGCTGCCTGTGCGCAAGGAGCAAGTATCGATCTTCTGTCCAGCTACTCGCTTCCATCAAGAGGGGTGGCTATAGGCAGCTCTGCAGCTGGCAGCGCTCGGTTATACCTGTTTGTGCTCCCAGGCAGCTGTGAAGAGCAGGCAAAAGGATTGCCTGGGCTTTGAGGGAAGAATGAGACACGAATATTTTACTGTTCTTTGTGAAGCAACTCCCTAGATATCCATTGCCGCTTGATTGCTTCGGGTGCTGAAGCTTTGCTTTCACCACCCACCCTGCCCTCACCAGCCCACACCAGAAGATGCAGAGCACCTTCCCGCACAGCGGTTGGGCCTCGCATGCCCTGGTGACAGCATCCTTGTCACCGCAGAGCCATGCAGCCCGCCCTCCCTCTGTAGCCTCTGTGATGCAGGGGCCTCCTGCATTAGCACTGAGGGTAAGGGAAGGGGCAGGCACAGCAAGATGGTCGGTGCCTGTTGCCGCTTGTGCCTGTAGCAGAAGGCAGGCTTGATGTCGCTGCTGCCACCACCCAGCACATGCGGGGCAGCAGACAGAGCTGCTTCCCCTTTCCCAGGCCATCAGAAGCAGGGGCCACAGCTTCACCTCCTCCTGCTCTGCCCAGCTCCATCTCGCTTACCTTCCCATCCAGCCCTAGGCTGGTGCTTGCCCTTCGCTCCTGCGAGACAAAATCAACTTTACGCCCACAGTTGCCCGACTCGGGCCTTTTCACTCAACAGCATCCAGAAAGTGGTGTGTCCCCCTCTCAGCAATTCAGTGACATAGAGTGCCCGGATGCCAGCAGCATGCTTGCAGTGGCAGGGAGATGGATGGCAACCTACAAAGCCTGCCGAAGAGCCACAATAAATACTCGAGCAGTAACACCAAGTCTAGTTGCATGCTGTATTTACCTGCTTGATTTTTTTGAGCCAACAGTGTGCCCTGGCAGCCAAGAGGGCCAACCGTGTCCTGGGGTGCATCAAGCATAGTATCGCTAGCCAGCCAAGGGAGGTGATTGTCCCGCTCTACTCTGCACTGGTGCAGCCTCACCTTGAGTACTGTGTGCAGTTTTGGGCGCCACAGTGTAAAAAGGATATGAAGATACTAAAGAGTGTCCAGAAGAGAGCCACAAAGACGGTGAAGGGTTTAGAGGGGAAGCAGTACAAGAAGCGGCTGAAGTCACTAGGTGTGTTCAGCTTGGAGAAGAGAAGACTGAGGGGAGACCTCATTGCGGTCTACAACTTCCTCACAAGGCGAAGTGGAGGAGTAGGCGTTGACCTCTTCACCCTGGCAACCAGTGACAGAACTCGAGGGAATGGCAGGAAGATATGCCAGGGGAGGTTTAGGTTGGGTATTATGAAAAGGTTCTTCACCCAGAGGGTGGTGGAGCACTGGAACAGGCTCCCCAGGGAAGCAGTCATGGCGCCAAGCCTGACAGCATTCAAGAAGCATTTGGACAATGCCCTCAGACACGTGGTGGGAATTCTGGGGTTGTCCTATGCTGGGACAAGAATTGGACTCGATGATCGTTGTGGGTCCCTTCCAACTCAGGACATTCTATGATTCTATGAATATACTTGAACTATGCTATATTGTCATGACTGCTAGGCAGACATATCCTTGGAGGAGTGGTGAGGCTTATTACCTAAAGCAATACCCAAGGAGGGAAAATAAACTTTTCATTATAAAGAAGGTGCTAGAGATGTAGGAGTAATGCTTTGCTTATCCAGTGACTGCCTGTTTGATTTCAAGTAATTTTCTTTGCATATAGTTATGTTTCATATATATATAAAGAGAGAGAGACCAGGGGTATTCTTTTCTGCTCTCTCTTTTTCTATTTGGAACGAAAACTCTCTGGGACAGACACATGCTCATTTAGATTCACCCAGTATGCCTCAAGTGCTTGCTTCTGTGCCCATTCTTATTCATACAAAATTTCTCTGTCGGTGTTTGCTCTTTAAATTGTCCAGATTAGATTCCACAAAGGGTCTTGCAGAGTGTATTGAATTTATGGCAGAGGTGAGCAGTGCACCTTGAATTCATGCTGCTCACCGAGTCACGAGGCTCAGACTCCAGATTCCAGATATATGCATGTCCTAGCACTTTTAGTTTCAAAGCGAACCAAAAAATAGAAGTGATTTAGGAATAGATTGAACACCAATCTTGCAAGAATAACTAAATTCATGACTTTCTACCCAGCCATGGCAGAAAACAGGAAATCAATTAGTCTCATTAGATTCTTGCTGCTTTAGGATAAAATCTTATGAGAACACCTCATTACTTTGCTTTACTTCAAACTGGACTTAAAATTTTATCCCTCTTTTGGAGTGATCCTTAAGCACTAGCGATAGCTGGACCCATACACAATCTCTGTGTCTCCTGCCTACGTCTGCCTGAGTCTCCAGCAGCCCTGAGGAAGCTGTGTGCAGTTGTTCTGTTAGGATCCAGTAACTGGAGCACTTAAACCTATCATGAAAGGACAAGAGAGTGCAACTCCCCATCAGCAGAAGATAACCCACCCTCTCCTCAGTAGGAAGGCAATGGAAGTCATTACTATATTGACATAGTAGATTTACAGTACAAGGCTCTCTTTGACTCAGATTTTTTTCCTGATAAGCACTTTTCCTGCTGAGCCTCCTTGCCTTGCCAGAAAAATCCTTTGATAAACCTTTCTGCCTCTGAAAATATTACTGTTTTCATTCTAAATACTTTGTGATTTTTATTTTGGACTTAGACATTTTAGCAAATTTTATTTGCATGTGATATAACACCAATTTGTTGAATCCTCTCTCATCTCTGAAGCAACTCTGACAATGAAATTGTGCATCTTCCTTGGACAGTCTGGAAAGAAAATTTGACAAAAAAATAAATACAGGACTCCACATCTCCACAATCAGCACACGCAATGCCACAAAGCCTCTACACTGACTTGTGATTCTTTCCCAACTATATGTATTCATCACTTGTAATATTTAGATTTTGATACTTGGATTAAAATAATCCAGAATGCAAATACCCAGGCCATTGGAATCAAGCTCTAGTTTCAGTTAAGCTGAATGACTGGCAACCAGAACCACTCAGGGAGGGAAACCCGCCAAACATTCATCCAGGATGAAATGAAAACATAATATTGGAGGAAGCAGGAGTTTGCATCCTGTGACTGTGAGCGTGGGGTGTTCCGGTTAAACAACACCACAGGTTACCATGCGGAGAACAGCATTTTGCCAGCACGAATTTCTTACTCCTCGTAACTGCCCTCCCTGGGGCTGAGCCTGCGGGGCCTGACCTTCCCCCCCACATGATGAGAGGGTTTGAATACCGGCATGGATGCCGGGCCGGGCAGTCCCAGCCTGCCTGCCTGCCTTCCTTCCTTCCTCGCTCTCTCCCTCCCTTCTTTCCTTCCTCCCTCCCTTCTTTCCTTGTTTCCTTCCTCCCTCCCTCCCTCCCTGCCTTCTTTCCTTCCTTCCTTCTTTCCTTCCTCCCTCCCTTCCCTCTTTCCTTTCTTTCTTCCTTCCCTCCCTCCCTTCCTTCCATCCTCCCTTCCTTCTTCCTCCCTTCTTTCCTTCCTTCCTCCTTCCTCCTTCTTTCCTTGTTTCCTTCTTCCCTCCCTTCTTTCCTTCCTTCCTCCATCCCTGCCTTCTTTCCTCCCTCCCTTCCTTCCTCCCTCCCTTCTTTCCTTGTTTTCTTCCTCCCTCCCTTCCTTCCTTCCTCCCTCCCTGCCTTCTTTCCTTCCTTCCTTCCTTCCTTCCTTTCTCCCTTCCTTCCTCCCTCCCTCCCTCCCTCCCTTCCTCCCTCCCTGCCGCTCCCGCCGCCGCGGCCCGCGCCTCCCCACGCACCGCCCCCACGCAGCCCCTTCTCACCCCGGACCTTGGCTCATCGCCCCCCTTTCCCCCTCACCCCCTTTCCGTCCCTTTTTAAGGCGGAGAAGACGCCGACACCTTCTGACGAGCCTGCAAAACTGCACCCGCGGAGGGGTGGGATCGCTCGGTACCTGCCCGGTGCCCCGGCCCTGCCCGCCGTCCCACCGCCCAGCCCTCCGCGCTCGGGGGAGGCGGGGGTTCACACCGCCGGCTGCACAAGCCGTGCTCTGAGGGACCGAGATCTGTGTACGGCTCTCTCCTAGGAGCGCGTGTGGAAAAAAAAGAGGGAACAGATTTCCAATAACCTTAAAATTAGGGTTTAATGGGCTGAGAAAGGTTCTATAGTCTGATTAACTAATTAATTAATCACTTTGCAGCATACGAACGCCAGACATGGAAGAGCGGGTGCTTTTACACCTAAATTCCCTCAAAAACAAGGTAATCGGACTTTGAAAAACGGACAATGCCAAAAGATTCCTGAAGTCCATAGGAAAACTGTACTGGTTTTAACACTGTGTGGAAGGCATCTCAAGTATTTTATGACAGTGTACAGTAACTTCAGCATTTTAGGGTGGATCCTTCATCAAAGCTCTCACTTGCATACGCTGGCTTTACATATTTCTCTGCTTTCTGTATTTTTGGCCACCTCAGCACAGCCTTTTCTCCGTGGCTCTATCTACTCTGGGTAAACAGCTGGATGTGCCGCTCGTGGTTGAAGGAGAGGAAGGTCAGAAGCCCCAGAAACAGCTGCCAGGGTAGCTGGCATGTTATTGCTGAATCTTGAGCTATTTCAAGGCATTGAGTGTTCACTGAGAGCTTCTTCAGTTGGGAAGGCAGTGGAGCTGTGTCAAGAAGTAACCACTAGAAGAAATGAAGTTAAATATAAGGCTACTTCAAGTATGAAGTACAATTATCCTTCTTGTTCTGTTGTGAAAGGATGTATCCCAGCTCTTGCCGCCCTTAGAAGTCATGCGCTTCTCACAGCTGTTGGGAGGCTTGAACTACTTGTCTGTTATAACACACGCAGCTCCCGGTAAACCCTTGAATTTTAAGAGAAGAAACAGCCACTTCATTACGTACCAGATGAACACTTTCAGGACAAATAAAAGTCTGTATAAGATTGGAATAGTCTATCAGTAATTGTTTACATTAGCGATTAACGTTTTTGCTTGGAGAGATGAAGGACTGTTCGCAAAGAATCAGTGCTTAAGGGCTAAGCCTTGCCACAGAAAAGCCTCTGGCATCTTATCTTCAAGATTCTGCATATTTCTAGTGCTACTTTTATACTTATCTGCAATAAAAAGCTGATTCCTCCCAGTACTTTGGATTTCCTTGAATCAGATTTATAGACCAGCTTTTTAGCACTGCTCCCAGGTATTACAGGAAAGGGGAAAGAGTCTTCAAGTTCCTACAGATTTCCATTTCAGGGCACTGATGTTGCCAGTAGCTTCCACTTTCCAAAAGCAATGTTTTTATTTACCGGGGACGCAAGTGCAGTGAACTTGGCCTGACATACCTACTTAAGGAGGCGGACTGGTTGAGCAAATCAAGCCAAGAGCAAGGGCGAGGGTAAATGGGCACATTTATGGAAAGGAGTAGAAGTTCAGCTCAGGTTGCTCCACCATTTGACAGGCTCTTCCCCTTCCACTCTCCCCAGCCAAAATGAATGTTGAATGTGGGATGAGTTTGGTGTCAGGCTCTACCTGCCTGTAAGCAATAATGTTGGTGTTTTTATTAAAAAAAAGAGTCTCCATTTGATGATGTGAGGCAGCGTTAAGCTATCTGCAGAGCTGTGGAGACTGCTGGAGGTAGGGTCTCCAGGTGAGCGTTAAGATACAAACAGCAGTGCCACAAGGCACATGCTCACTTTGCTTGTATCACTTTTGAGCACGGGGCTGTCAGCTCTGAGCCGTGACACTATAGCCCCTCACACGAGCAATGGCACCTGCCCCTGGAGCCAGTTAACATGCCATGTGCCACAAGCATTGCCAGGTCACAGATGGCAAGGAGGCTTCTGCAAGCGCAAGTCAGCATTCATGCAGACCTGTAAATTATTTTCCTTTAAAAACATGCAATAGGCAACCTGGATTGCTTTAAAATGTGTGTCTTAGATCAAAGCTGAATGAAACAAAATGCCACTAGGTCATCCCAGACAGTACACCAGGCGGTCGCACATAACTCACAATGTATGGGAGACTTGCCCAGGTCACTGCGGGCATCTCAAATGGCACTAGAAACTTAAGTGAGGCAATGGCAAGTTGCTGTGGACTATACTACGATCGTATATACATAAGTGTAGGAGTATTAATATGGGAGCTGAGTCCACCCTAACTCTCTAAAGTTATATATCTGTTAGTCTGAGAATTCAGTAGGGCTAATAGTCATTCTTTACTGTTATTAAAGGTCTTAACTTTTTTCTTGTCAAAGATGTGGATAGCCCTTAGAGACAATGAGAGCAAAAAATGCTTTCATTTTGCTTTAAAATACCCTGGTGAGAAAAGTCTTGCTTTGGAAAGTTGCCTAGCTCATTTGTTTTATTTCACAAATTACCCAAGCGCCCATTTGTGCTTTATAACTGGGATTAGGCGTTAGTTCTTGATTAAAAGATCTGTCATCTGCTTTTCTGTGCAGAAACATGAATCATGACCAGGCAGTTATTGGTAAAGCTCTGGACCATTAAAAGTCACAAAGTCAAATTTAGAAAAAAAAAAGGTGAAAAAACAAAAAGCATTTGTTGCACGAGAAGGCCCAGGTGAAATTCTCAGAACTTATCTGCTCTGAGAAAGTATCAATAACTGTAAAATTTCACAGCCCCCTTCTATAGAACCGCAGCCTTAACGTTTTGTAGGGGAAATAAAGCTTTGGTTAACCTTGGCACTGGCAGACCTCGTTAAAATAACAGCCTGTCACTTTGGAGTTTAAAATAACAGGGTTGTCACTTTTATATTCAGTGGAACAATCTACGGTCTTATTCTCTGGGAAACACGGCGGGTGCGCGACGGAGGCGCTGGCAGCAGCGCAAAGCCTGAGCAACACTGCCATCTCCAGGCCCCCCCAGATCCGGGGTGCTCCCCGGCAGTTGGGGCGACGCGAAGCTCAAGGTCCCGCCGAACCCGTGCCCTAGGCACCTCGCTTTCTAAAAGGCTGGAAAATAATCCGTGATAAAGCACGTGGCGGTTCGGCAGCAGCTCGGCATTTAAGTTTGTTTTTTGAGGAAGTGTGGAAATATATAGTGTATGAAAAAGTAATCTCCATATAGAGCAAATAAAGTTCTGCTTCGCTTCTTCTGAATCAAAGCAGGTCATCCTCGCTGAGGTACCTTGTGTGCATTGACATTTTGGGCACCTAATGAGCTGTTCTAAACAAAAATATGCACCTAAGCTCCCTATAGCTAATCAGTGCAGAAATAAAGGTGCCTTAAAAAAACCTCTGAGAGAGAAATCCTCATTAGCTAAATTCAAACACCTGGGTGAGATAGAGGAAGCCCAGTTCAGTTACTTATACATAAGTTTGTAGTGCCTCTGAAACATCTATATGAAGCTGGCAGATGTAGCAAAGGACATACAGGAGACACGTCTTTCTTGAGAGGCAGCCCCTAAAACTTAGGGGTTCAAGTTAACTGCTTTTCATTAAACCCAGTTTACAAGGAAAACTCTGTGTCGATTAAAATATCCTGCTGTCCTGTACTAACCTGCCTGTGATGTGTGATTCTTGCCCTGATTGTGACACCCACATGTAGCAGAGACATAAACATACCAACCAGCTAGAAACAGTATATAATATGTGCTTGCTGACCTAGTCCTTTTAAACAAATTGTTGGCCATTAGTCTTAGAATGCTTTCAGATTATACCCCTAATGGACATAAATACTGACTGACGTATGGAAGTCCGGCGCAGTTTTCTGCTGGTACGGCATAACACAAATCAGATGGTAATGATCTGTTTGTTCTTCCCACCTGGCCATGCCTGTGATGAAGGGCATGCTCTTCACCATCCCACACGCGGCTCAGGTAGTCATGAGCCCTATGCATAAATCTGTTATCAAGCTGCCCATCATTATGTGAACTCTACATCATTTTTAATAAAGACTGCAAGGGTGCTGGGTGCATGGCTGGGTATATTAAGCACATCTAGGGCAAAGCAAGCAGCAGACAGTAGAAAACTGTCTGTTTTTTCACCTGGAAATAATGTAGCATGAAGAAGTGGCATTAGTTAAATGTTGCTTGTGAATTAAAGAGCAAAGGAGTATGTGACTAAAGAAACTATACAGACACAAATGTGGCTTGTGATGGCCTCTTTCATGTCTTTCCTCTAAGACATGCCAGGCTTCTTTCTACTCGCTGTCTGTAGCTGTTCTGTTAGTGCAACACACCAGTAGGATACATACATATCCAGCCTGAAGTCCCTGAAATTACAGCGCCTCGTGACAAGCATCCACTCGAAACATCTTCCAAGTGGCTACGCCGCCACATACCAACCCACGGTACGTCATCCAGAGTGGCATCCTGATACATCAGACAAGCAATATCCGGTGAGCAGCCAGAAACATTTGTACATTTTTCCAAGGCATAAAGGCTTAACTCTCAATGGGACTTTGCACTGAGGTGTTTCTGAGCATCCCCAGGGAGAAGGTATCGACAGAAAGGCAAGCTGAATATTCTGCTTGCATTTCAAAAGGAAAATCTTCCCAAATTTCAGAATAAACAAGGAAAAAATGCAATGCAAAAACATCAGGAAGAAGAAAGGAAGGTTAATGAGAGCCATTTCCTCTTAACACAAGCAAGACTCCATATTATTTCATTTGTTGCATTGAACCTGAGTCAGTTTTGGATGCATTCCACCATCTTTGAACAGTATTTTAGCATCTTCTGATGTTCCTCTATCTGCGAGAGCTGGGATTATATTGGTGGGGATGACAAATCTGGAAGGACTATGAGATGGACTTACCAGGAGAGGATTTGGCAAGGGAGGGGGAGGAGAAAGGGGAATTTGCTTTTAAAAATTTTTTTTAGGGCCCTCACTTTTAAAATTTGGTTTTTGGTCCCCATTGCTTCTAAGCGCACATTATCCCCCTGCCAAAGAAACATGTTTCCATCAGAAATTAAACCAAAGTGGATTCCATAGGCAACTGGCTGCCCACTTCACAAGCAAGTGCTGGGATCTTTCATGCCTTGTAAAATGTAGTCATCTCACTTTTAGTTTTGCGTGGTATTTTCAATGTTTTTTTGAATTATCCTGGTGAGTCTTTCGATTTATCCAGATGTCCTGAATTACAACAAGGAATGCTAAGGTCTGATTCCTGCTAAAATGATGGGCTTGCTTTTTAGCTCGCTTCTTTACTTTGGAGTGCAAGGTGAGTAAAGAAGACAGAAATGTGGGTCAGCTTTATTTACCTGCTTATAACTGAGGCCACGCTGGTAGGACTGGAACTGAACTCATGGGTGCTGTTCCAAGCTCTGCTGAGGAACTGTGTGACATACATGACTGCCTCGGTCACATAAGAAGTCAGTGGCAGAAATAATAAATGAACTGTATTTCTCAATGTAGGGCGTGTAACTATACCATTTCCATCACTCTGGATATGAATTTCTCTTTGCAAATGATGCAAATATTTAACTTTTCTCACCTACATAGTAATGCCGTTCTTCTATTAGCAATTATAGATGAAGGCCAGATTATTTTAATATCCATTTCTATATATCCTCCAATAAATTAAAAATGTAACTTTTTGCATGCCTTTTGCTATTTCCTTTTTCTTATGAGAGAGAAAGTATTGCAATTTGAGACAAATTTAGTACCTTCAAAGCAGCTGAAAAAAGTAGTTCAATATAATATCAGGGGCTACGTCAGGAAGATATCTAGGGAAAGTCAGGCTCACTACAGCCAAAGAGATCCAGCTGTCTTAATCTGAATAAATCTCTGCTAGAGAAAGTGGAAAGGAAATATGTAAAACATCAAAATTGCATACGTCTTGTGTTTAAATGTTTCTACAGAAGTCTAACCCAGCTTGAAATTTAATCTTTAATTCAAAGAATAGGAAATACCAAGAAATCATTTACAAGGCCACAGGTCCCTAGGGGGATACAGTAGTCTGACTTCGTAAATCACAAGCAAGCAATGTTAACTGAATCCTTAGTGGCTTTTATCTAGTTTTCAAGGGACTGTACATCTGTTGTATATCTTTTAAATGCCGGCAGTGATCAAAACGCTGTACAGAGGAACATGCGTAACCATGGGGACTAATAAGAGACTTTCTGTGGTCATCCTTGAGGAGATCCCAGAACTGAAGCCACCAAAACCCACAGGCAAAAGTTTTACATGTCATGGCAGGCATTTCATCACCTAATTCTATTCTGCATTTAAAGTTACATTAAAAGTACTCCAAAGTCATTGCCTACCCGAATGTTCATCATGCAGAAGTGAATGTGGCCATCAGGCTACTCCCTGAAAGAGGAGGTCAGTCAATTGGTGTGCATAATTCCTCTTTCAAGGCCATGAGAAACCACACTGCACTTCCAGAAAACCAGTCTCAGAGTGAGGTTCAAGGACCTGTTTAGGCAGATGTGTAAACTCCACTTCCAAAAGCTGAGAGGGTTAACAGAGGTCCGGTCACACAGTGGGGAAGAGCAAGACTTTGCAGGCTGAGTCCACAAGTTGTTTAAATCTCGATGGTGGAATAACGCAATGGGGAGGGGAAGACAGCTGTGAAGGGAGATATCTGAGAGGCATGAAAAGTATTAAAATGCATCTGCATTGGAGGCGTCTGGAGAGGGCTGCAAATGGTAACCTGTCCCTAATCTGTATTGATTTTTGCTATTGCTCCTTTTTGTGAGTCATGTAAATGTCTTCCTCCCTGCCAGGTTCTAAAATGGGAATGACACCTCTGGGGAATGTCTGTGAGATTTAATTAGCTGTCATTTACCAACAAGCCTAGGTAAAGTAAGACCAGCTTACTTTACCAGGTGCACTTCTGAAATGCAAAAAAAAAAATGTTTATTGTTAGGAAATTTAATTATTTGTTGTCTGTGTGCAGTACACATATAGAGTATGTAAATATCAATTAATATCTTCAGAAGTGACTGGGGAATGGGAGTCCTCGTTTTGATTTTCAGGGAGTATCTGGAGAGCCTATACAGCATGTGAGCTGTAAGAACCTCTCTCCATTCTTTTGCTGACTATGAAAATACAAGGTTTGTACTCCAAATTACAGCCCTTACAAGGGGTGTTGACTCACTTGTGGTTCAAAACAGAAGTCTGTAGTCCTTGAGCACCAGCTGTAATTTGATTATGGTAGAAATCTGAATATAACTCTAAACATCTGAGTTTTGAATAGCTTAAAATAACGTCCAGATAGCAAGAAAGTTACTGCTCTGAAAACCAATTATTCATCACCGATATCAATCAGATTGCTTGTATATATAGTTATCCAGGCACAAGCAATAAATGAGAAAATCTGTCGCTTTGACTCTCGTGTTCCCCTAGCTTATATGAATGGACCCTCCTCCCTATAAACTCTCCCTCCTGCATTTTCTATAGGATTTGGTGGATTGAGAGCTGGCTGAATGGCAGAGCTCAGAGGGTCGTGATCAGCGGTGCTGAGTCTACTTGAGGCCTGTAGCTAGCAGTGTTCCCCAGGGATCAGTACTGGGTCCAGTCTTGTTCAACTTATTCACCAATAACCTGGACGAAGGGCCAGAGTGTACCCTCAGCCGGTTTGCTGATGACACAAAACTGGAAGGAGTGACCGATACACCAGAAGGCTGTGCTGCCATTCAGGGAGACCTGGACAGGCTAGAGAGTGGACCTGATGAAGTTCAACAAAGGCAAGTGTAGGGTCCTGTGCCTAGGGAGGAATAACCCCATGCACCGGTACAGGCTGGGAGTTGACCTGCTGGAAAGCAGCTCTGTGGAAAAGGACCTGGGACAACAAGTTCACCATGAGCCAACAATGTGCCCTTGAGGCCAAGAAGGCCAATGGTATCCTCGGGTGCCTTAGGAAGAGTGTGGCCAGCAGGTCGAGGGAAGTTATCCTCCCCCTCTACACATCCCTAGTGAGGCCATATCTGGAGTACTGTGTCCAATTCTTGGCCCCCCAGTTCAAGAAAGACAAGGAACTACTGGAGAGAGTCCAGCGGAGGGCTACAAAGATGATTAGAGGACTGGAACATCTCTCTTATGAGGAGAGGCTGAGGGAGCTGGGTCTGTTTAGCCTGGAGAAGAGAAGATGGAGAAAGGATCTTATCAATACTTACAAATACCTTAAGGGTGGGTGTCAAGAGAATGGGACCAGACTCTTCTCAGTGGTGCCCAGCGACAGGACAAGGGCCAATGGGCACAAACTGAAACATGGGAAGTTCCATCTCAATATGAGGAAAAACTTCTTTACTTTGAGGGTGACAGAGCACTGGAACAGGCTGCTCAGGGAGGTTGTGGAGTCTCCTTCTCTGGAGATATTCAAAACCCACCTGGATGCGACCCTGTGCAACCTGCTGTAGGTGAACCTGTTTTGGCAGGGGGTTGGACTAGATGATCTCCAGAGGTCCCTTCCAACCCCAACCATTCTGTGATTCTGTGATTTCTCTATCTGATTTACTGCACAGTGGCCTAACAGGAGTTTACACACCTCTCCATGAACACCGGACAGTTTAACTGACTTTCTTGAGCTGGTTAGCTGTACCAGTACGGACCCTGGGGTTTTTACCCTCAGCGTGGGTGGAAGGGGAAGAGGAGAGGCTGCTATCTGCCCAAAGACCATGGTCCCATGGACCAAAGACATCAGAAAGAGCAGGCATCCTGAGACCATTCCCACTTCTGCTGAAGTCTTGCCCATGGACTGTAAACTGGAATTTAATTTTTGGCTTGACATGGCTCCCCTATTGAGACTTTTAAGGCTTGCAAATGCTGCTAGTATCTCATATGAAAACAAAGCAACTAGGGCTTGGCAAGGGGTGTGGTGGAGATTTATAAGGTGTCTGTCATGGCAAGAAACACTGTCAACAACTCATGCAACTAAATGCTGTCCTACTTACTTCTTACAGATGAAAATGCAGACGGTGCTTCTGAAATGACATCCTTGGCTGTTTCTATCTCCTGGCTTATAAAGTGACATTCCACAGAGTTTAAGCACAGCAAAGCAGTGTGGACCATTTGCTCGGAGAGCTATCATTCATGTCTTCAGAACACAAGATAAAAGAGATAAATAGCCAAGTACAATATTGTACCTCAACAACCTAAAAGCCAATCTCAAAACTGAATGGAAGAATGGAGAGCTTTTTTATTCTTGTTTTTTTTTAAAGAATAAAGCTTGGCGATTTCCTTTGAAAGCTATTCAACAAGCTCCCCTAAATCCTATTACAACTTAATGTGAAATGCATCTGTTTCCATAAGAACAACAGTGGCACCATTCATCCTTTGTAGTCTGTGTTTTCTATCTGTTCTTGTAGATTTTTCCACTCTAGTAAACCAAACGCAAAACAAGAACTGATAACATTTTAGCCATTTATTTATTAAGTTGATGCTGGAGATTCAGTTTGTTCCTGCTTGCTGCCTGAATCATGCCAAATTAAATTATTGTTCAAGGAGTTTATAATGTAAAGAAACTGTTTTTATACTGTCGCAACATTTCTTCAACGTGAAGTCTGTATCCAGCTACAGATATTTATCTACACCTAACAGCAAAGATGGATATATAGTCTCTGCATGCATGTATGTACATAAACTTCTCTTTGTTACTGAGATCCAAATGTACTGCAATGTATTCAGCCTGTGTATCTTAAATCAGTTCAACATCAGCTCAGCTCTGCATAATTTTTTTAAAACCTGCGCATGTAGCTCTAAATATAATATTTATCTAAGCCATGACCAAGTTTGTGGGTGAGACATTTTATCTGATGTACACGGTTTAACTGAATTTACTTCCAGCAGACTGTGAGGCATATTAATTCTTAGAAAGTTGTATATTTAGAAAACCTTAGACAAATGGAGACTAGAAAGAGCAAGATGTAACATGCTTTTTATTAATGTCTTGCCTATGGAAAAAAGTGACTGAATATTTGTACTCTCCAAGCCCAAATGCTGAGTGCCTTGCTCGTAAATACAGGAATTTAAGTTTTAGCACCTTCAGGCCTTTTAACCTCCACCATCATCACCATTATGGAATTAAACAACATAGTATTTAAGACAATAGTTAGCATGGCTGATGTTTTTAACCTGTTCTCCCTCTCGTTGTCTCTTAATCAGGTAACAGATATTAAAGAAAAGCTAAAGCTCTCTAAAAAGTTCTGGTCGACATTACCCTACACAATCTGCAAGGATGAGCGAGTGACAGCCGGTCCGTCAGTCGAGGAGGACTGCTGGAACGGCCACACCAAGGCAAGGTGAGGTGGACCCCTCTGTGCTGCACCCGGTCCAAATCCCCACCCGGCCCGGAGCAGTCACGAAACTGAGGGCATTTCACAACACTGTTTATAGGAGCGAAACAGAAATGGGGAGAACAAGCAGTCGTCCACAGGCAGCTTGTAGCCGAGATTACTTATTGTCAAGGTGCCATTAAAGCCGGAGTGTGAGTCAGGGTAAATGTGCACAGCATGTCAGCATGTGAACACAGAAAATGTTCATTGGTTCGGCTCCAGAAGAGTAATTTATACTGAGGTTTCAAAGAGCTCTTTAGCTCCATTTAGCATCCCTGTGTTGGGACTGACAGGTTGTGAAGCAATTGCACTCTCGGGATATCATACTGGGATGAAACAGAAATTGGAATTTCAACTCTATTTGCTATTGGCTGGCAAAGCTTAGGGCTATTTGCTGGGGAAAAAAAACCTGAAAAATAGCCAGCAGGGAATAAATGTAACACTCCTACTTATCTTGTGTAGAAGGCTTGACTTTATGTTACTTCATCAGAGATACTGTGGTCATCTGCCCTTGTTTGTGATCAGTTTTCTGTGAGTTTTAATTTTGAGGTTTGTTTGGCTCTGGCTGTGGCAGGGCTGGAGCGGGCAGATGAGCAGGAGTCTCCGAAGGTCCCAGTGTGGATTCACCAGCTGACAGAGAAGAGGATCTGATTATCCCTGCTGAGAAAGAGGGAGGGGAATTGGCTGAAGGACCATGCCAGGGGCAGCCAGGTTTCAAGTCTGCAGCGGTAGCCTGTGCTTTTGGGGAGGAGTGGTTTGAGCTTCTGGTGAGCACTGAATCTGGAGAGTAGTGATACTTCCTGCCATTCAGGGACTGGAATCTTTATTGTCCTTTTACCTGATGATACAAATGAAGCCAGAATACAAAGATGAGCCAATAACAAAAAAACCCACAACAACAACAAAAAGAAACCACAACAAAAAAGTGAGACAAGCACATAAAATATAAAAGTTCAGTGAAAATAAATCACCATACAAAAAAAATTCACAAACCTGTTAAATGCCATTTTGCATGGATGGATGGATGGACAGATACATAGCTAGATTGCATCCACCCCATCATCTAACCATTTTTATAAGGAGCACGCTTTACAGGGGGAGGTTTTGCACTGAACACACACCCTAACCTTACTACGTAATGCTCAAAATAATTCATTTTACAGATGAGAGCAGAGGCTCTTTGGGATGCTGCTAGTCCATTGAACCCACTTTGAGATGCACATGAACAAATCTGTCCAAACGCATGGGTCATTGCTCAGTTCCTAAGCCCCAGATCCAGAGAAAGCCCGTGGGGACTCTGAGAAAGACACCTAGGAGGAGTGTCTGGCTATTACAGGACTCATCACAAAGGAACAGTGTGAAGAGAGAAATAAAAATGTGGTTTCATCTTCCTCTATAATGTCTGGTTCTGTCGGTTTGGGCTTTGCAAGTTATGACCCCAGGCCAGTGTGCTGCAGCAGTTAAATGGAGTGTCCAGGCCTCCCAGCTGGATGCCATGCGTCACATCAGGATGCATGCATTAATAAGAGATATATGTTACTTTTTCTACAAAAGAGCTTTCAGACAAACCTGCTAATTTCCCTCACAGTTTCCGTGACTGACGCTAGTGTTTGTGCCACATCTCACCAATACTTTTGAGCTCTCTTCTGCTCCTGTACTGAAGGGTCTGGCACAACTTCCACATTTGTTGGGAGTTATGGAGGTGCATTTTATGCATGTAGTTTTTCACCCTCCTTTTGCAGTATTTCTCTTGTGAGAAGCCTGGTTATTTTCATGATGCCTTCTGAGATTAATGTTCTGGAGCCATTCAGAAAAGCTGTCCTCTGCTGATAATCTCCTAGATTAATTTAACACAGACATTTCACTGGATGTGGAATCACAGCTTTAAAGTATTACCTGAAAATATGGTTTCAGCAAGCCCAGCCACTGCTCCTCTATCCAGTTTCTATTTCACATCCATTCATAGAGGAAATGTATAGTCATAGTCTTAATAACAGAATTCAATAAATACTTCAGATGGAGAAAACAGTAATAAATTACAGAGATACCACAGAATGCCATGGCCTGTATATGAAATTATATTGAAAATAATATTGAAACTAACTAGCTTTAGACGCAAAATCACCTCTTGGCTGGTGAACAAGGACACTTACTGCAGCATAAAGAAAAACCATAAATGTTTCCTTGATCATACTGATTAGTATCTGATATCAAATGCTAGTTTGCAAGAACAAGGGTGGCAAAATCTGGCCAATATTCACTGTGTCACCCAGCATAAGCACCCCTGTGCTATATGAAGAGTTGAATTTTGAATTCCAGAGAATATGACAACAGCCCACAATAGAAAAAAGGAAATTTAGCCATGTCTTGTTGTCCTAGACATTAATCCTGCAACTAAGAAGACAACATGGTGTTGGCTGCTGTTGGGAAAGGAGATTGTTGCTCGTTTTTGATCATATCCTGTGGTGGTATAAAGAATTAGAAACTTTGAATTGACAGATAGACATTACATCTCATGTTTCATTTTACACATCACCTTTCGATGTTGCTTTTGCAGGGGAAAAGAGTTACGAACCTGAGATCACAGAAAATGAAAGTTAGGCTTTCTTCTGAGAGAGGCATTACACCAAGGTCACTTGTGGTTATTACACTCCCCAGATATCACTTTGCTACCATGATTAATTTACAGTGACACTGGGTCACCAAATGAAGGTCGCCAATTCACGAATAATCATGGGGTAACAGAGTCATCCATTTGGCGTTCTGGAAGGGTACACTTGGCTCATTGCTGATCCTGTCAGAAGAATGATTTTAATCAGGCCACATCAGGTAGAAACCAAGTGCTGTGGAAATGGGAAAACATTTATATGGTGGATGAATCCCTTTATTTGAAAAGTCCATATTAAAAAAAAAAAATATCTACTTCAGACAAAGTGCCTTTTAGAGAGATGCCCAACAGGACTTCCCGATCATATCTGTATTCACAAAAGAACTTGAACATGATTTTATGTTTAAAGAATTAATCTCTTATGCGAGCTACACAGAGACAGATTTTTTAAACATATTTAAGATCTAAAAACATCATTAAGAACAAACTTTAAAAGTTTAGCTCCTTCCCTATATGCAGATAAATTCTTAACAAAAGCTGATAACCTCTTAACTAATAGATGTTCTCCAGAAGTTAAGGAATTTTTCCCAAGAATGGTGGAATTCAGCCTTTAGGACAAACCAAATCCAAGGTATTAGCCCATGAATAAGTGACTTTTATTGAAGTGAGAATAGTAACCAAATCTGCAACCACTCTGATGGCCAGAAGAACCTTGAATTGCTCCAACCAACTCAGCCAACTCATTTCAACCAACCCATGTGAGACATTGTGCTCATGCACTATCATCCTGGTGTTCATGCTCAGAAGGACTATAGACCTACTAATATGTTTTAGGTCTGAAAGGCTGTAATCTATGGAAGAGGTGAGACCTGTGTTCCTTTCCATGAGGAACCCATCACTCTTCCAAGTACAACGAAGAAGAAATAGAATTATATATGAGACAGACAGTAATTATAACAGAGAAAAAAGTAGAGAAAGGTAAGGAATAAAAGGAAAAATGAACACAGTAATTTTCAATGTCTAGCTCAAAACTACGAGGTATTTCACCAAAACGAACACAGCATAGAGTCTCAGCTGGCCTGAAATTTTCTTCTCCTGCCATAGGTAGGTGAGTGCCTACTTTCCCAGCAGAGAGCCTTTAATTCCTGGTGAAATTCAGGTGGGAAGAAAGACTTATCAGATCAGTACCTGTCTTGGGAAAGTTGCTCATTGCTGACCAGCAAGGCTTGCAATGAGAATGAGTTGAATGTCCTTTACCTGGAGGTAGGCAAAGATAACCATTTAGCACCACTAGTGAAAGTGTGAATAAAACACTTCTTGGTAAGTGCGAAAACTACCTATTCTTAACTGATGTCTCTAGTTCATTTTTCCAGCTTCTTCCTTCCAACAAACTGGCAGATGAGCCATTTTCTCCCTCTCCTTCTGTCTGCTTGAGCTTTCCCCCAAGATGGAGGGGAAAAAAAAACACAAACTGAAAATATCCTATGGGGATTACCTCCTGAGCAAACAGGATCAGATGAGGTGATCTAGTTAGCCAAACAACCCAATTTTCCACTGCACTTATCTTTCTGGACCAGATGTGACTGCCTACCACCAGCCCAGCCTGAGTAAGCCTGTGCTGTATTTTGTACTCTATTGCCTACAATTCTGTGCACCTGGAAAAATACCGGTACTGCCCAGGTGGGATGCTCCAGTCATACTGTAAGCAGCTGCTACGGCAGCAAAATATGGAGAACACTGGCTGCCCTTTAAGGCAGATGTCTTTTAAAAAAAAACAAACAGAAGATTCCTCCTTTTATGCTGTTTTTTCATAGCTACAGCCTTTATATAAATGACCTGAAAGATTCATCAGTCATATTTAGACTTGAAAAGGAAGCAGACACTCTGGAACATTAACTGGATACTAACAAAAAAAAAAAAAGCAGTTTTAAATAGGCTTTGTGGTGCTTGGCGGTGATGTGCCAAAAGACATCTTTGTTGTGTCTGCAGAGACAAGCAAGAACTGTGGAAAGGCTAAGAGGAACACAAAGCATTAATATTTCAGAAAACAATGTAAATTACACTAAAATCCTGATATAGCTGAGGAGGAGCAAACAGCAGAAAACAAACAGTATTGTTCAGCTTCTCTATACTCAAAGGGCTAAGAAAGCTAATTTTTTTTTTTTGCTAAGAGGTTGCAAAGAACAGACACTGATTCAGGTTGGCATTTGTCGTCTTTTCATTTATAATGGGCATACACTTCTTGTAATGGCCAGGCGTACAAAGAGATCATTAACAAGAGCAGAAGCAGCAGCAAAGCTTAAAATTCACAAGGGTGGCTCCACTTACAGAACTGCAGCAAAAGCAGCTGTGTTCAACAACTTTGCCCAGCCAGCAACAAATCTTCTGTCAAAAAGTGGTCCCAAGACATGGCTTCCTATTCGATGTGACTTAACCCTACCCCACACACATCAAAATGCTTTTGTCAGAACATGTGCCGGGCTGCCTCTTAGAGGCTGTCGTTCACGAAACACCCCGGGCTGTGTGTTCCCATATCTGTACCAGTCCTTTCAAGAAAGGAAAAGAATTCAAAGATATTTACATTCTATATAGGCTTTTCTGCCTTCTTTTTTTCCCCTGAGGAAACAGGTGAACTAGTTCTGTAATGAGGGCAGAATCCATCTTCACATTCAGACATGTAAATTCATGCATTTAAATATAGATGCCTGTGGGTGAGACAATAAGGAGTCATTTGTGTTGCCCAAGCGAGAGTAGTGTCATTTGAGACTCTCCAGCATGTCTGAGATGAGTATGACACAGGACACTACCTCCTATCTGGACCAGAGCCTTGGCAAGAACTGCTAGAGCATTTTAAAAATCACCAATGTTCAGGTGCCTGAAGAGAGCCCCAAAATCCTGTCAGTGTAGTCAATGAGGCAGTTTTCAACTGCCCAGACACACTTATCTACTGATATGTGAGATGGTCTGAATAGTCAAGACACCTTCATGGAGCTGGCAAGTACGACACTGGACCTATGGGATATTCAAACCCTACTGGAGTGGCAGCAGGACACCGAGCAGCATATCCCCCGGTGGCTAAAGTGACACTCAAGACTCAATTCAGCTGCCTAAAGAAAGACATCCAATATAATTTTAGATGCCCCAGATGTACAAGATCTCCCCCTCAAGCCTGTAGATATGGAGCAGGACCTATGGGAAAGCCACACCTCTCAGGGCTAGTAACGAGAAGAGGAGGAATAACCAAGAGCATTCAAATAGCACCAGATGTCTATGTTTGTGCAACTAAACCCCAGCAGATGAAATCTAATGAACTAGTCATCTGGCCAAAGGCACATGGGACTCCAACAGCTGTCCCCGCTCCGCTGACGAATAAACCCCTGACTAGTCTTGACTAGATCTTGTGTTGACTAGGTCCGGCAAGAGTGGGACTCTGCTCATATGTAGACACTTGCATTTAGACATACAAGTTTTGGTATCTCTATAAACCTAAAGATGAATCCTCAGTCTCTGTGATTCTTTTGCTCTTACGCCTTAAATGCCAAGAGGCCTGGGAATTTAAGTATCCATGTAAACTTTAGGCTGTCATAAGGTAATGGATTTTATTGTGACTCACATCCAGTATGGCTCCCTAACACATCTAGGTGAGGTGCACTGGACTGTTCTCCTGCAAGGTTAACCTCTCAATTACCACAAATGCTTTGGGGAACACCAGATCCTGAGGCAGATACTAGGGAGTGTGTGACAGGTTAACTGATTGAATCACTTCCTACGACTGAATGGGCTGACCCATTTAAAGCTAGATGGTCTTCAGAAGGACATCAGATCCACACTGATCACAGTGCAGAATATGAACTTGGATAAAAAGCACACACCAGAGCACTCTCTAACTGCTTTAAGTCTCCAAACTAACTCATATTCTCTCTATATGAAAAGCTTACTAAGAAGTCAGAACATTTTTCTTTTATTATTGACGATAAGACAAAATGAAATCAAACATAAATCAGTCAAAAAAAGCCTATGAACTGCCATTCAGAGCTAGCCATAGCTTCTCATGGATGGCTTGCAATAAAGAGCAGCTAACCCTTCATAAACAAGGAAAGCAATCCACATGAACACTCAGTGATTTCAAATCACTTCTTGCTGATAACAGCTATGGCCATTGTCATGGACAAGATACTGGGCAAGATGAACATCCTCTCTGAGCTGGTAGGACAATTCTTACATTCTTACTTTTTTTAATCAACTGCACCTTGAAATAACTGAGTTAATTCTAGGCTAAGTAGTTTATCTACAGCAGCCATTTCATTTGTAGAGACATGAGACAGATGGAGGTGCTGTTCCTTTGCAGCCTAGAGCTTCCCTGCTTGCCAAGGTCTCCATCCTGCTGCCTCCAGGCAGCTCTGCAGAATTATTTCCAATTTCTGCCTTTGGTGGTTCAGAACACTGCAGTCTGCAGTCCTCCATACTAGGAGAGGTGGCTCTATATTCTCACCATAGTTAATCCTGTACCACAGGAGTCTGGATGGGATCCCTACAGCATTGTTATTTGTCGTTACGGTACTAGTGAAACAACAGGACATACATTTTGAGGCTGGGTATTTTTGGCAGTCATGTTTTGTACTTATATGTTCACACTCCCCCAGGATTATTCTCATGTAAGCTTTCAAGTCCACTGATGACAAATGAGTCTCATCTTGGAAAGCACATACCTATTATGTTGAGACTAAACCCTTCCCTGTGTAGCAAAGCAGTCATTGTTTTGTGAACCTCCAGAAGCAATACAAAACTTATTTTCCCTTAACCATGACTTCAGCAGAGAAAGTTCTTTCTTCTCCTTTACTTTCACATTTATTTTTAAGGAGTATATTTATTTTCCAGACCATTATGAACATAACACTAGCACCAGTGCCAAATTTGAATATGGATAGAAAAGTGTGCTGGTACAAGTGAGAGTAAAGTAAAATACTCTTAAACTATATTTGGTACCAGGCATCATGAAAGTTTGCCATTAGTAAGCTAGACTGTGCTATCATTACTGGCTGAGCGCATACCCACACAAGGAGTCCCGCAAACATCAGTAGGATAGCCTGGTATGCAAACTAATTACAAAATAAATCATATCTTGATAAAGAACATGAACAAAGGGTAGACCTTCCCCAAATCCTTTGCAGTCTAAATATGAGACAAAGATAGTGGGTAGATAAAGACAGATGAGAGAGAACAGGGAAGCAGTGATGCGCTATTTTCTCAGGATACCATGCCAGCACAGAGAAATAATGTCAGCCTCGCAGCTGTAAAACACAGATAATTTTTAGCAGAGATTCGAAGTAAAAAAAAAAAAGATTAAGGAGAGTTTCCCCAAGGACAAAGAGCAGCAGGGGACAAAGTGTGCATATTTAACAAAAGATGATGAAGACTTTTACCATAAGGTGATTGGAGGCATGGGCTGACTTTTGTAGGAGAGAGATACCTGCAAAAGCACACTTACTGCCTGTGAGCAGCCCAAGACTGCATTTGCCAAGGTCAGAGAAGTAACCAAGATTTCTTCTTCTACTGCAATAATCAAGAAATGATAAGCTGAGAGCCTAAATAAAAAATTCAGGTGTGTGGATGGATAGGTGTCTTCATTTAGCCCACACCTGGGGCTAAACAATAACAGTTTTTCTCTCAGCCCGTGTCCCTTCCCCAACCAAGGAAGGAAATTGGGAAAAAGAGGGAGACTTGTGGGTTAAAATTGAACAGATTTAATAAAATAAAGAAACCAATATCAATGATAACACAAAACACACAAACATATACTTAGCTACAGAGTTGCAGCAGGTTGTTCCAGGAATACCAATCATTGGGAATGAGGGGGGGAAAAAAAAGGATGCTATAAAAGAAGAGAGCAAAACCAGCCCCACCTCTCCCCAGAAAGCCCTCCTTTTTATAGTGAACTTGATGTTAATAATATAGAATACACCTGTGGGCCAGCCTAGGTCAACTGCCCTGGATTTAACTGCTAAGGGCCTTGATCACCATGGCTGGCCACAAACTGAAACCAAATCCCAATGAAACCACGACAATAGGAAATGCCATACCTTAAATATGTTATGCACAAAGCACATGGGAAATGCAAGTATAGCCCATTTGAAAGGAATAAAGACCAAATCAAAGAGAATACTGGAGTTTGGTAAACTCTCAATGCCGTTTATGGGCCTGGATGTCAGATAGGCTAGAGCTGTTGTTCACAGTGGTCAAAAAAAGAAGAACTGGAGAAGAAAATTATTTAAGTTCTTCCTTTAAACAAGGAGAGCAATAATGACTCAAGATAGCCTTCTAAACTATCTCAGAACAACAAATATGCTATATATAACAAAGGAGTTCATAATTTTTAAGCAGAAAGAAATAAAAACAGAAGAATGCACTGTTAGATGCTTAATTTGGTGTGCAACCATTCATACCAGTAGAGGATCTGAACATGCAGTGACTTACTGCTGGCTGGTGAACGTCTTCCATAGTTCGCAGAGCCAGTGAACGTGCTGGGAGGAATGTGAAGAGTTAGGAGGTTGGAGAGCTTAAATCCTTTCTGCTTTCCATGAAGCTGAGCTACTAAAAAGAGCCTTTAGAGTCTGTAAAATTAAAAACCGTATTTTTAGAACGGTTTCACTGGAGCTGTTTAAGCACTGTGTAATCGTTATCAGTGTCAAATTGCTTAGCACAGCATTTACTGTACAGTCTTTTATTTCTGAAACTTATTGCATTTTAAACTAATCATTCGTCCTGCTATATAGATACTTGCCTGAGATTATGAACGATGGCTTGACCAACCAGATCAACAATCCAGAAGTAGATGTGGACATCACAAGGCCAGACACCTTCATTCGACAACAAATCATGGCCTTACGTGTCATGACTAACAAACTGAAGAACGCGTATAATGGAAATGATGTCAACTTCCAGGATACAAGTAAGAAACCATTAACTGTCATTAAATAAGTATATTTTTGGAACACATTTATAAATTGGTTCCGTTGGAATGGCTTTCCTTGGTCTTTGTGCTTTGTGCTTCTGACAACATAAAAAACAGTCTGTATCTGTCCCATGAAATTCCAGTTATGTATTTGTTTCTTTTGCTTCTCTTGCTTATCTCATGTCAAACACATCAAGGCACCGAGGGCTTTCCATAATGCCAGCAGTCTAGTCCTTTTTCAGAAGGGCCTTTAAGCACCTAATTAAATCATGGCGGCTTTCATTTCCGTGCTTTACTGAATGAAGATTAGCAGCACCCACACTTTCCCATTCCCAAGGTGTTCATTCTCATCAGGGTGCCGGGTGGAACGGGAATGAAGAAAAGGGATGAATGCTGTAACCTGTGGCCCTCATGTTGTTTCCCTCACTCCCTTTTGCCAGGTGATGAAACCAGCGGCTCGGGCAGCGGCAGCGGCTGTACAGATGACATCTGTCCCACTGAGTTTGATTTCATCACCACTGAAGCACCACCAGTCGACTCCGACAGGAGAGAGGTGGAGTCTTCAGCCACGCAGCCTGGCCGGTCACTGCAGACATTGCTCGTCATCTTCTTCAGTCTCGTACTGCAGAGACAGTGGAGATAATCCTGGATCTGGTCAGAGAAACTGTTTTAGCTACAGAAACAGCCAACTTGCTTCTTTTCTAATACTCTTGGACAACGGACCACGCCACAAACTCTTGCAGTTTTCTACGAGAAGCGACCAGTACTGCAACCTGCTTCCCTTTTTTTGTTTTCCCAAAGAGTACCAGGTGCCAGACTGAACTGCTTCCTGCTTTTTTCAGATATCTCTGAAGACAGTATCAACTCTCGAGAGAATTCTTTCTCACACCTTTATTACAGGAGACTTTCTGAGCTTCATTTCCTTTTATGCTGCAAAAGTAAAAGGATCTTACAGTGTGTATTTTTCCCTAACAAGAAAAAAGAAGGGGGGGAGAAACCAAGAAAACAGTTTTCTTTCTGAATCAGGCCTGACTCAAGGCTGCTATATTTCAACTGAGTATCAACGGAACAAAAAAAGACAAGAAAGGAACAAAAAAAAAATGCAACCGTTCTTCACTGACAGCCAGGTTTCCTTTAGGAACTTCTGTAGGGTGATTCAGGTCATCAGAATGATCATTGCTATAGGGAGGAAGTCTGGATTTTTTTTCCAACACAAAAGTATGTCTCAACGGTGAACGTCTAGCACTCCATCTGCCAACTACATCAGATTGGTATAAAGGTAGAGAAGGTGAAAAATAAGTTTTTCTTTTAGTAGGATAGTAACTCCACTAGCTTCAGAATTTCACGTTACAGTTGTTTAGGATTTAAATCTTAATGCCCTGTAAAAAATTAAGTAGTAGCACGATTTCACCTAGCTTATTTTAGTATTTATCCATGTTATACAATTGGCACAGATTTCCACTTAGCTCACCATCAGCCGTGGTGGTAATGCTAAACAACGCTCCTGACAAATCTCCCCTCAAGGGTTCGGACAGAAAATAATCTCTTGTGATATGATCTCTTTCCTTTTGTCACTGTTCTGACATCGATAAGGACTTTCTGCTACTATGTTCATTATCCTACCAAGACAGCAATTCTCTAATGGACTAACAGTGACTGGATCAATAGTGTGTTTCACATCTAACTACATCTTTCGTATCAGTTAATTTCAGTATCACAAGGATTTCTTCTACAAAATTTCAGAACAAACAAATATATAGTACTGACATGGAGATTTCTTTCACTTTTTTAGTCTTAGTATGATCATCTATTTTTATATATATAAATATATATAAATCACAGATTTTAACTTCTTAATTACAAGCTCAGGGTTGACACTTCTTTGTAAGAAAAAATGTTTGGTCAACCAGCTCTTCTTTTTTTGTGCTGCTCTGAAAAGTAACCCTTTAATGACTAGTGAGCATGAAAATCAAAGAAGAGAAGTTTTTACATATCCAATTGTCCATTTCTTAACAGGTTTGCAGGGTGGGGGAGAAAACCTCTCTCATATGTGTGTATTTGGGGGGGGCATGTGAGTTTGTGTGATAGGCCTAGAGAGTTTGTGTGATAGGCCTGTGTGTACATGGCAATTGTACTCTCAGATTCTTCAAGGATACATTGCTTTAACAATCATTGCCGAAATGACCATGGTCCTGGATAGATTTTCCCTAATTTGCATCTGGTCGTAAGACCCAGGATGGAAGCTGTTTGAATCCTGGACAAATGAGTGTCAACAATTAGACATCAAAAACTTCCCTCCTTCATTAGCCACAGACAAAGGTCTTCTGGGACAGTTCTGTGTGGTGTTGAAATGATTTGCCAGAAATTTATTTCCTGATTCTTATGGTGACTCTGGAAATGGTATAGACAAATTGTGGAAACACTGTAAAGCCAGCCAGCCGCATTACAATTTAACAGCAGAGCAGGTAGATCATATCCATTGCAATCTCTTTTTCTTGTCAAATTATAATTAGCTATCGATTTAGGCATGAAATTAAAGTAGAAAACACACAGCACATTAGGATGAAGTATACTTAAGCACTTCTACCAAAAAGTATTTACAAACTATCTATATAGTATGTCTAATAATAAAAAGCATAGGTTTTGAGCCACTTGTATTCCATTCTTTTTTTTCCCATTTGTTTGTTTACTTCAAAGTATAATGATCTATTCTTCTGGGCCCAGCCTAGTGTGCACAAGTCGCTGGCTAGTGTTCAGATCGCACACGTCCTACACCAGCCATAGCAGTGCTTCCTGCTGCTCTGATGGTTCACTCTACAGCAGATCTTGTGATTCAGCATTTAATGCCTTCAGGAAGTTAAACAGCAGAGTTTAAGCCAATTCTCACAGGCTTTGTCATTAGCCCTGGTACAGCAGGTACCAAGCAGGGGATCTTTACTTTGATTTTTTTCCTGAACTTGCATATGCAGCTTTCTACTAGGAGAGTCCTTTAAAACTGCCCTGGTCCATCTCTCTCTACCTGTGTATTTCTACCCCTTTTATTCTTCTCCTCATCATCAACCTTGTTTGAGGACAGGTTAAGTGTCATTCTGATTTATCCTGGTGCGTTTATTCAGTGGTAACTGATACTATTTCCACCTGATTATTCTGGGTCTGAAAGCTTATTGACAGGTAACGAAGTCCAAGCCCTATGAGGCAGGTCCTCTGTTGTAGCTGCTCCACACTGCTGGTTAAGGGGCTGACGGCCTCCTAGGATGTTTGTGTTAGCCTCAGCCCACATTTAGGTGATCTGATGACTGTTTTCAGCTGGTGCAGCCAAACTGGGTGTCCAGGGTGTTCTCAGCTATTTGTAGACCTCCATGGACTCGTAAGCAAGGAGTAAGAGGGATGCCTAAGAACTAGAGGGTTTGCTGAAGGCTGGATCGTTCACACAGAAGTATGTCTCAATGGTGAACATCTTGCACTCCATCTGCCAACCACATCAGATTGGTATGAAGGTAGAGAAGCTGAAAAATAAGTTTCCTTTTAGTATGATAGTAACTCTACTTGGACTGGATCTTACAAACTGCCGGTGAAACCACAAACCAGACTAATCTTTGTGAAAATGCAATTGTCTTATGTGAGTTCTGCCAGAAATTTATGTCTTCCATATTATTTCTTCTCTTATTTTCCTACTATGCATGGTGATATCTTGTCAGGAGATGGAGATGCCTTTCCTTGAGGTATTAGGCATACATTTTCTTTAATAGTCCCTAAAGGTTGAATAGTCTCTTCATACATTGCATTTTTCTGAGATTAAGAGAGCTATTAAATCTACAGAGCAAATGAAATTGGGAATGAAGGAAAGAAAAGAAAGAGCATTCGTGTTCATAAATGCAAGAATCTACCTAATTTCCAATGCTTCTATTGGCACATCCTTTACATCCAATAACTCTTCTTCTAAGGTAATTTTTTGGTATACCACAATTTAAATATTGCTCTTCTGTTAGCAGCCAGTAAAGTAAGAAATGATAAAGATGACAGTTACCTGTACAAGAAAGAGAACCTAAGTCCTAAGGAAAAAATCCTTTGATTGTGTAAACCCTTTATGCTCTGCAATCCAGAAGTTCTTGCCATTTTTATGTCCTTTTACAGAAGAGGCTCTTAAAAATTAGATGCAATGAATAACATGGCCAGTGCTGTAGATCCCTGTGAGGTTTTCTATTTTAATATTAATTAAATTGATTTTACACTGTCCCCAAATTTTTAGCATTCACTGCACTGCAGATTTTTCTACTGATGACTCAGTGCGCACTCTCGTAACTGCAGTGCAGGCTACCTGAACTCTGTCTAAACCGAGGCATTTCAAAAAAGACATTCGGAAAGAATCAAAAAGAGAGGTAAAGATTTCCTGCTAAAGAGGAAGAGCAGAGGAACCTGTGCCTCAGGGTCTGTTAAGGGCTGATCTATCCCAATTTCCTAAGAGGCATCGCAGAGCTCTGTCCATGGAAAGCTCCCAAACTCTGAGTCTTACTGATACAAATCATCGCAGTTCTCACAATTTTTAGGAAGGATGATTCCCACAGCTGTGTGAACCAGTTTGAGCTGCTTCCATGCAAAACAGCTGTGCGCTAGAGCTGTTCTTGTGAGGTGAACTGTGCGTGCAGTGTCTCAGTAGGCAGCAGTTGCCTTCAGTTTACTAACCAACCCTGAATCATTATCAAATGTAACTATACTTATTCACTGAGACTTTTTTTATTACTTCAACATGAAAAATAAATTACAGCACAGATGCAAGCTGTGTTTTTTGTTTTTCACTTACTTCCATTAAAACTGAATACAGAAAATTTTTGAATAATTCTACTGGGAAAATTAGGTTTCTCCAGATTTCATTATGGAAACAAATGTCTGAACAAACTTCAGATATTAAGAAGAAATCCACATTTCAAAGACTACAAAGTTATATTTACTATGTTTACTATATTAACCCAAGAATTTTCAAACCTGCTGGATGAGAATGAATAGAGTTAACAACAGTGGAACATCACATAGAACTGCAAAAACCCTAATTTCAAAGGGAAATTCAACAGTCAAAGGCTAAGACTTAGCTGTGGGGCTGAGAATATGTTGTCAAAACACAATAGACACAGCAATGCAGACTTCCAAGAAAATTGGCCACTGATGCATAGAATAGGGCAATGTTTCAATTACAGCTACTCACATGGACTGTGAGGATCATATTAACGTGTAATTATGACCCTTTTTTGATAAAACAATCATAAACACCAGAGTACCATGGTAATAGGGGACATGAAAGATAAACAATATGATATTGGCCATTTTCTCATCTGTTAAAAAGCATAGGAGACCTCATGGAGAACCAAGAACTTTGGTTTTTAAAACAAGCTTCTAGCACCAGGCAAGAGAGATGGTCTCCGATTAATTAAGTCAAAACATTTTTCAACAGTCTAACCTATTCAAATCTGCTGACCAATACAATCTCTTGAGAGTAATTTGCCAATGTTACATGAAGTGTTCACAGCACTCACTGCTTTTTTCTACTAAACTGATACAGAGTTTACAATTCTGATTGTGCATCACACGTGTTTGTGTAACAAACTTGTGCATTGCACCTGTGTGAAATCCCACCCTGTGACAAAGCAAATGAAAGCTTTGTCATTAACAAGGATTTTGACTATAATCAGGGCGGGGAAAGTAAGCCCTTTTTTCTGGAATCTGTTCATATTTTATTTCTTTCTGACTCTCAATAAGACAGCAACATTGTCCATAAAAGCAGTGACATTAGCATCCTCTCCTGTAAGTTTCCAAACTTTACTCCAAAGCAGTCACGGCCTTTCTACACAGCTTCCCTACAGTCAAAGTCTCTGGACTGTCCAGAAGTGGAAGAAAGTCACATAGGTTTGTCCATAGCTTAAAGTCTACACCGTTAAATCAAACCATTTCAAGAAAATGGGTCAGTATTTCAATCAGCTCTCATTTCACCTTTATTTTTAATTACGTAGCGTTGATACTTAACAGTGCAACATGCATGAAAGGCTTTTGTCTCATGGTGCACTGGAAAAAAATTTCTTCTTGCTTTTCCTCCTTTATTCTGGCACAAGGAAATCTGTGAGGCTTAATACGTTAAGCACTAGGCAGCATCCAGTGGTGTAGTTTGCTTATCAAACTAAGAACAGCTGCATTACCAAAAGAAGTTGTCTTTTTTCTTGAGAGGGATTAGGGAAGGGGAGTATCCATTCATCATTAGCAAAAAAGAGGTACAGAATGGAAACTATTTACTTTAGATATAGTGGGGTACCATCTGTGAGTATCTCTGGGGAGCTTTTAAATTTCCAGGGAAGACAAATCTACTTCCTCTAAAATAGAAATCAGTATGATTTTCTTCCTCAAAAAAAATACAAAGTTTATGGCTTTCAGCTCCAAGCGTTGGGGAAGTTGGAAAGAAATTTTTCTTGTTCAAAGTGAGAGGCTAGTCATTTAGTCAGTTCTGCTGCTTTCAGATCCCAGAGCTGTTTTTATACCTCTGCAGAGCTCTGCTGAGGTCCCATGCAGGTCATCTGAAGCAAGGAGACTCCTGGGCATGCAAGTTGCCCCTGCCGATGGTGGAGTTTGTTCTTCCAAGATGGTTAGACAGACAACTGAGGAATGAGTGAGGGGAGCAGCGACTTCACAGTGAGTTTCAGCAGATATACCACTGTGAGGGATTAACAATAAAATCACACGAGCAACAGCTGGTGTTCCTCACTGCTGTCCAGATCTTTCTTTTGACCTACTGTCTGTGAATTTTCTGCATAATCTAGTTATAACCATACACTTGTGTACATAGCAAAGGCCCAAATGTTGCTTCACAAGTCAGTGGTGTTTCTGTAGTCTGCTGCAAGGTTTCTCTCTCTCTTCCTAGTTTCCAGGTACACTGGCTAATTCTGTATCTTTCAGTGTGTGAGGAAGTGCTTACTACCTAAAACAGACTTCTATGTGTCAGTAGTCCTTTTTCCTAAAAATATACATTATTTAGGCACGAAAGTCCCTCACTTTTCTCACAGAAATTACTCGATTCCACTACCCATCTAGTGAGTTTTCTTCCAAAGCCTGAAGAGGTCACTCATGGGGCTTCGGAGAAAGCCCAAACTCCAGTCATTCAGCCAAGGTTTCCTAGAGGTCTCCCAAGTTCCACTAAATACCCCAAACACCAGGTTACAAGTGGGCTGTGCTCTCTTTCCTCCCTCCTCCCCTCACTCCTCACCTCAAAGTATCATCCTGGGCCTGAAAAATCTTTCGAAATTAATGTTTCATCAGAACTAGTGCATTCCAGCAAAAAAAACAAAAAAAAAAAAGCTTTTTGACAAATTCGAGTTTCCTGATGATGAACATTTCTAACTAAAGCTTCCTGTGTGGCTCTCCTCCTCCTGTGTGCCACACATCCCATCTGTCCTTGAGCCACCAATGTCCCTATGACCATTTTCTTCTCCAGGCTGAAAAAGGCTCTGTCATTTTTATCTCACTGCATTTTCTATATCCCTTCCTCAGAACTCTGTGCCTTTGGTGGCACTTAATGCTTCTCTTTTCTGACAGAGGATATAGTAACAAAGAGATTTGGTCCACTTATTTTGGGTTTTTTTCAGTCTTTATCAGACCCCACCTTTAGCTTTTCTCTGTTCTAAACATGTTCTGCTGGATGTATGTTCTTGATCATCTGACATGAATCCTGATGACTCGTTTTTCAATCTAGTGTATTATTAGAGCTTATAGACTACATTTCGGCTCATTCATTCAGTTGCAGGAAAATTCTGTTTCTTCCTTGTAAGTATAGCATACAGTTTGTGGTTTGTTGTTGTCTGCTGTGCTGATGAGCCAGCAAGGCCAACAGAAAGAATTTCTGGATTGTCTATAGCAAGATTAACTGAACAGGTAACAACATAAGGAAACAATTCATATCTGTTCTGTAATTGATTGTTTTGAGGTTTGGTGTTGGATTTTTTTTTTCCTTTTATTTTATTTTAACATTCTGGGCTTCACTTGATTTACTTTCACATTGGCTATACATATATTGCATTATATGCATGTAACGTAACTACAGATTAACCGTTTCGGTCTTTAGATAACACAGACTAATTTTAAGTAGTCGGTCAATCTTAGTCTGCTAGTAAGAGCTAGAGTGATGATCACTCTTAAAATTCTGTCCAAAGAGAAGTCAGAGGTGTTCAGATTTCGGCTTTGTGCTCTTAGCTGAGTTCAAGGCTGCAAGAATAATTTGTAAATAATTTGTTAATATGTGCGTGTACTTGAGGGGGGGAGAAGAGAGCACTTGCATCTCCAAAATAATCTGAATCTTCGTTTCAACTTTTACCTAATCTGAAGAAAAATTTTCAAATGAAGAATTTGCATTCAGATGTTCAGGGATGTCAAACTACATAAACTGATGGACGTTTATATACCGATTCCTCCCAGGTTACTTTGTTTTGTTGGTGAGCAGTATCATTTAATTTCCACCAGCAATTTTGGTACATTTAGCAAATTCAAAGAAAGGGTGTTGTTTAAGTAGGTCAGATGTCTTGATTTGGGTATCAATTGACATGTATACTTGCTTGTTAAACTTTTACGACTCCAGGTGTATGAACATCGCTTGAAAGCATGCAAATTGTTAGCTCTGGTTTTGATGCTGTATTTCTAGATTAGTATTTAACATAGTTAAATGTGAATTGATAGGGGTGATATTTGAATGCAAGTCAATTTTAGAATAAAATTGATTTCAGACAGAAATAGGGTTGGGTTGAAAAAATCTCATTAAACCTTAAACCTGCTTTCTACAGATGCGATTTTAACATTTCAGCCTAATCTGGCACAAAAAAAACCCCTACAGATCCTGTTTATAGATCACACCTGAAACTAAGTGGTACAGCTGCAGTTTTGGGAGAGTTCCAAACAAGTCAAAAGTTAAAGAAAAATCCCAAGTTCTCCCATCTCCAAACGCTACTTACAAAAATACAGTATTTAACAGCGTATGGCAATGTGTGTGTATATATATATAGCAGTGTAACAAGGCAGAGTTCGAACTTTAAAGGAAAAGATTCTTTATGGCTTTGTAACTTCAGAGAAGTAATGTACCATGGACAGAAATAGAAAAATATATACAAATGTTTTGATACATTTGTGAAATAAGTTTCACAGAGCCCAGTATTTTTTGTGTAAAATGCCTTAAATCACCTTCTGTAGGGCTAATGCAATTGAATTTGTTTCTGTATATAGCCTTTTATAATAATAACTTTGGATGCAACACTAGACCTTTCTTTCCACTACGATCATATACAGCCTTATGATTACTCACTACAGTAGACAGACTCTGAAAGCTCTGCTTTATTAGCTGTAAATGCACTTTCAGTCCACTTGTAGACTTAGAGCTTGGAAGCAAGAAGAGGTGACAGTGCCAAGAGCACTGAGACCTTCCTGATGGGCAATCGCTACATTCTCTCAGGCTTGAAATCCTTTTCCACTGACTGCTTTTCCTCTCACCCCATCTGTCTTCATGAAAACTGGCTGTGTCTTAGGACCTTGGTTCATCCCACCTAGCACTAGGCACTTCGGGGAGCACGTTGCTCAGCAGGGTTGTCTTTCTGGTCTCTGCAGTTAGTCAAAAGAGTCGAACACCTCCACATCTGGGAAGGAGCTTACCCCTCTTCCCTGCACAGGCAACCTGGGATGACAAGGCTTGTCATTTAGACACCTCACTTAAGTGCCTGGAGGTAGATTCCACTGGTGAGACTGGGGGGATCCAGGCTTCGCCCAGACTCTCTCCTGTTCTTCTTGTTGGCACAATGGTGCCTCTTCTTCATGACGGTGCTGGAGTGAGGAGTCTGGAGAGGGAACCCATTTGGGGAAGTCATAGCACAATGACTTCATTTCTGTGTCAAACCAACCCTGATGTAACTAGATGTACAACCAATGTGCATTTGTTGTTCTGAATGCTGCCCAATGCTGTTATGTTTATATTCTTCCTTATAAGACATTTGAACTTGTCAACTACCCTAGCTACAAAAACACAATGCGACTGCCTTCAATGCCTTTCCAAGGCTGGTGAAAGCAGTGCTCAGGGCTCAACCCAGATCAGAGGGTTAGCGAGGAGTAAGGTGTACATCACCAAAGGGCAGAAAGCAAATTAATACAGTGCCTCACCAGTGAGAACTCCGATAAAGATACCCTTCGGGTTTAATCATTAATGCACATAGTCATTTGTCAGTCTCAGCCCTTACTGCATCAATGAAAGGATAATTAATACACATTTTCTAAGAGGTCAGTAGAGAAGGCAAGGTTAATATACACAGGATAATGCTGACAAACCACTAGCACACCTCTTGCAAAATAGCTGATTGTTATGACAGAAAACAACTTTTTAAAAGCTGAAGATAATTAAGTGCGGTTTCCTCTGTATCCCCTGCCATCTCTTGGGACTCCATATTGAGGAAATCCTTTTTCTTTCCCCAGCCTACTTTTTAGGGGTTGGTACTTGGAATGTGGCAGAAACCAAAAACCCTAGCTGTAAAGCACCCGTTTAGTGTCTCTTCCACTTTGTTTTCCTTTTTGCATTTCTGAGAATGGCACACTCACATAGTATAGGTGAGCATGCATCTCTCTCCCTGTATACACATTTATTTACACATATACATACATATATCTCTCTATAAATACAGCCACAAGCCAGTAAATTTCAAGTGCATATGCTATAAAAGAGTATTCGAAGGACTCCATTTACCACAATACTTGGCACAGACCTAACAAGGAGAGTCCCAGGCAGGGACTTCTGCTTTAGAGATAATTATAGCTTGTGTCTCTATAAGTGTTGTTGAAATTTTCTGAAATAACTGTGGAAAGAGGTGAATCTGCAGATATTATTTGGTAACACCTACTGGTACTAGTAAGGAAAATGTAAAAAAAGGTGACTATCCAGATAAAAACAGCAACCTAGATGTATCTCATTTACAGTATTTTGGGGCTTTACTGTTATGAATTTCATTTTTTCTTGTTTTTTATTTGAACACAAAAAGCTTGTAAAAGCTCACCGAGCTTTTCAGAACCCCTACCTCCTTCCTTTCAGGCTACAATAATTGTTAAATGATGACTTTCCTCTATTTATGAAAATATGTTCTTCAAAAATGAATTGGGTAAAATACTGGTGATCAAAACTGTCATGCTATTTGGTGGGGTTTTTTTTAAATTAAATTCACAATCCACAGAAAGTGGTTCTTACTTCTAATAGTATGATCTGGCACCCACCTCACCCTTAGCTGAATTACAGATTTATAATCATACCGCCACTGTCCTTAACCAAGAATGACATGACACAACAATACCCAATGGATTACACCCACAGCCACTGGGTCTTTTTCAACACATCTTTCCCTTCCACACACTTTCCTCCAGAAAGTTTTGATTAGTAGAAATGCATTCAGATTTCCCTGTGGATAAAAAGAAGGGAAGTGTTTGACATTTTCAAGGCAATCTATCTCAGATGGTACTGTTCAGCCCATTGCTTTTCCATTTCCCCTTGAGTCTTTACTAAGTCCAGTGCACAACAGTTAATGTGTTTTTCACAAAGCAGTGATCAGTAATGTAAATACCATTTCTTCCCTCAAGACTTATAATGAATTCTGTGTTTCTTAAGCTTGTTTCTTTCGCAGTTTGTCATGTCAAGGATGTTAAAGATGATATTTGAAAATCACAGAACAGTTAAACCATAAACTGCTGTGTTCCTGTCCATTAATAAGAAAGATTTAACTGCAGGGATATTTTGCTGCAAGGGTTGTATTAACAGTCATTTACATATATATATATATATTTGTAGTGCTGCGCCTGCTTCTTTCATGTACCTTAAAATTACTACCAGATAATGAATGACCTCCTATTAAACTCATATTTTTGCTACACATCTTCCTGAAATATAGGCATTAGAAGACCTTGCTGCTCAGCCAAGGCAATTTTGCCTGGTGCGATATTGTGTTACTAGACAAAGGCATTTGAAAAAGGCCATGCATTTTATTTTCTAAATCAATACTTTCTTTTGCTGTCTACTGAAAAATCCTTTTTTAGTGCTTACAACACATTTGAGAGTTAGGATAGGATTGTAATATTCATTAACAGACTGAGACAATAACTAGCATTCCTAAAGATTAGTTTTATTTGCCCTGCCTTTTGCCTGCAAACATTATCCACATAATGCTTTTCAGACAGATTGTACCTTGTTAGTTTCCCTGCTTCATAGCATACATATATTAATGAATACGTATTTTCATTGACAACAGTGTAAGGCAAGTTATTTCTCTCATAGTGTTATTCTACTGTTTATTCATGTGCATATTTTAAATTTGTAATGGCTTGTTGGAAAGTCTAATTGATCGTCACTGATTACTAGCCAAAGTTTGGCTTTTGTTAAAACACCATTACATAAAATTCTGATCATTACATGAGAATTTAATTCTGATTACTAGATCTTAAGGATATTCTTTTCAAAATCACAGCAAACTCTTTATCAGTGAATCTCCACAAAAACACTGTGTTAAAAATGTTAGAAAACACAATTTTTCCAGTTGTCTTTATAATGAGAAATAAAGAGACTTTTCTCAGTTAAACAAAAAGATATATTGACCTTTATATTAATCTTGCTGTAATGGGACTGGTAAAGCATTAGAATATAGAATCCACAATTAACTAACTCTCCATGCAGAGAGCCATATCTCAGATAAAAAAAGATCAGATTGCTTGTCAGGAAAGTCTTACTAATGCAACACACAAAGTCATATGCAGACCATCTACTATAGGTATTCAGTTGCAGCAACTACTGCAGCATGCAATATCAAGAAAGCAATGAGGGACTCAAGCTATCTGCCACCCAGTGCCATGAGATCTTGACTGTCTATGCTATCAACAGACAGAAACAGGGAAATGTATTCTCTCCACCTGCTGTGGGTGCATATATTACATGTCGCTCCTACTTCTCTCCGTTGACAGTACAGAGGATCCTTCATCTGGCATCATGGTATAATAAGCCATGTGAATGATTCATGACCGTCTTCAGCTTCAAAACCATTATAGACATGCACAGTGCCATAGTAGGTGGTTTGCACGCAGCCCATTAATCCAAGTATTAAAGACAGGCGATCAGAAGTAGTCATTTTTGGTAAGGTAACTGTTCCCAAAGTGTATGGATAAGGACTCCCCAATGTAACTTCTTTCAATCCAAAGTTTAAAAGCGTTACAGCAATCTGGACAATGTAATTTACGCTGTGTGAGGACTATGCAATGGAGGATCAGAAACGCCTTCCCCAGCCTCTCTGGTCCTCCTTCCACTGAAGCTAGTGAGAGTTTGCCATCGGCTCCATTACGAGGAAAAGCATATCTAACAAGTTTGATACTAATCATTTAAATTTGCGCTTATATCCTCGGTGTCTATCTTTCAAACAACACTGATGACACTTACTTTATTAGTTCATAATTACAACAGTAATAAAGTGTCAGGAGATCTTTTACACTGTTGCTTAATATTCAGTACTGTATGTATATATATATACTTGACACCTCAGTGAAGACTTTGACATGCCTTATTCATTCTAGTTATTTTTATGGTATTGGTTTTGTTAGATTGCTTTACCATATAAAGAATAAAACTATAACTGCTCTGACTTAAAATTGTCCAATTCATTTTTATCCAAGATGTGTTAAACAAGTCTAAATCATGTTCATCAGTTCTTCTCATTCTCATCACTCTTCACTCACACCATGAAGGCAATGTATATTGGTGGTTTGAAAACAGGGATTTGATATTCTCTGATGGACTACAATAAATATCTGAATTAAGTACCTGCCTCGTGTCTTGTGGTTTCTTGGCTGCAAAATGAAAAGTGCTCTCTGCAGGCCAGCAATGTTAATCCCGTGATTGTCAGCTACTGGGGAATCATGAGGTAAAACGAATCTTTGAAATAATTTATGAGGAGTTCATTCTACAACATTCTTTCTTCAGCTCTGTTTATGTGCCAGCAATGTTCCCCTAAAAGCTGTCAGAGAAGAGAAGAACATTGTGGAAGTGTCAAAAGTCATGACATCTAAGGATGAAATTTCAGGCAGTAGTTATTTATTTATTCTCTTGCAAAAGGTGAGAGCTTTCTGTGACTATATGTAAGATAGTTTAAAAAATGATACTCAGTTGTTATTTTGACTGACTTATTCTGAGTTAATCAGATCAAGAGCTAGTTTAATGGTAGCATTTTATTGCAACTGTTGAACAACTTTTTTTTTTTTAAGATAAAACTGCCCACATTATAGGAGTCTTAAAATGTAAATCAGTGTTGTTCTTTAAGAAATGTGGAATCTGGTGAATGAGAGGGTTCTGTTTCTTCATTTTAATTTGACTTATTCTAATTCCTGCAGTGGAGTTTAAGATTTCATACTGGGTCTTTAAACTGTCAATACAGCCTCCTTAAAATTCTTCTGTTGATTCAGTTCTAAGCTTAAGGGTTTTGTTCATCTGCCTACATATTGCTCTCTGGTGTCACCTGAAACATCTTAGGCTAGCCAAGACATCTGCCCAGAGCCAGCAGACATGGCACAGAGGACCTGCAGCCTTCCAGATTGGTAGCTAGACGTTGAGGTGGTATAGTCTCAAAAACCTCAAATGAAACTAAAGGCGTAAGTGTAGGCAACAGACTCAATTTCCTAAATTTGGGTGAGCTGAATCCCACCCTAACCTGGTACAAACCTAGATTTTGGTGAACTGAATCTCACTGTGAGGCAGGGTTTTGTTGTCTAAATAGAGGCATCATTGCCATTCTGGGTACTGCAGGATTTGGTTCAGCTGCCCGCTGGATCTGTTGTATATCGTGTGTCTACATATTCCAGTCCTATTCATTATGCCTTGGATTTTCTAGGATATCTCAAATGGCACTGGACGTTTCGGTGGAGCTCACTGAGTCATGGCTTGTGTTGCACCCAAGACATCTGTGTGTAACTGGCAGATATGCAGAGCAGCAAGAAACCCATGCCTTTCTGGGGTAGGGGTTGGAGCCAATGCATGGCACCACTGAGCAACTTCAATGGCACTGTATTATGTACCTCTGGGTATCTATGCTAGGTGTCTAAGATAGATGAAGCCTGCTACGTTCTAGGGGTGTCTGTTGCAGAATTGAGAGAGACCAGCCCCGAACTGCAGCCCAGAAAGCCAACAGTATCCTGGGCTGCATCAAAAGAAGCATGGTCAGCAGGTCGAGAGAAGTGATTCTCCCTCTCTACCCTGCTTTTGTGAGACCCCACCTGCAGTACTGCATCCAGATCTGGGGTCCCCAGCATAAGAAGGGTATGGAGCTGTTGGAGTGAGTCCAGAGGAGGGCCTCAAAGATGATGAGAGGGCTGGAGCACCTCTCCTATGAAGACAGGCTGAGAGAGTTGGAGTTGTTCAGCCTGGAGAAGAGAAGGCTCCAGGAAGATCTTCTAGCAGCCTTCCAGTACCTGAAGGGTGCCTACAGGAAAGCTGGAGAGGGACTTTTTACAAGCGCATGTAGTGATAGGACAAGGGGTAACAGTATTATACTGAAAGAGGGTAGATTTAGATTAGATCTTAGGAAGAAATTCTTGACTGTGAGGGTGGTGAGACAGGGCATTGGCTGGATGGTCACACTCAAAGACTTGCAGTTAGCAGCTCGATGTTCAAGTGGAGACCAGTAATGTGTGGCGTTCCTCTGGGGTTGGTATTGGGATCAGTACTGTTTAACATCTTTGTTGGTGACATGGACAGTGGGATTGTGTGTGCCCTCGGCAAGTTTGCCGATGACACCAAGCTGTATAATGTGGTTGACACGCTGGAGGGAAGGGATGCCATCCAGAGGGACCTTGACAGGCTTGAGAGCTGGGCCTGTGCAAACCGCATGAAGTTCAACAAGGCCAAGTACAAGGTCTTGAACATGGGTCAGGCCAATCCCAAGCATAAATACAGGCTGGGCAGAGAATGGATTGAGAGCAGCCCTGAGGAGAAGGACTTGGGGGTGTTGGTTGACAAGAAGCTCAACATGAGCCAGCAATGTGCGTTTGCAGCCCAGAAAGCCAACAGTATCCTGGGCTGCATCAAAAGCAGCATGGTCAGCAGGTCGAGGGAGGTGGTACTGCCCCTTTACTCCGCTCTTGTGAGACCCCACCTGGAGTACTGCATCCAGCCCTGGGGCCCCCAACATAAGAAGGACATGGACCTGTTGGAACAAGTCCAGAAGAGGGCCACGAAGATGATGTGAGGGCTGGAGCACCTCTCCTATAAAGACAGGCTGAGAGAGTTGGGGCTGTTCAGCCTGGAGAAGAGAAGGCTCCGGGGAGACCTTCTAGCAGCCTTCAGGTACCTGAAGGGGGCCTACAGGAAAGCTGGAGAGGGACTTTTTACAAGGTCAGGTAGTGATAGGACAAGGGATAATGGTTTTGAACTGAAAGAGGGTAGTTTTAGATGAGATATTAGGAAAAAATTCTTGACTGTGAGGGTGGTGAGACACTGGAACAGGTTGCCAAGAGAAGTTGTGGATGTCCCCTCCCTGGCAGTGTTCAAGGCCAGGTTGGATGGGGCTTTGAGTAACCTGGTCTAGTGGAAAGGTGTCCCTGCCCATGGCAGAGGGGTTGGAACTAGATGATCTTTAAGGTCCCTTGCAACTCAAACCATTCTATGATTCTATGATTCTATGACCAGCTCATTTTATAACAGTATTTGTGAACAAATTGTTTGAAGAGGGTTGAGAATGCCCTCGCTTGTTTAGAACAGACTGCTGTGTTCCCCATTCTAGACCAAAACACTGAGTTTCCAAACAAAAAATAGTATTTTGCAGTTTTCAGCCTCTGAAGAATGATTTCCACATTCTAATAATTTTGCAGTATTCTTTACTTTCTTAACGCAAGGCAAACCTCGCTGTGCGTTTTTCACGCTCTACAAGGAGGAAAAAACTATTCCCTATCATAGAAGAGCTTAGTGGAAGCATCAATTTAAAATTCTGCTACTTGCCTTAAGAGACATTACCTGCGGTGGTGCATAGAGTCTTCTGTGAATCATGGAAAATCTGACAATTAATAACTCCTTTTAATTATTCTTTTCTCAGGCACGTACCACAAGGTTCTATTAATTAATGGTGCCTTGCTTTAAATCCTGCTGGAACAGAATGAAAATATGAGTTGCTAGCGATTTGATTCAGTTAAGTGTCCAAAATCTACCTGCTTATTCAAACACCGCTGAATCCCTTAGTCTAGAAATACTATGACAACCATTTTCCCTGCCAGATTTCTGATATTTGTTTCATGACTGTATGAAACATTGCAAGTCTATTATGATTTTTTCTCTCATCAGAATGCAAATAAAATTCAAGGAGAATGAAATGTGAGAAAGTATTAAAAAACCTGAAAATATAACTAGCTAACTGTTTGAAAACAACAGATGCTTTTATTTGAATGGCAAGTAAAGGTCCTGGTCTGTTCTTTTACCTGTTAGAGATGATACTTGAAAACCCTTTAGCACTGAAATGATATGAATATACTAAATTCTGGGACTTTACTAAATTTATTAGCACATTCTTGTTTTAATACACTATTGAACATAATACCATGTTTGCATCTACGAAATGCATATCCATTCACTTGAATGTTTCGGTAGTATAGATGGCAAACATCAATAAATCCAATCAACTGTTGTCACTAATCCAGGAAAAACTGTGGCCTAAGAAAATGTTTTCTGATGCACTGCTAAGCTGAGACATACCAGAAAGCCATCAAATACAGATGCCAAGCTAATATAAAAAATGTGCAGGTGTCAAGTATTTGCAGTATCATTTAAATACAAGACAAAGCTCCCCTGGAATTGAGATCTGTATGAGGAATAATATTGTCTTATAAGCAGAGAGACGATAGCCCGTTTTTGTGCAGCTGCATGTGATGGATGGTTCTCACTTCTGAGATCAGCCTCACCTGACGAAGCCAAACCCACGGGAGGGAGTGCAGGGCTGGGAAGCCCACACAGCTGGGGGCTCTGGGGACAGGGCAGTGAGAGAGCATTAAAAATATGAGGGGCTTGGAGAAAGGACTAGCCTACTGCAACAAGCCAGCTTTGATGCTTGTAATTACTGCAAATAAATTATTTGATGAGATAGTGAGTATGGGAGAGAGGGGAAAGGAAAACAGGAGAAGTCCAGGAGCCATAGAATAATACTAAGAGGAAAATTTTGAGCTGAGTATCAGGAAAAATGTCCTTAAAGTAAAACAGGTAAAGATGCCAAGTATGGCCTCTGATTTTGGGTTTTGGGATGAAGTTTCTCTTTCCTGACTTTTTTTTTTCCTCTTCATTAATGGTTTTCTTTAGTTAGGTATTTATTCAGTTTTGTCACAGACATTAATACAAATCAATGAACAAAACTCTATAAATACAGAAACTCCTCACAAACTCTTCATTAGGTGTTAAAAACTTCCATCTTTTAACTGTAACCCTGACTATACTTAACTGAGAGTACATACAATGCAAATAGTTAATACATGGGAGAACTATTTGTGCTACACATTTTATAATGTTTTTTAAAAATACAGCTAGGTTTAAGCCTCATTCTACCTTCTCCCACTGTTATGAATATTAATAGATAAGTTAGAGGAGAGTGAAATAGATATATTTGTAAAGCAAGGCAGAAAGAGCCAAAAGGACAAGACAAGAAATGTGGAAGAGAGGAGGGAGACTGGAGAAGTCTCCAGAGGAACCAGCAGAGGTGAAATCTCTGGGCACCTCCCAGCAGAAAACATACAGCTGGGACAATCCTGCACTGCCATGGAAACACATGAGAAATTCGGACAGGTTTTTTTTTATTTTCCCAACTGTTGTGAAGCTTGGAAATCTTTGTTTCTCAATTCAGTATTTCTTGCTGTATGTGCAGTTACAGTGCCCTGAAATGTTGAAACGTTTGGGGGAACCCCTCCCTAAAACAATTTCAAAGTTCCTTAACCATGCCACAGCCACAGCTGAAAACTAAGGGATTTCTATCCTATAGAAAGCTGCTCCGCTACACACTCCATGAAATGTAGAAGGAAAAAAGTCTGCCATTCCTGGCTGCAAAATGAATTTACTGGAACTTGTCAGGCAAAGGCAATATTCCAAGTAGTCGTTTTGTTGTTCAATAAATTTCGATTCCCATTCACCTTGTTCTGTAAAACCTGCCCTTACTTTGCTTCCAAACAAAATAAATCATGGAATATTAGAGAAAAGTAGAGGGAGCAATTTTGCACAGACTAGAGATGTGCTTTCCAGATAGCAGCTATACTGATATTGATGACTGACAGCAGCTAATGCAAAAATAAGGATGAGACAGGCTGTTGTGATGAGCTGACACAAATTCATCTGTCTGAATAAGGCAATTAAGTATACATCAGAAAAACATGACTAGGCAATCCCCAGACCAAGCTAAAAAATTTAGATCCAGGCAAGACTGAAAAGAAAAGTACCACTTTTTTTCCTCCCTTTTCAGTTTTAAGTAGAAGTATACCTTTTCTCTTTCTGTTCATCTGTACTAACACAGCCACCAGGGTATACTTTTTTCTTACCAGCAGATAGACATAGTGTAAATGAGCACAGAGCTGTCGTCTCTCTCTCCATATGTCATGTCCCTGGTCAGATTTTTTTAGCTGGGAAGTTGTATTTAAAAACAAAAAATTCTACATTAAAAACATGCCTTCATTGTTTTTGCAAAATCATAAGTCTTATCCTAAGATTACACATGGAAAGAGTTGGAGGGAAAAGAAAAGGAGGTAGGAAAGATTGTGCTTGGCCTGAATAAAAGGATGATTTTTTCCTTCTGCTAAAAATCCAGCTTTTTCTTTTCTCCGGAAGGATTGTTCTTTGCCTTCCACAAGTGGTATTTTTTGAAGCTCTGAGCTGAATTCTAAATCCATAGGGTTTGGCACACTGAGTACGTGTACACATCTGCAGAAAAAGCAGGCTTTCTACATCTCATCGAAGCTCCCATCTCCAGGCTTGCGGAGGAGATGCAGCTGCCTTGGGATGTGACACGAATCAGAAGAGTCTGAGAGCTGCTCTAAATGAAGCCATTTGTTCACATGTCTGCTGGACAGCTATGCCAAGGGGACCGGCGAGAGCACAGCATGCCAGGCAAGAGTGCACCTGCTAGCCATGAAGCCAGTTGTTGACGTAGGTCCTAAGGACTGTAAGTAAATTTGATATGCATCTGCAAGGGCTGAGCACACCGTCTGTCCTCACGATGCTCTCACCGTGCACAGCCAACCAGAGCAACGCAGAAAGAAGCAGCTCTTTGGCAAGGTCTCCCCGCTCTGAGCAGCTGCTGACCACGGGATAGTAGGACACAGCAGCACGAAAGAAAGTGGAAGAATTTGTTGATAAAAGCCAGGCTGGAGTTTCAAAGTCTCTGGTTAAAATGAAAAAGAAACCCAATGAAGAATGCTTAATAAGCACTTCAGGCTCTATCTGAATTGGTGGCAACCAGCCCAAAAGAAGCCAGTCATTGGCCTGAGCATTTAACGTGTTTAGCTTTTCAGTTAACTCAAGCAGAGGAGGCAATTGTAAAACTGTTACAGATATTTGAGCAATAACACGTCCACATAAAAATGAAGCTGCTGAAAGATGTTTTCAAGCAAAAGGCACCAAAAAAAAAAAAAGCCAGTGAAACCTCAGGAGACCTTCTTCTAAGGCAGAAACGACAAAATGTTCTAAGAGACAGGATGGACTAAACCCTTAGAGATGGATGGCAGGGAAACAGGCCTGGAAGTAGCCTGGGACTCAGCAATGAAATCACCAAGTGAAGGAAGCTGCAATAGAGGACTTTGTGGCCACACCACTGAACACTTAAGCACCTGTCTCCCAGGCATCAGTCCACCTAATGCAATTCACCGTATCCAAAACAGACAGCTGAGCTCTCTGCTACATGACCAAAGAAAATCAGCAACCACAGAAGGAGACCCACCACAGGCAGAATGACAATGCTGAAAAAGGAGTTTTGTAATCTAGTCTGTGAGAAAGCCTGAGGGCAGAGATAAGGGCTGAAAAGACTTCATCTGAGCTGGAGATCAAATGGCTGCCCCCTTTATTCAGGCACTTGGAAGAGCTGCCAAGGGCAATGCTTGGAGTCAGCGTATGCTTTCCTTCCATCCTGCCTGCTGAAATTGCCCCAGGGTTTATGGGTTTGTCAACAGGCCAGAGACAGCAAGGCAGTGAAGGGAGGAGAGGCAAACAGGGAAGCATCATCTGCTGTGGAAGAGACCTGACCGCTTATTCCCTCTCTACTGAATAGCTTGGTGTGTTCAGGTTTCTCACTCTCATCGTCATATTTAGTAGCTTAGTTGCTACCTGCAAATCCCTTCTGTCCTGGCACAAGGGTGGCCTTAGTACCCTTTGAAGGGGAAATACATGGAGGTGGTAACATCACCATGAGTGCAGACAGGATCAGTGAAGAAGATCAGGACAGGCAAAGTGAACCAGACCTGCAGTTAGGTGCATACCTGGATCCCTATTAAGTGACAGATTGAGGGTCTCATTTTCGTGTTTCTTCCTTGGAGGGCCCCCTGCTAGAATCAGAGCATTATTTTGGATCTATACAATGCAGTGGCTTATATATTTGCTTAATCTGAAACCCAGTGCGGAGGTAACTTTTGATGTCCATTTTTTCAGCCTTTAGGAGAGGAGGTAGATGCTCCCTCACAAGAAGAGAGAGCTGGTGTGTAAAAAGATGGCCGGCACTGGTACCATTTCTTCTGGCCACAGGGGTCTAGGAAAGCCTAGTTTTAGCAAAGAGCGCTGGATAATGAGTATCTGCTGTGTCTCAGCTGCAGGAGCACTGAAGTAGAGCAGGATCATAGATGCAGCCTTGTTCGTAACCTGACTTTCTCCAGGAAGCTGTGTGCAGGGCACTTCACTGGCTGCATACACTGCATAAAGGGCCGAAGGGGGTACTTGAGGAAGTAAGTTTCCTTCCTGGTTGCCATCAGCCTACATGCCTGCTTCTGTAAGTGTGCATCTTCACTACTAAATTTAGCTGATTGATAGTCTTCGAATCTTCTTCTCTTCTTTCTCTTTTCTTCCCATCACAAGCACCGGCACACAGCATCTCTCCCAAAAGCAGTGCAAAGAAAGAAGTTAACAGAAGCAGGAGGTCAGTAAAGTCATTGCAACTTCCAATTTTAGAATAATAGCCATGAGACGTAGTTGCTTTGTATTGCTTCTTTCCTAAATCAGGGGCAGAATCGGAACAGATTCCTTTTCAAGCATTCATCTAAACAGCCAGCAATGAGATTTAATTTAATTGAGAAAACAGGTTCTCACTAATTCCGTCAGAGAATTTTCAGGATAATCATTTGCACAAAGGCACAGGCCATGACTGACAGAGAGGAGGTGGCTGCCACCAGCTTACTACAGAGTCAAAAAATTAGACACCTGACCCACTGGGTGACTCAGAAAGAGGCATTAGCTGCCCATGGATCCAGTACAGCCAATTGAGAGAGCAATTAACTAATGACTAGAGAGAATTAAACTCCTCAGAAAAATAATCCACACAAAAGCCCTACAGGCAAAGCTGGAAGCTGCAGGGGTCTAGCTAACAAAAAGACTGAGAAAGGGTATGGTTTTGAGCACTTCTCTCTCTCCAGAGCTTAAACATCTCATTTGCAGCTGCGTGTTACATGCTCCTGTGTGATTCAGAGCCTTTTGTCAGAAGCAAGAAGCAATTCAGCAGGAATTATTTTAAAGGAGGGGGATGGTGATGATTACACCCATCTCAGTTTGAAGTCATTCAGGAGTGCACCTCCCATCTGTCAGCACAGTGTCTTCAGTACAAAGCGACCACGAAGTGGATGTGCTGGTCCCTTATCCTTCCTCCCTGGGCTGGGCTGGGTGACTGCTCAGTTATGAATGCAAGAGGAAAAAGTGAGGGGCAGAGGTGGTCCATGGGCACCAGCTGAGGTCACACTTTGCACTGATTTGTAGGACCAAAATCCCAGGGTGTCCTGGGCTCTGTGGAGCTTGAGGATGGTGTGTTTTCAGCATTGTTTCCCTCAGCTGAGGAGTCTACGGGAACCTTTTAGAGTCCCTCTTCATCCCATCCCAGCAGTAACAGCTTAAACTTATGCAACTAGAGATGGCAGGTATTTACTAACACCTGCATAAACCAGCAACAAAAAATGCCTTTTCTGTAGTTTGGGATGAATGGAACATTAAAACATGTAAAACCACCCTTTACAATCAGACTTGCTACAGGATTTCCTCCATCTGTTTTTTTCATGTGCCTATGCTCAACTTCCTTACTTTTTAAGCATTTCGTATAAAGTTTACTCAGGCTTCTTCCTTTCACCAAGGACACAACTTTCCTTGGTTGTTAGACCAAGACTGTACTTTTTTAAAAGGGAGAAAAACCAGCTTTCTGGTGCCACCAGGTAATTTTCCAGTAAGCCGCGAGAGGGCAGGTTCTGTTCTCTATTCAGCTTGCTTCAGACCGATTTTTACAAGATCAGTCACAGTTTTAAAGTCTTAAGTATTAAACTAAGGGCCAGTGAGCAGACAGAGTAACGCGCGGATCTTTGACCCTAGTATTTTTTATGTGCATAGTACCAATCTAGTGCCCTCATTGCTTTTCTTCTGGAAAGGAAAATACCTTTCCACTCAATTTACAAGTGAGAACAGAGCAACTCTCCCTTCTTTTACCCACCAGCTCTTAGTCAAACTCAGTTCTAACAAGTTGGCTGCTATGCTACATTTTTTACATTTCTCCCCTCTCTCTTTCCTTCCTCTACCCCCACTGCCTCTGTCACTTGCCCATAACCAGGGCAGCTTGCAAAGCAAACCCTTGGGACAGCAGTACCCAAACCTCCAAGGTGGCAAAGCTAGTCAGGCACACACTATGCTCTGTGACCCCAAGGAAAAATCTCATTCACCCTTGGAAATAGCAGCCTAGCCTGTCTCCTAAACTTTGCAATTCACATCACCTGAAGGACAAAAAGGTGTCAGTCTCCATCCAACATCAGCTCTCTAAATCAGTATTTAGCATGAACTGGTGCATGTTCTGGGTTGTTCCGCTGGAGAAGAGAAGGCTCCAGGGAGACCTTATTGTGGCCTTTCAGTACTTAAAGGGGGCTTATAAGAAAGATGGGGACAAACTTTTTAACAGGGCCTGTTGCAATATGACAAGGGTTAATGGTTTTAAACTAAAAGAGGGTAGATATAGGCTAGATATAAGGAAGAAATTTTTTGCAGTGAGGGTGGTGAAACACTGGAACAGGTTGCCCAGAGAGGTGGTAGATGACCCATCCCTGAAACATTCAAGGTCAGGTTGGATGGGGCTGTGAGCAACCTGATCTAGTTGAAGATGTCTCTGTGCATTGCAAAGGGGTTGGACTAGATGACCTTTAAAGGTCCTTTCCAACCCAAGCTGTTCTATAATTCTATGATTCTACGTGAAGACTCATAGTCTTGCAGTGCTGGAAAGCGGCTGACATCTCCTCCTTGAGAAGGGTATGTAGAGACCTCAGACCTAGCTACAAACTGTCACTGATCAGGGTCCAACTGATGTGACACATGCATAAGCCAGGTCTCTGGACACCTCATCTGATGTCCTCAGCACCAAGTAACACTGGTCCCTACATTGTAAAAACCCCCAAAAGGCAACCTGAATTGGGAGCTAGGGTGTTGGGCGGCTGTACAAAAAGTGCTCCAGCCATTGACATCTTGGGCATGAGCCAGGAACAAGTGCTCTGGGACCCCCCCCCAACAGCAGAAACAGCAGTAGATCGTTGTCCACCTGATGCAGCAAGGGCTATCCGAGCATGTGGTGAGCAAATCACAACTTTTCTTTGCCCCAAAAAGTCCGCATCTTAGAGGTAAGTTTTATAAGTTACACACATTCAAAGCTAAGTGTATGTGAAGACCTATTGAGATCTTCTTTCTAGTCCACACGGCTAGTACTGAGCAGGCCTAGAAGAAATATCAGAAATCATTACTAAGTGGAATTTTTTATTGAAGGCTACAAAAGCAGTTTTTCTAAGACTCGGGACCTTACAAAACGCAAAAGCTGAGCACTCCATTAACGTAATATATTAAGCACCAAAGCTGACACAATCTGTTCAGGACTTCATTTGCTGTGTAAAAATCCTGACTCAAGATAACATAGGAAAGCCACCCAAATGTGGTCCAAATCTATGTCTAAATAAAGAAATATATAGGGAACATATGAAGGAATGTTTAAGATGGGGTCTAGGGAGTGGCACATCCAAACCTGATCCTCTACCTGCAGACCTGAGTAAAGCGAGATATCTTAGTCTTGTTACCTTGAGTTGTGGGTACCAGACTTTGGAAATCTAAGTCTAGATTCATGAAACAGTGCAGCAGAGCCAAAATAGAGAAGGATGAGCACCATTTTCAACTTCTGTCACAGGTCTCTAACACAGAGGTAAAACACAAGCATATACCCGTCTCTCAGGGAACTCCTGCTCTTAAATTTTAGAAGAATCTTGAGTTTGGAGGTTTACCTACTGCAAACATCAGCTTGATTGGAAATAACATATGGAATTGATCACACTTCTGAAATAAACTGTAACCAGGGAGTTCCTATAGTATTTTGTCAAACAGTATGAAACATTTTGAACCTTAGAAAGAGACTATGTTATTCAGAATATTTATTGATAACTTTAAAATAATGTTATTCAAATATATATGTAGCGCTAATAACTTTCAGCACATCTTAGAGCTGCTAAATGAAATCAAAAACACATTGAGGTGAAAAATTAGCTTAGTTATTCAAGTTGGTTTTCTTCTATTTGGATTCTTAACTGTCTTGATCTAAATCTATAGAGGACAACTTACAAGTGTCACACACTCCAGATAACATTTGGTAATGAGAAAAGTCTGGCCTGTCTTGGGCCTTGCACATATGTACCCAGAGATTTCATACATTACATTACAATTCACAAGATAACGGGAAAACCTGAATGAAAACGGTGTAGTCATCTGCCAAAGGAGTGTGTGATAAACTCTCAGCTAAGATATCAAGAAGGCAATTAAGGTCACTTCCTACAAGAATAATCAAAGAAACAAAGCGAGAGCACTAGGCCTCTTCCATGTACTTTTTGGGGCTGAAGCTCACATTCATCAGTGGTTCAAAACCTCTTCTCTGCCTTCGGTGCTGGAAAAGTACAAGCAGAAGAACGAGCATGGCCAGAGCTAGAAGTGCTCCTCCAATTGCGGATCCAACCATGACAGCCCACGCTTGGGTTTCTTCAAGGGAACCTGGAAATATGAAATGTCTGAAGTGAAGACAGCCCATAATTTCATTTTTCAGAAGAAAGAATATGTCCCATAGCCTGGTAATGATGATTACTTGTGTGGCTTAGTGACCCACTGGCCACAGTGGAAGTGGTAATGTACCATGTAACCAACACACATACCAGAGCCAAAGATGTTTCCTGCCAGAGAAGTCTACAGATGAATTTAAACTTCAGCCTTTCATACGAATTAAAGTGTTGAGAATGGGACAGACTAACAGTGACAAGACAAAAAGACCATACTGTTATATAATTTGTCCAAAATTATGAATTATTTAAGCAATTCTTTCTATAATGACATTTTAGCATAGCTGTTTCCAAGATATTTTTGTCAACAGAAAACCCTCAAATTTTTCTGTGGACCACAAAGCAGCCTGTTGTCAAACTTTTAGCTGAAAACACTGCTTGGTGCTGTTCTGCCAACCAGTTCTAGATCACATCCTCTGATTTTCAACCACTTCTGAGGAACCATTGTCTTCTAAGATAATATTGCCCATTCTTATAGTAACACTGCTCCACTTGGCTGAATTTTGTGTTTTCATTTGTGCTTTCAGAAGCAAAAATTGCCTGCTTTCCTGTTCTGGAAAATGCTACATATACTGAGATGGCAATAATTACATTTGACTAAATATTCACAAAAAACTCTCAAAGAGACTTAAGGTATTGAGAAGTTAGACATATGGGCTTATGGAGACAGATGGCTCAGGGAGATGCCACCCTGACTATAAAAGCAACTAAGAGTTGTTTGCCCCAATCTGCGGTCTCTGTCAACAAAAGAGTTGAGGGCAATCATGCCCAAATTCAGTAAGGTCCCAAAATGAATTGTTTATCACTTTACCATCTTTCAAGCAAGAGCCAGTAATGTATTAACATATGTTGATTCCTAATGTGGTTACATGAAGTAGAGTTAGCAAGTTATATATTTAGATAAAAGAGAAGGGTTTGGATATAAAAACTTTATTGTCTGAACACAGACCATGCAGACAAGGATAGATAACACTGCTTCACAGAGAGCTAACAATTGATTTAGGTGGGAGTTGAGAAGCAGCAGAATCACAAGCTGCCTTTGTTTCTCTCCGGGTACCTCATGCCCAAGGGGCAGCAGCATTTCCAAAGAAGGAGGAGGGACAGTAGTGCAAAGGGAGGAAAACTTAAACTCCGTAAAAGGGGAAGTTAAATTTTCAGGGGAAATTCTGGGGACACCCCTGAGAAAAGCACTGCAGAAGCAGCTAGCATGCCTTCACAAGTCAGGGCTCCCCTGCATGACTTCAGCCCAAGGACAAGGGTTTCAATCTTTTGCAGTCTCTAGATCTTTAAACAGTCTCTACAGATTAAAACCACAGATATATGATAAGCATTTAGAAGAAATTCCTGGCCACATAAGTTAGATAAGCACCTACTGCCTCTCAAAGGAATACTGAGGTGGAGAAAGAAACTGCTCAGCTTTAATCTTTGGGGAAGCAGCTGAAGCATGGTTTTCATGCATTTCTTACACTTGTGCCTTTTACGAATATTTGTAACTTGTGTTGCAAATTTCAGATTTTGCGCATAAATACTTTGCTTTCTTGTTTTTTGTCTTTATCTGATTTGTGTCAAAGCTAATTTCAAACAAATAGACAAACCCTAAGGCACATCACACCTACAGACATGGAAAATCTTTACAATCGGGGTTTTATAACACAAAACACCCACGTACATCTCTCCAGGGTATCAAAAGATTAATGGAGTTCATCTCTAATGAGATTCACAGCACAGTATTATTCAGGGCCCTGTGCAAAACAACTATTTTCTAATGACCGGCGTTAGGCAGATGTGCTCCCTGACAGAGTGCCTGACCTCTGACAGGTTAAAGGATCCTGTAACAGGCATAAACAGTGCTGGGAAGAGGAGCCAAAATCAAAGACTCCTCAACCCCAAAGGAGCACCATTGTCAACACTGGAGCAGTTCAAGTTGATGCGTTTTGCAGCAGAGCAAACTGAGTGTGTGCGGCCTTGTAGTTACCACCACTTACCTGATGAGTTGTAACCACCTGTGTGTGCTACAATATGTGATTGCTAGTGAGCAGGTGAATAGACCCATGCTTTTTGTGAAAGGTGCCTTATTTTCCATATGCCTGTGTCATTGAAAATGTGAGCTGTCTCATCGCTTGGCCTGGAACAGCCTCCACACCTCTGGGATGTACCTGGCAGGTCAATGGCATAGGTGTAGCCGAGCTGCTCTGCGGTTTGGAAGAGCTCATCGTTGGTGACAGGAGGGAAAAAAGGGACCATGTTATACAGTCTGTTGTGACCGATTGGGGCCAGCTTCTCAGGCCAGGTGTCATCAGGGGGGTTAAACCGCTTCATCCACTCGTCGAAGATGGCGTCAGTAAAGGAGTGAAGAACCTGCAAATCCAGGCATGGGGACACACACATTAATCTCTTTCTGAACTCAATAGCATTTAAAACACTCTCACCCAAGGTGGCAGCAGCTTTTGAGAGAGAGAGAAAAGAGGGCAGTCTAATTTAGGTAGGATTTACAGAATGGAAAACCAGGAAAGCTCATGAGAATGGAGTAAATTGATCTCTTGCATGGGACATTTTGCCCTATATGTCCTTGTTGCTGCTTGTTCATAATAAGCTCTTTCTCCAGACAGCTTAACATCAGCTGGCAGTGAATGGGCAGGTCCATAATTTTACTCTCTCTTGTCTCTGAATAGGTAAGGAAAATTGTGGGAAATTTGATTCCTTCATGTTCATTTTAGAGGTGCAACCAGCTCCACAGCTCCAGGTACTCATGAATTTGATCAAGTCCTGCCCAGTGAATTTATAGGTGTATAAAGCACTAATACAGGGAAGTTGTTTCCAAGTTGAGTGCAGACAAGAATTACAAATGTCTGGGGCAGTTCAAATTATCTTCTGTTGTACTCATGTTTTTTAATTATCACTCTGGAAAAAATTTAGAAAATATCTTACAGAAGATAATCTTGCATATAAAATTACAGCATAATGAAATGAAGATTTCATTGTCTAAGAAAGGAGTTAATGTAGGAATTCAAGAATTATTAAGGAAATAAATTGGAGAACCACTACAAAAGTATTAGGGCTAATTTCTCCAACAAAAGATTGCAATCTTAAAATAAAGGTAAGAAAGAAATTAATTGTATTAGAATTCCTCTATATAATCACTGTGGTTTAATCTAACAAAGAGAAAGAAATTGGCATGAATTTATTAGGAGAAAAAGACGTGTAAGCAAAGTCAGCTGTTTCATTTGCACATTGCTGTTTGTGCTGCTCATTGCAGGCCAGCACTGTACCCATGTGTCGTGGTTTAATCCCAGCTGATAACTAAGCACCATGCAGTCGCTGGCTCAATCCTCCACCTCCTCCTCGATGGGATGGGGAGGAGAATGGGAAAAAAGTAAAACTCACGGCTTGAGATAAGAACAGTTTAATAATTGAAATAAAATAAAATAATACCAATACTAATACCTATACTAATATTAATACTAATACTACTACTACTAATAATAATAATAATTTGTATTAAAAGGGAGATAACAAAAAGAGAGAAAAATAAAACCCAAGAAAGACAAGTGATGCACAATGCAATTGCTCACCACCCGCTGATCGATGCCCAGACAGTCCCTGAGTAGCAATCGCCCTTCCTGGCCAACTCCCCCCAGTTTATATACTGAGCACGACATCATATGGTATGGAGTATCCCTTTGGCCAGCTTGAGTCAGCTGTCCTGGCTGTGTCTCCTCCCAGCTTCTTGTAAAGAAGCAGCTGGGAGAACAGGGGCAGTACGAAAAACTGAAAAAGTCCTTGGCTTAATGTAAGCATGCTTGGCAACAACTAAAACATCAGTGTGTTAGCAACATTATTCTCAGCACAAATTCAAAACATAGCCTCTTATTAGCTACTGTGAAGAAAATTAACTCTACTCCAGCTGAAACCAGCCCACAACGCATCAGTGAAATCACATTATTTCTATTCCTCAAGAGACCCTGAAATCAGATGTGCTTTCTTTTAGCCTGTGAAGTTTTAAATAAAGAAACATACTACTCTAAAATAACTAACTCCACTTTCAGTTTTTCTTGTCGCTGTAAAATTATCTGGTATTAGCCATTAAATTTAGATACCACCTAATCAGGGGACTTAAGGCAACATGACTTTGAATAGCAGCTCTTCTCCCTAAAAACTTATTTTATATGTCACAAATCACCCTGAGGTTTCTTCCCTCTTTATTTGACCATTATGCAGGCATAGCAGTGTTCAAGAAAAGAGGAAAGAGTTTTCCTTTTGTAGTTAAAGGACTTATGTTTAGGGCATTCACTTTACTTCTGTTCTGCAAATCTCTGGTGAGACAGCTGCCTTTGAGCCACAGCTACTGCCACTCACCCTGGGGGAAAAAGACATACCACAAAGATGGGATCGTTGGCGGCTGCGTGAGGGAGAACACTGGTCCCGTTCAGGAAAGAGTGAGCCAAATTATGAAGGCTCAGCATCGGCGAGTTAAGGGCTCCGCCTGGTTTATTGAAGCCCTCCAGCGCATTCCTGTGGATGGGTAAAAGCAGCACCAAGTAACCATATTTTGCTGACAAAAGTGCACGTAAAGAAAACCCATGACCCAACTGGCTTTGGAGAAGCCAAAAGACAAACCTGAAGCTGAAACTGGAATTGCGGAAAAAGGGGGGGCTGTCGAACTCCTGCAGGGAAAGGCACCTCCTGACGTCCTCCACGGTGGGCAGCTGCGCATTGGAGCCCTCAGGCAGCCCCCGCCGCAGCGGCCCTTCGTCACTCCCATTGCACAGCGTGACCAGGCGGTTGTAATCATCCAAGCTGAGCATGAAGCAGAAAGAGGCACAAGTCAGAAGAAGGTTATGACACCTGGCTTGTTGGCTTTTTCTCCCGTAGTGTAGAAGAGGCCTCAGCTATACATGTGAGAGAGCAGAGGTTAGGGACTGACACCTCCTGGGGCATCTCGGTTCACCTCCCGTGGCCTGGGTGCTGAAGTTATTTCAGGACTGCCACCATGCCATGACTTCCCATGACTCTGTGGCCTCTGTGGACCACCAGTCATTTGGACCAAGACTTGCTGGGCTCGTCCTGACAGAGAGAGGACACTTCAGAAAGAGCAAGCACAACTGCCTTCACACCTAGTCCCCTCCCCAGAGCTTTGGAAGACAGTTTTTGCCAGACAATCTGAAAGAGTCTTTTGAATTTTGAATAGTAAAACTTCAGTCCTGAGTAAGGACTATTTTTTTAACTCTTAACAAAGAGGAAAATAAACAGGCAAGTCCCATTGTGGGATGGGCTAAGAAAATGGAAGGAACGACAGAAAACAGGATTTCACTTTCCATGCCTCATCCCTTTTAGAAGAAAAGCAACTGCAACGCATTGCATCCTCTTTTTTCAGGGCCTAGAGGACATCCTGTGGTTGCAGGGTTTGCCTAACAGCTAATGGGGAACAAGTAAGTCCTTTATATCAGGGAGAGAAAGAGGGAAGGAGGAGGAGCAAAACGGCATGACACTTGTGAAAAAATTCTGTGCTATTCAGTATAAAATGAAATGGCATTTTCAGAAACTACTGAAGTAAAAAAAAAAGCCCTTCTCTGTTTAACCTTGGCAAGGCAAAAGTTTAGTCACTTCAGTTTTCAAGAAAAAGCAAAGCCCTATTTATCTTAGAGAAAAAGTGGGGGCAAGATTTAAAGCCAGCTGGTGCCTAAAACTAGAATTGCAAGTAGCTCTTTAGGTACCCAGAGAAAGAGACCCTTTTGAAAAGCCCTGAGCTCTTGGTACCTCTGTCTGCCTGACTGCATGCTGCCCTGGAGCTGACAGAAGAATGTTATACGGGTATTGTAGTCAGCGGCATCTTATGTTGTAGCGCCCCAGTCCTGCATGTGAATCCCCCGTCAAAGCTCTGCTCTCACACGAATCAGTATATGCCTACAGAGAGCTGGCAGCAAGCACTGGGCTGTCTCTGTGTTGTTTTCCATGTGAAATACCAGCTGCTTCAAAGTCAATCCCCAAGCTGCACTAAATATATCAGGGTTAAAATCTCATCCAATACAAGGAAACAGATTTTTCAACCTATCTCTAGCTTCCTACATGCCAAAACAGTTTTCTGTTTCTGCTGCCAAAGTCAGTCAGGTGTTTGTTACATAGAATCGACATGCAGGCATTTCTTCTTTAAAAAGATAGTTGCCAATATGCAAACTCTTCAAACTTTCGGCAGCCTCAAATTGGCTGAATTAACTAAAAGCCTGTACCAAAAGAATCATCTTAAAAAAATATACTTCCATAATACCAGGGGGGAGCGTTTGCACAGCACCATCTACACACAAACGAACCGTGATTCCCAGTTTTAAAAAAGACATCTTGGCTCTTTTCCTGCTGCTCGCTCACACTGAGAGCAGCCCACGCTCTCAGTACTGAATGAAAGCAAAGTTTGGTCAGTATGCAAGCTTGCCTTAGGTATTCTCATACCTGTTACAAACTATTTGCCACTGGAAGAACCTGGAGCTTGGGCTGATCAGCCCTGGGTCATCCGGCCTTGATGCTCCGAAGAGCTGGTCCGTGCAGACGTCGCACTCGTTTCTACCCGTGGCGAAGTTCCAGTAGGGCAGCGCGAAGGAGTCGTTGCCCACCAGTCGCTGCAATGGACAGAAGCGCGTTAGCAGGGAATCACCTTCAACAGAAAGAGAACGAAAGGGACTCCTGCAATTTGTTTCACTGGGTATTCACTGGATATTTCACTGGATATTCTGCTTTTATTTCCTCATTTCGACTACACGCGCTTCACAGTGCTGCTCCATCTCCTTTCAAAAGATTGGAGTGTTAAGTCAGTCCTAGCAAAGACATTGTTACTGGTTACTCTACTGTTGACCTTCACTACTTTTGGCCATGTTAGGTTTTCTATCAACTCAGAGACGAGGCAGGAGAGCAGGAGCAGATATGAATCAAGCCTTAAGGAACTAAGAGGCTTTCTGAGTGATGTAATTGGGTAATGGGTAAAATTGTGCATGTGGTTTGCATTTTCTCCGGAAAGGCTAGCCCTGGGGAAAAATCTGAACTTGTATTAATAGAGGAATACAGTGAATTTGCTTGCTTGTTAGATACGATTTCACGCAAGCAAGATCCTGCAGCTATTTTGATACCTACTATTTTCATTAGAGACCTGCAAGGCTGAAATACAGTAACATTGCCAATGTAAAAGTAATGCAAATGGAAATGATTCAATGATTTGGCAACTGATTCTCAGGCATGTTAACATATATTTCTTTAAAAGATGTATTACTAAACATATGCATGTATTAAATAAATGGCATGGTATATTTAAAGGGGGTAATATTTAGAGTTGCTTTCATTAGGAGTGTATCTTCAACATCAGCAGACAATATCTTTAAGTGTAGGTGCTGCTTTGATTTTATTAATAAATACTGTGAATTCACATCTTCTGTCCTCTGTTGTGGAGATGAAGAAAAAAATCTCCATGATAACCTCCACTTCATTGTTCACAGTGAGAAACTGTTCAGTCCTCAGTATCTTGAAAGCACTTATTTCACTTTAAATGAAAAAGGATCAATGAGCAAACAGTCATGGGAGTTTGGGTAAGAATCTGTCCTAGGAAACAGCTTACCCTTGTCTGGCTTGACAAAATCACACAGAAAAAAAGAGAAGCTGCATGAGGAAGGGGAAAGACTGGTCAGCTAACCTGCAGGTCTCTCTCCAGCAACAGCAAATGGTACCTGTGCCAAGTAACAAAGGCAGGTCCTTGATGGGAGAAATCGATAGCTGTGAAGGGGCGGCCGGGTCCTACAAAGTGAAGATAAAATAAGCACTTAGGCACCAAATGAGGCTCAAGAGAAAGACAGCACCTTCTTCTATTGCCTGGAGTAGAGTTAGACAAAAGACTGCAGCTCTACACCTTTGGAAAGACCACACACATCAGAAGCTACAACACTTACGTGGGACAAGTGAAACAAACTTCTCTGTGGATATTTGCTTCAGCACTTCTCAGAACTTCACATTCTCCCAAAAGCTGGATATTGCAACATTTTCTTATCACTTTAGTGGATTTTGGTTTTAAGAAGCAGTCTCCTTTATCTAAAATCTTAGCTCCTTACTAATATGTACCACATTATCTCATTCTCTTTCTCAGCCACAGGACTTACATCTTGTATCTATCAAGAGAACCTCAACATTTTCCATAACCTGGAAATTACTGCCAACAGCAATTCAATGTCCTTTGCCAATTTTCTTCAAATTGTGCCTGTTATTTCTTGTGTTGTGCTCTTGTTATTACACAGGAGAACTAAGACACTCAAAGGCTAGGGGCTTCAAACCACATATGGATTTTTTTATCACTGCAGCAGCACTAGAAGTTGCCTCCTTCCCTTTCCACATAACTGTCCTATCCCCTGAAGAACCTTTGCTCTTGCTAGGCCAGAGACTGCTTCCTTCAGCCCTGCAAAATGGAACAGTGTCAGAAGGGCACACTGAAGAAAAACCACTGCAGGGTAACAGATACCCTCTAGCAAGGAGGTAGATATGGGCTGTTCAGATTGCACATAGGACTGCTGGGTAGAAAAGCCATACAGCTGCCTCCTCCTGCGAGAGCTGGGCTTTGCAAAACAGGGCTCGCATAGGTACTTCTGTCTAGAAGAGCAGTGAGGACTAGAAATCCTGATTTGGGAGAAAGCGTGGGGTTAGATACCCAAACCTCTAACCTGGTTTGGTTTTAAAAGCTGGCTGTGGTTAGTCAGGCAATCCCAACCTTAGTGACTTGCTGAAGGCCACAGAAAGCAGTAGTACTCTGGTCGCAGCACCTCTGCATGGTCTCTGCCTTCACCATTGCAGAGCCCCTTTACCACTGCTGCTGCATTTACCTTCTCCGGTGGACTAGGAATGTCTTTTTCAAATCAATCACTGCCTGACCACACTTCAGCTCACCCAACTGTGGAGCCTGCTAACTGCCTCCCTGTCAGACAGAAAATGCACCAGGAGGGCAGCTGGTGTGCTCCAGCAGCCATGGAGTGGGGGGACCAGATCACAGCAGGTCTGAAGCACACCTCCCTCAACTGCGGGTGGCCACTGGCTCCACAGCACCCACTGTTTCACTTCACAGATCTTCTCCTACTGGGACTCTCTGCTCAATGAAGTAGCACAGCTGTGTTAAGCACACTTACCTTTGTTCAGCAATTATACTTTTCATCCTTTACCTGCAGAGCCCCTTGGATAAGAAAAGCACTAACCTAATAGCGTGTCTCTGACGGAGTAGTAGTGAAGCCAAACAAAGTAGTTATAAATACTACAGTTGGCAATTTGCGGTTCCTCTCCAGTGGGACCAAGCAGACTCATCCAGTGCTGAGTTGCAATGACATAGTCTGGGTGAACGGTTGTCTTTGCACGGTCTAGAGCATCAAGGAACTGCTCTCTCTCCTCTGCTGTCAGGGAGTGGACATCCTTCCTGACAACTGGTGTCTTCCTCACGTTGCAGTCAGGGCCAGTCCAGCCAAACTTGCAGTCACCACAGTTATAGCCAGCAAAGTTTCCTGAATCAAGAGGGCAAGAGCAGTCATGACATTATGAATCAGAGAAAACTAACAGTGAAATGCAGAAGAATTAAGAATTAGCGCTCTTTTTCCCCAGAGATGCCAGTTTCTGGAAGGGGCAGCAGCTGAGCAGACCGGCAGCTTTGCCAATTGCCTAACAAGAAGGAAGGCTCACTTCCCAGAGCCACAGCAGGGCCAAGAATCACACTCAGCCAGCTGGGAGGTGAAGAACTGGGTAACAGGCTTGACACCTCAAGGTGCTAAGAGCTCTGCAAAGCCCTCGGGCACTTGAGGAGTCTCACCGAACAGAGGGCTGAGCATTTCAGGTTGAGCATTTCAGGTAAAGCACTTGATGAAGTGCTTCGCTCGACTGGCTCTCAAGTACTCCTAGACTTCCAGGATCAAACCCAAAAAAGGGGCAGCTCACAGTATAGGTATACTCTGTACATCTCCTCAGCCTATGAAAAGGAATTTGCAAAAGCCTGAAATGATGAGTCATCTTCATGGGTAAAAAGCTTTTCTCCACCTGTATAGCATCTGTAGCCAGGCGGACCAATGACTCCTCACCTGTTTCCCTTGAGCAGGTACTAATTATATCCAATTGATGATCTGCAGGATTTTCTCCCTTAACCACCTAATCTATGAAGTAATCCAAGGGGTCTATTCTTCCCACTACTTCACCAGACGCTTTTCAATGGGCCATGAGCTTTTACTGAGTACACAGGAGGATGGCAGTGAAGAAGAGACTAGCAAACAGAAGCCAATTTCCAGGCAAAGTGGTATTTGACACTGCAGTATTTCTGCTGATTGTGTTGAACATGTTTGTAATGTCCTCAGGTCTATTTGGCAATGTTCTCTTGTCAGAAATGCACACAACAACAACACTTCATGAGATAAAAAGTTGCTTTTTGTCATTTTCTTTCAATAGACTCCATGCATCACAGGACTGTCGTTATGCACTAGCTGAAATGGCGAGAAGCTGATGGAGGTCTGTGGGATTTCCCACATCACAAACAGGAACAATTGCACTACTCAGACCCAGGTTTTTTTGTCCCACCCAAACCACTTTTTCAGCATTTGTTTCTAAAGCACTCTACCAGGCCACTGGTCTGGAAATGATGCATTGCTGTTTTCAGAAAGTTCATTTACTGCCTTGTGGACTTCCCACATGATAGCACTGTGAAATATATGTCCCAGTCTCTTACAACTTAAATTCAATGTTTGCTATGCTGGTGATGGTAGACTTCAATGGTACAGCTCTAGGAGAGCAGGAAAAGTTACCTCATATTATCAGGATATAGCACTCAGTAGACATTTTCAGTAAGACAATGAGATCCTTTCAAGATCCTTTTGGACACAGGGACCATATGAACATGCAAGGATTCATGCCTTAGCATTTTTTTGCCTTCAGTGACTAACACATAGCAACTCACTGTACTACCTCTCAGAGGCTATGCCAGGGACAACTGAGGTTATTCACACCTCTTGTGGTTCCTAGAGAATATAGTGTGGGAGGTCGTTCTGGCACACAGGCAGGTGATTGTGTCATGGATGGGGTCCAGATGCTCCCTGCTTGTTCCACTGCTTTCAGGAATGACCATTGTACTGCCGCCGGGCAAAAAAAAACTCATCTGGGGTGTCTTCCCCACTAACCCTTTTGTCTGGAGGTGGGATCACATACCTCAGGAGCTGTCTTCTGTGCTTAATCTCACCATCATTAATGGTGCTCTTTCCCAGTCAAGTTGGGCGCATCTGGCTGTTTCTGTAGGCACTATGCCCATGCTACTTCTCCCAGTGGGTCAGTTCATGGGCATGACACTGAGAAAAAGACACTTCTTATGACATGACACTTGGTATGTGTTAATACACATCACTGGTGTATGCTAACACCAGTTATCACATACCATTGTAGCTGCTTCTCAACCCCAGTGATTGCCTGAGCTCACAGACAGGGATTTTTCTACCTCTGAGCAGTCATAGCATGTGGCTGGCTTTCAGACACTGAGCGTAACACAAATTAATAACTCCATCAACTCTGTGTCTTCAGTAAAAAGGAACCCATCCAACACTCACCATCTTCTGCATTGTTCTGTTGTACCAAGATGAAAGCTGAGCAGCTGTCATGCCTCTTCCTTCCACAGAGACCATCATAACACACATCATTTATTGGATGGGGAGAAAGGACTCCTTTTCAGACTTCTTTAGCCATTGCATTAAAACAGGAGTTACATTAGATTTCAAATACCAGCATACTGCAGTTTTCCAAGGGTAGGATTAGGATTGCTAGCATGTGAGACAAATGGTTAGCTCTTCTGTCTCTTCTAGATCTTCATTTGGACATACTGTTAGGCTGTAGGATGTGGAAGATCTGTACCTAGCACAACTCTAACAGGGTCACCAAGGTATGGTTATAATTTAGTATTATCCTACAGCCACACTGCCCTACAATAAGTAAATGAAGTGTATTTTATAACTACATCAAAAGTTCATTCTTACCTAACAGGAGGCCCATCATATCAGCTACATGGCTTAACTGGCAATTTGTGTACAGCTAAACAATAGAATTTAAACCTTCTGCCCCAGCAGGATTATATATTGCACAGGAATGTGAAAAGATTTAAATACTTTCTTTCTCAAAAAACTTCTGTGGAAAAAAACGTAATGTTCAGCACATATCCACAAGTCAACATTAGAAAGTGAAAGGAAAAAAAACCAAATAATTGTATTTAAATCCTCAGTGAACTCAAACTACCTTGTTGTTTAATCACTGTCACAATCTGTACTAGCAACCACATGACTGACTGCAGTGTTTTTTTCACAATAATCTTCTGTACTGTGTTTTTAAAATGCTATACTAGATCTGTATCACATTAGTACAACTCAATCCTTTAGAATTCAAAATAGCATTTAGTTCATAAGTCTTCTAAAATGGTATTCTTCTAAACTAAATTTAACCATCCCACAGAAACACTACTTTGTTGTGTAATTAGCTACAAGCATCCGTTTTCAGGATTAGACTACTGCATCCAACATTTTGTCTAATTCAACACACACACCTTATTGAAATAAAAATGACCATCTTCCTCTTCACACAGGATCATAGAAACATAGAATCACAGAATCACAGAATGGTTTTGGTTGGAAGGGACTTTAAAGATCATCTAGTTTCAACCCCCCTGCCACGGGCAGGGAACCTTCCACTAGACCAGGTTGCTCAAAGCCCCATCCAACCTGGCCTTGAACACTGCCAGGGAGGGGGCATCCACAGCTTCTCTGGGCAACCTGTGCCAGTATCTCACCCCCCTCACTGTCAAGAATTTTTTCCTAACATCTCATCTAAAACTACCCTCTTTCAGTTTAAAACTGTTACCCCTTGTCCCATCACTACATGCCCTTGTAAAAAGTCCCTCTCCAGCTTTCCTGTAGGCCCCCTTCAGGTACTGGAAGGCTGCTAGAAGATCTCCCCAAAGCCTTCTCTTCTCCAGGCTGAACAACCACAACTCTCTCAGCCTCTCTTCATAGGAGAGGTGCTCCAGCCCTCTCATCATCCTTGTGAACCTCCTCTGGACTCGTTCCAACAGGTCCATGTCCTTCTTATGTTGAGGACCCCAGAGCTGAATGCAGTACTCCAGGTGGGGTGTCATGAGAGCGGAGTAGAGGGGCAGTACCACCTCTCTTGACCTGCTGGCCATGCTTCTTTTGATGCAGCCCAGGATACTGTTGGCCTTCTGGGCTGCAAACGCACATTGCTGGCTCATGTTGAGCTTCTCATTAACCATCACCCCCAAGTCCTTCTCCTCAGGGCTGCTCTCAATCCATTCTCTGCCCAGCCTGTATTTGTGCTTGGGATTGGCCTGACCCATGTTCAAGACCTTGCACTTGGCTTTGTTGAACTTGATATGGTTCGCACAGACCAACCTCTCAAGCCTGTCAAGGTCCCTCTGCTTGGCTTCCCTTCCCTCCAGCATGTTGACTGCACCACACAGCTTGGTGTCGTCGGCAAACTCGCTGAGAGCACACTCCATCCCACTGTCCATGTCACCAACAAAGATGTTAAACAGCACCAGTCCCAATACCGACCCCTGAGGAACGCCACTCGTCACTGGTCTCCACTTGGACATCGAGCCATTGACCGCAACACTTTGAGTGCGACCATCCAGCCAATTCCTTACCCAGTGAGTGGTCCATCCATCAAGTCCATGTCTCTCCAATTTAGAGACAAGGATGTCATGCGGGACAGCGTCAAATGCTTCACATAAGTCCAGGTAGATGACATCAGTCGCTTTTCCCTTATCCACCAACACTGTAACACCGTCACAGAAGGCCACCAAGTTTGTCAGGCATGATTTGCCCTTAGTGAAGCCATGTTGGCTGTCACCAACCATCTCCTTATTTTCCATGTGCCTTAGTGCAGTTTCCAGGAGGATCTGCCCCATGATATTGCCAGGCACAGAGGTGAGACTGACTGGCTTGCACACTGCCAGGAACTGTCATCAGGTCATTCAGTTTAAGAATTTATATAAATTGAATTAATATTAGGTGCACCCAAACCAATTGTTGAATACATACAATGGATTCAAAACTGAAATTAGACAGGAACTAAGAACTCTTTTCTACCTCCCAGCTACACTCATGCCATAACCACAACTTTTTCTAGAGATTGTATTTTTGCTGCCACCTACACATTGAGTGAAATGTGCAGCAAGCAGCATCGTGACAACAGACTTACAATTGCCTTTTTGACCATGACTCTTTGTAAAAAATGTGGGAAGGAAAGCTGGATCTTTCTGTTGTACTAATTTTATTCTGCTGTATTTGTCCCCAGTTAAAGAAAGACTAATGTATATTATCTACTAAAGCCTAGAAATTGAAATGTGTTTTTTTAAATTTTCCTTAGGAAATTTACACTAATTTGATAAAAAATATAAAAATAATCTGACCTCACAATAACAACTCATCAACGTTTGTGTTTGGAATTTTCTTCTTTTTTTTTTTTTTTTTAGTAAATATTCAGTGCCCAGACCTGAATGGGTATGATTTTAAGACATTTTTCCTTAGTGAACAGCTACAACAAATGGCCAAATTTGCAGTGTTCCTTTTATCCTTGTCTATTAAGTTTTTATCAGAAAGCTCAAATGGAGTCATTTATTGCAAGAATGCCAGAATCGCCCTGGCCCTTGTTCCTCACAGCTCTTCCAGGTTTCCTACTATACAGCCATCAGCTATGTGGCACGTTTAAATGGCACTGTCTAACCAAATATAATCAGCTACATGGCAGTTGGAGTTCTCATAGCTTATTGTTCACACTATGTCTAAACTATAAATTAAACAGTGCCAAGATGGCACTGGAACATGACCGTTTATATTGTTAAAACGTTAGAAAGAGCCTTGGCACAGGTTCTAGTTTGCACAAGCCGGGAAGTGTTTCAAATAGGCAATTTGCACAAAACATTCATTTGGAAAATAAGATACCTTAATATTAAAGATGCACACTCTTCCACGTCCCTTTGAATGAACGTATTTAATTTATTGCCATAGGTACCATAGCCTAGATGCCTAATAAAGACCACATGTCACACCACTTAAAACTCTGGTGTGCAGACAGCCAACCAATGTATGAAACAGAGCAAAAAAAAAGATACAACAAAATACTAATAGACACAGACACATGATCACCAGCATTGTAAAAGCATCAGATCTCATTCAAATCCCACACAGTTGTGAATTTCTTAGCATTCTCCTAGAAATGTCTTTGCATCCAGCATAAAGCTGACCACACCAGAGCAGAGCCCAGGAAACCCTTCTGAAAATCATGCTTAAGGGTGCCTTCCACCCTAATTTTTTATCATTGGTATATTTAGACAATAAAGACGCAAGGAGAAAGAGGAATACAAGTGAAGAAATAAAATGCCGTGAGAGAAACCAGATTTAAAGAGCTGAGGAGAGTGGACAGCTCAGCAGAAGTAAGGCTGAATGAAAGGACACTACTTTCTGGTCATGTAACTTGGGACCCAGCCCTGCAAATACCAAATACTGGTACTTACCTCTACTTAGACATGCAAATTAATGTCTGCCTACACTGCTCTTCAATTTACTCCCAGGTTTTGACGCCCTAATTAGACGGCATAAATATTGGTGTATGCCCATGTGCTTCAGTGCTCTTCTGACTCAGGGTCTGTGCCTGTATGTGGCACCTGACTTTAGTTTTGGAGGTTTATAAGAACTTTTAAAATGAAAAAATCTACATCCATTTTTTTTTGTAAACTGTCTGGAAAAGTACTTCCACACAAGCATTTGAAATCTAGTCCAAGGAAGAGGTAAAAACTGATTTATACTCTAAAGTCTGTGTTATTTTGAGGAGCTTCAGTAACGCCATCTATCCATTTAAGCCATCTGCCACTACCTCTCCACTTTTGGTTGATGACAGCGCTGCAAAACTTAACTTTGTGGGCTGAAATTTTCTGCAATGCTCCTTTCTCAGATTGATCTGGGCTTTTTTGATAGTGAGAGCCAAAGTATATTTTAAACAAAACAGTTCAGCTAGTTCTAAGAATCAGGTTGAAGGAAAGCAGGCTGTTCTTCCCATGTTAGAAAATTCAAACAACTTTATGTTTCCAACAAGAAATCCCCACCCGCATTTGAAATCTGCCTAGCAGGTGACTTCAGTGCTAGAGATGTGCCTTTTGCCTGACTCCTGGACCATCCCCTGATGGCCCTGCAAAGCAGCCTGGGCTGAGGCTGCAGTTCCTGCTCATTTTAACCCTCCTTCAACCACGGCTGCTGCTGAAAAAGAGACAGAATCATAGAATCATAGAATCGTTTTGTTCGGAAAGGACCTTTAAGTTCATCGAGTCAAATCATTACCCTAACAGTGCCAAGTCCACCACTAAACCATATCCCTAAGCACCACATCTACTCATCTTTTAAATACATCCAGGGATGGTGACTCCACCACTTCCCTGTCACCTTATTCTGCCTTGACCTCACCTTCCCATTCCCTCCCTCCTGACAGCACTAGTGAACTGATCCTTTTGGCCAGGTTAGCCTTCAAGCACATTTCCTCCCTGATCCGTTTTGCCTCCAGCAAGTGAATGTAGAGGCTCACATAAAGTCACAGTGGGAAGGAGTGGCTGGAGATGGGGAGGAAAAGGACAGGATGGCCTCTTCGGTGGTCGTACAGACCCATTTCAGATCAAAGTGAGTTGCAGACTTAGTAAATGACCCTGGGAAAGACTGCAGCCAGACATCCACCTGTTTTCAGTGCACAGGGTTATATCATGCTGCAAAGTACTACTCCAAGAGGAATAAATCTCTGATCAATGCACACTGATTCAGGTTCACTGAGCAATGATTAGCAGTAACAGAGGTTTGAACACAGCACTGAAACATCCAAAACTCTGCGGAGAAAGGTGACGGGTGGCTACAGGGGCAATTCCAGGGGTAGAGTGGAAAACCCAAAAGTTTGCATGAGAGAAAAAACTTTTTCAACTCTGTCGTTCTGAAAAAGTGCTGATAGTGTTATGAACATGACAGTATTTTTAGGACACTGATAATATTTGAAGCCTTCTTGATGCCTTACACCACCAGGAATGTTTCTGGCCTTTGGAGCAAGGTTAGCAGACCCATCCATCCCCGACCCCTCACCCCAGCACCCCTCTCACCTGTGCACCGACAGCTCTGGTTGAAGAACTTGAGAGGCCACTGCTCCCGGTCATCCACGTTTCGAAGGGTGTAGGGGCCACTCCAGGGCTGAGTGTCCACCTGCACCCCCTGGCACTGTCCCCTGCCTTGCAGGGACCCACAGACATTGCCTGGCTCTGTTCCCAAGGCCGGGCAGCAGCGCTTCAAGCGAAGGGCATCCACTGTCATGCAGGCACGGGGGAACTGCGCCTGCACCTGGGAGGGACAGCAGCAGCTCAGGTAGCCCAGACCAGCCCAGAAGAGCCACCTCAGGGCACCCATTATGGCTGGGTGCAGGCTCTGTGCAGGACCTGAGCGAGCGGAGCAGGGAGATGTCCACTGTGGGACAACCTGACCTCACCGCAGCTCCATGCCCCGGCCGACCAGGATAATCCCTGTCGCTGCTGAGGATGCTGGTGTCGGGTGTTTGTTTAATCTTGGTCTCTAATTGCCTTGAATGCGGCTCAAAAGGCAGGCGTTTTGGCTCTGCTGTGCATGCCCAGCAGCCACGGCTTTGAGAGGGGTTTATATAGAGGTTAGGAGAAACTCTCATTAGAGGGATTAGCACAGCACAAATCCTCGTGTTTTCCACATGACATCAAGGGCAGAAGAGAGGCCAGCATGAGAGCCAAGTTCTGCAGGTTCCAGCAGCCTGTCAGGAGGCTGAATGCTTCGGATTTATTTCTCCAGGTCTTTCATGAGCTTTGAGAAATTGATGGTCTTGTTTTAGCTGAGGTGGCTGGAGAAACAGGTTTACTTTTTTAATCAAAACCCTGTAAATAGATGACAAACAGAAGAGGAACCCCCTTCTCTTTTCAGTTCATTCACTGCAAGATAACACTTTCTACTAAAGCAGCAGCAGTAGAAAATGAACTGGAAGTGCAGAGGATATAGGAGCATCATTAGTGAAAATTAATAAACCTGGTAGTAACAGCTTGGGATGGAGACTCCACCTGCTGACTGCAGAGCTCCAGTGCTTGTACTCTAAATATCTGAGTGGCAAGTGGAGAAGGGCTCCCTTCTTAATACCCTTTTTGCATGCAAAATAAATTATTTAATTGTTTTTAAAGGGTGAGTGATCCTTGTTTGCTCTCTAATCCTTTCCCCATCATTCCACCAGAGGTTGTTTTGGGGCTGGTCTGGCTGCTAGACCTTCAGAACTGTCGCAGCTGAGCATTTATTACCCACTTGGCACGAGACAGCCTGTAAGATCAATACACACACCAGACATGCAGACAAGTGGTTTTGTCCAGGACATTGACAAAAATTACTTTTAAAAATCTACTAGCATGCAGCAGTTCTTTCCCACAATGCAACTCCTATGTGACAGAGGAATAAAATGAATAAATCAAAATAAAGTAGTGGTAAGTCATGAGAGGAGTCTGAAGCAACAGCTATTAGGTCAGCTCCACCATACTGAATAAAAACTGGCAAATCCCTCCACTTCCCTGAAAGCTTTCTCTACCTCCCCACTCCATACTAAAATTGTTTCGACGTATTTGTAAGTATGTATAATGAAAACAGCTGTGATTGTGTCTGTACTATTCAATATTTCCATGGATGTTCAACCACACCATTCCGGCACAAGAAGTCTATTATCTATGAAGCAAACTTATTGCAGTCATGCAGCTAAGGAGTTCATCCACACTGCAGACACTGCCATCAGCGCTTTCAGGCTCTCCAATCTTTATGTAAAAAAAATATTACTTGCCAGACAAACTAAAATATTATTTGACTTCATTTTTGGAAGTAGAAAGCCAATTAGCAATACCACCTAATCTGAAACGTGTTTCAACTCATTTCGCTTAGGATTCAATTTACCTGGAACTGGCTTTTGCTTGCTGCTCTTGACACATGTGAAAAAGACAGAAAGTAAGACCAGTTGCTGGAAAAATATGTTGAAGCAGCTCAGGAGTTATAAATGGAGGTACTAACTCAAAAACACACTGAACAATGCACATCCCTATACTACTCAGCACCAGAACACACCTCTGGTGTGGGAAAGATCAGTCCTTGGATCTAGGTTAGGCAATGTCTTGAATCAAAGTAACCAACATACCATCTGAGAGCAATTAAAGTGAACACACATCACCAAAAAAAAACATCAAAGAATATGGATAGGATTCAGTTTGCTGATTAAACCCATGAAATGAGGTGTCTATACCTAAAATATGTATCTATGCAACCATTACACACAAAGACGGCTCAGTTCAGACACCCACCTATTGCCATTTGAGAGCTTATATGAGACAGAAAGAGTAAGTACAGAGAAAGGTGAGGTACTGAGGCAGGCAAGGCAAGGTGAGGCAAGGAAAAGTGCTTCTAATGTGGCACATGAGGAAGGAGAAATGTGTTGTTTTCAGAGAAGTTAGAGTGTGGAGAAAAGGAATACTGGACAGATGATAATATGGAGATTACTTAATGAGCAGAGGAAAGAAAACCAAGTAGAAGAGTGGCACGTAAGTAGTTTTTTCTTATGATGACTTCCGTCCATCAAACTACATAATTTTACAAAACCGGGAGCAGGCTACAGCATGCAGTACCTGCACAGATGTAGCACTAGCCTCTGGTCCTCAGTAATGCATCAATATTTTAGGAGTGCCCTCCCTGGCCGGGAGGGGAACACCAGGGGACAGAAAAAGGATGGACAGATCCCACATCCTGGCCTCGCTGTGTGGGTGCACGTGGCAGGCCTGCCGGTATCGGCGGCTACAGGGCGCCACATGACATGCCGCGTGGAAGCCACCGAGTCAATTTACAAAAAGACAGTTGTCTTTCAAGTAGTCATTGGGAGAAGGGCAGGCGCTTTCTGTTCATCAGTGCCTCACTGTTCGGAAGTGTCCACAGCTTCCCCTCGGCTATTGTGCTTAAATAAAGGAGCCATTGTTAGGGCCACACAATATCAGCACTATACCAATTTACAAAATAGCGTGCTGAATTACTTTGTATTTACTATGGGGTTTTACTGTCTCTTGAAAATGAGTAGGGCTGTGTGTTGGCACTACTGCCCAGAGCTGTTTGCCTGCAGCTATCAAAGTACTTTTCAGGCAGCAAACCTGAGCACATGAGCAGTGGCTGAAGCCCCCTTCATCCAAACTGTGACCATCCTGGCTTGTCCACCGGCTCAGGCTACCACACCTGAAACTGTGTTAATTTTATCAGTTAAAATATTTATGCTTTATGCTGAAAGTACAGGAAAACCGTATGTCAGCCACCTTGCAGTCTGGATTTGTGCCCAGGTTCACCCCTAATAGCAAACCTCTCAGCCTGCCGTCAAAGGGCGGCAAACAAATGTACCCATACAGATGCCAACACATTTTTGAGATTAATAGATTCACGTATTTTTTTGGTAAGAGAGGGAATAAAGAAAAAGAATACTCAAAGGTACAGGCAAAATAATCACTAAACACAATTCACCCAAGTAATACAGAATTCCTGAGCAGTAAGTAGGCAGTAGGTTCACATTTTTTTTCTCAATGACAGTATTGTTTCTCAGGCCCCTCCTACTGTACTCAAGCACAGATTAGCATCAAGCCAGAAAAATATTTAGCCTTTGGAATTTTGGAAAGAATTTTGGCCAAAATACAGCATTCCACATATAAACTTATGTGGAAATCAATGTATCGGTAGAAAGAATAAACCACATTGATATTTCATAATGGCAGATGATAATCCTGGAGATGACAAGAAGAAAGAGAAAAAAAGAAAAACTGCAGACAAGTTAAAGATCAAGGTCAAACTAGAAAGAGACGAGACAGGAGGAGCAACACCCTGTATCTGTATCTGACAGACAAAAGAATTTTCAAATTAAAAAACCAAACCAACCCCACCATATGATAAGAAGCAAACTCATCCAGTCAAGTGAATTCATGGTATCTCAAGCTGAGCGCCCAAAAGCAATGAACACTTCTGGACATTTTGGCCATTGAGAATACTTTTTCTTTTCTTTGAAGAAAATATTATACCTCTGATTTTTTGTTCTGCCAAACACCTTTACATTAATTTAGGGGCATTTACATTGTCATAAACCTCACCTGAAAGAACAGATTCTACTTCTGTCAAAGAAAATTTCAAGTCTGGACAAAAATGACTTAGCAAGAAACTCAAATTACAATACCTTTGTACATTTTTCATTGCTCCAAAGATCATGTAACATACTTTTATCTTATGCATGACATGAAACTGGCCATAATAAGAATGTTTTGAATGGAAATGACCCCAGCTAGTCTTTACCCAAAGCTTACATCAAGTCCACCTTTTTTGTTCCAATTTTAAGTGACAGATAAATATTTTGGCTGCTGATTTTAACTGTTGTGCACTTATGTGCTCCAGATTCCATGGAGTAAGAAGCACCATCTGAGGCATGTTTTTCCAACACTGCTACTGGGTATCTACTTCAACGCTTATGAAAGTCTCTCATTGGAAAAAGCGTGAAGCAAAGCTATTCATTATGCAAGGTGGAAGTCAATTTAAGACTAAGATACCTTCATTATGCATCTACCATCTATGCACCTATCTAGGAGCTACATGTCTTTTAAGTTCCCATTATAGCAAATAGACATCTAAGCTAAAGAGTAATTCACCTGGAGGAGAGAGATCTCATAGGTATAATTTTCTAGGAGTTTCAAGAAATCTAGAACATGCTAGATGGCAAGTAGAAGAGAGAGCTGATAAGTGCCCTGGTTGAGGTAACGACTTCAGTGTGATATTATGCACTAGACACCAGAGACTCAACAAGTAAGTAAGAGACATTTTAAGTGACCTGACAAAAGAAAAAGCTTGCACCTGATAAAAAGCCACCTCCTAAGTACTAAAACCAGCCACCAAACAGAAATCTGTGGGAAGAAAGGCTTCCCTGCATCTGCCGGTCTTTGTTTTATTTGATTCTCTGAGGTACTCAAGTGTGATCACATCTATGCAAAATCTTATATGCCATTAGATTTGTAAAAGAACAACTCAGCACTTTCAGAAACAATCTTTGTTCTCTTAGGCTTACATCTCAAAGCAGTACATCTCAGAAAAATATCTTCTCTAATAGTTCAAAATTTTCAAATCCTTCAAAACTGCAATAAGGGATGACTTAAGAAGAAAGTAGTTGCCACTCTGTTCCCTCCCATGTTCATCCACTGCCCATGTAGGTTTCTTCATCCTTGCAAGATTATCTTTCATTTCTAGTAAGTCTGATGATAATTCTTCAATCTTTTACATCTTTGTACTTTTAATTCCTATCTCTGTAGTGGATTTTTTTTCCTTTTTCCTTCAAAACTTACTTGCTCATCTCTGTTCTTTCCTGCCTTCCTTAAGAGCAGACACCCTTCAATATTTTCTTCTTACTTTTCTTTCTCCTCCCATCCCATGCTGCTTTTCCCTTCTTACAGAGGCTCTTATTCATTCATGCCTTCTCTCTTCCTTCCTCCAACACAGACTACTGCCCTTCCACCACCTTACCCTTTGTTGCCCTGTCCTGTAGCTGGGAGAGTGAGGCCAAAGTTTGGGCATACAGAGAAGCTCTGGAGAACTCATGATCCTTCCCTTGTTCAAAATCTCTCTTCATATGAACAGTCTCATCAGCTCCCTCCTTCTCATATTTATGTTATTTATCCAGTCCCTTTCTAATTTGTGGATTTCTTTGCCTGAAAACCAATTCACGTGCTACAACATATTCACATTGTTAGAAGGGCAACTCAGAGAAGAGTAATCTGGTCAGGTCTCACAGAAAATACACAACAAGACTTCTTTTTCCACTCTCCACAATATGTAGGAAGACAGATGAAAGCTTAAGCTACTTATAGTTTAGATAAATACAATGCTGACTGGCAGATGAAACCATCCTGAGTAAGCAACACCACTCATCTCAACATCTTCAGCTGGCAAAGGATGTGGATAGCAAGTCCAAAGAAGGGCAATGAAGCTGGTGAAGGGTCTAGAGCACAAGTCTTATGAGGAGCGGCTGAGGGAACTGAGGTTGTTTAGTCTGGAGAAAAGGAGGCTGAGGGGAGACCTTATCGCTCTCTACAACTACCTGAAAGGAGGCTGTAGCAAGGTGGGTGTTGGTCTCTTCTCCCAAGTAACAAATGATAGGACAAGAGGAAACAGTCTCAAGTTGTGCCAGGGGAGGTTTAGACTGGATATCAGGAAAAGTTTCTTCACCGAAAGGGTTGTCAAGCATTGGAATAGGCTGCCCAGGGAAGTGGTTGAGTCACCATCCCTAGAGATATTTAAAAGATGTGTAGATGTGGTGCTTAGGGACATGGTTTAGTGGTGGACTTGGCAGTGCAAGGTTAATGGTTGGACTTGGTGATCTTAAAGGTCCTTTCCAACTAAAATGATTCTACGAGTCTCTGTGGTGACTATCTGTCCAAAGGCTGTCCAAAGACAACTTTATCTCCAGAGTTATTTCATCAGCTTCTAACCTGGGCTAACTATAAAGGCAGTCATAGAAAATAAAGTATGATTCACTTAAGGAACCCAGGCATCTGGAAGGTAAGAGAGCTAAATCTCAGTTATCCTGTGTTCCCCAATAGTCTATGAAGGGAAAGAAGCACCTCCACAGGACGACTCATCCCATTCTCAGACAGGTATCTCAGAAGGTCAGATGACCTCTCTGCCCTGATTTCTCTGCCTTGGCCTTAAAAGGAGGTGAGGGTGACTAGTTCAAATGTAGACAGACACTGCATTTTTAAATGTCTAAAGTGAAGTGAGATGAATCCCACTCCAAATGGCTGTGGTAGTAGAGGACCTGCTTTACATAAAGTGGGTTTACACTGGTTGACAAAAAAGTAAAGTGAGATGTAAGCTGTTTTAATATACTAGTTTTGGTACATGTGGAGCTTTACAGACGTTGTGCAAAAACCTGTAAGGAGCCTGCACCCCAGCTAACATGCAGCCTGCGTTTGTGGCTCATCATTCAGGACACGGTCAGGAAGGCGCGAGCCTAAGACCTCATGTGCAGCATGGAAGGGGTAGTACAGAGGCTCTTGTCTCAAAAATTCAGCAGTGCAACAAATTATCCCAATCACAGGGAAAGAAATACGAAGAAGGAAATCCAGACCTTGCTCTGTACCACAAAAAAAATCTGAAAGATAGTGCAAACACAGTATTTGAAATAATATGTGAAATCTCTAAAGCCTTGACCTTACATTAATCTTTCTAGAGCCAGTTCCAGAAGACAATCTTCTCTCACAATTTTTATTCAAAATATCAAAGCTACTATTTATCCCAACAGAAAATATAAAATAGAACAGAAGATATTCATCCCTCATGTCATGTGGGCTAAATTCCAAGAACATTGTCGGGCAAAGTAACGGATGCTCCCTTGCTTTAAGTAAGTACATCCAAACAAAAACCTAATGTTTCCCCCAAGGTTCACTGAGGAATAAAGATAGCATTGATAACCATAGCAGGACTGAAGGTTAAGATTTCACTTCACTGCCCCAAATCTGCCTTGTTAACCATACCATAAACTCTGTATTTCTGCATTGCTATGGAATATGCATTCTATATTCCTACAAAAGCACAAAGTAGGAACCCTGAGATATATTGTTGGGGAAAAAAAAAAACAACACCACAACAAATACCCCAAAACTCCCAAGGAACTGGATCAGAAAAAGCCTCCTCACATGGGGTCACTGTGCTGAACTCAAACAGTATAAAGCTCTCCTAACTTGCTCAGTCCCAGGGAAAAAAAAAAAAAGACTAGAAATGCATAATCACCTCAAAATTTTGTTTTTCTTTTTAAATGTATTTATTTCCCAGAAAGTTGAGAAACACCATTCTAGTTCTTCTACAGGACCAGAAACCAGTAACTATGATTTCTTATTAAAAATATTTTTAAAAAATCATAAAAACGAGTCCTAACTTGTGTTCTCTAAATCCCTTGCATTGATCATACTGCATATCTAAATGAGGTTTACTGGATGTCTGTAAACAGTGCAGAAGACAAAGTCAAAAATCTTTTAGTCAAGAGACAGAAACAAATCTCTTCTATCAAACAAACCCAATTTTCAATTCAAAGAGAAGGAAACATTGATATTTGTAAGAGTAACATCTATTCACTGCTGAGTTGTAGACAAGACAGCAACACAGGTTCTGCAGGTCCTGCACGTGGGTCAGGGCAATCCCAAGCATAAATACAGGCTGGGCAGAGAATGGATTGAGAGCAGCCCTGAGGAGAAGGACTTGGGGGTGATGGTTGATGAGAAGCTCAACATGAGCCAGCAATGTGTGCTTGCAGCCCAGAAGGTCAACTGTATCCTGGGCTGCATCAAAAGCAGCGTGGCCAGCAGGTCGAGGGAGGTGGTACTGCCCCTTTACTCCGCTCTTGTGAGACCCCACCTGGAGTACTGCATCCAGCTCCGGGGTCCCCAACATATGAAGGACATAGAGCTGTTGGAACGAGTCCAGAAGAGGGCCCGAAGATGATGTGAGGGCTGGAGCACCTCTCCTAAAAAGACAGGCTGAGAAAGTTGGGGCTGTTCAGCCTGGAGAAGAGAAGGCTCTGGGGAGACCTTCTAGCAGCCTTCCAGTACCTGAAGAAGGCCTACAGGAAAGTGGGAGAGGGGCTTTCTACAAGGGCAAGTAGTGACAGGATGAGGGGGAGTGGTTTTAAACTGAAAGAGGGTAGATTTAGATGAGGTATTAGGAAGAAATTCTTGACTGTGAGGGTGGTGAGATACTGGCACAGGTTGCCCAGAGAAGCTGTGTCTGCCCCCTCCCTGGCAGCATTTAAGGCCAGGTTGGACAAGGCTGTGAGCCGCCTGGTCTAGTGGAAAGGTGTCCCTGCCTGCGACAGGGGTGTTGGAACTAGATGACCTTTGAGGTCCCTTCCAACCTGAACTATTCTGTGATAGTTTGAAATATCAGGTGCAGAAATTGCCTGCAGGGACAAGGAGGGGACTTTTAAAATCAGGTAGATGCACAAGTCTGGGGACATGAAGGAGGAGCATCTCATCTGAGGAACATCTGAGCTTACAAAAACCCTCAGAAAGCCTACGGAAAGTGCCAGGCACGGCAAGTTAGTCCCACCACTGTCAGAAATTCCAAATAGAGGTATTTCAAAGTAAAGCTTTAAGCTGCTTCATTATTTGTCATGTCCTGTGGTTGCAAGTTGCTGCAGCTTGCAGCAGAGCTAGGATGTGTGATACACCTCTCACTGAGCTGCTCTTTCTGCTCCAGTTTTCATTCACTTAAAACAGTGACTCAGTAGCCAAGGATGGTGTCTCCATTTAGCTGTCACCCAGGGCTAAACCACAACCAGTTGTTCTATCACCCAATCCCCCCTCCCCAACCAAGAAAGGGAACTGGGAAAAGGAAATTTAAACAGATTTAATAAAATAAGAAAACCAATATCAATGCTAATACAAAAGACACAAAATTATACTTAGCCCATAGAGTGGTGGCAAGTTCCTCCAGGGATAGTAACCATTGAGGAGAGAGGAGAAGGAGAAAGACAGAAAAGAGAACAGAGCAAAGAGCCCCTCCCCTCCCCAGCTTTCCCATTTATACTGAACCTGATGTTGATGTTATAGAATACACCCATGGGCCAGCCTGGGTCAGCTACCCTGGATTTAACTGCTAATGGCCTTGACCACCATGGCTGGCCACAAACTGAAACAAAATGTAGCAGAAAATTGATTCTATAATTTTATCCCCACGAAACCAGGACAGATGGTCATGGAAAAAGTACATGAACAAAATCCACCAGATTTTGAATATTTGAGTAAGGTTGAAACAACACTGTAAAATGTGTTTTTTCCTCTGAATCCCTGTGAGGTATGAACTTCAGTATGTGACGGTCATTTAAAAAAAACATATGTAGCGGCAGAGAAGTTTCCCAGTTTCAGAGAAGGAGCCTTGTGACTAAAACATAAAGGCTTAGTTAGACAGACATGAAAGCAGCCTGGATCTTCTTCCTAGAAGGGGGTTCATCTTAAGGGAACAAGCTACTAGAAAAATAAATGGAAATGGAGATGCTTGCTGCCAAGAAGAAATCTAGAAAGCAGCAATGCTAACAAAAAGATGGTGTAAAGAAGATAAAGCTGAATGAAAAATGCCTGAATATTGTGTGACATAAAAACAATAAAGCAACGACACTCGGGGTTATTTTCCTAGAGCCTGCCAAATCACATTAGAAACCTCCATCAAGCCTGAAAAATCAATCAGACAGAAGTTAAAAAATACCAGAATTAAGGTTATGTCTTAATTTTATCCTTTTCTTCCACATAAGACCCGAGGCCTTACTCAATGCATGCTATCCAAATCCCATACCAAACAAAAACAAGATTTTCTTCTCAATGTCATCATAGAATCACAGAATCATGGAAAGGTTTGGGTTGGAAGGGACCTTAAAGATCATCTAGTTCCAACACCCCTGCCACAGGAAGGGACACCTTTCTACCAGATCACAGAATCACAGAATGTTAGGGATTGGAAGTGACCTCGAAAGATCATCTAGTCCAATCCCCCTGCCGGAGCAGGATTACCTAGGTCATGTCACTCATGACATGGCTCAGAGCCCCATCCAACCCAGCCTTAAATGCTGCTAGGTAAGGGGCATCCACAACTTCTCTGGGCAACCCGTGCCAGTATCTCACCACTCTCACAGTCAAGAATTTCTTCCTAATATCTCATCTAAAATTACCCTCTCTCAGTTTAAAACTGTTACCCCTTGTCCTATCACTACTTGCCCTTGTAAAAAGCCCCTCTCCAGCTTTCCTGTAGGCCCCTTCAGGTACTGGAAGGCTGCTAGAAGGTCTCCCCGGAGCCTTCTCTTCTCCAGGCTGAACAACCACAACTCTCTCAGCCTCTCTTCATAGGAGAGGTGCTCCAACCCTCTCATCATCTTCGCAGCCCTCTTCCGGACTCACTCCAACAGGTCCATGTCCTTCTTATGTTGGGGACCCCAGAGCTGGATGCAGTACTGCAGGTGGGGTCTCACAAGAGCAGAGCAGAGGGGCAGAATCACGTCCCTCGACCTGCTGGCCATGCTGCTTTTGATGCAGCCCAGGATGCGGTTGACCTTCTGGGCTGCAAGCACACACTGCCGGCTCATGTTGAGCTTCTCATCAACCATCACCCCCAAGTCCTTCTCCTCAGGGCTGCTCTCAACCCATTCTCTGCCCAGCCTGTATTTATGCTTGGGATTGCCCCAACCCACATGCAGGACCTTGCACTTGGCCTTGTTGAACTTCATGTGGTTTGCACAGGCCCACTTTTCAAGCCTGTCAAAGTCCCTCTGGCAGACTTCCCTTCCCTCCAGCGTGTTGACCACACCACAAGGCTTGGTGTTGTTGGCAAACTTGCTGAGGGCCTCCCCACGGCTATCACCCTTAGTATGTCCCCATGGCTATCACCCTTAGTATTTCAGTGCTCCACAAAATTTCTGTTTAACGTCACAAAACCTCTGAGAAGGGAATTGCTATTACAGGTAATATCATCCTTAGCTTAAAAATAGAAATTTCAGGCACTACCACAGCACATAACTGTCATACATCCATGTGCCTGGGTACTCCTACTGAAAATCAGACACTTTGAGAGGGCAAGAATGACCCACACCTCTCCTGGCCCTCTGGGAACTCAGTGGCAGAGGGGACCCAGCTTCTGGTGCAGCACTGAGAGGGTACAGCCAGATCACTGCCTAAAAGCAGTCTTGGGGCCACATCCTGGCCCCCCAGCTGAGTGGCACCAGCTGGCTGGTGTCTGCACTGCATATGGCTGGTCCCTCCATAGGAAATCTTGGAAAGAGTCGGCTATCAAGGCGCTAATGCACAAGCCGAGCAGACAGTCAGAGGTCCAGTGTCCAAGCCTGATCTATGACTCTTTTATTCAGCAGTATGGAAATGGCCAAAAAGTAAACAACTGTTCTCTCTTTTGCCTCTTTGATTACACATCTTCAGGAAATGAATACTTTACTAATTCATTCCCAAAGCACCGTTAAAGTCTTTGATGAATAATTAAAAGCGTTTTGTAAAAAAAGTATTTATTTCTGATATCACATGCACAAAACTACAGATAATAAGTCACAAGTAATCTTCATTTTAATATTTCCTTCTATCCTTGAGTATTCGAGTGTGCAGTCTTAATATTCTTTCAAAAGCTTAAAAAATCTTCAGGAAAAACTATCCCTTACCTGTCTTATTAGAGGGGTCTACGTAACGCTTCTCCTGTTTGTGCTAACAGGATATTCATCAGCAGTGAGTGGTCCTTGTATCGGACAAGCAATTCAACAGCAATGCTTGATGTGATGCTGTGATTAAAAAAGGATCAGTGATACCCTTTCGTGAACAGATGAAAGATTGCTGAGGGGAGATAAGGAGCTGATTTACTGTTGTGTTTTGCACTGGTGACACCAATACTGAGTGACCTTTTTCTGTGCGTTGTTCTGGTGTCAGTATACTAAAAGGGTTACAAAAAATTATCTGAAAGTGGAAGGAAGTGTCTTAGAATGAAAGACCCAAAGAGCTTGATTTCTTTGGTTTATCAAAATAAAGCTGGGTGTTGACTCGACTGCTTCATTATGACCAAATACCAGGTACTGAGAAGATCTTTGATCTAACAGACAAAAGGCTTAACTGAAATAATATCTAGAATTTAACAGACGACAGATCCAAACTAAAGTAAGGAATATATTTGGAACAGTTGCAACAAATTACCAAGAGAACTAATGAATTTTCTGCCTCTTCATGCCTTGAAACCTAAAACTGGTGCCCTCCTTAAAAATATGCTTTGGAAAAATCCAAGTTATTTTTCCCAACTTGAAAGTAAAGAAAGGATCAGGGGGAAACAGAGGAACGATAAAGACTAGATTACATTAATTACCAGAGTTTCTCGCTATTCCTTAGACCTTCTGTGAGACAGAAGGAGTTTCAGCTATCTGGTGACAGCAGAGGAATAGTGAGGTCCAGGAATTTTGATCTCCACTTCAGCTTTTGGTGAGAAGCAGTCTCTAATCCTTCCACCCCTGCCTCTGTGCCTGTCCTCCTGAGAGTCTCTCTCCCTCCCTGCCCCTACCCTCCCATGCCATCCCGCTCCTCTCCGCAGAGTTTCGCTTTCTCTTCTAGCGTTCCTCCCTTCATCGACAGCGGGAGGTGGTGGAGGGCAGAGAAGGAACCAGGAATGAAGATTTTTGTTTTCAGTTCTTCCATCATAAATAAAAACCTTAAGCTTAGAAGAGATAAAAAAGGGGAACTGGAAGGCAAACCCTCCCAGACACTACATTTCCTGTAGCCAAGGAGGACAGCAGGCACACGCAGTGTTGGATAGGTGTGGGCTGCACAGCGTTTCTGTGATTTCAAGGAATGTGTTGCAGCGTGTCCTCCCCAATTCTGCAGCACAAAGCACTGGAAAAAAGGATGGGGAGGGAGGCTCAACTGCTTATCGTCCCCCACCTCCTTCACAAATAGCCTCTGCGTGGTTTTTTCACACTCATGCCACACGTATGAGATGTGCACATGCCAAGCGCTGCAACTTCGCCAGGCTTCTACAGGTGGTTTGTACATGCCAGGCTCTGCAGAGCAGCACCTGCGCAGCCACGCCATCGCCTGGCAGTCCAACACGCACACTTGTAAGAGAGGTAAAACAGCATCATTTCCCTGAATCTCACCATGGGAAACAATATCCTGGGCTGCATCAAAACCCTGCTGGTCGAGGGACATGATTCTGCTCTTTTACTCCACTCTCGTGAGACCCCACCTAGAGTACTGCATTCAGCTCTGGGGTCCCCAACATAAGAAGGACATGGAGCTGTTGGAGCGAGTCCAGAGGGGGGCACAAAGATGATGAGAGGGCTGGAGCACCTCTCCTATGAAGAGAGGCTGAGAGAGTTGGTATTTTCCAGCCTGGAGAAGAGAAGGCTCTGGGGAGATCTTCTAGCAGCCTTCCAGTACCTGAAGGGGGCCTACAGGAAAGTGAGAGAGGGGCTTTTTACAAGGGCATCTGGTGATAGGATGAGGGGTAACGGTTTTAAACTGAAAGAGGGTAGACTTAGACTAGATAGTAGGAAGAAATTCTTGACTGTGAGAGTGGTGAGACACTGGCACAGGTTGCCCAGAGAAGCTGTGGCTGCCCCCTCCCTGGCAGTGTTCAAGGCCAGGTTGGATGGGGCTTTGAGCAACCTGGTCTAGTGGAAAGGTGTCCCTGCCCATGGCAGGGGGGTTGGAACTAGATGACCTTTACGGTCCTTTCCAACCCAAACCATTCTACGATTTTATGAGTTCCATTGCTTTATTAAAAAAAAAAAATTAGCCAACCAAGGAGGATAACACAGAATTTCAGGCCCAGCAGTGCCATGCCAGTGGGGCAGTCAGCTGCCCGCGCTGCTACCAGGTGCTCCTGAGTGACACTTGGACGGCTACAAACTATATGTTCATGGCCCCACGGTCGCCATCTGCTCCCCGGTAGGGGCTGGGGTCGACAGGGCCTTGGCCGGGCTTTCACCGCCCCCCGTGCCCGCGGGGGGGTGCCCGAGCGGACAGAAAAAAACTTGCTGCCGAAACCCGGGATCGAACCAGGGACCTTTAGATCTTCAGTCTAACGCTCTCCCAACTGAGCTATTTCGGCTACTGCGTAAGATTTTTCCAAATGGCACCACTAGTCCGTTCTTCTCCCTCACCCCACCCCACCCCACCCCACCCCCACCCTCACCCTCACTTCTCCCCCCCATCGCCTGGCCGGTGTTTTCGTGGGACGATCTAAACAGGAGCGATGTTACTCGTCCTGCATCGCCGGGTACCGTGAATACGAATTGATGACGGGTCTTTGAAAATAAAACCGTGCCTTAAAGCAAAGACAAATACAGCAATAACACAAACCTAAATATTTATGTGCATGCATCATACATAACCTGCATGTATTTAGTATCAGGGTAAAGGTGTTTCGGCTGCGGCTCCCTGGATGATTTGGGGGTAACAGGAAACAGAGTATTCTGGGGGATTCAAGAATGTTAAATTGGCAGTATTTTTGCTTCAGTTTTCAGGGACTTTATTTTGAAGCCTGAGAAATTCTGTACAGAGCTGATGTACCACGAAGAGAAAGGGCACCTCCATCCTCATTTTTCCACAGTCTTGCTCGGAGATGCACATTCCCCAGGGGAAGCTCTATGTCACTGCATAAATCACAGAGCCTGACGAAGCATAATTATAAGAAAAAATAGTTTCTTCGCACATTGTCGGGTAGGCATTTATTTCAACAAGTGACTGTTATCACACTCCTGTGGCTACAGGTCGAAGGTAGAGGATGCACCCGAGTGCACACATTAGCACATGGGGCACTGCTGCTGGACACTCACATCTCAAGCTTGTGTTTATTTGCACATCCCACGGCTCTAGAAAAGCTACCCGTGGGAGCATCGCCTATTCATGCTCCCTGCATGCTGCGTGGGGAGAAATGGTGCTGCAAGACCGCCCACTGCTTCTCCCTGCTGTCAAAAAAAGCCAAACCAACCTCTGCCTTTTCCACAATAAGAGAGGAGTTTAATAAATCCCTCTTCTTTTCCACTGTGGAAGAAGCAGCCTTTTCCCAAACTAGCTCTGTGAATATTTGGTGACATACAGCCCCACATTTTTTTTTTTGCTCAAGTTGTCCCACTTTTGGAAAGTCTTTTGTGAGAAACCACTGTTCTTCAGGAGCTGACATATTTTCAGAAGTCAAAACGCTGAGGACTAGGCCAGCAGTTACTTAGTGACTGAAAGCAAAAACTCTTTAACAAAGAATTTCAGTTAGGGAGAGGTTAAAAAAAAAAACACACATACCATTGTACTACAGAGATGTGCTAACAACATACTGATACAAAATCTCATATTCTCATGATTTTCTATTGCCACTGGCAATGACTGTTTTACTGAGAAATGATGAATGTAATTACCTAATGAGCACATCTCCTATTGATGCAGCTAACAACCTTGTGATCTTTGGTGCCGATAAACTCCAAATGTGTGATGACATGCATAGAAATAAAAACACTGCTGACTTTAGAGTTTTCATACATTACCACAAAAATCAGAGCTACTATGGATCAACGGGTTATTCTAATTTTTATTATTTTTAGAAACCTTTGTTTTGCCAGGTGAAATAGAAATGGCAATGGAAATAAAAACTAAAGGTAATGCAAAACAAAATGAAACAAAAACAAAAGGATGATTCAGTCTCAGATATTTAATAAAACAGCCACTTTTCACCCCAAACAAAATATATTTTTTGTATGAAAGCTCCTCTTACCGAAAAGTAGAAACATATTAGCGTTTCACGGCTACTTGAAGAGCATAAGAACACAGTTTTATCAACACGGAACATACTGAGTCCAGCCGAAGCTATTCACAGCTTTCTCCTAATGCACAACTGAATTTGTGCTGTTTTGTACCACTCCAGAATAAAATTTAAAAAACAAGCAAAACAACCCACCCAAAACCATTTTTTTCACCTACAGCCTTTCTCCTATACCTAGTAAAGGAGAAGGTGGACATAGAAAAGCTGTTTTCTAGGCTGTCATCTTATGACAACATAAACCAGCCTCAACCACAGCTGGCACCCCTTAATGCCAAGCAGCATGTAAACATCAGCAAGCAGGTGCCAAGGCCAGACCAGAGACAGCCTTGGAGAAAGCAAGGATTATCTCCACCACACAAACTGGGACTGATATGCACCCAAAGGCCCCACAGGCCACTATTTGCAGGGCAGCTGGACTGCAGCCAGCCCTGCCTCAGCTGTCCACTCCACTGTCTTCCGAATTCTTTCCCTCACTGCTTGCAAGGGATGTGCTGAACGGCAGGCTTGGTACACCAAGATAATGGGGCAGCAATGTTCACAGAATCAACCAGGTTGGAAGAGACCTCATGGATCATCGAGTCCAACCGTTGCCCCTACACCACCCTGTCAACTAGACCATGGCACTAAGTGCCATGTCCAGTCTTTTCTTAAACACATCCAGAGATGGTGACTCCACCACCTCCCTGGGCAGCCCAGTCCAATGTCTAATAACCCTTTCTGTAAAGAAATTCTTCCTGATGTCCAACCTGAACCTCCCCTGGTGAAGCTTGAGGCTGTGTCCTCTTGTCCTATCACTAGCTGCCCGGGAGAAGAGGCCGACTCCCACTTCACTACAACCTCCCTTCAGGTAGTTGTAGACTGCAATAAGGTCACCTCTGAGCCTCCTCTTCTCCAGGCTAAACAACCCCAGCTCCCTCAGCCGTTCCTCGTAGGTCAGACCCTCCAGACCCTTCACCAGCTTGGTCGCCCTCCTCTGGACTCGCTCCAACACCTCAACATCTTTCTTGAAGTGCGGGGCCCAGAACTGAACACAGTACTCAAGATGCGGCCTCACCAGTGCCGAGTACAGAGGGACGATCACTTCCCTAGACCGGCTGGCTACACTATTCCTAATAGAGGCCAGGATGCCATTGGCCTTCTTGGCCACCTGGGCACACTGCTGACTCATGTTTAGCCGGCTGTCGATCAGCACCCCCAGGTCTCTTTCCACCGGGCCGCTTTCTAACCACTCTTCCCCCAGCCTGTAGAGCTGCATGGGGTTGTTGTGGCCGAAGTGTAAGACCCGGCACTTGTTCTTGTTGAACCTCATGCCGTTGGTCTCGGCCCATCTATCTAACCTGTCCAGATCCCTCTGAAGGGCCTTCCTACCCTCCAGCAGATTGACACTCCCACCCAGCTTGGTGTCATCTGCAAATTTACTGAGGGTGCACTCAATCCCTACGTCTAGATCATCTATAAAGATATTGAACAGCACCGGCCCCAGAACTGAGCCCTGGGGAACACCGCTAGTGACCGGCCGCCAGTTGGACTTTGCCCCATTCACCACCACTCTCTGGGCTCGGCCAGCCAGCCAGTTTTTAACCCATTTAAGAGTCCACCCATCCAAGCCCCGGGCAGCCAGTTTGTCCAGGAGGATGCTGTGGGAGACAGTGTCAAATGCCTTACTGAAGTCTAGATAGCCTACATCCACAGCCCTGCCCTCATCTACTAAGTGGGTCACTTGGTCATAGAAGGAGACCAGGTTGGTCGAGCAGGACCTGCCTTTCATGAATCCATGTTGGCTGGCCCCGATGCCCCGATTGTCCTGCATGGGCCGTGTAATGGCACTCAGGATGATCTGTTCCATCACCTTGCCTGGCAACGAGGTCAGGCTGACAGGCCTATAGTTCCCTGGATCATCCTTCTGGCCCTTCTTGTAGATGGGCGTTACATTTGCTAATTTCCAGTCAGCTGGAACTTCTCCAGTTAGCCAGGACTGCCGGTAGATAATGGAGAGTGGTTTGGCAAGTTCATTTGCCAGTTCCTTCATTACTCTGGGGTGAATCCCATCCGGGCCCATAGCCTTGTGGGTGTCCAACTGGCACAGCAGGTCACTAACCGTCTCCTCCTGGATCATGGGAGGTTCACACAGCCCCCTGTCCCTAACTTCAGGCTCTGGGGGCCAAGTCTCCTGAGGACAACCGATCTTGACATTAAAGACCGAGGCAAAGAAGGCATTGAGCACCTCTGCCTTTTCCTCATCCCCTGACACTACACTACCCTCCTCATTCAGCAAGTGGTGGAGGCTCTCCTTGACCCTCCTTTTGCTGTTGATGTATTTGTAAAAGCTTTTTTTGTTATCTTTGACTGTAGCAGCCAAATCGAGCTCTAATTGAGCTTTGGCCCTTCTAATCTTCTCCCTACATGACCTGGCCACGTCCCTATAGACCTCCCAAGTTACCCGACCCTTCTTCCAGAGCAAGTAGGCTCTCTTTTTTTCCTTAAGTTCTAGTCTAAGTTCCCTGTTTAACCAGGCCGGTCTTTTTCCCCGACGGCTTGCCTTCCTACACACTGGGACAGCCTGCTCCTGAATATTTAACAATTCCCTTTTGAAGCATGTCCAGCCTTCCTGGACTCCTTTGCCCTCCAGGACCGACTCCCAAGGGACTCGGTCCACCAGCCTCTTAAACAGGCTAAAGTCAGCCCGCCGGAAATCTAAGGCAGAAGTTCTACTCTTGCCCCTCCTTACCTCCCCCACTATCGAAAACTCTAACATTTCGTGGTTGCTACTCCCAAGACGGCCACCGACCCTCACATCTCCCACTAGTCCTTCTCTGTTCACAAACAACAGGTCAAGCAGGGCCCCTCCTCTAGTGGGCTCATTTACCACTTGCATGAGGAAGTTGTCCTCCACACATTCGAGGAATCTCCTAGATTGCTTCCTCTCTGCCATGTTGTATTTCCAGCAGACATCCGGCAAGTTGAAGTTGCCCACGAGTACAAGGGCCGGCGACCGGGCAGCTTCTGACAGCCGCTTGTAAAACGCCTCGTCCGCCTGCTCATCCTGGTTGGGTGGTCTATAACAGACTCCCACCGTAATGCCCGCCCTGCCGACCTTCCCCCTGATCTTCACCCATAAACATTTAACCTTGTCAACCTCACCATCTTCCTTTATTTCAAAACAGTCCAAGCACTCCCTAACATACAGCGCTACCCCACCGCCTCTCCTGCTTCTCCTGTCCCTCTTAAAGAGCTTATAGCCATCCATAGTTGCACTCCAGTCATGAGAGTCATCCCACCATGTTTCTGTGATGGCAACCACATCATAACCTTCCTGCTGTACAGTGGCCTCTAGCTCTTCCTGTTTGTTGCCCATGCTGCGTGCACTGGTGTAAACGCACTTCAGCTGGGCTAGCGGCCTTGCCCCCGACGCAGGCCTGTCACCCCTAGGTTCATTTGTGGCTGCCCTGGTCTTATCCCCCTCCCCCATTGAACCTAGTTTAAAGACCTCTTGATCAGCCCTGACAACTTCTGGGCCATAACCCTTTTCCCCTTCTGATTCAGCTGTTCCCCATCCAGCATAAGCAGGCCCGGTGTCATGAAAGCTACCCCGTGGTCAACAAACCCAAAATCCCACCTACAGCACCAGTCTCTTAGCCACGTATTAATCTGTTGTACTTTCATAGTCTTTTCCCTATTTTCACCAAATACCAAAGGAATTGAACAGAGAATATCACCTGCGCACCTACCCCCTTTACCAAACGCCCCAGGGCCCTGAAGTCCCTTTTGATAGCCCTGGGACTTCTCTCTTCAATCTCATCCCTACCCACCTGGAATACTAAGAGTGGGTAGTAGTCAGAGGGCCTCACCAGTTGAGGAATCCTCCTGGCAACATCCCTTACCCGAGCCCCAGGGAGGCAGCAGACTTCCCTGTGAGTCGGGTCTGGCCTGCATATGGGGCCCTCTGTTCCCCTTAGCAGGGAGTCGCCTATAACAATTACTTTTCTTTTCTCCTTTTTGGAGCTGGTTGCAACCCTCTTACTTGGTTGCTTCTGTTTACGTAGCCCCGTAGAAGGTCTTTCACCTAGATTCATGTCTTCCTGACACTCAGGAGGACTCTCAGGCTCCAGCACCTCATACCTATTCTGCAGGGGGACGTGGGGAGGGGAGGAAGGTCGGGATGGGATTCGCCTGCCACCCCGAGCAGGGACCTGCCTCCATTCCCCCCCATCCCCTCGGTCTCCTCCTGCTCCTTGTGGAGGAGGAAGAGGATCCTCCACTACCCGGGGAGCATTAGGCCCGTCCGTTTTCCGCAGGACAGGCAGGGAACAGCACTGCCCGCCATCCTCTTCCTGGGATGCTCTTGTACTCCTTAACCTTTCCACCTCCTCCTTGAGCTGGGCCACCAAGGAGATCAGGTCATCGACCTGTTCGCACCTCACACAGGTGAGGTCTCCGTTACCCTCGAGTGCCAGGGCCAGGCTCTGGCACTCCCTGCAGCCTGACACCTGCATCTCTGCATGCTTCCGCAGCAGGTCTGTTTGGGTTGCCATGTCTTTTCTGGCACCCGCAAGGGACTTAGGGCCCCGCCGAGTGGAAACCATACCTGCCTGCCCGCCTACCCTGCTCACCACCCTGCCTGCAAGAACTGCTGCACAAACTGCCACGCCCCTGGGGCTGTGCCCTCCTCCGCCCCGGGACACACACAGTCACTGCTGACTCACACAGTCACTGCTGACTCCCCCTCTCCCCTCTGGGCAGGGACTAGTCCCTGTCCTCCCAGAGGCTCTTTATCACCCGATCACAGGGGGTGGTGCTACACCCCCTCCTCTCCTGATTCGTTGCCGGGAACTTCCGGGTCCAGGCAGGTCTCAGGCTGCTGCTCGGGGGGGCCCGGAGCACAGAAACCGCACAGAAACCGCCCGCCCGCTACGGCCCGATCTCTCCCCGCACTAACCTCAGTCGCTGCCACCGCCGCTGCCGCCGCCGCTGCCGACTGTTGGTTTTCCTCAACGCACAAGGGGTTTCAGGAGCTGCTTCTTGAAGATCTGATCCAACCCACAACAATAACCCCCCAAAAGAGATGCAGAAGAGACAGCTGTCCCCAAATAATTTCCCACGTATGAGCCTCTTGTCCATGATGGAACCTGAACAAACCCTTCACCGAAGGCCAGCCCTTCTCCTTTAGAAAGCTTTAGCAATTTAAGTGACATACACAATCACTCCATTTATTTTCTTATTGGTGTAACCTCAATTTGTTCTGTGATAGAAACCTTGAGAAAAGTGGACTGAAAGATTGCTGTGTTCACAGTATTTTACATCGCTACCTTTTCCTTCTGTGGAAATGCTTCTTCATACCTTCCACATGAAAATAGTGAGATATAAAACCTAAAAGCATTACACTTCTCCACATTAACAGTTCGCTAGCTGATCCCTTTGCCCTTTTCTTCCTGCAGAAACCAGAAGGTTAATGGCAAAGTAAGGTGTTTCTTTTAACAGCAAAAGACTTTTCCCTGCCAAAGGAATGCTCCTGCCAGAGCACTTGCCTGCTAAGGCAACCTGATCTGCAGCATCAAAGTAGCTCAAAGCAAAAGCCTCCTAGATTAATTTTTTTTTAATATATATAGATTTAAAAACGTGTGTGTGTATATTTATTTACATATATACAAAAATAAAAGTAGGAATACTGAGCCAAAAATCAAACACTTTGAAGGATTAAATCTTCAAAAACATTTAAACTAGAACAGCTGCCACTAAAAATCGAGAAATTCATTCCCAGTAATATCATTTGTCTGTACAGTCACATGTTAAAGCTTGCATCTTCAGCAGCTAAACATTCAATACAACTTTCAAAAGATCTGTTCAGAGAACAAACCACACACAACTGCTTTCTTCTGTATATTTCTGATCTGATTAAAAATCAACTGTGATGGTGTTATGTTTCAAAGACACTGTACCTCTTTGTAAGATTAAAAATAATTTCGTAAAAAATAATCTATAACCTCTATTCCCAAAATTGAAGACACATCACATTACCAGTATTCCAGCATAAACAGATGTGAAAGATACATACTTTCATGCAGCTCACCCAGTTCAGCTGCCACAGTAAGCATAAATACAGCTAAAAGATTTTTGCAGTAGTGCCGCTATTTCTGGTATTGCCTTCTGTAAAATACAGAACAGTAAGGTAAGTCAGTAACTCTGCATATTCTAAGGGAGCTGTATCTCAAGAAAATATAAAAATTAAGAAAATACTTGAATGTTACCAGCAATGTGTGCTTGACTATGAAATTTAAGTGATTCATCAATAGCAACTTAACCTTGAGTATCTGGTAAGCCAAGTATTTTAACTGACTAGTACATATTAAGTCCTGTAACTTCTGTCCTTCCCAAACAGAGGTTTTGACTACCAAACCAAGTATCAGAAACACCAAAAATACAAGTGCAATACAATTCTAGCATAGTATTATTATCCCACTTTGTCACAGAAAACTCACCTCCAGTAACACATTCCTAGACTTCAGAACACATACTTGGTGCTAAGGTAAGCCTAGAAGCTTTACTGTTCAGCCTTCTTTTAAGGTGACTCTTACCAACCAAAAGTAGCATTTTATCACCAGCACTGTGCAACACAGAGGGGGGTGATGAAGTTGGGAGCATCATGGGTCCAAGGGCACCACTACGTGTAGGCAATCTGCATCCATACTATTCAGTTTTATGTCTGGTTACTACCAAAACTCTCGCAGGAGCAAAGCTAAGGCAAATGCCCAAGCTCCATTCTTCCTGCACCCAGAGCGATGAGGAAAGGACTTCTGCACACACTTGTGTTTTGAGAGTTAACACCCAGTTTCTGAGAGACTTGTGAAGTTGCAGCAATTTCCGAGGACACCATCACATCCTAGCCCTACGATTCTGCATCTCTACCCAGAGGCAACAGAAGGGTCTGGGACTGTGCCAAGTAGAGAAGTTAAAGGGATAAAACCAAGAAGAGTTTTCTCTTGTATATCTGCCATCTCTAAGCCAAAAAAGTGAAGACAGTTCTTCCTATATCCCCCAAAAATTAACAAATATAAAAAAAAAACCCACCATCTACTTTTTCAACGTTTACTTAAGAGAAACCAGTTACACCGTAACTTTTATTACTAAATCAACTTTGAAAAAAGATTCATTATTTCTAGAATTGAAGTTTCCTCCCAAACTTTCCATTCAAATATTGCTTCATCTTTAAAATGTTTGTCACTAAAAAAAATAAACACAGCCTGTGAAACACTGCATTGAATAAGGTGTGCCAAACCACAATTCACAGGAAAAGCATTTAAAATTTTTCTCCAAAAATAGCCTTTATATCATAGGAAATAACATCACTGGAATGTTAACTGTGTTACAGTATTTCAAGTTTGTTACAATATGTTGAGAAAAGGAAGTTAACACGTAGAAGACAGTAATACAGTAAAAAGATGACATCTGAAACAGAGCAAAGTTTAAGAAAATGCTTCTGGAAATTTCAGTGAGAACACCTGCTACTTCTTGACACCTTTTTGCCCCCAACTCCTTTAAAAAAGGGCATTTAAAGTTATAGAGTAGATAACAGTTTAATCCTTCATCTACAGAAGGGGATAGTGCACCAACAGAGAAAAAGGACTGAATCATATGGGTGCCATATCTAGCTTTTATCAACTGATTTATACTCTCCAGAAAATATAGCAGTTTTCCCCTTGATTAAAAACAGAACGTAACTCTTTAAAATGACAAAAATAATATATTACACTAAAAACACATTAATACAGATGAGCGATTCCAGAACTAAAACAAATTTCACTGAAATTCTGAAAAGCTGTAACCGCAATTAATTATTCTAAATTAATAAGGCAGATTTGACATCAGTTACACTAATTTATGGCATTATAAATATTCTTCACCTTGTGCAGTTCTTTAAAATCAATACCTAGTGAGAATATAGTATTGCACCAAAAGCGGAAATTAAGAGGTTCAACTTATAAAGTGCTGAAACCTTTCCAAAGTTGTGCCGTACTGTAGTTCTGTATTCATCATGGTTCATGTATCTTGAACACATTAAGACTTCAGTGTGGCCACTTGATTGCAGGCTTCAAAGAAAAGACTGTATGAGGTAGAATAAACTCCTTCAGGTTCTCTGCCACCTTACGGACTGCTGAGCTGTGCAAATGGCTCTGCCACAGGAAAGGGCTCCAAAGCTTTCTCTGCGCTTTTCCAGTTGTGAAAGTTTTCTTTGTACCATTCAACTAGGATGAAGAGAATGATGATGAGTCAAGTTGACCAAAGATAACAGAGAAATTCAAATATTCCACAGATATCGTAAGACTGACAACATGCTAATAGTTCATTATGCAAAATTTTAACCTATAATATTAAAAAAATCTAGTTTAGATTTTATAAATTCTTTAAGCAAGACATTCTAGCATTAAAAAGTAATTAATTCTAATACCTGATACTACTTTATTGTGATTAACCTTTTTTTTTTAATCAGGTGAATTCACTACTTAAAGCAGCCAATTTTATGCAAAATTAAAATGTTAAATTCATTCCCTTTAGCTTCTCATTAACTAACCTATATACCCATTTTTCCCCTCTTTCCTTTTCCCTCCTCCCAGCACTTCTAAATCAATTAATGTAAAAGGCACCAGTCCTACTTGTTTTCTTTATTCCTTCTTTCCAAGGCACTTTAGGTCTCCATCCTAAATTGTGCATTTTTTCTGAATTCATTGGGTATCTCAGGTCATTGGTAGGTCTGATGAAATATAAAATGCACAAGGAAAACAATTTGATTAGACTTTTTCATTAATTAGAGATGCAGTACTTCACATTGTCTTCAAACCAACATCAGGTATGCTTCAATTTTGAAAATCCCCATCAACATGAACAGATTGTATTGGCTTCAAAAAATACGCGGCAGTTGAGTGTAGCTACAACAATACAATTCAGTTTGTACAGTCAACTAGTTGGAATTGACTAGAATAAATATGAATTCATATTTTTTGGCACAAAAATGAATGCAAAGCTCAAATCACTGCCAATGCAATTGTGCAAATCAGTGCATTTGCAATTTAGAGTCACTACGCAAGCCAGTGTTTTCTAATATCAGCATTCACATTTTTCATCCTGAAAGCCCACAAATTTTCACATACTTGACATTTGAAAGACACAGACTTCCAAAGCGGTATCATTACAGTACCTCATTAGCTACACAAACTTAGTAATACTGAATATGTAGAATCTCAGGCTGCAAGATTCGACACAGAAAGAGGTTCCCTTCATTTAAGCATAGCACAAATTTTCACTTCCACAGTCTGGCAGTTAGGTAGTCTAGTCTAGCACTCCTGCATTACTGGCACTAGCATACTGAATAGTTAAGCTACCTGTGCAGACAGAAATCAGCTACTTATCACTGTTACTAAAACAAGCTAATCTCAAGCAGAAGCAGAACTCATTTTTCCATGGCAAGTAACCCCCATGACCTTTAAGTCGCTCATTATAGAATTAAATCATTAGTTAGGCATCTTAAGAATCTTTTATAAGGCCTCAACATTCTTTGAAACATATATTCCCATGTGGTTAGTTTTCCCAAGCCCATTTATGTTTAAACATTAGTGGACAGGGCCTAATACACATGAAGAAACACCTCAATCTGAATTACACTAAGACCTACTGAACAGTCACATCATGTGAGCCAAAGGCAATTTGTTCAAAGACCTGTGATACACTCAGATAGGATTCTGAAGAACACTTCCTTTTAAAAACAAAAATTGGTACATTTAAAGACACTTCAGTTGCCATGACAACAATCCAAATGTGAACAGAAAGTGAGAATTCTAAAGGCCATAATACTACTTAACTGCTATCAGTAGATACGTCATTTCTAATCACTCTGGAGAAAGAGAGTGATATCTAAAGTAAGCAGAGACTCATTGTTACTGCAGAAAAGAAATAGAGATAAAAGAACAGAGCCAAACCAAGCCTGAAATTAAGGACGGAAACACAGAGCAAAAGCATATTTATAAATAAGCTATCCATTTTTGCCACTGCCCTAACTTTGGCACCTCAGAGTTTTACATCTACTTTTGAGATAGCAGCTTCAGCTTAAGACAGGAATCTAACTACACTCAGTAGGTGTGTATTTCTGCCTGTGAAGAGCAGGTCTTGCCTATAAAGCACATCTAAGTCTGAACTAGTCACATTAATGTCAAAATACTAAAGCTAAATGAGAGACGATGGGATTCATCTCACTCAAGTGATGTTGAATACAAAGTACTGAACAAACTACCTAAACTACCCTTAAGAAAAGATTTAGTCATCGTGTAAAACTGTCCTTTCCCCAGAGCAGACTTCAGTAGTGAGAAGTCTGAAGAAAGTCTGGAGATCGACAGATTAGCATTACACATTCCCCTTTAAGACATATACTTTGACCTAAAGATTTAAATAATAAATGGAAATCTTGTTTTTCTATAAAGTGTTCTGTACAGATCATAGATGCAAAATCCACTAACAAAAAAAAATTAAGAAAGCAAAACAGCTCTTAGTCCCTCCAAAGTTTTCCCTCTTGCAGAGCAGAAACACTTTCACAAAAAACTCTTTTGACAAGAGACCCAGAAACCTTTAGGATAAAGCTATCCTCCATATGCTTCACTATTTTCTTACCTGTCTTTGACATAATCCATCCAGTGCTCCATTTCAGATTCCGAACTGGTCTTCTTTATCTGTCAAGAAGAGAAACAAAAATCACTCCCATACATCTTGCACTGTCTTAACATACATTTAACAAGATTTAAGTCTGTTAAAAAAAAAAAAACAAACCACTAACAGAAATGGTCTTTTGTCTAAACTGAGTTTTCAAACTACCGAAATTATCAAAACTACCTAGAACAATTCCAACACTTCTCCTACATCTGAGCACTGCCTAACCATTCATAATCAAATTGTGAGATTTTAATAGTGTTGCATTCTCAGACCAAAACTGAAGCAGCCAGCATAAAAAAAATAAAACCTACCAAACAGCATTTAAGCATCATGCCAGTTATGTCCCAGTCGGCATAACCAATACAGAAATGCAACACACGATAGCCTGTACTGCAAACTTACAGCTGCCACAGGAAGGGCAGCACATCCTTCTGCTACAATTACCTTCTAAGACCCACTACACGCCTAAGCTCTCTCAGAGCTACAAAAGGTTTATAGTAGAATTGTTCGTATGTGCAATGACTGGTAAAGAAAAGCACCATAACTGTTTACTCACTAAATGGATTAACTCCTTAGCAAGCTGGGCGATGGACATCTCAAAGTTAGTTCCAATGTTATAAATTTCACCTGGCTTCCCCTCCTTCAGGACAGTAAGGAATGCTTCTACTACATCAGTCGCATAAAGGAAATTCCTTCTTTGAAGTCCAGAACCATGAATACAGCTTAAAATCAGGAAAAGGCAAGAAATTTTTGTTAATTCTTAGATAGAAGCATTCCATTTATTAGACTGTGTTTTAAGCAGTTTTGCTCTTAGCAGTTACCTGAAGATACCTTAAGTAGCTGACAAACAAACAATTCTCTAGTTTTTTAAGAAAATCCTATTATTAAAATAAGCAATTCATAACTTTGTAAAATGATAATTTCCTAACTATACCACATATTTGTAACTGTAATTACAGTTCTATAGCACAAATACCACATAAAAAAGCAAATTACCTACCATTTTCTGTTCTGTTGCAACAAAGATATAAACTTTGGAATAACCTAAGGAATTGAACAAAAACCATTACTCCATTCACTAATAAGTATCATTAAATATTTTAATAAGACCCTTTAAACACTTTCAAGTTTTCTTAAGTCTAATCAAAGAACGCATCAAGTCCAGAAACTGCAAGGATTCTATCACTCTGGTGTAAGCACAGTATCTTTTGCACCATATTGTTTTTTCTGAAGTTCACAGGAAATCAAGGTGTTTGTGTGGAGATGGTTTTTGGTTTGGTTTTTGGGATTTTTTTTTTTTCTAAGACTAGATGCCTCTATTGTGTTGTAAACTTATCCTTCTGGTCAACCATTGCAAATCAGTAGTTAGAAATGTAACATTTTTACAAAAGAAAATGTTTCCATTACTTTTCGCACACAGAAGTCCAACTAGGGATGACTATTGCAAACAGCTTAGAACGTGGTTTAAACATCCAGCAAGCTGCAGTAAATCTATAGCCAAAAAGTAAGAGTCATTAAAATAGTTACATTTGCAAGAGAACCAACAGAAAATTTCATGATAAGTAAACACGGATCAAGTGACAGCCATTAGCTTGCAGCATAAAGATTTACATTATGCTCAGCTACAGGCTTATATCTGTTCATAATGTCCCAGAAACGTCAGAACAGTTGGCCCTGCTATTAAAGTTTTTAAACTGAAGCCATTAGAAAGCTATTCCAATTCTTTTAATTTTGTTAACTAGCTACTCTAAATATAGGAACAGACATACAAGGTAAAACTAAAGATTCATCTAGCCTACTATTGTGTTTTTAGCAGTAACTAAAAGTGGATACCTGATGAAGAATATATATAAGCTAAAAGCAAGTAAATAGTGATACATCCCCTGAATATACTCCCAACATCATGTAACCTGTAGCCAGACATTTCCCAAGCCACAGATCAGTGAAAAACATATTTTAAAAAAACATTGCTTATCCATCTGCAATAATGTAGGGGAAAATAAATTTCTTTGCAAAAAAACCCCAACACATAAAAAGCAACTCAAATTTAAAAATATCTCACTAGAACAGCAAAATATAGCTACGTTTCACACAAGCTCTGAACTCCAAACAGTACATATGATTGTCACCATCATTCCATCACTGTATTTCCATTCACTAGCATAGCAGATCTTGGTATTGCCTACAGAGGCAACACCCTCTCACTAATAACGACTTCAAATAGTTACCCTGCAAGGTATGTATGGACACACACAAAGAACAAGTCACTCTGCGCTACTTCTCAGCATATGTCTGATTGCTACAGCTTCATCTTACTTATTTTCTGTACAGGCTGGAACATCTCTTTCTATAACAGACATATGGCTCTCTCACAATTTACTTTTTGAAATGTTTATCTTAAGTAATAACATTCCTAATCACAGCACATGACATGTGAGTTAATGTAATTCATAAGGGAACCCTACCAGACATACAGCAGTTAAATATCCTTTGAAAAACAGAAAAATTACAAAACGAAGTCATTGTAGTAAAATTCACATAAATAACTAGAAATCTCTAATTGATGCTTGACTCACAACCAAAAAAAAAGTGTTCATTGCGTTGATGGTAAGACATGTTAGCGTAAGATCAAAATATACAGTCACGGGTAAGCGTGGACAAACATATTTGCAAGGCAGTGCTTTTTTCAGAAGTCAGTCCATTCTTATGAGAAACAAGTAACATCACTGCAACCCTGAATTATGGTATACGGAAGCTCAGTAAAGCATAGGTTTAACTTACTTTTTCTGGATACTGGTGTGGTCCATAAACATTACTGCTCCGTGTGATAACAACTGGGAACTTAAAAGCATTAAACATGCATGTGATTACATAAGAAAATATATACCAGTAAAAATCTGTAGGCTTCTTGCTGATCAATAAATAACAAAATTACACACCCACAGTGCTTATTCAAAAATCTGCAAGCCCTTACAAGCATTAATGAATTAAGCTACTCATGCTTCTGTCAAATAGGCAAGGGCCTCCAGCCTTCTGTTTGTTAGAAGCATCACAAGTGACAAAATGTTTGTAACCTCTCAGTCTTGCTATGGAACCACTGTAGCACATTACATGCATGCATCTGGTTGACTGAAGACTGGCTTACTACTTCTTATTCCAAGAAAACATTTCACAGTCATTAACATCTTATTCAAGGCAACTTTATGTCAGAAACAACTTTGCAGAAAGACATGTCAAGAACAAAAATCTAAAGGATTCAAAATTTTAAATATTTTTGCTTAAATCTGAGCAATAGGTTTTTTCCTTCCTTTTTTTTTTTTGCTAAGCCTAGTCTTAATACAATTTCAATTTTGCATATTCTACTTCTGTACAAATGGATTTCCTTCAAGTTTAACACTTTTTAAAATTGCTAGTGTTCTCTTTGACCATTTTATCAGAGAACATTTTTAGACATTACAGTTCATATTTTCAAAAAAAATTTAAAAACATTTGACCTCTCTCCACTGTTTTGCAGTGTATCTCCATCAGTAAGTGGTAGACATCCTCCGACACATCCAAACTACAAGACTAGCAATCAGGAAAGAGGTGGCACTGTGTGAACTAGTACTGATTTTTTTTTTTTAATACATTTATATACATAATCTAGGCACTTAAGTATGAGCTTCAGAGTTTTTGAAGCTTGCATCAACTTACTTGGTACCTTTCCCAGTAAGACTGAACAAAACACTCTGCAGCTGCTTTGGAGGAGGCATAGGGATTTGTTGGACGTTTTGGTGAGGATTCATCAAATTCCTAAAACGAAAAGAAAAACTTGCATTACTCAATTTCTTTTGTTCAGATAAGTCTTAAAGTTAAAAAAAGCTGCAGTTGCAACTGAAATAAAAATCCCTAAATATCCAAGCACACCAGTCTGAGAAAGTCACCCTTCCACTTATAGCAGAAGACCAATAACAAAAGACAGTCTATTTATCAAACACAGGAGGCCTCCAGGATACCAGCAGTAATATTTTTATACTTCTACCAGAGCACTTCACAGTGGCAAGTCCTCAGATTTTTATCTTGTAAAATAATCACTGTTGCCACAGGGAGGTTCAATCTTTTTCAGGCTCATATTGTGTCAGAGTGCCATTGCACCACCGCTAGCAAATTGACCTTTCAGAGCTAAATAAAAGGGGTCCATTCTCCCTTTTCTATCAACTTCATTTCTATAAGAAAAGTAGAATTTCAACCCAAAGCCTTCCAAAGCAAGGCTTCAACAATTCTGACCTGTTCCAGAACAGGTAGCTTCATGGCTACCTTGCCACTTCTATCTACTTCTCATTTGAGGGGGGAAAAAAACCAAACAAAAAAAACCCCACAACACAAACCAAAACGAAATACAATAATGAACCAAAGGAAGGAGGGATTCTACACTGCCTGAGGTGCAATTCATAACAATCAGCTAACGTGATTAAAGGACTCACTGTTCTTGTCTGACCTTGCCTCTGAAATTAATTGACCCCGATTTACTTTTTGACCTTCCTCCCATCAAAAAAAAAAAAATAATCCTCTCTTCAAGAACTTCTACTATGATTCACAAAGAGAATGAAAAACAGATTAAATGGAAGTGCTCTTTTCAAGGCCCAGAGGTAGAAAAAGTTCACTTGAAGTTGTCTCAGCCAAACCACTGGTCTACATGCAGGAAGGAAAACAACATCCTTGGGTATCATAAAAGTCTACAGATCAAAGTTTTGTTGAAGGAACTCAAAGACATTGCAACACCAAGAAATTGCACATGACTTTTCTGAAACACATTAGTATTTTCATGGATTATGGCACAAGAATCCTTGACTGTTATTTACACCAATAGAAGGATAAGCATGCATAACTTGCCTTTTTACTGAGCTAAGTTACATTTCCTGAATTACGGTCAGGCATAAATGGAGAAGAATCAAAGATTTCCATAGAACAACAAGAAACATCTACATATTTCTTCCAGTAATACAGGAATGGTTTCCTGTTCAAATTGTCAGTACCTACAGTTCTGTTAGTATTTCAGCTAGAGTATAAAACAGTTCTCTGCCTGTCACGTTCATAGCCAAGGCAGAGCAGGAAAAAATAAAAATAAAAATAATAAAAAACCCACAACATACTGTGCACATTACAGAAGTCTCATGAATGCTCCAAGGCAAAATTTGTATAATACGTTCCTTTGATACTATCCGTGAGAAGTATTCACGTGTCATTAATGACCTCAATCTCACTGCTTTAGTTAATAGACATTCAATACAAAACATGCTACAAAAAAAAATTCAGGACAATTTTGATACTCAGCTTTCTAGAAACAATCAGTGCTTGTTTACAAGTTCCAGAATTGTCAGAAATAGCTCAAAAGTCATACATTTACAGGGGCCAATGAAAGTTACACTCATTTTGTTTTCACTATTAAAAGCAAGTAAGGCTAGAAAAACCCTCATGCACTTTCAAACTCACCTCATCAGTGCTACCTCCATATACTTCATCTGTACTAACATAGACAAACTTCTCCACATTGGCTTCATGCGCAGCAGCAACCAGCACATTAGTGCCATAAACATTCACATACGTGAATTCCAGGGCATGCCAAAATGAAAGATCTACATTAAAAAAATATAGACAATTCTGATTAAATTTAGGCAAGACATGGCTCCCTATTGAACCGTAATATTAGAGGCTGCAATATAGATTGGGACTTTATCACTAATTCTTTGATTGTCAGATAGCAAGGTCATTATTAAATGAAGGCACTTCCTACACTTACTTCAAGACAAAATCCTTGCTCTCGACAAGAGGCTGGAATCAGGAGCAAAAGCTCATTGGCTATCGATGGCTCCACTTGAAATACCATTATCTAACTTTATTTAAGCGGCAGCATAACTACTTCCTCTCTCCACTAGGAAGGGCCAAGCTCAGTAAGAAAAGTATCATTCAAAGATAGTTGTAAGAAACAGTAATATACACCTATTACTGTTAATTCACTAGCACCTGTTTTAATTCTTAAGAATTGTCCCACTGACCTAATGACTTTGTGCATACCAAATTTGACAATTTTGAGAAGTATTTTCCTGGAGAATTCTTCAAGGATTTCTTCTTGTGATGAAAGAAGTATGGTAGGGATAGTTCTCACGAACAGTGTTACTGAAGAGTGGTAATCTGAAACAGGCACTTTTAAGTATAATTCACTCTCTCTTCTTAAAATACGGGTAGGATTCTGAAGGGAGCTATGCCTAATCCTTCAGCGTTCACACTGTGTTTTTTCCTGCAAGGTTAAAGCCAATCAAGTAAAAGCTTAAGACTATGAACAAACTCTTTTTTCCTTTGTTTTCATGACTCCACCAGTACACTGGCAGTTACATGTGCATCTAGATGGAATTTAAAAGTGTAATGCAAAAAAAAAAGGGCACATTTATGCACAATTAAAATAGACAACAGTCATATGAAGCACTTTCTAAATTAAGGTTGTGAACCCCTTTAAGTTAAAAAGGCCACCAGACCTTGAATCATGTAGTTTGTAGAGACAAACTATATTCTTGTTTCATATGAAGGGAAAAGACAAAAAATATCAGTACATATTTCAAACAAATATACTCCTGGAAAACAATACCAAAACATGCAACAATGCTCACCTACATGAGTTTGGGCTGCAAAATGAAGGACTATATCTATTTTCTCAGTTTCAAAGAGGTGTTTTATAAAATCAGATTCACAAATATCTCCCTAAACAGCAAAAAAAAAAAAAAAAATCAGTAACACGTTATTTTTGACAGAAAATAGTAAGTTTTCATCTGTACCAAGCATCACATAACAAACCATTACAAAGGAAGCACAGGATACAAATAGCACTGTCAACTGAGTTTTGGGCAATTTATCAATGCCATGTCTGAAATTAGACCAGATATAAATTTCACACATTTTGAGCAACAGCCTCAATGAAATTTCTTTCAGTATTTATATTACTACTTAACATTAGAAACAGCATCACCCCCAAAATATACACAGCAAAGTATAGACTGTAGCTTGAATGCTGAGGTTGAAATGACAGAGTTCCCACAGCGAGTAAGAGTTACTGGAGTCTGGCTAAGTGACAGTGACACCCAGTGGCCTTAGGAAAGGTGAAGTGGGTTTCCACTTCTGCCAAAATAGATGGTTGGATGTCTTGCAAGGACTTTGGGTTTTGTTGTTTCTTCTGGTAATTTTCTTTTAAATTAATATAATTAGAAAAGAGTCTGGCATCAACACACAAGCCATTCTTTAGCTTGACATAGAAACAACAGCAGCTTTTAAAGGTAAACACAAGCAGAGAAAAAGCTTTTGATATTTATCTGTTGGCTCAACTCAAACAAGATAGCACCTGAGAAAAAGGGGTGTCTTGGGGAGGAAGACTTCTGTATTTTCAATAACAAGTCAATTAACTAAAAACAGTTTAAATGCACCTATGTTTTAAGAAGTTCTCAAGCAACAATTCTGAACAACAGCCTCAAAGAAGTACAACATGTCAGAAATGGGAGAAAGATTTTCTTATTTCTTATCCCTGAACAGAACTGAAACCCTCCAGTAAATACTTCAGGCTCATATATTATTTTGAACTAAATGGTTACAGCGATTTTTTTTAAACTGAAATTCAAACTCAATACATCTGTGCTGAGCAGCAACAGAAATTATGATAAAACTGAATCCTTCATACAGCTCCTTATGCAAGTTTTCTAAACTTTTACTTCTCCACATTCCAAAACAGGCTTCTTTTCTACAGCACCACTACAGCTGTTATCTTTCCTGCTCTCTCCTAAGGCCAGTAACAGTGTTACAGTTCTAATCATAGGGCTTGTCCATCAGAAAGTACTTTTTCCAGTGCATTCTTTTCCTGTCAGTGTAAACTGCTTGACTTCATACAGCTGCATACAAGCTCTGATCAACCTTCCTTCGGGGAAAAAAAAAAAAAAAACAACAATAAAACAAACAAAAAAATCCTGAAAAGTTGGAATGAATTATACTGGTGTAAGTTTTGTGAGGACCTATTCCTACTCTAGCTCAGAAGCAGCATAGCTACATCATTCCTTGTTACTATCTCTCTGCTTCACATAGGGATCTGGCTGTTTACAGGATGCCTTCTAGAACTCTGCACTATCCCCAGCAATTAAATGTTAATATATATCCAGGTAACGAGGCTTTTCTACAGCATTCATACGTTTCATATCACATACTGCAAACTGACAAAATTAGGCAAAATAACCAAAAATCCACTTTGGGCATGCATACGTTTGCTTAGTAGACGTCCCCTTTCCCCTCATGCAACTTTTATCCCAATAGCTCGGAGATAATCACTTACTGAAATAAAGAGGTAGGTTCACAAAAATGTAAACAGCCATAGGGGTCACCAAATAAGTGAGGAAAAGTTTAATTCCCAACCTTGCCTGAATCTAAGAGATATGTTTAACTTACACATCAACGACCTTTGGCAAAGTTGCCCCCAAGTGGCTATTTCAGAAAATTAAACTATATGCATTTCTCTGATGTCCTGCAACCTCAGGCAGCCCAGCTAGACAGAGACACCAGCATCAGTACTGACTCTCATAGAGGGGGGAAGAACCTCAGCACACAAACCTAGCAGTTAGAACGTTTATCTGAACAATAAATGAAAATCTATTTCCTGTCTAATGATAAAACTGTGGAAACAGTAAAGTAATTTAATTGGCAAAGTTTTAAGAAAAGGCATACCTTAAGTGTTCCCATGAGACCCTGTTCCAAAACAACTATGAACTACACAGCATCAACAGCAGCAAAAGCAAGAATGTAGCCCGATGTCTAGTGCTAACAGAAAGAGTGCTGCACACCATGAAATGTGGCAAATGGCAGTGTTTGAAGGTGCAAAATCTAAGATAGCATCAGAGAAGCATGGAGGAGCCAAATCTGAGTCCATCTTGTCCATATCACCTATCAAAAGTGAAACAATCATCCCTAAAACCACTCATCTCCATAGTCTTGCTTTTACCCGTTCTGTATCTTTATTATACAATAAAATATATAAACTTTCAAAAGGCTACTTCATGTAAGAGATAGAACATACTGTTATACTACTGCAGTCACACACTTCTGCAGGTGAAATATGAAGAAATAAGGCAAACAGATGAAGTAAATGCTATTACATCCTTCCAATTGTCACATACATTGGCATATTACATACACTGACTCATTCTTGACAATTAATTAGTAGAAGTAATTTCAACTTTACCATAAATTAAAGCAGTGGCTTCTAGTTTGAGGAGCTCTGGAGACCACATTACCTTGGTACGAAGGCATAAAAAACAGTAAAAATTGAAGTTTTCTAGAAGAGAAGGCTTTATCACCTGGATAAACTTGTAGTTTTCCTTCTCAGAGACCATTTCAAGATTCTTCAAGCTTGCACAGTAGTCGAGCTGAAAAGAAATACCCACACAATATCATTAAGTGGGCTTCATGAAAATAAATAAGCTCAGATCCAACCTAATCACTAGGAAGTTTGAGAACAAAGTAAAAACTTCTTTCAAAATAAAAGCTATTTTGCAAGCAGACATGATGAAGCTTTAAAAACACAAAACTCTGAAAGACATTCTAAGTGCAAAAATTCTCAAACAGAAGTTTAGAACTTCAAAAGTTTCCTTCATTTTTTTTTTTTTTTCAAATAATTATTTGTGGTGGGCACAAGAGTGTAAGCATGAACAACAGCTGAATTTTTTTTGCATAAGAACAAAAGGATAGTCAAATAAAAATTTAATAAATAACGATAATCCATACAATTTTCAACATGCTATATATTGTATTAAAAATCATTTAAAACCATTTTCCATACCAAAAAAGAAAAGAAGCTACTTACCTTATCTAGATTTATAATCAGATAGTTGGGATAGTTTTTCACAAGAGAGACAACTACATGTGAAGCACTGCAGTATAGAAGAGAAACATATTTTACCATTATATAGTTAGCTTTAAGGTAACAAAGGGATGACAAATTACAAATAAGTTTAGCAATATTAAAAGACTTTGGGGGAAGAAGTGGCTGTACTCAAGACAGCTGAAAGAGTAATCACAGATATGTCAACATTATTCTATTGAAATCATACAGCCCATAACTGTATACTGTTAAGACACTAAAAATCAGATTAAAAGTTCATGCTATAACAAAAGAAAGCAGCACTGCTCACAGCCACCTAAAAAAAAAAAACGCACACCACTGTTACATGCTACATTCAATTGCCATTTCAAAATACTTTTACACTCCTAAGTTTATATATTAGGTATTACGGAGAACCCGTCAACTCTCCTAACCTGCAGCACTGACTCTCAACACCCAACTGTCCGACACTGCTGTGAGGTGTAAGAAGAAAGGATGGCCTGTTTACCAGGTGGCATTTCTCTCTGGTACAGTCTTGTGTACAGGAAGCGCACCCTGACAGTTCAGGTTTGGCAGGGTTTATTCACATCTCCCGCCCCCCAGGCTGGAGGGTGCACACAGAAATCTCGCCCTCTCGGAGCTGCAGACTGTGAGCACGCCGACGGGCTCAGGCTTAAGATGGACCTGAGCTTTCTCTGCCTCGAGCAGAGCCCACAGCACTGGGGAGCGGAGGTGAGGAACAGCCTTGGGCCCAGAGCTCTGTTAACCTCCTACCCCACCCCGGCTGAGGCTGAGCACCGACTCCCACCGTCGGCGCTAGGAGGCCTCTTCACCGAGCACCTTCTCATGGGCCGCGGGCGTAGGACAGCCGGGCAGCAAACCCGTTCACTCCCCGCCTCAAACTCCGCAGGCGGCCGCCAAGGAGAACCCGGTCCTGCAGAAACGAGGCGCCTAGGCGAACGCGGCCCGAGCTAGCGGCGTCACGGAACCGGCCCGGGACAGAGCTAAGGAAGCGGGCAAGCGAAGCGGCACGGCGGGACCCCCCTCCCGCCGCCGCCGCGTCCCACCCGCGCCCCCAGGGAGGAGGCCCACGGACCAGCCCTGCAGAGGGGAGGCCGTGCTCGGGACGCCGCGGCCGCCCGCACTCACATGAACCCGGCGCCGCCCGTCACCAGCAGCCGCTTCTCAAACACCGGCAGCTCAGCGGGACCCGGCGGCCCCGACATCGTCCGCGCTTTATGGCAGCAGCCCTCACGCCCCCCGCCCCTTGCGCCTCGACCTCACGACTGCGCATGTGCAACACGGGACCGCGCCGGTAGTTCGCCCGGCGGTTTCACGGGCGGGGCCGCAGCGACTGCAAGAGCCTGCGTGAAGAAAACGTCTTGCCCTCTCCCCGCGCACCCGAACAACGGAGCTCGCCACCCTCGAAGCGAGCGGCACGGGCACGCCGTGCGAAGAGACCGAGGCTTTGCCTCCACCTTCAACGGCGACCGTCATCTTTACGACTCTGGGTCTCAACTTACGGCCGAACCTAGCAACGGACACGTCGTAGCTGGGGCGGTGCAGCGTAGCGGGGCACGGTGGCAGGGGAGGGGCCGGCTGTTTCGGCCCCGCCCCCCAGGGTGGGCGCGCTCCCTCGCGCACGGCTCCTATTGGTTCTCTCTCCTCTCCTGCCCCCGCCCTCGCCTGCCCCGCGCCCGCCGGTAACCTGGAGCGGGGGGGCGGGTGTCACGTGGTGCGGCGGCGCGAGCCCGGGGCCGGGTGGGGCGGTAGCTGTGGCCGCCGGCGGGTGCCGGGGATGCGGTGGCGGCTGCTGTGGCTGCTGTGCGCCGCCGTCTGGTCGGGTGCCGGCGGCAGGACGCTGCGGGGCGGTTTTGCCAGCGCCGCCGCACGGCTGGAGCCCTGGCGGCCCGTGGCGCGGTTCCAGTTCCACGGTGGGTGCCCGAGGGAGGGGAGGGGAGGGGAGGGGAGGGGAGGGGAGGGGAGGGGAGGGGAGGGGAGGGGAGGGGAGGGGAGCGCGGCGGGGAGCACTCCGCGGCCCGGCCGCGCCGTCCCTGTCCGCCGTCCTGAAGCGGGGGAGGGGAGCCGTTGGGGCGCCTCAGCGCGGCGCGCGGCAGGAGCCGTTAGGGCGGCAGCCTGAGGGGCGCGGGGAGCGGCGACGGGGTCAGCCCGGCAGCCCTCCCTGCGCCGGGCTGTGCGGCGGGGCTGATCCGCTGTGCGGGCGGTGAGCAACCTAGGGGGAAGCCGGGCCGGGAGCGGGAGCCCGCTGCACCCAGGCAGTGGGAACAGGAGTTGGAAGCCGCCCGCCGTACCACGCACACGGCTTATCGGCGCGTGGCGCGGTGCTGTCGCGGGCGCTCGGCGCTGCGCCCGCCTTCGAGTCCCGCTCCCTGACGTGGCTGGGGGGTGTCCGGGAGAGCAGAGGCGGCTTAACCCTCACACGCATCTCTCCTGCCCTCCTGGAACCGCGCTGAGTGAGAGCGGTGCTTAATGCTGCACCTGTCTGTCTCACGTCACTGGGTGGTTTTAGCATCACTGTGCATCAGAATGTAAATTTTCACCTGATTATTCCCAATGGCTTTTCTTCCCTGTGTTATTAACTCCTTGTTGGTAATAATTCCTGACTGTTAGTTAAGCGGCCTGGCAATGGGCTAGAATCCTGTTACAACAGCCACTGCAGAAATACAGGTTCTTGCTACAGAAGTTTTACTTTGCAAAAAGAGATATATGCAAGCATAGTGGGTGCCATATCCAACGAGGCTGTGCCAGACAGCATGCTTTGCCTACACGCTCAGCATTTCGGTAGCTTAAACTATTTTCTTTCTCAGTTAGCTTCATGGCAGAAGAGTTCTGCAGAATGCTTTGAAAGCCAACCCTGAAGATAATGCTTACACAGGCTTCCTCCCAGGCTGGAGGAGTAGTGCGAGAGGAAAACAAAAATGTTTGCAAGAAAAAAAAAAAATCTAGTGGGATGAAGAAAGATGTGACATAAGCCAAGAAAAGCTGGATTGTGACCTTCCAGCACTGAACGAGAGATAATAGATAGGGTGAGGATAGCTTGTGGAGTGACTTCAAAGCAGTTAATTATCACTGTCCTAGAAGATAATTGTGGAAGCACTCTAAATAGATCTAAAGAAAAAAAAAAAGTGCAGTGCTTAAATCTGAGAAAAGGACATTAAGATTTAAGATGAGTGGTTTAGGTGTTCAGATATAATTTATTCTACAAATTGATGTTGCATATTTCCTTAGAAATATTCCTCTTTCTGCATGAGTACCCACAACTATACATATTTTGGGTCTTAGTGAAGCCGTGTGGGCTTTGTTTACAGCCTTCTGTTAATTTTTCAAAATCTTTTATTAGCAACTTAGGTCAACTGTAGTCCATATAACATTTTACAGATCCCAGGAAATCATCTTTTTAGAGGGTTCATTGCAGGACCGCTATATTGCAGCTGGCTCCGAACAGGCAAACCTTCCTGGCAAAGCCTTATTTGAAGCTGGTAGTAGTCTATTGACTCACATGCAGCTGGTGCCTAGGTTAGGTGAGAAAGGAGATTGCTCTGACAGTTTGAAAAACATACAAAGCTTGCTTAAATTGGAATGAATGTGTACTCTTGCAGTACTGAATGATTTTTATTCTCCATTAAATCCTGTCGTTTAATTTAGGATACTGTTACATTAAAAAAGTCTATGGCAATATATAACGAAAGAATTTATCAAAATAAGTTTGAGGATTGTAGAATTACCCAGACAAGATAAATTGTGTTAAATTAGCTAGTTCTAAAATAGCTAAAACATTTCTCTGTGTCAAGATGCAGACTGTAGGTAGACTGACACATTAGAGAACACTTTTGGAGTTTGATTTTCTTTGTATCAATTTGACATCTGTCATCTATAATTAAGTATTTTAGCTCTAATCAGTCCATAACATGAAGGTCCATTTACATAAGTTATTCTGGTATTAGACTCAAGAGCCTACCCTATAATGCTCATAATCATGCTACAAAGGTCATAAAATACTGGACTTTGAACAAATTATTGAGACTGATTGAGGCAGTGTCTTTACTTGAACTCGAGAAAATAAATTTTGGGGTGGAAGGGAAAAAAAAGGTTATCTGGACGTCTGTTTTAAAAAAAAGAGAGAGAGGGGAGGGAAGGCAATGCAAGGCTGTTTGTAGTAGAGAAGGTTAATGACATTTGGGTTACAGTGAAGGTTTGTTTAAGTACCGTCATAGAGAATCGTGCATGCAGTATTGTGTTAATGAGATGTATGGGAATTGTTTTTGAAAGGTGTAAAGAATTTTATGAGAAGTAGTGGTAAAAGTTTAAGAAATGAAGTGAAGCTTTAGTGCTGCTACTTATAAAAAATCTAGCTTTTTGTTTGCAACTGACATCAAGGCGGAGTAGTTGATTTTATTTTTTAAATATCAAGGTGACCATGCTGTTCTGTGTGTCAGAATCAAGAACGTAGCAGTAGCTGTGACAAAAGAAGCTAGACTTCACCTGTTTCAAGCACAGGAATGGCAGAAGCTTCAGAACAGTATCCAGGATTACAGCTGTACAGAGAAGTTCTCTAAAGCTCAACTGACAAGTGAGTTGCTACTTTTTTCCCCTTAGGAATTAAGTTATCTGTGTATCTAGAACCCTGTTATCTGTGTATTTAGAATATTTATTTCAGTGAATTTGGACTTTGCATCATCTTAAGTAAAAGCAGGACTTTGGCCTTCTGTAATTAAAAATGATTACAAGGAAATGTAATTGCTTTGTTTGCATCACTTCAGAAGACTTTGTTTGTGAGTTATATTTAGTATACTGCTGGAAAATGAACAATCCTTGACAAATTACTTTAATGCAAACAGCCAAACTTTATGACTAGTTCTAGTCTCATGTTCTCACTTGTACACAACTCAGAAAGGATACACGTTTGGCTGAAGTTTTCATTTACTCATTCAGTGCAGAGGTTTTTTTAACTCTGCTTGGAGTAAAAGTCTCTTTTTTCTTTCTTCTTTTTAATCTCAAACTTTTCCATAAAAAAAGGTTGTGTTGAGTATGTGAAAGAGTTTACAAAGAATACCATCGTAAGATGCAACTGAAAAACTTAGAGAATGTAAATGTTTGAGACAGTCAAATGTACACTTTGAATTGTGACTTTTATTGCAGTGGAATGAAAAAAACTAGAGGCAAACTGATGGAGCCTGCTGCAGTTGCTTCTAGAAGTGAATACTTATAAGGTCGGAGTATGTAGCCCAAGTACACAGTAAAAGGGTAATTTTGTGCCTGAAAACCTTTTTTTTTCCGTACCTTTTTTTTTTCCCCTTCACAACCTCATAAACATTAGCTTCCCCCCGACACCCCCTCTGTAAGGTCATCTGTGAAAATTAATCTGGGTTATGCTATGTTACTTTATAACTTGCTTGCATTATCTTTTAATATTCTTTTACCCTTTAATTTTGTGATTTGGTATTCATCACTGAATCTCCCATTCAAAGGTTTTTAATATTTGAGCTGCTAATTATACCAGTACAGAATATACAGGTTATCTTGTTGTCTTTTGTTTATGGAGGAACATTTCTTATTTGTCAGGAGGCTCCTGTTCTCCAATTCCATGGAAATGGCATTTTTCAAAGATGAGAAAACAAAAATAAAAGGGTATTTTCATGATAACACAAACCTGTCACACTTTGATGTACAAAACATGTCAGAAAATTTTTAGTACAGTATCAAAGATGAGCTAATCAGGATAAAGCTTAGCTTGAGTGTCCATCTAAATTTAAAAGAACAGTAAAACATTGAAGCATTCAGTTATGTAACTGGAAGACAAACATACTGACATAATCATTTTTGCACCATTTATTGATTGTAATATTACAAAACCTACTTAAAGCATAAATTTTCCTTTAAGAAATTAAATTAATAGTAGAAACTTCATTCAAATATATCTTAAGTGAATACAGCTTCTTTTTTTAAATACATTTCCTTTGTGCAGCCAGAATCCCTAGAGTAACAACCTTTCGTTTGGATTAAACACCATATGAAATCTTAAAACTGTGTTTTTAAAAATCTCTTTTTTTTGAAGGGAGATGTTTCACTTTGCATACTTGATTGGTAAGATATGTAGCTCCAGAGTGGAATGCATACTTACCATTAGCTACACAAGAGAAATTGCCTGTGTTAGAACACTCTTTTTTTTTTCTGGTTCATGTGTTGTCTGAATTTGTACTTAATGACAATTGCTGCAGAGAGACACATCATACATTTCTTCCTGGATCCTGATGTTGATCAGTTCACGCCTTCAGAGAATGGAAAATAACTTGTTGAAGTTGAAACAAGTTTGTATAAATTACATAAATGTTTTTCACAGGTAGGCTTCAAGTTAGGAATTAGTTCTAAATTTTGTCTACAAAATATTTAGGAATAATGAGTTTGCTAAGGGTTGTTTTGTATGTATATTTGCACCTTTTTCATCTAGAAAGGCCTTTGCATAAAAAACAGAAATAGCTCGTTTTGTAGAATTTTTATGAAATTTTTCTCTTTCTTCATCCTTAGCCATTGTCATCTTAAACTATTAAGGTGAATTAATCTACAATCCAGTCGTCATATTGTTATTTCTTCTACAGAGGTGACTTTCATTTATGGTTGAGCTGATTAGCACTCAAGTGCAGTAATCAGTGTAACAGTATTTACTATTCTTATAGTTTCACCCAAACATACAGAGCTACAGATTTCATTTTCAGCAAGTGTTTATTTTGAAGAGATCGTGCATTCATTGATAGTTGCTTTTAGGAAAAATAGTGGTAAAGATCAATGAGCCGATGAAACTTCAGTCTCTTACATAGTTGGTTTTAAATGTAAACTGATTTGAAATATGCAATTTTATTAAAGAATGGTCTCTGCCCTTAGCTGTTAATTGAAATTCGGTCTATTACGGTTTGGGGAAGATGCTGTAAAAGAGGCTAAATTGCACCTTGAAAGCATGCACACTATTGTTTACCAATCTCATGTGTGGCTGTTCCTGTTCAGTGCTCTAAATGTCTTTGAAAACAGAGTAGAATAAATTTCACAAAAGTATTTTTCCTACAGCAGAGGTATCTGTTGGAGGATGGAAATGTGCTAAGCATAAGAGACACAGTTTGCAGTTACTGGCTTCTGGCACAAGGGAGCCCTGCCAGCGAAACCGAAAGCTGAGAGATGGAATGCGGTACATATCCTCACCAACCTTTGCCTGCACCTCTTTGAAACAAAAGGCAAGGATGGAAGTGTGGCCTCTGGTGTTATGGCTAGATTTCAAAACAAAGACTGCTTTGTACTGTATGTAGTTTATAACCTGTATGTGATGTTGTGGATTTAAATTTCATCTTCAGTCAGAGATTAGTTTTCTAAAAACAAACTAATTAAGTATTTACTCCTTTTTTTGTTTGTTTTCTTCCAAAGTGACTGTGAACCACACAGAGCAAAATCTGACAGTGTCCCAGATTCCTTATCCAGAAACATGGTATGTGTTTTATGTAGACAAGTTTACCTGCGAGGAGAATAATTCTGAAACCGAGGATATTCAGTTTGAAATGGTCTTACTAAACCCAGATGCAGAAGGGAATCCATTAGATCACTTTAGCGCAGGGGAATCTGGTAAGATTTTTTTTCTTAAAATTAGATTTGTAAGTTAAGGATCTGATCACCCAAACAAATCAGTACTTACTATGCTTGGAAAAGTGTGGCACTGGGGAATGGATAGCAGTCACTTATATTTCAGATTCTACTTTCTCACGGAGAGTAAACTTTAATTCATTTTCTGGCATTACAGAAAAATCCTTCCCTTTCTCTAAAATGACTTTCCAAAACTTGCCTAACTGGAAGCATAGATGCACAAGGAAAGAGAGTGTTGACATCTTTGCTAATAGGTATTTTCCCCTGTTGAAGTTGTAAGCTTCTGCTTGAATGTAAATTTGATCCCTGATTTTAATGAATTTGCTTATTTAATTAGTGACATTCCTTAGCTGTGTAAAATTTGATCCGGTGCAACACGAGTACATGCACGATATAACATTTCACCAATACAATTTCAGTTCAATGTTTGGGGCTAAATATCTTAGTCACATGCCACAGTTTAGATGAGATATTTGTCAGTCCTGATTTTATTTTATTTAAGAAATGCAATTTTAAATCTTTAAACCTGCAAAGAAAAGCTTCTAGAAGTGACTCAAGACAGCAGCTGAAGAAATGCCTACATAAAACTATATGCTTTGGATAATCCAAACCAATTTAATGTATGCTTCATTGCATTGCTTAGCTTCACTGCTCTGGGAGGCTTTACCAACACATTACTAACCTAGGTCTGTTGTAAGGGAAGAGCCCGACAGGCTTAAGTCTGCCTTCATATACAGATTTAACCTACATACCCAGAATAAGCCTAATTGCTATGCTAAGAATCATGTGCCCTACTGTCATTCTTGGGCTCAAGGGGATATAGAGAGAACAAAGGCAGCTCCCTTTTTGAAAGGAAGAGAATATTCACTGAAACATTTAGCAGAATCTGTAAGAAAGTAGCACTGTTAATCATGTGTCTTTCAAGGCTTATAAGTTGACCTACCTGTCTCTTTAACTTCTTACTTGTGCTACGAACTTAGTTGACAGTTTTTGTTTGGTGAATTTTGTATCCAGAAGTGAATTCTAGGTTAATTTACTTATTCTCAAAAAGCAGACGTAGCATTCTTTTGCTAAATCAAGGGGCAAAGCAGCTATAAGATATCATGTGGCCCTTAGAAGTGGTGTGCAGACCTCCCTAGAGAGGCATCTCAGCTCTGTATTAATTTTGTGGGAAGACTTTAAGCGCTTGGAAGCAGAACTGAACAGCTTGCATGCCGAGCAAGGAGGTGTAGAAGTGTGTTGGATTCATGTATTTAGAGCTGACAAGTAGGAAACAGGATGAGCTTCACATGCCATGTCTTCCACGATTGCAGAGGAATACCTCTGTTTATTCAGAATTAAAGCCTGCAACACTGCCATGGATTCTGAAGTTACATGCCTGTGTCTGCTTTCAAAGAACTGATGAGGATTTCTTCTCTCTCTCTTTTTTTTTAAATGCATCTTTGGGGAATAATTTTTGTCCTTTTTCCATAGAGATGTGTAACATAGAACATTAGGGCATCAAAGAAAAGCTTCATTCTTGGTTCTTTCACTCGGGCAACTAAAACCTACATAGTTCCAGATGGTTCTAGTTAGGTCACCCTTCATTTTAGTTACTGAAGTTGTGGCCTAACACAGGAGATCTCAAAAATAAATGGACTATAAGGAAAGTATAGGAAAGAACTTGAGACTGTGACCTTGTGTTTAAGATGTTTGCCTTGAGAGAGGAGGAGGCCTGGCTTCTGATCCCTAGCAAGTAACCTTTTATCATTTTATATGGTATGTTTTTTTATGGAAGACATGGTACCAGTGCAGTGTTGGACTTCTAAGGGTAGCTGACAAGGTAGACAGCATTTTGAAGGTCTTTGAAGTTAGATATTTCAAATTAAGGTACATATGTTTTATTTTCTCTGTCAACTCTAGGTTACTTGAAAGTCAGGAAACTTAAAAAAGGCAGGTTGAAAATTACCGTTCTGGTTTTTTTTTATAGTTGTATTTCAGTGCAACTTTCTCTTAAATCCTTTTGGTTTCAAGCCAATCATCCACAATCTGTCTTTGGTTGGAAGGCGCTTTCTATCCTAAATGTTTTAGTGTTTATTAAAAGCTAGTTGATTTTCTTAAAGAGTTCTCCGTGTTTACCCACTCGTCATGGTGAGAAATAATTTATCTACAGAATCCTTGCCAGCTTCAGTGGTGTCTTTTGAAGCAGAAAGATAAAGAGTGAAAGGAAGAATAAGAGATTTGATCTAAAATGCATATTTTTGTCAGTCATAAATCATGCTTTTTTATAGGTATACAAGAGAAGCAGAGTGGTCTGGAAATTTTTGTTTTATGAGTCTTTATTACCTTATGCTCTTTTTTCTCCCATTTCACTGTGTATGTGTCCAAGCTGATTAATTTTAGCCATAGAAGTTACAGTACTAGCGACTATTCAGAACTCATCCAGTTTTAATGTTTTTCAACTTAGATATTGAGATGTGTATAATTGCTCTGTTTCTAATCTCTGAGTGGGCTGGTTGAATTTTTTAGCAGAATTGTTTTACTGCTGGAGGAAAACATTGTTCAGAATCTGATTCTGTGGGCACCACTTGGTTTCAAGGAAGGCTGGAGAAGAAAAACCTAAGTTGTTTGTGAGAAATTTCTATTTACCCGTTTTTGCTTATAGCTCACTGGCTTTGACCCTGTGGGAGCTCATATGATGGGTTCCAAAGCTTCTGGACAACAGAAAAGATTTCCAGGATCCAGGTCTTCAGGGAAGCATTTTACCAGACTACTGCCAGACTGAAAATTAGAGGACTTCTGTTTTGTAAATAATATCAAAAACTTTGGGCATTTCTTCAGATTGGTGCAAAAATAAATTCCACTCTATGAACTTGTTATTGTTCTCAGTGCTATTTTTCTTTATCTAAAAAGTTTTCTGTCTTGGTCAGCTGTGCTTTTTGGACTAAATACTTTATGTGGAGGAAGAGTGACACCCAGTGGTTAAATAGATTCTACAGAAGTCTGTTCTGGGTTCCTCTCGTCCCAGGTTCTGCCTTTAAAAATTAAAGAAAAAAAAAGAGCTAAAAATGAGTCCTTTAGTAAATATGTTTCTGACTGATCAAATGGGCTACACTTATTTTCTGTTTATCAAGAAACTATATGCCACTTTATACTATTTCAGTAGTTGCTGCAAAGCTATTTGTGTTTGAACAGAATTTCTCCTACACTTAGAAAAGATATTGCTGAATAAAAAATACTTTGTCAGATCAAATAATAATCAGCTCTATGAGCAAAGTCGCTGACTTTCTTGGATAAAATAGGCTAGGATTTAGTAATCTTATCTGTACTACCAGTTTTGGGTGACAGTTACCAAGTACTTCCCAGTGATTATATAAAAAACATATTTTGTTTTAGTTATTTACTGCTAGTAGCAACATTTCTTTATAAAAACTAAGCTGTATTTCTTTTTTCACAGGATTACATGAATTCTTTTTCCTGCTTGTCCTAGCATATTTCGTAACTGCTTGCATATATGCGCAGTCCCTGTGGCAAACACTTAAGAAGCGTGGACCTATGCATACTGTATTAAAGGTGTTGACAATTGCATTACTGTTGCAGGCTGGTTCAGCTTTTGCCAACTACCTGCATTTCTCAAGGTATCTTTGCTTATTTTTGCTTTCAGTCTTAAGACTTGAAGAACATTGTGTTGTAAAGATCAGTACATGATCTTTCTTGCGGTGATTGTGACAAAACATAGGACTGACTTTTTAGAACTATGTCATTGCATAAATGTACTTTAAAAGAGAACACACATTTAAGGCTCACTCACTTAAAAAATATCATATTTTATTCTTTTATCAGTTATTCTAGAGATGGAATAGGAGCACCTTTTATGGGAAGTCTGGCAGAATGTGAGTATGCTTGTCTACTGTTTCTAACATATTTCTGCACATTAATCTGTCTGATACATTAGCGAATGCTGTTGTTGGACTGTACTATTATCTTGGACCATACCACTGGATTTTTAATATAAAATACTAGAAGTTGCTCTTCTGAAAAAGAGGTTTTATTCTGGATGTTTACAATAACTGTATTTGAAGCTATACAATTGTGATATTGGTTAGGATTTTTTTAAAGGATTTTCTCGTCTGAAGATTCCATCCTACAAACACTTAAATACTGTCTATCACATCAGTAAATGTTTCAATACGTTGAAGGGTTTTGTGGAGTTTGCATGATCTAGAGTAGTGAAGCTTTTTAGGAAACAATCACATTTTATGGAGTGTGTCATTTCACTAGCAAATTTAACATTGATTACAATGAAAAAGTAAGTGTTTTACAGCACAAGTGATATGATTAGAATGATGCAAAAAATGCTTATATAAAAAATTTATGTTAACAAAGCATTTTTCTCCACTCTGTATAGCTATTCTGAGTTCTCAATGGAACCGAATTCTTATAACATCCCTTCCCAAAATGCTCTAATTTGCACCTGCTGGATTCTTCAGGGTTAAACATTGTTGGGTTTTTTTTCTGTAGTTCACATTTGAAGCATTGGGGAGTTCTTTCTAAGTAAATACATTGCCTTTTGATTGGCTGGAAGCACCCCAAGAAAGTAATACAGTGGTAGTGAGATAGCGTTGGAGAATAACAGCCTATATAGAAAAATATTTCCCTTCTTAGAGTTCATTTAGAAGCTTGCAGTTGGAATGAACAGCCTCTTGATGGCACTTGGCACCACAGTAATTGCTTCTTTCTTGTTTTAACCATTTGAGTTAGTAGCTCTTTGCAGCCTCTTCAGCAACTGTATTATTAAACTTTCCCTCTCGTCTCCTGAAATGAAATTAAATAGAGAATACGGAGGTATTCTCCTCCACAGTGAGAAACCCAGTGTTAACTACCCAGCCAGAACTTCAGAGCTGCATGTTAGATTTTCTGTGTATGTATTATAGTGAAGAGCCCACTTTTATTTGTTTAAAGCAAAGGTTGTTAAGAATAAAATAATATTTCTTAATCAATAGCTGAATTCAGCTAAGAGAGTTTTCCTTTCCTACTGTTTTTAAGATTCATGGTTCCCAAAACAGTAAAAGAGCAGAAGTAATAGAAATGTGGAAAGCTTCAGTGTCAATTACAATTCTGAAGAATGGCTGATAGCAAGTAGTATAGTTTGAAAATGGAAGGTGCTACCATTTTTCCTATATCAGAACAGAAATCCAAGTTAAAAGTAAATGGTAAAATTTCCATTGACTTCAGTGAGGCCAGAATTTCTTTCTAGAAACCTGTTCAGATACTATCCTGAGCAATAATTCTTTTCCTACCATCATTTAGTCTTTACCATGTGTAAAGACCTGACCTTTTGTCTAATTTATTGCCTTAGTCGCATAAATCACACAAATAGTGCTGGCACTCAAAAGCATCATGAATAATGATCTTTTAACTTCTGATAAGATCAAAATGTGAAAAGTCTAAGAATATTATGCCTGTTGAACAGCCAAAAAAGATAAATTGTAATGAAATCAAACAAATGTGGTATCAGCTCAGTAGCATGTGACTTTACACTGACCCTGGGTAATTTTAGAAATTTCTCTCAACCTTCTTATTTTCTGGTAAGATCTATGAGATGTCAAAAATTAAAACCAGTATTGAATTTTTGTCTTATACTATTTTGTCTGGGAATCTATTTGAATTGTTGCCACACTGAAGCAGAGCAATATCTATATCCAAGATGTGATTGAGAGATGATATCTGGCTATAACTTATAAGGCAAGTTATCTTAAGGAGTGACAGAAAATAAAATGCTCTCTAGAACATCCAGATTTGTTCAGTCATTTCTCTAGCTTGGATTTGTGACACTGGTTTGGCATGCCTTGAGTTCACGTAACAATTTTTTCCAGTGAGTACTATGTCTCCATAGCTAGCATTGTAAAATAATTCCAAGATCATTTTGCCCAAATTCAGTGCAAGTTCGTTTTATTAAAGAATGAGAAAGTTTCTATTTAGTAAAAGGTCTTGATATTTCTTAAATAGCAAAAGTCTCTGAATACATTAACAAGCATTTAAGCATATAAACTGTGAGAATAGTAAATATATCCCAGGAATAACATGTTGAAGTCTGTTTTATATCCATATTTTGCTAATATAGCTGAGTGTCAGGGAAGTATTGTAGCTGATCTTCATTTGACACACCTCCCTTGTGTGCGTATTAGTGGCAACATTTTCTGTGCCAATATTGTTAGTAAATGTGGAAGTGCATTAATCTTTTATAATACAGTCCAGTTGTACAGAAATAGAGGTTTGCTTTTGTGACATAGGAATATTTTTCTTGTCCCTGATAGTGTAAGAGAAAATTACAAATAAGGAACAAATGTAATTGAACTAAAATATTAATCAAGTGAAAAAGAAAGCACTGTTGTGTGTAGTGCCCAATCTCTAGTTTCTGAACCACATTTGCAACGTACACAATATAAGAATCAATTTCTTTTCTGCATCTCTGCTATGCCAGTACAATGAGCCAATTTGCTCTCAAGTCCAAACACCAATTTAAAAATTGTTTGATAAGTTTCGGTCAAAAACTTACGAGGTCTAAAGCTGACAATCACCCAGAAAGAAATCTTCAGTTCTTTCTACTGTCAGTAGTACTTCAGCAAGGCTTACAAGTAAAGGCTTTAATATATTCTAGCTTGAAGTTTTCTTTATTCAGATACAGCTTCAAACACAGGTTTGAGGCGCTGATTAAGAATGTAACTTTATGGAGTATGTGTTAATTGTTCCCAAACAGAGAAAAAAAAAAATGGACATAGCAAAATGAGGCAAAGGTAGTTTGCATTTAATAAAATGAAACACAGGCAAGTTGTTGCTCCAAATGAGGTTTGTGTTAAGAGTTATTCATTATATTTTCCCCTTTAAGTATCTGAGAGGGGAATTTGTCCTAAATGTGCTTTCTGTTGCAAGCTACTGCATCCTTAAGACAAAGTGCAGTTAAAGTACAATGCAACTGTCTGATTTTTGAACAAAAGTTTTTCAGAGCAAAGAAAGGAGTTGATTTCATCATGTTTCGTATTTGCAGTGTGATTGACATACATGTGATTTTAGTTCTTTAGCGTTTATAAGTCTGTTTATGCAGATGGACTCCTGACCCTAGACAACTTTGACACAAGAGTGGGATTTGGAAGGATGTGGCGCTGTGCCCGTGTTGTTGCAGAACTGCAGCATAACTAGAGGAAAGCTGACAGTGATCAGTTTGGTCACTGGAAGCTACTCAAAATATCCACATTTTGTGGCAAAGCAGCCTCAGCTAGTCAAACTATCATCAAAATTATGACTAAAGGTGATACAGAGGCATAAATATCCGTCCTTCGTTTGTGGGTGTATAGAACATTTCTCTTTGCTTTTGAAAAAACTTTATTTTTGTTGTGACTCTATTTTTCTTTTGTTTTCAATAGTGTGTGACATAGTCTCACAGATACAAATGCTGTATTTATTGTTGAGTCTGTGTATGGGTTGGACAATAGGCAGAATGAAGAAATCTTATGGCAGACCTCTTCAGTGGGATTCCACTCCAACATCTACTGGCATTGCTGTAGTAGTTGTTGTTACACAGGTTTGTATTTTATGTTCATTCTTATACTGAAATATACCACTGCTATTAAGTATGACAGAACCATGAACCAACTAATTTCAATATTTTATGATGGAAGGAGTATGAAGACTGGAAAAAAACCCACAGCATAATGTGCATCCAGTATGTCTAATAAGTAACAACACCTTCTCTTTACTTTAACAATTTAAGGTGTAGCTCCACAGTATGTTTTTGTTCAGCAGTAAAACCACTTAAGAAGTTCCCACAGTTTTCCAAACTCCTGGTTGTGCCAATTGTTCGTAGCATTATACTGTAAACCAGATCAGTGGAATGATCTAGATTGGAGGGGTGGCGGGGGGGGAAGATATTTCAGCGCAGTCATTTTACTGATCTGATTTATAATGTAGTCCTATAAATAGCTGTAATCGGTACAGCTGAGGGGTTGTGAACTACATCATGGGAGGTGACAAGAAGCAGCATGAGAGGAAAGACGAGAAAAGCTGCTGTGAGAAATTCTGTCACCAAAAAAAAATTGAAATCTTCAGTGTCCTCCTCTTAGAACCACTCAAATAGGATGTTTAATGGTCTTTTCAATCAATATAAGGGAATTTTTGAAAGGTTCATGTGCAGGATTGGTCTTGCAAATATACAAATGGTCTGGCACATAATTTCATTCAAATATTTTTCCATGAGTGTAAATTAGAAAGTCAAGTAAACCAGTAACTTAAAAGTAAATGGTAATGGAGATCATCCAACCCTGGTGGTGCCTTTTGTAAACAAATTTTTTTAAATCACAGCATAAAGACAAGAGAATCTGAAAGCCATTGAGAAAGAGAAGAGCAGGGAGAAACTGGAGACAGTAATGAGGAAGAGATCATACTGACGATTTTGTGCCATTTGAGTAGTATCTGTAATTAGTGCTGCTTCCAAACTAAATAAGCGGACTGCTAAAACATTAAGAGTAGCTGGGAGCTGACGTTTCTTGCTAATTAAGAATATAAACTGAAGGCTATTAAGGTCAATGGGACTGTTCAGATTTAAAGATAGGTTCATTCCACCTTACTTTGACACCCATCTAGCACCAGAAATTTTACATGCTGGTAGTAAAGAAGACTTCTAAAGTATTTAATTTTATTCATGCCTCTCCCCTTGCACATACATATGGGTGTGTTAGTACTCTGTCACTTGTGACTGGAAAGTTTGTTGTTGTTGTTGTTTCCTTTTTACTATACATAGAAAGGACACTCAGTATCATCAGCTTGATCTTTTTTTGGTTGTTACTTGTGGTAAAAATTGTGCCATGTATCATACATATATGCTGCTTCCCCCAGTGCTGGTCCATTACACATTTGTGTTGGCTCTTTGAGCACCACTGGAGCACTGGCACAAAGTTGACTATCTTTCTTTTCCCCATGAAGGGACAGCTGTGCCACATCTTTCTTGCTGGTACCGTTGGGAATGTCAGATATGGTAGCAGTCTTGTAGGAACAGAATATGGATATCAGACTATGTCATTGCTTGGGTGGTTTTGCACCCCCGTCTCACTGTCTACTGTCTCCAGCAAAAGTTCCCTGACACCAAGAGTATCCTCACCCCTTCTGGAGAGGATGTTTTCCATCTCATGGTTCAGTACATACAAAATATACCTTCTTCCAGATTTCTTCTCCTTAATACAGAATGTGGCTGTTGAGCTCAGGGGAGCAGGATCCAGACCGCATCGCCTCTATCAAAAGTGGTGAGCTCAAGACTTCATTCTCTGGATTAGTCTGTTATTCACTGGTTTGTCTAAGTTGACGTGGGTGTTGGACCTGCTGTAACAGGGCAATCAATGAGCACTTTCAATGATTAAAAACCTAGAATAACCTCCTTTCTGTCCTGCTCTTTCCCAGAGATTCTTATGGGAGAGACAGCTTCCTTCCATGCTAGAGGTTGGACAGACTTACGTGGATAATCAGAGATGTTCTGAGGACTTGCTGTGGAAGGTGCTGAAAACCACATGCATTACCCTAACACAGCAGATACAGAGATTGAACCGTGTTAATTTTATTGACATTCTACACTACCTGTCCTCATCTCATCTTCAGGGAAGTGAAGCAAGTGGACAGCCTGGGAAAACATGTTGTTCTTCAACTTAACTGCAGTTTTGACTAGCAAACTGTCTGACCCTGTTTGCCTGCTACTAGTTCAAATTACTCAGCAAATTTTCAGGGTTTTTTCTCCTCTTTGTACTGATGCTATGGATTCTTTCTTTTTGTTCTTTCAGAAACACCAGCAATTTTCTGGGCTGTGCTTACAGGTTACCATCAGTGTAGGGTGGACACAGCCTTCTAGTCAGCAAATCTCTTGTGGTCTTTGTGGCTGCAAAGAAGTAGCATCTCAAAGGAGGGACAAGTCAGCCATTCAGCTTCTCCCATTGCCTTAACTTGTTCTTGATTTCAGCCTCAGAACAAAAGATTCCCAGGCCGCTTGGTATTCATTAAAGATTCTACTCTCTGCTGCTGAGACACAAGCCTTGTTCAAAACTTTATTGATGGCAGGCCTTTCCCATCACATAGACCTGAGCAGTTTCAGCTTTCAGGGCTGATTGGAGTGGAGGCAATGATTCTAGAAAGATAGCTCATCACTTTGAACCTGACCAAAATTATATAGAATCTTATTGCATTAGATGTCATGCTTCACAGGGGTTCTTAGGTACACCCCAAAAGTGTGCTCAGAATGAGCTCTGCCTCTGACCTTAGATCTAAACCATTTTTTAATGTACTGGCACTGCATGGCATCAGATACCCAAGTACTGGATATGGTTAGAAGCAGCTAGTTAATCCATTTTGCCTTGCTACTACTTTTAATTTCCCTTTTGCTTCCCCCTTGCCTCTCAGAGATTATTTGTCCCATGAGAACCTGCCTTTACTGGAGATTGATATATTATCTTGGCTTACCATGAAGTCAGTGTTGGCATAGCGAAGGGTAGGAGGGGTTCTACCATAATTGTTTCCTCATGACAAAAAAGAAGGGTGTCTGGTTCTTCATTGTATGGACATTGAAGTTCAACTTGTATATCTGGAACATCAGGATGATGTCCGTGGCAAACATTGTTCTAGCATTTGAAGAGGAAGACCAGTACTGGACAGTGGTTGGTGTCCCCTGTGAACCAAGATAGGTCAGAAGTATGTGCAGGTGAAGTCAGGCATTTTGAACAGTGTATTTTGTAAACAAGGAGATGGTCATTGTCCTTTACTTTATGAAGAAGCAGTTGTGACTTTAATGTTGGACATAACTAGTGCAAGTCAGCTCTTCAGCTACCTAGCTCATCCAGTTCTTTTGTCTACAGCCCAAGCAGAGTTGTTCTTCTGGATAAAAATTAGGATTTCCCCCCTGATTTCTTCTCAGAGCTCAGACATAGTTCTGTTCACTGCCAACAAAAAATGTCTGTGGTATCCACTTCAGCAGGTTGGTGTCTGGGTGTTTTTTCAGCTTGTTCCTGATATTGCAGCTAAGTGAGCTGATATATGCTTTTCTGTGGTCAAGGTAAGGGACTTCAGGGCTTATTTACCTTAATTTCTCAGGCATAGCCAGCCAAAGAGATTTTGACTTCAAGATCATGCTTGTCTATGAAAGCTCTTCCTTCATTGAGAACAGATTACCTAGTCCGTTGTAACCTAGAAACACTCTGTAGCACAGATCTCTCTTTTACAGGATCCTGCTTTTCTCTGGTGAGTGAGAACAGTCCCAGCTCATAGTAAGAGCAATGACACATAGTTACTTTGTCCGAATTTCCAGTGTGTTGCACTGACTGTTCCATCTCTGTCTCTAATGCCTCTGCCTTCTGCTTATTTTGGAATAATCTAATGAAACAAGGAAGCTGGACTTCTGTGATCTTACATTACTGTCACTACACACAGTCTTTGATCAACTGATTCCTGTGTTGTTTACACTCTTTAAAGGGCTAGTCCAGAGCATACCCTGCTGTCAGACACTATTTTCTCATGAGGATTTGAACTTTGTTCTCATAATTCCTTTACTCCAGCTGTTTGTCATCTTCTCATGAAAGTGGCTTCCTTCATTGCTGTTACTATTGGTGTAGGTTAAGGAAAATTCAAACCCTCGTGTGCTCTGTTCTTCAAGGTTAAGCTATCCATGGGATCTACCATGAGTTCAGGATGGTAGACATCCCAGGATGGTAGATCCTAGAGTTCAGGATCTCATGTGGCAGGAACAGAATAGCTAGCAGAATCACAACCCTGGACTTCAGGAGGGCCAACTTTGGCCTTTTCAAGCAATTGCTAGGGGAAATCCCATGGGACAGGGTACTAGAAGGTAAGGGGGCCCAAGATAGTTGGTTAGCATTCAAGGACTGCTTCTTCCGAGCTCAAGATCAGAGCATCCCAACAAGTAGGAAGTCAAGGAAGGCTACCAGGAGACCTGCCTGGTTAAACAGGGAACTGCTGGGCAAACTCAAGTGGAAGAAGAGGGTGTACAGATCATGGAAGGAGGGGCTGGCCACTTGGGAGGAATATAAGTCTGTTGTCAGAGGATGTAGGGAGGCAATTAGGAAAGCTAAGGCCTCCTTGGAATTAAACCTTGCAAGAGAGGTCAAGGACAACAGAAAGGGCTTCTTCAAATACATTGCAGGTAAAGCCAACACTAGAGGCAATGTAGGCCCAGTGATGAATGAGGTGGGTGCCCTGGAGACAGAGGATAAAAAGAAGGCAGAGTTACTGAATGCCTTCTTTGCCTCTGTCTATACTGCTGGAGGCTGTCCTGAGGAGCCCCGGACCCCTGAGGCCCCAGAAGAAGTCAGGATAGAGGAGGAATCTGTCTTGGTAGATGAGGGCTGGGTCAGGGACCAATTAAGCAATCTGGACATCCATAAATCCATGGGCCCTGATGGGATGCACCCGCGGGTGCTGAGGGAGCTGGCGGAAGTCGTTGCTAGGCCACTCTCCATCATCTTTGCTAAGTCGTGGGCAACGGGAGAGGTGCCTGAGGACTGGAGGAAAGCGAATGTCACTCCAGTCTTCAAAAAGGGCAAGAAGGAGAACCCGGGTAACTATAGGCCGGTCAGCCTCACCTCCATCCCCGGAAAGGTGATGGAACAACTTGTTCTTGATGCTGTCTCTAGGCACATCAAGGATAGGGGGATCATTAGGGGCACTCAGCATGGCTTCACCAACGGGAAGTCATGCTCAACCAACTTGATAGCCTTTTATGAGGATGTAACCCGGTGGATAGATGATGGTAAAGCTGTGGATGTGGTCTATCTCGATTTCAGTAAAGCGTTTGACACGGTCTCCCACAGCATCCTCGCAGCTAAACTGAGGAAGTGTGGTCTGGATGATCGGGTAGTGAGGTGGATTGTGAACTGGCTGAAGGAAAGAAGCCAGAGAGTGGTGGTCAATGGGACAGAGTCCAGTTGGAGGCCTGTGTCTAGCGGAGTCCCTCAAGGGTCGGTACTGGGACCAGTACTATTCAATATATTCATTAATGACTTGGATGAGGGATTAGAGTGCACTGTCAGCAAGTTCGCTGATGACACAAAACTGGGAGGAGTGGCTGACACACCGGAAGGCTGCGCAGCCATTGAGAGAGACCTGGACAGGCTGGAGAGTTGGGCGGGGAGAAATTGAATGAAATATAACAAGGGCAAGTGTAGAGTCCTGCATCTGGGCAAGAATAACCCCATGTACCAGTACAAGTTGGGGGCAGAGCTGTTGGAGAGCAGCGTAGGGGAAAGGGACCTGGGGGTCCTAGTGGACAACAGGATGACCATGAGCCAGCAGTGTGCCCTTGTGGCCAAGAAGGCCAATGGCATCCTGGGGTGTATTAGAAGGGGTGTGGTTAGCAGGTCAAGAGAGGTTCTCCTCCCCCTCTACTCTGTCCTGGTGAGGCCGCATCTGGAATATTGTGTCCAGTTCTGGGCCCCTCAGTTCAAGAAGGACAGGGAACTGCTAGAGAGAGTCCAGCGCAGAGCCACGAAGATGATTAAGGGAGTGGAACATCTCCCTTATGAGGAGAGGCTGAGGGAGCTGGGTCTCTTTAGCTTAGAGAAGAGGAGACTGAGGGGTGACCTCATTAATGTTTATAAATATGGAAAGGGCAAGTGTCATGAGGATGGAGCCAGGCTCTTCTCAGTGACATCCCTTGACAGGACAAGGGGCAATGGGTGCAAGCTGGAACACAGGAGGTTCCACTTAAATATGAGGAGAAACTTCTTTACGGTGAGGGTGACCGAACACTGGAACAGGCTGCCCAGAGAGGTTGTGGAGTCTCCTTCTCTGGAGACATTCAAAACCCGCCTGGACGCGTTCCTGTGTGATATGGTCTAGGCAATCCTGCTCCAGCAGGGGGATTGGACTAGATGATCTTTCGAGGTCCCTTCCAATCCCTAACATTCTGTGATTCTGTACCTAAAGTTTCTTCTTAAAGCAGTATCACAGTTCCATCTCCGTCAGCCTACATTTCTTCCTCTCAGATGCATGCTTTTGTCAGGAAGATTCTATACGTAGGTGGAGGTTTTTTTAAATTTTCTCGGACAGTGTATGTCTCCGAGTGTATGACTCCCATAAATACTTTGGGAGTTAAATACTCCCAAAGTTAAATACTTTGACTCTTCCCAAGTATAAATGTCAGAAAGGAAAATGCTCTGTACAAGACTGCAATGATTTCGTAACTAGTAGAACCCTTGTTTGTTGCCTGGACATGTTCTACCTGGACTGAAATAACTTCTGTGATAGGAATTGATTAATTGCATGACAAAGCTAGTGCTGTAGACACAACTTTACCAAACACTGTCTTATTTCAGTCTTAACTCCTTGACAGAATTCTCAGTCAAGTAATTTGATCATTTGAAGACATTTGCTTGGAGTTACCCAGAAATGGAGTGTTATGGTGGGAACATTTGAAGCATGTTGCTCAGATTGTTTACTAGTAATCAGTGATGTTCAAAATGTGCATGCTTCCCATCTGTCTCTCTCCCATCCTTCCATTTTCCATCCAGGTAGTTGAGGAGTGACTGAAATGACAGCAGTCATGCTTGCTGTGTCGTGGCCTAGGTGAGGGAGGGGAAAAGCGAGAGAGTACTCTCTAAGGATATTCTAAGCGAAAATGATCCTGTCTCAACTGATGAGACTCAAGGACACCCATCTTTGGAACATACTGGTGGATTACACATTAAAAAAAATTAATTTCAGTAACCTTTTTGTCTTTATGTAGTTAATGTAGTGAGAGAGCTTTTGAATGTGTTCAGAAAGGAATCTGACTAATTGAGATTTCTAAATTGAGGCATACAATGTCTGCTTCTGAAGGCCTTCAGAGCTACCTCACTCATATAAATCAAATTTGCCTACCTTTCTTCAGAAAGCCTGCTTTGTTAGACACCTGAAACCTAAGTGCTAGTTAGATGTGTGCAGTAGGTGGACTGGATTCCAGTGTATATTCAAGTCTTAAAATGCCATTCAGCTGCTACATGATGCTGGGAGAGTCTAAACTTTATGGATATTCTAATTTGTAATGTTAACATTCCCAAAGTCTTAAAAAGGTGTTCTTCAGCAAGACCAAATTTTTATGCAACAAGTAGGCGCCTGCCTTCTACCCAGCTAAGATTCAGAAGCTAGGCACTTCTTAGTCTGTTTTTCCTTAGAGAATCTATCAATACTCTTTCTCACAGTGCTCCTACAGAATTGGATTCTGCAGCAAATGGGTACAGTGCTGAGAGTTAAGGAGGATTACTGTCTTTCGTGCAGTTATCTGTTGGCTAGAGCGTTTGTCCAGATGTTGGAACGGCACTTGGATCCCGTGACGCTCCCTTTTCTAGACCCTAGGAGGTTTCCAAGCCAGTTGCCTGCAGAGTCAGGCTTGCTCACTGTTTCTGACCTAGCTGATGTTGAATTCTTTTCTCCACAATGGCACAGCTTCAATAGAAGGGGTGGAGAGTGGCCCACCCAAGAACAGCCTATAGCCTGGCAGTTGGGGCACTCTCCAAGAAGGTGGGAGATGCAAGTTGGATATCCTTTAGGCAAAGAAGGGAATTGTGGGAGATCCAAGTTCAACCTGGGTGAATGCTTGAGCCTTTAGGCTATTTTATAAAAGGGGCAGCAGCACCACCCTCTTACTTCCCCATCTTTAAAAAGAAAAGTGAATCCTGTTAGGATTTTGAAAGAAAAGGCGTAGTCACCTACCTTTGAAACAAGCTTTACAGGTTGTGGATCCCAAGTGGAAGGAGACACCTCCCTGTAGCTCTGTGGAATCATTTCAGTGGGCTTCCTGCTGAGTAGGCCGACTATTTAACTAGATGGTTATTTTGGGTGTTTTGCTAAGGTGCCACATTCTTTCTATCCAAAATAAAGGAAACTTTAACTTGTCGAACTTTCTAAAAGTTACAGAATGCAAGAAGTGAGACTCTGTTCCTGCCAGTTGCACTTGGAGTAATAGTAGTGCCAAAAAGCAGTTCAGGCTAGGGGGGGTTTGCGTAACATGGCGATCTCCAACAAGCAGAGCGGAGCAGGACCAGTTGTGCAGATAATTTAATCTGTGATGGGAAGATTAATTGAGGTTTAGCATAACCTTGTTTATTCTGTATGTGCTTTGCTGTTGTTCCTTTCCAGACCTTTTTATTAATGTGGGAGCAGTTTGAAGATACGAATCACCACAGCTACCATTCACACCATGGCTTAGCAAGCGGACTGCTCATTGGCCTCAGAGTTTGCCTAGCTTTGTCACTGGCTGCTGGTCTTTACCAGATCATCATGGTGGAGAGAAGCACGCTGAAAAGGGAGTTCTATATCACCTTTGCCAAAGTATGGGTTACGTCAGGGAAACTAATCCCTTCTGCTGTAAATATAATTGTGGCATGCAGTTGACTGAAGCACTAAACTCTTTTCCTCCATAAGAAAGCTAATGTTTAAGTGTCTGATTTGATTAAATTGCACCCTGTCATCATACTCGGAGTAGTCATTTTAATTTGACAAGAAGTATAGAGCTTTTTTAAACAGAAATCCCACCTTTCATTGTGTGGTTTTCGTTCTGTTGATTGAAAATTAAACAATGGGTTCATAAAATACACAGAAATGTAAATGCAGTTCCTCTAACTGTCATCTCTTTCTTCTAAACTGGCATGTAGTCATTTTATAACTTACACTCATCTTCTCTTTCAGGCCTGCATTCTCTGGTTTTTGTGCCACCCATGTCTTGCAACCATTTCTGTAATATTCAGAGAATATCAAAGAGAAAAGGTATGTACAGGCAAGATAAAAGAGATGGAATTTGAATAGTAGTTGTTCTTCATGTTCAGTGTTTGTTAGCAAACTCATGCTCTTAGGCTGTTAATCTTATGACCCCAAAGCAACTTGAAAAGTCTTAGTCACACAGCTCTCATTGATGCTAATGTGAGTCATATTTTACAAAGGCATACAGGGTTTGAATCATCTAAGGGTAATCATTCCTAGGTTAAGGGCGGGGGGGGGGATTGTTAAGTCAAAGGAAAATGTAGAGGAGGTGTTTTGTTTTATTGTTTGCTTGTTTGTTTTTTAATTAAGAACACCTTGGGGATTCTTTTAACAAAGCTGGTAGAAAGATAAATCAGTGGATTTTTTTTGTTGTTTGCTTTTTAGTCTTCATCCTTTAAAAGCTTTATGAGGCTAAATAGGTTAGGGAACCTGTACCTGAACTGATTACCCTTTCTTTAGATTAAGAAATCTGTTCAAATACATAGTTTGGTTTGTAAGCTCTAAACAGTTAAAAACAAAGGTGGACTCACTGGGTTTCTCGTTAGCTTAAACATATTGGGAACTAGAGAACTAGTGTGTGGAGCCTGCCATGTTCAGATTAACTGCATTGTTGTTCTCAGGTGTTTGACTGCCTCATTCCAAGGTAGAGTTTGCTGCTTTTCTTTGTGGTTGTAACCATCTGTGCATTTTCAGAAATTGAGCTTTTATTTGTGTAGAGGATATGTAAGAGAAATAAAAGGGTTCCACTAAAAATATATACTAAATGAAATACCACGTTTGATTTAAAAAAAGAAATCTAGGGAGAAAAAAGATGCCTCTAGAGCTACTAATGAAGAGACTTTTTGTTGTTGCTTGATGAAAACATCATCAGGGCAGGGGGCCAATCTCTAGAGGTAGGATTAGTCAAGAAAATTTTTGCAATATTTTGAGATTTTTAACTTACTGAAGGGAGATTACAGTTGCTCTGCTTTTGCGTTTGGGCAAGTTTAACCATTGTGTGCAGCTGCAGCTCCTACATTATGTTAATTTAGCTGTGTTTTCTTCTTTAAATGCACTTCAATATAATAAAGAAATGCCTGATCAATAAATACTATATTTGTTTAAGAAAAAACATTTATTTTAAAAGACTCTCACGTACATAGACTTAGACTTTTGCTTTCTCAGAAACGGTAGTTACCTTTATGTGTTTGGTACATACTGCCTTACACATCTTTTACGGATGAAGAGACTTGCACTGAAAAGAGGTCTGGCTAAGTGAGACTGGTAAATCACTATCCTCACAGTTCCATGACTGTGCTAGTGCAAAGTGTTTTCGGGCTTTTTTTTTTCCCCACTCTGTTTGTTGTAAGAATAGAATATCTAAACATTACCTCTGCTTGTGAAACTGCATGGGTGGTGAATTGCAAGTCTGAAATTCCCCAGAACAGAGACCGCCAGAAGGGTTCTGTGACTTGCCCAGAGCTATCTACTGATTTAAAAACAGCCAGGTGTGAGAGTCTGAATCCCGGACTTGAGATTCATGTTCAAATCTTTTGTAACTGCAGCAGTATTAAAAGGTTTAAAGTTGAACCTCAAGCACTTACAGAGTATGCTTATAGAAATTTGTTTTAGGTTGTTTGCTGTTGGGTTTTTTTCACTTTTTCCTTTTCTCTCTTTTTTGTCTCTAGATTGTTACCATAGGTGTTATCCTCTGTCAGTGCATCTCCATGGTTATTCTCTACAGACTTTTTCTATCTCATAGTCTATATTGGGAAGTATCTTCACTGTCATCAGTGACATTGCCATTAACAGTATCCTCTGGACATAAAAATCGACATCACTTCTGAGATGTTTAGGAAGAATACATTATGTAATAAATGTGCAATAATGACCTAAATATACAGGTATTTTTGTCACAGGTATGTGATACATTGGTTTCACTGGAAAACTGAGTGATAATATCAGAGCACTTCACAGACCTTTCGTCTGACAAGGTCCCACCTGTTAAAAGTATTGTGGCGTGGAAAAATCCATAATTTGAATAATTTTATAAATATTGTTTATTTATAGCACGTGGTGCTGCACTGTATCACAGAAAAGTACGATGTATCTTTGCTCTCCCATTCACAGCCACAAAAAATGTCCTTGCTTTATATCAATACTAGGTTTGAATATCTTATAAAATGCAGTTCTTGAAACATCTGCAAGCTCAAACAAGTCTGAAATAGGCCAGTTGTGAAATTGGTGTGATGCGTAACGATGAGTACAAGTTCTTTAATTTTCATGCTTTAGAGAAAATGCATTTTATGTATAAGTATAAAAGAAGGGGAACCAAAAGAGGGGGAGTCCTCTAGAAAACACATGTAAAATGTCCACAACTGGCTGCGAGAAACTTTCCTTTATTATTAATGTAAAAGAAAAGCCTTTTTTGCAACTAATGTTTATACTGGTTAAAATTTTAATGGGAATGAAAATAGGGTTTATATCTGCCTTTTTCTTCAAATAAATGTAACTAAAAATTTCATCCAGTAATGAAGTTCTAAACAGTATTTGAGGCTTAGAAGACATAGCAACATAAAGTAATTAAAACAGCAGGCTTGCATCTTTTAAAGAAAAAAAAAAGGCAAAGAAAATGGAATGGGTGATGTGGTACTAGAATTTTAATCCTGATATAATTCATTTCTGTTACATTGAGGATTCAATCATAATTAAGCCATATACACAGATTAAATTAACAGAAGCATTTCAAATAAATGTTGGTTTCAGTCATCAACTACCCATGAATTCCTGCCCAAGGATACTTAATCAGGATTAAATTTTCTATGAATAATTGAAAAACAAAATACTCACTGGATTTGTTATAATCCATGTTGGCACCGGGTTCTAAGTAGCTGCCATCTTCCATCCATTGTAATAAAGCCATACTACTTTGTGATGCCCTAGCATTCAGAAAGCCAGTGTAAATATATACTTTATTGAAGTGCCTATTTATTGAGTATGATTAAATCGTGCTGACTTTTTTTTTCCTTCATAATAAGAACATACCTATTGCCATTGTGACTGAAATCTTTCTTTTTGGCTTTAATTTAGTATTTATCAAATTTTAGACTTCTTTTCATACATGTGTGTTTCTTCACAACATGGATTTTATTTTTTGGTAAATGAATGTTTGTTTCTTAACAGTGTGTATTTAATTATGTCTCTATGAAAATGTGAAGGTGGTGGGATTCTAGCTTTAAAATAGCCCTAACTTTTCCATTCACGTTTGCCTCAGTTGCTAGCGTAGTTGAAACATAAGTCTATTCCATTTTAGTTTAGAGGCAAAACTAGACGTTTGCCTTTGACTAAGGCAAAATGGCAAGATGACAAAGTTGCTCATTAAATCATCTCCTTTCTTATTGTTTGTAATTCAGATCAAGAATGGCAGGTTGAGGCTGGAAAAGATGAGATATTATGATTTCACACAATCTTCAGAATGATTAAAAGATTAATTATTACATTCCTCTGATAACCACACAAAAATATTATTGGTTAAAACTTCAGTCTTTATTTCCCTGCTTATCTCTGTACGTTTCATCTTCTCAAGAAAAAGGCACCCTGTTTTTGATAAGTCTCCAGTAATGCAGTAGAAGAGTTCTATCTGTCCTCATGTATAAGACATGAAATTCACTCATAAAACAGAATTTTCTGATAGACACAAGAACTACTTTGCAGTTTATGATCCATCATGACAAAAGTTTTAATCTATGCGTAAAAAACTGTATATGACTTTCAGAAGAGGCATTCTATTTGTTTTATTCTCCAGAATTATTTTCTTACTTCCTGTAGTCCCTCCAACTTCAATCTGTCAGTATTAAGGTAAATGGTATCTTAATTTCCACCTTATAAATATACCCTACAACAATTCATAAAATGAATTCATAGTTAATTTGAGTGTAAATATGAAGCATAAGATGTTGTCTCTCAATCTTTTCCAGGTTGCCCCATAAGTCAACAGGTAGCATTATCCTCTCTTAGTTTGGCATCGAATCCAACGATTTGAAAATAAAATTTTCTGTTAATGTAACTGTAGCAATTAAGTATCACTTTCTCATGGTAAGCAGTACAAAGGACATGCATTTCTGCCCAGTCTATGAGCATTCTTTCATAACCAACACTCACCAATTTTGTGTTAGTAGATCATTAATGTGTACTGTAGCAGTAGGTCAGTATGACTGCGTGAAAGCCTCTCTCTTCGTCCTAACTTGCATCTTCTGTGAGACCAGCTGGTAAGACCTTGCTTTTTTCATGCGTACTCACACAGTTACCCATTTTATCAATTTGGTTTCATAACCTCATCTTGAAAGAATAGCTTCCAGCCTTCTTTCACTTGTCTTTTTCCAGTCAGGATGCGCTGATCAACTTTTTCTTTCTCTTTTTCTAAAAAGTGCTTTCCGTCACCAAAAAAAAAAATGTTTTCTGTCACAAACTGGGGCTCTTACATACATCTGAGGAGCTCATGATGCACCCTACATCAGCTATGACAGCCATGGAGAAAAGCACTCCTTCGGTACACCCCTAGCCCTGGTGTGTAAGTGGTGTGGGTTTGTGCCCACTGAAAGCTGCCACGTACCCAGGGAATTGTTGGGGAGAGATACGTCAGCCCCAGGCTCCCTGCTGCCTCACTGCTGCAAGCGGCTGAAGCGTGTTCCCCCCAAAGGCAGGGCGGTGCTGCTGACCATGGTGAACAGCACCGTTTAGTTAAGGTCAAATGGCGACATCTCACTTGTGAGTTTCTGTGCGCTACGCAGTTCTGTTTTAAATAAAGTTGCAGTTACAGAGTGTACTAATTCTATCGCCCGTGCATTTTGATGCTCAGAAAAGGTAAGTGTATATCGACACGACTGCAGACTGAAGTTGGTTGTGCTTCGAAGAAATCCACTTCTATGGGTGAGAGGGCATCTCCTTGCCAGCCATCACCTTTTCTACTGGCACAGATGCCAGTTTGCATCAGTTATGATTTATTGGTTGGGGGGGAGGATCCCAGTTCAGGAGAAATGAGGATGAGATCACTAACTCGGTCTACGAGACCCCCCACAAGCTGTGAGGAGGGATCGTCTTGCATTGCTCCCAACCAGCGATGTGGAGGCTGGAACACAAGTTGCCTAAGCTATTTGCTCCCCTTCTGTGTAGAATGTGTTTATTGTACATTTATTTAAAGTGCTTCAGGTAGGAAAATGAATATTTACAATTAAATATATGTAAATAGAAGTGGAAAGTCTTGATTGGAAAAATGTCAAGTTTCTAATACATATTACTGTACAAAGACCTCCCACACAAGACAAACATTTATAGTCAGATCTAATGAATATTCCTTTCTGGTTCCTGTGCCAATGGAGAGCCATGGAAGTATCAAAGTCTTTTTGTTTGCATCTTGCTCCTCTACAGAACTGGAAGGATATTTGATTTGATTTGGTTCTAGTTTATTCTGTGCAATGTTATGCTTCTAGTTGATACTTTTTAGAGAATACAATAAATGTTTATTGGGCTAGCCAAAGCTGATGTTACGCTGTACCTTTTAACTCTTTCTTTGCATGACTGCAGTGTACAAAGGGCAGGTGATCCTTGCAAGTGTCACACATTAAAAGATAAAGTCTTGAGCTGGTTTTCAAACGATCATTCTTTTCTAACCACACTGACAACAACTAGACTGTGATTTTCCAGTGAGCAGTAAGTTCCGATTCCAGGGTGTTTTTTAACCATTATTTTTTGCAAATCTTTTTCCCGTCTTGCGAATTCTGTCTCTCCCACCATGCTCTCTCTTCCCTCCCTTCCCCTCCTCTCTCCCCCTCTCTCACACATACGATTTTGAGTGTAATGGGTGTCATTTCTCTGTCTATCTCTCCATCTGTTCCCACGATCAACACTCACAGTCCAGCCCCTACTTTACATCTAGTATGCGTATTCTCTTTATCCTTGGTCTGTTTTGATTTCACGCTTTTCCTGTCTCTCCTTTGCCCTTTCCACCATGTCTTTAGTCTTCCTAGCCATCAGAGACCTGAGGGTGTGGTTTGACATCGCAGCTAATTTGGGCTGTTAGCTGCCAAAAAAAGAGCGTCCCTGCTCCCCTGGCTGCACGCTGGCCTTGCTTCCCTTGAACTGACACTGCCTGTCACCTAGCAGTTTAAGTGAGATGGAATTGAGGAGTTAAACTGGTAGAAAACTCAGCCTTTAGCAGCAGCAGCAGAAAAAAACAAATGAGTTCTCAGGTAGTTTTAGCTCACCAAACCAGGTCATCGAGATTTGATGAGTACCAGTGGCACGGCTGGGGATGGGGTAGAAAAGGCATGTTGAAGAGGGGCAAGATCCCCTTTAGAAGGGCAGCTGCAAGGTCAGTCAGTCTTCTGCAAACTAGCAGCCTTGTCACTCCTCCATCTCTCTCTTCTGTATGTCTCCTGCAGCATTTTGCATGCTAAGAATTGGTCTGACCCTTTCCTTAACAATTCTCTTCCAACAGTAGCATCAGGGCGGGGTTCCCAGCAAAAGGAAAACGGTTCGACTGCTTTGAAGTATTTTAAAATGAACAGGGTCAGTTGTGCCTTTGCAGCCTTACAAAAGGGGCCAGGAGGCATCACGAGCAGACCCCAGTTCGAGGAAGGAGTTTTGAGGGGAGAAAAGCAAAGTACCATGAAAGCAGCTGTGCCTTGAGTGGGTGCCAGTTTTTTCCATAGACGGCAGCTCGGTGGTAGAAGGCAACCAAGGAGGTCAGGGGGCTCTCCACAAGGTCTGCCAGTGGGTAGGGGGAGATGTCATCTGAACAACTGCAACCCAAAGAGCGGGTAACTCTGCGAGGCTGCTTTTATCTATCTGTTAATCTGCTGAGACGTGTGACTTCGTGAGGCTGTGGTAGGATGGCAAGGATCTGTCTCGCCTCGTGGTCAAGTGCCGACGAGTTTGCCCAGGCTGGCGAGTGAGTTTGGCTTTTAAAGCTGCTGCAACAACAACCTCCCCGAAAAAATTGGTTGATGGAGACTGCAAATGAGCAGCCTCAGGAATCTCTCCTTTCTTGATACAGTAGTTAGAGCCGAAAGACTGTACATGTGCCTCATTAGAGTGGGTACTTTTTTTGCCTGGTTTCTGGCCCTCTGAGCCTCTTTTAAAACAATGGCATTGTTTTAAAATCAAATTTTATAAAATGAACATCAGAGTTGTTAAGAAGAGATCAAAATTTACATAAGACTTCTATTTAACCTGTTACCTATGAAAATTTACTTCAGGCTGAAACTTGTTTTCCAAAGTTTACAGCATACAAAACAAATGGTTTTTAAAATTTCCTTACTTATGAGTACCTTAAATTGTGTTTTCTAAAAGGGAAAAAAAAAATCTTGGAACCTTACCAGTTTAATTAGCATTTTGGCTCTGATGTAACTCAAAATAGATTAGATTTAAAAAGGAAATTTGGCAAGTGATTACTCAATTACATGATTTTACTGCTTTGGTATTTTGAAAATAAAAATGAACAGATCTGTTTTACTTTGAAAAGTGCCTGGTGCACGTGTGCTGTAACCACTTTTCAGAAACCATATGGAAGGTTCCCTATGCTGCATATGGCAATGCTACCAAGAGCTCAGATACGTATTCCTGCGATAGACCACACTAGCTACACAGCATCCAGTCGGGTCACGGATTTTAATGTATACGTTCAGATAATACTGTATCAAAGCAATGGAGGGTAACGAGTTTGGTGCGTAAAACAGGAAGCTCACAGTGACGGGGCTGCGTTGTTCCTTTTTCAGAGAAAGGAAGTTAGGAATTTGGGGAAGGGATACAATTTATATGGGATCTGTATTGTGCAAGATATAAAGGTGAGCAGTATCAACAGATATTTTTAAAATATTTCATCGTCTAGAGCTACAGATATTTGATCTTCTCCTTGCCTTCCCCGTTACCCTTCATTCCCATGCAGTCATGTCTTCAGCACTTCCCTGGTAGCTGCTCATCTCTAGCCTTCATACCAAGGGGAAGAAGCCTCTGCTGTCTCCTGGAAGACCAAGCAAGTGGTGACAAACTCCCTAGAGTAAGTTAGCATTGATCCTCCACGTGGCGAGGGGTGGGATAGGGCTGTGCCTTAAACTGAGAATCATCAGGGTCATCTGTTATTTCTGTCACCCTATTTTTGTTAGCAAAGTGGTAGGGAGAGAGAGAGCATCTGTCCCTGATGCATCTCCTTGGAGTGCCTGGGGCTGTATTTGTGGCTTTCAGGTCTCTGATAAATGCAACAGTTTTGCAAATGTGTGTTCAGTACCATGATCTGGTCACTCGCCTGTCCTTTCCTATAGAGCCTCTTTGAGTCTTGAAAGTTTCTCCACATGCATGTGTGCAGCTGTCCCTTCAGTGCAAAGCGCCATGATGTGCATCTGTTCCTCCAGCGCAAAGTCAGCTTGCATGGTGGTGCATTCGATTGAGATAACAGCAACTTCAAATGACAGACACCTTACCTAGTGCCGTCCCTGCCCTGACAAACTGTAGCTCTTGCAGTTGGTTTTAGTGGGGATTAAGTCTCTCAGAACACTAATCTTGCTGTAGTAATGATGGTGCAGACCCAAAGTCCTGATGCATGAAGAGCAGAATATGCCAGGGAGTTGCTAGAAATTAATAAATGCTTTTTGAAACAGTGGGGTGGAGGTGATGGATTACAGGATTTCACCTGACAATCGAGCCTGTGGAGCTTCAGCAAACTGGCCCTGTCTGAAGAGGGGTCACTGCCTAGATGTCCCTCATGTGATGCTTGTTGCAAAGGGGCAAGCGTTCTGCTGTCGCAGCAGGGAGACCCTACTTCTAACCCCCTCAAACTATTTTAAGGGGGTTAGAAGCACAAGAGACTTGGTTGCCCTCTGTACATCTTGGTTTCATCCTGCTGCCTCTTACAAGTAACTGGTTTTGGCTACTACATACCTCATAGTTGGCAGACCTGTTTCTGAGAAGCCTATGAGATGAACCTTTGCTGTCCAAAATAAAGCTCTTCTCAAGACCGTCTTAATTCTCCTCATGCCTTCACTTTTCTCCTGTTTAAATGCAAAGGGATGGCCTTCAGGAATCTCCACAGCCATGCCATTGTCACTGATGTCACCAGCACATGAGGATCATTGCTGCTTCTCCTCAAGAAGAATTGAATACATTTGATTTTTCCCTCCTTCCTGCCTTTGTGGGGACAAGGGATGAGCTCAGACCCTGGTCTCCATCCTTCCAAGGCAGCAAGCTGTGCTAGTGGTCTTGTCGATGGCCTGAGTCACCCTGGGACTGACAAATGGACAAAGCACAAAGCCTTTATTCGGTGACTGGAGAAGAGCTGACAGCTGCCATCAGCTCAATGTATTCTCCAAGGAGGGAACTGCTGTGCAGCTACCAGAAGAGCTGATCACCTTCAAAGAAAAAAAAAAAGAGAGTTTTTTTACCACTGAGTTTGTGATGTGTAGACTGTGAGTTTCGATTTCTTATCTCTGACGTCTGTTACCAGAGACCAAAACACACAGTGGTGTGTATGTATACGGATTGTGCTGTTGCAAGTGACTTTGTCAGACCATGCGACGATACATTTCTTTGTTGGGGGTAGCAGCAAATCTGGAGCTTCTCTTCTGGAGATGAAAATAGGACGATAGGACCGGAGTGAGGGGAAAAATCACTTCCCGGGCACCATATCCCAGTGGCATCGTTGCAATTCATGTATTATTCAAAGCCTAGATTCTGCAGCTAAGTCTTAAATTAACCTTTGAAGTTATCTGAAAAGTCTCCTCTTCCCTATCTAGTATGTGGTTATCCCAAGCGAGTGCCCTCACTACTTACACATCTCACCCCCAGTCACGGCTGTTACACGTGCTGGAGGAAGGGAAAGCAAGCAGTGTCTTCAGAGGTGGTTTAGGAGTTTATCCAGGTTCATTCCATGAAGTACGGCTGTGACAGTGCAGGGCTCGCGAGGATCTACACCTCTCCTCAGCGTCTGGGGTGATAACTGCAGGTGTCTCCGTGAGGAGAGACGGGTGCCGTGCCCCGTCGGCACGGGTGACCTCGCCGCGCCACGGTGGCAGCGCTTCCTTTCCAGGGGGTGGAAGTTTCCCCGGCGGGGAAGGCGGCTCGGGGTGGAAGGGGAAACCCCACCGGGACACCCCGGGGGCCGGGGCTGCTCCGGTTCCCCCTCGGCGGGGAGGCCGGGCGGGACGCGGGGCGCGGAGGGACCACGGCGGCGGGCACGGCGGGCCGGCGCCGCCAGGGGGGGCCCTTGGGCTGCTCCGCTCCGCGCAGCCCGCGGAGAGCGGCTGCCCCGGCCCAGCGGCCGCCGGGCCAAGGGGCCGCCCCGGCCGGCGAGGGGCCGCCCCGGCCGGCGAGGGGCCGCCCCGGCCCGCGCGCCCGAGCTCGCCTCAGAAGCAGCGTCTTTGCCCGGTACCCTCCCGCCGGAGCGGTCGCTCCCGGAGCGGCCGGGCAGGGCAGGGCAGGCGGAGAACGGGCGCAGCCCCTCGGCAGAGCCCGCGTCCCGCTGCCGCGGCGCTACCTCCCGGCCTCCCTACCCACCTGCGAAGGGCTGGGGGCAGCGGGGCGGCATTTTCCTTCGCATCGCTTAGCATGCCGACAAGGAGCGGGTCCGAAGGGGCCAGAGCCGCGGCGCGACTCCTCCGGCAGCGGCAATCGGCGGGGGACGGGCGCCCAGACGGAGGGCGATGCCCGCGCTACCGCCGCCGCCGCTCCTCTCGGCGGGCCGGAGCGGGCTGAGCCCCCGGCGGCGGCGTGCGGTGGGGCGCGGGCGGCGGGCGGTCAGCCTCCTCGGCCTCCACTGCTTTTGCTCTGGGGTGTTGGTGTGATTTCTTTTTCTTTTTTTTTCTTTTTTTTTCTTTTTTCCCCAGCCTACAATTGTTTTAATACACCTGACCCGCTATTTCACACGCTCGGGAAAAGACAGAGCCCGGCTTATACGGAGTCCCAGCGAGTGGGACGAGGCAGAGGAAGGGAGCCGGAGAAGTTTAGGAAGAAAAGTGTGAAATAAAAAAAAAAAAACAACAAAACAACCTAGTCTGTAGAAAAATCCTGAATGTCTGAACGTGTCTGTGTGTGTGTGTTTTCCTTCCTGCCAAAGCGGGATGTCAAATACCGTCCTTTTCCCCTCTTTTTTAAAGCAGGCTAAAAGGGAAATTCTTCACAGAATCTTAAAGAACTTTTTGACACAACAGCTGCAAAATCTATTTTCTAAACAAAGATTTATACATATTTATATGAGCTTAATCCAGATTTTTTTTTAATAAATCATTCTCAGAACTGCAGAGGTAAACTATATGTAAATACCTCAAGTAATAGGCTTGTAGTGCAAATCACATCATTTTATCTTCAATTTTGCATTCGTTTTTCTGGCTTAAAGGTGCATCAGAGATATGCATTTTAGCATATTCAGAACACGGGGCGTGAAATTAAATGTTTGACAGAGTGAGAAAAATATACAGACTTTGGAGATGCCTTAAAAATAGTAATTTATGCAGATCTAGAGGAGTGAAATCATTTGCAATGGAGTGACCCTCTCTCCAGGAATTTTTTGCTCAGTGTTCTTCTCTAATCTCCTGCTGTATCTTCATTTTTCATTGAACTAGCCAGTTTTCTGCGAAGCAGTCTTGTAGATAAGGGAAGTGCTAAAAGAAGAAGAAAGAAGAAGCTCAGTGGGTCCGTTTCCATTGCACTTTTACCCAAGGCAATGGGCAGAATTTAACGGATTCCTTCCAACATATGTTTTTGCCAGATAAGTAAACAGTGTGTGTCGGAAATGAAAAAGCATTTGCAATTTAATGACATTACAGCTCTCAGCTTAGGCTGGCGTGCTGCGAGGCGAAAAGCAGAAAGAGAGAGGAGAGTAGAAAGAGAAAAAGAACAAAGTTCATCTTCCCTTTTGTGCATTTTTATCAAGGAAAATATTACTTCTTTCCCCCTCTTGTTCTCTTTTCTTTTTCTCTTTGCTTTTTTGTCTCACTCATTTACATTTTTTTCTTTTCTCTCCTTTTCTCTCCTCTGTTCACTTTTACCTTTTTCTTCCACTGCCACCGACTCGTTTCCTTTCATACCACACATCCCCCCCCATTGTGTCGCCTTATTCATCTATTTGGCCCATTCAGTTTTTACCTATAAGGAGGTGTTTATCCAACAATGTATCTTTTTTTTCTTCTTCTTTTTTTCTCCCCACCCCCCACCCCCCCGCCCGTTGTACTCCCGGCGCTAGAGCTCACAGTCAACAGGATTGTTGGAGGGATTATAACGTTTCATTTCAAAGCGCGACAAATCTGCTCGCCTTCCCTCCGTCCCCGCTCTCCCCGGGCTCGCCGGTCCCTCGCAGAGGCACGGCACCCTCGGGACCGGGATCGCCCCCCCACCCTGGGCCGCCCTCCCTGGGGCGGCCCCGCTCCGCAGCGGTGGGAGCGGAGGGTCGCCCGGTCTACCCCCGCCCGCCCCGGCGGCTCCCTCTGCTCCCCCGCCGCCGCCTTCGTCTCGTCCCTCCGATTTCCCCAGGCATTAAGTGTCGAGGAGAGCGCAGCAAAGTCGCTGGCTCCCACCCGAGGGTCACCCCGGAGGGTGGGTGTCATACTGAAAAATACCTCCAGGCAGTGGCGAGCCCCATCGTACAGGCACATATCTGAAAAGACGTTTAAAGAAAAAAATGTACTTGTCTAAAGACCCGTGCATGAGTTGGGGTTTTTTGTGTTCACTTTTTTTTTTTTTTTAACCATGAAATTACATCTTCCACATCTCCCAGATCCAGTACTTGGTAAGTAAAAAGGGAAATCTGTTTGGACATAAGGAGGTAAAGTAGCTAGAGGTGGTAATTTAATCAACTGAGGATATATTTCAATGTTTTTTCTGGTCTTCTAGGCATTAGCACTTTAAATTCATTATGTCTGTTTGACAGATATATGCAGCCTTAAGGATCTAAAAATGAAATCCAAGAAGTATAGCCTGCTAGAGGACATATATTGAAGTTAAGAGATTAAAACGGTCTAACCATTGCAAACAGAATGGAACATTTCGCATTTCTCATTCCTTATAAGCATGACTATTTTGCAGATGTTAAATACGGTCTGCTGTAATTATGAACGAGGGGAGGGGGAGGACCCGCTCAAGAGCCGAGGCTTCCTAACTTTTACATTGATGAAGTGGATATTAGAAAGACAATATTAGTTCCTGTGCCGTCTCGGGCTCGGGAAGTTTTACATGGGGGATTTTCTCTATCAATAATTTAATAAGGAGGGTGCAGCAGCAGCAGCCTCTTCTACATGCTTTAAAGACTCAAGAATCGTGCATGAATTTCCTATAAGGCAAATAACAAAAGAGCCAAATGAGAAGAGCTGGTCTTTTTTTTCCGTCTAACTGGGACACTGAGGACTCTGTGTCATTACAGTAATTTAGCAATGTTAATGATCTGTAATATTAATACATCATACTTGAAAACGGGGAAGAGTTGTCATAATTAAATGCATTAAGCCACAATTAAAAAGTCATCTAAGCAGTTGTAAAGATACCGGCGACGATAAGGCTGTTCATTACACTGCACACCCCTCTGCCCGTGCAACTCCCTCCCTGGCAGGGCTGGCAGGAGCAGGGGCAGGCACAGGGGCTCCTGGCCAAGCCCCTGCCCCGCCGGGCTCCCTGGCCCCGGGGGTGGCTAGTACTCAGCCCCTCCATCCCGGCACCCCTGGCATCTTCCCCGTGCTGCTGCAGCACCCACCACCAAAAAAACCCACCCTGCCGGGCTACTGGGGGTCTGGCAGCTGCCGGCCGGTGGGGAGGGAGGCACTGGCCTGAGTGCCCCAGCTGCTGGCGGTGAGCCCCTGAGCTGGAGGGATGAATCCCTGAGCCATGGGACTGAGCCCTGAGCAGTGGGACTGAGTCCTCTGTCTGGGGCTCAGTCACCGAGACACGGGGCTGTCTCTGCCCACGCTCTGCCATGCACAGCCGGCTTCCCAGTAAGCCAACACAACCCCAGTAGCATTTCTGTGAAACCATGTGGACATCTGGGTTTGGGGCATGAGCAGACAGTTTGGTAGTGCGAGGTGCAGGGCCTGACCCTCACACTGCCCTGGTGCTGCCAGCTGCCCCATGGGGGTAACAGCCCCATGCATTTCCTCCTGTAACTCGTGAAAACCTCATCCCCAGCCTAGTTCTGTCAAAATGATCCAGCTTTAAAACTATTCGGTACAAAAAAATGTTCATGCTCAACCAGATCACTGCTGATAGCCAGAGTGTTTCTTCTACCATCCCTGGCAGATTTTTCATCCCATGGACACACATGGTGATTTTCAGGCTGGTTTCCTAATGGAGAAAAGGTTGCACTACCAGGCAGTGTGCTTATGTAGGGCTCTCTGGTGGTCCCTTCCCGAAAACTGCATGTCTCTTTGGCCAAATTCAGGCAAATCTGGCTGAGGTAAGATGGTCTTACAGCCTTTTATTATGGAAATGGGCGGCTGGGTAGAGGAGAAAAACCCTGTCTGGTGATTCCAGAGGGAAAGGCTCCAACACAAGCTCAATACTATGAATCAGACATAGAGATGACGAGTGTCCCAACGCAAGGAAAAGTTTCAGAGAGATCTTGAACATAATTCCAAAAATTAGGCCTATTTCCAGCCATAATCCACAATTCCATGCAAACATAGACTTGCTTAGCCTGGAACTGCTTGGGGAGCTACAGCACATGAACGTTGTCACCTATATGGGATCCTGAGAGGAGCACTGTGCATTTCACCTGCTTATACCTTTCCCACTCGTATTGTTGTCAATGATGATTGTGATTGCTAAAAATAATAGCAGTGCAAATGAGAGGGAGAGAAGTAATGACAAATAAATGGATCGGAGTAAAGAATACAAGGTAAAAGTAACACAATTTTCCCAATCTTTAGATATTTAGGTAATGTCAATGATTTTGTATTGTTTAGTATTGCTGTTACATTCAAACATACCCTAGAAACATGAGATTAATATCCTAGCTGGATATTGCTACTTGCACCCACTTATTAATGAAAATCATTTACATATGTAACTATTTACATATATAAATCCAACATTCATATATGGTGTGTGTTTCCTCGGAGGTCCCTGCCTTCCATGGGCGTGTTGCTCTTTTGAGTAACAGCATGACGATGAGAGCTCACTGCTGTGACCTTTACTGCTGAGAGAGCCTTCGTCTGGATTTATTAAAAATCCACAGGTAGAAAATGGATATATCCTGCAGAAACCACCAAGGTGTAAGTTGCGATAAACCAGGGGGAGCAGTAAAATGACAATGTCAAAGTGATGGAATATTTGCTTATGTGACTGTTGATTTCTTAAAGAGCTGAAGGGAGCTTTATCTCCCCTTCCTCTCCAGCAGCCATCGATGCTGTACATATTCCCAAACTATGTGATAGGATCTCAGCTATGTGACTACATGGTTTCCCATTCAGATCAGAGCTGGATCTGTTTCTCTTGTGTATTGGTCCATCAGAAGAATCTCACACATCCTCAGCTTTCTGTCTCACTGCTTTCCTGAATTTGCCTAAAGCCCACGCACTTATATCTGGACACTTGGATGCAAAATAACCTTGGACTTGAGCTGGCACTTATGTTTTCATGGTCAGAATTCCTTGAAACCACTCAAAATAATCTTAAATTGGGAAGGAGCTGTTTCCGGTTACCCTTGGTAATGGTAATGGACCTTTCATGGTCTGGCCAACACTGCCAGGGCCTCTTTGGTGGTCCACTTGTCCAAACATGCTGCAAGCATGTTTCATACTGTATCTTCATACAGAAGATGAACGTTTGCCCCACGGAGCTTGTGTGGTGTCCTGGAGAAGACTTGTCCCCCGTGTGAAATCCTGGCAGATCTCTCTGCTGGACCTTCCCTGGAATTCAGTCTTGAAAACACTGACCTGAACCCAGGCTCTCTATCAATGGTCTCTGTGAGCTTCCCCACTGCCTACCGCAGGGCTGGGATCCAGAGCCCAAGCTCCAGGGTGATGTCTTGGGGTCCATAGCCCTGGGCCAGTTTGGGTGCTGGAAATGGCTTACAGTCACATGTTCTGGGAGCTTCCACAGATGTCTGGTGACAGTGCTTGAAGAAGACCCGTGAAAGAACAGCAGCTACCTTGTCAACTGCAAGATGCAAGGTATACATTTTGCTTGGAAACATTACATTTTGGTGTTCTAAAAGGAATTTATTTATCTTAAAATGTCCTGGCTGTGGAAAAACAGTTTTTACTGAAATGAAAGGTATATATAAATATATATAAAATAAATTGTGTGCATGTGTGAGTTTATGTATAGTTTAAGTCTTGATAGATGAAAAATATGCTCTTCAGCCAGCTGTGCTGTGCGTGCAGCCTGAGATACATTCCTGGGACTGGAGAGTGAACAAGCCCGGTGTGTGATACAAGACAACAGATAATCCAACATGCAATAGGATGAGGAAAGGGTAAAATCATCACTCATATCAGAGTAAGCAGCCATCCAGCCCACCAACTGCCTTGATTTTGTTGAGTGTTTGCTGATGCAATTGGAGAGGTCAGCTTTAAGGACAGATTAGGAGGAGGGCACCATACAGCTAACCTCATAGGAAGCTCTTTACACACAGAACTGGGCAAAGCTGGAGATGATTGAGAGGGAAGCTGAATCGATGGACTGTGAAGATGGTATCAAAAGCGCAAGAAAAGCAGGAGCACATATAGCAACACTGTAGTTAAGGAATAAGATGGGGTAAGACATGCAGGTGTCAATGCTAGCACAACAGTTGTGTTGAAACTGTTGAAAGCGATGTGGAGAAAAGGAGTGCAGAGGAGGAAAGCACAGCAGGATGTGGTCATGTGGGTGAAGGAGACCCATGAACTGTTATAAAAGGGTAGAAGGAAGATGGACAAAAGATATTTGTGAAATTAATTTACATTAATCTAAATAACGTAAGACTTGACCAGGGTTTGGTTTGAAGGACAGTAAAGGAAGGTCAAGGCTCAGAAATGTTGGTAGGAATATTAAGCAAGGGAGGAGAGTGGAAGAAAATACTTGAAGCCTGAGAAACTAGGGGCTCACTCCGAGCTATGCTGAATTAATATGTTAAAAACCATAAACATAAGACATTTTGAAAGCAACTACAAAGACAGAACCTGAACAAGGAGGGATATTCTCTGCTGTCACAGCTAAGGTGATAGATGAAATCATCTTCTTCTCTAGAGTCATCAGGGAAGGGAGAGGTAAGGGAAAGAGAGGGTGAAAGAGGCAAGTTTTTGGGACTTGGCTAAAAGACAGTGTGAGCAGCATGAGGGAGCTGTCACATCCCTAAGCTAGAAGAAATAGATCTGCAACAGATGACCTCAAAAAAAAAAAGCCCAAAACAAATGAATGCTGAAGAGCGTAGCTGCAGGTGTCAGAGGCAGCTGAGAGTTTAAAAAGGATGAGAACAAACCACTGGCCAGAACTTCAAAGAGCTGGATGGAAAACCTTGAGAGAGCAAGCACAGATGGCATGTCCAAGGGAGGAGGTTGGTTGGAGTATCTTCTGCCATCAGCAGGAGCTGTTTAACGAGGTGGGATATTGGCTCATCTTGCAGCTGCAACTAGTATTAGTTTGCTACTAGATGTTCAGCTCTATCGGAGCTTTGTGGTGTGCTCCCATGTGACAGGCGCATTTGTCAAAAGTATTATAATACCTGGCTAAGGCGGACTTGCTCTGAGGTTATCATTACTTCTCCACAGCTGATCATAAATAAATATTTTAGTAGGTGACTTAACTCCCCTCCTTTCAATTTATTGAGAGGTAGCACAAGAGAGAGTTAATGTTTTCTTTTAAGTGTGGGTTTTGGAGGCTGACAAAAACTTAACTAGTCATATGGAAACAACACCTACAAAACCAGTGCCTCATACAGAGTACCCCTTCCCTAAAACCTTTCAATCTTATACCTGAATCCTTCAAAAGTAAGAGATCTTTTTCTTCATTACAAGCTAGACATAAAATATTCTGCTCATTTAGAGGGAGTGAGCCTTGGGTACATCTTATTTGATGTAATAAAAATTGCTATTGAGGATTTCAGAGCAAATAAATCAGAAAAAAAAAAGTAAATATATCTTAGGCAATTGTTTTGATTAGTAATCTTTAAACAACGCATCCTAGTCGGTCATCCAGGAGCTAAGTTTGTCATTAGCTCATGTCAGACAAAGAGCATTCTCAAGCATATTTATGAGATGTAAATTAATGACTAAATTTTCATGTAATCCGCTATCCTCTTCAACTTTTCACTTTATTAAGCAGAAAGGAACTTTTACATGAATTTAAAAAAATGTTCCTCTAAGTGATCCAGGTGCAACTTCAAGAGGGAGCATGTTTTCATCAGGATTTATGGCCCTCTGAAGAGTTTGGAGCACAGAAACTAATTAATTTATTGCAAAGCATCAACAAAAAAAAAAAAAAGAGTTGGGTAAAAGCCTGGTCGTAGTGAAATCCGTGGTGGAGATATTATTCTCCTTAGTGTGTTCTGGATTTTCCCCACTATCTTTTACCTGTGACTCATATAAAACCAATGCTGTTGCTTTCTGATTACTTTTACGTTTGGAACTTTTTCTATTTAAATTGCTGAGATTATGTTCAAAATACAGCAACATATCGATATTAATATTGCTGATTTTTAATAAAAGAATCTGGATGTGACAATACCATTTGATTTGTGCAGATGCATATGAATGGACATCGTTTAGACAAAATGTTTTGGTAAATATTGGCCAGCAATACCAGTTCCTGGACTATTTGAATGATGGCTTGCTAATTGTTAAATTTAGCTGATGAGTTGCAAAAGCAAGTATTGTTTATCCTGTATGCAGAATATTCAGGCCATAAAAACAAATTTCAAACATACCTTTATTCTTCAGTAATTACAGTAACAAGGTCAAGAAAGGCTGGTCAAGAAATGATCGTAGCCAAACCACCAGCCGGACTTGGGCAATTACAGCAGGTTTTAATGAAATGTCACTGCCCAGTGACACCCGAGAACATGCATTCAAGAAATTGACTCAGCAGTACACAAAAAGCTGGCGATGGAGTCCCACGGGGCTGACCATGCACTTGCACAAACCACGCTGGATGCCCACGCTGGGATTTGCAAAGGAGGCTCCTAAGATGTGTCTCACGTCCATCTCCTGTGGTTGTCCCTTTGACTGAGCTTCAGACCCTGAAATCACTTGCTTCACCCAGATCTTAGGTTTCCACTGGAGTTCTGTATGCTGAACGTCTGCCTTTTACCCCGTAAGTATCTAATACGAGATATTTAAGTAAAGCACCCACGGAGCAGAATCCCAGGACACCCCTCCAAGCCCTTTAAGCTTTTCAGCTTTTCCATCTCCTGTTTCTAGGGCTCTCACCCTCCAGCCCACAAAGTGCCCCGGCGAGAGCAGAGCCCTCACCTCCACTGCCCCATGGCCAGGTAGGTCAGCCCGAGAGCAGGAGGTGGAAATCCTTCCTAGGAAAGGCACGGCCAGGAGCTGGAGACCCATCTCCTGGGCGAGAGGTACTCTGCCAGGCAGGAGCAAAGGCGGGCAGCACACGGGCTATGGAGTAAGCCTCGAGGTTGCCTGATTTGGGGTCCCAGGTGCCTGTAGGCAGGCGAGAGGCTGGCGGTGCGGGGGTCAGGTCTGCGGGGAGCCCCAGCAGGTCCGAGGAGCCGCAGCCAGGCTGCCGTAGCAGAGTTCTCCTGACCCGCTCCCCCGGTTTTAGATTGCCACGTTGACTTTAGCTATTAAAATTGTTAACAGGTCCCGAGGGGGAGCGAGCCCACAGGTGTGTGTCCTCCCTTCCAGGGTGGGTTGTTTTGGGTTTTTTTTTGAGAAAATAAATCAAACCCATCCTGGCTGCAGCCCCCGAAGAGAGGGAGTTCGTCGGTTCCAGCTCGGGTTGGGGGCTCAGCACTCGGCACGGCACGGCGCCGGGAAGGCGGGACCCGGGATGCTGAATGCACTCTCGAGACCCCCAGCGGTCCCCACAGCGGGTGGAGCGAGGCAAAGACCCACGGAGCTCTGTCCTCGGCTTCCCCCGACGCCCCCCTAAATTCCCGGGTCCGCACGGCCAGACCCCGGGGTGGCCTTCGTGGAGCCGGGGCTGGCACGGAGGCACCGAGGAGGCACCGGGGAGACAGAAGGGAGAGAGGGGGTCGCGCCGGGCGCTGGCACAGCGTCGGGCCGCGCCGGGGGTGATGCACGGCCGGCGGCACTACCGGCTGCTGCGCCTGCAGCCTCTGCGGGAGGCCGGGGGGGTCGTGCGAGGGCGAGCAGCAACGAGGAGGAGGGGGGACGCACTCGGGCTGCCGCAGCCCGGGCAGCCGCTCTGCCAGAGCCGGGGAAGGATGGAGGAGGTGGTCCAGCTGCCAGCCCCGTCTAGGGGGAGACCGGCCCGCAGCCGCCCCGCCGGGCTGTCCGGGGAAGGGCAGAGGGGGATACGTCTGGCCCTGCCCTGCCGCGGGGCTATTTCACCTGCTCCCGAGCAAACGGTGCCGGGAATTGCGGCGAGGAGCGACGGGCCGGTCCCCGAGCTCCTGCGCAGCCCCGGCGGGGCGGGCAGCCGGCAGCCGCGGGCGGGCCCGCCTCCCCTCGGGACGTCCACCCGGAACACGGGTGGGATGCGGAGGGCTATGTACCCCAGCCCAGCTCTGCTGCTCGCCCCAACCTGTGGCAGGGGATTGCGTGGAATTTCCTCAGCAGGCGTGAAACGGGAGGACAAGGACTGGTGACTCCTTGCTGGTGATGGGGGCTCTGCTTGACGTGAGCCAGTTGACGGGTGTCTGCGCCTCGTCACGCTGAAATGTTTGAACATAGGAAGAGACAGGATCGGTGCTACCGATTAACTCCCGAAATATGTTGAAAATGCGGTGTCGCTTGTCTTAAGAAGGGCTTGGTTTTGTCTGCGGTGCTAATTGATTTCTGTTCAGGCTGATCCCTCTTAAAACATGAACAGATTTAATGGTTCTTACTCCCGAGCTCTATGCTATAGAGATAATTTGGGTTATTAAGACGCATTAATAAACAGTTAATAGACACCCATTTTTTCCGGAGAGGTAAGCTCTTCTTCAGTCCGAAATAAATGAGCAGCCTCTACCGAAGCTCTTCTGCACTCGGGATCAGCATTTACTGCCCACGCCTGTCAAAAATACCTTACAACTAGGGAAGTGGAGATGGCTTGTCCCATAGACCCCAGGGAAGTCCTACTCCAGCGTCGCACGGGAGAAAGACGGACTGTAGCATCTAAACAGTGGAGCGGTGACTAATTTGGTCCCTGACTACACCGATGAGAAAATAGCTCCCAACAAGCGCACCGAGACCGGCTTCAGGCCTTGAGCAAAAGAGGGCGAGTCAAATTCCTCGAGTCAAAGTCTGGGGTGTGCTAGAAAGCTGCCTCGCTGTTAAGGCCAGGAGGATGAATTAATATTGTAGGGAACATGAATGAGAGCTGGGTTAGATAACTTGTCATTTCCCTGGCTCCAGCCTCCTCTCCCACCTCCTTCCCCTCCACCCCTCCTCCCCCCTCCGAAAAAAAAAGGCTTATAAGAATTTGCTCTGGCCTTCCTTTGCTTTCTATCTGGTACGTCTCATATTTCATTTCTGGCAGCCAAAGAAATCTTAGTAAAAAGAACGTGTAGAAGCATTTCCAGGGGAATAATTTGATCAGGAATCACTGCTGGTTTTGGAATTAGTCCTAAAACTTATTAAAAGTTGAACAATCCCAGCACATACTCTTTCAGAGAGCCTTTTTCTGCGTTAATAGCCTTTCCCCCCCCCCGCTCCCTCCTGCTGCTCCGCGTGGATACCGTCGATAGGAGTGCGCGAGTGGGGCTGCTGTTGTTTTACC